>NC_083409.1:39085017-44085017 GCF_020745735.1 Hemiscyllium ocellatum
ATACACATACCATCCTCTGCATGGAAAAGTTGCCCCTTAGGTCTCTTTTATATCTTTCCCCTCTCACGCTAAACCTATGCCCTCTAGTTCTGGATTCCCCCACCCCAGGGAAAAGACTTTGTCTTTGTGCCTTTTCAGGATGCATCTGTAGTTTCTGTCCCAGACCAAAAAAAATTGAACTTTGGAAATACAATCTGGAGACACAATGAAAATCTTCCTTCTTTACCTCCTACGCTTACATTGAAACCATTAAGCTCCGAGGAAGAGAAGAGGACTAGTTTGGTTATATTCCTCTAATACAGCAATTGAGCCTCAGTGCTATCAGGGAGCTCATGTCAGCTTTCATCCATCATTGAGATGGTATTTCCCTACATAACTTGGCAACCAGCAATCATAGCCCTAAGCACGAAAAGATAGTCAGTAGATGATTTCCTATGGAAAATTAAAGGGCAATTTTGGTAGAGTAGATGATTAGCAGAAGAGTTTTCAATCTAAATTCCCTACCGTCACTCAAACCAGAAGCATCCTTTTCCATAGTCTCAAAGTCAAAGAACTTTGGTGCCTTACTATAGACAAGTCACTGATACAGTTAAAATAAAACTCTATTTTACTTTTATTATAAAACCCTGGTTCAACCTGAACAGGACTGTTGTGTCCTCTTCTGGTAAACTGCACTTTAGGAAAATTATGAACACTTTAGAAGGGTGCAAAAAGAGATTCATGAGAATGGTTTCAGGATTGAATGATTCTATAGCTTGATTCGATTGGAAACATCGGATTTGTTCTTCTTAAAGGGGAGAAAGTTGGGAGGATAGTTAATAAAAAGACTTGAAACCATGAAAGGTCTGGTTGGCATATTTGGAGAGAAACCATATCCATCGGCAGAAGAGTTAAGAATCAGATTTAAAAAGTGATTGTCAAAAGAAACAAAGGACTTTTTTTTAAACACAGGAAGTGATTATGTACTACCTAGAGAAGTAGAAGTAGATTCACTTTCTGCTTACAAATGGGATTTGGATAAATAACTGATGGGAAAAAAAATGCAGGACTACTGTCAGAAACTAAATTCCTCTTGCAGAGATCCAGTGTATGGACTGCATGTACTGAATGGATCTCTTCTGTTCTGTTACCATTCCATGATTTGGCAGGATTTTAATGTTATTTGCATACTTTTGGCTACGTTTGCCTTGATATTATAATTTTGATGACAAAGTTGAGGTATGCCAATCAGGTAATGTTGATAGAGTCTACGCAGAGATTATTAATCTATATTTAGCATGAATCTGTAGATTCACATTTGACTAAAAAAGAGAACCCCACTAAAATCTTGAAAATGCAGTTGTTGCTTGTTGAAGTAGAGAAATCAGTCACTTCCTACATTGAGCAAATCAAAATGTCTTTAATTTGTTTAATATTTGGCTTCTTAACTAATGCTGGCACTCTGAGAACGTGCTTCAATATTTTATAAAGAAATAAATAAACATACCTGTACAACTTGTAACAAAAATGTTTAGGATGGGACTTAGTATTTAAGAACAAAAGCTCTTAAATGTGACAGGATTTTAGTAGAAGAAAGCTCTCATGGTCAATAAAAACATGATCGCACAAGTGTTGGGGTACTCAAGTATTCAACTCTTACAACGTGACAATATTCTGGCAATGTATCCTTTAAGTGAAGTTGCCCTGATAAAGTAACATATAGATGCAATTCACTGACAAAAGGAAGACCTAGATTCTGATCTCTTTATACTCAGTCAAAGATACGCATGATTATTCTAAGAACAAAAGAAGAGGAAACTGTTACAGTATTTTTACCATATACAGTACTGTACTACCAAGATGACTGTCAGATTACTCACACCTCTTGTTCTAGAACAGAACTTTCACTTTATGTTCTAACTTCCTTTCCTATCCTGAGCTCTTGATAAGTATAATTCGACAAAAGTAGACATCTTATATTTATCCTCCACCATCCTCTGACTGCCACCCCCAATCTTGGGACTATTAGTTGTGCCTTGAATCTGCCTTGGCACCAGTAATACCAGTATGATAATGAGTTGTCCTGCTAAATCTTCTATTGCTTAACATAGTGAAATTTTCAAGAATTTTAATGCTGTTAACAGAAGGGGAATGGTATAATTTGAGTAGCAAACATGTAAAACATATCCTCATCTATGTGACCTTCAAAACGCAATACATTTACCCTGTAAATTCATTCATTTTGGCAGCGTGTAACTATGAGATTATGATGCAGTGATTCACCATTATCATGTGCCTTATGCCAAACTTTACATTCCTGTGGTACATATTTACTTAGACCTTTGTCTGTGCCAATCTTATCTTGGCTCCTCGCCTGCTGTCTGATTATCCATCAAATGCTGGCATCAGTAAACTCAGCGTTCTGTCCTTACTATTATTTGTTTTATAATTTACAAGAAAAACAAGACATTGTGTAATTTTCTAAAATGATAAATATCATGATGAAAGTCTAATTAACAACTGAAGAAAATTGTTAACAGATGGGATTGACACAAAATGTTGTTTGGGAATGAAAGCAGATGCAATTGACTTGGAATAATAGATATTGAATCCTTTTCCATCTTTGATTAGTTCCATAAACAATGATTGGTCCACTTATTACCTCCAGCATGGAGGATCATGGGGATAATGTTTTAACCCTTGTTTGTTAGTCTGTAAACAATATATTTCAAAACTGTGCAGCAATTTCAACAAAACTTGATACACAGATGGGAAACATTGATTACTTTTGGGCACATCCAGATGCAGACGCTAGATTTTCTTTAAAGAATATGTTAATATTGAGAGATAAGGCAAATTTACTATTTTTGTTTAAGAAAGAACGTTGAGAATTTGGACGCTGTGGTGGAATTTGTCACAGTTGTCAAAATAGGAGTGGAGTTTTCAGTGCAGGTTGTTGGGTGTGGATTAGCCTGAAGCCTCTTCATTGAGATGGAAGCTCTTAAAATATTTTTTGTTTCAGTTTTGTAGTTCAGCCAGGCTATGAATAGCTTCAAGGATGAGTTGCACTGTAATATTGAATTGAAATAGCCTGGCAGAAGTATATGCTCTACTGAGTGGACTGTTCAGTTATAGTAATCAGCTTCCACCTTTTCTGTTCTACATATAGAAGTCAAAGGCTCTATAATTCAGTGCTGCTTGGCCTCAAGTTGTATTCATAGCATGCACGCGCACTTGTTATGCTCACGGTAATGCCAGTTTGATATCAATGATCATTCCTAATGACCAAATTAATTCCTTTTCTTGACCTCATATTGCTGAACATGTGTTCAGCTGCAGGAAGGATCTCTGCTCAGATCTTTCTAAAGGCACGATCGACTACTTTCAGGTTATTTGCCGGTTGTCTTTTGTTGTAATTTAGATGTTTTGGTATGTCTTATCTCACAATCTCTTATGATTTACTGACAGCAAACAGTGTAAGAAAGCACCTCATGCATACTGAGCTTGTGTGGCTGTAAGCCCAGCTTGACTGATCTCAGTCTAAGATGTCATTACATCACTTAGATATTGGGGTCCTTCTGCTTCTGAGATTGAAGCTGAGACATCAGCCATCAGACACTACACCATAGTTAGGAGAAAAGTCTGCTCATGGAGCCAGCCACTAGTTTAATCCCAAATGGGCTTCAAGCTCTTCAAAACTCTGATAACAACACGATGCCAGGAATCTTCATATTCATTGGCAATAGCCGGAGACTTTCTGGATGGATTGCAAATGTGCCATTGTGCATGATCATCACCACTCTCCTATGACTTACTTTACCTTTCTGTAGAATCCCTATAGTGTGGAAACAGGTCATTCAGCCCAACAAGTCCACACTGACTCTCCAAAGAGTATCTCACTCAGACTCACCCTCCTACCCTATCTCTGTGACCCTGCACTTCCCACGGCCAATCTACCTATCCTGCACATCTTTGGACTGTGGGAGGAAACTGGAGCACCTGGAGGAAACCCACAAAGACATGGGGAGAATGTGCAAACTCCACACAGACTGTCGGCCGAGGCTGGAATTGAACCCTGGTCCCTAGCGGTGGGGTAGCAGTGCTGATCACTGAGCCAATGTACCACCCTATTATCTTATTTGAGTTCTCTGCTGCAAAACCCACAAGTGAGTTCCCACTATGATAAGGTGTCCCCTGATGTGCTTGGTGCCTGCCATGACTGCAGGGCTTTCGTGCCCAGTGTCCAGTCATATGCTGACCCTATGTCTGAACAATCCTGTGAAGTATCTGAGTTAGAGCATGAGATTGACTATGGTAATTCTTCTTCATTACTGTCTTCCTGCTCTTCCTCTTTCACCACAGCCTGACCAGGCTGCAGTTCGAAGAGGAAACACCAATGAGGGAATGGTTGGTGCGAGAAAGCAAGAGGTGCATTCTTACACTGTCTGCTGTTGGTAAATCATAAGAGATTGTGGGATAAGAGAGAAATGGGATATGACGAGGTGGGTTAGGAATGAATGCACCATCATCCTCAATAGTTTCAAAGCCCATACTGAATGTGGCCTCGGCTGTGGTTGCTCCAATGCTAACAATGGGAACGAGGACATGCACTCATGGCTATCCTCACTCCATAGGTGTTGTTGCTCCCAGTTATGTGCTGACGTGCTTCTGCAAGAGGGAGAGAAACCCCGAGTTCAAGACCCAGCTGCTGAACGAGTAGATTAAAGATATTTTTTAAAACATTCTTCATTGTATGTAATTTGTTAAATATGTGGCATGTCTGTTTTACAAAAAAAAGAGCAGGATTCTTTTGGCATTTGATCACATGCCTATCTCGGAGCTAGAAGGACCAGGTTTAAATCCTATCTGCTCAGAGGTATGTCATAACACCTCTGAACAGGTTGATTAAAAATATCCACAATGTCTATCGACTTCCCTTTGGTTATGACCCCCTCAGAAAGCTCCAATGGATTCATCAAACAATTTTCGTTCAGAAGTCCATACTGAGCATGCTCATTCAGATCATTAAAAAGGAAAGCATAAGAGCTGGGTTCTTCCTTACAAGGAAAGGTGGATGCGAGTATTTGTACTAAACTAAAGATTTGCAATCAAATCCTTTTAAATCTCAATCTTTTGCTGCCTAATTCAACATATGTATATTTATCTGGTAAACATTGAGCAGCGTCTGAAGCTAGAGGTGCTCTTATTCGAATAGTTGAAGATGGGTTCCCTGACCTTGCTCACTGGTATGTGATCATAGAATCCCTACAGTGTGGAAATAGGCCATTTGGCCCAACAAGTCTATACTGACTCTCCGAATAGTAACCCACCCAGACCTGTTCCCCAACCCTATATTTCGCCCTGACTATTGCACCTAACCTACACATCCCTGAACACTATGGGAAATTTAGCATGGCCAATTCACCTAACCTGCACATTTTTGGATTGTGGGAGGAAACCGGAGCACCTGGTGGAAACCCATGGAGACACGGGGGAGAATGTGCAGAGGAAATGTTTTCTCTTGTGGGGAAGAGTATGACTAGAAGCCATCAATATAAGATAGTCACCAAGAGAGAATGCAGAAATCAAATAATTTTCAGAGTGGAAAGTACATGGAATCTGCTTTGACAGATAATGGTTGAGGGGAATACTTTAGATACATATAATGGGGAAAATAAACAAGCAAGTGAGGATGAAAGAGAGAAAGTGAAGACTGCAGATGCTGGAGATCAGAGTCGAAAGGTGTGGCGCTGGAAAAGGACAACAAGTCAGGCAGCATCCGAGGAGCAGTGGAGTCGCAATTCAGGCATAATGCTTTCATCGAGTGGGGGGAAGGGGGCTGAGTGATAAATAGGAGGATGGGGGGTGGGGCTGGGGGGGGGGGAAGGCAATAGGTAGATGTAGGTGGAGGGGGTGATGGCGATAGGTCAGATGGGAGGCTGGAGTACTTAGGTGGGAAAAATGAATGTCTTGCAGCATTATGTCCAGGCATTTGGGTCTTGATTCCTGGAATTAATCAACTTGGGTCCGTTATCTCCTCTAGGCTTGTCAGGAGAGTCTCCTCAACCTCAGCAGCTATGTCCTGCTCGCCAGCTCCTCCACCCAATAGTTCTATAGCAGCAACTGACGACCTTTGAGGTTACCCTATGCCACGCTATGGCACTGTCATGACATTCCCAACAAAGAATCATTTTTAGAACACCTTCCACTATCTACTACAGTCAAAACACATCTTCCTTTTACGAACAGTAGAATAGATTTAAGTAGCATAAGTGAACCACTCATGATTGTATTTTGAGGCATGCAGCCACACAACAGTACGTTGAGTGCACATTACAGTCAATGCACAACAAACACATTTCCATGCTGACTATGTCAGAAACATTAGACACAGCTGAATTGCACATTGTATGCTCCACGTCCTTTTTGGGAGTTATCAAATTTCATATCCAAATAAACTTGCTTTCTAAAGGCACTTCGGATTCAGTTCATTGTGAAGATATTCAAATGTACAGCAGTATTCCATTTCAGAAATGTGGAGATTTTATGTTTACAAACAAGGTCCTTGCATCATGGCACATTGTCTATATTATAATTAAAACATATGCTTTCATACCAGCTCATCAAATATTTGCATAGCACATTAAAAGTTAACATTTTAACTCCTGCTCGCCAAGGAGTTCATATGTTGCAGCAACTGATCACATTTAAAAAATCACAGGGGCAGTTACAATGTGGGCCATCATGAAACAAGTTCAGTACAGTTCCAATGTGGATATTACAGTTATGTTACAGGCAACATGGAACAAATGGAGTAAAGACCGCCATGGACCAGATCATCATCAATGTTGGTGTATTCAAAATACGTTTTGAGCGGCACAGTGGCTCAGTGGTTAACACTGCTGCCTCAGAGCACCAGGGACCCAGGTTTGATTCCAGCCTCAGGCAATTGTCTGTGTGAAGTTTGCATATTCTTCCCATGTCTGTGTGGGTTTCCTCAGGGTGCTCCGGTTTCCTCCCACAGTCCAAAGATGTGCAGGTCAGGTGAATTGGCCATGCTAAATTGACAATAGAGCTAGGCGCATTAGTTAGAGGGAAATGGGTCTGGGTGGGTTACTCTTCGGAGGGTCATGTGGACTTGTCGGGCTGAAAGGCCTGTTTCCACACTGTAAGGAATCCAGTCAAAGAGCATTGACTCCTCACTAATATTTTATCTAAAATCTGAAGAGCTACCTTATATAGAAACGTAAATACAAACTTCACTAAGTTATCAACCCTTGGTATGACACAATACCACACCTTATTAGAATGTAGGTTCACACTCAATCTCCAGACAGCAAATTTTATAATTAGTGTCTTGTTAGGAATGATAGGTAAATACAGGGCACTTTTAATTCATTTGGCTGGTTGAAGCATAGTTTTGACATATGAAAATGCGAGGGATAGTGAGAAAGGCATAAGTAGAGAAAACTCAACTGCATCTTTATTGATGATGAAAATTATTAGAAGCACAGTCTCCATTTTTTTGAGTGGAAGAATAGAGGAACGATGAAAGCAAGTCAAATAGAATAAAATAAGGAGGAGAAAAGGGACATCTTAATATTATGGTATAAGCAAGCTTCAAAATCGTGTATGTAGTTACCCACTGCAGCAAGAGTACAATTTTGACAAGATATTCATAATAACAAAATTATGAGTAGTTCATCGGACACTAAACATAACTGTAGAAAAGTTTGTTTTTTAAGAGATCTGGACAGTTTACATGCTAAATAAAATTTTCAAATAATTAGTTCAATAGGAAACATGCCAGCAACTGAGTGAAACAATTTTATTTTTCTCTTTTTCTGGCTTCTTCTCAAAACCACAGATTGGAAACTAAACAATACCATTTCATCAAATGAGCTGTTGGAAGATTGGAGCGTCACATTAATGAAGCTGAGATGAATTTTTATGTCTCTTATATTATGTTTTTACATTGCAATGACACAGGCAATACTTTGTGCATTGCTGATAATTGTGTGTCTTTACATTGTCATTCAAATTGGCAGACATATCTTGTCAGAGTCTATGAGTTGCGAACATAATTGAGCCCATGAGGCATCCAAGAATGCAGAACAATAAAACAACATTTTGACAGGACTTTGGGATTTTGACATCTTCAATCCTGTGTAAATTTAAATGAATTGCATGCTTTAGTTTTGAATGAGCCAAGTCTTTGCAAATAAACAAATTCCTTAAATCCTGACTGTTCCACAACATTGCCTAACTCGAAATGAAGCTGTTGATTCTTAAAAGTTCATTAAAAGGATAGGGATATCAGTAAGCTTCACAAGGGCAGGGAATCTGAGATTGTATGGAAATAGAACTGATATTCTTTTCTTTCTCTGTTTTAAAAGTATCAAATAGACTACTGAATTTTAAAAAGTTAAAAAGGTAGCTGACTGAGAGACAGTTATCTCCTAAAGCCTGAATAGAACTTTAATGGGTGTTAACTGCTAGCGAAGCTTAATTAGCAGAGCCATCTCAATTACCTGAGCTCTCTTTTAGAGGAAGTGTTTTGAAAGTGCATGATCAGTAAGTTTCATACAGTCAAGAAAGAGAGAACATTTCCAGAGTGAGATGTAGCTCTAGTGAATTTGGTACAGAGGGGAGAAGGTGCTTTTCTGGTTCATGGTTTGTCAGGTTTTTGAAAAAGACAGGATAAATTGAAATCCAGAATCATGGGTCCAGCACAGAGGATGGAGTTTAGAAAGATGACAGGGAGACAAGAGGCATAGGAGGGAATCTGATAGAAACTTACAGAATACCTGGATAGAATGGAGATGGAGAAGATGTTTCTATTAGTAGGAGAGACGAGCCTCAGAATGAAGGGATGACTATTTTGAACTGAGGTGGAGAGGAATTTCTTCTGTCAGAGGGTGGTTAACCTGTGGAACTCCTCTCTGCAGAGGATTTTGGAGGTCAAGTCATTTGAATGTACTTAAGATAGATTGTCAAGGGGACCATGGGTTTCAGAGAGAGGGCAGGAAAATGGAATTGATAAACCTATCTGCCATGACTGAATGGTGAAGCAGACTTGATAGGCCAAACGGCCTAATTCTTTTCCAATGTCTTACTGCTGATGAGGCCAACAATGCCTATCCCAGATTGGCCTCAAGGTGGCTATAATTAGTCATTAACTAGAATTGGTTTACCAAGCCTTTTTAGAAGACATTTCAGAGACTAACACTTATTAAGGATCTGGAAGGGTTTTGTTTTTGTACCTGTAACAAGTACACAGATTCTAAGTTTGTTGAGCAGCCACTTCATAGAGCTATCATGTCCAAAATGGAGTTGCAATGCAGCTGCATAGCTTGGAAGGTGTAGAGTCACACCTCTGTGATTTGTGAGGGCAACAAAGTTACATGCAAATCCAGGAGTAGGCCCTTGAGCTGTGATCTTGTTGAATGGTGAACTAGGTTCATTTGATTGTAACCACAAATCCATGTTTCCACTTAATTACGAGGAAACATCTTCATTACTGCCCTGTCAAGATTTCTCAGGAGTTTATACCTTTTCAATCAAATTGCCAATTACACTGAACTCTGGCAGGTACAAGCCCAGCCTGTCTGATCTTCCCTCATTAGACAATCTGCCCATTCTAGTTACTAGGCTAGTAAACCTCCAAACTGCCTTCAACATATTTACATCCTTTCTTAAATATGGTGACCAGTAGTTTACACAGTACTTTTGATGGGGTCTCACCAGTGTTCACAAATATAATCTCCCTACTTTTGTAATCATTTCCCTTTGTGATAAATTATAACATTCTACTAGTTTTCCATATCACTTGCTTTATCTGCATGCTAACTTTTTCTGGATTCATTCATAAGGTCACCCAGATCCCTCTGCATCTCAATGGTATTTTGGCCTTCACTATTTTAGTCAATATGCTTCCTTTTCATACTTGCTGCCAAAACAGATTATTTCACGTTTTCCCCTCAATGCTCCATTTGTCTCATCTTTGCACATTCACTTTATTGATATCTCTATACCTTGTCTTTTTTTAAATCTCCTATATCCTCTTCACAATGTCCCTAAATTACTGATTCAACTAGTTGGCTTTTTACAGCAACTCACTAGATTCTTGGTCACCATTACTGATAGCAGATTTTTTTTTAGATCTCCAGATTAGATTGAATTTAAATTCCCAGTCTTCCAGGTTGGATTTGGACACAGATCGCTATCTCCTAACTCTCCAGATTGCTCGTCAGGTAACACTACCATATCATTTGCTGCTGCGATATTGTAAGTACCTAATGGTTTGGTTTTATTTGTCAATTTCAGAATTTATAGTGAAACAGTGAATAGGAAGCAATTAACTGGAGAACATTATTTTGTTGCTAAAGTTATGCTGTAAGTAAGCAAATTGTTCACCATAAGCATAAGAGGTACAGTTAGTAAGTTTGCATTTGACACCAAAATTGGAGGTGTAGTGGACAGCGAAGAGGGTTACCTCAGATTACAACAGGATCTGGACCTGATGGGTCAATGGGCTGAGAAGTGGCAGATGGAGTTTAATTCAGATAAATGCAAGGTGCTGCATTTCGGGAAAGCATATCTTAGCAGGACTTATACGTTTAATGGTAAGGTCCTAGGGAGTGTTGTTGAACAAAGAGACCTTGGAGTACAGGTTCACAGCTCCTTGAAAGTGGAGTCGCAGGTGGATAGGATAGTGAAGAAGGTATTTGGTATGCTTTCCTTTATTGGTCAGAGTATTGCGTACAGGAGTTGGGAGGTCATGTTGCGGCTGTACAGGGCATTGGTTAGGCCACTGTTGGAATATTGTGTGGGCACAGTTCTGGTCTCCCTTCTATCGGAAAGATGTTGTGAAACTTGAACGGGTTCAGAAAAAATTTACAAGGATGTTGCTAGGGTTGGAGGACCTGAGCTACAGGGAGAGGCTGAACAGACTGGGGCTGTTTTCCATGGAGCGTCAGAGGCTGAGGGGTGACCTTATAGAGGTTTAGAAAATTATGAGGGGCATGGATAGGATGAATAGACAAAGTCTTTTCCCTGGGGTTGGGGAGCCCAAAACTAGAGGGCATAGGTTTAGGGTGAGAGGGGAAAGATATAAGAGACCCAAGGGGCAACTTTTTCACGCAGAGGGTGGTTCGTGTATAGAATGAGCTGCCAGAGGATGTGGTGGAGGCTGGTACAACTGCAACATTTAAGAGGCATTTGAATGTGTATATGAATAGGAAGGGTTTGGAGGGATATGGGCCGGGTGCTGGCAGGTGGGACTAGATTGGGTTGGGATATCTGGTCGGCATTGACGGGTTGGACCAAAGGCTCTGTTTCCATGCTGTACATCTCGATGTCTCTAACCTCTGTTAACAAAACAATTATCCATTGTTTGCTTAAATCTACAAATTACATAATAGTGTATGCTCTTACCTTCTATTTTCTGGCTGAATGGCTGGATCACCTTTGTACATATATCAAGCTTTGACTTTTGCTAGTTGCAGGATCTTGTTGTACATATTGGATTCTGTTTTTACTTGAATAGTAGTTGCAGCAGACCAAATGTTACTTTATTTACTATGAAGTATATTGGAAGGATCTAATTTTAGTACTCTGCTCTATAAATGTAAGTTGTTTCTTTCTAACTGGGAATTGACCATTTTATACATAAAGTAAAAAAATACTATGCTCGTAGGATGAATTAAATGGTTATCTGTTTTAATTCATAGCAATGAAATTATGTTGGCAGTCGTGGTTCAAATTGAATTGGGCTAATCACTGAAATGATGTCTCTTAACAAGCTTTAAAATGTTTCAGAATAACTTCAAAATATAACATGTTCAGAACTACAAATTAATTTTTAGTTATAATGTTATTGAGAACTTTAGCTTTATACTGCCTAATGTGGTGTTCCAAAGACTGATCCCTCATTCTGCTGAGTTTCCAATCAATGGGAGAGTGTGGGGAACATCTTGGTGGGGAGTGGGCATCTTTCCATACAAGGGAAAGAGGAAATAAAACTCTTAAGTTGCTATGCTCAGATCACTTCAGCCTGTTTTCAAGTGAGACAGAAAATAAGATTCCTACACTGGTAAAACAAAATTAACTTGATTGAATATTGCTGCTTCAAAACTAGTATTTATAAGGTACCTTTACAAAACTAAAATATCTCAATGTCTTTCCCAGGAGAGTAATCAGGAAAAAATTGACGCTGACTTAAGCTAACTAGGTGTGAGATTTAAAAACCAATAACTATCATTTCCTCCACAATATCTCAAAGCGCTTCACAGCCAAAACAGTATTTTAGAAGCAAGGTCACTGTTGTAATGATGGCAACATGGCTACCAATTGTAAACAGCAAAACCTCAAACAGTAATTAAATAACTGGCAAGATTGTTTTTTAGATGTTGTATGCAGGATAAACACTGGCTGGCTCTATGGGAGAGATCCCATTTTCTCTGAATAGTGGTACCAAATCTTTTACATCCAGACAAGGCAGATAGCTTAATGTGGAGAAAGTGAGGACAGCAGCTGCTGGAGATCAGAGTCGACAGTCAGGTGCTGGAAAAGGTCAGGCAGCATCCGAGGAGCAGGAGAATCGGCGTTTCGGGCAAAAGCCCTTAATCAGGAATGAGACTTGTCAGCTGAGGCAGGGGAGAGATAAATGGGAGGGGTGTGGGGTTGGGAGGGAGGTCACTGAGAGTGCAATTAGGTAGATGGTGAGGGTAATGGTGATAGTTGGAGAGGAGGGTGGAGAGGATAGGTGGGAAGGAGGATGGGCAGGGAGGACAGGTCATGAGGGCAGTGCTGAATTGTAAGGTTGGACCTGGAATAGCTTAATGTCTCAACACAGCATCTCCAACAGCATAGCCAAAGATGGCAGTCTGACAATTTTTTAAACTTAGTGACAAAAGTGCTGCCAACAAGTCAAGCTGGCAGTGCTGTCCAATTCATGTGATTGGCCTGAATGGAATATCAGACCATGCTTTCAACTTTGTTTTCTATTATGATATCAAGCACAGTTAATGCAAACTGATCAGATTATTTAATCACTTTTGGACCTACCAGCACTTCCTGTTCTAGTTGCTCTGTCTATATGGTTTAACAAGAAAAACATTGCCAGTTCTCAGAACAATCACTTCATATCTGGAACAGGAAATCCCAGTTGTTCCAGTACAGCAGTTGTGGTAATCTAATTGATTGCTGTGATTGATAGCTTTGGACCATGGCATTTAAAAAACAAAGGTAAACTAAAAGCATCCTGTCCAAACAGTCATGAAAGTGACAGAAATTATAAACCTAATAGTGATAAAAATAGATTTCATGTGAAGATTAATCCATATAATTTGATTTGAAAGTTTGAAATTCTTTTTTCACAAATCACGATACTAATTCAAAATGAACACATCTGGAATGAATTTCCAAATGCAGTAAGAGCTAAATAACTATTTGAGCAATTGATGAACAAGAGGCAAGTTCAGGTTTAAATCTTCAAGTGAATAACATTCTCACATTTAAACTATAAAATTGTGAAAGGTAACTGTTCTGACAGTAGGCCTCTTCCAGGGGAACAATTAGTAACAGCTCAGGTAAAGTTTGGAAAGAGATTATTATAGTTGCTATTTACAATGTGGACAAGTTGCATATTTTTCAGCCCAATGTGGCCTACTCTATGGACATTGTTCCCATTAGTATATTTTTTATCAGCTTATCTTTCCTGAAGCTCCTGTTTGATTCCATCCAGCCTGGTTTTTGCTTTCATTGCAGCACTGCTAATCTCAAAACATATTATTTTACTTTGAACTCAGTCTTGGCAGACTGTGTTTAACATCAAGCCAATGAATGATAACAACATTCTCCATTTCAAAATTGCAAGTGATGAAGGGAAACATGCATAATGCATTCTGCTCCCTTGTCACTGACTCGGTATGAGGTACTTCTAACTTAAATCACTGTGCATGAAGGCTGTGGGATCCCAGTTTTACATACCAACCAATACTATTTAAATAGTTAGGTGCTTGTTTTGACTGGCACTGACTTGATGGTCTGGAAGGCCGTTTTTTCTGTGCTGTAGACCTCCATGACATAATATGACTCTCCACTAATCCACAATCATCATTGCATCTGATCTCCTCAGCTACCTGAGTGGCAGAGTAGAATAAAATTGTCCTTTATCATTCCTTGCCTCTGGGATTGACAAGGGATGAGAGTAACTATTGGATAAAGTACTACAGTTTATTGCCATATAAACATTTCAATGGTTCATTATGTAATCAATTAATTTCCCCTTTGGAAAAAAAATTGAAGGTGGAGTATATTTTTACTGCAATACTTATCAAGGGCACCTATGGCATTGGTAACATCCCTTCCTCTGGGTTAGGAGTTCCAGCTACAAGTACTACTCCTCAAAGTGTGTAGTAATGTCTCTAAATGAGTTGATTAGAAAACATTTAAACCCAATATTCATAGCAGTGCATGACAAGAGAATGAATAGATTGCTATTTTGCGCTAAGGAGTAGGCAAGATGATACTCCTTGCTAAATAATAATAACAAAAGCTGGAAAGATTGAACAAGTCAGGTAGCGTTCATGGATAGAGAAACAGAATTAAACATTTCAACTCAATGACCACGATGAAAATGTTGGGAAGAATCTTCTGCAAGGTGATGAACTCAGAGATGAGAAGGATAATTAATTGGGCAGAGTGACCACCTGAATGGGAAGGTTTAAGGCCACTTCCCATTCTACTGCCCATTGAGGTTCTGTAACTGAGATAAAATACTACACATGCTGGAAATCTGAAACGTAAACAAAAATTTCTTGAAATAGCTCTGCATGCCTGGCAGCATGTGTGGAGAGAAAGAATGTTTATGGCCAGATTGTCTTGAGGCACTGAGGTTTATTAAATCGTGAAGGTCATGGATAGGATAAGTAGACAAGGTATTTTCCTTGGGGTGGGGGAGTCCAGAACGAGAGGGCATTTGATTAGGGTGAGGGGGGAAAGATATACAAGGGATGTAAGGGACAAATTATTCACACAGAGGGTGGTGTGTGTATGGAGCTGTCAGAGGAAGTGGTGAAGGCTGGTACAATTACAGTATTTAAAAGGCATCTGGATGGGTGTATGCATAGGAAGGGTTTGGAGGGATATGGGCCAGGTTCTGGCAAGTGGGACTAGATTAGGTTAGGATATCTGGTCGGCATGGACGAGTTGGACCGAAGGGTCTGTTTATCTTTCTGACTCTATGTTGAGCTGGTGACAGGCTTGTGCTGTTTCTACCAGGGAAGGCCTGCTTAACTACAAACTAAACAGGCAGTGGCTAGGCCCTAGGAAGGAAAATTGTAAATCTGTGATTTCCCTGTATCTATTGTTCTCTTTTTAGAATCTTATAATATAGACTATTGGGCCCAGGATTTTATTGGCTTTTATTGCTTTAAGCTTTTCTAATTCTACTGAAATTACTTAACTCACTACCTTAAGTTCTTCACTCATTTGTCCCTGATTTTTCTAGCATTTAACTTGTCTTTGCCTGTGAAGACAAATTTAAAAAAAATTCTGTCATCTCCCCATTCTCCACGATAATTTGTCCTCTCTCTACCTGAAGGGATCACAGATTACTTTAGCTACTCTCCTCCTTGAGTCTTTACTAAATCTTGTTTAATATGCTTCATATTCCTGGCTACTTTAGAGTGACTTTTTCCCTTGCTTTGATCATTTCTTTTTCCTTTCATACACCAATTTAGTTCACTGCACTTCATGCATCATGACCGCAGATAATAGAAAAGCTAAAAACTGTAATCAAAACTGATAATTTTTTAACCTAAGAAGGTAGTTGTTCTGTCTTCCACAGACACTTCCTGATTGGTTGTGTATTTCCAGTATTGTTTTAATCGGAGTAAACAGAAGAAGCTGAGGAAACGTTTGATTATTACAAAGTTGAAAGGAGTCAGAAAAGAATGGAAAAAGCTATATTCCTTAGCAGCGTTCTCAATGGCTGGAAGGATAGATCTAAAAAGTGACTGGTAAAAAGATCAGAGTAAATGAAGAAAATTATTTTCTTTGATGATTGGAGTCTTATTAATTGGCTGAAAGGATAGTGGAAGCAGAAACCTTCCACTCATTTAAAAGGTATCTGGGTATATGTCCCAAGTGTTATTATCTCTATGGATCGGGTCCAAGTGCTCAAAAATTGGATTAGGCTGGGGTGTTCATTTTTTCAGTAGGTGCACACAATGGGGCTGAATAGCCTCCTGGGAAATAAATGTTATCTGAATATCTGAAGACGAGAAATATGGGAAGAGGACAGAGGTGGGGCAGTGCTTAAATTATCCCTTATGAAAGCAAACACAGACATTATGGGTTGAATGGCCTTTTGTTGTTAGGTAAAGATTCTATGATTAGTAATGCAGATACTTTGGACTTGGATAAAGGGTAAAATCATTTGACTTCCATATTTGTTGAAAAATTAAGGCATTAATTTGACACTAATATAACACTAATCCCAGCCTGAATCTGTGGGGTCATTAACCAGAAAAATAAGTCATATGCTTGAGTTGTTTTCTAGACCCTCACGAGCCAACTCCAACCATTGTGGGGATTTATGCTTTGGAACAATTCTGGACCTGCAAATACAGATTTTCAGTCCAAAGTTACAAAGACACTCAGCAACAATGTGCTTGGAAATTAAAATAAATCTTGTAAAACTAGTTCTACAGAAGCAGAAACACTATTATGCAGAGTCTATGTATCCTTATTAAACAGCTGTATTAATAAAGCATAAGGAAAATACAGCCAATTCATGTAAACACAATAATACAATTGGAGAAAAAGTAGACATAGATTAGGAAAAGTTATGAATATACAAATAAGAAACAAGAGTAGGGCTCTTGGCCCTTCAAGCCTGCTCCACCATTCAATAAGATCACGGCTGATTTGATTTTAATCACAACTCTACATTCCTGCATACCTTTGATAAACTTTCATCCCTGTGGTAATCCGAGAATCTATATATCGCTGCCGTTCTTAAAAAAAATAGATTCTGCATCCACTTTTTTTAAGGCAGAGTATTCTAAATGCAAACAATGCTCTGAGAGGGTTGCACATACAATGTCCATAATCTGGTGGTGGACAATAATTCTAAAGCTTCATGATGCTTGAAAGTTAAGAATCGGTGAAACCTGCATCTGGACACACATCAAGCACTGGAGCTCTGGTGCTCTCGATGATCATCTGGTTATGCCTGCCATGCAGACAGCAAAAAAAATGTTGTAGTTTGACCACAAAACTTTTTTATTTTTTTTTCCACAGTTTCCAGTACTAATGTATTCTTGAAAGGAGAGCTACAAAAGATGTGTTTGCTCTTCGTCTTGTTGGGTTTTAATTAGCCATGATTTATCTTCACTTCTGTTAAAATGTAGTCAGATATTCCCGGTTTAGACAAAAAGATTAGACATCCAGTACAGAGCTGTCACAAAGGATTTAAAAAGAGAGCTTACCTTTCAGACAAAGACCGCTCTCCTCAACATGGGTGTCCAGAATATCTTGTTTGATTGTCTATCTGAATGTACTACACTGATCTGTCTTTGGTCTGAAGTTTCTTAGAATTCCGTACTTTCTCTGTCACATGAACTAAGCTGATGTAAGATGTGCAGAAAAAAGCTAACATTCTGGACATTCTTGGGAGCCTGCCAGAGATCCCAGAATTCCCCAGTAAGACAGGCTGTTTCAATTAGAGGTGCTGATTATAACCAATCACAGCAATTTAAACCCATTTTTCTTGGCCTGAGGGATTCTAGCCATTACTGATAACATGCAGTGTATGAAAAAGCACTGTCAGTTCACACATGCAGGAGGCCTTCTTTCTATTAAATGGCTATAACTTTCCAAATCAAATTTTGAAAAAACAATGACAGCAAATGGGAAAGGAATTGAAACTATGATCTCAGCGTTGTGCTTCCAAGTTTCAATTGTATGGGTATTGGTATTAATGCAAAATAAAATTGACCTTCTCCCACTCCTAGAATACATCTGCTGAAAGCAAATACAATGTGGTTTAAATTAACACACCGTACTTCAATTCTCATGTGATCTTGTATTTTGGAAACAAAACTCTGTTTGTCGAACTGAAGTGCATATTTTTCCCTAATCTGTTGTGTAGATAGTTGTAATATTGAAGGATCATGAATTATTTCACATATAATGCTGTCCTTAAAACTGAACAATTTTACATTGAAGTTTCTGGGAGAACAGATTGTAACAGAAACCATAGATGTTCTTTTAACTCCAGCAGATCGAGGAAACTGAGCAAATGGGTGGATGAGGGGGCAGTTAAATTTATTCAGGAAGTTTACCTACAACCTAACGTGGTGCTATTGTCTTTTGTTTTAATTTGAATAGAGGCAAGGCCATCTGTCTGAAACCAGCAGGCTTTTTAATTCGATGTTCGGGTCAGGAACTGAAGACTCCATCAGTTCTAGATGCTGTTGTGAGTTATGGACTGAGTTAAGTTGTTGTGGCTTTCACAACAAGACCATAAGATGTGGGTCTTAGGTGTGCAGGTTAAATGAATTGGCCATACTAAATTGCCTATAGTGTTCAGGGATGTGTAGGTTAGGTGCATTAATCGGGAGTAAAAGTAGAGTATTGGGTTGGGGAATAGGTCTAGGTGGGTTACTGTTTGGAGTGTTGGTCTAGATTTGTGCCAAATTGCCTGTTTCCACACTGTAGGGATTCAATGATTTTATGATTCTAAGATATAAGAGCCAAAGTAAGCCATCTGGTCCATCAAGGGGAAAAGTGAGGACTGCAGATGCTGGAGATTAGAATGGAAGAGTGTGGTCCTGCAAAAGCACAGCTGGTCAGGCAGCATCTGAGGAGTAGGAGAGTCAACATTTCAAGTATAAGCTCTTCATCAGGAATAAGGGGGTGTCCCAAGGGGCCTGAGAGATAAATGGGAGGGGGTTGGGGCAGAACTCTCCTGGTCTTCACCTTCCACCCCATCAATCTCTGGATACAACACATTATCCTCTGCCATTTCTGCCACCTACAAACAGACCCCACCACCAGGAATCTATTTCCCTCCCTATCTCTATCCACTTTCTGTAAAGACCACTCCCTCTGCGACTCCCTTGTTAGGTCCACACTCCCCCACCAACCCACACTCCCCTCCGGGCACCTTCCCCTGACACCGCAGGAATTGCAAAACCTATGCCCACACCTCCCCCCTCACCTCCATCCAAGGTCCCAAAGGAGCCTTCCACATCCATCAGAGATTCAACTTCACTTCCACACATGTCATCTACTGTATCTGTTGCTCTCGATGTGGTCTCCTCTACATTGGGGGCGACAGGGTGCCGACTTGTGGAACATTTCAGAGAATATCTCCGGGACACGCACAAAACAACTCCACCATCCTGTGGCCGAACACTTTAACTCCTCCTCGCACTCCACCAAGGACATGCAGATCCTGGGCAGCATCCATTGCCAAACCGTAATCACCCAACACTTCATCTTGTGCCTTGGGACCCTCCAACCACATGGGATCGATGTGGATTTTACGAGATTCCTCAATTCCCCTCCCCAATCTTATCCAAGATCCAACCTTACAACTTGGCACCGCTCTCTTGATCTGTCCTACCTGTCCATCTTCCTTGCCATCTATCCACCCCATCCTCCTCTCTGACCTATCACCTTCACCCCTAACTTCATCTACCTATTGCATTCTCAGCTACCAACCACCCCCCACCCCCCCAATTTCCCATTTATAGCTCAACTCCATTGGGACATCTGCTCATTCCTGATGAAGAGCTTAGGCTCAAACCATTGATTCTCTTTCTCCTTGAATTGTGCCTGACTGGCTGTGCTTTTCCAGTACCACACTCTTTGACATCTCACCTATTAAGTCTGTCCTGCCATTTGAGTTCATTGCTGATCTGATAATCCCCAAAGTCACTTTCCTGCCTTGTCCTCATAATGTTAGGCAGCATCCAAGGAATAGGAAATTCGACGTTTCGGACATAAGCCCTTCATCAGGAATGAGGAGAGTGTGCCAAGCAGGCTAAGATAAAAGGTAGGGAGGAGGGACTTGGGGGAGGGGCGATGGAGATGTGATGGAGATGGAGAAGGAGGTCAAGGTGAGGGTGATAGGCCGGAGTGGGGTGGGGGCGGAGAGGTCAGGAAGAAGATTGCAGGTTAGGAGGGCGGTGCTGAGTTGAGGGAACCGACTGAGACAAGGTGGGGGGAGGGGAAATGAGAAAACTGGAGAAATCTGAGTTCATTCCTTGTGGTTGGAGGGTTCCCAGGTGGAAGATGAGGCGCTCCTCCTCCAGCCATCGTGTTGTTATGTTCTGCCGGTGGAGGAGTCCAAGGACCTGCATGTCCTCGGTGGAGTGAGAGGGAGAGTTAAAGTGTTGAGCCACGGGGTGGTTGGATTGGTTGGTCCGGGCGTCCCAGAGGTGTTCTCTGAAGCGTTCTGCAAGTAAGCGGTCCGTCTCCCCAATATAGAGGAGGCCACATCGGGTGCAGCGGATACAATAGATGATGTGTGTGGAGGTACAGGTGAACTTGTGGCGGATATGGAAGGATCCCTTGGGGCCTTGGAGGGAAGTGAGGGAGGAGGTGTGGGCGCAAGTTTTACATTTCCTACGGTTGCAGGGGAAGGTGCCGGGAGTGGAGGTTGGGTTGGTGGGGGGGTGTGGACCTGACGAGGGAGTCACGAAGGGAGTGGTCTTTGCGGAACGCTGATAGTGGAGGGGAGGGAAATATATCCCTGGTGGTGGGGTCCGTTTGGAGGTGGCGGAAATGACGGCGGATGATATGTAGTTTACGGAGGTTGGTTAGGTGGTAGGTGAGAACCAGTGGGGTTCTGTCTTGGTGGCGGTTGGAGGAGCGGGGCTCAAGGGCGGAGGAGCGAGAAGTGGAGGAGATGCGGTGGAGGGCATCGTCGATCACGTCTGCGGTCCTTGAAGAAGGAGGCCATCTGGGCTGTGCGGTGTTGGAACTGGTCCTCCTGGGAGCAGATGCGGCAGAGACGAAGGAATTGGGAATATGGGATGGAGTTTTTATAGGGGCAGGGTGGGAGGAGGTGTAGTCCAGGTAGCTGTGGGAGTCAGTCAGTTTATATTAGATGTCTGTGTTGAGTCGGTCACCCGAGATAGAAATGGAAAGGTCTAGGAAGGGGATCCCCAAGGGATCCTTCCATATCCACCACAAGTTCCCCAAGGGATCCTTCCATATCCGCCACAAGTTCACCTGTACCTCCACACACATCATCTATTGCATCCGCTGCACCCGATGTGGCCTCCTCTATATTGGGGAGACGGGCCGCTTACTTGCGGAACGCTTCAGAGAACACCTCTGGGATGCCCGGACCAACCAACCTAACCACCCCGTGGCTCAACGCTTTAACTCTCCCTCCCACTCCACCGAGGACATGCAGGTCCTTGGACTCCTCCACCGGCAGAACATAACAACACGACGGCTGGAGGAGGAGCGCCTCATCTTCCGCCTGGGAACCCTCCAACCACAAGGAATGAACTCAGATTTCTCCAGTTTTCTCATTTCCCCTCCCCCCACCTTGTCTCAGTCGGTTCCCTCAACTCAGCACCGACCTCCTAACCTGCAATCTTCTTCCTGACCTCTCCGCCCCTACCCCACTCCGGCCTATCACCCTCACCTTGACCTCCTTCCACCTATCACATCTCCATCACCCCTCCCCCAAGTCCCTCCTCCCTACCTTTTATCTTAGCCTGCTTGGCACACTCTCCTCATTCCTGATGAAGGGCTTATGCCTGAAATGTCGAATTTCCTATTCCTTGGATGCTGCCTAACCTGCTGTGCTTTAACCAGCAACACATTTTCAGCTCTGATCTCCAGCATCTGCAGACCTCATTTTTTGTCCTCATAATGCTTGATTCCCTTAAGAGTTAAAAATCTGTCCATCTTAGCCTTCAATATATTTAATGACCTAACCTCAACAAGCCTCTGTAGTAAAGATTTCACAGATTCACTATCCTCTGAGAGAGAAAAACAGCATTGTCTTCATCTGTTTAAATGGGCGACCTCTTTCTTACTGTGTGATTACACTCTTTTCGTTCCTAGATTCTCCCACAAAGAAAAGCAATATCTTTGCATCTACCTTGTCAAGCCATCTAATAATCTTCTGTTTCAATGAGATCTCCTCTCATTATCCTAAACTCCAAATAGTACAAGTCCAATGTACTCAACTTCTCTTAATAACAAAATCCCTCCATACCCAGGATCAGCCAAGTGAACCTTCTCTAAACTGTACCAATGTCCAAAAGTAGAGTCATAGAGGTGTACAGCACAGAAACAGACTCTTCGGTCTAACTCATGCATGTCTACCAGATATCCTAACCTAATCTAGTCCCACCTGCTAGCATTTGGCCCATATCCCTCTCAAACCTTCCTATTCATATACCCATCCAGATTCCTCTTAAGTGTTGTAACTGTACCAGCCTCCACGACTTCCTCTGGTAACTCATTCCATACACACACCACACTCTATGTGAAAAGGTTGCCCCTTAGGCCCTTTTAAATGTTTCCCCTCTAACCTCAAACATAAGGCCTCTAGTTTTGGACTTCCACACCCCAGGGAAAAGACCTTGGCTATTTATCCTATCCATGCCCCTCATGATTTTATAAATCTCTCTAAGGCCACTCCTCAGCCTCTGACGCTCCAGGGAAAACAGCCCCAGCCTATTCAGCCTTTCCCGATAGCTCAAACCTCCAACCCTGGCAACATTCATGTAAATCTTTTTTGAATCACTTGAAGTTTCACAACATCCTTCAATAGGAGGAAGACCAGAACTGCGGACCATACTCCAAAAATAGACTAACCAATGTCCAGTACAACCACAACATGACTCTGAAATCCTACACACAATGCTCTACCAATAAAGGAAAGCATACCAAATGCCTACTTCACTATCCTATTTACCTGTGACTCCACTTTCAAGGAACTATGAACCTGTACTCCAAGGTCTCTTTGTTCACCAACACTCCCCAAGATCGTACCATTAAGTGTATCTGTCCTGCTCTGATTTACCTTTCCAAAATGTAGCACCTTACAATTATCTAAATTAAACTCCATCTGCCACTTCTCAGCTTTTTGGCCCTTCTGATCAAGATACCATTGTACTCTGAGGTAACCTTCTTTGCTATCCATTACACCTCCAATGTTGGTGCCAATTTACTAACCATACCTTCTGTGTTCACATCCAAACCATTTAAATAAATGATGACAATCAATGGACCCAGCAGTGATCCTTGTGACACACTGCTGGTCACAGGCCTTCAGTCTGAAAAGCAACCCTCCACCACAAAATCTAGTCAATTTAATTTCCCAGGCCTCAACTTCAAATATTTACTCCGTTGCTAACTTCCAGTGAGCAGAAGTACAATAAATCTGTAATCACAAAATCACGCATTTGCCTATGAGCACCAAACAAGACAATTAAAATTCACTGCCAAAAATCTTATCTGTGATTTTTAACAAATTCCACACTTACAAATTTCATTATTTCCAGGTGTTCTCAGGATTGGAATCCTTGTGGATACAAAGGAATGACTGTATAATGGCAATTAGCAGCAGTTCGATGGTCTACACTGAAGGAATATTGGCCAGCACGTGGAGAGAACTTTTGGTATGGTCTTGTATGTGGGAAGGTGATTATTTCTAGAGAAGACCTGAGTGTTCCTTATGCAACCTCTTGGTCCTTCTTGTGGTAGAAATAAAGTGAATTTTAAGATAAATACATAATTGTGATTAGGTAACTGGAATCTACAGGTGGCTGTATACAGGTTAAGTGGGCAGGCAAAGATTTAGCAGATGGAATTTTATGTGGGAAAATGTGAGATTATGTACTTTGGCAGGAAGGAGAGCTGAATACTAAATGGAGAAACACTGCAGGAAGCTGCAGCATTGGAGGGATTTGGGGTTCCTCATTCATGAATCACAAAAAGTTAGCATCCAAGTTGAGCAGGTAACAGAGAAGGCAAATGGACTGTTGGCTTTCATTTCAAAGAGAATGAAATATAAAAATAGGGAAGTTTTGCTGCAACTATACAAGGCACAAGTCAGTCCACAGCTGGAATACTGCGAACAGTTTTGGTTCACTTACCTAAGGAAATGTAATTCAAGAGAAAGCACAGCAGATCAGACAGCATTTGAGAAGCAGGAAGAGTTTCGGCCCAAAATGTTGACTTTCCTGCCCCTAGGATGCTGTCTGACCTGCTGTGCTTTTCCAGCGTCACATCTATTGACTCTGGCTTCCAGCATCTGCAGTTCTTACTGTGTCATCTGCCAACACCCTCTGTCTTCTACCTTCAAGCCAGTTTTGTGTCCAAGTAGTTAGTTCTCCCTCTATTCCGTGTGATCTAACCTTGCTAACCAGTGTCTCATGGGGAACCTTGTCGAACGCCTTACTGAAGTCCATTTAAATCGCGTCTGCTGCTCTGCCCTCATCATTCCTCTTTGTTACCTCAAAAAACTCAATCATGTTCTTGAGACACAACTTCCGATGCACAGAGCCATGTTGACTATCCCTAACCAATCATTGTCTTTCCAAATACATACAAATCCTGTTGTTCAGGATTCCCTCCAACAACCAACCCACCACCGACGCCAGGCTGTAGTACCCTGGCTTTTCTTTACCACGTTTCTTTAATGGCATCCGGTTAGCCAACCTCCAGTCTTCCATTAACTTCATCTGTGGCTTTCGATAATATGAATATCTCAGCAAGGGGGCCAGCTGTCACTTTTGTAATTCCCACAGAATTCTAGGCTACACCTGATTAGATCTTGTGGATTCATCCACCTTTATGCATTTTAAGACCACCTCCTTCATAATATGGATATTTTTCAATTTGCTATTTATTTCCCCGTGTTCTCTATCTTCCATATCTTTCTCCATTGTAAACACCATTGCAAAATACTCATTTAGTATCTCCCCATCTCCTACAGTTCCACACATAGGTGGCCTTGCTGATCTTTAAGGGGCCCTATTCTCTCCCTAGTTACCCTTTGTCCTTAATATATTTGTAGAATCCTTTAACCCTATTTGCTAAAGCTATCTCATGTCTCCTTTATGCCCTTCTGATTTCCCTCTTAATTATACTTCCAGTGCCTTTACACTCTTCTAAGGACTCACTTGATCTCTGCTGTCTAGACCTGACATATGCTTCCTCTTTATTCTTAACCAAAACCTCAATTTCTCTAGTCATATCTTTCCTTAGATAAGTGCACCAAAATTATTCACAAATACCGTGACGGTAGACTGACTAATGTTTGTAGAGTTTTAACGAAACCTCCCTAGTTGTATATCCAATTCCCTTTGAAATAAACACCAACAGTCCCTTTGCCTTTTCTATTACCTGCTCAACTTGGATGCTAACTTTTTGTGATTCATGCATGAGGAGCCCAAATCCCTCCAATGCTGCAGCTTCCTGCAGTGCTTCTCCATTTAATATTCAGCTCTTCTTCCTGCCAAAGTACATAATCTCACATTTTCCCACATGATATTTCCTCTGCTAAATTTTTGCTCACCCACTCAACTTGTATACAGCCACCTGTAGACTCCAGTGACCTAATCATAGATGGTTATTTTTTTTCCCTTTCTGACGCAAGAAGGAACAAGGGGCTGCATAAGGAACGCTCATGTCTTCTCTAGAAATAATCACCTTCCCACATACATGACATTACAAAGGTTCCCTCCAAGGCCTGGCCAATATTCCTTCAGAGTAGACCAGCAAACTGCTGCCAGCTGCCATTATACAGTCATTCCTTCATATCCACAAAGATTCCATTCCTAAGATTCCATGCCTGCAAATAATAAAATTTACAAGTTTGGAACTGATTAAAAATCGCAGGTACAATTTTTGTCAGCAGATTTTAATTTTTTTTTGTTTGGTGCACGTGGGCGAATTTGTGATTTCGTGAATACAGATTTATTGTACTTCTGCCCACTGGAAGTTAGCAACTGAGTAAATGCATGACGTTGAGGCCTGGGTAATAAAATTGACTAGGTTTCATGTTGCTTTAGATTTGGGGATTTAGTGATCACTTCAGCACCTTGCCTCCCAATCCAGGCGGTAAGATCTTTGATTTGTTTCAATTCAATTGTAAGACCAGTCAGTCACAATTACAGGCTAAAACATGGGAGAATGTCCCTAAAAGGGACTTCCAGCTGAGACTAGCTACAAAACCACAAGGATGTGGAGGTGCTTTCAATGACTTGACAGTCTTTCCATTCTGCATAATTAGCCCAATATCATGATGCTTTTTAAAGGATAGTGGATCGCAGTTGAGTCCAAGTGGAGGACCAGTCATCAGCCTCTGATTAACTGTGCTTTGTTTCTTAATTGACTAATTTCTTTGTCTTCTCTTAATGATGCATGTTTAATATCTTAGAAACCCTTGTTTTACTGTATACAGTTCTCAACTTGTCAGTGCCACATTAGATAAAACCCCTCTCTGATCATATGGTCAGTAATTGTCTTACTGCCCCTTTTTGATTACTTCAGTCATTGTCATTATCACTCAGGGGTCCTCCAGATTCATATTTCCATAACACTAATAACACCTTTACAAAATGTAAAACAAAAGATCATACCTTGATTTGGTGCTGCTCTGCTGCTTGATCATCAATAATGACCACTCGCTGCCATTCATGTATGCATATCCCATTTCAAAGCTGTGTCTGAACATGTTTACAGCCTTTATTAGTTTAAGGATTAACAGCTTTCCTGTAGTTATCCTCAGTGTAATAACTCTTTAAAGAAAAAGTCTTTTGTATGCACTCAATTGGTCCTTTCCATCTGGTCTTCAACATGTCATTACTTGTATGGAATGTTAGCTAACATTCAGTTAAGCATACTAGTTATTCTTTGCAATTATATAGAATACAGGTTACAATTTGAATAATGTACCTAAGGGCAACTAAATTAAAAGAAAACTAATTTAGTCCTATAGCCCCTTGCCAGCACTACTAGAGACTACCTAATGAGTTTTGAGAAGATTTGTAGCCCAGGTTGAGGTTCTAGATGTAGGTTTGCTCGTTGAGCTGGAAGGTTCATTTCTAGATGTTTCGTCGCCATACTAGGTAACATTTTCAGTGAGCTTCCAGACGAAGCACTGCTGACGATTTCTGCTTTCTATTTATATGTTTGGGAGTCTTTGAGTTGGTAATGTCATTTCCTGTAGTGATGTCATTTCCTGTGGTGAACAACAAGCAAAACTAATGTCATTTACAAAATACCATGTAAGAACTGTAACAAACACTACATTGGTCAAACAGGCAGAAAACTAGCCACCAGGATACATGAACATCAACTAGCCACAAAACGACCTGACCTTCTCTCACTAGTATCCTTACATGCAGATAAGGAAGGACACCACTTCGAATGGGGCAACACATCCATCCTAGGACAAGCCAAACAGAGACATGCACGAGAATTCCTAGAAGCATGGCATTCCAGCCAGAACTCTATCAACAAACACATCATGTTAGACCCCATCTACCATCCCCTGGGAAAAAGAACATGAAATGACATCACCACAGAAAATGACATCACTGACCTAAAGAAACCCAAGCATATGCATAGAAAGTAGAAATCATCAGCAGTGCTTCGCCTGGAGCCCACTGAAGATGTTACCTAGTAGGTGACAAAGTGTCTGGAATTGAACCTTCCAGCTCAGCGAGCAAACCTACCTAATTCCACAGATTTGAAGGTGTCACTGGGGTGGACAAAGTTTAAAAAATCACACTACACTAGGTTATAGTCCACCAGGTTTATTTTGAGGCACTAGCTTTCGAAGCACTGCTCCTTCATCAGGTGGTTATGATCATCATGTGGTACATCAGGTGATGAAAGAGCAGTGCTTCGAAAGCTAGTGCCTCCAAATAAACCTGGTGGACTATAACCTAGTGTAGTGTGATTTTTAACTTTGTTCACACCAGTCCAACACCGGCACCTTCAGCTCTGTAGAATTAGGTAGTCTCTAGTAGTGCAAGCAAGGGGATTTGGAATAAATTAGTTTTATTGTATTTTTAAAAATTCAATTGCCTTTAGGTGCATTATTCAAATTGTATCCTGTATAACAGGATGACTTTTTTTCTTACATTAGATGTGGGTGTCGCAGGTTTGCCAGCATTTATTGTACATCCCTATTTATCCTTCAAAAAGAGATGGTGAGCTGTTTTCTTAAAATGTTACAGTCCTTGGTGTGGAGCTACACCCACACTGCTGCTAGAATGGGAAGTCAATACTTTGATCCAGCGACATTGAAGCAACAATTTTTTAAAGTTTCAATTTAGGGTGGGGCGTGGCAGGGAGAGAGACTTGGAGATGGTGATGTTCTCCATCTGTTGATCTTGACCTTTCAGAGGGTGGAGGTTACAGGTTATAAGGAGTTGCTGAAGGAACTTGAGTGGCTGCAGAGTTTCCTATAGATGGTACATATTACTTCCATTGTTGATGGTGGTGGAAGGAGTGACTGTTGAAGATGATGGATTGCGTGCCTATCAAATGGCTTAATTTATCCTGGTATCCAGTGTTGTTGGAGCTGCATTCATCCAGGTAAACAGACAGTAGTCCACCACAGGAGAAAGTGAGGACTGCAGATGCTGGAGATCAGAGCTGAAAATGTGTTGCTGGAAAAGCGCAGTGGGTCAGGCAGTATCCCTTCCTGAAGAAGGGCTCATGCCCGAAACGTCGATTCTCCTGCTCTTTGGATGCTGCCTGACCCGCTGTGCTTTTCCAGCAACACATTTTCAGCAGTATTCCACCACACTCCTGACTTGTGCCTGATTGATAGTGGGCAGGCACAAGGGAGACACAAAGTGAACTATTCACCAGAGATTTCCTAGGCGCCATTGTTTATGTGGTTCTGTTCAGTTTCTGATCAATGGTAATCCCCAGGATGTTGATAGCATTGGTAGAGCCATTGATTGCTGAGGGGTAATGGTTAAATTATCTTTTGTGAGATAATTTGTACTTGTGCAAATATTGTTTGCCACTTGTCAGCCTTGTCCAGGCCATACCGCATGTGGATGTAGATTGCTATGGTATCAGACTATTATAAATGATGCTGAATAATGTGCAAACATCAGTGAACATCCCCGTTTCTGACCTTATGATAGAGGGAAGGTCAGCTCAAGATGATTGGGCCTTGGACCACTACCTAGAGGAACTCTTGCAGAGATCTCCTGGAGCTGGGATATCTGATCTGGATGGGGAAGGGATGAGTCAAGCAAGTGGAAGGGGCAGGTGAAGGTTGGTGAGGGTCTTTGTCCTCTCCTCATCATGTCATCTTGAATTTGAAGAAGAGGGAGAAAACTGTCACATGTCACGACTGCAGAAAATGCTCAAGTGCTTACTAGTCATTGTAAGGTTTTTGAAATATAGTTCCTGTCATAATGTGGAAAATGCAGAATCCAACTTATACACAATCAGTAATATAGCATGCCCTGATTACTCATTTTTTCCTTTAACAACATGAAAAAAATTTGCCTGAACTATGGGTTGATCCACTGTTCTTTTCAAAATTGTATGATGGGATATGAGATTGAATTACAGGGATGAGTGCTAAAATATGTAAAAGGTTTTTTTTTGAAAAGGTTCTCTTCCAGCTTTCTCCTATCTTCTTCAGGTTCTGAGAGATTGGAATAATAATAGTACTCTACAATTTTGGACATGTGTCTCATAGGCTTTACATTAATTCTCCTATAGAGAGAAAATGCTTGAAGTGGCAGATTCTGAAATCTGTTTTAACATCCACCATCAGAATGTTATCCCTCTTCCCCATTGTATCACTGCAACATTTCTAGTTCCCACACCAAGAAACTTTGCGGCTTCTCGAAATAAAGCTGACAATTAGGATCCAATTATGGTCAGTTTTGCACTGGGAACTCAACAACTCAACTGGAGTAGTGTTACACCAGAGACCTTACAGCCAGGACATGAATGAGGTTTTATCCCTGTCAGATTAGACTAGATTCATACCCAAGTGCCAGAGATCAAAGCAGTGTATGCAACTGGTACCACCCAGTCCCCTTAGAGGATTATCTTTTTGAAGATAAGAACAGCAGAATTTAATATGCTAATAAGCTTTGCTGATCCTTCCCAACCCCTTCAAAATGAAGGTTGAAAGTTAACTGAGATGATGTGTTGATTTCAACTGACTGCCACAAACGCACATTCAGCTCCTTTGGCAGCATTATTTGCAGAGGGAGCATTTAAGCTCCACTCCAAATGCCAAAGACATCTGCTTGACAGTGATCTTTTGTCTAGGCAAATATATATGTAATTTTCCTCGAATTATAGCTTCCTTAGCCTCATTATAGAATTGTCTCTTCAGAAAACTCTGTCTTCTTGAGCATTTCCAATGGTAATTATTCTAACATTGGTGACCTTGCCTTCAGTGTCCAACACCGAAACTTCCTTTCTCACCCTTCTCACCTCTTTATAAAGCTTTAGGTTACCCGCCCTAATATCTAATCTTTTGCCCTAATATATTGTGTGGCTTGGTCTCAGATTTTGCTTTTGTTGAACACATTAAGATGCTTTACTACAATAAAAGCAAGGTGTTGTTGTTACTATTCACATGCATTTTAAACACAGGCCCATAATTTTCATGTAATTAGCTGTGCGCTGCTGTTCAGCCTATGAAAATGATTTGCACACAGAGCCCTAAAGAGTTAGGCTTATTTGAATATTCACTTTCATAAATCAATGCTTACTCTGTCTGACTCTGCTGTTTTCCAAGTGCTCTGTTAATAAATCTCTTATATTGGGTACTATTTTCCCTCTACAGCTGTCATGCTAACTGGTCTATGATTACCTGTTTTCTCTCTACCTCTCATTTTAAAAAAAGAATTGGGGTTACATTATAGAGCCAGTTTCTTAAGTACTCTGTGGATTATCAAACCTTTGGATTTATTAGCCTTTAATCTCAACAATTTCCCAACACCCTTTCCCTCCTGGTGCTGATTTCCTTCAGTCTCTCCTCTCACTAGACCCTATGTTCCCCAACATTTTGGAATGTTGTGTCTTCTTCTTTGTGAAGACAGAACAAGAATGTATATTTAATCAGTCTGCAATCTTTGTTTCCCCAGTGTGAGTTCCTACATTCCTGACTGTGAGGCACCAACATTTGTCTTCACTAATCTTTTTCTTTTCTTATACCTGTTGAAGCTTTAACAATCAGTTTGTATGTTCCCCAAAAGCTTACACTTTTTTTTCTTAATCAATTCCTTTGTCCTCCTTTGCTGATTTGTCAACTGCTCCCAATCCTCTGGTCTTTTTTCCTTTTGGCCAATTTGGATGCCCCTTCCTTGGATCTAATATTATCTCTAATTTTCCGTGTTACTCGTGGTTGAGCTGTCTTTCCTGGTTATTCCTGTGCCAGACAGGAATGAACAATTGTTGCAGTTCCTCCATGTTTGCTGTAACCTACCACTATCAAGTCTTTTGGCTTTCCCCAAATTATCACATCTTAAACCATTGTAGTTTACTTTATTTATATTCAAGACCCTAGTCTCAATTAATTCCATCACTCTCCATCTTAATGAAGAATTCTGTTGTGTTATGGTCAGTCTTCCTCAAGGGGCCCTCATTATTCCTTTCTGACTATGTAATACCCAATCTTGGCTGGCCTGTTCTCTAGTGGTTTCCTCAACAGAAAACCATCTTTCACACTAAAGGAATTTCTCCTCCATGTCTTTGTTATTGATTTCATTTGCCCAATCTAAATGCAGATTAAAATTGTCCATAATTACAGCTGCAGCTTTATTGCTTGCATCTCTGATTTCCTCTTTAATGCCTTCCCTGACAGTACCATTAGAATTTGGATCATTTACTGTTTCTTTTGGTATTTCTGGAATTCCCTGGATATTTAGATCTCATCCCAGGTCACCCCGCTGCCAAGCCTTCAAAATCCCAACTACAGCATATCCACTTGCTTTGGCCCCGCCTCCCCAAAAGCCAGTCTCAGCATCTCAAAAATCTGAAATCCTTTGCTGTACACCATCTCTCAAACCCTGAGTTCAGCCAATATATCCTAATATTTTTATTCTGACTAGCACGTGACACTGAGATTGTTATCTTTTGAGGTCTTATTTTTTAACCTGCTTCTCTTGTCCTATTGTCACCAAAATAAAAAGATTTTCCACACCATTTTCTGTCTGTTCATTGTCAAAAAGGCAAAGGCTAGAATCTGGACTCTTTTTTTATTCCCCTGTAAATCTCGTAGCACAGTAGTACAGAATGATGAAGTCGAATACGATAATGTCAAATGCAGCTCATCTGCCCTGTTCTCTACTGCTTCAATCACCTGCAACTCAATGCCTGTGCCATTTGTATCTTTGCTTCCAGGTGATAGCTCAGCTACTTTCACCCAAGGTCAATTATATAATATTATTGAGGCTGTAACATTTTTGTGACTTATAAAGCATGAGCAGTCTGGGTGAATAGATGAGAATGAGGAAAAGCTACTCTCTTCCCAAAGGCTGAGAAGAAGGTCACTCATTAGTTCTGAGTTGTACAGCCAGAAGGCATACATATTTATCTCAATAGAATGAAGATTACAAAATGTCATGACAAATGCAGAGTTGGAGGTCAATCTCCATTAACGTGAAGCAAATTGCAGTGCAGTTCTTGAGTCTACAATTCTATTTATGGTACTTTAAAAGCTGATGTTGAGCAACACAGGATAACTTAGAAAAGGAACCAAAGCAAAGCGAGTTCAGCCATGTGATGTTTCATGGGAGTAAGGTCAGGCTGGATGGTCTCTAATGCCAGATGTATAAGAGGGTGAGTTAAGGATGTAGATTGACACATGGGAACTGTTACCATCATAAAGACATGGTTAAGGAAGGGACAAAACTGATAACAACAATTGAGGGTATAGGATCTTAAGGTAGGGCACAGGAGCGTGCAAAAGTGGTATTGCATTATTAATTAGGGAGTCAGTTACTATATTAAAGAGGGACCGTGAAGGGTAACCAAATGAGCCATTATGGGTAGATCTTAAGAATAATATGGAGGCAGTCATACTGTTATAGGCATCCAAATTGAGCAGATATGTAGCCAATTCACTAAGGTGAGTTGTTTGCTAAAAAATAGTACTTATATTGGGGGGTTTCAACTACCCCAATATTAATTGATGATAGTTATACTATAAAGGGTTTGGAGAGGGAAGTTTTCTTGAAATATATGCAGAAGAGCTTTTTATGTCAACATATAGATTGTCCTACAAGAGAAAATGCAGCACTGGACATAATTCTGGGGAATGAAACTGGACAAGTGTTCAAGATGACAGTGGGAGGTGGGGGATATTTTAATGACAGTGATGACACCATCTGTTTTAAGTTCCTTACAGAAAAAGAGAAGGTCTGCAAACAAAGGGTTTTTGGATTGACCTGAGACAGATTTGATTAAAATAAGGCAGGATCAAGCCAAAATAGCATGAGAACAGCTACTTGAGGGTAAATCTATATGTGGGAGACTTTCAAAAAGGTTGCCAGGGTGAACAGACCGAACATGTTACCTCTTAGGGTGAAATGCAGGAACAATAAACCCAGAGAATCGTGGATATCTAGGAATATTCGGGACTCGATAGAAAGAAAAAGAGAGAAGTGCAACAGGTGCAAAGGAGCAAAACAAAAGCTTTAGAGGAATATAGGAATTGCAGGGTGTACTCAAGAAAGCAATTAAAGGTAAGGAAGGGACATGAGAAGACATTGGCAGACAAGATTAGGGAGAATCCCAAGTATTTCAGGGGGAGGAGAAAACTCAGGAAAGACTAGAGCCAATGAGCGACCAAGGGGGTAATCTCTGCGTGAAGAAGTGGACATTGGTAGGGTGTTAGATGAATACTTCACCCTTGTCTTTATTGGGGAGAAGGAGGATGCAAGTACAGGATTTCAGAAGGTAGACTGTGTTCATAGCTTCTTGAAAGTGGAGTCACAGATAGATAGGATAGTGAAGAAGGTGTTTGGTATGCTTTCCTTTATTGGTCAGAGTGTTGAGTATAGATGTTGGGAGATCATATTGCAGCTGTACAGGACATTGGTTAGGCCACGTTTGGAATATTGCGTGCAATTCTGGTCTCCTTCCTATTGGCTGTTGTGAAACCTGAAAGGGTTCAGAAAAGATTTACAAGAATTTGAGCTATAGGGAGAAGCTGAATAGGCTGGGGATGTTTTCCCTGGATAGTCGGAGGCTGAGGGGTGACCTCATGGAGGTCTATAAAATCATGAGGGGCATTGATAGGGTAATAGACAAGGTCTTTTCCCTGCGTTGGGTGAGTTCAGAACTAAAGGCATAACTTTAGGGTGAGAGTGGAAAGATATAAAAGAGACCTAAGGGGCATTTTTTTCACGCAGATGGTGATGCTTATATGGAATGAGTTGCCAGAGGAAATGGTGTAGGCTAGTACAATTGCAACATTTAAAAGGCATCTGGATGGGAATATTAATAGGAAGGGTTTGGGGGATATGGGCCAAGTGCTGGCACATGGGACTAGATTAGGTTAGGATATCTGGTTGGCATGGACGAGTTGGACTGAAGGGTCTATTTCCGATCTGTACATTTCTATAACTCTATGACTATGACTATGACTGTGAAGTTTTTGAGCAGATGAATGAAAGTAGTGAGGTGGTATGGGAGTTTTTGGTGGATTTAAAAGTGGACATCCCAGGTGTGAATGAATTATTCCTGTCTGCTCTGGGAGACAAGGGAGGAAATTAAAGGGGCTCTGACCCAAATTTTTAAATTGACTAGCCATGAAAGGTGCCAGAGTACTGGTGGACAGCTAACGTAACTCCACTTCACAAGAAGAATGGTAAAGAATAAATCATGGAACTACAGGCCCGTGAGTCTAACATCTGGGGTAGGGTAACTACAGGAAAAAATAGAAAAGGATAAAATTCATGTCCAGTTTGAGAGGAAGGTGTAATCAGGGATAATCAGCATAGATTTGTCAGAGGAAGATCATGCCTAACAAATATGGTGGGTCCTTTTTGAGGAGATGACAAAGTGTTTGGTTAGGATAGGACAGTTGATATGGTTTATATGGGTTAGAGCAAGGGCTTTGTCAAGCTCCCAAATACGAAACTGAAAGAAGGAAGCTGTCTGTGAGGCTGTCTGGAGGCTCATGGGATCCAGGTTGACTTGGCAAGTCGGATCCAAAATTGACAGAGGGTGATGGGAGAAGGCTGTCTGTGTAACTGGAGGCTGGTGTGCAGTGTAGGAATCAGTGCTGGGTAGCTATTTGTGATATTCCTAAATGATGATGTAGGTGTGTGGCAGGGGACAGTGGGAATGGAGAGGAGGCAGTGGGAATGGCAAGGATAAGTAAGTTTGCAGATGACAGAAAGATTGACTGGGTGGTTGACAGTGAGGTGAAATGCATTAGGCTACAGGAGGATGTTAATAAATTGGGCAGACCAGTGGCAGAAGTGTCGGGTAATGCGCATTGGAAGAGGAATAGGACAAAGGAGTACTTAATGAATGGCAACACATGAAGAAGCTCAGAGGAACCAAGAGGTCTTGTCCACAGATCTATGAAGGTAGCAGGACAGGCTAATAGGGTAGTTAATAGGACAGGGTGACTAGAAAGCAGCTGTTCCCTTAGGTGAAGGGTCAATAACAAGGCAACATAATTTTAAAGCAAAAAGCAGGAGGTTTAGAGGAGATTTGAGGAAAAATGTTTCACCCAGAGGATGGTGGGAGTCTAAAGTACACTGCCTGGAAAGGTAGTTAAGGCAAGAAACCTCACAACCTTTTAAAAAGATCTTGAATGAGCACTTGAAGTATTATAACTTTCAAGGCTACAAGCCTAGAGTGGGAAAGTGGGAGTAGTTTAGTAGTATATCTTTGGTGGTACAGACTTGAAAAGCCACTTCTGTAGTGTACTATTATTCTCTGAACTATTATTCTACGTATGCAGAAATCAGTGGCAGCTGTAATAGCATCAATACATCTTGAATGCATTGAGAAAAGTGTTGGAAGCAGAATCATTAACATCTTTCAAATTTCAGTTGGCTTTTTAATTGAAAGGGTAAACATTTCAGGACCATGGGTCAAAAGCAGGGGCAAGACACCAACTGGGTAGCCCACTCTTTCAAAGAGGTGGTGCAGGGATGAATGGTATTCTTCAGTGCTATATGATTCAATGATCCTATGTATACACAACTTAATGTCAATATCCCTCATGTCAAAGATAATACTTCCATTTGAATGACTGTTTATTTCAGATGTCAAATTGACTGAGATGTGGGATGAGATAGGCTAATATACACTTTTTGGAGAAAGTGAGGTCAGAGCTGAAAATGTATTGCTGGAAAAGCGCAGCAGGTCAGGCAGCATCCAAGGAACAGGAGATTCGTTGGTTTGGGCATAAGCCCTTCTTCAGGAATGAGGAAAGTGTGTCCAGCAAGCTATGATAAAAGGTAGGGAGGAGGGACTTGGGGGAGGGGCATTGGAGATACGATAGGTAGAAGGAGGTCAAGGTGAGGGTGATAGGCCGGAGTGGGGTGGGGGTGGAGAGGTCAGGAAGAAGATTGCAGATTAGGAAGGCGGTGCTGAGTTCGAGGGATTTGACTGAGACAAGGTGGGGGGAGGGGAAGTGAGGAAACTGGAGAAATCTGAGTCATCCCTTGTGGTTGGAGGGTTCCAAGGCAGAAGATGAGGCGCTCTTCCTCCAACCGTCGTGTTGTTATGGTCTGGCGGTGGAGGAGTCCAAGGACCTGCATGCCCTTGGTGGAGTGGGAGGGGGAGTTGAAGTGTTGAGCCACGGGGTGGTTGGGTTAGTTGGTCCGGGTGTCCCAGAGGTGTTCTCCCTGGTGGAAATATATCCCTGGTGGTGGGGTCCGTTTGGAAGTGGCGGAAATGACAGCGGATGATACGCTGTATATGGAGGTTGGTGGGGTGGTAGGTGAGAACCAGTGGGGTTCTGTCCTGGTGCCCTTGAGCCCCGCCCCTCCAACCGCCACCAGGACAGAACCCCACTAGTTCTCACCTACCACCCAACCAACCTCCATATACAGCGTATCATCCGCTGTCATTTCCGCCACCTCCAAACGGACCCCACCACCAGGGATATATTTCCCTCCCCTCCCCTATCAGCGTTCCGAAAAGACCACTCTCTCCGTGACTCCCTCGTCAGGTCCACACCCCCCACCAACCCAACCTTCACTCCCGGCACCTTCCTCTGCAACTGCAAGAAATGCAAAACTTGCACCCACACCTCCTCCCTTACTTATCTCCAAGGCCCCAAGGGATCCTTCCATATCCGCCACAAATTCACCTGCACCTCCACACACATCATCTATTGCATCCACTGCACCCGATGTGGCCTCCTCTATATTGGGGAGACAGGCCGCCTACTTGTGGAACGCTTCAGAGAACACCTCTGGGACACCCGGACCAACCAACCCAACCACCCCGTGGCTCAACACTTTAACTCCCCCTCCCACTCCACCAAGGACATGCAGGTCCTTGGACTCTTCCACCGCCAGACCATAGCAACACGATGGTTAGAGGAAGAGCGCCTCATCTTCCGCCTAGGAACCCTCCAACCACAAGGAATGAACTCCGATTTCTCCAGTTTCCTCATTTCCCCTCCCCCCACCTTGTCTCAGTCAAATCCCTCGAACTCAGCACCGCCTTCCTAATCTGCAATCTTCTTCCTGACCTCTCCGCCCCCACCCCACTCCGGCCTATCACCCTTACCTTGACCTCCTTCCACCTATCGCATTTCCATCGCCCCTCCCCCAAGTCCCTCCTCCCTACCTTTTATCTTAGCCTGCTGGACACACTTTCCTCATTCCTGAAGAAGGGCTTATGCCCAAAACGTCGAATCTCCTGTTCCTTGGATGCTGCCTGACCTGCTGCGCTTTTCCAGCAACACATTTTCAGCTAATATACACTTTTTACCATGCAGAAAATGGCAAATAAATTTTCCTTAGCAAAATTAAAATGAGGCAATGTGTTAATCATTGCAATTATGTAATTGTATTGCTTTATGACTTTTTTGCCTTTGCTACTATGTAAATACAATCTGAGGAGTAAGAAATGTTCAGCTTCTCATCTAATTATTTAGAATTACTACTCTTGGAAATAGGGTTGATTATTTTGATTTTAAGAATAGTGCATGTGGTAATTGAAATAAAATTATAATCCTGTGGAGCAGATGTTCACTGGGATTTGAGGTTTCATTATGCTCAGTGATATTGTAGTTTTTTATTAAAAAGGGAAAACAATTCTCTATATCTTGCCAGCTTTTTGACAATTTTATGGTAAACGTACACTGTATTATACTTTTTTTCCCTCTTTTATTTTGTCTACTGCCATTCGTCTTTCTAAGCAGTTCGAGGCTTTAACAGCAATTGGCTGCTTTGCAACTTCTGTAAAGTAGACAGCTTTTTCTGACACAAATGACTTTTGCTAATAGGAAAGGGGGAGAATGGGGCTCAGAATAACTCAAATAATGGGACTTGGCAGCTCTCCGTCTGTATGTGCACAATTCCCTACTCAGCTCTTAAATAGCAGTGACCCTTCAGAGTTTCGAAGAAGGGTCTCTGGACTTGAAACATTAATTCTGCTTTCTCTCCACAGAGGCTGTCAGCTCTGCTGAGACTTTCCAGCAGTTTCTGTTTTTGTTTATGATTTAATCCAAATTAAAGTATCATTTTGGTGACCTACAACTCTGTTGTTGGGATGACTAGATTTTCAAATGGCTAAGGAAGGACTCCCTGAAAGGCATTGAGAAGGTGGCACTCTGTGATGATCAATGTGATGGAAGACCAATGGCAAGAGTCTAGGAGAGGGTGAACCTAGCTTCAAATGGCATTTCTTGGAATATGTCCAGCCAGTGTTGGCAACCTTATTCCATTGATCACTTAAAATTCATCATCAGCATTGGAGCTGTTGACATCAAGAAGATAATGGTAACTTCTTTGGAGATGTCAAGGGGGCGGTGGGAGAGTTATGAAGGTCCAATGCAATTCAACGTGAATGAAATTTCAGAAATTTTCTCCCTATCCTGTCCCACCTTACATTTTCCCTTTTTGGTCAAATGTGAAAACTGGGACATTTGAACCATTTCTAGGAATCTGTTAGGATATCTGATACAAAACTGGGAAGTCCTAGCAAAACCATGATGTGTAGTTATCTACCTCCCTCCTCTAACCCTTTTCTTACCAGAAGTAAGCTTCTCCATTTAAAATAGATGTTGAACAACAGCGCAGATACTACCTTCATGGAAGGAATCATTTAAAACTCCTATTGTCTTTTTATCCTTTGAATTACAAGGGTTGTTCCTCTATCGCAGCTTTATAGGGAGGAGGATGAAAGGAGATCAGTGTGTAAAATTTGATCCTATTACACCCACCATCATGCATTAACCCTAGCCACAGCGCTAGGCATGACTGAATGGCAAATAAAGAAGAACTGTTTTGAGAGTTCAGGTTAGATACTCATTATAGCATTAAAGGCCAAAGTGGCTTATGCCTCTCTCCATTTAAACAAAGGGAGCATTCAGGAATTGCTGGGAGTTATGGGTGTCTTGAGAAGATTGAGATGTCAATATAAAGTGACTGTTTGTCACTATGCCTGTTTATCAAAATGATAAATGTGAAGAAATGGAACAAATTCAGATGAAACTAACTTCGGCCCCACAGTCCAAGCGACTGATTTCTTGCTCTCTGCCACAGGCTTGGGAATGGGTTTCCAGGTTTATATTTTCCCTAATGCCATCATCACTGAGATCAAACTTAGCAAAACGTAGGAATTGAATCTTTGTAGGCTGCATGAATTATTATTCCTCAATTACAGTTGTGAGCTTTCTAACGAATTACAAGCTCATACACTTTGGCACAACTAATGAAGGATGCTTTGTTTTATCTTGATGACTTTTATCTCCAGAATACACTCCAGTGCAATGAGAGCTTCTTCAAGAACGAGAGTTCACACAATGTGAGCCTGCAGCAACAAATGTTATGCCAAAGTTGCTGTTCTGCTAGTTGAATTGCATGATAGCCAGGGATTCTGTGGTTTTCTTGGCACTATTCTCTATATATTTTAGATAAGGCTTTTAACTTTCAAGTAATTATAGGATAGGAAAAGCATATTGTTTTTCCACTGGTGGGGTTATCTATGGCAAAAGAAAATGGCCTTAAAATCAAAGTCCAGCCATTCAGGACAAACTCAGGGAACACTTCTGCGTGTAAAAGTAGTAAATGTGTGGAACCCCCTTCACAAAAAGTAATATATGCTGTGCAATTAATAAATATAAAACTGACATTGGTAAGATTTTTGCTAGATGAGTTTAAATTATAATGGAACCATTTCAGTGAATGAGGTTAAGATACAGATCAGCTACATTCTCATTGATGACTGGTTCAGGAATCTGAATGGCCTTCCTATATTTTACATTCCTATAGGCATATTCTCATGTCTTCCTTTGTTTTGTGGCCTGGAATTTCACTACAAGCATGACTCAGGAGTCAAACCTATCACTTTCCCACATCAATTATGCTCACGTTTCAAGGCAATCTTATTGTCTGAATATAAAATGGGTGTAAATCACTGTAAGCAGTTCGAGCACAAGTAAAGCAGGAAACGCATCTCATGTATTTTGCTGCTTTAAATATGAACTATCTTTCATGCAGGGATAAAATCTTTTTGTGGACTGAAATTCAGGAGAACTTTTGAGTTCTTACCATTACTCAGAGGTGCCATAAAGCACACTAAAAGAAATACAAAGTGCAGAGCATGTCTCATGGAAGATAACTTTTTAAATGTTCATTTAAAAACTTGCAATAATGTAGCTGAAAAAGGATAATTTCCTGCTGCTGCTGAAAGTTTAGTCATTATTAGCAGAGCTTCTCTGAGCAAATTAAATTGTAGGAAATTTGTCTGCATGGCTCAGTTAGTTGGACATGGAGCCATGTCCTTGTGGATTGGAGTTTGGCTAAGTGATTGAAAGACAGTTGGAGAAAGCTCAAGATAGTAGATTATATTTAGAGCTTAAGTGTTGTTGTAGTACAGAGGTAGTGTCCCTATCTCTGAGCCATGAGACTTGGCTTCAGGCCCCACATACTCCGGAGGTATCTAATAACACCTCTAAATAGGTTGATTAGAAAGTAACCCAAAATATAGAGTTTAGATGATGTTCTGTCACATTGGTAGTGTCCTTACTGCTGAACCAAAAGACCTGATTCAAGTCCCACCTGCTTCAAAGATGTGTCATAACATCTCTGAACAAGTTGATCAGTAAATATCACAAAACAGGCAAATTTTTGAAGAAAGAATATACTTAAGGCTCATGTGGTACAATGGCTGTGTCCCCATCTCTGAGCCAGGAGACTCAGGTTGAAGTCCCACTTGCTCCAGAGATATGTAATAACATCTTTAAACAGGTTGAGTAAAAATATAGGTATAGTAAATAAAGACAACCCTCTTATGCCCCAAATGTCTGCAATCATTAAAGTTGTGTGATTGAGTTATTGTTTGGTTACTCATGTTTTGATGCAAAAAGAAAGTTCCAGCCTGCTCTGCTACAGTTATTTCCTGTGGTCTTGAGCAGTGCAATCACCATACCAATACATCAGGATAGATGCTTTCAACAATAGGTCTATAAAAATTGGTGAAAAGCATTGTGGACATGCAAAATTAGCCTTCTGAGGACTTTGAGGCATTGGTGCGTTTTCTTGACTGTAACGTCAACATGGATGGACCAGGATAGATTGTTTGGTGACATTTATTCCTAGGAATGTGAAGATCTCAACCATCTTCACCTCTGCAGCACTGATGCAGACTGGGGCATGTCCTCCACTCCGCTTCCTGAAGTCAATTACCAGTTCCTTCATTTTACTGACATTGAAGGAGAGACTGTTGTCTTTACATCATGCCATTAAGTGTCTCTATTCCCTGTAGTCTGTCTCATCGTTGTTTGAGATCCAACCCACTAGGATGGTGTCATCAACAAATTTATAAATGGAGACAGAGCAGAATTTGGTCACAGTTGTATGTGTTTCAGGAGTATAGTAAGGGGCTGAGTACGCAGGCTTGCAGGGCACTGGTGTTGAGGATTATTGTGATGGAGATGCGGTCGCCTATCCTTACTTATTGCTATCTGTGGATCAGGAAGTCAAGGATCCAGTTATATGAGAGTGGAATTGTGATGGGAGCAGTTATACTCAATAGATAAGAATCTGATGCAGGTATCCATGTTATCCAGATGTTCTAGGGATGAGTGTAGGGCCAAGGTGATGTCGTCTGACGTGGACCTATTGTAATGATTGGCAAATTGTAGTGGATCAAGGCAATCAGGGAGGCTGGAGTCAAAACGTGCCATTACAAACCTCTTGAAGCACTTCATGTTGATGGATTTTAGAGCCATCAAGTGGTAGTTATTGACTAGTTTTAGTCATTGATGGATTGGTCCATCAAAGGAACTCATGGTTTATTTAAGTGGGGCTCTTCATTTCGTAATCGAGTTTTTGAAGATTTTAGCTAGCTAGACATTTTTATAACTAGAACATAAGTTTCACAAAGTTAACATGCTTCTTCAGCTAGCATCCTCAGCACTCAGCTTTACCCTTTTCAAACCAAGTACTGTTTTGCAGCTTTATACAATTCTACCTTGGAAGAAGAATTCAATGATTCATTTACTTGGCTTTGAAAGTCTAATGTTTTAGATTAGACAACCTAAGTAAATTTTGGCTATGGTTTGTCTGGCAAAACACCAGGTCTGTGAAAGAGTTTACAGTGAGCACTTTGGGAACTTGATTTGTAACATATTATTCAGGAACCTTATTACTTCTACATTAGGGACTTCATTGTACATAGGGGAATGCAATGTAATTGTAATCAGTCCTTGGTTCTGTTATTCCAATTATGATTTAGGGCTTTGGATCTGTACAATTTTTGTGTGTTCAGAATGAGTGATTAAAAATGAACTGTGCATTCCTTCTTGTAGATTAACAGATATGGCAAAAAAATGAAGTTATTGCTCCTGTCGATATTGGGCAAGGTATGTCATCAATGCTTGTACACTTTTCTTTCTCAATAAAAAATTCACCTTTGTTTTCTTATTCCTTTTAAGAAAGTGAATTTATAAAGTAAATTGTATGGAAAATGTTTTAGTTAGAGCTGACATTGGACTGGATATTACATACCCTCACGAGATTTGTTTTTGGCAGAAGCATGTAAAATAGGTTGGGATGTTAGTCCACACCTTCCTACTTACCTCCAGGGTCACTGCCATAAAAGGGTGAGTGAGTGCTACAATTGGCAGGTCACCCACCATCCGTAAATAATTAAAAGCTTTTTAAAAGGTCTGTTAGTGTCAATATTATACTACCCACTCCATAAAATGGCTGGCATGGGCAGGAGTGGGCACTGTTTTAACTGAAAGTTTTATAACTGCAGTAGAGTGTGTAATCTTTGGGGAAGGGGTCCTTTTACTCACCAAAGACACCTCACTAGAAAATAGTACACCCTTTCCTTCCTGCTCTCCCATTCAAAACCTACATCCCTACAACCTTTGCATCCTCCATGAGGGGCCAAAAAACTCCCTCCAAAGAGCTCCCTTGATTGCTCCCTCTGCGACTCCCTTGTTCGGTCAACACGCCCCATAAATACCCCTCTACACCTGGCACCTTTCACTGCTGTCACAGGAGATGCAAAACCTGCACCCACACCTTCCCCCTTCCTCCCCACCCCCAAAAGGACCATTCCACATCTTGCAGAGATTTACTTGCATATCCATCAACTCACTCACTGCAGCGTTGCTCCTGATGTGATGTCCTCTCTGTTGGTGAGACTAAGTGCAAACTTATGAAACAGTTCAGGGAACATCTCCGGTCCGTACACACCAACCAACCCCACCTTCTGGTGGCCGTCCATTTCAACTCACCTGATGACGTGTCTATTCTGGGCCTCCACCACCGCTTAAACACGGCCACCCACAAACTGGAGAAGGAACATCTCCTCTTTCACCTCGGGAGCCTACAACCATATGGCCTCAACATTGAATTCACCAGTTTCCAAATCTTCCCACACCTTCCCAGATCCAAGCCTCTGACTCAGCACCGCCCTCTTGACCTGGCTTTATCTGTCCATCTTCCTTCCCACCTATCTGCTCCACACTTCCCAACCTTTCACAATCACCAACCCACCTAACTTTCCCCTAGTGTCACCTCCCTCCCCAGTCTTAATGGAGGGTCCTGCCCAAAATGTCAACTCTCCTGCTCCTCTAATGCTGCCTGACCTGCTGTGCTTTGTCCAGTGTCATACTTTATCGACTCAACTTCACTGCCTATCGGCCCTTATTCCTAGGCCCACCTACAGTGCTGACAGTCTCCACTCAGACTAGCCAGAAGCTCCAGAGAGTGAGATCTTTATCTCAGTGAGGGCTACAGGTGCCAGTATCCATAAATGCAGTCCACTCAACTGCAACAAATCGTCAACAAGGCTGACCTGCTGACTTTTTAAAAGAAAAGTCATAGAGATGTACAGCATGGAAACAGACTCTTCAGTCCAACTCATCCATGACGACTAGATATCCCAATCTAGTCCCAACTGCCAGCACCCAGCCCATATCCCTCCAAACCCTTCCTATTCATATAACCATCCAGATGCCTTTTAAATATTGTAATTATACTAGCATCCACCACTTCTTGTTTTCTTTCAAGAGTTGAGCTGTCTGCCCTCACAGAACTTTCTGCCAAAGATTTTGGAAGATCTTCATTGTAGTTATATCTTTGCTGCTCCTTTAATTAACATCTTTTGTGGTTAGCATACTTTAACAAATATATCCATTAACTCTATTGAATATATAAAAATATGCCAAACTACTTTGAGAAGCCCAATTTGTGCTAATTCATCATTAGTACATAGTTTGCTGCTTACAGATGATTTAGAAATATAAATCAGCATAATACACTGACAAGAGATAGCAAAGCACCACAAAATTGCTCTATAAATCTATCCTTAGGCTATAGCCTAATTTTAGCCACTTTAAGTATAATGAAAATTAGTCAAAATGTTCTGCTTGTGACATACTTTGCCCAAACAAATATTGGGGATCATCTTATAAAAATTATAACCTATTTTGAGGAATGTGAATATTAACAACTAGAATTAGTCAAAATACTATGTGGATAACAAAACCTTATTTTATGTAAACATGAGCATTAGGTTATGTAGATAATACTATCATGGGGCATAACAAAAAGACAACATCTCACCTTACAATGAACTGTTCTAGTTTTTGGAAATCCTGGATGCAGCAGGCAGGACAATGGGTCTGGGGGGATTGTAATAATGACTACAGCCTTTGATATCTGGAATCATTATCCAGAATTGTTCAAATGGTATTGAAAGTTGGTGTATTGTGCTTCAATATTTAACCAAACTCTGGCAGGTCTTGGAGTGCTGATGGTATTAAATGACTGAGAATTAAGAATTTGTCCAAATGAAGACTGACCATAAATTCTTGGGGTGAGGCAAGCAGGCACTTTGATCCTGATATCCCTCAGTTTCACTATCAAACTTTACCTCTGGATAAAGGCATGGCTTTCCCAGAGAGAGTGCAGTAAGGGACTGAAAAAAGAATTGAAGGAGACTATCTGCCCATTTCCCCTTTTATTGGGTACAATTAGAGTGTGACCTTGTGCTGAGATTGTGTTGAGACTAGTGACCAGGGGAGCCATCCCAAACTAGATAGGTTTGACCTTTTCTCAGCAAAGACTTTGCAGGATTAAAGATAATAGCATCCCCAAACGTCTTTGAGAAGCTTATTGAAGTCTGTGTGGGAGAACAGCTGCAGGAGGAAGTGCCTGGCATTTCCCCTGTGTGGTCAGGCGGTCTATGGCCAGACAAGCTCGGCCAGTGTAGGCTGAAGTGACACTGCAAACAGAAGACTCTCCAGTTGTTTTATCCAAATCATATCCAGGAGTTGAGGAGACCAAGGAAATATTTTAAAAAAAACTTCCTTGATAGCAGCCCAACAAGCTGATCCACTTAAAAACACCAACACAATCTGAATGCTGCGATATGAAATATAAGATGCTGATGGGGGAAAGAGTGGGCAGTGATGTTATCAAGATACCATAGAAATATTGTGGCTAGATAATGAAATTCCACCGGCTGGACATGGTGTTATATGCAAAGTCCAAGTCCACATTACTGAATAGTTTTACTGGCCACAACCCCAGAAGGATGGAATAAGGAATTAGAGTCATAGAGATGTACAGCATGGAAACAGACCCTTCGGTCCAACTCGTCTATACCGACGAGATATCCTAACCCAATCTAGTCCCACCTGCCAGCACCCGGCCCATATCCCTCCAAACCCTTCCTATTCATATACCCATCCAAATGCCTCTTAAATGTTGCAATTGTACCAGCCTCCACCACATCCTCTGGCAGCTCATTCCATACACGTACCACCCTCTGCATGAAAAATTTGTCCCTGAGGTCTCTTTAATATCTTTCCCCCCTCACTCTAAACCTATGCCTTCTAGTTCTGGACTCCCCGACCCCAGGGAAAAGACTTTGTCTATTTATCCTATCCATACACCTCAATTTTGTAAACTTCTACAAAGTTCACCCCTCAGCCTTCGTTGCTCCAGGGAAAACAGCTCCAGCCTGTTCAGCCTCTCCCTATAGCTCAAATCCTCCAACCCTGGCAACATCCTTGTAAATCTTTTCTGAACCCTTTCAAGTTACACAACATCTTTCCAATAGGAAGGAGACCAGAATTGCACGCAATATTCCAACAGTAGTCTAACAGTGGTACAGCCACAACATGACCTCCCAAATCCTGTACTCAATACTCTGACCAATAAATGAAAGCATACTAAACATTTTCACTACCCTGTCTACCTGCGTTCTATGATCCCGCATTCTATGATTCTGAGTGGAACCATAACAAATTGGAGAAACCATGAAGTCTGATCATAACAAAGGTAGAGCATAGTCCTATATAGACTCCATGTAGAATTTTGAAAGTATCACTTATCTCACTATTCTTTTACAGGAGTTATATTCAAGAGAGGAATTATTACCTGCAATTTGCTTTGAAAAATAGTTTTTAAAAAAAACATACAGCAGGTAAGGGAGTCGTTGACTTAACATCTATAAATAAAAGTAAGCAGCAAACAAAATTAGATTGGATTTTATTTGGCTGTTAAAATAATCATTCACTATAAAAAGTGGTTGACAAAGAATCAATCAGTCATGTAGCTCAATTTGCTGATGTGCAAAAGCCACATTCTGAAGTTCTTTGGCATTACTTCCTTTCCCATTATTGAACATTCATTAGATGCAATTTCATAGTATAAAGTACCATCAATACCAATACAGAGAAAAAAATTCATAATCAAAGCAATACAGGAATTGAGGCATTCTTAGGGCATTCCTTTAGAATCCTACACCAGGCTAAGCAGTTCAAGTGATGTTTCTAAAACCTTTACATTGGGCTAAGCCAAACTTCAAAGTATTTGTTTTTCTCCCCCATAAAGGGAATTGTTAATGATTTCTCTACTGCAGTAGAGAAGTTTAATCTGTTACAAACCAAACTTTTGGTCCCGGATGGATCTGAAAGATAGTATGCTTAATGTGGAATGGGCATTAATAAAATTATGCTGCAAGCTACAATGCAAATTCAGCCTGTGAGGCTACCATAGGTGCAGTAGACACAAATTATTTTTTAAAGGCTCAGTTTCAAATATAAATACCCTAGTACCAATTCAAACCCTTCATATAGAACAGAGGTCATATATATAAAGAATATGTTACTGCACTTTCATATATAATAATTATTAATTACAAGTATAACTTCTGTTACTGGAAGTTATGAAGGTCTTCACAAATCAAAGCAGCAGTTAATTTGACCCATCACTGAACATGATATTTTAATTGGGCTAAGTTTCAAAAAAATTCAAGTCAATTATTGTCACTCTATTATCACTTAAAACTATGGTTCAGTTATTTTAATGTGATAAATTAGCATTTAGACCTACAAAATTCAATCATAGCCAGTGAACAAGACCTATTCCACTGAAAAAATAAACCAGCTTCTATAATAATGTAAATAATGATATAAATACTAAAATTGTAAAAGTTTAAAAATTTCTTTCAAAGAAAATATTTTAAATTATAATTTAAGACATGTTTGGCTTTAACTGTTGTTGGAACATTGTACAAGTGGTCCTAAATGCATGTTGTTGCACATTTTAATTGTTGTTAAAAAGACAACTTCTAAAAAGATCCTTTTTCTGCTGCATTCTTCATTTTACAGCCCATTTGCGGTCAATTCTTGGACCCCCTTCTCATCTATAATCAGTGGAGGCCGGAACTCTCGTCCTGCAACATATTTGTCCAGATCCTGCAACACAAATTACAATTTCAATACCAATTCCAGCAATGGAGCTATGTAATTACAGGAACAGTAAGAGAATAGTGCCATTCATAAAATTAAAATTATTTTCAGGGTGGTGTTGAGAGTTAGAATTGTCTGCCATCTTTGGGTTGAAGTCCTCCCCTCCATCTGCCATTTTGAAGAATTCCATATGTAATGAATAATACTGGACTTAAGACTGTAACAGGGGTGAACTACAGCACTGTTATAGTTTAGAATCTCATTCAATTAGGTCAAAGTGGGAAGCTGGGCTGTAAACAATTGTACTGGATGATTCTGCAGTTAAAAGGTACATCACCAGAGTGGCAGCATTTATGGGGATAGAAACAGAGTTAACATTTCAAGTTCAAAGACTTCTTTGGAACTCCATGTTCAGTTGTGAAAAAGCATGTTTCAACTTAATAAAGTACATAATGGATTAATATGTTTAATAGAAATGGTTTACTGCATGTTAAAGTCATTCCACCTTTTAGATGCAGGAGGTTAAAATAAAGCAGAGGGAATTTTTTTTCCATATGGCTCTAAGCATTGTATGTGCTTTTGGAATGCTATCACAGATACAAAGCTGAAAAACGTGTTGCTGGAAAAGCACAGCAGGTCAGGTAGCATCCAAAGAGCAGGAGAATCGACGTTTTGGGCATGAGCCGAAAGGCTTCCTGAAGAAGGGGTCATGCCCGAAACGTCAATTCTCCTGCTCTTTGGATGCTGCCTGACCTGCTGCGCTTTTCCAGCAACACATTTTTCAGCTCTGATCTCCAGCATCTGCAGTCCTCACTTTCTCCTATCACAGATACAGGCAAGCTGAAATGTTCTTTCATCAGGAAGCATTGAAATTTAATGTAAAATATTTTATCAATGTTCTACATTCACTAATACATACTTGAGGACTACAGACAAAAAGATAATTCAGTTGAATTTTTTATCATGCATCACAGAACAATATAAAATGCTGCATCCCTCTGAAATTTTCATTTTCTTCCACCTGTCCTAATGAATGCAAGATGTAAAGATTCAACACTGTCTTTTTCCTCAACAATGTTCTCTACTCAGCACTTGGTGTCCATCTTGGTTGAATTTTCAAATCTGTTGCATTATTATGCAAGGTAGGAAATTCTGCAGTGTTCTTTAACCTAATATGTCTTGAGAGAATCTTTTAACTTTTAGGACGGAATCTTATAGGGGTCTGAGCGATGTGGCTTACGGTGAAATGTGTGGCAGAGTCAAGTGGCAGAAGCAGTGAGGCCCTTCTCAATATTAAGGTCATCACACTTCAATTTTTTAAAATTGTCTAGTGAGAATCTGCCACACTATGGCGAGATACCAAATGACATGCATTACTGCTTGTTAAATGCCTTCTTAATACCACAGTTCAACTCATTAATATCCACATTACCAATGTGCCAAGCTTCCCAATAGTTAAATTTGGGAAAATCCAACAACGAAACCACAGTGCGTACCTGGTGGATTCAGCTTGTTGTTTGCTCTTAACATCCTCCATATTGGAAATCAGGCACCAATATCAGGGCATCTGTCAAATATGCCTCCCTGTACTCAGACATAGGCATCAAATTGAAATCTCATGACCTCATTTACCCACAGATCGCTGCTACATTGAAGGCTGCAGTGCCAACTATCTTTGTAATACTGCAGCCAGGACACACTGTTCAGGCACATTTATCCAGTTAATGGATTTGACTAAGTTCCATTTCTGGATTCTTATATTACTGTAATAAACTCACTCACTGAATCTACCTGGATGCTCAGAGCATCCCTGTCTTGCATTTTTTTTTCCATAGCCAGAGATACCAGGTTCATTGCTGCTTTGTTGCCTTGCCGCTTAATGCAGCCAGTCAGGAAGCTAGTCATAATTATCTGCAGGTTTCAGTCAACTCATTGCTCAGGTGGTCCCAGAACATCAAGTTGAAGGCAGCCTCTGAGATCAGTGCAGGCTATTACTTTTGGTTCAGGTGGGCAAGTGTTCCAAGCAAATGATAGAAGGGCATTACCTTTCTTCTTTCAGATGTGCTGGGCTCCTCCATCATTAAGGATGGGGATATTTCTGGAGCCTGATTCTCCAGTGTGTTCTTTGCTTGTCCATCACCCTTTATGACTGGATATGTAGAGCCAATATCAGATGCGTTGGTTGTGGGATCACTCAGCTCTATCACTAGCTGCCTATAATATTTGGCATGCAAGTAATCCTGGTGAAACATCTCATCCTTAAGTATGCCTAGTGCTTCTCCTGGCTTGCCCTCCTGTATTTTTCATTGATTCCCTAGCTTGATGGTAATGGGACAATGGGGGATGTCAGGGTATAAGATTGCAGAATGTTATGGAGTATGATTGGTGCTATTGCTGATGTTTCCCGGTGCCTCGTGACTGCCCAGCCTTGAGTTTAATCCCATTTAGCGTGGGGATAGTGCCACACAACTTTGTGCTAAGTATTCTTAATGTGAAGGTGGGACTTTGTCTTCACAAGGACAGCTCAGTGGCTCAGATTCCATAAAATTTGAAAGAAGATTATCACTATTTGCAGGTAGAATAGAGGCATGATGACCAACAGCAAAATTATAGTTAGCATAACAAGGCATTCCAAGGAACTTCACAGAGCAGTCAGATGGCCAATGGGCTGAGGAATGGCAGGTAGTGTTTAATTCAGATAAATGCAAGGTGCTGTATTTTGGGAAAGCAAATCTTAACAGGATTTATACACCTAATGGTAAGGTCCTAGGGAGTATTGCTGAACAAAGAGACCTTGGAGTGCATGTTCATAGCTCCTTGGAAGTAGAGTTGCAGGTAGATAGGATAGTGAAGGCAGTGTTTGATATTTTTCCTTTATTGGTCACAGTATTGAGTATAGGAGGTGGGAGGTCATGTTGCGGCTGTACAGGATGTTGGTTAGGCTACTTTTGGAATATTGCATGCCATTTTTATCAGAAGGATGTAGTGAAATTTAAAGGAATCTAAGGGGCAATTTTTTCAGGCAGAGGGTGGTGGATGTATGGAATTAGCTACCAGACAAAGTAGTAGAGGCTGGAACAATTGCAACATTTAAGAGACTTCTGGATGGGTATATGAATAGGAAGGGTTTACAAGGATATGGGCCAGGTGCTGGCAAGTGGGATGAGATTAGTTGGGATATCTGGTCGGCATGGACGAGTTGGACCGAAGAGTCTGCTTCTGTGCTGTACACCTCTATGACTCAGTGTCAAACAAAATAGGACATTGAGTCACAATGAGACATTAGATGACAATATCCTTGAACAAAGAGGTAGGTTTTAGGGGTCTTAAAAAGGACAAGCATGGAATTCTTGATTCCCCTCCAGATTGAAAATCTATCTTAGCCTCAATACACTTAATGACCCAGCCTCAACAGCACTGTGGTAAAGAATTCCTCAGATTCACTAGCCTCAGAAGAACTTCTTCCTGTCTTAAATGTGCAAACTCTTATATTCCTTATATTCTGAGATGTTTCCCATTGTGCTCTTGACTAGGACCAATCTCTTCTCATCTACCCTGTCAAGTTGCCAAAAAGTCTCAATAGGATCAACTCTCTCAATTCCAATGAGTAAAGACACAATCTACTAAACCTCTCCCCACAAGACAGTCCATCCATACCTGGAATCAGCCTACGTATCATTGCTGAATTGCCTCCAGTGCCAGTATATCATTTCTTAGATAAGGATAATGGAACTGTTCACAGTATTCCAGCTGTTGTCTTGACTAATGCGTTGTATAGTACTAACAAAACTTTTCTACTTTTGTACTCTATCCTCTTTACAATAAAATTTAACATTCCATTTGCCTTCCCTATTACTCACTGAACTTTGACTACAAGCTTTTCGTGATTCATAAAGGAAGACTCCTAAATTCCTTTGTTCTGCAGCTTTCTACAATCTTTCTCTGTTTAAAAAGCATTCAGCTTCTCTACTATTTCTGTCAAAATGCATAGCCTCACATTTTCCAACATTTAATCTGCCATGCTTTTCCCACTTGCTTATATGGTTTGTATCATTCCACAAATTCTGACATCCTCACCACTTGCCTCTTCCCATGTCTGTGTCAGTTGCAAACTTGGTTGTATTACGTTCACTTTCCTCATTGTAAATAATTTGTGGCACTCTACTAGTTGCAGGATGCCATCCTGAAAATGTACCCCCCCCTTATTCCAACTGTATATTTGATAGGCTATCCTCTATCCATGCTTATAAAGTACCTCCAACAATATGGACATTTATCCTATTAAGTAGCCTAATGTGTGGTACCTTATCAAATGCCTTCTAAAAATCCAAATATAACATTCACTTATTCTCATTTATCTAGTCTGTATATTAATTAATTCTAGTAAATTTGAAGCCACGTTGACTCTGCTTGATCATATTATGTATTTCTAAATGTTCTGCTATTATATCCTTTACAGTCTCTTAACAGATTTCCCAATAACAAACATTAAGCTAACTGGCCTATAGTTACCTGTTGTGGTTCTCCTTGCTTTTTTTAAAAAAGGTCTTACAGTAACAGTTTTCCTATCTTTTGGTGCCTTTTCAGAACTTACAGATCCTTGGACGATTATTACCAGTGCATCCTCTATATATGTAGCCACTTCCTATAAGTATTCTAGGATGCATCCCTTCTGATCCAAGGAACAGTTTGGTCTTTAATCCTAGTAGTTTCTCTATCACTTCTCTCCTGATTGTTTTATTTAGTCCCCCTCCTCCCTTTTGTCCCTTGATTAATCAACATTAAAATAATCCTAAGTTAGTGTCTTCTATTCAAAACTGGATGCAAGATATTTATTCAACATCTCTGCAGTTTCCAGGTTCCCCATTATTTCCCTAGCACAATTTTCTAAGGAGATCTTCACTTTGGCTTTCCTTTTCATTTTAATATACTTAATGAAGCTCTTGCTGTCCAGTTTGAGTTAATTGCAAGTTTACACTCAAAACTTATTTTCTCCTTCTGATTTTTACTTACTTCCTTATTCCTCAAAGCTTGTCCAGCTACTTGTCTAGATGAATGTAGCTTCAAAGCACTCAAGAAGCTCAACAACAAGAAGGACGAAGCAGCACATTTCATTGACATGATATCCACAACATTCGGTCCCTCCATCACTGATGTTCAGTATGAAATAGTGTAAACTAGCTACAAGATGCACTGCAGAAATTCATTAAGTCTTCTTTGACAGCATCCTCCAAATGATCATAGAGTCAGAGATGTACAGCACGGAAACAGACCCATTGGTCCAACTTGTCCATGCCAACCAGATATCCTAAATTAATCTAGGCCCATTTGGCCCATATCCCTCCAAACCCTTCCAAATGTTGTATTGGTACCAGCCTCCACCTCTTCATCTTGGCAGCTCATTCCATACATACACCACCCTCTGACTGAAAAACTGTCCCTCAGGTCCCTTATAAATCTTTCTCCTCCCATCCTAAACCTATGCCCTCTAGTTCTGGACTCACCCACCCCAGGGAAAAGACCGTGTCTATTTACTCTCTCCATGCCATTCTTGATTGTAAAAACCTCTATAAGGTCCCCCCTCAGCCTCCGACACACCAGGGAAAACAGCCCCAGTTTCTTCCACTAGCTCAAACCCTCCAACTCTGGCAATATCCTTGTACATAATTTCTGAACCCTTTCAAGGTTCACAACATCCTTCTTATAGGAGGGAGACCAGAATTGCACACACTATTCCAAATGTAGCCTAAACAAAATCCTGTACAGTTGCAACATCTCCTAACTCCGATACTCAATGCTCTGAGCAATAAAATAAAGCATATTAAACACTTTCTTCACTATCCTATCTATCCTGAGACTACTTTCAATAAACTATGAACCTGCCCTCCAAGTCTCTTTGTTCAACAACTCTCCCAGGACCTTAGCATTAATGCACAAGTCCAGCCCTAATTTGCATTTTCAAAATGTAGCAGCTAACATTTATCCAAATAAAATTCCCTCTGCCATTCCTCAGCCCACTGACCCACCTGATAAAGATCCTGTTGTACTCTGAGGCAATCTTCTTCACTGTCTACTATACCTCCAATTTTGGTGTTATCTGCAAACTTACTAACTATACCTACGTTCACATCAAAATCAGTGAACCCAGCAATGATCCTAGTTAGCGAGTTTTGAGAAGATTTGTAGCTCAGGTTGAGGTTCTGGATGTAGGTTTGCTCGCTGAGCTGGAAAGTTCATTTTCAGATGTTTCGGCACCATATTAAGTAACATCTTCAGTGAGCATCCGATGAAGTACTGCTGATGATTCCTGTTTTCTATTTATATGTTTGGGTTTCTTTGGGTTGGTAATGTCATTTCCTGTTCTTTTTCTCGGGACTGGTAATATTAGCAGCATTAAAAACAACACTGAAAAACAACCAACTCACAGAAGAAGCCCAGCGACTATCAGACAGATAGTCGCACCAACATTAAGCAGAAAAAAAGGAAGGAAACACACAAGAAAAGAAAGTACTAGAAAGACTAAAAATAATAAAAACATTATTACCTCCCTGGGACAAAGGACCTTTGACAGTCATCTTAAATCAAAGATGACTACATTGAAAAAGCAAAAACACACTATTTGCAGATACCAACACTTACCAACAAGTGGCGACAGACCCGACCGCACAACTAGAGAACCGAAGTTTTTGAGCCCTACTCAAAAAACTTCAGAAATCTGGAGAAGTAAATAATTCCAAATAAATGAAACCAGATGGATCCAACACACCACGCTTATATAGATAACTCAAAGTTCACAAAGCAGTAGCTCCTTTCAGACCCATAGTCTCACTACCTGGAACACCAACTTACAGATTGGCAAGGAGCTACACTAAAGACTAAAACAATTAGTTAAAGACTCACACAACTCCACCCAAGAATGATGTAATAGCCCAGTTCACATCAATCAACATCAACCTGGCCAAGGAAACACTGACTACACTATTAGAAGACCCAAAGACACATACACCAAACACCACCAACTTCATCAGCAAGGACAGTATCGTCAAGCTTATGGATCTATGCCTTACCACCCACTTCAACTTCAACAACAAAATCTACAGACAGATCAACAGAACACCCTGGGATATCCAATATCATGGTGCTTAGCAAGACAGTAATGCAGAGACTCGAACAAATAGCTCTGCCAACCATCCAATCCAAACTTTGGGTCCGCTACATGGATGACATCTTTGTCATTACTAAACGAAACAAACTAAAGGAAACCTTCAAGATCATCAATAATACCCTTACTGGCATAAAATTCACTGAAAAGAGGAGGAAAAACAACAACAAACTACCATTGCTAGATGTCACAGTAGAGTGAACAGCCAATGGGGAACTTCAAACCAGTGTCTACAGGAAAACACCACATACGGACAAAATTAGACTAGATTCCCTACAGTGTGGAAACAGGACCTTTGGCCCAACCAGTCCACACTGACCCTCCGAAGAATAACCCATTTAGATCCATTTCCCTCTGACTAATGCCCCTAACACTATGGGCAATTTAGCATAGCCAATTCACCTGACCTGCACATCTTTGGACTGTGGGAGGAAACCGGAGCACCCGGAGGAAACCCACAAAGCCACGGGGAGAATGTGCAAACTCCACACAGACAGTCATCCGAGGTTGGAATTGAACCTGAGACCCTGGTGCTGTGAGGCCACTGAGCCACCGCAAATAATGAATTACAGAAGCAATCACCCCAACATCCACAAATGAAGCTGCATTAGACGATTATTCCAATGAGCCACCACACACTGCGGCACAAAGGAACTACATAGAGCAGAGGAAAATCACCTACACAGTATTCAAAAAGAACAGGTACTCAATGAACACAATCCGCTGATTTCTCAGCGCCAAACCCAAACAAGTAGACAAAACGTATCCAGAAACCCTAGCCACTCTCCCCTACATCAAAGACATCTCGAAAGTGACTGCCAGACTACTCAGACCCCTTGGCATCATGGTAGCCCACAAACCCACTAACACGCTTCAAGCAGCAGCTAATGGACTTGAAAGATCCTACACAGACAACAAGCAAAACTCATATCATTTACAAAATACCGTGCAAGGACTGTAACAAACACTACATTGGACAAACAGGCAGAAAACTAGCCACCAGGATACATGAATGTTAACTAGCCACAAAATGACATGACCCTCTCTCACTAGTATCTTTACATACAGATGAGGAAAGACATCACTTCAACTAGGACAACACATCCTTCCTAGGACAAATCAAACAGACACACACGAGAATTCCTAGAAACATGGCATTCCAACTAGAACTCTATCAACAAACACATTGACTTCGACCCGATTTATCAACCACAGAAAAAAAAACAGGAAATGACATTACTAACCCAAAGAAATTCAAACAAAGAAACAGAAAACAGGAATCATCAGCAGTGCTTCATCTGAAGGCTCACTGAAGATGTTACCAAGTATAATGACGAAACATCTGAAAATGAACCTCAGCTCAGCGAACTGAGCTACATCCACTGATCCTTGTGGCACACCACAGGTCACAGGCCTCCAGTCTGAAAGGATAACCTTCATCCTTTGAGCCAATTCTGTAACCAAATGGCTAGTCCTCCCTGTATCTCACGTGATCTAACCTTGCTAACCAGTCTATCATTAGGAACCTCATTGAACACCTTACTGAAGTTTATATAGATCACGTCCACAGCTCTGCCCTCCCTCAATCCTTCTTGTTACTACTTCAAAAAACTCTATCAAGCTAGTGAGACTTGATTGCGCATGCACAAAGCCATGTTGACTACCCCAATCAGTCCTTTGCCTATCTAAATACATATAAATTCTGTTCCTCAGGACTCCCTCCAACAACTTGCCCACCACCGATGTCAGACTCACTGGTCTGTCGTACCCTGGCTTTTCCTTAGCTCCTTTCTTAAGTAGTGGCACCACATTAGCCAACTTCCAGTTTTCTGGCACCTCACCTGTGACTATCGATGATCCAAATATTTTGGCAAGAGGCCCAACAATCACTTCCCTGGTTCCCAGAGATCTAGGGTATACTTGATCAGATCCTAGGGATTTATTCATCTTTATGCATTTTAAGAGAGCCAGCACCATCTCCTCTATAATATGGACATCTTTCAAGATGAAAATGTGTTGCTGGAAAAGTGCAGCAGGTCAGGCAGCATCCAAGGAACAAGAAATTTGACGTTTCAGGCATAAGCCCTTCATCTTTCAAGATGTCACCATCTACTTTCCCACATTCTATATCTTACATTCTTTCTCCACAGTAAACACTGATACAAAATACGCGTTTAGAATCCACCCATCTCCTGCAGTTCCACACATAGTTTGCCTTGATCCTATTCTCTCCTAGTTACCCATTTGTCCTTAAATGGATTTATAAAATCCTTTTGGGTTCTCCTTAACACTATTTGTCAAAGCTATTTCATATCAACCCTTTGACCTCCTGATTTCCCTCTTAAGTATACTCCTACTGCCTTTACACTCTAAAGATTCACTCTATCTCTGCTGCCTATACCTGACATGCTTCTTTTTCTTAACCAAAACCTCAATTTCTCTAGTCAACCAGCATTCCTTACACCTACCAGCCTTGCCGCTCACCCTATAAGGAACTTACTGCCTCTGGAGTCTCGTCTAATTTTTGAAGGCTTCCCATTTTCCAGCCACTTTACCTGTGAAAACTTGAGAACCCACCAATCAACTTTTGAAAGTTCTTGCCTAATTCCATCAAAATTGGACTTCCTCCAATTCAGAACTTTAACATTTGGATCCTGTATATCCTTTTCCATCACTATTTTAAAACTAATAGAATTATGGTTGCTGGCCTCAAATGCTTCCCCACTGACACCTCAGTCACCTGCCCTGCCTTATTTCCCAACAGTAGGTCAAGTATTGTACCTTCTCCACACACCGAATCAGAAAATTTTCTTGTACACGCTTGATAAATTCCTCTCCATCTAAACCCTTAACACTATGGCAGTCCCAGTCTATGTTTGGAAAGTTAAAACCCCCTACCATAATCACCCTATGATTCTTACAGATTGCTGAGATCTCCTTATAAATTTGTTTCTCAATTTCCTGCTGACTATCAGGGGGTCTATAATACAATCCCAATAATGTGATCATCCCTTTCTTAATTTTCAGTTCCGCCTAAATAATTTCTCTGGTCGTACTCTCAGAAATATTCTCCCTAAGTACAGCCATAATGTTATCCCTTACCAAAAATGCCACTCCCCCCTCCTCTCTTGCCCCCCTTTCTATCGTTCCTATAGCATTTGTATCCTGGGACATTAAGCTGAGCCATGTCTCTGTGATTGTTATGATATCCCAGTCCCATGTTCCTAACCATGCCCTAAGTTCATCTGCCTTCCTTCTTATACAGGTTACTTCTAACCCAGAAGAGATTCCAATGATCCAAAAAAAGTGAACCCTTCTCCCCTGCACCAGCTCCTCATCCACACATTCATCTGCTGTATTCTCCTCTTCCTACCCTCACTACCTCATAGCACCGCAAGTAATCCAGATATTATTACCCTCAAGGGCCTCCTTTTTAAATCCCTGCCTAATATCCTATATTCTCCCTTCAGAATCTCATCCATTTTCCTTCCTTTGTTGTTAGTTCCAATGTGTACAATGACCTCCTGCTGGTCCCACTCCCCTTTGATTATATTTTGCACTCTCTCTCCTAGATATCCTTGATCCTGGCACCAGGGAGGTAACACACCATTCTGATTTCCCACCGTTGGCCGCACAAACATCTGTCTGCGCCTCTGACTGGAAAGTTCCCTATCATAAATCGACCACTTAGAACCCGATGTATCCCTCGTTATATTAGAGTCAGTCTCAGTACTAGAAACTTGGCTATGCGTGCTACATTCCCCCGAGAGTCCATCACCCTGTACATTTTCGAAAACAGCATACTTGTTTGAGATGGGGATAGCCACAGGAGACTCCTGTACTGCCTGCCTCCCTTTCCTACTTTCCTGACGGTAACCCATCTATATGACCGTATCTGCAGTTTATGTCTTCCTGCAACTGCCATGCATAACACCCCCGGCTCCTGTAAATTCTTCATGCCTCTAACTGCTGCTCCAACCGATTCATGCAATCTGATAGGATTCACAACCAAACACATTTACTGCAGATATAATCATGAGTAACACGGAAATTCTCCCTAATCTCCTACATCCGAGAGGAAGAGTACATCACTCTACTAAAGGCCATCTTTGCACCTTAATCTATAGACTCAGAAAATAGCAGTCTTATTGCTCTAAAAAAAACTCTGCTCCAGGCTAACTTAGTACCTACATTATATATTTCTAATTTTTAATCAAGCGACAGATCTCAACAAATCATACAACCAAAAAGAACCCACTCTATTCACAAGTAAAACAAGACAGCAAAGTTGCACTTAAACCATGCATTTATCTGCTCCTGTGCTGTTAGCTCTCCCACACAGGTTCCTCCAAGACCAGTTGGGAATTTCGCTGTTTGGAATGCGTCTAAGAAAAATTAACAATGTCCAGAGCTCAACCAGCAAAGGCAGTAGCTATGCAGATTAATTGCTGTATCATACAGCAGTGTAGGTTTCTTTCTGTCTCTCTCTTTCTCACTGACCGTGTGGTTTCTGCCTTTGTCTCTCTTCCTCCTTTTAAAAGTATCGCTGTTTTGATCTTTTCTCCCCCCACCGCCCCAAAAGTTCCAAAACAACGCAACAGCTTATAAAACAGTAAATACTGCTCCTGCAATTTGAGGAAATCAGCTCCAACACCTAAAATACCTCAAAAAAAAAAAGGAGCACTCTTACAGCCACGTTTTCTCACTTCCATCTTGGATTATCCAGAATCTAGAAAGGAGAATGACAGATGAGTGGGACTGCCACCACTTGCAAGCTTCCCTCTCTACCTAATCAACAAGGATTGCAGTGGTTCAAGAATGCAGCTCACCATCACGTTTTTAAGGGGAACTAGGTTTTGGCAATAAACAAACATCGGTCCATCTGGTGACGCTCACATTGCACAAAATAATTTAAAATGCAATAATGGAGAGAAAGGCATTGATGATTGATTACTGCTAAGGAATCATTGCAATGATAAGTCTGGCATGGAAGAGCTGGACTTAAAATACCCACAACCATTTTTTATACCAGGCTGACTTCAACCTCAGGTAACTGCTAGGCAACATGGTACAACTTGCTTTTTTGGAGCAGACAGGAAAATGTGGAGATTGACCCATGTAGCCCTCTGGTGTGGTATTTTGTTTGTTCTTCTCATAAGGTTTCAGGTTTTGGCTTATCTATAAAATTTGATCAGTTCATGGAAATTGCCAGTGTGTTGCAAACTTAAGCTGAAAATGTGTTGCTGGTTAAAGCGCAGCAGGTCAGGCAGCATCCAAGGATCAGGAAATTCGACGTTTCGGGCAAAAGCCCTTCATCAGGAATTCCTGATGAAGGGCTTTTGCCCGAAACGTCGAATTTCCTGTTCCTTGGACGCTGCCTGACCTGCTGCGCTTTAACCAGCAACACATTTTCAGTACTGTTGCAAACTTAAGATTTGTGAAGAACAATTTTTTGCAACAGTCTGTTCAAATAATGCACTAATACTTTTCAGAAGTCACTATTCAAAGCCACTAATTAGCTAAAACAAAATTGTAATAAAAAATGCCTTGGATATAAATGGAAAAGATGTGCAATAAATCCCACATGTCTCAAACAGGAAGAGAAATATTCTTCAAACTTCTAATTTCCTCACTTGTACATATTGCCAGATTTCATAATCCTCCACTGTTTGAACTGAATATCTTTTCAATTCACAACATTAACTTCTGTCATTAAAATTGGGACATTGAATTCTAGATTCAAAATAAAATTACAGTTGAAGTTGCAAGTATAATTAATTTTTAGTTAACTTGGACAAAGTATTTAAATTTAGACTGAAATGGATTTGCGACTCACCTTTCCATATGCAATCTTTGTAATATTCTTTCCCTTCATCACAGATGCACTTGTATGTATGGAATTTACATATAGCAATAATAGTTCGCAGACAGAAAGAGCATATATATATATATATATATATACACACACACACACTGTGCCTTGTTCAACAACAAAATAAGTAACAGCTATTCACTGATTCATTTCTCACGCTACCACCTTAACCAGTCAATGTGCTCAATTTTAAATTTAAATCAAGCCTGGCATTTCAATCATTAACTGCATTCTCAATGACAATGCTCAACCAGAGTCCAAGTAATCAGCACTCTGTCCTCTCATGTAGTAAAAATGGTTCATTTCCAACTCCATTTTTATTTAACCTCTCCCTCACCTTTGATGCTATTGCATTGCCCTTAATGGCATCTGCATGTAAATTGAACAACTGGAAATGCAGAATAACTGATACAGGTTAATAGGTGAAAGTTGCCATATGTGATTTCATGGTGGGAAAAGCTGTTAATTTGTATGTGACAGTACTTCTGGATATTAAAAAAAATGCTGACTTTCCCCATGAATTGGTAAGCTTACAAGTTGTCTTGACTAAATTGTCAAAAACCTTTCACTACCAAAAGAATGTTTAAAAAATGGAGTGGCTGTCTGGGCTTTAGCATGGAATCAAAAGCTGCCAATACTCCACTAATTTCAGTTTGGTCTGGTGAAAAATAACCCCATCGTGTAGACGCAAATACGAAAAAGTGCTGTCAATACTAAAGGTTGGAAAATAAATCATTAACTTCATGTGTGCAACCAAAAACCTCAAACTCTCTTGTAAAGGTCTGACAGCCTTGTCTTCAATTGTCCCATAGATGCTTCCATTGACATACTTCCCTTCCCTACATGAAGTATATCTTCCTAGACTTATTAAGTTATTTTAACAAATTGCATTCTTTATGAATGTTATAACGCTCATAGCAGTGGGAGGTGGTAAGGAAAGGTGGAAGCCACAAAAAGGGTCAAAGCTTTTATTGGTCAGATCATAGAGAAATAAGTCTCAGAAAGAGGTTAATATTCCACAGCACCTTCCAGCGTTCTGCAATACAACATTCAACCAGAAGGAATTATGTATAAATCTTCCAAGAAACACAAGTAACATGTCTTTCTGGATAACTTTACAGAGCTGGTGCCTTCTGAATGTCTCTTGACAGCAAGCCTGAAGGTCCACAAGTATACCTTACACCATACATTAATTTTACTAATGCAGCACCTTGAGATAGCCCCTCCTAAAAAGGTTTAATATAGGAGAATTCATCATGGTCTGTTTTCTGGCTAAATTTGTTAGATTCACAAATTAATAGATCAGCTTTATAGTGTTAGAGTTTATACTGTTTTGAGTAACTAAGACAATAATTCTTCACATTCACAACTTCTATTTCTAAAGCAGTCACATCTTATCCATGTTAAATAAACACTGACCTCTCCAGAATAAGATACAAGTGGAGAAATTTCACATTTGATTGGAACATCTGCCAACTCCTGCAGACTGAAAAGTAAAATATGATTGTCAGCAACTTATTAAAACTCACTCAGCAAATACCAAGTCCTCTTAGAATCTATCGCAACAATTCTTAAATAGTCACTTTTTTTTAACATAAAGCCTCAGTCAATTTTAACATTAGACTTTCAAGGTTTCTTAAAGTAAAGATGACAATTGGATTAGAATTGTAAACAACCAATGCCCTCATTTGGAGGTAGATGGAACTAACTGAGTATTTATTAAGTCCTTTACATCACCCTAATGTGGCTTCTGGTCTCCTGAAGTGAGAATCAAGCAGTTTTGATTTACTATGGATCACAATCATTCTAAAACCACCATCAAATATCCAGTCTTAACCAGGACTCTTCAGTAGTTGGATTAAAAGATCAGAATTGTAAAAGAAAGAAACATGTTGCACTGAACATGTTTAAATGCAAAATCAGGTTCTAATTTAAAATAATGGCAAACAAAATAAACAGACTCACCTCTGTTGGTGAGTCAGTGTGGACTCGATGGGGCACATTGCCTATTTGTACACTGTAGAGATTCTACGATTCTAAAATTTGTTTAATAACAGAACCGTTTCTTTGTTCTTAAACATTCAGTTGATTGAAATTGATAATGTTAGTAGGTCAATGGGATCTTTAATTTTATTTCAGTATCTGGACATAAAGGTTGGTTTTGAAAGAATCATTGCAAAAAAAAGTGAAAACCAAAGTGAATTTCAGTGCAATTTGGCTTTCTGGAGCATGAATACCCTCCAATCACCTTTTTCTCTTGAATAATCATCAACACTAAAGAAATCAAATTAAAGCCTTATAATTTTTAAAGGGAACTTTGACAGATGTATTGGTGGATAGATTCTTTAGAAGAGTTAGTACTGCTGAATTAAAAGTCCAAACCAATCACCATTACACAAATTAACATGCTAAGTAGTGTTCAGGCATGCAAACCTTGTTTGGTGTTAGTATGTGTGTTTTCACTGCTTATTAAATAAGGTCAGCATTTACCTGCAACTGCCAATGTCTAAACCCAGTCGATGCGTAAAGAACTACATTATGGAAAAACAGCTATGGACTATTCTTTTTAATGGTATTATCTAAATTCTATTAATATATTGATATATTGATTTCAAAAATTGGATTTTGATATACACTGAATATAGCATTCCACAATAATGCTTTAAATCCAATATTTCAGTGGCTTAAAGTGGGGTACACCCTAAATGAAATGATAGCACATGGTCTTCAGAAATTAAGGCTTTTCCTATATCTCTAATACAGAGATAATTAACTTGGACTCATAACAAATTGGATCATACAAGATTTATTTATGATTTGGAGATGCCGGTATTGGACTGGGGTGTACAAAGTCAAAAATCACGCAACACCAGATTAAAGTCCAACAGGTTTAATTGGAAGCACTCTAGCTTTCGGAGCGACGCTCCATCAGGTGATACCATCTAATGAAGCAGCGTCTCTCCGAAAGCTAGTGTGCTTCCAATTAAACCTGTTGGACCATAACCTGGTGTTGTGAGATTTTTAACTTTGATTTATTTATGTTCTTTAACACTAGACTAAAAGGATTTGCAGTGGATAATATTACTGTTCATAGTAAGGGCCACAATTAATTGTACAAAACATATTGATAGAATCTTGTTTTGCTTTACAAGCATTTACACACTGGCAGTACAAAAAGGCAAGTCTTCCTCTACAGTGTTTTCTTTACTTCAGCAAAGCAGCCACGACCCATCACCATGCATTAAACCAAACCCAAGATATTTACTTGTTATTGATCGCTTCTGACATTCCAGTTGTCGAACTGCCACACGGGAAGAAAAAGTGAGTTAATGGGAAAATAAAATGCAACAAAATGAAAATGTAACAAATAAGTATGGGACTAAAATAAAACTGAATTAATAAAAAAATTTCTATAAAATGGTATGGAAGTGGATTTTAATAACTCCAAAGATATAAAAGGTAATAAATCCCAGAGACTTGTCTCCAAATTTCTCCCCAATATCCCCCAAAATTGCGTGTTAAAAGGACTCAAACTACACTGGGATTATTATTTAGAAAATACAGGAAGCATCTTAAGTTGAATGCAGACAACACAAAACTGTTAAGCAAGCATTTAATGTGCATTAAAATCTTTTGTGAACGATCTTTTCTGGAATATACTTTATAGCTTTATCAGCAATCATAAACACTTTTAATATAGATCTATATCTTTGGAGGAGAATAAACTCTAATATTCATTATTTTTGTCTGCTAAGGTTACTTACATGCGAAAGTGGCATTCAAATTTTTTACAGCATGGAAAAGGCAACTTCAAAATAAAAATGAATACCAACAATTGTGCAGGAAGGACTTTAAGAAATCAGGAAAATGCAGAAGAGCTCAAGAACTGTGAAAGTCAACCATGGGCTGATACCACATTGCATGCATAACGATTGCTGAAGTGGTGTAGGAAATAAATCTCTGAGTTTGGGCAACATTTTACATATATACACCTGTAACTGTCAACTTAATTAGAAGCTATATCAAATTTTAAAGCTAAATTGTAATGTTTCTGGCTACATTATCTTACTTTCATGTGAATGTAAGATCACAAATTACACAATAGAACAGCATGTAGGAGCAAGCGTACGCAATTCAGCCCCTTAAGCCTACTCCTCCATTTGATATCATTTTGCTGATTTCATCTCAACCTCATGTGCACTTTCCTGCACGTTCTGTATGACTGTTCAACTCATCACTAATTAAAGATCTGTCTATCCTCTCCTTAAACTACTCAATGTTCCAGCATCCACTGCACTCTTGGGTAAGGATTCCACAGATTTATGACCCTTTGGAAGAAAATTTATCTTCATCTGTTTTAAATCTGCTACTTCATCCTAAAACTGTGACCTCTCATTCTAAATTATCCCATGAGGTAACATTCTGTTAATCACCTTTAGCATCCTGTATACCTCAATTAGATCTCCTCTCTTTCTAAATTCCAGGGAGAATAGACTGAAATTGCTCAATCTCTCTTCATGAAACAATCATCACTGGAATCAATCCAGTAAACATTCTCTGAACTACCTCACATAAGAAATCTAGGTACAGATGTATTTGTTAATATTTTAAATACTGGTAATAGGTCTTAAAATCTCTGTTTCTCCTTATATCGTACAGCAGTTTTTATTCCGGGCGCTGATACTTGCACAGTAAGGTATGTGGTGCTGCAGCAATCTTGTAAACCTCGACAGGACTCAAGGGTAGATGATAGTGATTAAGATAAACAGCTTCTGAAAAAGGTGCACAGTAAACGATGTTTCTGGTGAACAGTTACAGCAGCCAGACTGACCCTAAGACTTTTGTTGATTTCTTTCAAATTATAATCATCAGATGCATAGTGGTGTAAAACCAAAAAAGACAACAGAACGTATATTGGAATTTAAGACTTGGGAAATATTGTGGATTTATCTGGATAGGAATGTATCTTTCTACCCAAACTTTTGCACACAGTCACAGTATGTAGGCATCATTTATTGCTCATCTATTAACTCTCGAGAAAACGATCTTGAATTTTGTTTTGAATCGCAACACTGAGGGTGTTGAAGGTACTCCCATTATGAGAAAGTGTGTTCCAGGAATTTGGTCCTGTATTGAAGGCAGAATGATGAGATGTTCAAGTAAATACTGACTTGTGCGCTTTATCATAGAACGTTTGCTCAAATTATATACCTGGGAATTGCTGGAATCCTTGTTCCATTTTCATCAACAAAGTGTCCACCTGCATTTAATACCCATCGATGATGCAGGGACATCAGAGCATGGCGTGCTGTTGTAGGTGTGTCTTTCCCATTCTGACTATCCGCATTCTTCAGTGGAGAAAATTCATCTTCTCGCAAGACTTCAAACACTACAAATTTCCTATGAAAATATACTTTGATTATACTCCTGATGTAAAAACATAAAAATTATCCTTTCACACAGTGATACTATGAAAGTGATTTTAAATATACTCACAAGTACTGAAAAGAAAACACAGCTGATGTCTCATAAAAATAGCTAAGAAATGTACAGTGACAATGGTACCTAAGAATAGTGAAAGAAAACCATGTTCCCTTCTCTTGCTAAAATTTGAAACTACTTGATTTAGTCCTTCCCTCTTTATCTGTAAGAGACTGGTATTCAACAACTGGGAATACTTAAACATCCAATAAACAAATTGGCTGCATGGGCAACACAGTGTACTTACAAATAACAGAAGTTGCAGTGAGCAATTTAAGTGAGTTGTTTGGTGCATTTGTAGTGAAGTGTATTTCTTTAAAAAAAATCTCAGATAAATATCAAGTGAAATTTTTGCTTCTGAGATCAAGATCAACTGGGAAATTAGAATCATTTAAAAAAGGTTGCTCAAACATATACGCATTGGATAAGTTTGTTTTCCAAACTGTCTATTTTGGATAAAGAGAATTCTAGTGGTCAGAGTAGAAGTCACCATGACAACTAGAATTAAGTTTAACCAAGGGATGATCGAAAAATCATTCCCATCCTCTGACGGCAATGCGTCCCAAGCAATAACAGGTACGATCACCAGAAGTACAGGCATCACCAAACTTTGAAGTGGGGAAAGCAATACAGGTCCCCCAAAGTGAAACTTATTTAACCTAGTGCTTGAAACTGTCAAAGAAAAGAGTGGAATCCAGAAAGTGAATGCTATTCTTTCCCACTCAAAGTCTAAGTCCTCTATGATTTCTACCCTTTGGATATAAAAATGACGACATCTTTATTGACATAAAAACTAGTCTGTGTCAAAAGTCTCCTTATTTAAAACAACAATTTAAAGTAATTCTGCACCGTAGGCAAATTACCAAAGTTAGGACACATGGGATTCAGGGTGAACTTGCCAATTGGATACATAATTGGCTTAACGTCAAGAGGCAGAGTAATGGTGGAGTGTTGCTTTTTGGACTAGAGGCTGAAAAATGGCAGATGGAGTTCAATCTGGATAAATGCGAGGTATTGCATTTTGGTACAACAATCAAGGGTAGGGCTTACACAATTAATGGTAGGGCCTTGAGTAGTGCTGTAGAACAGAGAGAACTAGGGGTGTAGGAACATTATTCTTTGAAGTGTGCATCACATATAGACAGGGTAGTTAAAGAGGCATTTGGCACACTTGCCTTCATTGTTCAGTCCTTTGAATGTAGGAGTTGGGAAGTCATGTGGAGGTTGTACAGGATATTGATGAGGTCTCTTCTGGAACACTGTGCCCAGTTCTGGTCACCCAGTTATAGGAAGAATTTATCAAGTGTGAGGGGATTCAGAAGAGATTTACCAGGATGTTGCCAGGTATGGAAGGTTTGAATTATAAAGAAAGGTTGGACAGGTTTGGATTTTGTTCACTAGAGCATAGGAGATTGAGAGGCCACCTAATAGAAGTTTATAAAATAAATGAGAAGTATAGATACAGTTAATGATAGTTGACTTGTCCCTAGGATGGAGGATTTCAAGATAGGGGACACATTTTTAAGGTGAGAGGAGAGAGATTTTAAAGACATAAGACGTAATTTTTTTTTAAAAGAGAGGGTGGTTCACACGTGGAATAAACTTCCTGAGAAAGTGTGGATGCTGGTACAATTACAACATTTAAAAGACAGGTGGTACTAGTTTAGTTTGAGATTATGATCAGCATGGACTGACTGGACCAAAGGGTCCATTTCAATTCTGTATGACTATGAATGGTTTTAGCTTCTCAGGAGTACGAAAAACCAATGCTGTATTTCAGGAGTTTAGTGAGCTGACTAAGGATGCTGAGACCAAGAACACATCCAGTTGGAAGTTTCCAATCTTCATACTGCATACAACAAGACTCTTAAACATAAACTTACTTTTATATTATTTTAATTCTGCTAAAGAGAGAGTGAACTGGTTCCCATAACTTCTTGACATTAAAAAGGTATCTAATGGAATGGCACCTCACAGATCCTTTGCAGCTGCCAAAGCAACTAGTTGTTTAAAAAAGGTTTGTTAAGAAAATGAACAGGCTGAATGGTGCAAAACTATTAAAATATCTGATTAAAAAACTAACAAAAAACATGAAAAAAACATGAAATGAACAATTTTTTAATCAAAGTTGGTAAAAATAATGTTGTGACTGTTGATACATTCAGTTCAAAACAATTCATCGTTCAGCACAAAGAAAAAAATAAGGGCTTAACCCAGTAGAAACAAGACAAAATTGGCCAAAGTTCCTAAAAGAGAAACTCAGCAATGGCTGTCTTTGAATAATGTTAATGTTGTTTTCCTATCCATAGCAGTCTTACAAATCACATTTCATACATGCAAATGAATAGCCGGCCCTTCCATTTATGTTGAGTCTAAGTGACTGTACATAGCAGGGAAATTACCAGGACTGAGCAACACTCTTGTCTACAACTCCATATAATCCAATAACTGACAATATTTATTTCCCGAATTTGCAAGTAAAGCATAACAACCTGGCTAAGATATTGTATGAACCATAAGAAAGCTCAAGACCCTGATTACAGGAAGAAAAGAAAAATGTATTGTATCAAAAAAAAACACTTACTTTGAAAACTGAAAGATGTCAAATACAAACTTCTCCAACTTGATTCCATTAGGACTGTCTGGTTTGATTTGCTGACTATTTTCATCAATATAAGGAATTTTCTTTTGGGCAACATGGTATCGCAATTTAGGTTCATATTCTCTGACAGAGAAAAAGTAAATCAACTCATTCAATCATACTAAGCTGAATATTTACATGATCCATTCTGGACACAGCTATAATTTTACAGAATAGTTCCAAATGCATTAACATACTTAACAATGTTCTTTAAGAACTGCAGCGTAAAGAAATGATTGCATATGTTTCCTGCATTGAATGTTAGACGTCCATCAGCATTCCTTCTCTGTGCAGTAACTAGGGTGATTTCACTGTATTCCACAACTTGATACAAGCCATTTACTTTACATACAACACCAACAGCCTCAGTTGGATTTGTCTTTTCTACAACCTGGAAATTAAACACAATTTCACAAGAATCCATTATTCAATGCAGCTTCACTTATTCACAACAACAGGCAACTATAGTATTTCATAGTTACAAGAAAACAGATTAATAAATTTTAGAATTTTAGCCAAAGCTGCACAACTGCAAAAATTGAGCATTCCCTTTTTAAAAATCCACATTATTTTCAATTTATTCTATCTTATGTAAATTTGTATCTGACATCTTTCAGTTTTCAAAGTAAGTGTTCTTTTAGATAAAGAGAGCAATGCCAGTTCTCTAATCTTCCATCATAAATTAAATTCTCCATTCTTGATACTATTCTGATAAATCTCCTCTGCATTCTCTCGAACTCTCCAGCTCTCATTGCTGAGATCTTTTATATCGACCCAAAAGAGCAGATAATCACATCTCAGCAAGTTATAAACTGGATTGTATCATTCATTGCCAGGAGAATACACGTACCTTAGCTCCACAGTCAGCTTGCTGCTTAATACAGAAACCAATGAAAGCTGGATCAGCAACTTTAACAAGAATATTATCCACACAGTATACATGAATAAAACCAATGCCTCGTTTTTCCATATCCTCCACAATCTTCTGATTTCGAAGTGCTCGATAAAGGCCTCCATTCCCATCTATAAAACAGAATACTTTATATACATCGATTCCTGCAATGTACATAGTACATTGTGAATTTGAAACTTGGCAAAATTTCCAAAAATGAGGAAAGACAACAGCAACTCTACAAATCAACTACTGTACAAAGTTGTTGCAGAATGGCTGGCAAGCAAGACTACAGCGCCACTCAATGACTGCTGGTGGTGTTGCAAGAACATACAGTTATAAAAGGTGAGTTGAAGGTAGTTATTCAAGATGACCACAAGTATTTTTATATACTCATTCATCAGTAGGTTTTTGTCATTCCTCAACTGCTCTTACAAAAGTGATGGAGTGCCACTTTCTTGAATTACTGCAGTCCATGCGTAGGTTCACTCAACGTGCTAGGAGAAAGTGAGGACCGTAGATGCCGAAGATCAGAGTCGGGAGTGTGGTGCTGGAAAAGCACAGCAGGTCAGACAACATCTGAGGAGCAGGAGATTCGATGTTTCAGGAATAAGCCCTTCATCAGGAATGAGGGGGTGGCCTAAGGGGGCTGAGAGATAAATGGGAGGGGTTGGGGCTGGGGGTGTAGCTTGGAAGGTGACAGGTAAAATATGTCAGGAAGGAATTTCCAGGAATGGTAATATATGGTGGTCTGGGGCTTGGAGGAGAACTTGTAGATTTTGAAGCTGCTGTGTAAGGAGCCTTGGTGAGATATTGCAGTGTACCTTGTAGATGGTACAAGCTGGCGGCACTGTGCACCTGTGGCAATGAGTGAATATATGAGATGGGGTGCCAATTGAGGGATTTGGAGTATTCTGCCTGAAACCATATTAATTAGGGAACCTTTCCCGGTATCTGAACAAGTCCTTGGATACACAAATAGTTACCATTGTGCAATCAGCGAACATCCTTACTTCTGATCAAATATTGGAAGGAGGGTCATTGATTTAGTAGCAATAGATACTTGGGGCTAGAACATTTCTCTGAGGAACTCCTGCAGTGGTGTCCCAGGGTTGGGATGATTTGATGTCCGACAATCATAATCACCTTCTTTAGCCCAAGTCCAATTAGTGGAGGCATTTATCCCAGATTCCCATCAAATTCACTTTTGCTAGAGCTCCTTAATGACACTCAGTGAAATGCTGCCCTGATGTCAAGGGCAGTAACTCTGACCTCACATTTGAAGTTCAGCTTTTTAACCATTTTTGGAGCAAGGCTTAATGAGGTCAGATGCTGAATTGGCCTGGCAGAAAAGGGCAGCACGGTGGCTCAGTGGTTAGCACTACTGCCTCACAGCACCAGGGTCCCAGGTTCAATTCCGGCCTCAGGTACCAATCTGTGTGAAGTTTGCACATTTTCCCCGTGTCTGTGTGGGTTTCCTCCGGGTGCTCCAGTTTCCTCCCACAATCCAAAGATGTGCAGGTCAGGTGAATTGGCCATGCTAAATTGCCCGTAGTGTTAGGTGCATTAGTCAGAGGGTCTGGGTGGGCTACTCTTCAGAGTGTCGGTGTGGACTTGTTGGGCTAAAGGACTGTCTCCACACCTGTAGGGAATCTAATCTAATTCAAATTAAGCATCAATGAGATTATTGATGACTCCTTCCATAACTTTTGCTCTTGGTCAAGCATAGACTGACAGCAAACTCATTTGCCAATTACTGCCTTAAACATTATAATAATATCAAATGAAACAAAGTTCTCAACATCTCATATGATTCCAAAATATGATTCTTTTGCTCAAAATGTTACAATAAACAAATCCAACACATTTAAGTTTACAAATCTATACTATAGATAACATTATCATAATGGGATTAGCTGTGGAGTAATACTCAATATTTCTACCTTGAAAAAACTTGAGAATTCAAACAAATGATCCAGCATTTTTAAAAGGCATTTCCATTACTTGTCTTGTAGAGTTGCAAGTAAACAGAACTAAAGCAGAAGGATTTTACTTTGAGGAGGACAGGTCATTTTCTTCAGAAGAAAGACAACCAAACTGAAATAATTTCTTAAACAGTAAGGCATTTAGTTGTCCATGTATACAAGTCGTTAAAAGCTCGTGCTAAATGGGGTACACTTTGAATAGATCAAGCAACTCAAGACTAAACATCCATGAGGTGCTGTGGGATGTTCAACAACAGCAGAATTGCACTCCAGCACAATCCACAACCTCACGCCCTGGCGGGCCAACTTTTTCATGCAGAGGGTGTTACAAGTTGGACCGAAGGGTCTGTTTCCGTGCTGTACATCTCTATGATTATAACAGTACAAAACAATCAAAAGGATACCAAAGAAAGAGAATGTTTCAGTTGTGTGAGGGCTGGGTTAAATTTCATGTATTTAACAAGGAAACTAAAGTTAAGGAAGGGTGCATTGGCCTTGGAACGTAATAGCATAGATTTACTTGGTTAACAAGTAAACCTGATTCATATTCCTTTGAGTTTAACATGATACGGAATGATCAAATTTAAGCCTAACTTGAGGTTTGAAATGACAATGGGATTCAGTAGCCAAAATGAATAAGAATTATTTTTTAAGGTTATGAAATCCATAACATGTGAACATGATTGCAAATTAAAATTTAAACCAAAACTAAAGAAAATCAGGAATGTTCATCTTATAACAATCCCCTCTTTGTTCTTCCAAGGCTCTCCGGCTAAAAAAAAATCCATTACATTTCTAAGACTTAAAAATTCTAATGTGAAGTCACAGACTGAAATGTCAATTCTGTGTCTCTTTGCAAGCCTGCAGAATGTTTTTCAGTATGTTCCTTTATTTCAAATTGAGAAGTACATTTTCACCAGTACCAACCCCACCACACCCAACAAACACCCTCAAAATTAAAATTGAAATTTGAAGTTCACACTTCTAAAACTCTGTGGATGAGAAGTCCATCACACTTTTAAACTTGAACACCTGAATTAGGTAAGATTTTCAAGGTTTATGGAGCGAAGGCAAATGTGTTGGAGGAATAGGTTATCTACGATCTAACTGAATGATTTTTTTGTCTTCCTATTTACTTTTTTGAACAATTTTAGAAGAATGTTCAATGGTGAAATGAATGTTCAATTCTGTTAGTTTTCTATTAGAAAACAAACTAAAATCTGCCATTAGGAATATCTTTGAGTCTTCATAAAGTTTGTCAACATCTAATTATGATATTGTGTAAATTGACAACATTAGCAAGGAAACATCGGAATTCACGCTGGACAAGGAGAGAACACGGCTATAACCAGGCATTCATTTTTGATTTAACCCAATCTGCTTGTTGTAATATCAAACTGACATTTCCATAGTTTGCCCAAAGTTTTCACCAACCTGGTGCCAGTGAAATTTTGCTTTTGCCTTCAAGGATAGCTTTCCCATCAAAAGTCATAGCTGGTAACATTCCCTGTTGGAAAAAGATGACATTTCCTTCCTGTAAACCAAAGTAGCCATTCAGAGCAAAAAATTCTTTTGTAGATTCCATTGTCCGACTACTGGTCATGATATACCTGTGATTGAAAGAAAGGCATATAATACTTTTAAAAATTCCACATCTGATCTTGGTGCAGTTAAAAAAACATTTTTAGGAACATTAAAATTATATAGAAGTATGACCCAAGGCAGCAGCATACTACAATACTTATTTGAAAATAACAGGCATCAGAAAAAGATAGTTGATGATTCAAACACAAAATGCTCATACAGAATCATGAAGTTATGCCATTAAGTATGTTGTATCAAGCTAAGAGGAAGTAAGTGGTACATTGAGGTCTTTTTCACAAAAACATTTTGTTTTAAAATTTGGTACAAAAACAATAGAAAGACTTAAACCATAAGATCAGAATTAAGCCATTTGGCCCATTGTCATTAGACAATAGACAATAGACAATAGGTGCAGGAGTATGCCATTCAGCCCTTCGAGCCTGCACCGCCATTCAATGTGATCATGGCTGATCATTCCTAATCAGTATCCGCTTCCTGTCTTACCTCCATAACCCTTGATTTAAGTCATTCAATCATGACTATATTTCTCAACCCTATTCTTTGGCCTTCTACCCATAACCTTTGACACCCTCCACCAATCAAGTACACGCAATGACTTGGTCTCCACAGCCATCTGTGAATTCCATAAATTCACCAGTCTCTAGCTGAAGAAATTCCTCCTTATCTCAGTTATAAAAGATCATCCTTCACTGATATCACACCTTCAGGTCCTAGCCTCTTCCACAAATGGAAACATCTTGTTTACGTCCAGTCTCTCAGTATTCTCTAAGTTTCAATCAGATCCCCCACCCTTCTAAACTCCATCAAGTACAGATCAAACGTTCTCTTCATGAAAAGTCCTTTATCCCTGGAATCATTCTTGTAAATCTCCTCTGAACCCCATCCAAGGCCAGCATCTCATTCTTTAGATTAGGGGCCCAAAATTGCTCACAATATTCCAACTGCAATCTGACCATAGCCTTACCAAGCCTCAGCTGTACATCCCCCGCTCTTAAATTCTAGCCCTCTTAAAATGAATGCAATCATTGCATTTGACTTCCTAATTGCCATTTGGACCTGCAGGTTAACCTTAAGAGAATCCTGAACTAAGACTCCTGAGTCCCTTTGCACTTCAGATTCCTGAAGCCTTTCCCCATTGGGAATATACTCTACACCTCTATTCTTCCCACCAAAGTGTATAACCTCACACCTTCCTATACTTTCTATAAATAGAAAAATCTCTGTAGAAGATTCTAGAAAATATTGTTAGCTTCAGAATAAAAGTAATTCACTCTCAGCAACTTGCCAAGCCTTCTTCAAAAGAAACTTCCAAAGACTCCATCATTAATTCTACTACCCACCTGTTAGACATGCTAGCTCACCACCACCTCATTCATCTAGTTTATCATACCAAAAGGAATCTCAAAAAAGATAATTAACAGGCATTGACAAGCTAATTGATCTGAGCGTTACACTGTCCACACCACAGTATGACTGGGAGACAGGATGGGCTGTACTTCTATTACTTCAAAATTTTACATCCACAGTTAAATTAGATTTTGAACTGAAGTATGTTAAAGTGGATTACCATACTGACCATGGAATAGTGCATTTGTGCCCAAATTGCTCCGATGCCAACTGCTGAAGTTTCAGAATTCGTTCGGCTTGAATTTGAAAGAGTGTTTTTTTTGATAGTAAACCGACATTGTACATTCCTTTAGGATAGGTTACTCCAAGACGTGTTCCTTGCCCACCGGCTAAAAGCAAAACTGCTACTTTGTTCTCAGAGATTTGAAAAAGGCCTGAGGAAAAATAGAGATTAGAAAACAAATATAATGACTATTTCTTCTTTTCACTGTTGACATATACTGAATATTGTTTAAAACAAATTCTACAGAAATAAGTACTGAAACTTAACAAAAAAAAGATGAAATTGGCAAAAGAATGATTTTTAAATAAATTTCTGTTTTAGATATTTCAACCAACTGTTCAAATGTGTTGTGTCATTTCTGAATTCAAGTAATCAGATCCAGAAGTAGGGACACTTCCAGTGCACCACAAAAGCACTAAATTTCTGTTTTATTGTTAAAAACAAACTTGCAACACTGTGCTTATGTTTCACTCGTTAAAACTAAAACAAAATATGATCTATCAATCCAGATTTCAGATATTACTTTGACTCATGCAGTAATATCAGCTGGGATCATAACAGCCCTTACAAAAAGTAACAAACTTGAGAGTGCAGCACACATTTGAAGAAGCAGATCAATCAGTTTTAATGTAAATGTGCTTCATTAACCAATTAGCCTTTCTCTGTATCAGTGGCTGCCGTTAATTAAGAATTTGACTGAAAACATTACATCATTATCGCCACAAACGCTGCCGTATCTGATGGGTATTTCAACTACTATATTTTTAGTGTTGGCTTCTGTATATAAGTGTCATTTAGTAAAAAGCCCATTTTATTGTAGAGTCAGAATCTGTGTTCATGACTTCTTCTATTCTGTTGTGTTTGGGATTATTAGTGTAAAAACATTTCCTTATTCTTCTTACTGGTACATTTAATGCTTCCTCTGTACCCACCAGAAAATTTACCAATTATGACAAGACCTAAACACAGTCAGAGACTAAAAGTATATTGCTGATCAATTCAAGAAACACACGTGACTCCAATAGCAGCAAATACATAGTATGTTCACCAGCAAATAAAACACTTTACAAAAATTATGAAAATGTAGTGTTGTAGATATTTAGCATTTTTCAACTTGAACTCAGTACTTAAAGAAAAACTTCACTGTAATTATTGGTATTTGAACAAAACTACATTTAATATTTCCGGCAACTTCAGCCATATTTGCAACAAGACTTGCAGGAAATAATTTTTCTTACAGTATTGGTTGGTTTTCCAATGAAGTTCTTCCAGGAACCATTCTTTTTCTCAGGCCAACTGCTCTGAATTTTTTTTTCATTAGGAATTATTTATTGGTAGGCAGTGATGTAGTGGTCATGTCACTGGCTGAGTAATCTGGAGACCCAGATTAACAGGGACACAGGTTCAAATCTCACAACAATGTGAATTCAAAAAACAACTCCGGACTTGAAAACTGGTCTTGATAATGGACACCTTGAAACTCACCAATTGTTGTAAAAACCCATCTGGCTTGCTAATGTTCTTCAGGAAAGGAAATCTGCTATATTTATCTGGCTCTTTTGAACCCATAATAGGTGTGGTTAATTCCTAAGTGCCTTCTAAAATGGTGTGGCAAAGAAAATCAGAGATGGATTACACACATGGGCCTTAACAGTGATTCCCACATGCCATAAAAGAAACAACATAAATAGCAGCTGCATTCCAAGTTCAGGGAGGAAAATAGTAATAAGCTTGTGTTATACCTATTTTTTTCAAATTATCATTCACATGCAAAAAATTTCATTACTACTAAACAAAACCCATGTCATTATTGAGCTTGATCAATATACAACTTTGGAACTGTTAGTAATTTTACAGCTTTATATATCTGGAGAATTAAATAACTGTGACTGAAAACAAGCCACATCAAATAATTTCTTTTCCTGAAGGATTTCATTGCATAATATCCCACACTTATAAACAATAGACCTTAAGTCAGCAACTTGCCAAAATTTACAGGCACTCCAAGTTGTTGTCCACCCATACAGAAGTTTCAGCAGCTGTTGTAAAAGTTGCGCCCTTACATTTTAACCACCACAATTTAATGTTTCAAGCACTTTTTAAACAGAACTTTGGTCTCAATCTGACTTTCTGGCTAAAGCTTTAATTTCAACCATAATAAATAAATTATTAAAACCTAACAGCCAAGTTAAGTCAAAAACTTACAGCAATGCTATCCCAGCATAATGTTACAGGTTTTCAGAATTACAAATTGGAGAATGGGTGAAAGGATTAGCTACATATAATGGTTCAAATTTGCTATGAAAATAATTGATTTCTTATTATTGTGTAAATCAGCCAGCAATTTAAGGGGTAATTACAAATTTATGGGCTATTAATGTCAATCTGATATGAATTTCACACAAACTACAGTTCATCTTTGGGATTTCAATAAATTAACTTATTTGCCCATCAATTGCTAATTAGACCTTGAAGAAAATTTAAGATTAATTTTAGCATTGAAAGTGATTTTTTAAAATGAGGAACTTAAGTTCTTGTAAACTGTTGGGCCTCGAACAATTGCTAAATCTTAAAAACATTTTCCATTATTTTCCCTTGGTCTCTTTTCCCCCATTAGCCCAATATTTTCCCTGACTACTACTACTTCTGTTTTGAATCAAACTCTATTTCACATATTTTCCTTCTCTGTTGTTCCTGCTTCTCTCTTGATTAAGCTGCTTCCCTTATGTACCAAGATCCTAAATGTTTTGTAGTCTTCACTGGGACATAATGTACTTCCAGCAACTTTTAGAGGAAGAAATTGAAGGTGAAAGGGTGAAACAAGTAGTACCAAATTATGGTCCATTATAAAAGTGTTAGTTTAAACTAAATGTTCCTTGACAGGAAAGAATTAACAATGAATCAGTTGAAAATCTTGCCAGACTGAATGACTTAAGAGTTCCTTTATCCCCCAGAGATATCCCTTACCATCACCACCCAAAGTTTTAATAATGACATCCATTCACTTCTCAAATATAGTAGACTTCTGGTAAAGGCAGGCCAAATGAAGTATAACCATCTACACGAGCCAGCATTGAAATGTTCCAATGAGAATTTTATTCTAATATTTCAGCCTAAATTACAGCATGAAAATCAAAGGAACTCATGAAATATCACTATCTCCTCTTAGTACATGAAGACACGCCTGTTGGAAGCTTCTTGAAGTTAAGAAAAAAGGTTTTCTATTTTGTGCACATTAAAATAATGAATGTGTTGAAACGAATTACAACTTTGTCCCAAAACCATGTACCCACTGGTCATGAACATTTACTGAAAAACTACTTTGACAGGGAAAGGAGAGTTTTGCAACGGTGCCTGGCTTGGATCTTGACCAAGAACTTGCTTCATGAATGAATGACTCATCAGTTCATGGCCAGTCTCCAATTTACTTTACAAATACCTACCCTTTCAGGGGAATGTTAACTATATATTAAATAAGTGGCAAATTGGAATCATTAATTATTTGTAATTAATTTAGAAAAGATGTTGTGAAGGTAGTTACAGATGTTGTTGAAAACAAAGGCTAGTTAATTGTGTATTGCCAACTCACGTTTGACAATCATTTCAAAGATTATACACGTCTCTCATTTGGAAGCTGGCAAATCAACCCCGTTCTCAATTCAGACACAAATGATATAATGTTGCCTAACATGTTATGCAGCTCTTGGGATATTTAATTTCTACAGCAGTTAGAATATTAATCTACTAACATGCCATGTCACATTCCTTTCTGGTCACTGCTCAGGTACCTCCAAGCAAAGCAGCTTAAAATGGCTAAGGTTACTTGAGGAATAGCTCATATAGTTCAGCTCTTTTTATCAGCTACTTGGAGTAAATTTAATATCACCTATTTGTTAGGATGCTTACAAGATTATATTCGATAATAGTTTCCATCTGCCTCACCCTTAAAATTGATGGTATGTGATAAGCTTTATTCAATATTCTTTAATACAGATCAATAAATGATTGAATTAAAGGTGTTCAGGCATGTGACAAAGAAGCAGCCTTCTTGTTATTGTATTACAAACATAATAATGGGGGTCATTCAACTGGTCTGTTTTGCCAAAGATATTAGCTCCATTTTGCCCGTTCCCCAGTCTGTACAAGTCATTAATTATGCCACTTTAGGAATATTATGTGTAATTCTGGTCTCTGTCCTATAGGAAGGATGTTGCGAAACTTGAAAGATATCAGAAAAGATGACAAGAATGTTTAATAGGGTGGAGTGTTTGAGCAATAGGGAGAGGCTGAATCGGCTGGGGCTGTCTTCCTTGGAATGTTGGAGGCTGAGGGGTGACCTTATAGATGTCTATAAAATCATGAGGGGCGTGGAGAGGGTAAACAGACAAGGTATTTTCCCTGGGGTGGGTGAATCTGGAACTAGAGGGCATAGGTTTAGGATGAGAGGGGAAAGATTTAAAAGGAACCTAAGGGGGGGGGCAGCTTTTTTATAGATGGGGTGCGCGCATGGAATGAGATGCCAGAGGAAGAGGAGGAGACTCGTACAATTACAACATTTGAAAGGCATCTGGATGGGTATATAAATAGGAAGGGTTTGGGGGAATATGGACCAAGGGCTGACAAATGGGACTACAATAATTTAGAATATTTGGTTGGCATCGACGAGTTGGACCAAAGGGTCTGTTTCTGTGCTGTACATCTCTAATTTTGACTCTAAAACAGACTTGTAATTTTTTATTAGGTTCCTCTCTCTCAAAAGCGTCAACTGACCTAATATCTACAGGTTTTGAGAAAGAATATTCCATATTTAGTTTATATGAAAAGGTTTCCTGATGCACATAGTAAACATTTTGCTCTACAACAAAAATATTATGTCCTCTTGTTCCGGATTACAACACCACTCCAATGAGAGGAAACAATATACCTACCCTATCAAATCCCTTTCTCCATTTAAAAAAACTCTGGTTCAACATGAGGATGAATTTATAAAGTGAATAACTAGAAAAAACACCCATCTTCTCGAACAGGACCTTTATTATTAGCTTTAATTCTTCTTTGCTCTAGATCCTTAACCATTGGAGTCTATGCTGCTTTGCCAGTTTTCCATTTCTATTAGCTTCAGCCTCACCTGCTTGACTGTACTCAAAATGTCAGTGTTCTCCTACAATGTTAAAAATCTCACAACACCACTTTACAGTCCAACAGGTTTGTTTGGAAGTACAAGCTTTCAGAGCGCTGTTCTTTGGTCAGGTAGCTAGTGAGGCAGGATCATAGGACAGAATTTGCAGTAAAAGATCAAAGTGCCATACAACTTATGCGATGTATCAAACAAACCTAGTTTGCTGTTAAGTCTTTAATCACTCAGAATGGGTTGCAGGTTTCGATTCATTAATATGTAAATCCCAGAACTTCTTTCAAATCACATTCCCAAGATAACATTTTATAAAAAAGGTGACATCTCAGCTCAGACAATGCATTAAAGGTGTGAAGTCAGAGTCTGTCTGTATTTCAATCTTGAGTCAGACTGGCTCTATTTCCAAAATGAAAATTTATAAAATGTCACATGGATTGCCTGCCTATAGATCATCTGCTTTTTGAACAAAATAGAATGTATCTGCAAATGCAAACTCACTCATAGAATTGAGTGTGCACACGTTAGGGGGAAGAGAGAAAGAGATTGTGTCACCATGTGTCCTACAGTGTGCATGAACTTCTTGTATTTTTAAATTAAGTAATGCAACATTTAGTTTTAGTTAAAATTTAACTTATTGCTGCAAGTACATAATAGCTCTTACAATTTAAAAAACAAATGGGTAACTACTGGAATAAACTGTTGGAGCAACTTAACTTTAAAAGCTAAGACTTGAAGATGGAGAAACAGAAACTTACTACAGCAATTTTAATTGCATATAGAATTGAGGTAACATGATGTATACTACTACAATATTTGGAGTATAATGGCATACTGCATTAGCTTGGATATGGATGCTACATGGATATTGACTCTTAACAGACAATACTTTCAGCCTACTGACTAGCATACATCAATGATTCATCAAAACCACTGCTTTTCTTCATTTATATAAATGATTTGAATGTGAACATAGGAACTAAAGTTAATAAATTTGCAGATGACACTAAAATTAGAGGTGTAGTGGACAGGTTACTCAGAGGACAACAGGATCTTGATCAGATGGGTCAATGGGCTGAGGAGTGGCAAATGGAGTTTAATTTAGATAAATGTGAGATGCTACATTTTGGAAAGACAAAAGCAGAACTTAACACTTAATAGTAAGGCCCTGGGCAGTGTTGCTAAACAAAGAGTGCAGGTTCACAGTTCCTTGAAAGTAGAGTCTCAGTTAGATAGGATAGTGAAGGAGGCGTTTGGTATGTTTTCTTTTATTGGTCAGAGCATTGAGTATAAGAGTTAGGAAGTCATGTTACAGCTGTACAGGACAATGGTTTGACCACTTTCGGAATATTGTGTGCAGTCCTGAACTCCCTCCTGTCAGAAGGATGTTGTGAAACTTGAAAAGGTTCAGAAAAGATTTACAAGGATGTTGCCAGGATTGGAAGATTTGAGCTACAGGGAGAGGCTGAATAGGCCGGTGCTATTTTCCCTGGAATGTTGGAGGCTGAGTGGTTTATAACATCATGAGGGGCATGGATAGGGTAAATAGAGAAGGTATTTTTTCTTCGGTGTTGGAGTCCAGAACTAGTTGGGATAGGTTTAGGGTGAGAGGGGAAAAATTTAAAAGGGGCAACTTTTTCACGCAGAGCGTGCTGCATATATGGAATGAGTTGCCAGGAGTAGTACTGGAGGCTGGTACCAGACTAATGCTATTTACAAGTTTGCTGATGACACCACCACAGTTGGTCGAATCTCGATGGCGACGAAACAGATGACAAACGGGAGGTGGAAGACCTGGAAAAATGGCACACTGAGAACAACCTAGCTCTCAATGCCAGCAAAACCAAGGAACTCATTATTGACTTTCGGCAGGATGTTACTCATGCCCCCCCCTACACATTAACAGCACAGAGATGGAATGAGTGGAGTGTGTCAAGCTCCTGGGAGTGGTCATCCACAACAAGCTTTCTTGGACTCTTCATGTGGACGCACTGGGTACCAAGGCCCAACAATGTTTCTTCTTCCTCAGGCAGCTGAGGAAATTTGGCATGATGGTGAATACCCTTGCCAACTTTTATAGTGAGCCATCTGAGCATTCTGTCTGGATGTATCACTCTCTGGTATGGCTATTGTACAATTCAGCCGGAGACGGTTACAGAGGGTGGTGAGCTCAGTTGTCAAGGAAAGACCGCCAGCATTCTTAAAGATCCATCCCAACCTTGGAACTTTAAGAATGTTTTTCTACAACCTCTACCATCAGGGAGAAGGTATACAAGCCTGAACACATGCACCAGCCTGTTTCGAAACAGTTTCGACCTTATTGTTGGTAGAACACTGAATGGACTCTTAAACTCTTGGCATTTGCCTGTACCTGTATTTTTGTTTTTGCCGATGTTTACCTATTATTTACTATCTATGCTATTTAACTATGTGATCTGCCTGTATTGCTCGCAAGACAAAGCTTTTCACTGTGCCTCAGTACACGTGACAATAAACTCAATTCAATTCAATTACAACATTTAAAAAGCATTTGGATAGGTATATGAATAGGAAGGGTTTAGGGGGATATGGGCCAAGTGTTAGCAAATGGGACTAGATTTGGTTAGGATATCTGGTTGGCATGAATGAGTTTGACTGAAGGGTCTGCTTCTGTGCTGTACATCTCTATCACTCTATGACTCTAATTACTTAATTCTAAAAGTAAAATCATTTTAAGATTGGTAATAACAAAAAGGAAGCAGTGTTTTGCTGCACAAACCAAATTTCCTTTACACAAAGTCATTAAGCCTGGACTGTTATTACTATTGGTGAGATAAATTATGTATTTCACTGTAATTTGAATTGCAATATATCCTTGACTGCATAAAAATGGACTACTGAGAAGGACTAACACTTCATCAACCAATCAAACCTAATAATAACTTGTGTTTATATATTTGTTGTTCACGAACTTGAGCGTATTACAGCAGTCACTGTTTTAATGTAGAAAGCACAGCAATGTTCACACAGCAACCTCCCATAAAAGATAATGAGACATAATGACTGGATAATCTGATTAAGTGATATTGACTGAGTTCCAGGCTATGAATGAAATCCTTGTCCAGAGTATTAGCAAGAGATTTGAAACCATTGATTGATGTCATTATGCAAGATGTTGACTGAACACCATTTTCAGGAAGTAATTCAGGATTTGACTTCTTTAAAATGATTATTTTTAGAATATATAGCCAACCTAACTAATCAACTTGATTTGTGATAATCAGGTCATCACTTCAATTTGTAGCTAGAACAACTATCTCAAATTTACTTAAGGAAATTGTATTTCAGGATACCTGAAATATTACATTTGCTGTTCTTTCCACATATGTTGCCAAAAGGTTCCAGCACTTCCTGTGTTTAGCACCTCAAAATTTACAGTTGTCAACAGCTAAATAAATGCAAACATCCAAGCTGATTTAATGCAAAAAGAACTAGTCTCATAGTGAACAAGTATTCATACTCAGTTAATTTATTCAGGCAAGTTTTGCAATTGCAGTTGTTATACTGTAATTGGTTTAGATGCTCAGGTTAGTGAAGTTATTGATTTTTGAAATGAGCTTAATTTCCTTTAAATGTATTGTACAGATATTGTATTCCTATATTGTTTTCTTTACTGTTTAATGGGTTTTGAAATGGACTTGATTTGAAGCAAATTTTGAGCCATGCTTATTTTACATCAATTTTCCTCAAAACTACCGTACTTTCAACTTGTACATTTAAACAGTTTATATTTGTGCAGTGCTGTTTTGTGACCTTATTCAGGGTCACGGACAAATTTTGATTAAACCAGGCTTTAAAACAAATAATGCAGGAACCTACTATGTAATGTTTTCTGGTTGTGCCTAAAGTTTTAAAATTAAATTTTAGTCTATTTCAATTTACAATCAATCAATCAGTTACACAATAACACAGCAACAGAGGTTATAGAGTTATTTCCACTAGTCATAAAATCTTGGCAAATATTTCTGACAGTCCAGACCATTGTTTAGGGCAGGAAGATGGTGACAAGTTAATATTTACTTGCAAACAACTAGATCTGATAGCTTTATTCTATTAATTTAAGTTGAAAAGACATTTTAGCAAGTAAATTAATGAATCTTGCTACTGATCAGTGAGTTGCAGTCAATTTTGAGCTTTTGAATTGGTATACGGCACAATATTTACATCGATCTGATTACGGATTCACACTTGCTTTTTCTTTTTGCAGAATTTGCCACTTTTCTGTTTTGAGATTTCCAATATTTACTTTTTTTTAAAAAAGTAATTTTCTTCTGTCCAACTGACAATTTTTGGAAGCAGAGCTCTTGTATTTGACATCTTGTGAACATGATACAACCTGATGCACTTTTGAAAAGATACATGGATTGATTGCTTTCATTTCTGAATGACTTTGAAAAGGTACAGATATTAATTAGAGATTTTATGTGCTGTTGATCAGATTTCCTTTGAAGCCATTAGGAAAACGATTGAAGAAAATTCATGAGTCCTACACAGTTTTTATCACGGGGTCCTACTTTAAATAAAGGGATATCTATTACTTAATATCCATATTTAGGATTTTCCATATACTTCTGCAAGTCTGCAGTTTCTTCAGTTGCTGAACGGTGTGTTAGTAAATCTGTTCTGTAAGCATAACTTAAAGCCAAATAATATTCTTATACTTCCTAAACTCTAAATGATCATAACAGGGGCTATAATAAATCATAACAGAGGTGGAAGCAGAAAAATGATATCTCTTTCAAGCTTGTTCTTTGCTCATACTTTCTTCACAGCATTCTAAACAACATTTCCTCAACCACTTATTTTTAACTTACAACTTACAGTTTTGATATGTTTTTTCAGAATTCAACTTCACTTAGAACTTAGTTTTTCCACCATCCACAACATAATTTGACAGTCAGAATATTTGTTCTTTTTCTCACTTATCCATTTTCCAAAAGGGACTACTCCCTTTGTGATACCATAGATTCACATTTTCATTCTCCCACATTCTAGCTGCCCATTGCCAATTGATCCCCATATTTCATTATGAACTGCATCACCAGCCCATTCACTTTTCAGGGCAAAAATCAAAACTCCCAGAAAAATGTAACTCGCATACATTACCACTAATCTAGTATCCACTATATGCTACCAACATGCAGTCTTTCTCTATAAACTGGATTGAACAATACAAGTCAGGTTGCTACTTTGTTACTTTGCTCTCAAGTGGATTGCTACTTTAATACCCTACCCTCTGATCTCTGCGCTGTGAAGAATTTCTTCCAAAACAAGTTTCAAGACCAACATTTAATTTTCTTCTAGGCATTATGCAGCTCTGGTCAGAGCACAGATGTCAATAACTCCAGATTTAGTTACACCATTTTCCAACTGGCTTAATCAAGTTTGCACCTGCTTAATTTCCCCAAACATACTTTCTGGATTACTTACACAACCTTGGTGTCTTTGGGTGTAGTAATATTTCTTATTGGTCAGAGTTGAAAAATCTACAACCAAAACATTAACTCATTACACTCTTGCTTTAAATCCCTGACTAACCCATATCTGTTAATAGCATTTTCTGCTGTTTTATTCCAACATCTACTATATTGAATCATAGAATCCCCTCAGATAGAGGCCATTTGGCCCACTGAGTCCACGCCAATATTTCAAAGAGCATTCCACCCTATTCAAATAACCCTGCATTTACCAGGGTTAATCCACCTAGCCTGCACATTCCTGGACACGATAGAGCAATTTAGCATGGCCAATCTACCTAACCTGCATATCTTTGGACTGTGGAGGATACCAGACGACTTGGTATGCAGACATGGGGAGAACTTGCAATCTCCACACAGACAGTCACCCTAGGCTGGATTCAAAGCTAAGTGTCTGGCGCTGTGAGGCTGCAGTGCTTACCTATGGCACTGTGCTGCCTATTGCTCTCCTCTATTCAATGTGGTGTGTTGCATGTTACTTCCAAAGCTCACAGATGTTTTATGAACCATTACAAGCAGTGGTTCAAATCTTGCCTGACCAGTTTATTTCCTAGCCTCAGAATTGACAGAAACTGACACTTAATTGTTTCTGCTGTACATTTTATCATTTGTTTATCTTCGAGATTTCTGTTCTATTTTCTGTTTTGATGTAACCACTTTGTCCTCAGTATGAAAATAAGAAGTTCACCATCATTTGAAAGTCACTGCCTATTGTCTGCCAATTTAATCTCAATCATTGTATTAGTGAAAAGAAAATTGGAAGTTTGCTCACTATCAAGGTTGAATTTAACCTGTTTTATCAATATAATTGTAAATTATTCTGCAGAAGTTTTAATGCAACACAAGCAATCTTTTAGGAAGTGCAAAACCTTTTCTTGATCATTCATGCGCCCCATGATATCAGCCATGATCTGATTGCTTAGTTTGGAATTATTACTTCCAAGTTAAGTTACATTCTGAAGGATTTGCTTTCTGTTATATAATTAATTCTAAATATCCATGATATTCTCTACATTAAAACTTGATATTCTTTGCTGTCCAGCCCAGACAATGGCCCTATCAAGAGAAACTTCCACATCAAAATGGTATTCGTTAGGGCTATAAAAAAAATTTGAAAATTTTAAGTATTAACTGAAACAGTGATCATTCTACTTTAAACTAGACATCATTAAACCATCTTGTCCCTAAATAACCCTGATACTGTATTATGAAAGACCAGCACGGACCCACAAAACAGGTGGCCATTGCAGTACCTTTATTGCAACAGTATTGCTTTAACAGTTTGAGAGATGTTCATTGAATCCTTAGAGTGTGGAAGCACGCCAATCAGCCCATCGTGTCCACGCTGACCATCTGAAAAGCGTCCCACCCAGACTCACCCCTCTACCTTATATTGCCCGATGCTAATCCATAAAGCATGGCCTAGCCACATAACCTGGACTTCTTTTGACTGTGGGAGGAAACCCATGCAGACACAGGGAGAATGTCTCTGTGGAGTTTGCACAATCACTGAGGCTGGAATTGAACCTGGGTTCCTGGCATCATGTTACCCCCTATGCCCACTGGAATACTGTGGAAGATACAGACTGCTGTGGTCTTCATCTATAGAACCAGTACTGATGTAAATTAGATCAGATTAGATTACTTAGTGTGGAAACAGGTCCGTCAGCCCAACAAGTCAATTTAACATGGCCAACTCACCTGAATCACACATCTTTGAGAGTGTGGGAGGAAACCAGAGCACCCGGAGGAAACCTACACAGACACGGGGAGAACGTGCAAACTCCACACAGTCAGTCGTCTGAGGTAGGAATTGAACCCAGGTCTCTGGTGCTGTGAGGCAGCAGTGCTAACCACTGTGCCACCCTTTTTTAAAGGCAGAGAAAGAGCAGGAAGGCAACGCAAGTGTCCCCTGCAGTCATTTAGAAAATGACTAAATGACTTTTAGTCATGTAGTCTTTTAAACAAGACAGCCTCTTATGCTTTCATTCAAACCTACTGAATTCTCAGTTTTAGCACAGAGAATACCTTTTGTATAAAACGTTAAAATGACTGTGCCAGTTTGTTAGTCAACTAATTATATCACCGCATCCACCTTTCACGTATCATTTCCATCCAAAGATATTTCTCTCATGGCTTTCCCATCCCATTCCTTCTCTCTCTCTCTTCCATCTTATTCCTCACAGAACGAATCTAGCCAGCCAGGTTATTCAGTTCCCTTTACCTTTTTTTTCCCCCTCCACATTTGCACCCACCATTTCTAATAATCATTGGCACTTACATGCACTTCATGCGTTCTGGTCGCTTGCATGTCAAGGGCAACTTATAAAGCAGTACACCCCTTAAATTGACCAATCAAACCTTGGCAAAATGCTAAAAAGATATGTTTGTTGACTCTTGTTTTACTGCAGACAGTAGGGCAGAGCACGCAGCAGTTATAAACCCAAGTACTGGGTTTGTTTAAACACAAAACACAGGGCTCAGAAACCCAATAAACAGCAAACACAATTCAAGTTTACTGTGGCTTCTTGGGATAATTAAGATAGAAAACCATATGCACTCAAAGCGGTTTTCCTTTCGCACTTTTGATGGTGTCAAAACTGCTGCCACCCATCTCGCCCAGAGCGTTATCCGAGAGAACCCAGGCAGGGAGGCGGCTATTCGGCAGTGGTGGTATCACACCATTTCTCTAGATCTATGGCAGTGCTTTCGTGCAGAGGAATTGCTCCAATCTCCCCCACCCTTAAGTATTAAATCCCAATAGTGGGCATCTTAAGATGTCACCGAGTTCGCTGAGCTCTTACCTTCAGCCTTCCATTCGGGCAGTCGCTCCCAGTCTCTGGACACGCTGCCCTGCACTTCCTTGGGCACCGGCTCCATCTGCTCGTCCACCTGCTGCTGCTGCTGGATCGGCAGCGGCACCGACACGGCCCGGTCGAAGAAGCTCATGAGCTCGGGGAAGTGGCAGCCGCTCAGGTCGCCCAGCAGCTCCGCCCGCTCGGCCTGGTTCAGCTCGTCCCAGAAGCGCAGCAAGTGAGCCTGGCCCGCCCGCTCCAGCTGCTCCCGCTGGGCGGCCAGGGCCAGCTCCTGGTCCCGATCCATCGCCCGCCGCCGGAGCCGCGCGAGCCGCCCGGCGTCAACCGCCCCGCGTTCGATTCTATTCAAAACGAGCTCGAGCCCAGCGGAACACCTTCCGTTCGACGACCGACCTATGTGTTTGCAACAAATAAATATTTGTTTTCTTTTCTCTCTCCCTCTCTTTGAGATTTTACTGAACGCCAAACAGAATTGTAATGTCGAACCGTTTCGTTTCGGACCGCCAAAACAGTGAGTAGGCCCGGTTTTTTTTTATAAAAAAGAATATTTATCGATTTTCAGGATTCTGTGGGGAATCTCTTAATGCCGCTGATAAATATCCGCGCCCTTCCCCGTCCGGGTGCCACGCACTCATACTTAAAGTCGCAGCATCAAAGGTGCCGGCAAAGACATGGAGTTGGTGGACACAGGAGAATGGGGGCCGGGCCGAACCTGGCCTGCCTTGGTAGCGCCGCTGCCTACCGATACCCCCAACCCCTTCCCGCCAACAGTCTCACTGACGTGGCGGTACGACAGGCACCCCGTCAGGCCAGGACCCGCCTCCCCTACCAACAACTCGGCGACAATGTCGCCGCCCAGCAACCGTCCGCGGCGTCGACTTAACCGCTGCAGTGCACCCTGCAGCTCTGCATAGACTCTTGGTCAGGATGTGGAGGTGCCGGTGTTGGACTGGGGTGGACAAAGTTTTTTTTAAAAAAATCATACAACACCAGGCAAAAGTCCAACAGGTTTATTTGGAAGTATAGTAGAACCCCGATATCCGCGGATTCGGTTTCGGTTATCTGTGGTTTACCACAGCCCGAAAATATTACATGGAACATTCCAGAAATAATTGCAGGAGAACCGCTGGGGAGGTAAATTTCCCATATAAATGATAGGGTTCGCTACTATCCACAATTTCGGGCACCTGCGGGTCGGTATTGGAAGGTATCACCCGTGGATACAGGGACACCTGTACTAGCTTTCGGATCGCTGCTCCTTCTTCAGGTACCTAGTAGGGCAGGATCATAGGACACAGAATTTATAGCAAAAGATCAAAGTGCCAAACAAAGATGGGAAGTATTGAACAATCCCAGATTGCTGTTAAGTCTTTAATCACTTAGAATGGGTTGCAGGTTAGAGTCTAACTTCACCTTTAATGCATTGATCTGAGATGTCACCTTTTTTTTGTAAAACCTTAAGTTATCTCAGGACTGCGACTTGAAAAATGTTCTGGGATTTACATATTTATGAATGGAAACCTGCAACCCATTCTAAGTGATTGAAGAATTAACAGCAAGGCAAGCTAGGTTTGTTCAATACATTGCATCAGATGCATGACACTTTGATATTCTACTCTGTGTCCTACAATCCTGCCCTGCTAACTACTTAACGAAGGAGCAGTGCTCTGAAAGCTTGTACTTCCAAATAAACCTGTTGCACTATAACCTGGTGTTGTGTGATTTTTTAAAATTTCTGGTCAAGACATTCCCATCCACTCCTTGGAAATTCAGCTGAAAACTAACGTTGACATTCGGTGATGGACCTGGACAAGTGGCATTCATTCCACGCAATGAGCATCTCCAACGAGTCTAATCTTCCTTTGCCTTCTTAAACGAGATCAGGAAATTTGGTCTATGAAATTTGAGAAGGCCTAAAAGTGATGGTCAGGTATCAGGATACTCAATTTAACTAAGCCTGTAACTTTTGATATGGGCAGGATGCCAACTTCAAATTTGTGCTGTTTTCACTTAAGCAATGAAAGAAAAAAAATGATGAGTATCCACACTTAAATGCATGAGGTGTTGTGAAATCCACCAGAAAGATAATGGTCAATGCCAAAAAGGAGTCCAGACCCAGCTCAGCACGGGCCTGTGTGTGGAACTTGGAGCGTATCCATTCTATCATGGAAGTGATGGCCAACGCTATATGAACTTAAAAAAATCCAAACTTCATCCCAGTCTCGGTTTATATTCTGCTAAAATGCTCATCTCTCGCTGTTACCTCTGGACCCGAGTATTTCAATAAACATCTGAATGATCTTCCACATCAGGGTAGCACATTAGCTCAATGGTTAGTATTGCTACTTCACAACACCAGGGACCTGCGTTTAAATCCACCCTTGAGACACTGTCTGTGTGGCATTTGCATGTTGTCTGCATGGGTTTTCTCAGGGTGCTCTGGTTTCCGACACAGTCCAAAGATGTGCTGGTTAGGTGGATTGGCTGTGCTAAATTGCCCATGATGTCCAGGGATATGCAGGCACGGTGGCTTAGAAATGCAGGGTGATAGGGTGTTGGTCCAGGTTGGATGCTCTTTGGAGGTTTTGGGCAGACCTGATGGGCCAAATGACCTGCCTCCACATGAGGGATTCAATCATTCTACTGTGTTTAAGCTTGAAGTCATCCAAAAGACTGCTTCATAGAGTCATAGAGTCCTCCAGCAAGGAGCCAGACCCTTCAGCCCAAACTGGTCCAAGCCAACCAAAATGTCCATTCAAGCTAATCCCATTTCCCTGCACTTGGCCCATATTTTTCTTAACCTTTCCTAATTTGTTCAAGTGCCTTTTAAATATTGCTAATGTACCAGCCACAACCACTTCCACTGGCTGCTCATTCCATATTCAACCACCCTTTATGTAAAAACATTGCACCTCAGGATCCCTTTTATTCCGTCCCCTCTAACCTTAAACGGATGCCCTCTAGTCCTTGATTCCCCAACCCTGAGATAAAGACTTAAGTGCATTGACCCCATCCATACCTCTTATGATCTTATACACTTTTATATGGTCCCCCCTCAGTCTCCTACGCTCTAAGGAAAAAAGTCCTAGGTTGTCCAAACTCTCCTTATAACTTAGATCCTTGAGTCCTGGCAACATCCTCGTAAATTTCCTCTGCACTCTTTCCAGTTTAATAACATCCTTCCTATAGCAAGGTGTATCAAGTTCACAAGCAGTATGGTTGTTGAAGGTGGTGGTTCACTTTTACAGAAACAATTGTTTTAACTAGCACCAAGCTCCTCTCCATTCAGGTCCCCTTCCTGTTTGTTGACCAATATTTTGACTCATGGTCAAGCAATGTCAAGATTTAAAATGTCTCATTCTTGTTTTCAAATCCCTCCATGGTCTTATCTCCCTCTATTTCTGTGATTCCCCATCTAGCTCCATAAGGAGGTTTCTGCACCCCTTTCATTCTGATCTCCTATGCACTAGCAGTTTTAGTTGCTGCACTTCTAATGTCTATGCTTTCTGCTATCTAAGCTCTAAGCTTAAATACACTCTCTACACATGACTACCTCTCCAGCTCTGTACCGATCTTTCTTCCATTAAGAAATTCATTAAAACCCTACTCTTTCATCAAACTTTTCCCAATTGAACCTATTATCTCCCTATGTGTATTGGTGTCATATTTTGTTTGACAATGCTCTTCTGAAGTGTCTTGAGAAATAACAACATGTTAAAAGTGTTATATAAATCTACATTATAGTAATTGAATACTTGCAGAGCAATCTATAATGGCAGATATCATAGTTGCATTGCAGCACAACTAAAAGCCCTTGAATTTCTGCATGTGGCTGTGGAATGTTACCATTATAGCTGTGGATAGCTGTGCAGTTCAGCAATCAGTCCTCTAGTACCATGCTAGATTATTAGGCTGTCACCATGTTGGAGTACAGTGGCTCTGTGGAGCATGAGCCTGCTGCTCTCTTTATCAAGATGACAGCATTCACCTTCCTACTTCTGCTACTTCACAATTGTCCTTGCTAATGCCTAGAGTGAAGACTCCCATCATACATCCCAAGGTGAAACTGGATCTTCTCAGGCCAGATAGTTGGAAGTTATCTGGTAAGGTCATCTGGAGCCATCCCCAGTGAGTTAGCAGACTTCCATCAGACAATCACGGGCACCACAATTTATGCACTAAAGGAATGCATATGGGTGACGAGTAGACACATTTAAAAATTGTTACATAGTTTGATTTATTTGAAACGTTTGGTTTGTTGTGGTTTTTGTTCTGAGTCAATAGGCTGCTCTGTTGGTCAGTAGAGGGAATTAAGATGGTTATTGCCAATAATAGAAAACTGGCAGCACATTCACAAGTACCTTAATTAGATGAGCCAATCATAGACAACTCATCCAGACAGGGGCTCTGGCAGTTTCTTCTTTCATTCCCCAGCCTCTTCCTTTTGGTCCTCTTCCGGATTCAGCGCTTTGAAGAGGTCACTAAAGTCATGGAGATGAAAACCAATGGGTACTATTCATATTTGAGAAATCATTTGATAAAGTCCCTCTAAGATACTGTTAACAGAAGGCAAAGTCATGGCATTGAAAACAAGTTGTTGATCTGGCTAAGAAATTGGCTGTTTGGCAGCAGACAAAAATCTGTTTAAATCCATATTTTCAAAATAGTTATTTGATTTTTGAGGCTAGATTATTTATAAACATTTTCTGTTATTAAACATTGTGTTTTAATTGTTTGTAGGATAAGGTTTCACACATCAGTGTTATCATGTGAACCAACATTACTGCTGACATAGAATTTTTACATATTTAACATTTAGATTTTCACTACAAGGAAGTAGAAATTATAGCCAGATACAATCATCGGCAAGGGTGTGATTAATGGTATTCCGCAAGGTTTTCTTTCAACCTCTCAACTATTCACCATTTTATAAATGATTTGGAGGTGCCAGTGTTGGACAAAGTCAGAAGCCACATGACACTGGGTTATAGTCCAACAGGTTTATTTGAAATTACAAACTTTCGGAAGGCAGCCTCTTTGTCAGGTGAAATAAGGGTGAATAGAATTTATAAGTAGAGAGATCAAGACACAGAATTTATAAGTAGAGAGATCAAGGGCAGAGAGATGAAAAAAAAATCATACAACTGGTGAGAATGGAGTCTCGAATAATAAGTCTCTGCAGGACCAAATGTTAGAAGGTGTGAGTAAAGTGGCAACAGCTGAATAACAAGCAAAGGAATGACCTATAATTTGATTAAATGACACAAAGAGATAATTACAAAAAATAATTAAGGTGGTGCTGGAGACAAACTAAATGACTGGAGTAACATGATAGGTATGAGTCGCATGCCGAGGGTCTAACCAAAGTAATAAGTAAAACAAAACCGTACAAATGAATTAAGGTAGAGAGATCAAAATTTATCAAAACTGGACAGTAAGGAAGATTTTACAGATGTAGAACAATGTGGTGGGGTGACACATAGCACAACATGAACCCAAGATCACGATTGAGGTTGTCTTCAGGGGTACGGAACTAGCTATCAGTTTCTGCTCAGTGATTCTGTGTTGTTGTGTATCTTGAAGCCCACTCTGGAGAATGCTTACCCGAAGATTGGCGGCTGAATGTCCTTGACCGCTGAAGTGTTCTCCAACTGGGAGGGAATACTCCTGTCTGGCGATTGTTGTATGGTGTCCATTCAACCATTATCATAGTGTCTGCATCGTCTCACTAATTTACCATGCCTTGGGGCTGCGGCATGATGCTATGGCACGTTGGAACTGGTGATTGAGCTGAGCATAGTTTCCTGTTCTAATGAGGGTGTCCTTCAAAATCTTGAGGCATTTGCCACATTCCTTCTCATGTGAGCAGATTCTGAGTGTGCGGAGGGCTTACAGTGACGTTCTGTGCTGTCTTGTGAACACAGCTGATGAATCTGGCATTAATGCATCTCCTGATGGTTTAAGAATACAAATCAAGCTAAGGGCAGCAGCCTTCTGGAGGGGTCCAATTCGACTCTTTCTTGTTTGGTTGCTGCACCACGGATCTCTCAGTCAACTGTTCTGATTTGTTGGTCACCCAAGCATAACTCAACACCATCCATGCTCTAACGACCAATCACAACGTTGTCATCAAACCAGCAAAGGAGGAGTCATCGTCATATAGAATAGAACGGGCTACTGCAAAAAAGCATACTGACAACTGAACAACCAGGAGGACTACAGACAACTACCTGCCAATCTGACCAAAGAACATACTCATCAGATTGATGCATATATTCAGAGTATCACATAGGAGATTTCTACTGCCTTCCGAAGATACACAAAGCCAATACACCTGGTTGACCTATCATATCAGACAATGGGACCCTGTATGAGAACCTCTCTGGCTATGTCGAGGGCAACTTGAACCACATTGTACAAGGAATCCCCAGCTTCGGTTGCGACAATACAGATTTTTTACAGAAACTCAGTACCCAAGGACCAGTCAAACCAGGAACATTCCTTCTCACAATGGAAATTTCGGCATTCTATACCATTAAGATGACATCGCTGCAACAGCCTCAGTACTCAGTACCAACAACTACCAACTTCCAGATGCCATTCTACAGCTCCGCTTCATCCTCGATCACGTCATCACCTTCGACAGCCAGTTCTTTGTCCCAACACATGGAACAACCATGAAGAACAGTTTTCCACCCCAAATGCCAACATTTTCATGCACAAGTTTGAGCAAGACTTCTTTGCTGCACAGGACCCCCGACCAAGGCTATACACCAGATACATTGTTGATATTTTCTTCCTTTGGACTTGGTGAGGAATCACTGAAATGTCCACAGAATGGTATCAACAAATTTCATCCTACCATCAGACTTACCATGGACTATTCTTCTGAATCAGTCTCATTTTTGGACACATGCATCTCCATCAAGGACAGACACCTCAGCACCTCACTTTGCCACCAGCCCACAGATAACCTCACAATGCTGCAACTCTCTAGCTTCTACCTAAACATATTAAATAAGCCATCCCCCACAGACAAGCTCTGCACTTACCCAGAATCTGCTCAGGTGAGGAGGGACGCAACGGATACCTAAAGATTTTGAAGGATGCCCTCATAACAATAGGATACAATGCTCATTTAATTATGGTCTCCCTGCTTTAGGAAAGATATTGATTAACTTGAGAGGGTGCAGAAAGGATGTTGTCAGAATTGGAGGATTTGAGCTATAGGGAGAGGCTGAATAGGCTGGGGCTTTTTTCTCTGGAGTGTTGGACGTTGAGGAGTGACCTGAAAGAAGTTTGTAAAATTATGAAGGGCATGGATAGGGTAACTAGCCAAGGTCTTTTTTCCACGAGTAGGGGAATCAAAATTGGAGGGCATAGGTTTAAGGTGAGAGGGGAAAGATTTAAAAGGGACCTGAGGGACAACGTTTTCAGGCAGAGGGTGGTGCATGCATGGAATGAACTGCCAGAGGAAGTAGCAGATGCGGTGCAATTACAACACTTAAAAGGCATCTGAATGGATGCAGCAATAGGAAGGGTTTAGAAAGATTTGGGCCAAAATCTGGCAGATGAGACGAGAACAGTTTAGGATACATGATCGGCATTGGACTAAAGGGTCTGTTTTCCTGTTGTATAACTCCATGGCAAAGTTTATTGATACGCGGGAGGGGTGCCCTATTCCACCATTCAATGGACCGATCCCATATGTTTCACCTTCCATGCCCTTTTCTCATAGTCCTGCATTAACACAAGCACTGTGGGCGTGTATCATCCATGGGTGGGTACTCAGCTACCTTGCCCTTGAGTTGCAGGCCTCCCCCCATTAACCCCCTTCTCTAAACCCTTGAGTAGTGACAGGAAACTAGGAAACATCTCAAGTCTTCATTATAGGAAGGATGTTATTGAGCTGGAGAGGATTCCAAAGAGATTTACCACAATTTTGCCAGGTATGGAGGGTTTGAGGTATACGGAGAGGCTGGATATGCTGGGACTTTTTTCACTGAAGAGTAAGAGGTTGAGAAAGTAAGGACTGCAGATGCTGGAGGTCAGAGTCGAAAGGTGTTGCACTGGAAAAGCACAGCAGGTCAGGCAGCATCCAAGGAGCAAGAGAGTCAACGTGCAATTATAAAAGACTCAGCTGGGTTATCCAATTCTGCATCAGTTTCATACAACAATGAAAGAAGAGCAATACTGTTCCAAATCAGAATAGTGCATGGCTTAAAGGGGAACTTGCATGACGTTTTAGGCATAAGCCCTCAGAGAGAGACAGGACTAGTAATGAATTTAATCTAAGGTTTACCACACTTCAGGTGAGGTTGAGAAGTCAGAACCTTCATGATGACTTCAGCAAGTGTGAGCATTGAACAAATCTGCCCTCTTAGCCAACTGAGCTAACCAACCTCCTCATCCTATGTGATCATACAAATATATGTTACAAAGAACAGGTTATAGGATAGGAATGTGCAGGAAGAAATCATTTCTGCATCCCCACCAATCTTTCAGCCCCCACTTGTTTTCTTTTGCTCGTGAGATACCTGCAAACTGGTATATCCACTGTACTCCGATTGAACTGCAATATTCGGACCTGTTACACTAAACCTCCAGGACTGTGGCTCAATCCTCAAGCTGTAAGGACCTTGATCCCAAACTCTAATCGGACCAAGCATCCAACTGATTGTGGTTGCATCTCTTGAGTGACCTTGCTGTCCTCTTCATTACACCAAGAATTGGTCCCTTTTGACTTTTAGATATGGCCAATTGACTGAAGCTCATGCATTGTGTTTGCTGCGAAAGCTGCTGGTACATGATGAAAGTGTGATGTTGATGTAGCGCACTGAATAGAAAAAAGATAGCAACATGTTCAGCTCCTTGACTGTTCAGCACTTTGACCTGTGACAAGCCTCCTGTCTCTCCAAATGTACTAAAATGCATTGCACGCCTGTTGAGAAGAGGTTGACAGCCTGTAAGTTAGGTCTGGAGAACCTTTGTGCTGAAAAGTAGTGCAAGCCACAAAGAGGCTTGTAGCCTTGAAGTAAGCACAAAGTGAGTGAATACTAAAAAAGCATGATAAGAGCCATAAGAAATAAGAGCCACTGTCTGTAGATGCATGGGATGTGTGTATATCCCTGTGCACAAAGTGATCTAACAGTAGCATGCATGGAATAAGTATGCTCAAAATTCAAATGTGGTACTGAAGTGCTGAAATGATGTGAAAATTAACCCATAAGTGGCCATAATGATATGATGAGGTTGGAGGATGGAAGAGATGTCCATGGGGGATGCCGAAAAATTGTTGGATGAAGGTCCAGAGAAGCTAGTGGCAAACTGCTGCTGCCAGGTATCTGCTTATGTTGGGAATTAGCACCATCCAGTTTCTCTAGAAAGAAACAGAGGACTGGAAGCTGCACAGAAATAAGGCAGAATGAGTTAATAATGAGATGCAAATGCATGAAAATAAGGTAGTTGTTGCACAATAGCTAGATTTAAAATTCCCCATTTAAACCTTCAAGGGAAAATGTTATAGCAATATTGGGAATCTGATTTTTCCATTATCATCATATTTTCCCAACTTTCTTGCTGTTATTCGCACACTCAAGGTAGCAGGAAGTTGGTCCCCCCCTCCCCCTAATTATTCTATTGGTATTTGAGGTTGGACTGGTAATTAGTGGGGTTGGAATTGTCTTTTTTGTGAACATAGAGCATAGAACCTTAGTGCACAGTACAGGCCCTTCAGCCCTTGATGTTGCGCCAACCTGTGGAACCAATATGAAGTCCATCTAACCTACACTATTCCATTTTCATCCATTTGTTTATCCAATGACCATTTAAATGTCCTTAACGTTGACGAGTCTTCTACTATTGCAAGCAGAGCATTCAACACCCCTACTACTCTCTGAGTAAAGAAACTACCTCTGACATCTGTCCTATATCTATCACCCCTCAATTTAAAGCTATGTCCCTTAATGCTGGCAATTATCCGAGGAAAAAGGCCCTCACTGTCCACCCGACCTAACCCTCTGATTATCTTAGTTGACTCAATTAAGTCACCTCTTCTTCTCCCTAACGAAAACAGCCTCAATTCTCTCAGCCTTTCCTCATAAGATCTTCCCTCCATACCAGGTAAATCTCCTCTGAAATCTTTCCAATGCTTCCAAATCCTTCCTATAATGCAGTGATCAGAACTGAATGCAATATTCCAAGTGGGGCTGCACCAGAGTTTTGTACAGCTGCATCATGACCTCATGACTCCAATACTCAATCCCTCTACCAATAAAAGCTAACACAGCCTTCTTAACAACTCTATCAACCTGGGTGTCAACTTTTAGAGATCTATGTGCATGGACACCGAGATCTCTATGCTCATTAACACAACCAAGAATCTTATCATTAGCCCAGTGCACTTTATTCCTGTTGCTCCTTCCAAAGTGAATCACCTCACATTTTTCCGCATTAAACTCCATTTACCACCTCCAGCCCAGCTCTACAGCTTATTTATGTCCCTCTGTAACCTGCAACATCCTTCAGCACTTTTGACAACTTCACTGACTTTAGTGTCATCCACAAATTAACTAACCCATCCTTCTATGCCCTCATCCAGGTCATTTATAAAAATGACAAACAGCAGTGGCCCCAAAACAGATCCTTGCAGCACATCACTAGGAACTGAACTCCAGGACGAACATTTCCCATTAACCACCACCCCTCTGTCTTCTTTCAGCTAGTCAATTTCTGATCCAAATCGCTAAATCACCCTCAATCCCATACCTCCGTATTTTGTGCAATAGCTTACCATGGGGTACCCAACATCAACCACTTTACCCTCATCCACTTGTTTGGTCACCTTCTCAAAGAATTCAGTAAAGTTTGAGAGGCACGACCTACCCTTCACAAAGCCGTGTTGACTATCTCTAATCAACCTTTTCCTTTCTAGATGATTATAAATCCTATCTTCACAACTTTTAGCAACATTTTAGGAAGTAAGGCTCACTGATCTACAATTACTAGGATTGTCTCTACTCCTCTTCTTGAACAAAGAGACAACATTTGCTATCCTCCAGTCTTCTAGCACTATTTATATAGACAATAATGACATAAAGATCAAAGCCAAAGGCTCTGCAATCTCATCCCATGCCTCCCAGAGAATCTTAGGATAAATCCCAGTCGGCCCACGGGATTTACCTATTTTCACACTTTCCAGAATTGTTTCCTTCTTGTGAACCTCAATCCTATCTCATCCTGTAGCCTGTATCTCAGTATTCTCCTTGACAACATTGTCTTTTTCCAGTGTGAATTAGCATTTTTGGTCAGCAATGTTCATCAGTGCTCCTTATTCAGGCATCATATTGGGTCCCTTCAAAGCTTCCTTGCCAGACTTGTTTCAGGGTATAACATGTTACGTCATGCAGTTTATGTAGGGGACATGGAGTACTGTTAATGATTTGCTGTTTAATTCCCAACAGAATCTTGGCTCACACATCTGAGTTAGAGGTTGCATCTGGATGTTTTCTTGTGGTTTCACTAAATATGTGACAATATTATCTCAAAATACATTATTACAAAGCTGTGAGCAAGGTCAGATAGAGCAACAACCCCAATCAGTTGCTTAATCTCTAGAAGAAGAAGCAGCAAGTAAAAAGCCACATCAATGTGGCATGCTTTTCATTACTGGAGCTGATAAAGGCGTGATGTCCTGGATGTTGACAAAATGGGGAATTGAAAACATCCACTGAGGATGTAGATAAGAGACCATCTTAGAACTCTGCACATTTGGGGCATGAGAGACCAGATAGAATCTGACTGAAATAAAATAAATTAGTAAATTCTAAAGACAGAATTTTCAAAAGTAGACTGCTAAAATAGATTGTACCGATAAAGCAATGGATAAACCATGACTTCATGCCTACAACTCTTCAGAATATCTACAGTTCTCTGATTTCTATTCTCTAGAACATTGGTGGTTTAACTGTTCTACTATTGGTGTTTTTATCTTTAGATGCCCGTTGCATAAATTCTGAAATACCTTCTTTGAGATTTTCAATTACCCTCTCTTTTCTTCTTCTTTGGTGTAGTATTTACTCGACTATCTACTTCATTGGTGTAATGTCAGTTTTTGCTTTATTATATTCTGACATGAACTTACATAATCATAGAAGTCTAAAGTATGGAAACAGGTCCAACTTGCCCATGCTGCCCAGTTTTCACAATTTAAACTAGTCTCATGTGCTTGCATTTGGTCCGTATCCCTCCATACTTATCCCATCCATGTACCTGTCCAAGATGTTTCTTTAATGACAAAATTGTATTGGCTTCCAAGCCCTCTGCTTCTTCCTCTTCCGCCAACCCAACCAGTACCCTTCCACTGACACCCTCCTTCGACTGACTGAACTGGTCCTCACTCTTAACAACTTCTCCTTCCAACCTTCCCACTTCCTCCAAACCAAAGGAGTAGCCATGGGCACCCGCATGGGCCCCAGTTATGCCTGCCTCTTCGTCAAATATGTGGGACAGTCCATCTTCCGCAGCTACACTGGCACCATCCCCCACCTTTTCCTCCGCTACATTGATGATTGTATTGGCGCTACCTCATGCTCCCACGAGGAGGTTGAACAGTTCATCCACTTTACTAACACCTTCCACCCCGACCTCAAATTTACCTGGACCGTCTCAGACTCCTCCCTCCCCTTCCTAGACCTCTCCATTTCTATCTTGAGTGACCGACTCAACTCAGATGTTTACTACAAACCAACCGACTCCCACAGCTACCTAGATTACACCTCCTCCCACCCTGTCCCCTGTAAAAACGCCACCTCATATTCCCAATTCCTCCGCCGCATCTGCTCCCAAGAGAATGAATTTACTACCGAACAACTCAAATGGCCTCCTTCTTCAAAGACTGCAATTTCCCTTCCGACATGGTCGACAATGCTCTCCACCGTATCTCCTCCACTTCCCGCGCCTCCGTCTTTGAACCCCCTGCCTCCAATCGCCACCAGGACAGAACCCCACTGGTCCTCACCTTCCACCCCACCAACCTCCGGATACATAGTATCATCCTCCGTCATTTCCGCCACCTCCAGACAGACCCCATCACCACCATGGATATATTTCCCTCTCCACCCCTATCAGCATTCAGGAGGGACCACTCCCTCCGCAGCTCCCTTGTCAGGTCCACACACCCCACCAACCCAACCTCCACTCACGGCACCTTCCCTGCAACCGCAAGAAGTGCAAATTTGTGCCCACACCTCCCCCTTCACCTCCCTCCAAGACCCCACTTGATCCTTCCATATCCATTGCAAATTCACCTGCACCTCCACACACATCATTTACCGTATCCGCTGCACCCGATGTGGTCTCCTCTACACTGGGGAGACAGGTCGCCTACTTGCAGAATGTTTCAAGGAACACCTCTGGGACACCCGCACCAACCAACCCAACCGCCCCATGGCTGAACACTTTAACTCCCCCTCCCAAACCGTCAATGATATGCAGGTCCTTGGCCCCCTCCATACCCTGGTCACATGATGCCTGGAGGAAGAGCGCCTCATCTTCCGCCTAGGAACCCTCCAACCACACGGGATGAATGTAGATTTCTCCAGCTTCCTCATTTCCCCTCCCCCCACCTTATCTCAATCCCAACCCTCGGATTCAGCACTGCCCTCTTGACCGGCAATCTTCTTCCTGACCTTGCCGCCCCCACCCCCTCTCCGGCCTATCACCCTCACCCTCACCTCCTTCTACCTATTGTATTCCCAGCTCCCCCTCCCCCAAATTCCCTCCCCCCTTCCTTTTATCTTAGCCCACTTGGCACACCAGCCTCATTCCTGAAGAAGGGTTTATGTCCGAAACGTCGATTCTCCTGCTCCTCGGATGCTGCCTGGCCTACTGTGTTTTTCCAGCACGACATTTTTCAACTCTGGTACTCCAGCATCTGCAGTCCTCACTTTCTCTCTGTATTTGTACTGAATCTTGTTTATTAAACACGTTCAACTACATTTAAAATATGCTCTTGGGGATAAACACATTACATATATAATGAGTATATAACCTCTTTCTAGCTAAATGTACTAACCTAATAAGATACTAGCATAGGTTTGTCCCAGTTTGATCCTGAAACATGTTCTGAGCTGAAGGACAATGAGACTACTTCTAATATGTTGGAAGGGTAAAATAAAGTCAGCCAGAAATTCCACTGGTGTTTTACACCTTCTCACTCATTCTGGAAAGTGCCTTTGTCCAGACATCACACAAAGCAGAATCATGTTTGTAATGGTGTAACTGAACAGAGGTTTTCTTTTTCTGCAGAACTCAAAGTATTGACCCTGTTTAGTACATCCAATGTGTTCAGAGATTAATGTTTAACAAGGGCATGTTGAAAACGATACATGAATTGACCACAGTATAAACATCTGAATTTCTCAAAAATGTTGCTTAGCACTTGCAGCAGGTTTTGATTTAAGTAAAACAAAGAAAGCAAATATATATGTTTGATTGTATAATTAATCCTGATACAGCAAAATATACTTTATGGGGACTTTTTCTAATATGGGAGTGGTGCCTCAGCAGCAAAAAGACTGAGAGCCCTTAGCTAACTACATTCACACAACATAATTCTTTCACAATTCAATGTAATCATAAGGCCACTTGTCCTATATCTGGTAAACTAAGTAAAGTAACTATGTTTTCGACTTAATAATTATACAGCTAGCATAGACTAAAATGTGTACAGCCTCATCATAAATTCCAACATAAACTGCCCGGAGGTCAAAGCGTTGAGGATAAAATATTTAAAAGAATGGAAGTTCTTGATGTTGATGGATGGGAATTTAAATTAAAATATTTGTAATTCCTAAGGAACAATATACCATCAGAACCCACCATTTCTTCTTGGAAATAAGAAATCTGCATAATATTGTTTAACAATACATGAACCATTAAACAACATGATCACACTTTTTAGGATTGCCTCTGATTATGGCTTTTACATTGCTATACCCATAAAGTAATCAAGATCACTAAGGGTAATTTGACAATGACATTCAGTAGCAGAGGCAAAATCCTGGAATTCCATTCCTAACAGCGTTGTGGGCACACTTACTCTCCAAGGGCTGAATTGGTTTAGGAAACCAGTTCACAATCAAATTCTAAAGGGCAATGACACCCACATCCCATGAGGTAAAAACAATGACTGCAGATGCTGGAAACCAGATTCTGGATTAGTGGTGCTGGAAGAATACAGTGTTTTCCTGATGAAGGGCTTTTGACCAAAACGTCGATTTTACTGCTCCTCAGATGCTGCCTGAACTGCTGTGCTCTTCCAGAACCACTAATCCAGAACCCACATCCCATGAGCAAATTTAAAAAGTGAAAAAAATTATTTAAAATATTGCAATGTTTATTTAATGTACTCAAACACCAATATAATTTAAAGGGAAGCTGTTGGTGAATATTTAAGTATAATTAGAAATCTCCAAACAATGGGGAAACTACTTAATCCAGATCCCCAATATGATAGTTCCTGCCTTGTTGGATTATGCTTGGGTTGTTTTGTTTAAAGGATAGAAACAGGTACTATGCAAGTATGACATTCCTGTTTGAATTTTTTTTTAAGTAAGTCTGTTCAGATGTGTTATGAGACACCTTTGGAACAGATAGAACTTGAACCCAAGCTTTCTAGCTTAGAGGTAGGGACATTACCACTGCACTACAATGGGCCTTGAAAGTCTGGATTTAGCATGCACTTATTTTTTTTTTCAAGTTGTCTCCAAAGACAGAGGGCTTTTAAAAAAACTTTTTCATCACAAGCAGGTCCTTTTTTATACACATTTAATTGTTTTTCTTATTTTCGAGCGTCTAGGTCCAGGGGCAGATTCCCGTCAGCTTTCTTTTGAAGACCAAATAAAGCCCCTTATATTTTTCTACCCCAAATCAGCTGTGGTTTTATATATATTGTGAGACACAAAAAAAAGACATCTGTGTGAATAGACTTTATGATATATTTCTTCCAACATCAGGAAAACACCCATCTGGCCAATTGTATATTAACAAGCAAATGCTGGCATCAGCAAATGAAAACAAAATTGTGAGGAGGATAGAGAGAGAGAGGGTGGGTACTAACTCAAAAAAACGTTGGAGGAGGACATAAAGCATTGTACTCCTCACAGTGCCCACTTTTCTCTAAAGGCATCAAGAGTATTGATGGCCACTGTGTGCTCCCTGTTTAAGGACACCTAGCCACGATCATAACCATAGAAGAGGGATAGACAGTCAGCAGCTGTGTCTGTCTCCACAGCCCACTGCCTGCGTCTGTTAATAACCAACTTGACCAGGCCCAGGAGCAGACCCATGAGGTGGTTCTCTGACTTACTCACACCTCTCTGCACCAGATGCACAAAGATCAGCAGCATAAAGTGAAGTACAACCAAAAGCACACTTACTTTGATTGATATTTTCAAATCAATCTGTTCAGAGATGTTATTATACATCTTGGAGCAGGAAGGTCTTGAACCTATCTCATGGTCCAGAACTATAGACACCACCACTCTACCACAAGAGCCCTTAAGTGCTGAATTTGACGGAACTTTTTATTTAACCTATTTTCCAATCAATCTGTTCAGAGATGTTATTACAAACTTCTTGAGAGGTAGGACTTAAAGCCAGGCCTCCCAATTCAGAGGTAGGGTCTCTACCACTGTACAACAAGAACTCTTGAGTGCTCAATTTGATTGAAGATTAATAGTCAAATATTACACTCAAGTATAGAAGAACTCAGCCCTTTATTTTCTAATCAATCTGACCAATAATGCTATTGCATAGTTTGGAGCAGGTGGGGACTAGAACCTGGGCCTCCTGCTCAGAGACAGGGACATACCACTGCACCACAAGGATCCCATAATTTGTATTTACCTGGATGTAATAAAACAAAGCCTGTTGTGGATTTAGTAATCAAGAACTGATTTGGTGCAATTGTCATGCAGCGTTATTAATCGGGACCATTCAGCCATGTCCTCTAAAATTGTAAATTAGGCTGGCTGACATAGGCTGGCATTGCAGAATGGATCAAGGAATGATTAAGAGGATCCACAGATTCTTAGAGACAGCACTGGAGCTCATGGTGGAAAGAAATGACCTGCCCTTGGACGGAATGGGGAGAAAGAAGATCTTTTGCCTTCCAAGGTGTCTCTCTTCAGGAGACAAGCAGGAGCTCTCTTCATCAACTTTTTTGTCCTCTTGCTGTCATGCTTTATAATTTCACCATAATTGTGGATCCCTCCTTAGTACCCTGGCATTCCTGCCTATATCTTCCATTGCAGCTGGTGCTGGTCTGCCTAACCATATCTACTTGTCTTCTTCCTCTGAAACTCTTGACGTTTAGGAGTCAGGGTGTCTTGTTGCAGTTGTATAGGATGTTGGTTGGTGTGCTTTTGGAGTCCTGTATACAGTTCTCATCGCCCTTTGGGAAACTTGATTGGCATGACAAGTTGGACCAAAGAGTTTGTTTCTGTGCTATCAGACTCTATGACTCATGCTGTAGACCAAGGTGGGATTGGCAGGGAGGAATTCTCTAAGTATGATGTTGACAATCAAACACTCCATTTCTTCTCGGACATCTAACATAATTGGTGTCCAATATGTAGAACAGAGCAACAAAAACACTTTTTAGTTAAAATTCTCAAAATTTTGAGAATAAATGTTGATTAAATATGGATAAGGAATAAATAAAGTTTCCTAAAAAGATCCCTGATGAGTTCCCAAACTATTATAGATATCCTTTGTAATGACTAATTTACTTCACGTGAGCTAGTTACTGGTTGAAGGGGGCATTAAGTCAATTGTTGAATACCAAGATGTTATGGAACCTTCTTAATGAGGCTGAGCAGGCAAGCTAAGTGGCAATTTAAGCTGCTGGATGGACCTCATGTAGCTATTCTAGGGATAAGATTTAAACCCTAACTATAGAATAGATACAGTACAGCAGAAATTGGCTAACTGAAAGAAGACAGAGGGTGTTGGTTGATGGGAAATCATCCTGGACCTCATTTAAAAGTGGTGTGCCACAAGGATCTGTTTTGGAGCCACTGCTGTTTGTCATTTTTATAAGTGATCTGGATATAGGTGTAGAAGGATAGGTTAATAAATTTGTGGTTACACTTAAGGTAGGCAGAGTTGTGGATAGTGCTGAAGGATGTTGTGGGTTACAGAGCGTCATAGGTAAGATGCAGAGCTAGGCTGAGAAGTGGCAAATGGAGTTTAATGTAGAAAAGTGTGAAGTAGTTCACTTTGGAAGAAATAACAAAAATGCAGAGTACTGGGTTAAATTCTTGGCAGTGTAGACAGAGAGATCTCAGTGTCCAGATGCATAAATCCCTGAAAGTTACCACCCAGGTTGATAAGGTTGTTAAGAAGGTATGTGGTGTGTTGGCATTTATTGGTAGGGCGATTGAGTTTCATAGCCACGAGGTCATGCTTCAGCTGTACAAGACACTGGTAAGTCTGCGCCTAGAGTATTGCATGCAGTTCTGGTCACTGCATTATAGGAAGGATGTGGAAGCTTTGGAAAGGGCTCAGAGGAGATTTACTAGGATGTTGCCTGGATGGAAGGAAGGTCTTATTGAGGAGACATAGCTTTAAATTGAGGAGTGATAGATTTAGGGCAGATTTTAGGGTTAGTTTCTTCACTCAGAGTGTAGTAGGGCCTGCATGCAACAGTAGTAGACTTGCCAACAATAAGGGCATTTAAATGGGCATTGAACATATATATGGATAATAATGGAATGGTAGAGGTTAGATGGGCATCAGATTATTTTCACAAGTCAACACAACATCAAGGGCTGAAGGGTCTGTACTGCACTATGTTCTATGTAAGACCATTCATCTCATCAAGTCCTTGCTGAGTCTCCTTGAGAGCAATTTAGTTTCAGTTCTCCAATCCTTTTCCCTTTATTTCTTCTGCTGTTTACCATATTCTGTTTTGGGAAAGCCACAATTGAATCTGGTTCCACTGCAGTCTTAAGCAGCACATTTCCAGACAGGGAAATCATGTCTGACATAATTGAGTTTTTTGAAAAAGTAACAAAGAAGATTGATGAGGGCAGAGAAGCAGATGTAATCTATATGGACTTCATTAAGGCGTTCGACAAGGTTCCCCATGGGAGACTGATTAGCAAGGTTAGATCTCATGGAATACAGGGAGAACTAGTCATTTGGATACAGAACTGGCTCAAAGGTAGAAGACAGAAGGTGGTGGTGGAGGGTTGTTTTTCATACTGGAGGCCTGTGACCAGTGGAGTGCCACAAGGATTGGTGCTGGGCCGTCTACTTTTTGTCATTTACATAAATGATTTGGATGCGAGCATAAGAGGTACAGTTAGTAAGTTTGCAGATGACACCAAAATTGAAGGTGTAGTGGACAGCGAAGAGGGTTACCTCAGATTACAACAGGATCTGGACCAGATAGGCCAATGGGCTGAGAAGTGGCAGATGGAGTTTAATTCAGATAAATGCGAGGTGCTGCATTTTGGGAAAGTAAATCTTAGCAGGACTTATACACTTAATGGTAAGGTCTTAGGGAGTGTTGCTGAACAAAGAGACCTTGGAGTGCAGGTTCGTAGCTCCTTGAAAGAGGAGTCGCAGGTAGATAGGATAGTGAAGAAGGGGTTTGGTATGCTTTCCTTTATTGGTCAGAGTATTGAGTACAGGAGTTGGGATGTCATATTACGCCTGTACAGGACATTGGTTAGGCCACTGTTGGTATATTGCGTGCAATTCTGGTCTCCTTCCTATCGGAAAGATATTGTGAAACTTGAAAAGGTTCAGAAAAGATTTACAAGGATGTTGCTAGGGTTGGAGGATCTGAGTTACATTGAAAGGCTGAACAGGCTGGGGCTGTTTTCCCTGGAGTGTCAGAGGCTGAGGGGTGACCTTATAGAGGTTTAGAAAATTATGAGGGGCATGGATAGGATAAATAGACAAAGTATTTTCCCTGGGATCAGGGAGTCCAGAACTGGAGGGCATAGGTTTAGGGTGAGAGGGGAAAGATATAAAAGAGACCTAAGGGGCATCTTTTTCTCGCAGAGGGTAGTACGTGTATGGAATGAGCTGCCAGAGGATGTGGTGGAAGCTGGTACAATTGCAACATTAAAGAGGCATTTGGATGTGTATATGAATAGGAAGGGTATGGAGGGATATGGGCCGGGTGCTGGCAGTTGGTACTAGATTGGGTTGGGATATCTGGTCAGTATCGACGGGTTGGACCGAAGGGTCTGTTTCCATGCTGTGCATCTCTATGACTCTATGACTCTAAATGTGAGGTGATGCATTTAGGCAAGACTAATTCTAGAGCGAATTATACAATGAATGGAAGAGCCTTGGGAAAAGTTGATGGACAGAGAGATCTCGGAGTGCAGGTCCATTATACCCTGAAGTTTGCTGCACAGGTGGATAGAGTGGTCAAAAAGGCATATAGTATGCTTGCCTTCATTGGACGGGCAAGTCATGTTAAAATTGTACAAGACATTGGCTTGGCCACATTTAAAATACTGTGTACAGTTCTGGTCGCAACATTACCAAAAGGATGTGGACGCTTTGGAGAGGGTGCTGAGAAGGTTTACAACGATGTTGCCTGGTATGGAAGATGCTACCTATGAAGAGAGGTTGAGTAGGTTCGGTTTATTTTCATTTGAAAAAAGGAGACTGAGGGGGGACCTGATTGAGGTTTACAAGATCATGAAGGGTATAGACAAGGTCGATAGAGACAAACCTTTTCCCAGGGTGAAGGATTCAACAACGAGAGGTCATGTTTTCAAAGTGAGAGGTGGAAAGTTTAAGGGGGATACATGCAGCAAGTACTTCACACAGAGGGTGGTGGGTGTTTGGAAGGCATTGCCAGCAGAAGTGGTAGAGGCAGGCATGGTAGATTCATTTAAGATGCGTCTGGGCAGATGCATGAGTACGTGGGGAGCAGAGGGATACAGATGCTTAGGAATTGACCAACAGCTTTAGACAGTATATTTGGATCGGCTCAGGCTGGGAGGGCTGAAGGGCCTGTTCCTGGGCTGTAAATTTTCTTTGTTCTTTGTTCTTTGTATTTAAGAATCTATCCACACACTGTGTAAAATGTGTTTTTTTCAAGTCCCCTTAGATTCTTTTGCTGGTTCTTGATTCTTCTAGTAGTGAAAACAATTTATTTTTATGTATTCTGAAAACACCCCTGTTAATCAAGAACCTCTTACCAATGTCAATTTTTTTTTGTGATTTGGGGATGCCAGTGTTGGACTGGGATATACAAAGTTAAAAATCACACAGCACCAGGTTATTGTCCAACAGGTTTAATTGGAAGCACTAACTTTTGAAGTGCTGCTCTTTCATCAGGTTTTTTTTGTCTTCTCTAAGAGCTTCTCCAATCTATTCATATAACTAAGGGTTTTAGTTTTTGTATGTATTTACTGCATCGTCTGTACAATGTTTACATCCTTCCTAAAGTGAAGTCACAAGAGACAGTTACAATATTCCAGGTGAGGCCAAATCAATGTTTTTTTCAAACGTGTCATACCCCCAGATTTATCTGTTGCTGAATTCCCTTTGGAATTGTACGCTTTAATTTGTGTTGCATCTCTTGCTCTTCCTACAAAAACATATGATTTTACATTTCTCTATGTTTAACTTTATTTGACACATTATTGTCCATATTATCTGTAGCCACACAATTAACTGCCGGGAGTCTATAACAGACTGAATCAGCCACACTTCAGTTAATCTGAGGCAGTTCAGCCACGATGACACTACCTTTGAGCCCATATATACCCCTCACTCCATCTCTACTTCAGCTTCTAGCACTAAACACAACTACCACCATTGTATCCTCTTGACACCTATCACTTTTCTCCATTTGTGTCATCTGTAGATGTTGAAATTGTGCCTTGTTCACCCAAGCCTAAGTCATTTATATATGAAAAACAGTGATTCTATTAGCAGCCCATCTTGCTTTGTAGTTTGGTTGGCTACAGTACTTTACAGAATGTTTGCAATTATTAAAGTACTTCCTGGAACATACTGTTTTTGAATCAAGGTGCAGTAGCCCTAATCAAAAGCAAGCCCTAACCAAAAACATTGCATTCATTGCAGCATTTTGACCAAAGGCATGTAGTCTGCTCGATCTTACATGTTAAGCCAATGAGGTAATCAACATTTTGTTCACAGATCCAAATTAAAAGTAAAATTTTCTCCTTACTTGTTGCATAGGTTGATGCTGTCTTTGTCAAAGATCTAGAGGCAAAATAAATTGACTTTTCATGGCCATCTTCTTGAATTTGTCAATTTTGGCTTTTAGACCCAAAGAAAATGTTTCTGCTGTTCAATATTTGGAAGTTTTAGACCATTGCATGCTAGTAGATTTGAGAAAATTAGGATCTTTTAAATTTTTTTGAACATCTTTTCCCGTTCCATGCCCCGATACCGATGTTGGCCCCTATTTAACAAATCCCACTGGCCAATGATAAATTTGGCATTTCCCCACTTGGTTGACCACACCAAGGAGTCTTTGTACGAACCCAATATTTTTGACTTGTGAGAATTCTTGAATTGCCATGGATTTTTGGGGTGTCAATTGTTATACATTGCTTTTGACTAATGTGCCAAAAAATTTACAATGGTCAAGCCAAATATATGTTTCTCTTTCAGAGTAAGTCCTATTTGTTCAAGTGTCTTAAAAATGTCAAGGACCCATTGGTCATTTTCTTCTTTAGTAGCAAAATGAACAAACACATCATTCATGTGGCAAATTATTTCTTCTCTGCCCTTGGGGATGTTGGACTTTGTGCATTAGAAAATTTCTGAGGGAAAATGCCAAAATGAAGTCAATTAAAACAACACTTATTAATACGTGTGATAAATGTGGTTAATGGTTTTGATGCTTGATCAAGTGGTATCTGCCACAAAATACTATTGGCATCTAGATTTGTGGGGAGAAAAAGCTCTTTGACAATTTTACATTACTATCACCTGTAGAAGACATTGGACGATTCCCCTCTGCACAGTTTAGTAGGTATACAATGAAATGGATATCCACTGCTAATCTCTGGTCTATTCTACATATTTGGCTTAGTTTGTCACAGTCCCATCAGCACTTGGTTGATTAACAAACATTATCTTCTTATTAGACCAGTTTCCTATAGGTATGATAAAGTAATTTGAACTCTTCATTAAGCAGAATTTTCCCATTTTTGGCTCAGTGCTATTTCCATTAAGATTCATTACAAGTCATTCACAATGGCTGACGTCAACATTTCTCATGCAATCTTCTGTTCTTTATCTCGATAATTATGTGCTCATCTCTATGATCTCTATCTTGAGCCCTTTTACATAAATAATTCCCTATATCCACTTATGCAGGCTCTACTGGAATCCAGCAAACCACAGCAAGGCCTGCACTGCTGACCCTCAGCTTCATGTCCACCTTGACCTCTGATAAGATAGATTTTGAAATGCAATCATGTACAAATGTCCTCCCATGTCTGCTATGGTAATGTGAATTCTACTGTGGCAGACACTCACTGTTGGCAGACATCTTCGATTCACTTTAATAAATATATCATGTTGAACACTTTGCAGTGTTGTATACTTGAAACAGAAGCCAGTCAATCCTCAGAGGAGGCACCCAAGCTCTCAAGGCTTTCACCTGCCCCTTCCTTTAACCTCAATGGGTTCTTAAATCAGATTCAGACACACAACCTGTTGAGTGTGTCACTGACATATCTCTGCAGGTAGGTGAGGCAGAAACATTCCATTTCTCTGTCACTCAGAAGAAAGCCATGATTTTAAGGACTGCAAACAAAATATCGCACTTCAGTGTGGGAAACATGAAGCTAATAATACAATTTAGGGATTGTGGTAGGACCATGCCTGCAATGATCATCAGCAATCACACCCACACTGAATAAGAACCATATCCGTAATGATTTAACATATCTTTGCAAGCTTTCAGCTTTCAGCTTTTCAAGGAAGTGCTTTGGCATTTAAGATTGGGAGGAGTGCAGTATGAAAGTGATATTATCAAATATTTCCTCATAGCTCACTGACTTGATGAGTGACGCTGCACAAAACAGCAGCCCTTTAATATTACACACTGGATACTCAAGTATTTTAGGGCAATGTAGCAATCTACTTAAACTTGGAAATGTTGGGGCTAGCCAATGATAAAAGGGTGTAAAGCAGGTGCTTCAGGATAGCTGCCAACTTGTTACCTATCAGATGGACTCAAAGCATTTTACATGGATGTCATATACTTACTGAAGCATTAGAAGTTACTACTCAGTGGCATGCAATTTTTGTTCTGCCTGTCTCACTTTCTGCTGCTTCCTCCTGAACGTGAGCAGGACCTGCAAAATGCGGATACTTTAAGGTGGGATCAGTTGACGTTACAATCATACTGATACGTGAACATTCATTCATCAGCAGAAAAGTTCAAGAGTGCAGAAATAACCAGGTCCACATGTGCTGTGAACTGACCAGCTTGCCATATAACCAAGAGTGAGTAACACAATGAAAGTAAGTCTAAATCCAGCCCATTCAAACTGAAAAGTGGGTTTCAATTTCATTGTGACTGATCTCTCATGCTTGATAGTGTGTAGTTACAGAGTTGAACAGCAAGGAAACAGATCTTTCAGTCCAACCAATCCACGCTGAGCAAAATCCCAAACCAAACCAGTCCTACCTGCCTCTGCTTGGCCCATATCCTTCCAAACCTTTCCTATTCATGTACGTTGTTACTGTACCTGCATCCACCACTTCAATCATAGTCTCTTGGATGTCTTGAATTGTTCTTGAACCCCTACTGAGTCTGCATCCAGGATAACCCTGTACGATTGATTTCAGTTGTTAAGAACAGAGCATGTCACAGTGATCATGAATCACAGAAGTGTCACAAAACAGAAGGAGGCTAGTCAACCCATCATGCTCATTCTGGCTCATTCTTTCTGAGTTATATTGCCAAGCCTCATCAAAGTGGTGGAGGTGTTGAAACTTCATCTTCAGGAAGCCTATGATTTGTTCTGCCATGGCCTTGGTAGAAAAATAGGCAATGTTGCATATCAGTTCTGTGCCAGCATTTGTTAATATGTCAACAACCACTTCTCTTCCAGCAGCCATCACTGTATGGCCCATGGACCTTGGAAGGAGGCAGAAACTGTGAGTTCTCCATCATGTAGATGTCATGACAACTCCTGGGAAATCTGGCAGAACTTCCAAAATCTGGCAACAATGGTGGTATATAAGCTGCACATTGATGGAGTAAAAGCTAATTCAGTTGACAAACTTTGCATATTTGAATAGGCTACATTAAAAACACTGCATGTAACTTTCCTTTCCTTGCCTTGGAGAAGTGCCTGAGCTGCATGACTCTCCTCCACATTGGGAAATGATCTACAACTAGTACAACCTGGAGAAAACAGCATCTGGGACATCCTGGATGCATTTGTGGGCAGAAGATTGGGAGGTATCTCATAGGTCCTCAGTTGATTCTTGGAACAATCCACAGCAACAAAAATTTAGGACAGATATAACCATGACAGCCATCAGGATAGGATGGCTACCCATTCCATCTGAGTGCAAAACTTGCTCCAGCAAAAATGACACAGTTTAGTGATGAAGACTCAGGGTCATTCTTCATTTGCACTTGCTCCGGGTTTCTGAGAATTTTAGAAATTGACAGGAAGGCTTGAGGATTTAGGGTCTGAGTTCTCTGCTTCACCTCTTCAGGGGCTCTTCACCTGCTGTTTCTCTCTTTGGATGCTGTGCTGGATGTTACTGAGCTTTCTGACAAAGTTGTAATTGTTTTCTTCAAGATTGTTGTGTGATGTCCGAGAAACCCAAAAGGAACTCTCTAGTGAAATAACTCTTTGTATGATTTGCCACTAGGTCTGCTGACTTTACTTTCTGGATGATTCCTTGTTATAGGTTGAAATTAAACAGCATGCAGCATACAAAACTCCTTGAGAGTTTCAGTCAGCTATTTTACAATACATCTGATGATTAATTCAAATATCTAAATGGTGTGCCAGTAATTATTGTGGTGATTGCCTGCATACCATTATATTAGGACTCAGCTGGGGTCCTGGAATAGCACAGATACATCACAAGCTCTAGGTTCAAAAGATAATTTTGATCATGTGGGACCACCTTGAGCCTCACTTTCACAGATATTTCACTGGAGTGGGAAAGTATTGAAACCTTTCATGGCAGCAGCTGCCATATTCTATTATTTAAAGATCTAAGAGCTACCTTAAATTGAGATAAAGTAAGTATGTAAGCTAAGTCAGGTAGTAAAGTGTCAGGTGAATAGAGTGGAACAGGGCAGTTTGTGTGTGAGGAGCAGGATGCCAAGTCATGGTAGAATGTGTACACCAGATTGGTGTGTGGGTAAGGTGAACGATACAGGTGCCAGATGAATGGAGTGATGGGTTAGCAGTTATAGAGTCATAAAGTCATAGAGATATACAGCATGGAAACAGACACTTCAGTCCAACTTGTCCAGGCTGACCAGCTATCCTAAATAAATCTAGTTCCATTTGCCAGCATTTGGCCCATATCCCTCTAAACCCCTCCTATTCATATACCCAACCAGAAGCATTTTAAATGTTGTAATTGTACCAGCCTCCACCCCTTTCCCTAGTAGCTCATTCCATACATGTACCACCCTCTGCGTGAAGAGACTGCCCCAAAGTCCGTTTTAAATCTTTCCCCTCTCATCTTATAGCTCAAACCCCCAACTCTGGCAACATTCTTGGAAATCTTTTCTGAAGTTTTACAATGTCCTTCCTTTAGCAGGGTGACCAGAATTGCATGAAATATTTCAATAGTGGCCTAACCAATGTCCTGTATGGCTGCAACATGACCTCCCAACTCCTATACTCAATGCACTGACCAATAAACACAAGCACAGCAAACGTCTTCTTCACTATCCTGTCTACCTGTGATAAAACATTTAAGGAATTATGAACCTACACTCCCCAGGTACTGCCCTCGTTTGCCTTTCCAAAATGCAGCACCTCACATTTATCTAAATTAAACTCCATCTGCTACTCCTCAGGCCATTGCCCATCTGATCAAGATCTCATTGTACTATGAGGTCACCTTCTTCACTGTCCACTACACCTCCAATTTTTGTGTCATCTGCAAACTTATTGGAAATGATGAAAAGGAATCGATCCGGCACTGATCATTGTGGCACTCCACTGGTCACAGGCCTCCAGTCTGAAAAATCACTCTCCATTACCTTTCTACCTTTGAGCTAGTTCTCCGTCCTAGTGGCTAGGTGTCCCTCTATTCTGTGTGATTTAAACTTGCTAACCATGTACCATGAGGAACCTTGTTGATCTGAAGTCCATATAGATTATGTCCACTGCTCTGCCCTCATCAACCCTCTTTGTTACTTCTTCAAAAAACTCAATCAAGTTCATAAGACAAGATTTCCCATGCACAATGCCATGTTGACAATCACTAATCAGTCCTTGCCTTTCCAAATACATGTTGGGTTGAGAGATATGATAGCATGAGTGATGGGTTAGAGTGCCAGTTGATAGAGTGCCTGGTGGATGAGGTAGTAGGGTGTCAGATGGTTTAGTGACTAAAGTGATCAGTGGGTAGAGTGGAAGTTCAGTTTGCAATAGTTTGGAGTAGATTGATGGCAGATTGGACAGATTTTGGGGTTTGCAGAAAGAGTCAGGTTGGATCTGATCACATACTGTGACAGCGAAGAAGTTAGATGTGAGGTGGATGGTTCAAGTTGATTGGAGGTCAGGGATCAGTGGGTGTTGGTTTGGTGGCGGTATTAGATGGGTTATTGAAATCAGGTTTGGAGGTCTAGTATGTTGGCGCCATTGTTGTGATGGATCTGTTGGTGGATTTGTGTGTGGGATGAGTGGGGTGGACGGTGCACTCGGGGTGGGGATGAGGATGGAAGTGTTGTGGAGCTGGTCAGATTTGGGCAAGGCATCTGGTACCCATGGCATGTCCAGGGTGCCGATGGGTTGGGGGCTAGGTTTCTGTTGAAGACATCAACAGAGAGGTGACAATTGGGCTGATATAGGAGTGATGGCAATGTCAAGAGGTTTCAAATGTTTGCGTGGAGTCAGGAGGGGTGTCAGTAGTAGATTTCAGTTTAATAGTTTGGAAGGAGAGGGAGCATGTTTTGATTCTTCTATCATTTCCTGGACGACGCAAGTAAGAATGTTGGAACCCCCTGAAGTGTCCACATTGAACTTAGAGTTGGAGAAGTGTATGGAGGGTTCCAGTCACTGTGGCAGTTACAACATCCTGGTCAACTCCTTCTAAGTCAGTTTCATCAGAAATACCACATGGTCTCAATAACTACTTTAGTCTACGCTTCAGCAACAACTATCTTTCTAACAGAAGATGTGAGCCAACATTAGTCAGAAGGAAAGAAGAATTAAGAAATTTCATTTACACAATTCTTATCATAATGCAGAAGTCTAAAGCTCTTTATTGATAATTAAGTGTATTTTATCAAGTGAAGTATTTCCTTTTTTGATAATTCTATGGATAGCTTGTTAGTCTATATTATTAATTCTCTGTGGAAGTCAATAAATGATTCCACAGCATTGAATCTAGGATGGTGATGTTTGTGGGGGATTTTGTTTGTAGATCTGACTGAACATGCGAGGTGAATTTGTCAGAATATCCTCATTATATTGTAATCTCCACAGATGTTGCTGTTCTGACAGTTCTTCCTCTGGCTATAAATTGTGGTGTTGGGGTGAGAGGTGGTGCTGAATGAATCTTATTTCTTTTGTTATTATGTGATGGTGACTAGTAAATGATTCACTTTGTTGTAATACCCCAACAGTATGTAACAAACATATTTATTCATCCCAAGTAATAAATGACTCCCAAATTCCAAAACAAAGCTTTTCTGATTAAACTTGCCAACAGTTTAACACCATACATTCAATATAATGTCCATATAATTTTAATTCATCCAGTATCATCACTGTCCTCAAACTCAACATTTGCTAATATTGTTTCTGAATGATAATTTAAGGTTTAAATGACTGTATAATCAGCAAGCAGTACATTCAGTCCAATGATATCCATTGTTGGGGGAACACAATGACCCAAGAAACATGAGAAAAATGAGAAGTTTGTGAACAAGACCAAATTGATTAATTTGAATTTTGAACTGAACAATTTAAATCTCTACATCATCTAGTGAATTTGCAGAATGTAAAAAAAAAGTCATTTGGGTTTTAGAAAGAAGTCAAGAATTGTGACTTAACACAAAATATTAATGAGAAGAGTCATTAGAAATATCAGAAATTGTGCCATGGACATTCTACCCTGATAGAACACTGGAGCAATACAAGACCTGTCAACGATAGTATTTGGTATTGGCACCAGTAACACTTGCCATCACACCAGTGATAGTGGTCCTAGCACCAGTAATGATAATATGAGTCGGCAACAGCAGGTGTTGTTATCACTGATGTCATATTGCAGTTGCTGCCTTGACAGATTCTCTGTTTTCAGAGTGTTATGAAAGCCTGTATGGTTGGGAGTTTGTGAGGCATCAAACATATCTGCTAATATCATTATGTCACTTATTTAAGAATCAATATTTTAATCAACAATGCATGACTATAATACACTAAAGAAGAAATGCACAGCACAAAAATAACAATTCATGTAATAAGAAGACTACTGCCATTTCTCCAACCCATATGGCTTCCATGCTCAAGTTTACTGGATCCCAATTGAAATCCTTCTCATACTGAGGATAACATATCCTTTTTATCCTATGTAGAACAAAAACTTTTGTACACTAAGAAAGTCATACATTTTTTGAAAGAGTGCTCTCGAAATAGTCGAATATTTTTTCCCACTATGCAATTTTTGAAGCTTCTTTTGTAAGGTGTAGCAAAAATATCAAATCATTTTAGTTGGAGTAATGAACTGTAATTTTTTTTCGATTCCATTAATTGCAGCACATGTAATTAAAGATGTGTCTTAATATTGTGCAATTAAATTTACATATTGATGTGAAGTCAAAATACAAAACTCACCACTTGATGGCAGTATTGTTATTGTTAAGACTTAACTAGTTTTTTTAAAATCAACCGCTTCAGAGATTTCATGACACACTTTGAATCAGAAATAGGGACACTGCATGAGGTAGGGACGCTGCATGAGGTAGGGACACCACATTTTTCCACTTGTGGGGCATGGGTGTCACTAACTGGGCCATCATTTATTGCCCATCCCTAGCTGCCCCTGAGAAGATGGTGGCAAGCTGCCTTCTTGATACCTCTGCAGTCCATGTGCTGTGGGTGGACTCACAATGCCATTACAGAGAGAATTTTAGGATTTTGACCCAGTGACAGTGAAGGAGCAGCAATATATTCCTCGTCAGGATGCTGGAGGGGAATTTGCATGCAGTGGTGTTCCTATGTATCTATTCCTTTGTCCTAGTAAATGACAGTGATAATGAATTTGGAAGGTGCTGTGTAAGAATCTTTAATGAATTTCTGCAGTGCATCTTATAGATAGTACACACTGCTGCTACTGACCATCGGGGTGGAAGGAGCGAATGTTTTGTGGATGTGGTGCCAATCAAGCAAGCTGCTTTGACCTGGATGGTGTTAAGTTTCTTGAGTATTGTTAGAGCTGCATTTTCCAAGCTGCGTGGCTGTATCTGCAGCTGCTCCAATATTCCGACATCGACACAGCAGTTGCGACATTGGCTTCCAGTTCTGAAAATCATTGGAGTACACAGGTCTTGGAGTCATGTGCACCCAGTAAGAAAATTCAAGTGAACGCTGCCCCAGGGATATTGATAGTAGGGGATTTATTGATGATAATTACATTGAAAGTCAAGGAACAATGGGTAGATTGACTCTTATTGTGGATGGTTATTGCCTGGCATTTGTGTGGCATGAATGTTACTTGCCACTTGTCAGCATGACTGCTTTAATACCTGAGGAGTCATGAATGGTACCGAACATTGTTCAAACATCAGTGATCATCAGCTTGTTGAAGCAGCTGAAGATGGTTTCGCCAAGGTAACTAACCTGCGTAACAGGATTCTTGTGGTGCTGTGGTCCCTACATCTTGGTCAGGATGCCTGAGTTCAATTCCCACTAACTCCAGAGGTATATATGACATCTCCAAACAGGTTGATTAGAAAACATCACCCTGAGAAATTCCTGCAGAGATGTCCTGGAGCTGAAATGTCTGACTTCTAACAACTAACACCATCTTTCTTTCTGCAAGGTGTGACTTCAATCAGTGGAGAGTTTCCCCCTAATTCCCATTGAATGCAGTTAGATTTGATTTATTATTACCACATGTACTGAGGTACAGTGAAAAGTTTTGTTTTGTATGCAGCGCAGGCAGATCATACCACACAAAGCGCGTTAGGGTAATAGAACAGAGCAAGGAATACTATGTTAATGGCTGCAGAGAAGATGCACAAAAAGCAAGATCAACATTATATTTAAACTTTGAGAAGTCCACTCAGAAGTCTAATAACAGCAGGGAAGAAGCTGTTCTTCAATTTTGTTTTGAATCTTGAAGATGTTTTTGTTTTGCTAAGGCTCCTTACTGCCACAAGAATTCCTTGGCAGTAATTAGTCTTAAATGACGGAGTTACATTAAATACAAACTTTTAGCATATTTAATGTAAAGAATTCATTGGTATAGAGATTAAATGTAACTTAATTGATTTTTGTTACTATCTCAGCAGCTGGGTAGTGGAAGTAGGTTAAGAAGCATATTAATAATTCAAAATTCTTGAACTCAGGTTGTAGTCCTATAATGTATTTCCTAACCATAAAATTAAATTTGATACTGCAAATTCAAAGTTGTTGAACCAGAATTGCTATTATTTTCGCATAACAATTCCACATGAGCTTTTTGTATGTATTTCAGAGTTATTGTACTAATTGATCATTATTCTATATGATTACTACATATGGATTGCAGGATTCTAAGCAAACACAATATCTATCAGGGTCTTTAATCTCAATTCAAAGACCTGACTACTAAAGTTTTTTCTCCTTACTTTGACAGTAAAAGAGGAAATTTCAGGGAGTAAAGTAATCATGTTTGACTAATGTTTATAATAGAGGTAAAAACAATGACTGCAGATTCTGGATTAGTGGTGCTGGAAGAGCACAGCAGTTCAGGCAGCATCCAAAGTGCAGTGAAATCGACGTTTCGGGCAAAAGCCCTTCATAGGGAATAAAGGCAGTGAGCCTGAAGCTTGGAGAGATAAGCTAGAGGAGGGTGGGGTGGGAAGAAAGTAGCATAGAGTACAAAGGGTGAGTGGGGGAGGGGAGGAAGGTGATAGGTCAGGGAGGAGAGGGTGGAGTGGATAGGTGGAAAAGGAGACAGGCAGATAGGACAAATCCGAACAAGTCATGGGGACAGTGCTGAGCTGGAAGTTTGGAACTAGGGTGAGGTGGGGGAAGGGGAAATGAGGAAACTGTTGAAGTCCACATTGATGCCCTGGAGTTGAAGTGTTCCGAGGCGGAAGATGAGGCGTTCTTCCTCCAGGCGTCTGGTGGTGAGGGAGCGGTGGTGAAGGAGACCCAGGACCTCCATGTCCTCGGCAGAGTGGGAGGGGGAGTTGAAATGCTGGGCCATGGGGCGGTGTGGTTGATTGGTGCGGGTGTCCCGGAGATGTTCCCTAAAGCGCTCTGCTAGGAGGCGCCCAGTCTCCCCAATGTAGAGGAGACCGCATCAGGAGCAACGGATACAATAAGTGATATTAGTGGATGTGCAGGTAAAACTTTGGATGTGGAAGGCTCCTTCAGGGCCTTGGATAGAGATGAGGAAGGAGGTGTGGGCGCAGGTTTTACAGTTCCTGCGGTGGCAGGGGAAAGTGCCAGGATGGGAGGGTGGGTTGTAGGGGGGCGTGGACCTGACCAGGTAGTCACGGAGGGAACGGTCTTTGCAGAAGGCGGAAAGGGGTGGAGAGGGAAATATATCCCTGGTCGTGTGGTCTTTTTGGAGGTGGCGGAAATGTCGGCGGATGATTTGGTTTATGCGAAGGTTTGTAGGGTGGAAGGTGAGCACCAGGGGCGTTCTGTTCTTGTTACTGTTGGAGGGGTGGGGTCTGAGGGCGGAAGTGCGGGATGTGGACAAGATGCATTGGAAGGTATCTTTAACCACGTGGGAAGGGAAATTGCGGTCTCTAAAGAAGGAGGCCATCTGGTGTGTTCTGTGGTGGAACTGGTCCTCCTGGGAGCAGATACGGCAGAGGAGGAGCAATTGGGAATACGGGATGGCATTTTTGCAAGAGGTAGGGTGGGAAGAGGTGTAATCCAGGTAGCTGTGGGAGTCGGTGGGTTTGTAAAAAATGTCAGTGTCAAGTCGGTCGTCATTAATGGAGATGGAGAGGTCCAGGAAGGGGAGAGTGGTGTCAGACATGGTCCAGGTAAATTTAAGGTCAGGGTGGAATGTATTGGTGAAGTTGATGAATTGCTCAACTTCTTCGTGGGAGCACGAAGTGGCGCCAATGCAGTCATCAATGTAGCAGAGGAAGAGATGGGGAGTGGTGACAGTGTAATTACGGAAGATCAACTTGTTCTACATAGTCAACAAAGGGACAGGCATAGCTGGGGCCCATACGTGTGCCAATGGCTACCCCTTTGGTCTGGAGGAAGTGGGAGGATTCAAAGGAGAAATTGTTAAGGGTGAGGACCAGTTCGGCCAAACGAATGAGAGTGTCGGAGGAGGGGTACTGTTAGGGACGGCTGGAGAGAAAAAAAACGGAGGGCTTGGAGGCCCTGGTCATGGCAGATGGAGGTGTAGAAGGATTGGATATTCATGGTGAAGATGAGGCGTTGGAGGCCGGGGAAACGGAAGTCTTGGAGGAGGTGGAGGGCGTGGGTGGTGTCTCGAACATATGTGGGGAGTTCCTGGACTAGGGGGGATAGGACAGTGTCGAGGTAGGTAGAGATGAGTTCAGTGGGGCAGGAGCATGCTGAGACAATGGGTCGGCCAGGGTGGTCAGGCTTGTGGATCTTGGGAAGGAGATAGAACCGGGCAGTACAGGGTTCCCGGACTATAAGGTTGGAAGCTGTGGGTGGGAGATCTTCTGAGGTGATGAGGTTCTGTATGGTCTGGGAGATGATGGTTTGGTGATGGGGGGGGTGGGGTCATGGTTGAGGGGGCAGTAGGAAGAGGTGTCCTCGAGTTGGTGTTTGGCTTCAGCGGTGTAGAGGTCAGTGCGCCAGACTACCACTGCACCCCCTTTATCCGCTGGCTTGATGGTGAGGTCAGGATTGGAGCAGAGGGATTGGAGGGCTTCACGTTGTGAGGGTGAGAGGTTGGAGTGGGGGAGAGGGGTAGACAGGTTGAGGCGGTTAATGTCCTGGCGGCAGTTGGAAATGAAGAGGTCAAGGGCAGGTAATAGGCCAGCGCGAGGTGTCCAGGTGGATGCAGTGTGTTGAAGGTGGGCGAAGGGGTCCTCGGAAGGTGGGCGGGAATCCTGATTGTGAAAGTAAGCTCGGGGGCGGAGGCGCCGGAAGAATGTGTATAATAGTATTGCTTCACTAAATTGCAAACTTTCTTGGATTTATTGCAGTGACGCAAAGCAACATATTTTCTTCCATTGTTTTCAGCTGGCTGGCCAGTATAGTTTAATAGAAAATCTATCATGATCAGAATTGGGTGCAGGGCTGATTCAGCTAATTTAAAATCTGAATTGCAAATTTTCTTGTGTCGTCTGTGCCTTTGATGCTATTTTACATATTGTCTAATGTAGTGGGACTGACAATTTTGTTTCTGGCAAAACAAAAAGCATCAAGCCTCTTGCCTGTCTATTTTGGATTCCAGCATTTGCAGTTTTTTTGTCTCTTACCCCCAATACCTCAGCAGTCAGTGTCTATTGATATACCAAGTATAAACAAAATCAATTAGACCCTTAAAGGAGCAAACCAAATTAAAAAAATGTTTCCTGGGCAGATAATACACATTATCAATGATAAATGTTATATCAACCTCCCATTGCCTGGACCTGTTGATGACTAGTTTCGCCAGACCGAGCAGTAGGTTAATGAAGAGGTCCTTCAATCTGCCACTTCTTTTACTAGGCGACTAAAGATAAGGAGGATGGGGCTGAAAGCACAACCAAAATTGAAGAATCAATCTCTTCAAATAGTGGAATAAGCTATAGGAAGTTCATGCTGTATACATATGGGACTAGGGAAGACGAGTATTATCACTGGATTGTTAATCCAGAGAACCAGGTAACATTCTGGGAACCTGGATTCAAATCCCATCACAGCAAATGATGGAATTTGAATTCAATAAAAATATGAAATTAAGAGTCGAGTGATGACCATGAATCCATTGCCAGTTGCCAGAAAAATCCATCTTATTCACTAATGCCCTTTTGGGAACGAAATCTGTCTTTCTTACCTGATCTGACATATGACACATGACACCTACAGCAATGTGGCTGACTCTAAACTGCCCTTTGGGCAATTAGGAATGAGCAATAAATGTTGGGTCTAGCCAGTGATGCCCTCATTTCATGAAGAAATTTTAAAAATCAGACAAAAGGCACGAAAAGCATAAGTGGCCTTGGCAAATGTTAAAGTACAAATTTGAGACAGTCCAGAGAACTCAACCTGTAAGCCTCTCTCATGGTTCATCTTGGAGATCATACTCTTTGGTGGTCTGGAATTGAAAAAAACTCTTAAAGATGGTTTGGTTTAATTTTAATCATCCCCTTCATTTACTAATAGCATCACTGTTACAACATAACACTGATACCAATAAGTAAAAAATGAGGTCTGCAGATGCTGGAGATCACAGCTGAAAATGTGTTGCTGGTCAAAGCACAGCAGGCCAGGCAGCATCTCAGGAATAGAGAATTCGACGTTTCGAGCATAAGCCCTTCATCAGGAATGAGAGAGAGTAGCCAAGCAGGCTAAGATAAAAGGTAGGGAGGAGGGACTTGGGGGAGGGGCGATGGAGGTGGGATAGGTGGAAGGAGGTCAAGGTGAGGGTGATAGGCCGGAGTGGGGTGGGGGCGGAGAGGTCAGGAAGAAGATTGCAGGTTAGGAGGGTGGTGCTGAGTTGAGGGAACCCACTGAGACAAGGTGGGGGGAGGGGAAATGAGGAAACTGGAGAAATCTGAATTCAGATTTCTCCAGTTTCCTCATTTTCCCTCCCCCCACCTTGTCTCAGTCGGTTCCCTCAACTCAGCACCGCCCTCCTAACCTGCAATCTTCTTCCTGACCTCTCCGCCCCCACCCCACTCCGGCCTATCACCCTCACCTTGACCTCCTTCCACCTATCCCACCTCCATCGCCCCTCCCCCAAGTCCCTCCTCCCTACCTTTTATCTTAGCCTGCTTGGCTACTCTCTCTCATTCCTGATGAAGGGCTTATGCTCGAAACGTCGAATTCTCTATTCCTGAGATGCTGCCTGGCCTGCTGTGCTTTGACCAGCAACACATTTTCAACTGATACCAATAAGTCAAGCTAACTGGATTCTATTAATCCAGGCGAGTAGAAATTGCTCATCTTTCAAGAGTCCTGGCCAGCTACTCCATCATACTATCAAAAACAGACTATTTTTATACACAGGTGTACAAAGGCGTTACTGTCACAAACACAAAAATTAACGAAAGCACTACGTGTTCTGAACTAGTCAGATAATTGTGAAGGACAATAATTCAGGAGAGAAGTTAATTTGATATGGAGTTTTGTTCCGAGGTCAGAATGAAACATTTTTTTATTAATTTCACAAAGGCACACCTGTGATGTTATCACTCAGTGTCTTGTTTATACAGATTCGCTGATGTTAAGGCAAATGTTCTTAATTATCTTAATTTCCCTGCATACCATTTTCTAGTTAGCAGGAAATGTGTTCTATAATTCAAAATTACATTTTAGTCTAAATGTTTAAAGACAACATTTAAGGTGATAAACTTTCTCTTTCCCTCCTTTTGTCATTTCATTGATAATTACATAGCTTAGTCCTTTTAGTCGACTTGTATTCTTAATAAGTCAAGTGCCTCCTCTGGTGAGTCATCATCTAGAGGAGCAGAGTCTGAAAGATACTGGATTTCAGCATGGGAGTTTGGGCATGGAGGTACAGGAGTGGATAAAGGTTGATTAACCAGATTCCTCTTTGGCTTAGGTGAAAAGCAATGTACGGTCTATTTCATGTATAAGTAGGTGACAATGTATATTCCTAGGATGAGACCAAGGACTATCAGTACATCCCACATGATCCATCTGTACAGTGACTACAGCCAGCAAGTAACATTCCATCCACATGAATCGGATGACAGTGGGGCAGGTGTCTTTCTTGCGTCTTGTTGATAACATCTGTGTTGTCTGAAATATCCTTTGAGAAATCAGCGATGTAGGTGCAACATTCCAGGCCAATGACTGAACAAGTGCCTCCTTCTTTCACAAGAAGGAAATCTAGCACTAGCCGATTTTGAAGCGTCATCATCCAGATCTCCTGTAACTCTTTGTTCACCAGCTTCAGAGGTTGGGCAGTTGAGTTGGCAAGTTTTTCGATGTCATACGCAAGTTGTGAAACTTGAAAGGTTTCAGAAAAGATTTACAAAGATGTTGCCAGGGTTGGAGGATCTGAGCTACATGGAGAGGCTGAACAGGCTGGGGCTGTTTTTCCTGGAGCGTCGGAGGCTGAGGGGTGATCTTATAGAGGTTTACAAAATTATGAGGGGCATGGATAGGATAAATAGACAAAGTTTTTTCCCTGGGATCGGGGAGTCCAGAACTAGAGGACATAGGTTTAGGGTGAGAGGGGAAAGATATAAAAGAGACCTAAAGGGCAACATTTTCACGCAGAGGGTGGTACGTGTGTGGAATGAGCTGCCAGAGTGGTGGAGGCTGGTACAATTGCAACAATTAAGAGGCATTTGAATGTGTATATGAATAGGGAGGGTTTAGAGGGATATGGGCCAGATGCTGGTAGGTGGGACTAGATTGGGTTGGGATATCTGGTCGGCATGGACAGGTTGGACCGGAGGGTCTGCACATCTCTAAGACTCTATGAAGTCACTTATCTGAACTAGGGCCATCTCAACATCCCAGTAAGGAATAAGATCCCCTAGCAATCTGCACCACCAGGTTTGTTGATGGAAGAAGTTGTTTTTGTTTTTCCTGTATTTGATGTTCTGTTCTGATTCACATGCTGGTGGCCATTCTATTCATCATCTACTTCAGGTACTTCATGGTGGAGGGTAAAAAGAGGTAAGGTGTATACTAGGGCACAACGTCCGTACCAGTTATTGGATAAATATGGGCCGACTTTGTTTTCGCATGGCAATGAAGGCTAAAAGGAGATCCAAGGGCGCACTTCTGTGAATGATTGACGAGTTCACTCAGAGCCAGTACTGAATCTTGTAAACAGTGGGTGCTATCGAACGTTTGGTTGTCCAAGTGTATTAACAAATGGGGAGTAGGAGTACGAACAATGTCTTTGATAATATTTTTACACAGTTTTTGTTTCATTTACCCCATGTCGTGGGGACCGCCAAGTCTTTCAATGCACCATTCTAACAGCCGAACAACGTTGGTGTTGAATCCTTTAGGTTTGTTAGTGCACTTCATATAGCGACACACTTCTTCTACCAAATGGGTTTTTCCATCACAAATGAGGACACTGATTAGCCACTTTTGGAATATTATATGCAGTTCTAGTCCCCTTCCTATCGGAAAGATGTTGTGAAACTTGAAAGGGTTCAGAAAAGATTTACAAGCATGTTGGCAGGGTTGGATGATTTGAGCTGTAGGGAGAGATTGAATAGGCTGGGGCTATTTTCCCTGGAATATCAGAGGCAGAGGGGTGACCTTGTAGAGGTTTATAAAATCATGTCAAAGTCTCTTCCCTGGGGGTGGGTGAGTCCAGAACTAGAGAGCATAGGTTTAGATGAGAGGAGAAAGATATAAAAGAGACTTAAGGGACATCGTTTTCACGCAGAGGGTGGTACGTGTATGGGATGAGCTGCCAGAGGAAGTGGTGGAGGCTAGTACAATTGCAACGTTTAAAATGCATTTGGATGTGTATATGAATAGGAAGGGTTTGGAGGGATGTGGGCTGGGTGCTGGCAGGTGGGACAAGATTGGGTTGGGATATCTATTGTAATGATGTTACTGATAAATTGATGGGATTCGATGAAGAGGTTTGGCAGAGGCTGACATGGTGCAGGATCAAATTAAACTGGTTCTATATTGCGAAGACTATAACATTCACAGTGATGGCTATTTTATATTGTGGCCTCAATGAAGTTTGCAGATGACACCAAAATTGGAGGTGTAGTGGACAGCGAAGAAGGTTGCCTCAAATTAAACAAGATCTGGACCAGATGGGCCAATGGGCAGAGAAGTGACAGATGGAGTTGAACTCAGATGAATGCGAGGTACTGCATTTTGGGAAAGCAAATCTTAGCAGGACTTATACACTTAATAGTAAGGTCCTAGGGAATGTTGTTGAACAAAGATCTTGGAGTGCAGGTTCATAGCTCCTTGGAAGTAGAGTCACAGGTAGATAAAATAGTGAAGAAGGCGTTTGATATGCTTTCCTTTATTAGTCAGAGTATTGAGTACAGGAGTTGGGAGGTCATATTGCAGCTGTACAGGACATTGGTTAGGCCATTATTGGAATATTGCGTGCGATTCTGGTCTCCTTCCTATCAGAAAGATGTTGTGAAACTTGAAAGGGTTCAGAAAAGATTTACAAGGATATTGCCAGGGTTGGAGGATTTGAGCTATAGGAGAGGCTGAACAGGCTGGGACTTTTCCCTGGAGCGTCAGAGGCTGAGGAGTGACTTTATAGAGGTTTACAAAATTATGAGGGGCATGGATAGGGTAAATAGGCAAAGTCTTTTCTCTGGGATCGGAGAGTCCAGAACTAGAGGGCATAGGTTTAGGGTGAAAGGGGAAAGATATAACAGAGACCTTAGGGGCATCTTTTCCATGCAGAGATTGGTGCTTGTATCGAATGAGTTGCCAGAGAAAGTGGTAGAGGTGGGTAAAGTTACCACATTTAAAAGGCAACTAGATGGGTATCTGAATAGGAAGAATTTAGAGGGATATGGGAGTTAGACTGAAGGGTCTGTTTTCATGCTGCAAATGACTTTGAAATGATGCCTAGGACAGACTATTGCTCCCTGGGTAGAGTGACCAAGCCATGCTAGGTTATTGTTACAGTTGAGCTTAGTCAGTCTGTTAAAATATGGTCAGGCTGGTATCAGGCACAGGGAGGGATAGCCAACATGGCTTTGTGCATGAGAAATCATGTCTCACAAACTTGATTGAGTTTTTTGAAAAAGTAGCAAAGAGGATTGATGAGAGCAGAGTGGTTGATGTGACCGATATGGATTTCAGTGAGGCGTTCGACAAGGTTCCCCATGGGAGACTGGTTAGCAAGGCTAGATCTCATGGAATACAGGGAGAACTAGCCATTTGGATACAGAACTGGCTCAAAAGTAGAAGACAGAGGATGGTGGAAGGTTGTTTTTTCAGACTGGAGGCCTGTGATCATTGGAGTGCCACAAGGATCTGTGCTGGGTCCACTATTTTTCATCATTTATATAAATGATTTGGATGTGAGCATAAGAGGTACAGTTAGTAAGTCTGCTGATGACACCAAAATTGGAGGTGAAGTGGACAGCAAAGAAGGTCACCTCAGATTACAATGGAATCTTGATCAGATGGGCCAACGGGCTGAGGAATGGTCGATGGAGGTTAATTTAGATAAATGTGAGGTACTGCATTTTTTGGAAAGCGAATCTTAGCAGGACTTATACACTTAATGGTAAGGTTCTAGGGAGTGTTGCTGAACAAAGAGACCTTGCAGTGCAGGTTCATAGCTCCTTGAAAATAGAATCACAGGGAGATAGGATAGTGAAGAAGGCATTTGGTATGCTTTCCTTATTGGTCAGAGTATTGAGTAAAGGAGTTGGGAGGTCATGTTGCAGCTGTACAGGACATTGATTAGGCCATTGTTGGAATATTGCATGCAATTCTGGTCTCCTTCCTTTCGGAAAGATGTTGTGAAACTTGAAAGGGTTCAGAAAAGATTTACAAGGATGTTGCCAGAGTTGGAGGATTTGAGCTACAGGGAGAGGTTGAATAGGCTGGGCCTGTTTTTCCTGGGGCATCGGAGACGGAGTAGTGACCTTATAAAGGTTTATAAAATCATGAGGGGCATGGATGGGATCAATAGACAAAGTCTGGGGTGGGGGAGTTCAGAACTAGAGGGCCTAGGTTTAGGATGAGAGGGGAAAAATATAAAAGAAATCATGGTCTCCCACTCTCACTACTGCTTGCACATGTTCTCTCATTCACTAATTCTCCTGACACCACTAACCATGTATGCCCTCTGTGCTGCTATTCACTTACCCAGGACACCTGCCCACCTGCACCAACAGTAACAGCTTTCATTTCCCATTATACCGCCTCTCTGCCATTCCAGGTGAAAAGCAGCCCACAAAGGATGAAAGAGTAGAGATGGGTGGTATGTGTATGGATTGAGCTGCCAGAGGATGTGGTGGAGGCTAGTACAATTGCAACATTTTAAAAGGCATCTGGATGAGTATTTGAATAGGAAGGGTTTGGAGAGATATGGGCCGGGTGCTGGCAGGTGTGGATAGATTAGGTTGGGATATCTGGTTGGCATGAATGAGTTGAACCAAAGGGTTTGTTTCCGTGCTATACATGTGTATGACTCTATGGTGGGTATGGACATGTTGGACCGAAGGGTTTGTTTCCGTGCTGTACATCTCTGTGACTCTATGACTCTATCATAGAGTCGTTGTTGCCTTTAGTGACATTGGAAGCATCAGAGAAGTAAGCAGAATATTCGATAATTGCCAATTGAGAGGGAAGTTGAATAGCACTGAGGAGATTAGCAACATAGGCAGCATTGATGAGGTAAGGAAGCCGCGCTGACCAAAATCATGGGCACATCCAAAAGAGTAGCAGGCATCAGTATAGATATTAGCTGAATTCCTTCAGCAAGTATGCAGACATGGGTGAGCAGCTTGCTGGGCGGAACAGGGTGGGTCGACAGAATAAACTTCTATTGTATGTGACATAGTGACAATCGCATATCCTGACATGCGTTTGCCTTCTGGAGAGATACAAGATGAACCATAGATAGTCTATCTCATATGCTGCAGGCAAGGATGCCCTGAGGCATGGTACTTTGGCGAGATCATACAGAAGCTACAGCAATGGATGAATGGACACCGCAGATCAACAGACAGGAGTGTTCCCTCCCAGTCAAAGAACACTTGAGCAGTCCAGGACAGTCAACCTCGGACCTTCAGGTGACCATCCTCCAAGGCGGACTTCAGTACAGGCAACAACGAAAAGTGGCCGAGCAGAGGCTGATAGCCAAGTTCGGTCCCCATGGGGATGGCCTCAACCAGGATCTTGGGTTTTGTCGCACTACAGGTAACCCCATTTCATCACACACACACACACACACACACACACACACACACACACACACACACACACACACACACACACACACACACACACAGACTTAAACCTCTTTACACACACACATACAAACACCCTCTCACAGACACTGATAAGCCCCCCACACACACGGACATATACACATATAGGCTTGTGGGATGAATTTATAATTGCAGAATTGCATTTTACTTTGCTCAAAAACTGTATGAATCCATGTCAGATTCTGTAAATCTGTTTTTTCGATTAGCATCAGTCTGACCATTATGGCACAGACAGCCTCACAGGGAGTTAAAACCTTCAATACCTTATCTGGGCCGATATGACACCAGTTGTTATAGTACACTTGAGAATGTGACTTTTAAAAAGGTTTTGCGATTTACATACGAAAGAACTGAAACCAACATGAGAAACTTAACAAACAATCCGGGTCTTTTTCAATATATAATTTCAGTTACATCACACTGTAAACTTTTGCCGTAAATTCTGTGTCTTACAATCTTATTCCCCACAATCATCTGATGAAGGAGCAGCGCTTCGAAAGCTTGTGCTTCCAAATAAATCTGTTGGACTATAATCTGGTGTTGTGTGACTTTTAGTTTAGTAACAAGGTAATTTCTGAGAACCCAATCATGAGGCGGATCAGGCAATTCAAGAAGTTCCTCCTGCAGGAATGTGGCGGGGTTAATTTTGGAGCAGTATTTAAAGAAGAGAAGCGGATTCAGAAGTAATGAAATCTCATAGCAACTGAGACGTGCCGTAGTGAGGTGCTAATTACGTTTAGAGTTAAGCAAGGACACTGCAGAATGGGAGGTACAGACTTCTTTATTTTGATGTAAAGTTATATTAGAGGCAGCCACTACCATAGTATGGATGGCAGGGAGAATCTGGGTGCAGGAAGGCATATTCTGAGCAACAGGGTCAAGCTTAGTAGAATAAAATCCAACAGGGCGCCAAAAGGAGCCAAGTTGCTAGGCGAGAACAGCTGTAGCACAGGTGTCAAGGATGGAAAAGGATTTTGTGCTGAAAAGAGGCAACCTACTGAGGTCCCTGGGGAGGGCGATCAAGAGGTTGCCAGCTGCTTCCACTCCAGCCATCATAATCATAATCATAAACTGTGTTAATCTTGTCACATTTGACTTCTGTATACAACGCTGTCCAAGGTAGTTCTGGATAGAAATTGGGAGCATTCTAACATAGAACACCTTAGTCTATTTCCACTCTCTTGAAAATCAGCTGCTCAAATTAACTAGGCAAGAGACGGCCTCTTCAAGGGACATGAGAACAAAAATCTAATCTTCAAAAGAAACTTACAAAATGTAAATTTAAAAACTTGTTTCTTTTAATATAAAGAAGCATTTCCAGGGGTGAGAATTTACTTCAGTCCTTTCATAACCCCTAGTTGCAGGAGGCGTCAAATGAACATCACATGCTCCCTCTCCAGGTTCACCTGGGAATGGATGTAACCATGTAAGAGCCAATTGGGTGCAATGATGCCATCCACAACTTACTTCCTAGACCAGTTAATGGACATTTTGGCCAGTCTTAGGATCAGACCAATGAGGAGGTCTTCCAGTCTGTCTGAGCTCTTCTGCACAAGTTACCATAAAGGACAGAAGTGCAAGCAAGAACTTAATGAATCAAAAATGAAATGTGTGATGACTGGTGGTGGTTTAATCTGAGGGTCACCTCACCTCAGGTGAAAGGGTAGGTTGAGAAGAAGAAAACTTCATGATAAGCTCAACTGATGCAGGAATTGAATCCATACTGTCGGTGTCACTCTGCTTTGCAAACCAGCCACCTAAACATTTGGGGTTTGATTATACATCCAACCTCTGCAGTGCCCACCATTTGTGCAATGTCTGCAGTGTACCAGAGGACATTGTATGCTCCTTTGCCAAGGACACCCAGATGTGAACCTAACCACAGAAGAAAGGAAGGCACTTCGGTATAATGGGCCACTACAGGGCCATTATGGCCATCTTGGCCAAGCACTGGAGCAGACCTGCAAGGGGGTCCTCAGCTTTGCTTGTCCTTCCCCTGTCCAGTTGCTCAAAGGTCAGCAGCCTGGGGGAGAAATACAAACTAAATTTTAAGAGTGACACCCTCTGATATTGAAAAAGGAACTCTAGCCTCTTGCAAGCATAGAGTACAGACTAAGGAAAAAACAAGTGAAACGGCCTGGAAGTTCACAAACCACCTGAACAGGACTGCCGCATGGAAAACCTTCCATGTCACGTCCTTGATAGATAAGGGGAGGATTCCTTGTAGAACAGCTCAGTCACCACAGAACGCTCTAAAAATCAAACTATTAAAAGGAAACTTCTATAAAATAAAATATCAATTTGGGTGGCAATGATGCACCCCCAGCTTTCACACTGGCCACTGCCCACAGAAAACTTCAGTTTCTATCTAGATCATAAGATCTTGAAGTTGAATTAGATCATTCGGCCCTTTGAGTCTGCTCCACCATTCGATCATGGCTGATATGTTTCTCAACCCCATTCTCCTCCCTTCTCCTTATAACTCTTGAGCCCCTTACTAGTCGTGGGTGGCACGGTGGCACAGTGGTTAGCACTGCTGCCTCACAGCGCCTGAGACCCGGGTTCAATTCCCGACTCAGGCGACTGACTGTGTGGAGTTTGCACGTTCTCCCCGTGTCTGCGTGGGTTTCCTCCGGGTGCTCCGGTTTCCTCCCACAGTCCAAAGATGTGCGGGTCAGGTGAATTGGCCATGCTAAGTTGCCCATAGTGTTAGGTGAAGGGGTAAATGTAGGGGTATGGGTGGGTTGCGCTTCGGCGGGTCGGTGTGGACTTGTTGGGCCGAAGGGCCTGTTTCCACACTGTAAGTCTAATCTAATCTAGTCAAGAACCTGTCTATCTCTGTCTAAAATACATTTAATGACATGGCCTCCATAGCCTTCTGCGGCAGTGAGTTCCACAGATTCAAGACCCTCTAGCTGAAGAAATTCCTCCTCATCTCCATTAAAAGGCCATCCCTTCATTTTGAAGTTGTGTCCTCAGGTCCCAGTCTCCCCTACTAGTGGAAACATCTTCTCCACATTCACTCTATTAGAAATCCATCAATCAAATTAAGCAAAATCACATCAATGTAACAATTGGCCATAGACATAGGAAAGGAAGTAGGCTATTCATCCCATGAATCTGCTCTGCCATTCAATGAGACCACAGTTGATCTGATTGTCCTTATATTTGCATTCCTGCCTTTTCCTATGACCCTCCATTCCCTTATCGATTAAAAGTATGTCTATCTCAGGCATGAATAGAAGAGCATACCCTCTGTTTATGCTCTTTTTAAATGCTGATAAACATCAAATTAACATAAGAACTAAACTGTAAAGGGACAATAATTTCTTTCTACTCTTTTGAAAACTAATAAGCAAAATTAAAACAAATTAACAAAATGGCAGCTCCTGACAACCATACAACCTAAGAGTAGATGTAAGCCATTCACCCCATGAGATCAGAGCTGATCTGATAATCATCAATTCCTTTTCCTACCTTTTCCCCATAATCGGTAACTCCTTAACCAATTAAAAATATGTTTATCTGGGAGTCCAAGATGGTGGCGTCCTGTTAGCATGACATTTGCTGGGCTCTGCGCCACAAAACCAACCCAACGGAGGTTAAACATGTCCCATTCACTTTACTGTGAGTAAAAACACAATAAAGGAGCTAGAAACCCAAGAAAAAAACAACTTAACCTTTGTTCTTGCAGCTGGAGAATGCCAAAAAAAAGGATGAAGCTCACCTGGGGCCAGGGCCAATGCCCATCCCACTGAAGCAGCAGGCTTGTTTATTCACCAGACCCTGGTTGAGGATTTGGCCAAATTTTGTGGGGTCCTGGGGATGCAGTTTGAAGAAAAAATCGAAAAGAAGCTGGCTTCTATATCTGCTATGTTGCAAACCTGGGAAAAAGGACCAATGAACCCAAGCACCAGGCTGCAGGGGTAGAGGCAGAGATTGATTCCTCCAAGAGACAAATTGAAGCCCTGGAAACACAGGTCCATGGTCTGTTGGATCTGGTAGATGAGCTCAGAAACAGGGAGAGATGAAAGAATTTGCACATTGTTGACATACCAGAGGGCACAAAGGTGAACAGCCAGTGGAGTTCTTCAAGAAGTGGTTCCAGAGTTCCTTAATTTTGAGACTGAGAAGGGACGGCTCACCATTGAGAGAGCCCACCAGATCATGGAATGAAAGCCAGGTGTGAAGCAATGCCCACACCCTGTTCTGGTAAGGTTCCATCATCATAAAGACAAGCAAGAATGTCATGGAAGCCTCTAGACCCTGGGGAAAGGATTCAAGGGCATTAGTATGTGGCAGCTCCAGGGTCATGTTCTTTCAAGACTTCTCAGTGGCAGTGGTCCAGAAAAGGAACCTCTACAATGGAGTCAAGAGGAGATTGAGAGAGCTTGAGATCCAGTATTCTCTAAGATAGCCAGCAGTACTTTGGATCAATCATAATGGATCCATACATTTGTTTGACTTGTCAGAGAAAGTGAAGAATTTTGTGAACACATTGACTAAAGTTGAATGGCCGAATAGGCATAGAGGACAGAGCTGTTTGGGTTTGTTCTTCTTTTAAAGGACTTGGTGGAGTCTCCTTGCTAGTTATAAGTTGTGTTAAATTATGTCCGGGTTGGTTAGGGTATTTATCTTTTATCTCTAAGTTATGTTAAGGGATGGGTGACATATTTATTTTTAGCTTACTTGTATACAGTACTAATCTTGCCCTTGGTGTTTTTTATTTCTCTACCAGGTGGTCGGTGTACGTGGCACGAACCTAGCTGGCAGGAGTTGAGAGGGTGGTTGGGATGGTTAGTTCGGGTTATGGGATGTGTAGCTACCCCCTTTGAATAGGGGGTAAATTCCTCTAATCAGTGCCTTTGGTGATTTTTTTGTTTTTCTGTTTTTGATGTTTACAGCTCTTTTAAGTTTTGTAAATTTGTTGGCTGTAGTTATTTTAGTCTGTGTAGTTTTTGGATTTTGTGGATTCTTTTGCGTTAAAGCTCAGCGATCTGTAGTTTGTGTTCTTTCTCTCTGGAGTCTAAATGTTGCTATAGAAGGTTATGGCTAAGGATGTGGTTAAGTCAAGCACCTAGAATATTAAGGGGAGTCATTCACCAATCAAGCAGAAGAAGGAACTTGCCAGTCTTAAAAGTGAGAGGGTGGATGTTGCCTTATTAAAAGAAACACATCTGGTTGATGCAGAGCATTTGAAACTGCAACAGAATGGGTATGACCGGGTTTATTTTTCATCTTTCAATATGAGGAGTAGAGGGGTGGCCATTTTAGTTAGAAAGAATTTCCCATTTAAGTTGTTAGAGTGTATTAAAGACACACGCGCAAGATTTTTAATCCTTAAAGCTTTGATATTTGGGGAAGAATACAGGATCTTAAATGTTTACTAACCCCCAGCGCACCCCCTTAAGTTCTTGACAGCACTTTCTAGACTGGTTAACCTTGCATCTTAGCATATTATCATAAGAGGGGATTTCAATTGTCTAATAGAGCCTACTGTGGACAGATTGCCCAAAGGCCCTCCGATATCTTCGTTAAAATTAAGGGGATTTTTGTGCTGAATTGGGCTTGGTAGATGTTTGGAGGCACCTTTACCCTACTGGTAAGGACTTCACATTGTTTTCGAACACACATAAATGCTATACCAGGATTAATCTTTTTCAGACCCCCACAGCACATCTGGGCTTGGTGGCGTCATGTACAATTGGCAATATCACTATTTCTGATCATGCCCCAGTGTATTTAATGGTTAAGAGTAAGGATACTGTGGTAGGCTCGAGGGACTGGCGACTGGACCCCTTCATCCTCAAGGATAGCAAGTTTATCGAATTCTTTTCTATTAAGTTCAGGGCTTTTTTAGATATTAATTCAGGCTTGCCCAGTAGCCCATCCATTCTCTGGGAAACAGCTAAAGCCTATGCGAGGGATGTCGTTATTTCCTATTCAGCCAGTAAGAAGCAGCAGATGGGTGAGCAGCAAAGCTTGCTTGAGACGTGTCTGAAAGTAGCTGAAGAGGCATACCTTGACAGGCCCTCACTGGTTAAACTGCAGAGGATCACGGTGCTTCAGTCTACATTGAACTCAATGGGAGATAGTATCTCCACACACACCCTCTCAAGAAAAGGGCATCTATCTCTCTTGTTGAAGTACTTTTAAATAACCTGCTCAAACATATAATAGCACAGCTCTGCGGCAGATGCGACATTAAAAAGTGATAGTCTCAAAGGCAACTATGCACTTGTACTATTTGAAAGTAATCAATTTAGGTAAATTAAACTTTATGAATAAATCAACCCAGATTAGTTTATCTTTATACTAATTTGATTAAATCAATTAAATGAATTCACATACATAAAAATGTGACAAACCTTACCCCTTTATGGGACACAGTGGGAATAGAAATTCACAACATTTAGATTAATATTTGGTTTTGAGGAATAAACTTCATCTCCTCGGATCCATCTCTCTAATGTTCTGGAAAGCCCATATAAATACTTCAGGTACTTTAATGAAGAATGGCCTTTACCTGTGTACTTTTAATTATCAAAGTATTGATAATTCCAGACTACTTTATATTAAATCCTTGGAATGCATCCCTTCAGACTCAGTGGTAAGTGTACTAACTGAGTCAAAGATGAGAAATGACCTTTTTTTTTAATGTTATGTGGAAAATAATGTAGATAAAGTTGGATGCTGAACTCAAGATTTGATTATCATGTTCTATCTAGCCTTAACTCTTGTTTGAACTTGGCTGCAACAATTGCACTTTGTTAAGTTTCAACTGATCTGCAGGATGTGAGACATTGGAGCAGCTGAGTATTTTATTTCCTACAGAAGAAGAGTCTGTTAGGATTTCCCTGACCTAAAGAAGGAACATTTTTGTTGGCTGAAGAGCAACAAAGATAGCTATGAGAAAATGTACTGGATGTCTAGGCTGGAGAAAGAAATGAAACTGTGAGAAACACTAAGAGAGATAAAGAGGGAGAAACATGTTTACTTTATTTATTTTCACAGACATTTCCAGGTATTTCAACTGCTTTCACATATTTTTGCATGGGATTTACACCAATGGCTGTGTAATGGGCAGTCAAATAAGCAAGCCCAGGGAACCTCTGTAACTGTGTGTTACACACAATCATTGAACACTCTAATTTTTGAATGGGTCAGTGATTTTGAGGATATGTGAAGCCATCCTATGTAAGGAACTTTAAAAATAAAATTGACCCTAACATTTAAAATACAGACCTAAACTTTTTGTCATTATTATTAATAATAAATTATTTAGAAGGATGAAAAATACCTTAGAGAAACAACAATGTACAGTGCATTTAAAAAATTCAAGAAGCAGAGCAAATTGTGGTACTTCACATGTTCTTCTATCTATGAAAATTTCCTTGCTCCCATCCAAAAATGTAATGAAGTAGAGAGCAGTCTTCGGTCAAGTCCAGAGCCAAATATGTCTGGGAATAAGATCCAAAACATTCAAAATTTAGCACATCAGAAAATCATAGGACATACAGACATTAAGAATGCTTGCCTATTCTGCAATTTCTATCAACATACTCGTTCTAATAAGGCTAGGATTTATTGGGTACAACTATGATACCGGTAATAATTCATAGTTCAGTGCCTCCCATTATTTATGCTCATTAATTAAAATTGCCCAACTAAGTTATGAAAGAATTGCCTTAGCCTTAAGATAACAAAGACCAGGGCAGGGAGAGGGTACGTTGTCTTGGTATGTAAACTGTTGGATAAGGAGCAAAAAGGAGGAAGAAGTTGATGTCGCTGTAAAATCTTTTTATAATAGCTTAAATTAACAGCAGTGGTGTAAAAAGACATTACACATGTTAATATGCAGATTTTGTTAGAAATTTTGTTTTGCTTGTTACATTAAAGATTGACAAGGCCATGCACAAAACAAATTAAGCACAAAGCGCAAGAATAAGTTAAATTTTCTGTAAATTACTATTTTACTTTTTCAAAATACTATCATGAAAACCCTTCATAATTAATATTTTATTTGAGGACATAGCTTTCCCATAATTCTTCAAAACCTAATCCATTTCAAATTTTGGGGAGCTTGGTCACTGGACATTGAAGAATTTTCTTTACCAAGGTTTCTCAGAAATCCCATGACTTGTGATAACTGCTGGTTTTGCAAGATACTTCGTGTTTGTTCTGGTCTTTAGTTAGTGAAATATGCCTGAGATGAAAGAGCTCAATGGTTAGCACTGCTGCCTCACAGCGCAAGGGTCCTGGCTTCAATTCCAGCTTTGGACAACTGTCTGTGGAGTTTGCACAATCTCCCTGTGTCTGTGTAGATTTCCTCCAGGTGCTCCAGTTTCCTCCCAAAGTTCAATGATATACAGGTTAGGTGAATTGGCTTTGGGAAATATAGGGGTAGATCTGGTTGGGATGATGTTTGGAGGGTTGACATGTCCTGCTTTTGCACAATAGGGATTCTATGTATTACAGGTTAGGCTGTTTAGCATATTGTCATTTTCATGTCGAGGCTGTGCCATAAGTCAGGTAAACAGATACACCAATCCAAGAATTACAAGTAGCTGTTATTGTTAAGTAAATGTAACAGTGAATCATTAAGTACATGAATAATCTGAATCTGCTCAATGACTCAGATATTCACGATGAAATAAATTATAATGGACAAGTAATTGCCTTTTTTAAATGAATAATTTTTGGATTGACAATTCCATAATTCTGGCTGTAGAGGGAGCAAAGATCAATCAAATTAGACTGATTAGAACAAGATGAAGAAGAAAGGACACATAATTATGTAGTATTTTTAATTTTTGATTATACAAGTCAAAGCAAATTATGACCAATAAAGCACTTTTGGAAATGTGAGACTCATTTTGACAGAAGTAATCTAAATGTCAACTTTTGGGAAGTTTCATGGAATGTTTCTTTTTCTGTGAGCTCTAGCAAGTTATCTCACACAATTCTCCATTGCTCATCTCACTGTTAATGCAGCATGTCCCTATGACATCCTGCTCATGCTAGTGTGCACTCACCAATGGCAACCTGGAACCTCTTGGGATATTTGGCAATGGCACCAAATTTAAAGCCCAGCCATACACCAGGTCATGCACTGCCAGCCAAAGTAGTTAATTGGACAAGAATGACAAAGAAACGCATCTGAGGGCATACAAGTGATATAGGTGCCATTTCATTGCAAATACAAGCTCACTATTGTAAATGCATTGCGATTTTACATCGTCGTTTGTATAATCAATTGTCATTATACCAACAGCCGTAAACTTTATAGGCTACTTCTCATTAGTGCTTAGAACATTATGGAGCATTACTCTTTCCCTAAAACCCCACACAGTAGCATAACATTGTCCCATTGTTCAGTGTGGGACCATCAGATGCTGGAAAATCTTCAAACGATTCAAAGTTATCAATTTTTACTGAACAATAGCAATATTGACTGACTGATGAGTGATCAGACGCCATGGCTGACCTCTAAGCAGCTCCTTGAATGACTTATAGCTGGACTGATTGAACTGGCCATACAGAACTGACCGTGGCTTACCATGCCTCATTCCCCAAATCTAATGATCCAGAATCTCTGACCTTGACTCCCCCAAACCACCAACTGACATTGTATGTGGGCTGAGTGTGGACACTACTGTTGTCTGACTCTGTCAGGAACTCTTGATTGACTGGTGCCCCCCCACCCCACTCCAGACCGAGAATTATTCGTCTCATTCAGTGTGATTCCCATATATACTATTAGGACATGGTGCAGGTATGAGATTGGCATAGTACACTAACACAGAGCCGGTGTGTGCCCCTTACATGTTCACTGCTGACATGCATGTATAACTGCCTGGTTTTTGTCTGCCCAAAGCAGCAAGGTAACATAGGTATACTGTGACCTTTAACTTCTGAATGAGGCAGCAGGATACAAAATGACAAGGCAAGTCTTGGCAGACATGGTGTGAACATCCAATTAGGTGCAAAGACAGCAAGCCTGGACCACAGAAGTGCAATTTAGTCCAACTCATGAATTGGGCGTTTGTCCTTCACGTAAAATGACCTGGCAACAGCATTACAATGAAAAGTGTCATGAGCTCCAATGTACGCTATTGAAGTGGAGAAATGTATTGTAGGCGAGGCAGACTTGTACCTTGAGGATGTGGAGAGGCTGGTTCAGTGCCAAAATCAATGGATAGGGATGGAGGCAGGTATTTGCTATGAACATAACCTGAGGCGTTAAGGGCCACCATGATAGAGAGTCAAAAGAGCAATCAGAAAGCTGGAATTGCCAGTTATCTGCTCTGACATTCATGTCAGAAATTGTCATTTTCTAGCTTCGTTCCAGCACATTGGAAGCTGGGAAAATGTGTATGAATGAGAGTTCAGAAGAGGGATCACTGGACATGAAAAATTGGCTCTACTTATCTCCACAGATGTTGTGGATTGAGACTAGGTAAGTTACAAGTGAAATGTGAATGCATGCGATTAAGCCTCACATCGCCCACTAGAAAGATTTTTGTCTCGCTGTTCAAAACGTAGTTGCAAAATCAAACTCTGTTTGCTTGATATTGAGAATCTCATTTTTCTGATCCTGTCACATTTTCCCAACTAACTCTCCACTGTTCCACATTGTTCGGTAGTTAGGAAAATTCAGCCCCAATCCTTGAAAGGTAGGAAATGTGGCATAGCAATCTCCCAAGCAATGTGACAATCCTGAAAATTGTTATGTTATCAGAGGATATTGGACAGGACATCATAGAGTGATAGAGATGTACAGCACAGAAACAGACACTTCAGTCGAACTCATCTATGCCAACCAGATACCTTGAATTAATGTGGACCCATTTGCCAGCACTTGGCCCATATCCCTCTAAACCCTCCTAATCATATACCCATCCAGATGCCTTTTAAATCTTGTAATTGATTTTACCAGCCTCTACCACTTCCTCTGACAGCTCTTTCCATATACGCACCATTTACTGCATGAAAAAGTTGTCCCTCAGGTCCCTTTTAAAACTTTTCCTTGTCACTTTAAACTGAGGCCCTCTAGTTTTGGGACTGTGCTAGCCTGGGGAAAAGACCGGCTATTCACTCTATCCATGCCCCTTATGATTTTATAAACCTCTATAAGATCACCTTTCAGCCACTGATGCTCCAAGGAAAATGCTCCCAACCTATTCAGCCTCTCCCTATACCTCAAACTCTTTAACCCTGGCGACATCCTTGTAAATCTTTTCTGAACCCTTTCAAGTTTCGCAATATCCTTCATATCGCAGGGAGACCAGAATTGCATGCAGCATTCCAAAAGTGGCCTAACCAATGACCTGCACAACATAACCTTCCAATATCTATATTCAATGCACTGACCGAACATACCAAATATCTTCTTCACTATCATGTCTACCTGGGACTTCACTTTCAAGGAACTGTGAACCTGCACTCCAAGGTCTCCTCGTTCAGCAACTCTCCCCAGGATCTTACCATTACGTGTATAAGTCCTGTCTTGATATGCTTTTCCAAAGTGCTGTATCTCACAGTTATCTAAGTTATGTCCACTCATCAGGCATTGGCCCATCAGATCAATATCCCTTCGTGCTCTGGGGTAACCTTCTTTGCTGCCCACTACACCTCCAATTTTGGTATTAATCATTTATTTAAATGAAACTGCCAATCCTTGTGGCAGACCACTGACCACAGGCCTCTAGTCTGAAAAGCAACCCTCCACCACCTTAGAGCCAGTCTGTATCCAAATGGCTAGTTCTCCCTGTATTCCATGTGATCTAACCTCACTAACCAGTCTACCATGAGGAACCTTGCCAAATGCCTTACTGAAGTCTGTAGGGATCATGTCCACTGGTCTGCCCTCATCAATCCTCTTTGTTACTTCTTCAAAAACTCAATCAAGTTAGTGAGTCCAGGGATGACTCTGCTACTCTCTTTTAAAATAGTACCATGAGATCTTTTACATTTGTCTGATCAGGCACTTGTGGCTGTGATTCAACATTTTATCCAACAGCTGGCTCTAATAGTACTGCTGTGGATCTTTGTACTCAAGCGATGGGACTTGAACACATAATCTTATGACTTGGAGTTGAGTGCTACTCACTGAGCCACAGTTAATACCATGAGAAAACAAAATAATGCATTTTTGCCTAAATGAAATTACTTAGTATAATATTCTAAAGGAAATTTAATGACTGAAATGTCAGTTGCAAACTTTGATAGAATGCCTTAATATATTCATGTTATATTTGCAATCAGCCTTATGGTCCAAAAAATTGCATTTTGGCCAATTATCCATAATATTTTTAAGTCAAAACAGATGTTCTCAGGGACAGTCCAAGTTGGTCAGGTCAAAAGCAATTGACCCATATGTATGATGCTTCTTTAGGATGTAATGTTTACAAAATGTGCATGACAACTAAAGGGAATGTATGCATTTTGGGACAGCCTATCAACTGAAAAACTCATTAATCTATAATCTCATGTAACCTTTACCATGTTCCCAGGATACACTGTAAAGTCATCTGGAGTCACTGAATAGATAACAACATTTTCAGAATACTAAAGTAACTCTAACCCAAAATGTATTTTAAATAACATAAAGGACAATTCAGGAGGGTAATTCAATACTGTCCACTTACCTGAATGAGTACAGCTTCAAGAACAGTCAAAAAATTCCACACATTCAAGAAAAAGCAGCTTATTTGATTGGCACCCCAGCATTGTTTCCTGAAATATTTAATTCACTCCATCATTGGTGCAATGTGTATGAACATATACCAATTCAAGATGCATCACAACTTGCCAAAATGTCTTTGATAATGTCTCCCCAAGGAAAGAGGTGGGAGCATTATTTGCTCCAAGATTCAACATGTTGCACCCAATCCTAATTTAGAAATATATTACTGTTCTATCATTCTTACTGGATCAACAGGGTGGAACATACTCCCTAACAGATTTATGGGTGTATTATCATTACTTGACTACAGTGGTTAACAGAGCTGGTTTGTCACCATTTTCCAAGGACAGAAATGGGCATTAAATGTTAATCTTGCCAAAAATGCCCTTTTTCCACAAATGATTTTTAAAAAACTAAAAATCGTTCAGCCAAACGTCCTACCATATTAGATAACATTTTAAAACTCTTAAATTCCATGTTAATGATTTAAGTCAATATATATTCAGAATTGTTTCAACAGTGAAAACAGATGGTAGATGTTGGCATACACTGCAAGTCTCCAAATCATAACTTAGCAAATTTAGCTGTGCTTTAATCAGAAAGCTATGAGTGGTGACCAAAACCTAGAAATTGAACTGCATTAATACAGCTTTCAAGCACTAAGCAAGCAACTTAGTACCCAGAATGGTGGACAAGAAGAACTTGCTAAATGCCCGTATTGAGAAAGGACAAACAAAAGGAGTCCATTATCCAGACATTAAGTTCTGTAAAACCATAAATAAGGAAAATAATGCCAGTTTGAGACCCCCACGAAAACATTGGTTTGCCATGAATCAGAATCACAGAATAATACAAGACAGAAGGAGGCCATTCAGCTCATTGAGTCTGCATTAGCTCTTTCAAAGAGCTGCTGCTCTCCCTGCTCTTTCAAAGAAAAACAAAGAACAAAGAAAATTTACAGCCCAGGAACAGGCCCTTCGGCCCTCTAAGACTGAGCCGATCCAAATTCACTGTCTAAACTTTTAGATTCATAGAGATGTGCAGCATGGAAACAGACCTTTCGGTCCAACCCATCCATGCTGACCTGATATCCCAACCCAATCTAGTCCCACCTACCAACACCCGGCCCATGTCCCTCCAAACCCTTCCTATTCATATTCCCATCGAAATGTCTCTTTAATGTTGCAATTGTACCATCCTCCACCATTTCCTCTGGCAGCTCGTTCCATACAAGTACCACCCTCTGTGTGAAAAAGTTGCCCCTGAGGTCTCTTTTATATCTTTCCCCTCTCACCCTAAACCTATGCCCTCTAGTTCTGGACTTCCTGACCCCAGGGAAAAGACTTTGTCTATTTATCCTATCCATGCCCCTCATAATTTTGTAAACCTCATAAGTTCACCCCTCAACCTCCAGGGAAAACAGCCCCAGCCTGTTCAACCTCTCCCCATAGCTCAAACCCTCCAACCCTGGCAACATTCCTGTAAATCTTTTCTGAATCCTTTCAAGTTTCACAACATCTTTTCGATAGGAAGGAGACCAGAATTGCACTCAGTATTCCAATAGTGCCTAACCAATGTCCTGTACAGCCGCAACATGACCTCCCAACTCCTGTACTCAGTACTCTGACCAATAAAATAAAGCATACCAAACGCCTCCTTCACTATCCTATCTAACTGTGACTCCACTTTCAAGGAGCTGTGAACCTGCACTCCAAGGTCTCTTTGTTCAGCAACATTCCCTAGGACCTTACCATTAAGCGTATAAGTCCTGCTAAGATTTGCTTTCCCAAAATGCAGCACCTCGCATTTACCTCAATTAAACTCCATCTGCCACTTCTCAGCCCATTAGCCCATCTGGTCAAGATCCTGTTGTAATCTGAGGTAACCTTCTTTGCTGTCCACTACACATTCAATTTTGGTGTCATCTGCAAACTTATTAACTGTACCTTTTAAGCTTGCATCCAAATCATTTATGTAAATGACAAAAAATGGAGGACCCAGCACTGATCCTTATGGCACTCCACTGGTCACAGGCCTCCAGTCTGAAAAACAACCCTCCACCACCACCCTCTGTCTTCTACCTTTGAGCCAGTTCCGTATCCCAATGGCTAGTTCTCCCTGTATTCCGTGATATCTACCTTGCTAACCAGTGTCCCATGAGGAACCTTGTCGAACATCTTCTTGAAGTCCAAATAGATCACATCTACTGCTCTGCCCTCATAAATCCTCTTTGTTACTTCTTCAAAAAACTCAATCAAGTTTGTGAGACATCATTTCCCACGTGCAAAGCCATGTTAACTATCCTAATCAGTCCTTGCTTTTCCAAATACATGTACATTCTGTCCCTCAGGATTCCCTGCAACAACTTGCCCAACACTGAGGTCAGGTTCACTGGTCTATAGTTCCCTGGCTTGTCCTTACCACCCTTATAAACAGTGACACCACATTTGCCAGTCTTCCAGCACCTCATCTGTGACTATCAGTGATACAAATATCTCAGCAAGAGATACAAATATCTAAATATGAATGGGAAGGGTTTTGAGGGACATGGGCCCAGTGCTGGCAAATAGGACTAGATTAGGTTAAGATATCTGGTGGGTATGGACAAGTTGAACAGAAGGGTCTGTTTCCATGCTTTACATCTCTATGACTCTATGACTTCATCTAAATATCCCTTTGTTACTTCCTTCAAGTATTTACCCTGCACCACTCTATAGACAGTATCTGATATGTATTAACTACTCTTCAAGTTAAAAACATTTTTCCTCATCCTGCCACTGTTTTTCCACCCAATCATCTTGTACTCATTGTTAATACTTCAACTATTGAAAATGTGTTCTGTGTATCCATAAATTAACCAACCCATGAGGTCACCCAAGCAAATATGAAAGAGATTTGAATGAGGCTTTTAAAATAATACAAGATCCATGTTAAAGCTATTTGAGATACATAGATTAGCAAATCCTGTGGAGCACAAATTGTAGTTAGATAAGCGTAGAAATTATGAGTTTCTTTTAACAGCAAGTTGCTGGCAAATGTGATGAGCACACATGCACTGCACATGTTTGAAATTAAGTTAGACAGTGTTCCTGCTAGCACTTTCAATTGGACATTATTGAAGGGTGTACCCCTCAATCATTGTGATCGCCCCAAATACGTCTGCCTTTTTTTAACTGTTTCATTACCTAAATTTGATTCCCTACCTTTGCCACTTTTAGGTGACTGAACGATGAATTGGCAATAGGAGCAGATGGCGGATATGTTCACTGAATCCCTGCAGTGTGGAAACAGGCCATTTGGCCCAACAAGTCCACAACAATTCTCTGAAGAGTATCCCACTGCAACCTGCCCCCTTACCCTAACCATATACCCCTGCATTTCCTATGGCTAATCCACCTAACCTATGCATCCCTGGACACTTTGGGCAATTTAGCATGGCTAATCCATATAACCTGCACATCTTTGGACTGTGGAAGGAAACCAGAGCATCCAGAAGAAACCCACACAGGCACGGGGAGAATGTGAAAACTCCATACAGTCATCTGTGGCTGGAATTGAACCCATGTCCCTGGTGCTGTGAGGCAGCAATGCTAATCCCTGAGCCACTATGCTGTTGTATGGGGGATCACTGTGAATGGAAGTTACCCTCTGATTGTATGAAAAACAAGCTGGTTTTCCTTTACCATCATTTTTATAGGTTCTTAAAATGACCTCACAATGCACTTCTGCTTGTATTAATGTGTTATATCATTTTCCCTTTGACATTTCCTTTAATGTTTCCTTGTATAGGGTGGATTTACTGTATGAGAAGAAATTAATTGTAACAAATCAGTGCAAATCCAATTAATATCATAGTTAGTACTGTCCTTTGTACTACAATGTCAAATTGTAAATGATGTGGGTTTGGCTCCAGCAGAGTATTTTATCTGATGCAGTAACATTTATGTTATCCCTCAAAATAAGAAACTAGAAGTGAACCTTGAGGTATTGAAGAATCCAACAGATGTTTACTGGAGCTACTATATACAAACACTATGTTCACAGACACCTAAGTATCTAGGTTAACCTCAAGCTATTATGTTACCCAACAGCATGCTTTCAGTAGCGTGTCATGTTTTAAGTGGTCTGCATTAAGGTGAAGTATGAACTATTTATACCCTTAAGTCACATGCCATAAAACATTGATATACTGACATACTGATCAAGAGGCAATACAACAGTAGCCAACTTGAAAAATATCACATTGTTCAGAAATTTTAGTCAAGGTTTAAGATGGTTGCTTGACATTGACTAACCTGTGAACAAGGGCTAGTCTTCAGTGTAATACTGTGATATATAACATACTAATTACTTATAAAAACTATTGTAGATTAAACTTAAAATAATTAATCTCAGACCCGTAAAGACACACTGTGTATACCTTTAAGAAGTTGGAATCATAGTTAATCAGTGGCACATCATAAAATCTCACTAAAGGTTATGTCAGGAACTTTTGCGAAAAGATTGAAATGGACCATATCATTGATCCATTTTACTTCCTCTTTGTGTATACTGCTCTTCCTCTGGTACTTTCAGATTAAATGTGCAACTTTGATATTGAACTACACAATGTTGCTGTGTTAGTCGCTGTCCTTTGATTAATCATAAACCATTAATCATTAAAATGCTATGGCTCATGTCAACATCCATATTAAGACCTTTATCTCGATTTACTATATCCTTGATAATTTCAATGGATTTTCATGTCCCTGAAAGCTCACCAGTTACTATTCTCATCTTCACTTCCAATCACTCCATGGTCACATTCCACATTAATAACTTCTTTCCAGCTTATGATGTCCTGAACTCATTTCAAAGATCTAAATGCTAACAATCTTTCTCTCCAAAGATGCTGCCAGACCAGTTGAATATTTCCGGATTTTCTGCTTTTTGGATTTCCAACAACCATGATATTTTGCTTTGCCAAATTGACCACAAGCAACTTACTAGAATTGATTCAATCACTCTTTTAACAATCAACAGTGTTACCTCACACACAAGAGATAATGGCCTAGATATTTAATAGCAAAGAAACAAATAGCCAATGTGGCTCTCCAGGTCTGAGGTTCTGCCACACTAGATCATGATGAGTTGGGGGAACAAACAAATTCTTCCCACAGTCCAGCATCTGGATTTTCTTTTAATTTCACAACAAATAGAAATATCAAACCCAGATTCAAAACAAAATCAGATTTATCAAACAACTGAATCTGATATATGTCTTAGGAAGGGCTGGTTCAGTCTAGCTAAGCTAAGACAGACACTGACAGCACTGGTGTCAGAAGAAAAGATATGCTGACAACTGCAGAGTGGAATAGTAGATGTCTGTTTGTTGGTGTCAATAATGCACCCTTGGGACAATATCTTATTGCTCTGTGTGAGATGGAGTGATGAAGTTTTGTGACTCTCTGGAAACATCTGTCAACAATGGTCCTTAAGCCAAGATCGCAGGCATGTAAGCCTTCCAACTACTGCTGTGTTTTGGTAGTAGAATCTTAAGTCCTGTAATTATGAATCTGAAACTATAGTCCATAATGGCTAGGATGATCTCTGTGCTCTAGATATAGGTTTGACATACTTATGCTGGACCTTTCCAAACTGTCTGGTAATGTGTGCAAGTTTGTTATCAAGCTGCTCAATAAACTCAGGATTTCTGGAAATATGACCTTATTGGCTTATATTAGTTATCTGGGGTGTATTAGTTATTTGGGCTGTCAAAGTAAATCTTTATATCCTACGCAACCAATTTAACTGCAGTGGGAAGGCATTTGTGGCATTATAACCATTGCCATCTGACCTTGTGAACAAACTCTTTGAAATGTGCCTAAGACATCATTTCCTTCTGATGGACTTTCTGTCTCTGGGTACAGAGGATTCCCATTGCTTAGACTAGGGCCATCAAAGCAACATGGGACATTCTGGAGATTTGATCCACAGATCTTTTCGCCTTTTCTTTCTGTAGCCAGTTTGAGAGGTATTAGTTATTTGTAAGTGGTGTTAGGGACATCTAATTTGTGATATACTCTTTTTGACACACTATTGTCCAATATCTACTGGCAATCCAATCAAAGAAGATATCACTCTTAATGTTATGGTGCCAGGAGGAATAGGTGTAGTCCTCTTGGTCTTGTAGAAACACTGCAGGCTGCTGCTGGTCTGGGTTCACTGGGCCTTTGCTTTATTTCCCCACTCCTCTTTCCCCTTCCCAAGGGCCTGCCTGCTTTGCATTATCATGGCTATAACATTGGTGAGATGTAATGGGACAATTGTTAGCATCTGCAGAATCAAATAAGGTGTTCTGCTGATCAACCACCAAAATTTAACCTAGGTTATGTTCACTTATTACAGCACAAGGGAATTTCTCTGGAATAATCTACACGAAAAGGCAATTTGACAGCTTCTCTGTGAAATAAATTTTCTTCCCCAGCATCTTTACATGTTGCTCATCTTACTATGTATTTTTATTGGTGTAATTATAAACCTTTTGCTCAATTTAAATAAAATAAAAGCTTTTGAACTCAAATCAAACAACTTCAAGATTTTTTTGTACTGTTGAAATTGGAAATATCAATATAGAATGCATTAGTGTTTCATACTATGATGGTAGAATTGTCACTGCACTTCAACGAGAACAATATGTTCTCAGTTTTGTGCATTACTGTCTTTAGTAATGCCCTTAACAGTGTGATTCAGACATCAACAACATTGTCTTTAGTGTCAAGCATTTAATTAAAGACTCTGCAGCATTTTACAAGACAACAGTGGATTTATTTTTCAATATGGATTATTTAGAGTGTTGAGTCAAACAAAATTGACAATTGCTCTCTTCCTACATCCTTTCATCAGTCAACCATTTATTTTCATTGTCACATGTATGTTAAGGATCTGGCCACTTGAGTTAAGGTACCATGTGTTCCGAAGGGTTCTAAAATGACATCAGACTGAGTAATCACTAGATTGGATCAAGAAACAACTTCTGTGTGCATAAAACATCGCCACCACACTCTTTATAGCTACTATTCAACTTGACAAATATCCTCTGAAGCAAGTTTGAAGAAATTTAGGTGCATGCATCAGAAAATGGTGAGAGGCTTTGCGTCCATTGAATCTTGTTATACCTCTAAGTGTGCGTGCATATGTGTTTGGGGCTGGCCATCAAGTGAGAACAAGTTCCATTTTGGTTCTGGTCATATTGTAATTTGCATTATTGTCAGTCATAAACCCTGAGGAAATTTATGGAAAAAATAGTCCCTTTCCACTGGGAATGGTTAAAATGTAGAATTCCTTACCAAAGGAGTTTTACAGAAAATAGAATAAGATGGTATTATTTTCTGGGTCTGTAGATTGTGAAGGAGCAAAATGGCCTTTGCAGTGATATGTACTTCTTGTCAGATGTGGGGGTTTAAAGAGAGTTTAAGGGTTACTGCGGATTTTCTCTGCCATAAATGCTGTTTGATGCAAATCTTATCAGATCGAGTGGATCGGTTGGAGAGACAGATAGAAGCGATGAGGAATTTGCAACAGCAACAGTATCTGATGGATTGTAGTTATAGGAAGGGGGAAAGTCTCAGATACAGTCACATAGATGGGTTAACTCCAGGAAGGTAAGAGAGGTAGTCAGCTAGTGCAGGAGTCTTTTGTGGATATACCCATTTCAATCAGGTATGTTGTTTTGGAAAATGTAGGGGGTGATGGATTCTCAGGGGAACGTAGCACAAACAGCCAAGTTTCTGGTATTGAGACTGGCTCTAATGCAACGAGGGATACGTCGGCTTCCAAGAGATCAATTGTGTTAGGGGATTCGGTAGTCCAAGGTACAGACAGACGTTTCTGTCGCCAGCAGAGAAAAAGCAGAATGGTGTGTTGTTTCCCTGGTGCCAGGATCAAGGATGTCTCAGAGAGGGTGCAGAATGTTCTCATGGGGGAGAGGGGCCAGCAGGAGGACATTGTCCACATTGGAACCAATGACATAAGAAGGGAAAAGGTTGAGATTCTGAAGGGAGATTACAGAGAGTTAGGCACAAATTTAAAAAGGAGGTCCTCAAGGGTAGTAATATCTGGATTACTCCCAGTGCTACGAGCTAGTGAGGGCAGGAATAGGAGGATAGAGCAGATGAATGCATGGCTGAGGAGCTGGTGTATGAGAGAAGGATTCACATTTTTGGATCATTGGAATCTCTTTTGGGGTAGAAGTGATCTGTACAAGAAGGACGGATTGCACCTAAATTGGAAGGGGACTAATATACTGGCAGGGAAATTTGCTAGAACTGCTTTAAATTTAAATTTAAATTTAAATTTAAATTTAAACTAGTAAGGTGGGGGGGTGGGACCCAGAGAGATAGTGAGGAAAGAGATCAATCTGAGACGGGTACAGCTGAGAACAGCGAGTCAAATTGTCAGGGCAGGCAGGGACAAGGTAGGACTAATAAATTAAATTGCATTTATTTCAATGCAAGGGGCCTAACAGGGAAGGCAGATGAACTCAGGGCATGATTAGGAACATGGGACTGGGATATCATAGCAGTTTCAGAAACATGGCTCAGGGATGGGCAGGACTGGCAGCTTAATGTTCCAGGATACAAATGCTACAGGAAGGATAGAAAGGGAGGCAAGAGAGGAGGGGGAGTGGCAGTTTTGATAAGGGGTAGCATTACAGCTGTGCTGAGGGAGGATATTCCCGGAAATACATCCAGGGAAGTTATTTGGGTGGAACTGAGAAATAAGAAAAGGATGATCACCTTATTGGGATTGTATTATAGACCCCCCCCCCCATAGTCAGAGGGAAATTGAGAAACAAATTTGTAAGGAGATCTCAGCTATCTGTAAGAATAATAAGGTAGTTATGGTAGGGGATTTTAACTTTCCAAACATCGACTGGGACTGCCATGGTGTTAAAGGTTTAGATGGAAAGGAATGTCTTAAGTGTGTACAAGACAATTTTCTGATTCAGTTTGTGGATGTGCCTACTAGAGAAGGTACAAAACTTGACCTACTCTTGGGAAATAAGGCAGGGCACATGACTGAGGTGTCTGGGGGACCATTTTGGGGCCAGCGACCATAATTCTATTCGTTTTAAAATATTGACGGAAAAGGATAGATTAGATCTAAAAGTTGACGTTCGAAATTGGAGAAAGGCCAATTTTAACGGTATTAGGCAAGAACTTTCGAAAACTGATTGGAGGCAGATGGTTGCAGGTAAAGGGATGATTGGAAAATGGGAAGCCTTCAGAAATGAGATAACAAGCATCCAGAGAAAGTATATTCCTGTCAGGATGAAAGGGAAGGCTGGTAGGTATAGGGAATGCTGGATGACTAAAGAAATTGAGGGTTTGGTTAAGAAAACGAAAGAAGCATATGTCAGGTATAGATCGAGTGAATCCTTAGAAGAGTATAAAGGAAGTAGGAGTATACTTAAGAGGGAAATCAGGAAGGCAAAACTGGGATATGAGATAGCTTTGGCAAATAGAATTAAGAAGAATCCAAAGGATTTTTACAAATATATTAAGGACAAAAGGGTAACTAGGAAGAGAACAGGGCCCCTCAAAGATCAGCAAGGTGGCCTTTATGTGGAGCCACAGAAAATGGGGGAGATACTAAATGAATATTTTGCATCAGTATTTACTGTGGAAAAGGATATTGAAGATATAGACTGTAGGGAAATAGATGGTGACATCTTGCAAAATGTCCAGATTACAGAGGAGGAAGTACTGGATGTCTTGAAATGGTTAAAGGTGGATAAATCCCCAGGACCTGATCAGGTGTACCCAAGAACTCTGTGGGAAGCTAGAGAAGTGATTGCTGGGCCTCTTGCTAAGATATTTGTATAATCGATAGTCACAGGTGAGGTGCCGGAAGACTGGAGGTTGGCAAACGTGGTGCCACTGTTTAAGAAGGGCGGAAAAGACAAGCCAGGGAACTATAGACCGGTGAGCCTAACCTCGATGGTGGGAAAGTTGTTGGAAGGAATCCTGAGGGACAGGATATAGATGTATTTGGAAAGGCAAGGACTGATTAGGGATAGTCAACATGGCTTTGTGCATGGGAAATCATGTCTTAGTTTTTTTGAAGAAGTAACAAAGAAGATTGATGAGGGCAGAGCAATAGATGTGATCTAAATAGACTTCAGTAAGGTGTTTGATTAGGTTCCCCATGGGAGACTGATTAGCAAGGTTCGATCTCTTGCAATACAGGGAGAACTAGCCATTTGGATACAGAACTGGCTCAAAGGTAGAAGACAGAGGATGGTGGTGAAGGGTCGTTTTTCAGACTGGAGGCCTGTGACCAGTGGAGTGCCACAAGAATCGGTGCTGGGTCCTCTACTTTTTGTCATTTACATAAATGATTTGGATGCAAGCATAAGAGGTACAGTTGGTAAGTTTGCAGATGACACCAAAATTGGAGGTGTAGTGGACAGCGAAGAGGATTACCTCAGATTACAACAGGATCTGGACCAGATGGGCCAATGGACTGAGAAGTGGCAGATGGAGTTTAATTCAGATAAATGCGAGGTGCTGCATTTTGGGAAAGCAAATCTTAGCAGGACTTATAGACTTAATGGTAAGGTCCTAGGGAATGTTGCTGAACAAAGAGACCTTGGAGTGCAGGTTCATAGCTCCTTGAAAGTGGAGTCGCAGGTAGATAGGATAGTGAACAAGGCGTTTGGTATGCTTTCTGTATTGGTCAGAGTATTGGGTACAGGAGTTGGGACTTCATGTTGCAACTGTACAAGACATTGCTGAGGCCACTGTTGGAATATTGCGTGCAATTCTGATCTCCTTCCTATCGGAAAGATATTGTGAAACTTGAAAAGGTCCAGAAAAGATTTACAGGAATGTTGCCAGGGTTGGAGGGAGATGCTGAACAGGCTGGGGTTGTTTTCCCTGGAATGTCGGAGGCCGAGGGGTGACCTTATAGAGGTTTACAAAATTATGAGGACCGTGGATAGGATAAATAGACAAAGTCTTTTCCCTGGGGTGGGAGAGTCCAGAACTAGAGGGCATAGGTTTAGGGTGAGAGGGGAAAATATAAAAGAGACCTAAGGGGCAACTTTTTCACGCAGAGGGTGGTACGGGTATGGAATGAGCTGCCAGAGGATGTGGTGGAGGCTGGTACAATTGCAACATTTATGAGGCATTTGGATGGATATATGAATGGGAAGGGTTTGGGGGGATATAGGCCGGGTGCTGGCAGGCAGGACTATATTGGGTTTGGATATCTGGTCGGCATGGACAGGTTCGACTGAAGGGTCTGTTTCCATGCTGTACATCTCTAGACTCTATGTGTTACAGGGAAAACTAGGTAAGCAGATGAAACATGTTAGGGTAGAAGAACATATTGATGCAGTTAGAGGAAGGAGCTAGAAAGGGGTTAGTGCAAGGAATAAATGCTAATGGTTGGGTCAAATAATCAGTGCTGCCAGTATTGTGCATGTTCTAATTAAATCACTGTGAAAGTATTCAACCCCTGAATGACTGTTCATTAGTCTTTTGGAGCTCATTTTGAATTGGGAATAATGCAAGTTCCACTTCTAGAATGTATGATAGAATCACGGTAGTTTCGGCAAAAAGATTTAAAATTTTTTTAAAAAAATGTATAAAAACAAATGTTGGTAGTGTTAATTAGAAATGAAGAGAATGAAAAATGCCAGTGAGGATATAGGAAAAAATATAACAGAATAAGTAATTAAAAGTTTTTAAATGGATTTCATAAGTGAGTATTTTGCATACTCAGGTTTGGTGTTATAAACGTGCAACTTTACTTCATAATTTGAATTGCCTCAATACTATAGTGTTCAAGCTGGTGTCAGCGTCATGGTGTATGAACTGCTAACTTCATAAACTGTCTAGCCTAAGGAGTCTGAAGTTCACAGCATGCATATGAAACCTATAACACTGACCTCTCTCACTGCACGTAGTAAATTTCCACATCTGTGCAACATTCTCTGACCAAAGTACACATAAAACAGGAATAATTCAATGACTTCTCAACAAAATTATTTTAAGACAGTTAAATAATATACAAATGAACTTCAGAACTAGCATTGCAGTAAACAGAATGCTTGGTTTTTAAGGAACAGTCTGGGTCAAGGAAAGGACTTCAGCCAAAACTTTCCACTCAGCTCCATTTTTCAGTCACTTTCCAGATTAGAAGTTACAGGAAAAGCCTTCAAAATTATACTAATTTTGAATATTAGAATTTTATACCTTCCTTTTCTTGAGGGGTCCAGTCACTTTCTGTACTAAAATGTTGTTTTGTATAGTTCCATCTGTATGTGCAGAAATATGGAAGTTAATATACATGATATTTCTGAACCCAATATTTCAGAATTCCATGAGACTGAGTATTTGGAATATTGTCAATTTAAATGACAATAAGGGTTTGAGGGGTGATCTTATAGAGGCTTATAAAATCATGAGGGCTTAGATAAGGTGAATGACAAGAGTCTTTTCTCTAGTCTGGGAGAGTTCAAAACTAGGGGGCATATTTTAAAGATGAACGGAGAAAGATTTCAAAGAACATAAGAGTTAAGTTTTTTTTTAAGACAGAGAGTGGTTTGTGTGTAGAATGAACTGCTAGAGGAAATGGTGAATGCAGGTACAGTTACAATGTTTAAAAGACATTTGAATACGTTCATTAATATGAAATGTTTGGAGGGATATGGGCTAAGTGCAGGCAGTTGGGGCTAGTTTACTTTGGGAATGTGGTCAGCATGGCCTGCTTATACAGAAGGGTCCGTTTCAATGCTCTTTGAATCTTTAACTCAATGCAGGAGTCCCTCAGTACTGCATTGAAGTGTCAGCTTCAATATATGCCTATTTTTTGAAATGCAACTTGAACAAAGTGTCATCGGACTCAGAGATGAATGTGTTACCATTAAACTAATGATACTCTAGATCAAGTCTGTCATAAAATAATAAATGCTAATGATGGATGTAACATAAGTGTGTTATCCATTAGGTATATATTTTAGTAAAAATAATATGCAAAGTCCATCTACCAGGACATTACTGAAAACAGAAAAAAAATCTACAAACCAACCATTTCTAAGCACAAAAAAACAGAACTTTATTTATACAGACATGTATCAACATATAAAGCATTATGTAATCAAGATATGTCACAAAGCTTTAAAGAATTCCATGTGTCTTGTTTGAAAAATGAGGGATTATTTGCAACAGCAGTATCATAAATTATTCTTGAATTAATGTTGTCAACCATATAATCCTATTTGGTGCAAGCATCATTTGAACAAACTCAGTCATTGAAAAAATTGGACAAAGCCTTTCATTTACTCCTAATCCAAGTAGAAATAATGTTAAAGAACAGCAGGAACATGTAACTCATCTCCTGCTTTGAAAAGGCAAAGCAACATGACAACCTTTCCCATGGGACACATTTTTCCATTCAGTAGTCCTGCTGCACAAAACATTTTGTATCCATTTTTTTTTGACATCTTCTGTTGACTTTTAAAAATGTTCCAAACCCTCTGATTTACTACTAACCTTTGCACATTAAATGTTTTCTTTTTCAAATTGATCCTGTCTTTAAATTCCTTGGTCTACCATGGTCAGTTTATCCCATTGCTAGATGCCTTCTTCATTGAGAATCATGAACATTTTTTTAAAAATGTCTGCCATTTTTCATCAACAAACCTTTTGTCTAAACTTCTTTCTCAATCCATTCCAGCCAACTCTTGCCTCATTCTGATGTAATTACCCTTAAATTCACTTCTGCTTCTCTTGCCAGAAAATTCCACAAGTACATTCATCAAAATGGCCAGTTGCATAATCAATAAGATGAGGAGCATAGAATTGCATGAGGAAAGCTGACATGGGCTATAGTGGATTGGCAGCCATGAGTCTTGCTAAAACAAAGGCAATATTTGGTCATTGGTAGTTATGGAATGGAGGTTGTACCAGTCACTAAAAGTAATAACTTCATTGTTCCTAATAAATGATTTGTGGAAATTTATGTTTTTTTTCAGTTCAGGATGTGGGATAGGCAGTCTGATAATTTAACAATGATGGTTGTATTGGGAGAAGTGGTGGCAAGTTAGAGCTACAAGTCATCAGTGTACATGTGAAAACTAACATTGTGTCTTCAGGTGATATTACTAAGGAGGTGCATGGAGATCAGAAATAAAAAGAGACCAAGTATACATCCTTGGAGAATATCAGAGCTAATAATGTGGGATCAGGAGAAGAACCCACTTCTAATGGATTTCTGGCCCAATTATATAGGATGAAAACAGTCCAAGTCATCTGGACAACAATAGAAAGGTGTTGGAGGAGGAGGGGTGTGGTCTAATTACCAATATCAAATGCTGCAGAGAGGGCAAGTTTATCTTTGTCATTCATATTTCAATACTGTGGAAAGAGGGGAAAACTGATTGGAGGAATTCAAGGTAATTCCAAGAAAAATGGGAACAATTAAACATCCCAAATAATGGCACATTAATGATCCAGCTATTCTGTCAAATAAAGAACTTCTCCTTAAAGGGACCAGAGGACCAAGACATGTTTCTGTAATGCTCACCAGCACTTTAGATCATTATTTCATGGCCCAATGTTGTAAACCTTTCCATTATATAGTGTATTGCCCACGTGATTCTTTGCAATTATAAAACTTAAGTTGAAATGACATTCATTTTAAAATTGAGAAAAAATGTACTTATTAAATTATAAAATGTTTACTATGTTACATATTAGTCAAAAGGACCCGAATGGATGCCACTAGTAAGGTAGTACCATACACTTGTCCAAAATTGACACATTTTCGCTGGATGTACTGCTGTTTTATGACCAACTTTGAAAATTATGTTTCTAATTCAGCTGATGGAATCAGTAAATAAATAATGTAATTGTAGTTTATTAAAAATGTACAATGAGTATACTTTAGCACCCTCAGATGAAAATCCCTCAAATTTTAACAATATAGAAGTTAAAAATCTCTTAAAGCGATTTTAAAACTTAAAACAAATCATCTAAGTTATTTTTAGTTTTCTCATTTCTGTTCCATTCCAAACGTGGCTTCAAATCATTGTCTCATGACAGAGCAATTGTTTGAAGAGACTTTCCTGTGTGCTTGAGCGATCTTTTCTCTATCATTTTCACTGGTAAGGAAATCTGCAAAACAATTTATTTAATGTAATTATACTTTCCTCAATAAAACTACCTGAAATAATAATGAACAAATGATTTTGAGCGACACTTCTTTATGATTCTTTTCTTCTTGAACTAAGACTGTTTCTCATAAATGAGCAATCTATAAAAATAATGTTTTGAGTACTTTAGCTGTCTAGTGTAAGTTAGATGTAAGACAAGAGATTGCAGTGTAAAAAGGTTCACTGTGCATGTGGCAGGAAATAGCAGACTACATAACAACATGAAAGCAATTAAGGATCACTTTTACAATCTTGATTACTCAAACAAATTTCAAGTTTTAGTCACGTTTAAGCAATCATAACAAGCTATAATTTCTTGTACGTTTGAAGATAAAGTCCAAGATTTGATGTTTGTTGTGCTGTATGTTTTGTTGGATTCAATTAGACAAGAATAACTCTCATTTATCTGGTGCTTCCCAAGCTAAATTACATTTAACAACACTACACAAGGCACAAGATAAGAGGTGGGAGCAGAAGAGGAAAGGAGGAATTTGTGAGGAATGAGATTAAAATGATTGAAGACATGGTCCTACTGAAACATTTCAAGCTACAGAAAGAGATTGAAAGGCACATCAATTTAGAGGGAGAAATCCTAACCGCATAAGCAATAACTAACATGGAGCAGGGAAATCAGAAGAACATAACAATTTGAGCTAATTAATGTTACATTGTTATCAATTAGGGAGGTCAATTTTTGAAAACATGGACGAGATCCTGAAATCAATTGATTTCAAACCACTTGGGCACGTCGGAGGTTACAAGTTTGTGAATTTTGTCAGCAAAATCTGTGCAGAAAACGTCTAAATTGGTTGTAAGAGAGCTGAAGATCATTGAGGAAAGCATTTTGGAAAAATAAATCATATAACTGATGGTTAAAGTTTTGCTGACAAAAAGCTGGATGTTAGGCAAGGATTTATTGTAGAAGGATATCATCTTGAAAGCTTGAAGTCACATGACACAAGGTTATAGTCTAACAGGTTTATTTAAAATCACAAGCTTTTGGAGCAATGCTCCTTCATCAGGACTTCATGTGTGACTCTTGACTTTGTCCACTCCAGTCCAATACCAGCATGTTCCACATCATGGCTACCGTCTTGAGATCTAATGTTGCACCATGCCAGATTTAGTCAAGCACATTGTCAGGAATATTGTTAGATTTGAAGTTGAAAATGTGTAAATATTAAGTTTACAGCCTTGTGAAATTGGAGCATGGAAGATTTTGATTCCTCTAGAGCTTGAGATTAACTAAATAGTTGTTGGAATTATTAATAATCATAAAGTAATTATAAACCAGAAATGTGGGTAGAACTTGCAATGGTATTCCACTGGATAATGTGAAAGTACTAAAAACAATTTTGATTTGAATAAGCGTCACTGGCCATGACAAGTCTTTAGTCAGGGCAGCATTAGTGTTTGGACTGCTTCTGTGTTTGACATTGTTTAATTTTGTTTAAATAGCAGAATACTCAGCCTTCATTTGCAGGAATCACAGAATCAGATCTTTAACCCTCAGTCAAAGTTTAATACTCCCCAGTAACAGGTTTGAAGTGGTAGTAAGGAAAATCCAGAGTCAGTTTGCCTGCCATCTACCTCATCATAATTTAATGAGTGCGGTCAAGTAGACAAAGGAGATAATAAATTGCATTTCTATTTCTCTGACCAAAATGGATAACCTCCCAATTATTTACATTAAACTCCATCTGCCAGATATTGGCTCAAAGTGGTGGAGGCTGGTACAATTGCAACATTTAAGAGGCATTTGGATGGGTCTATGAATAGGAAGGTTTGGACGGATATGGACCGGGTGCTGGCAGGTGGGACAGATTGGGTTGGGATATCTGGTCGGCACGGACGGGTTGGACTGAAGGGTTTGTTTTCATGCTGTACATCTCTATGACTCCATGACTCTATATCGATTTGTAAATCTCCGATTTCTTTATTGCAACTACTTTTCAACCTATTTTAGTGATATCTGCAAACTGGATAGACATTCCAATATCAGTAACCTCTCTCAGGCTAACATCCCCAAACTTAAGACACTGGTTATGGTCAATTACCTATGTTGAGCGGGTCACATCACTGTCAGGCTTGACAAGATTTCAACTTCCTTATTCTTAGCTTCATGATGCCAAGCAGTTACAAGAAGGGCAGAGGGATTGTTTCAAGCAAGTCTTCAAAACCTCCTTGAAAACATACAACATCCTGACTGATTTATGGGAAATCAGATTAGATTAGATTACTTACAGTGTGGAAACAGGCCCTTCGACCCAACAAGTCCACGCCAACCCGCTGAAGCGCAACCCACCCATTCCCCTACATTTACCCCTTTACCTAACACTACGGGCAATTTAGCTTGGCCAACTCACCTGACCTGCACATCTTTGGACTGTGGGAGGAAACCGGAGCACCCAGAGGAAACCCACGCAGACACGGGGAGAATGTGCAAACTCCACACAGTCGCCTGAGTTGGGAATTGAACCCGAGTCTCTGGCGCTGTGAGGCAGCAGTGCTAACCACTGTGCCACCGTGCCGCCCACAAAATTGCCTAGACTGTAGCAAGAGCATCTGTGAAAGTACCAATCATTTTGACAGGCCTTAGTGGAGGGTAAGGCATGCAAAAACCTGAACATTACCTCCATCCATCTCCTCAAACACCACATGCCCCATCCTTGGAAGGGTGTGCAAATCAAGCTCTGGATTATTTAGTCACCTCAGGACCTACATCTCCAGAATGGAAGCAAGCCAATCTTGGTCTGAGGGACTGCCCAAGAAGACAAACAGACCACAAAATTTCAATATGATTATATGATTCTTTATTGCTGAGTTAACAATTCAAAATAAGACCATATTTATATCATATTCTTATTCCAGTATGACTATAATATGTAGTGATTCACTGAAGACTTTTGATTCTGATCCTAATCTCTATTTTTCAGGTACTATATTTCATTACTAAGCTTCAACATATGAAATGATACCCAGTAACAAGAAAAATATTGAAGTAATAACATAAGACTAGGTTAATGCATTTAATCCATCTCAATCCCTCCAAGTTATCTTGTTACCATATATATATATATATATATATGGGTTGATAAACATATGAATTAAGAGTAGGGCTAAGCCATTTGATAATATCATGCCTCAAGCTTGTCAGCCATTTGATATTATGCTAATCTGATTATGAATTCAATCACATCCCCTGCTTATGCCTGGTAACCTTTGATTCTTGGACCTCTGCCTTAAAAATAATCAATTACCCTGATTTCAAAGTTCTCTGAGAGTTCTGTATCCTTTCAGAGAAAATAAAAAGTCATCTTCAGTTCTGTCTTTAATGGGAAACCTTTTACTTTTAATCTGTGACCTTGTTCTAGTCTCTCCCATTAAGGTAATCATGTTCTCAGCATCCACAGAAGTCCCCTCAGGATGTTAGATGTTTCAGTAAGATCTCTTCTCATTCTTCTAAACTCCACTGGATATTGAATCATCCTGTCCAAATCTTCCTGGTAACATAAAGTCTTCATCCTGGAATCAGCCAAGTGAGCCATCCCTGAACTGGTTCTAATGCAGTTAATTCCTTTCTGAAATACGAGACTGAAACTAAACATAGTATTCTAGGTGTCGTGCACAACCTATAACAAAAGCATCTCTACAGTTTTATTCCATTCCCCTGACAGTAAACAAAACATTCTGTTTTCCTTTCTGATTACCTGGAAACTATTTTTGTGATTCAATACCAGAACACCCAGATCTGTCCGTACGTCAGACGTCTGCTACCTCTCTCTAATTAAACTCATCTATTAGAACATCATCTGCCCAGGGCCCAGAAAACATGGCTGAGTGATCTTTACACATTCCTCTAATTCCTGAGTCTTGTTTTGTACTTATTTCATAAAGTATCCCTATTCAGGGAAAACTGCTAATTTAATTCATACTGAACTCACAAACAACAAGGCACATAGTAAAAATCCATATTCCTACACCTACACTGTGCAACTGGAAGAGTATAAATGGAGAGCAACAGGAAAGATAAATATGAAGTGTCAACAATTCTGATAGTCATTGGGAATAAACTAGGTCACAAGAAAGCACAGGAGGTGTGGATTGGCTTTTTTAAGGAAAATGGTAACAAACTACAATTGTACAAAAGGTGCACACAAAATGACATGGAATGGTTGACAATATCATCAAGAATGGAGACAAAAAGAAGTTGGGTCGCTGGGAACTAGAGCAGAAAGGAGGTCAAGTGAGTACAATTAGTACTAGATCAATGACAAGGCCTCAGGAGAATAACAAGAGAGATGATCACAGTCCAGTAATTCTTCTCAGGCTCTATTTTCATCTCTAAAACATTTCAAACTCCCAATGGGAGTATGTAGACAAAACATGGGAACAACTTCAAACAGATACAACATGTACTTTCAAAAATTATAATAGCAATAAATTGCTGCTACTGTTATACATAAATTTGTGGATAAGACTAAATGATCAGTTCCCCTTTAATTCAACATAATATATTCCTTTTTCTCTTTCCAACCATTTCCTAGCTGCTAGTTCTGAAGAAAGGTCACTGGACTTGAAATGTTAACTGTGCTTTCTCTCTATATGTACTGCTGTGTTTTTCCAATAACTTTTCTTGATCTCTGTCTAGTTTTTCTGCCCATTCTTCTTTCATGACCCCATCTATTCCAGAACCGCCAGCAATATCACAGAACATGTAATTTTACAGCAAAAGTTGTGCATCTTGTTAACTTTTCATTATGTACTGCAGCCAAATGTAAGTTCAGACAATATATAAAAATGTGAGAGATACTAATGACATTTGATTTAATGGGTGCACCATTCAGCACTTCACTATCCATAAAAACAATGATTAAATAAACAATATTGTGCAGTAGAGCCTTTGTGGAAGAGATTTATTGTTATAAGATCATTTTCAATCCAGATGTGCAGTCAACAAGTTGCAATATAAACATTGGGCTGAATGTTACATATGTTGCATTGGGTTTTGAGGCCTGCTAAGTTCTGTTACTGTGCTTCATCAAATTTGCCATATTGACTGACCACCTTGTATCTATGGTACTCTTCTCATCTGATTCTAGCCTCCACCTTACCTGGTGTCTTCTCATAACAACTCATCAATCCTAGTATTGACCAGCATCCATTGTTTTTGAAAGTTATTGATATTTGCCCTGGACATAGTTGACAAGGGTAAATTGGAGCCCTACTGTGCAGCTAAAAATCTGGAGATTCAGCTGGATGGAATGATGCAGAGCTGGGGCAACGTCTTCTTCCAGGACCAGCCAAGAGGTTACAACACCCAGACATGCTAGCCTGACGTGGGGTTGCCAGCCAGATTACTGCTTTCTCAGTACCTGAAGAAATGCACAGCTCAGTGACCCTTCTCCAGAACTAGCAGCTAGAAAATGGTTGGTATATATGCTGGAGGTGGGGTAAAGAAGATGGAAGGAATACATGATAATGATTGCTGCCCACAGATGATTCCAGACTTGCTGAGTTTTTCCAGCAACTCCTGTTTTTGTTTCTGAATTCCAGCATCCGTCACTTCCTCTGGCAGCTCATTCCACACATGCACTACCATCTGCATGAGGAAGTTACCCCTTAGGTCACAGTCAGCCAGCCATACAAAGTGGTCAGTGCCAGGATTCTTTTCCCATAAGGAGTAAGGAGCCAAATGTCAAGCAGCCCACTGCCTGTCTTTACTCTTTCTGCCCAATTAAGGGCTGTTTTCCTCCTACAGTGCGGAAAGGAGATATTACAAGCAGTGCAAGTGAGTGGAACAGTTATTAGTGCTTGTGTAGGTCAGAAGGTGCCATGAGTGAGTTAGTAGACAGCACAGAGCGTATGTAGAGTGGATGGTGTCAGGCATTGGTGTGGGTGACAGCAAAGATGTTGCAGTCAGTAGTGACAGAGCATGAACCTTTATAGGAGTTGAGTACACTAGCAGAAATAGAGTGAATGTGAGGTATTGGGGAGAAGGGGGCGATATTCATGCTGACAGAGTCCAAAACTAGAAGGCAAAGGTTTAAGGTGAGAGGAGAAGGATTTAAAAGAGATCTAAGGGTAAAGTTTTCACACAGAGGGTGATGCGTATGTGAAATGAGCTAACAGATGAAGTGGTGAAAGCTGGTACAATTACAACATTTAAAAGACAACAGATTGGGTATATGAATAGGAAGGGTTTAGAGGAATATTGGCCAATGTTGGCAAATGGGACTAGATTAATTTAGGATTAGGATATTTGCTCGACATGATGAGTTGGATCAAAGGGTCTGTTTTCATGCTGTACAGCTCAATGACTTAGACTCTAATTACTCCCAGCTTCAAGGTAAGCTTCACTGGGTTTATTAAATGATTCTCCTGCAGATAATCTCTTGCCATAGTCATTCAGGCTCCGATAAGATCCTACACTTAATCTCACATGTCAAATTGGTGAAATACCAGTGTACCTAAAGGTCATACTGTTTGCCCAGTATTGATATGTATGATTTTGATGGACGCCTCTATGAAGTTCTCACCATTTAACTGAGATCCCAGTTTCCTCACATGAAAATCCAAAAGAAGTTTTGTTTGCTTGTAGGTGAACCTCATGAATATCAGAACAAAAGCGACTAATCCTGCAGGAAAATAATATATTTCATGTTTTCAGGAGCCTTTCACCTTCCTCATTGTATTGCAATAACTTTTCCTAACCTTGGCTACTCTCCTGCCGACTGAAATTCAGTATGTATTCTTTTTAAAACTATTTCTCTCCTCCTGTTCTCCCATGGAACCTCTGACAAAAAATTATTCCTAGTACAATAACTGAAGAATAATGATAAGCACACAATAGTGATCACTTCCTTTCTGTTCTTAGACAAAAACACACTGTATAGAGTTTGGTTCAGTAAAATTCAGAGGAAACTTCAATTTTACAAGAGCATTGAATTAGAAGTGTCTTTATGCAGAAATATCTTACAATACAGAATGATTTGTCATATAGAGCTGTTTGATCCAAAGGTCATCAATTACAACTGTTAAAGGGAAAGTGAAATATAGTTTGAAACAGACAAATATGCTGGCAAGACAGAGGGTTTAGTTTGCAAAGAGCAGGCATGGGGTTGAAAGGCTTTTATCAAAATATTTAACTTCTCAACTCTCATTCAGTCAACTTTTCTCACTGGTTGTTTTCCCATGAAGATACTTTTCTGTAGTTCAGCACAGTAGCACTGCTGCCTCATAACGCCAAGGACCCAGGTCCGACTCCACCCTTTCTCCATGTGTTTCATCCCACAATCCAAAGAGGTGCAGGTTAGATGAATTGGCCTTGCTAAATTGCCCATTGTGTTCAGCGATGTGGGGGTTATGTGCATTAGTCAGGGATAAATGTAGAGTAATAGAGTAGGGGAAAGAGTCTGGGTGGGTTACTCTTCAGAAGATCAGTGTGGACTTGTTGGGCCAAATGGCCTGTTTCCACACTGCAGGGATTCTACGATCCTTGTATGAATTAAATATACAGAATAACTAGCAATGCCATTTTATGTTCAGCCGTAAGTGAAAGACTACAGAATAGCACTTGTTAGTAACAAAAAAGTAGACTTGAACCAGCAAAACAGCAGTCATTTGGAAAAGATTGGGCTCAGCTTTTAATGAAGAATGGTCAGTTTGATGTGATATAGTTAGAAATCCAATGTACCTAATCAAGACTTTACCTGGTAGTTCTCTGAGGGTGTCCAATCTGAGCATTGTCGGTGTTGCCAATCTCAAAGATGTCTCAAGTTCTGCCAGTTATTTGACTTCACAAGACTTAGTTCAGTTCTCTGAAAATGGATACAATGCTTGGTGTGACTTACAGGGTTTGTCTCATCTCTCAAGAGAAAGAACTGTCTGAGAAAATGGTGGATCCAGGTGCAGTTACAATGTTTAAAAGACATTTGGATGAGTTCATGAATAGGAAATGTTTGGAGGGATTTTGATCAAGTGCAGCCAGGTGGGATTAGTTTGGGAACATGGTCAGTGTGGACTGGGTGAACCGCAGGGCTTCTTTTCATGCTGTATGACTCTATAACTTGAACATTATTAAAAGTTAGTATCTAATAAGCAAAGTGCATGAATTCTCTCAGACAATATTACAAAAAATGTCACAGATAGGGCATATTTTCATCATGTTATATGCAATGAATATACTAAGAACCTAATCAGGGCTAGGCTAATACATGCACATTCTGTATAATTTGCACTTGAACTATATATAGAAAAAGGATGCAATATAATGTAAATTACTAGTGTTCTATTTATTTAAATGTATACACATTGGTTATAAAATGATGAGGTTTCTTTTTAGAAAACCATAAAACAGAATTGGTCTACTTGATATTTGTTTTATTGAGCCAACAACTAGTGTCAATCATTTCTATTATGACCAGAGTCATCTTGTCTAATGTGAGAGTAAACAGCAATGTGTGTGGTTAGTCAATGCTAAACCTCGATCTTATCAATAGTGGCAAACTAAACTTTACAGGAAATTAGCAACACAAATAGTATTTGTGGTTTTTAAATGTCCCAACATGCCAGTCATAATCGCATTTTAAAAACAACCAAAAAGTGGTCTTTTATTGAGGTCCAACTTATCTGAAACATATGGTTACTAAGTGCTTTGGACGTTTTACAGGGGCAATTACCTATTCTTAACAATGTTGAAGCATTCCACAGTTGTGATTAATTCCTTTTGAAGTAAGCACTGCTGATAGTTTCCATAGATTTTTTATAAACCTGGAATAGTTTAGGATCTTGATACATGAATTACTTTCCATATTTTTAGATCTGGTGTACAGTTTTTAAATATAAAGCAAATCCCAATAGATAAATACAACTGAAATAAGAAATTATTAACAAATAAGATTTAATGCCAGAAAGACCCTCTACCAAATGTATAACATATTTAGAGTCATACAGCATGGAAACAGACCCTTCAGTCCAACTAATCCATGCAGACCATGTTCCCAAACTAAACTAGTCTCACCAGTCTGTGTTTGGCCGATGTCCATCTAAATCTTTCCTATTTGTATACTTATCCAAATATATTTTAAATATTGTAACTGTACCTGCATTCAACATTTCTTTTGGCAGTTCATTCCACATATGAACCACTCTCTATGTAAAAAAGTTGTCTCTCATGTCCTTTTTAAATCTTTTTCCTCTCACCTTAAAAATATGCCTCCCAGTTTTGAACTCCCCCACTTTAGGGATAAGATCTTTGTTATTTACCTTATCTATGTCCCTCATGATTTTATAAACCCCTATAAGGTCAACCTCCAATGCTCCAGGGAGAAAAGTCCCAGCCTATCCATCTTCTCCCTATAACTCAAACCCTCAATTCCCAGCAACATCCTGGTAAATCTTTTCTGAACCCTCTCCAGTTTATTAATGCCCTTCTTAAAACAGGGCAACCAAATGTGGATGCAGTACTCCAGAAGAGGCCTCACCAACATCTTGTACAACTTCAACATGATGTCCCAACTCCGATATTCAAGGCTCCAAGCAATGAAGGCAAGAGTACTAAATGCTTACTCAACCACAAACAAAAACAGAAATTGCTGGTAAGCTCAGCAGGTTTGGCAGCATCTGTAGAGAGACATCAGAGTCAACATTTGTGGTCAGTGACTTTAGAATAGCGTACCTATAGAGGCAAAAGCAATAGAATTATGGTTCAGCACAGGATTGATGGTATAGGTGAAAATTTCTATTTTGCACAGTAGATTCTCATCACATTATTCCAGTGCCCTAATAGTTGCTGAAGTAACTATTCTGTTAGTAGTAGTTGAGTAGCTATGGATGCTAGACAGTATTGTTCTACTTGGCATGCTCCTTTTTGTAAAAGTATTTTTTTAAGTCAAGTTAAAATTCATGGCCGGGTGGAATTTGACTTCTACCCAAAAAGGGTATTAAATCAATTCATCTGTTCTCCCCTTATCCTTGTTATGAATACTTGATTTTTTAAAAATTTATATGTATAAGAAGTATAACTTAGTTTGTGGATTGAATTTTTAATTATAAGATAAATAGGAAAAACTTGAGTTTGCAATATTGTTAAACACCTGTAAAACCATTAAGTACAAAAGATGTTTCATGTTTATTTAAGCAGAATAGTTTGAAGTGTGAAAACAATAACCAAGTGGTCCCCACTTAGCTTACTAATAGAGACTTCGAATCTATCATATTACAGTTATCCCCATTAGAGATGAAATTTTTTTACATCAAGGCAGCTTTTGACCAAGAATGGCATTAAGGAGCTCTAGCAAAACTGGAATCAATGGGTATCAGGGGCAAACTCTCTGCTGGTTGGAGTCATAATTGGCACATAGGGATATGGTTGTTGGAGGTCTTTTATCTCAGCTCCAGGACATCTCTGCAGGAATTCCCCAGGGTAATATCCTAGGCCCAACCATCTTCAGCTGCTTCAATGACCTTCCCTCCATCATAAGATCAGAAGTAGGGATGTTTGGTGATGATTACACAATATTCACTACCATTCATGACTCCTCAGATACTGAAGCAGTCCATGTTCAAAGAAACAAGGTTTGGACAATAGCTAGGCTTGGCTGACATTCGAGCCACACAAATACCAGGCAATGACCATCTCCAATAAGAGACAATCCAACCACTGCCCCTTGACTTTCACTGGTATTATCATCACTGAATTTCGCATATCAACATCCTGAGGGTTAACATTGACCAGAAAATCAACTGAAATCACCGCACAAACATAATGGCAACAAGAGTAGGTCATAGACTAGGAATACTGCTGCAAGTAACTTACCTCTTGGCTCCCCAAAGCCTATCTGCTATCTAAAGGCACAAGTCAGGAGTCTGGTGGAATATTTCCCACTTACCTGGATGGGTGCGGCTACAACAGCATTCAAGAAGCTTTACAAAGCAGTCTGCTTGATTGGCACCGCAGTAGATGCTCAGTAGCAGCAGTGTATACTATTTATAAGATGCACAGTGGAAATTCACTAAGGATGTTTGGACAGCACTTCCAAACCCACAACCACGTCCAAATGGAAGGACAGAAGTACCAGATACATGGGAATACCACTGCCTGCAAGTTCTCCAAGTCACTCACCATCTTGACTTGGAAATATTTTGCTGCTCCTTCACTGTCACTGGGTCAGCATCCTGGAATTCCTTCCCTAAGAGTCATACTTGGCACTTAGGAAGATAGCTGTGGTTGTTGGAGGTCATTCATTCAGCTCCAGAACATCTCAGCAGGAGTCCCAGCCATCTTCAGCTACTTCAATGGTCTTCCCTCTATCATAAGGTTCAAGGAGGCAGTTCACCACCACTTCTCAGGGCAAATAGAAATGGGCATTAAATGCTGGCCAGCAAACAATTTTCTCATGAATTCCCCCTGAGGAAATTAATTTTAAAAATTCCAAAAGATCCATGGCCCAACAACGCAATAGAATTATTCCATTACAATCTTCATAGTCCATGAATTCCTCACTCCACCATTACCATTCTGCCAGATGGCCAACTCTATTTCAAAGAGAATTGTATATTATGCCAGGAACAATGACAAGTTGACTTGAACTGAGGTGTCAATCTTCTAAGCACATGATTACTCACATCTGAACAGTGGAAGTAGCATGCTATCAAGAGAACCAAGTTATCCTACAACCAATAGACTGGATTGAAGTTCTGCAATCCTGCCAAACATAGTTGTGAATAGTGGCAGACAATTTGACAAATAGTAAGAGGAGGAGAAGGAGGCCCCACCTAGAAGGAAAATCCAGTAAAGCTCGTCCAATCCACCTTGCAAATCTCAAAAAGTAACTCTAATATGACCAATCATTTCCAAGTATTACTGCTTTTACAATTGGTTTTCCTCTCTGGGCATACAAAATTTTTCATCTTCAATGAACAACAATCTACAACAATACTGAAATGCTCACAACCTTCATCAGCTAAAAGACCTCACTAGCTGGGCCACCTCAGCCTCCTCCAAAGGGTGTCTCCAACGCAGAGCATGTATTCAGCCAATTCAATTCATTCCCACATGGTAGCAAGAATAAAATGGAGTATAGTGAATACAGCAAAGCTATTCGGCCCACGCAACATACTGGTGCAGTGTTAAAGACTTACATTCCAGAACAAGCTGCGGCTCTAACCAAGCTGTTCCTGCGAAGGTACAACAATGACATCCAACTAAGAGTCGAATAGTGATCAGTTTTGCCCTGTTTACAAAAACCAGGACAAATATAATCTGGCAAAATATTGCTCTCTCAATCTGCTCTCAATCAAAGTGATGCAAGGTTTCGTTGACAGTGTTATCAAGCTACACTTATTCATCAGTAGTCTGTTCCAGAATTGCTCAGTTTGGGTTCTGCTAGGATTACTTGATTCCATATTTGAGTCTTCATCTAAAATCCAGTACCTAGAGACTGAGGGCAACCTAGTAAAATAGAAAATGCCTCTGGATTGTGGAGGCTGATCACCTCAGCCTCAGACATTGCTGCATAAGTTTTTCAGGATATGTATTTCCTAATCAACCTGTTCAGAGATGTTATACACACTTCTGATGCAAGTGAAACTTGAACCTAGGCTTCCTGACTCAGAAATAGGGACACTCCTACTGCACCATAACAGCCCTAAAGTTCTTAGGTTAGTATGTTAGGCTCAACTACCTTCAGTTGTTTTATCAATCATTTCGCTTCTCCATAAGACCAGCAGTAAGTATGTTTATTCCAATCATAATTTTCACTTAATGAAGCAGTCTGTATATGTATCCAAAATATATGAACAACATCTCTATTTCAGCTGATAAATAACAACAATATTTTCATCACACAAGTGCCAGGAAAAGAGCATCTCCAAAAAGAGAGTGTTACCAGCATCCCCTAGTATTCAAGAGAAATGCTGCAGGTCTAGCAATAACTGTGAAGAGAAAAACGGAGTTAATGTTTTGCATCTGATACGATTCTTCTTCATTTTCTGGTCCTGAGGATTACCATTGATCAGAACTTTAACAACAACAGACACAAAAGTATTGTAATGACAAAAGCAGGTCATAGATTAGGTATTCCATATTGAGTAGCACATCTCCTAACTTACCAATGTTTTTCTGCTACTTACATGGCACAATACCCTTATTTTGTTTGATCCAATGCAACTCTGACAACATTGAAGAAGCTCAACATGATCCAGGACAAATCAATCCATTTGACTGTCATCCTAACCACTACCTTAAACATTCACTTCATCCACCATTGTTACAACCTTGCTGCAGAGAGTAATTAGGCAACTGTGCAGGCTACTTCAGTAGCATCTCCCAAATCTGCAACTTCTACCATCTAGAAATTCAAGGTCTGAAGGTGTATTGGAACATCACCACTTTCAAGTTGCCCTCCAAGTCATGTACCATCTTGATTTGGAAATAAATTGCCATTCTTTTCTTACTACTGGAGCTGCCATAATTCAAGAATTCGGCTCACCAGCACTTTCCCAAGCGCAATTATGATTGAGCAATAAGTGGCCTAATACGCTCACATTCCATAACTAAATAATTTTTTAAATATAATATATTTTTATTAAGAAAATATAGATTTTTAAATATTACAACAAATACAAAACAATGCAATTCAAGACAGTACAAAACTAAACCGTGGGCAACACCGTGGGCAGCACGGTGGCACAGTGGTTAGCACTGCTGCCTCACAGCGCCAGAGACCCGGGTTCAATTCCCGCCTCAGGCGACTGCACATTCTCCCCGTGTCTGCGTGGGTTTCCTCCGGGTGCTCCGGTTTCCTCCCACAGTTCAAAGATGTGCAGGTCAGGTGAATTGGCCACACTAAATTGCCCGTAGTGTTAGGTTAGGGGTATGGGTGGGTGGCGGTTCGGTGTGGACTTGATGGGCCGAAGGGCCTGTTTCCACACCGTAAGTAATCTAATCTAAACCCAAATAATAAAAAACTCCCCAACCCACCCTCCTATATGAATGTATAAATATATATAGAGAAGGATAAAATTTTTAAAAAATTAAACTTGCTATTTAACTAACTAAATAAATACCTAACAACAAACAAATAAATTGTAATAAGTCAGCCCAGTCAAACAAAACACTCATACATTCACAGTTCCTCCTCCCTGGATATTGGACTCATGAAACACAATCATTATGGTTATACAAAAGCCCTTGTTAGTGTGGCAGATAAACCTGTGTCCAGGTATTTCAAAAAGGGTTGCCATGTCTTGTAAAAATTCTCAGTTTTGTGAAATACCATATTTGTGAGAAAATCCAGGAGAATATGCTCCATAACAATCTTCCACCAACCCGACAGGCCTGGGGGTTTTTCTGATATTCAACCTAGCAAGATATTCTTCCTTGCACAGAGTGTAAGAATATTGAAAAATGTTTCCTTATGCGAGTCTGCAAGAAATACAATGGGTAGGCCCAAAAGGAGCAAAATAGGGTCCTTCTCCACCCCTACATCTAAAATCCTCTCCATTGCACCCACCACAGCGCTCCAATATGTTTGAAGCCTGTCACAAGACCAAAGACAATGGGTAAGAGTGCCCACGCAGACCTTGCACTTGGGACATGCTGAAGATACCCCGGTTTAAATTTTGACAATGGTCTGGGGCTAAGTGGACCCTGTGTAGAATCTTCAAGTGTAAAGCATGGGTCCTATTGCAAATTGATATCTTCCTTGCATTCTCCCAAATATCCTCCCATGCCTCTGAAGAAACTTCAACACTCAGCTCTCTTTCCCACATCTTGCAGAATCGATCAGACTCATCTGACGTAGCACCCCCCCCCCCAATTGGTTATATAGAGTACTGACAGAGAGTGTACTCTTAGCCCTTAGTACTCCTCTTTCTGTGTCAGATTTGTAGGGATCAGTCAAAAGTGTGGTCTTTTTTTGAATAAAATCCCTAACTTGAAAAAAATGAAAGAGATCTCTATTAGGTAACTCGTTCTTCCGTACTAACTCATCGAAGGACATCATTACATCTCCATCAAATAAATCACCCATGCAAGATATACCCCTAGCTGCCCAATGTTTAAATCCTAAATCTATCATACCTGGTTGAAAACTTGGCATACCCACTAAAGGTGTAAACAAAGATGTTTTTGCCAATATTACCTTCCCTCTGCCAAATTGCCCTCCATGCTTTAACAGTATTGATGACTATTGGGTTATGGCAATATTCCCTAACTGTCTTCACTTTGTCCAAAAACAGCAAACTGGTAAGGGGGCACCTTCCCTGGGAGACTTCGATATCTAGCCATATTGAAAGAGGGTCCCCACAAACCCAATCACTTACATTGGTCAAAAACGAGCTTAATTGGTAATTTTTAATGTCCAGAAGGTCTACTCCCCCCAATCTGTAAGGCAACTGCAGTTTGGCTAATTTAATGAAGGGCCATTTACGGTGCCAGATAAAGGAGCTGAACCAACTGTTCAGTCTCCTGAGTGTTTGTTTATTGAAAATCAGGGTGAGCATCCGTATAGGGTATAGAAAACGAGGGAGAATCTTAATAAGTGCAATCCGACCCAACCATGAGACTGGAAGTGCCTCCCATCTTTGGAGATCTTGTTTAATTTTTTCAAATAATTGAGTAAAATTGGCTTTGAACAGCCAATCCAGAACTGGAGTAATGAATATGCCGATGTACACAAAACCCCCCGTGACCACCTAAATGGGAATCTATAGTCACTCTCAAGAGCCAACTCTTTCATAAGACCACCCATAGGCATAGCCTCTGATTTAGCAAAATTAATCTTATACCCTGAAAAAGCACCAAACGCGTGAATGCATTGTATCAGGCAAGGCACTGAGACTGCTGGATTTGTCAAGAAAATTAGAACATCATCTGCATACAGCGAGATCTTATGTAATTTTGACCCCACTTCTGGCGCTGATATATTGAGATCCCCACGAATGGCCTCTGACAAAGGTTCAATCAACGTAAAAAGTAATGGTGAAAGGGGATAGCCCTGCTGGCTGCCCCTAGAAATATTAAAATTGGTTGATTGTACCCCATTGGTTATGACTGCAGCAAGAGGTACACTGTAGAGAACCTTTATCCATCTTATGAAAACTTCGCCCAGACCAAACCGGTATTCTTCCCCATTTATCAAGGCTTTAAGAATTACAAACCTCCCGTATGTGCCTTTAACACATTCCAACAATTTAAATGAGAGATTTTTCCTTACCAATATAGCCACTCTCCTACTTCTGGTATTAAATGTTGAAAAATAAACTCTGTCAAAGCCATTCTGCTGTAATTTCAGATACTCCTTGTCATCCAAATGTGTCTCCTGTAACAAAGCAATATTCACTCTCTCCTTTCTAAGACTCAAGAGTACTTCTTCCTCTTAATTGATGAGTGACTTCTCTTGATATTCTAGGTACACCATTTAATTTTCTGCAATTACATTTAAATTCCAGAGAGGAGGAACCCGAACCACAAATTGCTGAGCCTTAGTGTCGCTTGGTCCATCAAATATAAAAACTACAAAAACTAATACCACTAGATTTAACAAACATACAAAATTATTAAAAATAAAAAACAACAAAAACCAGAAAACAAACCAACATATAAAACACCAATAGCGCTGAGTAGGGGAACTCACCTCCTGCCCGGAGGGGGCAACTACCTGTCCCGAACTGCCCATAAATAGGCATCTAACCATCTCTTGGTTACCAGAAGTGGTTACCTTCACTTCTCCCAGCTAGAGCTGCATCGCAAGCTCAAGCTAAAAAGAATAAACATCCCATAGAATATCAATATGAATAAAAAAACATTCTTTTATCAAAAAAAGGAATAAATACCCCACACATCCTTTGATATGTCCTAACTTAGAAATTTAAAATATAAATCTTAACCACCGCCAGACATAGTTTGAAACAAATTATTATCAATAGAGGAAAAAAAAGGGGAAAACAAAGCTCCAACCGGATTTCCTCCATTTCTTTTACAGAATGATAAACGCATATCCAAGCAACAATATTTATACATACTACAATTGTTTAAATTAGGTTGGTTTGTCCACAAAGTCTCTTGCCTTCTCCGATGTATCAAAGAGATGCATGGATCCATCTAAGGTGATCAGAAGTACTGCCAGATATCTCAGGGAGTACTGAATACCAAGCTCCTTCAGTCTTCTCTTGACACCATCATAAGATTTTCGATTCTGGATCACCGCCGCTGAAAAGTCCTGAAAAACATGATCTTAGACCCCTCGTAAATTAGGGCCTTTGGATCCTTCCCCTGGAGTCTGGAAGCCTCCATGACTCCTTATCCCGGTAATGATGGAACCGCACCAGGAAAGGACGAGGGCATTGACCCAGACCCGACCTCTGCGCTGCAATCCGGTGAGCCCTCTCTATCTTCAATCCTCTCATGCCAGTCTCAAAGTTAAGGAATTTCAGAAGCCAATCTTCAACAAATTCCGCAGGCCACTCACCTTCCTTACCCTCAGGCAGACCGATGATCCGAACGTTTTTTCTCCTGCCCCTGTTTTCAAGATCATCCACTTGGTCACGCAAATTATGAACCTCATCTTCAGGGTTTGGATCTCTTCCTTGAATGAATTGGCATCAGCTTCCACCACTGTGACCCTGTGCTCCACCTCATCCGTCCTCTTTGCCAGGTCTCCCAGCTGCTGCTAATGCTTCTGCAGCATGAGAGAGACTGGAGCCAGCTTCTCTTCAATCTGTTTCCCCAACATCTCGCGGATTTCGAGAGCTGGTTCACCAGGTCCTGAAGAGTAATCGGCTCCGAGGCTGCTGCAGGCCCGGCCTCAGATGCTCGTCCTCTCTTTTTAGGCATTTCTGGACAGCTGAAAATACAGATAAGTCAATTTTTAAATGTTTCTTCGGGCTCCACAATCTTTCCAACGCCCCAAGAAATCCTGATAACCTGGGTTGGGTGGGTTAAAGGACCGTCCTGCTCCTGCTGAGATGCAAAGCTCTGCAGTGTGATCTTCTCAGATCGTCGTCATCTTAGATCCCTACTAAATAATTTTTAAACATTTTTATATTCAAAATTCCAATAACCCTGAGATCAATGAAGGAAAAGAGTCATTCGTGAATTCTGTTGCAACTGTGACTTTAACATGTTAACAGACAAAATTATAATTAATGAGCTAAATTCCTCAATTTTAACAGAGACGTAGGCCAGGATTTATAATACTTGCAAAGAATGAACATTTGCCTTTTAGATTACCTCCATGTGTATTAAAGTGCATACATATTTCACTGTAGCAACTTCCTAGACATTGGCCTTATTCCAGGATTTTACTTAAATAGCTGGACTTCAAATATTTATTCAATTTATGTATTCACTATAAACACAATAGCACAAATTTTAATCTGGGGAATGGAATAGTATTTGCAAAGGATGGAGTAGAATTGAAGCACCCGTGGCAATTTCAATAAGGACATTTCCCTAAATGTACAAAATGTGTCGAAAAGCACCATATCTAGTTCCCTCCCAATGGAGGGAGGCATCATCTGAAGTTGTTGAATTCAGTGTTGAGACCGGCAGGCTGTAACATGCCTGGTTGGAAGATGAGATGCTGTTCCTCCAGTTTGTGTTGAGCTTCACTGGAACATTGCAGCAGGACAAGGACAGACATGTGGGCATGGGAGCAGGATTGTGTGTTGAAGTGGCAAGCCACGGGAGGGTCCGGGACCTGATTGCGTGCAGACCGAAGGTGCTCAGCAAAGTGATCACCCAGTCGGTGTTTTGTCTCTCCGATATAAAGGAGACCACATTGAGAGCAACGAATGCAATTGACCAAATTGAAAGAGGTACAAGTGAAATGCTGTTTAATCTGAAATGAGTGTCTGGGGCCTTGGATGGTGAACATGGAAGAGGTAAAGGGCCAGGTGTTGCACCTTCTGCGGTTGCATGGGAAGGTGCCGTGTGTGATGGGGGAGGTGTTAGGTGTGATGGAGGAGTGGACTAGGTTGTCCTGGAGGGAATGATCTCTGCAGAATGCAGACGGGGGAGGGAAGGGAAGATGTGTTTAGTAGTGGCGTCGTGTTGGAATTGGCGAAAATGGCAGAGGATTATTCTTTGCATGTGAAGGCTGGTGGGGTGAAAGGTGAGAACAAGAGGGACCCTATCCTTGTTCTGGCAGGGGAGGGAGGGGGTGGGGGTCATGGCGCGGGAGACGGACCACATGCTGTCGAGAGCTCTGTCAACAACTGTAGGTGGGAAGCCATGGTTGGAGAATAAGGAGCACATATTAAGAGCACCACTTTGGAAAGTGGCCTCATCGGAACAAATGCGGTGGAGGCGAAGGACAACTTTGTAACTGACATAAAACACAGAAATGTAATAAACAGTGAGCAGATCTTAAGGGGATATAGACTGACTGGCAAAATAGGCAGACATCTAGCAAATGAAATTGAATGCAGGGAAGTATGAGATGGTGCATATTGGAAAGAAGAAAGAGGAGAGGCAAAAGGCTTGAATTTGCTGAAGTGAGGTCCCTGAGATTGACATTTTCTTGATCCTTTAAATTTCATATGTGTTTACCAAGCAAGCTGGTCAAGGTGGGAGTTTACCACATTGCTCTGTGGACGACAAGGGAACTGGGAAAATGTCAAGCGAACAGGGATATCTCCTTAAACAATGAAATTTAAGTTTCAGAAAATTGATTTTTATAAAGTAAGAAAGAGAGATTGGATTACAAAACAGAAAATAAAACGTCAAAGGTAAAATCTCTAAAAACAATGCAATCCACAGAATTGAGACAGCAGAATTTTAATTGTTAATTGTCCAGGGTTGATTGGTAATCATTTATAACAATTCCCCTGTTGCAAGTATGTTTATGCTATTAATTAATATATTATAGAATAGGTTAATGGACAATTAATGCAGTACAGTAACATTATGATTTTCAAGAGAAGGTTAAGAGTGAGATGTCATTTTGATGAAGCTGTTGTAACCTGCAGAATTTTATGATTGATGTACTATCGCTCCCTCACCACAAGCTGCTGACTAACTTTCTCATCAATAACAACTCTTTTTATCACATCAATTACACCTCTTTTTGACACGCCATTTTTTTTTGCAGCACAATCTAGCGCAATATGAACAAATAGGACTGAGGAAACAGAGAGATCTGATGCTTTACAGACACAGATCTCTAAAGGTGACAAGACAAGTGGGTTCCAGGCTTTATAAAATAAAAAGCAAAGACCTGAATCAAGTTAGAGATGCACTATGTAGTTTTGGGAAAGGTAAGAGGACAGTGAGTAGAATTTTTATTGGGGAAATCTGGAGGTTTGGGTAACCATGTGTATTCTGGAGAACTTAGATGAGATTCCCTACTATATGGCAACAGGCCCTTCAGCCCAACAAGTCCACACTGACCCTCTGAAGTGTAACCCACCCAGACCCATTCCTCTACCTAATTACTCTACCTTTACCCCTAACTAATGTACCTAACCTACACGTCCCTGAACACTCTGGGTAATTTAACATGGCCAATTCACCTGACCAGCTCATCTTTGGATTGTGGGAGGAAACTAGAGCACCTGGAGGAAACCCACACAAACACAGGGAGAATGTGCAAACTCCACATAGACAGTCACCCGAGGCAGGAATCAAACCCAGGTCCCTGGTGCTGTGAGGCAGCAATGCTAACTGCTGAGTCACGGTGCTGCCCAATTTTGTTCTGACAGATTCCCCATTCAAAAAACAGCATGATTGACAGATGTAGCTTCCAGTTGGATGGAAACACTCCAGAGGAGGTCAGAGTTGGAGATAATCCACCTGCCAGGAGAAAGTGAGGACTGCAGATGCTGGAGATCAGAGCTGAAAAATGTGTTGCTGGAAAAGCGCAGCAGGTCAGGCAGCATCCAAGGAGCAGGAGAATTGACGTTTCGTGCATAAGCCCTTCTTCAGGAATGAAATGGGATATGGGCCAAATGCTGGTAAGTGGGACCAGATTAGGTTAGGATATCTGGTCAGCATGGACGAATTGGAACTAATCTAATCTAACTAATCTAGTCCCATTTACCAGCATTCCTGAAGAATCGCTTATGCCTGAAATGTCACTTCTCCTGCTCCTTGGATGCTGCCTGACCTGTGATAATTCACCTGCAGCACCATAACAGTCTAATCACTGACACCAAAGTGGGATTGGGTAGGGTTCCCTGATGGAGTTGGAAATGGATTTTAGTAGACAAAGCCAAATCTCTCTTTATGCTCTAGTCAACACACAGTTCTATTAAAGCCGTTGTCTTCTTCCCAGGTTGTCTGCCTTTCCCATGGGTTTTAGGATGTGCTAATTCCCAAAAAGCCTGACCAATGAGATCAAAGACTGAAAATCGAGTTAAAACAGAGGCATCTAGCCTCAGTAAAATTTACTTAGTCATCCTACCTCCTCAGAGTGAGTTGGCATTAAGTCTGGAAGTGAACAGGCCAGAATTTCGTGAGGAGAGGTGAGGATTGTGATCAGAATTTTAAAATTTCAATCATCAGACATAGCACTAATCTACTCAGCTCAATTTAGAGTGTTGTGTCAAATTCTTGTCCCTGCATTTTAGGAAGGATTTTAAGAACTAGTAGTTATTCATTAGAATTAAACCGACAATGAAAGCTCTCAGTTACTTGGAGAGATTAGAAAATAAAATGCTTCTTTCTCTTTAGAGCAGAGAAGAATAAGGAGAGATATTTGTAAAGCTTTTGTATCTGCTCTGATACTGACAAACTGTTTTCATTGGAGAAAGTGAGTACTGCAGATGCTGGAGATCAGAGCTGAAAATGTGTTGATGGAAAAGCGTAGCAGGCCAGGCAGCATCCAAGGAGCAGGAGAATCGACGTTTCGGGTATGAGCCCTGAAGAAGTTATGACTTTCAAAAGAACGCTATACTGATATTTAGAGTCATAGAGATGTACAGCACAGAAACTGTGCTTCGGTCCAGTTCGTCCATGCTCTTCAGATATCCTAACCTAATCTAGTCCCACTTACCAGCATTTGGCCCATATCCCTCTAAACCCTTCCTATTCATATACCTATCCAGATGCCTTTCAAATGTTGCATTTTTACCACTTCCTCTGGCTGCTCTTTCCATACATGGACCACCCTCTGTGTGATAAAGTTGCCCCTTAGGTTTCTTTTAAATCTTTCCCCTCTCACCCTAAACCTATGCCCTCTAGTTCTGAATTCCCCCACCCCAAGGAACATACCTTGTCTATTTACCCTATCCATGCCCCTCATTATTTTACAAATCTCTATAAGGTCACCCCTCAGCCTCTGACGCTCCAGAGGAAACAGCCCCAGTCTATTCAATCTCTCCCTATAGCTTAAATTCCCCAACCCTGGCAACATCCATGTAAATCTTTTCTGAACCCTTTCATGTTTCACAACATCCTTCTGATAGGAAGTAGACCAGAATTACACGCAATATTCCAAAAGTGGCCTAACCAATGTCTTGTACAACTACAACACGACCTCCCAACTCCTGTTCTCAATGTTCTGGCCAATAAAGGAAAGTATACTAAACACCTTTTTCACTGCCCTATCTACCCGTGAATCCACTTTCAAGGAACTATGAACTGCACTCCAAGGCCTCTGTTCAGCAACATTCTCCAGGACTGTGTCATTGTGTATAAATGTGCAGGAGAAAAATATCCAGGGCTGAGGAAAGAGAAGTGGATGGGATTAATTTGGTAGTTCTTTTAAAAAGATTCCAGACAATGGACCAAACAATCCCATTTTTGTTGTAAGATTTAAGGAATGAAAGATCCATTGTTTGAGGTATTCGATTTTGTGAATATCTATGACCTTATCTCAAACAATTAGATGGCTGCAAAGCTGCCGGATGTTACCTGGAGCATTCTTTTACTAGAGGTGAAAACACACTACAGGTAGTCCCTAGGTTTTCCAGCAGGTTCAGTTCTTGAATCCGTTTGCCAGTCAATTTGTATCCAAGTCAGAATTAAATGCAGAACAATATAAAATAGCCATTTGTAAGTCCAGGAAATGTTTTTATGTCAGGTCTTTAAAATTACACCCCTGCATGCAATCACGTTCTTAAGTCTGAGTGTTCGTAAATCAGTTGTCTCATTCATGGAGCCAGCCTTTTCACTTGGTAGAAATTATACCTATCAGGGATGCTTTAAACGACTAAGCAGAGGAAACTAGCAAACTGGGGACATTCTTAAGCAATCATTTTGAAATGGCCATTGGCAGAGAAATGGTAACAAATCACTTATCTCGCCTCATCAACCTATACAATGGTCTGTTGTTCGAATAGATCACAGGTGCAAAAATTATGTAAGCATCTGATCAAACAATGAGTGTCAAACTTACCACCCTCAAATAGGAAAATTTTATTGTCTTATTACCCTACCCAAGGTATTACTCAAAGTATATCACAGTATTCTTCACTTTTAATTATCATTTCACATTTCTTGACAGGAGAGCATAAGGGCCAATATCCAATATCTAGATTAGCTTTGTTTCCCTACAGTATGGAAACAGATTCTTCGGCCCAACAAGTTCACACCGACCCTCCAAAGAGTAACCCACCCAGACCCCATTCCCCTATCATATATTTTCTCCTGCCTAATACACCTAACACTATTGGCAATTTAGCATGGCCAATTCACCTGACCTGCACATCTTTAGATTGTGGGAGGAAACTGGAGCATCCAGAGGAAACCCATGCAAACACGGGGAGAATGTACAAATTCCACACAGACAGTTGCCCGAGGCTGGGAATTGAACCCGGGTCCCTGGTACTGAGCCACAGTGCTGCCCCTACTCATCTATGTTAAGCTGATAGCGAAATAACAACACTGTTGTCTTGCTGGTTTTAATAAGCTGCAGGAAAATTAGAATGTGTTTCATCTAAAACTTATGACAATTTTCTGGAAAACAGCTTTCTTGTGTTTGTCTAACATTACCTAGGGCCACTGGTTGGAGTCATACCTGACACATAGGAAGATGGTCGTGGTTGCTGGAGGTCAGTTATCCCAGCTCCAGGACATCTTTGCAAGAAATTCTCAAGGTAAAATCTTAGACCAAACCATCTTCAGCTGCTTCATCAATGATCTTCTCTCCATCATAACGTCTGAAGTAGAGGTGTTTGCTGATGATTGCATAATGTTCAGCACAATTCATGACTCCTCAGATATTCAAATGCAACAAGAACTGGACAATATCTAGGCTTGGGCTGACAATGGCAAGCAACATTTGCACCAGACAAATGCTAGCTTCCTGAAGAAGGGCTCATGCCCGAACGTCGATTCTCCTGCTCCTTGGATGCTGCCTGACCTGCTGCGCTCTTCCAGCAACACATTTTCAGCCCTGATCTCCAGCATCTGCAGTCCTCACTTTCTCCTTGAAAATGCTAGGTAATGACTATATCCAATAAAAGTCAAGACCCTTGATATTCAATGGTGTTGTCATCACTGAATCCCCCATTATCAACATTCTGCGAGTTACCATTGATCAGAAACTCAACAGGACTACCTACATAAAAACAGTGGCTACAAGAGCAGGTCAGAGCCTAGGAATACTGCAGTGAGTAACTCACCTCCTGACTCTCCATAGACTGTTCATCATCTACAAAGCACAACTCAGAAATGTGATGGAATACTTCCCATTTGCCTGAATAGGTGCAGCTCCAACAACACTCAAGAAGCAACCCACTTGATTGGCAACACATCCGCAAGCATCCATTCCCTTCACCACCAACATTCAGTAATAGCAGTGTGTACTATATACAAGATATACTGCAGAAATTCATCAAAGATCCTCAGATAGCATCTTCCAAATTCATGACCACTACCATCTAGAAGGAAAAAGACATGGGAACACAACCACGTGCAAATTCCCCTCCAAACCACTCCCCATCCTGACTTAGAAATATGTCATCATTCCTTCTCTGTCGCTTGGTTAAAATCCTGAAACTCCCCCACTGAAGGGTATAGTGGGTCTAAATACAGCATGTGAACTGCAGCTGTTCAAGAAGGCAGCTCACTACCATCTTCTCAAGGGCAACAAAGGATGTGCAATAAGTGCTGACTAGCCAGTGATGCCCATATCCCACAAGTGAATAAAGACAAACACCCAGCCATGTATTTTTTGCACATTTAATGCCGTCTGCCTTCACCAAAGTTGGCAACATGGAGCCTTTACCTACTTTTAGTTGCTTAGTGTTAACCACTATTCACAACTGAATGTGACAGGATTACAAAGTAACAACTGTATCCACTAGTTGTGTAATTGGTATGTTATACACACAGTATGCTGCTTCTTTTGTAACATTACTTCATGATTTGAAATGTCAAATGCTGCTTCTGGTACGCATCCCAACACTCCTCATTAAACCAGAATTAGTCTACTAACTTGATGGCAGTGGCATGGATAAATTGGTAAATGAGGCTACAGTTTACAGTGGAATACATATAAGCTCATGCAAGCTCAATTTTGAGATAATTAATTTGTTCTCAATTTAACAACATTCTGGTAGTGCTAGGAAACACAATGGATAATGTTCTCATTGTGAAGAAAGGACTTCATCTCCATAATCATTGTACAGTATATTAATCATTCCTACCAATACTACCGTGGATAGCTCCATCTGTTTTAGGTACATTGGTGAGGATGAAGTCAAGAAGGTTTTTTCCTTTTTACTGGTTGCCTCACCACCTACCACAAATCTGGCCTTCAGAACTTTCGTCAGCAATGGTACTACTATACCACACTTATAGTCATAGAGTCATAGAGATGTACAGCATGGAAACAGAACCTTCGGTCCAACCCATCCATGCCAACCAGATATCCCAACCTAATCTAGTCCCATCTACCAGTACCCGGCCCATATCCCTCCAAACCCTTCCTATTCATATACCCATCCAAATGCCTCTTAAATGTTGCAATTGTACCAGCCTCCACCACCTCCACTGGCAGCTCATCATACCACCCTCTGTGTGAAAAAGTTGCCCCTTAGGTCTCTTTTATATCTTTCCCTCTCACCCTAAACCTATGCCTTCTAGTTCTGGACTCCTCAACCCCAGGGAAAAGACTTTGTCTATTTACCCTATCCGTGCCCCTCATAATTTTGTAAATCTCTATAATGTCACCCCTCAGCCTCCGATGCTCCAGGGAAAACAGCCCCAGCCTGTTTCAGCATCTCCCTATAGCTCAAATCCTCCAACCCTGGCAACATTCCTGTAAATCTTTTCTGAACCCTTTCAAGTTTCACAACATCTTTCTGATAGGAAGGAGACAAGAATTGAACGCAATATTCCAACGGTGGCCTAACCAATGTCCTGTACAGCCGCAACATGACCTCCCAACTCTGTACTCAATACTCTGACCAATAAAGGAAAACATACCAAACACCTTCTTCACTATCCTATCTACCTGCGACTCCACTTTCAAGGAGCTATGAACCTGCATTCCAAGGTCTCTTTGTTCAGCAACATTCCCTAGGACCTTACCATTAAGTCTATAAGTCCTGCTAAGATTTGCTTTCCCAAAATGCAGCACCTCGCATTTATCTGAATTAAACTCCATTTGTCACTTCTCAGCCCATTGGCCCATCTGGTCAAGATCCTGTTGTAATCTGAGGTAACCCTGTCCGCTACACCTCCAATTTTGGTGTCATCTGTAAAAAAATACTAACTGTACCTCTTATGCTAGCATCCAAATTACTTATGTAAATGACGAAAAGTAGAGGACCCAGCACCGATTCTTGTGGCACTCCACTGATCACAGGCCTCCAGTCTGAAAAACAACCCTCCACCACCACCCTCTCTCTTCTACCTTTGAGCCAGTTCCATATCCAAATGACGAGTTCTCCCTGTATTCCATGAGATCTAACCTTGGTAATCAGTCTGCCAGGGGAACCTTGTCGAACGCCTTACTGAAGTCGATATAGATCACATCTACTGCTGTGCCCTCGTCAATCCTCTTTGATATTTCTTCAAAAAACTCAATCAAGTTTGAGACATGATTTTCCACACATAAAACCATGTTGACTATCCCTAATCAGTACTTGCCTTTCCAAATACATGTACATCCTGTCACTCAGGATTCCCTCCAACAATTTGCTCACCACTGACATCAAGCTCACTGGTCTATAGTTCCCTGGCTTGTCCTTACCACCCTTATTAAACAGTGGCACCATGTTTGCCAACCTCCAGTCTTCCAGCACCTCACCTGTGACTATCGATGACACGAATATCTCAGCAAGAGGCCCAGCAATCACTTCTCTAGCTTCCCACCCCTCCTCCCTACCTTTTATCTCAGCCTGCTTGGCTCTCTCTCTTATTCCTGATGAAGGGCTTATGCTCGAAACGTCGAATTCTCTATTCCTGAGATGCTGCCTAACCTGCTGTGCTTTGACCAGCAACACATTTGCAGCTGTGATCTCCAGCATCTGCAGACCTCATTTTTTACACAGAGTTCTTGGGTACACCTGATCAGGTCCTGGGGATTTATCCACCTTTACTCTTTTCAAGACATCCAGCACTTCCTCCTCTGTAATATGGACATTTTGCAAGATGTCCCCATCTATTTCCCTACAGTCTATATCTTCCATATCCTTTTCCATAGTAAATACTGATGCAAAATATTTATTTATTATCTCCCCCATTTTCAGTGGCTACACACAAAGGCTGTGTTGCTGATCTTTGAGGGGCCATATTCTTTCCCTAGTTACCCTTTTGTCCTTAATATATTTGTAAAAACCTTTTGGGTTCTCCTTAATTCTATTTGCTAACGCTATCTCATGTCCCCATTTTTCCCTCCTGATTTCCCTCTTAAGTATACTCCTACTTCCTTTACACTCTTCTAAGGATTCACTCCATCTATCCTGTCTATACTTGACATATGCTTTCTTCTTTTTCTTAACCAAACCCTCAATTTCTTTAGTCACCCAGCATTCCCTATACCTACCAACCTTTGCTTTCGCCCTTCATAATAAATACTGTAGTTTCCATCTAAAATGCATTCTGTTCCTTTGTTATTATTAGACTCCTTCTAAATCATTTCAACAAGGTGGAGAACTGACTCATCAGGTGAGGGAGAGGTGTGTGTGATAATCAAAAGGTTGTTTTATTGCGATGTTTATAAATACTGTGCCACCACTTCTGGTGGGTGGTGAAAAAGGAATCAGAGATATTGACTGAAATATAGCTTTTGTGACTATGACTGCATCATGCTGTTGCTTGACTAGTAATCCAATCTAACCCTTCCAATTTTGGCACAGGTCACTTGATATGAGAAAACTTGCATTGAGAGTGCCTTCGTTAAGTCCAAATCAAGTGGTGTGTTCAATGCTGAGTGATTTTAAGCTTTGAGGAGAAAGTGAGGACTGCAGATGCTGGAGATCAGAGCTGAAAATGTGTTGCTGGAAAAGCACAGCAGGTCAGGAATGAGGAAAGTGTGACCAACCCAACCACCCCGTGGCTCAACACTTCAACTCCCCCTCCCACTCCACCAAGGACATGCAGGTCCTTGGACTCCTCCATCGCCAGACCATAGCAACACGACCGGTTGGAGGAAGAGTGCCTCATCTTCCGCCTAGGAACCCTCCAACCACAAGGGATGAACTCAGGATTTCTCCAGTTTCCTCATTTCCCCTCTCCCCACCTTGTCTCAGTCAAATCCCTCGAAATCAGCACCGCCTTCCTAACTTGCAATCTTCTTCCTGACCTCTCCGCCCCCACCCCACTCCGGCCTATCACCCTCACCTTGACCTCCTTCCACCTATCGCATCTCCAACGCCCCTCCCCCAAGTTCCTCCTCCCTACCTTTTATCTTAGCCTGCTGGACACACTTTCCTCATTCATGAAGAAGGACTTATGCCTGAAACCTCGATTCTCCTGTTCCTTGGATGCTGCCTGACCTGCTGCGCTTTTCCAGCAACACATTTTCAACTCTGATTTTAAGCTTTGTCCATTATGGCAACAGCACTTGCTACTAGTACAACTCGATACAACTATTTACTAGATTGTCAGGCAAAGAAGAATCGATCACATTGCTCTGGATCTGGGTCACATGTAGGTTCAGATAAGAATAGCAGATTTTCCTCTCTCAAGGACAATGGAAACACGTTGTATCATACCAAAAAACATTCTTCACCATACTGATACTGGCTGTTTTAGTCCAGATTTTTAAAATAAATTCCCTGTAGTGGGATTTGAAGTCATGTCTCAAGACCATTGCATGAGGCCTTTACATTATAAACCATCATGCTAATATTTTCAAATACATATTGAGATTTTTTTCACAATGGACATATAAATATGTCAGTTAAAAAAAGTAACAGATCCTCAATAGAAAATTAGTAGCAGTAAGTACTTAGAGTGTTTAAACATGCCAATTGGCAGTTACTTACTATAGGTTTTTAGTTTTACTTTGAATACCTGATGTTGTAACCATCTTAGCACTAAAACTCTACTGCAGGTAAGTAGATTGCAAATAAAAAATAAGAATTTAAATGACCAGCAAAAATCACAACAATGGAAATAAGAATAAAAATTTCAATCTATTGTAGAAAAATATTTTTAATAGTAAACAAAATCAAATGGTTTAATGATGAAACTGTACTTTAATTGCTAATTGAAAGAATTCATAATGAAATCTAAATTGCACTAAATGAAAACTTATATTTGTGCATCATTCATTTAAACAAACATCCAAAGAAGCTTTTGGCCCAGGAAAAAAATGATAAATGTTGAGCAAAAACTAGGTGAGAACTTCATATAGATTTCCAAAGGCAATGGCAATTTCAGATCTAATGTTGATCTTGGTTTTGTCTACTTCCTGCACAGCTGTAACCTTGTATGCCTGTTCAATCACCCTAACAACTATATGTCCTCGTATGTTGTGATCTGCCTGTCCTGCATGCACATAAAACCTTTCACTGTACTTAGGTACATGTGACAACAATAAATCAAATCAAAAGGAAGGAAATCTTGAGGATATGGAGGGACTGCATGTGAAGGACTGACTGATTGTGTAATGATGTAACTGGTGAGAAGTGGAAATGCTTTGAACAAAATCCCCCCCAGTTCCATTTCCACTTTCACTGCCATCCTCCTGTTCTCCACCATACTTCCCTGCTGAACATGAACTGGAGAGCACTTTGTTGCAGATCACAAGATGATTAACAACCAAGGCTGGGTTTTCATTTAAGTCAGCATTCATGGTGTATAAGCTGCTTGTGGGACCCCATATGTACTTATTTTATTGTCATCTTATTTATTTCATGCAAATGACCCTTTTCCCATGTAAATGCCTGTGACATCATGTCATTCTTGCTGTGACAGATGTCTCTGATCTCTTTACAAGTATGCATAATGAAGCTAGAATGCTGCCAATGCCTCTCACAATTTTTGCTACGGCTCCAAATCCATCTACACATTGATGATTGCCAAGGTACAACATCTATGTTCCGCCAAACAGACCATCTTGTAACCTCAAACCTGGATCCTTCACAGTTGTGAGTTGATTTGATTTGATTTGATTGTTGTCACATGCTCCTAAATACAGTGAAATGTTTTGATTTGTGTGCAGTATAGGCAGATCATAGTATACAAGACAAATGGATCACAGGGTACTTAGAGCAAGGCATATAAAATTACAGCTGCACAGGAGGTGCACAAAAGCAAGATCAACATTAGATTTGAAATTAGAAACATAGATAAATACAGCGCAGTACAGGCCCTCTGGCCCTCGATGTTGCGCCGATCCAAGCCCACTTAAATTAGAGAGATCCATTCAACAGTCTAATAACAGCAGGGAAGAAACTGTTCTTGAACCTGTTGTTGCGTGTGTCCAGGCTTCTGTGTCTTCTACCTGATGGAAAAGGTTGGTAGAGAGCATTACTGGAATGGGAGGAGTCTTTGATTATGTTGGCAGCCTTTTGTGGCAATGCTCATTCAATGGAGTCCATGGATGGGAGGTTGGCTTGCATGATAATCTGGGCTGTGTTAACAATATTCTTAGTTTCTTACGGTCCTGGGCACAGCAGTTGCTATGCCAGGCCATGATGCGCCCGATGGAATGTTTTCGCTGTTATATCTGTAAAAGTTGGTGAGGGTCTTTACAGATGTGATTTTTCCTCTGAGGAAGGAAAGGTGTTGATGTGTCTTCTTGACCGTCGCATCTACATGGGAGGCAGGACCAGGAAAATTGTTGGTTACCGTCACTTGATGCTCTCGACCCTCTCCACCTCTGCTCCATTGATGTGGATACGGGCAAATGCCCTTCCTTTCTTCCTGAAGCCAATGATCAGTTCTTTAGTTTTGTGACATTGAGGGAAAGATTTTTATGTTTGCACCATAACACCAAACATTTTATCTCCTTCCTGTATTCTGACTCATCATTGTTTGATATCCAGCCTACAATGGTGGTATCATCAGCAAACTTGTAGATGGAATTCACACAAAATTTGGCCACACATTCATGATGTACGGGGGTACAGTAGGGGGCTGATCCTTGTGGGGCACCAGTGTTGAGAATTATTGTGGAGGAGGTGCTGTTGTCTATCTTCACTGATTGTGGTCTGTGGATCAGGAAGCTGAGGTTCCAGTTGCAAAAGGACAAGTCTCGGAGTTTAGAGATTAGTTTGGTTTATAATAGTGAAGGTGGAGCTGACGATGATAAGTAGAAGCCTGACATAAGTATCCTCATTTTCTAAATGTTCTAGGGATGAGAGTAGAGCTAGGGAAATGAGGTCTGCTGTGAACCTGTTGTGCTGTTAGGCAAATTGCAAGATATTTAATAGAATATCCTTCATTGTGACGTGAGGGAGGCTGGCGTCACTGTGAGCCATGACTAACCACTAAAGTACTTCACAATTATGGAGGTTAGAGCCACCAGGCAGTAGTTGTTGAGGCAGGTTGCATGTATTTGCTTTGGTGGTGGAATGATGGTCACCAATCGAAAAGCCAACTAGCTGCCTTAGAGGTCCAACGTATGTGGAAGCATCTGAATTGATATAATGGTTGTTTTCTGCCTCTCATTAACAATGACAATTTTTTTAAAAAGTCTGGGAATTTAAGCAAGCAAAAGTGAGGACTGCAGGTGCTGGAAACCAGAGTCTAGATTAGAGTGGTGCTGGAAAAGCACAGCAGGTCAGGCAGCATCTGAGGAGCAGGAAAATCGATGTTTCAGGCAAAAGCTCTTACACTCAGAGTCATAGAGATGTACAGCATGGAAACAGACCCTTCAGTCCAACCCGTCCATGCTGACCAGATATCCCAACCCAATCTAGTCCCACCTGCCAACCGGCCATGATGCCAGGCCATGATCCCACCTGGCCCATATCGCTCCAAACCCTTCCCATTCATATACCCATCCAAATGTCTCTTAAATGTTCCAATTGTACCAGCCTCCACTACTTCCTCTGACAGCTCATTCCACACACATACCACCCTCTGCTTGAAAAAGTTGCCTCTTAGGTCTCTTTTATATCTTTCCCCTCTCACCCTAAACCTATGCCCCCTAATTCTGGACTCCGCAACCCCATGGAAAAGACTTTGTCTATTTACCCTATCCATGCCCACCATAATTTTGTATATCTCTATAATGTCACCCATCAGCCTCAGCCTCTGATGCTCCAGGGAAAACAGCCCTAGCCTGTTCAGCCTCTCCCTATAGCTCAAATCCTCCAACCCTGACAACATCCTTGTAAATCTTTTCTGAACCCTTTCAAGTTTCACAACATCTTTCCGATAGGAAGGAGACCAGAATTGCATGCAATATTCCAACAATAGCCTAATCAATGTCCTGTACAGCCGCAACATGACCTCCCAACTCCTGTACTCAATGCTCTGACCAATAAAGGAAAGCATACCAAACGCCTTGTTCACTATCCTATCTACCTGCGACTCCACTTCCAAGGAGCTATGAACTTGCACTCCAAGGTCTCTTTGTTCAGCAACACTCCCTAGGACCTTACCATTTAATGTATAAGTCCTGCTAAGAGTTGCTTTCCCAAAATGCAGCACCTCGCATTTATCTGAATTAAACTCCATCTGCCACTTCTCAGCCCATTGGCCCGTCTGGTCAAGGAATGGAGGCAGGGAGCATCCAGGATGGAGAAATAAATGGGGGTGGCGGGGGCACTGGGCAGAAGGTAGTAAAGAGTACCTTCTGGAGGTGGATGGAGGTGGGAATGAAGGTGATAGGTCAGAGGGGAGGGTGGAGTGGGTAGGTGGGGTAAGGGAGATTGGCAGGTGCCAAGGATGGTGCCAAGCTGAAGTTTGGAACTGGGGTGAGGTGGGGGGAGAGGAAATGAGGAAACTGGTGAAATCCACATTGATGCCTGGGGTTGAAGTGTTCCGAGGCGGAAGATGAGACATTCTCCCTCAAGGTGTCGGGTGGTGAGGGGGTGGTGGTGAAGGAGGCCCAGGACCTGCATGTCCTCAGCAGAGTGGGAGGGGGAGTTAAATTGTTGGGTGGGGTTGATTGGTGCGGGTGTCCCAGAGATGTTCCCTAAAGCGCTCTGCAAGGAGGCATCCAGACTCCCTGGTGTAAAGGAGACCGCGTCGGCAACAATGCATACGATAAATGATATTGGTGGATGTGCAGGTGAAACTTTGATGGATATGGAAGGCTCCTTTGGGGCCTTGGATGGAGGTGAGGGAGGAGGTGTGGGCTCAGGATTTGCAATTCCTGTGGTGGCAGGGGTAGATGCCAGAACGGGAGGGTGGTTTGTTGATGGGCGTGAACTGGACCAGGACCAGATCATGGCCCAATATTTCAACTCCGCCTCCCACTCTGCTGAGGACATGTAGGTCCTGGGCCTCCTCCCCCAATTCATCTCTCCACCCTGGAGGCTCCATGCCTCCATTCCTGATGAAGGGCTTTTGCCCGAAATGTCAATTTTCCTGCTCCTTGGATGCTGTTGGGAATTTAAGCAACCTAGATGTCCTACAGACCTTATCCAAAGTTCATGAACAATTATGATTACTCTAAAAATTCACAAGTTCCGTATTATGGGTGAAGGTATTTGTTACAGTGAAAAGTGAGGTGTGCTCAAAGAGTTCAAGTGACCTGGTGAGTTCAGATTTCCCTCATCTATCAATCACACCCTCTCCACTTTCCCTTTCTGGTAATGAATTGTTTGAAACGAGGACTAGACTTTCAAATCCACCATTTTTAAAGGTCTGTGGAATGTCCATCCATTGTCAGTACAGGTGCCCTGGTCATTATTTACAAGAGTGAATGTTCTACTTCTGTCTGTGTGGAGTTTGCACATTCTCCCTGTGTCTGCATGGATTTCCCCCAGGTGCTCGGCTTTCCTCCCACAATCCAAAATTGTTACTGTTAGGTGAATTGGCCATGCAAATTGCCCAAAGTGTTCAGGGAGGTGTAGGTTAGGTGCATTCGTCAGTGGTAAATTTAGAGTAATTGGGTAGCAGAATGGGTAGGGATAGGTTACTCTTTGGAGGCTAAATGGCCTGTTTCCACACTCTAGGGATTCTATGATTTTTTTTTAACGGGACAACTTGAGCTTCCCTTTAACATTTAACAATCAAGCTACTGAAGCTTGATGGCCAGCAGAACAGATAATTTTTACCCTAAATTGAAGAGATAATTCCAAAACACATCAAACTTTTATGCCTTATAGGCACCTAAATGACATGGGCTATGGAGAAAAATGTAGCAGAATTGCATGGGAACTCCAGGACACCTCTCTCGACATTGCGAAACAACTTGCTGCTAGGAGAAAGTAAGGACTGCAGATGCTGGAATCAGAGTCGAGTGTAGTGCTGGAAAAGCACAGCAGCTCAGGCAGCACCTGAGGAGCAGGAGAATCGATGTTTTGGGCATAAGCCCTTCATCAGGAAACAACTTGCTGCAAACTAGGTTCTTGGCGTCAAATCAAGATTCCTGGCTTATTGCATATAACGGGAGATTATTAGTTCGAAACCTCATTAATTAGCAGCTTCTGTCTTACCACCATCCACAAACAATTTGGATGCTGAGAATCCTTGACATGGAAGTCAGGATGGATATCTGGTGGCTACAAGTCACCGTTTGCTCCAAAGGACTTCTATGTTAGAACACCAACATCTCTGAACACATTCTATGGCATCAATCATATGCACACCAAATCTATGGACATTGGCACCTACCATGGGCCAAATTTTAAAAAAACATCACAGCATATCTCTGATCCACTTAGAGTACGCTTATGCACGTCTATGCAGCATCTCTGACTCAATGACAGCTACCTTTACAATGCTGCAGCAAGAACACTTTGTGGTTCATGGTAGTACATGGTCTCACAAGGCTGCATCCCCAACCTGTTCCCTTGGTCTTGAACTTTTGCACCTTGAGCTTACCTGGTGTTCATCTTGCTTTGCCTTGCCTTTTGCACTTTGTCCCCTCAGCCAGGAATACCAGAATCACAGCACTGAGGGAAGGGTAATTGAACTAGAAGTGCTTTCTGTTGGAAATCGAGCACTATGTGACTTATGGTAGAGATGTTTTTTTTCCTGATGTTCAGGCCATTATTTACATGCTATTTGAATGAATTATTTCAGTTGGCTGAGTAATGGCATTAAGATTGAATCGTATGGTAGAATACTTTCAATCCTCCATGGAAAAAAAATTATTCCAATCTGTGATAATGTGACTTACAATAGAACAAGTTTTCACTTGCCAGATTGTGTCACTATTCACAGATAGTAAACATGACTCAAATATTGACAAATTCATTCATTAGCAAAATCAATTCAATACAAGATTTGTCTGCTTTCAGACAGTCATCAGGAAATCAAATTATATGATGTGTCCTCCAATTCAAATGCAAATATTTTAAGTAAAGGCTATGATTCTGTCTTGGTGGCAATAATATATCTCTCAAGTGTAATTGTCCAAAAGATGTACAGTGTGCATCCCAATATATTTAACAGATAAAGTACTTTTAATATATCTTTATTGCTACAGCTTCTCAGAATAAAGTGCTTTTTAGTTACTCATTACAGAAGCAGCAAAATATTGAATTACAACTGTCAAGTTGTATATTCTGAAATCTTGGGAGGTGTTTCAATGTCCCTGGGTAATTATAATCACAGGGGATCTGTTTACTCCAATCCTGAAATTTCAACATGTCAAAATTATTTCCATTGCAAATGCCAACATAACAAGAAACAAGTCATGACAGTCCTCTGAGACCCCAAATGTGAATCCAAATTGCATTTCAAAACAAATGTAACTGATTTTTTTTAGTTCTTTTCCTCACACAGGACTATCAATTTTATGCCTCCTGGTGTTGGTACTTTATTCCCAAATTCAATCATTGTAAAATTCTTTAAACTGATCTGTCTTGATTGCGTACTTAAACATGTCAGGTAATACGAGTATTCAACCAATAAATTTTGCATTTTTTCAGAAGCAAGAAAATAGCCATAATTATGTCGAAGCCAAAGGCATGATCTTTATATTCAGAACGAGGTTTGATCAATTTATGAGGCCAATAGACCCCATTTTACTTGCAGAATATATGCATTTTTAAAGATGCTCTAATGTGCATGACTTGGTAAATATACAACCTTTCCACAATTTTCAAATTCATAATTGAACTCAAACAGTTCCAGGCATCAGGAATCTGGCAGGTATAATATAGTGTTTAATGCTAGATCCCTGAGCTAAATCCATTTAAAGCAGTACTTGTCGGACAGGAGGAGCAGAAGAAAAGAAATTCAACCTAAAAATCATTGAAAAACAGGTGACATTTTTCACATCTTGACATAGGCGAAAGGACAGCTGTTTTTTGGAAGTAACCAAAAGTCATTAATGCTAAAATGTTATCATAAACATGGCATCAAGTAAAAATGATTCAACTTTTACTTTATTGAAAAGAACCTTACCTTTAGTTTGTTGTATAAGTTGCCTATTACATAATGGTTAGTCTATGTCACTTTAGTTGGTTTATTACAGAGGAAGTTGTAAACATGAATTTTTTTTCCATTGGTTTTTCAGTCACTGGGAAACAAACTTCTTTGTTAGAAACATATTGAATTATAACATTTTTAATGAATTTTGACCATCTACCTCCCCCTCCCCAATCCCAACACATTCCCCTCCCTGATGCTCAACATACCCCCATCACCACACTCCCCAGTTGTGAAGTTTGACACCTCCCATGGTGGTCAGTCCTCTGTCACATCAACCTACATTCCTGCTACTTGGAAATCTGACATCTCTAGTGATTTTCATGTAACCCCTCAAGTCATGATGTCTAATTTGTTTATGAAATTTAATCCATTGTAATTCTCTCATCCCCACTATACATGGTATCTTACTCCAATGGCAGTATCTCACTTAGCAACCAGATCTTAAAAAGGTTTTGGAAGCAGTGTCATGAGTGTCTTCATTAGGGATCAGGATAAATGCTTAGAATCATGGAATTGTTACACTGTGCTGATTCTCTGAAAGAGGAACTCACCCAGTGTCTCCTCACTTCAATATCCTGCAGACGTTTTGTGTTTAGATCATTTTCAAATTCCTACTTGAATGCCTCAATTTAAACTGCCTCCATCACATGCTCACACGTTCCATTTCATTCCAGCTGCATGGAATATTTTCCCTCATGCTGTTTTTGATTCGTTTACCAATCGCGTGAAATCAGTTTGTTGTCAATCCTACTGTCACCTTTATCTCCATCTACTCTGTTCAGACATCCTATAGTTTAAAATATTTCGATGCAGCCAGCTCTTCTCAGAACAGCCCTAACTTCTCCAATCTTTCCATGTAACTAAAGTTCTTTATCCTTGCATTCATAATCTTTTCATCACCCTTTATAATGTCTACTTATTCTTTCTGACATGTGGTCTCCAGAGACTGAATGAGTATTTTATACTGTAAGTTCCGACTTTAAGTTGATTCATTCAACATGGATTCACTTAAGTTTTTTGAACATAATAGGGCTGGTGTGCGTGCTTACTGTCAGGACCATAACATTGGAATTTTTTTGAACTTGGGCAATTAGAGAATGTGTGACCAAATTAATAGCATTTTGGAGCAGCATTTTCCACTCCCCAACATTCTTTCCTGCTCTTGAGATTGTCTGCACATCTGAGGATCTCTCCTGTTCTTGAGTTTTCTTTTTGTCTTTCCGAGACCACTCCTGCTCTTGAGATTCTTTCACAATGTTTGACTCTACCTCTTTCTGGGAAAGGAATATAGGAACAGAAGTAGGCCCTTTTGCCCTTTGAACCTGCTTTACCATTCAAAAGCATTATGGTTGATCTGTTTGTGGTCTCAGCTCCACTTTCATATCTGCATCCCATGGTCCTTAACTTCCTGGTCTATCAAAAATCTACCGACTCAACCCAACTCTAGTTACTTACTGTAACTGCATGCTTGCTTTCAGTAACTGGTTCACAAGGACACCCAGGTCCTTTTCTACATCGACAACTCCCAATCTATAACCATTTAAACATTGCTATGATTTTTTTTCTACCCAAGTGGAACAATGTCATAGTTATCCATGTTATACTGCATCTGCCATGTATTTTCCCATTCACTTAACTTGTCTAAATTTCCCTGAAGCCTTTCTGCATCCTCCACACCAATCTAAACCACACTGAGTTTTGTATGTTCAGTAAACTTGGGAATATTACATTTGATTCCCTCATTAAAATTGCTGATATATATTATGAAAAACTGGGGCCCAAGTACTGATCCCTGCGGTGTACCACTCATCACCGTCTTTCACTCCAAAAGCAGTCTATTTATTCCTCCTCTCCATTACTGATTGCTAATCAATTCTCAACCTATTTCAAACTATTATCACTACCAATCCCACATGGTTTGATTTTGCACACTAACCTCTTATGTAGGACATATCAAAATCCAATATACCATTCCACTGGTTCTTCCTCCACTATTCTTCAGCTCAAATCTTTAAAAAAATCCAGTAGCTTTGTCAAATATGATTTCCCTTTCATAAATGCATGCTCTTTTAGTATAATCTCATTGATATTTTCTGAGATTTTTTTTGTCATATCCTTGATAACATACATTGATACATTCCTTACTACTGATTTTAGTCTACATGGTCAGTAATCACTAATTTTTTCCCTCCTTTCTCTTATTATCTGTGGAGTTACATTTACCACCCTCAAATCTGCCAGGACAGTTCCAAAATCAACAGAATTTTGGAAGTTAAAAACCAACACATCTATTATTTCCATAGCTACTTCCTGTCGTACCCTGGCATATATTATGAGGACCTTGGGATTTATCACCTAATACCATAATTTGCTAAAATTAATTTGTTCAATTTCTCCTTCCCAACAGATCCATGCTTCAAATTAGACAGAAATAGACATAAATTATTTCTATGTCTCTCAATTGTTTTGGCACTTCTTTGTCCACCATCAATTCTCTTATTTTCTGCCTGTAAGGGGTCAACATTTTTCCGTAATAATCTCTTTTTCTGTACTTACAGAAGCTTGTACAGTTTGTGTTTATGTTCCTTGCATCCCCTCAAACTCAATTTTACCCTACTTAATCAAGACCATGGTACTCTTTTGTTGAATTCTAAACTATTCTGAGCCCTTAGACCTGCTACTTTTTCTGGCCACTTTACAGGAGTCCTGTTTGAATCTAATACTATGCTAATTTTCTTTTTGTTAATTATGGTGATTGATGTTTCTTGTTGTGTTCTTTCATCCAAAAGGATTAGTTCTTCAAATATTGCCTTATTCACTGTCATGCCTTCCATTGAATTTACTCAGTGTGGTTCATCCAACTCATCCTCATCTATTCTCAGTTTCTTTTGTTTAAATTTAGAACCCTACTTTTGGATTGAACTTCTCCATTCTCTACTACAATGAAGAATTCTATCGTGCGATGGCCACTTTTTCCTAAAGGACTTCTCAAAACAACGGTATTAATTAATGCCTTCTCATTGCAGAAAACAAATCTAGGATGGCTTATTCCTGGTTGGTTTCTCAAAGTACTGGTTGAAAAAAACATCTTGTACACGCTCCATGAATTTGTTTACCACAATATTGTTGCAAATGTGATTTGCACAATCTATATGTAAATGTAAAGCATCCATGAATACTATAGCACCGTTGTTGCATGCATCTTTAAATTCCTGTCCAGTGCCATCCTCTAATTCTGATTCACTTCTCACATTTGGGCGGCATGGTGGCACAGTGGTTAGCACTGCTGCCTCACAGTGCCAGGGACCTGGGTTCAATTCCCGCCTCAGGTGACTGACTGTGTGGAGTTTGCACGTTCTCCCCGTGTCTGCGTGGGTTTCCTCCGGGTGCTCCGGTTTCCTCCCACAGTCCAAAGATGTGTGGGTCATGTGAATTGGCCATGCTAAATTGCCCGTAGTGTTAGGTAAGGGGTACGGGTGGGTTGCGCTTCGGCGGGTCGGTGTGGACTTGTTGGGCTGAAGGGCCTGTTTCCACACTGTAAGTAATCTAATCTAATCTCTGCATTAAATATCATTGACCACATCTTTACCCAACACCCCCAGCTTGCTGTGGTCTCCTGAGATTTATCACTAGCATCCTCATAGTTCAAACACTTCCAAGTTTTATATCACCCAAAAATATTGAAATTGTGCTTTGTACACCCAAGACTAGATCATTAATGTTGTGTCATAGAGTCATAAAGATGTACAACATGGAAACAGACTCTTGGTCCAACTCATCCATTCCAACCAGATAGCCTAAATTAATCCAGTCCTATTTGCCAGCACTTGGCCTATATCCCTCTAAACCCTTCCTATTCATAAACCCATCCAGATGCTTTTTAAGTGTTGTAATTGTACCAGCCTCCATCACTTCTCTGGCAGCTCATTTCTGTACATGCACCACCCTCTGCATGAAAAAGTTGCACCTTCGGTCTCTTCTAAATCTTTCCACTCGCACCCTAAACCAATGCCATCTAATTCTGGACTCCCATACCCCAGGGAAAAGACCTTGCCTATTTATCCTATCCATGCCCCTCATGATTTTGTAAACCTCTATAAGGTCACCCCTCAGCCTCTGATGCTCTGGGGAAAAAGCCCCAGCCTACACAGCCTCTCTCGACAGCTCAAACCATCCCTATACTCAATGCTCTGACCAATAAAATAAAGAATACTAAACACCTTCTTCTCTATCCTATCTACCTGGGACTCCACTTTCAAGGAACTAAGAACCTGTACTCTAAGGCGCCTTTGTTCAGCAACACTCCCCAGGACCTTACCATTAAGCCACTAAGTCCTGCCCTGAATTGCCTTTCCAAAAGGCAGCACCTAATATTTATCTAAATTAAATTCCATCTGCCACTCCTTGGCCCATTGACCCATCTGATCAAGATCCCATTGTACTTTGAGGTAACTTTCTTCGCTGTCCATCACACTTCCAATGTGCAGACTTACTAATTATACCTCCTATGTTCACATCCAAATCATTTATATATCTTGCCATGAAAAGGAAACGTTAGTAGAGTTATGAAGAACTTGGGACTACTTAATAGCTCTTTCAAAGAACTGGTATGGGCACAAAAGGTCAAATGACTTTCTTCTGTGCTGACAGATTCTGTGATTAAATGACGTTCATTCAAATGATCAAACTAGTCTTTACTACATGGAGTGTGTGTGTTCTTAATAATTACTTATAAACAAACATTTCCAGGAAGATTGAGCCCTGCTGTGCAATCCAATATCTGGTAATTGCCTTATTGAGGGACCACAATAAACGTTCTGCAGGCAATTTTGCCTTGTCTGATTTCTACAATTATGTTCTTTCATTGTAAATGAGAATACATTACCTGTAATTGTATTCAGATCTCTAATGCATCCCTCATCCTTGTTCCCTGAAACCAATGAAAATGATGTTCTTTGCTCAGGAGACATGTTTTTCAGTCTCCCTGATTTGTTTTTCATAGCAACATCTATTTACTTCCTTTCAAAGAAACCTAGCCATAGAGACAGACCTTCAGGCACACCAAATTACTAAAAAAGACATCAATTTGCAACATGTCAAAGCTGAGGCTCATGACCTCCGCTTTTAAATCCTAAAATAGCATAAATACACCATCACAACAACATGCTCCCTCAGTATAACATAAACAGATTGGTAAGTGTACTGTAAAATCGCATTGCTACTTTTCAGACTTGAAGTAATTTAATAAAAGTCTTTAAAACTTTAACCCATTCAAAACCCAATCACATTGTCCCAGTCATATTCATTTCATGTTGGAGAATCCAAAACTACAGGTTATACATACAAAATACTAAACACTACTAAAGTAGTGACAAAATCCTTTATTCAAAGAGTATAACACACAATCAGAAAAAGTGAATGAGGCAAATGCCTTTGATGGTTTTCAAAAGGAAATGAGATGGGCACATGTGAGTAAAGGGAGTTTAAATACATACTAAAAGATGTACAAAGTTAAAAATCACACAACAGCAGGTTATAGTCCAACATATTTATTTGGAAACACCAGCTTTTAGAGAGCGGCTCCTTCATCAGGTGGTTGTGCTAAAAGATGGGTAGCATTCTGTGAAAAACAAGCAGAATGATCTATTTGTTTGCACTATCATCTTTGCCAAAAGAAATTCATCATAGTTTGCTCATGTGGTGAGAGAATCCTGCAGCCATATGTTCATTAATATCAAAGAAAACTGCATGATGAGCAAAGCATTCCTGGAAGGCAGAGAAGAATGTGCACAAACGTGAAAGACTGGCTGCTAGGCCTGGACATTAAGCAATTGGGAAGAATGGTCGACATAGAAATGTGTGGAGTTCCATGATTAGCAATTTTTGAAAATCTGAAGATACCCTATGAAGGGGGGTATTCAATAAACGCTATGTCATAGAAAGTCATAAAGGTCTACAGTACAGATAAAGGCCTTTTGGTCTATCAAGTCTGCGCTAGTCAAAAACAAGCACCTAACTATTCTAAGCCTGTTTTTCAGCACATGGCCCAAAGCTTTGTGTGCCTTGGTATCACATGTGCACATCTAAATACTTCTTGAGTATGACAGTTTCTGCTTTCACCACTCTAATAGGCAGGGAGCTTCAGATTCCCTCCATTCTCTGGATGGAAAAGGTTTTTTGTCATATCCTGTCCTCCAGTCCTCTGGCACCTCTCCTGTGGTCAGAAATGAAGTGGAAATTATTGCCAGCATCCTTGTTATTTCCTCCCTTACCTCACACAACAGCTTGTGGTACATTTCATCTGGGCCCTTGAGGTTGATCTATTTTTAAGCCTGTAACACCACTCAGAATCTTCTTTTGGGTAAAAACAATGACTGCAGGTGCTGGAAACCAGATTCTAGATTAGAGTGGTGCTGGAAAAGCACATCAGTTCAGGCAGCATCCGAGGAGCAGGAAAATCGATGTTTCGGGCAAAAGCCCTTCATCAGGAATAGAGGCAGAGTGCCTGCAGGGTGGAGAGATAAATGAGAGGGGGTGGAGATGGGGAGAAAGTAGCATAGAGTACAATAGGTGAATGGGGGTAGGGATGGAGGCGATAGGTCAGGGAGGAGGGTGGGGGAAGGTAGCAAAGAGTACAATGGGTGAATGGGGGTGGGGATGAAGGTGATAGGTCAGAAAGGAGGGTGGAGTGGATAGGTAGAAAGGAAGATAGACAGGTACGATAAGTCATAGGGACAGTGCTGTGCTGGAAGTTTGGAACTGGGGTGAGGTAGGGGAAGGGGAAATGAGGAGACTGGTGAAGTCCACATTGATGCCATGGGGTTGAAGTGTTCCGAGGCGGAAGATGAAGCATTCTTCCTCCAGGAATCGAGTGGTAAGGGAGCGGCGGTGAAGGAGGCCCAGGACCTCCATGTCCTTAGCTGAATGGGTGGGGGAGTTGAAATGTTGGGCCACAGGGTGTGGGTGCGGGTGTCCTAGAGATGTTCCCTAAAGCGCTCTGCTAGGAGGCGTCCAGTCTCCCCAGTGTAGAGGAGACCGCATCGGGAGCAATGGATACAATAAATGGTATTGGTGAACGTGCAGGTAAAACTTTGATGGATGTGGAAGTCTCCTTTGGGCCCTTGGATGGAGGTGAGGGAGGAGGTGTGGGTGCAGGTTTTGCAATTACTGCGGTGGCAGGGGAAGGTGCCAGGATGGGAGGGTGGGTTGTTGGGGGGCGTTGACCTGACCAGGTAGTCACGGAGGGAATGGTCTTTGCAGAAGGCAGAAAGGGGTGGGGAGGGAAATAGAGCCCACCACCAGGGATATGTTTGGAGGTGACGGAAATGTGATCGGATGATTTGGTTTATGCGAAGGTTGATAGGGTGGAAGGTGAGCACTAGGGGGGTTCTGTCCTTGTTACGGTTGGAGGAGTAGGGTCTGAGGGCAGATGTGCGGGATGTGGACGAGATGCGTTGGACAGCAGCTTTAACCACGTGGGAAGGGAAATTGCAGTCTCTAAAGAAGAAGCCCATCTGGTGTGTTCTGTGGTGGAACTGGTCCTCCTGGGAGCAAATACGGGGGAGCCGGAGGAATTGGGAATACGGGATAGCATTTTTGCAAGAGGTAGGGTGGGAAGAAGTGTAATCCAGGTAGCTGTGAGAGTCAGTGGGTTTGTAAAATATGTCGGTGTCAAGTCGATCGTCATTGATAGATATGGAGAATCTTTTTTTGGTCAATGCTAATTTATTTGATTATATCACAGAAATTATGTAATTATCTCTCCATAATATTGTCTTTTTCTCTAAAAGGTGCTGCCTTTTATTAGAATATGGGACCTCAGCTGTTAGTATGTTGAATGAGTGAAAATTCTACATGTGCAAATGTTGAGTTTTGCCAAATTGATCAACTATGCAGGATATCATAGACTCAAGCTCTATCGCTTCCTCACTCTTTGTATTGACACAGGCCTAGAACTTGGTTAGAACTGAATAAATGTGGCCTTGTTTATTCATAGGTAATGCATAATATTAGTGGACTTACACACTCATTAAATAGGAATGCAACTAATGCACTGTTTATTGACTATATGCATGATTATATGCTGGAAAGCAAGTATCTTTGGAACTGTTTAAAAACGTTCTGCAGTTTTTAAAATGGAGATGTCCAGTGGCTGCAGAGTAAATGCAGGAAAGTGCTTAATGAGGTTAAGAAAGGACACAAACAGCCACAGCAATATTGTTAGATGATAAGATGCAGTGTTGAAGATCCTCAACAAAGGACTCTGTGGAAGGAGAGTGATGTTCTTCCTGTCACCAATGTCCCTGCAACTGTTCTCTTCTCTCCCCACTGACAAGAAGGTCTGCAGTCATGTTCTGAGGAGGTCTTGGGAATGATTTGATGAAGAAATAAAAATAAAGGACCATTGCTGTTCACATCTACTTTGCAGAGTAATCTGTATCTCCCAGTTTAAGTTTTATGGCTTAATCAGAAATACTGATCCAAATTTAAATAATTATATGTAAATGAGGAGTATGATTTTAACATTAAGATTAAGCTACAACTGTGTGTCCTAATCTCATATTATCGACAAACTACATTTGATAATTTCATGGAAAATTGCCCAAAAAGCCCTAACTGGATTTGAAATAGGCTGGTTAGCTAGGTTACATTTTATTACTAACTCTCCATATTTTTAAATTCTATATTATCTTAATTTTATTTATTCATTTTCTCTCCTCAGCGCTGCTAATTTGTCATGATTTCCAGGCTCCTTTTTCTTTTGTTTGCTTTGTTGCTCTCCACATGCCTTATTTGTTCACTTCTTTTTATTTATATTTGAAGCTGACAAAGGTCTGTTTTCACCTTGGTTCTACTCCATAAGGCTACATATTCTAAGATTCATATTCACAGGATTGTTGTTTCTATCTTTTGCCCATCATCTGCAGATAGATTCATTGAGCATAGAGATATACAACATGGAAACAGAACCTCTGTTCCAACTTGTCCATGCCGACAAGATATTCTTTTTAAATCTAGTCCCATTTGCCAGCATTTGACCGATATTCCTCTGAAGCCTTTCCATTCGTATACCATCCAGCTGCCTTTTAAATGATGTAATTGTACCAGCCTCCACCTCTTCCTTTGGCAACTCACTCCATACACACATCACTCTTTGCGTGAAAAAGTTGCCACTTAGGTACCTTTTAAATCTTTCCCCTCTCACCTTAAACCTATGCCCTCTAGTTCTGGACTCCCTCACTCCAGGGAAAAGACCTTGCCTATTTACTCTATCCATGCCCCTCATGATTTTATAAAAAATCTATAAGCTCACCCCTCAGTTTCCAATGCTCCAGGGAAAATAGGCCCCACCTATTAATTCTCTCCCTATAGCTCAAAGTCTCTAACTCTGGCAACACCCTTGTAAATCTTTTCTGAATCCTTTCAAGTCTGACAACATCCTTCCTATAGCAGGGAGACTAAAATTGCATGCAGTATTCCAAAAATGGCCTAACCAATGCCCTGTAAAGCTGCAATATGACCTCCCAACGCCCTGACTAATAAAGGCAAGCATACCAAATGCCTTCCTCATTATCCTGTCTACCTGTGAATCCATGTTCAAGGAACTATGAACCTGCACTTCAAAGTCTCTTTGTTCAGCAACACTACCCAGGACCTTACCATTAAGAGTATAAGTCCTGCCCTGCTTTGCCTTTGCAAATTGCAGCACTTCACATTTATCTAAATTAAACTCAATCTGCCAATCCTCGGCACATTGGCCCATCTGATCAAGATCCCATTGTATTTTGAGGTAACCTTTTTCGTTGTCTGCTACATCTCCAACTTTGGTGTCATCTGCAAACTTACTAACCACACCTCCTATGTTCACATCCAAATCATTTACATAAATGATGAAAAGCAGTAGAACCAGCACTGATTCTTGTGGCACACCACTGGACAGGCCTCCAGTCTGAAAAGCAAACTTCCACCACCACCCTCTGTCTTCTACCTTTGAGCCAGTTCTGTATCCAAATGGTTAGTTCCCTCTGTATTCCATGCAATCTAATCTTGCTAACCAGTCTACCTTGAGAAGCCTTGCTGAATGCCTTACTGTAGTCCATATAGATCATCAAGGAGAAAGTGAGGTCTGCAGATGCTGGAGGTCAGAGCTGAAAATGTGTTGCTGGAAAGGCGCAGCAGGTCAGGCAGCACCCAAGGAACAGGAGATTCAACGTTTCCAGCAACACATTTTCAGCTCTGTATAGATCATGTCCACCGCTCCGCCTCATCAATCCTCTTTGTTACTTCTTCAAAAACTCAATCAAGTTCATGAGACACAATTTCCCATGCACAAAGCTAATTATTCCCAATCAATCCTTGCCTTTCTAAATAAATCCTGTTCTTCAGAATTCCCTCTAACAACTTTCCCACCACCAATGTTAGGCTCACTGGTCTATAATGCCCTGGGTTTTTACTTACCAACCTCTAGTCTTTAAGCACCTCATGTGGCTATCAATATCACAGCAAGGGCCCAGCAATCACTTCCCTAGCTTCCCACAGAGTTCTAGAGTATATCTCATCAGGTCCTGGGGATTTATCCACCTTTTGTGTGTTTTAAGACACCCATTACCTCTCTTCTGTAATATTGACTTGAATCAAAAGAATATTCAGCAAACCAGGATTTGTAGCTGATTTTGTAAAAATGCATATTTGTAAACAATGGTGACAAACTATATAGCATATATAACAGTAATGCTACAGAGTCACTTTGTACATCAAGATCCCATTGACTCTGAGGTAACCTTCAGATAGTTTCTCTATGGGGAATGTTAAGAATTAAAGATGCAAATCAGTGAAAGTGATTGAAGAAATGATAAGAACTAGAACATTTATAAATTCATATTTTTAATGTCTCAGGATACAATATCCATTATCAATTAAAAAGAATATTCACTGTCGATACAAATACAGACCATTGTACATCTATTGTCACCTTCTTGCAGTCAACAATTAGATATACTTTCTTGTTATGGATCAAAGAACATGAATATTTGTACAATTGCAACAGCTGTCACTAGAAGGGAGAAAAATAACGATGGGGTCACAAAGTGTGATCTGATTTATTATACAAACTGACATCAATAATTACCTAGATTTGGTCACTCTGGTCTTGGTTTATTATGTCACTATTCGTCAATGATCTAAAGTGGACTATTATCTCAAAAGCACAAGAACTTTGTGACTGTGGGAAGAGCAATCAGTTTCTGATGAAGCTGTATATCATTCCCAATGCCTACAATTGGCTGTGGTTTGGCTTTTCAACATTAAAGCAGTTACTGCAAGATGTAACATCCATTAGTCAGTTGAAAACTATGTACTTGGAGACGGAAAGAAAGCAATAGCGTCATACTTTTCTCAACATCGTCAAACCAAGTGTAATACTGTACTCAAGAATAATTGAACCAACGGTCAATATAGTTACCGTAAATTTGATTTTCCAGTGCACAATTTCCACATTTGGAATATACTGTTTATGGAAAGAGGAATGCTTTATCTGAACTGAGTAAATTATAGACTAAGCAATAGTTTTAAAATCTATTTCTAACTGGAATCAACATTTATATAGAAGAATCTCATTGTTTCGTTTGAAGCAATCTTCCTAATGAAAGGTTCAGCAGACAATGGGAGCCAGGATTTTGCCTGGAAATGTAAAAACATGCATTGCAATTCTCCAGTGTCTGCACAACTGGAAAGGTTTCATTTGTTTCCTCTTTCTCATGAAAATTAAGGAAACATAAGTGTATCGTGGGAAACTATAGAATGTCTGGAAAGTTTTGAAGCACTTAAATAAAACATTTGGATCAATTGGGGAAAAGAAAGTATTATTAATCCAATAATTGTAAACAGAAAGAAGAGCTGAAAGTATCCATGTTAATATTTTCCAGAGATTAGAGTCACTTTCTAATGGGCTTTGCTTGATCAAAAGCATCAAAGCCATGTTTATAAAAAGACAGTGTCATGCCTCATTATATTGACAATGTCAATACCCAGCAGGGATTGTCCAGATAATCACGTACAATCTTAACACCAATAAAATGACAGCCTTGTGTTCAACCTTCACTAGAGAACTTTCAAAACAAGTCCATAATTTGCTATTAAATGAACTTTGATTTCCCACCAGATGGCCATTGAAAAGGCTGTTAATGAAATAATGAATGAAATATATCAAGTAAGACGTGCAATCCAAATCAGTGTTCAACAGAAGTTTATTTCTCTGCACATTTTGAAATGAATTTTGTCCTCACCAACAATGTGTTTGATAGAATATTGTGGGAAGAATTGAAGAGAACTAAGTATGCCACAGAAATGTGTGAAGGTGTTTCCAACGCATCTCAGATTCTGCTTGAAACTACGGGAGTTTTCAAGGTTGTACTACAAGTAGGTGACAGAAAGGTAAATGCAAACATTGTGGTCACTGAAGAGAAAGGGAAACCACTTACAAGCAGACTAACAGAAAACATTGATCAGGTTTCTGTACTTAACAAGAAACTACTATTTATTACAAACAAATCAAGTCTAACTACAGGTAAATAAACCTTTTTAAATTTGTTCATAGGAAGGGGGCATCACTGACTGGGTCAATATTTATTGCCCAAATCGAGCGGGCCTTGAGAAAGTGGATAATAAGCAGCCTTACTGACCCACTGCAGGCCATTTAATGCCAATACACCCACAAAACACTTAGGGAGGGAGTTCCAGGGTTTTGACCCAGCAACACTAAAGAACAGTAACATATTTCCTGGTCAGGATAGTAAGTGGTTTAGAGGAGATCTTGCAGATTGATGGTGTTCCCATGTAACTGCTGCCCTTGTCCTTCTGGGTGGAAAATGTTATGAGTTTGGAAGGTGCTATTAAAATGAACATTGGTGCATTTCTGCAATGGATCTTGTAGATAGTACACACTGCTGCTATAGAGCATTAGTCATTATTGGAGCAAGTGGATGTTTGGAGATGTGGTGCCAATCAAGCAAGGTTACTTTTGCCAATTGTCTGCTGGTTGGTGTCAAGCTTCTTGAGTATTGTTGGAGCTGCAACATTCAGGCAAGTGGGGAGTATTCCATTACACTCCTGACTTGTGCCTTGTAGATAGTGGACAGGCTTGGGGGAGCCAAGAGGGGAGTTATTCATTGCAGGATTCGTAGCCATTGACTTGCTTTTGTAGCCATAATACTTATATGGCTAGTTCAGTTAAGTTTCTAGTCAATGGTAAACTCCAGGATGTGGATAGTGGGGAATTCAGTGATGGTAATGTGATTGAATGTCAAGGAATGACAGCTAAGTTCTCCCTTGTTGGATATGGTTCTTGCTTTGCATTAGTGTGGCATCGACATTACTTGCCCCTTGTCAACCTAACCTAGATATTGTCCAGGTCTTGCTGTGTATAAAGCTTCAGCGTCTGAGGAGTCAGGAATGATGGTAAAGATTTCACAATCATCATTGACCATTCCCACTTCTGACCTTATGATGGAGGGAAGGTCATGGATGAATCAGGTGAGGATGGTAAAGCCTAGGGACACTACCCTGAGGAACTCCTGCAGAGTTGTCCTGGAGCTGAGATGACTGACCTCCAACAATTACAACCATCTCCTTTTATGCAGGTAAGACTGAATTATCAACATCCCTCTAGTAGTTGAACCTCTAACCTCCTTCTTCAAGCCCTATGTATAGATATAGACAGTCACATGTAAACATAGAAATATGGTGTTATGGATGGTGAAAACAAAAATGGGGAAATATGATTCAAAGCACCAGTCCAAAACATTAACCTACATGATTCAACTTTAGGTCCGAGAACTTTCAGTTCTTTGATCTCCTCATTTTAGAACTTTTCAATTCTTTGTTGAAGACACAGGCCAATAGCAAACTAATTGTAAAGGCTTTCAGTTACAGCTTACAGCAACTGGTGGAAGAACATATCTAGCAATCTTCCCTACTTTAGTTACTTCAGTGCAGAGAGAGAGAAAGTTTGGGGTGGGGGGATGGAGGGAGCAGGACAGACTATCTCATCTGCACTCTGAAGATTTCTTTCCCTGATTCATAAATACATGGGCTTTTCACCTACCCAGGCGTCTGTCAGAGAGTTGCCATCATGCTAAAAACTTCTGGCATCCACAAATGGTCCTGATTACACCAACAAATAAGCAATCAGTTGCTGAGTGAACCTCACTCTGAACACATGTATCTGAGATCTCTTCGCCATTGCCTGAACAAAGCAACAGTGTAAACTTGATTCACAATGAGAAACCTCTTCTTAAAAGTGCAGTAACTCCATCTAAAGTGCTTGGTTGAAAACAGCGCTTTTCCCATTTTGGTCTGCAATCCAAAATAAATGATGTGGTGTTTATATTAACAAATTTTCACGTATTCTCAACATTTCACATTATCTGAAGGATTTCCAGACTCTCAAACTGTCGCAGATGCATAGAGATATAAACATTCCATTGTATATAAAATGGAAAATATTGTTTGTAATGTTCTGAAAGGACATCAGTCTGGTTGTGAAGAGGAAAAAGCTAATCATGAAGTGATATATGATACCAAGAAAAATAACTGAGTTTTATCCATAACATCTTGAAGCTTTTTGCTGAAACTACCGTGACAACAGCAATAATTAAGATGTAGCACATATTTTTTCTGCAATGTTAGTATTTTAATGTCCTACAGCATACTCTTTAAATTAGAGCTGTGAAATGGAGTAATAGAATGAGTACAAGATGAACAATTTGCATCGTGTTTGCACGCTTCTATTTGCTTTTAAATTTATATGCATATTATTCCCATGAAGATATCCCCTTCACAAAATTTGGTAATGGTCTGGATGTTGTAGAAAAGATATTAGATTAGCCCTAATTCCAAGTTCAAAATAGGTGACTAAAATTGGGCATGAGGCCTCTTCAGCATATTTCGATGACTGATCAGGTTGAGAGGGTTGGTGGATGTTTGGCTCCAACAGCAATCTACAGTTGCCCTGTGGAGCCAGGAGAAGCACATCAGGGTAAATTAAAATGTTCAAATAGTTTGTTGGCAGCCTCTAGGCAGTTCTTTTAATGATCACTTGTCAGGTTGCTGAAGATGCCAAAAATCTCAAGCGGAACCAAGTGGAACAAGGTTCCCCACACCTCCCAGGGTGTTTAAACTCTCAAATGATTTAAAAAGACGTATAGGGCAAAATTAATTGAGCAATAGAAATAACTGAGCAAATCAATATTACTGAAAAAGGGACAATAAAACATGTAATTGATACAACCACGCCTTTAAATAAGATGACACAGAAAGTAAAGTGGCGATTCAGGCATTAGCCCAACATTTAAAATTTTGAATCAATAAATGATTTGGAGATGCTGGTGTTGGACTGGGGTGTACAAAGTTAAAAATCACACAACACGAGGTTATAATCCAACAGGTTTAATCACAAAACAAAAATTGTTTAGCTAACACCCATTGTTACAGCTAAGCTGAGAATGCAACTTTTTAAAAAAAGTTTTGTGATTTACACATGAAAGAAATGAAATGATCATGGTATTCGAACAGATGAAAGACTCGACAGACAATCTAGGTATTTTTCAATGTATAATTTCAGTTACATCACACTGTAAATTTTTGCGAGAAATTCTGTGCCTTAGATTTGTGCCCACCACAATCACTTGATGAAGGAGCGTCGCTCCGAAAGCTAGTGTACTTCCAATTAAACCTGTTGGACTATAACCTGGTGTTGTGTGATTTTTAACTTTGAAACTATAAAGCAATGGTTGTTGGGGTACAAAGATTGAATAAAATTCTAGAATTATTGACACTGTAGAATAGGTATCTGACTCTGGCTATAATGTTTAAAACAATAGAACAAGTGTGAACTTACAGAGAAGAGTAAAAAAAGAGTTTATGGGAAAACAAAAGCTTTAATTGAGATTATAATGCATTTATAAAATGATGCAAGGTATTTGCAACAAGTTAATCATGCAAAATCAAATCAGGTACTGCAGGATATTATGAGTTGGAAGCACAAAGAAAATTCAAAACAAGAATATTTTTACACTCGTTCACTTGCAGAATATTGAATTGGTCTACACGTGCTGAGTTTGTTGAAAAGCTGGAAATGGGAAGCAAATCCACTTTGAAAGTAAAGGAATATGGGCTGGACTAGAAAATTATTTCTCAAAAATCGTATCAAGTCCTGAAGCAGATTTTGTCTGGTTTAAAAAAAGCAGGGGGTGGGAGATCCAAAAATGTTGAAGTAAATTCTGAAGTACACCCAAAAATGAATCCAAACTCTCACTAACTTTCCAGTTCAATTTCAGTGGATGTGGTTCAGAGTTTGTAAATAAGATCACATTAAACCCAGCAGCACATATGCGCTTGGTTTAGACCTAAACCTCAGAAATAAACTTCATGACCATATTTGGTCATTTTCAGTGATAAAAGAAATCCTTACAGATGATCCTTCGAGACTTCAAATTAGTTCTGAATCTTAATGGTTTGCTCATGTTTAGAATTATCTTTCTAAGAGAAAAGGACGTCCATTTAAATTTGAACAAATTTATGATTGAGATTAAAAGAAAGTTTAAAAGGTCCAAAATAACATTATAAGGCAATGCAAACCTTTTTAGAACCCAGTCCCAAAGGAAGACTTGAAGGTATATTGACATGTCATGACCTCTGGATGTTCTAAAGCTCTCCACAGTCAATGAAGTGCTACATTCTTAGTCAGTGTCACAAGGCAGAACATGGCAAGCAACTTATGCACAGCTAACTTTCACAACTGCAGAGAAAGAAGGGAGAATACAGAGAGTGAGGCAGAAATTTAAAAAGGAGGTTCTCAAGAGTTGTAATATCTGGATTACTCCCAGTGCTTTGAGCGAGTAAGGATAGGATTAGGAGCATAGAGCAATTGAATGCATGGCTGAGGAGCTGGTGTATGGGAGAAGGATTCACATTTTTGGATCATTGAAATTTCTTTTGGGATAGAAGTGACGTGTACAAGAAAGACAGATTGCACCTGAATTGGAAGGGGACTAGTAGACTGGCAGGGAGATTTGCCAGAGCTGCTCGGGAGGATTTAAACTAGTAAAGTGGGGGATGGGACCCAGAGAGACAGTGAGGAAAGAGATCAATCTGAGAATGGTACAATTGAGAAAATAAGCAAATCAAACAGTCAGGGCAGGCAGGGACAAAACAGAAAACAAGGTAGAACTGATAACTTAAACTAATAAGGAAGGCAAATGAACTCAGGGTATGGTTAGAAACATGGGACTGGGATACCACAGCAATTACAGAAACATGGCTCAGGGATGGTCAGGACTGGCAGCTTAATGTTTTAGGATACAAATGCTCCGGAAAGGATAGAAAGGAGGGGGAGTGGCATTTTTGATAAGGGATAGCATTATAGCTGTACTGAGGGAGGATATTCCTGGAAATACATCCAGGGAAGATATTTGGGTGAAACTGAGAAATAAGAAAGGGATGATCACCTTATTGGAATTGTATTATAGACCCCCTAATAGTCAGCGGGAAATTGAGAAACAAATTTGTAAGCAGATCTCAGTTATCTGTAAGAATAATAGGGTGGATATGGTAGGGGATTTTAACTTTCCAAACATAGACTGGGACTGCCATCGTGTTAAGGGTTTAGATGAAGAGGAATTTGTTGCAAGAAAATGTTCTGATCCACTATGTGGATGTACCTACGAGAGAAGGTGCAAAACTTGACCTACTCTTGGGAAATAAGGCAGGACAGATGGGGGAGCACTTTGGGGCCAGCGACCATAATTCTGTTAGATTTAAAATAGTGATGGAAAAAGATAGACCAGATCTAAAAGTTGGAGCTCTAAATTGGAGAAAGGCCAATTTTGACGGTATTAGGCAAGAACTTTCAAAAGCTGATTAGAGACAGATGTTCGCAGGTAAAGGGACGGCTGGAAAATAGGAAGCCGTCAGAAATGAGATAACAAGAATCCAGAGAAAGCATATTCCTATTAGGGTGAAAAGAAAGGTATAGAGAATGCTGGATGACTAAAGAAATTGAAGGTTTGGTTAAGAAAAAGAAGAAAGCATATGGATGTAGATTTGCTCGTTGGGCTGGAAGGTTTATTTCCAAACATTTCATCACCCTATTAGGTAACACCTTCAGTGGGCCTCAGGCAGATGTGTTTTCCCAGTCTATCCATCCTAGGATAAGGCAAACAAAGACACGCACGAGAATTCCTAGAAGCATGGCATTCCAACCGGAATTCTATCAACAAACACATCGAGTTAGACCTCATCTACCACACCCTGAGAAAAAGAACAGGAAGTGACTTTGCCACAGGAAATGACATCACCAACCCAAAGAAACCCAAAATATATAAATAGAAAGCAGGACTTATCAGCAGTGCTTCGCCTGGGGCCCACTGAAGATGTTACCTAGTAGGGTGACAAAACATTTGGAAATAAACCTTCCAGCTCAGTGAGTAAACCTACATCCAGAACCTCAACCTGAGCTAAATATCTTCTCAAAACTGGCTAAGAAAGCATATGTCAGGTATATACAAGATAGATCAAGATAGTGAACTCTTAGATGAATATGAAGACAGTATGAGTATGCTTAAGAGAGAAATCAGGAGGGCAAAAAGGGGACATGAGATAGTCTTGGCAAATAGAGGTAAGGAGAATCCAAAGGAATTTTACAAATACATTTAGTCAAAAGGGTAACGAGGGAGAGAATAGGGTGCCTCAAAGATCAGCAAGAGAGTGTGGAGCTGCAAGAGATGGAGGAGATACTAAGCAAGTATTTTGCATCAGTGTTTACTGTGGAAAAGGACATGGAAGGTATAGAATATAGGGAAATAGATAGCGACATCTTGAAAAATGTCCATATTACAGAAGAGGAAGTGCTGGATGTCTTGAAACATATAAAAGTGAATAAATCTCCAGGACCTGATCAGGTGTACCCTAGAAGTCTGTGGGAAGCTAGGGAAGTGATTGCTGGGCCTCTTGCTGAGATATTTGTATCACCGATAATCACACGTGAGATGCCGGAAGACTGGAGGTTGGCTAACGATGTGCCACTATTTAAGAAAGGTGGTAAGGACAAACCAGAGAACTAGAGACCAGTGAGCCTGACGTCAGTGGTGGGCAAGTTGTTGGAGGGAAACCTGAGGGACAGAATGTACGTATATTTGGAAAGGCAAGGACTGATTAGGGATAGTCAACATGGCTTCGTGCATGGGAAATCATGTCTCACAAACTTGATTGAGTTTTTTGAAGAAGTAATAAAGAGGATTGATGAGGGCAGAGCAGTAGACATGATCCATATAGATTTCAATATGGCATTCAACAAGGTTACCCATGGGAGACTGATTAGCAAGATTAGATCTCATGGAATAAAGGGAGAACTAGCCATTTGGATACAGAAATGGCTCAAAGGTAGAAGGCAGAGGATGGTTGTGGAGGGTTGCTTTTCGGTTTGCAGGCCTGTGACCAGTGGAATGCCACAAGGATCGTTACTGGGTCCACTGCCTTTTGTCATTTATATAAATAATTTGGATGTGAGCTTAAGAGGTATAGTTGGTGATGTTTGCAGATGACACCAAAATTGGAGGTGTAGTGAATGTGAAGAAGGTTACCTCGGATTACAATGGGATCTTGATCAGATGGGCCAATGGGCTGAGGATTGGCAGATAGAATTTAATTCAAATAAATGCAAGGTGCCGCATTTTGGGAAAGCAAATCTTAGCAGGACTTATACACTTAATGGGAAGGTCCGAGGGAGTGTTGCTGAACAAAGAGACCTTGGTGCGTAGGTTCACAGCTCCTTGAAAGTAGAGTCGCAGGTAGATAGGATAGTGAAGGTAGTGTTGGTATGCTTTCCTTTATTGGTCATAGTATTGAGTACAGGAGCTGGGAGGTCATGTTGTGGTTGTACAGGACATTGGTTCAGCTACTTTTGGTATATTGTGTGCAATTCTGGTCTCCTTCCTATTGGAAGGATGTTGTAAAACTTGAAAGGGTTTAGAAAAGACTTACAAAGGTGCTGTTAGGGTTGAAGGATTTGAGCTGTAGGGAGAGGTTGAATAGGCTGGGGCTGTTTTCCCTGCGGCATCGGGGGCCGAGAGGTGATCTTATAGAAGTTTATAAAATCATGAGGGACATGGATAGGATAAATAGACAATGTCTTTTCCCTTTGGTGGGGGAGTCCAAAACTCAAGGGCATAGGTTTAAGGTGAGAGGGGAAAGATATTAAAAGAGAGTTAAGGGGCAATCTTTTCAAGCAGAGGGTGGTGCATGTGTGGAATGAGCTGCTGGAGGAAGTGGTGGCAGCTAGTACAATTACAACATTTAAAAGGCATCTGGATGAGTGCATGAATAGAAAGGCGTTGGAGAGATATGGGCCCAATGCTGGCAGGCGGGACAAGATTAGGTTGGGCTATCTGGTTGGCATGGACATGTTGAACCGAAGGGTCTGTTTCTGTGCTGTACACCTCTATGACTCTAATTGATAATCAGATTAGTTTTTGTTGTGAAGTTGATTGAAATAGCCAGGGTGTTGGGGAGAACTTTCTTTTCATCTTCAGTACTTTGACTTTTACACACATCTGAGAGAGCTTGAAGATCTTCAGTTTAAGTCTCAGATAGATAATTTACTGTTCAGCCAATGTATTATGGGATATGGGCTCAAGGCAGGTATGTGGAGTTCGGCTACACATCAGTAGAATCTCACTGAATAGCGGAACAACCTCGAGGGGCTGAATGGCCAACTCCTGCTCTTGTGTTCCTTAATCTTAAAATCTCATTCAAAATATTATTCTTCTGAGAGTGCAACACTAGATTTATGTCCTCAAGTCTCTGAACTAGAACTTAGAGCCATGAACTTCTACAAAGCACTGCCCACTTATCCAAGACCGATTAATGTTTAGTTATACGGTTTGATGCCACTATTTGAAATTGTGTTCAAGACAGACTAGTCAAGAAGATTGCCAAATCAAGCACTTAGACTTAGACTTCAAAGAAACATATCTTTATTATACTGAATACTAAAATACATGGTAATCATTTTCATATTTGGCTCTTGTCTTATTGAGTAAGTGTTATTCTATTTCGTTTCATATGTTCTTGTCCATGTGCTCTCAAGACTCATGCAGTGCAACCTAATGTACTGTCTTCCAACTTATAAAAAGGGACAGTGCTATCAAATAGCACTTGCAAAAGGAAGAATTTACTTCCTGAAGCTCAATTTGTTTTCTGCGAGGACCACTCAATTCCAGACTTCATTACGGCATTACTTTGAACATGGACAAAACAATTAAATTCCACCGGTGAAGGAAACACCAAGATCACATTTTAGAGAGCATGGCATCACACAGCCCTAGAAATCTGGAACAATTGAGGATCTGGGGGAGAATGCTGTCAGTTGCTATCTAATGCAGAGAAAGATGGTTGAGGTCAATTATCTCAAACCTAGGATATCTCTGCTAGAGTTTCTCGGTGTCTTGGGTCCAACTGTCTTCAGCTGCTTCATCATTAATTTTCCCTCCATTGTAAGCTCAGAAGTGTAGATGTTTGCTTATAATTGCACAATGTTCAACATCTTTCACCACTCCCCAGACACTAAAGCAGTCCATGTCTAAATGCAGCAAGATTTAGGCTTGGGCTGATAAGTGATAAGTAACAATCATGCCAGCTGAGTGCCAGACAATGATCACATCCAGCAAGAGAGAATCTACAGTCTGGTCAGATATAACATGATAGTGCCATTCCTGGGCGACCTCACATTATAAGAAAATCGTGTGATAGCAGCACCATTTAAACCAATGGGACCAGAATTGCATTATAGCCAATGCAGCTAAGAAGAATTTGCATTCTACAAATACTTGCCTAAATTATTCAATAATGTTATAGCCATTTCGTGTTGAAGCAATGCGTGTTTTACCAGAACTGACTGTACTATTATCCCTTGATGTTCAAAGGCATTGCCATCACTCAACTTCCACTATCAACATCCTGGAGGGTTACCATTGACCAGGAAGGTAACTAGTCCAGGTTTATAAGTATAGTGAGTACAACAGCAGGTCACAGACCAGGAAATCTGCAATAAGTAACTCACTTCTGATCTCCCCAGTACCCATCCATGTATAAGGCTAAAGTCAGGCGTAGGATCGAGTATTCCCCACTTACCTGGATAGGACAACTCCAATATTTAAGAAGCTTGACACTATCCAGGACAAAGCAATGTGCTTGACTGGCACCCCACCCATGACTTTCAACATTCACTCTCTTGATCCCCAATGTACATTGGCAGCATTGTGTACCATCTATAATATGCTCTGCAACAACTCACCAAGACTCCCTTGGCTGCATCCTCCAAACCTAAGACAGCTACCACCCAGAATGACAAGGGCAGCAGATGCCTGGGAACACCATCAACTGCAAGATCCTCTCCAAGTCACATAGCATCCTGGGTTGTGGAACTGCATAACCTATCACTCTCTGTTCACTGTCACTGTGTCAAAATCTTAGAAATCCCTTTCCAGAACTGTAACAGTTAAAGAAGCCACCATCTTTTCAAGGACAAAATTAGGAATGGGCACTAAATGCTGGGCTAGCTAGTGCTGCACATGACTCGTGAACAAATGAGAAAAAAGTTATCTGGAGCTGCCTAATTGGACAGAAGACCCAGGAAAACAAAACCACTGAGGGTGCTCAACAATTGAACAATGTGTGATTAAAACTCTATACTCAGACATAGTTTCCAGAACAAATTCTCTGACAGAAGTTTAAATCTGTGACAGTTGATCTTTTCTGATTTCGCCATGTTTGGCAATAGCACTGAGACAGCCAAAGTTACAAAGATTCAGTAAAATAATTGTTGCCAGAAGTCTGCTCCCACATAATTGTTGGAGATTCATCAATCATTTTCCAACTGGCCATTTCCTGGAACAGATTGCTAGACCATGTGTTAAATATCAATCCTATACAACCCTTCAAAAGAAAGGTGAATAATATTTTGAGAGAAGGTGGCATGTCAAGCTTTAGAAGGAATATACAGGGTAGCTGTCAATATGCTGATCATGGAGTTGCTTGAGTGGGGATCAAGGAAGAGCATCCTGGATTTTCCCCCAATTTGGCCTCGGATTCCCTCAGTTAATTTACCATTCCTCAGAAATTACATTCAGGTTGAGCGTGGGGGAGAGTGAAGAATTGATTGATGGAGTATGTATGTTTGTGTGGAACTCTGGTTATTTTAAGTACATGCTCCAAGAAATTAGAGTAAGCTGACATAGATGGTGAAGTTGCAATGCATTTAACTATTTCACTGGAAAAAAGCCAAACTGGTTCAGTGGAGTCAGGATTCCAGAGGAAATCTGGATAAGATGCAGCCACTAAAACTTAATCATGACACCTATCATTGCAAATTTATATATTAAAAGAAAATTTGCAAATTGCTCCTTTCATGATGTCAAGACATCCTCAAGCACAGTCAACTGATCACTTTTGGTATAGGTTTTTTTTGTAGATATTTTTATTGAAATTTAACATTTTTGCAAATTTACAAAAATAAACAAAACTCTCAAATACAAACATTGATGTACAATTAAATCATATATACAATAGTCATAATTTAACAAAGAAAAGAGAAAGAAAGAAAACAAAAAAAGAAAAAAAAGAAACGAAAAAAGAAAGAAAAAAAACTCAACTTTCTACTAATCTAACCTATAACTAACCAGAGTGTATACCTAAGTCTCTTACATGCTCGGAATGTATAAACATCAAATATAATAAAACCCGTATTCGCGCAGGATTCCTCTCCCAAGGGGCCCCGGAGCAGCCCGGTCTGAAATCTTCACTAAATAAAAGCCCTTGTTAGGATAGCCGAAATATCTGCATTTATATAATTCAAAAAGGGCTGCCATATTTTATAAAATAATTCAGTCTTTCGGTACACCATATTTGTGAGGAAGTCAAGGGGGATATATTCCATAATTAATCTGTGCCAATTTGAAAGTCCAGGGGGGCCCTCAGCCACCCAGTTCACCAAAATATTTTTCCTTGCACAGAAAGAGAGAATAGAAAATAGTCTCTTCCCATGCATATCCAGAGATGAGAGGTTCGAAAAGCCCAAAAGGAGAGATACAGGGTCCACCCTAATTTCCGTTCCTAAAATTTCTGTCAGGGTATTTGCCACTTTAGTTCAGTATCTGCGGATTTTCTGACAAGTCCACAGACAATGTACAAGAGTACCCACTGCCTTAAATTTTGCCAGTCGAGCCGGAGCTATATGGGCCCTATGAAGTATCTTCAGTTGGATAGCCTGAGTTCTGTTACAGATAGCAATTTTTCTAGCATTTTCCCAAATGTCATTCCACATATCCTCAGAGATTTCTAGCCCCAAGTCCTGCTCCCATGTTTTAAGCAGGTCATCCATGTCTCCTGAGACTCCATCATGTAGCAAATGGTATATAGTACTAATGGAGGATGCCCCCGCTGGTCGTAAGACATTACGTTCTCTGTCTGATTTATAAAGACTATCTATTAATGTAGTCTTCCTCTGTATATAATCTCGAACTTGGAAGTATCGAAAGAGATCCCCATTAGGTATTCCGAATTTCAGACGCAGCTGCTCAAACGACATCAGGATCCCATCTTTAAATAGGTCCCCTAAGCATGAGATGCCCCTGGATCTCCAGAGTTTAAAGGTGGCATCTGTAATCCCCGGTTGGAAACTTTTGGTATAGTTAAGGAAACACAGCAGCTAATTGTCACACAATATCTCCCACAAACAGAAAATATTAATAAGCAGATAATCTGTTTTCATGACATCAATTCAAGTGTAGTATTAAATTTTTCAGTGCTTGATTTATGTGACTTATTGGTTAAGCTGCAATAAGCAAAGAAGCTGAGTTCTGGGAAAAGCAAGAGAGCACACATTTTGTGAACTGAGATATTTAAACGAAATTAACCTGTTGTACATTTGGGAAATAGTGTGAATTTTGTACTGTTCTGATGCAAATTATGTACTTAAAATACACACACCAGCAACCACACAACATTAAGTCTGAATTATGATGGACTGCTCATCATCAAAATAGTTTCATGAGGTCTTATAAGTCTACCTAAGAGAGTAGATGGGGCTTCAGTTTAACACCTCATTTGAAAGGAGGGGACATATGCTTATAAAGGAGACAAATACTGACAATAAAGAGAAGCACCAGAGTACAAATATCAAATAAACCTGAATAGCACTCTTAAACATTTATTGAAAAAATGCCTTGGTTTTTTTTTTCTGTCACGTTAATTTTAGTTCAGCCATACTCTGCTCAGCTGGCGAGGGATGTTGAATTCACAGCTTCTGATGGAGAAGAAAAAGGATTTGCCAATGGGAGATGAAGAACAGTTTTCAAAAGATCTGGTTAGCTTCAATTATTTTCCAACAAAAAAAAGCAATTGAATTGTTAAGACCACATGGAACTACATTCTGCAATTGAGTTGATTCACCATGGGCAAAAGAGATCTGAATAGGCCTCATATGGAATAACCTGCAATACATGTGCTGAGTGTTACTGTGAATACCGTGAATAAGACAGTGAATATCTTAGCAAAGCAGAGAAATGTTAGCGAGACTTGTAAGAGAAGCAGAAGGAAAATATTGCCCCAGAGACCTATGTACAAGATTATGAATAATATAAATTAATAATTTACAGGACTTATTCAGAATAAGAAAATTACTTTAAAGGACAGATTAGAGTTGCAAGGGCTACAGAGAAGCAGTCTAGTAAGACAGTGCAGATTCTAAAAGTGAAGTAAAGTTACCCAACACCAAGAGAACTCAAACTACAACTACATAGGATTCGGAAACAAAATCCATAGCCGTAGCTGCAGCAGTCCAAGGCATGGTCACAACAGTGTTTTTTCAAAGCAAATACACAATGGAACCATTAGTCCATTCCACCTTCTTCAGAGCTATTATGTAAATTCCTTACAGGTAAAGTGCGAACGAGCCCTCAGCACCAACTGTACAGGTGATCAGCGACTGACATATGGAATCGAAATAAAATTCACTTACAGAACCAACACAACAATGTCAACGGAATTAAATTGGCAAGACAGAATCACATAGTGGGACACATAAGATGGGGGCACTGAAATACCCTGTGAGGTGAGCAGCACTTAAAGCTAGCCAGACCTGCACCACTTAAAGAGGAGGGGCATTCTGGTAACAGAAGATGCTAGAAGTAGTTGAACAAATCATCTCAGACAAGAAAAACACTATTTAAAGGTGTTACAGGGCAGAGAGTGGGCTACAAGGTTCTCTGACACAGCACTGAACATCTTAATTTAAGAGGTGGACAGATGCACATGGAGCAAGTCCAAATATAGATAGTAAGAAAGCAGCTAGATGTTGTGTTGATCCAAGCAGCATAGCCCCAAGGACTTGGATAGAGTTCTGGAAGAAACTTGATGATGTCCTAGGTTAACGTCGCTGAATTCATTTCAGAATGGTGACCCTCATACACGGCAAAATTTACCACCTGGCAACTCCACTCAACAACTAACAATCTCCATCAAGCAAAACCTTTGCCTCCCATTCATAGTTTACTTAAGAACTAGGAGCAGGAGCAAGCAATTCAGCACCTCAGGCCTGCTGCACCATTGATACGATCAGGCTGATCTCACCTTGGTCTTAACTCCACTTTCCTATCTACCTGTTATGACCCCTTAACCCAGAAGCCTAGGAGCCATGGAGGGAACAAAATATTAACTTTGTCCTAACTTTGTTTCAATTATTTCTTTTTATAATTTCTGTATTTAAAATGGCACTGAATTGTGGTGACTTGTACACATTTCACCATCTTGTTAAAAATACAAGTGACAATAAATTACTATTCTATTCTATTCTATCCCATCCCATCACTAATTAAAGATGTATCTATCTCCTCCATAAATTAAATCAGTGCCCTGGTATCCACTGTGGTTACTGAATTCTATAGATTCACAACCATTTGAAAGAAGTAGTTCTTCCTCATCACAGTATTAAATCTTCTACCCCTTAGCCTAAAGCTATGACCTATAATTCTAGATCACCTTGCAAAAAGAAAACCCACTGTGAATGTACTTTGATGTTTTGTATATCTCAATTAAATTTCCTCTCACTCTTCTAAACTCTGGCCTGCATCAGCTTAAACTTCTCAATCTCTTTTGATAAGAACCTTCTTCTCGCTTCAGAAATGTAACACTGCTCCATCCCTGCACAGCTTGCACAACAGTTCAATCATGAAACCTTAATGACATTGACACTGAATCCATTACTGTTGTTTGAGTATGTGACAATACAGTGGATAATGGGAACAAGTGAATGTCATATATTTGGATTTTCAAAAGAAAATCAGTAAATGCCATTAAGTTGTTGCACCAGTTACAGATTCATGATAATAATCTATGGATAGAAAATTAGCTAAAGCACAGAAAGGAAAGGAATAAACAAGTTTGTTTCAGATTGGTGGGCTTTGTGAAATGTCACAAGGATCCATACTGGGATCTCAGCTATTTGCAATCAACATTAATGGGCTAGATTCACATTACCCTACCCCCCTCCCCTTCGATGTTGACAGCCTTGCAGCTATTTAACCATCCCAGGGGTCTGGAAAACCGTCTGCTCCTCACAAGTGTTGCATCTGATCTCACTTCCCTTCAGCCATCAAAATCACTGGGGCTTGTCAAGCCAGGATTAAACCTGCAAGGTTAAACTTTCCAGTGTCATTATAATACTTTAATAAACAAGTCACCTTCTGGGATTGGGGTGACTGCTAATTCCTTGTACAGCTATCATTAAACCCAGCTGTGGGTGGTTCGGGGATTGGAGTTTGAGATTTTAAAAATTGCAACATGTCACCTAACCCCTACCCATTCTGTTTGTGTATCTTGCATTCTTGTTTAATAATTCATCGGATATTCCCAAGATCTCAGCTTTGTTCTGCTGTTGACCTGATCAGTTGATGTTTAGTCCAAGGTAAAGTGGAATGTCTGGCTTTATCTGTTTATATATCTCATAATTATGTGTACTGGTTCCATGTTTGACTATTTAGAGCTACATCCTGCTTGTGTCTTTATGCATTTTTTTCTCTTAAATTTACTAAATATTTATTTTCAGCAGTGCTAAAGTCTGAAGGCACATTCCCTGCTCTCTTACATTTCAATTATTCATTTGGAAATGACTGATGGCATTCTGCCAATATGGGAAAAATGTCCTCTGTTCTATTTAGGGACACAAAGCATAAGGTTGCTTGTGAAAAACAAAATTCACGAGGATCCAGACGAATAATATCCAATAGTCACAATGAAGATATCTATGACTTTGGAGTAAGGCAGTTCTATGCTACACTGGGGAGCTTCCAATAGTGGATCGATGATGCTATAGTGGTATTATCATTAGACGATTAATCCAGAGACTGAGGTAATGCTGGGGGAGTCTGAGTTTAAATCCTGCCATGGTTTAATGATGACCATGAAACCATTGCCAATTGTCAGGAAAAACCCATTTTGTTCACTAATATCATTTAGGGAAGGAAATCTGCCATCTTTACCTGGTCTGGCCTACATCAATCCACAGCAATGTGGTTGACTCTTAAATGCCCTCTGGGCAATTATGGACAGGCAATAAATGCTGGCCTTGATGGTGATGCCCATATCCCATGAATGAATAAAAAAGAATTTTGGATAAGAAAGGAAAATAGGCAATGCTGCAGTAGTTAGCAAGGACATAGAAGTTAAGAGGAGGTTTTTGAGGACAGGGGTTGGTGGCAAGAGATAGAAGGGAAGTAGTACCAAGAAGGGAAAATTATCATAATTTGCAAAAACTGGAATTCATTCTTTAAACGTTCTGTATCATTGTCAGTTCAAATTTCTTTCATTTCTTCCCTACTAGTTCAAATCTTTTCAGGAACTTTCTTGGGTGTTTTGAGATTTGCAAAATGACCAACCATAAAAGCATTCAACAGAGCTCATGCACAAAGGAAGGTATTGGCCATTGTGTTCACCAGATATCATTCCACTGGTGCCAGAGAATTTATACTATTCAATGCACCTTCCTTTAGCTATGTTGGTACATTCAGGAATATGTTATTTGTCTTAGACATATCTTCCATGACTACTACACCGGAGAGTAACATTTGAGATGAATTTATAGCAGCTTTACTCAGAAACAATGGGTGAAATCTTCCCAGTCCTTAAACCACGTGGGCATTAGCGAAACATTTGTGAAACTCACAAGATGGCAAGATAAGAGAGTCCCACTTTTGAGTGCAAGAAGTTCCATTTTCCAACCAAAGTGTAGAATAGCAAGATGAGATTATTGTTCATGAGTGGCACAAAGGAGAAAGTGAGGTTTGCAGATGCTGGAAATCAGAGCTGAAAATGTGTTGCTGGAAAAGCGCAGCAGGTCAGGCAGCATCCAAGGAACAGGAAATTCGACGTTTCAGGCATGAAGGGCTTATGCCCGAAACGTCGAATTTCCTGTTCCTTGGATGCTGCCTGACCTGCTGCGCTTTTCCAGCAACACATTTTCAGCCATGAGTGGCACAAAGCCTATTTACGTGTTATTAGCATCTCACTATTACTCAATTTCATTTCAATATTATGCAGTTTCCCATTTTACCACCAACTGAGCAGAAACTAGAAGGCAACAATGCCTAGCGTGAAAGTCAGAATGGGTACCTGGTCTCAAAGTCTAAGGGGAGTAGCCTTCAGTCAAGTCAAAAGAGACAGCCTTCAGTCAGGAGGTCCCAGCACAGTAAGTCAAGGACAGCCTCCAATATCAGTCCAGAGGCTTGTTCACAGTCAGTCAGCTGCTTGGAACATCAAAGATCATGGAGCTTTTACCTCCATAGTCTGGGGAGTGTGTCACGTCAGCCCAGTAGATCAAATTGGGGTGGGGAGGAATGAGGTCACTGGCCGCAGTCAGTATTGACAGTACATCCACTGAAAGACAAAGGAGGCTTATCAAGGGCCACTGTCTTGGAAGGGAAGCTAGCGGGTTCAATTGGGGAGTTTGGAATCAACATGCTGGAATGCAGAGTGGATAATAATTGTGGTTATGAACAACTCATTGCATGAGAGCTAAGATGATAGAATATGGAAGGGAAAGGGGTAAAATGGGAGCAAGAGGTCATTGACACTCAGCAAAGCCTTTGCTTTGATGGGCAGGATAGTGGATTACTATATATGGTATGACCTGGATGAATATCTTTGACCAGGCTGGTTGGATCTGGTGTTCTGGCCTCTATTCTAGTCCTGCTGATACAGGGAGGCATTCCTCTATAGCACTCAGTCAACCAGACCCTCCAGGGCTCTGTCCACAAAATATGTCATCAATTTCCCCTTGTCTGTCACCACTAGTGCAAATAAAATGAACCATGCAGGGGAGCTCCAGACTGACTGTACTTGACTGGGTGCAGAACTGCGTTTGAAATATGGCACTGATGTCCAGGATCTTGAGATGCTCTGGCAACTGGCGAATACTTCTCTTTACAGCAAGTGAGTGGTGCATTAGAGGTGTCATACACATTTAATGATGTGGGTTTGGGAAGATAGAGCTAGTAAACCTGCTTGGCCTCATGGAGAGAAACCCTTCATGACCTTGCCAGAAATGATACTTTGCCAATTTCTGGTAAGATTCAGCCCGTAGATTTTGGTTTCTTCATAAATATTTAGAATTCTGGAAGCTATGGGAAAACCCTGTTGTATCTTGTAGAACTACCACAATGTGCTTTTAATGTCAGCTGATGACAAACCTCAAAATAGTCCGAATCCTGCTGGATACAGAAGGATTGAATTACATGTTAATTACGGCATTTGAAGGCCTCGAGCCAAATTGGAAATGAGAACAAATGTATTTCTCACAAGAGTGTCAAACAAACCTCCAGTCAATCAGAAAAGAACTGGATCCTTTAAAATGGGAGTTGATCAATGCTTGATGGGGTAGGAGTTTGAGGGTTAAAGATATGAATGGCTTACTTTCATTTGGGAAGGAAAGCTGATGTTTGATGAAAGAGAGAACATAGGAAAGATGTCCATGGTAGAGTAAATTAAAAATGGGTTATCAAGAGAACAAGCTTGTAGGGTGAATTACATTCTTTAACCTTGAATTTTCTTGTCTGTGTTTTTATTAATGTTAGATTACATTATTGCTGATTTTATCTGAACTTCATTAAAATCAGCTCATAATACCAATGTTTCAAATGTTCCTGACATTTGCTTGTTAATTCAAAAACACTGACACAGTTAGCTTTTCTGTAGAGAACTGCAAAGTATTAACCAAAAAGGAAAGGCTGAGGGGTGACCTGAGGGATGTTTTTATAATTGCAAAAGGGTTTCATCAAGTGGGTACAGAAAATGGTTCCCCCGGGGGAGCAGTAAAACCCAAGGCCATCAATATAAGATAGTCACCAAGAAATCCAATAGTTGATTTAGGAGAAAACCTTTACTCAAAGAGTGGTAAGAGTGTGGAGCATGCTAACATAAGGAATGGTGAAAGTGAATAGCACAGATGAGGGAAGGGGAAGCTAAACAATATATTTGAGGAAGAAGGGAATAAATATTTCCAATTGCAGATTCAGATGCTTACAAATGGGAGAAGGCTAAAGTGAAATTTAAACATTAGTATGAACTGATGGGCTGAATGGTCTGATTCTGTGATGTATACCGTTGGCATCCTATGCAAACTCAAATATCCGTTTGTCCAAGTGCTGTTATTATAGTCAGCTCATTAAAACACACATCCTCACATAGGCATTTCCTTTTCACCAGACAAAATTCCTTACTTAAATATGAAACATATGTTATCTTATTTACCTTGTTATGTTTTCCAGCTTTTCTATAATTTGCAAATGGACAGCATCATATCACAACAAGAACAGCTGGCAGCAAGTCCAAGGGAAAAAGCAGACTGACAGGAGTTGCTAGGGATATTTCTATTAACTCCTTGCGCTGAAACAAAAACTGATTGCTACTTGAATACTTGCTCATGAGTTGCAGGCAAGTCCAGCATTTACTTCTCATCGCTAGTTGCCTTTGAGAAGATGGGGGTGAGCTGCTTTTTCTGTTGTCCATGTGGCATAAGTACACCCATGGTGCAGTTTGGTGCATCCAGCATTTTGACCAGTGATAATGAAGAAACTGCAATACTGAGCTGCATGTGTCTTTAGTGCCTTAGTCACTGCAGGGTTTCTCAGTCAATTTTATTATTACTAGACATTGTTGTCATCTTTTTGTGACAACTGAATGTCTTGCTGGTCCATTTCAGAAACCAATCAAAAATTAAACAAATTGCTTTGAGTCTGGAATCATTGATCAGTCTCGACCGCAGGACATCAGATTTCTTTCCTAAAGGACATAAGTAAACTAGATTTTCAAGTTTCCAAATTTGTATGTCAGCCAAGTAACAAGATGACTGTGCTACTGTTGTGTGCTATGTCACTTTATATGATAAAAGTATCTTATAAAAATAAATTCTTTGCACAAAATTATAGGAACATCATATTTGCTCATTTTGTTTTCGTTTCGTATTGTCGCAATGTGTCAGGTTTGTGATGGGTTTCTCTCTGTGAGGCCTGGTGAGTTTTTTGCGTAATCACCTAAATTTGCCATATAAATACCTACCATGTGCCCATGGCACCCTTCTTGTCCAATGCCATCTGAATTCTACCACTTGTCATTGCTCACCACAGCCTGGATGTAACACCATCTCTGGGGCCAGTGGTATAAATTAAGCCCGGCCATGAACCCACTCTAACATTGGCAGTCTTGAGTTGGCCTTCACCGATAACATTGTGGCACAGTGACCACAAAGCAACATTTCTCACGGCATGTGCATTGCATAGCTAACACTTGTTGTCAATTGCAACTTCACATTATTACACCTATTGCTGATCAAGTGCAAAAACACAAAACCCACTTGTCCTTAGCCACATCATCACAACTCATCTTTCAGTCCTCTCAAGCAAGCTCTGATTTGCAGCCCCAAGGAATCTACCCTATGATACTGATGCTGTGTGTCCAACATGGAGATCTGGAGGAGCAAGCAACAAGCTGGGGTTGCCAGGTACCTGCTTAGACCTTCAGCTCAGGAATTCTCACCATCCAGTTTTTAGGTGGTACAATGAGGCAAGATGGGGTAATCATGAGGGCAATCATGAGTGACAACTCCCATTAACAGGCCTCTCACTGCTTACTACGGTGAACCTGGCCTTATCATCGGAACTTAACTAAAAAATGCAACTTGTTACTTCTGACATAATTTCTTAACAGATTATCTCAAATTTTTTGCCATGATCCATAATTCAGGGCTTGGGAAGATTCTGTCTGTAATCTTTTCCTGTCTTGATCAACTTAATTTCTATTTTGCTTTTACTTTTTCTCCCAGTTACTTACACAAACCTAATTTATATATATATATTTTTAAATTCTGTTCCCTATTGTTTCTTCTTTGGAGGGCAAAACACATTCCAAAAAACACTGATCTTTCAAAACATTCTTCAAAGGCATAGATTTTTCCTGGACATTTGAAACCATTCTTGCAGTATGTATGTAAGCTAGTCAATTATATGAGGTGATGGAGGATTATGGGGCAAGACGCCCTGACGTAGCAAGGAAAGCGGAACAATCCCACGTCCCTCATAATTTTGTAAACCTCTATAAGGTCGCCCCTCAGCATCCGACACTCCAGTGAAAACAACCCCAGCCTGTTCAGTCTCTCCCTATAGCTCAAATCCTCCAACGCTGCCAACATCCTTGTAAATCTTTTCTGAACGCTTTCAAGTTTCACAACATCTTACCGATAGGAAGGAGACCAGAATTGCATGCAATATTCCAAAAGTGGCCTCGCCAATTTCCTGTACAGCCGCAACATGACCTCCCAACTCCTGTACTCAATGCTCTGACCAATAAAGGAAAGCATACCAAACGCCTTCTTCACTATCCTATCTACCTGTGACTCCACTTTTAAGGAGTGATGAACCTGCAATCCAAGGTCTCTTTGTTCAGCAACACTCCCCAGGACCTTACCATTACGTGTGTAAGTCCTACTAAGATTTGCTTTCCCAAAATGCAGCACCTTGCATTTATCTGAATTGAACTCCATCTGCTATTTCTCAGCCCAATAGCCCATCTGTTCAAGATCCTGTTGTAATCTGAGGTCACCCTCTTCGCAATCTACTACACCTCCAATTTTGGTGTCATCTGCAAACGTACTAACTATACGTCTTATACTCACTTATATAAATGACGAAAAGTAGTTGATCCAGCATCAATCTTTGTGGCACTCCACTGGTCACAGGCCTCCAGTCTGAAAAACAACCCTCCACCACCACCCTCCGTCTTCTACCTTTGAGCCAGTTCTGTATCCAAATGGCCAGTTCTCCCTGGATTCCGTGAGATCTAACCTTGCTAACCAGTCTCCCATGGGGAACCTTGTCGAACGCCTTACTGAAGTCCATTTAGATCACATCTACTGCTCTGCCCGCATCAATCCTCTTTTGTTACTTCTTCAAAAAACTCAATCAAGTTTGTAAGACATGATTTCCCACGCACAAAGCTATGTTGACTATTCCTAATCAGCTATTGACTTTCTAAATACATGTACATCCTGTCTCTCAGGATTCCCTCCAACAACTTGCCCACCACCGAGGACAGGCTCACTGATCTCTAGTTCCCTGGCTTGTCCTCACCACCCTTCTTAAACAGTGGCACTATATTAGCCAACCTCCAGTCTTCCAGCACCTCACCTGTGACTATAGATGATACAAGTATCTCAGCAAGAGGCCCAGCAATCACTTCCCTAGCTTACCACAGAGTTCTAGGTTACACCTGATCAGGTCCTGGAGATTTATCCATCTATATGCATTTCAAGACATCCAGCACTTCCTCCTCTGTAATATGGACATTTTGCAAGATGTCACCTTCTATTTTCCTATAGTCTATATCTTCCATATCCTTTTCCACAGTAAATACTGATGCAAAATACTTGTTTAGTATCTATCCCATTTTCTGCAGGTCCACACAAAGGCCGCCTTGCTGATCTTTGAGGGGCATTATTCTCCCCCAGTTACCCTTTTGTCCTTAACATATTTGTAAAAACCCTTTGGATTCTCCTTAGTTCTATTTGCCAAAGCTATTTTATGTCCCCTTTTTGCCCTCCTGATTTCCCTCTTAATTATACTCCTACTGTCATTATACTCTTCTAAGGATTCATTCGATCTATCCTGTTTATACCTGAAATATGCTTCCTTCTTTTTCTTAACCTACCCCTCAATTTCTTTAGTCATCCAGCATTCTGTATAGCTGCCAGCCTTCCCTTTCACTCTGACAGGAATATACTTTCTCTGGATTCTTGCTATCTCATTTCTGAAGGCTTCCCATTTTCCAGCTGTCCTTTTACCTATGAACATCTGCCTCCAATCAGTTTTTGAAGGTTCTTGCCTAATACCGTCAAAATTGGCCTTTCTCCAATTTAGGAATTCAACTTTTAGATCTGGTCTATCCTTTTCCATCACTATTTTAAATCTAATAGAATTATGGTTGCTGGCCCCAAAGTGCTCCCCCACTGACACCTCAGTCGCCTGTCCTGCTTTGTTTCCCAAGAGTAGGTCAAGTTTTGCACCTTCTCTAGTAGGTACATCCACATACTGAATCAGATCATTTTCATGTACACATATAACAAATTCCTCTCCATCTCAACCCTTAACACTATGACAGTTCCAGTCTATATTTGGAAAGGTAAAATCCAAAGGTAGAATCCCTATTATTCTTACGATAGCTGAGACCTCCTTACAATTTTGTTTCTCAATTTCCCTCTGACTATTAGGAGGTCTATAATACAATCTCAATAAGGTGATCATCCCTTTCTTATTTCTCAGTTCTACCCAAATATCTTCCCTGGATAAACAGGGTATTTTCCAGGAATATCCTCCCTCAGCAAGCTGTCATGCTATCCCTTATCAAAAATGCCACTCCCCCTCCTCTCTTGCCTCCCTTTCTATCCTTCCTGGAGCATTTGTATCCTGGAACATTAAGCTGCCAGCCATGTCCATCCCTGAGCTATGTTTCTGTAATTGCTATGATATCCCAGTCCCATATTCCTAACCTTGCCCTGAGTTCATCTGCCTTCCCTGTTAGGCCCCTTGCATCGAAATAAATGCAGTTTAATTTATTAGTCCTACCTTGTCCCTGCCTGCCGTCACTGTTTGACTCGCATCTGTTCTCAACTGTACCAGTCTCAGATTGATCTCTTTCCTCACTATCTCCCTGGGTCCCATACCCCCACCTTACTAGTTTAAATCCTCCCGAGCAATTCTAGCAAATTTCCATGCCAGTATATTAGTCCACTTCCAATTTAGATGCAATCCATCCTTCTTGTACAGGTCACTTCTACCCCAAAAGATATTTCAATGATCGCAAAATGTGAATCCTTCTCCTGTACACCAGCTCCTCAGCCGTGCATTCATCTGCTCTATCCTCCCATTCCTGCCCTCACTAGCTCATAGCACTGGGAGTAATCCAGATAATACTACTCTCAAGGACCTCTTTTTTAAATTCCTGCCTAACTCCCTGTAATGTCCCTTCAGAATCTCAACTTTTCCCCTTCCTATGTCATTTGTTCCCATGTGGATAATGACCGCTTGCTGACCCCTCCCGCCTTGAGAACATTCGCACCCCCTCTGAGATATCCTTGTTCCTGGCAGCAGGGAAGCAACACACCATTCTGACTTTTTGCTGCTGGCCACAGAAATGTCTGTCTGTACCTCTGATTGTGTAGAGAATCCCCTAACACAATTGATTTCTTGGAACCTGATGTACCCTTTGTTGTATTAGAGCCAGTCTCAATACCAGAAACTTCCTCTACAAAACACTGCCCCATGTTAAATTAATAGTTATGGCTTATATTTTAAGTTTAATCTCCAAAAACATATAAACAAGAAAGAACCCATTCTACTCACTACTGTAGACTTTCTGTAGGCCACACTTAAAACGACAATTCACTTATCCGATTCTGTGCTGTGAACTTCTCCCAATAGCTCCTCCAAGATCAGTTCTGAATTTCACTGTTCGTTAATTTTCCCAGATGCACTCCAAAGCCCAGCGATACATGAATTCAAACAACAAAGGCAGTAACTGTGCAGGTACAGTGTGGTGTCAGTTTCTTTTTCTTTTTCTCCCTCTCACTCCTGCACTGACCTCACCATGTGCTTCATTTGTCTATTCTTCTCCCTTTTAAAACTGCTGTTGTTTTGACTTTTTTTTTCCCAAAGCTCCAAAACAATGCAACAGCATATAAAACAATAATTGCTGGTTCTGGAATTCTAGGGAATGACCTCCAGCACCTAAAATACTTCAGAAAAGGTGCAGCTGTTACAGCCAGAAATTTTTCCCATCCTCCATCTTGGATTACCCAGAATCCCATCCTTGGTTATAACCTTAAAAAAACAGGGCATTTTACAAGTTCATTGTAATGGTAGACAATTATATTTCTTAAACAGATTAAGCAATACTTTGATACTGAAATAATGATAACTTCTATGCAGCTTTTGTCATACAAAAGCACACTAAACCATTCAATGGATCTCTCAAACCAGCTACTTATTTCCTTAGAGTGACTGGAGTGGAATGGTTAGCTCAGGTTGCTAGATTGTGGTTTAGAATGGCACAAACACATGAGTTCATTTCCCTTAATACCTGTGGTGTTTATGAATATCTGTCTCCTTGATTTTCCCCATGCTTTATGCAAATAGTGCCTCTCAAGCTAGATAACCACTTGTCTCTATGATCCCTTGTGGATATGGTTAATTACAAACAAATGAACTGAAACCATGCTATGCTGTGCAATTAGCTAATTGGTTTAGAGGTTTTTGACTTTGTTAAAGTTCCAGATAAAGGAATTTTGCATACATTTTGCACAAGTGTACTCTTAATAATTTTGAATGATGTAATTTCAATCCTCAGACATGCCAATTTAGGAATAAATATAAACCCTGGTTTTTCCTTAATGATGTTCAGCTTGTGTCATTCTCGATGGTTCCATGAAAAATCTATATAAGACTGAGGAGTTTATTTATATTCAAGATTGAACTGGTCCCTTTTCATAGGCACAGCTGAACTACAGATTCAGAGAGTGGATAGTACTAAGTTTTATGTTAAAAGTTGGTCTGCTACTGACACCTCAAAGGCTTGGTATAAAGGATATTTTTGTAAGAAAGTGTTAAATCTGGCTTCAAGAGACTAATACCTGGTATTTCCAATGTCCTATTCCAGCACTGGAGTTAATCGGTCTTCCCTTTTGTCCTTGATGGTGGCAAATTTGTGTAGCATGGAGCAGATATTCGGAGGCATGGCCAGACGACATTATAAAATGTCTCTCCATGGGTTTTTAATTATTCTGGTGGTTATATGGGCTTCATTGGATTTTTATTCATCTGGTGTTGGTAGCTGCCACCCTTGAAAACAAGCATCTCAGAAAGAAAATTGAGTAAAACTTGCGAATGCACATACTGCTCCAATTCATCTTGTACACATCAAAATGGAGGACCAGTACAACCTGTACAGTCATTTTCAACAGTTACCCTTTTTTCCTCTTACTGGTTTCTCTTTAATGTAAGTTGGCTTTCTGAATGCCTGTCTGCTGACAGAATTGAACATGTTATGGTACATGAATGCCATAAATTTCCATGCAAGTGTTCAGTTGGTCACATGAGAACTATCAATAAATCTTAGGGTTTTGTCGTACAAACCAACAAAGTAAAAAATTCCAGTCGTTTCTAATTTGGCTACAGGGCTTCATGGGGAGACATGTAAAGATGTCTGTCCTGGTAATCATCACATCTGTGACCTGTTGTGAATTGACGGATAATGCAGTTATTCTGATATTTTCAGTCAAAAGCCTGACTTAATCACTGCTGTCCTGGAGAGGAGGTGGTTCCAACCACATTTCTCCTATAACCTACCTGAGGCTGCTTGAATGTGAGTAATTATGAGTTCCCCTGGTGCAAACAAATCTGCTTCATATTTGTCCTTTCATCCATTCTCCCAAAGAATTCCATCAAATAGTAACAATTAAATGTACAGTTCACTCTCCAAAACTAAAACATTATTCACAGTTACTGCCAATTTTTATGGGTGAATTGTGCACAGTGCATTCTTGGGTAATCCCTTGAGAAACTATTTGCATTATATTAACACAAAATTCAGCATTCTGGTATATTCTGAGCACGAGTACATTAAAGCATTTTAAAAGTCAGCCAGGTTGTCGTCCTGCAGGATAATAATCATCAACATTAATACATTGCTTAATAATGTACATCGCCAACATACCTGTTTTGTGTCGATAAGTTCAAAGCTGCCAATCAGAAAATCATTCAATCGTACCTTTGCATTTTATTATTGTCAAATATATTCATGCATAATCAAAAAAGCTGTAGCAAGTGCTCAGGCCAATTTCCAGAATGATTACTGCCTATATATGGAATGAGATTTGAACTTGAAATTAATTTGTGTACGTCAAACCATTTTCAGGATTTATATCACAACTGATTTGCAGATATTTCATATACATTTTAACTTTTCTTATACTTATGCCTTATGTAAATTTGTGATACTTGATAGCATATGCATAATTTTGAATAGGCGACGTGGTAGAGAAGGTAATAATGTTCAAAAGATTTGAAAACGTAGAGAGAAGTCATTTCCTCTGTGTGCTAGAATTACGGATGGGGGGAGATTATTCTAAAACCAGAGCTAGACTATAAAGAAGGGAGATTAGGAAACACTGTGTTGAATTTTATCTAAAAACTAGCAAACTCTCAGTTTTGAGGTGTTACATGGAAGATTTCTTTCTGTGAGCTCTAGCATAATTCTCCACTGCTCAATTCATTTTGGACATACCACGCCTGTATGGTGCCCCGCTCACACCATTGTATGTTCACCAGCAGCGGAAGTACTGGCCTTTTTTTTAAAGCTCAGTTTTGCACCAAGCTAAATGCTCTTCAAGAAGACATAGAGAGAGGGAAACAGAAAAGCTTCTGAAGGTAAATGGGCGACACATCATTGCAAATATACGTTCACATTTGTTAAATGCGTTGCTATTTTACATCACCACTACTTTGATCGGCTGTTATTGTAAGTGCAGCTACAAGAATCAAATCATACGGGCGACCCATCCTAATGTCAAGCCGACTGTGTTTGAAACCTGAGCTGAAAATGTGTTGCTGGAAAAGCGCAGGAGGTCAGGCAGCATCCAAGGAACAGGAAATTCGACGTTTCGGGCATAAGCCCTTCATCGTGTTTGAAACCTGTCTGGGGGAGTGCAACTCATTCATTAACACCCAGTATAGCTTAACATGTCATTTTTCAATGTGGGAGCATCACAGACTGGAAACAGCCGTTAATATTAATTTGTATTAAGCAGCAGCAACAGTGAAGAAATGAGAAACAGAGAAGTTGCATTTGCTTCTGTGAACTGACAAGGGCTGCTGGCCTTTTGAGCAACATCAAAGCTACAGTCTGTGAGTGATCACAGTACCCAGCTCAATTCGATTGGAAGCAGATGTCAATTAAGTCTTTTCTGGCTTGTTGTGGCTGATGCTACACTGTTCTATCATGCTGAAGGGATTTCGCTCCAGTCAGTCCTCTGACGTTCCTCGGAGAAGACTGCTGCTGTGTCCTCAGTTACCATCACAACCCTCTTTGTCTGTTCCGGTTGTGCAAAGCACAGCATGCTAGGATTGTGGGTGACACTCTGTCTGGACTGTACAGAAAACCCCCTACACCCTCATATTGATCCAAGTATCAGAATCTCATTTTCTGAAGGCCTGCCGTCGACTTCACGGTGCAAGAATGGGCTGCATTGTATCTACGTTTGGCCTCATTCAGCAGGTTGCTTAATGGAGCCACCAGCCCTGGTTGCAGCCTTGTCCCCCAGTAATCATTCTTATAAGGCATGAAGCCCTTGAAATACAGCAGGAGCAGGAAAGTTCCCAAGGATATGGTATCTTCTAGGGTACCTGGCAAAGTCTTCACAGATGAGGTACTGATTCTCAGAGACAACTTATTGATGGAATAAAACCTTTTCCTGTTGATGAACTTGGCTATGTTAAGATATGATACCCTCAACGCAAAACATGAACAGTCTATTGTATCCTGCACCTGGGGGAGGATGCCAAAATGCTGAAGCTGACTGCCAGGGCTGCAGTACTGACTCCAACATGAGGAAATGCAGAGGTGTGATCTGACCCAAATGGCATTGATGACAGCTTTGATATACTTGTGTATTGAGGATTGTAGAACACTCAGTTGAATTAACATTTACCGCAGCTGTCAACAAAAGGATCACCGTGATAGGATGGCCACCCAATCCCTCAGGTCACAAATCTTTCTCTAGCAGTTGACACAGTTCTGTCGTAGTGTTCCAGGACATTCTCAGTTTGTGGCAGCAATACACCTCACTCATTTGGAGGGAATGGCATTGAGGACAACAGACTCTGGGCCTCCTGTAGCTCCTCCTCACCCTAACAGGATCTTCTGTTGTGACCTCTCCACATGGAGGTTGTTTGGCAGCTGCTGGTGCTTGCTGGATTTGTTGATACATTTGTTCCTCCTCAATTTCACTACGCCTTGTTTGGATAGTGGCCATAGTGATGATAACCCCTTGCTATGGTTGGATCCATTGGTCCCATTTCCAATGAACCAAGTAGGGAATGCCTGAAACAAAGCATGGAGGTTGAGGGGTGACCTTACAGAGGTTTATGAAATCATGAGGGCAAAGATAGGATGAATAGCAAGGGCCTTTTCCTAGGGAGGGGAGTTCAAAATTAGGAGGCATGTTTTAAGGTGAGAGGAGAAAGTTTTAAAAAGGACATGAGGGATAACTTGTTTACACAGAGAGTGCCTCTTGTGTGGAATGAACTGCCAAAGAAAGGGGTGAATGCAGGTAGAGTGACAACATTTAAAAGACATTTGGCTAAGTATATGAATAGGAAAACCTTGGAAGGATAGCGGCCAAACCTAGGAAAGTGGGTCTATTTTAGTTTGTGGACTAGTTGGACCAAAGGTCTGTTTCCATGCTGTATAACTCTATGACATCACAAATCTTGCTCTGTCGCAGTGTCTCAGGACATTCTCAGTTTGTGGCATCAACACACCTCACTCATTTGGAATAAATGGCATTGAGGACAATAGACTTTGGGCCTCCTGTAGCTCCTCCTTACCCTAACCCTAATGCGACTCACAATGAGAGTTTACCATCATCCTCCATACAGTGGGACATAGAGAACTCCAGCATGGAGGACAATGGAATTTTTGTACATGGCAAACATAACAGTGTATTCAACATGAGCAATGTTGTGCAAATATAGTAGGAGATTGTAAGTCCACAAATCCTCACAAAAATTGCAAACCACTAGGATTACCCCTCACTCTATTCTCTCACATTACCCAAGAAAGGCATTATTTTATATATGGACATGCTCTCAAACTCTTACAGTTCAAACTGAATGGACTCAGCTGTGCGCCTTTCTGCAGCCTTTGGGCTTGGATTTGTGAATTGGGGCTAACGGATGAAACTTTAAGGTCACACCTGATTACTTCTGCTTCACAGAGGTGCCTATCTTCAATCTACAATGGCCAATGTCACTGATGTACTTAACATAATCAGCCATTGTATGCAGTTCACATGCAGATATCTGTGATTACATGCATCTTTACGATGGACTATTTAAGTTCTTGATTAAAACAGTTGCCCATGAATGACTACACATTGCTCATAAATAAAGTGTGCTCCTTCAGATACAAAAGAATACTTACTCTGCACACACAGGGTGTAGTGGCAGCATTTTTCATTTCCATTGTGTATTTTCAATTCAGATCACAATGAAAGTTAACTGTTTTGTGGAACACCCATGTATGTCTGCAAAAATGACTCTGAGCTTCCAATTTCCTGCCACTTCAGCACACCACTGAGTTCTCTAGCCAACATTTCTATTTCATGCCTCCTGCAATGCTCCAGCAAAGCTCAGTGCAAGCTGGAAGAACAGTATCTCATTTTCCACTTGTGAACCCTGTAGCCTTCAAGATTCAACATCCAGGTCAATAATTTTAAGACTGAACACCTTCCTCTATGTCTTTTACCCATTTCACACTAAGGCCCTGTCCTGACAAGGGCTACTTTCAGCACATTTAACATATTTTCACCTACTGTGGAGCCCATTATCAGCTTTTCTCCATCCCGGACATGCCATTATCCATCTCTTTGTCTTTCCCTCTTTTTAGCCCCATCTCCACCTATCCTCTCACTATATCACCCACGGTCTTCAGCAACTATACCACCCTTTCCTGGCTATTAACAGTTTAATGGACCCAAACCACTGACTGTGCTTCCTCTCCTCAGATGCTCCCAGACCTGCTGAGTTTCTCCAGTAATTTCTGTTTATGTTTCCTTCATTTATGTCTTTATCTCCCAACATTACTGCCCTGGCCCTACAGCTTAGTCATACCAAGCATCGTACTACACCACCTCCCACCCCCATCAAAGCCAAGGTAATTGTGACTTTCACTGACCCACTGCTGCCTCCCAACTCTTCAGTAACACAAGCATTCCAATGTTCTACTGTCTCAAACCCTTACATGTTAAAGTGCCCTCTTCACAATTATTGTCCCCACTGCATCCTAGCATGCTGCCTCCAAACCTCATAATCAACTTCCCCAACTTGACCCCAAAGCAATGGTCCCAAATAACCACATCTAACTTTCAAAGAATTGACCTATGTAGCTCTTCTGGCTGATTTGGAAGGACGGTTGTGACTGATCAGTGATCAGAACCCTAACTGATGTCTGTGCAGCTCCCTGACTGACTTATCATTAATCACTGGACTATTTGTACTGGCCCTACATCACTAACTGTGACCCACTCATTGGACTGATACAGAACTCCTGATCCTGAATGTCATAAGTGACCATCTGACCATGTTTAAACCTTTGGCCTAAGAATAGCCACTGCCCTTGACTGACTGAAATGTTAGGGAAGGTTGTCCAACATAGAGGCTCAGACAAGCAAATGGGAGCTGGACCACATTCCCCTCCTTCCCCTGGACTCTCATGTTAGGAATTATCACTACGTAGTTTCTCTCTGCATGTGAGCAGACTAGAAAACTGCACATAAATGAGGTGAGAATAGGGTAATTGGAGACATAATAATGAGATAATACATGCAAATAGGCCCTACTTCTGCACATTAGTGAGATTCTCAACTTATCTTTAAAACCTCAGTTGAAAAATTGGCCTTGTTTTCTCATAACGTCAAGAATCTTATTTTCCAATCTCACCATATTTTTCCAACCATTGCCCACATCGCTGGATGTGGCTGTGACGATTCGACCCATTTTTTCACGCTACAAGTTGTAGAAATCAAAGGCTGCGGATCTGATATCACTTGGCGCTTGCAAGGTAAGCTGGATAGGTTTTTGTTAGACAATGATACCAGGGACAATAGATCCAAAGTGGAAATTGGAGATGGGATATATATCAACTATGATCAAACCGAATCACGGAGGCGGTTCCTCGTTGTGCAATCACAACTGGGTACACTCTTAACTCAGATGCATTGTATTGATTGTCATATTTTGACAACTAACTGCCTCAGAGAAAATGCACAGCCATTTGTATTTTTCACTGGTGTTTCTTATCAATATTATCTATTTCAGAAATGTATCTGGTTTACCAAAACCTCAATCAGCTCAATCAAGACAAACATCAGCATTTTGGCATTCATCTCAGCCAGCAGTTGTGGAGAGTAATAAAAATAAAACAAGCTTAATGTTGTACTTGTGGAAACATCTTCAGTCAATGAAGCATTGTTATTACGAACTGCATTGTTGCTTTATCTGTGCTTCAAGGAATAGTTGACAAATGCCTGCTTGATGTAATATCAAAAGATATAAACAGGAATTGAAATACATAGAATAATTAACAATGTTGGCAGTTAAGTGATTTAATTTGATTCTATTCCTTCTAACTATTTGTACATGTTTTGTCCATCCGTTTTGCCTCCATGTCATAATGAAACTGACCCACCCAGGTCTACATGATTAAAATTTGTGGATGACTGCAATGTCAGTTCCCACTCTGCATCAGATTTGCAAGCTGCTCTCAATCTCTTCAATTCTGCACATAGCAATCTTGACCGGTCCTTTAATATTACCAAAATGAAACTCATATTTTAATTCACATCTGGCCAGCCGAGCATATCACCTCACCTCTATGTTGAAGGTGACAGTCTGGAATATGTTGAGCATGGCTCCATATTGTAGTAAGCTTATTTGTCAAAAAGCCAGTATTAGTGAGGATATCCAACATGGATCGGTTGCACAAGCAAAGCCTTCTAAAAACTCTGATACTAAGTGTTTGACAGTAAAACTCTGCAAGTCAACAGAAGTCCTAGTGTACAGAATGCCTATCATCATGACATTCTTGAACTGCAGACCTGGACTGTGTCCAGCAGCACAATAAAACACTACAGCAATTCCATCAGCAATACCTTGATGACATTCTTTGATTTCAAAGGAAGATCCATTGAACGAATGCTAGTGCCCTTATTGAAGACAGTTGCAGAAACATTCAGGTAAAACTCTCACAAAATAACTTTTTAGTTGATTGGAGACTTTGGATGGATGTCTGAAAACGATCCCCCACCAGGTCCTGTTTTCTCATCTCTCAAATAGGAAGGACAAAAAAAAACTTCAAAGAAATTCTTACGCTTTCCTTGAACTATAGCACTATTGATATTAATGATTATAAAGAGCTTGCTTCCAATTGTTCCATTAATCCAATAAGCTACATCACCCTCTGAGTCACAGAATTATACAACATAGAAACAACTGCAAATGCGTTGCTGGTCAAAGCACAGCAGGCCAGGCAGCATCTCAGGAATAGAGAATTCGACGTTTTGAGCATAAGCCCTTCATCCTGATGAAGGGCTTATGCTCGAAACGTCGAATTCTCTATTCCTGAGATGCTGCCTGGCCTGCTGTGCTTTGACCAGCAACACATTTGCAGCTGTGATCTCCAGCATCTGCAGACCTCATTTTTTACTCTAACATAGAAACAAGCCCACTATACCTATGTGAACCAACAAACAACAAACTATCCTCATTCCATTAGCCACACTTGGTTCATAGTCTCCTATGCCCTCGCATTTTTAATGCTTGTTCAGATGCTTCTTAAATGTTACAGAAGTACCTATCTCCACTACCCTCTCAAGCAACATTCCATATTTCTGTCGTCCTCTGGGTGAAAAATATTTTCTTTGGATCCTCTGTAAACTACTTACTCCCACTTTAAACTTATGCTGTCTAGTCTTAGACATGTCTGCCATGGGGAAAAAAATTCTCATGATCTATCCTATATATACTTCTCATAATTGTTTTTACCTCAATTAAATCATCACTAAGCCTCTTTTGCTCCAAGGAAAACAAACACAGCCTATTCAGTATTTCCTCACAACTGAGATTTTTCATCCCAGGCAATATCTTGGTGAATCTCCTCTGTACCCTCTCCAATCCAATCACACCCTTCGGATAGTGCTCACAGACTTCCGTCTGTGGCCTAACCAACATTTAATAAAATTAGAATGAGACTTCCTTGTTCCTATGTTCTATGCCTCGGCTAATGAAGCCAAGAATCACTTATGTCTCCTTCGACACTCTAGCTACCTGTGCTAACACCATCAGATATCCATGAACTTGTACACCAAGGTCTCTTTGTTCCTCAGAATTCCCAAGGGACTTACCATTCATTCTGTAACTCCTTCCTTTCTGAGATAGAGACATAGCAAAGAAGCGAAGGAGTGGAAGCAAATCCTACCACCCCATGGGACATCTTGCTCTGTGTGCTGAAAGATCTGTAGGTTAGATGAAGATACACAGCAGAAACTCATGACTCTGAATAGATACCATCTTTGTACTGAGACACATTGAAAATGATGACAATAACTTATCTCAGGTCCCTCTCAGAATCCCAGGACTTGATCATCTTCAACATAATGGTAGTCTCCACTGAAATATTGTGGTGAAATGTTAGTCAAATCTGAAAATAAAATATATGAACATTCAAATAGGGGCTTCAGATGAACATGTTTTATTTAAGTTGGAGGGGAGGCCTGATTCATTTATCCTCCTGGTGTATTTCTTCTGAGTACAGTGTGATGTTACCTAAGGCAAGAGTAGCAAATGTTCTTGATTGTGATGTGCCTGCAGATGGAGATGAATCAAAGTTACAATTTAATGGTTTTCTGACACCAAGTCTAACTTTATTACTGATGCATTTGATCCAATAGTTGTGTATCACCACCACAAGACAATAAGATGCAGAAGAAGCCTATCCAGTCCATCTCGTCTTCCATTCAATGAGCTCATATCTCACTAATGTCTTTCAGGAAATAAAATCTGCCATCCTCACCTGGTCTGAACTACATGTGACTCCAGACCCACAGCAATGTGGTTAACTCTCAACTGCCCTCAGAAATGGCCTAGTAAGCCACTCAGTTATATCAATTGCTACAAAGTCTCAACAAGGTGATGAATTCAGACATACCACCTGGCATTGATCTAGGCACAGGAAAAAACAATGGTAGAAACAGCCTGTCAAACCTGCAAAGTCCTCCTTACTAGCATCTGGGAGCTAGTGCCAAAATTGGGAGAGCTGTTTCACAGACTAGAGCTGAAAATGTGTTGCTGGTTAAAGCGCAGCAGGTCAGGCAGCATCAAAGGAGCAGGAAATTTGATGTTTCGGGCATAAGCCCTTCATCAGGAATGAGGAAAGTTTCACAGACTAGTCAAGCAACAACCTGACATTGTCTTTAAGTAATGATTCTGTGAGTATGACTATGTCCCAGATATCACGATCATCATCACCATCCCTGGATATGTCCAGTCCCATCGGCAGGACAAACCCAGCAGAGGTGGTGACACAGTGGTGTATATAGTCAGGAAGAAGTCACCCTGGAGTCCTCAACATTGACTCCAGTCCCCATGAAGTCTCATGGCTTCAGATTAAACAGGGCAAGGAAACCTCCTGCTGATTGGCACTTACTGTTCTTCCTTGGCCGATGAATCAGTACTCCTCTATATTGAACAACACTTAGAGGAAGCATTGAGGCTAATAGGGGAGGAAAATGTGCTTTGGGTGGAGGATTGCAATATCCATCACCAAGAGTGGCTTGGTGGCAGCATTAAAGGACAAAACTGCTAGACTGGGTCTGCGGCAGGTGGTGAGGGAACCAACAATGGGAAAAGTATACTTGAGCTCATCCTTACCAATCTGCTAACTGCAGATGCATCTATCCATGACAGAATCATTAAGATTGACAACTGCATGGTTATTGTGGAGACTAAGTCCTGACTTCACAATTAGAATATCCTCCATCATGTTGTGTGGCACTACCAGCATGCCAGACTTCAAACATATCTAACAACCCCAAACTGGGTATCCATGAGGCACTGTGGACCATCAGCAGCAGCAGAATTGTACTCTAGCACAATCTGTAACCTCATGGCCCAATATATCCTCCACTCAACAATTACCATCAAGCCAGGTGATCAATCCTGGTTCAATACAAAGTGTCGGAGGCCATGCCAGGAGCAACACCAGGCATGCTTGTTGTCAATAATGTGTCAACTTCGTGAAGCTACCAAACAGCATAAGCAGTAAGTGATAGACAGAGCGAAGTGATGGATCAGATTTATTTATTTATAAAATCCCTACAGTCTGGAAGCAGAACATTTGGCCCAACAAGTCCACATCAACCCCCTGAACAGCATCCCACCCAAAAACATCCCCAAACCCTATCCCTATAACCCTGCATTTCCCATGACCTTTGGACCTAATCTGGTCATCCCTGAACACTATGGGTAATTTAGCATGGCCAATCCACCTAACCTGCACATCTTTGGACCATGGGAGGAAACCGGAGCAGCCGGTGGAAACTCACATAGACACAGGGAGAATGTACAAGCTCCACACAGACAGTCGCCCGAGGGTGGAATCGAACCCAGGTTCCTGGCATTGGGAGGCAGCACTGTGCCACCTTATTATTTATACATTCACAAGAATTAGGTTTTGTTAACCAATTGCTGTGTGGCATATATACGCCTGCCCAAGTCAGGATTGCAGTTTCCCTTCCCTAAAGGATGTTAGTGAACCAAATGTTTTTTTTTCAGTAAAACAGCTATGATTTCATGGTCATCGTTACACTTTTAATTGCAGATTTTTCTTTTGAATTCAAATTTGACCATCAGATATGAAGGGATTTGAACCAGGGTTCCCAGAACGTTATCTGGGTCTCTGGATTAACAGTCAAGTGATAATACCACTATGCCATTACCCTCCTATTTAAGCTTTGCCGTTCTGCACGTTCAGTCATGAATGGTGGTGGACAATTAAACAACTCATGGGAGAAGGTGGTTCCTCAATAATGCAGAGCCCAGCACATCAGTACAAAAGATAAGGCTGAAGCATTCACTGCAATCTTCAACCAGAAGTGTCAAGTGTCTGATCTATCTCAGTCTTCTCCAGCGAACCCCAGCATCACAGATACCAGTCTTTAGCCAATTAGACTCACTTCACATGATATCAAGAAATGGTTGGAGGCACCTGATACTGCAAAGCCTATGGGCCTGACAACATTCCAGCAGTAGTACTGAAGACCTGTGCTCCAGAACTTGCCGCTCCTTAGCCAAGTTGTTCTCTTGCAGTTACAACACTGGCATCTACCGACAATGTGGAAGGTTGCTCAGATATATAGCAGGACAAATTCAACCCAGCTAATTACTGCCCCATCAGACTACTCTCAATCAACAGTAAAGTAATGGAAGGAGTCATCAACAGTGCTGTTAAGCAGCACTTGCTCAGCAATAACTTGCTCAGTGACACCCAGTTTGGGTTTCGCCAAGGCCATTCAGTTCCTGACCTCATTACAGCCTTGGTTCAAACATGGACAAAACAGCTGAATTCCAGAGGTGAGATAAGATTGAAACCTGTGATACCTAGGCCACATTTGACTGAGTGTGGCATCAAGGAGCCCTAGAAAAACTGGAAACAATGGGTATCGAGGAGCAAACTCTCCATTGGTTAGAGCCATACCTGGCACATAGGAAGATGATTGTGAAGTTCCAACAACACTCAAAAAGCTTCACACCATCCAGGACAAAGCAGCCCACTTGATTGGTACCATATCTACAAACCTCCACTCTTTCAACATTGGTGCTCAGTAGCAACAGTTTATTTAATCTAGAAGATAGACTGCAAAAATTCACCAAAGCTACTTAGATAGCACATTCCAAACCCAAGATCACATCCACCCAGAAGGACAGGTGTAACAGATACCTGGGAGCACCACCACCTGCAAGTTCCCCTCCAAGCCACTCACCATCCTGACTTGGAAATGTATTGCAGCTCCTTCACTGTCACTAGGTCAAAATCCTGAAATTCTCCCCCTCAGGACATTGTGGGTCAACCCACAGCAGAAGGCCTGCAATGGTTCAAGAAGGCAGTTTACCACCACCTTCTCAATTGCAACTAGGGACAGGTAATAAATGCTGATCAGATAGCAAGGCCCATGAGTGAAATAAATGTTTAAAAATATGGTTGATCTGATAATCCTCAATTCTAATTCCAGCCATATTCCCATAACCTTTGATTTCCTTACTGATTAAAAATCTGTCTCACTCGGCTTTGAAAATACTTAATGACCCAACCTCACCAATAAAGGAAACCACAGATTGCCTACCATCTGACAGAAAAAAATCTTTCCTATCTCTGTCTTAAATGAGTGCTCCCTTACTCTGAGATTATGCCCCCTGGTTTTAGACTGCCCCACAAAGGAAAACATGTATAATCCATACACAAAGGATTGAGAAACCTAGTAGTGCAACAAGTGAACCAGCTCACCTATATTTCCTGTTTGCACACCACCTCTTTAGTTAAGTGATGGCATCATGGTCATATTATTGGGCATGCTCAGCACATCCCAGAGTTTCACTTTCAACATATAATGGTGTGGAATGCTTGGCTGACAAGGGATGAATTGAAATATGAGGCAACATTTAAAGACAGGCCAAAACTGTTGTGTGCAGACTTGAAAAGATCAAGAGTGGCTTGCAAATCTGATGCAAAGTGTGAAACAACACTGCAGTCACCTACAAGCTTTAATCATTTAAATCCAAATGGAATAATTTAATTTTGAAACAGTGCAACTGAGATTAAACAGTTTTCCATCAGACAACATTTAATCACCATTAGTCAGATAATGAATTGTTTGAGGGGTATCACACAACATTTTTGACCCTGGTCTGTATTTCAAAGGCATCTGTTTCAGATCTCTCACTCAAAGCAGTTACAGTCATTATCATCCTAAAGCAATTGTAAGATTGAACTGACATTTTTTGGGTCTACAATCACAATCCACAGAGCTTCATGATTTGGTGAGTCAGATGTTTTTGTCAGGGCAAGCCATTTATACAAATAAGGTATACTAAAAGTTAACAGCTAGCCCCAGTCAGACCATTGCTGAATGTGAATCACACAAACCCATGAATGGCAATGGCTTCTAATTTCAGTCTTGAAAAGCAATAAGTCCTGGAAGGGCATGGTGTCTCAAACAGATGAGATTGTTATGCAGAAGCATTTTCCACTATCCGAATTCTGCCATTAAGCCAAAAGGTGCTTTGCCCAATCAAAGTCCACTTCCCTGGTCTGACCTGAAACAAAAGCTTCACAGTTAACTCTTCCCTCGAGGTTTCTCCATGGCAAACCTCTATGAAACAGAATTCACATGTCAACCAAAGAGCATCCTCTCACATGCCATATAAATTGCTATTCCTTTCAGATCAGACATTCTTGCAATTCTGTTCTGATGAGTGTAACATGAAAAGCTTCAACAGAATGTCTCATTTTTTCACCAATACTCTAAAATCTTTATTAATTAACTATACAAGTGAAATGTTCAAAGCATTCTATCTCATTGATTATTGTCTGTGAGAATATTTCAATTCAATCAGCTGTTTACTCTGCTTAAGAACATTATTGTTGCTCCACACTTGGAGATCCTTTGGTTCAACACAGATTTGAACTGATGTTAGGAAGGGGTATATCTAAGCAACAGAGAATTCGAGATATTTTAGGCAGTTTTTCAAGGTCAGCAGCAAATATCATTATGTTTACTACTAAGTAATCATGCAAGGTAAGTTGTCATTTCAAAAATGCTTACATAGTTCCTGAATATTGTGTCTCAGAACAAACAGAACACTGTTAACAATCACACAACATCAGTTTATAGTCTAACAGGTTTTAGCGCGTTTTGAGAAAATTTGTAGCTTCTTAGGGTTCTTAGCAGAGCCAGTAATGCAAAGACTCGAACAAGCAGCTCTCTCAACCATCCAACATAAACTTTGGGTCCGCTACTTTTGTCATCACTAAACAAAAACCTTCAAGACCATTTACTGGCATAAAATTCACTGAAAGAGGAGGAAAACAACAACAAACCACTAAAGATGTCACAGTAGAGCAAGCAGTCAATGGGGAACTTCAAACCAGTGTCAAAAGGAAAACAACACATATGAACCAAATACTGAACTACAGAAGCAATCATCCCAACACCCACCAATGAAGCTGCATTAGAACATCATTTCAATAAACCACCACACACAGTAGCACAGAGAAACTATGAACAGCTGAGGAAAATCACCTCTACAGCGTATTCAAAAAGAATGGATACCAATGAACACAGTCTGCCGATTTCTCAGCAACAAACCCAAACAAGCAGACAAAACACGTCCAGAAACCCTAGCCACTCTCCCCTACATCAAAGACATCCAGGAAATGACTGCCAGACTACTCAGACCGCTTGGCATCATGGTAGCCCACAAACTAAAACAGTAATAAAACAGCAACTTGAAAGACCCTATACAGACAACAAGCAAAACTAATGTCACTTACAAAAACCTTGCAAGAAATGTAGCAAGCACTACATTGGACAAATAGGCAGAAAACTAGCCACCAGAATACATTAACATCGACTAGCCTCAAAAAGACATGACTCACTCTCACTAGTATCCTCACATACAGATGAGGAAGGACACCACTTTGACTGGGACAACACATTCATCCTAGACACGCATAAGAATTCCTATAAGCATGGAATTCCAACCAGAACTCTATCAACAAACTTGGAGTCGAGAGTGCTGGAAAAGCCCGCCCAATGAAGGGCTCCGGCCCGAAACGTTGATTCTCCTGCTCCTCGGATGCGGCCTGACCTGCTGTGCTTTTCCAGCAACATAGTCTCGACTCTGATCTCCAGCATTTGCAGACCTCGCTTTCTCCACATCGGTTTGGACTCTATTTATCACCTTCTGAGAAAAAGAACAGGAAATGACATCACCAAAGTAAATGACATCATCACAGGAACTGACATCACCAAGGAAAATGACATCACCGGCCCACGGAAACCTAAACACATGAATAGAAAGTGGGTCACTAACACCAGTGCTTCACCGGAGGCTCACTGATGATTTACCAAGTATGATGATGAAACATCTGAAAATGAACATTCCAGCTCAGTGAACAAACTTACATTCAACAGGTTTATTTGGAAGCACTAGCTTTTGGAATGCTGCGCCTTCATTAGGAGCAGCACTCTAAAAGCTAGTACTTCCAAATAAACCTGTTGGACTATAACCTGATGTGTGATTTTTTTACTTTGCCCATTCCAGTCCAACACTGGCATCTCCACCTCACCAGTAGTCATTATCTCTTGCCTTAGTCAATTGAAAGGCTGCCTGAGTTAATTTGCACTTTGTAAAAGCAGTCAAGAGATAGCTCAAATGCCTTTGCAAAATGTGTGCACAATGCACATTGTCAAGATGAGAGAAATATTCCATGGTCATAATTAGGTCATACATTTTTCTGAAACAGGAAACATCAAAGAATAGAATCTTGCATGGCAATCAGTCAACCCAAGTTTCTAACTTGTGCTGATTGTAATAAAATATTGTTTTAATTGAAACACTTATTATTTTTTGAAAAGAAAGCTCTACTGTTGCCCATTATTTTAAATAATGAGGTAAAATTTATATTCTAGGATGAATGGGGAAACGAAACTTACAGGGAAGGATAGAAAAATGTCAGGAGCCTATTCAGCTCCTTGACTTGGACATCCTGATATTATCTTATATTGACCAGCCGAGAAAATCAGCATCAGTTGACCAGCCTCAGAAATGCTGACCATGGCAACAAGTTTGTGAACTGTTCAAAATCAGTTTTGAGTGTGAAAACAAAGAAAGATATTGAAAGCACAGTGGGAAATGGGCTGGTAATTAGGAACAGCCAGGAGTACCCTCTGGAAGTCTAGAAAAAAATATAAACTGTGGAGATTGCAGAAAGCAAGAGAGAGTGGGCTGGGTTTAATGTTCCTCAGTGGCAGCAATTGTGGATTCCATAGAAAACGGCAGGTACAGGGATAGGAACCACTGAGACGCTGGGTCTTGCTTGAGCAGCTTGATGCTGCTTCACTTCCCCAACATAAAGAGCCAAAGATCATTAAGAGCCACTCCACAATACCTTCTAACCAATTCAAAGAGCACAGAATGAAAGAAACTGCTTATGTTTTCAACTCAAAATACATTTACATGCACCACCTTTTTGGCTCACTTCAACACAGAAGAGCTGGACAAGGCACTTACACCGACCATGTCTGGGAAGGCCACAGAATTTACAGCATTTGCCAGAATTCCACCACAGCAAGTGTCCAAGTGGGCAGACATGGTTTGTCAAATGTGGCTTCAACTTCTTTAATAATCTCTCGATAATCCCAGAAGTCGTCCGTCACCCCAAAATTACTGCTACTCTGAGCAACCGAAACCAGCCCACAACCCAAATGCCATCCCCATTACCTTTCCAGCCATGGTCTACAAGATAGCCAAGTGGTTCCTGCTGAATCTGATAAAATAAGTTGTAAAAGCAACCCATCCCAAACTGGAGATGGACTTCACAGAAGGTAACTGTTCTGACCAGATGGTGATCATTAACAAGTTGGACAAATTGAGTGAATAGGCAAATGCATGGCAGATGATGTAGAATGTGGATAAATGTAAGGCTATCAACTTAGGTAGCAAAAACAGGAAGGCAGATTATTATCTGATTGGTGATAGAGTGGGGAAGGAGGAGGTGCAATGAGACCTGTGTGTCCTTGTACACAAGAACGTGAGCATTCAGCTGCAGTGAGCAGTGAAGAAGGCAAATTGTACTTTGGCCTTTGTAGCAAGATGAGTTGAGTACAGAAGTAAGGATGCCTTGCTACAACTGTACAGAACCTTACTTCAAAGACCACACCTAGAGTACGCTGTGCAGTTTTTGTCTCCTTATCTGAGAAAGGATGTTCTGGCTCTGGAGTGAATACGACAAGGATTTATCTGGCTGATTCCTGGTAGGGCAGGACTGAGGTATGAAGAGAAATGCAATTGGTTAGAATTAAATTCACTGGTGTTTAGAAGAATGAAGGAGTATCTCATAGTTACCTAATTCTAACAGGATTGGACAGGGTAAACACTGTAACAATGTTTCTGATAACCGCACAGGTCTAAACTTAGGGTTCACAGTCTAAGGATACATTTCGGACCTAGATGAGGAGAAATTTCATCACCCAGAGAGCGGTGAGCTTGTGGAATTCACAGCCATAGAAAGTGCTTGTGGCCAAAACATTTAATGGCTCCAAGAAAGAGTTGACATAGTTATAGAGTCATAGAGATGTATAGCATGGAAACAGACTCTTCGGTCCAACCCGTCCATGCCGACCAGATATCCTAACCTAATCTAGTCCTACCTGCCAGCACCCAGCCCATATCCTTCCAAACCCTTCCTATTCAGATACCCATCCAAATGCCTCTTAAATGTTGCAATTGTACCAGCCTCCACCACTTCCTCTGGCAGCACATTCCATACATGTTCCACTCTCTGTGTGAAAAAGTTGCCCCTTAGATCTTTTTTATATCTTTCCCCTCTCACCCTAAACCTATGCCCTCTAGTTCTGGACTCGCCGACCCCAGAGAAAAGACTTTGCCTATTTACCCTATCCATGCCCCTCATAGTTTTGTAAACCTCTTTAAGGTCACTCCTCAGCCTCCAATGCTCAGGGAAAACAGCCCTAGCCTGTTCAGCCTCTCCCTATAGCTCAAATCCTCCAACCCTGGCAACATCCTTGTAAATCTTTTCTGAACCCTTTCAAGTTTCACAATATCTTTCCAATAGGAAGGAGACCAGAATTGCACGCAATATTCCAACAGTGGCCTGACCAATGATCTGTACAGCCACAACATGACCTCACAACTCCTGTACTCAATACTCTGGCCAATAAAGGAAAGCATACCAAACACCTTCTTCACTATCCTATCTACGTGCGATTTCACTTTCAAGAAACTATGAACTTGCACTCCAAGGTCTCTTTGTTCAGGAACACTCCCTAGGACCTTACCATTACGTGTGTAAGTCCTGCTAAGATTTGCTTTCCCAAAATGCAGCAGCTCGCATTTATCTGAATTAAACTCCATTTGCCACTTCTCAGCCCATTGGCCCATCTGGTCCAGATCCTGTTGTAATCTGAGGTAACCCTCTTCGCTGTCCACTACACTCCAATTTTGGTGTCATCTGCAAACTTACTAACTGTACTTCTTATGCTCGTATCCAAATCATTTATGTAAATGATAAAAAGTAGAGGATGTTCTCTCTGTATTCCATGAGATCTAATCTTGCTAATCGATCTCCCATGAGGAACCTTGTTGAACGCCTTACTGAAGTCCATATAGATCACATCTATCACTCTGCCCTCATCAATCCTCTTTGTTACTTCTTCAAAAAACTCAATCAAGTTTGTGAAACATGATTTCCCACGCACAAAACCATGTTGACTATCCCTAATCAGTCCTTGTCTTTCCAAATACATGTACATCTTGTCCCTCAGGATTCCCTCCAACAAGTTGCCCACCACTGACGTCAGGCTTGCTGGTCTATAGTTCCCTGGTTTGTCCTTACCACCCTTCTTAAACAGTACTGCCACGTTAGCCAATCTCCAGTCTTCCGGCATCTCACCTGTGACTATCGATGATACAAATATCTCAGCCAGTGGCCCAGCAATCACTTCTCTAGCTTTCCACAGAGTTCTTTGGTATACCTGATCAGGTCCTGGGGATTTATCCACCTTTTTGCATTTTAAGACATCCAGCATTTCCTCCTCTGTTTCTTAGAGCTAAGGGAACCAAAGGGCATGGGGAGAAAGTAGAAACAAAGTACTGAGTTGGATGATTAGCCATGATCATATTGAATGGCAGAGCAGGCCCAAAGGGGCTGAATGGCCTACATCCGCTGCTATTTCCAATGTTTCTATGCAACATCATTGAGGCAGGGTTCCATGACTGAGTGAAGTCTGCAATTGCCTTCATCACTTGACATCACTTGACATTATTAATAACTATAAATTCTATGCTTATCAATGACTAGGTAAATCAAATACAAATGCTCAATAATTGTCTACCTTTTTCAAGATGTGAATGGATGGCATTTCCTGCAACAGTTCCTGAAAGGTTGTCTATGCTGAAAACGCAGCACTGCTGATGGAGGCACCAACTTTAGAGAAAACAAAAGGGACAGTTCCTCAGATAATGAAACAGACATGCAGGAAGAGCAACCTGCATTAACTGAGAGGGCAAAGTTAGCGTATACACGGGAACACTAAGTTGCCAACTAGGTCACACATCATCTTGATTTGAAATAATATCACCATTCCTTCACTATTGATGTGTCAAAATCCAGGATCTCTCTTCAGTACAGCATTGCGGGTGCGTTTAAGCCAAGTGGATTTCAGCAGTTAGCGAAGCTGAAAATCAACTTCACAAAGGTGGTTACCGATGGGCAGCAACTGCTGTGCTTGCCAGTGGCACTGACATCTCAAGACTGAATCAAAAAAATAAAAACTCACCAGCGGCCTGAGTGTAATGTTACTTCCAGATCCAGTGCCTCTGCTCCTCGAGGGAAGACAGTTAGGTCTGAACCACAATATTGCAAAGAAAGAATTCAATGGGCTGGATTATACCAATTTTTGGTAGAGTACATTTTTTGCATGAGAATCCTGGTAAGCAGTCCACTCTGGTTCATATCAACTTTTCTCCCACTATTGTCTGCTCTTTATCTTCATTATTTCGGCAACAGGTCGGTTTGCCACCCATCATGGAATTGCGTAGCAAGAAAAGCAGGACTGCTCACAGAGGCTGGAATTTGGCAACATTGTATGCCGCTGGTGCCAAGTTTAAGGCCTGGCTGCGCATCACTGCAAACCAGGAGCTAGCCTTCCCATTCTGGCACTGACTGTTGTTACTGAGGACATGGCCCAGAGAAGGGGAGCTGGGTCCCTGCTTTACCAACAGGGACCTGGAGGTGCTGGTGCATGGTGTGGTGGACAGGAGTGTGGTTCTTCTTCCAAGTGACCAGCAAAAGAGGACACTCCACCCAATTTCAGCCAGCCTGCATTGAGATAGCATCCTGGGAAATACACAGCACCGAGCAGTACTGCTGCTGAACTCTGCACAGCCAAGTGCCACAAATTTCTCTCTTTACCGGATATGCATAGGGCCGCATCCGCTGGAACTATACTCTGCCACTGCACATGCCTCTCAGCAAGGTTCTTGAACGATATCTCTCACTTCTGCATGCAACATGTCCACTCAGCGGCTCTCATCCTCTCAAACTAAACTTCCTCCCCAGCCACTGCACTTCCTACTCATTCACTCAGAGGACTTAATCACACATCTAGTTCATGCATCACTGTGAACTGCACTCCCATCCACTGTAACCACATGTAGTCTCTTCCTTGCCCTCACTGCAAAATTGCACCCCCTCAAACCTGATCCCCTGGACTGATATTTCCATGGCTTCCTGGGCTGATTGTATCTGACATGCTGGACAAACTGTGCCTAACCTTCTGGACTGGAATCAGACAAGACTGACTGTGGAGGGACCCCCTGACTGACCCTTGTAGCACTCGGTCCCATGAGGGACTGGTTCCCTTTGACTTTCAGATGGGACTGTTTCATTGAAGCACATGCAGTGTGTTTTCCAAGTACAGTGCAAGCACATGTTGTGACATTGGCATTACACCATGCTGTGCAGTCTCATGTTCACCCCTTCAACTATTCATTGCGCCAAATCATAACAAGTCACTGCCTCTTACTGTGCGGTAAAAAGCAAGCAAACCTCAAAGGCTGGCATCCTTCAAGTAAGCATTAAATGACTTGAGTGCCGAGAAAATTAACTAAGAATTTTAGATGCTTCCTGTATAAATACATGAGATGTCTGTGTGTGACCCTGCGTGCAAAAGACAATTGGCAGAAGCATGCAAATTCTGCATGTCATGAACTTCAGCATGGTATGGTGTAGGAGTTGGCCTGAGTGCATTTCTAATGATATGGTGAGGCCAGTGGTGTGCTGATGCCAGGTCAATTCAGTGCCAGGGCGCTAGGTTGGTAAGATGTCAGCTAAGGGATGGAGAGCTTTGAGCTGGTGGAGTGGGTTGGTGTTATGTCATGTCTGGCAGATGAGGTGGGTGCTATTGGGTCCAGTGGCAAGGCTGGTGGTGGGTGGGGGGGAGTCTGGTTGTGGGGGTGGCATAGTCAGGAATAGTGATAGAGAATGGGGGACAGTTTGTCAGGAGGGGGCAGTGTCGTGTCAGGCAGCAGAGAGGCTGTTGTTTGGAAATTGTCACTTAGGGTGACCTCAGGCTAATGGGGCAGTGTGGATGGGTGAGTGGTAAATGCCACCTCTAATGGTAAGGGAGGGAGATGGTTGTCAGGATCAGGGAGGTGGGGAGGAGGCTGTGATGGGCTGGGGGGGTTTGTTGAGGCTGATGAGGAAAGGGAGGGGTTACTGGATTTGGCAAGAAGTGGGGTGGAATTGAGGCCAGGGTGGGGAAGTGCTTTGGATCCAGTGAGGATGAGGCATGTGGAGTTGGGTCTGGTGGGGAGAGGGGGTAAACCAACCAGTGAGGGAAGGGGGTGATTGTTATTTGTTGTTTGTGAGTGTAAAGGGCTGGAGCAAGTTTAGCTGGGGATAGGAGCTAGGAATTGAGGATCAACTAAGTATTTTCCCTGGAGCTTGTCCAGATTTTTAAATGTCAAACTTTTGCTTAGAAGCTATTAGTTGAACTGTTGTGGTGTCATCTGAATGTTCTGCTTTTTTGAAGGGTTCCAAATGCAGGGGAATTTTCCATCGGAATCTTTAATTTCCCTGGCAATTCCCATGGAGTCCACTCATTTAGGACTTCACATGGTCCATTGCATAACTCCCGTTTGTGCTGTTGCAGCTACTTAGTAAACTCTCCTAGAACTACTCAAGAATAGAGGACTGCCTACTTTGAGGAAACTGTTGTCACCCCATATCCTAAATGGAGAAATGTAGACAATCTATTCCCTTCTTGTAACCAACACTGTTAAAAGTCAAAGCTAATAGGGACTGATAGTTTAACTAGAGAAGAGCATTAACTCTTCATAGCTCTCACAGCAAGTCCCATTGGGATTGCAAATGTTGTGACACATAGCACAGTAAACACTGCCAAGAAATTGCTACACTTAGAACAGGCAGAGATATGTCACATACTGTATACAAACTTTCCTTAGCACTCTCCTTACATTGAGTCTTTCTGCAATAAAGGGAATTGGACACCATTTCCATTTTTGTTTCATTAACCAGAAGTTGATTCAAATCAATAGAAATTTCATTGAGCTGAATTTTACCAAAAATAATTTCAAGGTTAATTTTGGAGGGTTTCATAAAGGGTTTCTCTTCATTGGCTCTAGTGAGTTATCTCGTGCTATTTTACACTGTGCACCATTTTATGTAGGAAGTCACCTTTATTGTGCCACACTTGAGCATACCAGCAGTGGGAGTACCCAGCACTGCTGGGATCTGCTGAGGTTTCCATTGGTGGTGCCATATTTAACCCTCAGCTGTACATTATGTCAATCCCTGGAAACCCGAAACTGTCATTCACAATTGGAACATGAGAAAATTTGCCCTGGAGATTGCTGACACAGGCGAGTTGGCTGCCTTGGTGATCTTAGTGAAGGGGATGTAGACTGGCAGAGTAGACCATGGCACCAGATCCTGCCAGCCTATACCAATGTTGGCACATGGGCCGTGTGGTGTCCATTGTCTAAAGGAACAAGCAGCAGTACAGGAAGAAGGTTGATGACCTTATGCATTCTTCCAGGCTAAGTGACACCTTCTTCTCTCTGTTATTTCACACTCACTCCATTTCTGCTACTGCACTCACCTGCCACCATAGCTCATGGTCTACCACCCCGGCTATTGTTTGCAAGATCTTCACTCAATTGTGGTGACCTCACTCCAATCACCCAGTCCAGAGACCGGGTGGGGCCACTTGGCATCTAGCTGGAAGAGGGATTCCACACAAAAACTTTATTAAGGTTTAATATACCTTACTGGTAATAATAAACACTACTTTTAAAAAAAAGTAGTGTTGTTATTAATACATGAAATATTTATATTTTTCATTTAGAAAAATCTGCTAATTATTCGTACTCAATCCTTAACCAGCCAAAATTCCTGAGGGATTGAGTCTAAATGCCAAATCACATTGAGAAACTCATTGTTTGTTTAGTAAATGCAGCACTAGCAAGGGAAGCGAAGCTATCCAATGATAGTTTATGTAGACTTTATGAATAATGATATTCTTTCTACAGGCAACACCCAAATTTGATTAATTGACTTTGAAATTGCAGAAACATACATGAGCTCTCATAGGAATCCCAATTTCGTAATTCCCATCAAAATAAAATGCTTTTCGTGGAGCTCGGCAGTAAAGAAGAAAACAAAAAAAAGCGACTTAATTACAGAATACTGTGTGCAATTCTGGTCTTCCTCCTATCGGAAGAATGTTGTGAAATTTGAAAGGGTTCAGGAAAGGTTTACCAGGGTGTTGCCAGGCTTAGAGGGTTTGATTTAGAGGGAGTGGCTAATTAGGCTGGCGCTGTTTTCCCTGGAGTGTCATAGGAAGCAGGGTGTCCTTATGGAGGTTAATAAATCATGTGGGACATGGATAGGGTAAATAGACAAGATCTCTATCCTGGGATAGGGGAGTTCAAAACTAGAGGGCACAAGTTTAGGATGAGGGAAAAAGATTTAAAAGGGACCGAAGGAGTAACTCTTGCATGAAGAGGGTAGTGCTTGTATGGAATGACTTGCCAGGGGAAGTGGTGGAGGCTGGTACAATTGCAACATTTAAAAGGCATCTGGATGGGGATATGAACAGGAAGGATTTTGAGGGATAGGGGCCAAGTGCAGGCAAATGGGACTAGATTAATTCAGGATATTGGTTGGCATGGACAAGTTGGACCAAAGGGTCTGTTTCCATGCTGTACATCTCTATGACTCTATGATGCTAAGTATCTCTCAGGACAGTCCAGATGATCCCTCCACTCCCACCCTGCCTGCAAACCCAACTATGTCAGCATTGAAGCTGAGGAGGGTGAAGCTGCACTGGGCAAGACACATTTAAAGTGTCTAGGCCCTCTAGCCACAATTGATCCCCAGGGCTATCCACACAATATACCAATGCCAACAGGCTCGATTGTAGGTGGAAGGAGGTTACGGTGAGGGTGATAGGCCGGAGAAGGGGTGGGAGCGGAGAGGTCGGGAAGAAGATTGCAGGTCAAGAAGGCGGTGCTGAGTCCAAGGGTTAGGGCTGAGATAAGGTGGGGGGAGGGGAAATGAGGAAGCTGGAGAAATCTGCATTCGACCCTTGAGCTTGGAGGGTTCCTAAGCGGAAGATGAGGCGCTCTTCCTCCAGGCGTCGTGTTTCCATGGTCTGGCGATGGAGGAGGCCAAGAACCTGCATGTCCTTGGCGGAGTGGGAGGGGGTGTTAAAGTGTTCAGTTACGGGGCGGTTCGGTTGGTTAGTGCGGGTGTCCCAGAGGTGTTCTCTGAAATGTTCCGCAAGTAGGCGGCCTGTCTCCCCAATGTAGGGGAGCAACCCTATGCAGACACAGGGAGAATGTGCAAACTCTACAAACACAATTATCCAAGGGTTGAATAGAACTCAAGTCCCTGGTGCTGTGAGACGGTAGTGCTAATCACTGAGCCACCATGCCACCCTTGTGTGGTGAAGTCAAGAGATTTATGGCAAAGAAGTTTCAGTGCTCAGGTCCAAGGTAGTTAAAGTCAATATTGCAGTGAGGAAAATCATATGTGGTACTATTAAACTCAAGATCCTTGCTACGGTTTTTGAGATTTTCCAAATGATCTTTCTTTGTCCCCTAACTGGTTTTACATTTTCCAAGTAGTATTGTTTATGATTAATCTAATGAGATGGGAAGGCATCAGAACAAATAGAATAAGACAATGCATTTGGTTCCATCAATGAACTGTTTTTAAAATAAGAAGTCTCAATGGTGCTAGAATTTAATGCCTGCACTTTAGACAGGTTTGGTGGCAGGAAGAGATCAAGCTGGAGGGTGGTACATGAGTACCTTACCACTTTCCAGCTTCTGCCAAAGTTCAGTCCCATTCTTCCACTAACTGATGCCCTTAGATAAGGAGCTAATGCTTGTTATATATTACAAAACCCCACCATTGTAAACATGGGATATATTATGCCCGTGTCCACCAGAAGTATCTGAAATGCCATCCTATTGGCATTAGTCTGAGTTCCTGATACCAAGGGAAGGATGTCCATACAAAGTCGTCAGCAGAAGGAAGGCTCGTTCTTGATGAAAGTAATAACAATATTATGTACATCTTAATAGCTAGTGACATTTCATCTGAATTGTGTGATTGTTTCTTGTGAGACATCAGGCTGGACATATTACTGTTAACTGCATGGATTCAGCACATTAAGTAACCTGAACTGACTGCTAACAAATGTTGGTTACCTGCTTCCAAAAATAGTCCTTTGTACCTTAAATAGCAGAGCTTACCTTATGACGCCAGCCAACCCCACTGGCACCATCTGCCCCATACAACGATGTTCACTTAAGGGCCTCACCCTAATGATAATCCAGAAGTGGGCAGTCCTGTACCACAGATGGGGCCTGTATAGAAAGCACTGGCAGTTTGCTTTCGGGCTTCTGGTGAGGGAGCTGGGTTCTTCAGTGTCAGGGACCCAAAGCCTGATTGAAGAATTGGAAAGGGGGCGATCTTACAGAGAGCCAGCCTTGCTACCAACACCCTCACCCTCAGCTTCCATGATCCTTTCTTGGGGGCTTCTTCCTGGTATCACTCAGTTGTTGACCTCGGTTCCAACACTGATTTTAGGCCTCATCCATACAATGCCAATAAACCTCTTTGACACTGATGAACATTGAGATCTGTAGGCTTCTGATTGGCCAGAAACTGTAAGTGGATGTGACTTCCACTTCCAGGGTCCTTGATCCTGGGGATGACTTGATAGGGCATCCCTGAAAAAGAAGATATAGGTCTCTCAATAGCTCTTCATCAAGTGGCTGATCCTGGTTACCTCCACTGTATGGCTGTGGATGTCGCTTAAGATGTAATCAGTATTACTTCCATTCTCTCAGCCTAGTAAGAACTATATTTAACAAGCATCATGTAGACTGATGTAGATGCTTAAGTGAGGCAGCTGTTGGTTGGAAGATAGGATGAAATTTACATTGTAGATCACTAATATGATTGTGTTGATGATGAACAGTCAGCAGATTAACCACTTGTAAACCAAATAAGTACAATATTGATTCATCATAGAAATCATAAGATCACAAGACCATGTGATACAGGAGCAGAAGTAGACCATTAAGCCCATTGAGTCTGCTCCATCTTTCAATGAGTTCATGGCTGATTTGACATTGCTAAAGGCTGCCTTTATGCCTTTACCCTATTAATTTTGAGTCCCTTATTAATAAAAAAGAATCTGCCTATCTCAACCTTGAAGATTCTCAATGTTCCAGTTTTGATAGCCCTGTGAAGTTAAGAATTTCACAGATTCATCACTCTATGAGGGAAAAAAATCTTCCTAATCTCTGTTTTAAATTCCTTTCTCTGAGATTATGTCCTCGACTCTTCCATAAGTGGAAACAATGTCTTTACATTTGAGGCTGTCAATCCCCTGAAGAATTTTATAGGTTTCAATAAAGACCATTCTCATTGTCCTAAACTCCAATGAGTACAAGCCCAATCTATTCAACCCTACCTCATTAAGATAATCCCTCCATACCCGAATCAACCTAATATACTTTGCCCGGACTGCCTCCAATGTCAATATATCTTTCCTTACATAAGGGAAGTAAAACAGTACACTGTGTTTCAGCTGTGGTCACTTCAGTGCTTTTATAGTTTTCACAGGGTATCACTATTTTTATGCTCTTTTATATTTCCTTTTGAAATAAAAGCCAATGTTCCATTTGCCCTCCCTATTCTCTGATGGACTTGTGTGCTAGCCTTTTGTGACTTCTACAAAAGGACTCCTAAATCCCTCTATTCTGTAACAACTGATCAATTTCAAAAGACTTATCAGTCTTTAGCCCCAGCTGTTTACCTAGTAGTTTTTCTCAATTGGTTGTTACAATGCTTATTTTCTCCCCACCTTTAGCCTCTTGATAATTGTGTACTTTTGTAATGCTATCAGTGTCCTCTACCTTCAATGTTGGCGCAAAGTATTTGCTCAAGTCCCCTGCCATCTATTTGTTCTGATGTGGAGGTGCCGGTGTTGGACTGGGGTGGACAAAGTTAAAAATCACACAACAGGTTATAGTCCAACAGGTTTATTTGGAAGCAGTAGCTTTCAGAGCACTGTTCCTTCATCAGGTAGCTGTGGAAGAGGATCATATGATACAGAATTTAGAGTAAAACATCACAGTGTCCTGCAACTGAAATGATATATTGAACAAACCTAGATTGCTGTGAAGTCTTTCATCTTTTGAATGGGTTGCAGGTTTTGGTTCATTAATATGTAAATCTCAGAACTTCTTGTAAGTTACATTCTTGAGATAATTTAAGGTTTTATAAGAAAAGGTGACATCTCAGCACAGACAATGCATTGAAGGTGCGAGGTTAGAATCTGTCTGTATACCGATCTTGAGTCAGACCAGTTCTATTTCCAAAGTAATAGTTTATAAAATGTTAAATGGATTGATTGCCTGCATTGATTACCTGCAGGTTGTGTGTGTTTTGAGCAAAAATAGAATGTATCTGCAAATACAAGTCTGCAAATGCAAATTCACCCCTTAGATGTATGTGTGTGTGTGTGTGTGTGTGTTCGTGCGCGCGCATGTAAGGGAGAGAGAGTGTGTGAGTATATGCGAGTGTAGGTGCTCATGAGAGAGGGTGTGTTTGTGTTTGTGTGCTTGGTAGAGTGTGTGCATGAGTGTGATGGAATATAAGCCTGTAAGAGGATGTGTGTTGGTGTGAGTGTAGGGGGTGTATGCGTGTGTGTCTGAGAGAGAATATGTGTATGAGAGAGCGTCTGCATGGGTGTGTGAGTATGTAAGTGTGTGTGCTTGTATGTGTGTGTGAGAGTGTATAGTGTAATGGGTCACCTGTAGTGTGACATGAACCCAAGGTCCTGGTTGAGGCCTTCCCCATGAGAACCGAACTTGGCTATCAGCCTCTGCTCGGCCACTCTATACTATTGCATATCCCAAAGTCCACCTTGGAGGATGGTCACCTGACAATCTAAGGCCGAATGTCTCTGACCACTGAAGTGTTCCTCAACTGGGAGAGAACACTTCTGGCTGACGATTGTTGCACAAAGGTGTCCAATCATCCGTTGTAGTGTCTGCTTGGTCTCGCCAATGTACCACGCCTTGGGGCATTGTTGCCTGCAGTGTATGAGATAGACAATGTTGCTGAGTCACGTGAGTACCTGCCGTGTACATGGTGGGTGGTGTCCCCACCTGTAATGGTGGTATCCATGTTGCCACTCTGACACGTCTTGCAGTAGTTGATGTGACAGGATTGTACGGTGTTGTGGTTGATGTCGTCCTGAAGGCTGGACAATTTTCTGCAAACAATGGCCTGTTTAAGGCTTTGTAGTTGTTTAAAGCAAGAAATGGAGGCGTAGGGAAGGTCTAGGTGAGATGCTCATCCTCATCGATAATGTGTTGCAGGCTGCGAAGAACACTGTGTAGTTTCTCTGCCCCTGAGAAATATTGACAAAGAAGGGTACCATATGAGTTGCATCCTATGCCTGTCTCCTGAGGTGGTTATTATCATTTCTCGCTGTGGCACATCGAAGTTGGCGATCAATGAGTTGAGCATCGTACCCTGTGATTATGAAGGTGTCCTTCAACACCTTCAGGTGTCCGTCACGATTCTCTTCATCTGAACAAATCCTGTGTATACGTAGGGCTTCTCCACAGGGGATGGCTGTTTTAATACGTTAAGGGTGAAAGCTAGAGAAGTGAAGCAGTGCAACGTTATCCATGGGTTGGCGGTACAGTGAAGTACTGAGGTGACCGTCCTTGATTGACATGTGTGTGTCCAAGAATGAGACAGATGCTAAAGAGTAGCCCATGATAAGTCTGATGGTTGGATGAAACTTGTTCATATCATTGTGCCATTGTTTCAGTGTCTCCTCACCATGGGTCCAGAGGAAGAAAATGTCATCCATATATCTGGTGTATAGTGCTGGTTGGAAGTCCCGTGCAGCAAAGAAGTCTTGTTCAAACTTGTGCATGAAACTGTTGGCATATCTTGGGGTGCAAGTTTGGTTCCCAAGGCTTTGCTTATCGTTATTATTTCCCCAGTCTCCTTTTCTAAGGGACATATGCTCACTATTGCCCTTCTCTTCCTTTTCACATCGTTAAAGAAGCTCTTACTATCTATTTTTATGACAGTTGCTAGTTTGACCTGATAGGATATTTTCTCCACCTTTGTTTTTTGGGCATACCAAAGCATCTTGCTGCCCATAACTGCTATCCATCTCCTGGAATGTTCTAAGGTATTTAAGAAATCACTCACATCTCAAAGCTCATTTCAATTATAATATGAATCACTGGGGCTTTATATCCAGACAGATATGCTGATTAGCTTTCCTTGAGACCTCAACTCTCTATCTTAGATACACATAGGCAGTTTAAAGCACAACTGTTTACAACCTAGCACTCTTAACATTTTTCTGGGACTTTCAAAACTCATCACATATCTACTATTAGCCACAGCCTCCAAGTGTCATTGTCTCCAAGTGTAAACAATTTCTTCCCAGTGAAATGATTTGAAACCCCTTTAATCTTTAACAACCAACATCCCAAACTTGCTGCTGTGCAGACTTCAGAACAGGTCAATTGATCCCAATCACTTTACCTTAAATTCAACACACAGTTTCAAAACATTATAATCTTGTAAACCTCATAACTGTAACAGTATACACACATCAATTCCCAATCAATCAGCTTTTCTGTATATGGTGTATTTACTTCTCTGTCATGTCCTTGTCTGCTTCTATTTAGTAAGTATCTAAGGTATTTACCTGAGACATTTCCTTTGATAGTGAGTTCCATAAATTAACAACTCTTTAAATTTAAAAAATCGCTTTGTTTTCAAATGTTCACCTTAAAAACAGATCAGGATAATGGCTAGGGAATCAATATCAGAATGACCACTAGGCAGAGAGGGAGAATCATAGACCTGATCGAGGGAAATTGGTGGATTACAGCAAATATTTATAAGAGGAACCTAAGAGAAACACTCCTGTATCTCCCGGCTTATGTGCAGTGCTATAGAAACTACTTACATGCTGAAATAGGAACAGAAAATGATGGATCTGTTGCACAACTCTGGCAGCATCTTTAGAGAGGACAACAGAATTAACCTTTCAGGTTTTCATCTTTCATCAGAATTTTGATAATTTTAAGCCAAGAATTAAAACTCTAATAACAAAGTTACTGTGAAAGAAATGCCTTTGTAATGAATGTAGAATATATGTAGAGCTACATATTCACCTTGGTGATGATACATATCTATTCTACATGCTTTGTCTAACAAAATCAACCACACCACGCAGTTAGTATGGTGACTCATGAGAAACTACTTTAGCACTAATGAAGTTCGACCTCCCTGCATTTCCAATGAAAAACCAACAGCACAGTCTCCATCCAAAGAGATAAAACAAAATTAGGCTGTAGTCCGCATCTATATTAAATTGTAAGCTGTGCTCAGATGGTTAATTGATGCACTGTTACTTTAAAGAATGCACAGTCATCTTGGAAAGAACTTCCTGTTTCTAGGATTGTTTTCTACTTGGAAAAACAGGATGTTCTTGCAGGGCGTCACAGCATTTAAACTTTCGGAATCTCATCTCCAGTACAATTACATTTTTAATCCAGATCATAACTGTGGGGGGGAGGGGCCCAGCAATTTCTATGGTAGACAGATGGACGCCCAAGTAGGAGGTCATGAGGTTCAAGACCAAGTCCCGCCTTACATTATCTGCTCTTAATCACTCGGAGAAGCAAGGCTCTTTTCAACTTCTATCATGAACTTTCTTGTTACATAAAAGAGTTACAGAAAAGAATTGTTTCATCTCCAGCCTGAAGCTAATTGTGGCTCTTTTACAGTCCTTCACATCTAGTCAAATTTGTTCTGCCAGCCAACCAAACCAAATGGGAATTGAATTCACGACATAACTTTATTTAAAGTATTCAAATATGACCACTCCACATAACTGCAATGATATCCTTGTGGAATTAAAATAAGACTCTTTAAATAATTATGCCCCAGTTTTAGCACACACGGTTTAAACAGAAATATTGGGCTGATGTTTCCCAGCTGCTAAATGGGAAAATATGGTGAAATTTCAAAAATGAGATTTCAACACTGAGCAAAAGGAAGTTAACTGTGTAAACAAGGTTTGAATTGCGAGACAATGCACTTATTTACATATATTTATACTTTTTTTTCCTACTTCACTAATGTAGAGTTTCCTATTGTTCCACATAACACTGAGAAGTCCGATGTGGACAAATCTCTACATAAAACTCAGAGCAGGTAGCTGGTGGTTCGAGGTTGGCAATGATCTGCTCACTGATGCTGTTTGGGTTTCACCAGGGCCACTCAGCTCCTGGCATCATCTCAACCTTGTTTTGAACATGGACAGAAGAGTGAATTCCAGAATTGAGGTGAGGTGTGAGTGACTGCCCTTGACATCAAGGCCGCATTTAACCAAATTTGGTAATAGGAGCCTGAGCAAAACCAGAGTTAATGGGCATCAGAGAAAAACACTCTCCTCTGATTGGAGTGGCATTTAGCAGAAATGGAGGGTGGGTGGTAGGGATCAATAATCTCAGCCTGAGGATATATTTGCAGGAGTCCCTTGGGGTGAATGTCCTCAGGCCAGTCATTTTCAGCTGTTTCATCAATGACCTCCCACCGATGATAAGGTCAGAAGTGGGGATGTTCACTGATAAGTGCAAAACCTTCAGCACCATTCATGACCCCTCAGATACTGAAGCAGTCCATGTTCAAATACAGCAAGACCTGGACAATATCCAGATTTACGCTAACACATGGTAAGTAACATTCGCATCACACAAATGCCAAGCAATGACCATCTCATCAAAAGATAATCTAAGAATTGCCTCTTGACCATTCAATGGCACCACCATCACTGAATTCTTCACAAGTGGTTATCATTGACAAGAATCTGAATTAGACTAGCCATATAAATGTTGCGACCACAAAAGCAGATCAAAGGCTAGGAATCCTGGCATATCTGACTCACCTCCTGACTCCCCAAAGCCTGTCCATCATCTACAAATCAGGAATATGATGGAATACTCCTCACTTGCTTAATGAGTGCATCTCCAACAATACCCAAGACATCATTCAGAACAAAACTGTCCACTTTATTGGTGCCGCATCTACAATCACTGATTTCCCTCTGCCCCAATACTCAGTAGTAGCTGTGTACTATCTACAAAACATGCTGCAGAAATTCACCAAAGCTCCTTTGACAGCAACTTGCAAACCTCTGATCACTACAGTCTACAATGAGGTGGGCAGCAGACACATGGGAATACCACAATTTCCAATTTCTCCTATTGACTCACCATCCTGACTTTAAAAATATCACCATATCACCATCATTGTCGCTGGGTCAAAATCCTGGATCTTCCTTCTCAATGGCATTGTAGGCCAGGCCTACACTGGAACACTGTAGCAAGAATGAGAACAAGATGGTTTGTCGAACTGACAAGCAACTGAGATGATGGGGTCATTCCTATAGGCAGAATGGAGGCTTTCCACAAAGCAGTCTCCCAGTCTGTGCTTGTCCTTGCCTATGTAAAGGAGAATAAATTGTGAGATGGGGATAATGCAGTAAACTATATTGAAAGAAGTGCAAGTGAAATACTGATTCATCTGGTAAGTGTATTGGACCTTGAGAATTGTGGAGATGAACAGGCAAGTGTTAAACGTTGTGCGATTGAATGGGAATGTACCATGGGAAGAGAAGAAGTGTTAGAAGTGGTGGAGGAGAGGACCGGTACCACCAGAGGGAATAGTCCCAATAGAATGTTGACAAGAGAAGGTGTGTTTAGTATTGGCATCCTGCTGGAGGTATTAGAAATGGCAAAGGATGCTCCTTCAAATGTAGAGACTGTTGGAGAGGAAAGTTAGGACAAAAGCAAAGCCCATTGTTATTCTGGGAAGGAGGGGAAGGAATGAAGAGTGAAATGTAGTGCTGATAAAGGGACACACTGTTGTAGTCTGGCATGGCAATCACTATCTTGTAGAATCTGAGCTCCAACTCTCAGTCTTCCTCCATCTCCTGGAGTCTGTAGTTAAGGAACAGAGTGGCGTGGAAACCAAAAACAATGACTTCAGTCTTCCCAATATTTAGTTGAAGGAAATCTCAACTCAAGTGAAACTGGATGTCAGATAACTAGTCTGACAATTTAGAGAGAGTAGATAAGCCAAAGGAAAGAGAGAGATTTACCACAGCAGGATGCTGATAGACACCTGAATCTGTAAATGTAAGGCAATATTTCAGAACAAAAGAAATCACATTATCATCACTGATTGTGTGAATGGGAAGATGAGCTTGATTCTACATTTCTCCTATTTGTAGTGAATTACCTTTTGGTCCAATTAAGTTGGAGGAGCCCAAGTTGGAGTACATCTGTTCAGAAATGTAACAGGTGAAACACTGTTAAAGAAACACATTTAGTAAAAAGGAATAACAGCCAATTTTACAACATTGTTCAGCATACATTCCAAAACATTTTCCGCCGGAAAATAAAGTTTTGAAATGAAGTTTGTAAAGTAACCATTTTACACTCTAGTGTACGTCTCTGCAATATTCAAATACATCTCTGCAACACGGAGATGAGAATCTCAGTATAATAAGCCCCAACTCTACACTGTCAAAATCTATAATGAAAAGAACCACAAACATTCCAGCACCCATTCTACTCAACCACTGCAAAAACTGGGGGAAAAACTCTTTTTTTTTGTTGTTTTTGCTGTACTCTGCTAAGCAGCAGATGTTACTGATAACTGTGTACTTTTCTGATGAAGGGCTGCACTTACAAAATTAGGTTCTCCCTTCTGTGCTGAATGCTGAACAATTTACTTCTGTCCCACAGCTAGCTAACAACCTGCTGTGAGGATATTGTTGTCTGGGAAAATTCACAAATAATTTTCAAGTTACAACTTCCTTTGCCATCAACGAGTTTTGTCTACCACATACAAGTTGTCTGGTTTCAGCATGCCTTCTTTGTCTTTGGAAATTCTTTCAGCAGTTTGCTTTCATTAACATGGAAAAAACTCATTGTTTAGTGCTATTTTAAATTCAAAGTATGCAAATCATGAAGTACAGTAGATTTATGCTGAAGATCTGTTTAGACAAAGCAAAATGAACATGTTACAAGAATTAAGTCAGCTTAAGACTTCACTCTATGAAATGTTACAGACATCTGCGAATAGTTTTTCTACAGGGAAGATATGTTTTTTTTTATGGAACACTGATTGACCTTTCTATGCACACTGCTGGAGGCTGTAGTCTGCAGATCCCTCCTTAGAGTGAGGCACTCATGCGATCCCTGGACTATAATCACTTTTGAAAGATTTAATTGGCTGACCAGCCAGCGTCACTCAAGGGAGGGAAGTCTGTATATAATCTACATGGCACAGCAGCAAGCAGCAGAAGAAGAAGCTCAAGTTCAGAGCAATTTTATCTTGCTGAGGGACACCAAAGCAAAGGATCTGCCAAAATGTGCAAAGGATTGGCTGCGTTACCAGCAACATGCCTCGAAAGGTGAGCGAATTAACTACAACATTGGCTTAAGTTATTGACCAAGAATTTAATTTATTTATATCTGTGTTCTTATACTTCATTTTTGAATTGTTATGAATGTTATGTTTAATTTTTCACAAATTAGCTAGAATCTGGGACTTATACAAAACAATATCCAGAACTTATTTTTGTAAGCTTATCATTATTGTATTTAAATACCTATAACTATGGCAAGTCATTGCATCAAATGGCTTGTTGCCTTTTATTGCCTTGCATTTTCAATACAACAGTCTCAGACTTAGGCAATAATTTATTATTAAGTGTGTAAAATCAAGCAATTGGTTGCATTGGGTCTGATTGCTTATCTGGAGCCCAGTACAAAGTAAGTTGATCAACTGGGGAAAAGCATGCATTAAATATAGGTGATGGGGAGTAAAGATCAACAAATTGAATCCAGCCAAGTAAAGTGTATAATTAATCATCACTTACAAAATGCAACTCACACCTGAGATTAGTATAACCGTTTCTTTTGCCAAAACTGTTATGGAACATATTTTGAAATTAGGTATATGTACATCTTAACAGTGACACAAGGATCCATTGATGACCAGTAAATATTAATTGAGCAGAACTTGTTCTGAAAAGGAGTTATGTGCTTTTCAATGTAAGATCAAATCTGATGAATGAAATAATCTGCAGCTTGTGTTTACTACATTTGATGTGCAATTGCCTGTTTGATCCATCTTCTATGGAAAAAATATATCTTCAGCTACTTCAGAAAATGTTTATTTGATTACAGTCCAATGTTTTCTCCCTACTTCACTTCAACTTCTAATATAATCACATTTACACCACTAATAGTCTATGCCACCACACTTATTTTTATTATATCATTAAAAATGATAAGCTCATTGACAGGGTCTTTCAAAAACAAAGAATTTCAAACAATCTTTCAAGTTGAGGCAGCAAAAGGTACAGCTCACGATAAAAGGATTTGGAAGAAATAGTATCTCAGAATCATAGTCAGCCAGCATTGAAACAGACCCTTGAACCAACTAGTCCACTCTGACCATGTTCCTAAACTAAACTAGTCCCACCTGCCTGCATTTGGCCTATCTCGCTCCAAACCTTTCTGATTCATGTACTTATCCAAATGTCTTTTAAATTTGTATTTGTAGATTCATCCACTACTACTTCTGATAGATCATTCCACTCCCTTTTTGTGTGAAGTGATTACTCCTCATGTCCTTTTTTAAAAACTCTCCTCTCTCCTTAAAAATATGCCCCCTACATTTGGACTCCCCCACCAGAGAGAAAAGACATTTACTACTCACCTTTATTTTATACTTCTCATGATTTTATAATCTCTATAAGATCCTCCGACCCTCCAGTGAAAGAAAGTCCCAGTCTATCCAGCTTATTTTTATAACTCAAACCCCCACTCCCAGCAACATCCTGGAAAACCTTTTCTGAACCCTCTCCAATTTAGTAATATCCTCCTTTATACCTCATCGTCAGCCCCTATCAGGTGGGATTGTAATTCAGGACAAAAGGTCAATCAATTAGACACAAATGTCCAGAAAACCAGGGGAAAAGTTAATGTAAATGGTATGATATCAGATTATCACTGGCATGAAAATCTAGGAGCAATTTATTACTGGGAACTGAACTGATATTTCACCCAATCTCACCAAGTTTTAATAAACCCTCTCAGCTATCTATTAATTGTCAATGGTACTCAGGTGACAGGTACTAAATATAACACAAGTTCTAATTCAGTCTCTAGAGCTGTGTAAACGTCCAAGGATTTTTGGGCTCTTGTGGTGTAGTGGTAGTGTCCATACCTCTGACCCAGGAGACCACAGTTTAAGCTCTACTAGCTTCAGAGGTATGTAATAACATCCTGAATAAGTGGTTTTTTAAAAAAAAACCTGTGAGTTGGGCTCTTCACTTCATTGACTTAAAATCTCCCTCAAAATCAGTGTTTCTAAAATAAAACAGCAGTCATGTTGCACTGCTCCTGGTGCGGGTTGTTGAACATTTAATTTGTAACACTGATGATTTGGTGGTTAAAGAAGAGAGAAATCCAGATTTGTGTAAGAACATCTCTAAAAAGAATAAACTTTGGTAGGGTACCTACTTCTGAACCAGGTTGTCTGGGCTCAAGTCCCAACTGATCACTAAGCACCCTGAAAGAGGATTTTTAATACACAGCATGTGTCGCAGAAAATAGAAGCTTCTAAGTGAATGTAGAAGAATCAAAAGTACTATTCTTTAAACTTAAAAAGATTCTGAGGGGTGCCTACTTGAGTACAGACTGCAAGAGTTAGAGACTCCCATTCTCAGGGCAATGAATTGACAACATAAGACTGACATCAAGAGAAATTAACTTTTTTTTGAAGAGTTGTGAATCTTTGTAATTCTCCATTCTGGAGGACTTTAAACAAAAGTCAAAATGCTAGGGTAGAGAGCTTTTGAACCTGAGAGCAATCAATTAAATTGGTGAAAAACTGAATTAAGTCAAAGTAGTTAATGTGGATAAGTCACCCAGTCTGAGATGCAGAGCAGGAAAATCGACTTTTTGGGGGCAAAAGCCCTAATTCCTGATCAAAGGTTTTTGCCTGAAACATCGAGTGTCCTGCTCCTCAAAGCTGCTCGACCTGCTGTGCCTTTCCAGCACCACACTTATGAATCTAATCTCTAGCATCTGCAATACTCATTTTCACCTGATTGAGATGCACTCTAGTCTGCTGAGGGATGTATGAACAGAAATTTCAGATGTGCTAACCATAATCTTCCAATCCATTTTAATATAGATAATAGGAAAGCTTTTAAAAACCATGATCTGGAACAAAATGAACACGTATTGTCCATCAGGGATTTGTTAAGGGCAAATAATATTGACAGATTTAGAACACACCTCAGGCCACCCCAGATGCTGCACAATCCTATTAATTTTTGTGACTCGCTCATTAGAACTTGCGTTTGCTTCCTGCAGTATTGCGTCATAATGTACAGTTTGCTTGAATTGTGCAAGATGTTTGTCTTTCAGATTCCACTGTTCTGCTGGGTTGATGACTTCTAGAGTATGGTGCTCCTGTTAATTTGGGAAGTTTCACAATTTATATTTGTATCCTCAACTTTCTTCATAACGATATGCTGCTCTGGACAGCATGTTACCAATGTACATTTATTTCCTTTGCTTAGTCTGATCTTGAGATGATATCTATGCAAAGTAACATTCTTTGCAGATGCTTTAAACCAAATAAAAGTAAGTTGAGGAAGATACATTCAAGTAGCTAGTGGTTGGACACTACTGTAACTTTATCTTTCCCAAAAAAGGTATTGATGAAAATGCTCACAGTAAGAGGCAATAGCAGGCACACTTGTGTAGCCTTGTTCAGTTTGTACTAAATATCCTGGATACAAATGTAACTGCTCGATCCTTGCTACAAAGTACTTTCTCAGTGACATTCCCATGCAAGGTGATTTCCACACTAATATCTCAGTATCTCTGCATTGTTAGAATTGCTGACTGTTTGTTTGATTCTGGGGAAAAGCTGCTTCTTATTCATGTCCCGATAACACAGTACATCATTCGCAAGAGCTTGCTTGGAGGCTCACATTCAATGATAAATCAACCAAGAACTTTGCTAAATATTTCACACATAACAAATTGTGGCACAATTTTCATATCCAATGATCAATGCACCTCTGCTACAGCTCTCACCTTGTCAGGATCTAGGTAGAGTCTTTTGTTAGTATACAGCCTGTAATAGCATGGTTCTCGTTCGATCTAGCGTTGTAAGAAAATTGTGTAATAGCCGTACCATTTAAAACAATGGGACCAGAATCACGTTTTTGCCAATACAGGTAAGGAAAGTTCAGTCTACAAATACAGCCTAAATCCTTCAATCATGTTAAAGTCAATTTGTGTTGAAGAAAGACACATTATAACAGAACTGACTGTATTTGACTACAGAATTCTTCAATTGTATTTTTTTTGTTCAGTTTCATCTGGTGAGCTCTCGCCAGCTGTCAAGCAAAATTCTGATTGTAATCTGCAATGGCTTCTTACATTTTGTCTCCAAGACCATAGACTAGCAGGTCATCTACAGTAGCTTCCAATCAGGGAAGGTAAATAACGATCTCTGTAGTGGTTGTAATGAATCGGCCAGGTGGTTGTCATAGAGTATGAACTCCCTGATTTTGGAGCTGTTAATCTGGTCCAGTCAAGAAGTCCTGGCTTGCAGATACAAGCAGGAGTGTTGCTATCTTGTCATATGAAACTGGGATTTGAGGTTTGTCCTCATCTCTCTGTAAACTGGTTGAATAGGGCCTGGCTTTGCTGATTCTGTCTCTTGTAAAATTGTATACAGCTGTAAATGTTAACTGTTTTCTTTTCTTGTAAAGTTTTTTTAATAAAAAAAACAAGCAGTGTTGGAGGATTTTTAACTAGGTTAAGATAAGTGGCAGAGGTATGCAACTTTGGTTTAACATTTAATGAGATGCTGAGTGACCTGTTTTGTATATGGGATTAATGATGTAACCATGCAAAAGTGCCTCATACTGAAGCTCAGCTGGACTTCAAATAAGCACTATAAATGACTTTATTATTAGAAAATGCAGCAATAGAGCATATGTGTTGCAGGGTATGCTGATGGAAGCGGACACTCTCACCAGTCTGACCAATCTTGAGGAACATCACTTGAATGAAGGCAATTGCACTGCCTCACTCCAGGACATATCCTGAATAGAGGGACTCTAGATCAGTCCATAGTAAAATCTCAAAACAAAAGCAAGGTTCGACCAAACGGTTTAAAATTTCATCAGGATCAGGGTCAGCAAGCCACTGTAGTTACTGCCAGCATGTGGACCCAAGACAGCAAAACAGTTCCACTAGACCGAAACGGAGTAAGAGCACTCATAGTCCACTATCTGGGAGCGTGCACACCCTGGAAAGTCTACAACTTCAAATTCAGAACAATTAAATTTCTTAGCAAGGTCCAAGTCAGAAGGACAAAATAAATATCTGGTTAAATGGTCACCTGGTACTAATGGAGGTTGATACCAGCGAGGCCATTTTAGTGATCACAGAACCAGTCTTTAACAAAATCTGCTCTAGACCAGTAACCCTTACACTCTAGCAAGACCTCAGCTAGACTAGGAACATATACCAAGGAATTATTACAGACTAAGAGTACAACTCCAGTGCAGGTCTTTGAGAAGCAGCTGTTTCAGTTATCACTGATATTTGTAAAAGACTTGGGGCCGAAGCCAGTGGGGGTGAAATTGGTTGAAAAAGATTCACTTTGGCTCATCATATTTCAATTCAAAAATGGCTGGCTGAGTGACTTCCTAATTAAAGATCTGGAAGTACTTCAGAAAGCTCTAGGGACAATCAAAGGATCCAAGGCCAACTTGCATACTGACCAGGAAGGAATTCCATAAAGAAGGCCTGCCGCGTGCCATTTGCCTTACAGGCAAAGATCAGAAGGCTGGAAAGAGGAGTCATCAAACCATTTTGTGAAATGGCAGCACCAGTTGTACTGGTTGTAAAGCCCGATGGGTCGACTAACTTTTCCTCGGGATTTTAAACAAATGGTGAATGGCTTTTCACAGCTGGATAAATAATTTATGCGGAGAGCTGGCAGGGGGACTGTCATCACAAATCCAGACATGAGCCACGCATATTTCCAATTGCAGTTAGATGCAGGTTCACAGGATGCTATAATTAATATCCAGAAGGTTTTGTACCAATATACAAGACAGCCATTTGGGGTATCATCTTATGCAATTTTTCAGCAGATGATGAAGAACATTTTACAAGGTCTACCCTGGGTTACCATGTATCTAGATGTTGTATTAACAGCAGGGAAGACAATAAGGAGCAATTGGAGAACTAGGACATGGTCTTTAGATGTCCCTCCCTGGTGGGTGTACACCTTAGAAGAAAAAAAACTGTGTATTCCAGGCACCCAAAGTGAACTTGGACTAAACTGTTGACAAGACTAAGTTAATCACCTTCACTTTATCTTCCAATGGATGTAAAAGTGCCCCAGCTCCCATGTCTGGACCAGAGCTTAGGTCTTTCCTTGGGCTGATGCTCTATTATGGAAAGTTCACATATAACCTGGTCTCCACTCTGGCACCTCTGCATCAACTCTTTTTTGTTTAAAAAAAAAGGTCAGCCTTTGAAATAGTTGTGTAGCCAAGCTGTAGCTTTCCAGGAAATGAAGAAACAGCTGTCATCCTCTCAGGTGTTTTCACATTATGATCTCAAGTGAGATCTGGTATAGACATACGATGCCTCCCCATATAACACCAAAGCAGCATTTGCACATAGGGAGCTCAATGCTGAGGATCACACAAAAGCATATGCATCCAGGACTATGGTAATCCAGAAGTAAATGTGCGCAAATAGAGAAGGAAGGTTTGGCAGTTATATTTGGAGTCTGTGTGTTAGTCATAAATTTGTAATAACAATGGGCCACAAACCCCTGCTAGGTCTACTTAAAGACAAAGCAGCACCATCCATAACTTCAGGCTGAATTCAGCGGTGAGCTCTAATAATAACTGTGTATAATTTCAAGTTGGAATACCATCCGGGAGGCCAAGTAGTAAAAGTGGATGCAATTTTCTGGACACACTTCCAGTTACTGCTGACAGTATCAGACTTGGGATGTGGTAAGATCCAGTTGTGGCAAAACTGAAACAGCTGGTGGTGATGGGGCAAACGAAAAAGCTGTTTCAACCAGAATTGAAACCTTTTTGGACTCTGAGAGACCAGATCATTGTAGAAAATGGCATATTATCAGGAGGAACAAGAGTGATTGTCCTGAACAAAGTTCACTCCAGAGTCATCCAGGGGTTTGCAAAATGAAAATGTAGGAGTGAGGTTATGTCTGATGGCCAGGATTGGTTGCAGACATAGCTACATTTATGGGGAATGTGGTTTCAGTTACATGTTGACTGTGCAGATCCTTTCATGGATTAAATGTTCTTAGTGATGGTGGATGCCCACTCAAAATGGCTGGACATGCTTCCAGTTAGTTCGTCAAACATGGGAACAACAAAAGAAATACTGTGCACATCTCCTGCAATACACGGACTCCCGGAAGTGTTAGCTATAGATAACGGGCCATTGTTTGCCAGCAGGGAATTTTGAGTATTTCCAAAAGTTGAATGGCAATCATCATTTTTAAGGGCAGTTCCAGACCATCATCCCTCATCCATCATCCAATGGTCTGGCAGAAAGAACAGTCCAAACTTTAAAGGCAGGCTTAAAGTAACAGCCTACAGCTTCTCTAGATACCAACTGTCCTAGTTCCTATTTGATTACATGACCACCCCCTCATGCAATTACAGGAATAACTCCAGAGTTACTAATGGTTAAATCTGATCTTGCCGAACCTCTAGAAGGGAAGGTGAAAGGTATCAGGAACAGCAATGGCAGACAGAAGACTCTGCTAAGCGAGAGAGGCCACTTGCTTCAGGAAACAATTTTTTTTGATGTAGGAACCACAGGAATGGCCCTGCCATGGATAAGAGGCAAGGTCGATTTGAGGTATAAATTCTTTGAAGAGGCAGCAATTAAATTTTAGAGCAGGAAAACCCAGTGGATATTATCTATCTAGGCTTCCAAAATGGCTTTGATAAGGTGCCTCCTGGGAGGCTTCTGAATAAGATGAGGGCCCATGGTGTTCAAGGTGAGCTACTGGCAGGGATTGAGGATTGGCTGTCTGACAGAAGGCAGAGAATTGGGATAAAAGTTTTTTTTTTGGAATGGCAGCTAGTGATAAGTGGTGTCCCACAGAGTTCGGTGTTGGGGCCACAGCTGTTCACTCTATATATTAATGATCTGGATGAAGGGACTGGGGGCATTCTGGCGGAGTTCACCGATTGATAAAATGTTAGGCGGACAAGCAGGTCGTTCTGAGGTGGTGGGGAGGCTGCAGAAATATTTAGACAGTTTAGGAGAGTGGTCCAAGAAATGGCTGATGAATTTCAATGTGAACAAATGTGAGGTCTTGCACTTTGGAAAAAAGAATACAGGGACGGAATATTTTCTAAACAGTGAAAAAATTCCTAAAGCCAAAGTACAAAGGGACCTGTGAATGCTAGTCCAGGATTCGCTAAAGGTTAACTTTTGCAGGTTGAGTCTGTGGTTAAGAAAGCAAATGTAATGTTGTCATTTGTCTCGAGGGTTGGAATGTACAAACAACAATATGCTACTGAGACTTTATAAAGCTCTGGTTAGGCCCCACTGTGTCCAGTTTTGGGCCCCATACCTCAGAAAGGACATACTGGCACTGGAGAGTGTCCAGCAAAGATTCACACGGATGATCCCTGGAATGGTAGGCTTAACATACGATGAACAGCTCAAGATCCTGGGATTGTATTCATTAGAGTTTAGAAGGTTGAGGGGAGATCTAACAGAAACTTACAATATAATGCATGGCTTAGAAAGGGTGGATGCTGGGAGTTTGTTTCTGTCAGGCAGAGATACTAGGGCCCATAGGCACAGCCTTAGTATTAGAGGGAGTCAATTTAAAACAGAAATGAGGAGACATTTCTTCAGCCAGAGAATGATGAGCCTGTATAATTCATTGCCACGGAGTGCAGTGGAGGTCAGAACGTTAAATGTCTTCAAGGCAGAGATAATTCCTTGCGAGATCAAGAATTTAAGGAATACGGGGAGAGTGCGGGTAAGTGGCATTGAAATGCCCATCAGCCCAGATTGAATGGTGGAGTGGACTTGATGGGCCAAATGGCCTTACTTCCACTCCTATGTCTTATGGTCTTATGTGATGGGTCAGGTCAGGTGATGTATAAAGTTTGGGTTGGTGCGATGGTTCTGAATAAGCACACAGACCATATGGAAGCTGCAAACTCACAAACAGGTGCAGGAACAAAATGTGCCAGGCTCCTTAACAGCCTTTCTGACTGTGTTCTGGAGACCATGGATTTTCCCTCTGTCAAGCGTTGAAGATACCTCCAAGTCTGAGATGGACATGATGGATGTTGCCACCTCAATACCTTTTGCCGTCTGAAGAAGAGAATGAATTTCTTCCGAGATACTCCTGGCACAAGAGGTGAGCTCCTGTGCATTTCACTTGGCCTGTATCAGAGGCCGAGTTGGAAGAACCTGACTCAGTGCTAAGATGCCCCAGGAGGAGCTTAATTATAAAAAAAATTAGTCTGTCCTCAGACTCAGGGGGTAGGATGTACTGTTGTAATAGGGTGCACCTCATAGAACATGAATTCCCTGTTTGGACCAGATTAACAGCCCCAGTTAGGGAGCTCTGGCTGACAGATATACATAGAGTGAACAGAAACTCTGACACTCCTGAGAGCTGGTTCTGAGGGAGCTGGATCAGTGTCAAGGACCCTCCACATGTAAATAAAGGATGACTTGGTGATGGGTTACTGGCCTCTGGAGTTATTTCAAACTCATGCTGTCTACATGAATACTCATACTAATCACATGCCAAACAGATATGTGCAGCCATCTGTTTATCCCAGATGGCATTCAGAATGGATTAGAAAGCTGTTACTTTCATCCAGCTTCACCTGCCAGTAAGCGTCAGGTTTAGTAAAGATCTTTGCCTGCCTTGGGAAATTGTGGCAAAATGTCTTCAATGATTGGCATGTGGTAGTGAGATTTCTTCAAAGATTTCTTGATATTCGTTAGATCAACTTTTTTTAACTTTTCTCAGTAAACAACAAAAACCTGGAAATTAGATGCAAAAACAGAAATTGCTGGAAAACTCAGCAGGTCTGGCAGCATCTGTGATGAACATAAGAGCATAATATAAGAACTCGGAGTAGGCCATCTGGCCCTTTGAGCCTGCACCACCATTCAATAAGATCATGGCTCTTCTATTCATGGCCTCAGCTCCACTTACCCACACTCTCACAGTAACTCTTAATTCTTTGTGCAAAATATTATCTATCTTAGCTTTAAAAATGTTTACTGAAGTAGCGTCAACTACTTCCCTGGGCAAGGAATTCCATAGATTAACAATGCTCTGGGTGAAGAAGTTCCTTCTCAATTCAGTCCTAACTCTGCTCCCTCTAACCTTGAGGCTATAGCCTCTTGTCTAGTTTCACCTGTCAGTGGAAACCTCCTCTCTACTTCTATCGTATCTATTCCCTTCATAATTTTATGTTTCTATAAAATCCCCTCTCATTCCTCTAAATTCCAATGAATATAATCCAAATCAACTCTGCCTCTCCTCATAAGCCAACCCCCTCAACTCCAGAATCAAAGTAGTGAACCTCCTCTCCACCCACTGTAGTGCCAGTACATGCTTAAGTAAGGAGACCAAAACCTCGTGCAGTACTCCAGACGTGGCCTCACCAGCACCCTGTACAGCTGCAACATTAACTCCCTGCTTTTAAACTCAATCCCTTCAGCAATGAAGGACAAAATTCCATTTGCCTTCCTAATTACTTGTTGTATCTGCAGACCAACCTTCTGTGATTCATGCACAAGGTCACCCAGGTCCCTCTGCATAACAGCATTCAGCAAATTTTACCATTCAAGTAATAATCCTTTTTACTGTTGCTTCTACCAAAATGGATGACTTCACATTTATTAACATTTGTATTCCATCTAGGCGAAAGTAAGTACTGCAGATGCTGACGATCAGAGTCAAAATTAAAGTAGTGCTGGAAAAGCACAGCAGGTCAGGCAGCATCCGAGGTGCAAGAAAATCGGCATTTCAGGCAAAAGCCCTTTATCAGGAATTCCATCTGCCAGACCTTTGCCTACTCACTGAAAGTATCTATGTTCTTCTGAAAGTTTCCCAGTCCTCTGCACACTTTGCTCTGCTGTTCATCTTAGTATCATCTGCAAAGTGCCACATCACATGTGGTGCCCAACTCCAAATCATCTGTAGAAATTGTAAATAATTGCGGTCCCAACATGGACCCCTGAGGCACACCACTAATTATTGATTGCCAGCTGAATAGCACATATTTATCCCCACTCTTTGCTTCCTGTTAGTCCACCAATCCTCTATCCATGCTAATACCTTACCTGTAACACCATGCATTTTATCTTGTGCAGCATCCTCTTGCGTTGCACCTTGTCAAAAGCCTTTTGGAAATCCAGGTACACCACATCCATTGGGTCCCTGTTGTCCACTTTGCTTGTAATGACTTAATAGAATTCCAAAAGATTTATTTAAGCATGACCTGCCCTTGATGAGCCCATCCTATCTAGGGGAGAAAGCAAAGTTAATGTTTTTGGTCCAGTGACTCTTCCTCAGAATTCTGAAGATGGGTCATTGGACCCGAAACGTTAACTCCAATTTGTTCGTTGCTATCATTTAGCTAATCCAAACTTTGGGAGATGTCACTTTATTGCATATTCCCTTATTTAAGGCTGGATTAGAACGTAAGCTGGAGGAGTTGGAATTTTTCTCCTTTTTTACAGCAGAGAAAGTTAAGAGGGGGTTTGATCAAAATTAAGAAATAATGACATACTGCTAATAATTCAAAACTACTTCCAATGATTGAGGGGTTGATAAAGTGAGGCAGAAAAATAGAGACCAATGATCAGAGACTTGCTGAGGCAAAGAGTTAGGTTTAACATTAAGATTTGGGATGCTCTGTCTGTAAGGTCAATACAGACTCAATGGCAATAATGTATTATGAATCCTTGAAAAAGAAGTGCAGTGATATGGAGAATGTCCAGAGACAGGGCCAGACTTGATTGACCAACTGGGAGAGGAAATGGTTTTGTGGTGATGTCTTTAAGCCAGTAACGCAGAACCCACACCAATGTTCTGGGGACATGTATCGGAATTCCATGGTGAAATTTCAATTCAATAAAAGTCTGGAATGAAAAGCTATCCAAATGGAGTCCATGTAACTGTTGTCAATTGTCATAAAAAGCCATTTGGTTCACAGATGACCTTTTAGGGAGAGAAATTTTCCATCTTTATCTGGTATGCTCCACATGTAACCCAAGACCCACAGCAATCTGTTTGACTTTAACTGCCCTTGGGGGGCCTGATCCTGAAGTACTGATATTTCCCACAATTTGATTGCTACAATCTGCACACTGCCTTCTCTAATTATAGCACAGACTGATTCAACTGGCTTTTGTTTATACCATTGGCAGGCTTTGACAAATACATAATTGACACTGTCATTACAATATCTATATAGAAACAAATCAAACTACAGCTGACTTGCTGTACAGTTAGTTTGGAGAACTTAATTTATAGCTGTTAATTTATTTCCTAAGTATCACTGAGACCTTTTCTCTTTCTGCCCACCTTGGTAGTACATTGATTTTCATTAATTGTTCTCGTGAAATTCAGCATAAAATAAATAAGGGGTGGCACAGTGGTTAGTACTGTTGCCTCACAGTGCCAGGGAGCTGGGTTTGATTCCAGCCCCAGGTGATTATCTGTGTGAAGTTTGCACATTCTCCGCATGCTTGAGTGGGTTTCTGCTGGGTGCTCAGGTTCCCTCCCACAGATGTGCAGGTTTAGTGGATTGGCCATGCTAAATGGCCCATAGAGTCCAGGGATGTGTAACCTTGGTGGATCAGCCATGATAAATGTGGGGTTATGGGGATAGAGTGAGGCAAAGGGTCTGAGCCAATACTCTTTGGAGGGTTAGTGCAGACTTGATGAGCTGAATGACCTCTTCCCACACTATAGGGATTCTACGATTCTGAATGATCAGTGCAACCACATTTCTCCAAATGCCCAAAGGGACAAAAGACTTAAATATAATTGAGTTAAGAAGTCTGTTAGTTGAAATATCTTTTTCAACTTTAATATTAAATACTTTTTTTTAACAAAACTAACTTTGTTACTTTTTGAAGACATTTTGTAACTAAAAGGACAACAAAAAATACCAGCAATCAAATTCATTTCTGTTAATGTTGTTGGAAACCAAAGAACCACTATCTTTTTTAAAGTGACTAAGATAAGGAAAGATTGTTCTGAAATCCCCTGGCACTCCTGATAGCAGATCAAAAACCTGCCCTAGAAAATTGAGCACGTAATGGGAAATAATAACTTAAACAAAACTATCAAATAAACAGTGATTTTATCATCTCACAAATGGTTCCAGCATTTAAATGTCAAGGAGGGACATATCTCATTGTATTAGACAGCAGTTTATTTTCCAGTTAAGTAATTTGTACATTGACATTCCAGACTAAGATGATCGGTTTACTATGACAGGTTTATCTTAATTATGCTGATATTTTGTGGACCGAGGAAAGGACAAAGCTAAAACTTTCTACAAGTTATTAATATATTGCCACTTATTATCCACAACCCGACAATTACAATTTTTTTTAAAAGGTTACAATTTTTTTTTTAAAAAGTCAGTTATTAAGAAAAATACACTTTTCTGTAGTTAGAATATACACAATCATGGTATATTTTTCTGCAAAATAAAGCTACTGATAGAAGACCCTTATAAAGTGCTATAAACTTCAATCACTTTTGTCAAGTGTATTTTCAGAAATTTAGCAGTCTAAATGCATTAATTATAAAAATATAATCGTGTCAACATGCAATTCTTATGAAACCAATGGTTCTGATAGTCCCTAAACAAATTTGCTAAGGGATGGCATGAGATCATTTTGTTTATGTTGACATTTGTCCTATAGGTGTGTGAGTACTTGAAATTACAAGTGGTGCAACTTGGCATTACAATTGCCCCAAAGGATTCGTGGCAAAAGTATTTGCTTTCCTAATTGCTTGTCATTCCTGCTTGTTAACCTTTTGTGATTTGTGGACCAAGACCATCAGATTCCTTTGAATCCTAAAGTTCCTAGTTCCTTTGTTTTAAAGTGTATCATGCTTTTCTATTTTTCCTACAAAAACATGGATAGTTTCAAACTTTTCCACATTATGCTATCACGGACAATATATGTATTTCGTTGTCCATACGCAGTTTACTTATGCGTGAAATCTGTGGAATTTCTGATTCTTGGAGTGATATTTCCTACATTAAAAAAATTTCAGCAGAATTGGCAAAGTAAAATAAAAAATTTCCTATTATCACACACATGTCCTAGAGATTATTTACCCTGACCCTCCATGCACCCGGTCATGTATACTCAAGAAATACTGAAGAAACATTGCAAGTTATAAATACTTCAGTCTCTTCCACAGTGAGCCTGTAGTTTCTTTAGCTGAATTGATGTTTTAATTGGAACGAAGGAGTGATAGAAGTAGATGGTTTTTCTATAACTGAGGTTTCTTGTAGTTATGTTGCCATGATTGAAGAATCAGCAGATGAACTTACAGTTAGAATAGATTGAGGGATATTCCTTCTCCCTGTTTCAAAGTATAACTATTTTACTTCCGCTTCATTGTTCATAGAATTCATACAGTGTGGAACCAAGCCATTCACTCCGTTAAGTCCACAACGACCCTCCGAGCATCCTACTCCCACCCACGCCATCTCTGTAACCTTTCATTTCCCATTCAGCTAACCTGCACACCCTGGACACAATGGGCAGTTTCGCATTCCCAGTCCACCTCACCTGTACGTTTTTGGACTGTGGAAGGAAACACATACAGACACAGGGCGATTGTGCAAACTCCACACAGACAGACAGTCTCCTGAGGTTGGTCCCTGACACTGAGCCACCATGCCGGCCATGGTCTTTGGACTGGTTCTCAGGTGATCATCAGATTGTATCACTTGTGGCATTACTGTCTGTGATTGAACAGCATCTTCTGTTACTTTTAAAAGTAGGCTAAACTGTGGCTGTTTTTACCATGTAACATATTACAAGCCCAAAGATGTCCTGTCAAAATTAGTGCTGGGTTGGCCTACGCATCCTTTAGTCAACTATCCATACTACTTTTGAGATGGATAGTTTTCTGAATTGAATTCCTAGTCAATCCAAATGCCCATTGAATGCCTTTCTTGAAAAGACATTGAGTTTCAATGGGTCTGGAGAATGGGCTTATATGTGATACCCTTGTTTCATTTAAGTTCACGCATAACAGAAGGACTTGTGAACATCCCAAAAATAGATTTTATTCCTAACAATTGTTAAAAATTGGGAGATTTCAGAAAGCCTGATTGCATCAGTGCACAACTTGGAGATTGGCTGGGGGAAGATTTTTTTTTTCTCTAGTTTTTAAAATGATCTTGTCTTCAATTGCCCAGTGCTAGATTGTGCTCACTATTTCAGCTTGACCACTTTGTCCATTCCATACCTTAATGCTGCTAGTTCTCCAAGGATCTGTCTGGCTTCCTCAGCAAAGTAGTGCCAGGTCCTGCCATGCCTGCACTTCACTTCTTTCACTGGCATCGGGAAGTTGGGTTTCTCCCACCCACTGGATACACTTGGTGCCACTGAGTGGGCAGAGGGATTGGCATCAATGAGGTAAAAACAATGACTGCAGATGCTGGAAACCAGATTCTGGATTAGTGGTGCTGGAAGAGCACAGAAGTTCAGGCAGCATCCAAGGAGCAGCGAAATTGATGTTTCGGGCAAAAGCCCTTCATCAGGATTGGCTCCTACTCAATTAGGGCATTAGTATTTTAAAAGTGGTTTTGTGTGAGCAGTGCAGTTGAGGCAGGGGTCCAATATCCTGAATTCATCTGAGTATTGGAAAGACATTGAAAATCCAGCCCCATGTCAACATTTAAAAGTATAGCAGGTCGAAGGAAGCAGCAGGGAAGGCACATGGGGCTTGATTTGACATGACCTGGAACGATGTGTATTCTGTGGATGGTAGCGGGTCATAAAACAGGTCTGGTGGTAGGCCTAACCTCTCCAGAACCATCCATGGTCTGCTTCCCATTATACACTAGGTGGGAAGTAAAGGAGTGTGTGCCAGAATCAGCAATAAATAAATTTGTTTGCAAGCCTATTGACTACACTAATCCATTTGGCAGCAACTCCCAAATGTAGGATCTCCTCCTAATGAACGAGAGACATTTCACACTCTCTCAATTTCATTAGCCCACTCACAATATGCCATAACTGGGGGTGAGGAGAGGATGCGGATGTAGCAGTTTGTAGGGTGTATCAACTTTGCACTCACCCGATAAACTACAGCCCATGAGGACTACGAATGTGCGCAAGATTAAGACTGCTATTAAGAGAATCTCTTGAGAGCAGGAGGGCTCCAGCACAAGCAAGTTGGGCCAAGCAGCATGCTTCCAGTTGTAATTTTCATGCCATTAACTTCATAGAGGAATATTTGCAGACAACGTTTTTCACAACCAGTTGACAAAATATCATGAGGTGCGCATAAAGCGTCCTGTCAAGCTTGCCATGCATTTATCAGGATCCAGCTGTGCATACATATTGCTGCTACATTTTGCATGCCTTTATTTTCCATGCTCTGGAGAATCCCTCACACGGTCAATATTTCAAACCTGTAGATTATACAGGATGCTCAGACAGTGTGCTTTCTCAATTCTGCATTCGTCTGTAGGAAATAAGCAAATGCCCCTCAGGACACACATCTTTTCCAGCATAGTGGAAACTTTGCCAAAGCCAACAAATAGCAGGCATCAAGAATATTACTGACTTTGGGAAACTGTATCATGTTTTACCCCAATTCCCATGACAATCGAGAGGTAATTTTGCTTATTCAGCCTGTCAAACAGGGCCCCCTGCACAGTTGTATCTTTCTGTTAAGCATTTGGGGAGGTTGCACAGCCATAGATATAGAGGCTGACAGTACAGACACTCAAAGTAGTCTAAAGTTTCCCTGTAACATTCACTGTTTAATTGTTACACATAATTAAAAATGAGCTGCAATTTAAAATCCGTTTGGAACACAGGTAAATCACAAGTGCAAACACAAAGTCTATTTTGCTGGTGTGACCTGTCAGCAGAATATTACAAACATATGCTTTAGGAGCAGAAATGGGCCATTTGGCCCTTCAAGTCTGCTCCACCATTCAGTAAGGTCATGGTTTATCTGTTTGTGCTGCAAATTCTATGTTCAAATCCACCTCTGATTCCCTTTCCAAACATGAGTCTGTCTAACTCTGCTTTAAAAATATTCAATGACCCTGCATCTGTTGCCCTTTTCAGGCAGACAATGTGACATATTCCTGTCTGAAATATGTATTAGATTCTCCAAGTTTTTCTTGCACCCAACCCCATGTGTTGACAAGAGGTATATAGCGGCATATATAAGAGTAGTACCATTGTTGTTTGCACCAAGAACAATATGCACATTTTTTTTATCACAACCAACAGCAGTTCAAAGTGATAAATCATGCTTTTGTATTCCTTTTTCTTTCTGTTCTGCCGATTAATCGTAAAATGCTCATTATTTTTCTGAATGCATTACAAGGAAGCTAATCCTTTAACTCTGGTAGTAAAGACCACATTATATTGTATACATTAATCTAGCACAGGCTTAAAATGCCTCCGTATTTGGATGATGTATGCTCAGTTAATGTTAAAATCCTTCCTGAATTAACATCAAGACCTTGACTTGAGACTCAGGAGCAGAGGGTACCATTATTTAATGGCCCAATTCAATTGGCTAATGATAAGTGTTTGCACTTCAGGGGTTCCAAGCTGGCTGTAGAAAGCTGAAATTCAAAACAATAAGAGCATGCTGGAAATCATGCAATGGATCAGGCAACATCTGAGGAACAAGGAATAGAAGTAATAGAAGATCATTGACTTGAAACATTAACCCTGTTTCCTTTTCTATAGCTGCTGCCTGACCTGCTCAGTTTTTCCAGTGTTTTTGATTTTATTGCAGATTTCCAGCAACTTCAGTCAACTGCTTTTGTTCAGAACCTGTTTAACAGTGGCTGATAAACAGCAAAGATCTGAATGGGTTGTTCACCACAGGCTGTTAAAAAGCTGTGGTGCAGGATAATACAGTATAACTGGAGCATTCATCATTTGCTGATCACCAAGCTGTTACAGAGGTTGTTACTCCTCCAAGTCTTGATAACATCCATTTTATTTCTTTCCTGGAAGCCATCATCTTTGCTTCATTAGCATCTCACATCTAGCAAGACACAAGAAATTTAGCCTGACAACTTCATCGCAATTTTCATGCTCCTTTATGAACCTCATCCCACTCTTCGTCATCTGAACCAACCAAAATACCCTTGTATTCGTTTATCTTGCCCATATTTATCTAGTTTCCTCTTAAAAGGTTTGGATCATATATGTTACATCTGGAGTTTAAGGGAAATTTCCCATCAGTTCCATTGTAGTCTATTTGCCAAAAGCAGTCATCAGTAACAATGTCATTGAATGAATTCCAGAACCATTGCATGAAATGATCCTCACGTGTATGTATCATGATTCTGACTGCCAAGGAAAATATTATCCTCAGTCAGAAAGATATAACTCCAAGTAGATAAAACATGCTCTCAGTATTATTGCCACTCTTCAGTACAATACCATCAATAGTTTGGTATTGTTTTCCATCTGGCTTGTAATAAAGAACATACATATGTATATTTAATATCTGGTTTCAACAAACTGCGTCATCTCGGGTATATGATAAAAATCTCCTTTCTTGTGAACTTGGCCACAGTCCCCTTCTCCATAAAGATTTTCACTAGATTTCAGTCCAATTGGCTACTTACAACCTAAATACAAGGAGGTGAGGGAGGCAATTTTGTTACATAGCTGGAGTTTCATTCTCACGTTCTATTTGAGTTTCTTATCTTAATTGGTAGAAAGCCATGTTTGTCAATGTTATCTGTATTGATTTCAAAGCAATGATGTAACTCAATAGTCAAAGAGCTGACGTACATCTTTTGACATACCTACCACCAGAATCTTTTTAAAAAGAGCATATGGAGAAACAAGTCATTTGACCCAAACGGTCTCTGTCAGTAAAGCTGTTAGAACATAATGTACAGCTCAGAACAGGCCCTTAGGCCCACAATGTTGTGCTGAGACTTAATCCTAATGTAAAATATTATGACTTAACCTACACATCCCTCAACTCACTGCTATCCATGTGCATGTCCAGCCATCGCTTAAATGTCCCTAATGACTCTGCTTCCACCAACACCGCTGGCAACGCATTCCATGCATTCACAACTCTCTGCGTAAAGAACCTTCCCCTGACGTCTCCTCTATACCTTTCTCCTAATATTTTAAAACTATGACCCCCTCGTACCAGTCAATCCTGCTGTGGAGAAGAGTCTCTGACTATTGACTCTATCAATTCATCTCATTATCTTGTATACCTCGATCAGGTCTCCTCTCTTCCTCCTTCTCTCCAAAGAGAAACGTCCGAGCTTATTCAACCTTTCTTCATATGGCAAGCCCTCCAGTCCAGGCAGCATCCTGATAAACTTTCTTTGCATCCTCTCCAAAGCCTCTGTATCTTTCCAAGTGTGGTCTCACCAGGGACTTGTAGAGCTGCAGCAAAACCTCACAGCTCTTAAACTCGATCCCCCTGTTGATGAAAGCCAAAACACCATATGCTTCCTTAACAACCCTATCCACTTGGGTGGCAACTGTGAGGGATCTATGTACTTGCACATCCAGATCCCTCTGTTCCTCCACACTGCCAAGAATCCTGTCTTTAATCCTATATTCAGCATTTGAGTTCGACCTTCCAAAATGCAACACTTCCTATTTATCCAGGTTGAACTCCATCTGCCATTTCTCAGCCCAGCTCTGCATCCTGTCAATGTCACACTGCAGCCTGCAATAGCCCTCGATACTATCAACGACATCTCCAATCTTTGTGTCATCTACAAATTTACTAACCCACCCCTCAACCTCCTCATCAAAGTCTTTTTATAAAAATTAAAAAGAGCAGAGGCCCAAGAACACACTCATCACTGACCTCCAGGCAGAATATTATCCATCTACAACCATTCTCTGCCTTCTGTCAGCCAGCCAATTCTGAATCCAGGTAGCTAAATATCCCTGTATCCCATACTTCCTGACTTTATGAATGAGCCTACCATGGGGAACCTTATCAAATGCCTGGCTGAAGTCCACATACACCACATCCACTGCTTGACCTTCGTCGACCTGTCTTGTCACCTCCTCAAAGAACTCAATAAGGTTTGTGAGGCATGACCTGCTCCTCATAAAGCCATGCTGACTACCTTTAATTACACTTTGCTTTTCCAAATAGTCATAAATCCTATCCCTCAGAATTCTTTCCAAAACCTTGCTGACCACAGACCTAAGACTGACTGGTCTGTAATTGCCAGGAATTTCTCTATTGCCATTTTTGAAAAGAGGAACAACGTTGTCTCCTTCCAATCCTCTGGTATGACTCCTGTCGAGAGTGAGGAGGCAAAGAGCCTTGCCAGCCGCTTAGCAATCTCCTTTCTCGCTTCCTGAAGCAGCCTAGGATAAATCTGGTCTGGTCATGGGGACTTATCAATCTTAATGTTTTCCAAAATTTCCAGCACATCAACTTCATCAATCTTGATCTGGTCAAGACTGTATCCTAGCTCCTCAAAGTCTTCATTCACAACAAGGTTCCTTTCCTTAGTGAAAACCAAAGCAAAAAAACTCATTTAGGGCTTTCCCTATCTGCTCAGATTCCACGCACAAGTTCCCTCCGCTATCCCTGATCATTCTCTTATTCCTCACGTATGAGTAAAATGCCTTTGGGTTCTCCCTAATCCTTCTTGACAAGCCATTTTCATGCCTCCTCCTGGCTCTCCTCAGTCCATTTCTGAGCTCCTTTTGAGCAAGCCTGTGTTCTTCTTAAGCTGTGCTAGATCCTTGCTTCCTCCACTTTACGTAAGTTGCCTGCTTCCTTTTGATGAGAAGCTCCTCTGTTCTTATCATCCAAGGTTCCTTAATCTTACCCCTTCTTACTTGTTTCAGAGGAACAAATTCATGCATCACTTGCAACAACTGCTCCTTAAATAGCCGCCACATGTCTGCTATGCCCTTTCTGGGGAACAATTGCTCCCAATCTGTACTTTCCAATTCCTGGTGATAGCGTCATAATTTCCTTTTCCCCAGTTTAAATATCTTCCCTCCATAACAGCTGCTTTCCCTCTCCAAGGCTTTGGTAAATGTGAGGCTGTTGTGATCACTGTCACCAAAATGTTCTCCCACTGCGAGATCTGACACCTGTCCTGGCTCATTGCCAAGCACCAAATCCAAAATGGCCTCTCCCCTCGTCAGCCTGTCTATATACCAAGTAAGGAAACCCTCCTGAACACCTGACAAAAATGGCTCCATCCAATCCATCTGCACTTGGGAGGTTCCAATCGATATTGGGAAAGTTGAAATCCCCCATAACAACAAACCTACTACATCTGCACTTTTTTCCAGAATCTGCCGGCCTAGGAGTTCTTCAATCTCTCTACTGCTATTAAGTGGTCTGTAGAAAACCCCCCAATGTGGTGGCTGTTCCCTTGCTGTTCCTAACTCCCACCCATACTGACTCAGTAAACAAACCTTCCTCAGCAACCTTCATTTCTGAAGCTGTGATGCACTTTCTGATTAGCAATGCTACACCCCCTCCTTTTTTTTTCCACCCTCACTATTCTTTTTAAACGTTCTAAACCCTGGAACATCAAGCAACCATTCCTGCCCCTGTGAAACTCGCGTCTCCGTTATGGCCACAGCATCGTAGCCCCAAGTACTGATCCATGCTCTAAGTTCATCACTCTTGTTTCTGAGCAGCAGCTTTCTCCAGTCCTATTTCCCTTACCATTATTAATTCTTCTTATTCAAAGGAGTATGTGGACTTGTGGCTCCCTACCAACATGCACTGCATCACCATTCTCTATATTCAAATACATTTCCATTCTGCAAGTTTACTTTTCTTCTTGTACTTCTTCCTCAGTATCAACTACATCCACCTAAATTAGTGTCCTCCACAAATATAAACATTGTACTTTTGATTGCTTATGTTCAAAACAATATAAATTACAAAGAACAGTAGTCCAGCAATGTTCCTTGTGGAACTCCACGTTCCATCTTTTGTAGTGAGTAAGTGACTTTTAACTCTTTCAATGCTTTTTTTTAAAGCCAGATTTTAAGCTTGAGATTATAAATAAGGCTTTGTAGTAAACAAAAGTAGACATCTAAATTGATTTGAGATGATTCAATTTGTTGAAAGAATGATTTTTACATGGGAGTTGAAGAGCCAGATAAACATCAACATCGTCTCAGTTTAGACATGACAGTAGACAGCTGTCCAAATTTCAATCCGCCAACTGTTTGATATAATATTTGGAAATCTAATCTTTCATGAAGTAAACAACCAACAACATTAATTTTTCTGCTTTATCTTACAGGGCCAAAGAAATAAAATCAAAGCTAGGCATATTGCTGCAGAAGCCGGAGATGATCTCTGAGTACATCATCCCGTACTCAGATAAAGCTGAGAAATCAGCCAAGCCCCACAGGTAATAGATGATAATCGAGAACATTTATTATAATCAGCAAGTAGACACTCTTCTATCCATTAAATATGGGTGTATACTTGTTATTGTTTGATAAATCCACATTTGTCATCTTGTATTAAATCTCTTCAAATGTTGTTGAAACAATTGCTCACTTTTTGCCAAAACAAAACCATTTGCTAAAAAGTGAACTTGATAACTTTTCCACAGGAAACTGAAAGGCTTGAGCCTCTTGTTGATTTTAGGCTATTCTGTTCTGAACATGTCTAATAAGCAGTTGACTTATTACACTTATTATTCTGAGCAAACAATGTCAAAATTTCAAAGCCTAATTATTCTGAGACTGCTATCAACAAGTCTCGTGGTTAGAAGAGATTTGGCTATTTCCTTACCACCACTGATAATGTTAACACTGGTTGAAAAGTTTAAATACATAGAAAAATTATTGCTATTACAAAATGCAGAAGGGTTAGCCTTGGACTGATGGTTATGCAAAATAGTATAAAACTCAGTTGAAACATTTTCTAGAAGTTACACTTAAACTCTAGTGATCTACCAAACTATTGGTATTTGGAAAGAGCTAAACTCTATGTTGAAGTCATGAACAATTTTATTAACTGTCACAGGGTGTGTACAAATATCAATCTTTAAGCACCAAACTTAGACTTATCCGATTCCACCATGGCAAACTGAAGCAATCAATATGAGTTCCCTCTCACACTACTGTGAAACTACGGCTGGTAGGTGGCATTAAGGTAACAGGAGCAATGAAAAAATAGGGTAACTCGTTTTAAAAAGCTCAGTGTTATTGTTCCTACTCAGGCCATTTAAGGATTTAAACAAGATGTTTAATTCTTTCCAAAAACTACCATTTGAATGCAATTTTAACAGATTAGCTAATGTGGTGGACAGCATGCATAAAGTTTCCCTGTCTATTTTGCAAAATATTGTTTCTGATTTTGGGTCCATTCAGGCCCTGACTCTCTCACCATTGGAAATTTTGGGGCATTTTTCATCTTTAAGGTACGTTTGAGTCAGTGAGACGATGAGTTGTCAACCTATTTGATGGTGAAAGGAGACGCAAACCATTTTATTGCTTGGCTTTCACTTGCTCGGACTAGGCAAACTGTCAGCATTAAACATACTGCTAATAGGCAGCCGAACACTTGGGGTTGGATTGAAATCCAACAATCGTCACATACCAGCAGTGCAAAGGGAATGGCACAACAGCTCTCGGTAGCAAAGTTATAAAGTAACAGAAGGCATCGGGGTGCATATTGCCTGACTCTCCAAAACAAGGAAAACATGATTGCGAGATCTGCTTCCAGATCACCATTTCAACCCTGCTAAAAATGCCTATCTCCCCATCATCCATGAGCAGGATGAGGAATATGATAGGTTCAAACAAAAAGTAATGCTGGGGTTCTGATGGTATTTAACCATTACTTGGAAGCATTTTAAGACCCTGTTTATTTTTGAGATTAGCTATGTAAACTGAAGGTTAACTGAAAATCAGAATTATGGACCTCCAACAGCAAGGCCTTTATACTAACTCCAATTTTGTTCCCAGGTTTCACACAAAGACAGGATTATTGAGATACATACATGCACTTAAGAGTAATATAGCATGGAACCAAACCCTTCGGCCCAACACGTCTGCGCTAACCAGGTTTACTGAACAGAACTAGTCCCATTTGCCTGCATCTGGCCCCTATATCCCTCTAAACCTTTCCTATCCAGGTACCTGTCCAAATGTCTTTTAAATGTTGTGATTGAATCCATCTTTCCCAATTCCTCGGGCAGCTTGTTCTATATACATCCCATCTGGCTGAAAAAATTGCTGATCGGGCGCCATTTAAATCTTAAATAATAACTGAAAGAACCATGGATGCTGGAAATCAGAAACAAAAACAGAAATTGCTGGAAAAGCTCAGCAGGTCTTGCAGCATCTGTGGAGAGAAATCAAAGTTAATGTTTTAGGTCCAGTGACCCTTCCTCAGAATTGTCTACAAATGTGGCACAGAGCAAGCCCCCACTGGTTCGGAGGAAGGGTCACTGAACCTAAAACATTGACTTTTGATTTTTCTTCACAGATGCTGTTAGACCTACTGAGCTTTTCCATAATTTCTGTTTCTGTCTTTTAAATCTTTCCCCTCTCACCTTTAAATCTATGCCATCTAGTTTTGGACTCCCTAACCCCGCCAAAAAGACCTTGGCTGTTCAGCTTTTCTATGCCTCTCATGATTTTATAAATCTCATTGTCCTGTGCTTCAGGGAAAAGATATCCCAACCTTGCTAGCCTCTCCTAATAGAAGATCCCTCCAAGTGTATGAAATTCCACCATGCAGTTCAGTCATAATTTTTTATTTAAGTGGATGACAATCAGAGTGCAAGGAATACACCATTATTTACAAAAAGAATGTTGAATTTGAGATTTGGGACATTGGCTGCTTTGAACTGGATTATATCTGATTTTGCTAATAGACACAGTCTTGAAGTCAACAATCATTTCTTTACCATTCTATCCTAGACTGTCGCCAGAAACTAATTATGGTAAAAAATGCTGAAAATTGGAAATGTAACTGCAGGCCTATCTAGATACATTCCAGGGAATGTTATCCTATAAATATTTCAGTTGCTTTGTACATCTATTTAGACTTTAAGTGGATTTAACCCCCAAGTAGTCTGTTTAATTTGCCCATTCTTGACTGAATTTTATTAACCATGCCAATTTGGATCATTCAGAATAACAGTAAATAATAAGAATATAAGAACATAAGGAATGAGAGCAGGAGTTGGCCATTTGGCCCATCAAGTCTGCTGCACCATTCAATAAGGTCATGGCTGATCTTCTCGTGGACTCAGCTCCACTTACCAATCTGCACGCCATAACCCTTAATTCCTTTACTGTTCAAAAATCTATCTATCTTTGTCTTAATGTTACTGTTTAGAACAGTTTTTTTTTTTGGCTTCCAAGAACTTTAATTTCCTCCTGAATAACATCCAGAATGGAGCATGTTTTCCGGATGATTAGGTTATCAGAAATCTGAAATGAGATGTTTTGGACTTTGCCAAGAATCATGCAAATTCAACTTCAAGCTTTATCCTAATATCGGAACATAATCTGTCCTTGCCATGTGTGATTTCTTCACTGGCCAAACAAAAACTAATGCTGGCATGGCAATAATTAGCTACTTTTAATGTTAAGAAACTCTGGAACATTCCATTAAAGAATAACAGAAACCGTTCAAAGCAGTGTTGTTGCATATGACGTGTTAAATCCATTAGCGGTCATCTAGTCTTTGGTGAATAATATGCCAGGAGCATGCATTCCAGAAACTGCAGGTCTTCTGGAATGTTCCTACAGACTAGAATCTTAAGAAAGCAGCTTTCGCCAGTCAAACCAAAGCGAGCCACAGGGAAGTTCTCCAGGTTTCTTCTATTCCACCGGAAAACTCTCTCAACACCTGGCCACACCATTGTAGCCGAAACAAAATCAGGGAGTCAACTTTTGATGAAATATTTATTGAGCATGTTACGTGATCTCTCTTTTAAACAATCATGTGGAAACTCATGCCCAATAACAAAACATTTTGAGACAAGCTGATTAGTTTCACCACTGTAACATTTCACAATCGCAGCCAATGGGTTACTTGTGAAGAAAACTTGCCAGCAAACATGGCACAGAGCAAGGTGTCAAAAATGACAATAAAATAGACAGCTGTATAATCTATAAACAGAAAATGCTGGAAATGCTCAGGTATCATTGATGGAGCAAGAAAAAAATTGAACAGGCAGAACTTAATGCACCCCAAAAGGCAGGTTCGGAGGTAGTGGTCTGTTTGATCTAAGCAGGAAGGTGTGGTGGAGATCTCACAGCCATCCAGCTTCACTGCAATTAATTCTGGGCAGAAAGACTTTTGGGCACTTTCCTGCCTGGCGGCCCATTGCTGGCCTTATCTTGCTGGGCTGGGAGAAGGTCACATTATCCATGGAGGCCACCTGGTGGTGGTGGTAGCCCTGGTTGAAATGCGCTCCGTGCCCACTTAAGAAACCACACCCCTAGAAGAGGGGGAGGGAGTGTAATGCAGAGAGGTTACTGAAGGAAGTCAGTTGTCTGCTTTGTTTTAGATCTTCCTCCCTAACTCAGTCAGCATATCGATCCCTGGAAACTCCATCCCATTCCACCTAGCTCTCTCCAGAGGGATCCAAGACTAATTCTCTGTCCAGATCCCAGTAGAGTGTTGGCAGTGGCTGGCAGCTCTCCGAAGCCTTATGTCTGGACATTCAGTGGTCAGGTCAGCGTGGGCAGCACAAGATTTTATTGTGGATTATGAGCCCCTTGCTGACCATGTTTAATTCCACCCATGTTTTAGGTCGATGACCAACCATCAGAACTCAGGAAAGTTGGTGACTTGAACAAGTGCAATGATAAGGAAAGATGGGAGAGGATGGAAGAGATATTTGGTTCCTTGGTTTTAGTTGAGGATTTCGTGGTAAAGGCTCTTGCCCTTTCTCAAATATAACTTGCATCTGTGATTGGTGTTCCCCTGTTGAGTCTATACTTCCTCTGTACAAAAGTATCACTCAAGTCTGAGAATGGGGTTTGAACCCAGGAATTTCTGGCTTAGAAGAGAGCGTGTAACCCAGTGAGCAAACCTGACACATGTAAATAAAACGACTGAGATGCAGCGAAACAGATTCTAATGTCTTCAGTTGCTTGGCACAAACACTGTTGCCTGAAGGGAACACTTTGTGTTTTAACAGATTACAGCAAATAAAACCACATTGCTTTCACAACAATCCCCTGAAGCAACTTGATTAAGTGAATTACTGCTGAGCTGCATCTCCTGTTTTTTTTCTAAATGGTTAGGCATTGCTGTGATGGATTATTTCATATACAAAATAATGGAAAAACAAATGACAATGATTTAACATGATCTGTTGATGTTAGATGGAGGCCACATTGAGATAAAGCTGCAAGTTACAGAGAATACCACAGATCTGTCTCCTAGATCATTACAAAGAGCTTACATAAACCCGTATATATAACTAGAAGGCACAAGCAAGCATTGTAGTTGTTAGAATGCTACAAATACAATCAACAAGAAGAATAATAGTGAATTTGAGTAAGAACCCAACAATTGTTTTTTTTCTATCTGCTCCTTTGCATGGAATGAAATTTGCCTTGCCTTCAAACGAATAAGTTCATTTCTTTTATTCCACTAATAAAACACACAAATAAGTTATTGATTCTGAAGGAGTTAATGTACATGTTTACATTGAGCTTCAGCCAAACACTTGGCATCACACAGTCTTTGGTGAGGACAGTTGAGTCCTATACACATACCTGAAGAAAGCCGATATATTCTGTGGTTTCCAAAAGTCTTTAGTATTTATACCTCACTTGAAAAGCAAACTGTGCCTATTGCTGTGCTGTGGTATAAGGCAAGTAACTCTTCTTTTAGAATTGAACCATGTTGAATGAACAATCGAAAATCTTTTACTGCCTCACAGATATGGCTTAAACTATATTGGGATGGTAGTCTCAACAGCATCAGCCCCAGTTTGTGAAATGGATTTACCCTGATTAGGAACTACTTTCTAAATCCTCAGACACAAAGCTGCAGTTTTCCATACTCGTTGTTTCTACTTTTCTGTCGATTCTATGAAATTGGCATTAATTTAAATAATCCTTGTTAAAGTTACAAAAATTGATTCCAATCTTTTAGCGTTTATGAATATCTAATGACATGTAGTAAAATAGTTAAGGATCTTTCCAAAGAACCACAGTTCTGTATCTGCACCTTTTTAATGAACCTGTTTCTCTGTTGTTTGAACATGGAAGCAGGCTGCATTGTTGCTGTATACAGCATTATGCAAAATGTACCTTTTATTAGCAAGAACAATCCATGCCATTACAGTAATCAGCAATTATCATGGAACAAACAAGTAGAAAGCTGGAATGCCTAAAAGTAAGAAACAGGAGACAAGCAGCAAATTGGGGTTAGTTAAAGCAAAGAAAAAGATCATTTTATTTTTAAGAAAAAAGGGTGAGCAAGAGACATTATCAATGGAAGATGCAAATATTTGGGCCAATTGGACTTAGAGCATAATTTCTTGTAAAACCCTTCTAAAATGCAATTATGTCACTTGTGCTTTGGCTGTCTGTGTTTTTTTGAAAATTTATTGCATACCTAGGCTTTTTGAGTTATGTGGTGCAACTGATTCAAGTCCATTAGAGGTGTTCTGTTTTTAATATCTGTTCTCTTCCTTCTCACTCCTTCCTTCCATCCCTCCCCCAATTAATTGGTTGTAAAGACATTCAGACAGATAAAGCCAGCTTGGAGGAGCCAGCAACAAGTATAATTAATTAATGCTGACTTACATGCAGTGGAAATATTCCTTATTTCCACAGGGAAAACATATTATGACAATGTTACAAATACATTGCAATTCTGAGCAAAATTGCAGTGTTGGCTGCTGGTAACAACTGTTTACATTTTAGGAAGCCACAGAAGACAATAAAGTTGATTTCTTTCAGTTAACAAGTACTTCATAGCTGTCGTATGCTTTTCTCATTTCCAGATTTTGTATAATCCTTAACCAGACTGTTCTAATTACTACTAAATATTTGTTGAACGGAAAGACCAATGAGCGTGAACATTTGCCCAATTTATTTCCAAAATGACAACTGCAAATTTGCTACAAAATAAATAAATGTACATCTGCTTATTCCCATCTAAGGGAACAACTTACCCATGTCCAGAGGTATGCCAACGTTCTAAGGTAACCCTGAACTGAATGCATTTTTTTTTTGGCAATCCATTTCTGAAAGCATTTTTCTTTTCCAGAATGCCAAAGGAATGTCACAGATTTCAGAGGGAAATGCACAATTGCATTTTTGGTATTATGAAGAACTCCCATTCCTAATTCTGTTGGTGCTTTGGTTGGTCTACTGTTGTTGCATATATTGAGTAACAGTGGAAAGTGATGTTTTGCGTACTATACAGGTAGATTATTCCATTTAAAAAGTTATCGAGTAGCAGAACAGAGTACAGAATACAACTGCAGAGAAGGTACACACGAGAGAGAGATCAGAATTAACATTTGAGAGGTCCTTTCAAAAGTCTGGTAATAGTGGAGAAGAAGCTGTTCTTGAAACTGTGTAAAGGTATGTTCAAACATTTATATCTTCTCCCTGATGGAAGAAGGTGGAAGACAGTATAACCACATTGGGAAGGGTCTTTCATTATATTTGCTGCTTTCCTAAGGCATCAAGAATTGTAGATGGAATCAGTGGATGGAAGGTTGGTTTGAGTGATGGAATGGGTTGTATTTACAACTCTCTGTAGTTTTTTATGGTCTTGGGAAGAGTAGTTGCCATACCACATCGTAGATCCAGATAGAATGCTTTCTGCGGTACAACTATTAAAAAACTGGTAGGAGTCCTTGTGGACATGTCGAATTTCCTTAGCCTCCTGATGAAGTAGAGGCATTTGTTGTGCTTTCTTGACCATCACATCGATGTGGGTGGATCAGGACAGATTGTTGATGAACATCACTCCCAGGAACTTGACACTCTCGACCATCACCACCTCAGTTACCATTGATGCATCAGATGAGCATCTATTTCAGGGTAGCATGGAGTCTATTAGCTCAGTTCATTGAATCTGGGCAAATGAGAAAGATAAGAAAAACAAAGTTGGAAAATGATGGGCAAAAACAGATAATTAAGTGAGATATAGAAAAGAATGCAACACAAAAAAGGGGAAACACTGTAGTAATGATGCCAGGTAGAGACAAAATAGCATATTAAACAAAAGGTGCATGAAGAAACAGAAAATAAAATAGAATAGTGAGAAAGAGAAAAGTTCAAAGAATTGACTGAGAACTTGGTTTTTTTTCTTTTCTTACACTGTGGTTATCTGGTGTCATTATGTATTTCAGTTGTTCTTATATTCAAGCTTCTGATCACGCAGGTACAACTTTAGAGTTAGCTACTGAATAAAATAAAATCATCTTTGGGTGTAGTTTATATTAAAAATCTGGACAGCTATGGAGCCAAAGCAAGTTAAGCACTTTATGCTTTTGTTGTCAGAAAGTTAAGGAGAAAGCAGGGTGTATTTTCATTGCCTTATCAGATTCAGGGTCGGTAACAACTGAAACTTTATGGAGGAATTTCTCCTCATCCTTCGACAGTTACATTTGGAACCAGATTCCAGGGAAAGAAACACATTCCTCAAACTCATTTTGATGCTCACTTTCCCATTATGAAATATATGTTTCTTTTTCAAAGAAATTTCACATGTAAAGGATCAGCCACTTTTCTTTTGAGGAATTCTAAACTTTCATCTACATCTAGTAATATATTGACCACTGATTTTTTCCAGTTTTTAAAATGCTAATTTCTGGTTTATTTTTCATATGGGATAAATGATAATTATTGAGGCTTCAGTCCAAACAAATGAGACAAAACATTTCAAGTGAATATATAAATCTCCATCATGATTATAGTTTGCATCATCAGCAAGCATTTTGTTGATCACATCTGACACATCACTGAATCTGACATCAGCAGAGTTTTTTTCTGGAATTAAGCACTCGCATTATCTTCATGTGATTGATCCTTCTCATAACAACAGGTCAAAATAAGTTCACTAAATGGATTTTGTTGATCACTGGGTAGATAACGGGCCAGAAATTGCTGCCAAAATAACGGTGAGGTTAATAGTGCTTCACAGCAAGTTCTGAAGAGGGGCTGATGTGTAATTAACATTATGAAAATAACATTGTGCAGTCTGATGCAGCATCAAAATATAATGAAGTGTATGGGAGATACAAACTAAACTTACCACATGGCTTGTTCATTTTCAGTTAAGTACTGTTTTAATCTTGTGACATGTATTAATAACCACCAGTCAACTTTTCTGTTAAATAAGTAAAATAAAACTAAGGTAAGTGTAGAATCATGTTCTTTTAGATTCTAATCATTGAAAATGCTTTTTGAAAAACATTTTTATACTGTCTCTTTCCTTGCTTGTCTTAATCTAATCTGTTTTTCCTCTCTTTATTCCATTTTCTGTACTTTGATTCGATATTGAATTCAACACTCTGATTTATGTTTCCTCCTTTGTTCTTGTGCTGATAACTTCGCAGTCCTTCAATCTCATTATTTAAAGAGCTCCACAGTGGGTTGTCTGGATCACTCAAGTTCCAGATTTCCTGTAAAGGGAGTGCACCATTTCCTTGTCCCACTTCCAATAACTTGTGGCACCGAATATTGTCAAGATTAGAGACAAGGGTAAGCCTAAGTGTGCGCTGTTCATTGGTCTGGAACAATAAATTTTGGACTGTTGAGAATTGCTTGTCTAATGGATAATCCTGATTAATGATCCAAAAATCAATGTTGCGTGAGACTGTGATTCTTTGAGGGAAAAAAATCTGACTTGTGCACTGTGGGCCTTTGGAAATCATTCTGTGGGTGATCATGAAGTGAGTGTTTCTCTCTACAATAACTAGGCAGCAACTTCCTCTAAATTAACCTGAATGCCACTTAATCTGGATGCTAAGGTGAGACAGTATTTCATGTAAAATTGATTCTGGATAAAACACAGTTTCAATCAAAACACAACAGCAGTTGAGAGGAGAAGATTATCTCAAACCTCCTTGTATTTGGAATACTAACCTGCCCTTAATAATGAATAATTCATCCTGCTCAACACCTAAAAAGGTTCTTTGTAATCCTGGTTTAGTATTGACTGCTATCTGCTGACAGATTTCATGTAAATAAAGATAATTCATTTCTGACTGTTTGCATTTCTTCTGTTAAATGTGTGCAAAATGCCAAATACAACATGTCATCTTTGAAAGTAATTTTCATAAGAATGAAAAATTGGATGTTACATTGCATTATGTCTGCAAAATCCTACAGATCTCCAATAAGTGACCTTCTAGTCTCTTTTTGATGATGCTACGGAAGGCACATTAGCCAGTAATTCCTCTTCAAATGATTAGACCTTTTAGATTCATTTGACTAATGCTCCAGTTTCATGTCTGATCTAAACCACTGTATTTTAACAATGTAGCTAGAGATTTTTCAATAGAGATTTTAAATTCAAATTCTGGCGCTGGATTTAAACCCACAATTTTCTCAGCTAAAGGCAAAAAGTGGTTTAAATTAATTACGAGGATGTGAAGACCATTCCTTTAACCTCAGTGGCAGGAATATCGATGACATGATAAAATGCTGGAAATAGAAAATCTTGGGAACAAACTACAAAAATTGTGGATACATTCCCAGTGGGTCCCAGATCATTATTGAGAGAAAACTGTTTGCTTTCTGGTTTACATACCGTTGGAGCAAGTGAAATAGGATCCGTACAGTGTGGAAACAGGCCTTTCAGCCCAACAAGTCCACACCAACCCTCTGAAGAGTAACCCACCCAGACCCATTCCCTTACCCTATTACTCTACCTTTACCTCTAACTAATGTACCTAACCTACACATCCCTGAACACTCTGGGTAATTTAGCATGGCCAATCCACCTAACCTGTACATCTTTAGATTGTTGGTAGAAACCAGAGCACCCAGAGGAAACCCATGAAGACACAGGGAGAATGTGCAAACTCCACACAGACAGTTACCCGAGCCTGGAGTCGAACCTGGGTCCCTGTGCGGTGGGCAGTAGTGCTAACCACTATACCGCCGAATTTGTATGTTTTGTAATTGGTAGTATTCCTGTTTGCCTAAGTGTGGAAAGATTCAGAGCATATGAATAAAATAAATAACAACAATGCAGAGAAAAATGCTGGTGATTTCATTGACAGTCCTTGTATTAAGGATATTCCCATTTATCTGCTGGAGCAAGCCATGTGTTAATAATCACCACGACCTTTACAGGTGTGTGGCACAATATCTAGACAGGGAAAAGGACTATCTTGAACAAATAAATTCATCTACCCAACAAAATGTACTGTAGAGGTCAAATTCTTGTAAGCAAGAAATGGCTCTCTTTTCAGTTCCACCTAAATTATGAATTCAATAATTAATCAAACTGCCCTGCAAGAATTTAATAATAGCTTACTTTTAGCTCCTGGCAGAAGAATTCCAGGTCCATAAACGTTTGCTATGAATTTCACAATTAAAAAGCTGGAACTTTGGTAAGATTAAACAGTATGATCAGAATCTGATAGGAAAGAGCATTATACAGAACAACCTCGGTTATCCAAACATCAATTATCTGAATTTTGGATTATCCGAACATAATCTCGTAAATGCTTTCTTTGTTTACAATCAGATCAGTAATCCAAATGATCAGTTATCTAAACAAAATAGTCCTCGCCCGTCTCGTTTGGAGAAATGAGGTCGTTATGTAATGTCACAAAATATTTGCCTTGTTCAATACTGCTGTGTGGAACACTCGCAAACCCAATATTTTTGATGGTTATGTTTTATGGTTTGACGATCTCTATCTCAGGCTTGCTGCACTACTCCAGCAAAGTGAAAATCAAGCTGGACGAATAGCACATCATTTTCCTCTTGGAGACCCTGCAGCCTTCTGGACTCAATATCAAGTTCAATAACTTTAGTGCTTAAACCCTCCCATGTCCTTCCCCCAATCCCCACACACCAGGGTCTTGTTATCACATAGTCTGCTATTACACACAATACACTGTTGACACTAATAATTCACCCTCTTGTGCCAGATTGTTATCTACTCCAACTCTTCTCTCTCTTTGGGCTTTATTCTCACCTATTGTTTCCTCTTTACCCATTGCCCCTATCTTCTGTACATAAACTGACATTTTCCTGGCTACCATCAGTTCCAAGGGAGGGTTAGTTGATCCAAAATATTACCTCTGCTTTCTCTCTACAGATGCTACCAGACTGGCTAGACTTTTCCAGCAGTTTCTGCTTTTGTTTCTGATTTACAGCATTCCCAGTTCTTTCAGTTATTTTTGATGGTTAAACTGATGCTAAAGATGTTGTAATGAAGGCAGTGAAACTAACATTTTGAAGTTTGCTGCGTATGAAATTCCTGGTGGGCAGGACTGCTCAATTAAACTAAACCAAGACATACCAAGTATATTTTAACTGCACAGAGAAGCCAAAAAAACAACTTCATTAATATCTGTGGCAATACACAAAACCCAAATAAGGTGAGCCAAAATGCCTCTTTAGTATTTAGCTTAGCAACCATTTTGATGTATGCCTCTGTGAATCACTCCAGGAGAATGTTGCTAGAGCTGTATAGATACAAGCTGCTCTTTTGAGGGAGACACTCCCCATTGTTCTGGGAAGTATAATATCAAGATGTGGAAATAAAATTCATCGCCTGCTGGTATTCATAATATCCAATAAACCACAATAGCTATTTCGTAAATTTATCTCTACATTTATTCAGTCATACTGTTAATCTAATGACTGCCATTTGAAAGTGGGTTGAATATGTAAGTCCTTACTTTCTTAAAATAATACATTGTTTTGTTTTGTTTTGTAGGCCTTCCCAACTAGAGGCACTGAAGTGGCGTGAATCTCTGGAGAAGCTTCTGATGAACAATTGTAAGAAATCTTATTGATAATCTGTTTTAAAAATCTCAAAAAATGTAGTCACTTTATGTTTCTTTCAGAACATAGATTTCTTGGTGTAGCATAATAACAACATCTTGTCTTCATTTAGCACTTTTATGATAGCGAAATGACCCAGTAGCAGAATTCCATTCCACCACAATCTGTAATTTTATGGTCTGGTTATATATCTTTCACCCCACCATGACCCCCAAGCCAAGCAGCAACCCTGGTTCAATGAGGGTGGCAGCAGACTATGTCAGACGTAACATCAGGCGTATCTAAATATAAGGCTAATCTGGTGAAGCTACAGCTCTGTTGCATGCACGTTCAAAAGGAAGCCTCACTCTGTAGACAGAGATAAATGATCTGATAACAAACAGATCAGATCAAAGCTTTGCCCTGTCACATCCAGTTGTGAAAGACGACAGATGATTGTACAACCCACAGGAGGAGGGGGATGGATTTGGATATGTTCATCTTCAATGATTGCAGAACTCAGCCTATCAGTGCAAAAGACAAGGTTACCACATTCAGCCTGAAGTGCCCATTCGATGAGCTGGCTTGACTCACTACTAAAGGCTCCACCTAAGCTGAATCCACTCTTCAGCTGATTTAATTCACTCTACATGGTATCAAGAAGTGGCTGTAGACACTGAGCCTGATAATAATCGGATTGCAGTGCCGATGGCCTAGACTCCTGAACTGGGCAATCCCCTAATCAAGCTGTTCCAGTACAACTACAACAATGACATCAATCCAGAATGGAAAATTGCCCGGCTGAATCCTGTCTGCAAACAGTAGGACAAATTCAATTTGACCAATTACTGTACCACCAATCTGTTCTCAATCATCAGCAGATTCATGGCGCAATAATTGGACAGTTGAATAGGCATACTTACTTAGGGCGGCACAATAGCTCATTGGTTAGCAGTGCTGCCTCACAGCACCACAGACCCAGGTTCAATTCCAGCCACGGGTGACTGTCTGTGTGGAGTTTACACATTCCCCCCGTGCCTGCGTGGGTTTCCGCCGGGTGCTCCAGTTTCCTCCCAAAATCCAAAGATGTGCAGTTCAGGTGAATTGGCCACGCTAAATTGCCCATTCAGGGGTGAATATAGGGTAGGGGAATGGATCTGGGTGGGTTACTCTTCGGTGGGTCAGTGTGGACTTGTTGAGCCAAGGGGCCTGTTTCCATACTGTAGGTAAACTAATCTAAACCACTCACAAATGCTCAGGTTTGAATACTCCACAAGAACCATTCAGTTCTAGATGTTATTATAGCCTTTGTCCAAATATAGGCACAAGAGCTGAAATCCCAAGGTGAGATGAGAATAACTAACATCAAGGCAATATTTGACTAAGTGTGATGTCAAGGTGCATCCACACCTCCATCCAAGGCCCCAAAGGATCTTTTCACATCTGGCAGAGATTTTCTTGCACCTCCAAATACCTTATCTACTGTGTCCATTGCTCTCGATGTGGTCTCCTCTACATTGGAGAGACAGGACACCAAATTGCGAAATGTTTCAGAGAACATCTTTGGGATACTAAACAACTCCACTGCCCTGTGGCTGATCACTTCAACTGCCCCTCCCACTCTGCCAAGGAAAGGCAAGTCACGGGCCTCCTCCACTGCCAAATCCTAGCCAAATGACAACTGGAGAAAGAACACCTCATCCTCCACCTTGAGACCCTCCAACCACACAGAATCAATGTTGATTTCACCAGTTTCGTCATCTCCCTTCCCCCACCCTATCCCAGATCCAACCCGCCAATTCAACACCACCTGTGCATTTTCCTTCCCATGTATCCACTCCACCTTCCACTCCAACCTATCACCATCACACCTCCCCTCCCCCCCACCTTCATCCATTCCTAGTTATCATATTCCTAGGTACCTTTCCCCCCAGCCCCAGCTCCTCCTATTTATCATTTATCTCTCAGCCCCCTTAGGACCCCCCACATTCCTATTGAAGAGCTTATACTCAAAATGTTGACTCTCCTTCTCCTTGGATGCTGCCTGACCCACTGTGCTTTTCCAGTGCCACATTTTTTTATTCTGATCTCAGCATCTGCAGCCCTCACTTTCTCCTAAGTGATGTCAAGGAGCCCTAGTCAAATTAAAGTTAATGGGGACTGTGTGGAGAAACCCTCCACTGGCTGGAGTAATAACTTACATGCAGTTCACTGCTGGAAGTTTCAACCCCAGGCCACAATGATATGAGTCCATAAAGCTAGTGTCCTGTGCCAAACTATTTTTGACTGCTTCACCAATGACCTACCTTCCACCTTAAATTCAGAAGTGGGATTGCATGTTGATAATTGCACATTGTTCAATATCACTGGCAACTCTTCAGATAATGAAGCAGTTCAAGACCCAGAGTTGAGTTTGAGGAGCTAATTGGCACATAATATTCATGCCAGGCAAGCATCTGGTAACATATGTCTAACTTCCTTCCCATGACATTCAACAACTATCATCAAATGCCCCATTAAAACATTTTAGTCATTGACCAGAAAATTAAGTAGACCACCTGTACAGTTACTATGGCTACGAGAGCAAATCAGAAGCTGGAAATTCTGCTGAATCTAACTACGTGCCTGACTCCCCAAATTCATTCTACCATTTAAAAGGAACATGTGAATCTTCTGTATTTGGAAGTACAATTTTAATATGTGGATGATAATAAATTGGGGAGGCATAATTTGTGTTTTGGAACCATTTTCATAAATTAAGGTACTAATAATCTTGTGGGATGAGAATGTAAATAATAAATGGATTTATTATAAACAAGTGTCGTGATGCATTTTGATAGGGAAATTAAGGAGATCACATAGCCCTTGGAAAATAAGTTTCCAAATGGGACAAAGGAGCAAATGGAATTTGAGGGTACATATTCACAATTCACAAAAGTTATTAGCTCCCCAAAATGCAAAGGATTCAGGTTCACGCTTATAGGGATAAAGTTTAAATGTTATGGGAAATACATAAAGAACCTTAATTAGTTAGATCATATGGCATACTGTACACAGTGTTTCTCTTCTTGTTACAAAATATAGAGACATTGCAGAAGAAGTTAGAATAATTTACATAAATTGTCCCATAACTAAGGATTTATAATTAGCAGGAAAGATGAGCAGGCTAATTTCTCTAGAAAATGGAAGACTGGTCGAATGACCTGATGGAGCTCATTATAATTATATGGAGGGTTGATGGATGTTGCAAAAAGTGTTTCCACTTGTGAATTGTGTAAAACCAGGAACCACAAATATAAAATAGCCACTAATAAGTTGGTATGGAAAAAAGGGGAAAGTGCATTTGCTCAGTTAGAATGTGGAACGTCCTACCACCGTTGACATGCATAGTATAAATATATTTGGGAAGATAGGGAAATACATATCAGAAAAAGGAATAGAATGATATACTGAGAGGGATTCATAAATAAGGTACTCCAAGGCTTGTGTAGGTTGTTGAAACAAAAACCATTGAGCCAGATGGTCTATTTCTGTGCTGTAAATTCTATGTAAATGTACATAATTTTTAGAAAAGCTTAACAAAGTAATATTCAGTATTTCTAGCAATGAAAAACAAATCACACCACTGTTGTTTTAAGTAGTGGTTTGAGTGCACTGGGTCATGACAGCCTGAAGTGAGCAATTAGGTCAGAAAGGGTAAATTTTGGGAAGAGCACACAGATCTTCCTTGAGACAAGCTCATCCTGCCAATTGCAAGCCCCTTCTGAAATACCCTCCTCTTGGAAACAGACAGATGGAGATCATTCCTGAGGTTCTCTTCAAAAGCATCCTGTCACTGACATTTTACTCCTATCTGCCAAGCAGTAGCTCCTTCCCATTGCCTTCAGTGAGGCACAGTGGCATGCATATTGCAGTGCCGAGAGGGTTATGCTATTTCTTCAGCTACGGCACCCAGACCATTAAACCTCATAAAAAATTGCCTGCCATCCAGGTTTATGGAATTCCTCCCCCTAATTTTACATTGATAACATTCTGGCGCTCAAAAGATCACTGAAACCAGACATGTCAAAACATTGGCCTTTGTTGAAATGACATTTTATGATGTGTCTTATAAAAACTTTTGAACACAAGAAACAGATTTTAATCCGTGGTTATCTGAACTGCAGAGTTGAACACAAATATTGCTCACATCAGGGGACGCGGGTTGGTCATCTCTTGTGTTGTTTGCCCTTTGCTGACATCTGGACAACTTTTTTTCACTGCAATGGTCCATATCAAAACAGTTACCAAACTTTCTCATATATGGTATCAAGCACACATGGCCAAGAATGTCAAACACCGTAGCCAGATTTAATCGACAGTAGAATGAAAGTGTTTGTGATTAAATCATGAAATTTTCTCGTTTAATCTATTCCAGCTGATGGCTGTGGTGAACATGATAAACTTAGAAAGATATTTTCCACTGATTTGTTTCCAGATGGGCAGGCTGCCTTCAAAGCTTTCCTCCAGTCAGAACATAGCGAGGAGAACATTGAGTTCTGGATGGCCTGTGAGGACTACAAAGCAACCAAATCAGCCATTAAGCTGGCTTCCAAGGCAAAGAAGATCTATGAGGATTTCATTGAAAAAGAGGCTCCAAAAGAGGTTGGTCAATCCACAGAGGAGAAGGCGTAAATGTGCCTTTGTTTGACATGGAAATATAGCAGTCGAGAGTGTGGTGCTGGAAAAGCCCAGCAGGTCAGGCAGCATCTGAGGAGCATGAAAATCGACGTTTCAGACAAAAGCCCTTCATCAGGAATGAGGCTGGGAGCCTCGGGGGTGGAGAGATAAATGGGACGGGAGTAGGGCTGGGGGAAAGATAGCTGAGAGTGCAATAGGTGGATGGAGGTAGGGGGAAGGTAATAGGTCAGAGGGGGCGGTAGAGCGGAAGTTGGGAAGGAAGGTGGACAGATGGGATGGGTCATGAGGACGTTACTGAGCTGGATGGTTGGAACTACTCTCTCTTTCTAACTGAACATGGGGAATCTATTATTATTTCCCTTCACACAGTTATTGCTGGCTTTCACTTCATCAAGGAAGTCATTTTAGTGAAGAATCCAATTTAATCAGTATTTAATAGCTTTGTGCTTCAGATTTGAAATTGGAACGCTCATGTCATTTTTCTATGCATTGCAGTGATTGATCTGGTTCATTATAAAACTATCAAAAAACAAATCAGTTAGTTCTAACATGGAAAGCAGTAACAGAGACTAGACATTATTAAAGTATTGTTTTCATCTGTAGTGTTCCAAGATCAAAAAGTTTTATTTGCCTTGGGAAATAATAAGGCCTTTCTGCAAGAGGTAATGTTAAAATTATATCATAACCCCAGAGAAGATTAGTCAATGGTGATCAGGCATCATGCACATCATAACATCTGGAATGTATTGGCACTCCACATTGATAGAGTTATGAAACATAGTGGCAGTGTAAGGGACATTTGCTGACATGTTATAAGTTTATGAGGTCAGTTATTATGAAGATATCCATTGTAAACTCTGCTCGTAAAATAATTCTCTACTTACAAATAAGAATGCGGGACATGTTTTCATAACATGATTAATTCATACTTTATAGGAAAACTAGACAAAATCTTTATTCCACTTCAGGATAGCCTTTATAAACATCCATAAACTTTCTTATCATGAAATAAATAATCCTCATGATAATGTTGATAGTATGCATGAAGTACTTTCCATTTCTAGGTTTGCTTATAGAGCTATGTCTTCAGAAATATTCTGAATGCAAAGATCACATGAAACATTCAATTTTTAACCATGCTGAATTTCCAAATGTACTTGATTTTATAGCAAGTGTTCCATAGATTAATGGTCCTGAATGTTAAAGTTGCACTATCCAAGTAAAAGTTAGGAGCAGGAGTAATCTTTCAACTCTTTAAGCCTGCTCCATCAGTCTCTAAAGTCATAGCTGATCAGTAACTCTGACCAATCTAATTATGTTGCATGCAGTCTTTGGATGAAGACAGGAATCCTATGCTCACCTTTGCAGGGAGCAGATGTATTCTGTACCATTCCCAAAAGTCCTTAGTAATTCTGTACCATTCCCAAAAGTGCCTGACTAGTAATGTAGACTGTACTGATTGATATCATTTAGCAACCCATCTTGTTAATTATCTTCGGGTAAAAAATGAGGTCTGCAGATGCTGGAGATCACAGCTGAAAATGTGTTGCTGGTTAAAGCACAGCAGGTTAGGCAGCATCCAAGGAATAGGAAATTCGACGTTTCGGGCATAAGCCCTTCATCAGGAAAGCTGATGAAGGGCTTATGCCTGAAACGTCGAATTTCCTATTCCTTGGATGCTGCCTAACCTGCTGTGCTTTAACCAGCAACACATTTTCATCTTGTTAATTGGCCATGTACCTTTTCTACTTAGACTCACTCATTAGTGGTCTGTGCTCGGCCACTGATTTTTTGATAGCAGCTTGACACAATATAGACAAAGGAGGAATCGTGGGAGTGAACTTTTACAAATAATTTTTCTAGTCTGTGCCACACACTGGCAGAGGTGGCAGGCATCATCAGGTGGTTGGGCAGCATCCGAGGAGCAGGAGAATCGATGTTTCAGGCAAAAGCACTGCATCAAACAAAATAATACCACAACAAAAAAATCTGACTTTAACCCAAAGATTCTTAATGAGCATTCCTGTTCCAAAAATGATGCTTCACAATCTAACAAGTACACATCATGAGTTTTCGCCTCCTGTTCTGCAGATCAATGTTGATCACTACACCAAGGAGATGACCCTGAAGAGCCTTGTTGATCCTTCACCTTCAACCTTTGAACTGGCTCAGAAGAAAGTGCTGAATTTGATGGAGAAGGATTCATTCAGCAGGTTTCTGAAATCTGAACTGTATCTGGAGCTGACAAAGTAACAATGTAGCTGGGCTGTGCAAAGGGAGGGTGGAATAAAATCATTGATATCTCCCACATAGTCGCTAACTGAATATTCTCTCACTGCTGTTAGCTAAAACAAAATATTCCAAGTGTTATTTCTTTAAAGCTTTGGGCACCATGCTGGCATCAATTAAATCTAACACTTGTCTTTGCATAGCCCTGAAATAAACAGGTACCATCTATGGGAAAGTGTACCTTTTAATGTTGTGCTTGTCTTTCATGTGTGCTTTTTTTTTCTTTATTTTTTCCAAAGATTATATCCAATGATAAATGACCATGTGGCTTCAAATAAATTTTTGGGCAATTCAAATCATTCCTTTAGTATTACTGTCACCATCAGGGCAAGAATTGGGGAAAAAAAAACACCTGTAGATAAAAGACAGAAAGTAAAGAGATCCTAGACCTTCCTCTAAGCAAGCACCTTTCATCATTCCTATATTGAGAAAACAGAATCTCTGTAACAGTTTAGGGAACAAATGTTAAGGAAGGTTTTTAATTGGGGTTATCAAAGTTTGTATACTTACTATTGAAGCCCACTACGAATATATCACACTTCACTAAGGGTACGCTTTTAATCTACAGTAAATATTTTGAGAGTTTACTTTAACCTACAGAAGCATACCAGTGGGCAGAGTATGCAATACATATATCAGCAGATGCAGCCCATACATTTTCATAGCTTTACGTAGATAAGGGTCTTTATAAACCATTCATTCAGGCAGTTTATGTTGCTCATACAGATCATCATCTTTACTGTGGTGAGGTGTGGTTATTCCAACTAAATTGTAGACTGCACTGGTACACTCGGTTAAAGACTTGCACAAGTTCATACGATCATTCATCTAATCGCACTAAAGCATTTAGGTATAAAAAACAAATTTCCCTTTTTCACCTGAAAAGTAACTTCCAATAACTAGCACATTGTTCAGTAAGAGTGTGCACATTAATTCCTCAATAATTAACGATATTTCAGTGGCAACACAACATTGTATCACAGATATTTCACTGACAGAAGCAGAGTGAGCATAGGCACTTTACTGTAGTGGATTTTTAACCATATCATGTCAGATAGATTTAGTTCAAACATACGTGAAAGCAAGGACGATGAACCTTGAGACACATTTTGGACAATATGTCTAAATGATAACTATTATAATCAGTTAATTCAACATAAACACAAGCCCTTAATACACACTTTACATTCAAATTAAATAACTCAGTAAACCAGAAAGTGCCTGAATTCATGGGTTTTCCACTACTGTAAAAGATCCAAACAGTTCATGCTGAGATATATCCAATTATAATCTTGACTAACAAATCCAGGTTATACATAATGCAATAGGTCCACATGGTTTTGTGCCAAAGTTTCCAAATATAATTTAAAGTTATACAAGAGTGTTGTTTCTGTCATCTACTGGTGTCAGCAGACAATAGCATGAAACAGAATAGCCTCAACATCATCACAGAGACTTGTGACACTTATTTTTCTCTTACACTTTTCTACCTGGAAATATTGGTACTTCTCCATCAGATGATGGGCATCTGCTAGCGATGCCAAGATTATACCAACTCTGTCACAGAATGGCTGGAATGTGTTGGATGACTTGAAGGAAAACAAAAGAGGATGGAGGTGAAACAGCCATAGAGAGTAGCACTTACCAACTTGATACGTATTGTATTTTGCTGGAATAAGTGAAGCGTTTTAAGAAAGGAAAGGTCTGAAGGAAGTCAAACAATCTGATAGAAATGCTGCTTAGCCCACATAGCAGCACTTATCAAGAACTGTCTGATTGAATGATTTCAATTTGTGCATCAATCATTTGTCTAAGTCGATTGAATTTAAGAGGGATTGTACTGTCATAATAAGGAGTATTATGCTTAGATGAGCTTCAATATAGAACTATGAATTTCTTAACAATGACTTAAGTTTTCTTTGTTGCAAGTTAATATAGGCTTATACACTGTACTAATGAGGTTCTATACTGTCCTCGTGTAATCCTGATAATGAAAACATATGATATAGTGTCACAGAAAAGATAAACCATAAACACATACTTAAACCATAAACGAAAATCCTAGAAAAATTGTTTGCTCAAACAATTGAAATGGAATGATTTGTCTGAATTGTATTCCTTGCCCATCTCATAAACTATGTCTCTAAAATTAGTCAAAACATTTAAAGTAAATGCTTAAGAATTGTTCCTGTACTGCCAATTGTATAACCAGTGCATGCACATTATTAAATATATTCCATGTAATGCATGAGTGTTAATAGTCTTAGTTGAGCGTGCATAGTCTTATCTTGAAAGACAATTTCATACCAAGAGTCTCAGTAAATGCTTCATGACCTCTATTGTTATCATAAGAAATCAGTGAGAAACCTAGGTGAGGGCTAAAGCCCACAGTGCAGGACACTACCAAGGTTAAACAGAGAGGATCCAATGGAGAAACAGTGACTAAGTAATGCCAAGTTAAAGGTTTGCCGTTAATACAAAATACTGTCATTCCTGCCTGAGGAAAACAATTCCATTTCTGATTAAACTATATTAATAACTCCCTTTCTTGGTCAAAAGATCATGCTAAGCTCTATCGAATCAACTGTAAGCCAGCTTTATTCCCTCCATTTGTCTTGGGAAATAAGAATAAGTTGACTCAATATGGATGCCACCTTGTCACAAATAACTTTAACTGATAATTATACAGATTGATTATTTAGCTTGACACTTAAAGGTGAGGATCCATTTGTTCTGGGCTGGATCAGTAAAATCAGAAAGTTGTGCCTTTCAAAATTAATGCATTAACTTTTAACATTTTAACTGACAGAATTTTTTTCTGAAGGCAAAATCATAAAAGAATCATGTTTGGAGGTTGTGGTACCAAATGGTAAAAGTCAAGTTGTTACCAAAGTGCTATTTCAATTCAACACCTAAATGAAGCAGATACTGAAATTCAAAGTGTTGTTCATTATTAAAAGTGAACATTTTCATTATTATTCTGCTTTGTGCATCACATATATTCTTTCCAATGGTTTGAACTCTTCATGGTCTGACAGCTGCTATCGATGATATAATGCCATGACTGGCTTGCTCAAAGGGAAGACGTTGGAGCTTGTCCAAATGTGATTACGACCAAACTGATTCTATCATTGCCACTTCTCCTCCTTATAATGCTTTTCTTCCCTAAAAATGGAGGAATCGTTGATCTGAGTAACCAACTGAACAAAAATAGCATCAACATCTTCATTTATAGAGAGTCAAAATTTTATTCATAACATGATGAGAAATGCAGCCCTCTACTACATACATGTTACTCAAGGCATTGTATCATCTTAGCAATAATTTTAACTATTAAATGGTGATTTTAAACCCAGCAACTGCAATAATGCAAACAATGCTTTATTTCAATCTTAATCCAACTCAGAAGCAAGCATTTAACCATTAACTATCAAAACCAAATGTTGATTTTATAAAGTGTGCCATCGGGAGTGAAATATCTGAAGTAATATGGGTGTTGCGTTTTTTTCCCTCTTTTGTTATCAGAACATTAATGTACTGGTAAAGCTAAAAAAAATGACAGCAGTGGCCTTTTCGTGCATACTGTCTTATCCTGGAAGAGTTCGGAACCGAATGAAGTAAACATGTATCACTCTACCAAAGCTCGCCTATTTCTTTTCTGCATAACTTGATGGATGTTCTCATAAACTGCTCCAGATGGGTTCAAGCAGTCCCTAAATGAATCCATATTCTTGTGTGGTTTTCTCATGCTTACATTATTTACAACAGAAGCTCATGGAGAGGCAATATTTTGATTGGAAAGGTGGACATTGGTGGGTTGTAAAGGGAGGGAACTCCGCCATGATTCTGACCGCTGATCACAATCCACTGTCCTGTGCTGGAAGGTTTATGAGTGGATGGGCACCAGGATGTTGTGATGGTAGCACTGTTTGGAGAGCTAAATCAAGAAGCAAGGTTTCTTGAGTAAGACAGTGGACGGCTGTCAGTACCCTAACAAAATGGTGGTGCATTTTAAAATTCAGGAGGGAGGAAAAATGAAGAGTGAGTTTCTTGAGGGAACTAAAAATCATGGAGCCCAGTTTTGCCTCAGTGGCCAATGGTTGCCAGGTGAGTTTGAAATTATGCCGCATAATCCAGCAATGAAATCTGTCTGTTGTAACCCCTTCACTTAAGTCTTCACAACTGTTCAGGTGACAAGCAGCTGAGTACTTGATGGGGCCCACACAGCATCCATCATTTGCTGCAGATTCGAGTGTGTCAGTCTGAACACAGTCCACAAGTGAGGAATATATCCAAGAGGACACCTTGGATAGGGTTCACAAAGGAGAGAAACAAGTTAGCCTTGTAAACTCCTTGAACCTCTCTATGAGGCAAATAATACAACCACCTTTACCTGTTAGGAAAGGCTGGGGGTTTTCCTGGGAAGACCTTTGAGTCATAATTGCATTTAGCTCCAAATGGTGTCACCAGAAATCCAGCATCCATGTGGAAAAGTAGACCACTGACAAGTCAGGTTTCAATCTTTGCTATCTGCTCCGTAGCTGTGGTCAAAATTGGCAACTGTTCACCCTGGTAATCTCCTGAACAAGGTAATTAAATCTGAGCAATTCGAGTTGCTGCCCTATCTGTTTTATACACAGGGTAGGGGGTAAGGTTAGCTTTCCCCACTCCCTACATTACATAAATATCACTTTGTAGTATTTTCTACACACTTCAAATAATATGATGGGTTTATAAACAACACACTGATGACACATTGAGAAATAACAGATATTCGGGCTTTATATGATGTTGTCGGTTCTGTCAATATTTTCAACACACAAATCACCAATGGCACTCACTCACTGAGGAGCCATATCTGAAAGGTTGACAAATTGACCCCACTGCCTCTATCAGGTCTGGCATACCCAAAAATTAATCAAGTTTACAAACAACCGTTATTTTTAGAAATAAAGCTTAAGTTATGATGTAATCTCAAAGGACAAGATTGACTTTCTTTGTGTTTGAATGGAAAATAAAGAATTGAAGTCACACAGCAGGAAATATATTTCTTCCAATGTCAAGTGTAACGTATAAAGCTCTCTTCTAGATTTATTCTGACCCACAATCTTCAGTTTCCAGGCACTTCACCACTTGGGACAAAGAACAAAGACAGAAATTGAATCCATTATGAATCAGTGGTATTCAGTAAAGAATTAAAGGAGCATTGTAAAATCAAAAGCATTTATGCAACCCTTTGAAATCTTGCTTTTTGTTTGTAAGCCATTGCATAGAAATCTACCTCAAGTGGTCTAAAACTGGGCAACACTTGGAGACTGAAGGACAAGAACAAGGGGAAAAGCAGCTAATGTTTTTGTGTTTAAGAACCTGATCACTCAAACATGCCTTGAAACCTTTACAGAACAATTGCAAATATTTCATTGAGTCAGCGTTTACTTTCTATAAGGGCAATTTAGCAGGCAAGTCCTATTCCCTGCCCATTCCCATAGGCCTGTAACTTTTCTCTGCTTCAGAAAATGATCAAGTGTTGCTTTGTGGTGCATTGCAAATCCCAACCACCTAACAGTATAAAAAGTTGTCTTCTGCCTGTTTCTTTTCAAAGTCTTTCACTATTGTGAAAGAGTGATGCATTGCAAATCCCAACCACCTAACAGTATAAAAAGTTGTCTTCTGCCTGTTTCTTTTCAAAGTCTTTCACTATTGTCCGCACAATTTTCCAAGGTTAGTGTTGCCTGCAAGTTTTGAAACTGTACCCTTTATGTCCAGTTCTAGGTTAATAAAACAAATCCAGAAAAACAATGGCCTGAACACCAATCCTTGGAAAATACAATTACTCAGTTTCCTCTAGTTCAAAAAACGTCTTCCATTCCTGCCATTCAGGCAACGCTATTTCAATGTTGCACTGACCCTTTTATTCCATGAACTTTAGCTTTGCTGGCACACTGATTATGTGATGTTTTGTTAACTGCCTTTTGAAATTCCATGGGCACTGCATCATCCACATGATCCTCATAAATCTTCTCTGTTACCTCATCAAAAAACTCAAATCCTAACTGTATTGTTGGCAAACATATCTCCACCTAGAGAATGAAAAAAAAATCAAGACAGCCATCACTGGAGTGTTCTGTGCACTCCAAGCAACCAGTCAAGTGTGGACTAGGTACCCAGCAACAACCCCAGGGCCAAGTTTGGCTCGTAGTTTGTAGATGATGGCAAAATTGGAAGTGTAGTGGACAGCGAAATAGGATACCTCAGATAGGCCGATGGGCTGACGAGAGGCAGATGGAGTTTAATTTACACAGATGCAAGGTGCTACATTTTGGTGAGGCAAATTTGAGCAGGACTCACCCATTTAATGGTAAGGTCCTGGGGTAGTGTTGCTGACAAAAAGAAACCTGGAAGTCCAGGTTCATAGATCCCTGAAAGTGGAGTTGCAGGTAGATAGGATAGAGAAGATAGTATTTAGTATGCTTGCTTTTATTGGTCAGTGCATTAAGTATAGGAGTTGGGAGGTCATATTGGAGCTGTACAGGATATTGGTTCAGCCACCTTTGGAATACTGCATGCAAATCTAGTCTCCCTGCGAAAGGAAGGATGTTGTGAAACTTGAAAGGATTCAGAGAGTTCACAGCTGCAGGATGATCTTATAGAGGTTACAAAATCATGAGGGGTATGGATAGGGGAGATAGACAAGATCTTTTCCCAGGGAAGGGGAAATCCAAATTTAGAGAGCATAGGTTTAGGGTGAGGGGAAAAGATTTAGATTAGATTACTTATAGTGTGGAAACAGGCCCTTCGGCCCAACAAGTCCACACCGACCCTCTGAAGAGTAACCCACCCAGACTCATTCCCCCACATTTACTCCTTCACCTAACACTATTGGCAATTTAGCATGGCCAATTCGCCTAACCTGCACATTTTTAGACTGTGGGAGGAAACTGGAGCACCCGAAGGAAACCCGCACAGACACGGGGAGAATGTGCAAACTCCACACAGACAGTTGCCTGAGGCGGGAATTGAACCTAGGTCTCTGGCGCTGTGAGGCAGCAGTGTTAACCACTGTGCCACCGTGCCGCCCATAAATGAACCTAAGGAGTAACTCTTGCATGCAGAGGGTGGTGTGCGTATGGAATGTACAGCCAGAGGAAGTGGTGGAGGCTGGTACAATTACAACATTTAAAAGGCATCTGGATGGGTATATGGACAGGAAATGTTTAGAGGGGTAATTTCCACAGGTGGAAAACATGGCTTCATTAATGATCTCCCCTCCGTCAGATGGTCTAAAGTGGGGATGCTTACCGAAGAATGTACAGTGTTCAGTACCACTCACGACTGCATAGATATTGAAGACATCTCCGCCCATGCACAGATGAACCAAGCAAACAGCATGACATAGTCATGTGTACAGGGAGAAAGTGAGGATTGCAGATGCTGAAGATCAGAGTATAGAGTGTGGTGCTCCAAAAGCAGAGCAAGTCAGGCAGCATCTGAGGAACAGGAGAATTCTGATGAAGGGCTTATGTGCAAAACATCGATTTTCCTGCTCCTCGGATGCTGCCTGACCTGCTGTGCTTTTCCTGCATCACACTCTCGACCATAGTGGAAGGGAGTTTCTCAAAATGGAAAAAGGTGACCAGTGGTGTTCCACAGGGATCAGTGCTGGGGCCACTGTTGTTTGTGATATACATAAATGATCTGGAAGAGGACGCTGTTGGTATTATCAGCAAGTTTGCAGATGACGAAGATTGGTGGAGGAGCAGAAAGCATAGAGGACTGTCAAAGAATACAGGATAAAATATAGATAATATAAATAGACTGGAGAGTTGGGCAGAGAAGTGGCAAATGGAGTTTAATCCAGGCAAATGTGAGGTGCTGCATTTTGGGAAGTCTAATTCTAGAGCGAATTATACAGTAAACAGAAGATCCTTGGGAAAAGTTGATGAGCAGAGAGATCTGGGAGTTCAGGTCCACTGTACCATGAATGTTGCTGCACAGGTGGATAGAGTGGTCAAGAAGGCATATGGTTTGCTTGCCTTTATCGGACAGTTTATTGAGTATAAGAGCTGGCAGGTCATGATAAGATCGTACAAGACATTGGTTCGGTCGCATTTAAAATACTGTGTACAGTTCTGGTCGCCACATTACCAAAAAGATGTGGATGCTTTAGAGAGGGTGCAGAGAAGTTTTACAAGGACGTTATCTGGTATGGAAGGTGCTAGCTATGAAGAGAGGCCATGTGGATTAGAATTGTTTTCATTAGAAAAAAGGAGATTGAGGGGGGATCTGATTGAGTTCTACAAAATCACGAAGAGTATAGACAGGGTAGATAGAGGTGAAGGATTCAGTAACGAGACGTCATGTTTTCAAGGTGAGAGGTGAAAAGTTTAAGGGGAATACATGCGGCAAGTACTTTACACAGAGGGTGGTAGGTGCCTGGAACACGTTACCAGTAGAGGTAGTAGAGGCAGGCACAGTAGATTCATTTAAGATGCATCTGGACAGAAGCATGAGTATGTGGGGAACAGAGGGATACAGATGCTTCGGAATTGGGCGACATTTTTAGACAGTGGATTTCAATCTGCTCAGGCTTGGAGGGCCGAAGGGCTTGTTTCTGGGCTGTAAATTTCCTTTGTTCTTTGTTCATAGTCATACTCACAGCATAATACTTCACAGAAAATGGCACAAATAGCACCATCACCATCTCTGTATATGTGCTGTCCCACTGGCAGACCAGACCCAGCAGAGGTGGCAACATGGAGGTAAAGAAGCGGGACACAGTTGCCGTGGGAGACCAGGTCTCATGAAATTTCATAGCATCAGGTTTAACATGAACAAAAATTCATCATGCTGATTGCTACCTACCAACCTCCTTGGCTAATGAATTGGAGCAAGCACACAAGGTGACAAGTGTACATAATATCTGGGTATAGATTGAATATAAGCAACACAAAGTTGGGCATCCATGAGGCATTTCTGGGCCATCAGTAGCAAAAGAGTTGAATTCAATTGTAGCCTGCAACCTCATACCGTATCTCCTACTCTACCATCATTATCAAGCTGAATGCCAAACTTGGTTCAATGAAGAGTCCAATGAAGATATGCCAGGAGTAATTCCAGACATACCAAACAGTTTCAACCCGGAGTAGCTACAACACAGGACTACTTGCGTGCCAAACAGTAAAAGCAGCATACAGTAAGCAGAGCTAAATGACTCCACAACCAATGGATCTAAGCTCAGCATTACTGCCACATTGATTTATGGAAGATGGTGCACTATCGAAGGATGAACTGAAGATGGATGGTCCACAAAGACTCCCATTCTCAATGATGGGGCGTCCAGTACCTCAGCATCCATTGTCAGCTAGAAGTGCTGAATGGATGAAACATCTTGATCCCTCCTGAGGCCCCCTGCATCACAGATGACAATCTTCAACCAATTCAATTCACTCCATGTTATATCAAAAACCACCTAAAGACATTGGATACTGCAAAGGCAACGCACTCTGGCAACATTCCATTAATGCTTTGTCCAGTATGTCCTGGTCATGTTCCACCCATCTTTATTGGCAACTATGCAATGGAAGGGGTCATTGGCAGTGCTATCAAGTGACACTTGCAAAGTAGTGACCTATACCATAGAAAAACAAGAACAATAACAGCTGGTGAAAGGCAATCCATTATATCTCCCCAAAGTCTCCCCATGATGTGTGAGAGGAGTTGGATGCAATTCTCTCCACCAGCTTCCAAAAAAACTCATGGAGTTGACCACCTTCCATATCAAAGCAATCTGCTTGAATGCACTTCATCCACCACCCTCAACACTGATGCACAGTGATAATGCTGTCTATCTTCTGAATAATGCACTGCAACAATTCACCAAGGTCCTTCAACTGCACTTTCTAGACTATAACCTCTCCTACCTAGAAGGATACGGACAGCAGATGTATGGAAATGGCACCACTAGCAAAACACCATCCAGCCACACACCATTCTGATTTCAAATTACATCATTATTCCTTCATTGTCATAAAATCCAGGCTCACTCTTCCTAAACGTTGTATGGTCCAAGGACTGTGACAGGTCAAAAGGACAGTTCAATACCATCTCCAGATCAATTATGGATGGGCAGAAAATACAGGCCTGCCAGTAATTTCCACATTCCAAGAATGATTAATAAAAAATATCCTGAAAGCTATCAGCATTTATCTGTTGTAAAATCATTCCATATTGGTGGAAAATGAGACAAACAATATTGAGTTGCTACAGATTTTAAAATATCTTTAAAGTAATAAGAATAGATAACCAACCCAAGACAAAACGAAAGGAAAAGTGATATTTCTTATTTGAGATTTGTTGACAGAAAGGGGCCAAACAGAACACAAGATTGGACATCTTGGAGAAAACTATTAAAATATAGAACTATTTCAAATCAAAATGCTAAGCAGAGCTAGCAAATACACTATTATGGTTATAGGTTCTACACCAGATACCTTGAGAAAATCATGAACATTTAAAAGAAGACAGGTACTTTTGACAATGTTCTAGCAGATTACTTCAACCTGGGAACAAATAAAATGTTTCAACAGGTAAGAATAAAAGGAAGTATACAGCATCAGGGAAATCCATTGATGATTAATAATTTTCACAGAGTAGCAGAGAACGTGACTGTGGATTTTTGAAATCAGAATTCATCAAAGACAAAATTGTTGAAGGTATAATGACAAGCTCTTTCCAAATTTACTTTTTAAATGAAGCTTTGATTTTGGAGAAAGCAATACAAATTATACTCAAAACAGACTCATTGCCAAATCCTGAGCAGTGAAGAGAAACCTAACCACAGCAGACCAGCCAACACCGTTTAGGCTCATGTGACAAGCCAACATAAAGATTAGGCAAAATTGCAGATACTAAGACTCAATATCAGCAATGTGAAACAAAAAAGCTTTAGAATTACAAACAATAACCAGCTTGATCAAACAAATGTTAAATGTTTAAAAGTGTATGTCACTTCTAGAGACTGGGTTTGTAGAAAAAGGGAAACAAATATACAAATAAGACATACCAGAGCTCAGGGAAGCAAGATAGGGCATTGCGGTGGTAGCCAAGGTAAGGAAGGTAGCTGTTGGAGGTCTAGGGGGTAGTTGGTGATAGATAGAGGCCTGGAAGATAGTCTGGAAGATAGTTGGGGGACAGGGACGATGATTGAGGGTGTGCTAGATGTTTAACCCATGATCCAAGGGAGTGCCGTGGGAAGGAACGTGTACTACACCATGTAGACAGTGTAGACCGAGAAGTCATTACCTTTGGCAGAGATGCTGAGAAACAGAAGGAACAGATTTAAAGTAGTTGGCAAAAAAAACCAAAGGCTACAGGGGAAATTATTTGTTTTAATGTAGCAAGTAACTAGAATTTTGAATCTGCTGCCAGAAAGTGGAGTGAGCACAGAATTACATGTCGTTTTCAAAATGAATTAGATGAACACCTGAGGATTGCAAGGCTATTGTGAAAAGGTGAGACTATGGGACAGGCTGAATTGCTGTCACTAACAATCAGCTTGGCATCGTTGGGATGGCAGGATGGGGAATGACTGCCTTTTGTGCAACACCTATCATATAATTTAATGCTGCATTGGTCAAACAGCACAAACAACTGATATTAAACAGAATGAAGAATTTTAAAATTTAATCATTGAGAAACACCCCCTGTATGTTAGATGCTATGACACACTTTCTGGGGCAGTTGGAACTTGAACCTAGTTTTGGACTAGAGGAAGGGACACTGCCACTGCACCATTACTGACCCACTTCCCTTGATGTTTATTGTTTTTTTCTCTATTCAGAATTCTCGCACACAACTGCACAGTTGTTCTTTTTTCCCATCACCAAACCACCCCTGGTATTGCTGTACATAAATTCTTACTTGTAACACTCATGCCAGCTGTAAGGTAGGTAATCACTGCTCTCATTTTTAAAGATGTTAATAAACACAGAATATAACTCTCTCTCTCAAGATGTCTGGCGTGTGGTTATCTTGCCTGTGGTAAAAGTAATAGCGATGACATAAAAGCAAACGAAAAATGACCAATTCTAGACTCCGACTGATAGTCAGTTCTACTGAAGTCAATATAATCTGCTGCTGCATAATCCACTTATCTATTGCTGTCCATGTCCTTTACCACCTTTGGTTTTGGAAATATCAGCTTTTGTGGCTTTTATTCCTTTCGTCCTACAGTATAATTCTTGTAGAATCCCTACAGTGTGGAACAGGCCATTTAACCCATCAAGTCCACACCAACCCTCCAAAGGATATCCTATTCAGACCCAAACGCCTACCTCTGCATTTCCCATGGAGAACTCTATCTAACTCCACCTCCCTGGACAATTTCCCGTGACTAATCCACCTAACCTGCACACCTTTGGACTGTGTGAGGATGCCCACACAGATATAGGGAGAATGTCCAAACACCACACAGGCACCCAAAAGTGGAACTGAACCCGGGTCCCTGGTGCTGGAAGATAGGTGTGCTAACCACTGAGCCACTGGAATGTGTATTATTTGTTTTCACCATTTCTATCAATGTGTACCATCTCACTTTTCCATGCACTAATGAAAACAACTGTAGTTAAGCTCTTTCATGAAGCTTAAACCTTTGTGTTATTCTTCATGCTGGGTCTAGGCTCCCTCCAAATCATCAGTACCTCATTGTCAAGTTCTTAGTCACCAATGTGTCATTTTTTGACTCAAGCTGATAAAACATGACATCACAAATGGAAATTTGTGTTTTCAGAAAGTGAACAGCTGGCTAATTCTGAAGAAAATAAACACAAACGGAATGAAAGACAATTCCTTTATTGATTTATTCCTCCTGGTTTACAGTGAGAGCATCATGAGCTGCCGCATGATGTGTGTGCGCAATAGACGTGGGTATGACATTTAGGATATTTATTGCAGTAGTAAACTAAACCGATTTAATCATTGTGAAAAAGTCACTGCAATTCTCTGAAGCTGCTGAAATGGTTTATTGATACAGTTGAGAGAGGAAGACATGTGCCAAAGATCATGGAAATAAATGACTAAAGCACAGTGTTAAATCCCTGCAGTCAGAGACTGGTTTGATTCTTCTTTCTCAGATGTGCAGAAAGAGAATATTTTAACACTACCAGAAACGAAGAGAACGGGAAATCATAAGATGATAATGAAACCTTGATTAGTAATGTTTTGAGGAAACATTGCAGTATTAACTCCTGAAGCTGTGGAGTTAAATGTAGCTTGGATTGACTATCATGTAAAATGTTATAATTAGTGCACCCACTGGTCTACATATGCTCATTGACTTTTCTCTTTTTTGCTGTCTTCAGGTTGTGGAGTGTTTATTATGATTTACCATCTACCCTTGGCTAGATAAAAGCCCTGTGGGACTAAACTCTGGTGAGAACTGCTTCAACAAAATAATCTCACAATTTATCGCTATCAGCCCAAACTGGACGTTCAGAGCATGACCATTTGGAAAAGCCGGAGGCTCTGAACCCTTTATGTACTAGGTCCTCTTGCTTGGTTTCCAAATCTCTTCAATGTAATAATTGTTTTGCCTTTCTAAACTTCCCACTCTGAACAAAAACAGCAGCGCAATATCCTAGAAAATCTATTTCCAACATCCCACACTGGTGGATGAATAATCCTTATTGAATCCCATAAACTTTGAAATGATTTAATAACCACGAAAGCCCTTACAATTTCAAACAAAGTGAAAGGGCCTGAGCTTTGGTATTCTTTTCCCATTCCCTTTTCCTGCAATTTTTACTGGAGCGGAAATCAGAGTGTGGTTAACCCAATTCACATGTTGCACTTCACCCTAAATTGGTTCCAGCGTGGGATGGTCAGTTCAAACTCCCATGCACTTTTGTGTGTGGTCAGTCCCACTCTCTCAGTAGGTTTGTCTGCCAGTCTCTCAGATGAGCTGGGAACCATAGGGCAAGCTTAGTCCAGAGCCATCAACTCGACAACGAAAAGCATTCAATTTCCAATTGAATTATATTGGCTCTCATGATCTCACAAAAAGCTGTCAATCAAGCACATTCGTTCATATGCTCAATATCTGAAGCTTTTACCCACTTCAGACCTCGTAATCCTATGTAAATAACCATGGATGAATGGAGAAGATTGCTGTGCACAAATTCAGGGCCATGCTTTCCACATTACAACTGTTGCCACGCAGATGCAGTTTAATGTGGATAATTGTGTGGCTATCCACTTTGGTGGCAAGAACAGGAAGGCAGATTACTACCTAAATGGAGTCAAGATAGGTAAAGGGGCAGTACAACAAGATCCAGGTGTTCTTGTACATCAGTCAATGAAAGCAGATATAGCAGGCAGTGAAGAAAGTTAATAGCATGCTGACCTTCATAACAAGAGGAATTGAGTATAGAAGCAAAGAGGTCTTTCTGCAGCTGTACAGAGCCCTGGTGAGACAGCACCTGGAAAATTGTGCACAGTTTCGGTCTCCAAATTTGAGGAAAGACATTCTGGCTATTGAGGGAGTGCAGCGTAGGTTCACGAGGTCAATTCCTAGAATGGCGGGACTACCTTACGCTGAAAGATTGGAGTGACTGGGCTTGTATACGCTTGAGTTTAGAAGGCTGAGAGGGGATCTGATTGAGACGTATAAGATTATTAAAGGATTGGACACTCTGGAGGCAGGATGTTTCCGCTGATGAGTGAGTCCCGAACCAGAGGACACAGCTTAAAAATAAGGGGTAGGCCACTTAGGACAGAGTTGAGGAGAAACTACTTCACCCAGAGAGTGGTGGGTGTGTGGAATGCTCTGTCCCAGAAGGCTGTGGAGGCCAAGTCTCTGGATACTTTCAAGAAAGAGTTGGATAGAGCTCTTAAGGATAGTGGAAACAAGGGTTATGGGGATAAGGCAGGACCACGATACTGATTGAGGATGATCAGCCATGATCATAATGAATGGTGGTACTGGCTTGAAGGGCAGAATGGCCTACTCCTGCACCTATTGTCCATTCATTGGCTGTAAAGTACCTTGGGACATGTCGAAGTTGCAAAAGATGCTATATAAATGCAAGCGTTTCCGAAAAAAGGTTGTCAGAAACAGAAGAGCACACAAGATCAGTAATGATTCCCCACCCATCTCTTCTCAACTGTAATCCTATGCCTTGTTTTTGAAGCAAGTGATGAAGATGAAAGGGTGAACCCACAGGGAGCTACCAAAACAACTGAAATACGGGATGACAGGGAGTACATCTGGAACATCAGTCAGGCAAACACAGCTGCCCAGCTGCTGCAGTAGCAGCTTACAGTGGCCAACTGAACCAGATCCCACGACATAATGTGCAAATAGCCCTGGGAAATTCTTGACTCCTTTTTTCAACGGTGAAGTGTTGATAAAGTTTCTTTGGGCAATCAACATGACACTATCTATTGAGAAATCACTCTGCCTTATAAAGAGCCATTGTTGTCGCAATGGGACACAAATGAATTGTATGAATAAAGTTTATTTTCCATGTTGTTAGCAATACGCTTATATTATGTGCACCGATGCATTTGCCAAAGAGAGAGAAAGAAGGCATTCCACCATCTCATTAGCTAAGTGCTGGTAGTAGCAGAAAGGATAATTCTAAAGGATCAATGTTTCTTACCAACTGTAAGGCTGGGTGATGGAGGTGATTAGTTAGTTTTGGATGAAGAAAGCATCCTTCACAATATATTGCAGTATTTTACAAGTTTGAAGGTAGTTTTGAATCATAGTCACTGTTAAAATGTAGAAAATGCAGCAGGAGAAGCTGACACATATTTCAAGAGGCCCCTGAAAATGATCTCACTCCCGAGCTGGTTTCCCTGTTTTGAAAACTGGTGAGGCAATAGTTTCACGGATGCTGGCAGGCAAGTCTATGGCACCATCGATGGCTCAGCTGCACAGCAGGGGAGCAAGGACATGGGAAAAGCAATAATGGTAAGGGATTTGTTAATTTCAAGAACAGACAGGCACTTCTGTGGCATTAGACATGAATCTAAGATGACATCTTGACTTCCTGGTGTCAGTAGGTGATTTAAAGAGTGCAAAATCAGTGGTCTCAGGATAGTTCCAGTCCCATATGATGGTGCGCATAGAAACTGGAGAACTGAGCATTGAACACTTGGCTGGAGAATTGGTGTAGGATGGGAAAGCATCAGATTTCTGAGACTTTGGGGCTGGTTCCGAACAGTTGAGAACTGTATAAGATGCATAAATGCATCTTAGGAGGCCTTGGATGAATATGCTTGCAGGAGGGTTTGCTACAGTTTTTAAATAGATTGGCAAGAGGATGGGAACCTGAGAAGGAGTTCAAATAGGAATGAAGCAAAAGTGGTGACAGAAGCTAGAGAAGTAAAGAGCAAAATTAGAATTCACAAAATGCTAGCACGCACATACAACAATCAGTGAGGAAAGTGATTGGCATGTTGGCCTTTCAGTACAGAAGTAAAAGCAATACCAGTATACTGGATGTAATTTTGATCTCCTTGCTATGAAAGGATATACTTACCATAGAGGGAGTGTAACAGAGCTACCAGACTGATTCCTGGAAGAGTGTGGTCATCTTGTGAGGAGAGACTGATCTGACCTGGCCTGTATTCCCTCAGGAATGTAAATAGGATGCTCCCCCTAGCTGGTGAGTCTGGAACCTGGTGACATTTCTCACAATAAGAGATAGGCCTGAGATAGAAATGAATTTCTTGACTTGACATGTGGTATATCTTTAGAATTCTCTATGCTGGAGCATTGTAGAAGCTAAAACGCTGAGAATGTTCAAGACAGAATTTGATTAAATCCTGGAAATTGTTGACATCAAGGAATATGGAGATTGTGCAGGAAAATGTCTTTGATGGAGACAAAGTAGATTCCCTACAGTGCGGAAACAGCTCAACCGGTCCACACTGACCCTCTGAAGAGTAACCCACCCAGACCCATTTCCCTCTGACTAATGCACTTAGCGCCATGGGCAATTTAGCACGGCTAATTCACCTGACCTGCATGATTAGTCATGAGCCATCTGAATGATGGAGAAGTACCAGATGAATTGAATGACCCACTCTTGCTTGTACATTTTTATTTCACTTAGATTTAATTGGTTCATGTGAAAGGATTTTTAAAAAATGGTTTCATGGTGCGTGATTCTCTGGCTTAGCAATGAATTCCTATCCACATTCTTATCGTCTGAAGAGACTTGGACGTCATCTTACATGCAGGCCCGAGGGTGAAGATGTATTCACACAGTACTGAATCCACTTCAAATTAAACTCTGATTACACTGTTCAAAATCTATGCCAGCAAAGAAAGCAGCGCACTTCTGCTAATGAATCCTTATACCTGTTTTATGACCACCTTTATCCTATGGTAGATGACAGGATTGCGTAGGTACTATGAAAGACACTTTGGTGAGTTGCTGCAGTTCATCAAAGAGATGGTACACACAGCAGCTATTAGCGACCAGACACTGAAGGAGTCACGCTGACGTGTGAAATGTCTATCAAGTGGGTTGAGCTTCTTCAATGCTGTTGGAGCTGCACTCATTCAGATGGGTGGACCCTGACGTGCCTTGGAGGTGCAGAAAATGTTTGGGGAGACAGAAGCTGAATCTCTAGCCCTCTGCTCACACTAATTGGCAACTTCTGCAACTTCTCCAGAGGCAGCAGTAGAGGACCTGATGTAAAATGTGGACTCAGTTTCCCCAGCAGATGAGCAGATTCCCCAGCAGATGTCTGCCACCAGCCTGGAGAGAGATTTAAAAACTGAGCAATGCAGAAAATATTAATGAGAAGTGACTGTTGCTGGAAATGGATGGTTGACTGGGACACTGTGTTCAGAGCCTATCCAAAATGATGGCAGCCGTGTCAGCATAATTGAATAGAGTAATAAATGTACCAACCCCACCTGAGGTTATTTATGCCCTTTAATTGTCTTATAATAGGTCAACCAATTCATCAGCGTACCATCAAGAGATTTCCTCTTTCCTTTCCTTGACAAAAGCGTGTTTGTCCTTCATGTTTGTCTGCTCTTCCTTGCTAGTTCTTTCTCTGTCTCTCTATCTCTTTCTCTCTTTACTGTTCGCATTCCCCTTTCTCTTGTTGTTGTTCTTCTCTTGTGTCAGGGTCTTCCCATTTTCAGATGAAATTGGGAGAGTTGCCAAGAGGGAGACCTGCAGCTTGCTAAGGTGAGCAAACCCCCTGGATCTATTGACAGTCAGGCTTTTGATTGAAACTGGGACTCCAGTCCTGCCATGCTGGAGGTGGCAGTCAATTGAAGCCGGCTAATCCAAAACCCGGAAGTGTCACCTCAGAGACTGTGCCCTCTGCCTCAAATTTCCAGGATGGATGGTCACTGCTGGGGAAGTTAAGTGTAGTTTGTTGGGACAGGCAGAGGGTTTCTTGGTTTGTAGGTTATTGGGAGAAGGGAGAAGGGGGAAAGGAAATGAGCAAAGTGGGGTGTCTCTCAGCTCCCCGAACACCCAGTCGACGTCTCATTCCTCAGTCCTGCACGAATTGCTGAATGTCAAGAGCTTCTCCCACTGTTGCATACTCACAAGCTTCCCCATTGGTTCAATAGTCAGGTAGGATCTCTTTCCCAATTGGCCTGGAGCTCAAGTGATAATAGCAGTCACTAATTGGCCAATTGACTGCCACCTCCAGCATGGCAGGACTTTCTACTCTGGAGCCCCAGTTTCAATCGAAAGCCTGACTGTCAATAGATCCAGGGGGTTTGCTCACCTTAGCAAGCTGCAGGTCTCCCTCTTGGCAACTCTGGCAGTGGGTGAGGAGGTTACAATGGGCCATTCCCTCCCAGACCCTACGGAGGCAGCTGGGATCTCCTCAGTGTCAACCCAGCCAATTACCCTCCCCTCTGCTACCTTCCCCAATGGTTTCCCAGGAACTGAAGGTACTGTGTTCCGTCTTTCTTCAGTCTCTCTCCTTCTCTGGCCAGTGCCTGGAGATCTGTCCTAAGGAAAGTCACCACTTTCAGGAATAAGGTTGGAGTCAAAATTCAGGTTAAACTATGACAGGCACTTGATTAGTGAGTTAAAATAATAATGATTTCGACAAGTAGGTTAATATGAAACATAATTTATTTGTGTCTGTAAAATAAAAACAAATTCCCATACACCATAACTTAGGCAATAAATATATAAGAGCAACAATGACTCTTACAGCAACTCTGCATCTAAACTTAGAATTCAGATGTTGTTTAGTTCGCAAAAGTACATCACACTGCAGCCTTTCAGACTAACTCAGATATACTTGAGATTGAACAATACTGAATATAATGCATATAAAAATAATTAAACTTTCACATTAATCCTGAATATAATAAGTTATTCTCAAATTCCACAATTAACTTCAGTATTGAAAGTACACTCTGGACAAACATAGAACAAACAAGATTGTTGCTTCCACAAATCAATTTCACCAGTACTGCTTTGTATAGTAACACATTTCTGGTGAGGTGATGATTCTTACACTGTGGTATAAATATCTTTTTTCTATAAATGAAATTACTTTTCAAGTAGTTTGCATGTAAATATAGGGTGATTTCTGGACAGGTTGTGTCATGTTGCATTTTGTAAATAATTTTATCAATGTTTCAGCTGAAAAATAATCAGCAGTGTTGTGATGCTGTCACGTGTGCATCATTCAATATTTTAGTGATGAATATATCTGGCAATCATTTAGATGTCTGCAACTTCTTGAGAAGTTGTTGCCAAGCCTTCTAAAACTGTTGCAGTTCACTCATTGAAGACACTGTCAGAATGCAGATAGGTCAGGAGGATTAAGAGCTTTAACCCAGGAACAATGACTGATTGTTGATATATGTCCAGACTGGCGTACTGCAAGGTGTGGAGAGGAATTTAGAGGTGATGGTAATTCCATATGCCCTCAGTCTTTCAATGTGGGACTGTTTTGAATACAACAGTGCTGTGTACTTCACTATTTAGAGGTCATAGAGATGTACAGCATGGAAACAGACCCTTTGGTACAACTTGTCGATGCTGGCCAGATATCAATCTAATCTATCCCCATTTGCCAGCACTTGGCCCATATTCCTCAAAAACCTTCCTATTCATATACCCATCCAGATGCATTTTAAAATGTTGTAATTGTACCAGCCTCCACCACTTCCTCTGGCAATTCATTCCATACATGCACCATTCTCCGCATGAAAAGGTTGTCGCTTATAAAGTTTTCCCTTCTTACCCAAAACCTATGCCCTCTTCAATATCGAAAAGCATGGCATTGGAAAAGTACAGTATGTCAGGCAGCATCTGAGGAGTAGGTGAGTCAATGTTTTGGGCATAAGCCATTTCTGATGAAGGGCTCATGCCTGAAATGCCAACTCTCCTGCTCACAGATGCTGCCTGACCTGCTGCGCTTTGACTCTGACACCCCAGCATCTGCAGTCCTCACATTCTCCACTTTCTTTAATCTGTCTGACAGTGAGCTACCACATAATCTATGACCATGCATAGAACATGAAAGAAAGCAGAACGAAGTGGTGGGACACCTCACTCTTGGCATTTTAACAACATACAATACAGGCACACTAAACAAAATCTAGCACAGAAACTGACTTGATATTAAGGTCATATAAGGTCCATTGAAGTTATTTCATTGAGAACACAAACTTGTTTGCATACCCTGATATCAATAACAACATTGCTCTTCCTAATTAGAGAGCAGAAAATTTTGATGGACTCAAGAAAAAAAGTAGCACCATGAAAGAAAAATATGAGAGGAAAAACAATGAAATATTCTATTCTTGTCCTTTGTTAAAATGGTACGAAGAGATGTCTTCATTCTCCAGGATTTAAAGTGCTATGTTAGTCAAATTTAGCGGCAGTAACTCTCAACAAGAATTTGTACCTTTCTTTTAAATATGACCTAACAAAGATTTTGAAATTACAATCACAGTCAACCACCTTGCGTTGGCAATCCTAATAAACCAGGAGTGTGAGCGCTGTGGGTCAGATGTCAAAGGTGTCTGTGCTTTGGCTCTTTGGTTAACTTCTTGCTTGTGTTTGGTTCACTAAATCCAAGTAGATCTTGGACTTGAGAAACCTGGGGTAAGAGTCCTTCTGCATCAAGGTTTGGATTTTGTTCTGTGCTTCATCAAAGCTAGAAGACGTTGGCTCAAGGATATTCTTTCTGGTCTTGTCTCTGATGTGGGACTCCAAGTTCACCTGCAAAACCAGGAGCAAAAAGGCTGTCAAAGTTATGGAACAAGTTCTACTTCATTCAGAACTGAGAAGCAAAGAGGGCTACTTTCACTGATAAGGTCTGTTGCTGCAATTTATTGTCATTGCATGTTGCCACAATCAAAATAACTTCAATGTGTCATTGTCAAACAATAAAGAAAATAGGCGAGAGTATGGCGCTGGAAAAGCACAGCAGGTCAGGCAGCATCCAAGGAGCAGAAGAATCGATGTTTCAGGCCTAAAGCCTTCATCATGAATCAACATGCTCGAAATGTCGATTCTCCTGCTCCTCGGATGCTGCCTGACCTGCTGTGCCTTTCCAGCACCACACTTGACTCTGATCTCCAGCATCTGCAGTCCTCACTTTCTACTAAGAAAATAGACAAAATGAACTCCAAACCCTAATGACCATGGCTAGATAATCACCCTTAGATATAGCTGCAGCATTATTTTAATAATTGACTGTCAATTTCAGGGTAGACTAGGACTCTGAGTAGCACAATTCACCTTCAGTGTCACCTCCACAACTTGAATTAGAAAGCAATCTGGACCATCGGGTAAAATTGGCGCATTTTGTGAAAGTCGCAAGATGTCTCTCGTTTAAGGTGGTTAGCCTCACAATACTCTGTTTGGTGCCACCTCAATTCAGTCTTTCCTTGGCATACTTGCACAACATAGTTGGCACTAAGATGGCAACTGTAGTCAGAGACGATTAAAATGTCAGGCATGAGAGATGGGAGCAAATGCTGGTAATTTGGAAATTGCTTTCTCGAAGCTTAAGGCACATTGTGGAGGCCAGATTAGAAGTGGTTCCCTTTTAAATGGGTATACAGTATCCAATCAGGGAATACTTAACATTTAGACAGAGAACCATGCCATCAGGTCTCACCAAAATATTAGATGAGAAAATGCTCTTTTTTTATCTTGCATTAAAACATTTAAGTTTATAATCTAGGCTTGCACTTTAATTTTGAAGGAATGTTTTGTTGTTGAAAGTGATAACTTTGGGACGAAAAGTTAAACGGAGGCTTCCTCTTTCCAGGTGAATGTAGAAGATGTCATGGCACAATTTGAAGAAGTTTGGTTTGGTGTCCTTTCTCAATCAATGTCACTAACATTGTGGGCGGCACGGTGGTACAGTGGTTAGCACTGCTGCCTCACAGCGCCTGAGACCCGGGTTCAATTCCCGACTCAGGCGACTGACTGTGTGGAGTTTGCACGTTCTCCCCGTGTCTGCGTGGGTTTCCTCCGGGTGCTCCGCTTTTCCTCCCACAGTCCAAAGATGTGCGGGTCAGGTGAATTGGCCATGCTAAATTGCCCGTAGTGTTAGGTAAAGGGGTAATGTAGGGGTATGGGTGGGTTGCGCTTCGGCGGGTCGGTGTGGACTTGTTGGGCCAAAGGGCCTGTATCCACACTGTAAGTAATCTAAAAACACAAGGTGTCAGGCTATGTATCACATTTCCTGTTAGTGGGGCCTTGCTGTGCACAAATGGCTTTTGAATTTTCCCCGTGTTACAACACACCCACAGTAATCATTGGTTGTGGAGCTTCGAGGATGTAAGTTGCTGTATAATGTAAGTTCCTTTAATGTCCTTCTCCATATACACACTGGAGGGGGGGAGGGGGGGGTATGTGAATTGTTGGTTCTCAGCAGTATTAGAGATGAGGCAGAGAGAGAATTGAGCCTCTATCAGTCTTTATGATTTCTAGGAACAAGTAAATATTCAAATCAAGAGTAGATATGCAACCCCTTCAGTCAGCCCTGACATTCAATTCATAACTAATATAAATAATCATCTAGAGGCACAGAACTTGAATATTGCTAAAGAAAGACACACTTCGTAGTTACAAAACTTTGTTTAAAAAATTGGTAGTGGCAAACCGTTACCAGAGTCCACTTGCCAATCAATCAACACTTTTCTTATATGGTGTAAATTGTTGTTCCCCTTTTCATTAGCCTTTCTTTCGAATTGTCCTCATAATGCAAGACAGAAAACTAATACAAAATATGTCTTTTTTCAACCATAGCTCATTACTGATCTATATTTGACCTCCACTGACCATGGCCTTTGGTCCATCTTCTTTGAGACCCTCACTCACCAACATGTCCCCATCACAAACTATTCCTCCGTGACTGCAAACTTACTTCTTTGGGAGCCTCGACTGCGATGTATTCATTGAAAATCTTCTTCGCCTTAGATGCCAGTTTTGCAGGAGATTTGCACTTTCTGTATTCCTCACATGCTAGCCAGAACATGATGTTTTCCTCACTGTATTCAGACTGGAGGAATTCAGTGAATGTGACTAGGCCACCTAAGGATAAAAAGAAAGAGAAAGATTTGCACTTTAGCAGAGATGAACAGACAATTTACCGTCAATTAGTGGATAAATGGAAGCTAGAAATTAAGTGGCAGTGTTTTTGTACAAATGCTCAATGCACTTGCATCTAATCATATACTTCTGTATTTTGACAGAAATGTTCACTCAATTATTTTATACTTAAGCTGAGAGGGAACAGTGATACATTGATATCATCTGCAATAGTAATTTCTACCTCCTAGTATCTGGTGAGAAAACAATTGCCATTGCTCAATTTATACTATTGCAAAAAGTCAAAATCTAAACCAACATGTCAGCTTTGAACTTGTTTGTTCAAAATGAGTTAGTGACACGCAGTCGAGAAACTGGAATGGCAGATTCTCATTGACAGTCCATTGCATATTGTTAGTTTTTTCGCCTGCCTTTGGATGGAAAGGATCACAAACCATCATTAAATGATATTTCCCATTCTTCGCACTTATGCTATTGTTTTCCTAGCAAATATAAATGTCAATGAATTTGTTTATTCACTGCCTGCAAAACCTTGTGACAGTTTAAGGATACAAGAATGATTCAAAACAGAAAAGGAAAATAAGTGGTGATGTTAAATTAAAACTCAGCTCTCTTAAAAAGCAAGCCTCTCAAACATGGCTTTTCATTTGTATTTTTGTTTGAGTATGTTTTGAATGGAGTGCTACAAAGTAAGAGAAATCCAACGCTCATTTGTACTCAAGTGCACAGCTCAAAATTAATGTCTCAACAAATGATGGGCTGCAAAACTAGACATGGCCTCAGATCATAGATACTGCCTGAGAAGGAATGGACAGTAAGTGACCCTCACAGTGACTGTGTCTCTGAATAGATTGTTGGGAATCAAAGCAGACTGCTCAGTGACTGACTGTAACGTCCCAGGGGACCAGTTGACCAGATGTGAAGTAACATCTGCCACATGGCTCTTAACATCAGGACAGCTGACAACATAAACAAACGTCCTGCCTCTAGGCCTCCAGAGCTGACTACTAACACGTACATCAAGTCTGGAGCATGGGAAGGTCCTTCGTTGGCACAGGGCTGTGTGGGACTCCCTGGTGATTGAACTAAGGAACGTGGTCAGCCAGATTAAACATTTTGTCCCATCTCTTGCAGTCTGTGAGGGAAGGGGGAAGCCTAGACATTGCTCTGCTCAAAGCGACAGCTGCAACATGCTTTCAGCTGAACTAACATCACATCATGGAACAGTCCAGAAGGATGTAGCAAAAATAAAAGCAACCCAGATTTTGCCCTTTTCGTTCAACCTGAGTAAAAATAGTCCAGTCTATTTATTCTTTAAAGGGGTATTGCCTTTAGGTAAAATACTGAACAGAACTTTGTATTTTGGTCTGGACAATGAGGAATGTCCTATTTGAAAGCAACTTCCCTTTAAAACTCACCCTGGGTCCACTGGGTAGATGCAACACACGGGAGAGAATTTAAGCAGCACTGGAAGGTTCTAGGTTGAATCACTGTGGACTTAGTCATAGCTTGGATAAGTTAAAACACTTGGTTTCAGTGTCTCTCAGTTAGACATTAGAAGCAAATATTACCACAGTCGGGTGACTGCTGGCAAAATGCATGTGTCTGGTTTCAAGCTGATGGCTAGATGAGGCCAAGGTGAGGGTCCCTCCAGGGATAGGTCATAACCAAACATAGCCTGATAGTTGTTGGCCTGACAGAGGCTGGGGAGGTGACCTCAATAATAGAATGAGCTTTTGCAAAGGATCTGGAAGGATGGCTACCAGGTCAGAAAGTAGGAGCTGAATCCACTGCAACAGCTGGTGAGAGGATCTAGGGGGCAATAGTCTGCCAGCTGAGTGATTTGAGGTGGCATGGTGGTTCCTGCTGCCTCACAGCACCTGGGACCCAGGTTCGATTCCAGTCTTGGGCGACTGCCTGTGTGGAGTTTGCGCATTGTCCCAGTTTCTGCATGGGTTTCCTCCAATTTCCTCCCACAGTTCAAAGATGTGCAGGTTAGGTGAATTGGCCATGGTAAATTGCCCCATAGTGTCAGGTGCATTAGTCAGAGGGAAGGGGGTCTTGGTGGGTTACTCTTCAGATGGTCGGTGAGGACGTGTTGGGCTGAAGGGCCTGTTTCCACATTGTAGGTAAATCAATCTAAAAAAAACGGCCTCCACCAGAGGCCATCAGCAACTTCATTAGCGCCACCACTACCAGTGGTCATTGCTGGGACTCCATCATCCAAGGACAGGGCACTTTGCCGCTGAGGCACCTGCAAAGACTTATTGATTTCTTTGGGGAAGGCAAGCAGTTGTGTCATGGTGCACATTTGGCATGTTAGGACCAAGATGGCCACTTGCACCAGCGGCTCCTTCTGTTGGACAAGGAATTTCTGTCACAGACAACCAAACCTGTGAGACCGTGTGAGGTTGCCAAAGTTTACCTGATCTGATGGTAGTTGCCCCTGATGTGGGCAAAATGATTAGGGGCAAGAAGTGGCCTTTAACCGGGTCTGTAGGTGGCTCAATTGGCCACCACTGGCAAAATGGAATGACAGCTGGCAATTGCCTGGTATCTCTCCTGCCACCTTCCCTACCAGGGTGTCAGCCTCCCCCCTTATAGCTCATGCCTTTCCATTTTGGAAGGATGTGGAGGATCATGGTTCTTGAAGACAGGATGCTTTTAAACATGTATTTCCCATCAGAGTTCTTTTCTGTCTGGAATTAATTTGTTAGCTTGAGGGCAAGAACCAGGGACAGATTTACTGACAGTATGAATGGGCACAGAATTTCAATGTCGAGAAATTGAATTCTTTTTTCTCAAGGCTATTTTTGGACTTGTCCTCTGTTGTGATATACGTTGACCCACTTATTATAAGTATGTGCTTGCAGATTAATATAGCTTCTTGTCTAAGTAAACAGAATTATGCAAGTGAAATACAATTATGTACGTCTGTTCACATTGTTGTGTTTTCAAATGCAAGTTGGGTTGCTAAGCAACCACTTGGATCCACATTCTACAAAATATCTCAATAGCCCTTGAGAGACCATTGATGAGGTACCCCAGTAACCTCAGTGGAATACCTCAACAATCCCTCTCAAATACATCAATCGTTCCAGTGAGCTACCTCAACAATCTCAGTGGAATAAGTCAATAGCCCCAACAGGTGCCAGTGAAGTTTAGCAGCAGTTAGAAGCTTCATAGAGAGAGAACAATTAATTTTAAGCTCTAGCTTTGACGATCATGTGAGGAAACTGGATGGCTTTTATAACTACCAATTACAAACATTTTGAGTTGCTTTTAATGAAGATAACTTAAATTGCTGTTCTCAAAAATGGTAACTCATTTTTAATATAGGCCATTTTAGGATTCTGGATAATTACTCGTAAGCAGCTTTAGAGAATAAATTATGGCTTCTAGCAAAGGTCATTGACTTTTCAAAAGCTTTCAGTATTAATATTAACCACCACAGAAGTTAATGAATGGATTAATCACAGGTTATTAAGACTTTGCTGATAATCAGAACCTAATGGCTTTCTAGCCATCTAAGTGCTTCCAGTTGCTAGGATTTGGCTTTGTTTTGAAGCTAATTCTCTAACACTGATTATTGATAACCAAATGAATAAAGTATGATTATTTTTTCAATAACTACTTACGTTTATGGGATATTAGTTTCAGAAACGATTCACTCCATTCTTTGACTTCTTTGTAATTGACCCTGTTCCAATAAAGAGAAAGAAAATATATCCATTAGGGATGAAATATTGTTTATTTTTTCAAAAAAGAAACATCTTTTCACAGTATTGACTGTAACTGTATTCAACTGGCTAGTGCTGATGAGGTGGTTGTACAAAATAAACCTGAACCCACAGATTAAATTGTTTACTTGCCCAACATATGTCCTGGGGTTGTGGGGGGGGGGTGCAAATCTCTCCCGCCATGTGTCTTTATGCGGCCTGCAGACCAGCGTTCACAATACAAGTGATAGGCCTACGCATTGCTGTTCCATGGGCCATCTCTCTCCTATAACTGCTGTTGATGGGCACTGGGGAGTGGGTGTGAGTCGGAGAAGGGGAATGTGTGTATGTGGGCGAGGAGGGGAGTGAGAGAGTGGAGAGGGGTTTTTTTGTGTGAGGGAAAATATACAGGGTATAGGGGCTTTTGGGGGAGAGTTGGTGGTGGGGAGGGGGCATACAGTGAGAGACTGTGAAAACACAGAGACTGGGAGTAAACTGTGACACATGCACACTGCTTCCCATCCTCCTCCCTTTCCATTAATTTATCCACACGCAGTTGACTGGAAGGTCATGTAGACCCACGTTGAAAGCTAAATTTGCTTCTGTATCCCATCCTTGGTGGATACAAGTTCAAGATGAGCTAGACTGAAGATCTTACTCCAGTCCCCTCCACCTTCCTTGATGACCAGAAATGGATACAGTCTTTAGCACATAGGAAACGGCAGTGACATTTTTCTTTCAGCAGACATTCTAGCAAGAACTTGTCAATTTGCAACAAAATTCAATATGCAAATCACTCTTAAAGGGTTGTTGAGTTAATAGCCATCAGATCCCAGTAGTTAAAAAGTTTAATGCAGAGTTAAGATTAGACCTCGATTATATTAGGGCCAGGAACTAGCTCAACACTTTACCATTGGGCCAGCATTGATACTTAGAACAGCGAGAAGGTGAATAGTCAACAATTGGAAGAATACTGCTCTCTCAGTAGTTACCCCCAAATCCCCTCATTCTGTTTCAGTTGTGGAGATAGTAAGATATTTATTACCTGGCCTCAGGCAACAAATGTCTGGTTAGGTGAAGTACCAGTGAATGCTTATTTTCACTTTGTACCAACGTGACAGAAGATGGACAAAGTCAGAAGTCACATGTCACCAGGTTGTAGTCCAACAGGTTTATTTGGAATTACAATCTTTCAGAGCGCTGTTCCTTCATCAGGTGACCTGACTTTGTCCATCCCAGTCCAACACCAGCATCTCCACATCACGGAAGATAGTAAATAAGACACCTTTTCACTTGTAGAAAGATTCGTGGTCTTGGTTGAAAAATGTTAATAGACAGGTAAATGAGCAGGCAGCCAGTAAGGACAGGAACAGTAGAGTATTACTTTTGAAAATAATTGTGATATTAAAGGGTTTTGATTGAGCAGCCTTGTTATAAATGAGTTAAGGTGTTTTCCTCACTTCTGTAGCAGGTCAACATAATGATTGTGCTATCTCTGAAACACAAATCCAGCACTTGTATTCTGTTTACTCGAAGCTCTCTGGTGGGTTTATTGATGACCAAATTATTGCAGATAGGGCAGAGTAGTCTCTAAATGCATCCTTTGTCAAGGGTGCTATGATGGAGAGTGACCAGTCTCTGGTCATGTGATAATATCCAGGTTCCTGCCTTATCTGCATGATGAACTTTTTAAGGGGAAAGCATACTTAAAGTAATAGATGACCTTATATGTAAGAGATGTGCTGTCATCCAGTGATCTAGGCAATTGATTTTGAAGGAGGGAGTGTAGGTGAGAGTAAAGTCAAACTCCGCTCCACCCTGTCCATTGCATTATTTATTTGCTTCTGACTTGCTAGTTTTCGGTTTTTTAAGTAAAATCAATTTTACTCTTCAGGGATTTGAGAGTCATTGGTCTCTCAACTGGGGCTACAGGGTGGATTTGTGGCTATGGTTAAAAGCTGGCTAAGGGAGATCAAAAGAGATGATAAACATGAATAAGGCAGCATTGAAAAGGCTTGCTCATTTGCGAGCAGGGATTCACAACACATCTGGTGTTTGAAGAAAGAAATGAAAAAAAGGACAGATTAATTTTATTTTCTTATTGCATCTGTGCATCTCATGATAAGCAACATTGCAAAACTGCAAATAGTCTGAGCTGGTCTCAGGGAAACAAATACCTGTGTGTGGCACCTGTTTTGTCCTTCTTGATGGATGTTGAACTGTGATCACTCAATGTCTCTGCCTTTGGCAACAAGAAGCCCAGACGATGTTTCATGTCCTTTGCACTGTTCAGAATCAACATAAATGTGATTAAGAAAAGGATGCCTAATCTACAAAGACTACAAACATCTTACAGTTCAGACTACAAACATTGAACTGCTACATAAATTGAATTGAGTACCTTGGGTAAGTAAATGTATCAGTGATAAAACTTTCCAATGGACATACTGTATATGCTATATTTCATTGAAACAGTACTTTTAGCTACAATGTAAGGCTAATTTTTCCAGCTCTCAGTTTATTTTAAAGCATGTGGAGCAGCATGTTATAAAGACTTTACCTGACGCACACAGAGGCTACTATAGGGATGACGACAATTGGGAAAGATCACAGTTTTTTTTTAATTGCCATATTTTGAGGCTTCTATTATTGCTGACGCCAAACCTTTATGAAACCCTAAAACTAAGTCAGTGCAGGAATAATTCTTTAATTGACCATTTTCATCCATTACATTTAAGCGTTCAAAGAACTGATAAGAAATTCAGGAAATTAAACAACATTGCAGTAGACAAGATAAAAAGGTTCTCCCAAAAAAAACAGCACTCTTATCTAACATTAGCAGAGCTTGAAGGGATTCACAGCAACAGTAGCTGTCACATACACTGATGACCAAAGCCTTTTTTTATCTGCAATCCCTTCTTTTTAAAATTGATCTTTTCAAATCACACCAAAAGAAGCTGTGGAGAAGGTGCAGGTCTCGGCAGCATTCAGCTGTTTGTGTCTTTGTCATATAAATGGTAAATTGTTAATTTAAACTACCCTGCTGCAAAGTTTCCCATTTCTTTTGAAATCTGCCAGCTTGGTCATTTAAAGTCCATTAAAAACACACAAGGCACATTCGTTCAAGCTATATTTCATGAAAAAAAACATCAAGTGAACATTGCTGGAAATAGAAGCACAAAAAGAGATCTGAAAACTGCATCGTAAAAGACATACCTTCTTAGGCAAGTAGCAGGCAGTGCAGCTAGTCCTTTACACATGTTGCTATTTTTCAGTCTTTGCTGTCTAGTATCAGTTCTTGAGCACAGCTTCTTTTGCTTTAGGGTTCTGATGCAGCTCTCAGCAGTGACAGGGCTTTTATATGATATGTGCAATGGACTGGGGCCAAGCAGCTGGCCAATGACAGCCACTGCAGGAAACTGGCAGTGATGACGATTAATAGCCAAAGTCAACAGTCAGAAAAGCATGATGCACTGAGCAACTGCAATTCATTTCTCTCACCATAAATTATAACCCTGAACAGTGTCCCAATACCTTTGAGAAGCAACGTGTTATCACCGGATTTTCCACAAAAGAAATGACACGCATTCTGAGCCTAGAAACAATAAGGAACTTTTAAAAATCCTTCATGATTTCATATTTGGCTTGTTTGTAATACTAACTCAGTTGTGATACTAAAATCACAATACCAAGATATATCAGTCAACTAAATATTTCTGGGGTGCTTAAGTGTCCACAATGTCTTAATTTCAAAAGTGATTAATCAAAACCCACCTAGGGTTTCCTTTTACAAACCCTTGCCTTCTAATAAGAGTTGATCATTCAGTGCCTTTATTTCCTAGGTGCCAGGTATTCCATTACCAGACAAATCACTTTTAACTCTGTGATGGCCAAGCTAATATTATTCTGCAGTATCCCAAGATAGAGTGATGTATGCAACTGTAATCTTTAAGCATGTCAGAAATAAAATTCATAGGATGCTCATTTTATTGATTGAGTTCTGTGTACTTTGAGAAGACCCATTTTACTGCGGCTCTATATAGATCAAGAAAGAAACACTTTGATATGCATTAAAAAAACACAATATATTCTGGTATCTCAGAATTATTATGGTGCAGAAGGAAGCCATTTGGGCCATCGTATCTGCACCAGCTCTAATATCATTTAAATAAAATATTGCATTCCTATATTCTACCTAATCATTGGTACTGATTGAATTGCAAATTGGGGTTAGGTGGAGTTTAATACAGACCATCTATGACCTTAATAAATAACAGAACGAAAGGGGCTGAATTGTCTACTCCTGCTCTCAAATATTCCTAAGGTTACTTTGCATAAAATAATCCTTTTGTGTGTGCATATCCTCCATAAACTTGAGGATACTCTGTTTTAAGCCATACATTAACCAAGGCTTTGGTGATTTATTGTGGTGCATCTTATAGTTGGTGCAGCAGTCAAGCAGCAGCATTCTCAAGCTTCTTGAGTGTTGTCATTCCACTATCCAGGCAAGTAGAGAGTTATCCATCATACTCCTGGTTTGTACCTTGTCAATTATGGGAAGGTTTCAAGGGAGTTGGGAACATGCTGCAGAGAAATCTGGCATTTATAAGTGGAATGCACAAGGAAATAAATGGGTGGCACGGTGACTCAGTGGTTAGCACCACTGCCCCATAGCAACAGGGATTTGGGTTCAATTCCAGCCTTGGGTGACTGTGGAGTTTGCATATTCTCTGAGTGCTGCGGTTACCTCCCACAGTCCAAAAGATGTAGGTGGATTGGCCGTGCTAAGTTGCTTGCAGCATCCAGGAATGTGCAGCCTAGGTGGATTGTCCACAGTAGGTGTGGGGTTACAGAGATAGGGAAGAGGACTGGGTCTGTGTGGGATGCTGTTCGGAGGGTCAGCATGAAGTTGATGGGTCAAATGACCTCTTCCACACTGTGGGGAAACTATGATTCCAGATGATTGGGGATGATTTCATTACTTTGCAATCATAATCAAGGGATGTAGAAACAGATAGAGGGTGTGTTGGATGCGCAAAGAGCTAAGGAAGTGGTTGGAATATTGGGATATGGTATGAGGAGATAATTATGACTAAAAAAAGTGGGCAGTATGTGTAGTAAAAGTGACATCTAAGGGTTGGGAATGATGTGTCAATGATGTAGAACTGCTGGGAGGTGGAAGGTCGAATACTCTGTTTTGAAGTACTGAAGGAGGGTCACTGGACTCGAAACATTAACTCTGTTTTCTTTCCTATACATGTTGCCTGACCTGCTGAGTTTCTTCATAATTTCCATTTGTGCTTCAGATTTCTAGCATCTGCAATTTGTTGTTTTATAGAAAGTTGGATTTGGAAACAGAGCGCTGAGCTCCATGAGGAGATCAGATTACCAACTCTCCGGGATTGCCGTCAAATCCCGAGGAATTAAAAGTTAACTTCATGCCAATTTGTTCAATTCTCTTTAAACATTTTTGCTTCCAATTTTACAAATGTTGGACATTGAAAAATATGCCATTTGACAATCAAGAATCATTCATTTGTGGGAAGAGATTTCTAATTGGCCAAATTCGGTGCAGTTGGGGACCAATGATGAAAACTTAGTGGAATGGCCCATTGGGAGCAGGATGACACCACTATGAATATGGCCAATCAGAGTTGACAATCTTAGTGTGGGACCAAGAGAGAATTCATACAATTTGGAGTTAGATGGGAGAGGGGCAACTTGGCAGTGAATGTGAACAGAAAAGAATTCCTTGTTATTGTCATTGAGGGATAGACTTTGACCATGGCAATGGCGAAAATCCTGCAGCTCTAATTCAAAATACTGCTTGGGATCCTTTAGAATCATGGAATCATATAGTACAGAGGAGGTCCTTCAGTGCATCAAGTCTGTACCATCAAAAATAGGCTACTACCTCCACGCGGCTCACTTTCCCACATTAGTCCACAGCCTTGAATGTTACAACACTTCAAGTGCTCAATCAAATATTTTTTAAAGCTTGTGAGGGAACCCACTCAACTACCTCCAGGCAGTGCATTTCAGACTCCTGCCATTCTTTGGGTGGTAAAGATTTTCCTCAAATCCTCTCTTAAACCTCCTGCCATTCACTTTAACATTACACAGCCTTGTTATTGACGTTTCACTAACAGGAATAGTTGCTTTCTATTCACCCAGTTCATGCCCCTCATAATCTTACACACCTTTATCAGCTCCTCCCTCAACCTTCTCTGCTCCAAAGAAAACAACCTCTCTTCATAACAAAATGCTCCATCCCAAGCATCATCCTGGTGAATTTCCTTTGCAACCCTCCAGCGCAAATATATCCTTCCTATGGTGTGGTGACCAGAACTGCACAGTATTCCAGTTGTGGCCTCACCAAAGTTCTGTACAGCTCCAACATGACTTTCCTGCTAATCAATGCTATAAAAGCAAATATCCCACGTGCCTCCTTAACTACGCTATTAACCTGTTCTGCAAACTTCAAGGATCTACAGAACGCATCCCGAGATACTTCTGTTCTGCCATTCTACAACCATATAAGAGAGGTTATCTGGGATCTCAGTTTAACTTCTCACCCAAAAGGTAAACTTCTGACAATGCAGAACTCCCTCATCACTGAAATGGAGTGTTAGCTTATATGGTGAAATGTCATAGAGGAAACTTGAACTCACTAACTTCTGACTCAGAGGCTACCACTGAACCAAGAGGGACACCTTTAAGAACAATGAGTAAAGGTCAAATAATATCAAACTTCCTGGTACTGTGAGTCAGAATATAGAATTTAAACCACAGAACTGATACATAGTAATCACTGACAAAGTGGAATCATAGCAGAATCATGTTGTAATTAACTATATGTTTGCTGTGGCAGTAAGAAGGTGAAATGCAAGAATCTATTTGTGGTCTGTTGTAAGACAATATATATAAGACAAATTTAATAAATAAAAATAAAAACAATATGAAATTAATGTGTGTCTATATCCGCATAAAATGGTGCTTCACCTATAGTTGTGTTAGTACACAGAGAGGTATACAGACATGCATATCAAGCTGGTTTAATTTGACAGAGCTGCACAAAAATAATTTCAGAACAATCTGGACAATTGCTTTCAGTTGTCTTTAGCTAAATTCAGTATGCTTTAGTATAGTGTGGCACATAATGCACATTCGAAAACAAAGGTAACAAGTACCTAACTGTAGGCAAAAGACGTAGGGCATAAAGGATAGAAACACACTTCAAACACAAAACGTTTCAGGAATTGACTGGAAATTATGACAAAAGATGCTAGTGGAAAAGGACTGAATATATTTTGAAACTCTGTGCTTTCCTTATTTAGAGGTAGTAATTTGATTTCTTCAAATAGCTAATGCTTCTGGTAAAATAGCAGGGAGAGGATTTTCTCTATTAACCTATGAAATAATTTGAAGGCCAAAGACAATAAGATTAGAAAACACTGGAAATGCATCATGGATTCATCAGTATGTATATATTGAGACAACTTGACATTTCATTTCAGACTTTTATTTGATAAGTTCATCTATACCTATTTCCCAGAGGCTCTTGTGCATTTCTAACATTTCCCATTTTCTTTATATTTTTATTGCATTACAGAATCTATTCATCAGTTGGAAATGGAACGAAGGAATTGTTGAATCATAGAATCCCCACAGTGTGGAAACAGGCCCTTCAGCCCAACACCGACCCTCTAATGAGTAACCCATGCAGACCCAATCCCCTATTCTATTATTCTATATTTACCCCTGACCAATGCACCTAACCTACACATCCATGAACACTATGGACAATTTAGCATGGGGGAGGAAACCAGAGCAAACCCGCAGACAAGGGAAAAATATGCAGGAGTCCAAAGCAGGAATCAAATCCAAGCCCCTGGTGCTGTGAGGTAACAGTGCTAACCACTAAGCCACCGTTCCACAAGTGCTGTCAGGGAGAATATAATCATGTGCTAGGTGTTCACTAATATTAAAGGAGCTCATTCACATTTTGAGTGTTTGGGCACCCTGAGTTGTATCAGAGAAATATAGTCACCGGAAGTATGGGGAATAAGCAGGGGATTTGGACAAATTGAAAAACTCCCCCAAAGCACAATGGAACAATTTCTGTGTTGTGTCACACTACAATTCCATGGTGTGTTGATGAACAATGAAAGCATGTTTTTACATGCTTTGATGACATTCTACAAGCCCATGAATTCTACCATTTGGAAGGACAAGAACAGTATATGCATGGGAACCATCACCACCTGCAAACTGCTCTCCAAGCCACACACCATCTGACGTGGAACTATATGACCATTCCTAGGTCAAAATCCTGGTACTTGCTTTCTGACAGCAGTTAGGAACCATAGTAATTCAGGAAGGCAGCTCATCGCTAAACTCCTAAGGGCAATTAGGGATGGGCAATAAATGCTGGCCCAGCCAGTGATGCCCAGGTTCCATGAACGAAGAAATAAGAACAAATTTTTTTAAAGGAACTGGATTCTGTTCTGGGAAATATTTCTACAATGAGGCTTTTTGAACTATCCCACCACTTTGGTGGATAGTTTAAACCTTGACTTGACTGTTCTAATCTTATACTTAAAACCAGAAGAGGGCAATTTCTAAAATAGAACTGATCTGTCATTTGAATGCTGTTCAATTAGGGCAAAACCTAAGCTAGAATTACAATAAGGGTTAAATTATTATAGAAAAGAGCGGATATTTGGAGCAGTAATTTGACTAATGAGCATTGACAGCGTTGTGCCATGATAAAGCAGATTGTTATCAAGATGTACTGGAATCTATCAGTTGTGTGTATTTGCATAAGCTAGAGAATGAATGAGCTAGCAAATCCAAAGGAGCATTTATGTAAATGAGTGAAAGTGGTTAAAGTTCTGGAAGGATATCAAGGTGTGGGAACAACTGATAAGATGTGAACAAAAGCAGATGGTTATTATAATATAGGAAGGCTATAAAGGAAATGAAATCAAATCATGGTTGCAGCTACTGGCAACGGAGAGAGTGATGTTTAATGGGAGCCAGGTTGTGTTCATTGTTGATGGTGGGGGTGGGTGCATGATGAAACTGAACAATATTATAGAAAGCATTCTTTCCTTGTGTTATAAGTGAAGTTAAAAATAAACTGAGACATTATTGGACATGTGGGATATGCGGAAAAAAATAAAATTAATGATGAGAAGGCAAAACCCAATACACTTGCCGCACTACCAACTGTTGGATGAGTTTAGCTAAGGGATAGGACTGACTGAAGCACATGCCATGTGTTGGTTTTATGGAGGATGTCCAAACAGATGGCACAATGAATGGACCAGAGTTGTTTTCCTGAATTGAGAGGTATTCAAATGTGAAGTATCTGGACATATACATGGAAGGAATGGTTCAGAAAATTATGGACCAAGTGCAGGGAAATGGAGTTAATGTGGACGGGCATTTTGGTTGGCATGGCCCAGTTTGGACCGAAGGCCCTGTCTCTGTGCTGTAGAATTCCATGACTCTATGACTCTAAATAGTTTGGGAAGACAGAGAAAAAGAAAACTTCAAATGCAGAAAAGCTGATAGAAAAACAGAGTTGACTCTTGAAGTCTGACAGCTTCTGGAAAGAGAAAAGCACTCAGGATGGAAATGTTCATAAAATTATTTTGGTATTTGCATGGTCAGCTAGAAACATTCATATGGAAATGAATCACTACTTAAATTTCCCTACACAATTTACCAGCATATAGCATTAGTTCCAAACATTAGGTTTGTGGTGTTCTTTGGTCCTTTGGTTGGAGTCTTAAAAGGCACAAGAAAAGGTGGTTGTTCATTACTTCTGTGAGGAATGTGCCTTATAAATGAAGACATGGTCAGAGAGTCCTTCTGGAGCATTTTTTGTCAGAAAGTGGATGATTGCAGACCCTTGCGGCGTTAATGAAAACTGTCGCACTTATGATAGCGTACATATTGATGGCCATCAGCTTTGTTTCCAGTTCAGAAGAACTTAGGATTGGAACAAGATTTTCGTTCAATTCAGAAAACACCAGGGTTGCTTTCAGAAGCAAATTTAGTTTCTGCCCGAGAAGGTGTTTGGGCAGTTCATGGAGCAAGTCACCTCAGCAGAAGGGTTTAGTTGAGTTTGTGAAATATCCATACCAGGAGAGCTTGGTTAGAAATCTGCAGGTTATTCGACTGAGAAAATTTCACACAACTGTGAAAAGTTAGTCTTGGCTGACTTGGAAAGGCCTCATGAATTTGTCTCCACAGAGCAAAGCAAAAAACTGTAAGTTGTCAGTTACTTAGAATCCTAGAGTCCAGCTATGGATATGATTGCTCTGGATTTGAGTCTCTGTAATGGATAGTGTAGGGAATCTGTGCTTTAAGATCACTCTAAATTTTTTCTGTATTTAGATAATATTTCTATTTTCTTCTTTTGTGTCAGAAACTTTTGTTCTCTTGTTAAAGGTAGCTTCAGGTGAACATGTCTCAGATTAAGCACCACATCAACTAACTAAACAGAAGAAAATCTATCAAGTGACATTTTATTTTGGGATTCAATTCATTCTGTAGTACCATCAGGTAGGATCATAGCACTGGAACAAAACATTTAAAAATAATGTACATTGACATGTTTCGCAGAAGTAACTTTTGTTTTAAAACATGAGACAGACCCAAACAACGAAGGGTTAGTCACAAAACCCTGATATAACACCTGGGTCTTACAGAAACTCTTGAAGAAAGAAGGAAGTTAGAAAGGGGAGTCAAGACCGGAGTAGAGGGGATGGGGGGGGATGTGGGGAAGGGGGGGTGGGGGTGGTAATCCAATAAAAGCATGGTCAAACACACATGGGAAAAAAAAACAAGGAGTTTATGCAAGAATCCAGAGTCATCGGGATTGGAATGTTTGTGGGGATGGGCAAGCTCTTCAGAAGATTTCAAGTTAAGAATTAAACTTTTCAACTCTCAAAACTAATACAGTGAAATAACAATCCAGTCAGCTACCTGTTTCTTTCTCCAATCCACGTTTCTAGCTTTCAACATCTGTGAAAGGCAGTGTACAGGTAGCTGATAAAGGAGCAGCACTCCGAAAGCTAGTGCTTCCAAATACTGGACGATAGCCTGGTGTTGTGTGATTTTTTTAACTTTTAGATTAGATTAGACTTAGATTAGACTTACAGTGTGGAAACAGGCCCTTCGGCCCAACAAGTCCACACCGACCCGCCGAAGCGAAACCCACCCATACCCCTACATTACCCCTTACCTAACACTACGGGCAATTTTAGCATGGCCAATTCACCTGACCCGCACATCTTTGGACTGTGGGAGGAAACCGGAGCACCCGGAGGAAACCCACGGAGGACTTTATCCACCTCAGTCCAACCCCGGCATCTCCACATGACAGATTCCACATCAGTTCCTGCAGCCCTATTCCTTAGCACAGTAACTGGGAGGGAGGTGGTCTATGGTGGAAAAGTGGGGAAACAATCGACATGAAATATTTCAGCTTCTGAAACAACCAGTCTCTACCTCTTACTTATCACTGAGGCATGGCTTTTTCAGAATAGAATTAAGATAATTAATTCAGAAATATATCATTCATTACAATCATACACTTTCTTAAAACTCAGAATAAAATAGGGCAGCTTTATTGTGCATCAGCCTTCTTTATTTTTTATGCACAAAAGAATGATACATAAATGCATAGAGGAAAGACATGACTAATCATGGATAAAATGCTGAACAAAATGGAGGGCAAGAACTTAATTGAAATGCACTCATGCTAAGCATGAAAGATGTTCACTCTCAAGGCCATCTTTTCACTTTGATGAGAAGGCTGAGGTTTTCTCTGAGGTAAAGGGATATCTGTCATAATTGAAGACCCTGGAGCTTTTCTTGAATAAATTTAAATCTACATCCTGGATTCAATTTGTGCCTCACATCTGACTGCTGTCTGAACGTTCGAGAATCACTGACAAATTCAATTCACAACGGCAGATGTTGTAGAAGCAGGATTCAAAATCCGAAGATCACTACATTCTCCCTAAATGTGTTTCTTGAAATTCACCGTGATAGTTCTTCCAAATGTTTATTCGGAGTTCAACTGAAATGGGTCTGAGTTACTGATATTTGTTTTCAAGTGCCTGTACTATACAGAGGAGAAAGAAATGTTGTTTGGATTCCATCCAATTGTGGTTGTGTGTACAGAAATCTATAAAAAGAATGTGAAGGTGTCAGTCAATATTGATGCAGAATTTGCCACAGTAGGAATGATTTGCCACCTTGTCGAGTACTTCCTTCATCGTTCAGCTGGAGATTATTCATACAGTCATTCTTACAGCAAGATTTTGCAATTTTGAGTTATTAACAGGGTACCTGACATTTTGGTGAATAATAAGGCATATGTTCCACCTTCTTAAACAATGGAACATTAGAATTTAAACAGGAGGGACCAAGGAGCTGGAAATATGCTAAAATATGGTCAAATTAAATATAGAAATTGTAATTAAGAGAGAAGATGCAGCAGCAGGGTAGGTAGCGTATGGGCTCCTGTGCCCAGGCTTTTCCACTTGGTCTGCATTTTTTCTTCCTTTCCCTTCTGCTCCTTTGTTTTTTTTAAACGTACCTGATAAAGAGAGCTCTTCAGCAGGAGGCAGCCTTCAATGGGCTAAGGAGCAGCAGCGACAGCTTCAGAGGCAGCGTGGCTAGAGAGTTGGTCAGTCGGCTTGTGAAGCCTGGAGCAGGACTCTCACTTATAGGTGGAGTGGGGCCCTGGCGGCAGCATGGTATGGGCTGGTGTCACCCAGAGCAGGGCACTCTCAGTGTGGCATGGTGTCAGCTGGTGTTGCCTGGAGCAAGACACTCTCAGTGTGGCATGGCGTCAGCTGGTGTTGCCTGGAGCAGGACTCTCTCAGTGTGGCATGACGTGAGCTGGTGTAGCAGGACACACTCAGTATGGCATAGTGTGGGCTGGTATAGTCTAGAGCAGGACACCCTCAATGTGCATGGCATGGGCTGGTGTGGCACGGAGCAGGACACTCTGTGTGGCATATCATGGGCTGGTGTGGCACAGAGCAGGATACCCTCAATGTGGCATGGCATGGGCTGGTGTGGCACAGAGCAGGACACCCTCAATGTGGCATGGCATGGGCTGGTGTGGCACAGAGCAGGACACCTTCAATGTGGCATGGCATGGGCTGGTGTGGCACAGAGCAGGACACTCTCAGTGTGGCTTGGCATGGGTTGGTGTGGCACGGAGCAGGACAGCCTCAGTATGGCATGGTGTGGGCTGTTGTAGCCCAGAACAGGACAGTCTCAGGGTGACATGGTGTGGGCTAATGTAGCCTGGAGGAGGACAGTCTCAGTGTGGCATGGCATGGGCTGGTGTGGCACAGAGCAGGACACTCTCAGTGTGGCATGGCATGGGCTGGTGTAGCCTGGATCAGGACAGTCTCAGTATGGCATGGGCTGGTGTGGCAGGGAGCAGGATACTTTCAGTGTGGCATGGCATGGACTGGTGTAGCCCAGAGCAGGACACTCTCAGTGTGGCTTGGCATGGGTTGGTGTAGCCCAGAGCAGGACACCCTCAATGTGGCATGGCCTGGGCTGGTGTGGCAGGGAGCAGGATACTCTCAGTGTGGCATGGCATGGGCTGGTGTGGCATGGAGCAGGACAGTCTCAGGATGGCATGGTGTGGGCTGGTGTGGCCCAGAGCAAGGCTGTAGCAGCGGAGAAAGTAAAGTTGATCTCTCTTTACGCTTTTTAAAAGTTTATTCTAAATTAATATGTATGCATAATGTATGTATACATTATATTTTATATTGGATAAACGGGACAATAAATGATTCAATTAAATTCAGATGAGAGAGAAAAGAGACAGAAAGGAAAACAGAAAAAGTTTAACATTTTCAAAACTTTTCAGAACAGTTTAGCACCTGCAGGAGAGTAGGATCCGCAGTTTCAATTGTTTCTTTTCAGAGATGTTGAGTGGTGTAGTGGATTATAAAATTTGCTGTTTGAGGAGCCCTTTTTGCACTTTACCCCTGTTTTGTATGGTGAGTTTAGTAGAAATTTAATGTGGAAATGCAATAGCTTCTTGAAACTTAGAGCATGGTCATTGGGGAGGATTTTCTTTGGCAAATACCTCACTACAAATTGCTGAGGTTCTTAAACACACAAATAAAAGCTTGCACATTAAAGCCTTCATTATATTACGATGCAAATTCTGAGGTATTCAAACTTGGCGTAATCCAAAGTTTATAAATTACTCGGTACCCAAATATCTGCGTAAGATACTTTGATTATGATTTGCTACAAAATGCCAGAGGTAAAAGGAGACACAGGTTCAGCCACTGGCCACACAGGTTCCCTAGAAATTTAAAAATATGTTTCATAAAGGTATTATGGACGTGACTGTTATTTCACTTTGTTATTTTGTAACTACACAGCAAACTGCAAATAAAATTGTGTTAATGTTTCGATTTGCAATAACTAGTAAACCAACTTTTTATAATCAAAAAACATTTCCAAGTCATAAAAGCATGATGGATCAAAACATAATACTGAGTCGTTGGGGAGATATCAAAAAGTGCTGTGGATGTTGAAGATCTGCAATGAAAATGGAAAATGCAGGGCAGATTCAGCAGGTCTGGCAGTGAAAAATAGAATTGACAAGAGTATTCATCAGAACCTCTTGATGCAAGGAATCATTAGGTCTGATGATCAAAGAAAATTACTAAACAGAAGGTTTGAAAACTGCCCGAAAGAACAAGAAAGAGAGGGAGAGATACAGACACTAACAGACACAGACAGAGAATTGTGAGCTGAGGCTTTTGGCAGCTGAATGCACAGCCATCAATGGTGGAACAATCAAAATCCGGAAAAACATGAAGGTAGAATTGGTGGCTGCTCTCACCTCAGGATTATCAGCTGATCTTTCTATATCCAAGGTTTATTAATCTGCTACACACCTCCAACTTTTTCCACTCTTACTTCAGATTTCCAGTACATTTTCTTTTGGTCAATATTATTGTTTGCCTGATGTATATCCAATACAGATTAGATGTAGCATGATGTTGATTCTGACCAGTTGATAACCCATGCCATATTCTGAAAGTGAAACTATCTCTAGTGAATGCGATTCAAATATGACAAACCTCATATATCTAGCAGGAATGAAGAGCTCCATTTTCAGACAATGCTGGGGACAAACTGTACTGGCTCCCTGACCCCACTGCCAAAGTCAACCATTTTCGTTGATGGAGCTTCAGGGCCTGGGAATGTTGAAGAAGCAGGAAGGCCACCAGACTTGACAAGAGCCTTGTTAAGACAGGATGAAAGAGATTGACTGGGATTCCAGCAGGTCTAGGGAGGTCTATAATGCCGTCGCTGCCTACCTGGACATGGATTCAGCCATGGTCTGTCTTATGAGTCATAGAATCATAGAGAGGTACAGCATGGAAACAGACCCTTTGGTCCAACCTGTCCATGCCGACCAGATATCCCAACCCAATCTAGTCCCACCTGCCAGCACCTGGCCCATATCCCTACAAACCCTTCCTATTCATATACCCATCCAAATGCCTCTTAAATGTTGCAATTGTACCAGCCTTCACCTGAGGCTTTGAGGTGTCTGGCCGATCACTCAGATTCAAGGGCCAACCCACCACCGTTAACTACAAAAAGAAACTAATTCCAATGTCAGTTTAAGGAGCAGCCTAGTCAAAACCCCAGGGCAGGAATCATTCTCATTTCCCATCATCGAGGCAAAAATCTAACCCCATGAGCAGCAGCATATGGAATTCAATGCCAAGATGGCAGATCTGAATCCCCGATGCACTATGGACATTTTTCTAAAATATACTTCTTAAGAGAAGATGAGTGCAGTCACAAAAAAACTGCAGGTGTCATTTGAATGCTGTTTGGCAAGGTCCTGTGTGGAACCTAAGAAATATTTGGGAAATGTGAAACATAGAGACAGAGATGTAACAGGAAGAGGAATTCCTCTCAAAAGTAAGCGATCTCTTGCAGATTTTCATTTGTGCATCCCCTTCAGTAATCTCCAAAACAAAGACTGAAAAGCCAACAGCAACCCTGGTCTATGTGTGCTAGTGGGAGAACATGTGAGAATGAAGAAAGTGTGTTTGTGAGCTAAAGTTCATCTGTACTAACCATGGTACAGCCACCCACTGGTCACCCCTGTTTTGCAGGTAAAATGATTCTCTCACTCTGAATATATCTCTGGTTCCAGATAGTCTTAATACTAATATATAACTCACCCACGTAACTTGTACCCACTGCTTTCATACAATTGACAATATTTTGTTGATAAGCCATCCACCTCTTTTCAGTAAGCCTCACTAGTGGATCAACCTTTGTTCATCAAACAGGTCCTTAGACTTAATCCGAAAATAAGAATTGGTGACAGCACTTTACCCAAACCATAAGCTGTCTGTGATTGGTTCTGCAACTATACAACAGTATGAAGAGCCACCACAGCAGCTGGGAGAAGGGATGACAGACTGGTGTGTGATTTATTCTGTTACCTGACTTGAAGAATGATTTATCCAGGTCACATCATGCATGATTACCTTCCTTCCTTGAAGATTTGAGAACAGGGACTACTCTTTCAGATTATTTCCAATGAGGGAGAATGAACAATTCAGCAAAAAAACTCTTAGGCTGCTTTAGTCAAGTGGTCAGCAAAAGTGCCTCCCCACAGCCTCTTGAGAAAGAAGCAAGTAATGTATCTCTGCCCCCAAACTCATTTCATCGCCATGGGAAATCAACTTCCACCAGATCAACAAAAAGAGACATCACAACTGCTGAAAAATCACTGCCGTTTCATAGACTTTGCATCAGCCTTTTTGACTGTGAAACAATCAAAGTAGAGACTGAACATGAATCCAATTTAGAAACATTGTTTTCATCTTTGTCTATGCCAAGCTTAAGTGTGATTGAGAGTACAAATGAGACATAGCTTCTTGAGTAACCTCCAGAACAAGAGTATGACAAACAATAATTTTCATATTTAAATACAAAAAATATTAGCTGGTTATTTAAAATGGATCGGACTCCAAGGATGAGAAATACACACATCCAAACACACATACACTGAGCAAGGACAACATTGAGGGAGCACCCTCATGTCCTAGGCCAAACCATCTTCATCTGCTTAAGCAACTGCCCTCTCTCCTCCAAAAGGGCAGGAGTCAGAAAGTTTACTGATGGTTGTACTATGTTCAACATCAGTCATGACCCATCAGATCCTGCTGTCTTTGCTTACGATCATAAGTAGCATTAAAATTAAAGCCACAAAAGGGCCAGACAAAGGTCACTTCCAAAGAGAGACTACCCAACAAAGCCTCTTCACATTCAATGGCATTCATCACCATCAATGTCTTGGTCAATATCATTGACCAGAAACTAAACTGGACCAGCCAGATACTTACTGTGACGACAAGAACAGGTAGGTTAGAGGCTAAGAATTATGTGGTGAGTAAACCATCTCCTCACCCCTCAAAACGTGTATATCATTCACAAGGCAAAGTCAGGATTGTGGTGGAATATTCTGCACTTGTCTGGATGAGCGTAGTTCCAACAACACTCAAGAAGCTCGACACTATCTAGGACAAAGCAGCCCGCTTGGTTGGCCCTCCAGCCATCACTTTCAACATTCATTCCTTTCAGCATCTGTGCACAGTGTCTGCAGTGTACACTATCTGTAAGAAGTGCTGAAGATCTACAAGAAGAACTCACTGAGGCTGCTTAGGAAACAGTGCCCAAATCTCTGACCTTACAATCCAAAAGGATAAGGTCAGCATTTGCATTGGCACACCACCACCTGAAAGTTCCCCTCCATGTCATACACAATCCTGACTTAGAACTATATCACCATACCTTCACTGTCAATAGATCAAAATCCTAAAGCTCCTGACCTAACAGCACAATGGGTGTACCTACACCACATGGCTGTCAACAGTTCAAGATGTCAGATCATCACTGTAGAGGTTAGAATGGGGTTGGCTAGGTGGATCCCACTGAGTATGAGATTCCTAACTGAAGCTGTTTACCTAGGCCAATCAAGCATCCCTGGTTGACAGAGATGAAGTGGAGTATCAGAGAGTCTCCTCACTCTAGGGACTGGCTCCAGACTAGACGATCTGAGTCCATCTACTGTGTGTGTATAAATAGAGGGTGACTTGGTGACGGAATACTGGCCGCTGTGCAGTTATTTTAACCACCATCTTCTCCAGGGCAATTAAAGATGAGTAATAAAGGTTACCCAGCTACCAGAGCCAAATCCTATGAAAACATTTTTTTAACAAATCAGAAACAAACATTAAAAACCACAATATGCAATGATTCTATTATGCTGTTCAAATTCTGTCCTTCAAATATGGAGCCAAATCTGCAATTTAAGTCACATTATTACACCCAGCTACCATGAAGAAACATGCCATTACATAGATTGAACCTGTCAGAATGCATCTTGCTGATAGCTTTATGACTGAAGAGCCTCATTTGCCAAGCATGTACAGTTTGCTAAAATGTTTCCATACTTGTTGTTGCTCAGTCAATTCTTACAGACACACTTTCTCCATTACCCAGTTAAATGAAAGCAGATCACAGCTGATTTTAAAGTTTGTTTTTCTGAGCATTGATATTTGTGCTACAACAATCCCATATAGGTACTGTTAGAAAAAAATCTTCATTATATTCATCCAGTGAGCAGTCCCTGCTCTTTGGAAACTCACCTATGTGTTATACTTGATATGCTGTGAGGTCATTTCTGATGGACTTCCAATAGAAAAGCAGCGGTCAATCCAAAGCCCTGGTGAACTGAAGCTAGGACCTGTGTGACCACCTTTAGTAGCTTCACAACTTGTTTACAAAGACTTCAGCCCTGTTTTCAAAAGTATCTACTCTTGTTGTACAACCTACCCGCAAAATCATATTTCCTTTCACTTAAAACTGAGATTGCACTTCCAAATTCTTTGATGGCCTGTAAGAAACTTTGAGATCCAAAGTCATGGAGAGAACTATAAATGCTCAAGTGATAATGATTGTGCATGCAAGGTTTTTCTCACTTAATATTGTGCCCTGTATTGCACTGAGTAGGTCTTGCACATGCTCAACTATTATTAAACAATTGTCTTTACACCTCTCCAACAGTGATAGTATGGGTTGGTCTGCTTTTATGCAGGTTTCATTAACACAAATTCAAATAACATGAATTAGGGACACTGTTTCTAAGGTGCAGAGTTTTACAGCATGTAATGGTCATAATGTGATTCCGGCCCCATTAGTTTAAATGCTATTATGCGATTTTCTTATAACATTGGATTGCGTGAGAATGGAACTACCGCATTATATCATAAAGCTACATAGGCTAACAGAATGCTGAGATTTTGCATTATATTCCATACCCTCCCCACTTAAAAAGACAACTTGTACATTAAAATCTAAAATGGTACATGTACATAATTTACAAGAATACAATATGTCTAAACCTCTTATAATTGACATGGAGGAGCTAGTGTTGGACTGGGGTGGACAAAATTGGGGATGTCACACAACATCAGGTTATATTCCAACCTGACTCTTGCAACTGGACAGACCTCATGACTGCCACCATGTTATAATGGTGAATATGATCTGGGATTAGATTAGATTAGATTACTTACAGTGTGGAAACAGGCCCTTCGGCCCAACAAGTCCACACCGACCCGCCGAAGCGTAACCCACCCATACCCCTACATTTACCCCCTACCTAACACTGAGGACAATTTAGCATGGCCAACTCACCTGACCCGCACATCTTTGGACTGTGGGAGGAAACCGGAGCACCCGGAGGAAACCCACGCAGACACGGGAAGAAAGTGCAAACTCCACACAGTCAGTCGCCTGAGGCGGGAACTGAACCCGGGTCTCTGGCGCTGTGAGGCAGCAGTGCTAACCACTGTGCCATTGTGCCACCCATAAATATCGTGGGTAAAATTTTAAAAGAACTAATACCCAATAGATCTATTATATCATGGGTTTAATAGCAGAGATAGTATGAGTGTGAGGGGTCTGAGACAAGACAACAGCATTGGAGCAGTGGAGAAGGGCATCAACACAGATGATGAGTGTGTGTGGGCTGTACCCATGGGGCATGCCCTGGCATGTCAGTGTCGAGTGTCCGACATGGGAGTCCATTGGAGCAAGTAGCAATCGGAAGTTGCCGGGTGTCTGCACTGACTTCCACGTTGAGAATTCTCAACATCCATTATTCCAAGCATTTGGTAAGATAGGATGCTGTATATTCACGAGACATGTTGCAGCATCAATAAGGCATTTAACAAGCCATTAACCCCCGAATTGGCAGCTTGCTGCTGCCTGGAAAAAAACTCACTTTGCCAGTCAGCAAATGCATAAAAGATACAGCAAAGTACTCCCAGCATCGAGATGGACTTTGCTGAACTTCTCATCTGATTCTGTCACAAATCTCACCACAGTCCATGTCACTCAGACTCCAGTAAGATGGTGTCCTTGATTCCAAACCTGGATGGTGTGTGACTTGAACGTGGTGATTGTCTCTTATTGGGGATGACCATTGTTTGGCATGTGTGTGATACAAATGTTATTTGTCACTTGCCATGCCAAACCTGGGTATCTTGCAGGTCCTGCTGCATTTGAACGCAGACTGCTTCAGTAGCTGAGGAGGTGTGAGTGATGCTGAACATTGTGCAATCATCTGCAACCATCCCCACTTCAGACCTTGTGATGGAGGGAAGGTCATTGATAAAGCTACTAGACATGGTTGTGATGATGCTGCTCCTTTAACAAGGTTGTGTTGTTCTTGGCTTCCTTCAAAAGCGTGTACAAGGCAGAGTTGCTGAGCGGTCTGGCTTGGATGTGTTTTAGGGCCAATTTAATTATAGCTAACAGATACTGCCTTAGAAGAAAGGCTTTCAAGTCTTTAAGAAAAACACTTGTACAATGAAAGAGGATGAGCCCGCATTTCTTAATTTGATTTGTGCAAAAATGCCAGATTAATTTTTTAAAGTGTGGCTCATTGAGTTCAGGGTATGATTCTCACTTTGGGTCTTCTACTACACAGTCTTGTGAGAGATCTCGGGTTCAAATCCTGGACGAGCCCGCATTTCTTAACTTGTACATCTCTATGACTCTATGACTTGTGCAAAAATGCCTGATTAATTTTTTAAAAGAATTCCTGCCGAAGGGCTTTTGCTCAAAATGTCGATTTTCCTGCTCCTTGGATGATGCCTGACTGCTGTGGTTTTCCAGCACCACTCTGATCTAAACTCTGGTTTCCAGCATCTGCAGTCCTCACTTTTGCCTAATGAAAGGGGAGTGATCAGTTCTCCCAGCTCAGCTTTTCTCTGGTTTGGGTTTGGTTTGGCTTTAGCAAGCAATCAGTTTTGAGGCTGCTGGTCAAAGTAACAGCTACATGGAAGAAGGTGTTCCATGCTGAATCTCTCTGCCATCTCTCTCTCTCTCAGGCAGGTGGGAATTAGTTTAATTTGGGATGCTTATATAGAGCAAATTTGGATTTTCTTCAAAGTTATCTGCCAGTGTTTTTCACATCCCTTCTTCCTCCTGTCCTCCCCTCTACCAGCTGAGCTATTGAAAGAGAACTTTACCCCCCACTCCAGGCAATTTTTCTGCTGTTTCTTGGGAGGACAAGTTTCCAACCTTTCAGTTTCTTTGTGACCTCCACCTTGGACCATGGGAGAAATTCCTCCCCTCCTTTAGTCAGATTGTTTCTTTCATGTTAGTGATCTACACGACACCGTTGGAGTCTCTTTCTCTTCAATCTTCACCAAAGATGTGAGTGCACATAGCTCCTTTATAATAACTCCAATCAAATACTTCTCCTTATCAAAGTCTGACCAGCACATGCCTTATTCATCCTCTTCACCTTCGTCAATTATGCCGTTAGCTTCAGCAAGCTTCAGCTCATCCTGGGAATGTGTTAAAAAACTAAATCATGTGAAGTGCACCCCACCATATGCTGTGTGGAAGTGGTTGTAAATGGCAATGTCACTGGACTCAAAAGTGTAGGGCACAGGGGTTTAAATCCAACTGGGGCAATTGGCAGCATTGATGTTCAATTAAACAAATATGGAATAAAACCTTAGTCCCAGCAATGGTGCCCATGAAATGATTGCTGCAAGAGCCCATCTGGTTTATGCAAGAGAAGAAAAGAAATTTTCCCAACCTGCCCATTTATTTCTGCAGTAGCATTTTGAGGTTGTGTGATATTGGAGCAAGCTCATTCTTACTAAGAAATTGAACACTTTGGATTACGGTTTTTAAAATAGCTGCCCTTTCTGTTGGAACTGCAACCAAGCCCTTTCCATTCCATCCATGGAGAAACTCCCCAGTGGCAGGAACACCACAGGGTACCACCCTAATTTGGTTTTCTGTTACTTTTCTGGTCCATCCTTTCAAGTCACAGCTCCCTGGGGCTGGGAAAAACCAGTTTCTCGTCACTCTGGAAAAAAAATGTCATCAAATGATTTCATTCTGGCATGGACAAGGAGTCAGGGAACAGCATGTCATCATTTCCATTGTCATCACAATAAAATGGCACAAAATACACACAATGTGGGCAAATACTTTTCCTGATAATAATGCCCGATGACTTGCAATCATTGGATAGGATGCCGTCAAACTGACATTCAAACACTTCTCAAATGTTATCATAAAATAAAGTCCAGATTTTATCAAGAAGCTGATGTATTTTCTTGAAAAAGAACAATTGCTGCTGTCATGGAACCGTCACTTTGCTTTCCTGGCAATAAAGAGACTTCAGTGGCCCCATGAGATCTGGAAAAACAAAGCCATTCCACATGGCAAGACGCATGCTTTCTTAAGTAAACACTTAGGGCAGCATTTTCCCTTCAGCTGAAGTGTTCTTGTCATAACAACATGGAAACCTAGAAGGTAATACAGGAGTAGGCCATTCAGCCCTCCAAGCCTTGCTCAGCCATTCTATATAATCATGGTTGCTCATCCAACTCAGCACCCTGTTCCTGCTTTCCTCCCATACTCTTTGAACGCTTTAGCCCTAAGATGTGTATCTATCACCTTCTTGAAAACATTCAATGTTTTAGCATCAATTACTTTCTGTGGCAGAGAATTCCATGGGCCCACCCACTCTCTGGGTGAAGAGATTTCTTCCCATCTCAGTCTTCAATGTCTTAGACTGTGACCCATGGATTTGCCCACTTTCTAGCATTTAACCTGTCCAATTTTACAGGATTGTTTGAGATTCCCTCTGATTCTTCTAAATTCCAGTGCATATAATCCTAGCCAATCCTCATACGTCAGTCCTGCCCTCCCAGGAATCAGTTTTGTAAACCTTTTGTTGTACTCCCCCCATAGTCAGAGCATCCTTCCTCAGGTAAGATGACAAAGACCTTACACAGTACTCCAGGTGTGGTCTCACCAAGGCCCTGTACAATGACAGCAAGACATCCCTGTTCCTGTTGTAGGCCAACATACCCTTTGCATTCTTCACTGCTTGCTGCACCTCCATGCTTTCTTTCAGTGACTGGTGTACAGGTCTCATTGCAGCTGCCTCCTTCCCAATCTATCACTATTCAGCTAATAATCTGACTTCCTGTTTAGGCACCCAAAGAGAATAACCTCACATTTATCCACATTATACTTCTGCTGCCATGCATCTGCCCACTCGCTTAACATGTCCATGAGGTACTGAAGAATCTCTGCATGCTCCTCACAGCCAGCCCACCCTCCCACCAACATTGCGTCAGCTGCAAACTTGGGGATATCATATCGAGTTCCTTTGTCTAAATCATTAATTTAATCTAATCTAATTAATCCAATCAGAATTATAGTCTCTCCAAGATGGCAGCAATGGGCTCAGCAGTATTCGACTCTCCATCCCACTCCTGGGCACCATGCAGGGGAGCTGGCCACATCCACAGCATCTCGCGCACCTTCAAAGGTTTGGAATGCCCTGGTCGGCTCCATTGTCTTTCTGCATTTTTTTTCCCTGCGGTGGGGGAATGGGTTGCGGCCCAGCCCCACACAGCCCCAGATCCAAGGCTGGCTCTGACTCTGGCCCTCAGGTCCCAGAGACTTCAGTGGTGGTGGTGGAAGAGCCCGGAGCCAGGACCCCGGCAAAGGCAGTGTCTGGAGGAGCATTGGAAGGGGGAGCAGGAGACCAGGCCCATGGATCCAGCTCAGATGCAGCCTTTGGGGGCAGTGGCTGCAATGGTGGCAGCAGGCCCCAACCAAGTACCTGGAGACCCCAGCCAATGTCAAGCATGAACGGAGGAGTAATGAAGAGGGACAAGAAGAAAAGGGAAACTCTGTTGCAATAAAATCCTGAACATGTTGCTGGAACATGGTGACACTTTGAGTTTGGCACACAAAAACACCTTTCACTCTATTTTTATTCAGGTGATAATAAATCTAAATCTAATCTAAATCCAATTTAAATCTAATATATATTGTGAATTGATTCTTGAGGTATCTCACTAGTCACTAGCTGTCACTCAGAAAAATACTGTTTATTCCTACTCTTTGTTTCTTGTCTGCCAACCAGTTCTCTATCCATGTCAGTACAGTCCCACAATTCCACGTGCTTGAATTTACATTGTAATCTTTTATGTGGGAACTTTTCAACGCCTTCTGAAAGCCAAGGTAAATCATATCCTCTTATCAACTCAACTAGTTACTTCCTTGAAAAGTTCTGCTACATTTGGGCGGCACGGTGGCACAGTGGTTAGCACTGCTGCCTCACAGCGCCTGAAGACCCGCGTTCAATTCCCGACTCAGGCGACTGACTGTGTGGAGTTTGCACGTTCTCCCCGTGTCTGCGTGGGTTTCCTCCGGGTGCTCCGGTTTCCTCCCACAGTCCAAAGATGTGCGGGTGAGGTGAATTGGCCATCCTAAATTGCCCGTAGTGTTAGGTAAGGGGTAATGTAGGGGTATGGGTGGGTTTCGCTTCGGCGGGTCGGTGTGGACTTGTTGGGCCGAAGGGCCTGTTTCCACACTGTAAGTCTAATCTAATCTAAAAAAGTCTAATCTAAAAAAAATTTGTTAGGGACCTGCATTCAATTCCAGCTCAGGTGACTGTGTGGAGTTTTCATATTCTCCCTGTGTTTTTGGGTGGGTTTTCTCCAGGTGCTCCTGTTTCCTTCCACAGTCCAAAGACATGGGGGTTAAGTGGAATGGCCATGTTAATGTGGGGTTACAGGGATAGGGTAAGATGCTCTTCAGAGGGTCAGCGCAGACTCAATGGTCTGTACATATCATTCCACATTTACATCTACCTTCTGAGTAAGAGTATGGAGTCAGTGATAGAATCATTAAATCCCTACAGTGTGGAAACAAGCCATTTTGGCCCAACAAGTCCACACCGACCCTCTGAAGATTGTCCCACCCAGACCTACTCCCCTACCCTATTGGTCTACATTTCCTTTGACTAATGTACCTAACCTACACATCCCTGGACACTATGAGCAATTTAGCATGGCCAATTCACCTAACCTGCACCTCTTTGAACTGTGGGAGGAAGCTGGATCACCTGGAGAAAATCCACACAGACATGGGGAGAATGTGCAAACTCCACACAGACAGTCACCTGAGGCTGGAATCGAACCTGGGTCCCTGATGCTGTAAGGCAGCAGTGCTAACTACTGAGCTATTGTGCCACCCATACGATTCTAAATTGCAAGACTGACCATGGCTCAAGCCCTGGAGAACAAAGACACCAATCCCAGAGTCTGGTAAGACCAAGTGACTGGCTGACCATGTTCAAACTCTGTGGTATAATCAGCAATGTTCCTTGACTGACTGGAGCAGTACTCCCTGATTGATTATACTTACTGTCACCGCACTAAGGACTGTTCTCCTTTGACAGATCTGCAATGCTTTGTTTGCTGTGTAAGCTGCTAGCACATGCTGACCTTGTTATATTATTGAGCAGTCTAGCGACATGTCCATCCCTGGGATTGTTCTGTTTTCCCTGGTCGGCATAGACAAGTTGGACCAAAGGGTCTATCTCCATGCTGTATATCTCTATGAATCTATGACTCTGACCCCATGACTCTATGACTCTGTGACGATGATTATGTTTGCCCACGTTTTTTAACCAAAGAACATTTTGTACGTAATAGTTTATTTTTTTCTTACCTGACATTATTGCATTCAAAACAATTTATTGATGATTTTCATTATCAACTTTTTCTAATTAAAATCTCTTTTTCCCTTTTCATTTTTAAATAAAGTTCTAATTTTGCATTCTAGATAAATTGAGCTCTTAACACTCAGGCTTTACTGAAATTACTAAATGATACATTTAATAATATTCCAAAGTCCTCCGAGCTAAATTCTGATGTATTTTCATTTCTTATTTATGCTCTGATGCTAAAAAGGCAAGTATCTGAGTCACTTAAATGATGTCTTGTTGCTTCCTTTTAAGTTCTCTGTGATTAGCTGAAGGCTTCTTGACAGTCCTGAGCTGAGCACTTTTATGCTCATGCTTTTACACATCACAGAGAAAACAAAGCAGAAGCCTTGGGCAAGGAGCCACTTTGCTCTAACATTCACAACAGCAGCAGACCGAGGGAGAGAGCCATCCACAATCAACAACAATCAAACGGCAAAGTTAGATTTGGCTGTGTAGCTGGTGCTGGCCTTAAGGAAATCCAGAGTTCAAACAATGTCAGGATGATCACCCCCAGTAAGCCGCACGTGCAGTTATGTGGATCATGATGTCGGATAATTCCCAATGCTGAAATAATAACAAGAAAGGGGCTGGAAAAACTCAGCAGGTCTGGCAGCAGGAGAGAGAAACAGAGCTAAGGTTTTGAGTCCAGTCTCACACTGCAATGTCAAATTAGACTTGAAATCTTAAATCTGTTTCTTGATGCACAGATGCAACCAGCTTCTATAGTGCTTTCTGGTTTTTTTTCAGATTCCCGCATTATTCTGCTTTTATTTGAGTCTCCAACTGTGGACTGGTGCACTTTTATGCCATTTTAGCTTGGTGATGTTCTATTAGCATCCTTTGGTAATCACAGCCAGTTGCAAATACAAACTACCATTCTCCCCTCAGTCCTGGAGGACACTTTACATAGCCTTGGTTATGGAGGTGCACAATCGTCTGTCCTATTCATGTACTAGTTCATCACTCGCTTCCAACAACAGGCAGTCTGAAACTATGTTGAGGTTAAATGGACAATCATCAGTCTAACTCACATATATTGCCTTGCCACAGGAAATTCAAGGTCAATTAAATAAAAACAAAGAACTGCGAATGCCGTAAATCAGAAATAAAAACAGAGGTTTCTGGGAAAACTCAGCTGGTCTGGCAGCATCTGTGCAGAGAGAGTAGAGAGAGTAGAGGTAACATTTCAGGTCCGGTGAATTCTGAGGAAGAGTCACCGGACCCGAAATGTTAGCCGTAGGAATTAAACACTGATCAAATAATTATTTTGAGCCATCACGACTTATCTTTCTACAACAAAATCAAGAAAACATGCCTTTTCTCTGGAGAATATTAGTTTTCAGTTGCCAAACCATTCACATGACTTTACTGCACACGTCCACAATGAAATATGATTGGCATGTGGGTGAACATTTATGTGCATCAAATTAAATTTTCAAACAGTGCCCCAGCAAGTGTGATAGAGAACTAAAGGAGGCTCTTCAGCCCTTCATGTCCATGTCTGTCATCAAGTACCTATTTACTCTAATCTTGTTTCCTGGCACTTTGTCCAAAGCCTTGCATGTTATGGCCCTTCAAGTGTTCGTCTAAATACTTCTTAAATGTTATGATGGCTTTCCACTACTACCACCCTTTCAGCCAGTGAGTTCCAGATTCCCACTCTGCTCTGTGTAAAACAAAACCACCTTGGACCTCATGCCCCTTACCTTCAATCTTTGCCCCCTGGTAAGAGGAAATGTTTATTCCAATCTACCCTGTCTGTGCTCCTCAGAATTTTGTAGACCCAAATCAGGTCTCCATCCAACTTTATATGGTCCATAGGAAACAACCTTAATCTTTGTAGCCTTTCCTCATAGCTGAAATGTTTCAGGACCAAGCATTATCCTGGTGAATCTTTTTTACACCCTCCACTAATGTATTCGCAGATTTGATTTAGCAAAGACTTTCAATTGGGTACTCTCAATCTTTCTCCTTAATTAGATTAAGACAGGACTTAGCTTATCTCCAAAAATATTTGAATAATGTCTCCTAGATGATTGCAATCAATACAACTAAATTCAACTATAAATAAATATCAAAAGCCTAAATTCGATCACAGTACGTTTTCCCAGCTGCCAGTCACTTTGACTGCTGCATACAGTGCAAACACAAAAGGAGTAGTAGCAACGTCTCTTGTGAAACAAATCTTTCAAAGTTTCTATGCTCTTCTTTATAACTTGCCATGAATTTCATTTCCTCCCTGAAGGTCTTCTGCAATATTAACATCAGAACAATATGACCTGGTAAAATCGGTTGTTATTTTTAACCCCAGTGAAACACCACTGCTTCAATTTTCCCAGTACCTTGCAGACGCAAGGAAAGTAATGAAAAATGTGGCAGTCCCCTTTTCCTATTTATGGAACCCACCAAGCCAACTGGGACCTGTTCAACAGCAGTGGGAAGTAAAGTGGAGGAGGTGAGTTGGTCATTAGGCTGCCACTGTTGCACCTTTCCTTGGAGCTTGCTGATAGTAAGTTGCTATGTATTTTAAACAATCCCAGTCCCTTTCTCACCTCTCTTTCATTATGCTCCCTATAGTTCCCCTGTCCATGTATAGCTACAGTCCCATTTCGTTAACTGTGCATGTTCCCAGTCTCCATTCTGATTAGCAAAATTGCATTGTGCATCTTGTCCATTTGTGTTGCCATACACACATGCATCAGCTAAAGGAATCTGCTTGGAAGAAATAATAAAGGATCCATATTTCTCAGCTTGTGCGGTGCCAATGCTAAATGTAGCAGAGGAGGCTCGAAGGGCCGAACAGCCTACTCCTTCCCTTATTTTCTACATTTTCTATATTTCTGGCTGGGCACTTGTTTTGTTTCTGTTTGAATTGATTCTGGGCCAACAACAGCTCACTCACAGCCTCTAAGTGGATGACAAGTGCAGAAAGGGCATACTAACAGGGTCACACCAAGGGTCACAAGGTCCAGAACTCCTCCCAATATCTTCCCTAGGTGTTCTTCCTTCAGGAAGGAGCTTTTATTCCACTTTATAGAGATACTATTCATTGATTGCCTTTTTCTTCCAGTTGACGTAGTAAAGTGGTGTTTGTGTGCTTTAAAATAGAGATCAACGTGCCAATGAGATTCGAGGAGAGTAGAAGTGTGATGATAAAATCAGAGTTGCTTTCTAGCCAGAGCTAGCTGAAAAGTTATGCCATGTATGATAGAATACTCCCCACGTGCCTGGATGAGTGCAGTTCCAATAACACTCAAGAAGCTTGACATCATCCAGGACAAAGCAGCCCACTTGACTGGCATCACATTCACAAGCATCTACTCCCTCCACCACAGATGTTCAGTTGCAGCAGTGTAGACTACCTACAAGATGCACTGCAGAAATTCACCAAAGATCCTCAGACAGCACCTTCCAAACCAACAACCATTTCCATCTAGAAGGACAAGGGTAGCAGATACATGAGAACATCACCACCTTCATGTTCCCCTTCAGGCCATTCACCATCCTGACTGGGATATATGCCAACAGTCCTTCAAAATCCTGGAATTCCCTCCCTAAAGGCATTGTGGGTAAACCCAAAGCAGGTGGACTGCAGCGGTTCAAGAAGGCAGTTCATCACCACCTTCTCAAGGGCAACTAGGGACGGGCAATAAATGCTGGCCCAGACAGGGTCATCCATCCACAAATAAATTTTTTAAAATATTTTGGTCTCCTCTGTGGATGAAATGAGGAGAGTACAAGATCGGTAGAAACAACTCAGTTGTTAGTTTCAATCAAGACAAAATTAGACAAGATGTATAAAGGGTTACCAACCTAATAATATATGCTGTACTCTTTTCTGTCTTTATCTTTTATGTCGGTAAGATAACTGTGGACAGAGACCATCTGTAAATGTGACATATGACAGCACTAGATGCCAAAATCTCTGATGCACAAATTTCCTGAGCTAAAATTAACATTTCAGTGCACAATTTTGAATGAGTCTCAACTCATCGTGATTATCACCAAAATACAACCCATCGACCAGAATAATTTAGTTTAAAGTAGCAGAAGGTTTTAAAGACATTTTTGTGTGGGTGGTTTTTGCTGTCTTGTTAGAGAACTGGACCATATCATGGGAGAATTATTAGAGCGTCAAGGGAAGTTGTCCGAGATAAGTTAATGCCTAATCACATTTGACAGGGTCGATGTTGCGAAAAGTGTTTCTCCTGGCCGGTGAATCTAAAATGTATGGTGACAGTCTTGGAAGAAGTGGGTGGCCACATCGGACTGAGATAATGAGCAATCTATTTCTGCCCGGGATTGTGAAACTTTGGAATTCTCTATTCCAGAGGGCTATAGATTCTCAGCTGCTTGGTATATTCAGACCAGATGGTTTTTTTTTCAAAACGAGGTATGCGGGAATAGTGTGGGAAGGTTGAGTTGGAATGGAAGATCAGTCATTACTGAACGGCAGAACAAGCTCAAGGGACCAAATGGCTTACTGTTTTTATGCTGTTATGCAGCATCAACTCTAACCTTACTCCCACTGAACAAATGCTTCCATACTTCGTAGATGTTGAAGGCAGGAGTGACAATATTCCAAATCTAACTAACCATCGAGAACTAGAAAGAAGCAGGGCATTGTTAGGAAAAAAGGAATTAAATAGACTAAGTTAAAAATCACACAACACAGGTTATAGTCCAACATTTCATAGAGTCATAGAGATGTACAGCACGGAAACAGACCCTTCGGTTCAACCTGTCCATGTCAATCAGATATCCCAATCCAATCTAGTCCCACCTGCCAGCACTCGGCCTATATCCCTCCAAACCCTTCCTATTCATATACCCATCCAAATGCCTCTTAAATGTTGCAATTGTACCAGCCTCCAACACTTCTTCTAGCAGCTCATTCCATACACGTACCACTCGCTATGTGAAAAAGTTGCCCCTTAGGTCTCTTTATATCTTTCCCCTCTCACCCTAAACCTTTGCCCTCTAGTTCTGGACTCCCCGACCCCAAGGAAAAGATTTTGCCTATTTACCATATCCATGCCCCTCATAATTTTATAAACCTCTATAAGGTCACCCCTCAGCCTCCGATCCTCCAGGGAAAACAGCCCCAGCCTGTTCAGCCTCTCCCTATAGCTCAAATCCTCCAACCCTGGCAATCTCCTTGTAAATCTTTTCTGAACCCTTTCAAGTTTCACAACATCTTTCCAATAGGAAGGAGACCAGAATTGCACGCAATATTCCAACAGTGGCCTAACCAATGTTCTGTACAGCCGCAACATGACCTCCCAACTCCCATATTCTGACCAATAAAGGAAAGCATACCAAACACCTTCTTCACTATCCTATCTACCTGTGACTCCACTTTCAAGAAGCTACGAACCTGCATTCCAAGGTCTCTTTGTTCAGCAACACTCCCTAGGACCTTATCATTAAGTGTATAAGTCCTGCTAAGATTTGCTTTCCCAAAAAGCAGCACCTCGCATTTATCTGAATTAAACTCCATCTGCCACTTCTCAGCCAGTTGTCCAGAACACCTCCAATTTTGGTGGCATCTGCAAACTTACTAACTGTACCTCTTATGCTCGCATCCAAATAATTTATGTAAATGACAAAAAGTAGAGGGCCCACCATCAATCCTTGTGGCACTCCACTGTTCACAGGACTCCAGTCTGAAAAACAACCCTCCACCACCACCACCCTCTGTCTTCTACCTTTGAGCCAGTTCTGTATCCAAATGGCTAGTTCTCCCTGTATTCCATGAGATTTAACCTTGCTAATCAGTCTCCCATGGGGAACCTTACTGAAGTACATATAGATCACATCTACCGCTCTGCCCTCATCAATCCACTTTGTTACTTCCTCAAAAAACTCAATCAAGTTTGTGAGACATGATTTCCCGCGCAAAAAGCCATGTTGACTATCCGTAATCAGTCCTTGTCTTTCCAAATATATGTACATCCTGTCCCTCAGGATGCCCACCACCGACGTCTTGGAAGCACTAGCTTTCAGAGTGCTGTTCCTTCATCGGGTGGTTAATTAGACTAGGAACTAAGAAGCTCCTAGTTAGCTCTAGTAGAATAACTCTCTGTACTCTAAACTTTATGTAACTTGCAAAAATTATATAATTACAGAATTTAGTTTCAAAGTATTACCTGTGACCTAAGCTGTGGTCAATTTGAAATGCTTAATAAATACCTAATTGCAGTATTCAATTCTGGTGCTGTGCTCATGAACAGCAACTGTAAAAAAAACACTGCTAACTTCCCAATACTTATTGATATGTCAAGCACTATAACTGATTCGACATAAATTCAACATTCAACAACCATTTAACCTGGTTAGGATTTTTTTACTGCTTTAACCAAAACCAGTAAAGACAACACAAAGATTGATGAACTTAGACTACATCCAGTGAAAGTGAACATTCTGTGAAGTTTTACACATGTTTGAAGTCTGCCCTACCCACCAAAGCCAGGTGCAGCTCTATCCATTTAATCACCATGGCAACTCCCCACTAATTGTCCTATATACAAACCACTTGGTATTATTAATCTATTAATCCAGAAATCCATCTGATATTCTGTGGACCTGGGTTCGATTCGCACCATGGCAGATGGCAAAATTTGAATCAAATGATAAAGTAAATCTGGACTTGGGAGCCGAATGATGACCAGGAAACCCACTGGTCTGGAAAACCCATCTGGTTCAATAATGTCCTCAAACTATGGAATTCACTACCCCAGAAGGTGGTGGATTGCTGGGACATTGAGTAAATTTAAGGAGGAGAGAGACAGACTTTCAATCTGTCACAGGATAAGGGTTATGAGGACCAGATGAGAAAGTGGAGTTGAGGCTATAAGGTATTATCACTGGACTGTTAATCTAGAGACCAGATAATTTTCTGGGGTCTTGGGTTCAAAGCCCACCAAGGCAGCTGGCTTAATTTGGATTCAACCAAAAAAACTTGGAATTGAGAGTCAAATGTTGAGAATGAAGTTGAATGTCAGAAAACGAAACCCATCCAGATCACAAACGTCTTTTATGGAAGGAAACTCCTGGCCTACATGCAACTCCAGACATACAGCAATGCGGTTGACTCTGGAATGGGCAATAAATGCTGACCTAACCAGCAATGCCCTTGTTCCATGAATGAACTCTTAAATGGTGGATAAAACAGCACAAAGTTACAACTCTAAAAATGTTAAGAATTTTTATTTGAAGATCAGAAAACATTATATTCTTGAATTCTGTGTAGTTGCACTGGTTCATAAAAAATTTGCCTTTTGGCAATATGCAATTATACCCAATTGGAAACCCAAACAAAAACTTCAATTTGCACTCAGCCTGTTGAGACTTTCACCCATAAATCTCAAGTGTTCAATTAAACATTAAGAGTAGTTGATGAGGTTGCATCTCATCGACACATTTAAAAAAATCTAGTCATTGATCTGTGACGTTTCTGATCCAGATTTCGTAGATCGGTGATAATTGACAGAGTAGCATGCAAGTGAAGATGATACAGTAATACATTTTCAAAAAAATACCTCCCACACCTAATGTCTAAGGTGTTACGTTATTTCCAAATGGATACAATGCTGTTTTGAAAAAGTGTGAATACAGAACTAATCTTTTGAATCTGAAGGCCTCATTCTATTGCTCATGAACATACATGGTTTCGATCTTGGTCTAATTTCCCAAAGTTTCATTGAATGTGGGAGGATGGCGGTTGGAGGGTTAATCCTATAGGAAGTGATTTGCCAATGCAAAATGTCTCAGTGTAGTGGTGTTAATTAGTTTTAGGACTGAAACAGATTTGCAGCTCCACCCAACTGAAAAAAACCTCTATCTCAAGCTTTTTGGTGCAAGTCTTTCCTCCTCTAATACAATGGAGCTTTACTGGAACTGATTGCAGTGTCCCTTCCCGGGGAATTCCCAGCTGAGAACAGTGGTGAGGTCATCAGACTGGCCCAGCAGCCTATCACTAAAAGATTTTCATAACTCCCTCCCAGCCCCTCTCTATACGGAACTAAAAGCGATAAAATAAAATTCCTTTTGGTAAATGCAATTTAAAGATTAGGACATGCGCATGGGTTCAAGTAGAAGCTAAAATATTCCGATAAAAAGTTTTCTTTAAAAAGTCTATGAATTCATCATTTAGCAGCATGCCATAATTGTAAATGTATTTTCCCCGGATCAGCTCTGTTTTTCATCGAATGTTATTAATTGAGTCACCATTAAAACTCCACTTACCCCTGATTGAACAATGTTGAACAATTTAAGGGGTTTCTAACAGTGATGTGGGAGTCTGAAAGTTTTCATGGGTCACATTATTCACTCACTCCAGTGGGGAGAGATGATGGATGATTCACAAAAGAAAAATCCTGTTTGACAAATGTATTAGAGCATTTGTAGTATACAATCAGAAGGGTATATAAAAGGGTAACAGTGACAGGCTGTGAGGGCGGCACAGTGGCTCACTGGTTAACACTGCTGCCCCACAGCACTAGAGACCGGAGTTTGATTCCAGCCTTGGGTGACTGTATGTGTAGAGTTTGCACATTCTCCCAGTGTCTGCATGGGTTTCCTCCTAGTGCTCTGGTTTTCTCCCACAGTCCAAAGATGTGCAGGTCAGGTGAATTGGCCATACTAAAACTGCCCATAGTGTTCGGCACATTAGTCAGGGATAACGTCATGGGTGGCACGGTGGTTAGCACTGTTGCCTCACAGCGCCAGAGACCTGGGTTCAATTCCCGCCTCAGGCAACTGACTGTGTAGAGTTTGCACATTCTCCCTGTGTCTGCGTGGGTTTTCTTCGGTTTCCTCCCACAGTCCAAAGATGTGCAGGTTAGGTGAATTGGCCATGCTAAATTACCTGTAGTGTTAGGTGAAGGGGTAAATGATGGGGTTTGGGTCTGGGTGGGTTGCGCTTCGGTGGGTCAGTGTGGACTTGTTGGGCCAAAGGGCCTGTTTCCACACCATAAGTAGTCTAATCTAAAAAAATGTAGGGAGAGTGGGTTACTCTTTGGAGTGTCATTGTGGACTTATTGGGCTGAAGGGCCTGTTTCCATACTGTAGGGAGTGGAATGTAATCTAAATATACCTATGGTTTCAAAAGACATTCAATCAGAAAGATAAATGCTTGTGGAATTGGTTTAACATCTCTACTCCTGACATGATCAAGAACTGTTCTTCCAATCAAGACTTCATAGCATCGTCATATTGGGTAAAACAGTTTCCAACATTAACTTTGGGGCAGCTCAGTGTTTAGCACTGCTGCCTCACAGTCCTGTGGACCCAAGTTCGATTCCAGCCTTGGATGACTGCCTGTGTCTGCATGGGTTTCCTCCCTCAGCCCAAAGATGCACGGGTTAAGTGGATCTGCAGACTTATAGGGGAAGGGGAGGTTAGGTCTGGGCGGGATGATCTTCAGAGGGTCAGTGTGAACTAGATAGGCCAAATGGCCTACTTCTGCTCTGTGGGGATTCTATGATGATGATTCTATGATTAACCTGTTCAGAGCCATTACCTTATTCATGAAAAATTAGTATTTTCACATTGGCAGGCTGTGGAGTGCCACAAAGATCAGTACTAGGGTCTCAGTCATTTATAATCTACAAACTTTGACGAAGAGATGTACCTAAGTGTGCTGACGCTGCAAAGCTACATGAAAATGTAAGCTGTGATGCAGCTACAAAGAGGTACGGATAAGTTAGGTGAATGGGTAACAAGGTGGCAGAAACCTGGAAATGTTGATCTTCAGAAAGATATAGTTGTATTTATACAAGGTATGCAGAACGGTAACATGCGGTTACAGTAAAGAATTATAAAGGTAAATGGCATAATGGTTTTATTGCAAAGTAGTTGGAGTATAAAAATATTAAAGACTTGCTACACCTGTGGAGCTGTTGGTGAAACAGTTCCTGGAATCTGGGTGATGTTTCATACAGATATACCTGACACTGGAGACAGACCAGTAAAGGTTCATTAAATTAGTCTGTGGGATAAAAAGCTGAGTGTATTTGCCCTTAATTCTGTACAGTTTCGACAAGGTGAAGTGAACTTCTTCGGACATGCAAGATTCTAAAGGGACTGAAGATACTGAAGGATTGGTTCTTTGCTGATTGGGAAATCAAAAGTGTGGAGCTGGAAAAGCACAGCACAGATCAGGCAGCATCCGATGAGCAGGAGAATCGATGTTTCAGGCATAAGCCCTTCATCAAGAATGTCGGGTTGGGGGTGAGGGTGGTGGTGAAAGGGGTTTTTTTTTAGATTACTTACAGTGTGGAAACAGGCCCTTCGGCCCAACAAGTCCACACCGACCCGCCGAAGCGCAACCCACCCATACCCCTACATATACCCCTTACCTAACACTACGGGCAATTTAGCATGGCCAATTCACCTGACCCGCACATCTTTGGACTGTGGGAGGAAACCGGAGCACCTGGAGGAAACCCCACGCAGACACGGGGAGAACGTGCAAACTCCACACAGTCAGTCGCCTGAGGCGGGAATCGAACCCAGGTCCCTGGCACTGTGAGGCAGCAGTGCTAACCACTGAGAGAGAAATAGGAGGGCGAGGGGGGGGCAGGCTGAGAGGAAGGAAACGAGGAAGGCGATAGGTAGATAGAGTTGGGGGATGATGGTGATAGGTTGGAGGGGACATTAAAATGGATAGGTGGGAAGGAAGATGGAGAGGTGGGACAGTTCAAGAGGGCAGTGCTGAGTTAGATGGTTGGATCTGGGATGATATGGGGGGAGTGGAGATGAGGAAACTGGTGAAATCAACATTGATGTCATGTAGTTGGAGGGTCCCAAGGCAGAAGATGAGATGTTCTTTCTCCAGGTGTCAGGTGACTTGGATTTGGTGGTGGAGGAGGCCCAGGACTTGGATGTCCTTGGCGTAGTGGAAGGGGGATATTTAAAGCACAGACAGGCACATGGCCTTGGCATAAAGGCAGATTAAGTAAGGAAGGAAAAAATGTCTTTACTCAAAGGGTTGTGAATCCTTGAAATTCTCTACACCAGAAAGATGTGGATGCTCCATCAGTACCTATGGCTAGGACTAGACTAGATAAACCAATGGTCTATCAGGTGATCATGGGATGAGTGAGATGAGTGAGAACATGAAGATGAAGGTGAAGATCAGCTCTGATCATAAAGAATGATGCAGCAGGCTCAACAAGCTGCATGGTCTATTCGAGTGTACACTTTGCTGTATTGTCTCTTGCATGTCAATAATGTATGATGAGCAAAGTTCATGTGCTCAGTTCTCCTCTCCCTTGACAAACAGAAAAGAACTTGGCACATTTAGAAAACGCAGCAGAGCAATAAAATGCTGTCCTGCTGTAATCACAAGGTGATTACAGTGACCAGATACTGAGCCGCTAATTTATTAGTTGATCAATAATTTAATATAGCTGGAGATAAATGGGAAAATCCTGTAACTTCCGCATGGTATGTACATGATAGAAGCTGTTGTGGTTTCTGATTTAAATCAAACAATATGCAGCTATATTTGTGTTGGTTTTCATTCTACAGCTGGGTACTTTAAATGATATTTTTAATAAGTCTGCTCTGACCCTTTCTTTTAGGTCATTTCATTCTCCGGAAATGAGGATATGATCAGTGAAATTTCCACAACCAATTTAACACCATGACCTCTTGGCCTTCTGAGGCGATTCCAAGGGTGATTAGCTTCCACTCTGGTTCAATGCATTCTGAAATGGATGAAAAGCCCAAAACACAATCTGCAGGCTCTGGCACATGGGAAAAATTAAAGACCAACTCACTTAGGAGGCAGCTGGTGTTGGGAGGCCTCAGTTTGTTTCGAGATATATGGGCTCTATCATCCATGTTTCAGCATTATCTCTGAGTGTCCCCGATTAAATCTCTCAATACGTTCATTCCAGAGTAAACCTTCACCATTTCTGACCAGTGACATGCCACAGGCTCCCAAGAGTCAGCAGGGGTGCTTTATCCCTTCTGAGATGCCCTGCAAATATCCTGAACTTATGCTGTGCTCTGGGGTACATCCTGTTATAGTGGAGTTCCAAATAGACCAGTGGGTCTTGGAGACTGGTGTCAGGCACTGGAATGACACATCCTGCCCCAGCAAAGCTGGTTTTCAGTGATTTGCATTTTAATGCTGGGCTCTTCTGTCAGAAAATGCAAATATCAAACACTGCGTCCATTCGGAGACAATTGACTGGTTCCATCACATCCTAAAAGGGTGAAATAACGAGGAGATGGTGGTGGTTCATCTAGAGCCTGACATTCATCTGTCATTATAAGATTTCACTAAGAATTGCTCATCTCTCCCATCAACCTTCCAGAGCAGGTGTAAGGAGATGTCTGCAATCTCCTTGAGCTGAATGGACAATCAGTTAGCTCTGAGTGAGGTGCAGATTAGTTTCAGCAACATGGATTCAATTCCTCTACCAACTGAGATGGTTCTTAAAGGCTGGAATTGTAGAATCCCCAAAGTGCAGAGAGAGTCCATTAGGTTGGCATCAGCCCTTCAAAGAGCATCCCACTAAACTCAACTCATCCCTGCATTCTCCATGACTAACTCACCTAGCCTGCACATCCCTGCTCACTAGAGAGCAATTTAACATGGCCAACCCACCTAACCTGCACACCTTTCGACTGTGGTATGAAACTGGAAACACACACAGACACAAGGAGAATGTACAAACTCCACGCAGTCAGTCGCCCAAGGCCAGATCAAACCTGGGTCCCTGGCACTGTGAGGCAGCAGTGCTAACCACTGTGCCACCATGCCACCCTACTTCCAGCATTGTCTCATTGTGATATCATGATTTACACCACGTATTTAGCAACCCCCAAACCCCCAAATGTTACATGGTAAAAGAGAGAGACAGAGAAAGGCAGAATCGAAACCGAGTGACCTTGGTTGAATGAATTCAGGAAACTTCAACATTTGTTTGTGAGTGTGATCATTCCTTGGATCAAGAATAATCTTGTTCGTTGCATAAACCAGTACAATTACAATACTAGCAATTACCTGACAATGTGGAAAATTGCCCAAAAAGCAAGATAAATACAACCTGGCCATTAACTGCCCCATCAGTCTACTCTCTAACATCAGTAAAGTGATAGAAGGTGTCTAGAGTACAGTGGTTCTGGAAAAGCACAGCAGGTCAGGCAACATCCAAGCAGCAGGAAAATTGACGCTTCGGGCAAAAGCCCTTCATTTCCTGAAATGTCGATTTTCCTGCTCCTTGGACGCTGCCTGACCGGCTGTGCTTTTCCAGCACCACCCTAATCTAGACTCTGATTTCCAGCATCTGCAGTCCTCATTCTTGCCTGATGGAAGGTGTCATCAACAGTGCTATCGAGCAGCAACTGCTCAGCAATAACCTGCTCAGCAATAACCAGTTTGGGTTCCGCCAGGGCCACTCAGCTCCTGACCTCATTACAACCTTGGCTCAAACATGGACAAAAACGCTGAACTCCAGAGATGAGGCTAGAGTGACAGCTCTTGACATCAAGGCTGCATTTGACCAAGAGTGACATAAGGGAGACCCAGCAAAAGTGGAATCAGTGGGAACCAGGGTGCAAGATCTCCACTGGTTAGAGCTATGCCTGGCACATAGGAATATAACTGTGATTGTTGGAGGTCAATCACCTCAGCTCCAGGACACCTTTGCAGGAGTCCTTCGGGGTAGCATCCTCAGTCCAACCATTTTCAGCTGCTTCATCAATGACCTTCCATTCACCATAATGTCAGCAGTGGGGATGTTGGCGAATGGTTCCACAATGTTCAACACCTTTAACAACTCCTCAGATACTGAAGCTGTCCAAATGCAACAAGACCTGGATAATATCCATCAGGATATTCAAAGGCATCATCATCACTGAATCCTCCACTGTCAACATCCTGAGGGCTAACGTTGACCAGAAACTAAACTCATGTAGTCATATAAATACTGTGGTTACAAACAGCAGGTCAGAGGCTTGGAATTTTGCAGCAAAATTAACTCAATTCCTGACTCCCAAAAGCCCGCCCACCGACTACAAGGTACAGTTCAGGGGTGTGATGGAATACTCCTCACTTGCCTGGATGAGTGCAGTTTCAACAACACTCAAGAACCTTGACACTATCCAGACCAAAACAGTCTGCTTGATTGACACCAGATCAACAAGCATCCACAGCCTCCTTCACTGATGCCCTATTTACAGGATGCACTGCAGAAATACACTGAGCATCTTTGGACAGCACCTTCCGAAACTACAACCATTTCCATTCAAAAGTACGAGGGCAGCAGATACATGAGAACACCACCTGCAAGTTCCCCTCAAAGCCACTCACTATCTTGATTTGGAAATATGTCACCGTTCTGTAGTGAGTGTAACGAGGTCAGCCAGCTGGACTTCACAGAATATGAGTTCCCTGACTGGGGCTGTTAATCTGGTTCTATCAGGCAGCCCTGACTGACAGATAAAAATAGCAGTGTCAGAGATTCTGGCAGCCTGATCGCTGATTCTGAAGAGGCAGAACTAGAGCCAAGCGCTGTTTGTGTGCAAATAAAGAGTGACTTGGGAATGGGATACCTGTCTCTGTGGAGTTATTTAGCATTCCTTCCTTTGTTAGGTCAAAATCCTGGAACTCTGTCCCTAAAAGCATTATGGGTCAACCTACAGCGCATACTCTGCAATGGTTCAAGAAGGCAGTTCACCGTCACCTTCTCAAGAGCAGTTAGAGAGGGGCAATGAATGCTGGCCCAGCCAGTGATGCCATTAATCCATAATAGATTTAAAAAACATTATAAATAGAAGGAAGATGCGATTAAAAATTAATCAGTTACACCATTTTCTACTCTTATAGCTGTAACACCTGCACCAAAGAGAGAAACACAATATTATTGTAGAAATCCCTTGAAATTATTTACACAGTGGAATAGATTGATTGCATTCTAAAACCCAGATTAGGTTTAACACAATAGTAAAATCAACATGATTTGTTGATGGCATAAAATTGGATATACACCCCAGTATACAGTGGTCATGGACTCAACTCATTTACTCTTAAAATTCGACAGCCTTTTGTATTATTTCATTTTAAACTTAAGCTGGTATTTCTTTGCAAAAACCAATGATGCATACAATGATATCATACTCAAGGGGGCTCTGCTCACTATCATGACGGCACCGGTTTCTAGGCATTTTGTTCTGCTGATTGCAGTTTGTCCGCTCTCTCTAATGATTGCAGACTCGCAGTACTATACTGTTCAAATCTGCAATGTCACACTGTGAAATGAGGAAAAGGAAACTACCTGTCGTAAATAAGAAAGGCCACGCAGACACAATTTCTTGATGTAATTTTTTTTTAAAAACCATTTATAACCATGACTATTACATTTGAAAGTCTGATTATATTGACTGTAAGTGCTGAATGTCTCCCAATTCCATTCCACACGTCATGAATGGTATACAGGCTGACATTCCTATAGTAAATAGGAACCCACATACGTTACAATCCCTTGAGCCTATTTACTGTTGTATTTTATGACTGATGCATAATCATAAAATGACGGTGCGGAAACAAACCCTATTGTTGCCCATGTTTGTGATGTTGAAATGTTACATTCTCTTCCATAATATATTAGGTACAGAGATCCTACACATCCTGGATCCTGCAGACAAAGTACTGCTGCATTATTTAAGGGAAATCCACTTCATTCAAGGCTGTTTGGAAATTAAGCTGCATGTCATCCACCTGACTGCTTTTATCCACCAATTTCGTCATCTCTTCAAACTGACTCAGGCAATGAGGGAGGGAAGATGCCGCTGTGTTCTCCTCCTACGTCCCTCTCTCATTCCTCATTAGAAAGCTGTTACTGTAACGATGTCTTGTGGATGAAGCTTGAACAATAAAGTGGCAGGTTCGCTGGCTAGAATCTGAAATCAGCACAGAAACAGGGGCTCTTCTGGCTTGGTGGAAAAAAATAATTAGGAAGAAAAAAATAGACACTCCTATCAATGGCAGAATGCCCTGGATCAGGATGGTACCCTTACAAAGCAGCGGACAACGTCAACTGTACAGAATGAAAATTGTAAGGGGTGCTATATAAATGAAATGAAAAAAGTGCAATGCAGGCATTCTGCTGTCATGTGGTTCTTCACATCCTCATCACCTTGACAACCGCAACAGAAGTATGCACAATTTACGCACACTCATTGAAGTATTCACAGCAGCAACAGCAAAGACACAGAACTAGGCTTCTAATAGAAACTGAGTTCAAATGAAATAAAAATCAATGAACATACAGAGAGATTAAGAAGGGGAAACATTTTAAGGCTTCCCATCAGTGGAGAATCGGATATACCATCAATTTATAGAATGCATTCTTTCTTCCTTTCAGGAAATACTATAAGACCCTTTGCAGATGTTTTGACATCACTGTTTCAGCTTGGCTCAGGTAGCAATGTTCACAAAATTCAAGACCTGCTCCTGGATATGAACACTGAATCTTCTTTTATTTTTGGAGCGGGGTCTGGCAGTGGCCCATTGTTAACAACAGGGGAAGCATTTTCTCAATGGATTTCAGAAATCGCCCACAAGGTTGAGCGGGAATTAGAAACACACTCTCTGTGTGGGAAACTGTCACTCAAGTATGTGTTGATCCAACTTTGGTGATGGAAGATGGTCTCATAGAATTTTTTTTCATAGAATCCCCACAGCGTGGAAACAGGCCCTTCGGCCTAACATGTCCACACTGATCCTGTGCAGAGTAACCCACCCAACCCATTCCCCTACCCTATTACTCTACATTTAGCCTGACAAATGCACCTAACCTCTATATTTCTGAACACTATGGGCAATTTAGCTTGGCCAATTCACCTAACCTGCACATCCATGCACTGTGGGAGGAAACCAGAGCACCTGGGGGAAACCCACACAGACACAGGGAGAATGTGCAACCTCCACCTAGACAGTCACCTGAGGCTGGAATTGAATCCAGATCCCTGGCGCTGTGAGGCAGCAGTGTTAACTGCTGAGCCACTGTGCCATCTCATCATGGACTGTACAAGTGAGGACAATAGAAAGGTACTTGAAACTGTACGGCTGGTCCCAGGTCCTCCTGCTGAGAGTAGCAGCAAAATGTTATGGTGGGTGACTGATGGGAGATGGCGGGTGCAGCAAGCCAGGCCACCTTCATGGAGGATAGGACCCTCCATAGACCTCTGGGCAGATGTACCTTTCCAACGTCACACTTTTCAACTCTGACCTCCAGCATCTGCAGTCCTCACTTTCTCCTGCTCCTGATACCAAGCAGACAGAAATGGCTTACCTCAATTCATCAGCTCCAGGCAGCCACAGCTTTCCCACCTCCCCTATGGAGGCTATTTTATACCTCAAAATGGAGCACCAGTATGACCAATCCATTCATTCTCAAATATTACCGTATTTTTACAGGTTCATTTCCATCCCACTAGGAATAAGCTCTAAACAAGCCTCCAATGGTGATCGCCGCAGCACAGAGGAAGGTCATCCTACCAGCCACTCATTCTGTCTCAACGTAGACCTCAGTCTACTCTTATTCCGGTCCAATGTCTACCAAATGTCCAAGTCCACTGACAGGAATTTTTGTTGATGATGCAAAACAAAACATATCTGAGTCAGATATTATGAGGGGGCATAGCTTTAAATTAAGGGGTGGTAGGCATAGGACTGATGTTAGGGGTAGATTCGTTACTCAACGAGTCGTGAGTTCATGGAATGCCCTGCCAGTAACAGTGGTGGACTCTCCCTCTTTATGGGCATTTAAACAGGCATTGGATAGGCATATGGAGGAAAGTGGGCTAGTGTAGGTTAGGTGGGCTTGGATCGGCGCAACATCGAGGGCCGAAGGGCCTGTACTGCGCTGTATTTTTCTATGTTCTATGTTCTAAAGAAAGTGTATCAAAAGCTCATCCACATTTTTCAGTGCACTGTTATGGCTCAGCCAGTGCTCTACATTCTTACAGCCTAGGAGAAAGTGAGGACTGCAGATTCATGACTTGCTGTCTTGTTCTGTTAATGGCCTCCCTGGCCAGGCCCTATGAGCAGTCCCATGAGAAGGTTCTCTGCTCTGCTTGCCTCTCTCTGCACCAGGAGTCCAAAGATCAGGGGTGTGGGGCTGAAGTGCAACCAAATGTTTAACAATATCCCCTCTAAACAACTGAAAAAGAAGGAGTCTGAGGCCTCCGACAATCTGTAAAACGATACAACACAGAAATATCAAAGCCACAATAAATTGGTGAGCCTACTTGCCCTGGGATTGCATCAGACTACTGCCTGCAATATCCTCCAGTCCAGGTCCCCAATATTACCCGGCAGGACATCCATGTAGTGAGACCCCTGGAGGCTTTGGCCACACTGGGTGGCAAGACAAAATTACCTGAGGGGAGGCTTGATGGCAACGAAAGGTGAGGAAGTGAAGGGGAAGCAGCAGAAACCGAATGGAAGGACACAGTGGGCATTTCCTTGAGACGGCTCCAACTGTGGAGCATGGGTTCCCAGAGGAGGCCTTGGATGCCGAGGAAGTGAAATTCCATCCGAATGTGCATCAGTTAAGATGAAAGCTCACCACAAACAAATGGTGCTCCACGTGAGAGGTTTGAACTCTTCCAGCAGGGAGTACATCCACCATCAACAAACCAAAAGCCTGCCACGCTTTCTCCTGTTGATGCTTGGAGAGGATATCACAGAATATATCGCTTAGCCGTCTCCACAGCCTCCACAGTCAATTAGGTCCGTCAACATGAGGGGCATGCCATTAGAGGGGATTGCATTTCACTCAGAACTATCTGTCACTGGAACTGAAAATGTGGTTTTGAGAAACAATGGATTACAATGTTCTTTAGTGAAGGCAGGGATAGAAACCATTTTCTCACAATGCTGTAAGGTCTGTAACTTCCTGCCCATTGACAACATGACGCCTTTTTTTTAAGTAGCATTGGTAACGTCAGTAGATTCCTTCTTTGTTTTGGGCTCAATCATGAGGTGCTCAATGAAGTCTTCCACTGGTTACCTGTTGACAAGGTTTGGTCCTGGGCCAGTTGTTCTCTTGGAGCCAGTTGGATGTCCTTCTGTCCTCTTAAGGATATTGAGACTAGAACGTATTGTTAGACTCAAATGTGAGCAATGTTGATTACAAATAACAGAAAAGTTTTCAATTGCTTTATGCTCCTTATGTGGCTGTATAATGTGTGGCATATCCTGGCTCCTGAAAGTTATTCCATCTGCATCATGTAAAATCCTCTCTGTCACCTGCAACTTCTGATTTTTCAGTCAAGGTAACTGGTCAGTTTGGACAGTGACACTCTTATCAAGCTTAAGTTTAACCAGCTGTCCATTGCCACAAACAAAATTCAAGTCATTGGGATCATATATTTCCCTTATAATTGCCTCAGGCATCTTTGTTAAAGGAGATTAGTTGGCGATATTGAGGTATTTGTGGGCATAACTCCTCCTTTACTGCACTGTAACTGTATCCTACTTCTGCATATCTTCTGAAAGTGACCTATGGTCTTACAGATGTAACATACTTTTGTCACGGCTTGGCATTGTCTAAGGCTTTGAGGCTTTGCTAGTGCTGGTTTTCCAGAAATGATAGGGTAAAGGATGACCTATTCGAAACCATTAAGTTTATGACAGGTTTAATTGGGTAGATAGGGAGAACTGAGGTGAACTTTCACTGCCCTGTGAATATAGGATTGGAAGAAGTCTTGGAAAATACAAAGGGATCTGGATAGATTAAGTGAATGAGCAAATATTTAGCAAGTGGAGCATTGTGTGGGAAAATTTGATATTGTCCATTTTGACAGATAGAAAAGCGATATATTATTTAAATGGGGAGATGTTGATTAGATTAGATTAGATTAGATTCAATTCCCTACAGTGTGGAAACAGGCCTTTCCACCCAACAAGTCCACACCAACCCTCCGATGAGTAATCCACCCAGACCCATTTCCCTCTGACTAATTCACCTAACACTATGGGCAATTTAGCATGGCCAATTCACCTAACATGGCCAAGTTGCAGAACTAAGAGAAACAGAGAGATTTTGTGTCATAATACATAAATCACAAGGTGTCATTTTGCAGGTGAAACAAGTCATTAGGAAGGCAAATGGAATGTTGTCATTTATTGTACGGAGAGTGTGATATAAAAGTAGGGATGCTTTGTTGAAGAGCATTGCTGAGATCACATCTGGAGTACCATCTACAGTTTTGGTCTCTTTAGTTAAGAAATGCCAGTAGGTGCAAGTCTGAGAAGATTCACTCAATTGATATCTGGGGTGGTTGTTATTTTAGAAGAAAATGCTAGGCCTGTGTCCAGTTTAGAAGAATTTTAAAAATGAACTTAAGAATTAAGAGCATAAGTATACCATTCAGTCCCTCAAGCCTGGTTTGCCCTTCAACAGATCATGGCTAATCTGATTACAGTAGTCCTTCCTCTCGCCTACCCCTGATAACTGCTATATCCTTTACTAGTTAAGGATCTACCTATGCCTTATAAATATTTGAGGACTTCCTTTCTGCTGCCTTTTAAGGAGGGGAGTTCCAAACACTTGAGCGTTCAGAGAAAAGAATATTTCCTTAGCTCTGTCAAGTGAGTGACTTCTTCTTTTGCAACCCTTCATTCTCGATTCACCTGCAAAGGGAAACATCCTTTCTACACATACCCTGTCATTTGAGGTGATCTTATTGAAACATAGATGGTCCTGAGGGACTGACACAGTTGATACTGAAAGGATGCTATTCTTTTTGGGAGAAACTAGAAGTAGAGGTCACAGTTGAAACTAAGGAGTCCCCATTAAGACAGAGAAAGAAGATGTTTTCCTCTTTGAGGGCTGTGGGTCTTTTGAAGTGTCTTCCCAGAGAGTGGTGGAGTCAATATTGTTGAATATTTTTTAAGGCAGAAATAAATAGATTCTTGACTAACAAAGCAGTTGATGGATATCAGAAGTTAGCAGGAATGTGAAGTTGAGGACACAGCCAAATCAGCCAAGCCTTTATTGGCTAGAGAGGCTGAATGAGCTGGAGACACACTTGCTCCTAGTTTGTATAATCCCATGTCTGAAATATAGGTGGAAATCTACAACCCTTTTCCCTGTTTTTTTAATGTTTTAGACCAAACTTACCTGTTAGCGATTTTTTTTATGTCTGTTCGATTAGTTTAATCTGAATCCAGTTAAAAAGTAGAGAAAGAGCTGAAGAAACTCAGGCAGCCTCTGTGGAAAGAAAAACCTTTCAAATGCAGTGATCCTTCTGGGTTTCTCCAGCACTTTCTGTCTTTGGTTCAGATCTCCAGCATACACAACGCTTTGTTTTGTTTTTTTAGCAGATGAAGTGTACCTCGGGCTTGTACAAATTATTTGAGAAGGAACAGTTCTTTCACCAGGGAAGAGAAAGGTAAAAATGCAGTTCCAATTGTCTGTACTCAGTAGAAGTGGGCCATTTTACTTTAATGACATGTCTGTAGTGTGACTAAGAAGCAGTGAATAGGCGTGCAACAATGTCCCAATTATCCGACATTCAGAAGATAATGAGAGAATCATTTTGAATTTTCAATAGCCAAGAACAAACTGTTCATAACATATGACAACAATAGGATGTTCAATGTGCTTGCTTGTGCCCCGTGTTGCAATTGTCTGAAATCTGTTGTCGCCTTTTACCCTGCCTTAACAAACAAAGAAGGCCGAATTGTGAAATCGGACATGCTACACAAACACAATTTAATTAAAACAAGTTGAATGAATACATATTGTATTTGCAGAGGATTATATTTGTAAATGCTGAGAAGAACATGCGCACAGATTATGTCATTAGTGCTCAGGTTTAGATTAATTAACTAGAAGTTGATGAAAACGTTAATACAGGAACAAGGTGGGGATATTGCCATGGCACACTCTGAAGGAGGTGATAGGTTGGAAAGGGCAGGACAGATTCATTCAACAACATCAAAGCATCAGACAACTTTACAAATTAGGCCACAACGTTTGCAAATTTAGCTCTGGATAAAGATGCTGAAAATGTGTTGCTGGTTAAAGCACAGCAGGTCAGGCAGCATTCAAGGAACAGGAAATTCGACGTTTCGGGCCAGAGCCCTTCCTGATGAAGGGCTCTGGCCCGAACCGTCGAATTTCCTGTTCCTTGGATGCTCCCTAAACTGCTGTGCTTTAACCAGCAACACATTTTCAGCTCTGATCTCCAGCATCTGCAGACCTCACTTTTTACGCTGGATAAAGATGCCTAGACCTGCCAAAATCTACTCTATTAAGCAAACAAATAGACAATGGTTTACTTAGAAACATTGGTAATTCAGGCATATGGTTTAGCTCATTTAGCATATTCCACCACTCAACAAGAACTGCAGCCTAATTTCATGATGGATAAATGTTTGTACCATATTGCCCGATACCTTTGGTGCAAAAAGTAATCTGTTAATAGAGAGATGTGCCACCTGGCTTCTCCATAATCTGTATATTAAAAGTCACACCAAATCTGTTCTGAACTAGCATCCAGGTTTTAACCGAAATCTAGTACAAAGTCTCCAGGTACCTATCCTGATCTCTTATGCATCAGGTTGCACACCTGCACAATGATTCAGAGGCATTTTTAGTTTGTTTTGGGTTTTTTGGTTTGAATAGTATCTTGTACTGTGCACAAATTACTGGGAAAATTCTTAAATATTTAGTATTTAACTCACATAAATCACTGCAAGGATTGGAAGCAAAAAGAAATGCCTTTCTCTCAGTTCCAAATTCCCTCCTCACTAAATTCCCAACATTTGTGCGGTCTCCTTTTATGACCATTCTCTGCGCCCTGTCTTTACATCAGCTCTGTACCACACACTTCAATAACATGACAGTATCACACTTACATTATAAATCAGCCACTTACCAAAAGAACGACAGCTGACTGAGTGCTTGGCCTGCATTTTCAGACTAGGTAATAACTTATAAATCATTGCTTGGCTCTAAAATAGTGCAGTGTGTCCAAATTCTAGGCACCACACTTCAGGAATGGTGTCAATATTGTAAAGAGTGTGCACTGGAGATATACTGAAATATCACCAGAGCTGGGGTTATGTACACAGATTAGAGAAAGTGGGGTTATTCGCCTCAGTCAAGCGAAGGAGAGATTTAATAGAGCTGTTCAAAATTTTGAGGCGTTTTGGCACAATACATAGACAGCACGGTTTAAACCAACTGAAAGTTTGCTAATCAGAGGACAACCATGAATTGGTAAAAGTATTCAAAGCACAGGGAGGTTAGAAGACACAATACCGGGGTTTGATTTAATTTCAAAGCAGGGCCTGAAAGGATGAGTGAAGTGGAATCAGGACTAACTTTGTAAAATGAATTGGAAATCTGTTGGAATGGGAAAAACACAACATGGCTACAAGGGAAAATAAACAAGGAAGTGGACGAGGGCAGGACTTACACAGTTAATGTTACAGCCCTGGGGAGTGTCATCAAGCAGAGAGATCAGATATACATAGTTCCTTGAAAGTGGTGTCACAGGAAGACAAGGTGGTAAACAAGGCAATTGGCATGCTTGCCTTCATTGGTCAGATCACTGAGTACAGGAGTTGGGACTTCATCTTACAGCTGTAGAAGACATTAATTAGGCCACAGTTGGAGGATTGTGTGTAATTCTTGTCACCCTTCCTTTAGGAAGAATGTTATTAAACTGCAAAAGGTGCAAAAACAATTTACAAGCATGTTGCCAGAGTTAGAGAGTTTGATCTATGAGGAGAGGCAGGATAGGCTGGAACCTTCTTCCTTGGAGCATAAAGGTCATCTTATAGAGGTTTATAAAATCATGAGGGGTATAGATAAGGTAAATAATCATAGTCTTTTCCCCAGGTCATGGGAGTCCAAAACTAGAGGGCATAGGATTAAGGTGAGAGGGGAAAGATTTAAATGGGACCTGAGGGGCAACTTTTTCACACAGAGGGTGGTGTGTATATAGAACAAGCTGCCAGAGGAAGTAGTGGAGGGGGGTACAATTACAACATTTAAAAGATATTTGGACAGGTACATGGATAGGAAAGATTTAGAGGGATATGGGCCAAATGCGGAAAATGGGACTAATTCAGTTTAGGAAAGCTGCTCAGCATGGACAGCTTGAGCCGAAGGGTCTATTTCCATGATGTACGAATCTATGATTCTAACTGGATAACATTTTGAAGGAACTGTCCCCTTCTGTCCAGTGTCAGATAATAGTCTCATGAATAGCAATAAAATAGGAGTAATAAATTATTTCAATTGATTCTGGAAATACTCAAGATGATCTTGTGGCACCTGTGGAGAGACAAACAAAGTTTTGAGTCCAATATGGCTGTTCCTCAGGACTGTTCTGAAGAAATTCACAAGTGTCAAACCATCACACAAATTGATCGAAATACATGACCAGATCAATACTGTCATTACAAAGGAAAATGATGTCATTTGGAAAGTGGACAAAATAAGTCGAGGAAAGGAAGAGAGGATGAAAGGACAATGGTAGACATTAATCAGGTTTTTAACTAATGGGAACAAGGTGAAGGATGGTGGGGAACATCTCCATGAGGTAATCAACAAAATGAAAAGCAGTGAGCACAGTTAAAGATAGTTATGAAGTTGAGTTGGGGACTTACTGAAAATACTCAACAAATTGGCCCAGAATCTAAACAGATGAAAGATGGGCCAAAGAAGTTATCAACAACCACTGCATTCTGATGAAAGATCCACCTGTAAACATAGAAACATAGAAAATGGGGGCTGAGCAGGCCATTCAGCCCTTTGATCCTCCAACTCAGTCCCTTGTTCCCACTTCCACCCAATAACATTTGATCTCTTTAGCCCTAAGAACTCTAACCCTTTCTTGGAAACATTTAGTATTTTGGCCACAACTACTTTCTGTAGCACAGAATACTACTTTCTGTAGCAAATTGTCTAGATAACCCCAGACCTTGTTCCCCTATCCTGTATGCCCCAGATTCCTTGACACAGAGAGAATGGGATGGTTGCGGAAAAGGTTCTGGAATTTGTTAAGACATTCCCATTAGTCAATTACCGCTAATCTCTATTAATCAAGACTTATCACAAACATTCATGCAATCCACTGCCCCTGTACATACTGAATACTGCTGAAAGCCCAGGGTTTCATGTCCTGGTTTGCAGACACTGCCAAGTAGTCTACCAAGACAATTAATGTAATGTACCACACTCGCTATCTCCAAGTCGTCAGTCAATACTGCTCTTCCAATCTGCATTATAGAGCAAGCATTCACGCAGCACAGAAAGGAAGTTATAGTGAGCACTATACTCCACGGTAGTTGCATAATAATTTAACAGTAAAAAGTGAGGTCTGCAGATGCTGGAGATCAGAGCTGAAAATGTGTTGCTGGTTAAAGCACAGCAGGTTAGGCAGCATCCAAGGAACAGGAAATTCGACGTTTGCGGCCAGAGCCCTTCACCAGGAATACTCTGGCCCGAAACGTCGAATTTCCTGTTCCTTGGATGCTGCCTAACCTGCTGTGCTATAACCAGCAACACATTTTCAGCAGTAATAATTTAACAGCACAGGTTTAAAAGTGCAGATTTCAGGAATCCTGGCTCACTCCCTATCTCGGAAGACACAGAGGTGGATTTCACTTTCTTGTTGAAGTAATGTCAAAGATATTTTCCAGCATAAGTAACATTCCTGGGAATTTAAGTCGATAATGCTGGGTTACTGTAATTTTAGGTGGTGGCATAAAACATGGAAATATCAGGACAGCTGCCTATTATACAGCCTTCCTGAATTTCACATCCATTACTTCAACAGGAATGAAACTCAGGAGAGATGTATAACAGGAGCTGATGCGATATCATGGGTTTTGCACTAGTGGCAATGTCAAGATAATCTCCAATTTCTTTAGCTCTGATGTACCACGTAAAAAGTTGACAAAGGCAGCTTTGTACAGAAACACCGAACTTAGGAGCAGGAGTAGATGTCAGCCTACCCAGACCACTCCATTATGCAGCAAGATCATGACAGATCTGATTATTAACTCAACTCCATTTTCCTTTCTGCCCCAAGAACCCTGACTTGCTGATCAAAATTCCACCTAATGATGCACTCAGTAAATCTAAACACACAGCTCCACTACTTACAGGCAAACAATTCCGAGATGGAGAAAGGAAGTCTCCTTACTTCTGCTTTATAAGTGCTTTTTTGAAGGAAATGGACAACTAACATTGTTGGGTCTCTGCTCAGAAGACAGTTTATGTCAAACAAAATTCAAAGGAGATGTGAGGGACAAGTTATTTACACAGAGAGTGTTAGGAGTCTCAATGTCAGGGGTGGTGGTGGAGATAGATAGGATAGGGATGTTTAAGAGACTTTTGGATAAGGACATGGAGATGCAAGGGATGGGGCAATATAGACCATGGGCAGGTAGAAGGGATTAATTTAATTTGTCGTCATGTTCAGCACAGCATTGTGGGCCCGTTCCTGTGCTGTACTGTTCTATGTTCTACGTAAAATTTTAGAACTGTGTTTTTATTAAGCACAGCAGAGAAAACAAAAACACAATTGATCAGTGTAAGTGAAAGCTGTTATACGAGGAATAACTTATTTGCAATCTATATCTGTAGAGACAATGCAGAGAAATAAGTGTCTGCTTTTCTGTTGTGGTAAGCTTTGAAATAAATAGATTATTCAGGTAGCTGTAGTTTGTTCTTATATCATAAAAATTTGGTCTTGGTTTCCTGCTGTAACATCACATGGATCTTGCCATCTGCATTTTGCACCACCTACTCCTTGTGTTAATAAAGCAGATAGCTTGCCACAGAATTGTTCAAAAGAAAACCATAATGCATCATTATTGTACATTAAGGGCTGAAAATGAAAAGCCATTAGAGTTACTAAATGAAAATCTCAGGAAACCTTCCACTTCTATTGGTATCAATTTAGAAGAACTGCAGCAGACTTCTCACGAAGCAATTTGCTCAGCGCTGTGGACTCTGAATCACTTTGCTCTGATGTTTTGTGTGAAGTCAACATAGAAACTGGCCACTTGACCCAAACGGTCATGCTAGTGATAATGCTCCATGTAAGCCTCCAGGTGTATCCTCAGCAAATCAGCAGAGCTTCAAACGACTCTCCCTTAAGTGCTTATCTGACTTCACCCCACTTGCATCAATGCCATTCCCCTCAGACTTTTGTGCCATAGTGAATTTCACATTTGAATCACTCTCTGGATTTAAAAGAAAGTTTCTCCTGATTTCCCTTGTTGAGCTTAAAAATACGGGGTAGACCATTTAGGACAGAGATGAGGAGAAACTTCTTCACCCAGAGAGTGGTGGCTGTGTGGAATGCTCTGCCCCAGAGGGCAGTGAGGCCCAGTCTCTGGATTCATTTAAGAAAGAGTAGGATAGAGCTCTCAAAGATAGTGGAATCAAGGGTTATGGAGATAAGGCAGGAAGAGGATACTAATTAGGAATGATCAGCCATGATCATATTGAATGGCAGTGCAGGCTCGAAGGGCTGAATGGCCTACTCCTGCACCTATTGTCTATTGAACATATTTACGATTATCTTACAGTCATGATCACTAGTATTAGTAGTTCCCACAAGTTACTAGTGAAGAAGGTGTTTGGTATGCTTTCCTTTATTGGTCAGAGCATTGTGTATAGGAGTTGGGAGGTCATGTTACGGCTGTACAGGGACATTAAGTTAGGCCACTTTTGGAATATTGTGTGCAATTCTGGTCTCCCTCCTATAGAAAGGATGTTGTGAAACTTGAAAGCGTTCAGAAAAGATTTACAAAGATGTTGCCAGGGTTGGAGCATTTGAGGTTGAATAGACTGGGGCTGTTTTCCCTGGAGGGTTAGAGGCTGAGAGGTGACCTTATAGAGGTTTATAAAATCATGAGGGGCATGGATAGGATAAGTAGACAAGGTCTTTCCTCTGGGATAGGGTAGTCCAGAACTAGAGGGCATAGGTTTAGGGTGAAAGGGGAAAGATATAAAAGAGACCTAAGGGGCAACTTTTTCATGCAGAGGGTGGTGTGTGTATGGAATGTGCTGCCAGAGGAAGTGGAGGAGGCTGAAACAACTATAGCAAATAAAAGGTATCAAGATGGGTATACGAATGGGAAGGGTTTAGAGTGAAGTGGGCCAAGTGCTGGCCAATGGGATTAGATTGGGTTGGGACATCCAGTGGCATGGACGAGTTTGACCAAAGGGTCTGTTTCCATGCTGTATATCTCAATGACCCTAAGTACAATCATTTTTCTGGTCTGGCTGATTTCACAATCAGAGTGGCAGCCTGGCCTGGCAATGGAGCCAGAGACTCCTGGTTGCAGTGAGCCCGGAGCAGAGACTTCTGGTTGTAGGCACTGTGGTGGCGGCACTTCTTGGCTGTGGTGGGCCCGGAGCCGGGGTCTCCTGGTTATTGGTGAGGTGGCAGTGACAGCAGAGCCTGAGGTTCCTGGTTGCGAGTGAGTGTGGATCCAGTGACAAAGAGATGGTGCCTGAAGAGTAGTGACTCTGACATCAGTGGATCTGGTGCAGGTAGTGGAGCAGCTGTGATTGGTCGGCTCAGTGCACATGGTAGAGTTGGCAGAATGATGATGGACTTCCTTTCAGCTTTACCTCTAGATTCTTTTTACTCTTAAAATGTTCAAATAGTGCAGGGATTAGTAGCGACAAGTTGAAGTTTTCACTGCATTTTACTGTGTTATTTGTTAAAGATCACAAGTGACAACAGATCATCATTCATATTGGTTCATTCCAGGGTTGGGAACCCAGAAGTGCCTGTGGCAGGAAGGTATGGGTCATCTTACCGAAGGCAGAACAGGAAGGACCATGTGCTAATTAGAAATAACAGGTAGAGCAGGGAAAGTAGAAGCTCAATCAACAGCCCCACTGGGAGATGGGGGTGATGCTGAGGGGAGTACAAGAAAACACCAACATGGATACATCCTTAATCACTGACAAATGTTAGTTGGAAGAGGTCCACAAGAATTAGGGCCATCCACATGAAGGTGGGAACCCCTTCACAGGACCTGTTCTGACTGCATCTCTGTATTTTTAAAAAATTGCCCTCTTTTATTTCTGCGATGAACCTTTGAGAATGATTCTGGGGCCAGGAAACTCAGGAGGTCCTGGTAGTGGTGACCACTGGCCAGAGGGAAGAAAGGACCAGGGGCAGCCCCTTGAGATGTGTTGGGTAGTAATGGGCAGAACTTGGAGAATAGTGTGAGAAATCTCACGAGGGGTTACGGACAGAAACCGTGCAAGAAATTCATTCTTAACTCATTCCTGGCTAAATCCAGCCCATGGTTTCTCCAGTGCCCTGAATAACTGAAGTATAATCTGTTCAATACTGAATAACAATGCAGTATCTTCTTAACTGTTTGCTGTTTCTCCAGACTGACTTTTTATGACTCATGCACAAGAACACCCACATCCCTCTGCACCTCAAAATTCTGCAGTTGCTCTTCACTTATAGTCTTTAATTAATTATTCTTTTCAAAGTGAAGGATTTCACATTTTCTCACATTTTACATCGGACACTTAACCTGTCTATATCCATCTGCATTCTTATTATTTCATTTTCGCAGCCTACCTCCCTCTGCATCCTTGTGTCAACCACAATTTTAACCTCTATGCCTTTGATTCCCCTCATGTTAGCCATTGGTATAAATTGAAAAACTTTGAGGGCCCACCACAGACACATACTGTAACCTGCCAATCTCTTTGTGTATACTCTATTTTCTGTCAGTCAACCAATCTTCTATCCATGCCCCAACCCACCACACTCATGAGCTCCTACTTTGTACTATAATCTGTTATGTGGCACCTTGTCTAATTCCTTCTGGAAATCCAAGTACAGGAAATCAACAGGCCCCACTTTATCCACAGTGCATGTCATTCCATCAAAAAATCCCAATTGGCTAAACATGACTTCTTTTCACAAAGCCATGCTGACTCTTCATGATTACCTTGAATTTTTCCAAATGCCCGGTATAACTTTCTCTGGCATCCCACTAGTAATTTGGCATCTAACTTCTCACACTCCCACAGCGGAACCTTTTTCCTATTTCTATCCATGTGGACAACAAGAATTGGATACTTCCCCTCCCACTATAAGCTTTTCTCCAGCCCAGGGCAGGTATCCCAAACTGTGGCATTACTCGGGCAACACAGCCTTCTGGGCTTATGGTCTTTGCTGCAGGGAACAGTGTCAATTCACCCTCACTGTACTGTCCCCCATCACTGTGTTCCTTCTTATCTCCCCAACCACTTGAATAGCTTACTGTGCCACTCATCCATCTGCCTGCCATCACTGCCATTAAAACCAGGTGTAAACAAACCTCAAACTTGCTGGAACATTGTAAAGCCTGAAGCATCTACACACCAGCCTTCTGGGTCTCCTTTCTTGCCACACCTTCAGTCAGACCTTCTGTCCCTGACCACTGACCAAATCAGAAATCCCTGTCTGTTATCTGTCTAACACCACAACCAGTAACAAATGGACCACTTGAAAGGAATCTCACTTTCTGTTGGACTGGGATTGAATCTTCAGGTAATTTTGCCACCACTGAGCTACATCCAAAAGAACATTCATGCCAGAGTATGGGGCAGAGAGGATGAAATGTGTAAGACGAACCAGTAGCTGCAAAAAATGTACAGCCCAAAGAATGGGAGGAAGATGCAGACGTGGGGTCAAAGTTATTGAGAAACTTGAGGCCAGCAATTGATGCAGTGAACAGTAAGTAATTTAAACAGTTCATGTGATGAGCTAGATTATCAGAGTTACTGCTGAATCAAAACGTGGGAATGTTCTATTGTGAGAAAAGAGTGAAATGCAGTTCCTCCTGACATTGTGTAAATAATGTTTTATCACAGGATTAGTCAGGGGCAGTAATATAAACAGTCATATGTATATGAGACATAATATTGCGTCACAGCTTGACTTTTTGAACATAACCAGAAGGAGTTAGTATTTTGGTGGTCCATCTTATACTAAGAGGCGCAATTTAAACCTAAGTCCTCTATTAGAAATTGAGAGGGGTGGGGGCAACTCTGGTTGTACAGCCTCCCACCAGGATCTCTCACATGGTAAAAATCTTCAACTGATCCGAAACCAAACAATGCTAGAGATCACCGCAGGTCAGGCACCATCCCTTCCCATCCAGGCTCGAAACATCAGCTTGCTCTCTTTCCACAGATGCTCCCTGACCTGCTGTGATCTCCAGCATGTTTTGTTGTCAGTACAGATTCCAGCATTTGCTCCATCATCTGATCTTGTGGATTACACAATACAGTCAGCCTAGAGTCATAGAGTCACAGAGGTCTATAGCACAGAAAAATGCCCTTTGGCCCAACCATTCTGTGCTAATTAAGAATAACCACCTAACTATTCTAATCTTAATTTTCCGCACTTGGCCCATTGCCTTATATCATGTGACATTGCAAGTTCAAAACTAAATATTTCTTAAATGTTATGCAGTTTCTGCCTCTACCACCCTTACAGACACCCTCTGGATGAAAAATATTTCTTCATTTCCCCTCTAAACCTCCTTCTCCTTGCCTTAAATCCATGTTCCTGGTCATGAATCCCTTCATCAAGGGGAAGTGCTCCTTTCTTTCTACCCTATCCATGCTGTTTATCATTTTATACATCTCCTTAGTCATCTCTGCTCCAAGGAAAATAACCCCAGTCTACCCACTCTCTCTTCATAACTAAAACGCTCCAACTGAGCCAACATCCTGGTAAATCTGAATCAAAGCAAATTACTGCGGATGCTGGAATCTGAAACCAAAAGAGAAAATGCTGGAAAATCTCAGCAGGTCTGGAAGGAGAGAAAAGAGCTGACGTTTCAAGTCTAACTGACCCTTTGTCAAAGCTAAAAAAAAGGGAGAAATAGGGAGGTATTTATACTAGGCTGAGAGAAGGTGAGTCAAGACTCCAGAAGCAAAGGTAGCAATAAAGAGGTGATAGTGACAGTGCACAGAGAGATTATAGGGAGATTAGGAGCTGTGAATGATCAAGACTGAAGCCAGTGCTATGTGACAAAATATGTGGGGGATGGGTGAAGCAGAGGCAAAATGGAAAACAGGGAAGAAGGGTAGCAAAGGGGGAAGAGGAGAGGAAAAAGGTGATGAGAGAGTGGGGAGCGAGAGAAAGAGAGACAATGAAGAAATAAGTGAAAAGAAAATGAATAAATGTATTAAAAAATGAAATAAATGAAATAAAATTACGGAGCAGAATGAAAACAGAGGGGTCGAGATGGGATAATCGTCTGAAGTTGTTGAATTCAGTGTTGAGACCGGCAGGCTGTAACATGCCTGGTTGGAAGATGAGATACTGTTCCTCCAGTTTGTGTTGAGCTTCACTGGAACATTGCAGCAGGACAAGGACAGACATGTGGGCATGGGAGCAGGATTGTGTGTTGAAGTGGCAAGCCACGGGAGGGTCCGGGACCTGATTGCGTGCAGACCGAAGGTGCTCAGCAAAGTGATCACCCAGTCGGTGTTTTGTCTCTCCGATATAAAGGAGACCACATTGGGAGCAACGAATGCAATTGACCAAATTGAAAGAGGTACAAGTGAAATGCTGTTTAATCTGAAATGAGTGTCTGGGGCCTTGGATGGTGAACATGGAAGAGGTAAAGGGCCAGGTGTTGCACCTTCTGCGGTTGCATGGGAAGGTGCCATGTGTGATGGGAGAGGTGTTAGGTGTGATGGAGGAGTGGACTAGGTTGGCCTGGAGGGAACAATCTCTGCAGAATGCAGACGGGGGAGGGAAGGGAAGATGTGTTTAGTAGTGGCGTCGTGTTGGAGATGGCGAAAATGGCGGAGGATTATTCTTTGCATGTGAAGGCTGGTGGGGTGAAAGGTGAGAACAAGAGGGACCCTATCCTTGTTCTGGCAGGGGAGGGAGGGGGTGGGGGTTGTGGCGCGGGAGATGGACCGCACGTTGTCGAGAGCTCTGTCAACAACTGTAGGTGGGAAGCCACGGTTGGAGAAGAAGGAGCACATATTAAGAGCACCACTTTCTCAAATGGCCTCATCAGAACAAATGCGGCAGAGGTGAAGGAGCTGACAGAAAGGGATAGAGTCCTTACAGGACATAGGGTGAGAAGAGCTGTAGTCCAGATAGCTGTGGGAGTCTGTGGGCTTGTAATGGACATTAGTGGATAGACTATTGCCGGAAATGGAGACAGAACGGTTAGGGAAAGGAAGGCAAGTGTCGGAGATGGACCAGGTGAAGGTCCTTCCTTTTGTTGACCTTTCTGTCTCCATTTCCGGCAATAGTCTATCCACTAATGTCCATTACAAGCCCACTGACTCCCACAGCTATCTGGACTACAGCTCTTCTCATCCTATGTCCTGTAAGGACTCTATCCCTTTCTCTCAGCTCCTTCGCCTCTGCCGCATTTGTTCTGATGAGGCCATTTGTGAAAGTGGTGCTCTTAATATGTGCTCCTTCTTCTCCAACCGTGGCTTCCCACCTACAGTTGTTGACAGGGCTCTCGACAACGTGCGGTCCATCTCCCAGGCCACAACCCTCATCCCCCTTCCTCCCCTCCCAGAACAAGGATAGGGTCCCTCTTGTTCTCACCTTTCACCCCACATGCAAAGAATAATCCTCCGCCATTTTCGCCATCTCCAACACGACGCCACTACTAAACACATCTTCCCTTCCCTCTCCCGTCTGCATTCTGCAGAGATTGTTCCCTCCAGGACAACCTAGTCCACTCCTCCATCACACCTAACACCTCTCCCATCACACACGGTACCTTCCCATGCAACCGCAGAAGGAGCAACACCTGGCCCTTTACCTCTTCCATGTTCACCATCCAAGGCCCCAGACACTCATTTCAGATTAAGCAGCATTTCACTTGTACCTCTTTCAATTTGGTCTATTGCATTCGTTGCTCCCAATGTGGTCTCTTCAATATCTGAGAGACAAAACACCCACTGGGTGATCACTTTGCTGAGCACCTTCGGTCTGCGTGCAATCAGGTCCCAGACCCTCCCGTGGCTTGCCACTTCAACACACAATCCTGCTCCCATGCCCACATGTCTGTCCTTGTCCTGCTGCAATGTTCCAGTGAAGCTCAACACAAACTGGGGGAACAGCATCTCATCTTCCAACCAGGCATGTTACAGCCTGCCGGTCTCAACACTGAATTCAACAACTTCAGATGATTATTATCTCAACCCTTCTGTTTTCATTCTGCTCTGTAATTTTATTTCATTTATTTCACTTTTCTTTTTTTTATTTTTTTTCACTGTTCTGTACCTCTTATTCCTTCATTGTCTTTCTTTCTCTCGCTCCCCACTCTCTCATCACCTTTTTCCTCTCCTCTTCCCCCTTTGCTACTCTTCTCCCCTGTTTTCCATTTTGCCTCTGCTTCACCCATCCCCCACATATTTTGTCACATAGCACCGGCTTCAGTCTTGGCCATTCACAGCTCCTAATCTCCCTATAATCTCTCTGTGCACTGTCATTGTCACCTCTTTATTGCTACCTTTGCTTCTGGAGCCATGACTCACCTTCTCTCAGCCTAATATAAATACCTCCCTATTTCTCCCTTTTTTTTAGCTTTGACAAAGGGTCAGTTAGACTCGAAACGTCAGCTCTTTTCTCTCCTTACAGATGCTGCCAGACCTGCTGAGATTTTCCTGCATTTTCTCTTTTGAATCCTGGTAAATCTGCTCTGTGCCATCTCCTTCCCTCCTCTCATGTGGATTCCAAAACTGTACATAATGCTGTAGCTGTGGCCTAACCAACATTTTAGATAGTTTCAGAATAAGCTCCCTCCTCTTAAATTCTGTACTTCAGCTAATAAAGGCAAGTATTCCATATGCCTTCTTAGCCACTTAATCCACCAAACCTGCTCCTTCAGAGACTTGTGGACATACCAAGATCCCCCTGATCTTTACCGTTCTGAAGAAGGGTCACTAGACCCGAAACATCAACCCTGCTTTCTCTCCACAGATGCTGCGTTTTCCCAGCAATTTCTGGGGGTTTTTGTTTCTGATTTCGAACATCCACAGTTCTTTGGGTTTTTTTTCTTTGATCTTCAGTGTTTCCCAGGGTCCCAATATTCATCATGTATTCCATTATCTTGCTTGCCCTGCTCAAACACAACTTTATCTGTACATGTGTAATGAATACTCAGCTACCCATCTATTCATTTCCACAGCCTGATGGCTGTAAGAATGATTGAATTTTCAATCAGCACAGTTCTCATTCCACAGGAATAAAAGTGAGTGCAACAAAGACATGGGGATGAAATGATCATTCTCATTGCTAACAATGTGGAATGGGAGTAGTTACAATGAAACCATACTGTACATTTGTTTACACTTAAAAATGATTTTATTTTGGTCAAGAAAAGAATAATATACTCGTGGAGTCACAGTGTCACACTGCACAGAAACAGACTGTATGGTTCAACTAGTCCAAGCCGACCGTAATCCCAAAGAAAACGAATCCTCCCTGCTTGCGAAGGGCTCATGCGTCGATTCTCTTGCTCCTTGGATGCTGCCTGACCTGCTGCGCTTTTCCAGCAACACATTTTCATGCCTGCGGTTGGCCCATATCCCTCCAAACATTTCTTATTCATGTACTTACCTAAATGCCTTTTAAACATTGTAACTGCACCCAAATCCGCCACTTCCACTGGAAGCTCATTCCACACATGAACCACTCTCTGTAAACAAATTGCCCCTATGTCTTGTTTTAAATCTCTCTCCTTTCACCTTAAAAATGTATTCTCTCGTCTTGAAATCCCCCATCCTAGGGAAAAGACACCTGCCATTCACCTTATCTATGCCCCTCATAATTTTATAAAGGTCTCCCCTCAACCTCCGGCACTCCAGTGAAAACATTCCCAGCCTATCCAGCTTCTCCTTATAACTCAAAACCTCCTTTCCCGGCTTCATCCTGGTAAATCTCTTCTGAACCTTCTCCACCTTAATAATATCCTTCCTATAACAGGGAATTGAACAGGCAGTAGTGGTGTGAGCAATGGAGATGAACTTGTGCGCAGTGAAATGACAACAACTATTGTTTTATGCTGAGTTAGGAGATGCCGGTGTTGGACTGGGGTGTACAAAGTTGAAAATCACACAACACCAGGTTATAGTCCAACAGGTTTAATTGGAAGCACACTAGCTTTCAGAGCGACGCTCCTTTATCAGGTGATAGTGGAGGGCTCGATCGTAACACAGAATTTATAGCAAAAATTTGCAGTGTGATGTAACTGAAATTATACATTGAAAAGTTGATTGTTAAGCCTTTCATCTGTTAGAATACAGTGATAGTTTCACTTCTTTCATGTGTAAATCACAAAACCTTTTTTTAAAAGTTGCATTCTCGGGTTAGCTGCTAACAATGGTGATAGCTAGACAATATGTTGAAGGTGTTAGCCCCCGTGTTCTCTATTTATGACCTGATGTTTAGATTGATTCTAATCTAAAAAGTGAGATAACAGAGTTTTACATAAATTCATGCAGTCTTTGAGCTCAGAGTTCTACATGAATGTATGCAGTTTTTGAGCAAAGTGCAATGTAACTCTGCAAGTACAAATTCACCCCACAAAATATATGTGTGCATGTGGGTCTTTGTGTGTCTGTTTGTCTGGAGTGGGGGTTGTGAGTGTGAGAAAGTGTGTGTGTGTGTGTGTGTGTGTGTGTGTGGTGAGTGCAGAGTGTCTTAAGTCCGTGAGGGGGTGCATGTGTGAGCGTGAGAGTGTGTGTGTCTATAAGGGTGTGTGTGAGTGTCTGTGTGCGCGTCTGCGTGTACCTATGCCCATGTGTATGTGAGAGTGTGTGTGTGTAGGAATATCTGTGTGTGTGTGTGTGTAGTGCAATGGTGATCACCTGTAATGTGACATGAACCCAAGGTCCCGGTTCAGGCCCTCCCTATGGGTACTGAACTTAGCTATCAGTCTCTGCTTGGTCACTTTCCTCTGCTGCCTGTCCCAAAGTCCACCTTGGAGGATGGTTACCCGAAGGTCCGAGGCTGAATGTCCTGGACCACTGAAGTGTTCCCCAACTGGGAGGGAACCCACCTGTCTGTTGATTGTTGTGCGGTGCCCATTCATCCGTTGCCGTAGCCTTTGCTTGGTTTCCCCAATGTACCATGCCTCCGGGCATCCTTGCCTGCAAAGTATAAGACAACGTTGGCTGAGTCATATGAGTACCTGCCATGTACAAGGTGGAGGTGTCCCCACGTGTAATAGTGGTATCTATGTCCACAATCTGACGCGTCTTGCAGTGTCCACCGTGACAGGGTTGCATAGAGTTGTCCTGAGAGAGGGGCAGTTTGCTACAAATAATGATCTGTTTGAGGTTTGGCGGTTGTTTAAAGGTAAGTTGTTTAAAGTGGAGGTGTGGGAAAGGTCTTGGTGAGGTGCTCATCCTCATTGATAATGTGTTGCAGGTCACGAAGAACATGGCATAGCAAACTGAGAGATCTCATTACAACCTAACAATGAACCAGATGTTGTATTTTGCTGGATTGTTTTTACATAATGGGTTTAGAGTAGATTAGATTAGATTCCCTATAGAATGGAAACAGGCCCTTCGGCCCAACAAGTCTACAGCAACCCTCCGAAGAGTAACCCACCCAGACCCATTCACCTACCCTATATTTACCCCTGACTTAGCATGGCCAATTCACCTGACCTGGACATCTATGGATTGTTTATATGTAAGTATATTTATGCATGACTAAAGTATAACAGAAAATGAACATTATTTTGAACATTTTGCTTTTAGTTAGCTGTCGAAACGAAATTTGAAAATGTCCACACTCCCAGTCACCAATTAAGGAAAGAAAAACGTTAAAAACATATATTGAACAATTTCTCTTTGCTGTAGGGCTACTTGTGATATTTGAAAGCATTTGCCAGAATCTTTGAAATCTTTAAAAACACTTGTGATAAAATCATTTATGTGAATGCCATAATTTTTTGTAATTGGACAATATTTTTCTTCAAGGACCTACAGGGATTTGACTGATTTCAGTACTTAAGCATCAGTTAAGTCATTCCTGAAGACAAATATAGAAGCCAGCAGATTTTGTTGAACAGTCTAATGTATGAGTGGGTGTTCCATCATTTACCATTAAGGCATAATCTTAGTCAAGAGAGGTGAGAGGAGTTACATTAGTGCTCCCAGCTTTAATTTTTTTTTTGGAAAGACAAGATTGTGAATAAACATGAAATGACAGTCTTATTTTCTTTTGTGCCATTTTACAAGGATGGGGAGAATCACTCGAACCTCAAAATGGTATCTAGGTGACAGATCAACTCTGGATAGATTTACTCACTGTTTGCATTTTGTCTTATGATATAATGGTTATCGTAATCAACTTTGCTAAAGTAACACACAGAAAGCGAAATAAAAGAAGGAACTTGCATTTATATTGTGACTGCAGGACATCCCAAATGTGGTTTACAACCAATTAAGGGAATCTAACTACAGTCATAGGAAAATTATTGGAAAAGTCTGAGGGACAAAATTAATATCCCACTTGGAAAGGCAAGGATTAATCAAGGACAGTCATCATGGTTTTGTAAGGGAGAGACAACGTCTGAAAAATTTGATTGAATTTTTCAAAGAAATGTTGAGATATTTAGATGACGACAATGAAATTGATGTGGCCAACCTGGACATCAGACAGACTTTGATAGGGTCTTGAATGCACACTAATTAAGAATTTAAGAGCTCAAGAGATCCAATTTGGCAAATTGGCTCCAAACTTAGCTCAGTGGTGGAAGCAGAAGTTTTTGTGACAGGAAATTTGTGTACCACAGGGTTCAGTACAGGGATGTGTACGTTAATGATCGAGACATGAATGTAGGAGGTTTGATCAGTAATTTCACAGATGACGTGAACATTGATATTATGGTAAATGGTGAGGCGGAAAACTTAGACTAACAGGACCAAATCGACAAGCTGCCTGAATGAGCTGAACAGTGCCAAATCAAATTTAACTCTGAAAATGTGAAGTGATGAAGGCAAGAGGGTATATGTAAATCAGTAGAACCCTAGGAAGTACAGAGGATTAGTGACATTTTGATGTGCCTGTCCACAGATGCAAGAAGGCAGTTAAGAGGCTATATTGAATACCTGCTTTTATCAGTCAAGGCATTGAATACAGGAGCAAGGAGGTTATGTTGGACATTAGTTAGGCCACAGCTGGAGTACTGTGTATAGTTCTGGTTGCCACACTATAGGAGAGATGTGATTGCACTCAGGAAGAGATCACCAGGATGTTGCCTGGGCTGGTGTGGGCAATATCTGATTGAGACAAACAAAGTTCTGAACATTATACACAGAATAGATTGAGAGATACTCATCTCCTTATTGCAGGAGTCAATAATTAGGAGCATCGTTCTAAGATATGGCGCAGGAGGTTTAAATGGGGTTTGAAATCTTTTTCACCCAGACAAGTGTGGATATCTGGAAATTGCTGCCTAAAAAGATGGGTAGGGATGGGAACTCTAAACACACTTAAGATCTATTTAGATGGTCACTTGAAACGTCATAACATATGAGTCTACAGGCCAAGTGCTGGAAAATGGTATTAGAATGGATGGATATTTGGTGATAAATGTGGACAATATGAGCTGAAGAACTTCTTTCTGTGCTTTAAAACTCTATGATTCTAAGTACTTCTGATGTGTAATTGCCATTATAATGTAAGCGATGTAGTGTAAGAGAGCTAATATGCACATTTGTCAACCAGCTTCTGAGATCTCCAGATATGTTCCTTTTCTGAGTATGAAATGGTTTTGCTTGCTGTGTTTTTTATATACACACACACACACACACACACACACAATCTTAGTTTCAGCCCACTCTGAAGCATTTATCTGAAATCTGAACATCTACTCACTATGGAAATACAAAGCAGAAATCCTTTACCCCACTATTCACCTCTGTTAATCAATGTATCTGAAACTGGCTTCATTCCATCACTGATCTGCCAATTTTATTGCTAACTTTCTCCAGAGTAAAACATGTTAAAAATGTATTACCAAACTTAACACGGCACTGCTTCTGCTACATTGCCAGCACTGGAAATGTTTAACCTGATAAGCAGTCAACGTGTTGTTCTTATTCATTGGAAAAGCCTAATTCATGCAACTTGAAAGGAAAGTCACACTCAGTTAAGGTAAAGAGGAGTTACAGCAGTGAGGTAAAGGTTTCCCTGATTATAAAGATGCAAGAAAGAACCCAATTCACAGTTAGATGTTTTAAAATGCAGCAGAGTAACTGGACTAAGTTCCCTGATGATGTAGTTGTGAATCTTTTGATACAGGAAGTTTGGAGGACAGTCAAATACAGCGGAGTGCCATTGTCTATCCAGATCTGTATTTACATCAATCTTCAAAAAATTACTGCAGTTTTGTATGAATAACTCGTTGAGTTCATATGTAATGCAAATAAATTTTGCTAATGAAAAGTAAGGTGGCGAACTAAAAGAAAATCTACTTTACAAACATATCATGATGTGTGTTATTAACAAGTAATCAGCTCACAAACAGGTGCTTACACATGGCTCTTTACAATGTGGAATTTTTACAATTTACAATGCAGAAAGCAAATTGGAGGCCCTAGAAATTGGAAATTGGACAATCAACATAAAACATGGAAGAAAAGCATCTTACATATAGAGGTGTAGAAGATTTGTGCACCAAGGAAGTCTATTTGGTCTACTATATGGGTGGCACAGTGCTTAGCACTGCTACCTCACAGCGCCAGAGACCTGGGTTCAATTCCCACCTCAGGTGACTCTCTGTATGGAGTTTGCACATTTTCCCCATGTCTGTGTGGGTTTCCTCCCACAATCAAAAAATGTGCAGGTTAGGTGGGTTGGCCACTCTAAATTGCCCACATTGTTAGGTGTAGGGGAATGGGTCTGGGCCGGTGTGGACTTGTTGGGCCGAAGGGCCTGTTTCCACAGTGTAAGTAATCTAATCTAAAATTTCTGTTCCAGACAATAAACAGTTCTCCATCATAATCTTACTTTCCAGTTCTTAGTTCATACCCAGTAGATTACAGCACAACCAGCACAGTTACAAGCATAACTTTTATCCAGTGAAGGTTTAGGTCTCTACCATCTTTTTAGGGTAGTGACTTCCAAACGCGCAACATGTTCTGCATGAAGATAATTCTTCTTAACCCCTCTCTAATCTTTCCAGCTTTAAATCTAAACTTTCAAGTTATTGATATCTCTGCTAACTAACAAACCTTTAGGAAGTAAAACCCTCCTATCCACTTTATCCGGGCCCCTCATAACTTTGTCCACCTCAAGTAAATCTTCCCTTAGCATTCTCTGTTCCAAAGCACACAACCCTCTCCCGTCTCTCCTCACTGGCTACATTCTTGTAAATCTCTATTGTGTCCATGCTATGCAGTGATATTGTCACTGGATATTGAACACTGCAGAAAACAAGGTAAGACTGATAAATTAAACTAAATTTATTTCAATTCAAGAGGCCTATCAGGAAAGGCAGATGAACTCAGGGCATGGTTAGGAACATGGGACTAGGATATCACAGCAATTACAGCGATGTGGCTCAGCGATAGACAGGACTGGCAGCTTAATGTTCCAGGATATAAATGTTATAGGAAGGATAGAAAGGGAGGCAAGAGAGGCGTGGGAGGCGTATTATTGACAAGGGATAACATTACAGCTGTACTTAGGGAGGATGTTCTTGGGAATTCTTTGAGTGGAACTGAGAAATATTATTGGGATTGTATTATAGATCCCCTAATAGTCAGCAGGAAATTGAGAAACACATTTGTCAGGAGATTTCAGTTATCTGCAAGAATAATAGAGTGGTTATGGTAGAGGATTTTAACTTTCCAAACATAGACTGGGACTACTATAGTGTTAAAGGTTTAGATGGAGATGAGTTTGTTAAGCGTGTACAAGACAATTTTCTGACTCAGTATGTGGATGTACCTACTACAGAAGCTACAAAACCTGACCTCCTCTTGGGAAATAAGGCAGGGCAGGTGACTGAGGTGTCAGTGGGAGAGCACTTTGGGGCCAGTGGCCATAATTCTATCAGTTTTAAAATAGAGATGGAAAAGGATAGACCAGATCTAAAAGTTGAAGTTCTAAATTGGGGAGAGGCCAATTTTGACAGTATTAGGTAAGAATTTTCAAAAGCTAATTGGGGGCAGATGTTCACAGGCAAAGGGACAGCTGGAAAATGGGAAGCTTTCAGAAATGAGATAACCAGAGTCCAGAGACACTGTTCCTGTTAGGGTGAAAAGAAAGGCTGGTAGGTATAGTGAATGCTGGATGACTAAAGAATTTGAGGTATTGGTTAAGAAAAAGAAAGAAGCATATGTCAGATATAGGCAGGATAGATCGAGTGAATCCTTAGAAGCGTATAAAGGCAGTAGGAGTATACTTAAGAGGGAAATCGGGAGGGTAATAAGGGAACATGAGATAGCTTTGACAAATAAGGTTAAGGTGAATCCAAAGGGATTTTATAAATATATTATGGACAAAAGGGTAAATAGGGAGAGAATAGGGCCCCTCAAAGATTAGCAAGGCAGCTTTGTGTGGAGTTGCAGGAGAAGGAGGAGATACCTAACGAGTATTTTAAGACCATAAGACATAGGAGTGGAAGTAAGGCCATTCGGCCCATCGAGTCCACTCCGCCATTCAATCATGGCTGATGTCCATTTCAACTCAACTTACCAGCGTTCTCCCCGTAGCCCTTAATTCCTCGAGACAACAAGAATCTATCAATCTCTGCCTTGAAGACATTTAGCGTCCCGGCCTCCACTGCACTCCGTGGCAATGAATTCCACAGGCCCACCACCCTCTGGCTGAAGAAATGTCTCCGCATTTCTATTCTGAATTGACCCCCTCTAATTCTAAGGCTGTGTCCATGGGTCCTTGTCTCCTCACCTAATGGAAACAATTTCCTAGCTTCCACCCGTTCCAAGCCATGTATTATCTTGTAAGTTTCTATTAGATCACCCCTTAATCTTCTAAATTCCAATGAATACAATCCCAGGATCCTCAACCGTTCCTCATATGTTAGACCTACCATTCCAGGGATCATCTGTGTGAATCTCCGCTGGACACGTTCCAGTGCCAGTATGTCCTCCCTGAGGTGTGGGGACCAAAACTGGACACAGTATTCCAAATGGGGCCTAACCAGAGCTTTATAAAGTCTCAGTAGCACATCGCTGCTTTTATATCCCAACCCTCTTGAGATAAGAGACAACATTGCATTCGCTTTCTTAATCACAGACTCAACCTGCATGTTTACCTTTAGAGAATCTTCGACTAGCACTCCCAGATCCCTTTGTACTTTGGCTTTACTAATTTTCTCACCATTTAGAAAGTAGTCTATGCTTTTATTCTTTTTGCCAAAGTGCAAGACCTCACATTTGCTCACTTTGAATTCCATCAGCCATTTCCTGGACCACTCTCCCAAACTGTCTAGATCCTTCTGTAGCCTCCCCACTTCCTCAGTACTACCTGCCTGTCCACCTAACTTTGTATCATCAGCAAACTTCACTGGAATGCCCCCAGTCCCTTCATCCAAATCATTAATATATAATGCGAACAGCTGTGGCCCCAACACCGAACCCTGCAGGACACCGCTCGTCACCGGCTGCCATTCCGAATAAGAACCTTTTATCCCAACTCTCTGCCTTCTGTCAGACAGCCAATCCTCAATCCATCCCAGTAGCTCACCTCGAACGCCATGGGCCCTCATCTTGCTCAGCAGCCTCCCGTGTGGCACCTTATCAAAGGCCTTTTGAAAGTCTAGATAGACCACATCCACTGGGTTTCCCTGGTCTAACCTACTTGTCACCTCTTCAAAGAATTCCAAAAGGTTTGTCAGGCATGACCTCCCCTTACTAAATCCATGTTGACTTGTTCTAATCAGACTCTGTTCTTCTAAGAATTTAGAAACCTCATCCTTAATGATGGATTCTAGAATTTTACCAACAACCGAGGTTAGGCTAATTGGCCTATAATTTTCCATCTTTTGTCTTGATCCTTTCTTGAACAAGGGGGTTACAACAGCGATCTTCTAATCATCTGGGACCTTTCCTGACTCCAGTGACTCTTGAAAGATCTCAACCAATGCCTCCGCTATTTCCTCAGCCACCTCTCTCAGAACTCTAGGGTGTATCCCATCGGAGCCAGGAGATTTATCAATTTTAAGACTTTTTAACTTTTCTAGCACTATCTCTTTTGTAATGGCAACCATACTCAACTCAGCCCCCTGACTCCCTTTAATTGTTGGGATATTACTCATGTCTTCCACTGTGAAGACTGATGCAAAGTACTTGTTAAGTTCTCCTGCTATTTCTTTATCTCCCATCACTAGGCTTCCTGCATCAGTTTGAAGTGGCCCAATGTCTACTTTTGCCTGTCGTTTGTTTCTTATGTATTGAAAGAAACTTTTACTATCATTTCTAATATTACTGGCTAGCCTACCTTTATATTTGATCCTCTCATTTCTTATTACTCTCTTTGTTATCTTCTGTTTGTTTTTGTAGCCTTCCCAATCTTCTGATTTCCCACTGCTCTTGGCCACTTTATAAGATCTCCCTTTTTCTTTACTACATTTCCTGACTTCCTTTGTCAGCCATTTTCCATCAGTGTTTACTGTGGAGAAGGACATGGATGATATAGAATGTGGGAAAATAGATGGTGACATCTTGAAAAATGTCCATATTACAGAGGAGAAGGTGCTGGATGTCTTACAATGCATAAAAGTGGATAGATCCCCAGGACCTTATCAGGTATACCCTAGAAGTCTGTGGGAAGCTAGGGAAGTGATTGCTGGGCCCCTTGCTGAGATATTTGTATCATCAATAGTCACAGGTGAGGTGCCAGATGACTCAAGGTTGGCTAACATGGTGCCACTATTTAAGAAGAGTGGTAAGGGAAAGCCAGGGAACTATAGACTGGTGAGCCTGATATTGGTGGTGGGCAAGTTGTTGGACGGAACCCTGAGGGACAGGATATACATATATTTGGCAAGGCAATGACTGATTCAGGATAGTCAACATAGCTTTGTGTGTGGGAAACCATGTCTCACGAACTTGATTGAGTTTTTTGAAGAAATAATGAAGAGGATTGATGAGGCCAGAGCAGTGGACGTGATCTATATGGACTTCAATAAGGCGTTCGATAAGGTTCCTCATGGTAGACTGGTTAGCAAGGTTAGATTTCATGGAATAAAGGGTGAATTAGCCATTTGGATACAGAACTGGCTCAAAGGTAAAAGACACAGAGTGGCGTTGAAGGGTTGTTTTTCATACTGGAGGACTGTGACCATTGGTGTGCCACAAGGATCGGTGCTGGGTCCACTGCTTTTTGTCATTTATATAAATGATTTAGATGTGAACATAGGTGGTATAGTTGGGAAGTTTGCAGATGACACCAGAATTGGGATGTAATGGACTGCAAAGAAGATTACCTCAGAGTATAACGGGATCTTGATCAGATGAGCCAATGGGCTGAGAAGTGGCAGATGGAGTTTAATTTAGAAAAAAAATGTGAGATGCTGCTTTTTGTAAAGGCTAATCAGGGCAGGACTTCTACACTTAATGATAACACCCAGGGGAGTGTTGCTGAACAAAGGGACCTTGGAGTGCAGGTTCATAGCTCCTTGAAAGTGGAGTTGCTGGTAGATAGGATAGTGAAGTAGGTGTTTGGTACGCTTAGTCATAGAGTCATAGAGATGTACAGCATGGAAGCAGACCCTTCGGTCCAACCCATCCATGGTGACCAGATATCCCCACCCAATCTACTCCCACCTGCCAGCACCTGGCCCATACCCTTCCAAACCCTTCTTATTCATATACCCATCTAAATGCCTTTTAATCCTGCATCCTTCCGACTTCTTATCCTGTTACTTCACTTTCCTTTTTCCCAGTCCCATGATCTCCTCACTTTGACTTCTTTCAGCCTTATCTTTATTGGTCAGAGTATTGAGTACAGGAGTTGGGAGGTCATGTTACGGCTGTACAGAACTTTGTTTAGGCCACTGTTGGAATATTATGTGTAATTCTGGTCTGCCTCCTATCGGAAAGAGGTTGTAAAACTTGAAAGGGTTCAGAAAAGACTTACAAGAATGTTGCCAGGTTTTGATGATTTGAGCTATAGGGGGAGGTTGAATAGACTGGGGCTGTTTTCCCTGGAGCATTGGAGGCTGAGGGACGACTTTAGAGGTTTATAAAATCATGAGGGGCATGGAGAGGGCAAAGAGACAGGGTATTTTCCCTGGGGTGGGAGAGTCCAGAACTAGACGGCATAGGTTTAGGGTGAGAGGGAAACTTTAAAAGGGACCGATGGGGCAACTTTTTCACACACAGTGGGTGGTGTGTGTATGGAATGAGCTGCCTGAGGAAGCGGTGGAGGCTGGTCCAATTACAACATTTAAAAGGCATCTTGATGGGTACATGAATAGGAAGGGTTTGGAGGGATATGGGCGGGTACTGGCAAATGGGACTAGATTAATTTAGGATATCTGGTCAGCATGGCCGAGTTGGACTGAAGGGTCTGTTTCCAAGCTGCACATCTGTATGACTCTATGACTCTAAGTAATCCATAACCCAAGACTAGTGTTCTGGGAACATGTGATCACATCCCACCAGAGCAAGTGGTGAAATTTGAATTTGAATTTTAAAAGATTGAAATTATAAGATAGCTGAATGGTAACCATGTAACCATTAGTGGGCGACACGGTGGCACAGTGGTCAGCACTGCTGTCTCACAGCACCTGAGACCCAGGTTCAATTCCCGACTCAGGTGACTGACTGTGTGGAGTTTGCACATTCTCCCCGTGTCTGCGTGGGTTTCCTCTGGGTGCTCTGGTTCCCTCCCACAGTCCAAAGATGTGCGGGCCAGGTGAATTGGGCATGCTAAATTGCCCGTAGTGTTAGGTAAGGGGTAAATGTAGACTACGGGTGGGTTGCGCTTCGGTGGGTCGGTGTGGACTTGTTGGGCCGAAGGGCCTGTTTCCACACTGTAAGTAATCTAATTATGAATTGTCATTTTTTAAAAAAAACTGCTTCACTGATGTGCTTTAGGGGGAAATAAATCATCCATCCTTATCTGATCTGGCCTACATGTAAGTCCAGAACAACAACAGTGCTTGACTCTTAACCACTCTCTCGGCAATTCAGGATGGGTGATAATTGTTGGCCTAGCCAGTGTTGCCCACATAGAATTGTAGAGGTATAAACTCATACAGCACATCATACTGAACACAATCCCAAAGTAAACTAGTCCCACTTATCTACTGCTGGCCTATATCCCTCCAAACCTTTCATATTCATGTATTGGCGTAAGTGTCTTTTAAGAGTTGTAACTGTGCCCAAAACCTTCACTTCCTCAGGAGGTGCTTTCCACATGTGAACGACCCTCTGTGTAAGAACTTTGCCCCCATCTCGAGAATGAATTTAAAAATCCTTTTTGTCCTTTAAAGTGTGCACAAGACTCTAGCTGCTCTAGCATCACCTACCTCGGCTTTCATTCCATACGTTGACTTGAAAGGGAAAATACCTTGCAAACCTTTGTTATCACATTATCTATCTGTCCTTACATCTTCAGGGATCTGTGAAGATCCTCTTCTAGATCTCCCTAATCCTCGACACTTCTCAGTATCCTGTCACTTACTCTTGCCATAATCGTACTGCCCAGAGACATTACTTCAGTCTTCTCCAGGTTTAATTTTGTTTGCCACTATCAGCGCCCAGCAGACTAAAACATCGCTATCGTCCGGCAGCATCTTCCACCGCTCACAATGACATGAACCGCAGGAAGCAAAGTACTAATTATGAGCTCCACAGGCTTCCAGTTACAAAATCATAACTCTAACCTGGAGAAAATATCAAATCCAACTGTCCACTTGCTCGTAAATCAAATGGGCTTTTACTTCTCCTCATAACCTCAAGGCCTACCTAAGTGTATCACAACCGGTTGATTATTTTTGAAATACAGTCAGTATTGTTATGTAGCTGTAAGTGTTCAGAGGTCTATTTGAATGCATTAGCTTGTATTAACATATTCTTATTATTTAATCTCATCTAATTGATATGCAGTTTCCCATTTTCCTGCCCGCTGGGCAGAAATGAGACGGCAACAATTCCCAAAGTGCATGTCGGAGCAGTTACCTATTCACTCCAGCTCACTACTTGCTCTTCCAGATCTCCAAAATGGACATCAGGCACCATCATTTCAGGGCACACTGCCTGGCATCCACTGCACCCCTTGTCTATGAATATTGGCATTGGATATAGAATCCCTACAGTTCAGAAAGTGGCTATTCAGTCCATCGAATCTGCACCAATTCTCCAAAGAGCATCCCACTCAGACTCTGCCCCCTCACTCTACCCTTATAATCCTGCATTTCCCCATGGCCAATCCACCTAACCTGTTTATCCTTGGGCACTATGGGCAAATTAGCATGGCCAATCCACCTAACCTACACATCTTTGGGCTGTGGGAGGAAACCAGAGCACCCAGTGGAAACCCAAGGGGAGAATGTGCAAACTCAACACAGACAGTGGCCCAGGCCTGAAATCGAACCCAGATCCCTGCCGTTGTGATGCAGCAATGCTAACCACTGTGCCCCCTGTGACTCTCATGGCACATCTCTGATCTACTTGTAACTCTACACTTCAATAATGCCAGAATATTTTGGGCACAGTGAGAGGTCACCAGACAACTCACAGATTAAAACAGGGCTCTTTGTCCTTTCTCTCTTAGTGCTCTCTCACTTTGCAGCTACTTGGAATGAGGCAGGGGAAGGGATTAAGTGAGATGAACGTGATTGGACCAGCTGTTAGCAGAGGCAGGATGTGATGGGTGGAGTGCCAGTGGGTTGTGCGACATTAGCAATGTTGAGGGTTTGGGGAAGAGCCTGAGAAATGTCACTGAGCATCCCAGAGGGGAACCCTTCAGGAGACTCAACAAAATTGACACCTAGCTGAGTTCCTGTGAAATGCAGCTCCTTGGTTCAACATCTTGTCCAAAGGTCAGCATCTCCAAACCCACAGCAGGCCCTCAGTATTGCACCCAAGCATATGTTTAGAGTTAATTCTGCAGTGCTGTGAGGCTGACAACACACTGGAATCTCCAGATATAAAGATTAATCTCCAGCACACCACTCTTGGAGATGCAGGGGACATAAAAAAAGAACATGGGCTATTAATGAAAATCTTTGTTTTAAGTTTTCTTTGAAAACATCTGTTTACAAATTACAACGAGGTTGACCACAAGAGTAAGGACTGCTTCACTGATAAGAAAATCTATGCACCTAACAATCAGTAGGAGTCTTTTTTCTGATTCCAAATCTCAGTACTTCCAATTTAAAATTCTCGCAAGTGTTTACAAACAGCCAATAGCCTAATTGTCCCTTGTTAAGTCTGATTTATCTTCCAGCCTCCCAATCAGACACACAATTTTCAAGTACAGATAGTTCCTATTTTAAGTAGGTTTGAATTACAACTTTATCGCAGTTTGTAGATTATGGAACTTGCCTGAATGACACTACCAACCTTGACTCCATTTTCATTTCAACGCAGTGGCTGTTGCCTGGTGGAGTGGCAGAATGTCTGGAAATGAACCTTCCAGCTCAGCGAGCAAACCTACATCCAAAACCCCAACCTGAGCTACAAATCTTCTCAAAACTCGCTAAGTACAGAAAGCATAAAGGTGAATTACAAAAAGAAGTTCAGGAAAGAAAATCAAACACATCAGGAAAACATATGGAGAGGATACACCAAAAAAAACATTTTTTTGTGTTAGAAGCATGTAAAATGCAAGGACAAGTGAAGCAACAAGTCAGTTATATTATGATCAAAGTGTCAACCTATCTGTGGCGGCTGAGAATATGAGTAAGGGACATCTTGAAGACTTTGAGCTTGTCTTCACAAGACTTTGAGCTTGTTCAGGTCAATTATCACACTATAATTAAAATGAGAGTAATACATATCATGGAAAGAGCATGTTAAGAGAGGAAACCTTATTATGTTTGACTTATTTAAAAACATATACATCCCTATTTCTAAATGAATTGAAAGTCTGGTTGGGGTATCTGGTCGGCATGGACGAGTTGGACCGAAGGGTCTGCTTCTGTGCTGTACATCTCTATGACTCTATGACTGTGCATATTTGAGAACCAATGCAGGAACTGCACTTGTTCTGTAGTTTATTTTTTCAAATCATGTACCACCATATCACTCACTGTTTTCCAAAACTCCTCAGTGCTTCCCACTGCCCTTTGTCAACATCCTTGCTGCTTCCTCCTTCCTCTTCCAGTTAACCCCTTCATTGTATCCTGATCCCCTTTCCCAAACCCCTGTTCCGTCCCAATTTCTGCCCCTCTCCTCACTCTCTGCTTCTCACTTGCCACCTATCGCTCCATCACCATTCCATCATTACCTTCCTCTCATTGCCTCTCTACCTATGCCCTCACCGATTCCCGCTTGGCTTATTCTCAGTGCCTCGTTTGCAATACCTCTCTGACAAGCTCTCACTGTCAGCAAGGTCTCAGGAAAGGGAAACTCCAAGTGGGATGTGAGAAGTGGGGTGAGGACTGTCCAAAGATATGCAGGTTGGGTGGATTGGCCATGCTAAGTTGCCCATAGTGGCCAAGGATGTGCAGGTTAGGTGGGTTAGCCATAGGAAATGTAGGGTTACAGAGATAGGGTAGAGAGTGGGTCTGCGTGGGATGCTCTTTGGAGGGTCAGTGTGGACTCGCTGGACCAAATGGCCTGCTTCCACATTGTAGGGATTCTATGGTAGGCTGACAGAGGCCTTCTGGGGCCCTTTGGCTCACGACAGCTAACAGGTTTATAATGTCTCCATTTTTCCAAATACCTCTTAACCCCCTTGAAGCCCATTTCCTTGGTCATAGTTTTAGTCCTAATTTCTTCCTAAGTGCCTTTGTGTCTGTTTTCTTACTGCTCCTTTGAAGGAAGGCATTCAACACTAAAGATCTGAAATTATTGTTGGGTTATGTGCTGAACTGTGTAAGATTGCCAATGTATGTAAGTTTCACAGTTTGTATGTCAGATTATGACATGGCTCATAAGTATGCTGAAAACAAATCTGATTATCAGTATTATGTATAAACATTGCAAACTAAATTGCAATCATGTTTACCACAGTTAATGTGAGACTTATTATTTTTCTTTAAAGTACTCAGGTTATTTCCCCCAAAAGATTCTGAAAAACGCCATGGATTAATTAACGCAAGTGTTTATTTTTCTTGGAACTTTTAGTTGTAACTGTCTATGTCAATGTTCCTGCCTTGTAGTATGTTTAGTTGGCTAAATAGAATCAATGACTCAAGATTTAGGATCAATACAAACACATGAATCTATGCCAAACACTACATTATATTCCCTACAGTGTGGAAACAGACCCTTCAGCCCAACCAGGCAACACTGACCCTCCAAAGAGTAACTCATCCAGACCCATTTACCCCTAACATTACAGACAATTTAGCATGGCCAATTTACCTGGCCTGCACATCTTTGGATTGTGGGAGGAAACCAGAGGACTCAGAGGAAACCCACACAGACACAGGGAGAATGTGCAAACTCCACACAGACAGTCACCCAAGGCTGGAATTGAACCTGGGTCCCTGGTACTATGAGGCAGCAGTGCTAACCACCGAGCCACCATGCCACCCTACATCCTGCCTTGGAAGTGCTAGCTTAAAATCCTGCAACTCCCTTCCTGTCAGCACTGTGGGTGCAGCAGTTAAAAAAAAAACAGCTTATCACCACCACCTTCTCAATGGCAATTATTGATGGGTAATAAACACTGGCATACCTAACATTGCCCACATTTCCACAAATAAATATGTTGGATGTCTCTAAAATGCAGTGGATTGATTTTTTGCGTTTATCATTGAATCAGTGGCAGATAATTGAAGGAGAAGACCTGTTTTTAAACAAAGTTAAAAATCACACAGCAGTAGGTTATAGTCCAACAGGTTTATTTGGAACCACTAGCTTTCGGAGCACTGCTCCTTCATCATATGGTTGTGGAGGTTAAGATCATGCTCACTGAAATTATAGCCAAAGGAGTCCAGTGTCATGGAGATTAGATTACTTACAGTGTGGAAACAGGCCCTTCGGCCCAACAAGTCCACAACGACCCGCCGAAGCGCAACCCACCCATACCCCTACATATACCCCTTACCTAACACTACAGGCAATTTAACATGGCCAATTCACCTGACCCGCACATCTTTGGACTGTGGGAGGAAACCGGAGCATCCGGAGGAAACCCACACAGACACAAGTAGAACTTGCAAACTCCACACAGTCAGTCGTCTGAGGTGGGAATTGAACCCGGGTCTCTGGCACTGTGAGGCAGCAGTGCTAACCACTGAGCCGCCGTGCCGCTCACTAAATAGAATCAATGACTCAAGATTTAGGATCAGTACAAACACATGAATCTATGCCCCACACTACATTATATTCCCTACAGTGTGGAAACAGGCCCTTCAGCCCAACCAGGCAACACTGACCCTCCAAAGTGTAACCCATTTACCCCTAACATTACGGACAATTTAGCATGGCCAATTTACCTGGCCTGTACATCTTTGAATTGTGGGAGGAAACCGGAGGAAACCCATACAAACACAGGGAGAACATGCCGTCAAACGCAGACCGTCACCCAAGGCTGGAATTGAACCTGGGTCCCTGGTACTGTGAGGCAGCAGTGCTAACCACTGAGCCACCATGCCACCCTAGAGATGTGATACAGTAAACAATCTTAGATTAAAACCTCAATTTTTTAGGATGGGATACGTTGGTTTCTGTTCTCTGATATGTAAATCCCAGAACCTCTTTTAAATTACATTCTCAAGATAACTCAGGTTTGTCACACAACTCCAAAGAGATTGTGAGTCTCTGAAGGAGGGAATAATGGAGATGGCGCGAGATGTCACATCATTCTAATTTGGAAGAATCATTATTGCTACTTGTCTTAGCATGCTGTGTTTGATCACATCAATGTGAGCATCACTGATGAAATTTATAACCCTTGATTTGATTTATAACCCTTCCTTAATCACCTAGAGGGCATTCGTGGGGTAACCACATTGCTGTGGGTCTGAATTCACGTGTAAGGATGACAGGAAAGAATATAAGGGAACCATGCGTGCTTTTCTCTTAAATAATCAACAATGGTTTCATGAACTCTTAATTCCATACCTTGATTGAATTCAGATTCAACTATCTGATTTGAACCCAGGTCCCTGGAACATTACATGAATCTCTGGATTAATAACCTAGCAATAACATCAGTAGGCCATCGCCTCCTCTGCTACACTTGCTCCGCTGCAACACTGACAAGACTCCGAAAAGTTTTTGAGCCATCCTGAGTTTGCCAAAGGCAATATAATTACAGGTTTTTCTTCCTTTCACTGTAGGACTAGCTCTGTCCTTTGCAAACATACCAAACAGTAACTGTACTGGAGTGATTGAGGGAATAAGTCTTTTTCACTGACGGGGAAGAAGTTGGATTAAACTTCCATTCCAGAACCAAATTGAAGGTCTCAACTGTTTTGTTTCTGTTCCTTCCTCCTCTTGCTGTTACTTCTCTCTGTATTCTAGCAGGACATTGCGACATCTGAACAAATTTTAGAACTGCCCCTTGATTGAAATTGGACAGCAGGATTCAAAGACTTCTCTCTGCTTTTGATTTGACAGTCAGGTGGTCCTCTTGTTCTCGCATTGTGGAATTGACATTCACGGTGCACCTATCTTCTGCAAAGCCAGATGAGTAGTTAGCGAAGACAAATAACCTGGCTCTGGCTATTAATTATTCAGTGTTGTCCCACGCATATGTGATCTTCACAGTGTTACTCACTAACCACAAACCTTGCATGGAGGGCCACATTTCCAATCAATAGCTTGCTCGAGGGCTACAATAAATAATGTTGCAATATCCTGCTGCTGAAGTAATCATGTGGAACGATTGTGTCTTCCACATAATTGCCCTTTTATTTCATGTCAATGTCAACTATACCTGGCATTTCCTGGATAAATCTCACAACAATCTGCTTTATTAGGACCCTTTCTCTCGTGCAGTAACTTCTTGGTCACTGACCAATCAAATGCCCACTTTTGTGCTACTGCCACCCCAGAATTGCAAGCCCTGGTTTTGTTTAAACTTTTCAGGTGAGCTACAGGATGCCAAGCAGGCCTTCCACTGAAGCTTACAGATTGAGCTCTCAAGATGGAGCCAATACGACCAACAGTGGTAAAGTTAATTGGCATATAATCCGTGAAGGTTCATAGACAGCTCCCTCTGTTAGACAAAGAGAAAGAGAGAACTAGACCTATAAGTGGTTACCTAGCTTGAGTAGCACCTTTCTGCATCAAGTATGGGCTAAGGCGTGTCTCCATGAAATACCCCACCCAGTACAGGAATTGTTTACACACCTTGGCCTCATTCTGTGCCACACTGTAGCCATCAAATCAACTGAGCTCACAGAACCCGCAGACTCAGTGGGGACAGGGCGAAATGTTACAATGACAGAGTATCCATGAAAACAATGGTCCGTAAGATAAGTCAACCTCACTGGCCTCTTTGGTTCCATTGTCTGTGGACTGTGCAAAGTTTGAGCAGTTCTTAAAATTAAAATCGATGTTTTCTGGCCCATACCAAAGGGAGCCTATTACCTGAAATAGATGGGGAGTCAGTAGCCCATATGTAGGGCCTTTTGAAGATGGATGTAGATGTGTCATGGGTGTTAATGCGTTGGTAAAGTTGCCAATCGAGTTTTGAGCCTGTGCCACCATGTTGTTCTCAAGTCATAGCAATGAAAATGAAACCCATTGACTTTCCTCATGGCAACTTCTTGTTTTCTCTTGCTCAGTCACAAAAGGATTGAACAAGGTTGAACTCCAGCTTGGCCGCAAGCCTATCCCACTCTGCCGGCCATGAGGCAGATACCAGAACCCATTTCCAAACCTGGCAAGGGTCATGGACACAACATGGAATGAGATGTAAATTCCTCTGATATTCAAAACCTTAGGAAGATATGCCAGGCAGATATAACACTACCAGAAATAGGCCAAACACAACATTTTTGATTATTCTCCTTGATAAAAAAATCTTTTTAAAATCTGGTATAATCTGAAACCGGTGCAAGGTGATTTCCTTCAGCAGTTTTAAACCATAAGCACCCTTCATATCTGGAGAGTTTTGCAACTGTATATGTGGGGAACCATTTCTCATGGATTGTACAATGCCACTCTAGCTAGCCTAAAATCTCCTTTGTTTAGCAAAGAAAGTGCCTCTTCCTATTTTGGTATTTATGTAGCTATGTTTTGTACTCAATGACATGCTGTTTAAGACGCAGTTTCTATCCTGTGCTTACTAATTACCTTGCACAGATCTTACACAATAAGATGAATTGTATTTTGCTTTTGCTGGACATTCAGGTCTCTGAGGACTGAAAACCAATTTGAAGATAGTGAATATCCTACCCTCTTGCTTTTGATTGCTTTATTGCTTGGATTAGCCTTCCGAAAGCCCGTGGACCTTTACACTGTCATAGTTATTCATCTGAAGATCTTTTTAGGCTTGTTTATGTTCTCCAACATTGAGGCATTCAACGTAATTTGCTGTCTCATTGACAGTTCGTCACCATTGTGAACCCTGAAGATTAATACTGTCCAGATGCTGTAGAACGTCTTTTGCATTTATTACTTTGAATCAAAAAGGAACAGTATGTGTCAGACAAGCATGCCTTTGTCAAACTGACTTTTTTTTTGTTCATTTGACAACACCATACATGTAGTCAGCTGAGCAGTATAAATAATGCCAACCAGCTTTCGAAAAAGAAACAGAAGCAGGAATAGACAATACAGTCTGTCAAGCATACTCCTTTATTCAATATGATCTCTCCTGATCTTATTCTCCAACTCTACATTCCCAGCCTAATACCTCTTATCCCATACTCCAGATCAGAAATGCACCCTTTTCCACCTTAACTCCCAACCTTCTGGAGCATAGGATTCGAAGCACTCATCATCCTTTGAAGAAATTTCTCCTCATGTTATACCGTCGAACCAATATCTTGAAACCGTGCCCCCTTTTTCAAGATTTCTCAGCCAGGGGGAGCAGCCACTCACACACCATCCTGTCCCCCACCATCAATATTCAAGACATTTCAATGAGATCACCTGTCATACTCCCAAACTCCAGCCACTCAGCTTACTCAGCTGCTCGGACAGTCCTCTCTTGCCCAGGGACCAATCTCGAACAAACCTCCACCATCACCAGTGCAAGTATATCCGTCCGTAATTATGGAGGTTAGAACAGAGCACAAATTCCGGACATGCCCTCAACTAGTCTGATTCATGTTGCCGCTTGGTTTACCCAGGGGTTGCAGAATCCATTCGCGGTGAGGAACTGCCAGGTTTCATAAGATAAACTTGCCTCTTTCACAGTCCTGTGAACTAGAAGGAGCTGGCGTGCGGTCCTGGGCTCTTTCAAGAAAGCCTTTGGCACATCCCAACAAGCCTATTGTTAGAAATCACATAACATCAGGTTATAGTCCAACAGGTTTATTTGGAGGCGCTGGCTTTTGGAGTTCTGCTCCATCAGGTGGTTGTCACCCTGATGAAGGAGCTGAAAATGTGTTGCTGATGAAGGAGCAGCACTCCGAAAGCTAGTGCTTCCAAATAAACCTGTTGGACCATAACCTGGTGTAGTGTGATTTTTAACTTTGTACACCCCAGTCCAACGCCGGCACCTTCAAATCATGCCCTTTGTTAGAGACCTTCTGCAAGATATCCATTAGGTTGCAGTAAAGATATTTTCAAAGTCTGTTTTCAAAGTCAAAGTGACAGCATAACTAAATAAACATTCTAAAGTACAATCATCAACCTGACACTGCTCTTCTCAATCTCAGACTCTGCCTGACCAATGGAGTGTTTCCAGCAGTGAATGCTGTAGTGTGAAGAAATCATTGGAAGGCTGTCATTTAGTTCCAATGGTATATGAATTTTGCTTTCAGTGACTATCTTTCAGAGCAACTTTCTGTGGATTCAGAAAAATATGAATATGTTCAAAAGCAGAATCAAGGAGAACAATAAAACACCAACTGCAATACTTGTAGGCTGCTCGAATAAGCAACAATTGCGAAATGCAGGTAGAAAAAAATCTATTGACTGACTTGGTAGGTGGGAAATTTGTCCCCATGGATCAGCCATTCATTCTGCTCTGGTTTATGCATTGTCTGGCAAACTGCAATATAAATGCTGTTCTTTGAAAGCTGGTAAATCAAGAGCGTTCATAATAATCCTAAATGATACAATTTATATTCCAGTCGATGGCAATTGCCTGCTTTATTGCTATTTTGGAGATCAGTCAGTGATTTTGGCTGTCAGATTGTCACGTCTCGAACATGTCCACTGGGAGCAGTTGCTAATGCCATTTAAATTTACTGTTGACATCTGTGTCAATTATACGTTCATCCCAATGAAATATATTAATCACTCACTGTGCAGAGAACATAGTTGTTAACTCAAGGCAAGCCCAGTAAATACTGAAGCCAGCTTTAGGACATAGTAACTGTTCCATTACCAGCTCTGCTGGCAGTGAAAGCTACAAAGTTGTCCTTTCCTTTGGATATTGACATTACATCAACACCCTCTCCTTAAAAAGCCTCAAGTCCTCTGCACTATCTAATTCCCGACTGTCCTCTCTGAAGTCCACAAGTAGTGGTCACTCAATTGGACACCATCTGTCCCCTTAAACTAATTTTGAATCTCATTAATCTCATTAATCTCATTAACCGACCTGCTTCATAACACAGAAACAGTTTATTAAAAGTCACAAACAACATACGTTCTGACTGAGACTATGGTGCAGTAAATATTTCCTTGACATCTCTGCAACATTGTGACAAGCTTTCCTGTTTCATCCACCTGCATTTTCTCTCCTCTGTGACTCATTTCAATCTATTATATTATCTCCACTCAGTCCCATTCCTGACTGACCCACACGCCTCCTACAACTCTCTTGCCACAGCCACAGTCAGCGTGATTTCATGCTTTGTTCCTTTCTATTCCTACACAGTCTTATCATCCTGTCAGAGTCAATGCCCCTGACTTCAATTAACAATCTCTCTGTGGCCTCAGCCCTCTTACTCTCAACCTCTTTCTCGCTCTATGTGCTGTTCAGGCAAAGCTACCTCTGCATCATCCTTTTATCCACAATATTCCACATTGTTAGGCAGGTGACAATCTCATAGCTATGTGGAAGTACTTGGCCAAGGAAACGGCCAAGTCTCCAGCAGTTAACGGCCTTTAGTCTGCTCAAAACCACCTACTAATGTGAAGTACAGTGATACAAAGTGTCTGCATATACATAAGTAAAGGGTCTAAGCACTGTTTGGGGATCCCGCTGCACTACTGATTTCCTGAGGCTGCTGAGAGCCAGAATTGAATATGAACCCAACTGACAATCTTTCAGGAAACTGTAGCACGGTGCAGATCAATGGCACGTGCACTTTGCTTTAAGTAATTACTTTTTGCAGTTAATTTTCAGGGAAATGCATTCAGAAAAATATAAATATGTTCAAAAGCTGAATCAATGTGAGTTGTAACAATTCCAATACTTGCAGTCAGCTTGAACAAACACAAGGGGTAGGTGTTGAAAACATAAAATGGCTATTGCAACCACATCCATTATGATGCCACCCCCAAAAATACCTTCCCTTTCCCTCCACTTTCAGATCTCTTCTCTGACCCACAGCCCATGCTGTAGATGAAGCTTAAATATACAATACAGCACAGGAACAGGCCCGTCTTCCCACTAGGCCTGTGCTGATCCCTACTCCTTAAGTCAACTTGCTACTTAATGCCCATGTGCAGTGTCTATCCCTCTATTCACCTCCCATTCAAGTGTCTAATAAGATCTGTTTTAAACATACCTATTTCCACTACCTCCACTGGCAGGGAGACCCTCTGTGTGAAAGAGTTTTCCTGTTCTCCTCCCCTAAATTTATCCCCCTCTCACCTTGAACCCATGCCCTCTTGGAGTTGACCTTTCCACCCTGGAAAAAAGCCTCTGACTATCCACCCTATCTACACCTCTCAGTATTTTGTAGACCTCCATCACGTTGCTCCTCAGCCTCCATCTTTCCAGAAAAAAACAATTTGAGTTTACCCAACCCTTCTTCATATCTAAAACCCTCCAGACCAGTCTATGTCCTAGTAAGCCATGTCTGCACCCTCTCCAAAGCTTCCACGCCCTTCTGGTAGTGTGACGACCAGAACTGCATCTTAGATAGAAAAGAACTGGAAACCATGTCGTTCAATACTTATTAGTTATTTGCATTATTTACAAGGCAGACTGATGAAGGAGTTTGTCAGGACACTTCACTCTCAGGTTCCTGCTCCAGGAGGCTGCCATCATTTAGCATCACTGATTATTAGCATAATAGCTATCAAAGTCTTGTTACAATATACACAGTAATCCCTTAAACAGTCCTCCACCTTAGTGCATTCTCCCAGCTCTCCCAATATTCACAACCCTTCCTACGGCACCTTTTCCCTTAAAGTCAAAAAGTGTGACATTGGAAAAGCACAGCCATTCAGGCAGCATCCGAGAAGCAGCAGAGTCGACGTTTCAAGCATAAGCTCTTTATGAGCATGTCCTCTGAACAAAATTTACCTCAGAGCTAACATTTGAAGATTGTGTTTATTAAATTGATCTTGAAAGATTACTTCAAAGCAACATCAATAGAGCACATGCTGGCAAGTGGGACTAGATTGGGTTGGGATATCTGGTCGGCATGGATGTATTGGACCGAAGGGTCTGTTTCCATGCTGTACATCTCTATGACTCTTATGTCTGTATATATAATCTTAAACATGCAAGATGTTTGATACCATTAAACATTAAGTGAAATTGCTATTTTTTCAGGGGTGAAAGTAGGCAAATTGGCCAACATTTGCAGTGCCTGTAATGGCAGTGTGTTTATTGTTCACTATTTTTGGAACATCAGAGAGGGCTAGGAACTTCCAGATGATGATCGGGTTCAGTGTACAAAATCAAATATAGCAGGACTCCAATCAATGGTAGTCACTGCTTCTGATTGCAGATGATCAACGTGAACTTGGGTAAATTATCCACTAACTACAAATATTGCTACTTAAAAAATGTCAGCCTGGAATTTGACATGAAGGGGCCTCCTCTCGTTTCGTGAATATTTGAAAGGTAAAATTATTTGAAATAAATGGTATTTAAATGCCATTAATCTGACATTTTTAAAATGTTATGAATATTCACTGTTTGCATGTGCATCACATCGGTTTTTTTAAAAATAGCCCCTCTCTAAGCAAATCTGATCAATGCTTTTGAAACGGGAATTATCCGGTTTGATAAATGCTGCTAAACAGTAAAACGTATGACTTTTTTGTTATGCATGATTTATCATATTTTTTAAATGGCTCTATATATATCACTTTTAAAATAATTTATTTGATTTCCTCGGAACAGACATGAAAACGTTATAATGCTGAAAGGTGTTTAATCTTTTTCATTCTGCGATTTATTACTGTCACATAAATCTTCCTCTGGTCCAATGCTCTCTTTCTGAAGTAAACTGATTTACACAGGTTTTCTTGGTGCAGTGACTAGAAGTCTTGGCTACAATCCCCAACTATTTCACCAGTTTCTCTGGTGCCCAACCAGATAAACACTGAGGTGGAGGGAGTGGGGGAAACCTTCAAACAAATTCTACTGGGGCTTGTGACTGGTGGGTTTATTGATCTCAGTCCATGCAACCTATCACTGCACGACTGACAACAGGACTAGATTCACCAAACATTGCCCCTCTGGTTAACCGTACTCAAACGTTAGGGACAAACCTTCCGAGGACATTTGGAAGCATTCTGCCATTACTCAAATGCCATTGTCTTTTCAGTTTCCCTCCATGATCAGGTGGAGATCGCAAGAATTAAATGGAACGGAACAGTGCTTTTCCGGATTTTTGTCATTCCCACTCAGAATCACACAAATGTTCTGGTGCCGAAGGAGCCATTGTATCTGCATTGACTCTCTGAGTATTTTGACCCTGCACCAGCCCCCTGCCTTTCCCTGGTAATCCTGCACATTGGTATTCAAATGGAAGCAGAGTGATTATGTATAACAGCAAATGGCTTGTGACAAGGGCTGGTGTGACAAGCCACAGGAATCATCTGCATGCGCACGCACCACTGGTGTCACCCAGGCTGGGGGTGATTGAGTCGGGGACAATGGGAGGCAGAGCCGGAGGCTGGACCTGATGGAGTCGAGCTTCCCCTCTCAGATTGTGTCTGCTGACTAGCTCTGCTTAGCCACCATCCCTTCACTGCACTCACCACACCACCAGCTTGCTGTCCAACCCTCACCAACTACCTGGCTATCCTCAGGTATGATCTCCTGCGTGCTGCCCCTCGCCACTCCTATTCGCCTCTGCTGGCTCCTTATTATTACCTGTTCCTCCTCCCCAGCATCCACCTTCTTGCCTCTGCTGGTATGACAGTGTTCCCTGGTATGACAGTGTTCCCTGGTGTGACAGTGTTCCCTGGTGTGTGTGCTGTTTGCTCCACCTGCTGGTGGTGTTCATAATTAACATGGTCCCCAAATAATTACCCAATGCTTTCTTGGCTCCCTCAATTTATCCGGATCCTCATCTCCTTTCAGGCAGTGCATTCCAAGCCCCGGCTTACTAGCGCGGCACAGTGGCGCAGTGGTTAGCACTGCTGCCTCACAGCGCCAGGGACCCAGATTTGATTCCAGTCTCGAGCTGTGTGGAGTTTGCATATTCTCTCCATGTCTGCCTGGGCTTCCATAGGGTGCTCCAGTTTCCTCCCACAATCCACAGATGTGCAGGTTAGGTGAATTGGCCATGCTAAGGTGCCTATTGTGTTCAGGGATTTGTAGGTTAGGAGCATTAGTCAGGGATAAATATAGGGTAATAAGGTAGGGGAATGGGTCTAGGTGGGTTACTCTTCAGAGTGCCGGTGTGGACTTATTGGCCTGTTTCCACACTGTAGGGATTCTAAGGCATTCTAAGAAACTCCTATCAGAAGGATGTTGTGAAACTTGAAAATGTTCAGTAAAGATTGACAAGGATGTGACCAGGGTTGGAGGGTTTGAACTACAGGGAGAGGCTGAATAGGTTGGGGCTGTTTTCCATGGAATGTCAAAGGTGACCTTCTTAAGGTTTATAAAATCATGAGGGGCATGGAGATGATGAATAGCCAAGGTCTTTTCCCTGGATTGGGTGAGTCCAGAACTAGAGGGCACAAGTTTGAGTGAGAGGGGAAAGATTTAAAAGGGACCTAACTTTTTCATGCAAAGGGTGATGCGTGCATGGAATGAGCTGCCAGAGGAATTGGTGGAGGTTGTTACAATTACAACATTTGAAAGGCATCTTGATAGGTATATGAATAGGAAGGGTGTAGAGGGATATGGGCCAGGTGCTGGCAATAGGGACTATATTAATTTAGGATATCTGGTCAGCATGGACGAAGGGTCTGTTTCTGTGCATCTCTATGATTGTATAACTCACTGACTTAGAAAGCTTTTTCTCACCTTGCATTTGCTTTTTTTTGATAAATACTTCAAATCTGTCCATCTAGCCTTGATCCTAATATGAGTGGAATATTTTCTCCCTTGCCATTCTGTCCAGGTCCCTCATAGTTTTGAAAACCATCAAAACTTCTCCTGGCTTCCTCCACTCCGAGAAATAAGCTCCCAACCTCTGCAATCTATCCTCAAACTGAAATGTCTCATCGCTGGAACCATTCTCAGAAACCACTTCTGTGCTCTCTCCAATACATTCACAACCTTCCTATAATGTCATGGCTAGAACCAAACAATACTTCAGCTGAGGTCTAACCTAACCACTGTCTTATATAGGTTAGATATAACCTTCTGCTCTTATGCTCTTTGTCTCTACTAATGAATCCTAGAATACGTTTCAGTAATAGTTTTCTTTACCTGCCCTGCAACCTTTAATGATGTCTGCACATGTATATCCAGGTCTCTCAGCTCCTGCATACCCTTCTGCTTTTTTGCATCTATATGCATCAGCTTACACTTCTCCACATTATACTTTATCTGCCACCTACCTCACCCATTCCACCAACTCGCCAATGTGCTTTTGAAGTTCTACACTATCCTCCTCATGGCTTACCATTTTCCATTTGCTAACTTCAAAATTATGCATCAAGACTTAGATCATACGCAAAAAAAGGAAGGGTACCAAAAGAGACCCCTGGGGATCTCCTCAGCAACCTTTCCTGCAGCCTGAAATAGACTTAGTAATCTTTGTTCTCTGCTTCCTATCCATTAGCCAATATTGTATCCACATTGCTGTCCACCCTTTTATTCCAGGACCCATAACTTTCCTCAGAAGTCTGTTAGCAGCAAAGTATTGAATACCTTTTTCAGACCACCATAATAGGATCTTGCAATAGCTTTATCTACTTGTTCTTCATTTTGTGTGCTTTTTCAAATAAATATAACTAACCACAGTCTCTTCAGCTTGAAGCAACGATTTCCAAATCTTTCCAGGCCTAGGGTTCCAAATGCAAATTGTGGGTCAAACCTTGATGGGACAAGGCAATGCATGGCATACACTGTTACTAGGACCTTTTTTGGCATCCCTTGGCTTGAAGAGGTAAGCTTGCAAGTAGAGTCAGTAGTTAGGAAGGCAAATGCAAATGCATTTACTTCGAGAGGACCTGAATAGAAAAGCAGGGATGTACTTTTGAGGCTCTATCAGACTCAGGTCAGATCACATTTGGAGTATTGTGTGCAGTTTTGGGCCCCATATCTCAGGAAGGATGTACTGGCCCTGGAGCGTGTTCAGAGGAAGTTTATGAGAATGGTGCCAGGAATGCACAATTTATTATATGAGTAACGTTTGAGGATTCTGGGTCTATACTCAGTGCAGTTTAGAAGGATGAGGGGGGATCTGATTGAAACTTACAGAATACTTAATGGCCTGGACAAAGTGGATGTTGGGAAGATGTTTCCATTGGTAGGAGAGACTCTGACTGGAGGGCACAGCCTTAGAATACAGGGAAGACATTTTAGAGTGGAGATAAAGAGAAACTTCTTCAGCCAGAGAATGGTGAATCATGGGAATTCACTGCCACAGAAGCCTGTGGAGGCCAGGCCATTGAGTACATTTAAGACAGAGATAGATAAATTCTTGAGTATCAAGGGGATCAGGGGTTGTGGGGAGAAAGTAGGGGAATGGGGTTGAGAAATTTATCAGCCATGATTGAGGGCAGAGCAGACTCTATGGGCTGAATAGCTTAATTTCTGCTCCTATGTCTTATGGTCTTATGGCAATGAGGAATTGTTAGCTGATAATATAGTACAGTGAGATCATGGGGACATCTGAGGTCATAGAGTAATAGAGATGTACAGCATGGAAACAGACCCTTTGGTCCAACCCGTCCACGCCGACCAGATATCCCAACCCAATTTGGTCCTACCTGCCAGCACCCGGCCCATATCCCTCCAAACACTTCCTTTCATATACCCCTCCAGCTGCCTTTTAAATGTGCAATCGTACCAACATCCACCACTTCCTCTGGCAGCTTATTCCAAACACACATCACCCTCTGCGTGAAAAAGTTGCCTCTTAGGTCTCTTTTATATCATTCCACTCTCACCCTAAACCTATGCCCTCTAGTTCTGGACTACCCTACCCAGGGAAAAGACTTTGTCTATTTATCCTATCCATGCCCCTCATGATTTTATAAGCCTCTATAAGGTCACCCCTCAGCCTCCGACACTCCAGGGAAAACAGCGCCAGTCTGTTCAGCCTCTCCATGTAGCTCAAATCCTCCAAACCTAGCAACATCCTTGTAAATCTTTTCTGAACCCTTTCAAGTTTCACAATATCTGTCCGATAGTAAGGAGACCAGAATTGCATGCAATATTCCAACAGTGGTCTAACCAATGTCCTGTACAGCTGCAACATACCTCCCAACACCTTTACTCAATACTCTGACCAATAAAGAAAACATACCAAACACTTTCTTCACTATGAACCTGCAATCCAAGGTCTCTTTGTTCAGCAACACTCCCTAGGACCCTACCACGAAGTGTATAAGTCCTGCTAAGATTTGCTTTCCCAAAATGCAGCACCTCATATTTATCTAAATTAAATTTCATCTGCCACTTCTCAGCCCATTGGCCCCATCTGATCAAGATCCCATTGTAATCTGGGATAACCTTCTTTGCTGTCCACTATACTTCCAATTTTGGTGTCATCTGCAAACTTACTAATTAAACATCTTGTGCTCACATCCAAATCATTTATATAAATAATCATAAGTAATGGACCCAGCACCAATTCTTGTGGCACTCCACTGGTCACAGGCCTCCAGTCTGAAAAACAACCCTCCACCACCACTCGCTGTCTTCTACATTTGAGCCAGTTCTGTATCCAAATGGCTAGTTCTCCCCGCATGAGATCTAACCCTGCTAACCTGAGGGAAAGATGGGATCAACCAGTTAGCTGTTTCATCACCAGGATTTAAGAATTGAGAAAGAAATGGAAACATGTTTCCACATGGATTTGGGAAAGGGGCAGCATCAGGAGGAACGGATAATTAGCTGAGAATTAAAATATAGAGAGCTGCAGTGAATAGTTATTTTTGAACTGGAGGGAATTATACTGAGGTATTCCTCAGCATTCAGGTCTGTAGCCCTAGTGAAATTGGAGTAGAGGTTGCTCTGTTATTATGCGTATCTTGTTAATGAAATTCAGTGCAAATGCAAATTGGGGATATTTTCTAAAACATGAACCTTTAAAACGTGTGTTGGCTATAACACAATTACATCACAAACACTTTAAGCACAGTTTCTAATACATGATTTTTCTATAATGAGGGGTTGCACAAAAATGCAACCATCACGTTATAGATGTACAAAGTTTAAAGTTACACAACACCAGGTTATTGTCCAACAGGTTTAATTGGAAGCACACTAGCTTTCGGAGCGACGCTCCTTCATCAGGTGATTGTGGAGGGCTCGATCATAACAGAATTTATAGCAAAAATTTGCAGTGTGATGTAACTGAAATTATACATTGAAAAACTGATTGTCTCTTAAGCCTTTCATCTGTTAGAATACAGTGATAGTTTCACTTCTTTCATGTGTAAATCACAAAGCTCTTTTTTAAAAGTTGCATTCTCGGGTTAGCTGTTAACAATGGTGATAGCTAGACAATATGTTGAAGGTGTTAGCCCCCTGTGTTCTCTGTCTATGACCTGATGTTTAGATTGATTCTAATCTAAAAAGTGAGATAACAGAGTTTTACATAAATCCATGCAGGTTTTGGGCTCAGAGTTCTACACGAATGCATGCAGTTTTTGAGCAAAGTGCAATGTAACTCTGCAAGTACAAATTCACCCCACAAAATATATGTGTGCATGTGGGTCTTTATCTGTGTGTGTGTGTGTCTGTCTGGGGTGGGGGTTGTGAGTGTGAGAAAGTGTGTGTGTGTGTTTAGTGAGTGCAGAGTGCCTTAAGTCTGTGAGGGGGTGCATGTGTGAATGTGGGAGTGTGTGTGTCTATACGGGTCTGTGTGGGTGTCTGTGTGCGCATCTGTGTGCACACAGGTACACACAGACGTGCACACAGACACCCACACACACCCGTATAGACACACACACACTCTCACACTCACACATGCACCCCCTCACAGACTTAAGACACTCTACACTCACTACACACACACACACTTTCTCACACTCACAATCCACACCCCAGACAGACACACACACACAGGCAAAGACCCACATGCACACATATATTTTGTGGGGTGAATTTGTACTTGCACAGTTACATTGCACTTTGCTCAAAAACTGCATACATTCATGTAGAACTCTGAGCTCAAAAACTGCATGAATTTATGTAAAACTCTGTTATTTCACTTTTTTGATTAGAATCAATCTAAACATCAGGTCACGATCTTCCAGAATGCTTGAATAAATGCCACCTAATCCACTTTTCAGCAAATGTGAAGTTCATGGTATAAAAGGAATGGTGGCTGCAAGTACTCAACGTTGCGTGAGTGGCAGAATGTAGTCGTCAACGGATTGGTGGAAAGTGTATTGTGGTGTTTCCCTGGCAACTGTACTGGAACAACTGCTTTTCTTGATCTAGATTATGACACAGATTTGGGTGTCCAAAACATAATTACAAAATTTGCAAACGACACAAAGTATTGTGAATGGTGAGGAAGGTAGCAAAAAGATTTCCAAATTCAGCTCGTAAACATGTGGCAGGTGACATTCAATGCAGAGCTCTATGAAGAGATACATTTTGGTAAGAAAAGTAAGGATAGGCAATAAAAAAATAAAAGGTTACAATTCTAAAGGGGGCGCAGAAGGAGATATCTGGCAGTATACGTGCACAATTCTCTGACGGTGACAGGGCTGGTGGAGAAAGTGGCTAAAAAGGCTTATGGAATCCTGGGCTTTTTAACAAAAGCAAATAAAATATGATCAACTTTGTAAAACACTGCCTAGCCTCCAATTTCTGGGCCCTTGCAGTTTAGGAACGATGTGAAGGAATTAGGCAGTGCAGGATCAATTAACAAGGATGGTTCCAGGGTTGAAGGAATCTGTTATGTCAACAAACTGGAAAAACTGGGGTTGCATCCCTTTGAAAAATTTAATAGAAATTGTTACGGAAACATTTGAAAATGCCAGAGATAAGAGAAGTGATGGTGACGTAGAGCTGCTGCTGGTCAATGTACATAAGGACATTGACTCTGTGCTTGCCAATGATATTGCCAAGGGGTAAAATGTAGATGAGAAATAAAAAAATGGCATCACTTTGAGAATAACTCAAAGGATTGTGGATGCTGAAGATCTGAAACAAAAACAGAAATTGCTACAGACCTATTGTGCTTCTCCAGCAATGACTTTGAGAGTAATCTCCAAAATAAGAAATGATCAAGTCTGTGTTTGTCACTTCATTGCTAGACTTGTGTGGTTCTATAACAGAAGAATGTATACAAGTTGAAATACTCCAGTTTTTAAAAAAGTTACAATATTGAAGCCATTGTATGTGGGAACGTAAAATATCTTACCTAAAATGTTACAGGATCAGCCTGATCATTTATTTTCCATTCATTAAAATGTTAGATCAGCTAAGATTGTGATAATACTCCTTTTTTAATATCGTTTTGATGTGATTCAACCTATCAAGTTTGAATTTAAATTGCCATAAATTACTTTTTCTCAAAAAATATTTGCTTTCTTCCACATCATGTCTCGTCCTTGAACGCAGCATGCCTTGAAAAAAAATAGGATAAATGTTTCTTTGCAAACCTTAGGAAGAAACTGCACAAAAATAGAAGAATATAAAGTGACTGATAACAACTACTACGTGCACAGCTGCACTTCACTGTGGATAGCATCTACATAAACGTCGGCAGTAATTGGTCTTTTCAGCCATCAACAAGGAACAGACCCTTTGAGCTACACATATGCTGCTAAATGTTAAACCATACACTATCAACATCTAAATAAGACCTTTAATTTTGGGAGGAAGAGTGACTCATCAGTGACACGTGTTTCCAACATCAATGCAAGTGCACAACTTGACACTGTGTGGTAAAGGAGAAAAGGTTCAGTCATTTTGTTGCTCATTTATATACCTTGAAAGTGTATTTTTCCATCAAAGGGCTTACCAATGATAATCCTACTGATGCTAACAATTGCATTACACGTGATATGAATATACATAAAGTATAAAGTACCTGCAGAACATTTAAGCTACTTGGGGTGCAGAATCCATATGAAAATAAGTGAAGAAACAGGAAGGGGTTGGTTAATAGTTTGCATTCCATCAAGATCATAACGATTGCATCTTTCTTGGGAAACCTGGATGTCAAAGGTGAAATCACAAGAGGATTCTCCCTCGGGGTTTCTGCTTTGTAAATTGATGGGCCACTTGGGGAACTTGGGTCATTTCCACACCTCACCCCTGCACCACAATCGGCATCTGTGAATAGACTGCAAGCGGGTTTAGCAACCAATCTCATAGCGAAAGGCAATTTGAACATGCTCACGGCAGCCGTGACTGGACTTGCTGTTGTCATGAAAAATGCAGCAGCGAGACGGGTAGAGGGGCCAGCACCTGTCTGCATTGTCACATTTCTCCAAGCTAGGTGATGTGAACATAACCATTGCGATACACCGCATGGTGGTGGCAATGTGCCTCCGCTCCACATAGTGGTTCCTAGGGTGAAGCCACCAAAGTGGGATCAGAAGTTGTCCAGAGCTGTCATTTCTCTACCTACGGGTGAAAGTGCATAGAGATCACTCCTGCCTACTGCATGCTAAAGTCATCAATTGGCTGGCTGTTCAATATGAGGCACTTGTTGAATAGTCTGAACTTCTCCACAAGTATTCCACCTTGCGCCAGTTGAGGCCTTTCCTTCCTTTAACCTCAGTGCTACGGCATGAGGCCTGCAGCTCAGCTGACCTCCTGGCTTACCACCAGGATGCTGCATTCATGGACATGAAGGCTTCCACATTTGGCACAGGGTAGCTGTTACCCAGAGGTAAAATATTGATGCCAGCATAAATGTGCCCATCACTGGGGCCTTAACCATCTAACATGACTCTCCATACAACCCAGGAAATATCCTCAGGGGCAGAAATGCACAAAGAGCCATCTCTTCTATACACCAGGTCTCCCATCACTTAGAGTCTCCTATAGGGAACTTTGGCAAATTCAAGGTTTCCAAAGTCTGACTTTTTTTTAAAAAGTCATTCACTGGAAGTGGGCACCACTGGCTGGGCCAGCATCTATTGCCTATCCCTAGTTGGCCTTAAGAAGGTGGTGGTGAATTGCCCTTAAACCACTGCAGCCCATGTGCTGTAGGTTGACCCATAATGTCGTGAGGAAATTATAGGATTTTGACCCAGCCACGCTGGAGGAACAGTGATATATTTCCAAGTCAGGATGATAAGTGGCTTGGAGGGGCTAGCGTTTCTATATATCTGCTGCCCTTATCCTTTTAGATGGTAGTGGTCATGAGTTTGGAGGATGCTGTCTGAGGAGCCTTGAAATGCTCAGTGCATCTTGTAGATGGTACACTGCTGCTACTGAGCATCGGTGGTGGAAGAAGCAATTGCTTGTGGATACTGCATCCATTGGTACTGCTACAGTTTAGCATCTAGTTGAAGTTTTGCAGTTTATTACTGCTTACCCAGAACTACATTACCAGATGAATGCAAAGTACTGGGCTAATGATAGGATTCTTGGGAGTGCAAGAATCCTTAGAGAGATCTCGGTGTCCATGTATACAGATCCCTGAAAGTTGCCACCCAGATTGACAGGGTTGTTAAGAAGGCATACAGTGTTTTGGCCTTTATTATAGAGGGATTGAGGTACGGAACCAGGAGGTTATGCTGCAGCTGTACAAAGCTCTGGTACAGCCACACTTGGAGTATTGTGTACAGTTCTGGTCACCGCATTATAAGAAGGATGTGGAAGCTTTGGAAAGAGTGTAGAGGAGATTTACTAGGATGTTGCCTGGTATGGAAGGAATGTCTTACGAGGAAAGGCTGAGGGCCTTGAGGCTGTTCTTGTTAGAGAGAAGAAGGTTGAGAGGTGACTTAATAGAGACATACAAGATAATCAGAGGGTTAGAGAGGGTGGACAGGGAGAGCCTTTTTCCAAGTATGAGGACGACAAACACGAGGGGACACAACTTTAAAGTGAGGGGAGATAGGTTAAGACAGATGTCAGAGTTTCTTTACTCAGAGAGTAGTAAGGGTATGGAATGCTTTGCCTGCATCAATAGTAGATTCGCCAAGTTTAAGTACATTTAAGTCGTCATTGGACAGGCATATGGACATACATGGAATAGTGTAGGTGGGATGGGCTTCAGATTAGTATGACAGGGCGGCGCAACATCGAGGGCCGAAGGGCCTGTACTGCGCTGTAATGTTCTATGTTCTATGACTATTAGCCTGCATACATTATCTGGCGCTGATGGGAACAAACTTTATCCCTCAGTTGACAAGACCTGGTTCCACTGATCAGCAAGACCGGTTTGGGCCATCCTTGACTGTACTGGCCTTGTTCAAATACAGTATGGCATTACCAAAGCCAACAAACAGAATTAGAATGATTACACGCTACCATCACTGGCTTGGACTATCTTGAAAAAGTGGCACAGTTCCTCTGGCACAAAGTAGTGCAGGCCAAAATAATCAAATTTACCAAACAACCCCAAAAAGATGAAACCAGCAAAATTCCAAGTTTGTGGCTTTCACTTTAAAACAAAATTAATGTGAAATTAAGCATGAATTGACAGGCAAATGATACTTCAATTAAAAAAGGTCTGTTTCAATCTGTACAGTTGATGCAACAAAGCTATGCCCTGGACTATCATTCACATCACTCCTCACATTTTAAAGACTTTATAAATTTTCCTTAGTTTACTTCTTCTGGGTCAAAGGTCATCACAATAACAGCACCAGACCAAGAAGCACCATTAATCACAAGTCCAGAGGATTGAAAAAGTGTGCTCTCCAGAACTTGCTGTTTGATTCATCTGCACCTTGGTTTGATTCACCCCATACTTCTCCCTAACCTACCTGGTTGTTTTAAAATAAATTCTTGGATTTTTACACTAATTGCCTGATGAACTTGCCACAGAAAGTCAAATCCTGGAATTAACAGTATTGTTACCCTTTTAACAACTTGATCATGGCTAATGAGCATTTCTAAAACTCTCTGGTCTCAGAAAGTGATTCATTTAAACCATAAAGTGTTTTGTAATTCATTCACAGGATGAGGGCATCGCTGGCTAGACCAGCATTTACTGTCAAGAGTGTGTTGCTGGTAAAGCGCAGCAGGTCAGGCAGCATCCAAGGAGCAGGAAAATCAACATTTCGGGCATAAGCCCTTCATCAGGTTTACGCCTGAAATGTCAATTCTCCTGCTTCACTCTGATCTCCGGCATCTGCCGTCCTTGCTTTCTCCTAGACCAGCATTTATCGCCCATCCCAGAGGGCAGTTAAGAGTTAACCACATGAGACATGAGTGAACCAGTTTTCCCCAACAATTGGCAATACTTTCACAGTCATTGTTAGACTCTTAGTGCCATTTTAAAAAAAAAGGATTCAAATTCCACCATCTCCCATAGCAAGATTCAAACCAGACCCTCAGAACAAGACATGAGTCCCTGGATTAACAGTCTACTGATAACACCACTAGGTCATTACAAAGATAGGTAGAGGGACAGATAGCATTGAGGAGGTGGGGGAGCCTGCAGAAGGATTTGGACAGGAGAGTGGGCAAAAACATGGCAGATAGAGTACAATGTGGGAAATTGTGAGGTCAAGCAATTTGGTGGGAAGAATACAGGCGTGGACTATTTTCTAAATAGGGAGATAATTCAAAAGCCTGAAGTGCAAAGAGAATTAGGAGTTCTAGTCCAGGATTCTCTCAAGGTAAACTTGCAGGTTGAATCAGCCATTAGTTACGAAGGCAAATGCAATGATGGCTTTTATTTTGACAGGACTTAAATATAAAAGCAGTGATGTATTTCTGAGGCTCTATAAGGTTCTGGTCAGGCCACATTTGGAATATTGTGTGCAGTTTTGGGCCCCATATCTCAGGAAGGATGTACTGGCCCTGGAGCGTATTCAGAGGAGGTTCACAAGAATGGTACCAGGAGTGAAAAGCTCAATATATGAGGAACTTTTGAGGACTCTGGGTCAATACTCGATGGACTTGAGAAGTATGTGGGGGATCTAATTGAAACTTACAAAATACTGAATGGCCTAGACAGAGTTGATACTGGGAAGGTGTTTCTATTGGTAAGAGAGACTAGAACCTGAGAGCACACGATTAAAGGGAGGAACTTTTAAAATGGAGACAAGGAAAAACTTCTTCAGCCAGAAGTGGTGAATCTATGGAATTCACTATCGCAGAAGGCTGTGTGGGCCAGGTCTTTAAGTATATTTAAGACAAAGATAGATAGGTTCTTGATTGTAAAGGATCAAGGGTTATGGGAAAGCGGGAGAATGGGGTTGAGAATCTTATCAGCCATGATTGAAAGGCTGGACAGACTCAATGGGCTGAATGACCTAATTTCTGCCCCTATGACTTATTTTTATCAGCTCTCAATCTGATCACATATGATACTAAGTGACCCTTTCCCCTTTTGCAGTTATTCCTACTTGTTTCTGAATCCTTAAATTACTTTAGTGAAGGAGATAGGTTGCTGGTTCTTCCATTCATTGAGGTTGTTGATGTCCCATCACCCTTACTCCACTGTTCTCAGCCTGGCTTTTTAGGAAGTTACGGAGCTGAAGACAGGATGGTGTAATGGTGCATGTCCCACTACTACAGATTGTGCTTTGTTGCCTGTGCAGTGCTCAGTCTTAACAATGGGAATTGTAGCACTAGAACTACAAATAAAAATGAGAAGCTTAATAGGCATTTAGAAATTCAAAAGAAAGAAACTTGTAATCACAGGATGAGATCAAATGCTTGTCATTCCTATTAGCTGTCTCAGAACCAATTCTACTTCATATTTGGGAAATTGTTTACTGGCTAAAATACAACACGGATATCAACTTAACTCGTAATTCATATGCAGAATTAAAAAAAGGTTGCTATGAGAAAGGAAGATAGTTTCCCCAAGGCAAGTCAATAGCATCCACAATGTTCAAATGAGGACACCAGAGCTCAAAATAACTGATAAAGAGGTGGTAGACAGAAATCAATACATCACCATTCAGCAGGTTGTAAAAGAATGATGATTTCAACTAACACATGTATTTGCTTCCTAATTTCCTGGCCCAAGTGATGGCAACTTGTTTAATATCTTGCCAAAAGCAGTTAGTTTAGATTAAACACTTCAATGCGGACTAAATGTGAATATTGTTGAGTTTCAACGAAACCGTCTTTGATATTAATGTTGCAGCTCCTCTGTTGATTCACTGTATTAAGCCCCACAAGTGGACAATATGAACCTGGAAGATCACAGAGGTGATTCTCAGTCTGCACTGAGTTAGCGGATCTCAGCTGGGGCAATACAGAACAGTCCCCATCCATCCTGGGTTGTAAATGTGCAAACTATCACCAACTCCCATGCCCAATATTATCCAGTGCCCCTGCTGAAACATGTTGGTATCAATAAAGGAGTGGATACAGGAATAGATCAGGCTGAGATTCTATCTGGTGACCACTCAGATTTCTCCAGTTTCCTCATTTCCCCTTCCCCCAACTTGTCTCAGTCCCAACCCTCGAAATCAGCACCACCTTCCTAACCTGCAATCTGCTTCCTGACCTCTCCGCCCCACCCCCTCTCCGGCCTATCACCCTCACCTTAACCTCCTTCCATCTATCGCATTTCCAACGCCCCTCCCCCAAGTCCCTCCTCCCTACCTTTTATCTTAGCCTGCTTGGCACACGTTCCTCATTCCTGAAGAAGGGTTCATGCCCAAAACGTCGATTCTCCTGCTCCTTGGATGCTGCCTGACCTGCTGCGCTTTTCCAGCAACACATTTTTAGCTCTGATCTCCAGCATCTGCAGTCCTCACTTTCTCCTGTAAGTATTCACAATCTAGACTCACATCTGTGAAATGGCCACAGGAGTAAGGTTCAGGAGGCTTGAGAACACACTGAGCAAACGTCTCATGCCTTCAGGAGTGATAAAAGAGGAAAACATTGCCGAGAGAGAGGAGAAAACTGTATTGCACCACAGAAATTTGCATAATTATTTATTAAACATTTTAACAGTGGTATGTACAATATTGACATTATATACTTTATATAGTTACAAAACTCACACTTACATGACATTAGTATCTGGTACTTGGCAGATAAAGCAAATAACATTTCACACTAGTTTGAATCATATTGACATGTCAGCATTGAATATGTGAAATGTAAAGTCTGTGTTTAAGAGATCATTATGATGGAACTCTACACAATACAATGTTTTCTTAGACAGGCTAAACAACAATTATTAAAACACAAAATATACAAACCAGAAGTGATAAAAAATAGTATTTACAATATTTAGGATATTAAAAACATAATTCATTTCTCCTTTCATTCTGCCTTGCAGCCGCCATGATGTACAATTACGGCACATCCTGTTCTGAATTTCAAACTAATATTATGCATTAAAACTATACACAAAACACTTAAAATGATGGTAATTCAAGGGTCACCTGACTTCCATCATGGATTGCAACCACTCTCCTGTCTCAAAAAGGAAAAGCAGGAATGTTCCATACTGTTATTGATCAATGTCCTTCCCTCAATGGGGTACTATCAATAGAGTGAATGGGACTTTCAAAAGCACAGAAAATGACGGTCTCAAAACACAATGTGTAATCCACAACATAGGATGTTGGCATCAACACATCTCCTTATTTGGAAGAGAAACTTTGTGAACTTAGGAGCAGTCGTATGATGCAGGTACCATGTGTTGCTGACTTTAAAATCACCTAGAGGCTGCCTGCAGGCTGTTTGAGCAGAAAGGCATTGAATCAAGATCAATTGTCAGGGTGTGAAACCATGAATTAGCTGTAAGCCATAAGGAAATTAGTCAAAGATAATTCACACCAATATCTTGAAAGCAGGAGATCCCATGACAGGAATGGACTGCCCCAACTTACTTCCCTTCAGGCTCACCTAAGAACCAATCTAGAAAATTGATGACAAGGAACCTCAGGGCATGCTGGGAACCCGGTGCAGTATAAGATCTTCGCTTCAACTTTCATTCAAGACACTATACCTACCTCATGGAGAACAGGAGAAGTGTGTTACCTTAACTTTTGATCAAACCTCGTGTATGTACATGTGTGCAATCAAGTGGGTGATCTTAAATATGTTTTGGGATAAACGTGTCAGAATTCTTTATTGTAAACTCATGAAAACTTGCTGCCTTATGATGTACTGTAATTGGGATCCACACAATGAAAACACCCCATCTCTTTCAGATAAAAAACATAAATTGTTATGGGCAGTTAAAGGAATGGGTATCATGGACGAGTTGGACCGAATGGTCTGTTTCTGTGCTGTAGACAACTCTATGATCTGTGGCAGAACGAAGTAAGCAAGGCCAAAAGATATTGTGAGAAAAATTGAAAGAACATGTACAGTTCAGATAATGGTGTACAGTTGCTCAGCGATCAGTAAGTTATGTACAATTTTCAATATTTTCCGTGTGCACATGGTTGCCTTGATATTTTTCGTCGCCTCTTGGAACAAAGCCGTCTCTTTGGTGAGCAACTGCTTGTTTGAAAAGCAGAAAAATAAAACATTGTTTTATTCTATAAAACAGTTTCTTGAAACAATGTGACAAATCAGACACAGCGGGAAAAACTTAACTAAGTAGGTAGAGACCTGCAGACATAAATCTGTCAATATGTCTGACATCCCAGTCTCTGGGAGCCCGGAGGGGTTTCAGTGCCTAATTGACACGAAGTGCCCTTTACTGCTTCAACTTCACAGGATAGGTTGGGGTGGGAGTGCGGGCATTTCCTTGCTGTATCCGCACCAGAGGGCCAGATGGGTGGCTGGGCCATCCATTACTGAGCAATGACACAGGGAGCAGTGGCTATTGGGATTAAGGCCCTAGGGAGAATAATTAAATCTCAAGAAATGCACGTGCAGGTGAGCTGGGATTCACAGAGAGAGGATGACCATGTGACGTGGGTGGGAGAGGAAGCTACACGAAAATGGGCAGTAGGTTCTTCTCAGTGGGCACATCCATCCTGATGGCAGCTCCCTCCATCAGGCACTGAATGCCTGCGTATGCGGAATACACCTTTCTCCTGTCAGTCTCCACTTCACGCACCCACTGAATGCCAGTGGTAGCGGGGTTAGGCTTTCAGTGAACCTCTCAAGGGCATCAATTGGTGAACAGACAAGAAGGCCATCTGCGAGTCTACCTTTCCTCACTTTAACGAAGAAAGCTTGCACACACTGCGACCTCCTGCCCAATTAGATGCCATTTCATCTTGCAGCCCCAACTACAGAGATGGAGGGCCACCAAACTGCCACACCCCCCTGCCTGACCATTAATGAAAATCCATCTGTCTGCTGTCCAAATTCACAAATGTTTCTGATCCCCCAGCCATCAGTCAACAGGGTTCCCTTTTTTTTTGTCATCGAGTCCCTACAGCGTGGAAGCTGGCCATCTGGCTCATCATTGGTCTGAAGAGCATCCTATCCAGACCCACACCATCCTGTAACCTGCATCTCCCATGGTAATATGTCTAAATGCTGTGGACAACTTAGAGTGACCAATCCACCTAAGCTGCCTGTGGGAGGAAACTAGAGCACCCGGAGGAAACCCACACGGATGGGGAGAATGTGCAAACGCTACACAGACCGTCACCCGAGTCTGGAATCAAACTGGGGTCCCTGGTGTCGTGAGGCAACAGCATTAACCACTGAGCCCTTGTGTGTTCTTTCCTGAAATTAAGTAAGAACTTAGAAGGATTAGCAGTTTTTGGGTAAATTATAGATTCCCTGCTGAAATTGAAAACACAGCCCGAACTCAAGCTGACATGTCAAGTCACATATCCAAATGCAATTTTAGTTCAAAGTAAGGCAATAGTAATGAGCTATTCCAATGGCCCTGAGGTAAATAAACATTTGTTTATTGAATACCATGCAATCATGTTTTAATGACTTTTTTTTATTTTCTTATTTGCTTTCAAACATTTTATCTAGCGAGAACTGCTCATTATAGCAGTTGCCATGGCAGGCTCAGTGAATGTAGTAAAGCTGGAGTGAGACAATAATAGTACAGGATTTCTAAACAGGAAGAAAAGCTAAAGACATTGTGCCACTGCAGGTCGATAGTGTTTGATTATAGTGAACCTATGTCATAAAATATAAAAAGCGATTGTTAGAGGTCAAGGGTCACAGTAGTTGTCACAGATAATGATGGTTGCTGCAATAGAGTGATTGTCACAAACACACTATCTCAAAGACGGTTTTGTTTTTTCCCCCTTTTTTAGTCATTTCTGAGTCAGAGGGTTGCCAAGGGAGGACCAATCTACAGTACTTGCTTCATTACAACTTCAACTGCAGCAGTGAGCAAAAACGACTGGTGGAAAGCCTCATAAAAAAGATAGTGTGTAAATATTGACTCCCCTCTCTCCAACATTGCAGGGAGCAAAGCACAAATGCACGTCAATGTTTCTTCCCAACCTGCAGACAATTTAATGAGCAAGCATACATTGCCATCTGTGGCTTTGACCCATGTGAAGTGCACAGAGACAGGAGAATTCTGTTAGCTTTACCAATGAGTAAGGGCTGCCCACTTATAGTGCGAGGGCGGAGGACATGTGCAAGATTAAAAGTCAGGACAGGCAACATATGAAGACCTAAGTAGATGCCCATTGCTAAGACAGAATGCTTCAGAACTTCCAACACCCGTGTTCAAAGTTTAAAAATAAAAAGCTTATAGCATGAAGCATCCCTCCTGCGTTCGCTTCTCACTCTCCATGCCACACTATGCAAGCTAACATTCCCTATATACATTGCCGAGGCCTCCACATCCTCAATGCCAGCTTATGCCCTGTACAAAACATCCCTGGCCTTCAGACCCTCCATGCAACATGGAGAGGTGATGGCGTTGTGGTATTATCACCAGATTAATCCAGAAATTCAGCTAATGTTCTGGGGACCCAAGTACGAATCCTGCCATGGCAGATGGTGGAATGTGAACTCAATTAAAAAAAAATCTGGAATGAAGAATTTACTGATGACCATGAAACCATTGTCTTCTGTTGGAAAAACCCATCAGGAAAGGAAATCCCTCAGCAGGTCTAAAATCACACAACACCAGGTTATAGTCCACCAGGTTTAATTGGAAGCACTAGCTTTCGGAGCGCCGCTCCTTCATCAGGTGATAGTGGAGCACAATTGTAAGGCACAGAATTTATAGGAAACGTTTACAGTGTGATGTAACTGAAATTATACATTGAAAAATACCTTGATTGTTTGTTGAGTCTTTCATCTGTTCGAATACCATGACAGTTTCACTTCTTTCATATATAAATCACAGAACTTTTTTTCAAAAAGTTACATTCTCAGGTTAACTGTAACAATTGGTGTTAGCCAGATAATGTTGAAGGTGTTAGCCCCCTGTGTTCTCTGTCTGTGCCTTAATGTTTAGACTGATTCTAATCTAAAAAGTGAGATAACAGAGTTTTACGTGAATTCATGCAGTTTTTGAGCAAAGTACAATGTATAGAGAGTGTATATGTGTGTGTATGTGAGTATAGAGTGTCTAGGTCTGTGAGGGCATGCATGTTTGAGTGTGGGGGTGTGTGAGTCTGTAGGAGTGTGTGTGTGTGTCTGGGCTGGGGGGTTGTGAGTGTGAGAGAGAGTGTATATGTGTGTGTGTAGTGAGTGTAGAGTGTCTTAAGTCTGTGAAGGGGTGCATGTGTGAGTGTGGGAGTGTGTTGTGTGTCTGGGATGGGGGGTTGTGAGTGTCTGAGAGAGAGTATATACGTGTGTGCGTGAGTGTGTGTCTGTAGGGGTGTGTGTAAGTGTCTGTGTGAGTGTCTGTACATACGTGTGACCATGTGTATAGGAGTGTCTGTGTGTGTGTATAGTGCAATGGGGGTCACCTGTAGTGTGACATGAACCCAAGATTCCAGTTGAGGCCCTCCCTATGGGTACAAGAACTTAGCTATCAGCCTCTGCTTGGTCACTTTTCGTTGCTGCCTGTCCCAAAGTCCGCCTTGGAGGATGGTCACCCGAAGGTCCAAGGTCAAATGTCCTGAACCGCTGAAGTGTTTCCCACACACTCACACATACACCCCTCACAAACGTAGGCACTCTATAGTCACGTACACACACATATACACTCTTTCTCACACACACACACACACACACATATATACATATATATGTTTGTGGAGTGAATTTGTACTTGCAGAGTTACATTGTACTTTGCTCAAAAACTGCATGAATTCATGTAAGACCTTGTTAACTCACTTTTTAGATTGGAATCAGTCTAAACATTATCGCACAGGCAGAGAACAGTGGGCTAACACCTTCAACATATTATCTGGCTAACACCAATTGTTACAGTTAACCTGAGAATGTAACTTTTAAAAAAAAGTTCTGTGATTTACATATGAAAGAAATGAAACTATCTTGGTATTCGAACAGATGAAAGACTCAACAAACAATCACGGTATTTTTCAATGTATAATTTCAGTTACATCACACTGTAAACTTTTGCTATAAGTTCTGTGCCTTACAATTGTGTCATCCACAATCACCTGATGAAGGAGCGGCGCTCCAAAAGCTAGTGCTTCCAGTTAAACCTGATGGACTATAACCTGGTGTTGTGTGATTTTTAACTTTGTGCACCCCAGCCCAACATTGGCATCTCCAAACCATCACCAGGTCTGGCCTACATGTCACTCCAGAACCACAACAATGTTATTGACTCTCAACTGCACTGTGAAATAACCTAATCAGCTCAAGGACAACTAGGGGTAGGCAATGCCTACATCCCACAAATGAATAAAAAAATGTTCACAGTACCAATCACTATGCTCCCCTTCATGACAACACCTGTTAACCATAACATGTCACTTTATAGCCCCCATGTAAAACTATTGCTGTCCCGCGTCCCCAATACTACTCTTTGCCTTTTATCTGCTAACTTGTCCAGTATCCTTCTCAGGACCCATGTACAGATCAGAAAAAAAACATAGTTCTATTAAATGAGCTAGACCATATTGGAGGCTTCATGATATTGATTTTTAAAAATCTGACTCATAACAATACATTTATTACATTTAAGTTCCTTTACCTCAGTAAAGTTTTATAACAACAAACATTTAATTCAAGTGCAATAGGCATTGGAATTCAGTGTCCCACATCGAAGAGTCCATTATCATTTAGTTGCTATCAATAAAACTGTGAAATGAAAGGCATCCTCTGTGATCCTTGTGAAATCTGTCATACCATACTCATCCAACACTGGAAACCCCCAGGCTAATGTCAGGGGCCAGAAATAGAAAACAATCCATCTTTTAAAAAACTTACTTGCCCTGAAGTTTGAATGCCTGACACACCTGACCAACTCCTTTGACAAAATGACAGCCCAAATGAAGTTACACACAGTTCACACACAAGCACTTTTACTTTTATTTTTACCAATCCCACAATGCCCTGATGCTGCTCAAAGGGTACTTTACCTCTACCAAAGGCAACCTATCACACAAAAACCATCCCAGGACCAAATCAAAAGGGATACCTTGGCTATCTACACAAATCCATAAGGTTCAATCCTCTCTCAACTGGTCAATGGTGCGCAGATTTGGTTCCAGATAGTTACTTCACTAAAAGTATTCAGGAGTGGATGGTACTTGGCCAGCTGCCTCTGGAAGCTGTACAGATGCGAATCCCAGGCCGTCTTCATTTCAGCACTTTGAAGTTGGGAAAGTTTGGGAAGCTCTTCGATAGGGCGAAACTCTGGACCCAAGCCTTTTAAGTTTTCTTGGCAATCCATACTTACCAATTACCACACTCAAGCCATCCCTTATCCCCAATGAGTATTTCCAAAATGGAAGCTATTTGTGGCATCAATTGATTCATATTGCCCCAATTCAATAAGCAATACAGGTAGTAAAGTCCCATTTTTTGTTCTTTCAAAACTCATCTCTTCTTCCCAATCCACTGTTTTCTAGGACAATTGTAATCCTTTGAGTTATTTTTTTCATCTAATTTCCATGAAAAAATTGTCAAAAATCCCAATACATGACAGGAACTTTTACATAACTTGCATTTTTGCAGAAGTTCTTATTTCAGGAGCATGCAGCCAATTCTCTTGTACTATTCATTGTAAGCTGCATGGATATTCAATTCATTTTGATACAGGACAGCACACTCCAATAAATCAAGTGTACATTATTCTAATCAAACGGCATGTACACCTAATATTTTACCTTGATGCAGTGGGCTTGCTGGCTTTCTGCACACATTGCAAGAACTTCTCAATGCTCTTTATGGTTGAAACATTTCCTCTGTCATATAGCAAAACCTAAAGACAAATAGATGGTCAGTGCCATTAAAAGAAATCATGTCATGAATATGGCTGCAGGCCTCTATTACCTGCAGGGGCCTTGTGTGTTACAATTCAATTTGCTGTAAAGCAGATTAATGCAAAAAAACGTTTCTTAAGGTAAGATAGGCGATGTTAGTAATAGATGGTTGGGGAGGATGAGGAATTAGTAAGGTCCAGTAAGGTCTGTAAAGAGATAGCAGGGAATTCTTCAAGGCAGGTTTGGACACTTCGCAGGATAATCTATTTCTTCAGGGCAAAACAGTCAAGACTGGAATGGGAAAAGATCTGACCCTCGTTTTGATCAAGGGTCCCACTTGAAACATTAACTTTTCCCTTTCAGATGTCGAGTGTGCTATGGATTTCTAGCCTTTTTGACATGGTTTATGATTTATACCTGTCAGCTTCTGATTACCTGGAGTAAATGGTATTTAACAAACCAACAAGTGAAAAGAGAGTGTTTTTAAGAAACATTGATCTAGGGAATAATATTAAATTAGATGATTGCACCATTTTTGGCAGTGTTGAGTAGAGTACTGATTTCAGGCACATTTGGGTTTTAAGTAAAAGCAAGTCCCTGGGTTCTATTCCATCTGAAAAAGATTACAGGACAATATAAAAGGAGTCATTCAAAGCTGCAGGACAATACAAAGGAGTCATTCACAAGTACAAGAAATGTTCATACACCAGGTTTTTAAAATTAGACCCTTGGATGAGATCACATTTGTAAGTATGAGCATTCATAAGTTCATAAATTGGGGACCCCCTGTAATACAAAACAATGCAGTCCCAACTAGAAAGCATGCCACAAAAAGTATCACAATTGACTAGAGTTACCCGTTTTGAGTTAATTGACTTATGCACACTGAAAAACTGAAATGGAAGATTACAATGCAAGGGGTGGTAACTACATATAAACTGGATAGCAATAGGGCATGGTCTCAACCCTATCACACCCCTATTTGGTCACCTATGTTGGTTCACCATGTTGTATGGTTGCTGGTTCAGCCTTCTAAGTGGCAAGCCAATCCTTTACATTGTCCTGATCTAGCTTTGTGTCAGAATTCACACCTCTAAAACAAACATAGCACTTACCTGACATTTCCTGATGTCAGCCAACCTAAAGAATTTCGCTCCTCCAGTTTATTTGAACTACGTGACCATCTGCACCTAGTCATCCTATTGAGAGTCATAGAGATGTACAGCATGGAAACAGACCCTTTGGTCCAACCTGTCCATGCCGACCAGATATCCCAACCCAATCTAGTCCCACCTGCCAGCACCGGCCCATATCCCTCCAAACCCTTCCTATTCATATACCCATCCAAATGCCTCTTAAATGTTGCAATTGTACCAGCCTCCAGCACATCCTCTGATAGCTCATTCCATACACGTACCACCCTCTGCGTGAAAAAGTTGCCCCTTAGGTTTCTTTTATATCTTTCCCCTCTCACCTTAAACCTATGTCCTCTAGTTATGGACTCTCCCACCCTAGGGAAAAGACTTTGCCTATTTATCCTATCCATGCCCCTCATAATTTTGTAAACCTCTATAAGGTCACCCCTCAGCTTCCGACGCTCCAAGGAAAACAGCCCCAGCCTGTTCAGCCTCTCCCTGTAGCTCAGATCCTCCAACCCTGGCAACATCCTTGTAAATCTTTTCTGAACCCGTTCAAGTTTCATAACACCTTTCCGATAGGAAGGAGACCAGAATTGCACGCAGTATTTCAAAAGTGGCCTAACCAATGTCCTGTACAGCCACAACATGACCTCCCAACTCCTGTACTCAATACTCTGACCAATAAAAGAAAGCATACCAAATGCCTTCTTCACTATCCTATCTACCTGCGACTCCACTTTCAAGGAGCTATGAACCTGCACTCCAAGGTCTCTTTGTTCAGCAACACTCCCTAGGACCTTACCATTAAGTCTATAAGTTCTGCTAAGATTTGCTTTCCCAAAATGCAGCACCTCGCATTTATTTGAATTAAACTCCATCTGCCACTTCTCAGCCCATTGGCCCATCTGGTCAAGATCCTGTTGTAATCTGAGGTAACCATCTTTGCTGTCCACTACACCTCCAATTTTGGTGTCATCTGCAAACTTACTAACTGTACCTCTTCTGCTCACATCCAAATCATTTATGTAAATGACAAAAAGTAGAGGGCCCAGCACCGACCCTTGTGGCACTCCACTGGTCACAGGCCTCCAGTCTGAAAAAGAACCCTCCACCACCACCTCTGTCTTCCACCTTTGAGCCAGTTCTGTATCCAAATGACTAGTTCTCCCTGTATTCCATGAGATCTAACCTTGCTAATCAGTCTCCCATGGGGAACCTTGTCGAACGTCTTACTGAAGTCCATATAGATCACATCTACTGCTCTGTCCTCTGGTCTACTTCTTCAAAAAACTCAATCAAGTTTGTGAGAAATGATTTCCCACGCACAAAGCCATGTTGACTATCCCGAATCAGTCCTTGCCTTTCCAAATACATGTACATCCTGTCCCTCAGGATTCCCTCCAACAACTTGCCCACCATCGAGGTCAGGCTCACCGGTCTATAGTTCCCTGGCTTGTCTTTACCACCCTTCTTAAACAGTGGCACCACGTTTGCCAACCTCCAGTCTTCCGGCACCTCACCTGTGACTATCGATGATACAAATATCTCAGCAAGAGACCCAGCAATCACTTCTCTAGCTTCCCACAGAGTCCTCGAGTACACCTGATCAGGTCCTGGGGATTTATCCACCTTTAACCGTTTCAAGACATCTAGTACATCCTCCTCTGTATTCTGGACATTTTGCAAGATGTCACCATCTATTTCCCTACCATATCCTTTTCCACAGTAAATACTGATGCAAAATATTCATTCAGTATCTCCCCCATTTTCTGTGGCTCCACACAAAGGCCGCCTTGTTGATCTTTGAGGGGCCTTATTCTCTCCATAGTTAGCCTTTTGTCCTTAATATATTTGTAAAAACCTTTTGGATTCTCCTTAATTCTGTTTGCCAAAGCTATCTCATGTCCCTGTTTTGCCCTCCTGATTTCCCTATTAAGTATACTCCTACTTTCTTTATACTCTTTTAAGGATTCATTCGATCTACCCTGACTTATGCTTCCTTCCTTTTCTTAACCAAACCCTCAATTTCTTTAGTCATCTAGCATTACCTATACCTACCAGTCTTCCCTTTCACCCAGACAGGAATATACTTTCTCTGGATTCTTGTTATCTCACTTCTGAAGGCTTCTTATTTTCCAGCTGTCCCTTAACCTGCGAACATCTGGCTCCAATTTCGAAAGTTCTTGCCTAATCCGCATACTGAATTAGAAAATTGTCTTGTACACACTTAAGATATTCCTTTCCATCTAAACCTTTAATACTATGGCAGTCCCAGTCAATGTTTGGAAAGTTAAAATCCCCTACCATAACCACCCTATTATTCTTACAGATAGCTGAGATCTCCTTACAAGTTTGTTTCTCAATTTCCTTCTGACTATTGGGAGGTCTATAATATAATCCCGATAAGGTGATCATCCCTTTCTTATTTCTCAGTTCTCTGGATGTATTTCCGGGAATATCCTCCCTCAGCACAGCTGTAATGCTATCCCTTATCAAAAACGCCACTCCCCCTCCTCTTTTCCCTCCCTTTCTATCCTCCTGCCCATCCCTGAGCCATGTTTCTGTAATTGCTATGATATCCCAGTCCCATGTTCCTAACCATGCCCTGAGTTCATCTGCCTTCCCTGTTAGGCCCCTTGCATTGAAATAAATTCAGTTCAATTTATTATTCCTACCTTGTCCCTGCCTGCCCTGACTGTTTGACTCATGTCTGTTCTCAGCTGTACCCGTCTCAGATCGATCTCTTTCCTCACTATCTCCCTGGGTCCCGCTCCTCCCCCACCTTACTAGTTTAAATCCTCCCAAGCAGTTCTAGCACATTTCCCTGCCAGTATATTAGTCCCCTTCCAATTTAGGTGCAATCCGTCCTTCTTGAACAGGTCACTTCTACCCCAAAAGAGATTCCAATGATCCAAAAATGTGAATCCTTCTCCCGTACACCAGCTCCTCAGCCGTGCATACATCTGCTCTATCCTCCTATTCCTGCCCTCACTAGCTCGTAGCACCGGGAGTAATCCAGATATTACTACCCTTGAGGACCTCCTTTTTAAATTTCTACCTCTCTGTAATCTCCCTTCAGAATCTCAACCTTTTCCCTTCCTAGGTCGTTGGTTCCAATGTGGACAATGACCTCCTGCTGGCCACTCTCCCCTGTGAGAACATTCTGACCCCTTTCTGAGACATCCTTGATCCTGGCACCAGGGAAACAACACACCATTCTGCTTTTTCTCTGCTGGCCACAGAAACGTCCGTCTGTACCTCTGACTACAGAATGCCCTAACACAATTGATCTCTTGGAAGCCGACGTACCCCTCGTTGCTTTAGAGCCAGTCTCAATACCAGAAACTTGGATGTTTGTGCTACATTCCCCTGAGAATCCACCACGCCCCTACATTTTCCAAAACAGCATACCTGTTTGAAATGGGTATATCCACAAAAGACCCCTGCACTAGCTGCCTAACTCTCTTACCCTTCCTGGAGTTAACCCATCTATGTGACTGTATCTGAGACTTTTCCCCCTTCCTATAACTGCCATCCATCGCATACTGTTTCTCCTAATCCAGTATTGTCCAACATGTTCGCCACAAATCACGTGTGGCTCCATGGGAATCCAAATGTTTTTTGATGAGTAAATAAAAATGAGTAATAGAGATAAGTAATAGGAGTGCATGATCTCATTATTATTGTTGTAAAATGGTAAGGCAAAAAGCAGGTTGCATAAGTATATTTTATTTCTTCTGCATGTCAATGTTTTCTGTTTTAATTCAAATTTTCAGGATTTGCATTTGTTTTTGATTTTATATCTAAAATTCACTCTCCTCCTTTAGCTGTCGTGTTTATTCTAATCCTCTTGCACACAGCCAATAATTCCATCATTATCCTTCTGAAGTACTTGCTCTAAATCAATTAAACTTCACGAAGGTTGAAGTTACATAATGAGAGAAAGTGAGGACTGCAGATGCTGGAGATTTCAGAGGCGAGAGTGTGGTGCTGGAAAAGCACAGCAGGTCAGGCAGCATCTGAGGAGCAGGAGAATAGACGCTTCAGGCATAAGCCCTTCTTCAGGAATGAGACATGTGGGCCGGAGGCTGAGAGATAAATGGGAGGGGGCTGGGGGCAAAGTAGCTGAGAATGCAATACGTAGATGAAGGTGAGGGAGAAGGTGATAGGTCGGAGAGGAGAGTGGAGCAGGTGGATGGAAAAGATGATGGACAGGTCAAGAGGGTAGTGCCGGGTTGGAGACTTGGGAATGGGTAAGATGGGGTGAGGTGAAAATGAGGAAATTGGTGAAATCCATATTAATCCCATGTGGTTGGAGGGTCCCAAGGTGGAAGTTGAGGTATTCTTCCTCTAGACGTCGGGTGGTTAGGGCTTGATAATGGAGACGGCACAGGACTTTGCAAATCCTTGGTGGAGTGGGAGGGGGAATTGAAGTGTTCAAACACGGGCGGTGGTGTTGGTTAGTCTGGTTGTCCCTGAGATGTTCTCTGGAATGATCTGGACGTTGGCACCCTGTCTCCCTGATGTAGAGGAGACCACACTGGATGCAACGTATACAGTAGATGACATTTGTGGAAGTACAGGTAAATTTCCATTGGATGTGGAAGGATCTTTTGGTGCTTTGGACAGAGATGGTGGGGGGGGGGATGTGAGTGGACCTCAATACTGTGCAGATTTTAACTTCATACCTTATAAGTGTCTTATAGTCCAAGCAACAAAGGAAAAGACGTCAGTCAACTGTATCTTTCTCGGGACAGAAGTGCCTTACACCAAGTACTTCCAGCAGTCTGTACATCAAGTCAGTTACGTCTAAAGTACATTCATTCAGTGTAATCCTAATCAACAATTGTCCTACAACGAAAAAGTGAACAACAAATGAGTTCAGCAATGCTGCAAGCACGTACACATGTATTTCTATGATATGTAGGTGCAGATAATGCCAACAGGAGGATTCAATCATTTTACTAGTACACCTGTGGGCCTACCTCCTCCCCTTACCCTACAGAGAAATCCTGATATAAAATCATGATCGGCAACCCTCAATGGACTATAGCAAAAGCAGAATCACTCTGTGCTAGTCTTCGTTGGCAGCTGCCAAGATATCCACACATCTTGATCATCCACAACCTTGGCTGAGTGTGGGTAGCAGCTCCACATTCCTATGTGGAGGTTTAGCTTTAAAGTGTGTCACCTTTAAAAGCACTTACCTCCTGAAGATTCATGATCAACAGGGTGCCTAGCTTATCAGAGCACATCCTCTGTCATCTCACAGTACACAGCTGAAAATGTATTGCTGGTTAAAGCGCAGCAGGTCAGGCAGCATCCTTCTTCAGGCTTGTGCCCGAAACGTCGAATTTCCTGTTCCTTGGATGCTGCCTGACCTGCTGCACTTTAACCAGCAACACATTTTCAGCTCTGATCTCCAGCATCTGCAGACCTCACTTTTTAACTATCCCACAGTACACAGCCTGACATCTGACTGCATCCTGAAACATTAATTCCTCTCTACCACCGCCCCCCCCACACACACCCTTTGCCTCCCAAATGATCCGAAGTTCATCCAGCTCTAGTTTCCTAACAGGGTCTGTGGGATGGATAATGAGATACTGGAGATACTGTCTCTGTTGATGCCATTTAGAAAGCCTCTTGGGTGGTTTGATCCACATTCTCACAGCCTTCTCTCTCTGATTTGGTTTAGCTTTCATTTTAAGATGATCTCCCATTATAAAATGGAAATGTTTAGGGGAGATGTCAGAGGTAAGTTCTTGACACAAAGAGTGGTGGGTATGTGAATGCATTGCCAGCAGTGGTTGTAGAATCAGAGACATTAGGGACATTTAAGTGACTCTTGGATAGGCACATGGATTACAGTACAATGAAGGGTACGTAAGTTAGTTTGATCTTAAGAGTTGGATAAAAGGTCGGCACAACATCAAGGACTGAAGGGCGTGTGCTGTGCTACACTGTTCTATGTTCTCTACTATCAGTTCAGCAGTTCCCTTTCCTATGTTAAACCCAACCAATAGACCACTTTTTGACCTTCTCAACTCAAATTATTTAGCCCAATTTTATCCAGTATCTCATTATCCATTTCAGATATTACCAGCTGATTTCCTAATCAATATGCCCTTCCCTAGGTAGAGTATTCTATACTTGGGTTAAACTTGGAAGGCTAGTGTTGCACTTTCCCTTTTCCTTATTTAGTTGTAGCTGCACACCAAAAGTAACAGACTAATACATTCAGAAAACACTTTTTTTCCATCTTCAATATATCTATCATTCTATACATGTGCTTAATATGTTGTATATCCTTTTGGAACATTCTGTAATTATAGTCACAATTCAGTTGACTTAATTTGTAAAGGCTGTACACTTGAAAATATTATCTCTATTTCCAAGTCCAGATCACTGATGTGTATAGAAAAATTGCAGCCACAGGCATTTTTCACCACTTATAATCCAAAGGTACCTCCTTTACACCAATTCTCCACATTCTAGTTCCCAATCAATGTGCAAACCGTGCCTGAGTGTTGTCTCTGTGTCTCAATTTTAACTACGGGTTTCTTGCATGGCATCTTTGCCAACTGAGAGTTTTGTGCTTTGAATATTTCTATAAAGTTACTTCTGCATGCTGCAAGGTGATTGTCACACCATGTACTCAATGAGTTAATGACCAGAAAATGTCTGTAGATAATCTGTTAATGTTTAGTGAGCTATATGTGCAGCCAGTTGGTACTGCAGAATAACTCAGAACTTTGTAGGAGCCAACACACAAAACAAACGGCACCCTCTTTGAGCTTGATACCTTACACTACTTCTCCTCAATCAATGAATTCCTTACGAATACTCCACAGCTTTGGGAAAGGTCACATTTATAAATTATGTTTATTCAGTTGCTTTATTGCATGTTATAGATCACCCACTTGTCCATACTACAATTATCTGACAATAGTCAGAAGGGTCAGGATGAAGGGAGGAATAACAATTGGTCATTCATGCCTTCAGGCCTGTTTAGCCATTTATTTACAGCACTTAGTTCATTCCAAATCTTTGCCTTTGGTCTGTAACTGTGAGAAACCTTAATTGATTTTTTAAAAAAACTATCCATGTAAAAACAAAATAATGTGGATACTGTAAACCTGAAATGAAAACAAACTCTGCTGGAAATGTTCGGCAGCTCAGATAGCATTTGGGAAAAGAGAAACAGAATTAAAAGGCCAGGTTTTCTGCACAGTGGGAAGCTTACACATTTCGCTACTCCATCCTTTAAACTGTATTCATCCACAATCTGTGCTCCCATGCTGCTGTTTATCTCCAATTCCATCATTACCACCATGCCATGGGATCAACCCTAATTAAATGAAGAAAGCAGGAGGGCATGCCAGGAGAATACTAGGTGTAACTGAAATCAGGTGTTAACCTTATGCTAAGCAGTGGAAGCTGCATGCAACAGACAAGGCTAAGTGATCTAACAGATCCAAAAGGACAAAATCCAACCTGGCTGAATACATCTCTATCAGTCCACTCTTAATCACCTGTAAAGTAATGGCAAGGATCATCAATAATGCTTGCTGAGCAACAATTTGTACACTGATGCTCAGTTTGGATTCCATGAGGGCCACTCAGCTCCTGACCTCATTACGGGCTTAGTCCAAACATGGACAAAAGAGCTGAATTCCAGAGGTGATGAGAGAGTGATAGTCCTTGACAGCAAGGCAGCACCTAACTGAGTGTGGCATCAAGGGATCCAGCAAAACTCTAGACAGTGGGAATGAGGGGGACATCTCCCTGCTGTGTGGAGCCATACCTAGCACAAAGAAAGATGGTTGTTGAGGGCCAGTCGTCTCACTATCTCTGCAGGAGTTTCTCAGGTTAGTGACCTATTTCCAACCATCTTCATGTGCTTCCTCAGAGACCTACCATCTGGTACAAGACCAGAAGTGGAATGTTTGCTGAACGTTCAGCAGCATTCATGACTCCTCACATACAGAAGCAGTCCATGGCCAAAGCAGCAAGACCTGGACAACATCCAGGCTTGGCTTGTAAGTGGCATGTAAAAGCTACAAGTAGCTAGTCGATGGCGAATTCCAACAAGAGAGAATGTAACCATTTCCCCATGACGAACAAAGGCATTACCAAGGCTGAAATCCCCCACTTTCTACATCCTGGAAGGCCCCATTAATCAGAACACTGACCTGGACAAGCTGCATAAACACTAAGGCTCCTGTACGAGAAGCAGAGGTTAGGAATTCTGTGGTAAATAACTCAGCTCCTAACTCCCCAATTCCTGTTCACTGTCTACGAGGAACAAGTCAGGAGTGTGATGGAATGCTCCCCACTTGCCTGGATGGCTGCAGCTCCAACAACACTCAAGAAGCAAAACCATCCAGACAAAGCAGCCTGCATGAGTGGCATCCCTTTCGCCACATTCAATATTCAGTCCCTTCACAAGAGAGGCACAGTAGCAGCTACAGGATGCACTGCAGCAGCAACACATTCACTTTGTTTAGACGGCACCTTCCAAACCTGTGAGCTCTACCATTTACATAGACCTGGGAGCTCCACCACCTAGAAATATCTCATCCTGAATTGGAACTACCTCACCACTCTCTTCACTATTTCATCAGGAATGTCCTGTACCTCAAGGATTGCACTGACAAAAGAATGATGTGGAGGTGCCGGTATTGGACTGGGGCGACAAAGTTAAAAATCACACAGCACCAGGTTACAGTCCAACAGGTTTAGATTAGATTCCTTACAGTGCGGAAACGGGCCCCTCGGCCCAACTAGTCCACACCGACCCACCCAGACCCATTCCCCATATTTACCCGACTAATGCACCTATCACCATGGGCAATTTAGCATGGCCAATTCACCTGATTTGCGGGAGGAAACTGGAGCACCCAGTGGAAACCCACACAAGCACAGGGAGAATGTGAAAACTCCATACAGTCACCTGAGGCTGGAATTGAACCCAAGTCCCTGGTGCTGTGAGGCAGCAGTGCTAACCACTGAACCACTGTGTCGCCAGGTTTATTACGTACAAGCTGTTGGACTATAACCTGAGTGTTGTGTGATATTTAACTTTGATTAAAGAAGGTAGTTGGCTCTCACCTTTTCAAAAACAATTAGAAATGGATAATAAATGTCAACCTTGCCTTGTGACATACACATCCTATAAATGAAAGTTAAGTTTGCAGTCTAATATGTTTAGGGTTCCAGGGACCATACTTTTCAGGCCTTCCACTCTCGTAGAGTGGGCCTACAGTTAATTCCATTGATAGAACAGCTTTGCTGGGATTACTGACTATGCTTACCTTTAAGTCTGTTTCACCATCTGGCTGGAGAACAAATATCCTTCCCTCTTTGGCTGCAAGTCTTTTCTAAAAAGAGGCAAAACACGATTTTTAAGATTTGTGCTGATGTTAGTGCACATCCTATCCAAATAATGCAGTAACATTCGTTCAGCAAAATACTGCCTTTAAGAACAAATTTTACCCTATCCTACAGAATATTCTAATTATAATCATTGATGTGCATCTGTGCTCAATCAGTGACTTGTCAATGGAATAGCGTTGGAATTTGCCACATTTTTTAAGACAATGAGTCAAACTATTGCAACAGCAAAGGCTTATTGTCGTAAAAATGCAGGTCTTACTGATGTGTAAAGAAATCATGATGACTGTAGCATCCTGTGCAAAAAAAATTATTTTACCATCTCCTATATAAAATATTCTCTGTCACAGCATCGCCCTCCTCTGTTCTGAACCCACATGACCTTCCCTCCAAAAAGAGAACTTAGAAGTGACAGGCGATTCCTTCCTGAGCTAAAAATAGAAAAGAAAGTCTAGCAGTTTTTTTTTAATTTCCTTGTGGGACTTGGGCGAGGCTGGACAGCCAGCATTTATTGCCCATCCCTAGCTGCCCTTGAACTGCATGGCTTGCTAGGCAATTTCAGGGGTCAGTTTTAAGCCAACCACATTGCTGTGGGTCTGGAGTCACATGTCGGCCAGACCAGGTGAGGCTGGCAGAATTTCCTTTCCTGAAGGACATTAGTGAGCCAAGTGAGTTTCTCTGACAATGGTTTTGTGGTCATCAGTAGATTCGTAATTTCAGATATTTTTAAAAAATGGAGCTCAAATTCCACCTTCTGCCATAGCACGATTCAAACCTGGGTCCCCAGAACATTCACTAATGTCCTTCAGGGAAGGAAATCTACCAGCCTCACCTGGTCTGGCCTACATGTGACTCTAGACCCACAGCAATGTGGGTTTCTGGATTAATAGTCTAGCAATAACAACACCAGGCCGTCACCTCTCCATTTTTGGGAGACAGAAACAGACATAACGATCCAGGTCATTGTCCTTTTCGCTCTTCTTGTTAAATTTCAAAACAAAATTTGCAGCTACAATGCTGTCAGGGCAATGGAGGAACAGTCAATAAGGCTGTTGAAAATCAGCTGCCGCTGACTGGACTGATCTCTGGGGGCTCTCCAGTATTGTCCAACGGTGCGCCGCATCATTCTGGACTGCCTCTCCTTGACCCCATTGACCGTCTGACACTGATCGCCCCCTTACCCCCTAGAGAGACCACCCTCACACATCTCTGGATAGTGCGAGGACTGTACCGGAACCATCTGACAGACAGTATTCCCCACTGACTGCACTGAGGAGTGGGCACCACCCAGCTTCTGACAGAAGACCATGAGATGTAGAACAGAAGTAGGCCACTCAATCCATCAACAAAATGGAAGTCGTAATGGGAATAAATTGACGAAAATTCTGGAGCTGGAATTGGAAACAGTACATCACAGGAGATTTTATGTGCATCATTCAGAATGCCTGCTTCTACGACTTTAGAGGAAATCACATACTTGGGAACTAAACTGAAAGAAATTTTACCAATAAATATCTAAAAATAACCAGAGGAGCCTTTCTGTCTCCCCTATCAAAGCCTGTATGCAGTACATTATAGAAAGTTGCAGTAGTATAGGTTAGGGGGACAATGTCATCATTTATGAAAACATCTCTGCACTGCTTCTAATATATTGCTGCATTTGACGATTGATCATATTGCGTCACATGCTTCCTCACAACACATTCTTTGTCTCTGCAAAGATCATGCTGTAAAGTAAAAGGCCTCAGACAGCAGTGCAGACATAAATACTGATGAACCAATAGCTGAGTTCATCAAGGTCAGTTTGTTTCATTCAAGGTATGGCTTTAAAATATATGGAGATTATTACATCCAGGAAAGCTGCAATGAAAAATTATTATTTCATCTTCATTGGGCACAGAGATAAATTGGCCACAGAGGATTAAAATGATCATAATGCTTCCACAAGTTAGTGGCCAAACTATAGAGTGCTGTGGATGACTTCAGTGTAATGGGGAAAGTTAGTGGTTTATCTTCTGACTAAACACTGACACCTAGTGGTACCTACTGGACAAGAGATTGTTGTGTTTTTTTTCGCTTTTGAGTCAGATAGTGCTTCCTGTCTTTCCTTACACAGAGAATGTATCTTTGTTAGTCAAATATTTACTTTATATAGGCATCAATGTTTTATTTAAGATAGATAGATGAGGTGCCTTAGAGGAGCCTCTTCACAAAGGCCCGAAGATAAATTAGCAGGAAGGATTGCATATTATCAATAGCCACCAAACAAAGGATTAAGGTTAATTGGGTATCCATCGGATAGGACGAAGGTTGTAAGTGTGGAGGTACTCAATTTGTCTCGATGTATTTAGAATATATTTAAAAATAATGGCCCAGATCTTCCAACATGGGAACAGGCCTCTGCCTCAAGTTCTGTATGAATGTGCTTCAGGAATTCCTGATGAAAGCACATCCACATTCCTCACAGGGGAAGTCTAAATCCCCAATTTGCCTCATTTCCTCTGCCCAGACCATAGACATGGACTATTTGACCTACACCACCTCCTTTTTACATGGATTATTTGACGTTTTGCCCAGTAGATGTGAAAGTGAGGACTGGAGATCAGAGCTGAAAAATGTGTTGCTGGAAAAGCGCAGCAGGTCAGGCAGCATCAAAGGAGCAGGAGAATCGATGCTTCAGGAATGAAGAAGGGCTTATGCCCGAAACGTCGATTCTCCTGCTCCTTTGATGCTGCCTGACCTGCTGCACTTTTCCAGCAACACATTTTTCAGCACAGTAGATGTGAAGCCAGCTGAGCAGTGTTAACTTCAAGTTAATTAGCTGAAGTGACAAAGTAATGCAGTCAACACCATTACCCAGTACCTGGAAACGTGTGCTCACAGCCCTGGCAGCTACTGGAACTCTTAAATCCTGTAACACTCTGGACTACCTGCTGTGTTTAAGGGTCCAGGTATCTTACCTGGCTGGTAACTGGGGGGTGGGGTTACCCTCGGTGACCCTCACTCATGAACAACCTCTGAAAAGACGCGCAGTGCAGTTACAATGCTGTCTTTATTGCAGCTACAATGCTGTCAGGGCAATGGAGGAACAGTCAATAGGCTGTTGAAAATCAGCTGCCGCTGACTGGACTGATCTCTGGGGGTTCTCCAGTATTGTCCAACGGTGTGCCGCATCATTCTGGACTGCTTCCCTTTGACCCCATTGACTGTCTGACACTGATCGCCCCCTTACCCCCTAGATAGACCACCCTCACACATCTCTGGACAGTGTGAGACTGTCCCGGAACCATCTGACAGACAGCATTCCCCACTGACTGCACTGAGGAGAGGGCACCATCCAGCTTCTGACAGAAGACCATAAGATGTAGAGCAGAAAAAAGCCATTCCACCATTCAATAACTTCATGGCAGATCTCAACTCCACTTTCCAGCCTTATCCCAATAACCGTCGATTCCCTTACTGATTAAATATCTGCCTTGAATTTACCTGATGCCTCATCCTCAGTAGCCCTCTGTGGTAACGAATTCCACAGATTCACCCCAACTCCCCCATTAACAGACTAATGCCATTTTACACGTTCGCTGATGACACCACCATAGTCGGTTGAATCTCAGATGGTGACGAAACAGACTACAGATGGAGGTGGAAGACCTGGAAAAATGGTGCACTAAGAATAATCTAACTCTCAGTGCTGCAAAACCAAGGAACTCGTTATTAATTTTTGACAGGATGTTACTCGTGCCCCCGTATGTACAAACAGCACAGAGGTGGAACGAGTGGAGAGTGTCAAGTTCCTAGGAGTGCTCATCCACAAAAAGCTTTCTTGGACTCTTCATGTGGACGCACTGATTAAAAAGGCCCAACAACGTCTCTTCTTCCTCAGGGAGCTGAGGAAATTTGGCATGACGGTGAATACCCTTGCCAATTTTTATAGGTGTGCCATCAAGAGTCTGGATGTATCACTACCTGGTATGGCAACTGTACCATTCAAGATCGGAGACAGTTACAGAGAGTGGTGAACTCAGCCCAGGCAATCACAAAGGCCAACCTCCCATCTATAGAATTGAACTACCACGCCCGTTGTCAAGGAAAGGCTGCCAGTATTCTCAAAGATCCATCCCATCCTGACAATGTTTTTCAGCAACCATCAGGGCGAAGGTACAGAAGCCTGAACACACGCACCAGCCAGTTTTGAAACTGTTTGTACCCTCCTGTTGTAAGAATATTGAATGGACTCACAAACTCTTAACATTCGCCTGTACCTGTGTTTTTGCTTTTGCCGCCTATTATTTACTTAACTATGTGATCTGCCTGTAATGCTCACAAGACAAAGCTTTTCACTGTGCCTCAGTACACGTGACAATAAACTCAATTCAATTCAACTCAGAGAAAGGAATTCCTCCCCATCGCTGTCTTGAATGGGTGACTCGTTGCTCTGAAATGATGCCCTCTGGTCCTAATTTTCCCAGAAGGGGAACCAACCTTTCTATAGATATTCCGTCAAGTCAACCTGCTCAACCTCTCCTCATAAGAAAATCCTTCCATTCGTGGGATCAACTAAGTGAATCTTTTCTGGACTGCCTTCATTATGTAGGGGACCAAGTCTGTTCACTGCATTCCAGCTTTGGTCGAATTAGTCTTGAAAAGTCATATCAGAGTCAAAACATCAACAATTTCTCTCTCTCTCCCTACAGATGCTGCCAGTCCTGGTGAATTTCGCAGCACTTCCTGTTTTTGTTTCAGATTTTCAGCAGGTGCAATATTTTTGCTTTTATTAATTCAGTGCGAACTGGTTGTATAACTATAGGGAGTTAATTAATAGTGGCAGCAAATTTTATAAAGTGCAGTTAACAAAAATAAAACTCTTCTTAGAAGTGTGGACTTGGACTCTGCTCAAACACAATTATTTTCTAGCCTGTGACAAAAATGAGTTGGAAATATGAAATAGTCAGTAAAAGACAGAGCTGAAGGTTGGACGAAAAGTCTTTATGCAGTTATATGAACTATTTTCCCTTAGAAAGCAATTGAGGAGAAAACAGTTGTAAATTCTAAGGAAAAGGCATACAAACATTTGAATTGTAGAAAAATACTGGACAGTGATGACAGGTTTTGGCTTTGAACTGCTCGAGTGAAAAGTCAGGATGGAAGTAGTGAATTTAATGTCCTCCCTTTGCATTTCCAGAAAACTAACAGACTCCCATTGCATTTGCAATGAGAACATATTCTATAAATTGTGTTGAGTCTGTATAGCACGAGACACTATGAATAATACACTAAGACTATTATAATCTGAAACCCTCTACCACATCGTTTAAACAGATATTAAAAATCAGAAATAGTCTCATGATTTACAGTGCAATGGATCTCTTTATGAGACACTGTTTGTTCTCGGTGTTCAAAATGTCAAGTAATTTTAACATATTATTACCTCAGGAAGTCTGGTCATCAATGTGACGCATATCCCTGCTTCCCAAAACTTCCGTGCCAACTTAAAACAGACTTCCACACTTGTGTCAGGAGTGCAATAAATACAGATTTTATCCATCATCCTTTCAGGTTTCTGTGCAGAGCATGAGAAAAGCTTATTTGTATCTCTGCAATAAAAATGTAACACATGCACTTTCCATAGCACAAGAAATCAGGGGTTAAATAACGGCTGTCTTTTAACATGTCTAGAATTGCAGCCAAGAACAACATTGCTAACTATAATATCTCATTAATATTCCCCCATAAAAGTTTTGGACAATCATATTACGGTTCAGTCTTCAGATACAACATTAAAGCAAAAGAAAAAGATGAAAAGGACATTTGCATTATGAATTCTACCATGAAGACGTATCGTTTCAATTATTACCCTGTCATTTCATCAGCAGGTTTCATACGGTGGACTTTAAGATGCAGTTTTGAACAAAGCAAAAGAGCATTGAAAGTAATTTAAGATAGCCAAAACAGGTTTGCACCTACAAAAGTACATTCTATCCCTGAAGATATAAAGTCGATGGAGGTCCCCACAGAGACAAAGTAGTCCAGAGGTGGGAACAGTTTCTTCATATCTCAACAAATAGAGGATAGATCAGGGACCGTTAACACCTTGGCTGAAAAGGACAAAGGTGAAGGACATGGGCTATCCAGCTGTCTTCTACAATACACACAACTAATTTCTTTGAGGCACTGTTGATGAAGTCAAAAATCACACAACACCAGGTTATATTCCAAAAGGTTTACAGGTATTTGGAATCGCAAATTTTCGGAGTCCTCCTCCTTCCTCATGTAGTAGTGCTGAACTATAACCTGGCGTTATGTGATTTTTAACTTTGTCCACCCCAGTCCAACACTGACACCTCCCTATCGTTGATGAAGTCAGGGAGGTATAGTGAGCCTGATCTTTGTATATTTGAATGCTGGATATCAACTTTAGATTAGATTACTTACAGTGTGGAAACAGGCCCTTTGGCCCAACAAGTCCACACCGACCCGCCGAAGCGCAACCCACCCATACCCCTACATTTACCTCTTAACCTAACACTACGGGCAATTTAGCATGGCCAATTCACCTGACCCGCACATCTTTGGACTGTGGGAGGAAACCGGAGCACCCAGAGGAAACCCACGCAGACACGGGGGAGAACGTGCAAACTCCACACAGTCAGTCGCCTGAGGCAGGAATTGAACCCAGATCTCTGGTGCTATGAGGCAGCAGTGCTAACCACTGTGCAACAGTGCCGTGAAGAAAAAAAGATTGATAAACACTACAGCTGTGCAGCTGCTTTCCCATTCCCCACCGTTCTTGTAATTCTCAATCTAAGAATCCCATTTGGCTGGGAATAAGCACTTGCATTCAAACTACAGGCTCAGATTTTTTACTAAATGTTGCTGGATTGTCTACCACATCAATTCCAGCAGAAAATAAAAACTATCAGCCATAATTGAAAAGCAACTGCCTCAGTGAAAACCAAAAATATTCAGATAGACCAGTGAATCTTTATTGATTTTACCTTTTTACCCAAATCTTACTTGGCAAAGTTTAACATTCAATACCCTGTAAATTATATTGCTTTTCAACATGCCTTAGAGGGAGGGAGGACTCATTTTACATTTTAGCTTTTTTTTTACCTGAGTGGGTTTCAGCAATAAAAAAACGATTTAATTCAATAAACCAGTCTGACTAATTTTGTTATACAAATTTCGAGGAATATAAAAAACTATTTAACTCAATAAACTAGTCTAACTAACTTAGTTAATTTTTTTATTGTTTTGGATTTGTATAACAAAAGAAACCAGTTTGACTAATCTTGTTATACAAATTCCGAGGAATAAAAAAAACTATTTAACTCAAAAAACTAGTCTGACTAATTTTGTTATACAAATCCCAAGCAATTAAAAAAAATTACTTATCTCAAGAAACCAGTCTGACTAATTTTGTTATTCAGATCCCGATATAGTCAAATCTTACTGAATTGGCAATGCAGCATGCTACGTAAAAAAATTAAAACCTAGTGTGGTCAAACGAAGAGTGGGAAAAGAAGGAAAACCACTTTATCCCTTCCTGACCTGGTCATTAGAAACTCAAAAGTAAACCGGAGAATGGGAATGTTAAATTGACTTTTAGAGCTGACTCATCATTCTTTGAACTGCTGTTGATGAAATCAAAAAAAATCACACAACCCACCAGGTTACGGTCTATGGAAGATCACCCCCCAAAAAAGTAATTTCTTCCCCCCATTTTCCATCACTGCCTGCTTGTTCAGAGGTTTGGGGTTTGCTCCCCCTTGTCGGCTTTTTACCTTTGTCTTTGTCTCTGCTTCTACGAGTTTCTGAAGGTCAACGGCTAGGCCAGCAGCAGACAAATCAGGCAACTCAGCAAAGGAGACGTCGAAACTTCGCAGCTAAACACAATAAAAGATAAATAAATTAACCGGTGACATTCTTGATCGAAGAATCACCTAACAGAAATCATTGTACTCCTTCAATTTTCCTCAGATGGCAAATACTTATTTTGATCCACTTTGACTATTTTAAACAGGTGCCTTAACACTTTCCCCAACACTTTTTGCATTTGCTTTTAATGCTTTAGAGGAATGTAGGGTCACTGGTAAGATTAGCATTAATTACCGATCCTTAAACGTGGTTCAGCCTCCTGTAGTAACCTCAGAAGTGGTGCACGCGCACCCATCGTGCTCGGAGAGTAATTACTGGAATTGTTAAATTCCTATGGTGAGGAAAGAGGCCAATTGGTCCATCGAGTCCCACACAGACCCACCATGTGTTCGGAGAGGACTTTTGGAATATTGACCCAGCGACAGTGAAGGAATGGTGAGATAGTTATATGTCAGGACAGTCCGTGGCTTGAAGCACAAGTTGCACTTGGCATTCTCATGTGTTTGCTCCCCTTGTAATTCAACTGGTGGAAGGAACAGGTTTAGAAGGTGCTGTCAAAGAGGTTGTGGTGAGTTGCTGCTGTGCATCTTGTGCACAGCACACACTAGTGCTACTTTGTGTCAGTAGTGGAGGGAACAAATGTATAAAGCACAGTGGCTTAGTGGTTAGCACTGCTGCCTCACAAAGACCCGTGTTCGATTCCAGTCTTGGGCAACTATCTGTGTGGAATGTGCACATTCTCCCAGTGTCTGCATGGGTTTCCTCTGGGTGCTCTAATTTCCTCCCAGGATCCAAAGATGTGCAGGTCAGGTGAACCAGTCATGCTAAATTGCCCATAGTGTTCAGGGATATTTAGGGTAGGTGCATTATTCAGGGGTAAGGGAATGGGTCTGGGTGGGATCGGTGTAGGCTTGTTGGGCCAAATAGCCTGTTCCAACACTGTAGGGATCCTATGGAAGCAGAGAAAGGAGTGCTGACCTAGTGAACTGCTTTGTTGGTGTTTAAGATGATTAAAATGAATCAATAGGGAAGTTGGAGAGAAACTATTTGTGCTGATGGGAATATCCTAGTCAAGGGACCAAAATTTTACAATTAGAGACAGACTATGCAAGGAAGATATCTAAAGTCTGTCCTTAATGCAAAAGGTAGTGGAAACCTGAGACACTCTCTCCTCCTAATCATGTTGTTTAGGTCAGATGAATTGCAGAAGTCATAATTGTGATTAATAGAATTTTGGTCAGGAACACAGTCCAAAGATGTGCAAGCCACGTGAATTGGCCATGCTAAATTGCCCATAGTGTTAGGTGCATTAGTCAGAGGGAATGGGTCTGGGTGGGTTGCTCTTCGGAGGTGTGGACTTGTTGGGCCGAAGGGCCTATTTCCACACTGTAGGGAATCTAATCTAAAAAAAAGACAGTCAAGTTGAGTTAGAAATACGGAAGCCATATTCAAGGGACTGAATGGCCTACTGTTTCTCTTTCCTTCATCAAGCCCACTCTGCCTTTTGAAGAACAGTTAGAGCAACAATCTCAACAATCTGCTTTTTTTTTTGTTAAAAGCAAGAGATTTGTGCAATTCTTCAAAAATTAGTGACCAGTTTTCAAAATCATCCACTCAATCAGACTAAGTAGGAATTGAGTTTGTTCAGTGGCAGAATGTCGGTCAGTGAATATTCACAGCAGGACAATAATCCTTCAATGTTTCTCAAGCATCTAATGAGAAAATTGACTGACTGAAAATGTGGGAAACACTGAAAAACAAACATCGGCCAGCGCTGGAAAATGCTCAACTTCAAACGAGGGAAGAAATGGTTTGAGACTAATCTTAAGCGGCTGAGCTTCAGTGGGGTCTGGCGGAGAGCCATGATGAAGAAAATCAATCACAAATTCCTCCATGGATCCACAAGTTATCCTTGGGTCTCTGCTTACCTCAGAAAGCACAGATTCACTTCCCTTTTACGCAGTCGTTCCAATTTTACTGCAGTCAGTCTGACTGACCCTCATTCAGCCATCTGCCTCACCCCATTCTCCTGTCTGTTCTCCATTATCCTGCAACACTTCTTCGCTTATTTAAACATGTACTTGCCTACCTTTTTAAGTTATTCTGGATTTTGTTTTTACCAGGTTTTCCTAACGGAGCATTTCATGTTCTAAGGACCCAGCATGTTAAAACTGATTCTCTGAAACTCTTAGTTCCTTGTGCTTTCTAATCACTGACACAACAACCAGCAGAAATTCTTCTCCATTTTACAGATGTTCGTTTTAAAACATTCTGCCAGATCTCCTCCTGAGTTTCCTGGTTTTAACATAAAGCGGCTAAGAATATCTCCTCACAATTACAGCTTTTGATCCCAAAGTCTCTCATCCTTGCACACTTGCCTGTCAATCATTGATCTCAGGCCTCTAGCAGGCCTTAACCTGCTGAGGCTGCAAAAGAAAAGAAAACAAAGCAGAGGAACAGAAGATAGCAAGTATCCATTTCAATATTAGTTGCCTGGGACACTTACTCACACACATTTTATTGCAGTTACATTGCTTGCCGGGGTTAGCCACTCCTATGAGCAGAGTGAATTACTCAACTCCATTGCTAGGGTAAGACTTCCAAAATGTTCTGCTTTGTGAAGCTGAGAAATAAAAATCCAGGTGCGACCTAAAAGTTTACACCCTGATTTCAATTGGGCTCAACATTGTTAAACCAGCCTATTTTTATTAAGAACAGGAGAGCGTTCAACAGCATGAGCTTTCTCAGCTGATGGCTGATCTGTACATCAAAGCTATGTACCTACCTATGTACCATATTCTTTTCTTACTTAAATGAAGTATCATGCTTCAGTTGTCTCAACATCCACAGTCTTTTAAAAGAACATTTCCGATTTCCACACCCCTTTGTGCGATAGAATGCTTTCTGTCTGTCCTCCTAATTAGGCCAGCTCTAATTTTAATGCTCAATATTCCAGCATTCCTCCTGCTTCAACTCCTCTATCCTTCTTTAATTATCTTGCATGTCAATTCGACCACCCTTATGTTTTTATACTCAAAAGGAAAACTAGCCTAGGCAAAACACCCTCACTTCATGATTTAACTCCAAGGTCATTCTGTTGAATCCATACTTTTAAGGTTGATGTGTTCTTCCTAAGGTACAGTATCCAGTAATGAATGTTATACTCTAGATGCAGTCTCACCAGGTCTTTATACAGCTGTCACACTTAGCTGGGTAACTTGGCCATCTCTATCCTGCCCTGAAGCACCTGAACCATTTTAATCCAACTCATTTGATATAGAAGGTTAATACTCCATTAATATTCTACACTTTTTTTTAGATTAGACTACATACAGTGTGGAAACAAGCCCTTTGGCCCAACAAGTCCACACTGACCCTCCGAAGATCAACCTACCCAGACCCATTCCCCTATATTTTACTGCTTCACCTAACACTACGGGCAACTTAGCATGGCCAATTCACCTAACCTGCACATTTTTGGACTGTGGGAGGAAACTGGAGCACCCGGAGGAAACCCATGCAGACACGGGGAGAATGTGCAAACTCCACACAGACAGTTGCCTGAGATGGGAACTGAACCCGGGTCTCTGGCGCTGTGAGGCAGCAGTGCTGGTTTATGCAGCCCATCCTCTTAATTTAACTCTCAGTCACAATATCACTTCCTGTTACCAGTTCGGAGTGAGAGGAATGCTTCGAACAGACTTAAACATACACGAACTATTTGTTGCCATTTTTCCTCAATATTTTGTGTCTTAAGTTTTGGTGCAAGTGGGAAGTACATGTGCCACTGAAAATCTTAGAAGGCTGGTCACAACGTGGAAATGCAGCTTCAAAAACATAAAAGACTCAAAGTTAATTTCAAAATAAAAGCAAATTATCAAGGAGCCCGTCTTTCTCTGCAAACAGCTTTTGAATATCTTACTAGTTTTGTATACTGTCCTCCGAACACCAGAAAGTCAGATCCAGCTGTGCTGTACAAAGCAAATAGCAATCCTTCATAATGTTTCAAGTTTATTTCTTCTGTGCCACGCAGGCTGCCCACCTGTATGAAGCCAGAAACGAGAGGAAGATGGTCAGTGCACCAATCCAGCCCATTTAATATTAACGTAAAATAGCTGCAAGTCAAAGTCTACATGATTAAAAACAATTACCGTCTTTGTTAAATCTAAAAAAACTCCAATCTTTACAGTGATGTAAATCGAGACGGTAAACATCTATTGGAGTGTTTCATTCTTCTGAAGGTATCCTTCAGGGTTACTGAAGGGCAGCTCATGCTGTGATTCTCAAGGTCACATCAGCTGGAGCAGCGACTAAACCCAGCCCATTTAACTTTGTCCCAAACCACAAACTCACTTGCTACCCAAGATGGTTGGCCCTTTTCCCTTTCCTGCAACAACACCCACCCCCCCCCAAACCCACTATTGTGCCCATGCAGAAGATGGAAAGTCATGTCTAATTTTCGCAATTTCTTGCTTTATTGGAAAAAAGCTTTGGTAAAACTACCAAACGGGTCTTTAGGAGAAATGGTCTCCGCTGAACTGCTGTGCGCCAATGGGGTGCCCTGTACACCAACAAAAAAGGTTTTCTGACAGAAAAGCAGCTCGTCAAGTCCTCTGCTGTACTTGTCAACATGAATCCTTTCACAGTTGGGGCTGGTTTCCTAGCTCACAGCTTCCACGGCCAAAACAATCTTCTCAGCAGAGGATAGATTTCACCGTGAATAATTTCAAATCATCCTTTTCACATCTGCAAGTTGTTCTCCTTGCTCAGAAATGCTGGCCTTGTTTGAATTTGCACTCAATAAACTGCACAATGAACTTCACTTGGAGAGCAGCTTGAAATTCCCACCCAGAGCTCAGTTTCAATGCCATGGCTGCTCAGCAGGGGAGAAAGTTAATAAACTTAGCAGTCTGCTGGTGTGAAGCATTCAAATCCAGCATTTCAACTTGATGAGCTTTACAGATTTAGTGCGTCGGTGCCAATCACATACAAATGAAGAAAAGGAAATCTGAAATTAATACAGTAACCTTTCACAACCTGAGGACATCTCTGAAACCATTTTACAGCGAAAGAAACATTTCCAAGCACAGTCACGGCTGTGATGTAGCAACTGAGGCGACACATTTGCGCACAGCAAGATCTCGTAAAAATAACGTAGTCATAGTTGGATAATCTGTCTGAGTGATGTTTCTTGAAAAACAAAGGCTAAATAGGACCTCTCTCATTCAACTGATATCCAGGCACAGCCTTGATATAACATCTCATCCAAAACGTGACACCATCAGAAGTAGAGCATTCCATTAGAGAGACTATCGGCCTCAAATTTGTGCTCTGGAGAGAGAAAGATTTGAAACCATAACTTTCTGGCTGTTAGACTCCTATATTGCCACATCTTTGACTATTCCACCACCCTCATTTTCTATTTCCAAGTTTTATTGGATTCAAAACTTCCTGGTTCAAGACAGTAATTGATCTCCGTAGTGATACGATTCCCCCTTAATTAACTGTAGTGGGAAAAGTCTTCCTTGCAGAAATGGTCAATGGTCAACTGTTTATTTCCCAGTGTTAACAATGTCATGAAGGTTTCCTGGGCTGGGTGGGATCTCAGTAGCTTTAAGGAGGAAGAAGAGAGAGAGAGAGAGAGAGAGAGAGAGATAACCTGGGGAACAGAAAATAATAAGAGGTTCTGAGAACTGGACCTTCCCCACCATATGAAAGCAGAAAATTGCGCTGATTGTGAAGGAATGCGAGCAGGCACACTTTAGTTTGGTGTGTTCTCACTGAACAGAACAATGAAACTGGAGCTAGAAACAAAGAATTCACAAAAAAACGTTTAAATTAGGAGGCAACAATGACAGATAAATTTTGAGTTGATATTTATACAACTTGCAGAGTTTATTAAACATCAAAGTTTAACAACCTCGAGTCATACAGCACGGAAACAGGCCCTTCAGCCCAACTCATCCATGTCGATCAGGTCTCCTGAACTGAACTTGTCCCATTTGCCTGTGTTTGGCCAATATCCTTCGCAACATTTCCTACCCCTTTTAGATGCTCTAATTGTACACGCTTCTGCAACTTTCTCTCAACTGTGAACATGAAAATTTGCTCCTTTATCAATCCATCAATCCTTGGGTTTGCTCACTGCATTAGGAGGACACACAGGAAATCTGCAGTATTTTACGTTTGACATAGTGTGAAAACTAACCAACCAACAACTGGACAGGCCTCACAGCTGAGAGCTCAGCCTGAGGGCACTTGAACCTTGACCCTAACAGACAACAGGAGCCCAACAGACAACTCTGTTAGATGGACATAAAAGACGCTTAACATCAACTGACAAATATCAATTCTATTTTAATTATGTTTATGCTCAGGCACAGAAGAAATTTTTAACTCCCCTTATTTTTCCCCTTGTGGAAACTTTATCTCAGTTTTGCCCCTGTAATCTCTCCTCTAATCACTACTCAGTCTACAACTCAAGTCAGCTTCATCACAAGAACAAAAATACAGAAATATAGACAATTAATGTACCGAGGAGGCCATTAACCCACCATATAAATGATAATTGAGATCCAGCTAATCCACGGCCTAGCTTCGTCCATACTCCTGTGGGTAACAGCACTTCAAAAGGTAAATATAGTCACCATAAGACTGTTCCCTCATTAAAGAGGTGAAGGACAAGGTCAAGAAAGCATGGTGAACTCAGCCAATGCATCAATTGAACCTATGCTATTGGCATCACTTTGATCACAAACCAACCATCCAGCCAGCCAACTGAGCTAACCAACTCCCATGCAGATGAAAGTGGTTCTTAACAGTCACAGGTTTATGCCCATTCCATCCTGATAGGCAGCTGGTCCAGACACTGAACACCCATTAGGGTGAGAAAAACTCTCAACTCCTTTCTAATCCTTCTAGCAATTATTTTAATTTATGCCTCATAGTTACTAACAATTCTGCTTAAAGCAATTGATCCTTCCTATTCATTCTGTCCAAGCCCTCTTATGATATTATATATTTCAATTAAATCCCCTTCAACCTCCTCTATTTCAAGATAAGCAACCCAAGGCCTACTCAATCTTACTTCATCAAGTATCCCTAACCCTAAAGTTGCAGGGAAGATCCTTGCACATCCCCTCTCTGTACCTTCTCTTCTGGTCCCATCCTTCCTGCAATGTTGAAACACAAATACAAGACAGTACAAACCAAGACCATGAGGAAAGTATGTCTCCCAAACTGCATGGCAATATTTTATGTGATTGAAAGATCAATTTTAAAAACCACAGGATCCACTTTCACCACCCGGTCTATGTAACACAACCGATTTTCTAACTACAGTACATATTTCTGTTGAGATATTTATAATGACCATGCATTGTTGACCAGGTAAACAAACGGCACAGTAAACAATTAAAATAATCCATCTTTTGTTCGGTTTGCATCTTTGCACCTGACACGAAGCAATAATGTGGCACTCCTAGTGTTCTACAGCTGAAACGAGTAGCCATGAAGTAACAGAAAGCTATTCACTAGCCCATAGTCTTTTTACAATTCTTGAGGTGTAGGCATCAATTACAATGCCACCATTTATTACCCATCCTCAGTCACCTTAACCAAATCCGCCCTGTCAGTTTGATAGAACTGAGAGCTTGCTGGACCACTTAAGAATTAAGCCCCTTGATGAATGTAATGAGCGTTAAATTTCCACATAACGCAATGCTCTTGTCTCACCTGTACCGTGAAAGGAGCATCCACAAACAGCTTCTGTAAAGTTGTCAACGATTCCCAGCACTGCTTGATACGCTTGTCAAAGTGTGGGATCAGCTGCGCGAATCTTTCCAGTTGCTGGGACATGGCATCAAACGATAAACAAGGCTGAAGGAAGAGAATGGCCACAATGAGAAAGGCTTGTGTTCAAACACAGGTCAAAGTCAATTTTATCTCTAGCTTTTAACACCGTGAAATGTGAAGGAAACGCTGGAGAAAAAGGAATCAGGATACAGTTGCAACAAGTGAGACAGGCTGACATATCAGGCACATGGTTCTAAACCGTTCTGATGAAGGCCACAGCCTCTCTGAACACCGTCTACGTCAGTGCTACCCTATGCCCACTGTAGACCCTCACCTTTCACTTTTCTGTCTGGGGACCATCATATAGAGGGAAGCAATTGGCCAAATGCAAAGACAGACCATGAGCTTTTATTGACAAAGGATGATAAAAGGGCTGATGGAAGGAAAAGGAATCTACATCAAACCACCTATGCTCACGTTCAACCAGCTGGATTCAGGCTGAGTGAGGGCCCTGGAGATTGTTCATAAGAATTCTCAAAGGCATTCAATTATCTCTGCTTTACCATCAATTTTAAAGATATTTACATTGAGAATGAGATGTGCCTCACCTCTTGGAAAACACCCTGTGGTATAACAGGGAAAAGTATTGCACTAACAAAATCTAAAAGAATAGGGCAAGTTCTTATCATCAGCGTTTGGCCAGTCAGCAGTGAAATCATATTTCCACACAAAGGGTGTTGCAAGTCTAGAAATTGCATCACAAAAAGCAGTGGGTCAACTGAAATCTTCAAGACTGATCGACAGATTTTTATTAAGTTACCAAAGAAAACGGTCCAAATGGGCTAAATGCAGACTGATAGAGTATTATCCAAATCAAAAGGGTGGAACAAGCTCAAAGGACTTAATAAACTACTCGCATTCTGATGTCCAAACATAAAGAAATACCTTCACACAGTGAATCTGCGAGCCACATTCTGAACATCCATTCATGAAGAGAGTTTCTTCTAATAGTGTGTGACTAATAATCAGGTTCCTGTATTGCTTCTGTTAGGATAACAAACATTTTAAAGGAGACTATAACTTAACACAATGACAAAAGAATACTTTTACACTTGTAATGTCTCAGGTAAAGCACTAAAGGTAACTAAAGTGCCTCACTGGTAAACTTCTAATGAGACAACAGTTTCTTCCTGTTTAAATTAACTCATTTAACCATCTTAAACACCTCCATTCAATTTCCAAACACAAGGCAATGTGTGCCTGGTCTATGCAACCTTTCTCAATGTGAAAAACCTCTTAGCCTGAGAACCGTTCTGGTGAATCTGCACAGAACCCCTCTGAGGTCAATACATCCTTCGTGAGGTGCAGTTCCTCGAATTAAGTGCACTAAGTAGGCCAACCCAAACTTTACATCACAGTGACATTCATCTCTTTGAAAGTGAAGCAACATACACTGCTATACATGCTTTACTATTTCCACTTAATACAGTTGATTAAATTAGCACATAGAAGTTAAATGCTAATCTTTTTGCATAATTTAGACTAAAGTGTAATGCATCAGCGAATTAACTGGATAGGTATGATGAGCCAAATGGTCTCAGTCAATGTTGCATACATCTACGATTGGTGTGTATTTAGCTATGGACCTGAATCTTACGTTTTGTTGCTAACGTTTGAGCTGTGTGAAGTTTTTTTTTGGAAGGGTTTTTCACTGCATGGCCTAGCGAGTTCTCTCAACTGATCTTACCAAACTCGCTGCATTTGTTACCTACCCCTCTCCTATGCAGTCTTGCACATCTGATTTCCACTGCACCTTACCACGTGACATTCCCATCTGGCCACTCAGCAGATATCCACCCACAGACCAGCATCTCTCGTGGCCATGCCATCTTAGTAAGCCCACTGTGCACCTGGACGAGAGTCTGCAATCCACCGTTGCCCCCTCACCTTCAACACAGTGGCACAGCATCCACAATGCCACACTGCTTATGGCACAGAGCTGGCTGACACACAGTTAGGTCTTCCCGCCAGGTCTCTAATGAACCACTGGGCTACATCCCATCTGAACATCCTCTACGTCAGTGCTTCCCTATGCCCATGGTAGACCCTCGCCTTGTCACTTTCCTGTCGGGGGATCATCATATACAGCGAAGCAATTGGACAAATGCAAAGACAGACCATAAGCTTTAATTAACAAAGGACAAGGGAACTGAAATGAAGTCGACAGAGAGTCGAGCCATACCCCCACAAAAGCAACACGTTGCTCAGCCTGGTCACCATGTACCGGTCCCCCTTGAAGTGTCTATGTCCCCTATTATCTCACACTGCACCAACAGCTCATTTCCACCCCCGACACCCTTCTCCCCACCAGGTGGAGACCCACCATGGTGAATGACATGTAAAACGGTACACTCTGTCCCCTCGAGCCGTTTGATGATGGCCACCTTACACCTTCCTCTTGAAAGACTGACTGACAGATCCTAGGACTGTATTTGGCAGAGACCTCTGACCAACTTCAATGAGTAGCTCCCAGAGATGAGGACTAGACTCCTGCCTGTTGTGTCTGCAGCTCCCTCATTGACGGATAGTGATTTCCCCTGACTGTTGCTGCTGGTCCCACAGAACTGACCACTAAAGACTCCCCGGACTAGACTGGGACAGATTCCCCTGGCTGTGAACATGCCAGGCATAGAGTCATAGAGATGTACAGCACAGAAACACGTCCTTTGGTCTGACTCGTCCATGCCAACCAGATATTCCAAATCAATCTAGTCCCATTTGCCAGCATTCGGCCCATATCCCTTTAAAACTTTCCTATTCACGTATCCATGAATGTTGTAATTGTACCAGCCTCCATCATTTACTCTGGCAGCTCATTCTATACACACACACAAAACTCTGTGTGAAAAAGTTGCCCCATATGTTCCTTTTAAATCTTTCCCCTCTCATCTTAAATCTGTGCCCTATACTTATGGAATCCCCTACCCTGGGGAAAAGACTTTGCTTACTTACCCTATCTATGTCTCTCATGATTTTATAAACCTCTATAAAGTCACCCCTGAGCCTCCAATGCTCCAGGGAAAATAGCCCTAGTCTATTCAGCCTCTCCCTAGAACTCAAACCCTCCTTGTAAATCTTTTCTGAACCCTGTCAAGATTCACCACATCTTTCCTTTAGTAGGGAGCCCAGAATTGCATGTAATATTCCAAAAGTGGCCTACCCAATGTTCTGTACAGGCACAACATGACCTCCCAACTTCTGAACTCAATAAAGGAAAGCATATTCCTTCTTCCCTACCTGCGACTTTGCTTTCAAGGTATTATGAACCTAAGAGACACTCCCTAGGACCTTACCATTAAGCATACAAGTCCTGTCCTGATTTGCCTGACCAAAATGCAGCACCTTAAAGCAGATAACTGATCGCGTTGAAGCCCCTGGACTGGACGTGGACCACACCCCTGGTAGTGGAAATCCCTGACCCGACAGTACTCACCAAACCCTTACCCGCCAGATTAGCCTGAGGAGTATCCCCTCCCAATTTCTGACATGGCCATTAGTGCAGTGAATGAATGTGCCATGGCATGCAGGCAGTTGGCACATGCAGAAAGTGTTATATTCCTGTTTCAGTATGCCATTCAGCAAGATGCCTCCCCCACCCCCCCAAACCCCCGTCTGTGTGTGTCTGCTAAAGAACCCCTTAAAACAGCAGTCATGACAGCCTTTTACTATGCCTGTATCGCCAATCTTCTAACAGATTTGGTACAGCAAGGCACTTGTGAGCAGTGTAAAAGATGGAGTGAGATGACCTTGACCTTGAGAGTGGACCTTACCAGAGTTCTCATCAAATTCTCAACATAGCACGTGTCAGATTCTGGCCATGATTTTTTTAAAGTGTATTTCCCATGTCTAAATAGACATAAAAGGATGTGAAATTTACTTTGTCCTGTCGCTCATCTAATGTTTAATGGCTTGGCGTCATCATGCTTCTTCTTGTAGCTTAAAATAGACTGGTATGTAACTTCAGATTTCCACATCACTGAGCAGTATCCCTTCATCACAGCAGCTTCAGTCAGACAGAAGCTGCGCTTCTTGGTAATCATTTTCTACTGAATTCATGAGACATTTGGTACACTCCAGAGAAATGCTGGGAACCAATATTTCTAAAAGTACATTCTAGCTGTTTAATTGGTCTTTGAACGTCACTCACAAAATCCCCGAAATTCTCTCCACAGACAGTGTAAACATTTTCCATGTTACAAAAAGACCAGACGTCACAAGGATAACTCAACATTACACTTGAAAGCACATTTCCAGGAGTTCAATCACATTAAACACTTCCAATACACACATCAGTGTGAACTTCCTTTGGTCTTTTTGTAGCAGACAACCACAACAGCAGCGATAATATCACATGAAGTCACTAATGACCCTTCCTTTGGTCTTTTTCTTTGTAAGTTGTCAAAAGGTGTGTTGCTGTAAAGGCACAACAGGTCAGGGAGCATCTGAGAAGCAGGAAAGCCGATGTTTCGAGCATAAGGTCTTCAACATTCATTCCTGATGAGCTTATGTTCAAAACGTCGATACTCCGGCTCCTCGGATGCTGCCTGAAAGGCTGTGCTTTCCAGCACCACATTTTTTGACCCTGACCTCCACCACCTGCAGTCCTCACTTTCTCTTTATTCTTCATAAGCCATCAGACTGATTGTTTGAAGTTCCATTGTTCAGAATTGTACAATGAACATATTGGTCTCCTTGTTGCTGACATTGCATGGAGCATTACCAATCTTCCAGACATAGGTTTCTAACAGCTTTGGTGGTTCGCACCCTCTTTAGACTCAAAAAACTGATATCAGCAGACAACCAATACAGCAGCAGTAATATCGCACGAAGTCACTAATGACCCTTCAGTATTACTTTTACCAAAGACACTGTGTTTTACCACATTAGGCTTGGCATCATCGTAGTTGCAGGGCTCCTTGCTTTAAGTGTGACCTGCAAGTCAAAGGTGGCATTCACCTCTGCTTTTATACATTATGTAAAGACGAGTATCTATCGTGACATCTATTTCTTTTCACAATATTAGAACGGGCAAGGTGGAAATACCAGAAGAGGATTACAAACAGTGGATCGAGGAGCCACTGGCAAGTTACAATGCAGACAGAAGCCTTATTAATCTAAGTAATTTATCCACAACACCCCTAAACCAGGGAAGCAGTACAGGGTGAAACAATGTTGGAATAGCAGTGAGATAAGAATTCTTCATTCCAATTCATTGATATCCAGATCACATTCTTACCCCAGCTGAAGGGTATATCTTCACAATCTCGGACACAACTTCGATCAGTTCTGCAACCGAGAAGATGGAGTTCTGTTCAAGACTGACGATATCAAATGCACAGTGTATTTGGTAAGGGAGCCCATTTGGAAGGATTCTTTTCTTCATGCAGTATCTTTAAGAATAAATGATAAATATTCACTTAGAACATGGCACTGTCCTGCCCATCTCTCCATACCAAGGTCTCAAGGTGACTTGCATTTTCATATGAAATATTTAATAACCTTCCATCTAATAGGTCTCATTGTAAATATTTTCACTGCCAAATTCAAGGGATAGATTTTGAATGAATTGGATTGCAGCCAGAATTGATGGATGAGAAAGAAGTGAATGAAAGGGGTTGAAATTTGAAAGCTTTATCCCCCAGCTCTGCCTCACCACGTTCCTGGCCACCTCCAGTTTTGTGATGGGTCAATGTCGAGCCTCCTTCTTTCATTTAAAACAACACTATATTAAAACTGGGGTGAGTCCACTGGGCCTACAGCCTGGCAGAGGGAGCACACTGGTCACAGGAGGCCAAGATCAAGTCTTAACATAACCTCTGTTAAACCTCCCTGTCAAGCAAGAGGGAAGGAGTGCTTCCTCAAGATCCTCTAAGGGGCTGCTTGCTGGCCCTGCACTCCCCAACTCCTTCGTCTCCCCTCGATTTCCAAAGTTAAAGAATCACACAACATCAGGCTATAGTCCAACAGGTTTATTCAGAAGTACTAGATTTCAGAGTGCTGCTCCTTCTCTACTTGCAAATAAACCTGTCGGACTATAACCTGGTGTTGTGGTGATTTTTAACTTTGTCCAGCCCAGTCCAACACCGGCATCTTGACGTCCAATGGCTTTGAAAGTCTGCCCAGATTGCCTGATATCCCAAGGTCTGGGATGGCATCCTCTTGTCACAATATTCCCATTTAAAGGTGACCGCCAGCTATTTTCAACAGGAGCCCACCGACGCTGATGCTGATGAAGGCCTTTCGTTCGATCTGGCCAACCCTTCGTTGCCCCTGGTATGCCTCCTGAGTACACAGACTTTCACCTTGCTCACTCACCCTCCTCACACCAGGGTCAATAACACAGGGGCTTTTGGTCTCATTGCTGAGAATGCTCACTGGGCCCCACCAAAGGCAGGGAATGTAGGGCTTTCACAAAGGAAGATAGCTGGCACAAAACAGGATGCACATGTTCCCTCAGTCATTGCGAGAACCTCTTCTCATTGATTGAAACATTCAGGCAATAATTGACGGAGCTGAAAAAGGCTTTTAAAAGCCTTCAGCATCATGGGAAACCAATCTATTTAATCACACACATTTTGCAACAGAACAAAGTAAAAACTTCTTGCAGAACAATTTGTTTCTGTTTATCATTCTGTTACAAAGAAATAACATGGAACAATGCAGCCTATGTTCCTGTACTTCTGCAAAACAGTCACATGGACTCCATTTACCTTTTCATTTCACTTATCCTGTTTTTGTGGACAAAACGCACAAAGGGCACCTGTAAACAGAGGGAAATGTGAACAATCAAACAGAACAGTAACAAAACACGATTTCGTATTTTTGTGTATCCAATTACTTTGTGCAAGAACAGGTCAAGTGCAGAGTGCCACTTCCACAACCAACACCACTAAAAGATCTGCTTATTATTCGTAGTTATCTGTGGACAAAGTGGCGTCATGTTTCCTACCTTACACTGGTGTCTAAACGCCAAAAGTACTTCGAGTCGAAATGTACTTTGGGACATCCCGATGTCAATGAAAGACGCTAAACAAATGCAGAATATGCCATCTTTCAATGCAGCGTGTTGTAATATTATCACACAATAAACTACATATTGGCAATTACATACCTTATGATCCAGGGTCATTTCGTAAATGTACCCATCGCTGCTCAGCATTGTTGTGATATCACAGCGGCAGGAAGTTCCCACACTGAATGGGATAATTTCAGGAATATCCAGAGGAACAGCACCTAGAACAGATGAAAATGCATCTCACATACTCACGTCCACCTCCAGCATCATTGCTCAGAACAGCACAGACAGGGAAGGCAATCAATCAGTCAGTCACATCGGCAGTTCCCAATTGTACAACATTAGCTGAGTGGCCCACAACCATAGACATAACACCTTCAGGTTTTGCACAGGTGGGCAAACAGACAGATTCTGCTCCAACATTTGTATCATCGATAGCCACAGGTTTAGTTGCCAGAAAATTAGACGCTGGCTAACATGGCACCATGTTTAAGAAAGGTGGTAAGGAAAAGCCAGGGAACTATACACTGGTGAGCCTGACCTCGGTGGTGGGCATGTTGTTGGAGGGAATCCTGACGGACAGGGTGTACATGTATTTGGAAAGGCAATGACTGATTAGGGATAATCAACATGGCTTCGTGTGTGGGAAATTATGTCTCATGAACTTGATTGAGTTTTTTCTGAAGAAGTAACAAAGAGGATTGATGAGGGCAGAGCTGTGGATGTGATCTATATGGACTTCAGAACGGTGTTCATCAAGTTTACCCATGGGAGACTGGTTAGCAAGGTGAGATCACATGGAATAAAGGGAGAACTAGCCATCTGGATACAGAATTGGGCAATAGGTAGAAGACAGATGTGTTGGAGTGTTGTTTTTCAGACTGGAGGTCTGTGACCAGCAGTGTGCCACAAAGATCGGTGCTGGGTCCACTGCTTTTTGTCATTTATATAAATGATTTGGATGCGAATATAGGAGGGGTGGTTAGTAAGTTTGCAGATGACACCAAAATTGAAGGTGTAGTGGACAGTGAAGAAGGTTACCTCAGAGTACAACGGGATTTTGATGAGATGGGCCAGTGGGCTGAGGAGTGGAAGATGGAGTTTAATTTAAATAAATGTGAGATGCTGCATTTTGGAAAGGCAAAACAAACAGGATGTATACACTTAATGGTAAGGTCCTGGGGAGTGTTGCTGAACAAAGAGACCCTAGAGTGCAGGTTCATAGTTCCTTGAAAGTGGAGTCACAGGTAGATAGCATACTAAACGCCTTCTTGGTTATCCTTTCTTTTATTGGTCAGAGTACTGACTACAGGAATTGGGAGGTTATGTTGTGGCTGTACAGGACATTGGTTTGGTCACTTTTGGAATATTGTGTGCAATTCAGATCTCTCTGCTATAGGAAGGATGTTGTGAAACTTGAAAGGATTCAGAAAAGATTTACAAGGATGTGGCCAGGATTGGACGGTTTGAGCTATAGGGAGAGGCTGAATGAGATGGAGCTATTTTCCCTGGAGTGTTGGAGGCTGAGGTGTGACCTTGGACAGATATATAAAATCATGAGGGGCGTGGAGAGGGTACATCGACAAAGTCTTTTCCCTGGGGTGGGGCAGTCCAAAACTAGAGGAGATAGGTTTAAGGTTAGAAGGGAAAGATTTAAAAGGGACCTAAGGGGCAATTTTTTCACACAGAGGGTAATGCATGTATGGAATGAGCTGCCAGAGGAAGTGGTGGACGCTGGTACAATTACAACATTTAAAAGTCATCTGGATAGGTATATGAATAGGAAGGGTTTCGAGGCATATGGGTCAAGTGCTGGCAAATGGGACTAGATTGGTTTAGGATACCTGGTTGGCATGGTCAAGTTGGACGGAAGGGTCTATTTCCGTGCTGCACATCTCTATGACTCTATAACTACCTTATGCAGCGGAAGAAAGGATTGCCAAGGGATTTTCAGTTAGTTAAAGAGAGAACAGAATTAGTAACTGGATGAGACATTTATAGAAGGATACCATGAGACATAATACTTACTGGCCACATGCAAACCAATGTTCTTTCCAATTTTCCACACTCTAAAGACCTCTAATCATGGGGTAGGTTTGATGGTCATAAGTATTCAGGCGCTCATAAGTGAGTGTCATATAGGTCTTGAATTCCCGTAGCAACATCAGTGTTTGGAATAAACCCATATCACAAACCCATACCAGTTTCCCTAGTTTGGATGTGCACAGCAAGCATTAAGACCTAGGAGCAGGGGCTGGGCCATCTGAGTAGGCTGTGCTATTCAATAAGATCATGGCTGATCTTTTCTTGGCCTCAGTTCCACTTACTCCATTTACTTAGTAAGATAAAACATGGGCTGCATCAATAACAAAGCTAAACCTGCTCATGGTAGAAAATATAAGATTAAGTCTAAATAAGTCAATAACGCAGCAGCTTCTCACTGAGTATTGTCTGATTCCTTTTCAGAAGGAGGAAAGTTGACACATATGAACTTCTTGTAAGTCACATACCAGTTATTAAAGGTAGATAGCACAGCACGTGACACTGTTAGTTTGTGCAGAATGCAACAGTGCTGTTAATGTTTTTACGTACCCTCAATCAATGCTGAGGAAAGGTCACATTAACCTGAAATGGGAACACTGTTTCTCTTTCCACAGACAATGCCAGACCTGCTGGGTACTTCCAACAATTTTCTTGTCATTTCTTAAGGTCCATGCTTTTCTAGGGTAACACCAACTCCTTAACCAAAGGGAGCTATTTCGCAAGGCTTGAATGATGTGGTCATTGGTGAGAAATTGGGAGAACTGTGTGCGATTGGCAGTGAGGAGCTTCCTGCTGTCAAGAGCAAAAAGTCCCAAGTGTCGAACAGTGAAATGAGCTTCTTGCTGGTAAGCAGCAAAAGGCCTATTAGCATTCGTTATTATCCTCATTATTATACTATCTCACCTCATTGTTCTGCAGTTTCCCAATCTCTCACCTGCTGGATAACAACTGCAGGTTGTTCTGCTATAACACGCGTTTCATTAACGCAAATGTGCCGTAACACGATAGACGAATTGGGCTCACTGTTTCTAAAGCACAAACTTTAGAAACGCGTGCTGGCTGTACATCAGCAACACTTTAAGTGCTGTTTCTGAAGTGAGATTTTTCTATAACGGGGCGTTGCACAAGAACGCAACCATCGCGTTATAGAAGGACTACCAGCAGACAGTGACATTCTCTGTCATCAAAGGCAGAACAGTAACCGGGTGACTCTAACTCACTGCTTGCTCCTCCAGTGGTCCATCGGTCTCCAACATCTCAAGGTACACTCCATGGGCAGCGACCATGCACACATTCCATCCAGCATGGGCTCCACTGACAAAGCGGAGTGCTTGTTAGTCTCTAACTGCAAGTCTGGGGCAAACAAAATGAACTATGCAGGGCAGTTGCAGGATGCCAAAGTTTTATTGGATGGGCTTTAAAGTTGGCATCAGCACCAGGAATTCTGGAAGGTCATAGCAGCAGACAGTACTTATACCTCTGGCGGTTGGGAGAATCTGACAAGCAGGGTGTGTTTAGGAAAATAATGTGAGAAAACTCACTCGGGCACATGCAGAGAAATCCTGCCAATTAGCCAATTTTTGGGTCAAGCCTCTGTGTGAGAGAAGCATTGTATTTACAATCATACAGCACAGAAACAGACCCTTCAGTCCAACTTGTCCATGCCGACCAAACTTCCCAATTTAAACTAGTCCCACTTGCCTGTGTTTGGCCTGTATCCCTCTACACCTTTCCTATTCATATACCTGCACAATGTCTTTTAAATGTTGTAACTGTACCTACATCTACCACTTCCTCTCATTCCACACGCAAACCATCATCTGCGTGAAAATGTTGCCTCTCATGTCCTTTTTAAATCTTCCTTCTCTCACCTTCGTTTTGAACTCACCCATCCAAAGAAAAAGACCTTTGCTGTTCACTTTATCTATGCCCCTCTATGTAAACCTCCTACATTCCAGTGAAAAACGTCCCAGCCTATCCAACCTCTCCTTATAACTCAACCCTCCAGTCCTGAATAACATCCAGGTAAATCTTTGCGTTAACAATTTAATAATATCCTCTTTATCATGGTTATAGCATTTATAGGGGAACCTTGATTATCCTAACGAGACAGGCGGGCACTATTTCATTTGGACAACCGATTATTCGGTTAATCAACTAAATGCCTTTCCTCTGGGGCTCAGAGTTTTAAGAATCTGCTCCCCGTTCAGGAGACTGCAGGAGCGCACAGTGCACGAGGCCCCGCCCCCAACACCACTCCCACCCGCTCCCGAACCCTCTCCAACACCTCTCCCGCCCCCACCCCCCAACACCACCCCCACTCCCCAACTCTGGCCCCGCCCAACACCACCCCCCTGCCCCCCAACACCGCCCCCAAACACCGTCCAACACCACTCACCTCCCTGTCCACCCCCACCCCCTCTCCAGGGCAGCTGGACAATAGCCTGCTGCTGCTGCTGCTGCTGCGGCCGCCTTTGTGGGGTAAGTCTCCAAGTAGCACTCACACAGCCACACAACTTTTTACTGAAACTTTCTGACAGGTTGCACCTTAGCCCTGTGCAGGACAATGTTAGGGAGATTATCTGGGGAAGGGGATTTAGGGTACCCCCCTGTGTAGAACTCCAGGAAAAGTATGAGGAGAGGGAAAGAGGGCGGGAGGTCAGTCATTTGGAGACGGTGCCTGTATAATCACAGTAAACAAAAGATGCAATCAGTATTGGAAACACGTCTTTGATGTAATGTTTCTGTCGGGTCCTGGAGATCTCCTTTGGATAATCCAATTTTCGGATAATCAGTAATCGAGGTTCCTCTGTATATGGAAGGTCTGGTTTAGCTTCTGACCAGTAGTGACCCCCCCACTCTGAAAACTGTTGATCTTAGGGTATCGACCATGGTACTTTCAGTCAGCTCTAAACAAAATCTTAAAGCACAGAATTGTCTTTGTATTTAAACATCCTGGCAATACATTCTTACCGCCTGCTTTCTTAAAATAAAACATTTATAACCAGTACCTTCTCAAAGCTGAGCATTCAAGCTGAACAAGCTGACAAATTCAGTTGTTACAATTGACTAAGCTTTGTCTTTACTCATTATTGTTTCTGCACAGATAAAAGGCATACCAGGACAGACTTGCAAAACAAAAGGCACAATGGCTTCAAGAACAAATGCCTGGCAAACCTTCCAGTTTACACAAATACACAATGTGATAACAAAAATTGCATCCAGTTGCAATTTATATTAACAATCATGCATCCCTCTCCTTCCATCCATGACTCCATTCCCACTCCCCAAAGGTTTGCCGACACTTTGCCTGACGAGACTACCCCTGTAACTGGATCAATAGCAGATTGAGACCACATACCATGCTTTTGAAATATCTGTCTAAGTTTCCTTTCAACATTTTGCCATGACCTGGATGACGAAATGGTAAAGGTCAGGTCCATGATCTGAAATGAAAAGAAAAGGACACTCTTTCCTGCACAATTATTTCCTTTTGCAATTTCACTTAAGCTGCAATTAATTTTCACTCACCTCTGTCACCATTCCTTTGAAAAATTACATATAACTATGTCAATATTATGATTCCTTGCAACGTATTTTTTAAAAATGCTGATTGAAGGTTGGTATTACAATAGCTGGGGTTTATAACCAATTTCAGTCCATAGGGCGGGCGGGGGGGTATTTTAACCAAACTTGACAGGCTGGAAAACCACAGGTTTGGGCATTATGCTGGTCTGTATTCTACATAATAGTGACTCCAATAATAAATAAAATCAGATTGAATGTCAAACCTGCTTTGCACCCCAGTTCTGGTTAGAGCTCACTTTGTGTTGACAATTACAAAAATTGCAAACGAGTACGATTTAGATTTTTATCCTCTAAAATAGATTAAGCAAAAGTGCATGACAAGCAAAGGGAAGGAAATGGAGTTGTATCATTGCATATGAAGAGAATGATGATCTGGTGGCTTTAAGAGGAGTGTTTTGACCTGGTTTCTTTTAAAGAGAGTTTGGGGGAAAAGGTGAAGAGCAGTCTATAAGAAAATAAACAGCTTGTGAGGTCCTGGGTATTTTTTTTACATGTTGGGAACAATAGAAGCAGCCGGAGTGGTTGTGGTCACACATCTAGGATGCTTGTAGTTAGCTTTGGACAGTTGTTGCTGGGGTCTCAGTAGGATTGGAAAACAGTGAATTTCTCCCAGCTGCTACACTCTCCCTCGCTCTCTAGGCTGCTGCTGCATATAGAATAGGATAGAATCCCTACAGTGTGGAAACAGGCTATTTAGCCCTACAAATCCTCCGAAGAGTAACTCACCCAGACCCCTTCCATACCCTATTACTCTACATTTACCCCTGACTAATGCACCTAACCTACAAATGCCTGAACACTATGGGCAATTTAGTACCTAACCTGCATATCTTTGGATTGTGGGAGGAAACCCACACAGACACATGGAATCGAACCTGGGTCCCTGGCGCTGTGAGGCAGCAGTGCTAAGCACTGAACCACCATGCCAACTCATCTCTTTCTTGCTGATAGGATTGCACATGAGACCATCGCTTTTTCTGAATTTACCTTTTTGCCGAGGGTGTGCTTATGGCATGCTACTTTATTGCAGCAGTTCCTATTTGGTAGTAAAATAATCTATTATTCTGTTAAGTTTTCCAATCGAGTTAAGGCATTCCAAGTTTCTCTTTCTTTTGTTGTATTTTAACTACAGTGTTTGAATAAATTGAGTTTCGCTTAACGTCCAGTAGTTTGACCAATCGAATTGCATCTGGAATACAGCACCACGCATTTACCTTTGAAATAAGAAAAAGTTGGGGTCTAGGCTATTTTGAGGGAGTCTGGCCTGATCCATAACAAGAGTTAGCACTAACCCAGTCCAAATGTCCTACAGAGTATAATTCTAAACAAAAATCTTCACTTTGCATTACTGTCATGTTAACATCCCTTGCTCAAGTTCATGAGAGTACCTCACTTAGTGCATGATAGTAGGCAGATGCTTGATCCTTGGAGACTTTTCCAACAATCCGTTCAAAAATCAACTTGATGGTTTCTCTGTGTGTGTCTTTATCTGGTGATGAAAGGGTTTGATTCAATATTTCCTCCAGTCTCCTCCTTTCTTCAGACAGTAGGCCCATATCCTTGCTGTGAAGGATCTCCTCTGCACCGGGCCTCTTCTGGGGATCATCTTGCAGTAATTCTCGACACGTCTGTAACTAAGTTAAACATATTTATTAATCGTGCTGAATCTGTGCTGTCAGATTTATCAGAAACAGGAATCACCGAATTCAGTAAACACCACTCAAAATCAAATCATTATTGATAGCTCTGCAAAGAAGATGAGCAGGGGAGTTCTCCCCAGAGCCCTGCCCAATATTTGTCTTTCCATCAACATCAAAAAAAACAGATTATCTGGTCGATATCATGGTCATTATTAAATCTGATTGTGGAACTTGCTCTGCTCAAATTAACTTCAGATTTCCATCATTAGTCCAAAGATATACAAGTTAGGTAAATTGGCCAAGTTAAATTGCCCATAGTGCTATGGGTCTGGGTGGGCTACTCTTCGGAGGGTCGGTGTAGACTGGCTGGGCCGAAGGGCCTGTTTCCACACTGTAGGGAATCTAATCTAATCTAGCACAGCGATTACTTTAAAAGTACTTCATTAGGCTAAAGTCATGAGAAGTGCTATATAAATGCAACAGCCTTCCTTTTCACTGTATCGATGGCAGTCACTCACTAACGAGAATGGTTCCCACCCAGGTAATTCCACATCTCTGGTCATGGGTTCTGTGAGGCTTTGTATGGCTAATAAGCCCTATCTCCAGACACATATTTGGCAGATGTTTCCAGGAAGTTAAACTGGTCTCGAGATCCCGGATATTCCTTTCTACGGTTCCTTTTAGAGAGACACACAGTCATATGGCATGGAAACAGACTCTTTGGTCCAACCCGCCTGTGCCCACCAGATATTCCAATCTGACCTAGTCCCATTTGCCAACATTTTTCCCATATCCCTCTCAACCACTCCTACTTATATACCCATCCAGATGCCTTTTAAATGTAGTAATTGTATCAGCCTCCATCACTTCCTCTGGCAGCTCATTCCATATACACTCCACCCTCTCTGTGCGAAAATGTTGCCCCTCAAGTCCCGTTTAAATATTTCCCCTGCTATTGTTAGCCAACCAGGTCATGAGAATGAAATGAAAATAAAATACAGATGATGCTGGAAGTCTGAAGAAAAAAGTGTTGGAGAAACTTAGCAAATCTGGCAGCATTGGTGCAGAAACAGTTTATGTTTTGAGTCATTCAGTCATAGAGATGTACAACATGGAAACAGACCCTTTGGTCCAACTCATTCTTGCCAACCAAATGTTCTAAATTCATTTAGTCCCATTTGCCAGCACTTGGTCCATATCCCTCCAAGCCCTTCCTATCCATGTACCCATCCAGATGCCTTCTAAATATTGTAATTGTACTAGCCTCCACCACTTCCTCTGGCAGCTCATTTCATATTTGCACCACCCTCTTCATCAAAAAAATTACCCACATCCTTTTGAATCTTTCCTGTTCAACCTGTGCCCTCTAGTTTCTGACACCCCAATCCATGCCCTCGTGACTTTTTGAACCTCTTTTCCGTACTTCCTCTTGCCAATGGGTGATCTCGAAGAATTGTGTCCCTTTATGCAGGGGATTCTTCCACGACACTCTCTCCTGAATGAGGGTCTTCAAATGCGCTGTGTTGCATTTCTTGAGGGGAGCTTTCTGGGAGGATCTGACACACTTCCTGTGTTCTCCTCTTGTTCAAGTGCTGTGTGAAGAAGGTTTGCTTTCCTGATGAAGGGCTTATGCCTGAAATGTTGATTCGCCTGCTTCTCAGATGCTGCCTGACCTGCTGTGCTTTTCCAGCAACACACTCTCGACTCTGATCTCCAGCATCTGCAGTCCTCACTTTCTTCAGGTTTGCTTTGGCAGTCAGGACTCAGGCATACTGAGCACATGGCCAGCCCATTGGAAGTGGTCTTGGATTATCATAGCCTTGATGCTGGTGCTGGTAGCTGCTTCAAGGATGCTGACGTTAGTATGCCTGTCCTCCTAGCTGATGCAGAAAATGAAGCTCAAACAGCATTGATAGCACTTCTCAAGTGCCTTGAGGTGGTGTCTATACGTAATCCAAGTTTCAGAGTCATATAGAAGAATATTCACTCTGTAATCCAGGTCAAAATAAAGCTAACTATAATTGACAACATACAAACATTTATGTGCTGCTGTAATGAGTCATCCAATTTAGGAATAGGAAAGTCAAGACTGTGGAAGGGCCGCATTATGCTGTGATGCTGAGGAGATAATGACAGTGAAGTGGGACAATTTCAAATATAACATGGGATGGAAAGGGGTACTGCTGGGTACCTGGTGGAGGACTGAATAGGATATTTTGCACCTCACCACCTTAGCCTCAATGGGAGAGGACAGTGGATAATGGAGGTGGGTTCAACTTAAGGTTGACCAAGTGCTGAGGGGGAGAATTGAAGATATTGACAATTGATAGAAGGTTGAACACAAAGGGTGGGCAGCATCTTGACCATCAGGTGGAACTTGGAACTCACCCACAGGGGCACAACTTGGATAGCCATCTCCCACCAAACCAACAGTGCACAACATGAGTGAAAAACAGCTGGCAACACATTCACTATGGGCAAAATAATCACCACTGAGTTTTGGGCTGTGGGGTGGGGTGGACATGTCTGCACCATGAGGCTGAGCCTGGATGGTAATTGAGCACTGGTCATCACCCATCCTTGAACAAGTGCACACTCCTTTGTGAGACAGATAGAATGAAATTTCACCTCAAGAGAAGTGTGCACTCACAAATGGTCACTCAGTGACTGTAAGCAAGGAACATGAATGGGGCCAAGGGCCGATTACCAGACATTCACTTAACTTTTGTCCTTAATGATCTCCATCCTAAAGTGTCAAGTCTTGACTGTATTTTAGTGTTGAAGGATCCCTAACATCTACTGCTTCTCCGAGAAGACAAATGCCTTGTCCCTATAACTTCTATCCTCCCTGTGTTGTGTGAGGAGGCTAATTAACTCTGACCTGGTAGCCATTTAAACAGATATATGGTTAAAATGACAGTCAGTCAGACATGTGACAATTGAAAGTGCAAAATATTTACAGATGTGAAAGTGCATTTTCTCTGCTGTGTGGCAATGTATGCGCCCTCAGAGTAATATGTTCCCCCTGCCCTCACTGTGTCGATGTGCATTGCCAAGGTATGCAGTTGGGCTGGATGTGACCTACTCTGCAGTGGATCCTGTTGGTCTCGAACAGTTGGGCTATATTAAATCTCTTGGCACTGCTGTTATGTTGTCCTTGGTCCACAAGGCTGTACTGAACCGGGCTGCTAACTGGGTCCCAACTGGATGTGCACGGTGGTGATGCCTCCTTTCCCAGTCCACTAAAAAAAGAGGGGCGTTGGTCCCCCTCACTATCAACCCGACCACCAACACCTCCTGGTCCCTTCCAGTCAAAGCAGGTGCCATTTTCCCCTTCTGGAGACATCACATTCACAAAACCGCTGGAGCAGTAGGCTACGAGGAGCATTTTGTGGCTTTGCAGTGTTTGAAGAAGTGTGCACAGTTGGAGTTGAGGCATTCCCATTGAGAATAAACATCTGTCAGCGCACATCCAATTCTTGATGCAATTCGACAAATTTCCTCTGTTCAAAGAGACTTAGTCTTTGTAAATAATCAATTGTAAGTAATCATCTTCGCAAGGGGCTCTTGAAAATTAAAGCTTACAATGTCAACAGGGCTTCGTACATCCACCAAGCTAGCAATCCTTAAAAAGCTCTCAGGTTAGTGAGACAAAGCTTTTTTGTCTTAATGTGATCATACAGCACCTCTAAGGTCTCTTGAAAATACTTACTTATAACCAAACTTAAGCTAAAGGCCTGTGTTTTGCCAATTGCAATGCGTTGTTTTGTAGATATTGAGGAATGCATGTTGCTCAGGTCAGAATGAGCACTGTTCCTTATTTCTTTGCACAATGTCATCATTCACTCACTTTAACTGCTCGAGTTGAACCTTAAGTGGCTCAGTAACTCACCAAGCTCAACAATTCTGGATGCAGAAGTAAGGTCTTTGGCTTGTCAACAGAAAGTTCATGTAAGTAGTTCTGTGAATTCTGCAAAATAAATGGAGTAATCAAAAATATATTGAAAAGTGCTTTCAAAAAATGAAGTCTGTAATTCCAATAACAAAGATTTAATTCACTTTTGTTGTTATGGCTTTATCTTTTAAAGAAAAATGCAAGGTCTCCCGTACATTATGCACCATAAAAGATGAACATGCAAAACAAATGGTGCAATTGAAGATCAGTTATTCCAATGGAAATGGAAAATTAAACATCTTTAGTTTACAAGAACCTTTGAGTCACTTAGAGTAAAGTAAATTTCTTACACATTGTCCAATCCAATCCCGCCATTTCTGACGTTCCTGTGCTGTACACTGGAACAGCATGTCCAGTAGTACCATTCCAAAGCTGTACATATCAGCCTTCTACAGAAAGGACACACAGGTCAGCTTCACATTCAATTTCTAAGGCAGCAGAAACAGCAGTGCTGAGCATCAGAACCTGACCAAGTTACAAACACGACAAGCTGTGGCACAGCAGGATGGGAACTCAGCGAGCATCCTGTTCATCCTAAGGCATGCAATGCCAACCTCGCACCACTGGTAGTGGTCTAACCGATTATGCAGAGCAAGCTCTCAAGCAGCTATGGGCTGACCAGCAACAGCAGATTATTGTCGGAAAGCGATGCCCTGAAATGTTGTCTTTTACAAGGTTCATGAAGCAAGAATTCTGATGGGTTACAGGAAAATGCAGACAACTGGAGCATTCTGGAGAAAGGACAGAGTTGGTGGCTATCAAACAAATGGTACCAGTTTGAAATATCAGTGGTAATTTTAAGCAGGAAACTGGTGATATCATATCAGCTGTCTATTTAACAAGCTGTCTGATTATTTTGCTCAGTAAAGTAGGTGGTGTGTATGATTAGATAGAGTTTTAAAAAGGTTGTGGACGTAATCATGCCAGATGAGCTTGTGTTCCAGTATTCTCTCTCTGCCTAATCGAAACCTTGCAGAACTCAAAGTGAAACAACTAATGGTTTCTAAGTTAACCCATCAAGACTGTATTCCCTTCAGACAGAACCAGGGGAAAGTATAATAGCGGACAAAGAAACGGCTGAGTAACTGAACACATACTTTGGTTCTGTCTTAACAAAACAGGACACATAGCAGAGAATTTGGCGAATATAAGATTACCTGAGAGGCAAGAACTGAGGGAGATCAATATTAGTAGGGAAATGATACTGGGAAAATTGAGGTGATGGAAGGCAGATAAATACCCAGGACCTGATAACCTAAATTTCAGAGTACTCAGGGAATTGGATCAAGAAATAATAGATGTAATGGTGGCCATTTTCCAGGATTCTATAGACTCTGGAAGAGTCCCTGCTGGTTGGAGGGTAGGTAACGCCACTCCAACATTCAAAAGGGAGGTAGACAGAAACCAGGGAATTTTAGACCTAACATCGGTAGAGGGGAAAATTCTCGAATCCATTATAAAGGACTTTATAGCGGAGCATTTAGAAAACAGTGGCAAGATCAATTAGCATACATTTATGAAGGGGAAATCATGCTTCACAAATATGTTGGAATTCTATGAAGAGGCAACTAGTAGAATTAACAAGGCAGGGCCAGTCATTGTAGTATATTTGGACTTCCAGAAAACGTTTGACAAAGTCCTATGTAACACATTATTGTGCAAGATTAAAGCACATGTCATTGTGGAAAGTATATTGAGATGGATAGAGAACTGATCGGCAGAGAGGAAACAAACAGCAGGAATTAATGGGTCCTTTTCAAATTGACAGGCAGTAACTAACGGGATGCCAAAGGGACGGGTGCTAGGACCCTAGCTATTCACATTATAACTTAGTGATTTGGATGAGGGAACAAAATGTAAATGTCAATGTTTGCAGATGATACCAAGTTGGGTGGGAGGGTGAACTGTGACAAGGACACAGAGATCCTTCTGGACAGGCTGGGTGAGTGGGCAAATCACTGGCAGATGCAGTATAATTTGGATAAACATGAGATTATTCACTTTGGAAGCAAAAAAAATGATGGCAGATTACTACCTGAATGGCTGTAAATTGGGAGAAGGGAATGTGCAGTGGGACCTGGGTGTCCTTGTGCAGAGTCGCTGAAGGTGAGCATGCAGGTGCAGCAGGCGGTAAAGAAGGCAAATGATATGTCGACCTTCATTGTGAGAGGTTTTGAGTACAGGAGCAGGGATGTGTTGTTGCAGTAAGACAGAGTCTTGGTGAGGTCATAACTAGAATGCTGTGTGCAGTTTTTGTCTCCTTTTCTGAGGAAGGATGCTCCTACTCTCGAGGGAGTACAGCCAAGGTTTACCAGGCTGATTCCGGGGATGACGGGACTGACGTATAAGGAGAGATTGACGAGGGTAGGATTGCTTCCACTAGAGTTCAGACGAGGGGTGGATGTCATAGAGATTTATAAAATTCAAACAGGACTAGACAAGGTAGATGCAGGGAGGATGTTCCCAATGGTGGGGGTGTCCAGAACCATGGGTCACAGTCTGAGGATTCTGGGTAGACCATTTACGACAGAGATGAGGAGACATTTCTTCAACCACGTAATGGGGAGCCTGTGGTATTCATTACCATTGGAAGTAGTTGATGCCAAAACATTGAACGTATTCAAGAGGTGGCTAAGTATCGCACTTGGGGCGAATGGAATCAAAGGTTATGGGGAGAAAGCAGGATTAGGCTATTGGGTTGGATGATCAGCCATGTGCAGAGTGATGACTGGCGGAGCATGGTGAAAGGGCTGAATGGCCTTCTCCTACTCCTGAAATCTGTATTTCTATTTCAACATCAGTCCCCTTTGTGACAAAGAAACAGAACATGTCCATGAAATAATGCAGTGGTACATACAGAGTCGTATGTGGCCTTGTGATGGCTTGCTTTAACTTCTGGAGCCAGGTATCCATGGGTCCCAATGTTTGCTGTGAGTTTCTCACTGTCTAATACAGGAAACAATACTATTAAAGGATTGCAAAAGGTAAGCTTGCTTCTAGTAAGAAAAACATGCCCACATTTGGAATGTGTGGTATTTAAAATATCATTTAAACATAATAAATTGAATGAAACATAACACTCAAGTTTTTTTTTTAAATCCAAGCATTCAAAATGTTAAACAGCATGTGAAAATTAGAAACTATTGAGAAAGTAGTATACTTTTCCTTAAAGTTAGCTGGCTTGTCCAAAAAGTAATACACAATGAAATCAAAATGTTACTACATTATATTGAATCAGTAATCTCTTCCATTCTGCATTTTGGAGGTGAAAATCAGCAAGTGTGCCTTATACATCAGATTTTACAGCATCAATCAAAATTAAAGCTTATACAAAATTAGTCATGACCTTTTTGGTGTACACACATCATCTAATCTACATTTTCTATACACCTTCAAGGGGTTCCTTGTGCAAAATCTCCGGAAAGCAGTTATTTTGGCAAACATAAAGACAGCAGCAAAATTGACACATCACCTGTACTGAGCTCCATCTGTTGGTCCATTTTGTGTATAGAGGTGAAAGCTTTATGTTCTGCACATCCCTGAATTATGGAAAACAATGCGTTTCTAATTTTAAAAATTATATCCTTGTTCAAAGAAAGCTTCACTGAAATAAGCAACCTTTCTTTAGTTATTTTGTTGTATACTGAACAGTGCCGTGGTAAAGGTTTTCTTGACTAAACTTCAGATGGGAAACATTTGTACGATGGATTTGACTACTTCCATAACACTACAGCAGCACTGTAACAATGACCACATTCTTAACAAGGGTGAGAGTAGGTAGTCTCAGTAATATTGTTTAAATGTACCATTACTTAATGATAAAACATATTGTTCTGTACATAATTGGCATCTGATTGATTGGAAATTTCCTTTCAAACCAGTTGAAGGTACAGCCAGCTCTTTTCAAACAATAAAAGTTGAACATCAGAAGATAATTCGATTCTGTTAAGTTTGAATTGTTAAAAGAATATGATGCAGTGCTACTCCAACCCGCAGAAACTGTCAAACATTGCAGCAATTAGATTAGATTCCCTACAGTGTGGAAACAGGTCTTTCAGCCCAACAAGTCCACACCAACCCTCCAAAAAATAAGCCACCCAGACCCATTTTCCTCTGACTAATGCACCTAATTTATCATGGCCAATTCACCTGACCTTTGGATTGTGGGAGGAAACCAGAGCACTCGGAGGAAACCCACGCAGACACGGGGAGAACATGCAAACTCCACACAGACAGTTACCTGAGGCGAGAATCAAACCCAGAGGTCCCTGGCATTGTGAAGCAGATGTGCTAACCATTGAGCCACCATATTGCCCACATGGAGTGGTTTGTGTTACATTGCATATCTTGTATCACCACAATGCAGGAAACAGCACCTCATTGATCCAAGCTCTACAGTACAATGAGTGTTTGTGAACTACGATTTAATAAAGATGCTCATGATTCAAGAGACGTATGCTTAACTATCATGGCAAAATGTACTGTGAAAGCTACTTAATAACTAAAATGAACACAACAGAATATGGAAGTTAAGTTGTAAGTGGAAATGGCAAATCTTTTTAAATATGCAAATATACCAAGACACATTACCTGAGATGTACAGAATCTAGACAAACCAAAATCTCCAATTTTCACGCTTCCATCTTGGTCAATAAATATGTTTCCAGGCTTCAAATCTCGATGTATAACACCCTTTTGAAATAAGAAAATAACTGATTTTAATCAATCTTTACCACCGAAGCCCCAGTTTTTTCTACACCAAGAAGGCGCTCAATGTTTCAAAATTACAAGATGATTTGAGGGAGGATATGGGGAGAAAGCGAAGATTGAGTCAGATAATCTGCAATGATCATAATGAATGACAGAGCAGGTTGAAGGGCCAAATGGCCTATTCCTACTCCCATTTTTTATATTTCTCTCCTGCCCGATGGAGAGCCAGTGAAGGACCCATACTGCTTCCTTTTGTTAAGGCTCAGTGGGCTACAGGGGACTAAGGCAATGGTGGGACCAGCTATCGGTATATCTCCTCAAATCAAGGCCCTGACGGCAGGAGCCAATCAGAAGCCGGCAGTTCTTGCACTCACCTTCACCATATGGAAGACCATGACTGCTGTAAGGGCTGGCTCTGAGGTCTCAGGATCAGCATCAGCAGAGGTAAACTAATGCAGATAGGGGTGGTGTCACGATGAGGGGTTGGAAGGGTGCAGGAGGCTCAACAGCAAGGAAAAGGAGGTGGAGCTCAGTAGATATCATGGGCCTTCCTGCCCAAATCATAATTCTGGGGGAGGCAGGGTTTAGCTATGTCACTAGTTAGGTTGGAGTCACACCTGGCACAAAGGAAGAGGGTTGTGGTTGTTGAAGGTCAGTCATCTCAGCTCCAGAATGTCTCTGCAGGAGTTCCTCAGGGTAGTGCCCTACGCCTAACCATCTTCAGCTACTTCATCAATGATCTTCCCTCCATCTGAGGGCCAAAATTGGGGATGTTCACTGATGATTGCACCATGTTCAGCACCAATCTCGACTCCTCGGGTACTGAAGTAGTCTATGTTCAAATGCAACAAGAATTGGACAATATCCAGGCTTGGGTTGAGAAGTGGCATGTAACATTCACGCCACACAATGCCAGGCAATGGCCATCCCCAAAACAATCTAACCTACTGTCCATTGACACTCAATGGTGTTACCATCATTGAATCCCCTGCTCTCAACATCGTGGGAGTTACCATTAACAGGAAGCGCAACCGGACTAGACATATAAATACAATGGCTACAAGAGCATGTCAGAGGCTTGGAATACTGCTGCAAGTGACTCACCCCCAAAGCCTAACCTCCATCTACAAGGTATGTGTCAGGTAATGTAATACTTGCCATTTTCCTGGATGAGTGCATCTCCATCAACACTCAAGAAGCTTGATATCATTCAAAACAAGCAGCCCACTTGATTGGTACCACATCCACAAGCATCCACTCCCTCCACTACTGACTCACGTTCACTGCAACGCACTCTGGAAATTCATCAAAGATCCTGAGACAGCACCTTCTAACCCCATCCCACTTCCATCTAGAAGAACACTGGCAGCAGATATCTAGGAACACTTGCAAGTTCCCCTTCAAGCCACTTACAATCCTCACAATATATTGCTGTTCCATCACTGTCACTGGGTCACAATCCTGAAGTTCCCTCCCTCAGGGCATTGAGAGTCTTCATATAGCGCTCACCGCCACCTTCTCAAGGTCAACTGGGGACTGGAAATCAATGCTGCCAGTGATGCCCATGTCCCAAGAGTGAATAAATAAAGTACACTGATTAAAGCCAGCCCTGCATTCAAGCTTGCTACCAAAGAGAACACAATATTCCATCCAGGGAATCAAAATAGTGGGCAATCAACCTGGAAGGAATTTAATAAAAGTTTACCACCAGGCTCTGTGCTATATTTACTGATTTAGATAAAACTAGGAGGAAGTGAGGACTGCAGATGCCAGAGATCAGAGTCAAAAAGTGTGGCGCTAGAAAGGCACAGCCGGTCAGGAGCAGGAAAATCGACATTTCGGGCATAAGCCCTTCCTCTTGACACAAACAATGGTTGCACAAAGTGTACAGAATGACAGTGAGACATGAATAGCTGAAGTCAGCAGCATACATTTGGCATATGGCTTTGAATATGGGAAAATACGAGGCCAACCATTTTGGACAAATGGTGAGAAAAATCTAGGAACACTAGAGGTCTGTAGTAGTCCATGTTGACAAGTCATTAAAGTGTATTTGTCAGACAAAACATAATCAAAAAGGCTAATAGAATATTAATCTTTATATGTGAAGGACTTGCTTTTGGAGTCAGCGTCTTTTCTTACAGCAGCACCAAGCTTTGATGAAACAACATCTGGCACCTTAACTTAAAAAAAACACTAATTCCTCTCCACCAAACACCATTATGTAACACACCAGGCTCTGTCAAAGATGTTATGCAAACACTTGTTATCCATGTGTGAGAAAAGACATAGCTTGACTTCTTTCGACATCTTTTGAAAAAGTCTTGCGGTTCACACGGTGCTTTGCTCTCTTCTCCTCTGTGCCTTAACATTGTCTCGGAATGGGTCACACGAACCCACAGCTACTGTTCAATGACACTGCAGTTTAACGCCACATTACTGTGGGTTAGAGTGAAATACTCAATCAAAGTACCTGATTATGGATGTATCGCAAGCCTTGAAGCATCTCCTTGATGATCTTCAAACAGCCTTTGAAGTTGCTGCCTGCTTGGCTGTGGTTTTCGATCCATTTCTCAAGGGTCATCTTGCAAAAATCCATCTGAATCAAGCACCAGTGAAACACATTGTGGGGAAAAAAAAGAAACTAAATCAGAGTTTCATTTGCAGTCATTAATAAAACAGATCTACAAATTCTGTTGACGTATACAACACCAAGATAGAAACTAGGCTGCCAGAACTAAAGGAGGAACCAATATTACACAAAGTCTCTAGTCGAATTCAGCTATGAGGTGCCAAAGTCTTGCAGGATTTTTTCAGAAAGCCTTACCCATAAACAGAAAATACAGAGAAACTAAAGATTCATTTTTGTTGCTCCTTACCTTAATAAAAAGAAACCTAAGCTTCTTCAGATTTTTGTCGTCAGGGTGCTTTAGAGCATTCTGCCAGAACAAAATAGAGACTTTACTATCCATAAAAGAACTCATGTGAACAATTCAAGTATTTGATGTGCAGTATAATAATTAGGACTTGCAGTCATCCATTCCCCACACTTGTCACTAATACCTGAATCAGGATTACAAATAACGTTTTCTATTCATTTGGACGTTGATTGGTTGAAAACCCCCAATTTGTTTGTAAGATTTCAACAGGTGGATTAGCCATGCTAAATTGCCCTGTAGTGCCCAGGAATTTACAGGCTGGATGGGTCTGTCATGGGAAATGCACGCTTTCAGGAATAAGGTAGAGGGTGGGTCTGGTCGGAATGCTCTTCAGAGGGTCGGTGTAGACTCAATGGGCCAAATAGCCTGCTTCCACACTGTAGGGATTCTATGAAAATCTTCCTAATCATTTTCTTGAACATATGTTGCAGGTAATACAATGTCTCCGGTTTAAGAAATGGCGCTGTTTTACAAACTAAACCACATCCCATTTAATCACACACACTTAAGTTAACAAGATTAATTTTCTCAATTTTTAGCAAATCTGCCCGCTTAATTAAACATTGTGTTCAAATCCATAATAGGTGAATTTCCAGTCAATTTCCCTAATGTATTGCTGCTCATGCACCAAATCTTACTTTAACCGGACTGTCAAATCCACATTGACCCCTAAGCAGGGACTAGACTCGCAGTTTGGCAAGAAAAGTCGCCATGTCTTTGATTCTGAAATCAGCAATTTTTCCATTCAAGTCAATTCCTGACTTTTTTCTATTCCCAGATAGCTAGCCAACTCTGCAGCTTGTAATGATGCAATGAAGGATTAGCAATGTTAGAGTTCTTGCACATTTCCATTGAAGTCAGTTAATCATGCAATTCATTTAATGTCAACGTGATGTGATTAACTGGCTGTAGCATTCCCAATCCAATTTTGCTTTTTCGATATAGTGCCCCATTCTATAGTTGCCAGCAGTAGTCTGAAACTTTGTCTAAGTCATAGCCTCTGGACTGATCATATGTAGCACTGCAGGAAGGTAAAGTAATTCCAACCCTGAATGGGAATATGAATTTACTTTTACCTGCTTCATGAAACGTTCAGGAAAGGGAGATGGCACCTAGAACTGGCGTCAAAGTGTTGGCTGCAGCAATGGTGAACTGGGGACTGGCTGCGGTAGGCCTGAACCACAGATCTTGCTTAATTCCTGAAGCAGTGATGGGGACTTTCTTTTTTATGTGTCCATACCTCAAAATGGTGCTGGATTGAGGCAGCAGAACACTTTTCACTGTATCTCCCTAGAGATATATATGTGATAATAAATAACTCATTCATTCATGTACAAGTCTGCATATCAAATGCCAAGAGAGTTAACTGATTGACAGAACACCTCCATCCAGTCTACTTCTGTTCTCACAGGAGAACCCTACTTTTACACTTTCTGGCAGGAACCCTTGCAAAGTGGTCAGAAGTAGAAAATCTCACTCTGTAGCCAGGAGGCACTGAGATTAGTATTGTTTCCACAGCTTCCATAGTAGGGAACAGCTATGATATAGCGAAAAACACAAGATTTAGCGAGCTCCTTTTCAAGTTCGGGCAGCTGGAGGAGCGAGAGCGGATGAAGTGAAGCCTGCTGGGAAGATAAGTGATGTTTTTAATAGGTGGGTGCAAACTAAACCAGAGACCCTATACCATAGGGCCTCCCTCCCATCCATCTCCTCTAATCTTAAAAAGAGTCCGTAGACTCGGGTAAGATTTTCAGGTTTTCTCTTTTTTTCTCTCTTCCTTGTTTAGTCCTGTGTAGGCTTTCAGATTAGCGGGGTATGGATGTTAGGGCAGTTGCACGTTCCTCCTGCAGAATGTGGCAGGTGAGAGACACAACACACGACTCCGCTGACCACATCTGCGGGAAGTGCACCCAACTCCAGCTCCTCGAAAACCGAGTTAGGGAACTGGAGATGGAGCTGGATGAACTGCGGATTATCCGGGAGGCTGAGGGGGAAATTGAGAGGATGTGCAGGGAGGTGGTCACTCCTCAGGCGCAGGATAAGGACCGCTGGGTTACTGTCAGGGGGAGGAAAGGGGACCAACAGACAGAGCAGGGATCCCCTGTGGCCGTTCCCCTCAGCAATAAGTATACCATTTTGGATACTGCCAGTGGGGACAGCCTACCAGGGGAAGGGGGAGAATAGAAAAACACTAATGGTAGGGGACTCAATAGTAAGATTGATTGACAGAAGATTTTGTGGTCAGGAACAGGATTCCCGGGAGGTATGTTACCTCCCAGATGCCAGGGTTCAGGATGTCGCTGCTCGGGTTTACAAGATTCTTAAGGAGGAGGGTGAGCAGCCAGAAATCGTGGTACATATTGGCACCAATGACATAGCCAGGAAAGGGAATGTGGATCTGAAAAGTGACAACAGAGAGCTAGGTTGGAAGCTGAAGAACAGGATAAGTAGAACAGTGATCTCAGCATTGTTACTGGTGCCATGAGACAGTGAGGTGAGGAACAGTCAGCGAGTGCAGCTTAACACATGAGGCTGGTGTAGGAAGGAGGGCTTCAGATGCTTAGACCATTGGGATGCCTTCTAGGGAAAATGGGACCTGTACATGAAGGACGGGTTGCACCTGAACTGGAGGGGCACAAATGTCCTGGCTGGGAGATTTGCTCGTGTCGTTCGGGAAGGTTTAAACTAATTTGGCAGGAGGGTGGGAACCAGAGCTATATATCTGAGAGGGGGTTAGTTGTAGATGGGGCAGTAACAGGATGTAGTGAATCCATCAGGGTGGTTTTTCATGTGATGAAATAAAGGGATTGGTTAAAGTGTGTCTGCTTTAACATAAGCAGTGTCAGAAATAAGAGTGACGAACTTAGAGCATTGATCAGTACTTGGGACTATGATGTTGTGGCCAGAACGGGAAACATGTGTTTCACAGGGGCTGGAATGGTTGCTAGATGTTCCAGACTTTAGAAAGTTTAAAAAGAACAGGTTGGGTGGAAAAAGAGGAGATGGGGCATAGCATTGCTAATTAGGGAGTGTATCACAGCTTAAGAAATGAAGGTGGTCGAGGAAGGTTTGTCCACTGAGTCAGTATGGTTGCAAGTTAGGAACAGCAAGGGAGCAACCACGTCATTGGCGATTTTCTACAGAACCCCTAATAGCAGTAGGGAGATCGAAGAACTCATAGGTCAGCAGATTTTGGAAAAGTGCAGGCGTAGCAGGGTTGTTGTTATGGGTGTATTCAACTTTCCCAATATTGACTGGAACATCTTTAGTGCAGATAGTTTGGGTGGAGCCGTTTTGTCACGTTTGTTCAGGTAGCAGGTAGTCATACTGTCTACTCAGTATGTAGACAGGCCGATGAGGGGAGAGGCCATTTTGGATTTGGTGCTTAGCAATGAGCCAGGACAGGTGTCAGATCTTGCGGTGGAAGAACACTTTGGTGACAGTGACCACAACTGCCTCAAATTTACTACAGCCATGGAAAGGGAAAGGAGCAGTTACCAAGGGAAGATATTTAATTGGGGAGAAGTAAATTATGACACTATCAGACAGGAGTTGGGAAATACAGACTGGGAGCAATTGCTCCACAGAAAGGGCACAATGGACATGTGGAGACTATTTAAGGGGCAGTTGTTGCGAGTGATGCACACATTTGTTCCTCTGAGGCAGGCAAGAAGGGTAAGTTTAAGGAGCCTTGGATGACGAGAACAGAGGAGCGTCTCGTCAAAAAGAAGAGCGCAGCTTACATAAGGTGGAAGAAGCAAGGATCTAGCACAGCTTTAGAGGATTACAGACTTGCTAGAAAGGAGGTCAAAATTGGACTGAAGACAGCCAGGAGGGGGTACGAGAAAGGTTTGGCAGGAAGGATTAGGGAGAGTCCAAAGGCATTTTACTCATACATGAGGAATAAGAGAATGGTCAGGGAGAAGGTAGGGCTGGTCAGGGATAGCGGAGGGAACTTGTGCGTGGAATCTGAGCAGATAAGGGAAGCCCTAAATTAGTTTTTTTGCTTCGGTTTTCATTAAGGAAAAGGACCTTGTTGTGAATGAGAACTTTGAGGAGCCGGGAAACAGGCTTGAACAGATCAAGATTGATGAAGTTGATGTGCAGGAAATTTTGGCAAACTTTAGATTGATAAGTCCCCAGGGCCAGACCAGATTTATCCTAGGTTGCTCCAGGAAGCGAGAAAGGAGGTTGCTAAGCCATTGGCGAAGAATTTTGCCTCCTCACTCTCCATGGGAGTCGTAGCGGAGGATTGGAGGGAGGTGAATGTTGTTCCTCTCTTCAAGAAGAGGAACAGGGAAATCCCTGGCAATTACAGACCAGTGTCTTATGTCTGTGGTCAGCAAGGTTTTGGAAATAATTCTGAGCGATAGGACAGATGACTATTTGGAAAAGCACAGCATGGTTAAAAGCAGTCAGCATGGCTTTGTGAGGGGCAGGTCATGCCTCACAAATCTTATTGAATTCTTTGAGGAGGTGACGAGACAGGTTGAGGAAGATCAGGCAGTGGATGTGATGTATATGGACCTCAGCAAGGCATTTGGTAAGGTTCCCCAGGATAGGCTCATTCATAAAGTCAGGAGGTATGGGATACAGGGAGATTTGGCTGTCTGGTTGCAGAATTGGTTTGGCTGACAGAAGGCAGAAAGCGGTTGTACATGGAAAGTATTCCGCCTGGAGGTCAAGGGTGAGTGGCGTCCCACAGGGCTCTGTTCTTGGGTCTCTGCTCTTTGTAGCTTTTATAAATGGCTTGGATGAGGAGGTTGAAGGGTGGATTTGTAAGTTTGCCGATGACATAAAAGTTGAAGTGCCGTTGTTAGTATCGAGGACTACTGCAGGCTGCAGTGCGACATAGACAGGATGCAGAGCTGGGCTGAGAAATGGCAAGTGGAGTTCCACCTGGATAAATGCGAAGTGATGCCTTTTAGAAGGTCGAACCCGAATGCTGAATATAGGATTAAAGACAGGATTCTTGGCAGTGTGGAGAAACAGCTGGATCTTGGTTTTCAAGCGTATACATCCCTCAAAGTTGCCACCCAAGTGGATAGGCTTGTTAAGAAAGCATATGGCGTTTTGGCTTTCATTAACAGGGGGATCGAATTTAAGGGCCGCAAGGTTTTGCTGCAGCTCTACAAAACCCTGGTGAGACCACACTTGGAATATCGTGTCCAGTTCTGGTCGCCCTATTATAGGAAAGATGTGAAGGTTTAGAGATGGTGCAAAGGAGGTTTACCAGGCTGCTGCCTAGACCAGAGGGCTTGTATAATGAAGAGAGGTTGACTAAGCTCGGACTTTTTCGCTGGAGGGAAGGAGGAAGGGAGGTGACCTGATCAAAGTGTACAAGAAAATAACAGGCAATGGACAGTCAGAGACCTTTCCCCAGGGCAGGAATGACTGGTACGAGGGGGTCATAGTTTTAAGGTGGTAGGAGGAAGGTATAGAGGAGACGTTAAAGGTAGGTTCTTTACACAGAGAGTTGTGAATGCACGGAATTCGTTGCCAGCGGTTGTGGTGGAAGCAGAGTCTTTGGGACATTTAACCAAATGCTGGACATGCACATGGTCAGCAGTGAATTGAGGGGAGTGTAGGTTATTTTATTTTAGATTAGGATTAATCCTTGGCACAACATCGTGTGCCAAAGGGCCTGTACTGTGCCTTTCTACGTAATATGAAGGAGCTAGGATTTAAAATTATACAGAACAAAAGGAGGCCATTTGATCTATCACATTCATATTAGGGTTTTTAAAAAAAGTTCATAATTACTTATTCTTCTTCACTCATTCCCCATTGTCCTATAAATATTTCCTTTCACGTACTGATCTAATTCCCTTTTCAAATTTACTTTGAATCTACTTTTTCCATCGTTGCAGAAAATGCATTAAACATCATAGCAACTCCGTACATAAAAGCAATTCTCCTGATGTTTGTCGTGATCCTTTTGCAAATTAGCCTAAATCTGTGCACTCTGCCAATGAACCAAATGCTACTGGAACATAGAGAAATCCAGTTCTGAGAGAGAGATAGATCTTCCTGTTCTGGAACTATTAATTGCATATAACCTCAATGCCTGCTTAATAACCAGAGTAAGGAAAACTTTCCCTCTGTGCTTAAATTTACAAAATAACTATTAACTGCTTTGTGTTTCTCCCCATTTGCACTATCAAAGCCCTTCACTTTTTCAAAAATGTTTAATTCTTTTTTCTAGACCCTCTTCAGAAGTGAAGTCCTGCCAGCAATCAAGTAAATCTCTTCTATATCCTCACCAAGACCTTGATGTTCTTCTTGACGTGTCTCGAAATGGATGCATTTCCACACTAGACATGAGGGAGCTTTAGAAGCAGAGGGTTTGGGTCTGCGACAAAATGCCTTGAAGTTCCTTCAGGCACCTGCAGGGGGTGCCCATCCCACAATAACAGGCAGCCATTCTGTACAACTGGATGTTCATCTGTGCGCCCACTGCTGGGGTCTCTTCCGATGACTGCCAGCCAGGTGTCTGGTGCCAGTTTGGCAGCAGCTGGCTTGGGGATGGGATGGGGTGGGGGCACAGGGCAGTGGATGAGAGATACAGTTGCAGCTGGCAGGTTTCCTGTGCTAAACCTTCCCCAAATGAGCCGAAGCCCCCAATGGGCCACAGCTACACTAGTCACCTCACAGTGGTGACCTCCCAGCTGTGGCCAGAATTTGTTTTTATTCAGAGATGGTCACCCTCGCTCCTCCTCACTGATCACCAATCACCGTCAGGCGAACTGCAGAAATTGGAGGCACCACTTACCTCAGTTGCTTGAACTTCACTGAGGTGTTCAGATACAGTGCTTCCCGGCTCCAACTGCCTGGCAACATCTGCTGGAAGTTTCTGCTTTGTAATTGGAGATATTGAAGCTTGATCATCTTTGTTGCCTGAAAAAGAAACATTAGATTTGAGAACGGACGGCGTCAATCATCAAACACCCCCTGCTACGTCACAGCATGCCGTCAGCAACTGAAAGCCAGGCTTTAACTCACTCAAACCCAGTCAATGACACAGATTTCAAAGCTTGCTGTCTGACATTTCAGGACATTCTCTGATAAAAGGTCACAGACCTGAAAAGTTAGCACAGTTTTCTCTTGCAAATCCACCAGAAACGCGAAACACTTCCAGCATTTTCCGTTTCAGCATTCCTGCATCTGCAATGTTTTGCTTATCTCCTACAACTCTATGTTTGTTTCAATGGGAATCAGCTAGGTATTTTGAAATAGGAAATATAAAGGGCTTTATATAAAGGGCTTTCAGGAAAGGACAGAGGAATGAAACCAGCTGAAAAGCTAGCACCAGCACATGCACAAAGTCCTTCTGTGCTCTCGTTCAATAGAAGCAGAACAAATACAATTTGACGTGAACAACATCAACCTGTTTTGTCAAATTTTCAACAGACACCTGGATGCCAAATCTGCTTCCCCAAACTATGCAAAAGAAATATGTTTTAATCATTTGGCATGTCTTTTGCTCTGGGACAGATAAACAACACTTTAATGATGAGCACTGACCATTCCTCCTGCAAATAGCTAATCCGAGAATGCAACTTGTTAAAAAAAAGTCTTGTAATTTACACATGAAAGAAGTGAATTATCGCTGTATTCTAACAGATGAATGGCTTAACAGACAATCAATTTTTCAATGTATAATTTCAGTTACATCACACTGTAAATTTTTGCTATAAATTCTGTGTGTTAGGATTGAGCCCTCCAGAATCACCTGATGAAGGAGCATCGCTCCAAAAGCTAGTGTGCTTCCAATTAAACCTGTTGGACTATAACCTGGTGTTGTGTGATTTTTAACTTCCTGCAAATAGGAATTTTATTACATTTAATTTTGACTTTTAGAGAAGTCCAATATTGACAGAGGGATAGATTTTCCTGTTCTGAATGCTATTAATTGCCTATAACCTCAGTACCTCCTCAATAACTGGAGAGAGGAAAACTTTCTCTCCACGCTTAATTTACAAAGTAACTGCTTTGTGTCATGTGAAACAGATGGCAAGTCAGCAGAGCCTACCCGACACCAATATTAGGAGACACAATACAATTGTGTTCCATTTGAATGTTGCTGATAAGCTGCGGGAACCAGGTAGACACTCCAATACAGCTCGCCAGTTGTTGAAGGTAGACAAGCAGGAGGCTGGAAGAACACAGTATCAGGAGGTGGAGAAGTCAACATTTCGGGTGTAACCCTTCTTCAGTTGTCCAAGGGCAGGAAATCAGTCAGGGGGTGAAGGAGTTATTGCAGCTCGGGGAGTGGGGGGTGGGGAAGGAGCAGGGAGCTGGGACGAGTCCAGTGGGTAGAAAGCACAGAGGCACAAGTCAGGAATGGTATCTGGAGTTTATGGGAACACCCTAGCAGAATGAAGAAACAATATTAAGGAACTGGCTACGACTTGGCAACTCACTCAAAGTGTCAAGCATGAGTCATAGGGATGTACAGCATGGAAACAGACCCTTTGGTCCAACCCATCCATGCCGACCAGATATCCCAACCCAATCTAGTCCCACCTGCCAGCACCCGGCCCATATCCCTCCAAACCCTTCCTATTCATATACCCATCTAAATGCCTTATAAATGTTGCAATCGTACCAGCCTCCACCACATCCTCTGGCAGCTCATTCCACACACGTATCACCATCTGCGTGAAAAAGTTGCCCCTTAGGTCTCTTTTATATCTTTCCCCTCTCATCCTAAACCTATGCTCTCTAGTTCTGGACTCCCCGACCCTAGGGAAAAGACTTTGTCTATTTATCCTATCCATGCCCCTCATAATTTTATAAACCTCTATAAGGTCACCCCTCAGCCTCCGACGCTCCAGGGAAAACAGCCCCAGCCTGTTCAGCCTGTCCTGTAGCTCAATCCTCCAACACTGGCAACATCCTTGTAAATCTTTTCTGAACTCTTTTAAGTTCCGATAGGAAAGAGACCTAAATTGCACGCAATATTCCAACAGTGGCCTAACCAATGTCCTGTACAGCCGCAACAAGACCTCCCAACTCCTGTACTCAATGCTCTGACCAATAAAGGAAAGCATACCAAATGCCTTCTTCACTATCCTATCTATCTGCAACTCCACGTTCAAGGAGCTATGAACCTGCACTCCGAAGTCTCTTTGTTCAGGAACACTCCCTAGGACCTTACCATTAAGTGTACAAGTCCTGCTAAGATTTGCTTTCCCAAAATGCAGCACCTCGCATTTATCTGAATTAAACTCCATCTGCCACTTCTCAGCCCATTGGCCCATCTGGTCCAGATCCCGTTGTAATCTGAGGTAACCCTCTTCGCTGTCCACTACACCTCCAATTTTGGTGTCATCTGCAAACTTACTAACTGTACCTCTTATGTTCGCATCCAAATCATTTATGTAAATGATAAAAAGTAGAGGACCCAGCACCAATCCTTGTGGCACTCCACTGGTCACAGGCCTTCAGTCCGAAAAACAACCCTCCACCACTACCCTCTGTCTTCTACCTTTGAGCCAGTTCTGTATCCAAATGGCTAGTTCTCCCTGTATTCCATGAGATTTAACCTTGCTAATCAGTCTCCTATGGGGAACCTTGTCGGACACCTTACTGAAGTCCATATAGATCACATCTACTGAAGAAAACTTGCTCTGGTATTTTGGAAACTGACATTATTAACCAACCACAATCTGTATATTCAACCAGGTGGGTGGGAGTACCGGTGCCCACTTACTGGGTGCCCAAACAGGAGTTGAGGTCCACCCTGAGTTTTCTCTCCATGTCCCTCCCCCAAAATTCCAGCAGGGAAACAAGCATGAAAATCCGCCACTCCTACTAAAGGTAAAAGGTTTCCAGCCTCATGTCAATGACCACCAGCACAGACTGGATCAACACAGCTTTGAAGTTGTTCCTGGAAATATATAATTCTTAGCTCCCAACTAATATATGGCACCTTAAAAATGCACACACATTTTCTAGATCTCAAGCAGGCCCTACAAGAGACTTGTGAAAACATGGCGGCCTTGCCGCATGACAACCAAAAATGGTTTGATAATGTTTCTCAATGAACACCATTCTACTTAAACTCCTACCTGCTGCATTTGTGCACTGCTGATAAAGATAGCCATCAAATATTTCCAGTTTGCAGTCATCCTCTATGTAGCATTTTCTACAAATGCTGGATTTTTAATGTTCAGAATTCACTTGCGTTTTGAATACAAATGCAACTTGCAATTTTCATGAGACCATCGTGAAAGGCGCACTGGCAGTGATTCGTGGGATATTAATAATTTACTTTGTTTCTGAACACAAAATGTGTTACTGAACATCTGTTTCGCGGCCTTGTGACTTCACAAAGCATATCACAACAACCAATTACTTTTGGACTGTCCTTACTGTTGTAAAGCAGGGAACGCCACATCCAACTTGGGCACAACTAATCCCCATTAACAAACAATGAACCAAGCGACCAGATCACTTGTGTTGGTGATGTTGGTTGGAATGTAGACATTGATCAAGAGCATGGCTTACTCTCCTTCAAATAGTGTAATGGGTCTTTCCGTGACTCCCTGAGAGGGCAGACAACATTTTGGTCCAACATCTTAAATGAAAGACGAAGGAAGTTATTCCAAGAATGAATGAAGGAAATACAACAACACTGACCTGCGCAATCAGTTACGTTGCTGTCTGTCCACTCTACAGAGTGGTCACACGGCGGAGGTGCTGTAGCCAGGATGGGATCATATGAGCTGTTGCAAGGATCAGATTGAGCTTCATCGATCCCTTCGGCAGTCACCGGATGTTCCATTTCTTCAATCCAAGCATCATGGTAGTGCACAACGTTCCTGTGGTTTAGCTTTGAAAGAATCTTCACCTCGTTTAGAAAAGCACTTTCAGCGCACCTCTTACTGTGCGGAAGGTGGATGCACTTCACAGCGTAGGTTCTCTCCTCAAGACTGCGAAACACCTGAGAGAAAGTAGCAGAATCGCTGAAGTGAGAACCCTTGAGAACAATTAAAAAGTAGGGATCGAATACAGGTAGTCAGATGAAACTAGGATTTGCCACATTAACCCCATGCTTGTAGGCTTTAAATCATTCTAGTTGCCATTTCTTTTTATTCATTCATAGGATATGAGCATGACGGCCAAACCAGTATTTGTTACCCATCCCCAATTGCCCAGAGAGCAGTTAGAAGACCAGCACCTTTTGAGGGTCTGGAGTCACACATCGGCCAGACCAAGTAAAGATGGCAGATTTCCTTCCCAAAAAGGAATTGGTAAACCAGATGTATTTTTCCTGAGCAAATGGTGGATGCGGATACAATTACAATTTTTAAATAACACTTGGACAGATACATGAATAGGAAAGGTTTGGAGGGACATGGGCTAGGAGCAGGCAGCTGGGACTAGTTTAGTTTGGGATTATGTTCGGCATGGATACGTTGGACCGAATGGTCTGTTTCTGTGCTGTACAACTCTACAATAGTTATATGGTTGCCATTAGGCTAGCTTTTAATTCCAGAGTCTTCTCAAATTCAAATTTTGACAGTAGAAGTCAAACACACATCTTCCCAACAACAGCCTGAGCTTCTAGATTACGGAGCTGCTGGAGATTACAGTCAAGATTAGAGTGGTGCTGGAAAAGCACAGCAGGTCAGGCAGCACCCGAGGAGCAGGAAAATCAACGTTTTGAGCAAAAACCCTTCATGAGGAATGAGGCAGGGAGCCTCCGGGGTGGAGAGATAAATGGGAGGGGGGTGGGGCTGGGGGGAAGGTAGCTCAGAATGCAATAGGTGGATGGAGGTGGGGGTGAAGGTGATAGGGCGGAGGGGAGGGTGAAACGGATAGGTCGGAAGGAAGACTGACAGATGGGACAGGTCATAAGGGTGGTGCTGAGCTGGAGGATTGGAACTGGGGTAAGGTGGGGAGAGGGGAAGTGGGGAAATTGGTGAAGTCTACATTGATGCCCTGGGGTTGAAGGGTTCCCAGGTGGAAGATGAGGCGCTCTTCCTCCAGGCGTGGGGTGGTAAGGGAGTGGCAATGGATGAGGCCCAGGACCTGCATGTCCTCGGCAGAGTGGGAGGGGGAGTAGAAATATTCGGCCACGGGGCGGTTGGGTTGATTGGTGCGGGTGCCCTGGAGATGCTCTCTGATGTGCTCTGCGAGTAGGTGTCCTGTCTCCCTAATGCACAGGAGACCACATCGGGAGCAATGGATACATGCGTGGAAGTGCAGGTGAAACTTTGATGGATATGGAAGGCTCATTTGGGACCTCGGATGGAGGTGAGGGAGGAGGTGGGGGCGCAAGCTTTGCAATCCTTGCGGTGGCAGGGGAAGGTGCCAGGAGGGAGGGTGGGTTGTTAGGGGGCGTGGACCTGACCAGGTAGCTGCGGAGGGAACGGTCTTTACGGAAAGTGGATAGGGGTGGGGAGGGAAATATATCCCTGGTGATAGGGTCCATTTGTATATGGTGAAAATGGCGGAGGATGGTGCGATGCATGCAGAGGTTGGTGGGGTGGAAGGTGAGGACCGGGTTCTGTCCTTGTTGCGGCTGGAGGGGTGGGGTTCGAAGGCAGGGGTGTGGGAAGTGGATGGGATGTGTTGGAGGGCATCTTCAACCACATGGGAGGGTAAATTGTGGTCTTTAAAGAAGATTACTTTTGGATTACTGTTCCAGTGACAATACTACTATCCCACAACCTCTATGGGAAGCTGATGATCATACTGTTAGCTTCACAGCATAGCTCTATTCACTTCAGGATTATATTTGTACAGATCTCAAAAATCACGTGAACAGACTTGTAATACGTGTTAATGATCACAATGAAGCACTGACATTTCTAAACACGTTGCCTCGAACTTCTGTGAGAATTTACAGTTAATTATTGGGAAATCCCGCGAGATTGCCAGAGACATTGGGAATCAGAAACGTTGGTCGAAGTAGGTAACGTTATTCAAGAGCGACAGACCAAGTGATCAAATTCAGAATTGTATATAAAGGTCAAAAGAGGGGATTCCTTAGTGCTAACTATCGTTTATACCCAGTTAACAGTGAAAAAGAGGGAAAAGAAAGGACAACTTTGGTTCAAAAAAACAGAAAAGGAACATGTGACTCACTTTATTACAATATCTTGAATTTAAATCAAACAATCATGAGAAAAGGACAGATAATTACAGCAATAGCATGGCATTTAAATTTGCTGGAAAAACCATCAAAATCTTTGGAAACGGCTAAGCAGATGACGTTTCAGGCATCTAATGATAGACCCTGGTCAAACATCCATTGAGTTTGAAAGAGGGGTGATTATTTTGGAGGATTTAAAAAATTCACTTCCTGAAATAGCGAGAACTCGTGAGAAGTAGTGCGAACTGATGGAGGACAGTGTAGACATCTTTAGCTCAGAGAAGTTAACTGAGTTACGACAGAAAGTTGAAAAATTGAAGCAGTTGTATCAAAAGCATACATGGAAGAGGAAGGTGAGTGTATCCTTGAGTGCTACTATCTTAAGAATGATGTCTTAATGAGGAAATGGAGACCATCACACATTCAGGCAGTTGAACAATGGACAGACGTTCATAAAGTTCTATTACCAGTGTATTATAGAGAGGAGGTGTTGAGGTAGCGCATGAACTCCCAGTACGAGGTCATTTAGGAGTAAGAAAAACTCAAGCTAAAATACAAAAAACATATTTGCTAGCCTGGACTGACAAGGATGTCATTGAAGTTTGAAAGTCAGACATGTCATATGTGTCAGGTGATTGGAAAACCACAGGCAGTAATAAAACCTGCACCTTTAATACCTATTCCTACATTTGAGGAACCTTTTTACAAGCACCTTAATTGATTACATATGACCCCTAGCTAAAGCGTAGCGGGAATCATTATTTGTTAACAATAATGGATGTGTCCACTAGATTTCTAGAGGCCATTCTATTTTGCAATATCGCTGCTAAAAGGATTTTAGAAGAGTTACTCAAATTTTTCACTACATACAGACTACCAAAAAACTTTACATCAAAGTTATTTAAGGAAGTTATGGGCAGCTTAGGAATTCAAATCGGCTGCAGGGAGTGCTAGAAAAGTGGCATCAGACATTAAAGACCATCTTAGGGGCTTATTGTCAAGACTATCCAGATGATTGGGATAAAGGAATTCTGTTTGTACTTCTTGCCATCAAAGATGCAGCAAATGAATTGACCAAATTTAATCCATTTGAATTGGTCCTTTAGGCATTAAGTGAGAGGGCCACTGAAATTAAAGAGAAATTGCTGAGTCAGAATTTAGACACCACATCTTTGGACTATGTGACAAATTTTAGGGAATGATTACACAGTGGGGAAATCTGCTAGACAGCATTTAAAAGTATCATAGCATATGATGAAACAGGAGGCAGTCAAATCAAAAATCACAATTTTGCTAATGGAGATAGTGTTAGTGTTACTTCCTGTGGAAGGTGAAAGCAATGCTTAGTGGACCTTATCAAATTTAAAGGAGATTGAGTGAAGTGAGTTACTTGATAAGGATTTCAGATGGAAAGAAATGTGTCATATGAATATGCTCAAACGGTATATTGATAGGGAAGAAAAGCAAAAGGAGAATGTGTTATTAGTTACAACATAAAGTGAAGAACCAGGTTTAGAGGATTCTAAGTTCAACATTCCCCAAAGTAAATTGGACAAATGAGAAAGTTTCCAAAATTGGGATAAATTATTGAGTTATCTTCCAGAGGAAAAGCGAAATGACCTGAAAGAGTTATTATTGTCGCATATGGGGATATGTAGAAATAAGCTGAGAGGTACTAATCTACTTATGCATGATGTAGATAAAGGAAATGCTGTTCAAATTAAGCGACATCCATATAGACTTAACCCTCTAAAATTAGCACATGTTCAGAAGGAGGTTGACTGCATGCTCCAAGACTGCATAACTGAAGTGAGTTGCAGCAACTGGAGCTCACCCATAATAATGGTGCCAAAACCAGGTGGTACCCAGTGGTTGTTGCAAAGTCATTACAATTTCAAAGTCTGATTCATATCTGATTGTACATTTGGAAGACTGCATTGGGAAGGTGGGACAAGCAACTTATATTTCTAAGTTGGACTTACTCAGAGGAACCTGGCAGCTACCTTTATCCGAAAGAGCAAAGGCAGTTTTGGCTATTGTAACACTAAAACTTGAATGGGTTCAAGTTTCCTATCAGAAAGATGTTGTGAAACTTGAAGGGGTTCAGAAAAGATTTACAAGGATGTTGCCAAGGTTGGAGGATTTGAGCTACAGGGAGAGGCTGAACAGGCTGGGGCTGTTTTCCCTGGAGCATCGGAGGCTGAGGGGTGACCTTATAGAGGTTTATAAAATTATGAGGGGCATGGATAGGATAAATACACAAAGTCTTTTCCCTGGGATCGGGGAGTCCAGAACTAGAGGGCATAGATTTAGGGTGAGAGGGTAAAGATATAAAAGAGACCTAAGGGGCAACTTTTTCACACAGAGAGTGGTACATGTATGGAATGAGCTGCCAGAGGAAGTGGTGGAGACTGGTACAACTGCAACATTTAAGAGGCATTTGGATGGGTATATGAATGGGAAGGGTTTGGAGGAATATGGGCCAGGTGCTAGCAGGTGGGACTAGATTGGGTTGAGATATCTGGTCAGCATATACAGGTTGGACCGAAGGGTCTGTTTCCATGCTGTACATCTATAGGACTCTAAATAAAATTCCTGCAATACATATATGGCCTTGCTTTTGGCATTATTAGCCTAAGTTCTGAATTAGTTGGATTTGAGGTCACATTTAACTTCGTAGATTTAATCAATGAGACATTTCGAAGCAACACTGATATAGTGCTATATATCCAAGCTCAATTCATTGTATCTGATTTGTTTGTAACTTTTCACACTGGCGTGATTTGAAAAATATCTCCCTCCCAAAATTAAACATCCATTTAAGTCAAAAGATGAGCTCACGACATGATCTGTGATGACTTGAAAATAACAAATGCTGGAGATCACAGCAGGTCAATCATGTCTTGCTTTGCATTCTAATGAAATAGATCTTACTGGTGATGTAAATGTAATCATCGGGGCGAAAACTACATCTTCAAAAGCCTCATGTTTGCAAGAAACATTATGCAACAGACCAAGTTCCCAATAAATTTCCAAAAAGCTAAAGGAATGCTAATTATAAACCGTACATAATATAAACACAATATGTTTTTAAATATTTGTAGTGCAATAATGGAAAAGAATGGAGCTCCATTTCATAGTTTTCAGAAAAGAGGGACAAAAATGTGACAACATTGTATTTGAAAGCTCAGGAAAGATTGCAATCATTAATTGTGGGGAGGAAAGTTTCCCATGCTAAAACCCCTCTGAGAACAGAAATTCTGCTCAATGTCGCTTACTTTTTAGAGTGAATTGCTCATTCTTAAACAGGGTCCTTTATTCCAAACTCAACCCCAAAAGGAAACACCTATCGAGATGTCCTCAAGCAAAATTTCAAATTGAAGAACATCAACTCTTTTCCACTTTATGTCATTGATTCCAAGACGAACCACAACTGCCTGTTCTGCTTACCCATGCAGCCGATGTAGTGGTGAGCTATGAGTGCAAAGCAGATTAGGTAGTTTGGCTGTATAATTCCTGGCACAAATGACCAGAGCATGCACTAAATACATTCTGTGCTCTCCATCCGAAAATAGCAACTTGGCTTCCGCTGCAGGCTTCCAATTTGCAGATTTAAAGAGCTTCCAGTTGGGAACACCCATTTCCAGGCCCAAGTGAAAACTGCATCAAATGGACCTCGAGTGTCCAGCTAAAGTGCTCTTCCTCCGACTGTCAACTAAAGGACACCTGTCGTTCCAGTAAGAAATCTACCCTGGCAGCTGTTAGTGTTTTTAGTCACATCTAGGAGTCCGAATGATTTTCGGAATTCACCAAGTCTCACGTTAAGCAACGATTATTAATATTACAAAACTGAAAGTAACAAAGTTTCAGATGAACAAACAGGAACCGAACCAGACCAACCCACATAAGAGCCTTGGGTAGTGTCTACATAGGTGTGTTTTCAAGACAAGTTTAGAATGGGTTGAGAACTGTTTCCTAGATGCATTCAAGGTGAATCTAGATAAGAGTCGAGAGTGTGATGCTGGAAAAGCACAGCAGGTCAGGCAGCATTCAAGGAGCAGGAAAATCGGCATTTCAGGCAAAAGCCCTTCATCAGGAATCCCCTTACCGCGAATCCTCTTCCAAGGATGCCTACCTTGAAGAAGTTCTCCTCCTCGGAAGCTGCCAGACCTGCTGTGCTTTTCCAGCACCACACTCTCGACTCTAGTCTCCAACATCTGCAGTCCTCACTTTCGCCAAGTGAATCGAGATAAGGCCATGAAGGAAGGAAAGTATATGCTGATAGGGTGAGAGGTGTGGGATGGGAGGGGGTTCAGATAATGTATAAACATTAGCATAACCTTTTGCGATCAGTGCTCTGTTTTGGCGCTATCTTACCTCTAGTATTTTATCTTTCATGACACGGTGCTAAACCTGTGCACTGTAAATATCCAGGCTAACCCTGCAGCGAGGTGAATTGAGATTCTTTCCCTAGGGAGTCTTGCTCTACTCTGGCATCCGCTCAGGCCCTGAGCCTGAATTGAAGGTGTAGCTGCACTATACTTGTAGTGGTCATGTGATGTTTTTGCAGACACATATGCACTAAGTTTTAAGTTTGCACCATTTGGAATCTTTCAACTAAACCATAGGGCCCAATTTAATCTCTTTGTAAGGGAACAGGTTTTCAGTGAATTAAAATTCTGCTCCAGATTTGCATACAGCTCCTGTGGTGATTCAGAACAGATTTAGCAACTCAAAACTAGGCAGTGGGCCATCACCAGCAGCAGAACTGTACTCCAAAACCATCCGCAACCTCATGACTCCTGGTAGATTTCCTGGCATTGCCATCACCATCAACCCTGGTTCAATGAAGAGTGCAGGAACAGCACCTAGCATACCAAAAAATAATGTATCACCTGTAAAACAGGACTACTCGGTGTGGCAAACACCATAAGCAGCACTCCATGGACAAAGCCAAGTGATCCCATAGACAGAAGATTAGATCACAGCTCTGCAATTGTCAATGATGGTGAACAATTAAAGTCTGAGGAGGAGGTTTCACAGAACTTCAGTGATAGGGAACCCAATAATTCAGTGCAAAAGACAAAGCTAGAGCATGCGTAACAGTCCTATGCCAGAGACCCTGAATGAATGATTCATCTTAGCCCCCTCAGAAAGCCCCCAGCATCACAGATGCCATTTTTCAGCCAATACGGTTCACTCCAAGTGATATCAACAAATTGCTGAAGGCGCAGGGTGCTGTAAAGGCCACAACAATATTCCAGCAATAATACTGAAGACATGCTCCAGAACTAGCTCCACGCATAGACAAGGTGACCTAGGTCAGCTACAACAGTGGCATCTACCCAACATGAAAAACTTTCCCCTCAGATGTTTGCTGATGACTGCACAATGTTCAGCACCATTCACGACTCTCAGATGCTGCAGGGATGTGTGGGCCGAAAGGGGCAAATAACATTCCCACAAGAGCCAGGTACTGACCATTGTCAACAAGTGAGAATCTAACCATCTCCACTTGACATTCAATGGCATGATGCTCATTAAATCCCCAACTATCAAAGCCTAGGGGTTACCACCATCCGGAAACTGTAGTGGATTGTTGCTATAAGAGTACATCAGATGCTAAGACTCCTGGAGAGAGTTGCTCACCTCCTGACTTTTCAATACCAGTCCAACATCTGCACGGCACAGCCAGCAGTATAATGCAATTCTCCTTATTCCAACAACACTCAAGAAGTTTTCCAACATCCAAGACAAAGCAGAAAAGCTTGATGCAAACCTCATTTATCACCTGAAACGTTCACTCCCTCCATCACTGCTACATAATGGCAGTAGCGTGTACCGTCTATAAGATCTACATACAGCAACTCATCACAGCTCTTTTGACAGCACCTTCCAAACCCGTGACCACTTCCACCCAGGAAGACAAAGGCAGGAGATATATGGGAACACCACCATATGCAAGTTCTCCTCCAAGCGATACACTATTCTGACTCACAACTATATAGCCGTTCCTTCTCTATCACTGGATCAAAATCCTGGAACTCCCTTTGTACTAGAGCTGTGGGTCTACCCACCCTCTGGGGACAGCAGCAGTTCAAGAAGGCAGCTCATAGCCACCTTCTCAAGGACCACTAGGGATCTGCAATAAATACTGGTCTGGTCAGCAACATTCACATCCCATGAACACAGAGAAAAAATAATTTGGCATTGTCTATACTTAAATTTTGCACACACTGCAGCAGTTTTGATGTCAGTTTTGCTTGTGTGATTCTCCTGAAAGGAGGTCATTCAACCCAGTGTGCCTGTGCTAGCTATCCAATCAGTCCCATCCATACCCCATGCCCCTAGAAAATGTCCTTTGCAATGAGTACCCAACTCTCTTTTCAGAAAATCATCACTGAATCTGCTTCCAGCACCAATTCTGGCTGTAAAGCATATATCAAATGCTAGGGTACTGCAGATGCTGGAGATTAGAGTCAAAATTAGAGTGTTGCTAGAAAAGCACAACAGGTCAGGCAGCATCCGAGGAGCAGGAAAATCGATGTTTTGGGCAAAAGCCCTTCATATATCAGATGCTGTTCATCATCACCCTGATTCAATTGTTAATTATCTTAACTCAGTGCATTCTGGTTTCCAATCTATATTCCAAATAGTTTCACCAGAACTAATAAGAAAACAAGAGCTGTACTTTAAACAAAACAACTTTACCTACCTTATATACAATACTGAATCCACCTTGACCAATGCATTCGATATCTGTATACCCTTTCTGCTGTAGAATTTTTCTGACTTTGTCCAATATATTTTCTGTGCGCCACACCACGTGAACCTATATGTGGGTCATGTAAAGTTTGCAAATAATAAAATCTATGTCAGTTTCTGTTAAAAAAACACATTAATTTAACTATAATATTGTCGCAATCAACTCGGAGAAAGTGAGGATTGCAGATGCTGGAGATTTCAGAGTTGACAGTATGGTGCTGGAGAAGCACAGCAGGTCAGACAGCATCCGAGGAACAGGACAAATGACGTTTCGATCTTCATCAAGAATGAGGCTTGAGTCGAGGGGGTGGAGAGATAAATGGTGGCGGGGGGGGGGGGAGCTGGGAGGAAGGTAGCTGATAGTGTGATAGGTAGATGGAGGTGGGGGTAATGGTGAGAGTTTTGAGAGGAGTATGGAGCGGGTAGGTGGGAAGGAAGATGGATAGGTAGGACAGATCAAGAGGGCGGGTGCTGAATTGGAAGGCTGGATCTGGGATTAAGGTGGGGGGGGTGGGGGAGGGAAAATGATGAAACTCCCCTTCCTGGATCTCTCCATCTCCAACCTCCCTTCCATTCCTGATCTTCGCCATCTACATCTCCATCAACGGTGACCGACTCAATATGGACATCTTCTACAAACCCACTGACTCCCACAGCTACCTGGACTACACCTCCTCCCACCCTGCCTCCTATAAAAACGCTATCCCTTATTCCCAATTTCTCTGTATCTGCTCCCAGGAGTGCAATCCCACTCCAGAAAATCTCAGATGGCCTCCTTCAGCAAAGACCGTAATTTCCCCTCCCACGTGGTCAATGATACCCTCCAGCGCATCTCATTCACTTCCTGAACCTCCACCCTCGAACCCCATCCCTCCAAATGCAACAAGGACAGAATCCCCCTGGTCCTCGCCCTCTACCCCACCAACATCCAGATGCATTGCATCATCCTCCGCCATTTCCGCCAACTACAAACAGACCCCACCACCAGAGACATATTTCCCTCCCCACTCCTATCTGCGCTTTCAGCCTCATTCCTGATGAAGGGCTTTTGCCTGAAACATCGATTCTCCTGCTCCTCAGACTCTGCCTGACCTGCTGTGCTTTTCCAACATCACACTCTCAACTCTGTTGCACCTAGTCAAAAACAATAAATTCAAAATATTTTCTGTATCAAGGATTATGCCTCAGTAATAAGAATAACATTTTCCTTTTGGTTAGCACATTCTGTTGTACATTATCTCACTGTCATTACATTCTGAACAACAGACAGTGTCCTCAGAGCCATCAGTACATCATTTCTTGTCTTTCTCACCATCTGTCCAATTTTCCCACATTCCCTTTATTTTATCAATACACCACCATGATTTTATAAACCTCTATAATGTCATCCCTCAGCTTCCTGGAAAACAGTATTCCAAAAGTTGCCTCACCAACATGACCTCCTAACTCTTATATCAATGCACTGGCCAATAAGGACAAGCATAGATTAGAATGATGCTGGAAAAGCACAGTCAAGCAGCATCCGAGGAACAGGAAAATCAACGTTTCGGGCCAGAGCCCTTCATCAGGAATGCATATTTGTTGATTACAATAAAAGTATCATTTTGCCTCTATGCATTAAAACTACCTTTGAATGCAATAGTCCAACATTTCCACATCATTTCAGGTTCAAAAGTGCAGCAACGGTTCCAAAATGTTACACACAGTGTTGGCCAGAGAAATCTCAAAACACCATTATTGAGTCATGGAGATGCACGCACAGAAACAGACCCGTCGGTCCAACTCGTCCATGCTGACCAGATATCCCAACCTAATCTAGTTCCATTTGCCAGCACATGGCCCTATCCAGATGCCTTTCAAATCTTGCAATTGCACTAGCCTCCACTAATTCCTCTGGCATCTCATTCCATACCTGTACCACCCTCTGCATGAAACAGTTGCCCCTTAGGTCTCTTTTATATCTTTCCCCTCTCACCCTAAACCTATGCCCTCTAGTTCTGGACTCCCCCATCCCATGGAAAAGACTTTGTCTATTTATCATATCCATGTCCTTCATGATTTTATGTACCTCTATAAGTGCACCCCTCAGCCTCTGACGCTCCAGGGAAAACAGCCCCAGCCTATTCGGCTTCTCCTTATAGCTCAAACCCTCCAACCTTGGCAACATCTTTGTAAATCTTTTCCAAACCCTTTCAAGGTTCACAACATCCTTCCTTTTGGAGGGAGTACTCTATCCCCAAGGTCACTAGATGCTGTGAGTAGCTTTCTTCTTCATGCAATGTCAGTGATGATTTGCCTTGATTAATCACTATCTGCAAGATCTAGATTCCTGAATATTCAAAGCTGCTTTTCTTCAGAAATTCTGGTCCACCTCAACTCTTTAATTTGTTTCCTTGGAGAATTGCAACAGGAGTTGGAAATCTGATAACAGAATGTGTATGGTACAATTTTGGTATTGGGCGCAGTATTCCAAAAGTGGCCTGATCAATGTCCTGTACAGCTACAACGTGACCTCCTAACTCCTACACTCAATACAGGAAAGTATACCAAACGCCTTCTTCACAATCCTATCTACCAGAGACTCCACTTTCAAGGAACTAGTTGTGTCTGATGACCTCCCAATATTCTTTCCCCGTATCATGTAGAATTTATGAACAAATGATGACAACTGTGTCACATCTGCATGCTTCAATCCAAGAACCATCTGGCATCTGAATTCGTTTTACCACTTCACTGAGGATTTTCCCCAGAGTTTCTACTCCAGCTATTTGGCAGATTTCAGAAGGTGGGACGTGCGCGCAATTCAAATTCTTTATTTAACTTTTCAACAGTAGGAACATTTTAAAATCAATAAAGGCCTTGATTCTGTGTTATATGCAACAGTGAAATTGTCCGTGACGACCGTCATTACTCGCCCGAAACTGGCAGTAAGCTCTGGAGTCTGCAAATGCACAGCTAAACAGAGAAATCCATAACTTGCTGTCACTGTTTTTACACTTCTCCACTGTTAAACACTTCACAGGCTCAAACCAAGTGTAAATAATGAGTTGATGAGAACTTGCCCTTTTACACTTTAATCTCACTGTAAAAGTCCTTGAAATAGTTGCAAAGTATTCAGTGAGTTGTAACTAGGCTTTTAATACCATAGAGGAGAAAGTGAGGTCTGCAGATCAGAGCTGAAAATGTGTTGCTGGAAAAGCGCAGGTCAGGCAACATCCAAGGAACAGGAGATTCGACGTTTCGGGCATAAGCCCTTCTTCAGGAATGAATCTCCTGTTCCTCGGATGCTGCCTGACCTGCTGCGCTTTTCCAGCAACACATTTTCAGTTTTAATAGCATAGTCAATTCATAGATATGAATGAAAGGCTTCGCTGTCCCTGAAAAATTAATTTTGTATTTGTAAAATTATGAAAAGGAACACTTTTTAAAATGACTTCTTTTACAATGTATGATCCTTCATTTTCTCCCTTACTCTAATGTGTATGTTTCAGACATTTATTATATACTATAAGAACCCATAACTTTGAAAAAATGAATTATCTTTAGTGCAGTTTACTTCCTGCATTGTTGTCTGTGAGAACTGTTGAACGGGATTAGTTGCTTACCTTGCTTGATGTCATCCCTGTTGTTGGGTGTGTGGATTCAAACTGATCTTTGGAAAGGGGAAACTTCACAGCCCCAAGGTCAGTAGATGTTGTAGGCAGCTTTCTTCTTCATGCAATGTCAGTGATGAGTTGTCTTGATTAATCACCAATTGGAAAATCTAGATTCCTGAATATTCAAACGTGCTTTTTTTTTCCAGAAATTCTGATCCACCCCAACTCTAAGTTGCTTCCATGGAAAATTGCACCAGGAGTTGGAAATCTGATAACAGAATGTGTATGGTTAAAGTTTGTGGTCATTAACCTGAAAGATTAACTCTTTTTCTCTCTCCCTGATGGGACCTGACTTGCTGCTTTATCGTTTTTATCACTTTGTAGTTATGTTTCCAGTAATAAAGTAGGTTTTGAAAAGGCAAATCTGAAAAATGAGCCTGATTGCTCCTAAAACGAAATGACTCTGTAGCCGGAGCAGCACAAAGAACTTCCTGGCTGCTACCAACTCCGCCCAATGCAGCATATTCCAGGACCCACACAAAATCCTTGCTTGGTTCGGCGTGACCAAAGTTATCGATGCACAAGCCAAGTCGACAAAAGACAATATTTACCGAAAGCAAAACCAAACAGTTGCAACACTTACAACTCCAGGCCGTTCGTCACAAGCAAATCCTGCGGGGTTTTCCGGCAGGAAATGTGGCTATTCTTTTAAATTCGCGCCTTCTGACCAGCAGCCGGGAGCTGGGATTATGATTGACAGCTCCGGCCCCTGGGAGTTATTTGACTGACAGCTCCGGCCCCTGGGAGCTGATTGATTGACAGCTCCGGCCCCTGGGAGCTGATTGATTGACAGCTCCGGCCCCTGGGAGCTGATTGATTGACAGGCGCGTTCCAAGCACAGGGAAAGTTGCGCGCGGCCTTGCAACGCTGAGAGGGTGCGGGACTGCTGCAGGCGCCCTTCTTCCCTTTCGCTGGAGGGTTGTGCGCCTCCTGTTGGAATATACAGCCTTTACTCACCCGGCAAATATTTCACTGCTTCTGGATCAGTGGTGCTGGAAGAGCACAGCAGTTCAGGCAGCATCCAAAGTGCAGCGAAATCGACGTTCCGGGGAAAAAGCCCTTCATCAGGAATAAAGGCAGTGAGTCTGAAGCGTGGAGAGATAAGCTAGGGGAGGGTGGGGGTGGGGAGAAAGTAGCATCCAGTACTATGGGGGAGGGGATGAAGGTGATAGGTCAGGGAGGAGAGGGTTGAGTGGATAGGTGGAAAAGGAGATAGGCAGGGAGGACAAGTCCGGACAAGTCATGGGGATAGTGCTGAGCTGGAAGTTTGGAACTAGGGTGAGGCGGGGGAAGGGGAAATGAGGAAACTGTTGAAGTCCACATTGATGCTCTGGAATTGAAGATGAGGCGTTCTTCCTCCAGGCGTCTGGTGGTGAGGGAGACCCAGGACCTCCATGTCCTCAGCAGAGTGGGAGGGGGAGTTGAAATGTTGGGCCACGGGGCGGTGTGGTTGATTGGTGCATGTGTCCCAGAGATGTTCCCTAAAGCGCTCTGCTAGGAGGCGCCCAGTCTCCCCAACGTAGAGGAGACCGCATTGGGAGCAAAGGATACAATAAATGATATTAGTGGATGTGCAGGTAAAACGTTGATGGATGTGGAAGGTTCCTTTAGGGCCTTGGATAGAGGTGAGGGAGGAGGTTTGGGCACAGGTTTTACAGTTCCTGCGATAGCAGGGGAAAGTGCCAGGATGGGAGGGTGGGTTGTAGGGGGGCGTGGACCTGACCAGGTAGTCACGGAGGGAACGGTCTTTACGGAAGGCAGAAAGCGTGGGGAGGGAAATATATCCCTTGTGGTGGGGTCTTTTTGGAGGTGGCGGAAATGTCGGTGGATGATTTGGTTTATGGGAAGGTTTGTAGGGTGGAAGGTGGGCACCAGGAGCGTTCTGTCCTTGTTACGGTTGGAGGGGTGGGTCTGAGGGCGGAAATGCGGGATGTGGACGAGATGCATTGGAGGGCATCTTTAACCACATGGGAAGGGAAATTGTGGTCTCTAAAGAAGGAGGTCATCTGGTGTGTTCTGGTCTGCCAGGGTCCATTAAGCAAATAGTGTTAATGAGTTTCAAGTCCAGTGACCCTTCTTCAGAAATTATTACTTTGGTTTCCTTTGATCATGTGCATCGATAATCTATAATGTTCAGTTGGATTCAATCTGGACTGTCATTTTAAAGTGTCTACTTTGCTTAAACCAACTAGCGATGTCTTATTTATTTAAGAGACATAAACCATGAATGACAAAAAGTGAATTTTGTTTGTTAGTTATTAGTTGCCCTCAATTTAATGTAGAGATATGATTCTCATAAAGAAGAACTATGTGAAACAACTGTACCATCAACTACATAGAGAGGTAAAATCTATTAAACGTTGAATTTTGAATGTCAACTGAGGGAAATGTTCACTTGTAAACAGTTTTGAGCCCCGTACCTAAGGAAGCATCATGTGCTGGCCTTGCAGGGGGTCCAGAGTGGGTTTACAAGATTGATCCTGAGGATGAAGGGCTTGTTATTTGAGGCGTGGTTGGGAACTCTTGGTCTGACCCGATGGAGTTTAGAAGGATTGAGGAACATCTCATTGAAACTTACAGAATTCTGAGAGGCCTGGATAGAGTGGTTGTGGAGAAAATGTTTCCACTAATTAGTGAATCTAGGATCAAAGGGTACAGCCTCAAAATGAAGGGACCACCATTTAGAAATGAGATGAGGAGGAACTTCTTCAGCCAGAGGGTGGTGAATTTATGGAACTCTACCACAGAAAGCTGTTTAGACCTAGTAACTAAGTGTGCTTAAGTCAGAGGTAAAAATAACACAACTCCAGGTAATAGTCCAACAGGTTTTATTGGAAGCACTAGCTTTTGGACCACTGCTCCTTCCTCTGGCGGTTCATCAATCACCAGATGAAGGATCGGCGCTCCGAAAGCTAGTGTGCTTCCAATAAAACCTGTTGAACTATAACCTGGTGTTTAGTGATTTTTAACTTTGTACACCCCAGTCCAACACTGGCATCTCCAAATTAAAAGATAGAGATAGATAGGTTCTTGATCGATAAGGGGATCAAAGATAATGAGGAGAAGGCGGGAGAATGGAGTTGAGACACATATCAGCCGCGATGGAATGGTGGAGCAGACTTGTTGCACCGAAAGGCTTAATTCTGCTTCTATGTCTTATGGACATATGTCTTGTGGATGTAAGCTGAACATGGGTGGTAGTGGATTAGCTATCAATGCAAAGAATATAGTGTATAAGTGATTGTGCACTTGCAGGTTGACCAAGTGACAATGACTGTCACTGTGTCAACTACAGTACACAACAGTATTGTTCAGGTATGTCTGAGTGACAGTAGGACTCAAAGTCTTCTTTGGCAGTGTAATAAATTTCTTCTGGCAAAGTGTGGATTGGTGCAGATTGGAGGAGTCTATACTACAATCCAATACTAACGTTTTCTGCTTTGCTGCAGAACTGTACTTCCCACTGTGCAGGTCACGTGAATTGGCCATTCTAAAAAAATTGCCCATAGTGTTAGGTGCATTAGTCAGAGGGAAATAGGTCTAGGTGGGTTACTCTTCGGAGGGTCGGTGTGGATTTGTTGGGCCTAATGGCCTGTTTCCACACTGTAGGGAATCCAGTCTAATCGAATCTAATCTGAAAGTTCTCCTTCCCGCTGCTCACTTCTACCATCAATATCTCCATCTGAACATTGGTAGTGTTTGCAATCCTTCTCCAACCTTCCCTTTTGCTTTCTCTTTTCTGTGACCAATATCTCCCTCTGATTCAAGAACAGAAATGGCTGGAGAAACTCAGCAGGTCTAGCAGCATCCGTGCAGAGAAAGCAAAGTGAACATTTCAAATGCATTGCTATAGCTGATCTATGTTAAATTTTCTAAACGTTTTTGTCACCATGAATTTCCAATCTTTGTTCACTAGTCAATGTCAGTCAAAATCTTTCCCAATTTCTACACAAACTTGCTCAGTCAGACGCTCACATATTTGACAGACATATGTGCCCTCATGTTTGCATATCTGATCTTTCTGACTAAGCAAGGCCAGTGTATAAACAGAAGCTCTTTCATGGCAATGAAATGTTGCATGAAGAGGGAAAGATGCAAATTAATTAAATATTGTTCACTTTGCTCTTATGCTGCTTGCTACAAGAAACCAGCCTCAAGTCAACTTGAGAGATTTTAATTGGACAATTGAATTAATTTGTAATATTTTCTTTCTGTAAGTCATTTCACACACACTAACACACACTCAAAATCTCTGTAAGCTATTGCAACATTTCATCTTTTATTGGATTAATCACTTTGAATTACATCCCCATGTTTCTCTTTCCTATGGATGAATGTAAACTGCTTGCGGACAAGTCCTGTGTGCTGATTTTGTCTCAAGGTGGTAGAATGGGTATCAAAGAAAAAATTGGGACCCTGACCAAAGAATTGCATCAGAGGCATGTGAATCAAGGCAGGATGGGAAGATATTGGTCAAGCTATAGTTTTTTGCCTTAAGTCTGCAAAGTAATTTTAAAAACTGTGCTAGTAATGTGAGAGTACTGTAGATGCATTGTTCTTATCTCCATAAATATACCTTCCTCACTCTAGCAGATAAGGGAGTTGGAGGTAACACCCCGGACTGTTTTTTTTATCCACCCATAGGATGTAGGCATCACTATCTGCCCAACATTTATTATCCATCTTTAGTTGCCCTTGAGAAGGTGGTAGTGAGCTACTTTCTTGAACCGCTACAGTCCATGTTGCAGCTGCCTGTTTTTATTCAGAAGGGGTCCAGTGAAAATTCATCTGACAATTGCTTCAAACACAAAGTGATATAATTGAAAAACAATTAAGTTGGCCAAAATCAGGTATTCAGCATCCAAGGAACAGGAAATTCGACATTTCGGGCATAAGCCCTTCATCAGGAATCCCCGAAACGTCGAATTTCCTGTTCCTTGGATGCTGCCTGACCTGCTGCGCTTTTCCAGCAACACATTTTCAGCTCTGATCTCCAGCATCTGCAGACCTCATTTTCTCCTCAAAATCAGGTATTGCCTTATAGGACACTGCTATAGCATGAAAATGGTTTTATGGAAAAGACTTCATAAACAAGTGGGTGCAGCAGCTGAGGTTATAGCAGATTGGTCACCTGCTCCAGAGGATGGGCCAGGAGAACTGTTAATGGATTGACCACTTGAGACAGACCCTGTCCCTGGAATCTCAAAGTGACCAGTCTCAATATGACTGTGTGCTATTGTTGAGTAATGTAACAAAGGTGTAGCACATTACAGGGAATTGTATCCTAATTGTTGTGTGCCATTGATACCTGGACTAGAATGTTTAGACCCAGTTAAGAGGGTTTTGCAGTCCCAAACATGTGTGTTCTGTAGCCCAAGGTATGCAGACAAGCACGAAGAAAATTACAAAGCAGATTTGTTTAATATCTATGGTTCTTGGTTTGCTTTCAAGCATTTGTTCCCTTGATAATTGCCAACCTGACGATGAAAGCACTTTCATCATGAATCAACATTTCTTTCAAACCACACTTGGTTGACTCTTATTTTTGATGAGTGTGGGAGGCAGTAAACAAAGGCGAGGAAAGAAAATAGGAATGCGATTCAGCATACCCATTAGAAGGGATTGGATTCATCATATAATTCCACCATCTTCCTATGACACATGGCTCATTTTAAATGAGATATTTGAGTTATTTCGTAAAATCTTTGAAAGGTGTCAAAAGTTTTACACCAAGAATCTTTATTGTGCTTGTGACTTTATGTAATTACTTTGTACTTTCCATTATAAATATTTATTTCATTCTGAAAAGCAACCAAATTGTAATGAGGAATGAGTGCTAAAATCAAGACTTTGGTATAGGTTGGAATTTAGTGCAGAGGGGGAAAATGGTGCTGAACTTTTTCTGACCTTTTCTTAGCTGCCAGGAGCTGGTGAGTATTATTCTTTTGTCTCCAAGCTAGGAAATTTGCTTTTATTTCAGCTGTGTGATTGAATAACTAATTAATAGACTAATTACATAAATAAATCTGGATAACCATTGTACAGTTTACCTTGACAGCGGCAACTTGAAGTCGTGAAATGCATCGTAATCAGGTGCAAACGTTTCAGTGGTACTTGTTGACAGTCTAAGCAACTTCAGCTGGGAGAATTTAAACCAGAGGGGGGCATAGTCTCAGAATAAAGAGGCACCAACTTAAAACTGAGATGAAGAGGAATGTCTTCTTTCAGAGGGTTGTGACTCTTTGGAAGTCTGTGCCATAGAGAGCTATTGGGGCAGAGTCTTTGTTTATAGTTAAGGCTGAAATAGATAGATTCTTGGTCAGTCGGGGAATCAAAGTTACAAGGAAAGGACAGGAAAGTTGACACGAGGAATGTCGGATCAACTATGATCCTGTTGAATAGCAGAACAGGCTCGGAGGGTTGTAATGCCTACCTGTACCTGTTCCTCATGGTCATATGATTAGCTGTACACTTAGTTTGATGGAGTCACATCCTTGAGGCTAGATAATACTTGAGAAGTGGTGAATGGTTAGAAACAGGAGAGTGTGACTGCAAATCAGGGGACCCAGCAGGTAGAGATGGAGGAGCATTAGCCTTTGATTTTCACTGAAAGGTACAAGAGGCTTGCTACCTATTTAGTTAAGAATAAGGACTGCAGTTTTGGTGAGAAAGCTAATGATCACACCATGATGCAGGGTGCTATGGAAACAAGTGGAATGAAAAGGAATGTGCTTGTGATGGTAACAGTGTAGTCAAGGGAATAGGTACTCCTCCCTGAATCCACAATTGGCAAATCTGATGGTTGTATTGCCTGCACAGTAGTTAATGATAAGTCTTTAAGGCTGGAGATAAGCTGGAGAGGATCTGCTTGTCATGATCAGCAAGTGAATCAATGACATTGATAGATCTAGGAATGAAGTTCTAGTGAGTTAGTTTGAGATTAGGCACCAAACTAACATACGAAACCTCAAAGTAATCACCTGAGCTAGGGGTCATGAGTCCAAAGTGAGAGCGGAAAAGTTGAGGGGAGATATACGTGGAAAGTTCTTCACGCAGAGGGTGGTGGGTGCCTGGAATATGTTGCCAGCGGAGGTGGTAGGGGCAGGAACGATCGCATCATTTAAGATGTAGCTAGACAGATACATGAATGGGTAGGGAGCAAAGGGGTACAGATACTTAGAAAATAGATGGTAGATTTAGATAGAGGAAATGGATTGGCACAGGCATGGAGGGCCAAAGGGCCTGTTCCTGCACTGTGCTGTTCTTTGTTCTATGTGTCAACTAGCATAGGCTGAAGCAGGTTATACAATAAATGCCTGGTTCAAAGAGTGGCCTGCGAACAAGGAGACTTTAATTAATGGAGCACGGATCCTAGTACTCAGGAAGGAGAGTGCTGCTCTGTTGGAATGGGTTTCACTTTAACTGGGTTGGGATTAGCAACTTGGCGAATGAGGTTTGTAGATAGGCCTTAAACAGCAGTTCAGGTAAAGGTAGATTTTGAAATCCAAAGAGAAGGTTGAGTCATGTTTCTTCAAGAGGTTGTGAGTTCAGAGATTTCCCAAGTCCCACTACCCAACTTGGGCGAAAGTCTGGGATCTAAGAATTTGCTCCTACCGGCTGGAAAATCTAAAACATGATGGAGGGGCATAGTTTCAGGACTGGGGCCAATCATTTAGGACTGATTTGGAGAGGCTGGTGTTGGACTGGGGTATACAAAGTTAAAAATCACACAACACCAAGTTATAGTCCAACAGGTTTAATTGGAAGCACACTAGCTTTTGGAGCATCGCTCCTTCATCAGATGATAGTGGAGGACTCAATCCTAAGACACAGAATTTACAGCAAAAACTTAGAGTGTGATACTGAAATTATACATTGAAAAATACCTTGATTGTCTGTTGAGTCTTTCATCTATTCGAATACCACTACACACACACACATACACTCTCTCTCACACTCACAACCCCCAACCCAGGCAGAAACACACATACACACACACACACACACAGACAAAGACCCACATGCACACATATATTTTATGGCATGAATTTGTACTTGCAGAGGTGTGTGTGTGTGTAGTGCAATGGTGGTCACCTGTAATGTGACATGAACCCAAGGTCCCAGTTGAGGCCCTCCCTATGGGTACCGAACTTAGCTATCAGTCTCTGCTCGGCCACTTTTCACTGCTGCCTGTCCCAAAGTCCGCCTTGGAGGATGGTCACCCAAAGGTCCGAGATCAAATGTCCTGGACCGCTGAAGTGTTCCCCAACTGGGAGGGAACACTCCTGTCTGTTGATTGTTGTGTGGTGTTCATTCATCCGTTGTCGTAGCCTTTGCTCGGTTTCCCCAATGTACCATGCCTCCAGTCATCCTTGCCTGCAATGTATAAGATAGACAATGTTGGCTGAGTCACATGAGTACCTGCTATGTACAAGGTGGGAGGTGTCCCCACATGTAATGGTGATATCTGTGTCCACACTCTGACACGTCTTGCAGCGTCTACCGTGACAAGGTTGTATGGAGTTGTCCTGAGAGCCGGGCAGCTTGCTACGAACAACAATCTGTTTGAGGTTTGTCAGTTGTTTAAAGGCAAGTAGTGGAGGTTTGGGGAAGGTCTTGGCGAGGTGCTCATCCTCATTGATAATGTGTTGCAAGTCACGAAGAGCATGGCGTAGTTTTTCAGTTCCTGGGAAATACTGAACAACGAAGGGTACCCTGTTGGTTGCAGCACGTGTCTGGCTCCTGAGGAGGTCATTACGGTTCCTTGCTGTGGCACTTCAGAACTGGCGGTTGATGAGTTGGGCATCGTACCCCATTCTTGTGAGGACATCCCTGAATACTTCCAGGTGATCCCCTCAAAGACTTAAGACACTCTACACTCACTACACACACACATACACTCTCTCTCACACTCACAACCCCCAACCCAGACAGACAGACAGACAGACACATACACACACACACAGACAAAGACCCACATGCACACATATATTTTGTGGGGTGAATTTGTACTTGCAGAGTTACATTGCACTTTGTTCAAAAACTGCATGAATTTACGTAAAACTCTGTTATCTCACTTTTTAGATTAGAATCAATCTAAACATCATGGCATAGACAGAGAACACAGGGGGCTAACACCTTCAACATATTGTCTAGCTGTCACTGAATTGAGTAAATATTTCTTACTCAAAGCACTGTGCAGCTTTGGAATTCCCAACCCCAGTGTTTGTGGGTGCTCCATTGTTGAATATCTGTAAGATTGAGTCTTACAGGTCTCTTAGGAAACAAGGAGTACGGGCAGAAGAGAAAAGGTGAAGTCAATGATCATCTAGGGTTTATATTGAATGGCAAAACAGGTTGTATTGCCTATTCTATTGTTTTTGTTTGTGTAGTCATCACTGATGCATTATCTGATCATTATATCATTGCTATTTACGACTTCAAAATGTGCAAACTGTCTGTTATGTTTCCTGCATTACTACAGGGTTCATAATTCAGAAGCAACACTGTTAGTGATAAAACACTCTGGGACATCCTGAGGTAATGTATACCGCTACTTAAATAACCACTTTTTCTTTCTTCATCATCAACTTCAGAACTATTCTGAAAATGCACCTATTGTAAATCAAACACCCAACAGTTGAAAAAACATGGTAAACATGTATTGGCATGAGGGATTTGTTTTGACAAATCATTTCACTGCAATTCACATTTGGAAATATAGCAAAATAAATCCAATGTTTTTCAAATATTTCCTTGTCAATACCTTTAAGATGATTGCTAGGGAAATATTTTATTCTTTGTTCTGTTCATAGAAGACAAATGTACATTGCATTTACTTTAACCAAAAGCAGAAGGCTTTAGAAGGTAATTAAAAGAGGCAACTGATGCTCAAAATCATCTGGAGGAAGAATTGGAATAATTTTGTTCAATTCCAGGCAGGTGATGGCATATGAAATATGATTGTTATTTTTATTTGTGAATAATTGTTGATCTATCCTAGATTTAAAAAAACAGCAAATTGACTTCGAAAGATTTTGTCATTAAGAAAACTTTAGACAGGTACATGGATGGGTTAGGTGTGGAGGGATATGGACCAAATGCAGGCAAAAGGGACAAGTTTAAATAGTGAAAACTGCACGGCATGGGCAATTTGGGCCAAAGGGAACCTCTACGACTCTATAACTAAAAGATTTGTGTTGTGTGATTTTGGCAAATGTCTTGGTGTTATGAGCTACATGTTGTGGTGTGGTGTTTCAACAGGCCAATCAGTTTATCTGACTCAAAAGACCAACCTTTAAATTGCAATCCTTGTTGTATAAACTCGGGATCGCGTTAATACATTTACAACTGGTTTCAAGGGTGATTGGACGCCAGGGCACATGCTGAGACAATCTGCACATTTAGCATTTAAGGCCTCGGATTTTCCTGCAATGATACTGGCACAAAATACAATGCACAAAGGAACATCAGAGCCAAAAGATGGAGGTCATTAAACAATATCGTATTACTGTCAACATCCTTCTCCATGTGATACAGAGAGTCTTGATAAAACCTGGGCATCCAGACCAGCAGGAACACACTTTCAACAGGCATTTAGTCTCAATCAGACTCCAATTTTCTGCGTGGATACCAATTCTCCAATGTTTAGTCTGTAAAGTGCTGAAATAGCCTTCATTAGCAACACAAACTATCAGAAAATCTGTTAAGCAATTTAATGCAGTATTTTGAATTTATTAGAAAAATTTCTGGTATTGCAAAGATCAGTCTTAATAGAGATATCATTATAATACTGGGTGTATTTTATAGGCTACCAACTAATGCTAAAGATTTAAAGCAGTAAATGCTGCAAGGAAATAGCATTCTCTTGGTAGAATAGACATTGAGAGGAAATTTAGTAGAGTTTTGCAAAGCCGTGAGGAGTCTAGACAAAGTAGATGAGGGAAATCTGTTCCAATCAGTACAAAAGCAGAGGACATCTATTTCAAGTGATTGATTAAAAAGAATCAATAATACCATGAGGAAAATATTTTGCTTGGCAGTGAGTAGATTGCACTATTTGAGAGGATGGTGAAAGTAGATTCAGTCACAAATTCTATCAAACGGTCAACTGGATCAACTTGAAGAGAAAATAAAATCAGGGCTACAAGGGAAGGGCAGGAAAGTGGAACAAGCTGATTTGTCATTGCTGACATCACACGTATGATGGGTCACATATCTTCCTGTGTTGCAACCATTCCGTGTTATCATATCAGCTTCAGGTAACATCAAGTTTTGTTTACAAATGTCGTGACCTAAAAGAAAGTAATTAACCCTTCAACTGGAAGTACTTTTTATTGAAAATGTAGGAGACTGATGGTATGTACATCTGTTAAGTGACCAATCAAATTGGGAGAATATGGTACTTGTTGTAGTTAGAGGAATAGGCACAAGGGGGTGCTATTGTTCAGCAAAACTTCTGTTGGTCCAGAGATCTATTGAAAACTCCTGTGCCCCGTTTTCAGTTATCAGAAACAATTCTTAGAAATTGACTTATTAGATGTGAGATCAAGAAATACCACGCATCGAATCTCTAGACAGTGATGATAACTGGCAAGGATATAAAATGCTTACTCCACTGTTCAATCTGATTATGGCTTGTCTTCTTCTCAACCACATTTTCCTGTGACCGTATGGTGACTCAGTGGTTAGCACTGCTGCCTCACAGCAGTAGAGACCTAGGTTTGATTCCATCATTAGGTGACTGTCTGCGTGGAGTTTGCACGTTCTCCCCATGTTTATGTGGATTTCCTCTGGCTGCTCTGGTCTCCTCCCACAGTCCAAGGATGTGTGGGCTAGGTGGATTAGCCATAGAAAATGCAGACATGGAGCTGGGGTGATGAATGTGGATGGGATGCTTTTCAGAGGGGTGCAGACTCAATGGGCCGAATGGTCTCTATCTGCACTGTATGCCTTAAGGGATCAAAATCTATTGATTCCTTGAAAATCTGCAAGATGGAAGAACCAAAACCTTCAGAGATAGAGAATTCCCACTTTACTTTTATGATTGTGCCTTTATGTTTTAGAGGCCTCAGCCGCAGGGGAGAACCTCTCAGTGTCTACTGTGTCAAGGGAATTCAACATTTCAGCCAATAAGATGTTAAGGGTGCTGCAACCAATCTTAGTGCCCAGGTTAGGTTAAGGGAAAATTTATCAGAGTTCTTGGTGGGTATCCAATGATGCCCACTGGAAACATGTGTTTCTGGACATCAGCTGGAGGGAAGCACATTGGATTGTCTGAGAAAGTTCCATGTTAACATTTACGAATAAGATTATCACACAGAAACAATGGATACAAGGGCACAGTAAACTATCTGTCAAAATGTGCCCTGTAATAAATCCCTACACTGCAGTAACACAATAACACAAATCAAATTGCCTCACTTCATCACAACAGTCTGCTGCTATCTACCCAGGGCATTTTGATTAATTGGATTAGATTGAGTTAAAACAAATCTAACATCCATATTCTCTTTCTCACAATCTGTCACAGTTAGTTGTAAGTAAAATCCTATGTTATTTTTTCCCATTTGATTTAATTAATTGCAATGTTTTTTATTCATTTCCATAACTAAAATATGAAACAGAACCTGAGACTTCAAAATTACAATGTGCTGCATTTACTTCGATACTTTCCCCAATAAATCTGAACGTAGTCGTTTATAAGGGCAATATATTACAAAGAAAGAATATACTGTGCAAGTCTAAAATATATCATGGTTAATTTGTGATTTACTTTTGATTCCCACTTTATGTTGATTACATTGATACTAACTCTCCATGTATAAACAAAGAAGATAGACCTGTTTATATAATACACAGAATGACACAAATTGCTTTACTTACAATGAAGAATGTAGGAGGTGTAATCATTATTGTCATGAAAGTGACACAGCAGCCAACGCACACACTGAAAGGACAGATTATCTGCAACATGATAATGACCAGATCTTCTCTTGCTTCAGTTCCGAAGAAGACTCATATCAGACTTGAAGCATTAACTCTGTTTCTCTCTCCACAGAGTTTGTCCAGTACTCTCTGTGTTTGTTTCTATTTCAGTGGTGTTGATCAAGTGATACATTTTAGCCAGGATATGGGGTGAGCTCCCCTGCTGGATGCCGTGGGAACGTTTACATCCATGTGAGAGGACAAGCAGTGTGAACACTTAGGAAACTGTGCACACCAGTGATCATATTGGTGTCACCCTCGAAGGACAGGATCTTCAATTGGAGTGTTTCCAGAGTGGGACTTCAACTGATGCACTTCAGTTCTGAGTAAGATTCATGTCAGACTTGAAATGTTGGATCAGTGGTGCTGAAGTTCAGGCAGCATCCAAGGTGCAGCGAAATCGATGTTTTGGGTAAAAGCCCTTCATCAGGAATAAAGGCAGTGAGCCTGAAGCGTGGAGAGATAAGCTAGAGGAGGGTGGGGTGGGGAGAAAGTAGCATAGAGTACAATGGGTGAGTGGGGGAAGGGGATGAAGGTGATAGGTCAGGGAGGAGGGTGGAGTGGATAGGTGGAAAAGGAGCTAGGCAGGTAGGACAAGTCCGGACAAGTCATGGGGACAGTGCTGAGCTGGAAGTTTGCTACTTGGGTGAGGTGGGGGAAAGGGGAAATGAGGAAGCTGTTGAAGTCCACATTGATGCTCTGGGGTTGAAGTGTTCCGAGGCGGAAGATGAGACGTTCTTCCTCCAGGCATCGGGCAGTGAGGGAGCGGTGGTGAAGGAGGCCCAGGACCTCCATGTCCTCAGCAGAGTGGGAGGGGGAGTTGAAATGTTGGGCCACGGGGCGGTGTGGTTGATTGGTGCGGGTATCATGGAGATGTTCCCTAAAGCGCTCTGCTAGGAGGTGCCCAGTCTCCCCAATGGAGAGGAGACTGCATCAGGAGCAACGGATACAATAAATGATATTAGTGGATGTGCAGGTAAAACTTTGATGGATGTGGAAGGCTCCTTTAGGACCTTGGATAGAGGTGAGGGAGGAGGTGTGGGCACAGGTTTTACAGTTCCTGCGGTGGCAGGGGAAAGTGCCAGGATGGGAGGATCGGTTGTAGGGGGGCGTGGACCTGACCAGGTAGTCACAGAGGGAACGGTCTTTGCGGAAGGCGGAAAGGGGTGGGGAGGGAAATATATCCCTTGTGGTGGGGTCATTTTGGAGGTGGCGGAAATGTTGGCGGATGATTTGGTTTATGCGAAGGTTTGTAGGGTGGAAGGTGAGCACCAGGGGCATTCTGTCCTTGTTGTGGTTGGAGGGGTGGGGTCGGAGGGCGGAGGTGCAGGATGTGGACAAGATGCGTTGGAGGGCATCTTTAACCACGTGGGAAGGGAAATTGTGGTCTCTAAAGAAGGAGGCCATCTGGTGTGTTCTATGGTGGAACTTGTCCTCCTGGGAGCAGATACGGCGGAGGCGGAGGACTTGGGAATACGGGATGGCATTTTTGCAAGAGATAGGGTGGGAAGAGGTGTAATCTAGGTAGCTGTGGGAGTCGGTGGGTTTGTAAAAAATGTCAGTGTCAAGTCGGTCGTCATTAATGGAGATGGAGAGGTCCAGGAAGGGGAGGGAGGTGTCAGAGATGGTCCAGGTAAATTTAAGGTCAGGGTGGAATGTGTTGGTGAAGTTGATGAATTGCTCAACCTCCTCGCGGGAGCACGAGGTGGCGCCAATGCAGTCATCAATGTAGCGGAGGAAGAGGTCGGGAGTGGTGCTGGCCTAATTACGTCCAGGTAAATTTAAGGTCAGGGTGGAATGTGTTGGTCCAGGTAAATTTAAGTTTCTCTGCACGCAAATGCTGGCAGCCCTGCTGAGTTTTTCCAGCAATCGCTGTTTTTATTATTGCACTATTGGAGTTGATCTCAAAATAAAAATCATGCATTCACTGTCTGTTATATGTCCGCATTTCACTTTATGTATCAAGCTGCGAATTTCAGGACTCAGAAGAAAATGGTACAGAGAAAAGTTAAGTCTTCTGGATCATGGAAGATCCTCCATTTATATGAGACATTTTAATTAAGAACAAGGATGGTATATCGAGAAACTGGTTGGTAATAATTTTAAAAAGTGTAAGGCTAGGTGTTACTTAGATAACAATTGAATTCTGATCTCATCCAGAGTTTAATTAACAGAAATTAAATGGTGTGTCTGCAAAGAGAGACAGCCCAATGAACAACTGATTATATGATATACATATCTGTCCTTATGAAGAGCATTGTAACTGGATTCGTGAACAACATGTGGGGAAATCAGGGAGTAACAAAAGTCCATCAAACTCCACACATTGATATAAAAGTTTATTATGGCCAGTTGGCCTTTTGCATGCACTGGTTAAAAAAGAGGAACTCTAATGAAAACTATATTTATTTCTTTCGCCACAGTTGCTGCCAGACCTGCTGAGCATTTTCAGCAATTCCGGTCTTTAGGCAGTTTCCATTTGTATTACAATTGGTTTTACAAGTCTGAAGGCGCTGCAGTGACTTTCATTTGCCCGTTTATATATTTTACCCACAGGGAGCATGTGAGAAACGACCACTGGAAAACAGAATTACAGGAAATCTGCTGGAACATCTTGTTCAGAAGCATGGTAGTTTCTGGAGGGCAAGTCCAGCATCTCACTCATATTGGTGACATCAATCAACCACTGAAGCTTCTATTTGTAATTGGTAAAGCCTTCTGCATTTCTCTCTGCAATATTGCATTGTATAGTACTCTAGTTGGTACTCTCTCATAATATGCCACCTGGGTAAGTACTAATTGATGATGGGTTTTGTCCATGATTTGCTCTTCCTTGTGTTGGAGTGAAGTTCAAAATCCATGATGTAGCAGCATTTTAATTCAAGTGTCTGCTGTCTTTTGCAATTCATCAGAAAATCTATAGCTCTTCATATGTCATTCACGAGCAGTGATAGTTATTGCAATTGAAAATATGTCACTCCTTAAAAAGAAATCCAGCATCATATCAATAAACATCTCACACCTTTTGGTTCTCTTCAGTTGACAGCTGAACTGCTAACAACAAATAGTAACCTTTCAACGGTGAAAGATGGCTGACCTCAACTTATTTTATAGATCATAGTGGGGTGGAGTGGAGGATGTTTCAATAACACGAGTCCCAAGGTACAGATTACATTGATGAATTCTTCAATTTCTCCTTGTGGTTTGATATTATCTGCACTTTTGTGGTCCTATCTTGGTCTACGTTCTCTGTCTTGTGTAGAATTCAAAGTATGGCTGCCGATTATGGTATTTTAAATCAGATTTTAATTCCAATTCGGCAGAAGTAATGGGGCACTAGCCATCCAGTTCACAAAACCAGGTCCAAAATCCATGTCCTCCCTTTACATCAAGTAGCATTACACTTGTACCACAGTGATTCTGATCCTTAAACACTAAAGTGAAAATAACTGCAGGACATTTGAGCAATTTAAACCAACAAAGAACTTTTTCATTGAAATCTTGTCACAGATGTAATGTAGGAAACGTCCCTCAATTTATGTGCAGCAAGCTCCCACAAATAACCACATCTTAGTAACCAGATCTCTTTTTGCCATTGGCTGAGGGATAGCTATGAGCTGGGTATATGCTGTTCTGTGCCGTGGTGGTAAACAAGACTTTATTTGAACATTTCATTCAATGTATTCAGTTTTGACCCTCTGCTAATGGGTGGTTTATCTGGTACTCAGATACTCTCAGCGAGTTCTGATCTTACTGATCACAGTAGAATGCTTTGTGATGCAGGAATTCATAATAAATTTGTGGGATTTGACACTCAGAGTCAAGTGTAATTTCTCAGCAAGTCTGGATAAAAGGTCAAGGTGCACCTGATGAGTTAGTGAGTATAATAGTGCTCTGACATGACAGGAAGGAGATACTAGGGTTTCCTAGAAACCGTCTGAAGATTATTTTCCTGATGAAAACCAACCTGAGCATCTGAATCATCAACCATCTATTGTTTTCACTTATCAATCACATACAGCTTGACAATTGCTGTCAATGCTAACAGACAGTGGAAAACAACATTAAACCCAATAGCACAAAAAGGCATATTAAACCTGTATTGTTTTTAAATTGCTGCACATGATTTGTTAACCACAGATACAACTGTAAAATCTAACCAAAACTAACAAGCTGAAGATCGGTTAAATGAATGTGGGAGAATGTAATTTATGAGAGGTGGAATTATTATGAACAAAATTTTCAATTGATTGAAATGACTCATGTGCTCTGCATTTTCAGATGTAATTTCACTTGATTCCATGAACAATTCTCTTCCTCAGAGGTTTTGATAATTCAAATACATGAATATATTGTTCAGCTATCAGGCACATTTAATATTTTTGACATCTAAATCATTTTTGTCAGTTTTCAACTCTGTAGAGCATCTGTGCAATGAAAGCATTGCTTGTGAGAAAAGTAACAACAAACAATGATTAATATGTGCATTTCATTTATTGAATCTTAAAAAGTGTTCTGGTCTTATAGTGTCCTTGATTCTGGGTCAGAATATTGTGCTTTTAACCCAAAGGGTCATGCAGCATCTGAGGAGCAGGAAAACCGATGTTTCGGGCATAAGCCCTTCATCAGGAATATGAGGTGGGGGGGAGAAGGCTGAGAGATAAGTAGGGTGGGGGAAGGTGATAGGTAGATGCAGGTTGGAGAGGTGATTGTGATAGGTTGGAGGGGAAGGTGGAGCGGAGAGGTGGGAAGATAGATGGACAGTTAGGACAATTCAAGAGGGCAGTACCAAGTTGGAGGGTTGGATCTAGGATTAAGTGGAGGGAGGGGAGATTAGGGAACTGGTAAAGTCGATGTTGATGCCGTCTGGTTGAAGAGTCCCTAGGTAGAAGATGAGGTGTTCTTCCTCCAGTTGTTGAATGGCTTGGGTTTGGCAGTGGACTTGCATGTCCTTGGCAGAGTAGGAGGGGGAGTTGAAGTGGTCTAAATAATGGCAGGTGGGACTAGATTGGGTTGGGATTTCTGGTCGGCACGGACAAGTTGGATCAAAGAGTCTGTTTTCCTGCTGTATATCTCTATGACTACTGAATGTGCCGCAGTTTTTGAAGATCAAATTCCAGATCATCAGTTCTGATCCAGAGTTCTTTCAGCAACCAACACTTGCTGCAGATGTGGTCACTGCCGTTCACTATGGAATCATCCAGCTCCCACATCATACAGCTACAGCATATCACCTGTCCAGCCATCTCTACTTATTTAATTAATTTATGCAAATTTATGTGTCAAATAATTTCTAGTACTTCTCTGTGGTCTTTTTTTAACTAACCAACTAACAGTAAACCTTTAATGCTATCACCATTACCAATCTCTCACGATCAACATCCTGGGGGTTATCATTAACAGAAACTGAACTTGACTTGTCACAGAAATACTGTGACTACAAAAGCATGTTAGATGCTAGAAATCTTGCAGTGAGTAACTCACCTTCCGACTCACACTCCCTCTCAGCTGCATGGCTGCATGCGCAACTAGCTGCTCCAATATTTCCTGCCCAGCAATGGTGTCAGTACACCGATCATGATATTGACTTCCCTTTCTGAAAGACACTGCTGCACACTGGCCTTGGAGGCACATGCAGCTGGTAAGAAAATAACGCTTCTCACTCCCGGAGCCTGTCAACAGGTTACAGGTCAGGAGTGTGATGGAATACTCCCCATTTGCCTGGATGAGTGCATTTCCAACAACACTCAAGAAGCTTGACACCATCCAGGACAAAGCAGCCTGCTTGATTGGCACATGAAACATCCACACCCTCCATGACTAGCACTCAGTAGCAGCAGTGTGTACCATCTATATGATGCACTCCAAAAATTCTGCAAGGCTCCTTAGTCAGCACCTTCCAAACTTACAACCACTAACATCCACAAAGGTAGAAAATACCTGGGGACGTTACCACCTACAGGTCCCCTCCCAGCTACTCATCATCCTGACTTGGAAATATATCACTGTTCCTTCCCTGTCACTGAGTCAAAATACTGGATCTCCTTTCCTTAGAGGATTGTGGGTCTACCTACAGCAAAGATGGAGAAGACAATGCTCTGGTGGTATTATTACTAGACTATTAATCTAGAGACCCAGTAAAAAAAAACTGGGACCTAAGTTTGAATCCCACCATGGCAGCTGGTGGAATTTGAATTCAATAAAATCTGGACTTTACAGTTTAGTGATGACAATAAAGCTGTTGTTGATTGTCAGGAAAAACCCATCAGATTCAGTCATATCCTTGAGGGAAGGAAGCTATCATCCTTACCTTGTCTTACCTACTCTAGAACCATGCAACTGTGGTTTAAGGCTAGGCAGTTAAATGGACTGTGAGACCCGCATCATGTGAATAAATAGAAGAAAATGAAGAATAGCTGTTCAAGAAGGCTCACCATTACCTTCTCAAGGGCAACTTTGGATGGGAAATAAATATCGGCCCAGCCAGCAACACCTGCATCCTGGGAATGAATAAAAAGAACAGTGACATTGTCCATGTCACCATGGCTCAGTGGTTAGGACTGCTGCCTCACAGCACCAGGGACCCAGGATGGATTCCAATCTCGGGCGACTGTCTGTGTGGAGTTTGCATATTCTCCCAGTGTCTGCGTGGGTTTCCTCAGGGTGCTCCAGCTTCCTCCCACAATGCAAAGATGTGCAGGTCAGGTGAATTGGCCAGGATAAATTGTTCATTGTGTTCAAGGATGTGTACGTTAGGTGTATTAGTCAGGGGAAATGGAGGGGAATGGGTCTGAGTGGGATATTCTTTGGAGGCTTGGTGTGGACTTGTTGAGCCAAATGACCTGTTTTCACATTGTAGGGATTCTATGACATTTATGTTTAAAATAAATAGGATTTAAATCTGGAAATATGGAAGAGATTGCAGATTTCTTTCAGATCTCTCTTATGCTTTCAGCCCATAACACTAACTTCTTTCGTATTCACACTGTGTCCCAAGCTGCTTTAGTTAATCACGTCAAGTTTGTAATGGAGTCATTGTTGTAATAAAGGCAGCAGCCAATTTTGCGCACATCAAGGTCCCACAAACATCCAGAGAATTAATAACCAGATAAACTGTATTCATGAAACTTAATGAGGAATGAATTTTGAGTAGGAGACTGGGTTGAATTCCCTGGTCTTCTTTAAAATTCATATTGACATTTTTACATTCACCAGGGACAGCGTGTGGGGCCTCATCCTAACAAGTACCACACTGAAGTGCCAGCCTGGATTATGTGCCCAAGTCTCTAATTGGGAGCTCGGACCCACAGCTTCATGAATCAGAGACATAGATGTCACCCACTGAGCCATTACTGACACCTAACAGCAACTGTGATTCTAAAACGATTTATTTTGCTAAGCTTTTCGACAAGTTGATACAGGAATGTATCATACATAATTCAATGAAGGAAAGCTATGTGATGCACACACTGTCATCTCCACATCGGAGCTTTGGTTTGAATCTATTTATCAAATGACCATCAAGATCTGTACATATTAGTCACATCAAAGTACAACCTTTGTTGTGTTCCAGTGACCCTGATCAAGACAGAATCCGGGATTTATACTGCTGCTGGAAAAGCTATCTTAAGGCTATCTCAGGGAAAAGCAGTGACTGCCACATTGGAACAAAATGCCTTTGTCAATTTGCACTCAGTACCAGCCACACATCCAGAGCATTCTGTCAAAGTTAGTGCCATCTTTTCCCGCTTTGCTACATTTCACCTTATTTATTTCAATAGCGAGTTTGAAGATAAATCTGTGCAGCTTCAGCAAGGTGAATATTCTGGCATAGAGGTCCACAATATAAGATATTAAGACATTAGCACACTTTTAAAATTCAAACCAACCCAGAAATCCCTTAAAATCCTGAAGGCTCTGCCATTTATTTTGCTTTTTTTTCATTTAAACTGTTTGACGGATGGATTAAGCAGACAGTGTGAGGAGTAACACAGTCCATGGCAACCCAAGTGGAACATTCCATTTATGTATGGGCATACAGGAACACCAAAAACCTGGTATTAATCCTGCATATCCTGACGGTCTTACACTTGTGGGGAATACTTACCAACATAAGGGGCTTGTAGAGTCACTATCATTCACTATTAAAGTCTAACTGAAAACTGATGGGCAATTTCTTGCAAATGCTCTGGGAAGTTCCAGAGTCATTCAAAGTTAATTATAATTTTAATAAGTTCTGAGTATCTTGATATGATTTTTAAATAAGCCATTGGTTATTTAACATGAACATTCTATTTAATGTTTAGCAACCATTACAGAATAAAAAGATACTGATAATTCACGTGTATCACCTGGAGTTGTGCCTGATTTAATTTCTACTTTGTTTATCTGTACTTACAAACTAAGGTCTATTCCGTTATAGAGTCATAGAGATGTACAGCACAAAAACAGACCCTTCGGTCCAAGTATCGTAAATTAATCTAGTCCCACTTGCCAGCACTTGGCCCAGATCCCTCTAAACCCTTCCTATTCATATACCCATCCAGATGCCTTTTAAATATTGTCATTGAACCAGCCTCCATAACTTTCCCTGTCAGCTCATTCCATACACGCACCACCCTCTCCGTGAAAAGGTTGCCCCTTAAGTTCCTTTTAAATGTTTTCCCTATCACCTATGCCATGTAATTCTAGACTCCCCCACCCCAGGGAAAAAAACCTTGCCTCTCACAATCTATTAACCTCTATAAGATCACCCCTAAGCCCTGACACTCCAGGGAAACAGCCCCAACCTGTTCAGCCTCTCCCTATAGCTCAAATCCTCCAACCCTGGCAACATCCTTCTAAATTTTTATTGAGCCCTTTCAAGTTTCACAACATCCTTCCAAAAGAAGGAACACCAGAATTGCAGGCAATATTTCAAAAGTGGCCTAACCAATATCCTACACAGCTGCAACATGACCTCTCAACTCCTGTAATCAATACTCTGATCAAGAAAGCAAAGCATGCCAAAGCCTTCTTCACTATCCTATCTACCTGCTACTCTACTTTCAAGGAACTATGAACCTGCACTCCAAGGTCTGTTTGTTCAGCAACACTCCCCAGGAACTTACCATTAATTGTATAAGTCCTGCTAAGATTTGCTTTTCCAAAATGCAGCATCTCACATTTATCTGCCACTTCTCAGCCCTTCTGATCAAGATCCTATTTTACTCTGAGGTAACCTTCTTCGCTGTCCACTGCACCTCCAATTTTGGTGTCATCTGCAAACTTACTAACCATCCCTCCTATATTCACATCCAAATCATTTATATAAATGATGAAAAGCATTAATGATGAAAAGCAGTGGCACTCCGCTGGTCACAGGCCTCCAGTTTGAAAAACAACCCTCCACCACCACCCTCTGTCTTCTCCCTTCGAGCCAGTTCTGTATCCAAATGGCTAGTTTTTTTTAGATTAGATTAGACTTACAGTGTGGAAACAGGCCCTTCGGCCCAACAAGTCCACACCGACCCGCCGAAGCGCAACCCACCCATACCCCTACATTTACCCCTTACCTAACACTACGGGCAATTTAGCTTGGCCAATTCACCTGACCCGCACATCTTTGTGACTGTGGGAGGAAACCGGAGCACCCAGAGGGTGCCCACGCAGACACGGGGAGAACGTGCAAACTCCACACAGTCAGTCGCCTGAGTCGGGAATTGAACCCGGGTCTACAGGCGCTGTGAGGCAGCAGTGCTAACCACTGTGCCACCGTGCCGCCCATACAGTTCTCCCTGTATTCCATGAAATCTAACCTTGCTAACTCGTCTACCATGAGGAACCTTGTTGAATGCCTTACTGAAGTCCATATAGATCATGTCGACCTCATCAATCCTCCTCGCTACTTCTTCAGAAAACTTAATCAAGTTCATAAGACATGATTTCCGACACACAAAGCCGTGTTGACTATCCCTAATCAGCCCTTGCCTTTCCATATACATGAAAATCCTGTCCCTCAGGATTCCCTCCAACAACTTGCCCACCACCGATGTCATGCTTATAGGTCTATAGTTCCCTGGTGTTTCCTTACCACCTTTTTTAAATAGTGGCACCACATTAGCCAATCTCCAGTCTTCTGATACCTCCCCTGTGACTATAGATTATACAAATATCGCAGCAAGTGGCCCAGCAATCACTTCCCTAGCTTCCCACAGAGTTCTAGGGTACACTAGAGGAGGTCCTGGAGATTTATCTACTTTTACCATAGAGTGATAGCATAGCACAACGTGGAAATACACCCTTTGGTCCAGCCAGGTCTATATTTCCCAAGATTGGGACTGTGTAGGTCTGTGAAGTTATATTTAACGACAAATTCAAATGACTGCACTGGTTCTGAATTACTCCTTAAAATTGACTCTGTCACTAGCACTGTTTCATCAGCTTACTGTTTAATGAAAACAATTCAATGACAATTTAGATTTAAAGTTCCTTGTGAACTATTTGACATCACTAGTATACAGTGAAGCTGAGTTACAATTTAGGCTCCCAGGACATTCCCTAATAACTTTGATCAAATTGTGACAACCTGGCTCAGAGACAGCAGTCTTGAAACTAAGGCAGCCGGTTAAAGTCAGCACTCTCTATGGAATAAGGTGTTAATCAAGGTCAAAAAGATGCTGCACTGCTATTTTATCAAAGCAGGAGAGTTTAAGATCAGATTCCCTACAGAGTAGAAACAGGCCCTTTGGTCCAACAAGTCCACACTGACCCTCTGAAGAATAATCCACCCAGATCCATTCCCCTACGTTTACCCCTGACTAATGCATCTAACTCTATGGACAACTTAGCATGGCCAATTCACCTGACTTGCACATCTTTGGATTCTGCCATGATCCTGGTTAATGTTCAATGCTCAACCAAAAATAATTAAAACTAGTTCTCTCTATAATGAGCATGGACCATAGTTGACATGTTTCCCTATGCAACAATAGTGACTACGCTTTGGATATTACCCACTGCTTATACATTCCATTGGAAGACCATGAGGTGTAAAAAACATGTGCTCAATGCAATTTTCTTTCAGTTAGAAACATTATTTAGATGTAATATTATTGGTAATTTGCAGCGTGATTTAAAAAGCATGTTCTCAATACAATATGCAGATAAATGACTTGTATGTACATCAACATTTTAAAAATTGTTAACAGGAAGCAGGTTTCACTGATGAGGATAGTATTCATTGTCCATTCCTAATGGCCTTAAGCAGGTGGTGGAGGCGAGCTGCCATTTTGAACTTCTGTGGTCCATGAGGAGGTATAGGTACACCCACAGTGCTATTAGGGATGGAGTTCCAGGATTTTGACCCACATTGATCAAGGAACACATTGATCCGCAGAAGTTTAACAGTAACCATGACAACTGAGAAATGCATCCAAACTGATTGAAGGGATGTACTGCAGGAGTAATCATTAACTAATGAGGGGTAAGGCTGGACACAGGTTTGATAACCCTTGTGCCAGTAACAGACAAAACTCAAAAGTAATCTCTCCAAGTTGTGACCATGGCGATCTAAAGCAAATAGCGTGCAATGAGATTTCCAGCTTTTGGTGCATTCTTCTTTGCGACTTCCATCAATTTGTTTTCCAATCAGTTTTGTTTTTACTGAGTCTGACAATAAAACACTGACTTGTGCATTCTTACTTTAGAAATGTTAAATTCAGATTAAAATCAAGATAATGTACAAATGAAGATTTTAAATAAGAACTTAATCCCTAATAAGCACTTTACTGATCCAATGAGACACTTGACAAGTTTAATGTCCCAGATCTTCCAAACAGAGAAACACGTCAGCATCTCAGCCTCCCCACGTACTGACCTCATGGGAATTGCCCAGGAGTTGTGAGCTTTTGAAGAGCAATTCTACTTTGCACCAGTGCCCTCCAAATTAATCTTTAACACTCAGGTTAGAATTGGAAATTTTGGGTAGTTACTCAGGCAATGTTAAAACAGAAGCAAATCTAGTCTGATTCCTGGGTTATTATGCATTTCACGTCTTATCCCTGATCCCTACTTGGATATTCTGACCAGCTCCCCAGAGCTCCCAACCCCATAACTCTCGCTATGACCCACTAACTCCAACTGTCTCCAATCCAAACTGACTAATTCCAAATTGATAACCCTTCCTGACTCAACTACCCACTTCATTCACCTGCTACCCAGTCCTTACCTCACTACCTTACCCATTCACACAACTTAACACCACTCCATTCACCACTGCATTGAAAAGCTGTTTTCCTTACTGGTAGCTTATGCCATTAAAAGAGCCTATGGCTTATCAACCCTTAACAGTCTGGCACTAAAGAGAGGACTCTGCTTTCAGGCACACTGCACATTTCTAAAGAAGCCTGGAACAGAAGTCTCAGTCAGAAATGCAGAGCTCAGTCACAGCAGAAAAGTAATTGCTACTCCTTCAGAGGTTCAGGCATATGGAACTGAAAAATCAAAAGAAAACTGTGCTTTTAGATATTGCCCAATACCAGCCAAAGATGAGACTATCTCCACAAACCTTTATTCGAGCACATAGAAAGCGTAAAATATAGAAATAGGCCTTTCAGCCTTCTAAGCCTGCTGAGCTATTCAATATGATCATGGCTGATCTTCCACTCAGTCCCCTATTCCTGCTTTCTCCCCATAACCTTGGATCCCTTTAGCCCTAAGAACTGCATCCATCTCCTTTCAGAAAACATTAAATGTTTTAGCTTCAATACTTTATATGGAAGAGAATTCCATTGGCTCACCACACTCTGTGGACAAAGAAATTTCTCCTTATATCAGTCCGAAATGGCCTATCCCACATTTTTGGACTGAGACCCCTGGTTCTAGACTCCCTTCGTCGTTGGGAACATCCATCCTGCACTTACCCTTTCCGGTCTTGTTAGAAGTTTGTAGGTTTCTATGAGATCTTCCATCATTCTTCTAAAACTTAGTGAATATAGTCCTAACCAATCCAGCCTCTTTTTTCGTGCAGCAGTCCTGTCATCTTAGGAATTGGTCTGGTTAGCCTTTGTTGCACTCCCTCCACAGCTCAAACATTCTTCCTCAGGAGACTGAAATTGTCTACAGTACTCCAGCGGTGATCTCACCAAGGCCCTGTGCAATTGCAGCAAGCCATCCCTGGTCCTGCACTCAAATCCTCTCACTACCCTTCACTGCCTGCTGTACCTGAGCACTTACTTTCAACAACTAGTGTATAAGGATACCCTGGTCTTGATGCACTTCCTCTGTTCCCATCCACCATTCCTTCAGATAATAATCTGCCTTCCTATTTTTGCTGTTTTTTTCAAAGTGGATCACCTCACATTGATCCACATATTTCATTTCCCATGCATTTGAGAATAATCTCATTGATATTAAAGACCAGTTTAAAACTTGCCATTGTCATAAAGATATGATCTGTTTTCCAAAAAAATAAGAGACACTTTATGAAGCTTTTACTTTGAACAGTTTGTGATAGATAAAATTATTAAGTGTCTCCTTGCTTAGAGTGAGAGCTGGATATACATTGAAAGTTGACACACTATCAGATTTATGATTCTCACTGCAGTTGGGAGTCACACCTGAATTTATTCCTTCTTGTTTAAATTCAATTTTGTTAAAAGCATAACTAATGTATGAACTTAAAACACTCTTGCTTTTACATAGATCTTCTTGTGACCTGAGGATATCCTAAAGCTCCTTGCAGCAAGTAAAATAGTTTTGTAAGGTAGTCACTGTTAGTGAAATGGAGTCATATGCCAGTCAGTATTAGCATCATTCCACAAGGAGCAATGAAAAAAAACAGCCAGATAATCTGCTTTCTTCAACTGTGATGTTACAATTGCCTCCGAAATTCTGGTGGAGTGCTGCAGGTTCAACATACCTTACCTGGCAGGGGAGATACCAGCATCAAGAGTCGGTATCGAGTTGCGAGTCATCAGAGCTAGTGGAGATCATCGCTGGATCGTGATTCGACGTTGGAGGATCATTTGGTTGCGCTGACCTGCTCTTGGTGGATCTTCATGCTGGCTTCGGCCTAACGCCAATTCAGGGACCAGCCAACCTCAGAGCTATGGCCTCAGGAGCCTCCCGCAGCCCAGGCCAGGGCATTCGCATCACAGTCCGAGTGACTGTGAAGAAGGTGGAGGATCATACACCTGTCGATAGGATGGTGTCTGTCAAGAAGGTTCTGCTGGAGTGCTGCAGGCTCAACGTCCATTTTATATAGAGATCAAAGATGGACTGGGTCCGAAGGGACTCGATGTATAAAGACCTGGGCAACGGGGGTAAAAAACACACCCAATGCCACCCCCACACTGATGGCCACCTTTGTGTGTGGCTGTATCAAGCTGTGCATGGATCCCCTGTACGTAAACACCAAGTTTTACTACGTACTGAGGTGCTACCTGTCCCTGGTGTTGCGAAGGATGGGCTTGGCCTCGCTGCTGCGGAATGCTTCAAGTAGTTGGACCATTCCATATCACCTCTCCTTCGTGGGGAAATTTATGAAGAAAAACACCTTTGACCACAAGTCCATCAGGAAGTGGTCAGCACGTAGTGTCCTTGAGACCCTTAGGGAAAAGGAGAGGGCAGATCCAATCGATCGGTTCCCTGAGCAGACTGTCAAAGTCATTTGGCAGAATGCCTCATCGCCAGAACTTTCCAACAGGCACCAAGACATGGCTTGGCTGGTGGTGAGAAGGGCTCTGCCAGTGAGATCCTTTATGCAGGCCTGGACTCTCTGGCACACCGCACGCTGCCCTCGAAGCGGCTGTGGAGAGGACGAGACTGTCACACATCTCCTTCTGGAATGTGCCTATACAGAAGAAGTCTGAATACAAATGCAGTGGTGTTTGTCGAGGTTCGTCCCGAGCAGCTCTGTGACGCGGGACTCCGTGCTCTATGGTCTGTTCCCCAGGACGCATACCGAGACGAACACCAACTGTGCCTGGAGGATCATCAACTCGGTGAAGGATGCTCTCTGGGCGTCCGAAACCTGTTGGTCTTCCAGCTGAAGGAGTTGACTCCAACTGAGTGTTGCGGACTGGCACATTCCAAGGTCCAGGACTACCTGTTGAGGGACACGCTGTGGGGAAAGACCACCGTGTAATGTCTGCCTGCCTAAAACAGGGGGCCCATGCAGTAAGTGAGCTCCGCTGACGCCTCAGCTAAATAAATGGATAGTAAACATACAGACCTGTATATATGAATGATTACTCGATCTCTGTATGCAAAGGAATGGAATGTTTATGTATGTATGGCGTGACCAATTGTACAGATCATCAAAATAATTTATGAATAAAGTATATTTTTGAAATAAAAAAAGACGTGTACTGCCTGCAGGATTTCCCTGGGGCAGGCTATTTCGATGTGACCTTCAGGAGGGTGAAGCAGTGCGAGCAGCACTTGAAGGTGTTCCAAGAGAAGGAAGGGGAACCTCTGTTCTCCATCTTGTCGGCATTCCTGTTGTGTGTGCTTCCTGCACAGAGGAGTCGGGTGGTTATGATTCATATGTACAACCCCCATGTCCCAGCAGCTGATGTCCTGACCTTCCTGAGAAGATACGTCCAAGTCGAGGGAGAAAGCACTGACGTGGTCGACACTTTCGGGATCTGGACCAACAAACGGCAAGTCAGGATAACTCTCAGGGCCCATGCCAGTGGGAACATCCTCCGCCCACCCTCCAACTTTGCAATCGGAGGGAGCAGAGGGTACCTGACATAGGCAGAGTAGCTGAAAGTCTGCCGAATGAGCAGGAGGTCAGGCTACATGATGGCGGATTGTAAGGTCACTATCTGTCGGAACTACGGGGGGTGGGGGGGGGGGGCGGTCACCCGACCAAGGACTGCAAAGAGGCCAAAAACTGCAATCTGTACGGAGAGGCAGGCCACGTGTACAAGGCCTGCCCAAGACGAGGGGCCGCCACTTACGCACGGTTGGCCAGAGGTGGCAATGTGAGCCGTGGACCGCAAAAGACCAGTAAGGTACCACAAACCAGCAGCAGAACGGTGTCTAGGGACACCCAGAAGGATGGAGTGGAACAGACGACAGCCAGCGGGGAGGTGCAGCAGCCAATCCAGGCTCCCACAGGACAGAGGGAGGAGATGGAGGAGGAGCAAACCAAGGAGGCAGAGGAGTGGATTCCTGTAAAAGCCAGGCAGAGAAACCCTGGCCAGGTCGCCAGAATCTTCCAGAAAGGGGGAAACGACAGCTGCACGAAGAGGATACAGGCAGCTCTTCGGATGGTGAGGACGGGCGCAAGGAGGGTTGTCACCAGTGGGAGAGATAGAGCGCCACGGGGAGAAAAGAGGGCAGCACCGTCCAAACAGGAAATGATGAACCCTCTGAGGGGACTGGTGAAGACCACCCCACTACCAGGTGAGAACCAGGAGGTACCCACCGCCCCGCAGCTCCAGGTAACTAGGAGCAGCAATCCTCGGACAGCCCCGCTGACAGACAGAGAACAGGACTGTGCGAACCCTGGTCCTGGCCTGATGACACCAGAGTGGGGAAATGTCTGCAGCGTGGAGCTGGACGGCTACCTCAGCCCTGCGAGGGTCCCTGCAGTTTGCGTTCACCATGGGGATGCAAATAGCTACCCAGAGAGGCAGAACCAGTGGCAAATGGACACTGGTAACCTGATAAACTGTTAAAAAGGTGATAAAAATTGCCAGTATTAATGTGCGTAGCATTAAATCTGCTATGCGATTTGTTTCTACGTTGGCCTTCCTTGCCAACGTTAAAGCTGATGTCTTGTTTCTGCAGGAGTGTGGGATACCACAGCTCAGCAGTTACAGGAAATAATCGTGCTTGTGGGCCCATGGGCCGTCAGTTTGGTCGGGGGGCAACGATAATCCTTCCCCCAGCCTGGGTATCCTGTTGCGAGGAGGCAACTTCCCCATCTCTGAGGTTAAGGAGGTGGTGGGCGGGCGCCTCCTCATCACCGACGTCATGTACAGGAATGCTCCCCTGAGACTGATTAATGTGTACGCCCCAGTGGGTAAGAGTGAACGGTTGGCCATCCTGCAGCAGCTTCCACTGTTGCTGGCTACGTCCAGGCCGGTCATTCTGGCTGGAAACTTCAACTGTATCATTGATGCAGATGGATGATCAGGCGGGGGGGACAGTAAACTGGATGCCACGTCCAGAGACCTGACGGAAACGATCAAAGATGCTAAGCTGTACAATGTCTTCAGCGCCCCTGCAAGTGGAGCGCAACGTAGATACACCTGGCAGACGGGTCTATGCGCTCAAAGATAGATTACCTGTTTGTGTCCCAAACGTTCTCGGTAAGATTCACCAATGTTGAGTCGGTGTTCTTCTCTGACCACTGCCTCCTGCTGGCCGATTGTCACCTACAGGATGAACAGCGGGCTGGTAAGGGAACGTGGAAGATGAACACCAAGTTGTTGACCCCAGGAAACATTGAGGAGCTCAAGAGGGATTATGCAGGTTGGAGAACTGCGAAGCCCCTCTTTGAGACTCCAGCGGATGGTGGGAAACAGTAAAAGGGAACATCAAGAGGTTCTTCATCCTCAAAGGTGTTCAGGAGGTGAGAGAGTGGCAGGAAAAACTGTCTCAACTCCAGGTAAGTATGCAGAACCTGCTCCTGCTGCAAACGATGGGGGTCGATGTCACGGAGGACCTCCAGGAGGTGAAGGGCCAGCAAGCCTTGCTCTTTGCCTCGGAGGCCTCCAAGATAATCTTCCGGTCCAGGGTCTGTTCTGTGGAGCAGGACGGGATGTGCTCATGTTTCTTCTTCCAGAAGGTGCACAAAGAGAGCTCTGTGCTCAGCAGCCTGAAGGAAGAAGGCGGTGCTATAATGTCATTTCAGGCTGACAACATGAGGATCACCAAATCCTTCTATGCCAGTCTGTACAACTCGAAGCAACCAACAGCGCGGCCTCCCAGTAGTTCCCGTCCTCTATCACGGAAGTCTTAGACGACAGAACATGGGAAAGGCTGGACCAGCCGCTATCTCTGGATGAGCTGACCAAGGCCCTCGAGTCCATCAAAAAGAAGAAAGCTCCCGGAAGCGACGGCTTACCGGTCAAGCTCTATTCTGCTCTGTGGGACTTGATTGGCCAGGAACTGCTGGAGGTGTATGTCAGTATGTGCTTCTGGTAGGTACCATGAGTGAATCCATGAGGAAAGGCATCATCACCCTCATCTACAAGCAGAAGGGGGACAGGGAGGAAATTGGAGACCAATCTCACTTTTGAATGTGGATTATAAAATCTTGTCAAAGGTCATTGCCAACCGGGTCAGGTCTGCTCTGGGATCGGTGATCCACCCAGACCAACCTGTGCTGTACCGGGCAGGAAGATCGCTGAGAGTCTCACACTCCTCAGGGATACGATCGCCTACGTGTAGGAGAGGGACACCTGCCTCATCAGCCTGGACCAGGAGAAAGCCTTTGACAGGATATCACATACGTATATGAGAGATGTTCTCTCCAAATTGGGCTTTGGGGAGGGAATCTGTAATTGGATCAGACTGCTCTACACCAACATCGTCAGTGCAGTCTCAATCAATGGGTGGGAATCAGATAGCTTCCCAGTCAGATCTGGAGTCAGGCAGGGCTGCCCTCTCTCTCCTGCCTTGTTTGTGTGTTGCATAGAACCATTTGCTGAGTCCATCAGGAAGGATGCGAGCCTGAGAGGGATGACTATTCCTGGCAGCGAGGGCCTGCAGGTTAAGGCCTCCCTGTATATGGATGACGTCGCCGTTTTCTGCTCGGATCCGCTGACCGTGCACAGACTCATGTGCATATGTGACCAGTTCGAACGGGCCTCGGGGGCCAAGGTCAATCACGGCAAGAGCGAGGCCACGCTCTTCGGGAACTGGGCCAACCAGTCCTCCATCCCCTTCACCGTCAAGACTGACCACCTGAAGGTGCTGGGTATTTGGTTCGGAGGGGCTGGGGTCTGCGCCAAGTCTTGGGAGGAGCATATCAGGAAAGTGAGGCAGAAACTGGGCAGATGGAAGCTACGGTCGCTCTCCATCACGGGAAAAAGCCTGGTCATCAGGTGTGAGGCACTATCAATGTTGTTATATATGGTACAGTTCTGGCCTATTCCCAGGACCTGTGCCGTCGCATTCACTCGGGCCGTCTTCCATTTTATATGGAGAACAAAGATGGCCAGGATCCGCTTTCCGCAAAGACTGTTCCCTCCATGACTACCTGGTCAGGTCCATGCCCCTCAAAAACCCACCCTCCCGTCTTGGCATCTTCACCTGCCACTGCATGAATTGCAAATCCTGCGCCCACACCTCCTCCCTCACCTCCATCCAAGGCCCCAAAGGAGCCTTCCACATCCATCAAAGTTTTACCTGCACATCCACCAATATCATTTATTGTATTCGTTGCTCCCGAAGCAGTCTCCTCTACATTGGGGAGACTGGACACCTCTGAGCAGAGCACTTTAGGGAACATCTCCGGGACACCCGCACCAATCAACCACATCACCCCGTGGCCCAACATTTCAACTCCCCCACCCACTCTGCCGGGGACATGGAGGTCCTGGGCCTCCTTCACCGCTGCTCCCTCACCACCAGACGCCTGGAGAAAGAACACTTCATCTTCTGCCTCGGAACACTTCTACCCCAGGGCATCAATGTGGACTTCACCAGTTTCCTCATTTCCCCTTCCCCCACCTCACCCCAGTTCCAACCTTCCAGCTCAGCACTGCCCGCATGATCTGTCCTACCTGCCTATCTTCCTTTCCACCTATTCACTCCACCCTCCTCTCTGACCTATCACCTTCATCCCCACCCCCATTCACTCATTGTACTCGTTGCTACCTTCCCCCACCCTCCTCTCTGACCTATCACCTCCATCCCCACCCCCATTCACCCATTGTACTCTTTGCTACCTTCCCCCACCCTCCTCTCATTTATTTCTCCATCCTGGAGGCTTCCCACCTCTATTCCTGATGAAAGACTTTTGCCCGAAACGTCGATTTTACTGCTCCTTGGATGCTGCCTCACCTGCTGTGCTTTTCCAGCACCACTCTAATCTAGACTCTGGTTTCCAGCATCTGCAGCCCTTGTTTTTACCTGTGTTTTGTATACAGCTTTTTGCTGATTTCATCGGGAAGGATGTGAGCCTGAGAGTGAGAAAGTTGGTAGCCTTACATCTGCTAAGGAGGTGTGGGAAAGCACTTGTGGGGGTCCCATTTGTTCTAAAGAATTGGGGACATCTGTTCTTAATGTCAATGGATCAATGTAAATAAGGTGATAATATTTGTTCACTTGGAGAATGTGTGGCAGTACTTCCTTCTCACACCAGAGGCTGGAAGCACACATATTTCACAGTGGGATGTCAGATAACTAAATTGTTGGTTTATATCAAAGACTCTTAAGAAAACACATACTCATTAGGAAAATAACTTATAATTTAATAAGCGGAGTGGAATATGTATGTAATAGAACAATCCTGATACATTTTCATGTACACCACACTGAGCAAACTTGAATTTATGATGCTCAGCTCCCTCATCTTGACTGCTGTAGGAAGTGAATGTCTCATTGCCCTTACAGGCTAGAAACACACAAAGGCTGAAAGTTGGAAGATGTCCATTTGTGACTGAGAGAGAGAAAACATTCTTCTGTAAATTATATTCACTGACTGAAGGGTCCAAGAGACACAGAGGGAGAGAGAGACAGAAACGGGACGGAATCTGGTGGAAAGATTAACCCCTTGTGGTCTGATTTAAGTGATCACTGGCTTGCCATGGATTGAATATGTGTGTTATTCCCTGGAGCTCGAGATCCGGGGATGTTATAAATTTACGTTGCATTTTGGGAATCTAAGATGGTTTTAAAAGAAACAGCCATTTTGTAGGACAATGATATTGGACATGAAAGCTGAGTGAGGTGTCCCCGTGAACTTTGTCATATAGTTTAGACTAGTGTCTCGTTATGATGTACTAGCCAAAGCAATTGACCATTTGGCTGAGCTTGAGCAATGTTTCCCACTTTGATGTGCTTATAGCTTAATTAGTCAAGTGCACTCAAACCTGTCAATGAGTTTCTCTTCCTCTGTAAACTTTTGCCATTTTATTGTTGATTATGTGATTCAGGACATTTTGTAATTTTAATACCAATTTCTGTATAAAGACAGCTTGTGTGCAGCAATAAGGGGAATAGCCTGAGAGAGCTCTTAGGGGAAGAGCTGGCACCGTGACTCTGCTCAAGGTTTTAGAACCTTAGCTCAAGCCTAACTTATAGGTATCAATGTTATAGTGTAACATCGATGTCATTGGTAAATAAAGGTAATAATTTAAACTAAACTGTCTGTAAGAGGTTTACATTCCAGACTACCACAGAGTACGATCCCCGGGACGAACCAAGAGAGGCTACAAGTTGAGTCCATAGATACATTAGCAAGAGGGGGTGACTATCCCAGGCAGTGAGGCCAGCAGGTTAACACTTCTCGGTACATGGATGGCATCACTGTCTTCTGCTCGGATTCACATGACTCAGTGCACAGAGTCATGAACGTCTGTGGTCAGTTTGAACTGGCCTCAGGAGCCAAGGTAAATCGAGGCAAGAGCGAGGCCATGTTCTCTGGGGAGGGGACCGACCAATCCTATATCCCTTTTACTGTCTGGATGGATTATCTGATGGTGCTGGGAGTATGGGTGGGAGGGGCTGGTGTGTGTACAAACACTTGGGAGGACTGTATTGTTGAGGTGAGGCAGAAACTGAGCTTTTGGGAGCACTGCTCCCTTTCCATTGCGGGTAAAAACCAGGACATCAGGTGTCGGGTTGTTCCCTCCGCAGACTGTCAAAGTCATTTGGCAGAATAACTCGTCACCAGAACCTTCCAGCATGCATCAAGACATCGCTAGGCTGGCGGTGAAAAGGGGTACTACCTGTGAGATCCTTCTTGTACACCTGGATGCTGTGTCACTGCACATTGCTATCAAAGTGATCCAAGGTGGGGGGGGGGTGGGTGTTACTGTCATGTATCTATTCCGGAATGTGCCTTTGCAGAAGGAATACTGGAGAGAGATGCCATGGTTTTTTTGTTGAGATTCGTCCCGAGTAGGTCCATGCAGGGTTCTGTGTTCTACAGGCTGTTCCCCAAGACGCACACTGAGACAAACATCAACTGCACCTGGAGGACCATCACTTTGCTGCTGCTGCTACCACCGGTGGTGGTGGTGGTGGTGGTGCTGGTGCCTGGGCTCCTGAACAGGAACTGACCTTGACTGAGTGTTGCAGCCTGGCACATTCCAAGGTCCAGTACTATCTGCTGAGGGACACACTAAAGCTCAGAGAAGCTGCCACCAGGGCACAATGGGGAAAGACCACTGTCTCAGCTCTTTCTGATGAAGTTAGATGGGGTCCGTTCAATTATCAGACCCCCCAGTGCTTCTAAGAGGTGTAAATATAGTCTTGTACAAGCAAGAAATGCCTTTGGTGTGTTTGCTGGATAAAGTCAAACTCCAGTGTTTGTTTCTTCATACATTACTGCACAGAACTGAACTGCTTTGGTGACTATATGTATGTAAAGATATTTTTATGAATAAAGTATATTTTTGAAATAAAAAAGCAATATTACAGTTTTCCCATGAAAGTACATGTGCAGGAGGATTGGAAACAATAACAACTGATATATCTGAAGATAAGACAATGATCAATGAGAGATTACGTGCTGCTTCGGACTGTCGTTCCAGCCCAGGGATGATGCATCATATTCTGTTGAGGTGTGCAATTATTGAGAAAGAGTTTAAGAAACATTCTTTTAAAGGTACAAAAGCATTTTTTTTTCAAACCATGTGTCACCTCCATTGCTCTTTTCAGCAGATGTCACATTCAAAACAGTCTGCTGACTGAGAATGTCAAGGACTACAGCTTCAATACGATATCCCCAACGCTGTCCTGATTCGAATCACTTAGTTCAGGTTTCAGAATCTGGAGGAGTTGGTGTTGGACTGGGGTGGACAAAATTAAAAATCACACAACACCAGGTTATAGTCCAACAGGTTTAATTGGAAGCACTAGCTTTTGGAGCGCTGCTCCTTCATCAGGTGATTGTGGAGGTTAGGATTGTAAGACGCAATTTATAGCAAACGTTTACAGTGTGATGCAAGTGAAATTATAGGTTGAAAAGACCTGGATTATTTCATCTTTTGGAGTGGGCATATTGGTTTCAGTTCTTTCACAGCGCACCTCACAACTCCAATGCATTATCTGAGCCAACGTGGCACCTATTAAAGTTCACTTGAGAATATAACTTTCAAAAAAAGTTCTACGATTTACATAAGAAAGAACTGAAACCAACATGGTCATCCTAAAAGATGAGAGACTTAACAAACAATCCAGGTCTTTTTCAATATATAATTTCACTTGCAATACACTGTAAACTTTTGCTATAAATTCTGTTTCTTATGATCCACAACCACCTGATGAAGGAGCCGCGCTCCGAAAGCTAGTGCTTCCAAGTAAACCTGTTGGACTATAACCTGATGTTGTGTGATTTTTAACTTCGGGTTTCGGGGCTGTTTCCAGGCCGGGCTAACTCACAACACATTTCAGACTATTGGAAACTTAAAATAAAAACTTTAGAGAATATAGCCACGCACCAGGGAAATCGCGACCTTCCGCGTTGCAATGTCCTCACAAGGCAGGGGTCACTTTTGACTACCAGCTTCCAGAGACAGAATCCCCCGGACTCACTCTCAGCGAACAGCCGGCAGGGACGAAGCTGTCCTCTCAATGCCCTGCCGCTCTAGGGGAAGAATACCTGCTCCCGTCAGCGCTATCTCCCTACTCCCACAACTTTCAGAATCAGAGAGGTGCTGGCGCCCTTGTATTCCGTTTGGCGGGGAGTGTGTGTGTGTGTGTGTTGGGGGGGGGGGAGGAGTTCCTTCTGAAAGGGGTTTTGGAGCAACTGGATGGATATACAGAGAGAGTGTGAAGGGGATCGACAGCAAGTTGTCGGTGTAATTTGACATTGAGTTGTGTGTATGCACACACACACACACACAGCCCCCAGTTGGACAAGCCTCTCGCTTCCAGCCGCAAGAGGGCGAGTGCACATTCCTTGCAGACCCTGGCAGAGGAGAGATCAGCGCTGGGCACATCCAGATTCCTCTCCCAGTGCCGCTCTGCCCTGCCTCCCTCCCTCCGAGGGGGGAAAACCAGGAAGCATGTTGAATTCTCCAGCCACACGGAGCGCAGTGATGTAACTTTACGCCAATAAAAATCGGTCGGAATTCCCGGGCGCTGGCCAATGGGAGGGAATCGGGTCTTTTTTTGTGTGTGAATGTGTCGGCTGATTGGGAAGTGTTGATATGGCGCTGCCGTGGGAGAGGAAGGGATACGGAGGAGCTGTGGTAACAGGAGCCCAGGCACCAGCACCACTACTACCGGCGGTAGCAGCAGCTGTCCCGACGCTTGAGCGCTAGCTGCCGGCCAGGGGCAGCGCAGGGAACCGCTCTCACTCAACTCATTCACTCATTTACGAATCCACCGCCGCTGCAGCATCGCTAGGTCTCTCTCTCTCTCTCTCAGCCTAAAGCAAGGCTCCCAATCTACAGTACTGCATCAGCCACAATCAAATCCTAGCCTTTAGGTGTCATTGGGGCTGGTTGTAACGTATAAAGTTTCCCTAGTTAGCCTGTATTATAGATCCTATATATTTATACATATAAATATCTCAAGTTGTGCCAGTGTTTTAAATTAAGGCTCCCCTGCTGCAGGTTAGCTGAGGGGTTTTTTTTATTTGTTTTCGCTTTTTGCCCTAGTTGTTTTCTGGTTACAACTGTTCAACCAACATGCCTAGCAAAACCAAATACAACTTAGTGGACGATGGACATGACTTGCGTATTCCTTTGCACAATGAAGAAGCCTTTCAGCATGGCATCAGTTTCGAGGCGAAGGTCTGTAACTTTCTGCAGGACTTCAACTCCTTGTGAGCACCAGAGCTTTGAGAGCGTGCAGGTCGCGGGAGTTCCTGATCTTTACAAAAAGACTGCTCTTCCCTTTTTACCTCTCTCTCTCTCTCTCTTTCTCGTTAACAGTACATCGGGACATTGGACGTACCCAGGCCGAACAGCAGGGTGGAGATCGTGGCTGCTATGAGAAGGATAAGGGTGAGTGAGCGACAAGTCCAGCTCCATGTGTTCAGTCACTGTGCATGGACTGTGTGTCAGCCCCCATTCAGCATATGGCCCCAAGGTGTGAGATCTGAAATGACTGAGCTTTGGAACTGCAGTCGGTAAACGTGAGAGGAAAAGTGAAGGCGCAGTGTTAACCAGATAGATTCGGGAAGCATGTGTTGTTTTCCCGATGTCAACGTACCAGGGAGAAGGGGATTGTTGCCTGGATTTCTGTAGACCTTGTGGTACAACTTTCGAGTGGAGAATTATGAATGAGCTGTGAAGCCACACATCTTCGGAGAGTTGTCAGTGTGAAGTGAAAGTCTGTCCTTTTTCAGTTGTTTCTAAGTATCTGAGTAGCAGAAATTCCCAACAGTCTGGGTTTGGGGATATCTCAATATATCACGACTTCATTAGAACCTCAGTAACAATACGTATGGCTCAAGTTAAGGATTGCCTCTCTAATCTAGAGGATATTTTGTTGAGATTTGTAGCAGAGTTTCAGTGTATTTAATCAGGCTTCAATCTGTTAAAGTGTTATCTTATTATTTGCAGTCTGGGTATGGTTTTATTTGCAGAAGGTCTTGGTGGACATGTTCAAGATTACTTCATTTGAACTCTGACCTGTGCCACCTACATAACCCACGTGACTACCCAAACGCAGCTTGCATTTATATAAGCAGGCTTTTAAGTTCTGAAAACAACCTAAGCAGTAACCGTTTATAGTCTGGTATAGTTTGAGGTGCAGTACAGGTGTAGTTAAGGAAAGTGGATCTGCAGCATGAACAGCTATGGCCCAGATGTGAAATAGATGAAATTAGGAATGTATTGATCAAGTTTTTGAGATGATTGTTAACCTTCCTGAACTCTAGGTTTAAACTTGTTGTTGACCTTCCTTTTTGTTATTTGAGGAAAATATAGCTATCTAAAAGGAAAAAAAATCTTGAAACTGTGTTTTTGTTTTTAAAAAAAGCATTGCCTCAGGGCATTTCAAGCCATCCATTACTTTTGAATTGTCATGATTTGGAGATGCCGGTGTTGGACTGGGGTGTACAAAGTTTAAAAAAATCACACAACACCAGGTTATAGTCCAACAGGTTTAATTGGAAGCACACTAGCTTTCGGAGCGACTATCACCTGATGAAGGAGCCTCGCGCCGAAAGCTAAGTGTGCTTCCAATTAAACCTGTTGGACTATAACCTGGTGTTGTGTGATTTTTAATTTTGAATTGTCGTTTACATCTATATGATTGTGCAAGAAAGCTACAGACTATTTGCATGCTCCAAAGGTTGTACAAGCAACAGTGAGATAAGTGGTCAGGCAATCTATTTTTGATGTTGGTCAGCACAGTAGGAGAACTTCCCAGATCCTTCTAATTGTATAATGTGATCTGCCCCTCCACCCCCAGAAGGCAGACGGGGAATCGGCATTCAACAGCAAAGTGAAGGTTTGGATTAGTACAGCACTTGGGTCTGAGTCCGTCTTCAGTTCAGATCCCAACCCAGAGAATTAAGTGCATAATCCAGGGTGGCACTGATGGAGCTGTTACCTTTTTTAGATAAGGCTTTAAACTGAGCCCTGTCTTAAATAAGCACGTGATTCCCATGGCATATTTTGAAGGAAAATCTGGGGAGCATCTCCTGAGCATCCTGGTCAACATTTAACCTTTTCTGTCAATGTCACTAGAACACAATATCATGCCATTTTGTCATTATTGTAAGTGGGACTTTGTTGAACATAAATTAGTTTCTACATTTCCTACATTATGACAACCTTTCAAAAGCATTTCATTGAAAATTTTGAGGTTTTGAAAGGCACTATTTAAAATACATGCGACCTGTTCTTGTTGACAGTGCAGTGTCAGTTTAGATTATGTGCGTCTATCTCATGAGACAATCTTCATTCTTCTGGTTTAGTGTGTGCTATTGCTGTGCCAAGCCAACAGTTAGCTGTTACCTGTGCAACCTATTGCATGTAAATACTGAAATGCTCATTACTTAAAACCTATCTTGCAAAAAGACTATATGGGGCTTCCTGGGGCACAGGCAAAGCAAGTGGCTGTGTAGAAGATGATGATCTGAATATTTGGAGATTAGCTTGCTTCACATCACCATATGTTATAGGAAGGTATCAAGATATTGAGTACTGGCCTCTTGTTTTATCAGAGATTGCACTTTTGGGTGAGAAAATAATTTTTTGTTTCTGAATATTGTGTTCAATCCAAGTTTGAATCTGTTAACCCCTGAATAACTGATGCTGAATAACAACTGTTAGCTTTCTCTTGTGTCCTTAAGAACAATGCTTTTGTATGTAATTGCAGACATTACTCCTTCCAGACACTTTTGCTTCCTGTCTTGTATTTTTAAACTGATATCTTAAATCTAATGTTTCCTGTACTGGTGTGATCAGATTGTGATAATTCGAAATATTTCCTGTCTTCTGAGTATATTCCAGGTGTGGTGTTGGAAGTGCTAATCTATTTTAGCATGATTGTAGATCAGTACATTTAGATATCTGTCTTGGGCTTGCTGTCTTTGTACCTTTGGTCTTGTGGTATGCAGCCACATGACCTCCATTTATAACCATTGACATATTTCAGCAAAATCAGTGGTTAGGAGTTCAGAATCTTGCTGATCTATTTTCCCAGTTACACACACTGCCAGTTTTCATTTAATGCCTCCCAACCCTGCTCTGGCATCCCCCAGGAACTTCCAGTTTTGTTTTTGCAGTCAAATACTGCCGATATTGATTTTAATGGGTCATGGAAACATTTGTTAAACATGACTGGTTAGGAGATAAGGAATTGCATGAAAGTGCTTCCCACGCTCCCTCCTGATTGATGTATGTATGGCAACATGAATCCTGTTCAACTGCCACAAAATAACAAAATAAAGTACAGTCCAGTTGTACAAGAGGATTGAAAATCCCTCCTGTAGCCCCATAGTTAGTTTTGAACTTGACAGCCCGGTGCTAGTTTCAAGCTGCAGTTGCACTGATGTGTAACTTGGGACTGTGCAAAGTCACAATGGTCACAAACTATCTTGGTTGTAATGTAAGCATAGCAGACCTTGGAACTGAACTGGAATTAAATAAAGTGGATTCATTTCAAGTAGCTCATAATCTGTTCAGTTAATCTACTTCTGTCCAGTATTATTTCTTTGTTTACATTCTTGACTATCTGTTAAACTGACTGTCATTACAGGAATAGGGAAAACCCTCTTTTCTTTTGACATTAGCTGAAATCAGATTCTCAACTTTCTGCTGGGATACAAAGTTCCTGTTGTTCGTATTCTGTCATTATTTTCTTGACCAAATATCTTGCAATATTTGATCATGTTTTACTTGATGCAATCTGTTCCAGTCCACAGCTTGTCTCTCATAAATTTTAAGCCTGATGTTTATTAATTCCTTAAGCTAAGTGTCTGCAGCTACCTGCCTGATCATTCTTTTAGAAGGACAGATCTATGTTGTTACATGCACATGTCTGATGCTTTTTTGGCCTTTGATTGGCATAAATATTTTGCTACACATTGCCATTGTAAATAATGTAGGGATATTTTAAATGATTGCCTGAGCAGCTGCCTTGAAGCAAAATTTGTCTAGCCACAGTGTGAACTTAGTAAATCAGGCATATTGCCTTTTGTGGTTGAAAGCCACAAAGTTAGTTTTGGAAAGGTGGACAGTTTGAAGATGGTGTCCTTGTGGTGGTGTGAGCCTACGTAGTGATGACCCAATCAAGGTCATAAATGCTTATTTGAAAGTAGAAGTTACAGAGCACAATTCGCTCTTTAATACTTTGGTCTATTTTTGTGCTGTATATCCATTTGGCCCAAGTAGCCCATCCCATTGTGGATGCTCAAATCTCCACTCATCTATCTTATCTCGTATCAGCGGGCTAATTTTCAATTGTTGCAGAAGTTCTTGTTGGATAACAGAACTGATTCCCACCTGTGGCGTTCACTTGTACTCTTTTTGCTTTTCAGGAGAACGCATAATTGCTCCCTTAAAACCTCAATTTTACATTTATTTGCACCGAAGGCCACAACTTGGAAATAAGTATGTTAAATTCTATGTTAGCAGTTTATTTTTGATGCATTCAGGTTTTCGAGTCAAACTGTAGTAATGCTCTAACATTCTAGTCTGTGAAATTTAGCAACCATTTGTCCATTTTGTAAACTTCACCATATGTGGGAATGTTGACTGATGGTGACAAACAGCCTGTTTCACAAAGGTGGCTGAATGTTTGAGCCGTCTTAAGCCAGGGCTATTCCAAACTGAGGTAAACAGTGAAAGCTACTCAGGCTCTTCCTAAAAGAGCCAATGAATGCCATTATCCAGCTCTTGAAGATTTGGTGTAGTTTTTTTTGTGTGGTTGAACATCTAAATTCCTTCAGTTGGTTGTCAAGTATTAAATTTTCATAGGCTTAGATATTTGGATGTGGCCAATTCTCTTTGGGGCATTGGGATTATAATAATGAGTGATAATTAAAACAGCATCACTTTGTTTAATTTTTTTTTCAATAATCTCTTCCCCGGGGAAATTTTAAAATGCTGCAAATAACTGGCAAAAGAAATCACTTCAGAGTGAACAGTAGAAAAGATCATGGTATTATGGAGTGTAGCAGACAAATATAATGGCAGTGCAGGCACGATGCAGATCAGATTAGGAAACTAAATGGCAACTAATCCATTCTAAACATTTTGGGCTTTGGGGGATAGATTGTGTACAGGTACAGTGTTTCAAATCTAATTTTCTGAAAACCAGACATTTAGATGCTGCCTTGCCTGAATTTTAAGTGTGTAGTTACTTAGTAAATTGATTTGTGGAGATCATTGAATTCTTGTGTATGAGTTTTATTTTAATAACTATTCACAGGACATCATGCATATATTTTGCCAACAGCTGCAAATCTTTCCATATTTGGAATGAATATAATACAACACTCACCCACCCACCCAACCATGAGTTTGTTCATTGTGCTGAATAAACAATTGTTGTGATCTCTGTGGGGAACCACAAACCAAATTTTACCAATTTTTCTGAATGACCCACAATCAAAAAAAAATTACCAATGAAATTTCATGTTTTTGTAGCCCATTGCTTTAACACAAATAAAAATCCACACAAACTAATGTAACAAGCCTACAATTGCTGAATCTCCGTAGCATAGTTCACGATAGTCTTGCTGGCACAGGTTGTTCCCACAGACTTGCTAAACAATCTGGTTGGCTTTGGCAAAGCTGAAGCATAGAATACAATATTCAAGGCAAAATCAATGTCATAATCCTGAATTCAGAGTTCATTATTCTGAAATAAATGTCCAGAAGCTGGTATTTTGTCTCCAAGGCAGCCTTTATTTACACGTGGAGAATCCTTGACACTGATCCAGCTTCATCAAAGCCAGCTGTGGGTGAACAGAACCTCTGACACTCATGTTTATATCTGTCAGCCTGGGCTTCCTGATTAGAGCAGATTAACAGTCCCAATCAGGGAACTCAGTCTATGAGGTCCACCTGGCGAGTATTGTTATCACTACAATGTTCTTTATAACAGCCTTACTCAAATTTCTTGTTTTGCCTTATTTGATTTCCCCTGCTGTAGCCCTACTTTGCCTGCAACTCTTCTTTGTCTTCCAGCCACATGACTATTCTTTGGTAACATCCTTCCTGTTGGTACTGCTTGCAGGTCAAGGTGGACCGACGTTATTATAATAATAATACTCAAAGTTTTAGAACTGATGCAAACTCTAAGGACTCCTTTCAAAAGTTCCCCAAGCCATTACAGATGCCACATATTTTTTGCTTCCTTATGATGATTGTGTGACAACATTTGGCCTACAATCAATATTCAAAAATGCAGCTTTGTCTCTGCTTTCCTAAACATTGATCTAGTGCTTTTTGTTCCTTTTTTGGTTCCATAGCACGTGTCTGTTGTCCTTGTGTTCATCTAGTGAGTTGTGATTTGAGACTGTGTGCATGTACTCACGGATATTCTCTATATCATTGATCTTCTCTGCTGCCAATGATATAAATGACAACTTAAAAAGAGTTCACAATGGTGAATTATCATTGACTGTTTCATCTATCAGCTGATCCACGTACAATTTCCAAGTGCCAAAAAGCACTCTTCTGGTTTAGAATCTAAGGCAATGGAATCTGTTGCTTGCTATTTGCAGCAGAGAAGGTTGATGGATAGACCTGACTGAGAAGCATGGACAGAGTGAATAGAAAGCTGCTGTTTCCCTTAGTCAAAGGGTCAATACCAAGGGGGACATTATTTTAAAATGAAATGCAGAAATTATAGGGAGGATTTCAGAGGAAAAATTTGAAGCATAGCCTATAATATTCAATGCAAAATCTATGCCATAATCCTGAATTCAGATTTGTCTGAAATAATGCTCCAGTTTGTTTTTGCCCAGAGGGTGGTGGGGTTCTGGAATGCACTGCCTGGCAGGGTAGTTGAGATGGGAAACCTCTCAATCTTTTTTTTAAAAAAAGTACTTGAAATGTCACCAATATTCAAGACTGTGGGACCAGTATCGGTTGTCGTATATATTTGGCAGTACAGACTGTGGGTCAAAAGGCCTCTTCTGTACTCAATGATTCAATTCCTAATGATGCCATTACTGCTTCTCATTTCTTCTCTCTTCTCTTGAAGATAATTTATGAGCCTTGTCATTAAGATTTTAACTCATGATCCCAGCTTTTAAGTTTGCAATGATACATAGTTTAAATCTGGCCCTAGATAAATAAGCTCTGTCTAAATGTTTTTATGGCCCAGAAACCTCTGTTTGAGGATGTGGGAATAAAAAATAAACACTTCTACAGTCTTGGAGATGTAGAACAAAATCAATTACTTTTTTTGGCATAATTTAACATTGTTAGTACATAACCATCATGTCCTCACTGCATTCTCATCACTACTTTTCCCTGTGGGACATTGCAGTTACTGATGTTGCTGGTAAACTGTTGTAACTCTTTGATCAATCTTGGCCACCAATATGATCAAAGCATGGGTTGTGGTGACGTGGAACTTTTTAAATTGAGAGGAAGGATTGAACATCCACAATAAAGAAGTAATTGCTGGTGACAGGCAATTATGCATGTCTGCAACATGGATGAGCACTGGAGAACATAAGGAAGATGCATTCCCAAGCCTCCAAAGCCAGAGAACCAAACTGTTGCATGAAGGGAAATATTTCCAAATTGGGTACTGAGGTAGGGCATAGAGAATTCGCTGGGAGAAAAAGCATAATCTGCATTACAGGAAGCTTTTACTTAGCTTGTGTAGTCGTCGTGCCCAAATCAGTTTTATTTTGTAATATATCTCCTGAGATTTAAGAAGAAATTGCTTGGCTAATGATGAACAGATTTGTTTATGTATCCCATCATTTACTTGGTTGGTATGTGTTTTTTATTCAGTGATGTGCCAGTCCTGTCGGGACAATGTTCTCTGGCATAGTGCATAATTATATTTTGCCTCTGAATTTTCGCTGTAATGGGATAGCCACGACAGAGTTGTAATGTTGTTATTGGGTGAATAACCTTGAGGCTCAGGCTAATGCTGTGATGGAATTTAAATTACATTAATAAAATATGGGACTGAAAGCAAGCCTCAGTGGTGACTATAAAACTATCACCAGTAGTTGTTAAAAATACATGTGAGTCCAGAACCACAGTTTGTTAATTCTTAACAATCCCTTGAAATGATCCAGCAAGCCACTGAGTTCAAGGAGAATTGGGAAACTGAAATAATTCCTGGTCTTGCTAGTGACACCCACAAATCAAGGAGAATGGAAAAAGAGTGCAAAGTGTCACTCCCAAAGAGATGGTTTCACTTTTTTTTCATTTGTTGTTTTTTTAATAAGGTAAAATCGCATTAGAAGCAAATGGGTGTTAATGAGTTTTATACATTACTACCTGAAGCAGTTTCTTCTTAAACAATCTTACAATAGGCTGCAGTACAGAATGTGTGAGAGCAATTGAAGTGTGTTATGGAGGTGGGTGTGGTTCAGTGTGTCTTCATGGCTATTTGTGTTCTTCACAAAGAGGACAGAAATCATGCAAGTACCAACAAAGTGTTGGGAAGATATGGTAAAAATAACACTCTCTTTGATTATGTTGACTTATTTCTGCAACACTGTGAACCATAGTGCGTGGGATGGCAGGATGAGCAGACCATGGGATAGCCTTGTGTTTTGGAGTGGTTTTCATTACTTTAAACATCCACATTTGAAGGATCTTCAGTTATCTTATTGTAGCCCAAAAACAATTATTAAAATGATGCTTGATATTAGTTACAGAATTACCAATCATAGCACCTTGGATAATCTGTCTGTTTGCATAGTCGTGCACAAAACACTAAAGTTGTTTCCTTTAATTACATTCACCAACATATATTGGGTTCTTTATCCTACATGTGCATGCTTTGGGTTTTATGCATAAAGTTCAAGATTATTAGAACTTTTTTGTATGTTTCTGTACAGTACTTTGAAATTCTGTACTTCTGTGCAACACTTCTAAGATTTGAGACCAACACTTTGCAAAATTTAAGCAGAATGTGTTGTGTGTTTTGTGAACACTAGTTGGTTAAGTGTTTTCTTTCTTTTTCTTAAAGAGAAGTGCTTGTGAGTTGGGTAGACTGTAAACCATCATCTGGCAGAGGAGGTTTGATAAAAATCATAAAGATTTAAGACTTCTCACATCAATTGATTTCCAACTAAATGATATTAAGGCTCAACAGATCGAGAGGCAAGAGTTGAGTGAAGTTATTTCAATTTCAGTTGATTTGAACTTTGGAATAGTTCAATATCTAAGCTGTCTGAAAGGTATCTTGACTAGGACATACCTTTTTATGTGAGCTCATGGGATTGCGACTAATATTTTGTTTTAAATGGTGAAGATCTAGTAAAAGCCTTGGAAAATTTTTTGTATAGGTTTTTCTTAAAATTCCTGATGGTTTCCAAATCTGATTTGAGCCAAAGGTCATGAGAATGATTTTGGATTGCTATTGAATTCCTTGCAACGGTTTGAAGCCTTATTACAAAAGTCACAGTGAAGAAAGGGATCATTTAAAGCCTTCCAGAATGATAGTTCTGGTATATGTAATTGCCTGTATTACACACTGATAAGTAGGAGGCAGTGTGTTTTGACAGGACCAAAAGTATGTTTGCCTCACCTCATGTGAGAGAAGTTTCTCCCAAACCTACTAACACATTGTTTCATTCTCTAATGAGAGTATTAGACTTTGAGGCAAATTTTAAATTCTGCGTGCATGAAAATTGGTGGGTCTTTCTGACATGGTTGTTAAGACCACAAGGTAGAGGATCAGAATTAGGCCATGCAATCACAGCTAATATATTTGTCAACCCCATTCTTCCGCCTTCTCCTTGTAACTTAGATTCCCTTACTAATCAAGAATCTATCTACCTCTGTCTTAAATGCACTCTATGACTTGGCCTCCACAGCTGTCTGTGGCTGTAACTTCAACCGATTCACCGCTCTCTGGTCATTAAGAAGCTGTGGATGTTTGGTTTCTTAACATCACCTGTTTCTTATTTTTATTGTATTGACTCAAATTAAATGATTAAAATTGTGCTTGGGGCACAGCACTACATTTTGTGCAAGCTAATGGCGACATGGGAAAAATTAAAAGATTAATGCAAAGTTATTAAACATGTTTGCCTCTTTGCATATGTCTCATACCTTAACTTTTAATACATAAAAAAAGTTATTCACAGAAGAATGGAATCAACCTAGCTACATATTTAGCATTTGAATTTGCTTGTAGATGGTTAGAGCACATGGATAACATTCTTGATTGTGGCAAGTGGCAAATAAGATTGGCACCACACAATGAATGTCTCCAGCTCGAGAGAATCCAACCATGACCTTTTGATACTCAATGGTGCTGCCATCACTGAATCCCTTGCTATTGACTTCCTGGGGATTACCATTGACCAGAAAATGAACTGGACCAGCCATATAAACAGTGTCCAGAAGACCATGTCAGAGGTTAGGAATTTTGTATCCAGTAACTCCCCAAAGCCTGCCTTAGGAACATTAGAAAATTGGAGCAGGAGTAGCCCATTTGGCCCTTTAGAATGGCAGGGCTGATTCATAGGATCTGATCATCCAACTCAATCTAATGTTCCTGCTTTCTCCCCATACCCTTTGATCCCTTGAGTACTAAGAACTGTATCCAACTCGTTTGTTTGTTTTGTAGAAAAATTCAATATTTTGGTCTCCATTGTTTTTTGTGGCAGATAATTTCACAGGCTTTCCACTTTCTGAAGAAATTTCTTCCAGTTGAGTCAATCCTAAATATCTTTCAACATATCCTTAAATTATGACTCTGATCAGTGGTACCTATTTCCTGCATTTACCTTGTCTAGCCCTGAATGTTATAGATTTGAGTCCCCCCCCCCCCCCCCAGCCACTCAACCTCTTCGTTCCTTCTCAATTCCAGTGAATATTGTCCTAACTGATCCAATCTTTTGTCACACATCAGTCCTGCCATCCCTGGAATCAGTCTATAAATCTTTTTGTTTACAAAGCCAGAAAATCTTTCCTCTGGTAAGAAAACCAAAACCTTTCTCAATTTTGTTGATGTCCACAATATACAAGGCATAATCTCTCAAATGTGATGAAATACTCTCCACTTACCTAAATGAGTGCAGCTCCAACAAGCTCAAAAAATTTGACACCATCTAGGACAAAACAACCCACTTGATTGGCACCCATCCACCACCATCATTATTGACAATGGTAACAATGTGTATCATCTGCAGTAACTCATTAGGGGACCTCTGTTAGCACCATCTCTACCATTTAGAAAGACAAGGGCAGCAAACATATGGAAACAGCTCCATCTCCATGTCCCCATCCTTATTTAGATTTATATTGCTGTTCTTGCATTGTTGCTAGGTCAGGATTCTGGAAATCCTTACCAAACAGACCTCTGGGTGTCCATTATGCAGCAGTTAAAGAAGATCAGTTATTGCCACTTCTCTGGGGCATTATGATTGGGCAATAAATGTTGGGCATCGATATCACATCCCTTGAGTGAATAATAAAACATCTTGAACTCTTTATCTTCTACCCTCATTCTGCATCTATATTTTCTAACTGTTTTTAATGCATGACAGTTTATTGGTCTTAAAATGATGTGACCATATCTGTCTATTTTTCCCCTCTCTGTCTATGGAAGAATGTTTTAACACCTTGGTATGAGATTTCATTGCCTGTCTTTAAAATGAAAATAGTTAATCTCCTTTTAGAATGAAGTGACGTTTCTTTTTAAATTAGTGGATGGCAAATCCATGAAAAATTCAAAAGTTAATTTTCAAAAAGCGAAATTTTCAAATTGTACATGTATTGCTCAAAGCGATGGGAGTGCAGAATGATTTCAAAATACTGTAACATTTATAGGTGTTCCAAAATGAATTATTTGTTGCTGGAGGGATTGTATGACAAGCAAGTGAAATTTGAAATAAAGAATTTTGGCTTTACTTGTGGAGTCCGTTTGTGCTCTGGTCTTTTAGAATTCAAATTTTGACTGGAGAGTAACTGAAGCTTGGATTCCGGGCATGGATATGACCAAACTCTCATACAATGAATGAGAGCAGGCAGGCTAAAAATATTCCGTGAAATCATCACCAGGTTCTGACTTTGCTTTCATTACTCTGGAAAGGATTTGGGTCTTTGTTAAAAACATTGGTATATATTGGGTTTGTGACATGAACTGTCTCATTCTGTTTGCTCAGATTTTCACGGAAGTAAAGACCTTGCTGGGTTATGTAGCAGTTAAGACTCTTTGTGAACAAATCAACCTTCTTGTGCTGCCTTTTACATTCTGGCCCCTGCTATTTGAAAGCATTCTGGAAATCTTGCGTTAGTATTCTGTCAGTATATGATTTTACACAAAAGAAAAAGAACTGTGGATACTGGAAATTAAAAACAAAAATAGAAATAGCTGGAGGAACTCAGCAGGTCTGGCAGCATCTGTGGAGAGGAAGAAGAGTTAACACTTTCAGTCCAATGACCCTTTGGAACTAGTTTGGAACAGTTACAATGCAGTGTCATGGACTTGGGAGTAGCACAGTTAACATTTCCAGAAGCTTCCAGACCTGCTGAGTTTCTCCAGCAATTTCTGGTTTTTGTTTTTGACAGGAAGTGCAGAAGGTGTTAATTTATTCCATCGTGAGTTTGACAAATTCATATAACTGACTGCAAGTATTCATCATGTATTAACCCAAACATAACAGCATTGTCCTCAAAAACATTGGCATAAACCAAATCTGACTTCTCTATATTCATCCTCCAACCTATGTGTACCATCAAATTTGCGCCTGTAAAATTGTTTTTGTTTTGCATTTGCATTGGTTTAACACTGGGGAATCAGCACACAGACCCTGGTCTCCTGGTGTCAAAATTAAACTGGACATGCAAGGTATGTGTACATTTTGTTGGGGCCTGACTGGGTTCACTTAATTTTGTTGGCTACATTGTGATGTAGAATTGCACCAACCACTTTCCGTACTGGCTGTCATAGCTCATGTGGGTCTGTCTCTTGCCTTGTCTCGGCTTTAATGCGGATAGTACATTTCCAGCCATATGACCAAGTTTCTCATTCTCTCTCATAACGGACAGAGATGCCTGTGGTCTATCGTAGACTAATTACAATACCTACCTTAGGCCTGCCTGTATTTTCTTTCTTTAATGAAATGATTGAAGATCTGTTATTCAATTTTTTAAAAAAGTCATGATATTGCAGTAAAGCGTGGTTTTGAAATTTAGGAAAACTAATTTAAACATTTACCCTATTTATTATGGGAAGACAATAATTTCATTCAAATTGTGTTGCTGCTTTTAATTGGTGTGTTTAATATCTTGAATTTGTTCGGAAACTGGAGTGAGTGTACAGATCACAGTTGTCACGAGGTGAAAAAGCTTAGTTTTAAAGGCTAGTTAATTGCTCAACAGTCTTCCCTATAACAGCAACAGAATCAATAGATGTATTGTTGAAGCTATGGTATGTTCTGTGGTAAACCAGGAACAATATGCTAATGTTTTAAATTTTTGTGTTATTCTATTGAAAACATAATTAATTATAACCTATAGATGCTTGCCCAATTCTGCTTTGTAATGCTATCCTCATTAGCAAATTGCAGAAAAGCCTGTTCTGCAGCTATTAGTGAAAGGTAAGGAGTAACAATCTTAAGTTGAGAAGTCATTCAGGTTTGCGGGCTTGGTATTCAGTTTTGATGTGCAGGACTGATAAAATGTAATTCCAGGACAGCGCATGACTGCCAAGACACTTTCTTTTTATTGTTGCTGTTGTGTAGAAGTCCAGATCTCATTCTTTGCTCATGCTCTATAGCAAGTCTTTTGTTTCTATTAATTTGACACTAGCAATTTACCAAAATATTGTTGCAAGTTTGTATATCTTTTACAAAGAAAGGCATTGTGTTTAAATTTGAATTTTTTTCCCCCAGCAAATGCCCTAATGCACTTCAGGACCAATACAGGACTTGTTTTTTTTAAAAAGTGTCATCAGTTTTACTGTAAATGTGACAGGTAAACCATACACTATAAGATTCCACCTCCAATAAGGGAGCCATTGTTGTTTTTCCAATGAAAATTTACTCATCATTAGTCAGGACACAAAATATTTTCCTCTCCTCTTCAAATCACTCCTTCGGGTGTTTTGTATCCAACTGAGTGGGCAGACAGGCTAATGAGCTGAGTTTCCTGTCTTCTGGTCAACTTACTTTTTGTTCTGCTTGGCAAGATTCTGCAGAGCCCAAGGCATTGTTAGTGACCCCATGTGACAACTGTGCCATTCTCCATCACATAGCTTTCCTGAAGCGCAAGCTGCTCTATTCCATTATCTGCTGGAACAGACACTCCTGCAGGCTAATGACTGTGTATTCCAGGTCAGAGTCTTGCCTTTATTTTAAACTGATCATCTGTGTTAGCTACTTGGAGAGCTGGTTCCTAAAATGGCTCCCCTGACAGACTGGTGAATGTGTCTCAATACTGTCTGTCCAGGGGTCTTTTTGACTATACTTTGGGCACATTTTGCAGCCCAAGTATTGCAAAGCGAAGCTGCTCTGTAACAGGCAGCATGACACTGACAGTGAGCCAGAATACATCCCTGCTGAAATATCCTGTTTCAGACTGCATTGGCCATGTGCCTGGCAGCTAAGTATCACATTGCTCAATATGGTGCTTCCCTGAGTTCACAGATGTAGTAGAATGATGTCTACTTCATAACATTGTCCTGTGCTGGTGAATCAAATACTGAGACCAATTAATGCCTTCCTGCCACATTACTGTCTTACAGTGATTGGAGGTTCCCATGTCATATGGGTATGTTGACCTGTAAACCTTGCGGGAGGCAGGGAATCCTACCTGATTGGTCACCCTGTGGCCCTTCTATATTCAAGAATAATCCTTGCTGCCCACACAACCACCCTACCTTTGTCACCCCTCTCCACCTACCAGAAAGTCTGTTTGACTGACCCTGTTACACTCCAAGTCGCTGTGATCCAAGGGACTCCTCCCCTTTTGTTGCTTCTGCATCAGCCTGCAGTCCTGCCAGTTGCCACTGCTCCTAGTGGTGCTGCAGAGTCTGAAGAGTTGCTGGCCACCTGATTGTCAGCTTGCTCGAGGAGTTGGAATTACAACCCCTAAAGGGTGCCCCCAATACCGGTTAGCAGCCATTTGGATTCATTTAAGTATTCCATTTGGAGGCCAGTCTTGGGATGTGACGGTGGGATAGCTGTTTGTGGATTTGACAAAGTTTCTGTTTGCTAAACTTGGACCCTGTGCAGCGAGTAGGCGCCCTCTGCAGTGCAGTGAGATGGGACATAGAAAACTGAAGGGGCAGCAGCTACAGGAAGAAAAGAAACAGATTGCCTGTAATTTAGTGCTGTTTCATATCAAATCTAATTCTGGTAAAATGGCTTGACAGGAAATCAAGAATAGGTTGATTGGATGGATACAAACCACTTTCTATTAGAAGAAATTAAAGAGCAATAACCTCTTATGTCAAGCAATCATTATAAAAGTTACAAATGCAAAAAAGGAAATCAAGGCCACTTGGAATACTGCATTCAGTTCTGGTCTCCCTCTTATTGGAAGGATGAGGTGAGACTTTGAAAAGGTTTAGAAAAGATATACAGGATGTTGTCAGGGTTGGAGGATTTGAGCTACGGGGGAGGCTGAATACGCTGGGGCTGATTTCCCTGGAGCATCGGAGACGGGGGTGGTGGGGGGAGGTGGGGGAGATGACCTTGTAGAGACTTATAAAATCATGAGGGACATGGATAGGATAAATAGACAAGGTCTTTTCCCTGGGGTGGGCAAGTCTAAACTAAAGGGTATACGTTTCAGGTGAGAATGGAAAAAGGTTTAAAGGGGACTTAAGTGGCAAGCTTTTCACACAAAAGATGGTGTGTGTATGGAATGAGCTGCTGGAAGAAATGGTAAAGGCCAGTACATTTGTGGCACTTTAAAAGCCATCTGGGTGGCTGTATGAATAGGAAGGGTTTCAAGGGGTATGGGCCAAATGTTGGCAAATGGGACTAGATTAATTTGGGATATCTGGTCGGCATGGATGAGTTGGACTGAAGGGTCTGTTTCCTTGCTTTACTTCTCTATGGCTCTAATCCAGTGTTTAATTCTCGATGATCTTTTTCATTCATGGGATTGGGTGTCACTGGCTAGGCCAGCATTTATTGTCAACCCTAACTGCCCAAAAAGCAGTTGAGACTCGACCACAACGTAAGGTAATTTGTTAAGAGTAATTAGTGACCCAGATATATTTTTGCCTGATAATTGGCACGAGTTTCATGGTCAATATTTGACTTTATTCCAGATTTTTACTGAACTCCAATTCTACCATCTGCCTTGGCAGGATTCAAATCTGTCCCCAGAAAATCACTTGGGTCTCCGGATTAATAGTCTCGTGATAATCCCACAAGGTCATTGCCTGCCCTATAAAGTCAAAGGGCATTGACTTTTAGAAACTGGTTAGGGACTGTTTCCCTGTGCCAGTGCAGTTGAACACTTTCAAAAGTGGTGATTATATCCCTTTTGTTTTGGTTATCTTATGTCACACAGCCAAGAATTTTAGAGAGAAAGAGGTTAACAAGAGGTTAAACATTGCATCTGTCAAAGGAAATGGCTTGTAAGGATCCAGAAAAAGTAGCAAGCCTGAGATTTGGAGCAGTTTGGGAGTTGGCAATATGTGATTAAGAGAATTATTTTAAAGCTAATGAGGAACATAAAGATGGATGGTAAAACCTTTCCTAGTATTAAAAAGGAAAAGATTTACTGGGACGAAGTATTATTTTGGCTCATTTCAGGTGGACATGGGAAATGATGATTGAGAACAGGGAAATGCTGAGAAAGCTGAATAATTGCTTTGTCACAAACTTTTAAAAGCAGAAATTGCTGGAAAAGCTCAATAGGTCTGGCAGCACTTGTGGAGAGAAAGCAGAGTTAAAGGCCCAGTGATCCTTCTTCAGATCTGATTGTAGCCAGGAAAAGGTTGGTATATGCAGAAGATGGGGAAGGGGGACAGGAGTAAATGATAGGTAGAGATGGAGCTGAGAGAGAGAGAGAGAGAGAGAGAAAAACAGTTGCGATTATAAAAGAATGGGTAAGGGTCAACCAGGGAGAACAAATTGCTGCTAATGGGCTGCTTGTGGTAACAGACCATGATGACTAGGCCTGGTTTGTGGGCAGGGCTAGAGGACATGGCAGAAGGTGCTCAGACTTGAACTATTGAACTTGATATTGAATACTGAAGGCTACAAGATTCCCAAGTGGAAAATGAGATGCTGTTCTTCCAGCTTCCGCTGAGCTTCCCTGGAGCACGCAGGAAGCCTGAGGCTGAGATGTTGGCCAGAGAACACCTGGAGGTGTGTTGAAGTGGCAGGCAAGAGGAAGCTTACAGTCCTTTTATTTTTTTTTGCAGACAGAACGTAGATGTTCTGCAAAGTTGTCACCCGGACTATGTTTTGGTTTAAAGGAGACCCTTTACTTTGTCTGTCTTTACAGAGTAAAGGTACAGAAATTCTTCCAGATAACCAATTGACTTGTTGAAACTGAAGACATGAAAGAAATTAGCAACAGAGTAAATGTGTGAAAAGTTAACTGGAGTGAAGGTTTGAATCTCCTGGACCAGATGAGCTACACCCTGGAGTGCTGAAGGATGTGATTATCGATCATTAATGCGTTGGTGATCATCTTTCAAAATTCTACAGATTCCAGGATGGTTCAGAGTAAAGTACCAACTGTAACTTCAGTATTTGAGAAAGGAGGGTAGTTGGAGATTGGAGAACCAGAAAGCTATTAGTTTGACATCAGTAGGAAGGAAATGTTAGGAAAGATAAGGTAAAATCAGTATGCTCTCCCAGATGACTGGTGGTGAATTTAACCTGAGGATTGGTAAGCCTTAGTTGAGGGCTGAGCTCCCAGGTATTGCCTTCGTAGTAACCTCAGCCGATGTGGGAATTGAACCCATGCTGTTGACATCACTCTACATTGTAAACCAGCTGCCCAGCCAACTGAACTAACCAGCCCCAATCTGAAAAGATGGGGTAACTGAACACAGAAAATGATGATGGAGTTGGGCAGAATCAACATTCCTTTTATGAAATGGAAATCCTTTCTGACTAAACCTGTTGGGAGTGTGTGTTTTTTTTTGAGTGTCTTACTAGTGACCTGGTTACAAGAGAACTAATGGATGTGATGTATTTGGATTTGCAGGAGACTCTTGATAAAGTGCCACACAATAGGCAAGTAAACAAAATGAGTGTTTGGGGTTGAGGGCAATATTATTATGAATTGAAAATTAGTTAACACACAGGAATAAATGGATCATTTTTAGAGTGACAGGCTGTTACCAGTATGGTAGTACAAGGATCGGTACTTGGGTCACAGGTTTTAATAGTTTATACTTCATAGTGATTGAGATGTGGGGACTAATTGTAATATTTCCAAATTTGATTACCAAATCAAGTGGGAATATGAACTGAGACTGTAATGAGACTTCAGACTTGAACAGGTGTCATGAATGGATAAGAATATAGCAGATGGAATGTAATCTGAATAAATGTGAAGTTATCCTCTTTGATAGAAAAATCAGACAGGTTTTCTGAAATGGTGAGAATTTGCAAATTCTTGGTATCCAAAAGGACCTGGGTTTCCTTGTCCAGGGAGTCACTAAAGTTGTTTTAGGTCAGTCTTTAATGTCCTTTTTTTTTAAAACAACAAAAGCAGATGAATAATTGCTTCTGTCTATAAGCAATGTATATTAGTTCTGCTGTTGGCTTATTTGTTAAAAGAACCAATGAGGAAGGCCAATCCTAAGCTGGCCTTTGTCACAAGGTTATTGGAGTACAGAAGTGAAGAAGTCTTTCTGCAGTTGAAATGAGCCTTACTGAGACTGGACTCAGAGCATTGTGTGCACTTTTGGTCTCTCCTCTGAAGATGCCAAACTTGTCATTGAGGGAGTGCAATGGAGGTTCACCACACTAACGGTGGGATAGTCGTCTTTAAATGAGAAGAAACTGTGGAAACTAAATGTTTCCCTAGTTTTGATCTCATTAACTAGTTTACTCCTTTTTCCTGTGTTGCTGCTGTATTAGCCATTGTATTGCACATAATCACTGCTATGATTTCTCATTGCACCATGATTTGAGGCATCTGTCGGAGGATGCATGCAAGGAGCTGTGTGTGAACGAAGAAGGGAAACAGCTGTGGCGGGGCAGGAAGACTTATTCTGCTAAATCAGAGTTGCAGCTTAGTTATGGAGAAGCTGGAGAGAGTAGTGTAAAAGTAGAATATAATCTGTAACTGTGGTTTGTTAACTGTATTCTGAAATTACAGGGGAAATATTTTGCTGTTCATGATTTGTACTAAAATTATAGACTTCAGTACAAAGGATAGAGTTACTGTGATGGCTATTAAATACTGAAATATTCCTGAATATATTTAAGGCAAACAGCAGAAATATGAAGGTTGGCTTAAAGATACTTTATATTTGTATGCAATTTCCTAGTCTGCTATTTTAACAAGTGTATTGAAGACTGAGCTAAAATAGCTCAAAGCAATTGAAAATATTGGCTTTTGTGTATCTTAATTTCAAGGTTCAGTTTCATTATACTGATGCCTGAGGCAGATTGCATATTCTTTAAAGACTACCTGGGTCCTTCTTTCATTTCAATAACTTAAACACACATATGACCCATTTTTACTAAGGAGTGAGAGATGATGCAATTCCGATGATCACTCCTCAGAAATGGAGAGACCAATTTAACCAGCAACTGGACGTTTCACTGACTTTGGATGGAGTCTTGCAACTTTATAGCAGTGGCGGGGAAGATGGAGGGCGGGGGTGGGGAAGGAGGAGTGGGAAAGGGTCCTGTCCACTGGGACCCTGACAGAGTGTAATACATTTGAAATAACTCTGGCCCATCTTGCCTCACAAAGCAAGAATGCTGGTCACAGGATGAGTAATTTTGAATAACCATTTTATATGTGTGAGTAGAAAAGATATGAATGCTTTGAGACATGTCCTAACTCCAGTTTAACTAAATGTAATATTCATGTCCTACCTGTGATGGTTTAGTCATCCTGGGTTGCAGCACTTTTTAAAACTTTTATTTTCCCCACGAAAACCGTTGAGTTCAGTGAAAATGATTTATGGCCTCTTTCTTTCCAGAACAAATGAGTATGAATGCACACTTTGTGAAGCCAACTTGACCCAAGAACATTTTGACATAAGCTGGCTGAGCGGCTGCTGTGTGGACCATCAGTGCAGAAATGCCCAATATTTAGGTTTACTTGTTTCTGATTATAACAAGGATATATTTTCCAAAAACAAAGCCTTTTGGTTTTGCTGTTTTTTTTGAATACTGAAAGAGTGCAACTTCACCTGAAGGTTTTATCGACATTAATGCATCACTGCTTTATTCATATTCAAATATACAGCCATTTGTTTCTCATATTCATATCTTTAAAGAATGATAGAAAGATGTTATATTTATATAGCTTTTGTGAACCCGGCACACCCCAGCATGTCTTTGAGATAAGTCAATGCTTCAGAACCAAGTTGCCATATGTGATGCAGAAATGAGAGCCAATGTAAGTGCAGTAAGCTCTCTGCAAACTGTAAAATATCGATTATGGTTGCAAGAGGATGATTAATCAGGATTCCCATAAAGAGCTTCCCTAGCTTTCTTCGAACTTCTGTACTGTGATATTTATGCCCAGAGAAGAGAGACAGGGTCTTACATTAACAGCTCATTCACAGGTCAGCATCTTTGACAGTGTCACAGTTCACCAGAGCTGCACCATTTGGCCTGGAATTTAGGCTTACACATTTGGCGCGAATCTTAAACCTTCAGATTCAAGAGCACTACATCTGGGCCATAGCCTAACACACAATTCATTGTATGTGAAAAGCTTTTTAACAATTAATAAACCAGGTCAGCACAGTGACCCAAAACATGGTGCGCCAACACATTGTATTATACAGTGAGCTTAGCTTTTTTTTTGAATCCTTATTGAATTGGGGAGTGGTGCCAGAGCATTGGAAATTTGAAAATGTTACACTTCAGATTAGAAAGGAAGAGGAGCGAACCAAGGAACTGCAGGCGAATCAGTAGAGTCGGATGTACAGCACCGAAACAGACCCTTCGATCCAACCCATCCATGCCAACCAGATATCCCAACCCAATCTGGTCCCATGTCCCTGCAAACCCTTCCTATTCATATACACATCCTGGTGCCTTTTTCTTTTTAAATGTTGAATTGTACTCTCCTCCACCACTTCCTCTGGCAGCTCATTCTATACACTCACCACCCTCTGTGTGAAAAAGGTGTCCCTCCGATCTCTTTTATATCTTTCCCCTCTCACCCCTCTAGCTCTGGACTTTATCTATTTACCGTATCCGTGCCTCTTATGATTTTATAAACGTCTGAGGTCACTCCACTGCCTCCAACGCTGCAGGGAAAACAGCCCTGACCTATTCAACCTCTCCCTGTAGTTGAAATCCTCTAACCCTGGCAGCATGCTTGAAAATCTTTTCTGAAGTTTCACAACATCCTTCCGAAAGGAGAGAGACCAGAATTGCATGCAATATTCCGGCAGTGGCCTAACCTATATCCTGCACAGCATCAACATGACCTCCGAACTCCAATACTGAATACTCTGACCAGTAGAGGAAATCATACCAAACGCCTTCTTCACCTGCGACTCCACTTTCAGGGAGCTGTGAACTTGCACTCCAAGGTCTTTGTTCAGCAACACTTCCTCGGGCCTTCCCATTTAAGTGTACAAGTCCTGTTCTGATTTGCTTTTTCAAAATGCAGCACCTCCCATTTATCTAAATTAAACTCCATCTGCCACTCCTCAGTGCATTGGCCCATCTGATCAAGATCCCATTGTAATCTGAGGTAACCTTCTTCGCTGTCCACTACACCTCCAATTTTGGTGTCATCTGCAAACCTATTAACCACGTCTCCTATCCAAATCATCTGTATGAATGACAAAAAGCAATGGATCCAGCACTAATCCTTGTGGCACATCATTGGTCACAGGCCTCCAGTCTTAAAATTAACCCTCCTCTACCACCCTCTGTCTTCTACCTTCGAGTCAGTTTTCTATCCAAATAATTAGTTCTCCCTGTATTCCATGAGATCTAACCTTGCTAACCAGCCTACAATAAGGAACCTTGTCGAATGCCTTACTGACATCCACGTAGATTATGTCCACCACTCTGCCGTCATCTATACTCTTTTTTTTTTGTTGTTACTTCTTCAAAAAAATACAAGTTCATGAGACACCATTTCCCATGCACAAAGCCATGCTGACTACTTCTAATCAGTTCTTGCCTTTCCAAATAAATGTAATTTCTGTCTGTCTGGATTCCCTCCAATAACTTGCCCACCAACAATATCAGGCTCACTGATCTGTAGTTCCCTGGCCTGTCCTTACCACCTTTCTTAAATAGTGGCACCACGTTAGCCAACCTCCAGTCTTGCGGGACCTTACCTGTGGCTATCAATAATACAAATATTTCAGCAAGGGGCCCAGCAATCACTTCCCTACCATCCCACAGAGTTCTAGGTTACATCTGATCAGGTCTGGGGGATTTAGCCACCCTTATGCATTTTTAAGATGTCCAGCACCATCTCCTGTCTAATATGGTTAGTTGTTCCCCAATGTTCTGACTTCCACATCCACAATAAACACTGACGCAAAATACTCACTTTTTTCATCTGCCCCCATATCCTGTGGTTCCACATGATTGGACTTGCTGATCTTTGAGGGGTCCTATTCTGTCCCTAGTTACCTTTTCTTTTGTATTTAATGTATTTATAAAATTCTTTTGGATTCTCCTTAACCCTATTTACCAAAACTATCTCATGTCCCCTTTTCACCCTCCTGATTTCCCTCTTAAGTATACTCCTGCTTTGATATGCTTTCAAGGATTCTCTTTCTCTCTCCTGTCTATGCCTGATGTATGCATCCTCGTTTTATTCTTGACTAAAACCTCATTTCTCTAGTCAGCCAGCATTTGCTACACCCACCACTCTTGCCCTTCACCCTGACAGGAACATACTGTCCCTGGATTCAGTAATCCATTTCTGAAGACTTCTCATTTTCCAGCTGTCTCTTTCCATGCAACTATCTGCCCCAATCAGCTTTTGAAAGTACTGGCTAACACAGTCAAAATTGGCCTTCCTCCAATTTTGAACTTGTAACATTTGGATCCAGTCTAATGGTTCCCATCACCGTTTTAAAACTAATAGAATTGTGATCACTGGCCCCAAAATGCTCCCCTATTGATACCTCAGTCACTTGCCCTGCCTTATTTCCTAAGAGTAGGTGAAGTTTGCACCTTCTTTAGTGGGAACGTCCACATACTGAATCAGAAAATTGTATTGTACACGCTTAACAAATTCCTCTCCATCCAAGACTTTAACACTATGATAGTCCCAGTCTGTTTGGAAAGTTTTAAAATCCCCTACCATAACCACCCTAATATTCTTACAGATGGTTGAGATCCCATTTTTACAAATTTGTTTCTCAATTTGACTATTTGGGTGGTCTATTGTACAATCCCAATAAGGGGAACACCTTTTTTTTATTATTTCTCAGTTCCACCCAAATTTCCCTGGATGTATTCCCAGGAATCTGCCTAAATACAGCTATCATGCTATCCCTTATCAAAAACACTACCCCTCCTCCTCTCTTGACCCCCTTTCTTTCCTTCCTGTAGCATCTGTACCCTGGAACATTAAGCTGCCAGTCTTGCCCATCTCTGAGCCACATCTCTGTAATTGTTATAATATTCCAGTCCCATGTTCTCAACCATGCCATGAGTTCATCTACCTTCCCTGTTAGGCCCCTTGAATTAAAATGTAATTTAATTCATCTGCCCAACCTTGTTTTCTACTTTGGTCCTGCCTGCCCTGTCTGTTTGACTTACTCTTTTTTTTCTCCAGTGTACCAGTTTCAGACTGATCTCTTTCCCCGTTATCTCACTGGGTTCTCAACCCCCTTACAAGTTTAAATCCACCCAACAGCTCCAGCAAATCTCCCTGCCAGTATATTAGTCCCCTTCCAGTTCAGGTGCAATCCATCCTTCTTCTACAGGCCACTTCTACCCCAGGAGAGATTCCAGTGATTCAAACAAGTGAACCCTTCTCCCCTGCCCCAGCACCTCAACTATGCATTCATTTGCTCTTTCTTCCTATTCCTACTCTCACTAGCTTATGGTACCGGGAGTAATCCAGATATTACTACCCACTAAAACCTCCTTTTTAAATTCCTGCCTATCTTCCTGTATTCTCTCCTCAAACTCAACCCTTTTTCTTCCTATGTCGTTAGCTTCCATGTGTACAACAATCTCCTGCTAGTCTCTCTCCCTTTTTTTTGAGAATATTCTGCACCCTCTGAGATATGAACCTGACCCCAGGGAGGCAATGCCATTCTGATGGCTCACTGTTGACCACAGAAATGTCTGTCTGTACCCTTGACTAGACAGTCCCTGTTACAAATGATTGATCGGAACCGGATGTATCCTTTGTTACATTTGAGCCAGTCTTGGTGCCAGAAACCTGGCTGCTCGTGCTACATTCCCAAGAGTCCATCACTTCCTACCTTTTCCAAAACAGTGTACTTGTTTGAAATGGGGGTAGCCACAGGAGACTGCTGTATTACCTGCTTCCTATCCTAGCTTTTGCTGGAGGTAACCCATCCATCTGATTGAATCTCCTACTTCTCTCCCTTCTGCAACTGCCATCCATCACTCCCTCGGATCCTGTACATTCCTCATTGCATCTAACTGCTGCTCCAACTGATCCATGCGATCTGACAGGATTTGCAACCAAAGACACTTCCTGCCGACATAATCATCAATAACTCTCCCACATACACAGGAAGAGCACATCACTGTACTAAAACCTTATTTTGTGGTAAGTCAGGAGTAAGCCTGCTTGCTTAAAGGGATCAAAATCTAGATTCTCCTCCAATATTGGACTGCCAACTGTCTTTTCCAATAATTTACTAACGCTCAGCTGTGTGAGTCACCTCCAGGACCAGATGTCTGAACAAGAAACTAAATGTCCTCGTGGAATGATAATTGAGGCTTCTGCTAATCATCACTTCCTAGTATGCTCCTCCACATGCATATTAATGCATCTGTAGGATTGCATTACACCCACAGTACATTGGAAATTTCATCTAATTTACATTACCATGCTTCACTTTTTTTCTTAATTTTTTTTAAAGAGTAAATTGTTTGTAAGCACTGAGGAATGATCGACTGATTTCCAGATAGTGGCAGCAGTATCTGGTGTGGTTCTGTAGTCACTAGGAGCCTTCTATTCTCTAACTGGAATGGTCACCTCTCTCTTGCACTGAAAATCTGCAGATTAGTCACTTGTCAACACTCATGGCTGTGCCTGCATTCATACATTTGCCTAATAATCTGCTGTGAGTTATTCTGACGGGTGAGGTTAGGAAGCAGTGAGGGCTTTGTCTCATTTCTTTGATTTGTCCTCTCCAGCTGAGGAATGTTTTTGAGGTTAACAGTATCCTGAACCATTTCTGCAAAATGGTTAACCAATCAACCAATACCTTGAACCCGAAAAGCAGGATTCAAATGTGTTTTCTGAAGATAAACACATGAGGGGTTTGGGGTCATGGTGGAGAGGGAAGAGGTACTGACATTGGATGATGATGTGCAAGCAACAGAATGCAAATGAGAAATGTGACAGGGCTGAAAATCCTAGTTACAGCACAGAGGGTGGCCATTTGGATCATCGTGCCTGCATCAGCCTGGTAAATGGGAATCATTACCTCCTGCCAGTCTCCCACTTTCCAAATATTGTTGCATAGTATTATGTAACTAGTCATCCAATGTCCTCCTGAATGCCTCACTTGAATTGACTTCTGTCTCACTTGCTGGCTGTGCACTCCAGAGCCTAATTACTTGCTGAGTGAGAAAAGCTTTTCCTCACTTCAACCTTACTGTTTTTTTTTGAGGATCACTTTAAGATAGACCTCCGCCCAAAGCGAATGGTCTGTGACTGGGAAGACTATGCAGCTGACTCTCTGGTTATGAAAGGAGATACATTTTGAATGGAGTCTGGGGTTTGCAGCCTTACCCCGCTGGATAAAGTGGAGAGATGTTGGAGGGCTAAGGTGTGGGCAATCTTGTTAAAGTTTGCAAACAGATTTGTAGTGAGGTTCTACTTCAGGTCCCCATACTGGCTGGGATTCCTGTGAAGGACCCTCCTTTTCAACCCTCCGTTTAAACCACCATCAGTTATCCAAAAGACAAAAGGAGCAGAAATTAGGCAATTCAGCCCATAGAGTCTGCTCTGTCATTCAATCATGGCTGAGTTTCTCAATCCCATTCTCCTGCTTTTTCTACGTAACCCTTGATACTCAAGAACCTCTCCATCTCCGTCCTAAATATACTCCGTGACCTGGCCTTGACCGCCTTCTGTGGCAATGAATTGCATAGATTCACCAGTCTCTCTGGCTGAAGTTTCCGTCCTTCCTTTAAGGCTGTGCTTTGGGTCCTAGTCCCACCTACCAATAGAAACATCTTAACATCTACTCTGTCCAGGACATTCAGAATTCTAAGTTTTCAGTTAGATTTCCCTACCCATCCTTTTAAACTCCCAAATACAGACCCAGAGTCCTCCAACGTTCCTCACATGTTAAGCTTTTCATTCCTAGGACCATTCTCATGAACCTCCTCTGAAAAGGCTCCAAGGCCAGTACATCCTTTCTGAGATATGTCCACCATGTGCCACACTGTCAATTAGATTTGATGGTTACACTTTTGTTTTAAAGAACCAATTATTGAAATATCTTTAAAGTATGTGGACCATCAGAACAAAAGGAGGCCATTCAGATCCTCTAACCTATTTGGTACTACCCTCATGCTATGGCTGATCAGCATTTTAATTCCATCCACAGATTTCCTAATTTTTTTTTCGGACAATTAAATGGACCCCCCCCCCCCCCCGCCTTCTTCTGGACCCTCCTGTTTGAGTAAATAGTTTTCTGTCCCTCATATCAACTCTCTTCATTTAAACCACTTCAATTAGATTAGCCCTGTGTAAATAACTTATGATTCGGTAATTGCTGGAGACTGCGGCTCGAACCGATGGATATTTGAGTTTGCTGTGATCACATTTTAGTGACCTGTGGAATTGAATGTAAGTTGAGCCTTCGGTTACATTTTTACACAAGGGAAGAGTCTTAACCTGAGGACAGTATATGTCCAGGCCATGTCCTTGGTGAGGTGATAGAACACATGCAACTGTGAGAAGTTTGAAGGGAGTGAGGAGCTAGTTTAATGTAACTGTGAAGAGGTGCTGACATGGTGAAAATGCACTAACCCTTCAAACGACAGTGCTGGTAATCTGAGTTATTTATGGCCCCTAAATTTAGTCGCCAACACTTTCTGTTAGTGTGGAAGACTGTCATGTAATTTGCAGTATACATCAGATTGTTTGCTTGTTTTCTTTTTTGGAGCAAGGAAGCTGGATTTATAGAGATTTATTTAAATCTATAATGTGGAGCAATGTTGCATCTCTCTGGTGCAGGTGGTGACTTGAACCCTAGCTACTGGGGTTATTCCTAATGTGCTGCCAGGTAGGCTTCTATCCCCTAACATGAAACCTTTTCCAAGTTGCCTGAATTGCAAAATGATTAATGTGCATTTTAAATTTTTTTTAATAGTTTTTAGAATGTGATTGACCACACTTCTTCTTAACTTCAGATATCCGATTATAGTTTCCTTCACTTCACAGCTTGTTCCTTTTCAGACATGATCACACAGATACATAAAAGAAATATCATCTTGGAAAGAATCTGTAACATCACTAATTTTCTGACTAAGGAAATGCATAAATGAGAGCACTAGGCCATTTGGCGAAGTAGATCATTCAGCCCCTCAATTTTGTTCTGCCATTCAATTAGACCGTGACAATCTGTGCTTTACCTGCCTGATCGCTTTACCCTGTTAATACTCTCTCCTATGAATAATCCAATAATCTAATATTCAAGAGGTCTGGTAACTATTATGCTGTCTTTAGTTCATACAGCAAACCACTTGGCAAAGCAGTACTGAATGAGAAAACGCTAATTCATTACAGTATAGAATAAATATTGGTACGAGATCAGTTTATAGTATGGTGGGGGGGGGAGAGAATGGTTTTAATTTTTTTTTCTCTCTGCAACATTTTTGCAGAAAGTCTGTGAAGGTTTCTTCCAGTTCTATTTAATGTCTTTGGTCAATCTGATATCCATTTCAATGCATGTATATTGGCCAGCATGATGGCTGTGGTTAGCGCAGCTGCCACACAGCACCAGGGACTCGAGTTTGATTCCAGCCTCGGGTGACTGTGTGCAAATTCCATGCAGACAGTTTTCCTGTGTCAGTGTGGGGTTTCTCCGGGTGTTCTGGTTTCCTCCAAACGTTGTGCTACTTAGGTGGATTTGCCATGCTAAGGTGATCAGGGTGATGCAAACCAAGTGGGTTTGCTCTGGGAAATGCAGGGTTACAGGATTAGACTAGGGGGAATGTGGCTGAGTGGGAAGCTATTCGGAGGGTCTGTGTAAACTCGATGGGCTGAATGGCCTGCCTTCACACTGTCTGAATTCTATTCAATGATTCTTGAATCTATATTCTGCCTCCATTGGCTATTGAGAACTGGACAAGATACTTCAAAACCTCCATTTAGCCTGTAAACACATAGATAAATTGTAACAGGTTTGTTCCCACTTTGGTAATTACTTAGACAACTACTTTGTGAAGTACTTAACATTTAATTAACAGAGTTGATGATTTTCTGTGCTCTTCTATTTATTAAGCAATATTTTCAAAGTTCTGTGATGATTTTCTTCCTTCATTGGATGAAAAGGAACATTGACTATGATCTGCACGTTTTTAAAAAAAAACTAATCTATTGATTCTGTGTAAAGTTGGGAAAGTGCTCCATTATTGGAGTTAGCAATTTGTACAGTATAAATTCTTAGTTGCTTTGACAAGCAGCAGAAAATGTATTCCTTAAATGGGGAGTTTTATTTTTATTCTCTCGTGGGATGTGGGCATCTCTTGTTACAGTGAAAGCATAGAGTTAATAAAGTTCAATTTATTGCAACAAACAGGGTTTCGGTGACTAAGTTGGTAAGTTCATGAGCCTGAATGCTTGTGTTCCATGTATACCAGGAAGATTGCATCTTTGATATAGATCACATTGGATAAGAAAGAGTGATTTATCAGGATGTAACACTGTGTAGGTCATGGAGGATCACTTAATGAACCTGTTTTATTTTTTAAGTACAGTTCTGCACATATCAATACAGCACCTCATTCAGATTTGCCAGAATCGAATATTTGGGTTGCGGACATTTTTTTAGATTTAGATTACTTACAGTGTGGAAACAGGCCCTTCGGCCCAACAAGTCCACACCGACCCGCCGAAGCGCAACCCACCCATACCCCTACATTATCCCTTACCACTATGGGCAATTTAGAATGGCCAATTCACCTGACCCGCACATCTTTAGACTGTGGGAGGAAACCGGAGCACCCGGAGGAAACCCACGCAGACACGGGGAGAACGTGCAAACTCCACACAGTCAGTCGCCTGAGTCGGGAATTGAACCCGGGTCTCCAGGCGCTGTGAGGCAGCAGTGCTAACCACTGTGCCACCGTGCCGCCCACTAATATTGAGGCCTGACTTTGTTTTTGTCACAGCTCAGTTTAATCTGCCTCTTGCCTGGTCTTGGAATAATCGTGCAGATGTTAGAATGAGATGGTGTACTCCATTAGAACTGAAATTGGGTGAAATGATTAGGAGTGTAGAAGGTGAAATACAGTGCCTCAAAAGTTTAGCAAGGCTGATTGGATTAGATTACTTATTGTGGAAACAGGCCCTTCGGCCCAACAAGTCCACACCGACCCGCCGAAGCGCAACCCACCCATACCCCTACATACACCCCTTACCTAACACTACGGGCAATTTAGCATGGCCAATTCACCTGACCCGCACATCTTTGGACTGTGGGAGGAAACCCACACAGACACGGGGAGAACGTGCAAACTCCATACAGTCAGTCGCCTGAGTCGGGAATTGAACCCGGGTCTCAGGCGCTGTGAGGCAGCAGTGCTAACCACTGTGCCACCGTGCCGCCCACAAGGCTGTTCTTGTATGTTCTTGTAATGGTCATTTAATGGGAAGTAAAATGCTAAGGGTAGAGCCAAGTGAGTTTTTTTTTTGGAATATAATTTGTTCAGTATTTCATTGAATGTAATTCTGATGTTGCTATTTGTAGGAACATTGCTTTGCAAACAATTAGACATTGATCTCCTGTCACCACTTTAACTAGTCACCATCAAGACGGATAGCATAATATCCAAATGTTCAATGACAGGTTTAGTTTGTATGCAAACATTTTAAGGACAAATGGAACACTGATAAATATTTATTGCTAGGTGATGTTGTTTAAATCACATACAACTTTGAGAATTTGCATTCTTACAAAGACTCTTAAACAGAAGAATGTTATTATTGTACAAAATATGGAGTTTCAGAATTGAAGGTAATTTAGTGGTTTGGATCAGAAATTGGCTAGCTGAAAGATGACCGGGTGGTGGTTGGTGGGGAAATGCTCATCCTTGAGCTCAGTTACCAGTGGTGTGCTGCAAGGATCTGTTTTTGGGCCACTGCTGTTTGGCTTATTTATAAATGATCTGAATGTGGGCGTAGAACGATGGGTTAGTAAATTTGTGGATGATGCTAAGGTAGGTAGAGTTGTGGATGGTGCCGAAGGATGTTGTGGGTTTCAGAATGACATAGGATGCAGAGCTGGGCTGAGAAGTGGCAAATGGAGTTTAATGCAGAAAAGTGAGGTAGTTCATTTTGGAAGAAGTAATAATAATGCAGAATGGTATTAATTCCTGGCAGTGTAGATGAATGAAGATCTGTGTACTGGTGCATAAATCCCTGAAAGTTGCCACCCAGGCTAATAGGGTCATTAAGAAAGCGTTTGGTGTGTTGGCGTTTATTGGGGAGCGATTGAGTTTCGGAGCCACAAGGTCGTGCTTCAGCTGTGCAAGACACTGGCAAGGCCGTGCCTGGAGTATTGCATGCAGAACTGCTCACCACATTTATAGGAAGGATGTGGAAGCTTTGGAAAGGGGTCAGATGGGATTCCATCGGACGTTGCCTGGAATGGAAGGAAGGTCCTATGAGAAAAGGCTGAGGGAACTGAGACTCTTTTGTTTTCTCTTGTTGAAGAGAAGAAGATTGCGAGGTGATTAATCGAGACGTATAAGGTAATCAGAGGGTTAGATAGAGTGGACAGTGAGAAACCTTTTCCTCTAATGGTGAAGACTAACATGAGGGGACATAGCTTTAAATTGAGGGGTAATATTAGGGTAGTTTCTTCACACAGTAGTAGGGGCGTGGAACGGTCTGCCTGCAACAGTTGTAGACTTGCCACCATTAAGGGCATTGGACATACATATGGATGATAATGGAATGGTATAGGTTAGATGGGCATCAGATTATTTTAACAGGTCGGCCCAACATCGAGGGCCAAAGGGCCTGAACTGCGCTGTAATATTCTATGTTCTAGATGTATTAAGCGAGATGTGGGCAGGGATTGTTAATTTCTTTTGTGGGGTGAGGTTGGTGGGGGTTAGCAATGATTTGGTTTGAGTGCGGCACAAAACTGGGACTAATAGACTCTTCACAGTACGTTGGAATTCTGTTGAATTCTCCATGTTGTGACCCATGGCAACACCTAATAGTTAGTGAAGGTGTTCTGGAATATTATTCGTGCAACCTGGAATATTATTCATGCCACAAAGTTCACAGCAGGCCTGTGGCTTCTCTGCTTCAGCTGGTGATTGTGAAACGTTTGTAAGCACTTCCTGCCTACATTTGAGTATCAGATTTTTGCAATCTCACATTTGGCTACACTGAAGGGTTTTGCTGTTTAGATCCCTTTAGAAGCCGGTTAAAGCTATTTACTACAAATGCCACAGTGCCAGTGTAATACCAGTTTCCATTTCCTGCCTTGGTTAGTTAAATTTATAAGCAGCAAGTATAAAAGACTATATCTCTTAAAGCTATTGTTAAACATTTCAAGACATGCCACTGTCATTTCTGATTGAGCATTGTGCTTGCGATGATTTAAATGCAATGTATCATTGCTAGACAATGTATCAAATGCATTTAATGTGCTGGCAATAATTTGCAGTAAACGCTCAGAATAATGGCTCAGCGTATAGGAGTCTTTGGAGGGACATTTTGTATTCATGTAGGGCCTCCTGAAGGTATTCTGTTCAAGATAACTACTTGCTTACATTTCTATAGTGCCTATTCCACTGAAATATTTCAAAGCACTTGACTGGATGTGAAGTGCGATGATTTCAATACTTTGAGCTAGAATTACACAGTGCAGAAGTGCTCCTTCATCTGAGATATTAGTCAAGACAGAAGCAGATGGAAATGAGTGGAGAATTGTTCTTTTTTCTTCTTGTTTAAACAAGCTCTACTCCAAACACTGATTTTAAAAGGGTGTCACTGGTTCAACAGGAGTATTTTAGGGGGCAGGCAGCTATGAGTGACACACTGCAATTTCCATTTTGTTTTGAGTTTGCTGCAAAAACGTACAATTCATCTTGCCATACGTAGTTGTCCAAACTTCTATCTTGTGATTGGAGTATATTGCCTCGGAGATATGGTTAGACTTGATGAAGTTGACTTTCCTTAACCCCTCTTGAGAATTGTTAACTGTGCAGTGTTTTGTGGCCGTTCCTGTAACGTTTTATTAAAGATCTTAAAAAAAATTCCTAACATTTTAGTGAAACTTCAGCTACATTGTAGCCCACCACCACCACCCTATTTTTTTTTGAATCCATTCGGAAAAGATCAGCTTTAAGTGGCTGTTCTCTGAATGTTGCCAGCTGCCCAAAGTTCCTGTGCTGAATTGTTGCAGATAAAATATGGCTCAACATTCCTGAGCAGAGCAAATGGAATGTGGTTTGTTATTGCCTGTGCCGTTTGTAGCAGACGTTGAACTGTTTGATCAATGGTCATGCTACAAGGCTCAACTTGTGTCAGTAATTTCCAAGATATATAGCTCTTGTTGTTATGCTGCCATGAATCTGTGATAAATGTTCCTTTTATAGACGTCTGTCACTCAATTAATTGAAACTGAGGAAACCAACAAGGATGCACCAAATTGAGTTTTGATTTTTCTCTGCCTTTTTTTTAACTGCTCCCCATAAACATAAAGAAAAGGTCTCTGTTCTATTAAACATACTCATTTTCCCTTTATCGGTTTTTGGTTTCCCCTTCCTATTTGTCTTTGTTTAATGTCAGTGTGTTTGTTCATTCCTAATGTTTTCATGCCACTTTTTTGAACTGCAAGGTATCAGCATTCAAACAGCTCTTTCTGCTGTGTGATGGGTAATTAATGTGACAAACCCTGGTTGATCAGAGGTCAGTTCCATTTCATGATTGGCTTCAGTCTGAAAATCTCTGGAACTGCACAGAACGCACTCTTTAAAATGTTCTTTCAGAGTGATCTCGCACTGGCTCAAATTTGGATGCTGGTCACTATTGTCCTGAATGTATCAATGTCTCAATCTCTCTCTGTCTAATGGGGGCTGCCTATACAGATTATTGCTGCTGCCTAATTGCTGCCTCTCTGTTTTAATCATGTAGATTTGGGAAGTAAACTCCTGTCCCTTCACCACTCACCACCTTTATCTTTCTCCTACAGAGGTATTTTACCAAATGCAGCGTGCAGTAGTCCCCTGCTATAAGTTTGCTCTACAAACCCTGTCTGACTAAAGTACTGTATCAACATTGATGCTTTCATTGATTTTTTTTGTTTTGCAAACCCACAAGACCTTTTTTGGAAGTAAAATTTGTAAGCGAGTAGACTTGGCATATAAATCACAAGGGCAACAAAAACACACTTTTTTTTGCAAGTTGATCTGATTGTTCAAGCTTTTGTGTAATTGAATTTCAATTTATCTGCAAGAATGATTTTTTTTTACTTGGACGCTTAAAGCAACAGTAGTCACTAGCTCATTTTTCTTGGCTTTAAACTGATTTGTTTTCTAAATCATTGAAAAAGAAAAATTTTGAACTGCACAATTTTGAATTTTGAAACCTTTTTTCCTGTACTCTGGAAAGCTGTCCTCTATTGCACTATAACCTCCTGCATATTTTCCCTTTTTTACCTTCATATTGATTAAGTCAAGTTGAAACGCTTACAAATCTCTGTATCTTGTCTGACCAAACAACTAGTGGTTTCTTTCAGCCTGCGTTTGAACAAAGTCCCCTCTGCCTCCAGGAATCCTGCTGTGAAATAATAGAACAAGCTTGGGCTGAACTGTCATTTGTAGTTGCTCTTTAAATGACCTGTGGGATTTATTTAGATGTATTGAAAATTTACAGCTATGCAATATTTCACCATGTTTTCAGTCCTCTAACACTTAATCCAGAAAAACCGTCAAAGGGTTTCTGTTATATAAGCCATTGTGGGGGGCTGTTTTGTTGGAGTGTCAGACTTGGGTCACTGGCGATGTTTGTTTGAGTCAGAAGATTGTTGGTTCAAGCCCACTCCAGAGACTCGGCACAAAATTTAAAAATAGGATCTCGAGTTGTGTGCTCACCTGGGATGCTCAGAGAAGATCTCATTCAAAGGTGAGAAGTGCTGTACTGCCTCGTGTCCTATTATCCAATAACCAGCAGCAAAGGGAATTGATCAGCTGGTTCGTAGCTTGTTGCTGTCTATGGAAGCCTGCTGTGCACAATGCATTACCACACTTCGTGGACTGCAGCAGTGATTACACTTCAAAAATACTTCATTAGTCAGAGGTTTCAAAGATCATGTTTAAAGTCACCATCCCCTTTCTTTCATATAGTAAGATCCCATAAATAGCAAATGAAATGAATAATCAAATTTATTGTGGGTTCTTGATTTTCTTCATACTATGAATTGGGATCATTTATGTCAACTTAGACTGATTGATTAGACCTCGAGTCCCTGACTCTGATCTCCAGCATCTGCAGTCCTCACTTTCTCCCAGTTGCTGACAACCTTACTGCGAAGCTTCTTCCAAAGATACCCTCCCCTAACAAGGGCCATCACCTTTCACTGCCACCTTCATCTACCTATTGCATTCCCAGCTACCTTCTCCCTTGGGTCACCCCCCCCTCCTCATTCCTGATGAAGAGCTTATGCCTGAAACCTTGATTTTTCTGCTCCTCAGTTGCTGCCTGACCAGCTGTGCTTTTCCAGCACCACACTCTTTGACTCTACCCTCCAGCATCTGCAGACCTCACTTTCTCCTAGGTTAGAACTCTATGCCTTATTTGGAAAATACATCTCCAATTTTGTTGCTTTGTGCAGAAGTCCGGAGTGGAATTTGAACCTTAAGACAGATAAGATGTAGGTCATTCAGCCCATCAAGTTTCTTCTGTTGTTCAATGAGATCATGACTGATTTGAGAATTCTCCATTCCACTTTTCTGCCTTATCTCAGTAGTCCTTGATTCCCTTACTGATTAAAAATTTGTCTATCTCAGTCTTGCATGCACTTAATGACTTAGCCACGTTAGCCCTGTGGATTTTTTTTGACCAGAAATTCATTACCCTCTCAAACAGAATTCCTTCTCATCTTTGCCTTAAATAGGTGCTCCTTACTCTGAGATCATACCCACTGGTCTTGACAGCCATGTTACTGAGCGTGCTATCATGGGAGTCAATGAGCATTGAATGATTTGCCATACTGGGAATCTCCCCATCCCCAGAGTCTTTGACCCGTGAAGTTTTACTCCATTTGCTATTGGTCAAACCAGTGAGAAATGGCCCATTGAACAGCGCCTAAAGAATTTACTGCATTGGACCATCTTTGGAGTGAGACTGTCACTTCTGTTTTGAGGTACGTTAGAAGCACTGCACACTGGCACACAGGCAACCGTGTAATTACAAGCTTGGATTTCAGCATGTTCGAATCTCAAAATAAAACCTGAAGATACAAAACTGGTTGGTTGTAATCCAAGTGTTTTCTCACCCAAGAGTCACACTAGACATTTGAGCTGAAAGATTGCTTTGTAGATGATGACTGATCTGTGCTCTTGTAGCATTTTATGTTTTTGCTTCAGATTTTCAGAATTTTTTTTATCGCTTCTGTTTATCTTCTCCTGAACCATTTCACCAGAGGACTGATGTGCTTAATATAGTCTGAACATACCAGTGCACACATCTATCAACAAAGGTCACTTCCTGAGCCTTGTGGAATGTTTTGACTTGAGACAGGATGAATTCTCTTAATGAAGCGCGAGCCTGTAATTTTCAAGTCCAGTTAATTTGACATTCCTTTCTAATTCCTCTTTGTGAGGTGACTGTTAAAAACATTGTGTCAACGTTTGCTAAAGCTGGCTAGAGTGCTCAAAGTCAAAATAAGTAGTCTTGGATTTTGTTTCCACAACCTGTTCACTTTTATTGTCTTCCTCAGTATTTGGGTTCTGTTTCAAGAGTAGCAAAATGTGGCAAGTGGTTGCTATCATTGTGTAAATCTGCTTATTGTGGCATTGTTCTGATTTTGTTTAAATCCTTTCATGGCCTACCGTGTCCTATCTACCTCTGCAGAACTCAAACCTGAAACCAGTTTTGCTACCTCTGTTGATTCTGGTCCTGTTGCACCATTCAAGGTCCATTCTTCTGGTTTTTCTTCCCCCTTTCTACTTTCCACATTTTTTCCACCATACCTGTCAGTCAGCTATTTTTTTTTTGGCAAGGGATGTAATGGATGGAGGCCAAGGTTTTTTAAACATTGCTGCTTCCCTGTTTGGAAGCTCTCGTTTTTTTTTCGCAGATGCAAATGAGCAATATGTTGATTCTTTATGAATCACCCAAAAGACCAGTGTTCAGGTTCAGAACATGGGGCTGAATGAAGACGGTGACTGCTGCAAAGTTTTATCATATGACTTCAAATCAGAATTAATGGAGATGTCCTGGTTCGGGAAATTATTTATCCCCTACTTCTGAAACCCAACGCAAACTTCTAATGGCAGTCCAATTTTTAATGAGTAGACCATATCTCTTCCAGACCAATGGCACCAATAAAGATTTGACTATTATTTAAAAATAATGTCACTAAGTATTTATGGGTTGTGTGCAAGGGAGACAGTGAGGACTGCAGATGCTGGAGATAAGAATCAGGAGTGTGGTGCTGGGAAAGCACAGCAGGTCGGGCAGCATCAAAAGAGCAGGGCAACTGACATTTTGGGCATAAGCCAAGGGAGTCTGAAAGCAGTCAAAGATCCTAGCAAGGCTAGAGACTTGCACGGTCCTTTTGAATTTATTGGCAGGGCCTTTAACTCTGCCTATTGATCAGGGTGTTTGTTCTGTTGGAGAGGAGAATGGGATGAGCAGCAGTGGCAGGAGGATGTGACTGTGGACTCAGGGAGAGGGGATGGTCCTCCCCTGCAATTGGGAAGGAGAAGAAGTCTTGTGGGCCTAGTCAGAGAATGTCTGACCCACCGGGATTGGTGAAAGAGGCACAGCTATCTGGTGGAGCCAACAAATCCTGTCCCCTGAAATTTAGGCATGTAGATTTTATGCTGCAGTTAAACAAAACATTAATTCGAGCCTACTTATAGTACTTTTAACTGATCTAGGCACCACAACTTGGATGATGTTTGGCCCTGGAGGGAGTTCAGTACAGGGTTGCAGGGGAGGACCATCCCCTCTCCCTGAGTCCACGGTCACATCCTCCTGCCACTGCTGCAAGTGGGCGGCATGGTGGCACAGTGGTTAGCACTGCTGCCTCACAGCGCCTGAGACCCGGGTTCAATTCCCGACTCAGGTGACTGACTGTGTGGAGTTTGCACATTCTCCCCGTGTCTGCGTGGATTTCCTCCGGGTGCTCCGGTTTCCTCCCACAATCCAAAGATGTGCGGGTCAGGTGAATTGGCCATGTGTTAGGTTGGGGTAAATGCAGGGGTATGGGTGGGTTGCGCTTCGGCGGGTCGGTGTGGACTTGTTGGGCCGAAGGGCCTGTTTCCACACTGTAAGTAATCTAATCTAATATCTGGTCTTCACAATAGATTGAGAGATTAGGCCTTTATTCTCTCTAATTTAGAAGGTTAAGGGGTGATATAATCAAGGCTTTCTGGATGTTAACAGGGAAAAATATGGTAGTTTAAAGATAAACTTTTTCCCCGGTTGAAAATTCTAGAAATGGATTCAAAACTAGATTTAGAGCCAAGCCATTCAGGAGAGACATTTGAAAACACTCGTACATGTAAAGAGCAGTGTAGATTTGGAACTCTCTTCCTCAAATGGTGGTCAATGCTAATTCAGTTGTTGAATTTAACTCTGACAATGTTTTATTCAGCAAGGGTATTGGGGGCAACGTGCTCAAGGTGGGTATGTGGATTAGGCCACAGATTGGTATGATCATTTTAAATGGCAGGGCAAAGTACAAGGGGCTGACTGGGCTACTCCTGTTCCTACATTCCTTTTCATTGTAGAATTTTCTGACTGTGGGAAACCTGTGCAGCAGCAATGAATTCAAAACTCGACTCCCAACTGCTTTGAGATTCTTATTTTAAACATATTTTTAATGAAGGGTGTTGCCTTGGAAGTTCAATCCACTGATATTAAACAATGACTGAGTCAGTTGGGGTTTTATTTCCCATACTTGACTCATTTTGCCGACTGTTCGTGTTCACTGTCTCGCCTCCCCCACCACCCCCAAAAACAATTAAACCCACTGTGTGGCTGAGAATGACTGACTGTAGTAGGCTTGAAGGTGTTTAAGCATTTTGGTGATCAGCTGTGTGTATTCAGTGCAGGAGAGGTTTTAAAAATTCAACCATCTGACCGTGAGCAAGAGGAGTTGTGATTTGTGCTGATGATTCTTACAGATTGCAGCCTTCCCTGGAGCGACAGAGGTTACAACAGGTCACCCTCGAGGTCTCTTGGTGTTGGAACCTTGTAGACTTCAACAATGAGACATGGTTTTAAAATGTAGGGAGTATCGATTGCTTTGGTAAGGACTTTGGTAAGTGTTTGTGAAAATCTGCTTCTTTGTTCATAATGTGGTGACAATGGTGCCTGTGGATATCTCTCTGGGATGCCCCAGCAAGTTAGTCCCCCTCTTAGGGCTGTCCTATCTGTGGGGAAACCAGCTCTGGGGAAGGGAAGGGGGCAGTCAAATATATCGAGACAAAATCCAGAAATCTCTTGGAAGAAGGAGTCATGAAAGTTCAAGTGCTGTTAGAATTCTACATTACATATACAGCAGGTCATTTGGCTCAAGTAGTTTGTGTTCGACCACGTCTGCTCCCATTCTTCCTTCTCTCTTCTGACCTATACAATGGACGCTGTTTATTATTAGGCACAGACCACAGGACCACTGTCGGGAATTAATTTCATTAGAAGAAGTAGTTAAAGTTAAGTGAGAAACAAATACAGAAATTACTGGAGAAGCTCAGCAGATCTGGCAGCATCTGAGGAAGTGTCGCTGGACCCAAAGCGTTAACTCTGATTTCTCTTCACTGGTGCTGGCAGACCTACAGAGTGTTTCTTGCAATTTCTGCATTTATTGCTAAAATGAGATGAGTTGAAGCTTTTTGATCTGCACTCATCAGAATTGGGTTATGGGAAACAAAATTGAAAAACGCTAACATTGTTTTATATAGCATGAGAAGAGAGCGCTGATTTTAGTTGGGTCATCATTGGCATGAAGATGCAGTAAGCAGATCCATTCTGATAGGTCAGGGTGTTGCCAAGGGGATACAGCAGCAACTGACTGTCCGCCTGTAGTTCAAGTTGGCAAATGCATAGGCTAGAGTGCAGCTGCCTTCAAATGGATGCAGTTTTCCTAAACCTGAATGTGGTTATTTTTACTTTTTTTTTGCGCAAAGGGTCTAAAGCTGCCAAAGTCCTTTTAGAGAGGTAACGAGCCAATTAGAATTGTTAAAAGTAGACATGAATGTTCTGGATGTAGGCTTGCTTGCTGAGCTGGAAGGCTCATTTCCAGACATTTTGTCACCCTACTGGGTAACATCTTCAGTGGGCCTCAGGCAAAGCACTGTACATGATTCCTGCTTTCTATTTATATGTTTGGGTTTCTTTGGGTTGGTGATGTCATTTCCTGTTCTCTTTCTCAGGAGTTGGTAGATGGGGTCTAACCCGATGTGTTTGTTGATAGAGTTCTGGTTGGAATGCCATGCTTCGAGGAATTCTTGTGCGTGTCTCTGTTTGGCTTGTCCTAAGATGGATGTGTTGTCCCAGTCGAAATGGTGTCTTTCCTTGTATGTATTTAAGGATACTAGTTAGAGGGGATCATGTCATGTTGTGGCTAGTTGGTGTTCATGTATCCTGTTGGTAGTTTTCTGCATGTTTGTCCAATGTAGTGTTTGTTATAGTTCTTGCACAGTATTTTGTAAATGACATTTAGTTTTGCTGGTAGTCTGTATAGGGTCTTTCAAGTTCATTAGCTGCTGTTTTAGTGTTTTGGTGGGTTTGTGGGCTACCATGATGCCAAGGGGCCTGAGTAGTCTGGTAGTCATTTCCGAGATGTCTTTGATGTAAGTGAGTGGTTAGGGTTTCTGGACGTGTTTTGTCGGCTTGTTTGGGTTTGTTGCTGAGAAATTGACTGACTGTGTGTTCATTTGGGTCTAGAATAGAGCGGTGCTGGAAAAGCACAGCAGCCCAGGCAGCATCCGAGGAACAGTAAAATCGACGTTTCGGGCAAAAGCCCTTCACCGTGTTCATTTGGTACCCATTCTTTTTGAAAAGATGGGATAGGTGATTTTCCTCTGCTGCTGTGTGTTGGCTCGTTGAAATAATGTTCTGATGCAGCTTAGTTTGTGGATGTTGGGGTGATTACTTCTGTAGTTCAATATTTGGTCCGTATGTGTTGTTTTCCTGTAGATGCTGGTTTGAAGTTGCCCTTGGCTGTTCGCTCTGCTGTGACAGCTAGGAATGGCAGTTTGTTGTTGTTGTTTTCTTTCTCTTTACTAAATTTTTGGCCAGAAGGATATTATTTGTTGGTCTTGAAGATTTCCTCTAATTTGTTTCGTTTAGTGATGACAAAGGTGTCATCCACGTAGCGGACCCAAACCTTGTGTTTGATGGTTGGCAGAGCTGTCTGTTTGATCTCTCTGCATTACTGCCTCTGCTAGGAACCCGATATCGGAGATCACATGGGCGTTCAATTGATTTGTCTGTAGGTTTTGTTGTTGAAGTTGAAGTGGGTGGTAAGGCATAAGTCCAGTAGTTTGACGATGCTGTCCTTGCTGATAAAGTTAGTGGTGTTTTGATGTATGCATCTTTGGGTCTTCTAATAGTGTAGTCATAGAGTAATGCAGAGACTCGAACAAACAGCTCTGCCAACCATCAAACACAAGCTTTGGGTCCGCTACATGGATAACTCATTTAGTGATGACAAAAAGTAACAAATTAGAGGAAACCTTCAAGACCAACAATATCCTTCTGGCATAAAATTCAGTAAAAAGAAAGAAAACAACAATGAACTGCCATTCCTAGCTGTCACAGCAGAGCGAACAGACAGTGAGCAACTTCAAACCAGCGTCTACAGGAAAACAACATATACAGACCAGATATTGAACTACAGAAGCAATCGCCCCAACATCCACAAACAAAGCTGCATCAGAACATTATTTCAACGAGCCAACACACAGCAGCACAGAGGCACTACGCAGATCAGAGGAAAATCACCGATACCATGTATTCAAAAAGAACGGGTACCCAATGAACACAGTCCATCGTTTTTTTTTCTCTCAGCAACAAACCCAAACAAGCAGACAAAACACGGCCAGAAACCCTACCCACTCTCCCCTACATCAAAGACATCTCAGAAATGACTGCCAGACTACTCGGACCCCTTGGCATCATGGTAGCCCACAAACCCACCAAAACACTAGCTAATGAACTTGAAAGACCCTATACAGACAACAAGCAAAACTAAATGTCAGTTACAAAATGCCGTGCAAGGACTGTAACAAACACTACCTTAGACAAACAGGCAGAAAACTAGCCATCAAGATACATGAACACCAACTACTCACAAAATGACATGACCCCCCCCCCCCCCTCACTAGTATCATTACATACAGATAAGGAGAGACACCATTTCGACTGGGACAACACATCCATCTTAGGATTTGCCAAACAAAGACACGCACAAGAATTCCTCAAAGCATGGCATTCCAACCAGAACTCTATCAACAAACACATCGGGTTAGACCCCATCTACTACCTCCTGAGAAAAAGAACACGAAATGACGTCACCACAAGAAATAACATCAGCAACCCAAAGAAACCCATACATATAAATAGAAAGCAGGAATCACGTACAGTGTTTTGCCTGAGGCTCACCGAAGATGTTACCTAGTAGGGTGATGAAACATCTGGAAATGAACCTTCCAGCTCAGCGAGCAAACCTACATCCAGAACCTCACCCTGAGCTACAAATCTTCTCAAAGCCCGCTAAGACATGAATGTGAATTAGAGGATAATCTCATCGGAACGATCAAGCCATTTAAGACATGAGGCATTTTAGAACTCTTTTTTTAAGAAAAAAGCTTGATGTGGCCATACATACTTGGGCTAGCCATCTGTTGACATCAACCTCCTGATTGCCACTTTAGGATAGGTGCTGCCTGACTGATTCCACTAACACCTTATTATCAGCATGGGGTGGGGTGCTGTAAGGTCATGCTTTGACGGCTCTTAAGTGGTGATGAATATGTGGGTCTGTAGTTAAATAGTGAAATCATCAAAGGCACACAATCTTATTTTGTCTTTCCTGAGGTCTGGCCATGGTGCGTACAATAGGTGTAAAGGAAAAGAGTGGTGTTTTTAGAGGGCTGTGGGAGATTATGCAGGCAGCGAGTAACAATGGTAGGGGTAAGAATTTCTGGGGCAAATAAGCTGAAGTGTGGAGCTGAAGATTGGTCGTGTTCTGAAGTTGGAAGTTAGAGTTTCGACAGAGGGGATGGGCGGTGGGAGGCATTTCTCAGCCAAATTGAATGTAATGGTTTCAAATCATCTGGTTTGGTCTTGTATCTCAAACTCTTAAGAGGGATCGAATTGGTGATTACAACCACAAGCAGTGTGAGATTTATGATTACAAAGAATGAGACCAAATGCAAACTCCTGGGTAAAGCAGCTCACTTTTCAGAATGTGATTAGCATTAAGTCGCTACTTTTATATAACAGTGTGTGTGAGACCCCTTTTTGTTGTTGCTTTGTTTCAGTACCTTTCCCCAAGCAGCTATTTCTGTTTGTGGGCCAACAGTAAAAGAGAACCATGGCAAGTTACCGGGTAGATATACAGTAATCCAGAGAATTGGTTCTCATCTGTTGCCGCAGTTGAGGAATTGCAAATCAGGGAAAAACTGTCTGTGATTTCCATCCGGTTCCTTGGTCTTTTCAAGAAGAAAACCTCTGTTCTTGTGCTTTCTGATACGTGATTCCAGTCCCAGAAGAATGTTATTTTCCTCCCAACTGCTTCCTCAAGAGGTTCGGCAAACAATTTGCCATCAAATGTTGCTATTGATATCAGGAAAAGGGATATTCGGGGAATTTAGTGGCTATTCCTAATTACCAGCCTTGCCAGAGGTCTAGAGACTTTTTTTGTAAGCAAGACTTTGTGGTATCATGTTCTGTCCAATTCCTGTCCATAAACCACATCCAAACACAGACATATCCAGAAGCAATCCATGGATAGCTGACTGCCGCCCTATTTCCTGACCTAAGGGAATATAGCTAATTATAAAATTTCTACCATGACCCTGAGTGAAATGATCACATTTGTGATCAAACAAGAAGCCCCCTGGTTGGAAATATCTAGACTTTCTTTGCTTTGATCGCTCACTGTACATATCAGGTTGTGTTTTATACCAGAGTTGAAAAATGTGGTGTTGGAAAAACACAGCAGGTCAGGCAGCATCCGAAGAGCAGGAGAATCGAAGGCTTATGCCCGAAACGTCGATTCTCCTGCTCCTTGGATGCTGCCTGGCCTGCTGTGTTTTTCCAGCACCACACTTTTCAACTCTGGTCTCCAGCATCTGCAGTCCTCACTTTTTTTCTCCTGTGTTTTATCCCATACAGGCATAGAGAGTCAAAGCCATAGAGCTGTACAGCATGGAAACAGATCCCTTAGTCTAACTTGACTATAATGTCCAGATATCCTAAACTAATCCTGTCCCATTTGCCAGCACTTGGCCCATATCTCTCTCAACTTTAATGTTCATGTACCTATCCAGATGCCTTGTAAATGTTGTAATTGTACCAGCTTCCTCCACTTGTGGCAGCTCATCCCGTACACTCGTTAAAACATTGTCCCCTAGGTCCCTTTAAATCTTTCCCCTCTCACCCTAAACCTATGCCCTCTAGTTTTGTATTCTCCTACCCTGGGAAAAAGACATTGGCTATTCACCCTATCCATGCCCCTCATGATGTTATAAACCTCTAAGGTCACCTCTCAGCCTCTGATACTCCAGAGAAAAATAGCCCCAGCCTATTCAGCCTCTTCCTGTAGCTCAAACCCTCCAACCCTGGCAACATCCTTAAATCTTTTCTGAACACTTTCAAGTTTAATGTTGTACATCAGATTTTGATTGTATCCAATGTACTAACTTGGTAAATTGATTGTGTTATATTCCTACATTTTGAGGCTTCAGTAGTCCATGCAACATACTGAGAAAAGTTTATCCATAAGCATGTATCAGTAGGAGATTTTGACTACTAATTTATTCTCTAGTTTCAATTATTTTTATTTACAGACAAAAGATGTGTTTAGGTTAATGGCAATTTATTTCATCCAGGTAATTTTTTTTTACCTGCGAAATTTGGGAGCAATTCCATGTGAAAATGTTCACCTAGTCGTTCTGCTCTGACTTTTTTCTGTTTGGATTGCTTGACTGTTTTCTCCACACGTTCACTCTGCCCTTCATTCAGACTGTGACCTTGGCAAGTGATTAATGCTCCCTATTCAAACTTAATGCATTGTTGACAGTTGTGGGACTATCAAGCGGTGCATTGTACTGCTGCCCAGAACAACCTGGATCTCGATGAATACTATGTGGATATTGGAACAGGATCTACCCACAGGCTCAGCTAATCCACTTTATTTGCACCGCTATAGTATCCGGACTCGTGAACTGCAGGGATCGCAGGCTTTGCTGCAGACGTTATTTGTATAGAAGTGGGCAATTACATCATGGCATTGCCTCAATGTTCAGACCACTCTGTCCACCAAGTGCTCTCCCTCCCTGTCTCTGTACTCTGCAGTTTTAGGCCTGTCTGGCACTAACCAGTTCCTATTGTTGTATTCCAGGCTGAGTGACAGCACTTGTGCTGCCCTTTCTACAGCTCGCCTGTTGCTATTGTGTTTGCCTCATTCATTCCTACAGAGCTGACATGAACATTGCTTTGGACCAGGCCAGCCGTCAACCACATCAATATGATTTAAAGAAAGAGCCACAAAGGTAAAACCGCACTTATCACCTAACCGTACATAAATATGCTATTTGAGAACAATTAGGGCTTAATGATTAAAAGGTACGCTAAAGTAAATAGAGGATATTTGCCTGTCAGCCACTGGGCATCTAAGCACAAAATGCAAAAATCGAATTTGGAAATGAAAAATTCGGAATTGCCAGATTTTTGACTCTCCTTTTCAAAAGCTGTCATTTTGACCAGTCTGGTACAGCATGAAGATGAGGGTAGGCAGTCATACTCAGAGGTGATATGACTCTTTTTCTTTTGGTAAGTGAATCAGTCTTGACTACCCTGATTGGCTATCTGCTTTAGTAGAAGAGAAGTGAGCATTCTCTGAATCAAGCAGCCTCTCAGGGGCTGACTGGCTGCTGCTCAGTGTGAAGACTCTGCCATTGGCAGCCATTTCCTATTGATGCTTTTCTGAAACTTTAATTGTTTTTCCCTTTTTCTTCCTAAACTCCTCCAAATCTGATTTTGCATCTGAAACTGAGTGTTTTAAGGTTGAGGGTGCTACATAAAGACAAGTTCTCTTTTAATTTTGTTTTTTTTCTCAACCCTTCATGGAGAAAATGCAGGTTTAGCTGTTTCCAGAGCTAGCAGGCTGCATTCGATTGAATGGATGTCATCTTTTACTGCGCAGCATTTGAATCAAAACTTCTGTCTTGTTTTGAGACTTTTTTTAGTTTGAATAATTAGGTTTAATATGGTGGCAGCTTTTGGAGCACAAACCAGGCACTTGAACAAGGATTCCCTTTAGCATGTTTAAAGTGTTACTGTATGCTGCATTGACAAATCATATGCAATTTGTAGTTGTGATTCATGGATGAAAAGTATTTGGGGAAATTTTCTTAAAGGAAATATAGTTGGTGATGGAGTCATTACTTACTCCGATTTTGACAACAGTAATTCTGTTTGATGTCAAAACCTTGTCCTTTTTATCTCCCTACTCTACTGCTTCAAGGCATTTGTTTGGTTATTTAAAGTTTTTTCAGGGTAAATGTGTTAGTTTTTAAATTCTGGCGAGTGCACAAGAAGGCTTGATAGGCATGTGTGTGCAATGTATAACAAGCCAAAAGATGCATTTAAGTCTCTGGGATTTCTGCCAGGGAAGATGATGACTGTGTTGATTCACTGAATGCATCTGCACAACCTTGAGAAATTGGAGAATATCTGCTTCCTTTTACAGAATTAAGGTATATTAACTTTCGACAAATTGTGGGCTCTCCCTCTAACTGAATACTGTCCTGTTGATTTATTTTGCCTGGGCAATTTTGCTGTTGTTTACATCTATCTAAATAAACATGAGGTAGTTGTCTAGCCTGTAGTAAAGTGGTCTGTAATCTTCAGTCATCTGAAGTAACAAGAAGAAGATGTGGGCACCATGCCTAAAGGCTCCAGTATGCAATTTGTTGAGATTGTGGTTAATTGTTGGATCCGTGCCAGTTTGTAAGAAATGAGTTGTTTGTATTGGATGCTGGGTGTTGGTGGTGGGGGTAAAGAATTAGTGGGATAATTCAAGTTTTTGTAACTGGAGACTTCCTATAATTAAAACACAGGGTATGTTTGTTGAAACCATTTGCCAAAAAATCTCCCTTGAGCGAAGGATTATACGAACACCAATTTTAAGATAATTTGTCAGGTTTGCAATATGGCTCAATTGAATGTGTTAGAAGGTACATATATTTACATGGAGGATTATTCTTTGCAATCAGAGGGACATGTCCATGTACAGCACCCTTTTCGGATGAACTAAAGTATAGGGGGTGGGTGGACAGCCTTTCCCTGTGCTCTCTCCATGGCAATGTCTTAATTAATCAAAGTTGACTTGCCACGTTTGTGTTTTAAATGAAAACTTGATGGCTAATTTCCCGGGTGCATGACAATAACCGACTATCTTGAATCTCCTGCTTGTCTGAAGTCTCTTCTCTCTCTGTCTAAGTTCTTGCTCCCTCTGAGATTTGGTATTCTCGCAGTTTTGTCCTGCGGAGTGCAGCATGAAAAGCTTCAACAGAATATCATCTTTTGGAAGTGATGTTTGCGCTCAGTAACTATATAGACTTTTTAATAGCACAAAGAACATTTTTTGGTAAACTGTCAAAATGCTTTTGAATCTAAACCCACCTTCCACCTCTTGGTCCGTAATCCTCTGTGGGTTATAGCATCTCCAAATTTATTTTTATTACATGAAGGGTTTCTACCTCCCTCACGCTTTTCAGACCTTGAGTTCCAGAATGCACTATCCTCTGGGTGAATGTATTGTTCTTCACCCTCTAATTTTTCTGCCAGTTTATTACAAATCCATGTCTACTGATTATTGACAAAAGTTGCTTTCCCAGGTGAAATCAAATCTGAGCCAAAACCAGGAATCCTAATCACTTGACTGAAAGGAGTGTGTTATAGCCACACAACTACAGCATGTATTTGCGTAGCTTTTGTAATAAGATGGTCCACAGGGACAAAACATGATGTTGAACCAAATGAGTAGGTATTTGGGCAGATGACCAAAAGCCTTATTTATAAAGGACGGTTTTTTGAGAGGTCTCTTAAAGGAGGAAAGAAGAGGGAAAGTGCTAGGGCTTGGGATCCATGCAAGTTTAGGCAGACTTACAGGAAACCTGTGTCCTAGCAATCGGAGGATCAAACTGCCATGCCAACCTTGGTCCAAATGGCCATAGTATATCAGCAATTAAGCTTCCGAAATATGACTTTGACTGTTAAGTTCTTTTGGGGCATCCTGGGAAAATTGTGAAGGGAGCTATATAAATATAATTTCTTTATTTTCTAGCGCCAGGGACCCAGATTCAATTCCCACCTCTGGCAACTGTCAGCGTGGAGTTTGCACATTCTCCACGTGTCTGCGTGGGTTTCCTCTGGGTGCTCCCGTTTCCTCCCACAGTCCAAACATGTGCAGGTCAGGTGAATTGCCTATAGTGTTAGGTGGATTAGTCAGGAGTAAATATAGGGGGGGTGGGTTTCTCTTCGGAGGGTCGGTGTGGGCTTGTTGGGCTGAAGGGCCTGTTTCCACACTATAGGTAATCTAATCTAATCGAAAAAAATTTGCAGTGATGTACTTGAGATCCATACAGCTATAATTCTACACTCTTTTGAGGCAATGGACCAACAGGTGTGAATTACCTGATGCTCAAACAGGTTATACTGCTAAAGTTGTAAGATGTGAAGTAGCAGTTATGAGTGGAATTACAGATGTAATTTGTGTATCTTACAAAGCATGCATTCTTAGATGTTTTGAGCTCTGTCATCCAGATTTGTTATTTTCCAATGGGATAATTGCCCCGATGTTTTATCGAATGTTTGTCACTTTTCTGACAGTGGAAAAAGTTGTGCTTTAGCATTTAGCAAGGCATTGCCACAAAGAAATACTGAGAGCTGTGTAATTTTCACAGGTTGCCCCTTTTAGCTGCTGTTACAAGGTCTCTTTATAGTTTGAGAAAACAGAATAATAGAGGCAGTTGAACAGATTTTTAAAAAGTCTGACCCATGTAAACCTATAAAGTTACTCCAAACAAAGTCACTCAAGGTATCTAGTAATCTACTTTGTATTTTCGCTGCTTCTGAATTCCTGTATAAACAAAACTGGTAGACTTTGGAATGGTTCCAGATTTAAAGCCATGTTAAATCAAGTGAGTATGTAAACATGTCACATGTTTGACTCGAAATAGAAACACCCACTCCAGATGATTGGGCACACCTTTTTGTGAACAGTTTTAACCTATCTGATTACAATACCATTCAAATACTTTTGCAATTTCTGCTTCCTCTTGGTTATCTGCTTGACTGGAAGCACAGTTCAAGAGACCATTCACACTTTCTTTGTAGGTCTTTTGTTCTGTATTATTTAAGTTATTTAAACACAGATAAAGATTACAATTCAGTTTAACCATCTGTGAAGGCTTTTGAAGGGTGCAGAAAAGATTTGAGAATGGCTCCAGCAATGAGGAACTTCAAATACATGCAGATTTGGAGAAGCTGAGGAAGCTGTCTTTTGAGAAATACAGGAGAAGATTTGATAAGGTCAAAATCATGAGAATTCAAAATAGCAAAACTACTCCCAGTGTCTGGAGGATTGAGAAGCAGACACAGATTCATGGCAAAAGAGCCAAGAGCAACATTGTAATAATACTGTGGCTTTAAGAGGCGAATTTTGTTCTTTTTTTGAAGAAAGGTTGAGACAGAATTGCTGTGTTGTCTCTTCCAAGCTAATAAAGTAAACAGTTTGCGAGGCCCGTTTTTTTTAAAACCAGAAATCTCGAGCAATAGAAACAGCATGAATGGGTGGAGTTGTGCTCCCACAGAACCAAGGTTTTAGTACAGCTTTCAGTAGTGGTTGGGGTTTTGAGGTTAGCTATAGGAGCTGTTGTACATCTGGCTTGGCTACAACAAAAAACTGGAGCGCTCACTCTCGTTTTCCCAGAATTTTCTCTTGGTATCCCTTTTTTTTTCCCTGGACTGGAGAAACATTTGCATGTGAAGCAATCTATTTTACTGAATTTGCTTTTGCCAAAGGTGTGGTTATGGGATGTTACTATATTGGAACAGTTGCTGTTTAGTATTTAAATGATGTTAAAGTTTTTCCAAAAGAGTTAAAAATATACCAGTTCTTCCACTTGTATTTTAACTGGGTGTAAGAATAAAGTGTATTTTGCTTAAAGCTGAACAGTGTGAATAATTACATCTGAATCACAGTACCTTTAAACTTGCCTTTTAAGGAAGATAAAAATTATGCTCTAAGCTATCTTTTTATGTTTGAAGGGGTCTTGACTGGTCCACAACATGAGTAATAGCATGATTATCAGTGAATGGTCAGGACCTAGAAAGCGCTGCCTCAAAATGGAATGAAGCCTGATATTGTTGGAGTCTTCAAATTGTGAAGAATCCTTGAAGACTAAAACAAGCATGGGTCTGTGGGTGTGGAGGAAGCTGAAAGGAGTGGGGCAGACTGAGTTGCTTTTGCAGAAAATTACTTACTTTCCAGCCAATTGGCTGCTTTCGCTCTGATGTAATTCTGAGTCCTATCGCAAACAAATGAATTATTTTTCCCAAAACATCAGTAGAAATTGTTGGAAAATCTCAACGGGTCTTGCAGCATCTGTGTAGAGAAAGCAGAGTTAATGCTTCAGGCCCAGTGACCCTTCTGAGTTTTTTTTCCAGCAATTTCTGTTTGCTTGTGAATTCCAGTCTCTGCAAATCTTTGAATTTTAAGCATTGGTTTTCCCCTGCCTTATGTGGCTGTGTAGCTCTTGTTGGCCAGTACTCGTGGAGTAATACAGTCCCAGATTTCTTAATTAACTTGAATGAATGAAGACACCAGGATTGGGTTGATGATATATAGGTAGAGAGAGAGAGAGAGACAGGACTGCACCATTAACAAGTGATCTCAAAGTAATCTGGTAGTTTACTATGGGACAAAATCACCATCTAAGGTCTTTGTACCAAAGTACAATAACGGTCTGTACAGTTTTCAGACCCAATCTTGATCTCAAAATTTAGCTATATAGCATCCTGCACGAGTAAGAAATGCCTTTTGGTTTTGCAAATTCTAATATTTGTTTCTCTTTACATATGAAGACTATACAGAACTGCTTTTATGTGTCTATACAGTATATAGAGAACTTTCCTATGAATAAAGTATATTTCTGTTTAAAAAAAAAGTAGTTTGTTTGAATAATTCAATTACCAATTTGGCCAAATGTTTGTTAATGGACTAAACAACAGCAATAAAGTGGAGAGACTCTGAAAATTAATATTGTGACATAGAAATGAGCCAGTTAATGATCAATTTAAAAAGCACAAGATGTATAAAATGGGGGAAAAATTCAGTTGTCCCATTTTTGAGGATATTCAAATACCATTGGAAGCCAGACATGATACTTCTGTCTCCATCAGGACCTTAGGCTAGACTGCTTCTTCACCACCCAGAAGGCTGTGACATCATCAGATTGAGTGGAGCTGAGTGCAGCTTCCACATGAACTCATTCAGAACTGTTGGCTTCTACAACAGCATCAGGGCTTGTTTGCTGTCTGATCTCCACCTGACTGCAAGATGCTGTGAATTTTCTATTCTCTGGTCCACACTTCCTCCTACCCCCAACATGCTCCATTCTTTAATTTGGTTTACCTTTTTGAAGAAAAAATAAGTTGGATTGATGCAATGATCAAGATATTGAAGTGACTTAGAAAGGGTAAAGATGAAAGAACGGGAAAAGATTGTACAAATGTACCTTGGTTAAGGACAAAAAGGCTGGAATTGAAACTGAATAGATTAATGTCGGGAACTGCAAGGAATGCAAAATGAAATGAAAACTCCACTATAGAGATTCTGTAATTTCATGAGTGGAAAACCTTCTTGTCTTTTTATTCCCAAAAATAGTCACCTAATCTGAATATATTGTTTCTTTTCCCTCTTTTATTTTTGTTTGTTATTTGACATCTTGCATGTTGCTTTTGGTGAGAGAAAGAGAATAATTTGTTTATACCTTTTTATGAATATTTGTGGCCAATTGTCACTTGTTGGCTTTACAGCCTATGATGGTATTTTTGACATTCTCTTATTAATGGAGCAGATAGTAAATGATGCTGTATCCAAAATGCAATATAACCCTGCTAGCCGATGACTCTACCTATATTCCAAGCATGTATTGACAATCTTGGCAAGCTTTATAATCCATTATCTTCAAGGTCCTTTGGACAGAAGTTTTCCTCGAAAAGACAGAGGGACCTTTACCAATAGATTTCTTTCTTGCTCGGATTTGTCATCTAGCATCTTGGATTTCTGTAATCAGCTGAAAGTTAAATTTATTCTGGACAGCAACTTAGTGTTGAAAATGTGTTGCTGGAAAAGCGCAGCAGGTCAGGCAGCATCCAAGGAACAGGAAATTCGATGTTTCGGGCATAAGCCCTTCATCAGCAACTTAGTGTGCACTATCTACCACTTATCCAGGATGAAGCTAAAATGCACGTCAAGTGCATGTGTCTACAAGTTTAACTGTTGACACGCTAGATTATCAGAGCATTTAGCATGCTAGTGATAGAAAGAAGGACTTGGATTAAAAAGCACTTCTGACTTTATTGGTCAGAGTATAGAGTACAGGAGTTGGGAGGTCATGTTGTGGCTGTACAAGATGTTGGTTAGGCCACTTTTGGAATATTACGTGAAAACCTGGTCTCCTCCTATGGGAAGCATATTGTGAAATTCACAAGGATGTTTCCAGAGTTGGAGGATTTGATTTATAGGGAGAGGTTGAATAGGCTGTGGGTGTTTTCCTTGGAGCATCAGAGGCTGAGGGGTGACATTTTGGAGGTTTATAAATTCATGAGGAGCATGGATAACGTAAATAGACAAGGTTTTTTCCCTGGGGCCGGGGAGTCCAGAACTAGAGGGCATAGGTTTAGGGTGAGAGGGTAAAGATATAATAGAGACCTAAGGGGCAACTTTTTCACGCAGAGGGTGGTACGTGTATGGAATGAGCTGCCAGAGGAAGTGGTGGAGGCTGGTACAATTGCAACATTTAAAAGGCAACTGGATGGGTAGATGAATAGGAAGGGTTTAGAGGGATATGGACTGGCAAATGGGACACGATTATGATAGGATATCTGGTTGGCATGGACAAGGTGGCCGGAAGGGTCTGTTTCTGTGCTGTACATCTCTGACTCCATAATTCCAAGTCACTGGAAACTTCCACCTTTTTTAACCCAAGCACATTCTTCAAGTCTTGTCCTGCAGGACAGGCAGATCTGCCATTGAAGTATGTTAACTGCTGCTTTACTCCTTTTTAACAGGAGGGGAAGGCTTTACTTCGAATTGCGAGGCCCCGTTGTGTGCAGCCACTTTGTCTCATGAACACTAGCAGCATACTTTTGTGGCCAGGAGTTGTCTAGTAAACCTCCTGGATGCTGTTTCTAGCGCTCTCTGCATTTAGAGTTTTAAAATGAAAACATGGTTTACTGCAAGTCTCTACTTTTGTAGAAGATATTTAAGCCACTTCTTTAGTACTGAAGGTATTCACTGCTCATGTACTCAATTACTGCTGTCAATAAAAACCAAAATGTGCAGTTAATAATGTCTTTGTACTCTATCAAAGTTGAGCCAGGGTAAAATTTTATCATTTCAGGGTGAAGTGTGAAATTGGTCTCCTAAACCGTTGGCCAGATATCAGGATACCAATGTTTAATTTCCTGTCATGCTAGCTGAATGAATACTTACAATCGATCCTGTGGGATAACCATTGCTGAGCTCTACCCTGACATGTAGAAAAGTGAGATTTTGCTGTTTATAATGTTTGCTTATTTAAATGCCTTGGTTCCTTTCTGTCTTCCTGTTGTCATGTCTCCCTGGGGTTGTCTGCTGGAAATCAGCCTCCTCTCCTTTGTGATTCACCACACAAGTGAAAAGATTTAAGCCAAACTATCCAAAGTTTATCTGATCACAAACTCTGGTTAAGATAAATGCTCACCAGGTCTCTGTACTTCATAGTGAACAGCTTTATTCTTGTTAACAAATTACGTGACTTGCTAAATTATAAATTACTAGAAATTAAAGTTGACCGCTTTTAAATTCTTCCCTTCACAAACAGAAAGATGGACGTGACATAGATATTAAAGGGCGAAAAGGTCCAGCAAATACAAACAAAAAACTGTGTAGATGCTGGAAATTTGAAACAAAAAGAGAAAGTGGTGGAGAAGCTCAGTAGGCTTGGCAGCACCTTTTGAGAGAAAAACCAGTAACATTTCGACTCCTGATGAAGGTCACTGAACTCAATGTTAACTGTTTTTCTGTCTCCAGATGCTGCTAGACTTGCTGATTCTCTCCAGCATCTTCTGTTTAGGATCAGGAAATTGCAGTTCAATAGCACTATTTAAGACCCCAGCAGTTGGTGCTAGTTTGGTTTCATCGAATTCTTTTTTCATCCATTGCTGTTGACAGTTTGTTGCAACCTGATGCTTTCACTGGTTGACTGGTTGAAAATGTGTTTCTTTGTTGACTTTCAAGGTATTTTGACCCTCCTCAAGGAGATTTAGAGGGGTGAGTGGAAGACAGTACAAGCTATTACTGGAGGCTTTCTGTTACCTCAACATGGGAGGGAAAGGGACACACATCAGTGATATTTTGATACTTTCATTTTGAGGTCTGGGTGGTGTTCTATTATAGTGGCCCCACAAAAGCTGTAGTCCACTGGTCTGGTGACTATCAAAACATTGTGGTCAAGCAGTTGTCCATTGGCTCTATGGTGTCAGCACATGCTCTATGTTCCATGAGGAAGCAACATTGTATCAAATGTTCAATGTGCTCTCAGAAACATGATTTTAATACTGAAGCTATCTCTTTTGACAGCCTCCTTGGTTTAAAGCAGTATCATTCCACAGTTCAGAAATAAAGAAAAGTTTTTTAAAAAGTCCTCTATACACTGTTCAATGACGCCGTGCTACTAATATCTAAAAATAACAACAACCTCATTAAAAAGCTATGTTAGTATAAAATGATCAAAGGCTTCACGCAATCATTATAAAATAAATAAGATTCAAGGTTACAAAATATTAGTGAGCTTGTGAAAAGAATTAATTTTGAGGGGTGCCTTAAAGAAGGGAAGTGATGGAGTAAAGCGCAGGAAGGGAACTGCAGGGAGGGTTACAATGGTAAAAGGATCAGTTTTTAAAAAAAATTATCCTTTTCATAAACACTGTCTTGTCATGGAGCTGACTCATTGCTATGTGATGGTTGCTATAGTTCACCTGAAAAACTTGTATGCCAAAACAATATCCTGAAAGGATCCAATTACTTGAATCAGAAGAAAATACAGAGGAACCTTGATTATCCAAAGGACGCTGACAGGCAGCATTTCATTTGGATAATCAAGTGCTGTATAATATTGCTAGCCAAGCAATGGACCTTGTGATCTTGTCCAGATAATTCTAAATTTGGCTAATTGAATGCCAGATAATCAAGGTTCCTCTGTATCGTGCTCAGAAAATGACCGATTTGTAGGGGCCTTGATGGTTGGTAAATTGAAGTTAGCATAACAATGCCTGGTGGCTGAGAGTAAAGCAAATTGGAAGGCTATAAAAAGTCAGTATAGTACCAAAACTGAGCTAGTCCATGATACAAATCATCGGTAAAACTGCACTTGAATTTCTGTTCCGGTTGTCACATTACGAGAAGGATGTTACAGCTGTTGAAAGAATACAAAAGAGAGCAACCAGAACAATTCGGGGGATGCCAGGATTAGATGCTGAGGAGCAATTGCTGCATTACTCATTGGAAACGAGGTGGTGAGTGGTGATACAATTACTGGATTGGAGTCCTAAGAAGGCTGGAAAATATGATGAACTAGTTTATTCACAAAGGTCAAACTGGGTTTATATACAAAACTAATCTGCAAAAACAGTATTGCAGCATGTGAGTGGTCAGTCAGTGGTGCAGACTCCCTCCAAATTGATGGAAGCATTGTCTCATTCAAATGTAGATTAGGTAGCTTTCTTTTAAAAAAAAACACTTTGGAATATGATATACAAGTAATTTTGAGACATGACCTGAATATGTTCTGTGTTTAGCAGAATCAGATGTCTTTGAGTCTATTGCCCCCAGAGCTTCCCATCAATCGGGAGTTTGATCGTTTCCACTGTAGCCAGATAGAGGTTGTTGCTGTAACTAGTTAACCACTCCACTTATTGTTGCATGGTGCCAATGCAAACATAATCGAAGATGGATTGTGGATCTTTTTCACTCTGCGGTTCCTCCGATCCCAATATGTGGCAAGGCTAAAACAATTCATGTTGTTGGTGTAGACACTTGAAGCTGCCAGGAATCTAACTGTGGTGTCCAAAGTATTGCACATTGCCAGTGTGAGGGCATGTTAGACTTATTGAAACATATGACAGTGTTTGCAAATGTTAATGCTGATCAGATTCTTGTTGTTGCCTGTAAGTTCAACTGGATGCTATCATTTTGCAAATGAACTGTCCTTTGGCAAAGCTAGAATGGGTGTAATGGTATCAGCAGAAATAAAAATAGAGAATACATTCTTGAAGAATTCATAGCCTGTTCAGGCAGGTAGATTGAGTTCCTCCAGCATTTTGTTTACGTGCTCCTTAGCACCCTGGTCTGCTGGAATTACACTTATGGGCACAGTCTTGCTGGGAGGGGGGTACAAAATGGGAATTGTGTGCTTTCAACCTCATTTCCTAAATACTCCTGCAGCTGCTGGATTTGTGGCACTGGAGAAAAGACTGAACAAAGTTGTGTAGCTAAGAAATAGAGAAAATGCTGCCAGGTTTATCCTCTCAAGAAATGAGAAATAATTCCAGAAACAACAGAACCGAAATAATTGAGCATATTCTTGACTCTTATTTGGGTGACAGCACAGGAACCAAATGATGGAGGAGATGGTCCTTATTTATTTGCCTACTAGCTCTGATCTTGCCATGTTGGACAAATATACCATCACTGATGCAGCGTAATTGAGAGTCTCAAGTATGTCTTGGTCTGATTGTGGGAGTGTTGGACAAATACAGCACACATTCCAAACTGACATTTACGATGCCAGTAAAAATGTGCTTATCATTTTTTCTGTGCATTCCAGTTCTTTATTGCAGCATGAACCAAACTAGCTGCATGAACTCAACAATGATTTCCCATGTGAAAAAACTGTGTGGGGCATTTTTACAATTCAAATCAGTAAAACTGAATCACATGGAAGAAATCAGTGACTGAAATCCTGATGTTTAAACAGAGGGCTCATACCAATTGTTCTCTTTTGAGTTAGATGTTACTTTTATGTTGACCTGGTGTTGCTTGAGCATTTAAAAATGTCGGCTGGTAGAAAAAAAATGGATGGTTAATCAGTTGTTTTGTTTTCCTAGAATTCTTTCTTTTGCCCCTATCTGAGGCACAGCTTCTGTCTTTGAATTTGATTCTGAATGGTAAGGCTGTCTTTAGCAGACTGAAGACTACTACACTGTTGTACAGTTTATTGGCAGATGTAATGGAGATTTGGCTGGCACCAAATGGCTGATTGGTGATCAGCAAATAGACCAACTGTCATCGACAAAAGCCTCCTGTCTGTCCACTCAATGCCAATCCCAGTCAAGTGACCCTCAGTGAAGGAATCCTGGAGAGAATTTCCCCCTTTTGTAAGAGCCAGGGAACCTCCATTTCTGATTTGAAATCCAGTGCTGTCAGGGAGCATCAGGATATTGACCCAATGACACTGAAGGAATGGAGATATATTTCCAAGTCAAGATGGTGAGTGGCTTGGAGTGGAAGTTACAAGTAGTGGTTCTCCGGTGTGTCTGCTGGCCTACTCCTGGGTAGTAGAGGTCCGAGTTTAGAAGGTGTTGCTGAAGGGCATTTTGGCAAATTTTAACTGTTATTGCTATAACCTCCATGTCCATAATCAGCCTCTTTCTCTCATGCTGCACAAAGTTGTTCCCCCTTTCAGTGCTCTGCATCCCTGTTCCAAGGAGCACACCATGAAAGACTCCACTTATTCCTTTTTTAGTGATGTTTATATTCTGTATAGTCAAGGCATTTTAGTATGGTTTCTAAATCTACCACTGCTAATTAGGAAGGCACTATAGACCTAGCAGAGACCGGAAGATTAGTGGCAGATGTTTACCTCAACCGCAAGCTACTGTAACATGTGAGAACTCTGTAACTCTCTCATGATATCTCTGTTACATCACATTTCTTCATAGAATTTGTAGGACCCTCCTCAAATATGTCCACTCAGGCAATTTGAATTGAAAATAACAGGAATGCACATTTTAAAAGCAAAATATAACAGATTGAAATCCTTAGCAGCTTTGGAGAGGAATGGAGTTAACACAATAATGTGGAGGTGCTGATGTTGGACAGGGTTGGACAAGGTCAAAACTCTCAACACTAGGTTATAGTCCAACAGGTTTATTTGAAATCACTAGCTTTCAGAGCACTGCTCCTTTATCAGGTGCCACCTCAGTGTTTTCAAATAAAACTACTGCACTATAACCTGGTGTCATGTGATGTTTGACCCCAGCGTTCGTGTAGTCCAGCGGATGGCCTTTTCACTGCTAGCAGTCCCCAGTTCCAATGTAAAAGTGGTTTTAAATAGGTGTAAATGAAGAATAGAAGGGGGTGGAGTGCTGTTAAGTTTTTTTTTTTGAAAAAAAGCAAGCCAGTAGATCGAAGAGCGGAAGACATGATGTTAAAAGACAAAAACATTAGTTGTGCAGAAACTGGGTGAGTAATAATGGGACAAGTAGAGAAACAAAAGCTGTGACTTCCAAAATGAACAGTTGCAGTGCGAAAATAAGAAAAGGACAAAAAGACAACTTTTAAAAACTGAAATAAGTGAGGGGAAGGAAGCCAAGTCAGGGCACAGCAATGATCTGATTGCTGAATCCAGTTTGGTCTGAAGGCCGCTCAGTGCCTAAACACAAGCTGAGTTGAGCTTCATTGGAATGTCACAGTCCCAAAAAATGCCCAGTGAGCACAAGGGAAGAAACCAGACTTTCCCCAATTAAGGTGGGTAGCAGAGGTATTGGGTGAGGTCAAGCTTTTGCAAGACAGAATATGGGAGATCAACATGAGAGTCTTGGGTAGTGAAGACCTGAGTGAGGATCAAACTGCAGATAGGCTGAGCTGAGTGAAATTGGACGGTGGTATGGAGGTGAGAAAAGGCAGCATTAGTGATGGTGGAAAAATGGACTCAAAACCTCATCTCTGGCGCCAATGTTTAAAAAAAATAAAAATCCACCACAAATCTTGAAGAGTAGTTTTTAAACAACTGAAGCCTCACCCCTGTGGTTCAGTACAAGAAAGTTTATATGAAGGATTTAAGAGATTTCAAAAAAATTATTGAAGACATTTAGTTTTGCAAGCACACAGTTTCAGCTTCCATGTTACTGGTGTATAGCTGCTTCAGTGCAGGTAGTTCAACTCCATCATAAACCAAACCAGCTCCCCTCCTCCCCTTGAATATTTGCATGGACACATTCCAATAGAGTTATTATAATCTGGAATGTGCAGGCTGAAGGCAGATTTGGACCCCATTCAGTGGTTACATTCCACACTAGAATTGAACATAAAGTGATGGGCAAAAAGACTGAGGAGTGGGATGAATTGGATAGTGTAGACAGAACGGCCATATTATCTTGTTTTGTTCTGTATCTCATCTGTAATTCTATAATGTGCTGTAAGTATTGTGGTCAAATGTGCACATTGATTTTGTTTCTGTGAACACATGCCACAATGACAAACTCATCATGCTAAGTTAAAGTACATTAAGTGGTATGAAGCTAAATTAACAACAAGTAAAGACTTGCTGATCGAGAGGATTAATGACAATCTGCTGCTTTTTGCATTGCTAGACGCAGCAAAAAGGCACAGGAGGGGACACGATGGAATAGTTTGACCTGATTCACTTGTCTAATCACTGCTTGGTCACCCTCCTCTCCCTCTTGCCACCATTGAGTAGTGACTAACTCATTCTGGGTGCATTCAGTTTGACAAGTTAAACAGCGCATTATCCATCATTTGTTCCTTTTTTAATGCAACCCAAATTTTTCAATACTTTGTTTTTCTGGTATGGATTAGTCGGAAAAAGTCAAGTTAAATATATCTGAATTTAGTAGATTAACTGAACAAACTTGAAAGCTAGCTAGTCCGTTTTGTGATTGACAAATGGTTATGAATCAGGATTTGTTAACACAACGAAAGTCCAGAGGCAGGAAATTCTTTTAGGGTGAAAGGAAAGGCTGGTAGATATAGAGAATGCTGGATGACTAAAGAAATTGAGGGTTTGGTTAAGAAAAAGGAGGAAGTATATATCAGGCATAGACAGGAGAGATTGAATGAATCCTTAGAATATAAAGGCAGTAAGACTATACTTAAGAGGAAAAAAGGGTATATGAGATAGCTTTGGCAAATAGGGTTAAGGAGAATCCAAAGGATTTTTACAAATACATTAAGGACAAAAGGGTAACTAGGGAGAGACTAGGAGCCCTCCAAGATCAGCCTTTGTGTGGAGCCTGAGGAGATGGGGGAAGATACTAAATTAGTATTTTGCATCAGTGTTTACTGTGGAAAAGGACATGGATGGTACAGAAGTTAGGGAAATAGATTTTGGCATTTTAAAATGTCCATGTTACAGAGGAGGAAGTACTGGATGTCTTGAAACGCATAAAAGTGGCTGATTGGGTGTACCCCAGAACTCTGTGGGAAGCTCGGGCAGTGATTGTTGGGCCTCTTGCTGAGATATTTGTATCATAGTCACAGGTGAGATGCTGGAAGACTGGAGGTTGGCTAACGGTGCCACTGTTTAAGAAGGGTGGTAAGGGCAAGCCAGGGAACTATAGGCCAGTGAGCCTGACCTCGGTGGTGAGCAAGTTGTTGGAGGGAATCCTGAGGGACAGGATGTATATGTATTTGGAAATATCAAAGACTGATTAGGGATAGTCAACATGACTTTGTGTGTGGGAAATGATGCCTCACAAACTTGATCGAGTTTTTTTGAAGAAGTAACAGGATTGAGGGCAGAGCAGTAGACATGATCTATATGAACTTCAGTAAGGCAGACGGCAAGGTTCCCCATGGGAGACAGGTTAGTAAGGTTAGATCTCATGGAATACTGGAAGAACTAGCCAAAGGTAAAAGAGAAGATGGTGGTGGAGGATTGGTTTTTTTTTCAGATTGGAGGCCTGCAACCAGTGGAGTGCCACAAGGATCGGTGCTGGGTCCACTACATGTCGTCATTTATATAAATAATTTGGATGTGAGCGTAAGAGGTATAGTTAGTAAGTTTTGCAGATGACTTCAAAATTAGAGGTGTAGTGGACAGCGAAGAAGGTCGGGTCGGCACAGTGGCTCAGTGGTTAGTACTGCGGCCTCACAGCACCAGGGACTGGGTTCAATTCCAGCCTCTGGTGACTCCGTCTGTGTGGAGTTTGCACATTCTCAGTGTGTGCGTGGGTTTCCTCCGGGTGCTCTGGTTCCCTCCCACAGTCCAAAGATTTGCAGATCAGATGGATTGGCCATGCTAAATTGCCCACAGTGTTAAGTGTATTAGGAGGAGGGAAATGGGTCTGGGTGGGTTACTCTTCGCAGGGTCGGTGTGGACTGGTTGGGCCAAAGGGCTTGTTTCCACACTGTAGGGAATCTAATCTAATCAAGGTTACCTCCGACTTACAATGGGATCTTGATCAGATGAGCCAATGGGCTGAGAAGTGGCAAATGGAGTTTAATTTAGATAAATGGGAGGTGCTGCATTTTGGGAAAGCAAATCTTAGCAGGACTTATACACTTCATGGTAAGGTCCTAGGGAGTGTTGTTGAACAAAGAGACCTTGGAGTGCAGGTTCAGAGCTCCTTGAAAGTGGAGTCGCAGGTGGATAGGATAGTGAAGAAGGCATTTGATATGCTTTCCTTTATTGGTCAGAGTATTGAGTACTGGAGTTGGGAGGTCATGTTGCAGCTGTACAGGACATTGGTTAGGCCACTTTTGGAATATTCTGTGCGATTCTGGTCTCCTTCCTATCAGAAGGATGTTGTGAAACTTGAAAGGGTTCAGAAAAAATTTAAGGATGTTGCCAGGGTTGGAGGATTTGTGCTTTAGGGAGAGGTTGAATAGGCTGGGGCCGTTTCCCCTGGAGTGTCGGAGGCTATGGCATGACCTTAGAGGTTTACTAAATTATGTGGGGCATGGATAGGGTAAATAGACAAAGTCTTTTCCCTGGGGTGAGAGAGTCCAGAGCTAAAGGGCACAGGTTTAGGGTGAGAGGGGAAAGTTATAAAAGAGACCTAAGGGGCAACCTTTTCACACAGGGTGGTAAGTGTATGGAATGAGCTGGAAGAGGACGTGGTGGTGGCTAGTACAGTTGCAACATTTAAGAGGCATTTGAATGGGTATATAAATAGGAAGGGTTTGGAGAGATTGGGTCAGGTACTGGCAGGTGGGATTAGATTGGGTTGGGATATCTGGTCGGCATGGAAAAGTTGGACCAAGGGTCTGTTTGTGTTGTACATCTCTAGCTCTATGACTTGCATGGTGGGTCTCTGAATGGATAAAGTGCAAGCCATGGCTACTATATTATGCATAAACAAGTAGTTGTAACGCACAACTGCCATAAAATGCCAAAATTGCGGATTCAGTTGATAAACAACATGTCTTTGGAACTTGTCTGAACTGCCTTAATGAATCCAGTGATTGGCTTTGACTTTTGCTAAGTCTGCAGCACCTATGATTTCTGCCATGACTCCTTTTTTGTTTGGAGTGTGTTGCAAAATGTGGGTACAATAAGTGTTGATGGGGTTGCATTGGCATGATAGAATAGATTCTGGTTCAGGACTTTGAGACGCTAAAATGTTAATACATAACTGTACCCCACTATGGACAAAGTGATTCTGCAAGGCTTTTGGCTTCTGACTTTCTCTTGCCAGTTATGATTTCCTTGGTTGTTTGAACATTTTAAAGCTAGTATTATACTTTTGAATTGCCAGTCAATTCTGGAAAACCAAAGTAGTTTTGAAATAGAAAGTTTCTGTGTAAATACCACACACAAGTTTTTAGTCAAACTAAAATACTGTTGTTCTGAGGGCAGATGATATCTCCAAAAACATCCTTATTTGTTGAGTAAAAGGAACTTGTATCCCACTTTATATTTAATGGCCGTCAAAACCTGGACCTCCATTCTGACTTGTACTATATAAGCATCCTTCAACACTGCCCAATATTAGACCTTTCTAAATTGTGTAATCAACCTTTTTGAGGTGCATCCTCCTGTGACTTGTCATATTATTTATGTTGACTCTTGGTTAAGAATCCTCTGCTCTGAGGTGGTGAGCTTGGAGGGGTAGCAAGGTGGTCCACCTCAACCCTAGTGTTTTCCTGTCTCTACCAGAATTGTGCTTCGTGTGTGAGTGTCTAGGTTGACCTTCCTGGCGTGCTGGGAGAACGTGAGGTCCAGAGATCAGAGTCAAAAAGTGTGGCACTGGAAAAGCACAACAGGTCAGGCAGCATCCGAGGAGCAAGAGAATCGACGTTTCGGGAATAAGCCCTTCTTTATTCCTGAAACAGTGATTCTCCTGTTCCTCGGATGCTGGCAATTGAGACTCTAAAGTACCCAACAAAGGACTATTTGAGGGGGTGGGGTTTTTTGTCCACCACTGCTGCTGGGGTTAACCCAGTCTCTCATGATGTCATGTGCCAATGAGTCAGTCAGTGCAGGCAGCTCATCTGCTCAGATGGGGGCGTTATGGAGACCCTCTTTCACAGACACTCAGTGCTTAGTTAATTCACAGAATATGGGTGGGGGAATATCAGCAATGCAGAAATAGGCCATTGAGTCTGTTCCACCATTCAATGAGATCATGGCTGATTTGATAATCTTCAATTCCACTTTCCTGCCTTTTTCCCTATAACCCTCTTTTCCCCACCTCCTATTAAAAATCTGCCTATCTTAGTCTTGAATATACTTAACAATTCTGCCATGACAGCCTTCTGCCACAATGAGTTCTATAAATTTAAAGCCTCCTAGAATTCCTGGATAGCTCCCAGAATTGACAAACTGCAGCGCATCCTCCCTCCCCTCCCCTCTCTCCTCCAGACCCATCAATCATTTCTGTCTGGGCCACAATCACACCAACACTGACCTGATGGGAGTACATCCCAACAACCTAAGTACCACAGTCTCTTCCTGACCACATCTGAACAGCACCGTTCATAGTCCCTACCTGAAGCTGACCCGACTACATCCTCTGAGACCTGCAATCTGCATTGGCCCCCCTCTACACCAATCAGATCTAACTATAGCTCCCCTCTTCAATGTAACTGCCCCTCCCAAACCCACCTACCTAGCTCATCACGTATCTTGTGTCACAATACACAATTGCCTCTCTCGCTGTGCTTGAAAATCGCAAACAGACGCGTTGATAACTTGTAGCTCAGAGTAACTTCTCTTTCATCCTTAATCTAACATGCTATGCTGGGACTCTGCATGGCTGTTGATTGTGGTGATGTTCTGATCCTTGGCTTCTTTGTGTACTCAGCTCCTCAAGTGATAAAACAGCACAACACCCAACCTACTTGCCCACCCTGTCAACCTATCCATTTACTCATTCATCCACTTATCCATTCTCAAACACTCCAACTGGACCTTTTTGTTTAAACTCAGCCTCCAGCAGTCAATAGTGTCTATGTCCTGTCAATATCTTCCATAACTGCACCCCAGTGGGCACCCAGCTCTGCGTTTGTGGAAGAGTTGAGCTCCGAAGATACCAGAGGGAGAGTGGAGAAATATCAAGTCAGGGAAGTTTGTGAGCAGATTGAATGATGGCCGTTCATGTGAGTTCAAATATTGTGTGATTGCTGAGCAGAATTGCCGTTTGCAAATTTTAAAAACAATCTTTAGCTGGTTACTTACAGCATTATGTTCATGTACTGTGGTAACTAAAAGATCAAGCATTATGTCTGTAACATTGGGGAAAAAAAATTACCTTTCCCATTCCAACACACTCATGAGTCACTTGCGGAGGAGATATCTCCGTAATCATATCTTTTTGCAGTGAACTTGCACTTTGGTCAACTTTTATCTTTTCCAAAACTTCATGTCACCAGAGACATTAATCCTGCCTTTCTCTTCAGTTTCTTTGCACCATTTATAAAAGATGTGTTTTCCCATTGATTGCCCATACTGACTACAGTCACTTACTGTGTTAGTTGGTTTTATCTTTCATTAACTAGATGCAGATTGAGAACATAAACGTTTTAAGAATTGTTGAACGTGAGGTTTGAGTATGAAACATAATGTACAAATCTGAGATCTGTTTTGCAACGTGGCAGCAAACTTGATTAGTCAGCCAGATACTTAACAGGAATAAGATTTCTTTGTTTATTTTGGTTTGAGTTAAGCATTTAGTTTGGAAGCCAATCTGAAGCAACCATTTTTCTAATTAGCAATGCAAAAAAATGTGGGGACTAATGCAGACCAAATGATTACTTTTCCATTGAGTTGTATTTGTCTTTGTTTGAATATTTATAGCAATCACTGGGTGTGGGGACATAGATTATATTTGACAGCCCTCCTTTCATTCTGCATACCATATGCTTATGATAACAGGTCAGGGCTACAGGAAATTGAAGGAGAAATTTAGATGGCAAGCTCAGTGTTAACCTGAATGACCTCTTTCCCAACTGTAGCCAGTTGATATCTATACAATACAAATGCAATTTTGATAATGATCCATAAAACAGGAAAACACTTTTCATTAAACATTGGTTGAAGTGAGCAATGTTTAAGATTGCTACACTTTTTATCCTGTGTGTTCAGATTTTTTCTTTTTTAAGAAAAGTATATCCATAAAAGATTTTTTTTAAAATCGTGTAGGCTGCAACACAGAATTTATGCAATTAGTTGTAGCAGATGTGTCTTGCCTATTTACCTACATTTTCTTCCTAGGAACTGTTCCTACATCTTGGTCTTCTATAACTTGCATCATATTATTAAAATATGTAGGTATCGTATTAATTTTAGAGTTTGGATTTTGAACAAGTGGCATCTAGGATTTCACCTGTTGGCGAAGGATTTAAAGGATTAATTTGAAACTATTTCTGTAGCTTTTTTTTAAAAAACAGTATGAGAGAGATACTTCTAGATAGTAAGAGTCTTTTGTTTTCAATAGATGAGTTTTATGAACAAACAGTAAATAGTAATGCATAAAGTTTCAGATAGCAAATTTTGAAATTCTTCTTAGCTTTGGATAAATATCCATCACTTGAATAAAACCTTTTTATTTTGAGGATGGTTGAATCTGGATGTATAAGGTTGTTTCTCCAAAAGAAAGGAGTTCGTTGAACTATTAAAGAATAGGTTACCTTTATTGTAATGAGTTTTTAGTTTGAAAGTTTCAGACCACAATGTGTTTGTTTAAAGCCCTGAAAGAATCACTTGGAAGCTGAGAAATTCTGAGCTCAGTTGTATGAAAATTCAAGGCAGGTTCTCTGATCAGAATTGAAACATGAAGGGAATTCTCACTGGTGTGAGTACTTCAAAAGGGTGCTAGTGAAATTAATAGGATTGTTTTCTATCATGTGTTTTGAACTCTTTAAACTTGTGGATGTAAATAGTTTGATTTATTTTTTTTGCATAAAACTTCTATTTTATTATTTTAAATTTAATCTGCAGCATTGGCTATTGTTTTATATAGAACACCTGTGTTAAAGTGGGGAAAAAAACAAAATAAAATCTGTCAAGATCATAGAAATAGGCGCAGAAATTAGGCCATTCAGCCCATCGAATCTGCTCTGCCATTCTATCATGGCTGTTAAGTTGCTCAACCCTATTCTCCTGCTTTTTCTCCACTAATCCCCTTGATTAGTCAAGAACCTATGTATCTCAGTCTTAAATATACTCCGTGGCCTGGCCTCCACAGCCTTCTGTGGCAATGAATTGCATCGATTCACACTCTGGTTGAAAAGATGCTCCCTATCTCTGATCTAAAATGTCTTCCCTATTACTCTTAGGCTATGCCTTGTGTTCTAAACTCTCCTATCAATGGAAACATTTTTCCAACATTTACTCTGTTCAGGCCATTCGTTATTCTGTAAGTTTCAATTAGATACCCCCTCATCCTTCTAAACTCTATGGAGTATAGACTCTGAGTCCTCAGACGTTCCTGATATGTTAAGCTGTTCATTTCTGGGACCAATTTCGAGAACCACCTCTGAACTCACTCCAGGGCCAGTACATCCTTCCTGAGATATGGGGCCCAAACTGTGCACAATACTCCAAATTCTCAAAATACTTGAGCCTGGGATCTGACTTGTTCAGCTGTCAAAACACTGACATTTCTCCCTGAATGGGATAGGTTGGGCTCCAGCCTTTATCTGTGCTGCTCAGGCCTAATTCAGGAAGATGATGTATGGTTTGGGCTATTATTTATTGAATGCATGGCTAGTTTTGTTGTTCCTGTGGCAAACCACATCATCTTTTTCAGTGCATTTTGAGACCTTGCTCTGAGCAAATCCTAAGCCACATCTGCTGACGAAATGAACAGTGATCACATTGGAAAAGAAATTACTTGGTTGTATAGCACTGAGAAAAGCTCTATAAATGCACGTCCATTCTTGCTTCCTACCAGTAGGGAGGATTTGGATCCAACTGGTTAAGATTTTCTTGGCTACCCCAGCAATGTGGTCCTATCCTGGAGGTCGGTGTGTACTTGGATGTGTTATTGATGCAGCAATGGTTTTGTGTACCTTTTTTTGTGAAATTGTAATACTGTCTCAAACAGCTTCTCAAGTAGTTTCTTAATGACAGGAGGGTCATTATGAATGTTGGTGGGGTTGTCTGTGTGTAATTATCCAGGAGTTAGACTAATTGTTTTCTCACTGATGTGTTTCTGGGTAACTGTCCGGCTTAGCTCTACAGAACAGTCTAAAGTCTCTGACTTTAGCATGGAGTAGGTGGCACTTTGTAGAGGGTCGCAGACAGCAGGAGAATTGTCTTTTGTGGAGGATCAAACATGCCAGGCAATCCCCACAGAGGCCAGCGTATCCAGACTCCCGCCTTTTGTATCTTGGGCCATGAATCCAGTTTCTGCTGCTTCAGGAACCTGGTGATTTGGGTCACAGAACTCCATAAGACTACACCAAACAAACCTATACAGCCTTTCAGTAGTAGTGCATGGTGTTTCCCTCCATGCTAAACTGTTCTGTTCTCTCCTTCTTTTACCCATTGTGTTTTATCACGTGGTTTGACACCACAATGAGTTTTGTACCAAGATAGACTGGGTGAAGAGAAATCAAGTTGACGAATCCTCTTCAGGCTTCAACTTCAAAAGTATTCATTACACATTAATACTAAATACTTCTAAATCTGGGTATTCAGAGATAGACTGCACTCTGATCTTGAAGATGCAAAAATAGGAGCTAATCTATTTATTTATTCTTCATGCATTTCTGTTGGTATTTGTTGTCTGAGAACCTTTTTGGTTCCCACCTGAAACATCAACTCCCCTGCTCCCCTGATGCTGCTTGACCTGTTGTGCTTTTTCCAGCTCCACACTTTATCAACTCTGACTTTCCAACATCTGCAGATCTCACTATCTCCAAGGTGTTGTAATCTGATCTGGTGTACCTTCCAGACTTGGATGTTCCAGCTTTGCACACAATGCTTTTTATACTCAGTAATGTGCAGCTCTGTAACATTATTGCAAGGTTACTCCAGGGTCCTGAAGATCTTAGCATTGTTTCCGTACAATCTATTGCCTATGAGCAGTGTTGTAAAACAGAACATAGACCTTCATGATCACTTCTCCGAACTTTTGTGAGATCAAAATTAAAACTCTGAAGGTTGCAGCAATATCCGATCTGTGCATGTATGCTGCTACTGTTGTCGAGTCTGTTATTACCCTCAGTGACCCGACAAGTATTGCTGCTCATTGAATCTAATTACCAAGCCTCATTACTGTACTATCAGAACTTCAAATGGGCTTATGTTACTTGATTAAAGTTGAGATGAAGAGGAGTCAGACATGAATAGGACTGATTACCCTATCAGTCATAACTTATAGACTTCAGATTTGTAATGGTTGCTGCGAATATATGGCCAATATGTCTGAGATACTGAAGAAAGGATTAATGGTATGTCTTGCCAGCTTGTGACCATTTTAAATGCTGCAGGTTTAGCTCAGATTTTGTTAGCATGGAGCAATTTTTTATTTTTGAAAAATAAATTAAGATATTTATTAGCATTTTTTCTCTATTTTTAAAATAGTATGACATTGAGAAGATTTTAGTTCAGGTTGATGAGTATGTAAGTTAGCTTGCTGAGCTTGAAGGTTTGTTTTCAGATGTTTAGTCACCATACTAGGTAACATCACTAGTGAGAGTCTATGGTGAAGCACTGGTGGTATGTTCTGCCTCACTATTTATAGGCCTTGGTTTCTTAAGGTGGGAGATGTCATTTCCAGTTTTTCCCCCTAAGGGCAGGTAGATAGGATCTAAATCTATGTGCTAATTGATGGAGTTCTTGTTAGAATGCCATGCCTCGAAGAATTCTCATGCATGTCTTTGTTTCACCTGTCCGAGGATGTGTGTGTTGTTCCAGTCACAGTTGTCATCCTTTTGTATGTACAGAAACAAATTATAGTACGTCGTTTTGTTTCAGTGGCCGGTTAGTGTTCATGTAGCCTGGTGGCACGTTTCCTGCTGGTTTGTCTGATGTAGTGTTTTTTTTTCGCAGTTCTTGCATGGTATGACATTCTTAGCCCTACAATTATTCCTTTTGAAGATGCATCTGCCAAGCTTGAGTCAACTGGAGTAAATTCAATTGAGTGTGAATAAGAATATAGTGTGAAAGATACTTAAATGGTGAAGTCGTTGTAGCTGTGAAAAAAAAAATTCCAGGCAGGCTCATGAAAATACGATGCTTTTCTAATCCTCTAATTTTTCAGAAATCTTACAATGCGTTTCTTGTTACATGGTTCATGCACTCCATGTGGTAATCTGCTAATTGTGGGGGAAAAAAAGCTGGATGCTCTTTCTGAAAACTATTAGTTACACACCAGTCCAGCAAGATTCCTACTCAACCTTGACTCATTTGAATGAGCAAAATATTTTCTGATTAGTTTTTCACTTCCCTGTACCAGATACATCTTGTTACGTCAAGTGTTGTGTGCATTCTTTAGCCTCTAGTCTGAGCAATCCTTTTTCTCTCCCATGACACACATCACATATGGACTTTTGACCCAGGCAACAGAGGGATTTCCAGCACAGCAGTTTTATTATTCAGGAACTAAAAAATAAGTCACCTTTTTAAAAAAAATATTGAAAATGTCAAAATCTAGATTAGAAGCCTCTGCTGTAAAGTGAGGACAATATTTATTTGAAGCGTATGGATCAGTAACTGGGCTCCCTGAGACACTATCTGACCCATTGACTTTACTCAGTGCAGAAATTACTGAATATCACATCAATATCAATTACATCAGTAGGTTGAGGAAAAAAAGTTTGACAGCCAGTGAAGTACTTTTGAATTATAGTCACTGTAGCAATGTAGGAACCCACTGCAGCTGACTTGCAACCAGCAAGCTCTCACATACAGTAATGTGATCATGACCAGATAACCGGTTTTTCAACGATGTTTCTGGAAGGAGCAACCATTAGTCGAGGCATTGGGAAACACTCCCCTGATCTTTGAAACTGTGCTACTGAACCTTTTGTGTGTCTGAGAAGGGAAAACCGTGCCTCTGTTTCACCTTGAAGAGGGAATCTCAGACCGTGTAAGACAACTTCTTCTCCACTTAGGTATGCCAGCTGCGATTCTGTTATTTTCAAGTTTCTGATACACGAATTTTATTTTTGGTTCATTTTTTATCAAAAAGAACAATTTATTTCTGCAGACAGCGTTAATACCTTGCTCAGTTTCAGAAAATACCCAGTTTAATACTGATAATGATGGAACTGAGGGCATGCACAACTCCCAACAAGACCATGGTAGTTAAAGTAAATCCTGCAGTACCAATGGACTGAAGTATGGTCCAGATGGTACTGTCCCTCCATTGACACTGGAGATATTTTGGCATCCGTTTTGCTGCCCAACCTGCTGTTATTCCAGAGGCTGTGAACCCAAGTGCAGTATTCAAACCCTGAACAGCAGAAATAACAGAAGCTGCTCCTAAACATATCAATGTAAGTTTAAAATGACCTGAGGCTTCCATAGTGGAGAAAGAGCAGATGAATATTAGTAAGGCCAGAAAAGGACACTTTTGGACTACCCTGGGGGCGGACTTAGGGGCCATGGTAGCTCAGTGGTTAGCACTGCTGCCTCGCAGCACCAGAGACCAGGGTTCGATTCCAGCCTTGGGTGACTCTTTGCACATTCTTCCTGTGTCTACATGGGTTCCTGCTGGGTGCTCCCGTCCAAAGATGTGCAGGTTGGGTGGATTGGCCATGTTAAATTGCTCTGTAGTGTCCAGGGATGTGCAGGGGTAGGGAGTTTGCTGTGGTAAATGCAGGGGTTACCTGAATAGGTTGGGGGTGCTCTTCAGTGTTGGTGTGGATGGATGGCTGAATGGCCTGCTCACCCACTGTACGGATTCTGATTCAGTCAGCTCCCTGTGTCATGTCCCTCCCTTCCATTCGTCCATCGGATCACAGTTTATTTAAAGGCAACTTATTGCTCTAACCCTGAGCACTGGCCTGAAGTCTCTGCATTTGGTTACATAAGCTGTGTCAGCAGCTTCAAAGCCTCTGGCAATACTCTGTCTGCTGAATACCTGCAGAATTGGTGAGACTGTATGGAATATATATGTGACCCGTAACTCGGGGCGCTTGTTTGATTTAAATAGATCAGGGCATCAATCTATATGTTTCTCCTGTTGTCATATTTGTATTTGAAATTGTGTGTACATATTAAAATTGGTCCAGATTTCAATTTAGTTCCTTCCTCCTTTTTGGTTAAATGTATTATTCACACTAAAAGTGGCCAAAATTTTCTCTTGAGTTCCTTGAGTGAGTGCACCCCATGTCAGCAAATGAGGAATGGGAGCTTAAAGGATAATAGGTTGAAGATGAGGATCCATGTTTCTGATTATTGGGTATTCTCTGCTCTTCAGTAGCTCAGCAGGTTGAAGCTGTTTTAAATTTCTAACCATGTTCTCACATGAAACAAGTGTTGAGGTTCTGCAGTTTTGAGTTTCTGTAGTCGTTGTCATTTGGCCCTTAAAAAATTTAATTCCCTTTTTATCCATAATATCCTACCTGCAGCTATCAAATGAAGCAACAGATTCTGTATCATTTCAGCTTATTTGTCTATTGGTGTACAGCTATTGGTCAAGAACCATTCTCCCAACCTTTGCCTGACATACTTGGCATGAAGTGACTTCCATGTACTTCGCTATAGCAATAGGAATGTATAAGAAATAGGAGCAAAGTAGGGCATTCACCACCTCTAGTACACCTGCCATTCAACAAGATCATGACTGATCTGCCTCAAACTCCATTCCTTTTGTTTTAGTGCCAGCTCATCATGACCCTCAATTCTCCAACCTTTTCAAAAATCTATTCACCTCTTCCTTAAACACTTCTCTTTTTTTTTAAGTGATCTGGTCTCCACAGCTCTCTGAGAATTCCAGATGTTCACTTCCATCTGGGAGAATAAATACCTTCACATCTCCATTTTAAATGAATGTCCGCTTAGTCTGGAAATATGTCCCCCTAGTTTGAGAGATCCCCCACTAGTGGAACTATCTTCTCGAGATCTACACTGTAGACCCCCCTTAGAATCTTGTATGTTTCAATAAGAGTCTCCTTCTTTTATAATTAAAGGCCATATCTGTTTGGATGTTCTTCATAGGTCAACCCCTTCACCCTAGGATGCTGCCTATTGAATCTCTCTCGATCTGTCTCCAATGCCCCTATGTGTGCTTGCTTAAATACTGGGACCAAAACTCTGTAATACTTCAGGTGAGGTCTCCCTAATGCCCTGTACAACTGAAACAAGAATTCTGTTTTTAAGCTCTGATCCCAAGCAATAAAATCCTAAATTCCATTTGTCAAATTTTGCTGCACTATTTTGCTCTATGCATAAGAACACCTTTTTTTTTGGGGAGTCTCTTTTCATTTAAGTCTGATTTTTCCTCCTACCAAAGTGCATGACCCCTCTCTTTTTCTTCTCCTACATTAAGCTCCCATCTGCCAAGTTTTTTTTTGGTCCATTTACTCAACCTATCCTTACCCCTTGCAGATTTCTTATCTCCAGCACATGACCTCCCACATATATTTATCATTGGTAAATTTGGATACATTACGCTGACCCCTCATCTAAGCCATTAATTTAGATAATAAACAATTGAGACCCGAGGACGGTTGTGGAACTCCACTAGGTAGGTCTTTCCAACCTTTAGACAACTACCTCATATCTTTGTAATGCCCTTATTTAAGTTGAGAACTGAGTTTAAGATCTGAGTTTCTCTCACTCAGTCCAAATTTGAAATTCTTCTACATTGTGATCAGTAACCTCTCAAAGGACCCTTCACTATGGGATACAGTGAAGCCAAATACTCCAAATGCTGGAAATCTGAAATCAAAACCGAAAAGGCTGGAGTAAGTCTGTGGAGAGACACTGTAGCTATGAGATCTGACTTAATATCCAATGAGATAGGATTAATCAATCCATACTCAGGTAGGTCCGGCAATATACTGGTCTGGGAAGCAATCCCTGATGCATTCTTATAAATGCCTTCCATATTATCCTTACCCACTTGATTTTTCCAGTCAACGTGCAGATTAAAATCACCCATGACCATTGTAGTGCTCTTATTAATATTACCAATATTTCCCATTGCACAAGCAACTCACTGGAGCTCTATAGCTGCCTCCCACTCATGACTTCTTTCTCTTTCAATTCTTTATTTCAACCCAGACTAATTTCATATCACAATTTATTGCTTCCCTATCACAATTACCCACCACGCTGCAGCCATCTTTTATTGACCACTGCCTCATCATCTTTTTGCACTTTTGGCCTTTTTTTCCAGAGTTTTGAATACTCTTGAATGCTGAACCCCCCATTCTGCAACCAAGTCTCTCTCATAGCTATCAAGTTGTAACAACTTTATCTCTATTTGTGATGGCTCTGCTTCTGTTGACAAGCCTACAAATAGAAAAAAAATTTAAATGAGATAGCTATTACAGAGACGTGGTTGCATTGCAGCAGAGATGGGGAGCTCCATATTCAGAGTTCAACGTTCTAGAAGAAAAGGCAAAAATGAAAAATGCAAATTGTTATCGTTTGTCTTGTTACAAAGATATGTGCCATACATATTTCAAAGTAATCCAACAATCCAATTATGATCTATGTATTTATGTAGGATTGGAAACTGTTGATGTACTTTCTGAGCATTATTTGAGCACCATTGTGGATTAGATTTTATTAAAACACAATTTTTTTGACAGTGAAAGCCTCGAGCTTATTGTGGATTAGATTATACAGGCATCAGCTGTGTACCCACCATGCAGCTTCGTGACACATTTTCAAATTATGCCACTGAAAATGCGAATTCCCCCAAACCATACCTTGTGACAATACCTCTCTGCCATATTTTAATCCTGCTTCCCATGTGTCTGAATGCTCCGTCTGAGACATGATCATCTCCAACCTGTTAATACCTCACCTGTCAGAAAAAGGACTTAAACAGGCAACCGAGTGGTACAAAAAGCTGTGGAACTTTGGCCAGAGTTGAGATTTGTGGAGATGTATGTCTTGTCTGTAATATGGAGCATAATGAGCCCAAACAGCTCCTCTGCTGCCCAAAGGTCACATTAATAAAGGCAGTCATTTCTTCTCCCTCTCATTTGGATAAAGTTCACACATTTTGGCCTGGAACTTGAATGGCTTATGCTCGAAACGTCGAATTCCCTATTCCTGAGATGCTGCCTGGCCTGCTGTGCTTTGACCAGCAACACATTTTCAGCTGTGATCTCCAGCATCTGCAGACCTCATTTTTTACTGGAATTTGAATGGTAGACCTTATCTAAAAATTAACCTGGAGTAATTTTTAGTGTTTGAACTATTTTATTTAAAATGGTCACTTATTTTGAAATATCAGGTCACCTGACCTGGTCAACCTGGTTCTTGTTAAGGTCCCAAATAAAACACCATGTGACTTTCCTACCTGTCCTGTTTAACCTGCCTGTAATCTGATGCACCATCCTCCTCTGACACCCCTCCACCGTGGCCCATATAATACATTTTTAAAATTTGACAATTGTTGCCCTGTAGGTACGTCCAGAAGCTGATCAGGCACAAAATGGCTTTTGGACATAATCAGAGGGCAACATATATTTGGTGGGATTTGAAGAGTGTGGTGCTGAAAAAGTACAGCCGGCTAGGCAGCATCTGAGGAGCAGGAGAATCAACATTTCAGGCATAAGCCTTTCATCATAGACCATTCCTGATGAAGGGCTTATGCCCGAAACATCAATTCTCCTGCTCCTCCAGTGCTGCCTGACCGGCTATGCTTTTCCAGCACCATACTTTTAGACTTTGATCTCCAGCATCTGCAGTCCTCACTTCCTCCACATTGTATTGGGATGTACACTTAGAGATGAGGTTGCATTGCAACAGAGATGGGGACTCAATATTCAAAATTATTCAACGTTCTGGAAGAATAGGCAAAGATGTTGCTGGCATTAGAGAGAAATGTTGGCCTGGATACTGGAGGGCACTCTGCTCTTTTCTCAATAATATACTCTTTGGTTTGTTGTCATCCATGTGAAGAGACTGAGTCTTGCTGATGGTTATCATTATGCCTGAAGCTTGTTTGATATACTTGTTTGACTCTCGTGTGTTTCTGTTGACAAGCCTACAAAACTTAGGTGGAACCTAGACTCTGAAACTGATCTGGGAAGTAAATGGGGTAACAGGTCAGAGTGTGACTGAACCTTTTTTACAGTAGGATATACAGGAATTTTGATAGGATCTAATTGGAAATGGTATCTCAGAGTGAAACCAGTGTTTTTGTAAAGCACAATAATACTTGGAAACGAAGGAAATAGTTGCTCTGGGCATCTATTTCCAAGTGTATGAGACATGTGAGATCCCAGTCTGTGTCATTTAGAAGTTTTTCTTGTTGCTGTTCCTTGCTGATCTGCAACTGACAGGAAAACATGACTCCCTTTTGGCTTAATCTAAGATTCACCTTGACGGAGATTAACAGAGGGAATCACAAAGTAATTGAGAGATCGATCGATTCATTTACAATGTTGCACTTGGAGTCTCTTTCAATATATTGCAAGCTTTCACTATATTTTATGGCAGGACTTGTCTTTTTGAACTAGGTGATTGCCTGGAAATGTTAGACTTGTAATTCAGGGTAAGCATCCATATGAGACACCATTCCTATTTAGCAGTTGGGTCAAGAAGTAAACAAGGAAAAACCACGCCGTCATTATACCCCACCTCTGAGAGCTCCTGGCAATTAGGGTTGTTGAATCAAAATAGATTTGAAAGACTCTGCTTTGTAAACTGTTTAAAGATGAAGCAAATAGCAGTTCATCCACTTTCCGGAAATCTCCTGATGGGGCAACTACAGAGGCCTCATGTACAAGTGACACATCTTGTGTATTATCCTTCCCACAGCTACCTTCTCGTGTAATTGCAAAAGAGACAATGCATTTATACAGCACTGTTCTCAAGTATAGCCTGCACAGACTATGGAAAATATTGGAAACTTAATCTTGGGTGAAATTCCACCAGTTTTGGCCGATTTTTTTATTTTGGATTGCATAAAAATTACAATGCTTTCCGTGATGTACTTAATTTGAGTAACCCAGAGACTGGTGAATGTTCGCTGGATATTTGGTAAGTCCTGCTTAACAGTGATGCATGTTGTGAGACATCTCCATTACTGAAGATGCATACATAGCCTGCAATGGGAAAACTGGTAGATTTTCATTCAAAGGTGAAACACTACGGGTACTGGAAAGTTAATATAAAAACAGGAAAAATTCTGGAAAATACTCAGCAGGTCAGTTAGCATCTCTGTAGAGAGAAAATCAATGTAAATTTGAGTCTAAGCTACAAGGTGGTATAGGGATACTTAATAAAATTATAAAGCAAGGAGAACTGGGAATGTTTAAAAGGCCAGATCCAATGGAGCACAGGAATTTGAGACATGTGGAGCTGAAGGAGATTACAGAGCTGGGGAGAGCTGAAGCCATAGGGGCTTTTGAAAATCAAGATAAGCATTTTAAAATTGAACCATTGTCAGATTGCTGGAGTGGCCCATAACCCGTACTCTGTGTCTCTTCAGGTAATTGGCTTGATACTAGATAAACAGTTAAAGACTTGTCGATCTCAGTTGTTCAGTGAAATATGGTTTTTTTAATTCACTCATGGGATGTAGGCTTCACTGGCTGGGCCAGCATTTATTACCTGTCCTTAGTTGCCCTTGAAGTGGTGGTGATCTGCCCTCTTGAACCACCACAGTCAATGTTGTAGGTCGACCCACAATGCCCTTGGAAGGAATTTCAGGATTTTGATCCAGGAGCAATGAAGGATCTGCGATTTATATTTCCAGTTCAGGATGGTGAGTGGCTTGGAGGGAACCTTTTCGGTGGTGGTGTTCCAATGTATCTAATGACCTTCCCCTTCTAGATGGAAGTGGTCTTGGGTTTGGAAGGTGCTCTCATAGGATCTTTTATGAATCTCTACAGTGTATCTTGTAGATAATATACACGGCTGTAACTGCCAGTGGTGGAGGGGATGGATGCTTGTGCCAGTCAAGCAGGCTGCTTTGCCCTAAGTGGTGTCAAGTTGCATTCATCCAGGCAAGTGGGGAATATTCCATCACACTCCTGACTTATGATTGGTAGACCAGGCTCTGGGTATTTTGGAGATGAATTAATTGCTGCAGTATTCCTAGCCACTATGTTTATGTAGCAAGTCTAGTTGCATTTCTGGTCAATGATATGTCGATAAATGGGAGATTCACTGAAGGTAACACCTTTTGAATTTCATGATTGTTAGATTCCATTTTACTGGAGATGGTCATTGCCTAGCATTGTGATGTGAATGTTACTTGCCAGTTGTCAGCCCAAGCCTGGATATTGTCCAGATCCTGTTGCAACAATGGGTTGGATTTAGACACTGATCGGGTCAACTGACTTCTGTATCCGCTGGCACTGATGCTGTGTTTGTATGCATAGATTGTGCCCTTTTTAACTGCTTGCATATCCTCAGTCCAGGATTTTGCTTCCCCCTGTGGGTATGTTTGCACTGGATGTGAATGCCAGACTGCTTCTATAATCGGAGTATCTGATCACCCTGTTGGGGAAGGGCATAGTTTCATGGTCTTAAATATTCATGAGGTAAAGCAGCCTAGAGTGGTTGTACGTGGTGTGATTTAATGATCTGAATCCCTTTTTTCAAAGATGTGGGAGACTGCTAATCCTCCTATATGTTCTGCTGCAATTAATGGCCTCTTGAATCATTCCAGAGGTTTTGCCCAAACGACTGCTGTGCTCTTCCAGCACCGCTAATCCAGAATCTGTGTAGAGGCATGCGACACTTAAACTGTGGATCAGTGTTGTGCTCCATCCTCTATTAATGATGTGCATCATTGGGGATGGAGGTTGTTTACATCAGTGTATTTTTGTTTGGGGATAATGCCCCTTCAGTACCAGGTGAAATTCTATGAAAAGCTGACATGAACCAATTCCATTCTTGCCAATGAGATATATTATGGCTGTTTAAACAACCCATTAAAGCCTTGTGATAAACTATGGAGGCCTTGTAGCTGTTAATTTACTGTCTACTGGTGTAATAAAAATTACTTAATTCCTCACAGTGGTAAGGAATGCAAGAAAGAAATATAAACTGCATCTGTTAAAGATATGTAATCTATACTGAGAATTTTTGGTAGATGCTTTATCTTCAATTTAGAATCAACACTGCTCTGAATTTGGTCTGCATTTGTGTTGTACTTATATAAGGTATGATTTGTCTGGGCGGCACGGTGGCTCAGTGGTTAGCACAAGGGTGCCAGGTTCGATTCTAGCCTCAAGCGACTGCCTGTATGGAGTTTGCACATTCTCCCCGTGTCTGCGTGGGTTTCCTCCCACAGTCCAAAAGAGATGCAGGTCAAGTGAATTGGCCATGCTACATTGTCCGTAGTGTTAGCTGTGTTAGTCAGAGGGAAATGGGATTGGGTGGGTTAATCTTCGGAGGGTTGGTGTGGACTTGTTGGGTCAAAGGGCCTGTTTCCACACTGTAGGGAATCTCATCTAATCTATGTTGTTGACTCCTAAAAGCATAAAGAAGAAGTGAAATCCTGTTCATTCAACTTGCATTGAGTTTCACTGGAACACTAAGGTGAAAATAATGGCTTTGGGAGCAAGAAGGTTTGTGGGTGGCACGATGGCACAGTGGTTAGCACTGCTGCCTCACAGCACCAGACACCCGGGTTCAATTCCCGACTCGGGCGACTGACTGTGTAGAGTCTACACATTCTCCCCGTGTCTGCGTGGGTTTCCTCTGGGTGCTCCAGTTTCCTCCCACAGTCCAAAATCGTGCAGGTTAGGTGAATTGGCCACGCTAAATTGCCTTGAGTGTTTGGTAAAGGGGGAATGGGTGGGTTGCTTTTCGGCGGGGTGGTGTGGACTTTTTGGGCCGAAGGGCCTGTTTCCATACTGTAAGTAATCTAAACTTTTCACTATGTATCTTGGTACCTGTGACATTTGCTGTGCAAAAATTGATTTGATTTATATAGACTTGACCAAAATGACACTGGAGCCTCCATTTCAGAAACCCCACCACAAACTTGATGCTTATTCTCACTGGGGGTTGGGAGGAATAAGGAAAGGTTGTGGTTTAAACATCTCTACTTCATGGAGACAGTTGCTCATGTAACAGTGCAGTTACCTTCGAACAGACACCATTTGCAATCAATGAATATGCAAAACACTGCCTGTGGGCTTTAAATATTAGAATGAATGATTTGCAGAAATCATTTGGTGAGGTAGGGTAGTCTTTAGGCTGCTTTTGGATAGGACCCGTGACCCTTTTGGGAGAGGTCCCCTGGGTAAGGGAGTTCTAAACTAGAGGGCATAGCTTTAAGGTGAAAGGGGAAAGATTTTAAAAAGGGGCCTGAGGGGGAACCTTTTTACATAGAGGGTGGTACATGTATGGAATGAGCTGCCAGGGGAAGTGGTGGAGGCTGGTACAATTACAACATTGAAAAGGCAACTGGATGGGTATATGAATAGGAAAGGTTTAGAGGGATATGAGCCAAGTGCTGGCAAATAGAACTAGATTAATTTAGAATATCTGGTCGGCATGGACGAGTTGGACTGAAGGATCTGTTTCATGCTGTACCTTTTAACTCTAAGGTGACTTTTGGGAATGTGACATTGAAAAGGTATCATAAAGAAAGGACTTCACAGAAGTGTTCAGCTGACAAGGCACTCAAATCTGGAAAGGTCCAGACATTCGAAAACCAGCATTCTACAATGGGAAACAGTGTGCTTGCAATTTCTTCGAGCTTTCTATCCACATGCACCTGAGTTTTCACTATAGAATTTTTAGATTAGACTTAGATTAGACTTACAGTGTGGAAACAGGCCCTTCGGCCCAACAAGTCCACACCGACCCGCCGAAGCGCAACCCACCCATACCCCTACACTTACCCCCTACCTAACACTACGGGCAATTTAGCTTGGCCAATTCACCTGACCCGCACATCTTTGTGACTGTGGGAGGAAACCGGAGCACCCGGAGGAAACCCACGCAGACACGGGGAGAACGTGCAAACTCCACACAGTCAGTCGGCACGGTGGCACAGTGGTTAGCACTGCTGCCTCACAGCGCCTGTAGACCCGGGTTCAATTCCCGACTCAGGCGACTGACTGTGTGGAGTTTGCACATTCTCCCCGTGTCTGCGTGGGTTTCCTCCGGGTGCTCCGGTTTCCTCCCACAGTCACAAAGATGTGCGGGTCAGGTGAATTGGCCATGCTAAAAATTGCCCATAGTGTTAGGTAAGGGGTAAATGTAGGGGTATGGGTGGGTTGCGCTTCGGCGGGTCGGTGTGGACTTGTTGGGCCGAAGGGCCTGTTTCCACACTGTAAGTCTAATCTAATCTAATCTAATTAGTGCTGTGTGACTGATTCCATAACCTATCATTATCTCAGTTGGGAAACTAGGTGGATGTTATGTGATCAGTTTGATTGACAACACCGGGTCTTTGTCAGGGGGCACAGGAATGTTCTACAGAGATTTACCTAAAATATGGAACAGTGGCTCAGTGGTTAACACTGCTGCCTCAGTACCAAGGACCCAGATTCGATTCCTGCCTCTGGTGACTGTCTGTCGGTGTGGAATTCTCCTCGTGTCTGTGGGTTTCCTCCAGGTGCTACAGTTTCCACCCACAATCTAAAGATGTGCAGATCAGGTGAATTTGCTGTGCCAAATTGTCCAATGTCATAGAGTCATAGAGATGTACAGCATGGAAACAGATCCTTCGGTCCAATCTATCCATGCTGACCAGATATCCCAACCCAGTCTAGACCCACCTGCCAGCACCTGGCCCATGTCCCTCCAAACCCTTCCTATTCATATACCCATCCAAATGCCTCTTAAATGTTATAATTATACCAGCCTCCATCACTTCCTTTGGCGGCTCATTCCATACACATACCACCCTCTGCATGAAAAAGTTGCCCCTTACTTCCCTTTTTATCTCTTTCCCCTCTCACCCTAAACCCTATGCCCTCTAGTTCTGGACTCCCCCACCCCAGGGAAAAGACTTTGCTTATTTACCCTATCCATGCCCCTCAATCTTTTTAAGCCTCTATGAGATCACCCCTCAGCCTCCGACGCTCCAGGGAAAACAGCCCCAGCCTGTTGAGCCTCTCCCTATAGCTCAAATCCTCCAAACCCGGCAACATGCTTATAAATCTTTTCTGAATCCTTTCATGTTTCACAACATCTTTCCGATAGGAAGGAGACCAGAATTGCACGCAATATTCCAACAGTGACCTAACCAATGTCCTGTACAGCCACAACATGACCTCCCAACTTCTGTACTCAATACTCTGACAGGGTAAATGTAGGGGAATGGGTCTCGGTGGATTACTCCTCAGAGGGTCTGTGTAGACTTGTTGGGCCGAAGGGCCTGTTTCCATACTGTTGGTAATCTAATCTAAATCATTCTTTAAGCCAGAAATCGTATTGCTTCAAAGTGGTATGAGACATATATTTTTAAATGGACACACATTCTACAATGCATTCTTTAGTTTTAATCCTAGAAACTTGTGGTGAATTTACAAATTTAACATTCACAAAATAAATGCTATTTTTGTGTCTTAATATTGCAAAATTTAGTTGCTGTATGTGAAACAGTCCCAAGGATCATAAGACAAAGGTGCAATTATGTGTATTTCCTGCAGAGAATTTTAAGTTGGCATTTTGAGCAGTACCCTTAAAGCATCAACAAGTAACAGCAGACTGAAAGTAGAATTGCGTGTAAGGTCATCACTAGTATCACTATCATGGTGGGACATTGTACTAAGCAAGTGAATGAACAGAAGTCCTTAGCAGCATCCCAACACCATTGACAATTTAGTAATGTATGATGGCAGTCTGATTGTTTCCATAATATAACAATGATCTCTGCATATTTGTTTTGCAAATGAATATTGGGGCCTTTTGGTAAGGACGTGGAGTGAGTTGATTGAAATATTATAGGGACTGCTTTGAGATTTTCCAACATCCTGAGCAGTCTGTTAAAAATCAAAGATCATCGGCACACCTTTCAAATGGGAAAGCCATAGGTGACATGCTCGTTGAGTCAATTTGTTCGTTTTTTTTGAAGAGCTGAAAGTGTACAGATGAGTGCCAATGTATTTTGATTTCCAGAAGACCTCCGATATGGTGCCATTTTATCTAATAATGTTTTGAGATCAGAAAGCAGAATAGGGGAAAATGCTGTTACACCAGGGTCAGTCTTGTGACTGCTGTGATTTATTATGTATTAATACTTTAGACTTGGGGCTCAAAAGCACAATTTTTAGCATCAAAACGACAGGGACAGTTAACACAGAGGAGGACTGCAACAAATTACAAGGCTATAATGAATTTTCAGTATAGACATACAATCATGAAATGAATTTCAGCATGGAGAAATAAAACGTAGACACTGCGGATGCTGGAAATCTGAAACAAATAATTTGCTGGAGAAACTCAGCAGGTCTGGTAGCATCTGCCAAACCACCAAACTCAAAGCATTAATTCTGCTTGCTTCCCACAGATGCTGCCAGACCTGCTGAGTTTCTCCATCAATTTCTGTTTTTGTTTCAGCAGGGAGAAGGATTACATAAGACAGAGGAGCAGAAGGATCTTGGAATACAGTTATTGATTCTTGTCACATCTTTCATTATTTGCATAAGGTCATAATAAAGGCAAACCAAGATTATTTCTTGAAGGGTAGGTTTGAAAAGCAGAATTATGCTAATCCAGTGTTGAAACTTTTTTTATTCTCTTCCTTTTCAATAACTAGAGCTACTTGGGGAGGCAAGGTGCAAAAAGGATTTGCAAAGATGATACCAGAACTGTAGTGTTAGATCCATACGAAAGGATGAAAAGATATTTAAGGAGAAGTTAATTAAATATGTGAGACAAAGCTGGGAATGGAAGCTTACAATGAGAGTTGAGTCAGGAAGGACTAGTGCAGACTCAAGTGACCTGTTTCTGTATAACTCTCTTTTTCAAGCTATAATTGCATTTTGTTATGGCCTAAGAAATTCTCTTATAGGTTGGTGTGCACTTTTAATACATTCAATTCATGCTTAACAATCAATCAAAACTGGCAGTTGAACTGCAATTTTTCTTGTAATAAATGGATTCATCAGTTATGAAGCTATCTGAATAGTGCCAGAGCTCTTTATGTAGAAAAGAGGTATTTTATAGCATTTTATGACATTAATGAAGTGTCTTCAAGCACTTAAGGAATTATTTTATGGCATCCAATGACTGATGTTGTGCCAGTGTTTTGAAGCCCTGGAGGGTGCATACTAGCAATTGTCAAACCAGTTTTATGTTTAAAAAGTTTGGTGTTTTGCATGTTGTTCCTGATTCAGCGCAGGGAGGGTGGTGGTGGGGGGAAGCAGAGGAACTGAATTAAAATGTTAACAATCACATACTGCAATTCTTTCTCCTTTTGTTAGTTCTCGCTTGTTGAGGCCTGATGTTGTGATGTCTTGTTGTAAGTTTTATATGCCTTCCTGAAATGAACTCCTGAACGAACTCTGCCCTTTGACCCATTGAGTAAGAGAAGCGGCCAAGAATGCTCCAATTACACTAAGATAACAAAGTTATCATTGTTTCCTCTTTTGATTCCGAGTGGGGCAGGAGAGATTTGTTATGGGCAAAAGTGAGGACTGCAGATGTTGGAAACCAGAGTTTAGATTAGATTCCCGACAGTGTGGAAACAGGCCCTTCGGCCCAACAAGTCCACACCGACCCTCCGAAGAGTAACCCACCCAGACCCATTTCCCTCTGACTAATGCACTTAACACTATGGATGTTTAGCATGGCCAATTCACCTGACTTGCACATTTTTGGACTGTGGGAGGAAACCAGAGGACCCGGAGGAAACCCGCACAGACACGGGGAGGACATGCAAACTCCACACAGACAGTCGCCCAAGGCTGGAATTGAACCTGAGACCCTGGTGATGTGAGGCAGCAGTACTAACCACAGCCACGTGCCCCATCTGAGGAGCGGGAAAATTGACATTTCGGGCAAAAGCCCTTCATTCCTGATGCTGCCTGACCTGCTGTGCTTTTCCAGCACCAGTCTAATCTAAACCCCAGAGATTTCGGATTAGATTAGATTCCCTACAGTGTGGAAACCAGGCCCTTCAGTCCAGCAAGTCCACACCGACCCTCCGAAGAGTAACCCACCCAGACCCATTCCCCCTAACTAATGCACCTAACTCTATGGGCCATTTAGCATGACCATATTTGGACCGAAGCAGCCGGAAGAAACTCACGCAGACATGGGGAGAATGTGCAAACTCCACACAATTGCCCGAGGCTGGAATCAAACCCAGGTCCCTGGCGCTGTGAGGCAGCAGTGCTAACCACTGAACCACCGTGCCACCCCTAAGGATGTGGACAAGATCGGTTATGGCTCTGTATTCCACTGGTTCTTTGACTTAACAATTAGTTAACTATTAGTTAACTTTAGCCAAATGTAATTCACTGGTTCGCATCTTTTACAATAGCAAGTCTTTTCAGATGAATTGTTCAAATTCCAGGGGTATTCGAGACCAGGTGACCCTATCAGCATCAAGCTGAGGAGAGATGCAGTCTGCGATGGGAGGAAAAACTCCTCACCGATTCTTTGAGAGTGATTTTTAACCAAATTGCCTCCTCGAGCCACCATCATGACTTACCTTTCTGTGAACTTCAGGGGCATCTGAGGTGAATTCACTTATTGTCCCGTTGCTTTAGACATCCTAGATCTGTTGATTTGGAGGAGCTGGTGTTGGACTAGGGTGTACAAAGTTACAAATCAAACAACACCAGGTTATAGTCCAACAGGTTTAATTGGAAGCACTAGCTTTCAGAGCACTGCTCCTTCATCAGGTGGTAGTGGAGGATACACTGTAAGACACAGAATTTTATAGCAAAAGCTTACAGTGTGATGTAACTGAAATTATACATTGAAAAATACCTTGTTTGTTAATAATCAACAAACAAACAAACAAGGTATTTTTCAATGTATAATTTCAGTTACATCACACTGTAAACTTTTGCTATAAAATTCTGTGTCTTACAGTGTATCCTCCACTACCACCTGATGAAGGAGCGTCGCTCCGAAAACTAGTGCGTCCAATTAAACTTGTTGGACTATACTGGTGTTGTGATTTGTAACTTTGTCTGTAGATTGCTTGGACAATTTTGAAATGCAGAAAGGTGTCACCACTTGTTTAGCAGGCATCAAAAGGTGCTGCATGTTGCTTCAAATGTTCACTTGCACTAGAGCAATGAACATAAAAGAACTATAAATCAATTCAACAGGGAATTCAGAAAAAACCTCTTTTTTTTTGCTGGATAGTGGTTTGCTGCCACGTGGTGTGGTTAAACCAATGGTTCAGATTATTTTAAGGGAAGGAGGATCAGTATATAAAGGAAAAAAACAGTAGATGGTTTTAATAAAATGGTAAGTAGAGGTTTAGAGATTCATAGAAAATAGAAAACAGATGCAGGAGTAGGCCATTTGGTCCTTCGAGCCTGCACCACCATTCAATATGATCATGGCTGATCATGCAATCTCAGCATCCCACTCCCACTTTCTCTCTGTACCCCTTTAGCCACAAGGGCCACGTCTGACACCCTTTTTGAATATATCTAATGAACTGGCTCCAACTGCTTTCTGAAAGAATTCCACAGGTTCACAAGTGAGTGATGGAATTCTGAGTCATTAAGACATACGGCACGGAAACAGACACTTTGGTCCAAATTGTCTACACCAACCAGATATCCCGATCCAATCCAGTCCCACCTGCCAGCACCTGACCCATATCCGTCAAAACATTTCCTATTCATATACCCATCCAGATGTCTTTTAAATGTTGCATTTGTACCAGCCTCCACCCCTTCCTCTGGCACCACATTCCATACACGCACCATCCTCTGTGTGGAAAAAGTTGCCCCTTGGGTCTCTTTTATATCTTTCCCCTCTCACCCTAACCCTATACCCTCTAGTACTAGCCACTCCCACCCCAGGGAAAAGACTTATTTATCCTATCCATTCCCCTTCATGATTTTGTAAACCTCTATAAGGTCACCCCTCAGCCTCCGAAACTCCAGGGAAAACAGCCCCAGCCTATTCAGCCTCTCCCTATAGCTCAGATCCTCCAACCCTGGCAACATCCTTGTGAATCTTTTCTGAACCCTTTCTAGTTTTACAACATCTTTCTGATAGGAAGGAGACCAGAATCGCACACAATATTCCAACAGTGGCCTAACCAATGTCCTGTACAGCCACAACATGACCTCCCAACTCCTGTAGTCAATACTCTGACCAATAAAGGAAAACATACCAAAGACCTCCTTCACTATCCTATCTACTTTTGCCTCCACTTTCAAGGAGCTATGAACCTGCACTCCAAGGTCTCTTTGTTCAGCAACACTCCCTAGGACCTTACCATTAAGTGTTTAAGTCCTGCTAAGATTTGCTTTCCCTAAATGCAGCACCTCGCACTTATCTGAATTAAACTCCATCTGCCACTTCTCAGCCCATTGGCCCATCTGATCAAGATCCTGTTGTAGACTGAGAACCTTCTTTGCTGTCTTCTACATCTCCAATTTTGGTGTCATCTGCAAACTTACTAACTATACATCTTATGCTCACATCCAAATCATTTATATAAATGATAAGTGGTGGACCCAGCACTGATCCTTATATCTCAGTCCTGATGGCTTGCCCCTCATTCTTAGGCTATGACCCCTTTGTCTGGACATCAGCCAACATCAGGAACATTCTTTCTGCATCTAGATTGTCCAGTCTCTTCAGGACTTTGTGTTCATATGAAATTCCTCTCTCCACTCTTCTAAATTCCAATGAGTACAAGGTCAGTCATTCCAGTCTGTCTTCATATCCCGGGAATCAGTCCAGTGAACTTTTGCTGGACTCTCTCCATGCACTGAGAGAATTGGAACCACTCTTTATTTGCAAGTGGTAAACATAAATATCTCTTAACCTAGAAGCCATGTTTCAGACACTCGGTGTTTCTATTTCACCTGTACAAGTGATGTTATTACACACCTCTGGAGCAGGTGGGGCTTGAACCCAGGGCTTCTGCCTCAGAGGCAGGAATGCTACCACAGTGCCCCAATAGCCCTCTGCTTCAGTCTCTCATGAATCCTTTTGTTAATGTGCATCAACTGCACACAATTAAACACAATTGAGATGCAATTAACAGGCTCATTTGGTCTGCAGGTATGGTGTAAATAACAAGCCTGCAAAACTCTGGACCCGTGGACTTGCATTCCATGCAGTCATGATTTGGAGATGACCCCAATTGTTAAAATTCACTTGAGAATGTAACTTTTAAATGTTCTGTGATTTACATATGAAAGAACTGAAACCAACATGGTCATTCTTAAAAAATGAGAGACTTAAGAATTCAATATATAATTCCAGTTACATCACACTGTAAGTCAGAATTTATAGCAAAAGTTTACAATCCGATTCTCCACAACCACCTGATGAAAGAGCAGCACTCCGAAAGCTAGTGTTGCCAAATAAACCTGTTGGACTATAACCTGATGTTGTGTGATTTTTTTAACTTTGTATTCCATGTAGCTTATGTTGCAGATTCATACCCAATGAGGAAATATAACCAGCTTGTTGAACAGCATTTGTAGGCCATCTGCTGTTTTGATTTTGGACAGGCCTTTAATTATTACTTCACCTTGCTTTTTACCAGGGTTATGAGCGGTGAAACTGGGAAATATTCAGTGTTGTATAAATGCTGAACATGAATCTCCCCTGAAGATTTAGTTTGAGATTGAAACTGGCGGGAAATGCTGTGCCCTTCAGTATGGGAGACAGGTGGGAGAAACATTTTTAGAAGGAAGTCTGAGAAGTGGGGCTGCTTGCTTCACATCCGATTCTTTTCAAAAACAAAATAACCAGGATAATCCTGTCTGCTCGTGCAGTTTTGTTAATGCCCTGTTAATGTTAGCAAACCAGGTCATGACACTGAAATGAAAATAATTTACCGATGGATGCTAGAAATCTGAAATAAAAATCGTGTTGGAGAAACTCAGCAGATCTGGCAGCATTGGTGCAGAAACAGTTAATATTTTGAATCATAGTCATAGAGATGTTCAGCACAGAAACAGACCCTTCTGTCCAACCCGTCCATGCTGACCAGATATCCTAACCTAATCTAGTCCCATTTGCCTGCACTTAGCCCGTATCCTCCTTAAACCTTTCCGATTGATATACCCATCCAGATGCCTTTAAAAAGCTGCAATTGTACCAGCCTCCACCACTTCCTCTGGCAACTCGATCCAAACATGCACCATCCTCTGTGTGGAAATATTGCCTCTAGTTCCCCTTTTAAAACTTACCCCCTCTCCCCTTTTAACCTACGCCCTCTAGTTTTGGACTCTGCTACCCTGGGGAAAAGACCTTGGCTATTCACCACATCCATGCCCTAATGATTTTATAAACTTTTAAGGTCACCCCTCAGCCTCCAATGCTCTAGGGAAAATAGACTTAGCTTCTTCACCCTCTCACTATAGCTGAATCCTTCCAAACCAAGCAACATCCTCGTAAATGTTTTCTGAACCCTTTCAGGTTTCATGACATCCTTCCAGAATTAAATGCAGTATTCCAAAAGTGGCCTAACCAATGTGCTGTACAGTCTCAAGATGACCTCTCAACTCCTGAACTCAGTGCTCTGACCAATAAAGGAAAACATACCAAAAGCCGCCTTCACTATCCTATCGACCTGTGAGGCTACTTTCAAGGAACTATGAACTTGCATTGCAAGGTCTCTTTGTTCAGCAACACTCCCCAGGACCTTACCGTTAAGTGTATATGTCCTGCTCTGATTTGCCTTTCCAAAATTCAGCACCTCACATTTATCTAAATTAAACTCCATCTGCCACTCCTCAGCCCATCAGCCTCCTGGAAGAACTCCTCTTCAGAACTAGCAATTAAGTGGCTTCTATTTAATTGGGTGTCAATGAGTATAAAGTAAAGGTAGATAAATGGCATTGTGATATAGACAAACTGTATATAGTGAAGTAGGTTTGAGGACCTAGACTAAATTCCAAAATGTTTGAAATGGCCTTCAGACATTGCAGGCAATGTCCTTCCACAACAGAATATAGCCAGTACAGAAATTATTCCTGTCCAAGGAACTTTAATGAATAGATTTTGAATTTTATGGAATGCTATTCCCTATGAATGGTCCACTGGTTTAGATTAGATTGTTTCCACACTGTAGGGAAGCAGGCCCAACAAGTCCCCACTGACCATCTGAAGAGTAACCCATCCAGACCCATTTCCCTCTGACTAATGCACCCAACACCACTGGCCTAGCCAATTCACCTGGCATGCATGTTTTCGGATTGTGGGAGGAAACCGGACCACCTGGAGGTAACCCACACAGACACAGGCAGAATGTGCAAATTCCACAAGACGCTCGCCCAAGTTTGGAATCGAAACTGGGTCCCTGGCACTGAGGTAGCAGTGCTAACCACTGAGCCACCGTGCCGCCTTGTTCTCGGCTGGTGTCCAGGCACACAATTTGGCCATATTGGTGACCCATCGCAAACCCTATCCTGGTCTGAATTGACATGAGCTGTGCTTCAGTTGCGTTGCATTCTTGCCTCGCTGGGTTATGGGTTCAAGTCCCACTTCAGTACATTAGTTGGGTTGATGCTTCTGCAGTGCTGAGGGAGGCCTGCACTCTCAGATGCTATCACCTGATTGAGATGATAAATTGGGATTCCATCTATTGCTTGAATGTCACCATTTTTGAGCAACTGTGGTGTGCTTTGACCAATAATTCCCACAATCCTCTACTCAAAGCAATATCTGACCATTCTGTAGAATTATAGAGTGGTGAAAGCACAATGAAGGCTATTTGATCTGTCGAGTCTACACTGGCTCGGCGATAACAACTCTCCTAGTTCCACTCTATCCCTTTAGTGCATTGCTCTGCAATTTGTTTGAGTTCTGGAGAATTGTGCAATTTTTTTTGGTCAAATCTGCCCCTTCCATGCACTTAAACAGTGAATGCCAGTTCTTTCCCATTAACTACTCCAAAAACCTTTTCCTTATGTTGCCAGTACCACTTCTGACAGTCACTTTGAATCAGTGTCCTCTCGTTCAACATCCTCCTTGTGCTGGGAAGAATTTTCCCATATTCATTTTGTTCAGCTCCTTGATTTTGTGCACAATCAACTGTCCTGTTAAATCACTTTCTCTGACACCAGTAACACCAATTTCTCCAATCTATCTTTTAAATCTCGAGTGCCGTTCCTTGTCCCTTGTCACCATCATGAATCATTTCTACTTTCTGCTGTTTGGGAGGCCTTGCTGTGAAAGATCTGACAGTTGTGTTTCTGACACCGATTACACATTGCCAGTTCTCCAGGATTCTCCTAAATTCTCCAGGAATTCAAGATTAGTTTCTTCAAGACTTTCTGGGGCCAATCCTGGAGGAAAATCATCTGGGGTTTTTGTGTTTCTTATTCATCATCTTGCATCCCTGTCATGAAGCTTATTCAGTATGGATGAAAATGGGCTTTTGATTAAGCAATGTGCAGCCAATCTAATTCATTTTCTTTCCAATTGTTGCGTGAAGGTGAGGCAGCATGTTGGGTGATCAATCACTAGTCATGTGACCAAACTTCCAGGGATACAGTAAATCCTTGTTGGCAGAACATGGAGCACTACTTGAGTAAAAACAAAATACTGTCGATGCTGGAGACCTGAAAAGAAACTGCAGAATTCTAGCATGTCTGACAGCAAATGTGAAGAGAACATTTTGAGTTCGTGTTCCCTCTGTGTGCACCTTGGTGTGGCTCTCGCTCTCGCTCTCGGTCTCGCTCCCTCTCTCTCTGTGTCTGGCTTTCGCGTGCTCTCTCTCTGTGTCTGACTCTTGCTCTCATCCTTTCTCTCTCTCTCTCTCTCTGTTTGTTTGTTGCTCTCGCTCTCACTTCATATTTTTATTCCAAAATATATTTAATTAGCTTTGTAGTACCTTTAATCGTCCTGTGATTACAGAAGTAGTTTTTAAATGTAAATCCTTCTATCCTTCTGGCTATCCCTTTCCTTCCTTTTCTCCACCTGCATGTATGCCAATTGAACCCTTCTCATGGTGGAACTTTACAGGTTAGCAACAAGAACAGTTCCTATCTTAAAGATTAGCTTCTCAGCCTTAACAAGATGTGACCGTTTACTAGAGCAATGCAGATTTGAAGGAGATCAAATAGTGGTCTCTGGATTGCCTTACCATTGGTTGTTCTAGTTTGACAGATTGGAGCTGACCAGTGATCTGCATTTACACTATGCCAGACCAGGAACTGACTGAATGTTAAGAGGCTGTTCCTTTCCCCAGAGTCATGAGCGACTGAGATATGTTGTCATCTTTTGCAGTGTGTACCTTGCTCTGTGTTTTCAAATGAAAACTGGACCAGTTATTGACTGGGAAATGGATAGGACTACTGTGAAATGTAGCTGTTAACATCACCTCTGAAAATGGACGCTTTTTGTTTTAACACCATTTCACACCACCTGAATTTTTCTCTCTAATCGTTTCTCCCCTCTAGCCGCCTCCTTTTCCTCAGCTGCTTTGCTCTGGAGGAGTGCGTCTGTATTTCAAGCAGTCCTTTCCGAATCTAGCCTCAAAAGAGACTTTCTTTTCAATTTTAATATGAATGAAATATTCAAAGAAAAACCTCCCTCAACGAGCTTCAAAGAAATTTCAGTCTAAAAATATCTTACACACTTTTTATGATTTTCAAGTGCATAAAATTAACTGTCTTTTCATTGTATTAGCTCAAAACATTGCCTTATAACCTGGTGCAATTCTTGGAATATGTCAGTTGTGAAGATGTCTGATTGGTCATTGAAAAACAAAAGACTTTTTTTTTACAAGTGAAGGATCAAGTGTATGGGCAAGAACAGAACTGAAGTATTTTAAATCTTGGATCAACTGTGCCATCCCTAGTTTGCTTTTCTAATTCTGGTCCCAGTAAAACCAAAATAAAATGGGAGTGGGAGAGGGAGAAGAGGGATTGAATTGTCTGTATTGATGACACATAGAGGCAGGGCACTGAGAGAAGCTTTGGTTAAACACAATGAGTTCTAATCATCTGAAGATTGCTACCTGAAAGTATGGTGGGAGCAGACTCACTTGCATGTTCGAAGTGAAGCACTTGAAGGGGGAAAATTTGTAGGTAATGGATTAAGAGCAGTTGAACTAATTGGATAGGTTTACATAGATGGACCAAATGGCATTGTCTCTGCTCCATGATTCTGTAAGGATGCTTCCGATCTTGGTGTTTGTCGCTAACTACCCAGAGCTAGTCAGATAGACAAAGAAATCGCAGATGCTGGAATCCAAAGTAGACCAGCAGGAGGCTGGAAGAACACACAAATCCAGGCAACATCAGGAGGTGGAGAAGAGCTATTTAGGACATTATGCTAGATACTGCTCACCACCCTCACTCACTCCCTCACGCTGCAAGATGTTGTCCATGTGATGTTATGAAATGTCTTTTTGCAATTTGGATCTAAAGGTAATCTTATTCCAGCATGCAACTGATTGAAGAAACAAATTACTGTTCAAGGAGGGATCAGAGTTAGGGTTAGTGTAACGTCTGATGCCTACACCTTCCTCAATTTACCATGGGAGGGGTTTTGGCTCTGGCTGTTTTGAAATCCGAAATCTCCATGTAAAACGTTTCAGTGCACCCACCAAAAGCAAAGCAACTGACAATGGTTCTGGCAATTTTTTTTGTTTTTTTTTCCAGATTTGTGTTTAAGATAAATTTAAACTCCATGTTCCAGACCTTGGGCAGGGGCATCTGATAGACCAAGAGATTAGTAACAGAAGTAACCACGACCCTGCCCCCAAACTCCTCCCTTGCCAGTGGTCTCAAATATGGCAGTCAGGCCTTAATTCCCTGTTGTTTGGCTGATAAGGGTCTTCATGAGGCTAAGGATGAATGGGTCACTCATTATCTCTCACTGTCATGGGCTGGTCACAGTCGTTGTGCCTGTGGTATCTTTCCCAACTTTGTGTCTCCTACCTGCTAACTAAACTCCTACCTCCTCACCCAGGAAGCGCAGCATTCTGAGATTCCTAACTTGGAAGGTCTTTCATATTCAATAAATAAAGGGTTTGTAAGGAAGATGGTGGAATTGTATGACTGTGTTGGTGACAGTGATACAGAACTGAGTATTCGCAATTTTTTTGCAAGAAGCAATTCTTGGAAGGCTGGTGTGCAGACAAAGTCGATCAGCCGTAATCCAGAACGGGGCAGGAAGCATGAGGGGCTGGACAGCTGGCTCTGACCTAACTGTGATATTTGAGCATAGGAGGCAGTGTCCTGAGCCAAGCAAATACTGTTTTGGCCATTGTGTTTTGAAAGATTTTTTTTTCTTCTTTCTCTTCTTCCCCACCCCCACTTCTCTCTCTCTCTCTTTCTTTTTCTCTCTTTCCCTCTGTCTTTTTTCTTTCTGTTTCTCCCTCTCTCTCTCACTTTCCCTCTCTCTCTCACTTTCCCTCTCTCTCTCTCTCTTTCTCGCGCACTCTCTCTGTCGCACGCTCTCTCTCTCTCTTTTGCTTTCTTTCTCTTTGTCTCTGCCCCCCTGCATGTTCTCTCTGAGACTTGTAAGAAATGAGCAGCCTTGTAATGAGCATTACTGATTTCAGACCTGTCAACGTGCGATTACTGTTTTCAAAAGTGAATGAAATGCAGACTGGAAATAATTAATAGTTTGCCCGATACCTCTCCCTGCAGTGCATCAAGACAGCAGATTGTTTATATCGCAGAGTTTCTTCTTATTGAGTTGAGCTGAGAAATCTGCTTGAACTCTGAGGAAGTGGCCATGTGTGAATGAAGCTGTGTTGCCTGATGAGCTTTGATAGTTGCTGTCTTTCAAGGTCAGAACTCGCAGGGCTGGGGAATTCTTCATTTTATATCTGTTGTCTAAAATCAATTCCTGGCTGCACAGCCTCAGTAGTGAATCTGGTTTGGGGTTGGATTAATCTTTTTCAGAAACAAAATACCGTGCCAGAATTAAGAGCAAGGTACGTGCCTTCACAACTCAGTCCACTTTTCCTCCCTAGTCCTCTGTTATTTTTTAAGTTAATATCCTAAGGGTGACCATTGTTCACAGGAGGGTTGGCACAATGACTGACTGACTGTTGTCTTGCTGTTGAACTGTGGGTATCACTGTGCATTCAGTTCTTGCTTTGCCTGGCATCTCGCCAGTGAAATCCACCTGACAATGGAACAGGAGTGGTCTGTGTTCCCCTTGCCAATGTGAAGGGGTGCAGATAGAGACAGTTAGTGGGTTTCCATAGTAGCCTCTATTTGGAATATCTCCATGTGCAAAGAGGTGAGGTTGTATTGGGCATTGGTGTATTCACCCACACTGATATTATCGATGGGATATCTGTTCGGCATGGATGGGTTGGATCAAAGGGTCTATTTCTGTGCTGTACATCTCTATGACTCTGTTTTCAGACAACAATATTGGTAACTGCTTGCTTTGATACTTTTGGAATATAAGCAAAAGTAATGAGACACTGGGATCAAAATAATTTTTATTGAGGGCTCCTCTTGAGATTTTTTTAAAGTTTTTGCTTTGATTCTCATAGTCTCCTGTTTTGATTCTCACTAACTCTGTAGTATGAGTGCTTTCTGTATTTCTGTTAAAATCTACACAACCAACTGATGAAGGAGCAGCGCTCCGACAGCTAGTGCTTCCAAATAAACCTATTGGACTAAACCTGGTGAAGTGTGCTTTTTTAACTTTGTCCACCCCAGTCTAACACTGGCTCCTCCAAATCATGTATTTCTGTTGACATTCTGGGAATTCAAATGATTCTTCAATTTCTTCAGGAGCTGTCAGCTTTCCATAAATGTAAAGCTGCAACACATCAGGAAAGTCATAATTACTTTGATGTCGCAGTACTTAAATTGTTAAAGATGACCAGCATAAGTGAAGGATTTAAGTGACTGACACACATTTCTCTGCACTTAAAGCCATCTCCCTGAACTCTGCTTTCACCGACTGGTCAGACCGCTGCTACTGCAATTCCGTCCTGTATGCATAAAGCTGTAAGATTTTAACCAGTTTAACCAGTACCAATTTTACTGTACCTCTGATCTCAATCTCGGGAGCCCACTTAACAATCATCAAATGTCCAAATCTGTAGGATCCACAGCATTTTTCTAAGTTTTAGTTGTTCTTGAACTTGTGTGTCCTTTTTTAAACTGGATATTTCACATTCACTTGCAAAGAATTCATGACATTAGTGATTTCAAGTTTTCTTTGGATTCTAGTTAATTCAATATTCCTTTAGCTGACTTTAAAATTTAATCCCTCACCATTTGGTCCCCAACCCTCCAACTGCCTTCAATCTGCAACCACCCTTTGTTCTGATCTTCTGTTGCAGTCTCCTTGTCTTGCTTGTCTCCACACCTCCTTGCAGCCATCTTCTTCCTCTCTTGCTTTCACCTTATCTGCAACCATTGGCCCTCCCTGCTCCTGGAATTGGACACAAGGTCTGGATCTGAGAAAAGCAAGTTTCTATTACATCATGGCCAAAGACTGCTCTCATTGACTTCTTGGTCCCCTGCCCCCAAACCTTGCCCTGCCCTCTCCTCCACCAGCTCCCCCTACTGGCCAACCTCTGATCTTAGATCCCAGCAAAAGGCATATTTTGGCCCTCATTCGACATTAGCACTGACTTTCCTGAACTGCTCACTGCTCTGCCAATCACAGGCCTCAGGGAGCCTTTGTTAATTTTCCCAGGAGTGAAAAATTTGCCTCAACGCCCTGTGTATTTTGAGCATCACCAGAAACTAGTGGTCTGTTATACCTTCAACATCCAAGCTGTGATTCCATCCATCTCCTCCCTCCCTGTAATCTGGTACTCCTTTCCCTCTCCATCATACTCCTGTGCCAGTCACTATTCTTTTCCTAACCAAACCCTGTTCAAGCTCTGCCAACTCAAATAGAGGGTGGGGTCAATTGTCTCTTATTCAGACTGTGCCCATTCCAAGTCCCATGAAATGTTCATATTTCCCTCCTCTTGTCATATTGGCTCTCCTACTAGCCCTATAGCCACCTCCTTTATCACTGGTTTTCCCATACCCTCATGCTGTGGCCACTCCTCAGCGCCACATGGTTTGTTCTTCCTTGCCTTCCCACTCCCTTGTCCACCTATTCCCCATCCCACAGGCCTGAACTAATTCTGGCTACTGCAGATTGGGGCAGAAAGTTCTCCCAAGAGTAGAAATCGCAGCCCACAGCAGCCAGGCCCTAGAGTGACCCCTGTCATTGCTAAGCAGTGTTGGGAGCAGCACAGTGAGGGGAAAGGCAGAGTATGTGGTGATCTCCACACAACAACAACTCACTCATTGATAATAACTTTTAATGTAGTAAAGATTGCTGTGCAGAACCATTATGCACCAAAAGCTGATCTACACAAGGAGCTGAGAGATCAGATGATCAAAAGTTTCTTTTTGGTTTGAATGAGTGTTTATGGGTGGAAAGGGAGATCGAGAGACAGTGAAGTATAGGGAAGAAGTTGCATATCTCTGGGAATGAGTGGGCACGACCACTGGCTGGGGATGCTGAAGGAGCCAGGATTCAGAAGGTATGATTATTTTGGAAAGTTTTATGGTCCCCAAAGATGACAGAAATGGGGAGGGGTAAGGCCATGTAAGAATTTGAAAATTATAATGAATATTCTCAGACGAAGGCATTGCTGTGCCCACAGGTCAGTGGAAGTCAGTGGATGGAGAGGTGATTGGGGTACCATGTTTGAGAATTGGACTGTGGGCAGCGGAGGTTTGGGGGATCTCTGGTTTACATGGAGTAGGTAGATTGTGGGAAATGAGTCACAAGTGCGTTGGAGTATTCAGCACTTGAGGCAATAAAGGCCTGATCGAGAGGTTCAGTGGCAAATGCGCACATCCAGGCAAGAAGTCTGGCGAACTCAAGGAGATGGGAATAACTGTGTTAGTAATGGTGAAGGTGTGTAGCTGGAAAGCCCATCTGAGAGCAGTATCACACCAGGGCTGTGACCAGTGTGTGTTCATCTTGCTGGGGCCAGGGAGAGGGTTAGAATTGGTAGCTCAGGGACTGAAAAACATGGCCTGGATTTCCAAGTGACCAGGCAGTCATTATTCCAGCCTGGACAGGAGTTGTGCATGGACACATTCGGATTCCTACTGTAACAGATGGACTGTGAAGGAATTGATTGGGAAATTTAAAGTTGCCTTTTAAATCCGAGGGTTCCAATGCAAATAGATAAAGCTGGACTACTGAATACATTTGGTTCACTCCTGAGTTCAGTCAGTTCTTCTATAATGCAATAGTTGTGTTATTGTGCAACCCCGTGCTATAGAAAAATCAGCTTTAGAAACCACGCTTAAAGTGTTAGCAATGTTACATCCAACACACATTTTAAAAGTTTGCAATTTAGAAACAATGTCCCCAATTCATCAATCACGTTACAGTGAATTCACATTGACAAAACAGACAGTTATAGCAGATTGACCTGTGTTTATTAAAATGATTCTCGTCATACCCACCCTGAGACTCCTTTACATCCCCCAGGTCTTCACTCTCCCAGCCAAACCACATCCCAATGTCACACCTAGTTGTTGTATTTAGTGGCTCGATATTGGCTCAGCAGATACTTATCACCTTGTTTAGCTTCACCACTGATGCTAACGAGATGGAGCTGGGTGCCATCATCGCTCATGTGGAAACGGACACTGGTTTTGTGGGTGAGATGCACTCCGAGAGAGCTTGAAGGGAGATGGAGAGAAACTAGAAAAGGATGTGATTTCAAGGCTAGAAGAAGCAGGAATTTTTATTTTTGTTTGGAGTAAGTTTGGCTCAATCGGGTAGTGAAGTACTGGGGTGCAACAGAGGCAGCTGATTGGGTGCTGTTAATCTGGACAACTAAAAGATTCATGAGTTCCTTGCACTTGATCATTGGAGGGTGATGGGGTGAGGGTTTTGAGGCTGAGAGCAGGAAGTTTGGTCTGCACTTTGGGACGATCCTGGGACAGTTATCTTGGTTGAGCGCAGGACCCACTGGAGCTCTCTGCTGTCTGTGGACAGCCAAACCACTGACCCATAGATCTGGCCTGATTTCCTGTAACAGCGACTCTCAGGAAAGGATCAGCCGCAGTCTTGTACTTTTGGCAGGCACTCCTGGAAACGGTGACAGTGTCCACATAATTAGTTGACCATTTCAGCAGTCGCAATTTGCAGGAGTGATCCACTGCTCTGTAATCTGAAGGAAGTTGATTTGGCAAAACTCTGATGTGCAAAATGAACTTTCACCTCAGTTGTGGGCTATTTCTCGTTTTATTTTATCTTTCAAATCAATTTCAATGAAATCAGAGTAACGACCATAAAACCCATTAGAAGCAGATCATACATTATTCTGTGCCAAGACTTTACTGGTGTTTGGTGGCCAGTAACTAATTTCCTTTTGTTATTTAGCTCGAAACTGCTTATATAAATCACGTTTTAGTTATAAATGTCTCACCGTCCTTGCTTGTCAAGGGCAGTGAATCACTTCACTCATATTCCAAAGGCATCCTTGTGATTCGAGAGGACTCTACGTTGCTTCTTTTAAGGCAGGAGGATTTAAAAAGTCGAATGCCCCACAATGTTGATCCTGATGTGCCAACTAGACAGAAGTGCCAAACTGCCTCTTGTGCCAGGCTGCCTGCCTTAGCATTTTCAGTAACCTCAGAGTTTCAGCTCCATCTTGTTATATCGAGTTTTCTCTCCCCGGAGAGGCTAAGTGCTGGAGTATTTGGTGTCTATATCTTAACGTCAATGGTGCGGTGCTGCTGTTACGAATGACTACATGGGCAATCCCAAAGTGTAAATCAATGACACTGCAGGAAAGATTGGCTTGCCTGCAACCTTTCTGAAAGAACTCCACAGAGGCAGAGATCCTGTCACCAAGTCATCATTTATTTACCCGTGGAGAGTCCTGACACACCTGTTTACCTGTCAGTCAGGGCTCCCCGATTGAATCCAGACTAACAGCCCCAATCGGAAAACTCCTGTTGTGAGGTCCACCTGGCTGACCTCATTACAATCACGGTATTCCCCTTGTTTTAGGGCGAAGGGGTAGAAATATCTGGCTGAAGCTCTTGAAACAGTGAAAAGATTTTGGACAAAGTATTTTCATGTCAACTCATCCGACCTGTGTGGAATTTATGCAAGTGGCCTCAAATTTAAGGGCCCCCGAAGGAAATAGGAAACGCAGGGGTAACATATTTCTATTTAAGTGTGCACAGTGATTTATCAGCACTGCTGATGAGATGAGAAAGCACATTCATTCTTACGAAAGAATCTGATACTTTGGCAAACTCAGCAGAGGTGGGATAGGAGAGAATCTCCAGTTTTTAAACAGGGAATGGGAAACAGTTGCAGTTCATTTTGGCTACTCCCGGTGGAATTACATTCCATAGTACCTTTCACTCCACACTCGTCAACTTTCACTGGATACTTATCCAAAACTCTATTGAATTTGCTGATCTGCTCGTCTAGTATTACAGTTCATAGCAGCCCCTTCCAGGTATCTACCACCCTCTTGTGTTTTGGAACCAGATAACTGGATTTATGGTGCTTTTGAAATGTTCAGTTCGATCCCTGCCCAACAGAGATCAAAATCTTTGTAATAAAGGCCTTCCTGCCCAGAAAAAATTATTGCCAACCAATCCCTTCACCTCAGTGGTAGTATTAATCAGGTGTAGTCCCACAAGGCTTTCAAGAGCTCAGTTCTGTCTGGTTCTAATCAGAAGTGTCTGTTTGGTGCAGGACTTCAAAGCGAAATGCCTTTCTATCTTCCTTGCACGCTATTATTGAAGATGTGAAATCTAATGGCACTTGACCCAAGTGTTGAGAGGCTCTGGTGGTGAAGAAATTTAATAAAATGGTGTTTTTATTAAAAGATTAAGATCTCCTTCCACTGAGCCAGCATACATCCCCCTTAAAAACCAATCTCACTGCTGTTCTGACTTGCAGGCACATAATCAGCTTTAAACCATTTCTATAATGAGAGATGCACACGATATTCTGCATTTAAAATGAAGGGTTGTCTAAGTTATCTGCTGGAATATTTATAAAGAATTGCAGCCCTGCACTTCATTTAAATTCTGGATGCATGTCACAGTTGTGTAAATTACCCTTTGTGAAGCCACCTAAATTCTTCAAATGAAGTTACATCAGATGCCAATCTAATGACTGCTATTTGCTCAGCCAACAGTGAGAAACATTGCCCTTTAATGACTTGACTTGTAAACTTATTCCATGTCTCCTTTATTGGAATTGATTAAGTGTTGGGTGCCTTAATGGAATTGATTCAAAATATGAATGTGTCTCGGGAGCAGACCGTTCAACCCCTCTCATCTGGGTTGCCATTTGATAGGATCAGGACCACTTTACTGATGATCTTTGCTTTGGGACTGACCAGGGACATCAGTTTACTGCAGCCTTAAAAACATTCAGGGACCCTACCTCCTGTGCTCAAACTCTGAGCCTTTGAAATACCCACTGATATATTTCCTGTCTGCAACAAACAGAACAGAACAGAACAATGACTGTGTTTGCAAATTTCTCAAAGGTCCAAGGAAGGTCCATGCAAGTCAACAAGTATAAAAAGCACTTCACTGCCAGGGTGTGTGAATAGAGCTGCCAAAGTCACCCAGTGCTCCGAACATGTTTGCTTCCATAGGTTGCCATGGCAATCACCAATTATTGATAGAGCCTCGACCTCTTTATAGGCAGCAGAATTTTATTGTACACTTTGTTGCAGTGGAACTGGAGATCCCATTAATTGGGAGAAGATAAACAAATCTAGCCAGAAAGAAAGTCTGTTTCAGTCAACGTTTGAGTGAGGGGCAGTGATTGAGAAACTGGTTCTTTTGATAGAGAAAATGCACAGTTAAAATTTGATCTTACTGTAAAAGATTAAGGGATACTAAGTAAATGGTACCATCTTGAACATATTATCAGAGCCTTTTGAAACTTATTTTCCAAATGGTGTAATGTCAAATCCATTTTGATTGAGACATTTCACTCTGTGTAATATCAACAAAATGAACAGCTTTGATTCAGTTTAGCTCCCCATTGAGTGATGGATCTGATGTTGGAATGCTACTGGTTACATCATGGATATAATTGGTAAGTGAGGTTGATGTCCAATGCCAATCAGACCACTGCTTTTAAAAAAAAAGTACATGAACTAAATTTTACTATTACCCATGGCTCAGTGATAGATCCTAAGCCTCAGAGTAATAATATTGTGGTAGACCACGGACACTTCAGATACTTGAATAACTAACACCTGTTGACATTGTAGGGCTAAGACATAGACTAACCTTTCAGGACATTAAATGATATGGCATTTTTCGAGGATAAGTAGGAAGTTATTTCAATGTTCTAACCAGACTCAATCCCTTTAGCATTGGTAGTAGCAGATGATTGGATTATTTTGTATGATGATTTATAGATGTTACCATGGTTGAAGTGCCTGCCGGGTTTCCCTGCAGGTCTATAGTAAATTATGAATGAGTCAGCGGTAAAGTGCTTTGTGATGGCCTAAGAATGTGTTCTGCTGTCTGTCATGTTTCAGTGTGTCAGGAACTTTCAGTCAATACACTCAAATTTAAGCACTCACACTCCTTGTTAACTTGACTGTTTTAAACCATGTGATCTTTTGGCATTCTGGGCTCCAGAAAATCCAGAGTCTCCAGCAAGTGCCTAATTCAATATGGATGTTCCCACTCCTAAACTTACTGAGAATCCTCTGTTTTACAAGACCATCACTCCAACTGAAGCATCTTGTTATTTAAGAAACAACAAGCTTACTAACAATCATGAATATTAATTATAATATTTCATCTTCTGTGTCTAGGCTTTGTGTGCATGAGACAAGTGAATGAGATGTCACATTATATAGTTGGGTAAACAGGTGATAATAAATCTTTTTCAAACTCTCAAAAGCTTGCTGCTGAAAGTATTTAATTGCCTAATAACTCTGAGGGTAAGGAAACACACACCCCTTGCACCCCATAGACACAGATAGTAAAAGGAATTATGTAAGTTGTAACTGTACTAATGACTTGTGTTGCAAATGTGTTGCTGGTCAAAGCACAGCAGGCCAGGCAGCATCTCAGGAATAGAGAATTCGACGTTTCGAGCATAAGCCCTTCATCAGGAATAAGAGAGAGAGAGCCAAGCCGGCTGAGATAAAAGGTAGGGAGGAGGGACTAGGGGGAGGGGCGATGGAGGTGGGATAGGTGGAAGGAGGTCAAGGTGAGGGTGATAGGCCGGAGTGGGGTGGGGGCGGAGAGGTCAGGAAGAGGATTGCAGGTTAGGAGGGCGGTACAAATTCCATTTTACGTAATCCTATCTTCCTCTTCCATTTTAAAAAAAAATCATCTTGCCCCTTAACTTTATCTCTCTTGCTCAACTTTCCCCTTTTGTTTGGTTTTTACACTTGCCAATATTACACTGCTTCTTGCTCCTCTAAAGTAATGTTGTACCTCCTGAAATTCTACTTTGACTGATTGTGTATGTATTCTGTATCTTGTATCGTGATTGTATTGGAATGAAGACTAAGTGTGCCATTCCATTCTCTATCCTAACTCTTGCTACCATCATTTCCCAACACCTAAACACTTGGGAGAGTTGTGCATTTAAGCTAAAAGGTGTTTAAAATCCAAAGATAACATCCTCCAGCCACCTACTTGATTCCTCTCCTCAACTTCTGTTTTCTCAAACCTGAGCAACGCAGTTGACTCATCGAATTGACATCTAGTCTGTCAAAAAAGAAATTTGCTTGCCTGCATTTGATTTTTTATTTTAAACTTTCTTTGAAAATTTGTTAATTTTTTTGGAAAAAGGTATTTTGGGTATAGGGATATTGCGTTTCACTGGTTGGAGCAGTTGAAGGCAAGAGATCACGTGATGAAACGGGTGGTATGATGTCTCAGTGGTTAGCACTGCTGCCTCTCAGCACCTGGGACCTGGGTTCAATTCCAGCCTCGGGTGACTGTCTGTGTGGAGTTTGCACATTCCCTCCTGTGTCTGTGTGTGTTTCCTCCGGGTGCTCCGGTTTCCTCCCACAATCCAAAGATGTGCAAGTCAGGTGAATTAGTCATGCTAAATTGCCCATAATCTTAGGTGCATTAGTCAGGGTAGTGTAAAGGTAGGGGAATCGGTCTGGGTCGGTTAATCTGCGGAGGGTCAGTATGGACTTGTTGCGTCGAAGGGTCTGTTTCCAGACTGTAGGGAGTCTAGAATCTAGAAACCTTGAGGAGTTTATCTAGCCAAAGTTGGTAACTCTAAGACTGTCTTGGCTGGTGGCAGCTCCTGCTGTAGAGTACACGGTCTGTTGCTGGTATCGCTTTTGTGAGCATGTGGACTGACAGCCTTGTTGGAGTACACAAACGCTTCTCTGAAACTCTGCTATTGACTGCAGACTTGGCAAGACAATTGTGCCAATTTTTTTGAAAAATCCCCACAAGGAAAGTGTAGGTATTTTTAACCACCCGGTTCAGACATGTTACGCCATAAACCTCTGGAACAGGTAGGACTTGAACCCACGTGAAGGTAGGGAACAGTACCACTGTGCCACGTGAGCCTCGTTCAAGGGGTTGCATGCTGCTGGCAAGACCAGCATTTTATTGCCCAGTGAGCTACCATCTTGGAATGACTAAGCAGCTTGCTGGATTCATTGAAATTCAGATTCAACCATGTTGCTGTGGTTCTGGAGTCACAAGTAGCTCTTGTTAGATGACAAGAACAGCGGATTCCCTCTCCTAAGTGAATCCAAACACTAGCTTTTCATTCCTGCTTTACTTAATTCATTTGAATTTGAATTCCCAGCTCCTTTTGGAATTTCTGGAACACTCATCCAAACCACCAGATTGCTAATCCAGTAATCGAACCCATATGCTACCATTAGTACGTCAGATGTTGCAGGGTTTTGTGTTTTCGGTTTTGTCCTTCTAATATAATGATTCAAACGAAACTTCAGTCATCGGTTTTTCTCTTTTGCCCTGTGGCATGTGCAGTGAGGCATGTTTAAGCCAAGTTGTTGACATCACTTCGGTCTTGTCCCAAAGCCCTTTCTTTGCAGCTCCAGCTGGCGTTAGAACACATTGGAAATTGTGCTGTCCTTTATTTTGCCATCGAAAGGACACACAGACCATGTAGAAGGGGCACTCTTCACCGTGAATGGAATACATTCAGTGAAAGCACACTGACAAAGGCTGGAGCTTTCGTTGTTCTGGCTCACAGATATGTAAAGGAGCAATTTGTGCCACGCATTCATCTTTGTCACATCAGCATGTTTCCTGGAATGACGTTAAAGGAATTAGAAACTAAAACAAAAAGGAGATCTCTGGCTCAATTGCTTTGGTTCCCTACACATCAGTAATCATCTTCTGTCCCCAGCATTAGGTTCAAGAATTGTGGTATTCATTTTTTCCCATAACTTCACTGAACTGAAATCTGCTTCTGGTGTGATCTGTTGTTTTTAAACTTCTGCCATATCACAGTACGGTAATTAAAATATTAAAGAGTTGGACCAGCACAAGATGTGCTGTCACAATTCAATTTGGTTTTCTCACTTAATTTCTATCTACCTGCCTGCTTTTTATTTGGCCATCTGATGCAAAGTTGCTTTACCTAATGTGAATGTGAACTTGACGATTTAGTCCGTTGCAATATTTCTGTTACTGTTGCATTTAGCTGCTTAAAAACGGGCTTGATTGGCAGTTTCAGTAAAAAGTTTGGGAACTCCCCCTGTTTTGTGTCCCCGGTTTGATTTGGTTCAGGGACAGCTTTGGGAGAGCCCTTTTTGGGTTTGTTAAATGTGTATGTATGAAGACAGGTAACAAGCGACAAGCTCCTTAAAACACTCAAGAATAATCCTAAATCTCCTGTCTTTTTCTCTTCCCCCCGGCCCCCTCCAAAGTTGGTGTGTTTGCTAAAATAAAAGTCAATGCTTTCAGTGATCCAGTCAGCTGGCTTAAGCCTTAGCTTTGTCATCTGGACATTTTGCAAGATGTCACCATCTATTTCCCTACAGTCTATATCTTCCATATCCTTTTCCACAGTAAATACTGATGCAAACTATTCATTTAGTATCTCCCCCATTTTCAGTGGCTCCACACAGAGGCCACCTTGCTGATCTGTGAGGGGCCCTATTCTCTCCCTAGTTACCCTTTTGTCCTTAATATATTTGTAAAACTCCTTTGGATTCTCCATAATTCTATTTGCCAAAGCTATCTCATGTTCCCTGTTTTGCCCTCCTGATTTCCCTCTTAAGTATACTCCTACTTTCTTTATACTCTTCTAAGGATTCATTCGATCTATCCTGTCTGTACCTGACTTATGCTTCCTTCTTTTTCTTACCCAAACCCTCAATTTCTTTAGTCATCCAGCATTCCCTATAGCTACCAGCCTTCCCTTTCACCCTGACAGGAATATACTTTCTCTGGATTCTTGTTATCTCATTTCTGAAGGCTTCCCATTTTCCAGCTGTCCCTTTACCTGCGAACATCTGCCTCCAATCAGCTTTTGAAAGTTCTTGCCTAATACCGTCAAAATTGGCCTTTCTCCAATTTAAAATTTCATCTTTTAGATCTGGTCTATCCTTTTCCATCACTATTTTAAAACGAATTGAATTATGGTCGCTGGCCCCAAAGTGCTCCCCCACTGACACCTCAGTCACCTGCCCTGCCTTATTTCCCAAAAGTAGGTCAAGTTTTGCACCTTCTCTAGTAGATACATCCACATACTGAATCAGAAAATTGCCTTGTACACACTTAAGACATTCCTCTCCATCTAAACCTTTAACACTATGGCAGTCCCAGTTGATGTTTGGAAAGTTAAAATCCACTACCATAATTACCCTATTATTTTTACAGATAGCTGAGACCTCCTTACAAGTTTGTTTCTCAATTTCCCTCTGACTACTGGAGGGTCTAAAATACAATCCCAATAAGGGGATCATCCCTTTCTTATTTTTCAGTTCCACCTAAATAACTTCCCTGGATGTATTTCCAGGAATATCCTCCCTTAACACAGCTGTAATGCTATCCCTTATCAAAAATGTCACTCCTCTTTTCCCTCCCTTTCTATCATTCCTGTAGCATTTGTGTCCTGGAACATTAAGCTGCCAGTCCTGCCCATCCCTGAGCCATGTTTCTGTAATTGCTATGATATCCCAGTCCCATGTTCCTAACCATGCCCTGAGTTCATCTGCCTTCCCTGTTAGGCCCCTTCCATTGAAATAAATGCAGTTTAATTTATTAGTCCTACCTTGTCCCTGCCTGCCTTGACTGTTTGACTCACGTCTGTTCTTAGCTGTACCCGTCTCAGATTGATCTCTTTCCTCACTATCTTCCTGGGTCCCACCCCACCACCTTACTAGTTTAAATCCTCCCAAGCAGTTCTAGCAAATTTCCCTGCCAGTATATTAGTCCCCTTCCAATTTAGGTGCAATCCATCCTTCTTGTACAGGTCACTTCTACCCCAAAAGAGATTCCAATGATCCAAAAATGTGAATCCTTCTCCCATACACCAGCTCCTCAGCCATGCATTCATCTGCTCTATCCTCCTATTCCTGCCCTCACTAGCTCGTAGCACTAGGAGTAATCCAGATATTACTACCCTTGAGGACCTCCTTTTTAAATTTCTACCTAACTTTCTGTAATCTCCCTTCAGAATCTCAACCTTTTCCCTTCCAATGTCATTGGTTCCAATGTGGACAATAACCTCCTGCTGGCCCCTCTCCCCCGTGAGAACATTCTGCATCCTCTCTGAGACATCCTTGATCCTGGCACCAGGGAAACAACTCACTATTCTGCTTTTTCTCTGCTCGCCACAGAAACGTCTGTCTGTACCTTGGACTACCGAATCCCCTAACACAATTGATCTCTTGGAAGCCAACATACCCCTCGTTGGATTAGAGCCAGTCTCAATACCAGAAACTTGGCTGTCTATGCTACATTCCCCTGAGAATCCATCACCCCCTACATTTTCCAAAACAGCTTACCTGTTTGAAATGGATATATCCACAAAAGACTCCTGCTCTAGTTGCCTACCTTTCTTACCCTTCCTGGAGTTAACCCATCTATATGACTGTATCTGAGACTTTCCCCCCTTCCTATAACTGCCATCCATCACATACTGTTGCTGTTGCAAATTCCTCATCGCTTCTATCTGTCTCTCCAACCGATCCACTCGATCTGATGAGATTCGCATCCAATAGCATTTGTGGCAGATATAATCCGCAGTAACCCTTAAACTCTCTTTAAACTCCCACATCTGACAAGAAGTACATATCACTGCAAAGGCCATTTTTGCTCCTTCACAATCTACAGACCCAGAAAATAACACCGTCTTATTCCTCTACAAACACTACCCCAGGTTAAATTAATAGCTATGGCTTATATTTTAAGTTTAATCAAGAGACTTATCTCCAAAAACATATAATCAAGAAAGAGTCCACTGTACCCACTACTGTAGCCTTTCTCTTGGACAGACTTAAAACAACAATTAACTTATCTGATTCTGTGCTGTGAACTTCGCCCAACAGTTCCTCCAAAATTAGTTACGAATTTCACTGTTTGTTAATTTTCCCAGATGCACTCCGACGTCCAGCGATACATGAATTCAAACAGCAAAGGCGGTAACTGTGCAGATTTTTTGGATGCAAAACTAGCTATGTACTTGAATGCATTGTTGTTAAGGTGTAGAGGTATACTGCACCTTTTTGAAAGTTGAAAAACTAGCAAGGACTGACAAAGCACAGAGTCCTGAACAAAGTAAGATTGTAACACTTGGTTAAAACAAATTGTTGCAACTGAGTTGCCATGAAACAAAAACAAATTCAAACGTAGCTAATCAGTTTAAATTGTGCCCCAAGATACCAATTCCAATCAAATTTGAATTTAGTGTTTTGATAATATTAAAGCCAATGAAACGATCTAATGTTTTGAGGTATAAAATCTGACATTTTGAACAGTTAGAAGGAGAACTGCTAAGGACATCTACAAATATAGAATGCAAGTTAGAGCTCTCTGAAAGGTACCTGTCTGTAAGAAGTTTGCGCAGCAGAACATTGAAACTGACCTAGAGAAAATCTACAGAGGAAAATCTAAAGGAGAATCGATAAGGCTGACTGGTTTTTGAAACGTGATTTTTGTTTTGTAAATCTTAATCAGATTTCTTTGATTGGACCAGTATTGTCGAGTGTGGTAAAAGATAGATTTAAGAGAAAGGAGTTTTAAATAGCTGGTTTTAATATTCTCTGTTGGACTTAAAGTAAAAATCAACAATTTTATTCTTTTAAATAGTGATCTCTGGGATATTTCTTTACATCTCGAATTTTAACAGATTACGGCATGAGATGAATTTTTCTCTGTAGCTGGTTTAAATTAGCAGAGGGCTTTACCCCGTGTATAACAGCATTTAGTAAAGAGATGAATCCCTGTCAATCAAACATTTTTGTGTTCTGAAACATTATAGGGCTGTATTTAGGGTGACACTTAAGACTTGATGGAGGCCATAATTATTCATGAATAGCCACTTTGTCTGATGCAGAACAGATTGTGCTCATTCCTGATAAGGCACATAAAATAAAAGCTGTTCCTGTTGACTGGATTCCCCTTAGTGAAACTAGCCATAATCCCAGCGGATCATAGGCTGCTCTGTCTCATTAGAGCGCTCTGAAAGCTAGTACTTCCAAATACACCTGTTGAACTATAACCTGGTGTTGTGTCATTTTTCACTTTGTCCACTCCAGACTGGCACCTCCACATTTACAGAGAGAGACAGAGAGAACTGGTGATGGGTTAAACCTGCCTCGGGTAAAGGGCAAAGGAAGTTACCTGAGCTGGCGCAGGAATTGGACTCCTGCTTCTGGCTTTTAACAGTGTCACAAGCCACCTGCTCAGCAACTGAGCTACAGGTTGCCTGCAATCTCTATTGGAGGTATCACGCCTATGATTTCAAGCATTCCAATTTTATACATAAAATATAAGAGTAGAATTAGGCCATTCAACCCATTGACTCTGCTCTACCATTCAATCATCTGGTCATCCACAGCTCCATTTTTTCTTCTCTTTTCCCCATAAGCCTTGATTCCCTTTACTCATTAACAACAAAATTTATCTCTGCCGCAAACATACTGAACCTTCTGAGGGACGGAATTCCTCTTCATCTCTGTCTTAAGTCTGTGACCCTGCATGACCTCTGTGACATTGCACTTGCTGGTGCTGGTGGACGCAGAGAGCCATGAGATTTGGCAGTGACCTAGTTGAGGTTGTTTGGGTAATCAAAAGATTTGGTTGCGTTGATATGAAGAAAGCATTTCATCTGATGACAACTGCAGAACAAGGGAGCAACACATTAGCTCGAATGGCCCACTCAAATTTAATGTTAAGAAGCTTGACTTTGCACGCACAGTGAAAATCTCACCTTCCCTCCTACAAAAAAAAACTGTTCGGTGTCAGCCAATGGAAATCTTGAAACTGAGATTGATAGTTAAGTGCTAAGGAGTTCGGAACCAAAATGGATACGTGAAGGTGAAATTATCCATTAACCACAACCCAAGTGAATAACGTACAGGGGGTAACAGCTTTTGAGGGACGCAGTGACTTTGTCTTGTTCTTACGATCCTCCCCAGAGAGAGTGGAGCGTAGATTCACCAAACACAAACCAGGGTTGTATTCCCTTGAGCTTAGAGGGGTGAACAGATTTGTGGTGTTTAAAATGAGAAGTGGGTTTGAGAAGAATGGATAGCGTTCTCTGTGGTGAGGGGAAATATGAAACAACGGCTTTACTTTGTGAGTAGTTTGGCCTTCTAAAAATGAAGTCGGGAAGTACTTTTCCAGACACAGGATAGTAGAGATATCCGGCTCACTCTTCAAAAGATTATACATTCCAGTTTAATTGGAGAGTTTGAGATTGGGAGTGAGGTATTTTTTGAATTAGATAAAGATATTAGGAGTGAAAGTAAATAGATTTGAGGTACAAATCAATCATGATCAATTTAAATGATGGAATGGGACAGAGAGCAGAATGGCTTCCTCCTGGTTCTGTATTTCTTAAAAAAAAGTCAAGCCTTTTGAGGTTTTACTAAGTTCACTTGTATCAAATAGCCAAAATTAATTGTACTGGAATTCCAGGGCATGCTTTTTCTTAACTTTAGACAATTCCTAACAATATTTACCCAGAGATTCAGTTTTAAAAATCTAAACATTTTTATTCCTTTTTATTTGGAAATTAGATTTGATCGAGAGATTTTTGTTTCACCAGTAGTAATGAGGAGGAAAAAGTGTTACCTCCTCTTGTTGTAGTTGTTTTAATAGCCATTTAATTGTTGCAGTAATTTGCTTGCATAATTTAGTATGTGCGTCCACTTCTGGGATGTAATGGCTGTATTTATATTCACTCAATGGGATTTGAGACTGGAAATTATTTCAGCAGTTTTGACTGCAGGGTTTCATGTTAACACAGCACCAAAAAAAAAGCACTTTGCAGAGGGAGAAATATATTTTTGAGAATTAAGTGAGGCTGTAATTAAGACACTGGTGAAAGTGTTTTGTGCAGGAAAGTCGCCATAGTGTCAATTTGCAGGGGATTGGAGGATATTTTTAAGTGCATTGAATTCAATTACAATCTCTCTCTCGGGCCTGACCTAGTAGTCTGTAATGCATGGTTATCTTGGCCGTACTGTGGACTGCATTAAAATAGTTCAACAAGAATAGGACCCTTCAATAACTGCTTAGACTCCTGTTGCTAAGTGTGAACACACTGAGTGAAGCTGACAAATACTTGGCGTGCTTACACAGCTGCTATCATGAGACTCCCATCCAGCAGGGAGTGTTTATTGCTCAAGTAACGTGTACTGTTGTCGCAGTTTTCTGATCTTCCACCAAGCTGGTGGTTGTATAGAAGGTACTGCTATCCTTCACACTAAATTGTGTAAATGCTATTTCCATGGTTAGGGAACTATTGTGTTGTCAGAATTGCATCAAAACCTATTTCTTTAAGTGGATAAACAAGGTGCCCTTTGAGTTGTGAGCGGATTTTCAGGATTCTGTTAAAACTTGAAACATCGGTTTGCCTGCCCTCTTCAGATGCTGTCAGATCCAGTGTCTTCTGTTTTTGTATCTGGTTTTCAACATCTGCAGTTTATTTTGATTTTAATTCAGAATAAAGAGGAATATTAATCAGTGGCTTATTTAAATACCCATTACTCAACTGCCAATCATCTGTCCAATTGTGAGCCAGTAAGAGTATAATGGAGACTGTTAATGTAGTGCATATGGACTTACAAAAGGTATTTGATACAGTGCCACTCCAGTAGACTTGTGAAGAATGTTTCATGGGTCATGGAAGAAAAGAGTCAGTAGCAGCTGAGTTAGGAAGTCTATGTAATCACAGAATCCCTACAGTGTGGAAGCAGACTATTTAGACCATTTGAATCCACACTGACCATCCCACTTAGACTCCCCACCACCCAACCTACCTGTGTAACCCTGCCTTTGCCATTGTCTAACCCACCTAGCCTGCACATCCCTAGACACTGTGTAATTCAGCCTGGCCAATCCACCTAACCTGCATATTTTTGGACTGAGAGGAAACTGGAGTGCCAGGAGGAAACCCACGCAGACACTGGGTGAATGTGAAAATCCCACACTCAGTTGCATGAGGAAAGGGGGGGCTCTCCTGGGATCAGTATTGGGACCTTTTGCATTTCCTGAGTTGCATAAATAACGTAGATCTTGGCATCCAGAGAACAATTTTAACATTTGAGCAATAGAAAACTTTGAAGAATTGTAAACCGTGAGGTGGATAGCATAAAATATCAAAAAGGCATGCCAAGTTGGAGTGGCCGGAGTTTCCAAATGATGTTCAATGCTGAGAAATATAAGGTGATGTATTTTTATGTAAAGAAAATGGAGAGACAGGATAAAATATAGGTTAGATTAGAGTACCTACAGTATGGAAACATGCCCTTTGGCCCAACAAGTCCACACTGACCCTCTGAAGAGTAACCCACCTAACACTATGGGCAATTTAGCATGGCCAATTCACCTGACCTGCATAACTTTGGACTGGGGGAGGAAACTGGAGCACCCGGAGGAAACCCACACAGACATGGGGAGAATGTGCAAACTCCACACAGACAGTTGACCAAGGCTGGAATCAAACCTGGGACCCTGGTGCTGTGAGGCAGCAGTGCTAACCACTGAGCCACAATTCTGCCCATGTGCAGGAGCAGTGGGACCTGGGTGCATATCAACATACGTTCATTAACAGTGACAAGACAGGTAGAGACAAATATTAATAAGGCAGTTAGTATTCTAGACTTCATTAATAGGGACATGGTGTACAAGAGTCAGGAGGTCCTTTATAAGACATTGGCTAGACCTCAGCTGCAGTATTGTTGTGGGGGTGCCGCACCGTACGAAGATTATGAATGCTTTGGAGGATGCAGAAGAGGTTTACAAGAATATCTCCAGGAATGAGGAGCTTCAACTGTGAGGATAGAGTGGAAATGCTTTAACTGTTTTCTTCTGTGTGAAGAAAGCTGGTGAGAAATTTGATGGAAGTTTTCAAAAGCATGACACCTGGACAGTGTAGACAAGGAGAAATTGTTTCCACTCATAAAAGGATCAAGCTTTACAGGACATCGCTTTCAAGTGCTGGATAAAAGAAGCAAATGTGAGGTGATTTTAAAAAAGATGTACTCTCTCACATTGAGTAATTCGGGTCTGAATACGCTGCCGGACGTGTGATTGAGGCTGTTAAATTGAGGCATTCAAGAAGGTTTTGGATAATTACTTGAATAGAAACAACATTGGAGAGCCACAGAAGAATGGCACTAAGTCGAAGGGCACAGACCTGAAGCCGCTTCCTGCACTGTAACAATACTCTGATTCTGTGAAGTCAGTGTAATGGACAGTTTGCAGGTTCACTGTGTTCAAAGAACATTTTGAATTGACCTTTTGTGTGGAGCTGGTCAGGGTTGGGGTGCATTCTGGATTACTGAGGGAAACAAGGTTGGAAATTGTTGATACTCTGGTTTCAATCTTCCATTTCTCCTTCAATATGGGGAGTGTGCCAGTGTACTGGAGTATTGCAGATATTATATTGTTTAAAGATAGGAAGAGGCCAGTCAGCCTAACATCAGTTCAAGGGAAACCTTCAGAGACCGTTAGAAATTGCATTAATTGGCGTTTGTAAAAGTTTAGGTTAATAAATCAACCAGAATAGATTTAAGGGTAAGTTGCATTTGACTAATGTGTGTGAGTTCTGAAGTAATCGAGTTGATGGAGAGTAGTGTATTGGTATATGCGTGGACTGTTTAACAAAGTACCACATAAACTTGCTAGCAAGCTTAAAGTTCATGGGAGCAATGGGACACTGGCAGTCTGGATACAGTATTGACTAGGTGACAGAAAGCAAAGCTTGACGGGATTTATACACTACTGTTTCCCTCGGATCATTGCTCTATTTGATTGTTATTACTTATCTGGATCTAGATGCGGAGGGAATGAGTTTAAAATATTCTAGATGACACGGAACTCGGAAACAGCCTGGCATGGCACAGGAGCAGACCCACTAAGTCCTCTGAACTGCCCATAACCCTCTGCACCGGGTCACCAAAAATCAGCAGCAAAACCATTGGATTGGTAAAACTGCTTCACATGTTTACCCATGCCATTATAACAAGGGAGAGAATAGGGCCCCTCAAAGATTAGCAAGGCGGCCTTTGTGTGGAGCCTCAGAAAATGGGGGAGATACTAAATGAGTATTTTGCATCAATATTTACTGTGGAAAAGGATAGGGAAGATATAGAATGTAGGGAAATAGATGGCAACACCTTGCAAAATGTCCATATTACAGAGGAGGAACTGCTGGATGTCTTCAAAAGCATAAAGGTAGATAAATCCCCAGGACCTGATCAGGTTTTAGATTAGATTACTTACAGGAAACAGGCCCTTCGTCCCAACAAGTCCACACCAACCTTCCGAAGAGCAACCCACCCAGACCTGTTCCCCTACACCTAACACTACGGGTAATTTAGCATGGCCAATTCACCTAACCTGCACATTTTTGGACTGTGGGAGGAAACCAAGTACTCAGAGGAAACCCACGCAGACACAGTGCACCCTAGAAATCTGTAGGAAGCTAGAGAAGTGATTGCTGGGCCTCTTGCTGAGATATTTGTATCATCGATAGTCACAGGTGAGATGCTGTAAGATTGGAGGTTGGCTAATGTGGTGCCACTGTTTAAGAAGGGTGGTAAGGACAAGCCTGGGAATGATAGACTGGTGAGCCTGACCTTGGTGGTGGGCAAGTTGTTGGAGGGAATCCTGAGGGACAGGATGTACATATATTTGGAAAGGCAAGGACTGATACGGGATAGTCAACATGGCTTTGTGCATGGGAAATCATCTCTCACAAACTTGATTGAGTTTTTTGAAGAAGTAACAAAGAGGATTGATGAAGTCAGAGCAGAAGATGTGATCTATATGGACTTCACTAAGGCACTCAACAAGGTTCCCCATGGGAGACTGATTAGCAAGGTTAGGTCTCATGGAATACAGGGAGAACTAGCCATTTGGATACAGAACTGGTTCAAAGGTGGAAGACAGAGGGTGGTGTTGGGGAGTTGTTTTTCAGACTGGAGGCCTGTGACCAGTGGAGTGCGACAAGGATCGGTGCTGGGCCCTCTAATTTTTGTCATTTACATAAATGATTTGGATGCGAGCATAAGAGGTATAGTTAATAAGTTTGCAGGTGACACCAACATTGGAGGTGTAGTGGACAATGAAGAGGGATACCTCAGATTACAACAGGATCTGTACCAGATGGGCCAATGGGCCGAAAAGTGATGGATGGAGTTTAATTCGGATAATTATGAGGTGCTGCATTTTGGGAAAGCAAATCTCAGCAGGACATGTGCGCTTAATGGTAAGGTCCTAGGGAGTGTTGCTGAACAAAGAGACCTTAGAGTGCAGGTTCCTAGCTCCTTGAAAGTGGAGTCGCAAGGAGATAGGATAGTGAAGAAGGTGTTTGGTATGATTTCCTTTATTGGTCAGAGTATTGAGTACAGGAGTTGGGAGGTCATGTTGTGGCTGTACAGAACATTGGTTAGGCCACTGTTGGAATATTGCATGCAATCCTGGTCTCCTTCCTATCGGAAAGATGTTGTGAAACTTGAAAGGGTTCAGAAAAGATTTACAAGGATGTTGCTAGGGTTGGAGGATCTGAGCTATGGGGAGAGGCTGAACAGGTTGGATCTGTTTTCCCTGGAACATCGGAGGCTGAGGGGTGACCTTATAGAGGTTTACAAAATTATGAGGGGCATGGAGAGGATAAATAACAAAGTATTTTCCCTGGGGCCAGGGAGTCCAGAACTCGAGGGCACAGGTTTAGGGTGAAAGGGGAAAGATATAAAAGAGACCTAAGGGGCAACTTTTTCAAGCAGAAGGTGGTACGTGTATGGAATGAACTGCCAGAGGAAGTGGAGGAGGCTGGTATAATTGCAACATTTAAAAGACTTTTGGATGGGTATATGAATAGGAAGGGTTTGGAGGGATATGGGCCGAGTGCTGGCAGGTGGGACTAGATTGGGTTGGGATATCTGGTCGGCATGGACGGGTTGGACCAAAGGGTCTGTTTCCATGCTGTACATCTCTATGACTCTATAATGTGAGATACCATGAAGCTAGGAGAAAGAGAGGACTGCAGATGCTGGAGATCAGAGCTGAAAATGTGTTGCTGGAAAAGCGCCGCAGGTCAGGCAGCATTCAAGGAGCAGGAGAATCGACGTTTTGGGCATGAGCCCTTCTTCAGGAAGAAGGGCTCATCCCCAAAATGCCAATTCTCCTGCTCCTTGGATGCCACCTGACCTGCTGCGCTTTTCCAGCAACAAATTTTCAGATACCATGAAGCTACCAGGGAACTAGGGTGACTTGATCAGCAAATTCACGTTTAATTGTGAATGCACAGTCACCATATTTACTTTCCGCTTCAATACGGTTACGTGCTGATAACCTTACTTACATTTCTGCTGCACTATCCAGTTCCATATAGTTTTGTCCAGTAGTTTTGCATTGATACGTATTACAGTTTTTTGTAATTTTGTAAGAACCAATTGCTGTTCCTTAACTTTCTGGTTCTGTGTCTGGTAAAGGGGTGAGGGGTTGTAGTGTTGATTTTGTTTTGTTGTTCAGATTTTTATTCATGATATCAACCCCAGTGATTTTCAGTGGTATCGTGTCTGGCAACAAGGGAATTAGCAAATTATCTCCATTCAGGCTGAGAATGATTGATTGGGACCGGTCTGTGCTGTTGTAATTTACTGTTTTATGTTATATAACTGCTGATTAGCAATGCCACTTTTCAGAATTAGCTGCAACACCTTTCAGTGCTTAATGCAAATGTGCTGCCTTCAAACCACCTGCACTGACATTAAGCGCAAAGCAATGAGTGGCTTTCGTTAAATACATTTCCATACTAGATTTAATAATTAAATATCTACCAATTAATGCACATTCCATGAAGAAACATCAAACAATTGTGTGCCTGTGTTTTAGTTTATGGAGATTAATTTGCTTCATCAAAATGCATGAGGCTTTATTGGTTAATAATTCAAAATTTGTGCATAACGTGGTTCCATTAGTTCCGTTAATGGCCACAAACTGAAGAGGTCTTTGGATATCATGCCCTGGGAGTGGGAAGGCTCTAACTATTGTCACCTTCACTCAGTGGAAAATTGTGGAATTGTTCCCATCCTTGTCTGACTGTGCTTCTTATTGCAAGGGTAAAAAACATCCTATTCCTTGGGTGCTGCCTAACCTGCTGTGCTTTAACCAGCAACACATTTTCAACTGTGCTTCTTATTGCCTCATGCTCCCATCACCCCTTCCATTTTAACTATTGCAAGTGTCTACCCAAGTACATTCAGTATCATAGCTAACATTGGATAACCTGGCCATTATTACAGAGGTATTTGCCGCAAAGTATTGTGTGCAACTTGTTTACCATGTTTCTTAAAGCATTGAATACTGCAAAGGTCAACTGCTTGAACAGCCCTTTCTGAGACATCCTATGGTTGAGAATGGCACCATGGTATTTATGTATTAACAATGTCCAGCACCTTTTCCCCCCTTCCTTCATTATTCTTTTAAATGCTAAGCAGCGGAATTACCTGCGTGAAAGGATTGGGTGGTGGAAATGTTAACTTGAGTTCTCTGTAGATTTAGTCTGATTGAGAGAAAGTGAGGACTGCAGATGCTGGAGATCAGAGTCGAAGAGTGTGGTGCTAGAAAAGCACAACCAGTCAGGCAGCATCCGAGGAGCAAGAGCATCAATGTTTTGGGCATAAGCCCTTCATCAGGTTCCTGATTCTCCTGCTCCTCGGAAGCTGCCTGACTGGCTGTGCTTTTTCAGCACCACACTCTTCGACTCAGCCTGATTTAGCATTTTCAACGTCTCTTGTTTTGTATTCTGGCTTTCCAACATCTGCATTGTTGTATTGTATTTACTGCTCGCTTTGCAAATGGCTATGTGCCATTGGATTGGTATTGTTTCTGCTGTGGAACCAGCCCCATGTTATAGCTTGGGGAATTCCATCATCGCTGAAGCTCCTGTACACTCCTGGTTACATGTGGTGTGTGGTTGACTATTGAGACAGGGCTTGGCACAAATTCTCGCAATTGTGTCTCCGTATTGACAGTCAGGTTGTCTTGGCTGGGACAAGTTGCAGTTTCAGATGGGAAAGTCAGACATTCAGCTGTCTTGAAATGCGATGTTCCTCCTGGACTGGTCTCTGGCTGGAGGTCAGTCTGATTTTTGATTTCAGCTGGGACAGGGACAATTTCAGAACAGGATGCGTCAGCTGGTAGAGATACTTGCAGCTTCATCGGACAGTGTTATGTCATAAGGGGAGATGGCAGTACTGTGATAGCTAACCACAAGGGTGAAGGGCTTGCTTCAGTCCCTGAATGGGGTTCAGTAGGTGGTTGGATGCTAGTCCTGTTCTTTTTGTGTGATAATAGAAGAGCACAGAGGACCCAGGAGGAGGAGGGAGAGGGGGCAATAAGCAGTGCTGTCAAGACTCTGTGTGTGTTCGTGTGTGTTCTCCTCTCCCCAGAACTCTGCCTGTCTTCAGCAGCCCCATTTCCCAGGAGACCAATCTGCTCAGGGGTTCAAGTTAGTTACAACTGAGACTGCCACTTTGTTTTTACGGGCAATTTAAATATTTTAATAAAAGTACTGGGGTAATTCAGCAGGTCAGGTAGCATCTGAGTTAATATATCAAGTCCAAAATGCCTCTTCTTTGGAATAGCACGATTTAAAATGTTAACATCCCTTCTGGATGCAGATTAGTTTCCCACCTCCTGTTAGACCTGTACTTCAGTGGGTTGGGGGGATAGTTTGAGAAGTTTTAAATGCTAATACCTGACTCGACCCAATCCACACCTCATTGAGGATTAAACTGAGGACTAGACTCTGCAGACGTCTATGAAGATATTGGGGATTCAGAGGAGGATGCAATGGTGCACTCCATTTCTTTTCCCACATGCATTTGGTGCAATGCAGCTTTGGTTGACTGTAGCAGTTGGTTTCAATCTAATCTCTGAAAATTGATTGGTTTGGCGGTGAGGAGGTCTTGCCAATTTGGAGTCCCACTTGTTCCTTTTGGTGTTACTGCCTGTAGATTGTTTGTTTAACTTTTTGTTACTTTTTTGAGTGGAATTTGGGCACTTCTAGCAAGGGTAGCATTTGCTGGCACAACTGCTCTTGAAGTGAGTGGTTTGCTGGACCATTTCAGTGGGCAGTGAGGGTCTGGACTCTCACTGTAACCAGACCAGGTAAGGTGGGCAGGTTTACATCCCTACAGGAAGTAACGGACAGGACATTAGTGAACCAGAGATTTTTTTTAAAACAACTGATGATAGCTGTTATGGTCACCATTTGTAAGATTAATTAATATTCCAGTTTTATTAATTGAATTAAATTCCACGAGCTGCCATGATGGAATTTTTACTTGTGTCCCTAGAGCAATAGCTTGGACCTCCTGACAAATCCACTTTTGTGTTACTAATACACCCGTGTCTACCCTACTTGCAGAAGATCTATACTAGTTGTGCTGTGACAAGAGGGTAATATAGACTTATAATAGTGGCGATTTAAATTTAAATATTATCTATTGCTATCACTGCAGTTGTTCTATTTCCATTTTCCTCTTCCCACCTCACCATCCCCGAGTCTAGACTAAAATTCCTTTCTTGTGTTCTAATGAGCTGCCAGAGGAAGTGGTGGAGGCTAGTACAATTCCAACATTAAAAAGGCATCTGGATTGGTATATAGGCTGGGTACAGGCAGGTGGGAATAGGTTGGGTTGGGATATCTGGTTGGCATGGGCAAGTTGGACCGAAGGGTCTTGTTTCTGTGCTGTACATCTCTATCACTCTATACTCTGCATCTGGCAGCCCAGCAGGGAACTGACCTAGCCACCTAGCACAATGGCTCAGTGGTTAGCACTGCTGCCTTGCAGGGCCAGGGTCCCGGGTTCAATTCCAGCCTTGGGCGACTGCCTGTGTGGTGCTTGCACACTCGCCCCGTGTCTGCGTGGGTTTCCTCCCACAGTCCAAAGATGTGCAGGTTAGGTGGATTGGCCATGGGAAATGCAAGGTTAAAGGAATTGGTAGGGGTGTGGGTCTGGATGGGATGTGCTTTGGAGGGCTGGTGTGGATTCGATGGGTTAAATGGCCTGCTTCCATGTGGTAGGGATTCTAGGAAAATGACCCTAGCTAGACAAATGCATTCTGTTGGACAGGCAGTCCAGCAAATTGATCTCCTGATTTTCTTTTTCTTGCTGGCAGTCAAACTTGCTTTTGTGTATTTAAATGTTTTCAATGCCTGACCTCAACACACCCGAAGCACTATAAGTGCAGCTGTTGAGAGCTGCTTTCTTCGTGTGGTCTCTGTTTCCACTTACACTGCATTTTTGGTGACCAAGAATGTTCTTTTGAATTTTTCTACACAATTACCCTTGGTGCTCATATCTTTTGGAAACTTTTTTTATTATGTTGACATCACTCCAGCTAGGTAGCTAGTGCACCTTATGAGTAGATGCAAATGGAAATTACTTGTTTTCTGATGCATAATTATGTCTACCCGACCGGCAGTTTCCAGATACAATGTCTCAATCCTGGCTCAGTGGTATCTCTGAATCAGAAAGCTGTAGTTCCACTTGGGAGACATCAGTATAAGGTCAGCCGAGACACATAGTTCAGTACTGATGGAGTGCTGCACTATTGGAAATGCCTTTCCTAGGATGAGATGCAGATCTTGTGACGAGGAAAGGTAGGCCAAGTTCAGCCTCTATCCACCGGCATTTAGACAAGGAAGAGACAGTTGAATTGAACTTATTATGAGGGACTTGATCGGGCAAATACGAAAAGATGTCTCCTTTTACTGGACAATCTAAAACCAGGCATCTCTTTTGAAAAGTAAGATGGTGCCCATTTAAGAGACAGATGAGGTGAATTTTTTCTTTCCTCACATAATGTCTGCAATCTTTAGTCAAAAAGTGTAGTGCTAGAAAAGCACGGCCAGTCAGGCAGCATCCGAGGAGTAGTAGAGTCGACGTTTTGAGCATAAGCTTTTCATCATCAATTCCTGATGAAGATCGAAACATCGATTCTACTGCTCCTCAGATGCTGCCTGACCTGCTGTGCTTTTCCAGTGCCACTTTTTTTTTACTCTGATTTTCAGCATCTGCAGTCCTCACATTCTCCTAGTCTGCCGTCGTTAGTTCTCTCCACCACCAAAAGGCTGAGGAAGCAGAGTCATTTGGCTATTTTTTTGCTTAAGGCAGGGGTAGATTCTTGATGAAAGGTAACTGGGAGTAGATGGCAATGTGGAATAATCTGATCCGTTACTACCTTATTGAATGATGGAGCAGTCACGAGAGGCCAAGTTGCCTGTTTGTACTCTTCATCAATTGTTTGTTGAATTATGAGCAATACCCCACCTGCCCTGTACACTCTTTCAAGTGGCCATAAAAGACACTGTGTTTGGCTTTATTTCAAGAAAAGCAGAAGGGGTCTCCTCTGTCCAATACCTATTTCTCGAAACCCACTTTTAAAAATGATATTGTGGGTTATTAGCTTGTTGCAGTTTGTATGTTGTTTGGTTACGGCATGTTTTTGGAGGGTCTAAATAATAATGGTTTTGAAAGGGTTAAATTTGGAACCTACAATAAGCCCCACCCAGTTTGATGTCATAAGAAGTCGAGTGGAGCATAAGCATTGGACTTTGCTTGTTACTGGTTCACTGACCACATGGGTGTTTTCCTGGAAAGTAGAGAATAAATTTTTTTTGCACAATGGTGTCATTTTACTGAGGCTCAGCACATACACACAGCCATGGAAAAAATAAAAATAAACAGGGGGATTCAGAATCTCTCACATTTAAAAAAAAGTGAACTTGGGTGGGGAAAGAGACTGGACATCTTTGGAGTGAAAACCTGTATCTACAGGGCTCCCACTTGTCATGACGAGGTCAGTTAGGTGGACCACATAGAATGATCTCCCTGATTGGGGTTGTTAATCTAGTCTGATCAGGGAGCCCTGGGTGACAGATAGAAATAGGAGTGTCACAGGTTCTGCTCACCTGAGAGCTGGCTCTGAGGGAGCTGGAACAGTGTCAAGGATACTCGATGTGGAAATAGAGTGACTTGGTGACAGAATACCAGCTTCTGTGGAGTTATTTTACTGATTTATCTTAGTAACAATGTCTGTTATACTAATATATAGCTTGTATCTGGTTGCTATCATGTAATAAAACTGGATTCTGCTCTCATTAAGAGTCACTGGTAGTTTTCCTCTCCCATTGGAAACCAAATGGGCCTGAAGAACCAATCCAAGTTAGGGCGGCACGGTGGCACAGTGGTTAGCACTGCTGCCTCACAGCGCCAGGGACCTGGGTTCAATTCCCGCCTCAGGCGACTGACTGTGTGGAGTTTGCACGTTCTCCCCGTGTCTGCGTGGGTTTCCTCCGGGTGCTCCGGTTTCCTCCCACAGTCCAAAGATGTGCGGGTTAGGTGAATTGGCCATGCTAAATTGCCCGTAGTGTTAGGTAAGGGGTATATGTAGGGGTATGGGTGGGTTGCGCTTCGGCGGGTCTGTGTGGACTTGTTGGGCCGAAGGGCCTGTTTCCACACTGTAAGTAATCTAAAAAAAAGGGGATGCTATCAGCAAACTGCTCCAACCATCAGCTGGTAGTAGTTGGCATCACAACATAGGTGGGGGAGGTGATGGCCAAGTCATTTTATCGTTAGACTATTAATCCTATGACCCAAATAATGTTCCTGGGACCTGGGTTTTAATTCTACCATGGTAGAAAGTAGAATCAGAACTTAAAAGCCTGGAAATAAATGTCAAAGGTTGCCCATGGAAATAGTTTCCAATTGTCAGGAAACACCCATCTAACTCACTTCCCTTCAGTGAGGGAAGCTGCCATCCTTACCTGATCTGGCCTACATGTGACTCCAGGCCCATGGTAACTGTCCTTTAGGGATGGCAACAAATGCCGGCCTAGCCAGTGACGCCCACCTTCCCATGACAAGTAAAATAGTGAAAGTACACTGCATTGCCTACATTACACGTGACCAAAATTAGAAAAGTACTTAATTAGTTGAAAAGCACTTTGGGATAATTGTGGTAGGAGCACTATATCTGCACTAGGTTTTATTTCCTTTTCACCCTTTTGAGAGTAAAAGTGAGGAGTGAATCACTGGGTGATGGAGAGTTGTGGTTTGGTGTATTCGGGAGCATTCTGTTTTGGCGGAGACAGCTTGGCCACTGTTCTGGTTCCAAATGCATAATCTCCAACATGTAATCGGTGGACCCCATTCTTCCGAAACACTCTGGTTTTTAACCATAATTCTTTTAAAGATGATCCTTCCCTAAACAGCAGAGAGACTGAAGTGGTTCACCAAGGCAGCTCTACCACCACCTTCTGAAAGGTAACTAAGGACGGGGACTCGAATGTTGGCCAGCCAACGATGCCCACATCTCTCAAATGATTTTTTAAAAAAAATGATCGCAACTCTATTAGAAAGAGTACTGTTAATTGTCACGAATGGATAATAACCCAGTTAACCAGCGAGGTAATCAATTTGTCCAGTTGATCTGTTATTCAACACCAGTACTTCACACCACGTTTTCTCATTAACACGAACATGTTACAAACAAACCTTTATTCTTTAACAAATAGCAAGCAAAAACAGATTGCCCTTCACTGCTTTGCAACTGAAGCGATACTCCTTTAAAAATTCCAAACATGCCACATATTCATTTGTGAATGAGATAGACAAAAAACAAATGGTACTGCACAAATAATATGCCTGGAAAAATATTGATGTGGGAAAAACAAATTCTGTAGCTTAGGAGTCTGTCCCATGGGGTAGGATGAGCTGTTTCTCTCACTGATTTGATTCTTCTTTTCCTTATTTGCAGGGTGTTGTTGAATATTTGATTCAATAGCTGGTCATGTGGACCTAGATCTTTTCTTGTAGTAGACTCCCTCCTTTTCAGAGTGTTCAAGTTTTGTTTTTTTCCCTCCGAGAACGATAGTGAGAGAAACTTTTTTTTTGCAGACTTCTAAATGTCTCTGACTGCAGTATAACAAGCTGAACCAAACCAAGGGCCATCATTTGGCAGTTTTTTCCTGAACTTAAAAATCTCTGCGCTGTCTCAAACGTATCGTCTCAATGCTCTGTGAAGTCATATAGTTTTGAATAGCTCGTGTATGCACCCAAACCCAAGCAAGTCTTTCATCTTTAAACTACGGAAAAGAAACTTCTTCTGTAATTTTTAGCTGTGTACCTTACATTTGCAGTGGAAAAGGAAAATATGTGGACCCTCACAAAATAGTAATAAATGATTTGATAGTTTTTTGGACCTCCCCCTCGAGATTTATCCTCTGAGCTGTCAGGAAGCCAGTGATATCAGTCAAGTGACCCTTGTGGGATACAATGCAGTAGGAACCTTTTGTTGTTAGCACTAGAGTATGTCACTGGATGATTTAATGCAGTAATTTGGAGCAGACCCATTTTAATTTGAGGGATAAGAGAAAAGATTGATGTAAAATGTCTCTGTAAACACTTAAATCCGCAGGGTACTTATCCCTTGAGTTAACTTACAGGTCAAGCATTGTCTGTCTCCAGTTACCTTTCTGACTAACTGGGTTGACTGCTTGCTGCACTGTTTGTGTTGGGGGGAAAGGAATTGTGAAAAATTAACAAGGGACAACTGGAAGAACACAAGTGGTGGTAGAACAGATCTGTATTTGAAAGCTTTCCTGAATTGCTGTTCAAAATATTAAGGCAGAAATTGTTTGATGTATTCTCAGTTCCACTATCGGTGCGGTAATTGTGCAGCCAGTGTTCACTTAATACTGAAATTAGACACTGTTGATGCAATGTGATACTCACCACTAACTCATTGAAGATTACAGTAGCAATATTGCAGCAAAACTGCAAAATCAGACAAATTGCTTTACCTCCCAAAGACCAGTCCGTCCCACAAATGGCTAATGATTACTACAGTTTCAGAGTCATGGCAGCTGTTGTTACATTGCCACCTTTTCCCACTAATGTTAGGCTTCAGCTTTTCTATTAACTGACCTACACGGTTAACAGAAAGAGGAAAATGCACAACAGTGGTCGGAAGACAGAGGTCAACTCTATCGTCCCTATCCTTACAGGGGACTGACATCTGCTAATGCAGCAAAGAACTGGAACACGTTGACTGGGCACTAACATTTTAAATGGTATTACTCGTTTTCTTTCAGTCACCTTGAAATATGAAGGGGAAGCATCTCCTAAAGCACTCAATGCTAGCTGTGAGCATGAAGGTCATGGCTTTATGTAGCCAAGGTAATCACATCTGGGACAGGTTTGATTTGATTAGATCAGATTAGAGTACTTGCAGTGTGGAAACAGGCCCTTCAGCCCAACAAGTCCACACCGACCCTTCGAAGAGCAACTCACCCATACCTATTCCCCTACATTTACCTCTTCACCTAAAACTACGGGCAATTTAGCATGGTCAGTTCACCTAACCTGCACATTTTTGGACTGTGGGAGGAAACTGGAGCACCCGGAGGAAACCCACGCAGACACTGGGAGAATGTGCAAACTCCACACAGACAGTTGCCTGAGGTGGGAATTGAACCTGGTCTCTGGCGCTGTGAGGCAGCAACATGCTGCCCATGGTGTTTGAACAGCTTCCTTACAGTGTGTTCACCAGCTGTGGCTTAGGGAAGCTGGATTTGCCATGTTCATTTTTTTTCTCTAATAATAAACATTTCGGCTTGATTCTGTACGAATGCAGCTGTTCTAGCCAGATAGATCAAAAATGTTTTTAGATTTTAGAATGTTATGGAAAAGAGAGACTCCTGTTCTATGTAAGCTTTTCACAACAGCTTGGACAAAGAGCTTTGACAGCCAAGGAAGTACTTTTGGAAGGGGGTGGTGGTTAGCTCAGTTGACAGAGTGGCTGGTTTGTGATACCAACCATGAATCATCGAATTCCCACAGTACGGAAACAGGCCATCCGGTCCATCAAGTGCACACTGAACCTCTGAATAGTATCCTACCCAGACAAACACTCCCCCCACCCCCACCATTCCCATAACCCCGGCCATAGGAAATGTAATCCACCTAACCTGTACATCCTAGGACACTATAGGTATTTTAGAATGGTCAATCCACCTTAACCTGCACATTTTTGGACTGTGGGAGGAAACCCGAAGGAAACCCATGCAGACCTTGAGTGTGCCAACCTCACAGTTGTTAGAGCTGGAATCAAACCTGTGTCCCTGGTGCTATGAGACAGCAGTGCTAACCACTCAGAGCCATTGTGCCACCCCTATTCAGGGTCACACCCCTCCAACCTCACCCCTCCAACCTCTCCCCTCACCTGGTGACCCTCGGCCTAAATTCCCTCAGAGGTGCGATGAGGTAATAATGACCCACTAATGCAGATATCACTTTTGCCACTCACGAGCAAGATTTTCACCTCTTTGTTCAACACTTAATTTGAAAACTAAACCTTTTCCCCTCAACATAGAGTCTCCTTTCTGTTAACAGTACTGTATTTTTAAAATTACTCAAAACTGATGGTGTCAACAACTTTCATTGTGACTAACATCTTGTATGGCATTATGAACTGATATGTGCTTTCAGTATGTGGGACAGGGGTTGCATGTCATCTAAAATAGGCGAGGCGGCATATTGCTTTTCCCTAAAGAGCTTAAGAAAGCAACTTTTGTGTGTACGATTTATTATCTGCCAAAGTTAGTGGATCACTTTCTTTGGGTCGCATGGTGGCTCAGTGGTTAGCACTGCTGCCTCACTGTGCCAGGGTCCCAAGTTCGATTCCAGCCTCGGGTGACTGTCTGTGTGGAGTTTGCACATTCTCCCCGTGTCAGTGTGGGTTTCCTCCGGATACTCCAGTTTCCTCCAACAGTCCAAAGATGTGCAGGCCAGGTGAATTGACCATGCTAAATTGCCCATAGTGCATTAGTCAGAGGGAAATGGGTCTGGGTGGGTTACTCTTTGGAGGGTCAGCATGGACTTGTTGGGCCAAAGGGTCTGTTTCCACACTGTAGGGAATCCAGTCTAAAAAAACATGCATACCATCCAGTACCTATTTCTCTGCCGGAATGTTCCATTATGCAAATTTAGCTCAGTTGTCAAGAAATCAAGGCTTCAGGTCACTCAGTTTCATTTGTGAAGGAAATGTGAGGATAATCTGGTATTAAACTATCAGGCTTACCTTAGTTAATTTCAATTGACTGACAGGGTTTTTGTTTTTAATTAGACACTCAGTTATGGACATTCTGACTGTGATTCTGACTAATTACTAATGCACGTGAAAAAGCAATGGGACAGTGTCATTTTTTAAAAAACTGTTGGAAGGAATCAAGCTCAAGGAATTTGAATGAAGTATGTTTTTCCAAAAGGGTGTCAGCAAATACAATTTGACTGGCTGACTTCAGAGTAAGGATCGTGAACTTAATATCAGCAGTATCAGTGTCTTCGTCAAAACGTTAAACAGGTGCTTGAACATTTCCAGTATCTTTGTTTGCCTGGCTAAATTGCTATTATTGAAGAATCCATTGTCATTCATTAACACATCTTAAAATACCAATTCATCTGAGAATTTCCTCATCTCATTGTACATGCAGAACCAGAAAATTCAATCAATCAGTAACTCCCACCCCCACACAGAATCTATTTATTTTGACGACTTAAATAAAGGCTTGAACAATCCAGTCAGTGAATGTTAAAGTAGACGGCGTTGACAGCAAATTAGCCAACCAACCTTGCTCTGTGGACAAGGCTGTTGGTGAACCACATTTGTGCAGGCCGGTGCTCTAAGTGATTGGGGTAACTTGTTCTTTGGGTCAGAGGTATATGTAAAGCTTGAACCAACTGTCTGGAACTCAAAGGATTAAAGGGGACTGAAATGAACTGTCACATAAGCGGCAACTGCATTTCGAATAGAATGCTCAGAACAACTTCTGCGCACAGATTCACAGAGTTTGATGCCAAGCTGCAATTGTTATGATGCATCCTGGTTTTCTAAATAAAAAAAAATTGCTCTCTCCTTTTCATAAATCTTGGTTACTTCTGTTAATTGCTTATGGTCTCTTCCTAAAATTTTCACATTGTCACCCTTCACAAATGTAGCCGTTTTTATGCACCTGTCCCAACACATGTTGAAGATGAAGCTGTTACGATCCCTGCAGAGACCATTAAATCTGGAAAAGCGATATCAATTTCTCTGGCTAGCACAAAGGATCACACAGGATTTTGTTTTAAAACTTTTGCTGTAATAAACAAATTAAAATCACCATTAACTAAATTTAGTGAGCGGTCCACTAGTGTATTAAACTACAGAAAAAAAACCGCATTTTGTTAACTTAATTGCAAACACCACATCACATTGATCCATTACCACGTGTACTGTCAGCAGAAATGTGGCCTTAAATCTAAAAGGCCCGAGCTTCTTCCAACTTCAGAATCTCATCCTTCTGACCCATCAGGGTGAATCTTCAAGTGACTTTCTTTTAAATGCCCTTTCACATAATTTTGTGTGTGATTGAATAGACAGCCAGTGCCAAGGCAGCCTCTGACAACTCTTTGATCTTTAAAATCTCCACGCATTTTATCTTGTTGCAGCGAATCCGGCTTCACCAGGACTCTGCTCGGTGACTATTGCAGTGTAGTCCTTTTCGATAGAAACAGACACGCACAAGAATTCCTAGAAGCATGGCATTCTAACCAGAACTCTGTCAACAAACACATCGATTTGGATCCCATCTATCACCCGCTCAGAAAAAGAACAGGAAAATGACATCACCACAGGAAATGACACCACCAACCCAAGGAAACCTAAACCCATAAATAGAAAACAGGCCAGAACACCAATGCTTCATTGGAAGCTCACTAATGTTAACTAGTATAGTGATTTAAATATCTTAAAACAAACCTCCCTGCTCAGTGAGCAAACTTACATCCATAGTCCTTTTCCACTGAGTAGCATAGCAGCATTTCTCCCAGTCATCTTTTTCCCTAATCTAGCTTTGTTTGACTGGCTGTGAAGGTCAGTGAGTTTATATACGCATCAAGACCAGCTGCCTACTCCTTTTTGGAGTCCAGGTGTGAAGGTTTGCACCTTATTTCCAATAAGAGTGGAATTGTTCCGCAAGAACAAAGTCACATGTGTTTGTGTCCAGGCAGACTTAAGTATGAGGTTAGGTCCCCATTTTCAGAACTACTCCATTTTATCTTGAATTAAAGGAGACAGTTTAAAGCATAATTGTCCTAACATTCGCAACTGAGGAAGAAGTTGATGAGTTATTCCTATGTTCAAAGGTTTCCTGTGTTGTGTTTTTCTTTTTGTCATTGGTCCCTGCAATACCAAGGAAATGATGGATGGTGAAGGATGAGGCCCCTTTCCCCACAAGCCCCACCCTATAGTTAAACCCTCAATTTCCTCAACCCCTCGCCTGATTTTGATATTAAGGGCTCTGTAGTCGAAAATACCTCTGCAGCTCCAGTGGCTATTGGCCTCTCATTGTGGCTAGTGGTTTGAGATCCAGTGGCACTGCTGTGGCAGGTGCTGGCCGCTGGTTTAACATCCCCATGTTACTGCTTTGTCGCTGTTGCCTTTGGAGAAATTTTCACCATCAAGGACACACACTCACACATTCAGAGTAAAAAAACATCGAGTCCCAGCATGATGAGCCGAAGTGGACAGTCATTACCTAATTACAATATATATCATAGCCATCTGTTTACTGTCGGGACTAACTCCTGATGGCCTGTTCTAATTATTTAACTGAAGTATAATGGGCTGTGAATGGACTCCGCTCTTCAATGAAGAATTAGACAGTCAAAGGTAAAGGTACTATAATAGGTTTATTATTCATATAAATTATAATTTTCTCAATTTCTTTTAATTTGGAGGAAAAGTGACTGCAGTTTAAACTTCAAAGGTTATTTCTAGCTGATGTTATTTCTGTTCCATTTTAATTTAATTCTATTTATTAGATCTTTTGTCAGAAACTTCTCCTAGGAGTTGGTATCTGTTGCACGTTTCCTTGTTATTTGTCTCTTGTTTTTATCCTTCAGAGAAAACCATTCCCATCAGCATCCTTATGTACTTTAGACCATGTTCCAAGTAGAATCTAAATTGATTGAAACAATTCCATCATTTTTTTTAATCTGAGCTAATGATCAGTGTTAAAATACTTTACCACAAAATGTGATGGTCACAAGACAAGGTGATCAGAATAATTGCAGGAGGGCAGTTTAATGTATGCTGACCCAAGGCAAAGACAGTTGTTCAGCTGTCATTTCATCCCTTCTGTCTGACCACTGTCCCAGGCTGAAGCAGATTGTTTGCGATCTCTGCATTCTAACTGCCTCTTGGATTCCGAAGTCACCGACACCAGGTTATAGTCCGACAGGTTTATTTGGTATCTCAGGCTTTCAGAGAGCTGCTCTGTTGTCAGGTGAAGTCCAGATAATTTCAAATAAACCTGTTGGACTATGACCTGGTGTCCTGTGACTTCTGACTTTGTCCACCCCAATTCAACACCAGCACCTACATCATGCCTCTCGGATGAGCTTCCAATCCCGTCACCAAGACTGTGACCAACCTCTCTTTAATGTCATCGTCTTTGCTCCTGCCTCAGTTTATTTTCTGCTGAAATTCTCGTTCAAAATATTTTTAGCTTCCAGACTTGACTGTTGTAAAGCAGGTCTCCTACCCTCCACCTTTTTAAGCTCATTTAAAATGCTATTGACTGTAACCCGGCCTTTGTACGCCCCTGGTCACTTGCTCTACTACCTTCGTCTTTGAGTCACTGTCACCTTTCATCTGATTTATGTGAAGTGCATTGGTATGTTTTAAGGGCTAAAAGAGCTTATGTCTAAAGGGCTGTATGTAAGTTCATGTTGTTGTTAGCAACCAACTGATAGTATGTTGCGTTAATCATGAAACAGCAGTTGGGGAAATAAAGAGGCAATTTGAATTATTAGTACGATACAGTACACATGGTTTATGGTAGATATCAGACCTTTGGCTCTTGCCTGTCCACCATGAATTGGGAAGTAGCCAAATTTCCACCGCTGACTGCACGACTGCACAGAGCTGTCAGATCTGTGCCCTGCAGTGGCCGGTGATTTGCACAAGGACAGCTTTCAGCATCCCAGATGCTTCAATTCTGCATGGAAGAGGCTGAGATACTGATAGGGATCGAAAGGAGAAATTGCCAGGCTTAAATTAAAAACAACAGTCAACCTTGGGGAAACTGGTAAAGTTGAAACAAAACGCCTTTGATTTATCTGAATGAACAAACTATTTGACTTTGAAAATCAAAGGTTGATTGCATCAATTGCAGGTGCAGAATGTGATCTAAAGTTTGTGATCTTGTTTTTCTTTGTCTGCTAAAATGGGCAAAAAGTGAATGGAACCTAACCTTAGGACGGCTGATTAAAAGTGAGACTGTCATGAAGAGGTACATGACTGCAAGAGAGTCTTTTTATTTACCGTGCAACTGTTGTACAAGTATCACCAAGTATGTAAGGTAGGAACGTCCCCTCAAATCCAGCATCGCCTCAAAACTGCACATTTTTTTTGCCCGAACTGTTCTCCTTTCCAGCAGGATTTGCTGCTTTGGAGAAGTCATGGAGGCATAAACTTTCATTAAATCAAATGTGTGAGAAGTGAATTAATATTGGCAGCAAGGTGGCCATTAACTTAAAAGTGTTTTGCAATCCTGTTGGTTTACCTGTGCACCCTATTTGCTGGATTAAGACCTTCTGATTTGAAATAGCATGTTCGTTTTTCTATTCCTGAAATCTGGCAGGTTCCAAACCACAGTCTTGATCCCAAGGCAGCTGAATGTGAGAGGATGTACCTGCATAATGTTGATAAAGCGACTTGTCGGGGCCAGTAATGTTCTTTCTGAGCTGTGCAGCTACTTGGAGGGTCCACAAATGCTGCTCTGCATATAGACACATCGACATCTGGATCTGGAAGTTGCTGCCATGCACAGACTTTGGTAGCTTGTGCAGCAGCAGGAAACACTAGAGGGAACAAAGAGCTGGTAGAGGATTGGTGTACTAACCCTTAACTTTATAAAGGAAGATTTCATCCATTGACAGGATATGTTATGCACAGACATTACTATTTTGACTTCATTGATGCCACTTTCCCCTCTGAATCCAAAGGTTCTGTTTTCAAGCTTCCCTCTAGACTAATTCCTTAATGCAGTGCTGTGTTGTTGGGTGTCACATGTTGCAATGGTCGCTCATGGTTAGGTTAAAGTGCTGTCTCCAATCATCTTTTATAAGTCCAGTCCCAAGGCTTATTCAATTAACAGTGATAAAGGATAAAACGCTAAGTCTAAACTAGAGGAGGCACTTTCCTTTCTCAAGTTGTAATTTACTGCATGATAGCAATAGGTATAGCTTACATTGACTAGTTTGGCATAATTATATAGTCTATCGCGAAACAGAGGTGACACATCTGTCTCCTTTGGGACCTTATACTCGACTTTTCTCTCAGAGCACGAGAGAGAGTGAGGACTGCAGATGTTGGAGAGTCAGTCAAAAAGTGTGGCGCTGAAAAAGCACAGCAGGTCAGGTAGCATCTGAGGAGCAGGAGAGTCAATGTTTCAGGCATAAGCCCTTCATCTGGAATGACTGTTCTTTCACAGTACGTGACATCATCAGATTTGGTGGAACTTAAAGCAGCTTCACATTGAACTGTTTCAGGACGTTGATGTTTTCTTTGAAAGTAATGTTAATCTGTGACCATATCTGCCTATTTTATAAACTATCCCATTGTGCAGGTGAAGATAGTGAACTTTCCTGAGGCCCTGATTGGCATTATTCCCTTAAGCAATACCAATGCCACTAATAATATACTGATGGTTTATTTGCTGTTTTGTAGTGCCTTGCTTACTGTGATTGTCTGCTGTATTTGCCCCATTAAAAAGAGTTACAGCCGTAAGATTTCAGACATTTTGGGACAAAGCTTTCCCAGATGCCAGGCCTATCTGATGCACCTGGTGGTTATTGTTATGCCCCACTAGTTTTGAAAAAAAAATTAATTCACAGGATGTGGGTATCACTAGGCAGACACTTAATTGGCCAGACAGCAGTTAACTGTCAACCAGAGTGCTGTAGTTCTGGTATCACATGTAGGTGAGACCAGGTAAACGTGGCAATTAACTTCCCCTCAAACAGCTATGTTTTTCCAACAATCACCAGTGGTTTCACGGTCATCGTTAGAATCTTAATTCTTGATTTTTCTTTAAAAAAAAATTCAACTTCTACCCTCTTCCATGGTGGGATTCTAACCTAGTCACAATGAAGAAATGGGAACATAGTTTCGAATCACCAATGGCATGTGGCTTGGAGGGGAACTTGCTGGCAGTGTTGTTCCCATGTATCTGCTGTCTTTGTCCTTCTAGGTGGTAGAGATTGCTGGTTGCTGTTGAAGGAGTCTTGGTGAATTGCTGCAGTGTATATTGTAGGTGGTACACACTGCAGCCACTGTATACAGATGGTGGAGGAAACGAATGTTTATGGTAATGGGTAGTATTTTACTCAAGTGGGTGTTTTTTTTTCCCCTGGTTATTGAAGAGCTGCTTAGCGTTGATGGAGCTCTGCTTGTCTCTGAAAGTAGAGAGAATCCCATTACATTCCAGATTGTAAATGGTGGACATGTGAGTCCACAGTATTCCTAGCCTCTTACCTGCTTAATTGGCCCAGTATTCCTATGGCTGGACCATTTCAGTTTCTGGTTGATGCAAATGCCAGGGAGCAGGGCATTCAGTGATGGTAATGCTATTGAGTGTCTTAGGGCAATGGTTAGATTTTCTCTTGTTGGAGATGGCCACTGCCCAACACTCTTTTATGTAGTGAATGACACTTGCCATTAATCGGCCTGAATTAGAATATTGTCCAGGTGTTGATTCATGTGGACACAGGCTGCAAGTGGGCTTCTGAGTGATGCTGAACATTGTGCAATCATCTGCAAACATTTCCACTTCAGACTGTTATGACGGAGGGAAGCAGCTGAAGGTGGTTGGCAAAGGACACTACCCTGAGGAACTCCAGCAGAGATGTCCTATTATCTTTTACACCCACCAATGCCTTGTAGATGTAAGAGAGAGTCCTGTAATCAATAGTGTGACAATGAAAGTTTGATCATCAGTCAGGAGTTGCCAAGAGGCCCACCAGTTTAGCAGATAAATCACAGCAAAACCTCCCATGATAGATTTCAGCACATGGAAAACTCCAATCTGACTTCTCTGCAAATGTAATCATTAAAGCTATGAAGTCATCAATCATTGCTTAGAAGTGAAGCTGTAACTGCTGCTTGCCAGTTAAGTCATCCGACTGATGCGTTTCTTTAGTTTCCTCACGTCCACAGTCAGCGTCGATTTAGCTTTCCAAAGTTGTGTGAGAACAATGTAGATTTTGATATTTAAATATTCTGGAGATGCTGTGTTACCAGTATTGCCAAACATAGAATGATTTGTTTCATAATTTAACACTCTCTCTGATGAACCTTTTTGATAATGAAATTTCATATTTGTAATTATAAACCTGGGAATCTGTGGAATAATTCCAGCCACCTGACACATTGTGTTTATATTTTCTTCTCATTGTATAAAGAGAATGTATTTACTGTGTAGTTAGGCTCTGGACTGAGGGCTAATTTATTTCGTATTTTTAATGTAAAGAAATAATATTCTTTTAAATTCTCAAGTGGTTTAGTTACAATGATCCACAAAACATCTCAACATCATGAATGAGTAATTGTGAGGGTGATGCAATTGTTCACCTTTGTAGCAACGGAGGTGAATTCCCAGTAATCTGCTTTTTGCCTTTGCATCAGTTGATGTCCTGATACTGGCTAGGACATAGAACATTTTCCCCTACTCCTCTTTGCCGTTGGAGTCTTTTGCGTCCTTCTGAGATAGCAGGCAGGACCATGATTTAATGGCTCATCTGAAGTCTGGCTCAGGGTCTTCTGACTGCAACTTCCAGCTGCCTGCCACCTCAATACACCACCCAATTCCCTGGGCAACATCTCTATCTCAGGCTCGCTGCAACGCTCCAGCGAAACTCAGTGCAAGCTGGAAGAACAATATCACATTTTCTGCTTGGGAGCTCTACAGCCTTCTGGATTCAATATCGAGTTCAACAGCTTGAGGGCTTGAGCTGTCCCATGTCCTTAATCCAACCCCCACACACCAAGCCTTGTTATCACACAGGAGAAAGTGAGGACTGCAGATGCTGGAGATCAGAGCTGAAAATATGTTGCTGGAAAAGCACAGAAGATCAGGCAGCATCCAAGGAGCAGGAGAGTCAACGTTTCGGGCATGAGCCCTTCCTCATTCCTGAAGAAGGGCTCATGCCCGAAACGTTGACTCTCCTGCTCCTTGGATGCTGCCTGATCTGCTGCGCTTTTCCAGCAACACATTTTCAGCTCTTGTTATCACATTGTCTGCTATTACACACAACCCACTGTTTGCCACCAAAAGTTTCCACTAACAGCAATTCATCCTCTTGGCTACATCATTATATCATATCCAACTGTTCTTCTCTCTCTTTGAGCTCTATCCCTGCCTATCATTTACTCCTTCCCCCCCCCCCCCCATCCATCCCCCCTCCCCTTCACCCTATCTACTGCATAAAAAAAACTTTTATCCTAGCTACCATCAGTTCTGTGGGATGGTCACTCAATCGGAAACGTTAACTCTGATTTTTCTCCACAGATGCTACCAGACCTGCTGAGCTTTTCCAGCAGTTTCTTTTTTTGTCTCTGACTTCCAGCTCCTGCAGTTCTTTCAGGTTTTTATTTAAAGGTCAGCAATCTTGCTCCATTTCAGAAATTGTCCCAGGTGTGTCAGACAGAAAGAAGTTGGCCTGCCATTTTCCTGATGGGAAGCTAAAAGCCCTGGCGGATGGGAGGGAGGGTTACATGGCCAGTGCTCATGGAGTGTGCCCATGATGTAGGTGACTGATATCAACGTGGAGAGCTGGAGGTGGGGGAGCGGGAAACTTGAGGTGTCAAGTTAGTGCTGCGACTTCCATATCAGGAATTTTCACTGTCTACTTTCTACATAGCAATTGAAGAATGGGAAACTGCACATCCATGAGGCATGATTATGTAGTAATGAGTTAACACATGCTTAATAAGTCTCTGGCTGCTCACAACAAGAATCACCTCTCACTGAACAACACTAGGTTGGAAAACACAGACTTTTTGCTCTTGATGTCAGGAATCTTCTCCTTTACTTTCTGCTCTCTCACCTTCCTCACCATTCCACACATCGTTCAGGGGATGGGAGGAACTCTGCCATCTGTTTCATTTCATGGATGTTGCCTGACCTGCAATTTTTTTCCCCCAGCTTTTTATTCTGGTTTCAGACTTCAAAGTGTGTTGCTCCAATTTGCAGTGATATATTGAATTACTAAGCAGCACAAGGTGAACAGGAACATAGAATTGGAAGACTGCAATTCTAAAAGAGAGTACAATGAAGGACAAAGTAGAGGAAATTACATTTGAGGAATTTGAAGACAACTTTAAAAGAATGTTGTATGGTCAGAAAGGAAAAAAATCATCTGGTTTTATTTACAGAATGAATAGAAACTAACATTTTGATGTGTTAAAAGTAGTTCTTCCAATTTTTAGTGTCGAGGACTTGTCAACACTCAAAAATATCCTGATTCACTATATGTGCCAGAAACTAACACACTGAAGCATAACATTATTTTCCATTGCCAGTACAAGCTGCAAATTTAAGAATGAAATTCACGATCTTAGAAGATGTAATGTTGAGGATTTATGCGTGTGCACAGAGACCAATCTGAGTGATTTAATATGTTACTGTTCACCCTGGTCTGTTCAAATTTACAGATTATAACAGAACTCCTATGTATTGTAAACTGTGAGGGAGTCAGTATTAGATTTCAAGAGAACATGGGCTGGCTTGTGGTGTGGACAGAAGCATGACCGTGAAATGCCACAATTTAGTTGGAAGAACAAGGAGAGGCATTTTGAAGTGAAGGATACAATTCTAAATGGGATGCAGGAGCAGAGCCTGGGGCCTGGATGACCTCAAATCATTTAAGGTGCCAGGGCAGAAGAAGTGGAATCCTGGTCTTTGCAAATGGACTCTTGAGTCCAAAAACAAGGATGTTCTGGTGAACCTGCAGAAAACACTGTCTCAGTCTCAACTGGAGCATTTGGGTTGGAGGGGGGGCAAGCCTGAAAGAGGGGAGGAAATGTAATTGGGCAGAATGGTGGCACCCCAGAATCCCTGCCATCTTCCTTCTCCAACATGAGGCTCTCATCCATTTTTGTTACTCAGACACCCTGTCAGGTCATTAACTAGTCAATAAATGTTAACTGAAGTTCCTCAAGGGTGTACAACTGAGGGACTGGGTTTGTGGCAGGGGTGCGTGTCTGAGAGTCAACCTCTGTTACCCCTAACCCTCATGCTTTCCTTCATGTCAGTGTAACTGCTCTGGTAGAGGTGCCAGCCTCTTAAGAGACCAGTTGCCAATGACTAGCAGAAATTCGTCGACTGGGTGTCCAATGAACAGTCCCTCTCTGAGTCACATGACCACAAAGCGGTCTGTGCAAGTCAATTGTGTTCACCCTTTCTCAACATCGATATCTGGTTCTGGAAGTCACTTCTGTGTATGGACCTCCTGAGGTCTGCACAGAAGGATAACAAATAAGTGGGAACATAGTGGGGTGTGGGAAGCTCTCCACTCATCCCTCCCACTTTTAGCTTAGTCCAGAAACAAAGATACCACCCATTGTGAGCACTACTGTCTCTAGGATAGATGTGAAAGCTTTCGAGAGGGTTTGGAAAAGACTTACAGGAATGTTTCCAGAGGTGAGGGACTATAGCATAGATTGAAGGAGCTGAGGGTGTTCTGGTTAGTGAAGAGATGGTTATGACGGGAGATTGGATCAAAGGATTTAGATCGAGAGAAGCTTACCCAGTTGTAGAATAGTCACAAATCGTAGGATAACGATGGAAAATGATTGGCAAAAGAAACCAATGGTGCCATAGGGAAAAGCTTTTATTTATCCTGTTAATTATCAGGATCTAGCATGCTCCGCCTCGCTGAGTAATGGAGGCAAATATAATTGTGGCTTTTAAAGGCAATTGGATGATCATTTGGAGAGAGAATCTTTGCAGAGCTGCCTGGGAAAGGCTCTGAGGGTGTATGGGATTTGAGTCAGGAAGAGCTGGAGTAGCTGAGTAACCCTTGCATTGACATAACTGGCAGAATGGCTTCCTTTTCTTGCTGTCCCATTCTGCGATCCTATCCAAGCTAGAAATGATTAAAATTAAAATCTCTGTGTTAATAACTTGAGAAGAATAGCATCAAAATGCTTGGGCTGATCTTGCCTGAAAGTAAAAATGGGATGGGCAGTGTAAATGTTAGTGTAGTGGGGGCTAGAATTCACAAATTTATTCAGATCTCATTATGGTTAGCTGTGAAATTCACTTCAATAAAGCTAGTAATTTATGGGCTGGAACCATAAATGAAATGACCATGAAAGGAGATTTTTTTTTTGCAGCAAGACACATCTGGTTTGCTCACTTTTGGAAGCTAATTACATTTGCTTTTTTTCTGTGCAAATGTTCACCTGCAAAACCCTGGAGAGATGTAAAACTAAATTGATGTGGCGGAGATCCAGCTAGGCAGCATAAGGGCCATTCTGAGGGAGAATACAGTTTTACACTGTATCGCTTTGGAAATGCTTGATTTTGTTGAAGGAAGCACGAAGCCATACACATTGACATTCCAGATTGACAAGATAGCACTTTCAGAGCTAGGCAAACGAGACACATTTTCATAATGAATAAATTGCCAGTGAAAGAGATACCAGAAAGAGCCAATTTGCATTCCCTTTCCACTACATCAGTGCATCCCAAAGCCCATTAAGCACTTGTAACTTAGTCATGGTAGAGGGCACAGCAAACAATCATGAATGCAGCAAGGTCCCACCAACAATAAGGAGACTTACAAAATTCATATTGCTGTGCAAGTTGTGATTTGAGTGATCAAATGCGAATCAGTTAAACTGAATGGGACCCCCACACGAATATGGGAATCCTCAGGCACAGGAGGTGAGCTTAATTTTGTTGTCTTTTTGTGATGGTGCTTGACGGTTGAATATGAGCCAAGGCACTGAGGATTGGGCTGCCCCTATTTGAATAATGCCAAAGATTTATCAATTTTTCTTTGAAGATGGGGAGAAAGGCACAGGGCTTAGAGGGTAAAAGCATGTCGTGGTCTTTGGAAAACTGGCTACAGGAATAATGGGAGGTTCTGCTTTTTAAGTTCCTGGAATGTGGCTGCACAGGAATCATCTGATTGGGTCTCACTGTGGTTGGGGAGTCTGTCCATAAAGTGCTAGCGTATTGTCAGTCTTAGCAGCACAAAGAGTGTGCTAGGAAACTCCCACACCTTGATCATCCCTTCACTGGAGGTCAGAGAATATTCTTTATTCGACCAGAATATTTGAACTGTCCTCTTGAAATAAAGTGCACATGCTATCTTACTTTTGGCTACAGTGCTAGTTCATAATCTTGCTCACCATAAGATATAGGGGCAGAATGAGGCCATTCAGTCTGTCAAGTCCACTTCGCCATTGGATCATGGATGATATGCTTCTCAGTGCCAGTTACCTCCCTTCTCTCCATAACCCTTGATCCCCTTAGCAATCAAGAACCTATGTATCTGTGTGTTAAATGCACTCGATGAATGGTTCTCCGTAGCCACTTGTGACAATAAGTTCCACAGATTAACCACCCTGTGGTTGAAGAACTTCCTCCCCATCTCAGTTTTAAAAGGTTGTCCCTTCACTCTGAGGCTTTGCCCTCTGATCCTAGTCTCTCCCATTAGTGGAAACATCCCCCCCACATTCACTGTATCAGGGTGTCTCTGTATTTTGTAACATTTAATGAGAGTTCCTCCTGTCCCACCATAAACTCCACTGAGTACAGACGCAGAGTCGTCCTATGTCAAGGTCTTCATTCTTGTTCATATTTTGCAAACCTCCCTGGGTCCCCTCCAAGGTCAGCACTTCCTTCTTTAGACACAGGCCCTAAAGCTGATCACAATTTTCCAAATGTCTGACCAGTGCCTTTTACAGCCTCAGCAGTACATCTCTGCTCTTGTATTCTAGTCTACTTGAAATGAGTGCTTACATTGCATTTGTCTTCCTAGCTGTCAACTGAACCTATATGTTATCCTTAAGAGAATCCTTTTTTCATTTTCTGCTTCAGATTTCTAAAGTCTTTCAACATTTAGAAACTAGTCTTTGCCTCTTCTTCCTACCAAAGTGCATAAACCTCTCACTCTCTCACATTGTGTTCCATCTGCCATTTCTTTGCCTATTCTCCTAGCCTGTCCAAATCCATCTGCAGCTTCCCTGCTTACTTGATACTATCTGATCCTTCACCTACCTTTGTGTCATCTACAAACTTAGAAACAATGCCCTCAGTTTCTTCAGCCAGATCGTTATTGTATAACACCAATAGTTGTGGTCTCAAAACTGACCTCTGTGGAACTCCACTACTCGCGAGCTGCCATCCTGAAAAAAAACCCTTTAACCCCACTCTCTGCCTTCTGCTAGTCAGCCAATTCTCTATCCATACCAGTACCTTGTCCCTAACACCATGAACTGTATCTTATTCAGGATCCTCCTGTGCAGCGCTTTGTCAAAGGTCTTCTGGAAATGTAAATAGATCATGTCCATTGACTGTCTTTTATCTAGCTGCTTATTGCTTCCACAAAGAATTCTAACAGATTTATTGTGCATGATCTACCCTTGTTGAAGCTATGCTGACTCAGCCCTGTTTTACTGTGCACTTCCAAGTATTCCACAATCTCATCCTTTAATAATTGTCTCTAAAATCTTAACAACAACCGAGGTCAGGCTAACTGATCTACAGTTTTCCATCTTCTGCCTCCCTTCCTCCTTAAACAGGGGTCTTACATTCGCCACTTGTCAGTCCTCTGGAACTCTTCCTGACTCCAGTGATTTCTGAAAGATCACCAATGCCTCTACAATCTCCTCAGCTATCGCCTTCGGAACTCAGGGGTGTAGTCCATCTGGTCTGGGTGATTTATCCACCTTCTGACTTTTCAGCTTGCCCACACCTTCTTACTAGCGATGGCCACTACACTCACCTCTGACCTTGACTCTCTTGAAGTAATGGTCTGCTACTGGTGTCTTCCTCTGTGAAGACTGATGTGAAGCACCTCTTCGGTTCCTTCACTTTTACTTTGTCCCCATTACTACTTTTCCAGCCACTTTTTTTTTCTAGCAGTTCAATGTCAACTCTTGCCTCTCCCTTACCTTTTTTAGATATCTAAGAAAACCTCTTGTAATTTTCTTTTATATTACTATTTAGCTTACTCTCATATTTCTTCATCTTCTCGCTTTTTCTTTTAGCTGTCCTCTGCTAGTTTTTAACGGCTTCCCAATCCTCCAGTATTCCACTAATCTTCACCATAATGTATGCTTTTTCTTTTGCTTTTATGTTGTCCCTGACTTCCCTTGTCAGTCATGGTCACCTTAGCTTCCCCTTAGTATGTTTCTTCTTCCTTAGGATGAGTTTCTGCTGTGCCTTCTGAATTACTCCAAGAAACACCTGCCATTGCTGTTCCACCATTTTCTCTGCTAGGCTCCCCTTCCAATCAACTCTGGCCAGCTCCTCCCTCAGTCTTTATAGTTACCTTAACTCAATTTTAATACTGTTACGTCTGATTTCAGCTTGTCCCTGTCCAAATGGCAGGTGAATTCTATCATATTATGGTCACTCTCCCTGAGGGGTTCCTTCACCTTAAGCTCCATAATCAAGTTTGCCTCATTAACATCACTAAATCCAGAATTGCCTGTTCCCTAGTGGGCTCCACCACAAACTGCTCTAAACAAAGTCTCGTAAACATTCCATGAATTCCTTTTCTTGAGATTCACTCCAGTCTGATTTTCCCAGTCCACCGCAAAATGAAGTCACCTACGATTACTGTAATAGTGCCTTTATTGCGTGTCTTTTCTATCCCCTAATTTATTTTCTTTCCCACATCCTGACGACTGCTAGTTGACAAGACAAAGGTTTTAACTTCATATTATATCTGAATGCACATCAGGTCTGCCAGCTACAGCTCACACAGTCATTTAACCAAAAGAGAGAATGCTGGAAAATCTCAGCAGGCCTGGCAGCATCTGTAAGGAGAGAAAAGAGCTGAAATTTTGAGTCTAACTGACCCTTTGTCAAAGCTAATCTCACAATCATTTACCATTCTAGTTTTACAGGTTTAGAACACAAAGGGGTCTATTTCCTTTCATGGCTCCCCAATTCTGACTCTATAATACTTCTTGTTATCAATTTGATTTTGTTTCTTACACATAGTCCCCATCCTCCCTCACCTCCTGCCTGCCCATCCTATCGATAGTCCCAGTGCTGAATCCCTTGCAGCCACATCCATGTGATACCCACAACATAATACCTGCCGATTTCATGCAGCGCTATAACCTTATTTATGTTGTTTCATGTACTGCATGTCTTTAAGTACAACATCCTCCAGTCCTATGATGACTACCCCACTGTGCGCTCCACCCCACCCATCTTTTCTCATAGCTTTCCCCTTATCTGCTGTGCCTACAGTTAGATTCCTGACCCGTTCCATATTGTCTGTCCCATCATTTTCTCTGGAAACCTTTTAATAATCTCTGCTGAGCTTGGTCCCCACCCCTCAATGTAATGTTTCCAATATTTTCCATTCAACTAAACCCACCCCGCTTCAACGTCCCAGCCCCAAATATTTGTTTGTTTAAAGCCCTACGCACAACCCTACTTACATTATTGCAAGGATTCTGGTTCCAGTAGGATTCATGTGGAGCCCATTCCCAACAGAGCTGCTCCCTCCTTTCTGAGTACTGTTGTCAATGTCCCACGAATTTGATCTGACGGCAGACCAGAATCAAGGCCACAGTCTGAGCAGACAGTATGGTCACTGTTGGGAAACAGCCACTCAAGTGGCGAAGACATTTCCCACAAGGTCACCTGGTCTTTTCCCTCCCTCAGCCATGCCCAACCTCTCCCAGGACAAGCTTGGGAAGTGACAAAGTTAAAAATCTCACAACACCAGGTGATAGTCCAACAGGTTTATTTGGAAGCACTAGGCTTCGGAGCGCCACTCCTTCATGAGTTGAGAAGTTCATGTTGTGTTCAGATGGATCAAATGCCTATTAGCTAGACCTGAGTAAATGCGCAAGGTATTTGGACTTCAGTCTCTCCGCAAAGGAGGCAAGCTTAATTTCATGGTAAATAGTTATTCATTAAATATGATCTGGGATCACTTATTAAAAATGATAAATGTTTTGAATGAGATTACTGAATGGGAGTGTTTATTCATCATAATGAGTGATACATGCTCGCTCACTCATGCATAATCTTTGTACTTCCTTGGATCTAAGATGTTCCAAACCTGTAAAACTAGAATGATAAATGATTGTGTGCGATGTAGCTGGCAGACATGATGTGCCTTCAGATACAGTGTGAAGTTAAAATCCTTGACTTGTCAGCTTGGTCACCAGCTGCAGGACTGGATCAATGCAGGGTATCAGTGCAATATTCAGCTCTACTCTTTTTAAAAAAAAAGCCAGATTAGTAGCAAGTGTCAAGCTAAGAAGCCGCCAGCTATAGAAGATAAACAGTTGGTGTCATGCATTTATATTGCTAATTGTCTCTTTAAAGTTTTACTGTGCCACTCTTTTCCAATCCAAAGTAATTACATGTCCCAAATACATTTAGGAGTAATTATAGTTTCTTCCGCTGAATGTTACAAAAAGATCAATTAACTACAAAACCCTTTGTTTTGCATGCTTGATAACTTAATTGTGCAATGTAAAAAGTGGAGCCAAATGATCCAAAGCTTAAAAAATGTCAAACATTACCCCAAAGAATAACAATTTTGAGTTTAGCTCTGCAACTTCATGACAGCAACCCTCCTATTTTTAAAAACTAAAACTGCTGTGATGTCTCTTAAAATGATCTCAAGACAGTAAGAGCTGGTTGGTCAGATTGGCCCGGGCTGACATTGGTGCCGGTATCCAGCCGGTAATAAGCTGCATGACAGGCCAAAACCCTGAGTTACGTTGCTGGAATTGAACTGGAACAAATGCTTTTTCAGTGTAATCTAAAAGATTCAATTCAGTTCGAAGGACAAGGTTAAGACCTCGTCTGATTCCATTGATCTGCGGTGTACACTTTGTTGCGTTTTGTTGGCCGGCACTCAGAATTTCACGAACCACAAACAGTAATTCATTCTTATGCTGCTATGCCATTGCTATGCACAATAAGCAACTGGGACTTTGAAATCTTCCATTATCATTACACGTGAAGTATGTTATGTTCATATTATGCAATGCAAAGGCTGCCTTTAATGGCCGATTTCTCATTTGTTTTTGCTTCTGGAGCTAATCATTGATCATCTTTCCTTGAGGGCTATCAGATAGCGTGAATTTAATTGTTATTGACATTTGTAGAAAGCTCATTTAATACTCCTCACGAACTGCTAGAATTCCCTTAACAGTTATTATATTTTAAGATTTTATAGCAGTATTTTCTGATGCTTAATAGACTGCAGGAAGCAATGGTGATAATGGTCTGGGGGTTTTTTTTGACCATTTTAAGAAAGCTGGGTGAGTGAGTGTGGAGTCTGGAATTCACATTCACATTCCCAGGGTTTACAATTCCCATGGAATGGATTTTGGAATGCCCACACCCAACTATACCCAGCTCCCTTCTGGATGTAGGCAAGCCCTAATCCCTGGAAGTTTCATGGTAGCCAGCCTTGTAGAATTGTGGCTGTCAGCGCCTTACAACGATGGCTTATTCTATCTCTGTGAAGGAACCTTTTGAAAAGTAAGTTCCATAAGGTCACCTTCAAACCCCAATGCCTGGCCATGCCCCCAGAGTCACATGATGTATCTTGGCTAAGAGTGGAGACCCCCATTGCATGCGTAAAATAGCTGAGCTGTTGCTTAATTGTCAGTTTTGGTTCTCTGATCTCTGTGGTCAGTTAGAGTTTTATTTTTACCTGCTTTTCTAACCAACCTGCTCAAAGATGTTATGACACACCTCTGGAGCAGGTGGGACTTGAACCCAGGCCCTCTGTCTTCATGACATTTACTTACACAGGATTAAGGGACTTCAGGTGCCTGCAGTTTCTGCTGCGAAACCTTAAAGGGTCTGGATGATTGACACTTGTTTTATTCAGCTAAACCGGAAAAAACAATTTCTTTAAACACAGCGGATACTTTCAATAAATGGGTTTTTTAAAAAAAGATCTTATTGGTGCTGACAACTGTCACTATATAGCTAATTGCTTCTATATGCCGTATATTGGGTGAATGGGCTTGGAAATGCTATAAACTGGTTTGGAGGGCATCTGGAGTCATGGGTGGAGGTGCATACTTTGGTATGGAGTCATGATTGGTGGGTTAAGAGGCAGACTTTGATGTGAATGGGGAGTATGTGTGGGGTAAGGGATTTCCTGTTTCAACTTTAACTGGGTGAATTACCACAACAATGAGGTGGTCTTCTCTGTAACAGGCTGCCTCCACACCTGACCAGGTCATGTGACAGCTGACTACTGGCACAGTGGCTCACTGGTTAGCACTGCTGCCTCACAGCGCTAGGGACCCGGGTTCGATTCCAGCTTCTGGCGACTATCTGTGTGGAGTTGCATGTTCTTCCTGTGTTTGCAAGGGTTTCCTTTGGTTTCCTCCCACAGTCCAAAGATGTGCGGGTAAGGTGGATTGGCCAAGCTAAATTGCCCCATGGTGTCCAGGGATATGTAGGTTGGGTGGTGTAACCATAGGAAAGGCAGAGTTATAAGGAGAGGGCAGGGGCGTGAGTCGGGGTAGATTTGTTGGGCCGAATGGCCTGTTTCCACTCTATAGGGATTCTATGACTCTGAACTTTTTCCCAGTCACCTGCAGCTCACCAAATTTTCCTTGTGGATCCTTTGGATTGGATAGCACAGCTAACCTACTGTGGTACTTGTGATGGGAAGGATGCTGCTACCATCCCTCTTTCTTTGACTGGGTCCAAGGAGCCATTATCATATACAGCACTCAACCTTGCGTGAGACGTCTGACTTCCTCTTATATTAACAACATCCCAAACCCCTTTCTGAAGCAGGAAGAGCTTCTCTGTTCCAGCGCTGGCTGTGTTTTTTGCCCTCTGCAATTTCTGGGCACCTTCATTTTGTGTTGTTGCACTGCCCTGCTTAACCTGACAGTGAGCTTGTTCTTTAATCATTGCTCTAGTAAGATTTGAAAAGACTTGTGTGTTAAATTCATCAGCTTCAGGCCTGGCTGCAGCCAAATACTTGTTCTTCGATTTGATTATACATCTGTGAAATGAAACACAGATTGCTTTTGTTAAATTGACAGCCGCAAACAAATCTCTTAACAATTCCTGCTTCCACTCTGTCACTTTGTACACCCACTTAGATTTTGCTGTAACTAATGGTCACTCATTCGAGCCTCATTATTTTTCATGCAAAAATTACCTTATTCAGAGCTTCTTTTTTTTTCAAACCCAGGTTTTGTTCAATAACTTTATTTCAGCTAACAGGGACTTCTGATATTTTAACAGTGATGTTAAAAGACATCGACATTGTTTTAGCCACTTTTGGAATACTGTGTGCAATTCTTGTCTGCTTGCTGTAGAAAGGATGTGAAACTTGAAAGGGTTCAGAAAAGATTTAGAAGGATGTTGCCAGGTTTGGAGGGTTTGAGCTATAGGGAGAAGCTTAATAGGCTGGGGCTGTTTTCTCTGGAGCGTCAGAGGCTGAGGAGTGACATTATAGAGGTTTATAAAATCATGAGGGGTACGGATAGGGTGAATAGACAAGGTATTTTCCCTCGGGTGGGGGAATCCAGAACTAGAGGGCATAGGTTTATGATCAGAGGGGAAAGAATTTAAAAGGGACCTAAGTGGCAACTTTTTCATGCAGAGGGTGATGCGTGAATGGAATAAGCTGCCGGAGGAGGTGGTGGAGGCTAGTACAATTATAACGCTCAAAAGGCATCTGGATGGGTATATGAATATGAAGGGTTTAGAAGGATATGGACAAAATGCTGGCAAATGGAACTAGATTAATTTAGGATATCTGGGCAGCATAGACGAGTTGGATCAAAGTGTCTGTTTCTGTGCTGTACAGCTCTCTGACTCCATAATTTGCAAGAACAAGAGTCCCAGGCAAACAAATCCAACATTTGACAAATTAAACAGAATACTGGAAACATTCAGTTTGACTCTTAGGAGCTGTTGCAATCACCATAGATGTTGATAATTTTCTCTTTAAATAGAGTTATGAACTTCCCAGTAACCAATGCAAAGGCTCATAGAACAAGATATCTTAAGATCTTTAATGCAACAAACTAAAATCCACATAGAGTAAAAACAGCTGATAACACTCTAATATGGTAAAGGTACTCTCCTTTTAACGAAGGACCACAACTGAAAACCCACCCGGCACTTTGACATTATACCACACTCTCAGCAGATATGTTGCCCTCTGATAAAGTATCAAATTCTTCTTGATTGTTAACTACCTTCTCTCTGCCCCACTCCCAGCTGAATCTTCTAGTTTCCTTTTAAAAGTTCCTACACTCAATATTCCACATTGAGTTCCTGTATCAAGGCACCCCCTGTGGCCATTCTTGATCTTAATCTCCACTGGTCCCATCGTTTCAAGCAGTGAACCTATTGTCATCAGTATCCTGCTCAGCGGTTAATACAAAAACTGCATCTCCCTCTGCTTGGCAAGACAGCAGTACTCCTCTTGGTCTCCATCTTCAGGTCTCCCTGCCTGACTGAGGCTTATGTTTGACCAAATTAGCTGCCCATCTTTTGATTCAAAGTGTGAAAACTCTCATTCGCGTCTCTATGCTGTCACCAAGGCAACCGAATCGCATGGGTCTGTTTCCAGGCAGAGTTCAACATGACTGCCATTTGCCTGTTTTGCATAACCTAAAACTGAAAGTGGCAGTCTTAAACAACAACATTTGTAGAAATGGGTATGTTCATAACCGGGTTCAGCATGAAATCCATGGAATTTGCAAATTTTTTAACAATCTGGAACATTAGCTTTCTTCCAAGATTTAATCCATCACTGCATATTTGTTTCTGAGGACACTAAACAAACCTTCCAGTGAAAGGAACACCACGGGCAGGGTCTTCCTGTCTGAACCTGACCCACAGGCTCAACTGTGGATCAAAAGCTTGAATTCAATGTAGTTTTCACTGCATCTAATGGCTAGAGGAATGGGCTCCCCACCTGATTAAAGGTAGTTAGGCAGGCTATCGCAGCTAAAAATCAGAGGGATTTCAGTTTGAAAGGAATCAATCCTGGCTTATTTAGTACAGTGATAGCATCCATGCATCTGGACCAGAAGATCCACATTCAAGTCCCACGTACCATGGAACTGTGCTATCGAATGTCTGAACAGGCTAGTTGAAAAATATTTGAAAGGATCAGCAGTCTACAAATGCCCGTAAGCAAGAGAGAATGTTCTCCAAAATGGAGGCTTCCCCTTTGCAATCCTTTTTTTAAAATATCAGGTTTTATTTAAAAAATACAAAATGGGTCCTGCAGCCAGGCCACCATTAAGAGAGGTACAGTGAGGTCCTTCTCTCAGTTGGCCAATGGTTCCTCTTGCTTCCAGGCAGACGGGGGAGGTGGGGGTTACTGAACTGCCTGGAGCGTTGCCACCCTTTTCTGCTGGTTCAAGGCCACTGCCAAGTAGTCAGATTGGTCTCTGCTAGCTTGAGGAATCTGAACTGAAGCAATCCAGTTGGACAAACAAAGTGGCCTTAATCAGCTCGGTTTGGCTGCTGCACTGCCAGCTGCTCCTTACCCAGGATTTGGGATAGAGCTGAAAGCGGCAAATAGGTTGGAAGCTTTTTTTTAATATGCCCAACCTGCCCCCATCTCCAAGCCTGACCCCACCAAGGGCTACAAATCAAGTCCCACATTGCTGTTTTGCAAATCGTTGGAAATTAGAATCTGAGCTTGCTTTCACTGAAGAAGATTGTGTGTGTGTGAGACACAGAGAGAGAGAAGACCTGCTCCAGATTATTTGAAAGTTAAAAGGTATGGATCCAAATCCATGAACTTATGGCAAGGTTGGAAAGAGTTACTTTCCTCCATCCTCCTCGGTATAACCCACCAACAGGAGAGATGCAACAGCAAAACTAATTACTGTGCTGAACACACAATGCTGTTTAGAAGGGACATCAAAGATTTTGACCCAATGACTGTGAAGTATTCGACAATATCGAGGGGGAGGTGTTGGCCCATTGGTGTTATTGCTAGACACCTAATCCAGAGAATCGATGTTTCGGGATGAGCCCTTCTTCAGGATCTGCAGTCCTCACTTTCACCTAATCCAGAGACCCAAGTAATGTTCTGGGGACCGGGGTTCAAATTTGATTTCAATAATAATCTGGAAATAAAGTGACCAATAAGCTATTTTTGATTGCCAATAAAACCCATCTGGTTCACTAATGTCCTTCAGGGAAGGAAGTCTGCTGTCCTTGCCTGGTCTAGCCTACATGTGACTCTAGACTCTCAGTCATGTGGTTGACTCTTCACCGCCCGCTGGGCAATTAGGGATGGACAATAAATGCTGCCTCACTTGCGATGAATGGGGATTGGGGGGGGGAAGAAATCATTTACTGGTGCTAATTGGTTTAGCAGCGGTGGGTCCTTTGATCCAGTGAGGCAGCCTACTGAGAGTCTGTGAAGTGATTGAGTGATACAAACAAGTGAGAGGAGGAGGCCCGTTCACCCTTTTGAACCTGTTCTACCATTCAATAAAATCATGTTTTCAACCTCAACTCTTCATTTATCCTCTTCTTTCATCCCCTCAGCCATTGAGAATCTCTTTACCTCTGCCTTAAAATTATTTAAGGATTCTGCTTTTCGAAGAAGTGAATTTCAGAGATTCTTAACTATCTGAGAGAAAAAAAACCTATTTTCTCATCTCGCTCTGAAATGGGCATCCCTTGTTTTTACACTCTGATCTCTAGTTCTAGAATCTCCCACAAGAGGAAACAACTCTTCCATATCCAACTGGTTAAGTCCTTTCTTTCAATTAAGTCCCTTCTAACTCTTCAAAACTCCAGATGATAGAGGCCTAGCCTGTCTTCCTTTTAAAGGCAATCCATGCATTCCAGGTATGAGTCTAGTAAACCTTCTCTGAACAGCTTCCAATGCATTAACATCCTTCCATATGTCCAGTGGCCAATACTGTACTCTGTACTCTTGGTGCAGTCTCACCAATGAACTGGGGAACTAAAGCTGTATAAAATGCAGTGGACCTTCTGTAAATGAGGTGAACTGGGAGTTTTGATGGCACTCAAATCGGCAACCAAGATTTCTGTTACTGCTTCAAGATTCCAACAAATAGCAATGAAATAATAATGTGACAGCAATGAGAGATGAGTAATGACAACAACACGATAGGGAACTTTCTTCTACTGCTTCCTAGTAGTACAGTGAGATCTTTCATACCCAGCTTTAAGGCTGGTTTAACACCCTATTCATTGTCACTTGTCTGCTGAAGTGTTCTGATTAGAATGGTGCTGGAAAAGCACAGCAGGTCAGGCAACATCCAAGGAGCAGGAAAATTGACGTTTCGGGTAAAAGCCCTTTGGTGAGGAATGAGGCAAGGAGCTTCCAGGGTGGAGAGATAAATGGGAGGGGATTGGGGCTGGGGAGAAGGTAGCCAAGAGTACGATAGGTGGATGGAGGTGGGGATGAAGAGAAAGGTGGGAAGGAAGATTGGCAGGTAGGACAGGTCATGAGCGTAGTGCTGAGCTGGCAGGTTGGAAGTGGGGTAAGGTGGGGGGGAGGGGGAATGAGGAAACCGACGAAGTCCTCATTGATGCCCTGGGGTTGAAGTGTTCTGAGGCGGAAGATGAGGTGTTCTTCCTCCCAGGTGTCATGTGGTGAGGGAGGGTGGTGGAAGAGCCCAGGACCTCCATGTCCTCGGCAGAGTGGGAAGGGGAGTTGAAATGTTGGGCCACCGGGCGGTGGGACTAATTAGTGCGGGTGTCCCGGAGATGTTCCCTAAAGCGCTCTGTGAAGAGGCATCCAGTCTCCCAATGTAGAGGAGACCACATTGGGAGCAACGGATACAATAAATGGTATTAGTGGATGTGCAGGTGAAGCTTTGATGGATGTGGAAGGCTCCTTTGGGGCCTTGGATGGTGGTGAGGGAGGAGGTGTGGGCAGAGGTTTTGCAATTCCTGCAGTAGCAGAGGAAGGTGCCAGGAGGGGAAAGGTGGGTTGTTGGGGGCGTGAACCTGACCAGGTAGTCATGGAGGGAACAGTCTTTGTGGAAAGTGGTGGGGGAGGAAAATATATCCCTGATGGTGGGGTCCATTTGTAGGTGGCAAAAATGGCAGAGGATGATGCAGTTTACGCGGAGGTTGGTGGGGTGGAATGTGAGGACCGGGCAGCTCTGTCCTTGTTGCGGTCGGAGGGGTGGGGTTTGAGGGCGGAGGTGCGGGAAGTGGATGAGAAGCAGTGGAGGGCATCTTTAACCACGTGGGAAGGGAAATTATGGTCTTTAAAGAAGGAGGCCAACTGGTGTGTTCTATGGTGGAACTGGTCCTCCTGGGAGCAGATACGGCGGAGGAGGAGGAATTGGGAATACGGGATGGCATTTTTGCAGGATCTAGGGTGGGATGAGGTGTAATCCGGGTAGCTGTGGGAGTCAGTTTAAAAAAAAATGTCAGTGTTAAGTCAGTTGTCATTGATGGAGATGGAGAGGTCCAGGAAGGGGAGGGAGGTGTCTGAGATGACCAGGTGAATTTAAAGTCAGGGTGGAATGTGTGGGTGAAGTTGATGAACTGCTCAACCTCCTCGTGGGAGCATGAGGTGGCGCCAATGCAGTCATCAATGTAGCGAAGGAAGAGGTGGGGAGTGGTGCTGGTGTAACTTTGGAAGATCAACTGTTCTACGTAGTCAACAAAGAGACAGGCATAGCTAGGGGCCACACGTGTGCCTATGGCTACCCCTTTCATCTGGAGGAAGTGGGAAGATTCGAAGGAGAAATTGTTAAAGGTGATGACCAGTTTAGCCAAACGAATAAGAGTGTGAGTGGAAGGGTACTGTTGGGGATGTCGGGAGAGGAAGAAATGGAGGGCTTGGAGGCCCTGGTCATGGCGGATGGAGGTGTAGAGGGATTGGATGTCCTTGGTGAAAATGAGGGGGGCCAGGGAAATGGAAGTCTTGGAGGAGGTGGAGGGCGTCAGTGGTATCTCGAACGGATGTGGGGAGTTCCTGAACTAGGGGTGATAGGACAGTGTCGAGGTAGGTGGAGATGAGTTCAGTGGGGCAGGAGCATGCTGAGTCAGTGGGTCAGCCGGGGTGGTCAGGCTTGTGGATCTTGGGAAGGAGGTAGAATCGAGTGGTGTGGGGTTCCTGGATATGAGGTTGGAAGCTGTGGGTGGGAGATCTCCTGAGGTGATGTTGTGTATGGTCTAGGGTATGATGGCTTGATCATGGGGGCTTGGCCATGGTTGAGGGGGCGGTAGGAGGCGGTGTCTTCGAGGTGGTGCCTGGCCTCAGCGGTATAAAGGTCAATGCACCAAACTACCACTGCACCCCCTTCATCCACTGGTTTGATAGTGAGGTCGGGATTGGAGCAGAGGGAGTGGAGGGAAGTGCGTTGTGAGGGTGATAGGTTGGAATGGGGGTAGACAGGTTGAGGCAGTTAATGTCTCAGTGGCAGTTGGAAATGAAGAGGTCGAGGGCGGGTAATAGGCCAGCACGGGGTGTCCAGGTGGATGGAGTGTGTTGGTTCTGCTCATCAGCCACTGACTTACTGCTTTGGAAGTGTTGGGCACCAGAAGAAAGAAACGTTTGCAAGATTGATTTCATTCATTATCAATCGTCCTTCTCAGAGGTGGGAGGATGAGCCACTCTCTGGATGAGTCTGTAGATGTCTCTATATCCCAATGTGTCTGCCGCAGGCTCTGTTACACATGGGGCAAGTGGTGATCATGGGAAGGGGTGGGCAGGGCATTAGTGTGGCAGCATGCTCCTTTACGCTGTTTTCACCCAGCTCCCGTCTTTCCCCGACGGCCAGACTTGAGGTGCTTGACACCTTCCCGGATGTTCCTCCTCCAATTTGGACAGTCTTGGGCCGGTGATTTCCCAGGTGTCTGTGGGAATGTCACACTTCCTCAGTGGGGCTATGACTGAAGCACTTCCTGTGTCCTCCTGGGGCTTGCTTGCCATTTCGAAGCTGGGAGTAGGGCACCTGCTCAGGGAGTCTCCTGTCGGTTACGTGCTCAGCCCATCGCAGCTGACAACTCTGACACTCCGAGTTTCTTTTGTGCTGTCAAGACCACTTAGGGACCGAATGCCCAAGCCCCCAGCCCACAGCTGGCCAAGGACGGAATGCCCCTTATCAAAGGCAAAGAAACAAGATTGACTTCCACTATGCCAAAAATACAAGAGGAAAGAGAATTTACTCGGGCTACAAAGAAGTGGTGGCTGAATCAAGTAAGATAGGCGCACAGACTGGGATTTTAAACCTTCAGGTATACACATCTTCAGTGAAGGAGAGGGTGAGGACTGCAGATGCTGAAATCAGAGTTGAGAGTGTGTTGCTGGAAAAGCACAGCAGGTCAGGCAGAATCGGAGGAGCAGGAGAATCGACATTTCAGGCCTGCTCCTCAGATGCTGCCTGACCTGCTGTGCTTTTCCAGCAACGCACATCTTCAATGAAGTCATGAGATTTTTTTTATTATTCTACTCTTTTTCATTCTAATGAAAACATTTTGCAATCTTGGCTCAAAACAGCACCTGAGACTGTGGTTTTCCCAAAAACCCAATGATGCTAATGCAGTCTGACCTGGTGACAGCTGTAATGTTTATGTTCTTTGGCTACATATCTGCAGAAACCTGCCTGTGGCTGATGCTGCCAATGTTAGCTCCCATCATAAACCCAGTTATAACAAAATGAAAAATATCTGAAAATCTCTGGCTGAGGCAGCAAACCTGAAGATCGCCTTTATCTGATTTGCATAGGTGGTCTGAGAAGTGTTGACGTCAACAGGTTGATCACTCAAAAAAACCTTTCAAAATAGATTTCAGAATAAGTCACTCTTGAATGTAGAGGGATCCTAAGGCCAAACTGTAGCTGAGTGAACTTTTGTATGTCTCTAGAAAATCAAGCTGTTTAACAATTAATGCACGACTTTTTTACATAATGAAAATGTTTGTTTTAGAGATTCAGTTATCAAAATCTCCGGAACCCAGTGGTAAAATTGATAATGTTCAGTTTGCTTGACTACTGCTACCTTATTCAAGTCTTGATAGGAGCAGGGAATAGAAGGCTATCAGCTCTTTGACTGTCTAGATCATGCGGTTGATAGCATTACAAAGCTATACAAAGTCCCTATAATCCCAATCCCATTTGAGAGAGGTGATGGGTGGTAGTTTAACCTGAGGGTCACCACACCTCCAGGTGTGAGGTGAGCTTATGAAGATGGGATCTCCTTGGTAATCTCTGTGGGTGGGGATCACTTCGCCCAGTTGATTGACTGAGGATTATGTCCTCATGACCGGCACGAGACTCCCTGAGCAGGTGCTCTACTCCCAGCTCTGAAACTGCAGGTGAGCCCCAAGTGGATAGAGGAAATCCGTCAGTGAGGCCTTGAGGGTATCACCGGCTAAGTGTGACATTCCCACAGACCTCTGGGAATCACTGGCCCAAGACTGTCCAAAAGTGGAGGGGGAGTATCCGAGAAGGCTTTGTGAAACTAAAGACTATTGGTTGTTGAGAGATGCGGAAGCCAGGCAAAACAATAGTGCACTGGCACACTAATGCCCCTCCCACCTGTTCTCCTTGTGAGGTTCTTTTCCCAAGGTTTCAAATACGAGATGCAATTCGCACACATCAACTTCTACAAACAATTAAAGTTTATTAAAGCCTGTACAAGCTAAGTGACACCCTTTGGCACTCTTCGCAGGCGTGTGAAGTCAAGTCAAAGAGGCCCCAAACAAAGAAAAAACATCCCCTTTATACAGGTCAGTTGGTAATGCTCACAGATACTCTGGCCACTCCTCCCCCCCCCCCCCCCTCCCAATAACCATATGTTAGCCCAGGTACAATGTTCGGATGAGGTCATCTTCTAAGATAATGTAAATGTAAATGCCCTAATCCTGGGGAATTGTTATGCAAATGATTTCCTGACTCCGTGATTCCCCAAGACAATGTGGATGTGGTATACTTCGGTATCAGGGGATGATCACGCAAACTAATTTGATTGGCTGGGGATGGCTACGGAAGCATTTCTGAATGGAAGGGATTGAATGAGTGTTTAATTTGATAATAGCAATAGAATAGTAGTAAATGGCTGTCCAAATAAAGTCATCTAAATTCCTGCATGCTGTCAGTGAGACAGAATGTCTTCCTGGAGAAACAGTACAGTTTAACCCTTTAACATTGCATTAATGTCCAGAGAGAGAGTCAAATTTAATCTTTTAACATTATACCGTGACCACCTTCAGCATTGAGCGTAACAGCCTGCGCTAACTATATTGGAGTGTACAGCTACTTACAGACTCCCCCTGAGAGTGGAAGAGAGTCATTCTCGCCTGCAATGCGGGGTGATTTTGTGGATATCATCCATTATCCCTCACGACCTGCATCCATGAACCCCAATACTCTGTTGTGAAGATGCACTTGGTGGCCACTTGAATGTGTATCTGACCTTTTTCTTCTCTCGGAGTTCCGTCTGTGTTATGCTCGGTCACGTTGATCAGCAGAGGCCGAGTGAGAGAATCCTGAGCTGAAATGTCACCTTTGTCTTGTCACTGAAAAGGGCTGATAACGGTGACAGTTGTGTAATGAGACTGCTTAAAGTAAAATTGAGTGTCAGTCATTGCTGGTCACAGTGGAGAATAAAAATCCAATAATTTACCATGCCATCACATTCATGTCACAGAACTGTATACGGAATTTGAGTGTTTTTCTGTCCTCTCCTGTCTGTAGTATTGACTGAAAGTTGAGCAATGGTGACAGCCAGGTAAATGAATAGCATGGAAAATTCCATAAGCAGTCATCAATTTTCAATGTTCAATTGCCTGGGTGAATCAGTGAGGGAGTTTGGAAATAGATGGTGTCACAGGAAAAATGGGAACATTTTGTCAGCAGTTGGGTGTGCAACAGCCATGTTTGTAAATACAAGATGACAGGAATCAAAACTAGTCGCTCATTTTAAATGGGTTGGAGTGTTGGATGAGTGACTGGCAAACTGAACTGATCTCTATTAAAGTTTTTCACGTATCCAGATAATCCAATGGTAGACTTTGCCTGCTCTCCCTTGACCCTCTTCCCATCAAGTTCCATGACAGGTTGGGGTGGGGGGGTGGTGAGTAGGAATTTCTTCTCTCAGACGGCAGTGATTCTATGGAGGTCTTTAGCACAGAAGGCTGCCAGGGTTGGCTCGTTAACTATATTCAAGATTGGGATAGGCAGATTTTTAAGTACGGACTGGAATCCTCATTATTGGCGGTCCCTTGTAGATCAGGATGACTCCCTCCCACTTTCAGGGTGAGTCCGTATGTGGCTGTACAGACCAATGTGGCTACCAAACGTTGGGTACACTTGGGGCAGAAGGTGTTTGTGGGAAGTTATGGGTGGGCCATTGGTGTGGCAACACTTTGTTTTTGCCTGGCTTTTGCTTTTTCCCGGCGGCAGGTCTCAAGGTACTCGACACCTTCCCAGATGCTGCTCCTCTCTTTTGGACGGTCTTTGGCCAGTGATTCCCAGGTGTCTGTGGAGGTGCTACACTTCACCAGTGAGGCCTTGAGAGTATCACTGAAGCACTTCCTCTGCCCACCTGGAGCTCACCTGTCATTTCAGAGTTGGGAATAGAGCCTCTGCTTGGGGAGTCTCGTGTCAGTCATGTGAATGACCTGCCCAGCCCATCGGAGACAATCGAGGTGGTCAGTGCTGTGACGCTGGGCATATCAGCCTGCTCCATGTCTCAGAGCGATATAGGAAGGTGAGAAGCACCGAGAAGAATAGAGGGTTATGGGGAGTAGGCAGGAAACTGGATTTGTGATCGGCCATGATCTCCTTGAATGGAATTGAAGGGCTGAATGGCTTACTCCTGGTCCTCTGGTCTTATGGACCTAAACGCTCAATGAGAGACCATTTGTTTTGTATTTGACTGAATCGTGCAAGCACACTACAGTGTTTCAAGTACTTGTGCCCTTAATATCCAAGATCCCTTCAATTTAATGTTTTGACTAATTTAAATCGGTAAGCTCCTTGAATCAAACTAGATTAGATATTGTCTTGTTCATAAATGAAATCAGAACTCCCAGAAATCTTCGTGAATTCTCTAGGGAGATGATCAAAGCAGTTTGTATTGATTCATTCAAATATAAATTAGTTAGATTTCTTTCAGAACATAATGTTTAAATACGGTCTGAGTAATTTGTGATATGACTTTTGATGAGTACCATATTTTTGAGAGAAAAACAGTGCATTTGGATCTTTGCTTCCCAATTATGCAGGGGCTTCTTTTCATTTTTGTCTGGGTCTGTTTGTAGACTATCAAAGATTGATTTGATTGATTGTTGTTATTATTGGCCAACACCTCTTGTATTAGTGACCACACAGGATGGTGAATTGGAGGGACCCTAGCCTTTCTCCAGCCAGCCATTGCTACATCAGTGTAGTCTGACGTGGTACTGAGCGAAACAACCCACAAAGGCTCCAGGTTCATCTTTACCCGCGTTGAGCTAGCTGCTCTCGAAAGCGCAGGTAAAGATGCTTTTTCCAGATTATAAGAACCAAAAATTTGTAGCTGTTCTGAAGACCCTCCTGAAATGATGGGAATTGAATGGATAAACACTTTGTTGTATTTCCCAAATGTTCCCTTTCTGATCCAGGCTCCTCTCCCTTATATCACCATATGACAGAAGATGCAACTCGCTAAATAGGCTGTGAACCTTTCTGGATGTTCCCACTTTTCTACCAGTGACCCTGAATTTGGTTGTAAAGAAATATGATAATCTGTTAAGAGTATATGGTCAATTTTCCTGTAGCTCTTTGGGTATTCATTACTCATTGATGCAGCTAACTGTGACTAAATAGGTGCGATTGTGAAGTTTATGACGTAATTGGGGAGGACTTCTGGAAGTTCTTTTCTAAAACAAACTTAATTCTCTAAGCTGATAAATTGTATATTGAGGATAATGCAAATCTCATGTCTTGCAACCTGCTCAGTGTAATAATCCCAAGTATACATTTTGATTGCAGTGGATTTATTGTATCTGTGCTTGTAAGACAGCACAAAATCTATTGGAAGTAGTTAATGGCATATCAAACAGTTCTGAAGAAGGGTCAATGGGTGAAACTCTATTTTGCTCGTCAAGGATGCTGCCAGACCTTCTAAGTTTCTCCAGCACTTTGTTTTTTACATCCAATGTCCAGCATCTGGATTATTGAACTTTTTAGAAAGACTGTGGAGACCAACGGATCTTGTAACCCATTGGTAGCCAGTGACTGGATAAGTTAAATTCTGTTTTCATTTAATATCATGGCATTATCAACCTCCTATCATTGTTTGTTTGCCATTTGATTTCTGCCCTGACTGGTGAATTAGAATCACTGGACTGGGGCAGAGCTACTTTCCACTCTGTTACCTGGGATACTGGAATCTGTGTCACCGCTTTGGCAATTAGATTCCGCAGAATTTGGCTGTGAAAGCTGCAAATCACTGGCCAAGCCTACAGTTATGCGTTTTCGCTTCACTCCCTCCCATCTCTGAAACTTCCCTCAGTTGTACAACCTCCAAGAACTCTGCACTGATCTCCAGTGCACCCCAATGGGTTTCACTTCCACTGGCAGCTGCGTAGTCCCTGAACTATGAAATCACCTCCCGCAAACCCGGAGGCTGAGGGGTGACCTTAGAGAGGTTTACAAAATTATGAGGGGCATGGAAGGGTAAATAGGCAAAGTCTTTTCCCTGGGGTTGGGGGAGTCCAGAACTAGAGGGCATAGGTTCAGGGTGAGAGGGGAAAAATATAGAAGAGACCTAAGGGGCAACTTTTTCACACAGAGAGTAGTACGTATATGGAATGAGCTGCCAGAGGAAGTGTAGACGCTGATACAATTGCAACATTTAAAAGGCATCTGGATGGGTATATGAATCGGAAGGGTTTGGAGGGATGTGGGCCGGGTGCTGACAGGTGGGACTAGATTGGGTTGCGATATCTGGCCGGCATGGATGGGTTGGACTGAAGGGTCTGTTTCCATGCTGTCCATCTCTATGTCTGTAATACCTGCTCCTCTTCACCTCTCTCATCCTAATCTGTGGAGTTTATTAAGCAAATTGTCATATTTGACTGTGCTCCTGTGAGATACCTTGGGACATTTTACTGTGGTCAGGCACTACCTTAATGCAAGGTGGTGATTTAAGGTCTACTATTATGTGCAATAATGTAGCTGCACTTAGAAACACTTCTTTTTCTTAACACATCCATTAAATCACATAATATCTTTCTAATCCTCCATTATTGAGTGATGTCCAACCAAAAGCTTTGTAGTTTAATTTCATATGTGTTATTTAATCTCAAAGTAATTCCATTGAATGGAAAAATATGGATTACTGTAAACTAATAAGCCCTGAGACTTTACATCCAGCACCAGTTCCATGGTCTAAAAGCAAAGGAATTGCTGTTTGAGGTCTGAAAGGTCATTATTTGTGGTGTGCCAGTCTTTTGTTTTTAAAAGCTGATTCTGGGGAACCTAACATTAGCAGTGGAGCATAACCTACTTTATGATTTGGGGCAGTATAAGAGTTTGACGAAGATTTATCAAATGCACGGGCAGAAGTAAAACCTCATAAAAAGGTCACACAAATGAGTCTTAGCTGTTGAGTCAATTTTAAAATCCCCTGATGTAACTTTGAGATGGTGTGCACCAGTCTTAACCATCAGCTGGTCTTGTTAACTTGTGAAAATGATGAATACATGAGCATGTTTCATCATAAAGTCCCTGTAATTCGAATATTTGAGAGATTAAAATGAACTCTGGCTGCTAAGTTAAAAATCACACGATACCAGGTTATAGTCCAACAAGTTTAATTGGAAGCACACTAGCTTTAGGAGCCATGCTCCTTCATCAGACTACCACCTGATGGAGCGTCGCTCTGAAAGCTAGTGTGCTTCCAATTAAACCTGTTGGACAATAGGAGAAAGTGAGGTCTGCAGATGCTGGAGATCAGAGCTGAAAATGTGTTGCTGGAAAAGCGCAGCAGGTCAGGCAGCATCCAAGGAAAAGGAAATTCGACGTTTCGGGCATAAGCCCTTCATCAGGAATCCTGATGAAGGCTTAAGCCCGAAACGTCGAATGTTCTGTTGGACTATAACCTGGTGTTGTGTGATTTTTAACTTTGTACACCCCAGTCCAACACCGGCATCTCCAAATTTGGCTGCTAGGGCAGCCTCACCACAGAATCTGTGCACAACCTACATATTTTTATGTTAGATTGTTGAAAAATACAGTCCTATTGTAGTTAGCACACTAAAAGCATCAAGTATTATCACATGATGTGAAATGTGATGTTTACATTTTGAAAGGGGACATGTCTCAACTACTGTTAATTATTATCACATCTTGCGACTCATATATCACATCCTGTTAATGTGTTGGTCTGTCTAGAGGAGGTTGGGCAGGTACATGGAGTCTTCTGGCGAACAAAAGTATATGATCTTATTTTCAAGTGAAGTGCCTATATTTATTATTTCAGCAATCTTTGTGTTGGATTAGTGCATTTCCATCAAAAAGAGCACGATCTCTTCTCTCCCCAACCTCATTTCTTCAATTACAAATCAACTGAAGCAGAATGTGCAAGCACGTACCAAATCACTGGCTGCTAGGCTGAATATGAGTATTTGGGAAAGGATGGAAATCTTTTCAAGCCATGAGCTGTACAGTTAATTTTCTCCTTTCAGCTCCTCCACATTTTTAGTCCTTTGTAAAGTTATGATTTGAAAGTCTGACAGTTGATGTCATTCAAATAGAGCGGTAAATATAATGAAATAGTAGATTGGCTTTACATTTAACTCCTTTTTGATTTATACATCTCTGTTGATGTGTTACAATTCACTTGGACTCTGAGCGTCTGTGGCAATGTCAATTTTACACCTATGTTGCAATCTGGAGGTGTGAGTAGTGATGTTAGAGGTTGCTATGTTTCTAGCAATCTCTCCCGCTCTTGCCGTCTGCTATTGGTGTGTATTGTAAGGACTTGTAAGTTGACTATCAATCTGTTTGGCCATTTTATAAGCACCCCTTTGCTGGCCATCCCATCTTAGACTGGCATTCAAAGCTAGAGTTTCTGGCTCAGGGGCTTGGAGCTCACCCACTGCCTCACAAGACTTATATATATTTTTCTTATGAAGCACTAATTCAGAATAAATCGGTCAGGCATGAAGTTCTCACCCAAGACATGTTACTGTTGCTGCTACACACAAATTGAATCTTTCACCGTTGCATTATTTAATGTGTCATGCTATAAGTGGATGTTTAATGAGAAAATGAATGTATTTGCCTTTTTCTTTTTAAATCAAATGTATATTGCGAAGGAACACTGAAACAGAAACACTAATCTTTGGGACCTGTCCTCTGAGTCTCTCAAGTTTATTGACTGAACTAAGTGCAGCACATTTAAAGTTCTTCTAAGACATTTTGAGATTGTGAAAGGAACTGTAAATGGAAGTCTTTCATCTTCCGTTGTCATCCAGTAATGCAGATATACGACTTACTTAATCCATTTCCCAGAAGTGATGCAGTTTTGATAGCTTTGGTGTGGTGTGCTTTTGTCGATTTTTAAACTCCTTCCATCATGATCCATTATTTTTCTTTCTTCCCCATTCTGTTTTGGAAATACAGACTTGTTTGAGGAATAGGCAGTGATTCCAGATATTTTCCTAATTGACCTGTTCTGAGATTTTAATGTATATCTCTGGAACCAGTGTGACTTGAACCCAGGCCTCCTGGCCCAGATGTTGCGACATACCACTGCACCAGAGGCACTATGTCGACAATTCCAATATACAGTAGTCCGAGGAGACATTAACAAAATGCAAAAGAAAGTCCCTCTTGCTCTGTCTCCACTGTTGCTTTAGCTGAGCTCTGGAATTCTCTCCCTAACGTTTCCACTCCTCTTTCTCCTTTAAGACGTACCTTGAAATCTATCTCCCCATGAACAGGCTTTTGATCATCAGCCTTACTACCATCTTAAGTGGGTCAGCGTGAAATTTTACTGAACACGCTCCTTTTTTTAAACTAAATCATGGCTATATGTCTAACCATAGAATCCTTACAATGTGGAAACAGGCCATTTGGCCCAACAATTCCACACCAATCCTCTGAAGAGTATCCCACCCCGACTCATTCCCCTACCACACTATATTTCACCTGACTATTGCACCTAGCCTGGACACTATGGACAATTTAGCTTGGCCAGTTCATCTAACCTGCACATCTTTGAACTGGGGGAGGAAACCGGAGCACCTGGAGGAAACTGGGGAGAATGTACAAAATCCATATAAAGTCACCTGAGGCTGGAATGAAACCCAGGTCTCAGGTGCTGTGAGGCAGCAGTGCTAGCCACTGTATTGCCCTAAATGCAAAATAAATGTAAGTTGTTTGTTATTCCAATGGGATATGGCCTCTCTGCAATGGACACATCTATTGCTGTAAGTAAGGAAGACACATTATCTTGGGTTTTGTAGCCAGAAACATGAATATGCTCTTAAGTTATGAGTAATTTAGTTTCCCTGCCATAGATTAGTAGCAGTTTACATCAATGCACAGAGTTGTGAATTCTTGCCAATACATCACACCAGTGTTGAAAAGGGCAGTGCTTACATGAAGAAAGGTGGAAATTCACTCCATGAATAATTTCCCTTCCAAAAACAATGGATCTGTGTTTGACATTAAATGTGATTTAAACGTGGTCTTTTTCAATGTTTGCTTTATTTTTAACTTAAAGGAGATTGCAGTTACAGAAGTTTGAGTATGATCTTTCCTTGTTAGAAAGAATTTAAGCTGTTCCAATTGGCACCATTTTCCTCTGGAGTCTAAGGCTGTACCTTTTTCTACAGTGGGAGAAAGTGAGGACTGCAGATGCTGGAGATCAGAGTCGAGAATGTGGTGCTGGAAAAGCACAGCAGGTCAGGCAGCATCCGAAGAGCAGGAGAATTGACGTTTTGGGCATCAGCCCTTCATTTGGAATGAATTGACGTTTTGGGCAGATGTTCTCCATCAGGGCTGAGGAAGGGCATATGCCTGAATCGTCAACTCTCCTGCTCCTCGGATGCTGCCTTACCTGCTGTGCTTTTCCAGCACCAAACTCTCGACTCTTTTTCTGTATTGACTCGTGTTGCAGAAGAAGTCCAAAAATGGCCTCCTATTTATATTCAACTGCACTGTGGGATAAGCATTTTGCAATTTGTTGTCTAGTACACTTCAGCCTTTTTTGCTAATAGCTACAAATTTGGTGATTTAGATGCTAAAGCTAAAAATCACTTGAAAATAACCTTATAAAGCAAAAAAATCTCTACCCAAAGCACAACCTAAATATAAAATCTAAACATACAGGAATGTCCAGTTCTGCTGTCACTATTTGCGATAAGTAAGCATACCAGTGGGGGAGTAAAAGGTCTCTTATCAGCCATCTCCAGAGCAAAATAAATTGTTAATGAAGACTATTCTTCAATCATCTTGGAACAGCAGCTTTTGTAAGCATCTTTTTTTGTTTTTGTTGTTGTCCAGAGTTCTAACTGTGAACTCTAAAGGTGTTCTCATCATATCTTGGCCAGTTCTCAGAATTTCCTTCTGCATTTCAGTTGAAACCAAGTGATGCTGCCTGCAGTTTTTCAAAACCAATACTGACAAAGCAAGCAGCCACATGTACACAGCTGATGATTCTGTCCACCAAAATACAGAGTCCGTGAGAATCATGCAGGTTTAGTTATGCATCGGGTCAAAGTCTCTACAGCGAAATGAGCCAGAGAATGATTTTTCTACACGACAAATGAATGTTATTGGTATCCAATGGAAAGTGATGCTACGCTGCTCAGACCCTGTGCTTTTTCGCTCCTCAAGGGACCTAGTTTATTAACAGCCTGTGTCAGTGTGATGCAGATGAAGTTCTGATGGCTTCATTTATCTGTATTTATCTCAGGTGCAGCTCAGAGACTCCTTGTCGCTGCAGCTTATTTCTGAGTTAATGTCATAGAGTCATAGAGATGTACAGCATGGAAACAGACCCTTTGGTCCAACCTGTCCATGCCAGCCAGATATGCCAAACCAATGTAGTCCCATCTGCCAGCACCTGGCCCATATCCCTCCAAACCCTTCCTATTCATATACCCATCCAAATGCCTTTTAAATGTTGCAATTGTACCAGCCTCCACCACTTCCTCTGGCAGCTCATTCCATATATGCACCACATTCTGCATGAAAAAGTTGCCCCTTAGGTTTGTTTTTATATCTTTCCCCTCTCACCCTAAAGCTATGCCCTTTAGTGCTGGACTTCCCCACCCCAGGGAAAAGACTTTGTCTATTTACCCTCTACATGCCCTTCATAATTTTGTAAACCTCTATAAGGTCACCCCTCAGCCTCTGACGCTCCAGGGAAAACAGCCCCAGCTTGTTCAACCTCTACATATAGCTTAACTCCTCCAACCCTGGCAATATCCTTATAAATATTTTCTGAACCCTTTCAAGTTTCACAACATCTTTCCGATAGGAAGGAGACCAGAATTGCACACAATATTCCAACAGTGGCCTAACCAATGTCCTGTACAGTTGCAACATGATCTCCCAACTCCTGTGTTCAATACCCTGACCAATAAAGGAGAGCATACCAAATGCCTTCTTCACTATCCTATCTACCTGTGACTGCACTTTCAAGGAGCTATGAACCTGCACTCCAAGGTCTCTTTGTTCAGCAACACTTCCTCGGACCTTACCATTAAATGTATAAGTCTTGCTAAGATTTGCTTTCCCAAAATGCAGCACCTCGCATTTATCCAAATTAAACTGTGCGGGTCAGGTGAATTGGCCATGCTAAATTGCCCGTAGTGTTAGGTAAGGGGTAAATGTAGGGGTATGGGTGGGTTTCGCTTCGGCGGGTCGGTGTGGACATGTTGGGCCGAAGGGCCTGTTTCCACACTGTAAGTCTAATCTAACCTAATCTAATCTAATCTAATCTAAACTCTATCTGCCACTTCTCAGTCCATGGACCCATCTGGTCAAGATCCTGTTGCATTCTGAGGTAACCCTCTTCACTGTTCACTATACCTCCAATTTTGATGTCATCTGCAAACTTACTAACAGTACCTTTATGCTCACATCGAAATCATTTATGTAAATAACAAAAAGTAGAGGGCCCAGCATCGATCCTTATGGCATTCCACTCGCCATAGGCCTCCAGTCTGAAAAACAACCCTCCACCACCACCCTCTGTTTTCTACCTTGGAACCAGTTCTGTATCCAAATGGCTAGTTCTCCCTGTATTCCATGAGATCTAACCTTGCTAATCAGTCTCCCATGAGGAACCTTGTCGAACGCCTTACTGAAGTCCAGATAGATTACATCTACCGCTCTGCCTTCATCCATCCTCTTTGTTACTTCTTCAACAAACTCAATCAAGTTTGTGAGACATGATTTCCCACACACAAAGCCATGTTGACTATCCCGAATCAGTCCTTGCCTTTCCAAATACATGTACATCCTGTTCCTCAGGATTCCCTCCAACAACTTGCCCACCACCAGGCTCACTGGTCTATAGTTCCCTGGCTTGTCCTTACCACTCTTCTTAAACAGTGGCACCACGTTTGCTAACCTCCAGTCTTCCGGCACCTCACCTGTGACTATCAATGATACAAATATCTCAGCAAGAGGCCCAGGAATCACTTCTCTAGCTTTCCACAGAGTTCTCGGGTACACCTGATCAGGCCCTGGGGATTTATCCACCTTTACCCATTTCAAGGCATCCAGCACTTCCTCCTCTGTAATCTGGGCATTTTGCAAGATGTTACCATCTATTTTCCAACACTCTATATCTTCCATATTGTTTTCCACAGTAAATACTGATGCAAAATACTCGTTTAGTATCTCCCCCATTTTCTGTGGCTCCATACCCTAAAGGCCGCCTTGCTGATCTTTGAGGGGCCCTATTCTCCCCCTAGTTACCCTTTTGTCCTTAATATATTTGTGAGACCCCTTTAGATTCTCCCTAATTCTATTTGCCAAAGCTATCTCATGTCCCTGTTTTGCCCTCCTCATTTCCCTTGTAAGTATACTCCTACTTCCTTTATAATCTTCTTAGGATTCACTTTATCTATCCTGTCTATACCTTACATATGCTTCTGTCTTTTTCTTAACCAAACCCTCAATTTTTTTAGTCATCCGGCATTCCATATACCTACCAGCCTTTCCTTTCACCCCAACTGGAATATACTTTCTCTGGATTCTCGTTATCTCAATTCTGAAGGCTTCCCATTTTCCAGCCGTCCCTCTACCTGCGAACAGCTGCCCCCAATCAGCCTTCGAAAGTTTTTGCCTAATACCGTTAAAATTGGCCTTTCTCCAATTTAGAACTTCAATTTTTAGATCTGGTCTATCCTTTTCCATCTAATTTAAAATCTAATAGAATTATGGTCGCTGGCCCCAAAGTGCTCCCCCACTGACACCACAGTCACCTGCCTTGCCTTATTTCCCAAGAGTAGGTCAAGTTTTGCACCTTCTCTAGTAGCTACATCCACATACTGAATCAGAAAATTGTCTTGTACACACTTAACAATTTCCTCGCCATCTAAACCCTTAACACTATATGGCAGTCCCACTCTATGTTAGAAAAATTAAAATCCCTTCCCTTTATCATCCTATTATTCTTACAAGTACGGAGATCTCCTTACAAATTTGTTTCTCAATTTCCTTCTGACTATTAGGGTGTCTGTAATACAATCTCAATAAGGTGATCATCCCCTTTTGATTTCTCAGTTCCACCCAAATAACTTCCCTGGATGTATTTCCGAGAATATCCTCCCTTAGTACACGTGTAATCCCTTGTCAAAAACGCCACTCCCCCTCCTCTCTTGCCTCCCTTTCTATCCTTCTTGTAGCATTTGTATCCAGAAACATTAAGCTGCCAGTTCTGCCCATCCTTGAGCCATGTGTCCGCAATTGCTATGTTATCCCAGTGCCATGTTCCTAACTATGCCCTGAATTCATCTGCCTCCACAGTTAGGCCTCTTGCATTGAAATAAATGCAGTTTAATTATTAGTCCTACCATGTCCCTGCCTGCTCTGACTGTTTGACTCACTTCTGTTCTCAACTGTATCAGTCTCAGATTGGCCTCTTTCCTCACTATCTCCCTGGGCCCCACCCCCCCACCTTACTAGTTTAAATCCTCTTGAGCAGCTCTAGCAAATTTCCCTGCCAGTATATTAGTCCCCTTCCAATTTAGATGCAAACCGTCCTTCTTGTACAGGTCACCTCTACCCCAAAAGAGATTCCAATGATCCAAAAGTGTGAATCCTTCTCCCATACACCAGCTCCTCAGCGATGCATTCATCTGCTCTATCCTCCTATTCCTGCCCTCACTAGCTCATAGCACTGGGAGTAATCCAGATATTATTACCCTTGAGGACCTCCTTTTTAAATTTGTGCCTAACTCTCTATAATCTCCCTTCAGAATCTCAACCTTTTTCCTTCCTGTGTTGTTGGATACAATGTGGGCAATGACCTCTTGCTGGTTCCCCCCTCTCCCCCAAGTACGTTCTGCACCCGACGTACCCCACGTTGTAATAGAGCCAGTCCCAATACCAGAAACTTGGTTGTTCATGCTTTGTTCCCCTGAGAATCCATCATCCCCTACATTTTCCAAAACAGCATACCTGTTTGAAGTGGGTATACCCACAAAAGACTCCTGCACTAGCTGCCTACCTTTCTTACCCTTCCTGGAGTTAACCCATCTCTGTGACTGTATCTGGGATTTTTCCCCCTTCCTATAACTGCCGTCCATCACATACTGTTGCTGTTGCAAATTTCTCATTACTTCTAACTATCTCTCCAACCGATCCATTCGATCTGATAAGATTTGCAACCAAAAACATTTATGGCAGTAACCCTTAAACTCTCTTTAAACTCCCACATCTGACAGGAATTACATATCAATGCACTAAAGGCCATTTTTGCTCCTTCACAATCTACAGACCCAGAAGTTAACACCGTCTTATTCCTCTACAAACATTACACCAGGTTAAATTAATAGTTATGGCTTATATTTTAATCAAGAGACATATTCCAAAACATATAGCCAAGAAAGAATCCACTCTATTCACTACTGCAGATTCTCTGTAAGCCACACATTAAACAACAATTAACTTATCTGATTCTGTGCTGTGAACTTTGCCCAACAGTTCCTCCAAGATTAGTTGTGAATTTAACAGTCTGTTAAATTTCCCAGATGCACTCCGATGTCCAATGACACATGAATTCAAACAGCAAAGGCAGTAATTGCGCAGGTTCTCTCTCTCTCTCTCTCTCTCTCTCTCTCTCTCTCTCTCTCTCTCCTGCAATGTCCTCACCATGTGCTTCCTTTGTCTGTTGTTCTCCCTTTTAAAACTGCTGTTGATTTGACTTTTTTTCCCCAAAGTTCCAAAACAGTGCAACAGCATATAAAACAGTAATTGCTGCTCCTGGAATTCGAGGAAAACACCTCCAGCACCAAAAATACCTCAATAAGGAGCAGCTGTTACAGGCAGAAATTTTTCCCATCTTCCATCTTGGATATCTTGCTGATTTTTTTTTTAAGAATAATACATTCCTTCTATAACCTTGTGGATATACTCACATACAGAAAAGTTGGAATGGGAAGAGTTTTGATCTGTTTTAAGGTGCTTTGAATGACTATTTCAATTTCCATGACCACCAACCATCTTCAGGTTCATAGAATTATAGGATCCCAACAAGTCCACACCAACCTTCCAAAGAGTAACCCACCCAGATCTATTCCCCTACCCTATTATCCTATATTTACACATAATAAATGTACCTTACTGACACATCCCTGAACACTATGGGCAATTTAGTGTGGCCAATTCACCTAACCTACACATCTTTGGATTCTGGGAGGAAACCAGAGCACCCAGAGGAAACCTACACAGGCACAGGGAGAATGTGCAAACTCCACACAGATAGTCAGCTGAGGCTGGAATTGAACCCAGAACCCTGACGCTGTGAGGCAGCAGTGCTAACCACTGAGTCACTGTGCCGCCCCATGAGGTTCTACTCATTAAGAGGTGCCGGTTGATAGATTTGGATCTCTTTCAAGTGGATACTTGCCAGGGTCCATTTTACCTGCACTATTTCCTGTAGTCAGGTCAACGCCTGGCAGTTCCTGTTCCTCACTGAGTTAGATATATATTGTTTCCTATTCAAGATGAGGTAGTCTTATTCCCATACTTATTAGACTGCTTCATCATTTATCTATGCCCCAACTCTCCACTGGACCATCAGTGGTCAGGTTAACACTAACTCCTTCCCAGTGACTGCCAGAAATCAGACCTTGCTGCTAAAGTTGCTGGGGAAACTCAGCACGCTATCAATGCATGAGCAAGTAGACCTTTTCGTTACATCCCTACGGAAATTACTAGGAAAAAGGAAAATAGGGTTTGCTTCACATAATATACATGCTAAAATGAAGAAAGGCTTGCCTTGATCAGACCGTAGGAGCAGAAATTAGGCCATTTGGCCCATTGAATCTGTTCTATCATTCAATCATGGCTGAAAGGTTTTCAACCCCATTTTCCTGCTTTCTCCCTGTAATCTTTGATTCCCTTGGCATTTAAGAATTTATCTTTCTCTGTCTTAAATACACTCAATGACCTGGCCTCCACAGCCTTCTGTGACAGTAAATTTCATAGATTTGCCATTCTCCAGCAAAAGAAATTTGTCCTTTTCTCCATTCCAAATGATCTTCCCTTTACTGTAAGGCTGTGCCCTTAGGTTGTCATCTTTCCTGCCAATGGAAACATTTTCCTAATGTCCACTCTGTCCAAGCTGTTCTGTATTGTGTAAGTTTTCAATGAGATCTCCCCCCTCATTTCTCTAAACTCCATGAATGATAGACTCAGAGCCCTCAAACGTTCCCATATGTTGCACCTTCCAAATGTCAGCATGTTGCAAAATATGTCATGGAAAATTGAATACTTTAACAGTGTACTTGCTGTCGTAAAGAGTCGTTTTGCGAACACCAAGCTTCAGTAAACATCTGTGTGATAATGGTAAGGTAATCTGCTTTTGAGTGATGTTACTTGAGGGATGAATGTTGGTCAAGACGCTGGGGAGAACATTCCCACTGTCCTTCAGAATAGCATGGGTGGATCGATTACACCCTCCAGAGACGACAAACAAAACCACAGTTTAAGATCTTTAATGAAAGATGGCACCACCACTGTTACGTTCTTTAATGAAAGGGTGCCTTTGAACCTTTGTATAAATGAACTGTGAGCTGTGCAATACTCTTTATCCAGTGGGACCTGCTAGTGGAGGGAGCAGCAGATTATGTTGTTTGTCATAACTCATTGGTTAAGTATTCAACTGAGGCTCCAAAGTTTAAGTTGAAGTTGGATTGACTGTATTGGTTTTCGTGAAGTGAACCATTGTATCACAGAGAGTTTGGTATGAGAATACGGGTCATTGAACATGTCTGCCAGCAATAATGGTGATTCTTTCTTTGTCCAAAAAACTAATATTGGTGAAGGACAGATTTATATAGCAACAGAATATCATTGACAGCTGCACAGTATTCTAGGCCTTTCACAATGCTCCAATATTGCAGAGGCTGGTGCTCAAATGTAACTAAGACCTGGATAACATTTATGTTGGGGACGATGAATGGCAAGTAGCATTTACACCACAGAAATGTCAGGCAATTTCTGTCTTCAATAAAAGAGGTTCTAATCCTGTACCTCACTGAAACACTCACTATTTACATCCTAGATGTTACCAGTAACTAGAAACTGAACTGGATTAGCACATATCAGAAGTTGATGGAAGTTGTGGCTGTCTGGGTGCAGTACCAACAACATTTAAAACAATGCAGCCCACCTGATTAGCACCCCATCCACCATCTTAAATATCCACTCCCTTCACCACTGATGTATGGTTGCAGCATTGTCTACCATCTACAAAACACACCGCAGCAACTCACCAAGGCTCCTTTGACAGCACCTTTCAAACCTGTGATTTCTCTAACTGAGAAAAAAAAGGGCAGCAGAAGCCTGGGAACACTTCCTGTGCATTCCCTTAGTTTTACACCATCCTGACTTGGAACTATGTCATCTGTCATGGGGTCCAAATTCTGGAACTCCCTCCATGATAATACTATGGTATCCCTCCGCCAAATGGACTGCAGCAGTTCAAAAAGGCAGCTCATTACCACCTCCTCCTGGGGCAATCAAGGAGGTGCAATAAACGCTAGCCCAACCAGCAATGCTTGTATCCCATGAACAAGTAAAAGAAATTAGATGTAATAATGAAAGCAGAAAGTTGTAAAACCTTTGGAACAAATAATAGAGTAAATTGCCAGTGCAATACTTCCTGCAAAAAGAAAAACTGACCCCTTCAGAAATCTCTTGCTAGACAAGTGACATAATTAAGTGGCTGTGCTTTTTCATCTACAATATGCAAACTGATGGTGGCATTCACCTCGCTTTTTCCTGGTTTTATATTTCTGCCTTCCTTGCCCACCATCATCTTCTCATTCCGCTATATAATGTTGAACCATCCTCCTGACCTCCTCATCCATCCTCCAGGATATTTCTGCTGCTTCTGACTGGCATCGTTTCTGCTGTTATTTCACCATATGTTTGATGCTCAGTGCCTCCTAGTTTGTGTCCCATTCTCTGCTATTGTTTGTCTAAATTCCCTTTCCCTTCTACTCTTTGAAATATCTCCTGATAGTCCATTCCTTCAATCAAATAGGACACAGTTCCTAATCTCTTTAATGTTCATTTTCCCTGGCTCCAACTGGAGCACTTTAACTTTTAGGTTAGAAATAACTGTTGGTTGTTGCTAATCCATGGAAACCATGGATGTTCTGCCTTCTCCATGTTGGCTGATCACCTACTGTCTACTCGCACTCACTGGCCACCCCCAATTGTGTTAGATTCTGTTGTATGCATGTCAGGCAAGGGTTAATGTGTAGAGAAAAAGAAACAGGAGTTTGATCAACTCCTTGATAATTCAATGATAGTAAGCCGAACCTTAGCTTCCTCTGGCTGTAGCAAACATTAGGATAGTAGCTAAATATTTACTGTATGGAGTAGCTTTCCACTGGACTAACTCTCCCAGGCATTACGGATTTGTTTCCTTTGTTAATATTTTCTCTCTGTAGTGCTGCGGACGCTGTACAGATCTCTGACGAAGCTAGCACGATAGTGGAAAGCCATTCCATGCCTGTATTGCTATCTTGTAACATGATTCACTGTACTGTCATATGTGGCAATTGTAAAGGTCACAGCCATTTGTCTTTCATAGGGAAAGAGTAAACTCTTCCTCTGCTTCCAACTGCAATTCTTTGTCTTAAACATTTATATCGAGTTGTACGTTTTAAAAATAATGTTTCTTCACATGGACAGTGCTGGTTGGGCCAGTGTTTGTTGCCTGTCTCTGAGTCTATAGGTGGTAGTGAGCTGTCTTGTGTGGGCACACTCACAGTGGAGTGCCCCTTTGAGATGTGTTTGTGAAAGGGCTACTGTGAGTGTTGGGAATTGAGATAGTATAAGTCCACCCATCCAGCCATCCATGGACAAATGCCTTCATCCAGTGGCACTGTCACTTTGAAAAGCCCTGGATAAAAGCTTTTGACTTACCAAAACTGCAGCGCTAGATATTGGCACATACTCTGCCACTGCTATTTATCGTTTGAAAGTGGAATATTGGGAAGAGAATCACGAGATTGTGTAAACTTTCAGGGGAAATGATGAAAGCAATTGTCTCCATATATTTCCTGATGGTTAAAAATAACATAACTTGCTACTACTTATGTAACAGAGTTGTTCCGTTTGTTTTTATTTCAGTATGAATTCAAAGCCAAGAACATCAAGAAAAAGAAAGTGAATATAATGGTGTCAGTGGATGGTGTCAAAGTTCTTCTCAGGAAGAAGAAGAAGGTAAATTGACCTTGAGCGATCTTTTGAAGTGTTGATTTACAGCGAGGTCGATGCCCTGGAGCATGCAGTCACCATCCATTACTGAAGATTCATGTTTTCTGCTTCTCCTGGTTCAGTGGGTGCAGTTCGATGCAGCGTGCTAAGGAGTTTATTCATTTACAATAGCCATGGCTGCTCAGATATCTGACCCCCTCTGTGTATTTATAGGAATCTGCTTTAGCTGCTGACAGAACTCATAAAGCCTCCATCCTCAGATGTGGTGCTGATTGAATGTGACATCTGTTTACGCTTGCCACTACCTATCTAGTAGGTCTGCAAAGGGGTGAGATTGTTAGTGGTAGCTGTGAGTTAGAAGCAGTGGTTAACCATTACAATGGGCACTTGGGGCTGGTGGTGGCTCCAGGATTTTCCATCAAGCCAAATTAAAATTCTGCAGTAGGACAAGTCCTGCCAGCTGCCCGGGGGGCTGGTTTTCAAACAGAATGCAGCTTAGCCTCTCCTCAGCTTGGAAGTCTGAGGCCTAAGTGAGACAGTTGTTAAACTATCCCACCTTCCCAGTTTTCGGTCTTTGTTATCCTGTTGTCCGATCCGTCAGACGTCCTGATTGAAGGGGTGTACCATCAACTTCATCTTGAGGTGTTCTGCCTTGCATTGATGGTGTTGCATTAAATAGAGATGGAAGACCCACACTCTCTTCATAACTTGATGCTGGGTCTATTTGTAGTTAAAGATCCAGCTCCCAGCTTTCCTCTTTTCCTTTCCTGCTCTTCCGCCCACACTCATAGAGTGGGCGCATGAAATCCAGGGCCAATGTAAAGAGTCTCTTGGCCTTTTTAACCTGAGACAGGAACTAGATATTTCCTGGAAAAATCTTACAGCATCAAATGTAAAAGCAGGAGTCGGCCATTCAGCCCCTTTTTAGGCCTGTTCCACCATTCAGTAAAACGATGGCTATTCTGATTGTGGCCTTACTAAACTGCCTATTCTCATAACCCTTAACTCCCTTGCTGATCAAACATCAAAGCCATCGGGGATAGAGAATTCCAGAGTTTAATTACCCACTGCGAGACAAAATCACTGCTCAGATCCACTTTGAAATGGAGATCCCTTATGCTAAAACTGTGTCTTTCTAGTTTTTTGTTTTCCCATGAGGAGAAATAACTTTTCAGAATCTACTGCGTCAAGTTCACTTAGAATTCTATGTTTCAGTAAAACTGCTTCTCACTTTTCTGAACTCACAGTAAAAGCCTAATCTGCTTGACCTTTCACCATTAAACAAAGTGGTCATCTCAGGAGACAACCTCCAGGAACTTTCTCCAAGCTTCCAAAGACCTACCCGCTGAAAAGCCCTGTTCAGCTGTAGCAGGACGTTTCTACTTCACTCTTATTGCAATAAAGACCAATATTCCATTCACTTTTCTAATTATTTTCTGAATCTACATATTAATCATTTGCATATGAGGACATTGAGATCCCTCTCCACTGCAAGACTGTGTAGTCTATCTCCATTTAAATAATCGGATTTTCTATTCTTTTGATGAAAGTGCCGAACTTCTCATTTTCATAACTTATACTTCATCTACCATATGGTCACCTACTCACTTCATCTATCACAATCCCGTCGCAAACTCTTTCCATCCTTCTCATAACTTACTTTCCCTCCCTCAATAAATTGTGCTACATTGTAATTAATAAAAATTATCAACGCTGGTCCCTTGTACCCAACCAGCAAAGCTATTCTCCCTACCACCTCTCCGCTCCAACCACCACCACCGCCAAACAGAAACCTGTTTGTCCTAGAGCAAAGATCAGGAGAATCCTCCCTGTTAGTTTTATATCTGGTTTTACTGAAACGTACATTGTTTGTCTGGGAGCAGTACTTTGAAAAGTTGCATTACAGAAGGTACATTTGCAACACCCAATGGAAGTCAACAAGATTGTGTCATAGTGAAGCATTAAAATGCAGGCTGTTGCAGGAGGAAAACCAGACCCAAAGGTGGCTTCTATAAAATTATAGTGTCCTTTTTATGTGAATGGTGTATGATTGTACTGGAGGCAAATCAGCGCATCTACCACATACAGCTTTTATTAACTGAAATGTGCATGCTCTTTCTGAATGGTTAATTGTAATTTACTTCAAGCCTGCAAAGCTAAGAAATGCACTAGTTAGTGGTCAGAATGACCTGTGACCCATTGCTTTTGGTCTTTAAAGCCGTGATGGGAACTTGAAGACGGGGAAATGTTTGTAATCAGTACAGGCTTGTGATCCCTGATGTTTCTCTTTATTTTAAAAAATTTTTCATTACTAACAAATGTTAGCCTAAAGTAGCATTGGATGCAGCAGTAGGGAGCCTTTTACAGGAGCCCTTTGTATATATTGGCACTTCTATTTAAAAGCAGTGCTTAAGTTAATCTGCACCATCGTTCTTGTATGAGCTGTGAAAATGTGAGAAAGAGGGATGCTGCCATCCTTTGCAAACATCTTTTTTTTTCTTGGTAATGATTTGATGCCGATGGTCAGCTGGAAGCTTTCAATCCACTTTTGAGAAACATTCCTGGGCTACCTGCCTCCCTGTGTTGGTTACACAGTCAATATTTCCAGACAAGAAGAACTTTAATGAGCGTCAAAGGGAATTCCATTATCTCTGTCAGAGGGATGACGCACCAGCAGATGTCCATTATTGTCACACTTGCCCAGTACAAGTGCATACATGAGTTGAAGAATCTTGGAATATGGGAAGTAGTCTGAGTATGTGCCTCAAAGTGTATAATGTGTATCTTTAAAAATCAACTCCACTATGAAAAAACCCGGTCTCCTCAAAGCACACCACCTGGGAGAACAGTGCTATCGTTGCTACAAAATTCTTGGGGTTGGACATCAGAGTAGCCCTAATTCACTTCATATTTGAGCAAGACTCCTTTTAGCAAAGGAGTGTTCAACACTTTACTCTCTCTGCCCTACAAAGGCCTTTGAAGGATTCCTGTAATTAGGTTGCTGGGAAATGTATAGAGGTGAACTCACGTGAATCTTTTCCCTCATTTTGTTTTATCACTTGTATCAAGTAGGTAGAGGTTTATAGTAGCACTTCAAACTAGGCCACAGTATGAGATTGATGTGCTATGGCACAGTTTCTTCAGGTGGGTTCCAGTGTCATGCTAACAGCTGAACTGTAACTTGGAGGGAAAGAGGTCAGAGAGTGACCACAAAATTGCGAGCTCCAGTTATTGCTGCATTCCCACTTTTAACATCACCGGATTTTGACTGCCGATGAGATTCACTCTGGATCCTGATGGGAGTGAGTAATCAGTGTCAGTTGGGGTCCCATGATGCATGTGGCCCTGATGTCTTTTTAAGCCAGTTCTGAATGGAGTGGCTGTGATTGTTGGTGAAGGAATCAAGAAGAGACTTTCAAGGGGCTTGTCCCATCCACCTGCGAATTCAGTGCAATTTCCTTTTATTGCTCTAATTCGAAGTTTGTTGGACTTGATGCAGTCCTCCTGTAGAGAAGCACCTCAGTGCAGCTATATCAGAGTACACCGATTTTGACACATGTAGTCTCACACTGACTTTATACTCATAAATTGGAAGTGTTATTTTTATGCCAACAGTTGTATAGCTGGGTATGTAAAAGAACAGAGTGAATATTTAGGAGGACCCTGGGGGAAGAAGTACAATGTATTTAGTCCTAAATTATCTTCACGGAAATACCACCATATTTTGTTACGTTCTGAAGTTTGGACTTTTTATTGGATACTGCCCTTCCTTCAGAAGCAAATCAAAAAGTGTACCAAATTTGCAAATAACTTTCAAAATCTTGTGAATGACAAGTTCTCTGCTCAATTGTGTCCACTGGCGTAGAGTGGCATGGTGTGTTTTAAAGGAATGTACTTATCAATCAAAGATCTTGAGATCCTCTTTGCTTTCCGAAGACTTGATGACATACCACTTTAGAATTACAACTTTTATGTTGCTCAGAAGGAATCTGACTGCTTCAGCAGCATAATGCTGAACAGAGTGCAGACTTGTTTGGGCAAGAGTTTGAATTTAGTCATACGGATATAGTGAGAAGGAATTTCAGTGGCTCATCAGACTCTGCTCTTTTTGGATGGGATTGGTGCTGTTTGCTGCTCATTTGCTAAGGTAATGAGTAAAGCTGAGGTTTGGGTTAGTCTTTCTGCCTCTGGCTACTGCCATGTTTTAGATTGATTGAGACCTTTTGCAACTGTTTGCATCTTCATGTTTTCTGAAGGTGGAGGAAAAATCGATTGAATTCCTATTTGGAAAAACAAAAACACAAGTTCAGGTTATAATTTGCTTTGCTGCAAGAATGGAAATTGTTTTTTTTCTCATTTTTAACACGAGTGAGTTTTCATTAATACAAGAGGCGAGCTGTTCCTAACTTTATTTTTTTGGAAGTATCATTTCCTGTGAAATGGATTCCTGTCCAAGCACTGAGAATGTATTCAAACTCATGCATGAATTAATGTATTTGTTGGCTAGCCATTGCTGTGTTTCAGCATTATGTGCATTTTTACTGAGCTTTTTTTTTGTAGTGCATTAACAGTCTACAATAGGAAGGAGAATTTTTGTTCTGATTTCTGAGTGCTTTCCTATTTTGGATTATTAATTGCTTTGTTGATTATTGTACACTTCAGATGACCAAGAGTCTAGAAGCTAAGGATGAGGACAGGAGAGTGACCCCGACTTCATTCTGGATGACTCTCCTTGTAAGTTGCCTTGCAATATTAATTTTTATGCTATTTTACAGATGCTTTAATTTGAATATTTGTTTGAAGCAAGTTTCTATATGTGCACTTCATTATAAAAGACAAAGAAATCTGCATTAATGCAGCACCTTTCAAGAACACAGGAAAACCCATAGAACAGCATCTGGACCAGATAGGCCAATGGGCTGAGAAGTGGCAGATGGAGTTTAATACAGAAAAATGCGAGGAGCTGCATTTTGAGAAAGCAAATCTTAGCAGGACTTATACACTTAATGGTAAGGTCCTAGGGAGTGTTGCTGAACAAAGAGACCTTGGAGTGCAGGTTCATAGCTCCTTGAAAGTGGAGTCACAGGTAGATAGGATGGTGAAGACGGTATTTGGTATGCTTTCCTTTATTGGTCAGAATATTGAGTACAGGAGTTGGGAGTCATGTTGCGGCTGTACAGGACATTGGTTAGGCCACTGTTAGAATATTGCGTGCAATTCTGGTCTCCTTCCTATCAGAAAGATGATGTGAAACTTGAAAAGGTTCAGAAAAGATTTACAAGGATGTTGCCAGGGTTGGAGGACCTGAGCTACAGGGAGAGGCTGAACAAGCTGGGGCTGTTTTCCCTGGAGTGTCGGAGGCTGAGGGGTGACCTTGTAGAGGTTTACAAAATTGAGGGGCATGGATAGGATAAATAGACAAAATCTTTTCTCTGAGGTCGGGGAGTCCAGAACTAGAGGGCATAGGTTTAGGGTGAGAGGGGAAAGACATAAAAGAGACCTAAGGGGCAACTTTTTCACGCAGAGGGTGGTATGTGTATAGAATGAGTTGCCAGAGGAAGTGGTGGAGGCTGGTACAATTGTAACATTTAAGAGGCATTTGGATGGGTATATGAATAGGAAGGGTTTGGAGGGATATGGGCCGGGTGCTGACAGGTGGGACTAGGTTGGGTTGGAATATCTGGTCGGCATGGACGGGTTGGACCGAAGGGTCTGTTTCCATGTTGTACATCTCTATGACTCTATGAACTTTGCGCCTAACGAAGTATATTTTTTGAAATGTGGTCATTATTATGTAAGAAATGTAGTTCCTATTTTGCACACTGCAAGATCCCACAAATGCATTGATCAGATCATCAGTTTCAGTGATGTTGCTTGTAGTATAAATATGAGCCAGAAAAGCTGACAGGCTTTGTGATGATTGCAAAAAGGTGATTTTAGGAGAGAGGACACACATTGAATGTTTTTGATGGATTGTCAGAAGTACTCTGTGCTATTAATAATAGGCTGAGGAATTTAGCTGAGAATTAATGAGGTACCCAAGTGAGGGATCAATCTTTGAGTTGCTGCTAGTTTGGTAGAAGAGGTACAGAGTATTGGTAAGACGAAAAGCAGTTGGGCGCTCTTTACTTGTCACGGTGTTTTGCTTATTTGCTTCAATGGATTGCTGTAAAGTTATTAAATGGTGAGGCTAACAAGCCACTTATCAGAGATTTTAACAAGTTTAAGAACTACAACTACTGTGAATTGGAAACCAAGTAGCCTTGAATTTTGCAATTGAAATGGAATCCCAAGTCACTAATTCAGCAGGCAGTGAACACACAAGTTGAAAGAAATAAGTTCACCGACTGAATCTATTGCTAAATGCTTTAAAAACAGTGATCAAAAGTAACGTGCATATGTAAAAGACCTATCTCCTATTTTGAATTCCTCAAGACAAGTTTGTGAAATCCTGGAGTTAGTTTGCTAATTTATTTGCAATCTTGCAGCTGTCCCTACAGGAACCAACTTTGTCAGCCATAATCTTTCATTCCTCAAAAATTGTATTGCATTCACAAAAATTGCACAACTAATGCCATAAGAGTTCAATTTGGATGTTACCAAAGGAAGTGATGGAGGCTGGTATGATTGCAACATTTAAGAGGCATTTGGATGGAATATGAATAGGGAAGGGTTTGGAGGGGTATGGGCCAGGTGCTGGCAGGTGGGACTAGATTGGGTTGGGATATCTGGATGGCATGGACGGGTTGGACCGAAGGGTCTGTTTCCATGTTGTACATCTCTGACTCTATGACTCTAGATGCCTGAAAGCAATTGCACTTATGAATGATAATTACAACATACATTCCATGGCAAAGATATCACTTGAGGGGTTTTACTCTGTTTCCTCAGAATATTACAGTAGGTGGATTTGTGCGAACCTTGGACTGTGGCTCTTTGAGCTTTTGCAGTGGCTGCCCTCAGCTTTAGTGCATTCTGGAGCTTGGAATGTGTCTCTCAGCAACATTCGTTAATGCACAACTCTTTGTATTGGAAGACTAGCTAGTTTCAAGTAGAACAAAAAATATTTTCCATTGAGTTGATGGTCTTCCAGCAGCAGTTATTGCTTATCTCTCTTGCTGAGGAGCCCAGAGTCCTGTTTGGGACGAACCTGGATAAAACCAACTGCATCCGTAACACTAACAGGAGGTCCCACCATCAGCCAGTTTGAAGTCAGTGCCTGTGGCAAGTGGTGAAACCCTGGGCATGCAGGAAGGATCTGTTGGAAAGAGCTCTTCCCATCACTAGTCAAGCTGCACCTTAGTGTCTGTTTGTAATCTCTGACAATGAGGCATTCAGTCAAATGACGTTGACAGGCTGCTCAGGAAGCAATCCAAGAGAATCTACCCTTTCCTTTTCCTACAGAGCTTCAGGTTTATGTCCTGACCAGCAGATGGACATGTGGTCAAAGTGTTATTTTTGTTCTGCATGGAGGGGCAGGTGTATGATCCAAATGCCTGCATCATTTTACAGCAACTTGAACAGTTCCATCCTTCACAACATTGGGAAGAGAGAGATCTTTAGCACCCAGTGAGAGTGGATGTTTGTGTACTGAGGGTGTACACAAAGTTTTGGATGCCCTCCTATAATCCAAGCTGATGTTAACACTGGACCTGTCCAGTCCCAGAGCAAAATCTGGCTTTGTCAGACCATTAGTTTTATTTTTGATATTTATTTATCTTGTCAATTACTGAACGTCTTCAAGAGTGGCTTCCAATGAGCTTTCAACAAAAGGACATCAATGTTTATTACAGACCAAAGGAAACAAAAAGGAGCTATAAAGATTCAGCCCTTTAACCCTCCACAGCAACTTTGGACCCTCATACCTAGCGAAGAGTCTCCTGTCTTCACTTGAAAATGAATTGTTCAGATGGCATGGTAATAGGTTTCTGGAACCATCGCCTTACTGATGGCTAAACACCTTGAAGCGGCCAAAGACACATGGGTTTTCCAGATGCTCAGCTCCCATCAGGTTTATGCTTCAGGAGTTTTCATCTAAGCTTATCAGGACCTTTTCTTCCCAACCTGACTTTTTATAGACTGTTGAAGTACAGCACCTTTCTGCTTTAATTGCCTGAGCTTCTGAATGGTTCTGTCTTTCTGTGGTACTGGACTCCTGTCACTAGTCAATGCAGGTTTTTAAAATCTCCACTACTCTTTGTTTCTAATGCACTGAACTGTCCACCTCAAGATCTTTCAAGGCTGTAAACTCTGACATAACAAATCCAAAATGAAACTACAGCCATGTATCCTGTACCTAACGCAGACAATGCAGCAATACAAATCAACATCAAGAAATGCATGGTTCTGTGCATCTTGGAACGATTCCAAATAACAGTAACATTATATCTTGAAGTTTCACCACAAGCCCCACATACATCTGGGCAACAAAATGAAGGAGACATCAGATACATTACTCCCATCCTTGTCTGCAGATTTGTACGTTATGTCCCCGTGGACAAGGTTACTTCTCAACCTCCAGGTAAGGTAGATGGAAGTCACAACCAACAATGTACTAAATGTGGAACCAGGAAGAGCAGGAGTGCTCCTCTCACCACCCCCCACCCTCAACCCCACCCCCATTTCATAAGCAGTGGACTCCACTTTACAGTCTTGTTTGTTTAATTTCTTTTTCTCCAACTAGCCAATTGATTGCTCTCACGATGGGGCACATCCCGGGCTCAGTTTCTTTCTGTGTCATGCTCTCTTGTCTTTCTCTCGTTGTCTCTCTTTCCTGTAATTTTGCCCTGTAATGTTATGAGAAACCCGATCCTTAACAGTCAGATGGAATGTCAATCATGAGACTCATCCAGTTTCCCACCACACTAGTTATAGACACTTACTCCACCCTGCCACACATTTAACCAGGATTATAGGAGCATTTTGTCCACGTGATCAGCAATCTAAAATGTTTCACCTCTTTTTTTTTAGGGCAGTAAACATTTCTTCACCATCTCTTCACTTCCCCCAACCACCATCAAAAAATATTTTTGTCAAAGGCAGCACATGCTGGAGAATATTCAGCGATCAGCTCCCTAATAACGACACCAAAGACCTTGAATTGTTGATCAGGTGGACAGTACACTCATATAATCCTAGTTAGTGAAGGAGGATTTTGGATTTCCATATGTGTTCTTACATATAACTGCCTTGGCAGTTCTACCAGTTTCAGTCTGCACTCATGATATTGGTGCCAAGCACGACAAATAATGTTGAAAACTGCTTGAGGTTTGGACCCAATATCCAGTTTACCAGCACAAAAATACCAGTTGACTAATTGTGCTGACAGAAATTAATGTAGTGCCTTGCATATCTCTGGGATATCCCAAGGTTCAATACACTAAATGAAGTGACATCATGAAGTGTGATCATTATTGGAATGTGGAAAAATATCGATGAAATGAATTATTTACATTGGCAGATTTGTGGATAATGATATAAAGACAATTAATAGACAATTTATAGCCACTTCTTTGAGTCCATCCTGTTTTCTTTGTCGGTCTCAGGTCTTCAATTTATATGTTTACATTACTGGTCATTCTCAAAGCCTTGAGAGAGTAGATTTTCTAAAGCTCGTAATCTCTCTTGTACATCAGTATTCTCGCAAAGAATTACGTCTTGGATTAGGGCGTGTCTAAGTAACAGTGGTATTGAAAAATGAGGTTCTCGATATGGTATGTAAATTTGGCCGTTTATTTGGATCAAAGTAATAAATGTGTGGATTTTTTGTTGGAATTTTACAAAAACTTTGTTATACAAACAAACTTCGGATGAAAAAATTAATAACATTGTTATTCAGGAAAGGGGGAGACACGAAGCAGGAATCAATTGGCTCATTAACTTCAAATTTCCTCCTAGGAAAGTTGCCAGATTCCATTATTAAGGAGGTTTAAGCAGGAGACTTAGAAAATCATAATGGGGTCAGGCAGAGTGAGTATGTTTGTTTTTAAAGGGGAAGTTGTGTTTCATTAATTTATTAGAGACTTTCGAACAGATAAAAGGCGGGGGAATAAAGGGAAGCTGGAGATGTAGCATGCTTGGCTATTCAAAGTGCCATATCAAAAGTTACAAAGCAAAATAAAAGCTCATTGTATACCATGTCCACATGAATAAATGATGTGGAGGTACAGATGTGGACAAAGTCAACAGTCACATGACACTGGGTTAAAACCCAACATGTTTATTTGAAATCTCAGGCTTTCAGAGCATTGCTGCTTCATCAGGTGAAGTTGCATCTAACATGGCTGAAGGGTTGGTTTGCTGACAGGAAGTAGAGAATAAAAATGAAAATAAAATTTTTAAGTTGACAAGCTGTGATCAGTGGCATGGCAGAGAGGTAAATGGTACGGCTTCAACTATTTACAGTCTAAATGGATAATTTGGATGTGGAATTAAGTGTACAGTTGCTAAATTTGCTGATGAGGAACAAAGTAACTTGTAGAGAGGAGTTAAGAGTCTATAAAGGAACATAGAGGAAAATTTAGCAGAAAGCATATAATGTGGGACGATGTAGACTTGCTCACTTTGGCGGGATGAATGTAGGAGCAGTTTGCGAATTTTTAAATGGAGAGAGATTGGAGAATGTGCAGGTACAGACTGATCTGGATTTCCTGGCACATGAACTACAAAAAATAAAGATAGCTTGCAGACACAGCAAGTGATTAAGAAGGCAAATGGCATGTTAGCATTTATTGCCAGGGGAATGGAATATAAAAGTAAGGGCATTTTATTGCAGTTACATAGAGTCTTGGGAGAGACCATACCTGGAGTGCTATTTACAGTTTTTTGGGGGACAGGGGAGACATGAGATTGCATTAGGAGTTCAATTGTGTTTTACAAAATTCAATGATTTTGTGGTCACCTTTACCAAGTCCAGTTTTGAATTCCAAAGTTATTAATGGAACTTAAATCCCTCTCGATACCACGATGGGATTTAATCCCATGAAATCAGATCCTCGGGATTACAAGCCCAATGCCATTACTGCTCTGCCACTAAATTTAGTTGTCATTATAATCTTATATTCAAATCCTGTGGGATTCAGAGTAACATGGCATTTTCATGTCTGAGTTTCACTCAAGATGTGTACATTTTCCAAAGTCACTTGCAGGTTAAGTTGACAATGCTATCGCTGCTAAAATATTTTGCTTTTTTTCTCTTATCTTCAGAAGAAAGAATGGACCTGGGATGAGAGCAAGATGTTGATTATGCAGGATCCGATCTACAGGTGAGTCAATGCTTCAAGTGAGGAGCAGTTCTGTGAGTGTGTGAATGGGCCGGAAGTGAACCTAGAAGAATTCAAAGTTCATGGGGACCAAAAAGGTGTTCCATACCAAACTGTTGCATGACCAGGCTTTGACTGGCTTATTAGCACAGATAGGATTCCTCTGTCAGGTTTCAAAATGCATTAAAATACAGTTTTCTGGCAGTTGTATCTATTGAGGTTGGGTCAGTTCAGAAGGTTCATGTTTTTGAAGAGGTGTGTTTAATTTCCGGAAGTATTCAGGGTGTTGTAGTTGCCATGGGAATGCACAAATGTTCCAGCCATGCAAATAAAGAATTGCAATGTTTTTCAGCTGTAGGATGTTGAGGAGTGTCAGTATTTTATTTTAAATCAGACCTGAACTCTGCTTCATGGAATCTGCTAGCAAAAGCAACACATCTCTAGAGAACATTCACTGTCTTAAATTTTTATAACTTTGGATGTATCGAGATACCTGCTTGTTTGTTTGTTTGTGTGAAGTATTTGAGCATTCATCAATACAAGGAAATCATAGTACAGAACGTTGCCTTTTCCCACTTAGTATGCATATTCACACCTATATGCTCCCTTGCATAAATGCATGTACGCACACCACTACACATTTACACAAATGCTCACCCCTCCAAATGCACAGCATGGGTGTGCGCCGTACCCTGGCACATGTGCTCTATCGCACGCGCGCAACCCCGCACACTCGCTTGCAAGCGCGTGCACACCCTCACACACACTCATGCCCTCGCATGTGCGCACACACACACACCCTAACACGCATACCCCCAAATCCTGACCATGGAAGCCCTATCCATGGGAATGGTCTGAGGCAGTCAGAAGCAGGATGGTCTGAGAATGTTGAAGAGTTGAGCAGGAGACTTGGCTTGTGGAGAGGTGGAAGTAGCTCAATACCTGGCTAATCCTCAGCTCCTTGTACAGATCAGGAACTTAAACAAAATTTGAATTTCTAGTGAGGGACTGAAATGGTCATATGACAAAATTTCAAGTTTTAGTCTTTTATTAGAACAAGCTTACAAAAAACAACATTGCTTATTGGATTAGTGTTTAAGCAAGATATGTTGCAAACTGTAGAAAAGCTTCCCATTAACTTCAGAAGCAACTGAAAATTAAACCTCGTGGGTATACCGTACTCTGAAGCCGACACTTTACAGGAACTGCTCAAAGAGATTCCTAGCACCCAAGAGCTTGTTCCTTTCTTTTCCCTTCCCATTTGGGTCACTCCTAATCCCAGAACTGACTTTCAAGATGTGGGATGAATCGGAGAGTCTTCCCTCTACACAAAGCTAAGTGAATCTTGTAGCTGTGTTTTGAACCATTATGAACTTGGTCACTTTAATTCAAGTGTCTGCTCTCTCCTGCATTCTGTGCTGTAAACTATAGGTAGTTGCTACCTCTATCGCCCTTCTTCTGTGTTCCCCTTTGGAAGCCCTTCTCCATGGACCTGGTGGCTGGGTATCAAGTGAACATAATTCGATATCATTATACAGTCAGCAATTAAAAGTATTGCAAAACTTGAAATTCCTCATACTGTGCTGGAAGTTGATACTAACTGCCTATCTGCTGTCAGCACCACTGTTCTGGTCATAACGTGAAGACCTTGCACCTTCCAATAAAACAACCTGAGCCTCTTTTTAACATTCAGCTACAGGCACAGTGGCTCAGTGGTTACCACTGCTGCCTCACAGCACCAGGGACCTGGGTTCAAATCCACCCTTGGGTGACTGTGTGGAGTTTGTACATTCTCCCTGTGTCTGCGTGGATTTCCTCCGGATGCTCCGGTTTCCTCCCACAGTCCAAAGATGTGCTGGATAAGGTGGATTGGCCATGCTAAATTGCCCATAGTGTTCAGGAATGTGTAAATTAGGTGGATTAGCCATGGGAAATGCAGGGATGGGTTGATCTGGACGGAATGTTCTTGGAGGGTCGATGTAGACTTGTTGGGCCGAATGGCCTGTTTCCCTACTGTAGGGATTCTATAAAGCCCTGTCTCTTTGATTAAACGTTTGGTCATCTGCCTCAGTGTATCCTCTTTTTTGTCTTCGTGCCATGGTTTAACCGACTGAAGCACCTCGTCATATTTTCTTTTCTGGAAGTTGCTGTGTAAATGCAAGTTTTTCTTTGCAAGGTCTGCAAAGAATGCAATTCAAATGAAACCTTCTGTTTGTTTAAACTTTTCATTAACCATTTCAAAGCAGCGTTGTTATTTGAATTGATAACAGCGGCTGGTTAAGTGTTTCAGTTTTGTCAATAAACCTGCTCATTTTCTGAAGTTCATCATCTTATTAAGAAACAGGGTAAACTGTGGAAATCCTGTTACTAAGGTAACTAAACCTCTCTGTTGTCAGGGCATCATAAACTGGTTCATGGATGGGGTTGGGGAGGGTGGGGAAGAAGGCTTTGCTCTGTGTGCTGGTAGTTTTATTCAAAAGACAGGAAAAGTACTTAGAGAAAATTCACAAATTAAGTCAGTACCTTGTCACATCTTCCAGAGATTGCCTAGAGTGCTTTGGATACAATAAATTATGAGAATGCTACAATATAGCTAAGTGTTTGCACACAGAAAGATTCCATATAGGTGAGCAACGCATTTTATCTATTTTTGTTCTTCTTGTCTGAGTGTCATCGCAGCTCAATGTGAGACCAATAGCCTATTGAAGGAAAATTCTGTTTTTTTTTAACCCCTGTGTTTGAAAGTGAGAAACACCAAGCGAAAAAAATTGGACTTGTGTTGATGTCTGTGAGCATAGTTGGTAACCAGGCTTTAATTGGATTTCCCTTTAAGTAAAAGCAGATGGCCATATCAACAAGTAATTCTAATCTCACCCTTCGTGACTTAAATGAGTTTTTTTTCTAACCAACATTGCTGGCTTTTTGTACAGATTTGAACTCTGCTTTCACTGTGCCAAAACCATTGGCTGGTATGAGTTCAGATGAAACCAAGAAAATTCACCCAACCCTGCAAACTTAAATACTATACCAAATCATGTTGCCTTAATGACAGTTTTTCAATCAACAACATCTGCCTGTATATATTACCTGACTTGCTGATGGTTTCCAACATTTTCTGCTTTTTATTTTATTTCTGATGTCCAGCTGTCTTGCATTTGTTTAGATATAACAGAGTATCTCCTCAATGGATTAAAAATATTCCAGGATTAAATCTATAAGCAGCATATGTATTCTGTCCAGCTCTGTAGTACCATGATGCAACTGGTCTAGCTCTGTAGTTCCATGATGCAACTAGTCTGGCTGCGCTTTGATTCTAAGATAATTGTTAAGCCGTTCCATTGTGTTAACCTTCTGCAATCTGGAGGTGTCTTCCAGAATCTCACATGGATTCATGGTTGTGACTCTAGAAGAGTGTGTGAGCGTGAGCAATTTGGAGAGAGAAAGAATTGACGTGGAGAGGAGCTGACTGCAAGAAAGTGGGCAGAAAATGGAGAAAAATATGGAAAGTCAAGGCGAGAGAGTAACAGAGAAAGAGAAGTTTAGACAGGGAGAGGGTAAATGAAGCCTGTGTCCAGATGAACATCTCTCAATATACAGAAATCGCAGCTGAAAATGTGTTGCTGGTTAAAGCACAGCAGGCCAGGCAGCATCCTAAGAACAGGAAATTCGACGCCTGAAACGTGCCAGTGAAGCTCATGTTCCAGGGCTAAATAAAATAAATCTCCTATTTTTTAAGTTGCTCACTCTCTCTGTAACTTACTCCGAGATCGCTACACTCCTTTAGTTCCTCATGGTGGATCGGCTGAGGTCATAACAGTTGGAAATGCTGGTCACTTTAAGGCTCAAACCAAATGGCTGCAGAGATGATTGACAGCAGGTAATGTTAGTCGGACTTTTCATTTAACAGCTGATTTCCAGGGCCCTGTTGTGGTACAGCCTTGGATTCAAGTCCCACCTGCACTAACATTGCTGAATAGGTTGATGAGAAAAATAGATTAATTTCTTTTTTAAAAGTTGATTTTCTCCCTCCTCCTTCACATTTGGAGTCAGTGCATTACCCTTAATAGGCTCTGCACTTACCTTTCAATTAATTGGAAAGCACGGGGTGATTTATGGTTGGTGGCTAATATCTGGAAAAAATACTACAGGTGATGGGGTGAAAAACCGTTTTGAGGACAGAGAAAAAAGGAGGTGGATGGAGAAACGAAAGAGTTGACTTCTCCACTCAGTGCAGAGAGATCTGAGCAAATCAGAGGATCTCCTCCTGGGTCTGGCTTATGTGGCCATCACCCAGCCCAGGCAGAAGGCCTTGCAGGGGGTTTGATGCCTGACTGCCCCATCATCAAGGGCTACATTCATATAGTCAGAGAGATATGCAGCATAGAAACAGACCCTTTGGTCCATGCCGACCAAATATCCTAAATAAAGTTAGTCCCGTTTGCCAACACTTGGTCCATATTCCTCTCAACCCTTCCTATTAGTTCTGGTCACCGCATTATAAGAAGGATGTGGAAATTTTGGAAAAGGTGCAGAGGAGATTTATGAGGATGTTGCCTGGTATGGAGGGAAGGTCTTACGAGGAAAGGCTGAGGGACTTGAGGCTGTTTTCATTGGAGAGAAGAAGGTTGAGAGGTGACTTATAGAGGCATATAAGATAATCAGAGGATTAGATAGGGTGGACAGTGAGAGCCTTTATCCAAGAATGGTGACGGTGAGCATAGCTTTACATTGAGGGGTGATAGATATAGGACAGATGTCAGAGGTAGTTTCTTTACTCAGAGAGTAGTAAGGGTATGAAATGCTTTGCCTGCAATGGTAGTAGATTCACCAACTTTAAGTGCATTTAAGTCATCATTGGACGAGCATATGGACGTACATGGAATAGTGTAGGTGGGATGGGCTCCAGATTGGTATGACAGGTCGGCGGAACATCGAGGGCCGAAGGGCCTGTACTGCGCTGTAATGTTCTATGTTCTATGTTCTATTCATGTACCCATCCAGATGCCTTTTAAATGTTTTAATTGTACCAGCCTCCACCTCTTCCTCTGGCAGCTCATTCCATACATGCACCACCCATTGTGTGGAAAAAGTTGCTCCTTAAGTCCCTTTTAAATCTTTCGCCTCTCACCTTACCCACAGGTGTCCTTCGATTGGCAGCATGTGGTATCCAACAATACCATTAAAACCTTTAAAGAGAGGGTGGGCACTGTGGGGGTTAGAGTGCAATATTTACCCTCTCCCCAAATCCATTTTGCTTTAATCCCTTCCCTCTTTCCCCACCCCTCCCTTTTTGTTATTATCATACATGCCCTGGTGGGTCCTGATCGCTTTTTCTTGTTGAATTAGTAACATGGGTGATTGGGTGGAGCTTTTAGTTAAAACTGTGGGATTCTTCTGGCCTTTTGCAGCACAGGGGTAGTGTTGCTATCTCTGTCAAGCATGTCTGGGTTCTGGGCCTACTTGTCCAAACAGGTTGATTTAAAATAATAAGAGCCGACTTTTTCCCCAGTGCACGCTGCATCTGGGCAGGGAAAAGAATAAACAAATGTGTGTGTTCTATGGTAGATTTTAAATAAGATCCTTGTACATCTCAAAGTCTTTTGCTGCCTGCTTCAATATGCAGATATTTGTGTGTGAAACACACAGCTCCAGACTTCATTTCCTAACTTGGGATACTCTTGACTGGACTGTTATCTCTCTGAAAGATGTGAACGCGTTGCAAAACCTATTCACACAGAATGGTATCTGGTATGAGGAGCTTCAGCCATCTGGGTAGATTGGTCAATGTCTTTTCAATCGACCTGTGTGGCTGTGCTATGACACTCAGTCCCAAGCTGCCTCGAAAGAACTTTCGACCTCTGGCCCTTAGCCACTAGTACTCTGCACCCAGAATATTGTGATAGGAGCATTCAAAAAGCAGCTTATTATTTAAATGGAGAGAGTCTCAAACTAAAAAAGCACAATGCAGAGGGATCTGAGTGTTCTTGTGCATGAAGCACACAAAGTTTATCATGCAGGTGCAACAAGTAAGTAAGAAGCCAAATGGAATTTGGGCCATTTTTGATCGGAAGTTGGTGTTGTAAAGAAATCCTGTTGCACCCGTGCAGGCTGTTGGTGAGGGCCCAGCTGGACTACTGTGTACAGTTTTGTCCCTGTCTTTAATGACGGAATAACCTAGCTCTGTTCCTAATTCATTTGTTCTTGTTACTGCTGTAAGGTAGGAAAGAGAGTAGATGATTTTTTTTTTGAGATGTTGCCTGAAGGACCATTACTGTCCAGGATACTAGGCACAACTCCCCTGTTCACTTCAAAACAGCCTTTACATCAAAAATGACTATAAATTGAATGGCTGAAAACCACAGAGTTTTAAGTTTAACAAAATCTCACAATACCAGGTTATTATAGTCTAGATTAGAGAGGAAAAGCACAGCAGTACTGCTCCTTGGATGCTGCCTGAACTACTGTGCTTTTCCAGCATCTCTCTAATCTAGACTCTGGTTTCCAGCATCTGCAGTCATTGTTTTTACCAGGTTATTATAGTCCAATAGGTTAAATTGGAAGCATCAGGTGGTTGTGACAACCATAAGACCATAAGACATAGGAGTGGAAGTAAGGCCATTTGGCCCATCGAGTCCACTCCGCCATTCAATCATGGCTGACAGGCATTTCAACTCTACTTACCAGCATTCTCCCCGTAGCCCTTAATTCCTTGTGACATCAAGAATTTATCAATCAACCTGATGAAGGAGCGGCGCTCCAAAAGCTGGCGCTTCCAATTAAACCTGTTGGACTATAACCTGGTGTGGAGTGATTTTTAACTTTGTACACACCAGTCCAACACTGACATCTCCAAATCATGACAGAGTTTTAAAAGACTGAAATGACTTCCTATATGTGTGGCTGGATAAGGTGGATGCAGAAAAGATGTTTCCCTTGGCTGGGGAATCTGGAACCAGGAGGCACATTCTCAGAATAAGGGGCGTGCAATTTAGGAGTAAGATGAGATGGAATCTTTTTCATGCTGGGCAGTAAATTCTCCACACTAGAGGAATGCTGAAGCTCAGTCATTGAGTATACTCAAAGAAGAGATGAATAAATCTTTGGATACTTGTGACCTCAAAGGATGTGGAGATACTATGGAGTAAATCACACAGAATGGCATGGGAAGCTTGAAGGGCTGAATGGTCTACTCCTATCTTCCTGTATTCCCATGAGATTAAGGATTGCATCCTCTACCAGCTAGAGTAGCGTTGGACAAATTGGATAAGATGGAAGGGAGGGTGAAGAGGAGGTTAGCTCGAGTTTTTCAATTGTGTGCAGTCTGGACAGAACAGGTTGAAACTATATGGCAGAAGGACAGCACAGGAACAGGCCCTTCGATCTTCATGCCTTAACTAAACTAAAAACAAACCAGCCCTTATTTGGCCCATATCCCTGTATTCCCTTCCTATTCATGTCACCATCCAGATGCCTGTGCCTGCTTCCACTACCTCTTCAGGCAGAGCATTCCAGGCTCCTACCATTCTGTGTGAAAACCTTTCCTCGCACATGTCCCTTTAAACTTTCCCCCTCTCACCTCGAACCTGTGCCCCCTTGCAATTTGAAACTTTTAAACCTGGATAAAAGCCTCCGATTATCCACCCTATCTATGCCTCTCATTATTTAGTAGACCTCTATCAAGTGTTTGCTCAGCTGCCATCTTTCCAGTGAAAACAATCCAATCTTTTTAACCTTTCCCCATAGCCAATGCCCTCGAGACCAGGCAATATCCTTGTGAACCTTCTATGTACACTCCCCAAAGCTTCCACATCCTTCTGATAGTGTGGCGATCCAAAACTGCACACAGCACTCCAAATGTGGCCTTACAAGGGTGTTATATCGCTGCAACATGGTTTGCCAACTCTTGTACTCCATCCCCTGGCCAATAAAGGCAAGAATGCCACATGCCGCCTTAATCACCTCCGTTACCTGTGTTGCCACTTTTAGGGAATAGTGGACCTGCACACCCAAATCCGCCTGTATGTTAATGTTCCGAACGGTTCTGCCATTTACAGTATAATTCACACCTAAGTTTGATCCTCCAAAGCGCATCACCTCAAGAAGCAGAGCACACTATTTTAAGATGAATAACAAAAAACAACAATGCCAGAAATAAAACTGTTTTTACGAAGTGGGTGTTTAAGATCTGAAATGCACAGTCTCAGCGCGGTGGAGACCAATTAATTGAGGCCTTCAGACATGAATCAGATAATTACCTGAAATTATAATGATTTGGATGCCCACGGAGGGGGAAGGTCTGGAGGAGAACTATGTGAGTAGCTCTTCTAGAGAGCAGGAATATAATGGGCCAAAGAGCCTCCTTGCGTGTTCTAAGCCTTTTATAATGCATGTAATGTCTTTGCCTTTGATCTCTCTCTCTCTGTCTGTCTCTCTTCTCCCTCTTTCTTTTTCTCTCTCTCTCTCTTCCCCACCCCTCCCCTCCCCGCCTTTAAAATGCACCTTTAAAGCCTCAATCTTTTACCAGCTCTATGATGACCTGCACTAACATTGCCTTGTGAGGCAGGGTGTCACCTTTTGTTTGAAGCATGTTGGGAGTCATTTTCCTCTGTTAAAGTTGCTATATAAATGTGGGTTCATAATGAACTAATGGCATTATGTCAGGCAGCAGCTCTGTAATTACAGGTATGGACCCACATAGCTTAAAATATCCCTTGATTTGCATCTGATTATTATTCACTAGTTGAGAGTCGTAAAGGTTCAAAGTCACCTCTTCAAAAGAGATGCCCAATGACACCTCATTGTCACATGACAACATGACCTGATCAAGCTCTACATTCTGAAATTGGAATTTGCCGTGTGACTCATTTCCCTGGTTTTAATGATCTCCCGAGTTTCACATCTCTGTATCCGTTTGCAATTCTAATTCCGAAACAGAATAATACATCCTGATCAAGATGAAATCGCAAAATCTTTTCCTACTTTTTCTTTTGTTAACAATACTGTTCCTGAAGACTGGTTTCTGGAAATCCAGTTTAATGAACCAACTTAATGGGCTGGAGTTAATTGAAATTTCAGTTTGGAAACTTTACTGGATATTTTACAAACCTTTTAAAAAATGAAACCAGTTCTTTTAACGGTGACAAAATGTATAACCAGGTTATCAGCTTCTGTCTTTCTTTCAAAAAAGAATTTCTTTTTGGATTGCAGTGCCTAAACTCTACATGAGACAGCAATGATTGCTCAATGCCTTTCAGAGCTTTTTCTGCTATAAGTCGTCTTCCTGATTCTAGGAGCTGGAAGTAGACCTGTGAACGTACCAGTTAGTCGATTGTTGAGTCAGTCTCCAGTGTATTGCAGTTTATGGGGCATACCATTTACTTGAACCTGTCCAGAACAAGGTTCTAATGTCTACTGTGACTTGCCTTACATCCATCAGGCCTTGATTCTCCACAGCGAATGTTTATATCTCAGTCTGTGACAGAGGATTTTATTTTGGCAACCAAAAGTATTTATTCCTTGACAGACCATAGGTTTGACTCACATTCCTTGAACAGCCGGAATGGATTTGAGGGAGCCAGTTCCTGCAGATGTTGGAACTTGTACTGAAACAACAAAAGCTGGAGATCACAGTGGGTCAGGTCACATGCATGGGGAGAGAGAGCAAGCTAACATTTTGAGTCTAGATGACTCTTCATCAGAGCAGATGTGAAGCTTGACTGGCTCAGGAGAAACTAAGATGCAGCTGTCAGAATGAGGGAGGGATTTCAACTCTGTAACTAGGTGACTGGCACAGGCAGGGTGATTTTCCACCATTCAAATTGAAAGGCTACCGACATTTTAAAAATAAATAGCCTTGTGCCCCAGTTGCACTGACCAGTGTGTTAAAACTGTCTTATAAGAGACATTTTGAACACCATGCACTTACTTAATTCATCCAGTTCCCTTCATTAAAGTCACCTTCCTGTTCTGGCAAAGCCCATTGGAGTTACACCGTGCAAGTTTTTAGTATATTGTGTGTGAGTTTTACTTGCAATATTGCACTGCGGTGAAGGGGTGGGGTGCCGAATACTCAACTGTCTGTTCTGTGTACATTTGAAACAGCAATTTTGCTTGGTGCAGGAACAAGATTCCTCCAGGTTAAAGAAGCTATAAACTTCAAAACTTGTGAGTCCAGTCCCAGCTAAAAGATTCACTAGCCCATGTCGACTAGCTGGTTTTTAGCAGCTGGATGCGTTGCCAGGGCACTTTTGTTGCCCACGTGGGCAAAGGTTAACTCCTGAGCCTGACCTTTGAATGGGCACTGCCATAGATAGTGCTGCTGCCCTTGCCTTACCCAAGACCAGCAGTGGAGTTGTGGCTGCCACTTTCTGCAGCATTGAGTGTAGTTACAGACCAAGGACAACCTGTTTTATGGTGCATTTACAAACCAGAGCACAGTGCCTGACAGATGAGCAAGTTTTTGTCACTGTGCCACATCTTTTGTTCAATCTAAGGTCACAGCAGCTTCTCCTTGCTGCGTACAGTCCGTTAACACTTTCTGTAGCTTTACTTGGTTGTTGCTGCTTAATACATTGATGCATTTGATCAATATGAGCCCCTACAGGATGGGAGAAGGTCATGTGAAAAAGCCACTCCTTTCAAGCATGGTAGCTTAGTGATCAGCACTGCTCCCTCTCAGTGCCAGGAACCCCAGATCATTCCAGCCTTGGCAACTGTCTGTGTGGAGTTTGCACATTCTCCCCGTGTCTGCGTGGGTTTCCACTGGGTGCTCCAGTTTCCTCCAACAATCCAAAGATGTGCTGGTTGCTAAGTTATCCATAGTGTTCAGGGATGTATCGGTTAGGTGCATTAGTCAGGAGAATTGTAAAATGATAGGGTATGGGGAATGGGTTTGGGTGGGATACTCTTTGGAGGATCAGTGTGGACTTGTTGGGCCGAATGGCCTGTTTCCACACTGTCGGTATTCTATGATTCCCATGCTTTGATTATTCTGAGACCCTAGGTTTGGAACAAGGCTGTGGACATGTATCAAAAAGTTGAATTGATGTTGGTTATAAGTATTTTATAGTTAATTGGTCCAGAGATATTATTGCACACCTTTGGAGCAGGTAGGACTTGAAGCTAGGTTTTCTAACCCAGAGCTAGGGTTGCTACCATTGCACCACAAGAGCCCACTTGGCACTAGTTATATACTGTCCTCTTATAGTGCAGTAGGTGTTTTGTCAGTCATATTTTGCAAAGCTACTTCATTGTAGAAGATCTCAGTTTTGGCTAAGGGCCGCACACTGGCTCAGTGGTTAGCCCTGCTGCCTCACAGTGCCAGGGAGCCAGGTTTGATTGGGCGACTGTCTGTGTGGAGTTTGCACATTCTCCCCGTGTCTGCGTGGGTTTGCTCCGGGTGCTCTGGTTTCTTCCCACAGTCCAAAGATGTGCAGGCTTGGTGGACTGGCTGTGCTAAATTTCCCATCATGTCCAGAGATGTGCAGGGTAGGTGGATTTGCCTTGGGAAGTGCAGGGTGACAGGGACAGACTCGGGGAATGGGTCTGGGTGGGATGCTGTTTGGAGGGTAGGTGCAGAAGGGCCGAATGGCCTCTTTCTGCATTGTAGGGATTCTGTGAATCTGTATCACAAACAATTTCAGGTCTAATGTTCCTTGGTTTGCCCAACTGCCTCATATATTGTTTGGAAACCATGACTCCATGTCAGTAATGCTGTACAATCTAATTTGAACATGCTGGGCTTGAGTACTTTAATATGAGAGCATTGGGCGATGGTCTGTCTGTGTGGAGTTTGCATATTGTCCCTGCGTCTGCGTGGGTTTCCACTTTCATATGCTGCTGAGCCGCCTGCAATAGACTCGGTGGGCTGGAACGGGAAGGGTTAATGTAAGGCCAAGGTTTGGGTTTGTGAAACTGGAATTATCCATGAATTGTAAGACACGTCTCAGTGAGCTTTATGGTTGAGTCAGAGACTTCGAGTTGATTAAATCATTCAGCTGTGCATCGCCCTTTAATCAATTCTCTGTTAAAATAAAACACGCTGGAATGGTCATTATCACCAGATCAGTGCACGGTCGAGTAAGATCAAAGAATATGGCTGGCCAGCAGTCAACAATTTCTCAGAAGTACAGTTAAATCCCAGGGTTTTCAGTTAATATGTCAGAGACACCCTACAGGATAAACTCCCTTTTCAAAACTTTTCACAGGAATTGATCAAAGAAACATTTTTTAAAAATGCCAACTCGGGTTTTTCTGGGGGGTGGGGGGAGAACATGCACAACTTTTATCCAAAGTAAATATAAAACTGATACTTTTGGGAGCTCTGGTAATTGGTCACGTGAATGTATCTTTTCCAACACTGAGAGCCAATCAGGAGCTATGCTTTACTGGCGAATACCATTGAATCCATTGTAGTGTCAGCAGTGGCCAGTTGGAACCACTCCAGCCCCGTAGTCAGAGGGTCATGTTCGCTGTCCAATCCCAAGACCCGATCACTAATCTTAATCTGACACTCTGTGCAATACAGCCATCTTTCAGATCACTCTAATCTAGACTCTGATTTCCAGCATCTGCAGTCCTCACTTCTGCCATCTTTCAGATCAGACATTTAACTGACCATTATGTAGTCTCGTGAGTGGTCATTGAAGATCCTATGGCATAGTTTCAAGGCTTAATGACTCTAAGAGCAGTGCCCTGACTCATGTTTGCTTGTGTCTTCACGAAGAGAAAAATTGCCTAATGATTAACACACTGCTCCGTGTGTGTGTGTTTGTGCTGGATGCCATATTTTCTTGCATCATAGCACTGACTACACTTCAGATCTACTTGAGATTGGCTGTAAAGAGTTCTGGGACTTCTGGAACTGTCCGTGTAACAACAGGTTCTACATTGTGATTGCTCTGGGTAAAGAAAAACGTCTGAATTTCTCAGTTTTTTCTTGCTGGGAAAAACTTTATGCATAATTTTAAATTTTACAGCCCCAGTGTTATTTGAGTCTTGCCGAATATTTGCTCAGTATCTGAACATTGTGCAATCCTCAGCAAACGTCCTCACTTCTGATGGTATGATCAAGCTGCTGAAGATGGTTTGGTCTAGCACACTACCCTGAGGAGCAGCTGGGATCAGGAGGACTGGCCTCCAACAACCACAATCATTAGGTGCTGGATTTGACTGCAGCTGGTGGAGAGATTTCCCCTAATTCCCACTGAACTCCAGTTTTATTGAGGCTCCATGCTGCTGTACTCTGTCAAATGCCTTCTTTGATATCAAGGGCGGTCTCGCCCACCTCTCCCACCTCAGGATTCAGCTCTGTGCTCCATGTTTGGACCAAGGCTGTAATCAGGTCTGGTACTGATGTTAATGCTCGTGCCTTAAGGAGCCATCTGGTGTTCAATTTGCAATGTATAACCATGTGCCATTCCCTTCTGATTCTAAGACCTGTACTCACTTTGGCCTTAGCTTCTCACCAGATAGGAGAATGTACTAAGCAGCTCTGACAAACACTTTCTCATCTGTGTAATCGTATTTGCACACATTGTGAAGAGCTAGTCGTTGTTTAATCAAGCTCCTCAACAGCCAGATGTTGAGTGGCAATCCCCTGCCTGTTCCTTCTGGCCAAACAATGTGGAGGAAATTATCTGATGACTAATAAAGAAATTAGTGAACACTGTAGACTAACTGATGGGTACATGATAGCAGTTTTTCTGAGTGTTGATGGCGATGGACAGGGTGTGAAATAACCTAAAGAAGGCCTGGATATTCAAGATTTGTGTAAAGATTTGTAACTTGGGTGCCAATTGTCATTGATTGTGGCTAGGTTTGCCGAGCTGGGAATTGACTTGCAGATGGTTCGTCCCCTGTTTCAGTGACACCTTCAGTAAATTCCAGATGACACAGTACAGCAGCAGCTCACAGAAGGCTCCAAAGACAGGGGGTAACGAAACGTCTGCAAATTAACTTACCAGCTCAGCGAAGGTACCCACCATGACAAGGCCTGGGTATGTGTAACATTTTAACTAACATCTCATGTCAATTTCTGTATGTGGATTGTCTAAGATGTTTTCTCTCCTTTCCCTTTGTTGCTGAATTTTACTAGAATCTGCTGGGATCATCATCTCAGGAAGCAAGCTCTGGCTTGTCCTTAAGGCTTATAGTCCTCCTCCATCACTGTTGGGTAGAATTGGTCAGCATTCTAGCTGCCAGGTTATATATGGTCTATCTCAAACTGGCGACATAGAAGAGCACTTCTCAACAACAGCACACTAACGCCTACACCTGACACTGTCCTGAGGCACAGAAATGGCCGAGACAGAGACCAGCTTTCCAACTGTATTTAAATAAATGGCTTCCTTTGACCCATTTAGAAGGTCAGTGACCCTTTTCCATTTTCTGCTTTTTCCTTCCCGAGTGAGCAGTGTGATATTGTCTGGAAGGAAAGATTTCATTGCCCCTGGTGAGATCCTAAACAAAATAAACTGAAGGAATCTGCCCTGCAGCCATCAGGAGGGCTTTCTGCACAGTGTTTACTGATTGCTCCCAGTCTGTGTGTGTGTGTGTGTGTGTGTGTGTGTGTGTGTGTGTGTGTGTGTGTGTGTGTGTGTGTTTGTGTGTGTGTGTGTGTGTGTGTGTGTGTGTGTGTGTACATGCGCACAGACACACACACACACACACACACCTCTAACATTCATTCTTCCCTTGAGCTCCTCTTGCACTCCATCTCCTCATACTCTCTCTCCCTCACGTCGTCCACCATCTTTGTCCTGCCTTCTTTGTCTCAGTCTTTTTTTTCCCCTTTCTTCCGCCTCCTACATTTTCTGTCTCCGCACTCTCCTGCTGTCCCTGTCCCTCTCCATCATAGGCACACACTTCTGTTCTTGTGATATCGCTGAAGTTTGGGAAATGGTTCAGGTCGAATTCAGTTCTGAAATTTGTTACATTTAACTTTAACTTGTTTTTCTGCAATGTTGTTGCAGGTCAGCGTCATTCAAATCCTGATGTCCAGCTATATGTTGGATTAAATGTTTACCAATTCTTTAGGGGATATTATCTATGATTTGTGGTGTGTTTTATAGGGAATATCCAGTGGTGACTTTCAAAGGGGAGTTGTACAAACCCCAGCAGAAGGGGGGGAAGCAATTGCAGTGATATAGGAAAAGAATGTGGGGCGTGGCTAACTTTGAAGGAGCACAGCATGGCCTGAAAGGGCCCACTGGCCTCCTTTTGCACTGGATTCAGCATAGGATTCAGCACTGGTTTCTGACAATGGGGTCAGTAAGCAAGGGCTTGAATTAGATTTAGGTCTTGGAATGTGTAGTGTGTGACTCAATAAATGGCTGAAGCGTTCACCTCGTGACTGTGGGACTGATTTCATTTGCAAACGTACCATTCGTATTCTTCATGACAGCCATTGCATTAGGCGGAAAATTACAACTGTGCTACAGTGCCGTGTATAGGCTTTGTTAGTCTTTCCTGGGGACTGAAATGAATGCAGCTCATCACTGTGGGAAGTGTGTCTCTTTGGCCCACTATAATTATGAGAGAGGCTGTGCGACACTCTCCCAATGGAGGGGAAACCTGCTCTGATTAAAGCAGGAGGCTGAGGCCTGGGGCAGGGTCTCCGTTTCGGCTGGTGAGTGGGCCCCCCCTCATCCATCTCGTCATCCTTGTTTGGTCATCACTCTCCCTTGGCCTGTGAACACCGCATTATGTTGACCCAGGGATTTAATATATTGGCATATACTGCAATTTTTAAAAAATGTTTTAAATTCAGAGAAGGAAAAGAAAAATCTAATTTTTAATTTTTCTTCAAAAAAAGGATCTTGCCAACAATACTAATCTGATTTGAACATCACATTACTTAATAATCCTATTATACTCTATCAAGTCAGGCAACCGTGTGACAGGTTAGGTTTCATGTGATGAATAATAATATTAATTGCTTTATTAAACGTACTTTGCAAAATTAAAATGCTGAGTTATGTGAAAGTAATTTTCAGCTCCATAATGGAGCGGATCAACGTTTTGGTGTTTAAAGAAGTGAGTAAATTGTGGCATTGATTTGCTGCAAAACAGGTTTGGAAATCTACTGGACGTTCATGGTGTTTTCATTTGTGTATCATTCATCCATGGGGTTAAAGTGAGCAGCCTGTAACTGGGAGCTTGGTTCAGTACTGTTTTGAAGGCTGGACTGGGATTTAGTGCTGTTTTCCATTTGCAGGATTAAAGAGAATAATAGGTGATGGGGATTAGATTTCTCGAGCTTTTTTTCCCAAGTGCAATGAGAGTCTGCATCTTTGTGTAACACATTCAAAGGTGGGAATTGTACAGTGCTCAGAGCAGACAACAGTCAGTCAGAATTGGAAATAGACACCTGAATAATTCTAGGGCAGCCCATTGTCATGATGAAAGAAGTCACTGTAATGTTCAATTTTGTCCTGTTAAATGTGCTGACAAATAGGATTGCACACTTATCAGCTTTTAATGTTGTAAGTATATTTTTTTGGTTTGTATTAAAGCATTTGTATTGCAGATGTTGACAGTCTAAAATCAAGAAAACTGAAAATAGTTGTCAGGTCAGGCAACAGCTCTGGAGAAAAGCAGAGTTAATGTTTCATGACCATTGAGAGTCATACAGTCATAGAGATGTACAACATAGAAACAGATCCTTCGGTCCAACCCATCCATGCCGACCAGATATCCCAACCCAATCTAGTCCCACCTGCCAGCACTCAGCCCATATCCCTCCAAACCTTCCCATTCATATACCCATCTAAATACCTCTTAAATATTGCAATTGTACCAGCCTCCACCACTTCCTCTGGCAGCTCATTCCATACATGTACCACCCTCTGTGTGAAAAAGTTGCCCCTTGTATCTTTTATATCTTTTCCCTCTCACTCTAAACCTATGCACTCTAGTTCTGGACTCCCCGACCCCAGGGAAAATACTTTTCCTATTTATCCTATCCATGCCCCTCATTATTTTGTAAACCTCTATCAGGTCACCCCTCAGCCTCCGACACTCCAGGGAAAACAGCCCCAGCCTGTTCAGCCTCTCCCTATAGCTCAAATCCTCCAACCCTGGCAACATCCTTGTAAATCTTTTCTGAACCCTTTCAGGTTTCACAACATCTTTCCGATAGGAAGGAGACCAGAATTGCATGCAATATTCCAACAGTGGCCTAACCAATGTCCTGTACAGCCGCAACATGACCTCCCAACGCCTGTACTCAATACTCTTCAATACTCTGACCAATAAAGGAAAGCATACCAAACATCTTCTTCACTATCCTACCTACCTGCGACTCCACTTTCAAGGAGCTATGAACCTGCACTCCAAGGTGTCTTTGTTCAGCAACACTCCCTGGGACCTTACCATTAAGCGTATAAGTCCTGCTAAGATTTGCTTTCCCAAAATGCAGCACCTCGCATTTATCTGAATTAAACTCCATCTGCCATTTCTCAGCCCATTTAGTCAAGATCCTGTTGTAATCTGAGGTAACCCTTTTCGCTGTCCACTACACCTCCAATTTTAGTGTCATTTGCAAACTTATTAACTGTACCTCTTATGCTCGCATCCAAATCATTTTGTGTAAATGACAAAATGTAGAGGACCCAGCACCGATCCTTGTGGCACTCCACTGATCACAGGCCTCCAGTCTGAAAAACAACCTCCACCACCACCCTCTGTCTTCTACCTTTGAGCCAGTTCTGTATCCAAATGGCTAGTTCTCCCTTCTTGCATGAGACCTAACCTTGCTAATCAGTCTCCCATGGGGAACCTTGTTGAGTGCCTTAGTGAAGTCCATATAGATCACATCAACTGCTCTGACCTCATCAATGCTCTTTGTTACTTCTTCAAAAAACTCAATCAAGTTTGTGGGACATGATTTCCCATGCACAAAGCCATGTTGACTATCCCTAATCAGTCCTTGCCTTTCTAAATACATGTACATCCTGTCCCTCAGGATTCCCTCCAACAACTTGCCCACCACTGACATCAGGCTCACTGGTCTGTTGTTCCCTGCCTTGTCCTTACCACTCATCTTAAACAGTGGCACCACGTTTGCCAACCTCCAGTCTTCCAGCACCTCACCTGTGACTATCAATGATACAAATATCTCAGCAAGAGGCCCAGCAATCACTTCTCTAGCTTCCCACAGAGTTCTCGAGTACACCTGATCAGGTCCTGGGGATTTATCCACCTTTACCCATTTCAAGACATCCAGCACTTCCTCCTCTGTAATCTGGACATTTTACAAGATGTCAACATCTATTTCCCTGCAGTCTATATCTTCCATATCCTTTTCCACAGTAAATACTGATGCAAAATACTCATTTAGTGTCTGCCCATCTCCTGTGGCTCCACACAAAGGCCGCCTTGCTGATCTATGAGAGGCCCTAGTTACCCTTTTGTCCTTAATGTATTTGTAAAAACCCTTTGGATTCTCCTTAATTCTATTTGCCAATGCTATCTCATGTCCCCTTTTAGTCCTCCTGATTTCCCTCTTAAGTATAATCCTAGTTCCTTTGTGTTCTTCTAAGGATTCACTCTATCTATCCTGTCTGTACCTGACATATGCTTCCTTCTTTTTCTTAACCAAAGCTTCAAGTTCTTTAGTCTTCCAGCATTGTCTGTACCTACCAGCCTTTTCTTTCACTTTGACAGGAATGTACTTTCTCTGGATTCTTCTTATCTCATTTCTGAAGGCTTCCCATTTTCCAGCCGTCCCTTTACCTGCGAACATCTGCTCCCAATCAGCTTTTGAAAGTTCTTGCCTAATACTGTCAAAATTGGCCTTTTTCCAATTTAGAACTTCAACTTTTAGATCCGGTCTATTCTTTTCCATCACAATTTTTAAATCTAATAGAATTATGGTCACTTGCCCCAAAGTGCTCCCCTACTGACACCTCAGTCACTTGCCCTGCCTTATTTCCCAAGAGTAGGTCAAGTTTTACACCTCCTGTAGTAGGTACATCCACATACTGAATCAAAATATTGTCTTGTACACACTTAACAAATTCCTCTCCATCTAAACCTTTAAAAATATGGCAGTCCCAGTCTATGTTTGGAAAGTTAAAATCCCCTACCATAACCACCCTATTATTCATACAGATAGCTGAGATCTCCTTACAAGTTTGTTTCTCAATTTCCTTCTGATTATTCGGGGGTCTATAATACAATTCCAATAAGGTGATCATCCCTTTTTTTATTTCTCAGTTCCACCCAAATGACTTCCCTGGATGTATTTCTGGGCATATCCTCCCTCAGCACAGCTGTAATGCTATCTCTTATCAAAAAGGTCACTCCCCCTCCTCTCTTGCCTCCCTTTCTATCCTTTCTGTAGCATTTGTATTCTGGAACATTAAGTTGCCAATCCTGCCCATCCCTGAGCCATGTTTCTGTAATTGCTATGATATCCCAGTCCCACGTTCCTAACCATGCCCTGAGTTCATCGGCCTTCCCTGCTAGGCCCCTTGCATTGAAATAAATTATTAATAAATAAATTTAATTTATTTATTTGAACTGTTTATTTGATATGAAAATGCAAGGCCTCATCAGTACTGACAATCCAAATGGAAGCTCCAGTAGAACTGGCAAATGACGTATACTCAAGTATACTGACGTGGCTCATCCTGTGTACCACAAAATGCACACAAGTGTGACTGGTGCATTCATTTTCAAAGTATTACTGTGTTGCTGCACCCTGGCTCCGTACAGCACTGGAGTGTCAAGCTAGATGATTTGCTTAAGACTCTTCAGAATGACTTGAACCCTCAACCCTCTGACTCAGAATCAGAAGCGCTGCTGAGTGTATAGTGACATATATCGCTGCTGCTCCAGTTCATCGGACCTTTTCAGCAAATTCCATCTAATAACATCATTGTTATTTAGAGCAAGTGTCTGTTTTATTTCCTACCTCTTCATGCAGGTGTCTGAAATCGAAATGGAAGTTAGCTTCATGTATCCTTTGGGATTTTAGATTTTCCTACACCTAATTCTGTCGACCACCTTGCTAACTGTTGGTAGCTGGTTGTATATTTACCAGGCACATTGCTGGGCCTTTGTTCTGTGCTTTCTGTGGAGAAGCCCTTTGGGAGAATGTAAGTTTTTTTTGTGTGTCACTTACTTTTGTACCTGAGTGTAGATATTTTCCTCAGTATTCACAGATTCCCTTCACCTCATTATACTTCACGCACAGCCTTTGAATATTTTTGTTTCTCCCAAAGTGGGAAAGGACTCCATGGGTCCCCCTTCACAAGCAACACACTTTCAACAAGATGCCTTTGCAGCTTTATTGAATGGAAGTGCGAGGGGTCTATAAGGTACTCATGGTTTGGGTACCTGGGGATTTCAAGATATGACCTTTCAGCCTCCAACCGGCTGACCCAGTGGGACAGCCTTCATCCGCATCTGCAACATTCATTTCCATTGAACATTAAAACTGACAGGGAAATGCGGAGTTTCTCTAATGCCTCTGAAAATAACAAATGCTGGAGATTGCAGCAGGTCAGGCAGTCTCTCCCGTGGATGCTGCCTGCCCTGCTGTGATCTCCAGCATTTGGTTGTTTTCAGCACAGATTCCAGCATCTGCAGTAACTTGTTCCTATTTCTTTTATTGCCCCAGCGGCCTTTCCCTGGATTGCTCACGGCAAATCTTCAACAGCTTCAAGTTTAAATCCGTGAGGTGCCAGGACAGCCCTGGAGAGTCTGTGATGCTGAGGCGGGGGTGTGTATCACGGGAACAGCAGAAGCTGAGAGACTAGGTTTCTGGAGGGCTCTTGAAGACCAGCAGGGAAGTAACAATTAGAAGGATTAGGCTGGGAGATGGTGCTGAATGCCCAACAGAATCATCACAACCGCCAAGTCACAAATGAATTCTGGAGACCTGTGTTCCTTAGAGCATCATGACTTTGTTCTATTAGCATGCAACACAGCCTTCACAAACATGCACAGCTGTGAGCTCTTGCACCTCTCTTTCAAAGAAAGCAAATACTACTAGCAAACAGATCACACATTGAGAGGGGGGAACCTATAAACACTTAACAATTAGTTCTGGCAATTTAAATTCTGAAGTGCTACTCTGGTTTTTCGGATTACCTGTTTGTCTCTCCAATAAGCATCAGTGCTTTTTCCTCACACTGATAATAATACACCATTTCGCAGCTATGCCAGCTGACACTCCAGTGCAATACAGAGGGAATACTGCACCCTCAAAGATGCCATTCTTGGGATAAGGTATTAAACTGGCCCTCCAGTTGGCTGTTTGGGTGTGTGGAAAATTGAGATAATAAAAAGGAAAGGAGCAGGGGTAGACCATTGGGCCCAATGGATCTGCTGTGCCATTCAGTAAGATCATTACGGATCTCACTGGGGATCCACCATTTTCCTATCTGCTCTCCCATAACACTTCTCAGCTCCCTTTGTAGATCAAGGGTCTGCTGAATGCAGCCCTGAATATATTCAGTAACTGCCTCCATTGCTCACTGTGAAGAGAATTCCAAAGATACTCAGTACTCTTCCACCCCTCATGTTAAATGGGAGACTCCTTTATTCTTAAACTGGAACATCCTCCCAGTATCTGTCCTGTCAAGCCCTCTCTGAATTTTCTATGTTATTTAATATATTTTCTCTACACTGCAGTGAGCATTAATTGTACAACAAGTTTGCTCCTAAGACAGCCTCTTTCATCCAAGGAGTCAGCTCAAGTGAACTTCTCTGAACTGCCTCTAATGCAAATGTCTGTCTCTCAGCACCCCAGGTGTGGTCTCACCATTGCTTTGTACAGTTGCAGCGATACTTTGTTACATGGGTATTGCAATATATAAGTAGTAATGGCTAACATTCCATTTGCCTTTCTAATTATTTGCTGCATCTTCCGGTCAGCTGTATTGTGATTCACAAACAAGGACACTCAGAGGCCACTGTACTGCAGCTTTCTTCACTGTCTCAGCATTTAAATAATATTCTCCTTTACTAATCTTCCTTACAAAGTGAACCAACTTATTTTTCCTCAACTCTCTGCCCATTCATTTAACCTATCTATATCATTTTTCAGCCTCTTAGTAACCTCCTCACAACCTGCTTTCGTCTTTATTGTTATATTAAATATGTCACTATTTTGAAGTGGAGTGGCTGATACTTATTCTTCACTCAACGAGGATAGAACAGATTGTTTGGTCATTATCACATTGAGATCTTGCAGTGTGCCAATTAATGGCCCAGTTTCCTACATTATAGTTGTCAAGGTTAGAGTGGTGCTGGAAAAGCACAGCAGGTCAGGCAGCATTCGAGGAGCAGGAAAATCTACGTTTCAGGTAAAAGCCCTTCATCATTCCTGATGAAGGGCTTTTGTCCGAAACATCAATTTTCCTGCTCCTTGGATGCTGTCTGACCTGCTGTGCTTTTCCAGCACCACTCTGATCTTGACTCTAATCTCCTGCATCTGTAGTACCCACTTCTGCCTACATTATAATCACTTCAGACGTTTATTGACTGCAAAGCACTTTGAGATACCCAGTGGGTGGTCTATATTCTATGGAGAGGTGGTCTCGATGAAAGCCAGATATGGACTGGGCTTGATGGGGTCATCGCTGAGAGGTGTTTTCCCTACCTGGGGAGTCTAGAATAATCCACGTAGCCTCAAAATGAGGGTTATATCGTTTAGCACTGAAATAAACCATTTCTTCACTCTCACCTTTGGAATTCTCTACCCTAGAGCACAGTGGAATATATTTGCGATTGTGACAGACAGCAGGAATAGGAATAGGGGGTGTGGATGGGAAAATGTTGTTGAAGCTAGGGCGGGGGTCGGCCATGATTGTATTGAATAAAGGAAACAAATGGTCTTGTCCTGCTTTCTACCTTTTACATTCTTATTGAACATGCACAATAAGCGAGTGGTAGAGAGGAAAGACAATATGGCTTTTTGCTATATCTACCACCCTATTGCTGAGGGCGTGTTCTGAAGAGTCATACCAGATTTAGAAATATTAACTTTGTTTCTCTCTCCTTGAACAGTGGCAGGTGTTTCTCCAGCACTTTCTGCAGATTGTTTCAGATTTCCAGCATCTGCAGTATTTTATTTTTATTCAAATTTGAGAGGTTGCTTGACTGGGAGCTAGTGTAGATTGGCACAGCATTACTGGTTGAACAGGACACTATACGGGTTCAGATATGGGTGCCATGAAGCTAGTTTATGAAGAGAGGAAAACGATACTGGCCAGTTGGAATAATAGAGTTTGGATGTGCCAACGCAATGGGCGATTGTTTCAGCAGCACATGGTGTGACACTTGGTCAGATGGCGATGAACACTCAAATTGGAAGTAGGTAATCATGACATTGAAGAGAAGGTGGCGTCAGAAGATTAGTTTGGGAACAAATAGGCACCTCAGATTGTGAAAGATCTGGTTTGGTCTCTGGCGCTGGGCACAAAGGGAATGGAGTTGATAGCGAAGGAGCAGAATTTGTGTTCCCCAAGTAGGCAGCTTGTCTCCCCAATATAGAGGAGGCCACATCAGGTGCAGTGGATGCAGTAAATGATGTGTGTGGAGGTGCGTTTCAGGGAACGTTTCAGGGAACACCTCTGGGACACCCGGATCAACCAACCCAACCACCCCGTGGCTCAACACTTCAACTCCCCCTCCCACTCCACCAAGGACATGCAGGTCCTTGGACTCCTCCATCACCAGACCATAGCAACACGACAGCTGGAGGAAGAGCGCCTCATCTTCTGCCTAGGAACCCTCCAACCGCAAGGGATGAACCTAGATTTCTCCAGTTTCCTCATTTCCCCTCCTCCCTACCATTTATCTTAGCCTGCTGAACACACTTTCCTCATTCCTGAAGAAGGGCTTATGCCCGCAACGTCGACTCTCCTGCTCCTTGGATGCTGCCTGACCTGCTGCGCTTTTCCAGCAACACATTTTCAGCTCTGATCTCCAGCATCTGCAGTCCTCACTTTCTCCTATTCTGTAGATGCTGCCAGTTTTATTGTGTATTCCCTGCATTTTCTGATTCCAGACGCTGTGGTATTGTGCTGTGATTTAGAACAGCATAATTGTTGTCATCATCCAGTTAGTCAGTGAATTCCTGTCACACACTCTTCTCACACACTGGTCAAAGATTTTAAACTCCATACAACAGGGCTTCCCAAACCGTGGATCCTGACCCCTTCTGTTGGGGTTATGAGATGTCACTTTGGGGTCACGACCTTTGAAGCAACAATGGCTGCCTTGAAACCTGGACCGATTTCTGACGGCTGTGAGGTATCTTTTTAAATCCTTGCATGTTGTTTGTTGGGGGGCATCTATCAAACCAATGCTCAGACGGTGTTGTCCCTGCCAGAGCAAAACTAGCCCCTCTCCCGCCCTGAAACTGGAGCCCCATGTCCATCGCCCTTACACGTGTCAAACTTCTATTCCAGTGCCACGCAAGGTCTGAGGCATTAAAATGGGATCGCAGCAGGGAAACCTTTGGGAAACATTGGTGTGCAATCTGTTATCTTCCTGGAGGAAAGCTCCCCCATTGATTTGCCTTTGAATTGGTTTTGCCAACACGTGCTGTTAATTTATATACTTACCCTAAATCAGTCTTGTCTTTGTTTGGCATGAATGAGCCAAGTGATTGCAACCTGACATTGCCATCGCTAACAAGATTATTTTATGCATAATTTTAATCAACCCATTCAGGTGAGTTATGACACTGCTCTGGAGGACGTGGGACTTAAACCTGGCCCTCCTGGCCGAGAGGTAGGGACACTACCTCTGCCCACAAGTTCCTGTAAAGGTCAGTCAGACATCAACATGTTTTGACATGCCAAGTCCACATGTGACCTGCAGGAGAAGCTCAGTTGATGTTCCTGGGTATTAACCGAGCTGTCTCTCTAGACGGTCAATCTGAAAGGCAGCTAGCAGCCATGAATGGGTTGGCTACGGCCTTGTAGAATGGAGGAGGCAGAAAAGCAGAAGCCCTGTGTGACTCTAAATGATCAGTCACCTCGCTCTTGATCCATCCTGCAGGACTTGAGAAGACCGTGATTTGACCCTGATGAGTGGACTATTGATTATCACAGTTAAGAATGGTACAGATTTCCCAGGGATGAGTTAGTGAGAAACTGCTGGACAGACTAAATCTTCATAAGATGAGGGGAGAATCTTTTGCAAACTCTGGAAGACTGAGTCGAGCAGCAATGACCAAGGCTTGGAGCAGATCTTCACTGGAGCCTGCCTTTGTGATGCTGCTGAAAATGTGTTGCTGGTCAAAGCACAGCAGGCCAGGCAGCATCTCAGGAATAGAGAATTCGACGTTTCGAGCATAAGCCCTGGCTTATGCTCGAAACGTCGAATTCTCTATTCCTGAGATGCTGCCTGGCCTGCTGTGCTTTGACCAGCAACACATTTTCAGCTGTGATCTCCAGCATCTGCAGACCTCATTTTTTACCCTGCCTTTGTGATACTGGGAATGCAGTTAATGAGATGTGACTTGCTGTTAACAGCACTCATCGATACCCTTTTTTAAAAGCCCAGTATAAGTGATTATTAAAAGAAAGCATTGCCTGTTGGCTGGAGCGTCACTTCAAAACTAATTGGGAGATGACTATGTGACAATGGGTGAAATACCTCCAGAATGATTCTGTCTGTCTTACCTATCAGCTTAGGGGTGCGTTGAAGAAATTCAAAGTCAGAAAATATGTAGACATTTGTCACTTTTCACTAGTTTTGTTGGGAAAAGTGGATTGAGAAAAAGTCTGATCTGTTTTACTTGACTCTCTGAATTGGCTGGTGTGTGATTTATTGGTTTTAAGTAAATGATTTTGGCAACATGTTTGCGACTTTGACCTTGAGCTTGTCAGTACAGGGAGTGATTAATTTTCTCCCTATGGGTGGTCTGTATAGTTTATGTCCCAGTAGAACTGAAGCCAGTTACCAATAGATTATCAGTACAAAATGACAATCTCCCTTCTCCATTCCTGTTCCGGAGAAATTGCCACCTCAGTGACCCTTTTTAGCATATTGCTACTTAGCTACATGGATTTTGGTTTACAAATGACAGTTAATTAATTCAATAAAAATTGAGTGCAAAACAACAGAGTTGTGCCTCCTCCAGGATTGTAGTGTTTAACCTCTTACAATGTACATAACTAAACAGTTTGGATGGATGAATGTGACTTTAAGTAAATTAATTTCTCTGAGCTGTTTATTCTCTAATGTATATGGAATCTTGCCACACTGTCTCACTCACTTGAATTTTCCGGTTGTATTTGTACCCAGAGACACATGCAATTGGGTGCAAAGCAACTATGCAGATTAAAAGTCACCAGAATTTGCATTGTGGATGAGCAGTTCTGCCCAATACATTGCTCCTCAAGTCTGCTAGGATCTTTGACAGCTGCCCATCAATTCCTTCACTTAAGTGTCTCTGACCCATGTGATCGGTAACAACTTTCCTGCAATTAAGCTTTTTTTTCCCCCAGAATTTCTCTTCAAATCATGGCCAACTTTTCAGAATCAAGTGACTTATATTCCCTGTTATTCTACTTCAGCTTTTTGATTAATTTGAAATTCACTCAGACTTGGCCTTTGTTCTTTTGGCACAGGGGGAAATCACATTAAAAATTGAAAAGCTTCCAAGATTAGAGCAGCATGAGTAAATATATTGCTAAGTCAACAAATGTAGAATCCCATTAAATGTGAGCCTACAGATTGTGAGGCTCGTAGAAAATCTCTCACAAGTAATAGTGCCAGACCATTGGTGTGAGACCCCAATCTTGTCCATGACACACAGTGGGATCAGGTCTGTGCATCATGAGCATCTGATATTGTTAAGGTGCCCACACAAGGCCTGGGTACAGGGATGGATATAATAACTTGTGGGCGGCACGGTGGCTCAGTGGTTACCACTGCTGCCCCATAGCACCAGGGTCACAGGTTCGATACCAGCCTCTGGCGACTGTCTGTATGGAGCTGGCGCGTTCTCCCCCTGTTTGCATGAGTTTCCTCCGGGTGCTCCAGTTTCCTCCCTCAATCCAAAGATGTGCAGGTCAGATGAATTAGCCATGCTAAATTGCCCATAGTGTCAGGTGCATTAGTAAGAGGGAAATGGGTCTGGGTAAGTTACTGTTTGGAGGGTCAGTGTGGACTTGTTGGGCTGAAGGGCCTGTTTCCACACTGTAAAGAATCTAAAAAAAGCTAGACTAATACATGCTAGGTTTCAAAGACTAATACATGCTAGGTTTGGGATTGGGTGCTCAAGTGGGGAGCAGACACTCAGTCTGGTGATATCTGTCCCTGTGCTCTCTGAATAAGGCAATTTCCGAAGTACGATGTCAAGACTTTGATCCCACAGAGAAGACCCCAATATCTGAAATCACAGACGGAATTTTCCAGGCCCACCCGGTGTGGGGAGAAGGGCTGTGGCAAAATGACTTCCATTGGAGGTCAATATTTTGAATCCCAAGTTTGCTTGTAAATTTTTCACCTTGAAAGGCTGATCCAACTTCCTGATACTGAGCTCTTTGTTTGTATGTCATGCATGCTCTTGTGAAGGCAAGCTCGCCAGAACTGACTCCCCTTCACTATTGTGTTCTATGCAAGTGAAGGCAAGGGACATCTTTCACCAGGACTTTGGAATGTGCAGCCACAGTTTACTTCTCTCTAAGAAGCATACATTGACTGATATGGAGTTGAAAAATGTGGTGCTGAGAAAACACAGCAGGCCAGGCAGCATCCGAGAAGCAGGAGAATCGACGTTTCGGCCATAAGCCCTTCTTCAGGAATGAGGCTGGTGTGCCAAGTGGGCTGAGATAAAGGGTAGGAGGGAGGGAAAATGGGGGAGGGGTGCTGGGAATACAATAGGTGGAAGGAGGTGAGGGTGATACGCTGGAGAGGGGGGAGAGAGGTTGGGAAGAAGATTGCAGGTCAAAAGGGTGGTGCTGAATCCGGGGATTGGGACTGAGGTAAGGTGGGGGGAGGGGAAATGAGGAAGCTGGAGAAATTGGAGTATCTGTTGTCTAAGTTGTAAGAGGGACTGAGGAAGGCCAAAGGGGGTAGGCTTCAGTGTAATCGGCATGGGGCAAGGAGGCTGGCCAAGGATGGAAGTCTGTCCAGCCACAGCCTGGGGTGGTCATCAGGGAAGGGCTGTTTGTGAACGTGAGTGGTGCAGCTATAACTGGGAGGGATGCTGATTGAATATTGTAGCTACAGGGTGATTCGGTAGTATAAGCAACGGGGTCTTGAGATTAAGATGAGAGCACTGGAGTGGCTGAGATGGTGAAAGTGATGGGGGAGTGGAACACAGTAGGTTGGGAGTTTCGGGGTCAGAGCTGGGACCTGGGCGGTCTTCTAGGAAGGTCCCTGGATAGTTTTCTTGGGGTGAGGAGGTGAGGGATGTTGATGGAATCTGGGGTGGGGGGGTGGGGAGTAGGAGATGCTGGATCTACTTCTGGAAGTGATGCTCGCGATCTATCTGGTTACAAGTATAGCTCCTCACTAATAGTCATACCTCCTCACATGTGCATGCACAAAGAGCTGAGTGTTAGACCCGAAGACTAGGATAAATGCAGAATCCAATTAAGGAGGACTGAAAAGATAAAAGAGAGAAAGTAAACTACAAGGGCAAAGTAGTGAGGAATATAAATACTGAAATTAAGAGCTTCTTTAAATGTATAAAAAATGAAGAGAGACATCAAAATGAACATGGGTCCCTTTGAAAATGAATCTGGGGAAAAATGATGCTTATGCTTATTGACTACCAATCACATCAACTTGATGACTGTATTTGTCCAGATATTGGTGAGAATCATTGGCACTTTTTGTTTAAAGCAGGTGTGAATTCAGCAACAGGACACGACCCAGCTCCCAAGACTATCTGGGTCGGGGGGGAGGGGGGTGTGGGGGGATGCTGGTCAGTAACCAAGCTTTATATCAGTCTGACAAGACACGAGCACAAGCACAAGACAAAATCCAGCACAATGTTACAGTTGGCTTGCAAAGTGCTTGAGGCATCCACTGGGAGTGCCAATTCCCTTGGGGTATTGTGTCAAACTTTCCTGAACTTAATGAGATTCAGGTGCATGTGTGTGTGTGTGTGTGTAAGATCTGCCACACTGCTCACCCACAGCATGGCCACATAAGAAACACAGAAGCTGGCCTGCAAAACACAAAAATCAAGCCTGCCAACACAGACACACACACACACACACACACACACTACCCAGAATGCCCCAGTCTTGGCCAAACAGGTTAACATAGAAACCAGACGTGGCCAAGCTACTTCGAGACCAGACAATGCACTTCCTAAAACAGCTTTCACAATTAGCTCCCAGCCCAGATTAGCACTGCAGTCCCAATGTGTTAAGGACAGGCTCACTTCCCATTGAAACCAATACCGTACAAACAAAGAGGCATACCGACAGACCCTGGAACACTTTGCTCGCAGGAGGAACACCAAATGGACACGCCTGAATGTCAGGAGAAGGGACATTTAGACATATTCGTGTGGATAGGAAATACAATGAAGAATCCTCTAGAAGACATTCTCACCCACTCACGGAGATGGCTGTAATCTCCTGTGTCAATTACAAATGAATTGCTACTGCCGGATGCTTGATTAACTTCTATTCAGTTTATTCTTGTTTCAATCTCTTTACAATTTTCAGCATTGTACTGTACCTGCTTTACAGTGATCACCTTTGTGTTGTACCCCTAAAGAGCAAGCCCTGCACCTTCTGCTCTGGGGAGAGCATTCTGGTCATCTGTCTAGAGAACAGCCTCGCCCATTTGTGTGTGTGTGTGTGTGTGTGTGTGTGTGTGTGTGTGTGTGTGTGTGTGACTGTCCATTTTGATTACAACTGATCATCCAACTCCCTATCCTGTTGTCCGTTTACCCCAAAACTTTTTGATCCTTTTAGCTCCAAGACCTATATCTAACTCCTCCTTGAAAACATTAAAGGTTTTAGCCTCAACTGGTTTCTGTGAAAGAGAATTCCACAGACTTCCCACCCCTAGGGTGGCACAGTGGCTCAGTGGTAAGCACTGCTGCCTCACAGCACCAGGGTCCCAGGTTCAGCTCTAGCCTCGGGTGACTGTCTGTGTGGGACTTTGCATATTCTCCCCATGTCAGCGTGGGTTTCCTCCAGGTGCTCCGGTTTCCTCCCACCATCACAAAGATGTGCAGGTCAGGTGAATTGGCCATGCTAAATTGCCCACTTGTGTTAGTGTTAGGAGGGACATAGTTCTGGGTGGGTTACTGTTCGGAGGGTTGGTGTGGACTGGTTGGGCCGAAGGGCCTGGTTCCACACCGTAAGGAATCTAATCCAAAAAAAATCTCTGAGTGAAGGAATTTCTCCACATCTCGGTCCTAAATAGCCTACCGTGCATCCTTAGTTAGAGACAAAAAAACCTGCAGATGCTGGAATCCAGACTAGATGAGCAAGAGGCTCTGAGAGAGGCAGAGAACTTCTTCAAAGTGGGCATCTTTGGAGAGAGTCTACATTAGAGTGGTGCTGGAGAAGTACAGCAGGTCAGGCAGCATCCAAGGAGCAGGAAAATCGACATTGAAGAGACTTTGCAGTGGCACAAGTGTAGAGACAAAGAAAAACTGCAGATGCTGGATCCTGCTTGTCTACCCTACATCCTTAAGCAGTGACCCCTAGTTGTGAATTATCTCGTCGTCAGGAATATCCTTTCTGTATTTACCCTGTCTAGTTGATTTTGACAGGTTTCTAGGAGACACTGGGCATGTGGTAAATGTAATATGCTTGGGAAGAATACCTGAGTTTGAGCTTATCGTTCCCAATGCAGTTGACCACTGGGCTGTTTCACACATCATGTCTGCTCTGCCTTAGACTAATTGATAGTGATGGATCACTGTGATTACTCACCAACTCTGTACTGCAGTGTGACTGCTAGACTGGAGAAGCTCAATTAGGTGAGGCCAGTCTATTTTTGTCCAGCAATTGCTGTGTTCCTAAGTTGTACACCAGTAAGGAATCGATATCTTCAGGATTAGAGAGGTTCTGTTAGTGAAGAACGATGTATTCAAACAAAACACAACTACAAAGGAAAGGGATGTGATTCATGAGGGTTAGAAACTAAGGTTCAAATGTGGGTGAGCTCAAGAGCAGAGACAGTGGTATGGGAGCACTGCGATTGACAGAGTGTTTAATCTTACTGTATAGGTATTTGTATTTAGGTTTGCTAAGCATGTTTAGAAGTGTCTCCGTGAAACAGTATTACCTGAGAGTCACATTGTAATCTTGTGAGTATAAATAAAGCTGTGGACTATCAGGCTGGAATTGCACTCCACTACATTTCTGTTTGACTGCAAGTCCTGAGGAGCCAGGTCACTGCCTGGCCTGTGGAGAAGTTGCTGGTAATCAAACAATGTAGAGTCAAATCTGTTTGACGTCAGCACAGTAATATTTAACTGCCTGCTGAGCAATTGGGGATGGGCAATAAATGCTGGCCGAGCCGGTCACTCCGACACAATGAGGGTATAATGAAAAGTCTATGTTTTAATATTAAGTTAATAGATTACAACAGACAACGTGTTTCCACCTGGAAGTCATGTTTAAAGTGATCCCAAGGCAAGATGCTGTCAGTGAACTTTATGCGGTTAGATAATACCCCTTGACAGTTTTGACATCTAGTCTGTTAAAGCTATACTGGCTGTGAGAAATAATAGGTTAAAATGCAGAGATAAAGTTAGCAGTTTGTTTTGAGTTGAGTATTACATCAGCTTGTGGTGGGTACAGTCTTGTAATGCTTTCGAACACCATCAATATTAAAATTGCTAGATAATTTTCCACAAAGTCCTACCATTGTAACAAAGTCAGTGATGTGTAAGAACCTTGTGAAACCTGGTTCCGTTGTTGTTTGTAGGTAGCGTTCACCTGACGGCTTTGTGCAATAGTTTGTGTGGGCAGTGGCTTGCTTTCTTTCATTCTACTCTCAGGGAGAGGAGCAGGAGAAAGGCCTCTTGAGATTAGGGTAGGAGTTTGCAGGGTGTGACCCAGGACGTTGAGAATTGGGGATGGAGTTTTTAAGGTGTGACCTGGGACATTGAGGATTGGGGATGGAGTTTGCAGGGTGTGACCCGGGACATTGAGGATTGGGGAGGGAGTTTGCAGGGTGTGACCTGGGACGTTGAGGATTGGGGATGGAGTTTGCAGGGTGTGACCCGGGACATTGAGGATTGGGGAGGGAGTTTGCAGGGTGTGACCTGGGATGTTGAGGATTGGGGATGGAGTTTGCAGGGTGTGACCCGGGACGTTGAGGATTGGGGATGGAGTTTGCAGGGTATGGCCCGGGACGTTGAGGATTGGGGAGGGAGTTTGCAGGGTGTGACCTGGGGCTTGGAGGATTGGGGAGGGAGTTTGCAGAGTGTGACCTGGGGCTTGGAGGATTGGGGAGGGAGTTTGCAGAGTGTGACCTGGGGCTTGGAGGAATGGGGAGGGAGTTTGCAGGGTATGGTCAGGAACATGGAGGATTGGTGCATCCAGAGAAAAGACAGAGGGTGAGGTCACTGCTTTGGAGGTCTCATGTGTTAGGCCTGGTGTTCTGGGTATGGTCTTCTGGGGGTGTGGAGACAGTACGGCAAGGTAAGAAAATTAGGACCCTCGAGGATGGTGTACCTATCTGTGGCTAGCAGAGTCCTTACAGAGGTCTGAGTTCCCAACAATTTGATTAGCCCCAGTAATACTGCTCTCTGTCAATGGCCTTTACAACATCCTTTAGAAGGAAGGGACCCATGTGTTCATTCCTACCCTACAGAGGGACAGTACAACACTGGGCACTATGAGCATTCAGTAAAGAGTGATTCCGAAAACACAACATTGTTTCTTCCAAAATAAAGGAAATGTCCCTCAGTCCCCTGTAACCATGCATGCCAGTACACTTAACACACTAGGCTAGTCTCACTAACAATGATGTGCACATGTAAGGAATGTAGCGTAAATATTTCTGATTATGTGAAATTTAATTTTGGAAAGTACCTTTGTGCTGTCAGATTTCATGATAACGGAGAAGGAAAGTTGTGGTTGTGATGCAGGGCCTCCATGTTTGACCAAGGGGTTCTTACCTTGGGGGTTTCACGATTGAAAAGTTTCTCCAGTCACTAAATCTTATGTATTTCACATCCACAGCCCTGGCACTTGGAATATTAACTATAATCATGTGGATGAGGTGGTGGGAGGAGAAAGCAGATGCGGTACACAGTTTCAGTTACAGGTCATGAATAGTGCCCTGTCGATATGTTCGTGCGGATGTTATAAACGTGTCCAGAATGCCACATCACTGCACGACTGTCAGGGGACCGAGCAACAGCGTATCAGTCCACAGTATGATTTGAGAAATATATTTCATGAGCTCCAGCATTTGAATCCAAAAACATGATTATTTTAAGCCCTTGGGAGCCATTAATAAATGTCAAATCAACTTGGCACCAGGACTTGCCCTGCAGTCCCTGCAGAGTGCAGAGAGGATGCCCAAAGATCAAATGGATGGGGTCCCCTTTCTCTCCTTAACATCCATTTGGTCAGTGTTGGGCTCTTTGTACCTGTTAGCTGTTGCTGGAACCAAGTGCAAGGCCAGGAATCAGACGTAGCTGCAGCTGGGGTAAGATTGTTAACTGTGGTTGAGGCTATTCTGGGAATGTTTGTCACGTGATAGCTTGTCTCCAACAGTCTCAGCACTGTATTCCCATGCCAATTGGAAAACAAACAGGTCTCTTGTTACTTCATTGATTTGATTGGTTGTTTTTTAATTCCCAACACCACCATCTCCAGTGTTGTTACACTTAGCAAATTAAAACAAATAAGAACACCACTTCTATTGTGAAGAGCAGTTTCTGTACGATGTGCAGCATCTACAGGTTAGTAGCCTGTGTCTGCAAAGACAGATGGTAGTCCGTTTTTTCACCGATCCACAGGAGATGAAAAGAGATTTTCTCCATCATAAAGATTCAGGTCATCGGCCAACTGGCCTCTTTATCCAATAAGACATTTTTAATTTCTCTCCTTGGGTTGCTAGGAGCAACATCCTGGAAATTAAGTTGCAATTCCTGGAGATTCCCAGATAATCCTATGGAGTTAGTGGCGCTAAGTTCCCACCCGCTGCTCCTCATGTCCGCAATTCACTCTGCCCCAGGCTCGACCAATAACCAGGCAAGTTAGCAACATCACCCTTAAAGCGACACCACACCGGAGTTGCATTGCACCTATTGGTTACCAAGAGAGTAACCCTAATTGGTTACCCTAATAACGTCACCATCAGTAATGGCTTTTCAGCGGATGGCTTAGCTAAGGGGGCTGTCAGGCTGAGGGGTCAGTGCTTCTGTGAAAAATAACAGCACTTCAGCAAAAGGAGACCTTTTCTGGATACTCACACAATTGTGAAGGTTAGTATCCAAGGGTAGCTCATCAATCACATCAAATTGCATGGGCTTAGACTAACCAGCTTCTTGGAGCTGTCCCCTCTGGGCAAATGGAGGGTCGGCTGCTAAAGAGGGTCAGAATGTTGATTATAATTGTGTAGAAGTGGCTGGGGAAGCAAAAAGAGAGAAGGTAGATGTGGTGCACAGTCCTAGTTAGAAGGTCATAAATGGTGCCCTGTCAATAAAATCTTGGTCAGTGTGTCCATGAGGATGTATACGAACGTATCCAGAATGCCACATCACTGCACTACTGTCGGGGGACTGAGCTATCGTGTATCAGTCCACAATGGGGACTTAGGAAATAGCATCAGGATCTGGCACTCAGTAGGCACAATATCACTCAATGTCTCATACTAGGCCTTAGACAAGCGTGTAGGGCTGCCACAGGCAAGTTGCCACCCACAGTCAGCTCACCAGTGAGATGTTAGACCAGGCTACAGGGTCAGCCTGTCAACTGGTCCTGTCTGTTTAATGCAGGCCCTGATCTCTGTGATCACTGTGCTTTTGGATATTTTTAAATCTCAATAATGAATGAATTAATCTTTTTAATCAGACCACTGCCAGCCACTAGCACTGTTAGCAAGATGAAGTTAGCAGTAATTGCAGCTTTGTCCCCAAGGTTTAATGACAAAATATACTGGAAGCAATAGGCAAATCAAATTGCAAATGTTCTGTGCTGTGTAAAAGTGTCAGAATTTAGATTTTTGAAGAATCAGCATCACCGAAGAGTCCCAACAATTACATTTCACATTTAATCTTAGAATCTAAAACTTAAGCGCTGGTCCATTTTGTTTACAATCTGATGACATTTTGTTTCAATATTGATGCCCAATGTAGCTCTTTCCACAAGGTGTGAGCGATTGCCATAGACATCCTGAAGTCAGTCAGTTGCGTTTTACGGACAGGGAGGGACATACGGGTCTACATTTATCAGAATGGTGCTTACTGCAAGATTTCCTGTCCATATTGGTCATGTAAAATCCATGGGCACCTGGACCTACATTATAGAAGCAGATCCATCGACCCAACAAGTCCACAGTGACTCTCCAAAGAGTAATCCACCCAAACCCATTTCCCACCCTATTTTTACCCTTGACTAATGCAGCCATCACTATGGGCAATTTAAAATGACCAATTCATCTGACCTGCACATCTTTGTGGGAAGAAACCAGAGCATCTGGAGGAAACCCACGCATATACGGGGAGAATGTGCAAACTCCACCCAGATGGTCACCTAGGTGGGAATCAAACCTGAGCACTGTGAGGCAACGGTGCTAACCACTGAGCCACCGTGCCGCCAGTTTAAAATGTCAATCCCATGAGTATTGTAATCATCAAAAAAATCTAAATATCAGGAGAGAACATCATAGAGTCATAGAGATGTACAGCATGGAAACAGACTCTTTGGTCCAACCCGTCCATGCCGACCAGATATCCCAACCCAATCTTGTCCCGCCTGCCAGCACCCAGCCCATATCCCTCCAAACCCTTCCTATTCATATATCCATCTAAATGCCTCCTAAATGTTGCAATTGTACCAGCCTCCACCACTTGCTCTGACAGCTCATTCCACACACATTCCACCCTTGGCATGAAAATGTTGCCCCTTAGGTCTCCTTTATCTCTTTCCCCTCTCACCGTAAACCTATGCCCCCTAGTTCTGAATTCCCCCACCCCGGGAAGAGACTTTGTCTATTTACCCTATCCATGCCCCTCATGATTTTATAAACTTCTATAAAGTCACCCCTCAGCCTCTGACGCTCCAGGGAAAACAGCCCCAGCCTGTTCACCTCTCCCTATAGCTCAAATCCGCAAACCCTGTCAACATCCTTGTAAATCTTTTCTGAACCCTTTCAAGTTTCACAACATCCTTCCGATAGGAAGGAGACCAGAATTGCACGCAATATTCCAACAGTGGCCTAACCAATGTCCTGTACAACTGCAACATAATCTCTCAACTCTTGTACTCAATACTCTGACCAATAAAGGAAAGCATACCAAATGCTGTCTTCACTATCATTTCTACCTGTGACTCCACTTTCAAGGAGTTATGAACCTGCACTCCAAGGTCTCTTTGTCCAGCAACACTCCCCAGGACCTTACCATTAAGTGTATAAGTCCAACTAAGATTTGCTTTCCCAAAAGGCAGCACCTCACATTTTTCTGAATTAAATTCCATCTGCCACTTCTCAGCCCATTGGCCCATCTGATCAAGATCCCATTGTGATCTGAGGTAACCTTCTTCACTGTCCACTACACCTCCAATTTTAGTGTCATCTGCAAACTTACTAACTATACCTCTTATGCTCACACCCAAATCATTTATATAAATGATGAAAAGTAGTGGATCCAGCACCAATCCTTGTGGCACTCCACTGGTCACAGACCTCCAGTCTGAAAAACAACCCTCTACCACCACCCTCTGTGTCTACCTTTGAACCAGATTTAGATCCAAATGGCTAGTTCTCCCTGGATTCCGTGAGATCTAACCTTGCTAACCAGTCTCCCATGGGGAACCTTGTCGAACACCTTACTGAAGTCCATATAGATCACATCTACCACTCTGCCCTCATCAATCCTCTGCGTTACTTCTTCATAATACTCAATTAAGTTTGTGAGACATGATTTCCCATGCACAAAGCCATGTTGACTATCCCTAATCAGTCCTTACCTTTCTAAATACATGTACATTCTAATTGTCGACTTGCCCACCGCTGACGTCAGGCTCACTGGTCTACAATTCCCTGGCTTGTCCTTACCACCCTTTTTAAACATCTCCATCCACAGATACACAGTTACAAACACAAAAGGTAGGATATTGGAGCTATCAGAAAATAATAGTTTCAAATTTATTATTGGTAGAAATATAAATAGCTGACAGAGGAGTAAGCCATTAGAAGGCACCGCAACAATGGGAAAATCTAAATTTCTTGAGAACCATCTCTACAGTGTAAATACTTTCCTTCTATTCTTTTTGCCTCGTCTATTTATCTAGCTTTGGCTTAACACAGCAACCTGCTTCTGGTTCTGAAGAATTCAACCCACAGGGGTTCTGCTCCAAACCTTGAGCCTCAGTCTCTTTTTAGTATCTGCCGACCCCCTCCTTGTAACCCAAAGGTGATGCCTGGTCCTGTTAAAGTGTGCTGAGGGTAAAAATGCTGGAGAGAGAAATCTTCTCATGGTGAAGGTAATTCAAAGGTGTGAGAGAGAACCAAACAATGAAAGGAGTGAAGCTGTCGGGTTCCATTCTCGTCTAACCAGTTGCCGCCATTTTCCCTTCACACCCTGGGCACTGCGTCCTCCGGTGTCCCGTTTGGATCTATCCTCGGTGCCCTCCCATTTCTGATGGTGTGATGTCTCTCTGTGGCATCATCCAAAAACACGGACGAAATATTATAGGGAGATGTGGGCTGGTAGTGAGATTGATGGCAGAACTGGACAAGAGGCCTATGTTGACATTAGGAGCGTTTTGCTGCATCTTTTACATTTGACAAATAGCACGATGAGATCCTGACTCAGCAACGGTGAGGTGCCACTTCACGGGAGATAGTGCTTGCTCAGCAGCTTATTAATGGCCCAATTTGCCTCATTAATGTTCAGCTTTCCATCTCATCAAATTTGCCCCCGAGCAAGCTGAATGTTAACAGGCCTCCATATGGAGGTCGGAGTGGGTACCTGGCAATTTCCACTCATTGCCTGCTCCAGAGGAACTCCATGTTGATCTCATGGCATGCTCCAAGGCACCAGGCTCATACGCCCCATGCCCATGGACATGAGCATTCAATGTGTGCCATCTTCTGAAAACACTCATGGCACATCTCTGATCCATTACAGGACTGTTTTTGCACCTCAATGTTTCACTCGAGGCTACAATGGCCCCCGTTATTGTAATGCTGCGGCAAGGAAACTCTGTGTTCAGGGATATGCTCCCAGCTCTTGGACTGCGTCAGGCCGTATTTCTGGGCTCTTTGCTCATTCCCACAGCCCTCAGTCATCCTGAGCCCACCTGAACACTCACAACAAACTTGCTTTGCAGTTCCGAACCTCATTTTACATGTTACCCCATCAGCCAGAGATAACAGTCCATTGGCTTCGACCCAATCAGTTTGTCCAGCAGATGCTGTCCACGTTGTATCCACATAGGTGCTGAGCAGCCAAGTGTCAGGCAGCTCCCCTCCCCCCACTGCTCCCCTTCTTGACATGTTCTGCCTTATTTTGGCCAGTTTTGCTCCTGCAGTGTGTGAGAGAGAGGCAGGTAATCTAGGAAATGAAGATGGATGGCGCAATCGTTATTCCTAATGCATATGGGAGGTGCCCCGAGTAAGTGAGTGGGCAGAGCAGGTGGCATTCAGGGTGAGTGGTATCAGAGGTTGGGGTGAGTGAGGGAAGATGTTGCAGGTAATAGTGAGAATACACCTTGCCTGGAGATATACAGCAGCAGAGAGACAGTGTGTCTGTGTGTGTGAGGGGAATCAGCGAGGACGTTGGCACTGAAGCTGGCAGAGTTGTGAAGGACATTGACCTTCTACAACAAGGGATCTCAGACGTCTGAGACTACCTTAACCTGGGTGACTTAACTTTGGCCTAGGTTGGCATGGATACGGTGAGAATTCTGATTGGGCCTCGCAGTTAAAAAGCTCAACGCCACTAACATTTACCCAGAACAACATTAAGATTTAGCCCACAATGTCTGGTTCCAAATGTACCGTGTTGATTCTCAGCTTTACCTTCTGACATGTCCAGATCTTGGGTGCTGCATTCTGCCAATGTCCCATCTTCCACCCTCCATAAACCTGAGCTCAGAATGTTCATTGATTCCCTCCTAAACCCCCCTCTCCTTTTTAAAAAATGTCCCTTGAAATTTATTCTACTGAGCAAGATTTGGGTAATCTGTCCTAAATGCCTCTTTAGGTCAAATTTCGTTTGATAATGCTCATAGGAGGCCCCATGTTTAAGTGTTGTACACATACTTGTTGTTGTGTAGGTTATGGGAATGGAGTGGGGGTTTAGTCTGGGCAGGATGGTCTTTGGAGTGTCTGTGCCGACTCGATGGGCCAAATGGCCTCTTTCTGCACTGTAGGGATTCTATGATTTTATGAAAATCTTAAAGCAAGGCATGGTCAGCACTCTCAAATGGGCAAGAAAGATGACACCGCACTGCGGGAAGAACAAGTGAACTAGCCCTGGTTGTCTTTGTGTTCATCCCTCAATGAACATCTCTAAAACAGATTAGCTGGTCTGATCACATTTGCTGATTGTGGGGACCACCCTTTTGAACATGGCTGCCATTGTGTTGACATCGCCACTAGGTGGAGCACCACGGCCACATGCGCAGAATCGGAATAAGAAATGGATCACGGTTCACATACATGACAACCACTGACTATCAACCTGGAAACAGCAGTTACGCTTTTTAAAATGAGGACGAAGCTGAATGTGTTCATGTAACTAATCACAGAATTCCCACAATTCAGAAAGAGGCCATTCAGCCCATCAGGTCTATGCCGACCCTCTGAAGAGCATCCCACTTCAGCCCACCCCTTTACACTGTCCATATAACTCTGCATTTACCAAGGCTAATCTACCTAGCCTGCACATCCCTGGACACAATGGGCAATTCAGCATGGCTAATCCACCTAACCTGCACATCTTTTCATTGTGGGAGGAAACCGGAGCACCCGGAGGAAACCTGCACAGACACTGGGAGAATGTGCAAACTCCTGAGGGTCACCCAAGGCTGGAATCGAATTGGGGTTCCTGGTGCTGTCAGGCAGCTGTGCTAACCACTAGCAATTTCTCTTCTGGAATATGGTATCCTAGCCAATGAAATGTTTGGCTCAAATTCTTTTTAACACAACCAATGGCTGAAGTTGCTGCCATTTTAAGCAGGAAGTGAGCAAACTGAATTGGAACGCAAGTTTGCACTTTTTAAAAAAAGAAATGCCAATTTACTCAGGATTCTGATGTACTAAATTTAGTTTAGTCAGTAAGTTTTTCCTCCTCAGTCAAGTGCATTATTTCACCATAGTAACAGCTTGCATTAACTAGGCAGTGCATAATTTGCTCTATTTCCCAAATGGCAGTGCCCTATCTCCTGCACTGGAAACACATACACTCGGTTTTACTGTTAAACCAATCACTACACCTCGAGAAGTATCATTGCATTGGCTCTAAAGTCCTCTGGGAAATTCTGAAGTTGTGAAAGGCACTGTTTAAATGCAAAGATTTGTCTTTCCTCTATTAGTGTTAAAAATATTCTGTGTTTATGCTGACACTGAATAAATATGTGGCACCCTTCTCTTGCAGTCATGACTATTAAAATTGTTTATTTTCTGGTAATCTGCTGAGGGTCAACTCAAATCTCCTTCATTTTTCTCTGAGTTCGTTTATTCATCTTTGCACTTTGCTACTTTATTTAAATATGAAAGGTGGCTGAGAAGATAGAAAGCTAGATGCTTTTTCATTAAGTCGTCAGAAGTTTTTCTGTTTCTCTCAGATAATTGATTCTACGAGGGTGTCTCTGAAACCATTTTCCTCTTTTAAAAGTCTGCTATGCCTTTGAGAGACCAGACATTTATTTGTATGTTCAACATATTTCAGCCCTCTTTTGAACATCTCGTACTTTGCTGCAGTGCAGATTTCCCAGGAGTTGGTGACAGCGATTGTTCACAACGACCTTTGCTCAGTTTGTTTGAATCTCCGAGAGCTGAGCTCAGCCAAAGAAAACTCGGTGCTGCCTCAGGTGAGCTCAGCTCATGCCCCATTGCAGCACAATCACCCGTGAATCACAAAGTTCCAGGATCAACTGCAGTATTTGGCTGGCTCTCCAAGTACTGCATTGAGTGTTATACTTCGGAACTGTTGTCCTTCTGATGAGAATTTCAACTGAGTCACCATCTACGCTCTCTTACCTGATTCTCTTGGTCAATGTCAACATAACAAAAACAGGCTACCTGGTCATCGCCACATTATGCAGTGTGCGAATTGGCTATAGCATTTTCTGCATTGCAACAGTGATGAGACTTTAGCAGGCTATTAGATTGACTCAAATTCTTTTTGTTTCTTTAACATGAGCTCTTTTTAACAGACAGATATTATAATAGGAAGGTACAGTAGCTGACGTTCTGTTGGGGTGATGCCTAATAGAGCAAAGGGTCACTTTCATTCAAATGTTTCATTGAAGAATGCAATAGTGTAGATATCAATCACACCGTCACACTTTTGTAGTTGTGACGTAATCTTTCACAGGATTTTTGAATTCAGCCCCTGCTCCTGAGGAGTGTGTTGTTTATAATTTTATTCTGCATCATATGGAGAGCTTGGAAACGCTGGGTAGTTTTCCTGCGAGCAGAGAGGAGCAAGAGGAGATTTTAATTGAAGCATTGAAATCAATAAATGGGTTTTGATAGAGTTGGCAAAAGAATCTGAAGGGAGATGAGAATTTTCTTTCTTACACATTTATGAAATGTCTGAAATTTATGATCTCTGCCTGGAAGGAAAGTGACCTTGAGAAGGGAACTGGCTGAATGTTGGTTGAGGAAAGGTTTGCAGGCCCAGGGGAGAGGACAAAGGATAGAACTAATTACAGAGCCTTGAGGAGAGACCAAGGGTAGGAGGTGAATGACCTCCTTTGTCCTTTAACACTCTATGACTGTACTTCTTGAGACTTTAAAAGGTTAAAGGTAGGCATTTTTTAATTCAACCTGTTTAATAACATGGTAAGAATACCTTCATATTTCATTACTAAAGAAAATGTTCCCACATTTAAATTGTGTAATTTACCAGTGAGGGGCAGCATATATATAAATGAACCAGGAGCAGGAATAGACCATTCAGCCCCTTGAGCTTGTTGTGCTGTTCAATATAATCATGGCTGATCTGGTTACACCATGTTGCTCTGTACCCCCAATAACCCTTTTCCCCCTTATCAAGAATCTGTATATCTACCTTAAACCATCAAAGATTGTGCTTCCATGGCCTTTTTGCAGAAAAGTCACAATGACCCACCATCCTCCAACAAGGGAAAAAAATTTACCTCACCTTTGTCTTAAATAAGTAATGTTTATTTTAAACAGTGACCCTGGTTCTGCACTTCTCCACAACAGGAGCCATCCTTTTCACATCCATGCTGGCGAAACCCCATAGGACATTTTATGTTTCAACCATTGGCTCTTGCTGTTGTAAACATCAGATACAACCTTACCAACCTTTCATCAGAAAGCATTCCAGGTGTTAGTCTAGGTATTAGTCATTGCTTCCAATGTATTTACTTCCTTCCTTGAATAAACTGACTAATTCTACACACAGTACTCTCGATGTGGTCTCACCAGTGCCCTGTACTGCTGAAGCATACCTCTCTACGTTTTGTATTCCATTCCCCTCACAATGACAAGACCTTTCCACTGGCTTTCCAAATTACTTGCTGTGTCTGCACACTGACCTTTAACAATCCATGCATGAGGGCACCCAGATCTCTCTGCCTCTCAGAATTGTGCAGTCTCACACAGTTTTCATAACATGGCCTTCTTTTATTTTTATTCTCCTTGCCAAAATAAACAATTTCACATTTTCTCACACCATTCTTCATTTCATAAATCTTTGCCCAGTCACTTAATCCATCTACATCCCTTGTCATCTTTACAACTTACATTTGTGCCTATCTTTGTGTCATCAGCAAATTTAGCTACCAAACCTTCGGTCCCTCGTCCAAATCATTGACATAAATTGTGAGAAGTTGAGGCCTCTGTATTGACTCCTGTGACATACCAATCATTGTATCTTACCAATCAGAACGTGATACATTTATATCACCTCTCTTCTCTGTTAGCTCGGTAATCTTCGATTTGTGCTAATATGTTATCACCACCCCTGCCGCTTCCACCACCATTTATTCTCTGCAATAACCTTTGGTGTGGCACCTTATCAAATCCCTGCTGGAAATCTTAAGTATAGGACATTCACTAGTCCCCCTTTAACTATAAATATTACATCTTGAAAAAAAGCTCCAATAAATTGATTCAAGATGATTTTCCTTTCACAGAACAAGGTGGACTCTGCCTGATTACTTAAACCTATCTAAGTGCCCTAGTTTCTTTAATATTGGTTTCTAACATCTTAGCTATGACAGATGTCAAGCCTAATCAGCCTTTAGTTTAATGCTTTCTGTCTCCCTCCTTTTTTGAGCAAACAAGCTCTATTTGCTATTTTCCAATCTATTGGAAATTTCCCCCACGTGTAGGAAATTTTGGATGATTAAAACTATCACACTAGCCGCTTAATTTAGGACCCTCGGATGAAGTCCATCAGGATCCAGGTATTTGTCAGCCTGCAGCTCCAACAATTTACTCAGTAGCAATTCCCGGGTGGTTGTAAATTGCTTGAGTTCCTCCCTCCCTTCTTTTTCCTGATATACAGCTATTTTCATAGTTTTAGTAATTGGGAGTCAGTGTGTTAGAGTATTCTTACAGCAAGCTGTGATGTGAATTCAATTGCAAAAATGAACAACGTTCAGTCCTCTAGTCTTTTCCAAGAGACTTCTTTTGCTGATTATAAGCAGCTTAGTTTGCCATGTCTAAGATGTGCATCCTTCAATAGGAGAGAAAGAAGAAAAATACATTTTCTCTGAAATAAATTGAACTTTAGTGATACTAATCTGCTCTGACTCGGGAGGAACACATCCCCAAAGTTATTCCAATCAAACTGACAGGTAAAAATTAACTTTTTAATAAGTGTGATATGTATTGTGGTAATTCAAAGTTAGTGTTTGTGGAGCTGATTTCTGTATATGGGATTATGCATGTTGTTGTCATTGAGGTTGCTTGATGATACAACTGGTTCTGTGCCTGAGTGATAAGGAAAGAAAGCTGTGCAACATTTTTCAGAAATTCTCCTTGTAGTATGCTGTGTAAGTTTTTCACCCATTTTTTAATTAATGAGGTTCGACCTGAAAATACTTTGTCTGGAGGGGAAAGAGATCTGATAAATCTTGTCATTCTAAAAGCGCTTTTTTTTCCTACTTAAGGTAAGGTCTTCAGTGAAAATGTTGTAGGGCTCCTCTGTATGTGCAAGTTTTACTACGTCCTCAAATTTACTCCCGAAATTCTTCATCCTTCACTTTTTTGATGTGCGTGAACGTTTGCTCAGTTTGCCAATACAAAATGGCGTTGCTTCAGCTATACTTAAGAATGGAGGGCTCTGTATTCAGTGTTTTCCATTTAGGCATTATGTCTGTCTCAAGTGTCCTGTCAACATGCTTCAGTCCCAAGATCAGAAAAGCACTCCCCGATGCAACAGTGTACAGGGTATTCATTTATTCCCGTTTCTCACTCCTGCCAATTCCGGTGCTGAGTTTATATTTAAAATAAAAGACTTGCGTTTACTTAGCAATTTTTTTGGGGGGACCTCAAAACACATTAATACCAATGAATTCCTTCTGAGGTGCAAGCGATGTGTAGTGCAGGGAATGTTGCAGCCAATATACGCACAGCAAGGTTCCACAATCAGCAAAGTGAGGATACCCAGATATTTTTGGGAATGTTAGTTGGGGGGCAAAAGTCGGCCAGGACAACTCCGAGAATCTCCCTGCTCTTTTTTTGCAGCGGTGCTGTGGGATCTTTCTGTGTCTGATCTGGTATCAACTAGCAACAGTTTTTCTTTTAACCAGGAGCTGAGTTCATAAGTTCATAAAACGTGGGAGCAGAATTAAGCCGCTTGGCCAAGTCTGCTCCGCCATTCGATCATGGCTGATTGGCTCCTCATTGCCATTTTCCTGCCTTCCCTCCATATCCCTTCAACCCATTACCAATTACAAATCTGTCTAACTCCTCTTTACATTTACTCACTGTCCCACACTTTGGGGTCATGAATTCCACTGGGTCAAGGCAGTCAACATTGTATTGGGGCGGTTATGCCTGCATTTTGATCACTATTCTGAAAACAGCTCTGTTGGCAGTTTTTACTCTTCCACCCAACCTACCTCGCAAATGTCTCCTGTATGAGGTAGTTTGGCTGGAACTGGTAGATCATGACACAACCATGAAGCAATCTGTGTCGAACCATGGAGAAATCTGTCACCCAGATACTTGTGGGTGACCATTGGCACTTTGGTCACACAATAGAGGGTAGAGTGGATTTCTCGAGTAATCAAAGGGGAAAACAGCCAATATTTAGAGTCATAGAGATATACAGCATGGAAACAGACCCTTCGGTCCAATTCATCCATGCCGACTTGATATCCTAACCTACTCTAGTCCCATTTGCCAGCACCTGGCCCATATCCTTCTAAATCCTTCCTATTCATATACCCATCCAGATGCCTTTTAAATGTTGTAATTGTATCAGCCTCCACCACATCCTCTGGCAGCTCATTCCATACACACAACACCCTCTGCATGAAAAAGTTGCCCCTTAGGTCCCTTTTATATCTTTCCCCTTTCACCCTAAACCTATGCCCTCTAGTTCTGAACTCCCCTACCCCAGGGAAAAGATCAGGTCTATTTGCTCTATTCATGCCCCTCATGATTTTATTACCCTCAGTAAGGTTACCCCTCAAGCTCTGATGCTCCAGGGAAAACGTTCCCAGCCTATTCAGCCTCTCCTTGTAGCTCAAATCCTCCAACACTGGTAACATCCTTGTAAATCTTTTCTGAACCCTTTTAAGTTTCACAGCATCCTTCCAATAGGAGGGAGACCAGATTGCACACAATATTCTAAAAGTGACCGAACCAATGTCCTGTACAGCCATAACATGACCTCCCAACTCCTGTACTCAGTGCTCTGTCCAATGATGGAAAGCATACCAAAAACCTTCTTCACTACCCTATCTACCTGCAACTCTACTTTCTCCTTTAAAATGTAATATGATTTTAACGGTGTATATCAGTGAAGATTAATGTCTTATATATTGTTTTACCAAAACAACAGCTTGCCTTATATTCCATTAACGTAGTAAAATGTCTTGAGGCTTTACAGGAGCAATCAAACTATTGATGTTAAGCCATAAAAGAAGTTAAGCTAAAAAAAAACCTTAAGCTCGGCCAAAGGAAGTGTTTAAGTAATAACTTAAAAGAGGGAGAGGCAGAGGAGCAAGGATGTTTGTTCAGGGAAGTTCAAAGGTTAGAGTTGAGGTCATTAAAGGTACATCCACCATTAGCAGGACAGACCCAATCAGGAATTCCACAAGAGGTCAGAAATTGGTGCAATGTTCATGGATGGTTGTAGAGCTGGGGAATGGGGGTGACAGGAACAAGAACACTGTCAAGTGTCTGATTGCATCTAATACATATATTCCCTGTGGTCCTGCTCTGGAAACTTGACAGATTGCAACACCTAGAACCTACTCCACAATGAGTTGCTAACATAGCGTATAATGTTCAGCTACTGACTTTGGGTGAAGTAAGAATTTTGGTCTGAGCCAGTAAGAAGGAAGTGTGTTGATCACCAGTTCTTTTGGCATCTTTGGGAGAGGTTGCAGAAACAATACAGACTGTCCAACTAGAGCACTGACTGCTCAGCAGCCTTGTATTGTTACTCCGATTAACAGTCGTGAAGCCTGTACGTGTTCTGATATATTGCTTACCTTCTCTCATTATCCTTGCAGCTAATATTTGATATCAGAAAACATATAGTTTGTCCTCTACCCCTGGAGAAAGCATGCTGCTGCATTTTTAAGAATGTTTTCTGTTTATATATCGTAATGTACAACTTAACAACATCCACCTATATTGTAGTTAACATTTATTGCCCATCCCTAGTTGTTCTTGAGAAGGGGTTGCTCAATCATTTGTTGAACACTTATAGTCTGGCTGTTGTGATATTTTCAGAAAGCCAATATGGTTGTATGCACTTTTCTTCCTCTGTCTCAGAAATAACAAATCAATTGAATTTTATTGTAGATTTGTGTTTCACTTACGCCCCATATGAGAAATGAATAACATTACCTGTTTAATATTAATGATAGCACAGAAATGAGTCATATGTACAACTGGTTTATTTTCCTCACAACCTCGTTCACCTTTACTTCATCTCATTCAAACAGGATATTCTTTACTTTCTCTCTCCTGGACTTATCTAACTTCCCCTTAGTTACAGCAATCATTTAGCAATTGCCTTCCACTACTTTTTGCTTATGGGGCTCAGTCAGGTTTGCAGTTGCAGTCAGTTCAGCTTTTGGTAACTGCTCAGAACTACATCTTGATGCTGCCCACACTGTTTATACTGTGTTTCAGTGTCTTTTCAATGTTCATCATTGAGTGCTGGCAGGTCATGCATCAAATATCTTTTGATATTAGTGAATCTATGTGGGAGTTGGTTAGTTCATTTTGCTCGATGATTAGAGTGTAGGGTCAACAACAATGTGGGTTGAATTCCCATATCTGCCCCAAGTAGTTTATGCAGGTCTGCTTCCTTGCTTTGCCTCATGTTTGATGCACAGTGGTGCCAATCAGCCTCAGAACCACTTGTCCCTGTCTAACAGAGAACCCTCCAGCACTATGGCTAATTATCTCCCCTTATCGAATTAATGTGCAATAATAAAAGATATGAGACCTTTTAACTGTGCAACTGGATTGATTCAAACATGAATTTTACCAAAAATCAATTAAACAGCAAAACAAAATCTGTACGCACTTCATTTTCTTGTTTAGATTAGATTCCCTGCAGTATGGAAACAGCTCCTTCAGCCCAACAGGTCCACACCGACCCTCCGAAGACTAACTCACCCAGAGCCATTCCCCTACCCTATATTTACCCCTGACACTACGGGCAATTTAGCATGGCAAATTTACCTGACCTGCACATCTTTGGATTGTGGGAGGAAACCAGAGCACCCAGCTGAAACCCATGCAGACACTGGAGAAGGTGCAAACTCCACACAGACAGTCACCCAAGGTGGAATTGAACCCGGGTCCCTGGTGCTGTGAGGCAGCAGTGCTAACCACTAAGCCACCATGCCACCCATTTATCTAGAGGATAGATTTGTAATTTTTGTGGCATTTTCTTAAAACTGCAGATGTTGCACTCCTGAAATACTTTGTTAGGCTAATAAAATAATGTTTAAAGTATAATGTAAGCATTAGTTAAAGCTGCACTTACAGAGAAGATCAAATTGACAATTCATACAGAAAAATAGAGCTTCCTCTTTAAATTGTGCAGACATATTGGCAACGTCGTAATCATAGTCATAGTTATAATTAAGATGTTGCCAGTTGTTGAAAGCTGCTAAAGTTCACAGATCTGCAACAGTTTTGTTGAAATGAGATAGTAGCAGTGGGTTACAATTGGGAGCATTACATGACAATTGACGGCGTTACCCCCAAGCTGGGGGGCAAAGAGGAAGGAAGAAGCAACTAGAGTTTCAATTCTTCGCTGATACTTTAATAAACCAATGCTAGATATAGTCAGAATCAGCCACTGTATAGTGTGCTGGGGTGCACATGAGGAATGAGCATTCTGGAAGATGTATTGGCTGCACTTGCCACACGTCGAACTGTATTGCGGCAGGAATTGGATTCTTCTGGAGAAAGATTGAATGGAAATAATCTTACTGTCGGGGAGTTTGTGGATGTAAAACATCTATATATACAATGTAACTTATTTGTATTCTTGAAGCATTCAATGACAGAGGAGAGCGAATTACAACTTCTCTTAGGGCAGGTTGTAAATAGCCTTCATGGGACATAGAAATAGCCTGTGTTTGTCTCTGTTCACTGAGAGCCTTGTTGAAGGCATGCCATCACCAGAGAAACAGGCGATAATTAGTGAATAAGACAATCTATTATAAAGCCTTTGCCATTGTAACACAATAGATATTCAGCAATCAGATCATTGAGTTAATCTCAAACTCTCTGTTAGCGTTTGTCTCAGCCAACGAGAATTCCACTCGAGTTATTTTTATCTACTTCTTCATTTCCTCCTGCTTTTAATTTTCCTTTTGTTGTGTAAGCTGGATTCCTGAGCTTGGGTTTATAATACCATGCAAGTGTCTATCAAAGGCAAGCTGCATCGATTGATTTGCCTTCTCTCCAAGTAGGAGAGTGGGGTAAGAATTTGTGGTCTCTATAAAACAATTTTGTAAGCACACTTGTGTTGATGTCCTTTTCTTTCACTCAAAATGGTCAATTTCTATAAAATTGGCATGTGATTCTATCCTTCTTGGAAACACAGAACAGACGGAGCTCATTCAGCCCATCAACTAAGTGCTGCCCCTTTGGAAGAGCATTGCAGTTAGTTCCACTACCCCACTCTGGCTCCAGATCCCTGGATTTTATTTTCTCCTTTTAAGTATTTATCCAGTCCCCTTTTGAAAGCTGCTGTTGGATCTGTAGGCCCTATTTTATTAACCAGCACACCAGATCAAACTGCTAAGTGCTTTTCCTCAAGCTGTCTTGGTTTCTATCACTGGTTATTCAAAAGAGTTTATCTTAATTTAATCCATCTAAATATTTTCTGAATTTGAACTATTCTTGTAAACCTCTCTGCATCCTCTCTAAAACCTTTGCCTCCTTTCCAAAAGTGTAGTGCTTAGAACAAAATAAAGTACCGTGGTGGAATTAAGCCAGCTTTTCATATTGGTTTAACAGAACCTCTTGTTCTTCATGTCGTCTTCATAAAGCTCAGGATTCCATATGATTAACTAATTTGTTAACCAGCTCTACCTCCTTCAAAGATTTGTACTCAAACACTTCCTGATCTCTCTCTTCTTACACTCACTGTAGTCATGATTCGGAGATGCCGGTGTTGGACTGGGGTGTACAAAGTTAAAAATCACACAACACCAGGTTATAGTCCAACAGGTTTAATTGGAAGCACACTAGCTTTCAGAGCGACGCTCCTTCTTCAGGTGATAGTCGCTCCGAAAGCTAGTGTGCTTCCAATTAAACCTGTTGAACTATAACCTGGTGTTGTGATTTTTAACTTTGTACACTCACTGTGACATTGTACCATTGAACCTCTCCTCGTTCTCCCTCTCAAAATGCATCACTTCACACACTTCCATAATGAATTTAATCTGCCACTTACCTTTGCCTTTTACCAGCCAATCTGACCTCTTGGAATTTAGCACTTTCTGCTTCACTGTGTGCAACAAATCTATTGATACTCTTGGCCACTGCCTCCATCCTTGTAAACGTCCAAGAACTCTGCTTTCTTCTAATTTTTGAACTCTTGTTCTCCCTCCCCGCCCCTCCGGAATTCAATCTCTAAACCTGTCTGCCACTGTGGCACTCTCTTCACCTTTAGCATGCCCCTGAATAAGATTTGAATTTAATAGCCAGCCAATGCGTGTTTGATAACAATCTTGTGAAACACTTTTGGTTACTTCCCTACATTAACAGCCCTATAAATGTGAACTAGGCGAAAGCGAGGTTAAAATATCCTGAAGGAGAACCATAGCTTTTGGTTTTGAATTTGTAGTCTGTACTGGTTGTCTTGTTCAGATCCAAACTGTGCTGGTTTGAATGTAGTCTGGAGTCCATGTGGGCTCAGTTGTTTGCGGATGTTTTCTGCTCCTTGGATGCTGTCTGACCTGCTGTGCTTTTCCAGCACCACTCTAATCTTAACTATAAGTGTGAACTGTTGAGTTTTTAATTTGTCACTCACATATAGGTGACTGGAGAGAATATAAAACAATCTTCCCACTGTGTTTGCTCTGAGCTTAATTTTTATGCAAAACACTGATGGTTTGGGTTCAGATCAGATGCTAAAGTGTAAAAAAAAAGATCTGAGACCAACTCCCAAGTTGCCTCCAGGCCACCCACCCCCAGTTTTGACAAAGGTGGGGCAAGGAGCAAACAGCAAGGCTACTGCTAAAAAGATTGGCAGTTTGTATATGTCAACAAGGCAGGCAGCTCCTGATTTAACCTGCTCTTACAATGAGCCGGGGCAAAAAACCCAATAGCTGAAGTGAGACGGAGCTTCAGGAAGGGAATAATTGTTGAACAGTGCTGCTTGGGGTCCAGGGGGCGAGGCCCTTCCTCTCTTGGGCTTCCAAAGGTTCCACAGCGTGCAGTTCCCTGTTCCTCCACAAGGGCATCCTGGGATTGGTAACCATGCCCCCGTTGGTTCTGTGCGGTGCTTTGACATGTTCCCCACAGGAGCCATGAGGTGCACATTATGGAGTTATAATTCCAGTAGATTCCTGTGTTTCACATCCAAGACTGTCCACTGTCCCTAGCTGACAGAGTGCTGAAACAAAACTGATATCTTGTGTCGGTTGCAAAGCAAGAGGCAGCAGATGGGACTCTCAATGGGGTCATTGTTGAAGGACTCCCAGAGATAACCAGGCATCTGGATTACTGTTTTAGCACTTGTTATCACTGGCTGGGTTGGTGGCACTTTCACTTTTTGAGCCGTAAGTTTTGTGGGTTTCCGTTCCACCCCAGAATTTGAGCATTGAGTACACTGGTGCTGCATTGAGGGGGTGCTGCATTGTTGAAGGTGCTGACCTTCGGGTAAATCATCTGCTCTCAGGTGACAGTCAAAGATCCCATTGTGAAGTAAAGCAAGGAAGTTAACCCTCCTTGTTTCCCACATCACAACAGTGACCAGGCTTGAAAATCAAATAATTGGCTGTAAAGCATTTTGGTATATCCAGGTATAACATAAATGCAAGTCTTTCTTTATGTGAGTGTCTTACCCTATTCCTTTCAGAGCAAGTTTCTGGTAATTAATGCTGGGACTATCAGAACTCCATGGATCTGCTGCATTTCTGGCTCCTCTCTGGCCATAATTGGTACCTCCCTTTATCCCAGTGAACCATTCATGTATGTTATGAAATTGTTCAAACTATAGTCCCAGGGTCGGTTGGGAGGATTTATTTGTGTCTGTTGAATTACTTGTTTCTACTGCTGCAGCAACCAGGTGTGTGGTGCTATAATCACTTCCCGTGGACATGTACAAGTAAAACATTTTTACCTAGTATCAATTTGCACCCCTCAGCCTCTTAGATCCATGGTACATGCTTGTATGCAGTTCTGCTTTCATTAAACCGATGTAATTTCACAATGTCACTTAAGATTAATCCTGTTCTTAAGATATAGTAGACATCCTGTGAGCAAATTCTTCCTGGAACACAGCCTGGAAATGCCAGCACGGTAGATCTAGATGCTTTTTTTTTGTCCAACTGCACAGTACAGATCAAGGACAAATTGTGGTTTTTGAAAGTTATTACATTTTCCTGAGATGTAACATGTACAACATTCTGCACTCCCACAAATCTCATTCTAGTATGTGATCTAACACGAGTAGACTTGAATTATTGGTGATTGGTGAAGAGCACCATCCCACTGCCCAGTTAGTGATGGCATGTGGCCTGAGACATCTTAACAAAAATGATGGGCACCATAGTGGGCAATCAGGGAGGCCCGTGCCAAGGGATTAGGTGGGTATGATGGAGGGTGAGAGAGTTTGAAATCTCAGAGACTGAACTTGAACCCTATCTCCAACATCTAAGCTTTTTTCTCTCTCTTTCATTGAGTGAGCTAGCTGCCTGTGGCAATAGATATAATTTGCCTCTTGTTGGAGTCACTTTTTGCTTCACACTTACTTAAGGGATGAATTGCCTGGATTGCATGCAAAAGAGTTCTTTTCACTGTACCTCGATACATGTGACAGTAATAAATCAAATAAATCAAACTTCCGCACAGATACTTAGGTTATTCATTCTGAGACGTGTGTGCTCCACTGATTGACATAGATAAGCATACAAGTCGATAGATCAGTGTAAAAGCTGGGATATAAAGCAGCAATACCGAAGGAACATGCAATGTATGTTTTGCACATTGAGAGTCCAGTACAGTTGGGCACTTTGGAATTAATGTATATTGTTTCGATTACAGATACACTCAGATATACTCTCTCACCCACCCTCACACATGTGCACAGACCTATTTTGGAATTAAAAAGCAATTCAGCATCTGTTTATTTTAATGTGATGCAAGATATTTCAGGTTTTTCTCAAACATTTGATTTAATAGACACCGTCAACAAAATTATGTTGAAGGCTTTTAGAAAAGAACTTGATGTTTCAGAGAGGAATTAAGAAAAATATTAGACTTTTCTACAGAACTAATTTGATAAGACATCCTGAATATTTTATAACATGTGGTTCATAAAAAGGTGTGATAATTTTGAAAATGGATGGGGCTGGGTATTTCAGTGCACTCTATCAGTATAGTGCAGCGAATCTTTCTTGTGCGGTTGCTTTAAAAGTTGCTCTTTGTAATTTTTCCATGAAGTTGTATTATATGTCTTGGCCCTTTAGAGGATTCATTTTAACCTGTTGGCTTTGCAAGCGCACATAAACAAAGACATTCCAGTGACAATGAGAGGACCATCAAACCCTCTCAAGATTGGCAAAAACCACTACCTCAAAATTACAACAGAAGCAGGAAATCTGGAATAAAAATACACAAAATGCTGGAAATACTAGACAGATCAGTTAGTATCTGGACAAACATTCCAACAAAAGCCGCAATCTGAAATGTTAGCTTTGCTTCTCTCTCAATCGATTCTTCAGTCCATACCATTGAGATAAAATTAACTCCCCAGGATTCATCGTGTGTCAACAGTGTTTTGCTGGCATCTGCCACATAGGTCCTCAATATTGTACTGTGTGAGGGCTGAGACTATTGCATGGTACTTGGCACCTTGTGCTATTTTGGCTTATGTCATTGGTCTGAATTGTTGGTAAAGTGAACCTCAGCCCTCACCGTTCGTGTTAAGGGTTTAGATGGAGAGGACTTTGTTAAGTGTGTACAAGAAAAATTTCTGATTCAGTATGTGCATGTACCTACTAGAGAAGGTGCAAAACTTGATCTACTCTTGGGAAATAAGGCAGGGCAGGGGACTGAGGTATCAGTGGGGCCAGCGACCATAATTCTATTAGTTTTAAAATAGTGATGGAAAAGGATAGACCAGATCTAAAAGTTGAAGTTCTAAATTGGAGAAAGGCCAATTTTGACAGTATTAGGCAAGAACTTTCAAAAGCAAATAGGGGGCAGATGTTCACAGGTAAAGGGACGACTCGAAAATGGGAAGCCTTCAGAAAAGAGATAACAAGTGTCCAGAGACAGCATATTCCAGTCAGGGTGAAAGGAAAGACTCGTAGGTATAGGGAATGCTGAATGACTAAAGAAATTGAGGGTTTGGTGAAGAAAAAGAAGGAAGCATATGTGAGGTATAGACAGGATAGATCGAGTGACCTGTCCTACATGCCTATCTTCCTTTCCACCTAGCCGCTCCACCCTCTTGTCTGACCTATCACCTTCATCCCCACCCCCAATCACCCATTGTACTCTTTGCTACCTTCCCCCACCCTCCTCTCTGATCTATCACCTCCATCCCCACTCCCATTCATCTATTGTACTCTATGCTACTTTCTCCTCACCCCTATATATCTCTCAACTCTGCAGGCACCCCGCCTCAATTCCTGATGAAGGGCTTTTGCCCGAAACATCGATTTTCCTGCTCCTCGGATGCTGCCTGACCTGCTATGCTTTTCCAGCACCACTTTAATCTAGACTCTGGTTTCTAGCATCTGCAGCCCTTGTTTTTTACCTATGTATTTGGAAAGGCAAGGACTGATTGGGGATGTCAACATGGCTTTGTGCGTGGGAAATTATGTCTAACAAACTTGATTGAATTTTTTCATGAAGTAACAAAGAGGATTGATGAGGGCAGAGTGGTCGATGTGATCTTTATGACAGTCAGTAAGGCGTTCGAAAAGGTTCCTCATGGGAGACTGGTTCACAAGGTTAGATCTCATACAGAACTGGCTCAAAGGTAGAAGACAGAGGATGATTGTGGAGGGCTGTTTTTCAGATTGCAGGCCTGTGACCAGTGGAGTGCCACAAGGATCAGTACTGGGTCCACTACTTTTTGTCATTTATATAAATAATTTGGATGTGAGCTTAAGAGGTACAGTTAGTAAGTTTGCAGATGACACCAAAATTGGAGATGTAGTGGACAGCAAAGAAGGTTACCTCAAGCTACAATGGGATCTTGATCAGATGGGCCAATAAGCTGAGAGGTGGTAGATGGAGTTCAATTTAGATAAATGTGAGGTGCTGCATTTTGGGAAGTAAATCTTAGCAGGACTTATACACTTAATGGTAAGGTCCCAGAAGAGTGTTGCTGAACAAAGAGACCTTGGAGTGCAGGTTCATAGTTCCTTGAAAGTGGAGTCGCAGATAGATAGGATAGTGAAGAAGGCGTTTGCTTTCCTTTATTGGTCAGAGTATTGAGTACAGGAGTTGGGAAGTCATGTTACGGCTGTACAGGACATTGGTTAGGCCACTGTTGGAGTATTGCATGCAATTCTGGTCTCCTTCCTATCGGAAAGATGTTGTGAAACTTGAAAGGGTTCAGAAAAGATTTACAAGGATGTTGCCAGAGTTTGAGGATTTGAGCTAAGGGAAAAAATTGAATAGGCTAGGGCTGTTTTCCCTGGAGCGTCGGAAGCTGAGGGGTGACCTTGTAGAGGTGTATAAAATCATGAGCGACAAGAATAGGGTAAATAGTCAAAATCTTTTCCCTGGGGTGGGGGAGTCCAGAACTAGAGGGCACAGGTTTAGGGTGAGAAGGGAAAGATATAAACGAGACCTAAAAGGCAACTTTTTTCATGCAGAGGGAATGAGCTGCCAGAGGAAGTGGTGGAGGCGGGTACATTTGCAACATTTAAGAGGCATTTGGATGGGTATATGAATAGGAAGGGTTTGGAGGGATATGGGCTGGATGCTGGCAGGTGGGACTAGATTAGGTTGGGATATCTGGTCAATAAGGACAAGATGGACCAAAGTGTCTGCATCCGTTCTGTACATCTCTTTGACTCTTTGACTCTAGTGATGTTAGACTTGGTAAAGCCTGCAATTATCCTAACCAGCTTCCTGTACCTTTTTTCCTTTCAGGATATTCTATGTGTCCCATGACTCTCAAGACCTCAAGATCTTCAGTTACATCGCCCGAGATGGGTCCAGCAACGTTTTCCGATGCAATGTCTTCAAATCTAAAAAGAAGGTAACGGTTCATAGGACAAGGGCTGGACATATTCTTTGGAAACTTGTTCAGTGCTACATCAGACATATAGCGTAAAACAGGCCATTCAGCCCAAGTGGTCCATGCTTGTGTTTTTGCTGTACCCAAGTTTTTCTCCCACCTACCATTACCCCACCTTCTCACCATTACCTTGTAAATAATAATCGGCCGATGCTAAAATTCTAAAACAAAACAGAGTGCTGGAGAAACTCAGCAAATCTGCCAGAATGTCTCCTTCAGAGGAGCCATACCAGCCTCAAAATGTTAACTCTGCTTCTCTCTCCACAAATATTGCCAGGCTTACTGAATTTCTCCAATACAACCTTATTCTCCTCTCTCCTTGAATATTTTTCCAGCTTTCATGTAAATGCATCTGTCTTGAGTGTGTTGTATGATAGCAAGTTTAACATGCGATACATTCTCTGAAACCACCAATAGCTTTATGCAGCAAAGACCTAGATAACAAATGGGCTGATAAGTGGCAAGTAACGTTTATGCCACATAAAGGTCAGATAATGACTATCTCCAACACTGAAGGCTCTGTTTCTGTACTGTATGACTTTATACCTGTTTTGCATGCTATCCACACAAATCATGAATAAGTACATCAGGGTAATGGAACAGAATGCCTAATATGGTGATACAGCTACAGAGAAGGTGCAGAGAAAGATCAACTTTAATATATGAGGGGTCCCTACATAAGCCTGAGAACAGCGGGGAAGAAGCTGTTCTTGAATCTGTTGGTACATGTTTTCTAACTTTTATATCCTCTGTCCAATGGAAGAGGGTGCAAGAGAGTACAACCAGTGTGGGAGGGGTCTTCACTTATGTTGGATGCTTTCCCGAGGCAGTGGGAAGTATGGATGGGGTTAATGGAAGGAAGGTGGATCTCTGTGATAGACTGGGCTGCATTCACAACTCTATAATGTATTGCAGTCTTGGCAAAACAGTTGTCATACCATGCTGTGAAGCATCTGGACAGAACACCTTTTGGTACATCTAGAAAACATCAAGAGACAATTTCACCATTGTCCCTTGACATTCAACAACATCACCATTATTGAATTCCCCCCCTACCCCCCCCCCCCAACATTCTGGAGATACTATTGATTAGATTCTCAACTGCAGCAACCACAAATACTGAGGCTGCAAGAGTAGGTCAGAAGTTGGGAATTCTCCAACAAATGATTCTCTTCCTGACTCCCCAAAGCCTGGGCACCAGCAAGTCACACATCGAATGCATAATATGGTGATACAGCTGCAGAGAAAGATCAACTTTAATATATGAGGGGTCCCTACATATGCCTGAGAACAGCGGGGAAGAAGCTGTTCTTGAATTGGTTGGTACATGTTTTCTAACTTTTATATCCTCTGTCCAATGGAAAAGGGTGTAAGAGAGATTGCACTCTAATGCTTTCTGGGTAAATGTCACTCCAACAATACTCCCAAAAGTTTTTCACCAACCAGACCAAATCAGATTTCTTTGATTAGCACCCCCATTCTTTACCATCTCTATCACTACAATGTGTATCACCTACATGTACACTGCAGCAACTCACTAAGGCTCTTTCAACAGTATCTTCCAAACCTACAACCTCCACAGTGGGATTGGGGAAGCTGATACATGGAAACATCATCATCTAGAAGTACTGATATTTTTTATTCAATTGTGGGGTGTGGCAATTGCTGGATGGCCAGCATTTGTTGCTCAGCTCTAGCTGCCCTTGAGCTGAGTGGCTTGTCAGGCCACCTCAAATGGCAGTTGAAAGTCAACCACATTGCCGTGCAGCCTGGAGTCATGTGTAGGCCAGACCAGGTGAGGACGGCAGATTTCCTTCCGTCAAGAAATTAAAAAGTGTCTTTTTTTTTCCCAAACCACCAACGATGGCTTCATCATGAGATTCATAATTCCGGATTTTAAAAAATTGTTATTGAACTCAAATTCCACCATCCGCCAGAGCGGAATTTGAAACCGGGTCCACAGAGCACTAACTGAGTTCTGGACTAATTGTTCAGTGATAATACTACTCGCCTATTGTCGCTCCCTACATATCGCTGTTGCTTCACTGTCACTGGGTCAAAATCTTTGAATCTCTTTCTAAAGCAGCATTGTGTGTTTGTGTGTACCTATGCCCCAAAGCTCATTATCAGCTTCACAAGGGGATTCAGAGATGAGCAACAACGTGGGGCCATATTGGCGAGGCCCTCATCGCACGAATGAAAAATAACACAGTTAGCATCAGAAACTACCAACTTCGGAAGATTATGACATTTCCTGATGAAATATTCAAATTCTCGGTGGGAATATGTAACTTAAGAATCCTTTTCAAAATGCCAATTTTGTTTTTGATTTGTGAACATTTTTGAGATAGTGGTTTTCCCAGAAGGATCGAAGAAAATATTTGAACAATAACTGATGTGTGTCAATATTCCTTGATAAGACGGAGTAGTTTATCACTTCTGCTTTGCCAGTTCGCCCATTGCTATGGTGCTGTGGGATTCTTCAGGCTGTCACCAAGCTCATATTTACGCTGTCAGGGAGTACATCAAGGTTTCAAAGATCAATATTTTCCAGAGTCCAAGAAAATGCATCTTCCTTAATATCAGTTCACAGAAGAAAATAGGAAAATCTAAAGGACGGCTATCCTTTAAAAGAGCGAAACTCTCACCTGTTTGCTTTAATTTGCATTTTCGGTCATTGGAGAAAGTTGAATTTAATTAAGACAGATAGTGCTGGAAAGACCCTGCAGGTCATGCAGCATCCTCTGGGAGAGGAAGCTGGAGTCCATATTAGAAGCCAGTGCCCTTTATGGATGTGTCCTTGCCTTCCTTTCTCCACAGGCCTGTTGTGCATTTATAGCATCTTCTGTTTTCATCTCGGCACCTGCAGTATTTCCCTTTTGGTTTCTCAGTTCATTGTGTTGAGTTAAGGGGTTGATGTCTTTGGGTACTGCTTCTAAGTGAGGATTGCAGGGTGAATTCCAATTCATCAGGTAACTAATTAAAAGAAATTCACAGGAGAGTTGGAAAAAAGGAAGAAAATTTAGGCGGCAGTGTTCAAAGAATCTCCTTTAAGTAGCAAGAAGTATTTCAATATTCACCTTAATTCAGCCCTCAAACCAAGCTCATTCAAATCTCAAGGGAAAGGGAAGGTTTGACAACAACAAGCCTGTTCCTGAATAACACTGGTCAGTTTCAGCAAAATCAGATCCATCTGCAGATCTCTGTTATTGTTGTTTGTAAGTTGTTTGAAGTCTGGAGAGTTATTTGTGATCTGGAGCACAGCTCTAATGGATTTCTTGTTTTTAAAACTCACCTGCCCCTTTAAGACCACTGATCATCTCCTCCCTGGATGAAAGTGGCCTTAACTGATGATGTGGGTATTAGATATTTATGCCAATTATCAGATGTTGGAGGAATCCTGGTCAGGAATGCTGAAAGCTCTAGGTTAGTGCAAGACCAGGTATAGGAAGGCGTGTGGCTTCATGGATTTGGGAATGCTGTGTGACAGGAAGCACACTGGCTGCAGGACTGGGAGAGACCTATGGGTAGAATCAATCTGGAGAGGACAGCATGGACGCAGGATAATTCTGTCATTTAAGTGAGAAGGGGGGGATTTCAAGACTAGCGGTCATATGTTTAAGGTGAGAGGACAAAGATTTAAAAAGGACGTGAGAGTCAACCTTTTTTAAGACCGAGAGTGGTTCATGTGTGGAAGAACTGCCAGAGGAATTGTTGGACGCAGGTACAGTTACAACAGCTAAAAGCATTTAGATAGTTCATGATTAAGAAATGTTTGGAAGGATATGAACTAAGCACAGGCAGGGTGGGACGGGTTTAGTTTGGGATTATGATCAGCATGGACTAATTGGGCCGATAGGTCTGCTTCCATGGTGTACGACTCTATGACTGAAGATTGAAGGGATATGATGAGCTTTAGTCCAAATTGTGTGGCAGGACTAAATAACAAGGTTAAAAAACAAGCAGAAGACTCCTCACATTTTGAACAGAAAGTTTGTATGCTTTATTTAAATATAATGACATTTATTGTGTTACAATTTTTTGATCTTTTTTATACGCCAGCATGACAACCAGAGAATGGCTTATTGCTCAATAAGTTGGAGAAGATGTGCATCTTGACTGTCTCCAAGAGGGCACGTTTTCTCTCACTCTCTCTCTCTCTCTCTCTCTCTCTCTCTCTCTGTCACTCACTCGCTCACACTTCTTTTCTTTTTTGAGTCGTGGTGTCGTGTTGAGGAGAAAGCAGCTACATTGGAGGAAGGATGGAGGGAGGAGCAGGTAACAAGGAAAATATAACATACTGGCTGCATTTCCTTTTCTGTCCCCTCACTCTCAGCACATATCCTGTCCCTTCACCCTTCCATGCTGTTTTGTGTGACACCCCCCCAACCCACCCTCAACCTCATCAAAGCTCTCCCTCATTCTGTTGAACTGCCTACTTAGCCCCTCTATCTCCTTCACCTCCATTCATCCCACTATTTATTCTCCATCCAATCAACCACAAGACCACTTGCCTACTGAGTTCAATGGGAATTAAAACGGAGAGAGCCATAAAACAGAATATCACCCATTTGACACTGACATAAGGTCTACCTTTTTTTTGTCAAATGACAAAGTCCTGATTTGTCCATTGCCCTTAACACAACTGTAATGGCAAAAAGGTTACAAACAGACACGACTGAGGTCTAGCAATGGAGTTCGGTGTTATTGATAAAAAGCAAATTACTGCAGATGCTGGAATCTGAAACTAAAAGAGAAAACGTTGGAAAATCTCAGCAGGTCTGGCAGCATCTGTGAGGAGAGAAAAGAGCTGACGTTTCGAGTCTAACTGACCGCTTTGACAAAGGGCCAGTTAGACTCGAAACGTCAGCTCTTTTCTCTCCTTACAGATGCTGCCAGGCTCGCTGAGGTTTTCCAGCATTTTCTGTTTTGGTTTCGGTGTTATTGAATCCAGATTGACAGCAACTTAGAATTTTTGTGTCATAAATCTGATTGGTGCTGCCTTCTCAATTCCTGGTTGGATATATTCAATGCTTTTGAGCAGTAGCCACTTCAAGCTGCTATACACACCCCCTCAGGTGATGCCTGCAAGTTGGCTCTACCTGTGAGCTTGCTGGCTCATCGTTATTTAGCTTCCAGTTTGTTCGGGATCATAGTGAGTCACAATTTGATATAATATATTTACTGCTGTGACTGAGCTATTATTGTTATTGAACAATGAGAGTGTAAATTACAGATTGCTGCCTGTGCACTCAATATGATTGTTAAAGACAAATGCTGCAAGAACTGTGTGTTCATTAATAACTTTGGGTGTAGGATTCTAAAAGAAAGGCTCCGATTTACAATAGAGCTGTACAGCACAGAAACAGACCCTTCGGACCAACTTGTCCACGCCGACCAGATATCCTAAACTGATTTAGTCCCATTTACCAGCATTTGGCCTACATCCCTCTAAACCCTTCCTATTCATATACTCATCCAAATGCCTTTTAAATGTTGCAATTGTACCAGCCTACACCACTTCCCCTGGCAGCTCATTCCATACACACACCACCCTTTGCATGAAAAAGTTGCCGCTTAAGTCCCTTTTAAATCTTTCTTCTCTCACCTTAAACTTATGATTTGGAGATGCGGTGTTGGACTGTGGTGTACAAAGTTAAAAATCACATAACACCAGGTTATAGTCCAACAGGTTTATTTGGAAGCACAAGCTTTCAGAGTGCTGTTCCTTCATTAGTGGTTGTTCATCACCTGATGAAGGAGCGGCGCTCCGAAAGCTAGTGCTTCCAATTAAACCTGTTGGACTATAACCTGGTGTTATGTGATTTTTAACCTTGAACTTATGTCACCTAGATTTGGACTCCTCTACCCTGGAAAAAAAAACCTTGGCTATTCACCCTATCCATGCCCCTCATGATTTTATAAATCTCTCATCAGGTCACCCTTCAGCCTCTGACGATCCAGGGCAAACAGCCCCAGCCTATTCAGTCTCTCCCTTTAGCTCACACCCTCCAACCCTGGCAACATCCTTGTAAATCTTTTCTGAATCCTTTCAAGTTTCACAACTGCCCTTTCTTGATTTTGGAAGAGATGGTGAGGTCGTAATAATGTCGTTGGTTAGTAAGCCAAAGACCCAAACTAATGCTTTGGGGCATTAATTAAAAAACCCATCACAGAATTTGATGGAATTTCTATTCTGTCAATGAACTGGGAAAAAATATAAACTGCAATAATGGTGATCATAAGAACTACCATTGATTCTGGCAAAAACTAATTTGGTTCACACTGTCCCTTAGGAAGGAAAATCTGCCTTTTTATCTGGTCTGACCTATGTGTGACTCCAGACCCACATTAAGTACCTTCTGAAGTCGTTCAGTTCAAGGGCAGTTTGGGGAGGGCAACAAATTTTCGCTTTACCAAGAATGCTGACATAACCTTGAAGACAATCAAGAAGAAAAACACATCAGAACCATCCCTGAAGTTCATTACAGCCAAAGAAATCTCTCCATATCATGGTGAACACAGCAATGTTTTCTCTCAGCAAGTTCCCTCAATAAGTTACTGACCAGACAACCATTTTTAGGAGTCAATGTAGGGATAAATATTGGCCAGAGCACTTGGGAGAACACCCCTGTTTTTCTTTGAAGTGGTTCCATGCAATCTTTTAATTCCACTTTAGTGGAATTGGCGACCTTGACTGAACATCTCTCGGGTCCTGAGTAATGTTGTAGAACAGCGATGCCTTGGGGGTTCGGGTGCATAATTCTTTAAAATTTGCATCGCAGTTAGACAAGGTGGTTAAGAAGGCATTTGGCACACTTTGCCTTCATTGCTCCGACCTTTGAGTATAGGAGTTCAGGACTTTGAGGCTTCTTCTGGAGGACTGAGTGCAGTTCTAGTCACCCTATTATAGGAAGGATATTATTAAATTGGAGAGGGTTCAGAAAAGAGTTACCAGGAAGTTGCTGAGAACCAAGTACTTGAGTTCAAAGGAGAGGCTGGATACGCTGGGACTTCTTTCCCTGGAAGGTACAAAGTTGAGGGGTGACCTTATAGAGGTTTATAAAATCATGACGGGCGTGGATAAAGTGAACAGCAAGGGTCTTTTCCCTATGATGGGGGAGTTCAAAATTAGAGGGCATATTTTTAGGGCGAGAAGAGAAGGTTTTAAAAAGGACATGAGGGGGAACTTATTTATACAGAGAGTGGTTTGTGTGTGGAATGAACTGCCAGAAGAAATGATGGATGTGGTTGCAGTTAGAATGCTTAAAAGACATTCAGATAAGTACAGGAAGAGGAAAGATTTGGGGGGAGATATGAGCCAAATGTAGGCAGGTGGGACTAGTTTAGTTTGGGAACACGGTCGGCATGGACTAGTTGGACTGAAGGGTCTGTTTCCATGGTGTTTGACTCATCCAAAAGGCAGCAGTACTCATGTAACACTTAGCACTGCACCAGAGAGTCAGCTGGATCATAAGCTCAGGTTTTTGGCCTAGCCAGAACCACTTGCTTCTCGGGGAAGAGAATGGGTCTGGACTGGTTTATGAAGCAGCAAAACATTCCTATTATAGCGGGAAATGCAAATTATTCAGAATAGTTACGCAAAGCTCTTACTAGTGTCTGATTCAATTAGAATCTATTATGATCTGTGACAAAATGTAGTACAGTTGGTTCCGAGATAACATGATAGTTCCGTTCTTGTATGATCTCGCATTTATAAGAAAATCATGCAAAAGCTGTGCCACTGAAACGAGTGGGGTCGGAATTGCGTTATAGCCAATGCAGGTCAGGAAAGTTCACTTTCTACAAATAATGGTCTAAATTCTTCAATCGCGTTAAAACCAATTCGCATTGAAGAAACAAGCCTTACAGCAGAACTGACTATAACCTGCATACAAGTAATCTAGTTGTCGGGTAAATTTATGTCAGTGGGATTCTCCATCTCTGATGACTCTCTAGCCATTTAAAGTGGCATGCCTTATAAAAGGTCTTCACTGCCCCACCCCTCATCAAGGCTCTGAGTAACTACCACAGTAGGACCACTCATTCTGATTGTTGGCCAGTGCATATTTGGAAAGGCAGCATTGTGTGATGGCCGAATTTAGAATGCTTAAAAAACAATGGAAAGAAAAGCTGGAACAAATCTTCAAATACACGCAACGAGTGTTCACCTTGAGCCGCCAGCAGCGATGCTGGTGCATGACTGAATAGAATCCCCTTGTAAAACAAGGTTTTTCAGTTGCTTGAAACATTCCTCAGTCTCCCAATGTTTTTACTGACCTTTCTGTCACAACACAACCACATTTTACATCCACATGTGGTATCCTACCATCTGATTTTGAAAGACAAATGAATTTCATAGTTCTTGCAAATTATTAATGTTGGAATGTTTTCTCCCCCTGGGCTGCAGTAGTCCAATAGCTTAATGTTAAGGTTGACATTCTCTCCCTGACTCCCAACCACCTCCCCCCCCCACCTCACAACCTTCTCTATAAGGTTGAATTTTTTTTCTCACTTCTCAATTATTTTTGTTGATTGATGTGGATTATGTGCCAAATGGAAATGTACTTGAGGTAGCAAGCTGAAAAATGACATTGGGATTTTAGTGATGAAATCCATCAGCAAAATGTTTCCAGTCTTTAAAAGAAGCAGAGAGTGTGTTGGTGTGAATAGCACAGAATTTAATGTATAAATACAGAGCGATCATTTTAAAGTGGGATTTGACCTTTATAAGATTGGACCTTTCTTTTCTTATTCTTTACTGGGATGTGAGCATCGCTCGCTAGGGTCAGCATGTAGTGCTCATCTGGAGTGCCCTTGTGAACAGTTGGTGGTGAGCTATCTCCGATAACTGCTGCAGTCCATGTGGTGTAAGTATTGTCATAGTTAAGGAGGGAGTTCCAGGATTTGAAACCTGTGATTGTGAAGGAGTGACAGAAGTCTGCATTTGGATATAAAAGCATAAGAATGAGGATCAGGAGTAGGCATTTGAGCCCCTCGAGTCTGCTCTACCCTTTGATATGATCATGGCTGATCTCACCTTGGCCTCAACTCCACTTTCTTGCCTGCCCTCCGTAACACTTCAACCCATTACTAATTAAAAACCTATTTCCCCTTAAACTTACTCAATGTCTCAGCATCGACTGCACCCTGGGGTAGTGAATTTCAGCTTCTTTATCCTTTGGAAGAATGAATTTCTCCTCATCTCTGGTTTAAATCTGCTTTTCCTATTCCTAATCTTCCCACTTCCTACAAAGCAGAAGGGTGGCTATGGGTACCCATGTGGGCCCCAGCTGTGCCTGCCTCTTTGTGGAACAGTCCATCTTCCGCAGTCCATCTGGCACCATCCCTCACCTTTTCCTCCACTACATTGATGACTGTATCGATGCTGCCTCATGCACTCATGTGGAGGTTGACCAGTTCATCAACTTCACTAATGGCTTCCACCCTGACCTTATGTTCACCTGAACCATCTTGGATACCTCCCTCCCCTTTTGGACATCTCCCTCTCCAACTCCGGTAGGCACCTCAGCATCAACATCTATTTCAAATTCGCCAACTCCCACAGTTACCTCGACTGCACCTACTGCCACCCAGACTCTTCCGAAAATGTGATCCCAAACTCCAAATTCCTCCACCTCCACCATATCTGCCCTCAGGATGAGCAATATTACTCCAGGACATCTCAGATGTCCTCTTACTTCAAGCACTGTAATTTCCCCTCTCCTGTGTTCAACGGTGACCTCAACCACGTCTCCAGCTCCCACACCTCCGCCCTCAAACAAATCTCCCCCCAACCCCAACAAGGATATAGTCTCCCAGTTCTCACATTCCAACCCACTAATCTCCAAATTCAACACATCATCTTCCACCATTTTCACCACCTGACCCCACCACAAAAAAAGATATTTCCTTCCCCATCTCTATCTGCTTTCCATAAGGACCGTTCCCTCTCTCGTTAGGTCTGCACTCCCCACCAAATCCCTCCACACCTTCTCCTGCCACCACATGAGGCTTAAAACCTGCTCCTTTACCTCTGTCTGAGGCCACAGAGAATCATTCCAAATCCAGCAGCAATTCACCTGCATTTCCTCCAACCTGATTGGTTACATCTGTTGCTCCTGACATTGTCTTCTCTACGTCTGAGAGACTAAGCGCAAACTCTGGTCCGTATGCACTAACCAACCTCACCTTCCAGTCGCCATCCATTTCAACTCCCCCTCCCAGTAATCCCCCATGACATGTCCATCCTGGGCCTCCTCCACTGCCTAAACAAGGCCACCCGCAAAATGGAGGAGGAACACCTCATCTTCCACCTCAGGAGCCTACAACCACACGGCCTCAACAGAATTCACCAGCTTCCAAATCTCCCCAACCCCCACCCAATCCCAGATCCAACCCTCTGACTTGGCAACACCCTCTTGACCTGTCCATCTTCCTTCCCACCTGTCCGTTCCACCCTTCCACTGACCTGTCACAACTACCTCCTACGTGCATCCACCTATCGTCTTCCCATCTACCTTTCCCCCAGCCCCAACCACAGCCACATTTATTTCTCAGCCTCCTTCTACCTCCCCAGTCCTGACGAAGGGTCCTGCCTGAAGTTTTGACTCTCCTGCTCCTCTGATGCTGCTTGACTTGCTGTGCTTTTTTCAGCTCCATGCTTTATTGACGCTAAAACTATAACTTCTGATTCTAGTTGCCCAGGAAGAGGAAATGTCCTTTTTATGTTGACTTGTCAGTGCCCTTTAGCTGTCCCAGAGGAGACAGGAACCAAGAAAGGTGCAGACATGTTAGATCCAAATGAGCTTTCCTGTTATTCAGGATTGCAGGTCAAGGGGATCTTATCGCCAAATTCATGTCAACAAAATAGGAAATTGCCGAGGAGCCTTTTTTTCTAGCTTACTGTAAGACACCTTGTTAGTATCCCTATTGGAGTTATGGCTGAGTCAAAATCCTGGGATTCCCTTCTCATTGGCACATTGGATAGACCCACACTATGTGAATGCAGTAGTTCAAGAAGGCAGCCTGCCATCAATTTCTTACGGATAATTGATGATGGACATTAAATGCTGACCTAGCCAGCTATATCCATATCCTGTGAAAGATTTAAAAAACAATCAGTTTCAAGAGGGAAGGAATTATTAATCCTTATGAATAAATAGGAGTCTGATATATTTGAAATGTACCAAGGCATATCATGAACAAATTAACTGGATGAGCCATAGATTCTATCCTGTTCAAACTTATAAATACATTGTACAAACCCTGTTCAAACAGATAAAATTGTGTCTAATTTTATAAATAGTGTTTTAACGATTTTGGAAAATGCTACTTGCTTTGAGGATCTACACTGTCATCGAAGTTGATTTGTTCAGACATTTCACACAACTTCAAACAGAATATCTAAATCTTTTCTCAGTATTTGAAGATCCATCAACTTTGTAGGTGAAACATCTAAAATGGGAAAAGAAGCCAAAGGACACTTGTGATGAGCAGAAAATCTTTTACTTTATAAGCTCCAGTTCCATCCCCATAAAGTGTTTAACCAAGCTGTCCACCCTGTATGTGGTGCTGTTCAAATGCATTGTGGTACTTGGCATAAAGTTCGGAGAAAGTGCATTGTTTTCATGTTAATGTGAAGCAGTTTAGTGTGCACTCTCCGTGTTAACACTCTGAGCAAATCCCTGGATCATTCCGGAGTATACTGAAGTGAAAGGCACAAGATCAACATGAGGAGGTCATCTCAAAATAAACAGCAGTTGATTAACTTTGACTGGTAATGCTGGAATGAAGGGCAATGGGCACCGATCCTACAGCCATTTCCAAATGAGAACAGGATAAATACAAGAAGGGAACCTTTGCAGTTCTGTGGGAAAAAGAGAATGGTACTAATTCTACCAAAGAGCCAGCACAGATAAATTGGGCTGAATGGTCACTGTGTGTTGGCAGGTTTTAAAACTGCATAGATGAAGCATAGATGAGAATTTTATAAAAGTACTTTTTTGGAGTTGTAATTTTAGAAGAACATAGCTGCTGCTCCAACATTCTGTTAGAAAATGCTGTCTCCTGGAAAAATCCAGTGTTCCAGTCTGACTGACCTCCACGGAGCCGTAATGTGATAGTTGGACAATATAACATGGAAATTGCACCTCCCCCGCCTCCCCAGCGACTAGTCTGCGGATACCAGTTCATGGCCCCTCACAGATCTTGCATGACTTGCATTTTTGACAGGTCAATTCTAATGTTATTCATTTCCTTCAGGAATGCTGCATGCTTTGCCAGTGCCCTGTGCTCTGAAAGTACAGGGTTTCCAACTGTGATTGAAGGTATTCCTGAAGGTTTCTGCAAGTATCCTTCCATTGAGCACCTTCAGACATCTATCCTCACAGCATATCATATTGATACAGCCAACCAGAATGTGAAAAGGCTCTCTGCATTGCCTAATTGATGATGTTTGTCTTGTCATGTCAAATGCCATTTCATTCCCATCTTCCATAACCCAACAAACAGAAGGGTTTAAAGAAATGGAGGATTTATTTTAATGTGCATGTTGACTAGGAGGTCTAATGCGATGGGTAATGTCCCTACTTCCAGGCCAGAAACTCCTGGCTCAGGTCCCATGCCAGGACATGTTGGTGGTGTTAGATCCGTCTATAACCTGGTCAGGCAGCTTAATTTTCAGCCCATGAGTCCTTACAATATACCTCATGGCACGTGGTTAAAGCAGGAGAGCTTCCTGAAGGCAATGGCAAACTGCTGCAGTGCTTTTGTCCCTTGGCATGAAATGATGCATTGGAATGTCCATGGCTGGACCCTTGAAAACAAGAATGGAAGGAAAGACAGACAGGTCTTTTACCAGATTCTTTAATCGTTGCCTGTAGTTTATGCCCGGAAAATCAATCTTCAATGGTTGGGGTCTCCGGGCCATGCCTGAGGTCTGACTTGCCTCGCTAAAAGCAATGCCCCGGGGTGTGTGCTGGTCAGCAATCAGAGACCTTGCTATTAGCTTGTGTTTCAATCTGCAGGAGTTCCCATTGGGAATGGAACTGCAGAAGATTGTATTCAAGATGAGGCATAGACCCCAGTATGAAGACAAACTTTATCCTTTCATTAGGTTCTTAGTAAGACTAAAATGAGACACGTAATCATTCATGCTCATATAGATAGCTTTATTCAGACAGTGGACCTTCATCTGGTCGATAACAAGAGTCAACGACATGCAGCACAGCTCATGGGGAGGGACCAAATTTAAATGGTTCAGATTTGGCTGCAGTTCAATGGAAAATCATTTACCTTCTCCATAAAGTACATGCAATGGCTGTCAGTGAATGTGCAGTGTCGAATCATGTGTTATTTATTTTAAACTGTGCAAATTTTCTGGGTTTCAATGTGGTGTTATCTTTCCAATTCAGCATTTAGAGCATGCATTACAATGGTAATTATTGGACCTCACCTAATCTAGTGGCATTCCTCTCAAACTCTGAGTAACATAAATAAATTGTATTGCGTACTTACAGTTATTAAATTGAACAGCTTTCCTAATGGACTGGTAAATCATGGAGCAAACATTTCTTTGGCATTCATTTAGAAGAAAAGAATGGATCCAGCAGCTCGCTAAAGTAACTAATTCAATTATTGGCTTTCATCCTGATGGCCCAGCAGCCAATACAATCAATACCTCGAAGGTAAAATTCCTGATTCAGGTGGAGCCTCAGGCCATGATATATGTCAACGCTTCTCAATGTGGGTGGCAAGCTGAAATTTTGGACTCTTGAGCTCTGAAGTATCATTGGCTACTGTGAAGCTGTGACAGAGTTACAGCAGCTATGCTCCCCACCTTAGAGGCCTCCATCCTCTACTCCTATAATCCTCACTGAGGGATCGCAGTCGTTTTCATGGCCTCAAAAAGGGTGACGGTGACGGGAAAAAGTTTGGGAAGCAACTGTTATCGAAGGGCTACTCTCACATCTGACATAATGTTTCCTTCAAGCCGTTGGATTTTGAATGGAAGGGGTGATTCCTGGAGGGATGGACAATATAAAAGGAAAATAGCGCAGTTGCTGGGCATTTGAAAGACGAACAGGAACTGCTGAAACACCCAGCTTGTCTGGCAGCCTCTGTGGTTTGGAAAACAGTGCTTACCTGTCAGGTTGTTGACCTTTCATCAGAGCAATATTACAATGGGTTAAAAGGAAAACTTTAGCTACGTTTGTCAGCAAAAAGAAAGAGGGAACCAGGATCCAGCAGGATATATGCTGGGGAAACAAACACCATAAGCTCTGTGTCTGTTGGTTCAGTTGTTTGCTATTAGAGTTTTTTTATGTTTCAGCTAGGTTTCCTTCACGAATTGATTCAGATGAGTGTTAGTGCACACCACTTTCTGGAGATCTGCGGACACTCCAGTGCATTACTGAAAGAATATTGCTCCTAAAACCTGGCTGTTCTGATTGGTCTGCTCCGGGAAATGGGCAGTACGAAGGAAGTGCCGCACTGTCGGAGGGTCAGTGCTGAGGGGGTGCCACACTGTTGGAGGCTCAGTGCTGAGGGGGTGCCGCACTGTAGGAGGGTCAGTGTTGAGGGAGTGCCGCACTGTTGGAGGGTCAGTGCTGAGGGTTTGCCTCACTGTCAGAGAATCAGTGCTGAGGGGGAGTCATACTGTCAGACAGTCAGTGCTGAGGGGGAGTCACACTGTCAGAGAGTCAATGCTGGGGGGGTGCCGCATTGTCAGAGGGTCAGTGCTGAGGGTTTGCTGAACTTTTGGAGGGTCAGTGCTAAGGGAGTGCGTTACTATCGGAGGATCTGTACTAACCGAGTGCCTCACTGTCAGCGGGTCAGTGCTGAGAGGGTGCTGCACTGTCACAGTGTCAGTGCTGAGGGGGAGCCACACTGTTGGTGGTCAGGGCTGGCAGTGTGCCAGACTGTCAGAGAGTAGGGCTGAGAGAGTGCCACATTGCCATAGGGACATGGGGGTCACACAATCCAGCAAACATACACTGGTAAATGCCAAGTCAGTTCAGAAAGGTGAACCAGCATTGAGCAGACAGCGATAGAAGTTAAACCTTCCATATTTGCCTCGATCTTTTTGGCAGTATACAGGATGGTAGATAAAGCTCAATTGTTGATGATCTTACCCACCTACACTGAACAAAACCCAATGTTCACTCAACATCACCCCACACTTACAGTACTATTTATTTAACAGTCCAGCACCCCTCAGCACTGACCCTCCGATAGTGCAGCACTCCCTCAGCACTGACCCTCCAACAGTGCAGCAATTCCTCAGCACTGAACCTGACAGCTACTGAGCAGAGTTCAGGCAAGCATGGTCTAGGAGCAAAGATGTTGCAATGATGGGGATGGCGCTATATCTGGGTGATGCTAAGGATAGAGTGAATAAAATTGGGGAGAAAATAGAGTCTGAAATTTGAGGAGCAATGATATATTGGAGGGTTGCATGGTGAGGAAATGTCAGAGATGAGGAGAGATGAAGGTATTGATGGATTTGCAAAGGATGAGAATGTTATATTCAAGGCATTGTTTAACTATGAATCGTTATAGTGCAGTGATGAGTTCTAACAATATCTGATGCAAATTAAAAAATAGCTGGAAGAGATTTTGATGACTTCATGTTTAGGGAAGATAAGATGTAGGAGGCTGAATACTCACATCTGGAGTTAACAAAGGCATAGGTAAAGGTTTCAGCAGCAGATGAGCTGTGGGACAGCTGATATCAGATGATATCATGGAAGGGGAAATTAGTGGTGTTAGTGATGGGCATGGATATGTGGTTAAAAATCTCATCTCAATGTTGCATTGTGACAGAGAAGTTAAGAACTGACTGACTTAGCCTCAGACAGTTGCAAAGAAGAGGAACAGAATTGGTAATGCAAATGTTTGACTCATTGTTAAGAATTATTTGATGTATAAATGAGCAAAATGGATAAAGGCGAACTGGTGGATGTAGCGTTCTTAGATTCCCAATTATCATTGGACAAGTTACCACCTGAAAAGTTATTAGAAAAAATAAGAGATCATAGTGTACAGGGGAGCATATTAACATAGGGAGTGGATTGGTTTGCTGGCAGGAAACAGAGAAAGAATAATGGGTCATTTTCAGGTTGGCAAGTTGTAATATATAGAAAGCATAGGGATCAATACTTGGTCCTCAATCTATATTAGTAACATGAATGACAGAACTGCATGTGTGGTCCCTGTATATTTGCTAATGTCACAGGTAGGGAAGAAAAGTGTAAAGAGGACATCGTAAGTAATTATGGAAAAGTTCAGTGAGTGAGCAGATAACTATAATGTTAGAAAAGGTGAACTTGTCTTCGGCAGGAAGAATACAAAAGCATCATATTGTTTCAGTAGAGATTGTACAGTGGCACAGATGAATTGGGTGTCCTGATACATTAATCACAAGGCTGGTATGTAAAAACAGCAAGCAAGTGGAATGGAATGCTTTTGTACACCATCTCTAGTGTCCAATGTACAGTTGTGGTTTTCCTTTTTGTGGGTGGACATTATTGCATTAGGAGTAGTTTGAAGAATGTTCACTCAATTGACTCCTTGGATGAGGGGCTTCTCCCATGCCGATAGGTTCGGCCTCTATCCATTGGGTTCAGGAAGAATGAGAGATGATCTTACTGAAATGTGTCAGGTCTCAAGGAGACTTGACAGGCTGAATGCTGAAAGGATCATGAGTCTGTGCTACCGTGTTCCACAAAATGGTGGATGCTGGGCCATTGAATATTCTTAAGACTGAGCTAGGTACGGTCTTGACTATCGAGGGTGTTAAAGGTTGGTAGCCAGGATCAGCCATGAACAGGCTCAAAGGATCAAATGGAGAAAGTGAGGACTGCAGATGCTGGAGATCAGAGCTGAAAATGTGTTGCTGGAAAAGCGCAACAGGTCAGGCAGCATCCGAGGAGCAGGAGAATCGACGTTTCGGGCATGAGCCTGATGCTGCCTGACCTGCTGCGTTTTTCCAGCAACACATTTTCAGCTCACGGGATCAAATAGCCTACTTCTGCTCCTAATTTGCATGTAGACCAGACTTTGGGACAGGAACTGAAGACAGCAAGTGAAGTTGCCCCTCCCTGGAGATGGCATGAGGGGCAAATAATTGGGCAAGTTTATCCTGGAGTGAAACTCACCCCTTTCTTTGTTATGGACCAGATCAAACCCTGTCCATGTATACAGAGAAGAATACTAGACATTAACCTTTTTTTGTTTTAAAGGTAAGTGTAAGGCATTGCGTTCCAGATGCAATTCGATTAGTCAAACAATTCAACATTAAGCAAAACACACTTTAATTTTTACACTATCATTAAATTACAGATGAAATAAAAGAATTGGCTTAGGTGTACCTCTATTGAAATGCTTAACAAAATAATATATAATAAAACTTCCATTAATTCACTTTTCCGCTGCAGTAATATCCCATAAACACAGAAGCAGAGTTAAATTCAGTAGACTGAACTGTTTCACATGTAATTCTAGCAGCAGGAAGAGCAGCCCAGCTTTTAGCTGTAACAGAGAGGGAGGAATAAGAGCTTCCACATCCAGCTTCAAACAACTGCTGAAAGCTAAAACCAAAAATCCTGGTTTTTGTGGGATATTGACCCCACCCATTCAGGCTGCATGTTTTGTTTCAACGTTTAAAAAAAAAACTCGCAAGGTCTTCCAAGCAGTTTATTGGCTTTGAGCAGACCTCTGTCTAACCTTTCATCATTTTTAAAGCTATAGTATTGTCATACTTCAAGGTCTGTGCAACATCGACGGCCGAAGGGCCTGTATACTTCACAAGGTCTGTGCAACATCGAGGGCCGAAGGGCCTGTACTATGCTGTAACGTTTTGTGTTCTATGTATTTGGTACCTCTGCAGCTGAGTGCCTAGGTGAGAAGATCAGTGTGATTTTCTCAACTGACCTGCAATTGAGGTCCTTAAGTTGTCAGTTAATATGGGAATCAAAACATAAAACCAGCAAGTTCTGTCATTCCATTCCAAGTCTGTGCTACAATTGGCCTCAGAGTCCCTGGGTGGGAAGAACAAGAAGGGTTTCACTATCCAATTGCCAATCAGTGACCTCTGTCCGAAAGCATGTCTTTCTGGATGTTATATGAGGAGAGAATTGGAGTTGATTAAAGTGCTTTCGGTGATCCAGTATTCTACCAAGTTTTGCCATCTGGACTGGCACATGAAATATCTGGGCACTTGGCTGTGAGTTTCTTGAGGGCTACCAGTAGACAAAGTTATATAGGATTATGCACCCATCAAGTCAGAGGTTGCAAAGGGAGGACCAGAAAAATAGCACAATGCAACACATTTAGTAACTTGGATGGTGTTTAAATAGGTTTCTAAAGAAACTAGTAATTCCTTCCCTAAACCTATCTCTCCTCCTCTTAAAATCCTCCTTAAAACCACTGTGTGACCAAGCATTTAGTTCCCTCTCCCCAAGATTTCCTTTTTGACTCAGCTTCCACTTTCTGTAATTGCTCTCCTGCATGGTGCCATACGATATTATTTTTTGTTAAAGACATATTTTAAATAGACATTGAAAATGTTGCATGGAGAAGTTTGACAATAACAGATGACTCTATATAATGATATTTTTGATGGATGTTTCATAATTTTCATCATTGAAATGCTTTCAGTTAATAGAATTAAGTGTTCCTATTCTGAATGCCACACTCGTCATAACATTTCTGTTTTCAGTGTCTCATTGAGTATATTTCTCATTGTGTCAAGAGCATTTTAAAAGTGAATTAATTTTATAGGTTAGATTTCCTTGCCATTCCCAATTTCATCTAAGTGCAATGAATTAATTCTGATAACTCAACTTAAAAGAAACTTCATTGTTAGCTTTTGCAATGTGGTACAAAATGTTGATTCACCATTATCAAAGCACAAGTTTGTATACATCAAAATTTTCAGTTCATTACTAAAGAATCAGAAGCACTGAGCTGTTTTTGTGTATAAGCAATTTTTTTCTAATTGCATCATTCAATTCTAGGTCTATTTCTCAAAATAAAATTAATTACTTCATATGGTCAATTAGAGGCATAAAGTTCCACTTTGTTGAACAAGTATGGTTTGCTGCATTTAATAAATATGCCTTGTATATTTGAGTGTATTTGCATTTGGTGCGCATGTGTATATTTAATATATTGTGTATATTTTACAATTTATGGTTTTTCTCCCCCACGGGATATGGGCATCAATGGCAAGACCAATGCTTTCTGCCCATCCCTATTTGCCCTTGAACTGAGTGGCTTGCTCAGCCATTGTAGCGATTGTAAGAGTCAACCACATTGCTCTGGGTCTGGAGCCACATGTAGGCCAGACCAAGTAAGGACGACAAATTCTCTTCCTTTACAGGACTTCAAGGAGTTGGATGAGTTTTTATAACACTCAATAATAATTTTGCAGTCACTATTACTGAGAGTAACTGTTTGAAAAACAGATTTTTCAATTAATTGATATTTAATATTTTAATTAGTTAATTGTATATTCGTGTTCCACTAGTTGGCATCACAGAGGGATATAAGAAAATGGGAAGCAAAGCACTGTAAAATTTTATTTTTCAACTTATACTCTGCATGAATGTTCCTGTAAACTTGAAGGAGACTGTTTTAAAATATTAAGATTATATATTCACATTAATAAGGACTTTCACTCCAACATTACCGTCCGCCGTACTGAAAATGTCTTGAGCTAAAATCTAGTGTCAAGAATAAGCCACTGAATAAGGTACTGGTTTAATGTACCATCAACAGTGGGCTCCATATTAGCATTTGCTTTCACTCTCTGCCAAAGGACTACCTGGTGTTTAAACACCCACATCAGCTCATTTGTTATCGCTGTGGTGACATATGAAATTTATGTTTTTAATTTTTAGAGCAGCAGGAACATGAGAGCTACTTGTGTGATTTTTCAATCTTGACCTGCTGTTTCCCAAATCTGACGGATGAATTTTGAGTGCATTTTATTACTTTAAGTATGTGTTAATGTGGGCTCTTACAGAGCTTGACTGAATTAGCTAACTAATTTGAGTGCTACTGTTTGAAGTTTTGCAGGAGGCTGAGTTGTACAGTTAAACACTGGCTCTGTTACTTCCCTCATCAGTTATGAAAAGAAAAGACCAGGAGAAAAACTCAACTGGAAATAAGGAAACAGATGAATTCACCTGTCAGTTTGAGTGTGACCAAAGCAAGGGCTGTGTTCAGATTTGTAATCGCTCACTGAAGCATTGTAACCTTTATTGTCAGCCGGTTATGCTTGAGCTTGTGATTGCGTTTTTTTGTTTGCAAGAAAAGGTTGCTGTACCATTAAAGAAAAAAATTGCGAATGACTTCAAACATCATTCTTCTACTGTATGGATAGGGAAAGCTGAACATTTTGCAGTGAAGTGCAGTAACTAGGACTGAAATTAGTAAAATGTCCATCTCAGCCTGCAGGAGCCATAACTGGGAATGCAGTCAACGTTACCCCTACAGTGGGAGCTTCTTTCTACTCAGGCCCTTGGCGTGTTGCTGGCCGCAATATACCCCTTCAACTTGGGTGGCTTGTTAGCCAAAACACAATTTCAGTTTGATTCCTTTTTCATGAGGCATTAGTTGTACAGCACCTGATTTGAGAATGGTAGCTATAATATGGCAGGCTGGTTGGAATTCAAAATATCCTGCCCAAGAGAGTAATCTGTGTCTGCTTGGTTGCACTCCAGTGCAAAGCAGGAAATACTTAGGGAAGGCATGGAGGAGGAGGAAGGGAGCGTACATGTAGGACAAATATTCAGTGAAACTGTGTACACTTTGTAAACCCCGTTTGACGCACATTTGACTGGAGAGTTCTTCAGTGGCATTAGCTCATGGTAGGTCAGATGAGACACCTTCTGGTCAGGGCAGACACTGCCATAGAGTCACATAGCATAGAAACAGACTCTTCAATCCAACCAATCCATGCCTGCTGAAATGGTTGTGAAAGTATTATTCTGTTGTTAAGGTGGATCTTTCTTCTGTTCGGTGTCCAAAAAGCTTCCTTGTTGTTGGAATGATCAGCTACAAGATTTGCAGTGATCCAGTGAAGGGATTCTGTGTGGGGTGGCTCATTTGGACCTCAGTGCCTTTTTACACTGCATATCCTGTGTGCGTGGATTTCTTTCCTGTTTGCTTATAATTACTGGGGAAACGTTGTCAGTGTATCAATGCCTTCTTTACAAACCAATCTTTTGGAGACAGCTGAAAGAGATTTTTGTCAACAAATACTTTATAATTAGCGACAGCTACAAACATCAGAGTGTTGTGTCTTTGTTAAGGGATGGAAGGGAATCACTCTTACTTATAACTAACCAATGGTCAATATTGTCAAGGAGAAAGGTACTTGACTGTACTTTTTTATTATGTAAGGATCTCACTCTAATCAATCTAATAATATCAGCTATATATCATTGAGTTATGCCAAGGTGATAATCTCCCTCTTACTCCTCTCTGTCCCAGAGCCAAGCAATGAGGATAGTGCGAACTATAGGCCAAGCCTTTGAGGTGTGCCATAAGTTGAGTCTCCTGCACACTGAGCAACCTGCAGATGGAGAGGATGACCAAGGGAGTGAAGAGAGTGCTGACAACAGCAGTGCCCCAGGTGGGACATTTTAATTACATCTGACATATTCCATAAGAGGGGGAGCTGTCATTTCAATCTCACTGCCTGAGTAACAGCTATAGGTATCCATAGTAACCCACAGCTGAATTTAAAGGAACGAAAAGATGAAATCTAGCAATTATATGTCCATTTTAAATGGAAAGACTTGATATTCAGATTCAAGGAGTCCACTTGCTGAGCTAATGGTGCTTCATGCAATTATTTTTGAATAACTCGAAAGATCTCAATGATTGACTAAACACTGGACAACAGACCTATAGTCCATGTCTTCACCTCTAGTCACAAGCTTCTTCATATCCATAGCACAGGGTCCAACCTTCTCCTACTCTGTCCTAGCATCCTCTTCCCATTTCAACTTAAGCAAATTCTCTGACCTTGCATCCCTCTATTGCAAAGACTGCAAACTTCCAGAGTTCTGGAATTTTGTGGGAGGGGTGTAAACTTCAATGAATGTCTTTCTCGCAGAGTACTTGCAGAGTTACACCATACTTTACTCAAAAACTGCATGAATCCATGTAATACTCTGTTAACTCACTTTTCAGATTAGAATCAGTCTAAACATTATGACACAGACAGCAACACAGGGGGCTAACACATTCAACATCTCAACATCTTATCTGTGCTGACACTAATTGTTACAGTTAACCTGAGAATGTAACTTTTTTTAAAAAAGTTTTGTGAATTACACATGAAGGAAGTGAAACTAACATGGTCATTCTAACAGATGAGAGACTTAACAATCAAGGTATTTTTCAATGTATAGTTTCAGTTACACCACACTGTAAACTTTTGCTATAAATTCTGTGCCTTACAATTGTGCCCTCCACAACCACCTGATGAAGGAGCAGCGCTCAGAAAGCTAGTGCTTCCAATTAAACCTATTGGATTATAACGTGGTGTTGTGTGATTTGTAACTTTGTACACCCCAGTCCAACACCGGCATCTCCAAATCATTTCTCGCCACCTCCTATCCCTCTGTCTGTCTATCTGTCTCTCTCTCTCTCTTTCTTCCATCCTGCCCACTCCATGATGTAATAGGTGACCTGCTCACCCTCGTCTCATTTGAGGCACTTAAGTGATTAATGCAGAGTCACTTATCCAATCTCGTTTCCAGCCATGGTTGTCTGACTCCTTCGGCCTTCATGGCTTTTCTACTTACAGTGCCACGATTGCCTGAAGTTGATTCATGAAATATTCCCAGAACAGATGCCTGTCCTGAATTTCCTACATCACTCATAATAAGAAAGGTTAGAATAGGAATTCCTGTTGTGTACCCCTGGGCATTGTTGGGCACACTGCCAACAGTCAGTGCAATGGAAACAAAGGTGTTGTGTACTGTTGACATATCTATCTCATTAGTTCCAGCAGGACATCAACTAATGATAAAAAATTGTGTGGCGCTGGAAAAGCATCGGATGCTGCCTGACTTGCTGTGCTTTTCTAGCACTACACGTTTTGACTGATCTCCAGCATCTGCAGTCCTCAATTTCTCTTCATGACAAAAAAAATTGATTATTGGTCTGTTACTAAGATTGATGAATTGTCATTCACACTGATATCTTGTAACTTCCAGACTGTCTCTGGCATTAACTGAAGTTTGGTTTAAAACCTAGCTCTATTTGAGCTTATTTTTGGTCATTTGGATTGTTCGTCGTGTACTTATGTTTAGGGGGTGGCACAATGGTTCAGTGGTTAGCACTGCTGCCTCACAGCGCCAGGGGCCCGGGTTCAATTCTAGCCTTGGGTAACTGTCTGTGTGAAGTTTGCACATTTCCCTGTGTCTGTGTGGGTTTCTCACGGGTGCTCTGGTTTTGTCCCACAGTCAAAGATGTGTAGGTCAGGTGAATTGGCCATGCTAAATTACCCATAGTGTATTAATCAGGGGTAAGTACAGGGTAGGGTAATGTGACTGGGTTGGTTATTCTTTGAAAAGTCGGTGTGGACTTGTTGGGCCAAATGGCCTGTTTCCATAATGTAGGGAATCTAATCATTTGAGAATTATGTAACGTGTATAAAAATCGTGGCATCAATGTTTTTTGTTTGATTCCCACTTGGGCTCTTAAATGATGTCTTCACAAGTTTAACAACAAACCATTCAAATGTCAGTTCATGTTTCTTGTCATGCAGTTTGCGTTATTAGTGTGACTTGTAGCTTGCAGTGTTAGTGAACTGCAAGCGTTTATTGTCAGATGTATTTTATTCTGACAGGGCCATCCTTACAATACACTTGGGGGTGGATTTTACAATATGTCTCAATCCCTGACAGCCTGGTTAAAATGTTAGTGAAGAACCTGTCCATTATAGCGATTGCTACCCCTCAGCAATTTATTGCTGGAAGCCATGTTCATCGCGTCAAGTTGAAACTTGCCTCAGGGCGAAGTCCCACTTTGGAGAGTTGCTGATAATCAGATAGCTAGCTGCTGTCTCTGCCCAGTTATGTCAGACTGGGTATTAGTCAGTTTACAGTCTAACCTCAGACTAATTGAACGTGGAGCAGACTATAAGTCTTCGAGGTGTGACAAGAGGTAGACAGAAGATGCGCTATCTTGACATTTTTAGGCGTGTCCGTGGGGATGGTATGTGATAAGCATCATGTTCACAAGAATAGAAAGTTTACTATTGTTGGAAATTAATCTCCAAAAATATACACATTACCGGATTGTACTTTCATCTTCTAACACAAAATTCAAATTGGAGAGCACAGGATCGATAGAAAACAGAAGAGAGTGTTACACACAGCCCTTCAGGTGCTATTGTTGAAAGGGCATTTCCTGTTTAAATGACATTTACATAGCACACATTTAAACAGTGTACATTTAAATAGTTGATTAATTCCTATGTTCGCAGGTGTCAATATGTTTGTTGCTGTGCTTTCCAGCACTACTCTAATCTTGACTCTAATACCTGGCTGTTTACCAACATTGGACACTGACCAGTGTAAATATTCTAGTTCAGTTGCTACACACTGGATGATTACAGGTAATACAAAGCATCATTTAATCTAAATGAAGTTGTTATCCTATGCCACTGTCCACCTTAAACACGCAAGAAGCCATTTTCTAATTATGGAGATGGGACCCGTAGGGCCCTCTCAAGGGTTACACCCAATGGGTTCTCATGCCAGTCACTAAAGAGTTTTGCAGCCAGCTCAATTCACACTGACTAGGAGGGCAGGAATCAGCATCATGGTGGCATTGGTCAACAAAGGGGAAGGTTTGAATACAAGGGCAGTGGTAGCGGAGAGAATTGAAAGAGCAGTTTAGTTCGTCAGTGGAGAACTTCAATGTTCACAGACAGCAGTGAGAATCCGTAGTTAATGTACCTGCATGACTGAATGAGCCAAACGAATAGAGTCGCCAGGCAGTTTCCACTTACCCTCAGCTATTGACCTCTTTAAGTAAGATAAGTTTCCACACATAACTTGGATTGTCTATGATTTGTGGGCACTTTGAGGAAATAGTGCTGATTAGCATACGGAGATGATTTGACTCTATTTTCATTCAGCCCTGTTCAATCCTAATGATTCTGACAGCAGCGTTGGCTGCATAAACCAAAGCCATCTGGAATATTACAGGGGCTGACCTTCAGAGGCGAGTTGCCATTTTTCTTTGCTTCAGTCTTTCTTCCTTTTTATAGATAGCGAGGGGGTAGCAGCTCCGCTTGCGTGTGTGAGAATTGAGGTAAATACAATCTGTACTACACTAGAACATGAGGAGGTCCCTTTTAAAATGTTTCAGCTGCAGGTCCTGTCTGCAGCTTGGTTCTAGTCAGGGGTCTTAAATTTTAAAAAAAGCAATAGATTCCTATTTCTAAATACACCTCTTACATATCTGTAAATAGACTCCATTAGGTGTCAGTCCTCAATTCTGAGAATCCATTGCTTTACCTAATATTGGGTGAAATGTTTTTCAGACCTCCTTCAGGTGTGGAGCATTAGTCTCTCAAATGACCTCTTGTTGGACACGCGGACCATAAGGAAGTCCAGTTTCGATCCTCACATTTTTGTTTTAATCAGATAATCCCTGTTGCCCAAACGTACTTTTTATTTCCATTCATGCTGTTGGTGCTCAGTGTACCTTTATTTCTGGATGTCTGAGTGTCTCAGAGTGAATAATCCTTCGTGTTGCTTTGTGGTTTGTTGCAGCCCAACAGCTCACTGAGATAGAGAAAGAGGCTTCAGAGGAGACTGATATAGACGCCATTGAACCGCCCATCCACGATAGTTCTGAGGTCGATTTCAGCCGAGGTGTGACTGACCTGGATGCAGTACGCAAGGAACAGGACCTTCAACCGGTCAAAAAGGTACTTTTAAAGCTCTCCTCTCAGCCAACCAGTTTTTGCCTCTCAAAGGGCAATTCTCTTTATGCTTGGACCCATGGAAACCACATTCCCCTTTGGAGAGCATTCCTGGTGTTAATCCTTTTATAATGCATTTTGCTGCTATTTCGATGCAAAATCATTCTGCTCCACGTCTGCAAAACGACAAGCATGCCTAATCCCGTTAGTTGCAAAGTTTACAGAACAGATGATGCATAGTTACAATGTGAAAACATTTGGTGAGTATTTCTGTACTATGTGAAATACCTGTCTGTACCAGGCAGGGCCTGGTGAGTGTAAAGTGTATTGAATGATTGGAGCTCACAAATACCAAGCCAAAGGCCACAATAAACTTACTGGCAGGCAGGACTTTCACCAACTCTGTGCTCATTTTGTGCTGTTATCTCCTCCATCCCTCAAAATAGAAAACGGATCATCTCCAAGACTTCCCAATTCTATTGGCTCCCTTGAAATATGACAGTGTATGTGGACATGGTGGCTCAGTGGTCAGCACTGCAGCCTCACAGCACCAGGGACCCTGGTTCGATTCCACCCTTTGGTAACTGACTGTGTGGTGTTTGCACATTATCCCTTGTACCTGTGTGGGTTTCCTCTGGGTGCTCCACTTTCCTCCCACAGTCCAAAGATGTGCAGGTTAGGTGGATTGGCCATGCCAAATTGCCCATAGTGTCCAGAGATGTGCAGGCTGAATGGGTTAACCATGGGAAATACAGGGTAGGGGGATGGGTCTGGGTAGAATGCTCTTTGGGGGAGTTGATGTGGACCTGTTGGGCAGAATGGCCTGTTATGATTTGATACTAAGCATGCGGACAAGAACCTATAATTCCACTGAACTGGAGTGGAATAGACAGTTCAGACTCGAGCATTTTCTCTGAACGTCAATTAGAAAATGTAGTTCCAGACGCTTAAACCTGTGCTGTAATGAATGAACTGTCCTCATTGGGAAGGGCTGGTAAAATAAATTGTAGTTGGCGTAAATCACTAAGACTGTCACAGCACAACAGATTTACTGATTCATCCTACTCTTCAGTCACTATCTCATTTGGGAGGAAATTTGAATGGAACATCCAAACTCTGTGAAAGTTCTCCTTTTGAATCATGTTTTCCATATTCAGCTCCATTTGTTCTATCTACAATAATTGAGCATCGCAACAGAAGGCCATTTGGCTCACTCTGCTGTGCTAGCTGTTTTGAAAGCCAACTGGTTAGCTCCGTTTCCATATTAATTCCCGCCCCCCCCCCCACCTCCCTCACTGCTGGAACGTATTTACACAATTTACTGGTAAGTGTAATCCTCCTCGACGTGACAATGGATTTCAGTCCTCCAGCTAACTAACATGAAGAAGAGCTGTCTGCTCAGAGATTTGTCGGCTCAAGCCTTGTGATAATGTTGACACTGAAAGACAATGGACTGAGAAATTGTGTGAAGTGGTTTTCACATTCATTCATGGGACAAGGGTGTCGCTGGCTGGGCCATTAATTATTGCCCATTCCTAACTGCCCAGCCCAGAGGGTAGTTAAGAGTCAACCACATTGCTGTGGGTACATTTGATCCAGACCAGGTAAGAATGGCGATTTCCCTTCCTGAAGGACATTAATGAAGCAAATGGGTTTTTCTGACAATGGTCACCATTAGACTCTAATTTGGGACTTTTGTCGAATTCAAATTCCACCATCTGCCATGGCGAGATTGGAATCCAGATCCCTGGCACATTACGTGAGTCTCTGGATTCACAGTCCAGTGATCGTGCCGCTAGGCTGTTCCCCTAATTACTGAACCTATACAGCTCAACTGGTTCAACTGTTGTCTCCCTTATTTTAACTGGGGCATCAATTTGTTTTTTTTAATCTGGTTAATGCATCTTATAAAAGATCAGAGTACGAACTCACTAAGTGTTCAGATGCTAGAATTTAAACACGTTGATTACTTGTGCTTCAGAAGTCTCTTTTGCAATAATTGCATAAAGTGGGGTGACAGGAGAGGAGGCTTTTCAGAACAGCACATAATGTTCTTTAAGTTCCCTCCTACTGTTCTATTTGGTCCTTAAACATGAGCAAAAAGGATGTAGCATACTCGATCCTTTTAATGAAAGAGTGGGCACACTAGCAGAATTCAATTACATTTCAGAATGGTAAAAACTCCCTGGGATAATTGACAGTTACAAACATTGCTGAGGGTGTTTTACTTATTTGCATACAACAATCAGTCTAAGTATTTGATCTGTTCCACTGCACTTTGTCCGATGTTCATCACCTCCAACAAAATACAGCTGACAGCAGAGCATCATTTACAACATATGTGAGCTCCCGAAGCTGGTAATATCCCACTGTCTGTCCGCTAAGTAAACCCCTTGGAGCATTCATGAATCATGAGACAGCACTGCCCTGCGGGGATATTACTGAAGATACATGTCAGCATCTGGGGATTTACACGCCACGAGGAATCAAATATTGCCTCCAGCAGTGGTACTGTCCTGATGTTAACAGAACTTTGTTCATTGTCCAAACCTCAATATAACCTTAATCAGATTTTTGTCTGGCTCCACTTCTGTGAAGTGCCTTGGGGTTTTTATCCCCTACATTACAGCTACTAGATAAATGCATGCTGTTGTTTGCATTAGCTTAAGCACATAGCAGTCTTTTTCCAAAAAGCTAATGAAAGAGAAAGCACGGAAGTTTGGCAAATCTTTCCCCCACGAGCAAAGAGGGAAAGGTGTCAGGCAGGAAATTACATACCCCAATTGTTTAATTTTATCTCTTGCTTCCTGGTGCATATTTTGACAGTGACACTCACTAACAGTGAGTGTGGACTGGAGAAGGTAGTTCTGGCCCTGTTTCCCACCTGTGTTGGTTTCTAGGAAGGCTTGAGGAATGTCTCAGTTTGTGGGCTGAATTTTCCCAGAATCTCAGAAGTCCAGCATAGGTCAAATACCCAAAGCCATTCCTTCCTCTGAGTGCTTTTCCCAGAGAGGAAAATCCAATTCTAGCTGATAATGAGTCACCTGGCCTCGATTGTCCAGGCTGCAAGCAATGTTACAATAGTGCATGGTGTTTTGTTTAGGAAAGTCGAAGTGGATTCGAGGCAGCTTTGCAGCACAGGGTCTGAGCTCTGACTGGATTTGAGGGTTTACACACATGCTACCAGTACTTTAAGAGGGGAGACAATCCCTAAGCAGCAACAAATGTCTTTGCAACTACTTGGTGGAGACTTATGTCTCTGTTAATGCTAGCCCAGATGCTTCTCTGCTAATGAGGATGCCTGGGTGAGCCTGGCTGCAACTTGTGCTGGTGGTCAGGCATCGCCCACACCACCAGCCTGACCATGCGCAGTGTGGAATAGATGCCCCCAAACTCTGGGTCCAGCTAATGTCTCTAAAAGGTCAGGATTCTTGGAGGAAGCTTCTTAACTGACTGTCTCGGTGAAGATTTGTATCTGGTGCCTCATCACAGCCTCGCCTGGGTATCTAATTGTGATCCTTCCTGAAAATTCAACCTTACAGGAAAAAGTGGGATCTTTATGTGTAGCAAGGGTGAACCATTAATATGGACTTTGAAATGTGAATTGAAATGCTTTGAATTCCCTTTGGGAATCTCAGGCAAGAAGAATTGGTCATGAGTTTTCAGAGATGTTTGATTTCCATCACAGATTTCTATCACCAGATTGAAAACTTCATAAAGGGAAGGTAGTTGCTTGTATTTGTAGCTATTCAGTTGGGCAGGATATCACTAACGGTCTGATAGTGAATCAAAGTCTGGTCCCCTTTGATTTTCAACTTGTGTAAATGATCCAGATGTGGTCTCGAAGGTTGGTGGGTGACTCGAGACAAGAATACATGATAACTGATGGGCAAGAATGTAGGAGCTGACAGTATAGTTTAGACGGCAGAAGTGGGTACTGCAGATGCTGGAGATTAGAGTGATGCTGGAAAAGCACAGTAGATCAGGCAGCATCCGAGGAGCAGGAAAATCAATGTTTCAGGCAAAAGCCCTTCACCAGAAGGTTTCTGATGAAGGGATTTTGCCTGAAACATTGATTTTCCTGCTCCTTGGATGCTGCCTGACCTGCTGTGCTTTTCCAGCACCACTCAGTATAGTTTAGATGGCTAATGGAATGGGAAAATGTGGCTATTGCAGGGAAATTAGGAACAGCACATTTTTGAAAAAAAAGGCACAGGGCAAGAAGTATATGCTGACTAACAAGGTTCATACAAGAGGTCTTGAGGCACAGATAACAGAGTGGGGAAGTGTAATTCAAAATGGCGTTGGCAACAGTTTCCACCTGATGAAACCTTCAGGAGCAATTGGAGGCCAGTGAGAGGGATCCACCCGTGAGCAAGTCTACTGTACCCCAGGGCAAAAGGAGTGGACAGTGAAGGGTCCGAACAATGGATGTTCATTTGTGCCTTGTATGATTGCTGCTATTTTGCCAACTGAGATGAATTCACTTATTAAAGGCATTGAACCTGAGACTGTCCTTGATCGTAGGTGGTTCAACCAGTCACTTGTTAAACAGCGTTGCCTAACTATTCAATGGCCAGTAATCGAAACACAAACTGGGTATTTGACACTGCATTGCCACCACCATACAAACCGCTTCCTTGATGAGTTGAGTTTAAATCCCACTGGTCGCTGTGGTGAGTGTTGAACTGTGACTGTGGAGCATTCACTTGCATCTCTGGATTACTAATCCAATGACACTCTCGCTACACACCGCTGCCTCCCTTGTATAAAAAGGCCAAATGCATGTAGTACCTTTCCAGTAGAAAATTACCCTGGGATCTTATAGGAGCACAACCGAACAAAGAAAAAGTGACTCCAAGCCAAATAAGTTATCAAACCAGTCAGCCACAGCATATCGCACCCACAAACTGTGACACCGTCAGGGGGTCACACTCCCCACACTGCTTGACTGCCAACCATGGGCGCTTCCCCCAAAATTCCCCCCACCCAAAAAAAAACTGTCAGAATTGATAAAATGTGGAGGTGGAAAAAGCACGGCAGGTCAAGCAGCATCAGAGGATCAGGGGAGTCGATGTTCCAGGTCGGAATCTTTCATCAGGACTCGCCTGCAGCATCAACTGCAGGCCACTGTTCCCATATGGCTCCACCAGCAACTTGCCCCATGAATGCAATGCCAACACACACACACTCTTTGCCCAGTCTTCCCAGAATGCTTGATCATGTCTCGATTTTCCCGGAGAACCACAGGAGATAATTGAGATACTAAACAAGTCTTTCACCTCAAACAAAAACAGAAGTTTCTGGAAAAATCAGCAGATCTGGCAGCATCTGTGAAGAGAAATTAGAGTTAATGCTTTAGGTCCAGTGACTGTTCTTCAGAACAAGTATTTTGCCTCAATACTTACTGAGAAGAAAGACATGTAATTTATGTAAATGAATAGTGATGTCTTGAAAAGAGTCCACGTTACAGAAGATGAGGTGCTGGATGTCTTAAAATGCATAAAGGTAGATAATCCCCAGTAAATCCAGGACATTGTGGGAGGGTAGGGAAGAGATTGCAGGGTCCCTTTCAGAGATAGTTGTATCATTGACAGCCACGGGTGAAGTGTCAGAAGACTGGAGGGTGGCTAATGTTGTGCCATTATTTAAGAAAAGTTGGTAAGGAAAAGCCAGGGATCTATAGACAGGTGACCTTACACCAGCGGTGGGTAGGTTATTGCAGGGTATTCTGAGAGATAGGATTTACATGCATTTGGAAAGGTAATGACTAATCAGGGATAGGAGATTCGACGTTTCGGGCATAAGCCCTTCTTCAGGAATGAAGAAGGGCTTATGCCCGAAACGTTGAATCTCCTGTTCCTTGGATGCTGCCTGACCTGCTGCGCTTTTCCAGCAACACATTTTCAGCTCTGATCTTCAGCATCTGCAGACCTCACTTTCTGCTCGATAGTCAGGGATAGTCAACATGGGAGATTGCGTATCTCAATTTTGAGTTTTTTTAAAGAGGTTACCAAGAAGATGGATGAAGGCAGAGCAGTCGACGCTGTCTACATGGACTTTAGCAAGGTTTTCGACAAAGTACCACATGGTAGACTGGTTAGATCACATGGGAACCAGGGAGGGCTGGCCAGTTGGATCAGAACTAGATTGACAGAGGGTGACAGTAAAGGCATGTTAATCTGATTGGAGGCAAGTGACCAGCAGAGTTTCACAAAGATTGGTTCTGGGTCCACTGTTGATTATCATTTATATCACTGATTTGGATGAGAAAATACGAGGTATGGTTAGCAAGTGTGCAAATAATACCAAATGAGATCTTGATCAGATGGGCCAGTGGACCGAAAAGTGGCAGATAGAGTTTAATTTAGATAAATACGAGGTATTGTATTTTTGTTTAAGACAAATCAGAGCAAAACTTGCACAGTTAATGGTGGGGTCTGGGGAGTGTTGTTTTACAGAGGGACCTAGGGGTTCAGGTGCATTGCTCACTGAAAATGGAGTTGTAGGTAGATAGGGTGGTGAAGAAGGCATTTGGCACGCTTTTCTTCATTGGTCAGAGCACTGAGTAGAGGAGTTGGGACCTCATGTTGCAGCTGTACAGGAAATTGGTGAGGCCACTTTCAGAATATTGTGTACAATTCTGGTCACTCTGCTACAGGAAAAATGTTATTAAACTCGAAAGGGTGCAGAAGAAATTTCCTAAAGCATTGCGGGGTTTGAGTTATGAGGAGAGGCTGAATAGATTGGGACTTTTTTCCTCTTGAATTTTCAGAGGCTGAGGGGTGACTTTATAGAGGTTTATAAAATCATGAGGGTTATGGATGGGATGAATGGCCAAGGTGTTTTTCCAAGGGTAGAGGTGTCCAAAATGAGAAGGCATAGGTTTAAGGTATGAGGGGAAACATTTAAAAGGGACCTGAGGGGCAATGTTTGCAGCCAGAGTGGTGGATGAGGTGTCAGAGGCAGGTACAATTACAACATTTAAAAGATATTTGGACAGGAACATGGATAGAAAGGGTTTAGAGGGATCTGGGCCAAACACAGGCAAATGAGACTTGTTCAGTTTGGGATCCCAGGTGAACATGGACACGTTAGACCTACACTTCTGTGCTATATGACTGTATTATCAGATGAAGTTAGAGCTGGGTTAGGGTGTAATTTCAAGCAGGAAAATGAGGCGCAGAGGTTCAGGGATTTCAGAGTTGACAGTTGAGTTCGCTGCAATGTAGATTGCAGAGGGTTGGCGGCTGGCCAAGGAATGTTGACATAGTCAAGTCTGGTGTTTACAATACATGGAAGATTACAGTAGCAAATGTGCAATTTACAAAGGTGGGCGGAGGCAGCTTCTGTGGTTTTGGGTGGGTGGGGGTGGGGAGGAGAAGGGCAGGAGAGAATCAGGAGTCCAGTAGCCAGTTGGGACAGGAACAAAATGAACAATCAGCCAGGCAGGGGAAGGAAACAATGGCAGAGATTACAGCTGAGGCCCATAGCACCTGCAGTGTTTCACTGGAGGATGTAGCAGTTTCATCCACAAACCGATGTTGGAGAAGCAGCCTGTCAGTGTTGGAAGACAGTTCAGGAACCATGACGAAGTAGTGGATGGTCTATCCACTGTACATCTGATGAACCCTGAACTCCACTGATATTCCATTTAGTTGAGTAATTAAGATTCACTTAATTTTGTTCCTTTTTTTGTGAACATCTTTGTGTCTTATGGCATGTTCTTTACTCACTGTCTTTTTACCTACTGTCTTGTTCTGATTAGATTTAGGGGTCCTGTCCATTTGGCATGTACTGCTGGTGAATTTAGTCACACCACCAAGACCTGGGACACTCAATAGCTTGAAATATGTGCAAATGAATGAGACTGTTGACTTAAATGTTGCAGTACTTTGTCCTCATTAAACGTAATGAGTGGAAAATTGTTGGGGACAGCTGTATTGCTTTTGGCTATCGTCCTCACAGCAATTGCCGGAGTGAAGAATGACCGTTTACATGAATGGGTAATTCCTGAGGTACAATGACTTGCACCTCAACTACCCACAAACAAAAGCTGCAGCTTCCATTCTAAAAGTGAACGCAAGATGATGGATGATGTGAAATCCTCAGTGAGCGTCTCTGTGTACAAGGGACAATAGAACAGATGAGCAGCCCTTGCACAATTAGAACTCAATGATGCAGCTGAAAACAGGAACCAAATTTGTTTTTGCTAAGTTCCTTTTCTTATTCAATTTTTTCTACATGGTCTATTCTCAATGCCTGAAATCTAGGGGCACTTTTGAATTATCCTGAAAATGGCAAACTCTTCAGCAAGTAAATAGGACAGATTTCAGTTTCTGTTGGTTTTTAATTCTAATTTCTGCTAGAACCAGAAGTCATTTATTTCCCAGTTTTCTGCGACTATAATTGAAAGGGTGAGCTGCCTGGCTTTGCAACGATGCTTGTAAACTTAAATAAAGCAATTGCCTGTTCGAGATTTATCTTTCAATGGCTCCCCTGATGTGTGTGTTTCTGACTCCCTGATGTGTGTTTCTAAGGTCTCTGGTTGCCATTGTACCTTCCGTTTTGAGTGTGGAGAGAAGGGGCAGCTCAATATGGACAGAAGCTCAATAGTTGTTTCCCAACTCATTGAGATGGTCGCATTCTAAGAAAAAGGTGACATGCAAATGGCCGAACAGAATCTAAACTGGGTCAGCCAAGATTTTCATTTCCCAGACCCCTAAGGGTTTCATTTGGGTTTGAAGTATTGAAGCACTTGATGGATTTAATGTCATGATTCCCATTTACTTAAGCATTCCATTTTTTATTACCACTTTGTCTTAAATGCCAGGAAACAGCAAGAATTCTCACACATAATTTTCTTTTGGTGTTGGTTGGCACATTGCATTGACTTTAGTGCAATTCATTAATTGCCGCTTTTGAAAAGTGGCACATTGCACATTGTTTTTAATATTGTTTTAATATATTGTCTTGTGAGTCCCACCAAAATGCAATTAAGCATCTTTCCAATTCTGAAAATCTAATATGAAAGGTATATCCTTCACAGATAGACTCATTTGAATTGTTAATGCATGCACCCGCCCCACAGTCCCTAAAACAAAAAGGATCTTCATGAGAAAGCATCCAGCAAAAGTTTTTTTCTTGGAACAGTATCAAAAGACAATATTGAAGAGGCAGTATGATGCTGCCTTCCCATCCTTTGTTTAAGAACTGTTTCTGCCAGCCCTTTTGTCTGGTTTATCTAAGCCAGGGGTCGTCCAATTGATTGGGGAAGGTGTTAAGGAATTATCCGAATGACAATTTGTAATTTCCATGGAGCAGTTCTTGGCGGCACCTCCATTGTAACTTTGGCGAAGGTGACAGGGAAACAGCCCCGAAGCAATGCCAAAACATGGCAGCATACATTGTTATCCTTATAGGTGTTTTCATTTTGAAATTGAAAAATGAATTTGTTTAGTGTAGGTAGCTGTACTAAAGTGTCGCTACTTGAGTGTAATCAGAAAATGGAGGGCATTTTCAGATCAGTCAGCTGAAGCTGGAAGTCAATGCAGGTTGAGCTGGATTAAGCAAAAGACAATTTCTGAAGGCATGAAACAACCAGAAGAAACTAGTGATGCGTAGAGGATAAAGCAGTGTTTTGAAAAGAGAGTCAATCATTTGAGTCATCGAGCAAGGGTACTTTTAATAAAGTGTCTTTGTTTGATTGAAACTACTTCCATATCAGGAGCAAAGGTTCTCTTTGAAATTCTTTTGGTTCCATAGGCACCCTGACTGATCATGCCTTGTTTCTGTTTTCAGTAGCTGACTGCACTGAGCAACCTTGTCTCTGAGTAGAGGTTTGTGGATACAAGTTGCTATCACGGACTTGAGCACTTAATCTAGGCATTCCTGTGCAATACTGTGGGAGTGCTGCTCTGTTGGAGATTAGATTCCTTACAGTATGGAAACAGGCCCTTTGGCCCAACAAATCCACACCGAACTTCCAAAGAGTAAACAACTCTTTGGGCAGCACGGTGGCACAGTGGTTAGCACTGCTGCTTCACAGTGCCAGAGACCTGGGTTCAATTCCTGCCTCAGGCAACTGACTGTGTGGAGTTTGCACGTTCTCCCCGTGTCTGCGTGGGTTTCCTTTGGGTGCTCTGGTTTCCTCCCACAGTCCAAAGATGTGCGGGTCAGGTGAATTGGCCATGCTAAATTGCCCATAGTGTTAGGTGCGTTAGTAAATGTAGAATAGGAGAATGGATCTGGGTTTTTTTTTTAATTAGATTACTTACAGTGTGGAAACAGGCCCTTCAGCCCAACAAGTCCACACCGACCCGCCAAAGCGCAACCCACCCATAGCCCTACATTAGCCCCTTACCTAACACTATGGGCAATTTAGCATGGCCAATTCACCTAACCCGCATATCTTTGTGACTGTGGGAGGAAACCGGAGCACCTGGCTGAACCACCGTGCCACCCTGATACCATTGCTTAGGTCACATGTTTGACGCCTGTCTTCCCAGGTGAATCCATAAAATGCCATTGCTTTAGTAGATGGTCTGCTCAGCATTAATCCCCTCAACCAACAGCCATAAAAGGGATGAACCAGCCATTTCCTCCACTAAAAAACTGCGGATGCTGGAAATCATAAACAAAATCAGGAATTGCTGGAAAAACCCAGCGGTTTGGATGGGTATATGATTGGGAAGGGTTTGGAGGGATATGGGCCTGGTGCTGGCAGGTAGTACTAGATTGGGTTGGGATATCTGGTTGACATGGATGGGTTGGACTAAAGGGTCTGTTTCTATGCTGTACATCTCTATGACTCTAGGTCTGGCAGCATCTGTGGAGATTTCTCCACAGATACTGCCTGATCTGCTGAGCTTTTCCAGCAATTTCTGTTTTTGTTTCCATTTACTTCACTGATGTTTGTGGCATCTAACAGCATGTAAATTGGTTGCTGCATTTCTAGACCACTGTGTTGACTGTAAATTACTTTTGAATGCTCTGTGCCCATGTACGACATGGTCGAGATGTAAATTGTCCTATTTGCACAGGATTATTCCATTCTAACACAATTCGCTGCAGTGAAGGTCAAAGTCTACAAATATACAGCAGGATCCATCAACTTCTCTTCAGATGCTGACAGATGTATCGCTCCAGTATTTTAACACTTCATCTTTCAGTTGTGTTGGTTGGATAGTGGTAGGATGCATTTTAGATACATTGTTGAATTGTGTAGAACAGAATTTTTTGGGGGAAATTAATGTGGAAAGGAGTAAATTCTATCGTAGTTAACATCCTGAAGAAGAGTCACTGGAGTCGAAACGTTAACTTTGATTTCTCTCCACGGGTGCTGCCAGACTTGCTGAGCTTTTCCAGCAATTTCTGTTTTTGTTGCTGATTTACAACATCTGCAGTTCATTTGGTTTTTGTACCTTTCTTCCCTGCTTTTCATTCTCTTTAGTAATGGAATGTCTTCCTGCATGGGGCTATAAGACAGCAGAACTTTCAACTTAATTGATAAATAATACACATTGAATAAGAATCAGAGATTTGTCTGCAATGGGTTCCTAGACTGTGGAATGAGAAATGACCTTTCCAACTGGAACCTGCATGTGGTCTATATATTTAGTTCTACTTCTCAATTTTTAGCCATGTTTCTCAGATACATTTAATAAATGAATTCTGGAGTTGTCCTTTTTAGAAGAGGAGTAAGAATTGCTAAGCAAGAAAATCACAAGTGCACGCAGACACGGCATGTCAAGCTGTGATTTGTCACTCTAATGGAAGACTAGATTAGATTAGATTACTTACAGTGTGGAAACAGGCCCTTCGGCCCAACAAGTCCACACCGACCCCGCCGAAGCGCAACCCACCCATACCCCTACAATTACCCCTTACCTAACACTATGGGCAATTTAGCATGGCCAATTCACCTGACCCGCACATCTTTGTGACTGTGGGAGGAAACCGGAGCACCCAGAGAAAACCCACGCAGACACGGGGAGAACGTGCAAACGCCATACAGTCTGTCGCACACAGTAAGACATAGAGTTGTAGAGATATACAGCGCGGAGACAGACCCTCCAGTCCAACTCATCCATGCTGACCAGATATCCCAACACAATCTAGTCCTACCTGCCAGTTCCCGGTCCATATCCCTCTAAACTCTTCCTATTCATATACCCATCCAGATGCCTTTTAAATGTTGCAATTGTCCTAGCCTCCACCATTTCCTCTGGCAGCCCATTCCACACACACACCACCCTCTGTGTGAAACAGTTGCCCCTTAGGTCTCTTTCAAGTTTCACAATGTCCTTACAATAGGAAGGAGACCAGAATTGCATGCAATATTCCAAAAGTGGCCTAAACAATGTCCTGTATAGCCACAATATGACCTCACAACTCCTGTATGCAATATTCTGACCAATAAAGGAAAGCATACCAAATGCCTTCTTCACTATCCTATCTACCTGTGACTCGACTTTCAAGGAGTTATGAACCTGCACTCCAAGGTCTCTGTTCAACAGCACTCCCTTAGACTTTACCATTAAGTGTATAAGTCCTGCTAAGAATTGCCTTTCCAAAATGCAGCATCTCGCATTTATCTAAATTAAACTCCATCTGCCACTCCTCAGCCCATTGGCCCATCTGATCAAGATCCCATTGTAATCTGAGGTAACCTTCTTCGCTGTCCATGACATCTCCAATTTTGGTGTCATCTGCAAACTTACTAACTGTACCTCTTAAGCTCACATCCAAATCATTTATATAAATGACAGAAAGTAGAGGATCCAGCACCAATCCTTGTGACACTCCACTGGTCACAGACCTCCAGTCTGAAAGACAACCCTCCACCACCACCTCTGTCTCCTACCTTTGAGCCAGTTCTGTATCCAAATGGCTAGTTCTCCCTGTATTCCATGAGGTCTAACCTTGCTAACTAGTCTCCCATTAGGAACTTTGTGGAACGCCCTACTGAAATCCATATAGATCATGTCTACCACTCTGCCCTATCTAAGAAAATTCTTGCAAAGGTTTCAGTCGTGTCCTTCTGCATAAATTGATTGGAAACCTCTGTGACCTCCAATAGCAATTCATTTTTTGTCTTCTAAGGCTGTCTCTTGACATCGAGGATGACTCGCTTTTACTCTGGGTTCCGATAAGTGCCATGTGCATTTGCAGGATCAGCCACTTGTGGGGCAGGGGATGCTTGAAGTGTTGGAAGGTCATTCATTTGAAGGTTTGTTTTTGTGCTCCATCCAATGCCCTATGCACATTCCTGATAAAGTCTCACAATGAACTTAGTACTTTCCTGAAAGAACCTACTCCATTTTGGCCAGTCACAGGCTCCCATGTGTTGATGGAGTGTTTATCATCTTCAAGGATCCTTTGAGGATCCCGAAAGTATTTCTGTTGTCAACCTAAAGCCTCCTGCAACAATGGATTTCTAAGCAGAGTATTTCATTCAGTTGCTTTGCAGTAATACATTCACTGCATGCAAGAATAACTCTACGCCAATGTTTTGCCAGAAACATAATTCTACAGGGTCCTGGATCAAGGTAAGGATAAAAGAGGCAACAAGGTGGATCATGGCTTGAATTTTGAGGTTTCCTTTCCCGTTGATGGAAGCAAGGGGGAAAGATAGCTATCCCCAATGATTATAATGCCCAATCTCATGAGATGCAGTGGATTCATTATTTCCAATTAAATATAATGGACTTAATTAAGAAAAGTGAAGGTAGCAAGGGGCAGTGATGCTACTTATCTACCAAGATGCTGTTTCCTTTTGATTTAGTGGATATGGTTGACCCACATAGGGAACAGATGGGATCTTAAACTTGATGAATTTCCAGTGATATGATTTATATGTCTATGCAATTTCAAAGCAGTTTTATCTGCATGTCGCCGTCATATGTTTTCATCCATTCATATTTAATTACCACCATTGTTCATAACAAAAGTGGATCTAAAGTGCTCAGAATAAGGTGTTGGGACAATTGCTGAGTTATTTTCTCAGTTTTTCTGCGGGCAATTGTCCAGTGCTGTTGTAACAATAGTTGTGCAGCCATTCCTCTTTCTCTGCACTTGTATAGATTGTAGAAGTTGGCTGCTGCTCAGTCCATGCTCTCTTGCCTCTAACACAGTCAGTTGTGGCTGCACGCCAGGGTAATACAGCATCTAGCCTACACTTCCCATGCAGCACTGAAGGAATGCTGCACTGTTAGAGGTGCAGTTCGTTGAGAGGAAGTTTTAAATAAAAGCATGATCTGCTCATGTAAAAGAACCCATTACATTATTTTTCAAAAATAATAAGTCCTAATCAGAAATGCCCCTCATCAACATCACAGATCACATAATCTGGTCATTACCACTTTGCTGTTTGTGGGTTCTTCCTGTGTTTAAATTATCCTTTCCTGCATTGCACTAATATCTACATCCAGTAAGTATTTCATTGTTTGTAAATTGCTGTGAAACTTTCAGGGGTCATGAAAAGTGTTGTGTAAGAGCTTCAGGAACCTGAAGCAACCTTGCAGTGATTTCCCAGTGCTGCACATCCCTAAGTATAAATACCTCAATATGGGTGGAGTCACAACACTAAGAGGAACACTCTGGAAGACACTTGAGTGAGACTACCTGGGAGAAATCTGGATAGCACATGAATGTGAATTCATGAAGAAGATAGATTTGCCCTTATCTGCTGTAACTATGCAATCCAAGCCCAGTGTATCTATGGTTATAATATGTAAAGGAGCATTTTGTAATATTGTGCAATAGTTTTACTTTAAAGTCTTGGCCTGAAGGCAGTTCTTGACATTGCCTTCTCCTCGACCAATCTGTTTTGAGCTCCAACTCATACTGTGGCATTTAACCACAGGAGAAAAGAAAATGCACAATGTAAATACAAGTTTTTTCTTATTTTATTGATTCTGGTTTCCATAGTGCTCCACATTCTCCTCTGACATGTATTGTTTAGTGAATCAGTGTATCTGTGTGCATTTATATGGTAATTAAACTTGCTGGGATCAGGAGTATACTGTGTACTTGTTGCAATGCTCTCAGACTATTCAATAGGTGTGAAGCACACTTGGACATTCTGAGATCAGGAGGGGTGCACTCATTTTTAGCTTTGTGTTCTGTTCTGAGCTTTGGGAAATAAAGTGCCCTAATTGAGAATCAGGATGACAAAGCTTCCTTCAGTTCTTCTAATGGGTAACAGAAGTTTCTTTTCTGTTTGGAATTAAGTGGTGGGGGAAGGGGCAGAGCTGCCAGAGTAGTCAGTGCCAGTCCTCGAGTGTTCATTAGCTGCAGGTATCCTGGCAGTGCTCTTTTGTTTGTTGTTTAACAGAAATATTTGAGGTCCTGGTTCTCAATTTCCCTCTCAAACATGTCTGCAGAGCACATTCAATAATGGACCACTCTGTTCCAAAATAGACAGGCGACCTCTTTGTTTGATGTATTCTGAGTGAAGCTCTTGAGATTTTGACTGTTAGTTGTCAGCACAGTGAACATTTTGAGCAGTAGCGATGTCTGTTGAAAAGCTAGTGAGGAGAAAATGCTTCTGCCTGCTGTTGCAATTAGGCCTCCAGCTGAAAACAAACATCCTATAAACATTACCCAGTGTCTAGCAATTAACTCCAAGGCAATACTTCAACAATGAATTTGTAAGTACACATATCATACAAAAGCAGTATTACCTGAACATGCAAGTAAAAACCTCACCTATCGAATTATTCCCACACATCATGGTGGCTCAGTGGTTAGCACTGCTGCCTCACAGCACTTGGGACTCAGGTTTGAGTCCACCCTCGGGAGACTGTGTGGAGTTTGCACATTCTCCCTGTGCCTGCGTGGGTTTCCTCCAGGCACTCTGGTTTCCTCCCACAGTCCAAAGATGTGCAGGTCAGGTGGATTGGCCATGGGAAATGTGGGGCTACAGGATAAGGAGTGGGTCTGAGTGGGATGGTCTTTGGAGGGTCGCTGTGTTCTCAATGAGCTGAATGACCTGCTTCCACACTGTCGGGATTCTACGATACCCTCGACTTTTTCTCGTGCCTTCTTAGAATTGTCACTTCTGCTTCTGAAAGCTTACTGCCTGTGCTGTTAAACAAATTGTTTTTACGGTTAGGTTAATAAAAGATTTCGGCAGCATCTAAAACGTACAAGGCTAGTTAAAAAGCAAGCTCTAGATTCTGTCTTTATTGGGAGTCACTATTGCATATTCTCTGGAATACCGAACCACAGGGGATCATTGTTTCCTGACAGATCAATGCTTCAGAGAGTGCTACTTTGTATCTGCACAGTAACTCACAATGTCCCAGTGTCCAAAATATATTATTGGGAGTCCTGTACCGCCTCCACCTCCCCTCCCATTGTGAGGCTTGCAACGAAAGGTTACTCGCCTGTGGATTCCTGCTTGAAAGCGGGTGAGAGATTGCTGGAGTTTTCTTTCATGCTTTCCAGCCAGCAAAGCAGTACTTTCATCTTGGGAAGAAAACCGCCCATTGTATTTTGTTTGCCGATCGATCCGATGACACAATCTCTCTGCGGTCTTTCCAGGTCTTGCGTCTGGCAACCCTTTCCCTTATTGCCTTTTTCCTCTCTTTTTTTTTACTTTTTCCTCTCTCCACCACCTCCCCCCCCCCCCCCCCAAATCTCTCGACTGTCCCTCCCTCTCCTCCCCACCATTTGGGTTTGGTCAATCCAGGTTGCGTCACTGCTGTCAACATTGAGAGGTACTGGGTGTGTCGTACATGGAATTCTTTGCTGGAAGTGGCAACATCAATTCAAGTGTTCACAACTGACAGCCAGCCTATGTATTGCAGAACTGTCAATGTTGTACACAACTCGTTTCTTTCTTTCACTAGTTCTTTGCCTGTCCACCACCTCGAAAGAATAAACACTGCTATATAGTAAAACTCCTCTGGTAATGAATGTTATTTTGTAGCTTTTGACACTTGCATTCATTGCCTCCTTCATCAAATCCCCTCCCCCCCATTGTATCTCACCGCCCCCATCCCTGCCTCCTGAAAAGGCAAGAGAGAAATAATAAGAAACAAAAATGCTGCTGACACCTTCTAGTGTCAAGAACCTATGGGAGTCTCAAATTATGCCCTAAGTGCCAAGCACAGCCCTGGATCTCAGTCAAATTTTTTTTTGACAGAATCTTACGCTATCTCCTGAAAAATGGATCCTACATTTGTCTGCCATTTTCCCTGTCCCCTTTTCTGTGCTTGATTCATTGCCTCTGAATTGAATTGAATTAGCTTTATTGTCACATATACTCAGATGAGTGCAGTGAACAGTTTACAGTCGCTGCATTACAGCACCATCTTGGATACAAAGGTACCGAGATACAGATTCTTAAGATCAAATTGTTAGGAACCAAAATAAATGAGAAAAGTAAACAAATAAATCATCTAGCGTTTCAGGTCTTAGGAATATATTCGAAAAGTAAAGAAGTAATAAAAGTTCAGAATATCATTGTTTCTGACCCAGTCCATGCCAGCACCTGTCCTCAAGGGAGACCTCTACCAGCTTGCTGCCACTTGCACCAGAACCCACCAACATAGGAGTCATCCCATTTTAGGCACCATCTCTTCACCGCTGGGCTGGCGAACCCACACTCTTCCCTGGAACCAAGAGTCCCTGCCTCCACTGTCAGGCCAGGCCGTTGCTGGGCCACCAGTCCCACTTCAGCTGCTGATGTCCCCTTGACAGCGCCGCCATCTTGAAGAGATGTATCATCAATGACTCTGCACCCCTCCCTACACCAGGGATAGAGGGTTTTCTTCATAGTATTGGAACGAATTTGATGAGAGGTGATGCAATGCAAACTGCATTTCTTCAGCCAGTTGTTATACATTCCACCTAACATTCTGCAGCTTTCATTCGTTTTAGACATATCTGAACACAAAAAGCAAAGGGGAGTTCATTATTTTAAATACCCAGGTCAAAATGTCGCCCCCACTTTGTTTAAGATGATTGTTATTTAAAGTTTGTTGTGCATTTCAAAACACTTTCAGGCATTAGTTTCCAATTATACTCTTGATTGTGTCTTCTACTCACCTCCTTTGCCTATGATTTTGAATTTTCTCAGTTGAATTCCACTCTTTAACTTTATATTTTCTATCAATTGCAATCACAGTCTCGGAAAACAACATTGTTTGGTTTTGCATTCTGGCTTTGGATCACAGGAGGAGAGTGATTACAAATTTGGGGAAGAAACTGGGACTTATTGCTGTTTTGTTAGATGTTAAAAGACTTGAGGTTATGTTGATTTCCTCAAGATGTTCCAAAGTGTTTTATAGCCAAAGAAGATTGAAGTATAATCAATGTAGTAATAGGGAGAAAAAAACTCCAATAATTTGCACACAGCAAAAGCTCCCACAAACCGAATGAAGTAATGAGAAGGTTATCTGTCTGTTTTAATGTTGTTGGTTGAGGGCTAAGTTCTGGCTATGCGCCAGGAAGAAAAGCCGTGATCTTCAAAATGTAAAAATGGAATCTCTGATCTCCTTCTGAGTCTTAGTTAGAAAATGTTCCCAATTTGTTAATGGGGAAGGAATTGTACGCACTAATCTTTTTGTATGTTGCAGATATATACATGACCTCAGAAAATGTCTCCATTTATAGAAAGTTAGTATAAATAGTGGACCCTCCGATAATATTTCAATAATTGATCACTTGTATTTTTAGAGAACACTCTATTTTAGGTCTGCTCAATCAATGCTATGAGGCATATTTTACAATGTAGTGTTGTATAAACCCTGACATGTGTGAGAACCCATCGCACAAATCTGCTGTGTTACTATCCTGTCACTATTGGATACGTTTCACTCTAGTTCCTCCACTGAGGTGTCAGTGGGGGAGCACTTTGGGGCCAACGACCATTATTCTATTAGATTTGAAATAGTGATGGAAAAGGATAGAACAGGTCTAAAAGTTGAAGTTCTAAATTGGAGAAAGGCCAATTTTGATGGTATTAGGCAAGAACTTTCAAAAGCTGACTGGAGGCAGATGTTCGCAGGTAAAGGGACGGCTGGAAAATGGGAAGCCTTCAGACATGAGATATTGAGAATCCAGAAAAAATATATTCCTGTTCAGGTGAAAGGAAAGGCTGATAGGTATAGGGAATGCTGGATGACTAAACAAATTGAGGGTTTGGTGAAGAAAAAGAAGGAAACATATGTAAGGTATAGACAGGATAGATAGAGTGAATCCTTAGAAGAGTATAAAGGAAGTAGGAGTATACTTAAGAGGGAAATCAGGAGGGCAAAACAGGGACATGAGGTAGCTTTGACAAATAGAATTAAGGAGAATCCAAAGGGTTTTTACAAATACATTAAGGACAAAAGGGTATCTAGGGAGAGAATAGGGCCCCTCAAAGATCAGCAAGGTGGCTTTTGTGTGGAACCGCAGAAAATGCAGGAGATGCTAAATGAGTATTTTGCATCAGAATTTACTGTGGAAAAGGATATGGAAGACATAGACTGTAGGGAAATAGATGGTGGCATCTTGCAAAATGTCCAGATTACAGAGGAGGAAATGCTGGATGTCTTGAAACTGGTAAAGATGGATAAATCCCCAGGACCTGATCAGGTATACCCGTGAACTCTGTGGAAAGCTAGAGAAGTGATTGCTGGGCCTCTTACTGAGTTATTTGTATCGTCGATAGTCACAGGTGAGGTGCCAGAAGACTGGAGGTCGGCTAACGTGGTGCCACTGTTTAAGAAGAGTGGGAAGGACAAACCAGGGAACTATAGACCAGTGAGCCTGACCTCGATGGTGGGCAAGTTGTTAGAGGGAATCCTGAAGGACAGGATGTACATGTATTTGGAAATGCACAGACTGACTAGGGATAGTCAATATGGCTTTGTGCATGGGAAATCATGTCCCACAAACTTGATTGACCTTTTTGAAGACAGAACAAAGAGGATTGATGAGGGCAGAGCGTTGGTGTGATCTATATGGACTTCAGTAAGGCGTTCAACAAGGTTCCTCATGGGAGACTGATTAGCAAGGTTAGATCTCATGAGAACTGGCCTTTGGATACAGAACTGGCTCAGAGGTAGAAAACAGAAGATGGTGGTGGAAGGTTGTTTTTCAGACTGGAGGCCTGTGACCAGTGGAGTGCCACAAAGATTGGTGCTGGGTCCTCTACTTCTTGTCATTTACATAAATGATTTGGATGTGAGCATAAGAGGTGCAATTAGTAAGTTTGCAGATGACGCCAAAATTGGAGGTGTAGTGGACAGCGAAGAGGGTTACCTCAGATTACAACAGGCTCTTCACCAGGCAGGCCAATGGGCTGAGAAGTGGCAGATAGAGTTTAATTCAGATAAATGTGAGGTGCTGCATTTTGGGAAAGCAAATCTTAGCAGGACTTGTACACTTAATGGTAAGATCCTAGGGAGTGTGGTGAACAAAGAGACCTTAGAGTACAGGTTCATAGCTCCTTGAAAGTGGAGTCACAGGTAGATAGGATAGTGAAGAAGGCATTTGGTATGCTTTCCTTTATTGGTCAGAGTATTGAGTACAGGAGTTGAGAGGTCATGTTGCAGCTGTACAAGACATTGGTTAGGCCACTGTTGGAATATTGTGTGCAATTCTGGTCTCCTTCCTATTGGAAAGATGTTGTGAAACTTGAAATGGTTCAGAAAAGATTTACAAGGATGTTGCCAGGGTTGGAGCTATCAGGAGAGACTGAACAGGCTGGGACTGTTTTCCTTGGAGTGTCAGAGGCTGAGGGGTGACCTTATAGAGGTTTACAAAATTCTGAGGGGCATGGATAGGATAAATAGGCAAAGTCTTTTCCCTGGGGTTGGAGAGTCCAGAACTAGAGGGCATAGGTTTAAGGTGAGAGGGGAAAGATATAAAAGAGATCTAAGGGGCAACTTTTTCACACAGAGGGTGGTGTGTGTATGGAATGAGCTGCCAGAGGATGTGGTGGAGGCTGGTACTGTTGCAACATTTAAGAGGCATTTGGATGGGGATATGAATAAGAAAGGTTTGGAGGGATACGGGCCGGGTGCTGGCAGGTGGGATTAGATTGGATTGGGATATCTGGTCGGCATGGATGGGTTGGACCGAAGGGTCCGTTTCCATGACTCTATGAACAGTCTGATAATGGCTATGAACTATGTCATTAACCTGTAAAAGCTTAGCTTAATATTGATTGTACTGTGAATATTTCTGTAATTTTCAATCGTCTCTCCACACTCTTAATTTGTGGCAAACTTATAAATAAAGGTGAAAAATAATGTTTTTCTCCTTACCATATCCTGCTTATGTAAATAAGGAACACAACACCATTCAAAACCTTGGTGAAACTCCAGCTTTGTGTCCCCTATGATTCATGATGCTGGTTCTCGCGTTGTACGACGCAGAATGGTTTTTCATCAACATTGATTTAATTTGATGTCCCATCAGGAAATTGGGAAAATCATTATTATTCTATTAAATGCAAAAATGATTCAATTGTGAAAGCCTCTAACTTTAATACCAATATGCAATGCATGAACAAAAAATATCAAATAAAAATTAGTTCAGAGCACAAAGGAGGCCAAGTGACAAAAAAAAGTTAATTTTGAAAGTGATTTAAGCTTCCCAAAGATCTTCAGAAACCTGAAGTGTGGAGAAGTGAATGAAGGTTACTGAGTTATCCAGGATGGACCAGACAGTAGTTGATTACTTTTAAAGTTTCTCAAATCTGCTATTTAGGAAGTAAATGCCTCAAACTGAAAAGTATGTTTTGAAAACTAGTCTTTGATAAAAAGCAATTCCTCATTATCTCACTATCTTTGCCTGCCTCCTTTCCACATTCTCCACCCTTCTGGCATGTATGACACTCAAATTTTCATAGGAACAGAAAGCATCTTTGATATCGTCAAAATAGTGCCAGATGGGCAATTCTGGAGATCCTGCCCCTGAGCCGAGCACTTTACAAACAGAGGAATGGGAACAGTTTGTAGTTTGCATTTTCATGTTTCATTGAGTGATTGCCTTCACACTGACGTCATGTTCATTTGTGAGATTTGCAAAACGCAACTCCATCTTTTGCTTAAATATTTAGAGGTCATGTGCCCTCTTAGATAAGTTCCGGGACATCTTTTGAGCAATCAAGTGATCTTGGGATTATTGAAAGTAGACATGAATGTGCATAAAAACTCACTGAAAGCTGTCAAGATGTTTAAATATTTTTGGTTAATATTTTTAAAAGTTTACTGTGACTACACACTAGATATCTGTGGACATTGGCTTAAATCTATTCTACAACCTTTCATTATCACAGTGGGATGCTTGTGAGCTAATTGGCAGACAGGAAACAAAAAGTCCGGATAAATGGGTCTTTGTTTAAGTGGCAGGTAGTGAAAAGTGGGGTACTGCAGGGATCAGTGCGAGGACCTCAGCCATTAACAATACACAATTAACTCAATTATCCAACGAGACGGGCAGGGAGTATTTTGTTTGGATAACTAATATGATCTGATCGTAAACAAAGGAAGCCATACTGAACATAATTACATAAAAAAGCATGTTTTCAGAGTTTTTATTTCATTCAATTGAAAAAATGTGTACAAACACTGGATATTGCTTTAAAATTCATGATATTATACAAATAAAATCACTTTTTGGTTAGAGTTTGACTGAAGCCTGTGAAATTTTTCGCTGACATTTTCCTCAGTTTTATCTGGGTCCTCGACAGCTGCCGGCATCTTTCTGATCAGTGTTGTCCCGCCATCCAGACTAGCCAAGTGTTGTCCCTCCCTCCTCAGTGACCGCCAAACCTTTTGAGAGGGAGAGAGAGAGAGGTGCAAAATATAAAGAGAACATGAGAGAGAGTGTAGATTTTTTTTGCTGACTTCAGTTTCTGTCCTCTCACCAACTTTTCCAGAGGGAAATGTTTACCTCGTGTTTCCTCGTGTCAGTTTTCCTCCTGTTTATTTTCATGTGTGCTAACTCACTACAATTTGCTTTGCCCCATCAAAGAAAAGTTAAATTAAATTTTGTTGTCAGCTGAAAGATATTGAATTACTTTTTAGTTGGAGAAAAAGCGTCGTCATGGCATAATGGGAGGAATAAGCAACGGAAATTAAAAGTGAGAGTGCATTTTTTTACTTAACTCTCCGGAGAATGAGCTGAGGAAAAAAGTTGTTAGGTTTGCAAAACAGAGCGAGTCAACGTTGAGAGGGAATCTTGCTGTTAGAGCACACAGCTCAGGCTTGCACATATGTTGTTCTTATGTGTTCACAGTCACAAACCTTTGTCCTCTGGAAGAACAAGTTTCGGAGAGCCTTTTTATAAGAAGTGTAAGACTTAACTCTAATGTCACGTCTCGAGTATGTATTTGAAGTTAATTATCTATTAAAGCATCTTTATTCCTGCTCAAATTTACAAAATGATGCCTTGTGTGGATGAGGAATAGAATTTTCCTACTTCAATTGAAACGTGTGTGCAGGGACCTTGACATGTGTTTGGATAATCCGAAATTGAGATAATTGATGTTTGCATAACCCAGGTTGTTCTGTATATATTAGTGATTTAGATAAGGTAACTAAGTATCTCCAAGTTTGCAGACAACCTAGAGCTGGGTGGGAGGGTGAACAATTAGGAGGATGTAGAGATGCTTTGATGTGATTTGGACAAGTTGAGTGAGTAGGTGGATGCATGGCAGATAAAGTATAAAGTGAATGAAGGTAAGGTCATCTACTTTGGTAGCAAATACAGGGAGGCAGATTACTATCTGACTGGCAATAGAGTGGGAAAGAGGGAAATAAAATGAGACCCTGGGTGTCTTTGTACACAAGTTACTGGAAGTAAGCATGCTGGTGCGGCAGGCAGTGAATAAGGTAAACACTATGCGAGGATTTGAGTACAGGAGCAGGGATGGCTTGCTGCCATTATGCAGAGCACACCTCGAATATTGTGTACAGTTTTGGCCTCTTCATCTGAGAAAGGTTGTTCTGACTATGGAGAGAGTGCATCAAAGATTTATGAGATTGATTCCTGCGATGTCAAGACTGGTATCTGAAGGTTGGCTATGGATAGATCAGGACTGTATTCACTGGAGTTTGGAAGAATGAGGGGAAATCTCTTAAATATTTACTGGACTGGATAGGATAAATGCAGAAAGAGAGCCCATAACGAAGGGTTGCAGTCTAAGGATGTGGGATTGGCTATTTAGGACTGAGATTAGGAGAGATTTCTTCACCCACAGAGTGGTGAACTTGTGGAATTCCCTACCACAAATAGATGGAAGTGGTCATGGCTTTTGAAAATGCTACTGAGGTCAAAACACTGAATATTTCCAAGAAGGAATTGAATACAATTCTGACTGTTAAAAGGATCAAAGAATATGGCAACAAAATGGGAACAGGGGACTGAGTTGGGTGATGAGTAAAGTTCATATTGAATGATGGGACAGGCTTGAAGGGCCGAGTGGCCTATTTTTCTATATTTCTGTTTGCGGTTTGCCAAATTGATGTCATTATAAAGTCTAACATGTGGCACTATATACACAAATGGTTGTTTTCAGAAGCAATTAAATATAAATATGTTGAATGGAATGTATCAGTCAGTCTTTTTAAACAAATAGTGAATTCATCAATGGTCACTGAGAACTTCATTTTATCTCATCATAGCACCTGGGGGTCTGACCTTTTTTAAAAAATCCACTCGTGGGATGTGGATATTGCTGGTTAGCCAGCATTTATTGTCCATCCCTAGTTGCCCTTGAGAAGGTGGTGGTGAATAGCTGCATTGAACAGCTGTAGGATAATCCACAATTCCATTAGGGGGGGATTTCCAGAATTATGACCCAGTGATGGTGAAGGAACAGTGTGTTCCCATGTATCTGCTGCTCTTGTCCTGAAAGTTGAAAATGGTCATGGGTTTGGGAGGTGCTGTCTAAGGATCATTGGCAAGTTTCTGCTGTGCATCTTGTAGATGGTACAGAATGCTGCTACTGAGTGTCAGTGGAGGACAGAGTAGATACTTGTGGATGTAGTGCCAATCAAAAAGGCTGTTTTATCCTGGATGGTGTCAAACTTCTTAAGTGTTGTTGGATTTGCACCTATCCAGTTTATGTGATGAATCCAATTGAGATTCTGGTCAATGGAAACTCCAAGAACGTTAATGGTGAGGGATTCTCGTGGATAATGGGTAAGTTGGTGTGAGTAAGGATGAAGAATTGTGGGTGGGGCTGAGATTTAAAGCAAAACACATTTTATTCATCCACTAGAGTTAAAATTCAGTAAAAGATGGAAGGAATTGGAATAATTTAACTCTTGGAAAACTTAATAGAATAATGAATATAGTAACTATTACTCATTAACCATTCCAATGGAGCAACATCCCATAAACACACTCTTAGCAAAAAGGCAACTTCAGAAAATAGATTGTCTCACATGCAACTCCAGTCAGAGGAAGAGACCCCCCCTGCTTGTGGCTGTAACTGAGAGAGGGCAAAGGTGGCTTCCACTTCATCAAGACCCCAACAGCAACTGCAGAAAGCACAAACTAAAAATCCTGATTCTGAGGGCACTTGACCACACCCATTCAGGCTGCTTCTATGATTGAATTTTTTTTTAAAGAAACCAATGTCTCTCAAGCTGCTTACTCTAGTGGCTCTGGTAGACTGCTTATCACCTGTGCCTTAAAACCGCTCTTCCAAAAAAAAGGATAAAATACCCCTCTTAAAACCACAGTATTGTCACACGCGGACAGAAGGAGAACATGTGATGTTGCAGGATCTTTTATGCATCCATCTGGAGATGTGAGTAGACTGTTCAGCCCCTCATGTCTGTTTGTCCATTTAACAATCTATAGCAATGTTTAACATCTCATCTTAAAAAAAAAGTCCCATCTCCCATGTACTACATTGGCAGATCAAGCATGATTTCCATTGTTCTATATGAAACATTAGCTTCAGGAATGTGCCTCCAATGATATTGTTTTAGTCAAATGCACCTATTTTAATTGAAAGCATACTGCACATTCTCGCATGGTACAGATAAATGTGTTAATGTATTTAGTTAACAAATCTCTATCACCACATTCAACAACAAAGGAAAAGTGGTAAAGAAGACATACCGCATGCTTGCCTTCATCAGTTGGGGTATTAAGTATAAAAGTTGGCAAATCATGTTGCAGCTGTATAAACCCTTTATTAGGCCACATTTGAAGTAATGTGTGCCGTTCTGGTCATTACACTGTAGGGAAGATGTGGAGGCTTTGGAGGATGTGCAGGAGAGGTTTATCTGAATGTTGCCTGAATTAGAGTGTACTCACTATAAGGAGAGGTTGAATAAATAAGAGTTGTTTTTGCTAAAGCCTCAGAGACTGAGGGACAACCTGAATAGAAAGTTATTGTCACGTGTACTTTTAAGTGAAAAATACAGTGATAGGTTTTTTGAGTTGCCACACCTATATTAATGACAAAAATCATACATAATAACTAAAAAAAAAGTAAAAATTAAGATGAAGTTCATCATAGTTGAGTTAACGGCTGCTGGGCTCTGGGAAAGCTGATTAAGGAAGGAATACCCTAAAGGTGCAGTGGTGTTGAGACTGCCATTCCGGGACGTGATCGGTATGCCAGGTCGGAAGCTTCCACCAAGAAAATTGCCAAGCTGGGCTGCTGGAAGTAATGTTGTCACTAGGTCAGAAGATCCTCCTTTTCCGCATCCAGAGGCTGCCACCAATCCGCCTTCCATCCCTCTCGCCAATGCTCCTGCTCCTAAAGGTGCCCAGGCCTAGCCACGGACCTGGAGCCTCAGGTAGGCCTGTGAGTCCGGCCTGGGGAGTTTGAGAAGCACGGATACGGGGGGTAGGTCAGAGTCTTTTTCTGAGGGTGGAAATGTTAAAAAAAAGGAACATAGGTTCAAGATAAGAGGGAAAAGTGTAAAGGAGGTGTGCAACACAAGTTTTTACACAAAGGGTAATAAGTACCTGGAAGGTGCTGCTTGAGGCGGTGGAAGTAGATTTGATAGCAACATTTAAGAGGCATTTAGGCTGACACATGAACCGACAGGGAATAGAGGGGTACAGATCATGTGCAGGCATGTGGGATTAGTTTAGAATGGCATCAATATCGGCACAGATATTGTGGGCCGAAGGGCCTGCTTCAATTGTACTGTTCTATGTAACCTGAATCATGAAGACTAGTCACGATGCGATACTGTTTGACACTGATTTGGGGCTCTGGAGTACGTTTGTACATGTCAATGAGAAAATTAACAAGGATGCCTCAGAGCTTGTGGAAAACAGACACCCTTATGCACCTTACTTAATGTGAGTCACGTGAAAACAAATAGCTACACTTCATAATTAAGGCACCTAAAATGTACAAGAGTGATGGTGCGCTTTGAAGTTTACATTTTGAGAACAGGATTGTTTAAATTTGGCTTTGTATTCCCTTGAGTCTTAGAGACTAAGGGGTGAACCTGTGGAGGTATTTAAAACACTAACAGGATTTATGAGGGAACCCAGATAGTCCATTTCCTCTGCTGGGAGAACCCAGAAAGAAGAAAAACAGAACTGAATATCTCCCAAATTTGGCTAAGCATCAGTTTTGGGGATTTTAATGGAGGGTTTCACCTCATGATTGTTTGAATTATTGTTGTCACATGTTCTGAGATACAGTGAAAAGTGTTGTTTTGCATGCTACACAGACAGATCATACCGCATAAAGTGCATCAGGTAGCAGAACAGAGTGCAGAATACACCATTACAGCTGCAGAGAAGTTGCAGATAGAGAGAGATTGGAATTGACATTAGATTCCCTACAGTGTGGAAACAGGCCCTTCAGCCCAACCAGTCCACACTGACCCTCCGAAGAGTAACCCACCCAGACCCATTTCCCTCTGACTAATGCACCTAACACTATAGGCATTTTAGCCTGGACAATCCACCTGACCTGCACATCTTTGGACTGTGGGAGGAAACTGGTGTACCTAGAGGAAACCCACACAGACACTGGGAGAACGTGCAAACTCCACACAGACAGTTGGAGTTGAACCTGGGACTCTGGTGCTGTTCGGATTAGATTAGACTTACAGTGTGGAAACAGGCCCTTCGGCCCAACAAGTCCACACCGACCCGCCGAAGCGAAACCCACCCATACCCCTACATTACCCCTTACCTAACACTACGGGCAATTTAGCATGGCCAATTCACCTGACCCGCACATCTTTGGACTGTGGGAGGAAACCGGAGCACCCGGAGGAAACCCACGCAGACACGGGGAGAACGTGCAAACTCCACACAGTCAGTCGCCTGAGTCGGGAATTGAACCCGGGTCTTCAGGCGCTGTGAGGCAGCAGTGCTAACTACTGAGCCACCGTGCCACTCTAAAAAAAATTAACATTTGAACAAGGACTTGAACCCTGGCCTCTCAGATTAGAAGTCTGATGCTCTACCAACTGAGCTGTCCGGGCTCTATTTGAGAAGTTCATTCAAAAATCTGATAACAGTCGATAAGAGGGCAGCATGGTGGCTCAGTGGTTAGTACTGCTACCTCACAGCACCAGGGCCCCAGGTTTGATTGCAGCCTCAGGTGACTGTCTGTGTGGAGTTTGCACATTCTCCCCGTGTCTGTGTGGGTTTCCTTCGGGTGCTCCGGTTTCCTCCCACAGTCCAAAGATGTGCAGGTCAGGTGAATTGGCCAGGCTAAATTGCTCATAGTGTTAGGAGCATTAGTCAGAGTGAAATGAGTCTGGGTGGGTTACTCTTCAGAGGGTAGGTGTGAACTGATTGGCTGAAGGGCCTCTTTCCACACAGTAGGGAGTCTAATCTAAGAAGCTGTTCTTGAATCTATCTGCACATGTATTCAAACTTTTATGCCTAACATTTATAAGTATAATTATTTAATACTTGTATCTTTTACACCTAATGACTTTTCTCGTGCAATTTGACACTGCTGTATTCATAAAGTGTACAATCCATTGCCATGGCACCACCCCCCACCCACCACCAAACCCTGGTAATTACTAACCTTTCCTGCCCTCTGTGCTTCCCACTCACTCATTACCTTTCCTGACCGAGGATGGACCAGCTCCTAACTGAGCATAGTACCCCCTGACTGAATGAAGGACCGCTCCCCTTTGACTTTCAGACATAGTTGCTTGGTTGAATCACGTGTGATTGTTCTGAGTGCGTAAATTGCTGTCACATGCTATAGGTGTGTCATTGATCTAGTCTGGTACCCTATACCAACATGTCTGCCTCCTTGACAGTTCATTGCGGGCAAACACGGTCTGCTTCTCTGCTTTCTGTCTGCATTAACATTACGTAACTAACCTGTTCCTTAACTTGCAGGTTGCACCAGCTCTTGCTGCTTGATCGACTGCAAGTAAACTTATCAGGATTCACTAGGAGTGCGGTAGCGCAGAATAACCACAGCATATCAGCAGTTTAGTGGTGGTGCAGACGTTTTCTTGTGGTACTTATTAATCATTAGCAGTAATAGCAATAGACCAAGCTGATTGAATGGTTTGCACAACGACAGAGCTTACAACAATTAGAACCAATTGAGGTCTAACGAGAAAGGATATTGGCTCTGGGTGAGTGCTTATCTGTGTACACAGAGTGTGTAGTTTATTATTCCATCAGGCACCTATTGTACTTGATTGAAAAGCTTTTCTAAATCACTGTCACTCCAGAGCAGACTGGAGTGCCTCAAGTGAGCAGAGAACATGCACAGAAGGACTTGGAATGGCACTCAATGGACAATGGGCAGCATCAGTTTACAGCTGGAGAAACTTAATTGGACTGAGAATTAGAATGGGGTAACCTTTGGAAAAGTGACTTTTTTAAAAAACGTCATGCCTTTATCATATTTTGTAAAAAGTTTTCTCCAGCAAAATTCTTATGAAACAGATTCTGTTGCAAAGTTCCATTTTGTTTCACTTGGTATTTTTTTGTTTGGTCAAGGCAAAGGCTGATAATATTTTATACCATTTCTTAAAAAGTACTTTCTGGTTTGTGGCTGGGATTGAGCCTCAGTAGAATTTTTGTTTTGAATCTGGGGATAATTTGGCATCCATTAATTTAGGCTCTGGTGAAACTCTCCGTTTAAATTTAATTAGTGACAGGTTTTATTTCTTGGCACCTTTTTAATGATTCTTGAGGCGCTTGGGTCTACTTGGCTGGCACTGTGGTCTTCACTCAAGAGATAATCATGAGCTAATCTGCTCAATCCTGAGTCAAGTGTTGCCAAGAATTTACTTATAGTGGAATGGCCCAAGAGATTTTGAATAAGGTTCCTATCTACTGGCTGTACTTTAATCTTGTAAAAGAATTTCAATTTCAATTAATTCTTCATTCACTGACCATTCAAACATGGCTTAAAATTGTTGCCAAAATAGCTAGAATGGATATAATGTAATTTGAGGTGATTGCTGTCAGTGGAAGTTTGAGAAGGCAAGAAGATGTCATGAGAAAGTGTCTTACTGAGTAGGAGTTTGCACTAATGAGCAGAAGAAGGAGTCTGCTGCAGGGATTGAAGGTTAAAGAAAGGATCACCTTGAAAAAGCATCTGTCAAGACATTCAGACATCCCAAATTACTTCACTGTAATAAAATGCAATATGAGGTATTCACATTATTGCAATGCTGGATATTCAGCAATCCACACATTACAAAATTCCACAAACAACAATGTGATAATGACAAAGCTATCTATTTCTGTTCTGAGGAAGGGTCACTGGACCCAAAATTCTAATTTCTCTCCACAGATGCTGCCAGACCTACTGTGCTTTTCCAGCAATTTCAGTTTTTGCTCAGTTTCCTTTGGTGATGTCGGTCAATCAACAAATATTGGCCACGATACCAGGGACAGTCCTTCCTGTCCTTGTATAAAACAGTGCGTCAGGATCTTTTCTGCCCAAATCAGTGAATGGAGAATAAAGTATGGACTTAATATCATCACCCATTCTTACTGAGCTTCTGTCATGTAGCACTCACTCAGCATCCCACTGAAATGCCTAGATTCTGTGCTCAGGTATCTGGAAGAGATTAGATTAGATTACTTACAGTGTGGAAACAGGCCCTTCGGCCCAACAAGTCCACACCGACCCGCCGAAGCACAACCCACCCATACCTTACATTTACCCCTTACCTAACACTACGGGCAATTTAGCATGGCCAATTCACCTGACCCCGTACATCTTTGGACTGTGGGAGGAAACCGGAGCACCCAGAGGAAACCCACGCAGACACGGGGAGAACGTGCAAACACAGTCAGTCGCCTGAGTCGGGAATTGAACCCGGGTCTCAGGCACTGTGAGACAGCAGTGCTAACCACTGTGCCACCGTGCCGCCCATGAAGTCTCAAACCTGTCACTCTGAAATGAGAATAATGTATGATGGCTCAGCTTAAGTCTAGATGTAGGGCAGCCTAAAATAGAGTCCAATCATACTGCAAGTGAAAGACCTCAACCGACCTGCTGAGTATTTCTGACATATTCAATTTTTATTAAGGAAATGAACTAGCTTGGGCTACCATGTTAGGTGACTGAGCAGTCGGTGCTCTATTGGGTTTTAAGTTTGCTCGCTGAGCCGATAGCTTTGTTCTCAGACGTTTCATAACCATGGTAGGTAACATCATCAGTGAGCTTCTGGTGAAGTGCTAGTGTTCAGTCCCGCTTCCTATTTATGTGTCTTGGTCTGTTAAGGTAGGTGATATCATTTTCGGTTCTTCTTCTCAGAGCTTGATAAATGGGGTTCAAATCGATGTGTTTATTGATGGAGTTCCAGTTTGAATGCCAGGCCTTTAGGAATTTCCACGCATGTCTCTGTTTAGCCTGACGTAGGGTGGATGTGTTGACCTGGTCAAAGTGGTATCCTTTTTCGTCTGTATGTAAGGGTACTAGTGACAGTGGGTCATGTGTTTTGGTGGCGAGTTGGTGTTCGTGTATCCTGTTGAGTACTTTCCTGCCTGTCTGTCCACTGAAGTGTTTGTTACAGTCCTTGCTGAGTATTTTATCAAAGACATTTGTTTTGCAGGTTGTTGGTATAGGGTCCTTTAGGTTTATCAATAGCTGTTTCAGTGTGTTGGTAGGTTTGTGGGCTACCATGATGCCAAGGGGTTGGAGTAGTCTGGTTGTCATCTCCAAGATATCTTAGATGTATGGTAGCGTAGTTAGGCTTTCTGGGCATGTTGTGGCTTCTTGTTTGGGTTTGGTGTTTAAGAAATGGCGGACTGTTTATCAAACACCTGTTGTTCTTGGATATGATATATAGGTATTTTTCTTCAGCTGCTTGTAGTTCCTGGGTGCTGCAGTGTGTTGTGGCCTATTTAAATAATATCCTGATGCAGCTCTGTTTGTGGATGTTGGGATGACTGCTCCTGTAGATAATTATCTGGTCTATGTGTGTCACTTTCCTGTCAATGCTGGTCTACAGGGAGAAAGTGAGGACTGCAGGTGCTGGAGATCAGATCTGAAAAATGTGTTCCTGGAAAAGCGCAGCAGGTCAGGCAGCATCCAAGGAGCAGGAGAATCTACGTTTCGGGCATAAGCCCTTCTTCAGGAATGAGGAGGGTGTGCCAAGCAGGCTAAGATAGGGAGGAGGGACTTGGCGGAGGGTCATTGGGAATGCGATAGTTGGAAGGAGGTTAAGGTGAGGGTGATAGGCCGGAGAGGAGGTGGGGGCAGAGAGGTCGGGAAGAAGATTGCAGGTCAAGAAGGCGATGCTGAGTCCGAGGGTTGGGACGGAGATACGGTGGGGGGAGGGGAAATGAGGAAGCTGGAGAAATCTGCATTTATCCCTTGTGGTTGCAGGGTTCCTAGGTGGAAGATGAGGCGCTCTTCCTTCAGGCGTCGTGTTGCCATGGTCTGGCAATGGAGGAGGCCATGGACCTGCATGTCCTTGGCGGATGGGAGGGAGAGTTGAAGTGTTCAGCCACAGGGTGGTTGGGTTGGTTGGTGCGGGTGTCCCAGAGGTGTTCTCTGAAACGTTCTGCAGGTAGGCAGCCTGTCTCCCCAATGTAGAGGAGGCCACATCAGGTGCAGCAGATGTAGTAAATCATGTGTGTGGAGATGCATGTGAATTTGTGATGGATATGGCAGGATCCCTTGGGGCCTTGGAGGGAAGTGAGGGGGGAGGTGTGGGTGCAAGTTTTGCATTTCTTGCGGTTGCAGGGGAAGGTGCCGGAAGTGGAGGTTGTTTTGTTGGGGGGTGTGGACCTGACGAGGGAGTCGCGGAGGGAGTGGTCTTTCAGGAACGCTGATAGGGGAGGGGAGGGAAATATATCCCTGGTGGTGGGGTCCGTTTGGAGTTGGCGGAAATGACAAAGTCTTGTGGTGGGTAGACTGGAGGGTGACTTGTAGGCAGGGGTGTTCCAATGTATCTGCTGCCCTTCTCCTTTGGAGTTTGGTCATGGATGTGGAAGGTGCTGCCTAAGGAACCTGCCTGGATTTCTGGAACATTCTTTGAATGTTCTTTGTTTCCAGCCAACTCAGGTCCCTCCTCTTTTTTTTAGGATGCTGATGCCTATAGTGGGCTCAATTCCTGCTCTTGTCCTGAGCTGGAAAATTTCACAGACTTTGCTTCAAATTTTCACCTTTCCCCTCATCTGAGTATTGGTCCATGTTTGACTCTTCCCTTTCTCCTGTCTCGATTTGCATTTCTGGGCTTGACTCTTGGTCAGTCTCCATTATAAGCCAATTGACTCCCACCCTACCTTACCCCCATGCTGTTGAATGTAAGGTTTCCATTTCTTAGTCTCTGTTCCATCTTATCTGATAATGCCATCTTCTCCGCAGCACGTCGACACCCAGAACCAGGAGAGGCTTCCCATGCCACATCCAGCATGATTCCATCAGCGAACACATCGCTGCCCCATTCAGCATTCCGACAGTTTATTTATAAAAATATTTTCTATTCACCCCTGATGTTGTATTCACACCTCCTGGAGTAGGTGAGACGCGAACCTGTGTCTTCATGGCTCAGAGGTGAGGATACTGCTGTTGTGCCACAAGAGCATTCTGATTATACCATCCCCTCCGAGGCACCCGGTCCCACTCCTCAGACAGCCTTAGTACCACCTCCCTTTTCCTACTAAAGCTTTCCATGCTTGTTCGGGGTAATTCAATACCTGCCCTGCTCACTTCTCACTGTCCAAAACACCACCTCAGGGTGGATACAGTGATTTACCTCCTTCCATTTGCTGGATTGTATTCAGTAATGTTACAGCGTATCCTCCTTTACATGGAGGAGACTGGATGACTGGCTTGCAGAACACTCCATGAGCTTGACGTCTGATGTTGTTGTATTTCTCCGCCCTGTTCTCTCTGTTTCCTTAACTGTTCCAATGGGACCTAGTATAAGCTTGAGGTACAACACCCTATCTTACAATTAGGTAATTTACAGCTTTCTATACTCCACATTGAACTCTTCCACTTCGGATTTTAACCATTAATGCCACTTTTGGACAGCAGCTGACTGGAATGATTCAGCTTTCCCATTTTCTGCTTTCTCTAAACCTAATTTCAGCTCCTCTACTTGTCTTGATATTGTCCCCTATGGCCTTGCCATTATCCCTTTTTAATTTAATCTCGCCTGTCTCTCGCACGATTAAATGCTGCCCCTTACGTTGTTTCCCCGACCCTGTCTTTTTCTGGACTTGCTGAGACCTCTTGTATCTGTATTGGTTCCCTTTTTGATAAATGATTGTTGACCTGAAATGTAAACTCTATTCTTCTCCCTCCGCAGTTTCTGCCAGAACATTTCCATTACAGAATTCCAGCAGCCACATTGTTTTACTTTTAATTGTCATACTGCTGCTTCTGAAGCAAGGTTAAAAGCGCATCATGTCAGGCTAGAACTGGCCCGTTCATCAATTTGTCGATCCACAGAGCATTTTTTTGTCCACGGTTTATTTTTTAACAGTGATTCTCCCAAGAGTATTCTCTTGAAAATGAAGCTCATCCAATGCAAACTTTTGAAAATTGCCACAGGGTGTTTTGATTCGGTGCGGTTAAATCATAATATGTTGCCTTTATAGCAGATGTTTGAGTCCCAGACTGTGACCCTGGCACAGATTCTGTTTATTGACTTCATAGTAAAACCAAGCCGTGCATTGAGCAGTAAGGATGATGTCACCTTGTCACTTCTGCAACCTTCTTATTTCTGCATTTTCTGATAACAGGGAGAAGCCTCAAGATGCTGAGCTAGAATTATAGAGTCATACAGTGCAGAAACAGATCCTTGAGTACAACTCCTTCATGGAGAAAGTGAGGTCTGCAGATGCTGGAGTATCAGAGCTGAAAATGTGTTGCAGGAAAAGCGCAGCAGGTCAGGCAGCATCCAAGGAACAGGAAATTCGACGTGATGAAGGGCTTATGCCCGAAACGTCGAATTTCCTGTTCCTTGGATGCTGCCTGACCTGCTGCGCTTTTCCAGCAACACATTTTCAGCTCTTACAACTCATTCATGCCAACCAGCTAGCCTAACCTAATCTAGTTCCACGTGCCAGCATTTAGCCCACAGCCCTCTAAACCCTTCCTATTCATGTAACCATCCAAATGCCTTTTAAATGTTGTAATTGTACCAACTGCCTCCATCTCCTCTGGCAGCTCATTCCATACACACTCCACCCTCTGCCTGAAAAAGTTGCCTCTCAGGTCCCTTTTAAATCTTTCCCCTCTCACTCTAAACCTATGCTTTATAGTTTTAGGTTCTCCTACCCTGGGGAAAAGACCTTGTCTATTTACCCTATCCATGACACTTATGATGTTATAAACCTCTATAAGGTCACCCCTCAGCCTCCGACGCTCCAGGGAAAACAGGCCCAGCCTGTTCAGCCTCTCCCTGTAGCTCAAAACCTCCAACCCTGGCAACATCCTTGTAAATCTTTTCTGAACTCTTTCAAGTTTCACAACATCCTTCCTATTGGAGGGAAACCAGAATTGCACACAATATTCCAACAGTGACCTAACCAATGTCCTGTACAGTCACAACATGACCTCCCAACTCCTGTACTCAAAGAGGTAGAGGTGAAAATGGCTTTTCCATATAAATTTCTAAGATTAGGGCATTAGTACTCTTCAGAAAACAATGAGGTGCCACAAATGGAGAGTGTTGATGCACAAATAGGATGTAAATATTTTGAAGAGTGTAAATTTAACCAAAGTTGAATTGGAACTACACTTGAAAAATGGACTCACTGTGTTGCATAATCTATGCCTGTCTTGAACCCTAATTCTGTGAGACGTGTAAGAATGGATTGAATCTATCCAGTGGTACATGCTCACATTCCATGGAAAATCAGGTTGCATCAAGTTTTTAAATAGTATCCTTTTGTCTAATCTGTAGCATAAGTAGCTGATGTGTTTAACAAGATAGGTACTGAGGGAGAAAGGAATAGAAGAATATGCTCTGGAGATATGGTGGACTAAGGTGGAAGAAGGTTCGTGTGGAGCATAAAACATATCTCGGTATTAAAACAGATATCTTTTTCCACTCTTTGTGTTGGCTGCATGGTGCAGTCCTTATTGACATAATAAGACTTTCTTTCGACCTTAACCTGTGAGGGAGAAAAGGTTCACAATTGCCATTTTCTTTTTTATCTGTACCACGCACCAACATTGGCTTGAGACAAAGTCTTTCTTGTTTGCCCTTTTATAACTGGTTTCAGAAGCACTTGCAATGAACGTGTAGGAAGCAGGAAGTACCTCGACACCCCTTGCAGTGCATCAGTGCAGTGGGTTACTCAATATTCCTGCTACTTTGTTGCCTTTAGAGACCAATCTTACCTTGTATCTGGTTTCATCATTTTATTTGTATTAAGACTAAAGCCCAAAAAGTCCAATGGTAACTTGATAAGGAAATGAACAGTTCCTGGAGAGAGAAGAATGCATTTGGGACAGTTGCTAAACAAAGGGACATACAATAGTTGGTAGCATATTAAGAAGTGTGAAAAACACAAGTTAGGCCAGAGCTGAAGGACTGCATAAAATTCTGGTCAGTTAGACATCAATTGCCAGAGGACTATGGGCTTCTCTCTCATTAGAGAGGGTGATGACGGGTGAGGTTGAGAAAGCGGGACCTCCTTGATAACCTCAGCTGTTGTGGGAATTGAACCCATGCTGTTGGCATCACTCTGCATTAGCAAACCAGCTGTCCGGCCAACTGAGCTAACCGACCCTCTACAGCAAAAACATGTTTGGTTTAGAGGCCACAGAAAGGAGGTTGATGCCGGGACTGGAGAATTGTGGTGGTAAGGAAAGATTAGATAGACTGGAGTTGTTTTCTTTTTAACAGAGGAAGTTGAAGGGAGATCTGTGGAAGTGTACACAGTTTTGAGGGGTCTAAGTAGAGTGGATGGGAAGACTCTATTCCCCTTAGTTGTGAATTCAATAGTCAGTGGGTATAGATTTAGGATAAGAGATAGGATGCTTCGAGATGAAACTTTTCATGCAGAGGATGAGGGCAGCAGGCTGGGGGAATGCATCTGGAAAACACTGCGACCATGATTTTTAATCTTTCATTTAAAAAGCAATTCCAAGTTTTGTAATCTCCAAAGCTACGTGTCAAGAGCTAGAAAGTGGGGATTTTATGGATTACTACTTGTTGGCTTAGCTCAAACCTAAAGGGGTAAATGGCCTCAATCTATGCTATAAATCTCAATGATTCTGAAGCGAAGGGGAGGCTGGAGGCTGTAATTCTGATAGAGTACCCAAGGATCCCTGAACTGCTGGTGAAACTCAATTACATGACTGCACACAATGGAGCATCATTCATCAGGTCACTTCAGTTACAGAATTAATTTTCAAAAGTGGTTATATAATCTATGGCTTCCATCCAAATGTGTTTTTTCTGTCCCTTTCTAGCATGTTTTGATATACATCCAGGGAGCTATGGGCTAATTAAAAATGTGAGTAGCCACTTCTTAATACAAAGGCAGTGCAAGTAATAATAGCTTTCGATTAATACATTGACACTGGATACGCACTGATAATGACAAAATGAAAAACTGTTATCAGAGATTAAAAATTCTGTGGCTGGGTTTACAAAGGCAGAATATCAGTGTTTAAGATTTAACCACACTTGGACACGTTTTATTTTATATTCATATTTGCACCGGTCAGCTATACAAAATCCTCTTATTATTTCTTTGAGGAGAAAGCTTCAATATAAACACTTATAAAGCCATTTGAATTGCTGGGTGGGCCATGCAGTTTGTACCTCAGATCAGCTTCTGAAACATTTTTAGAGTCATAGAGATGTACAGCATGGAAACAGACCCTTTGGTCCAACCTGTCCATGCCGACCAGGTATCCCAACCCAATCTAGTCCCACTTGCCAGCACCTGGCCCATATCCCTCCAAACCCTTCCTTTTCATATACCCATCCAAATGCCTTTTAAATGTTACAATTATACCAGCCTCCACCACTTCCTCTGGCAGCTCATTCCATACACATACCACCCACTGCGTGAAAAAGTTGCCCCTATTTTTAATCTAATGTGTGACTATCCTGGAACAAACAGGGACACAGTTTGGTTCAGACGACTTGGGGAAGTTGGGGGTTGGGGGGAGATGTTTGCTCCTCTCAGGATTTGATTGAATTGGCAGGAACTAGACCAAGTTTGGACTTACAGAATACCTACAATCCTGGTTCGGAAGCCAAGTCAGGAACTGTCCAAATGTGTAGGGTTAGAGTGAATGCCAAAGGTGGGTGCCAAGGTTGAAATAAAGGAGGTCTCCAAAACTGTACGGCCCAATGCAAAATAATTGGGTAGGCTGGGGCTCGGAGGTGGTCTCCAGCAGCATGAATAGCAATATTTCTTCTCCTCCTCCTAGTAATCTCCAATAAGATAAGAAAATTACAGAAATGGGGTTTTTCCCATCCTTTGCTGAACTTACCCACGAAAGAACAGGCAATGAAAGTTCCCCTTTTCTTTCCCACTCTTGGAAAGCTTGCATGTTCTCAGCTGCAGACGTGAACATGGCTCAGGAGTTGGCCTCCATTCCCCAGGTTGAGGAGCAGTGAGTCTGTTAAGATGCAAGTCCACGATTACAATCAGTAACCTCTGCTGGAGGAGCTCAAGCGCAGCCACAGTTGTAATGCCTCTAGATGTCAAAACCTGATAGTCTACTGTCACTCATGGTTGGATTTGCTGTTTTGGAGAATGGTCATTTAGGTGAGTCACAAGAGGGCAATTACTGTTCAGAAAACCACATCCCTACCTAGAGCCAGTGGTCTCATGACGAAGGGGCAACAGTTTAAAGAGAGCAAAACACCAACGAGCAAAGCAAGTGCCATGTATCCCAGTACATAAGGGATGTGACGTGTGTGTTTAATTAGACTTTCCTTTCACTTCTATTTGGCATTGATTCTAGGAATGGATGTCAAACTATAGCAGGACAATTGGGAAGACTATTCGGCTTAGACCTGCCATCCTAATCCCCTGACCATACTCTGGTATCCTTCGAGGCCTTCTTAAAAGCAGAGGTGAGCTCAACATTGGCAGACTTTCATAGAATCACAGAATTCCCACAGTGCGGAAAGAGGCCATTCGGGTCACCAAATCTGCACTGACCCTCTGCACCGCATTCCACCCAGATGGTTAGGAAAGAATTCAGTTTTATTCCACAATTAACATAAATAAAGTGAACAGTTCAGATGTAAACATCTTTTAAAAGCTCTGCCAACAACATAATGTGAGAGATTTTCATTCAGAAATGGATCTGACAAGTCTTTTCACTCATCCTAATCATTTATATGGTGAACAAATTCATGGAATGAATGCTAACACTGATCCAAGAGCATTAACTGTTGAAGGCTGTATTTATACAGTGCAAACAGCTGAAAACTATTCCACATCTTGGAATAACTTATAATTTTATGGTTCATCAGAAGCGGCAGTACAGTTTTACTAAATTTCCATTTTCTTTTAATTGTGTTGCCAGTTATAACGTTTGACAAAGGGACTTAGTAAAATTGGTGTAAGAATTAAACAGTGTTCTATGCCTGTGTGTGTCATTGCACACTTAGAGTCATAGAGATGTACAGCATGGAAACAGACCCTTCGATCCAACACATCCATGTCGACCAGATATCCCAACCCAATCTAGTCCCACCTGCCAGCACCTGGCCCATATCCCTCCAAACCCTTCCTACTCATGTACCCATCCAAATGCCTCTTAAATGTTGCAATTATACCAGCCTCCACCACATCCTCTGGCAGCTCATTCCATACACATACCACCCTCTGCATGAAAATGTTGCCCTGTAGGTCCCTTTTATATCTTTCCCCTCTCACCTTAAACCTATGCCCTCTAGTTCTGGACTCCCCGACCCCAGGGAAAAGACTTTGCTATTTACCCTATCCATACCCCCCATAATTTTGTAAACCTCTATAAGGTCACCCCTCAGCCTCTGACACTTCAGGGAAAACAGCCCCAGTCTGTTCAGCCTCTTCTATAGCTCAAATCCTCCAACCCTGGCAACATCCTTGTAAATCTTTTCTGAACCCTTTCAGGTTTCACAACATCTTTGCGATAGGAAGGAGACCAGAATTTGCACACAATATTCCAACCGTGGCCTAACTAATGTTCTGTACAGCACAACATGACCTCCCAACTCCTGTACTCAATACTCTGACCAATAAAGGAAAGCGTACCAAATGCCTTTTTCACTATCCTATCTACCGGCGACTCCACTTTCAAGGCACTATGAACCTGCACTCCAAGGTCTCTTTGTTCAGCAACACTCCCTAGGACGCTCCCATTAAGTGTATAAGTCCTGCTAAGATTTGCTTTCCCACAATATAGCACATCGCATTTCTATGAATTAAACTCTATCTGCCACTTCTCAGCCCATTGGCCCATCTAGTCAAGAGCCTGTTGTAATCTGAGGTAACCCTGTCCACTACACCTCCAATTTTGGTGTCATCTGCAAACTTACTAACTGTACCTCTTATACTCGCATCCAAATCATTTATGTAAATGACAAAAAGTAGAGGACCCAGCACTGATCCTTGTGGCACTCCACTGGTCACAGCCTCCATTCTGAAAAACAACCCTCCACCACCACCACCCTCTGTCTTCTACCTTCGAGCCAGTTCTGTATCTAAATGGCTAGTTCTCCCTGTATTCCATGAGATCTAACCTTGCTAATCAGTCTCCCATGGGGAACCTTGTCGAACACCTTACTGAAGTCCATATAGATCACATCTACCGTTCTGCCCTCATCAATCGTCTTTGTTACTTCCCAAAAAACTCAATCAACTTTGTGAGACATGATTTCCCACGCACAAAACCATGTTGACTATCCCTAATCAGTCCTTCATCAGAGGAGCTGGTTAACTTGAAATATGCTACTTTGTCCTGTCAATCGAGCAAGCAGAGAGTCATAAAGGCAACCACCATGAACTCTGCAAAGGAACCTCAAAGAAACCATTTTGCAAAGCTTGGTGTAAAACTGATACATAGTAGACAACCAGGAGGTTGGAAGAACACAGCAAGCCAGGCAGCATCAGGGTATAGGCACAATAATAGTCCACTGTATGCTAATAGACGATGCAAATAACTATAGTGCATAATCTGAATTGACAGTAGATTAACACATCTGTTTAAACTCTAGAAAGCCAGGAGGTGAAGGATAGAACTGGAGATACTCTGTACACATTTTTGTCAGCATTTATTTACAATGATACTCCTTCCAAGCATGCACCTCCTAACCCAATAACAATATGTATCCAGGACCAGGCAAGTACAATTTGTGTACAATTAACAATTTGAGGTCCGATTTTCTACACTGTTTGTGGTGTGGGAAGCGGGTAGCAGCTACCTTAAAATTAGAATGTTGCGTATTTTGTCCCTTTTCATTCTAATTCCACAAGCTGCTGTTTTGTCTGGTGTCTATTACAAAGGGATCCTAAGTGCCCACACGTGTCAGACAAGAACCTTATTAAAGTATCTAAATCAGGTTCTTATGATCTATCGTGCATTGCAATTAAATTTCAAAGATGGATATAAAGTATGTGCCTTGTAGCCTCCATTTACTTGCTCTAGACACTCTTTGACCAACTGAATAGACCTTGATGGCCTCTCTCAAAGTAGCCCAAGAAATATCTACATTTATTCTGGATGGCGCCAGTGAGAGTCTGTATGGTTCTGCCATGCTCACAAACAAATTAGAGCTGTTGCAGTATAAATAGTCATCTGCTAAATACAATAATATATTTATTTTGTCTTTTTAGATGCTAAATATAGAAAGAGTCAAATTTATATAGTTTTTCATAATCCTTTTTATTTTAACAGCCACACACTTGTGAAAATAAGCAGTAATCTGAACCTTCATTATCTGAGCGTCAACTATCCAAATTTCAGATTTCCAAATTACAAGGTCCTGTAAAAACGTTATCCATTATCTGAGCAAAATGCTTCCCATCTGTCTCATTTGGATAATCAAGGTTGCTCTGTAGTTGCCTTTTGGACATGATGGTGTGCTAGACTTGGCTTGAAATGAGCACTATTTCCATGTGATGCTAACTGTCACCGTACCCATTTTTTGCCCCCAAAAGCATTGTCATATCCTCAGGCCGGTGGTGTACGAATCAGCTCTTGACATCTCTTGTTTCTTGGCGATTGACCGTTAGCGGCTCATGGATGGTAACAATCATAATTCAAATATTAACGTGTCTGTATGTCTGAGTCTTTGAAAGGTTACAAAGATGGGCTAGAAGTTGTTTTTGTTATGCAGTGAAGGGCATTTGGTGTTTCAAAATGGTGCCTGTGCACAACTGGGTCAGTTGCCATCTTGTTAAAGGGGTTGACGGGCTTGCAATTGAAATTTGCTGGAGAGCAAGCAGCTAGTGATATCACAGCAGTACCACTGTCATTTTGGTGGTCCATGCTCCTACGCCCTCGATTAGCCTGCAACAACTTAGGCTGGGTCCTTCACACTGCTTTATCTCCTGACCGTGGGATCATCAATGCTTTTAGAAGTTACCTGCTGTTTGATTTATTCCATCTCTCGCTATGATTATATATATTATTGTCCTTTCTACAGGTGTTTCAAAACTCTGTAGTGAATGCTGTGACAAATCCCGATTAATGATTCCCAGGCACAGGTATATTAGTATGTAATAGCCGTAACACCCCAAAACCAACAGTCCCACACTCCCTGCCTTCCCTCTGTCACTGATTATCATATTGCCCTCCTAAAAATAATGTAAAAATGAAAGATAGCACACACAATGCACTTTCCAAGCGTGAGTTAAATCAGACAAACTTAAATTAATTACCTTGAGATATTCTGTCCTGTGCTCCTATAGCTTCTATCACACTACTGATGCATCTGGGCTATAATAAATAACACTTGAAATGACCATACTCTGTTTGTTTGTAGAAGCAAAGGTTGCTGTATTCGTAGGAAGCCGGTTGTCTCAGTTGGCTGGGTGGCTGGTACAGATCAACTTGGTGCCACAAAGATGGGGTTTGGTACCTGTTCCTGCTGGCATGGATTTGTGCCCTGCCTCCACTTAGTGGAGATTGAAGGACTGAGAATTGGGCAGAGAACTCATGGAGGTAAAGAAATGCTTCAGCATAATGCACGGTCTGAAGCAGGGCTGGTGCAAGGCTGCAGACCTTCAGTACAGAGGACTGCTGATCGCCATGGAGGATAATCTCAAACAGTTCTGGGTTTAGTAAGCCCTGCGTTTGACTGTGTTGTCTCAGGACAGGCATTGGCAGTCTCTCAAGGTAAAGCAAGGCTACTGGTGGAATGATAGTGGAGGGAAGTGCTGTCATCCTGAAGAGAGAGGACAGTTAGTTTATTCAGCCATTCCCTCAACAAAAGCAAGGAGCTGTGTTACACTGATGTCAGATCATTGGGATCTGAGTGTACAGCATTCCAGAGAAGTGCTCTCCTGCTCTCTCCCATATCAAGTTTCTACGTCATGAAGGCTGTTGGCAAATCATTGACAAGGATGTTGACTGCCTTCTTTCAACAACGCCTGTTCTTACTACATGATCTTATGACATGATCTTACTACACCTGTGGCCTCAGTAATAACACTCATAATAGAGCCATAGAGTCACAGAGATGTACAGCATGGAAACAGACCCTTTGGTCCAACCCGTCCATGCCAACCAGATATCCCAACCCAATTTAGTCCCACCTGCCAGCACCCGGCCCATATCCTTCCAAACCCTTCCTATTCATATACCCATCCAAATGTCTCTTAAATGTTGCAATTGTACCAGCCTCCATCACTTTCTCTGGCAGTGTACCACCCTCTGCGTGAAAAAGTTGCCTCTTAGGTTTCTTTTATATCTTTCCCCTCTCACCTTAAACCTATGCCCTCTAGTTCTGGACTCCCTGACCCCAGGGAAAAGACTTTGCCTATTTATCCTATCCATGCCCCTCATAATTTTGTAAACCTCTATAAGGTCACTCCTCAGCCTCCGACGCTCCAGGGAAAACAGCTCCAGCCTGTTCAGCTTTTCCCTGTAACTCAGATCCTCCAAACCCTGGCAACATTCTTGTAAATCTCTTCTGAACCCTTTCAAGTTTCACAACATTTTTCCAATAGGAAGGAGACCAGAATTGCACGCAATATTTCAACAGTGGCCTAACCAATGTCCTGTGTAGCCGCAAGATGACCTCCCAACTCCTGTACTCAATACTCTGACCAATAAAGGAAAGCATACCAAAAGCCTCCTTCACTATCCTGTTTTTCTATGACTCCACTTTCAAGGAGCTATGAACCTGCACTCCAAGGTCTCTTTGTTCAGCAACACTCCCTAGGACCTTACCATTAAGTCTATAAGTCCTGCTAAGATTTGCTTTCCCAAAATGACCAGCTCCAGTGTTTACTTGTCGAACTGGTAGGTAATGCAGGTTGAGAAGCATGAATTCACTTCACTTGAAAAGCTCATAGTCTTTTAACAACAGTTTAGACTACAATTTGCAGTTATAGACAACTATTGATGCGATAACACTTGGATATTCTCAGTCAGAGGTGTATTGTAATCTTGCGTGTTGTAAGCACTATGGTAGTTTTCCTTAATGTTCTTCCATTCTTTCATTATCCCAATTTATATTTATGTGGATTTTATGCCTAATTGAAATATTGTCCAGTTCTGCGAATGGCTTCAGTTTCTCCTCAATGTTGCTGCATTAGGCGTTCTAACTTCATAGAATGTAGACTCAGACTTCTGCTACCTCTGCAGGTAACCAGGTTTCCTAGCATGTATTACTCCAGCTTTCTGTCCCATGCGCAATTCAACATCTGCATGTTGGATGTGCACCACCTTTCTTCTGCTTTGTTTTTGGGGAGATTTGTTCTGTATCTCTGATGAATTGGCAGTATTACTTAAACTGCTTTCCAAACATGTTCTCTGCTGATGGTGACAATCCAGTGGTGTAGCTCTGAGGTGCAATGTAGCAATACAAAAATCGTGTTCTGTCACCCTGCACTTTACATTGATTCTTTAAAGGTGGGAAGCATTTGTTCAGCATGACCATTGGATCTGGAATAATATAATAAGACTGTCAAGAAGTTTATATCCCTTTGGGCACACATGCCTCTGAAAGGTCTCCCTGTGTGTTGTGACTCATTGTCAGGCATACAAAACAGAATTAATATTGCACTCATTGTCTTTGCGATAGCTGCACTGTCCTTTAACTTTCTGCATGTTGCAAATTTGGCAAAGCAGTCAGTGACTAGGAAAAAGATCATATGATTAATTAATTGGATGCAATACTGGACCAAAGGACTGATAGAATTTTGTGTGGCTGTAGAATTTCTTTGTGATGCTATGGATGGTGATTCTGGCATGTCCCGCACACTTATTAGTCCCCATACAATATTCCATACCAGGCGTCTGTTCACTCTATGCTAAGTGGCCCTAATGTAACTGTAACAGTATATCCTGAAGAAGTGCTTCGGAGACAAACACTGGTTTCCCTTTTGAAAATGAAGCCTCCAGAAACCATCTCAGATGGGATTCTTCTGCTTAAAATTGGCATCTTGTTGATCCTTGTGAATGCTCACAATATTGAATTCTGTGCACATGGATAACCTGCTATTGCTGGTCAATTCATGTTCATCTTGTGGCTCCCATGCGGAATCACCATTGTTGCAGAACATATTCCCAGTGAGTGCAAAGTCCCACACACTTTTATTTTTGCTTCCTAGCTATTGCATTAGTATTGGCAATGGAAACTAATGTTTGCAAATCTGTTTGGTCTGGCAACAGCAGCTTCGGCTGTTGTATGATCTTTGAGCAATGTGTTGACCTTTCTCTTTCTCCAAGCGATTATCTTGGAAAGCTTTGAAGGGCATTGATGCTGACGTGAAAGTGATAGCCCTTGACATTCAAGGCCACATTCGACTGAGTGTGGTACCAAGGAACCAGCGCAAAACTGGAATCAGTGGATATCATTGAGAAACTCTCTGCTAGTTGGAGTCATACCTGGCACATAGGAAGGTGATTGTGGTTGATGGAGTTCAGTCATCTCAGCTGCAGGACATCCCTGCAGGAGTTCCTCAGGGTAGTGTCCTAGACCCAACCATCTTCCGCTGCTTCATCACTGACTTTCCCTCCATCGTTAGGTCAGATGTGAGCGTGCTCGGCGATGACTGTACAATATGGCACCGTTCGCGACTCCTCAGATACTGAAGCATTCCATGTTCGAATGCAACAAGATCTGGATAATGCCCAGATTTGGGCTGACGAGTGGCAAGCAACATTTGTACCACACAAATACCAGTCTATGACAGTATCCAATCAGAAATGACTTAACCACAGCCCCATGACATTCAATCCCATGTATTACCATCACTGAATGTCCTACTATCAACATGGTTGGGGTTACCATTGATCAGATACTTAGCTGGACTCTCCACAAACACAGTGGCTACAGGAGCAGGTCAGAGGCAAGGAATACTACAAGTATTTACCTTCTGGCTTCCCAAAGCCTGTCCAGCATCTGCAAGGAGTGTGATGGATTACTCCCACTTGCCTGGATGAGTGCAGCTCCAACAACAATGAAGATGCTTGACACCATCCAGGACAAAACAGCCTGGTGATTGGCGCCACTTCCACAAGCATTTACTCACTCCACCACCACCAACACTCAGTAGCAGCTTTGTGTGCTATCTACAAGATGCATTGCAGAAATTCATCAAAGACTCTGAGGCAGCACCTTCCAACCCCAATACTACTTACATCTAGAAAGGCAAGGACAGCAGGTATGTGAAAACTGTGCAGTTGCAACATCAAGCTGTGACGCATCTCACTACAGCGAGAGTAAAGGAAACCCACATGCTGATCCAGCTTAGAGCTTGGTACATGAAAGGTATTCAGGGCAGAACTAGTTTGGTGAAACTTGCTGTTTATGAAAATCTAGAGTTATAGCTGTGAGGAAGTGCAGTTTCCCAGAATCCAGGAGAGCACGGACCCAAGAAGGAAGGTTGACCATCAGCACTCACTCTAGTAGTCCAGAGTGGGACAGTGTTTCAACATCAGATCATCAAATGTTAACAATAGAATCCCTTGTGAAGTTTGAATGAGATATAGTGACCCACAATATCTTATTGGGGGCTGGGGAGGGGGCTTGTTGCTTAGAAATTCATGGGAGCGCTCTCAGCCACTATTCCTGTTTCAATCTGTTCGATGGGGTGTTTGTTCGTTAGCCATATTGGCCCCATGTTCAATTTTGAATGTCAAAATTTGCGCTGTCTAAACTTCTCTTTGTCAGTTATTGTTGCATGTTTGTTTGAATAAGTTTTATTTGTTATTCTTTGACTGAAGAGGCCTGACTGAATTAGTTCTAACACTAAACCAGGTACACTCTGACACCTATATAATTGTCTGTATCATCCAATCTGATTAACCATCTTTGTGAGCATTGGAAAGGAGGAACACAAAAAAGAATTTGTGTACCTCTCCAACCTCAGCCTAATATCTGCTTCTGCATCTTTTCTCATCTGTGGAATTAGCAACTCTTATTATGTGGTCTGCTTAAATCAATCATTGTCTGTTTCTCGCTGGCATTTCCATAGCACCATTTCCTTTGCTCTTCTCCTTGGCTACTGCTTGTCACTCTTCCGTTTTGTCACGCTAAACCTCAAATCTCCAAACAGGCGTCTAACGCAGGAAATTGGCCCAGACATTCCATCAGGTCTGGCGGCAGCTCCCGGAAATACGTGCACGCAGAGACCAAGGATTGCTAAGGGACTCGGGCCACAGGAGCGTGAGGGCAGGATGAGGTTTACAGGCTATGGTCATGGGCGGTGGGGCAGAAGTGAGTTTTGGTTCTCAGCTGGCACAACCATCCCCTGCCAACACCTCAATGCCACATCCCTTAGTCAGGCCCTGAGTGCCTTTGAAGAAGGGGACCTCTTCCCCGAAGCCCACAGATGATTTGCTTTTCAGGCTTCCTACTGCCTCACCCGCTACTGGTTGAAAACTTGGGTGTTATTCGGGGAAGAGAGGTTGTGAAGGCGATTGCTGACTCCCTGCCCAATTAAATATCAAACTTGCTCTGCCCAACCACCAAAACCACCTGATGCCAGAGAGCATTCAATTCATCTATCTGCCTCGCTCCAGTTATTTTCTCTGTTTTCCTGTAGCTCCTTTTCTCCTCTCTCCCATTAGGCCAGAGGCAGGACATACCTCAGGATTTGTGACAAATGCACACAGGTCTTGCCTGTTTTGTGACCCTTAGAATGCCAGCTTCACAATGCTAAGCATTCCCAATGCAGAAGGCAGTGGCTGGAGGCAATGCATCTATAGTGCATCAACAGCTCACTAATGTCTTATTTAACAGAAAGAGCATTGATCCCCACAGACCTTAACATATGGTGCATCAGTCAGTGTGATTTAATTTATCAAGGTAGTTCTAAATGGTTTCCTTCCCTGCCTCCACTTAGAGGAATCAACAGTCTACAAACTTATAAAGTAAAATGAACCTATCCATTTAATAAACAGAAAAGATTTTCCAAACCATGTCCACAGCAACAGCAGATGTGGTGAATGAGAATCCATTCACCAACCCTGTTTACCAACAATCCTCAGTTCCAAACTGGTACCAAATTAGAGTCAAGAGCGTGGTGCTGGAAAAGCACAGCCGGTCAGGCAGCATCCGAGGAGCAGGAGAATCGATGTTTCAGGCATAAACCCTTCAGGAATGGTATCAAATTGGACTGTTCCCTGCTTTAGAGAGTTGAAGTTACGTTTGCAATTGAAAATGCATATCTAAAGTTGGATCTGAGCAAATATCTCCTCTACCATGTTGAGTGGAATTCACCGCCCCAGCCCCATCCCAGAGGCGTGATCTGAGGTGTAAGTTGTGGTCCCCACTGCTTTCCTGCCTCTGCCAATTTAAGTTCAGGCAAGAAGGCTCATGGGTAGTCTTTCCACCAAAAGCTTCATCAAATGTCTACATCCTAAAGTGCACATTTAATGGCCATTTAAGGACCTCATACTTAGTTAAATATGGATTTCCCAGAATGAAAACAAATAGAATATATATTTTTTAAAAAGTAAGGGAACCTGTTTCCTGGCATCCTACTATCGACAGGTCAGGGAGCTGACACATGGAAAACCATAAAAACAGACCAGCTTTTCTGGGGGTGGAGATAGATGAAAGCTTGTTCGTGTTGGCCTGAAGTATTGTCTCAGCACAATAAGTCTCCCAGCATGCCACTCTCCCAGTCTGAGGGTCTGGGGAAGGTATGGCTGAGAGTCAGTAGGTGTTTTTGTGGGGCTGTCTTGTGGTGCAGTGGTTCTGGGAGTCCCTGGGTTTGAGTTCCACCTGCGTAGAGGCATGTATGACATCTCTGAACAAGCTGGTTAGAAGTAAAAAATTTAAGGAAGGGGTTTTGGTGGGGGGGGGGGATGCTGGAGCGAGCATGGATGACCACACCCTAACCTACCTTATGCCTCCGCAGCGACACAACCACTGCCTCCCTGCCACCCCACCTTACCTCTATAATCCTGAGCCACCACGAGTGCATTACCTCTTGGAAAGCGGGATCTCTGTCTCCAGGAGCCTACGTCCCTGACAAGCATGACACTGCAGCGACTTTCTAGAACAGAGGCGATGCGGACTTCCTCCTGGTTGTTGCTGAGGAAGTTTGGATCTTTACACTGGCGCCTACCTTGTAGTTCTACCCTGAATTCAAGGCAACAGTGCAAACAAGTGTTGTAACCTCTGAGAATGAATCTTGAACTTGTGCACTGTGACATGTATCTTGAAGTTTCTTTATCGACTAATGTGTTGTCACATTAACTGATATGATCTTGGTGTGCAAATGCCTCCTAATATTATGACACTATGGTGTTTCTATAGTCATCCCTATGCTGAGACCAATCATATCACAGATTAGAATCCCTACAGCATGGAAGATATTTGTGAAGGGGGGGGGGATCCGTCCGCCCCTTCTGCCTTCTGTTGGCATTTGTGCATCCCTTTATACGACTTGTTTCTGGCAGTACAAGTCTCAGTTTTCATCCCCCAAATCACCCTTCCTGGTTATCAGGGGCTATGCACTGTCTTGCAGTGCCACGGTCACATTAGAGCTCCCTTCACTGCTGCCCTGCCCAAGGTCAGGTAATTGGCGAGGCAGGCTGGGACACTGTCTCGTTTTATATCAGGTTAGCCCCCATCTGCTTTCAATACAGCAATAGAAGTAATTTGCTGTAAATATGATACTATGGTAATTCATATTGTGATGACGTGGACATCCTTTGGAAATAATAGCTTTCGTATCTTAACTAGCTGAGGTTTGCAGCTACTTCAGGGAGACAGATGAGGAGGGAGTAGAGGAAAAGCTTCCTGCTTCAAATTGAGCAGCAAGTTTCCAATGTCCAATTTGGAAGAACGTGAGGGAAGGAGGCCTTTCAGCCTCAGTGAGCATCCTTGTGAACAGCTGACAGTCTTCTTAATATAACACATAACTGTCTTCTAAATTATACCACGATATTTCCTCCACTGCTCTAGATTAAAGGTGCTCTGTTTGTGGGCTCACTCAATCAAGGCAAAAGGGTGGCACGGTGGCTCAGTGGTTAGCACTGCTGCCTCACAGCACCAGGGACTCTGGTTCAATTCCAGCCTCGGGCAACTGTCTGTGTGGATTTTGCACATTCTCCCCATGTCTGTGTGGGTTTCCTCTGGGTGCTCCAGTTTCCACCCAAAATCCAAAGATGTGCAAGTTAGGTGAATTGACCAAGCTAAATTGTCCACAGTATTCAGGGATGTGAAGGTTGGGTGAATTAGTCAGGGGTTAAATGTAGGGGAAAGGGTCTAGGTGCGTTACTCTTCGGAGGGTTGATGTGGACTTGTTGGGCCGAAGGGCCTGTTTCCACACTTTAGGGGATTCTATGATCAATGATCAGTCCTGACATCCAAGGTAAGTGCTAAGATTGTGCATTGTTAGAATTAGATTTATTGTCACATATACTGAAGTACAGGAATACAGTGGAAAAATTCACAATGTTGCCACACATGGTGCCATCTTAGGTACAACTCTTAGATACAAAATAGAGAAATAAAGAAAAAAAGTCACATTACCTTACAGTGATTCATGGTATAAATTAGAAAATAAGAAATAAAGTTAAAAGGATAAGCATTGCGGTCAGATAACCGGATTACAGATTAACATTACCTTGCAGTAAATCAGAGCAGGGGCATTCCACATATGGTCTGACCAGGTTCGCAAGCCGCTGACCACCCACACCAGTCCCCAGTCCACTCCGGGTCTCCAGTCTTCACTCAGTTTAAGTACTGCTTTTATGACCTACTTTTGTGGATGATTTTGACCCAGGGACTGGAATTTGTATTTTCATAGAGCTTTCGAGAAGGAAGATGGGGGAGGGTGCGGGGGAGTGTAGGGCGGTAATGGGCATGAGGTCGGAATAGTAATTAGCCATCCGGGCTCATCCTCTGGGTGCATCCTTTTGTGAAGGCTGGAATTGAAGGACAGTCTCAGTAACAGTGACCGGGAAACTGTCATAAAAGTCCATTTGATTCACAGATATCCTTTAGGAAGGAAATCTACCATCCTTAACCTGGTCTGGCCTACACGTGACTCCTGACCCACAGCAATGTGGTTGACTCTTAACTGACCTCTGAAATGGCCCAGCAAGTCATTCAGTTCAAGGGCATTCTGGGGATGGGCAATAATTGCTGGTCTGGTCTGTGATGCCTATATCCCATTTAAAAGAATAAACTTTTAGGAAAGGAAGCATTTTCATTCTCTGGTTTTTTTAATCGTTGAATTGTGTGGGAAAACAGTTGGTCTGGGGGCCATGGCTGGAATGTTACCCTATGTTATCTTAAAATAAAACTCCAAATAATTACAAAGAACTGCCGTATACAGTCAGCATAAACCAATGCTGATTTAATGACACTTAGCAACTACATTTTACTCACTGTTTCCCCCCTGAAGATGCTTCAGAAAAAGTATCTTAAAAAGCTGGCAAAGCTGCAGCTGACTTTATTCTCTGATAAATTAACTGAACTGAATTCACCGTTAATAACCAAGCTTTATTTGCCCAGCTTTTGTGTCCAGAAATGATGATTCTGCGAGGTGCTGATTGCGTCTGGGCGTTTGTCCTGTATCGTGTTGTACTTTCACACATTCTGAATGCTTAACTGGGCAGTGAGTCAGAATACTGTGTTCAGATTAAATAAGAGAAGCTAAGCTTGTGGAATTGGGACACTCAATACCGTGGATTTCTCTTTTGTCCTTTTGTTTGGATGTACGAAGCAATCAGTTTCTTTTTCAGCAAGAAGTGTAGAAAGGTGCTAGAATTCTATTAATAAGGCTATATGTTTGGCACAAAAGCCTGTACATCACTGTTTGAATCCCAATTTCTGAAACTGTGGTATTTAATTCAGCTGGACCTTTTTGTTGCTGCCTTATACATGTCTTTATAACTGTGAAGTATTGTTTATGAAGTTTTAAATACTTGCCCTCAACAACCCCTCCCAAAGGCGATGCCAGTGTCACTGAAAAGGATTAAGATTTAATGAAAAGTTGCTTCGTGCAGCTAAATGAGTGGTTAGATTTGCAAACGGAACATCTGTGGAGCTGCATCGGAAGCCTGTAATCATCCACGGCTTTGGGGGAAAGAGAAATAATTTGGTTTGCAGAGTGGAGCAGAGGTACTTGGAATTGGGAAAAGTGGAACCAAAGCTCAGAATAGCCCAGGCCGAGAGCAGAGACTAATTAGGCCTCTGGTGAAGTTTGCATTGGTTTGCTTTAATGAAGTTATATTTTCGTAGGACAGCAGGGAGACCATTCATAAAATATATTTGACAATAATCAAATCATCAATATCTAAAGTTATCATGAAATGTGAAAAGAAGATAGTACGTTCCAGCTAATAAGTCAGGTGGTAATAATGGAGATAAACGTATAACGTGTTTTGTATGGAACTCCTCAGGCTGAATTCTAAACTCAAATGGGAAAATCGTGGCCTGCGACCATCCTCATTAAATTTTCATTTGTTGATATTGCCATTAGCAATTTTTAGTTTTAAATCATAAGCACAATGTCAGTTCCACTGAATAATAACCGCTTTATCCATTCTTGATTGGCAGTAAAGCTCCTGTAACTCAAATTTTGGCTAACAGTAATATTCAGAGTTATCACACCTTCAGATCTACTGATTAATATGCCAGAAATTGAAAGCAGCAACATGTTGAGTACATACGCTTTCTCAACACGAACACATTCGGATGAAAAGTCTTCGACTTTATATAAGTGTAGAAAAGTGGTCAGGTTTTCAAATTTGTATGAGAAAGGTAATATTTCTGGTCTTGTTTTTGCAAATCAGATGGTGGCACAATATGTGCTTCCTAATTGTTAAAGAGCCATATTCAGACTGAGGTCTGTTGTACAGTCTGCCTTCTTAATGCCAAACAGCCTACCAGCCAGTGAAACTTAGCATCATGCACACTTAAAATAATGAGCAGAGTGCTAAACCCCAACTATATAGACTGCATCTCAACTGTTTTGGAAAATTTGATCAGTAAGGCAGACAGAGTTACGGAAGCATAAAAATTTTGCCGAATGCCTGGTAACAATGATAGGGATATGATTTTGAAAATGCGTTGTCAAGCTGAAAAGAAAAGAAATCTCCTATTACAATGACTTTATGAGGTGCAATTTAATCCGAACAACACCTTTTGCCTGCTTTTTCAAACAAACTGGAAAACTTTCATTGCCAATGGTGTCCCTTTAATATTTTCTCAGTATCGTCTAGTAGGGAGCTGCATTGACACTTGATGACACTTGATCAATAGCCCAGCACAATCTCCCTGTTCTCAGGAACAATCTTCCTGAATCTATACATTAAAATCCTAATGCCTTTTGGCATACTTTACCATTGAGGCTTCCAATATCGGAGCACTGTTAGAGGGTTCAACTTCGTTGGCCTCTGGTAAGATCAGAATTAATAAAAGAAAGCCTGACTTGTAACAAAGCAGAAACAAAGCTTCCAAGCACTACTGTCTGGTAAGTATTAAAGGACAGAAATAGAGAGATAAAATGATCCCGCTCCTCCCTTTTGATGATAATTTTGACATGTTTTGCCTCCCTGTCTTTCAGCTCCATGACGACAGTCCTAGCATTCTCCTGGCTACTCCCAAGATGTTGCTGCCTTCCGCAAGCCAGCTGCCGTCAGGCACCCCACTCTCAGTTCACCACCAGATCCAGCTCCTTCAACAGCACCTACAACAGCAACAGCAGCAGACCCAGGTGGCTGTGGCCCAGGTAAGAAAAAGCCAGTAGGCTAGGCCTTGCGGTCGCTGTGTACAGAACTCAAACCAGTTCAACTTGAGCTGTAACAATTCCAATGTTGCTTTCAATAGAAGACTTCCATTGGGCATAGGGAGAGAGGAGAATCATGGCAGCTTACATAAAGAAAGGCAGCAGTTTGATTGACCCAAGTGTCCTCCTTTCGCAATTTGTTTAATTTATACAACAGCTCTTGAGAAGTTTTTTACTGATTAAATTTGTGTTGTTGCACTCCAGCATTTCATAAAGGCGCAGCCTGTTTATGATGGCATCACGATTGGATTACTTCATATTTCCCAGTGTATGTCTAAATGGGTCCACTAGAATGGCACAAAAGCTGAAACAGTTGCATAATTAACACCACAGTACTTTAATGTAGTGGGTTTTTTTTAAACCAGGACTTGAAACATTAACGAATGGAGACCAAGTTGACTATAATTCATAAATAATTTTCTTTCCCTTCTTAAATTTATGCTCCATGTGAACATCTTTATATTGGATCATGGTTTCACATCTCCCTATGTGTAATCTCCTACAGTTTTAGAGCCATTCGAGATCTATGTTCCTTAAATTCTCACTTCTCTTCAACTTGCTTCTTATCTCCAGTCTGGACCTTTACTCATTGGGGGCAGCCACGTTTTTGGAGTTCTCTGTTGGCTTTCTCACCACCTGCCTAAGTCCAGATTTCCACAGAGTTACACCAACTCCGGAAGGATTCCAAAACAGTGGACTACAGGATCTCCAATTCATTCCCAGTGCTGTCAGTCTTCACCGAGATGGGATAAGGGCACTGATAGTTGTTGAGAGTGTTTTGCTGGAAAAGCACAGCAGGTCAGGCAGCATCCGAGGAGCAGGACTGATAGCAAGCCTGCACTCTGGACTTTAGGCCTGATTGGCTTCATTGTGGGATGGGATAGACATCTCCTGGACAACTGCAACTATCCAAGAGTTGAGCCCACATCTGGAATACTTATAATATGTGGCCCATCAGAGGAGTCCTGATTCATCGTCTTGATGTTGGAACTATTTGAACAGTAAATTCAAAAGACAGTAATCATTCTCCTTACGTGCTCCCTCTTCCCTCTCTGTTCCAACTCAGTGCCGAGTCATACCCCAATGCCCTCCAATAGCCTCATTCCAACTTGGACCATTCTCCCAATGGCCCCTCATTCTCCAAGTCAACCCTTCCCTGCCCAATCAGTCAGTATGCACCATGCGGATGGGGTCTTGTGCTACTGTCCATGCCTCTGAGCCAGAAACTTTGGGTTCAGGTCTCACCTGCTTATGTTATACCATCTCTAAGTAGTATATTATGTAGTTAATGTAATCAGTGAGCCAAAAGGTATCTGCTAAGAAAAAAAACACCCTACTCAAAAATCTCGTCTAGGAAAAATAAGCTGCGATCCCCTCACCTGATAAATGTGTCAATCAGACAGATCACTCAAGTATCAATAACAGAGGTGTCACACTTCTTAATCTTAGACAAATAATGATTAGGAAACAGTTTCTTCTCTTTACTCTATAAAAAAACCTCAGGATTTTCAATAGTTCTATTAAATCTCCCCTTATCCTCTCTGATCCAAGGAGAACAATTTTAGCTTCTCCACTCTCTCCATGTTATTGACCCCCCACCATCCTGGCATCATCCTGGTGAACCTGCATTGAACCTTTTTCAGCGCCTTGACACCCTCCTTCCAGTGTAGTGCTCAGGACTGTAGTCCTCCAGCTGAGGCTGAACCAGAGAGTCCCATGGCACTGTTTTAAATGTTTTATTTATTTTCTAATCAACCTGTTCAGAGAAGTTATTACACACCCTTTGGGACTGGTGGGACTTGCGTCTGTGCTTCCTATTCCAGAAGTAGGGATACCACTACTACGTGAAAGGAGCCTTGTGGTCCTGTTTTTTTTTTAAAAAAAGGAGGGAAGCTGTTTCTGCTGTCCTGGTCAATATTTTGATTGATCAGACATGAACAGTAAAAACTGATTACCCGGTCAATATCCCACGGATGTCTAAATAAACTCTGCCTGTCTCCTGTATTGCAATAGCGACTACACTTTCAACCACTCCAGTGCTTCTGAGTGTTTCTGAATGATATGAGATTGTGAAGGATGCTACATTAAATGCTCCTTCTTAAATGTTCTTTGATTTCTCAGACATTGTAGATTTCTTCAGCATCTAACTCCATGAATGCCAGTATGTGCTCATAAATGGAATGAAAATGTTCACCCCCTCAGTCAGTTCAGTTCACTGTCATGGTGCAGCTTCCCCCCAGCTTTGCTTATCTTCACTTGATTTCCTTGTTATTTTTACATCGTTTCGCAGGCCTTAGTGTCTATCCTAATGAGCAGTTCATGGACTGGTTCCATGCATTGCCTCATTGATCAGCTTGCTGAAGCTTGCCTGCCTAGAGCCCTCTGGTATCCATCAATCAACAGCTGCAGTCCTTTCTGATGGTGACAGAATTTCAGCTGTCTTCAGCACAGTGGAGTCTGACCATAGTTTCCAGGGGCCTGATCTTTCTGATGGTTTCCTGGCCTCGCACTGAGGACATGTCCGTCTTAAGTTGATGAATCAGGATATTAACCCTTGCTTATCCATGGAGAAATTAACCGAGCATTGCTAAAATTACCTTTTTGTATTTGCAAACCTTGCTTAGTTCAACCATGTCGAACCCTTTTAGCAATCTGGGATTCACTGCCCTAAAGTGGTTTAGTTGGAGCTACATAAATTTATAAGTCGGGATGTCAAGAGAAAGGAAAGGTGGGTAAGTGGAATTGAGATACAGACCAACCACAAATGCAGAGCTTGCTGGACAGAGTGGTCCACTCCTGCTTCTATGTCCCTATAAAACATGAGGATGAAATCATAATGATTGCCCAAGGAAGCCTTGCTTCAATCAGTTATGAATGTTCTTTTTTTTCCCCCTGGTGTGATTCAAAGGTTACGCTTGCAAACTTTATAAGGGGGAGGCAATGGTCTTGTGGCACTATGACTAGACTATTAATCCAGAGACCCAGGCAATGTTCTGGGGACCTAGGTTCGAATCTCGCTATGTGAAATAGTAAAATCTGAATTCAATAACAAGTCTGGAATTAGGAGTCTAATGGTGATCATGAAACCATTCTCGGAAAATCCATCCGGTTCACTAATGTCATTTAGGGAAGGAAACTGGGCAATTAGGGGTGGGCAATAAATGCTACCCTGACCAGGACATGAATGAATTAAAAATAAAGTAAGGCTATAGTTATATCATAAATCATAGATTTCACTGACACTCTGTGACTGCTGTAAATGACTCCTGAACAATGAGGAATTGAGGAACTGGGGAGAAAAGAAGGTGGCCGATCTCCAATTCCTTGCAACCAGTGTGGCAGCACAATGGCTCAGTAGTTAGCATGGCTGCCTCACAGCGCCAGGGACCCAGGTAAGATTCCACCTTCGGGTGACTGTCTGGGTGGACAATCTCCCCGTGTCTGCATGGGTTTGCTGCGGTTTCCTCCCACAGCCCAAAGCTGAGCAGATGAGGTGGATAGGCCACGGGAAATGCAGGGTTACAGGGACAGGTTAGGGGTGGATGGGTGGGTCAGGACAGGATGCTCTTTGGAAGGTCTGCCTGGACCCAATGGACTGAGTGGCCTCCTTCCACATGTTGGGATTCTATGATTCTCTAGAAACTGAGACTGTTGCCATCCCTATGTATACAGAATTTATTTGTTCAAAATGCTACAAAATCTTAATTTGAAACCTGTGCTAAAAAATTAAATATAGATTAGGGGAGCATCACATGTTTAGGATGAATTGCTGATACCTTGTTCAGTTGGAAGGAATCTGCTTCATGTTCGAGACCATATTGGGCTAACATCCACAACTTTCAACCAAACTTGAAAAAGGGATAGAACCAAATGAAAGGCAGACAGGTCTTAGTTTAATTTTGGGTGTTTGTGAAGGATGAAATATTTGAGCGGTTTTCTTTGGCATTATTTGTTAAAATGATGAAAGGTTTCTTTTGGCTTGTCTTCTCAATATTAGGAATGCTGCCAAAATGGTTATGGAATGACAAAGGAAATGCCGTCAGTGTTTCCCTGCTGTGGAGCTGCTGTTTGTTTCTCTAGCCTTGCAGTGATATATTCTGACAAGAAGCTCATTATGGCTTTATGTACACGCAAATGTTTTCTTAGTGAAGTTTTATGCTTTCATCTGACCTCTGATGCATAAGTTAGGTTAAAGACAACAAGTGTCATTGACATAGAAAAATACTGCAAAAGAAACACTGAATTTGCAATGATTGATTTACACATGTTGCATGTTTTGTATTGTGCACTGTTTATCTAAATATGTCTCTCTTGCTGCTCCTAAATATGCTTATTCTTCCTGGGTGTGATCCTATACCATCCCAAACGTAACATTCACACAGTGTGGAAAATGATCCATGATACCAACTTTTGGTATTTTATATGAAGAACTGCATCCTCTATATAAGTGATGTGATCAATTCTTCCTTGTGTGACTGTGAAAGGACAGTTTGTAAAAACCACTTGGTTATCACTATGCACTGAAACAGGACTGGGAAATAGATAGCAGTCAAAAATATTCCTTTCCCTAGTGGCTACTAAAAGGTCAAAATTCCATAAGTTTAGGTTAAAGCAGTCCTCATTGTCGCAATTAATAAGCTGTGTGTGATTTCAAGTGATAGACATCGTTCTGAGTTTGACACACGTAATTCTTGAGCCATTGCACGGAGTCTTGGAAACACCCCATCCACATCCTGCTAACCAAAATATAAACTCTTCATTCCTATTCTTTCTCTCCTACCAAGTACCCATGTAACGAAGTCATTTTAAAATCCAGTTTCTCTCATTGAGCTAATAATTTCTTGTGGAAAGTTGTATTGAATCTATTGATACTTCCCTATTCACCATGTTAGAGATCACAAATACAACAACCTTGATCAGACAGGCATGACTTTCCCTTCACCAAATCATGGTGACACCATTTGATCAACTGAAATCCATCCAAGGGCTCAGTCGCTCTATCATTGAAAACCAATAGATATCAGTCCAGGAGATCATCTTCTCTTAAGTCCCATTTTCTTCTCAAATGCTGTTTTTGCTTATACTATGCCAAATCCATTTAAGTTTCACTTCTGAATAATGTATAACTTTCTTGATAATTCATGTGCTTTTCTCTTCCTCACTTGTGAAAATAGATGCTTCATGTTCATTTAAGAATTCTGACAGTTTCTTATTGTCTACTGTAGTTTCACCAGAATCCAGCTGTAATGGGACAAATTTCCCTTTAGTATCCTCTTTCTCTTAATATAAAAATAAATTTTTTGCTGTGGAGTTTTTTTGGTGAATTGAGTTCTGTTCTTAGGCTCAGAGATTTGTGGCATAAAACCTGTTAACAATTTGACAGTGATTGAGACTCCACCTATAAATATCACGGTATGGTCAGCTAGAATATAAAGTCATAGAGCTGTACAACCCAGAAACAGACTGGCTTGGACAAGTTGGACCAATCAGATACACTAAATTAACCATTTGTCAGCATTTGGCTCATATCCCCCTTCCTTTTCATATACCTATCCAGATGCCTTTTAAATGCTGCAATTGTACCAGTCTCCACCACTTCCTCTGGCAGCTCATTCCATACATGCACCATTCTCTGCGAGAAAAAGTTGTCCCTTAGGTCTCTTTTAAATCTTTCCCCTATCTCCTCAAACCTATGCCCTAATTTTGGACTTTCCCACTGTGGGAAAATGACCTGGTCTATTTACTCTATGCATGCCCCTTATGACCATATAAACCTTCAGCCTCTGATGCTCCAGGGAAAACAGCCCCAGCCTATTCAACCTCTCCCTATAGCTCAAATCCTCCAACCCTGGCAACATGCTTGTAAATCTTTTTTGATCTCTTTCAAGTTTCACAACATCTTTCCTATAGGAGGGAGACCAGAATTGCACGCAATATTCCAAAAGTGGCCAAACCAATGTCCTGTACACATCGCAACTCCTCTGCTCAACACTCTGACCATTTAAGGAAAGCATATTAAACACCTTCTTCACTATCCTATCTATCTGCGACTCCATTTTCAAGTATCTATGAACCTTCACTCCAAGGTCTCTTTTTGTTCAACAACACTTCCCAGTACTTTACCATTAAGTGTATAAGTCCAGCTCTGACTTGCCGTTCCAAAATAGAACACCTCACATTTATCTAAATTAAACTCCAACTGCCACTCCTCAACCCGTTAACCCATCTGATTAAGATCCTGTTGTACTCTGAGGTAGCCTTCACTGTTCACTACACCTCCAATTTTCATGTCATCTGCAAACTTACTGTTCATTCCACCTTTATTCACAACCAAATCATTTGTATAAATGACATGAAGTAGTGGACCCAGCACCAACTCTTGCGGTGCATCGCTGGTCACAGGCCTCCAATCCAAAGAAAAACCCTCCATGATCATTCCCTTTCTCCTAGCTTCAAACCAATTTTGTATCCACATGGCTAGTTCTCCCTGGATTCCATGTGATCTAACCTTACTAACCAGTCTACCATGAGGAACCTTGTCGAAGTCTAGCTGAAGTCCAATGTTCATCGCTCTGCCCTCCTCAATCTTCTTTGTCACTTCTTCAGAAAACTCAGTCAAGTTCGTGATACACAATCAGTTCTTGCTTTTGCAAATACATGTAACTCCTGTTCAGAATCCCCTCCAACAGCTAACCCACCATTGATGTCAGGCTCACCAGTCTACAGTTCCCTGGCCTTTTCTTACCACCTTCCTTAAATAATAATGTGGAGCTGCTGGTATTGGTCTGGGGTGGACAAATTTCAAAATCACACAACAGATTATAGTCCAACAGGTTTATTTGGAAGTCGAGAATGTAGTGCTGGAAAAGCACAGCAGGCCAGGCAACTTCCTGATGAAGGACTCTTGCCTGAAACATCGATTCTCCTGCTCCTCAGATGCTACCTGACCTGCTGTGCTTATCCAGCACCACACTCTCGACTCTGATCTTCAGCATCTGCAATCCTCGTTTTCTCCAGGTTTGTTTGGAAGCACGCTCCAAAAGCTAATGCTTCCAAATAAGCCTGTTGGATTGTAACCTGGTGTTGTATGATTTTTAACTTTCTTAAATACTGACACTACATTGGGGAGTGTAAGGGTTGGATTGAGGCAGATTGTGCCGATGGAGTAGAAACTGGAAATATCTTGATAAATTGGGCTCTGCTACTCAACTCATATATTTTGGTGAACTTTAAACAGGTGTCAATTTCTGGTATAACCAACTTAACAGAGCTTGAGGCTCACATTAGATGTTCCCCAAAACTGCCATCCCTCACTTTAATTAGGCCACAAAAATTGTATATATTTTTAATTTAAAGTATGCTTGGCACTGTGCCATTTAGGAAGGTAAAGTGAGTTTTGAAAGCCAGTTTTTATTGTAAGATTATTCAGTGTGAATGCTTTTCAAGTAAAATGTAGAAATAGGATCCCTAGCTCGATCAATCCTCAATTTAATAAGAACAAGAAAAGGCGTGTTCTTGATAATCTCGCCATTGAAGTGGTGACCGTTAAAGTTGCAGTGTGGCACGGTCTTTTCATTCACTGCAGCTTCCTACATTTTGTTTCTAGCTTGTGGTTTTGACTGAATTGGTGAACAATGCTCTCAGAAACTATAATTGAAATAGCTGGAGAAACACAGCAAGTCTGGCAGCATCTGTGGAGAGAAAGTAGAGTTAACCTTTCGGGTCCAGTAACACTGCTTCAGAGCAGTTCTAAAGAAGGGCCTCTGGACTTGATGTTCACTCTGCTTTCTCTCCACAAATGCTGCCAAACCCACTGAATTTCTCCAGCAATTGGGTATTTTTTTTGTTTCAGATCTTTAGCATCCGTAGTTCTTTAGTTTTATTCGAGCGGAAACTTTGTTATGGCCATTGCTGTCACTGGCAATGGAGATTTCAGGCTCTTGTTGCTGCTTTTTCCAGAAGTAGAGACTTGATTCTTGACAATTGCAAAACTGTTGATTAAATTAAACCGTTGGCATACCTAACACACTGTACCTGAGGAACAGACTGAATGCCTTGTGTTTGAGTGTTTGTGATGATGTCGAAAGTGAAATTAATTTTGGTTACTTAGATCATCATCATCATCTAAAAACTAAGAATCTGTGTTGATGCCAATGTGCTGCATATTGAGGACTGGATGGGCAAAAGATGAGATGGACTAGTATGCATTTCCAAGATGGTTTGGGTGTTTCTGTCGACTGGAATTGTAAAACCACATCTGCAAGTAAATGCTAACAGGCACAATTTTTCCTGTCACAGTATTTATCAACCCTCCATGTAACATCCAGTCTGAGCCCCAAAAGAAAAGCAACGTTAGCATGACACAGGATGCATTCTTATTGTCAGTATACCGTATTGCAATTAATATTCAGCAAATGGGCAGAAAATCTGATGAGCTCATAGACAATGCTGTCTTAGAAGCCTAGGTTGAAAATTGATGGGATAATTGACCCCTTCCCCTGTTCAAAATTTTTGCCAATTTATCATTTCACTTATAGTCCTATTCAATGGGTGACACTGTGACTTAGTGGTTAGCACTGCAGCTTCATAGCGCCAGAGACCCAGGTTCGATTCCACCCTCAGGCAACTCTGTGTGGAATTTGCACATTCTTCCCCCATCTGCGTGAGTTTCCTGCAGGTGCTCCAGTTTCCTCCCACAATCCAAAGATGTCCAGGTTAGATGTTAAATTGCCCATAGTGTCCAGTAATGTGCAGGCTAGCTGGATTAGCCATAAAAAATGCAGAATGAAGGCAATAGGAAGAGGGTCGGTGTGGACTTGGTGGGCCAAATGGCCTGCTTTCACAATATGGGGATTCTGCAATTCTTTGATGATTGGAATTGGAACTTGTATCTTCTGACTGATTGAAGAGCAGTTTGCATGACAAATATAAAATAAATTTACCACAGTGTGAGTCAGTTATGTTTGTGGCCATATTAGGGTCATAGAGGCCTAAAGCACAGCAAAAGGCCCTTTGGCCCATCGCTCTGTGCCAGTCACATACTACCACCTAACTATTCAAATCCTTTTTACCAGCACATGGCCTTGGCATCACAAGTGAACAAGGGTTTCTGCTTCTAACACCTTCACAGGCAGTGAGTGCCAGATTCCCACCACCTTTTGGTTGAAAAAGAATTTCCTCACATCTCCTCTAAACCTCTTGCCTCTTACCTTAAAATTTTGGTCCTTCCACCACTGGGAAAAGTTTTTTCCTAGCTACCCTGTCCATGCCCCTCATAAATGTATACATTTCAACCATGTCCCTCTCCAGTCTCCAAGGAAAACAAGCCCATTATATCCAATTTCTGTTCATACCTAAAGCTCTCCAGATCAATTAACATCTTGGTAAATCTCTGCACTGCAGTCACATCCCTCCTATCATATGGATTATGGCAATGATGCTGAAATGGAGAATTTTTATTAACCTTGGGACCTCTGGGCTTATGGATTTAATTTGACGGCTTTCCCCAAAATCTGCCAAAGGAAACAAGATGTAAAATGCCTGCTGCCACTGCAAGAGTGAGCCTATTTGCTGTATTCCATATGTTATTAGTCCTCAAATCGAAAACTGGGGAAGTTGTGAACATGGTTGTGTATGAGGATCTCTATTCAATGCCTGTGAGTTGGGCCAAGTGTAAGATTCTAAACTGATGGGGAGAAAGATCACACAGGCAGCTCCGTTACCTGATACATTATAGGACACAAGATAATAACACTCACACCACTCCCCCATTCCTCATTATGTAACAGCTTGTGTAAATTCTGTATGAAAATACTGTGAGCCTGTCAGACTCAATAGGTGCTAATATTCTTGGTGTTGGTAGAAAACTGTGGATATATTAAAAGGATTAGTTATTAATTGACTGAACAAGTAGTTAATTATCATGTTTTCAGTAGAATAATTGTGGTATTTGATTAGTGAACCAACCAGCAGCAAAAGTCTACTGTTTAAGGCAAATATATTAACATTGGCAGTTTAAATTAATGAGCTATGGTGAAAGGTTAACAGAACATAATCAGCTCTTAGATAAGAATACAAAACCAAGTTCATGAGCTACCATATATGGGGAAGTGTTTAACTCGTTTCCTTCCCTATTGTGTCCCCCGACATCCCTAAGCACTTTGAAATGTAGTCTTTTTGAAGAAAATTCTGTAGTGTAGGAAATGTAGCAGTCGGTTTATACATGCTCTCACTGACACAAATATCAGGTAGTTTACACTGAAAATTATTTTGGTTGCGTGATAATTGTCTTGAGGAAGACTCCCCTGCTTTTCCACAAAGATCCCACAGCACTGTTTCAATGTATCCATGAAATGGATCAGGATGTAAGGATACAGCAAGTCGTGGAGCTTAAACCATCCTATCACTTCACTGTCACCTGGTCAATAATATCTAAACTCCCTGCCTCATATCATTTGTGGGAGCATTGACACTGCCAAGACCATTCAGGGTTTGAACAAGAAGGGTCAGTATTGTGTTCTCAGGATAAGTAGGAAGGACAATTTAAAGAGGCACTCCAATCAGTGCCAACATCCCGAGAACAAACATGGGGATGTAATGTTTCTGCCCCACAGTAGGCAGTTAACAGCAGGACTGCAGGAGGAACACATTCAAGCAGCTGATAAAGGAGGAATAGTGAGAAATATTGGATAGTTAAAAACAAATCGGGAAATAATGAATGGTGGGCAAGTGGGTGCCTGGACTTGAAAACTGAATGAAGTCATTCAAACTATTAGAAACCACGGACTAAGACTGTTTAAGAACCAACTACATTGGTAACGCGTTGTTTATACTGGATAGAATGTCACAGATGCAGTGACAATTTTCTTTGAAGCATTTTAAAGGAAGGACAGGCCCCTGTCATAGCCCTTTTTTTGGTGGGGGAGGGGCAGGGGGTGTTGGTGCCACATCAAGAAGCCTTTTATCTTCCTGGGGGGGGTAAAATAACACATGCAGAGGCCATATGGTCAGATGTATTGAAGTTCGAATGTCACATGATTGTGCCAGCAGGAAGCCTGCAAACAGTAAAAAAATCCTCATTATGAAGTAAGTTTAATCACAGACTCAGTTATAATAACTATAACATCTCAGGTGAGTGAAGTTCTAGGTTTAATTCAAAGGAGGCTGTTATTAGAAGAATCATAGAATCCCTACAGTGTGGAAGCAAGCCATTCAGCCCATCGAGCCAACACTGACGCTTCAAAGAGCATCTCACCCAGACCCACCACACCCCCCATCCCGTGCATCCCATGGCAAATTCACCTACCCTGCACATCTTTGGACCATGGGAGGAAAGTAGAGCACTCAGTGGAAATCCACGCAGATACGGGGAGAAGGTGCAAACTCCACTCAGCCAGTCGCCAGAGGCTGGAATTGAACCCGGGTTGCTGGTGCTGTTTGGCAGCAGTGCTAGCCACTAAGCCACAGTGCCACCCTTATTAACAGTGAAAGATTGCAAACCGTGTGTGTGTGTTTTTTTACTTGGAAGATTCTTTCATCTGAACTGTACAATTTAACTCTGTCCTTTTTTGTGCGGGGACAGGTACATTTACTGAAGGATCAGTTGGCGGCCGAGGCAGCAGCAAGGATTGAGGCTCAGGTTCGAGTCCATCAGCTGCTGCTCCAGAATAAGGACCTACTCAAACACATCTCACTGCTCGTGAAGCAAGTGCAAGAACTGGAGCTCAAACTTGCTGGCCACAGTTCAAGTAAGAGAATATTGGTAACTCTGTGGCCAGACCACAATAAATATTTGACGCTGGCAGCCGGTCTGGCTGATTGACATGAGAAAATGATTAGGTCTCGAAATGCAGCTCTTTGAGAGTTTGTGTTGCCAAGTATTTGTGCAAGTTCTGTTTATATTGCAGATACCAACTTAATAAATGATCTTTTGAACCCTCCATGGCTTTGCAATGTTTACCGCAACATATGCACATCAAATGCATCGCACATTTGCATTTTTGTGTGAATCTATGGTGACATAAACATTTCTGAGCTGAGAGAAATATTTCTGCTCTGAAAAAGCTGGGTTTTCGTTACTTTGCAGCATTGCTGTCACCATTCTCATAGGGTGCTGAGAAAAATACATTTGGGCCTTTGTAAGGGAATATATTTATTATAATGGAATTTTAATACTTATACATTTGACAACTTAATAGCATCTTGATCTGCTGGGCTGAGGAGTGGCAAATGGAGTGGTATTTAGATATATGTGAGGTGCTGCATTTTGGAAAGGCAAAACGGGGCAGGACATATACACTTAATGGTAGATTCCTGGGGAGTGCTGCTGAACAGAGACCTTGGAGTGCAGGTTCATAGCTCCTTGAAACTGTAGTCACAGGTAGATAGGATGGTGAAGAAGGTGTTTGGTATGCTTTCCTTTATTGGTTAGAGCATTGAGTATAGGAGTTGGGAGGTCATGTTACAGCTGTACAGGATGTTGGTTAGGCCACTTTTGGAATACCGCCTGCAATTCTGGTCTCCCTGCCATGGGAAAGATGTTGTGAAACTAGAAAAGGTTCAGAAAAGATTTACAAGGATGTTGCAACAGATTTGGAGGTTTGAGCTATAGGGAGAGGTTGAATAGGCTGGGGTTGTTTTCCCTTGAACATCAGAGGTTGAGGGGTAACCTTACAGAGGTTTATAAAATCACGAGGCACATTGATAGTGTGAACAACTAAGGCCTTTTTCCCCAGAGTAGGAGAGTCCAGGACTGGAGGACATAGGTTTAGGGTGAGAAGGGAAAGATTTAAAAGGGATCTAATGGGCAACATTTTCATGCAGAGGGTGGTGTGTGTATAGAATGAGCTGCCAGAGAAAGTGGTGGAGACTGGTACAATTACAACATTAAAAGGCATCTGGATGGATACATGAATATCTCTATCCATATATAGTGATGTACAGCATGGAAACAGACCCTTCAGTCCAACTCATCTATGCCAACCAGGTATCCCAACCTAATCTAGTCCCACCTGTCAGCACCTGGTCCATATCCCTCCAAACTCTTCCTATTCATATACCCATCCAGATGCCTTTTAAACATTGCAATTGTACCAGCCTCCACCACTTCCTCTGGCAGCTCATTCTATACATGTACCATGCTCTGCGTGAAAAAGTTGCCCCTTAAGTCCCTTTTATATCTTTCCCTCTCACCCTAAACGTATGCCCTCTATTTCTGGACTCTCCCAACCCAGCGAAAAGACCTGATCTATTTACCCTATACATGCACCTCATGATTTTATAACCCTCTATGAGGTCACCCCTCAGCCTTCAACGCTCCAGGGAAAACAGCCCCAGCCTGTTTAGCCTCTCCCCATAGCTCAAATCCTCCAACCCTGGCAGCATTCTTATAAATCTTTTCTGAACCCTTTCAAGTTTCACAACATCCTTCTGATATTCCAAATGTGGCCTAACCAACGTCCTGTACAGCTGCAACATGACCTCCCAACTCCTGTACTCAATACTCTGACCAATAAAGGAAAACATACTAAACACCTTCTTCACTATCCTATCTACCTGCGATTCTACTTTCAAGGAGCTATGAACCTGCATTCCAAGGTCTCTTTGTTCAGCAACACTCACCAGGACCTTACCATTAAGTCTAAGTCCTGCTAAGATTTGCTTTCTCAAAATGCAGTACCTCGCATTTATCTAAATTAAACTCCTTCTGCCACTCCTCAGCCTATTGGCCCACCTGATCAAGATCCTGTTGTAATCTGAGGTAACTTTCTTCGCTCTCCACTACACCTCCAATTTTGGTGTCATCTGCAAACTTACTTTTGCCTCCTGTGTTCATATCCAAGTCATTTATATAAATGATGAAAAGTAACACCAATGAATGCAAACAAACGATGGGTAGATTCTGTCTTGTTAGAGAGGTCATGTGCGTTGTTGTGTTGTGAATGTTACTTGTCAGCCCAAGCCTGGATGTTGTCCAGGTCTTGCTGCTTTTGAACATAGATTGCTTCAGGATCTGAAAAGTTGCGAATGGTGCTGAACTCTACAGTGATCAGTAAACCTCGCACCTTCCGATGGAGGGAAGGTCATTGATGAAGCAGCTGAGGATGGTTGGGCCTAGGACATCGCGTGTAACATGTGGTAACAGAATCTTATGACTTCTGTCAGGGTATCTGATGCCAACTGGTTGTACGGAAGTTAGCAGTACGCTTGGGTTTAAAACAAAATATTCTAAACCAGGGGAAATGGCAAAGAAATGGAAGTTAATCATTCTTTCAGGAAAAAAAACGGAAATATTAGTAACAGTGATCAGGTTGATGGAGCAAGGATAAATCACTCTATTGGCATAGTGATCTCCTTTCAGAATCATTCTTTGTTACAATTTTAAAGATATCCAGATGGATAAATCCTTCTTTCAGATGCTTGTCTAATTAATGTGTCAGTGTGCCTCAAGGTTATAGATCTTTTTAAGTAAGTATTTTTGTCAAGCTGACTTTTACAAGCAAACAATTGAACACCAACAGATCCTTATTTGAGCCCCTGGTGGAATAATGAATGAGGTCGGTCTTGGCACCATCAGTAGTTTCTGAATGCAGCCTGGCTGCATTTTCCTGCAGTAGTACCCTTACCGTCCACCCTGTAACCCAGCCCCAATCCTGACTGAAGAGCTAGCCACAAGAACTGAGACATCAAGCTAAAGGGCTATTGCTGGCGGCCACTGTGACATGATCTCTCTTTTCCTTCTCTTTCTAGCAGGCTCACAGGACAGCTTATTAGAAATCACCTACCGATCGACTGTGCCACCGGTGCTGTGCGATCCCACCACACCCAAACCCGAGGACATTTGCCTGCCGCAGCTGTGTGACGGATCAGACCTCTCCCTTCCACTGGGAAGTCCGCTAGGTATGGATGACTGTCTGGTAAAACTGGAGTGCTTCCACTTCCTGCACGATGAAAAGAGGTCCCATGAAGAATTCATGGGCAGTCTGGAGCTGATCAAGTTCCGAGAATCAGGAATAGCGTCTGAATACGAGTCTAATACCGATGAGAGTGAGGAGAGGGACTGCTGGGTAAATGAGGAGTCAATTCGGTTAATGAATGTGCTGAAGAGGCAGGATGTGGGGGATTGTCTGGATGATGAAATTGCAGTGTAGTAGCCACTGCTTCTATCATTGAAATGTGACGCGTTGATCTCATCCAATGGTCAATCAGTCATGTCGGAATAATGGCAACTGATTTTAGTCCTGATACAATTGATTTAAAGTGACAGTACTGCATTCTGTTTAAACTCAGCCTGTACTTTGCTTCTTTAAATATCTAGTTCCAAAGTTTTATAAAAAGGAATTGATGTATCATCATATTCTTTAAACGTTGTGGAATGGTAGAAGCTTACAAATGCCTAAAGAAGGCAAACCAAGTTACAATTATAAGCAATTAGTGAATCGGATCAGTGTAAGTAATATCTCTTTGAACTGAAGTATTTGCACCATCGATAAAGTGATTACTTGTATTGACATCACAAATGCTGACTAAGTCAACATTCTACCCTTTCAGCTGGTCATAGCATTGTTTTACTTGCCAATAGTATATTTTGTTGGTTAGCAATAGGTAGGAGTGCACCGTCTGTACCTAATTTACTTGTCGTTATCACTTCAGAAATAATATTGAGAATCACTTGGACACTAATGGCAAATATTTGAAAGGATATGTAGTTGTCGAATTGGACAGCTTCATGAAAACTATTCACTGATAACGCTGTGTCCAAAATAATCTAGGTGGAAACTGTATAACATGCAAAGATGTTACATTCCATATGTCTAGTGTTAAATTGGAAGTATTTTTGAAAATCACTGAACAAACACAGCAAGCTCCGATATCCTTTCAAAGTGTTTCGACTCCAGGTTCACTAATTAGCTACTGGTGGGGCTCATTACTAATTTGGGGCTCTGCCTTGAGAAAAAAATGTTTGAAAATCTTTTCATTTTCATTTTGGCTGCTCTGTGAACATCAATCATTTAAACATGATCATGAGATGTCTTCAAATCAAGAGATGGCATATGTGATTTTGAGTCTTCCCTCTTTCACAGGGCAAGTTTACCCACACTAATGGTGCATAGGGGAGCACATCTACCTACAATAAAGCTGGTTGCTAGTTTAAAGGGAGATTGACTTATCATCATTTTGGCAGACAAAGACTCAGAGGAATTGCACATTCCCTGTCATAAAGGGAAAATCTTGCAGTTGCTGGGAATCTGCAATAAACACAGAATGCTGGAGTAGTTCTGGTGGCAGATAGAGACACGGTTAACATTTCAGGTCTGGTATGACTCTTCTTTGGAACTGTTCTGAATAAGAGTCATACTGGACTCTTACTCAAAACATTCCCTGTGTTTGTTGCATATCCTGTCTGTTATGTTAGCATCATGTGCAATTAAGTTTCTCTGACACGAGGAAGCTAGTGTGTTGTGGTTTGATAAAATTTATCCCAAACAACTGAAGGTTTGAGGAGGGAAGGGGTTGAATGTTCTCCTTTTAGTCTGAAACAGTGTCAACTGTTAGGTTATAATAGACTTGAGGGAAATTCTTTGCATTCAGCTGCCAGTGGTTAGACTATTGACCTTCCCATTGATCACACTACAGTCTCCTGGATGGGCAGTGCGGGATTACTTGGCTCGATGCTTTACTTGTATTGGGAGTTAGAAATGTTGGTTCAAAGTGGATCTAAATTTTGACTTGTCATTCAACTGACACAATGAGGACACCCTCCATCAATCTCCCCTCAACCTGAGGAAAGAAAGAAAAAGCTTGCAACTTGTTTCTGGCCTTGTGGCAAACAATTTTGCATGTGTAAAGTAAAGCAGATGAAAGGTAAAGGGTGAAGTAGGTTAAAATAAAGACTCTCGATAATTGAAATAAATCTTAGAAGGAAGAGCATGGAAGGGTGGGGAGGGGGGAAAGCAAGCAGGGGCAACATTTTGGTTTTATGCAACAGATGATTTAAAATGATTCCAGTATGGTGTCTATATGGTTTATGACTGCAATATCTCAGCTAATTGACGAAGATCAAGGGATTTTCATGGTTAGTAAATTTTAACTAAATTCCTTTCTGAATAAAGGGAGGTGCAGAGAGCTCAAAATTTGTTGAAGATGTCATGACTCCAGGGTTAATCTTTCTTTCCAAGTATCACTGTACCAGAAATGGTTCATAATTCAAGCATTTGAGGACTGTTTTTTAAATGTGAATTAAGTTATGTGACATTCTAGAGCAGCAAAATAAACCTTGCATGAAACTGGAAGTGAATAAATTCTGGCTTGAATGGATACCAGCAGGGGATTACTGGGTGACTGTTTAATATTGGGAGTTAATTTCTGCTTACAAATCATTTCAGCTCCACCTTTGTGGTTTCTAGCATTATATAAATCTCCTTGATTTTATGCTACCATCCTGCAATCACCTTATCTATAATTCTAGACTTGATTGCATTTTTATAACCATTTTATTTATAGTCTGTTCCAGTACAGTGATACATTTTGAAAATGAGAAGACAAAGATGATGAGGAGCAGGTTTACGAGCTGCCCTTTTCAAAACTGCTGTAACTGAATGTGGTGGTTTCATTCTCCCTAACTATCCCAGAGCAATGTAAAGACTGAGCCTTGTCTTCTGTTGTGCCCAGTGCGGTATTTCTTTCCTGCCTGTTGATTCACAGACTCATTCAATTCTCAGATCTAATTTGGATAGCCAGAGGAATGAGTATGTTATGACAACGACCTGTAGAAGTGAGAATAAATGGGTGGTGGGCAAATGAAAACACAGGTCCATCCAGTTCATCTATCATCCTGGTAGTGGCCTTGTTTCATGACGTTGGTGTTATTGATTAATCATAGGAATCAAGCATTCTAGTGAGTCTACATCAGATATGAGGCAAGGAATAACCCTGTTATGGCAGAATTTCAGAGACACTGGACTTCCTCCAAAGCACACAACACTTTACCATTTCATCCCTTAAATTGCTCTAATGTTCTTTTGAAGTAATCATTCTATCCAACTGGTAGGGAAAATGAGAGTTTAGTTGAAACTAAAAGGCTGGAATGAAATCTTTTATTTTGCAAGTCTGTTGTTACACTGAACTCATGTCTGATTCCTCTAGGGACTGTTCTCTCTCATATAGCATAGAGAGTTGGGTCAGATGTAGGCCATTCAGCCCTTTGAACATGCTCCACCATTCTGTGTGATCATGGCTCACCATTCAGTACCCTGTTACTGCTTGCACCCTATACCCTTTGATCACTTTAATCCAAAGAACTATATCTGACCCATTTTTGAAAACAGTTTCTTGTGCTTTGTATGTGGACCTGTGAGAAAGTCTCTGTAAAAACTTTCTGCTTTGGCTGTGATTCATGTGAATGGGCTGCCGAAAAAAAAACTTCTTCATAGATTTGTTTTAAGGGATAAGTGATCAACATCCATGTCAACATGATCATCCACAGTGAGGATGTGGATGAATGTCCTTTGATCCTGAGTAGCCAGACTTTCAAATCCACAGACAGCAGTGTTGGCTAATCTGCCAGTGAACTGTGGGTGGAGGGACTGTGGTGAGAAGTGGAGTGAGAGCAGGGGTCAGAGGACACTCATGAGGGTGACCCTCAGAATATGCAGGGGGAGAATGTCAGTGAGAGAAGACAAATGGAGTTGTTGGGGGTTACGGCTGTTGACAAGACAAAGATATACGAGACACACAATCTCATGGAAGCCACAGAATGTAGGTTGATTCAGGCTCAATATGCCAGCAGTTGAGAAGGAACAAGGAAGTGTACTGAGAGGAAGTGGTAGGAATCCAAGGAGAGGCAAGTTTCCAGAGTGGGAGGAGATGAAAGGACCTTAGTTGGGAGCACAGAATGCAGGCCTCAGTCTGGCAGGAATAAACAATGGAGAGAGAAGTAGTGTAGCCAGATGTGTATGGCAAAAACAAAATTGGGTACATCTAAATAAAGAATCCACAAACTCACTGTGCAAGATCAACACCCTCAGACCATATAATTTGCAGTCTGAAATTGTTTAACTGCAAAGTTTACAATCTCAATTGGCAGGATCCACGCTCACATTCTACAGAAGCCAGTCTGAAACTGTTGAATTGACAATTTAACTTCAAAATCCACAACCCTGTTCTGCAAGGTCCGAAATCTTGATCTTCAGAATCCAGAACACAAAATGTGGAATCCACATTCTCAAACTGTGGGTATTACGGTCTTAAAGTTTAGAATCTCCAACCTCAAAATTACAGATCATATGAACTCTTACTTTTGAGTTCATGATCTTTAAACTCCAGGGTCCACAGGCATTGCTGTGCAAAATTCAGAAATTCAAACTACAGCAATCATAACTGAGCCTGCGGAATCTTTCAACTCACTGTAGAGTCCACAATCTCACCAAACAGAATCATTCTCCAGATTCCACAGTTCTTCTCTTCAGTCTCAATGTGGAGAATCCACACGTGCAAACGATGGAATCAACAGTGTTGCTCTCCTCAGTCCAAATCACAGTCTCACTTGGCAGATTTCCACAAACTCAAACTGAAAAATTCACAATCTCAAATTGCGGTTTCCATGATTTCAGTATCGACCAGCACCAGCAGTGGAAGTTAACAGCTTCGCTCTGCCGAATCCACTATCTCCAGTTTCAGAATGCAGGATCACAAAATGAACAAGGGTCAAGCTGTAGGTTTCACATTCACAGCAGAATTTCTCCCTGCCCGGAAACCTCCCGAACAGGGAATTACTTTTATTTGTCACTGCAACTCTCATAGAAACGTCCCCACCTCAACAGCGACACAACGGTGGGTATTTTACACCTTTGTATGGGAGGGAAGATTTACATCAGGGCATGAATTCTGAATCTTGACTCTTTCGTGAGATTGAGAGCAATAATACTAAATTATTGTATATATTGAGAAGTAGAAATATGTGCATTTATATAGCACCTTTCACAGTCCTCCAATGCCCTGAAGCCATTAAAGTATACTTTGAATTGTGGTCATTGTTGTAATGTTGGAAATACAGCAGCTAATTTTCCCTACACCTATCTCCCATAAAAAGTAAATGACTAGAAAATCTGTTTTTGTGCTGTTAATTAATTCTGGGAAGATATCTCCTTCGTATTTCTGACAAAGAGGGATCATCTTATATCCATCTGAGAGGGCAGATGGTCTCAGTTTATCATCTGATCTAAAAGGACTGCACCTCTAACAATACTGTACTCCCTTAATATTGCACTGAAGAGTAGGCCTTGATTTGTGGTGCTCAAATCCTGGAGTGGGGCTTGAACCCCGAACCTCAGAGGCAGGAGTGCTGCCAATTGAACATGCATTTGTACTTGTCTTATGCATCTTTATGCACATACTGTAGGCAGTGCACGCACAGTAAGTACAAGTTCACACACCCCTTCCTGTCATATTACACATTGAAGTGTTCGTGGATTAATTGATTTTAGACCACTTCAGTACCAAAACACTGAGCACATTCAATCAGACCTCAAAACTGTGGATCACTTCATGTCCACCCATTGCACCACACCTTGCATTCACCAAATTACCCACTCTTTAGAATCACTCACTCTAATGTGAATCTTTTCCTTTCAATCCAGAGATTAACAAGGGTGATTGGGCTATAAGTCTGTCAGCCTGTCTTTGAATAATTGAAGCATGTGAATTAACTTCATATTTTTAGCATCAAATAACTGTATGCTAGCACTCTGTCCATAATGGCGTTGCTATGTGCTTTCATAGATTGAATAATTTTTATTTTTGTCAACTGATATACCTAAAGCAGTAGAATGTGAACTAGTAATTTTTAAGCCCATCATTGTTTTACATCAATATTCATAAAAAAGAAGTTTGTTAGAAGCAAAGTTAACTTTGTGATTTATTTTTAACTGTACAAACATGTCGCAGTTTCTCTGTGGGAACTGAGCGCTCTTTAAACCACCTTACTGGTGGAAATTATAATAGGTTATGAATAATGCTGAGTGTAAAATGAAGCTTTATTAGCCTCACTGGGCCCTAATGGTGCAGAGGAGATTAAATGAAGGTCACCAGTGAAATGCCAGCATCATTAGCTCAGTCCAGCTGTGTGGCAGTCAGTCTTGTACAAATTGGATTTTCGGATATGTTTCTTCAGTAACTGCAAAGAGCCATCAATATATTTTTGAGGCTTGTTACAGATTTATTTGCAGTGGTTCACTTAGGTTTTTGTTTTGTGATCAGCCCTCGTCTTTTTTAAAAGGCACCTGCTGTTTGTGGTAGGAGCTATGTACACTTTGATTCACACCGGCAATCAATGTAGCAATGTGCTTTGTGCAAGAAGGTCTGTAGCGACAAATAATTAGCAAAACGCACTTATTTAAAAAAGATGGCTCTGTTAACTATGTTTTAGTTTTAAACAGAGACAACAGCATCAAAATACTTACTTTGCAGAAGCTTTAAGGCAAGGCTCCAAAGTGAAAGGGTAGATTTTACAAATGGCATGATAAATGCTAACCATTAATGTGAAAACATTATCGACAGTATGCAGTGACATATCTCAGGTGACACTGTCGTCGCAACGACCTGCAGTTCCTTTAACTCCATTATTCTTCGAACAATGAAGACTTGCCAAGCAGTTTCTTCCAAAATACTGCCCTTTAAAACAATGCAGGGATGAAGTAATAGCTGTGTTTTGTGTGTGTGTGAAAAATGATTTGAACTCTGAACAAACCTGCAGCAGCCGTTCCCCCAACCCCAGCACCATCCCACTTCCTACCAGTAAAAGCAGATGTGTTTTGCACTATAGTGTTTTATTTCTGGCTGTAAGCTTAAGTTTGTCACTTAGGGGCAAACTGTGGGGACTTAGCTCAAAATGTACAGAATCTTAGAATTCAACCATCGTGCTTGTGCCAAAATGATCAACTTGGTTGTACTCCCTTATTTTCCGATAACCCTACACATTTTATTTTAATTTTCTGTAAGATTACCCACTTGCATTTTGAAGATTGCTGTCAAACCTGCTTCTTCAAACACTGTATTTTAAATCATAACCATTCACTGTGTTAATAAAATTCTCCTCAACTCCACCCACCCCCACAGCTTTACTGCCAGCTATCTTAGATGTCTTCTGTTTATGAACCTTCCTGCCAGAATAAACACTTCCTCCTTGTTTCTAGTATCCAAACCACACCTAACTTTGAAGAGCTTCTACTCAATCCTCCTTTGCCTTCTCTAATTGCAGTTTCTCAAAATAGAAATCCTGAAACTTCACTATTTTGTTTAAGAAGGTCTGAAATAGGGAGAAATTTAAATCATTGGCTTTCATCAAAACAAAATACAAATCAAACTCTTCTGTACACGTGCAGAGTACTTTGAAGTTTAAAAAAATCAACTCGAGCTTTAACCTTGAGTAATGTTTCACCATTTACTTCTGAGGTGAAAACTATGGCAAATGAAATGGTTCATTCTAAAACCATTGCATTTTGAAAAGGAGCCAGTTTCAAGTTGTGCTACATTACAGTTCTTAATGGGCATTAATTCAAACAGATGAGCGAAGTCAGAAGAAGGTCTTAAGCTCAGAAAGCTGAGGTCACGTTTTTAATGGAATATGTTGAGTTGGTGAGATTAATAGATCAGAGCTGATGGATAACATTCCATTGCTGACCATTAGAGAAATACTGAAATCCTGAGAAAGATAGAGAATAAATTAGTTAAATCTTGATTAATTGTACACTAATAAGTTATGGTCAAGAGTGTGGTGCTGGAAAAGCACAGCAGGTCAGGCAGCATCTGAGGAGCAGGAGAGTCGACGTTTCGGGCATAAGCCCTCCCTGATGAAGGGCTTATGCCTGAAATGTTGATTCTCCTGCTCCTCAGATGCTGCCTGACCTGCTGTGCTTTTCCAGCACCAAACTCCTGACTCTGATCTCCAACATCTGCAGTCCTCACTTTCTCCTAGTAATAGGTTAATGGTATAGGTACAGTAACCAAGAACACAGTTGTCAAAGCATCCTCTCACACTGTCTTTGAGTGGTAACTTCCAGACAGGAAATGTGGCAAGACTGGGAGCGAGTATGGGAGGAAAAATAAGGACTATGACACTCTGCATTTCTCGTAGCGTTGCTAAGGAGGAGATAGACAGATTTTTAATTAGTAACGTGTCAAAAGATTATGGGGAGCGGATAGGAAAGTGAGGTTGAGACCGCGATGAGATCAGCTATGGTTGTATCAAATGGTGGATCAGGTTCAAGGGCCTGAATTCCCTACTCCTGTTCTTAGTTCTTATAATATAGGTTATCTGACAGCATGGCTATAAATCATCCCATAAACACATGAGTAATTAGAAAACTGGGCGGGTAAGTCCACAATCTGGAAATATTAAGGGGTACCTGAGTTTAAAGAACTGTATTCTCTCCCCCTTACTGTTTCATAAGAATAAATTCTCATATAGCTGGAATTGTGAACTGTGGGAAGTGTACCATTTTTCCCTCATTCTGAGTATTTAAAATCGTCCTGGAATTAGTAAGGATGGCCAGGGTTCATGCATGCCCATACCTAGATCTCTTCCATTATCTGTACAGAAATAAAGTATTTTGTGATGAAAAAGAATAGTATTTTTTGTACTAGCAGAGAATAGAAGCTATGTGTTGTCATTGAGTCAGCCAGAACTATCTTTTGATTTCTTACTTGTTACAGGTACATGTGGCCCTGTGCTTTACTCTGCTCTTTCCTATTGACTATCTCTGCAAAGTTCCACTGAATTCACCAATTATTGAAGGGAAATTAGGAATAGAATAAATCAGCCTATAACATTTTCCACACATATGCAATGGTTATGAAACTGGGCACTTGGTAATTGTTTTTCTCTTCTCTCTAATGGACTTTCACTGCATCCATAAGCAAGAAACAGCTGTTATTGTCTAAATATCATCGGAGACAACAGCCTAGTGGTATTATCGCTGGACTGGTAATCCAGAGACCCAGGTCATTTTCAAATTCGAATCCTGTTATGGCAGATGCTGGAATTTGAATTCAATAAAAATCTGGAATTTGGAGTCTAATGATGACCATGAAACCATTGTCAATTCTCAGAAAAAAAGCCCATCTGGTTCACTAATGTCCTTTGGGTGAGAAAACTGCTAACGTGACCCGGTCTGGTCTATTCCAAACCCACAACAGTTGACTCTTAGCTAAACTCTGGGAAATTAGGGACAGGCAATAAATGCTGGTCTAGCCAGCAATGCCCTCATCCTGGGAATGAATTAAAAAAAGGAGGCAAGGCTAGTTGACAGCCATCTGTTCTGTGGCTTTGCCTTAAAATCTTAACCAGCTAGTGGAGATTGTCAGCTTGTTCATTTCCTTCCATTTCTATTCCATGGGGTTGCCTACGTGAGCCTAGATTTTGATCACTCTTGAGCTGTTGTGAGAATTGGCCTTGTTAATGAATCTGCCTGCATCAATACAGATCAGCAGCAGAGGTTACCCAGTAAGAAGAAGCAGAGTAATACAGCAGGACTGCCTGAAGAAAGCAGAATGTATTTTAGGCTGACCGTACATGATGTAACTCAGAACGGATTTTTCTAATCTTTACTTTCAGGACAAGGATTTCAATCATCAGTTTGATTGTCTCGTTTTACAGATTTTGCTTTCAAACACTGGAAGCAAACAAAAAGGATTGTATTTGAAATAGCACCTTTGCAAAATGTATCAAGGTGCTCCACTTACAGAATCAGGGGCTGGGGTCAAGGATGATATTGGACACTGGGCAGGAATAGGAAGAAACATTTGGATCATAGAACAATCTATATGTGAACCGTAAGAAACTAAGGATTTGTGTAAAAGAATAAATGGAAAATGTGAAGAAAACATTGCCATTGAAACATAAGGATATAAACAATAACGTCTGGGAATGTAGGCCACTCAACCCTTTGTGTTTGATGAAGGTCATCTCTACTAGTGTCAAATCCCTTAATTTCCTTTCTACCTAACAATCCTTCAATCTCTAGCCTGCAGGTACTTAACAACGGAGCCCATGAAGTAGACAGTTCAAAAATCACACAACCATTTCAGTGACGAAATATCTCCTCATCAGTCTCCTAAATGTCAACACCTTAATATGAGACTGTGACCCCCTAGCCCTGGACACTCCAGCCGGAGGTCATTCCGCAAAATACCCCTTCACACCCATTAGGAATTTTATGCACCTCGATCATATCGCCTCACATTTTTCTGAATTCTCGCAAGGACTTGGGGAGTGCAGGTTCATGGTTTCTTGAAAGTAGAGTTGCAGGTAGACAGGGTAGTGAAGGTATTTGGTATGCTTTCCTTTATTGGTTAGAGCATTGAGTATAGGAGTTGGGAGGTCATGTTGTGGCTGTTGGAACACTGTGCAATTCTTGTATTCTTTCTATCTGAAAGGGTTTGGAAAAGATTTACAAGGATGTTGCCAGATTGGAGGATTTGAGCTTTAGGGAGAGGCTGAATAGAGGGGGCTGTTTTCCCTGGAGTGTTAGAGGCTGAGGGTGTGACCTTATAGAAGTTTATAAAATCATGAGGGGCATGGACAGGGTAAATAGACAAGATGTTTTCCCTGGGGGGGCAAGTCCAGAACTAGAGGACATAGGTTTAGGGTGAGAGGGAAAAGATTTAAAGGGGACCTAAGGGACAACTTTTTCATGCAGAGGGTGGTACATGTATGGAGTGAGCTGCCAGAGGAAGTGGTGAAGGCTGGTACAATTGCAACATTTAAAAGGCATCTGGATGGGTAAGTTCAGCAAAGGATGGGAAGAACCACATTTCTGTAATTTTCATATCTTATTGGAGACTACTAGGAGGAGGAGGAGAAGAAACATTGCTATTCATGCTGCTGGAGACCACCTCCGAGCCCCAGCCTACCCAATTATTTTGCATTGGGCCGTACAATTTTGGCGACCTCCTTTATTTCAACCTTGGCACCCACCTTTGGCATTCACTCTAACCCTACTCATTTGGACAGTTTCTGACTTGGCTTCTGAACCAGGATTGTAGGTATTCTATAAGTCCAAACTTGGTCTAGTTCCTGCCAATTCAATCAAATCCTGAGTGGAGCAAACATCTCCCCCCAACTTCCCCAAGTCGTCCGAACCAACCTGTGTCCCTGTTTGTTCCAGGACAGTCAAACATTAGATTAAAAATAGGGGCAACTTTTTCACGCAGAGGGTGGTACGTGTATGGAATGAGCTGCCAGAGGAAGTGGTGGAGGCTGGTACAACTGCAACATTTAAAAGGCATCTGGATGGGTACATGAATAGGAAGAGTTTGGAGGGATATGGGCTGGGTGCTGGCAAGTGGCACTAGATTGGGTTGGGATATCTGGTCAGCATGGAGAGTTGGACTGAAGGCTCTGTTTCCATGCTGTACATCTCCATGACTCTATTTGTTCCACGTCTACTCAGTCGCTGCTTATGCGGCACCCCAGGAATCAGCAGGTCAGGTAGAGGCACAGGAGCGTGTGATTTTCAGGTACATCAAAAGAAACACAAAAGCACACCTCCATCAGACTGCCCCAGCCATTCTAGTGCTTTCACAAACACGGGACCAGACCCCGTGAGAGATTTAGGAGTGAGATTGCGAAGTTGCTAATGTGGAGGCTCCACAGCTCATGACTCAGGATCTTTCTTCACATGTCAGTGTCCAAATGGAGGGCTACTTTGAAAAACCTTTAGGCAGACAAAGCTCACAGAAACCTCCATGAAATGAAAAAATTTCAGGCCATTGAGAAAAGATTTCCCCTGCCCCTTCTCCCTGCCAGGCAGATACCCAGCACCCCTTGGATGAACCTGTCAACAGAAAGCTCTTACACCAGTGCCAGGACTACAGGCACAGACATCAAGCAGGAGAGTCCTAGGCAAGGAAACATGCCCTGGATGAGAAATATATGTTGCACTCCTTTCCTTTCAGGTGTGGTGGACCTCCAGATTGCTGTAACTGTTGAAAAACCCCTTGAAATGAGCGTTCCTTTTCATCCTTTAACCTTGAAATAACAGCACACAGACTGTGTTTTCATATACGATCCTACAGAATGTGGAGCTGCCAGTGTTGAACTGGGGTGGACAAAGTTAAAAATCACACAACACCAGGTTATAGTCCAACAGGTTTATTCATGAATCGAAACCTGCAACCCATTCTAAGTGATTAAACACTCAACAGTAATCTGGATTTGTTCAATACATCGCAACAGTTGTGTGACACTTTGATCTTTTACTATAAATTCTGTGTCCTATGATCATGCCCCACTAGCTACCTGAGGAAGCAACAGCACTCTGAAAGCTAGTACTTCCAAATAAACCCATTGGACTATAAACTGGTGTTGTGTGAATTTTAACGTAGTCGCACAGAAATACAGTCAAGATTGTGGCGCTGGAAAAGCACAGCAAGTTAGGCAGCATCCAAGGAGTAGGAGAAACGACATTTCGGGCATAAGTGGCCGATGAAGGGCTTATACCCAAAATGCCAATTCTCCTGCTCCTCGGATGCTGCCTGGCCTGCACCACACTCTCAACTCTGATCTCCAGCATCTGCAGTGCTCACTTTCTCCTTCAAAAATATAGGCCTGTTTTCCATGCAGCACTGACTGCATATGACACTGGAATCAGCTGCTTTGCTCAAGTGCTGCTCCTGCATAAGAGATCTAGATTGGCAGCTTCTTTTGTTCAATACCCACTTAGGGATAGTGGCACAATTAAACAGGAATCTCGTTCGGCAGCATCTTTTGTTCAATGCCCACTTACGGATAGTGGACAATTAAACAACATTCCTGGGTTGTGTGGCTCAGTTCCATCCTGCCTTTAGAGAAGTTTAACAAACTTGTTCAAAAAGGGCCCAAGGAAAGGAAATAGAAGGAATTTCGGTAGGGAAATCATTCATTAGAGAATAAATGCAACCATGTTCTATCCCAGTAAATGTATACTTGACAGGCCATGCAAAGCAACTTTAGCATTCATGAGTATTTCTATAAGAAAGATTCTGCATGGACTTGGAGTGTGTATAGTTGTTCTTTGTTGGTGTAACCTTTATCAGGGACATATGACCATGTGGAATCTATTGGGGATTTCCATTGTTACACCTGTCCTCCACGTCGATCTGAAACATTAATATCTAAACTGGAGCTCAGTTATTACTCAGAGTATTCCAGCATATTCATTATTTTGTTCCCCACTTCCTGAAAGTGTTTATGTTCACTCCGATTTGATTCCTGAGTCAGTATGCCAAGTAGCTATGGAGTGGCTATTGATTATTTAACTGTGAGGAGCATTAGGGACAGAAATAGGCCATTATTCTGCCACTCAATTCAACTAGGAGCTTTGATCCATGTCCCTTCTTTTGACCAGCATAAGCCAACAGAGCTCATTCTTAAATTTTAAATTTCCCATTATCCAGAACCCTTTAAGAGAAGTGAGTTCCAGATTTCCGGTACCTTTTTACATGAGAGCGAACTTCTGAATATCACTTTTGTATGGCCAACTCTAATTTTTAGAGTATTTCCTCTTTCCTTGAGAACGTGTGTGTTTTTTTTTCTATATCTCTGCTCTCAAACGTCCTCTTAAAGTATGAATTTAGAGGGCCACGGAAATAAGGCTGGAGATTTGGACTAGTTGGACAGTTCTTTGGAGAGCCAGTACAGACGCAATGGGTTGAGTGGCCTCCTTCTGTATTGTAAAGCTCTATGACTAAATAATTAAGTACTGTGATTAGTTGACCTCTCATCCTTATGTCTTAAGGCAATACAAACCAGGTTTATGGAAGTTAGTCTCCCAATTTAATCCTTCCAAGCCTGGTATCATTCCAGTGTTCCTAAGAGTGACTGAAGACTGATGTTTGTAATCCTCGGACTGTAAGTCTGCCCAAATGGTATAAATCCAACTGGAGGCAAAGACCGATTCTCTGGGTCAAATTCTTGTTCATTATCACTGCGATATTTGCTTTGGAGTAGTTCTTACTAACACAGCGAGAGTTCATTGTTGTCTTCTAACTCTGACTCTGTACACTTGGCTCCTTCTGACTTTATTTTCTCGGTATTGTAAGTGCACTTACTGTGTTGCTGACTTCAATCTGCTTTCTGCTTAATAAACCTACTTTTGTATTCACGTTTCTGTTTCTTGTATCCTTCTTCCTTGCTTTTGTGTACAAAAAGGTGGTGTTAGAGCCAGTTTATTCCTTTCAGATTTCTCGATGTAAACCACATTAATGCAATAAGACTCCATCTTGTACAGCAGTCAGGACGTGTACAGTATACAGCTACACAGGATTTTCAAGGCTGTTTCCCCAACTGTGAGCAATCGTGTACAAATGTACCTCTGTACTCCTAAAAGGGAGTTGATCTTGCAGCAGTGATGGGCTGGGATACTTCAGTGAGGTCCCACTTTGTCAATTTGTGCTTTCTGACAGCAAGTAATCTCTCTGAAACACAACGATTGCAGAGACATCCCTGAGATCAACTTCTGGCATTGTGAAGTGATTATAACAATGCTTGTTTTTTATTTCCCTACATTTTATAGTGACTGTTATTCACCCAGGGCAGGTTTTTGCTCTCCTTGTTCAGTCTACCTCTGAAGCATCATTTTCCCAAGTGACCATACATGAGCTGGTAGTTTGTTTCCACGTCTCATCTGGAGTCACCAGGGTTTGTTGGGAGATTACAGGGTATTACAAAATATGTTGTGCACTAAACCTGGCCATTCAGTCCAGCTAATTCATACTGGTGCATGATTCTCCTCCATCCATTTTCATCTCAACTTATTCCTTTCTCCCTTATATACTTGTTTAGCTTAAGTTATCTGTGCTATTCACCTTAGCCGTTCCATGCGGTGGAAAGTTCCTATAGTTATTACCTATTCTTTATTTGTTAACATCACTGGCTATGCTAACACTTAACTTCCATCTGTAATTACATGGGAGAAAATGGTAGTGAGCTTTTTCCTTGAACCACTGCTGTCCTGTCGTCTCTGTGTGTATGTGCATGTGTGTCTGTCAGTCTGTGTTTTGGAGGGAACTTGCAGGTGCCGGTGTTCCTATGCAACTGTTACCCTTATCCTTCTTATCCAGAGCGTGGGTTTGGGAGATGCTTTGAAAGAACCTTAGTGACTGCACCTAGGAAATCAATGTAGAAAGGGGAGGAGATAGGTTGCTGAGCAACAATGGTACCTTTAGTAACCTTCATTGGACTGCATGGAGAACAGTATTCTTGCAGTCCTGTGGCCAAAACATACAGCTCATGGAAATGCAGCAAATGTTGGGACAATTCAGTTCACAACAACTTAAAAACCACACAGATTCATGATCTTGCCAATATGGTTAAATTTCTGATTAAAAGCTGAAGTTCAGTTTGATATATTTAGGGTTAAATTAGGAATTTACTGTGAACTCTGGTTTGGACTTAACCAGCATCAAAGTATAATCTTTGCAACACTGTGTTTGTCCCATAGTTCTATTTATCACCGTTATAAATGAAAACGTAAAAGCTGTTATTACAGGCTCTTTTAGTTTTGTTCCATCGTTCATTATGAACTATAAGAGTCAGAAATTATAGACCACTCACTGAACTATAGCTTTGATGCATTGCAGCTGACACAAAATCTGTCATTGCATATATTCAGTCTACACTCTCTGTGTGACTCCAGTTTACCTTTATGGTGAAGAGGGGCATAGTCTAATGAGATGTTGATATACACATTGAACTAATGAGGTAGCACAGAAGAATAGCACGAAGGGTAATGACATTCATAATTTAGATAGACGGAATGGTAGGAATATTGAATAAGGAAACCAGGAGCCTAGTGAATAATTGGGGTGACAAGTGAAATGTAGGTATGCCCAGTGAAAGACATTGAGATGAAATAAATGTGGCACATAAATATGTTAAATGTATTGCTGAACAAAAGCAATAAAGACGGCAACTTGTATTTAAAAACCATCCTTAATGTATTAAAACATTCCACTTCACAGGTGTGTTATCGAGTAATGTTTGACACTGAGACAAATAAGGAGATATTAAAATAGATATACAAATGGTTGGTCAGAGAGGTTTTAAGGAGCTTCTTAAGTGATTTATAATACAGCATTCATGGAGGGAAATTCAGAGCTCAAAGTCGTGTAAACTGCAGGTACAATTGAATGGAACAAATAATATTGGGTAAAATTGGGACTGCCCAAGAGGCTAGAATTGAAGCAGCACAGATATTGCAGAGGGCTGCGGGACTGGATGGCATTATGGAAATATGGAGGGATGAGGCCTGAGACCTCAAGGTATTTAAAAACAATAAGGAAAATGATTAATCCGAAGTTGCCTATCAGAGAGTCATTATTGGTCAATGAGAGCAGCAGTGATGAGTGAACAGGACTTCATGTGAGTTAGGATAAGGACAGCAGCGATTTGGATAAACAAACATTTCCAGAAGAGGAAAAGTGTGTGAACAGCTAGGATTACTTTAGAATAGTCCATTCAAGAGCTAACAAGGGTGGAATGAAGCGGTGAATGAGGTTGAAGGGGTTAACGAGTTTTTAGCAGCAGATATACAGTGACAGGAGCAGACTGGTGCAAAGATAGAAGTGGAAATAGGTACTAGAAATAATCAGAAGACTAATGAGAGTGATTGATTGTAAACTAGACAGTAAATAAATGTCAGTATGCTTAAATTAGGGATTAAATGTTGGGTCTCAACTCGTCTTTCTGTGAGGAATTTGTGTCTGGTGGATTTGTGGACAGATCATGAGGGATTCATGCATGGTGTTTAAGTAATACTGGACGTGGGTCTGGGACGCAACATGTTCGAGGAATTTGGAGAAGAAATGAAGATCTAGAGATGGGAATGTGGTGCACAAGATAATGGGGATCAAGGATGACTGATAGAGAAGAGGAGTGTTGATGTCGGATTAGAAAGTGAAAGGGGGACATTCACTGAAAGAGAGTGCGAGAGAGTCAGTGGAGTAGTGGCATCTGTCTCTCTAAGGAAACATTGGACTGTGCCCAGGGTGTGTGGCATCTCTGAGGCCAATTCTGCATGGCAATACCTTCCACAGCTGGCACAGCAGAATGGCATTGGCCCCTTAACTTGTCACTGACCTTCTCCTTATGTTCAGTCTATCCTTGAGATGGTTTAAAACCCATCTCATTTCTCCTTCAGTATGAAAGGAGGTAGAGCCATATTGAATTCCAACCATTAACTCAATTTCTCTCTGTCCACAAATGCTGTCAAACCTGCTGAGTATTTTCTCCCCCGATGTGTTTTGTGTTTGATGAACAGTTAGACTTGTTGAAATTAGATAAATATGTAAAGCTAAAATAAATCAAAGTATGTGCTGATACAGTTAAACAAAATGGGATGGGAGACGGCTCAAGTGAGGCATTAACTCCAGCACAGGTCAATGGTTTATTTCTAAGGATTGAAATAATGAAAGTTTTCAACTTCTGTTGAGTTTCAGGCCTTGGTAAGAAGGAGGGGAGAGTGTAGTTGGCTTTGATGGCGCGGTGCCCAGTGTGTAATTCAGAATAAGGCCAATACCATTGTCGTAGACATGTATCTTCCTTCTTGCTTACCCCTGAGAGTGGGCAGCAATGATAGACCAAAGAAAAATTGCCAGGAGTCCAGGTCAGAGTGAAGCATCAGCAGGTAATGAGCCCAGGACCTGCCTTCAAACAGAGCACTAACGACATGGCATGATAGGTGAGAAAGAACTGCTAAATTTCTAAAGCAGCACAGTGTCAAAGCACAAAATAATTATGATCAGCAAACTGGACTTCACAATCTGACATGGAGGGAGATCATAGTGACGTAATAAGATTGAATTTGGGGAATCCAAGATGGCAGCGATCTAACAGGGCTGCCTTGCTGAGCTCTGCACCATAACTAAGGCAAAGTGGTGCTTTTTCCCTTCTCAACTAATTTTGAATTTACTCAGAGGCTTGGAAGGGAGCTGCAGACCAGAGTTTTGGATTTAAATAATGCTTAACTCTGAAAGCATAAGGAAGGAGCTGGCTTGGTTCTGGTGGGCGATGTGATTATTTGTTAAGTTTACTTGAGGCTTCTGATATGTTTTCCTTCTGTTTCGCAATACAAGGAGCAGCTTCTGTCAAAGCGAGAGCACGTCCTCCACTTAAACTTCACTTTGGAGTTAAGTGGCATGTGGGCATTGGCATCTCATTGGGCAGGCAATTCCGCCTTTTTCTCATTGGGGACATGCTGCTAGAAACTATTTAGGATTCTATTGTGACTCTGTCTCTTCAAATGATGGATAATATCAGTAAATCAGATGGTACTTTTAATAAGCTGAACTGTTTTATTCATTAATGGTTGTTTCTAACCGAAGGTATTGAAGAGTGTGATACCAGTCACCAGGAATCCAGAAATTGCTCCCAATGAAAAATCAAACAAAGTATTCAGGCATGTTATTTCACTTTAAGTTTGAGATGAAGTATTTTTCAGGGAGGGAGGTGAGAGTGGAATTCTGCTCCCAAGTGGAGTATGGTATCCATGTGCCTTCTGTTATCAAATGGGCTGGGCCTTTCCTGTCCAGAGGCAGTGTCATTGGGAAGAGTGCTCCATCCCCATAGCCTTGCAAATTTATTTCCTTCTGAAATAAGGAATTGGTACCCTTGCAATTCATGGGGAACCCGCCCCTGTTATGCAGGTCATTTTTACCCACTAAGAGATCCCAATATTCCAAAAATGTGACTCCTTTCCCCCTGCACCAGCTCCTCACCTACACATTCATCTGCTCTATTATCCAAATCCTACTGTCACTAGTACATGGCACTGGTAATAGTCCATATATTGCCACCCTCAAGGACCTACTTTTTAACTTCCTGCCTAATTTCCAATATTCTTTGCAGAACCTCATCTCTTTCTCCACCTCTGTTTAGTTTATGAGAAAGTGGTTAGAAAATATAATGGCACTAAATTTCAATTTGAATGCATTTATTATTTTATTGTCACGGACCATTGTGATCCATGTTAATAATAATGCGAGCTATATGTGTTTTCATTAAGCTGATGACTGTTCTAAAATTCTTGTATGAATATTCCGTACATTTAATTTTTTTGCAATTGCAATCTCACTTCAGGTAACTATTGCAAATTTTGATTGTGGGGACAGGTCTGAAAAATGCAAAAATTTAAATATTGGATTGCTTGATTCTGATGAGCGCTTATTAAATATGCCAAATTTTTGATTGTGTGTCTCTTAAAATATCACAATTTTTCTGTTAGATATAGCGTGAAATATCAGTATGTGGTGATTAGATCTTTGTAACATGAATCATTATTATTACTGAATGTGTAGGAATCTTTGACTGCTAATTAATCATGCTTTTCTTGCTGTGAATTGCTCTCCCTTACTTTCTGTTGCTGTCTGAGCCCTTCTTTTCCAGGTAAGATACTTCTGCTGTTTCCTCTTAACATATTGTCTGTAAACTTTTTTTTAATTGCCTCTCTTTCCTTCTCATTCTCTTATCAATGATAATTATTGACCAGGGTTTTTCGCTAGGTTGGTCCAGATCTTTTTCAATTGATCAAACAATGCAACGGTCAGCAGAATTTAAAGTAAAGTTTGCATCCAGTGCAAACCTGGAATCTTTTGTGTTTATACAAAAGGAAACTGACCAGAAGACTAACTTGCCTATAAATCTGACTGTAACCTAAGTTCAAATGAATCAGGGTAGCAAGATTTCCTGGCTGGTTCCAATTTACAGCTCTAAGAGTACGCTCCAAAATTGATTTTCCTTAGTAATTTAGAATTAAGTTCCTCGCAGGTAGTAGATAAGGCACAGAGTGAGAACGCTCATTATTTTGCGATAAACCCATTCTCAGCAGCGTTCCTCAAACTGTGACAATTTACCAGTCTTAATCACACCAAAGAATTTATCTTAGGTTCTAATTTTAAAAAACCTTATGTTCTAAAATGGTTGCCTAATTGTGTAGTCTCTGGGTGGATTTTGCATTAAACAAAATACAACTTACTTTAAATAAAAGATTGGTTGAGAGTGTGGTGGGGGGGGCGGGGTTGGATGAAACACGCTTAAAAACTAGTACTGTAGATATATTGGGGTGCTTTGCAGATAGATTGCTGACTTTGCCTGAGATGGAAACTGCAGGTCAATGTACATGTGGTTACTCAATGAATATGAATTGTTAAAAAGAATTGATCATTGTAACAATCTTTGTTGTTTGACTGGGTGAAAGAATTAAGCTATTGACTTTTCTTTATTTCCTTTGGCAGTCGATCAAAGCATGTTTGAGAATTCTAACACAGCTCCCACCCCCAAACATCACCATGGCAAGACCGTCTCCACCAAAGGAGTCCTTGCAGGCTCCTCGACAGCCATAGGTGCTGAATCAGGCGGGAAGTCGGGCAGTGGAGGCATCAACAGCCAACATCTTAAGAGTGCCTTCAATTTGGGGAAGGCCATGGGGGCAAAGGTCAACGACCTGCTTCGGAGAAAGGAGCAAAGCACCACAATGGAATTTGGTGTGACCGAAGTCAACAAGAACGCAGAGGGGGCTGTTTCAGTGGTGGGCAAAGATGACAAAGGAGCTGCGGTCAACAATGGAATGTAAGTCCAACCTTTTCTGGCTCAGTGTGGATTAATATCCTGATCACAATGAAGGGAATGTTCAGCTGGTATGTGGCTAACACAGCACAAGCATTCTGATGTGCTGAAAGATGTGATGGTCATTACAGACTGTTTCCTTAGTAAACTATATGAGATGACAAAAGGTCACAGTGCAGAAATAGGCCATTTGGCTCAACTCGTTTGTGTCAGTCTTTTTGCTACTCTCAATCCTTTCTTCCATCCTGATTCATCGAACTCCATCCTCATTGCCTTCTGGTCCCTTCTGCGTCACATGTTTATCTAGATCCTCCTTATAATATTGTTATGGATCAGACCAGACCCCCCTCAAAATATATTAAGAATGTAGCCCAGACCCTAACCCTTAAGTTAAAGGTAAATGTAAGGTGCTGTGTTCCAGATGCAATTCGATTGGTCAAACCTCTCGATGTTGAGCAAAATGCAATTTATTCATATACTATAGTCAAATTACAACAGCAGACAAAAGAAAGGAGGAATTGGAATAACTTTATTAGAATATGTAACAGAACAATAGAAACTGTAACTATTATTCAGTAACTGTTCTAATATAATAATATCCCATAAATACACCCTTCACAAAAGGCAAATTCAGAACACAAATTGTATCAAATACAACTCCAATAGCTAGCCGAGAATACCCACTCCCCCCCCACCACCACCACCATCACCACCCACCACCACTACCATCACCACCATCTTGTGGCTGTAACAGAGAGACCCCAACAGCAACTACTGAAAGCTGAACCTAAAATCCCGGGTTCTGTGGGAGCTCTACCCCACCCATTCAGGCTACTTCTATTGTGACAGCTTTTTAAAAAAGAAACCCAAGGTTTCACAAATTGTTTGCCTTGTCAGAGACTGCCTGTTACCTGGTGCCCAGTCTGTCTCTCAAAGAAATCAGGACCTCTTGAAGCATCAGTATTGTCAGATATGTTTTTTAGATCAGCAAAGTAGTTGCATTGGTATGTCTGGCACAGCCCTTCAAAAGTAAAAAATGTGGAAGTGATTTTTGCAGATTTTGGAATGTTCCCATATGTTTCCATGTTCTTGTTGTTCCTTGCTGTAGGTTCCCTGGCTCTTTAGTATCGCTGGCATTGCTCCCCATGTACGGGGAACAGTGACTTATTAAGGGCGTTGTGTGCTCGGCCCTGTTCCCTCAGCTTTCAGCTGGGCGAGTGGGAGAGAGCATGAGGCTGCTGCATTCTCTCAATGTGGGGGAAGGCATTGACTTGCTACCAACCCAATGACCTGAGAATTTGGTTTCATTCTTGCAGTCATCACACGGGTCATAGGAGGTATAAATCAGTAGCTGTCAGAATACATTTAAAAGCAGGCAGCAGAGTTTGAGGCCAAGCAAAGGGGAACTTCAAATGATGGCCAGAGTACTGCAATAAAATTAGACCTAATTGACAGACCAGGGAACTGTTCCTCAGAGGAGAGCAGTACAGTATCATTAGTGGGAAAAATGGTTGGTCCAAATAGTAGAAACAAGTTAGAATTATCCATCTCATTGAGCCTGTACCATTATTATACTAGCACAATTATCTTGTCCACCAGGCTTAAACACAGATGGCCCTCTATAATAGGAATGTCAAGAGAAAATAATGTCCAAGTGTAACATTGGTCATGAAGGTGGCTCCCATTGGCATACACTGAGTGCTGTCTGTCAACTCGCTTCTCATTGACTGCAGGTTTGTACACAGCCTAACTCCAGCAGAGTACACATTTAGATTACAACTTATAATAAATATTGACTTCATGCCTAGTGTACGGAGGCTCATTATTCTATACAGTAGTCTAATTGAGCTCTAAGGTTTCATTTAAGGTCATCGTTATCTTTCAGCCTTTATATCTTTTGAGAAAAGACACTGAGCTTCTTCCGAGTGTTATTATGGCCTTATCATCGGAGGTCTTTCATTTCTTGTGAACCTATAACCCTCAATCCTAATTGCATAGCTTTGAGCTGATAAGGTTAGATGAAGAGGAGTGAGAGGAGCCTGTTGTGAATCAATCAGCCCAATGTTAATGAATCGGGCACATTGGCCTTTCAATGCTATAGATATTATATGACTGCATCCTATAGAAGGCTCCCATCTTCAATGGAGAATACACATAAAAATCATTCAGGCACAACACAGCTGCATGACGCAGGATCACTTAGAGCCATAGAGTCATAGAGATGTACAGCACGGAAACAGATCCTTCGGTCCAACTCGTCCATGCCAACCACATATCCTAACCTAATCTAGACCCACCAGCCAGCACCCGACCCGTATCTCTCCAAACCCTTCCTATTCACATACCCATGGAGATGCCTTTCAAATGTTACAATTGTACCAGCCTCCATCACTTCCTCTGCTTTATAGTGTGGAAACAAGCCCAACAGGTCCACACCGACCCTCCGAAGAGTAACCCACCCAGACCCATTCCCCTATTACTCTACATTTCTCCTGACTAATGCACCTAACATACCAATTTAGTATGGCCAGTTCCCCTAACCTGCACATCTTCGGACATGTGAAATCTTCAATCATGTAGCACTCCCTCAGTACTGCACAGCAATGTCACCCTAAAATTTTATATACACACAACAATGAGGTAGTTACCAATGGTCACACAGAATAAGAGCTGCACTGAAAGTGTCTGCTTTCTTTGGCAGCATCGGGCCACCAAACTAAGGCAAGCACCACTCCTCCTTTGCTGTTTGTGTCACAGTGCAGCAAATAAAGGAATAATAAGTATTCATAATACTCACATTTTACAAACCTACATTCCTCTGAGCATTTACATAAATGCAATAAGAATTTACAACATGACTCTCCTAGTAAATTAGTAGTAGAGGTATTAAATAACACTATTAAGTCATTTTTCTCGGAACCAAACAAAAAGGCTCATATAATGATTGAGCATGTTTGTATTAAAGTACTTCTTATGTTTGTCACAGTTCCAGAATGGCATAGTAGCGTTGCTCATCCCACTGCTCTGGCGCCTATGTTGGGCTTTTCTGTGGCACGCTTTGGTTCTGCAAGAGCACTGAGATCAGTTTTTCTTTTACAATCAGTCACATCAAAGGCAGATTTATGGATTAAGTCAATGCCTGGTCATAAATCACTGATTGAATGTACTCATCACTCTGTTCACAGTTCCCTTTCCACTCAGTCTCGGGTTCAGTTGGAGAGGAAGATGTGACAGCCTAATGTGTCTGTCAAAGGTCTGGGTAATGCAATCAAATGGCATTAACCTGCCTGAGCACACTGAATACTGTACTGTTCCTGAGACACCTGCTCCTACAGACAGACAGATTCGTTCCTCATCCATTGCAACCGAGCATTGTTTCTTCTGTTTATGCATTGGCTACACTTCCAAAGTATGTTATTAACTATAAAGTGCTTTGGGATCCCCTGAGGTCATGAAATATGCTATCTAAATGCAAATAATTCTTCATTGTATTCTACTGAAATATTGTGCTAAATTGCATCTTATGCAGATACACAAGAGAAGGTGCATTTAAAGTTCTGTATCACGATCACCAAGTGTTTCTTATATAATTTGCAACTTATTTGTCATCTCAGATAGAAAGTCAATAAATAGAATCATTTCACCACAATAGGGTGGTATTTGATCCATCAAGTCCAGGGCAGTATGTTTAACTTGGATCTTAACTGTTAAGCATGGCCACTGAAGTCATGGTATTTCTTACTGAATGTTATACACTGAGCTGGGGGGATTGGTAAATGTACCTCCATCTGGATTTCATGGTCAAATACACAGCAATTATACTCATTTTACAGAGCCACCTCCTGAGCTCATATCATTGTGACTTCAGCATTGCACTGACTTCTATTCTATTGCGCTCCGCTGAAAGCAACATTGCTATACATACCACCCATGTAGCACCTTTCACATCAACAGGGCAACGCATGTCTCACACACAATAAATCCAAAAGTGCAGTGATCAGTGTTATGTAGGTTTGAGCAGCTACCTGCAATCATAATTTGCTTTTAACCTGGATGCAGTACACAAATGAATTTATGTAAAATTTGACACCAGCCATGGAAAGAGACATTTGGACAAGTGACTACTTACTCTGCAGGCTGCTCTGCAGAGGCTGATAGCTAAGGTCGGTACCTATCGGGAGGGCCTCAACCGGGACCTTGGGTTCTTGCCACATTACAGGTGATCACCATTGCACTATACATACACACAGATATTCCTACACACGCACACTCTCACATACACACAGACACAGGTACACACAGATGCGCACACAGACACCCACACACACCCTTATACACACACACACTCCCACACTCACACATGCACCCCCACACAGACTTAAGGACACTCTGCACTCACTACACACACACTCACACATGCACTTTCTCACACTCACAACCCCCATCCCAGACAGACGCACACACACACAGACAAAGACCCACATGCACACAGATATTTTGTGCGGTGAATTTGTACTTGTAGAGTTACATTGCACTTTGCTCAAAAACTGCATACATTCATGTAGAACTCTGAGCTCAAAAACTGCATGAATTTATGTAAAACTCTGTTATCTCACTTTTTAGATTAGAATCAATCTAAACATTAGGTCATAGACAGAGAACACAGGGGGCTAACACCTTCAACATATTGTCTAGCTATCACCATTGTTAACAGCTAACCCGAGAATGCAACTTTTAAGAAAAGGTTTTGTGATTTACACATGAAAGAAGTGAAACTATCACTGTATTCTAACAGATGGAAGGCTTAACAGACAATCAATTTTTCAATGGAAAATTTCAGTTACATCACACTGCAAATTTTTGCTATAAATCCTGTGTTAGGATTGAGCCCTCCACTATCACCTGATGAAGGAGCGTCACTCCAAAAGCTAGTGTGCTTCCAATTAAACCTATTGGACTATAACCTGGACTATAACTTTATCATGAATAATTACTTCTCCTTCTTGCAGTCATTTCTCTCCATTGATCCAGCCTCTGCATTCAAATTTTGTAATTCAGGAGCATTTGCATCACCAAAACTTTATTTAAAATGGTGCAACAAGGAAGTTCAGCTTTGAATATCGAAGCTGCAGTTTTACTGAAACAATAGCAGTGCCTGAGATAGGAAATAAACTACAGAGTGCTGCAGCTGGAATGTGCAAACAACCAGCAGGAGCAAAGGCACTGAGCCTGGAGGGTGTTTTTCTTCCTTCATTGAGTTGGGGCCTAGCAGCAGCGTTCAAGAACAAGTCACTGAAGGAAGGAGTGGTGTAAAGGAAGACGATAAACTGCAGCAACCACACCATAACATTGCAAACTGATTGAATATTAATAATCCAAATGTATTCCTCTGATGGTACATGACTTAAAATACTGATTCTTGGAATTTCAACCAATACGTGTGATGAATTGGAACATTTCCCAGGCCGTGGAAGGATTGGCAGAAGCTGTAGATGCCAAAACAATACATTTCAAGGTAAATCTCTAGTGCTCCCCAGTGACACCAAATGGCATCAATGTGGAACTGGTGATAAACCCAGAACTGTTTGTTAAACAATGTACTTATGTTTCTGTGACAAGCAGTTGGAAGCCCAGGGGGTCACTGATGCGAACTGAGCGGAGGTGTTCTGTAAAGCCATCGCCCAGTCTCCGTTGTGTCTTTCCCAATATAGAGGACAAAGTTAAAAATCAGACACAACCAGCTTATAATCCAACAGGTTTATTTGGAAGCACTAGCTTTTGAAGAGCTGTCCTTCATCAGGTAGCTGTGGAGCAGGACCTAAAGATACAGAATTTATAGCAGAAGATTACAGTGTCTTGCAACTGAAATGATATATTGAACAAACCGAGCTTGCTATTAAGGTTTGTTCAATGTATCATTACAGTTGCATGACACTTTAATCTTTTGCTATAAATTCTGTGTCTTTGGTCCTTCTCCACAACTCCCTGATGAAGGAACAGTGCTCCAAAAATTAGTGTTTCAAAATAAACCTGTTGGGCTATAACCTGATGTTGTGTGATTTTGTAACTTTGTCCACCCCACTCCAACACCGGCTCCTCCACAACATAGAGGAGGCCATATTGTGATCACATTTTTGCAACATGGAATTCTCGACTTTGGGAAGACGGAACATGCCCTGGGCAACCACTTTGCGGATCTCCTGCATTCAGTTCACAGGTGTGACCCTGAGCATTCACTGGGTTTCCATGTCACTCTCCTGTTTCTGCTCTCGGCTGCCATAGTGTTCCACTGGAACTCGAAGTGAGCTTGAGTTGCAGCACCTTGTCTTTCTAGCCCCCATTTGCTAGCCTGAATCTTTTTTTTTTCTGTCAGTTGCTTTCACAAAATCATAATTCAGACTCAGAATGTGACCATTCAGCCCGCCACGCCTGCATCACTCTCAAAATGCACATTTTGACTTTTTGCCAATCTCCTGCCTTTTCCCCATCACCCTTCACCTTGTTTTTATTCAAATAATCATTTGATGTCCTCTTGAATGCCCCAGTTGAACCTATCTGCACCACACTTCTGGGCAGTGCATTCCAGACAATGACTACGCACTGGGGGTCTTGTGGCACAGTGACCGTGTTCCCACCTCAGGGTCAGCAGCCTGGACTCAGTTCTAACCTGCTGCAGAGGTGTGTTATAACATGTTTGAATAGGATGATTAAAAATGTCTGTCACTACTCGCTGCATCAAAAAGTTATTTCTCACATTACATTTGCTTCTCTTGCAAATTGCTTTAAATCTGTGCTTTCGCCAAGCTTTACAAGTTAGAACAGTTTTTTTTTCTATCTAATCTATTCTGACCCCTCATGACTTTGAAAACTTTGATTGAATCTCCTCCTGGCTTTCACCTCTCCCAGGACGACAATCCTGACTTCTCCAATCTGTCTTCATAGCTGAATTTTCTCATTTCGGAACCATTCTCTCTTAAAACTCTTCTGTACACTCTCTCCAATGCATTCACATCCATTCTAAGTATGGCACCCAGAACTAGACACAACTCTTCAGCTTAGGTCTAACGAGTGTCTTTTACAAGTTCAGCATAGCCTCCTCATTCTTATACTCTGTTTCTATGAATAAAATTGAGGACACTGTATGCTTTATAAAATGCTCCCTCAACCAATCCTGCCACCCTTAATGAATCATGCACATATACAGTCAGTGTTTCCTGTTCCTGCACAGCGTTTAGTCTAATACCTTGCGGTTTGTATTCTCCATGGTCTTTCTACCAAGGTGCATCACCTCTCACTTTTCTGCATTGACCTTCACCTGCCCATCCCTTGTCACTGTCCTCCCAGATTACAGTTAGTTACTTTAGTTAGTTTGAAAGGGTTAGAGAAAGTATGAGCAATCTCGTTAATGAGGGATTTTGGTGAGTAGAGAAGAGAAACTGAATCTGCTTAGGTGTCCGATTGTCTTATATCCTGCCTGACGCACATTTTAGAAAGGTTTCAGACACTAACCTCAGTACTGTTTCTTTAACTGCAGACAAGACGTTTCGGACACCTTCCCTCGGTTAGAGCCGCCACCACCAACGGTTAAAAAGAGGACACCTCGAGCTTTGAAGACTACTCAGGACATGATGATATCATCGGTGCCGGTGGTTAACAACAGCACTGAGGGTTCGGATGCAGCCACAATAAGCTCTGTAGAAACAGCACTGCGAAAGACTGGGATAGCTGAAAGTACGGCTGACTGTGTCAAAACTGCGCTGATGATCAACATGGAGAACTTAACTTCTGAACACACTGCCGAGGCCAAATTGGAGAGTGAGCTTTGCAGCACACTGGAAAGTGTAGCGGATAAACCTGCCCTTTCTGTTCCTGACCTTCTAAACAAAGAGCCTGTGGATGTTAAACTCAAACCAGCTGGTCATGAGAAGCGCATGGTGTCTTCCCCACATCCAGACAAGGTTTGCTTGCGAATCAGCATTAGTGAAGATGACCTTTTAGGGAATGACTCTGAAGACTCTGGAGTGCCACGACAACGATGCTCAAGTGTTGAAAATGAGGAGCCCCATCCAGATTTGTTGTCATTTGACTAGGTAACTCTGGGATCTTGGTTCACTGATTAAAACTGGAACTGCAGAATGCCTTGCCATTGAGCGGTTTCAAAAGGGAGAAAACTCATTGTCATGTGCTTTTAGCCTATTCTGCAGTTTTGCACCTTTGTCCTTCTGAAGTTCATTTCTGCCCCATGGAGTTTGGTGTCATAAATGAAGGGCATACAATTAATGGTATGGGCCTCCTTTACTGGACAGCAGTCCGACTTTGAGTTGGAAGTATAAATGGTCTGATAAGCTAACTTTACTCTTCATCATAGGACAGCCACCAATCAGTGATGCCCCTTTCAGAAAGTAAATTGTCCAATATATACTTGAAACCTTGTGAGATGGCTAGAGTAGAATGCAGGGAGTTTATGGAACTGGGCCTTGAACTTACACTTGAGCACAAATGGTTTTTGCATTTGTTGTGACTACTTCTGTCCTATATTTAACAATGCAATTAACCTATTTATTTTAAACAAGTTAAACCCTCTGCTAAAATAGCAGAGAGACCAAGTTTGGACCAACTCATCAACCATTCATACCTCCAATCTTGCAATGTAATCTCAAGGCCTAGGTTTATCGATGTTTAATGATACAAAACTCAACAAATCCAGATACAGTTCTAGCTGTTCACCAAAGTGACTAATAACCTTTCACCAAATGCAAAGCAAAATTAAGTGCCTGAATCAAGCCATGTGCGCTTGGAACATTGCCATGGTGAAATCTTGTTTTGTTAACACCTCATGAACTATTCTTTCGTACAAATGGTTTTTACAAACTGACTGCAAAATGAAGTGAAAATAACACTCTTTTGGGAGTCCTATGCAGAATATTTGCAAAAACAAAGTACTGGAATCTTAAAATATAAACAAGGGAAACTGTATGCAAGGAATATACAGTGAATTGTAATTTTAAAAGAAAAGTACTGTAGTTTTTTAGGGAAGAAAGAATTTATTTTAGTTTAATATTACTGCATCACTGACTAAATCGAATGAATCTTTATAAAGTGCATAATTTTATTAATCAGTCTAGATATTGCCTTAATAATCTGTTTGAAGAAGCTTATCCTGTTTTAGGAAGTGGATTATTTAAAGACATCACGATTTTCTTACTTGCCAATTGTCTGTACATCAGATAGCTGCTCCCCCTTCTAATTGATTGCACCCTCAGACTAGCTTAGATTGTGCTGCTGTCCAGATTTCCAGTCTAGAAAGGGATTATTTCCAAAGGTATTTCAGTGAAGACAAATTTTACTTTTACTGTTTATTTTAATTACTTCTTACTGAAATTTTGCTACATTTTGAGTAACAGAATAAGGCAATTCCTCTCCATCACCATGCCTGTACCTCTTCCAACCTCCACATCATAGCCCACTTTGTATTTGCTAATTAAGACGACAGGGATGAAAAGGCAATTATGTATTCATTGTGAGTTTCAGCACATCCGCGCTTATGGTTAAATGTTAAAACCCACACTGCATAGACTATTGCTCTGCGAGGGAAAGATTTTGTTCTTGTTTTAATGTCATTTATATTCATTATTCACAGCTTAAAGTAGAAATGGTGGGAGGTTAGGGGATTAGCCTTGGTACAGTTATCTGCCAACCCATGTCAGACTTCTGAAAAAGTATAATCTACTGATATTTGTAGAAATGATCTCAAACTTTGATTGCATTTTCATAAATATTGCTTTATTCAAATGCAAATGTTAATACTTCAAATCTTTAGCATTTGTATGTGTTATTTTATATACTGAAATCCTTAAAAATGAATTCACAATGTTTTGTGGTTTCCTTTCAAATTTTAATGTAGGTGTTTGCAGTTCCTCTTTTTGTGTAATGTTTTTATATATGTTTTTCATTCCAGTGTTGATTTGCTCAGATTAGTATGCCACTGAGAGTTTGCAAGCCCACGTTCTTTGTAATTCACTGCCATATGCATTTATATTGTGTAACTAGACAGACTGCACCTGTGGAAGAGAGTATGGAAAAATCATTCATTAAATTTCTTTTAATTGAGTAAACGTTTTATGCTGTACTAAGACGTTTTAGATTACATTAAAAAATTGATTCATTTGGAACTGTTGGCAAGAATTTTGATAAGAAATGAACGGTGTTGCTGTGATGTTTATTGCTTTCAGGAGGAGTGTCACAAGTTCTGAGGAGCCTTTAAAAGTGCAGTCCATCTTCCGCAACTATGTGTAACAGTCCATCTTCCGCAACTTGTGTGGAACAGTCCATCTTCCGCAACTTATGTGGAATAGTCCATCTTCCGCAACTACACTGGCACCAACCCCACCTTTTCCGCTGCTATATCGATGACTGTATCGGCGCCGCCTCGTGCTCCCACGAGGAGGTTGAACAGTTCATCCACTTTACCAACACCTTCCACCCCGACCTCAAATTCACCTGGACTGTCTCAGACTCCTCCCTCCCCTTCCTAGACCTTTCCATTTCTATCTCGGGCAACCGAATCAACACAGACATCTACTATAAACCGACTGACTCCCACAGCTACCTAGACTACACCTCCTCCCGCCCTGCCCCCTGTAAAAACGCCATCCCATATTCCCAATTCCTTCGTCTCCGCCGCATCTGCTCCCAGGAGGACCAGTTCCAATACCGTACAGCCCAGATGGCCTCCTTCTTCAAGGACCGCAGATTCCCCCCAGACGTGATCGACGATGCTCTCCACCGCATCTCCTCCACTTTCCGCTCTTCCGCCCTTGAGCCCCGCCCCTCCAACCGCCACCAGGACAGAACCCCACTGGTTCTCACCTACCACCCCACCAACCTCCGTATACAACGTATCATCTGCCGTCATTTCCTCCACCTCCAAACGGACCCCACCACCAGAGATATATTTCCCTCCCCTCCCCTATCAGCATTCCGAAAAGACCACTCCCTCCGTTACTCCCTCATCAGGTCCACACCCCACACCAACCCAACCTCCACTCCCGGCACCTTCCCCTGGAACCACAAGAAATGCAAAACTTGCGCCCACACCTCCTCCCTTACTTCTCTCCAAGGCCCCAAGGGATCCTTCCATGTCTGCCACAAATTCACCTGCACCTCCACGCACATCATCTATTGCATCCGCTGCACCCGATGTGGCCTCCTCTATATTGGGGAGACAGGCCGCCTACTTGCGGAACGCTTCAGAGAACACCTCTGGGACACCCGGACCAACCAACCCAACCACCCCGTGGCTCAACACTTTAACTCCCCCTCCCAATCCACCAAGGACATGCAGGTCCTTGGACTCCTCCATCGCCAGAACATAACAACACGACAGTTGGAGGAAGAGCGCCTCATCTTCCGCCTGGGAACCCTCCAACCACAAGGGATGAACTCAGATTTCTCCAGTTTCCTCATTTCCCCTACCCCCACCTTGTCTCAGTCAATTCCCTCGAACTCAGCACCGCCCTCCTAACCTGCAATCTTCTTCCTGACCTCTCCGCCCCCACCCCACTCCAGCCTATCACCCTCACCTTAACCTCCTTCCACCTATCGCATCTCCATCGCCCCTACCCCAAGTCCCTCCTCCCTACCTTTTATCTTAGCCTGCTGGACACACTTTCCTCATTCCTGATGAAGGGCTTATGCCCGAAACGTCGAATTTCCTGTTCCTTTTATGCTGCCTGACCTGCTGCGCTTTTCCAGCAACACATTTTCAGCTTTAAAAGTGCTGTGTCCAGTTTCTGGCTCTAAAGCCAACGAAATTGTTACTGGATTTATTATGAAAGAGAATTGAATATATACTCGAAAGGAATGGCAGTAATTGGACTGACTGTCCTCCTCCTTTTCGGTAAGAGCTACCCAGTGTACGGCTGGCATTCTAATCTTGACTATGTAGTCAAGTTTGTTTTTTTAATATAAAACATAATTAAAGTTGTCTATTAATTATTTATTTTAATGTGGGTGGATGGATAGGCATTTGCCGCGCTTGCCTTCATTGGCCAGAATATTGAGTATAGGAATTGGGTCGTGATGTTGTTGCAGCTGTACAGGATATTGGTGAGGCCACTTTTAGAAAACTGCGTACAATTCTGGTTGCCCTTCTATAGGAAGGATGTTGTAAAACTTGAGAGGATGCAGAAAAGATTTACAAGGTTGTTGCCTTTGAAGGAGTACAAAGATTGAAGGGTTTGAGCTAGAAAGGGAGGCTGAATAGTCTAGGGTCTTTTTCCCTGGAGCATCGTAGGTTGAAGGGTGGCCTTATAGAGGTTTATAAAGTCATGAGGGACATGTATAGCATGAATAGCCAAGGTCTTTTTATTAGGTTGGGGGGAATTCAAAACTAGGGGGCCTAGGTTTAAGGCAAGAGGGGAAAACTTTAAAAAGAACCTGAGGGGTAATGGTTTCACCAGAGGGTGGTGCGTGTATGGATTGAGCTGCCAGAGGAGGTGGTAGAGACTGGTACAATTACAACATTTAAAAGGCATCTAGATAGGTATATGAACAGAAAGAGTTTAGAGTGTTGTGGGACAAGTGCTGGCAAATAGGACTAGGTCAAAGTTAAAAATCACACAACGCCAGGTTATAGTCCAACAGGTTTAATTGGAAGCACACTAGCTTTCGGATCATCACTCCTTCATCAGGTGATAGTCGCTCCGAAAGCCAGTGTGCTTCCAATTAAACCTGTTGGACTATAACCTGGTGTTGTGTGATTTTTAACTTTGTACACCCCAGTCCAACACCAGCATCTCCAAATCAGGACTAGGTCAGGTTGGGATGTCTGGTTTGCATGGACGGGTTAATCTGAAAGGTTGGTTTCTGTGCAGTTTGACTCGATCGGTGAAAAACAGGGTATGTTTTCTGTTTCGGGTTAATTTTGTTTCGATGGGATTATTGATATTCATGAACTTTATGTCACTGTTGCTGGGAAATGAATGATTGCGTCCCGAGTTATGGTTATATTGGTGAAATTATAATGTAATAGGAAAATGCTGAATGTATTATTTGGCACGTTTCTCCCTCCAGCATTGGTGTGGTGTCATTACTTTGTGGGTGGTAATTATTGTTTTATACTGTAACATGGGCAGTAAGCCCACGTTGTTTTCAAGATGAGCAATGTTGAAGATGGACGCAGGAGTGCTGCAGTTTGAGGCTGCAGGTTCTGAGGGTAGGGTACCATAACAGATGAGTGAGGGAAAACCTGACCCCAAGGGAGAGGCACACTCCAACTTCTTAAAAGTTAAATGAAAGCTGTAACCAAGTTGCTTGTGAGCCCCTACAGACCTATCTTTGCAATGCTATCGAAGTGTAATGTCACAATCTCTCCTCAGATGCCAGTCCAGCTAAGTGTTTCCAGGTTTTCTGTCTTTATATCAGATATCCTATATCTGCAGAATTTTTATTTTGTTTTGCCCAAAGCAAATGGGGATCACTAAGAAAATAAAAACAGTGATAATAAAAAGAAAGCAAGTGTGACTGGACAGGTGCCAGACAAGCTCCTGTGTTAGAGTGTTGCCTCTCTACCTCCAATCCCCAGAGATGTCATTTAATAACCTCCCTGCTAGAAAACAGGTTCCTAAACCAGTCCACGCATTCTTCACTTTCTATTATGTTCATCATCCTTCCTCTGAAAATCAAAACCTTAACTGTTCCTCTTGACGGGAACAGAAGGTAGCCTTTCAACTTTTTTTTTAAATTTCGTAAGAAACTAAATGGCTGGGATATCCATCTCAAAATATTAAACCGATATCGGTTGCTGAGATTTTAAGTCATCTCCTTTGGGATTTATGTAAGTGGTGACCAACAAAATTGTACATCAGACTTTATTTGCTGGGTCAACAAATCAATTCCCCTCTGATGTTTTTGACAAAAACCTTCCATCTCAGTGCAATGGTCATCAACCTTTTTATTCTTTCATGACATATGGATGGTTCATGGCCCGCAGCTGTTGCCCATTCCTAATTTCATTTTGTGAGGTTGGTGGTGTCCTGATTTCTTGCACTCTATCTGGGGAACAAAGAAGAAGGTTCTTTTGATACCCTTCATGATTTGGAACACCTCAATGAGATCTCCCCTTAACTGTCTCTGCTAAGGAGAAAACCCCAGTGTTTCTCATCTCCCCGTTTCGCTGAAATTCTACACCCTGCTGCCATTCTAAATAAGCTTTTAGAATTTTTTAATGTAAACAGTTGAGAGAGTGAGCACAGTTTTTTGTTTGATTACATTTCTTTATTGTCATGTGTACTTTGTTCCAAGATATGGTGAAAAGTGGTGTATAGTGTCGCTGTTGTCTGGCACCATCTTAAAACAGAGAAACATGAATCAAAACATAGACTCTAAAGGGCAGAGAATTAAAGAAAAGGTGTTCAACCTTATAGTGCTGAAGATGGGATAGGGTGAGTGGATAAATATTAGGTGGAGATGGAGCTATGGAGAGAGAAGAATAGATTATAGGCATATAATCTTCTGTGGTGAAGGTGCTTTTTGATATCTCACCTTGCCGATGTACACTTGATGCTTGGAGGTTTAAATTCTGGACTGCGAGGGGATCCAAGATGGCGGCGACCCAGCAAGACTGAGTCCACAGTGCTCTACCCAAAACTTGGGAAAAGTGGGCTATCCACCCCCACCACACTCACTAAACCATTTATAATAGTTGTTAACCTTAAATAGTTACCTATTAGTACATTTAAATAGTCTAATACTAGCTGGAAAATGAGTAAAGGGAAGGGAACAGGCGGCTCTAAGAAAGCAGGGACCCCTCCCCCACCCTCTCCCTCTTCAGCTGCAACAAAGGTGTCTTCAGCTACTTCAGGAGATTTACCAATGAAGATGAGCTTTGAGGAGATGTTTGCCAGGTGGGAGGCGAAGATTGATGCTTTTATCGATGAGTCTCGGCAGAGCAGAGAAGCACTATCAGCCGAGCTGCAGAAGCAGGGCAGAGACATTCAGGAATTGGGGTGCCGAGTCAGAGAGGTGGAGTCGAAGGCCGCAGCCTCAGAGACTGGGATAAAATCAACAGCCGACCACATCCGTTTTCTCGAGAATCGAGTTCAGAACCTAGAAAACCACATTGATGACCTCGAAAATCGATGTCGTAGAAAAAATATTCGGTTGTTGGGCCTTCCCGAGCAGGAAGAGGGAGGCCAGCTGACAGCATTCTTAGAGCATTGGCTGCCACAACTTTTAAATCTGCAGGCTGGATCAGGCCAGGTAAGGGTAGAATGGGCCTACCGGGTCACAGTACGTGGGCCCGGCTCAACCCAGCGCCCACGCCCGGTCCTGTTCCAGCTGCAGAGCTATAGGGAGAGGCAGATGCTCCTGGAAGCCTCAAGAAATCTGGGAAAAGATCCCCAAGCTATGACCCACAAAGGATCCAGGATCATGCTGTTCCAGGACTTCTCCCCAGCTTTGGTCCGAAAGAGGAAGGCATTCGATGAGGCGAAGAAGCGTTTAAGGGACTTAAATATCCAGTACTCCTTACGATATCCAGCGACGCTACGCTTTAGCCACGAAGGATCCATATATAACTTCGGATCACCGGAGAAGGCTAAGGAATTCTTGGACTCTCTTAAATAAGCTGTAAGAGATTGTGGACGCTGGTCTGCCTTTCCCATTATTTTGGTTTACATCCCTTCATCTTTTCTTATCTTTCCCCCTATGTGTGTATGTACATATATATGTTGGGGCGTTTGGTTAATGTTGATGGGGGGAGGTGGTTACCTTATTCTATTTTACTTCTGTTTTTAAGAGCGGGGTTGTTTTTCTTTCCCCTGTTATTTTGTGGTATTATATTTAAGTATTACGTGTTGAGATTGTAATCTTATAGTTATATATGGTATTAATATTCCCAAATATATTTAGATGTGGGTGTGGGTGGGGGTGGGGTGTTCACTGTTAACTCTAGCTTTATATTATATTTGAACTCTCCTCATTTTATTGAGGAACACCTGGGTCAAGGGTGGGGCACTGGTTGGAAGAGGGTAAGATGGACTGTGGGAGAGGAAGTGACGCTCCCTGGAAACAAGGGAGAAAATCTCCAATTCGGAATGTTTTATATTTTTTATACTTAGAAAGAGTTTTTTGTTATATTGTTTTGAGTGTATCAGAGAATCTTTACTTTTGTAAATCTTGTATGCTCCATGCTCGGGATGTTCTAGATAGGGTTTCCCCTCCCGAGGGGTCTCGGATCTGTCCAGATGATTATGGCTGAACAGTCGGTTAAGTGGTGCACCTGGAATGTCAGGGGGAGTAATTCACCAGTTAAAAGGAAGAAAATATTATCAAATCTTAAGAAGGAGAGAGTTGATATAGCTCTCCTACAGGAGACACACCTGTCGGATAAAGAACACTTAAAATTACGACAGGGCGGATTCGATCAGGCCTTTTTTTCCTCTTTTAATTCAAAAAGCAGGGGAGTCGTTATCCTTGTCCAGAAGAACTTCCCTTTGAAAATTCTAAATCAGATAAAAGACGAATCTGGACGATATATTTTGATTAAAGCCCTCATAAATGGAGAGGAATATGGGATCTTAAATGTATACTGCCCCCCGGCACACCCCTTTAAATTCATAACGGAAGCTTTTTCAAAACTGATGGCCTTTGGTGCCCGTCATACAATTATAGGGGGAGACTTTAATTGTATTATGGATCCGGAAATAGACAGGATTCCCAAGAGTGCCGCTGGAGTATCTCCCAGATCTAGACAACTGGCGGACCTGAATAAAGAATTAGGATTGGTAGATGTATGGAGATGTCTCCATCCACAGGGTAGAGATTTTTCTTTCTACTCTAATCCACATAAATGTCACACAAGAATTGATATGTTTTTTGCCCCATCGATTTTTCTAAACTCTATAGCAACCTGTAAAATAGGTACTATAGCAATCTCTGACCATGCCGCTGTATACATGGAAACTAAGGTAAAGAACAATGGGACATCTGCTCGGCATTGGCGTATGGACCCCTTCCTGATAAAAGATAGCAAATTTTTAAAGTACTTCTCCCAAGAACTTAAAACTTTTTTAGAAATTAATACTGGTACGGCTAGCAATCCGTCAATGATGTGGGAGACCATCAAAGCTTATGCACGAGGTTTGATCATCTCCTATTCAGCGACCCAGAGGAAAATGAAGGGAGAGCAACAGCGTCTGCTCGAAGCTCGCCTAAAAGCAGCCGAAACAGCATACGCTGATAGACCTTCTATCACAAAATTGCAGAGGATTACAGCTCTTAGGACAGCTTTAAACACCGCGCTTACTCAAACGGCTAAAAGGGAAATATTATTTGCGAAACAAAGATTATATGAATATGGCGACAAACCGGGTAGATACTTAGCATTTCTTGCAAAGAAAAAGAAAGCCCCTCAAACTATTCCGACCATCAAGGAAAGTACAGGTACCCTGACTCATGATCATAAAAAAATCAATGCGACCTTTAAAGAATTTTATTCTGAACTATATAGATCGCAGGATTGTGAAGATAGGATTAGGAGGATGCAGTCATTTTTTAAAAATTTGACCTTCCCGGGCCTGACTCCGGAACAGGTGTCGGCCCTAAATACCCCTTTAACAGTCCAAGAAATACTTGAGGCAATTAGGCAACTTCAGAGCGGAAAAGCACCGGGCCCGGATGGTTTTCAAGCTGAATTCTATAAAGAATTTACAGGAATATTGGTTGACCCACTTATGGATATGTATAATTTTGCGCATAGTCAGGTCTGTCTCCCGCCCACGCTGAAAGAAGCAAATATTTCTCTTATCCTCAAAAAAGGAAAAGACCCAGAAGATTGTGTATCTTACAGACCAATATCCTTACTAAATGTAGACTTTAAAATTCTCTCAAAAATGTTAGCACTAAGACTAGAAAGGGTACTGCCATATATTATAAAGGAGGACCAGACGGGATTTATTAAGGGCCGCAGATCATCCAATAATATCAGAAGGGTCTTGAATATGATCCAAGCCTGTCATCAGGGAAAGATACCAGGAGTAGTAATTTCATTGGATGCGGAAAAGGCATTTGATAGGGTTGAATGGTCATATTTATTTTACACATTGGAAAGGTTTGGCGTTGGACAGGTGTTTACCAAATGGGTTTCAACATTGTATAATGACCCCAAAGCAGCTGTTATTACTAATGGGTTAAGATCGGATGGCTTCAGTGTGGGTAGGGGCTGCCGTCAAGGATGTCCTCTCTCACCATTGTTGTTTACACTGATAATCGAACCATTAGCAGAAGCCATCCGGACTGATCCTAATATAATGGCCCCGAGGATTGGTACAGGTAAACACAAAATTACCCTCTATGCAGATGACATTCTCTTATTCCTCAGTAATCCTTTAATGTCAGTGCCTCGTCTAATTCAAGTTATTAATACATTTAGTGCATTCTCAGGCTATAAAATTAATTTTTCAAAATCGGAAGCCATGCCAATGGGTGGCCTGGCTATGATACCCCACTTAATGGACGGATCCCCTTTTCCCTTCCGTTGGTCCCTGGAGGGCTTCTTATATTTAGGTATTTTTATCACGCCAGTATTTGATCAGCTGTATAGGGCTAATTTTGTACAATTAATGGAAAGGATAAGGCAGGACCTCCAGCGATGGAGAGACCTTCCGATTTCCTGGCTAGGGAGAATAGCATTAATTAAAATGAATGTTCTGCCCCGTCTCTTATATCCTATGAGAATGCTCCCGCTGATGCTGCCAAGGCTAGCCCTACGTAAATTATATGGCTGGTTGGGCTCCTTTATTTGGAACCATAGACGGCCCCTTATTAAGCTGAAGAAGCTACAGCTTCCACAGGCAAGGGGAGGACTGGACTTCCCAGACTTTAGGAAATATCAGTTAAGCTCCCTACTAAGTTACATAGCTGATTGGGTTTCATCTGATCCACAATCAATTTGGCTGGATATCGAAGCCTCCCAAGTAAAATACCCACTTATTAACCTTTTATTTTCAGATAAGAGGAAAATCATTACAGACCACTGTAAAAATCCCATAATATTAAACACAATTAAGGCCTGGAATATAATGCGGCAAAATGAGGGTAACTCATATAAAACATCCCCCCATGCACCAATAGTAGGCGCATGGGGATTCCAACCGGGGATTACAGATGCCACCTTTAAACTCTGGAGATCCAGGGGCATCTCATGCTTTGGGGACCTATTTAAAGATGGGATCCTGATGTCCTTTGAGCAGCTGTGTCTGAAATTCGGAATACCTAATGGGGATCTCTTTCGATACTTCCAAGTTCGAGATTATATACAGAGGAAGACTACATTAATAGATAGTCTTTATAAATCAGACAGAGAACGTAATGTCTTACGACCAGCGGGGGCATCCTCCGTTAGTACTATATACCATTTGTTACATGAAGGAGTCTCAGGAGACATGGATGACCTGCTTAAAACATGGGAGCAGGACTTGGGGCTAGAAATCTCTGAGGATATGTGGAATGACATTTGGGAAAATGCTAGAAGAATTGCTATCTGTAACAGAACTCAGGCTATCCAACTAAAGATACTTCATAGGGCCCATATAGCTCCGGCTCGACTGGCAAAATTTAAGGCAGGAGCATCTCCAATGTGTCCCAAATGCAAAATAGAGGTGGGTACTCTTGTACATTGTCTGTGGACTTGTCAGAAAATCCGCAGATACTGGACTAAAGTGGCAAATACCCTGACAGAAATTTTAGGAACGGAAATTAGGGTGGACCCTGTATCTCTCCTTTTGGGCTTTTCGAACCTCTCATCTCTGGATATGCATGGGAAGAGACTATTTTCTATTCTCTCTTTCTGTGCAAGGAAAAATATTTTGGTGAACTGGGTGGCTGAGGGCCCCCCTGGACTTTCAAATTGGCACAGATTAATTATGGAATATATCCCCCTTGACTTCCTCACAAATATGGTGCACCGAAAGACTGAATTATTTTATAAAATATGGCAGCCCTTTTTGAATTATATAAATGCAGATATTTCGGCTATCCTAACAAGGGCTTTTATTTAGTGAAGATTTCAGACCGGGCTGCTCCGGGGCCCCTTGGGAGAGGAATCCTGCGCGAATACGGGTTTTATTATATTTGATGTTTATACATTCCGAGCATGTAAGAGACTTAGGTATACACTCTGGTTAGTTATAAGTTAGATTAGTAGAAAGTTGAGTTTTTTTTTCTTTCTTTTTTCGTTTCTTTTTTTTTCTTTTTTTGTTTTCTTTCTTTCTCTTTTCTTTGTTAAATTATGACTATTGTATATATGATTTAATTGTACATCAATGTTTGTATTTGAGAGTTTTGTTTATTTTTGTAAATTTGCAAAAATGTTAAATTTCAATAAAAATATCTACAAAAAAAAAAAAATTCTGGACTGCATATACCATAGTACCAGACCTTAGAAAGTATCAGCTTCTGAGAGTATTAAAAAACATACACAAACAAAACTAAAGTACAATAGACTTGACCTTTCAAACAGAGTAATAAAACCTAAGTAAGTTAAAATTCTGAAATTATGTGCTTGCCAAAATGCAAGTATTCTAGAAGGTACGCTGACCAGGTGCTACTCTTGCTGCTTTTTTCATGTGTACCCATCACCTGCAGTTTGGCGGCCCCACATACACTTCCTAGGACAAGCCTGCCTCTGGCCTCTGATCATCAGTCAACTCCACATTATCTACAATTGCTTTTGTTGACCTTGAAATACTTCCCTTTTGGATCTGCAATATACTTCTGTTGTAATTCCTGACACAAATCAGCCAGACACAAGGAACAGTTATACATTCGCAATGTTTCCAACAGACATTCCCATTTATTGACCTAAATTGCTGTCTTAAACAGTCTAGTTGTGTGTTTTCCCCCATTATATCTGCCAAAAGGATTAGATGGTTCCAGGAGCTGAATGTTGCCTGATGACCATCGATTTTCCAGGTCTGCAATAAGGGTTTGTATAAATGTGTTCACTTTAAGTCTACAGGCAGTGTGGCATAATTTAAATGTATTAATATTTTGAACATATATTTTTTGTAGGCTTTTATTTCTGTTTCATTGTAATGTGAACAATGTGATAATTAGTGACCAAGGAAAGGTAAGGACTATGGGACTGTTGCCGAATAAGGAAGGGTGTTGAGATTATTAATAATTCATTTGAATTAGTTCTACATTTATGAGCCAGGCAGAAAGGGGCTGCATAGGTTACAATCTCCCATTCTCCAGCTCTTTACTCCTGTTCCAGTAGCTCCCCCTGCCCTATATGGTCTCTCCTTATTCTCCTAAGCAACTGAGCACTCCTGTTTGGGATCACCTTAAAGTTATTAAAATGTTTGTCCCTGGGTGGAGGAGTCCAGAACTCTAGTAGAGGGCATGGGTTTAGGATGGGAGGGGAAAGATATAAAAGGGACCTAAGGAATAACTTTTTCACACAGAGGGTGGTGCGTGTACGGAATGAGCTGCCAGAGGAAGGTACAATTACAAATTTAAAAGAAATCTGGATGCGTATATGAATTAGAAGTGTTTAGAGGGACATGGGCCAAGTGCTGGCAAGTGGGACTAGATTAATTTAAGATACCTGGTCGGCATGGACGAATTGGACTGAAGGGTCTGTTTCTGTGCTGTACATCTCTATGACTCTAAGCCCTGCAACCCTACTCGCTAAAATTGAAACTTGAAGCAACAATAGAGAGCATACAAACATTTGTATAAACCTAACAACAGCAAGAAGAAATCAACCAGCAACTAATTTGTAAGAATTTGATCATTCCATCAAATAATATCATGAAGGGGAGGGAGAGCTGTTTCACTTAGTGCTGTTTGGTTGTGCAATGTTTTGGGAGAGTGGTGATTGGTGAGTAAGGCTGCAAACTGGCAGCAATGGAAGCAAACCAACCGGGAATTTGTGTTGCAGACGTTTCGTCCCCTGTCTGGGTGACATCCTCAGTGCTTGGGAGCCTCCTGTGAAGCGCTTTTGTGATGTTTCCTCTGGTATTTATAGTGGTTTGTCTCTGCCGCTTCCGGTTGTCAGTTCCAGCTGTCCATTGTAGTGGCCGGTATATTGGGTCCAAGTCGATGTGCTTGTTGATTGAATCTGTGGATGACTGCCATGCCTCTAGGAATTCCCTGGCTGTTCTCTGTTTGGCTTGTCCTATAATAGTAGTGTTGTCCCAATCGAACTCATGTTGCTTGTCATCTGCGTGTGTGGCTACTAAGGATAGCTGGTCGTGTCGTTTCGTGGCTAGTTGGTGTTCATGGATACGGATCATTAGCTGTCTTCCTGTTTGTACTATGTAGTGTTTTGTGCAGTCCTTGCATGGGATTTTGTACGCTACATTGGTTTTGCTCATACTGGGGATCGGGTCCTTTGTCCTGGTGAGTTGTTGTCTGAGAGTGGCTGTTGGTTTATTTGCTGTTATGAGTCCTAGTGGTCGTAGTAGTCTGGCTGTCAGTTCAGAAATGTTCTTGATATATGGTAATGTGGCTAGTCCTTTGGGTTGTGACATGTCCTCATTCCGTTGTCTTTCCCTTAGGCATCCGTTGATGAAATTGCGCGGATATCCATTTTTGGCAAATACATTGTAGAGGTGTTCTTCTTCCTCTTTTTGCAGTTCTGGTGTGCTGCAGTGTGTTGTGGCCCTTTTGAACAGTGACTTGATGCAACTTCTTTTGTGTGTGTTGGGGTGGTTGCTTTTGTAGTTCAGGACTTTGTTTGTGTGTGTGGCTTTCCTGTATACCTTTGTGGTGAATTCTCCATTCAGTGTTCTCTGTACTATCACGTCTAGGAATGGGAGTTGGTTGTCCTTTCCTTCCTATCTAGTGAATCTGATTCCTGTGAGTGTGGTGTTGATGATCCGATGTGTGTTCTCTATTTCTGTGTTTTTAATGATTACTAAGGTGTCATCCACGTATCTGACCAAGAGTTTGGGTTGAATTTGCGGTAATACTGTTTGTTCTAATCTTTGCATTACAGCTTCTGCTATGAGTCCAGAGATGGGTCAGCCCATGGGTGTGCCGTTGATTTGTTCATATATTTGGTTGTTGAATGTGAAACTATGGTCTCATTCGATGTAACGGCACTGTTCACCTCTATCGACAAAACCCTAGCCAGAGAAACAATAGCCAACCTGCTGGACATACAGAACAGACAACAAGACGGGGAACCTATCAACAAAGACTGCATACTCAAACTACTGGACCTGTGCCTCACAATACACTTCACATTCAACAACCAAATATATGAACAAATCAATGGCACACCCATGGGCCCACCCATCTCTGGACTCATAGCAGAAACTGTAATGCAAAAGTTAGAACAAATAGTCTTACCGCAAATTCAACCCAAACTCTGGGTCAGATATGTGGATGACACTTTAGTAATCATTGAAAATACAGAAATAAAGAACACACACTGGATCATCAACACCACACTCACAGGAATCAGATTCACTAGAGAGGAAGGAAACGACAACCAACTCCCATTCCTAGACGTGATAGTACAGAGAACACTGAACGGAGAATTCACCACAAAGGTATACAGGAAAGCCACACACACAAACAAAGTCCTGAACTACAAAAGCAACCACCCCAACACACACAAAAGAAGTTGCATCAAGTCACTGTTCAAAAGGGCCACAACACACTGCAGCACACCAGAACTGCAAAAAGAGGAAGAACACCTCTACAATGTATTCGCCAAAAACGGATCCCCCGCAATTTCATCAACAGATGCCTAAGGGAAAGACAACGGAATGAGGACATGCCGCAACCCAAAGGACTAGCCACACTACCATACATCAAGAACATTTCTGAACTGACAGCCAGACTACTACGACCACTAGGACTCATAACAGCACACAAACCAACAGCCACTCTCAGACAACAGCTCACCAGGTCAAAGGACCCGATACCCAGCATGAGCAAAACCAAAGTCCCATGCTAGGACTTCACATAACACTACATAGGACAAACAGGAAGACAGCTAACGATCCGCATCCATGAACACCAACTAGCCACGAAACCAGCTATCCTTAGTAGCCACACACGCAGATGATAAGCAACATGAGTTCGATTGGGACAATACTACTATTATAGGACAAGCCAAACAGAGAACAGCCAGGGAATTCCTAGAGACATGGCACTCATCCACAGATTCAATCAACAAGCACATCGACCTGGACCCAATATACCGGCCACTGCAGCGGACAGCTGGAACTGACAACCGGAAGCGGCAGATACAAATCACTATAAATGCTAGAGGAAACATCACAGAAGCACTTCACAGGAGGCTCCCAAGCACCGAGGATGTCACCTAGACAGGGGACGAAATGTCTGCAACACAAATTCCCAGCTCGGCGAACAGAACCACAACAACGAGCACCCAAGCTACAAATCTTCTCACAAACTTTGAAGCAAATCAACTTTCTAGACTGATCACCGAGATACAGTGAAAAGTGTTGTTTTGCATGCTTTACAGGCAGATTGTGCCGTGCAAAATGCATCAGGGTAGTGGAACAGAGTGCAGCCATAGAGAAGATGCAGAGCGAGAGATCAGGATTAATATTTGAGAAGTCAGTTTTGACGTCTGATAACAGCGGGAAAGTCAAGATGCCACAACAACACCTCTTCCTCCTCAGGCACCTTTGGAAATTCAGCATGTCCTAAAGGACCCCCACCAACTTTTACAGATATACCACAGAAAGCGTTCTATCCAGGTCCATAATGGCCTAGTATGGCAATTGCTTTGCCCAGGACAGTAAGAAAGGTGGTGTGCTCAGCCTAGACCATCACCAAAGTCAACCTCCCATCCATTGACTCCATTTACATTTCTTGTTGCCGTGGAATGGCTGCCACCATCATCAAAGATCCCTCCCACCCTGGTAATGCTCTCTTCCAACCTCTTTCATCAGGCAGAAGCATACAGAAACTTGAACACATGCACCAACACGTTCAAGAATAGCTTCTTCCCTGCCATCATTAAACAGCCAAATTAACTCTCCAACTTCAAATAATGTCGATCTTGCTTTATGTACCTCCTTGTAGTGTATACCTCACTTTGTCTAAGCACCCTGTGATCCGTATGTTCTTGTCTGCCAAGAGCTACACATACTGTTTTTCACTGTACTTAGGTACACATGACTACAATAAATCAAAGAAAGAAGCTGTTCTTGAATCTATTTGTACATGTAATCAAACGTTTGTATCTTCTGCCCAAAGGAAGAGGGTGGAAGAGAGTATAACTGATGTAGGAGGGGTCTTGTTGGTTGCTTTACCAGGGCAGTGGGAAGTATAGATGGAGTCAATGGATGGAAGGCTGGTTCACATGACAGACTGGAGTGCGTTCACGACTCTCAGTAGTACAAGACCTACCAATCTGCAGATTTCCAGCAAATGTGAAATGTACAGGGTGTGACCCCTTTAACAAACTGCTGCCTGGCTTATATCCTGTTAGAAGTGCTGATGTATGTAGAGGAGAATCATTTTGGAGCCATAAAACATTGCTTTCAAATCTAATGATTGCCCTCTTTATCCTTGTTTATCAATGCATTATTTTTTACCAAAGAAATAATTTTGCATAGTGTATCAGATTGTTTAATGGATGCAGTCTTTGGTCTGGTTTGTTCAACAATTACGATAATTAAAATAAATGACCTTTCGGCATTAAGGACCGCGTGGACAAATCACTTTAACAAGTCTTGCTGAAGGCTCCTTTCCAAATGTTATGTTACTGCAAGTCCAATATGAGAGCTTAGTTCTTTCAAAGATATCGATGAAGGTGATTTATTGAAACAATTATTGGTGGTTAATCCTGTCCTCCCAATATCTCAGCTGATGATAAAACATGTTGTAGGTACAAAAGAAGGCCAGTAGATTGTGTTTCTTCTGCCCCTCAGTGGCAGTTCTGAGTTAACACATGAAATTCTTTTGCTTTTGCTTTGCATTGATCTATTTTTCAACATCTAAACATGCAAGTCAAACTTGTTTAGAAAATATCTGAAGGTGATCAGATTCCTGTCAATTGAATACAGTGGAATTTTGGTTTAATTGTCATTATAAAGTGACCCTTGAACTTCTGGAGAAACACATTTTGAATGTAGATGATCCTGCAAGAAAAGGAATAATGTGCAATCAATTGTATTTAATGAAATTGAGCATAGCAATCCTGTATATTTTGTTGAGGTATGTGCAAACATAGTAGAATGACTGCGTCCTAATGTTGGTTTACAGGCACAATTTTAAAGAAACTTGAGACACCTCTTAGACCTAAGATAGGAACAGGGAAGACTAGAAGTCAGGTCAACCAGCCCCTGTGGAAAGAGAAAGAGTGAACTGTCCATCAGAATTGGGTGATGCACGGACTTGAAACATTAACTGTTCCTCTCTCCTGCTGGCTGTACCCAGCATTCTCTGTTTTCATTACAGGAAGTCTGAATCCATAGCTCTTTGCTTTTAGACTTTAGGACGCGCTGTTGGATGTCACTTATTATAGGTTCATTGATTGCTTTCTCTTCATTTTTTTCACATGGCAGCTTTCTCTAGTGCAAGAGTTTGAAATCTGAATTTGCAGGTTAAATGTGTTGCTGAAATTTGGATCAAATAACAATTAAATGTATTGGGGCTACATTGTGCATCTGTGATATTACTGGGGATTCTCATCATTCTGAACTTTGCCTTTTTTTTGGCATATAATCATTGGGATGTGTCTCCCAATTAATCATAGAACTTGCCCAGTAGTTGAGATTGCTGTCCTGACTATCCCGGAGTTTGAGGGTTGAGAGGTGGTCTCATTGAAAACACATCAGATCCTGAGGTAGTTTTAATGATTAGCTGCTGAGAGGCTGTTTCCTCTAATTGGACAGTCTAGCATGAACAGGCATAGACTCAGGAAAGGGGATAATTCATTTCACAATGAAATGAGGCACAATCAATCTTTGAAATTCTATACTTTTAATCTTACAAGTTGTGGATGCTCAACCGAGTATACTGAAAGCTGAAATGGATAGTTCTCTGGACTTGACAAGAATCCAGAGAAGTGGAGATTGACAGCAAAGTTGAATAGAGGTTAAAGATCAATCATGACCTTGTTGACTGTTAGAGCATGCTTGGCAAGTCTGAAGGCGTTTCACGCTCTTATGTTTTTGTCTTCGGTAATGGAAGCACTCAACTTACAGTCAGCTCCTGCTTAGTGTACAAGGGATTACTTGTCTAGGCAGAATAATATTACAGTAATTTGATTACTTCAACACGTGGTTCCTTTGATACTTGTGTCCTTCCACTTTTTAAAATGGCGATGGGTAAAAGTCGAATCATGCAGAAATAATCAAAACCGGGAGCCTTTAAAAAAAACCTTGAGATGAAGTTTCATAGAAAGGTGACATTTGGGACTGGTAATTACTGGTGTATAAATTGGAAGCAAAGGTTAGAGATGTAAGTCACACAAAGTCCAGCTCATCAGAGTACTGCTGCAACAGGCTTTGTGGCTGGAATTTGCTAACTGTGGGAATTCTGTGCAGTAAGGGAAGATCTGCTTCTGATCTTTTGGAGAACAAAGAGTGAACCAAGAGAGAGGCTGGGACACAGCAAGAACTGAGAAACTGAGAGGGCTCGAGGGATTAATTAGCTGAGCAGGTATGTGTTTGGTTGGTGTGTTCTATAAATGCTTTTTTTTCTCTCTAACTAGGGTAATAGTTTAAATTAGGATTGGGAAACTACAAGTGGTTGTAAAAAATGATGGCTTAATAGTTAAGATAACTACAAATAAAGATTATAATTTTACAAAATAAAATGAGGCTAGTCTAAAGTACTGCAGGGCACAGTGGCAATTCTGGGAGTGGGTCACAGCCAGTTTTATTGGCCCCCATAGCGTCCAGTCTAGGGGCTTAGGGCTAACATGTTCGAACAGATATACAGTAACAAGCCATTCCACTGAAGAAACTAACAGGATGGGGTGAGGGGGTGGTTAGTGGTGGGGGAGGTTAGGAAACTCGGCAAGTTATTTTTCAGGGTTGGCCGACTTGGGGAATAGAGAGATGATCATTGTAAAGTGGGGAAGGGCAACAGTATCTTCAATAGAAAATATATGAGAAAGCATGAATGGGAAGGGGGGGGTCAAGCAGAAATTGGGAGGGGGTTCATCTACTGTCAGGAGCATCCTGGCTTCAGCAGCATCAGTGTACGCTCTTCTATGCCAGAGGCTATTGGGAGGTTGATGGTGAATGTGGGCTGGTCCAGGTTCATGTAGATAGATTTGGTGAGGACCTGGGGAGGTGTGAAGCAGATGGGTGTCACAGGAAGGTCAATCAGGAAGGCAATTTGGATGTTGAGGATCTCACTGACACATAGAGGCAGAGGAGCACTCACTGTACATCATGCTGGAAATCGAAAGTGTGCAGTGGGAAAGAAAATGGCTGTGACGACACCTGGAGTGGGCTGGGTATGTGGGTCAGTCTGTGAGGGACATGAGGTCTTTTATAGGGAAACAACATTAAACACAACCCGGAGAGGACACAGACCTGCGGGCTTCATAATCCCTGGCGACTCCTAGATATGCCAGAAATGATTAGATTAGATTAGATTACTTAGTGTGGAAACAGGCCCTTCGGCCCAACAAGTCCACACTGACCCGCAAAAGCGCAACCCACCCATACCCCTACATTTACCCCTTACCTAACACTATGGGCAATTTAGCATGGCCAATTCACCTGACCCGCACATCTTTGGACTGTGGGAGGAAACCGGAGCACCCGGAGGAAACCCACGCAGACACGGGGAGAACGTGCAAACTCCTGCATGATGTAAACTTCCAAGGGTCTGAGGGGATAGCCCACCACTGGAGTGCCCGAAGAGGAGACCTCTGAGGGGGCTGTATGAGTGGTTTTTCCTCCAGCTGGATACCTCAGACACTGCCCTCTCTTCTTGTGAGGGGGGAGTGGGGGGGCAGCTGGAGTGCTCTCTCTACATTCCCTGTCGCCCTGGAGTAGGGGGATGCTAATCAGCGAGGGGTGATGCTGCTGGTGCCAATGAAAGTGGAAGAGCATGGTATTTGGTGGGAGACGGGTGCAGAAGCAGAGATTGTGAATGTGAGATGGCAGAGTGCCATTTACCCTGGCACAGTGGAGAAGGTCATTGACCACCTGATGGTATTATTGAATGTTCCTCCAGAATGTAGAAACACCATTGACCTGAGCAGTGGCCCTGAACCGGGCTGCCAAATTCTGGTCACACGACCTTTGCTACCAGTCTCCTTTGCACTACCACCTCGACCAATACATCTAACAGAATCTCGGTGCCAACTTCCCCTTCTCTGCCATCTTCCAGAAACATCCTTGACTGAGCTCAGAATGCCTGTGCTTGTCTGGGTGCACTGCAGCCTTTTGAAGTCTCAAGGGATGCTGGTCTTTTGGCAGATATCTGTTGGGTGTTGAATTTGATGTGAGGGATGCCTTGGAGGTGAGATAGGTAGTCATTGGCACATTTGGTAAGACACAGCAAGAAATGGCAAAGGCCTCGTGATGGGAATTCCCCTTAAAAAAAACTAGTTGCAACCTGCGCTTGGCGAAAACAAAATTGCACATTCAGCCCCTGCTTTCAGCAGGTTTCAAAGAAAAACATAAGCCCCTCGAATGTACAAAGACTTTATAGGAGGTTTCACAGCCTTTGATAATGCAATGCTGGTCAATTTTGCACAACAGCAACAGAAGAACACAACGTAGCTAGAAGCAAAATAACACTGTGCTGTCACAGTTTTTTGAACTCCATATGGATGGAAATGATCTCTCTCAATCTTTTTCCTCTGCCGTAGTTGTGGGTATGTTCGCTGAGCTGGGAATTTGATTTGTAGACGTTTTGTCCCTTGTCTAGGGCTACGCAAGCCTTCAACCTCTGTCTGAATCTTTCTCGCTTCCTTCTAATGGGCAACCCGGTGGCTCATGGTTAGCACTGCTGCCTCTCAGCGCCACGGACCTGGATTCGATTCCAGCCTCAGGCCACTGTCTGTGTGGAGTTTGCATGTTCTGCTCATGTCTGCGTGGGTTTCCTCCGGGTGCTCCGGTTTCCTCCCACAATCCGAAGATGTGCAAGTTAGTTAAATTGGCCATGTTAGATTACCCATAGTGTTCACAGATGTGTCGGTTGGGTGCATTAGTTAGGGTAAACGTAGAGTAATAGAGTGGGGGAATGGGTCTGGGTGGGTTGCTCTTCGGATGGTCAATGTGGTCTTGTTGGGCCACATGGCCTGTTTCCACACTGTAGGGATTCTATGATACATTCTCCTCTCTGACTGTTTTTCACTATCTCCATGGAAATTACTGAATCTGCTTAGGAAGCCTCAAAATTAATTCCTGGTGGTTTTCATCATGTCATATCCCTTTGAAAGGTTATGAATGCTCTACAATTGAAATTTTCTCAGATATTTGTCAGGGGAAAGACATCACAAGAAATGTCAGTGACGTGGCTAAATGGATCTAATTGAATAACGGAACAGGCTCAAGGAGCAGAAAGGCTTACTCCTGTTCCTCTGCTCCTTTGGTCAGACTGGCCCCATGTATTAAATGTCAAGTTTGTTTCTAATATCATTAGATTTTTACTGCACAGAAGAAGCCAAAGTAGCTGATCACACCCAATAGAGAATAGGTGTGTCATTTGTGGCAAATTGAAATTCTAGTTTCTGATAACCATCTTTCCTTGACCTGCTCTGATATTTCAGCTGACTTTCTCTCCCATTTTGTCTACCATTCAGCTCATAATACGTTTGAAGAGATTTTTTTCTCTGTCTGAATGCTTCAACCAGTGAAGCACAACATGAATAAAAAAATTTGTGAATCAATGAATACATTTAATATGTGGCTGCTCAACCTCAATTACATTAGTGTTAGATTCTGAAAATGGCATCACCATTTCTCTGTCATGTCCTGCTATATTGCAAGATCAAAAGATTCAATTTTCTTTAGCGTTTGCTGTGGTTGGTTCTTTAACTGATTTGATACAAAGCGTCATTTACAATTCAACATTGCAAGAGCATCAGATAAATGCCTACAATGAAATCATGTTGGCCACTATCAATCAAATTCAGATTTGTTCTGTTCCTCGAATTGGGTTCTCTGAACTTTTTAAATCTTTGTAAGTTTCAAGACACTGAAATATACCTTTGTTCTTTAAAAGAGAGGCCCCTGATTGTTAAACTGAGAATGGGAATGGGGCTAGTGAGCCTTTAAGTTGAAGTGGGACCTGAGGAACCTAGAGATATGGAGGCCTGGCTGACCTTCACAGCTAGGCCTCACTCACACAACTCTTCCTGGAGTTGATGGCTGGCCACTGCCTGCCTATTCATGTACTTGTCCAAATGTCCCTTAAATGTTGTAACTGTACCTGCCTCCACTATTTCCACTGGAAGTTCATTCCACACACAAACCACTCTCTTTGTTTAAAAAAAAAGTTACCCCTCGTGTCCTTTTAAAATCTTTCTCCTCTCACCTCAAAAAATGCCTAGAGATATGAACACCTTCACGCTAGGGAAAAGATCTTTGTCATTCACCTTATCCATGCACTTCATGATTTTATAAAACCTCAATAAGATCGCCCCTTAATGGTTTATGCTCCAGTGAAAAGAAGATGCCGGTAAATCTTTTCTGAACCCTCTCCAGTTTAATAATATTCTTCATATAACAGGGGGACCAGAATAGCACATAGGACTCCAGAAGAGGCCTCACCAATGTCCTGCACAGCCTCGATGTGGAGGTGCTGGTGTTGGATTAGTGTGGACAAATTCAGAAGTCACATGACACCAGAATATAGTCCAATAGGTTTATTTGAAAACACAAGTTTTCGGAGCACTGCTCCTTTATCAGGAACCTTTTTTAAAAAACTCCTGATGAAGGAGCAGTGTTCCGAAAACTGCTCAAATAAACCTGTTTGACTATAACCTGGTGTTGTGTGATTTCTGACTCTGTAGAGCTTCAACATAGTGTCCCAACACCTACACATGGGGCAACTTCTTTACACAGAGAGAGGTTAGTGTGTGGAATGAACTGCTAGAGGAAGTGGTGGATGCGGGTACAGTTACAGCAACTGAAAGACATTTGGATAACTTCATTAATAGGAGGAATATGGGCCAAATGCAGGCAGGTGGAACTGGTATATTTTGGGAACATGTTTGGCATGGACAGGTTGGATCGAAGGGTGTGTTTCCAGGCTGTATGAATTGGCTGATGTGTGCGACTGGAAGCTGGGTGCAGGAAGCCATAGGAACAGAGCTGGGGGGTGGGTGGGGGGTAAGCTGGTGGTGATGTTTTCAATCTCTAAAGGCCACCAAGGACAGCGGTATTGAAAGCAGGATCAGGGGACAGCTTGTAATATGACTAGGACCTCAGAGCAAGTTCAGAATTATAGGAAGTACCTTCCAGCAACTCAACAAATCGGATTGCTTTGTTGCTCCCATTGAGAGATTCACTGCCTGTTATACACAAAAGTCCTTATCAATGCTATGTTCTTCCTGTGAGGGTGACGCTTAAGGTACACGTAGGTCAGACCAGATAAGGATGACAGATTTCCTTGCCTAAAGGACATTAGTGAACCAGATGGATTTTTACAATGAACAATATTTACAAGGTTGCCTGTTTTTAGTTTCAGAATTCATGAATTCGTATTTCACCATCTGGCACATGAGATTTGAACCTCTGGCTTCAGGACATTAGCTTGGAACTGTGGATAAGTAGTCCAGTGGCATTGCCTCCATAAGTAAGTAAAGGTAGATGTCTATTAGTAGTTCTTCAGCAAGAACATGTTCAACATAAAAGAATCCAATTTTAAAAAATCCAAAAGAAGGTATAACAAACAAAACAAGGCTATTTATTTATAATGAGTAATTTTCATAAATTGGCCAAATTTTGCCTCCAGCATTCCATGTTAAGATAATATGAATACAATGAGTGATTTTTTTCCCCTCCAATATACTAGCTAAGGTATAGCTATCAAAGCCATCAGACCACACAATGCATATCTAGCTAACCAGTTAAGGGATTTGTCTCAAGTATTAAACTCCTGTGGCCAAAATAGAGAAACTGTAAGAACAAAAACCTCTGTAATTTGAGCCTGTGTCTGAATATGCCCAAACATTTCTTGGAAATGCTTATTTCAGATAACAATTTTATTAGAGTGAAACCTACCTGATACAGTTACCAGGATCTACCTCTTTTGGATGCACCTTCAATAATTCATGGACTATTCATGGATCAGGATACTGATTGCTATCGTACCTAAGAAAGGTGCAGATTTGGGGAAAGGCTGTTGCAATCATTCTGATTTGTACTTTTTCTTTGGTAGTACTAAGAAACACTGGTATCAGATAGCAACCGAAGCAGAAAGGCAAACCTAATGTATCTGAAAAGTTAGTTTAATAAGGGAATTGGATGAACTAAAATGGGATAGCAAAGCTAAAGACACAGCTATTAACTGAAGCAGCAATTCAAGGGTTAACGGTGTGACTGCAGTTCAAAGATTATAGGATCTGTATGATAATGATTTAACTTAAAAAAGACAGTGGGATACTAACCATTTGTAAATTGAGGATGTAAAGATCAAGTTATGATAGCCCCATAGGGCCATTCTCACATTATTAAACGTTGTTTAGTGATGGTTTAATCTGAGGGGTACTCAACCTTGAGTGGGTGGAGAAGTTGCAAATGGAAATCCTTCATAATAACCTCAGCCGGTACTGGAATTGAACCCATGCAACTGACATCACTCTGACATTAGACCAGCCATCCAGCCACGTGCAGATTTGGGAAAAGGTTGTGGCAGTCATTTTGATTTGTGCATTTTTATCTTTGGGAGTATTAAGAAACACTAGTAACAGATAAGCAAAAATAATATATCTCAGATAAAGGACTCCAATTCGAAATAAACTCCCTTCCCCCTCCCTTCCGCTCATCCCAGCCACCAACTGGATTCATTCCTCCCATTGACCAACCAGGTCATACCCTTGACCTGTTTTCACCTATCCCCATTTCACCACCCAGCCCCTGCCACCCCCTTTACATGCAGCTCCCCACACACCCACCCCAAGTCCAGAAGAAGGGTTACAACCAAAATGTTGACTTCTCCACCTCCTGATGCTGCGTTCTTCCAGCCTCCTGCTTGTCTATCCAGCCAACTGAGCTAACGACCCCCTAAGAATGGTAAGCAGCAATCGTGTAGGTACTTGTCTTACTTAAGGTGGGGGGTGGGGGCATGCGGGGAGAGTACTGACGTTTGTAAGTTTATCAATATCATAATACGCTATTAAAATGAGTGTGATCAAAGGCAAGATAATTTTCCCAGTCCAGATGGATTTGGGCTGAATTTTAGAGTTACCATTGTATACAAGGGTAGGCGTGGGCTCACCTGCATGGTGGTTTTGCAAATTTAAACAATTTTATTTTTCTGTCAGAATCATAGAATAGAATCCCTACAGCGTGGAAACAGGCTATTTGGCCCAACAAATCCACACCGATCCTCTGAAAAGTAACCCACCCAGACCCATTCCCCTACCCCATGCCCCTGACTAATGCACCTAACCTACACATCCCTGAACACTATGGGCAATTTAGCATGGCCAATTCACCTGCACATTTTTGGACTGTGGGAGGAAACCGGAGGACCCGGAGGAAACCCACACACAGGGACGATGTGCAAACTCCACACAGACGGTCATCCGAGGCTGGAATTGAACCCAAGTCCCTGGTGCTGTAGGGCAGCAGTGCGAACCACTAAGTCACTGTGCCGCCCAAATCTATGAGGGAGATTGCATATCAGTGAGAGAATTCACTGGCTACAGTAACAATAGATGTCAAATACTCCTGCCTTCTAGAAAATGATCCTCCTATTCACTGAACCTTACTGACTATCCTCAGTTACCAGTATATATGGCTGATTTCATAATGCGCTTTCTGCTTATAAACTATTTATTTTCACCTTCTATTCTTTGGATACTGAATATTTGCCAATTGGTGAATCAAAGTATGTTCACGAGGCTAATGTTTTGATAGAGAGAAAACAGCTATTATTTCAGATCCTAACAGAGAGCAGTTTAATTACATAGTGATCCCCGGCAACAGAAGATGTATTTTGAAATACAAGCCTTCTCTTGTTCCTTCAATTTTTCTGAAAGCCCCACTTACTTAGATACTTGGCAGAGCTGTTACCATTCAGGCTAGCTACAAAATAAAATGACATGAATGGCCATCAAATTTGCTTTGACATCCATATTATCCCTTTGTTAGAAAACCATGGTTACCGATGGACTCTCCCAAACTGTGGCTCACATGGCCCTCAACTCTGACCCGTTTCCTGCAATTCTGCCCTCACTCTTTTATCTCCCTCTCAGAACCATGATAGGGTTCCCCTTGTCCTCATTTTCTACCCCAGCAGCCTCCACATTCAAAGGATTATCCTCTGCTTTTTCTGACACTCGATGTTCCAATGTGTTAAATTGCAGGCTGACTGAAAACTTAACAAATGTGTCGAAAAGCATGCGGTTTATTGGAATTTGATTTAGGTAATTATCAGAAGATGACCGACAGTAACTACAAAAACACCTGTCCCAACCATTCACTGCTTTAGAACTATTAAAGTTATATTGTTCATTATGGCAGATATGTCAATGGATTAAACTTGTGTCTGGAACTACGTAATTGTGTTCATCGTATAGAAATTGAGGGTGTACTCTTTGCAATCCACAGTTGTTTGTGAGATTTCTGCTTGAAGCATTTCCGTGACCACATCAGCAAACAGAACTTCATGATTATTCCGAGATTGAGGTTTGTGCTTGTGTAAAAGCAAAATACTCTGGCTGCTGGACGTGTCAAACAAACACAGAGAATGTTGGCGAAACTCAACAGGTCTGCTAGCATCTGTAGAGAAAGAAACAGAATTAATGTTTTGAGTCCAGTATGACTCTTCTTCAAAACTATGGGCCAGTGGGCCGAGGAGTCGCAGATGGAATTTAATTTAGATAAATGTGAGGTGTTGCATTTTGGTAAGGGCAGCACTTATACAGTTAATGGCAAGGTCTTGGAAAACATTACTGAACAAAGGGTACAGGTGCACAGTTTCTTGACAGTCAAGTCGCAGGTAGACAGGGCTGTGAATAAAGCATTTGACATGCTTGCCTTCATTGGTTAGAACATTGAGCATAGGAGTTGGGACACCATGTTGCAAATGTATGGGTCAATGGTGAGGTCACTTTTAGAATATTGTGTTCAATTCTGATCTCTGTTCTATAGGAAGGATGTTGTTAAATTTGAGAGGGTGCAGAAAAGATTTACAAAGGTGTTGCCAGGGTTGGAGGGTTTGAGCTACAGGGAAAAGCTGAATAGGCTGGGGCTTTTCCCTTGGAGCCTCGGAGACTGAGGGATGACCTTATAGAGGTTTTTAAAATCATGAGGGGTATGGATAGGAGGAATAACCAGGGTCTTTTTCCTAAGGTAGGGGAGTCCTAAACTAGATGGCGTAGGTTTAAGGTGAGGGGGGATCTGAGGGGGAACTTTTTCATGCAGAGGTTGATGTGTGTGTATGGACCGAACTGTCAGAGGATGTGATGGAGGCTGGTAGAATTACAGCATTTAAAAGGCATCTGGATGGGTAAATGAGTAGGAAGGGCTTATGGACCTAATGCTGGTAAATGGGACTAGGTCAGATTGGGATATTTAGTCAGCATGAATGAGTTGGACTGAAGGGTCTGTTTCTGTGCTGTTTGACTCTATAACCAAGCAGTTGTCCAGCATTCCCTGTATTTGCGCTTATATTTAACTGCTTAAGGCTTTTCACTTTTAGAAAGTAAGCTCAAGATTAACAAGTAGCAACTGCGTACGTAATTGTTAGAGTGAAAATATGAAGACTCGATAGCGGAAGCAGTTTGATTCTGGACCAGGCTTTCATTATTCCAATTCTTCAACAGAACAATCGCAAAATACCAGTTATCTATGCAATGTGTCAATTTAATGGTCAGAGTTTTGGTATTTCACTTGCATTCACATTGCATTCAATCTACCAGTCACCTCATCAAACCCTCTTTAATCAAAAATGGTATTTATCTCTCATACTGAGAGGCTCTGTCTGGCTATCCTTACCATACTATTTTCATTGAAGTTGCATTAGGAATATTGCTGCACTGTGTAAACTGGTATTAACTTGTAAAATTTTATTTTTTTACATAACTGTGCTGCAGGATAAAATTAAATCCTGGTATGTCTCTGCAAACTACATTAAAGGTCATTTAAAAATGCTGCTAATAAATCTGATATGTAGCTGCAGTGGGTGTTATTGGCTGTTGATGGTGAACACATGTTCATCTTATTGAAATTCAACACAGCTTATAACCCTCTGATAAAACATCTCTGCTTTTCTTTTCTTTTCTTCAAATTGTGTAGAAATGAATCTCATATTACAGAGATCATAACAGTTCAAACAAGTGATGTTTGCATGTAAGAATACTCAATCAACCAATACATTGCTTTTATAACAATGAATCAGAAATACTCAGGATTGGCAGCATCTGTAGAGAGAAAAACAGTTAATGTTTGAGATGAATACAATGTGAAAGAAGAATATTGAGTTTCTTGCTATTGAAAAGGGGTTGGGGAAGGGGTGGGGTTGGGGGAAGGAGCAATTGTAGAAACAATATAAAGGGAGAAAGTCCTGCATAGGGTGAAGAGCAGAAGAGAGTTTCAAATGGTCCATACTTATATGACTGTGATATTTGTTGCAAGCATTGCTGGCAAGGTCACTGTTTATTGTTAATGTCTAATTGCCCTGTTCTTTAACTGCTGCAATGGGTAATGGCAAGGTGATGAGGACATGGGTTCACTACGATAAAGGGTCATGTTAAGACTGATATCTGAATGGCCTTCACTGGTCCAGGTCAGCAATTGAAATGGATGTCTAGGCAGAATGGTAGAGACAAAACCTGAATTTTTAAAATTCACTTGGGGGTGGAGCTGGCTGGGATAACATTTATTGTCCATCTGTACTTGCCCTTAAAACATTAAGCTGCCTTCTTGAACCATTGCAGCTTACGTGCTGGAGGTCGACCCATAATGCCCTGAGGGAGGAAATTCCAGGATTTTGACCCAGTAACAATGAAGGAACAGTGATCTATTTCCAGGTCAGGATGGTGAGTGGTTTGGAGGGGATCTTGCAAGTGGTGCTATTCCCATGTCTCTGCTGCTCTTTTCCTTCTAGATGGAGGTGTTTTCAATGGGTTTGGAAGGTGCTGTCTAAAGAAGCTTGGGAAAATTTCTGCATTGCATCTTGTGACTGAGATATGCTGCTACTGCTGTTGAGCATCAGTGATGGAGAGAGTGCATGATTGTGGATTTGGGAACATTCAAGTGTACTGCATTGATGGTGAAAAGCTTCTTGATGGAGGTGTGCTCATCCAGGCATAACTCGTTCTTTATGGATAGTGGACAGGCTTTGGGGAGTCAGGAGGCAATGTATTGCTGAAGCATTTGAAGATGTTCTAGCCTCAGACACTCCCCATGAAGAACTCTGGAGCTTTGATAACTGACCTCCAACAACCACAACCATCTTTCTTTGTGCCAGGTATGACTCCATTTTCCCTTGATTCCCATTGATTCCAGTTCTTATAGGGCTCCTTGATCCCAAATTTAATCAAATGTGGCTTACGGGCTGTAGTATCTAGAGCAGGAGTGGATAATTCAATCCCCGTCAAGTCTGCCCAGCCATTCAACAACCTTATTGGTTTGCCCCATGTCTCAACTGCGTGGTGATCAACTCGCTTATATTTAAAAGGTGGTCGGTTGATATTTGAAAGTACTTTGTGTTCTATCTTCCAAAATGCTCTTCGGTAAAGAAGTCCTGACATTGACTTCCAAAAGAAATTCTTTTGTGTTTCAGTTTTAAATGACCATCCCCTTATTCTGTAACTGTATCTCCTAGTTGAAGAATCCCCCACTAGCGGAAACGTTTTTACCTCAATATCTTCCCTGTCAAGCCCTGTGTAGTGTTCAAGAAGATCACCCCTCATTCTTCTAAACTCTAACCAATAAAGAAGTTGCCTGTTCTTGGTAAGTCAACCTCTTCAATCAGGGATCAGCTCAGTGAATCTCTTTGAACTGCCTCCAATATCAGAATGTTCCATTTCATCCAAAAACTGTATACAACACTCGAGGTGCAGCCTCCCCAACATGTTGTACAATTGTCACAAGCATTCCTTCTTAATAAACTCCAACCCCGGCAATAAAATCCAAAATTCTATTGGCTTTCTTAAATACTTGCTGCGCCTTATGCTTACTTCAATGTTTCATGCACAAGAACACTCAGATTCCTCTGTGTGACACTTTATTTGGAGTCTCGCGCGCTCTCTCTCTCTCTCTCTGTTTAAATAAAAGTCTGCCTTTTCATACATTCTACCAAACTGTGTGACCTAACACTTTTCTACATTAACCTCCATCTGCCAACTTTTGCTCATTCACTCAGTTTATCTATATCCCCTTAAAGATTCCTTATGTCCTCATCACAACATGTCCTCCTATGACATTTTTACCATTCGAAAATTTGGAACATTACACAACCCCCTCCTTGAAGTCATTTAACATAGATAGTAAATAATTGAGGCCTTAGACTGACCCTCATGGAATTCTAATAATCAAATCTTCCCTATCCGCAAAAGATCCATTAGTCCTGACTCTCTCTTGTTAACCAATCTTCCAACCCCCAGTACTGTGAGCTCCTATCTTATACAGTAACCTTTTATAATGCACCTTATCCAATGGCTTCTGAAAGTCCAAATGTACAACATCTACCAATTCCCCTCTAACAACCCTGTTTGTTCTATCCTCAGAGACTTCTCAACTTTGTCAAAGAAGATTTCCCTTTAACAAAACCATGTTGAATCTGTTTGATTGTATTAGGTTTTTCTAAATGTCCTACTCTTTCTTCCTTTAACAATGGACTCTCGTATTTTCCCCAATGATAAATGTTAGGTTAACTAGCTTATAGTTTCTAAATTTCTGCTTCCCTTCCCTCTTGAACAGGGATATGACTTTCGCAGTTTTCCAATCTCCTGGAACACTCCTGGAATCCAGTTATTTTGGGAATATTTCAACCAATAGCTCCTCTGTTTGTGTAACCACATTCTTTAAAGTCCTTGGTTGTAGGTCACAGGAACTGGAGACTTGCCTGCCTATAGCCTCATTAGTTTGTCAAATATATTGTCTCTCACATAGGGACTATTACAATAACGTTCCTCCCATTAGCAACTAGCTTATCTTTAGAATGTTTATATGTCTCTTCCATTGTGAAGACCATTTCAGAATATTGATTTATCAGTTTTTTCTCTTGTTTCCCCATTATTAATTTCCCATTTAAATCCTCCATGGGTCATAGAAGTTAGGAGCAGGAAAGGCCACTCAGCCTTTCGGTCATGGCTGACAATCCAACTTAATCGTCTGTTCCTGCTTTTTCCCTGTATCATTTGATCCCTTTAGCCCCAAGTGAAATATCCAATGTTTAGGTCATAGTGGTGCTGGAAAAGCACAGCAGGTCAGGCAGCATCTGAGGAGCAGGAAAATTGACGTTTCGGATAAAAGCCCTTCATCAGGAATAGAGGCAAGAAGCCTCCATGGTGGAGAGATAAATGGGGGGGTTCCTGAGGAGAAGGTAGCAAAGAATACACTAAGTGATTGGGGGTGGGGATGGAGGTGATAGGTCAGGGGAGAGGTTGGAGCAGATAGGTGGGGAGGAAGATAGGCAGGTAGGACAGGTCATGAGGATGACGCAGAGCTGGAAGGTTGGAACTGAGGTAAGATGGGGGGAGGGGAAATGAGGAAACTGTTGAAGTCCACATTGATGCCCTGGAGTTGAGGGCGTTCTGAGGCAGAAGATGAGGCGTTCTTCCTCCAGGCATTGGGTGGTGAGGGAGCGGCGGTGAAGGAGGCCCAGGATCTGCATGTGCTCAGCAGAGTGGGAGGGAGAGTTGAAATGTTGGGCCACGGGGTGGTGGGATTGATTGGTGCGGGTGTCCCAGAGATGTTTCCTGAAGCGCTCTGCGAGGAGGCGTCCAGTTTCCCCAATGTAGAGGAGACCGCATCAGGAGCAACGGATACAATAAATTGGTGAATGTGCAGGAGAAACTTTGATGGATGCGGAAGGCTCCTTTGGAGCCTTGGATGGTGGTGAGGGAGGAAGTGTGGGCACAGGTTTTGCAATTCCTGCGGTGGCAGAGGAGGGTGCCAGGATGGGGGAGGGTGGATTGTTGGGTGTGGACCTGACCAGGTAGTCACGGAGGGAATGGTCTTTGCGGAAAGGGGTGGGGAGAGAAATATATCCCTGGTGGTGGGGTCTGTTTGGAGGTGGCGGAAATGTTGGCGGATGATATGGTTAATGCGAATGCCTACTTGCAATCAGTGTTATAGCCTTGACTGCTTTCTGTGGTAACAAGTTCCACAGGCTGGATGGTTCAAAATTCTCATTGAGTCCATCTTTTTGATCGGAATAAATGTTTGCTGAGTGATCTGAAATATTGCTTAGGTGGTGAGGCGGTAGGGGGGTGGGGGGGGCAGGGGCGGGTTTACCTTAGTGATATTCAGTCCTCTGGGACCCTCCTTGACTCCTGTAACTCCTGAAAGGTCACCCACAATGCCTCCATTATCTCTACAGCTATATTGCCTGGGTCTGTGGGTTATTAGATAATATCACCATGCCCTTACCTCTCTGCAAAATAATTAGAACCTGCAATGTGGTAATTACAGGATGGACTTGGACAGTTGAATTAAAATGGAACTGTCCTCCAAAGATACTACAGTGATTCAAAATTAATAGTTAGATGTTTAACTGATGAATTTGCTACATTAAAATGTACTTACATTTTTCTGCAATGTTCTCTTATTCAACCATGACACACACAGGTTTAATTTTGTACAACAAATGTGTAGAATGTATTAACTAATATATTCAAAACAATTGTCTTACATATCATTTTGGAATTTTGGTTGATTGTTTTAGTTGATTCACAGTACAATATAGGGAAATCTAATATTAGAAAATCCAGTTAGTTAAATCCCTGCATATATTGTGGGAAAGCAGTAATTTGACATTTATGTCCGTGAATTTTGGAAATTTTGTTATAAGGTTTAATTTTCAGATCACTTTCATTTACTCTTTTTAAAATGTGCATATTTACTTTTCTACGATATCATTTCGCATAGTTGTGATAACTATCAAGAAGTCTGATACTTTAAATTCCGCACTTTGATTTTCTTAAGACATTATTCACAAATTTGGATATGTAACAAATTTTCCACAAATTTATATTTACAAGTGTTCAACTAGAAGCTAGGGAATAATGGATAGGTGGCAGCAATAAACAAATCCCAGTTCACACCACCTCAAATTACAAGTACAATTACACGTTTTTAATTGAACTCATCTAAATGTTAAATTTTAATTGTTAACTTAATTAGGTCCACTTAATTAGATTCTTTAAAATCAAAGATGACTATAAACTACGGGATGGCCTTGTTCATGGGAAATCATGTCTCACAAACTTGATTGAGTTTTTTGAAGAAGTAACAGACGATTGATGAGGGCAGAGCAGTAGTTGTGATCTATATGGACTTCAGTAAGGCGTTCAACAAGGTTTCCATGGGAGACCGATTAGCAAGGTTAGATCTCACGGAATACAGGGAGAACTAGCCATTTGGATACAGAACTGGCTCAAAGGTAGAAGACAGAAGTTGGTGGTGGAGGGTTGTTTTTCAGACTGGAGGCCTGTGACCAGTGGAGTGCCACAAGGGTCGGTGCTGGGCCCTCAATGTTTTGTCATTTACATAAATGATTTGGATGCGAGCATGAGGTACAGTTAGTAAGTTTGCAGATGACATAAAAATTGGAGGTGTAGTGGACAGCGAAGAGGGTTACCTCAGATTACAACAGGATCTGGACCAGATGGGCCAATGGGCTGAGACATGGCAAATGGAGTTTAATTCAGATAAATGCGAGGTACTGCATTTTGGGAAAGCAAATCTTAGCAGGACTTGTACACTTAATGGTAAGGTCCTAGGGAGTGTTGCTGAACAAAGAGATCTTGGAGTGCAGAAGCATAGCTCCTTGAAAGTGGAGTCACAGGTGGATAGGAGGTGTTTGGTATGCTTTCCTTTATTGGTCAGAGTATTGAGTACAGGAGTTGGCAGGTCATGTTGCAGCTGTACAGTACATTGGTTAGGCCACTGTTGGAATATTGTGTGCAATTCTGGTCTCCTTCCTATTGGAAAGATGTTGTAAAACTTGAAAGGGTTCAGAAAACATTTACAAGAATGTTGCCAGGGTTGGAGGATCTGAGCTACAGGGAGAGGCTGAACTGGCTGAGGCTGTTTTCCCTGGAGCATCGGAGGCTGAGGGGTGACCTTATAGAGGTTTACAAAATTATGAGGGGCATGGATAGGGTAAATAGACAAAGTCTTTAGTTCTGGACTCCCTGACCCCAGGGAAGAGAGCATAGGTTTAGGGTGAGAGGGGAAAGATATAAAAGAGACCTAAGGGGCAACTTTTTCACGCAGAGGGTAGTATGTGTATGGAATGAGCTGCTACAGGATGTGGTGGAGGCTGGTACAATTGCAACATTTAAGTGGCATTTGGATGGATATATGAATAGGAAGGGTTTGGAGGGATGTCGGCCGGGTGCTGGCAGGTGGGACTAGATTAGGTTGTGGACGTGGACGGGTTGGACCGAAGGGTCTGTTTCCATGCTGTACATCTCAATGACTATGACTAGTAATAAAACTATAGATGTAGAGTAAGTAAGGTTTCCGTAGTCAGGAGAGATCCCATTCAGAGTAAGATACAGCCCAAGTGAGTACATGGTTCAGGGAATTTGGCAATGTTTTGGCCCACAGCATGTAAGGTTTTTTTTAAAAACTGTAAATTGAAGCCTAAGATCAGGGGCACAGCACAAAACAGTGGCATCAAATCATTATGTGAACAATGGAAAACATCATGGTAACAGGCCAGTAAGCCTAACTTTCAGTGATATGGTAACTATTGGAAACAATTCTGAGGGATAAAATTAATCTGTATTTGGAGAGGCAAAGATTAGTCGAGAACAGTCAGCATGCTATTAAGTAACTGGAGGTCATATCTGGCCAATGTTTTAAAAGAGGTGACCAGGTATATAGATGAGAACAATGATTGAGTCTCCTTGGACTTCAGCAATGTTTTGAATAAGGTTCTGCATATGAGACTGATATAGACTTCACAGAAATTTAGCAACTTAAATCCACAATTGGCTGACAATCAGGAGCCAGAAGACAATGGTTAAGGGATATTTTCCTGTATCCCGTGTGAGTCCCTTCCGGTTCATGATTTATATAAACTATTTATACATGAATCCAGGAGGTTGATCAGTAAGTTTGCAGATGATGGGTAAAGAGTGAGGATAGCTTTGGATTACACTCGGGTATAAATGGACTGATCTGTTGGGCTGATCGGTGGCAAATGGAAGTCAATGTGGAAAAATGAGAGGTAAAACACTTGGGCAGGACAATCGAGACAAGGGAACACATGATGAACAGTAGAACCCTGGGAAGCACAAAGGATCAGAGGGACCTTGGTTGCATGTCGATCGGTTCCTTAAGGTGTCAGGAGAGGTAGATAAAGTGGTCAAGGCAGCATATGGTATACTTGCCCTAATTAGCTGAGGTGTACAGTTTAAGTGCAAGAGCTTTATAAATCATTAGTTAGGCTGCAGTTAAAAGTATTGTGTGCAGTTCTGGAATCCACATTATGTGAGGGATATGCCAGCATTGCAGAGGGTATAGACGAGATTTGCCAGGTAGTTGCCTGGTTCTGTTTCAGTTTTGAAGAGAGATTGGGCAGACTGGGACCGTTCTCTTTGGAGTAGAGGAGATTGAGAAGGACATGACTGAGATGAAGGGCATAGATAGGGGAGATAGGAAGGAACTTTTCCCTCGAGGGAGGGAGCAATCACCAAGAGGCATACATTTTAAGGTATGGGCAGACGATTTAGAGGAGACTTGGGGGGGAAAACATTTTCACCCAAAGGGTGGCAGGAATTTGGAACTCTCTGCCTAGAGGGATGGGGTAGCTGCAGAAACCCACATAACATAGTAGTTATTTAGATGCACACTTACAATGTGCATCAATGATGGGGCATACAATGCTGTGGGTGAAGTTCTAGAAAATAGAATTAGAATAGTTAGGTGGCTGTTTTTTGACCTGTGCAGATATGATGGACTGGAGGACTTTTTTTCTAGAGTTTAGATCTCTCTGACTCTGACATTGCAAATAAAACTTTCTGCTAAGAAACACTTTATAAGAACGTTTCTTGAGCAGTCCAAGTCTGTTTATCTGGGAGAAAATACAGCCCACAGAGAAGTGAGTCCAGCCTAACTATCATATCAGGTAAAGAAATGGGTGCTCCAGTTTTCTCCCACAGTCCAAAGATGTGTAACTTAAGCGGACTGGTTATGCTAAATTGCCCATTGTTTCCTAAGATATGTAGGCTAGGTGGATTAGCCATGGGAATTGTAGGGTTACAGAGATAGAGTGGGATGCTTTACGGAGAGAGAGTATGGACTCGCTGGCCAAATGGCCTGCTTCCACACGCTGGGGATTCTGTGAATCAAGGGGTAATCTTTGAGATCTGCCAATAGAAGTGACTTTCTATAACTCTACATGGATGTTGCTTGCATAGATTCATTAAATTGGGTGAATGAGGAGGGTGGTGGTGTGGTTATCTTTACATTTCAGGTGCTGTGATAAAGTCTTAATTATTTTGATTTAATGGATGTAGGTTTGCTTGCTGAGCTGGAAGGTTCATTTTCAGATGTTTTGTCACCCTACTAGTGAGCCTCTGGATGAAGCACTACTGGTATGGCCCACTTTTTTTTTGTGCTTCGGTATCCTTGGATTGGTGATATTATTTCCTGTTCTTTTTCTCAGGGGGTGGTAAATGGGATCCAAGTCAATGTGTTTGTTGATAGCATTCCAACTGGAACTCTACGCTGCTAGGAATTCTCACACGTGTCTCTGTTTGGCTTGTCCTAGGATGGATATGTTGACCCAGTCGAAGTGGTATCCTTCCTCTTCTGTATGTAAAGATACTCGTGAGAGAGGGTCATGTCTTTTTGTAGCTCGTTGATGTTCATGTATCCTGGTGGCTAGTTTTCTTCCTGTTTGTTACAGTTCTTGCACGGTATTTTGTAAATGGCATTAGTTTTGCTTGTTGTCAATATAGGGTCTATATAGCTGCTGTTTTAGTGTGTTAGTGGATTTGTGGGCTACCATGATGCCAAAAAAAACTCGATTTAAATTTACAAAAGAACTAGTCTTGTATCTTTAAAGTACAAATACTTGTTGCAGTCACTTGAGAGAAGGGCAAATAACTGCATATCTTTTCTGTCTGTAACAATTCTAGTTATGCAGATTTACTTCTATTTGTGCCCAGATTATCAACTGCACTATAATACTTGAGTGGTGTTAATCTTTTTTAAATGTGCAATTAGTCTAACATCTTGCAGTTGTTCATGCAATCCCAAGCAATATGATCAGGTGGCAATCAAATACAAAGAGATTAGCAGAGGAACACTTGTATTTTTAAAAAATCTTTTCTTCCAAAAACTTTTCAGTAGGCTTTAACTTCCATCCACAATTTCTTTTAAATACCAAATCAACTTTTTAAAGATAATACTACCATGGTATTTGCTTCTTAAAACTGGAACACTATGCCAGCTTATTTTTCGTACTTAAAATAGTCTGTTATCCAGCTTATGTTCTGAACCTTGTGTTCACAGTTCCTCAAATTATACAGCTCAATGCTGGCTCTGAGGAGCCTTTAATTTAGTCTATATTCTCTGAACATTTCCCTTAACTCTACTGAATTTACCACTTCAAAAATTTATCTCATTACTTTCAAGTTACTATTGATTAGCTTCCACAGTTTTTCTCAGGTAAAGCATACCAGATGAGTATTCACTATCCAGAAAAAAAATCTATCCTCCCTCAGGTACTTTTTAGTCCTTGGATTACCAATCCTCCTAGCAGTGGAATTAGCTTCTAATTTACCTTATCAAAATCCTTCATAATTAGATTTCACCCCCCCCCCACCCCAAAAAAACCTCATCTGTTTCCAAAAACAATCTTAGCTTCTCTCATTTTCCATAGAATTGATGACGCTCATTGCCAAAACTAAACTAGTACAATTTAGCTGCACGCTTTACATCTTTCTAAGTTATGGTTTCTACAGTTGGACACAACGCAATTCATTATCTGAATGAAGAGAGAGAATGGAAACAAACTGCAGTTGATACATTTCCTGCAAAACTAATCATTGTTGCATAACTTGGACAAAGTATTTCTCGATTAGCTGGAAACCTATTACCCAGGGTCCTGCTCCTGACTCCTTTTATTAATCTCTGTTTTTGTTTGTGGTACAGCAATGAATCAAAAGATAGGGGTAACTGGTGTGATTATTTGTGTCATTACATTCATGCTTACGCTAACATTGAAGTCTTCATTCTGTATTCTAGATCAAATGTTTAACATCTAATACTTAAGAAATTGACTTTTATAATCTTTACAAAAACACAACATAATTTGTTCAAGTAGCTTTGTTTATTGTCACTAAAGCATAAGGCAGTATTTTACCAAAAGGAGATAAATGCTACAAGACATCGTAGCATGCCTTTCAAGATACACCAAGCAGAATGACCAAGATGACAAAAGTATTTCACACGTCTAAATCCTTGCATAATATAAGATGCATTACTGTTTAGTCCCCAACGCATTAAAGCTGTTTTACAGTATTCTGGATTTGGACGGGAACTCTTTTACTGTATGCATGTTGGGTTGTAGAAATGGTCTAGCAGTACTGCATCTTCTATTGTCTACATTTTAACGTTTTCACCATACAATAAAAGGGTATATTTAAAATGGATGAGTTTCATTTCCTCATTTGCTGCAACACTTGTAAAATTTCTAAAACATTTTCAGCACTTGATTTTAAAAAGAGGAATGACTAAGCTAAACCAGCAGAAATTTATGCACATTAATAAGTTGTGTTGAGAGACAAGTTGTTGGAGATAAAATTAAATCAATGTAGAGAACTAATAGTTCTGAAGGTGACCAGAATCACTAGTCATTAAGGTAACTTTTTTCTTCCTTTTGAATGCATCTTTCTAGTAGGTTTTAAGATAGTGACACTGTCAATCTAAAAACAGCACTATGTTTACATTTCCTTGTTCAGCAATAAAATAACTGAGCATTTTTGTACTCAAAATGATCAAGTGCTCGTCTACTTACAATGTGACTTAAACCTCCTTGCTCAAGATTAAGAAATCGTAATACAATCAAGACAAACCCAAATTGTAAGCCTGCTGAAAAGTAAGAGTGCTACACCATTCCCTCTAAGTCCAATTTCAGCATCGATTTTGCATTACTGAAAAGTGGCAACTGGTGCAGAACTAATCAAAGAGGTTATCCTGTCCCCGTAATTAGTAGTAACAAAATAGCCCTAATTGCAAAAGCAATAAGACAAATTTGGACTGGTCCTCCTTTGTTTAGTATTTTTAGTCTGGAAAATCTCACTCTACAGCAATGTTTTTAAAACAAGATAGACATTGGACTTGAGCAACACTTTCCAAGCTAATCAGGTACTATTACAGTTTCTGTGGAAGACAATTAGTTGTACCAATAAACAAACATGCAAACAAAACTAGAACTCGCAATAAAACTGCATGGAAAACAACTGCAATTTTACGGTTTACAACACCTCAACGTTATTGTTCAGTATTCACTGCTCTTTCCCCTTTGTTTTCACATTGGTATTTTGTGCTCTCCCCTTCTAAACGTTCTCCACATTCCTTAAATGCAGGAAAGATCTGCAATAGGTTTTGGCCTCATAACTTGGCACAAAAGTGCAAGAAACATGCATCGATATAGTACTTAGTTGTTCAGTGCAGTAACTTTTAACACTCAATCCCAATGAAATGCCCAGGATGAATGCTGAAATCTTAATTGTGTTGTTTGCCAAAGTTTACATAAATTGCAGCTTGACCACTTGCAGATAGTTTACAAATATTCACAGTAGTTATTCAAAGTATTAGAAAAAGAATTGTCACAATCAGCACTCAGCAGTATTTTATAACGACACCAGCATACATAAATGGCTCTATATCCATCAGCTCAGTCTGATTCAGCCACAGGACAATGTTACATTTTTATAAACTTTTTAAAGCAGGAACTTCAATACAATTATGTAATATATAGCTGCGCTATATCAGGAAAAAACAATTTATTGAATATCCAGTGATAATGAATGGACTTAACTACGGTTGAGCATTCTACGGTTGATAACACAAATTTCACAAAGGTGCCAGATAAGCAGTGAGTGTGCCTGGCAATGCATTCAATAATTTGCTTTTAAAAAGTGTCTGTTTGTTTAATTACATAAATCCAATGCATCATCTTGGAAAACGGAAGAATAATACAAACACCTTGCCTACATTTCCAAAAGCTTCCTGAGAACAAAAATGCCTGATTAAAATCTAACGCAGCAGCAGAAATAGTTGGATCAAGTAGTGATGCACAGGACTGAAGCAAATTAAGTATTTCAAAGCGTGAGGCCAGTTTATAACAACTGCTGCACTGGTCATTTTGGAATGAGAAACAATTATTTGTGCAATCATCAAACTTCCTGGACCTCTGACATACAATCAGATTTCAAACTAATGGAGTCTGCTGTGGCTTCTACAGAAGCTGCTTTGGGACCAGTTTGACCATGTAGCTTCTGATATAAAAGCTAGGGACACTTTTACTCTTTGGTGTTACAGGATAACATAAATCCAGACACATATCAGCAAAGCATAACATGCTTCCTTTTTATGTGAATTTAATCCAAATTTCTACGACAAATTAACTCCCAATTAAAATACATTATATCGAGGAATTACATTTCACTGATCAGTATATGGAAGTTTACAATCATCTTGATTATAGAATGCATTAATACAAGAATTCGACTGGCTCCATAAACTACCAGTTATTTTTTCACTTTACAAATAAACTCATTCCACAACCTCTGTATCAACACCAGGGACATACAGATGTTGCACAAAAACATCAAATATTAGAGGTTAGAGCCTTATGAGCTGGTACTAACAGTTTCTGAACACCATGGTCTGAAACGTAAGCCGTGTCTGATTGTTGATAGGATTGTTTAAACTTTAACTGGAAACATTCGCTTGTGCAATAAGCACAGCACCTCAGACAAACTTGCTGTAAACAGTACACAAGAATCAATGATTTGTTAGTCACAAGAGTTTTGGTGAGAATTGTATATTTCATGCATAGACACATTGCAGGCCACACACATTGAAAAATATTTTGATAACCCAGTAATAGCTTTTAAATTGTTATTGGAATTATTTCTGTAGGAGAAAGATTTAACTACAGAATTTCAATGCCCGGCTGCTTTTAGTCCCTTCTAATCACAAGATTTTGTGGAGATTGGTTTAAACTGAAATCATAAGTGTACTGTTCTGATACCCTTGTCTTCAGGTTTACAGTGACAGGCATGTGAGCAAAGTTAATAGTCAAACAAAATAGCATTGTGTTCTTTTTTGAAACAGTCCTACACACACTTTGTTCACACATTCACACTGTGCAAATATCTCATTTCTTCCCTTTCCTCTAGCATTTGTTTAAAGAATGGAAAGTCTTGTTTCAACACCACTTCCATGGAAACAATTTTTTACACTCCCAATGCAACTGATTGAGGAATGTGGCAAATATTTAAGGTAGCACATTTATCTCTTTTGGCTCAAGTCTTTTGCATAGGACAGCACACGAACCAAAACTGGAAAAACATGCATCAGTGCACAGTACCACGTCAATCTCTAGCTTTAGTAAATAAATACACTGATGACGAGGCAAATTTCCTTAGTTTGGAGATACAAGCCTTGCATTCTTAAAAAAACATGCAGAAAACTTCACAAATAATCCACACTTGCTTTTATAAAAATTGCATATACTAATCCCACTATATTCCCTAAATTAAGTTTGCATAACAAATTGCAATGTGTCACTCTGATGACCATACACAAATAATTGTTTCTATCTGCATAACCAGCACTTTGCCACATCTCAAACTCTGTTTTGCCCACCTAAACAGGTTATGGCTACAAAGTGATTATCTCAAGATTTTGGCAGGAAAGAAATTGCGATTACTGCATGCTTAAATGGCAAGTTTTACTGTGAGGAGGGTCTATTCCTGAAAAGTGAAGAAAGCTACCTCACCAGGCAGGTTAATGGCTATTGCAAGCCATGACTGAGTAAATGTTATCAACCTCATGAAGCAGGTGTAACTGGAAGAGGTATTTACTGAGAAACCAATCATTTCCTCTGAAACATTAATAAAAGGTTGAGCAGGAATGCTAATAATCCTTAGCTCAAAAAGAAGAAAGCTGATGCACCTAGATAGTCAAATTGGGATGTTATTGCATGGTATTTATATCAAGCTTCACCTCCATTGATGAGTAAAAATATACGAATACCGAAAAATGTTTTCCAAATCAAATACAGTTGATACTATTTTGATCCACACAAAAAAAACTCTGCAGAAAGGTTTACACTATGAGGCAGTTCTAAAAATGGCCAAAGCTCTAAAGTGCAAGCAGCAAAATAGGCAGTGCTAAAAGGAGCCTGATCTCTATCCACTACAGCTCCTTCACCTATAATCAGAACAACATAATATCACTTTGTTTAGATATGGCTGAAGCACTCCCAGTTCAAAAGGAGGAGATGGTGCTTTTCTGAATCTCAGAAATAGATAGTCTTTTTAACTCTGTCAGAGTTAAGTTTGCAATCTGTACGCAGTGGTGAATGAATACTTTTTACAATTGCTAACCTTGACATTAGGTTTGGAGCCATGAGAGGTTCACAGGAATATGTTATGATTTCAGTTTTGCACCATTCCTAATCAGAACATTAAGTTCTTAGTTAAAATGTCACTATGCATGGATTTACTTTTACATTGTTTCAGAGAGTGCTGAAAACATTCAAAACCTGGTTGATAACTTCAGGAAAAAAACAGCATTTATTTGTATTCTGTCAACTGTGTATACCAGCACTGTACAGAATTTAGTGGCTATCCAAACTTTTATGGTTGACTTCTTAAATATGGTCTAGCACATGGGGCCAACATACATGAATGCAAAGTGATTATGTAAGCCATAAGTCTGGTTACAAAGCTGGAAATTTTGGATTGCTTCAGGTGAACTTAAGTGACATTTACCATATTTCACAGCTATAGATGTTCAAAATGTTGGTATGACAGAACTAACTTAAATAACCACAAGGGAGTTTAGATCAGATCTGCAAATCAGATTTTTAAGTCTGATCCACATAAAAGGGAACTGAAAACAAAACTGAATGGAAGTGCAGAAATACTGCTTGTAAAACAATAAAAATACTTTTACAAAATTTAATGTTACACATCCATTTTCTAATTAATTATATTTACAACAAAGGTGGAGATATTAGTTGGACTAATTTGGCAGCCAGTCAGATCAAAGATATTTAAAAGACTGTCATAGTCTGTCCGATCTCAAGACCACAAGCAAGAATGTTTGCTAATTTAGTCAATCAGAAGATGTGGCACATGAGTCCTATTGGCCACAATCAACACACCACTTACTGGAAAAGGCTGAAGTTTAACTGCAGTTTACCATCAATAACTTCACATGTTTAAAAATTATATGGAAAAGCCACTATTCTTCTTGCCTGCTACTCTGAATCTAGTCTGAATCTCAAGGCATTTGGATTGTCTGATCTAGAGTTGAATAAACTGGACCAAGTAAAGTGCTTGACAGTTATCAGAGACAGAGGCATGGCTAACCATTTAGCATGATATATAACATGAATTCACACTCCCGAGGAATAAGGAGACCTATTCAAAACTAGACAAGCAAGCGGCAACTCTAAACCTACATTAAGGTATGGCAAAGGACAAGCAACTCATCCATGTACTGGCATTCCAAAAAAACTGCAAAGTACACTTCCTGCAATACAGTATATGTGGGAAACGGGAAGAAACTTCATTAACTAATTTTTTTTTAAAATCACCTTAATGATTCCAGAATATTTCATCCTGTAGTTTCTGAATTCCAACCAAGGAAAACAGCAAAGTTCCACATTTAGCTGGTACAGATCTTTATTAAAAACACTTTTTTTTTGCTATCAGTGATCTGGCAAGATAATTTAGAAACTAATACCTCATATCCAAAAGATAGACAATTTATGTTCTGTTCAGAATATTCCTTTGTATTAAAATCGCTAAAACTACTCAAAGATCTATTAAAATGATGGGTGTTGGAAGCGGGAGGCCTTATCCATTTTGAATAAGTAAGAAGAGTAATGGCAAAACCATCAAAGTACGAATTTGGCACAGGAAACATGGAATCATTAATATGTTCCGAAATGTTGGGTGTTTATAGTCCCGATATGTTTTCTTTGGTACCTTTTTGTTATTAAGATTGCTGCTCTGGTTTTAAAATATAAACAGACTTACGTACAATACTAAAAGGCTTGGAGTACAAACTGAAATTTACTTCTAGTAAATGTAATCTGGTTAAATTTAAAGTTCAGGCAGTTTTGATTTCAAATTTGAGTTGAAGTGCACACATTCTAGATAAATCAATCCACTTATTTGCAGCCTTGAAGTTAGAGAGATAAATAAGTGACAGAAATTGGTGTATGCACACCAACGACTTTAAAACCTAAAGTTTTTAATTTAGCCTTCAACATACCTGAGATGTAAGCTCAGATTACATCTCTGAATAGTGCTTAAGCATGTTATAACTATGCCACTAAAACCCTTTTTTGAATTATAGAAGAGAACCCTGAAGTGGTTAAAGCAGAGGTGGATGACATTTCAGCTGGACCAATTCCCCCAGTCCTTACCTCATAACCAGGACTTTTATTTTTCCTTATCCAATTCATTTATGAAAGCCATGATTTGAGGTTGCCTTCTACATACTTTCAGATTGTGCAATTTGAATCATACCCATTATGTATTTTTAAGTCATATGGAGTACTTCAAAAACTGATTCTAGATTTTGCTTGTAAGGTTTTTCCATTACAGCAATAAGTCTTTGGTCATTAGCTAACTTATCAAATAATCATATCAATTCTATTTTAAAAAACTGTACCTTTTGTTCTGGTAATTTAAGGTCTATGTGCATCGAACTGGAAAACATCACGACTGCAATTTTGTTTTTAAATTGCAATATCTGGAGACATGGTTAGTATGTCATTATTATTGGTTCGAATAATAATAAAAATTTATATGAACAGTCTCCCTAGGTCAAATGAAGGAAAACCTTGAAATATTGATTGAACATATTCCCAACTCCAAGCACATTTATACAAAATGCAATGTATTTTAATATTGTAATGGTAACAAGATAGATACAGTCACAACTATGTTAGACTAATCCTTTTATTGAAGTTCTTTTGGTTTTGGGTATTTTTGACTTTACAGTAAAATCTGGTATGCTTGGCACTCACTAGAGTACGTATGCTATTTCTCATTTCCCTGAAATTACATCTGAATTTTATTTGGATCATTTGAATGATTTGAGGGCAATAAAGTGATCATGGCCTCTACTATTTTAGGAATACTAGATTTTATTTATACTAAATTATGAGATATATAAAAGATGTCTAAGGAAGCCAAGTGTACTTTGCAGTCAAGATTTAAATGCTGTTTATGTCCCTAGTAATTCTACTAAACAATTTGCTGCTGATATGGACTGCTGACTATATATCTGAGCATGTTCAGATGTGGAAGAAGTTGCTCTTTAATTAGCGTTTGGGGCCTGCTATGGTGAGTTTGTCCATCATGAAGCCACTGAACAGTACCAAAGCTGTCGCAGGATGAGGCAAAAAGAAAATCCATGTAATACTATCTCAAGTTCTGAAATGGTACAAGGAACGTCTTTTATCTCCCTGAATATAAATACATCCGCACTGCACCACACACGTACCATTCAAGCTGCTGTAATATGAAGGCCAAATAAAGCATTACTGAGAATTTTAAGAGAAAGTGCTCAAATCTGCATCCCCTTGCTCACAGTAAAAAGCTATTTTTCTGGTGTATGTGGGTGTTTGCATGCGTGTGTCTGAGTATACTTACACACATTCATTAAAACCTTTAAGAAATTACATCTTTTCTGCATCTAGAGCACTTAAATGCTTGCAATGTGATCCTTATGACCTCACTATCAGATTCAACCTACTTTTGTCTTTTATATTTCCCACTATTTACAAAAATGTTCTGTGATTTCTTTAGGTTCAAATACAGTAATCTTAATTTTCACCAGCATGCTCCCCATTAACAAGAACGTAATTGATAGCTCTGCCAGCAAAGATGTCATTTCAGCATTTTACGAACCAAATGCAGGTTGCAATAATTTCTAGTAATAAAATAGAATTTGTTAATAACTTGCCAACAGATTTAAGTGCATTAATCCCTAACTCTGTAAACCTTTTCTCTAAAACTAGCTGCTTAAATTGATGCTCGCTTACACACAAAAGGAAACGGAGCAAAATATTTAACCTTTTACACTATTGTATTAAGGAACATTTCAAAAGGAACCTGGGTGATTGCAAAATATGGTGAGCCCTGTTGTAACTTAGGTGTCAGCAACTACGGTATGATACAGATATCCCCTCTTGTAGGCACAAAGCGGGTAGAACGTAGCCACAACAAATTTGCCATCGAACATTCTTCCGGTCAGCATCTGCTGGGCCACTTTGCAGTCAGCCGCACGTCTGAATTCAACAAAAACCTAGTTTTTAAAGGAGAGAGAGAGAATCATGGTCAAATATTATTTTTAAAAAAAGTTTTGTTTATCTCAGTCTTGACAGGAGCTACAGAGCCTCTTAGAAGAAAGGGCTGTAAACTTAAACCGAATATTGAGGATTCACATTTGTATCATTCTCTGCTCCTGGACAAACTTGAGATGAACTTAGATGGTTCAAGTTTATTTGTAGTAAATAGTGTAGCTGTAAAACACAAATCACAAGCTAACACAATTTTTTCACTCATGAAAAGGAGAAGGAAAGAGGTAACCTCTAAGTATTATCAATCCAAAGTAATGCCAATCTCGATTCTCATTCTTTAATACAACCATTTCAGAAAAACACTTCTTTTAAACCTCGAATGGCAAGAATGTGGAACTCACCATTGTGTGGAGCAGCTGAGGCGAATAGCATATGATGCATTAAAGAGGAAGATAAGTAATCGAGAGCTATACTGATAGATAAGGAAAGGTGGGAGAAGACTCGTGGAGCGTGGATTGCTTGGGTTAAATGGCCTGTTTGTATGCTGCCTGTTCTACACACTGATGAAAAAAACCTTGTTTTTCCTGTAACATACCCAAAAACCAACTTTTATTGGTTAAGCCATGAGGTCTGAAAGCAGAGTTCAGTTCTGGTTTAAGTAGCACGCATTATTACTTATGTGTTCTCTGACCGATGGCAGATTCTGGTCTTTGTACCTTGAACCAATAATTCAATTTCCATTCGGTCCAACATTATTTCTGCCCTTTCTCAAAATGTTCCCTTCCCCTACCAGGCTTTTCCTGACTATGATCAACAAATTTCTTTATTCACTCACTCTCCAGAGCACTTCTTCATTTGTTACTTTTTCTGTCTAGCAGGCCCTGTCCATTCTCCTCCAACCCCACACTAGAAAGCTATTATCATCCTTCTGTAACATCCAAGTCTGACTTCCATTCAAAATCCACTCTAAACCAAGCTCCTTAAAACGTTGCTTCTTTGAATTGGGTATTCAGGAACAGTCTCTTATCCAATATGGCCTTCCCATTGCTATCCTTGTTCTTATATTTGTTACTTCTTCCATCTGTGCTTCCTAAATACATGAATTTCTGTCCTAGCTCGCTGTTCACTCCTTAATTAATTATATCTGCAGGTTATTTCTCGACCCTCAGCCCTTAGAGCCTGCTCTTCAATTTAAGATCATGACTCGTCTCATTGTAGTCTCAACTCCGCTTTCCTTTTTAAGATTCCAAAACCCTCGACATCTTTTTCTCTCAAAACTTTATTAAACTCTGCATTGAACAGATTTTGCTTTCTGGGAAAAGAGAATTTCACATACATTGAAGTCCTACCCTGGGTGAGTTATATTCCTTGCAAGCTTCAAATGAGGATTTTTACTAACAGTAAACATGGCAGGCTGCTCATGCACAGTATAAGACATGTGTAGTTTGTAATTTCCAGTAAGTTTGCTCGTTTCCTTTAAACATTAGACTCAAGAGCACAGTAGTCAAAAAAAGGACTGTGTGAATGAGCAAAAGACTGACAGGAAAACAACAGAACTTCATTGCATCAATGACCCTCCATGACAAAATGTTTAATTTTTCCCTGGATTCTAACATCTGCAATGTAGTTCTCTCTTGAACTATATATATACTTCTGTTTTGTTCAACCATCAACACGACTTTCAATACGTGGACAGACTAATCGTACAAAAGTTCAAAAATCAACATTCTTTCAGGGTAATCAATGTTTGTCTGTATGAAGTTTTCTGGCCTTTCTCCTGATAAAGTAAATATTTTTGCTGCAGCCAGGCCAGTGATTCCTTTAATGGACAATATATGTTATAGTTTATAAAATTCAAAATGGACTTCTACTAGGTAAATAAGCATTCAGTTGAATTCACCATCAACAAAGCCTCTGAAACTGGTAGGAAAGATCATCAAGGCAATATAAGACAAAGAACTACAGAGATGCTGAAGATCTGAAACTACCAAAAACAAATTGCTGCAGAAACTCGGAAGGTCTGACAACATCTGTGAAGAGACAGCAGTTAACATTTTGAGACCTGTGACTCCTGTGAAGAAGGGTCACAAGATGATCAGGGTGCTTGCTTTATTACGATTTGGCAAATTCTGAATCTGGAAAATGAACTAACTAAATTAAAGTGAACATAATTTGAGATTTCAAAAAAGCTACAGCGTGTAGATTTAATCATGCAGCACTTTTTTTTTCCAACAAGCCCATTTCTATTTTGTAGGTACAAAAAGAGCATTAATTCAGAATAATAATGCTAAAGATCTGCACGGGTGTGTTTGCCTTTTGAAACTCAATGTCAGGATGAAGAACTCTCAATGTGATCATGGTCTTTTTTTGAACTGCTGACCATGTATTATCATCTCCCTTAAGTAGGGCATTATGCAACAAGATTTGGAGTGCAGTGTCAACAATGACAGCTGCTCCTCTGGCTGTGGAACATTTATGGGAAAGAATATGTATGCAAACTTTAGATTTGACTTTAGATACCAAGGGACACTATGAACAGAAATGGGTTGCACTGGCCTCAACTTCAATTTCATTGTTACACTTGGATAGATCCCGGTCAAATGGTAGTGGTCTGGCTTCAACGACTTAAGTTGTTATGCTATAGTAATTCCTTACCTATCATGAAAGGCGAGCAATAGATTTGCAACAGTTGCTTCTTGGTCTGAATTCAACACACTAAAGGATCTAAAGTCTGAATATCATTTCTTGAATGGAATCTGCACACAATGCTGGAACTTGTGGGGAAAGTTGGGGAGAAGCAGCTAATTTCATCTCATTGGCAAATGCATAATTAATAAGGCTTCTTAAGTTGTCAAACAGTACTATTCATAAATAATATTGGGATATTTATAAATGTTGGGATATGTTGTCAATGTGTCTTAAATCTTTGGTGGACATGCGCGATGAGTTGGGACTTGTAGATGTGTGGGAGGTACTCCACCCAAATGGAAGAGACTTCATGTTCTATTTCAACCCACTCAATTGACATTTTTTTAAATGCCAATTGACGGTTTGGACAGAATACTGGCATGCAAAATTAGGAATATAGGCGTTTCGGATCATTTACCGATGTATTTAGATGTTAGATGAATCAAGGGTAGTGTATGTCACTGGCGCCATGCACTGGATCCATTTTTGTTGGGGGATAGCAAATTTGTTGAGTATATTACGAGAGAGTTCAGGGTCTTTTGGGATATCAATTCAGGTACAGTTAGTAATCCGGCAATGTTTTGGGAAGCCACTAAGGCATATTTATGAGGTCTGATCATTTCATATTCGATGACTAGAAAGAGGCAGAGGGAGGAGCAGCAACAGATGCTAGAAGTCTGGCTGAAGGTAGCTGAGAAAACATATTATAATAGGCTGTCATTGGTTAAGCTACAGCAGGTCACAGCTCTCTGAGCTGCTCTCAACTCAGTGCACACACAAGTGGCTAAAAAAAAGGTCTCCTTTGCCAAACAAAGACGGTTTGAATTTGGAGATAAGCCTGGGTAGATATCTGGCTTATTTGACTAGGAGGAAAAAAGCTTTCCAATCTATTATGTCTGTTAGGGAGAAGGCTGGTACGATTATCCGCGAATTAAAGAAGATCAATGTTAGGTTTAGGGATTATTTTGCAGAGCTATCTCGGTCGGTCGGGGGTGGGACGAGGACAGGACACAGTACAATGGGAATGCAGTCCTTTTGAAATAGGTAGTCGACAGGAGTGTCCTTTATCACCGCTGTTATTTATCTTGGCAATTGAACTGTTTGCCAAAACTATCAGGGGGGATCCTGAAATAGTATCGCCAAAGGTGGGAATGGGGGAACATAAAATCACTCTATATGCTGATGATGTGCTTTTATTTTTGGCTAATTCGGAGAAGTCTGTTCCTCGAATGATTCAAACAATTAATTCATATGGTGGTTTCTCAAGTTACAGGACCAATTTTACAAAATCAGAAGCCATGCCAGTAGGGGGATGAGTGGAGGTACCTAATCTGAAGGAATGGAGAAAGTGAGGACTGCAGATGCTGGAGATTAGAGCTGAAAAATGTGTTGCTGGAAAAGCGCAGCAGGTCAGGCAGCATCCAAGGAGCAAGAGAATCGACGTTTTGGGCATAAGCCCTTGTTCAGGAATGAAGGGCTTATGCCAGAAACGTCGATTCTCCTGCTCCTTGGATGCTGCCTGACCTGCTGCGCATTTCCAGCAACACATTTTTCAGCTCTAATCTGAAGGATGGAATGGCACTCCTTTTTAGATGGTCGCCAAAAGATTTTGTTATATTTGAGAATTTTTATTACCCCCTCCTTCCACCAGCTGTATAAAGGTAACTATGTACAACTACTAGAGAGGATAAAACAGGATTTGCAGTGGTGGGAGGGGTTATCGTTAACATGGTTGGGCTGAATAGACCTGATTAAGATGAATGTTCTTCCTTGACTGCTGTACCCCATGAGAACGCTCCCGTTGTTGTTACTAAGACAAGTGTTACGGAGGCTCAGTGTTTGGCTAGAGTCCTTTATCTAATGCCACAGGCGTCTTCTAATTAATTTCACTAAATTGTAGCTTTTGCAGGCTGAGGGAGGGGTGGATCTTCCGGATTTGAAGAAATACTAAATAAGTGCTCTGTTAACATATGTTGGTGACTGAGTATGGGGGAATTCGGAATCGATTTGGCTTGATATTAAAGCCTCACAGTCGAGATGTCCTTTAATTAATTTATTATTCATGGACAAGATGAAATCCGTCACCCAACAGTGTAAAAGTCCAATTATTTTAAATATGGTAAAAGCCTGGAGGATAATGAGGCAAGATGAAAGCAACTGGTCTAAGACTTCGCCATTTACCCCACTGGTGGGAGCCCAAGGATTTAATCCTAGAAAAATGGACTCCGGCTTTAAGGCATGGAAGAATAAGGGAATCTTCTGTCTGGGAGACTTATTCGAGGGGGAGGTCCAGATGTTATTTAGTCAGTTAAGTCAGAAATATGGATTGTCTAATAAGGACCTTTTCCAATATTTCCAGATAAGGGACTACATACAGAGGAAAAGAATACTCCAGTATATGGGGTGCTCTTTCAGGACTTTATATCATTTACAGAAGGGTCACGCCCTGGGGGACATGGAAGGACTCAGTAGGACGTGGAATCGAGAGCTAGGAAAGGATATTTCGTTGGAGGTATGGGAAGACATCTGGAGGAATGTAAGGAAAATCTCAGTATATAACAGAGTGCAGGCCATGCAATTGAAGATCTTACACAGGGCTCCTATAGCGCCAGAGAGGCTAGCTAAGTTCAAGACAGGAGTATCGTCAGGGTGTCCCAAATGTAACATTAGTATAGGCATCTCACACACTGTTACTGGTTCTGTTGTAAGATCCAGAGATACTGGAATGCTATAGTAAGGGAGCTAAAGGTCATCCTGGGGATTGAAATTAACGTAGATCCAGTATTGTTTCTTTTGGGGTTGTCAAATTTGCCCTCTCTGGGGGAACACAGGAAGAGATTGTGTAATATTCTTACTCACTGTGAGGAAGAACATTCTAGTAAACTGGACATCAGAAAAACCACCAGGTATTATGGGGTGGTATAGGCTGGTGATGGAGCATTTCCCCCAAGACTACCTCAGAAATATGGTGCACCACAAAACAGAAGTTTTACAAGATATGGCAGCCCTTTTTTAATTATATTGACCCTGACTTATCAGTAATATTAATCAGGGCTGTGGTAGGGCCATGGGAATCAGTATAGGTGCCTATACTGATTTGAAGATTTGAAGTTTTAAAACTAGAAAGAGGTTTTTATGTATCTTACCATTAAAGTCTTGAAAAATGCTGCAAGTCAAGAGACAGAATCAGGGAGCTAGGAAGAGAAGACCCTGAAATCCCAGGGTTCATGGGAAGTTGGACTGACAATCAGAGCTGTACAGCATGCAAACAGATCCTTCAGCCCAACTCGTCCGCAATGACCAGATATCCTGAATTAATTTAGTCCCATTTGGCAACACTTGGCCCATATCCCTCTAAACCCTTCCTATTCATATACCCATCCAGACGCCTTTTAAATACTGCAATTGTACTGCCTCCACTAGTTCCTCTGGCAGCTCATTCCATACATGCACCACACTCTGCGTGAAAAAGTTGCCTCTTGAGTCCCTTTAAATCTTCCCTCTCACCTTAAACCTATGCCCTCTAGTTCTGGACTCCCCCACCTCAGGGAAAAGACCTTGTCTATTTACCATATCCATACTCCTCATGATTTTATCAACCTCTAAGGTCACCCCTCAGACTCCAACGCTCCAAGGACAACAGCCGCAGCCTATTCAGCATCTCCTTATCACTCATATCCTCCAACCCTGTCAACATCCTTGTAAATCTATGTTGAACTGGTACATCATGCACACCTCAACTAGTGAAATGTTAAGTATAGTTTATGGTTTAGTATAGAGTCGAAGTTCCTACATACTGGAATTACTTGGTTGGGGGCACTGCTGAATTTCAAGGACAAGTCTTCAGTACTACTGTTTGGATGTCATAATATAATCTTTGCTAAAATTAGTGCGTTGAGACATTTCTTGATACCATTTGAAGTGAATCAAATTGGCTGAAGACTATATCTAAAACACTGTAGACCCTTTTGAAGATGACGGAGGTCAGGATGACAGTAAAAAGAAAATGCACATTTACATTTTAGACTGAAGCTTTGAAAGGTCTAATTTTTGAATATTTAATTCTAAAGAAATGAACTTGATTAACATAAGAATACATGAGGAAATAGAATTCAAAACTACTCAATCTGATGAAGAGGAGCTAATTAAGGAGTGAAATAAAAAAAAACAAATGTGCAAATCTCAATGATTCAGTTCATCAGCAAAATTTAACCAGTCATTTGCCTGAACATATGGCAAGTACAGGGAGAAAGGAAAAACTGCTAAAGTTTGTTCAATATACACCTTTAGATAATTATGTGACAACTGTGACTCAGTTGCCTCAGTGTCACAGGCTGTGGGTTCAACTCCCACTCCAGGGCTTGAATGTAACATCAATACTCCAATGCAGTACCAAGGAAGTGCTGCACTCTCAGATACAGACTTTTGAATGAGGCGTTAAACAGAGATCTGATTTGCCCACTCTGGTACAAGTATATCCTTGTCAAAACCTATCCCTCAAGTAACATCAGAAAACCAGATTCTCTGGTCATTATTACTGCAGTTGAAAAGTTGCTGTTTGCAAACTGGCTGCTGCAAAACCTATAACACAAAAATACACTGGAACACATGACTGTGAAAGGTGCCACAGTCCTCCATCCTATCTGTGCTGTTTTCATTCAGACTCTGGCTCACACTATTCATTCATTGAGATTACATTTTCCCCAAGGAATAACACTACAGTACTTTGAAAATAGAGTTAAAAATCACTCAACACCAGGTCATAGTCCAACAAGTTTATTTGGAAGCACTAGCTTTCAGAGCGCTGCTCCTTCATCAGGTGGTTGGTGAAGGAGCAACCACCTGATGAAGGAGTAGAACTCCAAAAGGCAGTGATTCCAAATAAATCTGTTGGACTATAATCTGGTGTTGAGTGATTTTTACCTTTGTGAACCCCAGTCCAACACCGTCACTTCCAAATCTTGAAAACAGATGAAATAGATAAGCATCAGGGGAAATGTTTACCTGGCCTTTACCAGGATTCTCCTTTGGGACGAGCAGAGACATAACTGGTCCAAACCTCTGGCATTCTTCCCTCACATCTTCCACAACATCTGTTTCGAAAAGAAAGCTGAGTTTTAAATTAAGTTTCAAATATAGCAATGTAAAAATACAATAAGCATTCATAGAGTCTCTACAGTGTGGAAGCAGACCATTCAGTTCATCTAGTCCATACTGAGCCTCTGAAGAGCATCCCACCCAAACCCAACTCCTCACTCTAACCTTGTAACACTGCATTTCCCATGGAAACCCACCAAGCCTATACATCCCTGGATACTATGGGCATTTCATCATGGTCATTCCACATAATCTGCACGTCTTTGAACTGTGGAGCACCAGCAGGAAACCCATGCAGCCTCAGATTGTTGCCACAGGGTGGAATCACACCCGGGTCCCTGGTGCTGAGAGGCAGCAGTGCTAACCAATAAGCCACCATGATGCCCCCATTCAAGCTGACCGAGTCAAAGCTTATTTCTTTCCAGACAACATACTTGTTTTGAAAATATCTGATGTAAGTAGAAAAAGTAACACCAACTGACCTTCATATTCTTCACACTGAAGATGGCTATCATCAATAACATTGAGTAGTCTCAGCACTGGTGTTGGAAGCATAACCAAATCTTCAATATGAGGTGCTAATAGTAAAAATTAACATAGTGAGCACTTCATTTTAGCTATTTCAATGTAAGTTAAAAATATAAAAGAAAAAGTTCATTTTTTCCCTCAACAATAAGGCATTATACTACAACTAAACAATATTGAGAATTAGTTATGAAATTTTGTCCGAAGATTCTTCCCAAATGAAAAGGGCAGGATAAAGCTGTCTCAAACACCAGTGAAGTTTTGCAAAGCACACTAATGTCCAGTTTTACTGAGCAATGGGAAGCAGAGATTTGTATATTTTAGTTTTGCAATAATACGTTGATGCAATTTGCATATGTTATAAAGACTTGAGCTAGAAATTTTACTTAGTGTGCACCTGGCATAATCTGCAGCATAGATAGAACCAAAGACATTTCAAACATCTGTAAAGAGAAACAGGTCTCTCTCCTTCTCTTTATCACTATTCTCCAATATGTTCATCAATGCCAACTATGTATAAAAATACAAGGTACATAAAGATCAGATCTCCAAGTTTCATGGCTCCAACACAATTCACAATTTATTCATATTACATGTAAACTGTCATTACACATCTGTATAAAAACCGTAAAATTCTGGACTTTGGACTCAAAAAAAAATGAAATGTAGAATACTGAACTTACCAAAGGGAATGCTGAAGAAAGGGTTGTATAAAGCATGTTCTGCTGTAGTTCTGTGTGCTGGATCATCATGAAGCATACTATAATTTAAATATTGGAAGGAGCAAAAAAAATTGTCAAATATATAAACAGAGTACATAATTTAATAGACTTTTTAAAAAATTAATTAGCTGTAAGCCATCATTTTCTTGTATTCACAGTGATGTACTTTTAAATTTTTTTATATCACTTTCGATTTCTGCTAACGTAATAGAAATAGTTTCTGTACTACAACTTAATTGCTACTATACTTGCCATATTGAAACACAGCATTCCATTAAGATTAAAACAGATCTAATACTGATTTATTTCTATTATGTAAAAATAAAAACTACTTATGACTATTTATGCAAACCATCACAACTTGGGATTTTAATAGTAAATCTGCTTCAATTCAGTGGCTGTTGATTATGAAGACATTTCATATTTAACTTGAAGACATGTGTTTTGAAGGATTGTAGAAAAAATTATCTACTTCAAGTTTCGTGGAGAATTTTGAATTGGTTTCTTTAAGAAGTCACAGAGTTCATTATGGACATGGAGATTTTTAAAAACGCGTTTTCCATGATAATGCCTGGTTGTTGGAGACCATCTGCTGGGAGATGCTTGGGGTTTGTTCTGATCTTCAGTTGGGAAAAAAAAAATGTGGAACAAGGGTCTACTCAACTGCTCTCTCCTTGCTGAACAAAAATAACTTGAGAATTTAGGATAAAAGCTATTTGTTCTTCCAGAAACATTACTGAAAGAACTGCTCAATATTGTATTTCCGGAACAAGGATTTCAGTGGCAGATGCATATGTTTAGTGACCTGTTCTTGAGTAACAGACCATTGGATTGGAAAACATGAGCATAAAACATTGGACCTTTTTTCTCATTGAGCAGTAAAATCCATCAGCTAAAGAGTTTTTCAGAAAGCCAAACTTTGCAAGAAAAATATTATTCTTTACCTTGTATGTCAAAGCATGTTTTTGGGTTATTTAGAGCAATGCAGAATGACGCAAACAGCACATGGTCAATTTCTGCTGTTTGCATCCTCCTGCTGAGGTTACTACGAAAGTCCATCTTCTCAATCTCACGCCTTGCCTGAGATGTCCTGCTGTTCAGGTTAAACTCACCAGCGCTTGTCTTTCTTTAATGAAAGAGTAGCCCTATGGTCCTTTGAGACTGTGGCGGCATTATCTTTAAAAGGGTTACATATATATACTTACACATTCCTTTTCCCACTCATACATCTAACAATTCCTGTACTCAAGTAACTTAGATAAATGCATGTACATATATGTGACTGTACATTAGTCAGTTTGCATCTTCATTGACTAAGTATTATTCTGAATAAAAAAAATTGTGTAAATTAACATGATTGAGCGATCTTTTTATTAAATCTAGATGTAGATAAGGTCTTTAGTTAAACATTTTCGTAGGTGAGAAAAATACTTTTATATTACATTATGATCCATGAGTTATGGATAAGAGCAAGAGCTCTTCCAGCACTGGTCACAACAGTTACATTTCAATCCCTGCAAGTGAATGGTGTCACATTGTGCCTGTGAGTAGTCCAACTCAAATGGAAAGTCCATATTCCGTAGCAGCTCTACAGATTTTTTAAATGAGACAATCAGTTACAAACCAAAAACATGGAGAAGACAGTTAAAAAGTAGACTTCACAATCCAAAGTTACTCAGAAGTGAAACCAAAAATAACAAATTAGGCTCCTGATAAGACTAGACATACAGCTCACTATATGTTAATTTTCAACAAAATAAATTTTATGCAGTGGGCTTTGGCTTTTGTTTGCCTCCTACCTGGTAAGTTAGTTAAACTTTTCATATCAAGACTTAGTTTAGTTTCAGTCTGTCTTCAGCAGGACTGAAATAGCAGAGTAAGGACTCATAAGAGATACAATGTCCAGTTCAATTTCAAAAGGACCTATCATTACTCCTCAGAGAAGGTACAATGAGTTCTGGACTATTGTAGTCCAGGCCCACCACTGGAGTGTCAAGTACTGCTGAACCCAAGAGAACTTTAAACATCTAGTAGGTTCACAACTTAAACATCACTTTTGTAAGAAGTCTGCTTTGACAGTCCTGCAAATATTGGCTACATTCCTGAAGCAGTGTGCTTAGATTTTAATGGTACGTTATGCATTTCGACATATGTTATTGAGTCAGAGTCCTTACATATAAATTCTTCCTTTTCTTCATTAAATTATGATTTAATTATAAATGCAATATTCACAATTATAATTATAAATGTAATACTTCACTTCAAGTACTTAGTGCATCTGAAATAACTTAAGCCAATTTAGCATGCAATAAGGGTGTCAATGCTAGCACTGTTAACAGAGTGTTAAGTTCTAGGTTATAGACCTACCCTAGTTTAGTGAGCATGTAATCTAGACTGACACATGACAATAAAAAAGCGTAAATGCAATTCTATTGGGAGTTTCACTTTGCATACAGGTTTCTTTCAAGGGCAAAAGCTTTATTTTGGATAAAATCAACAGTGAGCATTTTTTTTACATTAATGTTGTTCTCCCTCATTTATGAGATGTTGCTGCATACCTAATTATCAACAAATTGCTGCACTTCAAATATTTCACTAGTTGTGAAGCATTGGGATGTTTTATGAACAGGCTACTTAAAAAGATGCATTTTTTTGCCCACTGTGAATGCCTGCAAAAATTAACACTCTGGCTAAACAAACATCAGTAGTAGTTCTATAAAGCTTAAAACTCCCTTACATGCCTCCCTTTTCCACTCATACACCTAACAATCCCAGTTCTCAAACAACTTTGATAAATGCACGTGCCTGTGGAGAGTAAAGAAATACGAACCAATTTTCAGAAAAAAAATTGTAATGTTCAAGATGCTTAAAAAGTATAATTAACCTTTTGATAACATCTCTGAGGTGATAAACTGGGATAGCCGAGTATACCATATCTTTACTTGCAAAAATGGAATCGATGATGGCAGAACTGTTTGCCTAGATAGAATAAAATGGAAACATTTAGATCACAGCAAAAGCCCCAAATGTAATCAAAATGGTGCAATTAGGTTATTAATCTTAGAAAGATTGTGGAAGAGTTTTTTTTTCTGGTGTTATGGCCCCATAGTTTGGGTTGATAGCCAATTGGGAATATAATTGTTTTACAGAAAAGGCAAAATTGAATGAGCTTACAGAAAATACACAACATCGGCAGAAATAAATTTTGAACAATCCTATTACAAACCCTGTCACAATATGGCATGAAATGTCAATACAAAAGGTTAACTCTTCAGTCTAAAACTGCAATTGTGAAACCGTCATGTTAAAGTTTGAACATCAGGATATTTGATTGCATAGAACTTGAGTATTACTGAGACAAGACATTTTGTCGGAGCTTTTTGCTTTACATTCTTCAGACAATATTCTAAGAACAGCAAATTAAGAGGAATGAAACTTCTAATATCATTCCTAACCTGAAGGGGTGGGTAGTTTAACGACCCTAACACTTTTGCCAATGCAGTTCTAACGAGCTACTAGGAGGTTCATTGCAATAGTGACTTTTAAAAAATACCTTCTGAAATTTCAGTTCTCACTTCGGTGACGTGGAGTTCAAAAATTGGAATGAGTTTGTTACAATTTTGTCATACAAACTTTGTATCATCTCATTACTGTAACATTAATTCAAGATTAACCAAGATTTTACTGCTAAGGAGGTACAAATGGCCTGGATTTCAGTCAGCTTCAAAACGAACAAAAACCAAGTAATCATTATTGCTAACTCAAGGGATTTTCACATATCCAGCAGCAGGATAAGCAGCCAAACAAAAGATTTCTTTTTTCTCAAACTGCAAATTAGCAAGTAATTTTTAATTAAATGAAAAACTTTAAATAGAGCAAAATAAATTTAGTGCAAATATATGTGGGATTAACAAGCAACTTAAATAGCAAACTTAAAATTCAAACCTGAAGTTTATCATAACGGAGAGATTTGAAATATGAATAAATTTTGTTTTATAGAGGCAGTGAAGCTTTTCATGCCTGTTTATGGACTTTTAACCAATTATAGATTTATGTTACCACCAGAATACATCTTACTGAACAAGTATTGATATCATGACAGCATAGCACAAATGGGAAGATTTTAGTCAGTTCAATGATTTTGAATAGTTGGATTCTTGGGACATAAACAGTACACCCGCTGCAGAATCACTATCACTGAAAACTTCTACATTTCTATATTTAACACTAGACATGTGGACTCCAGACTTTGCTGTCGGTTTCAGGAGAATCATGGAGGCAAAAGTCAATAATCCCAGCCCTATTAATAGCACAATATCTGACGATTACCTTGGCGGAAGGAAAAGTGGTCCATGATGCAACACTGGGAGAATGCTTGGATCCCTGTCACAATTTTATAGATCTAATTTTAAAATGGAACTGAATTTGGATAAAGTAACTGCAGTCAGTGGAGTCTTGAGTGCTCTGCTCTACTTCAGTCTGGGATCTCAAATTTTAATTCTGCAGTTTTGATTTGGTTACAAATTTCTGGATGTACATTAAACTGTAAACAAAGATGTATTTTGCTTAAGCAAAAATACACACGTACAAAATATTTTATTTTGATCACAAAAGGGATTGCTTAAGGGTCTTGCATAATTTTAATTTTAGATTAAATTATTCGATTCCCTACAGTGTGGAAGCAGGCCCTTCAGCCTAACCAGTCCACACCGACCCTCAGAAGAGTAACACACCCAGACCCATTTCCCTCTGACTAATGCACCTAACACTATGGGCAGTTTAGCATGACCAATTCACCTGACCTGCACATCTTTGGAGTATGGGAGGAAACCAGAGCACCTGGAGGAAACCCACACAGACATGGGGAGAATGTGCAAACTCCACACAGACAGTTGCCTGAGGCTAGAATAGAACCTGGGACCCTGGTGCTGTGAGGCAGCAGTGCTAACCACTGAGCCACCGTGCTGGGAAAGCAATAAGGTAAAGCTAAGTTTCACAACTATTTAATGTACATTTTGTGCCCACCCAATATTAGATCAGTGTAGTCAATTCATTGAAGAAAACTGCATTTATTTTGAAAGCGAACACTGGAACCAGTCAGCCAGCTAACAACAAAGAAGCTTTTTAAACATCCATTGTCCATCACAATATGTGGGTTATACTCCATCTGTAAATTTGTGACTATATGCACAAATTTGGTAACCATATGAAGCTGAAGGAAAATGAAATGGTGCTTCTTTTCTTCTCTCATCCCTAAATTCTTAATCAATATGAACCTTGCTTTATAAACTGACTATATGATGATAAGATAGATTACATAAAACTTACAGCACAGAACTCAGATAATTTGCTGGTTTACATAAAATGTCAATTTCTGAACGGATATAAAGCACTTCCATTTCAAATTTGTGTTATACGGATCGTTTAATACAGACTATACAACTGCTATTGCCTAGATACGTGTACAATAAATGGTTTGATTCTCACCTTCCACTGTGGAGATTTGATAGTCTCTTTCAGTTTTATTCCCGAGAACATCTCCAGCAAAATTATTCCAAGGCTCCAGATATCAACTGCAGTTGTACATTCTGTGTTGCTTTCCATGCCCATCTGAGCTAGCATGTTATGTAGCTCTGCTTCAGGAGATCTATAACCATCTGTCTGAATATATTTTACATCCTGTATAGTGTGGACAAAGAATGGAGAACGATCTTAAAAGTACAATCAAGTGAATGTAGTCATTCTAGTCTCAAAGAGTTAAATAGATGATTTCAAACAGCCTTTTACATAATCTATTGGATTTCTATGTTTCGATAATGTTTCTATGAATCATCATGGGGCTTTTTTTAGACATTAGGCAGCCAAGTAAATGCAGGTAGTACTGAAGGGTTTTAAGAAAAAAACACATTTCCCATGAAATTAACTGTTTATATGCCAAATATTTAATGCCAAGTAATTAATCATACAACAATACCTCTCTTTTTGACACCATCACCACAGGGTGGAAGGGAGGGTGGGATCAGGTTTTCATCATTTAACTGGAAATAATGTCACTTAGTTTTTCAGGAATGTGAATGGTAGCTCACATACTGTTTACTGAAGGACAAGGATGAGTTCACATTTGCTGTAATTCTATCCATGAGGCCAGAAGATTTGGACATTTTAAAAATTCCAAAATGTTTCCTTGTCACATTCAGAATTAAAGATGAAGAAGGGAATCTATGCTTTGAGTGAAATGGATAGCAGGTGAAGTACAAGAAAGATTGGTACTTGATAGCAGCTTTTATATCATCATAATGTGCTTTCCAGCTAATGAAATACTTTGCAAGTGTGGTCACTGTTGTAATGTAGAAAGCACTGCAGCCAATTGGCACTCGGCAAGCTCACTCAAACAATACCACAATGAAATAATCTGTTTTGGTGATTTTGGTTCCTTTCTCACACATACGTGGAATGAATTGCCAGAGGAAGTGGTAGATACACGCAGTTACAACATTTAAAAGATATATGGGCATGAATTGGAAAGCTTTAGAAGGATATGGGTCATATGCATGAAAATGGAGCTAATTTAGTTTGAGCAAACTATGTTGGCATGGATGAGTTGGACCGAAGGTCTGCATCCATGCTGTACGACGGTATCCACCACTTACAGTTTAAACTGTTTGCATATAGTGTTACAATTTTACTTGGAGAATACATTATCTCTCACTGTTGCATTGTTGATTTGCAACTTTCCTCCGTACTTAAATATCTGGTTAGCAGAATTCAAATTGTTCATAGGCACCATTTCATTCACACAGATGTCTGTTTTCAATGGAGATAATTATACAAATGATTAACACAACAATCAATTGAAACCATTATGCTTCATGGAATATCATGAACAATAAATCTTGTTGCTGCCAGTTGGTCAGCATAATACTATGCCCTCTGAATTGTCAGCTCCTAATACCACTAGGTTTTCTAACTTGTTATTTATACCACTACAAAGTGCTAAAATCATAGTGAATACTTATTTACAACTGCAAGTGATTGCTGAATTCTATATGACCTAAGCAGCTATGGAAACTATAAGGCTTTGTATTTTAATGCAATTCTAGAAATTTGGTTTTATGAATCATTAATCTGCAGAAATCTTGGCAGTTTCGAAGTGATGATAAGCACAGTAACACATTCCCTGACATCCTGCCAGTAAGTTTCTGCAGCTCAACATACTGTAGAGGAAGAAATGATGGAAAAGGTGAATTTCTCTGGGGGAAAAAAAATAGGAACTGGATTGAAATGAACACACCTGTGTTTTATCAGTCTGGTTACATGCGATTTTTGAGATTTGTGGTTCAGGTTGTAAGTTTGCTCACTGAGCTGGAAGGTTTGTTCTCAGACTTTTCATCACCATGCTAGGTAACATCGATGAACGAGGAAAAAGTGAGGGCTGCACTGAAAAATGTGTTGCTGGAAAAGCGCAGCAGGTCAGGCAGCATCCAAGGAACAGGAGAATCGATGTTTCGGGCATAAGTCCTTCTTCAGGAATCATTCCTGAAGAAGGGCTTATGCCCAAAACGTCAATTCTCCTGCTCCTTGGATGCTGCCTGACCTGCTGTGTTTTTCCAGCAACATCAGTGAACCTCCAGTGAAGCGCTAGGGTTTCATCCTGTTTTCTATTTATGTGTTTGTTAAGGTGGGTGATATCATTTCTGGTCCTTTTTCTCAATGATTGGTAAATAAGGTCCGATCGATGTGTTTATTGGAGTTCCGGTTTAAATGCCAGGTCTTTAGGAATTCCCATGTGTGTCTCTGTTTAGCCTGACCTAGGATGGATGCGCTGTCCCAGTTGAAGTGGTGTCCTTCTTCGTCTGTATGTAAGGATACTAGTGATAGTGGGACATATGTTTTGGTGGCTAGTTGGTGTTCGTGTATCCTGGTGTATAGTTTTCTGCCTGTCTGTTTGATGTAGTGTTTGTTACAGTCATTGCAGAGTATTTTGTAAATGGCATTAGTTTTTCTGATTGTTGGTATAGGATCCTTTAGGTTCATGAGTAGCTGTTTCCATGTGTTGGTAGGTTTGTGGGCTACCATGACGCCAAGGGGTCAGAGTAGTCTGGTTGTCATCTCCAAAATGTCTTTTACGTATGGTAGTGTAACTAGGATTTCTGGGCATAGTGTGTCGACATGTTTGGGTTTGTTGTTTAAGAATCTGTGGACTGGGTTTATCAAGTACCCGTTGTTCTGGAATATGCTATATGAGTATTTTTTTTCTGCTGCTTGTTATTCCTGGGTGCTGCAGTGTTGTGGCCCACTTAAATAACATGCTGATGCAGCTCCGTTTGTGGGTCGGGATGATTGCTTCTATAGTTAAGTCTCTGGTCTGTGTGTGTCACTTTGCTGAAGACGCTGGTCTGCAGGACTTCGACTGGGACAACACATCCATCTTAGGACAGGCTAAACAAAGACACGGATGGGAATTCGTATAGGCCTGGCATTCAAACTGGAATGTCATCAATAAACACATCGATTTGGACTCCATTTACCAACTTCTGAGAAAAAGAACTGGAAATGATATTACCCAATCTGACCAAGACACACAAATAGAAAGCGGAATAGAACACCAACGCTTCACCAGCAGCTCACTAATGATGTCACTTGGCGTGGTGATGAAACAGCTGAAAACAAACCTCCCAGCTCAGTGTGAAAACTTACCCGAGTCCGGATGCATTAATAGCACTGAGCAAGACTTTTTAATCTTGTGTTTTAGCATACATTCTCGTGAGGGGCATGAATAGGGTAAATAGAAAGTCTTTTTCCCTGGGGTGGGGGGGGAAAAAGAGTCCAGAACTAGAGAGCATAGGTTTAGGGTGAGGGGGGAAAGTTTAAAAAAGGGACCTAAAGGGCAACATTTTCACACAGAGGATGGTGCGTGTATGGAATGAGCAGCCAGAGGAAGTGGTAGAAGCTGGTACAATTGCAACATTTAAAAGTCATCTGGATGGGTATATGAGTAGGAAGGGTTTAGATGGATATGGGCCAAGTGCTAGCAAGTGGGACTATTTATTTAGGATATCTGGTCAGCATGGACGAATAGGACTGAAGAGTCTGTTTCCGTGCTGTACATCTTAAACTCCACTCCGATATTAATGGATCTTGTTTCACAAGTTACCTGATTGCCTTCTTGGAAACTGAGCCCAAAGTCAATGAGTTTAAAGCATTCATCCTCCGCACTCCACAGTATATTACATGGTTTGAGATCTGCATGTACGTAACCCTCTCGGTGAATAAAAGCTAGTGCATTGAGTACATCCCGTGCACAATGCTGGATCATCCACATTGAATGGCCTTGATTAATGGAGTGTAGCAGCAGCTCTGAGACACTGACATCCAACAATTCCAGCAAAATGCAGTTACAACGTTGGTTTGTGTAGGACATGTTGGAAAATCTCCCATATAAAGTCACTGGAAGCAATAAGCATAAAATACAAATTAAAACACAGAGCAATAGGAAATGTAATTAGAGCTTGTTGGTGTCTACTAGCTATTAGCTGTAACTACTCTTTTATAACAACAGTGAACATAGGAAAGTATTCGTACATTGTCTGGCGATCATTTCAAGTACAGTATTCTTAAATCTACTCAACCTAGAAGACCTGTTACTATGACAATTTGGGATAATGTTTGATAACAATGGCTTTCGTATAAATGACCATCTCAGATCATTTCAGTTTTGTTGAAAAACTCAACAGTCAAATGTGCATCAGGCAGTGAGCTGAATACCATATTAACCTGCCAGTAATGTCGTGTGAAGGCAGAATGTTGGCTAAGACACCAAGGCAACTTCCCTGTCTCCTCTTGAAAGTACATTAGGATGTTTGTTCACCCACTTTGGTGGCTGTTTAGTGTCTCTGACAGTATAGCTTATCTGCACTGCTCAAATTTCTATCCTGCAATGAGGCATTAACTTAGATAAACCTATGAGAAAGAACTGATATTAGCTTACTGATACAACCCTTATTTAATTTATGAAGAATTTAAATTGAGATGATTACTTCACTTTAAGTATATTCATATAACAAAGGGTTCTTCATATCATACCCGCTCTCGTATTTTAGAACTTCTATTTCCCATATATTCCCAGCTGGAATCAGTTGCTAATGCTTGCAGTTCTGTCACAACCAAGGAATTCTGTATGGCCATCTCTCAAATGTTAAACTTAAACTAGGCAAGTATGTACAATCCTAAAGTAATTTAGAAATCCTCCTGTTATTCCTCTCTCAAATTCCCACTCAACAAAATAATTAGTCATTCATTTAATTCATTGTTTGCTGAATTCTAGTACCCCACTTGCTTTTAAAACATCAGTGATCACAAAATTTCAAAAAGCTTTCAGATGACATTGTTATCCTACCAACAAATGCACTTTCTTTGAAAGTGGCACCTTGAAAAAGACTAATTGGTTTACTCCCTATTCATTTTGCTTAGACCTTTTAAGGATTTATGTACTATGCCTCAGAAGGTAGTGATGGCGGAGTCATTAATTCTAAGGCAGCAAGGGATTGATTCTCTTGCCTAGCAGAAAGTAAGATTATTGCAGATAGATAGAAATCTGGAATTAAGAACACAAAAGGCAGAGCAATTTTGAAAAGCCAAATACCCAACTACTGTTCCTAATTTTTCATGCGTATTTACACGATATGTCAAGAGTTGAGTGTGTAGTGCTGGAAAAGCACAGCAGGTCAGGCAGCATCTGAGGAGCAGGAGAATCAAGATTTTGGGCATCAACCCTTCGTCAGGAAGCCTGCTATTCTCACAATCAATTCCATACAAGACATCAAGGATCTGGCTCTCCTCACCTTCTACTGCTATGGGAATGACGTGCATGTAACTTTTTAAAATCTGTGCCTGTATTTCTTTTTTTTAAAACCTAAGATATCTGAAATTTGGTCCAATTATCATTTTTTCCTTCAAGCTTTTTTCCTCTCAATCCTTTTAACTTTTATTAATCTCTTATGTCTCAATTGCATTGGATACTTACTGGCTCAGCACATTCATCCCTTGGATTCTGTAAGCAATGCCAATTTAGCCTCATCAGATGATAGAGCATTACTGAAAAGCACACTATTATTAAGCTCAACAGCAATGTGGCTGCTCTTGCAGAGGTGGCATGAACATAATGGGTTAATTGGTCAGAAGCTGTGCTGTAAAAATTACATGACGTTATTGTGGCTTGCCTACAGACATGTTGTTTATTAGGTAAGTGAACACGATGGGGATGACCACCTATTCATTGTGCACACATGAAAGCATTTTTTGGGCAGTCCTGCTATACACTTGAAACAAATTTTGTTGTAGTTAGCATAGACTATTAAAGAATATGGTACATATAACAGGTATACAGTTTTCTTGTAATGAAAGGTACGGAACAAGTAGGTGACATGAAAAAGAATAAACTTACCTAACTAATGTGTTTTAAGTATTTACAACACCCACAGGGAGTAAAGTTTGTTAAAAATCATATCAACGCTTCCAAGATGTGAATACAATTCACATAGCTCATGCGAAGTATGCACAACTGTCCTTAGTCAATTTGCTATTCTAAGTGGAAATACCCAGTTTCAACATTCTTTGCAACAATGGTATAGGTAGTTGTTAACATCTAACTTGGTCTGAAGCAATGCCCGAGATGTAATTGAGCTGGCAACTGATGTATTAATTAGAGCTAATTTGGCATGAATAGATTATAAAAATATGGGGAGCTAGTAATCAGGAGGGTTGAGTTTTATGGACTGAGATTAACTAAACTAACACTCTTATTAAAAGTGAGAACTTAGACTCCAAACAATAACTATGCTTATACTCTACATCCTGATGATAACTTGTTCTCCTGAGTATGATTCACCAATAAAGGATATGCACCTTTCATTCAGAACGCAGAGCCCATGGATTGTAAATGGAAGTGCTGGGACCTAACTTCACTGAAAAATGTGAAATAATGTGGAACTAGAACCAGACTTCTACAAATATTGAGAGAGATTTCAAAGAAATGCTGCTAAATGCCCATTTAGGGTTTAGCTCCATCATATTCACCTGGTAGCATAAAAACCCAGTTTTCACCTCAGGTTTTCAGTAGTTGCCAACTTAATTCTGTTCGTGGCATTTTATGTAGCAATTGTGAAAATTTATTTCAGAGAATACTGCCAGACACTTCAACCACTGTGGTTAAAGTCGAGACCAAGGATGTATTTCAAAGCACATTGTGGAAACACAAAAAAAGCTTTTTCCTGACATTGCACTGCATCCTGTCTGTGTCATCAATACACAATGCCATACAATGCACAGATGATTAGAACAAATGGTCCAACTGTAGAGTAAGTATTATAGGGAATCTTTCGTGTTAGACAGCACAATTTTAGTACTTCAGAAATAGAATAAACATGGCTGATTTGTACACCATTTCACTGAAAAATCACAATTCTACAATAACATTGAGACAGCAGAAATTAAGAATGTTATGAGGCAAATTAATTTCCAGCAGAATTGGGTGAATGTCAAGATCATCTAAATATAATTGTTACACAATCCTTTGCGGAAATGCAAGTCTTTTTAATTGAAAATATACTCAAATAGTACTGCGTAAGAATGACTGAAATCATTTTATCATACATCTAGGTTTCAGATGATAGACTAAACTGATATCTCATTTATCCCCTCAGAGATATGAAAGATTGCATGACAGTATTCAAATAGGAAGCCAGTTCTCCCCAGTGTCCAGGCCCATATTTTCGCAACAGCTTTACAAAAGATCTGCTTATCTCATTTACTCTTTGCAACATGTGTTTCTTAAATTGCCACATTTATTACAATGTGAGAAACGTTTATAATTGACGATAAAATGCTGAGAAGAGTAGTGTAAAAATGCAAATTGTTTTTATTTTAAAGATTGGCTGCAAACTTTATGAAGCCCATCCTCAGATTTGGATTTAACTTTTAAGATTCAAAGCAGTTTTTTAAAAACCATACGGTTGCATGCAAGCAATTTAGAACAAAACAAGGAAATTTTAATTTCCAGGGTCAAAATCTATCAAACACCCATTTAACTTGGTTTCACTTCAAAAAGATAGCCAAGCAGTTTTTTTTTACAAATTATACTACTTTTGAATAGCTATAAACTGCTGTCTAGAAAGTTAGGTGCAGTGGAATCAGATTTTCCCAAATTGGTAACTGATACATTTCGCATGACTAAGATCTGCACTTTCGTTTTCTAATTATCTGAATGCTTTTAATAAAATAAAATGTTAACACATTTGCTGAGCTCAGTGCATAAAGTAGGAATTCAAATCAGAAACAATTACAACATCATAAGCATCTAGAGATTTAAAAACATGATGGCGCATCCCTGCTTGTTTTTTTCATTTGGGCACAATCCAATTTGACATCCAGTCATTCTTATAATATTTGTAGGTGTCAAGATCAGCGTGGGAGGTATTAATTTCAAATAAGCTGGAACTAGGAAATTCCAGCCTTATAATTTGATGGAAATAAAGAGAATGAAAATCATTTATATTGCCTAATTAAAGACTAGGTAGAACACACATAATGTACCAGCTAAAACTTAAATGAACCTGTACCCTAGTCCAAAGTCCACATACCATCTACCTTCAGTTTACTGTCTGTGAGAAGGTGAGAGATTCCACAAAAGTCAATCTTAGTATGAATCATTAAGTGAAACATCAGAATAGGTCATTCAGCCCTCAAGACTAATTTGCCATTCTCAGACATAAGCCAAAGCAATTCCAACATGATATTTACTCCAGTCATGATTTGGAGGTTCTGGTGTCAGACTGGGGTGTACAAAATTTAAAAAATTACACAATACTAGGTCATAGTCCAACAGGTTTATTTGGAAGCACTAGCTTTCAGAGCGCTGCTCCTTCATCAGGTGGTTGAAGGACTTGATGAAGGAGCAGCAGTCCAAAAGCTCCTGCTGCCAAATAAACCTGCTGGACTATAGCCTGGTGTTGTGTGATTTTTAACTTCACTAGTCAGTGGACATATGCAGAATCATGAATTTGTTGATTAGAGTACAATTAAGCTGGTTTTGCCAAAAGTAAGAAAAAAAATTGCAAAAAAAAATCAGGCAGCTTCTGTGGAGAGAAACAGTTAACTTGCCAGCAAAACTTACAAATCATTCTCTGTACTTGGTTGTGAACGCACGGCAACTGACAGTATACCACATCTAACGCACACAAATAAAAAAAGCCTAAGGCCTACCATCCATCACTGAAGCCCTGTGGCAAAATGGTGCAGGGTGAAAATGTAGTCAGGGCTGTATCTGAAGGGGGGGGACAGCACAGGCCCCGCTCCTGGGGATGCGGCGAGATTGTTTACAAACGCTGACAGCGCCCAGGGGCTGTTTCCGGCCCGAGCGCAGCCTGAACTCAGGCTGGCACAAAGCCTCCCCGATCCCGCTTACCGATATTCCTGTGGCCCTGCAGGTCTTCCAAGACCCCGCTCTCGGTCAAAAAGCCGTAGTCCGACTTGGTGTCGTGCACGAACTGTTTGACGGCCGCCCGGGCCGCCCCCGATGTCACGCGGTAGACGGCGGCCGACGACCCTTTACCGAGGCACCGCTGCGCCCGCCACAGCCGCCCGTTGGCCTGGAAGACGCCAAGCGGCGGCAGGTTGCTGCTGAGCCGCTCTTCTTCCGAGTACCAGCCGCCCCCCGCATGATACCGGGGCCTGGGCCTCGGGCCCCGGGGCCTCGCTCCGACGTAGGAGGCCATTTGCCTTGGAGCAGAGTTCGCTGGAAGAGGTCGGGGATGGTTAACGGTGTTTCGCTGCGGGACGGCCGCTGGCTCCCGGTCCAGCTAAGATCGGCTCGACAGGCGGCCACCCCCTCCACCTCTCCGGGCCCTGTAAACAAGGCCACAGGCTCGCTCTCACTTCCCCCCCCCCCGCAGCCGCTGGGACACGCGCATGCGCGACAGGGCTTACTCGCCCCGCCCCCCCAGGCGGCGGGTAAACAAACGAGTGACGTCACCCGCCCAGCCGCTGCGTTCTGATTGGATGTTCCAGCTGCCAGTCACATGGCAGATCAACGCCCCACAGCGCTCAGCTACATCTTCCCCATTAACCAGGGTCTAGGTTAGAGTGGTGCTGGAAAAGCACAGCAGGTCAGGCAGCATCCGAGGGGCAGCAAAATCAATGTTTCAGGCAAAAGCCCTTCGGCAGGAATGGAAGCAGGGAGCCTCCAGGGTGGAGAGATAAATGGCGGAGATTCAACAGCCCATGCCGACCCTACTTTGCATTGACATAGCGCCTGGCACCCAGACAAAACACTGCCTTTCAAGACCGAGGTCGTCCTCTTCTCTTAAAAGCGCAGTCCCCATCGCAAAGTTCGAAATGCAGACTCTCTGCCACCCTCCCACACAAAAAGGAATGTGATATGTTCGAAAGATGCTGATCGAAGGATAGATATTGGGCAGGGCAGTGGGTTGGCTCCCCTCCTTTTCGTAGAATTGTTATACTGCGGAAGGAAGCTATTTATTCCCTGGTGTTTGGGATATTTCTGGCTAAGTTAGCGTTTTTAGTTAAAAATCACACAACATTAGGTTATTGTCCAACAGATTTAGTTGGAAATACAAGCTTTAGGTGCACTACTCCTTTTTAACATTGTCCACCCGAATCCAACAAAAGGCACCTCCACATCATTAGCATTTTAAATTAATCACTGATTGCTCTCAATAAGAAACAAACTTGTAAGCTGAAATATAAAATGTAATATTTTTCATAATGTAGATCCCATTGTTTGCTTTACTTTTTATAAGATTTCTTTTGTTGTATTTAGTAACTATTTTTAAATACTTGTGTGCCCTCTTGTGCTGTTTCCGATAACATTTTCCTATTAAAGTATTTGAAACATTAAAAAAAACTTGTAAGGAGACCTCAGCTATCTGTAGGAATAGTAGGGTAGTTAAGGTAGGGGATTTTAACTTTCCAAACATCAACTGGGACTGCCATAGTGTTAAAGGTTTAGATGGAAAGAAATGTCTTAAGTGAGTACAAGACAATTTTCTGATGTGGATGTACCTACCAGAGAAGGTTAAAACTTGACCAACTCTTGGGAAATAAGGCAGGGCAGGTGACTGAGGTGTCAGTGGGGGAGCACTTTGGGGCCAGCGACCATAATTCTATTCGTTTTAAAATTGTGATGGAAAAGGATAGACCAGATCTAAAAGTTGAAGTTCTAAATTGGAGAAAGGCCAATTTTGATGGTATTAGGCAAGAACTTTTAAAAGCTGATTGGAGGCAGATGTTCGCAGGTAAAGGGACAGCTGGAAAATGGGAAGCCTTCAGAAATGAGATAACAAGAATCCAGAGAAAGCATATTCCTGTCAGGGTGAAAGGGAAGGCTGGTAGGTATAGGGAATGCTGGATGACTAAACAAATTGAGGTGAAAATGTATTGCTGGTTAAAGCGCAGCAGGTCAGGCAGCATCCAAGGGACAGGAAATTTGACGTTTCGGGCACAAGCCCTTCATCAGGAATGAGGAAAGTGTGTCCAGCAGGCTAAGATAAAAGGTAGGGAGGAGGGACTTGGGGTAGGGGCGATGGAGATGTGATAGGTGGAAGGAGGTCAAGGTGAGGGTGATAGGCCGGAGTGGGGTGGGGGCGGAGAGGTCACGAAGAAGATTGCAGGTTAGGAAGGCGGTGCTGAGTTCGAGGGAATTGACTAAGACAAGGTGGGGGTAGGGGAAATGAGGAAACTGGAGAAATCTGAGTTCATCCCTTGTGGTTGGAGTGTTCCCAGGCGGAAGATGAGGCGCTCTTCCTCCAACCGTCGAGTTGTTATGTTCTGGCGATGGAGGAGTCCGAGGACCTGCATGTCCTTGGTGGAGTGGGAGGGGGAGTTAAAGTGTTGTGCCATGGGGTGGTTGGGTTGGTTGGTCTGGGCGTCCCAGAGGTGTTCGCTGAAGCGATCTGCAAGTAGGCGGCCCGTCTCCCCAATATAGAGGAGGCCACATCGGGTGCAGTGGATGCAATAGATGATGTGTGTGGAGGTGCAGGTGAATTTGTGGCAGATATGGAGGGATCCCTTGGGGCCTTGGAGAGAGGTAAGGGAGGAGGTATGGGCGCAAGTTTTGCATTTCCTGCGGTTGCAGGGGAAGGTGCCGGGAGTGGAGGTTGGGTTGGTGGGGGGTGTGGACCTGACGAGGGAGTCACGGAGGGAGTGGTCTTTTCGGAATGCTGATAGGGGAGGGGAGGGAAATATGTCCCTGGTGGTGGGGTCCATTTGGAGGTGGCGGAACTGATGGCGGATGATACGTTGTATACGGAGGTTGGAGGGGTGGTAGGTGAGAACCAGTGGGGTTCTGTCCTGGTGGCGGTTGGAGGAGCGGGGCTCAAGGGCGGAGGAGCGGGAAGTGGAGGAGATGCGGTGGAGGGCATCGTCGATCACGTCTGGGGGGAATCTGCAGTCTTTGAAGAAGGAGGCCATCTGGGCTGTACAGTATTGGAACTGGTCCTCCTAGGAGCAGATGCGGCGGAGACGAAGGAATTGGGAATATGGGATGGCATTTTTACAGGGGGCAGGGTGGGAGGAGGTGTAGTCTAGGTAGCTGTGGGAGTCAGTCGGTTTATAGTAGATGTCAGTGTTGATTTGGTTGCCCGAGATAGAAATGGAAAGGTCTAGGAAGGGGAGGGAGGAGTCTGAGACGGTCCAGGTGAATTTGAGGTCGGGGTGGGAGGTGTTGGTAAAGTGGATGAACTGTTCAACCTCCTCGTCGGAGCACGAGGCAGCGCCGGTACAGTCATCGATGTAGTGGAGGAAAAGGTGCCAGTGTAGTTGCGGAAGATGGACTGTTCCACATATCCTATGAAGAGGCAGGCATAGCTGGGGCCCATGCGGCTGCCCATGGCAACTCCTTTAGTTTGGAGGAAGTGGGAGGATTGGAAAGAGAACTTGTTCAGGGTGAGGACCAGTTCAGTCAGTCAAAGGAGGGTGTCGGTGGAAGGGTACTGGTTGATACGGTGGGAAAGGAAGAAGCGGAGCCCTTTGAGTCCTTCGTGATGGGGGATGGAGGTGCACAGGGACTGGATGTCCATCGTGAAGATAAGGCGTTGGGGACCAGGGAAGCGAAAATCATGGAGGAGGTGGAGGGTGTGGGTGGTGTCCCGAACGTAGGTGGGGAGTTCTTGGACTAAGGGGGACAGAACCGTGTCGAGGTACGCGGAGATGAGTTCGGTGGGGCAGGAGCAGGCTGAGACAATGGGTCGGCCGGGGCAGTCAGGCTTGTGGATTTTGGGCAGGAGGTAGAAACGGGCGGTGCGGAGTTGTGGGACTATGAGGTTGGAGGCGGTGGATGGGAGATCCCCTGAGGTGATGAGGTTATGGATGGTCTGGGAGATGATGGTTTGGTGGTGGGAGGTGGGGTCATGGTCAAGGGGGCAATTGGAGGAGGTGTCCGCGAGCTGGCGTTTGGCCTCAGCGGTATAAAGGTCAGTGCGCCAAACTACTACCGCGCCTCCCTGAGGGTTTGGTTAAGAAAAAGAAAGAAGCATATGTCAGGTATAGACAGGATAGATCGAGTTAATCCTTTGAAGAGTATAAAGGAAGTAGGAGTATACTTAAGAGGGAAATCAGGAGGGCAAAACAGGGACATGAGATAGCTTTGGCAAATAGAATTAAGGAGAATCCAAAGGGTTTTTACAAATATATTACGGAGAAAAGGGTAACTAGGGAGAGAATAGGGCCGCTCAAAGATCAGCAAGGCGGCCTTTGTTTGGAGCACAGAAAATGCGGGAGATGCTAAATGAGTATTTTGCATCAGTATTTACTGTGGAAAAGGATATGGAAGACCGGAGGTTGGCAAATGTGGTGCCACTGTTTAAGAAGGGCGATAAAGACAAACCAGGGAACTATAGACCGGTGAGCCTGACCTCAGTGGTGGGCAAGTTGTTGGAGGGAATTCTGAGGGAAAGGATGTACATGTATTTGGAAAGGCAAGGATTGATTAGGGAACATGGCTTTGTGCATGGGAAATCATGTCTCACAAACTTGATTGAGATTTTGAAGAAGTAACAAAGAAGATTGATGAGGGCAGAGCAGTAGATGTGACCTATATGGACTTCAGTTCGACAAGGTTCCCCATGGGATACTGATTAGCAAGGTTAGATTTCATGGAATACAGGGAGAACTAGCCATTTAGATACAGAACTGGCTCAAAGGGAGAAGACAGAGGGTGGTGGTGGAGGGTTGTTTTTCAGACTGGAATGCCACAAGGATCGGTGCTGGGCCTTCTACTTTTTGTCATTTACATAAATGATTTGGATGTGTGCATAAGAGGTACAGTTAGTAAGTTTGCAGATGACACCAAAATTGGAGGTGCAGTGGACAGCGAAGAGGGTTACCTCAGATTACAACAGGATCTTGATCAGATGGGCCAATGGGCTGAGAAGTGGCAGATGGAGTTTAATTCAGATAAATGTGAGGTGTTGCATTTTGGGAAAACAAATCTTAGCAGGATTTATAGACTTAATGGTAAGGTCCTAGTGAGTGTTGCTGAACAAAGAGATCTTGGAGTGCAGGTTCATAGCTCCTTGAAAGTGGAGTCACAGGCAGATAGGAAGTGAAGAAGGCGTTTGGTATGCTTTCCTTTATTGGTCAGAGTATTGAGTACAGGAGTTGGGAGGTCATGTTGCGGCTGTACAGGACATTGGTTAGGCCTCTGTTGGAATATTGCATGCAATTCTGGTCTCCTTCCTATCGGAAAGATGTTGTAAAACTTTTTTTTTAGATTAGATTTACAGTGTGGAAACAGGCCCTTCGGCCCAACAAGTCCACACCGACCCGCCGAAGCGCAACCCACCCATACCCCTACATATACCCCTTACCTAACACTACGGGCAATTTAGCATGGCCAATTCACCTGACCCGCACATCTTTGGACGGTGGGAGGAAACCGGAGCACCCGGAGGAAACCCACGCAGACACGGGGAGAACATGCAAACTCCACACAGTCAGTCGCCTGAGGCGGGAATTGAACCCAGGTCCCTGGCGCTGTGAGGCAGCAGTGCTAACTTGAAAGGGTTCAGAAAAGATTTTCAAGGATGTTGCCAGGGTTGGAGGATCTGAGCTATAGGAAGAGGCTGAACAGGATGGGGCTGTTTTCCCTGGAGTGTCGGAGGCTGAGGGGTGACCTTACAGAGGTTTACAAAATTATGAGGGGCATGGATAGGATAATCGGGCAAAGTCTTTTCCCTGGAGTCGGGGAGTACAGAACTAGAGGGCATAGGTTTAGGGTGAGAGGGGGAAGATATAAAAGAGACCTAAGGGGCAACTTTTTCACGCAGAAGGTGGTGCATGTATGGAATGAGCTGCCAAAGGATGTGGTGGAGGCTGGTACAATTGCAACATTTAAGAGGCATTTGGATAGGTATATGAATGGGAAGGGTTTGGCAGGATATGGGCCGGGTGCCGGGATATGGGACTAGATTGGGTTGGGATATCTGGTCAGCATAGACGGGTTGGACCAAAGGGTCTGTTTCCATGCTGTACATCTCTATGACTCTATGACTCTAAGTGGAGGTAGCACAATGGAATCGAAGAGTGTGTGCTGGAAAAGCTCATCCAGTCAGGAAGCATCCGAGGAGCAGAAGCTTTCCACCATCACACTCTTCGACTCTGTTCTGCAGTCCTCACTTCCTCCCAATTTGGAGGTGTAGGTGTTGGACAAAGTTAAAAATCACACAACACCAGGTTATAGTCTAATAGGTTTATTTGGAAGTGCTAGCTTTCGAAGCGCTGCTTCTTCATCAGGTGGTTATGGAGCAGAATCATAAAACACAGGATTGTAGTGTCATGGACCTGGTGTTGTGTGATTTTTAACATTAAACAAATTTAGCGTAAATCTTTCATCTTTTAGAATTATCATGTTAGTTTTGGTTCCTTTATACGTAAATCCCAGAACTTTTTTTAAAGTTACATTCTCAAGATAAAGGTAAAAATCACACTTTTCTGGTCATTGTCCAACAGGTTTATTTGGAAGCACTAATTTTGGGAGCTGCGCCTTCATCAGGTGGTTGTCAAAATCACTTTTAACAATTGGTGTCATCTCAACTCAGATAATGCATGGAAGGTGTGAAGTTAAAGTCTGTCTTTGTTCCAATGTTAAGTCAGGCTGATTGTATTTGTAATGTGGGATTTACAGAATCTTACATGGATTTATGCTGCTTTTGAGCAAAATAAAATGTAATTCTGCAAGTACAAATTTACCTCACAAGCTTATGTGTCCAAAGTTAAAAATCACACAACACTAGGTTATAATCCAACAGGTTTAATTGTTTAAAACCTGTTGGATTATAACCTGGTGTCATGTGATTTTTAACTTTGTACACCCCAGTCCAACACCGGCATTTCCAAATCATGAAGCTTATGTGTGTGTGTGCAGACGAGACTGAGTGTGTGCATGCATGTGGATGTGTGTGTGGGGGTGTAGGTGTCTGTGAAAGAGTGTGTGTCTGTGAGTGTAAAGAGGTATAAGTCTGTGAGAGGGTGTGTGTGTGGTTATCAGTGTGCGGGGGTTATGTGTGAGCATATGAGAGAGATCTTGTGTATGAGAGAGGATCTGTGTGAGTGTGTGTGTGTGTGTAGGTGTGTGCGTGCGTGTGTGTGAGAGAGTGTATAGTGCAGTGGGGTCACCTGTAGTGTGACATGAATCCAAGGTCCCAGTTGAGGCCATCCCCATGGGCACCGAACTTGGCTATTGGCCTCTGTTCAGTACTTTGCGTTGTTGCTTGTCCCGGAGTCCACCTTGGAGGATGGTCACCCGAATGTCCTGGACATGCTGTATTATCTGACTGGGAGGGGGCACTCCTGCCTGGTGATTGTTGCATGGTGTCCATTCATCTGTTGTCATAGTGTCTGCTCAGTCTCGCCAATGTACCATGACCCAGGTCATCCTTGCCTGCAGTGTATGTCCCACAGACCCAAGCACTCATGCAGACCTCTCTCATACACAAGCTCTCTCTCATACACAAGCTCTCTCTCATAAGCTCACACATACACCCCCCAAACACTCACATCCAGACACGTACCATCTCACAGAATTATACCCCATTACACTCTCTCACAGACACTCACACCTCTACACACATTGTGGGGTGAATTTGTACTTGCAGATTTACATTGTATTTTGTTCAAAAAGTGCATAAATCCATGTAAAATTCTGTAAATCCCACTTTAGAAATAGAATCAGTCTGACCTAACACTGGGACACAGAATTTAACCTCACACCTTCAATGCATTATCTGAGTTGAGAAGACACCTATTTTTAATAGATATCTTGAGAATGTAACTTTTAAAAAGTTCTGGGATTTACACATGAAGCAACCGAAGCTAACATGATTGTTCTAAAAGATTTGGAGATGCCGGTGTTGGACTGGGATGTACAAAGTTAAAAATTACACAACACCAACTTTTGGAGCGCTGCTCCTTCATCAGGTAACAGTGGAGGACACAATTCTAAGGCACAGAATTTATAACAAAAATTTACAGTGTGATGTAACTGACACATAGCCATTCTCTGAGAGACTTAGATCACTCTACACTCATGCACACACATATACACTCTCTCACAGACACTCACAACCCCCCACTCCAGACACGCACAGACAGACAAAAGCCCACATATTTTGTGGGGTGAATTTGTACTTGCAGAGTTACATTGTACTTTGCTCAAAAACTGCATGAATGCATGTAAAACTATGTTTTCTCACTTTTTAGATTAGCATCAATCTAAACATTATGGCATAGACAAAGAACACAGAGGGCTAACACCTTCAATATATTGTCTAGCTAACGCCCATTGTTACAGCTAACCTGAGAATGCAACTTTTTAAAAAAGGTTTTGTGATTTACACATGAAAGAAGTGAAACTAATATGGTATTCGAACAGATGAAAGACTCAACAGACAATCAAGGTATTTTTCACTGTATTATTTCAGTAACATCACCCTGTATATTTTTGCTATAAATCCTGTGTGTTAGGATTGAGCCCACCACTACCACCTGATGAAGGAGCGTCGCTCCGAAAGCTAGTGTGCTTCCAATTAAACCTGTTGGACTATAACCTGGTGTTGTGTGATTTTTAATGTTCTAAAACATGAAAGACTCAAGCTAAATTTGTTTAATATTAAATTCCATGGCACTGCAATCCTGCTGCTATAAAGTATGTGTCTTATGGTTCTGCTCCACAACCACCTGATGAAGGAGCAACACTTCGAAAGTCAGTGTTTCCAATTAAGATGGTAAAAACAATGACTGCAGATGCTGGAAACCAGATTCTGGATCAGTGGTGCTGGAAGAGCACAGCAGTTCAGGCAGCATCCAACGAGCAGCGAAATCGACGTTTCGGGCAAAAGCCCTTCATCAGGAATAAAGGCAGTGAGCTGGAAGCATGGAGAGATAAGCTAGAGGAGGGTGGGGAAGGAGAAAGAGTAGCATAGAGTACAATGAGTGGGGGAGGAGATGAAGGTGATAGGTCAGGGAGGAGAGGGTGGAGTGGATAGGTGGAAAAGTAGCTAGGCAGGTTGGACAAGTCATGGGGACAGTGCTGAACTGGAAGGTTGAAACTAGGATGAGATGGGGGAAGGGGAAATGAGGAAGCTGTTGAAGTCCACATTGATGCCCTAGGGTTGAAGTGTTCCGAGGCGGAAAATGAGGCGTTCTTCCTCCAGGCGTCTGGTGGTGAGGGAGTGGCGGTGAAGGAGGCCCAGGACCTCCATGTCCTCAGCAGAGTGGGAGGGGGAGTTGAAATGTTGGGCCATGGGGCGGTGTGGTGGATTGGTGCGGGTGTCTCGGAGATGTTCCCTCAAGTGCTCTGCTAGGAGGCGCCCAGTCTCCCAAATGTAGAGGAGACCGCATCAGGAGCAACGGATACAATAAATGATATTAGTTGATGTGCAGGTAAAACTTTGATGGATGTGGAAGGCTCCTTCAGGGCCTTGGATAGAGGTGAGGGAGGAGGTGTGGGCACAGGTTTTACAGTTCCTGCGGTGGCAGGGGAAAGTGCCAGGATGGGAGGGTGGGTCGTAGGGGGGCGTGGACCTGACCAGGTAGTCACGGAGGGAACGGTCTTTGCGGAAGATGGAGAGGGAAATATATCCCTGGTTGTGTGGTCTTTTTGGAGGTGGCGGAAATGTCACCTGTTGGACTATAACCTGGTGTTGTGTGATTTCTAACTTTGGTCACTTTCTCCCAACAACACAGGAGACCCAAGACACGGACCGCGCATGCGTGATGACGTCACCGCGTCGGCGGTTGACGCTGACGGCGCCAAATCAAAAAGTTTTGAGCGGAAACGGTGGTTGGAGCGGAGTAATTCATTAAAGATTAAAACCTGGGGATTGTGGATGGTATGTCCTTCAGCTGTGTGTGTCTTTCACTATTTATGTGGAGGTTTTATTTAACTTGGGACGGCGGAGAAGTTGTCCTTTGATTGTGAATGAGCTCCTGCTGATTGTGGCGATGCCGCCTGTGACCCCGCCATCCCCGCGGCTGGTCACCTTCCCTCGCTTGGTTTTGCACCCTCTGTCTTCAGCCGCGAAATCTCTGACGTTTACAAATGTCTTCTTTCTTTCAAACAAAAGAAAAAATGAGAGGGGAGTGTGTATGTGTGTGGTAAGGGGAGATGCTCTTTTGGCGCTCGGATTGTCCGTAGGGGCGTCCTCTTGGTGCATCTCCACCCTTGTTTGATTATAAACCGCTGTGGCCCCTCCCCTCCCCTCCCCTCCCCACCCCCATTCCCCCTCCCCCCCCCCCCCCCAATTCCCCCCCCCCCCCCCCCCCCCCCTCCCCTCCCCCCCCTCCCTCTCCCCCCCCCCCCCCCCCCCCCCCTCCCCCCCCATTCCCCCCCCCCCCCCCCCCCCCCCCCCCCCCCATTCCCCCCCCCCCATTCTCCCCCCTCCCCCCCATTCCCCCCCTCCCCCCCTCATTTCCCCCCTCCCCCCCTCATTCCCCTCCTCCCCCCATTCCCCTCCTCCCCTCCCCCCCTCTCCTCCCCCCCTCTCCTCCCCCCCATTCCCCCCCCCATTCCCCCTCCCACCCCATTCCCCCTCCCCTCCCCCCCATTCCCCCTCCCCTCCCCCCCCATTCCCCCCCTCTCCTCCCCCCCATTCCCCCCCTCTCCTCCCCCCCATTCCCCCTCCTCCCCCCCCATTCCCCCTCCCACCCCATTCCCCGTCCCCGTCCCCTGCCCTCCCACCCCATTCCCCGAACCTTTTTTTGTGTATCTTTTACTGTTCAGCTGCAGAAAGCAGTCAACAACAGTTATATGAAATGTCGGGTAATTATCAAGGAAGAAACCATTCAACCCATTACTCTGAGTGAAACCTCAAGGAACTAATCTGCAGTTGGTGAAAAAGTAGGGATAATGCTACCTTAACTTTCAGTGGCACTTTCCTTTCAGTGTTTTCTCTTCTCCTTTAGCAAAGTTTCATCCTTCCCTGGCAGAGTTATGGAAATCCAGACAATCAAAGATCAATAGTTAAAATTCATAAGCCCTCACATCAGCTCTCAAAAACCTTGGGCATGTGAAGCTCACCTCTGATGTGCTGAACATAGTATTCTTTCAGTTTGCCTCTAAGCTGTTGCTGTGTTTTTGTTTTTAAGGTGATGATCTATGCTCAAAAGAATGAGGAACAAAATTAAATTAATGTTGGTATCTTAGTAAATTTCAGAGCAATTATGATATCTTGCTTGGCTACAGTACAAATGTTTCATATTAAAGCCATTGATTGTCTAAAATATAGCTGTTTTCTTGTTAGCCCAAATGGAGGGGGAGAACAGACTTCCATATCCGATTTGCAAATTGGATTATATTGTGAGTTATTGTCGCAAGCACATTTTAAATGGATCAGAAGCCAACAACTTCTCGAAAGCTGACCTATCGAAAGTAAGCAGTTTACTACTTTTTTTTGTTTGTACTGGAGGATGCATTGCTCTATAAGGGCAATTCGTGTGATGCAAATTATATTTTGCTATGGAGTTATGTCTTTTGTGAGGCCAAATGTTTAATTGATATAGAGACCTGTTGATGTAAGACTATTTATAATCTTCTAATGCTAGTTATGGGGAATGTACTCTTCACAGGTGTGACTCCTAGCTAAGATTAGGTGACATAGTTAAATGACTTTTTTTCTTAAGATGTTTATACATTTATGTTTGAATTGATGTAAGTAGCATTTCACAGATATCTGAGGTAATGATTTGACGGTTTACTTGTTGCCATGAGGGATTCTAAACTTTGGAATTTAGGGAGAGATACATTTTTTAAAAAAATTGTAGAAATATATCTACTTCTAGCTTCACTAAAATGTTTCCTCTGGTAAGGGAGTCTGAAACTGAGGAGGCAATTTAAAAATAAAAAGGATACTGCTAAAGTCTGAGGTGGGAATTTTTTTTCTACTTAGTTGGTTGTGAATCTTTTGTAACTCTATAACATAAAGGCCTGTGGAAGCTCGTAGAGATTTAATTACTTTGATTATCAATAGCATACAGGTAATGAGTTGGTAAAAGGCATTGAAGTATTTGATCAGCCCTGATTGTTTTGAATCTCAAGATTGGCTTGAAGGCTGAATGCCCAAATCGTGTTCCTAGAGGGAAAAAATGGAAAGAGATTTTTTAAGAGTAAAACTGTTTAGGACCTAGAAAACTAGTTTGATTTATTAACAAATTAATAAACTACTGGGGGAGGGTGAAAAGATCAAAGTCATAATACATATTGGTATCAACACATAGGTAGAACGAGTGATAGATGAGATCGTACATCAAGGCTTTAGGGAGCTAGGCAGCATGACCTCAAAGGTTATAATCTTGGGATTACTCCCAGTACCATGAGCTGACAAGCACAGAAGTAGGAGATTAAAGCAGACGAATGTGTGGCTCAAGTGTTAATGCACGAGGGAGGGATTTAGATTCCTGAATCACTGGGACCATTTCTGGGGAAGTTGGGATCTCCAACAAGTTCTATAAGGAACGGTCTACATCTGAACCAAAATTAGACTAACATCCTTGTGGGAGGGTTTGCTAGTGCTGGTAGTAGGTATTTAAACCGGTTCAGTAGGACCCAAACAGTGGGCAGTTGAAGGGTAGATATGTCGTCAATTTTACTAAATTGAATTATATTAGGGGATTTCAACTACCTCTATTAACTGGAACATTCATAGTATAAAGGGTTCAGAGGGGCAGATTTCTTCAAATTTATGCAGGAAAGCCTCTTATGTAGATTGCTGACAGCACAGTGCTGAACTATGACATCACCATATGTTTCCTGTTCCTTATAGAAAAGGAGCAAGACGGTCTTCAAAAAAAGAGTTTTGGATTGGGGTAACAGATTTAATTAAAATAAGACAGGATCTGGCCGAAATATACTTGGAACGGCTACTTGAAGGTGAATCTACAGCAGAACAAAGGTTCAAGGGGAGTACAGGACCAACATGCTCCCTGTAGGGTGAAATGTAGGAACAATAAGCCCAGAGAACCATGGACATCTAGGAATATTCAACTCTGGATCAAATGGAAAAGAGAAAAGTATAACAGGTGCGAAGGAGAAAAAAATAGAGGCTCTAGAGATGTTTCGAATTGCAAGATAAAAGCAATTAGGAGAGCAAAAGAGGGGACATGAGAAGATGTTGCCAGATAAGTTTAGGGAGAATCCCAAGGTATTCTCCACTTATTTCAAGGGGAGGAGAAAGAGTAGAACCTATAAAGGACCAAGGGGGGTAATCTCTGCATGAAGCTAGAGGATGTTGGTAGAGTGTTGAGACATCTGCCTTTACTGGGAAGGAGGAGGATGCAAGTGCAGAATTTGAGAAGATGAACTGTGAAGTTATTGAACTGATGGATATAAGAAGTGAGACAGTATTGGAAGTTTTGGTGGATTTAAAAGTTGACAAATCCCTAGATCCACATGGGTTGTATCTCAAGCTGTTGTGGGACATGGGGGAGAGACTCATAGGGGCCCTGATCCAAGTGTTTAAATTGTCTGTGGCCAAGAGAGGTATTAGAGGATTGGAGAACAGCTATTGTAGTTCCACTTCACTAGAAAACTGGTAAAGTTAAGGTAAAGATAAATCTGGGAACTGTAGACTTGTGAGTCTAGCATCAGTAATAAAAAAGACTATTGGAGAAAATAGTAAAGGAGAAAATTTGTCTCCATTTAGAAAGGCCAGGTTTGATCAGGTATAGTCAGCCAGGCTTTGTCAGAGTAAGGTAATAACTAATAAATTTGGTGGAATAATTTTTTTTTTGAGGAAGTGATCATGTTTGGAAGAGGGTAGGGCAATTATAGAGTCGTGGAGATATAGAAAATGGAAACAGACCCTTTGGTCCGATCATCCGTGCCGACCAGATATCCTAACCCAATCTAATCCCACCTGCCAGCACCTGGCCCATATCCTTCCAAACCCTTCCTATTCGTATAGCCATCCAAATGCCTTTTCAATGTTGCAATTGTACCAGCCTCCACCACTTCCTCTGTCAGCTCATTCAATACACGTACCACCCTCTGGTTGAAAACATTGCCCCTTCGGTCTCTCTTGTAGATAAGTACATGAATAACAAATGTTTGGAATGAGATGGGCCAGGAGCAGGCAGGTGGGACTAGTTTAGTTTGGGATTATGTTCGGCATGGACTGGTTGGACCAAAGGGTCAGTTTCCATGCTGTATGACTCTATAAACACATGGCTCCATCTTGAGTACAGAGTGCAGAGTGTCTAGGTATAAGCCTTAGTTACAGAATAGAAAAATGAAGAAAAATAAGTTGCATTATAGCTATACACAGTATAACTATTGGTCAGGAAAAAACAAGCAAAGTCCCAGTCTCGAAGGGCTGTCCACAGCAAATCAGCACACGGGCCCTCCATGTGGTCTGACCTCTGGCTGCTGCGCACTGCACTGGGCTGCTACAGTCTCCACGCCAGGCCTTTGAGAGAAGGAAGGAAAAGAAGGAGGGAAAAAAAGAATGTGCGGAGTGGATGAGCTCCAAGTGGGGTGTCCTACTCTGCCACCATCTTACCAGAAAATATTTTATGAATTTGTTCTAAAACCAAAATGAAAGAAGACAACTGTCAGCATTTATCTGAAACGCAAAGTTTCACAAGCAATTTACAGATCCGAGTTAGAATATCTAGGGGCTAATATTACCCAGTTTCTCAGATAATTATCACAACAATGCTCATACTTTTCCTGCATTGAAAATTAAGTATTTGAGCTTAACTATTCTGGTACACTGACATTTTGAATATTTTTCAACAGCCAGAAACTGTACAGAGACTGTATATGAGATGTCTACAGATTGTTTTTGATGCACGTCCAGATTGCTTTTACATGGTTTGTATTCATCCCATTTCTTACTAAGTAAAATGCAAACGTGTATGTACAGTTTTCCCATTCTGCATTCGTTCAGCTGTAATGTGCCGATTTAAGATTAGTTGTAATCTGGTTTCCCAATGTAACCAGTGAACATTGATAAGTATACATGAATAGGGCTTTGTTAAGTATCTAGCAGAGTAAACGATGGATTTGAATATATTAATTAGCCTCTCAATTGAAATTCTTGGCCTTACTCCCATAGAGAAATCAGTTATTATTATTATTATTATTATTATTATTATTATTATTATTCCCCTGACTGATTACTGTTGATCCTGGTTTACAAATGAATTGACACTCAAATTTCATTAAGTCAATCAATTCCTAACAATTCCTTGCATGGTCAACTAGGGGAACTTGCATGGTAGTATGTTACATTTGATTTATTAGTATTTAGAGCTCGCAGGATAATATCTACATTAAAGTCAGAAGACATTACATGTGTCATGAAATATTGTTTCTGTCTGTAACCTATTTATTCTTGCTAAGTGTCCCAAATTTCTTGACTTCAACTTTATGAAACTTTTTTTTTGCATATAACTTTCTTTTGGCCAAAGTCTGAAAAGTGTTTTTATGAAAGTGGAATGTATATTTTTAAGCACTTCTAAAGTTGTAAATATGCTTTTTGTACACATAGATGCCTGGAGATGAAAATATCCCATACCCTCAACTTTCTGAAGGTTTTATCCCACTTCTGAACCTTTATGTTTGCATGTAAGTATCAGAAATCTTATAGAATAAGATATCTGGGATATTTGAAAATCAAAGATGGTGGTTTTGGAGCTCTGTTAGTTACATAGATGGGGATTGTCAATTTCTCTAACTAAGATTTATTCAGTATAAGCACTTGTTAATGCATTCAATCTCTTTGATATTAAGACATTCTTTATTATTCAACTTGCAATCTGCTTTGAAGAATAGTGGAAAATCTTCATTCCAATATTAATAAAAGGTCTTGAGGTTTAATCTTCGTCAGATTAGTGGTCACGTTGAATTAATGATGAGTAGAAGTTGTGCAGTGCATCTCAAAGTTTTGGTGCAATCTCTAATGCACGTATCGTAAATTCATTTCAACGTGCAAGATGTTAAGGATCTTGCATTTAGAATTAGTTTTAATGAAAGCCAAAAATTGAACATTGACTTTTGCATAGATTTTTGGATGCTTGAGGATTACAGACTTGGAATCAGTGCCACATATTTCTAAGATTCTGTGACTATTGGGCAGTAAAAATGCCTTTAAAAATACAATACAAGTAATGTCCAGTTAAAATATTCCCAGTTTGTCTTTACACTATACGTCTCATGCATTGTTTTGATTTCTTTAACATAACTGTTTTCAGCAATATTTGTAGATCATAAATAATTCTAATGTTGTAATACTCTCAGAAGATAAAGGTTTTAAACGCCATGCCCTTAAAACATCTGAATTAGATAAGCAGTTATTGCTTTTATCTCTAGCCTTTTTTTTAAAAATATGGGTCCCATTATTTCATTTGTTCTTGAAGTAGGACTAATGAACAATGAATTACCTGGGTAGTGTTTTTAATATTCTCTCTTTCAGATGGAAGTTTTCTGTTTGCTTGATCCAATTTCAGGAAATTTCATTTGATCTCAGATGATTATATTACAAATAAATCTGTGTTTCATAAAGTTCCTCTCTATTAGATATACGCTATCTAGTGTAGAAGATTTGTTAGTGTGAGGATGGAATTGTGCAGGTCTGTGAACAATGTGGACTGTGATGGATGAGTTATTTGGCAGAATCAGCTGATAACTGCAGCAAGGTTCACTGATGTCAAGATCAATTTGTTCCATCTCTTATGCTTTTCACAAACAGTGTGGTGAGGAATCTTGCTCGGTGATGATGAGGGAGCAATTGATACTTGTTAATTGTTAAACACCTGAATGCAACAACTCACGTAATTAATATTCAAACTCCTATATTGCCAAACAAACTAGATATTAGGAAAACATGATAACGAAACTGGATCGTGTGCATGGTGCATTCAGCTCACCACTTGCTCTGAATGGCTTCTATGTTAGACATTGGACAGCAACAGCATCTCAGGGCATGATCCAAGGACACCAAGTGAATACACTACTCCACTGTGGTCGTTAGTGTTCAAAACCAGCTAGCCCGCCATAACTGTAATGGCACTTCCACTATGCACTAGAAGTATGCTTTGGAATCACAGACTTCAATGCTGGTATGATCTTCAATTTAAAAACTGTAGTGCGGGCAGGCACGCAACTCACAAACTGTACCAGGTTGCATCTTCGGAATGTTTGTTTGCTGTCTTAGTGTTTGCTCACTTAGTGCCTGACTGCTTGCTCACAGCATCCCTACCTTGCTTTGCCTTGTATTGCTGTCGGAAGGTGGCTTGCATTGCTGCTAAGCAGCCCACAGCATGGGGACATACATCTTACTGTCCAACAGTGTGCTACATCAATTCTGTACCTGTCCCAATTGCCGGGAGTGTCTGGCCTCTGTATTTTCCCCTCTATAGGGTGCTGCATGAGGGACAAAAGTGGTGAGATGTTATGGAGGACTGGGAGGGCAGCCCAGAGGACATGCAGCGTTAGTCCTATTGCAGGCTAACTGATGAGAGTGGGTTGAGGGAAGGTGTTGCAGGCTGACTAGTGAGAGTGGGTGGTTGAATATGAGTTTTGGGAGGTCTATGTAATGGCAAAGAGATGTTGATGTATAAGGGTAGAAAGGGTCACTGACCTTTTTCTGTGTATTGCTAGCCTTTCCTCCACATCCTGTATTACTGACCTGAGTGGCGACCTCTGATCGGGCTGGCTTGGTGCCGATAATCTTCTGGAAGTAGCACCGCATGTAAGAGGACCACCAGATCCCTGTCAGAGTAATAGTGTCATTCTCTTCTCTGTTATCTTACCCACATGTCCTTGCTCAAGTAGGGCAGCTTCATAATGTCACTATTCTTTTGGGTCTACTGTGATGTTTTGAAAATGGTACTGATGAAAGCAGCTCCAGTCTTTTGCCAGATGTTTGCTAAGGGGCAGGTTGTTCCAGAAATAGTGTGGAATTAGGTGGTTTAGAAAGATGACAGGGGAGACACCATAGGGATGTGTTAGGTAATTAATGTGGCACGTTTGTTAAAATATGCAAAAAAAATCTCATTGACCTTGTAGGAAGAAACTTTTAAACTTGACATAACTCAGACTTGGCCAAAAGCAGTAGGACACCACTCTTAATGTTTTTGTCTACTGTACAAGCTGAGGTGCTGGTCTGGTAGTTATGTCACTGGGCTGTTAATCAGAGCTTCATGGTAATATTCTGAGGATATGGGTTTGAATTGCACTGTGGCAACTTCAAACAAAAACTGGAATTAAAAAGTTAGCCTAATGATCACTATGTAACGACTGTTCATTGTCATAAAAATTTATCTGGCTCACTGATGTCTTTTAGAGAAGGAATTTGGCCAACTTTGCCTGGTTTGACCTACATGTGACTCCAGACCCACAGGACTGTGGGTCTGTACTCTATGAAGTTTAAAAAGATGAAGGGGATCTCATTGAACCTTGCAGAATACTGAGAGGCCTGGATAGAGTAGACATGGAGAAGATGTTTCCACGCGGAGGAGAGACTGGGACCTGAAGGCATAGCCTACGAATGAAGGGATGATCCTTTACAACTGAAGTGAGGAATTTCTTCAGGCAGAGAGTGCTTAGTCTGTGGAACTGACCGTCAAAGCCAAGTCTTTGAGAGTATTTACAACAGAGATAGATAGGTTTTTGATTAATAAGGGGATCAAGGGTTTTGGAGAGAAAGTAGGAGAATGGGGCTGAGAAAAAGCCTATATCTGAACCTGTATCTTATGACCTTTATAGGTGCTGTTATGTGTGTATTTGATTTCATTTGAGAAATTCTGTAACACTGTCTTAAGTAATTGTTGCGTTTAAATTGTTTTTGTATGTTTCAGGCATAATTTAAAATCACTATGTGCAATTCCATATTTTGAGATGAGTGACCTCTTGAATCCTAGTAAGTTTTCAACTTTTTCAACTTAATTGAAGTTCTAGATTCTTAAATGTAATGCAGATAAATGCAAGCTCTCATAAATGCAATAGTGAATCTCCAGACAGTAGGTAATTTTGATTCCAATTTTCATTAACTGAAGTAAAACATACTTTGCTGTTATCAAGTTAAATTGATGTTGAAGCAAACAAAATATACTTTTGAAATTTGACAGGAAAAGTGTGTTTTATTCAGTTGCACAAATATTAAATAATTTGCTGCATTTGTTGTTTATAACTATATTCAAAACTACTTCAAAGTGCTTAATCTTTGCAGTGGTGCACTTGAATTTTGCAGGAATCATAAACAGAAGTTTTTTCTCTCCATTGCTGGTCTAATTCACCAACTTTTTATTTTAAACATAGAATCAAAATGCACCATTGTCATCATGAGTGGCATAATCAACTTTCTTCAGTTCAGAAAAAGAACCCTGGAAACTTACCTGAACCAACAAAAAAGTTTTGTAAGTATTGATTGTGATTACAGGGTTATCATTTTTTGTCAATGTCCATTAATGATTAGGCTGGTTGGATCTGTACCATAAAATAAGGAAAGATTAAGTTAGCTTGAAATTATTATGCATGGATTTTTTTCATTTAGTTTTTTTTGTCTTGATGCATATTGGACATCAAATTTACTTAATTCCTGATAGTAGGTGTTGGAGGTCAGATGGCATGTCATTCCAGGTGAGAATTTGAGAATGAATTCTTTTGAGTTTTGTTTTCCTGCCTTCGATTTTCACCAAACACGCTTTCTTCATGACTCCATGGGAGACATGGAAATCTATAACAATAGGCTGCATTTAAGTTGCAACAACCTGAGTGTTACTTTCAATCATAAACTTAATTGGACCAAAAATACAGATATTGTGGCTACAAGAGCAGGTCAGAGCCATGAATTCCACAGCGAATGACTCCCAAAAGCCTGTCCAATATCTACAAGGCAAAGCCTGAAGTGTAATAAAATACACCCACTTGCACGAGTGAATGCAGCTCCAACAATACTTGAGAAGCTTGACACCATTCCAGAACAAAGCAGCCTACTTGATTGGCACCTCCATGAACATACAGAAACAGCAGTGTATATGAGACACTCTGCACAAATTCAGCATGTTCAAAACTCATGACCAAATACATATGCACACCACCTGCAAGTTCCCCTCCAAAATGGAAATATATCACCATTTGCTCAGCATTGCTGGTCAAAATCCTGGAAGAAAATGAGGACTGCCAATGCTTGAGATCAAAGTAGAGAGTGTAATGCTGGAAAAGCACAGCAGGTCAGGCAGCATCCGAGGACCAGGAGAATCAATGTTTCGGGCATAAGCCCTTCATCAGGAACTTCCTCCTAATGGCAGTGAAGGTGTAGCTACATTAAATGGACTGCATAGATTCAAGAAAGCGCTCACCACCACCTTTTGAGGGCAACTGGTGAAGTCCACAACCCCTGAATAAATAAAAAGCAATGCATTTAAAATAATTATTACAAGGTGTTTTATGAGAATATTTATAATGCACGATTTTGTCAAGTACCTGTCCTTACCTTGTATGAATAATCTAAGTCCAGAAAACCATGATTTCCATCTTTTAAGGATTTACTTTCAGTGTTAGCTGAAGTTTGACCAATTTACGTTTCTTTCATCCTGTAGGCTAAGTGGATCGGAAACAGTAAAAGTCCAATCACCAATCTTTCTTTAAACATTTTTAGGTTTTGTCAATTGTATATTTGTGCAAGTAATTTTGTTTTCAGGTTCTGCATAATGTTTTTCATCTGAAACCAAAGCAATATGTGTTCTACATTATATTAGAAGCTTTATTTCACTCAGAAGCCAAATACTAATGCTGAAAATAAAATAACAAAATAATGATGATGGTATTAATATAAAGGCAAAAAAATCTTAATGCGTAACAAATTAGGCAGAATCTGTGGAAGAATAAATTGTCCCTGAGAGTGAAGGGATGGGGTAAATGGAAGAATTGGTGTAGGTTAAGTCAAGCGTCCTGATGAAGGAAACTCACTTGAAAACAAGGTAAAATCCAAAGCATTTGTATGGAATTTTCCTACTTCTGTACTTGCTTAAAAGTTGTGCATCCCATAATTTCCCATTCTGATAAAAGGTTGTCAATCTAAAATGTGAAATCTGCTTTTTTCTTCATAGATCTTCTCTGATCTTCTGAATATTTACAGCTTTTTGTTTCATTTTATACATATATGCAGTTGGTGTTGTCCTGGTATTGGACTCTGATTATTTTGTTTGTATTTCTTGAGGAAAACAATTTCTACAGCAAATTGTGAAATTGTAAGATGAGTAGAAATGTTTACCAATGTATTTGTTTCCCAAAGAAATTGAATCTGGAGCTGATGCAACAGATGGTTTCATCGAATGAAGAAATGAAATACAAAATTGAAAGACTTAAGTAAGTGGATCCCAACACATTTAAACCGGTTGATGCATATAATCAGATTCTGCTTGACTGACTTGTGGATTGGCATGTACATTACGTAAGTCTTGATGGTGCTTGATAGCAGTTCATTTCATGTCTGCAAATCCCACATATTGCTATTTCATGATAAATTATACTTCATGATTAGAGTACGTAATCAGAACAATAAATAGTGAAATTTTTCTGTGTTATGTATATGATAATCTCTGGGAAATTTATCAGCATTTTAAGGTGCTGGCCTAGGGTATTTCATGGATCAAAGTGCACTTCCTGTATGATTTAGGAAGAAATATTGTATAAATATCATGGGATAAATTAGCTTTTAATAATTGATTTATTCTATTAGAAATAAAGGCAAAGATATAATTCAAAATAAAAGTTACAATTCTAAATGGTGTGCAGGAGCAGAGAGATATTATATATTTGCATAAATCATTAAAAATGACAGGATAAATTGAGGTTAATAAATCATTCATTATCCCAGGTTTTATTGGTAAACTGTAGCGTACAAAAGTAAAGAATTTGGGTTAGATTTGTATAAAATATTGATTCAGCTTCAAATGGAATATTCAGTCCAATTCTGGGACCACACTTTTTAGAGAGAAGGTGACGAGTTACAGACGGTGCAGAAGAGACTCATGCAAATGATTCCAAGGATGAGAATCTTTGATTATGCAATTTGAGAGTCTTCCTTAAAGAACAGAATAGACTTGACAGAAGTATTTCAAATTGTGATCAGTTTGGACCGAGCAGATGAGGAGAAACTATTCCCATTGGTAATAGGATCAGTAGGAAACAGATGAAAGGTAACAGTGACCTGAGGAAAATCTTCAATATATGGAAGTGTTTAGCACCTGCGATGCACTGCCTGGGCATGTGGTGGAAGCAGGTTCAATTGAGGCATTCTGGAGGGCATTGGATTGTTTTCTGAAAAGGATCAATGTGTAGCAAAAAGTCATGACTGTGGCATTGGGTGATTTGCTCCTTTTGTAGAAGCATTACAGAAATGATGGATCAAATGGCCTTCTGTGCTGTAACCGTTCTACGTTTGTATAAAATATGGCTGACCTTTTAATGTCCCTAGACTGAAATACCATACTTTTTAGCAATGTGCTCCTTTTTATTACTGAGAAAGAAAGACTTCAGAGGGAAAATGCATTATCCATGGCAAGTGAGAGAGTGGAGGGTGATATTTGAAAAGAAAAAGTGTGCAATGCTACAAAGATTTAATGACAGGTCAGAAGACCGGACATAATATTTTTAAAAACCAGAAGAATAATAGTCCGATGATATTGAATAATGAGAGAAAACCACCCAAAAACATTGAAAAAGCAAAGAGTAGGTAAAATGAACATCTGTCACTTACAGTGAGCTTAGAGATTTATAGAAGGCTGCATCTGCTGACATCCTTGAGCATGTACTGGAGCAGTAAGATAGGTGCATTAAGTTTAAGTAGTGTTAAACATAAACACAAACATTAAAAGTTAACAAAAGAGTATATTGAAGAGGAGGGAAATGAGTATTTAATTTTTAAAAATCATCAGTGCTTTTTTAAAACAAAACACAGCTGAACCTATACTGTTGGAATTTATCATTGCACTGTTGATGTCAGCAGAAAAGTTTGTTCCTAAAACACCAAAACTAAGATTAGGACTAGGCCATTCAGCTCTTTGAGCCTACTAAGCCCTTCAATATTATCATGGCTAATCTTCTGTTTCAACACCATATTTCCATTTCCTTCTAACCCCTTGATACGTTTTAGTATCTAAAATATTATCAATCCCTTTCTTAAATATACTTAGTGACCTAACCGGAGGTAGAAATTCCACAGGTTGACCATCCTCTGAAGAAATGATTCCTCATCTCAGTCCTAAATGGCCTCGCCCACATTGTGACCCTAAAAAGGGGAAAACATCATTACTGCTTCAAGTTTGTTTAACCTTGTTAAAATTTTATGTTTGTCAGATCCCCTTGCATTCTTTTAAACTCTAGTGAATGCAAGCCCAGTTAAACCAATGTCTCCTCTAATGATAGCCCATCCATCGATAATAACAAAATGGTAGTTGAGTTGACTAGATATTTTGCATCTGTCCTCACTGTAGAGGATTTAAAAATAACACTCCAGAAATAAGTATGTATCAAAAGGTGCAAGGGAGGAGCTTACAAGAATTGTAGTCATCGAGGAAAGGGCACTAAGAAAATTATTGGAACTAAAAACTGATAAGTCCCCATGTTCTGATGAACTTCATCCTAAAGTCTTAAAAAAAGTAATCAATAAGATAGTTAATACTTCAAGATTCTCTGGATCAAATTGGGAAATTGTGACTGTGACTACTTTAATCAAGAAATGGCAACAGGACGCAAAACTATAGGCAAATCAATTTCATGTCTGTCATAGGGAAAATGCAGAATTTAAGGATGTTCATAGTGGGACACTTGGCAGAATCAATGCGATTTTGTCAAGAGTAATTGTGTTTGGCTAATTTGTTGATAATCTTTGAGAAAGTAATCAGCAATATGGATGTAATGTATTTACCTTTTCAGAAGGAATTTGATAAGGTGCCATATCAAGTTTACAATGCAAAATAAGAGTTCGTAGTATAGGGAGGATTGGTTAGCTAACAGGAAACCAAGCGTAGGCACAAATGGGTCATTTTCAGGTTGGCACAATTTAATGATTGGAACTTGCACAGGAATCGATGTTGGACCTTAACTATTTACATCAAAAATATGAAATTGACAAATGGCAGGAAGTATAAAAGGCCTATTATTGAAATGGGAGTAATGTTTGGAGTTGTACCTAGAACAAAGGAAGATGTGTGTGTGTGTGGGAAGACCAGTACCTCAACCACAGGACATTCTGCAAAAGTTCATCAGGGTAGTTTCCTCAGCCCTAACCACTTTTAACTGCTTCATCAGTGACCGTCCTTCCATCATAACTTCAAAGGTGTTCACTGATAATTGCGCAACATTCATTGCCACGTGTGATTGTTAGATGCTGCAGTAGTCCATGTCCACATCCAGGTTGGATTTTCAAATGGCAAGTAGCATTCATGCCGTACATGTAAATCAGTAACCATCTCCAAAAGGAGAATCTGGACATCACCCCTTGATATTCAGCAGTGTTACCATTATTGAATCCCTCAAAATCGACTTTCTGAGAGGTACCATTGACCTGAAATTGCCCTGGACAAGGGACAACATTTTTTTTAGAATTTAGAAGGTTAAGGAGACATCTGATTTAAGTTTTCAAGATATTAACAGAGAAAGGCTGAATGGATAAGAAACTCTTTTCACTGGTTGGGGATTCTAGAACTAGGGGCATAGTTTAAACATTAAGGCCAAAATTAGTGATATTAGAAACCACTTCTATACACACAGGGTAGTTGAGGTTTGGAACTCTCTTTCAACAGTGGAAGAGAGATTTTTTAAAAAAATCAGAGGTCAATAATTTTTTGTTATGCTAAGGTACAAAGGGATAAGCGCGAAAGGATATATGGAGTTAGGCCTCTGATCAGCCATGATCTCGTAGATTGCCCGAAGTACCCTGATTGGCCGACTGGCTCACTCCTGTTCCTATTTTCCTATATGAATATTGTGACTGTAAGACGACTAGCAACTTGCAGCAAGGAACTCAATACTTAACTTCCCAAAGCCTATCTGCCATCTATAAGCTAGAGGTTTGGAGTACTCCCCACTTGCCTGGATGAGTACAGCTAATTGCGACACCACTAGAAACTTGACACCATTAAGGGCAAAGCACCTGCTTTGTTATATATTCCCTCTCTCTTTCTCCACCTTCGCTGTCTCCAGCACCGATACACTGTAGCAGTGTGTGTCATCTACAAGGTGCACTGCAGAAATTCCATAATGGCGTTCTAAACTCTCAACTACTGATATTTGGAAGGGCAAAGATAGTAGATACATGGGAACCATCAGGAATGCCCTTCCAGTAGGGGATTTTAATTTTCCTAACATAAACTGGGACTGCCAGAGTGTTAAGGGATAAGATGGAATGGAATTTAAGTGCGTTCAGGAAAGTTTCCTCAAGCAATATATAGAGGGCCCTACTCTGGAAGGGACAAAACTTGACATACTCTTGAGAAATAGGGCAGGACAGGTGATGGAGATGACAGTGAGAGGGCACTTTGGGACCAGTGACAATAGTTCTATTAATTTTAAAATAACTATGGAGAGGGACCAAACTGGTCCACAGGTTCAAGTTCTAAGTTGGGGCAAGGTGAATTTTGATGGAATTAGACGGGAGCTTGCATTGGAGTGATTTATTTACAGGCAAAGGGACCTCTGACATGTGGGAGGCCTTTAAAAATAAGATAGCTAAAGTACAAAGTCGATATAATCCTGTGAGGGTGGTAGTCAAGGTTGACAGGAATAGGGAACCCTGGATGACAAGAAATATTGAGACTTTGATCAGAAAAAAAGGAGGAGGTAATGCTCAGGTGCAGACAGCTGAGATCAAAGGAATTCCTGGAGGTATACAGGGGATATTGGAGTTTATTGAAGAAAGAAATTAGGAGGGTGAAAAGTGGGCACGAGATAGCCTTGGCTGAGATTAGGGTGAATCCAAAAAGATTCTTTAAATATATTAAAGGAACAAAAATAATGAGATGAAGAATAAGACCCTTCAAGGACCAAAGTGGACATGTATGTTTGAATTCGGGAGATGAGTGAGGTCCTCCATGAATATTTCTCCTCTGTGTTTACTGTGGATAAAGACATGAAGACTTAGGAACTTGGGGAAGTTAGTGGGAATATCTTGGGGACAATCCATATCAGAGTAGAGGAGCTGCTGGATGTATTAGAATATACGAAAGTGGATAAATCTTCTGGTCCTGACCAGATATACCCAAGAACACTGCGGCATGCAAGAAAATAAATTGTGGGGGCTCTGGCTGATACACCATCGTTAGCCACCAGCGAGGTCCCGGAAGACTGGAGGATAACGAATGTGCCCTTACTCAAGAAGGGCTACCAAGAAAAACTTGGGAACTATAGACCAATAACCCTAACGTATGTGGTGGGTTAGTTACTTGAGAAGATTCTGACAGTTAAGGTATGTATACATTTGGAAAGACAGGGTTTGATTACGAATAGTCAGCATGGCTTTGTGCGTGGGAGATTATGCCTGTTAAATTTGTTAGAGTTCTTTAATGAAATGACCAGGAAGGACAGGGTGATGGATGTAATCTATATGGATTTCAGTAAGGCCTTTGATAAAGTTCCATATGTCGGCTTCTCTGGGAAGTTAGATCATGTGGAATCCAGTGGGAGCTGGCAAATTGGATACACAATTGGCTTGATGATAGGAAACAGCGCACAATAGTGGAAGGATGCTTGTTGGACTGGGGGCCTGTGACTAGTGGTGTGCCTCAGGGATCAGTGCTGGGCCCATTGCTGTTTGTTATCTTTATCAATGATTTGGATGAAAATGTACAAGGCATGATTAGTAAGTTTGCTGATGACACTAAAATAGATGGTATCGTGGACAGTGAGGAAGGTTGTCAGAACTTGCTGCAGGACCTTGATCAGTTGGGGAAGTGGGCTGATAAATGGCAAATGGTGTTTAATACAGATAAGTCTTGCATATTGGAAAGTCAGATCAAGGTAGGAGTTTCATGGTGAATGGTAGGGTGTTAAAGAGTGTAGTGGAATAGAGGGATCTTTAGGTGTATGATTCTCTGAAAGTGGAGTCACAGGAGTTTTTGGCATACTGGCCTTCATTCGTCAGGGCATTGAGTATAGAAGTTGGGAAGTTATGTTGCAGTTGTACAGGATGTTGGTGAGGCCACACATCGAGTATTGTGTTTAGTTTTTGTCACCTTGTGACTGGAAGGATGTTATTAAACTGGAAAGAGTGCAAAAGAAATTTACAAGCATGTTGCCAGGACACAAGAGTATGAGCTATATGGAGAGGTTGGACAAGCTAGGACTTGTTTCTTTAGAGTGTAGGAGACCAAGAGGAACACTTTTTTTTAGAAGTGTATAAGGTCATGACAGGTATGGATGGGGTGAATGCACTCCGTCTTTTTCTCAGAGTTGGGAAATCAAGGACTTGAGAGCATCAGTTATGGTTAGAGGGGAAAGAATAAAAGGGAACCTGAGGGGCAACATTTTTACAAAGAGGGTGGTATGCATATGGAATGAGCTGCCAGCAGAAGTGGGTACATTAACAACATTAAAAAAACATTTGGATAAATACATGGATTACAAAAGGATTAGAAAAATATGAGCCAAGTGCAGGGAAATGGCGTTAGTATTGATGGACATTTTGGTGAAGGACTCTTGCCTGAAATGTCAATTCTCCTGCTGCTCGGATGCTGTCTGACTTACTATGCTTTTCCAGCACCCCACTCTCGACTCTGATCTCCAGCATCTGCAGTCCTCACTTTCTCCATTTTGGTCTGCGTGGGCCAGTTTGGGTCAAAGGGTCTGTCTCTGTGATGCTGCGACTCTGACTCCAAGCCAGTCACCATTCTGACTTGGAACTGTATTGCTGTTGAGTGTTAGGTCAAAATCCTTGAAGTTTTCCCTAAAGGCATTGTGAATGTACCTACGTCAGATGGATTGCTGTGGTTCAAGAAGGCAATTGACCATCACCTAATCAGTAGCAACTAGGATAGGTAATAAAATGCTGACCCAGCCAGTGAAACCCACATTTCGTAAATAAAATATTGTTTCAAAAAACAAAACTCTGAAGTACAGATAGATCTGGATATCCTGGTACAGGAATCTCTCAAAATTGGGAAGCAGTCATAACTGCGCAGGATGACAAATTGAATGTTCTGTTGTGAGAGGAATAGAATATAGAAGTAAGAATTCTTTCTACTGTAGTTCTGAAGGGATCTGGTGAGATCACATCAAGGTAATTAAAACATTTTGGGATATCAGAAAAGTGAATTTGAGCCTCAAACCCAAAAACCATGATTTTATTAAAAGATGGAACAGGCTCAAGAGCCTTTATCCTGTTTGTAATTTGCATGTTTGCATTACACTACTTTTTATTTTCCTTTTCTAAGAAAATCTCCCAACTTACAAGTATTCAGTCTTACTATTGTGGTTATCTTGTAATGTAAGCTATTCATATTATGATGAGAATTGTATTAATTAGCTCAACAAGCATGATTTTACAAAATTGAATCATGACTTTCGTGACATTGTATTTTAACTGGTAAATTTGTATCTTAACTCTGCATATTATCAAACTGAAGTGCTGTCAGTTGAGTCATCTATTTTTAAAACTATAGTGGAATAGGTTTGGTACCCTCAGTATTAATTCTGAAATTTGTGCCCTGAACTTGGTTTCTCTGCTGTATGTACAAATTCAAGAAGTGATATAAAACCACTTTTTTTATATTAAAAGCCTTTTAATTTTGGCAGTACCATACCTCCTGACCAAAAGGCAAAGATTGATGTGCTGTCGGTAGAAATAAATGAATTGCAACAAGTCATAAACCGTGAATATCGCCTCAAGCAAGTGAGTATGTTTGTGTTCACTAAGATATGATATACTGAAATAAAAAACAACAAATGTTTCCTATTCACATGTACATAATTGAATAATAGAGTTGAATCTTAAAGTGTTCCACAATAAATGAATTACTTTTAAAGGAATGTACTCCATCCTGTAAAACATAGCCAATTTTCACACATCAATGTCTGGCAGGGAGATCATAACTAAATCTAAAGAGAGGGAGCATATGAAAATATGTTGTGTATTTTCAGAGAGTGAGGAGGATTTCAGGTTGATTGGAGGCTATATCAAATCTAAAAATTTTTAGAAGTTGTAGTTGAACATAGCAAAAGTATCCTAAAATAAATTTAACAAGTATACCAGGGGCATACTACTTATTGCATCTGATCAGCAGACTTGCCACAAACCTATAAATATTACAGTCCATTTCCATGAACTGATTGGCATCTTGATTAATCTATCCTTGAGTAAAACTTCATTCCTCCCCCATGCATGGTGCTATATAGATTTGGGATTGTTGCTTGAACATTCCATTCGTATTTAGTGTCAGGTGGAGCGTAGATACTTGTTGACTAGTTTTTCCAAACAGCTTGTTTCAGTGCAGTTCAATCTATTTAACATTTGTCTAGTTTAATGGATCTGAGTAGTAAAATTAAATTTTATGCACAAAGTTAACAATTCCTTAAAACATAAAAGCTGCACGGTGGCTCAATGGTTAGCCTTAGGTGACTGTGCAAACTCCATACAGACATTCTCTCTGTCTGTATGGTTTCCTCCTGTTTGCTCCCATAGTCCAAAGATGTGCTGGATAGGTGGATAAGCAATGGGAAATGCAGTGTTATGGGCTTAGATTGGGGATGCTGAGTGTGTGGAATGCTCTTCGGAGGATTGTTGCAAACTCAATGGATCATATGGCATCTGTGTGGCAGTGTAGGATTCTATCATTCTGAATAAATACAGAAAAAAAAGGAGAGAAAGGATATATCAAGTGACATGCTATTAAAGTAACAATAACAAACCAAAATAAGAGCAAATAAAACATTCGATCTTGAAAGGAACTGCTAATGAGTAATGATTTTTCAAAGCCACTGCTGTTTCTTCTCGATACTGAATTTTCTACTCTGTTCTGAATAATCACTCCAATTGGAAACATTTAAGCAGTAAAGAGTGATCAGATTTCCCATTTGATCTTTTTGCTTTATATACAAACACTTCTTCTCTATAATTGCACAATGATCATTTGGAAACCTCTTTAGTTGAGATTGGATGTACCTTCCCTACAAATCAAATCAAAGTAATCGACCTATAATGCCTAAGCTCAGATTTATTCCATCGAATGTTTAGACTGTGGACCTCCTGCCAATTAATTGAAATGACTACAGACCACAGTTAACTGTTTAAATATATACATGAGTAGCTAGCAGAAAATGTTTCCCATTTTCTCTAACCCGGGTGTGTGGTCATCATCAGCTCTCATAACTGGAACAACTTTAAATGTCATTATTAACCATAGCCACTTTTGAAATATATTAGAAGTAGTCCATATTGAGACCATTTTATCTGATACTGTGGCAATTAGCCTCTGTCTTTAATAGTCTTCATTTGGTCCTAAAACAACTTTTGGTCCTTGTCCTTGCTCTGCCTTGCAAAGTCATACAAAGGACTGATTTACCTGAAGCTACTGAAGTTGGATTTCCAGAAAAATTAGCTAGATCAGTGAAATTTGTAAGTCAGATTTGATCTATACAGATTATCTCGGTGAAGTCATAGAAGCACCTCTGTCTCAAATTACATAGGTGGAACTGTATAACTTCTGTATTTCATTCAGAATTCCATTCAAGATGCAACTACGCAACTGAAGACTGAAATTGCAGAGCAAAATAAAATGTTGGTAAGTTAGTTTTTAGTGTTGATCCAATATTATATTAATATCTAAATAATAGCTATATTTCAAAGTGGGTATGTGGAATCAGATTATAAAAATTTTCCAAGTAAATTGTTAACAACTTGTAAGACCCACAAAATGCTATCATGCTCACTTGCTTGTGATCTTGCCTTGTTTTCTCATTCCCATACCTACAAATATTTTATTCTACCTTTCAATTTCTGCTCCTTCTTGTTGTGTAACTTGATGTATTCCCAGTGAAATGTGAATCTTTATCTGTAGGAGAAGCTGAACAACCACTTTAAAGAAAATGGCAACATATCTACCAGTTTGCTGTGATGGTACTGATGACCACAATAAGACGACAAGGAATAGAAACAAGAGTAGGCTATTCAGTCCCTTTCTAGCCTGCTCTGCCATTTAATAGGATTAAGGCTGATTTGACATTCCTACCATCCACTTTTCTGCCCTTTCTCTGTAACTCTTAATTCCCCAACTGATCGATTATCTTTATCAGCCTTAAAGAAGCACAGTCTCTCTGGCTAAAAGTTTCAAAGAGACGCAACCAACTGAAAGAAAAAAAATACGTCTTTATCTTAGGAGTAAATTTGTGCCCTTTTAATATGAGACAATATCCTCTGGTCCTAGACTCTTCCCAAAAGGAAACCATCCTCTTAGCGTTCACTCTGTCAAGCTCCTTAAGAATTCTGTACATTTCTGTGAGATCACTTTTTATCCTTCAAACCTCCAATAAGGAGAGTCATAAACTTTGCTCATAAGTCAATCCCTCCATACCAGGGATCATCTTAGTGAATCTTCTCTGAACTTCCTCGGTGAAATAATATCCTTCCTTAAATAAGAACACCAAAGCTGCTCTCAGTTCTCCAGATGTGATCTTAACAGCATTGTATCCAATTACAGTAAGACAGCTGTATTCTTGTACTCCAGCCCTCTTGAAATAAGAGCCAACTTTTCATTAGCCGCCCTGATTACCTGGTGGACCCGTGTGCTAGCTTTCTTTTTGTGTACAAATACCCCCAATTGTGCTTGTGTTGCAGATTTTTACTGTATTTCTTTATTTCCTCTATTCTATTCTTTGTTCTCCCTTCCAAAATGAACAGTTTTGCGTTTCCCCACATTATACACCATTTGCCAGATTTTTGCCCATCTACTTAACCTGTCAATACCTCTACGGAGTTTTGATTTAATTCACTTGAGACGTGAACATGTGGCTGTCCAGTGTTTATTGCCCTTCAGAAAGTGGTGGTCCTTGTTTCACCCACAATGCTCTTAGCAAGGCAACTTGATGGCATGTCAGTAAAGGAGCAGTGATTTATTTCAAAGTTAGGATGGTGAGTGGCTTGAACAGGAATTTGGATAGTTATGTTCTCATGTAGCTGCTGCCATGTCCTTCTAGATAGAAGTAGTTATGGGTATGGAATGTGTTATCTAAGAATCATTGGTGAATTTCTGCAGTACATACTGCTACTACTGAGTGTAGTGGTGGAGGGAATGGATGCTTGTGGATGTAGTGCAAATCAAGTGGGCTGCATTGTCCTAGATGGTGTTGAAGCTGCACCAATTCACACAAGTCTGGAGTATTCCATCACATTCCTGAATTGTTTCTTCTAGATGGTGGAAAGGCTTTGGGAGTTGGGAGTTGAGTTTCCTGGTGGAGTATTCTTAACCTCTGACCTGCTTTTGTAGCCACTGTATTTATGTGGCTGGTCCAGTTTAGTTTCTGGTCAATTGTAACTCCAACAATGTTCATAGTCAAGAATTCAGTAATGGTAGCACCATTGAATGTTAAGTGGCTTTGGTTGGCTTGTCTGTTATTGAAAATGGTCATTCCTGGCATTTGTGTGGTGCAAATGATAATTGCCGATCGTTAGCCCAAGCCTGGATATTGTCCCGATTGTGCATTTGAAGATGGACTACCTCAGTGTCTGAGGAGCCGCAAGTGGTGATGAACATTATGCAATCATCATGAACAACCCCACTTCTGACTTTATAATAGAGAGAAGGTCATTAAGCAGTTGAAGGTGGTTGGGCTTAAAATACTACCTGAGGAACTCCTGCAGTGATGCCCTAGGACTGAGATGACTGACCTCCAACAACCACAGCATCTTCCTATGTGTCCAGCATGACTCCAACAGTTCCCCCAATATACATTGATTCCAGTTTTGCTAGGGGTCCTTGCTGCCATTCTTGGTTGAATGCAGCCTTGATGTCAATGGTTGTCACGGTCACCTCACCTCTGGAATTTAGCTCTTTTTCACATGTTTGAACCAAAACTGTAATAAGGTCAGGGGCTGAGTGTCCGTGGCAGAACCAAACTGAGCGTCAGGTTATTTCTGAGTTGGAGGTGCTTGATAGCCTTGTAAATAACACCTTCCATCACTTTACTGATGATCAAGAGTAAACTTATAGAGTGGATTGGATTGTAGTATGCATATTTGCGTCCCTACCACAAGTTGCGTACCCACCTATTTTTGTGCTGTCTGCACATTTAGTTATAGTACACTTGTTTCATTCCTCCAAGTCATTAATACCTATTGTAAACAGTAGCTGTGCCAACACTGATCCTTGTGGAGCCCTAGTGGCAATAGGTTTCCAACCTGGAAAAGAATCTTTTATCCCCACTTACTGTTTCCTGCCTATTAGCCAATTTGGTATTTATCTTAATATATAAGACCACAAGATATAGGAGCAGAAATTAGGCTGTTCAGCCCATCGAATCTGCTCTGTCATTCAGACATGGCTGCAAAGTTTCTCAATGCCATTCTCCCAGTTTCTCTCCGTAACCCTTGATAATCAAGAACCTATCTCTCTCCATCTTAAATATACTCAATGGCCAGGCCTCCACAGTCTTCTATGGCATTGAATTGCATAGATTCACCACTCTGGCTGAAGAACTTTCTCCTAACCTCCATTCTAAAAGGTCTTTAGTTTACTAAGGCAGTGTCTTTGGGTCCTTGTCTCTCCTCTTGATGGCAATATCTTCACAATATCCACACTATCCAGGCCCATAATTTCTCTGTAATCTTAATTAGATTTTACTTAGAATCCTTACAGTGTGGAAACAGGCCATTCAGACCAGCAAGTTCACGTCTAACCTCCATAGTAACCCAATCAGACCCATTCCCTTACCTCTCTCCATTTCCCCTGACTAATGCACCCAACATAATGGGTAATTTAGCGAGGCCAATCCTCCTAATCTGCATATCTTTGGATTGTGGGAGGAAACTGGAGCACTCGGAGGAAACCCATGCAGACTCAGGGAGAATGTGCAAATTCCACACTGACAGTGACCTGAGGCTAGAATCAAACCTGGGTCCCTGGCGCTGTGAGGCTGCAGTGCTAACCACTGAGCCACCATGCTGCCCATTACCCCCCTCATCCTTCTAAATGCCATGCCATATAGACCCAGAGTCCTCAAACATTCCTCATATGTTAAGCCTTTCATTGCTGGGATTAATATTGTGAAACTCCTCTGAACACGCTTTAGGGCCAATACATCCTTCCTGAGATATAGGGCTCAAAACTGTGCACAATACTCCAAATATGGTCTGACCAGAGCCCCCGAATTATATCCCAGCTTTTATATTCAAATCCTCTGAAAATAAAAGCCACAATAGCGTTTGCCTTCCTAACTACTAACTCAACCTGCAAGTTTACCTTGAGAGAATTCTGGACTAAAACTCCCAAGTCTTTTTGTACTTCAAACTTCTGAATGTTCTTCCCATTTAGAAAATAGTGCATGTCTCTCTTCTTCCTCACATGACCTCACACTTTCCAATCTTGTACTCCATCTGCTACTTTGCCCAGTCTCCTAACCTGTCCAAATCCTTCTGCAGTTTCCCCGCCTCCTCAATGCTACCTGTCCTTCTACCTATTTTTGTATCATCTGCAAACTTGCCCAGCATGCCCTCAGCTCCTTCATCGAGATCGTTAAAATATAAAGTGAAAAGTTGCGGTCCCAACACTGACTCTTGCAGAACACCACTTGTCACTGGCTGCCATCCTGAGAAAGACCCTTTTATCCCCACTTTCTGCCAGGCAGCCAAACTTTTATCCATGTTAGCACCTTATCTCTAAAACCATGGGCCCTTATCTTACTCAGTAGTCTCCTGTGCGGCACCTTATCAAAGCCTTTCTTGACGTCCAGGTAGATAACATCCACTGGCTCTCCTTGATCTACCCTGCTCATTATCTCCTCAAAGAATTCTAGCAGATTTGTCAGGCATGATCTGCCCTTGATGAAATCGTACTGACTTTGCCCCATTTTACCGTACACTTCCAAGTATTCAGAAATCTCATCTTTCATAATGGATTCCAGAATCTTACCTACGAACAAGGTTAGGCTAATTGGTCAGTAATTTTCTATCATTTGCCTTGCTCAATTTTTAAACCGTTAACTTAGCAATTTTCTAGTTCTCTAGGATTGAACATGATTTTAGCTATTTCTGAAAGATCACTACCAACACCTCCACTATCTCTTCAGCTATATCGCTTAGATCTCTGTGGTGTAGTCCACCTGGTCCAGGTGATTTATCCAACTTCAGGCCATTCAGCTTTTCTAACACCTTCTCCTTGATGGTGACCACCATGCTCAGCTCTGCCCCCTCACCCTCTTGAATTTTTGGGATATTACTTGTGTTTTCCACCGTGAAGACTGATGTGAAGTAATTATTCAATTCCTCAGCCACTTCCTTGTTCCCCACTACTATCTCTCCAATGTCATTTTGTAGCAGCTCAATGTCTACTTTTGCCCCTCTTTTCCTCCTTATGTATCTAAAGAAACTCTTACAGTCTTCCTTTTATATTACTGGAGCTTACCTTCATATTTAATCTTCTCCATCATAATTTCTTTTATTGTGGCACTCTTTTGGTTGTTGTAAGCTTCCCAATCCTCTGGTTTCCCACTGCCCTTCGCCACATTATATGCTTTCTCTTTTGCTTTTATGATATCCCTGACTTCCCTGGTCTGCCATGGTTGCCTCATCCTCACTGTACTATGCTTCTTTTCCCTTGGGATGAATCTCCACTGTGTCTCTTGAATTATTCCCAGAAATTCCTGCTGCTGTTCCATTGTGTTTTCTACTAGGCTCCTCTCTTCATCAATTCTACCAGCTCATGCCTCTGTAGTTGCCTTTATTCAACTGTTATACCATTACCTCTGATTCTAACTTCTCTCTTTAAAATTGGAAAGGAAATTCCATCGTATTGTGATTACTGCCTCCTAAGTCTTCCTTCACCTTTAAGCTCCCTTATCAAGTCTACCTCATTGTACAATATTAAATCTAGTATTGCCTGTTCCCTAGTGGGTTCCACCATAAGCTGGTAGACATTCCACAAATTCCTTTTCTTACAATCCTCTACCAACCTGTTTTTCCCAGTCCACCTGGATCTTGAAATCCTACATGATCACTGTAACTTTGCCTTTCCTACACATCATCTCTATCTCCTGGCGTGTCTTGTGCCTCCGCTCCTGACTATTGTTTGGAGGCCTGTATATAACTCTAACTTTGTTTTTTTTTCACTTTTGCAGTGCCTCAATTCTATCTACAGATTCTACACCATTTGACCCTACTTTGTTTCTTATTATTGATTTGATTTAATTTCTTACTAATAACACAACCTCACCCCCTCTGCCCACTTGCTTATCTTTTCAATAAGATGTATGTCCTTGAATATTCAGCTCCCAGTCCTGATCCCCTTGCAGCCACGTTTCTGTGATGCTCACCACTTCATACCTGCCAATTTCAATCTGTGCCACAAGCTCATTTACCTTATTCCTTATACTGCGTGCACTCGGATGTAACACCTTCACTGTATTAACTGTGACCTCCCAATGGCTCTTACCTTTTGTGTGGTACTTTGTCAAATGACTTCTGGAAGTCCCAATATAACACATTTACTGTTTCCTTTCTATCCATTCTGGTTGAGATTTCAGAGAAAAATTCTGACAAATTAATCAGATACAATTTCCCTTTCTTGAAACCATGCTAACTCTGCTTGATTGTATTATGATTTTCCACATGTGCTGCTATTATCTCCTTAATTAGTCCACCAATTTGCAAACATAGATATAAGGGTAACCAGTATATTGTTACCTGCTTTTTGCCTCATATGTTTTTTTTGTTTTGTTACTTGTGTACAAGGAGGATGGACAGGCACTTGCATGTGCAAACATGTGACAAGTTTTTAAGTTTATCTTGTGTGTTAACAGTTGAAAGTCTTTATTGCTGTCTAATTAATTAGCTTTACATTTGGTTTGTTTATTAAAAATTGTAAGGGTGTACTTGCCTCTTATTTGAAATGCTGTGTGTCATTTTGCAGATATTAAATCAAATATTAAATCGGCAGAATTCTGAATTGTTATAGCATCAGCATTTTGGTAATTCAAAAAGACTTGTAAATCCTGTTTTTTTTTTTTTGTCTTGTCCCTAATCTAATTTTAATCTGTTAATAATAGGGTCAACTAAAATTGGACATAGCCAATGCAAAAGAACTCCAAGCAAAGCTCAGACCTTTGATTGTCGAATGCCCAGAACAACTGAACAGTGAAATACAGTCAATGAGAGACACAGTGGAAAAGAAAAAGGAAGCCATGGTAAACTTTCTTTCTACTCTCTTTTGTGTCTCCCCCACCATGAATCCCATTGATGTTTTGTCGGTCTTTGAACTAGGATAATGCATGCTGTATGAGAATAATACGATAGTAGATAGTGTTTGCGATGAAACATCCCACTTTTAAAACAGGGTTTGTGCTATTGGTGTGTGTGGTTTTTTTTACCCTTTTTATTAAATACTTCTTCAACTTGCAGCTTTGCTTTTGAATTAGTCCAAAACTTAACATTTTCCTGAAGAGTTAGGTTACATTTTGATAATCTTGGCAGTGTTTTGGGTTGGAAATATGTGTATTTGTTTCCAAATAGGCCCATTTCTATGTTTTCAGTAATTGAAATTCAGGCATTGACCGTTATTAACTAGCACATATCTGGAATGGAAAACAAACACAGAGTACCTTTTTAATTAGCAGATAAAAATAATAGAGTTACAGATAATTACGACTTGATTAAAGTCATGATTCGTGGACATGTAGTAATATAGAGTCATAGAGATGTATAGCATGGAAACAGGCCCTTTTGGTTCAACCCGTCCATGCCGAACAGATATCCCATCCAATCTAGTCCCATCTGCCAGCACCCGGCCCATATCCCTCCAAACCTTTCCTTTTCAAATCCCCATCCAAATACCTTTTTAAATGTTGCAATTGTACCAGACTCCTCCACTTCCTCTGGCAGCTCATTCCATACACGTACCACCCTCTGCGTGAAAAAGTTGCCCCTTCGGCCTCTTTTATATCTTTCCACTTTCACCCTAAACCAATGCCCTCTAGTTCTGGACTCTCCCACCCCCAGGGGAAAGATTTTGTCTATTTATCCTATCCGTGCCCCATCATTGGTTAGTTCTTTTCGTGTCTAAATTCATACGTTGCACTATTTATGATGAACAAAATGGAAAATGGGTCAATCTGAATTATATGTTTCACCTTTGTATCTCTTGTCCTGCAGGTTTACATTATTCCTGCGTCCTGAATAATGTCAGCAAACACTCGGCAAGGTCATTACCAGCAGATCTGTCTTGCTAACAACAATAATTTAGCACATTGTAATTCAGTTTTGTGTGTATTTGATAGCAAAAGAAAAATGATAGAACAATGGAGCTTCAGGACAAGTTGGCAAGTCTTACCAATTTCCAAAACAAAGAACTGGAAACTTACTGCAGTTTATTGCAACAATGCCAGACTGGCTCTGACCTTATAAGCAGCACAAATACTGAGGTAAATATATTCCGCTAAGTTTAGCAAAATATTTATGCAATATAATATTTTAAAAAGCTTTTGCTAATCCTCAATGACTTTACAATTGTATTCAGATTGTGTGTAAAAATTGTGCTGTTGAGTGTATAGATAGACAGACAGGTTTTCTCCAGTTTGAAGTTGGTGAGCTTTGGATTTGAGTGATTTATAAAGTTTGTTTGAGAGACAGGTATACGAGGTTTTTATTATGTACAATTACGCACAGTTCTGGACTCTATTAAATGGATCTAGAAGTGCAGGAGAAATTGCAAGGATCAAAGTAGAATCGATAGATTGGAACTATCGGTGAGAACAATAACGGCTGGGGGATTGTCTCTTTAAGGGTAGTCTGAGGACTGATTTCAAAATGTTTTATGAATGAATTTATGGGTTAGATTTAGAGAATATGTTTCTGTTTGAAGCAGAGTCGAAAACTAGGGACCAGGAATGTTAAATTGTCACCATTATGTCCAAAAGGGTGTTCGGGATAAACGCCTTTCACCTGAGAATGTGGAATTTGCTACCTCAATGTAGTTGAGGCAAATAGCAGATTCAAGTAAATGCTTAGTTTAGCATGTAAAAGCAAGATTAATGGAAGGGCAATTCTGAAGATATTTCTTGTACCTACTGTTCTAAAGTTATTGTATTTATTCTTGTTCTCGGCTCCATAAGTACTGGAAACAGTTGCTTTATCTGTTTGGCCCATGGTTTCATAATCTTAAATATTTCCATCATGTTACTTCTAATAGGCATTGTTCTAATTGAAAAGGTGTGAATTTTTCAGGCTTGACTTAAGATTCATTCATATCTGATAGTGAATCTTCATTAGACCTGCACTAAAGCCTCCATATTGTTTTCTAATCTGTGGATCCCAAAATTGGCCATTGTTCTGAGATTTTATTGAGATTTTGTGCATTTAAAAATAGAGCTGTCTTCAAAGAATACTCTTGGAAGTTGCCAGGAGAATTTGCCAATGGTAATGGCCCAAAGAGCCAAGGTACTTTCTGGTTCCTCTCTTGCTAGGTTAATGTTATTCATGCGCTTCTTTGTGAAAATTCTTCATTAAACCAAGACTGTATATGAAAGCTACTTTTTTGATATACTTTTAGAACTTACAACAGTCTACTAATTTGTTCACTTCAGTTAGAGCTGTTAAAGTTTCTGAACTTTCATCACTCAAAAGTGAAAGCAACTAATATACAGGGCTACATTTTTCCTTTGACTCTTCTACAGATTTGGAATGAAGAAAATGAACTAGAGAGAAAGCAAATGGAACTAAAAAACATACAGACAGAAGAAACTCGATTGAAAAGGATTCTGAGCTCAAAGCTTGAAAAACAGGATAAGCTACAGATGCAGAGGCATAAGAAACAAGAAGCTAGGGAGCACGACCTTGATTCAGTAGCCACGTATGTCAACTTAATGACTGAGTATTTTAGATTTTTGAATTGGGATTGGAGATAATTCTAGGCCATAGTTTTCAAAGCTCATCAAATAATCTTGTTGACAGAATGGTCACAGTACTCAGAATGAAAATAATGCTTTATCAATCTATACAGCAATTGAGAAAACAAAACTCTTTGACATTTTCTTATTCTGTCAGTTTTCATCTTTAACTTGTCACTGAACATTTGGTTATCTATTTGCATAAATATATTTATGCATTGTTAACGTAGAAAAGTTCATGAGTCTAGGCAGAACGAGAAATTTTGTTTTATTCAAGTATGGAAACTGATTTTTTTTTTGACCTTCACCTGTTCGTGTTTGGTGCGTTTGACATCTGTCTTGTGCTTTCAGTCGATACCTGAAGTCTTGGCTGTCCAGAACACAATCTGTAAACTTGAGTTGGAGCTTTATTGTAGCTGTTGTTCATCTCAATGGGAGGGCATATTCTGTCTGTTCATCTTGTAAACCAAACGTCTGGGTAATTAAGGAATGTATATTTATTAGTTTTGTTTGAAAAAATATTGTAATGTAGAATTCAATTCTTTTGTTGTTTTTTTAATAGGGAGTTTGATATGTTTAAGCAGCGTAGCCAGGAGGTGTCTGAGAAGATTGCACAAATTACTAGTGAACGTCAACAATATCTGACGAAAAGCCAAGCATTGCAAGACAGCTGTGCTAAAGATGAATCAGAATGTCAGGTATGTCATAGCACTGTGATGAACAGGCCGTAAACTATCATACAAAGATAAAGCTTCTGTTTTAAAGATGTTTACTCATCTGAACCAGCAGTGCTTTGTATTATATTAAGACATTGATTTACTTGCTTAATCTTTCTTAATTGAAATGGCAATTGGCCATTTGAGGGCAATATTATATAATGCAGGAGGGAAACAACGCATGTTGCCCAAAATGTCTGTTTCTATTCTAGGGATTAGAGTTGTCTTTGTCTTTCCTACTTTGGGGTGTCAGGAGTACATTGGATTTAATGTAATCTTGAAGAATGATAGAGTCATAGAGATGTACAGCATGGAAACAGACCCTTTGGTCCAACCCGCCCATGCCGACCAGATATCCCAATCTAATCTAGTCCCACCTGCTAGCACCCGGCCCATATCTTTCCAAACCCTTCTTATTCATATACCCATCCAAATGCTTCTTAAATGTTGCAATTGTACCAGCCTCCACCACATCCTCTGGTGGCTCATTCCATACACGTTCTGACCTCTGTGTGAAAAAGCTGCCCCTGAGGTCTCTTTTATATCTTTCCCTTCTCACCCTAAACCTACTCCCTCTAGTTCTGGACTCCCCGACCCCAGGGAAACGACTTTGTCTATTTATCCGATCCATGCCCCTCATAATTTTGTAAACCTCTATTAGGTCACCCCTCAGCCTCTGACGCTCCAGGGAAAACAGCCCCAGCCTGTTCAGCCTCTCCCTGTAGCTCAGATCCTCCAATCCTGGCAACATCCTTGTAAATCTTTTCTGAACCCTTTCAAGTTTCACAACAACTTTCCGATAGGAAGGAGACTAGAATTGCACACAATATTCCAACAGTGGCCTAACCAATGTCCTGTTCAGCCGCAAGATGACCTCCCAACTCCTGTACGCAATACTCTGACCAATAAAGGAAAGCATACCAAACACTCTTCACTACTATCTACCTGTGACTCCACTTTCAAGGAACTATGCTTCTGCATTCCAAGGTCTCTTTGTTCAGCAACGCTCCCTAGGACCTTACCATTACGTGTATAAGTCCTGCTAAGATTTGCTTTCCCAAAATGCAGCACCTCGCATTTATCTCAATTAAATTCCATCTGCCACTTCTCAGCCCATTGGCCCACCTGGTCCAGATCCTGTTGTAATCTGAGGTAACCCTCTTCGCTGTCCACTACACCTCCAATTTTAGTGTCATCTGCAAACTTACTAACTGTACCTCTTATGCTCGCATCCAAATCATTTATGTAAATGACAAAAAGTAGAGGGCCCAGCACCGATCCTTGAGAGACTCCATTGGTCACAGGCCTCCAGTCTGAAAAACAATCCTCCACCACCATGCTTTTCTCTTCTACTTTTGAGCCAGTTATATAGCAAAATGGCTAGTTTCCCCTGTATTCCATGAGATCTAACCTTGCTAATCAGTCTCCCATAGGGCACCTTGTTGAATGTCTTACTGAAGTCCATATAGATCACATCTACTGCTCTGCCTCATCAATCTCCTTTGTTACTTCTTCAAAAACCTCAATCAAGTTTGAGACATGATCTCCCATGCACAAAGCCATGTTGACTATCCCGAATCAGTCCTTACCTTTCCAAATATGTGTACATCCTGTCGCTCAAGATTCCCTCCAACAACTTGCCTACCACCAAGGTCAGGCTCACTGGTCTATAAGTCCCTGGCTTTTCTTTACCGCCTTTCTTAAAAATTGGCACCACGTTTGCCAACCTCCAATCTTCTGGCACCTCACCTGTGACTATCGATGATACATATATCTCAGCAAGAGGCCCAGCAATCACTTCTCTGGCTTCCCACAGAGTTCTCGGGTACACCTGATCAGGTCCTGGGAATATATCCACTTTTTAACCGTTTCAAGACATCTAGCACATCCTCCTCACTAATCTGGACATTTTGCAAGATGTCACCATCTATTTCCCTGCAGTCTATATCTTCCATATCCTTTTCCACAGTAAATATTGATGCAAAATATTCATTTAGTATCTCCCCCATTTTCTGTGGCTCCACACAAAGCCACCTTGCTGATCTTTGAGGGGCCCTATTCTCTCCCTAGTTACAATTTTCCCCTTTAATATATTTGTAAAAACCCTTTGGATTCTCCTTAATTATAGTTGCCAAAGTTATCTCATGTCCCTGTTTTGCCCTCGTGATTTCCCTCTTAAGTATACTCCTAACTTTCTTTATACTCTTCTAAGGACTCACTCAATCTATCCTTTCTATACCTGACATATGCTCCTTCTTTTTCTTAACCAAACCCTCAAGTTCTTTAGTCATCCCGCATTCCCTACACCTATCAGCCTTTCCTTTCACCCTGACAGGAATATACTTTCTCTGGATTCTTGTTATCTCCTTTCTGAAGGTTTCCCATTTTCCAGCCGTCCCTTTATCTGCAAACATCTGCCTCCAATCAGCTTTTGAAAGTTCTTGCCTAATACCATCAAAATTGACCTTTCTCCAATTTAGAACTTCATCTTTTAGATCTGGTCTATCCTTTTCCATCACTATTTTAAAACAAATAGAATTATGGTCACTGGCCCCAAAGTGCTCCCCCGCTGACACCTCAGTCACCTGCCCTGCCTTTTTTCCCAACAGTAGGTCAAGTTTTGCACTTTCTCTAAATTCATCATTTAAGCTGCTTGGAAGGATCTTCAAGAGTTAACCCTATTAGGAAGGCTTTCAACATTTTGACAGAGTTTATGTTTTGCACACTTTGTTTTTTAATTTTAGCTGGATGCTCTAATATTTGTGAACCAAAGTGTGAACTAAAAGTACAAATTGAGCTAAGCTAAAAAATTTATGGGGACCATCATTTTCAACAGGAGTGAGTTATTCATACTTTTACTTTGAACACATTTCTTTAAAATTGTATTTGTTTCAATTTTACAAATGTGGTTTAGTGTGCAATCATTTCAGACCAGAAAGAGGCTATATTTGTGCCATACAGACTCTTCACTGGCCTTTATCCTCAAATATATATTGTTCGAATTCTGGTTGTTTGAGTATTGGCTTTTAATTGCTTCCTCATTGATACGTGTATCTTCAGTGCTGAGCCCAAGCTGCTCCAAAATTTCGCTCCTAAGCCTCTCTGCTACACAAGTGACATCAAGGCAACATTTGATTAAGTGTGGCATGAATGAGTTCTAGATAAGCAGCAGTCAATGCAAGTAAGGGCAAAAACTCTGTATTGCATGGAGTTATGCTTCGTACAAAGAGAGATGTTTGTGTTGGAGGTCAGTCATCCTGGTTCGAAGTCATCTCTGAAGGTGTTCCTCAGTATGTCCTGGGCCCAGACATCTTCAGCCACTTCATCATGCTGGCCTTCCCTCCATCATGACATCAGAAGTGGGAATGTTTGTCGACAATTGCATCATTTGCTATTTATCAGACAATGAAGCAGTCTGTGTCCAAATGCAGCATTCTGATTTTCGCTGTTGTGTCCAGTAACATTTGTGGCACATAACTGCCAGGCAATGACCATCATCTCTAGCAAGAGAGAATCTAACCATCTCCCTTGACATTCAATGGCATTGTCATTACTGATAGCAATCTTCATTACTGCTTCTCGGAGACTACAATTCAGAAACTGAACTGGACTACATTAATAAATACTGAACAGAAAAGTAGGTCAGAAGCTAGGAATTTTGTGGCAGTAAATCATTGCCTGACTCCCCAAAGTCTATTCACTATCTACAGGTACGGTAGGAGCTTAATGAAATACTCCTACTTGCCTGGATGAATGCAGCCCCAATAACACTCAAAAAGCTCTACCCATCCACTATCTTCAACATTCATGCCCTCCACTCAGTGTGGTAATGTGTACCACACTTTACCAGCATCAACACACTGACCTACATGGAATGGCTTCTGCCAATTCTTTCCCCACTATGTTCGTGGTTCGTGGTGGTGCTGATAGAGAGAAAAATACATGCCACCTCACTCAGCTTCCTTACCCTAGTAATGCAATGATATGAGTAACAGAAGAATGTTCTGAAGGGAAAGATGATGCACAGTAATTGGATTAAAGTTTGAGTTGTGTTCTTGATTTATCTACTAACAGAATCTGTACTCCAAGCTGCTGGCTGATCTGGAACAATATCATGAACGGTTGGCTGTCGTGACACAGAAGGCTACGTTTGAAGGACATAAGCAAATGGCAGAACTTGAGAAAGCCATGAGTGAAAGAATTTGAAACCTAAACTGCAGTTCACTTCAAATCCTTGTAGATCTCTGATCTTGGTAATCCTTCTCCTGTCAGCTTTTTTTTTCTTAACAAAAGACAATTATTCTTAAGCATTTTACATTGTTTTTGAGTCTAAGCTAGTATGTTTGTCACTGTTTGAACTATTTTATATGTAGCTTTATTAAAAAGTACTGAGGAAAGCATAATTTCTTACAATGCATTATGTATATTTTTAAATGAGCTGCACTGAAGTTAATAACTATATCATTAAGGTGCTATCAGCAAATTTATATTAAGGATAACATTGCTTTGGAACACTTACCCATGGTGAAAGAAAGGATGTATATTCCAGAAAATGATTTGCTATTTGTGTCCTTTATTCTGAGAACTGAATTAATTCTTATTCACTTTCAAATCCCGGCAGGAAATATTAAAGATTGCACTTTTTCTCTGTGCCACCCACCCACGCTATTTTTTTTCTTTTTTCTTCTATGCAATGAGCCACCTTGTAAATACTATTATCATCCCCATAATGTGCTCTTATCATTGCTTGTGGCAAGCAAGTTCTCCATTTACTTTGCTGAAAAAAGTTACAGTACACAAATTCTTTATTTGCTAGTTATTTTTATGGCCTACTTTTGGAACTGTCCCACAGATGAAAGTAGTTTTTCACCATCAGTGCCTCTTGTAATTTTTAAGGCTTTTTTTGAAGGCTCTCTGTGAATTTTATTTGTGAGCAGGGAGCAAAAGCAATTGCCTTCACAACTTACTCTTATGGAATAATTCTTTCAATTCTGGTAACATCCTGAAAGTCTTCACAATACTTTCTCCTGTCTTTCATTGTTGTTTTTGCAACATGGGAACTAGAGCCATACTTTGCTGCACTGTGGTCCAACGTTCACTCAGAAATCGTAACTTTTGTTTATACAGCATGTTTAATGTTATAAAACATCCCAAGATGCTCCCTAACAGTGGTGAAACAAAATTAGTGTACAATCCCCATAAGTTTTCCAAACTTGTCTCTGCCATGAATGTCTAATCTTGACTCATACATTCTGCTCAGCATAATAAACTGTTAGTACATTTCTCAATGTGTTAATCTCTTAAAAGCTTCATTTACTCCCTACCTGGCACACTAAAGCTCAGCATTTGGCAGGTTTACCCCAGGCTTTGGAAAGACTGGAGTTTGTCTCAAAACAAAGTTCAGAGTCTCCAGGATTTCTTTTATTTTTCTGTGACTGAGAGCCCTGGTCAACAGAACAGATTGACACAATACATCTGAGTCCCCTTCTGCCTTAGATCTCAAAAGCAACTTGCAATATCAAGTGACACAACAAATACCTAACAATATTGTGCAAATATGTGAACACATACCCTTGTACTGCTTTGCTGGGAATAAAAACTCAGTGTACAATCCTAGTTGCCAAAATACCCCACTATTTCAGAAGAACAAAGTAATAGTGGGGAAAGGATTGGCAGAAGCCATTACATGTAAGTCAGTGTGTTGATGCTGGGGAACGACCAGCTTGGCTTTTCATTACCCTCCCTGATGCCAACCTATCCTAGTTATATATTAACAGTCTTGTTTGTTTACTCACTTGTAAATACTTGGTGGCCTTCATTTCCACCCACTTAGTCTGAGAGTCTCATGCTGATCAAATAAGTGTATTTGCACTCATTTTCCAAATGCCTGCTTGCTCTCAAACCGGTTCTCATTTTTCCCCCATTTGTCCCTCTCCCAAAGTGCAGCCCTTCCCATTGCCCTCCAAACTTAACCTCTGACATTGCAGTACTGTCTGTGACCCTCCATCTCCAAATCACTGTCCTGAAGCCAAAATAACTTATGTTACTCTGTGTGCTTTTTTTAAAAAAAGGGTCAGTAAAAGAAAACTTAAGAAATCCACAGGCCCAATGAAAAGTTTTTCAGAGAAAGGGAGATAAGGCAGTAAACGATTGATTGGTGTTCTGTGTATGCCGTGTAATATATAGTACAGCAATAATAGAAAAGAAGGCACTTGTGGCAAAGAACAAACATGCAAAGAAGGAGGCCAGGTTCAAATTCCACCTGCTCCAGAGGGAGGTAATAATATCACTCTAGAAGTTAATCAGACAATAACTAGCAATAGTAAAAAAAATTGTAAAAGGCAGCCACACATTAGGGTGGATAAATCACCAGGACCTGATCATGTGTCCCCTAGAACTCTGGGAAGGTGGGAAAATGATTGCTGGGCCTCTTGCTGGGATATTTGTCTCATCGATAGTCACAGGTGAGGTGCCAAAAGACTTGGAGGTTGGCTAATGTGTGCCACTTTTTAAGAAAGGTGGTAAGGACAAGCCAGGAAACTCTAGACTAATGAGTCTGACATCGATGGTAGGCAAGATATTGGAGAGAATCCTTAGGGACAGGACTTCCATGTATTTGGAAATGCAAGGACTGTTTAGGGATAGTCAGCAACGCTTTGTGTGAGGGAAATAATGTCTCACTAAATTGAGTTTCTTGAAGATGAGAGGATTGATGAGAACAGAGCGGTGGATGTGACCTATATGGACTTCAGTAGGGCTTTTGACAAGGCTGCTCATGGTAGTCTGGTTAGCATGGTTAGATCACGTGGAATACAGGAAGAACTAGCCATTTGGATGCAGAAGTGGCTTGAAGGTAGAAGACAGGGTTGTGGTGGATGGTTGCCTTTCGGACAGGAGGCCTGTGACCAGTGGTATGCCATAAGGATTGGTGCTTGGTCCATTGGTTTCATCATTTACATAAATAATTTGGGTGTAAACATAGGAGGTATAGTTAGTAAGTTTGCAGATGACACCAAAATTGAGGTGTAGTGGACGGGGAAGAAGGTTACTTCAGAGGACAACAGGATCTTGATCAGATGGACAAATGGGCTGATGAGTGGCGGATGGAGTTTAATTTAGATAAATATGAGGTGCTGTACTTTGGGCAGGACTTGTGCACTTAAAGGTAAGATTCTGGGAAGTTAGATTAGATTACTTACAGTGTGGAAACAGGCCCTTCGGCCCAACAAGTCCACACCGACCCGCCGAAGCGCAACCCACCCATACCCCTACGTTTACCCCTTACCTAACACTACGGGCAATTTAGCATGACCAATTCACCTGACCCGCACATCTTTGGACTGTGGGAGGAAACCGGAGCACCCGGAGGAAACCCATGCAGACTCGGGGAGAATGTGCAAACTCCACACAGTCTGTCACCTGAGTCGGGAATTGAACCCGGGTCTCGGGCACTGTGAGGCAGCAGTGCTAACCACTGTGCCACCGTGCTGCCCACCAAGTGTTGTTGAACAAAGAGATCTTGGAGTGCAGGTTTGTAGTTCTTTGAAAGTGAAGTCTCAGGTTAATAGATAAGTGAAGAAGGCGTTTAGTATGCTTTCGTTTATTGGTTAGAGCATGGAGTGTAGGAATTGGGAGGTCATGCTGCGTCTGTACAGGACGTTGGTTTGGGCGGTTTTGGAATACTGTGTGCTCTTCTGGTCTCCCTCCTATCAGAAGGATGTTGTGAAACTTGAAAGTGTTCAGAAAAGATTTACAAGGATGTTGCCAGGGTTGGAGGATTTGAGCTACATGGAGAGGCTGAACAGGCTGGGGCTGTTTTTTAGATTAGATTACTTTACAGTGTGGAAACAGGCCCTTCAGCCCAACAAGTCCACACCGACCCGCCAAAGTGCAATCCACCCATACCCCTACATTTACCCCTTACCTAACACTACGGGCAATTTAGTGTGGCCAACTCACCTGAACTGCACATCTTTGGACTGTGGGAGGAAACCGGAGCGTCGGAGGCTGAGGAGTGACCTTTATAGAGGTTTACAAAATTATGACGGGCATGGATAGGATAATTAGACAAGGTCTTTTCCTGGAGGTGGGGGAGTCCAGAACTACAGGATATAAGTTTATGGTGAGAGGGGAAAGATGTAAAAGGGACTGAGGGGGCAACTTTTTCATGCAAAGGGTGGTGCGTATATGGAATGAGCTGCCAGAAGAAGTGGTGAAGACTTACAATTACAACATTTAAAAGGCATATGGATGGATAAATGAATCTGAAGGGGTTGGAAGGATATGGGCCACATGCAGATAAATGGCACTAGATTAATTTATGATACCTGGTCAGCATGGATGAGTTGGTGGAGGGATCTTTTTCCATGCTGTACATCTCTATGACTGTAATAATTGGGTTACAGTCAATGCAGTAAAACATTTATGCAAATTCTCTTCCTCTGAGAACAAAGCAATTGGAGGTCAACTCAGATATTTACAGGACAGAAAGAGGCCGTTGGTCAATAAAAGCCTGATTCCATTAAATTCATTTTCCAGCTCTTGTCACAAAGCCCTGGATGCAGTGACAATACAAGTGAATATCTAAATACTGCCTAAGTATTTTGAGAGTTTCTGACTGAACCATCCTTTCAGACAGTAAATTCCAGGCTCCTACCACCCTCAGTTAAAAATGTCTTCCTCCACTCTCCTCTTTGCTTACCTCTTCCCTTAAATCTGTACCCATTGGTCATTGACTCTTTTTCCATGCTATCTGTATGCAGCCCATAATCTTATGCACCTCTAGCAGTATCCCCCTTTCAACCTTTACTGCTGTAAGGAAAACAAGCCTCTGCCTATGTAATTTCCCAGACAATTTAGATCCTCTAACACATAACTTCCTGGTAAACCTCCTCTGCATCCTCTCTAATGTGACTCAAACTGTATGAGTACTCCAGGGTTTTATGCAGTTCTTAAGTATTTTATATTTTTTTAGCGTCTGTGCCATATTGAGTCCTCTGTTCTGTCAAAGTTACACTTTTTTAAAATTATTAATGCTAATCTTCATTGCTCTCCCGAGTTCTCCGATCTTGCTCCCATCCTGTGTCTTTACAGGAATCGATTGGCATTGCTCTTGTATTCTCCTCCCTAAATTGCATCTACTGCTATGACATAATTTTATCTGCAAGTAGCTACTTCTAGTTGACTTAAGCCAAATCGTATCATTTTATCAAGCACATCTCCAGTCCTTTTCCCTGCTTTAGCATTGTGGGTCGACCTATAGCACATGGACTGTGGCAGTTCAAAAAGGCAACTCAATAACACCTGAAGGGGATTAGGCATAAGCAATAAATACTGGGCTAGCCAGCATGTCCCATGAGTGAATTAAAAATAAAAACTCCTTTTGGAGAGATTTTTTTATTTTCCTAATTGACCAGTTCTGATATGTTATGAAACATCTTTTGAGCAAATGGAAATTGAGCCCAGCCAAACCATACCTTAATAAAATTAACCTTTCAGTGGGGGGAGGTTACCATTTAATTTTGGTTTTATTCTTGGCCATTCCATATCCTTTTGCATAACTAACTTAAATTTAACTTCAGTCATGGTCACTATCTCCAAAATACTCCCCAACCTATGTGCTTTCCACCTGCTTGGACTCTTTGCTGAATATTAGATTCAGAACTGCTCCCTCCTTTGTTAGGCTTTCTGTGTACAGGCTAAAAACATTCTCTCGGATGCAGTTTAAGAACATTGCTTCCTCCCTACCTCACATTCTAAAACTATTCCAGTTAAAATTCGGGTGGTTAAAGATCCCCTAGTATTACTAATCTTGCACTTTTGTGAAATTTGTTGACATACTTAATCCCCAATTTTTCCCCTTAATGTTTAGGTGTCTATAATACACACTTTGTCCCCTTTTAAAAATTTCTGTCCATGTGGCTTCATTTCATTATCATTCTAATATACCATCTCGCCTCACTGCTGTAATTTATTCCTTGATCAATATTGCAAGCTCCCTCCCTTCTCTTCCATACCCCTATATCATCTGAGTATTCTGTACACAAGAATGTTGAGCTGCCCATCTTTTAGTCAAGTCTCGGTCATAAAGAACAAAGAACATTACAGCAGAAGAACAGGCCCTTCAGCCCTCCAAACCTGTACTGATCCATATCCTCTATCTGCCATCTAGTTTCTAAGGATCTGTGTCCCTTTGCTCCCTGCCCATTAATGTATCTGTCTAGACACATTTAAATGATGCTATCATTCCAACCCCAACCACCTCCACTGGTAATGCATTCCAGGCACCCACCACCCTCTGCGTAAAGAACTTTCCACTCATATCTTCCCTAAAATTTTCCCCTCTCTCTTAGAACTTGTGACCCCTGGTAATTGAGTCCTCTACTCTGGGGAAAAAGTTTCTTACTATCCACCTTGCCTACACCTCTTATGATTTTGTAGGCCTTAATCAGATCACCCCTCAACTGCCTTCTTTCCACTGAAAATAATCCTAATCTACTCAACCTCTCCCTATAACTAGCACCCTCGAAACCAGGCAGCATCTATGTCCTTTTGTTAACGTGGCAACCAGAACTGTATGCAGTATTTCAAATGTGGCTGAACCAAAGTCTTATACAATTGTGACATGACCTGCCAATTCTTGTACTCAATACCCCACCTGATGAAGGAAAGCAAAGCATGCCATATGTCGTTTTGACCACTGTACTGACCTACATTGCCACCTTCAGTGAACAATAGACCTGAACACCCATATCTCTCTATACATCAATTTTCCCCAGGAGTTTTCCATCAACTACACAGTTTGCTCTGGAATTGCATCTTCCAAAATGCATCATCTTGTATTTGTCTGCATTGAACTCTATCTGCTGTTTCTCTGCCCAAGTCTCCAATATATTTATATTCTGATGTATTCTCGAACAGCCCCATTCATTATCTGCTACTGCAGCAATCTTAGTGTCACCTGCAAACTTGCTAATGAGGCAACCTACACTTTCCTCCAAATCATTTATGTTTATCACAAAAAACAGTGGTCCCAGCACAGATTCCTGTGGGACACCACTGGTCACAGGTCTCCACTTTGATAAGCTCCCTTCCACTACTATCTGTCTCCTGCTACCCAACTAGTTCTCTATCCATCTAGCTAGAACACCCTGGACCCCATGTGACTTCACCTTCTTCATCAGTCTACCTTATCAAACGCTTTCCTAAAGTCAACATATATGACATCTACATCCCTTCCCTCATCAATCAATTTTGTCACCTCTTCAAAACATTATAGAAATTATTTTATACTCCCACCTGGCTATCTGTGTCCTCAGCTTATCTATTTTATTCTTCAGGTTAATAGTACCATGGCTGTGGTTTTGGCTGACCTCTACTGAGGAACCATTACCATAGTCTAGAAATGGTTTAGAAAAGAGTTATTGAACTCGCTTGTAGCCTGCCTGGTCCCCTCCTTCTGACTGGTGTTCACCCATTCTCCTTCTGCCTGCATCTCCTTAATATGCAGACTGATTTTGCCCTGAAATGTGTTATTCACGAACCTCTCAACGTCTTGAATGCACAGCTGTGCCTCCAGCTGCCACTCAATTCCCAAATCCTGGATCTCAAGATAAAACTGTTGGAGACATCTCCTGCACCCATGGCTACCCAGACTACTGGGGAACATCTAGGATTTCTCACAGCATGCAGGAAGTGCAAATCATGAGCAAGACTTTCTTAGTCATAACAAAATAGAATATGGATCAGAGAAACAGCTAGAGCCCATTATTCTATCAAGCAAAGGAATTTAGTTTTGAAATTCTAAAATATTAATTATCTATGAAGTTTATAAGTTATACTTGGAGTCTTAAACTAATTCAATATCCAGTCCGAAATGACAAGTGAGAAATACACATCAATTGCCAATCTTCGGTGATATCACACTTAATTTGTTTGAAGGAGCTCCACTACTGGCCTGTTTGTTTCTGGGCCCTGTCCACATTCATTAGTCTTTTTAAAGTCACTGTTGTCACCAGTCTGTCCGGTTCTGAGACCTTCCATGCTTGCAACTTATTTTACCTTTAATGCCACTGCTCCAGACTCCTGTGTAACTCCATCACTGAACTGTCCTGTTCTGGGACCTCTCCACTCTTAGTGCTCCTTTAAACCTCACTGCCCACTCCTTCTGAGTTCCACACAGTTATGCCATCAGTCTGCTCACTTCCAGGACTTCATTTTAAGATTGAGGCTGCCAAATATCTGGTAATTTAAGTGATCCTTAATATACTGTTCCCGTTTTAAACTATATTCTGAAAGTCCACTGCATTGTCACAAGGGATGAAGAAGAACTTGCATTTCTCAAAGCATTATTAAGCCCATTAAGTTCTTTTGAAATGTTCTCAATGTTGAAGGAAACTGGATAATAAAATTGGTTTTGACATTTCAACTTGTGTTAAAGATTGGGGGGCTTAACAAATTAGAGACTGATGGTATTATGAAGTGTTCAATGCACTAATTTGGTTTTGGTCCTGCTCACAAGCCATTTTCAAAAATTCTGACAAACATTTTTTTCTTGGATGGTGTGAGTTATAAGTTTTAATAAACTATTTATACAAAGCCATATGGACTATTAGATAGAATTCAAATTTGTCCATGAATAAATGGGTTTGGGACTGTAATCAAGTGATTAAATGAAACACCAAACTTTGATTTTCATGAATATGATATGAGCACAAGATAAAATTATGATCTTGAAGTAATTATGTTCATGTGAACGTGCTCTTTTCTTATTTCACATTAAAGCTTCTTATTACTTCCTTCAAAGCCTGAGCTAATCTGACCAAAGTGCACAATGGCATTCATAGTCATGAGGCATAATTAATAGAAATCAATGCGGAATCCCATGAATAAGAACTGAAAACAAATCTGAGTTCTCTTACTTTGTGTTGGACTATATTGTGTCCCAAAGCTGCCGGCTGTGGCATGAGATAGATTTCAAAAGCACTACAGACTATCAAAATTGATGAAAACAGCATGAGTACTTCTTGATGTACAAACTGTTTCCTGTCTCAGCATGAAATTAAGTGAGCATTTTTAAAATTTGGCCATGTCATATCTTAACACCTCTTGGGGCAGCAACTAAAAAGCGCCTCAAGGGCATGTTCTCTGCAGCTGTTAATTATGGTTCGCCTTCTAATTTTTATTTTAACATGGCAAAATGCTAATGTGAAAAAATCATAACCACAGTCCTATGGTTCAATTGCTAATTTGCGATCTGCGGCCTATGCAGATTTAATTGTACTCATTGAGGATAGCAAGTTGCCAATGACCTTCACATTCCGGAGTAAGGAAATTAAAGTCATGGTGAGCTCGTTTCTCATTCTCTGGAATAGTAACATATCTAATTCCTATTGTAATGGGGGGTTGGAATTCAACTCACGTTAACTTTTAATAGGAAAAGGAGGCGGCAACTTGACCTGTCGAGTCAGCCCTGCAATTCAGTGAGATCGTGCCTAATCTGATTATAGCCTAAACTCCATTTTCCTGCCTGCAACCCTTGACTCACTTGTTAATGAAATATCTGTTGAACTCAGCCTTGACTATATTCAATGACCCTGCCTCTATTCTATCTGTGAAAGAAAATTTTAATGACTAAAAACCTGAGAGAAAAAAATCCTCCTCATTTTGGTCTAAAATGGAAGTCCCCTAATATTTAAACTGTGCAGACTGAAAATATGGTGAGATCAGCAGAAGTGAGATTCTCAACGATGTTGAATTAGGGATGTGGATATAGGAGGACAAAGTCTCAGTAATGCTACAACATTTACAGTCTGCTACTGATTTGAATGTCATTTGCTTGGTGCTGCCTTTATTTGATTGGGGTCAGTGTATAGGTATTCCATGGCCCTCCTTGTTCACCGTATGGTGGAGTATGTTAAACTAAAATGTCAGTTGTGAGTGATGTGTATGCTGACTGCTTACACTGCTAATGAGATTGAAATCATTTGCAAGCACAGCATCCTGCATGTGGAATGAATGGAGTGTCTAATTGTGTGGCTTACAAATCCTGGCCACGATCATCCTCAATCATATCAGTGGTCTTTACAAATTGATCATAGGCATCTCTGTAAAGCAGGAGTGATCAGAGGCAATATTAAAAGTCTCAACACTGAGCCACAAAGCACAGAGATAATGCTATATCTCACAGGCTGCATAGGGGATGGATCTGCTATCATCATGAAGTGTAATATTCTGCAATATTTGTAATACTGCCTTACTTGTGATGTGGGAGTGGGAGGACAGGATCTCGGTATTCATACAACACCTACTGTCTTGTTGTGATACAACTGATGTTGCGTTAATTGAAATAAGGTCCAATACCAAAGTAACATACAAAGATGTTGCATACCACACCCATTCCCCACCACCACCACCACCACTCTCAATTCCTCCGCCTCTGCCATATCTGCTCTCAGGAGGACCATTTCCACTCCAGGACATCCCAGATGGCCTTTTATTTCAAGGACCACAATTTCCCCTTCCACATGATCAACAATGCCCTCCAGCGCATCTTGTCTACTTACCGCTTCTCTGCTGTTGAACCCACCCCTTTAACCACAACAAGGATAGAGATATTTTCCTCCCACTCCTATCGGCATTCCACAGAGGCCATTCCCTCCATGACTCCCTAATTAGGTTCCCCACCCCCACCAACCCATTCTCCACTCCTGGTACCTTCCATTGCAATCGCAGCAGATGTAAAACCTGCACCCACATCTGCCCCTCACCTCCATCCGAGGCCCAAAGGATTGTTTCACATCCAGCAGAGATTCTCCTGTACATCCAAACACCTCAACTACTGTATCCGTTGCTCTCGATGTGATCTCCCCTACATTGGGGAGATGACACCAACTTGCGGAATGTTTCAGAGAACATCTCTAGGACTTGGGCACTAAACAACTCCATCACTCAGTGCCTGAACACTTCAACTCCCCCTCCCATTCTGGCAAGGACAATTTCTAGCCACCTGACCACTGGATAAAGAACACCTCATCTTCTGCCTTGGGACCCCTCCAACTGCACGTGTTCAATGTCATTTTCACCAGTTTTTTGGTTTTTTTCACCAGGTGATTCTGTGTGAGATCTCTCATTATCCACCTGCAGATATGTCAAGGCCATTACCAAGATCTTCTCCCAGCCAAATCACACGGCTTCATCTCATTCCTTTGTGATGAGGTAAGTGCTGTAGCTCAGTCAGTAGGCTTTGATAACATTACTGACTTGGCCACGGCACAGCTGAGCTTTAAACATGGTGCCAGCATCTGGAACCTCAGGACATCTCAACAGTGGTGAGAACTGATGATAGGGAAGCTAGGTCAAGAAGGATACCATAAGGGCCTGGTTGATAGCTGATGACGTGAGTTGTGGGGAGTAATGTGTGAAAACTCACTAGGGTTCACTCCAGAAGTCTGTCCCTTTCACCAGAATTGACACTTAGAAGATTTCAGGAAAACGTTCACCCATGATTCTCTAAAAGGTCTGTTGCTACCTCTTTTCTAATCAATTCTAGCATTTCCCAACAATAGACTAGCTGGCCTCCAGGAAACTATCGCTTGCTGCTTTCTGTCTCCCTCCTTTCTGGAGTAGAGGCGTTGCCAATAAAGCCTTCCATCCTGCTAGGATCCTTATGGAAAACGGGTGATACTCGCTCGTGTAGGCAGGGGAAGCAACAGTTATTTGTGTGGTTGGGACAGTGAAATACGAACAGGACAGCAATGATTTCATCGAATGATGGTGCAGGTTTGAGGGGTTGAATGGTCTACATCTTCTATTCTATATGTACGTTTAAGATTCTAGGATGCAATGGGTCTGTTGCTGTGTGCTTGTGGTCCTTGGATCAGAATGAGGCAACACTTGGTTTTTACAAACCACACCTAATGTGATTCGGAGACAGCAAAAACTATATTGTAAGAAACACAAGAATTTTGTTCTGAAGAAGAGTCATATTGGACTCAAAACATTGATACCGTTTCTCTCTCCATAGACCCTGCCATTCTTGATGAGTTCCTCTGGCACTTTTTGTTTTTGTTTTTAATCTTTTAATCTTCACCTACCATCAAATCACCAGTTTGACAGATCAAACGATTAACAAGGACTAGCCACAAGGGGCAGTGCAATAACAACAACAGGGGAGGATGGTGACTAAATTAAAATGGGGTTGGAGAGGGAAATAATGCAGTTTGCGGTGTCCACTTCTCACTCAATGCTGGTGAACCAGGTGCTCCCTCTCCAAGGACACGCAGATTTGAACTTAGCCACAGGAGAGAGAGGGACAGTCAGGATTGTCGACCCCTCCACAGTTCACTGTCAGGACTGTTGATGGCTACCTCAGCCAGGCCCAAGAGCAGGCCCAAAAGGAGAACATACGACTTGGCCACCTTTCCCTTTGCACAAGGTACCCAAAAGAGAAGGAGCGGGGATGGAGGGGTTGGTGGGGGGGAATAGGTGGCAGTGGCTGAAGTGCAACCGAAAGAACAGTAACACTTTTTCTTTCAAATAACTAAACTGGGTGTGCCCACAACCAAGATAAACACAGTCCACAGACTCCACAGCACTGTGCTGGGTGTCTGTGATCCTCAGCAATCTGCCCATTACACACTGGACTGGTGATTCCAGCATCTCCATCCCAGGTCCTTGATGGGAAGCAGGAGAACACCCGTGTAGGGAGCACCTCCAAAATCAAACATCACAGGGGGTGTCCGGGCAGTGGCTGAAGAAGAGGCAGCAGCAGTACATCCAAAATATGTTCCATTTTTACTTCAGAAATCCAGCATCTACAACACTTTACTTTTAGAAACCATATTGCGTATTCATTTCATTAAATATTTTTTCCAAAACATTAATTGTTTTATTGATGGTTTTTTTTGTTAAAGACCCTGACGGATATAGCTGCAAGAACAGTGTAATAGTTCCTCCAATTTTATCTAATTAAAAATTGTTTTTCAATATTTCAGTGTGAAATCAGTAGAGGGCACTAATGATCCATTTATCCCTGTGTATCATTTACTCACTGTCATTTTCTTGAGCTTCTTGAAACATTTGTTCTCTGTGAGCACTAGCGAGTTTTTCTGTTAATGTGATTGCCCCAAACCTGCCAAGTTAACCATGCACCACCCCTCTGTGTCATCCACTTGTCTGAGTTCCCCACTTTGGTACGTGGCACTGGCACATTCCCAGTGCTGCTTCTTATTGAAAATTGTGCATCCAGTCAAGTGCTGCCGGTCTGGACAAGGAGAAGTTGGTGCCTCATTATGCAGACATGGATTTGAAGCTCCTGGGGAAGGGGCTGTTGCAGAGAAAGGCTATCCTAATGCCCCAGGACTGTCAGAGGAGGCCATGACGCCAGGCCCTGCCAACATGGTCAGAAGTTACCACGATCGCTGGAGGAATGCTCAGCCTTATAGGAACAAGGTCCATTACCTTCAGCTCTGCTGCTGTAAACGACACCAGCTTCTCTCTCTGCTGCCTCTCACTCTCCCCCTCTGCTAATGTTGCTGCCTCCAACTCAAAACTCAGGCTCTACCACTCTCACTGTTACAAGGGAACATCTTCCCTCACTCGATCTCACCCACCCACCTACCCCCCCCCCCCCCCACCAACACCTTACCCCAGCCCTGCATGCCCGCCGCACTGCCTGCTCACTCACTCAGGACACTTCACATCTTCCCCCCTCAAACACCAGCATCCGCACCAATTGCTGTGCCATCTAATTTAATGTCACTCAATCTCTCCCTTTCTCTTACTCCTGGAGAAATGGGCCTAGAGTGGGGCTGAAAGAGCCAAGACAATAAGATGTCCATGGATAAGGACATGGACATGCAGTAGGTTAACATCTAGGGTTCACATACAGCATGCAGCATTCCTCCTTGTACTGTCTGGGTGTCTCCCTCATGCTGTTGCTCTTTGAGGGTCCCCGTCCCTCCGGGTGTGGTGACAGCCATTTCCACCTCTGTTGTTATTTACAGCATGGTGGAAGGAAACACCAGTCACTCCTCACACAGTGAGTTGCACAGTCAGCCGTGAATGCCCAAATATATGCACTGACGTCTTACAACCCTCCCCAACAACTGCATGGGACTTTGAACTTTGAAAACACAGCCCGACTTTTTAAATTCAAAGCCCCCCCCCCCACTTTCCATACACACACGCACACACATCCACAGCCCGTCCCAGGCATATCAGGTAAATATGCCAGAACTGATAGTGTACTGTCCCTCCAAGGAAGCCAGGGTACATGTTGGTGATCCCCTTCACATAACCCCCCCTTCAATGCTTTATTCTCTTCTCATTTTACAGATCGAGTTGACCCTTTTACAGTTCTTATCCCTTCTGCATCCCAGCCTGCTGCCTACTATCCCCAGAATTCAGATCCCCTGCTTCCCTCCCATTGCACTGACCCCTGATTAATCTCTTTCAGTGGTTGGACTCCAGCACTGATTATGATGCATCCTCCTCAGTGACTTAAACAAGATAGGCCTGAGTGAGGTATGATCAGAGTCCCCGACTGATGTCTGTACAGCTCTCCAACTGTATTTTCGTTTCACTCCCTGAGCTGGTTGCAGTGGAACCGCAGACTGACTGTAGCCCACTCCCTGGACTGTCGCGGTACAGATCCCCTGATTGTAATTACCCTGAATGGCTGACTGACCATACCCAAGCCCCTAGCTTGCTATTGGAGGCTCCCCTGGCTTCCTGTTTCATGTGGTTCAGGAATTTATCACATGGTAACATGTCAGCAGTACCATTATTGTACTCTTCTTTGTTAATGTTGTTAGAACACTGTGATAGTTCTAACAATTTTTTCCTCTCTAATCCAGGAGACACTTTGAGCATTAATTCCACAGGTATATATAACCTGTAATGTTCCTTCCAAGTGGACAATTTCCTTTTCTGAACTAGAAACCATGGAAACCTCCATAGAAACCATGTCCAATTCTATTGTCCCCTATATCCATGCACTGTTTCCAGCAGAGGTCACTAGATAACCATCAAACACTTTAATTCTTCCCCCACTGTCCAGAACCCAATTGCAATGCTGCAGCAATTCCCCAATCAAGAACTTAATCGGTTCAGGATCCAGTCTGGAAGTTTGCTGGTTTATGGGACTTGATGCTTCTCTGACAGGAGGAGCCAAATTTTATAAGTGATTATTGCATTTCAAAGCAACCACTTCACTGCAGTTTATATTAAAAGAAGAACAAACTTGCAGTTACCTCAAGGTACATTAAAGTGCTTCACATCCAAGGAAGGCATTTTCATAACGATAGGACTCACTCAGCTGAATGGCTTGCCTTCATACCGTAGGAATTCTATGATAATGTCAGGAAACACGTCAACCAATTTGGACACAGAAAAAAATCCCATGAGCAGCAATATAACAAATACAAGGTAAGTTGTTTGAGAGATAAATATAGAAAATCAGGAGGAACACTGCTGCTTTTTAAAAAATTGCAATGCGATCTTTTACCAGAACAGGTCAGGTGGAGCTTAGGCTTCCATATGATGGACTGCGCCAGTAACACTGCAGCACTCCCTCAGTATTGTGTTGCCATATCAACCTAAATTCTTCCAACTTAAAAAGTGAGAGTGCTACTACTGAGCCATGTCTGATTCCTTTATCCCCTTTGTTTGCTATTAATTATAAAATACTTGTAAATTTATACTTCACATTTGCTATATAAATCACTAGTTAGCAAAAACAGATTAATTATTAGTGAAGGTGTATTCTTAAAATTCTGTTTAAGGCGACAGAGGTGAAGAGAACAAAGGAGATGCAAAATAGGAAAGGGAAAATGAGAGGTTTCACGCATAATTATAGGTGTTGCTTTTTTTATCGCTGTTATTCTGTTCTAGTAAGGAGTTTGTTGTTGCCAGTACAATGTCAATGAGTTGGTTTAAGAGTAGGTTTCGCAAACAATCACTTGGGTATGGAAGTTTACTGCTGGAATGCTACCCTCTGGGGATGAAGTGAGTATATTCACTGTGGAGTTCGAGAAAAGATATGAATACTGTTCAGTTGTGGAGGGATGTTGGTTCCATGAGGTCAATAGGAGTCAGAATGCCACTTATTTGAGGGATGTAAAGCGTTTGATGAATAGCACTATTTCTCAGTGTTGGAAAGGCAAAGACCAGCAGATTAGTAGAGGCAAGGTATGAGTGCAAATGATTCTACATGAAAGGGCTACATGCTACTGAGTCCACCAAGAGGGGCATGAGTGTTGCAACTATGCCAGTCACCTCAAACAATTCAACCGCAGAGAGACTGAGGTGACTCTAAATTGTGTTAGTACTGGATTGGCTAGTGTGAGAGCTCCACAGGAAATGTATACAGCATGCTAACTAACAAAGAGGGAGATTGGGAGCTCCATGGTGGACAGGTATGTGAATGGAATGCACCAACGTGTGCAGAGGGAAGGGAGAGTCTGCTGGGTGAAGCATGTAGTTGTCCCATGCTGAAGATATCTCTAATGTGAATGCTCTCGGTAAACTGCATTAATTGGTGCCTCTCTATTTCCAAAGTAGTGTGACTCATATAGTTGTGATCAGTCGTTAGAAATGAATACTTGTGCTTTTGAGCTGTTTTTAGAAAGGCTATTTTAGTAAAGACATTTCCCAGAATTACATCGGACACAAAAAAGAAACATGATCCACCAGGAATAAATAACAGGCAGTATTGACATACAAGAGTTCAGGATGTCCCAAAGCTCTTTAAATTTATTTTTGAAAGTTTAACCATTGTTACTTTCCAAGACAAGTCTAGCAGTCAGTTTGAACACAGCAATTTGCCATGAACAACCTGACATTGGTTAAGCAACTAAATCTATTTTGGGGGTAAGAATTGAGGGGACAAATGTTGGTTGTGACACAGAGAACTCCACTGGCCATCTGCACATGATTTCCTGAAGAAGGGCTCATGCCCGAAACGTCGACTCTCCTGCTCCTTGGATGCTGCCTGACCTGCTGCGCTTTTCCAGCAACACATTTTCAGCTTCTGCACATGGTGTTTGGGACATTTAATATTATCCTGATAGGACAATCAGGTAAGAGTTTAAGGTATAATCTTATAGACAGTGCATGTACTTAAGTCAAATATATGGTCTAGTTCGGCATCCTTAGGAGATATTGAGCATTACAGATGCCAGTGTCTAACCAACTCCTATTAAGAAAAGGCAGCAGGTACAGTACCCACAAAAGCCATGGACTCTGACCACATCCCAAGTGTGGAACTGAAGACCTTACGCTCCAGAATCAGACACATCTCTAGACAAGTGGTTATAGCACATTGGAAAATTGGCCAAATACATCCTGCCTCAAATATCAGGACAAATCCAATGCAGACAATTACTGCCCCATTGGCCAAGCCCCCTGTCATAAGCAAATTGCTGGAAGATTTAATCAAAAATGCTGTTGGGCAGTAAATATTCACCAATAAGCTGCTCACCAGTGCTCATCTTGGTTCCAATGGAAATACACAGCTCCAGGCTTCATTTGGCCTGCCACAATACATGGACAAAAAAGCTAAATTCCTGACCGTGAGAGTGACTTGTTTTTGTTACAAAGGTAATAACTTATGTAGCGTGACATGAAGGAATGATAGTAGTATTTACATCAATGGGAATCAGGAAGGTGGGGGATTCTCTCTTCTGGCTGAAGTCACAGTTGGTACAAAGGAAGATGGTTGGAAGTCACTGTAGGTGTTCCACAGGGTTGTGTTCTGGGCACAACCCTCTTGAGCTGTTTTATTGATTGCATGTATAAGGTTAGAGGTGGAGGTGTTCTTTGTTCATTGCAAAGTTTTCAGTTACATTCATACATCCTCACATACTACAGAGCAAGTTCACATGTAGAATGACCTGGACAACATTCAGGCGTGGCCTGGTGAATATCAAATAGCATTCACACCACACAAGAGCCAGCAGTCACCATCTACAACAAAAGGGAGTCAAATCATCTCCGCTTAATATTCAGTGGCATTGCTGTAAAAGATGCTCAAGGCCACTTGAAAAGAACAGGCCATTGATCAGAAACAGAATTATATCAGTCATGTGAATATTTTGGGAGAAAGGCAGGTCAGCGGCTGGGATTTTGCAATGCATAAATTTACAGCATGGAATTAGGCCATTTGGCCCAACTGGTTCATGCTGGTACACCTCCATGCAAGCCTCTTTCCAGCCTATTTCATCTGATCTTACCAGCATTCTCAGCAACAGAGAGCATCTCACCTCATTGCTTGTCCATCATTTACAAGTCAGGAATGTGATGGGATACTCCCTCCGCTTCCCTGAAGGAACGTAGTTCCAACAAAACTACAAACCTCAACATCTTTCAGACCAACTTAATCAGCAACCAATCCACCATCATCTTAAACATTCACTCTCATCAAAACCAGTGCACAGTAGCGGCAGTGTGTACCATTTACAAGATGCATTACAGAAATGACAACATTTTCCAAACCCATGACCACAGCCAGCTAGAAGAATTAGAACAGCAGGTTATGGAAACCTACAAGTTCCCTGTCAGTTTGCACATTATCTTGACTTGAAACTGTGTCATTGTTCCTTGCTTGTCACTGGACAAAACTCCTGAATTCCTTTCCTAGCGAAAAAGGTGTTAATTTAGCCACCAGAAAGATTTAACATTGATAAGAAAGATGGGCCTACCTGTACTTAAATCTGACAGGGCATCTGGTGAGATGCACGCAAGGATGTTAAAAGAAATGCGAATGGAAATTACAGAAGCACAGGTAATAATTTTCCAGTGATCCTGAGAAATAGGATGGTGCTGGAGGATCAGAGAATTGCAAACTTTATGACCTTGATCAAAAAAATGGTGTATAGATAAGCCCAGCAATTCCAACCAGTCAGTTTAATTAAATTGATTGGGAAACTTGCAAACATAATAATTCTGGACAAAATTAATAGCTACATGGTCAAATCCAGGTTAATTAAGAAGAACCAGCAAAGATTTCTTAAAGATAATCTCTGAAATTGTTTGATGTAGTCCTGGGAAGAATTGATAAGGCTTATTGATAAGCAAAAGTACTGTGAGGAAAAACATTTTCGTATTGTAAGTAGTTAAAGCATGGAGCACATTGACTGAGTGGGTGTTGGAGACAGGTTGAATTGAGGCATTTGAAAGGTAATTGGATAGTTATTTGAAAAAGCTAAATTTGTAGGGTTATGTGGAGAAGGAGGAGAATAGCACTGGAGATACTCACTTGGTGAGCTGGCATGGACACAACAGATCAAATGGCCTCCATCTGAACTGGGACAATTCTTAAATCACAGCACCGTGAGTGTATCTGCATTGTATTGAGTGCAGCAAATCAAGAAAGTGACTTACCAAAATCTTCTTGAGGACAACTAGGGATGGCCAATGAATACTGTACTGCCAATGATGCCCCCATGTAATGAATGAAACAAGATGTCACTGAGTGGTGCTTGAACCACAGCCTTCTCACTCAGGTTTGTTACTAACTGTGCCAAGGCTGACCATTATAAGTTTGGCGTGTTGGACATTTTATGAGCACAATCTCTTTCATTGTCCCAGCACCCATTATCCACTGCCTGTATCAAAAGAAAAAAATCTACAAGGCTTTTAATGGTGCAAGTTTTTTATTGCACCTCCTCTTAGTAATTCCACTTGGAGAAAATTGAATATAAATAATTTATGTACAAAACAGTGTGAGACAATAAATTAGCAACAAAACTTTAGTACAACACAGTTATAAATATTCTGTGCCAGTTTGGAATCTGAACTGCGTTAGAACAGAACAATATCTGGTTGGAAATTGTAATTACAAGTAACCAACATTGCAAATGTTGTTAAGAGAACATGTGGCAATGTTGAGATATTTTGAGAATTCAGTAACATTCAGCATATTAGCAATCACTATCAAAACCCCAACCTAACCCTTTTACAAGTTCATGATGTGTATTAACATGCTTCCAACTTTAATGGATTACTGTTCATTTTGAATTTGGCTCTTGTAAGAAGACTTAAATATTTCCTTTAAAATTATTTGGTTAACATGTCTTGTGCAGCAACACATGCTTTATGGAGTACAGTATTGAGCATAAAGAATGTGTTCCAAACTTAGAGGAATTGTTTGCTGTTTTAGTCTCACATTTCAACTTGACAAGCTTGACACTGCTACAGAAGGCAAGCACCAGTTTTCTAAAAGGAACATCAGTACTAATTTCTCTCACAGATACTTTCCAAACTGTATTTCATACAATGTCTAACTAATATTATAGAATACAATAAATAATTTATACAGTAAACATAAAAACACTTGTGAAAATATAATATCCCATCACTTCTCACTGCAGTGCACATCTTCACTTTCTTATGCAATGCATTCACAAATATCATAGATACATCTGTGTCTGTCCAATTCTTTGGAAAATCCTTTGCATCCAAACTGTGCTGTCTGACAATGTCATATCTCTCTAATTTCCATCCGCACTTGGCCGTATGCCTTCCATTTGTGGCCTTAGCTTTCATCAGTTACTCCGTTAAGATCTTTCCAAGAGGCACTCCCTTCAATTTCACGTCTGGGACTGCCTATTGACTTCTGCCAGGTTGGAGGTTCTCTCGGTTTGTTTAATCAGGTTTAGGTATACATCTGATCTCAGGAACCTGGCATAGGAATCTTTCTCCATCAGGTTGTAAATCTTCCTCTGGGCCACATCAAAGCTGGAGCGACTGGGTTTCTGAAGGTTCCTCTTAGTGGAGTCTTTTGTTTCATAATCAATATTAACCTATTCAGGAGTTAGAGGCAGAAAAACAAAAATCATAAGTTTGCTCTTGCTAACATATTAAATCTTTCCTTCAAGATGTTTTAAACCATATGGTTCACATTTACACAGGACAGTACTGACCTCTTTTGGAGCATCTGTCTCTATAAATTCCACATAAATCTTCTTAGCTTTAGAAGCTCGTTTTGCAGGAGACTTGGTTTTTTTGTAGTCCTCACAGGCCAGCCAGAACTCAATGTTCTCCTCGCTGTATTCGGAATGGAGAAATGCTCTGAAGGCAGATAGACCATCTGGCAAAGGAAGGGGAGAAATCTATAATTGCTGAATAATTTTAGTGGTTCTATTGAATTTAAAGATGAAACAAATATGCTTTCAAACTTGCAAAAGTTCATGACAGATTGTGTGTTTAATATTTAAACCTTAACAGGAGAAAAGAAGGCCTGTTGGTGTGTGTAATGATCTGAGATAGATTTCCCATGGTGCCTTGATGGCGATTAAAGATTCTGTAGTGTTCTTATTGTGAGCTACTGCCTCATGTTTGCTTTTTGGCCAGGCATGTTCAGAGACCAAAGCCTCCATCAAGTATTTTGCCAGCAAGCATGAAATGAACACCCTGTATGCTTCCAACATCACTTTGAACTTGCCTAGATTAGACGAAACACATGAGGGTTGTTTGGAAGTTGTCAGTAGATTTGTAGTTTCTCAGGCTGATGAATCAGCTGCAGCACCAAGCTTGGAACTTTCTCAATGCAAAAAGCTCAGATTAGAGTGATCTGTGGATACTCTATCCCATCAGGTTTCTTACAACAATGTTGCAAATTTATTATTCAGAGAGTTAGTTGTTGGATTCAATTTATTACTGTAATTTCTACACTTCCTAGTCACATCACATACCATTTTTCTTAGACAATGGTTTACTGCCGTCTGAATTATATGCACCCTGCCGTGTTCTGGAGAATTTGCTAGAGGTGTTTCCATCCTTAGAGGATCACTGAATTTTGGGATATGTTGCCAATATGTTCAGTGATTATAGATTCAAAATGAGCTGGACAAGCTCCTGCAGGAGTTGCTATTGCTGTATAGGGAATGTGGGAGATAATTGAATAATTGACCTTGAGATCACAGGTAAGAACTGAATCTCCCTTTTGTATCAGGAAAGAATTTCCCACATTTACAGAATTTCAGTATGGAAACAGGCCCTTCAACCCAACAAGTCCACACCGACCCTCTGAAGAGTAACCCACCCAGACCTGTTCCCGACCCTATATTTCCCCTGACTAATGCACCTAACCTACAAATCTCTGTACACTATGGATAATTTAGCATGGCCAATTTACCTAATTGGCACATCTTTGGATTGTGGGAGGAAACTGGAGCACCAAGAGAAAACCCACACAGACACGGGGAAAATGAGTCACCCAAGATTGGAATCGAATCCAGGTCTCAGCTGCTGTGAGGCAGCAGTGCTAACCACTGAGCCACTGTGCCATATAATGGGGTATGGTGATACACTGTTCTTTGTTACAACCTTCAGTTTGCCATTTACTTTGGAGGTGAATTATTTTGCAAACTTGAAGTCTGTGCTCAAATTCTTAAAATTCATGAAATAAAGCTACATCTATAATTTAGAAGAAAAAAGCTCTTCTTGGGCACTTGAATATTGTCGTTAATTGATTTCTACCAACTGTTGTCAGTTTAATATAATAACAAAGCAAAGCCTCTTTCTGAGCCCCTATTATGGCAGCACAAAAACAGACACCTACTTACATTTATGAGAAAGCATCTTGTCCAGTGAATGTCTCCATTTCTTTGCTTCTTCTGAAGAGGGCCTGTTTGGAGAAACAATAAAAGTAGAACAGTTTTCTTAATTCTGCTTTTGACACAGTAGAGGCAAAGTAGTCATGATAGTCAATTATTCTGCTTCTAGATCAGTGAGAATGCACTCACCTGGAATCTGCTTTCTCCTTCTTTGCTTGAACAGAACTGTAAGATTTCTTTGACACCTGTAGAAAAACTCCTAACCGAGTTTTAATCCCCTTCGCCCTGGAAATAGAAAATATTTCTTGTCTCAGAAAGAAAATCTTTCCAGTCGGTTGTGACTTGCACAAGTAGGTTGTGTCATTTTAAAATAATTAGTTTGCCAATGTTCTAACTCATTGTTATTTTTACTAGCTGACGGGTGTCATTTCCTCTTTATGATCCATTTAATTTGCTCTTTGAAGACATCTGTTTTCTTTTCTTTATTAACCAGCTGATTGCTTTAAGTTGGATTCACTGAGATAGTGACTCTCTGAAATAATTGCCAGCACAGATGGACTGTAGTACATTCTGGCTGTACTACAACAGGAGCAAGTTGCAAAGTATGTTGCTGCTGACAGGGGATCCAAAAGTGGTTTTGATATTGAAAGGAGTTCATCTCTAGGTGTTAATTTTGATTTATGACATAAAGCACAAGAAATGTATAATAGCTCTATCAGCATTAATGAGACAAGATAATGTATTGGATCCTGACTTATTCCTGATGAAGGGCTTATGCTCGAAACGTCGAATTCTCTATTCCTGAGATGCTGCCTAACCTGCTGTGCTTTGACCAGCAACACATTTGCAGTTTTTATATTAATCTGTCTTTTCTCCAGAGAAAATGGTCATTTCAGTTTCAAATGCTCACAGGCATCTCGGGTCATTCCTGAATTTAATTCAGAAGATCTTGGGAGGAAGTGCAAACTCTTTTTACAATGATATGAAAAGATGTCTTCAGTGATCTTCACAAAGCTATGTTGGAATTACAGCCAAACAATTATTTGGTGTGTTTTTTCAACATTTTTATGGATCCCAAGTTCTCAATTGCTTTATTTTCTATCGTTACTTTCCCATTGTCTAAGGCAATTAAAGGAACATTTGTCACAGTTAATTCAATGCACAGTGTGTTTCTTTTCAACTTTGACAGCCTATGTTCAATCTTTGAATGATTTTGAATCAAAATCTGTTGTAGACTCAATGCTGCTCAATATCTTTACATCACAATCATGTTAAAAAACCCTGATCTATAATTCACCTTCACTTGCAAAAAAAACTAATCCAGCAAAATATAAATCCTGAAGTATTCACATCCATCAGCAAGTTTTGAACTATTGAATGCATTATTTAATTCAAAGTAAATGCTTACCTTAATACCCCTCCACTATTCAAAATTTTATTTGTACAGAAATCGCTTAAGAAACATACCTCTCTAAGCAGCAGTTTGGTAGTGATGATAGTCCTCGGCACATTTTAAATTTTTTCTGGGTGCTGTTAAGTCTCCTTTGCTAAATTTCTCCTGGGTAAAGTAATCTTACATGTACAGACTGACTGCCTCAGCTGGGCTCAGTGTCTTTTATACACAAGCACATTGGAATGGTGCCAGTTGTTTAACCAATAAGAGGACTGCAGGAAACTGACAAGGTTGTACGACCAACAGCTTAGTATTTCAATGATGACGTTTCTGTGCGTGGAATATCCCTGCCTGATAATATAATCATTTATTAAATATCAGATCATTCATTTTTCATATGTGTGGACCATTAACTTTGAAGCCTAATTAAATACAAAGCTATTTTGATGTTGGATCTAAATATTAGAAGAGGAGGAATTGCATTTATATTTGCTGTAGTGCTACTAATTTTGCCTACTATAGAATGGATAGCCTATCTGATGAATTGACATGAAAAAGTGCATCGAGAGATAGTGGAATTTGTTCAGCTTGTCTTAAATGCAATCTAGCAAATTTCTGTTTTCTGGGAATGCAATATTATCAAACGAGGAGTGAGAAGACATTGGAATTGTCCTTATAAAGTGCTACACAATGTTTTGTTTTGTAGAATGGGATGTATGAGTGCTAAATGTCCTATGAATTCTTGCATTTGAATTATCAATAGATATTTTCATAATATTTAATGAGCTAAGATATACATCTAGCAGGATGATGGAAGGTTAAATATTTTTGCAAATAAATACTTTGTATATAGTGTGAGAAGTGAAATGGATTGTCATCCCTGAGAAGATTCATAGCAATATCCTGTTTTGGACCACAACCTTCAGTGAATGCAAACTGACAAGACCACAACATCAAGCAAGTCTGTTTGTGTTAAGACCCTTAGCAAATTGAATCCCTTTCTCGGGATTATTTTATTATCAAATCCCTATTGTGTGGAATCAGGCCATTCGGCCTATCAATGTATGCCGGCCCTCCAAAGAGCATCATACCCAGACTCATCCACTACCCTATTCCTGTAACCCTGTGCTTCCCATGGCTAACCAAATTAATCTGCAAGTCCCTGGACACTACAGGTAATTTAGCATGGCCAATCTACCTAACATGCATATCTTTGAACTGTGGGAGGAAACTGGAGCACCCAGAAGAAATCCACACAGACACAGGAAGAATCTGTAAGCTCCACACAGATTGTCATTCGAGGCCGGAATCGAGCACAGGTCCCTGGTGCTGTGAGTTAGCAGTGCTCACCACTGAGCCACTGAGCCACATAGCTCATTGATTATTAGTTGGAGGCTAGAGTGTTGTCAGCATTTAATGTTGCTGTTGTTCTCTTCTATTACAGCATTCATGATTAGAAATGAAGTTATATTTTTAAATAGGTACAAAAACTAACAGATTATCAATATCTATAAAAATAGAAAAAAGTAAATTAATAACAATTATGCCAGAGCCAACATACTTTCTGACTTAAGTGTGAAATAAGGAAAATGAGACAGTTTTATTTAGGAGACTGTCCTTGGCTTCTGACCCCAATCTCTCTTTCACCAAAATATAATCAATCACTGGTGCAAGAAAATAGATTACAACATCGTTTACAGTCAACTTACACCATAACACAGTTAAGTAAAAGTCCCTTATTTACACCTCCACCACCCCTCTATTTCCCAAATGCTTTGCTTCCAAGCAGGATGCTCCTATAATTATGGGTTGGGAGGCTGCAATAAATGAAACACTGCTGCTGGCAAATATTTTGAGATTGACGTAATCATCACAATGCACTCCAGTCCCAGGAAGAGAAACACTTATGAAAACATCAAAGGAACACCAACAAAGCCAAACTCTTGGTCATATTTTACGTACATTTCTTTTGTCGTATTAGAATCGGAGCCAGAGAGTGGTTTGAATGTAGCACTTGCTAATATCAAGAGTAGCTGAGTTGAATAACATAGGTGTATTTAAGAGAAAGCTACATAAATATGTGCAGGATTGGAGACTTAGGCTGATGGGATTCAATGAAGTAAGGTAGCAGGAAGCTCCTGTGGGAAATAGCCCAGTTGAGTTTACAGTCCTGTTCTCTTGCTTTAATTTTGAAGTAATTTACTTTTTCTGGTAGGGGGCTTGACGTGTTCAATAAGCATTGAATGTTGATTTCACCAGTTCCCTCATTGCCCCCCCCCCCACCTCATCCTAGATCCAACCTTCCAACTCAGCACCACCCTTTTGAACTATCCTACCAGTTCATCTTCCTTCCCGTCTATCTGCTCCATCCTCCCCACCAACCTATTACCATCACCCCCCAACTCCATCTACCTATCGCCCTCCCAGCTACCTGCCCCCAGCCCCACCCCCTCTCCTATTTATCTCTCAGCCCCTTCCCCCCACTGCATATTCCTGATGAAGGGCTTATGCCCGAAACATCGACACTCCGGCTCCTCGGATGCTGCCTGACCTGCTGTGCTTTTCGACCATCACACTCTTTGAATCTGATCTCCAGTATCTGCAGTCCTCACTTTCTCAATGTTCAATAAGATCTCACAAAAGTGGACAATTCAATTAAACATGAAGGTTGCTTGTGCAGATTATATTAGGGGACATGGTATCAGGAAGGGTGGGGGTGCTATTTGCAGGAGGGGAGGGCTTGCTGAGAGTCCTGTCCCTTCCCTTCCCTTCACCCCAATCCACCCCACTCCATCTGAACCCTCCAGACGCTAGACCCCAATGGATGTCATACCAGCACTCGCCACCAATTCCCCAGCTGCCATTCAATAGACCTGCTGACTTCTGATTGGCTGTGAGCTCTCAAGACATGTGACTCTGGCCCCAGGGGATCCCCTTTTGGTCACAGGGGAAGGCTGTCTGCTGGTCTATTAACTGCCTGATTAGCAAATGTTATGGTAGACTTTCTCTACAAGTTGCTATGTATTGTTGGCAATAGTGTTCAGTCACTTGTTAAATGTGTTTTGGGATCAGTCCGAACTCATCACACCCAATAATACAAACCCTTCGGACCCGGGTCAATAAATCTCTCAAATTCAACCAAAGATAATAAGTGGCAGGTCACACAGAGGTACTGGGAAGAAATAATAATTGTGGCGAGCAGTATTTAAAAGAAAATTTTAACTCTCACACTTAAAATTTGTTCCAAAAAATAGAATTTTTCAAATACTTATTAAAATCTCATCAGTAATTTGAATAAAAAAGACCCCTGTTTACTGTTAAATTGGCAATGCATTTTGTCAGCCTACTGGTATAGCTGAATTCTAAAAAGAGAATATTTCATGAAAGACTTGTTATTTAGTTCAATAGGAAGTGATAGTACCAACTTGCCTCACCAGACGAAAAACATAACACTTTTTTGATTCATGCGATGTGGATGTTACTGGCTAGACCAGTGTTTACTGCCCATTCCTTGAGAATATGGTGATGAACAGCTGCCCTGAACTGCTTAGAGTCCTATGGGTGTAGGAACATGAACTGTTATATTAGAAACAAGACTTTGACCCACTGACTGTGAAAGGACGGTGATATATTTCCAAATCAGGATGGTCTGTGGCTTGGAGGGGAACTTGTAGACAATTGAGTTGCCATGCATCTGCTACCCTACAGTAAAGAACGCAGGCTTGTAAGGTGTTGTGAAAGAAACCTTTGTGAGTTGCTTCAGTACATTGTGAAGTTGGGACATACGGCTGCCACCATTCTAATCAAGCGGGCTTCTTTGTCCTGGATTGAGTCAAGCTTCTTGATTGTTGTTGGAGCTGCACTCAAGCTGGGAAATGGAGAGTAATCACACTCCTACCTGCATCTTATAGTTGATGGACAGATAGTGGTGAGTCAGGAGATAAGTCACTCACCATAGAAATCCCAACTTCTGACCTACTCTTTTAGCTACCGTATTAAAATGGCCTGCCCTGTTCATTTCCAGTCAATGGTAACCTCAGAATTGAGGTGGTGAGACCTTCAACAATGAGATTGCTGTTGCCTGTGCAAGGTAGATGGTTAGAGTTTTCAATTCTTAGATGGTTGAAGATGGTCATTATCTGTTACTTGTCACTTATCAGCCCAAGACAGATGTCTTACTGCATGCAGCCATTTACTGCTTCAATATCTGAGGTGTCATGAAAAGTATTGAGCATTCTGTAATTATCAGAGAACATCCCCACTCTGACCTTAAGAAGGTCATTGATGAAGCAAAACCTCCTGTGTCGTTGCTTGCACTGAGTCAGAAGATGTGTTGCGTCATGCAAGGGAAAATGCAATATAACGTAGAGCCACTGACATGGTGGAGTTGTGGATAGTGAGGAAGGAAGTGGTAGGTTACAGCGGGATATAGATAAGTTGCAGAGCTGGGTGGAAATGTGGCAAATGGAATTCAATGTAGCTAAGTGCGAAGTCGTTCACTTTGGTAGGAATAACAAGATGATGGATTACTGGGCTAATGGTAGACTACTTGGTAGTGTGGATGAGCAGAGGGATCTTGGTGTCTATGTACACAGATCTCTGAAAGTTGCCACCCAGGTAAATAGTGCTGTGAGGAAGGCATATGGTGTACTGGGCTTTATTGGCAGAGGAATTGAGTTCCGGAGTCCTGAGGTCATGTTGCAGTTGTATAAGACTCTGGTGAGGCCACATCTGGAGTATTGTGTGCAGTTTTGGTCGCCATACTATAGGAAGGATGTGGAAGCTTTAGAACGAGTGCAGAGGAGGTTTACCAGGATGTTGCCTGGAATGGTAGGAAAATCTTATGAGGAAAGGCTGAGGCACTTGGGGCTGTTCTCATTGGAGAAGAGAAGGTTTAGGGGAGATCTGATAGAAGTGTATAAGATGATTAGGGGTTTAGATAGGGTAGATACTAAGAACCTTTTACCGCTAATGGAGTCAGGTGTTACTAGGGGACATAGCTTTAAATTAAGGGGTGGTAGGTATAGGACAGATGTTAGGGATAGATTCTTCACACAGCGGGTTGTGAGTTCATGGAATGCCCTGCCCGTATCAGTGGTGAACTCTCCTTCTTTATGTTCATTTAAGCGGGCATTGGATAGGCATTTGGAAGTTATTGGGCTAGTATAGGTTAGGTAGGACTCGGTCGGCGCAACATCGAGGGCCGAAGGGCCTGTACTGCGCTGTATCCTTCTATGTTCTATGTTCTATGTTCTATAAGTGAGGAGATAACAACACATTTTTTATTGCAGTTAATTGCAGGAGCATTCGCAATATTTTCAGGTTCAAATTCAGGAAAGATTCATTTCTTGTAGCAGGGCTCTTGATGATCCTGAGAAACCTTTATCATTTTTGCTTAGATGGACCTGGTTGTGGATAGCAGTGGTGTGGACATCAGGTGCTGGCAGTGGAAAAAAAAGGCAGAAGTGAGTGACAAATGGTCCCTGGCAGGGGAGGAACTTCCTAAAATGGTTCCCCCAGAAGCGATTTGAAGTAAGCTAAATTATTTAAAATACGTCCGAATATTAATTTTAAAATAGCACTGGCATACCAGGTCACAGGTGGGGAGAAGCTTTCAAGTTTGTCCCTGTTTAGATTTCTTCAAAAGTACTTCATCATTTATTGAAAATATGGATGTCACAAGTCAATATTGCCTGGAGTGTCCAAATCTGCTGGACCGGCGTAATCATGTGAGATCACATTAGGTGTGCAACTTTGATTCAAAAGAAGTTGGAAATAAAAGATTCCTTGTGAATGAATGAATTAATGAATCAGGTTTATTGTCACATGTACTCAAGTTACAAAACAACAGATGAAAAGTGTACAATGTCGCCAGTACGTGGCACCATCTTAAGTACAAAGTACCTAGGTACAAAAAATAGAGAAAATAAAGAAAAAAAGTTACACTCTATTGCAGACATACATTGTATAAGCTAGGAAAATAATAAATAAAGCTAAAAAGATAAACGTTACAGTCTTTCTGTAAGGGCTCCCACATGGTTAAAAATCATATGATGCCAACAGATTCATTTAAGGCCACAGCTTTCAGATCAGGTGCTCTAAAAGGTTGTGGTTTCAAATAAAGCTGTTGGACTATAACCCGGTGTCATGTGATTTTTGATTTAGTCCACCCCAGTCCAACACCTCCACTTCATGTTTTCCACATGGTTTAACCAAACTCCACTGTCTCCCGTCTTTGCTTCAGGCCCAATAGCCATCTCTGCTCCACTCCAGGCCCGCTTTACTGCCATCCTCACTCCAAGCTGTTGTGCGTTTCTGCTCTGCTCTGGGTCGCTGGCCACTCCTGCTCAGCTCTGGTCCACTAGCCCGACCACCCCCTCGCTCTGCTCTGGCCCGCAAGCAGAAGAGGGAAAAGACAGAAGAGAGAAAACACACAAATGGGGTGAGAAAAGAAAAGGAATGCGTGGAGCGTCCTACTCGCCGCCATCTTGTGAAGGAGATATGAATGGTTTTCAAGAAATGGGGCAAGTGTAGGCAACAATTATCCTCATGTGTAAAGGTCAAACCCCAACTTGAAAAGCACTTTAGATTCAAGTAAATTTAAAGCAACACTTATTTTTGCAGACAAAGATGAGCAGTTCATGTTTTATACAATGACACATTTAATCAGGCTGTAAAATGCAAATGGATGGTGGAGATGTTAGACTTAGGTTCAATTGCAACTAACCACAAACTTTTCCAATGAGAAGTGGAAAAGTGTGTATCCATGTAAAATTGGTGAATAAGCATAAAATCTGGAGGCCAGTAAAGTGTGGTCCTATCTGGATGTCCCCTCCACACCAGTTTTACTTTGCCCCAGCTTTGTTGAGAGGCACATTTAATAAATATCCATGGGATTGCTCAGGCAGTTTTAGACTTAAAGTAGAGTCTTTTTGACATTAGCAGAAGCTAGTGTTGAATATGAGCATGCTGGTCTTGGAGCTTGATTTAGTCACGTGCATGCAGGACATTTTGAGACTGACTTCCGTATCAGCCCGGTTTGCTAACCGTATAGCTCTGCTGTATGAAAAATGCAGTTCACACCAACTATGTCGGTCTGAGTAACTGCAATATAGCTGCAATCTAAGATTAATGTTGAAGTCCAGTCAGTTCCAATCGTACTTAGGTTGGCTTTCAGCCATGCTGACTGTCGGCAACAATAAAAGTTATAATAGAAACATGTCTGTCAAGTGAGCCATGATTTATTTTTGTAGCCTAATGATGTACTTTTACTCTAATCTCTAACGTCTTCTGGCTTTTAGTTCTACCTTATTATCTCTTCTTTTTGTCTGCTTCTCATCTTTTGCATTGCTGAACAAAGGAAAAGTTGCTGAAGCTTTTCAACTTGCATACATCAGGATAGATACAAGAACACTAAATGTCAAATGATCAAACTAATTTATACCAGAAGAGAAATGGCAGGGGCTGGGGTGAAGGCTGGTTGATTGAAGCATTGCCAAGGAGAAAGCTAATTCACGTGTATGGATATTAGTGCTAGTGCACCACCAGGTACATAGGCCATAGATCCCGATGATTGGCTGATCAAATCAAAAATGTATTCCTTCATAATGAGCAGAGTTCAGACGGACTTACCTAGTGTGAGCTGGCTAGTCCCACAGCAAAAGGTCCACTGTTCGATATGATCCTGCGAAAGCACAGAAGTTGCTGAACAATCCTGAGTACACTAATAGCTACACGAACATCAAATTTAAAGTAGTCAGCCAAGCTTATACTGTAGCTCATTTATACTTGCAACATGTGACATGGAGAAAATGAGGTCTGCAGTTGCTAGAGATCAGAGTCGAGAGTGTGGTGTTGGAAAAGCGCAGCAGGTCAGGCAGCATCTGAGGAGCAGGAGAATCGATGTTTCGGGCATAAGCCCTTCATCAGGAATGCAAAGTTCCATTCTCTGCAAACAAGCGAAATGTGTTCAAGCCTTGCACCATGTTGTTTGAATTATTCAGAAGCTGATCGTTCCCATGCTTTCTCCACAGCAGTACCGTGGACTATCAAAAATGTCTTGCCAAACAATCAGCCCGTTATCTCCCACTGTGTGAACTCATGATTTGGAGATGCCGGTGTTGGACTGGAGTATACACAGTTAAAAATCACACAACACCAGGTTATAGTCCAACAGGTTTAATTGGAAGCACACTCGCTTTTGGAGCGACACTCCTTCATCAGGTGATTGTCCTGATGGAGCGTTCCTTGGATGCTGCCTAACCTGCTGTGCTTTAACCAGCAACACATTTTCAGCTCTGATCTCCAGCATCTGCAGACCTCACTTTTTACCCTGCTTCCAATTAAACCTGTTGGACTATAACCTGATGTTATGTGATTTTTAACTGTGTGAACTCAGTAATAGCTTGAAATTTGAGTATTTTTGGATTTGTCCTTTTGAATACTAGACACTTGACTTTGACATCATGTTTCTCTTTTCACTAATATTCATGTTCTAATCTTTTAGTTCAGGCTGTTTTAATCTGAACAGCTGCCTCCCTGACTTACTGTAAGTGAAATATTTCAATCTCTGCCTCTCTATGTATTTAAATTGCCTTTTGCTCTTCTCTTCTTCTTGTTTCATTGCTTCTTATTTCCATTTGTTGCTTTTTCATCCTTCTGGGTGCAGCTGCTTTTAGGTTGGTCCTTCACCCTAAACCAGCCTATTATTTTAAATTATTATTTTTATGAATACAAGATACATTTTTAAAGATATATTAAGCTTTGTCTAAGTCATAAAGCTGATTCTGGACTTGAAGTCCATTGGATGGAGAGGCAATGTCCTGCTGGGGTTATCACTGGACTCTAATACAGAGGCCTGGGTAATGTCCTGAGGACCCAGGTTCAAATCCTGCCATGGCAGATGGAATTTGAATCCAATAAATGTCTGGAATTAAGACCATGAATCCATTGTCGATTGTTTGAAAAACTCACCTGGTTCACTTCAGGGAAAGAAACTGCCATCCTTACCTGCTCTGGCCTATATGTGACTCCAGACCCATAACAATGTTGTTAACCCTTAACTGCCCTTTGGGCAATTAGGGATGGGCAATAAATACTGGCCAAGCTAGCAACACCCTCATAAAATAATTTTAAAAAGGTGGCTTATGCCTCTATTTCAAAGGTGCTTCTGTATCCCAAGATGAAACACTAAAGCATCAACTTGTGCAATATAGAGTCATAGAGATGTACAGCATGGAAACAGACCCTTCGGTCCAACCCGTCCATGCCGATCAGATATCCCGACCCAATCTAGTCCCACCTGCCAGTGCCAGACCCATATCCCTCCAAATCCTTCCTATTCATATCCCCATCCAAATACCTCTTAAATGTTGCAATTGTACCAACCTCCACCACATCCTCTGGCAGCTCATTCCATACACATACCACACTCTGCGTGAAAAAGTTGCCCCTTAGGTCTCTTTTATGTCTTTCACCTCTTACCCTAAACCTATGCCCTCTAGTTCTGGACTCCCCGACCCCAGGGAAAAGACTTTGTCTATTTATCCTATCCATGCCCCTCATAATTTTGTAACCTCTATAAGGTCACCCCTCAGCCTCCAATGCTCCAGGGAAAACAGCCCCAGTCTGTTCAGCTTCTCCCTGTAACTCAGATCCTCCAACCCTGGCAACATCCTTGTAAATCTTTTCTGAACCCTTTCAAGTTTCACAACATCTTTCCAATAGGAAGGAGACCAGAAATGCATGCAATATTCCAACATTGGCTCAACCAATGTCCTGTACAGCTGCAACATGACCTCCCAACTCCTGTACTCAATACTCTGACCAATAAAGGAAAGCATACCAAATGCCTTCTTCATTCTCCTATCTACCTGCGACTCCACTTTCAAGGACCTGTGAACCTGCACTCCAAGGTCTCTTTGTTCAGTAACACTCCCTAGGATCTTACCATTAAGTGAATAAGTCCTACTAAGATTTGCTTTCCCAAAATGCAACACCTCGCATTTATCTGAATTAAACTCCATCTGCCACTTCTCAGCCCGTTGGTCCATCTGGTCCAGATCCTGTTGTAATCTGAGGTAACCCTCTTTGCCATCCACTACACCTCCAATTTTGGTGTCATCTGCAAACTTATTGACTGTACTTCTTATGCTCGCATCCAAATCATTTATGTAAATGACAAAAAGTAGAGGGCCCAGCGCCGATCTTTGTGGCACTCCGCTGGTCACAGGCCTCAGTCTGAAAAACAACCCTCCATCACCACCCTCTGTCTTCTACATTTGAGCCAATTCTGAATCCAAATGGCTAGTTCTCCCTGTATTCCATGAGATCTAAGTTTGCTAATCAGTCTCCCATGGGGAACCTTGTGGAACGCCTTAATGAAATCCATATAGATCACATCTACTGCTCTGCCCTCATCAATCTTCTTTGTTACTTCTTCAACCAAGTTTGTGAGACATGATTTCCCACAAACAAAGCCTGTTGACTATCCCGAATCAGTCCTTGCCTTTCCAAATACATGTACGTCCTGTCCCTCAGGATTCCCTCTAACAACATGCCCACCACCGAGGTCAGGCTCACCGGTCTACAGTTCCCTGGCTTGTCTTTACCACCCTTCTTAAACAGTGGCACCACGTTTGCCAACCTCCAGTCTTCCAGGACCTCACCTGTGACTATCGATGATACAAATATCTCAGCAAGAGGCTCAGCAATCACTTGTCTGGCTTCCTACAGAGTTCTCGGCTACACCTGATCAGGTCCTGGGGATTTATCCACTGTTAACTGTTTCAAGACATCCAGCACTTCCTCTTCTATAATCTGGACATTTTGCAAGATGTCACCATCTATTTCCCTACAGTATATATCTTCCATATCCTTTCCCACAGTAAATACTGATGCAAAATATTCATTTAGTATCTCCCCCATTTTCTGTGGCTCCACACAAAGGCTGCCTTTCTGATCTTTGAGGGGCCCTATTCTCCCCCTAGTTACCCTTTTGTCCTTAATATATTTGTAAATACCCTTTGGATTCTCCTTAATTCTATTTGCCAAAGCTATCTCATGTCCCTGTTTTGCCCTTCTGATTTCCCTCTTAAGTATACTCCTACTTTCTTTATACTTTTCTAAGGAATCTTAATTTTAGTTTCTATACTGATGTGAGAAACAATATTATAATCCTTCAGAACAGCCACTTTAATGTGCCACAAAAAGACATAGCTCTTTTTGGAAAGTTATCTCTTAATACTGAACTACCCTTTTTTCAACTTTGATGAAATGTATTTTTAATAAAATGCTTATAGATAAATCAGATATATCAACCATGGATGTCAATTGCTTTTTGTGGAATAAATGACATTAGTGAATATAGTATTCTCTTTCATCATGTCCCTATGTGTATCAACTGTTATGTTAAGTATTTATTTGAAGCAAATCCAGCAAAGGTCAAAAATTGAGAAAATTTTTTTTGGCCTTAAAGGTGCCTACAAAGGTAAAAAACTGATTCATACATTGTGATAATCTCCAAAGCTGTCAGAGAACAAATGAGCACTCACTAGTCAGAATTAAAATAATGTTTTATACCCTTTTACCAGGCCATTAAGCACAGGCAGTCCTCCATTACTCTGCCAAGAATCAAATAGTATCCAAGACCTTCTAAAATCACCTCACTTTATGTCACGGGCCCTTCAGAAAGCACTCAGTCAGAACTCCCTTACCAAAGACTGAGCGCAGTGCAACTTGTACACCAGGGATTCAAGTCCCCATTTGCTGCAATTAACTGGGTGCAAACCGTTAAGACTTTGTCATGAAGAGATCCTGAGTTGTTGGCTACATCCAATGAGAAAAAAAACCTGGTCAGTTGTCCTCAACTTCAGACATTGTGGACAACCAGAGGTCCTGTCGAAGTTAAATAGGAAATCAAATTACTTTTCTGAAAACAAATCAAAACAAACGATGATACATTGTACAAATAAACAACCTATTTACAGTGACAATACTCAATTATTATTTATTTTGCTACTCTGTGCTTTGCATCACACAATGGTTATAAACAAGGAAATAAAAAGACAGAATACATTTTAAAAAGATGTTAAACTTATAAATGTTAATGATTAGAGAGACAAGATGCAGTCATACAAGTATGTAAGTACAGCAAGACATCTGATAGCTTATTGATATTTTGGTCTTTATTGAGCAGAGATTGGAGTACACAACAAATCTTGTCACAATTTTACAGGGCCCTGACTACACCACATATAGAATACCTTAGTGCAATGTTAGTCTTCATGTTTAAAGACGGATGCACTTGCATTGGAGGTAGTGAACTTTAGGTTCACTAGGATGAAACATGGCTTTCGTGGTGTGCATGCACACACGTTTGCATGGGTTGACCAACAGTATCATCAATCATGTGGTCAGTAACCACCCTGTCCCACACAGAACCTTTGATTTGCTCTGGTGGTTCACATGCAGCTGGCACATGGACTGTTACAGAATGAGGGCATCATGTCCTTTGACAGATGACCTGACATTGATCTCCATGACATGGAGTTATAGAGATGTACAGCACAGAAACTGACCCTTTGGTCCAATTCGTCCATGCCGACCAGATATCCCAACCTAATTTAGTCCCATCTGCTAGCGCCCAGCCCATATTCCTTCAAACCCTTCCTATTCATATTCCCATTCAAATGCCTTTTACATGTTGCAATTGTATTAGCCTCCACCACTTCCTCTGTCAGCTCATTCCATGCATGCACCAGCCTCTGCATGAAAAAGTTGACCCTTGGGTCTCTTTTATATCTTTCCCCTCTCACCCTAAACCTATGCCCTCTAGTTCTGGACTCTCCCACCCCAGGGAAAAGACTTTGTCTATTTATCCTATCCATGCCCCTCATGATTTTATAAACCTCTGTAAGGTCAACCATTAGCCTCCAGTGCTCCAGGCAAAACAGCTCTAGCCTATTCAACCTCTCCCTATAGCTCAAATCCTCCAACCCTGGCCACATCCTTGTGAATCTTTTCTGAACCCTTTCAAGTTTCACAACATTCTTCCAATAGGAAGGAGACCAGAATTGCACACAATATTCCAAAAGTAGCCTCACCAATGTCCTGTACAGCTGCAACATGACCTCCTGTACTCAATACTCTGACCAATAAAGGAAAGCATACCAAATGCCTTCTTCACTCTCTTATCTACCTGCGACTCTATTTTCAAGGAGCTATGAACCTGCACTCCAAAGTCTCTTTGTCAGCAGCACTCCCTCGGACCTCAACATTAAGTGTATAAGTCCTGCGAAGATTTGCTTTTCCAAAATGCAGCACCTTGCATTTGTCTAAATTAAACTCATCTGCCACTCCTCAACCCATTGGCCCATCTGACCAAACTCCCATTGTACTCTAAGGTAACCTTCTTTGCTGTCCACTGCACCTCCAATTTTGGTGTCATCTGCAAACATGCTAACTGTACCTCTTATGCTCACATCAAAATCATTTGTATAAATGATGAAATGACAAAGTAGTGGACCCAGCACTGATCCTTGTGGCACTCCACTGGTCACAGGCCTCCAGTCAGAAAATCAACCCTCTACCACAGCTCTCTGTCTTCTACCTTTGAGCCAGTTCTGTATGGAAATAGCTAGATCTCCTTATATTCCATGAGGTCTAACCCTGCTAACCAGTCTCCCATGGGGAATCTTGTCGAATGCCTTACTGAAGTCCATATAAATCACATCTACTGCTCTGCCCTCATCAATCTTCTTTGGTACTTCTTCAAAAAAACTGAAATCAAGTTTGTAAGACATGATTTCCCATGCACAGAATTGTATTGACTATCCCTAATCAGTCCTTGCCTTTCCAAATACATGTACATCCTGTCCCTCAGGATTCCCTCCAACAACTTACCCACCACTGATGTCAGGCTCACTGGTCTATAGTTCCCTGGTTTGTCCTTACTACCTTTCTTAAATAGTCAGCCAACATGCAGTCTTCTGGCGCACCTCACCTGTGACAACTGATGCTGTATATGGTCACACACTCGGCGGTTTTTGAGAGAATGCGGTCTCTTTAGTTTATGGTATATCTCAGTGTTGACATGGGGTAGGGGAAAGTGTCCCTACACTTTAGGGAATCCTAGATTTGTTGGCAAAATGAGAGCACACTCTGTATAAACAATCAAGTTTTGAGGAACAGCATTTACCAGATTTCCAACAACCATCCATACTGTCTTAGGTCAAAAATGTACAATTATGATTCACAATATTGAAACACATGGTTTGGCTGATTCCTGTCCTAATGTTGTGGTCATCTCCATATCAACCCACTAAATTAAAACACAGGCAAGTTTTTATTGGCTATGTTCCTGAAACCAGAGGCTTACATTAATGATCCAGAGAATGAGTTCATGACCCCACCATGACAGTTGGGGAATTTAAATCCAGTTAATAAACTAAATCAGGATTTTAAAAAAAAATCGAGTAATGATGACCACAAGCCTACTTGCTTTTAATAATTATCCAACTGGTTCCATGATGTCCTTTGGAAAGAAGGTGAGTTGCCATCTTTACCTGGTCTGTGATTCCAGAACCACAGTGAAGTAGGGAATTTGAATGACCCTCAGTCATACCACTGCTGTCACAGTCTGTTGTGGCAGCTGCCTCAGCTTGGTCTGAGGGCCTAACATGGAACAGGACTATCTCTTGAATGTCACAATATGTAGAAAAGTAAAGAGATAAAAATGTTTGTGAAATTTAGATTAAAGTATTGACATATGAAGGACTGAATTTTAATGGAGGTGGGACAGAGTTGGGAAGGGAGCACCTTTTGCCCTTGAACAATTCTAATACAGTAGTTAAACCTACTGAAACATTTGGTGAAAAACTCCTTTATAGCACAGTGCCTCAGTGGTTAGCACTGCTGCCTTACAGTGCCAGGGACCTGGGTTCAGTTCCTGCCTTAAGTGGCTATCTGTGTGGAGTCTGGACATTCTCCCCGTGTCTGCATGGGTTTTTTCCGGGTGCTCCAGTTTCCTCGCACAGTCCAAAGTTGTGCAGGTTAGGTGAATTGGCTATGCAAAATTACCTATAATATTAAGGGATGTGTAGGTTCAGTCCATTAGTCAGGGGTTAATGTAAAGTAGTAGGGTAGGGGAATGTTGTCTGGGAGGGTTACTCTTTGGAGGGCTGGTGTGGACTTGTTGGGCCAAATGGCCTATTTCCACATTGTAGGGATTCTATGAATTGGGTGAAATGTTGGTGTAACCCTCAGGATCTATAACTGCAGTCATTTGATTGGAGTCACCCTGATTTTTCTGGGAAAGTATAATGCCTCCTACACTTCATAAAAGATTAGATCGAAAATTATTCATCTAACAATCTGGTAGGAAGCAGTTGCTATGATTGGAATGCCGGAGTTATTCATCGAACTCAGTGAGGTCTATGAAAATACAATCAAATAACTTTGCTGTGGTTTTAAGACCAAACCCTCTTGGGGATTGAATAAAACTTTTAAAAATGCATCTGTATTATCATTTGGCTGCCTGAGATTAAAGCTGTAAAATCACTTCCTGTTTTGAATAGTTTTTAGAATACAGTTGCTAGAATTTTGGAGACTCCTGATCAGCCATTATTTTCAATTTTTGTGACTTGCATCAAGAGGTGACCTACTCCATGTGGTTACTGTCTGATAACATCCAATTTATGGATTAACAATTTCACTAAAGCTGGTTGCAATTTATTGAGTGATCTGCAGTTAAGATTAGTGGAAGCTGGTCACCATGTATTTCGCAAATGCTAAAAGGCTACGTCACTTATTAAAACTTCGGCTGTTTAAATGGGAGTTTAATGTACTATGACATCAAAGATGTTGATCAGCAGCATTCAGTACGGCACTTGCTACAAGTTTGAGGGTGTAAGACGGAAAATATTTCATGTAGAATTTACAACTTAAAGTGACTGATGGCATACAAACAACAGGTGCAGGAAAAGTGCTTTGTTGTGCAGTTTTATGTCGTATTTAAGTCTCTCCCATTGTTCTTGAGCAGGATGAAGAACCTCCGTGTATGACACACTTCCTTTGGCTTTCCTCTTTGCAGCTGCTTAATGCAGAGATCCAATTGATATCCTCTTACTTTATAATGTTATGTCGCCAGACATGTTTAAAAAGTCATGCATCCAGGCACCTTTTATTGCCAGTTCTCTGAACGTTAAGTGCTACACAGCACATGGAGAAATAAATTCCTGTTTGTCGGTGTGCCCCTGCATTCCAAAACATAAGAATTAGCAGCAGGAGTAGGGGGTTCGGCCTCTCCAGCCTGCTCTACTCTTCAATATGATCATGACTGATCTCATCTCAACCTGGCTCCACTTTCCTGCTTGCTCTTCATAATGCTTTAACCCGTTACTAATTCAAAATCTGTCTCTCTCTCCCATCCTTAAATTTGTTCCATGTTCTGGTGTTCACTGCACTTTGAGGTAGTGGATTCCACAAATCCACCATGCTGTTAGACTCCATGTCATTAACTGAAAGATGTATATGTTGATAGTATTTTTTTGTGTGTAAAATAATTGAGGAACAGTACTGCAGTGATGCACCTTGAAAGTGAAGGTTAATTGTCCACACTCAGTCTTGCCGCTAACATCCTCAATTCTTTACTGTTTTGCGTTGTTGAAAAATTGTGACAAACAACCTAACCTGGAAGTCAACTCCTTTTTGCTGCAGGAGACAGTGAGGTCTGCAGATGCTGGCGATCAGAGTTGAAAGTGTGTTGCTGGAAAAGCACAGCAGGTCAGGCAGCATCAGAGGAGCAGGAAAATCAACGTTTCGGGCCGGAGCTCTTCATCAGGATTCCTGATGAAGGGCTCTTGCCTGAAATGTCAATTTTCGTGCTCATCAGATACTGTCTGACTTTTCCAGCAACACACTCTCAACTCCTTGCTGTCGCAGTTATATTACAACTGGTCACCCTGTAAATGGCGCGATAATTCAGTTTTCCCAGAGATGTGAGGCAACCTGGCATGACTTGTAGAAGGCTTTATTTTGTTTTTTTCTCATATTCTGGGATAATGGCTGTGCTGGAAATTAGGACAATGACCCATCTGGGTTTACCCTCCAACAATGTGATGGTGTACTCGGCAGCTTTTTCAGAGCGAGCTATTGGAGGCGAACTTGAAATTTGCTGATGTTCCCATGCATTTGGCTGCCCTTCTCCTGGTTGGTGAAGACCACAGGTTCGGAAAGTGCTACTGAAGGAATCTTGGTCAATTGCCATAATATGGATAATGGATATTATCGCCTGAAATTAATTGGTGGAAGGAGTAGAGCATGAAACAGGCAGCAAATAATTTTGGCTGAAAATATGTTGCTGGTCAAAGCACAGCAGGTCAGGCAGCATCCAAGGAACAGGAAATTCGACGTTTCGGGCCAGAGCCCTTCATCAGGAATCATTCCTGATGAAGGGCTCTGGCCTGAAACGTCGGATTTCCTGTTCCTTGGATGCTGCCTAACCTGCTGTGCTTTGACCAGCAACACATTTTCAGCTCTGATCTCCAGCATCTGCAGACCTCACTTTTTACTCGAAGCAAATAATTTTGCCAACTTTGGTAATTCAGTGTGTGGAACTGCTGCTTTCTCAGTGTAGCTGTTTAATGTCGGGATGTCTGAATTAAGTGGGCTGTTTGAGAGTTATGCATCTGGTAGCACATTTGTATTCATCCAGCATCTTGGAAGGTGTCTGCAATAAAACCTAATACAATTAATTCCTCCTGGGGGTACTGTGAAATTGACCATCTTTGCTTCATTAAACAAAGATTAGGGAAGAAAATGCTGAAATGTATCAGTAAACTCCTCATTAGGTTCAAGGAAAGCATTCGTGGTAATTAAAATGATCTGTGATTGATTTATTTACATGTTGGGTAGTATTGTAGATATAAACATGCAGAAAAACTTGTAGATCTTCGTCTGCTGTGCAGTTTATAAGTTTATAGAACTGTTGCCCAGCAACAATCAATTGGGTTCCAAAATTCTGCAAACTCGAATGTTGTATTGACTTTGACTCACACCAGTATATTTACAGAATGGATTATTTTCCCTTTGAATCCTTCTGAAGAAAATACTAGAAATATAAGTGCTTCCAGGTATCAAACATGTCCTTGATAGGTGGTGGACAAATACTTTACAGCAATGATGATGGTATAATCAAACCAATGTAATAGCAGAAGTTGTCATTGATGTAGCTTCCTTATTCTTTAGAAAATGTGTGATCTTCAGCAAAGTGAACTAAGTTGTGGTGAATAAGTGATTGCATGCATTTCTAGGCCAGACTGCCAATGTTTTTTTTGGAAAAAGAAATTCAGGGAGCTTTTTTTTTTAAACACATTTTCAGGAGTGGTCTCACTTTCTGTAAATTCCCAGCTTGTGTTCTATGTTCCCTTAACCTCTTGCATTAACACTTCAGCTGAATGTTTCCATCAAATGCTTGCTTTTCAATGGTTCAAGCATGTGCACTATCACTGCTTATCCTGTCAGCTGGAGTCATTGCGGGTGGTCGTATGTTTGAAGATATAAACATGAAGGAGAATGGGGCTCTAGTGGTGCAATGGTAATGGCCTTACCTTTAGACCAGGAAGCCTGAGTTCAAATCCTACCTGCTCCAGAGATCTGTAACTTATCTGATTGATTACAAAATTATCTAAAAATGATGGAGAAGTCAATCCAAGAAAATGTTGAAGGGTCAAAAAAATCAGCAGAGCTTCTGGAATGACCCTGATAACAAAACAGCAAATAGTAATGGTTTAGAACTAGCTGACTAGAAAGGTGGTGGAAGCAGAGACTATCAATAATTTCAAAAGATAATTGGACAGACACTTGAGAGGAATAATCTTCTCAGGCTATGGGAATAGAGCAGGAGAATGGGATGGATGGTATTGCTCAACAGGAATTCAGAATGTAATTATATTTCTCTCTGCTGTAATGATGTCATTGGATAGTACAGATAGGCCAGGCTACATGCAAGGGCAGAGCTAAAGGAACAATGGAGATATTTCTTGCAGTTGAGGTTGAGATAATTAATTCCCGTTTAAAGGGATCTGGATTCAGTGGGAGGTTGGAATGAAGGGTGGGATGCTCAAATACTCTGTGAACTACACTAGTTCCTATGCTGTTGAGGGTACTAGCAAGGGGAAGATAACAGAACAGTGTTGAATAATGGAGAGCTAATGACTGCCAAATATTTTGGATGTATTTGATTCGTATGTACATTGGATTGGAGAGCTTTCTCATTGGAGATTAAAGGATGGGATGGTGTTTATGTACAACAGATGATGCAAAGTCTGCAAAAGAAGTGCACTTCGTTAAATGGTCTTCTCTTGTTCCAAACTTTACAAGTCTTTGAAGAGGGAACAGACTGGATCCTAACTCCATGTCTGGTGAAGTCCACATTGATGCCATGGGGTTGAAGGGTCCCGAGGCAGAAGATAATCAACCCCTCCGCCCCTTGGCCCCGAACATTTCATCTCCCCCTCCCACTCTGCCGAGGACATGCGGGCCCTGGGCCTCCTCCATCACCACTCCCTCGCCACTCGACACCTGGAGAAAGAACGCTTTATCTTCAGTTACAACCTTCCAGCTCGACACCGTCCTCTTGACCTGTCCCACCTGTCGATCTTCCTTCTCACCTATCCGCTCCACTCTCCTCTCTGACCTACCACCTTTACCCCCACCTCCATCCATCTATTGCACTCTTTGCTACCTTCTCCCCAGCCTTACCCCTTTCCCATTTATCTCTCCACCCCTGAGGTTCCCAGCCTCATTCCTGATGAAGGGCTTCGGCCCGAAACGTCGACTCTCCTGCTCCTCGAATGCTGCATGGCCTGTTGTGCTTTTCCAGCAACACACTCTCAACTGCTGTGATCTTTGGTCCAGTCGTTCATTTAAATGATGATAAATAGGTTTATATTTGTGTGGAAGTTGCACTTAGCTGAACAAAAACCTTGCTAAAATTAAAATGGTTAGTGAAATTGCCTTGTTAATATGTTTGGACAAAAGAGATCAAAGTTACCACATCCATGGTTAAAAGCAAAGTTCTAATTGCTCATTCATCCTGGTAATGCAAATGAACTAAACTGAATAAATGAATCTATGTGCTGGCCCTCATTACAGAGATGTACTTAATTTATCAAAACGTTCTGTCTGTATTTAGGGGACCACAAATAATGCAAGTTGATTGAACAATGTAGAAAAGAATTAAATGCATTGCTACATTTTAAAGGTCTATCTGTCTTTTTTTCTAAGGTTGGACCTTGTTCTCCCATTGAACTGGTCCCCACTTATAGACAAGGTGCTGCAGCAATTTGCCATTGCCACCTACAGGATGGCTGGCTAGGTGACTCTCCTGACCTTACCGCCTGTCTGCCGCTATATTGAATGGCTTTACCTGCTGATAGTCAAACTGCTATGATAATGAATGCACCTTCCACAGAAAGCGAGTCCTGCTGTGGAATTTGAACCCAGGATAAAGAAACCACCTCAAGACTTCATAATTTAAAGTTATGAATTCAAGCGCTTACTGGTCAATAGCGTTGTGTGGTGTTCTTAAAGTCAATTGCATCAGTACATTACGCCTGAAAGAAAACCTTCACCCCCGTCATTCTGGGTTGGATTCAAACATAGGTCTCCATGCAGAAAGGACAGAATACTATTCAGTACTAATCATTTCACTGGAGGTCCAAGGTGGTATATTGGTGAATCCTCTATGTTGCTAGTATTAGGATGGTTTGACATTTCTCAAACACTATGTCCCTTCAGGTTTACAGCTTGGTTCCGTTGCTATATGCAGAAGACACTTCCTATGGACAGAAAGCTTCATTATTCTCTGATTATGGCTTTGAGTAGTATAATTAACCTAATTATCTAGCTCAAATATTGAAGACCAAGGGATGTATATTACATTTCCATGGAAGTTCAAAAGTTGCATCACATTAACTGAATATTGTGGAGATTTCAGCTACTGGTCATGCTTTGCCTTAATTTGTGAATGATTCATCTGTGTAACGTAGAGCCAAAATTCCAAAAAAAACCTTACTTAAATAAGAGAAATAGATCTCGGTAGCCATTTTTAATGCTGAGAGCAAACACTGCAGTGAAATGATCCATTTAAAGGTGTTATCCTCTCTTTTGAAAGGAAGTCTGGTCTTTGTATTCTAACCTTTAACTGAGCATAACAACTTATTGCCTTGCCAAGTTATAATGAGGACACCGGAAAGGTTGGAGAAGCTTCTCGAAAAATTGTTAGGAATTTATTATGCATCTTAGACGCATCAGGTATATGTTTTCTTATCCTTTTTGCTAAGTTAAGTATAATCTTGAAGTGCATCATTTTTGATGTGCTGTGAAATCTATGAGTCACAGTGTATTGCCGAGCTCTGGCAATCAGACTCTCGGTGACCTTTTATTTGAAGCCTCTTTTTTGAAGAAACAGACATAATGTGAGTCGACTTCACACTTTGCTGGACTGTGAAATGATGGTCTGGAGCACTTCACTTGTTTTCTTGAATTTCGAACAGACTATGCTCTAGACAAATGCTGCATCCACGAGCATTTCAATGATTCATCCATCAAATAAGTGCTTTATTAGATCAACCATGTTCAGTTGCTCTGTCTTCAAGCTTGCACAGTGGTATTGTCACTGGACTTGTAATTTAGAGACCGAGGCTGATTCTCTGGCAGAGATGGTTTCAAATTCCTCAGCAGCTAATGGAATTTGTGACTTAATTAAGAAAGGGGAGACTGAAAGCTCAGCTCAGTAGTGCTGAGCACAGATCTATCGTTGGCTGTTGTACAAACCCACCTGGTTCACTAATGTCCTTGCTCAGTCTGGCCAATTGTGACCAGAGAGCCACTCGGAGACTGTTAACTGCCCTCAGAAATAGCCTTGCAGGCCATTCAATTTGTGGGTAATATGAGCCACAAACTCTAACCTTTACAGTGGCATCCACATCCCATGAGGGAAAAGAATAAAATAAAATGGAATCCATCCTTTTGAACCATAAGCTACTTATTATTTTTTTTCAGTTTCATAGAATCCATACAGTGTGGAAACAGGCCATTTGGCCCAACAAGTCCACACCAACTCTCCAAAAACTAACCCACCCAGACCCATTCCGTACCCTATTACTCTACATTTACCCCTGACTAATGCACCTAACCCACACATCCCTGAACATTACGGGCAATTTAGCTTGGCTAATTCACCTAACCTGCACACCTTTGGTCTGTGGGCAGGAAACCAGAGCACCTGGAGGAAGCCCACACAGACATGGGGAGAATGTGCAAACTCCACACAGACAGTTGCCTGAGGCTGGAATAGAACCTAAGTCCCTGGCGTTGCGAGGCAGCAGTGCTAACCACTGAGCCACTGTGCTAAACTAAATTGATGCTAGAAAACATCATGATAGAGGGAAAGATGTACAATATACAATTCAATACCACACAGGAACAGGCCCTTCGGCCCACCAAGCCTGCGCCGATTCTAATCTTTGTTTAGATCCACTACACATATGCGGTGCTTCCTGTTCATGTGTCTACCAAGAAATGACTCAAATGTTGCCAAAGTATCTGCTTCCACCACCTCCACTGGCAGTATGTAGCAGGCACTCACCGCCCTCTGTATGCACTTCTCCCATAAACATCCCCCCCTTACCTTGAACCTGTGCCGTCTTGTAGTTGATAAAAACCGAAAGAACCGTGGATGCCGTAAATCAGAAACAAAAACAGAGGTTGTTGGAAAAACTCAGCAGGTCTGGCAGCATTTGCGGAGAGAATTCAGAGTTAACTTTTTGGGTCCAATCACCCTTACTTTGAACTCTCCCTGGTAGTTGACCTTTCCACCTTGGGAAAAAGCCTCTGACTATCCACCCTGTTTATGCCTCTCATAATTTTGTAGACCTCTATCAAGTCATCCCTCAGCCTCTGTCATTCCAGTGAAAACAATCCGAGTTTATCCAAGCTCTCCACATAGCTAAAACACCCCAGACCAGAAAATATCCTGGTCACCTTTCTCTGCACCCTCTCCAAAGCATTCATGTCATCTGGTAGCGTGGTGACTATAATTGCATGCAATATTTCAATGAAGGGCTTTTGCCCAAAACATCAATTTTCCTGCTCCTCAGATGCTGCCTGACCTGCTGTGCTTTTCTAGCACTACTCTACTCTTGAAGCAATATTTCAATGTCTGCATAAATATAAAAAGCAATTCATGTCATCTTAAGCGTAAGCACCCACCACAATCCGATGGTTGTGTCTTCACTTTTCAGTGATTGTGGTTTGTATGTGGTGTTCTCAAGGTATTCTTGCTAAAGGCTTGCATGGGGGTATTTGGGGCACTGACGTGGTGAGAGGCCAATGCCATTGTTGCCCGTCCTGGTCAAAGCTCACTCCAGCTGACTCTGTCAGGGAGCTGCAGGTTTAGTTGGTTCTCCTGCTGCACAGGTTTATAGCGAGCACAGCCCGGGGTGTCAGCAGCCAGCAAGAGGCTCTTTCTTGTGGAACCAAGAGGAAAGTTCCTGCTCTCACATAAAATGAAGGTAGCAATTTCCTAAGCTGTTTGTTTTAAGCAGCCTTCAAAGGTGTATTGAAGAGCTCTGGTCGGACCACTCATCCTCCAGGTTGATACTAAGTGTCACTTGGGCTTGAATGGCTGTTATTATCAGTCAAGGCATTAAATACAAGAGACACGGAGTTAGGGTAGAGCTGTGTATAATTTAAGTTAGGCCACTGCTGGAATACAGTGAGCAGGCCTGGTCCTCACTTTATAGGAAGTTTGTGATTACATGGAGAAGGTGAAGAGGAGATTCACCAGGATGTTGCCTGTGGTGGAGTAATTCAACAGAGATGGCACATAGGCTGGGGTTGTTATCTTTAGAGTGGAACAGGTTGAGGGGAGGAATCTGTTTGAGGGGTATAAAATTCTGACAGTTGTAGACAAGGTAGATGAGAAGAAACATTTCCAATTGTTGGAGGGGGTCAGTAACTTGGGGGATGGAGGAGGGTGCGGGTGGGGGGAGGGCGGTGGTGAGGGAGGAGGGTGGTGGGTAGAAAGAAAAACCTTTCACCCAAAGAGTGTAGGGGTCTGGAACTCTATATAAAATGGTGATAGGAGCAGGAACCCGCAAGACATTTTGGCAGTATTTAAGATGAGCAATTGAAACACGATGGTGGAAAAGGCTCAGGGGCAATAGCTAGGAAATGGGATTAGAATAGATGTTTGAGAGTTGGTGCAGATACACCGGACCAAGGGGATCTTTCCCCGTGCTGGAAAAGCTCCAAGACTCCATATTCCTCTTGCCCCTCCCGTCCCTCTCCTCTGGTCTCAGGGTTACAAATGTCAGCCCCTCAGTTTCGGGTGATGTGTGAGAGAGGCAGCAGCTCAAAAGGAATCCTGAAAATGAGAAATGGGAAAATAAGTAGCTAAAGGCCCGCTTCGCTGGATAAAAATGTGATTAAACCTGTTTTTATCAAGACACACAAGGGGGAATGAGATTGTTATCTGACAAGAAAAAACATGAAGAGTTACAGGGAGAAGGTAGGGGAGTGACATTCGGTGAATTACTCTAATGGCGAGCTGCCCTGGGCTGAATGGCCTCCTCCTGTGTTATAGCGAAAAAAAAACCCAGAGACTCACTGGCCTGTGTTATACTAGCAGATCCTGGCTGGGCTAGCTTTACAGATGTTAGAATCCAATTTCTGTCTGATTATGCTTCTGTGAAGCATTTTCCTATGTTAAAATCTTGATTTAAATGCAAGTTATTTTAATAGAATGAGGAGAATCATCAAGGAATTTTCCTTTTGCTATCCACTTATTTCCACAGAGAAGAGCATATGTGACAATACAGTCGAAACGCTCATTGATTCTCACAGTCTAGGCTAAGCTTCAAACGGCGAAGGAGATCAGATAACTGGATCTGTAGCATCTCCACATGAATCATTGCCTGTGAAGAGAGGAGGTGGTTAAGTATACACTGACAGAGCACTTTTTGCTCATTCCTTTATTTAGTAAATTCGAAAACCACATAGGAAACTGGGTTTTAAATGAATGTCAAGAAAATAATGCAATCTTATTTTGCAGATAGCTTGGGTAGATGGTTGCTTCAAGAGGCTAGTGGATATGAGATAAAGGCCCAATAAAAATACAATAGCATTTGGTCATGCAGTCATGGGTAAAATCAGGGTAGGCTCATGCCATTAGCTCGTCATAAAAAAAATGCCCGTAAACTGTATCTGATGGCTGAAATGCTTTCTCAATCGAACATGCATGCAAAGTTTATGTTCGGTTGGAAGAGATCTCTAACTGTAGGATGAATATAAACAACGTGCATCAGAACCATCATTAAAAAGAAATTACACCTATTAGCATTCACATATCGTTTTGTTAAAAATACAGTTCAAAATTGTAATGGTTTACACCCGTGAGAATTGTATAAGCCAGGACAGCAGTTCTGATTTTAAGTGCGTCAAATCAAGAATTATGACAAGCAGTATAAAATGTTTAATGGAAATCATATAGGAAAAACACATGCAAACGTGACATTATTTAAAGTGGGGGGGGGGGGGATAAAGAATTACCCTCAGTCGTATCTTGTCCCTGTTCCTCAGAGTGTGAAGTAGCCTGAGAGGATCATATATTTGTTTTTGTAAGAAGTTAAAGGTGTCACTGATCTTGGGGTGGTCTGGAGCAGAACGTATTTCAGTGATATTTGCAGCCTAGCTAAGGTTATATTGCATTTTTAGCGTAGATGTTAAGACAGAATCATGGAATTATTACAATGCAGGAAGGGGCCATTCTGCAACTGATGCCCATGCCAACTCTCAGCAAGAGTAACCCACCAACTCATACTGCCCACCTTCTTCTACTGCTCTGCACGCCATTTCTATTCAGATAACAGTTATGCTTAGGTGAAGCATTTTCCTATGTTAAAATCACTATTGAATGCAAGTTGTTTTAGTAGAATGAGGGGAATCATCAAGGAATTTTCCTTCTGCTATCCACTTACGTCCACAGAGAAGAACATATGTGACAATATAGTCCACTTCTCTTCAGGAACTCAGGAGTGAACCTGCCACCTCCCTGCTGTAGGGAAATGCGTTTCAGACCTTAGTAGGAGCAAATTACTGCAGATGCTGGAATCTGTACTGAAAACAACAAATGCTGGAGATCACAATGGATCAGACAACATCCATGCAGAGAGAGCAAGCTAACGTTTCAAGTCTAGATAACTGTTCGTCAGAGCTGATGTGAAGTGTGGAGGAGCTTGCTTTCTCTCCACGGATATTGCCTGACCCACTGTGATCTCCAGCATTTGTTGTGTTCAGTACATTTCAGATTCTAACCACTTTCTGTGTAAGAACATCAAATCACTACAGTGTGGAGCAAGCCATTCAGCCCATCAAGTCCACACCGACCCTCTGAAAGCATCTCACCCTGTCCCCGTTACCTTGCATTTCCCATGGCTAATCCACCTAACCTGTACATAGTTGGACTGTGGGAGGAAACCAGAGCATGTGAAGGAGACCCACACAGGCACAGAGAGAATATGCAAACTCCACACAGACAGTTGTCTGAGGTGGCAATCAGGCCCAGGACCCTTGGTCAGTGAGGCAGCAGTGCTAACCATTCTGAGCCACTCTGCTGCCCTTTGGTCTTTCCTCAGGTCACAGCTGCTTTTCTTGTCAATGCCTGAAATCAGTGTCCTGTTGTTAATGGGACTGGGTCTCTTTATCCACACTATCTAGACCCCTCATGGTTTTTGTGTTCCATCAAGACTCCTTTTAATCTTCCCTTCTCCAAGCCGAAGGGCTCAGCTGTCTAATTTATCCATGTAACTGCGGCTCCTCATCTCTAAAACTATTCTTGTGAATCTTTTCTGCATCTTCTCTAATGCCTTTACATCCTTCATAAAGGATGATACCCTGAGCTGGGCAATATACAGCTCAGGCTGAATTAGTATTTTGGACAGGTTTAACTTCATAACCTCCTTGTTTTTGTATAAAGCCTGGAATCCTGGAAGCCTTATTAACGTCTGTTGACCTTCAATGAGTTGGCAGAGGTCCCTGTTGTGACTCCTAGAATTAGAAACTTTAATCGATATTGTCTGACCATGTGTCATGTTCTCTCACCAAATTGAATCACTTCACACTTCTCTGCTTAAATTTTATAATGCAGTTTTATTTCTTAATACAGGAAGTATTAATTGATAGTTCCTGTGAAGTTGCACAATGGGAAAGTAAAGTCCAAGGCTTGGATTTTCCTCCAGCCTGATGAGATTGTATTTCTCTGCACCTCTCATGTGATCAGAACAAAAGAACAGAAGGTCATTCTGTCCTGTGACCCTGTTCCGTTATTCAATGGGTGATCTGTATCTAACTCTATTTCCTCACCTTACCTGCATCACCATGCACACCCATGCCTTATGGAAATCTATCAATCTCGGCGCAGAGCCACATGTTGTGTCCACCTAAGCCCAGATTCGTTTCCCTGATGTGCAGCTCATTTGATAAGTACAGTGGGCTCTGCGAGGATATCCTACCATCAATAGGAAGCTCATTGTAGGGGTGCTACAGAGAGATGCTACAAAAGACAAGGCAAAAGATGACAATTAGAATAAACACTAACATTTCCCAATTGCAAACAAGGTATGTCGCTGGAGCTTTCTTGTGAGAGGGAGAGGTTGGCATCATAAGGCCCCTTTATTTGGCTATTTACACCCTGCTTCCCTGGGGACTGCTGCCACCTTCCACGTGATAGCCCTGGGAAGGAGTGGTGAGTGAGATGAAGAGAAGGTAAGCCTGCTCATAGTCTCTGACCCTACCACTCAACCCTTGTAGTGGCAGGCAAGGAGCCTGCAGGCTGTGGCAGTGCTGAGCTGAACTCACTGTGCATGTCTAACGTCCTCTGAAATTCTGTCCCAAGGAAGAAAATCTTAGCCTTGGTTCATACTTGCCATTCTCACGGTCATAGAATCATACAGCATACCCTTCAGTCCAACCAGTCTACGCCGGTCATAATCCCAAACTCAAATGGTCCTGTCTACCTGCGCTTGTCCCATATCCCTCCAAACCTTTCCTACTCATGTACTTATCCAAATGTCCTTTAGATGCTGTAATTGTATCCAAATCCACCACTTCCTCATGAAGTTCATTCCATATGTGAACCACTTTCTATGTAAAAGAACTGTCTCTCATGTCCTTTTGAAATCGTTATCCTCTCATCGTAAAAATATGGCCCTTACTTTTGAAATCCCCATCCTCGGGAAAAGACACCTGCCATTCACCTTATCTATAACTTGATGATTTTATAAAACTCAATAAGGTTGCAATTCAACCTCCTATGCTCCAGTGTTAAAGGTCCCAGTGTATCTAACCTCTTCCTATAATTCAAATCTTGCACTTAGGCACAGTCACAGAGGTGTCACTGGAAAGCATTCCCCAATTCTCACTTGTAGTCTTCAGGGCAGAAAATGAAGGGCTGGTATTAGGGTAAGGGTTTGGACAAGGGTAAATATATCAAATTCGGTCTTCATTTGAAAGTCATACGTTGTGCACCATTTATTTGGGAAAATAATTTGATTGCAGTTTAGGTGTTTAACTGCAGAGAATCTGAGAGAAGCAAACCTGAGGCACTGCAGAGAATCTGCCTGTAGTGTGCCACATTTACATGGGCAGTTTCCATCACATCCTTTTACTCCCTCTACCTTGTTCTGCCAATTGCTGTGCTCAGTCGACTGATCAGAAGCTTAACTTTGCTTATACCACAGCCCTCCAACACCTCAGTGACCTTTGCTCTTTATACCTTGATATATTTGGAAAACCAAAATCTTTCAGTCTGAAATTTAAAATCAATACTTCACCTAATTGCAGTCACCATTGGTGGAAGAGCATTTCTAATTTCTACCCTAAAAGTTCCGTCTCTAATTTTGTGCACTATATCTCTTAACCCAGACTAATATTATCCTCAAAAGTTTAACTAAACCCCCCACCTAAACTGGTTAAATTCCAGAGAACCATTTGCTTAATCCCTTTGGAGTCTGATATCATTGTAGTAAATCTACTCTTTCCAAGGGTAACATTTTTCATAAGTGTGCTGGCCAAGGTGTCCCACAATACCTAAATTACTACTAACCAAAGCTTTGCATAGTCCAGGAAAATCTTCTATCCCATCGCCCCCACCCGACCTTGTATTCCAGTCTTCTAGATATAAATGCTGACATTCCATTAAGTCTTTCAGTACTGGTTCAGATGTTTTAATGATTCATCATCATGATCCCTATGACATCCACTTCATACCATTCAGAAAAAGCTCTGTTCTATTCTCTTTTTAAAGTGAATAACCTCAGACTTGCCCCTCATTGAAATTCATTTGCCATCATTTTGCACATTTAATTAATCTGTTAATATACCTTTGTAGTTTGATACATCCACCAATTACTAACAATGTCATCAAATTTGTGGCATTCACAAACCTCAGTGTGTAACACAGTTCATCGTTGTGCATTCTTCTGCCTGTGGGTTCAAACTGCTTTTCCAGCCAATAATGGACCTGCTGAGTTGCAATTCCCCATATAATGTGTTTACATTTTCATCACTAAATGTTTTAAGCTGAGATATTTGATCATGCATTTGTTTTTTCATTCATTCATGGGATGTGGGTGTTGCTGGCCGGCCAACATTCATTACCCTCCCCTAATTTCTTTTCAAAAGATGGGGTGAGCTGCCTTCTTGAACCACTGCAGTTTATTTGCTGGAGCTAGACACACAATGCCCTGAGGGAATTCCAAGATTTTGCCCCAACAACAGCAAATGAGTGGCAATATATTTCTCAGTCAGGATGATGTATGGCTTGGTTGAGAATTTGCATCTGGTGGTGTTCCTGTGTATTTACTGCCCTTGTCCTTCTAGATGTTAGTGGTTGTGGATTCGGAAGGAGCTGTCTCGGTGAGTTGCTACAGTGCATCTTATAGATAGTACACACTGCTGCTACTGAATGCCGGTGGTAGAGGGAGTGGATGTTTGTGGATGTGGTGCAAATCAAACCGGCTGTTTTGTCAAGCCTGGATGGTGTCAAGCCTCTTAAGTGTTGTTGGTGCTGTGCCCATCCATGGAAATGGAGAGTATTCCATTACACTTGTCCTTTGTAGATGGTGGACGGGCCTTAGGGAGTCAGGAGGTGAGTTACTTGATTCAGTATCACAAGCCTCTGACCTGCTCATTATATTATCTGATTAGTCCGTTGAGTTTCTCTCAATGAAATTAGGATGTTGATAGTGGGGGATTTAATGACAGGAATACCGTTGACTGTCAAGGGGCACTGTTCAGATTCTCTCTTGCTGGAGATGGTCATTGCCTGATATTTTTGTGGCATGAATTTTATTTATAACATTTCATCCCAAATCTGGATACTTATAGGTATTGCTGCATGTCGACATGAACTGTTTCAGACTCCGAAGTGTCATGAATGGTGCTGAACATTATTCGATCATCGACAAACTTCTGATGTCATGATGGAGAGAAGGTCATTGATGAAACAACTAAAGATAGATGGGCCTAGGACACTACCTGAGGAACTTCTGCAGAGATGTTCTGGAGCTGAGATCATTGACTTCCAGCAGCCACAACCATCTTCCTGTCTATCTGGTATGACTCCACCCAGTTAACAGAGTTTTCCCTTGATTCCCATTTTGTCCAATTTTTCGAGGGCTCCTTGATACGACACTTGGATGTGGCCTTGATATCACAGGCTGTCACTCGCAACATCCCTCTGGAATTCTGCTCTTTTGTCCATGTTTGAATCAAGGCTGCAATGAGGTCAGGAGCTGAGTGGCCTAGGTGGAACCCAAACTGGATGTCACTGAGCAGGTTGTTGCTGAGTAGGGGCTGCTTGATTACATTGTTGGTGACACCTGCCATCATTTTACTGATGATCAAGAGTAGGCTGATGGGATGCTAATTGGCTGGGTTGGAATGGTCCTGCTTTTTGAGTACAGAACATAACTAGGCAATTTTCCACATTGCTGGGTAAATGCCAGTGTTGTAGTTGTACTGGAATAGCTTGGCTAGGGGAGCTGCCTGAGTTCTGTAGCACATCTACAGAACTAGAGAGGCCACTAATCTTGGTTAGAGACAAAAAAAACTGCAGATGTTGGAATCCAAAGTAGGTAGGCAGGAGGCTGGAGGAACGCAGCAAACCAGGCAGCATCCATTTCCATCTCCGGTGACAGTCTCCAGGTGCACATTTACTACAAACTCACAGACTCCCATAACTACCTGGGCTACACCTCCTCCCACCCAATATCCTGCAAGAACTCCATCCCATTCCCCCAATTCCTCCATCTCTGCTGCACCTGCTCAGGCAAGGAGATACTCCACTCATGAGCATCCCAAATGTCCACCTATTTTGAATAATGTGCTTTTCCCGTCATCCAAACAACTTTCCACTGCACCACCTCCATTCCACATTCCACTGCTCTAAACACTCCCTCCTATGAATGCAATAAAGACAGGGTTCCCCTTGTCCTTGCCTACTACCCCACCTGCCTCTGCACCCAATGCATCATCCTTAAACACTTCTGCCAACTCCAACTAGACCCCACCACCAAGAACATCTTTCCCTCCCCACCCCCCACTCTGCCTTCCGCAAGGATTGTTCCCTTCGACTTTGTGTTTGTGCCACGCTCCCCACCAACTCCTCCAAATTCCCAGTTACCTTCCCCTGAAAAGATGCAAAACCTGCCACCCTTCCTCACCTCCATCGGGGGCCCCAAGTAGTCCATCCAGGTGAGACAGAGGTTCACTTGCTTCTCTTCCAACCTAGTTTACTACATCAGGTGCTCCCGAGGTGGTCTTCTGTACATTGGGGAGACCGGACGTGAACTTAGGGAACGGCTCACCGAGCATCTCAGCTGGACCTGCAGGGGCCAACTGGACCTCCCAGTCACCACCCATTTTAATTTCCCTTCCCACACCCTTTCTGACATGATGATCCTTGGCCTCTTCCATTGCCACAATGAACTAAACTGCAAATTAGAGGAACAACACCTCATCTTCCGCCTACAGGCTGTATGACTCAGCGCTGAGTTCTCCAATTTCACATAACCTCCCTTCCCATCCCCTACCTCCCTTCCCATCTCTTCCCCCTCCCTTCCACTGCTCCCTGCCACCAACCGGATTCATTCCTCCCATTGACCAACCAGGTCGTATCCTCTACCTGTCGTCACCTATCCCCACTTCACCACCCTGCCCCCAACCACCCCCTTTATCTGTAGCTCCCCCTACACCCTCCCTCAGTCCTGAAGGAGCGTTATACCCAAGACTTCAGCTTCTCCAGTCCTGATTCTGCCTGGCTTGCTGAGTTCTTCCAGCCCCCTGCCTATTAATGATATTTTCTCTGTTATTAGTCACTACAAATCTCAAGAGTTGGATCTTGACGTTTCTTCCAACAAGTGCAAGAATCAGCTGAATGTATTTAAAATGAACTGATGGTTTTAATGGCTTTTTGAAGGCATTAAACACGTTGTAGAATTAACACAGCCTTAGAAATCTTTCAATATCATGATGACGTTCATTATGATTGATAAAATATATTTCAGTTCATGATCACATGTTGATTTTTTTACGCATGTGAGGTATTAACTTTCGTAGCTTATTGGGTGCATGTAGCAAAGTAGATCTGTGCTCAGATCTGATGCAAACTTGGCTTTAAAGACAGACAGAAGTTTGTGGTCATAATCTAGGTCAGTATAAACTCAATAAAATTGTAATAAAATACTGGATAACAAGCGGCAAGTAAAGAATGACAGGTTAAACTTGGAGACCCGTATGCTGACTGTCCATTTATGGTATCAGGAATCCGTGATGAGATTCCATCTTTTGTGATATGCAATGCTCTGACCCTCAAGATATTTCGTGAATGTGCTTGACATCACGTGCGCGACTCTGAATTCGTGAGGCTTTTGGAACGCACAGACAGGTCATTTAGCTCATCAGAACGGTGCAGTGTTTTGTTTGCCACAAAAGAATCACAATTATTGTTGGAATCACAGTCTCTCCCAAATCCATCGTTAAATGTCTACTTACTTCCCTTTTAAAATAATTTGTGGATGCTCTTTCAAAATGAGGATTTAGGGATTAAAGTAAAACAGATATATTGAAGTAATCCATATCTCATTCAAATCAGAGATAAAGTCAATCACTAAATCTGCATCTCTGGTTTTGCAATGATTATAAGTTTCAGTCCATTTATATGGCAATGTTAAGAGTCTTACAAGCTAAGCTTAAAACCTATTTCTCATCATCAAAGTAAAATCTGATAGAATGGAAACATTTTCTGTGTTGGTCTACCTTAACCCTTTTTTTACCACCTTCCAGGGACACGATTAATCATTTTGGGACAAATCTGGTTCCCAACCCCACACTGGTTGGTACTGCTACCTCACAGCACCTGGAATCTGGGTTCGATTCCAGTCTTGGGTGACTGTTTGTGTGAAGTTCGCATATTCTCCCCGTGTCTGTCTGGGTTTCCTCCGGGTGCTCTGGTTTCCTCCCACAGTCCAAAGATGTGCAGGTCAGGTGAATTGAACATGATAAATTGCCCATAGTGTTAAGGGATGTGTAGGTTTGGTGCATTTGTCAGGAATAATATAAAGTGATAGGGTAGGGGAATGGGTCTGGGTGGGTTACTCTTTGGAGAGTTGGTGTGGACGTGTTGGGCTAAACAGACTGTTTCCACACTGTAGGGATTCTAAGCTGCACCCATACAGGCAAGTGGGGAGTATTCCATCACACACCTGACTTATGCTTTTTAGAGGCTTTTGGGAGTCATGAGATGATTACTTGTCACTAGAGTCCTAGCCCCTAGCCTAGCCCAGTTCAATTTCTGGTCAATGGTGACCCCCTCCAGCATGTTAATAGTGGGGAGATTCAATGATGGTAATGGCATTCACTGGCAAGGGGTAATGTTCCAATTTTCTCTTATTGGAGATGGTCATTGCTTGGCACTTGTGTGGCACAAATATGACGTGCTGCTTATAGCCCCAGCCTGGTTATTGTCTAGTTTTTGCTCCATTTAGTCATGGGATGCTTCAGTACCTGAGGAGTAGTACATGGTGCTGAACCTTGTGCAATCATCTCATTTTCAGGGAGCAGTGGTGTGGCTATTCCCCACCACCCCTTCATCCCCGGTATCTCTCGCACTCAGCACCTCTTCCTCTCGCTCAAGTAAATGCATTTGCAACTCATTCACTGTTTACTTTGGAGACTAGTCCTCAGGTCACTCTTTTAGTTCTGCACTTGTTCAAACTCACTTGAGACTCCTTTTTTTGTATATTCATTCACAGGATGAGGGTGTCGCTGGGTAGGTCAGCACTTATTGCCCATCCCCATGGGCAGTTAAGAGTCAACCACATTGCTGTGGACCTGGAGTCACATGTAGGCCAGACCAGTTAAGGATGGCAGTTTCCTTCCCTAAATGACATTAGTGAACCAGATGGGTTTTTTTCTGAACGATCGACAATAATTCAAATTCCACCATCTGCCATGGTGGGACTTGAACCCAGGTCTCAGGATATTATCTGGGTCTCGGGATTAACAGGCCAGTGACAATGCAACTAGGCCATCACCTCCTCCTCTGTTATTTAGGCAAATAATGGACTGGTGTAGATTTGCACCATTGAATTTAGGCTCCAAGTCCCTTGATAGCAGTATAACACAAAATTTTGAAATTGATGTAACTAAGATTTCTGGAGTTTGCTACTGATTTTTTATCAAGATCACAGACTTACTGAGACTTGTGCTCTAGTAATAAAGTTCTGTTGCAGCAGTTGAAGTGTTTGTGGTCGGGCATAAGGGCAAAATGACCTTCCCATTGCAGCACAACCCAGTTCTGTTTAATAATGGAAGAATTCATTCCAACCCCAATGAAAATCAGATGATTTGCAAACCGAGTTTTGCACCTGCTGAGGACAGACCTCTCATGTTTCTGAGGGGGTTATATGAGATATCCCTGTGTCATACACAGTCCTAAGTTTATCGTTGTTTTATCATGTGGCAATTGATTTGTTGCAATCCGCAGTGTTACTGTTCAAAAACACGCAATCTTGTTGTCTCATTTCCCTTGACCTTTATTGCAAATTGCAAAACCCAATCCTTCTGTATTTATAACATTACAGAACAGGTCCAGGCGTGTAATAACTTCAGATCATAATGGTATTACTAGCAAAATGGAAGTCCTTTATTTCTTATTAATAAGTACCATGAGTTCCCACTTTGATCTCAGTCTGCTCCCATGTTGCAGATGTTTCAGTGTTGTGGCTGATTTTCTCATGGGTTTGTCCGATAGCGAAGAATATTCTGGAATGGTATTACAGAAAAGCGCCTCGGTTTAGATGGGATGAAACAAAATGCTTTCCCTGAGGGAAGCTAAAAGCAGAGTGACCGCTTCTGATTTGATTTTTTAAAGCACAGTTTACCTTTTCTTCAGTACATCGTCCAGCATGGAGTAAATTAACCTCCCACAGGCTGCATATTCCTCACCTGCGGCTAAAACACTTTTCTACATCAGTCTATTACTGTTCAGGGTTCTCTCTTCCTGGTGGAGATAAACAGCTGAGATTTGCTGTTGTCAACAGTGGCTGCGGGGTGGAGCCACAGTCATGTAGGCCCTGGAAGCTAAACTGTGTTGGCAGGCTTGGGATGCTGGCTGCTTGGCTTTGATGCTACAGAATGTATTATCCTTTGCTACACTCCCAGACAATCATGCAACCTTTGACCTGCTCACTCTTGCGGGGAAGAGGGGATTGAAATAGATGCATAAAGCATTGCTTTCAACAAATATTTCAACAGCCAAACTGGGTACATACCATTATATACTGTAATGAACATGTAAGGAAGGGTAGGATTCCTTGTTTGCCCACTCATTGTTTGAGTGCTAGAGGTTTTATTTAAACTAAAAATCTTGTAAATGCAGTGAGCAGGTGCTGTACTATAAAATACATAGATATGCTTGTTTGGGTTTTGTGAAAAAAGAAAAACAAGATAATTTTTATTGCACTTTGTCGAGTTAAAATAATAAAAAAACCATGAGCTTTCAAGCACACTAATTTTGGTCATACCGACAAAAATAAATGATAAGATGGGAGGTTATTTTAAGGAATAATCTTAAAATCCCAAAAAGATTAAAATTGTATAGTTAAATATACAACTGCAGGTCAATGATTTGGAGTGGATCCAGGCTGAGTTCAGTGATACTTCCGGTTATGGAGTCAAATTTTGTTTTAAGATGTCTCTCCTTTTCTGGAAATAACTGTAGCCAGGTTGGCTTCTTGACTAATTGGACGTGAGCAGTTAAATAGCAAACAGAGCTTGAGCTTGCAAGATAGGCAGAGGTGGGCAGAGAGAGAGAGAGAGAGAGAATGAAGCCTTTGGCCTGTGGCCTGAAAGATGTTCCTCACATTAGCGGTCTGTCACATGATCATTTCTTTCTCTAATTGATCAGCAAAGCAAATAATGTCATGGCCAGCGGATTCCAGTGTAACTCGATTATTTCAAGGCTGAGTGAATTCTTCTGTCTGTCAAAACCCTTTGTCTGAACTGATTATGTCTCCCTGCCCCCACTCGAGTTGATTTTGGATGTTTGGTGGTAGATATGGCGCATTCACATATTCCTGTCAGTTTATTTTCTTTGATGGTCTCTTGCAGAGATGTTAGCTCCAACTATGACTTTGGAATTTATCAGGTACAGTGGTGCAAATATTGAGCTATCTTAGAAGCTGCATTTACAAGTCACTAGAGTGTTGCCAGGGAGTTTTTAAAAATTCAATGGTCAGTAAATTTGTAAAAGGTCCTTTTCTTAAAATCCGCATGTCTTAGCAAACAATTCAGTTGTCATAAAAAGATTATTAAAGCACCGCACAATATCAGGTGGGGTAGAGAGGGCTAAGTGATGGAAACGCTGTCAATCATATTGTCTGTGGATGGAGCAGGTTAGAAGAGGTATCATGTGTTATAGGAAAGATATTATTAAGCTAGAGAGGGTTCAGAACAGATTTACCAGGATGTTGTCAGGTATGGAAGGTTTGAGTTATAAAGGAATGTTGGATAGGCTGGGACTTTTCTCACTGGAGTGGAGGAGGTTGAGAGGTGACCTTATAGAAGTTTATAAAATCATGAGGGGTATAGATACGGTTAATGGTAGGTGTCCTTTCCCTAGGGTGGGGGATTGTAAGACTAGGGTATGTTTTTAATGTGAGAAGAGAGAGTTTTTACATGTGGGATGGTTTGCATATGGAATAATTTTCCTGATGAAGTGGTGGATGCTTACAGTGTTTAAAAAAACCCGGATAAGTAGATGAATAAGAAAGGTTTTGAGGGATTATGGGTCAGGAGCAAGCAGGTGGGATTAGTTTGGTTTGGGATTATGCTCGGCATGGACTGGCTGGACTGAAGAGTCTGTTTCAGTGCTGTATGACTCCATGTTGTTGATTATTTATAGTGAGTGTTTTATGAAGTTGGATAGCCTGCCAGATAAAATCACCAAACAGCTGATGGATGTTTGCTGAACAAACCCACACTAGCAATCCAATTCCACATTTCCCAGTTTACCAAATGCTAACCCTTATACGTTTGGAGTGTTGTGGCACAGTGGCTCCAATTTCTGACATCCTTTTCAAAACTATCCTGCAGCTCAGTTTCCCTCGGAGTGCCAGCTAGCAGCCTCTCCAACACTTACTCATAGCTCAACATAAACTGAGCATCAGCAAGGGCCTCCCCCACACACCACCCCATCTACTGGCCTTTGCTGTGACTGTTTGGTGATCTCTGTCAAGTTGCCAATGTTGATGATTTTTTTCAGACCTTACAAACTCCACAATGATAGAGAGATGGGTGGAGGGGCAAGCAAATTGAGAAGGCTGGGAGGCTGCAGAAGGTCTTGGACAGTGGGCAAGCAAAGAAGGGGCAGATGTAGGAAGGAGGAAGGTTATACACATTAGTCTGAAGCCTAGAGCCACAGACTATTTTTCTCAAGGGGAAAGGCTTCAGAAATCTGAAGCTCAATGGAACTTGGGAGTCCCTGGTTCAGGATTCTCTTAAAGTTAACATACAAGTTCAGATGGCAGTTAGGTAGGCAAATGCAATGTTAGCATTGATTTTCAGAGGACTAGACTATAAGAGCAGGGATGTACTGCTGAGGCTGTGTAAAGCAATGGTCAGACTGCATTTGGAATATTGCTAGCAGTTCTGGGCCTTGTATCTAAGGAAGGATGTGCTGACATTGGCGGGGGTGGGGGTCCAGAGGATATTTCAAGAATGATCCTTTGGGTGAAGGGAACAGTTGAGGACTCTGGGTCTGAACTCAGCATTTAGAAGGATAAGGAGGTTGGATAAGATGTTTTATTTGTTTCAGTGAAATACATTTGAATTTTGTGTCATGATCAGTTTAATAATACAAACCAGTGTGTGAATGGATTGTGATATCTGAATCACAGGCTGAGTGTTGTTGACTGTATGGACAGTGACAGTATCATGGAGATTATAGATTGTCCATTTTCTTAACCATTATATGTTGACTCATACTTAGTCATTATTAAGACCAATACTTGGAGATAAAATTCTTAGAAATACTTTAGAAGGAGTGACTGAAAATCTGATTGATTAACACTTTCAAATGCTACTGGGTCATTTTGTTTTGCTGTATGATACATATTATCTGTTTTAATCATTTGATCATGTGTTGCTGTGCAAATGGATCACTATGTCTAGATTCTACTCTAAGTGATCCCTGAATTATATTTGAAAACCACCTTGTGGTACATAAGATACTCATAGCGAGTTTTGAGAAGGTTTGTAGTTCAGGTTGAGGTTTTGGATATAGGTTTGCTCGCTGAGCTGGGAGGTTCATTTCCAGACATTTCATTACCCTACCAGGTAACATCTTCAGTGGGCATCAGGTGAAGTAATGCTGAAAATTCCTGCTTTCTATTTATATGTTTGGGTTTCTTTGGGTTGGTGATGTCATTTCCTGCATTGATGTTATTTACTGTGGTGAAGTCACTTCCTGTTCCTTTTCTCAGGGGGTAGTAGATGGGGTCTAACTCGATGTGTTAGTTGATAGAGTTCTGGTTGGAATGCCATGCTTCTAGGAATTCTCGTGCGTGTCTTTGTTTGGCTTGTCCTAGGATGGATGTGTTGTTCCAATCGAAGTGGTGTCCTTCCTCATCCGTGTGTGAGAATACTAGTGAGAGAGGGTCCTATCTTTTTGTGGCTAGCTAGTGTTCATGTATCCTGGTGGTTAGTTTTCTGTCTGTTTGTTCAATGGAGTGTTTGATATAGTCCTTGCATGGTATTTTGTAAATGACATCATCCCAACACCCACAAACAAAGCTGCATCAGAACATTATTTCAATGAGTCAACACACACTGCAGCACAGAGGAACTATGCAGAGCAGAGGAAAATCACCTATATTGTGTATTCAATAAGAATGGGTACCCAATGAATACAGTCCGCCGATTTCTCAGCAACAAACCCAAACAAGCAGACAAAACATGTACAGAAACCCTAGACACTCTCCCCTGCATCAAAGACATCTCAGGAATGACTGCCAGGCTACTCAGACTCCTTGGCATCATGGTAGCCCACAAACCCACCAACACACTAAAACAGCAACTTGATAGACCATATGCAGACAATGGGCAAAACTAATATCATTTACAAAATACTGTGCAAGGACTATAACAAACACTACATTGAACAAACAGGCAGAAAACTAACCACCGGGATACATGAACACTAGCTAGCCACAAAAAAACAGGACTCTCTCTCACTAGTATCCTCACACACGGATAAGGAAGGACACCACTTTGACTGGGACAATGCATCCATCCTAGGACAAGCCAAACAGAGACACGCACGAGAATTCCTAGAAGCATGGCATTCCAACCGGAAGTTATCAACAAACCCATCGAGTTAGACTCCATCTACCACCCCCTGAGAAAAGGAACAGGAAGTGACTTCACCACAGTAAATAACATTAATGTAGGAAATGACATCACCAACCCAAAGAAACCCAAACATTTAAATAGAAAACAGGAATTTTCAGCATTGCTTGACCTGATGCCCACTGAAGATGTTACCTAGTAGGGTAACAAAATGTCTGGAAATGAACCTTCCAGCTCAGTGAGCAAATCTACAACCAAAACATAATATGTTCACTCTGAGATTTTGAGGGCAGCTGAATTGAAATATGTTTGGGATACTCCATTTAAGATATATGGGATACAAAGTCAAGAATACATGAATAAAATTCTGAGATCATGCAATTTATTTGACAAAAAAATGCTGTAGAAATTTACTAATGAAAGACTCGAAATTATAAGCTAGAAAAGGAAATGATGAACAATTATCATAATATTCAATCTTTAGTTATGATAACTGATCTTAAATTTTTGCCGGCTTTCTAGAATGGGAAGTGTTGACTTCTGCTTGCAGAGTCAATGATGAGGGATGATCAATTGACCCTAAACAGAAGGAGAGGTGATATTGCTTTCTGCAGTGGTATTGGCAGAGTGTTGGTGTGGAAATGTCACAGAGCCCACTTAACATGGACAACAGTGCACCAAACTGTAGATATGTTTTTATTTTGAAATGAAATGTCAGGCATCCAATCTGCTGCAACTTTCTATAAATTTCAGAATTATGTTTAAAATTCCCGATTTCAAATTATTAGTTTGCACTAAATTTAACTCCCTATGAGAAATTTGCTGTTATCCCTTCTCAGAACCCCCTCCACCTCTTCTATAAAGATTTGCCAGCAATAAGCACTAAATCATATTACTAGCCTCTCCAACTTTGATCATGAGAGAGGTACATGCTGTAATGCGTCATTAGTTTACATGATTTAAAATGCTTCATTTAGCAGACTGGAAAAATTCTACTGCCGCTATTCATTTGTGCAATGTAAACTAAAGCAAGAAAAAGATTACCTTTCTTCTCCTGGGACACAAATATTTTGCTGCTGTGGTGAGCAGTGTGCAAATTTGACTGATCTACCATCTCCTTAATTTTATCATCACTGCCAATTGGTTAATAACAGTAAACCAATTAATATCTCTTTCCGCACTTTCGTTTAAACTGCTCAACTATATGAAACCACAAACAATGAAATGATGAAGGAAGGTCATGACTGTGTCAGTTCAGTTACAATGCTTTATGGCTCTGTGATTGGTTAAGAAACTTCCATTCCATCATTGAGGTTATAAAACCGTGAGCCCCTGAGAAATACAGATGTTAGAGGCAAACCCTAAATATCTTGAAGTTTGAAGAAAATTTCCATTTTTAAAATTGTTTTGTCAGACAACGTTAACTATTTGGAGAAAGTGAGGTCTGCAGATGCTGGAGATCAGAGTCGAGAGTGTGGTGCCAGAAAAGCACAGCAGGTCAGGCAGCATCCGAGAAGAGTTGACTTTTCGGGGCATAGGCCCTTCATCAGAAATGTGTTGGAGGGGACTGAGTATGGGGGTGAGGTAGCTGGGAAGGCAATAGGTAGATGTAGGTGGGGGGGGGGGGGGTGGGGAGGTGGGTAGAAAAGTTCAAGAGGGCAGTGCCCAGGGTTGGATCTGGGATGAAGTGGTGGGAGGGGAGATGAGGAAACTGGTGAAGTCGATGTTGATGCCATGTGGTTGGAGGGTCCTAAGGCAGAAGATGAAGCATTCTTCCTCCAGGCGATGGGTGGCTTGGATTTGATGGCGGAAGAGGCCCAGGACTTGCATGTCCTTGGCAGAGTGGGAGGGCAAGTTGAAGTTGGCGGCCGCAAGGCTGTGGGATTGTTTGGTGCATGGATCCCAGATGTATTCCTTGGAACATTCTGTGAGTTAATGATTTGGGGAGTTGATAGTTAGGGAAAAGGTTAGGAAGGGGTGTGTGTGAATAATCAATTCAGAATATCCAAAAACAAGTAACTTTTCTTGTTCTCCATGTGTTGAGACCACATCTGGAATACTGTGTACAGGACTGGTCACCATACTTAGAGAAGAATGTTAATGTATGAGAAGATGGTGGGAGAAGGTTTTTTGGACTAATACCTTGAAAGAGATGATTGTGTTATGAGGAAAGGTGTCTGGAAGAGTTAGAAGTGACTTAATTGAAAGATGTAAGATTCTGAGGGATCTTGACTGGGTGGATATTGAAAGAATGTTTCCTCTTTTGGGAGAATCTACAATGAGGGGTCAGAGTTTAAAAGGGAGAGGCCATCCATATCAGACAGAGGGTTGTGAGTGTTTGGAATTCCTTTCTCTAAAAGGCAATGGATGCAGAATATTTAAATATTTTTTAGGGAGAAGTAGATAGATTCTTGATTACTGAGGGGATGAGGATACATGGGAATGAATAGTTGAGGTTAAAGTCAGATCAGCCATGGCCTTGTTGAATGGCAGAGTAGACTCAAACGGCTGAGTGACCTTCTCTTGTTGGTAAGTTTGGAATAAAGTATAACCCGCTTCTGTCCAAATCAATGTCTCTTGCAATGCTGGTGGTGGTTTCATCAGTATTTTGTTGGGTTTCAGGAGTAAATGATCATACCTTGTTGACCGTAATTTCCAAAGAAAGTGCATGTGACACCCAGAAAGTTAGAAATAGATTTTACTTCATTTTATTCCTACAAATGAAGTGAGCTACTTGCGTTAGGTGCATATAAGAATCGCAGTGTGAGCCAAATGGGTCCAAGCGAAGTTGAGGGAAATTGCAGAGTCTGTCACAATAGGGTGACAAACATTTAGGAAAGGCCTTGATAAAACTGTGGAGTGAGGGCTCTGGGAATGACAGAACGATGAAGAGAAAGTGAACTCCAGCCACAAACCGAAGTCTGAAAGTGAGTGACCAAGCAGTCCTTGTTTTACAGCCATTCAACTGGTGCCACTGTTGCAAGATACAGTTACTTTGGAGGTTCATACTTTGGATCATCAATTATTTGTGTCTCAGTTGTTGCACATGGGAACAATTAGGTGATTTAGCCGGTTTGTGAAGCAGGGTGATACCAACAGCACGGGTTCAGTTCCCACACCAGCTGAGGTCATCACAAAGGACTCTCTTTCTCAAGTGCTCCCCTTGCTTGAGGCTTGTTGACCCTCAGGTTAAACATCTTTTAAACATTGTAACTGTGCCCGCATCCATCACTTCCTCTAGACGTTCATATCACACATGAACCACTCTCTGTAAAATGAATGTGTCTTTTTTTTTAATCTTTCTCCTCTCATCATGAAAATATGTCTTTTAGTTTTGAACTCCCCCACTAGGGAAAAGACATCTGCTGTTCACCTTATTTATACCCCTCATGACCTTATAAACTTCTATAACGTAACCTCTCACCTCCTACGCTCCAGTGAAAATAGTCCCAGCCTATCCAGCCTTTCTTTACAACTCAAACTTTCCATATCCAGTAAAATCCTGGCAAATCTCTTCTGAACCCTCTCTGGCTTAATAATATCCTTCCCATAACAGGTTGGCCACAACTGCACACAATACTTTAGAAGAAGCCTCCCCATACGACCTCAACGTAGCATCCCAACTCCTACACTCAAAGATCTGAGCAATGAAAGCAAGCATACTAAACATCTCAATGTCTCTTAAGTGACACAGTAGCCCTCTGGGACTATGGTGACTTTACACTTGTTGCACCATGGACTGGGAAGATTGTGGAATCAAGTTCCACTTCTGAGACTTGAGCACAAAATGTCATCTGACCCTCTAGTTCAGTTCCAAGAGCATGTTGGAGCAGTTTGTCTTGTGGATGACCCAAAATCCCATCTATCTTCCTGGGTAGAAGTAAAATACTCTATGAGCCTATTTCAAAGAAGTACAGTATACAATCCTGGCCAGCATTTATCCCTCAGCCAAAATTATTAAATTAATTTACAGAGAACTTAATTACTATGTCATTGCAGTTTTGAATCTTACTATTCTCAAATTAGCTGCCTTTTTTTCTTCATTTGTGATAACTGATTGATTGCTTTCAAAAAGCCTTGGGAATTAAATAGACAGTTTAAATATGACCTTTTGTTTTAAAAAAAGTGACACTCAAAGCCCCTCCTTGTGTAATAGCCTCTAGGCACTGAATGAGCTTTCTCTGTTGCCTTTTTATCATGTAATTACACTGCATGCCATGGGGAGATTTGAACCCATTTCTTCAGAATATTAACTGGTGATTCTGGACTACTACTACAGCAACATTACCAATGCACCAATTTTGAAAGGTGTGAGTATATTACACCTTCTTCCTAATAAAATAACCAGGATATTGCCTTTAACTTTTAACAATAAAGCCTTCCCACATTGTTTTCAGGCAGTTTTCTGAACAGATCACATGACCCCTTCTATCCTCCATTTCATCTGAAGTTCAAGACATACTCCCAAAATAACAACACTGTTTTTAAAATAAACTTTGTATTTTCAACACTAGATTCACAAATTAATCAATGCAGCAGACGTTGGTGTGGCAAACTTGAAAATGTTGTATTCAGCTCAATCATCCAGATCATCTATACATATGTGAATAGCTGAGGCTTAAGCACTGATCTTGCAGTACCCCATTAGTCACTGACTGCCACTTGGAAAAAGAACCATTTATTCCCACACTCTGTTTCTTGTCTGTCAACTAATCTTGATCCATGCCAATATTTTAGCCTCTACCACATGTGCTTCAATTTTGTCCACTAACCGTTTGTTATTTCATGTTATTTTCATAATATAGAGAGAGGGGCTCATTGTGCACAGTATTCAATGTGTAGTGCGCCAGTTTAACATATCTCCTCTCTGGAAATGAATTGAGTGCTCAATTTATTACTTAAGAAACTGTTTTATCAACCTGTGTCAGTGCTCTCCATGAGCGCATTGGTTTAGCTCAGCTGGCTTGACTGTTGGTTTAAAGAGCAGTATGATGCCAACAGCATGAGTTCAATTCGCATCACTGATTTGAGCTAACTATGAAGGGCTCTCCTTTTCAACCTCTTCCCCCACTTGAGCTTTCTTCGCCCTCAGGTTCAATCACCACATGTTGCCTCTCTCTCTAATGAGAGAGCAGCCCCTATTGTCTGGTAAGACTAAAGCGACACAACAGCAACATTTTCTGTGATGTGTGTAGCTCTACTCTAAAATGTCTCATAGGCATTTTCCAAGTTGTGTGCAATTCCATTACTCTTTTCAACAAAATGTAACACATCACATTTTTCAATTTTGGAATTAAGTTGTCAATTAATAAATAGTGATAGCTGGACTCAAGCCAACTATTTATTCCTCATTACCTGTACACTTGCTGACCTATGCTCTCAGTCCGGTAAGGCCTCAAATTCAAACACCCTTGTTTCCAAATGTCCCCATGGTCTCATCTCTCCCTTTTCAACACATTACCATCAATGGCTGTGCCTGACATGTCTGACTTCTAAATATTGTACTGTAATTGCCTCCTTAGACCTCTGCGATCATTCCCTCTCCTTTATCATGCCCCTTAGGACCTCCTTCCTTAACTAAGCTTTTGGGCTGCTCTCCTAATATCACTTGATGAAAAATAAATATTGATTAACATTTAATACTTTGAAACAAAAGGGCACAGCAAGAAGCACGGATTCCTCATGTTCGCAGGGCTGACCTTTTTGCCATCAAAAACATCCCCTGATATTAATCACAGAATGGGACAGGTTCCTAACGGGATGAAGGTGGAAATGCCAACTGACTGTCCAATGATTTCAATCTCATCAGAAAACACAGCCAGGAATCACCTTGAGCTTTTTTACTAAGACATTGGTGCTATATAAATGCAAGCCATCTGCTGCATACCTGCATTAGGGAAGTGAGGACCATCAGTGGCTTAACCATGTTTAAGTATCAAACAGATTTATTATTGTCAGAAGTGTGTAGAAGACAAAACAAAATCAGGTTAAGTCTAGTGGCCACAAACATTTTTCTGATGGCCAAAGTCATTTTTATTTTAACAAAATCTTGCTATCCTAATATTTTTCTCTTAATTCCTCTCTCTCTCTCTGTCAAACACACATACTCACAAAGGATGGATGACTGTTCAGTGTGGAAAAGTACAGAAAAACAACCTGTCTATTCTGAAATAAAAACATGTAATTTTCGGTGTATCTTGGACAGGATGGGGGATAGATAAATCATCTTTTACACACTTGATCCTTTTAAATCCAGCCCTTAAATCAGGGCTTTGCTAGACAGTAAAAGCTACGTAAACAATTGAAATGGCTGTTTTATTGTCTCATTAACCTTAAACTTTAAGCCTCACTGAAAGCTCCTGGGAAACACATCATTGACAGATGATGAAGCAGTGACATTTATTTGGTCTATAAATACAGAGCAATGAGACTGTTTTCATAAAATGTGTACATAATGGTAATGTGTAAATGATAGTGAAGGCGAGCAGATCAAAAAGCATGAGTGTTATTTATACACCGGGCACACTGTTACTGTGAGGCATTGACCATACAAAGTGCTTTCAGGGTACGGAAAATTCCACTTCTACCCGATAATGTAGTTGGATTATTGTGATTTATTGCTGGTGTTGTGGTTCAGAACAGTGAAGTGGCTGATTTTCAGTTTGTGAGTGCACTGTTTGAAAAGTGGTATCTAGTTATTTTCTAATTGTCACCAGTTGTGGAAATTTCCATCCCTCAAAATAATGGATTGAAGATGACTGAGAAAGCAATGGGCAATGCGCTGAGATTATCAGGTAACTCTAACGGCCCAAGTCTTTATCATTCTTTTGCTGTTACTTTGCATTTCAACCAAGGAATGGCTTTCTTGAGTCTCATAACAAACTCCATTCTAAATATTTGACATTTCAAAGGGTCGTTACGACTTTTGCCGCAGTTATGGATTCAAACCATTTGGATTGGCCAAAAATTTCAGTGAAGGCTTTAAGAAAAAGGTGTGTCTGTCAGAACCCCCAGCTCTCAGATAAGATATTAAGTTGATCCATTCAGGTGTGAGTGAGCAATTCAGTGGTGTCATCTGAGCAAAGCATGGTGTTGAGTGGGAGTGTTCTCCAGAGGTCCTGATCGACATTTATGACTCAACTAAAAATGGCTGTACAGAGGAACCTCGAATGACACAGATGCGGAGTATTCTGTCAGATAATGGAATGTTCAGATAAAACAGTTTACCCAAGCATCAGGACCTTGTGATCTTGCTGGATAACCCGAAATGCAGATAATGAATGCTGCATAATCGAGGTTCCTCTTTATAACTGTAAATATTTTCTTCCTGTTGTAGCATTCAATCAGCACCTCTTGAATTGGAATTTGATCTGAATGTTTATTATGCTTTATTAGAAGGGCTCTTGATTTTTTTAAGCATTCCACGAGATCAGCCACAAACTAACAATAGACATTGCATAGGTTCCAGAGTGGAATTCAACCCTGACACCAGGTAACGTACAACTGGACCATCCATATGCTACCCCCTTCAGGAGTAACTACGTATTCAGCAGTGAGAAATTACTGAAAAGGAGGGAAAACCCCTCAGCCAATTCAGAGTAAGATAAAAATGTGAAATTTCTCTGAGGACGAGAGTTGTGACAGAAGACAGTGACAACAAAGTAGATTGTAACCCAATACGTCATCTACCATTCTACACTATGTAAACCATCACATATAATAACACTGCTTTTAACTCCCTAACTTCCTACATGCATGAGTAAGGGACTTGTTTCAATATTTGAGAAGGCAAACATCCAGGCTAGCTAACCCAATTCTGTTTTAACGTAATTGGTACTCATGTTCCCTAAACATCCCTGTCCTATGTAATTCAAATAATCTAGCCACCTGGACCACAAGAGCTGCTATTTCTGCTCCTTAACCCTGTAGGTTTCAAAGCTGCAGGGAACCACAGATAAAGAGAATGGCCCATTTTGCTGCTGATGTTTTCTGCCAGGTTGCACAGATTGCGATGTTAGAGAGGACATCAGTATGGGCACCACATGCTTGTAAACTGAACAGATTCTGCTATCAGTCAGCACCTAACACCAATTTGAATTGTGACCTGCTGTTGTGGACAGTGTAAACGCTGTTAATGTTCTGTGTTAAAGGCAACAGGTAGAATTGTACAGGGGCCTCAATGACGTGTGCAGTGGTGAGATTAGTGGGAGGACCACATGAAAAGTCCAGCAAGGCCTATCTCAATGTCAACAATAACTTGTTGTATCTTTTAACTAAATTCTAGACATCACAGCAAGATTCTCGGGGGTAACAACAGGTTGCCCATTAAAGAAGGATTATTACTTGTTAATTACTTTATTAACTGCAGAGTCCCCATTCATTAACTTGCAGCTTTCTATTGTACCACCGGGCACAAGCAAACTCGATGTTGAGAATTCAGGACATGGAAGTCAGTGTGAGTAGCTGGTGATTGCAAAGGACCCCCCCTCCCTTCACCCCACTCCCCCCCCTCAACCGTTGGACTCGAGATGCTGACATCTCCCAGCATTTCCCATTTACACTGACATACACACATACGCCAAGGTCAGGGATATCAACACCTGACATTTATCACCCTCTAAGAACCCCGATGGATACATCTCCGATCCACCTCCAGGACATTTTGACATTTCAGTGCTGAGGAAGCATTGGTGGGCTCATACTGCGACAAGGACTTTGTACCTCTGGGGCATGCATCCAGCTCCTGGACTGGACAGGGCAGTAACACCAGGCTGTTTGCTTGCTCTTTTAGAGCTCACTCACTCTGAACCTTATCTTGATGCTCACAGTAACCGTCGCTTTGCTTTTCACATCTTGCCCTCTAGCCAGATATTATGTTGCTGGATATGGAAGGTTTGAGTTTATAAAGAAAGGCTGGATAGGCTGGGAGCTTTTCACACTGGAGTGTAGGAGGTTGAGAGGTGACCTTATAGAGGTTTATAAAATCATGTTTGGGTGGGACATGATTTTGCTCACACAAAACCATGCTGGCTATCCTTAATCAATTTTTACCTCTCCAAATGTTTATAAATACTATCTTTTAGAATCACTTATCCACAACAGGTCTGTAGTTCTCCAGTTTCCCCTTATGACCTTTCTTAAATGAAGGCACAAGATTTATTTCCAATTATTCCTGATCATTTATTGGTTTTTCCCTCAGGTAGGGAACTATATTGTACCTCACCTCAGTGCCATGAAGCATTCCTCAGTACAGGAAGGCAAATCTATTCCTGGGACTTTTACATCAAGGTGATAGATCTGCCATTGCTGCAGCAAGTGTATGCAGCAGAGATGGACCTTAAAAAGGAAGAGAGAAATAATGATGAGGACCAACTAAAAATGATAAATAAAGCGAGGAAAAGAAGTGCAGAGGTAAAAAGAAATAGACAAGATAGAGGCGAAAGAAGGATGGGTAAACAGAAAATAAAAGTAAAAATGAAGGAATTGGAAGAATAAAGGAGACCCAAAAATGAGAAAGGTAACATGTGGTACAGGGAATAAAAAGATAAAGAGAGAAAGAAAGGGAGGTTCTTTATAGGGCCAGGGTAGAAAAGGATGAAGGAGGGAGTGTATGTGAGTGAGACAAGGGCCCAGGTGAATAGGACAGGAGGGAGGAGAGGACAAAGGACAGGCCCATGGAGATCATGGTATGAGGCAGTCAAAAAAATTTACTCGGCTTCAAAAGGAGGCACTCTCTACCTCCCCAGGGCCCAAGCAGATTTACTTGTCAGATTTCTTGCCCTTTACTGGAAAGTTATGGTCACAATGGAAGTGGCCCTTAAGTTGCCAGGAATTAAATAATCTAAAGAGCTAAATGGCAGGCAGGGTGCCCAAAGCCTCCCTCATTGCCTGTTAAATCACAGTCAAGCCGAGAGTAAGGGAGGAAGTAGCGTTAGAGACACTCATGGGATTTCACAGTCCCCCTCCACGTCTGCAAACCTGCCCACAGGAGACCACAAAACTCTGTACTAAAATACAAACAAAGTGTCAACTATTTCAAACAAAACAATATATTGTTGGAACAAAAAGGACACTATATTTATTGTGTGTTTGAAAGCAATTCAAGACCTGCCACTTGCCAGACGCTTGTTAAATTTAGAACTGGCAGGGATGGAAAGGATTCAGTGCTTAGAAGGTCAGAGGTTACGTGCCAAGCAACGATGGAAGGAAGCTTGATGTTGTTTTGAAATGTGTACAACTGCAAGCATCATTTTGACTCTATCCACATATAATTTAAGAAATACGGTCAGACTCCTTTACTTTCAATCTTGCAGTAGTCCAGACTGATCTCAATAATAACCTCAAATGATAAAAGCCCTGAGGAAAGAGGAACATGCTTCAGAAAGTGTGAGGTAGATATTTGATTAGCGTGGTGCTTGAGAGAAAGCTTGCTTCAGAAAGATAAGGAAAAAAAAAACTTTCAAAGTGTACTTTTGAGAATTGAGAAACTTCTGTTGTGTCCTCTGTCTTAAGATTTTTTTAACTGGCTCCCTTTGATTTTCCTTTATTATAACTTTGCAGTTAGTCTGAGTATGTGAGCTTCGCACAACTGACTATTAATCCAGGCGATGTTCTGAGGACACGGGTTCAAATCAGGTGGTGGAATTTGAATCCAATTAAAAACATAATCTGGAATTAAGAACATATTGAAGACTGCAAAACATTAGTCAACAGTCAGGAAAGATCCATTTGATTCATTAAGGTCCTTTAGGGAAGAAAACTGCCCTTTTACTAGATCTGGTCCATAGGTGACTCCAGACCCACAACAATGTGGTTGATTCTCGATTCCCTCTGGGCAATTAGGTATGAGCAATAATTCACAGCCTGACCAACGACACCAATATCCTGTGAATGCATTAAAAATAAACAGTATCAAAGTTGAGACATTTCATTAGTTTTTTTTATTCTTTCATGGCAGTTGGGCGTTGTTGGCAAGACAGCATTTATTGCACATCCCTAAATGCCCTTGAACAGAACCTTGCTGTGCTAGAGCAGTTTAGAGTCAATCACATTGCTTTGGATCTGGAGTCACATGTAGGGTCAAACCAGGTAAAATTGGTAGATTTCCTTCCCTAAAGACCACTAGTGAATCAGATGGGTTTTTAAACCAATAATTAGATTAGATTACTTACAGTGTGGAAACAGGCCCTTCGGCCCAACAAGTCCACACCGACCCTCCGAAGGGCAATCCACTCAGACGCATTCCCCTACATTTACCCCTTCACCTAACACTATGGGTAATTTAGCAAGGCCAATTCACCTAACCTGCACATTTTTGGACCTTGGGAGGAAACCGGAGCACCCGGAGGAAACCCGCACAGACATGGGGAGAATGTGCAAACTCCAAACAGACAGTCGCCTGAAGCTGGGAATGAACGCGGGTCTCTGAGGCAACAGTGCTAACCACTGTGTCACCGTGCCACCCAAATGATGAGAGCTGTCAGGGTCACTTTCACTGAGGAATATATTTATACGCCTTGTTGAATTTAAATTCTACCAGCCTCCGCAATGGGACTCGAACCCATGATTCCAGAGCACTGAGAATCAGTGATAGGCTTATGCACGGCAGAATGCTGAAGGGGGTTGCTGAAAAGCTTTGAGCATTAGAAAGTGTGCCACAGACAGACTGTGGTCCCAATCAAGGAGCATGCCGGAATGTTACTCCAATTTGACTCAGAGCTTCGAGCCCTTCTTTCCGGAATGGTAATGGTGGCCAACCTTACAACAGTATTGTGGACTCAGCTGCCAGGCAGTCTCTAATGTTAAATGACTCTGATTCCCCTGCAGCACAAGCAGAAGCTACTCAACATCTGAACACTGCAGTAGAATCATAGCCAACCTACTTGAAATAACTGCACAGAGGCCGATATCCTGTTACCAAATCACCCTTTATTTACTTATGCACACTAGACTGGCTACGGCCAGCCCCTTGACTGATTCTAAATCCCTTGTTGTTTATTTTTCATTGTTTTTTTGCCAAACAGCAGTAGCGCTTATTTCTCCCCAGCACCCATGTCATGTGTGGGTAGGTGTAGGACACAGTGAAGAACATTGAGTGTAGAAATCTTTCTTCATATTCCACCACCAGGAAGACGAAAATAAATCTGAGGTGGCCAGTGACAAGCATCAAAGGTCTAAGCGAATGAAAAAGTGAAGGGTAGGACAGGGATTAAATCAACATAGAATTGGTAGGGAAAATAAAACACTCCACACCCCGCGGTGCCTACCTCTGCCTGAAAACCTCGAGGGTGTTTGTAAATGCTGCATGCTCCTTCGCTAGGGACACCCGGGCCTGGATGTAACCATGGAAGAGGGGCAGGTAATCGGCCATCATGACCCCTCCACAGCCCACTGCCTGGACCTTTTCATGGTCAGTCTGGCCAGACCCGAGAGCAGGCCCACAAGGAGATCCTCTGACTTGCCCTCCCCTTCTCTTTTGATCCCCTGTTCATATTTTTTTCTGAGTTTAGAAAACTTTATACATATTCCAGTGATTCATTGTTTACATTTCTTTTCTTCATTTATCAGGGGCAGTGCTTATTTTTCCCAGCTGCCATGTTATGTGCGTGCAGGTCTCCTGGTTATATTTATATGTTTTCTTTTTCTCTTCTTATTTATTTTCTTCTTTTATATATAAACCCCCACACCACCTCCAAACTGCGATAGCGCTTATTTTGCCCCAGCACCCATGTTGTGTGCGTGCAGGTGTAGGATACAGTAAAAAAAAATGACCGCAGAAAGCTTTATTCATATTCCACCACCAGGAAGAAAAAAAAACCCCAAGTGATCCCCTGTTCATATTGGTCAACCAGGAGTTTCTGGCCCGGGTTAACAATCCCAATCAAGGATCTCATAGTCAACAAGTTCCAGCTGGTTCCAATCTCCACGTCCCTCCCCCACTAAGCCCAGGATGTAGGCCTGATCTTTCTCTTATCGCTTTCCCTGCAATGTTTTCACCCCAGGCCCAGGTCCTCTGAATCAGACTCTGACACAGGTGGCATGTACCTGTCTCTTACGTACGAACCATCTTGGGAGTGTTTCCCCCCCCCTCTTCGATGGTAATGATGCTGAAGCTGCATCTCTCTCAGGCTCTAAGGTTTCCTCGATGCTAGATGGAGGGGGAGAACCCATGGTTTCTGCCAGGCCTTGAAGCTGCTCTGAGGGGTCAGGTAGGTTTTGCTCCTGTCCTGTTCATGAGATAAACAGGTGATCCACGTGTTTGTTCAGGACTGTACCAATTACGTGAACATTGTAACTGACTTCACATTAACCTCACCTTGTACTCATACAGGGCCACTTCTGTGGTTCCATCATCCAGACTGTGTCCCCTGAATTAAATTTTCTCTCATGCTTAGAGGGGGGCATGTGGCTGGCAGTGGTGTTCCTGCTGCCATTTCACCCTCTCCCCCAGGTCTGGAAATATCTAGTCTAACCTGGTAGGGAGTCTTCTCCCCATCAGCAACTCTGCTGGAGCTATCCCTGTAGTTGCATGCGAAGTGGTTCTATCATTGAATAGGAACCAGGACTGTTGTATATTGGGTGATGCTTCTTTAAGCCTGCCTACATCCTTTGGACCAGTCTTTCTGCCAGACCATTAGATGATGGATTGTATGGAGCTCTCCTTATGTGCTGAATACCATTGGACTTTCGGAAATATTTGAATTTCTTGCTGATAAATGATGCGCAACCAATACTTCCAGGCTTCAGTTATTGCAATTGGTGCTCACAGCTGCTCAATCGTATCCCTGAGTTTGCCGAACATGTTTTGTACACATCCAATCACTTGGAGTGGGTATCCACAATGACCAGGAACATTGAGCCTATGAAAGGATTAGCATATGTGACCAAGTCCAGGGTTTATGGGGCCATTCCCAAGAATGTGGGGGCACCACCAGTGGCAATTTTTCTTCTTGTTGGTACTCTTGGCACTACCCCACCAAGGCAGCTTTGTGGGCATCGCACTGTCATCGCCACTGAAATAACTGGACAGTGGCCAGTAACCCATCACTAAGTCACCCTTTATTTAGTTGTGTAATGTACACTGGCTGTAGCCAGTCAACTCACAGTCAGTCCCTGAACCGAGGAGATTCTAACTCCTCTGTTAACTTTTTAAAAAATACTTTATTAGATTAGATTCTCTGTAGTGTGAAAACAGGCCCTTCAGCCCAACCAGTCCACACAAACCCTCCAAAGAGTAACCCACCCAGACCCATTTCCCTCTGACTGATGCACCTAACACTATGGGCAATTTAGCATGGCCAATTCACCTGATCTGCACATGTTTGGACGGTGGGTGAAAATTGGAGCAAACCCACGTAGACACGGGGAAAATGTGCAAACTCCACACAGGCAGTCGCCTGAGGCTGGAATTGAACTTGGGACCCTTATGCAATGAGGCAGCAGTGCTAACCACTGAGCCACCGTGCTGTCAACTCCTCTGGTAATTTTCTTCTTTTTTTCTTTTTTCTTTTTTTTCCCCTTTTTAAATTTTAATTCCCACCCACACTCCCGCCTAACTGCAGTAGGGCTTATTTTTTCCCCAGCACCCATGTTGTGTGTATGGGCGGGTGTGAGACGCAGTGAGAGACACAGGTGCACGAATCTTTATTCAGTTTCCACCACCAGGAAGAAAGGAAACACCCAAGTGGCCAGTGACAAGCACTGCCCTTGACATCAATTTTTTTTAAACAAAATTTGCTCTGGACTTTGCATAAGACCTTTACTGGGGAACTTTTATAGATCAAAGGTATAACTCCAATTCCAGTCTCGTATGAGGAGCAGCTGGTACTGTTACCATTGACTGTAGTTGAAACAACTCCACGGAAGTCGGTATCCTGTCACCAAGTCACCCTTTACGTATATGAACACAGTAAGTATACTCTGACCAGATAGCTCAGAGCCAGTCCCAAGAATGAGGGGAATTCCTGAGACTCCTGTTTATATTTTTTTAAGGGTAGGTTGAAATAACTTCATCGAGGCCGTAATTCCATCAGCAAGCTCACCCCTTTATTGACACATGCACAGTACGTGGAGACTGACTGGCCAGGTCAGAGCCAGTCCCAGGAGACAGGAGGCTCTCTGACACTCCTGTTTATTTTTTAAAAAAATTATTCTTTTTTTCTTTATTTTTAATTACCCCTCGCACTACTGCCTAACTGCGGTAGGGCTTATTTTCTCCCCAGCGCCCATGTTGTGTGTGTGCAGGTGTGAGACAGAGTGAAAGACGCAAGGTGCACGAATCTTTATTCAAATTTCCACCAGCAGTAAGAAAGGAAACACCCGAGTGGCCAATGACAAGCAGTGCCCTTGACATCAAAGGGCAATGCTAACTCCTTTGTTAATTTTTTTTCTCTTCTTTGTTTTAGAGTTGGGGGGCACTCCTATTTTTTTTTTTCTTTTTTTAAATGCTGTGTGATCAAACAGACACTCCTATTTATTTTTAAAACTTTTTTCTTTTTCTTTTTTTCTTTTTTTTCTTTAACAGAGTTGGAGGGGAACCCCTGTTTCTTTTTTCTTATTAACTCCCACACGATAGCCTCACTGCAGTAGTACTCCTTTGTTAAGTTTTTTTTGGAGGACATTCCTGTTCTTTTTTTAAAAAAATGCTGTGTGATCAAACAATTTCCTGATTATATATTTTTTTCTTAACCCCCGCACTACCGCCTAACTACGGTAGTGCTTATTTTTTTTCCCCAGCACCCATGGTGTGTGTGTGCAGGTGTGAGACACAGTGAGAGAAACTCCTTTGTTAATTTTTTTCTTTGTTTCCTTTTTTTTCTTTTTTTTCCTCTTCTTTCTTTATTTAATTTCCACCACCAAGAAGATAGGAAAACACCCGAGTGGCCAGTGACAAGCAGTGCACTTCATATCAAAGAGGGGGGAAGCTTAGAATCCCCTGTTTGTTTGTTTTTTCCCCCTTTTTTAAATTATTTCCCCCACACTACTGCCTAACTGTGGTAGTGCTTATTATTTTTATCCCCAGCACCCATGGTGTGTGTGTGCAGGTGTGAGACACAGTGAGAGACACAAGGTGTACAAATCGTTATTCAATTTCCACCACCAGGAAAAGTAGGAAAACACCCGAGTGGCCTGTGACAAGCAGTGCCCTTCACATCAAAGAGGGGGGAAGCTTAGAATCCCCTGTTTGTTTTTTTTTTCTTTCTTTTTTTATTATTATTTCTCCCACACTACCGCCTAACTGCAGTAGTGCTTATTATTTTTTTTCCCCAGCACCCATGGTGTGTGTGTGCAGGTGTGAGACACAGTGAGAGAACCTCCTTTGTTAATTTTTTTTTACAGGGAGATGAGGACAAACCTCAAATCCCACAAACACTGTTTTTTTTTCTTCCCCCACACTACCGCCTAACTGCGGTAGTGCTTATTTTCCCCAGCACCCATGGTGTGTGTGTGCAGGTGTGAGACACAGTGAGAGAAACTCCTTTGTTAATTTTTTTTTCTCTAGTGCCCTTCACATCAAAGGGAGACTATTGTTTTTTTTTCTCTTTTTTTTTCCTTTTTCTTTTTAAAATTAACCCCCACACTACTGCCTAACTGCGGTAGTGCTTATTTTCCCCAGCAACCATGGTGTGTGTGTGTGCAGGTGTGAGACACAGTGAGAGAAACTCCTTTGTTAAATTTTTTTTTTCTTTTTACAAACCCCCACACTACCGCCTAACTGCGGTAGTGCTTATTATTTTAAACCCCAGCACCCATGGTGTGTGTGCGCAGGTGTGAGACACAGTGAGAGACAAGGTGTACAAATCTTTATTCAATTTCCACCACCAGGAAAAGTAGGAAAACACCCGAGTGGCCTGTGACAAGCAGTGCCCTTCACATCAAAGGGCAATGCTGTGTGATCCAAAACAGTGAAGGGGAGGGCAAGGACTAAATTAAAATAGCGTTGGAGGGGGAAATGATGCACTCCACTCCCTGCGGCGCCCACCTCTCCCTGAACAACTCCAGGGTGTTGGTGGACTCCGCGTGCTCCTTCTCCAAGGACACCCGGGCCCTAACGTAACCGCGGAAGAGGGGCAGGCAGTTGGCCCTTACGACCCCCGCCATGGCCCGCTGCCTGGACCTGTTTATGGCCAGTTTGGCCAGGCCCAGGAGCAGACCCACGAGGAGGTCTTCAGACCTGCCCTCCCTCCTCCGCACCGGGTGCCTGAAGATCAGGAGCGTGGGACTGAAGTGCAACCAAAAACAGAGGAGGAGGTTTTTCAGAAAATCAAAAAGGGAGTGCAAACGCCCACACCCAACATACACATGGTCCACAGACTCCACAGCACCACAGAACAAGCAGTTGGGCTGGGAGTCCGTGAACCACCGCAATCTGCGGTTGCAGGGGACTGCTGCGTGCAGCACCCTCCACCCCAGATCCCGGAGAGAAAGGGGGAGGACTCCAGCATAGAGGGCCCTCCACTGGGGATCCCCACCGCCCGGTGGCAAATGGGCACGCCAGGGCGTGTCCGGGCAGTGGATGAGGGAGAAGAGGTGGACGGTGTGCAGCAGCAGTCGATATAGGGCACACCTTTTAACGTCCTTGAATGGGACAAAATTAAAATTTCGGAGGCGGCTCAGGTTGTGGGGCACAGGCTCCCGCGGGAAGTACGGGACCTTGGGGCCGATGTGAAATTCCGTCCGGGCAGGGGTAAGCGCGGACGGGATCCCACCGCACACCTGAGCGTCCTCCAACTGGTGCACTACGTCGGGTCCGAGCACCGCCGTTTTAAGGCGTCGGATGCCGGTGGCCACGTACCGGACGTCTACCGCTGCCCTGCTTGCTATGTCTTGCGGTAACGTCCAGCCCAGGCCCCCGGCACCCAGCACGTCCCCGACCCTGGTCACCCTCGCCGCCACTGCCCTCCCCTCCGACAGCCACTCGAACCCGCGAGCACGGAGGTGCGGATTCCTGAGCAACGGCTCCCTGACGACAGCCGCTACTCCTGCCGGAGGGTAGGCGCGACGCGATTCGACCATGTTCCAGACAGTGATCAGGTCCTGGTAAAAGACAGGCAGCACCTTGAGGGCGACCTCCAAACCGTCACGGTCGACGAACAGGAGCTGCGTGTCGTAGTTGAGGTTACGCACCTGGCGGAAAAAATACGTCGCCAGGGCTCACCACCTAGGAGGAGGCTCGACGTAAAGGTATCGCTGCAAGGTCTGAAGGCGGAAGGTCGCGACCTGGGTGCGGACGCACACCAGCGACTGACTGCCCTCCTCAATGGGGAGACTCAGAACCTGCGCAGCGACCCAGTGCATCTTTTTGTCCCAGAAGAAGTCGACCAACGTTCTCTGGATGTCAGCGACAAAGCCAGGAGGAGGGACCAAAGTGACCAGCCGGTACCACAGCATGGCGGCCACCAGCTGGTTTACGACCAGCACTTGGCTCCTGTAAGATAGCACTCGGAGCAGTCCTGTCCAGCGGCCTAGACGAGCCGAGACTTTGGCCTCCAGCTCCTGCCAGTTGGCCGGCCAGGATTCCTCGGTCGGGCTGAGGTAGACCCCCAGGTAGAGGAAATGGGTGGTACTCCAGCTGAACCCCCGAAACTCCTCCGACAGGGAATCCACCCGCCACGGACCCACCAGTAGCCTGGAACATTTGGCCCAGTTGATCCTGGCGGAAGACGCCGCCGAGTACACGGCCTGGCACTCGCGCATCCTCCCCAGGTCAGCCGGGTTGGTGAAAGTGAGGAGCACGTCGTCGGCGTAGGCCGAGAGGACCACCTCCGTGCCCGCGCCGCGCAGAACCAGCCCCGACAACCTCCTCCGCAAGAGGCGCAGGAAAGGCTCCACGCACAGGGAATACAGTTGGCCGGACAGGGGGCAGCCCTGACGCACTCCTCTCCCGAAGCGAAGGGGCGCCGTCAGGGACCCGTTAACTTTAACCAGACACTCTGCGGCGGCGTACAAAAGTCGGATCCTGGTGACGAACTGCGTCCCGAACCCGAACGCCCGCAGAGTCCCGAGCAGGTACTCGTGATCGACCCTGTCGAACGCCTTCTCCTGGTCGAGAGACAGGAAGGCGCTCGGCAGACCAGCTCGTCGACAGAAATGGATCAGGTCCCGGACCAGATGGACGTTGTCTTGTATCCTCCGGCCCGGGACCGTGTAGGACTGGTCCGGGTGAATCATGTGGGCCAGCACGGAAGCCAGGCGAGAAGACAACACCCTGGCAAAGATTTTGTAGTCCGTGCTGTGGAGGGAGACCGGACGCCAGTTCTTCAACGAACGAAGGTCCCCCTTCTTTGGCAGCAGGACGATGACCGCCCTGCGCCAAGAAAGGGGCAGCTCTCCGGCATTTAGACACTCCCCCAGGACCTGTGCGTAGTCGCTCCCCAGGACGTCCCAGAACGCCCTGAAGAACTCCACAGTCAGCCCGTCCAGCCCCGGGGATTTGCCCCTCGAGGGCGCCGGTCAGCTCCTCTAAGGTGACGGGAGCGTCGAGCCTTCCGGCGTCCTCCGGGTTGAGCTGCGTCAGGTCCTCCCACAGAACTCTGCGAGCATCCTTGCTGGACGGATCCGGAGAGAACAGGGCCGTGTAATAGGATCGGATGTGGGCCCTGATACCCTCCAGATCCGAGACGAGGGACCCGTCGTCGGCCAGCAGCACAAGGAGCTGCTGACGGGTGCCGCGCCTTTTTTCCAGCGAGTAGAAGAAGGGGGAGCCGCGGTCCAGGTCCTGGAGGAGCTGGAGCCGCGACCTCACGTACGCGCCCCGAGCCCCGACGAGCTGCAGGTCCCGGAGCGCGGCCTTCTTCTCTTCGTACACCCCGCGCAGGGCCGGGTCCGCGTCGGGCTGACCGAGGCGTGACTCCAGGTCGAGCATCTCCCTCTCCAACTCCCCGATCCTGGATTTCCGCCTCTTCGTCGACCCCCTCGCGTACTCCTGACAGAAGACGCGGACGTGAGCCTTGCCCACATCCCACCATAGCCTCAGGGAGGGGAAGCTTCCCCGCTTCCTTCTCCAGCCGGCCCAGAAACAACGAAACGAGTCCCGGAACCGCTCGTCCTCCAGCAGCAGGTTGTTAAAGTGCCAGTACGCGGAGCCCAACCTGGCGCCGAACGGAAGGAGTTCCGCCCACACCAGGTGATGGTCCGTGCACGACACCTGCCACGTGGAGGCCTTCGGAAAACAGGAGGCGTACGCCTGCGAAACGTACAGGCGGTCGATTCTGGACGCTCCGACCCCAAGCCTCACGAAGGTGAAGGCGATGGAGTCAGGATGGAGATTCCGCCAGACGTCCACCAGGTCCAAGGACTTGACCAAGTCCCCCAACCTCCTCCCCGACGCCGAACTCGTGTGGGCACCGCCGTGGTCCCGGTCCTCGAGGACGCAGTTAAAATCTCCCCCGAGGACGACGCACTGGTTCTCGTCGATGGAAGCAAGATGAGCGGACACTTCTTCGAAGAAGCTCGCTTGCCTCGGCCCGGCCAGGGGAGCGTAGACGTTCACCAAGTGAAGCACCGCGCCCCCCAGCCGAACCGTCAGGTGAAGCAAACGGCCTGGCACTGGCTCCCTGACCCCCAAGATCTCCGGCTGAAAATGCGGGGCCAACAAGATAGCCACCCCGCCAGATCTGCGGGTGAGGTGACTCATGTAGACCCCCACCCCTCGCCACTCCAGGAGCCAGGTGGCTTCGTCTCCCAGGGTAGTGTGGGTTTCTTGCAGGAAGCACACCGCATACCTCCCGTCCTGAAAGACCGAGAGGGTCTGGAATCTGCGCTGTGACTCCCTGCTGCCGTTGATGTTGAGTCTGGCTGTAGTTGTCTCCATGTTGGAAGTATAGTGCAACCACCACCAGTACACACAGTTAAACTATATACATATTTACTGGGAGGACGAGAGAGGGGCACAGAAGTCCCTCGCCCTCACCAGGAGTGCTCCCAGGAAGTTCCTGACTCGCTTTCGCTCGTTAACATCAAGCCCCGGCGCCTGGCGCGCAGCGTGGGCTGACCAGTAGACTCTTTCGAAGGAGCTCCAGCGGTCGAGCGCCAGTTGGGCTCTATCCCGGCGACTCCGAGTTTCCTCGACAAATTCCCAGAGTTCCTCGAGGGGGATGAGGGGGAGATCGGTGGGGGGGGGCACCTGGGACTCAAAAATGTCGCTGGAGACGGACTCCGCGTCGTCCCCGGTGTCCGCCACCGATCCAGAACCCTCCTCCGGGAGGTCGCCTTCAGTCACCGACCCCTCCCCCACCGAGAGGATGGGGGCTGGTCCGGCACCGCCATCTGGCCTCAAACCTCCAGTGACCCCACCCCCAGGGTCACCTTCCGTATCTTCCTCAGCACACCCCTTCCTGGAACGCCCCGAGTTCGGGTCGCCGGGCGGCAGAGGCTCGGGGCCCCGCTCCTCTCCCGACACCGGGACGCCCGGCTCCTCGGGGAAAAGGTCCTCCCCCAGGGCCAAGGCCCCCGGAAAAACGGTCTGGGAGGGAGGAGCGAGGATAACACCTTCCTCCCCTCCACCGCTCGACAACCCAATAGTAAATAAAAGTCTGTCTTCTGCACCATGGCCCGTGTTGTTATTAAAATCCTCCCCAGGGGCTGGAGGAGTTATGGCGGTGGAAGGCCCGGCTGTCGCCCCTGGGGGTTTGGGCAGGTCAGGCCATGGTGCAGGACAATGGGGAGACACCATCGGCTCATCCCTTGGAGCGGGGAAGCGCGCTGATGGGATTTATTCCCCGCCCCCAGGGCCAGCGCCTCTTCCCCAGAGAGACAGGGGGGAATTTATGGGTCTTCACCTCCCCGCCCGCCTTGGTGGTCGTGGGGCCCGAGGTCCCTCCCCCCAGCCGTTCCCGGAATATGATTGGCTGGGGGAATGCAGGGGGCGTGGCCAGGGTGGGGAGGGTCAGCCGTGTCACTTCCTGCCCCGCCCCTGGTATATCAGGTGATGGCGGGCGGGGCAGGGGCCCAGTTCCCTCTCCGAGGCCCAGAGACACGGTCGTTGCAGGAAGTGGAGCAGCGGTGGTTCCCCCCAGGTTAGTGCCAGGGGGTGGCTGGGTGGGGCGGGGCTCAGTTTCCAGAGGAGGGGTTGACGCCCCAGGAGTTTCCGTAACGAGGTGGAGGTGGAGGTGGAGGTGGGGGTCGGGGTCAGTGGGACCGGGATCAGGTACGGGTTTGGGGGCTCGGGGGTCAGGGCTCCCGCGCCGGGGCGACGCTGGCACGGCCGCAGGGGCATTGTCGTGCCGGGGCGGGGCAGGTCGTGGGCTACGTGGAGGGGAAGGGGAAGGGGATGGGGATAGGGTGGTCTCCCCGTGGGCAGGCTTGACGCGTTGCGTCCAGTTGGACGCTCGCCCCCCTCCCTGCCAGAGGCTGAGGCATTGGGAGCCTTCGGCTTAGCCCCCGGTGCCGGGGCTTGTGGTGTTGTCTTTGGGGGAGGGGGTGTAGGTGCGGCGGCACCACCCGCAGCCGTTGGTGTGGGCTGGGCAGCCTTCTGGGTGGGGCAATTCTTTCTAATGTGCCCCACCTCGCGGCACAGGTGGCATCACACGCCGTCCGCAGTCCAGAAGGCGCTGTATGCCGCGCCCTCGTGGAGGACAGTGAACGAGCCCTCCGTGACCTCCTCCCGGGCCAGGCAAATAAACACCTGGCGTCGGAAGGAGTATACGTGACGGAGGGCGGGGTCCTTAAGACCGAGCAGGAGCGGTTGAACACCTGACCGGATCTCCCCCAAGGTGGTGAGGTGGGGAAGAAGGAGCTCACTGGCAATGAAGGGCGGGACGTTGGAGATCACGACTCTCTGGGCCGTGACCTCCAAAGGGTCGACGGGTAAATGTGTCCCGCCCACAGTGAGCCCCCTCTCCATGGCCAGGTGGACCGCCTGCTCGGTCTTAAGGAAGAAGATGGCCTTCCCGTACATGCGGGCTGCAGCGACGATGGCCAGTGGGCCGACCACACCAGCCATGGCCTTACTGCAGGCTTCGATGGTCATGTTGGGATGGGGATAGGCCTTGACCCCCAGGCGTTTGGTCAGGTGCCTGAAGGGGGATGCGGTTGCGGCCGGGGTTGGGGCAGCCGAGCCTAAGGCAGCGGCTACCCTGGCGTAGGTCCGACTGGGCCCTGCGACCTTCGGGCTCGCCATACTCCGTCGGCCCCCGGCAGCAGCGGTGGAGGTGGGCCTCTGGCAGTAGTAGCGATGAAGTCCTTGGGGAGGTGCCCGAGGCCAGTCACCTGAGGCGAGTCCTAGGCAGCGGTGGTGGAGGCAGGCCTCAGGCAAGTCCTCGGCAGGCCCTCAATTGCAGTGTTGGGGGCAGGCCTGTTGGGGGGGTCCCCAAGACAAGTCCTGGGCAGCAGCGGTGGAGGTGGGCCTCGGGTCACAGCAGTGGTGGAGGCTGTGGGGAGTGGCCTCAGGCAAGTCCCAGGCTGCTGTGGTGGAGGCAGGCCTCCGGCGAGTCCCAGGCCCTCAATTGGGGAGGGACTCCCAGGCAAGTCCCAGGCAGCGCTGGTGGAGGCAGGCCTCTGGCTGCGGCAGAAGTTGAGGCAGGCCTCTGGCGAGTCCCAGGCTGGCCCTTGGTCCCAGCAGTGGAGGGACTCCCAAGCAAGTCCCAGGCAGCAGCAGTGGAGGTAGGCCTCAGGTCACACCAGTGGAGGAGGTTGTGGGAAGGGGCCTCAGGCGAGTCCCAGGCTGCGGTGGTGGAGGCAGGCCCAGGCGGGGTCCCAGAGACCAGCAGTGGGAGTGGGCCCCACTGCAGCTCCAAAGCTAGGCCCAGAACACACAGCCTTCTGCCTTCTTCCTTCTTCCTTCACAGGCACACACTGCCACTGGTCCAACTCCTGACTGGGAAAACACCCGAGTGGCCAGTGACAAGCAGTGCCCTTCACATCAAAGAGGGGGGAAGCTTAGAATCCCCTGTTTGTTTTTTTTTCTTTTTTTATTATTACTTCCCCCACACTACCGCCTAACTGCGGTAGTGCTTATTATTTTTTTTCTCCAGCACCCATGGTGTGTGTGTGCAGGTGTGAGACTCAGTGAGAGAAACTCCTTTGTTAATTTTTTTTTACAGGGAGATGAGGACAAACCTCAAATCCCACAAACACTTTTTTTTTTCTTCCCCCACACTACCGCCTAACTGCGGTAGTGCTTATTTTCCCCAGCACCCATGGTGTGTGTGTGCAGGTGTGAGACACAGTGAGAGGAACTCCTTTGTTAATTTTTTTTTCTCTAGTGCCCTTCACATCAAAGGGAGACTATTGTTTTTTTTTCTCTTTTTTTTCTTTTTCTTTTTAAAATTAATCCCCACACTACTGCCTAACTGCGGTAGTGCTTATTTTCCCCAGCAACCATGGTGTGTGTGTGTGCAGGTGTGAGACACAGTGAGAGACGCAAAGTGCACAAATCTTTCTTCAATTTCCACCACCAGGAAGATAGGAAAACACCCGAGTGGCCAGTGACAAGCAGTGCCCTTCACACCCTCCTGTTTATTTTTTTTTCTTTTTTTGTGTGTGTAGTTTGTGAGACACAGTGAGAGACGCAAAGTGCACAAATCTTTATTCAATATCCACCACCAGGAAAAGTAGGAAAACACCCGAGTGGCCTGTGACAAGCAGTGCCCTTCACATTAAAGGGCAATGCTGTGTGAACAAACAGTGAAGGGGAGGGCAGGGACTAAATCAAAATAGAGTTGGAGGGGGAAATGATGCACTCCACTCCCTGCGGCGTCCACCTCTCCCTGAACAATTCCAGGGTGTTGGTGGACACTGCGTGCTCCTTCTCCAAGGACACCCGGGCCCTAACGTAACCGCGGAAGAGGGGCAGGCAGTCGGCCCTAACGACCCCCTCCATGGCCCGCTGCCTGGACCTGTTTATGGCCAGTTTGGCCAGGCCCAGGAGCAGACCCACGAGGAGGTCTTCAGACCTGCCCTCCCTCCTCCGCACCGGGTGCCCGAAGATCAGGAGCGTGGGACTGAAGTGCAACCAAAAGCAGAGGAGGAGGTTTTTAAGAAAATCAAAAAGGGAGTGCAAACGCCCACACCCAATATACACATGGTCCACGGACTCCACAGCACCACAGAACAAGCAGTTGGGCTGGGAGTCCGTGAACCACCGCAATCTGCGGTTGCAGGGGACCGCTGCATGCAGCACCCTCCACCCCCGATCCCCGAGAGAAAGGGGGAGGACTCCAGCGTAGAGGGCCCTCCACTGGGGTTCCCCACCGCCCGGTGGCAAATGGGCACGCCAGGGCGTGTCCGGGCGGTGGATGAGGGAGAAGAGGTGGACGGTGTTCAGCAGCAGTCTGTACAGGACCCGCATTTTAACGTCCTTGAAGGGGACAAAATTAAAATTACGGAGGTGGCTCAGGTTGTGGGCCAAGGCTTCCTGATTGGCCCAAATTAACTACCCCAATCAAGGATCTTGTAGTCAATGAGAGCCACCTCTTTCTAATCACTATGGCAATATGACCCATGTTTAGTATCTTGCAGCCTCAAACTGGAGGGTGACCCAGAACTTAGAAGATTAAGGGATAATCTGATCAGAGTCTTCAAGATATTAACACTTAAAAATGGTTAGATTGAGATAAATTATTTCCACTAGCTAGGGATTCTAGAAGAAGGGCAAATTCTGAGAAATGGGGTGAGACTATTTGGGAGATATATTAGGAATCACTTCTACACACAAAGGAAGGTAGAGGGTTGGACTCTCTTCCACAAAAAATGCAGTGAATGCTAGATCATTTGAAACTTTAAAATCTGAGATATATGCATTTTGTTCAGCAAATATCTTAAGGTAAAGGCCGAAGATAGGTATATGGAATTAGGCCACAGATCAGTCATTGAATGGTCTGCTCCTCTTCCTGCTGTTTCACTCTCACTCTCTCACTCTCTCTCAGGATAGTCGCATTCATACTGCCAGAACTGCCATTGCACCAGTACCCTTGCTGTTGCCTATTAGTCACCCAATCCAGATTGTTGCCAGCCATGCCAACATGATCAATCTGAAGCTGAGTCCTCAAGGCCCTGAGCTACTTAAGGTCTTCCTGCAAGACCATCTGTAATCTAATTGGCCAGAGCATTGAGTATAGGAGTTGGGATGCCATGTTGCAACTGTACAGGATGGTACTTTAGTGTGGAATACCCGTCTACAGTTCTGGTTGTCCTGCTATCGGAAGGATATAAGTAAATTGGAAAAGGTGCTGAAAAGATTTGCAAGCATGTTACCAGTACTGGAGGGTTTGAGTTAAAAGGAGAGGCGAGATAGGCTGGGAACTTATTCCCTGCAGTGTGCGAGGTTGAGAGGTGACCTTATAGAGGTTTATAAAATCACAAGGAGTACAGATAAGGTTAATGGCAAATAGTGTCTTTTCCCTAGGAAGGGAGATGTCAAGACCAGGGGATTTAGTTTTAAGGTGAGAGGAGAGAGATTTAAAAAAAAAAATGAGGGACTTTTTGTTTACACAGAGGGTGGTTTGCTTGTGGAATCAACTTTCAGAGGAAGTGGTGGATGCAGACACAGTTGTAACATTTAAAGGACACTTAGACAAGTACATGAATAAGAATGGTTTGGAAGGATATGGGCTAGGAATAGGCAGGTGGGACTGGGTTAGTTTAGGATTATGTTCGACTTGGACTGGTTAGATTGAAGGTTTTATTTCCTTGCTGTATAACTTTATGAAAGCATGGGAAGTACTGATCCTCCATTTTAATGTTTACGAAGTGAGCTGAATGTTTCTTACTGATGGATCTTCCAGTCTCTGATGATTCAAAACAGGGCAGCTTGATTTTCAACAAGTGATGTCCTCAGATAAATGCTACCTTTCCATTCCATCTCATGGTGTAGCAGAAATCATTATTGAGGCTTCGGTTAATTTCAATGATGGGCAGAACATACCTGTCAATTTGAGCCAATCCCTTCTAATGCCTCTTTCCTACTTTGTTCTTACTTGACGAAATGTTGGAAATCTCAAAGAAGAAAAGTTTAAAAATATTGTTTCTCTCCGGAAGATACCAATCCTCTTAGAGATTTCCATTTGTGATGGTAATTCCCTCACTGTACTCATTCCTGAATGTCATTAATAAGCCCCCTCTGCTTATCAACCAACAATAAGTATTGCTTTGTGTTCACTCTGTATTATTTACATTGCGTTGAAGATTTCCAGGATTAACAGTGCTCTATTGTAGAACATGACTCTATACCTAGATGTATCTCACCATTACTGGTAACTGGCTTAGATGCAGTTAAATGGAATCATGTGTATTACTTCAACTCTGACAAAACACTTTTATTCTTATCCTAACATAACTCCTGAAGACCTTGAGTCAGGAGAGTGGAAACAAATGATAAAACTACCACAAGTAGATGCATTTTCCTCGTGCCTTTATCATAGTGAAGTGACGCATAAGCCTCATCCACAGATGGACAAAAGGCAATGGGTAGTATGGTAAGAAGGGAGCAAGGAGGAAAAAGAGATTAAAGAGATAAAGGGTTTTTAAGTTCAATTCCTGAAGGTATTTGTAAAGCTAATTCTCAAAGACTAGGTGCTTGAAGACTATATCACAAATGGAGATGTGTGAGGAAGGGGTATATACAAAGACTTTGGGGTTAGGGGAATGAAGAGCTTGAGGGGGATACAGGGTAAGAGGAAATTGTAGGGGTAAGGAACAATGGAAGTGTTTTTGATGATGAAATATAAATGTATGATCTTGATGGACAGGATGAGACCATTAAGCCTGACCCATATTCATAATGGCTGGAGCATGATGACTACACACATCCTCCCTCACCTGCCATCCAGGCAATCTCTTGGGGGAGGCTAAAGCAACAGTGGGAAAAAAAAAAGACCATTAAGGGACAAAGTGAGGTAGCTAATTTAAAACTTGGTGTGTTATGAATAGATGGACGCCCCTCATGGTCACCTACATGCTGTAAAGATGGAATCTCCATTGTCCCAATGTAGATGAGCCACATATGTCCAAATCCCTGGATACAAGGAGGTCATGTCCTGGTCATTTGGTCAGCAGGAGGCTTCATCTTTAACTCCACCTGCACTTTCTCTCCTTATATTGTAATCAGGTTCCTGAACAAGTTTCTGAGTAGCTGGAAGGCATCTTGTGATGCCACAGGACTTGCTGTATGATATTTGACCCATGTCATGAGCAACCTGAATAGCACAGTGATAGGTCAGCATGGCCTGGTCATGTCTTGATGTTGTTCCAAGTTTCATGCAGCAACCAATAGCCAAGTTTGGCAAGACAGCTGATTTGTAACATTGTCTCAGGTCTGCTTGCTTGCCTCAATCACCATTTCTTCCCCATCTCCTTAACATTTAGGGCAGGGTTGAAGCAGAATTAATGCACTTTGCTGTCTTTGTCTAAACACTGGTTATAGTTTTTATTGTAGACTAACCCTTTCTTCTGAACTGAATCCGATTGAACTGCTCAGTCATCACAGAACAACAGTGGAGTATATCCACTCACTTTAATGGTTGCATGTTCAGTTGCTGGTGCCTGAAATACCATCTGCCATCTTGGCAAGCTCCCAAAGTGTTGGGCACAGCATACTGGGAGCTTGGTAAAGTTACATAAATTAACTGATCTTGCCTTACCGGTTGAAGTCACACCTTATTGCACTGGAGGCTGAATTATACATGCATTTGTAATGCTGCATACAGTCTGCCTGAGATCTCTGTATCACCTCATAATGTTTCATTATATGAAATGCACTGCAGCGCTGATCCCATACTACTCCATGGTCATTACGGGCTTGAAGTTTGATCCCAGGCCGGATGTGCAAAATCAACAGAAATCCTGTCTCCGCAAAACTGACTGTTTAAAAACGGCCACCCATACTTCCAAGTTTTGGTTCCAGGGATAAGGAGGCATGGATGGGGTTTGGATTTGCCACCCAGGAACATCTTAAGGGACTGCCAACTCCTGAGGTGTGTGGAGCAGAAACAATGTCATTCTTGCCTCTCATTCCTATTACTCTCAATGCCCCATTCATGCCAGTGTCCATCTTCCCGTCCCCCAGGACCCCTCAATTTCCCTGAGCCAATTTAGTGACATGCCTATCTATCTCTTTCTCCTTCACCTACCAAGCCAACTTACTGAGTATCCACATGTACCCCTGCTGGTTGGTGCAAAAACATTGTTCTCCTGTTTAAAGTTCCATATTGTGGCTTACACACTGTTGAGAAAAGGGATCAAATTATTCAGAACATATTTTGATATTTCTTGGCAGGTCAATACTTGTTGAGGTTTCTAGGTAGTTCTTGCCTAATTTAGGCACTTATTGGCATTTCTTTACAATTCTGGAAGTTCAATACTTATTGACGCTTTTAGATGTTTACAGAGTCATACAGCACGGAAGCAGACCTTTCAGTCCAACCAATTCATGCCGAACATAATCCCAAACTACACTAGTCCCATTTGCCTGCTCCTGGCGAATATCCTTCCAAGCCTTTCCTATTCATGTGCTTATCCAAATGTCTTTTAAGCATTGTAATTGTGCCCACACCCATCATTTCCTCAGGAAGTTCATTCTACTCGTGATCCATCCTCTTTATAAAATGTTTGCCCCTTTTTAAGCCCCAGTGTATCTAGCCTTTCTACATAACTCAAACCTTCTATACCCATCAACATTTTGAAAAATCTTTTCTCAATCTGCATTTCTTGGTCATTCTTGAAAAGTTGGACAATTCCAGGGAGTTTATGCACCTTCCTCACATAATATCCTTCATAATTAACTGTCTCAATTAGCAATCGACCCCATTCACAAAAGGAACCTCAATCCCACCCATCGCTTATGGGATCCCTGAGCCTGACCACCGCCTAAGTGTATAGGGACCATATCCACAGGGTGGCTTGGTTCTCCAAATGGAGTATCCTGGGTATTCAGAAGAGGTGGATTGAGAACAGAACTGCTCTCACCTTCTTTAATATCCACACTCTGGGATCCAGACACATGTGATTCCAAAATCTGGTTGGTGTGGAGGAAGATGGTCTTTTAAATGGTCAGTAGCCTCTGGGCACCACACATATGCCAACCATGGCATGCCCACAATCCCATTCCTGTGGAAATGAGAAATGCCGACCTCATGAGTGGGTCTTGGGTTTCCGATTTCTGGCATTTTTGAAGTCAGGGACTCTTCCTGCCTTGGGGTAAATCAGGGGGTGTTCAGTGAGAGGGGCTTGATATTTTATTGATGATGGAAGATTTCAAAAACTGGCAACAGGCTGCCAGATCTTCACTTTGAAGTTGAGGGGGTGGTAACCCTCGACAGAACATTCCATGGATGGGGAAGGGGGAATTAAAGGAGAGCTCACTAATTCTCAATAACCACTGCAAGGCTACATCCAGGAACCAGCTCGACTTTGTCCTTAGCAAGGGGATCTGAGAAGAGGCCTATGTGCTACTAAACTGTCACTAAATGTCCACTTGGTTGTTGATGATTAGCTGCCCACTGCTTACGAGTCCAACAAATTGATTTCAAAATGTGGACAACTTGGTACTTGCCCCAATGCAGGTCTTTCCGAAAAACTGTTTGCTCCCACTTCCAAAGACATCACGCAGTTTAAAAGATTCCATCAAATTCATTGGGATGGAGACCTAAGGGGATAAATCATGAAAAATAACAATATAAGGTAACACAGCAATCAGCTGAAAAGTTTTTAAAAATGGTGAGATTCTTTTCAAGAGCAATTGAACTGAAAAGCAGAGAATCTATGTTAATCTTGCATCCAACTTGGTTAGCTAATGCTTGCAGCATTGCGCACAATTCAATAAAAGAATTTTGAGGCACTGGAGAAGGGGCAAAACGGACTCACAATGATCTTGTCAATTATTACAGAAAGCAGCTCTTCTGTCTTGAAAAGTGAAAATTGAGGGGTAAAAAATGTCTTTAAAATGATTGAAGGGTTTAATGAAGGCATAAATAAAAACAGGTTGTGAAAATGGATCAAACTCCAGATGACTTATGGACATGTTGACCTTTGAAGTACATGTGTTCTTTTTAAAAAGAAAGATGTACAAGGTATGGCTGAGATCCAGTGGCTGTGGGAAAGCGCTGAGTCCTGAGAGGAATGGTAAACTGAAGAATGTCAAGGAAACGTCAGACTGCGACAGTCAAAAATGAAAGCTGTGATCTGCCAGACTGCAAACATGACGAACTAAAAGAAAGACAATTCAAAGTGAGAGTCATGTTTGTATTTTACTCTCCCAGGAATACACAAGACAGGGGCTTGCAAATTAATTACAATCATTGGTGTCTGTGCGCTCAAGTGCTAGCTTTTGGTTTGAGTTTTGTCATGTTGGGAAAAGACACAACTTCCAAAGCGAAGCTTCCTGGGAGAATTTCCAGGTGACCCCCCTCTCCTATGTGAGCAAAAAAAATCTCCCTCTGCTTGCTGGGAAAACACAGTAGATCTGGCAGCACCCTCCCACGGAGAGAAATCAGAGTTAATGTTTCAGGTTCAATGATTTTGCCTCAGGTGGGTCTCAATTCTGAGGAAGGGTCACTCAACCCAAAACATCAATTAACACTGATTTCTCTCCACAGATGCTGCCAGACCTGATTAGGTTATATTACTTACAGTGTGGAAACAGGCCCTTCAGCCCAACAAGTCCACACTGACCCAGACCTCTACATTTACCCCTGCCCCTAACAGTACAGGCAATTTAGCATGGCCAATTCACCTAACCTGCACATTTTTGAACTGTGGGAGGAAACCAGAGCGGAAGCCCACACAGACACGGGGAGAACGTGTAAACTCCACACAGTCAGTCACCTGAGGCGGGAATTGAACCCGGGTCTCTGCCACTGAGAGGCAACAGTGCTAACCACTGCACCACCATGACGCCCACTTGCTGAGTTTTTCAGATATTGTAGGGTGGGTGAAGGCCTGTGTGAAGCATAAACATCGTCATGGAGCAGTTGTGCCAATGACATGTTTTGTGGTTGTAAATTCAGTGTACATCAGTCTGGTGTTTGTTGAGATTTGCTCCTAATTCTTTGCATGATAACAGTGTATGCTTGTATTCATATTAATCTAATATAAAGATTTACATGGATAAATAAAATGGTGTTCATTGGTGATTTTAATGGCAAATGTGTCCAATCAAGAGTTTGTGTTTTTATTTAATACCCACTCATTTTAAGATCTGAATTCTACTTTTAACCAAACTTAATTTGCTATGTTATTCATTCTTATGCAAATTGTCTCAATGCAGTCTCCACCATGTGTAGCTGTTCTGTTGGTGTGATTTTCCCAATAAGTATTTAATGGTGAAATTCTAAAGTTAAGTTCCCAGTTTTGACAACAATTTGAATGCTAAAGAGACACACATGAACATCTGCTCGACTCTGTTACAAAATCTATTTATAACTGAAATCAGTCGAGCTTTTAAAATCAGTCAATACAGAGCTAATTCTGCCTTGCAGTCAAGGTGCCCAAAATAGCTGGCTTGCTTGATATAATAAAAAGTAGCACCTTTGTAAGTGATCAAGATGATGACTCCAGTTAGCAATATTTTCAGACATAGGCAGCTGCCTGTACCAAATGTACACAGTCTGAGTGGTGGGGATGGAGGTTCCCAATTACATTTATGGTGTCCCACTGGTCAGATTGAATTGACTGCAGGCACCACCAGATGTAAACTAAACAAAGTCTGTTAAACCATGGGGCAAGTCCTCATTAACGAAGTAGCATTACACAACTGTGATCTTATTGCACAAAACGCCAAGTCAAAGCAACTTAATGAAGGGGACAGCATTGGAACAAAATCTCAGCATTTTCATCCTTTTGCCTTGAGAGAAGAGTGTGCTGGACAACCAGAATAACCGCACAGCGGGATTAACAGACTTGTTTGTTGGGAAGGTATCACCACAGACACGACATTGGTTTCTGGTGATATCAAGCAGCTGGACAGCAAGACCCCTAGAGGAAATGCATGTATATTTTCCAGCAGAGTCATGCTTTTGAGACAAAGAGAACATGATGTTCTGTGAATACAAGGCAAGAGCCAAAGGAGGCTCCAATCTGTTTTGATAAACAAAAGCGAATCCTCCGTTATCAACAGATTATGGAAATGTTTTCTTTGCAAGTATGACCATGTTTCTGTGACTTTACTTTGCACGGTGCGTTAGGGTAGATCAACTGAGAGATAATAGTTAGAATGACACCAAGTTATCGAGACAGGCAGGGAACCAGATTCAATCCCTGACCTATGTTTTGACAGCTGATCTTACACAGGATAGCAGAGTGGGGGGCTGCAGGTGCTCTAGGGAAGACAAAACGTCAGCAATGGTTCTCAGTCTTGATCATTTCTGTGATTGTGAGGCAGGCTGGCTTTTGATAAAGATCCGATTTTCCTATGGAATTCCTGATATGTAAAAAGATACTGTTTAGATTTACAAGGGTGAAGAATAGCCATTTAGTCAGGTAAAAATATCTGAGATAACATAAAACTGGACCAGTCAACATTTTCTGAAGCAGAGGAGGAAATTAGAAGCCCACGCTAGGAAATATAGACATAATTTTCAGTAACATTTAGTACAAAACAATTTGAGCAAAGGCTTCTACGTGTTCTATTCCTGTACTGTTAAGAGCAGTGACCAGATTATGAAATTAGAGTATAGGGCAGACATTGAGATAATGATTGTTGTATGTCCCATGACTTTGCAAGTGAAATACTTAAAAACACTGTACATTTTGGATTATTATTCAAAGTGCTGTCATTGGAATTAACAAAGCTTTACACTGAAATGATTGTACATGTTTAAGAAACAGTTACACCATTAAAGACAATGAGTGGAATCTTCCTGAATGACAAGGGCTATGGCAAGAAATTTGAGAATGTCACGTGGGAAGTTGAGTGAGGCGTCTGTGGATATTGGAAGTCACAGTTTGGAATGAAATTCTGGATGTGACGATGAGATTCTCACTAATGAGTGATGAGAGGCCAGTTAACAGGAACTATTACTAATTATCACCCTCATTATTACTAATCTCACTTTATTAATATGCTGCCTCCCATTCTCCCACTGGATAGAAATTGAATGTCGAGAATTTCTGACATGAAAGCTGAGCAGGTACCTGGAGTCTCTAGTTCAAGATGGCCCCTGTCTTGCACACCCAGCGCCAACATCTCAGGGCATGCATTATGGCCAGCAGCCACATGCACCCCCATGTCCATCGCCTATTGGTATCTGACACATGCCAGCCTCCATGACCTGTCATGGCGCATTCCCCATCCACTTACAGTACAGGGTTTCTGTACTTCAATGCTGCACTTTGGGTACACTGGTAACTATCACTGCAATGCTATTGCAGGGACAAATTGTGCACAGGGGCAGGCTTCCAGCTGACAGACTGAAGCAGAATGCATCTCAAGATTTGCTTGCTCTCTTCACACTCACTCACTACCTGGATGCTCACGACATTCCTGCCTTTCTTTGCCATTCCTCATCTTTTCGCACTTTCCCCTTCAATTACACTTTGAAGGCTCACTGTACTTTGGCCTCACTTTGCAGTGTGGCATAGATGCAAAGCCAGGCTGCTTGTCATATTTGCCAGCAGTCATCAGTCAAGAGGTGGACATGTTGCTGTATGGTGCCATGCTACATCATTCTCCCACCAGCAGCCTACACAACAAACAGACTGAATTTGCTTCAACCAGAGCCTATGTCTCGAAAGGGAGGGTTGCCGCCATTATGGGAATTGCTGGTGCAGTCAGTGTCCTCAATCAGTCCAAGGGCTTCAGCATAGTCAGTCATCCACTTAGAAAGGTTGAGATCATGAGGTCCATCTCATTACAGTCCAGGAAATGAGCCAAGGTCATTCCTGCTGGCTGAGTACAGCCAGGAAAGGGATGGGTCAATCAACAGTTAGGTTGTTGTACAAAGATCTGGTTGGTCATCAGTTGGGTCCAGTGTATTCTATGGGGGTGGGTGGGCCATGGTCAGTCCTGAAGGTCAGTGAACTGAATTGAATGGCTAAGAATCTGAGGACATTGTTGCAGTGGCAAGGTGAAGGGTCTCAACATAGGGGATTGGAGGCAGCAACCTGGGTTAAAAAGAGTACAAGCACAACAATGAGGGTAGTGGGGATCTTGATATATAAGGGTGGGAGCCAGTACTGCATATGGGGAACATGGGATGCTGCTGAACGTGAGAGTTGTAGGTGATCATCATCATTGTGGCCTCAACAGGGAGACTGTGTAACACAATGGTGAGCATCACTAAACTGTAGATATGGGGCTGAGAGGGTAAAGATGCGATTTGGAGTCATAGTTTGAGGTGGTGGGTGGGCGCATGTCAAGGTTCAGTAGAGATATACTGTTGAGAGAGTGCTGGATAGAATGGGATATGTGTAGGTTTGGAACAGGGGACAGAACAACCAGGGCTGAACCTGGTCATTACAATATTGAGGCCAACCTGTGTTGTTTTCCAGGATCTAATGGTTGTTAAATGCATCCTCCAAATGGATCACGCCTGACTGTGACCACATCTGAAAGGGGCTGATCAGTGTCTGTTTGCTGTCAAAAATGCAGGTTCCACTTCTGAGTGATGGGAGACTGTTCAAGAGGAAATTGCATCAATCATGCAGAGTCCAGTATGAGGTCATTTGCAATCGCATCACAGTGCATGTGAAATAATACTGCACGGGATACGAATCTTGGGCACAAGCTCGACCATTGGCACCTCCAAGCTGTAGGGGGGCAGCTCTGCAAAGTCGAAATGATCACAGTCAACCATAAAAGAATCACTTGCAGGCAACAAAACATAGAGCTCGTACAAGACTTAAGGTTCAAAACAGTATGGAATTTAACCCCTCACAGCCTGAATGCAAGATTCCCCTATGTGTACTAGCGCCATTTGTGGCTGATTTGGAGCTGGGTGACAAAGTTTCAGTGCTCATGCAACACTCACACTCTCTTACAATCTTCAAGACCCATGAGGGATTCATTGGAATAAGGTTCAGTGTCAAGCTGAGACGTTCCATGGCCCTCTTTGTCTGAATGGCTCATGGGACATTCCACTGTGTGAAGGATTATGTGAAGCTGCCATTTTGTGAGGTATATGATATGAATGCCGACTGCTTGTATTGTGAAGGAAATGTTCTGTTCCCTATGTTCCCTTCATAGGTTCACTGCAAGAGAATATGATGGATCCAGCCACACCAGGAGTTATCATCAATCTAGCTGCAATGTAATGAAGCAGTAGAGAAGAGCAGGAGGGACAGATGCACCAACAAGCCCAAGACCAGCAGATGCTGAACAGATGGAGAGACCACAGCTAAAGATTCCCTCAGGACTAGGATCTTTCACTCTTCGTGCTGTGTCAATACAGCCTAAGCTTGTCCCAGGACAGTTGTCATTAAACAACATCATCTGCTGAAGTGGGCCCTTCAACCTGAAGGAGTGGGTGGCCATCCTATCTTAATGGCTGTCAAAGTGACAGCCACTTGGAGTTGTTATGCAACTGGTTCCTTTGCGCTTGGGTAGTGCTGCAGGCTGGGCAGTAAGGTTTGGCAATATCACTGGCTCACCCAGGCGCGGGCCACAATAGACTGTACACACAATGCTTTCAGAGGACCCAATTATAGCATTGCTGAGTTCATCAGCAGAAAACAGTCTCATTCCACCAATATGCAAGACATTTGTGATCTTTCCACCTTTTTTAGAAGTTAATCTAGGAGCAGCCACAGCATCTACATTGTTGAGAACGCTTATGTTGCTACTGCGTTTGAGGGCCCACTTGCCTTACAAGGATAATCACTGGACGCTGGAGTGAAGACACACACACACACACACACACCTGCCTGAGGCAGAATGGAGGTACAATGTAACCATTCTCACTGACCAGGACCATTGTGGTGCAAGTGATAGGTCGGCTGGAGATGAGGCTTGGACTTATCTGGTGGGGCACTGCAGTGTACTCTAGACAGAAGGTGATGCACAATGCTAGCATGCTGTGCTCTGCACATAGGGAGAAGGTAATGAGGGGACGCAATGGATCTTGTCAAAGTGGGAGAGTGGGAGCAGTCTTACCAGGAGAAGTGTGATGACATAGAGCAGGAGGAACATTACTTTGGGCATGAGAACAGCCAAAAATGTTGGGCACTACAAGCCACACAGAACTCCAGTGAGACCCAGTTCCAGTTGACGAGAGCTGAGTGCAGTGAACACTAATTGACTGTACATTGGCATTCTGCATAAGAGGTATTGTTTCTATTCCTGGAGGCAAGTGCAACTTCTCTTTGAGTGACATTTGTTTCCTTTTGGTGTTTGTTAATAAAAGTGATTTTGTTTTGAGATGACTGAAGGGTTCCCTGTACCTGATGGCACCATATTGACCACTGGGGGAAAAGATAACAGTGACTGAGAGATGGTTGAGAATAGAATATGGCTAAGATCAGGTAAGCTATGTGTCTTGAAGCTTAAAACAATGACAGGTGTAGAATTGTGCAGTTGAAGTACTGCAAGTGTTAGTCATACCACCTCTGTGCTGTGAGAAACATTGCCGTGCCATGATATTGAAGGGTAACCCTGGACAGGAAACACTTGACCGTGTGCATGGCTGATGTTCTAAGATTGCACTGGCACTAGGGATGCCAACATATCTTGGCAGTGGTAGGTACTATTTACAATGCTGAGCAGGAGAGTCAAAACAGCATCGGGCGAGAGGGGTGTAAAAGGTAGTTAATGAGGCAAGTTTGGGTTAATAGCATGAGTAATCCCCATTGGGCCTCGAGGAGAGAAAGCCTCCATCAAATTCTATGAAAATGAATTTGCCAAAACATGGTGAGATTCAGCCCACTGATTCCTCACAAACACTTTTTATTCGATATCTCATTTAATAAATACACTCAGACTGCACGGGCGGAGATGATAAATATACAAGTGAAAACGCATTTAAGAAAAATACCTTTTTCACAAACACAGTATTCAATCAACAAATATCTATTGCATTACAAACACTAGATTTAAAACAACTATTTTCACTTCAAACACTTAAATGCATGTGCACTAGAACATTTATTTGATCTGACACCGCCTTTACACCTCAATGATGTAAGGGTCAGTAAAGCTGTTTCAACAAGCCTCAGATAATTAAAAGAAACAGAAGCATTATTTGAACTGTCATCAAATAACGTGATGGCAAAGATAAGTTGGGGTATAGGTGACTGGCACTGGGATCAATCCATTTGGGTAAAGACCTGCTGTCAAGAGAAGCTGCATTCCATGTAATGGTTGAAAATCAAGAATAAGGGAACACCACGAGGAAAAGTTTTCCATCTATCCCATCTTCACTGCAACAATAATATACAACAGCAGAGTAAAATTCATGAGCGGGATGGCACAGAGAATGGAATATGAGAAAACTCTCTCTCTCTCTGTACTCTTTGTTCTGTGTAGTCTTCCTCAGCTGAACCGCCGTTGTGTCTGGCTGTTGCTCTGTGTCTGGTTTAGCACATCCAAGTAAACCTTTGACCTCAGGAACCTGGGGTAAGAGTCCCTTTCCATCAGGCTGTAGATTCTTTTCTGTGCGTCATTAAAGCAGCTTTGGGCTGGTTCCAGAAGGTTCTTCTTGGTCAGCTCCCGCGTTTGAAAATCAAGGTTTACCTGTGGAAGAGAAACCAATGTTAACTGCTGTGTACTGACATCGGGAAAACCACCATCAAGGGAGTCACATTTCTGCTGGAGATCGATTTGTCTTCACTCACCATTTGCAGGGGCATGGGGCTGGTGTGAGAGAAGAGCCATGCATCATATTGGCTGTTAAAAAAAATACTTTCTGAGAGGGCAAGTACATATTCAGGACTTCCTGTGTGGGCTAAGTTAGAATGGATTGTTCTGAGGAAGGGTCACTCAATCTGAAATGTTAACTTTGATTTCTCTCCACAGGTGCTGCCAGACTTGCTGAGCTTTTCCAGCAATTTCTGTTGTTGTTTGAGATTGCCTCAAGTTGGTCAACGTTATTCAGCTCTGGTCATCTCATTATTGGAAGGATGTATCGTATGAGATAGAAGCTGGTAGGAATACTGCCTGGATTTTATTTTTGGATACACTAGAATTGTTTTCTTTGGAACTGAGGATGGAAATGCAATCACCCAGAGGGTAGCATGGATTCGGTTATATGGAACTCACTGCCTCAAAGCTTGGGAATGGCAGAAAATTGCATTTGAATTTTTGATTTGAGGTTTCTGGATCTGCCATTGAAGTTCCATAGCCTAGATAGACTGCACACCAAGAGCTGGGAATTTGGATGAGGCAGGATGGCTACTTGTCAGCTTGCATTGATAGGAGTGGCCAAATGATCTCTACCGGAGTCTATAATATAATGGTGCATTATCATGAAATTCAGAGTAAAGTAGAAATGAGCTTTCATTTTTGTTTTGAGCCACTTTAGTATGCAAACAGTCACAGCTTTAATCTCATTCCAGGCAATGAGAACATGGCTATAACACAACTACCTCAGGATGCTACATTTCTGCACCGTTTCGCCTGTTTTCTGGGATTTTAATTGGCTGCCTGGCAGAAGGCAGACAGTGGGGATAAAGAGAATTTTTTTCTTCGGATGGCAACTGGCGATGAGTGGAGTTCTACAGGGGTCCATATTGAGACCACAGCTATGAATGGTACATTATACATTAGAATACACGAAAGTGTACACTCTACCCATTATACACATCATACATTACTGATCTGGACGAAGCTACTGAGAGCATTGTTGCTAAGTTTGCAGATGACACAAAGATGGGGAAAGGACAGATAGTGGTGAAGAGATGGGGAAGCTGCAGAAGGACTTGGACAGGCTAGGAGAGAGGGCAAAGAAGTGACAGATGGAATACAATGTGGGAAAGTGCGAGGTTATGCACTTTGGTGGGCAGAATAGAGGCATAGATTATTTTCTAAATGGGGAAAGGCTATGGAAATCTGAAACACAAAGAAAGTCCAAGTTCAGGATTCGCTTAAGGTTAACATGCAGATTCAGTTGGCAGTTAGAAATTAAATGCAATGTGAGCATTCATTTTGAGAGGGCTAGAATACAAGAACAGAGATGTACTGCTGAGACTTTATAAGTTTCTGGTCAGACTGCATTTGGAATATTGTGAATCTAAGGAGGGTAAGCTGGTGTTGGAGGGGGTTCCAGGATAGGGTTACAAGAATGATCCTGGGGCTGAAGGGCTTGTTGTATGAGGAGGGGTTGGGGATTCTAGGTCTACTTGAACTAATTTAAGTAGATTGGGGGCGGGGCGGGGGGGAATCTCAATTAACCTTACAGGACACTGAGCAGCCTGGATAGAGTAGATGTGGGGAAGATGTTTCCACTAGTAAGAGAGATGAGGACCCGGGGCCACAGCCTCAGGGTGAAAGGACATCCTGTAGGAACTGAGAAGAGGAGGAATTTCTTCAGCCAGAGGGTGGTGAATCAATGGAATTCGTTCCCATAGAATACAGTGGAGGCAAAATCATTGAGTATATCTAAGATCGAGATAGGTTCTTGATTATTAAGGGGATTAAAGGTTATGGGGTGAAGACAGGGGAATGAGGTTGAGAACATCAGCCATGATTGAGTGGTGGAGCAGACTCGATGGGCTGAATGGCCTAATTCTGCTTTTATATCTTGTGGTCTTTATCTCATTGAGGTGTTTTTCTGAAAGAAACAAATACTTGCTTCTTTTGGAGCTTGAACATCTATAAACTCGGAATAGATCTTCTTAGCTTTCGAAGTGAGTTTTGCAGGAGACTTAGTTTTTTTGTAGTCCTCACAGGCCAGCCAGAACTCAATGTTCTCCTCGCTGTATTCGGAACGGAGAAATGCTCTGAAGGCAGATAGACCATCTGGTGAGGGAAAATTATACCAAGAGGTTACCATAGTTTAAATATTTTTTCTACTTGGTGATTCTGTTGCTAGGATCAATATTATCTAAACATGTCAGGTCCAAAAATTCTCCTATAACAAATTGTAAATATAAATTTCTGCATGCAGTAATGTTTTAAAGCGCAATTCTTTCTGGAACTTCAATTTTGTGCATGAAATGTTGACATTGGAATGCGGAGAGTTTAATGACTGCTTAAGAACACTGTTATTTTGTTAATGTGATCCTTTCCGTGACCTTTTCCCTCAGGTAGGATTAGAGACGCCAAAACTATTTTCCAAATCCTAAAATCGTCAAAATTAACTGGGTGAGCATTTTGGTCGATTGCAGATTTGAGATATAGCTTGCATTTCAATGTAAATTTTGAAAACTTGCTCTTGTGTCATTGTGCCATCTACAATCAAAATGTCATGACTATAAGTTGATCAAATTTGAGACAGCATTTTGTTTGATTTCCTGGAAAAGAACACATTTTCATTAGCTCTCAATATTTTGGAAATGTCCAATCACTGCTTCAATCCATTGGAAACTTTCCCTGTATTTAAGTTTTGGGCTTTTCTTTTATAGTTGTAGTTTGACAAGTGCTGGCAAATGGGACTAGATTAATTTAGGATATCTTGTTGGCATGGATGAGTTGGACCGAAAGGCCTGTTTCCGTGCTGTACATCTCTATGACTCTTTGACTCTATATGCACCACTGGCTGGCCAGCATTTCTTGCCCATCCCTAGTAGCCCTTCAGAATGTGGTGGTGAACTGATGTCTTAAACTACTGCAGTCCATTTGTTGTAGGTTGGTCCACTGAGCCCTTAAGGAAGGAATTCCAAGATTTTAACTCAGCAACAGTAAAGGAATAGTAATATATTTCTAAACTAGGATGGTGATTCATTTGGAAAGGAATTGCAGGTGGTGGTGTTCCCATGTATCTGCTGGCATTGTCCTTCTAGATGGAAGTGGTCATGGGTTTGGAAGGTGCTGTCTGAGGTACCTGGATGAATTTCCACACTGCATCTTAAAATGGCATACATTGCTGCTACTGAGTATCGGTGGTGGAGGGAGGGAGTGTTTGTGGGTGTGGTACCAATCAAACAGGCTGCTTTGTCCTTGTTGGTGTCAAGCTTCTTGAATATTGTTAGAGCTGCACCCATCCAGGCAAACGAGGAGTATTCTACCACACTCCTGACTTGTTCCTTATAGTTGGTGGACAGGCTTTGGGGAGTCAAGAGTTGAGTTACTCACCGCATTCCTAGCCTCTAACCGGTTTGTAACCACTGTGTTTATGTGGCAGGTCCAGTTGAGCTTCTGTTTAATGCAAACTCCCGCATGTTGATAGTGGAGGATTTGCTGATGGTAAAACCGTTGAATGTCAAGAATTGATGCTTATATTGTCTTTTATTGAAGATGGTCATTGGTTGGCATTTGTGTGGCACGAATGTTACTTGTCGCTTGTTGGCTTAAGACTGGATATTGTCCAGATCTTGTTACGTTTGAACTGGGACTGCTTTAGTATTCTGAGGAGTTGCAAATGATAGTGAACATTGTGCAGTCATCAGCGAACATCCCCACTTCTGACCTTATGATGGAATACAGATCATTGCTTAAGCTGCTGAAGATAGTTAGGCCTAGGACACTATCCTGAGAAACTCCTGCAGAGATTTCCTGGTGCTGAGGATCTCCAACAACCAAAACCATCTTCCTTTGTGCCAATTAGAACTCCAGTGGAGAGTTTGCCTCTGATTCCCATTGATTCCTGTTTTGCTAATGCTTCTGATGCCATTTGGGGTCAGATGTGGCCTTGAAGTCAAAGGCTGTCACTTTTTTCTCACCTCTGGAATCCAGCTCTTTTGTCCATGTTTGAACCAAGGCTGTAATGAAGTCAGGAACTGGCTAGCCCTGGCGGAACTGAGTAGATTATTGGCTGTTAGTGGCTCAGTGGTTAATTGCTGCCTCACAGAACCAAGAAGTTCAATTGGATTCAATTCCAGCCTTGGACAACTGACTGTATGGAGTTTTGCACATTTTTCATGTGTCTGTATGGGCTCCCTCCAGATGCTCTGGTTTCCTCCCACAGTCCAGAGATGTGCAGGTTAGGTGGATTGGCCATGCTAAATTGCCCATGGTGTGCAGGGACGTGCAGGCTAGGTGGATCCGCCATGGGAAATGTAGATCTACAGGGATAGGGTAGGGAGGTGGATCTGGTGGGATGCTCTTCAGAGGGTCATAGAATCTTCAAATTTCTACAGTGTGGAAGAAAGCCATGTGACCCATCGGGTCCACACTGACCCTCTGAAGAGTACAGGCAATTTAGTGTGGCTAATTCACCTAACCTGCACATCTTTGGACTGTGGGAGGAAACCAGAACACCCAGAGGAAACTTATGCAGAAATGGGAGAACGTACAAACTCCACACAGACAGTCGCCCGAGGCTGGAATTGAACCCAAATTCCTGTCACTGTGAGGCAGCAGTACTAACCACCAATTGATTACTAAATACCTAGGCCAACAGCTTTTTATGGCTATCTTCTACTTGTACCCCTCACTAAATTCAAAGGTTCACTTTGTACATGCGGAAAGTTCCACCTTTAAAGTTTGATACCCCGCAGGGTAACATTTCAAAAACCACCTTCAAATAAGGATCGCACGGTAATTTTTTAAAGATGCATGAGAAGTTGCTTTCATGAGAAACGTAACCATGCATATGATAAGAGCACTTTTCCCATGGCCTAATCCTGGTAACACAACCTCGGATTGACCCTTTATTTGAGCCATGCTCTGGGATTCTTGGGCAATGGGACAGGCTCCAGTAATTTAACTTCTCCATCTTTTGCAATCTCACTGTAGCTGGGCTTGTGCTTACATTATCCAGCTGGCTTCAGAACATTTGGACATGAACTGACTAATTCTTTTTTAAGGCTTGGCCACACGTTCTACTATAATATGTTTTCGTATCAAGACCCTCGTACAGTGAGCCAATTTTTAGACAGACTTAAACTCTTAATATGGTCTACAATTTCTTTTCCCTCAATCACTGCAGTAACCAGTAAAGAAGGGAAAATTCTATATATTTTTCATAATTCTTCTGACTTCTGAAGTTGTTTCTGGATAAATATCTCTGCATTGTTAGGAGTGCATTGAGCCCTAGATAGTTTTGTTTGAGAAACACAGATTTTCCTCTCAGGAAATAATATCTTTGGAATTCAATACTGTTTTGTATGTTTTACAATTGCCTTATTGTTCTGTACAGTTTCAAACACATTGTATAAAGTAGTGATTCTGAAGGACTTAATATTCATGTTACACTGAGCTCCAATTAATTGATGGTAATGGTAAATAATCTTTGGGTGGAGACAGTTGAATTCTGAACAAATACACAGAGCTGTATTTTGTACAGCCCTCACAAGTGCTTAGTACTAATGCCTGAATAGTAATGTAACCTAAATATTACCATTATGCAACAACTGCCTTGTCTAGAAGACAAATGCCTCTTGTGTTTTAATTTACCAATGGTCCATTCTCTACCACTGATAATTAGAGAAACCCTAAGCTCAACATAGAGAAAAGAAGATTGCTGGCAGAGGACTATCTAAAATAGAATACCATATATTGGTAATATGACAATGGTGAGCAGTGGTGCAGATTAGTGGAGCAGATTAGAATTCCATTTAGTTGAACCAAATGGGATGGTGATTGGCGATTGGCAGACAGAGTCTATTTGTCACTGAAGTAAAAAGAAAAAAATGCTTTGAAACAGCAAATACACAACTTTAAGAGCTGCGCTATGTTCAGAAGACAGTCAGACAGTAGCTGAAATATGAAATATGATCATCAGCAGCCATGGAATAGCAATAGGGCAAGTTCAGCACTCCATAGCCAAACCTTCACTAAGAAGCTGGTTAGAAGTACAATGATAACAGTGTGGTCTAGGTTGCATGGAAGCAAAAAAGCCTGTCACACTGAGAAGAAGAGAAAAGCCTTAGTGAAGAAGATTCTGTCAAGACCAAAAGAGGAGTTCAGGAATAAAGTTCAAATTCTGCAGGAAAAGGAGGGAAAGAGAAATGAAAATGGTGTAAATACCAGAAAGAAAAGGCAATGGAGTACAAATGAAGGTTCTCGTCTCTCAAAAGCAGACACCATCATCTTTGCATGTAGGCTTCATAAGGAACAACATCAAGGGACAATAGAAGGGTCAGAAAAGTAAGTTATACTGGGGCTCCAATATTGGTTGCCTGATTTAAATGTTGTTATTGCTATGTGGTTTTCTTACATTTTGGGAAGTGTTCGAGGAAAGTACCGTTACCATAAATAAAAGACATCTAGACAAACACATGAATAGGAAAGGTTTAGAGGGATATGGGCCACTTGCAGGCAAATGGGACTAGTTCAATTTGGGAAACCTGGTCAACCTATTTGAGTTGGGCTGAAGGGTTTGTTTCTGTGCTGTATGACTCTAAATTAGTTAGTAGTTAAAGGGGCTACTCACTCTCCAGTGTAAATGCCTTTTTCCAGGGCTTCTTTTGGCTTGAGAGGTGCAGGAGTAAAAATGTAGGAATCTTGCAGCAGATAGCTTGCACATATGTAGGTCAGAGATGATCAAGTGCAGGCCTAAGACTGGCCTCTACCATCTAATGCAGAGCTGATCCATGCAATGACATTCTGGAGGAGAACAGTTCATGGAAACAGGATAACAGTTGTTGGATTGCTCTACCATTTGTCCATAAACTTAGGGCTGTGCCTCAGTATCCTCTTTCCTTTGATCTACCCTTTCTAAAATCCACTTCTTTGGGTTTGTCAAAGACTGTCAAAGAATTATGAAATGCCTTTGTGAACTCTCCAAAAATTGGTGCTCAGATCACAAAGTTCTTCTTTAATTGTCCCCATCACTTTTAAATTTCACTTACAACTAATTTTGCTATCTTGCTGCTGGTTTCCGTCCTGGAACTGTGTGAGCCTGGTCCCTGGAGTTGCCTGTAATTTTTCAGGTGTAGTTAAATGGGAAAATGCAGGGAAATTTGCAATAGAGCATGAAAACATATTCTCTGTGGAACTGATACCTACCTACAGACAAAAATTGGATCTGCCTGCACTTATGCATGTTGAGCTACATAATAGTTATTTCCATAATTTATTTGTATACTGCAAAGGCTTGTATTTGTTTAATTTCTTTTGTCTCTCAGTTGCCTAATCTTAAAAATGCAAATTTCTTTGGTGTGATCTATCTCCGAAATCATTCTGGATGACAATATGTATAGGGAGGGCTGGGCTGAGGCTCCAGATTGCTGGTGGAGGGGTGTTCATCAGAGAGATAAGAGGGATGGGTAAGTCTGGAAAGTGTTGAAACAGGATGGCCAACCTGATGACTAGTTGGCCTGGGGTAGGAGGTTGGGAGGATCCAACCCAGAGGTCTTTCATGATTGGGAGGTGTGATCTGATATCCCTCGAGGAGGAATCAGGGGAAAGAGTCTTCAGCTCCCCAGCACTGTAAACCCCATTTGACAGCCATCAAATTCACATGGCCGCTAAACTGCTAGATCTAAACCCCTCTAGAGTGTCATTGCACAGGTCAGCACGGCCACTCGGAGGTTAACCATTTCTAACCCGTGTAATAAAAATTATCATCATCATCATCATCATGTAATAATGTAAAGATACCTGGAGTATTGTATGCAGTTTTTGTCTGCATTCCTGAGGAAGGATGTTCTGGTTCTGGAGATGGTGCAATGAAGGTTTACCAGACTAATTCCTGGGACGGAGGGCTGATGTATGAAGAGGGTCTGGATCAGTTCGGGCTATATTCACTGGTGTTTACAAGAATGGGGAGGAAGGTCTTGTAGAAACCTGTAAACTTCTGACAGGACTAGACAGGATAGATTCAGGAAAGATGTCTCCGGAATCCACAACCGGGGGGAATAGTAAGTTCACAGGTAAGCTATTTAGGACTGAGATTAGAAATTTCTTCACCCAGAGAGTGGTGAGCCTGCCGAATTCTTGGCCACTGAAAGTGGTTGAGGCCAAAACATTGAATGTTTTCAAGAAGACTTTTGATATAGTTCTTAGGGCTAATGGGATCAAAGGTTACAGGAGAAATTGGGAACTGGGTACTAAGTTGGATGAATAACCACGATTACACAAAATGGCAAGGCCATTTGATCCCACTCCTGCTCCCATTTTCTATTTTCTTAAACTGTGAGTCCCAATCTCATTTTTAAACTTCAGACCTGGCTCTTAAATAATTAGCCAACACCTACCACACACTGATTGAACAAGAAATGGCTGCATTTTTGTTGCATTGCTGTCAGGATTCAGATCTAAATATCCGTTCCATTCATCCCAGGCACCAGCATTCATTCCGAACAGTTAAGTGCTCCCATTGTGTAAAGAAAAGGCAAAAAGATTTTAAAACATAAAAGCATATAAAATGTAATTTTTATCAGAAAAGTACAATAAAATTATAAATGTGTTTAGGAGTGATTTCATCTCATTTGAGCTCATTCTCTTTTCATTATATCGCTATGATCAATTCTGGAATGAAGCTTTAACCCTCATTACTACCTTTGTACATTTGTTCCAGATGGTGCATTATTGTACTTACACTTATTAGCCAGAAGGAGACTGAACGATTCAGTCCATTGCACAGCTTCTTCTGTGGATAGCCTTGGAAAATCCAGAGGAGAATAATAATTATTATCCAAGAAAGTCATCCTAATTTAGCACCAGTTTTTTTCAGCAAGTGTAATTCCTATGCTAATATGTCATGTAATATACTTGCAGCATCCACTGAGTATCCTTTTCTTAACTCAAGATGTTGCGCAAAATTCTACAGCACAGAAACAGCTCTGAGCCACTGTTAACTCTTCATGCTAGTCTCCGCTCATCTTACTTCATCTCACTTTATCAATAAGTCCTTCTATTCTTATCTCCCTCAAGCACTTATTGAGCCTTATGTTAAGTTACATTGAATGTGAGGAAAATAAACATACCTACTTAAAGCACTTGTTACCTTAGTTGCACGGGTAATAGTATGTTGTGACAATGGTTTCCGATTTTAATAATTACTATGTATTCTAAAAACTGCGGTGTGTGTTGTGCAGGTCTGTAATGTATTCTTTACTATTTCCATGCATTTGACTTTGTTTCTGTTCTTGTGAAAAAAGCCTTCCCTCTTCATGTGCTTTCTGTGCATTTTTTAACATGTTACATTTCACATTCTGCCTCAGCTCTGTTGTGTGGGTATGCCAGCTCACTACACTGCTCATGATGAAGGTTGCTGCCATCATTCAACTACAGGATCCGTTTGATGTAAGTTGATAGAAATAAAAGCACTTCCTCTTTTGTAGTTTACACAATACATTTTGCTGCTTGTGAGCAATCAGTTACAGGTTACATTGATATAATAGAGTGTTCCAGAGGCTTTCAGCAGAACCAGATCTTAGATCTCACACATTCTAAGATGCTGATAGTGGGTGGTACTTAATGCCAGTCCTCAGAATTACCAAGCTCTTATCTCATTAATGATATTGTGCATTTGTTGTTTTATTCCATTTAGTAAAACTACCACTGAACCGTTGTCCTTTCAAAAATAAAATGCTGGAATTGAAAGTTCAATATATCTGCAGGTTCTCAGGAATTTTTATCCATGGTCATGTCAAAAAAAATGACACATACCTTGTGTCTAACTTGAAATTTGTCACATAACCTTTGATATAATCATTGCTTTGTTAAAATATAAGGCCTGGATCAATCACTTCACCTAGGGAAGCATTAGATTTTTCTTCTATTATAGACTGTTCTACATTCTTCGCCTCTTTTTGGCCAGCTATTTGGAGCCTTGCTTTTCTGAAACTGTATTTCTGTTTTGTACATTTAGTGAAATTCTTTGACAGCAACAATGACTTTTCAGTTCCAGTGCCTGCCCTGATTATCAAGTTAGCTTCTCATTTGTATCTTTCATTGTTTTGAATCATAAACATTTAATTTGTTCTGAAGCAGGATCCCCCATACCATTCCTGGGCTTTCCAGTTTTCTTGAACCCTTTAAGGGTGTAGGTCGGTTTGGGTCACAAACCTACAGCTAGCACTGCTGATCTGGCCAGCTCCAATACAGAGCTAAACACGTCTTTGCACCATTGATTTCCACAGAGTCAGGGTAACTTTTAAAGAGTCATGGTTCATAGCACCTCCGAGTTGTTGTGGACCACTGTCTGCATCAGCAAATGTTTTGGAAGGTAATTTCACAAGATCCTCTTCATTGCCAGGCTGTTCTCCTCCCACATTCGATGGTCCCTTATGATTAGCCAGGCCTGGCTTTGCCTCTCCATCTACCCTTATGCCTTTTCATATGAGACTACGTTGTTCCACACCCTATGAACCCTTATCCTGCAATGCCTCATTAGGTATTGAAGGCTGAGAGACCAGCTACGAATCATTCTCTTGAAATATGTGAGCTCCTGCTCGAGTGTCATCTTTGGCTATCTGATTTGTATTATCAATTGCACAAAGTTTACTTTCACAAAGTTAAGAGTTATCAAGTGCTTCCAATTTCAGCTATTGAAACTTCAAAGCATCTGGATGATTGACACTTCCATTAGGTTACATTGAAAAGGGGTTTATTAACATTATTGTGCATATAAATATTTTTATAAAATAATGAGATATACTTTACATATCCAACCGTCACTCTGCAGTTTATTGTCACTCTATCCTTGGCTGGATGATTGGTTTGCAAAGCAGTGTGATACCAACAGCATGGGTTCAATAACTAGCTGAGGATGCCATGAAGGACTCTCCTTCTCAACCTCTTTCCACACCTGAGATATGCTGCCCCTCAGGTTAAATCACTACCAGTCATCTCTTTCTAATGAGAGAGCACAAGACAATGGCAACACAATAATACAGGTGAATGGGCTTGTAAGTGCCATAGCCTGACATAAGTAGCATGACGGGCAATGATGAATGGGTGGGAGGGCATCACAGGGATATGAGAGGCATAAGGAGCCATAGGGGTTGTTTGGGCAGCATTAAGTGGTCTGGCTGGGACTGGAGGAGGGGTGAGTGCTAGATGGTCTTTGTGTTTTTGTTTTACCTCAGCCCGTACAGCAGCTGCTCCCTGAAACTTTCTCCGGGTCAGCTGATCCAATTGCAATCCAACCAGTCCATGCAGACTTGCCTCTGCATTATTCTGCTCTGCAATTACTGCTCCCATACACACATGCCCAGTGGTGTTAACAGTGAACCTGATATTCTATTATCTCTCAAACATAATATTATAATTTGATGGCCTGTCAGACAGAACTTTCCACTTTCTGTTGTTGCTGAAAGGACTAATGACTAAGAATGATTGCATATCACAGTCTGTACATCTGCTTCTGATCACTGAAGGAGAAGTGACTCTTATTTTACTAATTTTGTTCAGCTCTGCCTTTCATCACAGACAGGAATGATTGATGGGGCAGAGAAAACATCCATTTCTGAAGATTCAGATTCAACAGCACTCAGAATTTTCCAGAATTTGTTTCCCTGGCTGGTTTATTAACTTGTCAATCTGTGTCTTTTAAGAAAATTTGAGTTCTGCACTCATAAGGAAAAATAAAAATATGAGGAATAGGAGTAGGCCTTTCGGCCCATCTAGCTCCTGCCAACATTTAATCGGGTCATGGCTGATCTCCACCTCATTTTAACTCATTCGCCTTGGATCCACATCACCTGAGATAGCTAGCTAACAACATTTTTCAGTTCTTGACTTGAGAAATGTCAATTGACTCAAAATTGGCAGCGAATTCCAGGTTCCCCTGACTGAGCGGTTTCAATGTTAAAATAAAGTGATGAGCTTGATTGAAATGAAGAGACCAGCTTTCCAGTTATAAGTTATGAGTGGTTTAATGAATGGCGAAGAATTACTGCAACTGAGTCACTTCTAAAGAGGCACTGTGTTATGGCCTGGCAAGCCTTTCCTCATTCTGTTGACAAACAATTGGCGCACTGATGCAAACTGGTTGGACGATATCCTGTCAGCACTAGAACATGATGTTGCATTGAAAATGATGCTCTCTTCTCTCTGCCATTTGACAAAGCAAATTTCCCAGGAATGCCAAAAGCCTCTTTGTACAGTTAGAGCTGTTGATTTATTCTCTGCCCACCCTGACTCCATCCCGAATTTTAAAAAAAATCACTCACTTCATGCACCTCATCGGCTTCTCGTGCTTATTGGGCAGGAAAGAACTGAAATCACTGTAGGAGTCAGATTTCTGTGATAAGCAGCCCAGTCGGGTTTTCATTGCTCTGGCCCTGTGGAAAGACACAGCAACAATCCACCTTTGAAAGGCATTGTCAATGAGTTACAACATGATATCTTTCATGAGCAAATGAGGTTCATAAGGTTCGCTTCAAAGCTCCTGAAATATTATGAAGTCGTAAATGCGCCTGGGGTAGATTTTGATTTTGTCCCATTGTATAAATGAGGGAGAGAACCAGATGGCAGCTTATTTTATATTTTTGTACTTCAGTAGCAATACAAGAAGAGATGTTAAACAGGCTGGGTTTTTACATGTTATTCTGCGAAGTCACCCTCTATGCCTGCTCAAATTAGCCAGAAATAGCATTCAAATCAGCAAAGGAATAACTAGATACAATATGTACAGAAGAACCATTATCTAAAATCTATTGCTGTTCATAACAACGTTCGTAAACATGGTTTGAATGCAAAGATAAAAGGCATGGTTAAATCCGTGGTACTATCACAAGAGAGATAAGTGTAGACCTTTTAGATTATTACTGCACAGTAGGCAGTAGACAAGCCAAACAGATTTATAAATCAAATCAATACAATACTTACAAAAAGATTTTCTGTCACTTATTTTCAAAGATATACAGAAATTATCTATAAGTACCTGGCAAAACAGTTCAAGTTGGACATTAGAGCAAAAACAATAACAATATCAAATTTCTCATTTCAACGTTGTACTTGTAAGTACCTCCACCGAAATGCAAAAATGGGAACACTATGAAAAAACTATTTACATTCTAATACAAGCTACCATGAGTTATATCAGTTAGCAGCCCCTTGGCACATAATGCCCTTCACCATGGCCTTTCTTTGTGAAATTCCTTTGTTGAAGGTCTGAATCTCATTGTTCTATAGCATGATCTGTGTCCATTGGGTTGTACAGTACGTGAAACCACCTCTAAATTGCTTTGTACTGAATTTGTTCATTTTGTCTCATGCTCCACATCATTTAACTGAGTGATAAATATGCATCAGCTCATTTCAACACAGTAGGGTACCTGAATTTTGTGAGTATCGCAGAAACAACCTCTGTTAAAATTGTTTTGGGGAATTAACAAGGTCCGGGTAATTTTTGACAGCATCTGTTTGAGCAGTTAGCCCTTGAGGGCTGAATATAAGTAAGTTTAATTTAAATTTAACAACATACACATACTGAAGAGACATATGAGAACTTATTCGCCATGCAGGATTACATGGCCGGTGATATACATAGAAAAATGGTTCATCTGTGGCTATTCATTGTACCAGTTTAACTCACCAATTAAACCAAAATCACTATTGTGAAATATATCTCTATTTATAACTTTATATTAATTGTAGAAAAGAACTTGATGATCCATTAGTTGATGAACATGAAGGTAATGAGAGATCTGTTCTGACACAGAAATATATTTTAAAAAAGAGTAATTTGCTATTTGTCTAATATTAAGAATAATTAAGTTTGCTAGGGAGAGAAAATTGAACAGTGTCCAACATTGGGTACAGGGCTATAACTGACGTGTGTTGGTTCCTTCTGATGCAAGCACAGTTGCACAGAAATACTGTTCTGCCTGCTCACTTAAAAGAAGTCCTCCAGCCACAGCACATTCTTATCCTGTGTACATCCTGAACCAAGGTCTCCCGTGCTGTGTTTAAGAACCTTGAAATCAGTTGTTCTGCACAATTAGTCAGTTTTGCTCCTGTTCAGGACATCGTTCCTTGTCACTTTGCAAATGACTGCAAACTGCTCAGCATCATTTATGACTCCTCAAAAGGGTAACAGTCCATGTCAAATGCAGCAAGACCTGGACAATATCCAAGCTATGGCTAACATGTGACAAATAACATTTGTGCCACACAAGTGCAAGGCAATGACCATCTCCAACAAGAGAGAATCTAACTATGATCCTTGGACATTCAATTGGGCATTTTATCACTGAACCACATGATCAACATCATGGGGGCTACCATTGAGCAGAAATTCAACTGGGTTAGCTATATGAATACTGTTGCTGCAAGAGCAGGCCAGAGGCTAGGAATACTGCAGCAAATAACTCACCTTCTGACTCTCCAAAGCCTATCAACTATCTACAAGGCATCAGTCAGGAGTGTGGTGGAATGCTCCCCACTTGCCTGAATGGGTGTAGCTCCAACAGCATTCAGAAGCTTGACACCAAACAGGACAAAGCAATTCATTCAACTGGCGTGTCATCCCCAAATATCCACTCCCTCCACGACAGATGATCAGTAGCAGCAGTGTGTATACTATCTATTATCGGCAAAAATTCACCAAGCCTATTTAGACAGCACCTGCCTAACCACAAACACTACCACTGAGAAGGACAAGGGCAGGAAATACATGGGAATACTAGCATGTGAAAGTTCCTCTTCAAGACATTTACAGTCTGATGGGGAAATATATTGCTGTTTTTTCAATGCTACAGAGTTAAAGTCCTGGAACTCCCTCCCTAACAGCATTGTAGATCTCCCTACACCAAATGGACTGCAGCTCACCACCACATTCTGAAAGGCAACTAGGGCTAGGCAATAAATGCTGGCCAAACCAGCAAAGCCCACATCCTCAGAATGAATAGAAAAATCAACCATGACAGCCAATCTCCCCAATCACATAGCATCACTCTTGCTGACAGTCTTTGTCATACGATTGCATGCCGAAAGCATAATGGAGGGTATAGCATTCGCTACCATTGGAGTGGCCTAGCCAAAAGCTGTTGCCAGTAACAATACCAGGGAACATATTGATGTGTTCCTGCCAACTATACACTTTCACTTCCCACTTCTCCCTCAGTGCACAATGTCTAAGGCATTGTGCCTTTCTGCCAACCTTCTGCATTTCTTCTTTCACTGCTACCACCCAGACAGTGTGCCATGAGAATAAAGTGCCTGATGATGTAACATTGTCATTCAATCTTACACTCAACCTATACAGGCAGCATGGTGGCTCGGTGGTTAGCACTGTTGCCTCACTGCACCAGGGACCCAAGTTTGATTCCTGCCTTGGGTGACTCTCTGTGTGGAGTTTGCACATTCTCCCCTTGACTGCATGGGTTTCCTCCCACAGTCCAATGATTGCAGTTGGGTGATTTGGGCTGCACTATAATTGCCCGTCGTGTTAGGTGAATTAGTCAGGGGTAAATGAAGGGGAATGGGTCTAGGTGGGTTACTCTTTGGAGGGTCAGTGTGGACTTGTTGGGCCAAATGGCCTGTTTCCACACTGTAGGTATTCTCAGACAGTAAGACTGCATGTATTTTAGATGATGACACACAGGTGTGATCTGCAGGCAATAGGACAACAGGATCAAGCCAGCTAAAACCAAAGATTTGAAAGGTGCCAACTCTCAAGAGGATGCGGTTGCATTGGAGTTCTGATTCAGGGCATGCACTGAATCACTACGATGGGACAGGTTACTGAATGAAGCTGCTGGGTATGCCGGATGCATTGGCTGGCTTGCCAGCAAATGAAATGAAATGTCGAGGATGCCAAAGGAGCTTGGCACTAACTAGGCATAGGGCTTTGCGCACAGTATAAAGTCTATCCTTTTCGGTATCATACTGACAGCCACCTCCTTGAGAACACTTGTGGACCCAATCACGACACAGTGTCTGATTTTCATTGCTGCTCCTTCAAGTGGCCAAGTAGATGTTTGATGTGAATGTGAAAAATGAATATTGGAAGATTAATGAACTGCACGTGGGATGTAATACAAAGGAGTAAGTCACTTAATTATATATTGAATGTCAATGGAGTAGTAATGTGGGTGAAAGTTGCATTTTCATATTTCCTGCATCTTGCTTGGTTAATGGGAAGGGTGAAAATGACAGGTACAAAAAGCATTATACCTTGTTTTTGTTAGTTTTAAATTGTAATGACTGGCCTCACTGTGAACTCTGTGTACTTTCTTAGTCCCATCCCACCAGCTTGGAATGAAAGCAGTTGTGCTTTTAACCTCAAAAATAATGGTAATTGCTGAAGCTTGCGACAAGTGTGATTATATAATGTGAAAACATATCTTTGGAAGAGGTCGGGAGACAGCTGAACAATGAAGCACTGTTTACACTGCAGGTTGAATCCACTTCACATTCCCTTTTTTAGTGAACTTGGCACATGTTGGCTTGAGTTCCCTTCATTAGTATGTTTCATGTTGTGCGCATCTTCTTATGCCTTATGTAACATATCATTTCCCCTTAGCAATTAATAAAACAGTAGCCACGATATTCCATACCAGCTGCTCTGTGTCGGGTTCTGTGAGCATTTTTGTTATTTTCTTAATGATGCACCATTTCCTCCCTTCCTACAGTTTCCCACCATTTTTTTCCCATTTAACATGCACATTTCCCAATCAGGAAGCTCCCAGATATTTGAAGACACTGCTTTTTTTATAGTGGTCTTTGACAGACACATGGAAGAAGCCTTCGTCTCAGCACCTCAGACCTGGATTGTTACTGGGACTTTGGTTGTGGGAACCCCAAGGCCTGAGCAATGCATTGCTGCAGTACATTGGGGCAAATGAATTCTCTGTAGGGCAATATATTCTCCAGATTTTCTGGCATACAGTCAAAAGAATTGGTCTGCCCAGCTGTGAGAAGAAGAGACACATGGAAGAAATGATTTGACAAGCTACAGCAAGTAAGATCACCAAATTACAGCAAGAGAGAGAATGAGAGGTGATAGCATGAGAGAAGAAGGATAACAAAATACAAAAGCGAAAAGATCAAATGTGAGATGGAATGAATTGCAAATGCAATTTCACCACAATCAAAGAGCAAATCTCGGGAGCATGTTTGGAGAAGGGAGATGGCGAACATTACCCCTTGGCAGACACCAAGGAGTTAATTTTAAGGAAATGTGACAGTCTGGAACCTGATGATATCGGTAGTGACTGAGCTATAAAAATTATATTTGAGCATTATAGTCCTGTAGGCTAGGTTAAGATTATAACACTAAGTAGCCCTGGGATACTGAATAAGTCCAGTAGAGAGACAGCAGGGAAAGACAGAAAGCCTTGACCTGAACTGTGCTGGAATTAGACCATCATGGTCGCCAATTATTTGATATCATTGGATAATAATGATGGTTAATGCAATGATACGAGGGAGAAAAAAAATGCTTGATCTCTTACTGCATCAGGCAGCTGTTGATTCTGATCTGCCTTCAGACTGCTTGGTAATACATTTAGATTAGATTAGCTTCCCTACAGTGTGGAAACAGGCCTTTCGGCACAACAAGTCCACACCAACCCTCTGAAGAATAACCCACCCAGACCCATTCCCCTACATTTACTCCTGACTAATGTACCTAACACTATGGGCAATTTAGCACGGCCAATTTACCTGACCTGCATATCTTTGGATTGCGGGAGGAAACTGCAGCATCCAGAGGAAACCCATGCAGACACAGGGAGAATGTGCCAACTCCACATAGACAGTCATCCGAGGCTGGAATCAAACCCGGATCTCTGGCACTGTGAGGCAGCAGTGCTAACTACTGAACCATCGCGCCGTCCTCTATAGTATTATAAATATAGCAGCATTTGGTTCTGGTCAATGCTTCAAGGTCATCACAGGAATGTGTAGTGTAGCCAGAGATACAGTGGGAAGATGAACTGTGTCACACTGGTAAACTTTACCATTTCACCAACTTGTTTCAGTTGCAAACCCTAATGGAAACTTATTGGTTTGGACCTTTGCCAATCTGCATTTCAATCTGTGGTTTGGAGAAAATTAGGCTCTTTACTGTGAAGTGGGGGAAGCAGTTAGCCAATGAACAATGGTGTAGATTTCTGGATAATCGATTTGCATACTTGGTATGGCAATGATTTTCTGAATGTGTCTAACACTCTGCTGGCCAAACAAGTTTGAGTAGAGATGAACACACCAGTTCAAATATCCTTGCGGATGCATGTTATGTTCAAATCCTGCATAAACTAGACTGCTTCGACCATCCAGTAATGAACTAAAGAAAGATCAGGTCACAATGAAGAAGGTTCTTGGTTCTCTTTCTTACGACTTGAACATTTCTTGCCAGGGTGAACACATCTCTCACAATAACAGATTCTCATCGAAGAGGCCATTTTATAAACACTGTAATTACAAGATCTATATGGTATCTTAGATTTTAAATAAACCCAAAGGCATTTCATTTGAAGCATTAGAGTTAGGAATCTGGGAAGGAGATATTTGGACAGGTGCTTAGAATGTTGGGAATAACAATGTTTTAAGGATTGTTTAAATGAAGAGACAACAGAGAGGTTTATGTAGAAATGTAAACCTGTTTGCCTCATTATGAACATACATAACTTGATCATCATGTTCTGGAGTGATGAGCTGGAACTTGTAGCTCAGAGACAGGGTGTAGGCCAAAGCCACAACTCTGGAGTACTTGGAGTTTTAAGTGAAACACAATTTCCTTGTTAGAAACAGATTGAGCATTGGATTTTCCCACAACACCGGAGCCCTGATGATGGAGCTTTGACCATGAGAACATCTCCACCATCCTCTTGGACGTGCCCATCAAATTGGCAGGGCCTTTCAGAGGGCAGGTAGTCTGCAGCCTTGGCATCTCCAACCGTAGAGATGGACACCGCTGAGACGGATCGGAAACCGTGATGGCATCTTAAAATCAGGGGCAATTGAAGGCAGATACTTAAACTACAAAATTATAAGGGGCATAAAATTTAATAGCTTAATCCCCTCTGAGTGAATCATTTGAGAGTGGCCTTGCAGATTGTGGGCCCTTCTTTTGGAAGTGGAGCAGGAGGCTGATGACTCTACACAAGCTATTGCAGGGATGGGCTACCTGGGGTGGTGAGTGGGTGCTGTATTCATTCATTCGCTCCTAGTCAGAGGCCTTACACATTTGCAGTGGTGGTCTACTTCTGAGGATTCCAGCTAGGGCCAGTGGAACCACTGGGGAACTCAATGAACTATTCAAGAAACCAACTGAGTAAACAAACTGATTTTGATGGTGAAAATGCAAAGCTTTGATCTACTGTTGTTCATCAACTTCTCCTTTAATCAGTGATCACCTCGGGTGCTAATACACTTGTACCAGCCCTGCCCATGGTGGCGGGAATGTGTTAGTGGTCATCTCAATTTGGCTCAGCCCTATTTTCCTCGCTCTCTATCCCTCGCCTCCATGTCCACTCTCAAGGGACCAGACCAAGTCAGCTTCAATAAAGCTTCTCTAAGAAAGCTAAGCAAGACAACGTAGAGGAGAAAAGCAGCTTTAATCTTCAAAGAACTAACTGTTATCATTGATGATAAACATTATTGTGTTTGCTGTTAGAAAATGAGAATTATATTTTTAAGCAAAGCTTGTGTGTGCTGCGTGTACGTATGTTTATATACTTTTTTACGTGTGTGTGCGTGCGTACATATATGTTTGTTTGTGAGTGCATATGCGTACTTGTGTATGTGCTTTTAAAATCTGAAAACAGTTTTCAGGCTCCAATCCACCAAATTTGTAATGAGGCCATTGACATTCTCTTGTTCCATCGAGTTGGAAATCTACTTAACATTCAAACCTCACAGTCCAACTTTGCAATATGAAGTTAAAGGAAGGGTGATCTTGCAAGAAAAGAACTGAGATCAGTGTTTAAAATATGGTCTTTCTGAGCTGCTTGGTGCAGACCTTCACTACCTCTTTGCCCTCTCACACCCTAAGAAGTCCTTAGATCTCATCAGCCCCAGACTTTCCCCATCTCCAAGCACATCTTCCCACTTCTCTCAACCTGCAGACCGCTCCTTCCACTGTGTGAGACCCATGGGTATGGCATCCCATTGCCAGAAGCCCACTCCCTCTCCAGAGCACCTACAATCCCAGTTCACTACCTGACCGGTTGCAGACTCCTAGCCGAGGGACATAGGCTAGGAAATCTCAGCTGTCATAAAGGAACCTGACAATACTGAATTAGAAAGTTCATCTAAGAATCTTCATCTAAAGCACATGCACCTGTCCATTGCATGCTGGGCTGTTTTCAGATTGACCAAGACTGACAAAGAAGATACATTGGTAATATAATCACTGTTAGCTCGATAAAAGTGATTGATTTGTTGTCAGAAGTTGAGGTCACTTGCAGATGATTCCCAGACAGCTAAGCCTCATTTAGGTAACCCGGATCTTCATTAACATAACCATAACTCTATTGTATATTGGGTCCTGCTCCATCAGAGTATTCTGGCCCCACAATATTTTTGTATAAAATCATTAATACTTGAGGACAGGACAGTATTGTATCTATTAGCGCAGTCTTGCAGGTCCTTACTCTCATTTCCCTGCTCTTTTCCCATACACCTTCTTTTTCAATTACTTATAAAATAACTCCACAGAGCCAGTATCCCCTCACCAAGTCACCCTCCATTCACAAGTGGAGAGTCCTTGATAATGATCCAGCTTCCTCAGAGCCAGGCCTCAGAGTGAACGGAACCCCTGATACTCCTGTCTATATCGGTCAACCAAGAGTCCCTGATTGGATCAGGTTAACAGCCCCAATCAGGGAACTCATATTCTATGAGGTCCACCTGGCTGACCTTGTTATACTCACTACATCTTGTCATTTTTAAATAATCCAATATGACCTGTGCTTACATTCTGTGAGAAAGCATTCCTTCTTAATTTCCCTTCCCATTTATTAATGTCTTCTTATTGAGTCATCCCTTGATCTCCTCTGCTTTTATGCAAACAACCACATAACTTCAGTCATTCTTCATATTTGTACTTCCTCATAGCAGATAGCAGCCTATTGAATCAACCCTATACTCACCTTCTATTTTCTCAGCATCCTGTCTCTACCATAGATTCTAAATTTGAACGCAACACTCCTCTTGTGAGCGTACCAAGATATAATATAAATTCACCATTATGTTTGAGATTTTATATTCTACACTTCTTCCCTTAAACCCAATATTCCACTATCTTCTTTTTGGCCTCATTCACTGAGGTGATATTTTTAATATCGTATGACCTAAATTCTTTCAATAATGTTGTCTTCCATACAGTGTTCCTGCATTGTAGGTGCAAATATTGCTATTTTTACTGTCTCAAAATGACTGACGTGAGATTCTGTCTGCTGTATATGTTTTGCCCAGTTGTTACTTTATCATTGGCTGAAAATAATTTTCTTTGGATCTCAGAATTAATTAGTAGCCCCCAATTTTGGTACCAATTACAGATTTGTGAACCTCATCAGTCTATATCTGAATCCTTGCTTCCCAGTGTGAACACAGCATGGGATAATCACTGGGAAATTGTCCCTAACTGTGGCACGCTGCTCACAAGCAACTTGTTTTTCATTCAATAGGCTACTATCTTCGCATTCCTTCATCAGCTTTAATAATCTTTGCAGAGTTTGTGTTTGATTTTCTCACCAGATATGTTCCTTAGTAGGGCACATGATATTACCTGTTGCCCAACGTAATTTTGAATTGATCATTCGTCATGCATCAATCTCCGTATAGCTTGCCAGCAAGTATTTGACCTAGAGTGAGCACAACTGAGCTCAATTCTGTTCTCCCTACATGTAGGCCAGCAAGTGTCCCTAGCTCACAACTGGATTTCGTAATGCTAAAGTATTGGGCAAGTCTCGTGCCCAGATTATCTCCCTTGTTATGATTAGCTCAAACTGCAAATCAAGCCATCCTTCAACATGCTGTTCAGTTACAATGACTTTGCTAGATGCATGTAAAATATAAATTTGCACATTTAAAAGAAAATATTCCCCTGGTTAAAGACTGAGTAAATATTAAGTAATCAGGGCTCCCTGGCCTTTTTGACACCAAATTTTCTACCGAGCTTTGAAAAAGAAAAGCTGAAGTGTCTGCTACTGAATGCCTGATGCTCATATAGTGGCAACGAGGGAATCTAGTCAAATACAGAATTACACTTGACCCAGTCAGATTGATGCCAGTTCTGAGTAAGTGCCCTGTCCTGGCTCAGGGAGAATCGATTGAAATGGGACGGCAGCAGATGTAGCCAAAGCAACACCTGCGCCCACACGCTGTCATATCGGGAAAGGTCAGCCGCAAGCCAAATAAAACGGACTCACTGTTTCGCGCTGCTCCTTTTCTCGATGGGCTTCTCTCTGCAAACTCTGCAGTCGGGCAAGCTGTCTGTATGAAGCTGCGACAAGCTGAGCTGTGGAGATAGGAGAAGCAGGATGTGTGATTTCTCTCTCACCAACTCGCCCGTCGGCCTACGGTTTCAAGTGCAATCTTTTTTCTGAAGCGCTTTCCGCTCGACAGGAATGTCAACTGATGAGAGGAAGGCATTCTGTTGTCTGGAACGCAACAGTGTTTGTCATCCCCACATTACCCGTTCCAATTGCTGTGTGTATTTTTGTTTTCAGTTGCTGGGATCAGTGTGCAGCTTATCCTACCACTGCGCAACATCTTTTATTTATCCTGTGGCTTTATTGTTATTGAAAATGATTGGATCTTGTCAGCTATATAGACAGAAGTTAGGATAGGAACAATTTGTTTTCATCAGTGTTTTCAGGATGAATTGCATTGCACTTGAATGCTGAATAATTTGTGTTTTTCCTCCTGGACTGCAAGAGGTTAGCAGTATCTCATACACTAGCCAAAATAGATAGTTTAGCTTCTTATGGTATTCAAAGCAAGAACATTCTTGAGTCCTGCTGCAGAATAAAATATATTTTGTTGTTCTGAAGCCATTGTGCCCTTTGCTGGGATTTATATCAGATAAAGATAATGCTGCTTTACTAAGGAATTTCATCAGCAAAATGTAAGGTAGACAGCAGTGCTGTGCAGAACAGATTTGCAGCAATGCTGAGAGTTGATCACTAAGTGGGAGAAGATTCTTAATTAAGCAAAAGTCAACCATCACATCACTGTTCCCTCAAGGCTGAAACACTGAGATAAAAACATGGCTAAATATAGCCCAGACTCAAACTCAACTGCAAAAAGAGAGAGATTCATAATGAACACATAAAAGATTTGATGGAAAATGGCTTGAAGCTAACACTCGGGCATCAGTCACAAGCATTTTGTGATTAGCTGCAAATGCTATTGGCCTCTTGGGGACTTAGAAGATAGCAAGAAATGGGCCGTGCAGGGTTTATTACAATTGGACAACACAAGAGATTTGCTATGCTGAAGAAAGCATTAATGTCAAAACTGCTAGTCCACATTAATGTCACAGACTAGATAGTCATGTAAGAGTGTTTTCTATTCGGGGCAACTTATTTTACATAAACTATGGAGAACCCTTTGCTGGATGACACTATATAGTTGTGGACCATAAAGTGGCTGAATTCTAATTGGAGGTTGGGGGGGAGGTGGGGGGGGAGCGGGGAGGAGGTGATATTCTGATGTCTTTTAGAACATAGATTATAGAACATAGAACATCGAAGAGTACAGCACAGACACAGTCCTTTTGGCCCATCATGTCTGTGGCAACTACGATGCTATTCTGAACTAGTCCCATCTGCCTGCACATGATCAGTATCCCTCTATTCCCTGCTTGTTCATGTGTCTACTTAAATGCCTCTTAAACGTAACAGAAGCTATTATATCTGCATCTATCACCAGCTCAGGGACCTGTCACTCTGTGCGTAAAAAATGTGCCTTGTGTGTCTCCTTTTAACTTTCCCTCTTTTGCCTTAAATCTACTCCCCTAAGTATTTGACATTTTCACCCTGGGAAAAAGACTCTGACTATCTACCCTACCCATGCCTCTCATAATTTAGATACTTGTATCAGGTCCCCACTCAGCCTTCAATACTCGAATAAAAAATAATCCAAGTTTGTGTAACCTCTCCTTATAGCTAATACACTCCAATCCAGGCAACATCCTGGTAAACGTATTTTGCACCTTTTCCACAAGTCTCCAAGATGCCAACTGGAGGCAAGCATGCAGTATACCTTCTTTACCACTGTGTCCACCTGTGTTACCACTTTCAGGGAGCTCTGGACTCGCACCCTAAGATCCCTCTGTACCTCCTACGTGTCTTGCCATTTACTGTGTACGTTTCTCTCGCATTTGACCTCCCAAACTGCATCACCTCACACTTGTCAACATTAAGCTCCCTTTGCCATTTCTCCATCACCTTTCCGATTGTTCTATATCCTGCAGTATTCCTTGACAACCTCCCTCATTATCTGCAACTCCGCCAATTTTCATGCATCTGACAACTTACGAATTTGATCATCTACATTTTGATTCAAATCATTTTTATGTATAACAATTAACAGGTCTCAGTTTCTCGTAGAGCATCACTGGTCACAGACCTCAGTCAGTAAATCATTCCTCCACAACTACACTCTATCTTCTATAACCAAGCCAATGCTATATCCATCTTATCAACTCACCATGGACCCCAGGTGACTTAATCTTCTGGACTAGCTTACCATGAAGGACTTTGCCAAATGCTTCAGTAAAGTCCATGGAGACAATGTCTACTGCCCCACCATCACAAATCATCTTCGACACTTCTTCAAAAACCTCATAGTGGGCCCACCATGTCGAGTAGCCCTAATAAGTCCATTCTTTTTCAAATGTGAGTAAATCCTGCCCCCAAAACCTTCTGCAATAATTTCTCTACACTGAAGTATGGCTCACAGATTTATAACTAATTTCCTTGATTATCCCTATTGCCCTTAATAAACAGAGGAGCAACATTGGCTACTCCAATCTTCTAGGACCTCACCTGTGGATAAAGAGAACACGAATATCTCTCTCAAGGCCCCAGGAATCTCCTCTCTTGCTTCCTTCAATATCTTAGGATAGATCTCATCAGGTCCTGGGAACTTATCTACCTTAATGTTTTCAAGTTACTCAACACCTCCTCCTTCTTAATATTGACATGTCTTTGAACATCAACATATCCCTCCCTAATCTTACCATCATCCATGTCCTTCTCCTTGATGAATACTGATGCAAAGTATTCATTAAGGACTTCACCTACTTCCTCTAGCTCCATGTGTACATTCTATCCTCTGGCCGCGAATGGGCCTTCCCTTTCCCAAGCTGCCTTCTTCCTCCTAATATACTTTAAAATGCCTTGGGAGTCTCTTTAATCCTATTTGACAAGACAATTTCGTGGCCTTTTCTGACCCTCCTAATTTCTTTTTCAAGTTATTTTCTGCTTCCTTTATACCCCTGAAGGGCTTTGTTTGATTTCTCTTTCTTAAACCTTACATATGCTTCCGTTTCCTTTTTAACTAATCTTACACCAACTCTCATCATTCAAGGTTCCTGAACCTTGGCATCCTTATCTTTCAACCTCACGGGAATGTGCTGGTCCGGAACTCTGGTCAAATGGCTTTTAAAGGACTCCGTTCAAACAGCTGCCCTCAATCCAATTTTTCCAATTCCTGTCCAATACTGTTGTAATTAGCCTTCCCCCCAATTTACCATTTTCACTTGAGGTCTTGATCATTTTCCATAACTATATTGAAATTTATAGAACTATGATCACTGTTCCCAAATATTCCCCCACTGAAACTTTGATCACCTGGCCAAGCTCATTCCCAACACAAAGTTTAATACAGCTCTGATCCTTGTTGGACTATCTGCATATTGTTTCAAGAATCCTAACTGGATGCATCTAACAAATTCTGCTCCTTCTAAGTTCCAGGGTATAAGAGAGTGCCAGTGAAAATTGGGGAAATTAAAATTAACCCTACTGTTTTTACATCTTTTCCTGATCTGCTTACATATCTGTTCCTCGAATTCCTACAGGTTATTGGAAGGCGTATAGCATAACCTCAGCATAGTGACTGCACCTTCCTTATTCCTGAGTTTGACCCTTATTGCATTGCTGGATGAGCCCTCCAAGGTGTCCTTTCTTAGAGTAGCTGTGACAGTCTCCTTAATTTGTCATTCAACGTCGCCCCCCCCCCCCCTTTACATCTCTCTCTATCACACCTCAAACATCAAAACTAGAACATTGAGCTGCCAGTCCAGCCCTTCTCTCAACTAGGTTCCTGTAATGGCTACCACATCGTAGTCCCTGTACTTATCCAGATTCTAAACACATCTGCATTATCTGCAATATTCCTTGCATTTAAATAAATATATTCCGTTCCTCCAGTCCCAACGTATTCATTAACCTAATCCTGTCTATTCTTCCAATGAGACTTACCAGCCTTAACCTCTACCTTCTCCTCAATCACTTCACATGTTGACCTATTGTTCTGGTTTGCACCTTCCCACCCAGCCACACTAGTTTAAACATTCCCAAGAGGCACTGGCAAACCTCCCTGTAAAGATATTCCTGCTCCTCCAGTTTAGGTGCAACCCATCCTTCTTTTACAAGTCCCTCTGCCCTGGAAGAAATCCCAAATGATCCAGATATCTGAAGCCGTTTCTCCTACAGCAGCTCTTTAGCTACACATTCAATTGTATTATCTTCTTCTTTCTAATCTCACTGGCACATGGCACAAGGAGTAATTCCTAGAGGTCCTGGTTTTCAACTTTCTATCCATCTCCTTATATTCCCTTTGCAGGACCTCATCTCTCTTTCTGCCTATGTTATTAGTACCAACATGGACCATGACTTCTAGCTGCTCACGAACAGCACAGATTCAATCCCTGTACTGGCTATGGTAAGAGGTCTGCTTTCTTACTTTACCCCACTCTTCATGCAGAATGCCATCCCTCAAACTACATAATCATTGTATATCTCGACTGGAGAGTAATGCCTATGATCCTTTGTTAATTATGGCTGATTACATAGACTGCTTCCTAAATGCAGGATAGATTACAACTGGAAGTGACTCTACAGCTAATTCTGGCCTCGGAAACACACAGAATTGGCACAAAATGGAAAAGAGTACAATTCAATCGTTTCCAAAGCTGCACTGGAGACTTTGGTACAGGAGGTGAAGAATGGAAGAAGCAATAGGGCAGGATGCACATTCAGAACACCAGGACCCTGCAACACCTTGGATATATCAAACTTTAATTCCACCATGTGTTTTTAAAAGAGGACAAATACAATCAAAGTAGCTATGAATGTAATTTCAGTGGCAGAACTGGAAAGACAGAGAGACCTTGGAATGTCACACCCAATGCGAAAGCTTCAAAGGGGTGAACTTAAAAAAGGGGAGAAATGCATTACAAGTTGATCTATAATCTCCTGGGAGGTGTCTCAAATTGTCAACATGATGAGAGAGAAGACTGCAGAGATATGTTTTGTATCTTTCTGTTTAAAGAGTACATGAGAACTGTCTTTAAAAATCACTAGCTGTGCTAGTGAGCTGAGATGTTTGCATGTACCAGTGGTCTAAGGACCTCGTGTGTAATAGCCTGGGTTTGTGAATTATTGTGCTTTGAAGGTCACAAATGAAGAACTGCCTCCTAGTCATTCCTGTCATGCAGGTAGAAGGCTGAGAGCTATAAGTCAGCCAGCCAACAAGCCAGTTAAATGAGAACAGGATAATGGAAAGGTTCTCTAATTCTGAGTACCGTCAGTAAATCACCATCAAAAGAAATCAGGACAAAACAATTACAACGAACCTAGCAAGTCAAGAATCTTGAAATCAACTTCCCAGCTATTAAGATTCCACTAACTACACTTCATAACAATTCCAAAGAGACTTTTCTTATATCATTTAACTTCTATCATTTTTCAGATTCATTTCTCACTTTTAATCGGTGTATTAATGTGTTGCATCATTGTTTTTTCAAATTTTTAGTCACTACATAACTCGTTTTCTTTGTTCAGGAAGGATATTATTGAATTAGAAAGGGCACAAAAAATATTTACAAGCATGTTACTGGAGCTGTAAGGGTTGAGTTACAGGGAGAGGCTGGATAGGCTGAGTCTTTTTTCTCTGGAGCATAGGAGGTTTATAAAATCTTATGGGGTATAGATAAGTGATTGGCAAAGGTCTTTTCCTTTGACTAGGGAACTCAAAACTAGATGGAACAGGTTTAAGGTGAGAGGGGAACTGAGGGGCAACATCTTCACACAGGGGTTGGTGCATATGTGCTTTTGTGGAATAAACTACCAGAGGAAGTGATGTAGATACAGTTACATGACTAAAATGCATTTGGACAGGTACATAAATAGGAATGTTTTCGAGGTCTATGGATCAAATGTGAGCAAATGGGATTAATTTAATTTGAGAAACTTGGTCGGCACAGATGAGTTGAACCAAAGGGTCTATTTCTGTGCTGTATGACTTCATAACCTGAGAAAGCCAAGTTAAAATTGGCTACTTTTAAAACAGAAATTAGTTGGGTAGGGAGAAAGGCATCAACAGGGAGGGATTCCTTGGTAACTTAACTTTATTGTAACCACTCTGAAGGGGTGGGTGAATAAAGAAGGGGAGCAAATTCATCCCTCTTCCTCAACTGGTAGCTGAACAAATTTGGGTATCCTCTCTGTTACCGTAATAACTTAGGGAACTGGGGTCTGGTTGTAGGACCCAATGGCTGTGACAGAGATGCTGAGGGCCAAACTGCAAGGATCTATGTGCCATGTTGTGGCTCAGTAACCTCACATGAGTGGTCAAGGTCAGTGAATACTACTGCTCAATTGACCTCAGCCACCTCGTCTATCAATGATCTCAATAAATAATTCAGTACTTGATATGCTTCACCTTGCCCTCTCACAAGTGGCACTGCTGACATCCTCATACCCACATCTTGCCACTCGCTCACACTACCAGCTACTCAACCATGACAGACTTGTGACCCCAAACAATTTCAGCACAACTCCCGACACACTTCCCTCAATCTTTTAGGTCAAGGCAGCACACGAGTTAAGTCAGAGGGTCTTGACTAGTGGGTTTTGCGGTAACTACAGTTGGTTCAAGCTGCTGGCGTCACTGCATTCTAAACTGGCCATCTGAGCTAATTGACCACTTTGCATTAGAAATGTATAATTTAATTGTGAGAGTCTCATCAAATTGCTTACATGCAAAGGGCATGGGTGAACCTTTCGCTTGTGTCTCACCCAATGTCAAGTTGATGCATCTTTCCAGCTCTTTTGTTCTGCACTTAAATGGAAAGTGTACTTAGTGAATAGCTCCATAAAACTGCAGTCATACTCAAGGAGAGATGTTGACACTTGCTGGGGCCTCATCTTTTGTCACAACTGAAATGATAGCTTAAAGCAGCATGATCAAAGACATTTTAACGGACCGTGATGACACTTTGTTCCAGTGGCTTTGTGAATGCTGATGACACTATACATGGTATTAATCGAAACATCATATCTGCCTACAGACCATGTCTAACAGACAATATTCAAGAACAATCACTGTACATCTTCCTTCTTTCCTTCCCCTATGACTTAGCTGGTAAAGTCATTGCTTGTTGCGGTATACAGTGAAAATTAAAAAAAACAATCTGTGGTCAGTGTTGGTTTTGTCAGCTTCGGTACGCACAGTAATTGACCTAAGTATTCAAGTGTTAGGATATGTAAATATCTAGCGGTGTTGCTACTCCTACTTGTCATGCAGTAACTCATTTCTGGAAAACATTATTTGACAACAGCGACTATCTTTCAAAAATTACTTCATTGATGGCAAAGTGTTTTTGGAATGGCATGATGTTGGGATATAAGTGCTATATTAATGCAGCACCTTTCTTTCAATGGATGTAGGATATGAGGATCTTTCTCATTCAATTGTTAAGCTCAATTTGGAAGAATGACCTCTTTGCTTTGTGTCTCTGAGGACACTGCAGGCATCCATGATCAGCAGTTGGCAGGTGGTGAAATTTGAATTCAATAAACACCTGGAATTAAACGCCAGTCTAATGCTGGCCATGTAAACAGTGTTGATTGTTGTAAAACCTAGACTGGGTCAGTAAGAGAAAGGAATCTGCCCTCCTCACTCAGTCTGACCGACATGTGACTCCAGTCACACAGCAATCCGGTTGACCCTTAATTGCCCTCTGGGCAGTCAGAGAGGGCAACAAAGACTGACCCAGCTAGAAACACCCACATCATATGAATTAATGAAAAATAGAAATTAGGTATTTTACCTGAAAGGACTGGAGTAAAATTGGAGGGCGATTGAAAAATTAGCAGTCAGTGGACTTCAGGAAAGAGACATTCTCCTTTCATACTGTTTTAGTCCAATATTACAAGGCAACACAGTTGAGCATTGCAACAGTGCTGTGCTGAGTTAGCTTCAGGGAATTGTATTCAGCAGTTAGTGTTATTGATATTTAAGGAGAATCTGATAAAACATACACAACAAAAGATGTTGCTGTGGGTAGCCATGTGTCCCAGAAATGTGCCTTGTGGTGGGTTATTTGGAGATTCCCTGTTCCAGTCTTACTTGGGACCCCTTCCTCACTAATATTTTCTGCATGCTAACATTGTTTTCTGCTATTATGCTGAACTGGAAAATATAATCACTTTTGCTTTCAATTTCCCCCCCTTCCTTCACTTTGGGATAATCCATCTCTGACTCTTCCCTTTCTGTCTCCATTAAAGGCAATAAGTTCTCAACCAATATTCACTCACAAATACCTTGATAGCACTTCCTCACATCCCATTCCACTCTGCAAGTTTCCCAATCTCCGCTACATTTGTTCTGGTGACATTACCTTCTGTGCTAGCACATTTGATAGTTTCCCTTTTCCTTAGCATTAACACTTCTCAATGTCAACCTGCGCTGTGGTTGATAAGGCTCCTTAATTCATTTTAATTTGTCTGTCTCATTTTCAGCAGCTCTATCTTTACCCCCACCCTCTATCCCTGAACCATGATAGCGTTCCCCTTGCCCTTACCGTCTGTTCACCAACCCCTGTATTCAATGGATGAGTCCCCACCATTTCCACTCTCTCTAACTTGAAGCCAACACCAAGAATATATTTGCATCCAACTTTTCAAAAGCACTTTTCTGTCTGTGATTCCCTGGTTCCAAAATGCAGAAGGTTAAAGACCGCTCCTTGAACCAATTCCCTTCTCGCTATCCAAATTGTCACGAAATACTCCTTCCAGGTGAAACAGTGGTTTGCTTGGCAGCTTAGGAAGAATGCGCTATAAAGGATCAGTTCAGGACCATGTTGTGTGTGTATGCACCACTGGCCTGATTTCCAAAGTGCAGAGTTTACAAGCACTCACTGAATATACTTACTGAAATTGGCAGATGGAAATTCACTGAAAATTATGTACCTTCATGATGGACTGTGCTGGGAATATATAATGAATCAGAATGGCTTGTTTCCTCAAATCCATAAGGGAAAACAATTAATGTTATCTAAAATAGGGCACTACATCTGGAGTGAACAGCAATATTTTTTGGAAAGACCAGCCAGGCTTTGATCAGCACAAATGTTGGTTTGTTGCTACTTGAAGCGGTTATATTTTTAGAGACGCTGTTGATTAAATCCTTGGAACGATTTCATTATGGAAATGAAAAACACCAAGTATTTCAATAAGTGCATGTGCTTTTTAATGTTTCTAATCACAAAATCTGCACACATGAACTGCTCAGCACAGTTATTCATTGTTGGAAGGTGTGTCACCAAAATGGTGTCCTGAGACAACATTGCTCCTCTGTCAAAGAGTTAAAAGAAAACGCGTTTCAAGTAGGTCTTAGACACAGTGACTGTTGTTGAAAAAGTAAAGCAGCTAATGCCACCAAAACAAATGAATTTATTGTGTGTTGTGTAACTCAGCAACAAGGCAAGAAGCCTGATGCACAACGTTGTTCAAAGACATTTAGGCCCAATGTACTTTTTTTAGTCGCTCCTTTTGTGTTGACTTATTCTTCTGTGCACCAACAGCCAAATAACGAGACCATTATAGCTTATTGTTTCTGCACAAATGGAAGGAAATAGGATCACTCTCTACCCTTGCTCTGGGTTCAATAGGCGACTAACAATTCTGGCCAGAATCTGTACCCGTTTGTACGATCCTGTAGGACAGTGGTTCTCCAAGTGTAATACCTGGACTATTGGTGATCTGTCAAGATCCTTCAGGGTCCAGATGGCCCAAGAGTTGGTTGCTAGTGTACAATGTCACAGCCAAGGTCACACAGGAGGTCAGAACAACCAACCCAGGACTTATCAAAGGATGGTATCACAGAACTAAACTCAATTCCTATCAGCAGCATAAATTGTCATAAGTTTGAGCAACAACAATATAGTTTTCTAAATAAGAGTTACATTTCTGTTGATTATGTTTGATGACAAGTGTAAGTTTGTTTCCCAGATGATTGTCATCCCACTGTGATGATCTTGTAACACATACTACCAAGTTTCAAATACATGTCTTCTCTAGCAGCATAAATGCTCACAATAGGAACACATCTTCTTTGTTTCTGACATGAGTTATCAATTTATGTTATTTAATTTAAAAATGTATATAAATACATTTCTCACATTTAGCGCTAAAGGTAACAGAATATTCAGTTCCTTGAATTCAATTAATTTGTGGTGAGCTTATTTGTGCCAGTAAGTGAGAGTGAACAAGGTCAGATTAGTTGGTCATCTGAAACCGCTCTTGTTCTGCCTACATGCTTGAGGTTAGAGAAGGACTGGTGTTGGGTGTTTAAAGGGAACCAGACATAGAAAGTCTCCTCCTGATCTAATATTCCTTTCGGAAATTGAGGAAACCAAGTAGAATTTGTAGAATGACTGTGGTGAGATTTTTGGGATATGTTTGAATGTTCACCTTATCCAATGTTCTTATGTTGTGCTGCACATGGCCAGGGGTCTGATTCAAACATATACCTATGTAGTGTCATTGATATTTCCACCTTAATAAAGCCAGCACTTGCAGGGAATATAAAGATTGGAAGAAACATAACTCATTGTAACTGCTTCAATCGACAACCAGTTAAACACAACACGAAGAATGATTTTCTACTTTTGTGATTGACAATGGATTTGGCAAACCGAAAATGTCATCACCTCTATAGTGTCATGGTCGGAGTGCGAACTTACTGAGCGTTCAACAGGCAGTGCCTCATGTAAAGCCGAATTTATGTCTAAATATTCAGCTCAATCTGTGGACACTCCTGTACAGAGCTAATTAAACTTATCTTCCCATGAGAATTGATCTCCAGAATGCAGATGTGCCACACTAACAAGCCCCTTGGGATTTTAAAATTTGCATAATCTTTCATAGTGTTGCCTTAATGATATGTGATATTAATGAGAAAGCGAGACCACTTTAACTAAACATGAATGCACAGCACAATGTAATTCTTAAAGAGACGGTTCTGCAAGGTTATCTGCCTCTGCAATCAAACTCATCCCAGTAAAACACAGAGAGCTTTATAGACTACGGCAGCATTTATTTTGAAGTGTGCAAATGTTTGTGTTGTTCTTGCAGTTTCTATGCGAAAATAGGTGGTTAACTAGAATGATCTCAGCAATTAAGCCTGACCTTTTAACGTTGGAAGTATGAACTACACAGACAATCTCTTAGTCATTTTTAGGCCCTGATGTTTTAATGATGCCCCTAGCATTGCTGAGATAGACTTCTTCTAAAGCTCTTTTATTTCTGCCCATGTTGACCCTTCTACTTACCCAGTGGTAATCAGATGACTGTAAGGCAAATGCCTTGATGGTCCAAATCACGCGGGTTTGATGTAATTTTCCACAAAGACCACCTCTGTTCCTGAGCGTTAACAATTGGATTTCCCTAAAGACAATTCATTCCATGTTCTCCGAGTCTGAGTTAAGCAGCAATTTGCAGGTTGGCTCACTCAGTCACGAATTACTGTATCTACAATGGTGCAAGCCTTTTCTGTATCATTACTCATTCTACAATTATGTAACACCCCATACATTCCGCTTAAAAAAAGCCAAGCAGTTGAAGCACTCTGTCTTGTAAGAGAGATGACAGCCTGGTTTCAACAGCTACAATATAAACTATTTTTTATTCAAATTGATGGCATATTTATGTGAATCTAAATATTTCTTTCACTGAGTGGCGAGGATTTATCTTCTTTCTATTTTTTTCACATCTACCAGGAGCTTGCTTTGTCACTATTACATTTACTTAAACATTTAACTTCAAGTAGAGGACCAACTAGCTATTCCTTTCTTCCTCCATGTGTGATAGTAGGAGAAATTGGATAGTATTTCTTGAAAACAGGCACAGGCAAGATGGGCTGAATGGCCTCCACCTTGCTGTTTCATTTGACACAGGTTTGCCTGCTTTCCAGGTCTAGGTGCTAGAATGGGAAAAGAATAGTTGTCAAGAATTTTTTTTGTTCTCTCAGCCACAGCTTAATTGGTTCAGTCACACGGTTCCAGTTTCAAGTCCAAAAGTTAAATCTGAATGCACCATTATATTGCCAAGGGAGTGCTGCAATTAAAACAAAATATTCCTGATTTGTGAGTGTTGCTGCCTGTCCCAATGCTTATTGCTTATCCGCCTTGGCCTGAAGAAAATGGTGGTGAAACGAAAGCAGAAGTTACTGTCGAAACTCAGCAAGTCTGGGCTGAATATGTGGAGAGAAAGCAGTTAGCATTTTGGGTCCAATGCCCCTTCTTCAGAACAGTTAATCAGGAGCTGCCTCCTTGTACCATTGCAGTCCTTGAGGGAGTGGTGCCATCTCCCATCTATCTGTTTGTGAAGATGAAAGAGACAGAACATGGCTACTTTGAAGAAGAACAGGGATCTCATTCAGGCTAATGCCTCAAACGCTGGAAGTTATCGCACTCCCATGTTCCCTTGCTCTTTATCATACTCCTCCTGATTTCAAGATTAATTGGAGAATTCTGTTGCTGTGCCATGTGGCATTGCAGTGCCTAAAGATCTCAGCCCTGCACTGAAAGATGACAGTCTATAGTGTTTTACTATGTGCAAGCAATAGAAATGACAAGTCATGCGTAGTCCCATGAGCACTGTGTCAAAAATGTGGTGTTTTTGTAATGCAAATGTGACCTAGATATGATGTAAGCTTCTGCATTCTGCTCCTGCAGTTAATGTTTATTTGGTCATTTGAGTTCACAAATTGTTCAATGGTTTTGTAATTAAGTCGGCCCTTTTTATTTACTTCAAACTGTATAAAATTCTAACAGTTACTTTGAAATTTAAACACTAGATCAGGAATTATTTCCACCTCAGGTCAGTATTTTGTGGTTCTCGCTGGCAAGTGTGCATACATACCAGAACAGACATGAGCTTAACTCTGATACCCTTCACTGCTAAATAATCCACTGACATTCACTGTCCACAGTCAGAGATGAAGATAAAAGGCTTTCAATGCAATTCTAGATGGTTGCTAATGCTTGGTCTAAAGCCTGCGCTGAGCTGGCTGATCCCATCCATAACTGAGATGGCCTTTCGATTACCCCGGGGCAGGGAGAAGAATGATCAGTTAGCACTTGTGAACCTGACTCTTAACCAGTGTCCCTATAGCTTGAGGATAGAGTGGACTTGGGCTTTGCTACTCCCTGCTGTCAAATGGAGAGATTACATTATCCATCAAGTGCTTGTTCGACAGTTAAAGAGAAAGCAAAGAGATGCACATTTATACAGCACCTTTCACATCTTCAGGCAAGCATTTTGGGTGTTATGAACACAGCAACTAACTTGTGCTCATTAAATCTCTAAGAACAGCAGCACCCACATTAAAAGGGTGTGGAAACAGTGAAAATCTAATGAAATAGAAGCCAGTGCATCCAGAAGAGTGAGGTAGATATATCTAGTACTGTGCACAGCTGGAGATTCTACCTTATAAAAAAATCCACTGACTGCGCAATAAATCTCCATGAATTACATCATAACTGTATGGCAGGTCAGGCAGAACAACTGATGTGTCTCTCCTCTGGAACCGAGAAGGCTGAAAGTGGCCTAATGGATTATGGTTAAGATAATGAAAGAGGCCATGGGCGAGATGTAGAGAAATGCTTCTTGTTTTGGACAAGTTACAAATTAGACATTTAATTTTGTCAATTTATTGCCATGTGATTCAATCGTGGATTAGCTGACAGGCCTGGCATTTTTTATTCTGTACAAAGAGATTTGTGAGGAAAGTTGTTACCATTTGATGGCGTCCAGCAGCTCATCCATGAAGTGTAGAATGAGTTACATTTATATGAGGACTCCTACATTACCTGTTATTACATTATATTACAAAGATGAGTTCATCTGTTCATGAATTCATAGTGCGTCAATATCTTCTCAGGAAGAAGCACATTAGCAAGTCAAGATGTGAGAAGCTCAGGAGAAATGGAATATATCACCTTGCAAATGAGGCAAATGCTTGAGATTTATGATGTACACTGACTGTATCATTTCTTCTGTCACAAGTTTTGATTGGCAATGCAGGTGGCAACTATTGGGATCATTTAGCCTTTTCTTATTGGAGAACAAAATTGATTTGAAATCTCATTTTGCAGATATAAACAGTGCACTTGCTCATTTGTTTATCTGAAATTCCTCTGCGTGCGTCTACATTTAAGACACTTAGCTGGCTTATCAAAGATATGAGACAAAACAATTGCAGATAAATAAAATCCTGCATTTAGACCAAGTACACAATGCATGGTGACTGCACTCAGATGGGGTGGTAACCATCAAAAGTGAAAGAGCCAGTGATGTACTTAGTCCCAAGATGATTTTATTCCTGTTTATAGCTTGGTAAGATTGCAAACTGTTTCCTTAATCCTTTGGATCTCAATAGGATGACGCTGAGCTATCTTTGAGACCAGTGCAGCATTACTTTGCAGATAAGAGAGTTTTGCATCAACAAAATAACCAACTAAGCAAAAAGCACTTCACCTGATGGAGCAGCAGCGCTTCGAAAGCTCATGATAGCAAATAAAGCTGACGAACTATAACCTGGTATCATGTGACTTCTGACCTTATCCACTCCAGTCCAGCACCAACACCTTCATATCTAAGCAAGAGGCAAGTTCCATCTTATAAGATGATGGTTTGTGCCATGATGGTCACTTTTGTGTTGAACGTTACATGGTGTAATTAAGGAGCCCAATTTAGGCAACTCTGCAATGCCGTGCAAGATAGTAGGCTGAGAAGGTGCATGATCTGATGGCCTCTGACTTTTCCAGACCCTCTCTTGGACCAGCTGGGCTTTTTGCTCCTGCCCTCCTTTTACATTACCCTTTCAAATAGTTGGCCCTCACAGGCAATAGCCTTCACGAGCTGTCTCCCAGGTGGCTGTATCATTGTAAAGTATCTTAATACCTTACTTGCAGTAGTCTTTGAAGCAAAGGTATAGATGCTTAGCAGGCTGTGATCCAGTAGCCAATTCACCTTAAAGGAAACCTTTGTATAAATGGCTGTTATCCATCTGACGTCATTAACCGGTAAATTATCCATCTGATGTCATTAACCGGTAAATTTAACTTTAACAATATAATGGCTTAATGTAACCTTATGAAATGGAGAATGTATTTACTTAAGCATCATGTATAAAGGTCCAGCTTTAATCAGGCTATTATATCCTGTGTTATATGCTCCAGATGACCTATGCTGTTTTGAACCTCATGAGTGTACACTTTTGCACAATACAGTGGCCACTCAGGATTCTTAATTTACTGAGTTCCTGTCACAGCTTTCAGCGGAGGCATTCATCAGAGACTGAGTACCACTCACATATCAGAGAATAAAGTCAGAGAGGCTGTTGGCCACACTGTGAATGTTTCAAAGACCAAGTCACGGTGCACAGCCAGTGAAGGACGGCGATCGAGGCTTGCAAAAAAACCATGAACAAAGCATGGTTGTTGATGGGAGAGGAGGCAGTTAAAGAGATCAAGCTGAAAGTTCCAGAGTAAATTCATTTGACCATGTTAAGTTTCAGTATAAAGCGTTATAAATTAAGATGTTTGACAAACTTTTTAGAAAATACAAGAATTGGAGTTAAGCATGTGAAGGATGCAAATAACTTCTGCTGGAAGCAACACAGTTGGAAAGAGTGGCAGAGCTGATCTGTGTGAAAGCCTCTGAATGTAATCAAATCATCCCCTTTTGCTTTGAATGAGTACGTTGTGCAGGCAGCGGACCAAGTGCAGTGAATGCAATCAGAGTTGGGTTGAAAAGGTTCTGTAAATTGAACAGGATGGAACGCTGTGCAGATGTCTCAATGATGATATGCTCCATCACTCAGAAACTCAGCCATTTGTTTTCCTTTTGAGAAAGCCAGAGCTGAGAATGTTAATAGCCCTAGAGTTATAACGGTGGGATTTATTCCAGAGCAGCTCGTCTGCCGAAGCACTGCCTCATAATCTAGCCTTGCGTTGTGGCAATACTTTAGCTGTGAAGCAATTTCACTGTTATTTTGGTGTTGGGGACAGGGGGTTAAAAATAACAGTTTGTAACTGTGTTGGAATTTTCTCATTTTTCCCATGCAGTACTATTATTAAATATTGGTTGCTTTGGTCGTTACCAAGCGAGGATTACTTCCACAAAGACCGTTCATCTACTTTTCACAAACCAAAGCTCTGTCATTTGCGCACTTCAGTGGAACTTAAGTAGAGGTTAACGAGTGCCTGGTTGAACTATTGTCGGGTGTGGTCTGCAGCTGTATGGTTAAATACCATGCTAGGTGAAGGTGTGCTTCACCTTTGATGTGCACCTGCATTTTATTCAGTTCTACATGCTCTCCCCTTCTGAATGTCAACCTTGGCTCAGTTGGCAGCATTCTTACCCGTGAGTCAGGGAAATCATGGGCTCAGGCCCCATTGCAGACAATTCAAACACATCGTGCAAGCTGATAGCCCAGTGCAATATTGAGAAAGGCTGTGCTGTCTCTTTGAAGAGGGTTAAAAATCACACAACACCAGGTTGTAGTCCAACAGGTTTATTTGGAAGTACAAGCTTTCGAGGTGCCGCTCCTTTGTCAGGTAGCTGGTCTGACGCAGTGCTCCAAAAGCTTGTACTTCCAAATAAACCTGTTGGACTATAACCTGGTGTTGTGTGATCTTTAACTTTGTCCACCCCAGTGTCCAACACAGACATCTCCACATCTTTGAGGAGAAGTTAATCTAAGGCCCTGTCTCCCCATCCACTTGACGTACCAGAGCCAATAAGAAGAGAAGAATATTCTCCCCATAGTAATATAAATATATTTTATCCAGTCAATATTACTTCAATAATAAAAAGTATGATCTAGAAATTTACTGCATTGTCACCTTAGGAACCCCATTATGTGCAAATTGGCTGTTATTTTTCCAATGTTGGAACAGTGCATAGAGTTGAAAAGGAGGTGTGATGTCCTTGTGTTTGTTAGCAGTGTATATATGCAAGTTCTTTAATCTCTGGAAATCCATATGTGTTTGCCTCTGATGGCCAGGGTAAATGTAACTGGGATCTGAGAATCGGTCCTGGTCACTGCCTGAAATAAGCCACCCTTTTCAAAATTTTAAGCACGTTTGATACAGACCTGGACAACCCTGCTTTGAGTGGGAGTCACATTAAGTCTTGATAAACAGTATGCTAAACACCAAGTTTGTTTTTTTGCTCATTCAGACAACAGTAGGGAAACGTTACACAATTCATTCCAGCTGTTCATTTCTAATTAATAGATGAGTGATGCCAGTCTGCATATTTAGATTGTATTAGTCTGACTTCAAATGTGCATTGCCTTATTTTCTCAGAAGGCCAGTAAGTACAGGTGATCTATCTTAACACATTTTTGCCATTGCACAGAACGAGGTGAAATGATTCCAAAAGATTATTTAAAAATATACATTCAGATACACAATATTTATTTTGATTTCTTAAAGAAAGCTATTTAATTAAGATCCATTATCCACTATGCTGTCAAGCATCTAATTAGTTTGCCTTTATGATTTATATTTACATTAACAAATGCAAGAAGAAAAATAAGCAAAGTCAGCATTCCGACATTCATCCATGTTAGATTGAAAAATGAATAGATATTATTCGTACCAAGCAAGGTGTAACAGGAGAAGTGGAGTCTGTCAGAGGTTTGTTGTTATACATTATTTTACATTAATAAAGGATTATCTTAGTAAAGGACTATCTCCTACAGTAATATCACATTTGAATTCACACTGAAAGACAGCAAGGCAGTAATTAATGCGTAACCCTTACCTTTCTGGCACTTGCAAACAATGTAAATGAAGCTCTAAAATGGCTTTTCTTACAGTCGGTGGTCGGCACTGAAGCAGGAATGCTCTGAATAAAACTGTCAGATAGCTCTTGGTACATCAGATCTTGTGAAGCCAGATTGCTTGCTCTGTCTCTACTTAAATCTCACTGGGGGAGCAGCCCGTATGCCAGCCTTGCATCCTAACAAGCTCTAGCTATTGTTGGCTCCTGCAGTCTCTGAGGGCAGACCCAGTACCAAGCTCCTTCTGTGTCCTTGTTCGAGACAGTACTGCATTCAGAGCCTTAGAATACATACAAAATTCATCTGGCACGGGAGGGGGAAGGGAGAAGAAGGAGGAAGGGAGGCTTTTTGCTTGTGCTAAGGTGGTTCAGCTTGCAGCTGAGAGATAAGAGAGGGGAAAGATTGAAAAGGTCTACATGAGAAGGCATTTATTTTAGTATTTTGATTCTGGAGATTAAAGCCCAGTCTGTGGCTGAGAAATGCATTGAAAGGTTCTTTTATGGGAGTTTGCATATTCTTAAAATTTTGGCAAGCCCTTTCAGCTTTCCGAGTAATTGTCTCGGCTAGAATAAAATAATATTGAACAATCGAAAGCTGCATAGTCAACATATACAGTAAACTGTACTCCAAGTTTAAACTCAAAAACTGAAGGCATCCTTATTTCTTATTACAGCTAGGATGATATGTTTAACTTCAGATCTTTTTATAAGCTGAAGTACATTGAGACTCATAATTGTTATTTGTTTAAAACAAAGGTTATTTATATATTATTATAGATGTAAAATTATACCAATGTGAATATAAATAAATAGTATTGCAACAATATTATAAAGGTGGGTTTTTAGTAGACACTTCCTTGTTCTAAATTCTCTGCTCCCCTTATGCTAGAATTTCACGTGGAACCAGGGGGGAATTTGAGGGTAATTTGACTCTATGTCCCTCGTGTAAAACCAAATGGCGTGTTAGCAACTCATTTTACATTTCTCCCCACTCATTGCCACTTTGCTTAACTTTAAAAAAAGGGAAGGAGATGAATGAGCCATCGATTCACTTTTGATGCTCCACAAGATGGAACAAGTTCAAATTTAACCCATTGGGTGTGAAATACAGATTCGCTGGTTACCCGAGCCCTTGCTGAGTGCTGAAGTAGCCAATTCCATGGACTGCATTCATAATAAAACTAAAGTTAGATCAATGAGGAGGCAGCACCAAGTTTGCACCTCCATGATAAAAACTGCAGCCAGCTCCCTGCATCTGAACACACACCCAACCTGATATGATGCAGAACAATATCTAACTAGGAAAGGAAAATAGGGACAAAACCCAGCCATTGCGTTTACAGTGCAGTGGGTTTGAATCGAGTTTTCAAAGCTGACCAAAAATATCATAGAATCACGGATTGATCATGGCACAGAAGGAGGTCCTTCAGCCCATTATCTCCATGCTAGTAGTGGATTAGAAACCTGGGGAATGCTCCCTGGATATGTGTAATATATGACTATCTACAAATCCAACATTTCCTGTCAAACAGTTTGGAAATGACTTATCTGTCCGCTCGAACACCCTCCACAGAATACAGATTTCATGGGCTACACTAACCTCACAAACAGAGATACAGAAAACATCAATTTCTCAAACCAATAAACTTTTCCCAGTTCTGATGATCAGCTTATTGATCTGAAATATCATCCTTGTCGCTCTCCTTTGATGTCATCTGACCTGATGGATATTTCCAACATTTTGGTTTGCTTCTCAATGACCAGTTTAAATGTTTGCCAGGAGTCGGGATAATCCTGCTCTTTTTTGGACTGTGCTGTGGGATCTTTCTCTGTACATTCACAGGTAGGGGAGGCTTCAGTTGAACATGCAATCAAAACTTTTTATTTATCTCAGTCCTACAGTGAAGCCTAAACTTGGATTATGTACTTAAAGTGTAGGCTCAGTCCACAACAGTTAACTCATAGTCAAGAGTGCTCTAACAACAGGATAATTGTCTGAAGAATAAGTTTTTGTCCTTGGGCTTAGATTTGCCTTATACCAGTTGCAACATGCACCTCAAATCTGTTGCCATGGTTTAACATGAAAGAGTGTTATTATCTTTTCTGTGCTGTTTACTCCCTTCTGTTTAAGGCGGAGATGGTGTCCTAGGTGGGAATTGCGTAGTAGTCCAACTGTCCAGGCTGAGGCTGTTGCAATGCAGGTTTAATTCTCACTATGGTAGCTGGTGGCATTTTAAATCCAACCAATGAAATCTGCAATTGAATGTTAGCCTCAGAAATGGTGACCAGGAAACTATCAACAATTCTCATAAAAAAATCCACAACAAAAAACAAAGAACTGCGGATGCTGGAAATCTGAAGTAAAAACGTAAGTTGCTGGAGTAACTCAGCTGGTCATTGGACCCCGAGAGATTGACTCTGCTTTCTCTCCACAGATGCTGCCAAACCTGCAGAGTTTCTCCAGCAATTTCTGTTTTGGTTTCATAAAAACCAATTTGGGTTGATTCCTGTCTTTTAGAAAAGGAAATCTGCCATCCTCACCTGCTCTGGCCTACATATAGCTCTTACCTACACATGACTCAATAGCAGCATTCAAGAAGCACCTGGATGAACACATGAATAGGATGGGGATAAAGGGATACAGATCCTGTAAGTGATGACAGTTTAGTATGGAAGGGTAAAATGTGTTGGCACAGGCTTAGAAGGCTGAAGGGCTCTGTGCTGTATTGTTTTTGTTCTTTGACTCCATATCCAGTAGTGGCTTCTGAAGCAGCTTAGGAAATCCCTGAATTCATGGACAATCAGAATGGGCAATAAGTGCTGGACTTGCCAACAATGCCCATATTCCGTGAAAGAATACCGTAAAAAAACTTCTCATTGATCATCTCTCTTAGCTGTCCATTTTGGTCTGCTTGTTTCTTTAGTTGTCCACACTATCCACCTTTAACAACGCTCCTCTATTGTCACTAAATTATCAGACTCCTAGTGAACAAATAGAAATTTCCTCCAACTATCTATTGGGAGCTCCAAAGCCATTGTACTTTCAACAAACATTGTTCCTTACTTCCAACTCTATTCCTCTTCATGGCAACTATCTGACCCTGAAGTTGATTGTAATCTTGTGCTATATCTCACCATGCGATGAAAGCTCTGGAATGAAACTATACACCACCCTTTGGCCCTTCGAGTCTGCACTGACAGAACTACCACTAAAAATGAATTAATACCAATTTCCTGCACTTCTCCCATATCCCTGAATGGGACCAAGAATGTCTATTTCTCATCTGGCATCATCGAACATCATCCTGCCTCACTTATCTGCTGAAAACCTCATTGGGGTCTTTGTAATCTCCAGACTTGGCTCTTCAATCTTGGGTCCATCTCCCCATGCATTCATACCATAACTCTAATAAATCCAAAGATGTGCAGGTTAGGTGAATTGGCCATGCTAAACCGCCCATAGTGTTAGGTGTATTAGTTGGGGTAAATATAAGGTAGAGGAATGGTTCTGGGTAGGTTACTCTTCGGAGGATTAGGTGTGGACTGGTTGGGCCAAAGGGCCTGTTTCCACACTGTAGGGAATCTAATCTAAAATATTTTTTAAAAGTCCTATTGCACACATTGACCTACAATAGCTCCTGGTTAAGCAATACCTCAATTTTAAAATTTGCACCCCTGTTTTCAAACCCCTCCCCATTTCAATAACCTTCTAGGCCTACGCAACCCCTAATGGTATCAAAGAAGCCCCACCCCCACCCCCGCCACATTCTAATATTTGGCAATTTTAATTGCTCCACGTTTGGCAGTGATTCTTTCAGCTCCGTGGCCCATTGGCTCTGGAATTCCTTGCCCAAACCTCTCCATCTCTTTACCTTTATCCTTTAAGATGCTTCTTAAAACCAACATTTTTCATCAAGCTTTCAGACATGTGGCTTCATATTTCTTATGCGGTTTGATGTCAAATCAGGTGACCTAGGGATACTGTGAAGCCCTGAGGACATATGATTGAATTTAAAAAAACTTCATATATTGCTGCAAAAAGTCTTATCTTGTTGAACTTCTCACCTTGCACCCGTAAGGACAATGCTTGAGAACACAATTTAGGGATAGAATAACATTTATATTGAGTCAGAGGAGATTTTTGAATTGGTTGGCAAGCAGTCTCTGAATAGAAACTTCATTACCATGGAGAATGCACTGTTATTAAAGATTGACAGTTAACTGTCAGGCTTTTTAAAAAAAAAATGAAATCAGGCAGGTTGGCTTATTGGATATGGCATTTTCCTGAGAGGTGAAACAGTTATTGGCCATCAGCTATTTGTTGAGTTGAAACTGGTGCAGTGCTGCACATGTTCTTGCTGTTTGCAAAGAATAGCTCCCAATGTATTAATAAATGTAGTGTCCGTACATGCAAATGAACCACACTGTGAGGCCAACTGATAATCTTAAATTGGTTGTCAGCACAATCCTTTGCACACCTGAGATTATTCAGTAAATATCCAATTGCAGAGTAACATGTAATATTGGAGTTTGTATTGTGGGCTTTTCAAGTATAGGCCCATTGGGTACAGTCCAAAAATATGTAAGCTCTACATAAGTAAGTTGTTATAGTTTGCACTGCCCCATATCCCATTTTGAACCTGTGAATCTCTAGTTTAACATGGCTCCTTTGATTGAAGCATTCAAGGTGGCATTAAAGGATTATTTAAATAGAATCAATAAGCAAGATTACTGGTTAAGAAAAGCAGGACATTGGCACTAAGACATAATGATCATTTGGATAATCACATGCAGCATGGTGGCTCAGTGGTTAGCACTGCTGCCTCACAGCACCAGAGACACGGGTTCAATTCCAGCCTTGGGTGACTCTCTGTGTGGAGTTTGCACATTCTACCTGTGTCTGTGTGGGTTTCCTCAGGTGCTCTAGTTTCCTCCCACACTCCAAAGATGGTGAATTGGCTATACTAAGTTGTCCAGAGAAATGCAGCTACGTAGATTAGCCATGGGAAATGCAGGTTTACAGGAGTAGGTCTGGGTGGAATGCTCTTCAGAGGATTGATGCACACTCAATGGGCCTCAGTGATTCCACACTGGAGGGATTCTATGGAGAGCTAGTGTAGACATAATGAGCTGAATAGCTTCTTCTGCACTGTTACACTCATAGAGTCATAGAAATGTACAGCATGGAAGCAGAGCTTTTGGTTCAACCCGTCCATGCTGACCAGATATCCTAAATTAATTTAGTCCCATTTGCCAGCATTTGCCTCCCATTTAGAGGTATATCCCCCTAAACGCTTCCTATTCATATACCCATCTAGATGCTTTTCAAATGTTGTGAGTATACCAGCCCCCACCACTTCCTCATTCCATACGTGCACCCCACTCTGTGTGAAAAGGTTGTCCCTCAGGTCTCTAATAAATTTTTCATCTCTCGCTTTAAACCTATGCCCTCTATTTCTAAACTTGCCCTACCCAGGGAAAAGACCTTGCGCTATTCACCCTATCCATACACTTCATGATTTTATAAACTTCATCCTTCAGCCTCCAACAGTCCATGGAAAGTAGCCCCAGCCTATTCAGTCTCTCCTTATAGCTCAAACCCTCCAACCCTGGCAACATTCTTGTAAATCTTTTCTGAACCTTTTCAAGTTTCACAACATCTCTCTGTGTTGCAGGGAGACCAGAATTGCATGCAGTATTCCAGAAGTGGCCTGACCAATATCCTGTAGAGTTGCAACATTTCCTCCCCCTCCTATACTCAATGCTCGGAGCACTAAAGTCAAGCATACCAAGTGCCTTCTTCACTATCCTTTCTATCTGTGACTCCACTTTCAAGGAACAATGAACCTGCACTCCAACGTCTCTTTGTTTGCTAACATTCCCCAGGACTTTACCATTAAGTGTATAAGTCCTGTTCTGATTTGTCTTTCCAAAATGTAGCACTTTACCTTTATCTAGATTAAACTCCATCTGACATTTTGTGATGCATCGACCCTTCTGATCAAGGTCCCTTGTACTCTGAGGTAACCTTTGCTGTCCACTACCATTCCAATTTTGGGGTAATCTGCAAATTTACTAACCACACTTTCTGTATTCACACCCAAATTATTGATGTAACCTCTGTGATTTTGTGATTTTCTGTGGGGCATTGGATGAACCTGGAGGTTTCTTTCTGCACTGTCTGTGCATTTGTAACTTTATTTCCAAAACCACAGGGCATTCCATAAAAAAACAAGGAGAACAAGATGGACTTTGAGTGTATGAGCCTCCAGGGGTGCTTACCTCTAACATGGGCCCACCAAGTACTTTGTTAACAACATGTAATTGCACCTCCAGAGCAGCAAGTGGCGATAATGGTGATGGGAGGATCTGGTTCCCATGTCCTTCGAGCTGATGAAGGGTCATTCAATCGCATCGTCCTCCTGGATTGCTCCTATTGATTAACCAGGGGCAAGATACTGAAAGATCACCTGGTAGAAGCAGTGAATGATGAGAATGTCCAGATAAAGTCAAAGATACTTAATAATGACAAACCTTAATCACTGCTCATTGAAGTGTGGGACCACATCATCCAGATCATATGCAAGGATTGAACATCTAAGACCAGGAGAGAGGTGACCATAAGTGAGGTGATGATCAGTGCAGACAGGGATTTAGACATCAGGCTAAAAGGCCGGCCAAGTAAGTTGCTACACAGTAAATGTTAATCTAGTTCTTGCTATCTCCACATTAAGCCTTATCGCAAAACTTGTTCAAGGGCTGATCCAAAGAGGTGATAGAATTCTGATAGGGTTGGGCACTTCAAACAAGACTGCACTTAACAACTACTGCCACCACTACTGTCAGGCACAAGCGATCCCATCCAGTGCTGCGGCCTTCCCTTCTCACGTTCAGGTATTAAATCTATGGCATTCCCTATCATATTGCATTAAGCACTCCCTGTCTCTAATCATCACATGCTTCATCACTTGCAGTTTTTTACTGTTGGTGACCCAGTCAACACTCCATTGGAAATAAGGACATTGAAGATGTCCATGGTCAAACAGACAAACTGGTGGACATCACGAATACATGAGAATGCAATTTGGCTTCTGTAATGTCCCTGCTACTGTCATGCTCGGGATGGATAAAGCTTTTGCTGACCCTAAATTCCAGCTGTGTAACTGGGTGCAATACTCATCAATATTTGAGGAAACATTACACAGGCATCTTGCTCCACACACTGAAGGTGTATCACCTTGTACAGGACCTGACACTATTTGGGTAGCAGTACCTCTGGCTGTTCTTTTACCTGTCATTGTTCTTGAAGGCTCACACCAGTGTCTTCGACTGGTCAGCAGCGTCAGGTCTTGCTAGAGTGTCCAATGTCACTGATAGCAAAGCTCCTATTTAGTGTATCTCAAGGAGTCACCTTTGTTACCATATGACAAAAGAATATGATCCCCATACAGATTGTCAATTTCAGCAGTAGAAATGTTTGCCACAAGCCCAGAAAGGCTATATATTTGCTGCTGCCACGGACAGTGAACAAACTGGAGGAAAGACTGGCTACCATCTTTGATCGTTTGTTGGAGTCTAACTCGGAAGTCAGACCAGAGAGGTGTCAACGTTTCCTGACAAAAATATGATACTTGGGGCAGTTCAAGGCCAAAGAAAACATTACTTCTGACAATGAAAAATTCCAAGTCACAGTGGAGTAACTCCAGCCTAAGATGGGGAGAGAACTGTCTGGATCCTTTGGTCTATATGTTTACTATTGAGGTCTTTGCAAAACTGTGCACAGTTGGCCATTCCACTCCAAAATTATGCTAGACAACTAGAGATTAATTCAGGAGTGATTGTGAACGGATGTAAAAGGCATGATACTTTGACTGGCATCACAAGGAGATAGGAGATAGATTCCAGCATGGGAAGTCTCCTTTTGTACCTTCAAGTGGAAGCTTGTCTCATCATCCGTCCTTGGATACCCAGATTTTCAACTCCTTTTCATCCTGGAAACTGCTGCCAATTTTCTTGGCCCAGGAGTGGTTCAAGGGAAGACCAAGTGTGGTTATTGTTTCAGCCAATCAGAATCTCAAGTTGAATCAGAGGAGAATTACTTTCAGTGTGAAACTTGAATTGCTGGCCTTAAGGAAATCTGTTTCCCAGAGGCTCACAGACATTCTAATGAGTGCAGGGTTTGACATATTTACAGACAACAGCTGTCTCAGCTGCGTTTAAACATCTGCCAAGCTGGGAACAACAGTGACCCAATGGGCCATTGAAGCCACACTGTTTAGATTCCAGATCCATAACAGGTCAGGTAAAAACAATGCAACTCCTTAGTTGGAAGACTGACCATAGAAGGCATCACCTCCCCCTCCCATCTGCCCACTCCCCTCTCCCCCCCCCCCACTTCCCCACTCCCCCCCTTGCTGGACAGGAGGAGTCTGTGGTTAATGCTACCCCTGTGCCCCACTTCAAAGATGGCATTCCGACCCCAATTCACTATTTCATTTGAACTGGGATTCTTCAGATTGTGGCTGGTGTGTTTAAGAGTGAGACTCGAACCAAGTCTAGCCAGGTTTCCCCAGTGTGGTTTCATCTATCTGTAAAGAGGACCTCAGACAGCTTTAGCTGATTCACGTGGACATCCGTAAAAGACAGCATTGCTGGATAGCTCAATATCCACCAACCCCAGCACCAGATGGTGGGGGAGTCCAAACCAGCATGGCAAATGTTGAGGTGCTGGAAGAGCAGCTGGGAGGAGATGGAGTCCTCTTTTGGGTAATTCATGACAGGGATTAAGAGTGGTGAAGTTACTCATACTCTCTGAGAGTCTGAAGTGTCTTGTGTTGATGGTGGCACTTGGCCAAACAGGACACCGAGTGACAGATAAGATGACTGCCCTGATCAGACAGGGGTATCACAAACCTGGCATGGCTACTGATGTTTATAACTAGTGGTCCAATTGTGAAAGGTTTACTCCAGCCAAAGCAGAGAAGCAATTTCAGCCCAGTATGGAAACCCTGGTCACCAAGAGACGCCTAGAGGGATTTGCAAGGCGTTTTACTGTCCTTCACTCCAGTAGTAATGTACACATGGTGGTATGACCATAAGATCATGCGATAAAGGAGCAGAATCAAATCAGTCAGCTCATTTGATCACAGCTGATATGTTTTTCAACCCAATTCTTCTACTTTCTCCCTGCATTCTTTGATCCTCCTATTAATCAAGAACCAATCTATTTTTGTTAAAAAAAATCGCTCAATGTTTTGGCTTTGGCAGCACCCTGTGCCAATGAGTTCGGGAGATTGACCATCCACTGGCTGAAAAAGTTCCTCCTCATCTCAGTTCTAAAAGGCTGTCCCTCTACTCTGAGGCCATACCCTCGGATCCTAATCTCGCTGACTGGTGGAAACATACTCTCCACATCCACTCTCTCCAAGCTGCTCAGTATTCTGTCAGGCCCAATGGGATCCCTCCCTCATCCTTCTGACCCCATCGAGTATAGATCCAGAGTCCTCAACCACTCCTCATATGACAAGCCCTTCATCCGCTGGATCATTCTTGTAAACCTCCTCTGGACCCTATCCAATTCCAGCACATCCTTCCTCAGATACAGGGTTCAATTCTGCTCACAATATTCCAAGTGTAGTCTGACCAGAGCCATATACAGCTTCAGCAGTACATCTCTGCTCTTGTATTCTAGCCCTCCCAAAATGAATACTCACATTGCATGTCTTTATAACTGCCAATTGAACCTATATGATAAGTTGAAGAGAATCCTGAATACGGACTCCCGAGTCTCTTTGTCGTTCCGATTTCTGAAGCCTTTCTCCATTGAGAAAATGGTCTATGCCTCTATTCTTCTGACCAAAGTGCATAACCTCACACATTCCCCCATAGCACTCCATCTGCCACTTCTTTGCCCACTTTCCAAGCCTATCCAAGTCCTTCTGCAGCCTCTCCGATTCCTCAATGCAACTATCCCTCCAACTATCTTTACGTCATCGATAAATTTAGCAGCAATGTCCTCAGTTCCTTATACACCCGGTTCATGCAGACCATTGCTATCCATAACCACAAGGTTTCAATTCCAGTCAGGGTGTTAGTATGTAATTGGTTTGGTGTCCTGTGCCAGATTGGTAGTGATCAGTGTGCAAATTAAACAGCAAGATCCTACAAGAGCTTTTTAAAGTCTATAGCATTGTCAAGAGCTACATGACTCCCTTAATATCCATAGAGTAATGCACAGGGTAAGTGATTCAACCAGACTCTGTATACAATGGCAGCAAGGTATCATTACTCTGTACTTAAAGATTTTCCTTCAAAGATGGCACCTTTGTCACTGCAGCACATCTTCAGTGCTATAGTGAAGTGTTGGATGTGTCCTTGGGTTCTTACCATGAAGTCAACCACTGTTATTTAAGTGAAATGATTTATTTGGCTGTAAATTGCTTTGGAACATCCTGAGATTATGAAAGACGCTATGTAAATTTAAATCGATTTCTTGTTTCCATTTTCTTCAGTTAGCTGTTTGGCCTCCTCTCCATCCATGGTCACCTAACATAAAGTATAATAGAAGCCTTCTCAGAATGTTAATTTGGAAAAGACAAGCAAGACTCAAAAAGACATGCCACTGATGCTTGTTATGCATTTAAACCTGACAAGAGACTGTTTATTTCAGTAGGGATCAACTTGACTTCATAGGCCATACCAAAGATTCTGAGATTACCATAATCAGAACCATTTGATTGACCCCCATGTCCAATTTGTTTTTTTAAAACAATGCAGTAAAAGGAAACCTACACAGATATACAAAGTGGATTTCATTTTCCCCACAGCTTTGCCGAAATGAAATGGCAGGTCTCAATTTCTTAAAGCATGCATGGGTCATGACCCTTAAAAATAAATTAATCAACATTTATTCATCCCACCTCTCGGTAATTAGAGGGATGAGTTAAAAGCTTTACAAAGTATTATTGCAAAAAGGTTATGCTAGATTCAGCAGTGAATACTTAGCACTAAGAAAACTATTAGAGTGCCTGAAACAACAAAAAAATTCCTGATATATAGAATGCTACAGATATCCTTCATTCAACATCTCAGTTATAACTTCTCACCTTGCTACCCAAACATAACTACCAGAAATTACAGGTTTGACAATATTCCATTCCTCTTCATTCAAAAAGTAATTTCTGTCAAAAATAGAAATTTCTGGGAAAGCTCAGCAGGTCTGGCAGCATCTGTGGAGAGAAATCAAAGTTAATGTTTCGGGACAGGTGACCCTTCCTCAGAATCTCACTGGATCCAAAATGCGAACTCTGGTTTCTCTCTACGGATGCTGGCATACCTGTTGAGCTTTTTCAGCAATTCCTGTTATTGCTTCTGATTTCCAGCATCCGCAGTTCTTTCGATTTTTACTTTTCAGTTGTCACTTTTTGCTTTCCAATGTGATTGCTTAATTCAAATTATTGGACATCTTGTTTTCTGCAAGAAGTAACCTTGATTAATTGCATCTCCTGACAGTCATGGAAGCGTGGAACCCCTACAGTGCAAATAGAGGCCATTCGGACCATCAGGTCTATATGACCCTCTGAAGACTCTTTCCCCTACCCCCATCCAACACCACCACCATCACCACCACCCTATCCTCATTACCCCACATTTACCATGGCTAATCCACCTCACTTGCAGATCCCTATATACCACAGATAATTTAGCATGGCCAATCCACCTAACCTGGACATCTTTGGACTGTGGCAGGAAACCGGAGCTCCTAGGAGAAACCTGTGCACACACAGGGAGAATATGCAAATTCGGATAGTCGCCTGAGGCTGGAATCGAACCCGGATCCCGGGCACTGTGCACGCTGTCTCATTTATTCAAAGGATTTCGCATTACTGGCTGGTCCAATATTTATTTCCCATCCCTAATTGTCCAGAGGGCAATTAAGACCCAACAATATTGCATTGGTCTGGATTCACACGTAGACCAGATTAAGTCTGGATGGAAGTTTCCTTCCTTCGAGGATATTACTGAACTATCTATTTTTTCCCCACAGTAGGCAATGTTTTCATGGTCATCATTAGATTCTTAATTTCAAATTTATTTTTAATCAAATTAAAATTTCACCATGAGAGGATTTGAACCTGGATGCCCAGAACACCACCTGGGTCTTCAGATAATCAACACCCCTTCTTTGGGTGAGATGTTTGCTGACACATTACCAGAGTTTAAAACCCGCAACCCATAAAAACCAACTCCTCAGCCCCCAGTATCAGTCCCTCTCCACCCCATCCACCTCAGCCATTGCTGCCTCCTCCCACATTCAATGCCTCCGCATCGTGAATCTCCCCCTATTCCACTCATACCCTTCCACCGCTTATCCGAGGTCTGTTACTGGTGTCACAGTAAGCTGTTCTTCAGGCTCACTTCCCTGGCAAGCTGCCTGTTGCAGCTCACGGCTTGCTCAAAATGAGGTCCATGGTCCCATATTAGAGGGGTGCTTTGGACCTCACCATTCAGAGACAGGGGACAATGCCTACTAAACCAAACATTCCCAACAAAAGAATAAAATTCACATTCATGTGAAATCCAAATTAATAAAGTTAGTCCAGAGGAGCTATACTCTTATCATAGTATAATGCTCACTCTACTCCTTCCTAACTTCAGCAAGCCAATGCAGTTAGGGAGGCAAATGATACATTGGCCTTGACTGTAAGAGGAGTTAAGGATGGAACATGGATGTCTTAGCACAGCTGTATGGGTGGGTCTACACCAGTGGTATTCATGTGATATGCCATGGTGAGGTGATGTGGTAGCTGATGTATTGATGATCTTTCACTATAACATTGAGACATACAGCTCCTGTCACATGAGGATAGGGAGTGGGCCATATAGTACTGAAGAATACAAGAAACTTTTACTCCAGCTTGTGGTAGCTGGATATGCACATTACAATCGCAGCCACTTGCCTATCTAGGATCAGCATAAGCAGTTCAGTTGTACTGCAGTATGCCTTTGTCAGTATGTCATGCTCCAAGAGGACAGAGCTTATTACAGTGGAGACTGAAAGCTTCATATCACTAGGTCACATGTCATCATACGGTGATGACATCATCAGTGTATCAGCTGCAACACATGCACAACATTCCCCTCTTTCCAAAGAAAATAAATTCCAAACACAAACATAGAAACGTGAACATGTAGAAGATAGTAGCAGGAGTAGGCCATTCTGCTATTCAATACGATCATGGCTGATCACCCAATTCAATGGCCTATTCCCACCCTGCTCCATATCCCTTGATCCCTTTAGCCACAAGAGCTATATCCACCTCCTTTCTGAAGACACACCATGATTTAGCCTCAGCCACTTTCTGTGGTAATTAATTCCACAGGCTCACCTGTCTCTTGGTGAATAAATTTCTCCACATCTCAGTGCTAAGAGGTTCACTCCTTCGTCTTCATTTCATAGTAACAGAAGCAGGAGTAGGCCATTTGGCCCATTGAGTCTGTTCCGCCATGAAGATCATGGTTGATCTATCCATTGTCTCAGCTCCTCCTACCTGCATTATCCCCAAAAGACTTAATTCCCCAACCATGCAAAATCCCACCCACCTGTGTCTTGAATATATTCAATGAAATTGCCTCTACTGCTTGCTTGGGCACAGAATTCCATAGATTCACTACTTTCTGGGAAAAGTAACTCCTCCTCATCTCTGTCCTCAATCTACTCCCCCTAATCTTGAGGCCATGATGCCTAGTCTCAGTCTCTCCCACCAGCAGAAACGACTTACTTGCCTCTACCTTATTGATCTTTTTCATAATATGTCGCTATAAGATTTTCTTTCATTCCTCTAAATTCTAACGAGTACAGTCCAGTGTGGCTCAACCTCTCCTCATAGGGTGACTCCCCCCCAGTCTCCGGAATCAACCTGGCGAACCTCCTCTGCACCACCTCCAAAGCCAATCCATCCTTCCTCAAATCAGTCAGCCAGAATATCATACAATACTCCAGGTGCAGTCTCACCAACACCTTGTACAATTGCAGCAGAACCTCCCTGTTCTTAAATTCAATCCCTCTAGCAATGAAAACCAATATTCCATTTGCCTTTCTGATTACCTGCTGAACCTGCAAATCAACTTTTAGCGATTCACGTATGAGCACTCCTAAGTTCCGCTGCACAACAGCATGCTGCAATATTTCACCATTTAAATAATACTCTAACCTACTATTTTTATTTCCAAAGTGGATAACCTCACATTTGCCAACATTGTACTCCATCTGCCAGACCTTTGCCCACTCACTTAATCTTCCTAAATCTCTCCGCAGACTCTCCACATCCTCTGCACAGTTTGCCTTTCCACTCAATTTAGTGTCATCAGCAAACTTGGATATGTTACACTTGGTCTCCTCTTCCAACTCATTTATTTATATCATGGACAGTTGCAGGCAATTCTTAAACTATGACTCCTAGTTCTGGAGTTCCCCACCATTGGGAACACCCTACATCTAACCTGTTTAATTCTGTGAGAATTTTATAGGTTTCTATGAGATTTCCCCTCCTTTTTTAAACCCCACAGAATATAATCCGAACCAACTCAGTCTCTCCTCATACATCAATCCTACTATCCTAGAAATCAATTTGGTAAACTTTTGCTATATTCTCTCCATAGCAATAGCATCCTTCCTCAGATAAAGAGACCAAATCAGAAAATTTCAGGTGTGACCCGACCAATGACCTGTATAATTGCAGCAAGACATCCTTGTTCCTACACTTGAATCCTCTCGCTATGAAGCCCAACATACAGTTTGCTTTCTTTACTGCCTGTTGCATCTACACACTTACTTTCAGTGACAGGTTGTCAGATGTTGTCAGATGTTGAGAGATTGGGCCGACAGTGGTCTAGAAGACATGTATAAAATGCTGGCAGGGCTGGACAGACTGGATGCAAGGGTAATACTCCCTGTGGCTGGGCAGTGTGGAACAAGGGCTCATCGTCTCAGGATATGGCCAGCCATTTAGGACTGAGATGAAGAAAATTTATTTTTATTCAGAGTGTAGTGTATCTGTGGAATTCTCTATCACAAAAACCAGAGTGGGACAAGTCACTGAGTATGGCATGGAGAGAGAATATCAGCCACGAACATATTGAATGGTGGAGTAGGTTCTGTGGATCAAACCTACTCTTATTTTCTACAGTATTCCACACCACAGCCTCACTGGAGTCGAATAAAGTGATAGAGGCATTTAGAATAGCATATCCAATATTGATGCAGAATAATTAATTATGTTGGTATTTTATCACCTGTTTTAAATGTTGCAATTGAATTCAATCCATTTTAAAATGGATAAAAAAGGCAGAGCATTCAACCACCGCTGTGTGTGAGAATACTCACTGCCATGCCAACACACAAGGCAGATAATGTTTATCTTCCCAAGCTAAAATAGCCATCTTTGCTGTGTTCTGTCTTAAGCACATCTATCTTTAGTGTGCAGACATGTCCCCATGGAGAAAAGACTATGCAGCTTTAAGAACAGCAGCAACATTTTTGCACTGTATCCAAAATATCCATTTTCACTGCCTTTGCTTCGGTCACTGCTGGACCCAATTTGTTTCAAATGATCAATTTCTTGGGCCATTCCCCAGTCTCAGATCCATTATGGACTGACACCTATGTTCATTATCTCCACCTCCAGACAACATAAAGTGTAAATAAGTCAATTGGTAACCTCAAGTCAAATCAGCATTTTCATAGGATCTCATAGTATTACGAAGGCATCTTAAACTCTTTGAAATATCTTTCACAACTTTGAAAAATTATATTTATAAAAAGTAATTTTGTATCTGCTAGCTCCAATCTAGTTTGTAATTATTAAAGTAAAACTTCAGGTTAAGGATCTGAAGTGTTTTACTTTCTCAAGGGGCGGCATGTTCTGCCTCTGCTCCACATTTTATATTCTGAGCGTTTGTAGTAACTTCTTGATAATTTTACAAAGATAAACAATTATAGATAAATATATTTGAAAGAGACCCATGACACTTTGACTTCCAAAGTTTGCACAGAACCATGTTTCTTAAATGATTATATACAGTTCTCAGAATTTTGAGAAAGGGGGAGGGGAGAAGACATTCAAGACTGAGGTCAAGAAACAAAACAGCTATCGGAGGTTTCTTCAGAACTGTGGTTAAGTATGATAGTTCCCTTGTTGCAACTTTAAAAAAAATACAAGTTAAAGAAATCTTGTTTTAAGCTTGCATCAAGGCAACAGTTGTCAATATGACAACTGTCTGCTTTTAATATATTTAATTGAATCATAATTTGCCTTAAGAGTAAACCTAACTGGTCAAGTAGGAAGTCCTGATGAAAGGTTCTGACCTGAAACGTCCACTCTCCTGTTCCTCTAATGCTGCTTGACCTGCCGTGCTTTTTTCCAGCTCCACTCTTTATCCATGATGACTCACCAACATCTGCAGTCCTCACTATCTCCCAGTACCGTTAATCATCCAGCTTGTTTCTGCCTCATCCTGTCATTGGAAATACAGCCATTCATTTCTCCTGAACCTTCTTCACATTTAGCTCAAATCACAAGTTTCAAAAATTTTTCTCTGTACTTGCTGCACCAGAGGCACAGAACCAACGTCAATCAAGTGGTGAATTATTTATCACTGCCTTGACGTTAACATGCTAATGGGGAATTTGATACATTCATCTCAGTTTTAGGTGAGTATGCGGACTCATTTTATAGGTTCATAGAATTCCAACTGTGTAGAATTTGGTCCATTGAGTCCACACCTTCCCTCTGCAGAGTATCCCACACTCACCCAGCCCCCACTCCTCACCATATTCCTGTCACCCGGCATTTCCCTTGGGTAATTCACCTAGCCTGCACATCCGAGGAAACTATTCTGTAATTGTGTTTCTGAATACAATTTCTCAGTTTTGCTTCAAGAGATGAGAAGGGTAACTAATGTGGTAAATGGTGAGTCAACTGTGATTTTATTTGCGTAAGTTTCTGGGGTGTGACTGTTATTGGGTGGTCAGAACACAGTCCTGAGTTCAGGCAGACCCAATTTAGCAAAGACCTCAATCTACAGTTTGGAATACACAAATTCATGAAATAGATGGGAATATTTTTTGGGGGCTGATAAGACCCATAAAACATTCACTATGTTAGTTATTTAAATTCTCAGCTCTTTAAATGATCTCTGCAAGAGTTCTTCAGGGTAGTGTCCTAGGGTCAATCATCTTTAGCTACTTTGTCAATGACCTTTCCTCCACCATAAGGTCAGAAGTGGGGATGTTCGCTGATGATTGCACAACGTTCAGCAGTTTTCATAACACCTCAGATACTGATGCAGTCCATGTTCAAATGCAGCAAAAATTGGACAAGTGGTAAATAACATTCACACTACATAAGTGCCAAGGCATGACCACATTCAACAAAAGAGAATCTAACCATCTATCCTTAAAGTCACTACAGCTGAATTCTCCAGCATCCTGGGGGTTACCATTGACCAGAAATTGAAGAGGACCAGCTGTATAAATACAATGGCTTCAACAGCACATCAGAGACTAGAAATCTAGTGGTATGAGCTCACTCCCCGACTCCCCAGAGCTTGTCCACCATCTGCAAGGCACAAGTAATACGAAGGAATATTCTCTTCTTGCCTGGACAAATGCAGCTCCAACATTATTCAGCATGCTTCAGCATTATCCAGGCCAAAGCAATCCACTTTAGTGGTGTCACATCCACTACCTTCAATAGTTACTATCTCTGCCACTGGCACATGGTTGTAGCAATAGGTACTGTCTACAATAAATCACCAAGGCCATTAGATAGTGTTTTTCAAAATTGCAGCCACTACCATCTAACCAAATGTGGCTTCAGAGCTACAGCAAAACTGAAGTTAACAGAAAGGTTGGCACATAGGAAGATAGTTGTGGTTGTTGGAGATCAGTCACCTCAGCGCAACCATCTTCAGCTGCTTCATCAGTGACCGTCCCTCCATCATAAGGTCAGAAGGGGGAATATCCACCAATGATTATACAATAGTCAATACCATATACAAATCCTCAGACACTGAAGCAGTCCATGTTCAAATGCAACTAGACCAGAGCAATATCCAGGCTTGGGCTGACAAGTGGCAAGTAATAGTCATGCCACATGCAATTATCAGGCAATGACTGTCTCCAATAAGAGATACTCTGACCATCACCCCTTGACATTAATGGTATCACCATCTCTCACTATCAACATCCTAGGGATTACTATTGACCAAGACTATGTCATATTATACTGTGACTACAAGAGCAAGTCAAAGGCTAAGAGACTTCTATTTTATTCATTCACAGGATGTGGACATCACTGACTAGGCCAGCATTTATTGCCCAAGCCCAATTGCTCAGAGGACAGTTAACAATCATTTGTAGGCTAGAGCAGGTAAGATGGCAGCTTTCCTTCCATAGAGGATATTAGTGATCCAAATGGATTATTATATCAATCGACACGAGTTACATGTCACTATTAGGCCAATTCTTTATTCCAGGCTTTTTAAAAACTTAATTCAAGTTTCACAGTCTGCCATCTTGAGGTTCAAGCCCATGTCTGTAGAACATTAACCTGGGATTTCTGGATCCTAGTCCAGTGACATTATCCCCACACCACAGCCTCTTCTAAGTTACTTGTAGTGGGTAATTCACATTTTGACTTCATCAAGGTGTCTACCATCTACAAAGCACATGTCTGGTGTGTGATGGAATGCACCCCAGTTGCCTTGATGAGTGCAGCTTCAACAACATTCGAGAGATTTGACACTAACCAGAAAGAAGCAACCTACTTGATTGACACCACATCCACAGATATCCACATCTGAAGATTCCTGAAGAAGGGCTTATGCCTGAAACGTCGATTCTCCTGCTCCTTTGATGCTGCCTGACCTGCTGCCCTTTTCCAGCAACACATTTTTCAGCTCTAATCTCCAGCATCTGCAGTCCTCACTTTTTCCTAAATATCCACATCTGTCACCACTGAAGCTCAGTAGCAGCAGTGTGCACCATCTATAAGTTGACTGGTTGAGTTTGTGTATCGCTGGACATAAGAGTGCATCTGGGAAAATGATCAAACAGTGAAATTCACAACTAATCTTGGGGGAACTGTTGGGCAAAGTTCACAGCACAGAATCAAATAAGTTAATTGTAGTTTTAAGTCTGTCCAAGAGAAAGGCTGCAGCAGTGGGTACAGTGGATTCTTTCTTGATTATATGTTTTTGGAGATAAGTCTCTTGATTAAACTTAAAATATAAGTCATAGCTATTAATTTAACCTGGGGCAGTGTTTGTAGAGGAATAAGATGGTATTATTTTCTGGGTCTGTAGATTGTGAAAGAGCAAAAATGGCCTTTGCAGTGATGTGTACTTCTTGTCAGATGTGGGAGTTTAAAGAGAGATTAAGGGTTACTGCAGATTATATCTGCCACAAATGCTGTTGGATGCGAATCTTATCAGATCGAATTGATCGGTTGGAGAGTCAGATAGAAGCGATGAGGAATTTGCAACTGCAACAGTATGTGATGGATGGCAGTTATAGGAAGGGGGGAAAGTCTCAGATACAGTCACATCGATGGGTTAACTCCAGGAAGGGTAAGAAAGGTAGGCAGCTAGAGCAGGAGTCTTTTGTGGATATACCCATTTCAAACAGGTATGCTGTTTTGGAAAATGTAGGGGGTGATGGTTTCTCAGGGCAACATAGCACAAACAGCCAAGTTTCTGGTATTGAGACTGGCTTGAATGCAACGAGGGGTATGTTGGCTTCCAAGAGTTCAGTTGTGTTAGGTGATTCTGTAGTCAGAGGTACAGACGGACGTTTCTGTGGCCAGCAGAGAAAAAACAGAATGGTGTGTTGTTTCCCTGGTACCAGGATCAAGGATGTCTCAGAGAGGGTGCAGAATGTTCTCACGGGGGAGAGGGGCCAGCAGGAGGACATTGTCCACATTGGAACCAACAACATTGGAAGGGAAAAGGTTGAGACTCTGAAGGGAGATTACAGAGAGTTAGGCAGGAATTTAAAAAGGAGGTCCTCAAGGGTAGTAATATCTGGGTTACTCCCAGTGCTACGAGCTAGTGAGGGCAGGAATAGGAGGATAGAGCAGATGAATGCATGGCTGAGGAGCTGGGGTATGGGAGAAGGATTCACATTTTTGGATCATTGGAATCTCTTTTGGGGTAGAAGTGACCTGTACAAGAAGGACGGATTGCACCCAAATTGGAAGGGGACTAATATACTGACAGGGAAATTTGCTAGAACTGCTTGGGAGGATTTAAACTATTAAGGTTGAGGGGTGGGACCCAGGGAGGTAGTGAGGAAAGAGATCGATCCAAGACGGGTACAGCTGAGAGTAGAAGTGAATCAGGGCAGGCAGGGACAAGGTAGGACTAATAAATTGAACTGTATTTATTTCAATGCAAGGGGCCAAACAGGGAAGGCAGATGAACTCAGGGCATGGTTAGGAACATGGGACTGGGATATCATAGCAATTACGGAAACATGGCTCAGGATGGGCAGGACTGGCAGCTTAATGTTCCAGGATACAAATGCAACAGTAAGGATAGAAAGGGAGGCAAGAGAGGAGGGGAGTAGCATTTTTGACAAGGTATAGCATTACAGCTGTGCTGGCAGAGGATATTCCTGGAAATACATCCAGGGAAGTTATTTGGGTGGAATTGAGAAATAAGAAAGTGATAATCACCTTATTGGGATTGTATTATAGACCCCCACAATAGTCAGAGGGAAATTGAGAAACAAACTTATAAGGAGATCTCAGCTATCTGTAAGAATAATAGGAAAGTTATAGTAGGCGATTTTAACTTTCCAAACATCGACTGGGACAACCATTGTGTTAAAGGGTTAGATGGAGAGAAATTTCTTAAATGTGTACAAGACAATTTTCTGATTCAGTATGTGGATATACCTACTAGAGAAGGTGCAAAATTTGACCTACTTTTGGGAAATAAGGCAGGGCAGGTGACTGAGGTGTCAGTGGGGGAGCACCTTGGGGCCAGTGACCATAATTCTGTTCGATTTAAAATAATGATGGAAAAGGATAGACCAGATCTAAAAGTTGAAGAACTAAATTGGAGAAAGGCCAATTTTGACGGCATTAGGCAAAACCTTTTGAAAGCTGATTGGAGGCAGATGTTCGCAGGTAAAGGGACAGCTGGAAAATGGGAAGCTTTCAGAAATGAGATAACAAGAATCCAGAGAAAGTATGTTCCTGTCAGGATGAAAGGGAAGGCTGGCAGGTATAGGGAATGCTGGATGACTAAAGAAATTGAGGGTTTGGTTAAGAAAAAGAAGGAAGCATATGTCAGGTACAGACAAGATAGATCGAGTAAATCCTTAGAAGAGTACAAAGAAAGTAGGAGTATACTTAAGAGGGAAATCAGGAGGGCAAAATGGGGACATGAGATAGTGTTGGCAAATAAAATTAAGGAGAATCCAAAGGGTTTTTACAAAGATATTAAGGACAAAAGGGTAACTAGGGAGAGAATAGGGCCCCTCAAAGATCAGCAAGGCGGCCTTTGTGTGGTGTCACAGAAAATGGGGGAGGATACTAAATGAATATTTTGCATCAGTATTTACTGTGGAAAAGGATATGTAAGATATAGACTGTCGGGAAATAAATGGTAACATCTTGCAAAATGTGCAGATTATAGAGGAAGAAGTGCTGGATGCCTTGAAACGGTTAAAGGTGGATAAATCCCCAAGACCTGATCAGGTATACCCGAGAACTCCGTGGGAAGCTGGAGAAGTGATGCTGGGCCTCTTGCTGAGATATTTGTTTCATCGATAGTTACAAGTGAGGTGCCAGAAGACTGGAGGTTGGCAAACGTGGTGCCACTGTTTAAGAAGAGCGGTAAAGACAAGCCAGGGAACTATAGACCAGTGAGCCTTTCCTTGGTGGTGGGCAAGTTGTTGGAGGCAATCCTGAGGGACAGGATGTACGTGTATTTGGAAAGGCAAGGACTGTTTCGGAATAATTAACATGGCTTTGTGCGTAGGAAATCATGTCTCACAAACTTGTATGAAGAAGTAACAAAGAAGATTGATGAGGGCAGAGCAGTAGATGTGATCTATATGGACTTCAATAACATGTTCAACAAGGTTCCTCATGGGAGACTGATTAGCAAGGTTAGATCTCACGGAGTATAGGGAGAACTAACCATTTAGATACAGAACTGGCTCAAAGGTAGAAGACAGAAGGTAGTGGAGGAGGGTTGTTTTTCAGACTGGAGCGCCACAAGGATCGGTGCTGGGCTCTCTACTTTTTGTCATTTATATAAATGATTTGGATGTGAGCGTAAGAGGTACAATTAGTAAGTTTGCAGATGCCACCAAAATTGGAGGTGTAGTGGACAGCGAAGATGGTTACCTCAGATTACAACAAGATCTGGACCAGATGGGCCAATGGGCTGAGAAGTGGCAGATGGAGTTTAATTCAGATCAATGCGAGGTGCTGCATTTTGGGAAAGCAAATCTTAGCAGGACGTATACACTTAATGGTAAGGTCCTAGTGAGTGTTGCTGAACAAAGAGACCTTGGAGTGCAGGTTCATAGCTCCTTGAAAGTGGAGTCGCAAGTAGATAGGATAGTGAAGAAGGCGTTTGGTATGCTTTCCTTTATTGGTCAGAGTATCGAGTACAGGGGTTGGGAGGTTATGTTGCGGCTGTACAGGACATTGGTTAGGCCACTGTTGGAATATTGCATGCAATTCTGGTCTCCTTCCTATCGGAAAGATGTTGTGTAACTTGAAAGGGTTCAGAAAAGATTTACAAGGATGTTGCCGGGGTTGGAGGATCTGAGCTACAGGGAGAGGCTGAACAGGCTGGGGCTGTTTTCCCTGGAGCATCGGAGGCTGAGGGGTGACCTTATAGAGGTTTACAAAATTATGAGGGGCATAGATAGGATAAATAAACAAAGTATTTTCCCTGGGGACGGGGAGTCCGGAACTAGAGGGCATAGGTTTAGGGTGAGAGGGGAAAGATATAAAAGAGACCTAAGGGGCAACTTTTTCACGCAGAGGGTGGTACGTGTATGGAATGAGCTGTCAGAGGAAGTGATGGAGGCTGGTACAATTGCAACATTTAAGAGGCATTTGGATGGGTATATGAATAGGAAGGGTTTGGAGGGATATGGGCCAAGTGCTGGCCGGTGGGACTAGATTGGGTTGGGATATCTGGTCAGCATGTACGGGTTGGACTAAAGAGTCTGTCTCCATGCTGTACATCTCTATGACTCTATGACTGTGGAAATTTGACAAGCATCCTTAGACAGTACCTGTCAAATCTATAATCACTTCCATCTAAGAGGACAACGGTAGCAGATACATGGGGACACCACCTCCTGCTACTTCTCCTCCAAACCACCCATCATCCTGACTTGGCAATATATCGCCATTCCTTCAATCTCATTGGTTCAAAATTCTTGAACTCCCTCCCTAGTTGCATAGTGGGTCTACCTAAACCAAATAGACTTTGGGGTGGTTCAAGAAGACAGATTACCACCACCACCTTCTCAAGGGCAACTAAGGATGGGCAATAAATGCTGACCCTGCTAGTAACACCCACACCTCATTTGTGAATCAGAAAAAGCCTTATCTTGTGCATTGATGTGCAGAGCTCCTCTATGGATGAGAATGAAGATGTTTTCAGTGCCTCCCCCTTCAAGGTTGTTTAATTGTCCACCATTACTCAGGATTGATATCTTGTAGAGCTTTGATCTGATTGATTCGCTGTGGGATTGCTTTATTAATTAACAAGCATCCTTAGACAGTACCTGTCAAATCTCTAATCACTTTCATCTAAGAGGACAACGGTAGCAGATACACGCGGACACCACCTTCAGACTACAGGCTCCAGAAATATTGATATCAAATGATGGCTGGAACAATACTCACCCTAAATAATTTAAGCAGTGCTTGAAATCTAAGCGGTTCCTTTCACTTTTGGCTTGCATTGTATCTCAGAGACTGGGGCTACTTTCCCTAGGGGCCAAGGGGTAACTTTATAGAGGTTTATTAAAATCATGAGGGCATGGACAAGGTAAATAAACAAGGTCTTTTCCCAGGGTGGGGGGGGTCCAAAACTTGAGGATGTAGGTTTAAGGTGAGAGGGGAAAGATTTAAATGGGACCTAAGGGCCAACCTTTTCACACAGAGGGTGGTATGTGTATGGAATGAGCTGCCAGAGGAAGTGGTGGAGGCTGCTACAATTACAACATTCAAAAGGCATTTGGATGGGTATATGAACAGGAAGGGTTTAGAGGGAAATCGGCCAAATGCTGGTAAATGGGACTAGATTAGTTTAATGTATATGGTTGGTGTGGACGAATTGGACCGAAGGTCTGTTTCTGTGCTGTGTATCTCAGTGATTCTCTGAGAAGACAAACAGTGTAGTTGTGTGGCTATATTAGTCTCAGTCTCTGGGGGAGGAACGTGAATGGTAGAATGGGGCAGCTGATGGCCCTGAAGAAAAAGTGCATTCACAAGATGAGGGGATGTGAATAAGAGGATGAGAAAAATCTTTCATGCACTCCGTGTCCTACCTCTGGCTCATTTTAAAGATTTCTCTGTGAAATTCTTTCATGGCTCCATGAGGCAATTGAACAATTTCCGTGGCACATTACTCAGCAACTTTAGTAACCCATGCAACCTAATACATACTTTCATCTCTCTTAAGGAATTTGTCAAATTCCTTTGTCAAAGGACTGAAACGAATGACACATCCCATTGGTATCTTATTGCAAAGGAAACTTTCCCGCTGCCGAACATGAACCTTTGTTTATCAATGTCATAGGCATCTCCTCCAGTCACTCTGCATTTAAAATCCTTTGTCTAAATTTGTGAGAGTGAGGCGGTGCGAGTACACACTCAAGGGTTTCTGACAGTAGGTTTAGTTGCCTAGTTATGGATTTGAGTATTAGCATAGAAGTTGACATTTCCAATGCAGTCCTGAGAGAGTGCTGCACTGTTGACAGTGCCAATTGATGGATGAGGCATCACACGGAGGCTCCGTCTACCTTGTCGAGTGATCATAAAGAAACCCATTTATCTCTTGTCCCTTTGTTATTATTTATTAATCAGCATTGCTTGCAAACAAACCTATCTGGTCAGTATGCAGCTTATTGGTCCTTTCTGGGTTTCCTGCATTAGCGACTACACTTCACAAGTGCTTGGCAATTACATTTTGTTCGGAAGTCCTGAGGTGCTGAAAGGTGCAATTTAAATGCAAGGCTTTTATTTTGTTCACCACAAAAGGATGAGGCCTTGACTTTGGTTAAACCAAGGGCAAACATGGGTCAACAAGAACACCAGCAATGGGGGTGCACGGTCGGATACGAACAAGGAAGTTTCAGGTTTAAAGTGCCCCAGGTTTGGTAACCCAGCCTGTGCTGACTGAGCTGCTCTCATGCAAGGGTCATGGCAATGACGCCTAGTTTCAACCACCCACTGCAACCAAGAGGGGAAAATCCGCAAGATATTACATCAGAGTGGAAAATCTCATCCTTGTGATTAAATCACTCCATGGCTCTGTCCCAACCTAACTCCGCTGGAAATACATTCGGATAAGTGCCAGGAGCTTCCAAGATTGAACCTGACTGTGATTTCCATGCCCCTAAAAGGCAGGCTGATCCTGCCAGCAATTCCTGTGGTGGCTATTTTAAGTGAGGCGCAAGAGACCGACTAATACCTTTGGAACTTGTGGTCGGAAGGAGAAATCTGGGTGAAAAGCATTTTAACGAAGGCGTACGTTGAACACCATCTGATCACAGCGGTGGTGTGTAATACAGAGAAACACTCGCACCGCAGTTGAATGTGTTAGCCGAACCTTTTGTAATACAAAAGTGTGTATCGCTCCAGGCATTGCAAGATGTGACACTCCTCTTTTTAATAGATTCATTTATGCAAAATAAAGCGACTTGGAAGCGTAGCCAGCTCATCTTGAATCCTGCCGTGGTTGGGACTGAAAGGGTGGGCAAGATGCCAAGCAAGCTGTTTTATTTTACAAGTGCCTGTGTAAAAAATGAACCCCTTCTCCAAAAGCAAGGCCCTTTGCATGTCTAAACTGATTTTTTTAAGAAAAAAATTAAAGAAATCATTGCAAAGCATGTGGGATCTTTAATTCTACACCCAATGAAGTCTGATGGCATCAGGTCGGATCTGGGCAGGGAAACTCCTGCTGATTGCCACCCATGAATCAGAACTCCTCCATGCTGAACATCATTTAGAAGGAGAACTGAGGGAAAAAAGGATACAGACTGTGCACTGGGTAAGGGACTTGAAGGCCATCACTAAGAGTGGCTCAGCAACGCCACTACTACTCACCAAGACCGCTGGTTTCCCCCTGTAGGATCCATCTTCCAGGCATCATGGTGGCTCAGTGGCTAGCACTTTTGCCTTACAGTGCTAGAAAGCCAGGTTTGATGCCAGCCTCAGGCGACTATCTGTGCGGAGTTTGCATGTCCTCTCCATGTCTGCATGGATTTCCTCCCACAGTTCAAAGATGTGCAGATTAGGGTGGATAGGCCATGCTAAATTGTCCATGGATTTGCAGGCTAGGCTGATTGGCCATGGGGAATGCAGGGTTATAGGGATGGGATGCTCTTTATAGGGTCGGTATGGACTTGATGGGTCGAATGGCCTGCTTCCATGACATAGGGATTCTAACCAACAAGGAGGAAAATTCTTCTTGACCCCATCCTCATCAGGATATCTGTCCGTAATAGAATTGATCAGAAGTATAACTGTGCACTATTTAAGGAGATGGATTCCTGCCTACACAAGGATACCTTCCCTCTTGCTGTGTAATATTACTATCGTACTAAATAGGATACTGAAGATTCAAACAGGTCTAACAGTTCAAGTCAGAGCATCCATGAGAAACGTTGGGCCATCAGCAACATGTTACGTCCAACCACCATCTGTAAATTCATGGCTTCACTCCAATATCAGCCACATGATTATTGCCAATAACTGAACTAACCACATTAATGCTGTGGCTACAAGAGCAGAGGCTAGGAATTCCACATTGAGTAATTGACCTTCCAACTCCCTGACATTCGCCCACCATCTACAGGAAGGAAAGTCCAGGAACACAATAGAATCTCTAGAGAACTAACAGTGCCTCAAATCTCTGAAGAGTGAAGCAGAACCACAATCTTAGCTGTAATAGCCCAAGACATGGTTCTGCAGAGTTCTAGAGCATAGAACATTACAGCGCAGTACAGGCCCTTCGGTCCTCGATGTTCCGCCAACCTGTCATACTAATCTGAAGCCCATCCCACCTACACTATTCCATGTACGTCCATATGCTTGTCCAATGACGACTTAAATGTACTAAAGTTGGCGAATATAAAAACAATGGAGAGGCTACAACAAGACAGTATTAGGGGCAAGAAGGAAGGAGGGCATTAATGAAAAGAAGAAAATAAAATGAGTGGTCAGAAGGGAAACAAAACTGGATGTATTTGGAAAGGAGGAAGAACAGACCTCCAGCAAATGGATTTATTCATAGAATTCTTACAGTGCGGAAGCAGGCCATAAAGTCTACACCAATGCTCTGAAGACCATCTGACCCAGACCCACACCACCCCTAAAACCCTGCATTTCTGAAGGCTAATCCATCTAAACTGGACACTAGGGGCAATTTAGCCTGGCCAATCCACCCGAACTGCACATCTTTGGACTGTGGGAGGAAACCGGAGCATCCAACAGAAACCTACGCAGCTGCAGGGAGAATGTGCAAACTTCACACAGGCAGCCACCTGAGGGTGGGATAAAACTGGCACTGTGAGGCAGCAGCACTAACCACTGAGCCACTGTCCCGAATGTGTCCAGAGCAGTAATTTTTTAGAGATCTCCAATCTACAAGATGCTCATCTTCAAGGAATTTCCTTCATATGGGCAGCAATAGAGCAGAAGATTTTCATCAGTTCTTACCTGGGCCACTAGATGGTGTAACACTGAGGAAAGGCAAATGGAAGTGCTGGATCTTGCTCAGAACAGAAGTATTGTCCACTGGCCCAGTCAATGAAAGGGTTTGGACTGCAATAAACGCAGCTGGAATTCATTCGGCAAGCAGGAGGCAGAAATGACTATTTGAGTACAATTTATTATTTGGCCTCATGTTCTGGTTATAAATCCCAACTTCAATAAACATTATTAATCAGTCTTGCCAATGTTATATTCAGTCAAGTAAAATTTTGTGCAATGGGTTTAGTCTTCTCAAGACTGCAGAGAAATATTGTTCAGTGATTTCCTGCTTTTGTAATAGCTTTAGCGTTCAAACATTGAGGAGGTGAGCTTCGAATCCTTTGTATGGTCAGCGCCACCAACACAATCAAACATTGTTTTTCCAAGTGTGGAATACAGGGTTGGTGCCTCTGATTTTCCTTCCTTTCAACCGGATAGAATTTCATTGCTCCCTCACGTTTTCTAACCAATGGCAGAAAGATTAGGGTTGGGAGGCCAGTTCTTGGCCTGCAACTATTTTCCAGCAGACCGCACACAGCAAAGTGAGAGGTCACTGAGCTACAACACACAGCTTTTATCCACTTGATATGGCTAACACAGAACTTTTAGTCTGACACCAACAACTTACACCTGCATTTACAGATCCCTTTGGTAAAACTCAGCAGGTCTGTCAGCATCTGTGGAGAGAAAGCAGTTAACATTTTGGTATTTAGAACGGTATGTGGAAAGGACCCTGGCACAGATATGGAGTCCAAGTCATAGAAGAAGCTGGAGAGATGACAGAAAAAGAAACGTAAAAGTAATGGGGAGAGACAAACGTTATTTTAAGGGAGTTTTAGTGAGAGAGCTCTAAACAGTGTTGAAGTGTCTGGATTGGGATGCCGTGCTGGAGGATGTCACACAGGCTTTGGTATGAGGACCTGAAAAGCCATTGTAGCATTCCCTTCAAGTGGCAGGTGGATGAGGAGCCAGAGGAGAAGCAAGGGGTTAGTTATTTGCATCAAATATTTTTGCCTTTGAGGGCCAGGAGAGACAGGATTGTTCCATGAGGAAATCTTGGGCTTTGGCTACACTGATCTAACTAAACTTCTCCAATTCCTAGTGGCACTGAACTCCCAAATCCTTCAATACACACATCAAATAGTTGGGGACTGTTCCTTAAAATGACCAGGTAAAAACAATGACTGCAGATGCTGGAAACCAGAGTCTAGATTAGAGTGGTGCTGGAAAAGCACAGCAGGTCAAGCAGCATCCGAGGAGCAGGAAAATCGATGTTTCGGGCAAAAGCCCTTCATCAGGAATAGACCACCCACTTACAATGACCACCCACTTCTCACAATCCTATTCCTTCTTCGGCATACCAACAGATTTGAATAGAAAAATGACAGTCGACATAGAAACGTGAAAATGCAGTGGGAGTCGTCTTTCACTGCTTACTCTCTAAAACCAACCTCAAGTTTTGAAAGCTATAAGATCCCCCTTAACTTGCCCTCCTCCATATTTTTTCTTCCAAATCTCTTGTCACATCTGTATTCAGTTCTGAAGAAGTGTCACTAGATCCAAACCATGAATTCTGCTTTTTCTGTTCAGATGCTGCCAGACCTGCTGAGTTTTCCCACCACTTTCTGTTTTTCTTTCTGATTTCCAGCATCCTCAGTTCTTCAGTGTTTTTTTGTTATCTGCATTCTCTTGTGTGTATCTTGAACGAGTCCAAAAATGTTTTGTATCCAGATTCATTTATTTTGGGTGGCCATTTTTCCCTTGAAAGGAATTCACTATAAAAGATGCACTTGTTATTTTAGTTCACTGCATACCGATAAAGGAGCACCATGTATTCACACTCAACCATTTTTAACAGTGTCTTGTCACATTAAGTACTATTTGTGCCACTGTTAATGTCGAATCAAGTTATAAAATTTTATTTGGCTTATCCTGTTACTTACAGCGGAGAAAAATAGATCCACTGTGAGGAGAAGTTAAAAATAGATGAAGAATGTGTAGCTTTGAATAGTTGAAAGCTTGTCACGAAGGGAATGGGTACCACAGAGGTTGGCATTTGCAAGTGCCATGACCCATGGGTCAGTACCCCAAAGCGCTGGGGAGATGTTCGAGGTGTAATTCCAAAATATGTTCCTTTTTTTTCAGAAAAGGAGGGCTGACACAGCCAAAATAAAAAAGAAAGTAAGTGACAATCTGGTGAGATATTTCCAGAGAATGACACACCTATAGCCTTCAAACAACAGTGTGAAACACAGCTGGTAACTTCGCCTGAGCTTGACGGGACCTGTTGGATGCTTTGACTGATTGCCTCAGATCTCTTCGACGGGTGGCCTCTGCTGGTCAGGGATCTAGAAGGTTCTGGAATGTTGGGGATCTCCTGCACAGGTGCAACCTCCTTGACCTGTTCCAATAGAGGTCATTAGGCCCTTTACAGAGGGGAAGTGAAGGGGCCAGGTGGCTCTGGAGTGCCCTAAGAAGATAATCCCTGGGCACCTGGCTGGCACTCGCCCTTCCTGGCACTGTGCCAGGAAGGGATCAAGCATCTGGAGGGCAATCAAGGTGCCAGTGAATGAACGCATCTATGGCTGAAGATATGGAGTGGAGTTGCCCACGCATAACCAGCAGATGCTGATTCATCTGCAGGATCTGACTTTCCATTGTAGCTGCCATTTGGTCTGTGCAGGCAGCTGTGTGCTCGCATTCTGGAGCCATTGTCATTTATCAGAACTCGGGTGGACTAACTCCTCTGCCACTCACTCCAGTCTCTACATGATAGCTCTGCCTTTCCATCAACTCAGTGATGCTGGAGTCCAGGGTCCCATTATCTGTACTGGGCTCAGTAGGAGCCTGTGCTCCAGCAGTCCTCCAGTTATTTTGGTTGTTTCTTCTCCCTATCCCTGTGGGCTTGTGTTTAGTGCCTGTGCTCACCAGAATGTGAACCCTGAGCCTACTTTAGATGGATTACCTACTGAGTGAATGGTTCTATGTTTGTGGGAAAGACTTGATCGTGTATCGTCTAAGAGTCTCGACTTTTCCTTCTCAGAGATATGGTTTGAGATGGTGCTAGAAACTGACATGGGGTGTTGAGGTTTGACATTTTTTTGTTTTGGTTGGGAGTGCGCCTTGTTGCTGCTTTAGATGCTGCTCAAAGTAGAAGAGTGAGGGCTTCCACGCTGATGGTGCACAGATCCAATCTCCTCTCTAGAACAGGCATGCTCTCTTACCAATCCCATGGGCCTACTCTTGGAAGGCACCTTAACAGTTAAAGTAAGTGAAAAACAAAGGAAGGATTCCATGATGTGAGTGGCTGAGGTGTCTCTGAGGTGTTAAGACTGAAACCACCTTTTGTGCTTGTGTTTTCATCCCATGGAAGCCTCTGGAGAAAACAATGTGTGCTTTTTCATGGTGAGATAACCATGGTCTTCCCATCAAACCCTGTCACCAAGGTCATTCTTTCTGCACCAAACCTCCAGGATTCAAGCCTTCGATGGACGATCCTGTGCAATGTCTAAGAGTTCAGTGAATTTTCGCCTCAACTTCAGCATTGGTGAAAGCTTTTCTTGCTATATAGAAAGCACCTCCCCTTTTCCAAAGAAATGGCACACTTTGTAGTCACTTCTGTGGTTGGGGATCACTCCATATGTTATTGTTGTGGACCAGATCAGATCCACTCAAAATACATTAAGGTAGCCTAACTTTTCTTATTTTAAAGATAAATGCGGGATGCTGTGTTCCAAATGCAATTCAACTGGTCAAACCACTTGACATTGAGTAAACCTCAATTTATTCAAACACTATGGCTAACAAAAAAAACAGGAACTTGAAATAATTTGGCTGTATTGGAAAACATAACAAAATAAAAGATTATTTTAATGCGAAACAACAACTTTTCAAATATAGTAACAACCGTTGAATACAAAAACTGAAGATCCTGGTTCTGTGGGGGGGGGGGGGGGGTGTGTAGCTTGACCACACCCACTCAGGCTGCTTTTATTGTTCCAGCTTAAAAAAAATTCAAGCATTCTCAAATTGTTTGTCTTCTCGTGGACTGCTCATTGCCTGTTCCCCAATCTCTCCAAAACAAACGAGGACTAATGCATCTCATAAAGCCACAGCATTGTCACATTATAATAGAGGTAAATACCGACTCTTATATTTTAACCTCCAGTATCTGATTGTTATACCTATGACTTTATGCGGACTACGTATTTTTTTTAATTGAAGGAAAAAATATAGATCTAAAATTGAAGTGGTGACCACCAGTTCACAAACTGAGGCAAGCTTCTTGAGATCACATGAAATAAAAGGAATTATCTCCCCTGAAACTACTGAAGACATCAAAGTCAGGCCTCAGAATTGAGTCAGCATCACAAAATTTTTGTCTCCTGTTGCATGCACATATGCACAATGATTTAACATATTGGATGATGAATACCTCACCTGCCAGTTAGTCAGCTTTGATAGACAATGAAGATAGAATCTGGAACACACATTAAACTATTTCAGCAGCTTTTGAGTGGTAGAATAGAGAAAAGAAAACTGAACATGTGACAACAATGGAACTTTCTCATCCACTGCCTGTTTCTCTCATCACTTTGGAGTAAAGTGCCTGTTGGAAAAGCAAATTGTGAGAACAACCATTCAGTGAGAACTCAGGCTCTGTTACTGCTGAGGGTATAACTCAATGATTAAACAACTGCAGGTTGAGATTATAACACCTCAAGAACTCTAATGATTTTGAAACTGCATTAACTTTTATTTTCCTGTCTGTACCAGCCCTCCCTCTTTTAAACTTATTCCCTGTAATTGTGAGTGTTTTTAATGTTTCATCTTTATTATTTTTCCCAGGGCTATTAGGTAAAGAAATTCCTCTTTCATTCACTCGAGAAAATGTTGGTAACTGGCCCCAGTATTGTCTAAAATGTTACATTTTAATTGGAATGTGATAACTGGGAGATAGCAAAGCAAAGAAGGATATTTGTTGCGAATGACAGGAGGTCAAATAGATAGGAGCAAATTCCTTCTCTTCACTTGGCTGTAACCAGTACTGAGAATTTGGGATTTCACCCATGGACTGATTGATAAAGACTATACCCACCAGCAACATGAAGTGAATTCTTTGTATGGACTGCTCATGCTAGTGGAGTTGTTAATGTGCAGATTGGCTAAGAGCAAATGGCTTGACTCGTTGATCACCACATGACTTATTTAGCAGAGTCCGTTGCTGTGATGGCTTTCAACTGTAAGGCTTATTGTCACAAAGTTCATTGTATTGCACATCTCCAAACTCATCATTAGCAAATTTCCCCTTATTGTCAGTCAGAAATGTAGCTGTTACTCCACGTCCAGTCCTTCATCATTCTTTTGTGATGTTATCTACAATTATCCTTTTTGTCCTTACAGTAACCGCACATTACTGTAGAATGACTGCATTAGGTTGATGTCCACAAAATATAAAATAAAAATGTTTCTGACTTTGTCACAAACCTGTAAATCCATGGCTAGTAATTCACAAAAGACTCATGCTGACTGACATTTTAAGAATTTAACCTATCTTTCTAATTAACCTGTTCAGAGATGTTGTTACACCCCACTGCAGCAGGTGGGACTTGAAGCCAGGCCTCCTGGTCTGGGGTAGTGACACTACCACTGCACCACAAGAGGGCTCTTTTTGATACTTCTTAAGTTTGTATAAGTTGTTACTACTTATGTTTGGAATGCTTTGCAACACCCTACCTAAAGTACAATTTTCAATCTGTGACCAAAGGGGTGATCAAATCACTTGTGTAAACTTAAGATAGTTTGCCTTTTTTGGGTCCCTCTCAAATTTTTCTCACTTGATGCCATGAACACTTCTTTAAAATGCTAAGCAGAATTTTTAACTTGTGTTAGGTGGATGCAGTATTGCCCTGACTGGGTAAACTACTGAATCGCTGACATCCAAAACCAATTGCTTACTCTTGTTCAGCTACATGTGTGTCTGTTTCACGGAAAGCTTGCTCAGCAGCAAGGATGGCTCATTAGAGACTACATCAGTATTAATAAACTCATTTACTCCAATTTTTTCAGTCTTTTTTTTAACCTTTGTTGATAAGAGGAAGGGTGGGATAAACTGGTAAATGACAGGCCATTCAGTTTAGCCTCATGGTGGGAAAGTGATTATAAATAAGTCACTAGAAATATATCTGCATTTAGAGAGACACGGGGTAGTCAGCATGGATTATCAGTCTTTTGAAATCTGTCAGATTCTGACTGTATCCCATAGGCATCTGGTAGATTATCTTTCTTGTAAATTTCATCTGTGAATTTAAGCAGAATATTCAAACCTTCATGCTCAATTAGTAGTAAATCTTTTTGTGAACAGGATGGCTCTGATTTTAAACAAAAACAGAATTTGCTGGTGAAGCTCCGCAGGTCTTGCAGCATCGTGCAGAGAGAAACAAGGTTAATATTTGGGTCCAGTGACCCTTCATCAGGACTGTGTATCTTCCTAATAAAAGTAGGAATGTCAAGTTTGCACCTTTGGTAAGGACATAAGTGTTGTCTACATTTTGACTTCTGCCTTACACTTATCATAGAGGTTCAGATTCAGGAAATCATTCCCTGGTAATTCTGTCTTGTTTTCAGCCACTCTTCACAACCTTATAAATAGAATAATGCATGCTGTCAGTTTCTAATCTTCATTGTGACACAGCCATCCTCTGCTACCATATTAGATTACTTATAGTATGGAAACAGGCCCTTCGGCCCAACAAATCCATACCGACTCTCTGAAGAGTAACCCACCCCAACCCATTCCCCTATATTTACCCCTGACTAATGCACCTAACACTATGGGCAATTTAGCATGGCCAATTCACCCGGCCTGCACATCTTTGGATTGTGGGAGGAAACCGGAGTACCTGGAGGAAACCCGCGCAGACACTGGGAGAAAGTGCAAACTCCACATAGATGGTCACCCGAGGCAGGAATCGAACCTGGATCCCTGGCACTCTGAGGCAGCGGTGCTAACCATGGAGCCACTGTGCCACCCCTGAATTATTAATTAATTCATTCGGATATTAATTCATTCTGATGTCACAGGGTTATCCAGACTGTTATGGACCAGGCCAGACCCCCTCAAAACATTTTAAGAATGTAGCCCAGACCCTAACGTCTCTAGTTGTTTCAGGCAGATATAAAGTGGATAACTCAGGTGATGCAGCTGGTCAAACCACTTGGCTTCAAGTAAAACATAATTTATTTATGCACCATCGAAGGGAGCACAAATGAAACAGAATTCAGAGTAACCATGATTTAGAAACCCAGCTGACATGATGTCCCCCACAACTTAACAAAGAGCTGTTCCGATTTCCTGCAATATCCCATAAACACACCCCTTAGCAAAAAGGTAAAGTCGAATACAAGTTCTTACAGGAGAGATGTCATAGGGAGAGAGGTTCAGCCAGGGATCCCCTGCTGAAGCATGGAACCTCTTTCGACTGCAGCTTGTTTCTCTAGGTCGCCAGCTGAAACGACATCAAACACGAAAAATCCCTGAAGGTGGAGAACTGGCTACTCCACATTCATTGTACAACTGTTTTTAAAAAGGCCCTTTTCCCTGATTGATGCCTTAAGCGGTATCCTTTAACTATAATCAATGTGGCGTAACCCAGACAAATCGGAACCTCTGCCTTTTACAACCCTTTTTGGAAAACCCAAGGCCAACCTTATTAAAGGAACAGCATTGTCACAAGACACCAGTCTTTGAATGAACACTAGACTTATTAACAGAAAGCAACATTCTGAACATTTGTCTCCATATTTAACCCATATCCCAGTATCCAGAACCCTTCCTGAATCCATTCCCATATCACAGAACTCTCTCTTTATATCCACAAAAGGTACTTAATCAATGATTTCCATCTGTATGCCCTTAACCTTAATATTACAAATAACATACCAATATTTGACTCAAATATTGTGTCAAAAAACGATAGTGTCAACCAAACAGATTCCTTGGTGATGCCAAACTCTGAGTGTTGTTATAGCTGAACCCAACTAGGAAACTGTGAGTTTTTCATCAGATTCTGGAGTTGTGTCTTGTGGAGACTATTTGGGAGGTGAATCACACAGATTCAGTTCTGGTTTTGATACCCAGGTGCAGATATGACTAATCCAGCCAAGGTAATCCCCGAAGCATTGATGGTGGAGGACACAGTGACTGTGATTATTTTAAAGGTCAACAGGGAGGCAGTTGTGTGATCCTTTTCAGTCTGAGATCATCATAGCCCGCCACATCGGTGAAGTAAATTCGACTGGCCATGTGTTTGCTCTCTCATTCATTTCAATCTTTTAGTGCATTCTGGGCTCTGAGCCTAGTTTCTCTTTGTGGAGAAGCGGAAAGCTGGAGGGGAAGTTTTTGTCTGGCATTCTCTTGCATTGTTACTTTAATATCCTGTCCAGCAGCTCTGCTATTGGAAAGTGTTGCACATAACCCATTGTTCCTTATCATAATGCCACTGTAGGGGGGGTAGTGGGAAAAACAAATCTTTTTCCATAATTCGTAACTGGGAAACCAAGATAGAGACCCAAAGGTTACAAGTGCACAGTTGAAAAGAATAGACCGTGAAGTAGTCATGTGAATTTACCATAGTAGTTCCCGTTAGAGATCAGTTAATAAAACATTCAGTGTCCACAGAATACAAGAGCAAGGAAGTTATATTGAACTTGTGTGAGATAAGGTATTGCACTCTATTCGGTGCACCACATGTTAGAAAGAATATGAAGACACTGGAGAATGTGCAGAAAATGGCTACAGGTATGAGATGAAGATAGATTGCTGGGAGTTGGATCTATTCTCCTAGAATGAAAGAAGGCTGAAGGGAGATTTGATAGAGGCATTCAATCTCATGAGGGGCTGAGGACACTGTAGATATTGCAATAGTTTTCCCATCAGTGAAAAGAATGGGAAAGAGAGGGCACGGGCCGAGAATAAGCAGCAAAAGAGGCAAAAGCAACATTTGGAAAAGCATTTTCAGGGAGTGAGAGAGTGAGGTGTGGAGTGAAATGCCTCAGAGTATGGTGGAGAGAGGTTCAGTTGAAAGGGAATTAGACTGTCATTTGAAGAGCAGCAATATTCAGGGTCACAAGAAGAAGGCAGGAGAATGGCACTAAATGTAATGTTCATTCAGCGAGTCATCATGGACATGATGCGTTGAATGGCAATCTCTGCACCATAATTTGTGCTATTTATTAAAATAAATCTGTAAATGTGCTGAAATGTGCAAATAATTTGCCTGATAAGATTAGGCAATTCAGATGAATACGCTTCCCCTCCAATTGTTGAGCATTTTTACCGAATGGCTTACGATAAGCATGAACTTATGTTCTGTCTTATTGATCCCAGCAATAGAATACCTTTTACATAATATTCTTTTTAACAAATTGTGAAGAGGAAATATTATAGCTTTACTACAAATGAGGTGCAGAATGTTAAACTGTAAACCTTATTACGCCATCATGGGGTATCTCAGGATATGTGCCAAGAGTCCAATTTGAAAAAGAATTCCATCAGTGATGTGTTCCATTGCCCGCAGTGGGCTTCAGTCTATCCCATGAGAGGCTCAATGACTAAAATACTCAGCGGCAGTTCTACAAACGGCAACAAATACACTGACTTAATGAATACTGGGGCTGATTAGATACGTGTCACTGGTGTGTCATCCATGGTCTGCTTTCAAACTGATCACATTTGTCTTTATTGGATTGTTGGAGCTGAGTCAGCTAGTACCTTGGGCAGTTTATATCCTTGAAAGATCAGTTCTGCCTGAAGCTTGAAGTCCTGCACCCCTTTCACCCAATTGTTTTGAGGTAATAATTAGGTCTGCAGCTTCACACCGTGCTGTGGACAGTTTGGTGGTGATGCCCAAATTACATTTGCTTCAATAAATCCTTTAGCAGAAAGAAACCTTGTCCATTTGTACAAATTGTTTCAACTGAGGAGACCAGCGTACTGAAAATAGTTGGATGGGAAATGTATTATGATTAGTGAGCGAAAAGCACTGGGAACATTCTAACCATGTGGGTCACTGTGACAAAGTTAGGGTAATACAGAGTCTAGATGCGATGGGCTGAGTGGGCTTTTTCCTGCCTTTGATGTAACATGGCATTTTGAACACATTTGAGGCAGCCCAAAAATCATGAAGCATGGAATTTTCAGTCCACTGGTCACAGGCATCAGGTCATTACAAACATGTTAGTTTCTATAGTATTTACATGGGATGGTCTATTGAGGAAACCATTGTCTGTCTGCTCCTTCTTTCCATAAACAAACTTCCCAGAGGGGGTCTGTTCATCTGTTTCAGCTACCCTCATGCTGCTGGCGGTTGGCACTGTGGCTCAGACTCTCTTACTTGCTGGTCTCCCTCACCGTCGCAACCTGCTGCTGGAGTTTCCATTGTATACCTACTTGCTTAACATCTACTTAACATCCCAGCAACTGCACACAGCACACAAAGACTACGATGGCTAGAATGTCTGAATTCACATGAGTGGCAACAGAGTGGGAAGATGGGTGACATCTCTATGCCTGGTGGCAGTCTCGTTTGAAATGCCAAGCCTTGTCACAATTCCAATGCCTCTTTAGAATGTCCTTTGAGTGAGATTGGTTGCAAGGCTTACTGTGGAGCTAGGACAACAAAGATCTGCCGTTGCTGTGTAGTAAACAGTTCTGCCTGCCTCTTCATCCTTGTTCAAAGTTTGGGAGAAGATTTGTAGCTCGGGTGCTCGTTGTTGTGGTTCTGTTCGCCGAGCTGGGAGTTTGTGTTGCAAAGTTTTGCCCCCTTTCTAGGTGACATCTTCAGTGCTTGGGAGCCTCCTGTGAAGCACTTCTGTGATGTTTCCTTCGGCATTTATAGTGGCTTGTCTCTGCCGCTTCCGGTTGTCAGTTGCTGTCCGCTGCAGTGGCCGGTATATTGGGTCCAGATCGATGTGTTTGTTGATAGAATCTGTGGATGAGTGCCATGCCTCAAGGAATTCCCTGGCTGTTCTCTGTTTGGCTTGCCCTATAATAGTAGTGTTGTCTCAGTCGAATTCATGTTGCTTGTCATCTGCGTGTGTGGATGCTAAGGATAGCTGGTTGTGTCATTTCGTGATGAGTTGGTGTTCATCCTTGTCTGCACCAAAAATCACCTTCCTGATGATAGACTCTATCCTGGTCTTAAGAGTCCAATCTTTCCCCATGTTCTGGGTGATGTGATCCCATGCTTCTAAGAAAGTTGATTGGAGTTTGTCATTTTTAAGCCTCCTCAATTCCATCTGGACATCCCATGTCCTCACTGCTTCAGGTAGGTGGATATTGTCAGTTCCAACTCTTCTACCATCCAATCCACCTCAGCCAGGTGACTTTCAACTTCCTCCATTATGACTGTAGTCCTGTGTTGCGGAATTGTGCCATCAATACCAGAAAACATGAGAATTGAACTTACAGGCGATGAAGCAGGGTCATTCTTTATTCCTCAAAACAAGGAGCTATGGAATTAAATCTGTGGTTTTACACTGCTCCTTCTTCCAGAAATCTAACAAAAGACACTGTTCCTTACCAAAGAGATCCATTTGATTGCTTCAGCTGTCCTCCATTACTATCGCCACCTGCTGTTGGAGGTTCTGTTACATTGATTGTTCCACTGCTGTTGTTGCAAGTAAATGTAAGGAACAAGCTCAGTTATCCGAATTTCAGATTTCCGAATAAGATCTCAAGGTCCCGTAAAAATGTTATCCTTTATCTGAACAATCAGTTATCTGATACTCCCCACCATCTCAGTTGGATAATCGAGGTTGTTCTGTCAGTGGGCCATGGAGGCAGCAAGGACACCCATTTCATCAAATGCTATAGAACGGAAGTGAATGAACATTAGATAACAACCTGATAACCTCATACAATGTGGTTGTTATTGGCCATGACCTGTCAATGATGATGAGTATAAATAGATATGATTCACTTCTGACTGGGAACTCTACTTGTTAAAAGAATCACTACCCGGACAGACAGCGTGTTGTGGAGATCAAGCCCCAATAATCCACGTGTTGTCACAAACATGAAATGTGACCACTTTAATGTCCAGGATGGTTAATGTCTGACTGTGAAGCATGAGATAAGATAAAAGAGACTCACAACAGCTTACGTCAATGCACAGGAAAACAAAAATACTTAATAATTTATAATAAATGTGATAAAACTAGATAAATGATTATGAATATACAAACTTTAACTGTAGCCTCTTTAAATCTAAACACACACACACACACACACACACACACACACACCAGTTTTTTCAGGAATATCATGGGCAAAAAATATGGAAAAAAAGATTGTGGATCAGAGTACAACAAAAGGGCCTGATCACTGTTGTAGGACACAGAGACAGGATGCGGTGTGAGCTGCTGCATTTATCCTGTTTTCAGTGTAGGAAACTATGGAACTTAGTTGGTCTAGTGTGGTGGCGAAAATCCCTACTCTAACGGGAGTAGTCTCTTGTTGTTAACAAAATACAGCATTTTGCATGTCAGCAGATGGTTACATCGTTAAACTGGCCCTGCCGCCAATGTGCATTATATTGAAACAAATACACCAATTGGCAGCAATGTTTCATTTTTGTCTTCTGGACAGCGGTGTCATTTGGTAGGGGTGAGAGGTGTTTGGGAGGTGGGGGAGATGGGCAGTGTGAGGGTTGTCGATGGAGAGGAAGGTGGGGAGTGTGAAGGGTGTCAAGGGGTGTGTGAATGAATAGCATTGGGGGGTTGAGGGTTGTGAAAGGTGTTGAGGGGTGTGGGGGTGGGTGGTGGGTGGGAGATGGTGAGTGGGCAGATGTCGAGAGATGTGGGTGTGAATGGTGTGGGGGAGAGGTGGGAAATGGGAGGGGTGTTGAGGGGTGTGGGGGTAAGGAGTATGGGAAGGAAGTGACGAGTGGGAAGGGTGTTGAGAGGTATGGGGACGAGTGGCATTGGGGGTGAGGGAATGAAAGGTGTTGAGGGATGTGGGGGTGAGTGACATTGGGGGTAGGGCAGTTAGGGGTGTCAAGGGGTGAAGGGTGTTGAAGGGTATGGGGGGTGAGGTGAGGGGAGGTGGGGAGTGGTGAGGTGTCGAAGGATGTGGGTGTGAATGGTGTGTGGGGGGTGTTGGGGAGTGTGAGGGGTGTCAAGAGGTGTGGGGATGAGTGGCATTGGGGTTGGGGGGGTGAAGGATGTCAAGAAGTGTGGGGCTAAGCAGTGTTGGGGGCTGAGGAAATGTGAGCAGTGTCGGGGTAGGGATGAAGGGTGTCAAGGATGGGGGTGTGAGCAGTGTTAGGGCTGAAGGGGTGTGAGCAGTGTTGGGGCTGAAGGGGTGTGAGCAGTGTTGGGGCTGAGGGGGTGTGAGCAGTCCTGGGGGCTGCGGGGCAGTGAGGGGTGTCAGTGTTGCTGGTGGATGAGCAGTGCTGTGGATGTGAGGCATGTCAGAGATAGGAGTGAGGGCGACGGAGGCCGAGAGAGTGTGAGCAGTGTTGGGGGGTGGGAGGGACTCGGGTTGCGGGTGGTGAACAGTGGTCCAAGGGTGAGGGGTGTCAGGGGTAGAGACGTGAGCAGTCTTGGGAGCTGGGGGAGTTGTGAGGAGTGTCAATATTGTGGGTGGGTGAGCAGTGCTGTGCAGGGCAGGGGTGAGCAGTGGTAGGTTTGTCAGATTTGCCCTGAGTGCTGGAGAGCTCTGAAATGCAACTTGATTTGGACAGGAGCCGAGTTACTGACCAAGCTGAGTTGCTGGAAATAGCTGTTGGTAAATCCGTGTAAGATCTAGAGTAAGTGTTGTGTAAACAGCCCCAGTTTGATGAGTGCCCAAATCTTTCTGAACTCTGGATCACTGACAGCTACTCATCCTCCTGGAGATGTATATTGAAAGCATATCCAAGTCTGACAATGGGAATTGCCCACGGTGATTTAACTTTCAGTGATCAATTCCTCCCCTCTCTGAAAGCCTTGGTGAACATCTCCAACTTTAAACTAGAGTCAGGAGGTATCATAAACTTACCAGGGTAAGTTACCGAAGAAGTGTTGGATTGAAGCCTGGCCTAATTTCTTGGTAACTACACAGCTGGCCCTTCAGTTACACATAGAACCATAGAGATTAAGAGCACAGTCATAGAGTCAGAGAGCTGCACAGCATGGAAACAGACCCTTCAGTCTAACTCATCCATGCTGACCAGATACCCTAAATTAATCTAGTCCCATTTGCCACCATTTGGCCCATATCCCTCTAAGCCCTTCCTACTCATATACCCATCCAGATGCCTTTTAAATGTTGGAATTGTACCAGCCTCTACCACTTCCTCAGTCAGCTCATTCCATATGCGCACCACCCTCTGTTATGAAAAATTTGCCCCTTTGGTCCCTTTTAAATCTTTCCTCTCTCACGCTAAACCAAAGGCCCCTTGGCTCATCTTGTCTGTGCTGTCAAAAACAGCCCATAGCCTTGGCATCATAAGTGTACAACTAAATACTTTTATTTAGATTACTTACAGTGTGGAAACAGGCCCTTCGGCCCAACAAGTCCACACTAACCCTCCGAACAGCAACCCATCCAGACCCATTCCCCTACATCTAACACTATGGGCAATTTAGAATGGCCAATTCACCTAACCTGCACATTTTTGGACTGTGGGGGGGAACTGGAGCACCTGGAGGAAACCCACACAGTCACGAGGAAAATGTGCAAACTCCACACAGAAGTTGCCTGAGGTGGGAATTGAACCCAGGTCTCTGGCGCTGTGAGGCAGCAGTGCTAACCACTGTGCTACCGTGCTGCCCCACTTCTTAAATGTTATGAGGATTTCAGCCTCTACCAGCCTTAAAGGCAGTAAGTTCCAGATTCCTACCAGTCTCTGGGTTTCTTCTGAACTGTGACTCCCTTGACCACCCCACTGCAAGTAACTCCGCCCCCCCCAGCAGATCAATCAACCACCCCCATTCCCAACCCCATCGACCAAGTATCCCCACCAATTCAAATGCCCGACTGACACCTCACCCATCCAACCACACTTCACCCATCCTGTCTGTCTCATTCTCCCCACCGACTGTTAATCGGATGCAAACTCAATGGTTAAGTACAATTCAAGACACAATTATTTTCATTGACTGCATCTTTTATTCACAAGATCGGCTTTACTGCTCTCTGCTTCCTCATGACTATCCCAGTGAGCCAGCTGACACTCTTTTATAGTAACTCAACCAAATTAAACTAAATGGAGTGATAGCCCTTTGACACTGTGACAAAAATGAATTCTTTGAAGAAAACATAAAATAATTAAACACCATTAAAATACCATTCACGCCACTAAAGATGCACTCCAGTGGACTCTCATTACCCAGTCCCCAGTTGCTTAGCCTGATCCCACTAAAGAGGATTGGTGGCAGCAAATTGACCAAGGTTACCCATCACATTATGCCAGCTGCACAGGCACCCAAGACTATAAAATGATGCAACACGGAGAATTTCACAGCAATAATCATCACCACAACTCACGTTGTCTCATCTATGGTAACAAAGGTCACAATAATGTATCTTGATTTCCTAGAAATGGAATAGTAATTGTGCATGTGCCCGACACCCTGCCTGCCACATTACACAATGCTGTTGTTACACTGTTCTTGCGGTAACTTATAAATAATAAATAGCTGGTTTATTGCAGACTGATTTTTTTGTTGCTATTTGACATGCATGCAAGTTCCTCAAAATATTTGGGGTGCTAATCTTCAGTTTCATCAATAACAAACATGTGGACATAGGAAATAGGTATACAAATACATCAGTTATGGCTGCTTCATTGTTCATTAATTGACAGCTGGACTGTTTGCATTTGAAATTCCACCTTCTCATCTACCTTGACTCTCTTGTCTAATAGTAATCTACCCAGCTCAATTTTAAAAATATTAACACACCCTGCCTCACTGCCTTGAGGCAAAGAGTTCTTTCTGACAGAAAACCACTTCTCCTCATCTGTCCTGAAAGAGAGCCCTTAAATTTAATCCAGTGTCCGTAATACTGGACTCAGTCACACAAGGAAATGACTTGTCCATGGCCATCTTGTCAAAACCATTCATGATCTTATACACAGCAATCACACCATCCTTCACTATTCTGAACTACAAGGGAAAGGCGAGAAATGATTGAAGCCAACACAATTGGCACAGAGGAACTTACAGGGCTATGGGGAAAGAACATGGTGGGGCAATTGTTTTTCAATTGCATTAGGAATGGTTCGAGTAACCACTAGCATTGAATGGTTATTTGGATTACCCAAATACTTTCATTAAAGGGTGAAACATGAGTCATTTGGAAGATACAGTGAAATTACTGAGTAAAACCTACTGTAGTGGCACAAGAGTCAAAACATTTGTAGCTTATGAGTGAACATTAGGCCATAAGCTTGAAACTAAATATCACACTCACACACAGTTATACAAAGCAGAAAAGCTACATAATATTTCATCCAGCGTTCTGACTTACACCATCAAGAGCTACTACAACCTGCTTGACCTAATCCCATTTAGGAATGTAGGACACAGCAATAAGAAAAGGCAATTCAGCCCCTTGAGGTGCGCTGTCATTCAACACGGCAAGTCTTCCACCTCAACATCATTTTCCTCCACTATGCCTTGACATCTTTAATATTTGGAAATCTATTGCTATCTCAGTCTTGAATGTACTCAGCCTCCACAGAGAACTCCAAAGATTTGCTACCTTCTAAGTGAGGAAATTCACCCTCATCTCTGGATTAAATGGCCTTCTTTGTATTCTGAGACTATGACCTCTTGTTCTAGACAATCGCACCATCTCAAAACCAAGGGAAAGGGAAACGCTCTTCTCAAGCCCTGGAAGCACTCGGTGTTCATCAGACAAATAGCTGATTGACCCAAATATTTGCTCATCTGGCAAGTAGGCTTTCTGATCTTAAAAGAAAATTGTTCCAGAGTAGTGTGCAGGGCAACCTCAATAATCCAAACAACTCAGGTGGGCAGTGTTTTGTTAAGAAAATCAACTTTCAGATAATCAAGGTTGCTCTGTACATGCACCTTTTAATGACCACCTTTTTGTTGATATAAAACAATATTATCTGACTTGAGAGGCTTTGTCAGTACATACTTCAGTTGTGATCAGTGTAAATGTACTTGCTATAAGGAACATTGAGGCACCCTAGAGTTGCAGAAAACATTTGCAATGCTCTTTAGTGCAATTCCTGTGCCACATTTCAGCAATACCCAATTAAAAGCAAAGGCCTTGGCAAAAGTCATGGTGATATGCTTGCTGTTGATTTGGCTGTTCTGTTAATTCCATGTGCAGTTAACTAACAGGCAGATTTCTTAACTTCTACAAAGTGCTCCAAATATTTTTGGCAATATTCTCTTGTCTAGTATCTTGGTTTCTTTGATAATTCAACTCCATTTTTTACAAAATAATGTTTCCAAATAAAAATGATATTTTTGGCAGCAGTTTGATTAACATTGCCTGTTAGAATAGTCTTTTGGATTTTTTTTTGTCTTCAATGCCTTTTTACTGCATTTGTCAGAAGCCTCAGCTTTTCAGCGAGCTACACTTTGAGAATGTGAACTATGCGAAGAACACATATAAGGCACGTTAGTCTGAGTCTGTCTGGTTGACACATGCAGTCATACTCAAATTTCATTCCTTGGGCAATAACATGAGTTTGGAGAAAGTGAGGACTGCAGATGCTGGAGATCAGAGTCGAGAGTGTGGAGCTGGAAAAGCACAGCAGGTCAGGCAGCATCCAAGGAGCATGATTCCTGATAAAGGGCTTATGCCCAAAACATCCATTCCCCTGCTCCTTGAATGCCGGCCTGACCTGCTGGGCTTTTCCAGCGCCACACTCTCGACTAGAACCAGTTTGTATTTCTGAACACCATTAAGGTGTTTAGCATTGTAAGGTGTGAACGCTGGAACTGTTCAGAGTTATGCTTGAGCAGTTAGCCTATTTTCAAGGCATGGTTTTATTAGACAAGAAGAAAAGGAATAGCATCAAAGATAGAACAATAGTTTAACGTGTACTCTAAATGATTAGAATGTCTTTCTCTCTGCTTGGTGCTTTTTAAAAGCTCAAAAGTAATGTTATTCATACATACAAACAACATTTATATTGTTTATGTGCTGTACTTATTTTATCCACTGCACAAGCCGGAATGCTGTTTACTAGGAATCAGTGAGAAACCTCTTGGTTCATTGCTCTCACTAACCACTTTTCAAATCTGACTCCCACTCTCCTGCACTCACCTTTCCAATAATGCCTCTGAGCACTGCTGGCCCAGCACTTAAAGACAATCCTTGACTTAGGAATGTCATCATACCTTTGCTGTGACTGGATGTCAACCTTAAAGAGAAAATAAGTCTCTTTGGTTCTTTAGATCTGAAGTTCGAAAAGAATAAGCAACTTATTGACCTCTAATTTATCTCAACCAGGATTAAAAATTGGATAAGCGACTCCAATCGATGGAGTTTCTTCAGGAAGCATAGGACAGTAGGCAGACTTATTGAAACAGGCTAGGAAATAAGTAAAGTATCATAAATGTATTCCCAATTCCAGGCTATTGTGCCATGGGTGGGGGAGGGTGTAGGGGATGCGGTTGATTAATTTATATTGAAAGGTTTTGAACACAATTTGCATAAATTGAGAAGACAGATGGGAAGTCCCCAGGAATCAAGTGAAAAGACATTTGAACGCTCCATCTGTTGTTGACAGTTGGATACCAGCGAGGGTTTAAGTGGATGAGTGGGGAGGTGGTAACTGAATATTGGATTATTTTTCAGAGGCACAGACGGTTGGAAAACAACCGAGCACACATCGGCCCTGTTTTTCTAAACATAAGTCTTAGCCCTAATGATTATCTTGCACATCTAATAGAAAGCAAATTGAGCCATCAGCACTTGTAGCAGCCAGTGCCACTCTCCAATATAACAAGTTTGACTTTCACCATACGAGAGAAGCCTTAAACAAACATATTACTCATAATATCCTTTTCCAGTAGTTTCTATGGAAAAGTTGCTTTAGATCATCATTTCTTTTGCTTTAAATTTGACTTTAAATTCCACTTCCGATGCATGTTAGTCATCAGGTAGAAGCTTTGTCAGGGCTTTGTTTCAGGTTTGGAAAAATACTGTTCCAGTGTGGGTGTGGTGGGGGGTGTGGTGGCTGGGTGGGTGGGGGGAGGGCAAATCTTCTGCTGCCGCAGGCCAGCTGCTGGCTTTAAGCTGGAACTCCATTTATTATCACCTTAGGGCCTGGGAGGAGACTGATTCTCAACTCATTTGGCAGTGTTCTTTCTTCAGCAATCGGGAAATATTGTGGAAGTCCAGTTAATTTAACTCTACACACAAAATATAATCTTGTAAAATGAATTACATTGCTCCTATTATCAATGCATACCTTTTTTGCAAATAAGAAAATGATAGAAAACATTCAGAACGTCTGACTGCCTCTGTGGAGCAAAAACAGATTTGGTGGTACAGATCAGTGAACAAAAGTTCTGATGGATCATTAACCTGAGCCATTAATTCTGCTTTCCCTTTCCACCGAGGCCGCTCAATGTTTTCCAGCTTTTCCTATTTTTTTTAATTTCAGATGGTATTTTGATTTACCCCATCCACTTTTGTCTTTTGTTGAGTGCTGGACGTCTTAAAACGCATAAAACGCATAAGTCCCCAGGCCCCGATCAGGTGTACCCTAGAACTCTGTTGGGAAGCTGGGGAAGTGGTTACTGAGCCTCTTGCTGACATGTTTGGATGATTAATAGCCACAGATGAGGTGCCGGAAGACTGGAGGTTGGCTAACGTGTTGACACTATTTAGGAAAGGTGGTAAGGAGAAGTCAGAGAACTATAGATCAGAGAGTCTGACATCGGTGGTGGGCAATTTATTACAGGGAATCCTGAGTGTCAGGATTTACATGTATTTGGATAGGCAAGGACTGATTAGGGATAGTCAATGAGGCTTTCACGTTGTGCTCCAGTAATTTGTTTGAGTTTTTTGAAGAAGTAACAAAGCGGATTGATGGAGGCAGAGTGGTGGACGTGATCCATATGGACTTTAGTAAGGCGTTTGAGAAGGTTCCTCTTGGTAGACCGGATAGTATGGTTAGATCACATGGAATACAGGGAGATCTAGCCATGCAGGCACAGAACTGGCTCGAAGGTGGAAGACAGGTGGTAAGGGTTGCTTTTCAGACTGGAAGCTTGTGACCAATGGTGTGCAACAAGGATCGGTGCTGAGTCCATGGCCTTTCGTCATTTATATAAATGATTAGAGAGAATTCTGGGTAATCCAAGATGGAGGATGGGAAAAATTTCTGGCTGTAACAGCTGCTCCTTTTGTGAGATATTTTAGGTGCTGGAGGTGATTTCCTCGAATTCCAGGAGCAGCAATTACTGTTTTATATGCTGTTGCATTGTTTTGGAACTTTGTAAAAAAAAGTCAAAGTTTTAAGAGGGAGAAGAACAGACAAAGGAAGCACATGGTAAGGTCATTGCAGGCGAGAGAGAGAGAGAGAGAACCTGCACAGTTGCCGTCTTTGCTGTTTGAATTCGTGTATCGCTGGACATCGGAGTGCATCTGGGAAAATTAACAAACAGTGAAATTCACAACTAATCTTGGAGGAACTGATGGGCGAAGTTCACAGCACAGAATCAGATAAGTTAATTGTTGTTTTAAGTGTGGCCTACAGAGAATCTGCAGTAGTGAGTAGAGTAGGTTCTTACTTGATTATATGTTTTTAGAGATATGTCTCTTGATTAAAGTTAAAATATAAGCCATAACTATTAATTTAACCTGGGACAGTGTTTGTAGAGGAATATTTTCTGGGTCTGTAGATTGTGAAGGAGCAAAATGGCCTTTAATAGAGTGATATGTACTTCTTGTCAGATGTGAGAGTTTAAAGAAAGTTTAAGGGTTACTGCGGATTATATCTGCCATAAATGCTGTTGGCTGTGAATCTTATCAGATTGAATTGATCGGTTGGAGAGGCAGTTTGAAGCAATGAGGAATTTGCAACAACAACAGTATGTGATGGATGGCAGTTACAGGAAGGGAGGAATGTCTCAGATACAGTCACATAGATGGGTTAACTCCAGGAAGGGTAAAAGAGATAGGCAGCTAGAGCAGGAGTCTTTTGTGGATATACCCATTTCAAACAGGTATGCTGTTTTGGAAAATGTAGTGGGTGATGGATTCTCAGGGGATCGTAGCATGAACAGCCAAGTGCCTGGTATGGAGACTGGCCCTAATGCAATGAGGGGTACGTAGGGTTCCAAGAGATCAATTGTGTTAGGGCATTCTGTAGTCCGAGGTATGGACAGACGTTTCTGTGGCCAGCAGCGAAAAAGCAGAATGGTGTGTTGCTTCCCTGGTGCCAGGGTCAAGGATGTCTCAGAGAGGGTGCAGAATGTTCTCACGGGGGAGGGGGGTCAACAAGAGGTCATTGTCCACATTGGGCCCACCGACATTGGAAGGGAAAAGGTTGAGATTCTGAAGGGAGATTACAGAGAGTTAGGCAGGAATTTAAAAAGGAGGTCCTTGAGAGTAGTAATATCTGGATTACTCCCAGTGCTACAACCTAGCGAGGGCAGGAATAGGAGGATATTGCAGATGAATGGATGGCTGAGGAGCTGGTGTATGGGAGAAGGATTCACATTTTTGGATCATTGGAATCCCTTTTGTGGTAGAAGTGACCTGTACAAGAAGGATGGATTGCACCTAAATTGAAAGGGGACTAACATACGAGCAGGGAGATTTGCTAGGGCTGCTCAGGAGGATTCTGTTCCAGGATACAAAGGCTACAGGAAGGACAGAAAGCGAGGCAAGGGAGAGGTGAGGGAGGGTGGCGTTTTTGATAAGGGATAGCATTACAGCTGTACTGAGGGAGGATATTCCTGGAAATACATCCAGGGAAGTTATTTGAGTGGAACTGAGAAATAGAAAAGGGATGATCACCTTATTGGGATTGTATTATAGAGCCCTAATATTCAGAGGGCAATTGAGAAACAAACTTGTAAGGAGATCTCAGCTATCTGTAAGAAATATAGGGTGGTTATGGTAGGGGATTTTAACTTTCCAAACATCGACTGGGACTGCCATAGTGTTAAAGGTTTTAGATGGAGAGGAATTTCTTAAGTGTGTACAAGACAATTTTCTGATTCAGTATGTGGATTTACCTAGAGAAGGTGCAAAACTTGACCTACTCTTGGGAAATGAGGCAGGGCATGTAACTGAGTTGTCAGTGGGGGAGCACTTTGGGGCCAGCGACCATAATTCTATTAGATTTAAAATAGTGATGGAAAAGGATAGACCAGATCTAAAAGATGAAGTTCTAAATTGGAGAAAGGTCAATTTTGACGGTATTAGGCAAGAACTTTCGAAAGGTGATTGGAGGCAGATGTTCGCAGGTAAAGGGACAGCTGGAAAATGGGAAGCCTTCAGAAATGAGATAACAAGAATCCAGAGAAAGTATGTTCCTGTCAGGGTGAAAGGAAAGGCTGGTAGGTATAGGGAATGTTGGATGACTAAAGAACTTGAGGGTTTGGTTAAGAAAAAGAAGGAAGCATATGTAAGGTATAGACATGATAGATCGAGTGAATCCTTAGAAAAGTATAAAGGAAGTAGGAGCATGCTTAAGAGGGAAATCAGGAGGGCAAAAAAGGGGACATGAGATAGCTTTGGCAAATAGAATTAAATTGAATCCAAAAGGCTTTTATAAATACATTAAGGACAAAAGGGTAACTAGGGAGAGAATAGGACTGAAAATGTGTTGCTGGTTAAAGCACAGCAGGTCAGGCAGCATCCAAGGAACAGGAAATTCGACGTTTCGGGCCAGAGTCCTTCATCAAGAATAGGGCCCCTCAAAGATCAGCAAGGTGACCTTTGTGTGCAGCCACAGAAAATGGGGGAAATATTAAATGAGTATTTTGCATCATATTTACTGTGGAAATGGATATGGAAGATATAGAAAGTAGGGAAATAGATGGTGACATCTTGCAAAATGTCCATGTTACAGAGGAGGAAGTGTTAGATGTCTTGAAACGGGTAAAGGTGGATAAATCCCTAGGACCTAATCAGGTTTACCCTAGAACTCTGTGTGAAGCTAGAGAAGTGATTGCTGGGCCTCTTGTTGAGATATTTGGATCATCAATAGTCACAGGTGAGGTGCCTGAAGACTGGAGGTTGGCTAACATGGTGCCACTGTTTAAGAAGGGTGGTAAGGACAAGCCAGGGAACTGTAGATCAGAGAGCCTGATGTCAGTGGTGGGAAAGTTATTGGAGAGAATCCTGAGGGAAAGGGTGTACATGTATTTGGAAAGGCAAGGACTGATTAGGGATAGTCAACATGGTTTTGTGCGTGGGAAATCATGTCTCACAAACTTGATTGAGTTTTTTGAGGAAGTAATAAAGAGGATTGATGAGGACAGAATGGTAGATGTGATCTATATAGGCTTCAGTAAGGCGTTCAACAAGGTTCCGCATCAGAGACTGGTTAGCAAGGTTTGATCTCACGGAATAAAGGGAGAACTAGCAATTTGGATATAGAACTGGCTCAAAGGTAGAAGATAGAGGTTGGTGGTGGAGGGTTGTTTTTCAGACTGGAGGCCTGTGACCAGTGGAGTGCCACAAAGATCAGTGCTGGGTCCTCTACTTTTTGTCATTTACATAAATGATTTGGATGTGAGCATAAATTTGCAGATGACACCAAAATTGGAAGTGTAGTTGGCAGCGAAGAGAGAAAGCAAATCTTAGTAGGATTTATACACTTAATGGTAAGGTCTTAGGGAGTGTTGCTGAACAAAGAGACCTTGGAATGCAGGTTCATAGCTCCTTGAAAGTGGAGTCGCAGGTAGATAGGATAGTGAAGAAGGCGTTTGGTATGCTTTTCTTTAGTGGTCAGAGTATTGAGTACAGGAGTTGGGAGGTTAATTTGCGCCTGTACTGGACATTGGTTAAGCCACTGTTGGAGTATTGCATGAATTCTAGTCTCCTTTGTATCAGAAAGATGTTGAGATTGAAAGACTTACAAAGATGTTGCCAGGGTTGGAGGATTTGAGCTATAGGAAGAGGCTGAACAGGCTGGGGCTGTTTTCCTGGAGCGTCAGAGGCTGAGGGGTGACCTTATAGAGGTTTACAAAATTATGGGGGGCATGGATAGGGTAAATAGGCGAAGTCTTTTCCCTGGGGTTGGGGAGTCCAGAACTAGAGGGCATAGGTTTAGGGTGAGAGGGAAATGATATAAAAGAGACCTACGGGCAACTTTTTCAAGAAGAGGGTGGTACGTGTATGGAATGAGCTGCCAGAGGAAGTGGTGGAGGCTGATACAATTGCAACATTTAAGAGGCATTTGGATGGGTATGTGAATAGGAAGGGTTTGGAGGGATATGGGCCAGGTGCTGGCAGGTGGGACTAGATTGGGTTGGGATATCAATTGGACCGAAGGGTCTGTTTCCATGCTGCACATCTCTCTGACCCTATGACTCTAAATGGGGCTAGATTAATTTTGGATACCTGGTGAGCATGAATGCGTTGGACCGGAGGGTTCGCTTCCATGCTGTACAGCTCTATGACCCTGCGCACCAATCCATTACTAATATTCACACCTCACTGGGTAAGTCATGAAACCTCAGCTGTCCATCTCTGGTTTTCGCTGTCATGAATCTGCCCACTCCTATGCTGTCTAATCATTCTACTTAGAAAAGCAGTACTTGAATGGGATTTCTGCAAATTGTTAAGTTAAAAGCGGACATTTGTAATATTCATGGCTCAGTCCATTTAATGTCGACTCCCCTGCTCCTCTGATTCTCCCTGACCTGCTGTGCTTTTCCAGCGCCACACTATTTGACTCTGATCTCCAGCATTTGCAGTCCTCACTGCCTCTGTTTAAACTTGCACTGCAGTTTGAATTCATGTGAAGTGTATATGGTGTGTCAAATGAAACTGAAGCATGTCCTGTCTGGAATGGTGATAGACCCAGGTTGAATTGAAGCATTTGAGAGGGACTGGATGATTATATTAATAGAAATAGTGTGTAAGGGTATGGGGGAAATGGCAGGAAATTGGCACTACGCAACAAGTTTGACTTGAAGAGCCAGGACAAACAAGATGGGCCGATTCACCACATGGGCAGTAGCAATGGTCTTATCTACTGGCTGGAGAGTTCGAGACAGATCCACTCTACCTGCTTTCAAGACAGCTCATCAACCCCATGCTAATCAGGCAGCAGTCGTGTCTACTGGTGGACTTTGTCCTCAGATCAGGATCCCGTGGGTGTAGTGAGGGCAGGGCAGGGTGTCCTGCCGAGCAAGAGCTACCTCCCAATCAGAAGGCAATCAACCTCGGTTTGAGCAGCACCACTGGGAAGGCAGTGGCTGCCACTGTCATTGCACTCCCTGCAGGACCCAGGGAGAGGACCCAGGCCATAGGGAAGTAATATTGGGTGGGAGGGATTCATGGGGTGGGGGTTGAGGGAGATGGGAGTTGGAAGACAGAGAGGAGGACACTCATCAGATTTCCCTTCTTTCCTGATATCCAGTCACTGGGTCTGGCACAAAGAGCCTTCAGCATCCTCCCTCCATCCCATAGTGGAGGCAGCTACCATGCATACTTGCAATAACTCAGGAAGCCTGACTAGCTGGAACTTCATTTACTGTTGAGCACAAAAGAGAAACATTACTCATGGGGGTTCAAGTTCCTGATGAAGGGCTTTTGCCGCAACATCGATTCTCCTGCTCCTCAGATGCTGCCTCACCTGCTGTGCTTTTCCAGCACCCCACTCTTGACTCATGGAGGTTAAAAGGCTAGTCCCAACCCAGGGCAGATAGTTCTCCCTTGTTTTCCCTACCTAGAAATGCTATCACGTACAACGAAGTGATGAGTCTGCTTTATGAAGGGCTCAGGTGATAAGATCCAGTTGGAAAGGCCATTTCCTGTTACCAAGGGAAATACATACTCAATATGCTTCATAGAGATTGATTAGTGATTCCCCATGGCCTTTAAGGGGTTATCACAACACTGCATAGCTACAGTCCCCTGTGTTGCATCGCAGAAAGGACGGGACGATTTCCATAAATGATCATTCATTGACCACTTAAGAGCTTCAATTGGAGAGAGGACAGGAGACTTGACTGTCAGGCTTCCCACACAGAATAGTTTTGTTGGAAGCAGGAAGGTGGCAGGATCTATATAGATCACCATACAGCTATTTAAATGCACCTTGCCCATGGTTGTGAGCAGAGACAGCAAATGGTAAGGCCCATATTTGTTAGAGGATCTCTTGTCTCTTTCTCTCCCTCTCTGTGTTCTGATGATCTCTGACCATGACTGTTTTACACAACATGCAAAAGGAGGGACCAAATCTGTGATCATGAGATTAGCCATGTATTTTTTTAAAAACCATGTCCTGTAGTGCCTCATAGAATTGTCCTTAAGAGGACTTGGTAATGACTCCCTTGAACCTCTGAATATTGGCATTTTCAGTAGGTCAGTTTATGTAAACATGCTCCCACCAATTACTAATGCTCTCAAAAATGCAATTATCTTAAGCTTTTGAGTTTTAAAATTAAAGCACATTTGATGATATTGTGCAAACTCAGTGGAATGCCACAGTTACCACATCAGGGTAATAGTTTCAAACAGACCTGATGACCAGGCCTGGTGGTATTTGAAAATCTGTAAGTGGATTATGTTTAGATTTTAATACCTGTTCAATGCCCTACAAAAAGGACTAATATATTTGGAGTCAGCACAAAGTGTTGCTTTGTAAATGAAAGGGCCACAGAATAAGGATCCCGGTCCAGCAGTCGGTGATTCTCATCTTACTTCATTGCTTAAGTCATCGTTCTCATTGTGCTTCTTTCTTGAGATATCTGCCAGAACTACTTTGAAATGGAACTTATTGGAGTATTCCTGTGAAACAAAACTTTGTCAGTCTGGAACCTGTTTTTACTGTGTGCATTGTGGGCAAGGCCAGTCTATATTGCTCCTTATTGCCCTTGTGATGGTGATAGGGAGCTGCCCTCTTGAACTATTGTGTCAGGTACTATAGAGATAGCCACAGTATTGTTAGGGAGGGAGTTCCAGGATTCTGACTCAGTGCCAATGAAGCAGACAGTGCCGACAATATAGTTCCAAGTCAGAGCAATGAGTAGCTTGATGGAAGAACCATTTTCCCAGTTTTCTATCTCTGACAGTCTGTCTGCCTGAGAGTGTAAAGCTGCAGAGTGTGGATCATCACTGTTGTAATGTTTTACAGTGGTGACTGGTGAATGTAGCTGAATTGCCTTGATGCTCTGAGTTTGTGATCTTGATTACAACCGGAAATACCTTCTGATTCTTTTTAACTTCAACAATAGATTGCATTTATATCGCATTCACTGTTACCATTTCAAGTAATTAGTCTCTGGTGCTGTCGTCATAGTATCAGCAACTGCAGAGAGTTGTGAACGCAGACCGGCCCATCATGCAAGGCAACTTTCCATCAATTGACTCCACATACACTTCTTATTGCCTTGGAAAGGCAGCTGATATCATTAAAGACCCTTCTCATTCTGGTAAAAATCTCTTCCAAACTCTTCCAGAAGGCAGAAGATGGAAAAAACTTAAGCACACATATCAACAGGTTCAAAACCACCTTCTTCCCCGTTGTTATTAGACTGCCGAATGGACCTCTCAAATTTCAAATGTAATGTTGATTTTGCTTTTTGTACACTTCCTCTGCAGCCATAATTTTGTACGTCTTGCTCTGTTCAGTCATCCTTTGATCTTTGTATGTTATGATCTGTACTGCAGTAAAACAAAACTTTTCGCTTTACTAGATACATGTGGCAATAATAAATCAAGTCCGTCCTCTGAAATGTTGAATTTCAATATGCACACCATAGTACAATCCAGCTTTGTGTTGATTAATGAAATCTGCTTTTTACCTGGAAGGGTCTCTCCTTTATGTTCTTTGCTTCGGATAGTCAGATGTGGATTTCTGTGTTATCCCTTGAATTAAAAGGTGCCACTTTTTTTTTAACTGTCTCTGAGTGGCCCGTGCAACATTCCTGCTCGAGTGCAAGGTCAGTTTGGAAATATTGCATAAATAAAAGACCTTCATTTATATAGCATTGTTTGCCATCTCATAATGTTGCTTTATAACTAATCACTATTCTTGAAGTGTCAGTGCTGTTATAAATGTAGGAAAGATAGCAGCCAATTTACACACAGCGAACTCCGTCAAATAGCAACAGTTTGTTTCAGAGAGTGTAGAACGAGGAAGAATTATTGGCCAGAACATCAGGCCTCATCTTTGAATAGTGCCAGTGAATTTCTTTCTGCATCTTAGAAAGGCCAGTCCTCAGTCTTATCTGAAGGGTGACACCTCTGGGAGTGTAGCACCCCTCAGTGCTGCACTGGTGTGTTAACCAAAGGCATGTGCATGCAATTGTGGAGTGGGATTTGAAATAACCTTCTGATGCAGAGCTGTGGATGCTCCCTGCTCAGATACTGCTGGCACCTTGTGATTCTAATCATTGATGAGAGGGAATGTGTTCATCGCCACTTAGTTTGTATTTCTGAAAGCAGACTTGAGCAGTCACTATCAGAGGTGCAGCCATACCATGAGAAACTCCATTTATCATCTGTAACCACTGCTTGGCAATGAATGTGATGAATAACATGGACACAATTGCATTTCTGTTTACTGTACTTTTTCATGGCAATGATCGATACGGTGTTAAAATCAAAAATGTGGATTCCCGTTCAGAAACAGTTTTCAAAACATGAACTAATTTTGATTTGACTTTGCTTTCTCTCATGTTATTTTTGTGCAGCATTTTCTTCTTTGTTTTGACCAGGGTCATGCACTTACGGGACAAGATAGTGCATGGGAGGAGAAATGTTTGTTCTCAAACTGTCGGGTATCTTAAATTTTTCAGCATAGTTATTTTTGGTTTGCACTACTTGAATTATACAAAAAAATACAAATAGACTTAACAAATTATAATAATTGGATTTTTAATTTTAGTTTTAACCATGATTAGTTATGTTTTTTTTGAGTAAGGCTTTCATCTGCCTTGAATACTCCAGGTCAAAAATCAAATGACACCAGGTTATCGTCCAACAGGGTTATTTGAAATTGCAAGCTTTTGGAGGTCAGCTCCCTCCTCAGGTCTGGTATGGTAGAGAGATATAAGATACAGTATTTATAAGCAAAACATTAACAACTTCATAATAGCTGCCCTTGTTGAATCTTTTAATCAGTTAAAAGGTAAACTACTGAATAAAATGTAAAATCCAGAATCCTGTTGAATCTTTGTCCCTAGATAATTAAAGGCTTTATTAATGTACAAGAGGTGATATTTCAGGTTAGGCAATGCGCTCTATCATACCATGCCTGTGAAAGCATGCACTTCAAATAAACCTTTTGGACTATAACCTGACGTCGTTTGATTTTTGACCTTGTCCACTCCAGTCCAACTGCGGCATCTCCACATCTTGAATAATCCAGGTCTGTCACCAGGGTTGGAAGGTTAGAGCTATAGGGACAGGCTGCATAGACTGGGGCTGTTTTCCTTGGAGTGTTGGAGGCTGAGGGTAGACCTTATAGAGGTTTAGAAAATCATGAGGGGCACAAATAGGACAAATAGACAAAGGCGTTTCCCTGGGGTGGGGGAATCCAAAACTAGACGGCATAGGTTTAGGGTGAGAGGGGAAAGATGTAAAAGGGACCTGATAGACCCCAGAGGATGGTGCATATATGGAGTGAGCTGCCAGAGGAAGTGGTGGAGGCTGGTACACTTACAGCATTAAAAGGCATCAAGATGAGTATATGAAAAGGAAGAGTTTAGAAGGATATGGGCCAAGGGCTGGTAAATTGGACTAGATTAATTTAAGATATCTGGTCAGCATGGACAAGTTGGACCAAAGGGTCTGTTTCTGTGCTGTACATCTCTGACACTACATGAACAGAAAAGTGCTCTGCCACCTACTGGCCAAGGTCAGAATTGGCAGCTGTCATTGCTCAGAAATAGCATGAGTCAGAATTTACAGCAATGCTAATGGTACTTTCTCTGCTCTCCCTCCAACCTGACCCCAATAATTAAAACAGGATATCTTTAAAAAGACATACAATCTCTCATTTAAAAACACAATTGAGCTACATATGAATTTCCATAAGATGCTTTATACTGTAAATGTGTCCTGCACATATGCAAATTCTCAGTGCTATACAACAATGCAGCATACTGGTAAATATCAGAGGAAAGGGAGTGGACTTGAGACAGGCTGAGACCTCTGAGCATTATCCATGGTGTCTGTTGTTTTGTCTGAGGATATAGGCTAAGACTCTGGGAAGAGAAACATCAAGTGCACATGGAGGGCCATCAACTTTGTGAAAAATGCCTGAAAACTTGTTGGTCAGTTTTGCAGACTGGCACATTCCAAGGTCCAGGACTATGTGCTAAGGGATGCACTAAAGTTTGTGGCAGCTGCCACCAAGGCACAGTGGGGAAAGACCACTGTCTGAGGTCTTCCTGCTGAAGTACTATGGGGGTTTGTACACACTTTTTTGCCTCTAATGTATAAATAAGGAATGTCTTATGTTTGTTTGTTATTCGTATAGTATAAAAAACTGTCCAGAATCGAACTGCTCGAGTGACTGTGCATGTGTAAAAAGACTTGTATGAATAAAATATATTTTTGAAATGAAAAACAAATCTGGGCTCCCTGATCACTTTTCCTGATTGGAAATTCCACTCAGTTAGGGGCAAGACTCAGAGGGAAGTTTCTTGGTCATTAAAGAACCTGCTAGTGTGTGAATGTGAGTGTGAAATTCCAACAGAGCTCCATGGCTGATTCTCCATGAATCGTGAGGCAGGATTGAGGGGCTGAATGGCCTACTCTTACCCCTTAGGTAAGCAGTGGGACTCTAACATCAATGGAGCACAAAAATAGTATTCCACTCAATCCATGGGCCTGGTGAGTTGAGCTAAAACAATGGCCTCCTTTCTGTATTTACACATGACAAAGAGAGAGTCAGTTAGTCAGTGCTATTAGACCCAGTGTGGAGCACAGGCTACCAGTTTCAGGATGGGACCCAAAGGAGTGAAAAAGGAAAAAGGAAAAACAATTACTGTTCATTTCCACCTCTCCACTGCACTAGCTCACACTCTCCCTCCTGACAGAAGTGTTTCTCAATCATTCCCAGTTTCTTGTCACACCGGAAGCAACAGTTTATTTTCATCACCTTGATATTAATTATGAACATGAATCTCCACAGAACTGGAGCCAGTGTCACGGCTGGCTATGACTCATTTGTCATGCTGTAGTTTTATTTTGAAATAGTTTATCTGCAGTGTTTGAAGGTGACAGACTGCATCATCATTGAGTGAGGCTGTGTTTCCATTTGCAATTGGTTACTGTTGGATTACTGACTCAGGACACCATGATTCCAGGAAAGGGGTAGTGAATGGTCTCACGGAGCTCTGGATAATGGACTCAGAGGCTGGCAGCGATGCAAAGCTATGGCTTAATTCTGCCTGCTCTGTCAGTTTGAAAACAGGTTGGACATTTCACACAACATTTCCTGTACGACAGCTGTGACCACCCTTTACAAAGTGGCAGGATAGTGCTTGGTGTCATCCTTGGAAGGGCTATGTAACTTCATGCTACTTCTTTTTATTTGATCCAAGGCAATACAAGATTTCTCTTGGTGTCTTGGTCAATATTTTTCTCTCAACCAAAATTGGAGGTGTAGTGGACAGCAAAGAGGGTTACCTCAAGAGGATCTGGACCAGATGGACCAATGGACAGAGAAGTGGCAGATGGAGTTTAATTCAGATAAATGCGAGGTGCTGTATTTTGGGAAAGCAAATCTTATAAGGACATATGCACTTAATGGTAAGGTCCTAGGGAGTGTTGCTAAACAAAGAGACCTTGGAGTGCGGGTTCATAGCTCCTTGAAAGTGGAGTCGCAGGTAGATAGGATAGTGAAGAAGGCATTTAGTATGCTTTCCTTTATTGGTCAGAGTATTGAGTACAGGAGTTGGGAGGTCATGTTGCAGCTGTACAGGACAATGGTCAACTGTTGGAATATTGCGTGCAATTCTGGTCTCCTTCCTATTGGAAAGATGTTGTGAAACTGGAAAGGATTCAGAAAAGATTTACAAGCATTTTGCCAGGGTTGGAGGATTTGAGCTATAGGGAGAGGCTGAACAGGCTGGGACTGTTTTCCCTGGAGTGTCAGAGGCTGAGGGGCGACCTTATAGAGGTTTACAAAATTATGAGGGGCATGGATAGGGTAAAAAGACAGAGTCTTTTCTCGGGGGTGGGGGAGTCCAGAACAAGATGGCATAAGTTTAGGGTGAGACAGAAAAGATATGAAAGAGACCTACAGGGAAACTTTTTCACACAGAGAGTGGTACGTGTATGGAATGAGCTGCCAGAGGAAGTGGTGGAGGCTGCTACAACTGCAACATTTAAGACGCATTTGGATGGTTTATGAATAGGAAGGGTTTGGAAGATTATGATTAGATTAGATTCCTTACAGTGTGGAAACAGGTCCTTTGGCCCAACAAGTCCACACCGACCCTCTGAAGAGCAACCCATCCCCCTCTGACTAATGCACCTAACACTACGAGCAATTAGCATGGCCAATTCACCTGACCTGTGCATCTTTGGACTGTGGGAGGAAACTGGAGCACCCGGAGGAAATCCACGCAGACGCGGGGAGAATGTGCAAACTCCACACAGACAGTCACCCGAGGCTGGAATTGAACCTGGGACCCTGGTGCTGTGAGGCAATAGTGTTAACCACTGAGCCACCGTGCTGTCCCCTGAGCCACAGTGCCAGCACCCCTGGGCCGGGTGCTGGCTAGGTGGGACTAGATTGGCATGGACGGGTTGGACTGAAGGGTCTGTTTCCATGCTGTACATCTCTATGACTCTATGAACCAAAGCCATTACCATAGGGCCTTGCAGATGAAAGGTGCCTGAGTTTGCCCGTGTGAAAAGCCTAGCTTCCCTTAGGTGGAGTCAGCATATTGTGGATTCCTCTGGAGTGCCTTTCCTCTGGTAGTGCAACCACTAAACAAAAGCCTCTTTTACCTCAGTCTTCAAGTAAATATACTTCATGCTGATTGAAAAAGAAATGTCTGTAATTGCGAAGATGGCAAATGTCATAATTTAAATCTCTTGTGTGTGAAACTGGCTTGTGTTGCAACGTCCAGCTCCCTGGTTAAAGAAAAACAATTCAGGCTGATGTGTCCGGTCGTGGTAAGAGCTCGTGTCTGACAAGGGCAGACAATGAACTTGAGCTGCACAATAACCTTAAACAGGGCAGCACTTTGAAAGGTCTCAAATAACTATTTGATTAATGCAAGTTACTACTCCTTTTGTTCACCTCTGATGAGTTTCCCACTCCACAGTAGATTTCACAGAATGATTTAGGAGGTTCCTTGAGATTATTCATGAATGGCAAAGTAAATGGTGTTAATGCTGCAGTATACCTGGGGCTCAGGCTTGGGCCTGGGCAGAGGTAACTCTTGTCTGTAACTCCAAAGTAGACAAGCAGGAGGCTGGAAGAACACAGCAAGCCAGGCAGCATCAGGAGGTGGAGAGATGGAGAGTGGGAGAGACAGAAAGAGGGAGAGACGGAAATGCTGCCTGGCTTGCTGTGTTCTTCCAGCTTCCTGCTTGCCTACTTTGGATTCCAGCATCTGCAGTTTTTTTGTCTCTAACTTGTCTGTAGCTCCAACATGTTATAGAGTCATACAATCATAGAGCTGCACAGCATGGAAACAGACCCTTTGGTCCAACTCGTCCATGCTGATCGGATATCCTAAATTAATCTAGTCCCAAATGTCAACACTTGGCCCATATCCCTCGAAACCTTTGCTGTTCACATACCCATCCAGATGCCTTTTAAATATTGTAATTTTACCGGCCTCCACCTCTTCCTCTGGCAGCTCGTTCCATAGACATAGCACCCTCTGTGTGAAAAAGTTGCCTCTCAGGTCCCTTTTAAATCTTTTCCCTCTCACCTTAAACCTGTAGCCTCTAGTTTTGGACACCCCTACCTTGGCTATTCATATTATCCACGCCCCTCATGATTTTATAAACCTCTATAAAGTCACCCTTTCAGCCTCCAACACTCTAGGGAAACAGCCCGAGCCTATTCAACATCTCCTTATAGCTCAAACCCTCCGACCCTGGCAACATCCTTATAAATCTTTTCTGAACCCTCTCAGATTTAACAACATCCTTCCTACAGACAGATTAGGTACACTTTGGAGCAGGTGAGACTTAAATCCAGGCCTCATGGCTCAGAGACAGGGACACTACTACTGCAACATTGTACATTTTAATCACAAGGAAGGGATCCTGGACACACCCTGTCTTTTCAGGCAGACATCAGCCTTAGCAAAAAAATGTACTTGTGAATTTTTACATCCCATTTGAATTACATACGGCCAAATAATTGAAGATTTAAGATGTGTAATCCTTAGATCCACATAATCTATGGGTAAGCTGATGAAGGGTACGTGTACTGACTAGGAATCATATACACAGAGTAATAATGTGGGAGCCATACAGGTTTCACAAACAGCCAGAGAACTCGTCTTATGTTATGTCTCCCCCAACTGGTAAAAATGAGAATTTCCTTCCTTCTTAATATTCGGTTTTTGAGGGGGGGGGGGGGGTGGAGAACAGCACAGAGAGTCTCCCACTTAGAGTCCTAGAGATGTACAGCATGGAAACAGACCCATCAGTCCAACCCGTCCATGCCGACCAGATATCTCAACCGAATTTAGTCCCACCTGCCAGCACCCGGCCCATATCCCTCCAAACCCTTCCCACTCATATACCTATCTAAATACCTCTTAAATGTTGCAATTGTAGCAGCCTCCACCACTTCCTCTGGCAGCTCATTGTATACACATACCACCCTCTGCATGAAAACGTTGCCCCTTAGGTTCCTCTTATATCTTTCCCCACTCATCCTAAACCAATGCCCTCTAGTACTGGACTCCCCGACCCCAGAGAAAAGACTTTGTCTATTTATCCTATCCATGCCCCTCATAATTCAGCAACACTCCCTAGGACATTAAGTGTATAAGTCCTGCTAAGATTTGCTTTCCAAAAATGCAGCACCTTGCATTTATCTGAATTAAACTCCATCTGACTCTTCACGGCCCATTGGCTCATCTGGTCCAGATCCTGTTGTAATCTGAGGTAACCTTCTTTGCTGTCCACTACACCTCCAATTTTGGTGTCATCTGCAAACTTATTAACTACACCTCCTATTGTCATGTACAAATCATTTATGTAAATGACACAAAGTAGAGGACCCAGCACCGATCCTTGTGGTATTCCACTGGTCACAGGCTTCCAGTCTGAAAAACAACACTCCACATCAACCTCTGTCTTCTCCCTTTGAGCCAGTTCTGTATCCAAATGGCTAGTTCTCCATTTATTCTGTGAGATCTAACCTTGCTAACCAGTCTTCCATGTGGAATCTTGTCGAACGCCTTACTGAAGTCAATATAGATCACATCTATCGCTCTGCCCTCATCAATCCTCTTTGTTACTTCTTCAAAAAAACCCAATCAAGTTTGTGAGACATGATTTCCCAAGCACAAAACCTTTTTGACTATTCCTAATCAGTCCTTGCCTTTCCAAATAGATGTACATCCTGTCCTTCAGGATTCCCTCCAACAACTTATCCACCACCGAGGTCAGGCTCACCGGTCTATAGTTCCCTGGCTTGTCTTTACCATCCTTCTTAAACAGTGGCACCGTGTTAACCAACCTCCAGTCTTCTGGCACCTCACCTGTGACTATCGATGATACAAATATCTCAGCAAGAGGCTGGCAATCACTTCTCTAGCTTCCCACAGAGTTCTCGGGTATGCCTGATCAGGTCATGGGGATTTATCCACCTTTATGCGTTTCAAGACATCCAGCACTTCCTCCTCTGTAATATGGACATTTTGCAAGATGTCACCATCTATTTTCCTACTTTCTATATCTTCCATATCCTTTTCTACAGTAAATACTGATGCAAAATATTCATTTAGTATCTCCCCCATTTTCTGTGGCGCCACACAAAGGCCGCCTTGCTGATCTATGAGGGGCCCTATTCTCTCCCTAGTTACCTTTTTGTCCTTAATATCTTTGTAAAAATCCTTTGGATTCTCCTTAATTCTATTTGCCAAAGCTATCTCATGTCCCCTTTTTGCCCTCCTGATTTCCCTCTTACGTATACTCTTACTTCCTTTATACTCTTCTAAGGATTCACTCGATCTATCCTGTCTGTACCTGACATATGCTTCCTTTGTTTTCTTAACCAAACCCTCAAGTTCTTTAGTCATCCAGCATTCCCTATACCTGCCAGCCTTCCCTTTCACCCTGACAGGAATATACTTTCTCTGGATTTTCGTTATCTCCTTTCTGAAGGCTTCCCATTTTCCAGTCGTCCTTTTACCGGCGAATCTTTGTCCCCAATCAGCTTTTGAAAGTTCTTGTCTAATGCTGTCAAAATTGGCCTTTCTCCAATTTAGAACTTCAACTTTTAGATCTGGTCTATCCTCTTCCATCATTATTTTAAATCTAATAGAATTATGGTCGCTGGCCCCAAAGTGCTCCCCCACTGACACCTCAGTCACTTGCCCTGCCTTATTTCCCAAGAGTAGGTCAAATTTTGCACCTTCTCTAGTAGGTACATCCACATATTGAATCAGAAAATTGTCTTGTACACACTTAACAAATTCCTCTCCATCTAAACCCTTAACACTATGACGCTGCTAGTCTATGTTCAGAAAGTTAGGGACCCCTACCATAACTACCCTATTATTCTTACAGATAGCTGAGATCTCCTTGCAAGTTTGTTTCTCAATTTCCCTCTGACTATTCGGGGGTCTATAACACAATCCCAATAAGGTGATTATCCCTTTCTTATTTCTCAATTCCACCCAAATAACTTCCCTGGATATATTTCTGGGAATATCTTCCCTCAGTACAGCTGTAATGCTATCCCTTATCAAAAAAGCCACTCCCCCTCTTGTCTTGCCTCCCTTTCTATCCTTCCTACAGCATTAGAGTCATAGAGATGTGTAGCATGGAAACAGACCCTTCGGTCCAACCCATCCATGTCGACCAGATATCCCAACCCAATCTAGTCCCACCTGCCAGCACCCGGCCCATATCCCTCTAAACCCTTTCTATTCATATACCCATCCAGATGCCTTTTAAATATTGCAATTGTACCAACCTCCACCACATCCTCTGGCAGCTCATTCCATACACTCAGCATCTCCTGCATGAAAAAGTTGCCCCTTAGGTCACTTTTATATCTTTTCCCTCTCACCCTAAACCTATGCCCTCTAGTTCTGGACTCCCTGATCCCAGGGAAAAGACCTTGCCTATTTATCCTATCCATGCCCCTCATGATTTTGTAAACCTCTATGAGTTTACCCCTCAACCTCCAACGGTCCAGGGAAAACACCCCTAGTCTATTCAACCTCTCCCTATAGCTCAAATCCTCCAACCCTGGCAACATCCTTCCAAATCTTCTCTGAACCCTTTCTTCTTCCAGTCCAGGAAACAGAGCAAACATTCCCCTTAGGAAATACAAATTATGAGCAGGAGTAAGGTATTTGACCCATTGAGAGTCTACTCTGGCCATTCAATAAGATCATGGCTGATTGTGGGCACAAGTCCTCTTTGCTGTCCACCTCTGAAGCCCAGTCAATTCCTTATTAATCAATAGTCGATCTGCTTCTAACTGAACGACATTCAGTAGCTGTGTCTCAGAACATTGGCAAATGGCGTATAACATGGGAACTTGTTCACTTTGGAAGGAAAACAATATTGTTTAAATGGAGAAAAATTACAGAAAGCTGGAGCACAAAGGGGCTTGGAGGTACTTGTGCATGAAACAGTGAAAGCTATCAGACAACTGCAGCAGGCAATCAGGAAGGCTAATGGAATGTTGGCCCTTATTCCAAGGGGATTGGAGTATAGCTGTAGGGAAGTCTTATTGCCCACCTGTACAAGGTGCTGGCAAGACCACATCTGGAGTTCTGAGAGCAGTTTTGGTCCCCTTACCTACAGAAAGATATCATTGTATTGGAGGCAGTTCAGAGATGATGCATGAGGATGATCACTGGTATGAAAGGAGTGTCTTATGAGCAAAGATTTACAGGTTGGACCTCTGCTCATTGGAGTTTAGGCAAACGAGAGTGATCTCATGGAAACATATTGGATTTTTTAAGGGGCTAGAGAGAGTCAATGCTGAGAGGATCTTTTCCCTCATGGGACAGTCTAGCATCAGAGGGCATAGTCTCAGACTAAAGGGGTGTTAATTTAAAACTGAAATGAAGAGGAATTTCTTCTGTCAGAATGTTGGGAGTCTTTGGAATTCTTTGCTGTCATGAGCGTGGAGGGTAGGGTCCATGTGTATATTTAGGCTGAGATAGATTTTTGATCAGTTGGGGAACCAAGAGTTAAGAGGAAAGGGCAGGAAAGTGGATATGAAGAGTGTCATATCAGCCATGATAGTATTGAAAATAACAGAGCAGTTTTGAGGGGCTGAATGGCCTCCTCCAACTCTTATTTCTTGTGATTCACTATTATTGGGAGGGGTGGGGGGAGAGGGGTGGTTTGGGGTGGACTGGAGGTGTTGTCCTCCAGATTCATGACCCTTTGAGAGAGAGATAAAATGCTGGTCCTCATCTTCTAAGTGAGATCCCTCATTTTCAAACTGTGTCCTGCTAATTCTCGTCTCTCCCACAAGGGGGATCATCCTTCCAGTATTCACCCTGTCCGGTCCAGACAGGATTTTACAATCTTTCAATAAGATCAGTTCTTGTTCTTCGAAAAGCCAACTGGAAAAAGACCCAACCTTCCCATTCTTTCCTCATTGGATAACTTTCCCATCCCAGGAATCATCTCGGAGCTGCCCTTGCTTAAATAAGGAAACCAAAACTAGGCACACTACTCTGGACGTGGTCTCACTAATACTCTATACAACTTTAATGAAACGCCAGCACTTTTGCAAACCATTCCCATGTGCTACATTTCATTCATCTTCCATTTCTGGTTCTCTCTTCAGAGACCCTGCCACACCTGATGGGAGTTGAGCTTTCCTGCACTTGCTTCAGTTTCCTGCAGATATAAATCCACGTGTGTTTTGCTAGTCTCTTGAGTTCCTGCGTGTACACTGCAGACATTAAATTGTAAACAGCCCTTCAAAAATGGGACGTGTTTCCTTGAGTTTCAGCTGAACTGCATTGAAACAATCTCAAAGGCCCCAGAAGTAAAGATCAATAGGGGAGTAGGATAGACCGTTCAAACAGCACATGTCCAGATGCTCTATTGTTAGATTGAATTTATATTTAAATAATTAGTTATAGTTTATTTATATGTACTGTAATAGGAAAATGGAATTAAATAATACTCTGTTCAATGGAGGTTGGTAAAATTCTGTACCATCATACCTTTTGTCTATCTCTATAATCTGCATGCAGTTATGTGCAAAGTCAAAATAGGCAAATACTTGCCTGTATGGCCGAAGGTAAGATAAACTTCGGCTTACAAATGAGGTAAAACAGAAGCTTTTACTCAAGACTGTTTGGTATTTGAATCGGTTTAGTTTTGTAGCTACTTTACTTCTGAAATTATTCTGTGAACAGTTGTATGTAATGATTCCTTAAGAGAAGCTAGGCTGTATAGTTTCAGTATGACATTAAAATTTGATCCTTGGCAATGCGACAGAATGCAAAAGAAAGCTTTTGAGAGTGACTTTTTCAGCTAATTTCTTCCAGACAGCTGCAGTTACCATGAAGTCATGGGGTTAAATGGCTCTGTAAGCTAGTAAACATTGATAGATTTTAGAATCCTTCAGAACATTGAGATGAACCAGTTTTACATTTAGGATGACATTAATCATTAAGAAGTGACATTACATATCCTCTAAACAGTCAGAAAGTATTTCGGTAGTACCTCAATATCTTAGCTTTATGATTGTTTGCTACTAGATAAAGCTGAAAATGTGTTGCTGGAAAAGAGCAGCAGGTCAGACAGCATCCAAGGAACAGGAGATTCGACGTTTCGGGCATAAGCCCTTGTTCAGGAAAGGGCTGAAGAAGGGCTTATGCCCGAAACGTCAAATCTCCTGTTCCTTGGATGCTGCCTGACCTGCTGCGCTTTTCTAGCAATACATTTTCAGCTCTGATCTCCAGCATCTGCAGACCTCACTTTCTCCTGCTACTAGGTAAAATCTAGGAGGAAAAAGCCGATCTCACAAGTGACTGAGTGGTTCAGAAACAAGCTGGAGATAGGACATGGTCATATTAGTAAGTTGACCAACACCCATAAGAAGCAAATCTTAAATTATCCATGCACTGCCTAGCTAATCCGAGATTGGATAACCAGCACATGAGCAATCAGAGTTCAAGATGCCTCTGGTCATGTACAGAAGTCGTGGCTAGTAAGGGTTAATGAGGAGTCATCTTTAGTGGTTAGGTTAATAATAAGAATACAGAATTAGAGCATCAATCAACAGAACAGAACAAGAGACGTGTTCAGCCAGCCAGAGATTGTGAGCTGGTGTCCCAACATGAAACAACTGACCACTGCCCTTTTGGGATGCTGGTCTTTGGTCCCTATTATGTCCATTTAAATAGATACTGTGAGACTTGTGAAAACAATTTGTGCCCACGTTGGTCTTACAGGTAATCAGGACTAAAGTATCTTTCAACTTGTTCTGCCAAAACTAACTCAGTCCATAATTCTAATTGATCTTAATTAAAGCTAAATAGAACACAACAGATCTCACACAGATAAGAACATTAGAATTAGTAGTAAAAATAGGCCATTTAATTTTGACATGGCTGAGGTTTTCCCATGATGCTCCGTGCCGCTGTCTCCAGAAATCAGTGATTCACAACAATCAGGAACAATCTTGAATCAATGATGGAACATCTAACTCGGAGAGAATCCACAGATTGTCAACCATTTGATCAAAGAAAGTCCTCCTCAGCTCAGTAAGAAATGGCTGGCCCCTTATCGTGAAGCTATGACTCCTAGTTTTAAATGTTCCATCCAGGAGAAACAGTCTCTCAACATCCACCATGTTAACCGCCCCCCACCAATTAAACCTTTGTATTTACATTTAAATAAGATCATCCTGCATTCCTCTACTCTTGACAAGGTAGGCCCATTCTGCTCAATCTCTCACAATAGGATCACCCTTTCTTCCCAGGAGTAAATCTAGAGACTGCTCATTGACCTGTCAACAAGGGAAGTATATCCTTCTGGAATTATGGAGAGGGAAATCTTACCAAAGCCTCAGATAAATGCAGGAAGGTGCCCTTATCATTGTTCTCTTCTGTTTCCTTTTGCTGGTTGTAGCTATTTGTTGCATGGTTTGTCAGTTACTGTGACTATTGTCCTGAATGTGAAGGAGACCAGAGGATGATGATGATGTGTGATGAACACAGTGTACCAGATTGAAAGGGGAGTTGAGTAAATCACAGTTTCACTGGCAAAGAGGCCTTGGATAATTGGAAACGAGAAGATGAAAGGACCGGCATTGTATTGCTTGCACAAGAAGGGGCCACAGGAAGTAGCGAGCTGATGAAGGAAAAGCACACCAAGATGTCACAGAGAGAATAAAACCATTGTAATTCTATGGAGCTGGTGGTGGTGGGAATTGCTGGGGAATGGTGGGCTAGAAGGTGAGGAGAGTAAGAACCTTGCAGTGGTGATGGGGAAGAGTTAGACCATGGGAAATGAAAGTTGAAGGGGGAGGGCCTGTGATCTATTGCGCTTGGGTAAGTCTTTGCTGAGGAGGAGAAATGAAGGCATAGCAGAAACAGTGGTATGGTAGTGGCATCATCAGAACTTATAAAATAGAGGCAGAGAGAGAGACTGAGAGAATAGAATTGAAGCCTTACAGCGAGAGGGCTGGAAGGAAGTACAGTTAAGGTAGCTGTGAGCCTCTGGTGCAGTACCAATAGAAAACCATTTAATCACCTTCCAGACATATGGCAGGAATACCAGGGAGACCAAATAACTTAGACCATCTTGTGTATTGTTTACTGGGTGAGGGTAGAGGAGAGGTTGGTGTGTTAGACAATCAGCAATACGAGGTATGAAGGCCATGGGAGAGCGGGTGCTCTACGGATGGTGAAGCAGCAGGATGTCGAGGCTAGAATCCTGCCCAGCTCAGGCTAAGTGAGCTCCTGAGATACGAGACAATTGCATGGTGAGCTCCAATGCAACTCTCGATTCCTTCTCTTCGGCTGGTCACAATGAATGGAGCGAATGTAATTGGGTTGTGAGACATGAGCTGCTTTCTGCTGAAGGGCTATTATATTGGAAAGGGAGAACCTGTAAACATCTGGGGACAGTTCAAGACCAGGAGAATCTCTCGACACCGGAGCTCAGTTTAGTTATACAAGTGTGTTAATATGGGGAGTTATTTTAACTAGACCATTCAAAGGTTTAACAGATCAATACTAAGACATTACTGAAGCAGGACATCAGAGAAGCAAAGCACTATATTGGTCCAGTGCACACAGCTTTCAAATAACTGAATGAACTGAAGAAATTCAGAGTTCCTGGGGTAAAATACTTGCTGCGAAATCTCTGATCTCTGTCCCTAAAGTAGGTATCTCGGGCTGTGAGACATCCTGTGGCCAAATAGTCACTGCTGATACTCTATTACCTCCCAAAACGTTGCTGGAGGATAGCATACTGCTTTACATGAACAATTTGTGGCACCTATGAAGAGAGCACGGGGTAGAGAGATCGAGAACAGAGAAGTAGCAGATTGGGTCACCATTGAGATCCTTTGTTAATTGTACAAATACAACAGCCTGGATTCAAGCTTGTTTCTGTCTTCATATTTGTTTAATCAAAGAAAATCAATCTGTTCTTGATCTGTAAGATTTTTCCCATAAGGTGTCTTCCTGTTGCTGAATTGTCAGTGACGTTAATTGTTAAGAATTGTGCTTCAACTGGATGCAAGTATCCTTTTCTGTTCTGCGTTGGTCCATTGCCATTCTCATGACCAACAATTAATATTCCATAATCACCTCATGATAACAAGGGATATAAAATAAAGATACAGCTGGCCACACAATGATAAATAAATCCATGAGTATTCTGAACAGAATATGAGATTCAGCTTGCCTTTAACAATGCCAAGGGAATGAAATTGTAAAAGTCAGCTTTATGGGATTTTTGTAAAGTAGGTCAAGCATTTCACTTGCAATAAATAGAATTGAACTCTACTTGGTATTGCTTGTTTATACAAACATCACAAGCGGTTTCTATGGCATTCTGATAGATATATCTTCTGCTTGCTAGGAGTTATATGAGTTTGATTGTTTTTATTTCAAGAATGGCTTAGATTTCAATAAAACAGCAAAAACAACCTTCAACACTATTATCCCCTCGAGACTGATTACTAAACTTAGTGATCTTGGACTAAGCCCCACTCTCTGCAACTGGATCCTTAGTTTCCTGACCCACAGACCACAATCAGTGAAGGTTGGGGACATTATTTCATCCTCACTAACACTCAACACTGAGCCCCCCAGGAATATGTACTCAGCCCTCTACTGTACTCACTGTATACCCATAACTCCATCGCCAAATACCAGACTAATGCCATTTACAAGTTCTCTGGTGACTCCACCATAGCCGGTCGAATCTCAGATGGTGATGAAACAGACTACAGACAGAAGATGGAAGACCTGGAATAATGGTGCACTGAGAACAACCTAGCTTTCAATGCCAGTAAACCAAAAACTCATTATTGACTTTCAGTGGGATGTTACTCATGCCTCCCTACACATTAACAGCACAGAGGTGGAGCGAGTGGAGACTGTCAACCACTAAAAGCTTTCTTGGACTCTTCAAGTGGACGCACTGGTTACACAGGCCCAACAATGTCTCTACTTCCTCAGGCAGCTAAGAAAATTTGGCATGACCCTTGCCAAATATTATAGGTGTGCCATTGAGAGCATTCTGTCTGGATGTATCACTACCTGGTATGATAACTGTACAATTCAAGATAGAAGACGGTTACAGAGAGTGGTGAACTCAGCCCGGGCAATCACAAAGGCCAACCTCCCATCTGCAGAATCCATCTTCCAGGCCCACTGTCAAGGAAAGGCCGCCATCAGTCTCAAAGATCCATCTACCAGTGGGGAGAAGGTACACAAGCCTGAACACACGCACCAGCTGGTTTCATAACAGTTTCTACCCTACTGTTGTTAGAATACTGAATGGACTCACAAACTCTTAACATTCGCCTGTACCTGTGTTTTTGTTTTTGCCACTGTTTACCTATTATTTACTTATTCATGCTATTTAACTCTGTGATCTGCCTGTATTGCTTGCAAGACAAAGCTTTTCACTGTGCCTCGGCACACGTGACAATAAATTCAATTCAACACAAACTCTAGCAGATGTCAGAAATATAGAATGAAGGACAGAGAGCACAGCATTTGTGGAGTAAACAGGCAAAATTATCTTTCTTTCTCATGTATTCACTTGCAGGACATGGACATCACTGGCTGGACCAGCATTTGTTGCCCACCCCTAGCTGCCGTTGCGAAGGTGGTGCTGAACCACCTCCTTGAACTCCTGCAGTCCACGTGAATATAGATTCTGCTGGAGGGTTGGTTTAGATTTGTAGGTTGAATGATTGCAAAATTGAATGTGACTAAATCTCATCGCTGTGCCTCTGAGAATGTTAGTGCCTACAACAGGGGATCTGTTTTGAACTCTCCATCAATAAGGAGGAGGTGCAGTTAAATATCCAAAGACCAAACACACTACCAACCCTTCCTACTTGGTCTGTAACACTGATGTGAAACAGTATGTTTGTTAATGCAGCCAGAAGCTAAAGCCTGGAGATGATTAAGGCTCCTTGTATACTGTGCTGTACCATGAAGACCTGAACCAACACTGGATTATGTAATTGGAATTGCTACTCTATGGACTGACTATTCCAAGTCATTAACACTTTGGTTATTGGCATTAAGTATTGGTGGTTTAGTTGGCATGTGTAATTCAAGCATGGATCTCAAATATAGGTGCGTTAGAGTCAGTGTGCCAAAGGATACTTTAACTTGAAGTTACTGCAGGTAACCTGGTGTCTAACTCTAAGTTCACTAGGGGAATGGCTGAAATCTAGAAACAGTGGTTTCTGCAGGGTTTCCACTGAACTACAGATAGAGCATGAGAGAAGTCCACAGAAATTCCACACCTGTTTCACTGCAAAGTAATTTCCAAATCAGCCAAAAATATCTACGAGAAAATGAGGACTGCAGATGTTGGAGATTCAAAGTTGAAAAATGTGGCATTGGAAAAGCACAGCAGGTCAGGCAGCATCTGAGGAGCAGGAGAATCAACGTTTCGGGCATAAGTCATTCATCAGGAATGTTCATGATTCCTGATGAAGGGCTTTTGCCCAAAACATTGATTCTGCTGCTCCTCGGATGCTGCCTGACCTGCTGTGATTTTCCAGCACCACACTTCTCAAATACAACTAGGTTTTATTATAATTGGCTGCATTTTCTAATCCTGAAGGAAATTACACTGGCATAAAGGAGGTCATTTTATTCACAACATTGTTTTCAGAAGGTCAGACTAGTTATCTGAAGGCAGTGTAATTCCACTATATAGGTTCCCATTGCAATACTCCAACTTTAGTGGCTACATTTTACTACTTTTCAATGTTGGGGTCTTCAGTTGATTGCGGTCCTTGATCTTCTGATGGGGTCATATTTCCTGCAAAGTGGTAAACCACCATCTTCTGACCTAACTAATGCCTTTCTGACCTAACTGATGCCTTCCTGACCTCTGCTCCACCTCTGGTCCTAGGTCATTTATTTACAGGAGGTGGCCTCATTATACTTTAATGTGGAGATTTTTGGTAGCAAGCCTCTTTGAAGAAAGTGCGAGGAGGGAAGAATCACCAGGGTGCCTACCTTATCTTCCGGTTCAACATTGTGCTGCTTTCCCTTGACCTGTGGACCCATCACCTTCCGAGTCTCAGTAATGTCCCCATGACAGTTCGTCACCCATCCTTCCCAGTCAATTGCGTGTCAGTGTTAGTTGTGACTCAGATAGCAACTCTACAGAAATATTAAGTTAAAGTATCCTTTGACGTGTGGACTTGAATGCGTATATGTATGAGCTTCCATGCTTGCATTACACATGCCAAATAAACCATTACTGCTTCAAGCCTATAACCAAGGCAAGAAAGTAATAATGACTTAATATAGTCAGTGGATAGAGTAACGATTCTAATTACATACCCCAGTGTTGGTTCAGCTCTTCATGGTGTAGCACAGTGTGCAAGGAGCTTTATTTTTCTTGCTTGCCTCTAATTCCCAGTATTGTGGGTTCAACTGTCAGTCTAAACCTTAAGCACGAAGACATTCCATTCTAGTGCTGCAGGGCCAGAATTTACCCTGGGTGTTTGCCCAATATGTAATTCTCAGTCAACATTGGACCTTGGGACGTGCCAAACTACTATACTCAGTCAAGGATTATTCCTTGCACAGGAAGACCAGGAAGTTTTGGGAAGAGATGAGAGCAACATCCCTAACTGCTTATCCTTTCTTGATGGGTAGAACCTTGCAGTCTTCATATTATTCTTGTGAATTTTCTTCTCAGCCCCTCCAGTACCTCCTTATCCTTTTTATAAAATGGCAGCAAGACTGTACGCAGTGATCAGAAGTATGATCTAAGCAAGCTTGAACCATGTTTTGCTAAGTGTTTCTTCTTTAATTCCATTCTCAAGGCATCAACTCCTGTACATAGTTTGTTATAGGTGTCGACCCGTATGAAACCCTTTATTAATTTGTAATCTTGTACTGCCAAATTCCTTCATGACACAACCCATTTAGATTCTTACTTTCTGTATTGTGCGTACCTCTGTTTTTCTTGACAAAATGTAATACCTCACATGCAGCTGTGCTGAACTTCATTTGCCAATTGCTTGCCCATTCTGAAAATTTATCGATGTTTATTAACACAGTTCTCCTCAGTATTGATCAATTTGTCTGTTATCAACCTCCAATTTGATGACATTCTCAGATGTAAAAGCTATGTTTTGTATTTAAATCAAGAACATTCATTGTGAACTGTGCTGGTTTAAGTACTGATCCTTGTGTGATCCTAATTCTGACCTTCTTTCCTGTTCATCCTCTAGAGCCACAATCCCACCCCAATTCTTACACGTGTTACAAATATTTGAATATCCATTGAGAATGAGATCATTGTCTTCTGTGCACAGTAACACACAATGGGATTAATATGACCTAGTGAATTTCAGGTGGATCAATGGAAATAGAACTTGCATGTAAAGGTTTATGTTTCCACAGCAACTCCAACGCTTTGGCAGTAAGTGTTGGGCTCAGTTAGTAGGAGTAAAAAGTGAGGTCTGCAGATGCTGGAGCTCAGAGCTGAAAATGTGTTGCTGGTTAAAGCACAGCAGGTCAGGCAGCATCCAAGGAACAGGAAATTCGACATTTCGGGCCAGAGCCCTTCATCAGGATGTTTCCTGATGAAGGGCTCTGGCCCGAAACGTCGAATTTCCTGTTCCTTGGATGCTGCCTGACCTGCTGTGCTTTAACCAGCAACACATTTTCAGCTCAGTTAGTGGAAGACCAGGTTTGATCCCTGTTTTGATCCAGTTGAATGATGGAGCAGACTGAAGTGGCTGAATGATCTAATCCTGCTCCTAACCTCAGCAGGAGTAATAGTGTGCTCAGGTTTTTCACTGGCCCTTATGCCAGGGCTAGGCTGAATGATCAGAGAGCCACCCAGGAAATTCCAACTGGTATAACCTCTTACTGCTGGAATGCTCGCTGTGAACCAAGGAATATGAATCTGGTGCCCTCTGCTGGAGCTGTAGAAAATGCTTAGTGACAAAAGAAACTGCAGATGCTGGAATCCAAAGAAGACAAACAAAGGAGGCTGTCGAGCGTGTAGCACTGGAAAAGTGCTGGGGGAGCAGCAGAATTGACTGTTCAGGCGTAAGCCCTTCGTTAGGATTACAATCACTGCAAATGCTGGTTGATAGGTTTGGTAGCACCTGTTGTAGAGTCATAGAATCGTACAGCACAGAAACAGACCCTTCAGCCCAACCGGTCCATGCCGAACATAATCCCAAACCAAGCTACTCCCATCTGCCTGCTCCTGGCTCATATCTCTCCAAACTTTTCCTATTCATGTATCCATCCAACGTCTTTTAAACATGTGGAGAGAAAAACAGAATTAATGATTTGAGTCTTACCTGAACATTCTTTAGAACCCGATCTGCTGAATATTTTCAGCACTTGCTGTTTTTATTTCAGATCTCCAGCATCCATAATGTTTTGCTTTTTGATATTAGTCATTTTCAGCATTTAACTTTGAGCTTGTTGTTCTATTTTCAACATGGGACCGTATTGTCTAGAGGTTTGAAGAACCAGAGGTGATGTCATTGCAAGTTTCAAAATTTTTATGGGGCATGGAAAGATTAATGCAGGGAGGATGCTTTTCCTGGCTTTGGTCCTTTGAACTTAAATGTGGACTTGGGATGAGAAGACTGCTTAAATTGATTAAAGTGAAATTGATAAACCAAAGCTCAGAGACTATGATTCCAGCCTATGTTTTGTGTTTCAGAGAGAAACTGATCTATGAATGTGAACTGGTTTAAAGAGTGATTAGTGATTCCTGATGAAGGGCTCTGGCCCGAAACGTCGAATTTCCTGTTCCTTGGATGCTGCCTAACCTGCTTGCTTTAACCAGCAACACATTCTCAGGTAAAGAGTGATTAACAAAGAAAAAGTGAAAACTAAAATTAGATGAAAAAGTGCAAAAGTTTTGTTGCTGGAGACAGAGTGTTAGTATAGACATCTGTCTTTGGGGAAGGTTAGGCTGCATCATGTCTTATGCTACAGAAAATTATCGAGGAGACTCATGAAAGCCATTAGAGAATTATAATCCAAGTTATGAGAACAAGTCAGGAAAACAATTAAATTGTTTATTATGTTAATGTTGGGGTGGGGTCACGGATCTGTTATCTACAAAACAACATCCATATGGACTAAATACAGAGAGATTAGCTCAAGGCAGAGAAGACATTAACTTCATCATGAACAATGACATTATTCAACTGAGTCCTAATGGCTGGAGCTCGCCCACTGTAACGCTGCAGAAAACAAAGCGATCACAAAGGTTCTGTATTGATTATCACAAAACAGTTAAATAAAAGCAGTAATAAAGATAACAAAGATGGACTGTTTTCCAAGATTGGAGGACCGCATTGACCAAATTGGTCACACATGATGTGTCAAAGACAAAGAATGGATTGACTTTATTAATGCACAGGGAAGCCTTTGGAATGAAAAACGCATTTTCAATGTTCCAACAATTTGCCGGTAAAAGTGTTGAAGGGCAATGCGCTTAATCTTATGTTTTCTGGTCTAAGTGCCAGGTGCATTGTGGTTTTTGGATGGTTTTCTGCTGCAGGTCCAAAAGAAATTTCTCGTCATATCTTACAAACCCATTTCATCTGCTACCTGTCCCAGACAATGATGTGCCTCTTGGCTAATTCTAACCCTATATTACCATTCCCAGAACAACTCTCAACTCAAGGGTCAATGCCAAAGACGCATCCCTTGCACCTGCATTATCTTTCAAAGATTGAAGTGTACCTGCACAAGTGATGGTAATGTGGCATTATCCACACTGGCAAAGTTATAGCACAGAGGCCATAAAGCCACTCTACCCACAGCACATAGATTGACATTGTGTGCGCGAGGGAGTGACAATCTCCTACATTATTTCAACACCAGCCACAGAGTTTACCTGTCTTAGGTACAAACCATCTAAATGACCACTTTAAGTCACCATTACTCTGTCTGCAACCCCTACTTGCAGACCCTCCTCTTGTCATTGTCCAGGAGGGGAACATCACATATCGGCAAGCAGTTGGACAATTTCAAACATGACAGCCAGTGAAAGTGAATACAAATGGAATGAGTAGAGGCTGCAATTCTCCCCTATGATGCAAACTAAATGCTAGCATCATGATAGTATGCTGCACCCAGCTCCCATCTACTTGAACTGAGTGCCGGCAGGTCCTGTCTGGCTTGTAGCGTCCAATGTAGCTAGGCTCTGTCAGGCACAAGCATAGCATCTTCCTCCACATTCTCCCAGTTCCTCAGAAAACTGCTTCCATTCTTCCATTTCCTCAGCATCTATCTCATCATTGCCATTATGCAGAGCACAGCACAGCAGGAAGGTGGCAACGCATTCTGTCTGGATTATACTGGATGCTCTGCCAGGCTGTTGGAAGGTGCAGTAACCAGCCCCTCAGCAGCCCTGTCGGTTTCCACACTCCGTGGAGGTGCTGGGACAACTGAGTGACTGACCCATTACATTGAAACTGGAGGCGCTACTGCACTCCAATTTCATTCCCGTTCCCAGAGCTCCGTCATTCATTCAAGTTTCCATTGCATTCGCTCAGACCCACTGTCTTACTTACAGACAGATGGTTTTCCTCCTCCCACACCAGCTTTGGAAATTTTATGTAGTAGGACACTTCTGACCAGCATTCACCTCTTTTTAAAGTCAATGCTAGTAGCTCCTGATGTCCAGTTAAAAACAGTGAGAGGCCTGTTAAAGCAACTTAGAGGTTGTGAGGACTGCAGGTTCCGCAGAGACAGAGTGGATCAAGAGTGGAGCTGGAAAAAGCATAGCAGATCAAGCAGTCCCAGAGGAGCAGGGGAGTCGACGTTTCAGATAGGAACTTATCATCAGGACAGCAGAGCAGATAGGAGACCACTTGCTCAATGGGAGATGGAGCCTGCAGTGCAGTTCAAACAGACAGAGTTGGGGGGGGGGGTGGCTCCATTTTTATGCATCCTCTCTCTAAACTTGTCAACTTCTCAATTAAGCTTGCCCTTCCTCATTGTGAAGAGGAAGCGCTCCAAAATCAAGGTTTGGATGGGTGAGGGAGGGGGCACAGGGGGTTGTTTGGAATTAATTTCACCCTTCCTTTAGGGCACCCTGGGTCCCACTGAGACCACCCACTCCCCCCCATCTCTTCTCCCACAAAATACCACGGCTCCTGTTTGATGAGCACCTCCCTACTCCTACCCCCCAGCCTCCCAATCACCTCACTCCCCACTCACTTGTCAGGGTCTGCCTGATAGTCCCCACTTCTGTTGTTTTTCCATCGCCGCTCCTCATCCAGCACTTACTGCAGTTCCAGCAGTGACCACCACTCCTGGTGGCGCTGCTGAGACTGAAGATCTGCTGGCCCTCTGTTTGGCTTGGAGGGGATCATCTGCCCCTATGGGGCGCGGCAATGAGGGGAGAGATGGGGAGGTGCAGAAAATATAACTGGAGGCCTCTAATTGCTTGAGCCATGCAAACTAGTGTTATGTCTTGCAGTTTCAATGGAGGTGGGTCATCCTGAACTCCAGGTTCTGTTTGTTGAAGCATGGAACCTTGTTTCACTCTAATTGCTTCCCTAGGTCACCAGCAGTTTCTGACTGGCCTGTTAAAACCACTCCAAACTGTAAAAAAAACCTGTGCTGGGAGAACTGACCACTCCCCCTGCCATTGCTTAAAGTAGAAAACTCCAGACATATCAGCATCTCTGCCTTTACAGCCCCCCTTGAAAAGAAAACAAGGACAAAGAAACCTTGTTAAAGGGGCAGCTGGAGACAACAGGAGGAGATCAGGGAGATGGCAGCAGCAGCAGCGATGACATTCCAGCCCGACACAAGAAGAGCGAACAATGAGGGGGCTCCGCCAATATTTACAGCATCCAGAACAGGGAGCTCAGGGTTCCCAGAGAACCTCTAACTTTGTTTCTTTGTTTTTCTAGATTATAATAAGGAGAACTTTAACGTGAACTGCTGCCTTTTTAAAATTTTTCTATTTGTTCTCTGAAGGTCATGCTTAACTTTTTTTTTAACTTTGTTTCGTTTTACTACTTTGTACCCGAGATATTTGTACCTGGGTACCTTTGTACATAAGATGACATTGTGTCTGGCGACATGATACACTTTTCACTGTACAGGTAGCTCTGCATTCTTGTGCAATCCAGCGCGGTATAAAAATCACTCAATAAAAATAGCACCTGAGATGTTGATGCAATCTCATTTTACCCAACACGTTTTAAAAGTTCGTGCTTTAGGAACAGCAGCCCCTGTTCATCAATTATGTTACAATCAATTTGCGTCAGTGAAACACAAGTTAGAGCAGAATGACCTGTACATCTGTACTTGAGTACATGTGACAATAAACCCTAAATCTAAAAAAACCCCGAATCTCCTGCATATGTGACATTGGCACCCAGTGACAACACACCATGGTGACAGAGGATGACTTTGTAGGATGTCTTTGGAACCCAGCAATTCTTGTCATCCTAACCTCACCCTAAATGCTCCTGTGCCCTCAGAGTCTGGCTGTCCCAGCTCTCTTCAATACGCCACCATCCCCTCCCACCCCCAGTCCTGCTTGATAACTCCAATCCCTAGAATAGAGTGGTGCTGGAAAAGCACAGCAGCAGAATGGTTTCCAGCATCTGCAGTCCTTGTTTTTACCCTACTCCAATCCCTGCCCTCCCCCTCCCATCAGCCTCTGCTCTGCTTAGACACCCTAAACCCTCTCCCTGCCCCCCAACTTAACCAATGCTTTTCTAATGTGTGACAAGGGATTTAACTTCCAAGTAGGAAAGGCTTGCTTTGATATGGCAATTGTTGCAGCCACTGGTGCTTCACAGTCCACAAACTATTTCTTGCAGTGCTGTAACTATTAGCATGCAGGAAATGGAGCCTCAAATTTGCAAACAACAGAAAGTCCCTGACCAGCGACGTGATAATGACCAGATAATCTATTTGTGTCTATAATATTGACTGAAAAGGAAACATTGGCCAGATTATTGTCGATAACTCCTCTGCTCTTCTTCACTGTAGCATCTTAGGATCTTTTACACTCACCCAAACAGATATATTGGGTGCTGGTTTAATGCCTTATCTGAGAAACAGCCACTCTGACAGTGCTGTGTTCCCTCAGTACTGCACTGGGGTGTCAACCTGTTTTGGGGCTCAAGCCTTGGAGTGGTGTTTGAAACCAGAACCTTCTGACCCAGAGTTTGGAGTGCTATCAATTGAGATAATAAAAGGTAACAAAATGTAACAAAGTGCATATCAAAGCATAATCAACATAAAAACTACAACTGACACAGGCTAGCAGACCAAAAGGTGATTGAGGGGATAGCAATTAAGGAGAATCTTACAGGAGAAAAGCATGGTAGTGAGCCTGAGCACCTGGGCAGCCGAAGACATGGCTACCAATCGCAAGGTTTGTGAAGGTTTGTAGCTCAGTTTGAGGTTTAGGGTGTAGGTTTGCTCGCTGAGCTGTAGGTTTGATATCCAGATGTTTCATTACCTGGCTAGGTAACATCATCAGTGGCGACCTCCAAGTGAAGCAAAGCTGTTGTCTCCTGCTTTCTATTTATATCTTTCTCCTAGATGGGGTTCCTGGGGTTTGTGGTGATGTCATTTCCTGTTCGTTTTCTGAGGGGTTGATAGATGGCATCTAGATCTACGTGTTTGTTTATGGCGTTGTGGTTGGAGTGCCAGGCCTCTAGGAATTCTCTGGCATGTCTTTGCTTAACTATCCCAGGATAGATGTGTTGTCCCAGTCGAAATGGTGGTTTTTATTTTAGAATGGACTTTTAGAAGAGACCATCTCACACACACACCAACCACCATCAATCATATTACCAACGAAAACATCATGAAGCTAGTGGACCTGTGCTTTCAACAACATAGTCTACAAACAAACCAACGGCACATCCATGGGATCTCCGCTATCAGGATCCGTAGCAGAAGTAGTAATGCAAAGGCTAGAACAAACAGCCCTACCAATCATCAAACCAAAAATCTGGGTTTGCTACGTAGATGACATCTTTGTCATCACAAAACGAAACAAGATAGAAGAGACATTCAACATCATCAACAACACCCTCACAGGCATAAAGTTCACCAAGGAGGAAGAAACTGACAACAAACTCGCAGTAGAAAGAAAGGACAAGGGAGAATTACAAACCTGCGTATACAGAAAACCGATAAACACTGACCAAATACTCAACTACACCAGTAGCCATCCCAACACTCACAAACTAAGCTGTATCAGAACACTATTCCAATGAGCCACCACACACTGTAACACAGACGAACTTCAAAAAACAGAGGAGAACCACCTATATGACGTATTCAAGATGAACGGATACTCAAAAAACACAGTGCGCAGATTCCTCAAGAACAAACCACGACAAGCAGACAAAACACAGCCAGAAACCCTAACCACCTTACCATACATCAAAGAAGTTTCAGAAATGACAGCCAGACTACTGAGACCCCTCAGAATCCTTTTAGCACACAAACCCACCAACACTCTCAAACAAAAACTAACAAACTTAAAAGACCCAGTACAACCCATGGACAAAACCAACGTCATCTACAAAATTCCATGCAAGGACTGCCACAAACACTATGAAGGACAAACAGGAAGAAAGTTAGCCACCAGGATACATGAACACCAGATAGCCACAAAAAGGCACGACCTCCTCTCCCTCATAGCCCTACACACGAATGAAAAAACCCACCATTTCGACTGGGACAACACATCTATCTGGGATAGGTTAAGCAAAGACATACCAGAGAATTCCTAGAGGCCTGGCACTCCAACCACAACGCCATAAAAAAGCACATAGATCTAGATGCCATCTATCAACCCCTCAGAAAACAAACAGGAAATGACATCTCCACAAACCCCAGGAACCCGATCCAGGAGAAAGATATAAATAGAAAGCAGGAGACAACAGCTTCGCTTCACTTGGAGGTCGCCATTGATGATGTTACCTAGCCAGTTAATGAAACGTCTGGATATCAAACCTACAGCTCAGCAAGCAAACCTACACCCTATGGCTACCAATGGTGGAACCATCACTGATCTGATGAAGGTCAGAGTTGGAGGAGCACAGAGAGTTCCAAATTCAGTGGGGCAGGAGATTACATGAATAGAAGAGACCAAGGAGACAAGGGTAAGGACTTTATCACTGAGGCTTTGGTGGTTTGGGAGCCCATGTAGATCTGCAAGCACCAGGGAGTGAAGGGTGAATGAGATATGGTGAGAGTTAATATATGGGCAGCAGAGTCGACGATGGAAGCCAAGGGGCTGGACATCTGGGTAGATCTTTCAGGACACCAGAGGGGATCAACCAGCAACAAGTAGAGAAACCATTGCAGGTAACTGTCTGGCTATGATGAGGCAGGTAAGGATAGACCACTGTGGTAGACAGTGGGGAGGTGTTGGAATACGATGGTGTGGTCCACCATTTCAAAGACTGCAGACATAGAGTCATCCAACATAGAAACAGACCCTTCGGTCCAGCCAGTCCATGCCAACCATGTTCCCAAACCAAACTAGTCCCACCTGCCTGCACTTGGTCCATATCCCTCCAAATCTTTCCTATTCATGTACTTATCCAAGTATATTTCAAAATGTGACTGTACCTCCATCCATTACTTCCTCTAGCAGTTCATTCCATACACAAACCACTCTGTGTGTAAAAAAGGTTGCCTCTCGTGTCCTTTTTAAATTTTTAAATTCTCTCAATTGAAAAATATTTCCCCTAGTTTTGAACTCCTCAACCATAGGGAAAAGACCCTTGCTATTCACCTTATCTACACCCCTCAAAATTTTATAAACCTCAATAAGGTCACTCCTCAATCTCCTATGCTCAGTAAAAAAAAATCCCAGCCTTTTCAATCCATTTTTATAACACAAACCCTCCATCCCTGGCAAATCTTTTCTGAACTTTCTCCAGTTTAATAATACCCTTCCTACAATAGGGTGACCAAAACTGGACATGGTACAGAAGAGACCTCAGCAATGTCCCGTGCAATCTCAACATGTGATTCCAACTCCTATATATCTTAATCACCCAGTCTATGTGTAATACAGATTTCGAAGAATTATGTACCTGAACCCCTAGGTCTCTCTGTTCTACAACAGGTCAGTACCACTAACTGTATAAGTTCTGCCCTTGTTTGGTTTACCAAAATGCAATACTTCCCATTTATCCAAATTAAATTTCATCTGCCACTCGTCAGCCCACTGACCCAATTGATCAAGATCTCTTTATAATCTTAGATTACCTTCTTCACTGGCCACCAATTTTGCAACTTACTAATCATGCCTCCCATATTCCCATCAAAATCATTTATCTAAATGACAAATAAAAGTGAGCCAGTACCAATCCCTGCGGAACTCCACTGGTCTCAGGCCTCTAGTCTGAAAAACAAGCCTCCACCGGTACTCTTTGGCTCCTCAAGTCAATTTTGCTAATTGGCAAGTTCTTCCTGAACCCTGTATGATCTAACTTTACCAATTAATCTACCATGCAGAACCTTGTCAAGTGCTTTACTGAAATCCAGGTAAACAACATCTACTGCTCTGCCCTCATCAATCTTTTTGCTAATTAAAAAGCACAATCAAGTTTGTGAGACACAGCTTTCCTCGCACAATGCCATGACAGGTGAAGAAATACACGGAAAGAGAAGGTGAGTTTATGTTCAGAATGCCTTTTATAATTTAACATGAGCGGTTTTAGTGGGTAGGAATTTTTTAAAAAACTGATTGGAGGGAATAAGACATGGAATTCCTGGCATGATGGGATGGGCTGATAACATATCCAAGGAGTTGAAAGGGAGGTTGGAGACAGAATGGTATTTGGCTAGTACAGAGGGAAGAAGGGAACTGTTCCAAAGGGGTGGCTGATAGCCACATAGAGTCATGGAGACGTACAGCATGGAAGCAGACCCTTCAGTCTTCAGTCCAACCCGTCCATGCCGACCAGATATCCCAACCCAATCTAGTCCCATCTGACAGCACTCAGCCCATATTCCTCCAAACCCTTCCTACTCATATACCCATCCAAATGCCTTTTAAATGTTGTAATTGTACCAGCCTCCATCTCCTCTGGCACCTCATTCCATACACACTCCACCCGTTGCATGAGAAAGTTGCCTTTTGAATTAGGTCTCTTTTAAATTTCTCCCCTCTCACCCTAAACAATGTCCTCTAGTTCTGGACCTCCACAACCCAGGGAAAAGACCATGTCTATTTACCCTCTCCATGCCCCTCATGATTTTATAAACCTCGAGAAGGTCAACCTCGACATATGATGCCCCAGCCCTAGCCCCAACAACTCAGGAACCTCTTCACAGGTCACACATCTGTCTTCTCTTTCAAGTCACAGTGTGGAGCTGTATGAATAACATGTAAAGGGGGCTGGGCCGATGTTGAGGAAAACAATCACCTATGTACTCCAAGAAAATCCAGAGAACGTTGGCAATGATGGCAGATTTGAAGTACGTGAGGAGAGCAAATAATGAACAAAACAAAATAAACAATTTTGTTAACATGGGAACAAAAAAGGGAAATCAGCAGTTTTGGTGGAACATGTCATGTTGACCACAATTATAGGTTGTGGAGTTGAAGCAAAGAGAGCATAGTTTGGAGATGTATTGTAAAACAAAACCTGAATCAATACTGCGGCTTTTTAGTTTCCAGGTGTCGGTTTCAATTTCTTGAGAGAGAAACATCCGAGAAATGTGTCAGTTTATGAGAAACTCACAGTAACTCGGGGTTTGTGTTCACCAGGGTGGGTTTGAGTCAGAGATTTTAGATCCATCCCTGTGTTCACCTATATCTGGAGAGAGCTATAGAGAAAGTCATAACCTGCTCCGATGAGTTATTCTGGTGGGGGGGACACAGTTGGGGAGAAGTCAGACGGAAGGTCAGGTTATAGCTACTTGTATCCACCCTCTTTGCCTTAAGTCCAATCCCATGAAAATTTAATGGTTACATCCTGTGCCCAACCCCTCAACCCAGAATGACCTGCTTTTGATCTGTCAGTCTCCCTGCACGGTGACAGGCCACTTATAGACTGAGTGAAACCCAACAGTAGCTGACTGAGACTCATCTGTGATCCTTTAATGGCCACTTAAAGATCTCAATGAGCAGAGGGGTAGGACTCAATTCCGGCAGAGGGTGAGAAGGGGTTTGGCTCTGCCATCTCTTTGTCTAACTGAGTGCCCTCTGTGCCTCCAAGCTTGCCAGCTCCAAAAGCAGGAGCTTGGACCCCAATGGGAAACACAAGCCCTCCTTGTTACGGTACTCCCTTGTGCCCCTTAGTGGCCAAGTGTGGAGAAACACTGATGGCATCTCAGGAGCCATTCACCTGTCTTCCCCCGTAGATGGAAAATTATGCGTGGGTGAAGAGAAAAGGGGGAAAACCTTGACGCCAAGTGTACAAAATTGCTGAGAATCCAAAGTAGGTCACTAGCAAATAAATACATAAATGTTACTTATCCTCAGTTTTAAAAAGCTAACAAGTGTGAGTCACTTCCAGTGACTCTGATGGTATCAAAGAAAAGCCAAGCTCTTTTTTTAAACATTGTGGGTGGCTAAAATTAACTTCCTCTCCCTTTCGAAGCGCGCAGAGAAAGAAAAGGTCCTGTGCAATGACAAACAGAGAGCAGCTTCCGAAACAACAGAACCCAGCTCAGTTTCAATAGGCCCTGACGATTCGTTAATTGGCACAGCCAGGCAAGAAGGGAACTGGCACTCATGGTGGTCTGAACATCAGGAACAATGGTGGCCTCTCCATACCACCTCTGCACCCATTCATGAGAAAAGAACTTTCACAGGCCAACACCCTCAACACTGCAAAGTTCCCACAGCACTTTACACCCAGTCAAGTATTTTCCAAGTGATAATTGTAAATCAAACCACAATTATGGTGTAGAGGGAGGTAAGCACCGAGGCTGTCACTGTATACCTATCAGGGAATAAATTCAGAGGAATTTTGATATTCCGGCATTCAATTATCTGAATATTGGATTATCCGGCAAGATCGCAATGTCCAGATGCTTGGCTAATCTATGTTATCTAGCATTCGAATATCCAGAATTCAATTAACCAAACAAAATGTTCTCTGCCCATGTCCTCCGGATAATTGAGGTTCTTCTGTACGCTATGAGCCAACAAGTTGTCCCGAACTGTTTCTTGTATCGTCTCCCATTCATTTCCTTGTCCACCTTCTATTGTTCTGTTCCTGAAGAGGTCACAGTCCTTCGTCATGCTACATCCAAGCATGTGAGCTTGCCAGGAGGATTGCTGCACAGTAACCAAAAAATAACATGAGCTCCAATTGTGTACATTTGGCCATCTCCATCACACGGGAGAGTTTAATTCAATCGGTTTACCACTGCGCAGGTTAAACCCGAGATTGCTTTGGTCTGTGAGGCTCAGCAAGCCTCAGAGGGGCAACTCGTTGTGTTTTTAATATCGGTATCAATTTCCACCTTGCCCTTCCAAATGTGTGACAAAGCCATGTTCTTGTTCAAAAATGTGGCTGGCCACTTTAGTTCATTCTATGAGAAAATTATTTGACCGTCTTTGTAAATGCTCAACAGACAAGAGGTCATTTTTGACACTGTGCTGTGCCGTGAAGTAGAAAGGATGTACATTGTTACTGCAGTTCATGAGCTGAACTGTGCTCCCCTCCCATCACCTATATTTCTGACCATCTCCAACACTACACGCAATCAATCACCTGGCCCCAGGATTGCCAGTTCTTCTCCTTCCGTTCCCCTCAAAGCACACAGGGAACTGCATTGCCATGATAATATCACTGGGCTAATCAGCTCAGAAGCTTATGCTCAGAGAACAGAAGTTCAAATCCCAGCATGGCAGTTGTGGAATTGCATATCAATTCATAAATTCTGGGAATTTTAACTTAATCTCAGTTATAGTAACCATGACAACCATCATTGATTGTTTAAAAACTTGTCCAGATCATGAATGTCCTTTCGGGAGCAAAATCTGCAATCCTTATCCTGTCGCACCTATATGTGCCTCCATACTACAGTGGGTAAACAGGCCACTTAGTCCTGCACGTTCACACCAACTCTCTGGGGAACATCCCACCCTCCTACCCTATCCCTATAACCCTGCATTCCCACAGATAATCCACAAATGCCTGGACACAATGTGTGATTTAACATGGCCAATTCACCTCACCTACACATCCATGGATTGTGGGAGGAAACCCATGCAGACGCAAAGAGAACATACAAATTCCACACAGATAGTCACCTGAGATTGGAATTGAACCTGGATCCCGAGTGCTGTGAGGTAGCAATGCTAACCACTGAGTAACTGTACCTACAGCAACAGAACTGACTCCTAATTGGTCTCAAGGCTTTGCCTGTAATACTGAGGGCAATTTCACATAATAACACATGGCACCTGAAAGGTCTTTGGAATCAACCCGACTGCTTCCCAGATTTCAAAATGCGCCTGGGTGTCTGTCTCTCATAGTCCTTGCTCTCCTGAATCCACATATACACTGCAATGAATAGAGAAATGCAAACATTGAATGCAGGGTCTGAGCTAAACCCACCCAAGGCTGAGACTAAAGTAGTTTAGAGAGAAAACAAAAATCTATTTCCTTGTTCCTTTCATAGAAATGTAGGAATATCTGAAGTTAGAGCAAGAGTAGGCCATTTGGCCCATCAAGCCTGTGCCACCATTGACCTAGATCATGGCTGATCTTTTACCTCAACATCTTTTTCCCAAATTATCTTGATGTCCCTTGCTGCCTTTAGTACTTATATTGATCTTTGTTTCAAATATACTCAGTGACTGAGCTACCATAGCTCTCCGACGTAGACAGTTCCAAAGGTTCACCAATTACTGAATTAAGAAATTCCTCCTTATCCCACTCCTAAACATATTGCCTTTTATTTAGAGACCGTGTCCCATGGTTACAGAATCTCCCTGCCATTCCTCCCCTAACCAGAGGAAACATCTTTCATTGATCTATCCTATTGAGCTCTGTATCAATAGTGTAAGCTTCAATGAGATCACCGCTTGTTCTTCTGAACGTTGGAGAATTTAGATCAAGGCTCCTCAATGATTCCTTAGCAGGACAATCACACCATCCCAAGATTCAATCAAGTGAATCTTCTTGGGTTGGTATCCTAGTCTCTATTCCCCTCTTCCTGTTTCCACACAACTAGGATATGGTCCAAGAGTGGAGTGGCTTCCTGATATAATTTGACCCCTTATTTCATGAGTGTGAATGATCCACAGCACTGCATAGTCAATTATATACCATTCCTCACATCCCTGATCTTTGGTTCACGATACCATGTGTCTGAGATTACGTCAGAAATGTTAGCATTTACCTCAGTGACATGATTATTTATGGCTGTAATGAACATTGCAAAGGACCAGCTCCTGAATATTGTACATTGAAAAGCAGCAAATTAATCACTTGTCAATCAAAGGATCATATTCTGCATGTAATTTTAGCATTGAATAAGACTTTAAGCTGGATATTTGTAGATATTTACCTTAATAAGCCAATGGCACTGGCCAGTTCCTTGAAAAGCTCTTCTCTTTAGTTGTGTGTCTTTCTGAAGGCTGTCAACATTGGTCCAATTCAAGGGAAGAGATTCTGAGTAATGAGCCACGTACCCAAGACCTTTTCTTGCGACTGTGTTACACCCAGGCCTCAGGCGATCGTACCTAAAATGATTATGGTTCCTGAAGGAAGCCCAAATGATCAACCTCCCAGATGAGGAGGGATGAATAGGCTCCTCTTTTTTATTCACCCACCAAATGAATTTGGTTTAAAAGGAGTCAATTTAATTAGGCTTTCCAAAATGAACAAAAGCATAAGTAACTCTTGGTGGCACGGTGGCTCAGTGGTTAGCACTGCTGCCTCAGAGTGCCAGGGATCAGGGTTCAAATCCAGCCTCAGGTGACTGTCTGTGTGGAGTTTGCACGTTCTCCCCGTGTCTCTGTGGGTTTCCTCTGGGTGCTCCGGTTTCCTCCCACAGTCACAAAGATGTGCTGGTCAGGTGAATTGGCCATTCTAAATTGCCCATAGTGTTAGGTGCATTAGTCAGAGGGAAAAAGTGAGGGCTGGAGACCAGAGTTGAAAAGTGTGGTGCTGGAAAAACACAGCAGGCCAGGCAGCATCCGAGGAATGGCTTATGCCTGAAACGTCAATTCTCCTGCTCCTCAGATGCTGCCTGGCCTGCTGTGTTTTTCCAGCACCACACTGTTCAGCATTAGTCAGAGGGAAGTTGGTCTGGGGGAGTTGCTCTTTGGAGGGTCAATGTGGACTTGTTGGGCTGAAGGGCCTGTTTCTGCACTGTAGGGAATCTAACTAATAAACTCTATGCATGAAGAAATAATAACACAACACAGATACACAAAGATCATGACTAAGAAGTGAGTCCAAACAGAAAGGGTTAAAGGAGTTACAACTCAATGTTTCTGAGTTGATGGATGGTGGAACGTTGATTGCTGAACAAGCAGTTTTAAGATTCTTAGCTTTGCAGTTTGTCAAAATGCTTTTGACAATAGCTGGCTGTTAGTGCTCAAAATGAAAGAGTCCTCCTTGTTTTTTCTCCTTTCAGTTGGCTTGTGGGATTCCAGCACAGAGTGCAAGAAAATCCTTTCACCTGCACTGCATGAGCAACAAGTCGGCAGTTATCCAACTGTGACCTACACAGAACAGCAGCTATTAAACATAGGCTACTACCTCAGTTCACTAGTGCACTTTCTAGAACATAGAACATAGAACTGTACAGAACAGGAACAGGCCCTTTGGTCTACGATGCTACGCCAAGCATGCAGCCAAATTAAACTAATCCCTTCTGCCTGCCCTTGGTCCATATCCCTCCATTCCTTACAAATTCATTTACTTATCTTAAATGCTCCTAATTGTCTGCCTCCGCCACCACTACCCAGCACGTCCTACCACTCTCTTTCTGTAAAACACATGCCTCTCATATTTCCTTTGGACTTTACCCCTTCTCACTTTAAATGCATGCCCCCTTGTATTAGTCATTTCAAGTCTGGGAAATAGATTCTGACTATCAATCCTATCTATGCATCTCACTAATACACCTCCTCCCATTTGCACACGCAAACTAAGGTTGCAGTTATTTTTATTTACCTTTTTTACATATTCTCGATAGGGCAAAACAATATTTGCAAGAGATGACTTTCTGTCGAGAGAGGGAGAGATAGTCAGTCCCCTCATTATCTCTTCCTGTATATCTATACGTTTGTTTGAAGCTTCCCTGATATTATACAGGTGCGACATTCAATGGATATGACACAGAATTACCAGATAAAACTGAACTGACATCTGCAGACCTTTTCTCGTCTGTGGTTAATCTCTCCTAAGAATGCTAAAAATGTCCATAGTACTTTAGTCCACTGTGGTAGAAAGGGAATAAGTGAAAAGTAAAGATGTAACAAGCATGGAGGCTCTAAAATGTCATTAACATATTTTTCTTCTCTCCTTCCTGATCTTTTTTTCCCACTACTTGCTGTTTTCGTAGCTCCCTGGGCCAAACAAGGAAGTGTTTGGCCTCCCTTCTGATCAGAGTCAAAATACCCCAGTTGACATGGCCAGACCCCATATTGCAGACCATTGCTTATGGGGTGCTAAATTCCTGCCATTAATTCCAGATCATGAGGTAATATTCAATCTATTCACTGACTGGGCAGGACCCTAGAGCAGTCAAGGGGAAGATGCTGGTGTACTGGTAATATAATGGGGCTAGTAATCCAGAGGCCCTGGCTAAAGATCTGGGACATGGGCTAAATCCCACCATAGCAGTTGATGGAATTTAACTTCAATTTTTAAAAAAAGGAATATAAAAGTTATCTCTACAGTGGTGACTATTACAACTGTCAAGATTTGTTGAAAATGCCTATCTGCTTCATTGATATGGATGCTCCAGTTTCCCCCCACAATTCAAAGATGTGCAGGTTAGGTGAATTAGCCATGCTAAATGACCCATTGTGTTCAGGGATGTGTAGGTTAGATGCATTAGTCAGGGGAAATGTCGGGTAATAGGGGATGGGAATGGGTCTGGGTGGGTTACTCTTCAGAGGGTTGGTGTGGACTTGTTGGGATGAAGGGCCTGTTTCCACACTCTATGGATTCTATGGATTCTATGTTCTTTAGGGAAGGTAATCTGCTATCCTCACTCAGTGTTGTCAATGTGTGACTCCAGACTCAGTCTAATATGGATTAACTCTTAACTCCCCTCTGAAATGGCCTTGTAAGTAATTTCATTCATGGGCAATTAGGGATGGACAACAGATGGTATTTCTGCCGGCAAGGCCCACATTACCATGAAATAATCAAAATTATATATAAGAATTCTGGCTCTTTGAGGTTTTCTGCTATCAGGCTCCCTCATGCCCTCCTACAGTAAAGAGTCAACCACATTGCTCTGGGTCTGGAGTCACACATAGACTGGATTGAGTAAGGACAGCAGGTTTCCAGCTTGCTAGCATTTAAATCTGTAACTGTACTGTGGACTCAGAAAAGACATCATGGAATCCATATTGAAACTTAGCAATCTGGCCATGCTGTGGCAGAGGGGGTGTGCAGTGCAGGGATTATTTTAAGAACATGCGCTGTGGAGTGAGAGGTCACAGCTCAATTGTCTGTGAGTTCTGTGCCTTTCAGGTGGTGTGATGGAACTTTCACATGGAGTACAGAAACTCCAGTCCTGATCCATCTGAAATGATACTACATGGGAAGGCAAATCTTCATGCAAACACTGGGTGAAAGGCACACGGCATGAACTACATTATAAACTGGCAGTGAATCTAATAATAGGGAGTGACTGCAATCACCTGTGAAATGACAACTGGATTAGTTAGTCATCAAGTTGATCACACAAAGACTTAGTAAACAGTAAGGAGGATAGTAATAAATTTCAAGTGAGCATTAATTTGGCAGACAGGTGGTATTTGAAATCCAATAGAACATAGAACATAGAACATAGAAGGATACAGCGCAGTACAGGCCCTTCGGCCCTCGATGTTGCGCCGACCGAATCCTACCTAACCTATACTAGCCCAATAACTTCCAAATGCCTATCCAATGCCCGCTTAAATGACCATAAAGAAGGAGAGTTCACCACTGATACGGGCAGGGCATTCCATGAACTCACAACCCGCTGTGTGAAGAATCTACCCCTAACATCTGTCCTATACCTACCACCCCTTAATTTAAAGCTATGTCCCCTAGTAACACCTGACTCCATTAGCGGTAAAAGGTTCTTAGTATCTACCCTATCTAAACCCCTAATCATCTTATACACTTCTATCAGATCTCCCCTAAACCTTCTCTTCTCCAATGAGAACAGCCCCAAGTGCCTCAGCCTTTCCTCATAAGATTTTCCTACCATTCCAGGCAACATCCTGGTAAACCTCCTCTGCACTCGTTCTAAAGCTTCCACATCCTTCCTATAGTATGGCGACCAAAACTGCACACAATACTCCAGATGAGGCCGCACCAGAGTCTTATACAACTGCAACATGACCTCAGGACTCCGGAACTCAATTCCTCTGCCAATAAAGCCCAGTACACCATATGCCTTCCTCACAGCACTATTTACCTGGGTGGCAACTTTCAGAGATCTGTGTACATGGACACCAAGATCCCTCTGCTCATCCACACTACCAAGTAGCCTACCATTAGCCCAGTAATCCATCATCTTGTTATTCCTACCAAAGTGAACGACTTCGCACTTAGCTACATTGAATTCCATTTGCCACATTTCCGCCCAGCTCTGCAACTTATCTATATCCCGCTGTAACCTACCACTTCCTTCCTCACTATCCACAACTCCACCGACTTTCGTGTCATCCGCAAACTTGCTTACCCAGCTTTCAAGTCCTTCCTCTAGATCATTTATAAAGATAACAAAAAGCAATGGTCCCAAAACAGATCCTTGTGGTACACCGCTAGTAACTGCGCTCCAAGATGAACATAATCCATCAACTACTACCCTCTGTCTCCTTCCAGCCAGCCAATTCCTAATCCAAACCTCTAAAGTATCCTCAATGCCATACCTCCGAAGTTTTAGCATTAGCCTACCATGGGGAACCTTATCGAACGCCTTACTAAAATCCATATACACAACATCTACTGCTTTACCCTCATCCACTTCCTTGGTCACCTTCTCAAAGAACTCAATAAGGTTTGTGAGGCACGACCTGCCCTTCACAAAACCATGCTGGCTATCCCTGATCACGTTATTCCTACCCAGATGTTCATAAATCTTATCCCTTACCATTCTCTCTAAGAATAGCTGAAACAAAATTTGTTGAAAAGGCTGAGGAAACATCAGCCATACAGTTTTAAAGGAAGTTTAAGACAAGAGCCCCTTGAGTGTTTATACATAACGTAGAATCCCTATGATGCAGAAAGAAGTCATTTTGCCCACTGACCCTCTGAAAGAGCATTCCACTCAAACCCACCCCACTTCTATTATCCTATCACTGTGAGTTCACATAAGCTGCATATCCCTGGACCCTATGGGGTAAACGTTTTATCATGGGCAATCCACCTTATTGTGGGAGGAAACCGGAGCAAACCCACACAGACACGGGGAGAATGTGCAAAGACACACAGACAGTCGCCCAAGGCTGGAATTGAACCTCGGTCCCTGTCACTGCGAGGCGGCCTTGCAAAACACTGTTCCACCATGCCATCCTTATAATGCTGGAGGTGAGAATGTACATGAACAAAACACATAATAAATTACATAAAATTAAATGTTTACATTTCATTGAACCTCCTCCTATCCTTCCCCACCAAAGCTTATCACAGTATCCTTTGATAGAAGCTTTCTCAAAATAGTTAGCCTGACCTTTGTCCTTCTCAATCATCATCTTACGACGAATAATATCTTATGATCATTGTTGCCTAGATGCTGGCCTATTTCTAAAATTACTGCTTCCCATAGTTAATCCTCTTGTGTTGGACTTCTTATGTATTAGGTTACAAATGAGTCTGAATCAAATCATCAGAATTGTATTCCTTTCTGGCCCTCACTTACCTCTTCTGAGTAATCAGGTTTTCTCTGGTCATCAGTTCCCCACCTTCCCTTATCTCCAAGTGTCAAAAACATTCAGTACATAGCAGCTCCTGCAGATATTATGGTACAGATTTGACCGTTTAGTGAAGCTGGAATTATGATACTGAAGGGTTGTGCCAATGTTCTATGTCTGTACACCTAATCTTCCCTCCCTTGTGTTGAAAGAGTCAGTGTCAATGTGGAACTAAGCTCCTGGTCCAGGTAGGTATATGCAAATTGACCAAGCAGGCTATTTGGGAGAGGAGGTCATTGATAGTACCAAAGCTGATTGGATTGGCCTTCCTACCCCCGTACACCAATGGAACTTGCAGGCTTGGAGGGTGGAAAACCCACTGGGCATAATTTTCATTTCAAGCTGAAGGTTGGCTTGCAGGCAGATGGACCCTAATTCATTCACTAGATCTGCTGGCAGTTTCTTGCCTTTGACTTATTTTCAAGGAGGTTCAAAGTTTGTGAGAAAATTTGTAGCTCGGGTGCTCTTTGTTGTGGTTCTGTTTGCCGAGCTGGGAATTTGTGTTGCAGACATTTCGTCTCCTGTCTAGGGGACATCAACTACCTTTGTAATCATTAAAAACACAGAAATAGAGGACACACACCGGATTATCAACGCCACACTCACAGGAATCCGATTCACTAGAGAGGAAGAAAAGGACAACCAACTCCCATTCCTAGACGTGATGGTACAGAGAACACCTAACGAAGAATTCACCACAAAGGTATACAGGAAAGCCACACACACAGACCAAGTCCTGAACTACGAAAGCAACCACCCCAACACACACAAAAGAAGTTGCATCAAGACACTGTTCAAAAGGGCCACAACACACTGCAGTACACCAAAACTGCAAAAAAAAACACCTCTACAATGCATTCGCCAAAAACAGATACCCGCACAATTTTATCAACAGATGCCTAAGGGAAAGACAACGGAACAAGAACATGCCGCAACCCAAAGGACTAGCCACACTATCATACATCAAGAGCATTTCCGAACTGACAGCCAGACTACTGCGACCACTAGGACTCATAACAGCACACAAACCAACAGCCACTCTCAGACAACAACTCACCAGGACGAAGGACTCAATACCCAGCATGAGCAAAACCAATGTAGTGTACAAAATCCCATGCAAGGACTGCACAAAACACTACATAGGACAAACAGGAAGACAGCTAACGGTCCGCATCCATGAACACCAACTAGCCACGAAACGACACAACCAGCTATCCTTAGTAGCCACACACGCAGATGACAAGCAACATAAGTTCGACTGGGACAACACTACTATTATAGGTCAAGCCAAACAGAGAACAGCCAGGGAATTCCTAGAGGCATGGCACTAATCCACAGATTCAATCAATAAGCACATCGACCTGGACCCAATATACCGACCACTGCAGCGGACAGCTGGAACTGACAACCGGAAGCGGCAGATACTAATCACTATAAATGCTGGAGGAAACATCACAGAAGCGCTTAACAGGAGGCTCCCAAGCACTGAGGATGTCATCTAGACAGGGAACGAAACGTCTGCAACACAAATTTCAAGGAGGTGCATGAGGGTCATTTGCCTGCCAATGGTTAGTTGTCAGTTAGCGTAATCAAAGAGCCAATTGATGGGTCTATTGTATACATATCTTATTTTTAAGAGGTTTCACCTTTAATGAGTTCATGTACAATATGTCTGAAATGTTGAGAAGATTTAGAATCTCCTCAGTTTCAGGGACTGACTCTGTGCTGGCTGAACCACAGTCAGTGCGCTATTGCTGCTGTTGGTTTCTGGTTTTGGAGGACAGTTTCTTTTCTTTCCCCTTGTCCAGGGAAGACATTTGTTTCTTGATTTTCTTTGTTGTTTTTTGTGTTTGTTTTTCTGTGTTTCTTTCTTTCTTTCCTTAAAACAAAATGTTGAGACTCTGTTTGCAATGGATCTGCAAGTTGTGCATGCCACCAAAATCAGTTGGTTGGCTGTCAGGTCTGCTTCATAACTTATAATGTGTTTTACTGTTTTAGAGCCTGACATTGGTAGTTGGAGGGAATCCTGAGGGACAAGGATGTACATGTATTTGGAAAGGCAAGGACTGATTAGAGATAGTCAACATGGCTTTGTGCATGGGAAATCATGTCTCACAAACTTAACTGAACTTTTTGAAGAAGTAACAAAGAGGATTGATGAGGGCAGAGCAGTAGATGTGATCTATATGGACTTCATTAAGGCGTTCGACAAGATTCCTCTTGGGAGACTGATTACCAAGGTTAGATCTCACAAAATATAGGAAGAACTAGCCACATGGATATAGAACTAGCTCAAAGGTAAAAGACAGAGGGTGGTCGTGGAGGATTGTTTTTCAGACTGGAGGCCTGTGACCAGTGGAATTCCACAGGGATCGGTGCTGGGTCCTCTACTTTCTATCATTTATATAAATGAATTAAATGTGAGCATAAGAGGTATGGTTAGTAAGTTTGCAGATTACACCAAAATTGGAGGTGTAGTGGACAGCGAAGAAGGTTACCTCAGATTACAACAGGATCTTGATCAGATGGGCCAATTGCCTGAGAAGTGGCAGATGGAGTTTAATTCAGATAAATGTGAGGTGCTGCATTTTGGGAAAGCAAATCTTAGCAGTACTTAAACACTTAATGGTAAGGTCCTAGGGAGTGTTGCTGAACAAAGAGACCTTGGATTGCAGGTTCATAGCTCCTTGAAAGTGGAATCACAAGTAGATAGGACAGTGAAGAAGGCATTTGGTATGCTTTCCTTTGTTGGTCAGAGTATTTATTACAGGAGTTGGGAGGTCATGTTGCGGCTGTAAAGGACATTGGTTAGGCCACTGTTGGAATATTGCGTGCAATTCTGGTCTCCTTCCTATCAGGAAGATGTTGTGAAACTCGTAGGGTTCAGAAAAAAATTTACAAGGATGTTGCCAGGGTTGGAGGATATGAGTCATGGGGAGAGGCTGAACAGGCTGGGGCTGTTGTCCCTGGAGCATTGGAGGCTGAGGGGTGACCTTATAGAGGTTTATAAAATCATGAGGAGCGTGGATAGGATAAACAGATAAGGTCTTTTCCCTGGGGTGGGGGAGTCCAGAACTAGAGGGCATAGGTTTAGGGTGTGAGGGAAAAGATAAAGAAAAGACCTAAGGGGCTACGTTTTCACACAGAGGGTGGTACTTGTATGGAATGAGCTGCCAGAGGATGTGGTGGAGGCTGGTACAATTGCAACATTTAAAAGGCATCTGGATGGGTATATGAAAAGGAAGGTTTTAGAGGGATATGGGCCAAGTTCTGACAGGTGGGACTAGATTGGGTTGGGATATCTGGTCGACATGGACAGGTTGGACCGAAGAGTCTGTTTCTGTGCTGTACATCTCTATGACGCTATAACTCATATTGTTAATCAATCCCTGATTAGCAATTGACTGTTTAGCCATTGTCATTATCATGACAGGCACCTTTTGCACAACATGTGTATTTGCGACAAGGCAGATGGGTCCTCCAAGGTGGCTGGAGATCATGAATGGGATGATGGGGTCTTCTGGTAGCAGGACAGGGTGAGGTTGTGGGTGGAGGTGGGTGGTGATGGAAGTCACTGGTGGCCAGAGGGGTATCCCAAAAGGAGGCGCTGCTCTCCACAGCAATGACCTGATAGTGAGGGCCACATTATATTTTGTGCCATTTGCAAACCCTTCATCTCGAGGCACCCACAGCTTGCATTGGAATTGGCTCCTGGTGGGGGAGGGGGAACGAGGCATTTAATTGAATATCGCCTTGAAAATGTCCTTCAGTACCATGCCCCCCACCCCTGCCTGCATGGCATTGAGAGCAGGAGCCCTGAAGCCCAAATTCAGCCTAATATCTGAGTAAATCTAATAACCTACAGAGCATCTAGGTCAGGCGACTGCATCACATGTGTGATATCAAGTCAAACTGACATTTGAAATTAAGCTTTACTAAAACCTAGCACTATTTTCAATCAGCACTCTTTATCTATCTTTAAATTCAAAAGCACTTACGTCTAATTCTACGTGAGTGCTAATTGTTCAAGATGCAAACAGGAATGAGACCAATAACTACGTAACACAAGCATCTTTACCTTCTGTAAAGAGGTGTGCCCTGTCCCACTGCCAAAGGTTAGTACAACCTGAAGCTTTGTATGAAAGCTCTTTACATTTGCCAGGGCAGGTTCATTGATCACGTGCTAATTAAAATGATGCACTTGCCAAGGATCCCTGACCAAAACAACTCCCCAAGACAGATCAGAACTGAATGTGTGATGTGTCAAATGAAGATGAAGCATTGTGGAAAGGAGGCAGCCAATTTGCTATTACCTATCATACATTGCAGAAGCTTTGTCTCCTGGGAAGTATAGCAAAGGAGGCCTTTCAGCCCATTTGTTCTGTGCCGTTGTTAAATGCTAGATTTGCAGCTTTTGATCCAATTTCTCTGCTCTTCTCCCATAGCTTTTTTTTTGCTGCTATAATTTGTTCGATCCATGTTTGACTACACACCGGCAAGTCATCCATGCTGTAAGAAGCCGGTGTGTTCGAGACCTCCGTTTCACTGTCAAACATATCAAACTTATAGGACTGCAGCGTGAACCCAAGCCAGTTGTAATCAAAGTTTGAATAGAATGGGTCTCAAACAGACCTCAGGTTCCACATTTGCACATATGAGGAGACCTAGCAGCACTAGCAGTGGCTGTATCAGTGAGCTGGGCCTGAAGCAGACTCATGGCGGCAGTGGAGTTGAGTTCGGGCCAGTTCAGTACTCGGCAGCAACAATGGCATCTGCATTGACGAGGTCCAGCAAGGACTCATAGTGGTGAGGGAGCCAGTGGAGGCAAGATGGCGCCAAAGAGTGGTAAAGGAGACTCGTACCTGGCCACCAGGTCCATAGGCCCATGGTGGGGCCCTTCACAAGAACAACTGTAAAGCTGGGCACCTTTTCTTTATTTCTTCACTTTTCTGCCTCTACGGTCTATGTTTTGATTTATTTTTCTGTGTTTTAAGATGGTGCTGGGCTGTGGCAACACGATACCACACTTTTCACTGTATTTTGTACCAATAAATAAATCAATAATGCCTATGCCAGATACCTCTGAAGGTATGACAGGTGACAGACTCATGGTGCTGTGTAGATATGACAAACAGTAAAATATATAATGTGGTTTCTACACCATTGTTCTTCCACTTGTTGTTCCGATGATGAAAATTTTATTGAGATAAGCATCTCTTTTGTCTGGTTTGGATGTTCTGTTGTGAAATGAGTTTAATCAGAGTGGGCGTAGCACAAAAATAGCATAACGGGGCACAAATTAGCAGAACATTGCAATCTCAGAGAGAGAGAGAGAGAGAGAGAGAAAGAGAGATGGACTCCAATTGCCTCTGATGCAGTTAAATGAACAGTAATTAGCATAAGGTAAGTAACTCATTGCAGGTGAATGTTGGACTTCAAATTCAAGGTAGGCCCTAGTGTTTCTTATGGAGCCTGGATGAACAATCTTCCTAACCTATAAATAAATTAATATATACATTTGTTTTTAAATAATACTTACCTTCTGAACCTCCTATTCTTCTCACTGTCAATCTGGTAGAATAGGGTGGGCAGGACATTATCACTTATATCCTACTGCTCAGGTTAAATTAGTAAATTGAGGCCCAATTAAATCATTCAAGCTTGAGATGAAGATTTATTAATCATCCCAGTACTTTGTTGAGTCCTTGCTATTTACCATTTTAAAGTGGGAGAAAGTGAGGACTGCAGATGCTGGAGATCAGAGTCAAAAAGTGTGGTGCTGGAACAGCACAGAAGGTCAGGCAGCATCCGAGGAGCAGGGGAATCAACATTTCGTGCATTCCTGATAAAGAGCTTATGTTTGAAGCATCGATTCCCCTGCTCCTCGAATGCTGCCTGACCTGCTGTATTTTTCCAGCACCACGCTTTCCAACCATTTTAAAGTAGTCAACCAAATTGGAAGAGAGCAGGTTGGCTCTTTCCTGCTCCATTTTAGATGCCTTCCTCCTAAATCCTGCCTGATTTGCCCTAGAACAAGGTGAGGTGAAAATTGCACTTCATGTGGCCTTTTGAGCTTCAGGATACATCAGTTCAGAGAGAGGGATGTCTTTACATTTGGCTAAGGGGAACTTCACGTCGACTGTACATGGCTAAAGCGGAAAATTGCTCCATTTTCTGACATCCTTCCTCAATCCTCCCCTTACCTTCAGATTAAAAACAGCCAAGTTGGATAGCAACAGTGGATAAAGGAGAAATTGTTAACCAAAGACATAAGAATCAAACTTCTGATGGTGAGTAAATTGGCATTTTTCAGCACATGTGAGGGAACGACAGAGGCCAGAAGAGATAGGAGAGGCACTCTTTAGCCCTGTTGTATGATCAGACCTTTGCATTTGCATTTCTAATACTGACTATTGGGTCTTGCCCCAAAATGTCAAAGGTAGCCTCTTCCTAGCCAACTCAGTGTTAGAGTGGCAGCATCTTTGTCTGGGTTCATCATCTTCCTCCTAACAGCAAGTAGGTTCCTGCTGCAATTGGGTGGCTCCATAGTTTGCACTGCTGTCTCCCCATGCCAGGGACTGGGGTTTGATTCTACCCTCGGGTGACTGTCTGTGTGGAAGTTGCATGTTCTTCCTGCCTGTGTGGGTTTGCTCCAGTTTTTTTTCCCACAGTCCGATGATGTGCAGGCTAGATAGATTGGCCATGGGAACTGCACAATTACAGGGATAAGGTCGGGGGTTTGGGTCTGGATGGGATGCTGTTTGAAGGTCCAGTGTGAACTCGATGGGCCGAATGGCCTGCTTACACCCTGTAGGGATTAATCATTAATCATCAAATTACTGCAGTGTAGTGCAGAACAGTATTAAACATTTGCCCTCAGGCCTACAAGCTTCCCCACATTTAAGACTACCAACCATGACTTTTTTAAAAAAAATACGCATGGGATACGTACATCGCTGGCTGGTCAGCATTTTTTATTGAAGGTGAGTACTGCAGATGTTGGAGATCAAAGTCAAGAGTGTGGTGCTGGAAAAGCACAGCAGGTCAGGCAGCATCTGAGGAGCTGAGGTCTCCTGCTCCTTGGATACTGTGCTTTTCCAGCACCACATGCTCAACACTGGTCAGCATTTATTGCCCATCCCGAGCTACCCTCAAGGAGTTGGTGGTGAGCTGCCTTCTTGAACTGCTGCTGTCCATGTCCTGCAGTTAGAAAGCTTCAAGATTTTGACCCAACAACAGTGAAGGAATGACAATGTGTTTCCGAGTCAGAACGGTGAGTGGCTTGAAGGGAACTTGCAGGAGGTGGTGTTCCTATGTACCTGCTGACCTTGTCCTTCGAGATGGAAATGGTCTTAGCTTTGGAAGATGCTGTCTAAGGAGCCTTGGTGAAGTTCTGCAGTGCATCTTGTCAATGGCATACGCTGTGGCTGAGCATTTATGAGGAGGGAGTGAATGTTTGTGGATGTGGTGTCAATCAAATGGACTGCTTTGTCCTGGATTCTGCTGAGTTTCTTGAGTGTTGTTGGAGCTGCACCCATCCAGGCCATTGTGGAGTATTCCATCATACTCCTGACTTGTGCTTTGCACATCACAGACAGGCTTTTGGGGAGTCAGGAGGTGAGTTACTCACTGCAGTATTCCTAGCGTCAGTACTGCTCTTGTAGCTACAGTAATTTATAAGTCTAATCTAGTTCAGTTTCTGGTCAATGGTAACCCTCAGCATGTTGATATTGAGGGACTTAGTGAAGATAACACCATTGACTATCAAATAGAATAGGATTTTTTAAAAAAACAACTTATAGCCTGCTTGTGTATGCCTAGCCCCAAATATTACGTCTGGGTATGTGCAATGGCCGGGGCTTGTATCTTTTGGCTGAGAAAACACCACACAACACAATAAAGAGGTAAACCATTGTTGAACAAATGTTGAACTGGCCTGCCTGTCTGGCTATATTTCCATATTAACACTGTTTTTATCATGAATATTTTTGAATTTTGTTTTATTTAAGTCACTGATCTAAGAATAGATTCTGAGAAGAAATGGGAAGATTTCATGTCAAAAGAGGCAACTCCTCTGCTCATTCAGTCAAGGTAACATCTGAACCCAAAGGGAAGAATTGTTGGTTTAGTGGACAGTCAAGAAGATTACCTCAGAGTACAATGGGACCTTGATCAGATGGGTTAATGGGCCGAGGAGCAGCAGATAGAGTTTAATTTGGATAAATGTGAGGTGCTGCCTTTTGGAAAGGCAATCAGGGCAGGACTTATACACTTAATGGTAGGGCCTGGGAAGTGCTGCCAAACAAAGAGACCATGGGATGCAGGTGTATATTTTCTTGAAAGTGCAGTCACAGGTGGATAGGCTAATGAAGAAGGCATTTAGTACACTTGCCTTTATTGGTTAGTGTATTTAGTATAGGAGTTGGGAGGTCATGTCGTGGCTGCACAAGACACTAGTTAGACCATTTTTGGTGCACTACATTCAATTCTGGTCTCCTTCCTATCGGAAAGATGTTGTGAAACTTGAAAGGGTTCAGAAAGATTTACAAGGATGTTGCCAGGGTTGGAGGGTTTGAGCTAAAGGAAGAGGCTGAATAGGCTTGGGCTATTTTCCTTGGAGTTGAGAGATGACCTTATAGAGGTTGATAAAGTCATGAGGGGCATGGATAGGATACATAGACAAGGTCTTTTCCCTGGGGTGGGGGAGTCCAGAACTAGAGAGCATAGATTTAAGGTGAGAGGGGAAAGATTTATAAGGGACCTAAGGGGCAACTTTTTCACGTAGAGAGGGATGCATGTATAGAATGAGCTGCCAGAGGAAGTGGTGGAGGCTGGTACAAGTGTGTGGCTATTGGATAAAGCTGGAGAGGCTATTTACCTGGACCTCGAGGCGAATTCAAAGAAATCCCATACCATTGCCAAAACCTTAACCATGGCTGCAAGTAACAAAAAAATAGAAGTGTAATGTTAGAAACTGATGCCTCAAAAGAGATCAACAAAATTTCATTCTCAGACCATCCAGTTAAATGATCAATTGGTGACATGTCAGCTGATATGGAAGAGAAATCACAAGAGAAGTTAGTAATTAGTGAAAAGTTTGTTTTGTAGATTGACAAGCCCACCAACATGAGCAGACCCTGCCAGCAGCTGGCCAATGTTCAATGCGTTGATGGAAACTCCATTCAGGAGAATTTTTTTTTAAGTAGTTTGCAAGTCATGTGTCTGGTTAAAAAATATTTCGGGTCTCAGATACCAGTTTGATGGAAGGTCAACCTACTGGGCAACGTTTTGGACCACTTGCAGTGATAGAACAGCCTTTATGTTGGAGGAAGTCAAAGGGCATGGCAGTAAGGTGAAAGAGCAAGATGCTGACACTCCGATCACCCATTCTATCCTTCACCCTGAAACTCTTGTCGTGAAAACAATGGCACCAAAGTTAGCAGTTGTATTAGAGCAAACTGTAAAATTGTAGCTGTTGAAATCACATTTGTTCTCTACTTCGCATGCAGAGATGGGGGCCAAGTATCAGAGTTTACTGTTACACACCATGATGTGATGGCTATTGCAGGGCAAGGTTCTCTGCTCTGTTCATGAGTTCTGGAAAGACCTGACAGTTTTCAACAGTGCTTGGATTGCCATATAAAGGGCTACTATCTGATGATTGCAGGTGGGCTAAGGTGCCCAATCTTGTAGACACTGTCAGCCATCTGAACGAGCTGAACATTAAAATGCAAGGGAAATATGAACCAATTCTGACTATCACAGATAAACGCCAAGATTTCAGGTCAAAACTGGATCTTTGGCACTAGCATTGCCAGCAGCAGATGGATCTATCAAGGTGCACAGACTCAGAGTTAAACATCCGTAAACAAAGTTTGATTTCCACTTCTCTTCAAGTGTGGAAGATTATGTTGGGAGATGTGATCTATTTAGTTCAATGTCTTCTGCTTCATCACTAAAGCTGACATTAGAAAAGAAATTGGAATATGCAGAGCATGGATAGATCGCACAATGAAGCTGAATGTTTGGAAAAGATGTCTTTGTATGTGTTTTGGCAGCTTCTGGTACATGACTATCCAACAATTTCTGACCATGCTATTGCTATACTCTTACTACTTGTGAGCTAGCATGTTCAACACAGTCATACATGAAAAATAGCAGGAGGGAGTGTTGATCAGTGGAGCAAGTGAGAGATGCTGATGACTGTCTCATCAATTCCTCACCAGATCCAAAGGCTTTGTGCACACTGAGGGGGGTCCAAGATCCCCCCAACCCGTTAAATTGCAATTTGTTCTACTTTGAATTTTGTTCATGAATGATTAGAAATAGGTGTGTTGAGCATATTTTGAAAATCTGTCGATGCTTGCAGCCAAGGGCGGGTGTATTGTTTTCTGGTGGATTTGAAACATTCATGTTTTTGATTCTTTTTCAGCTCATTGTACACACTATATTGCAAATTTCTCCCGGAAGACTGCAACCACAGTGAATGCGAGTAAATGTGATGTTTATAAGCAGTCAATTCACCTGAACAAAGTGGGTGTGCCATGGAATTGTTTGTCTCATTGAAGTGTGTCTTGGTACTGAAAAAGTTTAGGAACGACCAGGTATAAATTAATGTACACAGTATAAGATGGAAAGTCAACAGCTAAAGAATTCAGTCATTCTGAATAGGGTTTAGATCTGCCTCTGAAATATGGACGCTGTAAGTAGCAAAGTTGCACCAATATTTATCTCCTTTTCACTCAATGACACACTTGCCTGAAGGCCCTGTGTGGATTTGAGCGGATATAATTGTCTTGTTGTCCTTGATTCATGTTGTTAGTATGAAAACTCACTCGAGCATGCTATTACACTCCCGGGGCATTACATGGTTCAATGTTTACATTTTTATTCAATTGGAGTAACTGCTTCCACTAACAGGAAGGTTGGAATCCAGAGGATGCCCTTCACAAAGAGGGAAATGGGGCGATGATTTTTTTCTGTCCCATTCAGTTGTTGTGTTCAGTCTTGCACCGACAGAAAGGCGAGTGGGGGCAGATTCAATAGTAACTTTCAAAAGGAAATTGATCCCCATTTAGAAAGGGGAAAAAAAACATGCAGGGCTACAGAGGAAAAGCAGGAGAGTGGCACAAATTAGGTGGCTCTCTCTGAATGCAGGCACAGACTCCATGGGCTGAATGTCCTCATTTTCTGCTGTATGACTTCATCTCGCCGATAAGCTAGAGATCCAGTGAGAGCTCTGTGTTGCCTCTTCTAAGGAAGGCCTGATTTATCTTCCAGCAATCAGGCAGGTCTGAGGGCCTTCCTTTGGAATTAGGCCCCAGACAGCTGTTGTCCCCCCAACCAGGAGCAGGCAACCAACCAGAGGCCAACAGCTCCTATCCCAGGGAGGAGGCACCAGCAGCCGCTGGAAGAGCAACCCTACAGTTCCAGGACTCGGGATAAAGGTGTATGGAGAAGGGAGTGGGGACTTTGTGGATTGATGGCAGAGGGAAAGTCACGGGGAGAATGGTCAGTGGGGTCAGAGACAAGGCTGTGGATCTCTGCAGACACACCCCTGTCAATGTCCAAGCCCTGGAAGAGGACTGATTGCCTTTGAACAAGATAAACCTCTACCTCTAGCAACCCTCTTTCTGCTCCAGAAATGCCACATCAACAGAGCTGTTGGCTGCTATTTTAACCCACTTTGCCAGTTAAGTGGCTCAATCAGAGGCAGGACAATGACAGGCTTTGGGCACACCACTAGTCAGCCGATTAAATGCCTTTCTCACCTCCAACCTCACCACCTCCAGGAACACAAGATTATCCCCCCTAACAGTCATGATTATTCGGAACCCTGACTGATTTGTTTCCTGTACTCCCAAGTCTGGGACACCCGTATCACAGCTTATCCACATTAGGATCAAACTTAGTATTTTTTTGGTCTTGCATGAGGTTGTACTTACACATTATGCCTTCAAGACACATCTATTACCTTCAATACCACTGTGAACATTCATTTTAATTTAATATGTTTATTGAAGTAATATTCTTTTTCAGAGCTCCATGACTATCTGTAAAATAATATTTCAACTGATCAGCAATTTCTTCCCATAGTTTAATCTAACTTCCCAGTGAAGTAACCAGAACCTGTTTAATAGAATGCTACTTTCCTATTGCATGGTTACTTTGATTGTCTAGGGCGGTATTAATATATTTTTACAACAATGCTTTGTTAACACCCACAGCCTGCTCGTTTGATTTAATGTGTTGTTTTTTCAAGTTGATTACTGTTCCTACTTTTGACCGATTATTTTCAGTTTATCAGATTTTACAAAACAAATGTCGTGGTGCAGCAACAGAGCAGATTTTCCCAAAATCCTAATTAATTGGATTGGCCCATCGTATTCTCCAAAATGAAAACCGCTTCCAGCTGCCGTGACAGTCCTTGACACTTCAAGTCTGAACCTTGAACTTCTGTTTGTAAAAACGCATCCTGTCCTCTTGCCTGAGGCTAAATATAGTAGCAGCAGCACCTGACCAAGGAATTTTGAGTGCTTTAACAGCAGATGTGTTATTCTGTACGAATTGTCGAAAGTATATGCCAATACTGATTAATCTGAAGCAATTTCTGAACTGCTTTTATGAACAATCCCACGATCAGGGAGTTTAATCATCATCCAAAAATAATCCTCCGAATGGCTGCACAAGGCAGGAGACATGAACAGCCGACACGCTCTGTCCTAAACCAATGCTATGTTAAGGTTACATCCTGCTGTGAGTCATCTTTGACCCCTGGAAAATGTTAATGAATGCACATGTTTTATACTAAATAGAGGGCCTGAAGTACTTTTTTTTTGTTTTAAAAAGGAGTTGTCCAGTTTAGTGAAGCAGACGTTGTTGGCTTTCTTCAATATGATAAATTGAAGGAAGTTAATCTGTGGAAACAGTTAAGCTTGCTGGTCAACACCGTCAGACAAACAAAGCCTAGCACGTTAATAATGTTGGGAAGTGTAGGTTTGTCTGGGAATTATAAAATTCTTTTCAGCCATGGAGGTTGTGCATATTTATTTACTGCAGGTATACATTTCTATAGTTCTTTATAACAATTAAGGATGGTGCTGTGTTATTTGCAAGTTATTTTAGATCTTGATTTAGGCCTTGAACTTGTGACAGCAATGTATACATCTTTTGACATTCATCGATGAAACTTTTTAAAAAATTAATGTGAATTTAAAATGCTGTTGGGAAAGAAGCAGTCATTAGGGATTGAACTGATTCTCAAAAGTTACTCCATTAGTGTTTCCACCCGGGGGCATGGGTTAACTTATTTTGTTGCAATGTACATTTTTTTCAAAATGATAAAGGTACTACTGGTTCAGGAACGAGACAGAACAGGAGGGTTGCTGGTTTCATTTTTGAGTTAGCTGATACCAGTAGTTAAAAATCACACAACACCAGGTCATAGTCCAAAAGTAGTACTAGCTTTTGGAGTGCTGCTCCTTCATCAGCTGGTTGTGGACATCTGCAGGAAGTTTGCCTTCAGCAACGACACCCATGGACTAAGGAAAACCCACTTTTCCTTTGGGTCTCTAAGATACAAAAACAAATTCTTAGCTATGAACATATCAACATTTGTGTTGAAGTAAATTAAGTGGGACTGCTATTACCATCAATCAATGATTGGGAAGGCTTTATCATCTTTCAGAAAGAATATAAATGGTAACATTATCCACATATTTTTCAGTGTTACCATACCGCTATTTGAAGCATTGCATACAACTATTTCCATTTTTTTGAGGCAATAGCCCTTTATTTTCAGTGTTGAACTATTGCAAATTTATGTAACAAGGCAAATTGTTCAAAACTTCCTTATGTGGAGCTGAGAGAAGCTCACACTGCATCCTGCACAACCATTACACTTATCTGATAGATGAGGACCAGAACCTCTGTGACTCACACAGGACTCTTGGAGCTGGAACTACGAGAGGTTCTCTTTCAGACAGCACTGGCCTCTTTGTCATCTTATTGCTGCTAACTTTAATGTTACTGAGATGCACAGGTTAACTTTGCAGTGGCATTTAGCAACCTGCTTTTGATCAGTATCTGACCCCACTAAGCAACCCCTGAATGCAGAAGAAATGAGCAATGCAATGATTTCAAATCCAGTGTAGTTGTTCTTTGCGGATGGCTACTTCATGTTTTTGTCATTACGGTGTAGAGACACCCAGCAAACAACACAGGTCCTCAACTTTCATCCAACAAAGTGACACTGACTCTGACCACCCTGGGCATTGCTCCAGCTGTTATCTCGGAATACCTCACATCTCGAGAAGGAAAGGCAGTGGTTGGCATTGCAGATTGCACTGGGCACCATCAGCACCCAGGTCCTACTTGGTCACCAGGTACACCCCCCACTCAAGAAGTGTTGATGTCCCCTATCATGTCCCCTCACCTGACCGCAGCAGCCCATTTCGACCATCCACCTTCCCTACACCCAAGGTGGAGACCCACCACATTGAACTTCATCTACAACCCATCAACCCTGCCCCCAATCCACAGAACTACACCTTGCTGATGGTCACCCTGCTCCTCAATGCTACCCCTGTGGAGCCAACAGTGATGGACAGAGTCATTAATACCAACTTCCAATCCTGCTCTTATAGCCTATCTAATGCTGTTGCAAACTCCCTCCATTCAACTTCAGTTTCCCTCATATCACCTCCTTTATCCCCACTGACCCTTCGGACCTGATTTTATCCCTCCTGAAAGTTCAACAGATGGACTCTCGTGACTGTATTCATTCCCAATCCCTAGCATCCCAAATGGAAAGTCACTATCAAATCACGCGTTCTCTAACCTGCGTGGCTCGGTAGACATTACTGCACTGACTGACGTGATCCTTGATTTCATTGCTCATATTTGGCCAGTACAACATAATTCATACAGTCTTCAGATATGATACAATTCATTGGCAGCTTTCACTGGCTCCTTTTAGGACATTCTTTAGCATCTCTTCTGCCAATTCTCGAGAAACAATGACTCTATTTCCTTTGTATGAGATAGCATCTTGGACTGTCAATTCATCTCTGTACACCCAGTGCTCTTTATAGCAACACATGTATCCGACATGATTTCAGACCATCCTTTCATCATTAATTCTTGCAACATTTCAAGAGACACATCTTGTTGGATTGTTCACTTGATTTGAATGAGGTGCTTGTTCTATTCAATGTCTCCGCTCGGTTGACAACTTCACAGCATGTCAAACTGTTGTGTCATATATGTTCTGGAAAATTTCACACTCCATTATATCATCCTCCACTGTCTTGAACAGGAGTGCTACTCTCAACAACTTGAATGGTTACAGAGATACCATCTGGTCATGAAAAAGTAACAATCTTTGTAGGCACTTTGTTGGAGATCATTGGATCCCTACAGTGTGGAAGCAGGCCATTTGACCGATCAAGTCCATATTCACCCTCCTAGGAGAAAGTGAGGACTGCAGATGCTGGAGATCAGAGTCATGAGTGTGGCGCTGGAAAGACATAGCAGGTCAGGCAGCATTCCAGGAGTAGAGGAATCGATGTTTCGGGCATTAGTCCTTCATCAGGAATCATTCAAATCATGACTACTCTGTCCCTGTATTTCTCTTGGCTAACCCACTTAACTTGCATACTATGGGCAATTTAACATGGCCAATTCACCTAACCTGCACATCTTTGGACTGTGGGAGGAAAACCCCTGCACGCATGGGGAGATCGTGCAAACTCCACATAGACAGTCACCTTAGGCTTGCACTGAACCAGGTTCCTGGTGCTGTGAGGCAGCTGTGCTAACCACTGAGCCACCGTGCCACAGATGGTAGTGACTTGAGAAATGCTTTGAAGTGGCTTGCAGTCAGACCTGACTGTCATTTTGTTTCTTACAAGTAGGTATGATGAAAATGTTCACAAGCGAAGCCAATGGCCAGGAACACTTTCACAATTTATGCATTGCATTATTCTATTGGTGTTTAACATCCTGGATGTAAATGTAACCAATTTTCTTGGAGCAACCAATTAGGGTGACTGCATCATTCATATCTACTTCAGCACTGGCATTGCCGGAGATATTGGTGGAATGTCAATAAATGCTTCTTCTTGTTCTGTACCTCGGTACCTATGTATAGCATTGCTAGTAAAATGTTGTAATGTCAAATTGGGAAAGAATTTTGTGAAATGGTTGACTAATTCAACAAGTTGACACTCTGTAGGTTGCTAAATTTCTGCTACAGCTTTCCCCCACCTTTCGCTGGGATCCAGGAGAACACCTTTTGCTGTCTATACATGGCCTACATACTTGACTTCTTATTCTTAATTGCAATTTTTTTTTGTTCACCTTCAGGTCCACAAGTCAAGGTTTGGATTTTGATTGTAGTCAGCAGTAGCTTTCTTCATGGTATTTCTGTAACCATAGTCTAGCAGATCATCCACTATAACTTTCACTCTGTGAGGATCACTACCGATCTAATGTTGTCTGCATTGATACTCTGAAACCGTGGAAGTGCCAAAATACAACAGCTGCAAACATCTGCATCTTGTGAAGAGTATCCAAAAATGTAGATCAAAAGTGGACGCGTTCATCCAGTTTCACTTGTCAATAATTACCGTTTAGCTTTAGGGTGGCGAAGTGATTTAACTCTGTTCTGTCCATGGAAACTCTCAGCTTTCAGATTGTTTTTCTGCTATCATGCTGCTAATCCATTCAAGAAGGAGCTGGAACTTTTTTGATTGCTCCCTTTTTTTTTCTAGCTTTTCCAACTTGTCTTTAAGGCTGGCCTATGGCTGGAACCTTCCTCAACAGATGCTGAGGTCATCTTGCACTTGCATCAACTTTGACACGATATTCTCCAGGGAGACGCCATAAATCTCTAAATAAATCATAGAATCACTACAGTGTGCAAACAGGCCCACAAGTCCACACCAAGCCTCCCACAAATAACCCACCCAGACCCATTCCCCTACCTTATTACTCGATATTTACCCCTGACTAATTCACCTAACCTTCACATCCCTGAACACTATGGGCAATTTAGCATGGCCAGTTTACTTAATCTGCATGTCTTTGGACTGTGGGAGGAAACCCATGCACCACGGGGAGAATGTGCCAACTGCTCACAGACAGTTGCCCGAGTCTGGAATCAAACCCGGGTCCCTGGCGCTGTGAGACAGCAGTGCTAATCACTGAGCCACCATATATCCATTGTACTCCTCCAGGTTCTGTCCTGCACTCGCTGTTTAGTGCGCTCCAACTCATTGCACTTTTCTTTTGGCATATTGAGGTTTACCTGTCCAGGTTTTAGACTGTCCAGCTGAGATGAATGGGACTTGCTTACTGCCTAAGATCTGAAAACTCCAGATCTTCATTCTTGTTATTGCAACGGGGTCGTGGAATAACCTCTCCCCTCAGCGCAAATATGTGCAGTCATAAAGTCTCTACCTTACTTTTGAGGACTTCATTACGTTCAGCCAGTCTGAGAAAGTCATAATGTGTATAACAGGCCATGTTGCCCTTCTGCAGCCTTTATCACAACAGTCAAAGACCATTTATCACCTTGTGACCAGACTAAACCAATCGTTCATCTGGTGCCGAGTGATTTGTTAGAATCTTTGGCTGATATCTCTCCAGTAGTCCTTCCATTCAATTTGAGCATAGAGATGAATGCCAGGAAGCAAATCCTGGGGACTTGGAACCAATGATGCAAGAAATTCAATAACCCATGCCAGCAGTCAAGGTAAGTGAATGTCTCCTTCAATGTCAGACCTGATGAGCTGCACCAGCAGCTTCATGCAGCTCATGCTTAATTTTCCACACCTCTATTGTCCACTGGTCAACAATCTCAATCATTCAGGACTCATACCTCCCATGCACATGTTTCATCTCACCCTCATATAAATTAGCACTGGCCTAAGCTGCAAACCCACATCTCAGAGGCTTTGTGCACACTGCCAGCTCTTCAACCATGACAGTCACATTAAACAGAACACACAACAAACACACACTGACACTAACATTCTCCCTAGCAGGAGAGTGTGGAGCATAACCAGAGGCACCAGGAATGATCCAGAGAGTACAAACTGTGCCAGCATGTACTCACCCCCATGGCGAAGCTGGTGATGGACATGATTGGGATTCCCATTGCTGAGACTGCAGTTAATGGTGGAACTAGAAAATATCAACGGTAATTGTATGCTAAATTGTGAGCTTGCTTCTCACATACCACTGTGCCCTCTCTCGCACTCCAACCTTGCAGGCTACATATTGTGTAAGCAAGGGAAAAGAATGCTTGCATTTATTTAGCACTTGTCATGATCCCCAAGTGCTGTAATGTGTTTACTTGTCAATGAATTTGTTTTAAAGTGTAGTGACTATTGTTACATAGAAAAGTGGCCTCATCCTCTTTGCCCACAGCAGGCTCTCACTGAGGGCAATGTGATACTTATCAAATAACCTGGTTGTATGATGTTGATGGAAGGATAACTATTGTCCAGGACACCTAGCAACAGTTCAGAGTAGCAACGCTGATTATTTTCCTGTCCACCTGAGAGAGTGGACAACGCCTTCCTTTCACATCTCCTCTGGAAGATGACTGGTAGTGCAGCACCCCTTCAGTAATGTGCTGGAGTATGTGTTTTGATAGAGTCATAGATTACATAGCATGGAAACCAGACATTCCAATCTGACCTAGTCTCATTTGCCAGCATTTGGACCATATCCTTCTAAACCCTTCCTGTTCATATACCCATCCAAATGCTTTTAAATGTTATAGTTGTATCAGCGTCCACTACCTGCTCTGGCAGCTTGTTCCATACACACACCACCCTCCGTGTGAAAAATTGCCCCTTGGGTCCCTTTTAAATCTTTTCCACTCTCACTTTGAACCTATACCCTCTAGTTTTGGACTCCTTTACTCTGAGAAAAAGATCTTGTCTACTCACCCTCTCCATACCCTTCATAATTTATAAACCTCTATAAGAACACCCCTCAGCCTCTGATGCTCCAGGGGAAACAGTCCCATCCTCTTCAGCCTCTCCCTATAGTTCCAACCCTCCAAGCCTGGTAACATCCTTGTAAATCTTTTCTGAGCCCTTTCAAGTTTCACAACATCCTTCTGGTAAACTGCTCAGACACCAGAATTGAATGCAGGATCCCAGAAGTGGCCAAACCGATATCCTGTTCAGCCGCAAAATGACATCCTAACTCCTTTATTTAGTGCACTGAGCAATGAAAGCAAGTATGCCAAACACCGCCTTCATCGAATAAATATTGAAAGAACTGAAGATCTGTAAATCGGAAACAAAAACAGAAGTTGCTGGGAAAGCTCAGCAGGTCTGGCAGCATCTGTGAAGGATTAACGTTTCGTGTCCAGGGACCCTTCCTCAGAATCTTTTCCGTCACACCGTCTACCTGCACCTCCACGAAGGAACTATGCACCTTCCCCAAGACCCTACTATTAACTGCATAAACCCTAGCCTGATTAACCTTATTAAAATGCAACACCTCACTATCTAACTTAAACGCCATCTGCCATTCCTCGGCCCATACCAGCCCATTTGGTAAAGGTCTTGTTGTCATTTGAGATAGCTTTCTTTACTATCCATTGACTTTAGTGTGTTCTGCAAACTTATTCACCTTACCTCTTATATTCACGTCCAAGTCATTAGATAAATGATAAAGGCAGTGGACTCACCACTTATCCTAATATTTGTGCTTAAGGCCTAGTTTGGGACTTGAACCCAGTGGATCCAACTTCAGTATGCTACCAAAAGAACCACAACATTTGCTCATTTATTTCCACCACCGTCCACCTCAAAATATTACCTCACATCCTTTTCCTTTCAGACATCCAGGAGATGCAACCTGGCCAGGCAATGGGAAGAAAGAGTGACATTAGAAGACACTTGACCATCACGTGATTTGCATGCTACAGCTAGATTAAGATTATAACTATGTTATTGCTCTAGAACGGCCTGGCCATGTGGCTTTGAGACATGATTTCAAATCCTGCCATGGCAAAGACAGAATTTAAATTCACTGAACAGTAGAAAGCTGGAATAAAAAAAACTAGCCCCAGTATGGGTGACCATGAAGGTATCACAAACCATGAAAGTATCAATCCTGTGTTGTACTAATACTCCTCAGAGTGAATCGGTTGCCCTTACCTTGCCTGGCCTATGTGCGACTCCAGACCCACTGATTGTGAAATGGCCGAGAAAATAACAGTTTATTAAACCATTATGGAAAGTACAAGGAAGGACTGCCTGACATTGACATTTGGCCACCAAGCATCTTCTCACTAGCAGCCAGGATTTCATGCAGCAGCTGGGAGAGCTGTCCCACAGACTAATGAGCAGCAACCTGACCAAATTATACCTCACAGACAATATGCCTGTCTCTTCCCTCACTATTCCCGTGGTGGCGGCAATGGGAGGGAGCCCTCAATATTAACTCCACGGTTTTCATGGCATGGAATCAAATTTGGCCAAGGAAGTCCTGTATTGATTACCATCGACCATTCTTCCTCAACACCATGTTGAACAACACTGGAAAGAAGCACATCCGTTTTGTCATAACAATGTTTCACAATCCCAAATTGCTTATGAACATTTTGAACTCTTAATTAAGATTTTAAAGAAAGACAACTGGAAATGTAAGTTCTGAGAATGTAATTCTGTGACTGGGGAATTTCTGTATAGATGACATTGAGTCACAATGGACTTTGGCAAGTGGGTCAAGGAACTTACAACACAGACGCACCAGAAGAACAGATACAATGCAAAGCTTGAGTTGTAATCCCCTGTGTTGCAGAGATAATGAAGACTCATTTACTGCCTTAGCTGAAACCACTGATGTCTCAAAGAATACAGCTTACGCATAAGAAACATTTCCAGGAAGACTCAAGAAAAGGGGTCTAAAAACCCACTGCCACCCAGTTTTTGATGTGCAAGTCTGATGTTCTAAATCTATGGAGCTGATGTATGCTGTGAAGATCATGACTAAAATAAAATGTCCATTAGGTACTCTTGTGCATGCAGATAAAAGGAAAAGTCTCTCTTTCACTGATTGATGGAAGCAAGTCACAAGTCAGCAAAGTTGCTGTCAAAAAGGAAACTGGACAACTCCCTCCAGCTAAATTGCAGAACCAAAGAGCTCCAGAACAAAAGCCCTACTACTGAGGTCAGTGCTATGGAACCACACAACTTAAAGGCCACAACATTCCCTATGTATTCCTCACAGACAAGCCAAAAGTTGATTTTTTTCTAAATGTTATGAGTTTCTTCATTTCTAACCTGTGTTAGAATTGTTAGAATAAATTTGTTCTTTCCTTATACTAATAAAGCATGATTACATTGGTTTCATTTAAAACATAAATACATCGGAACTGGTAAAGGTATTCAGAAGACTCGGGATTCCTTACTTTAAGCTAAACTTGTTGCAACCAAACAAAGCCAAGGACTTTGAACAAAGAAGGGGAGCCAGTTTCTCCCTCCTTACCTGGAGCTATAAAGTTTGCAGGTGTCCCATTTAGAATCATACAAACTGGGGATCTATGCTCAGAGACCAGTTGTACCAAAATCCATTACAAATAGTACCTAAGTTGTAGCACTTCTGAATAGAGTCATAAAGTCATAGAAATGTACAGCACAGAAACAGACCCTTTGGTCCAACTTGTCCATGCTGACCACATATCCCAACCTAATCTAGTCCCACCTGCCAGCACCCGGCTCATATCCCTCCAAAACCTTCCTATTCATCTACCCATCTAGATGCCTTTTCAAATGTTGCAATTGTACTAGCCTCCACCACTTCCTCTGGCAGCTCATTCCATACACGTACCACCCTCTGCATGAAAAGGTTGCCCCTCAGGTCTCTTTTATATCTTGCCCCTCTCACCCTAAATCTATGCCCTCTAGTTCTGGCCTCTCCCACTCCAGGGAAGAGACTTTGTCTATTTATCCTATCCATGCCTCTCATGATTTTATAAACCTCCATAAGGTTACCCTTCAGCCTCTGATGCTCCAGGGAAAACAGCCCCAGCCTATTCAACCTCTCCCCATAGCTCAAATCCTCCAACCCCGTTAATATCCTTGTAAATCTTTTCCGAGCCCTTTCAAGTTTCGAATGAGTTGGCTGGGGATCTGAAGGATGTATACCTGTCAGATAGGGTCAGCAGGAGATGATGAAGCTAACCCGAGAATGCAACTTTAAAAAGAAGGGTTTTGTGATTTACACATGAAAGAAGTGAAACTATCACTGTATTCTAACAGATGAAAGGCTTAACAGACAATCAATTTTTCAATGTATAATTTCAGTTACATCACACTGCAAATTTTTGCTGTAAATTCTGTTACGATCGAGCCCTCCACTATCACCTGATAAAGGAGCGTCGCTCCGAAAGCTAGTGTGCTTCCAATTAAACCTGTTGGACTATAACCTGGTGTTGTGTGATTTTTAACTTTGTACACTCCAGTCCAACACCAAATCATGTGTAAATGAAGGGCCACTTGGTGACGGCATATCTACCTCTATGGAGTTATTTCATTTTTCTTCTTGGTAATTGCACTGGAAAGTGTGGTGGAGAGTTTCTTCTTATACTGTGCATGTCCTGGGAGCATAGAGATACCCACAGGGCTATTCAGAAAAAAAAGAAAAAAAAAGAAAGAAAAAAAGGAAAAAAAATTAAAAAAAACAGGAGTGCCACAAAAAAAAGAGATCCACTGCTGTGGATCTGGAGCCATATGGACCTAGGATCTAGGATCAGAGAGACACCATTCAATCCATCAAGTCTACTCTGCCAATCAATAAGATCATGGTTGATCTGATCATCCTCAATTCCATTTTCCTATCTTTCCCCTACAACTTTTGATTTCCTTAATGATTAAAAAATCTCCCAGCGTATTGAATAGATAAAATGACTCAGTGTAACCGACCCTCTGTGTGAAGAATTCCACAGATCCACTATCTTCTGAAAGAAAAAGAATCCTCCTCATCTCTGTGAAATGTACAAACCCTTAATTTGAGATCATGCCCCCGGTTGGGGGTCTCCTACAAGGGGATACAACTTATTCTCATCTAACTTCTCAAGCCACCTATGAACCTTATACACTTCAATAAAGTTGCCTCACATTCTTCTCAATTTCAATGAATACAGGCCTAACCCTACTCAATCTTTCCTCCTAAGAAAATCCGTCCATACCTGGTATCAGCCAAGTGAACCTTCGCTGGACCGCCTCCAATGTCAGTATACCTTTCCTTAGATGGTGTGTACAAAGTTAAAAATCACACAACACCAGGTTATAGTCCAACAGGTTTAATTGGAAGCACACCAGCTTTCGGAGCGACGCTCCTTCATCAGGTGATTGTGTACAATCACCTGATGAAGGAGCGTCACTCCGAAAGCAAGTGTGCTTCCAATTTAACCTGTAGGACTATAACCCAGTGTTGTGTGATTTTTAACTTCATTTACACATGCAGAGTCCTTGACACTGCTCCAGCTCCCTCAGAGCCAAGCAGTGGATCTCTTAACTGCCATCTGAAATGGCACTAGCAGGTGATTCAGTTCAAAAGCAATTAAGGGATGGGCAGCAATCCTGTGAGAAATATCAACCCCACTGCTGTGCACGTTTTAATGCTTGTGAAGCTCCCCAGCATTGCTTGTATGTCTGTTTGTTGAATTGAAGCGTAGTGGGTGGACAAGACAGGTCAAGAACCCTGTGGCTGGTGTGCTTGAAGTATTTAATGTGCACTGATTCGGTGTTTGGTTCCACTGCTTTAATGTTGGTTTCATGATGCCGGTAGATGCCTCCCCACTGTCTCAGGGCTACAATTAACTCCCTGCTGAATCTCAACCTCTTCAATTATTGCCAGGTAAATAAGCCTGTGGTTGCAGTGAATGACACAACAACAGGTCTGATAATAATATGCCTATTGTGGCCTCTGACATCTCAAGCAGTCCCATCTTTCCTTCACGCCTCCTCCAATAGGTCAAGCAGCAGGGAGGCACTTGAAGCAATCCCTATCATATTGAACTTACTGATAATAGAAGCTCAGTCTAGCAGAAAATCCTTTCAGATTCCTGATAACTGCCTCAGCTGTGATATTTGTCACAGGAAGTCGAAGCTTACTGTCAGTATGGTGTGTGAAACCCAGAGTTTATGTCAACAGTAATCCAGGGAAAACAACAAATACAACAAGCTGCTGCCTGGCTTCAATACCCAACACACCCTTCACTTGTTAGACCATGCAGAATCACACAACTAAAGCAAACTAGCCGCAGTGCTGTCACACATTTGTTCATAATGTTAGAACTAGAATTAGCTTCCTGGATTAAAATGTATTATTAGTCAATCAATTTTTGAGTGTAAATGGAAGTCTTGCTTTTTTCATCTCCCGCCTACTGAAGTGTTTCAGTATCAGCATATTCATTGCCCTGATTTAGCTTTGATTGTAAGCTTTCGCCCCTCTATTATTAGGCTGAGGTTGTAGTGCCATGCAAATGTGTTTACATGGATGTTTAATGCAGTGAATTGTACCAATGTGCTTCACAGGAGCCCTGTTGGACACTGAATTTAACACCAAATCCCGTAAGGAGAAAATGGAAGACTGATCTTTGAGATTTTGGGGAAAGTGAGTACTGCAGATGCTGGAGATTAGAGTTAAGAGCATGGTGCTGGAAAGGCAGCATCTGGGGAGCAGGAAAATCATCTCTGAGCCTCTCCATCTCCGAAGCTCCCAGCCTCATTCCTGATGAAGGGCTTTTGCCCAAAACGTCAATTTTCCTGCTCCCGGAATGCTGCCTGATCTGCTGTGCTTTTCCAGCACCACACTCTTGATCTTTGAGATGCATTAATGGACCATTTTAAAGGAGAGGAATGGGTATGGAGGCAGACAACTTGAGCAGAACAGTGTGGCAAGTCAGTGCTCATTGAGGTATCTCAAGCAGAGATTTGAAATGCCAGCCACACGTTTTATTCTGCTAGCATGGACCTCACTGTGGCTGTCTCATCTGTTTTTGGCACTGACTAGGTGTCATTACTCAAGGCTGCAGAAAATGGTCTTTCACCTCAAACTGAAGCAAACAGGAAAACCCATACTTACAATGCAGGTCTATGTCTGAACGGACAGAATCTTATGTTTCTGCTTATCCACATGTAGACATCAATGGAATGAAGCCTGTTGTAGTTATGAATGCTGTAGAATTTTACTTGGAGGTTCAGATGGACACCATAATCAGTGGCATGGTGGATTTTGGGGAAAGAATCTCAGTACCCTGTCTAGCTACTGCTCCTTTTTCTTTGTGAATCAAAGGGCCAGAATATGCCAGAGAAAGATCAGTGAGTTTAATGCAACTACCATCATTAGCATGTAGGTAACCCAGAAATGAAGAAAAGGTAACCCATGAATCAAGAATTGTTGCAAGTTGCTGGATGTTAGTCTTCAGCAAACAGCAGCTTGATCTCACTCCCCATGACTTTCAAGCGATGTTTGTGGAGTCAGTACAAGTTCAGACTCACTTCAGAACATTATAGCTGCTACTCAGTACAGTAAGTATCCTTTAAACTAGACAATTATTTTCTTAGAAGACTACTTAAGGTTTCTGCTCCAGAAAGGGTGACATCAAAATTGTTATGTCTCATTGCTAAAGGTAGTAAAATGATGTGAGGGGTTTTTAAAATGATAAATTTAAAGTTTTATTTTCTTTTATTTCCTTTCGGTTTCATTTCTCCACCCCTTATTCCAATGAGTATTTCTTTCTTGTTACTTCACTTTCCGTACCTGGTTTACAATTCAGCCTGTTTCATCTTTTGCCATTCCTATGGTTCTTTCTCTATTCATAAATCTCATGGCCCTAGCTTCTGCTCCCAACGTTTAATAAAACCTATGATGAGTCAGATATCTTTCTAATTGCACAAACAGAAATTGCTGGGAAATGCAGCAGTCTGGCAGTATCAGTGGAGAGAAAGAGAGTTAATGCTTTGGGTCCAGCGATCCTCCTTTAACGTGTTTTTGTCACCAGTTTATGATTTTGTTTCTGATTTCCAGCATCCAGTTCTTTGGGTTTTTTTTAAATCTGTCTGATTGCCGTTGTTGAGCTGTTGTCTGCTCTTGATTCCTGCCATCACTCAACTAAGTCAGTGCAGGGCATGAACATTCTAGCACATGGGGCCGCAGTGGTTGGGGAAGAACAATTTCAAATATAATTATGGCTGTGAGTGCCACAGTGCGAAACATCACACGCACCATTTCAGTAAGATCTGACATGAGAGACCCGATATTTATCTACATGGCATCTCATGAGGCCACCGAGCATGCTTAAAATATAAGCATCCTGTTAAATAATGGCAAAATGTATTAGGAGGAGTAATAATTCTTATATTCTGATGTTCCAAATACTGCAGATGCTGGAAATCTGACACAAATGCAGAGTATGATGGAGAAACTCAACAGGTCTGGCATTGTCTATGGAGACAGAAATAGAGTTGCCATACTCTGCGTCTCCTATTACAAGCTTTTCTCATCATATGAAAGCAGTAACAGCACTTCTAGCCATTTGCAACACGGAAATATTCAAGCTAAAAATGCAGGAGGAAGTTTTACCTTTGTGGTGGAAGGCATGAGATGTCCCCTCTAGCGAACTCAGGACCTAAGAGTTTATTCTAACAAACAAAACAACTGTTCCATGCATCTGTGTGTCATGAATTAGTTCATATTTTAGACCTCATATCCTTATGGAATCATAGAATCCCTACATTGTGGAAGCAGGCCAGTCAGCCCATAGCGACCTCTGAAACGTATTCCGCCCACACCCATCCCCTCTCCTATCCCTATAACCCTGCATTTCCCATGGCTAATCCATCTAACCTACCCACCCCTGATCACATTGGCAATTTAGTGTGGCCATTCCACCTGACCTGCATATCTTTGGACTGTGAGACGAAACTGGAGCAGCCGGAGGAAACCCACGCTGACACGGGGAGAATGTGCAAACTCCACACAGACAGTTGCCCGAGGCTGGAATTGAACCTGGGTCCCTGGTACTGTGAGGCAGCACATGAGCCACTGTTCCGCCATATCTTGGATGGATCCAGAAGCACAAAAAACCGAGGGAACATTGACTGCCCTGAGCAGCATTATCCATGTGGATATGTTTAGTTAAAGCATTAAAAATGTGTTGCTGAAACATCGATTCTCCTGCTCCTTTGATGCTGCCTGACCTACTGCGCTTTTCTAGCAACATATTTTTAAGCTCTGATCTCCAGCATCTGCAGTCCTCACTTTCTCTTAGTTAAAGCATTGTCTAACACTCCCGCCACCAACCTGAAGAACTCGTGCTAATACCAGTTGTCTTCAGAGATTCTGAAGTAGCTACTCCTGGTTCTGCAAACTTGAAAATATTAGATTACTTACAGTGTGGAAACAGGCCCTTCGGCCCAACAAGTCCACACCGACCCGCCGAAGCACAACCCACCCATACCCCTACATTTGCCCCTTACCTAACACTACGGGCAATTTAGCATGGCCAATTCACCTGACCCGCACATCTTTGAATTGTGGGAGGAAACCGGGGCACCCGGAGGAAACCCACGCAGACACGGGGAGAACGTGCAAACTCCTATATAATGACATATGTGAGTAACTGAGCAAGCTCATTCCCATTTCTGTCTTTCTTTACACATCTTCTGTCTTGTCAAAATGAGAGGACCTTTTTAATGCAATATTCATTTTCCTTAATTTCCATGACTGCGTCCCAACTGTTTTAGGGAAGCACTCATTGAAAGAATTATGTGGCAGGTCTTTAATGTTCACTACATATAGATAAGCAGAAATCACAAAACAAAGAAAGGACGACATTGAAAGATTTATTATAATGCCAGTTTATCGTAAATTGACCGTGATATTCATCTCTCACCAATTCTAAGGCAATAAAAGAAGAAGCTGCTTATAATTGTGGTGTCTTTCATGATCTTGGGACACCTCAAAGTCCTCTGTGGACAATTTGTATTTTTTTTAGAAGGATAGTCACTGTTGTAAAGTAGGGAAACTCTGTGGCAATCAACTAGGATGGAAAAATAATACTGTGCCCTCAATTTAACCAATGTGCAACATCATTTTGCTCATTTTGGGGAAATTCCTCCACGAGGCGGTTTATTAACTAAGCATTGCAATCTAAAGAGATGTACAGTCAGTATTTCATAAGGGAGATGTACCAGTGATACACACAATCCTCCCTCATAGCAGTTTTCTAATCACTGACTTTTCGTGCCCTTATAACATTATTCTATTCAAGGCTGCAATTATCATCAGCGCAATAGACATACATGGTGGTAAACAACACCACTGTTATAATTAAGATTCAAAGTGCAGAAATATTTGAATAAAACCGAAAGGACTGCAGATGCTAGAAATCAGAAATAAAGACAGAAATTGCTGGAAAAGCTCAGCAGGTCGTGCAGCATCTGTGAAGAAAAATCAGAGTTAATATTTGGGGTCGAGTGACCCTTCCTCAGAACTGATGCTGTTAAGGGTAAAATAGTTGATGTGAATTAAACACTGGAACATAGGAACTGGAGTAGGCCATTCAACCCGTCAAGTCTGTTCCATCATTCAATGAGATTATAGCTGACCTGTGGCCTAACTCAATATACCTGCCTCTGACCCTTATCACTTAATACCTTTGCTTCACAAAACTTTATCTACCTCAAATTTAAAATTAGCAACTGATTCTGCATCCACTGCCACTGGGGAACAGAATTCAAAACATCGACCACTCCTTGTGTGAAGAAATGCTTCCTAACATCTCTCCTTAATGGTCTACTAATTATATTCAAATTATTGCAAATAAAAATGCATAGTGATATAAATGATAGTTGGATTATTATAATTAGAGATAAAATCAGAAGTTGCTGGAAATATGTGGGGTAGTGATTGGAATGAGGCCAGGTGGACCTCATAGACTACGAGTTCCCTGATTGAGTCTGTTAACCTTGTCCCTTCAGGGACCCCTGACAGATAGATATAAACAGGAGTGTCAGGGGTTCTGTTCACTTTCAGAGCCAGCTCTGCACAAGCTGGGTCAATGTCATGTCCTGTACATAAGTTAAATAAAGGATGACTTGGATATCAGCCTCTGTGGAGTTATTTCTGTGGCAATGAGAGAAAAACATGCCCCTAAAGAGATTCTCTCACAATAGTCATTTTTAAACTAGGCTAAGCATTTCTGACGCTATTTGGAAGCTTGTCTCATTTGATCCTGCCATTGAAGACTGGACCCAGCATATAGAAAGAATGCATTATTTTTTCCAGGGAAATTGGGGCAGACGCAAATCAATGAGTAATTCTCCTGACAGTGTGTGGACCCACAGCCTTTTTGGTTATTAGGAGCCTAACTTTCCCTGAAGTATCAGAAACTAAAACATTTCTCAAATTGACAGATTTAGCTAAGAAATATTATGACCTCAAGACTCCTCTAATTCTAAGATGCTATCGGCAGTTCAAGAACCAGGGAATTCCGAATCAAGAGTTTTGACAAGATTACGATGACTGGAAAAGGCATGTGATTTTGGTTTAACCTTAACTGAGATGCTGAGAGACCATTTGGTATGTGGGGTTATTAAGGTAACCATGCAAAAGTGCCTTATGCTGAAGTCCGAGTGGACTTCAAATAGGCACTACAACTGGCTTTATTATTAGAAAATGCAGAAAGTTTAGCTTATGAGTTACAGGGTATTCCAAATGAAGTGAACAACCTCGCCGTGCCGACTAAGCCTGCCATTTCAGTGGAGGAAATTGCATGGCCTCACTCAGGACATATCCTGACCAGAGGGACTCTGGGTCAGCCCACAGTAAAATCCCAAAACAAAGCCAAGCCTCAGTCAAGCGATGAAGTGTTTCTTGAGGATCTGGAGGGCAGGCCATTGTAGTTGCTGCCAATATGTGGACTCGAGACAGCAAAAGGGTCCCACTAGGCCGGAATTGAGTAAGAACTCATAGGCCAGTTTCCAAGAGAGTGCACACCCTGGAAAGTCCACTCTTGGAATAGTTAAATAGCTTAGCAACATCAAAATCAGAACCAATCAAAATAAACATCTGGGTAAATGATCACCCAGTTCTAATGGCTGTATCAATATTTGCAGAAACAGTCTTTACCAAAATTCAGTCTGGACTCCAACCCTTAGGTTTGCTCAAGACTGTGGCCAGGCTGAGAACCTATTCCAACTTCAGTCTTGGTCTCTTATGAGAAGCATGTTGTTCAGTAACCACTGATTGTAGTAAAAGGCTTGGGCCCAAGTTTGATGGGGCATAATTAGTTGCAAAAGATTTAACTTGATTGGCTCAATACATTTCGATTATAAAATGGCTGCCTGAGTGTAGTTCTAATTTAATACCTGGTTGTTTTTTGATAAGTTCTCGGGTCTACCAAAGGACCAAGGCCAGCTTGCACGTTGACCAAGAAGCAATTCCTTGATTCTGCAAGGTCCACCCAGTGCCATTTGCCTGTAGAGGAAAAAGTAGAGGCAGAAATCAGGAGACTGGCAAATGAAGGAACCATCAAACTAGTCCAGTTTGAGAAATGGGCAGCACCAGTCATACCAACTGTGAAGCCCGATGGGTTGGTTCATCTTTGTGGGGATTTTAAACAAACCGATAAACCATTTTTCACAGCTGGATAAATATCCATTCCATCACATGGAGGATTTGTGGGTGGCACGGTGGCACAGTGGTTAGCACTGCTGCCTCACAGCGCCAGAGACATGGGTTCAATTCTCCACCTCAGGCAATTGTCTGTGTGGAGTTTGCACATTCTCCCCGTATCTGCGTGGGTTTCCTCCGGGTGCTCCGGTTTCCTCCCACAGTCCAAAAATGTGCAGGTTAGGTGAATTGGCTATGTTAAATTGCCCATAGTGTTAGGTGTAGGGGAATGGGTCCGGGTGGGTTGCTCTTCGGAGGGTTGGTGTGAACTTGTTGGGCCGAAGGGCCTGTTTCCACACTGTAACTAATCTAATCTAATCTAACTTATACGCAAAACCGGCAGAGGGCCTGTCCTTCACGAAGTTACACATAAGCCATGTGTATGTGCAATTGTGATAAGAGTCATAGAGATGTACAGCATGGAAACAGACCCTTCGGTCCAACTTGTCCATGCCCACCAGATATCCCAACCAAATCTAGTCCCACCTGCCAGCACCGGGCCCATATCCCTCCAAACCCTTCCATTCGTATATCCATCTAGATGTCTTTTAAATGTTGCACTTGTACTAGCTTCCACCACTTCCTCTGGCAGATCATTCCATACACGTACCACCCTTTGCATGAAAAAGTTGCCTCTTAGGTCTCTTTTATATCTTTCCCCTCTTACCCTAAACCTATGCCCTCTAGTTCTGGACTCCCACAACCCAGGGAAAAGACCAGCTCTATTTACCGAATCCATGCCCCTCATGATTTTATAAACCTCTATAAGGTCAACCCTTGGTCTCCGACGCTCCAAGGAAAACAGCCTCAGCCTATTCAACCTCTCCCTATAGCTCAAATCCTCCAACCCTGGCAACATCCTTGTAAATCTTCTCTGAACCCTTTCAAGTTTCACAACATCTTTCCGATAGGAAGGAGACCAGAATTGCACACAATATTCCAATAGTGGCCTAACCAATGTCCTGTACAGCTGCAACATGACCTCCCAGCTCTTGTACTCAATACTCTGACCCATAAAGGAAAGCATATCAAGCGCCTTCTTCACTATTCTATCTAACAGCAACTCCAGTTTCGTTAGATGAGGATTCCCAGAGGTACGCTACAATTAATACCCATAAGGGTTATATTAATATATGAGCGTTGGGGTATCATCAGCATGTGCCATTTCCAGTGAACAATACAGACTATTTTTACAAGATCTATCCCAGGTCACCATTTATGTGGATGACGTGACAATAACCAGGAAGACCAACAAAGAGTATTTAGAGAAATTGGACAAAGTGCTTAAATGTTTCACCAAGGCAGGGGTTTGTCTTAAGAGGGAAAGCTCTATTATGGAAAATTCATACATAATCTGGCCTCCATCCTGGCCCCTTTACATTTGCCACTGAGAAAGAGTCAGCCTTGGAAATGGTTTCATAGCCAAGATGTAGCCTTTACGGAAGTGAAGAAGCAACTATTGTCATTTAAGGTACTGGCATACTGTAATCCCAAGTAAGAGGTGGTGCTGACAAGCGATGCCTCCCTGTAAAGTATCGGGGCAGTGTTGGCACACTTGGTACCCAATGAGAGGAATACCCAATAGCGTACACTTCCTGAACTTTGGCTGATGCAGAGGGCAAAAAAAAAACACCTGGATAGAGAAGGAAGGTTTGCCGATCAGCTTAGGTTTGAGAAAGATCCATCAATGTCTTTATCAATGTAAATGTCTAATGATAACAGGCCACAAACCCATGCTAACACAATCTAAAGAGGACAGGACCTTACCACTCATAACTTCAGTTGAATTCAGCAGCAGACTCTCATTCCAAGTGAGTATAATTACAAGTTGGGACATCATGTGGGAGGCCAAATGGTGAATGTGGTTGCCTTGAGCTGCCTCTCACTGATGGTTTCATCACCGGTGGTGCCTCCACTGGAAGAGTCCATTCTGGTTTTAAACTTTCTGGACATCCTTCTGCTCGCTGCTGACAATATCAGACTGTGGACACAAAAAGAAAATTTCCATCCTGGTAAAATTAAAACAACTGGTGGTGATGCGGAGAAACAAAAGGGCCATCACATCCAGAAATGAAATTTGTCTGGAGCCAGCGAGACCAGATTTCTTTAGAGGACAGCATATTATCATGGGGAGCAAGAATAGTTGTCCCAAGCAAAGGTTGCCACCAGATACTGGCTGGACTCCACCAGGGTCATCCAGGGGTTTCCAAAGTGAAGGTGTGTTATGTCTGGTGGTCAGAATTAGATACTGACATAGCTGCATTGGTAGTGCAGTGCCCAGAGTACCAACAAGCACAAAAATTACCTCCAGCAGATCCCCCACATTTCTGGGAATGGCTGGGTAAACTCTTGCCTTGATTACACATCAACTATACAGGTTCTTTCATGGACTTAATGTTTTTAGTCATTGTGGATGCCCAGTTGAAGTATTTGGATATGCTTGGTGTTCATTTGTCAAACATTAAGACGATGATTGAAAAGTTACGAGCATCTATTGCCATGCATGGATTCCTGGAGGTGTTGATCATAGACGATGGGCCATCATCTACCAGCAGGGAATTGGAGCGTTTCCTGAAGTCAAGTGGCATTCAGCATGTAAGGGCAGCTCCATACCATCCATCGCCCTATGGTCTGACAGAAAGAACAGTCCAAACATTGAATGCAGACTTAAAAGCACAGCCTACAGCTTCACTTGATATCACATTGTCCTGACTAATTATAGGAAAACCCCTCATGCAAATCCAGGGATAGTTCAAACAGAGTTGCTGATGGGGAAACGACTCCGCACTAGGATAAATGTGATCTTCCTGAACATGGGGTGGGGAGAGGGAAACAGCATGAGGAACGCCAATGCCAGACACAAGACTCCTCTAAGCAAGAGAAGAAGTTTATTTCAGGGAATGAAATTTGGTGTCAAAAACACAGGAATAAACCTGCATGGGTAAAAGGCATGGTTGACCTGAGATCAGATCTAGCAACGTACAGAGTTCAGGTAGGAGAGGCGGTCCTGAACAAGCACGTGGACTACATGATAGCTCAAAACTGTGGCAGGTCCAAAATATGCCTGGTCCCTTAGAACACCCAAAAAGGCTGTCAGAATACATGGTTTCTTTCACCCCCCCTCCCCCCACCCACACACACACCCCCCCACCCCCCCCCCCCCGCCCCCCTGTCAGTTGTCAAAGAAACCTCTGGGGATGAGATGAACATGACAGATGTCACAGCCTCAATGCTGTTACCATCTGAAGAAGAAGATGAATTTCTGCTGAGATACTCCAGGTACAAGAGGTGAGCTATGGTCCCGTAGGTGCCATCAGTATCAGAGGCAGACTTGGATAAACCGGACCTGGTGCAGAAGGACCTCAGGAAAAGCTACAGCAGAAAGAATGGGCCCTTGTCCCAGGTCTTAGGAAAAGAGGGATATAGTGATTGGAACAAGGTTGGCCAAGTGGACCTCACAGAATATGAGTTCCCTGGTTGGGGCTGTTAACCATGTTTACATAAAAGGGTGACCTGGTGGTGGGATACCAGATTTTGTGGAGTTATTTCATTTGTGAAGTCAGGCAGCAACTGCGAAGAGAGAACAACATTAATATTTCAGGTCTGTGAGCTTTCATTAGTGCTTAAGTATTTTAATCAGATTCTTAAAGACAATTAGTTTAACACAATTACTGATTGATACCCAGTGAACATAACACATTTCTGACACAATTTAAATCAAAATGTAATTTAATAAGCACAACTTACTTTTAGTCCTTAATGTCAATGAATCACAGCCTACACCAGTATCTCTTCCACTCCCTGAGTCTAGTGCTCTTTATCCTCACTCTGTGGTCTGTTACACATCTCTTTTGCACAGACCTATAGATTACTTACTAATCTGTCACTAATCTCATTCAGATAACATTTTGATATTAGCATTTTTTTTCTACGGCAGCTTAAACTGAAATCTTATGTGCATTATCTAAGCTTCCTGCTTCTCTACATTCTATCTATTGATCAACCTCATGTTGCTTTTTTTTGTTATTGTTAAATTGTTATTTTCTCCCTGGCTAAACTATCCATATTCTATCTTCATGGCTTTTGTTGAACTCATTATTTTGATCCCTTATAGAACCTCTCTTCTATTTCACATGTTCCCCTGATTTTCTACCTCAAACATTCTTGCCTACATGCATCCTCCTCCGCCTGGGTTGATGACTCACTGTCTTATCTGCATTTCTGCCTTGCACAGGGATAATGAACTGACAAGAGTCTCGCTACTGCACATCCAAAAGCAACTGCACCACATTTTTTTGGTCCCTCTCCCACGCTGTAAAACTCCAGCATGCTGTTTGATTGTCATGTATGTGCTGAGATTAATTTCTCATTAAAATGTCCCTTAACATTTAACTTAACTCCAATTAAATGTCTCACAAGGTTAGTTATCGAGCTTCAAGGGAAAATCCCACTGTCAATCCTTGGTAAATGCTGAGGTCAGCCTATTCAACCCTGTTGTTGGTAAAGGCGCCATTTGACTTAATGTTTTGGAGTATTATGGGGTTGGGAAAAGTTGGTCAATATTTCAAGCAGCATCTGCTAATCCTGAGTGTGTGGTTGTTAGGCATGAGGACTTTGACCAGTTCTGATCCCTTTGAGAAAAGTCATCAAACTTCATTAGTGTGAATTGCTGATGGCAAAACTGAATCTTACTGAAGCCTTGGATCTGTCTTGCACTGAAGGGGTAGGACAGAAATAAGAAGGTGCTGGTGTCAATGTAATGTCACTGGATGAGTGACCCAAAGTTACAGATGCATGAGTCATAGAGTCATAGAGATGTGCAGCATGGAAACAGACCCTTCGGTCCAACTTGTACATGGCGACCAGATATCCTAATCTAATCTAATCCAATTTGCCAGCACTTGGCCCATATCCCTCCAAATCTTTCCTATTCACAGACCTATCCAGAAGCCTCTTAAATGTTGTAACTCTACCAGCCTCCACCACTTCCTCTGGCAGCTCATTCTATACATGCACCTCCCTCCACATGATAAGGTCGCCCCTTAGGTTCCTTTTAATTTTATCTCCTCTCACCCTAAACCTATGCCCTTTAGTTCTGGACTCCCACATCCAGAGAAAAGACCTTGTCTATTTTCCCTATCCATATCCCTCATGATTTTATAAACCTCTATAAGATTACCCCCTCAGACTCTGAATGCTTTGGGGACATTTCATTCAAATCTCAATATGGCCACTGGTGGAATTTAAGTTCAGTTAATAAAATGTGGAATTGCAAATGAGTTTCAGTAATGATAACCATCACAGTTATCACTAAATCTTGTAAATGCTATAACTCAAAATACCTAAAGGCAATGGGTGAATCTGCCTCTGAAAGTCTAAAAATCAATCAGGAAAATCTACCTATGGGGTGATTAATTGGAGAAACGTAGTATCATTAAGAAGGTTGAGAAGCCTGAAGTAATTGTGGACATATCAAACTTTTAATTTCAACGTGTGTGTTTTTTTAAAATAAATCGACTGCAGATGTAAATTCAGTGATTGTTTTGTCTGCTTGTAGATGACATTAGGACCATTCCGAAATAACCAAGGAGCCCAAAGGGAGAAATAAATAAATACATAAACTATCACTAGAGAGAAAGTATGATGGAAATGAATGGGGCTAAAAGCCTGCACGTTCCCCTGGACTTGAGAGGTTGCATCCTGTAATTTTATCTGGTGAGTGACAGGATGAGAACCTGCTTATCAATGAAGGGAGATTAGGTGGAAAATTGGACCCTTTCTTCCCTCAATGTCAAAGTTCTCATTTCTCAATCTCTTGCTATTTTCCCAACTGATTCACCAATCCCCACATCATTCAGGGACTGGGAAGATTTTACCTGATGTCAATTGTTTAATTTAAATTGGGGATTGCTGTCTAAATGTCATAGTGTAGCAGCTGACTGCTTAAAATATTCCAACTTTATGAATATGCAATGAAAATGAATTGGTATGACCTCACCAGTCTGTGTTTAGCATCATGGCATTTTGTGTCAATTATTTTGAGAAGAAATCATTAGTTTACGTCACCTGTTGTGTGAGTCCAAATACCATAAACATCAATGCAAAGAATGAAACTATTATTATGATTTGACTTTATCATATAATAAAAAAGTTAGTGAGAATGAAGAAATAGTCCCTGAAATCAAAAGAAAGCCTGCAAGAGGAGCCCTCAGAATGAAAATGTCTCCTCGTGAACAAAACTCATCCATTTTGTAATATCCTTCAGGGAAGGAATTCTACTATCCTTACCTGGTGAAGTCTTAACATGACTTCTGACTCACAGCAATGTGTTGACTCTTAACTCCATTTAGTTCAAGGGCAATTAGGGATGGATGAGAAATGTTGACCTTAGCAATGATTCCCCACATCTCATCAAAGAATAAAGAAGAAATGTATTTGTTTGGATGAGCCTGGCTGGTGCAGGTGTTTCTCTCTGGTAAGACATTACTTTCTCTGAAGTGCAATTTTGAATAAACAACGAGGAAACAGAAGAGATGATACAAAGTAAACTAATTTCTTAATTAGGTTCTTCTGAACTGTCATTCTGGATTAGTGGTGCTGGAAGAGCACAGCAGTTCAGGCAGCATCCAAGGACCTGCGAAATCGACATTTCGGGCAAAAGCCCTTCTTCAGGAATAAAGGCATTGAGCCTGAAGCATGGAGAGATAAGTTACAGGAGGGTGGGGGTGGGGAGAGAGTAGCATAGAGTACAATGGGTGAGTGGGGGAGGGGATGAAGGTGATAGGTCGGGGAGGAGACGGTGGAGTGGATAGGTGGAAAAGGACATAGGCAGGTAGGACAAATCCGGACAAGTCATGGGGACAGTGCTGAGCTGGAAGTTTGGAACTAGGTTGAGGTGGGGGCAGAGGAAATGAGGAAACTGTTGAAGTCCACATTGATGCCCTGGGGTTGAAGAGTTCCGTGGCGGAAGATGAGGCGTTCTTCCTCCAGGCGTCTGGTGGTGAGGGAGCGGTACTGAAGGAGGCCCACCGTGGCCCAACGTTTCAACTCCCCCTCCCACTCTGCCGAGAACATGGAGGTCCTGGGCCTCCTTCACCGCCGCTCCCTCACCACCAGACGCCTGGAGGAAGAACACCTCATCTTCTGCCTCGGAATACTTCAACCCCAGGGCATCAATGTGGACTTCAACAGTTTCCTCATTTCCCCTTCCCCCACCTCACCCTAGTTCCAAATTTCCAGCTCAGCACTGTCCCCATGACTTGTCCGGACTTGTCCTACTGACCTATCTCCTTTTTCACCTATCCACTCCACCCTCTTCTCCCTGACCTATCACCTTCATCCCCTTCCCCACTCACCCATTGTACTCTATGCTACTTTCTCCCCACCCCCACCCTCCTCTAGCTTATCTCTCCACGCTTCAGGCTCACTGCCTTTATTCCTGATGAAGGGCTTTTGCCCGAAACGTCGATTTCGCTGCTCCTTGGATTCCGCCTGAACTGCTGTGCTCTTCCAGCACCACTAATCCAGAATCTGGTTTCCAGCATCTGAAGTCATTGTTTTTACCTTCTGAACTGTCACACAACTGATAGCCTTAGTGCCTTATGAATACTTTGAAAATAGCAATCATTCAAATGGTGCAGACATGGACCTTTTTGATTTAAACTGCTTGATAAAGGGCATTATCTTTAGCAGAGATAAAGAGAGCCTCTATGACCAGGATAAGTAGCCAACAGCATTCAGGCTGCTGGTTCTTTTTCACCATGTAAAGATCATTATTTTGTTTTGTTATAAGTGCTACGGTATCCAATTATGAGAAAAATATTTAATGGTTACAAATATTTCTTTATTCCGATGACTTTGGCTTAGTGGTAGGAGACAGAGGGTATTGGGGAAGGTTGTTAGTGCGACAGGCCAGTGTCCTATGGCATAACACAGGGATCTTATTGTTTGTGATATATATAAAATGACATCGAAGTAAATGTCGGGCAATTGGCGGGGGAAGACAAACATGTTTGAAAATTACACAAAGGTTGACAGTGAGGGAGAAAGTGCTAGATCACAGGAGATATACAGAGGAACCTTGATTATCTGAAGGACACGGGTGAAGAGTATTTTATTCGGTTAATCAAATTCTGGATAACTGAATGCTGGATAACGTAATTGAGCCAAACTTTGGGACCTTGCAATCTTGCCAGGTAATCTCATATTCAGATAATTGAATGCCGGATAATCGAGGTTCCTCTGATAGACAGATTGGTCAGATAGGCAGGTCAATTATTGATGGAACTTAACCCTGATAAATGTCAGGTAAAGCACTTTGGTAGAAGTAACAAGGTAAAGAAGGACTCAATGAATGACTGGACATAAGGAAGTTCAAAGAAACAGAGGGTTCTTGGGGTGCTTGTCCATTGATCCCTGAGGGTGGCAGGACAGGTTAATAGGACAGTTAAGAAAGCCTGCAGGAGACTTGCCTTTATCATGAATTATAAGAGCAGGGAGGACATATTAGAGTTGTACAGGACTTCGGTGAGACCACAACTAAAGTACTGTGTTCGGTTCTGGTCACTGCACTACGGGAAGGGTCAGAATGCATTGGATGGAGTACAGGGGAGAGTCACCTGGATATTTCCTGTGACAGAGCAGTTTAACTCTGAACAAAGTCTGGATAAACTTGAGTTTATTTCTTTGAAACAGAGAAGGCTGAGAGGGGACCTAACTGAGGTGCATAGAATTATAAGGGGCATGAACAGGCTGAATAGAAAGTTGTTGTTCCCCTCAGTTAAAAGGTCAATAATGAAAAGGCATAGTTTTAAGTTGAAAAGCAGAAACTTTAGAGGGATCCTGAGAAAAAAACTTTGTCACCCAGAGGGTGGTGAGAATCTGGAATGCCCTGCCTGAGAGGTCATTGAGGTGGGAAACCTTCCAACCTTTAAAATGTGGAATCTGCCATTTACAGGTTCAGAATGTGTAGCAGTGATGGAGGAGGCTACTTCGATTACTCACCATTCTTCCAAGGTAGACAAGCAGGAGGCTGGAAGAACACAGCAAGTTAGGCAGCATTAGGAGGTGGAGGAGCCAATGTTTCAGGTGTAAACATTCTTCGGGGCAGTCCTCATTTATCACCCAGTGATCCTTTAAGCAATATTGTGCAATGTTGTCTGTTTTCCTGTGAATGGGACTCTCTCATTGATATGCAAAACACATTCACTTTTCCAAACGTTACTTGAAATATCTTCAAGGCCAGAGGTCAAGTGTTGGAAAGTGAGACTGGCGTAGATTTCGAATGGTTTTTGTTGTTGTAGACTTGATGGGCTGAAGGGCCTCTTCTGTACTGTATGATTATATGATTCTGTGAATATTTGAGAATGAGTGACTTCTTTTCTGACCAATTCCACACATGTCATAGATAATTTATGATTTATTGGTTCTGTAGATAGTGTACGCTGGGTGAATTGACATGGAAGGACTGTGAGTTGGTAAGGAGTGAGGAGCATGGGCAGTGGATAATGAGTATGAGTTGGCATAAAATTAGAATAGGAACATAATGGGTGAAACCCTAGGGAAACAATCGCAGCTTTCTAACTTGTCTGCCTCAGGACTTAGCTGTGGGTCTTTGTTTCTGGATGAGTAGGTCCAACTCCATCCCTAACTCATCTACCCCTCCAGAATGTAAATCACAACATCTGGGGCTTTTGACCAAGGAGGGTCCAATGAGTTAGTAAATTTCCCTTTATGAGCTCTCTCCTTCAGTAACAAAAATCTTACCTTTCCTCTCAGATCAAGGAGTCCCTTGGTAATGATTTTCTTCAGTTTGTCAGGTTCTGCCATAGACAGGTTCAGAATGAGTAACCATGACAGATGAGGCTGCTTCATCTGCTCACCATCCTTCTCCATCCTTGTTTATCACCCAGTGACCCTTGGAGCAACATTGAGCAGTGTTGTCTGGTTTCCTGTGACTGGGACTCTCTCATTGACACAGACAACAAATTCAATTTTCCTTTGATTGGCCACTGTATTGCATTTTCTTTTATTCCTTCACAGGATGAGAGGGTCCCTAGCTAGGCCAGCATTTGTTGCCCATCCCTAAGTACCCAGAGGGCAATTAAAACTCAACCACATTGCTGTGGGTCTGGAGTCACATGTAGGATGACCAGGTAAGGATGGATGTTTCCTTCTTTAGTGAACCAAATGGGTTTTTCCTGCCAATCAACAATGAATTCGTGATTCATTGCTAATTCCAGATTTTTTACTGAATTGAATTTCCAGCATTTGCCATGGCGAGATTCGAACCATGGTCCTCGGAACACTACCTGGGTTTCTGGATTAATAGTCCAGTGTTAATATCACTAGGCGATTGCTCCCTCTGTTTGAGCACCTTTCACATACACTGGATGTTCCTAAGTATTTTAGAACCAACAAAATACTTTTAAATTGTAGCCATTGTTGTAATGTAGGAAACATTGCAGCCAATAGTCTGCACTCTGAACTCATAAACTGTTTTAACAATGATGATTGATCCATTTGGATATGATGTTGAAGCTCTGACTTGATTCGGGTTCCCTTTGTATCCAGTCGCCTAGCTGGAATGAACATTAACTACAAAGTTATCTATTACCTGCTTGGAAAAGTCATGTTGACTGACTTGTGTTGAGAAATAAAGGTGGAAAATCCAACAGTTGGATCTCAGCATTTTATCATTTTAACAAAACTACGGCCTACCGTCTCGTTTACTCTAAAAAAAAGTATTTTTTAAATGAACGTGTTCAAATATATTATAACAGACCTTTATGGCAGTGGAATTTGAAGCTCAGAGATAGTGATCACTTCCTCAGCACTGGTGACCATTCCAATTAAATTGTGCTCCAGGGCACTTAAATCAAGGAAGGACTGATAAGGAGGAAAACAAAGATGCTATGAGTTGCTATGATCTCGAAGCAGATTCAATAGTAATGTCTAAAAAGGAATTTAATACGTGTCGAGGCATATTAGAAACCTGGAATAGAGACAATGAAGAAAATGGCCTCCTTTGTTTTCCTATATGATCCTCTGAGTGTACCACAAATTGAAGTTTTTCCTAAATCCCATGAGCAAAAATAAGAAACCTTGGGCACCCAATGTAAGCTTGATCAGGCAGCTTAAAAAAAAAGCCCAAGTGGAATTATCACAGGTCGTTACTTTGAAGGTCAGAGGAATTAACTTGGCTCCCAAAATTTCCCCGATAGAAATATTGCTTCTTTAACAGACCCCTTGCAATAGAGGAGGGGAATTCTGGTTGCATTTCTCACGTATTTGCGGTCAAAATGAAGGTGACATTTCTTTTTGTAATTGCTCGGGTTGTGTATTTCCAAAAACATGAAGGTTTATGAAAGACCAAGGTTGTGGTTAGGCCCAATCTCAGTGGCTGTCAGTAAAGTAGCACTGTAGACTTCAGAGGAAGCTTTCTGCTTGAAGGGGACCAAGCTGTAAAGGGTTTGCTGATAGCAACTGATAAGGAGCAAGTTATGCATCTACTCTGTTCCTGTCTGATGGGCTTCCTTGACAATGTTAATCGTCATGCACAAATGGTTCTCAAGGTCTAAATTTTACTCAATCGACTCATCAGAAATGACTCATTCTCTAATTCCCCTTTCAATAGCATGTATTATGAATGACCTGTTTTTATTCATCACAGCACAGAAAGTAAATTGGGTATAATTTATATCTTCATCCTGCCCTACTTCTGCTAAAAAATGCAGTACATTATGGTTAAAGCTTGCAGACGGATTGTTTATTGCCCAGCACCTGATGGCCCTGTTCCTGAGGCATGACACAATTTTCTGGCAAAGCCTCATGAGCACGTAGAGATCAGGGCAGTCACAGCACTCCAGGGTGATAGGTGGTACTTGTACACATGCGCACACACGTACACACCTGTCTAACAGTGCCAAGCATTAAGCAACCATTGGTCCAACACAGAACCTTAAAGAGGTCACTTAGAAAGCACCCGCAACTGTTTCCTTATATGAATTCTCCTCTTGTGTAATAACCCCAGACTCTGGGCAACATTCCTCAAGTTATTATGGGTCCAGATGGGCTATACCAGATTGTCTTAGAACATAGAATGTTACAGCACAGTACAGGCCCTTCAGCCCTCGATGTTGCGCTGACCTGTGAAATTAATCTGATGCCCATCTAACCTACACTGTTCCATTATTATCCATATGTATGTCCAATGCCCATTTAAATTCTCTTAACATTGGCGAGTCTACTACTATTGCAGACAGGCTGTTCCGCAGCCCAACCACTCTCTGAGTAAAGAAACTACTCTTGATATCTGAACTAAATCTACCACCCCTCAATTTGAAGTTATGTCCCCTCATGTTAGCCTTCACCATCTGAGTAAAAAGCCTCTCACTGTCCACCCAATCTAACCCTTTGATTATCTTATACATCTCGATTAAGTCACCTCTCAACCTTCTTCTCTCTAATGAAAACAATCTCGGTTCCCTTAGCCTTTCCTTGTAAGACCTTCCTTCCATACCAGGTAACATCCTAGTAAATCTCCTCTGAACTCTTTCCAAAGCTTCCACATCCTACATATAATGCAGTGACCAGAACTACACGCAATACCAATGTCTTGTATAGCTGAAGTATGACATCATGGCTCCAAAACTCAATCCCCTTACCAATAAAAGTCAACACACCATATGCCTCTTAATGACCCTATCAACCTGGTGGGCAACTTTCAGGGATTTATGCACCTGGACACCAATATCTCTCTGTTCATCTCCACTGCCAACAATTTTACCATTAGCCCAGTACTCTGCATTCCCGTTACTTCTTCCAAAGTGAAGAACCTCAAACTTTTCTGCATTAACCTCCATTTGCTACTTCTCAGCTCAGCTCTGCATCTTATCTATGTCCCTCTACAACCCATAACATCCTTCAGCATTATCCACAACTCTGCCTACCTTAATGTCATCCACAAATGTACTAACCCATCCTTTTATGCCTATCTCCAGATCATTTACAAAAATGACAAACAGCAGTGGCCTCAAAACAGATCCTTGCAGCACATCACTGGTAACTAAGCTCCAGGATGACCATTTCCCATCATTCACCACCCTTTGTCTTAGATGCAGATTTGCTCACTGAGCCAGAATGTTCATTTCCAGACGTTTTGTCACCCTTATACAGTAACATCTGCAGTGGGCCTCTGGGTGAAGCACTGCTGATGATTCCTGCTTTCTATTTCCACGTTTGGGTTTGGTGATGTCATTTCCTGTGGTGATGTCATTTATTGTTCTTTCTCTCAGGGGGTGGTATATGGAGTCTAACTCGATATGTTTGTTGATAGTGTTTCGATTGGAATGCCATGCTTCAAGGAATTCTTGTGTGTGCCACTGTTTGGCTTGTCCTAGGATGGATGTGTTGTCCCAGTTGAAGTGATGTCCTTCCTTATCTGTATGTAATGAGAGAGGGTCATGTCATTGTTTTGGCTAGTTGATGTTCATGTATCCTGGTGGTTAGTTTTTTTTTCTTGCTGAAACATCTAAATCCTGGAATCTGCAACAGCCATTCCTGTCTCGCCTTAAGCCATGTCTCTGAAATGACCACAATATTGAAATCCCAAGCTCAAGATGGCAACTGCAGCTTGTTTTTCTGTTGCTGTGTTTTCTGTTCTAGCCAGCAGTTTTGTCTTCTGTAGCTGTTTTTCTGTGCCTTGCTGCTTGTTACACTGTGTAGGAGAGAGATTTATCCAGTGTCTATTGACTTTTAAGATTACTCAATAAATGTTCGTATTTAATCAAATTGCTCACCAGTAGCATTAATACTAAATACTGCAGATGTTGGAAATCTGAAAGCAAAGCAAAAATTGCTGGAGAAACTCTGCAGGTCTGGCAGCATTAATGGAGAGAGAAGTAGAGTTAACGTTGCAGTCAGTAGTGGATGAAAGGTCATTGACCTGAAAAGGTCACTTGGTTTCACACGCCACAGATTGTGTCTGAGCTGCTGAATATTTCCAGTATTTTTTGAGTTCCGCTTTATATTAGCAAATTGCTGTTGCCGACTCTTAACTACATTTAACTGAATCTGAAAAGAACCACTTGGATACAGTCTGTGATCCAGGACACCTGCACATCCCTGGACACTATGGAAAATTTCCCATGACCAATCTACCACGCCTGCACATCTTTGGACTGTGGGAGGAAACCGTGGCATCCAGAGAAAACTCACGCAGACACAGGATGAATGTGCAAACTTCAAACAGGTAGTCACCCAAGGCTGGACAGTTCATTGCTAGCAGCCATCAGAGTGAGAGAATCCTCCTTTTATCCTGTTTCCTTTTAATTGACTTGCTGGCTAACGACATCTAGCACTCAGAGCAAGAAAACCATTTACCTGCAATGTAGGTGTGACGAGTGTGTGTTTCATCAACTGTGTCACCCATAACATACTCGAGTTCAAACTCAGGCTGGTACATGAGTACCTCAGCTCACCAGTAGACTTTCTCCCACTAGCAGACACAGACCAGGTTTGAATTGACTTCAACTCCTGTTCTTATGTATTCTTGAAAGGTGAAAATATGATTCTCGCCCAGACTGCTGTTGTTTCTCCCAAATTGTTCACAGTTTGAGATAACTCACAGATTACATTCATGTTAAGTCTAATCCCTTTGAAATTTCCTTGATGTTTTGTTGTATGTGACTGGGCCTTTGTCTCTAGACACCACTGAATGTACATCTGATGTCAATTTTGACCATATTTCCATTTTATTAAAACCTGCAAGTTGAAGTTGAAGTTTATGATCTGTGGTCATGACACTTCATTTCATAGGTGTCATCAGGAGCATTAATATAAAATACTGCAGATACTGGAAATCTGAAATCAAACCAGAAAATGCTGGTGAAATTCTGCAGGTTTGGCAGCATCAATGGAGAGAGAAACGTTACAATAGTGAATGAAAGATCATCAACCTAAAAGGTCACTTGCTGTCACTCTCCACAGATTCTGTCTGAGCTGCTGAATATTTCCAATATTTTTCTGAGTTCTATTTTATATTTAAGACCGTTGCTGCTCTGCTAAGTTGTTTCCTGAGAATGCCCTCTATTCTGCTACTCTGGCATCTGATATCTGGCTCAGATTCTCAGTTTCACATTTCCACTACTGCCAGCATCTAGATCGTACCCACCCTGTTCGATGGCAAATATTCACAGCTCACTAAACAAAGGCATGAAAGATTTGAGACTTCACTTTTAGACACAGTAGACACCAAGCATATTGCATCCATTGCTCACTCAGTATATACTCCAGTTAAATTTGTCACCATTCACTCACTGTTGCTGCTTTTACTTTACCTTAGCTCTTCCACTCTTGTGCATGCAGGAAGGAAGATTTGCACTTGACACAACTATAGGCCATCGCAAAGTGCTTTATGTCAATATAGCCACTGGTAGGAAATGCAGGAGTCAATTTGTGCACAGCAACTCTGAATTTAATTTCCCTCTTTTCCTCAGTTCTCTTTCTGTATCTGATTTGACATTGAATTGTCTCTTTCTAATTTACCTCCCTTCTCTCTCCTTCCAATGTTTATTACACAGTATTTAAGTTTCCTCAGTTAAAGAGATACACAATGTATCACTTGATCATCAATACCTCATTATCATTTTCTGTTTTTATTTTAGATTTCCAGCATCTTCCATGTCAAGATCTTGCCCACACATTGATGCTAGAGTTGGAGGAAGTGAAATACAAGCAACAAAAAGTGTGGTTTCAAGTTAGGCAGAACTGGTTTGAAAAGGGAAATGCAGACAACATAGATCCAGACCTTCATGCTTTGGTCATAAGAAATTTCTCCTTTCTCCGACCAACCCACCCTGTAGGAATTCAAAAGTTCCTCTAACTTGGCACCTCTTCCCTGTTATTGCGGACAGCTCAGAGTCCACATCCTTAATATTGTGGTGAGCACAGGTTCTTACTGGTGCAGGTGAGAGTGTTCCGGTGCCTAAAATAGCTTCATCTGAATGTGGTCAAGACAAACTGCAAGAAGCACAGCCTGAGTTTGAGCCCATGTCTGAGCAGTATGTTGCAGACCAGCTTTCTGTGCAAAAGTCAACAACTTGCTTTGGACAAATTCAAATCATATTGTGTCCATTACTGCATGTAATTTTGACTTTTTTTTAGTTATAGAGATGGCATATTTACATCACCAACATTATAAAATGTCACGCATGCATTCTAACAGAGTTACGTCGACTTGTTGTGATGCAGCACAGGAGGCCATTCAGCCCCATTCTGTTCATGCAGCTTCTTTGGTAGAACTCTCCAATTAATCCCACTCCCTTATTCTTTCCTGCATCTCTGCAATTCATTTCCCTGCAAACATTCATCCAATGCCATTTTGAAAGTTACTGTTGAATTACTAGTTACTAACTTTGCCAGCAAGTATATGCAAGTCAGCTTGTAAAATACCATCACCAACGTGCACTATTCCTTCATAAAAGAACTCAGTAATGATCATCGAAACCAATTTGGACTGATTCTTACTTTGTTTTTTGGTGAATTGCTAGTTATGTCAAATTTCATGGGGGCTATCTCACCAGGATGCTAAGTATGATTGCTTAATATCTGAACTCACCTCACTAACTACCTGCCCTCCCACTTTGGAGGCTCTCTTGCCCCATTTAACCGCATACTCTTCCTAAAACAACTCACCGCGCAGCAGGTCTCCTTAGAAAGGTCTATGTCCCTTGCATTTGTGCCATCTTTAAAAGGCTGTTGTGCATCTGGACAGCCATTGGCCATCCAGCATTGCCCCACAAAGGAAAATATTATGGAACAGCAGGCACAAAACCATACTGCCCAGTGTATCTTTCCACCATGACTTCCACTCCCTCACACATACAGTCCTAACCACACCCTTGTTGTTTGACCATCAGGCCACACAGTTTCTCTGTCCTTCATTATATCCCATGTAAAAACCCTCTCTAAGTCACTGAAAGTTTGCTCCTGATGTCCACTGAAGATCCACATTTTGCAATTGAACATCACATTCAGGCAAGCAACCAGACAAGTTCAAATTTGAGTTTTGAATTCCAGGCACCGAAAGCAAACACAAACGGAATGGGTAGAGGCTGCAGTTCACACCCACACAAAACAAACCATTCCAACCAACAACTAATAGCAATCCATGATGGTCTGCTGCCCCAGCTCCCATCTACAGGAATCTAGTGCCAATCAGGTCATATCTGGATTGTAGCATCCAATGTAGCTGAGCTCTGTCAGGCACAAGGAGATTGTCCACCTCCATAACGTCCTCTTTGTCTTCCTCGGAAACTTCCAGTCTCTCATTTCTTCAGCGTCCACCTCACTGCCTGCTCCCATTGTGGAGAGCACAGGACAGCAAGAGGATGCAACACACCCACCCTGTTCAGACTATACTGAGGACCCACCCAGATCTGCCCAAGCAGCAAAACTGCACCCTCATCAGACACAAAATCACTGAAGATTACTGGAAAAACTCTGAAGGTTGGGAAGCATCAGTGGAGAGGAACAGAGTTAATGTTTTGGGTGCTGTGACCTTTCTTCAGTACTGATGGTAGCTTAGGAAATAGGTTGGTACGTATGCTGAAGATGGGGTGGGGGAGAGGGCAGGAGTAAACGATAGGTGCACATGAAGCCTAGAGAGAAAGAGAGAGAGAGAGAGAATAATAGTTGCACAAAGGAATGGATAATGGTCAGCCTGAATAGCTGTTAAAGGGGACCAACAGTAGTTGATAATGGGTTGCTTTGTGATAGCAGCCCATACAAGACAAGGCCTGATGTGTCAGGGTTAGGGTGCAGACTTAGGAGAAGATGCTCAGGGCCTGAAATTATTGAACTCAATATGGAGTCCTGAAGGTGCAGAGTTTCCAAGCAAAAAATGAGGTGCTGTTCTTCCAGTTTGTGCTGAGTTTCGCTGGAGCCCTGCAGCAAGCCGGAGACAGAGATTTTGGCCAGAAAACACGGTGGTGTATTGAAGTGGCAGACAACAGGAAGTTCAGCCACATGTTTGTGGACAGAATGGGGGTGTTGTGCAAAGCGGTCACCCAGTCTGCATTTCACCTCCTCATTGTAGAGGAGACCACATTGTGAGCAGTGAACGCAGTAGACTGGATTGAGTGAAATGCAGTTTCACCTCTAAGGTGTATTTGGGGCATGGATAGTGAGGAATCTGTGAGTATTTAGCAAGGAGCAGTGACGATTGGGGAGATGATGGGAGCGGAGGAGCAATTGACCAAGGTGTCCTGGACGGAGTGTTCCCTGTGGACGGCTGACAAGGGAGGGAAGGGAAGGTGTGTCTAGTGTGGCATCTTGTTGGAGGTGGTGGAAATGGCGGCTAATGATCCTTTGGATGTGGATGATTGTGGGATGGTAAGTGAAGACCAGGGGGACTCGATTACCGATGTGGAGGGAAGGGAAGCCCCATCATCTGCTCCACCATGGCATGATTGAAGCATGTGCAGTAACTTGGTGAAGGCACAGTGGCTTAGTGGTTAGCACTGTTGCCTCACATCGTCAGCGACCCGGATCCGATTCCAGCCTCGGGTGAGTATGTGTGTGGAGTTTGCACTTTCTCTCTGTGTCTGCGTGGGTGTGCTCTGATTTCCTCCCACAAGCACAAAGACATGCAGGTTAGGTGAATTGACCATGCTAAATTGCCCACAGTGTTCGGGGATGTGTAGGTTAGGTGCATTAGTTAAGGGTAAAATGTTGAGTATTGGTTAAGGGGATGGGTTTGAGTGGGATACTTTTCGAAGGGTCAGTGTGGACTTGTTAGGCCAAAGGGCCTGTTTCCACACTGTCAGGATTCTATGTTAGATTGACTGAGGGACCAACATATTACATCAAGAAGGGAGTGTCTGCTGTGTTTTGACCCTCCCGCCATCCCAGCCCCAGATCAATCATTTATCTTCTTGTTACATTCAATTCAGTCCATTATCATAAATACGTGAAATATAATGATGTTGCCCTTGTCCCATATCACCCTTGGAAGTTTGACAAATGATGAGATACTTTTGGCCACCATTTGCCTCTTTTTATGTCATTGCCACTAACTCCTACATCATTGAGGTGACAATGTTAGACCTGCACGCTCCAATGGCACGGTGCAAATCACCTTTGAGCAGAATTTAAAGGCTTAGCACTTTCACTCTGTATGCATTGGAAATGGGCAAAGAAATTATAGATTCATAGAGGCATAGTGATATATAGCACGGAAACAGACCCTTCAGTCCAAATCGTCCATGCCAACCAGATAATCTAAATTAATCTAGTCCCATTTGCCAACATTTTGCCCCTATCCCTCTAAACCCTTCCTTTTCCCATCCAGATGCCTTTCAAATGTTATAACTATACCAGCCTTCAGCACTTCCTCTGACAGCTCATTCCAGACATGTTCTGCCCTCCTCATGAAAAAGTTACCCCTTAGGCCCCTTTTAAATTTTTCTCCTCTCACCCTAAACCTATATCCTCTAGTTCTGGACTCCGCCACCCTGAGGAAAATACCTTGTCTATTTATCCTATCCTGCTCCTCATGGTTTTATCAACCTCTGTAAGGTCATCCCTCAGCCTCTGACGCTGCGGGGTAAAATAGCCCCAGTCTATTCAGCCTCTGCCTATAGCTCAAACCCGGACACATCCTTGGAAATCCAGTATCAAAATTGTGACTGGAGTTTATAAACATTTGCTTCACGTCTTTGTCCCTTCAAATTCCTAGTACCCAGCAAACGTGGATCTCATGCTACTGACTCTCAGGATTTTCCAGTTGTCGAGAGAATGGGTGGGAGATAAATCTTGCATAGGGCACCATCTGCGGTGTGCTCCACCTTGTCGCCAGGCTGCCCCCCCAAGCCTGCATGTCCTCTTTTACCCTGCACTACCCAAAAAGTCCAATTTCAACCATTTTCCTGCAAAGTGGTGACCCACCGCATTCTAACTGCCCTCCGTGCCACTCAATCCCAATGTTACACCTTGGTGATGCCTCCACACTGCCCTCTGTGGAGGCCATAGTGGTGGTCACTGCCACCCTCCTGCAGCCTACTGCACCCTCCAATGTTGTCCCACTTACCCCCAACAACACCTTGGCTTTACCCCCAACACCGTTCTACTCTCCACATGCCTATGCTTCCCCACACCTCCCAAGGCAGTCTTGACTCCCCTCCCCCAACCACATGGGCAGTGATCCCACATTTAATCCCCTACAGTCCCCACCTTGCACCCTGCTGAATGATTGATGGATGGATGCCCTCTCCACCTACCCCCCAACCACCATCCCCCCTCACCTCCAGGACTTTACTTACTCTGACTGACCTCGATGAGCAGCCCCCAGCAGAACATGTTTGACCAGAGGCTCTCTGACTGACAATAGGCAATTTACTGACTGTTGTCCACTCCCCAGACTTAGCAGGCAGATTCCTTGACCATCTGATGAAGGGCTTTTACCCAAAATGTCGACTTTCCTGTTCCTCCGATGCTGCCTGACCTGCAGTGCTTTTCCAGCACCAGTCTAATCTTGACTCTAATCTCCAGCATCTGCAGTACCCACTTATGCCTAGATCCCTTGACCATGTCCTGCCTGCTTTCATGATTGACTTTTGACAAGTCCCTGGACTGAGTGCACACTGTCCCCATGACTGATGGTGCTGGTACCCTGACAGATGATTCCCTCTTTTCTGGACAGAGGATTGGCCCCCAACTCACTTTCCACCACCATGGCCATCAGGTTGAATAACTGCACTGTGTGTTTGCCACACAGGCAGCTGGCACGTGCTGTCATTTTTAGATTGATGTCTTGGTGTGCTGTACCGCAACAAGCTTACCCACCCCCTCACACTGGACAGGCCTTATCGACGTGCCTGACAAACAGCACTTCTGTATGCCTGCGCAGAAGAACACATAAATATGGCATACAGACAGCCTTTAGGTTCTGGCTGTAGCCCCAATGTGCCAACACAATGTAGCAAGAATACTGCGAGCATGCAGGTAGGCGCTAAGTGAGTGTGCATTAAGAGAGCAAGCAGGCAGCCCTGAGATGCAGCCTGGCCCACTCTGTACACTGAGTGTTCCTCTCTGCTTGCAAAGTGACTCTTCAGCAGCCTTTCATTGTGAGTGAAATGCAGAGCTGTGCTCCCTGAGCATGTGGCAAGTGGCTCAGAGAGATGCCACGAGGATTGTGGCAAATATTGGATGTCAATATCTGTCCATAAAGACTGACACAAATCCCTAGGGCCCCTATAAGATTTTGGCAAAGCACAGTAGGTCAGGCAGCATCTGAGGAGCAGGAGAACCAACGTTTAGGAAACCTAATGAAGAGCTTTTGCCCGAAACATCGATTTTCCTGCTCCTCGGATGCTGCCTGACCTGCTGTGCTTTTCCAGCGCCACTCTAATCTTGACTCTAATCTCCAGCATTCGCAGTACCCACTCTGTCCTTTAAGATTTTATATATTGTCTTTTACAACTCCATGCTGCATTTCCTTTATTAGTACATATCTTGTCATATGTCTTTGAGTTGATCCCAGGTTACGCTCTCTGACATTATCTAAAGTTAGTCTGACTTTCTGTTAGTCGCTGTGTCTATCCCCCTCATCTTCTAAACAAGAGTTTTCAAGTCCTCTGGCATCATCCCGCTATCCAAGGAAGACTGGAAAATTATGGCCATATTTTCTCTGCAGTTACCACCCTACTTCCCTAAGTAACTTGAGTGCATCACATTTGGGGGAATTGAGTGCCCTTTTAAGCTATTCTGCATTGTTTATTTTTACCCTATCCGGTATTACCACAAACCCCTCCTGGTACTCTGCAACCCAAACGCTATCCCCTCTCTGGAGAAGCAGTACCCCTTGAGGTCAAAGTTGTGCAAGGATGAGGATCAGTTTGCAAAGGTCCACAGTCGTAGCACACATGCAAATCTCACTCAACAGTTGCCTTGGCTGAATCTTACTGTGACATTAGGGGAACCACAACTGAAACATAAGTTCATGAAATATCTAACCCAGGTTTCATCAAACTGGTTGAGGACAGCAGCTCTGTCGGAAGCATCCCGTCCTGTCAAGACGGGTACTATGCTAGTTCCCACAACAGCATTGCACAGTCTGGGACCTGGTTTATTTACGTTGATCGTTATCTACAAACAGTTAGCGCTAATACAATGCATATTTTTAACCGCTGACGTCAGACACGAAGTCTCTGAATGCTGCTGTGGCTTGAAGTTGCAGAGTAGCAATTAATGGGTGGAAGTTTTCTCTCCTCTCTCTCTCTCTGTAGTCACTGGAGCTGATCTCCTGTGTGCGTGAAGTCATTGAACTGGGAGGGTCTTAGCACTCAAGCAGCCAATTAGCTTTCACAAAGTCAGCGGGCTCACAGCATTTTTAACCTGCCTGGAGCAGCGCTGACTGGACATTCACAACCTGCCCCACCAGGGAATTGTTTTGGTATCAGCATCTCCAGCTCCAACCTCGGGGGAAAAAAAAACATGCAGACTGTACTGTTCTTGTTCCCGCAGCTCAACCTGTCAGCTCCCAAAGAAGAGCCCTATAGGATCATCAAACAGGAGAACCAGGAGGGGAAAGGAGAGAATAAAAACAGGTAATGAGGCGTAACATGATCGGAAAGGTTCCTGGATCTGTGCCTTTGACATCTCTGGGTACAAAGTTTTATAATAGGAGTGTACATCTAGAATAACTGCAAATATCACAGAAACTCAGTTTTAACTGAACAAATACACGACAATTTAAAGTAAAGGACAGTATCATTGTTATTTTTGTCATTTAGTTTTGTTCAGCTGATAATCTGCATGCGTCTCGTGCACATCTAGAATAACAGCAAATATAAACTCATCACAAAAGGTTAGCTTTTAACTGAATAAATAGCACATGACACTTTAGAGTACAAGGACTGTATTATTCAGCTTTTTATGTCATTTGTTTTGTAAGCAGACCAGAATGAGCATGGAAGCTTGTTTATACCGCAGTGTTTCAAAAAATTATCTTTTCAAAGCACTGTTCAGACCTATTTTGTTAATTAAATGTTAGTTTGCTCCTGCCAACAGAGAGGAGGTTTGGATGAGGAGAAAGATAAGCGTTCATTTTCTACAAATGTGGCTTATTTGTTATAGTGAAGATTTGGTACAGGGGCACAAAATACAAGTCAATAATAAAACCAATAAAGAATTTGGAGCAACTTCTTTACTCCAGTGGGTGGTCAAGATGTGAAAGCTGTTACCACCAAAAGTGGTTGAGGCAAACGTTATAAACCAGCTGGGGGGTTGTGACTAATTACATGGAGGAGGAAGAGGGAAATGCTGGGGTTGATGAATCTGCTGCCTGTGTGAAGTATCAATGGATGGTGGCCTATATCTACATTGTCCATTCTAGTGGAATGTTTTGGGGTCAGAATCATTGCAATAATCTTAGCTTAACTTCCCAACTCAAAATATTCTGCACAACTTGCCCAGCTACCCTATTTTGCATTGACTTCAATGGAAAATGTTTCCTGATGGATGATCAGGTCAAATTTGCTGCTGTATCTCCATTTTCTCTGAAACTCCATACACTTAATATATTCGTTGCTTTGAATACTATTTGGTGATTTAATGACAGAATGTTCTATTGTATAAACTTACACAAGGTTGAATAGTTACAGTTACAGGAAATGGAGAAGGAGTGCAATTTTTTTTGTACAGTGGTAATCTGTGTTGTACTGTTTCCAGGCTATTGCTTGATTGGTCTATCCTAATACAGTTCATCAAATTCATATTTTTCAGGCTGAAAGAGAAACGGAATCGGTTAAGCCTCCTCCTGCAGAAGGCAGAATCCCGTGAAATCTTCATTCCATTTCCCAGTAAACCTGAAAAGTCAAAGTGAGTTTTGCCCTAGTACTGGTTTTCTGAGCCATGCTGTTAATTTGGGGTGGCATGGCAGCTCAGTGGATAGCACTGCTGCCTCACAGGGACATAGGTTCAATTCTGGCCTTGGGTGACTGTATGGAATTTGAACATTCTTCCCATGTCTGCATGGGTTTCCTCTGTGCACCCTGGTTCCTCCCACAGTCTGACGAAGTGCAGATTAGGTGGATTGGCCATGCTAAATTTCCCCTCGTGTCAAGGGATTTGCAGGCTAGGTGGATGAGTCATGGACAATGTAGTGTTACAGGTGTAGGGTGGATCTAGGTGCAGTGCTCTTCAGAGGATTGGAATGGGCTGAATGGTTGTACGATTATTGATTCGCTTCTAAAAGGGGGAGAAAACTGAGGATAACTTTGAACATTGTTAAATAACCGAATATGCTGGTGGTGAGAAGATCTTGTTTGCAAGTGTGTGCCGTGCACTTGCGGTCTGTTTGTTCTTAAACTCGAGACAGTCTCTTCCTGTGACAACTCATCCTGTCTGACTGGGCTGCAGAATTTTTTTATTTAAGTGTAGCCATGAAACAAAGGGAATCAAGTCCTCTTTTCTTGCTGGAACTGCTGAATTAATGAGATGTACATACCTTTTACAATAACAAATTATTAATTGTGAAGTATTATTTTGAACTAAACAATATGGAGGAGGGGCCTGAGGTTCTCTGCAGACTTTTAGACACTTGGTCACCTCAGCCCGAAGTACAGTTGTGCGTTCATCTCATCTGTTGACAGCTATTGTTGTTGTGGTCAAGCTTTGCAGGTGGGTGCTGTTGACAATGGTTAAAAAAAGATTAGTGGTCAGTCTCAACTCCAGCAACTAAACACCAAAATGTCAATTGCTTTCCTGTACTGCTGCGCTGAGCTGTTTTGTGGCCGTACTGAAAGAGTTGGGTTGAGGTTCTGAATCATTTTTTTTCTGCAGCCTGCATAATGCAAGGAAACTTTCCATTTGCATCAACAAATTTGCTGAAGTGAAATGCTGAACATGATCTTTTTGCACCTGCAAAGCAATCATTTTAGTTAGCCTGCTAACTGTTGTTTTTAACAAATTTTGAAATTTATCATGATTTTTTTTCCTAGTACACCTCCTGATGAACCACCTAAATGGAGTGAGTCGCTAGACCAGCTCCTAGCACATAAATGTAAGTATTACTCATTAACTCTGGGTAAAAATATGGATTGTCAGCAAGACTGTTACTGACAAAATATTTACCAATAGATGTAATGGCTGGAGTTAATATGATGTAAAAATGTTTCAAACTCCGCTTACTTAGATCTATTGTATAGTGCATTTTCACTAAATTTCTGTAAATGGGACCACCATTTTGTGCGTAGATTGTGTATCCATTCCAAAAGAACTATATATACACCTTTATTTTACATAAAATAGAACCTGACGATACTAGAAAAATAGGAGAAAGTGAGGACTGCAGCTGCTGGAGTATCAGAGTCGAAGAGAGTGGTGCTGGAAAAGCGCAGCCAGTCAGGCAGCATCCAAGGAGCAGGAGAATCGACGTTTCGAGCATCTTCCTGATGAAGGTCTCGTGCCCAAAAAGTTGACTGTCCTGCTCCTTGGATGCTGCCTGACCAGCTATGCTTTTCCAGCACTACACTCTTCAATACTAGAAGAATAGCTTGTTTATGAAGTTGTCTTTGAAATCATTGTAACTAACCAGTCTGGTTAAACATGGAGGTGGCATCAATATTTACAGTTGGTCACATTGTTTTTTTTTCCCTAAAGCTGGCTTGGGTCTCTTTCGAGCTTTCTTACAATCAGAGTACAGTGAGGAGAACATTGAATTCTGGATGGCCTGTGAAGACTACAAGAAAACCAAATCACCTGCAAAACTGGCCTCCAAAGCAAAGAAAATCTATTCGGATTTCATTGAAACTGATGCCCCAAAAGAAGTAAGGGATAATTATGATTCTGTAATAGATTTATTAAGGTATCTTATAAGGAAATAGAATTAAGAAAATTTGAACTTTTCTTGAAGACGTGGGGATATGTTGAGCATTTATCTTTAAGTGGTGTCCTGGAATATATGCATAAGAGTGGTGAATGTAGATTCAATAGAAACTTCCAAAAGAGTTTGGTAAATACTTAAAATGAAATCTTACTGAGAAAATTGGGAATGGTGGTAACTGGGACAGAGGCAACAGGTTGAAATGACCTCCCTTGTGTTATATGTGTGAGAGTATTGGACTGGATGAGTGCATTCCAAAGTATGGAGTGCCCTCCTTTTCACAGAATAATAGGATGCAATAAAATATTAATCAAAAACCTCAATCACCAAAACTTGGGTGATCTAACCTCCTATTTAGAATACAAATGAAACCTTCCATCATGTGGAAAGCCCAAACAGGAATGAAGAGCATAGTCCTCACAATATTTCACATGCTTGGTTGGTCTGGCTAGTTTGTTCCCACACCTACAAGGTCTTTGCATCAATCAGGCCACCTTAATTGTCTATATGGAGTTTGTACGTTCTCCCTGTGTCTGCGTGGGATTCCACCAGGTGCTCCAGTTTTGTCCCACAGTTCAAAGATGTGCAAGTTAGGTAGATTGGCCATGCTAAATTGCACATAGTATCCATAGGTATGCAGACTAGGTGGGCTAGCCAAGGGAAATGTAGAGTTATGGGGATAGGGTGGGTTCATCTGAGGGGGGACGCTCTTCAGAGGGTTGGTGTGGACTCAATGGACCAAATGCCCTCTTTCTGCACTGTAGGGAATCTGTGATTCTGGCTTCTTTCTGAAAGGAATTTTCTTTTTCTTTCCTCATATTTTTCTTCAAAGAGGAAGACTTTTCAAATCAGAACAGAAAAAGCAGTCAGAATTAGGTGGACCTGTGACAGAAGTGGTGCGAGAGTTGCACTTTACATTTAGTTACAGTTCAAAAAAGTGCACTGTTAGAAGTCTTTGTCAGATGTGATATAAAATGATACTGTGGACACACTTTGTGGAGCCAAATGCATGTAGTGGCCAGGAAGGTAATTGGATGATTTTTTGAGGGGAAAAAAAAACAAACTTTTTAAAATAACTCTATACTTCTTTTACTTTAAGGTGAATATTGATTTTCGGACCAAAGAGGTGACAAAGAAGAACACTCAATTACCCACTTTATCCTGTTTTGACTTGGCCCAGAGTAAAGTGCATACCCTGATGGAGAAAGACTCTTATCCGAGATTCCTCAAATCAGAGTTTTACAGAGATTTGTTAAAGCAGGCACCGGTTGAGAATAATGGGCAAAGACGTCGATCCCAGTCCTTCACATCAGCTGGTCTCCTTCAAAATTCAGAATTCACTGCCTGGCTTTAATGAACAGAAGTGGGGTTTTTTTTCAAAGTAAAGACGCTATTTACGGCGACTTATTGGAAACAAGCTTCCTACAGCCTCCCTGACTTCGTCCCTGCAGCTCTCAAATTTACTTGGGAATGCTTGTCACTCGAAGAACCTGGAGTCTTTTTAATAGCTCAGATTATTCAAAGAACATTTTTAATGAATTATGATTCTATTTAAAAGATGCATTGTTAATTTACTGAAGCTTAAGATACTATTAAGTAACACATTTGTAAATCTGAAAACCTTTACTGTGTGTATAAATTATTCATTTTTTGTGCTGTTAATATATTTAATATTTGTGTTATCCTATTCCTGAATCCTGTGCGCATGGTGCTCAATTTAGCACAGTGCCAATGAAAGAGTCGGTCAACAAGTGTTGACTTTCATTAAAGGGAAAGTATATTTTTCATGTTCATATTATTCATTGAATTAACCTCATTCCCCCTATTCTGAACCCCTTCTGCTTTAAAGTGATGAATTTCACTTACCTGAGTGTAAAACACTTGTTTCTGGTGTTAAATAATGCTGCTGGGCTCATCGCTCATAACAGATTGGGCTCTCAATGGCTTTGGAAACATACTACCAACCGGCACCCTGACTAGAACCAACAAGAGGTGACAAGAACTTTCTGGAAGTGTTAGGTGGCCCTAAACTGGCCCCATTGACACTGAGGTCAGGTTGCAGTCGTGGTAGCAGAAATCCATTTCGGATTGCAATGAGTAGGAACTTCCTCGCTCATTGGGTGGTGAAATTTTGAAATTCTTTACCCCAGATGGCTGTGGAAACGCAGTCATTTAGTTACCTCATGGTAGAGGTAGGTACATTTCTAATTACTAATGACACCAAGGGGTATGAGGAATGGGTCGAAATATATTGACATTTATTTCGAAGGAATAGAGTACAAAAGTGAGGAAGTGTTGCTTCAGCTGTACTTGGCATTCGTGAGATCACACTTGGAGTTCTGTATTTGGTATGCAGTTTAGTCCCCTTACTTGAAGAGGGATGCAGTTGTATTGGGGTCAGTTCAGAGGAGATTCACTACATTGATTTCAGAGATGAGGGGTTCATTTTATGAAGAGAGAGATTCAGCAGTTAAAGCCTATACTGTCTGGAGTTTAGAAGAATGAGAGGTGATCTAATTGAGGTAATTCAGATGCTAAAAGGGATTGACAAATAGGTGTGGAAAGGATGTTTCCTCACATGGTAGTAGATTTAAAACCAAGATGAGAAACTACTTATTTCTCAAAGGGTTGTAGATCTGTGGAATTCACCAGCCCAGGGCATGGTGGATGCTAGGACACTGAGTAAATTTAAAGAGGCATTAAATAGATTTTTTAATAAGTACTGGGTTGAAGGATTATGGAGAGGAAAATGGAGTTAAGACCAATCTGAGAACACCGTGACTATATCAAATGGGGAAGGAGGGTGGAGAGGCTGACTTGCCCGCTTCTGCTTCTAGTTCTTACAGCATTGGCATCAGCCATCATGTCGGACATCTGGCCTATATCTACATCTTTAGCAATAGTGTCACCAGCTATGAATGAGGGTTTTAATACTGGCACCTTCATGGACAGATGGTTAATCCAACATTTTGAACAGCTGTGACTATTGGGAGCTAAACATCTGATAAATTCTGAATACTTGCCTGCCTTGATCCAGCAGGGGGCATTGAGAGAAATCCACCATTGTGTGGGCTGCACTGACTTGGATCCTTATTTTGAGAGAATATCTTGTATAAGGAAGTCCTTCATGTCTATCCGCAGTTTTGAGTGAACTAATTTGTATCTTTACATCATAACCTGCCAAAACCAGCTCTTTTTGCCATTGTTAAAAGATGCCTATTTGAAACTTTCTGAAACACCTCTTAGAAAGCAACATTTTATTGGAAAATGCCATTAATTGCTCAGGATTGGATAATGGTAAAAAAATCCTGATCTAATTTCATATGAAGGAAGAGGCAGAACAATCCTTATGTGACTGTAAATCTTTCCTCAAAAGGGGAGGTAATTTTACAGCTGCTCTGAACTGCTTCTTGAGTCTAAATAGCAATTAATGCGATGACATCTGGAGTATTTGGAAAAACGAATGAAGTGAATGTGCCAGATTTCTCAAGAGCTAATTTGGAAGTCCAACAATTTTTAACGTAATTATTTGTGCACTGATAGGTTTATAGGTCAGTAGTGGAATCAATTGATTCATTTATATTCTCACTATTACCTTTTTTCATCTTCTTACTTTCCAACTCGTTTACAGTTAATGATATTTGTCAATTATCAGCCCACCTTTCCAACCTATTCTCATCCCTTTTGTATTATCTTGACCGCTTTCTTAATACAACTTGAGATAGTTTTGCTCCTCACCCCACGTTACAAAGCATTTAGACACATACTACATGACCATGTGTTTTGCAATGATTACCATGACATCTGAGTAGTGGTCATTTGACATTGAGACAATATCATTCAAAACCATCCTTTATTTTAGTGAATTGGTAATCATCCCAAGGCACACAATTTGTAGTGCACATAGTACATTAAAACAAAGGGTTGTGAATTTGTGGAATTCACTACCCCAAAGGGTGGGGGACACCAGGACACAGAAAAAAAATTATGGAGAAGATAGCTGGGTTTTAAATTAGTAATGGGTTGAAGGGTTATGGAGAGTGAGGCCGAGATGAGATCAGCCATGATTGTATGGAAGGGTGGAGCAAACCCAAGGGGCTGCTTTGTCTACTCCTAGTTTTTATCCCATTCTGTTTTATTAGCGATTATACATGATGTTTGTGGCACTTTACCACGAATTAGGAAAAACATATTGAAGGGATAATTCCTGAGGTACTGCCAATATGATATCATGTCATTTGGAATCATGTAGAGTGGTTGCAGTTCAGAAGCAGGTCGGATAATCTATAAATTCCATACAGATTCTTGCAAGAGTAATTGAGCTGGTTTTAGTTCCCATCATTTCCTCTGAACGCTGTGTTTTGTTCTTCTTTAATGTGCTTATCAAATTCAATTTTGGAAGATTGGACTGTGCAGTCTGTCTTTCCAGTTCCACTATTTCATTGGTCAAAAATAAATTTACCCAGTTGCCAGTTATAAGTCTTATCTATAGTAGGTTTAGAATTAAATAAGAATCAATCAGGTTAGTTTAAGAAACAACAACATTATTGATTTATTGTGGAAACAGAACTAATTCTGCGTCAGAGAAGGCTGATTAACACTGTTTGATATAGAAAGGCACAAATATTGATTGTTCTAATTAAGACACACACACAAACATGCAGAGGGATGGATACACTCTCTCTCTCTCTCTCTCTCTCTCTCTCACACACACACACACACACACACACACACACACACATTTGAAGTTAACAGTTATCAGGTCGATGACCCTTCATCAGAACTGGAAAACTTTGAAGATGTAATACAGTGTGATTTGATTCATTGTTGTCACATGTACCTAGGTGGAGTGAAAAGTTCTGTTTTATGTGCAGTACAGGCAGATCATACCATCCAGGGAAAGGAAGTGATGAGAGGGTAAAACAGGGGGCAAGGTCTGTGATATGGTGAAAGGCATGAGGGTTAAAATGATACAGAGATGATGGGAATGATCAAAGGAAATGGTAATGGAACAAGTGTAAAATGTAAAGAATGAGTTTGAAATGGAATAATAGAATTACTGCCAACAGCTGTTGGCCAAGAAAAGGAGGATAGAGGTTATGATTTAAAATTAAACTTAACAACCGAAGAGTCCAGAAACAAGTGAAGTCCCTAATTGAAAGATCAAGTGACAATTTTCCATTTGGCATTGAGTTTCATTGAAACAACATAGGGCATGAGCTGAAAATGTGTTGCTGGTTAAAGCACAGCAGGTTAGGCAGCATCCAAGGAACAGGAAATTCGACGTTTCGGGCATAAGCCCTTCATCAGGAAACATAGGGCATGACCCTTGTGTAGTACTGTCCCTGTCTTCTCCTGCCTCCAACACACCCCATCCACCTCGACACCCCATGCCAGTCTGTTACCCACCCTCGATCTCTTTATTTCTAAATGCTGCTGGAACATTGACCTCCTCAACCCGTCACCCCCCTTACCCATTCCAAACTCTCACCCTCACAACAAGCAGCCCTCCACTCCCTCTGCTCCAATCCCAAACTCACCATGAAACCAGCAGACAAGGGGCTGGGGGGTACAGTGGTAGTTTGGCACACTGATCTCTACACCACCGAAGCCAGCTGCCAACACAAATACACTTCCTTCTCCTGTTCTCTCAACCACAACCTCACCCCCCATCACCAAACCATCATCTCCCAGACCATACACAACCTCATCACCTCAGGGGATCTCCCACCTACAGCTTCCAACCTCTTAGTTCAGGAACCCTGCAACGCCCAGTCCTACCTCCAACCCAAGATCCACAAGCCTGACTGCTCCAGCCGACCCATCATCTCAGCCAGTTCTGGTGCCACCCAATTCATCTCCACTTACCTTGATACTGCCCTATCCCTCCTGGTCGAGGAACTCCCCACAAGCGTTTTGGGACACCAACCACGCCCTCCACCTCATCCAGGACTTTCATTTCCCTGGCCTCCAAAGTTTCACTTTCACCATGGACATTCAGTCCCTATACACCTACATCCACCATGACCAGGGCCTCCAAGCCCTTCATTCCTTCCTCTTCCATGTCCTCACCAACACCCTTTCACTGACACTCTCATTCATTTGGCTGAACTAGTCCTCACCCTCAATAATTTCTTCTTTGAATCCTCCCATTTCCTCCAGATGAAAGGGGTAGCCATGGGTACGCACATGGGCCCCAGCTATTCCTGTCTCTTTGTCAGCTACGAGGAACAGTCCATCTTCCACAGTTACACCGACACCATTCTCCACCTCTTCCTCCATTACATCGATGATTGTATCGGCACCACTTCATGCTCCCATTCGGGGATTGAACAGTTCATCAACTTTCCACCCTTACCTTAAGTTCACTTGGACTATCTCAGACACCCCCCTCCCCTTCCTGGACCTCTCCATCTTCATCGACACTGACCGACTCAACACTGACATCTTCTATAAACCCACCAACTCCCACAACTACCTGAACTATACCTCCTCCCACCCTGCCTTCTGTAAAAACACTATCCCTTATTCTCAATTCCTCCGTTTCCGCCTCATCCAGGAGGAACAGTTTCACCACAGAACACACCAAATTGCCTCCTTCTTTAAAGACCACAATTTTCCCTCCCACGTGGTCAACAAAACCCTACAGTACATCTCATTCACTTTCTGCACCTTCACCCTTGAATCCCACCCCTCCAACTGCAACTAGGACAGAAACCTCCTGATCCTCACCTTCCACCTCACCAACCTCCGCATACATTGCATCATCCTCCGATATTTCCGGCACCTACAAACAGACCCCACCACCAAAGATATATTTTCCTCCTCACCCCTATCCACCTTCTGTAAAGACTATTCCCTCTGTGACTACCTTGTCAACTCCACATCCCCCACCAACCCACCCTCCCCTCCTGGTACATTCCCTGCCACCACAGGAATTGCAAAAGCGGCACCCTCACCTCCCCCCTCACCTCTGTCTAAGGCCCCAAAGGAGCTTTCCATATCCATCAGAGTTTTACCTGCCCTCCCATACATGTCATCTATTGTATCCATTGCTCCCGATGCGATCTCCTCTACATTGGGGAGACTGGATGCCTAGTCGCAGAGCACTTCAGAGAACATCTCTGGGACACCCGCACCAACCAATCCCACCGTACCGTGGCTGAACATTTCAACTCCCCCTCCCATTCTGCTGAGGACATGCAGGTCCTGGGCCACCTCCATCGCCACTCCCTAACCACCTGGCACTTGGAGGAAGAATGCCTCATCTTCCGCTTTGGGATCCTCCAACCACACAGCATCAATGTGAATTTCACTAGTTTCCTCATTTCCCCTCCTCCCACCTTATACCAGATCCAACCTTCCAGCTTGGTTCCATCCTCATGACCTGTCCTACCTGTCCATCTTCCTTCCCACCTATTCACTCCACCCTCCAATCCAACTTATCACCATCACCCCCAACTCCATCGATCTATCGCACTCTTAGCTACCGGCTGACTGTTCCAGCCAACCCGTCCCCTAGCCCCATCCCCCACCCATTTATCTCACCATCCCCCTCGGCTCACAAGCCTCATTCCTGATGAAGGGCCTTTGCCCAAAACATCGATTCTCCTGTTCCTTGGACGCTGCCTGACCTGCTGTGCTTTTCCAGTACCACACTCTCGACTCTAATCTCCAACATCTGCAGTCTCACTTTTATTCAAAAAGGTCTGGGTTCAAGTCCCACTTGCTCTAGAGGTGTTTCATAGGTTGATTAAAAATATCTTGAAAGAACAGAGGAGGCTGAAGATCAGATATCAAAATATGCATGGGCAGAAAATTAAATGACTGGCGATGGGAACTGTAATATCAAGCTTGCAGGTCAGATAGAAGTGATTCATAAAACAGTCACCTCTCATGGATTTGATCTTCTTAATGTAAATGAGTTACTGATTTGATCAGTTGATTAAAATTTGATTTTCTTACTGTAAATGAGTATAGAAGCACACTAAATTGATGTTTCATCTGCAGTGTTTGAGACTTTGGACAGTGATATGGAAGGAGGTGAAGGGGTTTTGTTTTGAAGGTGCTGACAGAGAACAGGGTTAATTAAGAATGGACCAAAGTATTGCAGAAGGAATAATCTCTTCAGAATGCTAAAAGGGGTGAGGAGAAGAAAATGTAATTTTGACAACACCAACAGATAAAAACCTCAGAGTGATTGACCTAAAATGTTAAATGCCTCCATCTTAAAAATAAGCTGCTTGACCTGCTGAGTATTTTCATACTGTTCCATTTTGATTTCAGGTTTCCACCCTTATTGAAGCCAGGGTGCTGCTTGCAATTGGTGTCCCCTGAACTCCCACATTATTCTTTGCTCCCTTGACTTTTAGTGGATGGACCCCAAGACTAACAGTGACCATCCCCCGGAGCAACTTAGCCACACATCTCTGAAAGATGACTGATTAGATCCCTGACTAATAGGTGTTCTGTTACCTGACTGTGTTCTTCCTAAGAATTGCTGAACTGTACATGTTGGACCCACAAGGGTAACCTTGTCCTACTTCCTGGACTGCAGAGAAAATGACTCCATGATCCAGACCACCTAAAACAACTAACAGACATGAACAAGCCGCCAGACTGGTATCGAATGTTGGGCCCTTGACTTACTGTACTAGGAAACCCTGCTTAAAGGGTGTCTCCCTGCAATTGACTGAGTACCACTCCCCTTAGACTCTTAGGCAGGATTCTTTGCTTAAAGAAGATGCAATAGGTTTGGCATGTAAATGGTATCCTCACTATGTAGATGTGTATCTGACTTTGCACAGTGCTGTGCAGCAACATGTCCACCCCTTGACTAATGGTTACTGACAAAGCAACCTGGCTTTGTATCTGCACTAAGAAGCAAGTCAAGCCAGAAGTCCTATAAATCTGATAACTCTAGCTGAGGGGTAAAGCACAAACAAGGCAAGGCGAATATCCAGACTATGTCAAAGTGAGAGAGCACTAAAGGAGTGAGCAAGCGGTCCTGAGATGCATCATGAGGTAGTTACCTATTCAAGTGCACAATGTGTCCTTGCAGCAGCATTGCAATGAGAGGTGACAGTGTGCTCTAAAGTGCAACATCAAAGTCTAGAAATGTACTGTGAGTGGATCAGAGATACACCTTGATGATATGAAGGTCAACATCCATGGATGTGGGGAGCAGATGGTCACTGCCTATGGAATGTGCCTTGAAATGTTGGTGTTGGGTGTTCAAAATGGTAGTCTAGAGGAGCAAGCTGTGAGGTAGAGGGCATGGACTCTTATATCAGGAATTTGCAGCATGTAGTTTCCATCCAGCAGTTGGAAGAACAGGAAATGACATATTAATGAGAATAATCTTTGAAATTAAGTAATAATGAGGTTTTTGCAACATTCACTAATGAGATTCTTGTCTCAACATCCAATATGTGGTTGGACAATGTAATGTTTTGGTCTCAGTGTCAAGAAAAGCTTTGCTCTACATTTCATCTAATTTTCCTTGCTTTAGCTCACATTGTTCAGTGGCTGGGGAGATTCTGCTCATTGTGGCCATTCTATTAGTTATCCAACTTCCTAGTTATGCAAACTCTTGGATCAAACAGAAACATAAACAAAAAAAGGCCTAAGGCCAATTATTCCACATTCTTCACTGATTCCCGAAGGCAACCAAACAAAGCTCCGAGGGTCACGGTAATCCAACTGTTCTTCCAATTCCAACTAACAAACATATTCACCCTGTATAAAAGAACATGACCTCTGCATTCAGGATCTTTCCCATTCCCGTTTTTTTGGAACCTTAATAATCTGTTCCAATGGACAAATGACTCAGTGTAAGAAATCATTTCCTAATGTCTAACTGCATGTCTCGCATAAGGATTGAACTCATAACATAGTGATGAACAAAAATTTTGCATCTGTCTTCTCAGTAGAAGAGCCAAATTGCACTCTAGAAATAGAGAGGTACTGCGAGGCTAATGAGAGTGAGGAACCTAATACAATTCACACCAGCAGAGAAAAAGTATAAGAGAAACATAAGGGGCTAAATGCTGGAAATATCAAGGGCTTGTTGACCTACATCCCAGGGTTGTAAAAAAGATGGTGGACACACCAGTTACAAATTTCCAAAATTCTCTTGATGCTAGAATGTTCCCAGTGGATTGGAAGTTAACCACTGTAACACTGCTATTCAAGAAAGAGAAAGAGCACAAGGCACTACACCAATAAATCTGACATGAATTATCAGGAAAATACTGGAATTTATTAACAATATCTTAACAATGCATTTAGAAGGTAAGAACATATGAACTCATGTGCAAGAGTAGCTCCTCAAAAAAACCAAAGAACTGCAGATGCTGGAAATCGGAAAAAAAATGCGGAAAATCTCAGTAGGTCTGGCAGCATCTGTGGAGAGAAGGCAAAGTTAACATTTCAGGTCCAGTAACCCTTCTTCGAAACCCTTCTTTAGTAGCTTGTCAATCCTGCTTTTCTATTCAGTTAGATCATGACTGACTGTCTATTCAATGCTACTTTCCTGCATTATCCCCCCATCCCTTGATGTCATTAATTTTAAGGAATCTATCGATTTCTGACGGTCTGAGTGATTAAATTCTCCCCATATCAATAGTAAATGGCTTGCCCCTTATTCTGAAACTATGTCCTCTGCTTCTAGATTCACCTTCCAGGGTATATCCACCCTGTCATGCATTGTCAGAATTGTGCAATTTTGAGTAATATCAGCTCCTATTCAAAAATGTCTAGAGAAAACAAGCCTTCGATATCCCATGGTGTAGTCATAACTCAGTGCATAATCAGTTAAAGTCAACTTAGTTTTATGAAAGAGAATTTATGTTTAGCCCATTTATTTTGTGCATTTTGGTGATGTTACCAATAGGATAGATGAAAGGGATTAGTGGATGTAATACATTTTTTGATGTTATACAGTGGATTTCCAAAAGTTATTCAATGATGTATTACATAAATGGTTAGAATGCAAGGTAAAGGCTCATGGAGTTGCTATGTTGGCATGGATAGACTGGCTAATGGTCCAGAAGCAGGGATTAAGGATAAATGAGACATGTTTGTGTTGGTAGGTCATAATTAGTGGAGTGGCCTAAGGATCTGTGCTGTGGCTTCAACTATTTACATTTATATTTATGTCTTAGACAATGAGACCTAAAGTACTATATCTTAGATTTTTTAATGATAGAGGGCTAGAGGGGGAATGTAATCTATAAGGAAAACACAGACTGAGAGAGGCTGCAAATGTATTTTGGAAAGTACAAGGTGAGAGAATGACAAACAAAATGGCAGACGGAGTAAAATTTGGGGAAGTGAAAGGTTATTTACATATGAGTCGAAGAGCAATTTTTAAAAATGGCAAACATTTTGTATATAAGAAACCTTGGGTATATAATACAAAAAGTATTGAATATTATTATGTAGATGCAGCAAGCAACTAGAAAGAGAAACCACCTGATGAAGGAGCGGCGCTCTGAAAGCTGGTGCTTCCAATTAAACCTGTTGGACTATAACCTGGTGTGGTGTGATTTTTAACGTTGTACACCCCAGTCCAACACCAGCACCTCCAAATCAGAAAGAGAAACAGTCTAGTGGGTTTAATTGAATTGGATTGAAAGAATAAGGAACGTATGGTATAATAGTGTAAGGATTCATTAGGACCACATCCAGAAGACAGCATACAGTTTTATCTCCATATTTAAGGAGGCACATACTTGCCCTGGATGACTCAAAGTTCAGTATGTCAGTTCCTAGGTTGTGAGGGGTATCCAATGGTCAGATGCTGAGTAAATTTGGCTACACACTCTGGACCTTATAAGAACATAAGGTGATCTAATTGAAAAACACAGAATTCTGAATGGGATTCCAATGGTAGAAATGGAGAGATTATTTTGCTTGGGTAAGAGGTGATAATTTAGGACTGGAGTGGAGCGTCCTAACCCAGAGGGTAGTGGATGCTCCATCATTGATTATATTTAAGGTTGCAATTAGAAGATTTTTGGTCTCTGATGAGATGGAAAATAGAGCTAAAGCCCCTTTTTTATGAGGGCACTATCAGTTAGGCCAGCAATAGTTGCCCATCCCTAATTACCTGGAATCAACCACATTGCTGTGCGTCTGGAGTCACATGTTGGCCAGAACTGGTAGATTTCCTTCCTTAGTGAACCAGATAGGTTTTTTCTCCTCCCAAAGATCAAAAAAGGATTCATGATCATAATGAGACTCCTAATTCCAGATTTTTATTGAATTCAAATGCTACCATGGTAGGATTTGAAACCAGGTCTCCAGAACCTTACCTGAGTCAACTACCTAGTGATCACTAGGTCATAATACCCATTAATGGGGAGATAATGGGTATTATCTCCCCATTAATACTGAATGGAAGAACAGGCTTCAGGGCCTACTCCTATTTCTAATATTCTTATGTTGCAGACATTATCCCTACCCACCTCAAACAACACTTCAAAATCACCAGACCTTCATTCCTTCATTATCATTAGATTCATAAGCCAAAGGAAGTTTTTCCACAGAAGAATTTGCATAACTGCATTTACCATCGTTGGATTTCCAGGTCACAACAACAAATGATATGTCAGACACCCATCCAGTCTCCTTAGGCTATGATATGGCATGCTATCTCAGAAATCATTATTTCTGAGTCAGTTCTTTTAAAGTCCTAGTCGATTCATCTCATTATCTTGCCCTTTCCCAAAAAGACCTGTAGCTTGTCTTTTCAAGTAGTTACCCAATCAATTTAACCTAATTCTAAATTTATTCAATGTTGAAAGTTACAATTGAATCTGCTTCCCCAGTTTATGCAGGCAAGGCTTTCCATATCGTAATATCTCACCAAATAAAAAATATTCTTGTATTCTATCTTAATATTGTTGTTTTATCAATTACTTGTCTCCATTTGTTAGTGATCCTCTTACCAATGGGAATAATTCCCTCTTATAAACCCTACTGAAATTCTCAATATTTCTAACATTTCTGTTGAAACCTTCCATGTTCTCTGTTTTGAAGAGAACAATTCCTGCTTCACTAATCTCTCCAGATATTAGGCAATCCTTATATCTGCAACCATGTCAGTAAATCTCTTCTGCACCCTCTCCAAGGTCTTGACATCTTTCCAAATCTATAGTAGTGAACATATTGCTATGTCTGCAGCCTACCCAGTAATACATGAAGGATTAGCATAGCTTCCTTGTTTTTGTACTCTATGTTTTATTTGGGTAGACAAGATGACCTTTTTTTTAAACAGCATTCTCAAATTGTTCTACCAGCTTCAAAGATCTGTAAATATTGATGCCTAGCTCTGCCTGTTCCTGAACCCTTATAAAATCAGACCTTTTAGACTAAGTTGCTTCTTTTGATTCTTCTTTCCAAAATGGATCGCTTCACATTTCTCTGCATTAAACTGTGTTATGTGACCATTACAGTCAAGCAATCTGCCTATATATCCTCCTGAGTCTCTTCGTATCCTCTACTCAGTTTGCCACATATCTGAGTTGTGTATTGTACACAAGCTGTCACCTGATGTCCAGTATACATGGACCATGATTATTTTGTATCAGCGACCCCAATATCGATCCCCAAGAACTACCAGTAGACTCTTCTCTCTGGTTTGATTAACAACCATTCACCCTCCTGCATGTTTCTGAGTTCAAGTCCCACCTGCTCCAGAAATGTTTAACCCTATCTCTGAACATGCTGATTAGAAAATATTTTCTGTTCTTGAGCCAATTCTGTATCCATGCTGCCAATGTCCATTTAATCCCACATGATTAAATTTTGCTAACAAAGCTTGTTACCGACATTCCTATTTCTTTCAAAGTTTAATGGGAGAACAAAAAATAATGCAATAGTCAAGAACAGTATAACAAAGGTGACTATTGCTGAATGCTGGTTGCGTACCAAGGGCAACACGGTGGCTCAGTGGTTAGCACTGCTGCCTCACAGTACCAGGGACCCCAGTTTGATTCCAGCCTCGAGTGACTGTCTGTGTGGAGTTTGCACATTCTCCCCATGTCTGCCTTGGTTTCCTTCCACAGTCTAAAGATGTGCAGGCTAGATGGATTGACCCTGCGAAATTGTCCTGAGATAGGCATGTTATCCATAAGAACTGCAGGAATATACAGTAGGGGTTTGGGTTTGAGTGGGGTGGGTTGGTGTGGGCTCGATGGGCTGAATGGCCTGCTTCTACCTGTAGGGATTCTATGAATTGTCCATTTTTTTCATAGATTGTCTGAGAGCGAAACTCAACAGCCTTGACATTAGAACTGTTTTGGAAATCTCCAACCAACACAGAATTAAGCAGAGTAACTTAAAACAATAACTATCAAGACACAGGAAGTACTTTAATGTCACAATGGGCTGAAGCTGAGAAATGGAGCTGCAAATTGTACACTTAAGGCATGCCTCGAGTCAGAGGGAGATCAAATAGTTATGAAAGCACTCCCCAGATGGAGTTGCAAGGTGCTTTTACAAAAGATGGTTATTGTGGTCACAGAACATTGGTAAACTAAGACTCTAACGGGGTACAGGAGAAAAAAAGGTTTGGAAATAAAATACATAAAGAAAAAGTAACAATACAAGTTAGTAAAGCCATTACAAAAGCAAACAAAGCACCAGGTTTTGTATCCACTTGGATAGAATTGACAAGTAGAGATATTATGCTAAATTGGCATTGAACTTTTAACCCTGCCTGGAATAATGGGTACAGTTCTAGCCACTATATTCCCAGAAGGAAAAGTTTCAAGCAAGATTTACTTTGATAGTGCCAGGAATGTGATGTCGGGAAAAGATAAACAGGCTGCATATCTTTTCCCCTGAAAAGAAGAGACGATAGTGACTTAAGCAAGACAGGTCTTTAAAAGTTTGAAAGTTTTTGATAGATAAGACAAAGAGAAAATCCTCCTCATTGTGGGGAAGAAGAAAACTAAAGGCCAGAGATATACTGTAGTCACTGAGAAATCAATTTGGGAATTCCAGAGAAAATTGTAAGCTAAAACATCACAGGATATGTGGAACCTCATTTCTACAGGGTGTGGTTGAGGTGAACAGTACAGATGCATTTAAAGGAATGCAAGAGGAGATGGGAATTAAGAGTTATGTTGATTGCATTAGATGAGGAAAGATGGGCTGAGGTTCAATTGGAAGATACACTGAATGGTCAGTTTTTATGTTCTATGTAATTCCAGGAAGTGAGAGGGACAAGTTTGGGAGTAAAAGGGCTTTCTAAAATGAATTGGTACCTCAATAAAGATAGTATTGCTCATCTGTTCCTGTCCTTCGAGCGCTGCTACAATCTTTTTGAGCAACTTATCGGTAGATTTGGAACTTTATCATTTGAGCTGTTTCAAATCCTCGAATCCTAAATATACATTTTATCTAACTTAACAACTACGATGAGAGTGAAGCACTAAAAAATGTTTTTTAAAAACTGAAAGAAGTAAGCAATAATAAGTCACAAGTGATGTAAAAGTGGCAGAGTTGTACTGTTGGAACATAGTATTCTTTCTGCATTGTTATGTATGACACGTGTTAGTCATTCATCCATCAGCTTGTCATAATAAAGACAAAAGGCAACAATGGTCACAATGCCTTGGGAAAAGAATAGCTGCCAATGTTATACTATATTACAACTGGCAAGTTGCAGCAATACTCCGTGGAATCCAATTTTACCTCATTAATCTCAAGAGATTTCAGTGAAAGCATTTGTGAATGAAGAATGTAAAAAGTTGACTGTTTTTCCTGAACTTTGGTCAATGCAGAGTCAATGATTACCGTGCGTCATGACAATGCAGCCAACTTGTTCCAAACAGTAGAACAAACATTCTGAATGCTTTTAAAGTTAGAAATTGTTAAAGGAAGTGCACGACCAAAAAAACAACTTGGTATCGTTAACTTTCAATCTTACAGTAGAAACTCAAAGAAACTTGTGGAAAATGCAACTTTTATAAGAGAGTCTTCTGCAATCATTTTCTTCAAACTTACTTGCAGACAATCAAATTATGTCCAAAAGGCATTACCTGGATATCATTGTGAAGAATATGTGGTGCATATCGAGAACAACGATACAAAGCAATAAATGTGTACATTTGGGAGTCCCAAGAGGCTGAGCCTGAAATGCTTCATGAGGAGTGACTGCTTTACCTTCCATCCTGCTGTAAATAACAAGTGCACAATGGGGATGAAAACGACTATCACTACACCTGGAGTCTTTTGTGAGGGAGAGGGTTTCAATTTCAAGCGATGAGGGGGCCCTTCAAAGAGCAACAGCATCAGATGGATACCCAACTCTACAGGGGAAAAAAAACTATAATCTGGATGTGAACCTTAGACATTAACCTGCTGCATGCTGCCCAAACTCCTTATCCAAGGAACTCCTGATCAAATCATACTGCATTATCAAGCAATCTCACTATTGGCTGTCTACAATCTTAGTGTGACTCAGTGACTCAATGAAAGGAGAATTTATGCACAATTTGTTTGCTAAACCTTTTCATGACTGGATTATTGTGTACATCAAGACATTTTTGTTAGGTTAAACCAGATTATAAGATAACTATGCATGAGGAATATTAATCACATCTTCATTCATCCATCCAGAAAGATCCATCCTTCATCTCCACTACCGCCACCTATTACTTCTCAATCTCTTTATAGAGTACTTTTTGCCTCCAATGGTTAATTGGATGCATTCATCAAGTTGTGTGGAAAAGAAAAGCTTGCTGGTATCGTTTGAAATTTATGTTTAATATTCTATTTTCATATTCCCATTATTCTTTAAGGTCACCTCTCTGACATTTCCTTTACCTTTGCTCTGCTCCAGCCTCTGAATTAATCTATCACTTGGTCTCAGAAATCCTGGACTCCAATACATTGATTCACCAGCCTCTGACAGGTACCAAAGTTTAGAGAAAAAAAATATTTTCCACTGTTCCCAAGCCCATTTATACATATTTTTTCTGGTATTTCCATTTGTTTCCCTGTATATCTTTTTCCTCTCCTCTTTCTCCATGCTTTCTTCTCTCGGGTCCTCTCAGTTCCATAGATCTATGTCACCATGTAATGCACATGGAGGGTTTTGACAGTGAGAATGCACAGGTAATTAAACAGCATGTACATACATGTTTCTAGTCTTCAGTCACTCCCTTCCTCACCCAACTATCACATGCTAGACAGGAGCAGAAATACCACCCAATCCAACCAACATGATCGTTGGTTACTTTTGTGCCCCTAACATTTGTTCCTCAACTGAATACTTTTGTTCACCCTAGAATGTGCATAGAATCTCATAAGATAATTTTAACAAAAACTGAAACTGCTGGAATAGCTCAGCAGGTCTGGCAGCATCTGTGGAGAGAAATCAGAGTTAACGTTTCAGGCAGTGAAGAAGGGTCACGAAGTGGGTGGCACTGTGGCACAGTGGCTAGCACTGCTGCCTCACAGCGTCAGAGACCCGGGTTCATTTCCCACCTCAGGCGACTGACTGTGTGGAGTTTGCACGTTCACCTGTGTCTGCGTGGGTTTCCTCAGTGTGCTCCGGTTTCCTCCCACTGTCCAAAGATGTGCAGGTCAGGTGAATTGGCCATGCTAAATTGCCCGTAGTGTTAGGTAAGGGGTAAATGTAGGGGTATGGATGGGTTGCGCTTCAGCGGGTCGGTGTGGACTTGTTGGGCCGAAGGGCCTGTTTCCACACTGTAAATAATCTAACCTGAAATGTTAACTCTGATTTCTCTCCACAGATGCTGCCAGACCTGCTGAGTTTTTTCCGCAATTTCTGTTTTGGTTTCTGATTTACAGCATCCGCAGTTCTTTCGGTTTTTATTGAGGTGATTTTAAAATACTGATACATACGTGGTGTATCTCTCCCCTCACTCTTAAGAAAGACTTAATACTAAGAAGGATTGCAGTGTTTAACTTTTAACTTTATTTCTACACTATACCAAGAGTGACTGTAATGTTTAACTTTTAACTTTGTTCCTTATTTCTTTCGACTTTATTGTTAAGTTTTTATACCTAGTTTATCACCTAAGGTGGCAGCGTATGTAGCGACTTTGAAAACTTTTCACTGTATTCCTGTATTTTTGTACTTGAGTACATGTGACAATAAAGTCTAAATCTAAATCTAAATCTAAATCTTACTGATTTTCCCAACTGTCTTTCCCTTGGCTGTGTTTTACTTATTCCTCTTCTGTTTACTTCTGAAGTCCTACTTCCTTTTACTTTTCCCTTCATGCACAATGGTTTTGCAACATTAACTGAATCCACATTGCCAATGAAAGGCTAAGAGGAGTGTTCCATGATTCAGAAAGTCAGAGGGCCAGAAAATACAGGAATTGACCATATGACCCATTGTGTTGATTCTCTGAAAGAGCTACAAGTAAACATTTTAAGTTGTGACCTGAGAGAATATCCAGTTTTAAAAATGTGTGTGTGCGTGTGAGAGAGAGAGAGTGAGATTTGGAAAGTCCAGTTGCAACTAAGTTATAAACTGAGCAGACATGAGTAAAATATAAAATTCCAAGTGATTTGGGAAATACTTTGGCCCTTGTGAGGTAGCAAACCCATAAAAGTTGCTACTCAGTTAAAGGAGTTTATGCTTTGTCAGTTGACTCTGCTCATTAACAAAAAATGTTTGGAATTTTTAGAATTTAGAACTTATTGTCTTATGTATTTTTACAAGAAAAATACATTGAAAAGTGTCGTAAGTCACCCTACCATGGCGCCTATATTAATGATAGAAATCATAAGTAAAATCATAAGTTACAAAATAAAGACAAAGTTCATCAAAGTCCATTTAAAGGCTCCTGGTCTTAAATTTTATTAGATATATTAAATTTGTCTTAAATTTAATATATTGCCAATGACAAGATTAAAGAGGAAATTATTTAATGCTGCAAGATGTGGAGATCTCAGGAATCTTTGAACTTTATAAATATAATGCAAAGGAAAATAGCTGAGCAGAAGGTACACGTAATATGTAATGGTAGGTTAGACAAGTGACCTGAAGATTTGCTGGAACAAGTGCAGAACCACTTCACACATAACTTATGATCAGCAGAAAGAAAGGCTGAATATTTTGACCTTATATCATCCTTTTATTTGGTCTTACATCTCTCCTGTTTTTTAATCTCCCATGTTTCTGTGGCTACTGTATATGTTTCCCCACCAAGCAAAGCTCGATGGTTTACAATTGCTGTCCTCACAATGGGATTCAAAGATAGGCTGTCTCCACTGCTGCTAGTGCCCACTGAAAGGAAAACCGATGCAATTACTTTGGGCTGAGTTTTCCCAGCTGCCGATTGAGAAGGATGTAGAATCATGGAATCCCTACAGAGTGGAAGCAGGCCATTTGGCCCTCCTATCAATATCCAGCCCTCTACCCTATTCCTGTAACCATGCATTTCCTATGGCTAACCCACCTCGCCTGCATGTCCTTGGAAGGACTCATTTTCTCAACCTCTCCTCTTGACTCAGGTTTGGTAACCTTCAGATTAAATCACCACTAGTCGACTGTCCCTAATGGGCAAGTAGTCCTACAGTCTGGTAAGATTATGGTGGCTTGACTTGACTTGATATCCCTGGTCACCACAGGCAATTTAGCCAGTCTACCTACTTTATACTGTGGGAGGAAACTGGAGCACCTGGATGAAACCCACGCAGTCACAAGGAGAACATGCAAACTCCACACAGACAGTTGGCTGAGAGTGGAATTGAGCTTGGGTCCCTGGCACCATAAGGCAGCAGTGCTAACCACTGAGTCGCTCACTGGCAAGAAAGTTGGGAGAATCGGGACAGTCCCGACATCAAGAGCAAAAATTCCCATTTTCTGAAGTAGTGTTGAATGATGAGATGAGATTCTCACTAGTGAGTGCCATTTACATGCTTCAGCATGTCATTATTAGTTAATCTCACCACATTGAAATGGAGTTTCCCATTCCTCCCCCACTGAATAGAAACTAGATGGTGACAATTTCAAATATGCAAGTCAGAGGTGTAGCCTGGTGACTTTAACAATGAGGAAAATATATTTATTTAAAAACAGATCATTAGCAATTTTGAACGTACACTTGTGCAATTCACTTTCAAATTGCTGCAGCTACTCCTTTTCAATACTATGACTCTGAAATCACTGATGTCACTTACTAAGATTTTAACATAGTTCTCATCTCAAGATCCATTTAGAAATACATTCCTACATTGCTTTGATATTTGCCTCTCATCTTAATTGCTATGTGTATGAGAAGCTGAAAACACTAGCTTAGCAAGGGTGAAGAAGAAGTGTGTGCCAAAAATGTTAATCCAAATGCTCCCCATGGATGAGCTGGGAGATCCACTCCCTACTGGAGTCCAGGTCTGAGGCCCTCAAGTCAGGAGACCCTGACCTATATAGGAAATCCAGGTATGACCTTCGCAAGGCCATCAGAGATGCCAAGAGGCAATAGAAAACTACCCTGGAGACCCAGGCCAACCACACGGACCCCTGTCATTTGTGTCAAGGCTTACACGACATAATGGGCTACAAAGCAAAGTCAAACAGAATCACGGGCAACAGTACATCCCTATCAGGCGAACTCAATGCATTCTACACTCGCTTTGAACAGAATGTCATTGAAACAATGTCATCTGTCGTACCCATGATAACCGCCACAGATGTTAGAACAGCCACCTTAAGGATGAACCCACAGAAAATGACTGGCCTGGATGGAATCCCTGGCCATGCACTCAGATCCTGTGGGGACCAGCTGGTGGGAGTAAGTGTAGACATCATTAACCTCTCCTTACTATAATCTGAAGTCCCCACCTGCTTCAAGAAGACCACCATCAGCCTAGTGCTAAAGGAACGTTAAAGAGAGTGCCTCATAACAACTGCCCGGTGACTCTGATCTCCATAATTATAAATGGTTCGAAAGGTTAGTCATGGCTAACAACTCCAGCTTCCCAAATTTCCTTCATCCTTTGATCTGACCAGAGCAACACATCCACGCAGACATCTCTCCTAGCTCATTCCTGGAACATCAGGATAACAAGGATGCCTACATCAGGCTCCTACTTAATGACTACAGTTCTGCCTTAACACCATAATCTCTAACAAACTCACCTCCCAAACTCTGAGACTAGGTCTCAGGTCCTGCATCTGTAACGGAATCTATGATTTCCTGGCCCATAGACCGCAATTAGTAAGAATAAGCGGAATGCCTCCTCCACAATAATCCCAAATGCCAGTGCCCTGTAAGGCTGCAAACTCAGCCCCCTACTATACCTCCTTATACACCCACGACTGTGTGGACAAATTCCACCCCAACTCCATTTACAGATTTGCTGACAACAGCACTGTTGTAGGCCGGATCTCAAACAATGAGAGACAGAGTACAGGCGAGTGATTGTGTGCTTAGTGGCATGGTGTAAAGACAACAATCTCTCCATCAATGTCAGCAAAACGAAGGAGTTGGTCATTGACTTCAGGAAGCAGAGTGGAGGGCACACCCCTGTCTGCATCAGTGGTGCTGTGGTGGGGATAGTCCAGAGCATCAAGTTCCTGGGAGTGACGATCATCAATAATCCGTCCTGGTCCATCTATGTTGATGTGACAGTCAAGAAATCTCAGCAATGCCTCTACTTCCTTAGGAGCCTAAGGAAACTCCACATGTCCACAAAGATTCAGACCAGAGAAAGCATCATATCTGGATGCATGATAGTGTGATATGGCAACTACTCTTCCCAAGCCCAAAAGAGAGTTATGAACATAGCCCAATCCATCATGCAATCCAGGACGTGGCCTTTTTGCAGAGTCACACTGTGGAGAAACCGTATAAATGTGGTGACTTTGAGAAAGGATTCAATCTGTGAGTTTGAATGTCATTGACACAGTCATACAGGGGAGAGGCTATTCTGCTGCATTGAATGTGGCAAATTTCTTGAGGAAGGGCTTATGCCTGAAACGTCCTGCCCCTCAATTACTGCCTGGCCTGCTGTGCTTTTCCAACACCACACTCTCGACTCTGACATCATACAATCCAGCCTTCTATGATTCACCTATACCTCCCGCTGATCAGTAAAGCAATCTACATAATCAAAGACCCCTCCCACTCTGGTTATACTCTCTTCCTCCCTCTCTGGGTAAATTTGTGGGCAATGGCCACATACACTGCCAACCCCCTACACCACCCCCAATCAACCAGAACCTCCAAGTCCATTTTGACAAATAGGGTGCCAATTTCCCTCTGTACAATGTGCCTGGGGCCATTGACAGAATCTGTGACAGCTGCAGTCATCCAGGTAAATGACTGTGTGTCAAAGATGACAGCGGTGTCGCAAGTCCTGGCAGGTCCTGTCAGTGGCCTGTGGCCAGGGTGACGATATCATTATCAGGGTACCATAGGGCAAGGTAATCAGGTAGGCTTGTGCAGATAGTATGAGATACCTCACTAGGGCTCAAGGACAGAAACTCTCCAAAGTTGACATTTAGCTGACTTCTGGCAAAATTCAGCCCTTTAACTTTCAAAACAAAAACAGTCACAGAGCATTTTCAGAAGGGATTATTAAAAAGAAATTCGAGGAATATAGAGATGGACAAGAAGGGAACCAACTCATTAAGTTGGATTCCTAATATCTTCTGAATATGGGCAGCCCAAATAAAGAAAATTTTAAACTATGAGGGAATTGCTTCCCAGAAAACAAAAAAAGACAGGAGAATACAAAGCCAAGAATAAAATCTTACTTACCATTTCTTCTGTTCATTATGGGATAATATTGTGACTGGTGCTGCATGATGCAAGAGAATAGCAATCAACACATTGCCAACAATGTTACTTTATCTAGTTCAGTGATTTCAAAGGAAAGGCCTATTCAGGACAAGAAGTGACCACAATGTGAAAGCAGAGCTGAAGAAATGCAAAAGCTTTGACCCACTGAGATCTTCACTCTGTGATCACCCACAAGGTACATGCCGAGAATTAACATTTGTGATAGTCTGTAACTGAAAAAATCATTGGTGAATGTCTACTGAGTGCTGCTTTGCAACTTGATGTTTATCTTTTTAAATTTATAGTTCTGAAAACTTAAGATGAAGCTTGGATTGTTATTCTTCTGAATAGGCTTTATAACTAGTGTCAATGTGAGAAACCACTCTGGCTTCTATCTCTGTGACAAATTCTGTAACATCCTAAGTTCACTTGCTGCTGAAATCCTCACTTGATCTCTCGACATGACTATTCAAGTACCCTCCTGGCTGGGCTCTCAGTTTCATCCTGACTTGAGTTCATCAAAAAATTCTATTGCTCCATGTCTATTTACCCTTCAGCCCTACTCTGGCCCCCTGATCTGACCAGACCTCAATTTAAATATTCTCATTCTTATTTACAAATCTTTCAGTGAGTTCACATCATAGAGTCATAGAGTCATAGAGATGTACAGCATGGAAACAGACCCTTCGGTCCAACCCGTCCATGCCAACCAGATATCCCAACCCAATCTAGTCCCACCTGCCAGCACCCGACCCACATCCCTCCAAACCCTTCCTATTCATATACCATCCAAATGCCTCTTAAATTTTGCAATTGTACCAGCCTCCACCACATTCTCTAGCAGCTCATTTCATACACGTACCACCCTCTGCGTGAAAAAGTTGCCCCTTAGGTCTCTTTTATATCTTTCCTCTCTCACCCTAAACCTATGCCCTCTAGTTGTGGACTCCCTGACCCCAGGGAAAAGACTTTGTCTATTTATTCTATCTATGGCCCTTATAATTTTGTAAACCTCTATAAGGTCACCCCTCAGCCTCTGATGCTCCAGGGAAAACAGCCCCAGTCTGTTCAGCCTCTCCCTGTAGCTCAGATCCTCCAACCCTGGCAACATCCTTCTAAATCTTTTCTGAACCCTTTCAGGTTTCATGACATCTTTCCGCTAGGAAGGAGACCAGAATTGCACACAATATTCCAACAGTGGCCTAACCAATGTCCTGTACAGCCACAACATGATCTCCCAACTCCTGTACTCAATACTCTGACCAATAAAGGAAAGCATACCAAACGCCTTCTTCACTATCCTATCTACCTGCAATTCCACTTTCAAGGAGCTATGAACCTGCACTCAAAGCTCTCTTTGTTCAGCAACACTCCCTAGGACCTTACCATGAAGAGTATAAGTCCTGTCTAAGATTTGCTTTCCCAAAATGCAGCACCTCGCATTTATCTGAATCAAACTCCATCTGCCACTTCTCAGCCCATTGGCCCATCTGGGCCAGATCCTGTTGTAATCTGAGGTAACCCTCTTTGCTGTCCACTATACCTCCAATTTTGGTGTCATCTGCAAACTTACTAACTATACCTCCTATTGTCACATACAAATCATTTATGTAAATGACAAAAAGTAGAGGGCACAGCACCGATCCTTGTGGCACTCCACTGGTCACAAGCCTCCAGCCTGAAAAACAACCCTCCACCACCAACCTCTGTCTTCTACCTTTGAGCCAGTTCTGTATCCAAATGGCTAGTTCTCTCTGTATTCCATGAGATCTAACCTTGCTAATCAGTCTCCCATGGGAAACCTGTTGAATGCCTTACTGAAGTCCATATAGATCACATCTACTGCTCTGCCCTCTTCAGTCTTCTTTGTTACTTCTTCAGAAAACCCAATCAAGTTTGTGGGACATGATTTCCCACGCACAAAGCCATGTTGACTATCCCTAATCAGTCCTTGCCTTTCCAAATACATGTACATCCTGTCCCTCAGGTATCCTTCCAACAACTTGCCCACCACCAATGTCATGCTCACTAGTCTATAGTTCCCTGGCTTGTCTTTACCGCCCTTCTTAAACAGTGGCAACCTCCAGTCTTCTGGCACCTCACCTGTGACTATCGATGATACAAATATCTCAGCAAGAGGCCCAGCAATCACTTCTCTAGCTTCCCACAGAGTTCTCAGGTATACCTGATCAGATCCTGGGGATTTATCCACCTTTAACCATTTCAAGGCATCCAGCACTTCCTCCTCTGTAATCTGGACATTTTGCAAGATGTCACCATCTATTTCCCTACAGTCTATATCTTCCATATCCTTTTCCACAGTAAATACTGATGCAAAATATTCATTTAGTATCTCCCCCATTTTCTGTGGCTCTACACAAAGGCCGCCTTGCTAATCTTTGAGGGACCCTATTCTCTCCCTAGTTCCCTTTTGTCCTTAATATATTTGTAAAAGCCCTTTAGATTCTCCTTAATTCTATTTACCAAAGCTATCTCATCTCCCTGTTTTGCCCTCCTGATTTCCCTCTTAAGTATACTCCTACTTTCTTTATGCTTTTCTAAGGATTCACTCGATCTCTCCTGTCTATACCTGACATATGCTTCCTTCTTTTTTTTAACCAAACCCTCAATTTCTTTAGTCATCCAGCATTCCCTATACCTACCAGCCTTCCCTTTCATCCTGACAGGAATATACTTTCTCTAGATACTCGTTATCTCATTTCTGAAGGCTTCCCATTTTCCAGTTGTCCCTTTACCTGCGAATATCTGCCTCCAATTAGCTTTCGAAAGTTCTTGCCTAATACTGTCAAAATTGGCCTTTCTCCAATTTAGAACTTCAACTTTTAGATCTGGTCTATCCTTTTCCATCATTATTTTAAAACGAATAGCATTATGGTCGTCTATGCTCTTTAATTTTTTTTCTCTAATCCAATGAACCTTTGAGATCTCTGTACCCCTCCAATTCTGACCTCTTTCATGTCCCAGATTCTCATCCCACCAAAATATCCTCAGCTTTGTAAACCTGAAGCTCTGTGATTACTTGCCAAAATCTCTTTGCCCCTCTCTCTCTCTCTCTTCTCCTATAAGACTCACATTTCATTATCTGGTGCATGTGGCACCAAGTTTTGCTTGATAAATTTCCTGTGAAATAGTTTGACTATTTTATAAATGTTGGTTATTAGTGTGAGTTATGATGTCGCTATGAAGTTCTACAAATTTTACTTCTATTGAAGGCAGTGAAGACCTACGATGGACTGCCAACACGATCCAACTGTTCTTCGCTATCTCAAAAATCTCGCTGGTATTTCTGACAGTGGAGTTGGAAACTTATAAGGGTTGGCTGCTGACAAAAGTCATTCCTCTCCCCAAGCAGAACTTAAACTCTGAGTGACTTCGGGCCATGTTTAGACAGCTACCACAGGGAGAAAGTACAAACAGTGACCTTAAAATGGCAGGCAAAGCTCGTAGCTAAATCACAACTTTGTTCCCGAGCCTTGCTGTGAGCAAAATGACAGTGTGTGGCAATTGGTAGTGTTATAATTAAACTCTCTTAAACTCCAGCTCTTCAGCTTTATCCACATTGAAGGGTGAATTCGCCCTCTCTCTACCATTTCTAATAGTTCCAGTTAACTTGGACATTGTTTTAACTGCTGGCTAAGTACAGACTAGATCAGTTTAAGTTTTTAAATAATGACATTAAACACAGTACTGCATTCAATCTTATCCCATTGAGTCTTGATAACATCAATTCCAATTCCCATCTATTAATAGGGTGATCAGGTGATTTATGATTTCATCTCTCATTTTAACACCAGGTTAAGGGAGTGAAAATAGGCTTCATTAAGTGAGAGGGCTTGTGCATGCTAACCCAGCGTTTTCAGCTTTTTGATACACATACCAAACCAAATGAGTGGCAAATACCAATACAATGTGGGAATGTGTAGAGTCACAGAGTCATACATCACAGAAACAGACACTTCAGTCCAACACATCCGTGCTGACCAAGTTTCCCAAATCAAACTAACCTCACTTGCCTGTGTTTGTCTATATCCATCCAAATCTTTTCTAATTATGTAACTGTCCAAAAATCTTAAAAATGGTGTAACTGTATCTGCACCTACCACTTCCTCTGGCAGTTAATTCCACATGTAAACATCCTCTGTTTGGAAAAGTTGTTCCTGAGCTCCATTTTACATCTTACATGTCTCTCCTTAAAAATATGCCCCTAGTTTTGAACTCACCCACCATTGGGAGAAGGCATTTGCTATTCATCTTATCTACGTCCATCATGATGTTATAATGTTATAATATCACCCCTCAAACTCCTACACACCAGTGAAAAAATGTTCCAACCTATCTAGCCTCTCCTTATAGCTCAAACTGTCCAGTCCCGGCAACATCTGGTAAATCTTTTCTGAACCCTATTCAGTTTAATAATATCCTTTCTCCAAAGGGACTTTGAATTGAAAGCTATGTTAAAACCTTGGTAAACATCGTCAAGTATTTTCACTTTCATAGTGTTGAAAAGGAGTGGATTCAGCAATATGAGACAGAATTGCAGAAGGGTAAATTCAAAATTGTTAATGATCTGTTTTGAAATAAACATTGTACTTTCTTCCATGCATGAAATAATTGTGGAGATTGAATGTTGTGATATCTGAACATGTAATTGGTCGATTTTAATAGAACCATCATTAAAATCAAAAAGTGGCATATCCAAAATGGAAGCTTATTATTTTTAATTAATTATCATTCAATATATTCATTTTAATGGGATTTATTAATACAACTAGAGACTTAGTTTGGACAAAGGCAAGTGTTACCCAAAATGTTTCTATAAGGAAAAGAAATTTTAAAACCAAATAAATCCCAGAAGTTTCTCTCCTCTTCCCAAAGGTCCATAATTTTCTTGTCTCCTAAATGCAGTTGATGCGTGCTTCTTCAATCTCTGGAAGACATTCAGTACTTCCCCTACATGACCAGTTGTCAGAAATGTGCCCAGACAATAGGAAGTTGCATCATTACAGCTGAAACAGGCAGTACCCTCTTCTCATGGTCTCATTTGCCCACTTCCTGACATTAGTCACTAAGACAAAAATGGAGACATCTTTCTCTTAGAATTAGTTTATTATCTAGTCAGCCTTACAGTCTTTCTACATACCATTCCCTCCTGTCCTCTCTTTATATCATAGGATCATAAAACACCTACAGTGTGGAAACAAGCCATTTGGCCCAACAGTACTAACCTGCCAAAGAATATCCCACCCAAACCCATTCCCCATGACAAATGCACTTAACCTGCATATCCCTAAACACTATGGGCAATTTAACACAGCCAGTTCACCTAACCTGCACATCTTTGGACTGTGGGAGGAAATCTGCACAGATATGGAGAGAGTGTGCAAACTCCACACACACACACAGTCATCTGATGGTGGAATCAAAACCAGGTCCCTAGCACTGTGAGACAGCAATGCTAACCATTGAGCCACCATGCCACTTTAACTCAGTTTTTTTTTAAATGAACCCATGCTCAATCACCCCAAATTACAAGCACTTCCCACCATGGATAGTATAATGATAACAAAAATGAAGGAAGGGTAGGGAAACAAGGGAGGGAACTAAATCAAAATGGAAACTGAAAGAACTGCAGATGCTGTAAATCAACCTTTTAAAAGAACTCTGTTTTCTATCCAAAGATGCTGCCAGACCTGCTGAGCTTTTCCGTGATTTCTGCTTTTGTTAAATCAAAATGGAGTTGGTGGTACCCAGCTCTTGATAAAGGCTTTAAGGGTGTTGGTGGAGAGGACATGCTCCCTTCTTCAAGGTCTCGCGAGTATGAACATAGTAACAGAAGAAAGGCAGGCGGTCAGAACTAATGACCCCTCCACAGCCCGTTGTCTGTACCTCTTGCTGATACTGTTGCCTGGCCCAGGAGCAGGCCCACAAGGAGATATAGTCTTACAGCATGGAAACAGGCCCTTCAGTCCAATCAGTCCATGCTGACCACAATCCCAAATTAAACTAATTGTATCTACCTGCGTTTGGCACATATCCCTCCAGCCTGCCTGCCGTACCCTCAGCTGACCCAGTCAATTCAGGAATTAATTAACTCCAGTCACCTGCTTAACCACTTGCTGCGTTAACAGTCATTGGACAGCAATCGGGAATGGCTATCCTTACTCAATTTTGACATCCTCCTTCTCCCAGGGCTCTTTGTAGCACTGCCCTAGTTTAAGATCCATCAGGTTAGCAGAGTGGAGATTGAACAGAGGACTGTTTCATTTGGTTCCACATTATTCCCTGCTTTTAGCTGTTATACAGTGAGGATAGCATCTAATCAGCATGTGCTGCCCCTTGCTGTGCAAGCTATCTCCAACAACATTAATGAAATATGCAAAACTGCTTGCAAAGCAGCATTCTCTTATGAAGAAAAACTTACCCACGTTGCTGGATACTTCTCTTGATTTATCTGGTTGTGATGCACAAGCTTCTTTCACCTAGATGAAACCAGATTTAAAAAATGAACCCACAGCCATCCAGCTCCTTTGTTCCGATCAGGCCAGATAGTGACATGGATGACTTGCAAAGTTATGCAAATTCCTAGCTTAGAATTTGAACTCTGCGTGAATAAATCAAAAATCTAACATGTCGTGGAAATGTTTATTACTCCATATTTTAATTTATTTTCGAGGGATTTTAAAATGATTTCTGCATATTTAGATTATTTTATTATGAAAAACAAATCCCATTTCTCCACAGAGTATTCTAGGTGCTCCTTCCTGTCTGCAAACTGACCCCAAGGTAACAGACGAATAGAACACATGGCTGCCATTGACAATATAAGGCAGCCTTAAGGGCTAAATCCATCGAGATGATTATTTCAGAATCAGTTTGAAGAAGGGGGGCTGACCTGTTAGCAGAGGAGGGGCCCTGCTGTTATTAGACATATCATTCACCTAGGCAGGATTGTAACCATTGGTCTGACAGCATCCAGAAGTCCTTGCCTAATGCCATGCTCTCTTGATCATGGATTCACTTAACCTTAAGACCACCCCTCTGGTCCACAGTTCCCTTTCATTCTTTGCCTCATCCGACACTTTAGCAAACTCATTTAACCAGCCCCTATTACCCACCCTGGCACTGGAGTATAATGGCACTAAACGTTGTTCAAAAGAGATTATCTAAGCTGATACTTGGGATGAAGGTGTTAATTTTACAAGAATGGTTTAACAGGTTAGACCTTAATTCCATTAGAATTTACAGAGGATCATAGGAACAGGAGTAGGCCATCAGGATCCTCTAGCCTGATCCGCCATTCAATGAGATCATGCCTGATCTCTGACCTAACTCCATATACCTGCCTTTAGCCCATATCCATCAATACCATCAATACATAAACAATTATCCTTCGCAGTTTTAAAATAAACTACTGATCCAGCATCCAGTGTCATGAGTGGAAAAGAGTTCAAAACCTCTACTATCCTTTATGTGGTGGAAGTGCTTCCTAAAATCTCACCAGAATGGTCTGGCCCTAATTCTCAGACTACGCCCCCAGTTCTAGAATCCCCCAACCAGTGGAAATAGTTTATTTTATCTACCCTGTCTCATCTTGAAGATTTCAATCACCCCTTAACCTTCTAAATTCTAAAGAACAATTTGGAAAGCAAAGAGTGATCTTACTAAAATACACAAGATTCTGAGGGAATTGAACAGTGTGTAACTGGTGAGGAGATGTTTCAACCAGGGGTGGAAATCTCAAACTGAAGGACATAGACGTAAAATAAGGAGACAGTCATCTAAAACTGAGATGTAATGAAATTTTTCTCTCAGATGGTAGTGAGTGTCTGGAATTTTCTACGCGAGAGAATTGTCCAGGCGAGATCACTGGTAGTATTTAAAGAGGAGGTAGATTGGTCTTTAAAATTTCAGGATAACTATGAGTTGGCACATTAGAGGAGCTGATACCTAGCTCAGCTCAGTCAAGGTCTTGTTGATGGGCGGTGCAGGTTTCTTGAGTTCTAATCATGCTCTTGTTCACACTCATCGCTTTCCCTCCATTGTTAGTGTTTTCCAGTCTGACACAAGGCCATCAACCTGATGCTGTTCAAGCCTGCTGAGTATTTCCAGAATTTTCTGCCCTTATTTTCGATTTTCAGCATACTTAGCAATTCGTTTTGGTGGCTGCACCTTACTCATGATGAGTGGCAAAAATTAGCTGCTGCAGAATCTGACCTTAAGTAACCTCACTTAGCCGGGGAATGTCCCACAGAGTTTCACTGGAGGCAAAATGCTTGATGACAGCAATGTATTGCCAATTCAGCATTTCTGCTGGTTGTGTGATATTGGTGCTTGTGTGAAGTGAACTCAGCCGCGCGGTTGAACTTTTTGAGATGGATGATATTCTCAGTTTATGACTTGTCTACTCATGAGCTGAAGGAGAATAATTGCAGTATTGTAATGAAATCTGCTGTGCTGAATTTTGTATAATCAATTTTCTAATCTAATAACATTAATTCATAGATTTTAACCCTGACTGGCATTATGTGATGACTCTTCTGTTACCTAACAACTAGGGGAACAGGACAGGCTGTGCTCATATTGTTTCCAGTGTGTAAATGATGGTAATAACTCTATACCCATCATTATTACCGATTCTTGTGCAAATAACGTCACATGTCTAACTTGTAGACGTGAAGTTTACCCACTGAAATAATCACAGCAGAAATACTCGGAGATTCTCAAGGTTTGTAAAACTACATTAGCATTTTTGAAGGTTTGTGCCCTGATTTTTGACTTGGTGGATGTACAATCATCTGACTTGAGGTGAACCTGAATATGAATCGATCATACAATTACCATAATCTTTCTCGATGCTTTGAAATTAGGTAGGAGGGGTTGTATGTTAGTCATAAACTCACAGCTGGAATAAATTTTCCTTGTTTGATGGTGTAAAAAGAATGAGATCCATCGACATATTTGTTGGGAGGGATATAAGAATGGTTCTATTGCTCAGAGACATTATTGCCCCATTTAGTTTAAATTCTCTCTCTCTCTCTCTCATATATATATATATATATGAGATGACCATCTTCACATGCTCTGTGGTGATGTTTCACAGGACAATAGGGAAGCTATCCTCTATGAGTTGGTTAATATCTATCTCTCAATCAGCATCATTACAACAAATTTTCTGGTCATTAACACATTACTGTCTGGGAGTTTGCTTTGTACAAAGCTGGCTGCTCCATTTCTACAATACATCGTTTGGTTACACATCAAAAGTTCTTCATTACTGTTCAGCCCTTTCAGATGTCCTGAGGTAGTGAAAGTTTTCTACAGATTCATAGAATCCCAACAGTATGGAAACAGGCCCTTCGGCCCAACAAGTCTACACTGACCCTCAAAAGATTAATCCACTCAGATCCATTTCCCTACTACTCTACATTTTCCCCAGACTAATGCACCTTACCTACATATCCCTGAACACTATGGACAATTTAGCATGACCAATTTACTTAACTGGAATATCTTTGGATTGTGGGAGGAAACTGGAGCACCCGAAGGAAACCCATGTAGACAACGGGAAGATTTTGCAAACTCCGTGCAGGTTGGAATTGAACTAGGTCCATAAGACCATAAGACCATAAGACGTAGGAGTGGAAGTAAGACCATTCGGCCCATCGAGTCCACTCCGCCATGCAATCATGGCTGATAGGCATTTCAACTCCACTAACCCACATTCTCCCCGTAGTCCTTTATTCCTCGAAACATCAAGAATCTATCAATCTCTGCCTTGAAGATATTTAGCGTCCCAGCCTCCACTGCACTCTGTGGCAATGAATTCCACAGGCCCACCACTCTCTGGCTGAAGAAATGTCTCCGCATTTCTATTCTGAATTTACCCCCTCTAATTTTAAGGCTGTGTCCATGAGTCCTAGTCTCCTCACCTAACGGAAAAAATTTCCTAGCGTCCACCCTTTCCAAGCCATGTATTATCTTGTAAGTTTCTATTAGATCTCCCCTTAATCTTCTAAACTCCAATGAATATAATCACAGGATCCTCAGCTGTTCCTCGTATGTTAGACCAACCATTCCAGGGATCATCCGTGTGAATCTCCGCTGGACACGTTCCAGTGCCAGTATGTCCTTCCTGAGATGTGGGGACCAAAACTGGACACAGTACTCCAAATGGGGCCTAACCAGGGCTTTATAAAGTCTCAGTAGCACAACGGTGCTTTTATATTCCAAACCTCTTGAGATAAGTGACAACATTGCATTCGCTTTCTTAATCACCGACTCAACCTGCATGTTTACCTTTAGAGAATCCTTGACTAGCACTCCCAGATCACTTTGTACTTTGGCTTAATGCATTTTCTCAACATTTAGAAAGTAGTCTATGCTTTTATTCTTTTTTCCAAAGTGCAAGACCTCGCATTTGGTCACGTTGAATTCCATCAGCCATTTCCTGGACCACTCTCCCAAACTGTCTAGATCTTCTGCATCCTCCCCACTTCCTCAGTACTACCCGCCTGTCCACCTAACTTCGTATCATCGGCAAACTTCGCTAGAATGCCCCCAGTCCCTTCATCCAGATCATTAATATATAACGTGAATAGCTGTGGCCCCAATACTGAACCCGGCGGGACACCGCTTGTCACCGGCTACCATTCCAAAAAAGAACCTCTTATCCCAACTCTCTGCCTTCTGTCAGACAGCCAATCCTCAATCCATACTAGTAGCTCACCTCGAACGCCATGGGCTTTCACCTTGCTCAGCAGCCTCCCGTGTGGCACTTTATCAAAGGCCTTTTGGAAGTCTAGATAGATCACATCCACTAGGTTTCCCTGGTCTAACCTACTTGTCACCTCTTCAAAGAATTCCAACAGGTTTGTCAGACACGACCTCCCCTTACTAAATCCATGTTGACTTGTTCTAATCAGACTCTGCTCTTCCAAGAATTTAGAAACCTCATCCTTAATGATGGATTCTAGAACTTTACCAACAACCGAGTTTAGGCTAATTGGCCTGTAATATTCCATCTTTTGTCTTGATCCTTTCTTGAACAAGGGGGTTACAACAGTGATCTTCTAATCATTCGGGACTTTCCCTGACTCCAGTGACTTTTGAAAGATCTCAACAAATGCCTCTGCTATTTCCTCAGCCACCTCTCTCGGAACTCTAGGATGTATTCCATCGGGGCAGATTTATCAATTTTAAGACCTTTTAGCTTTTCTCGCACTTTCTCTTTTGTAACAGCAACCATTCTCAATTCAGCCCCCTGACTCCCTTTACTTGTTGGGATATTACTCATGTCTTCCACTGTGAAAACTGACGCAAAGTACTTGTTAAGTTCTCCTGCTTTTTCCTTATCTCCCATCACTAGGCTTCCTGCATCAGTTAGAAGTGGCCCAATGTCTACTTTTGCCTGTCGTTTGTTTCTTATGTATTGAAAGAAATTTTTACTATCATTTCTAATATTACTGGTTAGCCTACTTTCATATTTGATCTTCTCCTTCCTTATTACTCTCTTTGTTATCCTCTGTTTGTTTTTGTAGCCTTCCCAATCTTCTGATTTCCCAGTGCTCTTGGCCACTTTATAGGATCTCTCTTTATCTTTGATGCATTTCCTGACTTCCTTTGTCAGCCATGGCTATCTAATCCCTCCCCAGATAATCTTTCTTTTCTTGGGGATGAACCTCTGTACAGTGTCCTCAATTATACCCACAAACTCCTGCCTTTTTTGCTCTACTGTCTTCCCCGCTAGGTTCTGCTTCCAGTCGATTTTCGTCAGTTCCTCTCTCATGCCCTCATAATTACCTTTATTTAACTGTAATACTATTACATCCAATTTTGCCTTCTCTCTTTCAAACTGCAGACTGAAATCTACCATATTATGATCGCTGCTTCCTAAGGGTTCCCTTACTTTAAGATCTTTTATAAAGTCTGGTCCATTACAAAGCACTAGGTCCAGAATAGCCTGCTCCCTTGTGGGCTCCATGACAAGCAGTTCCAAAAAGCCATACTGTAAGCATTCCATGAATTCCCTTTCTTTGTATCCACTGGCAACATTATTTACCCAGTCCACCTGCATATTAAAGTCTCCTATGATCACTGTGACCTTGCCTTTCTGACATGCCTTTTCTATTTCCCAGTACATGTTACGTCCCTGGTCCTGACCACTGTTAGGAGGTCTGTACATAACTCCCATTATGGTTTTTTTTGCCTTTGTGGTTCCTCAATTCCACCCACACAGACTCCACATCATCCGACGCTATGTCATTCAGTGCCATAGGTTTAATTTTGTTCTTAACTAACATGGAAACCCCACTCCCTCTGCCCATCTCCCTGTCTTTTCGATAAGTTGAAAATCCTTGAATGTTTAACTGCCAGTCCTGACCCCCCTGCAACCATGTCTCCGTGATGGCCACCACATCATAATCATTCACTATGATCTGTGCCATTAGTTCATCTGCTTTGTTATGAATGCTACGAGCATTCAGGTAAAGTGCCTTAATGCTAACTTTATCATTAGAGATATTGGAAGTCATAAGATGTCCTAAGTTATCCTTCCTTTTTGCTGCATTCCCAATCTGCTTCCAGTTTAGATCCGCCTGCCCATATGCTATCCTGTGGCTTATCTTTCTATTTAACTCCATACTCCCTGTCACTTTCACTTTCCCTTTCCCCCAACTCAGAAGTTTGAAGTCGTACTGACCACCCTATTCATCCTCTTCGCTAGAGCATTGGTACCTGATCGGTTCAGGTGGAGACCGTCCCAACGGTACAGATCCTCCCTGTTCCAAAACTGATGCCAATGCCCCATGAAGTGGAATCCCTCTTTCCCACACCAATCCCTTAGCCACATGTTTACTTCCCTAATTTTCTTATCCCTATGCCAATTGGCATGTGGCTCGGGCAATAATCCGGAGATTATGACCCTTGAGGACCTGTCCTTCAATTTCCTTCTGAGTGCTTCGTAATCCCCATACAGGTCCTCCACCCTGGCTTTGCCTATGTTGTTAGTACCAACGTGGACCACAACAACTGGATACCTCCCCTCCCGCTCCAATATCCTTTCAAGCCGGTCGGAGATCTCCCGCACCCTGGCACTGGGCAGGCAACACACCATGTGAGACTCCCGATCTGGCTTGCAAAGGATACTATCTGTCCCCTTAATTATAGAATCCCCTATAACAACTACTTGTCTATTTGGTCCTCCCTCTTGAATGGCCTTCTGCACCATGGTGTCGTGGTCAGCTGGCTCATCCTGTCCAGATCCCTTTTCCTCATCCATACAGGGAGCAAGAATCTCATACCAGTTGGACAAGGTCAAGGGCTGAGGCTCTTCCACTCCTGAACTCAGGTTCCCCCTGCCTGCCTCACTTACAGTCACACTCTGATGTGCCAGATCACTAGCTGAATGTGAATTACTTAATCTCCCAGGTGTGACTGTCTCCTGAAACAAAGTGTCCAGGTAACACTCCCCCTCCCGGATGTGCTGCAGTGTTTGAAGCTCAGATTCCAGATCATCAACTCTGATCCGGAGTTCTTCCAGCAACCAACAGATGCTGCTGATGTGGTCACTGCCATTTACAATGGAATCAGCCAGCTCCCACATCATACAGCTACAGCACATCACCTGCCCAGCCATCTCTGCTTAGTTAATTACTTTGTTACTTTGTACAGGTTTGAGTTAAAATACTTTCTGATACCTCTCTGCTTTAGTCTTTTCCTAAAAAAGAATTAATATATATACACAAAAACAAAGTAAATTTTTAACCAGTCACTGGTAAAGAAATAGAAAATCCTTACCTTAAAAAAAGGTCCCTGGCGCTGTGAGGCAACAGGTGAGATGCAACCCTTTATTTTCTTTCCTATCTCAAAACACCTTGGCCTCCCTACTCCAGTATTGTAATGAACATGATTTTCCACAAGTACAGCTTCCCACAGAAATTCAATGAGCCTTTGAAATGGATTTTCATGAAAGCATTGAGGAGTGTGGCAGAAAGAAAGTTCAAAGAACTTTTCTTTGGGAGTCTGAAGAAATGCTTACGCCACAGTCTTTGCACCATTGCAGTGTGACTTTCACTTGGCATAAATGCACATCTCTGTTGAAAATTAAAGGAGTTAGGTTTCCAAATAGCAGGTCACATCTTATAGTTGACATGAAGATTCTTGAAGAAGGCAATCATATACCACTCTGGCTTCAAACCAGAACTGCAGGACTCAAGATTAGATTTCAGAACATTCAGAATGAAGGAGGGTTGCTGGACTGATAATAATAACTCCGCTTTCTCTCCTCAGGTGCTGTCAGACTTGCTGAGCTTCTCTCGAAATTTCTGTTTTTGTGTCCGTTTACTTGGTTTTGCCCATATCTCTTAATACCTTTGCTTGACAACATGTACCCATCTCAGATATAAAATTAACAAGTTCACCAACAGAGAACATAGAACATATAGAACATTACAGCGCAGTATAGGCCCTTCGCCCTCGATGTTGCACTGACCTGTCATACTAATCTGAAGCCCATCCCACCTACACTATTCCATGTACGTCCATATGCTTGTCCAATGACGACTTAAATGTACTTAAAGTTGGCAAATTTACTACAGTTGCAGGAAAAGCATTTCATACCCTTACTACTTTCTGAGTAAAGAAGCTACCTCTGACATCTGTCCTATATCTATCACCCCTCAGTTTAAAGCTATGCCCCCTCATGCTTGCTGTCACCATTCTTGGAAAAAGGCTCTCCCTGTCCACCTTATCTAACCCTCTGATTATCTTATATGTCTCTATCAAGTCACCTCTCAACCTTCTTCTCTCCAACAAAAACAGCCTCAAGTCCCTCAGCCTTTCCTCATCAGACCTTCACTCCATACCTGGCAACATCCTAGTAAACCTCCTCTGCATCCTTTCCAATGCTTCCACATCCTTCTTATAATGCAGTGACCAAAACTGTACACAATATTCCAAGTGCGGCCGCACCAGAGTTTTGTACAGCTGCAGCATAACCTCCTGGTTCTGGAACTCGATCCCTCTATTAATAGAAGCTAAAACACTGTATGCCTTCTTAACAACCCTGTCAACCTGGGTGGCAACTTTCAAAGACCTGTGTACATGGACACCGAGATCTCTCTGCTCATCTAACTACCAAGAATCTTATCATTAGCCCAGTACTTTGCATTCCAGTTACTCCGAACAAAGTGAATCACCTCACACTTGTCCACATTAAACTCCATTTGCCACCTCTCAGCCCAGCTCTGCAGATGGGGCTATTCTCCTGAGTGCAGATTGTGAATGGCAGGTCAATGGTAGAAGTATTCAAAGTCATGCTGGACTTTGATTGTGCATGAAGAAACGAGAAGGTTGATAGGTGGAGTCGAATGAAGAGATGTCTGAAGAGAGGAGAGGTGATGGCCTGTGGTAATATTGTGTGACTTTATACCCAGAGACCTAGGTAATGTTTTAGGAATCTGGCCATGGCAGATGGTGAAACGTGAATTCATTAGAATTCAGGAAGTGAGATTCTAATGAGGACCATGATACCATTATTGATTATTGTGGAAAAAAAACCCATCTGCTTCATGAATGAGAAGAGAAAGCTCTTGCTCTTACCTGGTCTGACCTATATCTGGTTCCAAATCCACCGCAATGTGGTTTTCTTTTTCCTTTTCTCATTCTTCTTCTCTCTTTTGAAAGTTTCTTTCAAAGTAGTGGGCGGCACGGTGGCACAGTAGTGGGCGGCATGGTGGCACAGTGGTTAGCACTGCTGCCTCACAGCGCCTGAGACCCGGGTTCAATTCCCGACTCAGGCGACTGACTGTGTGGAGTTTGCACGTTCTCCCCGTGTCTGCGTGGGTTTCCTCCGGGTACTCCGGTTTCCTCCCACAGTCCAAAGATGTGCGGGTCAGGTGAATTGGCCATGCTAAATTGCCCGTAGTGTTAGGTAAGGGGTAAATGTAGGGGTATAGGTGGGTTGCGCTTCGGCGGGTCGGTGTGGACTTGTTGGGCTGAAGGGCCTGTTTCCACACTGTAAGTAATCTAATCTAATCTAATCTTCTAGTGTTTCTTTAAAAAAATGACCTTACCTTGCGGAGAGAGCACCTGAGGGCCAGAGTGGAGCAGGCTAGCGGCCTGGAGCAGAACTGGGATGGTTATTGTCTGAGGGCCAGTACAGTCAGTGACTTGCAAGCCCTGGTCAGACCACATTTGGAAGCTATCAGCATTGATTTACTGCAGGCCCTTTATAGAAAGACAGGAATGTTTGTCTTTTTAACTTAATTTCTCATTTTTCTAACTTACACTATGTATAACTGAACTGTAATGTAACATTTTTTCTTTAGTTCTCTATTTTTGTATCTACGATTTGTAGCTAAGATAGCACGCTGTGTGGCAACATTGTAAACCTTTCACTTTGAGACTTAAGTATTAGGCCCTTAATTGCTTTCTGCGATGCAGGCAGGGCCGGACAATACACTTTGGCCTCGCGAGTGACGCCCACATGTTCTGAATGAATAAAAAAAATTTTGAAGCAAAGAACATGCATACGCTCCAGTTAGGTCAAAGGGCAAGTTTCTGTGCTGTTAATATTAGTAAAACGCTGGGCACTGAGGCATGTGGTGAACTACTGAGTTAAGGCACTTCAGTCATAAATTCACAGAGAAGAAGTCTTGACTTTTGTTTCACAATCCAGTCTGACAGAGCATGGCCTCTCCCACCACTGAAAAATCAGATGTTCCAAAATTGGAATGAATTGGGTATTTGACCAATTCCATTTTAACCCTGTATTTGCTCATTTTTGCCAGGCGTAAGGGATAAAAATTCCCTACTTCAGATAAAAGTATTAAAAGGAAAAGCTATGTCAGCATCATGCACATGGTCACACTACAGAAGGAGGCCACTCTGTCCATCATATTTGCACTGGCTCTCCAAAGGAGCCATTCCCAAACATTTCTCCTTGTGGCCCTGTGCAGTCTTCCCTTTCTGGCAAAAGACCAATTCCATCTTGAATACTTCAATTGAACTTGCTTTCATTAAACCATTAGGCAACATGTTCCAAATCCCAACCACTCACTGTGAAAGGAAGGTTATCCTCATGTCATCATTGCTTCTTTTGCTGATCATCTTCCTGCTTTGCCCTCCTGTTCTTGACCCTTCTGCCAATGGGAACCATCTCTCCCTATACAGTCAGTGCAGACCCCTTATGACTGTTTCCACTTCTACCAAATTTCACCTTGACTCTTTCATCTCGAAGGAGAAAGTGAGGACTTCATTGCTGGAGATCAGAGTTGAGGACGTGGTGCTGGAAAAACAAGCAGGTCAGGCAGCGTCCAAAAGCAGGAGAATCAATGTTTCGGGCATAAGCCTATTTTCAGGCATAATTTCTAATGAAAGGCTTATGCCCAAAACATTGATTCTCCTACTCCTCGGATGTTGCCTGACCTGTTGTGCTTTCCCAGCACTACACTCTCTTTCAACTCTCAGGAGAAAAATTCCAAACTCCCCAGTATATCCATTTAACTGAAATTCCTAATTTCTGAAACATTTTTATGGACTTTATTGTATTCATTCTAAATCCTTCACAACTTTTCTGAAGTGGGATGCCCAGACCAGAACACAGTAGACTGGTTGAGACTGAATCAGTGTTCTATACAGGATTAGTGGAAACTTTTTGTCATGTAATCTACATGTCTATGAATAAAGCCTGGGATGTTGTATTCTTTATTAACAATGTTCTCAGCCTGCCCCTGCCATTCTCTAAACGGCATTCAGTAAAGTATGGACATATACACCCAGCTCCCTTTATTTCTGTCCCATCTTTAGAAGAGTTTTTAATCGTCTCTCATGTTCTTTCTTTCAAAGTGAATCATTTCACATTTCTTTGTATGAAAATATATTGCAGTTTTTCACACCATTCCACTGGGGTGGCACAATGGCTCAGTGGTTTGCTCTGCTGCCTCACAGCACTAGGGACCTGGATTCAATTTCCAACTCGGGCAGCTGTCTGTGTGGAGTTTGCACATTCTCCCTGTGTCTTTGTGGGTTTCATCCCACAGTCCAAAGATGTGCAGGTTGGGTGAATTGGGTGTGCTGAATTGCCCTTAGTGTTAGGTGCATTAGTCAGGAGTAAATGGGGGTGGGGGTGGGAGTAGCTCTTCAGAGGGTCGGTGTGGACTTGTTGGGCCGAAGGGCCTGTTTCCACACTGCAGGGCATCTAATCTGAATGCTTTTCATTTTGAAGTATCCTCCTCATAGTTTGCAATACAGTCGAGTTTCATGCCATCGCAAATTTTATAACTGTGCCCTGCAACACGATGTCTAGATCATACAACATATCAAGAAGAGTGAAGATGCTAACATAAACCATTGGGAAACATCATTACAAATCTTCCTCCAGTCTAAGAAGAACACCCCCATTCTGTTTTTCACCCCATTTCATATCGATGTTGCTACTGCCTGTTTATTATTCTATAAGCTATAACTATACTCAGAAATCTGGTTGTAAAGCATTTTATTGAAAGTCCTTTGGATACCTGTGTACACAGCATCAACAGTGTTGTCCTGATTAAACCTACCTGTTAATAATTCATGAAAGCAAGTTCAGTATCGTTTTCTCTTGATAGATCCATAATGATTTTTACTAATACACCCACTCAAGTGACTATTAATTTTGTCCCAAATCGTTTTTAGAAGCTTTACCATCACTGAGGTTGGAAAAATATCTGGCTTCCAAAGATTTGTTGAAATAAGTAGAACTGAAAATTTTCCTTCGTGATATGCTTTCTTATCGACTAGGGACTTAGTTACTGTGTTATTCATACTGCGTAGGCAGGTAAAGTAGATCATATAAATGGTTTTAGTAATTGAAAACACTCACTCTGCAACATTCTGTGGAACTCGTTCACAACAGTCTTGCTTTTGAAATAGGTTAAATAGTGTTGAGGCAAGAAAGCCAGTCCTGTTTGCCATGCATTGATGTTTTTCAGGACAATGTGGTTTATGCAAAGATGAAGGCAAAGCTAAAGAGGGCAGCGAGCAATTGGACTGCACCTGAGTCTATTTTTTGAAAGCTATTGACTGGTTTAGCTGGACATCTTAAAAAGGATACTTTCACTCATCAAATAGCCATTAATTAAATAACCCATTAGAGCTGAATTTGTAAGTATGCTGTTTTGGTAATTATTGAAAGAACAAGACTTGAAATATTTTTCTCTTATGTGTGTTTTGTATTTGGTGAGAGGCAGAATTCAAAAGGATATAGATGTCAGAGGAAGATGTGATCTGACATAGTGGCAGAACGACACAAAGAGGCAGGTTTCAAAATGACTCAGTTATATGTACTACAGCAGATTAGACTAGGCTGGATTCAAACCTAGTTCACAATGAGAAAAGGCCCACAGTTGCTCATCCACTTTGTCACTCACTCTTCCTGTACAAAAAATTAAAACTCACACAACACCAGGTTATAGTCCAACAGGTTTAATTGGAAGCACACTAGCTTTCGGAGCGACGCTCCTTCATCAGGTGATTGTGGAGGGCTCGATCGTAACACAGAATTTATAGCAAAAATTTGCAGTGTGATGTAACTGAAATTATACATTGTATAATTTCAATGTATAACAATGTATAATTTCAGTTACATCACACTGTAAATTTTTTGCTATAAATTCTGTGTTACGATCGAGCCCTCCACAATCACCTGATGAAGGAGCGTCGCTCCGAAAACTAGTGTGCTTCCAATTAAACCTGTTGGACTATAACCTGGTGTTGTGTGATTTTTAACTTTGTACACTCCAGTCCAGCACCGGCATCTCCCAAATCATGTACAAAAAATAACTGAGAGAGATCAATATTCAATATGCTGTCACTGTTTCAAGTTTCAGAATAATCTCCTCAGTCAGGAAAAGGTCACCACTGGTGGTCAGAAAATCAACCTGCATCTTTTTAACATATAATCTGGGTCATCAATTGTAGAAGAATAGAGGTGCAGATGCTTGACAATGACAAATGCTTCAGTTCATGGATGAGGGACCTCATAGCTTGGGAAAAATGATTGCAAACAGGTTTATAATTTAAAAAAAACATTTATAACATCATTCTTTATTGCAGTCTTCTAATGAGAATCTATTATAAAAAATAAATTGTTGGTGACAGAAATGTAATTACTTTCTTTTTCATTTAAATATGATTGGTAAAGGATGGTGTGATTCAGACTCAACATCCCTATCCATCACTAAAGGACACATTGAATTTGATCTCAACTATTTGGTTTGATGGAAGTGTCTTCTAATGAAGATTATCCTAAACTAAGACTAATATATAAACTATGGCTAATTAAATTTATCTCTGACTGTTAACCGGCATTGAACTAATGGCTTTTAGAATAGAACATCATTTCAAAATAAATGGAAACAATCAAAAACCAAAATTACTCATGACAAGAGTTAGGATGTGGTTTCAAAGGCATGCACTAGCTTACACCAGCTTGCCAAAGTGTTCTGGAAGTTATTGAGTTTGTCATTGAATGAGTTAGGGAATACAAGAAGAGGTGGGGAAGGTACCACTTGAACCCTGTCTGGCAACTCTCCAGCTCAACTAACTCCAAGGTGGATTGCTGTGCATTATCCTATTATGTTGATGAAGACCTGTTCCACTGGATGTATGTTTGTAGTATGGGAAGACTTCCTTTTATGCTGGTCATCTGCCTATTACAAACATTATTGACGTGTGTTAACGTGTATCCTGGCAAGGAGCTCTTCCTGTGAATGAGCCAGCAGCAAGCTTACCACAGACAGTGTGAATGACAGAAGTACTAAGTATTATTAAAGTGAGAAATAGTAGTGAAGACAATAATGGGCTTCTAGAAATAGAGGGAGATTTATAGGAGGAGGCCAGTCAGCCTATCGTACCTGCATTGGTTGCAAATGAGTTATTCAATTCTTGGTCCAAAGTCTTGTAGTTTACGGCACCTCAGTTGCAAATACAAATATAGAACATAGAAAACAGAACATTACAGCGCAGTACAGGCCTTTCGGCCCTCGATGTTGCGCCGCCTGTCATACTAATCTGAAGCCTATCCCACCTACATTATTCCATGTACGTCCATATGCCTGTCCAATGACAACTTAAATGCACTTAAACTTGGCAAATCTACTACCAATACAGGCAAAGCATTCCATACCCTTACTACTCTCTGAGTAAAGAAACTACCTCTGACATCAGTCTTACACCTATCTCCCCTCACTTTAAAGTTGCGTCCCCTCGTGTTTGCCGTCCTCATACTTGGAAAAAGGCTCTCCCTGTTCACCCTATCTAACCCTCTGATTATCTTGTATGTCTCTATTAAGTCACCTCTCAACCTTCTTCTCTCTAATGAGAACAGCCTCAAGACCCTCAGCCTTTCCTCATAAGACATTCCTTCTATACCAGGCAACATCCTAGTAAATCTCCACTGCACCCTTTCCAGAGCTTCCACATCCTTCTTACAATGCGGTGACCAGAACTGTACACAATACTCCAAGTGTGGCCATACCAGAGCTTTGTATAGCTGCAGCATAACCTCCTGATTCCGGAACTCAATCCCTCTATTAATAAAGGCCAAAACACTGTTTGCCTTCTTAACAACCCTGTCAATCTGGGTGGCAACTTTCAATGATCTGTATACATGGACACCGAGATCACTCTGCTTATCTGCACTCCCAAGAATCTTACCATTAGCCCAGTACTTTGCATTCTGATTACTGCGTCCAAAGTGTATCACCTCACACTTGTCCACATTAAACTCCATTTGCCACCTCACAGCCCAGCTCTGCATCCTATCTATATCTCTCTGCAACCTACTACATCCTTCATCACTATCCACAACTCCATCGACCTTAGTGTCATCCGCAAATTTACTAACCCCTCATCCAGGTCATTTATAAAAATGACGAACATCAGTGGACCCAATGCTGACCCTTGCAGTACGCCGCTAGTAAATGGATACCAAGATGAACATGTTCCATCAACTACAACCCTCTGTTTTCTTTCAGCAAACCAATTACTGATCCAAACTGCTATGTCTTCCACAATCCCATTCCTCCCCATTTTGTATAATAGCCTACTGTGGGGAACCTTATCGAACGTCTTGCTGAAATATCTTAGGTATCTGAAGTATCTTAAATGCATCATTTGAAGGTGTTAATCAAGCACATTAAAAATGTAGTGAAATCTTGACTCCTAATTAGGCTTAACCTTGAAAAGGGGAGGATTGACAGTGCAGTTTGTTGGATTCATTGAGTAAAAATGACAACAACGCTTCCACGTCAGCACTCAAAAACCCCAAGGGCTCAGCTGGCATCTTTGTACCATCTCTATTTTCACTTCTATGGTGCGGCTTCTCTGCTTTGGTTACAAAGAAGGATCTTGCATTGACCTCCAAGAGCCTGCAGTGTGCCTATTACCTTTCCCTCACTGGGACAGACCAAAGTCAAGCTCGATGGGTCTTCAGTGTTGCTCTGAATGCGCTCTCCACACCATTTCTAAACTTTCATACGGTGACTACCAACAGATCTGATATTTCATGAACCCTTCTTGAGCTGGGACCAATTGGCACTTGAGACACTGCAATTTTGTGCCTGGCTTGGCTTACCTGGTGTGAATGGCAATGAAAAAAACTAGCACAACCTAGTGGAAGCTCCCGGCCTATACAGAAAGGATGCAGTCTGTACCCTCTGTTTGCAACTCATGGCATTTGCTTCTCAAATGAACCTTCTGAAGCCTGCAGTGATGCCAGAATTTGATATTACGAGCCAACACTTGGCTGGGTTATTCCAGATCAGACTGAGTTCAAAATGTGGGAGGTCAGAATGCATTTATCTGAACTGGATTGTCAAAACCTTATTCACAATTCAAATCAATTTCCAGACTGATAATTTTCTCATTCAGGTCTGAAATACAGACAAAAGTACAGCCACGGTATTTTTCTTCTTTTTAAAACAATGAATCAAGACAGTCCTGGGAAATGTTCTCAGAATTCAGTGCGTGTCTGTAAACAACGTTAAGAATGAAGAATTTAGTGTCACAGTTCAGAGAAAGCAAAGATGACTTATATTCGCCAGCCTGAAATTTAATTAAGTTGATAAAAAAGTTGGCATACTCTACACTTACATAAGTGTACATTTAGTTTGCATATTAATGAATGGCTCATTGCAGGTCACTTAGAAAGGTTAATTACAAATATTATAACCTTGTGATTTATGTCTCGGCAAATAGTATTTCCAAATGCTGATATACACTGTTTAGTGGAAATGATGCAGAGTTGAGAGATTTATTTAATTACTGAAAAATATATGCACTATGCATGGGAACCTTCACACCTCAACAACCCTTGCATTGTAGCTTCCTGCAGTGTGCAGTCAAACCAAATTTCTTTGTGAGGATGTGGTGTGAGGGGGAGTTTCCATCCAACACATGCATGACGTTAATTCTTTGGGTCCTGCAGGTTATTCTATAAACTCACACACCCAGAAATATAAAACGAAACACACAAGTTCTACAGGCAGAAAGAATTTGGTTGATGGTTGAAATTTGTCTGAAAATTTGTATTTTTTAAAGTGTTTTTATCAGTCTTCGCTTTTTGGAGCTGAATTTGAAACATCGCGCTCATTGCTACCCTCATGTATCCAAATTATGAGAACTTCAACCACATAGAAGGGTGGGGGTCAACTCATATTGAATTTTCTTTTTATTTTCCATTGCCGTTACCCACCTTCAAGTTAAACAGCTGCTAGTAATTCCAGTTAAGCTTCTCTTCCCTGTTTAACTTGTTCCACCTATAAGTTTGTACACGTCCACACAGAATAATGACTGCTGACAGGAAAAATTGACAGAGTAACAGGGAAAGAGCAACAGCATGTGATTAATTGGCAGCCCTTTAAAAACCATTGGCACAGCCATGCCAGACTGAATGGTCTTCTTCTCTACTATTCCATAATTATAAGACCATAAGACATAAGAGTGGCAGTAAGGCCATTCGGCCCATTGTGTCCACTCCGGCCATTCGGCCCATTTAGAAACCTCATCCTTAATGATGAACTCTAGAGGTTAGGCTAATTGGCCTGTAATTTTCCATCTATTGTCTTGATCCTTTCTTACAACAGCGATCTTCCAATCATCCGGGACTTTCCCTGACTCCAGTGACGTTCAATCATAGCTAATTTCTAATATTTCTAATATTGCTGGCTAGCCTACCTTCATATTTGATCATCTCCTTCCTTATTTTTCTCTTTGTTATCCTCTGTTTGTTTTTGTAGCCTTCCCAATCTTCTGATTTCCCACTGCTCTTAGTCACTTTATAGGATCTCTCTTTTTCTTTGATGCATTTCCTGACTTCCTTTGTCAGCCATGGCTTTCTAATCATGGCTGATGGACATTTCAACTCCACTTACCCGCATTCCCCCCGTAGCCCTTAATTCCTTGTGACATCAAGAATTTATCAATCTCTGCCTTGAAGACATTTAGCGTCCCGGCCTCCACTGCACCCTGTGGCAATGAATTCCACAGGCCCACCACTCTCTAGCTGAAGAAATGTCTCCGCATTTCTGTTCTGAATTTACCCCCTCTAATTCTAAGGCTGTGTCCACGGGTCCTAGTCTCCTCGCCTAACGGAAACAATTTCCTAGCGTCCACCCTTTCCAAGCCATATATTATCTTGTTAGTTTCTATTAGATCTCCCCTTAATCTTCTAAACTCCAATGAATACAATCCCAGGATCCTCAGCCGTTCCTCGTATGTTAGACCTACCATTCCAGGGATCATCCGTGTGAATCTCCTCTGGACATGCTCCAGTGCCAGTATGTCATTCCTGAGGTGTGGGGACCAAAACTGGACACAGTACTCCAAATGGAGCCTAAGCAGATCTTTATAAAGTCTCAGTAGCACATCGCTACTGAGTGGCTTTTATATTCCAACCCCCTTGAGATAAATGACAACATTGCATTCACTTTCTTAATCACGGACTCAACCTGCATGTTGACAAGCGAGGGACACCGCTTGTCACCGGTTGCCATTCCGAAAAAGAACCTTTTATCCCAACTCTCTGCCTTCTGTCAGACAGTCAATCCTCAATCCATCCCAGTAGCTCACCTCGAATACCATGGGCCCTCACCTTACTCAGCAGCTTCCCGTGTGGCACCTTATCAAAGGCCTTTTGGAAGTCTAGATAGATCACATCCACTGGGTTTCCCTGGTCTTACCTTTTTGTCACCTCGTCAAAGAATTCCAACAGGTTTGTCAGGCTCGACCTCCCCTTACTAAATCCATGGTGAGTTGTTCTAATCCGACCCTGCTCTTCCAAGAATTTAGAAACCTCATCCTTAATGATGGACTCTAGAATTTTACCAACAATCGAGGTTAGGCTAATTGGCCTGTAATTTTCCATCTTTTGTCTTGATCCTTTCTTACAAGAGCGATCTTCCAATCATCTGGGACTTTCCCTGACTCCAGTGACTTTTGAAAGATCTCAACCAACGCTTCCGTTATTTCCTCAGCCACTTCCCTCAGAACTCTAGGATGTATCCCATTGGGACCAGGAGATTTATCAATTTTAAGACCTTTTAGCTTTTCTAGCACTTTCTCTTCTGTAATGGTAATCATACTCAACTCAGCCCCATGACTCCCTTTAATTGTTGGATTTTGATCCTCTCCTTACTTACTTCTCTCTTTGTTATCCTCTATTTGTTTTTGTAGCCTTCCCAATCTTCTGATTTCCCAGTGCTCTTGGCCACTTTATAGGATCTCTCTTTATCTTTGATGCATTTCCTGACTTCCTTTGTCAGCCATGGCTATCTAATCCCTCCCCGGATAATCTTTCTTTTCTTGGGGATGAACCTCTGTACAGTGTCCTCAATTATACCCACAAACTCCTGCCTTTTTTGCTCTACTGTCTTCCCTGCTAGGCTCTGCTTCCAGTCGATTTTCGTCAGTTCCTCTTTCATGCCCTCATAATTACCTTTATTTAACTGTAATACTATTACATCCAATTTTGCCTTCTCTCTTTCAAACTGCAGACTGAACTCTACCATATTATGATCGCTGCTTCCTAAGTGTTCCCTTACTTTAAGATTTTTTATAGTCTGGTTCATTACATCGCACTAGGTCCAGAATAGCCTGCTCCCTTGGGGGCTCCATGACAAGCTGTTCCAAAAAGCCATCCCGTAAGCATTCCATGAATTCCCTTTCTTTGGATGCACTGGCAACATTATTTACCCAGTCCACCTGCATATTGAAGTCTCCCATGATCACCGTGACCTTGCCTTTCTGACATGCCTTTTCTATTTCCCGGTACATGTTGCGCCCCTGGTCCTGACCACTGTTAGGAGGGCTGTACATAACTCCCATTATGGTTTTTTTGCCTTTGTGGTTCCTCAATTCCACCCACACAGACTCCACATCATCCGACGCTATGTCATTCAGTGCCATAGATTTAATTTTGTTCTTAACTAACAAGGCAACCCCACCCCCTCTGCCCACCTCCTTGTCTTTTCAATAAGTTGAAAATCCTTGGATGTTTAACTGCCAGTCCTGTCCCCCCTGTAACCACGTCTCTGTGATGCCTACCACATCATAATCATTCACGATAATTCTTTATCAAGCATCCACCATTGGTTATGTTATTCCTTACCTCAGGAAATGCTCATTTTGTTGAACAACGTTCTAATATACTTGTATATTTGTTGATGACCAGAAGCAGAGGATGGGGCATTCTGCATATTTGACATGTATCAGGAATATTTCTGAATGTTTTATGCCATTATGGAATATTTAGACTTAAAATAGTGAAACATCCTACTGGACGCATTGACTTTTTTGAGCACTAAATAGGGGGAAGAACAATAGATTTAGCTGTAGAAAGACCTGCTTCTGATCCAAACTGACTTGATCTCATTACTAATCCCATGGGACCCATTTTTTAGCCAACTCAATTGGCACTTTATGTGCAAGCCTGATTGATATTGAGCATGACTAGTGTTGAGACAATTCCAGCTAATCCTTATGGTCACCCAGTGGTTTTTAAAAAAATCATGGAAGTTTTCTGTGGAGTCAGGAGGCAACTAACAAACCATCATCTTTTTCTGTACCGTCCCAGCACATTTAAAATCACAGAATCCCTACAGTGTGGAATGTGCAAGCTGCACACAGAAAGTTGCCCGAATTGAACTCAGGTCCCTAACACTCTGAGGCAGCAATGCCAACCATTGAACCACCATGCCACCCCAACTTGGATTTAAACAGTATGGATTCTTCTCTAGGAGTAGACTGCTTGTGGGACCACAAATAACACTGACAGATTTCCCCAAACATCGGCCCAAGAACAAATTCTTGGCGATCCTCATCAGACTAATTTCTCTCACTTGAAGAAGCTCTCTTCCTCCCTCTACAAGGATTTCAGTGAGTCCCTCTCTCACTGCACCCCCCAGGTCATCTCCTCTGCACAGAAGCTCTTCAGCCACGTTCTCAAACAGACTCGTTACCACAGCCACATCTCCTTCCTCAGCACCTGCCTAAGGAACCGACTGATCCCACACGGACTCCGGACTACATTCCAACCAACAAAATTTGGACCCAATCAGGACAACCTGTACCTACAACAAATCCGAAGCCTCCAGCAACAGACCTCCCTCCGGCCGCCTGGGAACCCTCCAACCACAAGGTATGAATTCAGATTTCTCCAGCTTCCTCATTTCCCCTCCCCCCACCTTGTCTCAGTCGGTTCCCTCAACTCAGCACCGCCCTCCTAACCTGCAATCCTCTTCCTGACCTCTCCGCCCCCACCCCACTCCGGCCTATCACCCTCACCTTGACCTCCTTCCACCTATCCCACCTCCATCGCCCCTCCCCCTAGTCCCTCCTCCCTACCTTTTATCTCAGCCTGCTTGGCTCTCTCTCTTATTCCTGATGAAGGGCTTATGCTCGAAACGTCGAATTCTCTATTCCTGAGATGCTGCCTAACCTGCTGTGCTTTGACCAGCAACACATTTGCAGCTAATTTCTCTCACTAGCATAACCAAAGTTAAGAACAGATTCTGAAACATCTTCATCCTCTTCTCTTCACTGTATACATCAATTATCTTAGCCTGCTTAAGCAAGTATTGCAATCCAATTCATTTAAAATGGGGCACAATATGGTGCCTGGCTGACAATTTTTAACATTGACCAATGTAGCATGGCTCACATGGATTGGGCAAATAATTAGCATGGGTGCACTATGGGCACAATTTTTCCCTCCCTGAGGTGGTGAGAACAATTGAGAACATTATAGTTAATTGGCTGACAGTCCTAACATGAGATTCTCACCATTGAGAAAAACCATCACATTCAGTTCCCTCACATTTTCTGATGATACCCATACCAAACCCTGGCTGTAAAACGCTTCAAAGAATCTTCAGACCTCCACCACAGGAAAATGAAACATTGCTAATGTTTTGACTAGGGTTATTATAGAACAGACCATAGTACTCTTTAAGGTTCTGATGTTTGGACCGGTTAGGCTCAGTATACCTGAAACAGGGTGAACCATTGCATAAAGGTTGCCCAAAGAGAGCATGTGTTAGCTGAGGAGGTTATGCAAGAGAGACAGGGGAAACATCTGTGGAGTTATGGTGGAGGAGGAACAGGAGAGATGTCAAAGAGAGAAAAATGAGGTAATAGTCCAGAGAAGCAGAAAAAGTCTCTTGGCCCCTACTTCCTGGATGCCTGAGTTGAGTTGAGAAATTAAAATGGTAAGTAGTATTTTGATTTGCACAGTTTGGGGAAAATTACTGCTTGCTGTAACACATATTCCAAAGCGCTTGACTAAGTTTTCCATTTGATTGATGTAAATAACAAATATTGAGCTTCTCTTTCAAGTGGGGCTCTGATATCCTCAGCTCTGTAAAAGTTCCAGGGCCTTTGTAAAGCTTCCTGAGACCAACATTTATACTAGTGATATCGTGACCACTTCCACTACCCTACACTCCTCAGCACAGGAGAATTGAAAAAAGCACTAGGGGAAGAGAAGATGAAATATAAGTTAGCTATTAATATAAAAAATTGATTACATGAGGCATTTCAGATATCTAAAAGGTAAGACACAGGCAAGAGTGGACATTGAATTGCTGGAAAATGAGATTGGTGTAGTAGTAATGGGGAGCAAAGAAATGGCGGATGAATTGAATGGGTACTTCGTATTAGTTTTCACAGTGGAAGATACCAGCAGCAGACCAGAACTTCAAGGGAGTCAGGGGACAAAGGTGAGTACAATAGCCATCACTAAGGATAGGATGCTGGAGAAACTGAGAAGTTTGAAGGTGAATAAATCACCCAGCCCAGATAGACTACACTCCAGGCCTCTGAAGGAGATTGCAGAGGCATTGATTGTGATCTTTCAGGAATCATTGGAATCAGGGACGGTCCCAGAGGACTGGAAAATTGCTAATGTAACACCTCCCTGTTTCAGAAGGAAGGGAAGCAAAAGGCAGGAAACCATGACCACAGTCTCCATTAAGATTTTAGAGTCCATTATTAAGGGTGAGCTTGTGGAGTACTTGGAAGTGCACAGTAAAATAGGCTGAGTCAGCATAGTTTCATCAAAGGGAGGTCATACTGGACAAGAATTATTTGAGGAAGTAATGAGCAACTTAGAAAAAGGAGACCCTGTTGAAATAATCTATTTGGATTTCCAGAAGGTCTTTGACAAGTTGCCGCACAGGAGGCTGTTAAATAAGTTAAGAGCCCATGGTGTTAGTGTCAAGGTACTGGTATGGATAGAGGATTGGCTGATTAGCAGAAGACAGAGAGTAAGGTTAAAGGCGTTTCTTTTAGGATGGTAAATGGTGGCTATTAGAGTTCGCAGAGATTCTTGTTGAGATCACAATATTCACTTTATACATTAACAATCTGGACAAAGGAACTGAGGATATGGTTGCTAAGTTTGAAGATGACACAAAGTGGAGGGATAGACAGTGTTGAGGAAGCAGGGAGGCTGCAGAAGAACTTGGACAGGCTAGAAGAGTGGGGAAATCTGAAACATAAAGGGACTTGGGAGCTTTTGTTCAGGATTCTCTTCAAGTTAACATATAGGTTCACTTGTCAATTAAGAAGGCAAATGCAATGTTAGAATTCATTTCAAAAGGGCTACAAGAACAGAGATATAAGGTTCTGGTCAGACTGTATTTGGAATATTGTGAGCAGATTTAGACTGTATCTAAGGAAGGACGTGCTGGTGTTGGAGGAGGGTCCAGAGGAGGTTTACAAGAATGATCCAAGGGATGAAGGCACAGTTGTGGACACTGTGTGTGTATTCGTTGGAGATGAGAAGGATAAGGGGAGAATCTGATTGAAACTTAAGGAATACTGAGAGGCCTGGATAGACTGGATGAAGAGAAGATGTTTTCACTTTTAGGAGAGACTGGGACCCAACAGCCACAGGGTGAAGGAGTGACACTTTAGAACTGAGATAAGGATCAATTTCTACATCCAGATGCTGGTTAATCTGTGGAACACATTGTCACAGAGGGCTCTGGAGGCAAAGTCATTGATTGCGTTTAAGACAGAGATTGATAGGTTCTTGATCGGTAAGGGGATCAAGAGTTATGGAGAGAAGGAAAGAGAATGGGATTGAGAAACATCAGCCATGATTGAGTGGTGGAGCAGACTCAATGGGCTGAATGGCCTAATTCTGCTTTATATTTTATGGTCCCCAAGCCAAGACTTGCAGACTATGAAGCTTTGTGAGAGGCTGAGTTAGACTGAATGATGAGACTGTGGGTGTGAGGTAGCAGAGAGATGATGGTATCATACACCTGTAGAGGGCATGAATCGCTGGCTTTCTTTCTGCACTATTTACCATCTCTTTTGTAGATTCCAATAACACTGAGCTTCACTGCTAACCATGCCCAGACAGGCTACCATTATCAATGCCAGATTGGACAGATACAGTGCCATATCCTGAAATCACAGCGGGTCAGGCAGCATCCGTGGAGAGAGAGCAAACTAATGATTTGAGCTCTTAATCAGATCTGACATGAAGCATGGAAGGGACAGCATTTGGGCAATATTTGGTGGGGGATGGGTTGGAGTGCTGGGGAGGAAGGATGTTGAAAGTTCGGAATTAGTGATTGAAATGTGAGAATGGCAGAACACCCTGTGTGCCTTACTGCCAGATTGGAAAGACCAGACAATCCCACCGGGACTGGGGAAGGGAGAGAGGATGTGAACACAGAAAATGGAACAGTCAAAGATAAAAGAAAGCAAAGGAATGGGTTCACAATCTGATGGTGGTTAAAAAGAACAATATTGAGCCCAGGAGGTTGTAAAGTGCCTAGTCTGAAGATGAGATGTTACTCCTCCAGGTTGCGCTGTGATTCATTGCAGCATGCTGAGGACAGACAGGTGGGCATGCAAGCAGGACGCTGTGTTAAATGACCAGCTATGGGAAGGTCAGGGTCATGCTTGCACACAGGTGTTCTACAAATCAGTCACCTAGTCTGTGTTTGGTTTATCCAATGTAGATTCTCCAATACAGATTCCAGCATCTGTATTGTTCCTACGTGGTGAATGTTCATTGGTCTGAAGTGTGTTCAATGACTTGTCTAGCTCCCTTTCGAATGGTTGCAACTACTCAACACTGGGTGCAGGAAAACCTTGAAAAGGAAAAGTTTCTTGAGGTTTAATTTAATTCTATGCCTTACCAGCAGATACACTAACCCCTTCTTCTGAACTAAACCAAATTAAATAATTGATTCAATTTTTCAGGAAGATGTCATCCTGTCTTTCTGTGACTGTCATCCAGCAACATCTGCAGGGCACATTCAACAAAGCAGGAAGGCAAAGGAAGCATTGTGATGGCATCTCTTGTGTTGGAAGAGCAACCAACACAGGCTGAGGGAATGTCCTAGTTTGCAGTGTCTGAAGCAGAGTCCAACTGACCTTTAAATATGGAGGCAGACCGTTTGAACCAGAAAATCCTGTCGGAGGCATGGACTTCCAACTTGTTCACCAAGCAATTCCCCGAGCAACTTGTGCAAACTTGCTCGTATCATTAATGACGTAGGACACGCTCGATGTTTTACTTTAACCTCAACAGTTAAAATTGTGCTCTATTTTCAAGGTTTTGAGAGTCTATCCAGAGGGAACGAGGCCTGAGTATTTCAGTGCATTTAACAGTAAACAGCCATATCTGTGTGGGGACGGGATGGAGATGAAAATAGTCGCCACAAGCTAACTATCAGGATGTATAAACTGGATTGACGTGTATAAAACAGATAACAATGAACAAGATTATGCTCCATTTGGAATACTACCCAGTTTTAGCTTCCTCACATAGGCAGAAATACTGAGGAATTAGAAATAAGCTAGAGTAGGCTTCATAAATTAACAAACGGTCAAAAGATATTAGCAATTCCTGTAGTCTCAGAGACTGTGGTCTTTTAAGTGAAAGAAACATAGATTTCTGAAACTTTTAACTGATATTTAACATCATGCAGGGTTGAACTGCCTTGAACTCTTATGTAAATTGGTTTAGTTCAGGTGAAGAAGGGGTTAGTGTATCAGCTGATAAGGCATAGAGTGAGATTAAATCTCAAGAAACCTTCCTTTTTCGAAGTTTTTCTGCAGCACATATTGATTAGTCGCAACCATTCAAAAGGGAGCTAGACAGTTGCTGAAGACATTTCATGGCCAATGAACATTCACCAGGACTGGAGTCACCTCTCGTTCAGAATCTGTGACCTTTTGGTTGTTAGGCCCTTTGGGATTAGAAGAGTTCAGAGTGAAAAGGACCATCAAACTTGCTGCAATTCAACACATTTTGTGCAAATTTTATAATCTAAGTTAATGTCAATTGAACATTTTAACTGAAAGGTTATAGTGGAGTTAAACAGCCTACAGAGGTGAGAGCAGGGACACCACTTCAAAGACTTTACAGGGTGTGTGCTGCTTACACTTCTCCTCATTTAAGAAAGTCTTCTGCCGCAAGAGCACTGAAAAATACTGGTAATTGATGCTAAGGCAAATTTGCTCTGAATGTCAGTACAGATTAGTCAACTGCCTCTGCAGTTGTGGTTTCAATGTTAAGGGTAACAACTTAGGTAAAATATGGCATTCGCAATGTTCCAGCCCATTTCCAGCATGGTCTACATCTAAGATATTCAGGCATTGGAGACAGTACAGAGAAGGTTCCAGGTATGGAGGGATCCCCATATGAGGAGAGATTGAATAGGGTTGGGCTGTATTCACTGTAACTTAGAAGAGTGAGAGGAGACTTTACTGCAACACAAGATTCTTAGTGGACTTGGCAGGGTAAATGTGGAAAGATTGTTTCCCCCTGTGGTAGAATCTAGGAGCAGAGGGCAGCATTAAAGACAGAGATGAGGAGGAATTACTTCCTTCTAAATCTAGTAAATTCTGTAGAATTTTATACCGTGGAGAGTTGTAGAGGTTGGATCATTTACTGCTATTTTGGCTGAGACAGATTTTTAATCAGTTAGGGATCAAGGAAAAGATGGAAAATAGGAGTTGAGGGTTGTCAGATCAGCTACAACCTCATTGAATAGCACATCAGATTCAATGGGCTGAATGGCCTCTTCCTGCTCCTATGGGTTGTGGTCTTATCGATGCTATGTTGCTCAAGGTGCTCAACAGGCAGGCTTGATAGAATTTTAGAATTATAGAATTTTAGATGAACAGGCATTCAGCAGTTTGAGGGATTATCCCCCTCCATCGGTGCTATTTAAAGGCATCAACATTCAATTTTCAGTCGAGGTGTTTTCCATTACTTCCAGGTTTGTAATAGACCAGAATGCTTGAGGAGTTCAGAAAAGTTGGTAAAGTCTGCCTCACTTTTACCCAGTCATGAGGCTGCAGTCATATCTCTCACCAGGTTGAGCAGAGGCAGCAAAGAGAGCAGGCCCAGGCAAGAGGAGGGGTGCTCTCAGCAGGAGACCTTCCCTACTCAGGGGCTTCATGCTTTCCTCCTGGCGCCCGAGATGGCTGAGTTTCGACAAGGATCTGGATATGGAAATGTGCCACCTTCTGGAATTCTATGGAACTGGACGCCCCACTCTCAGAGAAGGGCAATGATGAAGCTAATAGCTGGTATCAGTGTGACTGTTACTTTGAGTTTTTTGTGCTTTCTGGTTGGAATAGATCCCCTACTTTATGGAAACAGGCCATTTGGCCCAGCAGGTCCACACCAACCCTCTGAAGTGTAATCCACCCCGACCCATTCCCGTAACTAATGCACTTAACACTATGGGCAATTTAGCATGACCAAATCACCTGACCTGCACATCTCTATGGACTGTGGGAGGAAACCAGAGGACCCTGAGAAAACCCACGCAGACATGGGGAGACTGTGCAAACTCCAAACAGACAGTGGTCCGAGGCAGGAATGAAGCCCGGAGCCTTGACGCCGTGAGGCAGCTGTGCTGACCACTGAGCCACCATGCCGCCCTAGGTGGCAGGGAAAAAAGTATCTCACAGTTCATTCTTCATCATGATATTTGGACGGTGATAGAGGTCCTGCACACCAGCAAAGGGAGTTTATCATCTTTCTAAACATTGATGACTCTGTCCACAAGGCCGGCCCTGGGACATTGAGATTCACAAAGAACTTGACCCAGCACATTATCAGGGTGCCAAAGCTCCGTTTTTGGGACACCCTGCTGACTTTCATTTGACTGTGGTTCTCCAAAATGAAACCCCAATCCTTAATGTTCAACAGCCAACACTTTACTAGTCCTTTGTCACTGACCATCACAGAATCCTTGCTGCTGAAATGCTGTCACAAAACAACCAATAATGTCATACAAACATCTAATATTTCAAACAACACACAGTTATTCTCCCCTTGTGCATTCTCTTTATGCCTGTCACATACTGCATTTTGTTACAACAAACAAGGGTAAGGCTTATACATTAATGGTAGGGCCTTGCCGTGTTGAGAGACCTAGGGGCGCAGGTACACAACTCTTCAAAGTTTGCTTCGCATATAGGTGGTTAAAAAGGCATTTGGCACACTTGCCTTCATTGTTTAGTCCTTTGAGTTGAGGAGTTGGGAAGTCTTGTTGAGGTGGCACAGGACATTGGTGAGGCCTCTTCTGGAATTCTGTGTTCAGTTCTGGTCACCCAGTTATAGGAAGGATATTGGAGAAAATGAGAACTGCAGATACTGGAGATCAGAGCCAAAATGTGTGGTGCTGAAAAAGCACAGCAGGTCAGGCAGCATCCAAGGAGCAGGAGAATCCACATTTCGGGCATAGCCCTTTATCAAGAATGGCTTCTTGATGAAGGGCTTATGCCTGAACAATTGACTCTCCTACTCTTCAGATACTGTATCGGCGCCATCTTGTGCTCCCACGAGGAGGTTCAGCAGTTCATCAATTTCACCAACTCATTTCACCACGACCTTAAATTCACGTGGACCATCTCAGACACCTCCCTCTCCTCCCGGAACCTCTCCGTCTCCATCAACACTGACCGACTCAACACTGACATCTTCGACAAGCCCACTGACTCCCACAGTTACATGGACTACAGCTCCTCCCACCCTTCCCCTAACTGTGTTCTGTAAAGACCATTCCCTCCACGACTACCTCATTAGGTCCACACCTCCCAACAACCCACCCTCCCCTCCCGACACCTTCCCCTGCCACCACAGGAATTGCAAAACCTGCGCCCACACCTTCCCCTCTCACCTCCGTTCAAGGCTCCAATAGAGCCTTCCACATACATCAGAGTTTTACCTGCACTTCCACATGTCATTTACTGTATCTGTTGCTCCCGATGCGGCGTCCTCTACATTGGGGAGTCAGGACGCCCACTTGCAGAGTACTTCAGAGAATATCTCCAGGACACCTGAAACAACCATTCCCACCAACCCGTAGCTAAACACTTCAACTCCCCCTCCCACACTGCCAAGGACTTTTAGGTTCTAGGTCTCCTCCATCTCCACTCCCTAACCACTGGATACCTGGAGGAAGAACGCCTCATCTTCCGCTTGGGACACTCCAACCAGATGGCATCAATATGGATTTCACCAGTTTCCTCATTTTCCCTCCCCACAGCTTATCCCAATTCCAACCTTTCAAATCGGCACCACCATCATGACCTGTCCATCTCCCTTCCCACCTATACACTCCACACTCCCCTCCAACCTATCACCATGACCCCCACCTCTATCTACATATCACAATCTCAGCTACCATCCCCAGTCTCACTTCTCTCCAATTTAACTCTCCACCCCCTCAGGTCACAGCCTCATTCCTGATTGAAGGGCTTTTGCCCCAAAAAATTGATTCTCCTGCTCCTCAGATACTGCCTGACCTGCTGTGCTTTTCCAACACCACACTCTCAACTCTAATCCCCAGCATCTGCAGTCCTCACTTTCTCCTGCTCCTTAGATGCTGCCTGACCTGCTGTGCTTTTCCAACACCACACTTTTTGACTATATAGGAAGCATATTATCAAGCTGGAGAGGGTTCAGAGGAGATAGGGCGGCACGGTGGCACAGTGGTTAGCACTGCTGTCTCACAGCGCCTGAGACCCGGGTTCAATTCCCACCTCAGGCGAATGACTGTGTGGAGTTTGCACGTTCTCCCCGTGTCTGCGTGGGTTTCCTCCGGGTGCTCCGGTTTCCTCCCACAGTCCAAAGATGTGCGGGTCAGGTGAATTGGCCATGCTAAATTGCCCATAGTGTTAGGTAAGGGGTAAATGTAGGGGTATGGGTGGGTTGCGCTTCGGCGGGTCGGTGTGGACTTGTTGGGCCGAAGGGCCTGTTTCCACACTGTAAGTAATCTAATCTAATTTACCAGGATCATGCTGGGTATAGAAGGTTTAAATTAAAAAGAAAGGCTGGAAAGGTTGGGACTACGTTCACTGTAAAAAAAGAAGTTGAGAGTTGACCTAATGGAAGTTGCCTTTTCCCTAGGGTGATTTCAGGCCAAAGGTCACATTTTTAAGGTGAGTGGACAGAGATTTAAAAAAGGTATGAGACAATTTTTTTCACACAGAGGGTGGTTCGTATGTGGAATGAGAAAGTGGCAGGTACAATTACAATATTTAAAAGATATTTGGATAGGAACAGGAATAGGAAAGGTTTGGAGGGATATGGGCCAGGAGCAGGCAAGTGGGACGAGTTTAGTTTGGGATTATGTTCAGCATGGACTGGTTGGACTGAAGGAGCTGTTTCCATGCTGTATGTTTCTATGACTCTATGCTTGTCTTTGCCAGAACTTGTGCCACAATACTATTGCTAAGGGCCAAGAACAAATTCTGCCCTGCACGCGCAGATGATAAGTGAGCATGCTTAACTAATTCTTTGGAACGGAATTGACAGAGTAAGTGTCGCCATAGTTTTATAAGAAAATGTGCCTTGAATTCTACGACACTTCAGTGTGGCCCATCCTTGTCCTCAAATTTCTCCATGCTCTCATTTCCTGTAAGGAGGTGGCACGGTGGTACAGTGGTTAGCACTGCTGCCTCACAGTGCCAGGATCCCAGGTTCAATTCCGGCCTTGGGTGACTGCCTGTGTGGAGTTTGTACATTCTCCCTGTGTCTGCGTGGGTTTCCTCCTGCAATCCAAAGATGTGCAGGTTAGGTGTATTGGTCAAATTCCCCTAAAATCAGGTGAATATGGGGAATGGGTCTGGGTGGGTTACTCTTCAGAGGGTCGGTGTGGACTTTTTGGGCCAAAGGGCCTGTTTCCATACTGTAGGGAATCTAATCTAATCTCCGGGTCCTCAAGTTCTGGGCTCTTGCTCATCTCTGGCTTGAATTCCTCCACTCTTTGTGGTTATATCAGCAGCTAGCTAGGCTGAGAACTCTGGAATTCCATCCCTAAACCTCTCCACTTCACCACCTCCTCCCTTAAGACACTCCCTCAAGGCTATCTCTTTTCCAGATCTTTCGGTAACCATTCCTCATGTTTACTAACCTTCCTGTGAAACACCTCAGGACATTTCATTCCAGTTAATATTTCTAAAGCTGCAGCTTGTTGTTGTCCGATGCGGGTATTGCAGGGTTGTGGACCATACATCCTCTTCATGCATCCTCAAAGCTTTATCCAATTGACAAAACCGTTCAGGAAATTACCAAGAACTGTCTCTCTGATTGGTTATTCTGGCCACTTCTGGGAGATTATTTTGTCAGCAGAATTGAAATAAGCAGAATGTTGCAAATTGATTCCTATTTAGTGACTATGAAGAGCTGGATATTTAACCACACCCTACACCCCTAATTCCCCTGTTTGATTCTGACCGCAAAATATTTTGCACATGTTTTTGAGCATTTCCCAGGATGAGGTTCCATCCCAATTGCCTATTGGTTTCCATTAGAATAAATAGTAGTCATTGAACAAGGTGATCCAATGGAAATATACCATCAGTGGCGTCAGCTATGTACTGCTTGAATTACTAGATACAAGTGTATTGTTTGAGCTGTTTCTTCGCTGGCCCTAATTTCTATGAATTCTGCCTTCTGTGTTTACTTTACAGATAAAACATTAATTGAAGTGAATATGCCTTGAGAGTAATCAGAAATAATGTAATATGTGACATTATTAACTGAGGAGAAAAACATAATAGTGTATTGGCCACTGTATTTTTGGGATGAGCATTGTTCTCTGTAAATTTTTAAGTTAATGCCAGACCCATTACACAACTCTCGTATGACTCTCGTAAGAAAGCCTGCAAGAGCAAACTGGGATTGTGTGAGGTCTAAGTTTTGCTCACCATTTGCAATGTTTTGAGACCTGAACTCTCATGAGTAAACAGCAAAGATGTTTTCCTAAACATAACTATATAGAGAGGACAGCAAGAGGTGACAGGACATCTTCCTTGTAACTCAATAGACTCAGCCTCCAGTTCTCACTGATCCCTATTACATAACTCCCTTTTGCACATACTCAATAGTTGACACAGAGCCAAGGTACAATTCACTTTCCTTTACATGTCATCCCAAAGTGTCTTATCATACCACTCTCCAGGACATTTTACCTGAAGCCCCACCGTCCCAGGCTCCAATTCCATGTGATCTGATATTGCTATCATATATCCCCCTTTTCACATGCTCAGTATACCCAGAATTAAGGGACAATTTCTTTACCTCTACACCAACTTAGACAGTAAATATTTAACTAGGTCAGAGAAACAAAATGGGACTTTACGTCCTTTTGTGTCCTGGATCTTGTGAAAGCCGCTGTCTCTGGTGTTGAGACAAACACACAAATGCTGGCAGGTACATCTGCATCAGAAAGGAGAAACAGCTGGTAAAGCTAATGATGTAATACCTTTTGCACTCAACCCCTTCTCTGTTCTGTTACTGATGTACTAGTTTCAGATTTCTGGCATTTGATGTCAAGGAAGGCATTTAAAATCTTAACCATGAGTCCATTCACGACATGGGGCTAGAAACATTGCGAACAAAATGCCACGCTCCCAATTATGAGTCAGCATCAGTCATAGGAGAGCTTTTGTCACATGTGGTTAAAGGAAAAAGTTTTAATCAGGCCAGGGAATTTAATCTGATAGCATAAGCACACATTCAGGAAGTGGGAAAGATTGAAAATAATGGCATTTTCCAGTCAGTTCTGTATATGCATATACTTGTTTCAGTTTCTTTATTAAATTCACCCTAATTCATCCACTTTGTTCTTCAAAATTCTTCACTCATTTTCTTTCAAATTTTATAGTAACATTAGTATCTTTCCCTTTTGTTAAAACAGTGTGAAAGCAGTCTGTTCAGCCCATCAAGTCCAAACTGACCCTCCCACAAAGACTCATGCCCTGCATTTCTCATGCCTAATCTACCTAGCATGCAAACCCTAGATACCATGGGCAATTTATGCACAGGGGAAAATGTGCAAACTCCACACTGCCTGTCACCCAAGGGTGGAATGGAACCCAGGTCCCTGCGTTATGAAGCAGCATTGCTAACCATCAAGCCACTTGTCATAGAGTCACAGAGATGTACAGCATCGAAACATACACTTCAATCCAACCCGTCCATGCCGACCAGATATCCCAACCCAATCTAGTTCCACTTGCCAGTACCCAGCACACTTCCCTCCAAACCCTTCCTATTCAGAGACCCATCCAAATGCCTTTTAAATGTTGCAATTGTACCAGCCTCCACCACTTCCTCTGGCAGCTCATTCCATACAAATACCATCCTCTGTGAAAACATTGCCCCTTAAGACGCTTTTATATCTTTCCCCTCTCACCATAAACCTATGCCCTCTAGTTCTGGACTCCCCCACCCCAGGGAAAAGATTTTGTCTATTTACCCTATCCACCCCCCTCATAATTTTGTAAACCTCTATAAGGTCACCCCTCAGCCTCCGATACTCCAGGTAAAAACAGCCCCAGACCGTTCAGCCTCTCCCTATAGCTCAAATCCTCCAACCCTGTCATCATCCTTGTAAATCTTTTTCGAACACTTTCAAATTTCACAAAATCTTTCCGATAGGAAGGAGACCAGAATTGCATGCAATATTCCAAGAGTGGCCTAACCAATGTCCTGTACAGCCACAACATGACCTCCCAACTCCCAACTCAATACTCTGACCAACAAAAGAAAGCATACCATACGCCTCCTTCACTAATCCATCTACCTGCAACTCCACTTTCAAAGAGCTATGAACCTGCACTCCAAGGTCTCTTTGTTCAGCAACCCTCCCTAGGACCTTATCATTAAGTGTATAAGAGCTGAAAATGTGTTGCTGAAAAAGCACAGCAGGTCAGGCAGCATCCAGGGAACAGGAGATTCGACATTTCGGGCATAAGCCCTTCTTCCCGAATCTCCTGTTCCCTGGATGCTGCCTGACCTGCTGCGCTTTTTCAGCAACACATTTTCAGCTCTGATCTCCAGCATCTGCAGACCTCACTTTCTCCATTAAGTGTATAAGTCCTGCTAAGATTTGCTTTCCCATAATGCAGCACCTCACATTTATCTGAATTAAACTCTATCTGCCACTTCTCGACACATTGGTCCATCTGGTCAAGATCCTGTTGTAATCTGAGGTAACTTTCTTTGCTGTCTACTACACCTCCAATTTTGGTGTCATCTACAAACTTACTAATTATACCTCTTAGGCTCACATCCAAATCATTTTTATAAATGATGAAAAGTAGAGGACCCAGTACCAATCCTTGTGACATTCCATTGGTCACAGGCCTCCAGTCTGAAAAACAACCCTCCACCACCTCTCTCTGTCTTCCATCTTTAAGCCAATTCTGTATCCAAATGGCTAGTTCTCCCTGTATTCCGTGAGATCTAACCTTGCTAATCAGTCTCCCTTGGGGAACCTTGTCGAACACCTTACTGAAGTCCATATACACCACATCTACTGTTCTGCCCTCATCAATCCTCATTGCTACTTCTTCAAAAAACTCAATCAAGTTTGTGAGACATGATTTCCCAAGCACAAAGCCATGTTGACTATCCCAAATCAGTCCTTGCCTTTCCAAATACATGTACATCCTGTCCTTCAGGATTCCCTCCAACAACTTGCCCACCACCAAGCTCAGGCTCACTGGTCTATAGTTCCCTGGCTTGTCCTTACTACCTCTCCTAAAGATTGGCCAACCTCCAGTCTTCCGGCACCTCACCCATGACTATCGATGATACAAATATCTCAGCAAGAGGCCCAGCAATCGCCTCTTTAGCTTCCCACAGAGTCCTAGGGTACACCTAATGAGGTCCTGGGGATTTATCCACCTTTATGCATTTCAAGACATCAGCACTTTCTCCGCTGTAATATGGACTTTTTCAAGATGTCACCATCTATTTCCATATCCTTTTCCACAGTAAATACTGATGCAAAATATACATTTAGTATCTCCCCCTTTTCTGCAGCTCCACACAAAGGCTGCCTTGCTGAACTTTGATGGGTCCTATACTCTCCCTAGTTATCCTTTTGTCCTTAATGTATTTGTAAAAACTCTTTGGATTCTCCTTAATTCTATTTACCAAAGCTATTTCATGTCCCCATTTTTCCCTCCTGATTTCCCTCTTAAGTATTCTCTACTGCCTTTAAACTCTTCTAAGGATTCACTCGACTTATCCTGTCTGTACCTCACATTTGCTCCCTTCTTTTTCTTAACCAAACCCTCAATTTCTTTCGTCATCCAGCATTCCCTATACCTACCAGCCTTTCCTTTTACCCTAACAGGAATATACTGTCTCTGCACTCTCGTTACCTCATTTCTGAAGGCTTCCCATTTTCCAGCCGTCCCTTTACCTGCGAACATCTGCCTCCAATCAGCTTTTGAAAGTTCTTGCCTAATACTGTCAAAATTGGCCTTCCTCCAATTTAGAACTTCATCTTTTAGATCTGGTGTATCCTTTTCCATTACTATTTTAAATCTAACAGAATTATGGTCACTGGCCACAAAGTGCTCCCCCACTAACACCTCAGGTAAGCATGCAAGTACAGCAGGTAGTGAAGAAGGCTAATAGCATGCTGGTCTTCATAACAAGAGGGATTGAGTAGAGAAGCAAAGAGGTCCTTCTGCAGCTGTACAGGACCCTGGTGAGACCGCACCTGGAATATTCTGTGCAGTTCTGATCTCCAAATTTGAGGAAAGACATTCTGGCTATTGAGGGAGTGCAGCGTGGGTTCACGAGGTCAATTCCCGGAATGGCGGGACTACCTTACGCTGAAAAACTAGAGCGACTGGGCTTGTATACCCTTGAACTTAAAAGACTGAGAGGGGATCTGATTGAGACATATAAGATTATTAAAGGACTGGACACTCTGGAGGCAGGAAACATGTTTCCGCTGAGGGTGAGTGCCGAACCAGAGGACACTGTTTAAAGATACGATGTAGACCATTTAGGTTAGAGATGAGGAGAAACTTCTTCACCCAGAGAGTGGTGGCTGTGTGGAATGCTCTGCACCAGAGGGCAGTGGAGGCCCAGTCTCTAGATTCACTTAAGAAAGAGTTGGATAGAGCTCTCAAGGATAGTGGAATCAAGGATTATGGAGATAAGGCAGGAACAGGATACCGATTAAGGATGATCAGCCATGATCACATTGAATGGTGGTGCAGGCTCGAAGGGCAGAATGGTCTACTCCTGCACCTATTGTCTATTGTCAGTCACCTGCTCTGCCTTATTTCCCAAGGGTAGGTCAAGTTTTGCACCTTCTCTAGGAGGTACATCCACATACTGAATCAGAAAATTTTCTTGTACACCCTTAACAAATTCCTCTCCATCTAAACCCTTAACACTATGGCAGTCCCAGTCTACGTTTGGAAAGTTAAAATCCCCTACCATAACCACCCTATTATTCTTACAGATAGCTGATATCTCCTTGCAAGTTTGTTTCTCAATTTCCCTCTGATTATTCGGGGGTCTATAACACAATCCCAATAAGGTGATCATCCCTTTCTTATTTTTCAGTTCCTCCCAAATAACTTCCCTGGATGCATTTCAGCACAGCTGTAATGCTACCCCTTATCAAAAATGCCACTCCCCCTCCTCTCTTGCCTCTCTTTCTACCCTTCCTGTAACATTTGTTTCCTGGAACATTAAGCTGCCAGTCCTGCCCATCCCTGAGCCATGTTTCTGTAATTGCTATGATAGCCCAGTCCCATGTTCCTAACCATGCCCTGAGTTAATCTGCCTTCCCTGTTAGGCCCCTTGCATTGAAATAAATGCAGTTTAATTTATTAGTCCTACCTTGTCCCTGCCTGCCCTGACTGTTCGACTCCATTCTGTTCTCAGCTGTACCAGTCTCAGATTGATCTCTTTCCTCACTATCTTCCTGGGTCCCACCCCACCACCTTACTAGTTTAAATCCTCCCAAGCAGCTCTCGCAAATCTCCCTGCCAGTATATTAGTCCCCTTCCAATTTAGGTGCAAACCCTCCTTCTTGTACAGGTCACTTCTACCCCAAAAAGGATTCCAATGGTCCAAAAATGTGAATCCTTCTCCCATGCACCAACTTCTTAGCCATGAGTTCATTTGCTCTATCTTCCTTTTCCTGTCCTCACTAGCTCATAGCACTGGGAGTAATCCAGGTATTACTACTCTCGAGGACTTCCTTTTTAAATTCCTGCCTAACTCTCTGTAATCTCCCTTCAGAATCTCAACTGTTTCCCTTCCTATGTCATTGGTTCCAATGTGGACAATGACCTCTTGCTGGCCCCTCTACACCTTGAGAACATTCTGCACGCTGAGACATCCTTGATCCTGGCACCAGGGAAGTAACACACCATTCTGATTTTTCGCTGCTGGTCACAGTCTTGACTGAATTGATTTCTCTCTTTCTCTCTCTCTTTCACTCCACTATCCTACAGACTGATAAACCACTAAATGTGCTGAAACTATCAGAGTAGCATGGAATACTATATACAATTTGTCTTTAATTAGCTACAGATTGTAGCCAATAATCCTGACATTGTCAAGTTACAGGAAAAGTTACAGGTCGCCATCAAAAGCATAATGGTAAAAAAAAATGGGCTCTAGGATTTAATCCATGATGAATGAGAACAACAAGTAAACAGGCTGTTATTGAAGGTCAGAGTTCCTGACTTGTTTCTAGACAAGTCAAGCTTCAGTCTTAAACAAAAACAGAAATAGCTGGATAAACACAGCAGGCCTGGGGCTTCTGTGGTGAGAAAGCAGAGTTAATGTTTCAGGTTTAGTGAGTGAGTTCAGAAATACCATGATGGATAATAGGTTTAAATTTGGGAAATTGAGAGTATGAAGGTGTGGCTGGAGATGGGTTGAGCTGAATGCAGAAGGAAGTGTCATAGATTTGGGCAGGAGGGGTATGGATGGTGGCAGGTAAAAGAAGGATGGCCTTACTAGTGATTGGACCAGTGGGAGGAGAGAAACCATAGGAGGTAGCATGCTAGGGGGGCTCATCATGAGAATGGACTGTTTAGCTGGAGAGAGGTTATAAAAGGACACATGGCAGTGATTCAGAAGGCAGACATGAGGAACAGATGGGTAATTGAAATCATTATTAAAAATCACACAACCCCAGGGTGTAGTCCAACAGGTTTATTTGGAAGCACTTTCAGAGCGCTGCTTCTTCATCAGATGTTTGACTATAATCTGGTGTTGTGTGATTTTTAACTTTGTCCACCCGAGTCCAACACCAGCACCTCCAAATCATGAAATCATTATGGAGGAAGAGAAGCTCAAGAGATGGGAAGAATATTTCAGTCAGCGTGGGGCCTAGGGATTGGTGGGGCTGCAGAGACAATGAAGGGAAGCTGAAAGCAGTTGAGTAAGTTAGGCAAGTGTTAAAGGAGTAAGGGATTCATGAAGGTGTAGTTTGTGGCTATACAGGCAGGTGTAAATCAGAAGTACACCAAAGCTTTGATTGGAAGCTCCAATAAGGGACAAAAGTACCAGGCAGAATCTTACAGGGATCTGAGCAATGGCAAATTGTGTGGCAGGATCAGTCAACAAATGCAGCAAAGCCCATCTTGGCACAGGGAGCAACTCACTGCATCTTTTAACCCGGTCTCAACAAGGGAGGTAAGATTCTCGCCAGGCAGCAACAAGTTGCCCATTGGTGGGGATTATTATTTGTAAAACACCTTGGTAACAACTCACTCATCTCACTCATATCCAGCCTCCCATTTTACCAAACTCTCTATTTTGTAACTAAGGATTGTACCTTGGTACTCTGTACCTAAATGGCACCATGTGTTGGTGATATTGTTACACTGTAACTAATCTGTAACTGAGGAATCTGTACCTAGGTACCTTTGCACCTAAGATGGTATTATAAGTGGAGATTTATAAACTTTCACTGTACTGATTTGATAATATAGCTAATTCAATTCAATTCATCCAACATACTAGACATCAGGAAACTGGACAAAGAAAGAAAGAGTGAGCACCTGGAGGATTCAACTCACTGCTCACTCCAAATGACCTCCATGTTGGACACTGGGCACCAATTTCTCAGGACTCCCTGTATGGACACTGGCCACACACATTCCAATGTCTATGGGCATTGGAATCCAACATGTGCTAGCCCCTCTGATGCCTCGTGGTACAAGTCTGGTCCATGCGCAGGACAATTCTGTACTCCATTCCTGTGCCTCAGGCTGTGCTAGCAACTCTCATTATAATTGTGCAGCAAGGACATGTACCCAGCTCATGGTCTGGACCAGGCCTGCGTCTCTGGGATTATTAGCTTGCTGCCATACCGCTTACTCACTTTCAGCCTACCTGGATGCTCACAGCATCCCACCTTGCATTGTCTTGCTTTGCTTTACCCTCTCAAGACACCAGGCTCATATTGCTTGGTATTTTAATGCAGACACAAAACCAGGAGGCTTGTCGTGGTTGTCAGCAGACTTCAGTCAAGGAAGATAGCCTTAGCTCCATGGTTCCAGTGAGTCTAGGGCAGCCTCCGAAGCCAGTCCAGATCTGATTCATGATAGTCAGAGTCAGCATTCTCTCTTTACACAGTCGTACACCATGGATACAGCCCCTTTGATACAACCTGTTCATGCTGACTATAATCCCAAACTAAACTAATCTCACCTGCCTGCGTTTGGCCCATATTTCTCCAAACCTTTCTTATGTACTTATCCAAATGTCTCTTAAACGTAATAACTGTACTTGCCTCCACCATGGAGGGGTAAAGAGCCAGATGGTAGGCATCCTTCTTGACTCTTTCTGCTCTGTTATCGACTGTTTTCCTCAGGAAATGAAAGTGGGTGCCACAGCTATTAATGCTAGCATAGCTAGGGAGGTATCCTGAGCAAGTGAGTAGGCAGCTCAGAGGGCTCGTCGAACTGGTGGTGTCGAGGGTTGGGATGGGCAAGAGCGAGAAGGGAAAATATTGCAGGCAGGAATAGAGTGGTACAGCAATTATGGTTCATGGTAAGTTTACGGATAGCAAAGGCTTGGTATTTATTTTCTGCGCAGAAATGTGAGGAAGGATGGTTATTGATTGCCTGGCAATTTCCAACGGGAAAGTGGTAGGTGAAGTGTAGTGAGCAGGACGGGAAGGAAGTTAGATTTCAGTTAGACTTATCGGGACAATCAGCAAGCAACAAACATGGCATACCTGAGGTTTGTGGTTTCTAAGGAGGCAATCATGGATATCTTGACAAGCCCTTCTCTTGGCCTCTCACTGGGTGGCACGGTGGCACAGTAGTTAGCACTGTTACCTCTCAGCACCAGAGACCCGGGTTCAATTCCCGCCTCAGGCAACTAACTGTCTGTAGAGTTTGTACATTCTTCCCGTGTCTGCGTGGGTTTCCTCTGGGTACTCCAGTTTCCTCCCACAGTCCAAAAATGTGCAGGTTAGGTGAACTGGCCATGCTAAATTGCCCATAGTGTTAGGAGAAGGGGTAAATGTAGGAGGGATGGGTCTAGGTGGGTTGGTCTTCGGAGGGTCCATGTGGACTTGTTGGGCCGAAGGACCTGTTTCCACACTGTAAGTAGTCTAATCTAAAAAATTGAAGGGAGGCATTGAGGAATAAATGTGGAGTCATGCAAACTTTTGGCAGTAAGTCAAGTGGATGACAGCGAGATAGTAATATACTGAGCATCAGGATTAAGAAGAATGCCCATGAAATAAGAAATGAAAACTGGTCTGACTGGATGACAGGAAGGGGAGGAGACAGGAAAGAGAGACTGGAGAGGGGCCAAGAGAAGGGAGGGGAAATAAAAGAGTATAGATTTCAGGCATCTTACTCCCCTTTTGGAGTATTTGATATTTCTTGGGATACTGTGTATTTTGTTCACAGGTTTTGAGGACCACATAGATCCCCTCATATCCAAAGATCCATCTCTTATTTGATGGAAGGATAATTGATGTGGTCCTCTCTATTGTGCATTAAGTGTATATGTCCTGACAGTACTAAATGATGAATGTGGCTCTCTTTGCAAAGACACAGTTCCTAAGTATGTTGGCACTAATCAAACTGATGCATACTCATGGATCTTCTGCTCAGAGAGGTGGTCAGAGCTGGACAATTAACGAAGTGCCCAAGGCCGTGCTTCAAGGATGTTGGCAGTTTATGACATCACACCGCTCAACATTGATTCTTGTGTCACTGACTGACAAAAGAGGGTAACAGCGATACGTACAGTGGGCTGGCACAAACTACCATAACCACCAGTGACCATCGGGTTTTTGGTCACAAACGGTAACTTGAAAGGCAAGAACCCACAATGACAAGAGGCAGCATGTGAGGTGTTTGTAGTAGACCGACCTTCCCATCTATCAGAAAAATTGTAACAAATGAAGATCCCCGACCTAACTAGGTTGTTTGTTGTGTGTTCATCATTTTTCTTTCCTAGGTTGGCATCATAACAGCAGTAATCATGAAGCATTTGTTGCTGTGGCATTTAGGTGGTATAAAAGTCAACCGATTTCCACGTTAACCGCTCATTATGAGAGCTTAAGAAGATGATGGAATTGGCCTGTACCTGTTCCTTTTGGGTATAAAGGGACACAATTCAGCAAAATAGCTTCCTCATTAGGGGACAAAACTCTCTGGCTCAAAGGTAATGTCTGTTCCCATCTAATAAGCATTTTGACTTTTCAAATTGAGACTTGCAATCACAACAATGTTAAAAATCACACAACATGAAATGATAGTCTAACAGGTTTATTTGGAAGCACTAGCTTTCGGAGCACTGCTCCTTCATCAGGTAATTGTCGCTTAATTAAAAACACTTCTCCTTTGGCCAATCACTTAATTCTTTCCCAATGTGCTGAGATCCTTTGTTGCTTCTGTCATTGGAAAACATGATATTAGGCTGAATTAGCAGCGCACATTACACCAGAACAGTTCTCCTCTTTATTGCAGCAAGATTGAGGCTGCCTTATCAATCCAAAAATGCTGCTGGAGGAGAACCAATAGCAATGATCTGCCTTTGCACTAGGGGGAGACAACATCACAGACAAAGCTGAACTGAAACGTCAAGTGCTTTTGTGGGTGTTGAGGAGTTATTTGAACTTATCAGAGGGCACGTTGCTCAATGCCTATGAGAGCTAGGAAGTAAGGAGTTTTATGTTTAACACTAAACAAAACTTCAATTTAAAAGGAAGTAAAAGTTAAAAGAAAGCAATTAATATTTATTAAATCACTTTGGATATCAGAAAAAAGAAGGCTTGCATTTATATTCCAAGTTGCAAGTACCATTTTGAAGGAGGTAACCAGGAGGATCGTGAATGTGGTTGACGTGGTCTACATGGATTTTAGCAAGGCCTTTGACAAGGTCTTAACCTAGTTAAATAAAAGTTCATAGATCCAGGGGGGTGCAGCAAGCTGGATACAAAATTGGCTCAGTGGCAGCAAACAAAACATAATTGTTTAGAGACAAGGAAAACTGCAGATGCTGGAATCCAAAGTAGACCAGCAGGAGGCTGGAAGAACACAGCAAACCAGGCAGCATCAGGAGGTGGAGAAGACAACATTTTGGGTATAACACTTCTTCAGGACTACTTAATTGCTGACGGCTAAATTTTGAATAAGCAAGGCTGTTTTTAGTGGCTTCTGATTTCCCTGTTGTTGTGATTATACATTAAAAATTGAGATGTAAGTGCAAGGGGCATGATCAAGAAGTGTACAGCGGAGACAAAAAATTGGCCGTGTGGTTGGTAATGAAGAGGGAAACTGTAGGTTGCAGGACGATGTCAGTGGACAGATCAAATGGGCAGAAAAGTGTCAAAAGGAAATCAACTTGGAGAAATGTGAAGTCTTGCATTTGGAGCCATCAAACAAGGCTGAGGAATGTCCAATAAATGGGAGAATACTGCGAGGTGTAGAGAAATGAGGAAACTTGAGCACTGGTCCAAAGATCCCTAAAAGTAGCAAGACAAGTCGATAAGGTGGTGAAGAAGGCAGATGGAATCCTTTCCTTTATGAGCTGGACTGAAGAACATTAGATCCGGGCGGTTACACTGGAACTGCATAAAATAGTTAGGCTACAAATTGAATACCATGTGCAGTTCTAGTCGCGTCAAGTACGTAATTGCACTGCAGAAGATATAGAGGAGATTCACAAGGATGTTGCAAAGATTGGAAAATTGCAGCTAGGGGATAGATTAGACAGGCTGGAGTTGTTGTTGTCAGCTGAGTCAGAGAGTCATACAGCATGGAAATAACCTCTTAAGACCAACTTGTCCATGCCAACCAAGTTTCTCAAACTAAATTACTCCCATTTGCCTGCTTTTGGCCCAATTCCCACTAAACCCTTCCTATTCATGTACCTATCCAAATGGCTTTTAAATGTTACAACTGTGCCTTTCTCTGTTATAACCACTTTCTCTGACAGATCATTCTACATATGAACCACCCTCTGTGTGAAAAGGATGTCCCTCACGTCCCTTTTAAATCTTTCTCCTTTCAACTTACAAATATGCTCCTTAATTTTGAACACCCCCACCCCAGGGGAAAAAAACAACACCTGTTATTCATGTTATCTATACCCTCATGGTTTTATAAACCATTATAATGTCACTCCTCAACCTCCTGTACTCCAGTGAGAAATGTAACCAGCCTATCCAGCCTTTCCTTATAACTCAAACTCACCAGTTCTGGCAACATCCTGGTAAATATTTTCTGAATGCTGTCCAATTTAATAATACCCTTCCTATAGCAAGGTGACCAGAAATGTACACAGTATTCCAAAAGTGGCCTCACCAACATTTTGTATAACCTCAACATTATGTCCCAACTCCTATACTCAATGGTCTGAGCAAAGAAGGGAAGAGACTGAGTAGTTGTGGGCGGTCAGTCATCTCAGTTCCAAGACATTTCTTTAGGAGTTTCTCAAGGTAGTGTCCTAGGCCCAACTATCTCAGCTGCCTCATCACCAACCTTCCTTCCATCATAATGTTCAGCACCATTCGCAATTCCTCAGATAAAGAAGCAGTCCATGCTTAAATGAAACAAGAAGTGGACAATATTCAGGTTTGGGCTGACTAGTGGAACATAGGAATCCAGGAACACAAGTAGGTTATTTAGCCCCTCAAACCTGTCCCATCTTTTAATGAGATTGTTGCCAATCTATGGTCTGACCTTATAAAGTCATGTGGTTCAGTGGTAATGTCTCTAACTCTGAGCTAGAAGGCCTAGGTTCTAGTCTCATCTGGTCCAGAGGTGTATCATAACATGTCTGAACAGGTTGGCTAAAAAAAATCTATATCTGCCTTTGGCTGATATCCCTCAATACCTTTTCTTTACAAAAATGTAGTTATCTCAGATTTAAAACATAACCTTGCCTCAAATGCCATTTATGGAAGGGAGTTTCAGACATCTATTATCCTTTATGTAAAGAAGTGCTTTCTAACATTGCTCCTGAACGATCTAGTCCCAATTCTTTAAACTATGCCCCCTATTTTTACGATCTCCAAGAATAGTTTATCTTTATCTACCTTGTCAATGTCTTGGAAGACTTCGATCAGACCATCCCATGACCTTTTAAATTCTAAAGATGACAGGCCTTATTTGTATAATGTCTCCTTACAACTTAACCTCCTGAACTCCAGGCATCATTCATGTAAATCTACATTACACTGGCTCCAAGGCCAATATATCATCCCTAAAGTTCTGCTGATAGTACTCCAAGTGGGATCTGAGTTTTGTCTAACTGCAGTATAGCTTCTGCATCCTTGTACTTCGGTCTTCTAGATATAAAGGCCAACATTCTATTCACTTTCTTGATCATGTTCTGCTCCTCTTTGTGCCATTTTAATAATCTGTGCACCTTCCAATCTCTTTGGTCATCAACTGTATTTAACTTCAAGCGATTGCAGAGATGGGATCGATTGGGAAGGGGAGGAGCCATCCAAGAAGAAGGTGATTGGGATGGAAAAGCTGGCACATGCTAAAGGATGGGGATGGCGGGGAGATTACATGAGCAGGACTATGTGGAGATTCACGAAGTTGGGGTAAAGGAGAGGGAAGAGGCAGAAATGGGGCTTGGATACATCAGTTGGCTGCTTGAGATAATCAACAGCAGTGGATCTGTGTAACTACAGTCCAGGGAGTGAGCTACAGACAGTCCTACAGGGTTCCGTGCAACCAATCTGGGGAATCGCAGTAAGACAATTGCAGAGTGTAATGTCAGTACGGGGCTTGGTCACTCATCACTCAGGCTGACCACTCAACTCCGTCAAGGTGGGGTGGCCCTCAGACAGTACTGAGGGTCAGCTCAGTGAAACTCCAGGGGATCATCAGGGGATAGTGCTGTTAGAGGGAAGTTGGGAGAAGTCAATTCTGAAGATTGGAGGCGACATGCTGGGCAGGTGAGTGGGACAGTAATTGTGAACTCAACAAATATAAATGGGGGAGACAATAGCACCAGTGTTCTCACTAAGATTCGTACAGCCACTCCAAGGTTCCACTGCACAGCAAACAGCGTTGGCACACCAATTGAAGCATGGACCTCCGGTCCTGGAGCTCGGAGATCCACACAGCCAGAAAGAAAATGAGAAGGAACAGTGCATCCTAGTACATGGGTTACTGTGCGGAAATGGTTTCATTAACAATCACAACCATTCTGGCTTCAAGGGGACAACAGTGCAGTATGGCATGGTGTTTGGCATGACAAAGCTGTAGGGGCAGGAGTCTTTGGGGGGTAACGTTGGGGAATCAAGTGGTGATTCAGTGAGGTATACAGAAATGTGTGACAGCTCAGGACTGATGGTTCAACAGGGAGCATAAGGAAGGAAGGAACATGGAGATTTGGGGGTGGGGGTGGGGGGAGTGGGCCCTTATTCACTAGGTTGAAGTGAAGAAGGGTCCTGCCCAAGCCATCGATTCCCCTGCTCCTCGGATGCTGCCTGATCTGCTGTGCCTTTTTCAGTGCCATGCTTTATCAACTCTCCAGGTTGATCTTGAGACTCACTGTTCCAGGCACAACATGTGTTTGTCACATGTTCTTCCATTCTCATGTGAATCATGTGCTCTGGAAAGTGAAAAATCGTTGCGACTATACGTAGAGTGGGAGGATACAGTGTTCATTTTCTGTATGAGCACATGGGCTCAACCTCTGACTGATGTGAAACCCTTCAAGGGGCAATTACATTAATCAGGTACTATGCAGTGCAGGCTGAAGGCATCTGTAATCATTGTACCCTGAATGTGAATGGCATGCAGTGTCCAATGGAGTGGGATACAATCTGTGGTCAGAAACAATCCTGATCATTTCTCATTGCAGATTGAAGATGGTCATCTCTGTGAAGCAGAAGTAAGCCCTGGTGACCTAAGAGTGGTCCCTTTCGATCATAAAAGCACAAATTAGCAACTGATTCCCTCTCATCTTGAATGGTGAGCATATGCAATCTTATATGATCTTATATGCAATGCTAACATTCTCCTATGATGTGGGGGTGAGGGTGGGTAGACAGGTTATCTGCAATTAGGCAGTAATTACAATTGTCCACTGTACTTGCATGACATGACTACTGTTGCATTCATTGGAGTAAGGTTCCTCATTTAAATGGTCAATTTAAAGCATTTCAATGCCCTCTGTATCCCACTGTATGGATGACTGTATTAAACATCAATAGTGCAAAATACGAATAAGGACTATTTACATTACTCAGGACTTGTTCTTTTCCCCAGGGTGGGGGATCCAAAACTAGAGGGCATAGGTTTAAGGAGAGAGGGGAAAGATTTAAAAGGAACCAAAGGGACAACCTTTTCACACAGAGGGTGGTGCATGCATGGAATGAGCTGCCAAAGGTAGTGGTGGGAGGGATCTGGATGGATACATGAATAGGAAGAGGTTAGAGGGATATGGGCCAAGTGCTGGCAAATGGGATGAGATTAGTTTAGGATATCTGGTCAGCACAGACAAGTTGGACTGAAGGGTCTATTTCCATGCTGTACAATTCTACGACTCTATGAGTCCAATAGATTTATGAATGTGCACTTGCATTTGCAATGAAGTTTCGGCTTTACCACCCATTTAACCTGAGAAATGATCATTTTTGATTCCGCTCCTCCTCCATGCAATGTGAAGGGTAACTCCAGGCTGGCAGGCCCTGACCTAGTTGAAAGCTGAGCTTTAAAAATCATGAGAATACTGGGAATCCCAGGAGGTTCCGGCAATGACAAGACTTCCACTTCTGACATGAGGGAAGCTGGGCTGAGTGGAACACCATTGCTCATGAGGTGAGTTGCAGTGACTAGAATGAGAAAATGTAATAGAGTTCACGGAGAGAACACCTCCTGCAAGTCAACACAATTAGCAATTAACTGATTTCTGCTAAAATTCAGCCCTCTGTTTCTCTCCTTCCACTCTTTTCTCTCTGAGGAGACTCTGAAGGACTCCTACCATTTGCTTGTGGTCACTTCTTTAGGTATTCCTTTCCTACCCAGGCTGACAATTATATCAGCGTTATACTAAAGGTTCTGCTAATCCACTGGTAATGAACATAGAACAGTACAGCATTGGAACAGGCCCTTCAGCCCACCATGTCCGTGCTGACCATGATGACATTCTAAATGAATCCTGCCTGCCTGCATACGATCGGTATCCCTCTATTCCCTGCCTGTTCATGTGTCTGTCTAAATTCCTCAAACGTTGCTGTTGTTTCTGCTTCCACCACTTCCCCTGGCAGTGGGCTCCAGGCGATAAAATGTGATGCTGGAAAATGCACAGCAGGTCAGCATCCGAGGAGCAGGAGAGTAGACATTTCCAGCAGGACCCTTTAGCAGGACTGGGGAAGTAGAAGGAGGCTGAGAAATAAATGTGGTTGTGGTGGGGCTAGGGGAAAGGTAGGTGGGATGGCGATAGGTGGCCGTTCCCTCCACGATTCCCTCATTTGGTCTACGTTCCCCTATCCACATCTGGCACCTTCCCCTGTAAAAATGGAGCAAGAGGTACAAAACCTATCCCCACACCTCACTCCTCACCTCCGTCCAAAGCCCTAAAGGATCATTCCATATCCGGCAGAGATTTACTTGCATATCCTCGAACCTCATTTACTGCATCTATTGATCTCGATGTGGTCTCCTCTATATCTGAGAGACACAGTGTAAACAAGTCAGGGAACATCTCTGGTTCGTACACAACAACCAACCCCACCTTCTGGAGGCCATCCATTTCAACTCCCCCTTCCGTTCCCCCGATGACATGTCCATTCTGGGCTTCCTCCACCACCTGAACAAGGCCATTTGCAAACTGGAGGAGGAACACCTCATCTTCCACCTCGGAAGCCTACAACCACACAGCCTTAACATTGAATTCACCAGTTGCCAAATCTCCAATTCAACACCGTACTCCTGACCTGCCCTACCTGTCCATTCCTTCCCACTAATCCACTTCACACTTCCCACCGACAAATCACAGTCACTTCCTACCTGAATCCACCAATCGCCAACCCGCCTACCTTTCCCCTAGTCCCACAGCCCCCTATTTTTCTCTCAGACCCCTTCCTCCTCCCCAGTCCTGATGAAGGGTCCTGCCCGAAATGTCAACTCTCCTGCACCTCAAATGCTGTCTGACCTGCTGTACTTCTTCTAGCGCCACATTTTATCGACTCTGACTCTCCAGCATCTGCAGTCCTCACTATTTCCTAGTGGGCTCCATCCTCTGGGTAAAACCTTGCCTTGTACATCTTCTTTAAACATTCCCTGTCTCAGCTTAAACCTATGTCCTCGGCCCATTGGTCCACCTAATCAAGATCCCGTTGTACTCTGAGGTAACCTTCTTCGTTGCCCACTGCACCTCCAATTTTCTCCTACATAGTTTTCTTGCATGTACTTCACCCAAGTAATTATTTATCCCAAAAGAATGAAGAAGAGGCTTCCCCAGTTCTTTAACCAGGAACAATTCAGTTATCAGCTGCTCATCCTGTTGTGCCTGCAGTGTTTTGAGCTCGGACTGTTGCAGGATTGTTATTCTGACGTGCAGAGTAGTTCTACGAATGTTGCAGAAGTGTGGTCACTAGGGGGAAACAGCATCACACTGACAAATTTTTCGCAGCTCCAGGTCAGTTTCTGTTTTGCTTTTCTGCTGCTTCTGACTTCAAAGCAATTCCAGAGGCTGCCTTCTGATCTTCTCTATCTTTCCTAATGCCCCAGTCCTCTCAGTTACGCCGATCCGAGAGCCTACTGTTGACGTTGCAATAGCCCTGCACTCACCCTGCTTTGCCAGTGAACAGCCTGAAGACAAACAGCAAGCACTCACACCTCACAGCTTTTACCTCAATGAAGCTGGAGGCTCAATATCCATTGGACTTTGGTTATTGGCCAGTGTGGCACGATATCCTTTGGGCACTCTTTACTTATAGTATAATCATAATGTCCTCTTTCTAAATGGGTTTTGCAATCCATTGTGAATATTTTACTGTGGATTCTTGTGCTATACATTAATGGACATTTTTGAGAGATAAATGACAAATTTTAAATGTTGAGAGATAAAAATCACAAACAATTACTCATTTATTGTGTTAAAAATCACACAACACCAGGTTATAGTCCAACAGGTTTAATTGGAAGCACACTAGTTTCAGGTGATTGTCCTGAAGGAGCGTCGCTCTGAAAGTTAATGTGCTTCCAATTAAACCTGTTGGACTATAACCTGGTGTTGCATGATTTTTAATTTTGTACACCCCAGTCCAACACTGGCATCTCCAAATCATTTATTGCGGTAACATGGAATTAAGAACAGATTATTGTATTTGGTCAAACCAATAATACAATCTCCATAGGGAAACCTTAAATCAAAATATTCCAAATTTACATAACGACCACCAAATAAAGAAATTATCAAACACATTTTTAATTTTTGAAAATTTTGTTTAAACATGAATCCAAATCAATTTGAAATAAATATGATTTAATGAGTTAATGTGACTTTAAACTAAAAAGGTAAATTTCACCAGGTACTAAGCGACATGGTCTATGGTGGGATATGTGGTAGATGGCTATCTTGGGACCATTTTGTAGCAACTTTCTCACATTGCTCAAGTAGGTAGTGTGAGATCCTAGCCAGGGAGCAATATGTTCAGGATGAATAATCATTATTGTTGCTAAATGCCTTGTTAACACAAGTCCCCTCAGGTTGCAATGTTACTACACTCTGAAAACAAACTATAGCCATTGGGAAAACCCGACATGAAAAACAGTGCAGGATCTCACCAGGTTCAACTTGCTGCTCTCTCCATTAGAGGCATGAAGATTTTGGCACATTCAATGGACACATACCTTTCATTCAAGGGGAGCTAGGAATAGTTGAATGAGCACTGGAAAGATGTTGAGCACATCCTACCTCTTTGCATTATCCTTTGCCAAGTTTCTCATCTGCCAGGCTTTCTCAAAGGGTGGATTCAATTCAGCCCAAATTCTAAGAAAGATCTGTAAACCACATTGCTATTTCATTGAAACATGGTGATTTGGCTCAAAACAAAGGTCTATAAAACAGACATTAACAGAATCTGCTACCAGATCTCCTCTAGTCAAGTTTCAGATGAAAAAGTCATTGCTAATTTAAGTAATGGAAAAATTGAAAAAATAAAATCTTCCCTGTTTATAATGTCAAGTACTATCCAGCAGTTTATAATTATTAATGACATCAGTATATGAATAATTACCAAAATTTACATGTTTCAGTTCAATTACTGTTCCTGACGTATTAACACAATTTGAACAAGTATTGAATCTTCATTGCACTAAAATAGCAGACAGAGAATGTCAGCTGATTGTACACTCATTCATACAGAGCACTAACCATATTATTGCAATGCAGTTTAGAGGCAATTAGTGTATTTTAATAAACTGCATACGACAGAGGGTAGGAAGGACTAACTGATCCCTTTGGCCTACTCCTCCTCTCCAATTCCCTCTTGGGAGAGAATGCCCTGTAAAAAGTATTCTCCAATTCCCTTGGGCCATGAATCAAAAAACTAGCTCAAAACTGGCTGCCACCCTGTCCCACCCCATCCCTCAAAGTAATTGCGTGTGGAGAATGGAGAATGCAAAATATCCTTTGTTTGCTTTCAAACACCCATTAGCTGCTTATGGGCATGTTCAGACTTGACTGTAAATTCACTGCAAAGCTAGATTTGCAAACTGGGCGGGTATTCAGAGCTCACCCTGACTCCAGAATAAACTGGCTGGAGATCCACTGAGGGACGGAGACCTGTATCACTGATGGCAATGTTGTTGGCATGATAATACTCCATAGATCGCAAAGTGACCTATTAAGTTCCAAAACCCCACCCCAACTCCTCAATCCTCCAAACTGCAGAGTCCAGACACTTCCACTTGAAAGCGTACATGATGCTTTATGCCGTCCTTCCTCTCAAAGGCAGGTAACAATTCTACTTTGTTATGAATGGTAAAATGCAGCGTGATGTAATGGTGACTGCAATGGAGAGTAAAATCTGGCAGAGTATAAAATCCGGTGAATATCCTAGCCCATTAGTTCGGTTACAATTTTTCCTGCACATCTTTTAGACTGGTGGCTGCATGATCTGATTAGAAGTGGCCATTACCTGCATTATTCTGTCAGCTCTTAATCTCATTGTAGAAGCTAAAGAGAGAGCTTTGTCCGTGGCATACCTTCTCGCATCAAGCATCTAGACTGGGATTACTCATCCTAGTTGGCTTGAGGGCTGAATTGCAATGTAAAGTAATGCCAACAGCACACATTCAATTCCAGCTCATGAAAGACCTGCCTTCTCAAAATATCCCCTTGCCTGGCATCCCTCAGCCTAAACCCACCACCAGGTAAAAACAATGACTGCAGATGCTGGAAACCAGATTCTGGAGTAGAGTGGTGCTGGAAAAGCACAGCAGTTCAGGCAGCATCCGAGGAGCAGTAAAATCAATGTTTCAGGCAAAAGCCCTTCATCAGGAATACAGGCAGAGTGCCTGAAGGGTGGAGATGAAAGGCTTTTGCCCAAAATGTTGATTTTACTGCTCCTCGGATGCTGCCTGAACTGCTGTGCTTTTCCAGCACCACTAAACCCACCACTAGTTGTCTTTCTCAAATGAGAGAGCAGCCCTATGGTGCCCCAGGACTATGGTGACTTACTTATTAAATTGGACACCTGAAAGGTAATAATGCTCCCACGTCCAAAAGACTTGCAACTGCTGATGTGCACATTCCCTGAAGCAGAGTGTTTGTGCCAGCAATAGCTCCTGGAAGAAAAAAACAAGACATGGGTGACATGGTATTGAATAATCCAGCAGAACACATCACAGATCACCGTTATATATAGACATTATGTTCACAGACACATAGGGCCTGGAGTTTACCGTATTTTTGGTTGAGTGTTAATTACTTGCAGGATTTCCCCGTGGGAGCCGTAGAAACTTGACTCGCACAATTGTCCGCTGCTCACCTCATTAAACATTCACCAAAACTTCACGGCACCGCTCTCATGTCATCTTGTACTCAGCAGCAGTGGAAACACTGCCTGTGACCTTACAGCATTCACACTGTGAGCACCATATCTGAGCACCAACTGCGTGGCTGTGCAAATGCTGGAAGGCAGTCACTAGCCTTTGTGTGTTGCTGTATAATTCCAAGGAACCTGTCTGATAAAGGAAAGTTTGCTTTTCGTTCAGGGACCTGGAAGCCCAAGCGGATGGTGGAGAAATGGTTGCCCTTTTTCCCGAAGACCTCCAGTTAAGGCCACGGCACCAAGCACAGCTAGCTGGGTCTGAAGGTCAGTGCAGTCTGGCGGAATGGACAGAAATGCAATAACTTGGTCAATAATCTTATGTGTTTTGCAAAGATATAATCTTCTCTCTGCCCCCTCATACTTTAACTCTGTACTGCACTCACCAAGGTTCATGGTCTACTACTCTCACTATAAAATGCACCTATCCCATTACCTCAAACTACCAACCCTTCCTGCCCTCTGTTCTTCCTATTGACTCACTCACTACCCCTCCTGACTGGGCACCTGCCAGCACCCTGGCTGACCATAGTCCCCCATGACTGGACTAAGAATGCGCACTTTAGTCTTTAGGACTTGGCCATTAGACTGAAACATGTGCTGTGTGTTTGTCACACAAGTTGCTGCCGTAGATTCAGCATTGACGCTCAAACTCCAACATGCGTGTCCCTTGCCTGTTCACCGCAGACAAACATGACAAACTGCCTGGCTTTCAATCTACACCAAAAGGCAAGGCACGACAGAGCTGTGTGAGTTTCCAAGTGAGCACAAAGCAGGTGAGTGCTAAGAAAGAAAGCTTAGAGCCCGGAGACACACCCTATTCTGCTGCATAAAAGGTGGGTATATGACCATACGTGCAAAGGAGCGTGACACCATCATTGCAAAGTATGGCATTGGTGAAATCCAAAATGGAGTACTGAAATGTCTTCTTTGTCCATTGGAGATACCCTGTAATGAACTGGTGAGACTGGTGGTTTGCCAATGCGATCTCTGTGGTTGGAGAGTGCCTGTGGATGCTGCCCGTGAAGTGTGCAATGTGAGGTTGGAGAATGAAAACCTGGAGAAGGTACTGGCAAGCAGCAGCCAATAGAAAACCGCTCAGACGTTCAGATCAGGAATTGGCACTGTCTAGGTTTTCACTGATACCTGAGAGAATAGCAACCTCTTAGGAATGAGACAAAGTTAAGTAATGATAAGATATTAGTGCACGCATACATGGTCCCTGTCATTTACTAGTGAGACTCCTATCTAGCAGTTAGGAGTATTTTAATAGAAAGATCGGGCATTTTTTTCCCTCAATGTTGAGAATCTAATTTTTTTTCAATTTTGCTGCATTCTCTCAAATTTCTTGCTATTGTCCATCTTGTTCAGACACTGGGAACATTTCAAGCACTGAGTCTGGGTCACTACTAGGTTGCTTGGTTACAGAAAGTAATAGATTTTCAGCAGCATTTCATGCTTCAAACGATTGAAGTATAGATGGGGTATGAAACCTTTATGTGCTCAAGTCGCATGCTATGATACTGCTGATTTCATGAGCATACCAATGAAAAGTATACTGCCGTAATGACTGTGAGACAAAACATAAAGTTCTCCTTTCTCTAAAGATGGAAAATTATCCAAGATATACACAATGGTTCATAAGCACATATTGTCAATTCAATAATTATGCAAAATAGTAACACAGAGTTTGCAAAATTAACACTTCAAACTTCAATGTAACATTCTGGCAGCTCAATCTGAGTCAATGATTGTGTGCATCAGGGATTGCTCTGTGTTACACTTGTTTGACAATTTGGTTGTCTTGTGTTGTCACTCAATGCCATTGCACAATGATTGTCAGTGCTATCTTCCTTATACTCTTTCTGCGCAACTGACAAACCATGCATTGGTCTGAACTTAGCTCTGTTCCTTTGCAATGTCACACAATGATCAGCGATGCTTTCAAATGATACGGGTTGGTTACATATTTCAGAAACCATTGTTTATTCTATAGCTTTTCAAAGGCCCTCCTCAGACTATGATGTCTTACAGAGTTAAAGGATATTTTTAAATTTTGGAATCAAATAACATAAATAAACTAGTTAAATCTCCTCTTATGGGTTTATGGCAGCAGCTGCATCTCTTTCTATGCACCATAACCTGGGAAAGACCTGCTGTTTATCTACTGCTCTACAATCAAGTGTCACTCAGTTTGAGATATTCCAGAGCACATTCTCTGTTGTTTCAGTCACTCCTCTCAATATAAACTTCATTAACTATACAAACCTAATTGTTTTCTTTCAAATCATTATTCCGGCAAGCAGTAAATCCATGAAATGATATGTCAATGCACCTTACATCTGGTAGCACACCCCAGTATCATGACCTGTTGCCCCATCAGTCCCAATTCCTCAACATAAATCCACATCTCAACGTCTACATTTGCCTACATGTCAAAACCAAGAAAATTCGAATCTGTCTCCACCAGGCATGACTTGTACATCTAAAGCTTCTGTTAGAACAGAGAAACATCCCCACTTTAAGCGAAGTAGAAACAGAAATGATTAATGACCACTCCACTAAAACGATGTATTCAGTTTCTACGTTAGGCAGCGATTTCAAGCGCGCAAAGATTCTGGTGCCCTTGATTATTTTCTGGAAAATATTTGAATTAAAAGCAAAGGTGGAAAGAATCTTTCACAACTTTACAGCTAATTTAATATCCTGCAGCACTTTACAGTTGCAACACAGAAGAAGCAGCAGCTTATTTGTGCCTGGCAAGTTCCCATTGGCAGTAGCAATTCAGAATCGCATAGGGTGTATAGTGTGGGAAACAGGCTATTCGGTATATCTAGGCATTGACATATAGTTTACATTCCCTCTACCTTGTGTCAACTTTTGACATATCTTTCTGTTCCTTTTTCTCTCACGTTACTCACTTTGTTTTCTTTAATCATCTTAAGTTAATTGTCTCAAGCACATGATGCCATTGTAAGCTCCACATTCTAACCATGGGTCGTTCTGCTATAACACACATTTCATTGATACGAATTCATTATAACATGATTGACAAATTCGGGACACTGTTTCTAAAGTGTGAACTTTTAATGTGTGCATTGGTTATAACGTGATTCTGGTCCCATAATGGTTTTGCTATTACATGATTTTCTTATAACACGGGGTTGCACGAGAATGGAGCTACTGCGTTATGGCAGAACTAACTGTATGTTCCAAGTTTTAAAAATGTGTTTAAGAAATTTTTCCAATTAGATTTTGTATTTCTTTTTGTCATTAAGAGGTGGAAACTTTCAGTCCGTATATGCTGCATTGCATACATTTGATGAAATGCCCATGTAGGAAGCCTCTCAGAATATCGAAGCACATGGAAGGTAATATGGATATTAAATTGGATTAGCAACATGCAGCAAAGGTTAGTGGCTTTTCAGACCGGAAAGTGATTTGTAGTGACATTTGTTCAAGCATAGATCAGTGTCAGGGCAATTATAGCTTTCACTTTATTTAAATGGCCAAGACTCAGGCAGCACTCTCCAGTTTGAAGATGATACACAGCTGGAGTGCAAAGTAGATAGTGATGAGGCTAATTATGGACTTCAGGTTGATCGAGAGCAAAACCAAGGGGACCTTGGAGCTTAGCAAAAAGAAGCAGGAAGTGATGTATTTTGAAATGCCTAAGAAGGAAAGATGTATACCATAAGTGGAACTATGGAGAAATGTATAGACGAACAGATTGTAGTGATTGTAATGAGGTCAGCCACCTCATAGAATATGAGTTCCCTGATTGGGGCTGTTAATCTAATCCAATCAGGGAGCCCTGGCTGAAAGATAAGAACAGGAATGTCAGACATCCTCTTCACTCTGAGAACTGATTCTGAGTGCCTGGATCAATATCAAGGACTCTTTATATGTAAATAAAGGGTGACCTGATGATGGGATATCCCCAGATTCTATGGAGTTATTTCACTGATCATCCTGATGTGTTGGTGTCCATCTACATGAATCTTCCATACACTTCCTGCCTCCATACTTCAGCAAAGATGTAAATGCCTCAGACGTGATACAAAGGAAGTTCACCAAGATGTTATCAGGGAAGAGGGAAGTCAGTATTTTTGGAAAGCTTTGGAAAGTTAGCCTTTGGAACAAAAAGGTTGTGTGATGATCTCTTGAGATAAGGTGGGGGAGAATTATTCTCTCTGATGAGTACATCAATGATGAATCAGTAAAAAGGGGAAATGGAGAGAATTTTTTCATTCAAAATTGTTGGAATCTGGAACTTTCCACCTGAAAAGGTGATGGATGCTGTTTCTGAAAATTATTTAAAAAGGGAGTTGGACAGGCACTTAAGGATTAGGACTTTTGGAGCCAAAGACATAAAGTGAGGATATGGGCCTGAACAAGGCTGATCTTTCAAAGGGCCATTACGGGCCATGATGATGGGATGGTCACAGTGCTTTGTGCTTCAATGATTCTATGAACTACCCAGTTCAACCTGTTCATAGTTTTTAAAACCCTCTATCAGGTCTCCTCTACAGGTCTTCTCTTTTCTAAAGAAAAGTGCTGTGACTTGTTCAGTCTATCCAAATAGATTTTGAAATCTTGGTTCTGGTATAGCATTTTAAACCTATATTTGTATCTTTTCCATTTATATCCTTTCTAAAGGCTGGAGCCAATAACTATACCCAGACTGCCTGAAGCAGCCTGACCAGTATCCCACACATTTTTAATATAACTTCACTATTTTTGAGTTCTACCTTTATGGAAATAAGTCCTTTTCTTTTTGAAAAAAGTTAGCATTTTTAATTATTTTGCTGACCTGCAATGCAGTGTTTAATGATTTGTTAACCTGCATATCCCTAGATCTCTTATTTCTTCTATGAACTGCATCACTCACATTTGTCAATACCGCAGTTCATGTAATTGCTCAGTCTGCATGTTATCTAATGTCTTCCTGTATTATGCTTCATTCTTCTTCAGTGTTAGCTACATTTGTATTTCCTGTAAATGCTATGCAGTTACTAGAAGTCTCCAAGTAGGTTGCATAGAGTCAGCACCTTTAAATTACTCTGCGTGCGTGACCACATTAGATAATTTAAGGAGGCTGTATGATTTTAAACATCATGAATTTTCTCTCTTTGGTCCTATTTATTTAGATGCCCTTCATATCACTCTGAGATCAACATGTCTGCACGGTACAGAACCTATTTTCTGTCTGAAGACCCCCTGTTTTTCTATTCCTACTGTGCCTATTAATTTTTGATTTGGAATGAATTCACTTCCAATCAAACACAGCAAATTGCAGATGCTAGAAATCTAAAATGAAAACAGAAAGTGGCAGAAATACTCAGCAAATTGGGCAGCATCTATAGAAAGATAGACAAAGTTAATGTTATGAATTGAATCTGACTTATGCTCAGAGCTGAAGCAAGGTAGAATTTCTACCTTCCTTCATTTCTGAAGTAGCGTCATATTCAACTCTCTGCTCGCACATGATTTCACCTTCTCCAAAACTATCCTGATAATATTCTGAGTGCTGTTACCCATCCCTTGCGAAAGAATAAAATATCCTTTATTGTCGTGTATTCTCCATTGTAGAAATACAGTGAAAAGCTTTTACAATGTCTGCCTCTTGTACCATCTTAGGTACACATCTTGGATACAAAACGTGAGTAAGAAGTAGTTGTCCTGAAACATACTCCACTTGCCCTATTTCATTCCCAACAATGCTTCTCTCTCACAACCTGGACAAACACTAATTAAGCAAATCGTCATTTTCCCTGTTTGGAAATCCTTCATGTCACTGAGCCCGAAACACAATTTGTATTTAGTCTATATTAGGATAAGTGAGGTCCCTTTAATTACAAATAGCTAAAAGAAATCTAAAACATGGTCCTCTGTAATCACAAAGGAGTTTTCATGGGAGTTGAGAGTTAGGAGTAATTCATTTCACAATGAGGTAGAATTGGAAGATAATTTGTGAACAAAAAAGATCACTTTTTATTCTTCCCAGAGGTCACCAAATATGTTGAGGAATCAGTGGAGGGTGAAATTACACCATTTAATGCTTATAAGACAACAGGGGGGCACTTGAAATTGCAAGAGAAAAAGGAAATCTAAACAGTGACATCGGAAAAGAGAATGCCAGTATTTCAGTCTTTTGACCAGAGCTGAAAAGCTAAAGAGGTCTCTTCAAGAAGGTAAAGTAGAGCGCAGCAAAAAGAAGGTTTGACCTCCAGGGGTAGTTGGAAGATGGATATCATAGCGAGTTGCAGACAAGCTCTAGTGAGGATGGTGCAAGACAGGGAAGTGTGACACACTACGAGTAGATCTGCTAGCGGGAGGAGCTACAAGCAACAGCAGTAGTGCTCATTTTCTTGGCATTCTGTGGTCTCATGAAAATGCCAGTAGACTGCAGTGCGCTCTCCCTTGCAGAAGTAGAAGATCCAAACATATCGGGATAGAACAAACCAGAGGCATCTTTTACCCATAGCTCAAACTGGGCTCAGCTCATTTACATATGTAAATCAGGATGGATGCTCATTTCAAGTTACCACTGTATCCTTGGTTACACTGAGATTGACCATACTGTCCTGCTATTGCACCATAACTCTGCAATTTTTAACATAAATTGTATTGTATATATCCCAGAACAGACAGACAGTAAACCTTAATACAGTTAGATGATACCACAAGATGTGACTTTCCAGTATGAAGGCACTCACCCTAACTTCAGTAGCACTGGTGGCTGCAACATTAGTAATGGTAATAACCTGCCTGCAGTTACTATATCTCAGCTGGATGTAGTCAGAAAGTACAGAACCACACTATATGTTAGCCTGAAAGCCTATCGCAGTGCAATTAGTTAGTTGTGTTAATGATTTTCAAGACATCTGTCTCAAAAAGAACTCAGTCTTCAATGTGTACTTTCCAAGGGCCAAGATGTTGCTAACACATAGACTTGTTTAGCACTCTGGCAGAATATTCATACATTTTTTAACCGAAAAGAAATCACAAAATTCTATCTTTTCTTTGAAATAAAGCTATTTAATGCACTTATTTATTATTGTAGTGTCATATTAGTAGCAAGTTAGGAGGCAACGGATTGTAATTATTACATATTTCATTTGATGGTCCAAAAACAACTTATCATAAAATCACCATAATCCGAAGGAAGTGGACTATGAGGCTGCTGTTTCATTAAAGAGGGATGACCAGTGGTGGCTTAACCTGAGGGTCATCAAACTTCAGATGAGGGGAGGATTTGAGAAGGAGAGTCCTTTATGGTAACCTCAGCCAGTGTAGGAATTGAACCGGCTAACCAAGCCCCCGTGCTTATGAAATACAAACAGAAGTAAAAATGAAACAGTTCTGAGGAACTTGTGAAGCAGGAAGTTGTCTAGTCGTGTTTTTAGTTAGTGACAAGATCAATGTACTTGGATTCGCATTTTACTGCCTCAACACATCATAATGAAAAGTAAATTCTCATTCAGGCAATCTGTACATTAAAGTGCCTACACAGCATTCGTCTGAACAAATCATTCACGCAATTTTCTGCCATCTCAAGCTTCAACAACACAGAGTTGAAGTTGGGACATACATGCAACGATGAAGGACATAGCTTCTGAGGCAACAAGTAGATGTGTAGTGAAAATAAAGTGGGTGATCAGTGCTTCAATTAAATAAAGAATATGAAATATCAGTGCTGAGATGACCCATGAGTATTGGCAAATAGCTACAGTATCCCTAGGAGACAGTAAGGACAGCAGATGCTGGAAGTCACAGTCAATAGATGTGAAGCTGGAAGAGTGCAGCAAGTCAGACAGCATCCGAGTGAGTCCTAACGAAAGGTTTCGACCAGGAACATTGACTTCCTTGCTCATTGGATGCTGTCTGGCCTTGTGATATTCCAGCTTCACAGCTTACAGTATCCCTGGTGTCTATGAAGTAGACAAATATGTTTTAATCTCAGGAAGGGCTATCATTGGCTAAAGGACTGTGGAGGAGGCACTAATGCAAATGAAAAATGGTGATTACACAAATACCAGTCGTGTTGTGGCAGATTCCATGGTGAAATTAATGCAAACCAGGAGCATGTAAATATATTGGGCCTTTAATATTTGATTACTTGATCCTAAGCATTTAAATACAAAAGGATATATTTATACAGAGGTATTTTTAAAAAAAACTATCAACCTGTTCAAAGCTCTGAGCAAGGGATAGGGATACTACCACTACACAACAACAGAATCTGGGTATTGTCTTCATTGTCACATCTCAGACCGTGTTTTCAGAATCCTTAAGGGGGAGGGTGTGCAGCCAGAAGTCGTGGTGCACATTGGCACCAACAACATAGGTAGGAAGAGGGGCGGGGAGGTCATTCAGGAGCTCAGGGAGTTAGGCTGGAAGCTAAAAGCTAGGACGGACAGAGTCGTCATCTCTGGGTTGTTGCCGGTGCCACGTGACAGTGAGGCAAGGAATATGGAGAGAGTGCAGTTGAACACATGGCTGCAAGGATGGTGTAGGAGGGAGGGCTTCAGGTATTTGGACAATTGGACTGCATTCTGAGGAAGGTGGGACCTGTACAAGCAGGACGGGTCGCACCTGAACCAGAAGGGCATCAATATCCTGGGAGTAGGTTTGCTAACACTCTTTGGGGGGGGTTTAAACTAATGTGGCAGGGGGATGGGATCCAGACTTGTAATCCAGAAAGTAGGTTAGCTGTTTTTCAAGATGTCCAAGAATGTAGGGAGGCTGTGGAGAAGGTAGCACTGACAGGGAATACTTGTGGACACAGAGATGGGCTCAAGTGTGTATACTTCAACACAAGGAGTATCAAAAATAAGGTGAGTGAACTTAAGGTGTGAATCGGTACTTGGAACTACGACTATCACGGAAACGTGGATAGAAGAGGGACAGGAATGGTTGTTGGAGGTTCCTGGTTACAGATGTTTCAGTAAGATTGGGGGGGGTGGTAAAAAAAGGAGGGGGTGGCGTTGCTAATTAGAAATGGTATAACAGCTGCAGAAAGGCAGTTCGAGGGGGATCTGCCTTTGGAGGTAGTATGGGCTGAAGTCAGAAATAGGAAAGGAGCAGTCACCTTGTTGGGTGTTTACTATAAGCCCCCCAATAGCAGCAGAGATGTGGAGAAACAGATTGGGAAACAGATTTTGGAAGGGTGCAGAAGCCACAGGGTAGTAGTCATGGGTGATTTCAACTTCCCAAATATTGATTGGAAGCTCTTTAGATCAAGTAGATTGGACGGGGCGGTGTTTGTGCAGTGTGTCCAGGAAGCTTTTCTAACTCAGTATGCAGATTGTCCGACCAGAGGGGAGGCCATATTGGATTTGGTACTTGGTAACGAACCGGGACAAGTGATGGGCTCACTGTGGGTGAGCATTTTGGTGATGGTGACCACAATTCTGTGACTTTCACCTTGGTTATGGAGAGAGATAGGTGCGTGCAACAAGGCAGGTCTTACAATTGAGGGGAGGATAAATGCGATGCTACAAGGAACATATACGATGTGTCCTTGATATGTATGTACCTATCAGACATGAAAGAGATGGTCGTGTGAGGGAACCTTGGTTGACGAGGGAAGTTGAATGTCTTGTAAGGAGGAAGAAGGAGGCTTACATAAGGTTGAAGAAACAAGGTTCAGACAGAGCATTGGAGGGATACAGGATAGCCAGGAGGGAGCTGAAGAAAGGGATTAGAAGAGCTAAGAGAGGGCTTGAAAAATCTTCAGTGGGTAGGATCAAGGATCACCCCAAGGCCTTTTATGCATATGTGAGAAACATGAGAATGACGAGAACGAGGGTAGGTCCAATCAAGGACAGTAGTGGGAGACTGTGTATCGAGTCGAAAGAGATAGGAGAGGTCTTGAGTGGGTAATTTTCTTCAGTATTTACAAATGAAAGGGACCGTATTGTTGAAGAGGAGAGTATGAATCAGATTGGTAAGCTAGAGGAGATACTTGTTAAGAAGGAAGATGTGTTGGGCATTTTGAAAAACTTGAGGATAGACAAGTCCCCCGGGCCTGACAGGATACATCCTAAGATTATGTGGGAAGCAAGAGAGGAAATTGCAGAACCGTTGGCAATGATCTTTTCATCTTCACTGTCAATGGGGGAGGTACCAGGGGACTGGAGAGTGGCGAATGTTGTGCCCCTGTTCAAAAAAGGGAATAGGGATAACCCCGGGAATTACAGGCCAGTTAGTCTTACCTCGGTGGTAGGCAAAGTAATAGAAAGGGTACTGAGGGATAGGATTTATGAGTATCTGGAAAGACACTACTTGATTAGGGACAGCCAGCATGGATTTGAGAGGGGTAGGTCTTGCCTTACAAGTCTTATTGAATTCTTTGAGGATGTGACCAAGCATGTGGATGAGGGTAGAGCAGTGGATGTAGTGTACATGGATTTTAGTAAGGCATTTGATAAGGTTCCCCATGGTAGGCTTATGCAGAAAGTCAGGAGGCATGGGATAGTGGGAAGTTTGGCCAGTTGGATAGAGAACTGGCTAACCGATCGAAGTCAGAGAGTGGTGGTAGATGGTAAATATTCAGCCTGGAGCCCAGTTACAAGTGGAGTTCTGCAGGGATCAGTTCTGGGTCCTCTGCTGTTTGTAATTTTTCTTAACGACTTGGAAGAGGGAGTCGAAGGGTGGGTCAGTAAATTTGCAGACGATACGAAGATTGGTGGAGTTGTGGATAGTGAGGAGAGCTGTTGTTGGCTGCAAAGGGACTTAGATATGATGCAGAGCTGGGCTGAGGAGAGGCAGATGGAGTTCAACCCTGTCAAGTGTGAGGTTGTCCATTTTGGAAGGACAAATAAGAATGCGGAATACAGGGTTAATGGTAGGGTTCTTAGTAAGGTGGAGGAGCAGAGGGATCTTGGGGTCTATGTTCATAGGTCTTTGAAAGTTGCCACTCAGGTGGATAGAGCTTATAAGAAGGCCTATGGTGTATTAGTGTTCATTAGCAGAGGGATTGAATTCAAGAGTCATATGGTGATGTTGTAACTGTATAGGACCTTGGTAAGGCCACATTTGGAGTACTGTGTCCAGTTCTGGTTGCCTCATTTTAGGAAAGATGTGGAAGCTTTGGAGAGGGTGCAGAGGAGATTTACCAGGATGTTGCCTGGAATGGAGAATAGGTCATACGAGGATAGGTTGAGAGTGCTAGGCCTTTTCTCATTGGAACGGCGAAGGATGAGGGGTGACTTGATAGAGGTTTCATAGATGATCAGGGGAATAGATAGAGTAGACAGTCAGAGACTTTTTCCCCAGGTACAACAGAGTGTTACAAGGGGACATAAATTTAAGGTGAAGGGTGGAAGGTATAGGGGGGATGTCTGGGGTAGGTTCTTTACCCAGAGAGTGGTGGGGGCATGGAATGTGCTGCCTGTGAGAGTGGCAGAGTCAGAATCATTGGTGACCTTTAAGCAGCAATTGGATAGGTACATGGATAGGTGCTTAAACTAGGACAAATGTTCGGCACAACATCGTGGGCTGAAGGGCCTGTTCTGTGCTGTATTGTTCTATGTTCTGTGTTCTATGTCAGAAAGGTAAAGGAGGGGTAGGGTGGTTCAGTACAGATTCACTCGAATGATACTGGGGTTTAGTGGATTAATATTAAAAGAGCAAATCCAAGTTCTAATGCTCTGGGATCATCAGTTTAAATCCTACCATTGCAAATAGTGAAGTTTGAATTCACTAACAAGCTGGAATCAAAATATGATATATTAGTGACTATGTAACTATTGTTGATGTTTGTAAAAACTCAACTGGTTTGCTAATGTTCTTATAGAATCATAGAGTCACAGAGATAAACAACACAGAAACAGATTCTTTGGTCCAACTCATCCATGCCAACCAGTTATCCTAAACTAATCTAGTCCCATTTGCTAGCATTTGGCTCATATCTCTGTAAACCCTTACTATTCAGACACCCATCCAGATGCCTTTTGAATATTGTAATTGTTCCAGCCTCCATCACTTCCTCTAGCATTCCATACACCCAACCCCCTCTGCATGAAAAGGTGCCCTTTAGGTCCCTTTTAAATCATTCTTCTCTCACTCTAAACCTACGCCCTCTAGTTTTGGACTTCCCCCACCTCGGGGAAAAGATTTGGGTATTTTTTCCAAAATTACAAAAATAATACAAACTAGCGCATTCCACTTTATAATGTAATAACAACACCAATATAAAATTTTTCAAAAACCTAACTATTAATCTATTCTACAAATGACCAAAACATAAACTAGGATATCATACATTACTAACAATAAACAAAAGGTAGATAAATAACTAGATACATGCTCAAAATAGATTTATATCAAATCATAACAAAACCTGTATTTAAATGGGATTCCTCCTCCCGGAGGCCCCAGATCCAGCCAGAGCCATTACCACGGCTAAGCAAAGGCCCTGAACAATATGGCCGAAATATCTGTGTCAGTGTAGTTCAAAAAGGGCTGCCATGTTCTGTAAAATAATTCCATTTTTTGGTGCACCATATTCATAAGGAAGTCAAGGGGGATATATTCCATGACTAACGTGTAGCAGTTTGAGAATCCTGGGGGGCCTTCAGACACCCAATTCACTAAAATATGTTTCCTTGCAAAAAAGGAAAGGATAGTAAATGATTTCTTCCCATATATGTTCAGAGAGGAAAAATTTGGGGAGCCAAAAAGTAGGGACAATGGATCTAATCCAATCTCCGTACCCAAAATCTTTGTCAAGGCATTCGCTACTCTGTCCCAATACCTGCGGACCTTATGGCATGTCCACAGACAATGCGTGAGAGTACCAACTTCGATTTTACATTTAGGACACACTGGGGATGCTCCTGCCTTGAACTTTGTGAGTTGCTCAGGTGCCATGTGAGCCCTGTGAAGTATCTTTAATTGAGTAGCCTGAGTTCTGTTACAGATAGAGATCTTCCTGGCATTTTCCCAGACATCCTCCCACATTTCTAAACAGATTTCCAATCCTAATTCTTGATTCCAGGTTTTATATAACAGTTCCATGTCCTTCGATACCTTATTGCATAGTGAGTGGTGGAGAGTACTGACCGAGGGTGGCCCTATCGGCCAAAGCACTCTCCTTTCCCTATCCAATTTATAAGGATTGACTATCAGTGTGGTCTTCTTTTGTATAAAGTCTCATATTTGGAAATACCGGAAGAGGTCCTTGCTGAGCAGTCCAAACTTCTGCCGCAGCTGCTTGAAGGACATCACAACCTCCCCCTCGCACAGGTCTCCCAAACAGGAGATACCTCTGGACTCCCAAATTTTGAATGTAGCATCGGTTAGTCCTGGCTGAAATCCCAATGTTCTCACTATAGGGGTATCAGGGGAAGTATTTTGCAGGTTACCCTCTTCTTGTCACATTAATTGTATTTAAAACAATAGGATTTTTACAATAGTCCACAATAACTCTCATCTTATCCATAAATAGTGGATTGATGAAGGGACATTTTGCTTGGGAAGTCTCAATATCTTCGAGGAGAAAGTGAGGACTGCAAATGCTGGAGATCAGAACTGAAAATGTGTTGCTGGAAAAGCGCAGCAGGTCAGGCAGCATCCAAGGAACAGGAGAATCGACGTTTCGGGCATAAGCCTGAAGAAGGGCTTATGCCCGAAATGTCGATTCTCCTGTTCCTCGGATGCTGCCTGACCTGCTGCGCTTTTCCAGCAACACATTTTCAAGTCTCAATATCTAACCAGATTACTTGTGGGTCACAAGAGACCCAATTAGCTACATAAGATAATAGGGAGCTCAACTGATACCTCCTAAAATCTGGAAAGTGCAGCCCTCCCCTTGCTTGTGGAAGCTGCAGCTTTTCTAATTTGATAAGGGGCCGTCTACAATTCCAAATAAAGGAGCCGAGCCAACTGTAAAGCGTATGCAATGCCAGTCTCGGCAGCATCGAGGGGAGCATTCTCATGGGGTATGAAAGACGAGGTAGAATATTCATCTTAACTAAGGCTAGTCTACCTAACCAATATATTGGGAGATCTTCAGAACATTGAAGGCCCTGCCTTATTTTCTCTAATAAGTGTGTGTAATTGGCTTTATACAGCTGACCAAATGCTGGAGTAATAAAAATACCCAAGTACAGAAAACCTTCCAGTGACCACTGAAAGGGAACACAAGATCCATCCAGAAAATTGGATATAATGGCAAGGCCTCCCACCAGCATGGCCTCCGATTGCACAAAATTGATTTTGTAACGTGAAAACATACCAAGTAAATTGACCACTTGAATTAAGCGGGGCACAGATGTCAAAGGATCACTTAAGAAAAGGAGGACATCATCCGCATAGAGAGTAATTTTGTGCTTGCCTGATCCAATCTCCGGAGCCGTTACATTAGGGTCAGTTCGTATAGCTTCCGCCAGTGTTCAATCACTTACATAAATAATAATGGTGAGAGAAGACATCCCTGGCGATAGCCTCTGCCAACGCTAAAGCTGTCCGAAATTAAACCATTGGTGATCACCACAGCGTTGGGATCATTATATAATACTGAAACCCTCTCCAACACCAAACCTTTCCAGCGTATGGAAAAGATATGGCCATTCTACCTAATCTGTGTTCTTTGCATCTATGGAGACAACTAAACCCGGTATTGCTCCCTGTTGGTAGGCTTGTACCATATTTAAGACCCTTTATAAACCCGTCTGGTCCACTTTTATAATGAATGGTAAAACCCTATCCAGTCTTAATGCTAACATTTTTGAGAGAATTTTAAAATCCGTATTTAAAACAAGGATATGGGTCTATATGAAGAGCAGTATTCTGAGGCCTTTCCCTTCTTAAGAATGACAGAAATATTTGCTTCTCTCAACAAACGCGGGGGCAGCCTGACTATATGAATAGTTAGGTTCTAGATTAGAGTGGTGCTGGAAAAGCACAGCAGGTCAGGCAGCATCCAAGGAGCAGGAAAATCGATGTTTCAGGCGAAAGCCCTTCATCAGGATTTTCCTGCTCCTCGGATGCTGCCTGACTTACTGTGCTTTTCCAGCACCACTCTAATCTAGACTCTGGTTTCCAGCATCTGCAGTCCTCATGTTTGCCTACGTGAATAGTTATAGATATTTATGAGTGGCCCGGCCAGTTCCCCTACAAATTCAGCCTGGAATCCATCTGGTCCAGGCACTTTGCCACTCTGAAGCTGCCTAACTGCTTCCTGTACTTCCTGGGTTGTCAGGGGGACATTCAAGAACGACACCTGCTCCAAGGTTACAATTAGAATCTCCCCCTATAATTGTATTGTGGACCCCGAGAGCTATCAACTTAGAGAACGCTTCCATTACAAATTTTAAAGGGTGTGCCGGGGGGCAATAAAGATTCAAAATCCCTTATTCCTCTCCAAATATTAGAGCTTTGATCAATATATACCATCCAGACTCATCTTTTATCTGGCTTAACATTTGGAAGGGGAGACTCTTCCGAATAAGAATGGTTACTCCCCTACTTTTGAGCTAAAAGATGAAAGGAACACAGAACACCTGGCCAAACCTACCCTGTTGCAGCTTTGAATGCTCCTTATCAAGTAGATGTGTCTCCTGTAAAAGAGCTACATCAACCCTTTCTTTTTTAAGACGTGATAATATCTTTTTCCTTTTGATTGGCAAATGGCTCCCCTTGACATTCCAGGAGCACCACCTAAATGAATGGCTAGCCATGATAGTCCAGGCAGCCCTGGGACCCCCCAGGAGGAGGAACCCCACACAAAAGACATTGAATAAAGATTTTAAAAAATTCACATATTAAAAAAACTCTTTAAAACAGTTAAATCAACACAAATAAGAACCACTCCTAAGTAAAAATGACATAAAGCATAATTAAAAAGATACTTTCCCCCGAGATCACAGGGGGCACTACTACCTTCCAATAACACCACCATAACCTCTCCCAGCTAGGGCCCTGCCTTCGGCCCTGGCATTACAAAATAGAGTAAATAAATTCCAGTATCTTATAAAACAGGAGTTAAAAGTGGGTGACCCATCCACCACCACCCCCACACTATCTCCTAGACACGCTTAATAAAACAATACAAGATAGAAATATGTGAGATTACGAAATTACAATCCCAGCAAGTATTAGGCAACTAAATAAAAAAAAAGAAAGAAAATCCCACTCAGAAACAATCTCCAAAATCAAATAAGCCGCACGATAAAAGACCAAAGAAAGAATAAAGAACAGGCCTATCCTAACCACCAGGGAAAGATGGACAAAAAAAGGAGAAAGAAAGAAGGATAAACAAAGGAGGGGAGGGGTGCAAAATAAAGTCCTTATCCATACAGTTCAAGTCCTGCCGTCCAGGAATCCTTTTACTTTCTCCGGTGATCCAAAGTTATATATAGATCCTCCATGACTGAAGTGCAGCTTTGCTGGATATCACATAGAATATTGAATATTTAAGCCTCTCAAATGCTTCTTCGCCTCATCAAATCCCCTCCTTTTGCGGACCACGACCAGAGAAAAGTCCTGAAGCCGCATTATCGTGAAGCCCTTGTACATTGTGGCCTGGGGATCCTTCCCCAAGACTCTGGAGGCCTCCAGCAACATTTGTTTTTCCCTGTAACATCAAGATGGAACCGGGCGGGAGTGTTTGTCCGACTCGGTGGGCCTGCTCAACCTGCACTCGGCCCAGCTCTGACTTCAGTTTCAGTGGTTGTGGGAGCCATTGCTCCAGGAGATACACAAGCTGGCCTTCCTCCTCTCATTTTCAAGGTCATCGATGTGCTCCTTCAGGGTCCGGACTTGTCGCTTCAGAGCCTGGACCTGACCCATGGGTGATTCAGCAGTAGTCTCCGAGGCTGCGGCCCATTGCTCCGCCCCCTCCGAAATGCTGCCCGAGTTTCTTGATCTCTCAGTCATACTTCTGCAGCATGACCGAGATTGACTACCAGGGTCTCCTCGATGGCCGCATTGATCTTCTCTCGAAGTTTGATGATCTCGGAGATCAGGCTCGCCTCCGCCCCCCGAGGCGGCCGCGGACATCTCTGCTGCTGTGGGAGGGGGTGGGGGAAGGGTCCTTGCCTGTTGCAAACTGTGAAAGATTTTGCCCTTAGTCATTTTAAAAAGCACCAAACTGTTAACGTTTGTTGCAAAATGGCCAAGTGTGCTGGGCAAAAGCTATTTTGAGTAATTTAACAGATGAGGTGAAGGTGGGCACTCCACTTTGCCTGAGTCTTGGGCAGAGCTCTGCAGACTCAGATCTACTGGGTCGCCGCCATCTTGAATCTCCAAAATTCACATAGCAGAGGATAGTTTTGACCCAATGACCTCTGGGTTATAGGTCCAGCATGCCTCTGCTGCGCCAATCTGCTTGCCTATTCTGTTAACTGGAGCAGAATGGCTGCCTGATGAAGAGGCAATATAACAACAGTAAAAACTGCAATACTTCAAACTTGATGATCTCCAACATGAGCATAATATGATCCATGAAGTTGAGATGATTCATGTCATCAGAATAATTTCCATGATCAGATCCTGTTGACCCATGAAGTTCATTGTGTGGTGATTCTTGTCATTGAAATAATCACCTTCTTGTCCCTTTGGTTTCTTTTCCATTTTACCTCTATGAGGATATATCTGACCACAATCTGTTCTTGAGGGAACCAAATGACAGGGCCCGAGAGAGGAGATGAACTTCTTCCATGTGTGTGGGCTGCCAATGGAGCTTATTACAAGTATTCAGATTGAGAACAAACGAGTGGCTAAATGATCTTCATTTTGTAGAAGAGATTCATGATACTCAGAGAAGAGTAACACTGAGATAACATTTTTATGTTTGATAAAATTTACCTCATCCTGTACAGCTCAGAGGGTTGATCCAGGTTAATCATTGAGGGTGGTGTATTTATTTCCTTGTCTGTCAAGCATGATTGGTATTGATAGTGGTGAGGTTAAGCATGAAATATTTGTCATCTAGTTCTCATGCAAGTTCATTGACCTGAAGCACTAACACAGTTTCTTTCTCCATGGATGCTATCAGATAGAGTCAAAGAGATGTACAGCATGGAAACAGACCCTCAGTCCAACTTGTCCATGCCAGCCAGATATCTTAAACTAATCTAGTCCCAATTGCCAGCATATGGCCCATATCCCTCTAAACCCTTCCAATTCATATACCCATCCAGATGCCTTTTGAATGTAGTAATTGTACCAGCCTCCATCACTTCCTCTAGCATTCCATACACCCACCACCCTCTGCAGTGAAAAAGGTGCCCATAAGGTCCCTTTTAAATCATTCTTCTCTCACCCTAAACCTATGCCCTCTAGTTTTGGACTTCCCCACCTTGGGGAAAAGATCTTGTCTATTTACCCTATCCATGCCCTTCTTGATTTTATAAACCTCTATAAGGTCACCTTTCAGCCTCCGACATTCAAGGGAAGATAGCCCCAGTCTATTCAGCCCTCCCTATAGCTCAAACCATCCAACCCTGGCAACATCCTTGTAAATCCTTTCTGATCCCTTTCAAGATTAGCAATATCTTTCCTATAGGAGGTAGACCAGACTTGAAAACAGTATTCCAAAAGCGGCCTAATAAATGTTGTGTACAGCCTCACCATGAACTCCCAACCCCTATACTCAATGCACTTACAATAAAGGAAAGCATATCAAACACCTTCTTCACTATCCTTTCAACCTCCGACTCCACTTTGAAGGAACTATGAACCTGCACTCCAAAGTCACTTTGTTCAGCAACACTACCATTAAATGTATACGTCCTGCCCTGCTTTACCCTACCAAAATATAGCACCTCGCATTTGCCTATTGAAAACCTCTTGCTTTGACGCTTCATTTAAAATGATTTGGAGGATCAGATCTTTTTGCTTAACAACAGCAACTGATACCATTTTTCCCCTTTGACAAAGAACCTCCTCCATCTGTTTTTCTTCAGTCACTGACCATTCCGGGTTTTAATGTCAGACTGTTTCCAGTGGATTCGTTTACTATGCAAATTATAACCTGTGTTCAACATAAAGGAATAACTTTAAAATCAAAACACAGGTGGAAGTTATTCCAAAAATAAGTGGCTACTTACAAAGCTGATCCTCTCCATATCACCAATCTATTAAGTTAGGTTTTCAAATGAATGTACTGATGTAAAGCTTGCATTGTGCTGTGTTTAGAAACCAAATTATTTTAATTTTCACAATTCAACCATATTGATAAGTTGAAAATCTGTTTCAGTTTCTGTTCAAAGTATTGTGCAAAATGAATCAAGTTATTGGAATGTCAAATTTGCCCAAACTTGTCAATACAAATCAACAAAGCTGAACCTCTATCTTTTGTGCACTATTTGCTGTAATATTCTGGGCCGGCATTGATAGAGTGGAATGACATTCTGAAGAAGGGTCACTGGACCTGAAATGTTAACTCTTGTTTCACTCCACAGATGCTAAAAGGTCTATTGAGTTTTTCCAACAATTTATGTTTTTGTTTCTGATTTACAGCATCTCTAGTTTTTGGGTTTGTTTTGTTTAGTAATATAAAATATAATTATTGTTTGAGTAACACAGAGAATATTAAATTACTGTGTCATTAAATTCTGCACTGAGCATTAAAAGTTTAAAAGGTCTAAATTCTGTATTTTTTTTAATATAATGTGGTTGGTTAACTAATATGAGCTTTTGTGCAGTTGTAAGGCAATCCCTCATCATACAGTAAATCTTAATATAATAGTCATATTTTCAAAAATTCTGGACAAAGCATTGACAATTTACATTAAATGTTCAAAAAGACCTGAAGTTTCTGTGATTAGTGATCAGGGCAAAGGTCATACACATATGTCTTCATCATTTAAATTCTCATTCCACAATGGCTATTATTTACACTTGAACAGAACAGCGACCATTTTATAATCAGCTTAATCACAATCTCTTGATTTATCTTCAATCCCCTTAAAAGTTTCTGCTGTGCCCCACTTCAGTAGATCTTGAAGGTACTACTAAGTCCCTGCCTATGCTGGCAATTACCCTTCAACTATTTCTTCCATTCCATTAAGTCCACTAACTCTAGATCTGAGCTGGAGGTAAACTTGAGCATTTAGTTTAAATATGGTTATGAAATGCAGCAGGAAGTTCTTAACAACGGTCGAGATAGGATCTTTGTTCATTTTTTAATCAGCACTTAAAAATTAATCTTCTGCATTGTAGCAGTTCCTCGAACAGTACCAAACCTTTGGTAAACATTATAATTCAGAGTACAAGCCCCAGATTTTCAATTTGATGCTGACACACCAATATCAGGATTAAATCAGGGTCCCAATCCAGCACTTTGTTTGCAACAGTGAGCCAAAATAATTTTGAATGGATTGGACAATTAATGGCAAGAGAAATGCGCTCACCATCCAATTTTAGGAAGTCAGGCAAGCTCTCAAATCTTTAAGGCAAATGAGATGGTCCTTCAACACTGAAAACTACTGCTGCAAATAAGGGAGAGAGAGAGAGAGAGAGGGAGGAAGAGACAGAGAGTGTCCATCTTGAGGCTTTCTGCGAAGACTTTTCACAAAACCTTTTGGCCATATGAGCATGACAGCTGCAAGAGTATGTTTGGATGATTGCTATCCCTCTGGCCTGTTGTTAGGAGGCTGCTTCCAGATATCTACTAGGTTCCTGATGTCCCATGGGTCAATGGGCCAGCTCCAACCATTAGTCTCTTAAACTATCATAACAAAGTTGGCATTGCCTCTGGATGAGTCACTGCCCAGCACGGAATTGGCATTGCAGCCGGAAAGTAACAGGAAATTTCACCCTTGTCGACCTTTATTCCCATCTTGATACCAGCACTAGCCTCATGATTTTCCTTTCTAATTTCCTTGTTCTCTCACTATATCCTGACATGACACCTGTCTCCACTACAACTGTAAGTTCCTTTTCTACGCTACAACATGTGTTTAAATATCACAGTGGGCCACACTGAATGAGGGAACTGGCCTTCATAGTACATGCTTCGTGAACTCAGGATTTTTCTAAATGTTTCACAGGCATTGCACACTATTGAAATGTGACCAAATATAGAAAGCATGGAAACTCAGAGGGAGGGATACTACTACTGCAACACAAGAGCACTCATTTGTCAATTCATAAACAATGTGGACAAACCTAAAATACAATCCTGTACTAAGCATAGTGTCCTTGCCTCTGAGCCAGGTGACCCAGGTTCAAATTCCATGCTCTAGAGATGTGCAACATCTCTGAATAAGCCGATTAGAAAATATCTCCAATCCTGTGCTGTTGACAAGTTATACAGGACATCTTAAACTACCTACCTGGATTATGAGCAACCACCTGTACAAACAAACTGTGCTTCCGTGTTTTTAATTCTCTGATTAACATAAATGTATTTGCATATGTAAGTTATTGTATTTATTTGCTCTTTGGAATGGTTGATTTTAATGCAAAAGTCTCCATGAATTAGACTTTCCAACCGCAATCTCTGACACCTGAGAATTAGAGACAGGCAGAGGAGAGTATTTTTCTGAGCAGACATTGGGATCTGGGAGGCTGGTAGGAGTAGATTTAATTGTAGCTTTTGATAAGGAATTGGATTAGTACTTGATAAGAAAATCGTTGAGGGATTTGAACAGCACTTGCAAAGAGCCAGCGTAGACCTAATGAGCAGAAACTTGAAGAGGGTTGCTCTTGTCAACTGGCTGGACACTTGGCTTCAGACCCACACTGCTTTGTTCATTGCTGGTGGGTTGACATGAATTGATAGTGGTCATGAATTAGCTACTTAAGGGCCTGATCATGGCCCTTGCCGTCCAGAATATTTTACTGCAGGAGGAGGGAAATGGCCTGGTCTATACATCTATCCTACCCTGATAAAGTGCCCTTCTTGCCTCCAAACTCTCCCTTTCCTGGAGAACACAATCCTGATGGATCAAATGACCTTATTCTGTGCAGCAAAATTCTAAGAAACATTACAAAGATAGTCACTGCAGAAGTCATGTGAGTAAAAATTGCCGTAATTCCAGAGGACCATAGGGCTATTTCCTCATTTGAGAGAGAGAGAGACACACACACATACAGAGAGAGAGAGACTGACAGACAGTCAGACAGACAGTGAGACAGTCAGACAGACAGACAGTGGGGGCAGTAGGGGGTGGGGGAGGTGGGTGATGGTGTGGAGGACTAATGGTGGTTTACCTTAAGGGTAATCATACCTCAGATAAAGGTCAAGGTTGAGAAGGTGAGACCTTCATGGTAGCCTCAGCCAGTACAGGAAATAAATCTATGCTGACAGCATCACTCTGCATTACAAACTAGCTGTCCACCCAACAGGGCTAATCAAACCCAAACATTATCTAATCAGTGATGGATGAGTGAAGAGAGAGAGAGATGGACATTATTTGTTTACCTGACTGCATACAGTGTGGTCTAAGGCTTGCTGGCATGGTGGATAGCAAGTCAGAGTAGACTTAGAATGATGAGGAATGGAGATTGAAAGCTGAGAAACTGAGACTGCATTGGGACAAATAGAGGACAATTGCAAGAGACCAGATGCCACAGAAGTGAATCGAGGACACACAGTAGAGGGCAGCAGTTAAATTAAGAAGAAGTATTAGTATTCATTGGTAGGGCAAAGCAGACAAAACGTAATTTGCATAATGTTTTTTCACATTATGTTTGCTCATCAAAAATTCTACAAAGGAGTTAACTAGTCATTTGGATACAATTCACACAATTCCATATTACTGCAAAGTGTTCAATACACACAGGTCACAATTGTTTATTTTCCCTAAGGGTGTCATCCCTCCTCTTGGAAACACAATGTACAGACACAAAAAGCAGCTATCAAACACCTGGCTGTGGTATAACATATAGCAGCCAGCGTTTGGAATGGAACGCAATACGATCACATTTTTTTGTTTGTTGTTCAAAAGACTTCAGGGAAGGCATTTGAACAAAATAAAATGTACAAAATGTCCTTGGCAATAATTCAAGAATGTCAGGTGTTCAGAACATTCCTCGAAGATTAACAAAAGCAACGTGCATGTTAACAGGTAGAGAAGGTTCCTATATCCTTTGGTGTCAGCTGATCACACAGAGTTCCTTCTTATATAATACATTTATTGAAAGTGCATATGAAAATTCTAAAATTCCCCTTCTAATAGCGTTATCATTGCACCGATTACCAGGTGGAGAGCTGCAGTGCAAAAAGATGACTTAGCAACTCTTTAAGGGCAAAGAGAGATGGGCAATAAATGCTGATTCCTACATCCCATGAAAGAATAAAAACAAACTAATATGAACCCAACAAAAGAAAAAGACACTTGAACAGTACTAGGCCGCTCAGCCCCTGGCATTCTTTAGTCATTCACTCAAACCAGAGCTGGGGTTTTGTACCTTAACTCTACTGATCTGCTTCTTTATCATCCTTGCAGAAGAATTTAAAATTTTGTGTTGATTTAATTTTTTTTGTGCAGAATGTTTCAGATATCCATAGTCACTTGGATGAAGGTGTGCATCCTGATAACTTCTGTACAGCCTAGCTGGAATTTTAAAGTTATGACGTAATAGCAGATATGAAACCTAATTAGCTCTTGCATTATTTAATGCACATACTATCTTTGCAATTTCTCTCCCTCCCTATTCACTCCAGGATGTATGGTTCCACTGTGCAAGATTGTTTGGGGATTACCTGCAGAACATTTGGCCAAGGGGAAGGAGTTTGAGGGAGAGAGAAAGTAGGGAGTAACACGAAAACATGACCGATTTTCAACCCGCTAATCTTGAGCCAATTACATTGCGCCAGCCAAGACCAGGTTAACTCAAAACATAGTGGGCAGCACGGTGGCACAGTGGTTAGCACTGCTGTCTCACAGCGCCCGAGACCCGGGTTCAATTCCCGACTCAGGCGACTGACTGTGTGGAGTTTGCACGTTCTCCCCGTGTCTGCTTGGGTTTCCTCCGGGTGCTCCGGTTTCCTCCCACAGTCCAAAGATGTGCTGATCAGGTGAATTGGCCATGCTAAATTGTCCGTAATGTTAGGTAGGGGGTAAATGTAGGGGTATGGGTGGGTTGCGCTTCGGCGGGTCGGTGTGGACTTGTTGGGCCGAAGGGCCTGTTTCCACACTATAAGTAATCTAATCTAATCTAATTATGTGATCAAAATTGGGATTTTCCTGGCTTGTTGTGATTCAGCTGCTCGATAACTATGCTGAGCTATAAAGGAAAACTTTAACATTTGACGTTTCTTTTCTTCCAATTCAACAAACAAAACATGCTGGCTAAGTCAATATTACAACTGATCTCCCATTTCTACCTGTTTATGTGAAGGGGCCGGGGATGGGGGGGGGGTGATATACCAGCAAGTGGAGAGTGTAAATAAACAGGAAGACATATCAGGCCAATTTAAACCGAAAGCAATATTTATATTTCTGGTACATCTGATCTGTTGAATGCTCTTTGAATTCAAAGGGTTACATTTGTGCAGCAACTCCATTGGAAATTGCAATAGGCTTTTGATGCAAAACGTGATTGCAGAAAACAAGAATTGGAATGGCCACATCATCTGAGTCTACATAAGATTTAACACAGACCACAGAAAGATCACGAAGCAGGGATTCTTTATTCCACTAGCCCCGATCTTTACGAACATGAAGAAAACTTGAGGTTAAACTAGGAAAACAGAGAATTTACTTGAAATTAAGCCTGGTGTAAGTTTTGGTTATAAACATTTTATCTGTCTCTCCATCAGACTTCTTTTTGCAAGGAGGATCGACTCAACAGCTTGGTATACTCCCTCACTGTCGCCACCTGCTGCTGAAGGCCCTGTTCTACTACTTTTGGTTGAAGTGAGAATGGTGTTGAAACAATATTCTGCCTTATCGTTATTCCAATAAAGCTGCAGAGTAAGCAGACAGGAGTTCAACACAATGTCGCATTTGAAAGACACTGTGTGGCAATGCAGTACTCCCCTAGTGCAGCACTGGTACATGAACCTGGCAGATGGAATTGGCCACAGTGGAAGTGCAAAACAGGCATCAGCAAATCTGCTGCTTGTTTCATGCCACCACTTAATTTTTGTTCCCAGTGCACCTCACTGTCAATTAACTATCACCATTTAATCTGATTCCCACTTTCTCACCACACACATGAGTAAAGTTAACACAAGGTGATGCTTGAGAGGAGCAAGAGAAAGTTCCAGAGACAGTCACTGGCACCTAGAAGGGAGCTTGTTTCAATTCTAGGAATTTTGAAAAACAAATTTCTAAACTAGCATAAGGAACGAAATAATATATTAGCAGAGAAGAGAGAGTTGATTTGTGAGTAAGGATGGAAGAATTTCTACTTTCTCTAATCTCCAGTTTTCAGGTAATAGTGGAAGTGTAAGGTTAGGATAAGTTAAAAATAATTAAAGATACAGTTAAATAAAGCAACTTAATGTATGGCAGAGCAGCTTAACCAAGTGAAATGCCTTTCCTGTGACATGTTGTGGACATTTCTCACAGCATAGACTAGGCAATGTGCAGATGGTGTCACTTTTTACACAGGTTTGAATTCCAGGGTGGTTTCTTACCTCTCTGGTGCTAAGGTGAGAGACGTCACTGAACTGCAGTGAGACATTCTTCTTGGGAAGGCTGAACAGCTCGAGGTTCTGGTCCACATTGATACTAACGAGATAGTTCGAAAACAGGGTTATGGCCCAGCAATTTGAATTTCGGGAGCTAGGTAGAAAATTAGGAAGCAACACCTCCAAGGTAGTAATCCCAAGTTACTCCCAAATAGGAAGACAAGACAGATGATTGCATCCGGTGAAAAGATTATGCAGGAGGGAGCACTTTAGATTTCTGAGACACAGTATAGTGCTTCCCCTGATATACAAATATTTGATGTGCTGGGGACAATTTCAAAGATTGTGTTTGAAAGATTTGCAATTTGTGAGGAAGATAGTGTCTAACTTCAAAAGAACATTGACAAGTTGGTGGCAACTGAAGTTCAATGTGGTGCAAGAACATGGAGTGATAATATTAAATAAAAGACACTAATCTAAAGGGTGGGCAGGAGCAGAGAGACTGTAAATATACTCACGAATATCTTGGATGGCAGGATGCATAGCGAGAGCTGTTAACAAAACGTACATAGGCTTTGTAAATAGGGACAGTGAGTACAATAGCAGAGAGGTTATGATGGTGTTATACAAGACCACGATTGTGTACAGTTCAGGGTAACATGATAGAGGAGGGAGGGATGTGAATGCATTGGAGAGCATGCAAAAGAAGTTTATTAGAATAATTACGGGGAAGAGAAAGTTCAGTCCTAAAGGAAGGTTGGAGAAGTTAGAACTGTTTTCCTTGGAGACAAAAAAGAAATTTGATACAAATTTCAAAATCATGTGTAGGCAGAAACTAGTCAACTCATAACTGGGTTGAGAATCAAATGGCACAGACTTAAATGTTTTGCAAAGGAAGCAAACACGAACTGAGACAAAGCTTTCAGATTTAAATTAGATTACCTACAGGATGGAAACAGGCCCTTCAGCCCAGCAAGTCCACACCGACCCTTGAAGATTAACCCACTGAGACCCATTCCCCTACCCCATATTCACCCCTGACTAATGCACCTAACACTATGGGCAATTTAATGTGGCCAATTCACCTGACTTGCACATCTTTGGACTGTGGGAGGAAACCGGTGCACCTGATGGAAACCCACACAGACACAGGGGGAATGTGTCAACTCCAGACAGATAGTCACCCAAAGCAGGAATCAAACCCGGGTCCCTGGCGATGTGAGGCAGCAGTGCTAACCACTGAGCCACAGTGCCACCCCTTTCACTCAGTGCAACATTAGGGTATGGAATACAGTGCAGGAAGTGTGGCGGAGGTGGGTTCAACTTAGGCAAAAGGGCAGTAGATGATTATTTGATAAGAATGAATGTGCAGGGTTCCAGGGAATTGGCAGGAGATTGACACAAAATTAAAATGTTCAGAGAGCGGTTGCAGCCATGATGGACTGAAAAGCCTCCTTCTGCAGTTTAACAATCCAGTGTTTCTGTGATGATTTGGAAGTTTTAGCTTCGTCAGATGGTTGTGACAGAAACCAGTGCTCCCAAATAAACCTGATGGACTATGATCTGGGGTTATGTGATTTTTTTAACTGTGAAGCTCTCCTGTTGTGAGTTGCAGTGTATTGCTAATGGTCAGGACTGAAATTATTGATGGTGAATTTCTTGAATCAGAATGAATTTTAATACACCTGCAAAAATGGTGTGAAGCCAAGCCTGTTCTGAGGTTATATGTACAGACATGCTAGAGGAACTGAAATGTACTGTAATATCTGTAAGCTGAAAGAGATATGTGATTCTGATGACATTTCTGTATCGCAAATCTAATCTGCTTGCTGATCACCCATAACCTCAGAAGTTACCAAACAGTGATGGTAAGTAAACGCTGCAGATGTACAGAGAAGCCAAAACATGTAACTCAGACAAAAATTACAGGATGATGATTCAAACACTCACTGTGTTTCTTGCGGTGTTGGGAAAACAAAAATGTACATTAAGCAAACCTCTACCTTCAGTAGAAGAATTAGTGGTAGATATCTTCTAAGCAACCTGTTCAAAGATGCTATGACGCATTGCATCCTGAACTCAGGACATTAGCACTGCACTAGAAAAACCCCAAGAATTAGTTTTAAAGCCTGTGTTCAAATTAATTTCAGTAGGTCCACTTGTTGTCATCTTGTCATTGATGCAATGGTACAAGTGACAACATTCCTTAATGGAGTTTAAGGTTCATATATTCCATAGGAATACAATCAACTCCCATTATGCCACAATGTATTTGCTGATACAGTCTCCCTCTAGATGTGATAGAAAGGTAAGGGGTGGGGAGGGAGGGGCGGCTGATTTTTCTGAGAATTGAATGGATAGCAGTTGAATCCTTGAGGGGTGGGGGGCAGGGATCAGGGAAGGGAGTGAAGGGTGACTTCATCTCAATCATTGACTCCCACAACTTACCCACATTTAATTTTATGTTGGTTGGACATATAAATGGGCAAGCATCCCGTTTGGCTGGAAGTGAGCCCGCGACCCTGATTTGTTCAGTGATGGGGTCTGATGCCGCAGTTAGTGGGAAGGGGAACTCAGACTGAAATGTTCATATATAGAATGGACAGTGTCCATGCACACCAGAGTGCCATTGCTTAAAAAGTGAGAGAAAATGCCTGGGGGAGGTGGGGAGGGGTGTGGCGGACAGAGAGAGAGAGGTGTGTGAGAGACAGTAAGTAAGAAAGAGTGATATAGAGAAGTAGCTGGCAGGAAATTTCAAAACTAAGGTTGATTGACTTGGAGAGTAAGCTAGAGGAATCCAGTTTTTTGTGGGGCCAGCAGGAAATGGGACAATCCCCAAAGGTCTAGAAATCTGATACTTGGCCATAACCCATTCCCTCTAGATAATGACCCCTAGCCCCAATGTCTTCCATTTACAGTTGCCCCTTGGCAACATTATCTGCAGATCCAGGGTCAACTTCCACATATATTGTGGTGCCACCAAGCTTTACCTCTCCAGCATCCCTTTCAACCTCCCCCTTTCTCCGTCTACACTTGCAGTATTAGACATTCCTCCAGTTAAAGATTGGGAAGGATTAAATCACTATTCCCAAGTCCCACCACAATCTACATATCCTTGCCAGAGTTTCCAACTTCTGAAGCAAATGTATCAGCCCCAGTCAGCTAGTTCAGATCCTCACTGTCCTATTCAACAGCAGATTGAACTACCACTCCCACACCCACCTCTACAACATCACTCCTTCCTCAGCCAATCTGTTGCTGGCACTCCTCAATTATTTGTTATGAACAGGATGAGAGGAACAGTCCTCCTCTTTACACCTATGATTGATGTGTTTTTGAAAAGAAAGATGTGTGCTTCTTAGAATTTGGAATTAAGAGTCTAATGATGACTAGGAAAAAAACCATCTAGTTCACTAACGTCCTTTAGAGAAGGAAATCTGCCATCCTTACTTGGTCTGGCCTATACATGACTCCAGACCCACAGCAATGTGGTTGACTCTTAACTGCCCTCTGGGTAATTATAGGATGGTAATAAATGCTGTTCTAGCCTGTGATACTCACATTCCATGAGTAAATTAAAATAAAAAACAGGAATTTGAGGACTGTCTGATGAACCAACAGCAAGATTTCATGGGTTTAAAAAAGAAAGGATTATTTATTCACACACTCACCCTGAAAGCTTAATGCTGTGTCATTCACTCATCCCCCACACAAAAAAAATTACTGGACAACATTTCAGTACACTTTTACAATGTACAAGCAAACAAAATGTCAATTGCGAGTTTCCCTCATCTTGAGAAAAGAAATACCAATGTTACAGGTACAGTGAGAGTTAGAAAGTGGGGCACCTAGAGAAAGACAGAGCATAACCTTGCTGTAGGTGTACAGAAGTGAATAGAGTGGGTTCTTTCTTGATTATATATTTTATCGAGATTTGTCTCTTGATTAATTTTTAAAAATATAAACCATAAGTACTAAGTTAGCCTGGAGTACTGTGTTGTCTTAGAGTAAAAGGATGATGTTATTTTCTGGGTGTGTAGAATGTGAAGGAGCGAAGATAACTTTTAGTAGAGCAATATGCTCTTCTTGTTGGATATGGGAGTTTAGGGAGAGTTTCCATGTTACTGAGGATTATGTCTGCAGGAAGTGTCTTTGGTTGCAAATCCAATCATATCGCACAGATCAGTTGGAGCAGTAGTTACAGGCAATGAGGAATTTACAAAATCTAGGGGGTGTGATGGATGGCAGTTGCAGGAAGGTAGGAGGGGTAGGCAGGTAGTGCAGGAGTCTCCTGTAGCTATCCCCATCTCAAACAAGTATGCTTTTTTGGAAAATGTACAAGGTGATGGACTCTCAGAGAAATTTAGCATGAACAAACAAATTTCTGGTATGGAGACTAGCTCTAATGTAATTAGGGATACATTGGGTTCCAAGCGATCACTTGTCAGAGGCACAGATGGACGTTTCTGTGGCCAGCAGTGAAAAACCAGAATGGTATGTTGTCTCCCTGGTGCCAGGATCCAGGGTGCAGAATGTTCTCAAAGGGGAGAGGGTCCAGCAGGAGGTCATTGTACAAATTGGAATCAATGACATAGGAAGGGAAGAAATGAGATTCTTAAGGAAGAATATAGAAAGGCAGGAATTTAAAAAGGTAGCAATATTTAGATTACTCCCTGTGCTATGAGCTAGTGAGGGTAGGAATTGGAAGATAGAACAGATGAATGCATGGCTGAAAAGCTGGTGTATGGGAGAAGGATTCACATTTTTGGACCATTGGAATCTCTGTTGGGGTAGAAGTGACCTGTACAAGAAGGACAGATTGTACCTGAATTGGAAGGGGACTAATATACTGGTAGGAAAATTTGCTAGAGCTGCTCGAGAGGATTAAAACTAGTAAGGTGGGGGGACCCAGGGAAATAGTGAGGAGAGATAAATCTAAGACTGGTACATTTGGGAAAAGGAGCGAGTCAAACACTCAGGGCAGGCAAGAACAAAGCAGTGTCAAAATGTATAGTGCTAGAAAAATACAGAGAGTCAGGCAGCATCCAAAGAGGAGGAGCAGGAGAGTCAACATTTCGAGCATAAGCTCTTCATCAGTAGCTCGTCACCATGTTCCTGAAGAAGTGTTTATGCTTGAAATGCCGACTCTCCTGCTGCTCAGATGCTGCCTGACTGGATGTGCTTTTCCAGCACCATACATTTTGACTCTGATCTCCAGCATCTGCAGTTCTCACTTGCTCCTAGGAACAAAGCAGAGAACAAGATAGGACTGATCAATTAAATTGCATTTACTTCAATGCAAGAGGCCTAACAGGGAAGGCAGATGAACTCAGGGCATGGTTAGGAACATGGGACTGGGTTATCATAGCAATTACAGAAAAATGGCTCAGTGATGGACAGGACTGGTAGCTTAATGTTCCAGGGTACAAATGCCTATAGGCAGGATAGAAAGGGGGGGGGGGGGGGGGGGGCGGAGGGGAACAAGAGAGGAGGGCGAGTTGAGTTTTTGATAAGGGATAGCATTATTGCTGCTGTACAGAGGGAGGATATTCCTGGAAACATTGCCAGGCAAGTTATTTGGGTGGAATTGAGAAATAAGAACGTGATGATCACCTTATTAGGATTGTATTATAGACCCTCTAATAGTTAACGGGACTGAGACTGCCATAGTTTTAAGGGTTTAGATGGAGAGGACTTTTTTAGGCGTGCACAAGAACATTTTCTAATTCAGTTTGTGGATGTACTTACTAGAGAAGCTGCAAAACTTGACCAACTCTTGGGAAATAAGGCAGGGCAGGTGACTGAGGTATCAGTGCGGAGCACTTTGGGGCCAGCGACCATAATTTTATTAGTTTTAAAATAGTGATGGAAAAGGATAGACAGGATCTAAAAGTTGAAGTTTTAAATTAGAGGAAGACCAATTTTGATGGTATTAGGCAAGAACTTTCAAAAGTTACTGGGGACAGATGTTCACAGGTAAAGGGACGGCTGGAAAAGGGGAAGCCTTCAGTAATGAGATAACGAGAGTCCAGAGAAAGTACATTCCTGTCAGGATGAAAGGAAAGGCTGATAGGTATAGGGAATGATAGATAACTAGAGAAATTGAGATTTTGGTTAAGAAAAAGATGGAAGCATATGTCAGGTATAGACAAGAGAGATCGAATGAATACTTAAAAGAGTATAAAGGCAATAGGAGTATACTTAAGACTTAAATCAGGAGGGCAAAAAGGGGATATGAGATAGCTTTGGCAAATAGAGTTAAGGAGAATCCAAAGGGATTTTGTAAATACATTAAGGACAAAGGGTAACTAGGGAGAGAATATGGCCGTCCTGATGAAGGGCTCTGGCCTGAAACGTCGAATTTCCTGTTCCTTGGATGCTGCCTAACCTGCTGTGCTTTAACCAGCAACACATTTTCAGCCCTCAAAGATCAGCAAGGCAGCCTATATATGGAACCGCAGGAGATGTGCAAGATATGAAACAATTATTTTGCATCGGTCATTAGTGTGGAGAAGGACATGGAAGATATGGGGAAATAGATGGTGACATCTTGAAAAAAGTCCACATTACAGAGGAGGAAGTGCTGGATGTCCTTAAACACGTAAATGTGGATAAATGCCCAGGGCCTGATTAGGTGTACCCCAGAACTCTGTGGGAAGCTAGGGAAGTGATTGCTGGGCCCCTTGCTGAGAAATTTGTATCATCGATAGTCACAGGTGAGGTGCCAGAAGACTGGATGTTGGCAAACGTGGTGCCACTATTTAAGAAAGGAGGTAAGGAAAACCCAGGCAACGATAGACTGGTGAGCCTGACATCAATGGTGGGTAAGTTTTTGGAGGGAATCCTGAGGGACAGGATAAACATGTATTTGGAAAGGCAAGGACTGATTAGGAATAATCAACATGGCTTTGTGAGTAGATCATGTTTCACGAACTTGATTGAGTTTTTTGAAGAAATAACAAAGAGGATTGATGAGGGCAGAGCGAGAATCGTGATCATATGGACTTCAGTAAGGCGTTCAATGAGGTTCCTCATGAGAGAATGGTGAACAAGATTAGATCTCATGGAATACAGGGAGAACTAGCCATTTGGATACAGAACTGGCTCAAAGGTAGAAGACACAGGGTGATGGCGGAGGGTTAATTTTCAGACTGGAGGCCTGTGACGAGTGGAGTACCACAAGGATCGGTGCTGGATCCACTGTTTATTGTCATTTATATAAATGATTTGGATATGAACATAAGAGGTACAGTTAGTAAGTTTGCAGATGACACCAAAATTGGAGGTGTAGTGGACAGCGAAGAAGAAAGAAAGCCAGGCCCATCCAAAATTTCTTCATAAAATAACTCATTAGGCTTCAGGTATCAATCTAGTAAAGCTACTCTGAACCGCCTCCCATTGCCTTACTTTCTTTCTGAAATAAGAAGTCCTAACAATTGCACAAAGGCGTGGTTTCACCTATACCTTAGAGAATTGAAACATAACATTGCTACTTTTATGATTAATTGGGTCCATCAGTTTCTGCAAATGAAAGTAGATGACCACCTTTGTGTGTGGCTGCATCAAGCTGTGCGTGGATCCCTGGTATGCAAACACCAAGTGTCACTACGTACTGAGGTTCAACCTGTCCCCGGTGTTGCGAAGGATGGGCCTGGCCTCGCTGCTGTGGAATGCTCCAGTAGTTGGACCATTCTGTATCACCTGGGGAAAGATCACCGTGTAACATCTGCCTGCCTAAGTGGAACAGGGGGCCCACCCAGTCATTTAGGTTCTGCTGACGCCTCAGCTAAATATATGGATTGATAAATGTACAGACCGGTTTATACAAACGATAAATTCTGATCTTGTATGCAAAGAAATTGAATGTTTACATATGTACGGCATGACCAACTATACAGACCATCAAAATATTTTATGAATAAAGTATATTTTTGAAATAAAAAAAGTAACTGGTTTAGTGTCGTACTCTAACATAGATCCTGCCTGCAGGGCAGAACAATGCCTCGGTGTTTGACAGTAGATACCAGGTCTAGTGCTGGGGCATTGAGGGTCTTCTTAGGATATAATGGTGGGTTTGTGGGGAGGAGAGGGCATGGATGTGATGACTGAAAAGCTCAAGAGAGCCCAAAAAGAGTTGTTTCGCCAAATATATGACCATAAGAAATAGGAACAGGTTAAGCCATTTGAACTCTGGATTAGAGACGAAAAGAACGCAGATGCTGGAATCCAAGGTAGTCAAGTAGGAGGCTGGAAGAACACAGCAAGCCAGGCAGCATCAGGGGGGTGGAGAAGTCAACGTTTCAGGTGCAACCTTTCTTCAGGACTGGGGTGGGTGTGAAGACAGCTGCAGATAAACAGGGTAGAGGTGTGGGGAGCGACTTCTCCCCCTCCTAATGCTGCCTGGCTTGCTGTGTTCTTCCAGCCTCCTGCATGTCTACCTTGGATTCTAGCATCTGCAGTTTCTTTTTGTCTCTAATCGAGAGTTCAAATGGCCCACACCTGTTCCTATTTCATGTGATTATATATTCAGAGAAGCAACTCTTTCTGGGCTCTCTTCAGCCTTTCAGTCTTCTCATCCATTTCCAGCTTCCTGCCTGTCTAATTTGAACTCACGCACCTGCTGTGCCATTCAACAGGCTGATCTAACATTCCTCATGTTCCCTTGATTCCCCCACTGATCAAGAATCTATTTATCTCAGTCTTAAATACAAGGACTTGGCCCCCATTGCTCTCTCTGGCAAAGAGTTCCAAATCTACCAATCCTCTAAGAGAAGAAATTCCTTTTCATCTCAGTCTTAAAATTAGCACCCCTTTATTCTGAGACCATATCCTCTGGCCCTAGACTTTCCCATGTGGAGGAGAATTGTCTCAGCATTTACTCTGCCAAGCCCCTTAAGAATCCTATATGGTTCAATGAGATCACCTCTCATTTTTCTATACTCCAGTGGGTTTAACCTGTTCAGCCTTTGCCTATATGACAATCCCCTCCATACCAGGGATCATCCTGGTGAACCTTGTCTGAAGCACCTCCAATGAAGTGATATATCTTCTGAAGTAAGGTGATCAAACTACTTACAGTACTCCAGATGTGGTCTCACCAGCACCTTGTACAGTTGTAGTAAGACTTCTCTACTCTTAGACTCCATCTTCACTTGAAATAAGGGCCAACGTTCTATTAGCCTTCTTGATTTCCTGCTGCGTCTTGTGTTAGCTTTCTGTGTTTCATGCACAAGTTCCTTAAGTCCCTTTGTATTGCGGATTTCTGCCTCATATTTTCACATGGGTTCTGAAGAAACTCAGTGGTGGCAAACATAGACATTATTAAGGATTTGGAAAGCATAGAAACAAGGGCCTATTCTCATCTGATCACAGTTCCCCTTCATGTTTTTATTTTAAGTTTCTGCTTTTACCATGCACTCTTCCTTCAACCAAATGAACTGCAGAATATTGTTCCAAGTATAGTGGGACCCATGTCTAATACTCTTTGCAAGATAGTATTCAATCATGTAGCCCATTCTTTTTAAGTGCATGGCAATGTAAAGGCCGGTTCACGGTAAATTGTCACGGTATGTCTGGACTTTGAGTCACAAGGAGTTTACACTGACAATTCCCATCAGTCCAACCCCAACTCATGTGCCTCCCAACAGCTTGCTGCGCGAACTGTGTCAAAACATTGACTTTCTTGTACACTTCCTCAACATCACCAGTGTCAGGCATTTCCAAGAATTGTTACATAGCAGGTTTTATAACTGATGGGTATGTTTGGTGATTACATATCCTAGGAATCATCTAGAAAGGAATAAGTTGATTAGGGATAGTCAACACAGTTTTGTGAAGGGTAGGTCATGCCTCACAAACCTTATTGACTTCTTTGAGAAGGTGGCCATAGGTTAATAGGAGTTGATGTAGTGTACTATGGATTTCAATAAGGCGTTTGAAAAGATTCCCCATGGTAGGCTATTGCACAAAATAGGGAGGCATGGGATTAAGGGTGATTTAGTGGTTTGGATCAGAAATTGGCTAGTTGAAAGAAGACAGAGGGTAGTGGTTTATGGGAAATGTTCATCCTGGAGTTTCGCTACTATTGGTGTACCGCAAGGATCTGTTTTGGATCCACTGCTGTTAGTCATTTTTATAAATGATCTGAATGAGGCTGTAAAAGGATGGGTTTGTAAATTTGCAAATGCCAGAAAGGTTGGTAGGGTTATGGATAGTACCGAAGGATGTTGTAGGATACAGAGGGACATAGATAAGCTGCGGAGCTGGGTTGAGAGGTGGCAAATGGAGTTTAATATAGTAAAGTGTGAGGTGATTCACTTTGGAATGTAGAGTACTAGGCTAATGGTAAGATTCTTGGTAGTGTGGATGAGCAGAGAGATCTTAGTGTCCATGTACATAGATTCCTGAAAGTTACCATCCAGGTTGATAGGGTTGTTAGGAAGACATACGGTGTGTTAGTTTTTATTAGTAGAGGAATTGAGTTTCGGAACCATGAAGTCATACTGCAGTTGTACGAAACTCACTTGGAGTCTTGCATACAGTTCTGGTCACCGCATTATAGGAAGGATGATGAAGTGTTGGAAAGGGTTCAGAGGAGATTTACTAGGATATTGCCTGGTGTGGAGGGAAGGTCTTAATGAGGAAAGGCTGACCGACCTGAGGCTATTTTTTAACGAGAGAAGAAGGTTGAGAGGTGACTTAATTGAGACATATAAGATAGCCAGAGGGTTAGATCGGGTGGACAGTGAGAACCTTTTTCCTCGGATGGTGATAGCTAACATGAGGGGACATGAGGGGACATAGGGGTGATAGATATAGGACAGATGTCAGCGGTAGTTTCCTTATTCAGAGAGTAATAGGGGAGTGGAAATCACTGCGTGCAACAGTAGTACACTTGCCAACTTTAAAGGCATTTAAATGGTCATTGGACAGGCATATGGATGAAAATGGAATAGTGTAGGTTAGATGGGCTTTGGATTGGTTTCACAGGTCGGTGCAATATCGAGGGCCGAAGGGCCTGTACTGTGCTGTAATGTTCTATGAATATTAAGTTAGCATGAGACAGCACACAATGAAAGAAATAATTACTAAACCGTAATGGAAACAATTCTGCTGCTTATTTAGTATATAAAACGTAGAAAGTAGTCACAAAACTATTATTTATATAAACAATACAATTGAACCATTGTTAGCCTCACTGGAATGCATAGATTACATAATTTATGGATCGCTTGATCTCAATTTTGATGTGTTGAAGGCAGTTCATCTAAGTTATGAAACAAAAATAAACTCCAAAAACCAGAAGTGTGTAATGATACTATAAAGGGGGAGCATTACCTGCATATAAAAAGAGAGGGTGAGTTACTGCATTTCAAGTATTTGCCAAAATTAAACACTCTATGAGGAAAAAGGTCAGGCCAGTCAGGTTTATTAAAACAGAAAGATAAAACATAAGGGTGGAAAATAAATCAGTTGACACTTAAATGAAAGAGATGACTGGAGATAATGATGTCAAGACTAACTTCTGCAACGCTGGCAGAAAAAAGTAACAAAATAAAAAAGGAAAAGCTGCAAATCCTGTGAACTAGTCATGAAAAAGAAAATGCTGGTTATACATTATCTACGAGCCATTGAACGACATTTCTTTTATTGGAAAAAATGATAATAAGTAGAGTTTTCCCATGGTTTGATTGTGTATCAGAGAATCCCTACAACATAGAAGCAGGCCATTTGACCCATCAAGTCCATACTGATCCTCTGAAGAACACCCCCATACCAGTAACCCCCATCCACCTAGCCTCCGGGCAATTTAGCATGGACAATCCACCTAACTTGCACGTATTTGGACTATGGGAGGAAACCCGCACAGACACAGGAAGAACGTGCAAACTCCAATCAGACAGTTGCCCGAGGGCGGAATCAAACCTAGGTCTCTGGCGCTGTGAGGCTGTGAAGTAGCAGTGCTAACCACTGAGTCACCATGCTTGTGCAAAATATAATAAAATGTGAATCATATCCACTCAATGGAACACACCTGCTTCTTGATATTAAAAAGATAATCGATATCAGCGGACCGACCAATTCCCCTATCGAACCCAGAATCACAGAATCCTCCACTGTTGAAGGAGGCCATTCAGCCCACCGGGTCAACTGTTTAAAAGTACTTGTTGTACTGAGGCATTAAGTCCAGCTCTGGTATCATGTTGTATTCTAATACACAGATAACAACCACTGATGGCCTTTGGTCAGGGGAATCTGCTGCAATCAAGCCACCTTCCAACACTAATCTAAGGAGCTGTACATTCACATGTTAAGGAGGATAAACCACCAACACTTTAGGTGTTGCTTGTTTTAACAACTAAATCCATACTCCCGCTGCTCCCGCCTCCTCGTCTGGCACACATTTTCTTTAGAAAGTTTTATTCAATTGCTTTTGTTGAATCCGATTCCACAAACACTTTAGGCAATACATTAAAAGTACTAACTTTTATGTAAAAGAAAATTCTGCTTCGCCACCCTGCTCCACTCCAGCTCTTCCATCAATTACTTTTAAAGGTGATTTTTGTCTGAGCTACAGGTTGAAAGCTGGTGTACATCCTGAAGAGACAAATTATGAGAATGAAGCAAGTTCACTTTGGGGCAGTACATTTTCTATAAGTTACATTGATATTCATTTGATAATACCAACCCCTCAAACTTAAAAGTGAGATTTTTTAAAATTCATTCTTGGGATAAGAGCATCACCAGCTAGGTTAGCATCTGTTGACCATGTATATTTGTACAGGGAGCAGTTCAGATACAACCACATTATTGTGGGTCTGAAACCTCTTGTAGCTAAGGATAGTGGATTTTTATGATAGATGTCAGGTTGCCATTAAATTACTTTTTTATTCAAGATTTTTTTAAAATTCAAATCTGTCATGGTGGAAGTTGAACCCATCTTCCCAGAACATTTGCTTGAGGTTCTGGATTGCTATCCAATGATATTCTCCATCCCTCCCTCTTGAAATTGGGGCAATGAATGCTGTTGAGAACTTGCATCTGCATCTAACCTCTTAAAAGTAACCAAGTTTCATTGTATAATATTCCATTCGTCACAGTTAGCATTCCTCATCTTGAAAAATCACAAAATGGCTGATGAAATGTAAGAACTGTAATTTTTACAGATCAGGACACCAAGGTATCATGGAAATTATTAACTTGTAACACCAGATTTGTCCTCTAAAATCGAGTCTGCTGCAGCCAAATAAGGTGTACAGATGTAATGTCAATCCATATCTGGGATCCATGGAATGTTACACCTGCTGAGAGTCAGAGAAAATTCAAAGGAGAGAAATGCAATAGGAAGAGGTAATGATGAGGCTGATCATCTGTGCCTGTCAGCACAAAGCCATCTCTTGCATAATTTATGTGTTTTAGCCTTCCTGGAATGCACCAAAATAAAAGGATTGAAAACTGATTGCATAACCAGCCTGTGTGACAGTGGTTTTAATAACCTAGTGTGTGCAGTAAGTGTGCTAAAACAGAATCAGAGCTTTGAAAACTGCCATTCAAATATCCCTATATTGTGGGTAAAAGAAAAATGATAAAGCTCTCTCACAGAGTGCTGACAGCCAGCCACTACCAAAAGCAATCAGGACAACAGAGTTTCCTACAAAACCAAGAGTTTTGAAAACAACTGTTCGATTACCAACACCTCGTTCCATTTCTTGCAATGCTCAACCATCCACTCTTCATGAATAATTCAGAGACTGATCAGTATTTTTTCTTAAACTACTAGCTTTTGTATTCACCTCTTATTTGTAATTTATGTCTGTATGTACTGTGTTACTATTTCTTTTCACACTTAGAAATTAATAAACTCATTGTCTTGTTAATTCAAGAAAACATGTTTTAAGTGCTTCCTTCTAAAAGAAATTCATTTGGCTTTATGGAAACATATCCACAAGGTAAGGGATCCTTTACTAATTAACCTCGTTTTGATCAAATACAGAGGGAAGGCTAAATAGCCAAAAGCAAACAGTTCACATCTTTTCACCCAAGAAGTTAGTGCTCCAATTTGGGAAGGGAGTGAATCCGACGGCTCATATCAACAGAGACTTCACGGACGGGTAGCTCTGCCAGATTCAGTCTGGCATTTCTGCCAATGGTCTTACCTTCGAGGGCAGAGTGTCCTCCAGGTTCTGGCTGAGTTTCAGAGATTTCCAATCATGGGAAGTGCTTATCGGAGGCTGAGGGGTGACCTTATAGAGGGTTACAAAGTTATGAGGGTTATGGATAGAGTAAATAGACAAAGTCTTTTCCCTGGGGTTAGGGAGTCCCGAACTAGAGGGCATAGGTTTAGGGTGAGAGGGGAAAGATATAAAAGAGACCTAAGGGGCAACCTTTTCACACAGAGAGTGGTATGTGTATGGAATGAGCTGCCAGAGGAAGTGGTGGAGGCTGGTACAATTGCAACATTTAAGAGACATTTGGATGGGTATATGAATAGGAAGGGTTTGGGCGGATGCTGGCAGGTGGGACTAGATTGGGTTGGGATATCTGGTCAGCATGGACAGGTTGGACTGAAGGGTCTATTTCCATGCTGTACATCTCTACGACTATCACTCTAAGTTAATGGTTGGAGGCATCCCAGCTGGAATCATACAACCTGTCCTTTCATTTTATCATCTTATTAACTTGAAATGCAAATTGTGCAATCTCACTTGGGAACTGGTTGTAACAAAATACTTCTTGATCTAGTCTAGACTCAGAATGACCAATTATCCAAAGATAACAGAGGACAATGTTTCCTTTGGTTCAGATCCTGTGCAAGTCAGGAAAGGGTGGGTGAAGTATGGAGACAAAAGAAGAAAACAAAGTCAGAAATTCAACAGCATCAGTGGAGAGAAGCAATGTTAAATCTTTCAGTCCAGCATGATCCTCTGGAGAAGAAAGACAAAAAAGAAGCAGCAGATTAAGTTAAAATGACAGTTAAATTTCCCATTTCCTTTGCTACAATTGGTTAAATAATTTACCCCGTGGAGCATTTAGCTACAAAAAGTGTCTGACTGCCATGCATGCAAAATGAAAAAATATTACAGTGCAATCTTTGTGTTTGTTTCAAAATATCTTGACTTCTTACTCAGGCATACAGTCAAACAACACACAAAACTTCCAAATTTCATACTACGTTACATAAGATTCTGAGAAGCTACACTGTATTGAATTACACAGAATCTACAGAGTAAAAGATAGACCTTTCCAGCCCATGTGTTCTTGCCAATGTTTATGCTACAGTTGGACCTCTTTGGCAAATCCATCAACATAATCCTTTTCTCTCCCTTCTCCTCTGTATAATTACCTACAATGGATCTGTACTATTCTCAATTCCGTGGTTGATATTTTACTTCATCATGGATTTAGAGTTTACAGAAACAATCCCACCCAGAACTTAATTCCAAAGCAAGGGATGTGGTTCAGGTATGTCACCCTCGCACTTGATTAAATCCTCTTCCTGCCTCATAGCTGGCCACAAGCAAAAGCAGAGGGTTCAGTGCAATACAAACACTGTTAGACTCACAGGAAAGCATGAACATATAATTAGAGCCATTATTTAGAATGTGTTGAGCTCAGTTTCAACAGAGGGAAAGAAAAACCTGGTTCACTTGTCTGTGAAACAGAACAGAAACTGAACACTGGGCATGGAAACAGAATGGAGAGTGGTATCTGTATAAAAGACGATTATAGATTATTGCATTTCAAGTTAATAAGACCATAAACAAAAGAAAGCAACACACCAGGAGCCTTCTCGAGGGATGGAATTGAAAAGTGCACAAGCCGTACTAAATGCATATTAGTTCGACGACAGTTCTGGTCATCATAAGGTGGACTTTACAGAGAGATAGATTACCCAACCCCGAACCTGAAACTCAGTCAGCACCTCATCAAAGTGAAATCTGACCTTATTTACCCCGACCGACCCCCCCCCCCCCCCCCCCACACCAAGGGTTTTGACTCCACCTGTGGCCTTGACACCACCTGATTGGCTGGTGATTTGACAGGTCATCCCAAAAGCAGGCAGCTCAGGTTCCTTTGTCAGATCTCCATCAGGCAGATTCGCATTTCAATGACTGCTTCCTAGATGCCCTTCTCTCACATCAGCAACCTGCCAAGCTTCGGTTGATTTTACAGCCCGGTTGCACAACTGATTCTTTGAAGTACCTGACACTGATCGATGGAGAGGAAGGATATGGAATAATGTCACCTTTCTGTGTTTTCAACGCTGATTTAAGGATCTTACAGAGGGTTGCTGAGGTCAGGAGAAAGGGGATAGCAGATTATAGTGGTGCAAGCTGTCAGTCTAAACTTTGTGACTTAAAGTCCTGATATATCAACACACTTCTTCCAACAGCACGACTGAGAACAGAGGCCACTGCTGAGACTATAAGCAATCCCTAATGCCCAAATCATCAAGGCCAATATGAAATTGAATGTGGGTGGAAGGGTCATTACCACAAGGGAGGCTCTGGAGGAGAGGTGGTGGGGTTCGTGATGACAATGCCAGGCAGAAATTGAGGGACCACGTGGGGCTGGAGCATCAGACCGTTGTAGTGGGTCAGACTGTTGCGGTGGAGAACTGGGTGTTTTGCAGGGTGGGAGAGCATCTGATCTGGAAAGGAAACTTGGAGCAAAAATGCCTCTTGTAAGACTTTATTTCCTTTTATGTCAATATGAAACTGATTAGGCAGTTGGACAGTTTCTCCCTCCTTAAAGTTTCAGTGTATGTCAGTTATCTAGCCCTGCACCTTTTTCCAATGAATTATTAATAGTATATAATAGGTGCTTGTGCTAACTTTTCCCTCAATCTTTTTAAAATGTGAAAATGTAGGTTTCACCCTCTGGCAGCTTAATTTGTTGAGTTGATGTCTCTTCTTTTTAGATTAGATTACTTACAGTGTGGAAACAGGCCCTTCGGCCCAACAAGTCCATACCGGCCCTCTGAACAGCAACCCACCCAGACCCTTTCCCGTACATTTACCCTTTCACCTAACACTATGAGCGATTTAGCATGGCCAATTCACCGAACCTGCACATTTTTGAACTGGGGGAGGAAACTGGAGCACCCGGAGGAAACCCATGCAGGGATAATGTGCAAACTCCACACAGATAGTTGCCTGAGGTGGGAAATGAAACCGGGTCTCTGGTGCAGTGAGGCAGCAGTGCTAACTACTGTGCCACCGTGCCGCCCATGGTACAAGTGTACCATTTCTAATCTAAACTTCCAACCTCATGTCCACCTGATCCATCTCACTGAAGCAAAGGAATTTTGTTCACGTTAATGTTTCTGCCATTTTACTGTTGCTACTTCTGAGTTTGTCACAGATCTTAGAAACCCTGTGACCCTCCTAACCTTTCTTTGAAGCTTGTTTTTTTAAAGATTTGTAATCCAAATTAAAATTAAAATCCAGAAATTGAAATTCTATCCCAAAATCACTATTGTTTTTTTAAAATTCTATGGAATTGTTGCAACATTACAGCATTGCCATCATAATGTACATCTCTGGAGATCTAATACCCGTAGCAAAAGTGACACGAGGCAATGTTCTGGAAGCATTCACAGCTCTGTAGCTAATAATTTTGAGGATTAACTGAAGAATCCTGTCATTCATCGCAACTGGAATGGTCACAGTCTTTCCTCACCCAAGTACCTGAACTAACTGGAGTTTCCAATGAATAAGTGCTATCACTGGCAAACTATGAAAGCTTATTAGAGCATGGATTAATTGCTACTAAAGTTTAATCACAAGTCAAAATTTCTCTGCGTGTATGCAATGCATTCAAACTGAACTCATTGTGCATGTGAGGTGAGCAGTTTGCTTGTCTGTCTATGAGGAAGTGAGGGCCTGCCTTTGAGGAAATGAGAGTTTGTGGGATGGGAGCTGAGATGTTGAACTCCCAGTGATGCTGCGAATCTGCGAAATCACATTGGTTCTCCTTTAGGGAAGAATCTGTATTATATCACTCATAGCACCTATTCTGCTGGGAAACAGTTCTTCGGAGAATACTACAGACTAGCATATTTCCGACAATAGAGTTGAAAGCCAGGTCATCCAGATTGGTAACTGGCCTTTTAATTCTGCAGTCTAGCCCACTTCCTTCTAGGCTGTACCTTTACTTGTCTACTCTTTATGTTTATAGCTGACCTCATAGATTATACTCAAACCAGCAAAGATCTGAAGCATAATCAATCCCACATTATAGTCCAAAACCCTTAATGTTGCTCAGCTAGCAGTGCTACTAGGGAAAGCTGCCAGGCGTCAGTCATATGATTGCCCACAGGAAGGGAAGAAAATCACTGTTAAAAGCTTATTTTACTTGTCATGCGGATGGATTGGAATCCCAAATTACCATGTACAATGTTAAATTTTTAACCCCAAAAATGTCTTTTCAGAAGAATCTGGCTTAGCCAGTTAAGGAATACAAATATAAAATTTGTTGCTATCTGGTATCTGTTTGGCACTTATGGAATGTGGCATCTATAAAATTTCAGGGAAACTTCAAATAGAGAGTGAATTAAAATAGCGAAAGATGAGCAAGGCCATGTCTCCATCCTCAGCAGAAAGCTACCTCTTGCAATATACGTTTTGGTCTTGTAGTAATACACAAAGAAAAGGTTAAAATCCAACTGAAATTATCATATTTCTCTATGCTAATGTCCTGATGTCCTGGTGCGGACTAGGGTTTTGTGAAGGCCACAGCTTAGAGAATAACCATTTTAAGCACCCTTGCATTGCAGGTAAAAGAAGGGAGAAAATTACCTCACTCTGTGCTCCAAGTCATTCACTGGCTAAAGGACTCTGAATAAAAGTGCTTCAATCAACCTAAAAAGGTATGCATATCATAATTCTCCAAGAACCAATGGCAGCTCTACCAATGACATTCAGTATAATGGCTGCAATGGTTAATTATCCACTCTTCATGACCAATTCGGAGACTGATTTGTATTTTTCTTTGAACCTGTGTCTTTTTTGACTCAACTCTTCCTTATACTCTATGACCATCCATGTTGGATTATGACTTCTTCTCATATTGGATCATTAATAAAGTTGGTTAATTCACGTAAGTGTGGTTAATTGACTCTTTTTAAAATATAAGCTCATTTGGTCTTCAGGGAAAGGTATCTACAATAGAAGAGGTCCCTTATAAAAATCAACCTTATTGTTGCCAACTGAAGGGACAGGTGAGTAAAGAGCTGGAGACTTGGCCCATCTCGCTGTGGAGAGACAGTTCGAAGAATCTTGTCGGGACCTATAACTAATTGGGAAACCTTGACCAGGGTCTGATTGTACTTCAGTTTGGGCTGATTTGACATCAAACAAGAATCAGATCCGAGTTCTCTTATTATCTTGAGTGGAGAAGGACACATGACAAAAGACAAATTTTAGGCAGGACAGAATATTCACTCGTTCAGCATTATTTTCTAACTTTTCTGATTGAAAACCATATAAACTAAGCAACATTTTTATTGATTGTAACAAAATGATGTGCTTCATCTCAAAATGAACATGATAACAACTGTAGACCAATTTTTGATTCTCCTCATTTTCAGGATATGGGTAAGGCCTATTTATTCTGCTCTAGGTTTTATTCTTGACATGAGTGGCTTGCCAGCTTAATTTTAGAATTCAGCCAAGTGTCAGGATTGTTGGTGTGGAGCTGGTGTAGACCAGGTAAGGGAAGCATGTTTCCTGCCCTGAAGGACATTACAGTACCTTTAACATGTCCAAAAGCACCTCAGAGTAACATTATAAGCCATGTAGGTGAAGCATTATGTTCTTAGAAGCACCATAAAAGAGGAGAAAGGAACACAGAGATTTGGGATGGAATCCAGAGCTTAAGGCCTATACAGCCAAAATCACGGAACCAGGAATGGAATGATTAGAATGAAGGAAAGTATAAAGACTATTAGGGAACATGAAGACATCAGGATGATATAGTGCTAGAAGAGGGTCTGAGATGGGAAAAACTGAAGGATGGAGGGATATGAGAAGAGGTTTAAGAATTTTAAAAAGGACACGTTATTTGGCCAGGAACAATGTAGGTCAACAAAAACATGGGGTGATGGGCAAACAGGACTTGACACAAGTCAGGAGTCAGGCAGCAGAGTTATAGATTTGACCTCAAGTTTACAAAAGACTAGCCTAGCGTGGAACCACTGAATTTAGAGCAAAAGATATCAAGATGCCTTTTGGACTGGTGGTGGTGAGGAAGAAATAGTAATGTTACAGATGGGAAAAAGGAGGTCTCAGTGGTGATATAATGCCAGATTTGGCAACTTTGATGGGCCAGGGGAGTGCCAGGTCAGCGAACATAGGTATGATGGATGAACAGGCCTTGGTGCAAGTTAGGATTCAGTCAAAATAACTTTGGATGATCGTAAGTTTGTCATTGCTAGGAGACTAGCCAAGAGAGTATTCATTGTGTTTGATGTGTCTCGAGGTAACAAAGGTATAGATGATGATTTCAACAGCAAATGTGTGGGGACGGTGTTTCGAAGGCAACAATAGGCAATTTTGGTGACAGAGCAGCTATGGAAAGAGAGAGAATTGCATTGATACAGCAGCTGTCAAACCTCAGGCAAGTCTGGGGAATTTTTCAGTACTCTGTAAATGTACATGCTAGTGTCATGTTTACTGTATATGGGATCAGAAGCTCATACCTGGGATAAATAAGATCACCAACATTCTGGTCCAGTTGCAAATAGTGGCCAGGGAGAAGGATAAAGTTAGTGGTTAATGAGTTGACTTGGTCTTCCTTGGTGAAAGCAGTTTGCGCTAATCCAGCAATAGATGTCAGACAGCAGCACAATAAATCAGAAGCAGCAGAGAATGATGTTTAGGAATTGGCATTCGAGTTGGATGTCACCTGCATGCATGTGAAACCTGACATGTTTTTTGGATGATCTTGTTAGAGACTGTCGATGAGAAATAAGAAAGGGATAGGTCCTTGGCCTCTCCAAGGGTGCAAAGGGAAGCCAATTCAGATTTTACAGCTTGAACTTTAAAAGCAGTCTGACACCTTTGTCATCACGTTTCGCCGACAACTGTTTTTTTTCTATATTTAGAAACTGAATTAAAATTCTTAAAGCAACATGACTTGACATGTTTTCTGGAGCTCATACCGATATAAATGCTATACTGCCACACATATACTTAAATGACTCGTGAGACATGTATCAGTGTGCTAGGCAAATAAAAGTGGGTGTTTCTTTTATTTTAGAACACAGATGGCATGACTGATGCTTCTATATTTAGAGTGCAGTGTTTATTGTCTGAGGAAAGGCATTTTCTTAGAACTGTAGAGAATTTTAAAAGCAGTTGATTACCATAAATATTGCAGAGTGTTCAAAAGAAGTGGATTTATTCCCAGTCTCCAAAAAAAGCTTTCTCCAGTTTTCATTTCTGTTTCAGTGAATTAATTTGCAAAGGGCACTAATCATGAAAAGTCAATCGGGAAAAATAGGACAAAGGCACATGGATCGCAATGGGTGCTTATGCATAACCCATTTGTAATTTGGCAAGAAAATGGCATGCTCTAATTGATCGCTGTGTGTAGTGCTAAACACATTGCACAGTCACTACATGGTCAGGGGACCAAGATTGTACAAGCTCTCACCAATTCAAGCTAGGCTGCACTACTTAAAACCAACCTGGATGTTTAAAGGCAGAAGTTTATTCTTGTTGTAGAAAGTACTGGAAGTGGCCGAAGAAGAACAGATGACCTGAATGGTGAAGCAGACTTGATGGGCTGAATGGCCTACTTCTCCTCCTGTGCCTTCTGGTCTCAAGGAAAGTGGATTTTAACAAAAAATGATAGGACAGGCCAATTTCTAAATGATGAATTCCAACATTGCTGGCTTTACGTTGAAGGACAATAATTGGTCAAAGGGTAACATACTCTCTGATTACCATTTCTCCACTTAACTAGTTATATTGCTCGCAAGAACATTGGGCCCAGCACAATTTAGATGGAAACCATACCATTGGTGCAGATCTCATTTTTCGCTGTGGTTCACAAATAAAAAACCCCCACTTCAGGTTTTGGGCCTCTCCTTTCTCTCTCATTTGATTTGCCCTAACCAATTTGCATGTAGCTCAGCTAAAAATCCAACAATTATGACCTTTCCTTCTTAATTTGTGCCCAGCTTCTCACTCTGACTATGCTGAACCTCCTTCTTGCCCATGTTGCTGGTACCTGCATGGATGCAAACCTCCCTTCCCTCGGAACGTTCCTCTCCAGCATTGAACATATATGCCGAAACCTAACACCAGTAGGCAACTCACTCCATCGGACCCTTGTTCTTTTTTTGTAGAGCATGGTATCAATCCTCTGAGCATACTGTCCCCTACCACCACTGTATTCCTGTTCACTCCCCCAACCTGAAGGATTTCCTGCAGCATAATGCTATGGTCAATTAGCTCATCCACCCTGCAGCCCTTGTTCTCATCTAAACAAGCTTAAAGATGCTGAAACTTGTAATGTGAGAGGTTTCTGAGGTCTGCCGTATGGATTCTCTTATCTGCCTTACTCACGTAGTCACTCTTCTGTGTCTGAACATTGGCCAAATTAGAAAGCCTTCATTAAGAAGAATTGTCTCCTGTTACAAAGAATCCACGTAACTTCCCTCTTCTCTGATACATCATAGTGGCTGTATTTCAGCCTCCACTTCAAACTCTGAGCCACAGTTGCTTCAACTGAAAGCATTTACTACAAATGTGTTTGCCAAGGATTATACTGGCATCCATGAGTTCCCACATACTGCAGCTGTGACACATGTCTTGCCATCCTTAATGTGTTTTAATTGACTCCTTCATAATTTTATATACATGCTTATGCTTTTTATATATGTAATTAAACTTACTAACAGATGCTATATTACTTTGAAGTTGAAGAATAGAATGAAAATACAACAGAATACAAGTAGATCAAAACTTAATCCCTTATCTGATACTTAACAAATAACTAGCTTCTTCTCCTTGAGCCTGGAAAAAAAGTGAGTAATAGCAAAAGCAAAGGAGAACTTCACATCTTTCTTCCCCAATTCACTTAGTCACCCACCTCTAGCACTCTATTGTAAGTCACAATCAAGTAATTAAGCCACATTAAGTTGGCTAATTTGATATACTTCTAACACAAAAGGCCTAAATGACCCAATATAAAGGAATAGGTTCTGATTGTTTCTTTAAGTAGTAGATTAGCACAGCTACTCTTTCAGTGATGACTTTATTCAAGCCTCTCTTAGGGCTGGTAACTTCAGAATTCAAACTGTGAATTTCAGTTAAATACTAACCACATACATTACATTTGTAGAAAACAATAAGACTTTCTGACACACCAGCTGCCCACATTCCATATTTCCTTTTTATCCATAAGTGCCTTCAATTTTTCCATGTGCACTTTATCACATCTAATTTTCCAAGCATCCTTGGAATCTGAAGGAGTATCAGAGGATAGGTAAAATTTCAATGTGACATCCCTTATTCAAAAAGGAAGGAAGGCACAAAGCAGATAGCTATAGGCTGATTAGCCTAACATCTTGTGTGAGAAAAGTATTGGAATTAATCATTAAGGAAGTAATAGCAGAACATTTGGAAAATTATCATCTAATCTAGCAGTGTCAGCATAGCTTCATGATAGGGAAATCATGGCTGACTAATTTATTGGAGTTTTTCAAGGAACTCTCAACCAGAGTGGATAGAATGGAGCCAGTAGATGCATTGAATTTGGACTTCCAGAAGGCATTCATGAAGGTATCTCACAAAAGGTTAAGCAAACTGCCTCAAGCAAGCAAAATAAAGATCCTTCACAAACACCAGAGTTATCCATCCAGGAGCAGGAAGTAAATCCAGTGATTCTCTGTCATGATTGGATAGATAAGGACTAAACCTTGTAAATGTCAACTCACCCAGTGGGACAGCAGTATAGAAGTATTGGAGAAGGAGATTGTGGTCAACTGCATCATAGGCTACAAATGGGTCAAAAAAGGTAATGAAGGATAATTTACCTTGTTACAGTCTTTTTTTTAATGAGCAGGGGTACTGTTTTGTAACCAAACAGTACCAAATCTGAAAGAACAATAGGCTTTTGTCTGTAGATTATGACCCATGACTTGCAATTTTTATCATGACTGTACACATGATCTATGAATACTCAATTACAACTGAGTAATTCAGCTCCTACATATGCAACTTGGAAAAGGATAATCAGCATTATTTTTACGAGAACACCAAATTGCATTTTACTCATTGATATTTAATGCTCTTAGTTGCAACAAGATAGCAGCTGTTTTACAGGCACTGAATGCTTCAAATCATATTTTTATTGCATAATTCCCCAAGCTAATTTTATACTGGATTCCCACAAAATTTTGACAAGGCTGAAGTTGCGTTAAAGCAATAAAAGTCATTTCATTCAGTCTTTTCCACAAATTAGGTAATATAGCCAAATATCTGATAGTATCAGAGCTGATTCACATAAAAACTAGTGATGAGTTTAGCAATTTAACATTAGGTCTAATTGATCAGTGAGGCTGTAATTGCTTCAATTCACGGATTTGAGTTGCAAATGGATGCTATCAAGGTGATGTAGGTCTTTTGTACAAATGTAAGCATATTTTCGAATATGATTCAATAGCCGAAGAATCAAATTTTTGGGGACTATTTTACTGTGTCTCCAGCAAGTTGAATTTATTTTTTAAAACCCACTGAAAATTTGCATTCTGTTTACAGGAAAACTTATTTTCATAGCATATGCAGCAATGGTTCCAAATTAAACTACACCTTTTGTTGTTTTAACCTTGAATCTAAATCAGTGCATTTCCCTTCTGAGATATTATGCACATGAGGGCTATTTCATTGGATGCAGATTCATTTTCCACTGTGATTTTCATCAGCATCTCCATCCTTGCTCCTCCTCCTAAGCTCATATCTAATGGCTAAGGTTGGTTTATATACATTGGTGATGTCATGGAAAACTATTGTTGTTTGACACATCGAGGAGTTAAAATGAAGAGGTGCTACTCTTAGCGAAGGGACAGATCAATATTCCAGGTGTACCAGGTAAGAGCTCTGCTGTCTCTGAACAAGTTGTGTAGAAGGCAAGAGAAGATCTTTTGGAGGCATTGATTCCACAATCTCCTATAACCATGTTAGTTATTTTTTTAAAAGTCTTCTGTTGTCCAGTCAATGAAATGTTCTGAATATTAGCTGTGAAATTGTGTAAGATTTTTAATTGTATTGCTTTTCAAATTCAATATTTTGTAAGTAACATTTTATATGCCTTCAAAGTACATTGTGCAGGAATTGAAATGATGCACAATATCTTGGACTCTATGTCCCTATGGAGTTTGCAAAATATTTAAAGTGCATCCATAATTGTATGACAGTTCTCTGAATGCCTTAAAGCTTGGGATCTGCAGATTTGTTGCTTCCATCAAAAGTCTCGAGAGTGGAAAAAGGTATTTTCCATAAACATAGTTTCAAAGTCTTTCTCTACAAGAGTCGACCTTTTTTTTGTCTTTCAATTTGTATCTTGTGTGAATAATTTAGATTGCACTTCACACAGTTGGTGTGTTAACGGAGTACAATTTAGGGGGGAAAAGATCACCGGATTTTTCTCTTAATCTCTCTGACCAAGCCCATTTTCACCTGAAACGGTAGCTAACTATGATGGCGAGAATTCTATAATGTTAGCCATTCCCTGTTCACTTACCCAAATGGATGTTCTTCATATGTCGCAAAGATGTTTGTTGGCAGTCTGTGCCACTGATACTATTCAGAGCTGAGCCTGGTTGTTGAATCATGGAGCCCAGAGATACTTCCAACATTTGATTTTTCATCAGTATTGGAGGAATTGTCAGATTTCTGGACTCTTTAACCCCTGGGCCGTGTGGAGCATCACAACTGCTATCCCAGTTCAACTCATCAAGTCAAGCCAAAGAGGTGCAAACCTGAGATATTCCAGATGTGGCTCAGTAATGCAGTAGGTTGTAAGTGGACCTACTGTAACATGCTGGAATATTGTCTACTCAGCATTCAGTTCAATAAAATCTAAGATTTAATACTGACTGAAACATTTAAACTTAAAACCAGAACCTCCAGCGGAAGCTATACAAACCAACTCTAACATAGTGACTCCGAGGGTTGGTTCGGGTAAACATAAAATCACTCTCTATGCAGATGATGTCCTCTTGTTCTTAAGTAATCCTCTGATATCCGTACCCTGCTAAGTTCAAGTAATTAATCTATTTCGTATGTTCTCAGGCTACAAAATCAATTTTCTGAAATCAGAGGCCATGCCATTGGGTGGTCTTGCTAGTATATCCAATTTATCGAACGGATCTTGTTTTACCTTTCAGTGGTCACTGGAAGGTTTTCTATATTTAGGTATTTTTATCACCCCAATATTTGGTCAGCTGTATAAAGCCAGTTTTATACACCTACTAGAAAAAATAAGGCAAGACCTTCAACGCTGGAGAGATCTCCCAATATCCTGGTTAGGCAGAGTAGCTCTAGTTAAGATGAATATTCTGCCTTGTCTCTTATATCCTATGAGACTGATGTTATGTAAACTACACGGCTGTCTTGGTTCCTTTATGTGGAATCATAGATGGCCCCTTATCAAATTAGAGAAGCTGCAGCTTTCACAAGCAATCGGAGGACTGGATTTTCCAGACTTTAGGAGGTATCAGTAGGAGCTTTCTATTAGGCTATGTAGCTGATTGGGTCTCTTGTGAACCACAATCAATCTGGTTAGACATCAAGAAAGACCTCCCAAGCAATGTGTCCCCTCATCAATCTTTTATTCTTAGATAAGATGAGAGCTGTTATGGACTATTGTAAAAACCCTATTGTATTAAATACAATTAAAGCATGGAGGATAATGCGGCAAGATGAGGGTAACTTACAAAAACCTCTCCTTATACTCTTATAGTGGGAGCATAGGGTTTTCAGCCAGGGCAGACAGATACTACATTTAAAACCTGGAGGTGTCTCTTGCTTAGGGGATCTGTTTGATGAAGAGGTTATGATGCCTTTTGAGCAGCTGCACCAGAAGTTTGGACTGCCTAATGGAGACCTTTTTCGGTATTTCCAAATGCGATATTATATACAGAAGAATAACACATTATTAGACAGTCCCTACAAATCAGATAGGGAGAGAAGGTTATTATGGTCAATGGGTTCACCCTCGGTCAGTACTCTTTATATAACGAGGTATCAAAAGACATGGAATGACTGTTTAAAATATGGAACCAGGAATTGGGGTTAGAAATCCCTTCAGAAATGTGGAAAGACATCTGGGAAAATGCCAGAAAGATCTCTATTTGTAATAGAACTCAAGTTATTCAATTAAAGATACTCCATGGGGCTCATATAGTATAGGAACGACTGGCAAAATTTAGGGTAAGAACATCCCCAATGTGTCCTGAATGTAAAATAGAAGTAGGCACTCTCATGCACTGTTTATGGACATGTCACAAGATCCGCAAATACTGGGACAGAGTAGTGAATGCTCTGACAGAGATCTTGGGAACGGAGATTGGATTGGATCCAGTGTCTCTTCTCCTGAGCTTTTCAAATCTGTCCTCCCTGGATGTGCATGGGAGGAAACTATTCTCCATTCTCTCTTTCTGTGCAGGGAAAAATATCTTAGTTAATTGGGTAGCTGAGGGCCCTCCAGGACTTTCGAATTGGCACAGGTTAATCATGGAATATATTCCCCTTTACTTCCTCACAGATATGGTGCAGCAAAAAACTGAAATATTCTATAAAATATGGCAGCCCTTTTTGAACTATATAGGCACAGATATTTCAGCCATATTGTCAAGGGCATTTGTCTAGCTGTGGTAGTGGTTCTGGCTGGTCCAGGAGCCCCCCCGAGGGGAGGAATCCAGTATAAATGTGGGTTTTATTATGATTTGATGTCAATCCATTTTCAGTACATATTTAATTATTTAATTATTACCTTATTTCTTACTAGTAATGTAAGGTATCTTATTTTATGCTTTGGTTGTTGGTAGGATAGATTAGTAGTTCGCTGAGTTTTTTTTTTCTTTTGTTGTGTTTTGGCTATTATTTATTTCATTTGTATGTATATTTGTATATTAGTGTTTATATTTGTTTGTATTACTTCGTAATTTTGCAAAAAATGTTAAAAAATCTATTTTTTCTTTCAATGAAAATACCATTTAAAAAAACTTAAAACCAAAATACAGATTAGATTAGATTACTTACAGTGTGGAAACAGGCCCTTTGGCCCAACAAGTTCACACCGACCCACCGAAGCACAACCCACCCATACTCCTACATTTACCCCTTACCTAACACTATGGGCAATTTAGCATGGCCAATTCACCTGACCTGCACATCTTTGGGTTGTGGGAGTAAACCGGAGCACCCAGAGGAAACCCACGCAGACACGGGGAGAACGTGCAAACTTCACACAGTCAGTTGCTTGAGGCGGGAATTGAACCCGGGTCTCTGGCGCTGTGAGGCAGCAGTGCTAACCACAGGTTCTCTAAATGACAATAACATGGTCAATATGGAAGGTAACTTCAAAAGAAAAGCAAAAACCGTATATAAACCAAAACGAAGGTTGACCTTAAAGAACTTTTTAAAATGGAGATTTTTCAACCGATTCAAGTGCTCAGTCAATGCCTCTTTTTTAAGTGAGCTGTCTGTCCCCTATCCTCATGCGAAAATTATTTAACTATAAGAAGAAAGTGAGCACTGCAGATGCTGGAGATCAGAGTTGGAAAAGTGTGGCACTGGTCAGGCAGCATCCAAGGAGCAGGAGAGTCAATGTTGCGGGTCACATTCCTGATGAAGGGTTTTTGCCGAAACATCAATTCTCCTGCTCCTTAGATGCTGCCTGACCTGCTTTGTTTTTCCGGTGCCACACGTTTCAACATTTAACTGTAATCCTAGTATTAATGTAATTTCAATGAATACCAAGAACACATTTTCAAATTAGTTTTCTTTTGTAGAAATTACCACAAAGTCAAGAAAGAAAGTTACCTAGTAATTTTGACAAGAATGATGCAAAAGGTTTTAGCTATACTTGGTATTAACTAAAATTCCTAACCACCTTATGAAAGACAGATAGGAAGTTGAAACATAGCCCCTTCTGCCTCCATAGGTGAATGCAAAAAGATCCTGAGCAATATTTTAAAAACAGCAAAGGATTTTTCCTAAGTGCTTGTATCGATACTTATCCCTCAATCTATATAAGTGAGTTCATATGGTCATTTTCATGTTGCTGGTGGTGGGAATTTGCTACAGATTATGTGGATACTGGATTTTCTACAACAGTGATCACACATTAAAAGTACTTCTTTGTGAACAGAAAACACTTTGAGACATTTGATGGTTGTGAGAAGTGTGGTTAAATGCAAGCCTTTCTTCTTCCGCTAAAGGACAGATGTGCAGCTAAATGGGAACATCCAAAATCTGCAGCTCAAATTGGGAGATTCTGCTATTAGCATAGCAAAAACAACATTGGCTATCTATCTCTATGTTGGAGTACATTGAACATCATGAATTTCTGTGTTTGTGTATGAGAAAATAAAGCTGCTATAGATATTCAGAAATACAAGCATAGGTAGCTTTTTAATGTTAAGATGGTTGTAAAAACTTGTAAAACAACCCCTCTGGCACTGAAAAATAGCTTTTATAATCTTAGAATCACATTCATTCTGATTGTGAAATGTTTTAGGAAATATTTTAAAATTTTTAATGTCATTTTATTCTTACCATTACCATTCTGTCTCAATTTTCTTCATTCATTCTTTCCTTTTCTGCCTTTTTCTTTCTGGATCTGTTTAAGCATTGTATGCTGCCACTCCAACTTAGAGTGCCTTTTCTGCCTTTGAATATAGAACATGGAACAGTATGGTATAAGAACAGGCCATTCAGCCCAACATGTCTGTTCTAACCATGGTGCTAACTAATCCCATCTGCCTGCACATGGTCCATATCCTTCTATTCCCTGCCTGTTTATGCATCTGTCTAAATTCCTCTTAAACATTGATATTGTATCTGCTTCCATTACTTCCCATGGTAGTGCATTCCAGGCAACTACCACTGTCAATATAAAAACATTTCCTCTTTACACATTTTAGATTAGATTCTCTACATTAGATTAGATTCTCTACAGTGTGGAAACAGGCCTTTTGCCCCAACAAGTCCACACCGACCCTCTGAAGAATAACCCACCTAGACCCATTTCCCTCTGACTAATACATCTAGTATGGGCAATTTAGCATGGCCAATCCACCTGACCTGCACATCTTTGGACAGTGGGAGGAAACTGGAGCACCCGGAGGAAATCCACACAGACACAGGGAAAATGTGCAAACTCCACACAGTCACCCGAGGCTAGAATCGATCTTGGGACCCTGGTGCTGTGAGGAAGCAGTGCTAACCACTGAGCCACTGTGCCGCCCATTTCTCCTTTACGTATTTCCCCTCTCACCCTAAACCTGTGCCCCCTAGTATTTGACATTTCCACTCTGGGATAAAGTGTCTACTATCCACCCTATCAATGCTTCTCATAATTTTATATAGTTCTATTTAGGACAGCTGCCAGCTGCTGACACTGTAGCGAAAACAACCCAAGTTTGTCCAACCTCTTCTTACAGGTAATACACTCTAAACCAGGAAATAGCCTGATAAAACTCTTTTGCGGCCTCTCCAAAGCCACCACATCCTTCCTATAGGTGACTATGCTGCACACAATACTCCAAACGTGGCCTAAATAAAGTTTGAAACAGCCACAACATTACTTGCCAACTCATCTATTGAATGACCCTATCAATGAAGGCAAGCATGCCATTTGACTTCCTTAAAACTGTATCCACGTATGTTGCCACTTTCTTGGAGCTATGGACTTGCATTACAAGATCCCACTGTATGTCAATGCTCTGAAGGGTCCTGCCATGACTGTATACCTCCCTTTTGTATTTTGCCTCCAAAATGCATCACCTCACACTTATACCAATTGAACTTGTTCTGCCATTTCTCTGCTCAAACTGATCGATGTTATGCTGGTAACCTCCCTCACTATCCATAACTCGACCAATTTTCATGTTATCTTTATGACTGTGAGTTTTGAGAAGATTTGTAGCTCAGGTTGAGATTCTGGATATAGGGTTGCTTGCTGAGCTGGATGGTTCATTTTCAGGTATGTTACCATACTCGGTAACATCATGAGTGAGCCTCTGGATGAAGCACTGGTGGTATGGCCCGCTTTCTATTTATGTGTTTAGGTTTCCGTGGTCACCAACCCAAATGTGTTCACTTTTCATTAAAATGGGCAAAACAAGAATTCTGCATCAATAAATCCTTGTGATAATGTTACCTTAATAAATATTCAGGCTCACCATGTATTCCTTCCTTAATTTCAATATTGGTCCCAATTTGTTTTCCAACTGAATGGATTTATAGTGTTTCATTAAAAACAGTGTAACTACAGAATTTACAATTTGCATTTTCACCGTTTATAGCAAAATACTCAAAGTTATTGCAGTGTAAAATTAAAAAGTTCATATCTCAACCATTACTGAGAGCCTTTTCAGAATTTCATCCAGATCAAATCTTCAAGATGAAATGACCCATTCTTTATTAAAAACTAAACTAATTTCAGTTTATTGTCTCATACACTTTGAGAGAATACTGCCAAGATTTGGTGCCAATGTTTTACTTTAGATTAGATTAGATTCCCTACATTGTGGAAACAGGCCCTTCGGCCCAACAAGTCCACACCGACCCTCTGAAGAGTAACCCACCAGACCCACTTCCCTCTGACTAATACATCTAACACTATGGGCAATTTAGCATGGCCAATTCACCTGACCTGTGCATCTTTGGACTGTGGGAGGAAACCAGAGCACCCAGAGGAAATCCACGCAGACATGGGGAAAATGTGCAAACTCCACACAGACCGTTGCCCAAGGCTGGAATCGAACCTGGGACCCTGGTACTATGAGGCAGCAGTGCTAACCACTGAGCTCACCGTACCACCCATTTTCAAAATGATGCACTTTGTAGTAATAGGCTGAAACTGACTGGAAATCAGTAATGTAGCAAGTTCAAGGAGTTCCATGGAGGGTTCCTCTCCATGAGATCTAGCAAGTTTTAGAAGATTATTCATGGCTCACCTCATTTGCTTGGCACCATGTCTCTGTGGCATCCCACCTGCACTATCTCCCATTCAACAATTGTGGAAGCACTCACACCTGCTGGGACCCGCCCCCCGTGCCAACACTCTGTCATGCAGAAGGCTTCTAAATGCAACTTGTGAAGTCTCCAAATGAGAGGAAATCAGGGCTGTACTCTTTGTGTAATCTATTGGTTCTTAAAATGCAAAATTCCCTGACAGCACCATTTCAGTAAAAGGTGTTGCTGCACTTCAAAGTGCAACATTGAATTGGAGAACTGTATTTAATTGGTTTGGAAATATGCTATGATGATGTGGTAAGGTGACACATGTCTGATGCCAATGTCCATGGACTGTGGAATGATACCTGTGGGAAGTGTCCTGAGATGTTGTGGACTGCTGTCCATAGTGGAGGCCCAGAAAAGCAAATAGTAAGCTGGAGTCACCGGGCACCAGTGAGGAAAGAATAGGTACTAAAGTCACGCAGTTTGCTGCAATAAGCCAGTCATCATTCCCCAGTGAGATTCTTGTCTCATTGTTCAAAACATGGTTGCAGAATTGGAATTTTTATTCCCGACATTTAGAATCTCGTTTCTTTCAATCTTTTCTCAATTTACCAACTGACCCATCAATACACATGTCATTCAGGTTCTGGGAAGATCCTATGTCTTTATATAATTTTAACAAGTGTTAAAATGTTATTTAGAATGGTCAGTTTTAATCTGGTACATCACAATGTCCATTTTGTGAGTGTAGAAGTTTGCTATAAGAATATCTACAAAACTGAATGGATATTGCATTAAGCCTGTTTCTCTGAGTTACCTGTAACTCATATGAGAATAGCACAGCTTATCACTAATTGCAATCCAAAAGCAAATATTACACATACCTATGGCAATTCTGGTCTCTGCACATTCTCACTTTTCATTGCTCCATTATTGCAGTCTACTTTCAGATGCCATTCCTTCCCTAAACCTCTCCTTCCTGTAAATTGCTCCTTAAAACCCACTTCGGTGACCAGATTTTCTATTACTATCTGAATCTCTCTGTAAGTTCTCGGTGTCAAATTTCCTGTGTACCACCTTGAATGTTTACCACATGAGCTGCGTGATACGTAGTGTATTTAAAAACAATATTTTGCCAATCTTTTGGCAAGGTTGGTGTTGTTAAAAAGAAGTCACCAATGCAAAGAAACTCAGCATTTTGAAGCATAAGCTTGTGAGAAAATGATAATTCATGCATGTTGCAGCTGACTGTCTGGCATGGATTATGGTGAGAACTCAAAAAGTACTCACTGGAGTTTAGATTCACCAAATACAAAGTCCATTTGTGAAAAAAAAGATTCAAATTTATTATTTTCAGGACCCAATTGTGACTGCACTGCTCAAAATAAAACATAGGAGAAAGTGAGGACTGTAGGTGCTGGAGAGTCAGAGTTGAAAGGTGTGGTGCTGGAAAATGGACAACAGGCAGCATCCAATGAGCAGGAGAGTCGACATTTCAGGCATATCTCTTGATCCTCTCATTGTAACTTTGAACGGTGTCAGAAATTCGACATGCCATTCAGGACAAAGCAAGCTGACTACATTAACAAGAGTGTGGTGCTTGAAAAGCACAGTAAGTTCAGGCAGCGTCTGAGGAGCAGGAGAATTGACGCTTCGGGCATAAGCCCTTCAAGAAGCGATAATGCCTGAAACGTTGATTTTTCTACTCTTCGGATGATGCCTGACCTGTTGTGCTTTTTCCAGCGTCATGCTTTTTGAATCTAAATAAAACACAACAAAGGTAAGAATGCAGGTAGCTTATTTATTGAAAATTTCAATGATTTCTCCAATTTACTTTTTTTATATTTTTTACCAATTTTAAATAAGGTGTACGGGGTGTCTGTTTTTAAAATAATAAACAGTGTTTGGTTGTCAAAAAGGTTCATCAGACTTATAAAACTGGCATTCACTGACTCCCCCTACCTCCTGAAATGAATGAGCACCAACAAGTGAGTGAGCTGTCATGAGCACAGAACAATGTTGTATTGAATGCTGAGTCATTTATCCTTACACTTGCCATTCCCACACGTGTTCAGAAAATGTGAGTGAATAAATAACACCGTTGCTGGTCGCGAGTTTTGAATAACCAGTCACTGGTTCCACTAGTGCAGCTGAAATTAAAAACAGTTGATGGCTGTTTCCAAGTTTGTAGGATTGTAAGATATATCAGAAGCAGGTCATTCTGCCCCTGAAGCCACCATTCAATAAAATCAAGATTATTATGACCTTAGCTCTATTTTTCCAGTCTCAGAACTTTTGACTCAGTTGTAGATCAGAAGCCTAATTCATTGTTGAACATGTTCAATGGCACATCATGAGGTTTGATGACAATCAAAGATAGTTTTATGTTCACCATTAATGAGATTAGTTATTAGATTTATTCATTGCATTTCAATTCCAACAGCAGCTGGGGTGCCATTTAAACCCATGACTCCAGAGCATTAACCAATCAGTAATGCAAGTATATTTTTTAAATAAGCAGGCAAAATCTGAATATGATCATTTAGGTGTAGTCTCTTAGATGCCTTTTACAATTAGAACAAAAGTTTCCTAGTTCTATACTCCATCCCCTTTTAATAAATGCCAACATTTTGTTTGCCATCCTAATTACTTGTTTGACTTGCACATTAATGTGTGGTATTTCATCTACAAAGGCGTCAGATTGCTCTGCACTGAGCCTTATGTGCTCATCTCATTAATCGTGTCCATGAAGCCACCATCAATTGTCATAAAACTCCAAAAATAATGCCCTGCTGGAAATGACCATACTGTTTCTGACCTGACTTGGTCTAGATGTGACTCCACATCTACAGCAATGTGGCTTGTTCTTAACTGTCCTCTGAAATGGTCTAGCAAGTAACTCGGTTTTGGTCTTGTCAACAAGGCCCAAATCCCATCAATGAATTTTTAAAAAAACTCCTAGCCATTTCAATAATTAAATGCTTTTTGATGCTTTCTCCCAAAGTGGATAATTTTGAATTTCCCTCTGCTCAATCTGTCACATTTTAGCCCATTTACCTCAGCACCTGACAGAATCGCAGAATTGTGATAGCGTAAAAGTAGGCCTTTCAACCCACTGTGCCTGCCTGCTCTTCAAACAAACTTCACTACCTAATGGCAATCTTCTTCTTTCTTCCCCATATCCTTGCTCAGTATTTCTATGCTTTCTCCAGTTTCCTCATTTCCCCTCCCCCCACCTTGTCTCAGTCAAATCCCTCGAACTCCGCATCACCTTCCTAACCTGCAATCTTCTTCCTGACCTCTCCGCCCCCACCCCACTCCGGCCTATCACCCTCACCTTGAACTCCTTCCACCTATCACATCTCCATCGCCCCTCCCCCAAGTCCCTCCTCCCTACCTTTTATCTTAGCCTGCTGGGCACACTTGCCTCATTCCTGAAGAAGGGCTTATGCCCGAAATGTCGAATCTCCTGTTCCCTGGATGCTGCCTGACCTGCTGCGCTTTTTCAGCAACACATTTTCAGCTCTGATTTCCAACATCTGCAGACCTCACTTTCTCCTCCTCAGTATTTCTATCCAAATAATCGTCGAATGCCCTCTTGAGTGCCTCAGGTGAACATGCCGCTGCCAACTGATAGGCAGCGCATTCCATAGCCTCACTACTCACAGAGTGAAAAAGTCTTTTTATCACATTACCATCGCTTCTTTTGCACATCACTTCAAATCTATGTCCTCTCATCCCTGTTCCTTTTATGAGCAGGAAATGCTTCTCCCTATCGACTCTACCCAGCTTACTCATGATTATGAAAATCTCTAACAAATCTCCTCTTAGTGTCCTTCTCTCCAAGAAGAACTGGCCCAGGTTTTTCATTTGATTCTCAATACCTGAAGTTTCTCATTCCTGGAACCAAACTGGCAGATTGCTTCTGCAGTCTCTGCAATGGATTCATGTCTTTTCTAAGATGTGGCGCACACAACTGGAAACAATCTTTTAAAGGTTGAATACCTCTCCCTGTTCTCATATTCTATGCCGCTATTAATAAAGCCAAGGATCACTGTATGCTTTATTAACTACTCTTTCCACCTTTTCTGCCACCTTCAATGATCTGTGCACATATACACCGAGGTCTCTGTTCCTGCACCCAGCATTGAGTCGGTGGAGGAGGGTTGATGGAGCAGGCATCATTGGTGTGCTGGCTCAGGTCTCATGGTGGAGGCAGTGGAATGAAAATGGACTCTGTACCTTTTTTTTGTTCTGAAGCTACATAAAACAGCACTGGATCGTGGTGATGGTTGAAGCATTTCACTGCATTGTTCACTGTAAAATACACATGACAACAAAAGATTCCTTAAATTCATTTTGATTTGTACCCCCATTTCATATTGTTTCTATAATGTTCTTCTAATCATGTACATTGCCTCACACTTTGCTGCATCAAACTTCATCTGCCACCTACCTACCAGCTCCAGCAACAGGTTAATATCCTTCTGGTGTTTTATACTGTTTTCCTCACAGTTTATAATTCTTCAAAGCTTCACATCATTCGCAAACTTCAAAACTGTCCCTGAGAGACCAAGATCCACATCAGTAATGTATATCAGGAAAAGCTTCCTCAAGCCTGAAAAATATCCATTACTCTCTGTTTCCAACCACTTAGCCAATTTGGTATCTACATTGCTACTGTTCCTTTTATATCAGTGATCTTTAATTTTCCTCATATGTCAGCTATATTACATTGCATCTGCTGGAAATCCATGTATCTCACATCAACAGTGTTACCCTCACTCAGCTTTTCTGTTAACTCTTCAAAACTCTCCAGCAAGTTAGCTAAACATAATTTTCCATTTAGAAATTCATGCTTATTTGTCAACCCAACATTTTCCGTGTCACCACAAATTCCATGACGAATAATTGTTTCCAAAAGCTTCCCCATCACTGAAATTAAACTGTCTGCTCTATAATTGCTGAGCACAATTTTTAGGAACTTTGTTGTTTAAAAAAAGGCCATAATGTTTGCAATAGTCCAGTCTTCTGGCACCTCTCCCAAGTCCAGTGAGGACTGAAAGATTATAGTTCTTAAGAAGGGTCACTAAACTTGAAACATTAATTCTGCATTCTCTTCATAAATGCTGCCAGACCTGCTGGGTTTCTGCACAGTTCCTGTAATTTATTTCTGAAAGTTTATGACCAATGCCATAATTTCTACCCTCACTGCCTTCGAAATCTTTGGATGCACCTCATCTGGTCTTGGTGCCTTGTCAACTTTTAAGTACTAACAGTCTATCTAAGATGTCTTCATTATTAATTTCAAACCCACAGCAACAGAGTTCCCTCTACTGATACCATGGCCTAGGCAGCACTCTTCTCTTTATGAAGGCAGATGCAAAGTATTCAATTAACACCTCGGCCATGGTCTCTGCCTCCTCAGTGTAAATCCCCTCTAGGTCTCTAATCAGCCCTACTTCTAGTTCAACCACTCTCTTACTATGTATACACATACAGAAAACCTTGGTTTTCCCCTTTATGTTAGCTGCCAGTCTTTTCCTCTTAGCTTCTCTTCTTTGCTTTTTCACCTCACAGCTAGCCTTTCAACATATTTTTTTTCTCATCGGTGAATTTAGAAACAATATCTCCTCATCTGATATAGTTTGTAAATAGTTAAGGTCTCAGTACTGTCCCTGTGGTAATCCACTGGCTATGGATTAGATGAAGTAGGGATTGTTAAGGCTAATATTGAATATCCTGTTTCTGCACTCAAATTCTATGTAACTCTACATGATAATTGATTATCTACATTAAAAAAAATTTTAGGTCTGGTTTAGGAAATCTAATTGCAAATGTACTCAAAATTCTTTGAATCAATGCACCTTCCTGCTGAAAACACTATGTGCAATGTTTTGCTGCCAACAAGGCAGTTTAATATTTAGCAAAGTAAAGGACTGAAAACTCAAATTAATTGAATTTTTCATCAGCAGTACTAGTGATTCCATTACTCACCTCAGAAGCCAGAACAAAGGTCAAGATGCCAAAAAAGTGAGTCCACTTTTCTTATTAAGGGGGCTTTACCTTTAGAAATTACAGCTTGAGAAATGAATGACTTTATTTTTGTATGGGAATAGTCTGCGGCTAAATTACATAATCCAGATACACCAGTGATATAAGTCAGAGAGATACATGGATGAAAGTTAATCACTTTAATGATGAAAGTTAATCAGTTATTCCAAAAAGAAATGCTGGAAGGTTGCCAATGTTATTTTCAAGTATTGTCACTGTTTTCATAGGCCAACACATGACGAAGTAATGCTGTGGTCTGAATCAGTGGATAAACTGTTGTCTCACAAAGGTAAAGTCTCATTGAAATGCACAATATAGTTGCTGGAAATACCTTTTAATTATCTATGCTTTTTAATGTTGTGTTTGTTATTGAAGAGCATTTTCCTGATGCAGATGGAGGTAATCTTCATCTACTTTGCCTTCCTATCATTACCCCTACCCTTGCCCCTACTTCCCCAGTCACCACCGCCACCACCACCTAGATCCCTCCGTGGAAATGTTTGACTGTTTATTCCACACAGGATAAAAAAGTAAAACATTGCAGATTCAGGAAACGTGAAATAGAGTGGACACAACAGATCTGTGGAGAGAAAACAGAAGAGTGGATTTCTCCTGGCTGGGAACGACAGCATTTTAAAAGAAAGGGAAGGCAGTGGAAGTTTGTGGGGAGCAGAGGAACACACACTTAAACAGACACTTAATCAAAGCTCTTCCACTCAGTCATGCTGCCGTAAAACATGATGGCTCTGCATTGCACCCACTCCTAACACCCATAATATCCATCAAAGAATCTTCTGGGAATGATGAAAAGTAAAGTAGAAAGAAATTTGGGCCAGTTTTGGTTACTTCCAAAGAGAACGGACAGATTCCAGGTGAGGAGCATTGGGACCGGAAAGATATAGGTCAAACCTGATCAAATTTTCTCCATTGACATCAGCTGCAGACAGTAGATCCCTCATTACTTTCATTACTACCATTATAATTTCTATTGTTTCACACAAACATCACTTTGTTCAGCTCGTTCCTATTCACCACTGTTATGGGTCAGCTTCTTTCCCTGTTGTGTGGTTATGTCTCTTTCTCTGCTTCCTCCCCCCTTGCTATCATCTGTGATAGCTTCCATTTCTGATGCAAGTTTGCTATCTGACATTCTGACTCATCTAATAAAAGCAAATTACTGTAGATGCTGGAATCTGAAACCAAAAGAGATAATGCTGGAAAATCTCAGCAGGTCTGGCAGCATCTGTAAGGGGAGAAAAGAGCTGACGTTTTGAGTCTAACTGACCCTTTGACAAAGCCAAAAAAAGGGAGAAATAGGGAGGTATTTATACTAGGCTGAGAGAAGGTGAGTCATGGCGAGAAGCTGTACTCAATACCCTGACCACTAAAGGAAAATTATCCATTCCCTTGAAGTGGTGAGGAAGGTGGAAAGGAGGGCAAATAATTTGGCCATTTATCTCCAGAGACTTCCCTCCCTGCCACCACCTAAGTCCACGCATTACCATGGTCTTATCAGATGGTGCTGTCATCATTAACCCCTTCAGACCTGTTCACCTTTATACACCTGCTTTCCCAGCAGCTGAGACAAATGGCTAGTTTCCTGACTAGGATACCAGCACATGCTGCTGGCATGTTTTCTGACTAGTGGGGGCAGGGAGTCAGTGACCACTGAAGATGCTTCTCCCCCAACCACTTAGTACAAGGAAAGGTCCTGGCTTCTGTATCTCTTTACAGAGAAGTTGCCACACCCGAGTATTTCCAGCATTTTGTGTTCTTATTTCAGATTTTTGTGTGCAACAATGGACACACTCTAGAGACACTCAGCAGGTTAGATGAGTCAGAAACCAAAAGCGAAAATGCTGGAAAATCTCAGCAGGGCTTTCCGCATCTGTAAGGAGAGAAAAGAGCTGACGTTTCGACTCTCACTGACCCTTTGTCAAAGCTAAAAAAAAGGGAGAAATAGGGAGGTATTTATACTAGGCTGAGAGAAGGTGAGTCATGGCTCCAGAAGCAAAGGTGGCAATTAAGAGGTGATAGTGACAGTGCAGAGAAAGATTATAGGGAGATTAGGAGCTGTGAATGACCAAGGCTGAAGCCAGTACTATGTGACAAAATATATGGGGGATGGTAGGGATGGGTGAAGCAGAGGCGAAATGGAAAACAGGGGAGAAGGGTAGGGTCTGGAGGGATATGTGTCGGTGCTGGCAGGTGGGACTAGATTGGGTTGGGATATCTGGTCGACATGGACGGGTTGGACCGAAGGGTCTGTTTCCATGCTGTACATCTCTATGACATCTGGGGGATCATAATTCAGTGTTAACTCTGTTTCTCTTTTGTTGTCAGTCCTGCTGAGTATTTCCATCATTCTCTGTTTTCCAATGCATGGTTTTGTTACAGATATGTTTCCAATGGTCTGCTTAGAGTAAAAAATGAGGTCTGCAGATGCTGGAGATCACAGCTGCAAATGTGTTGCTGGTCAAAGCACAGCAGGTTAGGCAGCATCTCAGGAATAGAGAATTCGACGTTTCGAGCATAAGCCCTTCATCAGGAATAAGAGATTAAAGTTCACTCCTTTACCACAGCTGGTCAGATTGCTTTCAGAAACTTTCTTACAAAGGAATACAGTGAAGAGAACATCGATTTCTGGTTGGCCTGCGAAGACTACAAGAAAATCAAGTGTCCTACAAAACTGGCTTGTGAGGCCAAGAAGATTTATACCAAATTTATCAAAGTTGAGGCACCTGGAGAGGTATGGATTTCTTTTCTTTTGAAAAAAATGACTTCATGCTTGTAGCTGTCATCAAACTGAAAACTGGAAAAACTTTGGCAGAATATGACAGGATCTCACATCAAATCTCTGCATGGTCTTGCCCCATCCAATTGACAGACAGATATGGTCAAAGTAATTGTCATTTGGAATGATCCAGGGTAACAAAAGAAAGTTAGCAGAGATTTATTCAAAGCAAATCATGTTCATTGAACCTAATTGAACACATTGCTTCAGCAGCAGGAGTGTTGTGTGGGGTTGATGTGGGTGTAAATTTTTAAAAACATTTAATAAAGTCTCAGATAATTCACTAGTGAGCAATAAAGTAATGCACTTGGGATTAAAGGAATGGTGTAACATGGATCCCAAATTTCCTAACAGACATATAAAATATTCAATAGTGATGATTGGTTGTTTTGCAGATTGGATGGAACTATATACCATTGTGTTCTCAAGGAATCAGTCAGGTTCAACTGATTCATACAGTTTTCCATACACTTTTGAGGAATGGTGGGGTAATTACTGAGGGCAAGGGGTGGCTGTTTGAGTGGCAGACAGCTGAAAATGTGTTGCTGGTCAAAGCACAGCAGGCCAGGCAGCATCTCAGGAATAGAGAATTCGACGTTTCGAGCATAAGCCCTTCATCAGACAGCCCTCCTCAGTGGAAAGGACCTCCATAAGCCATAGTGACCAATCAGAGTGGCCCCTCCCGAGTCCTCATCACTACTGTTCTGGCCTGTGTGCAAATAACAGTACTGTGTTCTTGATTATATGGTCATGAATGAATTCAATACTGACTAATATTTCCTAAAAACAGAAAATGCTTGGCCTACTCAGTAGGTCTGGCAGCATTTGTTGAGAAAGAAACAGAATAAACGTCTCAGGTCGTTGACCTTTCCATCATTTTCTGTTACTTCAGGTTTTTGGCTAATACAACGTATTGTTTCTCTAATTCAATGTCATCTTATTTTCATCACCAAACAACAGGAAGGAGCAAACAAAGAATTTGACAACCGTTTGTCATTTTGTCATTTTATTCCTTGTAGTAATTGAACTAAGTGACTTGATTTGTGCAAGGAGAAAAATTAATTTTCTAATTTTGGCATCTAGTTTTGGTTATTTTCATTCTTTTTTTTTGTAGGTTTGTATTTCAATTCACCTGGCTGTGACTTCAAAAATAGAGTCAAATACAGGACCGTAAAAAGTTACTTTGGTAACAGTTTGGTCCAATTTTTTTTTTGCAAAAAAGTAATTTTTCAAATTCAAGACAGTTACTGTGGTGGTTTTCTGTTAATTTATTGGTATCTTTGTTCGTGAACTGAAAGAGTAATTCAGAACTAAACGTTAACATAACTGCCAGAGATATTTTTATTGAAGTCACAATAGTACAATGCAGAAATGTGTAATTTGACCCCATTGTTGAAGCTTTTTCACAAGTCAGCCTTTCTCTTATTAGATTACCTACAGTGTGGAAACAGGCCCTTCAGCCCAACAAGTCCACATTGACCCTCCAAAGACCAACCCACCTAGATCCCTTCCTCTAACTAATGCACTTAACACTACGGGCAATTTAGCATGGCCAATTCACCGAACCTGCAAATCTTTGGACTGTGGGTGGAAACCAGAACACCGGAGGAAACCCACGCAGACACTGGGAGAATGGGCAACTTCACCCAGACAGTTGCCTGACATGGGAAATGAACCCAGGTCACTGGCGCTGTGAGGCAGCAGTGCTAACCACTGAACCACCGTGCCGCCCATATGCACTACTTAAGCAATGAGTTAGATATACAATGTATATGTTATGGAAAATAATCTAGGAAGCTATAATTGAAGTTGTAAATTGTATCCCACTGATTGGGATACTTGCAGCATTTTTGTGTTTCTGTATTACATTAATGCATTCTGTGTAATATAATTACAGTTAAATGTTTCAAATGTTTTAATACTATGATCTTGATTTGTGACTAACTTTAATTACTGTGTATGATATACAATGTTCCCTTTAAATTTTCATCACCCAGAGCTTGCTACAAAATCCTTTGAATGTTACTTTGTATCAGGAACAAATGTCTTGTCCAAAAGTTCTGAGTGACCTGTTTAGTTGAATGCATAGTGCATTCCAGATATGGATAGGGTGAATAGCCAAAGTCCTTTTCCTAGGGTATGGGTTGCATATTGTACCCACATACATGTTAGAGGAAGGATTGCTCCAAACTGACTCCATTCCACCTCACCTTAAATGTCCACAACTTGATCTCTCACCAGTGCCAATCCACCTCATCGCTAAGGAATCACAGCCTATGTCAATCTGCACAATCCCAATCTTTCTCTCCTCTCAGTGGTTCCCAGGCCAGCTTCTTTCCAGGAATAGGAACAGCTTTGTTCTAGTTTCTCCATCTGCACTTTTCATGATTTGAATCATTTCACTCAACCTTCCCTTCTCTATGGAGAACAACCCCAGCTTCTCCAATCAATCCAGGTAACTGGGATTCCTCATTCTTAGGGTCAAATTCATAAAAAAACAGCAGGTCTTCAAAGGGGTTTGAATCCATACTCGGAGGACTGATCACGGACTTAACAAAAGACCAGACCAATGGAACGAACTGGATCTATCTTCAAAAACGCTGGCACACATTTAATGGGTTGCCTGGTCTACGTCTCTACTGTCCTATTCTATGTTGTGGAGGTGCGGTGTTGGACTGGGGTGGACAAAGTTAAAAATCACACAACACCAGACTGTAGTCCAACAGGTCTATTTGGAAGTACAAGCTTTTGGAGCGCTACTACTTTGCCAGGTAGCTAGCTGACAAAGGAGGAGCACACTGAGAGCTTGCACTCCCAAATAAACCTGTTGGACTATAACCTGGTGTTGTATGATTTTTAACTTTGTTCTATTCTATGACAGCAATTGATTATAATTTTATTGAATACAAACTAACAGTACCATCTGGAAAAACAGGCCTAGGGGAATTCTCCGAGTGCTGTAATTGATGTTCATTTTCCTCCATCCTGGGATCACCATGAACAGAGTAAAATCAATCAATCAAAGGAAACAATTGTCATTGGTATCATCATGCTTATTGTACAATTCTGGTTGACCTTCTACAGGAAGGATGTCGTTAAACTTGAAAAGGTGTAGAAAAAATAACATGAATGTTCCCAGAACTGGAGGGTTTAAAGTATAGGGTGAGGTTAAATAGGCTGGGACTTATTTTCCATGGAGCATTGAAGGCTCAGGTGACCTTGTAAAAGTTTTATAAAGTCATGAAGAGTATGGATAGGGTGAATAGCCAAGGTCCTTTTCCTAAGGAATGGGTGTCCAAAACTAGAGGATATAAGTTTAAGGTGAGAGGAGAAAGATTTTAAAAGGACCTGAGGGGTAACCTTTTCATACAGAGAGTGATGCAAGTATGGAACAAGCTGCCAGAGGAAGTGGTGGAGGCTGGTACAATTACAGCACTTACAAGGTATCTGGATGGGTATATGAATAGGAAGCATTTTGAGACAGATAGACCAAGTGCTGGCAAATAGGACTAGGTCAGATTGGGATGTCTGGTCGGCACAAATGAATTGAACTGAAGGGTCTGTCTCCATGCTAGATAACTCTATGACTCTGTTAATGGTCATGGTCATTTGAAAGCTTTTTTTCTGAATGTTCCTGTAAATTTTGCTTCTAAAATCTCAAGGATATTGTACTTTATTGACTAACTTTGAGATAAGATTCTGATGTGGTTGAACTAGATCCACTATTTTCTGCACAGTAAACAGGATGGCACAACTAAGGAAAGTATTTCTGTGCCTAAGTTGAACAAAAAAAAATGTTGGGCACGAAGATTATCCAACAGCATCCAGCACTGGCTCTGAGACATGCCTTGGATCTCTTGAAATTGTTCATGAATTAGGCTCAAGACCTACTTAATGGCCAATGCTATTGTCTTACCAGCCCATCAGTCATCTGAGTTCACAGTAGGTATTACACACAACTCCCCCAGTCTAGTGATAATGTGGGCCGGGGCCCAATATTGAGTGGACCTCGGGTCTACCCATTCAAAATTGTCTCCTACATTGAATTCAAATCAGCTTCATTGCTCGATCTCAAAGTGAGAGTGCAATGGGAATTAACAAAATGACAGTTCCTGTGAGTGCCAGTCACTGAGATCCAGGACGGCAGTGTACCTCCTGTCCTCTGATCCACTCTTCCCGGGGAGTACATCGCAGTATCACCCCCCTCGCCCCCCCAGCTCTCTGATATATGGAACAAAGGGAAGTACAGTTTAATGGGTACAGGTCAAGATCAAGAGAGACTAATTAGAGCACTAATGGAAACCATTCAGTGTTTGTTCACAATAATGTGAAAGGCAGAATTTAAAATGTGTGTGTGTGTGTGTGTGTGTGTGTGTGAGAGAGCGAGCGAGAGAGTGTGTGTGTGTGTGTGTGTGTGTGTGTGTGTCTCACTGTGTGTGTTTTATGTAATAAAGGAAGATGTGGACTATATTTAAAGCTGTCAAGCTATATCGATGGCCAGCTAATGTTATGAAGCTTGCAGTTTTGATTACTTGCCATTAATTTCTAACCTGGTTGTGGATGTATTAGTAAGGAGAAGGTAAGAGCACAAGGAAGAATTAGGTGAGAAAGAGATATTTAGTCCAGGAAACTTCTTATTTAGATTGCACGGTGGCTCAGTGGTTAGCACTACTGCCTCACAGCGCCAAAGATCTGAGTTGGATTCCAACCTCAGGCGATTGTGTGGAGTTTGCACATTCTTCCCGTTCTGTGTGGGTTTGCTTCAGGTGCTCCAGTTTCCTCCCACAATCCAAAAATGTGCAGGTTAGTTGGACTGGCCATACTAAATTGCCCATCATGTTCAGGGATGTGTAGGTTAGGTGCATTACTCAGGGGAAATGGAAAGTAATAGAATAGGGGAATGGGTCTGTGTGGGGTACTCTTTGGAGGGTCAGTGTGGATGTATTGTGCCAAAATGGTTTGTTTGCAAACTGTTTGGATTCTATGATAGAGGTGTTCACGGCCATGTCCAATTCTTAAGTGTGCAAGCTAGCTACCTAATAATCAGGATATTATAGTTAGAGTCAGGTCTAATTTTCATATCATGATCAATTGCTATCTCTTGGCAATTGCAGTTTAGAGGTTTTCATCACATAACCTCTCATCTTCAAAGTCCTGCTCAGTTAAGTGGCCAATTTATTTGATCTTTCAGTATTTTGATCAGCAATAAAAGCTTAGAAATTGTAAAGCTCAGCTCTAAACAAGACTGGGGATGGTTTCTGGAAGTTGAAGGTCCTCTGATTTGGGGTACTTTGAATCGCCTGGTGCTTTCCTACACAGTCTGTGCTTTGCCCCATTGTGGAAAGGTATTCCTAGAATTTACCAATAGCCTCTGAGTTGGTGTGGTCATAACAACACACAGTCTTACCAGGTGATTTGGTACTGATTTCCTGGATGTAGGCTTTATAGAGGAATTTGGGAGAATTTTGTAAGAAGCTCAGTAAGGTCTCTCTTGATAGCAAGAGAGTCAGGTTGTCTGTTCCAACTATGTTCTGGGCGTCAGGTTGAGATTCTAACAAATGAGTGGGGCAAGAGGCCTAATAACTGCGATAACTCATTTTCACCTTTTCTAACACATAACCTCACCATATTAGTATCTGCTCTCCGATACTACCACCATCAGATAGAAATGAGAGAATATCAACATGAAAGCCTGAGTAGGTACCTGGTGACTCCAACTCACCACTTACTCCTCTGGACCTCCACCTTGGACAGCCAGCATCAAGATCTCACTGTACACTGATTGGGCAGAGGCCGCATGCATCCCACATCCATGGGGACTGGCATCTGACATATGAGTAGAGTAGATAGAGTAGAGTAAATTCTATTTGTCATTTCTACCATATACAATTGATACAGTTATCAAGACAGCGTTCCTCCAGGACCAGGGTGCTACATGGACAGCACAAACTACACACCTCTCTGCACCATCGTAACACATCTCCAGTCCACTTACGTTATACACTTCTGCATTTTAATGTTGCACTTTGAACTGCGCTGGCAACTGTCATTGGAATATAGCTACAAAGACACAAAGTGGCAGAGCATGAGCCTTGGTGAGAGGTGTGTGCAGTGGCAGAGATAGAATGGATGTGAGGTTGCAGAAAGGAAATAATAGCATATCCCCTCATTGACCTTCTTCCTGCACTGCTGGACATTTCTCCAGATGGCAGAGACTACCCTAACCTGGTGACAACCACAGACCAGGCTGGAGCGATCTGGTCTCACTGCCTCCTCTGCTGATCCTTTGGGAAGAGGACATCCATCTTCCACAGCATCCTGTCACCCAAGACCACCCAGCTCCCTGTCCCCAAAACAGGACAAAACCACAATGGGCAGCTCCAGACTGACAGCACTTGTCTGGATGCATACAGGTCTTTTAAAGGTGGCATTGACGCAAGTGGATCATAGAATCCCTACAGTGTAGAAAGGCGTCATTCAGCCCATCAAATCTGCACTGACCCTCTGAAGAGGATCCCACTCAGACTCACCCCATGGTCGTAACCCCATATGGGGTTTTTAACTGTGGCCACCCACATAACCTGCACATCCCCAGACATGGCAGGGCAATTTTTCTAACCATTGCCAATCCACCTAACCTGCATATCTTTGAACTGTGGGAGGAAACTGAAGCACCCAGAGGAAATCCATGCCAACTTGGGGGGAATGTGCAAACTCCACACAGTCGCCCAAGGATGGAATCGCACTCTGGTCCCTGTCACTGTGAGGCAGCTGTGCTAAACACCGAGATACCATGGGGCCCATGAGGGATCACAGGACATCCCAGCAGTCGCAAATACTTCAAGCTGTGATGAGTGGGAGATTTAGGCTGGCATTGGATGAAAATAGTGTCATTAGGACATGGCAGGCAGTTAATGAGGCATTAATAGGATTATAATGTAAGAAAGTCACTCAACCTCGCAGACAGAGAAACCCTGCTTAAAACTCAACAAAAATGTCACTTTGCCAAACTGCAGACAGTGCCACATCTGCAGTCAACTACACTGCAGTCTCTGAAGATCTCTTGCATTATATTCTATTTCAGGAATTAGACTGGATGAATTATTGACAAGATTTACAGCAGGATCCCAGAAGTTCATCTTTAAATCCAGAGCAATCTGTACAGGGTAACATCACTTTCGCATTCCTCAGGAAAACAGAGCCTCAGATTAAACCTTAGCACAACACCATATGACATAATGACTTATGTGTAGTTGTAGACTTTTATTATAATTTGCTTTCAGAAAGGGTCTAGAATATGCACTGCAAGGGAACATCATCTAGTTTCATTTTCATGCCTTCATTTTCTTTCTCACAGATTAACATTGATTTTACAACACGAGAGAATATTGCCAAAAGCATCAATGAGCCTACCCCTTCCAGCTTTGACCTGGCACAGAAACTAATCTACAGCCTGATGGCGAAAGACTGTTATCCCAGATTCCTGAAGTCCAACAACTACCTGGAACTGGTAACCAATGCAGAAAAAAGTCAGCAGAAATGAAACCATTCTGTTTTGACATTATGTACAATGAGCAGTAAATCATCAGACCAGAAATAGTAATTAGTTGTTGGCTGGACAGTGAGAATATTGCCAGTAATTTAAGGCCATCTGGATAGCTCAGGCTGATCTGAAATAATTAATGACAAAAGTGATTAATGAAATGTTCCCAAACATTTAGACTGCTGTAATCCTGAAGAAGAATATTCTCAGTGCATTTAGTTTTTTAGTTATTGTCAGAAGATTTGAAGGACTCTGTGTTAATCTCCAAGATTGATCTGAACATTATACTGTCGAGTGTTAAATCTTGTTGTTGCTAATATTGTGGGCCTCGCAGAGGAGTTGTCCTTATTTGGGATTGAAATGCTAGTTTGGCTGTTAAGCATACTAGGATTTTAGTCATGAACATCAAAGAGTCTAAAATTGCTTAAGTTAGAACAATAAGATTTCAATGCTTAACTCACGACATGAATTCAAATTTCTTCCAATTAATGAGGTGATAATACTCGCCTTAAAGTGAATTCAGGGAGACCTATACTGAAACATTCTCATTGTGCCTTTTATGTAGGTTCTGTCATAACTTTCAAAGAGTATTGGAATAAATGGCCTTGTTTTCTGGGTGTTTAGTCATTATAGATGGTACTATTCTTTTCTCAAATAATTTATTTATAAAAATTTCAATCGCTTTATAAAAAGCGATCATCCAAAGGACTGGATTTAAGCCATCTGTTCCAAATTTGGCAAGAATGCACTTTAAATGACTCAGGAAAGTATAACTAATCTCCAAATTATCTTTAGATTTGATAAGGAAAACCAATAAAGGACTATCACATGTTCTTTCATCATTTGCAACTGTCATTGGCTACTCAAACTGTTTATTTGGTCACCAGCTATTAGTCTGCTGTTATCAACTGCTGTCATGCTTCCTAATTTCATCACTCTGTAACTGTTACTTTTAAAATCATTTATAGCTTTGACAACAGAATAAAATCCTGCTGCAAACTCAGGCTGTTGGAGTGCATTTTAATTTGAATTGAAGCAGCATTTGAGTTTGATCTAAGGGTTTGTGATTGGTAGCAATATTTTAAACAGCGTTCCTTAAATTGCAATGAAGTTTTAGTAGTTTATCCAGGACACAATGCAGACGAGTTCAAACAGTTAAAAATCCTCTGGGCATCATTCCGTTGAAATCAAGATGATTTTTGCTTGTGTCAGATTATCACATGTTGCCTAAACTGGATCTAGTAGATATTATAAGGTGCACTGTTACCAACATTCCTGCTGAAGCTCTACCCAAACTGTACTGACAGTCCTGCTAGGCTTTGTTACATTTTTATCCACATCTTACTTCACAGAGCATACTCAGGCTGGATATTACTTCATCACTTTCTGAATTTTGTCTTCTATACTTTCCAAACTGTGTACTCTCGTTCTTTTCAGCTACAGTTCAAGCTGCTAATAATAAATAACACTGATGAACAATAAGAAAGTTTCAAAGCAAACTTTATCTTAAAAGCATGCCGTGAAATGTTAAACAATGTAAGCAACGTGTTAGAGTGTGATTAATGCTGTTATTGATGGAGTGAAATTCAATCTGGCAATGGTCACATTGAATGTTGACATTATTGTGCACTATACTTTAATACATTTATCTCAATTTTAATTAACATGCTAAAGTAGTCCACACAGGAATTCTACATGAATGTAAAGACATTCAGATGTATTATTACATTAAAGATATCCTCTTAACCTTATACTTTCCATAAAAGGTTACTTTTTACTGTTTTAACTTAGCTTTATGCGAGAGACTCATTTGAATCACACTCCATCTACTTGCCAGTACATTCCTGATATTCTAAATGCTTCTGTTTAATGCAGCAGATGCACAGGAACACAGTCAGCTCTGAGTTCCCTTTCAAGTCGCACACCATCCCAACTTGGATACACATCGTCCTAAAACCTAAAACTCAAGACCTAAAACTCGCTGCCTAACACCATTACAGTAGCTTCACCTGATGAACAGCAGCGTTTCAAGAGAAACGCCCATGATCAGAGCACTTCTCAGAAGTACCTGGACACGGACAGTAAATGTCAGCCTCGCTAAAAACACCCACATCCTGAAAATGATTTTTTTGTTTAGTGACCTGTGGTTAACACACTGCAAATAGGCAGAAAGTACAACCAGGAACACAATATATTCCAAATAAATTCTCCTCCGCATAGGTGTTATTTTTAACGGCTTACTGTTAATGTTGCATAAAGAGGAACACAGTTAGAGTTCTGTATGTGAGCAGCAATGGGAATTTCTACTTGATGGGAGCCATTTTCATGCAGACGTTCCAATATCAATGTTCTGCTGTGTGTAATATGGGAAGTATGGCATGATTCAGACTTGCCTACATGTAATAAAGAGCTGGAGTTCCTTTCATTAACTCATACACCTTTGAATAAGAAGTGTTATCTCAACTTGACTTTTGATCAGTTGTACTTCCACTGCAGGCATGTGAACTCTACCGATTTACTGAGCGATCAACTTGTTTTTATTCATTTATGAAATGTGAACATTGCTGATAAGGCTGGTATGGATGACAAGGTCTCACTGCCCTCATGACAGAGATGTCGAACATAATCCATCTTATTGAACAACTGCAGCCCATCTGGTGTACACAAAATTCTCGAGTTAACTTTATTGAATTTACGAAGTGAGTTACAACTCCCAAGGCCAAGGGGTGGAGGGAATAATGAAACAAGTAAAGTTCCACCCTGACCCCAATTCCTTTTACAAAGGCCTGATTTTTTTCCTCAGGCATATGAAGTGGTCACCTGAGACATTAGGACCCCAAAACCACCTTACGTACGGTAGCACCTTGACTTACGAACATAATCCGTTCTGGGACCCGGCTTGCGAACCGAAAAGTTTGCGAACTGAATCAATTTTTCCCATTGTTTGGATAGTGTAAAAATGCTTGGACGGCTGTTCACAGCGCACACGCCAAAGACGAACTGAATGAGATGACGTGGAGCCCGAGAGCTTTTGCGTTCAACAAGCGCGTAGCAAAGTAGAACAATGAAACCACATGGTCGCACACGGGCTTTTTGTGTTCGTACCTTCGTTCGTACCTTGAATTTCGTACATACGTTAAGCAAAATTTTATGTACAATCCTGTTCGTAAACCGATTTGTACGTGAACGGGATCGTTCGTATGTCGAGGCACTACTGTACATGTAATGGCCACCCTGACAGAGCAATCTGATTCTGCAGAAAGTGAAAGGCAAAGCATGTGGTATGCATAACCAAAAAACAGAAAATATAGGAAAAACTCAGCAGGTCTAGAAGCATCTGTATCGAGTTACCATTTTGAGTCTGATATGACTTCGTCAAAGCTTCTGAACTTCTTCAGTTCTGAAGATGTGTCGTACAGGATTTGAAATGTTAACTATGTTTCTCTCCAACCAGATGCTGCCAGACCCTGCTGAGCCCCTGCAGCAATTTGTGTTTTTATTTCAGATTTCCAGCATCTAAAGTATTTTACTTTAACTTGGTATGTATAATGGCCACCTGATCTGCTGCCTGTTTTTATGACTCGTGATTTTGAAAATGCTTCTCCATGTGACCCTTATCCTCCAGTCTGCCCTTCCTTTCTGTAACCTTTGTAGTGTGTTGCATTAAGTGACCTAGTCTAGACTTTATTTAACATACTGGGGGCTAAATTCAACAACTCCTGAAAACCGATGGCAAGACTGCGATGCAGGGTAATCTCTGCCTGGTATCTCTGATGTATGTTGCACAGCAACGTTGTGCTGTCAGCCTATTAAACTGATTGCAGCTTGCAGCCAGCTCTAACCATGCAGCGAGTGGTTCCACTCCTGAACGGAATGTCCAAAATTGTGCAAGATTAGCACTGGTTAAAGCTACCTTGCACCACATTATAACAGCCTTCATTTTACAGTAAATTATCTTGTCACCACAACAGGCTGCAAGTTGTTATGGAACTCATTCCGATTTAGAAAATGACATGATAATAGGAAAGGATCGAAATATCAGACTTCAAGAGACTCCAATGCTGTACTTAAGGTGCAGAGAGAGATACGCTGTTGTATATTGGATCAGAAAGCCCAGCAGACACACTCACTAATGGCAACTAGCTGTGGCAATCAATGCATGAGTCTTCTCCCAAGGACTTGGATGCAGTGAACAAAAAAATCTAAATGGCATCATATGCATGGTCAATATCAGTGAGTGCAACTTCAAATTACACTGACTGTACCAATAGCCTCAGCCACTGCTCAATCCATCACACAGCAGATAGCAGGGGAACACCACCACCTGCAAGTTCCCCGATAAGCCAAACACCATCCCGACTTGGAAATATATTGCTGTTCCTTCACTGTCACTGGGTCAAAATCCTCGAACTCGCCAATGGCACTTACACCCTTTTGCATAGCCGTGGTACAGGAAAGCATCTCAGTGCCACTTTCTCAAGGGCAATTATGGATGGGCAAATGGTGAGCTAGACAGAACCATTCGCATCTTTAGAACAAATGGCAGTGGTTTCTAACTGAGGGAGGAGCTGTGTAGCTACGTGTCTTTACTCCAAAAGCAGAGACAGTGCTCCCTGGCATTGCAGCAATCTGGGGTTGTGGCCAGGTATAGGATTAAAAGTGGGATCTTTAAGCCTGATTCTCTTTCTCATATTACACTTGCCCCTCAGCTTGCTCTAGCTTCTAATTAGGCACTGGAATGGTGTAAGTATGTACCTCTTAAAATTCCCACTGTCCTCCACATGCTTGAGCCTTTCTCCCTTCAAATAGTCAAAAACTAGAAACTGACCAGATAGTGGTAGAAGACAGGACAGTGACGGTTACAAAACCCAGTTTCAGATAATACTTCGGATGCTGACTGATTTTGTAGAGGCAGCATGGGAGGTCATGGATCGAGTGTGTGTGTGTGTGTGTGTGTGTGTGTGTGTGTGTGTGTGTGTGTGTGTGTGTGTGTGTGTGTATGATGCAGCTAGACAAGGAGAGCCTGGTGAGACAGGAAGGTATATAATGGCTGTCCATCTAAAAGGAAAGGAGGGGATACTTAATCCAGATCTCTCCATGTCCAATTAGTAGATCTTTCTGTCTAGGACAGAGTGTCCTACCAGATCCAGACCAATCTGCTAGCATGCCCCCTCATAGGCCCACGTGCTATGGCTGGTTCAGTATCATCGGCCTGGCCTCAGACCTTCAAGTAGTCAGGCAAGGATTTTAATTAGCCTCTGATAGGGAAGGCTGCTGTCAAGTTCTCCTGCTGTGGTCTAATTTAGAAGGAAGCAGGAAGACAATGGGCTCGTCACCCTGAAACTCCTTACTTGGGCCTCTCCTCACCTCACCCTCAAAACCCAAGACAGGCATTAAATTCCAGCCAAGGTGTGCAAATGTTGGGTGACTAGGGAATTGAGGTAACGTTCACTCAAATTAGAATAGGAGAGTTAAGGTAGAACAGAGCAGCCAAGATAACTGCATCCCTTCCTCCTCTTCCTTGTGCTTCTGCCTTCTCAGCTGGTTACTGTAGGTAGCTGATGGCAAGCTTGGTTCCACCTGACGGTGATGGCACACGGCAATCAGCTGATCAGCATGAAACATCACATCCACTCTGTCAGGTACTGCAGGACTGCTCCAGAACATTCCACTTAGCAGAAACATTGTCTCATCATGTCAACAGACCATTCTCTCACATGCAAATGCCAGCTTATACTATTACACATAGGCTAACAGATATATGTGTGTATGTATGTGTCTGTGTGTGTGCTTGTGTTTGTCTGTGTGCACGTGTTTGTGTGTCTGCATGCATGTGTCTGTATGTGTGTGTGCACGTCTGCATGCATGTGTGTCTGTTTGAATGAGTGTTTCTATGTGTGTGCGCCTGTGTTTCTGTGCATGTGTCTGTGTGTGAGCATGTGTCTGTGTGCAAGTATGTGTCCATGTGTATGTGTGCCTGTGTATGTTTCCACATGTGTCTGTGTGTATGTGTCTGTGGTTTCCATGTGTTTGTCTGTGTGTATGTGTTTGTATGTGTGTGTGTGTGTGTATGTAGGTGCGTGTCTATGTGTAAGTGTGTGTGTGTGTTTCTATGTGTGTTTGTGTGTTTGTATGTGTATTTCCACGTGTGTGTCTGTGTGGATGCATGTGTGCATGTATGTGTCCATGTGTATGTGTGCCTGTGTATGTTTCCACGTGTGTATGTGTCTGTGTGTTTCCATGTGCTTATCTGTGTGTATGTGTTTGTATGTGTGTGTGTATGTAGGTGCGTGTCTATGTGTAAGTGTGTGTGTGTGTTTCCATGTGTGTCTGTGTGTTTGTATGTATGTTTCCACGTGTGTGTCTGTGTGGATGCATGTGTGTATGTTTGTGTGTTTCTGTGCGTGCGTCTGTGTGTCTACTTGCCAAAGAGGATAGCAATGGTCATCCAGTAGACATCATTGTACTCAAGTGTAGATGGCAGAGTCAATACTGCAGGTGGAAAGGGCACTGCCAGAACACTGAGTGTCAATTCCCTGTCTGTGACGAGAAAGCAGCTGGATTCTGAGGAAGTGGAATCCCTTTCAGTTGTGGTATACCATAGAGACATATATATAGTGCCTGAAAAGTGTGGCCAGTCATTGACTCCTCTACCACAAGAAAACCTACAATCTGCATGAAGTCATGTTTATTTCCAGAAAAAAAAAACTTTATTCGTAAGATTTGCAGCAGTACATTGTATAATGTCAAGTTTAAATTGTTAAACTAACTGCAATATGGTTTACTTTATTTCAGTGCAGTATGTGGCACCCTGAGGTGACAGGTTGTGTTTAAAACATACATTTCACATCAAACATTCTCTGGTGTTTACAACCTGCGGTGCTTTACATTGGCTCCAGCCCTATTAAGCATTTTGCACTATACGCAATAATTCATGGGCTTTTCCATTTTTCAGCAGTTTCCCCAAATTTTAGTGCGTCACATAGTTCTGGATCTTACAATGTGTCAGTCTGCAACACTCAGTTGTGAACACCTCACCCATGAACTCAATGTATTTCTCTTTCTCCAACTCTTGAGCTGCAGTAACTTCCTCTAAAGAACAGTAGATGGCAAACTGTGAGACACTGCAAATATCTCCAGCTCCAGCCTGTATAAATATGGTGGCAACAGTAGGGTAGGTAACGTTCGGGCTCCTAAGCCCATTCGCTGCCGAGCACCAGGCCAGCTGAATCCAATTTTCACTTTTATATTTCCTTTCCTCTCTCTTTTTTTTGTCTTCTTCCATTTGTTGGTGGAGTAGACAGCATCTGTGGTCAGCGTCAGGATTGGAGATGTTGGTCTTCAGCTGCGATGATGCAGTAGGCCCGAATCAGTCCTCCTGCCATCAATGGAAGTAGCAGCTGCAACAGTGATGGCATGGTATGGTTACTGTGGGACTCCTGGTGGCGGAGGCCAGGAGCAGGACTCCTAGTGATAGCAGGGATGCGGCAATGATGCTGGCTGGCCCGGACCCCATTTATAGAGACCCTGGATTCCATTGTGCAGACTCCCCACCCAACACAAGAATGGAGGAAGATGAACCTTTAGTTATATTCCAGTTATATCTTAATATCTGCTGTAATTCAAAACGAGCATAGTGACTTATTTATTTGTTAAATACAAGTCACAAAAAATTATTCAATTCAATTCAAAATATTACCCAGGTGCATAAAATTTCAACACCATGGTCACCTTTACAGTCACTGTGGGATTTTTTCAGTCCGCTGAAATTGTACGCGTGGCTGTACAGGCTGATAGATATGGGTGAGTCTGCCCCTTGCGAAGTAAAAGTTTTGTTTTTCACTGAGCCTTTGGATAGGAAACTTGCTCCCTAAACACAGTCTTCCATTGGGAGCCTTCTTCTTCATCCTTCCCCTGTCTCTTGTTCTGCTGAGCATGCTTCCATTCCCCAGCTTATCCTATATTTAAAGGGGAATACTTACAAGTACCTGGAAACTTCTCCTGTGTCTTGACGTCAGGACAATATCCTTCAGCATTTGTGGCGCACATCTCGTAGACAATTGCAACTTTCAGCAAGTTTGGAAACAGCGAACTCTTGTACAATCAGAAAAAACGTTGGAAGAAATCAATCAGAAATGAACACAAAAGCAGTTGTCATGTCATAGAATCATAGAAGTGGACAGCATGGGTACAGATCTTCGGTCGAACTCGTCCATGCGGACCAGATATCCTAAATTAATCTAGTTCCATTTGCCAGCACTTGGCCCTTATCCCTCTACACCCTTCCTCTTCATATACCCATCCAGATGCCTTTTAAATGTTGTAAAATATCAGCCTCCACCACACCCTCTGGTAGCTGATTCCATACATGCACCATCCTCTGTATGAAAAAGTTGCCCGTTAGGCCTCTTTTAAATCTTTCCCCTCTCACCTGAAACCTATGCCCTTTCGTTATGGACTATCCTGGGGAAAGACCTTGTCTATTTACCCTATCCATGCCCCTCATGATTTTATAAACCTCTATAAGGTCACCCCTCAGCCTTCGACGCTCTAGGAAAAACAGCCCCAGCCTGTTCAGCCTCCTGCTTTAGCTCAAATCCTCCAATCCCGGCAACATCCTTGTAAATCTTTTCTGCACACTTCCAAGTTTAACAACATCTTTCCTACAGCAGGCTGACCAGAACTAAACATAGTATTTCAAAAGTGGCCTCCAGTGTCCTATACAACTACAACATGACCTCCCAACTCCTATACTCAATGCAATATCTATTGATCTATTTAAAAGAAAAACACTGGGTGTGAGAGTAGGGAGGTCCATCTCTCCTGTTGCTGAATGTCTGTTCAGCCATGCATAAAGTGATAGCATTACTTTGAGCATTTCACATTGCTTGATATTGAGCTCGGCTTATGCTGTATACTTTCTGTGGAAATTCATTGTCAAATACCATCTCCCTCAGCACAATGACATCTGGAAAAATCAGACTAGACGGATGTTCCACTTGAATGTCAAAGTGCCTCTGTAACATCAAAGAACTGCCACTATAGATCTCAACTTTCCACCCGCCATTCTCTCAAGAGTCACTGTACATAATTTCTCATATCAGGGACAACAGATGCTGATGACAAATTCCTTATATGTACGAGAATACAAAACTCAAGCCCTTTTTAACAAGTTTTGTCCTGAGCAACAACACAGAAAACTGTTTAACATCCGCAATGTAAATTAGATTTTTAAACATTGATATATTTTGTCCCAGGATGTGGAAGAGCTTGAGAAACAGAGATGAGATACTTCCACTTGCTTCCGCTGTATCTTACGTAATGTTCCTTCTATAGATATCTAGACTTAGCTTCTCAAAGAATATCTGCTGACCTGTACAAAGGCCAGTCGTTGTTGGTATTTGCCAGTTGTCATAGCGACCAAATATTTTCAATTATGTTTTACATATTTATAAATGTTCTGTTCACAAGGGGGGGAACACAGTGTTCCATGAAAAGAACATATTCCACCCAAAGTCTACATTAAAACAATAAATACACTCCAGCACTGTGCCTCATTTGCATAAAACATCTTTGAGGTATCTGGTAGCTATGAAATGTCCTTAAATAAATGCAAATCTTTTTTTTAAAAGACATCATGCTAAAATCTCTTGCACTGCTTAATGTTAACTGGATACTCCCATGCTGCATCAACATAACCTTGCATTTGTTTACACTGATAATTACTAATACTTCAAATGCCAGGATGGTATGGCACAATGGTTAGTACTGTTGACTCACAGCACCAGGAGCCTGGGTTTGATTCCAGCATCGGGCTTCTGTCTGCGTGGAATTTGCACATTCTCCCCGTGTCTGCATGAGTTTCCTCTGGGTGCTCCGGTTTCCTTCCACAGTCCAAATATGTGCAGGTGAGGTGGATTGGCCGTGCTAAATTGCCCATAGTGTCCAGGGATGTGTAGGCCCAGTGGATTAACCATGGGTAATGCAGAGTTACAGGGGATGGGGTGGGTCTGGCTGGGATGCTCTTTAGAGGGATGATGTTAACTTGAGGGGCTGAATGGCCTGCTTCCACATTATGGGGATTCTATGACTCTGACTAGGTTTTCTGGTACAAACTCAAACTTGCACAAGGTTTGAAATCTTTCCAAATGTATGTTAATTCAAAGTTCTTGACATCCATCAAAGGAAAGTTGGCATGTGGTTGATGCACTAGGAATGCAAGTAAATCCAAATTCCTGAAGTTCAAGAGTGGGACTCTGATTGGCATTGGGGTACCTTCTTGTGTTGCTCATTGTTTACTCTAATTGTTTACTAATGTTGTTCAACTGCTGAGCGTGAACTTGGAAAATATGTTTGTCATATTGTAATCTATTGTCAGATTGCCAAACAGAATCATACTTATTGTGACCTTCATTCCCACATAGCAGTACCTTAAAACCTTGAGTGAAATGCAGTGACACAATTTAATTTCTGTCATTGTGCTTGATCTGCATTGAATTTTTCAATAAAATCCACTTATTATCACTTTCTGCATTGCCTGTGTGTGCTTAGCACACACAACTAGTACTGGTGTTAATGCCTTTTATTGGTTCAAATGTCCAAGGGACGGATTTCGAAATAAAAGGAAGAAACACCCACACATGAGCCAATGGTTATCAAAAAAAGAAGCTGGGTTCAATTTCCAAGTTTATTCCTTCCTGATACTGATGCTATATGGTAATTGTGATGTCAATGGACTTCTCTCACTCTGCTAATAATAGGACTCTATGTTTGAGCTTATCATTTTTTCAATAGAATCCCTACGATGTGGAAACAGGCCGTTTGGCCCAACGACCCTCAATGAGTAACCCACCCAGACCCATTCCCTTACCCTATTACTTTACATTTACCCCTGACTCAAGCACCTAGCCTACACATCCCTGAACACTATGGGCAATTTAGATTAGAAAGTGTGGAAACAGGTCCTTTGCCCAACAAGTCCACACTGACCCTCCGAAAAGTAACCCACCTAGTCCTAATTCCTAACTGATTGTTGCACCTAACACCACGGGCAATCTAGCATGGCCAATTCACCTGACCTGCACATCTTTGGACTGTGGGAGGCAACCCACACAGACACGGGGAGAATGTGCAAACTCCACACAGACAGTCGCCCAAGGCTAGATCCCTGGCACTGTGAGGCAGCAGTGCCAACTACTGAGCCATCATGCCGCAATAAATTATGTAAACCTGATATCAATGGAGTATTGTAAAGCTAATAGGAATAGAATGCTGTGGCCCTGATATTAATAGACTTAATTAACAAGGTATTCGAACATTTTTCTCCGAGGCACAACCAAGAACCACAATATAGACACAACCAACATTGTTATTGTCCATTTCTTCATGCATAAAATATGTTTGAAATGTGAAGGAAATTTTAAACTCCTGCTCTCTCAGAGATTCAATGAATGAAAAATGTGGTCTACCAAAGACAGAGTCTGGTGAAATATCTTTGGCTGATTGATATATTTCATCTTCATTTGAAGAACACTAAAATAGCTATCTCTGACAGTTGACTATTATACAACTTGTATTTATAAAATGCCATGAATGTGACAAAATATCACAGCAAAACAACATTTGACAGTCAAGATTTCTGAGGGATGATAACCAAATACGTTTTCAAAGAGATAGACTTGGAGGATTGCTTTCAGGGAGAAAAGAGAGGTGGAGGAGGTTTCAGGAACTGCAGGGTGTAAGGCCTTGAAACTGAAGGCATAGTGTCCAATGACAAAACCAGGTCAGAATTGGAGGATTGCAGATATCATGGAGAGTTGCAAGACTGAAGATAATTGAAGATGCAGGGTGGGAAGAAGCCATAGAGAAAGTTGAAATACAGGATGAGAATTTGAAACTGACTATGTTGCTTAACAGAGAACTCATGCAGATCCACAAGAATAGAATGGGATTTCCTGCAGGTTAGGACACAGACAGCAGAGCTTGGATGACCTCAACTTTACAGAAGGTAGAATGGGGAAGGCCAGGCAGGAGTGTAATGGAACAGTCAAGTTTAGGGGAACTAAGGCATGGATGACAGTTTCAGCAGCAAATGAGGTGAGCCAAAAACTGAACCAACCATCATTTTGTTTGTTAAAATGGGCAGTCTTAATGATAGCTTGAGTATGTGGTTGGAAGATCAAATGGACCACCCATGGCTGTGCTTCAGTCTAATTCAACATCATAAAATTGCCAACGAGTGAGATGGAGTCATGAGCAAACTTTGCATCCAGGACTGAAGACATGGCTTCTGTTGTCTTCCCTGTATTTAGTTGGAAGACATTTCTGTTCATTGACTACAAATTTCTGAGCACCCATGGATCAACTCAAAAGTGACGCTCCGGGAAGAAGATTTGCAATTGCGGTCTATCAAGATATTGCTGACCTCAGTGAGACTTCCCTTGCTGTGTAGGACAAGCTGATGGAACAGAAATCAATACCTTCTATTTGAAAAGAAAGGCTGACAATGATCTTTGGAGTTGGCTTTGTATTTGGAAAGATCCTGGATAGACTGCTAGAAATCTCCAATTGTTTAAATAAAAGGCTCATGACCCTTCACTTCCAGCTTAGTCACCATCACTATGTCACCATCATATGAAGATGTGATGGAAAAGTTTTATTCTGATCTTGATGAAATCTTCACTGCCATCATAAAAAAAGAAAAATCTGTGACTCTCATGTCTGGAGAGGAATAATTGAGAAACATGGGGATTGACAGGGAGAAGCCAATGCAAATGGTGCTTTCATGTTGACAAATAGTGCTCGACATTGCCTCATTAGAATAAACAATCTAGAGGAAATGTATAACACCATGTGGAAGTATCCTGGATCAAAGCGTTGGCACCTCCTGCACTGTCATTGTTTGGGTCAAAGATTAAAGTGATTCAATCTTGGAACTCAATTCTGGAACTGATCCCTGAATGGCAGATCATCAGTTTAAGTTAATCAATGATGCACATCTACCCAGCACCAAGATTTTACTAGGCCCAAAAGCCCAAGCTGACTGAAGAGAGGAATTCTATGTGCAGCTCACAATCAATGTGGAACATCTTCATACATCCAGCTCAAATAGACAACAAAAGAAGTATATCATAGAGTCATAGACATGTATAGCACAGAAACAGACCCTTCAGTCCAACTCATGTATGCCAACCAGATATCCTAACCTAATCTAGTTCCATTTGCCAGCATGTAGCCCATATCCGTGTAAAACCTTCCTATTCATGTTCCTATCCAGATGCTTTTTAAATGCTATAATTGTACCAGCCTCCACCAGTTCCTCTGGCAGCTCATTCCATACACACACCACCCCCACGTGAAAAAGTTGCCCATTAGGTCCCTTTTATCTCTTTCCCCTCTCATCCTGAATCTATGCCCTCTAGTTCTGGACTCACCCACCCCAGGAAAAAGGTTTTTGTCTATTTACCCTATCCATGCCCCTCATGATTTTATAAACCTTTATGAGGTCACCCCTCAGCCTCTAATGCTCCAGGGAAAACAGCCCCAGCCTGTTCAGCCTCTCCCTATAGCTCAAATCCTCCAATCCTGGCAACATCCTAGTCAATCTTTTCTGAACCCTTTCAAGTTTCACAATGTCCTTCCAATAGCTGTCACCAGACAAATATGCCAAGACCATTTGGTCAAACCAGGGCTGGTTTTGACAAAAAAAAATGCTGAAATGTGTGACAGCAGAACAAAAGGAAGTTGTTTCATTGGCTAGCAGGGCAATCCAATGTCACAAGCACTACATTGACCCGCAGGGGGGGTGGGGGCATGGGCGCCAGTCAGCCAGTGGACAGTGTTTTAGGTTCAGCCGGGCATGGTAGCACAGTGGTTAGCACTGTTGCCTCACAGCGCCAGAGACCCGGGTTCAATTCCTGCCTCAGGTGACTCTCTGTGTGGAGTTTGCACATTCTCCCCGTGTCTGTGTGGGTTTCCTCCGGGTGCTCTGGTTTCCTCCCACGATCCAAAAATGTGCAGGTTAGGTGAATTGGCCATGCTAAATTGCCCGTAGTGTTAGGTGAAGGGGTAAATGTAGGGGAATGGGTCTGGGTGGGTTACGCTTCAGCGGGTCGGTGTGGACTTGTTGGGCCGAAGGGCCTGTTTCTATACTGTAAGTAATCTAATCTAATCTAATCAAGATGGCATCATTGAAATAGCTCAAGGCTAATGCTGAAAGAGAAATCCAGAAGGTAGATGATTTATGATGGGAAGAGGAAGCTCAAGAAATCCAACAATATAATAATATGCAAAACTTTCTTTAAAGCAACATACTCCCCACCCTGGGCTATTTGTAGACCAAGGTCAAAAAGACCAAATCCCCCTCAGCCATGTGATGCTGTCTTTCTCTTCTGGATGACAATGCCATCTGTCAATGCTGGAACAAACATTTCCAACAACTCATCAGCCATTGATCCACAGTGACTGAAACTCTCCAGGTTATCCCTGATTATCTGCAGTAGAACCCAAGGAGGAGTCACCATCCATTAGAAAGCTAAATTAAGCAATAAAACAGATGAAAATCATTACAGTCTGCAAAGCTGATGGTATTCCAATTGAGGTGTTCAAAACTGGAGACTTTTCCTTACATCAAGACTCAATTCATGCATCCTACAGAGATGGGAGGAAAATAAATCCCACCCACCTACTTAAGGAATGCAACAATGGCAATTACCTTCAAGAATGGGATCTATCAATTGTCAAATCCTGAGGGTTACGATTGATTAGGAACTGAACTGGGTGAAAGTGAGGACTGTAGATGCTGGAGTTTAGAGTTGAGAGTGTGGTGCTGGAAAAACACAGCCGGTCAGGCAGCATCAGAGGAACAGGAGAGTCAATCTTTTGGGCAAAAGTTCCTTATCAAGAAATTCCTGATGGAGAGCTTTTGCCCGAAACATCGTCTTTCCTGCTCCTCGGATGCTGCCTGACCTGCTGTGCTTTTCCAGCACCACACTCTCAACTAGAAACTGAGTTGGACCAGCCATGTAAATACTGTAGTTTAAAGAACAGGTCAGATGCTAGGAATCCTGTATTGTTTGTCTGCCTAAACTGAATACACTGCAGTGGTTTAAGAAGATAGTGTATTACCACCTTTTCAAAGTGAAATGGGCATGAGCAATAAATGAACAATGCCCACATCCGGTGAATGAATTCAAAAAATTAAGATAAATCATGCTTAAGAAATTATCGGGGTATTTCCCTCTCGCTGGGAAAATTTCACACATTCTGCTGAATTAGTATCGCTGCATGAAATATGCATAAGGGGAATTCAACTGTTAATTTACTCTCGCTCCCCTCCCTTCTAAAGACACATCCAGGTTTCAGTGTACCTGCTAGCACAGGTGAGCTATAAAATTAGACATTTGGAGATCATAGATTTGAAAAATAAAACTTGTTGGACTGCGACAAATTCAATTGAAGAAAGTGATCTGACTGATTGAACACTCATTTCTTGTTTTTGCCGGAGCTTCAGGTTTGCCTTCATTGCTCAGTCCTTTGAATATAGGAGTTCCAGTTGTACAGGACATTGGTGAGGCCTCTTCTGGAATACTGTGCCCAGTTCTGGTCACCCAGTTATGTGAAGAGTATTATTAAGCTGAAAAGGTTTCAGAAGAGATTTACCAGGATTCTGTTGTGGTTTTTGTCACAAAGCAAGGTTGGATAGTTGGGACTTTTTTCACTGGAGGTTGAGAGGTGAACTTATAGAAGTTTATAAAATAATGAGCGACGTAGATAAAGTCTGTAGCAAGGGTCTCTTCCCTAGGGTGGAGGATTCAAGACTAGGGGACACATTTTAAAGGTGAGAGGAGAGAGATTTAAAAAGATTTGGGAGCAACATGTTTACACCAAGGCTGGCCTGTAGAAGTAGATGTAGGCATACGTACAACATTTAAAAGACATTTGCAAAAGTTCTTCAATAGGGAAGGTTTGGAGGGATATGGGCCGGGGCAGGCAGGTAGGACTAGTTTAGTTTGGGATTACGTTCAACATGGATTGGTTATACCGAAGGGTCTGTTTCCATGTTGAATGATTCTACGACTCTACACAATTCCTTTTCTTCTAATGTTCACAATCCTTCAACTTCAAAATATTCCTTTCCTGAATCCAATGCTGTGGACCACCTTTAGTGTTCCATTCCTCCTGCAGAGTCATCAAACGTAAGCTTCGGTCCCTTATGAAAGCAGCTTTACTTTTTCCCCGACTTCTCTTTAAAGTTCTAGAGGTATTCTCAGCCATGGCTGTTAGTCCCCTTTACCTCAGCCTTTCAATTACAAAATAAATAGGGTTATACAGTCCCATTGTGCAATTCCTCCAGAATCTGTTGGTGGATACAAATTTGATTAAATAAGTGGATTCTTGCTGTTTTTGCATTATTACTGTAAACGAATCATTGTCCATGGCACATGGTCTAATTCAGTTCCGCTTTTGTCGATCACTTGACTTTCAAATAAAGCCCAGTCACAGGGGAAGAATTGCACAAAACAGTAAATAGAATGATAGTGTCTGTACAAGATGTACTGAGGAAGGAAGTGAGGTTATCTGATTGCTGTGAGTCAGATATGCCTCTTAAAGTATATTACAAATTTGAGCAGGGATCAACAGTTTAAGACGCCCAAGTGTGTAAAATATGTGCACAATTTTGTATCTTGCTGCAAGATCATGGGAGTAAAATGGGAAAGGGGACTTGTGTGTGGGACTCAAACTTAAGTAACGTACAAATGCATTTTTACATATGCGCATAAAGATCCTTTCATCTACCATTCCCTAATGCCTGCGGTGGAGGTGAGGTGGGTAGGGTGTGGTGGTGGTTGTGGAGGAATTAGCGCCACATTCTCATAAACATCCCCACCACAGCATTTTTCAGCCATGGAAAAGCTTTCTGCTACACACCATCAAGAAACATGTGACTAGCTAAACATACTATAGCAATCAGTAAAGAGAAACAGAAACACACTCAGATGTCTGTGTGCACAGATTCCTGCAGCTGGATGGGCAAGTTGATATGGTGGCAAGTAGATACTGGACATTTGTTGACTGAAACATGGTTAGAAGAGGTTATGCTGGAAGTGCAAAAAACAACAGCTAAGACATGGCTGGAGTACCGTGCATAGGTCTGGCCACCATATTTAAAAAGATTTATGGTTGCACTGGAAAGGAAACGGAGTAGTTTTATAAGGATGTGGCCTGGATTAGCAAATTTTAGTCACAAAGAGAGACTGGATGGGCAATGGATGTTTTCTTTGGAGACAGAATCAAGAAATTAGTATACAGGAAGGCATGTTCCTCTTTGTTGAGAGTCAGTAACTAAACAACATAAATTTATGTCAAGAGAAAGGAGGTTTAGAGGAGATTCGAGGGAAAATGGTTTCATTTAACATTTCACTCGTAACATGTACATGAATATACAATGGAAAAATCGTAACCTACAAGTCTCCTGTCAAATGGATGGAAAGTGGAATTTGGCTGGGTTACTAGTTGGATCAATGGATTCCTTCGATGCCCTAAGTTCATACAATGCTATGAAAGATCATGGTAACAAGAGACCTTGCTCAGCCCCTAATAAATGAGTTTGAAAGTATTTTAAAATGTTCCTTTAGGCTTTCCCTTCCCTGGAATTTGCAGCCCTCATCCGGTGGTGGATTTGCCAACCTCATACCCATGACAGATAATCAACCCCTCCCCCCTCCCCATAGCTTCTCCACACAGACCTCACCTGGCTGTGGACTATCTCAAATCCCTCCTGGTGCTCAGCTGCGGTTTCATACATAACATCCTCGACACAACCCCACCCCTCATTCCTGCACCACAACCGACCTCAATTTTCATCCATAGCTTAATGCTTGGCTGGCCCATATCCTCTTTCCTGAATCACGACAGTGATGACTCAGAGGTGAAGCACTCTTCCTGACATCATGTCCATAAAGGATGATAGCCTGACACACTTGAGTGATAACTGAAACTATGTCATGTGTGAGAGTATCTAGCATGGGTTACCTTAAGAAATCTTGACACATTTTCCATTCGCGGCAATAGCACCAGTAAGAACAGTGATTAAATCTAAACATGTGATGAAAACAAAAGCATAAACATTGAACTGTAAAGTGGCAAGAAACGCACTAATAATTTAAGTGGAAATTTAACAGCAAAACTATGTGAGATGATTCTGTTTCTTCTCTTTTCAGAAATCACATGACATCAGGTTACAGTCAAACAGGTTTAGTTTGAAATTGCAAGCTTTCAGAGCGCTGTTGTTTCATCAGGAGTAGCAAAGGGTTTTTTTATTGGATTACAACCTATTGGATTACAACCTGGTGTCATAACTCTGTATAGAACGCAAAAGTCAATTTTTATAGAATCCCTAGAGTGCAGAAAGAGGCCATTCAGCCCATTACCAATCCTCCTCTGAACATCCCACACAGACCCAACCCTATTCCCATAATCCTGCTATTCCATCTAGCCTGCATGTCCCTAGATACTACAGGGCAATTTTAGCATGGCCAATCCACCTAACCCACACACCTTTGAACTGTGGGAGAAAACTGGAGCACATGGAGGAAACCCACAGAGACACAGGGAGAATGTGCAAACTCCACACAGGCAGTCACCCAAGGCTGGAATTGAACCTAAGTCCCTGCTGCTGTGAGGCAGCAGTGCTAACCCCTGAACCACCATGTTGCTCTCAAATTTCAAATACTTCCATCACAAAATTGCATCCCATCCTCCCCCAAGACAGCCTTCAATGGAACACAGCCTGTCTATAGCCAGTACCTGGTAGGCATTGGGCAGGGATAAAGACACAAGTAGGGGAAGGCTCTAGCTAGGTAACAGAAACTAAATAGGCTGGCATAATAGAGTCCCAAACCTTCCCTTTGTGACTTGGGCTGCCCTTCCTGGTCTGCGTGGAAACCTAAAAAGAAAGCCTTTAAGCTGATCTTCCAGACATCTGGACCTGGCTCCCAATTGTTTGGGAGAGAGCATGGCCGCATCTTCCACTGTTCTCTGCCACCAACTCCCTTAAACAAAAGAGCAGGTTCTTTTGAGGGTCATGACAAGGAAGCAATGGAATCAAAGGCATTATGACACCTTGTCTTAATTGCCTCTGTTTGTAATTTCTACTAGTCAGAATCAGTTACAATTGATATCAGCCCTGGTTCACTCTCCTTGCTCCTATTGAGTCAGAAAGCTGTGGGTTTCAAGTCCCACTCTTATCATGTGAAAACAAACCTCACGCTGACAATTCAGCACAGTACTGAGAGAGTGGTCAGGGATAACATTAAATGTGAAAACTCCAGAGTGCTCACTTGAAGTTTTGACCTCTCAACTTCCTCACGTAGGTAACATACACCTCTTCATAACCAGGCCAATCCATTTGAAGTGGATTTCACAGGCTGAAACCGCATTCAGAGGCAACCATCCTTCAGGCTACATTACAGAGTCTGGTTATTTAGGAACTATGCACAAATGGGCAAAGTTAAAAATCACACAGCACCAGGTTATAGTCCAACAAGTTTATTTGGAAGCACTAGCTTTCGGAGCAGTGCTTCTTTATCAGGTGGTTGCTCCCGTTGGACTATAACCTGGTGATTCTTAACTCTGTCCACCTCAGTCCAACACCGGCACCTCCAAGTCAAATGGGCAAAAGTTGTTTTGAGTCCTTTTGAACAAAATATACTTGCACAGTTAATATGCTCTTTCTCCTGGTCCAGATTTAAAGGAATTTGCACGTTTGGCACAGCTAGGTTGTGCTGTACTGCTACACTCAGTCTGATAGTGCAGCTGAAGCCAATAGCAATAAAACAAAGGGCTAGTACAATGGAGGAGAAAGATCCATCTAAATAAACTATAGTTAGATACTTCACGGGAATAGCGAAGGAGAAATATAAGTATGTAAGTTCATAAACCTGAGCTACAAATCTTCTCAAAAATCGCTAAGGAGAAACATCTTTGATGCTCCATTGATATTTTGAGGAATTTTGTACAATATAAGATGCTGTTTTCACAAGAGAAGATACAAAGAATAAAGGAAAATCTTATAGAAGTTGAAGAGAGAAAGAAGACATTTCATTGCTGAAGAAAAACATCAGTTTATGACAAACAGCTGCAAAGATAAGGTTCAGCAAACTGGGGACAGCACGTGTGAAGAAATCCCCGTTAAGCTATCATGTGACCGTTATTCCCCAGCTCATTGATTTTTTTCTCAGCAGACCAAAGCCTCACTGACATGTTGACACCTTTTACTAAACGATGTCTCTGTGGTATTCACCAGACTTCCCACTTCACAAAGTGCACCTGCTGGTAAGACCTTGCAGGAAACCACTAGCTGTAAATGAAGATAAGTAAGGCAGGGCTAAACGGTTCACAGGTGACAGAGCGTTTCCTGTAAAGATAACACGACTTGCTGCCTGACGTCAGTCTCTGATTGCTTCAGGCAGCGGTCTTGTGGACTTATCTTCAAGATAGACACCTATTCTCATGGAATTGCTTCACTTAGATCTCTGCATCCTCATCTAGCATTCTCAGTTATCCAAAGGTTGCTTGATGGCTATTTGTTCTTTCTCTCTCGACATTTTTCCTTCACAGTATGCTATCTGAAGTTGATCAATGTCCCATGCTATATGTTAATTCCAGCTTTCTGCAAGTCTTCAGGAATCTTGAACAAAGAATGGTAGCTGAGAACCGACTGAAAACCTTTCAATTGACCAAAATGTGAGAACATTTCAGGCTTTTTAAGGCAAACCCATTGCATTTCTCAACAGAAACAGATTCCAGAAGCTGTAATTGTTTGTGACCGCAATGAATTGCCATATAGATAACACGACTGTGGGGGACCATCAGGGCATTTATATCATGTGACATAGTGCAACCTCTCAAATGTGCTCCAGAGGACAGTCAAGTGCCAGGTCAACTTCCACAAAAAATAGTTTAATAAAAACAGAAATACCCATCAGAAATAGTTGAAACGTCATTGACATGAAACTTGAACCCAAGGTGGGTTTGCAACTAAAACTTGCACCGTCAGTAAGAGCACTTGTTTCCACTTCAGTAACATCTCTCACCTTCACCACTGCCTCAACTGTTCTTTTATTGAAATATTCATTCATGCCTTTGTTATCTCTAATTTTGTCTGTGCTGGCTGGTCTCTCATATTTCATCCTCTGTAGATTTTACTTCCTTTATAAACTTAAATTTCACTGATCAACATTGATTTCTGGAGACAGTGAGGTCTGCAGATGCTGGAGATCAGAGTTGAGAGTGTGGTGCTGGAAAAGCACAGCAGGTCAGGCAACATCTGATGAGCAGGAAAATCAACGTTTCGGGCCAGAGCCCTTCATCAGGGATAAGGCTGAGAGCCTCGGGGGTGGTGAGATAAATAGGAGGGGTGGGGGTGGGACTGGGGAGAAGGTAGCTGAGAGTGCAATAGGTGGATGGAGGTGGGATAAAGGCTGTCAGCTACCTTCTGTCCAGCCATAACCCCCTCCCATTTATCTTTCCCCCTATGCTCCCAGCCTCATTCCTGACGAAGGGCTCCGGCCCGAAACGTGGATTTTCCTGCTTCTTGGATGCTGCCTGATCTGCTGTGCTTTTCCAACAACACACTCTCAACATTGATTCCTGGTCAAGCAGTGTCCTGATTTTAAAATTATCATCTTTCAAATCCCTCCAGCGTCTCACCCCTCTCTGTCTGCATAATCTGCTCCAGCCTGCAATCTTTCATGACATCTGCATTCCTTTAGTGCTGGCCTTTTGAGTATTGTCAGCCAGAAAGAATTCAAGCACCCTCCCTGCATCTTTCCACCTTGATTTCCTCCTTTTTAATACTCCTTAAAGCCTATCATTTTGGCCAAAACACGTGCTCATCTGACTTCATATCTCCTGTGGTATAGCGTCAAATGTTGCTTTATAATGCTCATAGTGACTTGAAACATTTCATTGTGTTAAAAGCACAGTATACATGCAATGTGTTGATGTTGTCCTGGCAGTGAAGGAGTTAACCTTCTATGGACCACCCTCTTTCTAAGCTCCCAGTGGCTGGAATGAGCCCACAAGCTCATCAGGGTATGTGGAACATTTCCTCTCATTTGACATACAAAACAAAACACCTTTGCATGAAATTTACTTAGCATGATGAATAATTTCCACCTTTAGCTGTTCATGTGACCCAGCTCTCACAGGAGGTGGCTAAACTGTGTGACACTAATCTTTCCTGTATTGACTTTCTCCTGCTCAGTGTTGCAGGAAGGAGCCCTCATGCAACTCCCTGAAGACGTGATAAGCTCATTGACTTGCTTTATCATGATTTTACTGTTTTAAAGAACCTGTTGGAAAGGATGATGAAGTTAGAGACTTTGTTTCAAATCCCACCAGAGCAAGTTATGAAATTTATTTATTTCCATAGGTTGGATATGAGTGTATCATAAAGTGGTCAGATTAGTACAAATGACCTAATTAGATGTTATTCAGAAAATGGTCCAGGCACTAATACTTACTTTGCATTTTGGGGTAAGTCCACCAGAATATGTTTCACGTCCAGTGAGATCACAGCTGCTTCACAGATTAGGCCTTTGCATAATATTACACAAAAACAAAAACCTATCAGATTCAGTTTTGCAATGTATAATTGGCCCCTAACCTCAACGGTTCTTGAGGGAGAGAGTTCCAGATTTCCATAACATTTTGCTTTTCCAGACCTGGTCCCTGAACAGGCTGGAATTCCAGTCACAATGCAGACTTTTGTCACCAATGCACATGTGCTGTGATATTGAAAGAAATAATTGATTGATCTTTTGTGTGGAATGAATTATGATTGATTTATGCCAGTATATTTTAGTGATGTTTCCATTGCCCACCCATCCTTCTGATCTCCCAGAATAAGATGAACAATAATTAACAGTGAATGATGAGCAACTTTGTGCTTTGGACTTATGCCTTCTGGCAACTTGAATGAGTTGCTCAGACACACATCACTTAACACTGTTAAGATGCCTTCAACCTGCCTCACAGAAATTGAATTGTTTTGCTTAAAAAAAGTATTGTCCCCAGGTGCAGAACAGGGAAACACAGCAGCCCAGCAAGATTCTACAAGCAATGAGTTAAGTGAATTCATCATCTATTGCAGGAACAAAAGTTGAAGGATAATTATTGATCAGGAAATGGGATATCCTCATATATCTTGTATAAGGGCGTGGGATCATCTTGGTGCACCTGAGAGGCCAGATAGGGTTTAACATCTTTTCTAAGGATGGAACATTCCATATTGCAGACTCAATGCCGAGTTGGACTGTTAGCCTCATTTAAGGGTGTTAATTTCCTATGCCTGACTCATCCTGGAGTGCTACGAAGAACCTATAGCTAACAGTGAGACAGAAAATGATGAGGGCCATGGATAGGATGAATAACCAAGGTCTCTTTCCCAGGATGGAAGATACCAGAACTAGAGAGCATAGGTTTAAAGTGAGAGAGGAAAGATATAAAAGGGACCTTAGGGGGCAACCTTTTCATGCAGAGGGTGGTGTGTATATGGAATGAGCTGCCAGAGGAAGTGGTGGAGGCTTGTACAATTACAACATTTAAAAGGCATCTGGTTGGGCATATGAATAGGAAGGTTTAGTGGGATATGGGCCAAATGCTGGAAAATAGAACTAGATTAATTTGGGATATCTGGGTGGCATGGGTGAGTTTCACCAAAGGGTCTGTTTCTGTGCTGTACATCTCTAGACTCTATAAAGGAATTTTGCCTCATGCTTTAAGGAGCAGCATTCTGACTTGGTGAGTTTCCTATGCCAATTCTAGCTTGAATTTCAACATGTTTTGTGAAAATAGTTTCAGCTGGAGTCCAGTCTCTGAATCTATGTGTTTTCTAAACACAAGTAAGCAGCTGCTGCTGATAACACGGTCTGCGATCCCTATCTGCTTTAGTTATTGAGCAGATAAGGTTTAGTGTCAATGGAATATTTTCTGACCATGTCAAACAAACTCCAGGCAGGTTTACAACCTTCAAACTATTTCCACTTGTAAATAAATTCAGAACCAGTTCTGCATTGTTTTGCAAAAGAAGTGATGTGATGAGGGGATAACAATCTTTTTCACACAGCAAATAGTCAGGATTTGGAATGCACTTGCTAGCAGTGTGGTGGAGGCAGGTTCAATCAAGGTTTTCCAAGGTGGTGCTGAATGATTATTTAGGTGGAAACAATGTGCAAGAGTATGGGAAAAGGCAGGAGAGTTGCACTATGTTACAACGTTCAGGGAATCAGGACAAACACAAGGGGTGAATAGCCTCTCCTGCACCATCACAATTCACTGATTCTGTGGGTAAGCAATACTTTCTAATCCAAAACTTCGTACTTCGCCATCTCTAGTTAGAAGTAAACAGCTTTTCACTTTGTTTTTTGATAAGAAAAGGTTGGTGTTGGAATGGGCTCAAGAGACCAAGAGACCTGCCTATGTTCCTTCTTTTGTTCACATATTAACACACCAGCAGAACATTGTGCTACTTGAACCAGGGTAGATCCTCAGTAGAATATAATATAATATAATATAATATAATATAATATAATAATAATAATATAATACAATATAGGCCACACATCTAAACCAAAGGTACTTCAAAGCAGCATTTGAATTTTTAAAAATTTGTTATTATACCGTCCCCATTTGGAACAAAATAGCTTTCGAGGTTTACATTTCCTTTTGTGGTTGCTAGTTACAACACCTGGGACACAAGAATCATTATACTCCGTAGCCATTCTATGTCTAACCCAGGGATATATCAAAAATAAAATCAAACTCAAAATCAATCAAAAAATTATTAAATTAAGCAGGTATGCATTTAATCCAATTGAACCATGAATTCCGTCATTATAAAAACAATTAAAATAAAGTCTGCCAAAATCACATTGAAAGAAAATAGACAATGCGAAAAGGAACATGGTGGTTGAAGGGAGTGGGAAATAATTGAAAATCTGACACAAACATATTAGACTCCCTACAGTATGGAAACAGGCCCTTTGGCCCAACAAGTCCACACTAACCTTCCTAAGAGTAACCCACTCAGACCCATTCCCCTACACTATACTGATCCCTGACTAATGCACCTAACACTACAAGCAATTTAGCCCGGCCAATTCACCTGATCTGCTCATGTTTGGACTGTGGGGGGAAACCGGAGCAAACCATGCAGATACAGGGAAAATGTGTAAGCTCCACACAGACACTGTGCTTCCCCACTGAAGGCCGAAAGCAATGACTTCAGATAATGGAGAAATCCTTGCCCTTTGGCCTGTCATTTTCCTCACACACCCCCTTACACACCCCTCAACAACCATCATGCACTCCCACACGATAAACATAATCATCTGAATCAGTTTCCTGCTTACTCATGACCAGCTGCATTTTAGATTCAAACTACCTACTGTCCTCCAATTGCATCTCCTCCACCCTTCCTCTACACAAGCGCCAACCCACTCAAGTTCCTTCTCAAATTTACTCCCACTGCTGTATTTCCTCTTTCCTAATAACTCCACGGTAATAATGTTCATGAGATGCACCTTGGGACATTTTACTACATAGGAATAGGCTATATTATTCAGCCTATCGAGCTTGCCACACCATTCTAGATCATGGCTGACCATCACCTCAAAGCCATTTCCCTGCACCATTTCCATATCACTTAGTTATTTAGTCTCCACCGACTTCTGATTTGAACCTGTTCAATGATTGAGCTTCTGCCGTGTCTCAGATATAGAATTCCGCAGATCCACCACCAGCTAAATGATGATGTTCATCCTCATCTCAGTCTTAAAAGGCCTGACCCTTAACCTGTGATTATGTCCACTCGTCCCAAAATCACTAGCCTAGGAAATCATCCTATCTGTATCTCTCCCGTCCATAGGTTACATGAAGGGCACTATATAAATGTGCACTGTGGCAGAAATATTGTATTTTGGTTAATGTGTTGCCTGAAGATCAGAAAAGTAACTAAAATAAATCAAGCATATCATAACAGTTTAGAAAGTTATTTTATAAGATGGAAACATAAGTGAAGAGACAAGGTTTTGAATAGGAACATCAGCTAACTTAAACTAAAGATCAAGTTCTTAATTAATAGCCATCTTAAATTTTGATTTTGTAATTGGAAGATTGAATCATTTGTTTTAAATTACTTTGCACTCAGTGTACTGATTCAATACAGTAATTCACTGCTGCCTACCATTCTATTTAAAGTGCACTCTGTGAGCAGTGTTTGCTTGTATTCACTACTGCATGTATTATTGTATCAGTTGTGCTGTACTCGGGTAATGTGCAGCTGTTAAATGTAAAGTATCCGAAGCCTGATCCTGCACCATGACAATAATGTGCTGTGAAACGTGCAATAGAAGGCCACACCCAGGGTTTGTTAACATTCCTGCCATGCTAATAGACTAGGAGTGCCTTCCGTTTGAGATTTTATTAGTAACAAGAGAGTTAAAAATAGACATTGCTTTGGATTGTTGTATCAGTACTTTACTCATTCACTGATTCTATCCTTTTACTACGTAGCTGTTTTGAAACTTCACGCAAGGAGGCTTATTGTGAAACGTCTACTCTTAAAAGTCTTACCATGGAAGAAAATGGTCCAAAACTGATTGAAAGATTGATCTGAAGAACAATTAAAAGTGGAAGATTTCCGTCAATGAGTTCTGTGCATTCCTACAAAATGTGGTCAACAACATTATTTACTTGCCATACCAAAAGGAAATATTGATCTGTATATGAATCCACGTGGCCGTATTATTTGTTCAGTGCTCAACATCTCATTGACTGGAAACTATATAAAATGTTCCTTCATACTTCCTGTGGAGCACTGACCAAATAATACTGCCATGTGGATTCATATGCAGACCAATATTTCCTATAAGATCAAGATTGGCCATTCTGTTGAGCATTAAGGAATACTCTGTGATCATTAGAGTGGATGCTTCCCTGACAATATTCAAAGGGTTTGGCACCCATTCAGGACAAAAGCAGTCTGTTTGATTGGAAAGCCATCCGTTATCCGACATATCATCGTGGCAAGACTGCAGATGAACTATCCAGGGTAAACTGCAGCAAATCACAAGGATTCTTTAGCAGCACCTCACAAACATAACATTCAAGAATATTGGACAAGCACAGGAAGTTGGGAGTAGCTTGCCATTAATGGTGCCTATTGTTAGTGTGGATGACTCTATGTAGTCTTCAATTTAGAAGGACAAAGGCAGAAATTTCCATAAAAAATCCTGAGATTCTGCTCCAAGCCACACACTGTCATAACTTGGACACACAATGTCCTTCACAAGTGATGGATCAAAATCCTCACGCTTACAACCTGTGATTATACCTTCATCAGACAGAACAGTGCAGTTTGAGGGGAATGCCTACCACCACATTCTCAAGGTCAAATAACTAGCAAGGAATGCTGACTTTTCCTGTGATACAATTGTAACAGAATCACAGACAGCAAATATTTTTTTTAAATGTCAACCAAGATGCATGTGGGCAGGAAGGTTATAAAAATAATTAGAAATACTTTGTCATTGACTGAATAACAACTGTTAGTGAGGCAGCAAGAGTTTGGAAAGGTTTCCAAGTGATGTCATTGGGCACTTCAGGGTAAATGTCCAGCCAGACACAGGAAGTGGGGGGAGGTTTAGTTCCATCAGGAGCTGAATCAAGCATCAGCAATTGTGTATCCTATGTTTTCCATTTGCGGGCAAGGATTCCCCCACACCATCACATACTTCTAAATTATATAATGTAATAATATTCAAGAATTATACAGGCCATTCAGCCCAACTGTTCAACCTAATGTGAGTTCCATGTAAGCTTTCTCTCTCAATATACTATTGTTAATCCCTTTTTCTATTCCTTTCTCCTTGATATATTTCTCAGCTTTTTCCTTTGGTACATTCATGCCATTCACCTCAAGTTGTCCACGTGGTAGCAAGGTCAATTACCTCACCATTTTCCAGGTAAATATGTTTCTGTTGGATCCTTTCGGAGTTTACTAGCCATCATAAAGCATTGGAGCATTTGTAGGGCATTCAGCCCATCAAATCTACTCCACCATTCAATTAGATTATGGTTGATCTGATAATCCTCAATTTCACTTTCCTGACTTTTCCCTGAAACCCTTGATTCCCTTAGTGATTAGAAATCTGTCTCTCTCAACCTTTACTATACTTAATGATTGAGCCCTGACAGCCTTCTGTAGTAAACAATTCCACAGAGTCACTGCACTCTGGGAGAAGAAATTCCTCCTCCCCTCTCTTTTAAATTCACCTTCCCTTATTCTGAGATTATGTCCTCTGGTCCTAGATTCTCCCACAAGTAGAAAAAAAACCTTTCTACATCTACCCTGCCCATGCCCATAAACAACATATATATTTCAAAAATGTCACCTCTCACTTTTCTAAACTCCAATAATTTCAGGTCCAACCGGCTTAACCTCTCCCCAAAAGACAGTCCTTACATACTCAGGATCAATCTAATGAACCTTCTCTGGACCGCATCCACTGCCAATATTTCATTCCAAAGACAAGGGGAGCAAAATTGTTCATGGATTCTAGGTATAGTCTGATTTGTGTCTTATGTAGCGTTAGCAAGACTTCCCTAATTTTATATACCATTCCCTTTGAAATAAACACCATGTTCCATTTACCTTCCCTGTTACGTGCTAAACTTCGATGTTAGCGTTTTGTGAGTTACATATTAAGACATTGAAATCCCTCTGTGCAGTAGCTTTCACCAATCCTTCTCCATTTAAATAATATATAGCTTCTCCATTCTTCCTGGCAAAGTGCATGATCCACACAGTCCATCTGTCAAGGTTTTGACCACGTGTTTAATTGGTCTGTGCCCCTCTGCAGATTCTTTATAACATCCTCCCATCTGCCTTCCCATCTATTTTTGTATCATCTGCAAACTTGGTTACAAATGCATTCAAATTATCCATCCAAATCATTAATATATTATAAATAACCGTGGATCTAACACTGATCCAGTGTGGTACAACAAACAAGAATAGGGTTTGTACAATTAATGGTAGGGTCTTGGGTAGTGATTAGATTCCCTACAGTATGGAAACAGGTTCTTCAGCCCAACAAGTCCACACCGACCCTCCGAAGTCCAACCCACCCAGACTCATTCCCCTACATTTACCCCTGACAGATGCACCTAACACTCTGGGCAATTTAGCATGGCCAATTCACCTAACCTGCACATCTTTGGACTGTGGGAGGAAACCGGAGCACCTGGAGGAAACCCATGCAGATACGGGGAGAATGTGCAAACTCCACACAGATAGTTGCCCGAGGCAGGAATTGAACCTGGGTCTCTGGCACTGTGAGGCAGTAATGCTAATCACTGAGTCACCGTGCCACCAAAGTGTTGTAGAACAGATGGACTTAGGGGTATAGGTACATAAATTTTTAAAGTTTGCATCACATATAGACAGGGTAGTTAAAGAGGCATTTGGCACACTTGCCTTTATTGCTCAGTCCTTTGAGTATAGGAGTTGGGAAGTCATGTTGAGGTTGTACAGGCTATTCGTGTGGCCTCTTATGGAATACTGTGTCCAGTTCTGGTCACTCAGTTATAAGAAGAATATTATTAAGCTGGAGAGGATTCAGAAGAGATTTACCAGGATGTTGCCAGGTATAGAAGGTTTGAGTTATAAATAAAAGTTGGATAGGCTGGTACTTTTTTTATACTGGAGCATGGGAGGTTGAGAGATGACCTGATATAAGTTTATAAAATAATGAGGAGTCTAGATAGAGTTAATGGTGGTTGTCTTTTCCCTAGGATGAGGGATTTCAAGATGAGGGGGTACATTTTTAATGTGAAAGGAGAAAGATTTAAAAAAGACATGAGGGGCAATGTTTTTACACAGAGGGTAGTTTGCATGTGGAATGAGCTTCCTGAGGGCGTGGTGCATGTGGGTACAATTACAACTTTAAAAAGATAAATATATGAATAGGAAAGTTTGGAGAGCTATAGGCCAGGAGCAAGCAGGTGGGACTAGTATAGTTTGGAATCTTGTTCAGCATACACTGGTTGGACCGAAGGGTCTGTTCCTCTGCTCCAGGGCTCTATGGTGTTCTACTCATAACTAGTTGCAATCCTGAAAATGCACCCTTTCTCCTGACTCTCTGTTTATTCTCTACCTATGATAATATGCCACCTCCAACACTTTCACCTCTTATCATATTAAGTGGCCTATCATGTAGAACCTTATCAAACATCTTCCGGATATCCAAAGAAATTTGATTCACTGCTTCCCCTTTATCTATTCTGCTGGTTCTTTGTCAAAGATTGTCAGGCATAATTTTCCCTTCATGAAGCCATTTTGCCAATACTTTATCATATTACATATTTCTAAATGCACCATAATCGGCTCTAACATTTTCACAATAACAGATGTTAAGGTTACTGACCTATTTGTTTTTTTCTTTAATTCCTCCCCTTCCTTCTTTAAATAATGTTGTCACATTGGTACTTTTCTGGAATCTAAGGATTATTGGTGGATTACCATGCCTGCACCATGTTACGGTCTTTAGCTCCTTTAGTTTCCTTTACACTTTTTCTCTAGTGATTATCTTATATTGATGGCTTCTAACTTAGAACATGTGGAAACTATTTGTCCCATGTGACTGAGATGATTCTGCACATTTTTCTTCTTGCTAAAAACAATTTGCTGTCACGATTGTGTATAGCCTTCGCTAATACATGGCCTATAATTTTAACGTTCATGACAGCCCTGTGAAAGATGCCTGAAGGTGATTGCTTGCCTATTAATTGGATATGCTTTCTTTTAATAAAGAGCAAGAATAATGAAAGTAAGCAGACCTATAACTACAGCTATGTGCTTTGAATCTAATTTAAAATAATGCTTCAGGGTCTCCTGTCAGTGTTGATGTAATTTAGGTTCTGCAACAGTTCACTGATGTCCTCTCCCACATTGCTGTGAATGAAATAATTTATAACCTGTGATTCTTCAGCTCAGCAGGACAGAACCTGACTTTCAGATTCAAGGCCTTCAATAGGACAGACAAGAGTTTTGCTGTTGCCATTTCACTGAATAATTTAAAGACGACTGTTTCACCATATGCCCAGATTAACATAACATTTTGTCTAAGGCCTGCTTTGGCCTATTTTACAAGATTGGCCTCACATCAGTTCTTTTCAGTCTTAGAGTCATAGAGATGTACAACACAGAAACAGACCCTTTGGTCCAACTCGTCCATGCCGACCTGATATCCTTGTCTAATCTAGTCCCATTTGTCAGCAGTTGGCCCATATCCCTCTAAACCCTTCCTATTCACATACCCATTCAAATGCGTTTTAAATGTTGTAATTGCACCAACCTCCACCACTTCCTCTGCCAGCTCATTCCATACACACACATCCTCTATATGAATAAGTTGCCACTTAGGTCCCTTCTAAATATTTCCCCTCTCACCTTAAACTCATGCTCTCTAGTTCTGGACTTCCCAACCAGAAGAATTAGAATTAGGTTTGCTGTCATGTATCATGCTAGAAAAGTACAGCAGGTGAGGCAGGATCCGAGGAGCAGGAGAATTGACGTTTTGGGCAAGAGCCCTTCATCAGTTATGAGGGCCCTCCTTCCTGATGAAGGGCTCTTTCCCAAAACATCGATTCTGCTGGTCCTCGGATCCTGCCTGACCTGCTGTGCTTTTCCAACACTGCACTCCTGACTCTGATCTCCAGCATCTGCAGTCCTCATTTTCTCCTCACTATCATGTGTACGCAAATACAAGAGTACAGTAAAAAGTATATGAGGTCACTCCACACAGCACTACCTCAAGTACAAAGTACCTAGTTACAAATCTTAAATACAAAATAGAGGAATGAAGAAAAAAAGTTACATTATCTTCCAATGATTCATTGCATAACTTAGACAATAAGATATAAAGTTAAATGGCTAAACATTACAGTCAGATAAACAGATTACAAGTTGACATTACATAGCAGTAGAGCAGCACAGTGGGCTTCCACACTTAGTTTGATTGCATGTGCAAACCACTGACTGATTGCATCAGTTCCCAGTCCAACAACCATCCCTGGCCACTCTGGCCCTGCAACCCATTCTGCTCCAGTCACATTGCATTCGACAATTTCTTTAAGCGTGCCCACATCTCTGATGATTAGAAACATTACTATGTCACGGGACTAGCCATCACCCACATACTGCAAGTTTTCAAAGTGGAGAGGCCATGGGCTGCATCTTTACACAGTTATTCAACCTCCAGGATCTCTGCATGACTCTAACTCTTTATGTATGTCTAAGTTGAATTTTTCCACCACTGTTTTTAGCTTGCTTTTAGTTGTTTGAGCTCTAACCTCTGGAATTCTTTCCCTGAATACCTATCTCTAACTTTTTCTTTCTTTAAGACTCTTCTTAGAATTTACCATTTTAACTAGCCCTTTGCTTACCTATCTTAAAAGCTTGATGTCAAATTTTCTCTGAAAGGAGTCCTGTGATGCATCTTGGGCACGAAACAATGCAATTTGCTGCTTGTGTCACAGTAATTACAGTTATTTACAAGAATTCGAATTGCACAAAAGGATAAAAAAACGATAAGAAATCAGCCATGCAAGTAATTACAATAATGAGAGAGATTGAATCAATCCTTCAGGATTTAGAACATTCTTAAGACTTTGGACTTCCTGATGTGACACAAATAGTGGTGAAAGCAGATTCCTGCCTCATTCCTCTGGATCTCAAGGGGATAGGAAGAGAAATAGGCCATTTAATACCTCAGAGCTGAAAATGTATTGCTGGAAAAGCGCAGCAGGTCAGACAGCATCCAAGGAACAGGAGAATCAACGTTTCGGGCATGAGCCCTTCTTCAGGAATGAGCAAATTGTGCCAAGCAGGCCAAGATAAAAGGTAGGGAGGAGGGACTTGGGGGAGGGGGCATTGGAAATGCGATTGGTGGAAGGAGGTTAAGGTGAGGGTGATAGGCCAGAGTTGGGGTGAGGACGAAAAGGTCAGGAAGAAGATTGCAGGTTAGGAAGGTGGTGCTGAGTTCGAGGGTTGGGACTGAGACAAGGTGGGTGGAGGGGAAATGAGGAAACTGGAGAAATCTGAGTTCATCCCTTGTGGTTAGAGGGTTCCTCTCCTAGAACAAGTCCCTCCTCCCTACCTTTTATCTTAGCCTGCTTGGCACACTTTCCTCATTCCTGAAGAAGGGCTCATGCCCGAAACGTCAATTCTCCTGTTCCTTTGATGCTGCCTGACCTGCTGCGCTTTTCCAGCAACACATTTTCAGCTCTGATCTGCAGTCCTCACTTTCTCCATTTAATACCTCAGTCTCTTTTCATCATCCAACTAGGTTATGGTTCATTTGCACCTCATATATTTATGCCCTGGCTTCATACTCCAAGTTATTAATACCCAGTAAAAGTCTATCAATCTCTAAATTAAAAGTTTCAATTGATGCAACACACACATTCTTTTTAGAGAAGCGTGTTCAAGATTTCATTTGCATGACAGAATACTTCATAACTGAATTCCCGAATGACAAGGCAATAGATTTAGGACTATGCTCCTTTTGTTCAATGTTTATAGTCAATTAGATGAATCCTGTTGGCCTACTTGAAAATAGATTGAAAACACAAAACCCATGACCAAACTAGACTAGCTGATATTAGTTAGTCTTTCTTATCCCCAATTGTTTATGAGGTGTCTTATGGCTGAGTTTACTTTTAAGAAATAAAACCAGAAATTGCTGGAGAAATTCAGCAGGTCTTGCAGCATATGTAGAGAGGTAAACAGAATGCAATTCTGGGTTCTGATAAAGGCTCTCTGGACCAGGAACTTTAACTCTGCTTTCTCCCCATAGATTCTGCCAGACCTACTGAGTTTCCCCCGCACTTTCTATTTTGTTTCAGATTTCCAGTATCCAGCGTTCTTTGTTTTATTTCACTTTTAAGACTTCACTTGTGGATCAAAGCAGTTTAGTTTTGCGAGAAGTCTTAAACAATTGCTAATAATTTATGTGTTTGAAAAGTTTCAAAGATGTGAGGCAATTGCTTGCACTATTAATTTATAAATGTAGACCATCAGCAACATTATGGAAAACCAGCTGACGATTTCTCTGGACATGAATAACACTCTTTATTTATATTTATTGAATAATTACTGACATAAAAATAGAACTACATCATAAGGAGGGAACAGATATAATGCAGGCATTTCAGCATGTGAGTCACAACAGAACTCGGTTTCCATCATAAGTCCACACAGTCAAAGTTTCAGCTAGCTGCCCAGTAATTTGTAAAAGTTGATTTCGAAACCCAAAATTCAACTGAAACCTTATTATGGAGTATCTCGTCTTACTATAATATGATGCTACATCCTAGCTATGGAGTAGTTTCTGAACAGGCAGAATATGAAAATTATAAGGCAGCCAGATCAATATTATATTGTAATTAAAATCATTGAATCAATGCACAAGTACAGTGCAGTAGAGGTTTCAATGAATTATAATAAATTAAAACAATCACTGCTCTGTGTTGAAGTTTGAAGGGTATTTAGATAGGGAAAAATTAGTTATGCACATGAAGATGGAGTCAGTTTTTTGCTTGAGTGCAGTGTGATGAATGTATACTCACCGTGCCATTAGATAGAAAGTTTCAGGATTTTAACCAGCAGTGATGAAGGAACAGTGATACATTGCCAAGTTAGGATGATGTGTGACTTAGAAGGGAATGTGCAGCTGGCTGTGATCCCATGTAGAGGTCAAAGGTTTGGAAGATGCTAAAGAAGAAGACTCGAGGAGTTACTGCCGTGCTTCTTTTAGATGATGTGATTTTGAATGCATTACCTGAAACATGGTGGAGTTTCAATGGGAACTTTCAAAAGTGAAGCAGATATATACTTAGAAAATTGCAGGTGATGAGAAAAATGGAGGGAAATGTGACTGCATGGATAGCTCCTTCCTAGAACTGGCTCAATAAAAGACCCAGAAGTTCCTTTCTGTGTTGTATGAAAGGAAGACATAAAATTATAATAAAAAAGAAAATATATGTACAGGAAACTCTCATACCCACAAATAAGAGATCTTCATTTACATGGCACCATGCAGACTATGACAATTCCACATGTACTGTCTGCATGGCTTGCTCTGATAAAACGAATGGGTGGCATTGCAATGTCTCATAGCCTGTGGCACTGTCTGCAAAGCAACATTAGCAAATAAATCTCAGCCCTAAGTTTATTGTTTCTTCAAATGCTGCTGAAGTACTTCTTTCCAGACATTTGGTAAATTAGATAGCAGTTGTGGAACTGAATAGAATGTAATTTTGCATTGCATAACAATGTCTTAAATTGCACTACACAAACAAATATTCCCTCCTGATTCATGCAGTAATAATTAAGAAACTTCTTTGTCCAAAGTGGGCTTGTCAGGTTTGCCTGTAAAATGTATAGACAATTTTTGTTAGCCATCACCTAAATACATTGGCAAATTAGAGCTTTTTGGCTCTAATCTGAAATCCTGTAACTTTCCTTTGTAAAGTCCTAGACCAAATCCAACCCTGAAAGTTTTATTGCAATGCAGCATTTGATGAAGCATTGCCAATGCATGCCATTGGTAAGGCAGCATTAACACTGACAAGGCATTCTCACTGAACGCTGAAGACTAAGATATTGTTTTTTTTACATTGCTAAAGTCTGATAAGCCAAATTTCTGATAAAGGATATTTAGCTAAATTGAAAATATTTAAACGAGCTACAAAAACCGGATAAATTAACTGACAAGTTTTATACGTCAATGCTGAACTCAGTACCCTTTCCTCTGCCATACATAATGAGGCAAAGTGGATTAATGTTGTACTTATCAGCACAGCTGGCATATATTGCTATACGATGAAGTACTCAGGTCATAACGCCTCAATTAAATAATGCATTTTCATTGCCATGAAAAATATTTCTATAATTGCTGTTACATTAATGAAAATATAATGTAGAGCTAAATGCCTACATGCCAAAGGGACTGCATATTTATATATCATTTCATGCATCACAAAAATGTCCATATACTAAGATTTATAGCGTGTTTCACCATTGATATGAGCAAAGCAACTGGAGTTTAGAAGAAAGAGGGTTGAGCAGATTAATATATACAACATCCTGAACAATTTTGGAAAGAATGTTTAATCTTATGGGTCAGTCCAGAATGGGGGGTCAGAGTACACTGTTTTAAAATTAGGACAGAGCTAAGGAAAGTTATTTTCTTTCAGAGGAATATATGACTTTAGAACTCAATGTCTCAGAAGGAGGTGAAAGTGCTATTGTTGAAGCCAGAGATTTTGCTCCCATTTCATATGTTCCTATGCAGCCCACCATGGTGCTATCGTCTCGTGCATGACTCATATAACCTGATACAGCTGTATCAGCAATTGTAACATTGTGCTTTCTTGACTTTAATGATAAAATGGTTTAGCAAAATATAAATCCTGGCATCACAGAATGAAAGAATGAAAGAATGAAAAGGTCCAGGTTTGTTGGCTGGGTGGTGGTCGAGAGGAGAAGTCAGTTTAGAGGGGAGTGTTTAGGGGTGTTCACGTTGAGTTGAATTGAAAGGGTAGTTAACCAGAATGAGAAAGGCACCATGGCTGGTGGCACAGTCGGGTCATCAGGGACCCTACTACGATTCCAACCTTGTGGGATGGGCTGTGTGGCATTTGTACATTCTCCCCATGTCTGCCTGAGTTTCTGGTGAGTGCTCTAGCTTCCGCCCACAGTCCAAAGATGTCCAGGTTAGGTGGTTTGGTTATGCTAAATCACCCTGTAGTATCTAGGGATGTGCTGGTGAATTAGCCACAGTAAATGCAAGGTTATGAGAATAGAGTGGAGGGTTGTGTCTGGGTGGAATGCTCTTTGAAGAGCCAGTGCAAACCCAATGGGCCAAATGGCCTCTTTCCACATTGTAGGGATTCTATGACTTCTTAGGCACTGCCCTCTCACCACCATTGGCAGCTGTGCCTTCAGGCATACAAACAGCAATATCTCGAAGTCGCCACTTATATACCAATGTCTTTCCATAAGGCAATCCTTAAAACCTGCCTTATTGACCAATTTTTAGTATCATTTTTTAAAACATTCTTATTTGGCTAGTGTCAACTTCTGTCCAATTAAACTTCTGTGAGCATCTTAGGAGATTTTTCTACTGGAAAGTTTTCTAAACGCAGGTTGTGTTATCAGACAGATATATAAAAGATGCTCTGCCTGTGCACTGTTAAGTATACTACTAAGAAAATTCCAACACAAGCAACAATGCCACAGTTATGCAAGTCAGATCTGATTGTAATTGTGTTAACATAATACTCTCTTATGACAGTATGGAAATGAAAGTACTCTTTCTTCATATTATTTTAAAACTGAACCAATCTATATGGAAAGATCTTCAGTATAGCCTTGGCTCTGAATGAGTCACCATTAATACCCTCTCTATGTGTAGCTTTAACATTGTTGCAAATCAGTATTTTCCAGGAACCAATCAAACATTCTTTGCTTTCTGTATTCCTACACTGTCAAGTAGCAGAGGTTTTTTTTTAGTGATCACTGAATGAGCCATTAAAATGTAAATCCTGCAAAAAGATGGAAATTGGAAAGAATAACACAAGAGCAGCTGGAAGCACACAACAATATCATTCTGGATGGGCCAACAGGACTGAGAAACAAGAGAGGAACCAGGCTATTAATATAAGCCAAAAAGAGGAAGGGTGGGATGTGTTAGTGATAGAAATGAAGTATTGACACGAAAGAGAGACAATGTGTCTGTTACCGCAGCTCAGGCTAGATGGCCTGCTTTGTGCTTACAGTTTCTGGTTCTATAAATGCTATTTATTGTTTCAATGTCTAAAGCTGGATTTTTTTAGGCCTTGTATCTGACACCAGGCTAAGGCTCCTCCAGCAGTCAGTCTCTTCTCAAGCTTGTTGGCTCATAACTGGGACGCTTTTCCCTAGGCAAATGCAAGCGTACCCATATGGCCAGATGAAACCTTCTGTCTGGCTTATCACCTTGACCCATCAAGAATCATTAATAAGATAGTAATCAGGCCTGCGTGAGCCTTTAATCTTAAACTCTCCCCCTATCCCACCGTACGAAAAACAATTGTATCACTACTCATACTGTTCTGGCTGAAGTCTTAGCCCAGACTAGGAGCTGAGCCAGGATGTTTTAATAGGAACTTAACCAGTGTTAACTAAAGTTTAGACAGAGAAGTTTCTTTTATTTTAAATGCATTCTGATCATTAATGACTTGCCCTGCCTTAATGAGAGGGTATAGCAGGCATTCACTGTAAACTATTAGGATGACTTGCTTCAGTTATATGGAAAGAATGAAGAAGCTGGGGTTTCTCTCTGTAGGGCAGGGACGTTTAAGTGAAGATTTCAGGATGGAACCAGGGCTGATTAGCATAATTCTTAATGAAAGAGTTATTAAAGATTTTGTACAGTAAATTGACTGAAATTTTCTCTCTTGGATTGGGAGGGTTTGTCAATAACCTGAGAAAACAGATTTAGGAAAAACCAGGATAATAAACCGAGGGAAATGAGGAGAACGTTTTTATGCAGTGAATTGTTATGAACTGGAATGCGCTGTCGAGTGCATTAAGGAATCCAGCCTTTGAAATAAAGCAGCAACCTGAGTGTTATCGACGATATGGCCTATGGATTGGTGTGGACTTGTTATTGGTGCAGACTTGTTGGCCCCTGGGCCTGCTTTCACACTGTAGGGATTCTATGGTTCTATGCAGCTTTCTGGGTATTTGACAGAGAGCTGCTAGATGCAGTATGGATGATCACAGAGGAGGAAATGGCATACAGGGTGATAGTCTCTGGGCCAGCTGCATTTGCTCCGCATCCTGAGAGGGCTTTCAGCCATGATTACTTCACACGGGAGCTACTTGGCAGCCACTGAAGGTTGGTGCTGTTTATTGGCACATTTGTTCCTCATCAATTTCACACCAGACATGGCTGAGGTCTACTCCCCTTTGTGCCATTTTCTTACTATCAAGAATCTAGTTTTTCCAATACTGCCATAACTTCCCAAATGACTTGTATGGTTCATTACGTTCAGGAGCTAGGAAGATTCTATGAAGTGCCTATTTAACTTCCCTGCCATTTTTCTATTTGATATCATTCTGCAAGTTATGTGGTCAATATTTTGCTACTTATGACGTGGTGTATTTTGCTGTTTGGAACGAAGTGCAGCTATAATACTAACATACATTATAATAGATAAGGTTCTTATGGGCAGGTGGTGTAAGCTTTGGTTTGGGTGAGAAGCCTTCATTATCGAGCTTCACTCTCATAGATTACAACATCGCTGCGAATTTAGCTTTGCTTCTGACTTAGAACAGCAGCAGCAACTTGCACCTTTCCAGCACCTTAAACGCTGAAAATCTTTTAAAGGAGTGGTATCATGCACAATTTAACAATTAAGTACATAAGGCAATAATAGGAAAAGTGACAACAAGCTTACTCAAGGAGGTAGCTACTGGTAACTTAAAGGAGAAAATTAGGACTGCAAATGCTGGAGATCAGAGACAAGGAAACTGATGAAGGGCTTTTGCCCGAAACGTCGATTCTCCTGCTCCTCAGATGCTGCCTGACCTGCTGTGCTTTTCCAGCACCACATTCTCAACTCTGGATAACTTAAAGTAGAGGAGAGGTACAAAGAGGAAACTTCTGAGGATGCAGCCTAACCGCATCTCCCTAATGGTGAAACACAGTAAATAAGGGAGGCACTAGAGGCCCATATTGGAGGAATATTGATTTTTAGTGTATTGTAAACCTGCAGGAGGTTGCAGAAATAGGGAGGGGCAAAGCCACAGAGCATGTTGATCATAATGGAAATTTTGTATTTAAGGCTTGGCTGAAACAGCAGACAACGTCAAACAGAACATAAGGCCTTCAATATCAAATGGACTGAGACATAGACAACCAGTTCAACTTGCACTGGCTTTATATTCCAACACGGGGCCCAATTGTAACATTGTCATTCTCAGCTTAAATACATAGACATCAAATATTAAAGAGCTTGAGTAAAATTAAATTCTGAGTGTCACTTCAAAAGAGCCAAGTTAATAGGATCCAAGATTCTAAATGTAATGGGTGAATAGTAGAATGAGAAAAGCTATCAGGAGGAATTTTATTTGTGTAAGTGATTGTCATGTTTAGAGTAATCTGCCAGGAAGGGAAGCTGAAATGTAAATGCTAAATTGGGAAAGCAGGAATGCTAAGGAATAGAGCTTTAGTTCGAGACATAATTCAACCTTAACTTTTTCCACATTTTAAAATACCTTGTTTCAAGTTTTCAGAAGTTTTGAACTTCTATAGGGGATTTCCACATCCAAGCATTTTAGCAAGTGGTCTTTGTTGAGATTTTGCTTGTACCTCTGATTTTGGATCTCCACTGCCCAATTATTTTTTCAAAATTTTGTAAAAATGTATTAGACTTTTATATCCTGCTATCCCTTTTGATAAATTATGCAAAGAGGACTCGTGAGGTGACTTTTTTAAACAAAATTCTCACAAGTCATCTCCTCCCTTGCCATTTCCTAAATGTGAACAAGTTGGAACTGAAACCATTTGAAGAAATGTGAGCTTCCTTGTCAAAACATTTTCGTCCAACTCTTATACGTCTGCTTACAAACACACACTGCCATTACAGAAACTGTGCCAATCACACTGTTGCATTATTGGTCTTTAACAATGCCAAACTAAATGTGACCGTGTGGCTTTTCCACATTCAAAGATTAGCTTCCAAAGGCAACTTCTTGGAAGCATGCATTTAACTAAAATATCTCCACATAAATCTGAGTGTACAGAGCAGTTGTCATCACCATACTCTTGTACTGCAGAGAGATTTAGATAATTAGTGCTGCAAATGTGTTGCTGGTCAAAGCACAGCAGGTTAGGCAGCATCTCAGGAATAGAGAATTCGACGTTTCGAGCATAAGCCCTTCATCAGGAATAAGAGAGAGAGAGCCAAGCCGGCTGAGATAAAAGGTAGGGAGGAGGGACTAGGGGGAGGGGCGATGGAGGTGGGATAGGTGGAAGGAGGTCAAGGTGAGGGTGATAGGCCGGAGTGGGGTGGGGGCGGAGAGGTCAGGAAGAGGATTGCAGGTTAGGAGGGCGGTGCTGAGTTGAGGGAACCGACTGAGACAAGGTGGGGGGAGGGGAAATGAGGAAGCTGGAGAAATCTGAATTCATACCTTGTGGTTGGAGGGTTCCCAGGCGGAAGATGAGGCGCTCCTCCTCCAGCCGTCGTGTAGTTGTGTTCTGCCGGTGGAGGAGTCCAAGGACCTGCATGTCCTCGGTGGAGTGGGAGGGGGAGTTAAAGTGTTGAGCCACGGGGTGATTGGGTTGGTTGGTTCGGGCGGCCCAGAGGTGTTCTCTGAAGCGTTCCGCAAGTAAGCGGCCTGTCTCACCAATATAGAGGAGGCCACATCGGGTGCAGCGGATGCAATAGATGATGTGTGTGGAGGTACAGGTGAACTTGTGGCGGATATGGAAGGATCCCTTGGGGCCTTGGAGGGAAGTGAGTGTGGAGGTGTGGGCGCAAGTTTTACATTTCCTGCGGTTGCAGGGGAAGGTGCCGGGGGTGGAGGTTGGGTTGGTGGGGGGTGTGGATCTGACAAGGGAGTCACGAAGGGAGTGGTCCTTGCGGAACGCTGATAGGGGAGGGGAGGGAAATATATCCTTGGTGGTGGGGTCCGTTTGGAGGTGGCGGAAATGGCGGCGGATAATACGTTGTATGCGCAGGTTGGTGGGGTGGTAGGTGAGAACCAGTGGGGTTCTGTCTTGGTGGCGGTTGGAGGAGCGGGGCTCAAGGGCGGAGGAGCGGGAAGTGGAGGAGATGCGGTGGAGGGCATCGTCGATCACGTCTGGGGGGAATCTGCGGTCCTTGAAGAAGGAGGCCATCTGGGTTGTGCGGTGTTGGAATTGGTCCTCCTGGGAGCAGATGCGGCGGAGACGAAGGAATTGGGAATATGGGATGGCGTTTTTACAGGGGGCAGGGTGGGAGGAGGTGTAGTCCAGGTAGCTGTGGGAGTCAGTCGGTTTATAATAGATGTCTGTGTTGAGTCGGTCGCCCGAGATAGAAATGGAAAGGTCTAGGAAGGGGAGGGAGGAGTCTGAGACAGTCCAGGTGAATTTCAGGTCGGGATGGAAGGTGTTAGTAAAGTTGATGAACTGTTCAACCTCCTCGTGGGAGCACGAGGCAGCGCCGATACAGTCATCGATGTAGCGGAGGAAAAGGTGGGGGGTGGTGCCAGTGTAGTTGCGGAAGATGGACTGTTCCACATATCCTACGAAGAGGCAGGCATAGCTGGGGCCCATGCGGGTGCCCATGGCAACTCCTTTAGTTTGGAGGAAGTGGGAGGATTGAAAAGAGAAGTTATTCAGGGTGAGGACCAGTTCAGTCAGTCGAAGGAGGGTGTCAGTGGAAGGGTACTGGTTAGTGCGGCGGGAAAGGAAGAAGCGGAGGGCTTTGAGTCCTTCGTGATGGGGGATGGAGGTGTACAGGGACTGGATGTCCATAGTGAAAATAAGGCGTTGGGGACCGGGGAAGCGAAAATCCTGGAGGAGGTGGAGGGCGTGGGTGGTGTCCCGAACGTAGGTGGGGAGTTCTTGGACTAAAGGGGACAGGACCGTGTCGAGGTATTGGGAGATGAGTTCGGTGGGGCAGGAGCAGGCTGAGACAATGGGTCGGCCGGGGCAGGCAGGTTTGTGGATTTTGGGCAGGAGGTAGAAACGGGCGGTGCGGGGTTGTGGGACTATGAGGTTGGAGGCGGTGGATGGGAGATCCCCTGAGGTGATGAGGTCCTGGATGGTCTGGGAGATGATGGTTTGGTGGTGGGAGGTGGGGTCGTGGTCAAGGGGGCGATAAGAGGAGGCGTCCGCGAGCTGGCGTTTGGCTTCAGCGGTGTACAGGTCAGTGCGCCAAACTACCACCGCGCCTCCCTTGTCTGCGGGTTTGATGGTGAGGTTGGGATTGGAGCGGAGGGAGTGGAGGGCTGCACGTTCTGAGGGTGAGAGGTTGGAGTGGGTGAGAGGGGTGGACAGGTTGAGTCGGTTGATGTCACGGCGGCAGTTGGCTATAAAGAGGTCGAGGGCGGGTAGGAGGCCTGCACGGGGTGTCCAGGTGGATGGGGTGTGTTGGAGGCGGGAGAAGGGGTCGTCAGAGGGTGGGCGGGAGTCTTGGTTGTGAAAGTAGGCACGGAGGCGAAGGCGGCGGAAGAATTAATATGATCAATAGATCATATCAACAATATCTTTGCCACATTCTCTGGATGCAAAGCAAGTAATGCTGAACATACCTTAATGTCCTATTTGAAGTCAGCTCTGCAAGCATTCAGGTCCTTTAGTAACTGGTCCTTCTGCTGCCTCTGTACAGACCAAGTTTGTGTGCTTTCTGGCACTAACCTAGCTAAGATTGCAGATTGAAGCTATCAGTGGAAGAGATGGTGTGTACATGACTCCAGGCATATCCCCGGCATGTACGTGCACCCATGTCCAGTCAAGGAGAGAGAAACTTGCCCAGTGCATCTTTCTGTAGCTATCAGCGGTTGTCCCCCCAAATCCGGGGTGACTTCTATTCAGGGTTGTGTTGTGGATCTTACGAATATGACCCAAATCTTGACCTACAGATTTTTGGGTACACGGACAGGACGTCCCATGAGATAACGGAATCTGGAGTGCAGGATTTGCTTCCTTTCCTTCTCAGCCAGTCCCTGTCTCCTTCTTTAAAGTTATTTAGGTGTGAAGGATGATGCAGATTGACAGATGCATTGTCAATGTTTAGCACAATTGGTGGCTGACTGCTCCTAGACTTCAACATCAATGCTACTTCAAAGAACATTTCAGAATATCTTTGCAGAGTTTTCTTTGTCCTTTCCAAATCATTGGCCATTAAACATTGTGAAAACAGGACCTGACTGGAGACATTTTTCAACCAGTTCCCAATCCATTGTAATTGATTCTGCAGGAGGTTTGCCTGAATGTTGTGTCGAGTTGCTTTCAAGAAAGCCGCTACTTATTATTAGCATTGATTACAGAGAATGATGTGGGGTCATTGTTGATGGGTCCTTCTCTAATATTCTTATATGTTACTGATAAACAGGACTGTGGTAAAGACTGCTGCTCTATACACCAGACTTCTGCTGACTTGTCGATTGTTTTTTGCCAAATGTTCTCTGCTGGAATTAGTGGGAGGTGGCTTTTTGAGAAAGGTGGCCAATAAGATATGGGACATACTTAACATGTTCCAGAGACTTTTCTTCAATATATAGAGAAAGTGGATGATTTGTCTGGCCAGGTCTGGTATGGTGACCAAGTTTTTAATGGGTAGCACTCAAGGATAGGCTGAGTCTTTTCTTTGCAGAATTTAAGAGTTTGAGAGTGCCTTGAAAATCTGGTGCAAAGCAAGCAAAGGCATTGCAGTCATTCACACATTGTACGGCCTGATGTCTCTAGTGGAGAAAGTGAGGACTGAAGATGCTGAGATCAGAGTGGAGAGGGTGTTGCTGGAAAAGAACAGCAGGTCAGGCAGAATCCGAGGAGCAGGAGAATCAATGTTTCGGGCATATGCCGTTCATCAGGAATGAGGCTTGTGGGTCGGGGCTGACAGATAAATGGGAGGGGGGGTGGGGTTGGGAGGAAAGTGGTTGAGAAAGCGTTAGGTGAATAAAGGTGAGGGAGAAGGTGATAGATCAGAGGGGGGAGTGATGGACAGGTCAGGGGGATGGTGTTGAGTGGGAGGCTTGGGACTTGGATAATGTGGGGGGAGGGAGGAGGAAGCTGTTAAAATCCACATTTATCCCATATAGTTGCAGGGTTCCACGGCAGAATATGAGGCATTCTTTCTCCAAGCTTCAAGTGGTAATAGTTTGGCGGTGGAGGAGATGTACAGGTCAGGTGACTTGGCCTTACTAAATTTCCAATAATGTTAGGTGAATTGGTCAGTGATAAATGTAGGGGAATAGGTCTGGGCGGGTTACTCCTCGGAGGGTTGCTGTGGACTTGTTGGGCTGAATGGCCTGTTTTCCTACTGCAGGAAATCTAATCATTTTCCGTGGATTAGCCTGGTAGCAAAGGCAGTGTCAGAGATTCCACTGAAAGGCAACTCTGTGCCTCTGGCAGTATTTCCTCAGCCCCAAAAAGTTGGCGATTCAGGAGGACGCAGGTCAGGACTTGCCCTTTGTGGATGAGATAGAAATAGCTCAATAGTTTCCACCACAGGATTCTTGAAGATAGTTATTATGGTTACATTCCTGAAGTTGGCAGAGAGGTGTGGGGAGTCTCTTTCTCAGAAATTGGAATGAACAAAACACACCAGCCTGAAGGCCCGAGATCCTATCTCAAATGCAAAATCAACTCTGTTTATACACAGGTCCCTAACAGCCTAGTCTTTCCAGTAAAAGACCTCATTGAGGGCAACAATATTAATTTGGATAAAAGCAAATTACTGCGGATGCCGGAATCTGAAACCAAAAAAGAGAAAATGCTGGAAAATCTCAGCAAGTCTGGCAGCATCTGTAAGGATAGAAAAGAGCTGATGTTTCGAGTCTAACTGACCCTTTGTCAAAGCTCAGTGGAAGCGAATCTTAGTAAGTACCTTGTCTAACACTGAGAGAGAAAAGGAAAGCAGTGAAAATGGAGAGGGGGAGAGAGACAAACGAAAATCCTGTCGGAGGGAAGAGCAGTACTTCTTCAGGGTATAGGCATTCCTGGAAGAGAGGTGGCAGTGGGTTAAACACTGGATAAAAGCAAATGACTGCAGATGCTAGAATCTGAAATCAAAAAAGAGAAAATGCTGGAAAATCTCAGCAAGTCTGGCAGCTTTGAGAAAGGGTCAGTTAGACTTGAAACATCAGCTCTCAATGTTAATTTGGAGTCCTACCAGATCAGCAGAGAGGCTGCCTACTGCAAAGTTTATTAGAAACTACTGGAGATGTCATGAATCTGGCACAATTGAGTATAGTTTCCTAGTGCTTCTCTTACAGGAAACTCTCTTTAGAATCATTGTTAGTCATTCACAGGGGATGTCAATAAACAGAAATGCATATGAGCTTGATGTTTGCATAATGGTTCTGCTGAGGTGTTCCCTTAATGCCAAAAGGTAATTGTCCGAGAGTAACATTCCTGTTCAAGGCAGGATCTTACATGATATGGAGGCCATACCACTGCTGAACACTGACGGGAGCAAGGTGAGGAAGTCCTTTTAGTAGGTGTAACATAGCTGGAGGTCACACTAATAAAACTGCCTCCTCCCCATAATAGTGGCAAATTCCTCAGACAGCACATTAGTCAAAGTTGAAACATTTAATTCAGCATCGGATTTCTCGATCCCTCAAGCTTCTTGGTGTATCTGTTTCCCCTGACATTGCTGTAGCAACATGACATCAAATGGGAGCTGGGTGCTGTCTCCGTGGGCCATGCACAGTTCTGGGTGTGACTGATTGCAACCATATGTCCCACAAGCACCTTCACAGTGACAAGACATTGACCATAACAGGAAAGATTTTCACTTACTGATGCCGCAAATGGAGTGCTATGCTAAATGTTAGATCAGTAAGTTGCTTGCCAAGTTTCCAGAATCCTGACAGGAATGTTACATCTCACTAATTATGGCTTGGCTGACATATTCAATACGAATGAACATAGGGAAGGCTGGTTTTCTGAGTGTGTTTGTCTGCTGATTTCTTTTTAAATTAAGGCTATAATTTCTTGTACTGATCTTTACACATTTTCCACCATGGAACAGCGTCTTGGGCTTGAAAGCCTGGAAGACAGTAAAACAGTGTATTGCACTGATTAGTTATAAAACATGGAACATAGAACAGTACAGAACAGGAACAGGTCCTTTGGCCCACATTAATCTCATCTGCCTGTATGTGGTCAGTCTCCCTCTATTCTTTGCCTGTTCATGTGTCTGTCTAAATGCCTCTTGAACGTTGCCATCATATCTGCTTCTACCACTGCCCCTGCCAGCACATTTCAGGCACCTACCGTTCTCTGGGTAAAAAACTTGCTTTATTCCTTTAAACATCCCACCCCACCTTAAATCTGTGTCCCCTAGTATTTGAAATATGCTTGTGAAAAAGACTCCGACTATCCACCCTCTCCATGCCTCTCATGATTTTATATACTGCTATCAGGTTGCCCCTCAGCTTCCAACACTGTAGCAAAGCTAATCCAGGTTTGTCAACCTCTCCTTATTGCTAATACATTCCAATCCAGGCAACATCCTGGGATACCTCTTTTGCACCTTCAAAGCCTCACATCCTTCCTACAGTGTGGCCACCAGAAATGCACACAATATTTCAAATGTGGCCTTTGTAGATGCAAAGCTTCAGCCTTTAAACAAAGTGTAGGATGTTTGAATGTTTTAGATGTAGTGATGCAATGCAGCAAACTATTCACTCATCAAAGCAGAGCCAGGATAAACTTGACAACAGCCGCCCTTCAGTGTGTGGCTTCTGCCTAAAGATTAGAGCAAGCTCCTCTTAAGCTCACAAACAGATATCCAAACAGTTATAGCACCCAACAACTATGCGATCATTGAAAGGAAACTAACCAGTTGAATAAGTTAGATTTTTAGCACAACATATAAAAAATAACACTTTACCAAATTTTTCCTAAGTCTTTTCTATTCTCAAAGCAAAAGAGACATTGAACTTTGGCCTTGCAACATCGATTTTCGATATGCTCAACAGCCTTTGAAGTGACAGGAAGTAGCTACACGCTCATTATGAGTTCAAGGTATGATGCCTGCCAGGACTGGTAAAGGCCTAAATTTCAGTCTTATGTATTTTGCGTTTCAGACAGGATCAGACAGGTATCAGAGATAGTGCAGAAAGAGGTTTCCAAGAATGCTTTCAGCAATGACGAAGTTCAGTTACGAAGATGGATTGGCCTATTTTCCTTGGAGAACAGAAGGCTGAGGGGAACGCTGATTGAAGTATTCCAAATCATAAAAGTAAAAAAGGAGAATGATTTCCCACTTGGGAATGTGAAGGCACAGATTTAAAATAATTAAGCACCAGAAACAAAATGTAAATGAGATAAGCCAGTTTCACACTATGAATGGTTAGGGGCCTGGAATGCACTGCCTGAAGAGGCAGATTTAATCGGGACATTCAAGAAGGAATTAAATAGCGATTTGAAAAGGAAGACTGCAGAGTTTATAGGGAGAGGGGCACGAGATGAGACTCTCATGTGGGAAGCTGATGCAAACACTGTGGGCCTTAATAAACCAGAGAACCAGTGACATGCATAGGGCTGACCATCTGATGCGAGCCCCCAACATAGGACTGAGTCACTCAGAGCCAGCCTGTGGCAGACCAACATTGGGGAGATACTTAAAGTTCATCCGGGACCCCACCCTTGTGCCCACACCCTAAGTCCTTAAGCAATACTTAATATCATCAATGACTTATTAAATAGTTTCATCGACACAGTGTGCTGTTACCCAAAGTAACTATATCCAAAATATTCAGATTTGAGTGTTCAGGCTTCACTGGCCAATTCAGGTACTTGATCGAGACAGATCGTGTTTTATGAAAGGAATGGTTTTTATCCTGCTGAGATGCTGTACTTCAAATGAAAGAGTAAATCAGACTTCTTAAAATTTCATTCATGGGATGAAGGCATCACTGGCTAGGCCAGCATTTATTGTCCATCCCTAGTTGCTCAGAGGGCAGTTAAGAGTCAACCACATTGCTGTGGGTCGGAGTCATACGTAGGCCAGACCAGGTAAGGATGGCAGTTTCCTTCTCTAAAGGGTATTAGTGAACCAGATGGGTTTTTTCAACAACTGACAATTGATTCACGGTCATCAGTAGACTCTTAATTCCAGATTTTTATTTAATTCAAATCCCATGACAGGATTTGAACCTGTGATGGGATTACAAAGGATTAAATATTAAAGTCCCTATTATCATCCTGGCACCATACAGCCATGCACCTCTGGTAAGAGTGGGATTTCCAGCTGGCTTCCTGAGGACAGAACTATTTAAATAAATGGTACTAGATCCTGATCAGAATTCTGTGCAGATCCAGCCTCAGGAAGGGCAGAGAATGCACAGCTGTAGGTTTGAGCATTAAGAAACAGCATTACTATCGCCAACTTCCCATGGGAGAGCTGAAGAAGAATTCTATTCCTCACAAATGTGTTTAAAGGTATGTACACCACATAAATCAATCTCGGAATGTTTAGAAGTCCAAATCTATGTCAATGACCCTCTCCAAAATGCAATGCTAAAACCCATATGCACTGCACATTATGACGATTGTGCTAAGACATCTGCATGTCATTATCATATGTCTGTCCAAATTTGGGATAGGTATTGAATGCCCAATAGCAATAACTGCAGGGAATACCAGTGACAAATGTACAACAGCTCCCTGTCCAATTTCTCCTCACAGCCCCTCAGTGCTGGCTGGAATTACAGCTGGAAAATGGTGTAACCCCAGAAGAAGACAGTCCCTCAGGTTCTCAGCCTTAAAAAGAGGCAAGTAGGAAACAATGCTTTGCGAGTGTGAAAACAACAATATCGTGCATTCATATAGCAACTTCACAGGCACTTTGCAAAAGCACAATCGGACAAAAATGTTGGCACTGAGTCAACAACTTGGAAGAGATGGCTTAATGTTAGGAAAAAGAAGTAAGTATCGTGTAGCATCAGGAAAGTGGAAAAGAAAACAGAGGCGGTGATGGAGGGGAGTGCTGTGCTGAGATACATAGGATACAAAATAGAGGAGAGAAGACTTTCAGTAAGCACTATTTGAAGAAGCTACAGATGGTTTGGGACAGTTGTAACATCATACAACAGAAGGGAAAGACCCAGACTACTTCTAGGTGGTATATCTGGGCAGAGGAGGGAAAATCCTCTCCAGTCAATCAGAGAGACTTCAAGACTACGAAGAGGAGAATGGTCAATCTCTAAGTAAAGATAAAGCCACTAAAATGAGTTAAATTCATATAGTCCCTTTACAACCTCACTGTTAATGTTGTTTGCATAGTTGCCGGTCGCTTTACGCGATACTGATGAATTCAAGGAAATGATTTATGACCTGTGATTTGTGGAACATTCCTTGTAGGCCTTGTGTTCCCATACAATTGGGGATTTTAAAAATCTTTGAAGAGTGAAGATGATCAATTGGATAGATCATGACGGTTGGGTGACCAGCCAATGAGATAAGTTACCCATTGTTACCCATTCTGGGAGTGAGGAGGATCCCCTCCCCACACTCACACCATTGTTTTGAGGTTTGATCTTTTATCCCAGGCACTAGGTGAGCTGCAGAATGCCAACCATTGGTGCTTACATGACCCACCAGGAAAACAACTCACAAGAAATGGGTTGTTCGGTTGGTTACAGGGTCATAGTGTGTCAGCAGAGGCCCAGGTTATATCTCAGGTCCTGAAGTAACTCTCCTACTCCTCCGAGATGCAAGATCTTAATTCAAGAGGTACTTTTGTTGGGGCCTCTTTGCTTCTATTCCCCCTTAACCACATTGGCTGCAACCACTTCCAGTCTAAAATGACAACTGGATCCTATTAATATCATGGGGCCTCAGTTTCCAAATCAAAAGGATTTGTTACCTGAATCACTTTGATACTTTGCACAGGTCATTTCAAACAGTAGCAGCTGTATTGCTGGTATTAATGGGGCAGGAACACTATGTTGTCAAGTCCATATCATGGTTCTTACTGACGTGCTATGATTTTGGCCAATCTATATTGCTGCAACAGAGATTGACCGTTTTATAATTGTCACATGTACTGAGATACACTAAAAAATGCTGTTTTGCTTCCTAGACATGCAGAGCATACCATACAAAGTGCATCAGGCGAGCAGAATAGAGCAGGCAAAAATGAGGACTGCAGATCCTTCCAGCTGAGTACTGTCCTCATGACCTGTCCTACCTGCCAATCTCCCTTCCTACCTATCCACTCCACCCTCCTCTCTGACCTATCACCTCCATCCCCACCCCCATTCACCTATTGTACTCTTTGCTACCTTCTCCCCAGCTCCCCCTCCCCCCATTTATCTCTCCACCCTGCCTCTATTCCTGAGGAAGGGCTTTGCCCAAAACATTGATTTTCCTGCTCCTGACCTGCTGTGCTTTTCCAGCACCATTCTAATCTAGCAGAATAGAATGTAGAACACAGTGTTCAACTGTGGATAAGATGCAGAGAGAGATCAGAATTAACATTTGAGACGTCCGTTCAAAAGCAGTTGGGGATGGAATTTTCTTCTCAATGGCATGGCATGGCATGAGTAATAACAAGAAAGGTGGGAAAGAGATCAGACATATTCTCACTAAGGATATCTTCCAGGATGAACGAGCAGGGTTTGGACATCCTTGTCTAACATGCACTAGATAATCTGGAAAGTAACCCCTGCTTAGTGTACAAGGATATGTGAGCATTGTTATATTTGAGAAGTGAGAGCAAAAGAAAGATAAAAGTTAAAAGATGCACAGATCAGTCTCTGAGTCATTTGTGAAGAGTAAATTGTGAAAAGCTTTGACAGTTAAGGAGTCAATTTCTGGTGGGTTAGTTAGAATTCTTCAGTCCTATTTTCTTTTGATGGTGGCTAACAAGCAGCACTCATAGCAACAGGGTGCCTCCTTTGCCTTGTTTCCGGTTGACCAGCTTCTAACACTGAGAGTGAGAAAGTCCCTTACTTCTGACCTAGGGGTAACTAATGGGTGCTTCTTCAATTGTGACACTGATAGCCCACTCGCACTTAAACCCAAGCTACCACACTTGAGTGTGTCAGCTCACTGGCACACACAAGCATACTTCCTCTCAGAGCACGCACACCAGGGTTGAGCTGTTTTTTCACTCCTGTTCTGTGTATTCTTGACAGAGGAAGACATGAAATATATCTCTGACACAAATGGCAGTTTTTTTCTCCCAACTTGAAGACAGTCTGAGAAAATTCCCAGGAGACTACAGTTCATTTTATAGTGTATTTCTCCAATTTAAGTTCATTCTTTTGAAGTTTCCTTGACACCTCATTGATGTGCCCAGGGTCTCTCCCTCTCCCTCTCTTCAGACAGCCACCAAATTTACATCTGCTGTCATGCAATAACAACAAGAAATGTAATTGAGAGTTCAATATGGCTGGACGTACTTTGGGGCTCCTCCACTGTCATGACATATAATTAATAAAGTGGAGATTAGAGGGAGGATTTAATGAGAAATGTTGCTCCAAGCCACGGCAGACATTGTGAATCTCACTTAATGAAGCACTTTAACTGGAAGTGAGAAAATATCCACCAATACTGTGTTCAAACAGTGGTGATTAGTCATGCTGGAATGTAACTTCCTGAAATATAATGGAATTTCCTGTTTTGTTTTGCTCAGTTTGTTATGCCATGTGCCTCTAATCTAGAAAACCCAGAATCTCAGTCGTGTTCTCCATCTGTCACACGTTATCTGTGAAGATGATAATACCAGTTGATTTGGGGAAAAAAGTGAGGACTGCAGATGCTGGAGAGTCAGAGTCGAAAAGTCTGGCACTGGAAAAGCACAGCAGGTCAGGCAGCATCCGAGGAGCAGGAGAGACGACGTTTCAGGTTTATGTGCTTTTTCAGCATCACAGTTGATTTGGGGGTCTACTACCTATCCATACCTCCTGCAGTTTACTGAATAACAATTTCTCTCATAAGAGGATCTACAGTAGGGTTAATTACAGGTGCACTCTCATTTCAGTTTAGCTCGAGTCATTTCTCCTTCATATTGGGATTAAACAGATGGATTGTGAATCTGAGAAAAAGGTGAGGCCTGAATGCAGAATGAAGCAGTGTAGGTTTCTCTCTGTGAATTTAACACATCACTGTTTCAGCACCAGACCTTCATTGCAATCCAGGAGCGACTACATTTACATTGCATCAATGCCATGAGAAAAAAAAATCTCCTATCAGATTCGATCACAAGATTGTGGAAATGCCTTGATGATGAGCAGTGAAAATTAGTATAATCTTGGAAAGATTATGGACAATCTACATGTTGAAACAATTACCCGCTAAATTTAGATTGACAATTCTCAAGGCACGTACACATCTCATCTACAATTTCCTATAATGACTATATGCCATCTATTCTGAGCCTTCACATTAGCAACTGTTGCTTAACCTACTGATTCACTTACAAAACATTGCTTTCTCTGTCAACTGGTTTCAATGGGGCGTTTAGCAATAAATCTTGAATCAATAGGCACATTTATTCTGCCAGCCGGAGTCTGCAGGGCTTTGTTACAGCAATAGAATTTCTTTTGTACTTTTATTTTTTCATGAATCACAAGGTGGGGAAGAAATTTGACTTGCGCTCACATGGGCACAGAGTCAACAGAATTACATCACTTTGATACAGCATGGACTGCTAAGTGAACCAAATTCAACTTCAGTTAACTGCTGCAGATTCTGCATTTAGAAAAGTGTTTGGCTCTCATGAAGAAGCAATTAAACAGCAAATACAGTCTGGGGGTGGGGGGGTGGGGGGTTGTGCAGCTGGTGGTGGTGGCGGTGGTGGGGAGGGTGGGTGCAGTGGCTTGTGTGGATGGGGCCTATGACTGGCTGGAAGCTTGTATGATGCACCCAAATGTAGCATTCCTGCTTCTCTTTTTTTAAAAATTTGCTCATAGGATATTGATATGGCAAGCCAGAGCTAGCATTTATTGCCCTTCCCAAAGTGCCCTTGAGAAGGTGGTGAGCTTCTTAAACCAGTGCAATCATGTGGTGTAGGCGTACCTCCCCTGGTGATTGGAAAGGAGTTCCAATATTTTGACAATGAAGGAATGATAAACTGCCTTCGAGGGGATCTTGCAGATGGTCAAACTCTTTAATATTTACAAGCCTTTATTATACCTCTTTCAAATCTTCTCAACCACAATGGAAAGAATCACTTCTAAAAGGATTAATTGCTTTCGAAAGCCAGCCACTGAAGAAGGAGGCCTTTGTGAGTGCTTCCATTATGGGGTATCTCCCATCCCAAAACTCTCATTCTTCTCTAGTGGTGCTCACCTCTCCCTCTCAGGATTGCCATTCTGATATTGCTATGAGAACCCCTATTAGAGGTTGTTTTTTCCTAGCCTGTCCACAGGCTTCAATTGTGCAACAAGTGCAGAGTGGCCAGTTGGAAGTCTGCCTCTGGTCAACTGCTCCAGAGGGTGTTCTGGGATCAGACAGGGACACATCATCACAGATCAGCATGATCATTTCAAAAATGGAACATGTTTGATAGGCTGATTGCCCTATGCCTGTTTCTATGCTGCACACTGGAGCACACTGACACCCTGCATTGCAATACTCCTGCCAGTCCACTTTGCACACAGGGAGAGGCACCAGTCCCATCGAATGGAGTAGGGTGCACCTTGGGGTGCCTTGTTGGCTTCATTGCCTTGCCACAACACTACATCATTCAGAAGTTATACCCAATGCACTCTCATCTTGCCATTGGAGACACAAAGTCAGACAGTTGGCCATGCTTGCCAGTGGCGATCAGACAAGGGGTGTCACACAAGGGTAAGTGCCAGCACCTTAAACAGCAAGTACACTGCATGTGCATCAACCCAATGGCTATGCCTGAATGTCTAAGGGAAGTAAATCCTCAGCTGATTCCAAGGAGCTGTTATTGTTAATGGCATCATCCGACATCAGATCAAGGACTTGGACAGTGTGGAACCTGGGGCAGTCAGATTGAGTCTATTCCAAGGAGTGGCCTGTGCTAAGTCCTATAGGACAACTGCAACCAGATAGAAGATTAATGGTTTGCAACTGGGAATTGTGTGCAGAGATCAGTCAGCAGTTTGACCGCTCATGAGTCAGGGCTATCCTTTCAATCAGTCAGGGTCTAGGCCACAGTTTGTCCTGAATAATGACAGAGTAGTGTTTAAACATGCTAGACATTAAAGCAGATAGGCTGAGGAGCCTGATTCTTGTAGCTGCACTTACGATGACAGATGGTCAGATAGGCAGTGACATAAAATGACAATACATTGACAAAGACGAGCTTCTAGTTACAATGCAGTATTACCCAGGTGACCTTTGTGCCCCCAGAAGCGTTATTGTTTCCCTCCCACTGTGTGTGGGAGGGTGACTGGCAGTGATTAACCTGCTGCACAACTGAGCTTTCAACATGGTGCTGAGATCACGTGAGAGTGGTGCCGGAGAGGCGTGTTGCATACATAAGGAAGTGAGCAGTGGGGAACTGCATGAGATAACTTGTTGGTGCTAATGACAGGAAACACTAATAGAGTCATAGAGATGTACAGCATGGAAACAGACCCTTTGGTCCAACTTATCCATGCTGACCAGATATCCCAACCCAATCTAGTCCCACCTCCAGCTCGCAGCCCATATCTCTCCAAACCCTTCCTATTCATACACCCATCCAGATGCCTTTTTAATATTGCAATTTTACCAGGCTCCACCACTTCCTCTGGCAGCTCATTCCATACTTGTACCACCCTCTGCGTGAAAAAGTTGCCCCTTAGGTCTCTTTTCTATCTTTCCCCTCCCACCCTCTAGTTCTGGACTCCCCACCCCCAGGGAAAACTCCTTGTCTATTTATCCTATCTATGCCCCTCATGATTTTATAAACTTCTATAAGGTCATCCCTCGGCCTCCGACACCCCAGGGAAAACAGCCTTAGCCTATTCAGCCTCTCCCTATAGCTCAAATCCTCAAACCCTGGCAACATCCTTGAAAATATTTTCTGAAGCCTGTCAAGTTTCACAACATCCTTCTGATAGGAAGGAGACCAGAACTGTATGCAATATTCCAGCAGTGGCCTAACCAACATTCTGTACAGCTGCAGCATGACCTCCCAACTCCTATACTCAATGCTCTGACCAATAAAGGAAAGCATACCAAATGCCTTCTTCACTATCCTATCTACCTGTGACTCCACTTTCAAGGAGCTATGAATCTGCACTCCAAGGTCTCTTTGTTCAGCAACACTCCCTAGGACCTCACCATTTAGTGTATAAGTCCTGCTAAGGTTTACTTCCCAAAATGCAGCTCCTCACATTTACCTAAATTAAACTCCATCTGCACTCCTCAACCCATTGGCCCATCTGATCAAGATCCCACTGTATTCTGAGGTAACCTTCTTCGCTGTCCACTACACATTCAATTTTGGTGTTCTCTGCAAACTTACTAAGCATACCTCTTATGCTCACATCAAAAGTAGTGGACCCAGCACCGATCCTTGTGGCACTCCACTAGTCATAGGCCTCCAGTCTGAAAAACAACGCTCCACCACCACCCTCTGTGTTCTACCTTCGAGCCAGTTCTGTATCTAAGTGGCTAGCTCTCCCTGTATTCCACGAAAACGAACCTTGCTAACCAGTCTCCCATGGGGAACCTTGTTGAATGCCTTACTGAAGTCCATATAGATCATGTCCGCCGCTCTGTTCTCATCAATCCTCTCTATTACTTTTTCAAAAAATTCAATTGTTCCCATGCTTCTGAAGCCTTTGCCCTTTTCAGTTGGTAGAGATCATGGTTTGGAGGAGGCTTGGTGAGTTGTTGCAGAGTATCTGGTAAATGGTACACACAATTACTACTGCATGTTGGTGCATTAAAGACTTGGAGAGTTACAATTAACATTGCAACCAACTTCACTTTTCAAAGATTTTCAATATTCTGTAACTTTCCACTTCTTTCCCATGGAGATCTTTAAGTAAACAAGCTTTGTTTGGCTAGCGTCTATAACCTACTTCTCTTCACTTATATGCATCTGATATTTGTTAAACTTATTTTGAACATTATTTTATCAATCTGTTTTTTTAAAGTAAGTTCTCTTCAAGGTCAATAATTCGACAACCAAGAGTTACCCTGGGCCAATATTTGAGCAGTGAAAATTCATGATCACACCCTCATCATTGAAGAGGAATTACGAAGGTGCATCCCATCTCTCGAGATAAATCATCCCACCAGTAAAATAAGTATCAGGTGTCATGACTATGGATCATTACCTTGGATCCCTGAATTGATTTGTTTTTTTAACAAAAAGAGCATACAGCCAAATGCAGACTGCAGATATAAATTTAATGGATGCCTGGAGAGGGAAAGAGTCTAGAATTTTACATCTGGCAAGAATTCAAAGAAGTTTCTGTCGTGATTAAAACCAGGTAGACCTCGTTGACCATGAGATCCTTGATTGGTGTTGTTACCCTGGGCCAACCAGGAAAACCCTGGCTGACCAATATAAACAGGGGAAATAAAGATTTCTGCACTCATTTTTCACTGTGTCCCACAACTGCACACACACGACACGCGTGCTGGGGAATAAATAAGCACTACCGCAGTTAGGTAGTAGTGTGGGAAAAAACAAAAAAAAAGCAAGGGTGTCAGAAAAAAAAGGAACAGGCATGTCCTATATTCTGTTCACACTAAAAAAAACAGAAGTGTCAGAGGTTCTGCTCGCTCTGACAGCTGGCTCTGAGGAAGCTGGAGCAGTGTTAGCACTGCTGCCTCACAGCGCCAGGGACCTGGGTTCAATTCCCGACTCAGGCGACTGACTGTGTGGAGTTTGCACGTTCTCCCTGTGTCTGCGTGGGTTTCCTCCGGGTGCTCCGGTTTCCTCCCACAGTCCAAAGATGTGCTGGTCAGGTGAATTGGCCATGCTAAATTGCCCGTAGTATTAGGTAAGTGGTAAATATAGGGGGTCTGGGTGGGTTGCGCTTCGGCGGGTCGGTGTGGACTTGTTGGGCCGAAGGGCCTGTTTCCACATTGTAAGTAATCTAATCTAATCAAAAACTCTCCATGTGTAAATAAAGGGTGACTTGATGATGGGATACCGGCCTCTGTGAAGTTATTTCAGTTCCATCTCCCAATTTCATAGGGTCACAAAAATTGAAAATCTGTCGACTCTTACTGATATTGCTTCATGTACCAGGATCATCCTAAAGTAATAAAATATAGCGACGTGTAAAAAAAAGAAAAAATATATATAAGCAGGGGAAATAAAGATTTCTGCACTCATTTTTCACTGAGTCCTACAACTGCACATACATGACATGGGTGCTGGGGTATAAATAAGCACTACCACTGTCTGGCAATAGTGGGGTGTGTTTGGAAAAAAAATATGACCAGAAGATTAATTCTCAGAAAGTAAAATATAAACATGGGGTTTCAGAATCTCCTCAGTCTGGGGACTCACTCTGAGCTGGCTGGCCACAAATAAATAAAGGGTGACTTGGTGACCAGATACTGATCTCTGTGCGGTTATTTCAGTTTCAGAGGGAGAAGATGTATAACAAATTGAACGTGCAAACTCCTGCAAATAACCCAGGCTGGGGGCATGATGGTTTGAAATAAGCCAGGATATGGAGGAGCCAGTGTTGGACTGAGGTGGACAAAGTTAAAAATCACACAATACTTTCAGCTACCTGATAAATAAGCAGTGCTCCAAAGGCTAGTGCTTTCAAACAAACCTGTTGGACTATAACCTGGTGTTGTGCGATTTTTAACTTCGTTTAAAAGAAGATACATTTTCAGGCAACAGGCAAATTCCACCTTTCAAGAAAACACAGGGACAGAGGTTAAAAGTGAGTTTCAACTCTGGTTTTTGTGTGAATGTTAGTGGCCTGATGGCTTGGTGCGTGGATTAGTGTGCTGGGAGGGTCACAGCCCTGGGAGCAGCTATTTTAACACCGCTGCACTGCAGATAAATTGAAAATGAAGACTGACTCACAATGAATGCTCAAGGAAAAAGTGAGGTCTGCAGATGCTGGAGATCAGAGCTGAAAATGTGTTGCTGGAAAAGCCCTGATGAAGGGCTTATGCCCAAAACGTCGAATTTCCTGTTCCTTGGATGCTGCCTGACCTGCTGCGCTTTTCCAGCAACACGTTTTCAGCTCACAATGAATGCCGCCAATATCCAAGGCCAAAATGAAGCAGGACAAAAGCAAGCTTCAAGCAAAGAATGTCAAATCAACTGAGCAACTGCTCAACTAACAACGTCAATACTAGCAGAAACATCTTCTGCAGCTGTGACAGTATTCAGATCAATGCAGAAACTCATCAGCATCTTTATTTCTTTTAAAATTTTCACAGTTGTTTGTAATCATCTCTTATATACATGTGTGTTCCATTACTATTTCTTCTCAGGTTTAGTAATTAATAAACTCATTTTCCTTTTCATCTCAAGAAAATCTGGTGAAATTGGCTCCTATTAAAAGTAAGTGTGTATGGGTCTGGAAGAAAGGTATCCATGTGCTTAAAAGGGATCCTCACAAACCAACTGGGGTGAGGGGTGGGTAAGTGAACAACCAAGGGTAGCCCATACATCTCTTCTCACCTGGGAGATTATCGGATTGCAGTATCCCATCTAGGACAGTAATAAGTTGGGAAACCTCAGCAGAAGGGTTGTAATCCTCAGGTATATTCAAGGGTAAAATTGGGCAAGGAACATGTGTTGTTGGAGAAATGATTCCTGTGGAGGTCAGGGGAAAAGGTGCCCTTGTGAATACAAAAAGTACTGGAGAGCAAATTATAAAAACCTCAAAACACAATTGTTTGGGCTGTGCAGGAGAATGTTCTGCATCAATCCAATAAAGGGAAAAAGAATTTCATCTACAAAACATGCAGAAAATGGCACTGCATGTATTAGTTGCTATTACAACAAAAGTTGCACAGTTCACATTTAACAATCACATTTTGAGATGATCCCAAAGACAATTACTTCAAAATCAACAAATGCAAATCAGTATGGCCGCTCAGTTTGCATAAGAAAATCATGTACCTGTCAAATACTGTGCAGTATAGAACTGGAAAAAACAATTATGCCTAGTAATAATAAAAAGTATTATCCTTTATTCTTTAGGGTGCACATACCAACAACATTCTTTATTTACAGTTTGATCTTTGGGTTATCTCTAAGACTTTTCTGCCACTTTGCATTTTGCTCTGTACTTTAAATTAATTTTCTTATCATCAACTGACATTTTTTTACTTTTGTAATCCATCTGATAGAACGTTTTTGCTCTTATAATATTCTATTTCATGCAATCTCGGAATTAGGTTTCAGTTCTAACCTTCACACAAAAAGCCATCCTTCAGTTGTTGCACAATTTTTAAAAAATTGCTCTTTAGTAAGCAAATGTTAATTCTTGACTACTTTGTTGCCTAAGTCAAGGAATCACAGAAGTGTTTCTGGCAGATGGAGGTCATTTAGCCCATCATCAGCCCCACAAAAGGGCAATTAATCCACTGCTATTCTCCTGCTTTCTCCCCATAAATTTGCTCCTTCTTCATTTTCAGCTTGAGTCCCTTGTGAATAAAAAAAACACTGGAGATCAAGTTTTTCCTTTGTCATGGCCATTTCAGGGAATGGATTGGCAGGAAGTGGGAAATCAACCAGCGAACTGACAATTGACATATTTCAAAGTACTTACAACATAGAAAAGGGCCAGTACATTGAGTCCATGCTGAGATTTGTACTCCACATGAGCCTCCTCCTTAACATCATTAACACCTCCTGTTATTCCCAAATTCCTGATTGGCATTATGAGTGACTATTTTATGTTAATGGATCCTAATTGTAGTCTTACCCACAACTGGAGATTTCTTCTCTACTTTATCATTTCTAAAGAAAAGAATTGTCTCTTGTTCAACTTTTCCTGATATGTTCATCACTTCAGTTCCAGTACAATCATCTTTTTTTTTACACATTCTGCATTCCCTCAATATCCTTTTCAACATCTGAAACACGTGGCTGCAAGGTGACAAGCGGCCTGTGCAAAGGTTCCAAACAATTCAATGCAACTTCTCAATTTTTAATTCTCTTCCTCGCGTAAAGAAACTGAATGCCTTGTTTGTTTTCTTTAAGGCTTAAACCTCTATCCTGTCTTGGAGGATCTGTATTATCAGGTTCCTCCTTTTCTCTATCTTTAACTTTGGAAACAAAAAAGTCACAACAACAGCAGTTTAAAAGGGAGAAGTGCAGACAAAAGAAGCACATGGTGAGAACAGTGCAGGAAAGAGAGAGAGAGAGAGAGAGAGAAAACCTGCAGTTACTGCCTTTGTGAGGAAAGGGAGATAGTGAGGAAAGAGATGGATCTGAGATGGGTACAGCTGAGAACAGAAGTGAGTCAAACAGTCAGGGCAGGCAAGGACAAGGTAGGACTAATAAATTAAACTGCATTTATTTCAATGCAAGAGGCCTAACAGGGAAGGCAGATGAACTCAGGGCATGGTTAGGAACATGGGACTGGGATATCATAGCAGTTACAGAAACATGGCTCACGGATGGGCAGGACTGGCAGCTGAATGTTCCAGGATACAAATGCTGTAGAAAGGGAGGCAAAAGAGGAGGGGGAGTGGCATTTTTAATAAGGGATAGCATTACAGTTGTACTAAGGGAGGATATTCCCCGAAATACATCCAGGGAAGTTATTTGGGTGGAACTGAGAAATAAGAAAGGGATGATCACCTTATTGGGATTGTATTATAGACTCCCCAATAATCAGAGGGAAATTGAGAAACAAACTTGTAAGGAGATCTCAGCTATCTGTAAGAATAATAGGGTAGTTAAGGTAAGGGATTTTAATTTTCCAAACATGGACTGGGACTGCCATAGTGTTAAGGGTTTAGATGGAGAGGAATTTCGTAATGTGTACAAGACAATTTTTTGATTCAGTATGTGGATGTACCTACTAGAGAAGGTGCAAAACTTGAGCTACTCTTGGGAAATAAGGCAGGACAGGTGACTGAGGTGTCAGTGGGGGAGCACTTTGGGGCCAGCAACCATAATGCTATTTGTTTTAAAATAGTGATGGAAAAGGATACACCAGATCTAAAAATTGAAGTTCTAAATTGGAGAAAGGCCAATTTTGATGGTATTAGGCAAGAACTTTCAAAAGCTGATTGGAGGCAGATGTTTGCAGGTAATGGGACGGCTGGAAAATAGGAAGCCTTCAGAAATGAGATAACAAGAATCCAGAGAAAGTATATTCCTATCAGGGTGAAAGGGAAGGCTGCTAGGTATAGGGAATGCTGGATGACTAAAGAATTTGAGGGTTTGGTTAAGAAAAAGAAGGAAGCATATGTCAGGTACAGACAGGGTAGATCGAGTGAATCCTTAGAAGAGTATAAAGGAAGTAGGAGTATACTTCAGAGGGAAATCAGGAGGGCAAAAAAGGGACATGAGATAGCTTTGGCAAATAGAATTAAGGAGAATCCAAAGGGTTTTTACAAATATATTAAGGACAAAAGGGTAACTAGGGAGAGAATAGGGCCCCTCAAAGATCAGCAAGGCGGTCTTTGTGTGGAGCCACAGAAAATGGGGAGATGCTAAATGAATATTTTGCATCAGTATTTACTGTGGAAAAGGATATGGAAGATATAGAAAGTAGGGAAATAGCTGGTGACATCTTGCAAAATGTTCAGATTTCAGAGGAGGAAGTGCTGGATGTCTTGAAACAGTTAAAGGTGGATAAATCCCCAGGACCTGATCAGGTGTATCTGAGACTTCTGTGGGAAGCTAGAGAAGTGATTGCTGGGCCTCTTGCTGAGATATTTGTATCATTAATAGTCACAGGTGAGGTGCCGGAAGACTGGAGATTGACAAACGTGGTGCCACTGTTTGAGAAGGGTGGTAAAGACAAGACAGGGAACTATAGGCCGGTGAGCCTGACGTCGGTGGTGGGCAAGTTGTTGGTGGGAATCCTGAGGGACAGGATGTACATGTATTTGGAAAGGCAAGGACTGATCAGGGATAGTCAACATGGCTTTGTGCATGGGAAATCATGTCTCACAAACTTGATTGAGTTTTTTGAAGAAGTAACAAAGAAGATTGATGAGGGCAGAGCAGTAGATGTGATCCATATGGACTTCAGTAAGGCGTTCAACAAGGTTCCTCATGGGAGACTGATTAGGAAGGTTAGATCTCAAGGAATACAAGGAGTACTAGCCATTTGGATACAGAACTGGCTCAAAGGTAGAAGACAGAGGGTGGTGGTGGAGGGTTGTTTTTCAGACTGTAGGTCTGTGACCAGTGGAGTGCCACAAAGATCGGTGCTGGGCCCTCTACTTTTTGTCATTTACATAAATGATTTGGATGCGAGCATAAGAGGTACAGTTAGTAAGTTTGCAGATGACATCAAAATTGGAGGTGTAGTGGACAGCGAAGAGGGTTACCTCAGATTACAACAGGATCTGAACCAGATGGGCCAATGGACTGAGAAGTGGCAGATGGAGTTTAATTCAGATAAATGTGAGGTGCTGCATTTTGGGAAAGCAAATCTTAGCAGGACTTACACACTTAATGGTAAGGTCCTAGGGAGTGTTGCTGAGCAAAGAGACCTTGGAGTGCAGGTTCATAGCTCCTTGAAAGTGGAGTCACAGGTAGATAGGATAGTGAAGAAGGCGTTTGGTATGCTTTCCTTTATTGGTCAGAATATTGAGTATAGGAGTTGGGAGGTCATGTTGCGGCTGTACAAGACATTGGTTAGGCCACTGTTGGAATATTGCGTGCAATTCTGGTCTCCTTCCTATCGAAAAGATGTTGTGAAAGTTGAAAGGGTTCAGAAAAGATTTACAAGGATGTTGCCAGGGTTGGAGGATCTGAGCTATAGGGAGAGGCTGAACAGGCTGGGGTTGTTTTCCCTGGAGCGTCGGAGGCTGAGGGGTGACCTTAGAGAGGTTTACAAAATTATGAGGGGCATTGATAGGATAAATAGACAAAGTCATTTCCATGGGGTTGGGGAGTCCAGAACTAGAGGGCATAGGTTTATGGTGAGAGGGGAAAGATATAAAAGAGACCTAAGGGGCAACCTTTTCACGCATAGGGTGGTACGTGTATGGAATGAGCTGCTAGAGGAAGTGGTGGAGCCTGGTACAATTGCAACATTTATGTGGCATTTGGATGGGTATATGAATAGGAACGGTTTGGAGGGATATGGGCCGGGCGCTGGCAGGTGGGACTAGATTGGTTTGGGATATCTGGTCGGCATGGACAGGTTGGACCGAAGGGTCTGTTTCCATGCTGTTCATCTCTATGACTCTATGACTCTATTTGGACCCATTTTCCAAAGAGGCTGTCTCCTTACTCATCCTGTGTTATCTTTAACGTACTTGCATTGAATCTATTGTAACTGCTTGTGATTATCCACCATCAGTATATCATGGATGCACAGGGTATGTCTACAGTAGTAAAGTTTCTTTTACAGCACATGCTAAAACTGTACTTGCCACAACCTAAAAACAGTCAATAATGCAGATGCATGGGAACACTGCCAACTCCCCATTAAGCCACACACATTTAATTTGGATGTACACCGTCATTCTTTACCTCCCGGCCAATATCCTGACATTCCCTCTTTTTAATAGCACTCTGGGAGGATGGTCTGGGAGATCTTCTGCAGATCAAGAAGACAAATCCCACCGGCTAGAGGTAGCTTTATACAAATGTGATATTCTGCAGACAGGAAAAAGAATGTTTCATCAAAGATATTCTAATGTTAACATCACACTTATGAGTATTTCAACATGCATTATGCTCATATACATTTAAAAACCTGTCAAAAATTGAATCAGGTATCTTCCAATTCAGAAGAGAGGTGAGAGATTAGGAGAATAACCATTCCTTTTGTAGAATTATCTTAAAGTTCCGAATTGTGTTCTTGCAGATCTCAAAATAGAAAATGCTTTCTTATAAAGTGGCTTCAGAGGGTACACATTATCTCATGCTGGATATCGCCCATGTATACTTTGTGAACTAATTGCATCAAAAAATATTGATTGGACTCCCTGCTCCAGGTATCGTTTTCCTGAATCCTTTCACCAGTCATTCATTATCCCATACATTTCTTCTTTGTTACAAATCCCCCAAAGCTCCTACCATTTGTTTTACAACTAAGCAAAGTTGTAAGGTGTAAACTAAATGATCAAAGCTTGCACATATTGAAGAGGTGCAGGAATGGTTTCTTGAGAAACACCCACCAAATCAGAAGGAGAGGTAGCCCATTCTATTGGAGATGAAGCAATTAAAGGACTTGTCTCCAATTCCAGATGACTGGTCAAAAAGAAAATGAAACAGTCAGATTTCTGGACAAAAATCTACACAGTGCATGCAAGGTTCCAAAGCTCTGCTTCAACCCTCCAATATTGCTCAGGAGTTATAATCATTTGAGATTAATCTTTTGGATGCAGCTGCGAGGACTGCAAAGAAACACAGTCAAGGGATTAAAGTAAGTTATTTTACTTTGATTGCAGCATTATGCTTTTTAGTTTGAGAAAATACATGAAACAAGAAGAATAACCATTTCGGCAATGGATGGTGCAAAAGGTCATGTAATAAAACTTGTAGAAATACATCCAGTCAGAGCTGGCAACCTGAAGCTAAAATACAGCCAGGAGTGGTCTAGAAAGAAAGTTACAGTATTGTGAAAACAAGTGAATTAGCATATGAAAGTAACAAGTTCTATGACTTATGTTTTCCCTGTGTTTTGACAACAGAAGAGAGTTTCAGTTAATTGGTGATATTGTTATTCGTTGCTATGTTGTACATACTCTTGCATTCTGTAAAATAAAACAGCTCACCAATCTGTATCTGTGTCACGAAACTTGTTTATTGCCCAAGAGAATAGAAAATTGCACCAGGGTACATAAAAGATCATTTATTCACTTCAGTTCACAAAGTCAAAATGATTCTGAACTCTATACTGCACTCTTCGATAAATAAATGTTGGCAGTAAGGGTGTACATTGAAACACAGGATGCTTAGATTGTTTCCAGAAGTTGCCAGAACTGTTGTACCTAAGAGAATATCTATCACACTCCAAAAAATTGTAACATGTAACTTTAGGATTTGATTAGATTTACAGTGTGGAAACAGGCCCTTCGGACCAACAAGTCCACACCGACCTGCTGAAGCGCAACCCACCCATACCCCTACATTTACCCCATTACCTAACACTACGGGCAATTTAGCATGGCCAATTCACCTGACCCGCACATCTTTGGACTGTGAGAGGAAACTGGAACACCCGGAGGAAACCCACGCAGACACAGGGAGAACGTGCAAACTCCACACAGTCTGTCGCCTGAGTCGGAAATTGAACCCAGGTCTCAGGCGCTGTGAGGCAGCAGTGCTAACCACTGTGCCACCGTGCCGCCCATAAATGTAGTTAACCAGATTGATTAGAAATGTTCTAATCTCATATAGCTACTGATTTGCCTTCACGTTGTAGAAATATGAGTTTTTGCCTTTTATTTGTTGTCGGAAAGTATGACTCTATCTTAAAGTTGTGAACATTGAACATTTGTGCTACAGCTTGAACATACAGCACTGGAAGAATTTGAAGATGGAACTTACAGCACAGAAATTCAGTGTAGCTGGGCCATGCTGGAATGAACTACCTACAACCACCCTTGTTCATCTAATTCTATCAACTATATCTCTCTATTCCAACCCTTCTCATGTGTTCATCTAGTTTTCTCTTCAAACGTATCTAACCGTCTGCTTAATGAGAGAATTGGCCTAAGTTTCAGAGAGATTGCAATTTGTGATAACGGCTGCACACAGAAAAATTTCATCTTACAAATGGAAAACATCTGGGTAAATGCTATCTTTTTAATTAAGCAATGGGAGGGAATGTAGCTTTGGTGGATAGTATGGAATCATAGAATTAAAAGTTTTACGTGATGGAATAACCATTAAATTTAACAAGACAGAATTTCTCAAGAGATAACAAAATGAGAGCTATTTCTAATTATCCCAATGAGCAAATGTTTTACTGTGAGGAGATTATCTTATCAACTGAAGAAATTGATGCAGCATAGTTCTAATCAGATTCTCCTTACACAGATCAATATTCCAGAGAAACTGAAAAACAAAATAATTAGATCCTTAACTGTAACAATCAATGAAAGAGTTGTAAAATGATGCAGTCTGGGATGGATTGGCATGCTAGTGAGTGAGTGTTCAGCAAGAAATTTACCTCTGGTTTGATGGCATCTCACATATGAATTTCGATCCACTCTCAGTTTACATAATTGATTGCAAATACTGCCTGTGATGTCAACATCAGGGTAATAGATGAAAGGATTGGTTTTGCGCTGTGCTCGGTTGTCCTAAAGATACTTGACTCTGTTCTCCTCAAATGTCGCATTTGCTTGATGACAGAGATAAATCTGAGAGTAGTTAGGAAAGCTCATTAGGAATTTTTTAAAAAACAGGCAAAGGGACACTAGCACACCTCAAGAAATGAGGCTTTAACTACAATTAGATTACTTACAGTGTGGAAACTGGCCCTTCGGCCCAACAAGTCCACACTGACCCTCCGAAGAGCAACCCACCCAGACCCATTCCCCTACACCTAACACTATGGGCAATTTAGCATGGCCAATTCACCTAATCTGCACATTTTTGGTCTGGGGAAGGAAACCCACGCGGATTCGGGGAGAATGTGCAAACTCCACATAGACAGTTGCCTGAGACGGGAATTGAACCCAGGTCTCTGGCACTGTGAGTCAGCAGTGCTAACCACTGTGCCACCATGCCACCTCAACTATGTTAAGGAAGCTGAATATTTTTGGATCACTTTTCTTTTTAGCATCTGCAGGCCCGGATTATCAGGCGTCAGGAAACCTTGCGAGTGAAGAAGAAGGTAATGGGCCAGATTCATGAGGTAGTTAACTGTACAGCACTGTTTATGGGACAGAAGGAAAATGGTTCATTTCCTGTCTCACCATGGGCAACAAGAGAACCTGCAAACCCCTTCCACAATGTCCAACTACCGTGCACTCCCCTTCCTACCACGATCTGGCCATTGGAAAATTGACCAAAGACGGACTCTGTCTCAATGACAGACTTGTTCTCAATTAATGACAAACTCCAATGACTGAGGCAGCCAGCCACCCAATGATAAATTCTCACTCTTCCAATGATGTTTCATCCTTTGATGGCCAGATCCCTGGTCCTGGTCTTGCTCCATCCACCAGCAGCCAGGGAGCCTTCAGTCAATGCTGGAAAACACAATATTGCTTCCAAAATCAATCATCAGTTTAGTTTGGCACGAACTCCAAGCCAAATTCCAGGCTGCCAAATCTATCTATCTTAGAGACAAAAAAACTGCAGAAGCTGGAATCCAAAGTAGACAAGCAGGAGGCTGGAAGAACACAGCAAGCTAGGCGGCAGCAAGAGGTGGAGAAGTCGACATTTCCGATACACCCTTCTTCAGGAATGGAGATGGGGATAGGGGAAAGCTGCAGATAAAGAGAGGAGGGGAAAGGTTTGGGTGGGAGAGGGACAGAATGGCGAGGTAGTGATAGGTGAACAGAGGTGGTGGGTATGACCTGGTTGGTTGATGGGAGAGATGAATCTGGTTGGTAGCCAGAAGGAAGGGTCGGTAGGTGGAATGCAAGGGAGGAGGCAAAGCTGGAAAGGAAGTCGGGGGATGGGTGGGAAGGTTAAATCTATCTTTTCACTTGTCTGTTATTATAAGGACCTTTGGCTGGATGCTACCTATTGAGCCAAGGTTGGCATCATTGGCTGTTCATTGGAAGTCACAAAATGTGATTGGAAGGTCATCAAACTGAAACCTGAATCAGAGCTGAATTTTACATGGGAGCAGTTGTCTCAAGGTGACCCCTACACTCTGTGTCCATATTGTTGACACATCTCACAGCTATTTGACAGGTCTTGAGCCTTTATTTAGCTTGAAGCAAGCCTTCCACTCCCATTCAGGGCCAGGTCTGAGAGTGGCTGACCAGTTCATTGGTTTCTTGTCCGAGCACTGTCACTGAAAGCTGGGACCCCCACTGCTGAAACTGCAGGCAGTCTCTGGAGAAGGACACCTTACAGACAAACGTATGTCACTGGGACTTGTTTGAGATGAACCTGGTGAGAGAGGCATGCAGGAGAGAAATTGGGATGGACTGGAATCAGGGAAATGCTGAGGAATGGAGGTTGCGGGGTGGGGGATGGTAGCTCCAATAGACAAATAATGCTGAAGCATGTGGACACCTTGTCTAAGCATACCTCATGCCAACTTCATCCATCAAACCCTGTTGGCAGCGGCAAGAGACCCTGAAGTGTTCAGCATTTGAGCAACTAAGGGCCTCAGTTTACCCAAGTGGCCCACCCAATGCCTTATTTCCCATGGGCAAACTACCAAAGGATAGTCAAGAGAAAGGCAAAGAGTCAACACCATTGATATATCAAATCGCAACCCCCCCCCCCTCCTCCTCCACCACTTGCCCCCACCTCCCACCTCCACCATGCCTGCCAACCCAGGGGAATGCAAGTTTTGTGCTCTCGCTTCACTCTTCATAGTTCCTATCAGACCTGAGAGCAATTTTCAAGATTTTGTCTTTTTTTGTCATTAATCCAACAGGTGTCTTCTGGTTCCAGACTAAGGAAAATAAAGGAACATTTTAAGCATGGAGTCCCCCTCAACTTTTCCCTCTGCTGATCTCAGTAAACTGATGGGATTGTTAACCACTGTTACTCAGATATGACACCACACCAGAGATACCTTCAAGTGTCTTATTGCAAGGTTATTCATTTTATGTAAACTCCCCCTAGCCTCCACTAAGCAAAATTTCCCTTTCAAGCTTCTGCATTAACCACTTTGCAAGGGGCAGTCCACTACTGTAAAACCCCTATCACCCCCATTTTGGAACCTGACTAATGGATCTTTCCCCTTAGATAATCTTCAAGACTCCCCACCAACACCCCTCCACTTTACCCTGCTGCTGCCTAAAGCAATAGTTTCGCTTCCCTTATTTACTTGAACACATGAAACAGCTAACCTTAACCACAACAGAATGCTTAACTGGAAACAAATATCTGCATGCTTTTAATGTACCATGTGTTGAGCGTCCAGGGTCCTGACCTACAGCAGTTCCCAAAGTAGCAAATGCAATGGGGATCTTGACTTCAGACATGCCTCTTTAAAAGAGCAACTTCACTGTAGAGACAATCTGTTGATTAGATTCTCTACAGTGTGGAAACAGGCCCATTGGCCCAACAAGTCCATATTGACCCTCCAAAGAGGAACCCACCCAGACACATTTCCCTCTGACTAATGCACCTAACACAATGGGCAATTTAGCCTGGCCAATTCACCGGGCCTGCACATCTTTGGACTGTGGGAGGAAACCAGAGCACCCAGAGAAAACCCACACAGACACAGGGAGAATGCGCAAATTCCACACAGAGTCACCCAAAGCTGGAATCGACCAAGGACCTCACTGGTGCTGTGAGGCAGCAGTGCCAACCACTGGGCCACTCTGTTGCTACTTGTACCAAAGAGTTCAGCATTTGAAGGTTTCACCTATTTTTAGTAGGTGACTATTGCAACGGGATTGACATTCCTTCCTCAGAATAAAACCCAGCTCTTTCATTGTCATGACTCTTGGGATGTTTTTGCAATTATTAGACGCTCTACAGTTTCCCTGCTGTGATGGAATGGAGCAGAAATGACATGAAATGTACATTTTCACTCCAACAGTTTCAAGCTCAACATGCAGCAAATTCAAAATAAGTCATCCTGGTGATCTGCTTTGTCCATTGCCTTTAATCAGAGCAGAGTGTTACTTCCCCAGACCAAAGGAAGGCCAGCGACTGAGGCTAACCACCATTCCAAACCTGACCTAATGCAGGTCCATTAAACTGGGGCCCTGAAACAGCCCTTGGCTTTGAAATGATTTGTCCCCTTTTTATTTTAGGCATTCCACACCTTCATGAACTGCACTTCCTATTAAGTGGTTCATCATCTGCTCCAAGGATGGGAAGAGACCATTCCTGAAAGTGTGCAATGATTGAGCTTTTTCCAACCTTCCTAAAGACTAAGGTGCGTTTTGTTAATATCCGGCAGCAATGTCACACCAAGCAGTCGTTCTGACTCTGGCTCGTAGATAATCCCTGTTCAAATAGGCAACAATCCTCTTATTTTTGTGACACTAATTGAATAATCACAAACGTTGATTCATTCTTTCCCAAGGAGTTCAAAACTAGGAAACTGCTTGGAGACAATTTTAATTCAAGAAGTAAACAGGATTAAGTGGAACACTGGTTTAATTCCCGAGTCATACTCTTTTCAATTGACAGTACAATTGGGCACTATGTAAATCTGCATTGTACTCAATTTCCATCAGTCGGCAGAGGGATAAAGTAGGTTAATATTACCCCCACTTCAGTGCCTCTGCTTTCCCTACACATAATTTATATGTTCCATCAGCAAATCCAGTGACCTCATCATTTTACATGTGGAACCCTGCCTTTACCTGCCTGATAGCATTGGCCATCTTCCTGCAGTTAGAGTTCCCAATAAACAGCACAACCTGACAAAAAAGAACATCATGTCTAATGGTGCTTTATTTGGAAGACACAAGGGACTTCATATGGTTCTTCAATCAGTGGCGCAGCCAATACTCGTCATGTCCAAGTTTGTGATCCACAAACCGACGTGGGAAATTACACTCAATCCTTTGCAATTCAGTTGGGACATGCTTGTCATGGGGAGACAACAAAAACAAAATTTGGCAAACTAAATTAAATTTACTGTGAGTTAGCCGCAGGAATTTGATTGTTTTCCTGTACTATTGCATGTTGAACCAGGACAGTTTGACTTTTAAATGTGGGTTGGGGGAGTGAATTTCCCTCAGGCTGTTACATTTGTGATATCAAACTGAGATAGAGTCAAATATCACAGAAACAGACCTTTTGGTCCAACCATTCCATTCTGACCATAATCCCAAACTAAACTCGTCCCACCTGCCTGCACTTGGCCCACATCCCTCCAAACATTTCTTATTCATTTACTAATCCAAATGTCTTTTAAACATTGTAACTAAACCCACATCCATTACTTCCTGTGGAAGTTTATTCCTTACACAAACTACTCCTCAATTGCCCCTCATTTCTTTTTAAAAAATTTCTCCTCTCACATTAAATAAAAACCTCCTAGTCTTGAAATTTCCCCAGTCTAAGGAAAAGACACCTGCTTGGAGTCCAATAGGTGAATGGGGGTGGGGATGGAAGTGATAGGTCAGAGAGGAGGGTGGGAGAATGTAGAGGAGACCGCATCAGACACAATAAATGATATTGGTGGATGTGTAGGTAAAGCTTTGTTGAATGTGGAAGGCTCCTTTGAGGCCTTGGATGGAAGTGAGGGAGGAGGTGTGGGTGCAGGTTTTGTAATTCCTGCAGTGGCAGGAGAAGGTGCCAGGAAGGGACGATGGGTTGTTGGGAGGCGTGGACCTGACCAGGTAGTCAAGGAGGGAATGGTCTTTGCGGAAAGCGGAAATGGGTGGGGAGGGAAATATATCCCTAGTGATGGGGTCTGTTTGGAGGTGGTGGAAATGTCTTTGGATGATGTGGTTTATGCCAAGGTTGGTAGGATGGAAAGTGAGCACCTCGGGGTTCTGTCCTTGTTACGGTTGGAGGGGTGAGGCTTGAGGGCGGAGGGGCGGGTTGTGGATGAGATGAGTTGGAGGGCATCTTTAACCACGTGGGAAGGGAAATGGCAGTCTCTAAGAAGGAGGCCATCTGGTGTGTTCTATGGTGGAACTGGTCCTCCTGGGAGCAGATATGGCAGAGGCGGAGGAATTGGGAATACGGGATAGCATTTTTGCAGGAGGTAGGATGGGAAGAGGTGTAATCCAGGTAGCTGTGGGAGTCGGCAGGTTTGTAAAAAATGTCAGTGTCAAGTTGGTCATCATTAATGAAGATGGAGAGGTCCAGTAAGGGGAGGAAGGTGTCAGAGATGGTCCAGGTAAATTTAAGGTCGGGGTGGAATGTATTGGTGAAGTTAATGAATTGCTCAACCTCCTCACGGAAGCACGAGATGGCGCCAATGCAGTCATCAATGTAGCAGAGAAATTGGCCATGCTAAACTGCCTGTAATGTTAGGTGTAGGGGAATGGGTCTGGGTGGGTTGCTCTTCAGAGGGTTGATGTGGGCTTGTTGGGCCGAAGGGCCTGTTTCCACACTGTAAGTAATCTAACCTAATTTTAACCTCCGACACTCCAGCGAGAAAAGTCCCAGTCTATCCAGCCTTTTCTTACAACTCAAACTCTCCATTCCTGGCAACATCCTCGTAAATCTTTTCTGAACCTTCTCCAGCTTAATAATATCTTTCCTATAACAGGATAACCAGAACTGGACACAAAACCCCAGAAAAGGCCTATACTAACGTCCTGTATAACCTTAACATGATGTCCCAACTTCTACACTTAAAAATCTGAGCAATGAAGGAAAGCATGCTAAACACCTTCTTAATCACCCTGTCAATATGTGATGCGAACTTCAAAGAATTGTGTACCTGATCCCCTAGGTCTCTCTGTTCTATAGCACTATCCAAGGCCCTATTTTAGCTACCCAAAATATACACAGTGCTGTGTTTCACAAATTTACAGTCTATGTTGAAGAGTTTCAGGTATTTCAAAACAGATTACAAATAACTCCTTTTTGTTGTTAATCTTCATATTAACATTGGGCACCATGGCACAGAAGAAAATGGCATATGTTGGTGTGCAGTCGTCATGAGTGAGGGTATTGATGACAAACCTTGATGAACCCAAAAAAAAGGAAATGGGGCTTGAAATACACGGTACTGCATTAGGTGCTCCTGATGTGGTCTTCTCCATATTGGGCAGACCAAACGTAAACTTAGGGAATGGCTCACCGAGCATTGCAGCCAGGCCTGCAGGGGCCAACTGGACATCCTACTCACCACCCATTTCAATTCCCATTCCCACTCCCTTTCTGACATGACCATCCTTGGCCTCGTCCATTGCCACAACAAACCACACCACAAGTTGGAGGAACAACACCTCATCTTCCACCTGGGCAGCTTACAGCCCGTAGGACTCAACATTGAGTTCTTCAATCTCACATAACCTCCCTTCCGATCCCCTGATTCCCTTCCACTGCTCCCTGCCACCAACTGGATTCATTCCTCCCATTGACCAACCAGGTCGTACCCTCTACCTGTTTTCACATATACCCACTTCACCATCCTGCCTCCACCACCTCCTTTATCTGCAGCTCCCTCCACATGCCACCCCCAGTCCTGAAGAAGGGTTACACCCAAACATTGACTTCTTCTGATGCTACCTGGCTTGGCTGAGTTCCTCTAGCCTCCTATGTGTCTATTTTGGATTCCAGCATCTGCAGTTTTTCTTTGTCTCCCATGTAAACAGCATACAAACTCTGTGTTGCCTGCTAATTTACAACGTTGCTATGTGAAGCCAGCATTAACCACACAGTGGAGTGGCTGCCTGCCTCAGGTGGGGTGTCAGAGTATGTACAAGGACAACATCAGCTAAAATAACCTGCATTCTTTCGAGGGGAGGTGCTTTCTGGCTGGAGGTGGATGCTGCAAAACTGCTTGCTAAAGAGTCTGGACAGGAGTGGTGGAACAGAGAGAGAGAGAGAGAGTGATCTCCAAGAATCTCTCAACCTGGCACTGGGTCACCACAGTGAAGGAGGAACAGGAGAAGAGACATGTGATTTATCCATCAGGAGCCATGAAGACAAACTGACTGAAGACAGGCCAGATAACTGAGGTGGTGAATGCCAGGAAATAAACCTTTCACATTTGGTCATTCTTTATCACCCTTTCTGCTGTAAAATGGATATATGCTATTGATGTTAACATTGTGAATAATAAGGTGCAATTTTTAAGTGACTTCACGTGTTTAACCTTCTTCATATCAAACTGAAAAATTGTTCACTGGATTTTTGATGCATACCAATGAATACACCAGGGTTGCTATGAGTTCTTTGACACCTAATATTGCAAAAGTTCAACAACCTCACAGGAGTGGCCAGGATCTGTCACAGTGACTGCTGAATACATTACACACCTACATTTCATCTTGCAACAATGTCCACTGATCATGACTCAAAAGTAACATTCATAGCTTCACGTCACCCTCACACACTGCTGCAACTGTCACACCCAGATCTCACAGCTTGCATTCTCTGCCAATTCTTCAGTCATGACAACCGCATGACAAAAGCACATTGTGTCATGCTGACTGACTGGAGCCAGTTTCAGATGCCTGTCTTTTTCCATTACAGAACAGTGGGGTACCCATTGCTGAGCTGCATGAAATATGCCATATCATTTATAAACTTGGTGTAGAATCTTTATTTTGCATTGGATTTACTTTAGCCAAGCGGGCAGTGTGATGGTGTGCGACGGGGAGGGGCGCGGGTACTGTGTGTGAATGGAGAAGCAAGACTGAGTTCACGCTGACCAGTGCAGACCTGGGGCTTGATGGTGTCTCCTTATTTTGGGAAGGTCGTGCAGAATGCAGCAGACTAACACAATTCCTTGTACCCAATTTGCTGAGTTCCACAAGGCTCCTCCAAATAAATCCAGGCAGCAAACCTATAGGGTCAGCAAACCATTGGTTGCTCCATTACATTTCACGCTTATTGTATAGATGCTGAAGACAGGGATCAGGAGCCAAGTCTCCAAAGAATCGCTATTGTCACTCGGTCTCAGATACATGTAACTCAGAGGAGGACCATGGCAGAATAAAAGTATAACGGCTACTGGTGGGATCATGGGCGCCAATGTGCATGATTCTCTGAGTATCGGGGCAGAGCAGCTGACCACTGGGGGAGCAGAACCTGCTTCAGTCGGGTTACATCTCAGATTTGACCCATAAATGCCCGCAAGGCAAGCTTGTGCTGTCATTAGTGCCTGACACCCATGGAGCTCCCAGCAATCCTCACAAAGCCACAGACTCACTCTAGCTGCCTCTCCCTGTGAAGAGGGAGTTAAATATATTCAGCTCTCTACCAGAACAGATCCTCAGTGACCTCCCATATGTAAACAACTGATGGCAAGCTGCAAACATTATCTGCTCCAATCTGAAAGGACTCAAATGCATAAAGATTGATGGCAAAAGCCACCTTCAGAGCCTCCAGGAATGCACTCCCTGGTTCTGGCCTTTGGCTGAAGTAAATCAAAGATTTGAGTGAGCAATTGTAAAGTTGCCATAGTCTTAGCAGGCCATAAGAAACTTGAAAGGGTTCAGGAAAGATTTACAAGGATGTTGCCAGGGTTGGAGATTGAGCTATAGGGAGAGGCTGAACAGGCTGGGGCAGTTTTCCCTGGAGCATCGGGGGCTGAGGGGTGATCTTATAGAGGTTTATAAAATTATGAGGGGCATGGATAGGGTAGCTAGACAAAGTCTTTTCCCTAGATTAGGGGATTCCAGAACTAGAGGGAATCGGCTTAAGGTGAGAGGGGAAAAATTTAAAAGGGATCTAAGGGGCAACTTTTTCATGCAGAGGGTGGTGCATGTATGGAATGAGCTGCCAGAGGAAATGATGGAGACTGGGACAATTACAACATTTAAAAGGCATCTGGATGCATATATGAACAAGAGGTGTTCAGAGCGATATGGACCAAGTGCTGGCAAAAGGGAATAGGTGAGTTTAGGATATCTGGTCAGCATGGACAGTTGTTTCAAAAGGTCTGTTTCCATACTGTACATCTCTCTGACTCTATGACTACTCTCTTATTAAATAGAGGGACAACTGGAGCTGGTTTAACCTGGGGGTCACCATGACTCAGGCAAGCATATCAACACAGGTGGATATGACTAGCTGTTAGGATCACTTTGTCTGTAACTCTCTTCTCCCACTCCCCTCAATAGAATTAGGTATAATCTCTTTTCAACTCCCTTCTGCAAAAGCCTGGCTGCAAACAGAAACCTTTTTTAAAAAGTTCCCTTGTGGGACACAGGTGTCATTGGCTGACTAGCATTTATTGTCCAACCCTAGTTACCCTTGAGAAGGTGGTGTTGAGCTTCCTTCTTGAACGGGAGCACTCCAAGTGCTGTAGGTTGACCCACAATGCCCTTCGGGAGGGAATTCCAGGATTTGACCTAGCAACAGAGAAGGAACAAAGATATATTTCTGAGTCAGGATGGTGAGTGGCTTGGAGGGGACCTGAATGTGGTGATGTTGGAGTGTAGCTACCTGTAGGCCCAAGCCAAGAGTACTGATGCTCACAGTCAATATAGCCAAAATAAATCTCCTATAAAATTTATCCTGATCAACAGGTCAGCATCAAAAGTAGCTGCCAAGGTGCGAGAATATGGATGAGATTAGTTGCGCAATGTATTAAGTCACGAAAGGAACAGAAAGTTAACAGTCTCTGTAATGTCATACATTTAAGCCACTGGTGTCTAGTTGCCTTGGGCGACGGTATGTTCTTTCAATTAGCACCATGTATTTATCAACAGTGAAACAGTATTCATGGTGATAGAATGTCAAAAGTATCAGTTCCTGTTTCTCAATCAGGTCAGGACAATCTGATTCAGTGCAGCTGGTAGAGATGTGGCCTGTATTATAAACTGACAACTTAAAAATAGTGAATAATGGAGCTAAATATTTTTCTTTTTGGAAAGTTGAGAAGTTTGGGTGTTCTGTGCTAAAGTAAAAGTGGCAAGTCTACTGAATCATGAGGAGAGAACATCATTCATTTCCTACATTGAAAGTTACCATTCAATAACCAACATCACGTACAAAAACTGAAGCAATATTGAATAGTGAGTATGACAATGGAACTCAAATATGTATTATGTCGGCTCAATGGTGGCTAATCTCAAAGTCTGTCAGTGGGGTTTCTTTGTACAAATTCTGCACCTACAGCTTGGTTAGGTCCAAATTCTGAAGGATGTTTGAGTTCAGTTCAGATTGAGAAGAGTTGTATACAAAGCTGTTATATAGTCAGCATTAAAATTATAAAATTTGTTCAGGCACTGTCAATAAATGGGTCTCCGAGATGGGCATATAACTGAATTTGGGTTGCAAGATGAAAAACTAAAATTGACTTATGGAATTTATGGCACCTCTAAATGGCAAATGCAGTCATTTCAAATCCATCAACCTTTTTTTACTCTAACTAAACACAAACCTTAATGTCTTTTCCACTTCATAAAACACTCAAGTCAGTAACACATACTCACTTTGTTTCTGATAAAGTCGAATTCCTGACAAACAACATGTGATAGATAAAAGAAACAGCCCCTGAATTGTTTAATTGCAGAGGTGACATGAGAATGACTGCCCTTGACATCAAGGCTGCAGTTGACTGAGTGTAGCATCAAACAGCCCGAACAGAACTGGAATTAATGCGAATTAGTGGAAAACTCTCTGCTGGTTGGAGTTGCATCTGGCACAAAGGAAAATGGTTGAGGTTGATGGACGTTAGTCATCTCAGCTCCAGGACATCTCTGCAGGAGTTCTTCAGGGTGGCATCCTTGGCCCAACCATCTTCAGCTGTTTCATCAATAACCTCCCCTCTATCATCAGGTTAGAAGTACGGATATTTACAGATAATTGCTCGATGCTCGGCACCATTCTTAACTCCTCAGATACAGAACCAGTCCATACCCAAATGCAGCAAGGCATGGACATTATCCAGGTTGGAGCTAAAAAGTGGCAAGTAACAGTGGGAATGACCATCTGCATCATCTCATGACATTCAATGGCATTACTACTACTGAATCTCCCACTACCAACATTCTGGGAAGTTATCTTTAACCAGAAAATAAACTGGACTAACCATTTAAATACTATGTCTACAAGAGCAGGTAGGAGGCCAGGAATATTACAGGAATACTCAAGTCCTGACTCCTGAAAGCCTGTCCACCATCTACAGAGCACAAGTCAATAATGTGATGGAATACTCCATAATTGCCTGGATGAATGAATTCCAACAACACTCAAGAGGCTTGCTGCCATCTGGAACACCATCCCACGGCTTGGCATCACATCCACAAGCATCCTTTCACTCCACCATTGATGTTAAGCAGCAGCAGTGTGTTCTATCTACAAAGTGCACAGCAGATATTCATCAGAGATCCTAAGACAGCACCTTCTAACGGACAAGAGCAGCAGATACGTGGGAATATCAGAAACTACAAGTTCCCCTCCAAGCCACTCAATATCTTGACTTGGAAAGATATTTGTGTTCCTTTACTGTGTCTGGGCCAAAATCCAGAACACACACACACACACACACACGTTGTCTACCTACAGAACATGGACTACAGCCACTCAAGAAGAAAGATCACTAAATCCTTCTTCCATGCAATTAGGTAGGGGTCATAAATGCTGGCCCAGCCAAGTGATGCATATATCCAATGAATGATTTTTTTTTAGTTATGTGGGAGGTGAGGTTTCTCATAAAGGAAAGAATAAATTGCAGAGTATTCAGAGTCAATAGAATGCTGCATTGCCATGTCTGTGTAAGGAGTTCATTTATGGTTATTCTTCAAGCTTGCAAAAATTGTAAAGAAAATTTCACCTTTGAATTTCTCTTGAAAATATTAAAACCACTTTACAAGCATGATTTGGAGATGCCGGTGTTGGACTGGGGTCCAAAAATCACACAACACCAGGTTATAGTCCAACAGGTTATAGTCTAATTAAACCTGTTGGATTATAACCTGGTGTTGTGTGATTTTTAACTTTACAAGCAAGTTACTTTGAAGTCCCATTACTGTCATTTGATTAAACAACAATAAGGTAGATGACCAAGTGACTATGGTAATTAGGGAGAAATGTTGGCAAACACTTTCAATAACTTATGTGAAGCACATAGCTGCTCTTAGTAATTCACTTGGAAATTAACAAAGTTTCCATCTTGGAGCAGGACTTCAATCCAAGGCGATGTGACTCTGACCTAAAGTGCAAAGGTGAAACCACCAAGAGCTATTGGATTTCTTTCACATCAGGGAGGAGAAAGTGAGGACTGCAGATGCTGGAGATCAGAGCTGAAAATGTGTTGCTGGAAAAGCGCAGCAGGTCAGGCAGCATCCAAGGAGCAGGAGATTCGACATTTCGGGCATAAGCCCTTCTTCAGGAATGGCTTCTTCAGGTATTCCTGAAGAAGGGCTTATGCCCGAAACGTCGAATCTCCTGCTCCTTGGATGCTGCCTGACCTGCTGCGCTTTTCCAGCAACACATTTTCAGCTTCTTTCACATCAGGAAGGGCAAAATGGAATAGTTTATTGCTACCAAGATCACCAATGTGTAAGGTAATAGTTGCCATTGCTGCTTTCATTGCATTGAACACCTCCAAGAACAGGTTAACAGATTGTATATCTCATCGCTTTTTATTGAAATAGCAATAGGCAAAGGCTTTTTAAAGTTAGATGTGAAGTGGTTTGGGATGTTTGCTTGCTATGACATTTTCAGCACAACACCATGAGGTTGTGAATAAATTGTAACAGCTTCAAATTTCACCATTGTGATGCTTGTGGTTTGAATGAGTTAAATTAAGAAAAACCTTGCAACTTTTCACCAGTTAGCAATGAATATTTTCCACTCTTTGTATGCAGTCACTTGTAGTCCATGTACATTTATCAATAGGTCCTGCATACGTACAAAATTAATTTGATGCCCATCCAACATCTTTGCTGGTCACAGACAAAAACAAAAACAACTTTGTGCCCTCCTGTTAACCTCTGAATTGGAGGAAAAGCATAAAAATAGCTTTGTGGCATTTGCTTAGATTCAAACTTCTTTTGCACAGCGGTAGAAAAATGCTGTTATCTGTATCTGAGGATCGAAAAGTACAACACGTTCTCTACTGCAAGCCACTTACAGTTAGATATGGTACACTGTGGTCAAAGCTGCAGTTACCATCACATGTTTTTTTTTAATAACTTTGCTTCTCTGGACTCAACAAGATGAGAGCAGACAATGTTGGTGATTATTTCCTTTTGCTAATTTGGATACGATTATCATTGAGAACTCGACAGGTGAAATCATTCAATGTTCACTCTACTTAATCCACTTTGCCTTAACCCTAAACCCAGCCTACCCACCACTCGTTCTGAAGAAGCGTCAAGAGTAGGCTTGAAACAATTAACAGGAAATTCGACGTTTTGGGCCAGAGCCCTTCATCAGGAATGGCTCTGGCCCGAAACGTCGAATTTCCTGTTCCTAGGATGCTGCCTAACCTGCTGTGCTTTAACCAGCAACACATTTTCAGCTCTGATCTCCAGCATCTGCAGACCTCACTTTTTACTTGAAACAATTAACTCTGATTCTCGCTCCATACCCACTGTCAGACATGTTGAGTTGCTCCAGAACTTGCTGTTTGTTATTTCAGAGTTCCAGCATCCACAGTTCTTTGTTTTTATTGTAGTAATCGCAATTTGGCTGGTATGAAGTTTTCCAACTTTGTCTCAAACAAAGTCTTTCAGTGGGATTGCCGATTTATTTTGTTTAGTGACAACCAGTGTCATTTAACAGGCATGTTTTCTTTTCTTTTCAGAACTGTCACGCCTTTCGTCATTTAAAACTATTTTTGTCTCGTTTGTCACACAACAGCTCCATTCATTTCCCCAGCGCTCATAATATGAAACTTGAGGATAAATTAAGCATTGTTTAATGAATAGAAATATGGTTCCTGCATGAAGTGTTAGGGAAATGCAAGATTCTTGCGCCAATCACTTTATGCTGAAGATAGCATTGTGGTGCGTATCAGTATGAAATCGCTGATCAATAAACTTTCCTATCTAGAAGGACAGGGGCGAAGTGGAAGTCAAAGTTGTGCACATCTGAAATTGCAAACAGCTAAGCATTCAATGCCTTTGCTACACTGAATCTGATCTTCTTTAAATTCTTCCCAAAATAACAATCAATGACTCAATTGGGATTATTTTTACCTCAGTTGTCATGAGACAATTTCATTCATTCTTCAAGCTCTGAAACATAAAAATGGGCATAAAATATGGGTTGCTTCGTCAATGGCAGTGTGATTCCTGCATAACCAACAATGATATCTTTGTATGCCACAGATCTAGGAAGGTCACTGTTTATTTTTGCTTAAATGGTAAACTCAGAAAGCTGAGAGTAGTAGAGTCAGAGAGTAGTAGTGTCATAGCGATGTACAGCATAGAAATAGACGCTTGGGTTCAACACATCCATGATGACCAGATATCCTAAATAAATCGAGTCCCATTTGCCAGCTTTTGGCCCATATCCCTCTAACCCTTCCTATTCATATACCAATCCAAATGCCTTTTAAATCGTGCAATTGTACCTGCCTCGACCACTTCCTCTGGCAAACCATTTCATACACACACTTCCCTCTGCTGATAAAGTTGCCCCTTAGGTCCCTTTTAAATCTTTCCTGTCTCACCTAAAACCTATGCCCTCTAGTTTTGCACTCCCCCACCCTGGGAAAAGATCTTGGCCAATCAGCCTATCCATGCTCCTCAGGAGTTTATAAACCTCTAGAAGGTCACCCCTCAGCCTCCGACACTACAGGGAAAGTAGCCCCATTCTACTCAGCCTCTCCCTATAGCTCAAACTCTCCAACCCTGTAAATCTTTTGAGAACACTTTCAAGTTTCACAACATCCTTCCTGTAGCACAGAGTCCAGAATTGCATACCTTGTTCCAAAGTGGCCTAATCAATGTTCAGTACAGCTACTACATGACTTCCCAACTTCTATAATCAATGCACTGACCAATAAGGGCAAGTTTACCAAATGTCTTCTTCACTACCTTGTCTAGTGCAACTCTACTTTGAAGGAACTATGAACCTGCACTCCAAGGTCTCTTTGTTCAGCAACACTCTCCAGGACTTTATCATTATGTGTGTAAGTCTTGCCCTGATTTGCCTTTCCAAGGTGCAGCACTTCATATTTACCTAAGTTAAACTCCATCTGCCACTTCTTGGCCCATTAGCCCATCTGATCAAGATCTCATTATACTTTAAGGTAACATTCTTTGTTGTCCACTACTTTTACTAACCATACCTCCTACATTCACGTCCAAATCGGTGGACCCAGCGCCGATCCTTGTGGTACATCACTGGTCACCGGTCTCCAGTCTGAAAATGAACCCCTCACCGCCGGCCTCTGTCATCTACCTTTGAGTTTGAACCAATGAATGGCTTTTACCTTATTAGTTGAGTTGACTTTCCTATTTCTGATATGATGGTGATAGTTTTCTGATATTTGAATGCACAGCTGCACATAAGAATCTCTTTACAAGAATTAATGGACCCCATCTTGTGCTGAAATTCATGTTTGGAATGGAATAATCAAATGAGTTTCCTTTCCTTGATGTTTTAAATGAGACATTGGCCAAGAGATTCTCTGTTACTGTCAACCAGAAAACTCTCTTCATTGTCGGTATATACATTGGGGGTACACAGTTGTCTTCTAAGATTGGCCTCATTGGTAACAAATGAAAAGCATCAGTCTGCATCAGATTATCCTGGAAAGGTGAGGTATCTCGGACATTTAAACAATAGATGAAGCTAGTTGTTTCACGCTGCCACTACGCAACAGAAACACCACCGACAGGATGCTGCAGTCAATCCAAAAAGACATTCTGCCAGTCATATAAATTAGTGCTGTGGTATGTGAATTTCTGGGCTGGTGGGATGCTAGGTATGTAGGCCGTATGTCCCAAAGATTGTTGGATCAACCACCTTCAGCTGCTTCATCAATGACCTTCTCTCCATCATAAAGCCAGAAGTGGGGGTCTTCACCAGTGACTGCAGAATGTTCAGCACCATTCATGACTTCTCAGATACTGAAGTAGTCCATGTCCAAATGTGGTCAGAGCTGAACGAAACTGGACTTCCGGCTGAAATATAGTGAGCAACATTCGCACCACAGAAATGCCAGGCTACAACTATCTGCAGCCAGAGACAACCTAACTATCACTCCTTGACATTTGATGACATTACTATCATGGAATCCCCCATAATCTACATTACAGAGATTACCAGACCATTGACCACAGGCCAGCAACAGACAACAGCATGTAGGACACACCAGCGGCTCCTCTTCTGATGAAGATGTGTAGGAGGATGACTGAAAACAGGAAAAGAGGAAAAGCATTAAGATGGGGGAGGAGATGAGCAATTCACAACCAAAGCTAGACATTGCGAGTGGCCTGATGAAACCCTACCTCCTGCTGTCAGGTTTCACAAAGTACCCATTGCACCACAGCTCACGCTGATGGGAACAGTGATGCTCTGAACCTGGAGCAGACCATTACAAGAGCTTGGCACTCATCCGGCCTGGATATTCTGCTGTGCAGAGGCAATTCCACCATCCCCGAGGCTAAGGAGGTAGTGGGCGGGCGCCTCCTCATAGGAGGAACGTTTCTCTGAGACTAATTAACATATCATGTCCCGGTGATAAAGAGCAAATGGCTGGCTGTCCTGCAGCAGCTCCCATTGCTGCTGGGAACGTCTCAGTCGGTCATTCTGGTTGGAGAGTTCAACTGCATGATCGATGTGCTTGGACGATCCTGAGGAGCTATTAGCAAACTGGATGGCACATCCAGATTCCTGATGGACATGGTTAAAGATGCCAAGCTGCACGACATTTTCAGCACCCCTGCAGATGGAATGCAGCACAGATATACCTGGTCGCAGTCAGGCGGGTCCATTCCCTGTTTGTGTCTTGTGTGTTCTAGGTCAGATCCGTTGACATCAAACCATTGTTCTTCACTGGCCATTGGCTCCTGCTGGCTGACTGTCACCAACAGGACTTCCAATGGGATGGCAAGGGAATGGGGAAGCTGAATGTGAAACTGTTGACCCCAGAATACATTCAGGAACTCAAAAGGTATTTAAAAAGTTTCCAGAGGAATGGTGGTAAACAGTCAGGGAGAATATCAAGAGAGCCTTGACACTCAAAGATGTTCAGAAGGTGGGTGAGAGAGGGAGGTGGGGGAAACTGTCCAAACTCCAGAAAAGCTACAGAACTTGCTCCTGCCTCAGGTGATGGAAGTTGATGTCATGGAGGATCTTCAGGAGATGAAGAGCCTGCAAGCGTTGCACTTTGCCTCAGAGCCCTGCAAGATAAACTTTCAGTCCAGGGTCCTCACTGTGGATCAGGATGAGATGTGCTCTTCTTCCTCCTTCTGGAAGGTGCACAGGGAGAGCTCTATTGGATTCAAGATGGCACCTAAGCATGGCGACATTTTACAAACTATCTAGAGTAGATCTTATTCTTATATATCTTATAGAGTCATAGAGTCATAGAGATATACAGCATGGAAACTGACCCTTCGGTCCAACCCGTCCATGCTGACCAGATATCCCAACCCAATCTAGTCCCACCTGCCAGCACCCGGCCCATATCCCTCCAAACCCTTCCTATTCATATACCCATCCAAATGCCTCTTAAATGTTGCAATTGCACCAGCCTCCCCCACTTCCTCTGGCAGCTCATTCCATACACGTACCACCCTATGCATGAAAAGGTTGCCCCTTAGGTCTCTTTTATACTTTTCCCCTCTCACCCTAAACCTATGCCCTCTAGTTCTGGACTCCCTGACCTCAGGGAAACGACTTTGTCTATTTATCCTATCCATGCCCCTCATAATTTTGTAAACCTCTCTAAGGTCACCCCTCAATCTCCAATACTCCAGGGAAAACAGCCCCAGCCTGTTCAGCCTCTCCCTGTAGCTCAGATCCTGGCAACATCCTTGTAAATCTTTTCTGAACCCTTTCAACTTTCACAACATCTTTCCGATAGGAAGGAGACCAGAATTGCATGCAATATTCCAACATTGGCCTAACCAATGTCCTGTACAGCTGCAACATGACCTCCCAACTTCTGTACGCAATAATCTGACCAATAAAGGAAAGCATACCAAACACCTTCTTCACTATCCTATCTACCTGCGACTTCACTTTCAAGGAGCTATGAACTTGCACTCCAAGGTCTCTTTGTTCAGCAACACTCCCTGGGATCTTAATATTAAGTGTATAAGTCCTGCTAAGATTTGCTTTCCCAAAATGCAGCACCTCGCATTTATCTGAATTATACTCTATCTGCCACTTCTCAGCCATTGGCCCGTCTGTTACAGATCCTGTTGTAATCTGAGGTAACCCTCTTCGCTGCCCAGTACACCTCCAATTTTGGTGTCATCTGCAAACTTACTAACTGTACCTCTTCTGCTCACATCCAAATCATTTATGTAAATGACAAAAAGTAGAGGGCCCAGCACCGATCCTTGAGGTACTCCACTGGTCACAGACCTACAGTCTGAAAAACAACCCCCCACCATCACCCTCTATCTTCTACCTTTGTGCCAGTTCTGTATCCAAATGACTAGTTCTCCCTGTATTCCATGAGATCTAACCTTGCTAATCAGCCTCCCATGGGGAACTTTGTCGAATGCCTTATTGAAGTCCATATGGATCACATTTACTGCTCTGCCCTCATCAGTCTTCTTTGTTACGTCTTCAGAAAACTCAATCAAATTTGTGAGACATGATTTCCCACGCACAAAGCCATGTTGACTATCCTGAATCAGTCCTTGCCTTTCCAAATACATGTACATCCTGTCCCTCACGATTCCCTTCAACAACTTGCCCACCACTGAGGTCAGGCTCACCGGTCTATAGTTCCCTGGCTTGTCTTTACCGCCCTTCTTAAACAGTGGCACCACATTTTCCTCCAGTTCCACTCTCCTAAACCTCAATTCTAAGTCTATCAGGATTACTAACAGTGTTCTTTTAAATTATTTTCAGGTTTAAAGATTCTATGACCAATGAGGCTTGACTACTGATGCCAGAATTACAAGACCAGGGGAACTGAGGGCCGACTGGTTTCCTGCAAGCCTGACCTCCTTGTGGAAACCCATAACCCAGGCACGAACAGCATAGCAGCAAGACATGACTGCACGGTCACCTGACAATGAGGAGGCCCTACCAGACCGACTGCAAGACTGCATGGAATGGTCATGAATGAGATAGTACCCAGGACCCAATGGATGCACCTACCTTCCTTTCCAATGCTAGAACCACAAGCCTTGAGGCCTTCTGGTCTCTTGCAGGCCTGACCTCATGGAAACCGGGAACCGAGGCCTGACCAGCACTGGAACATGGAACACAGTGACCCGATGTCGAGGAGACCTGACCGAACCAACCACAAAACCCCTCAGAACACTCAAGTCTGTGACAGGTGCCCAGGACCGTACAGGGACACAAACTTACCTTTCGGAGCAGCAGACCTCCCTCACACACACCCAGGATCGACTAAGAGCAGTCACCTCTCCAGGAAATGCGGGAGATATGCTGGAATTCAGGTGAGACTGAAACCAAGGGACTATAAGTCCCCCTTCCCCAGCATACTCCTTGCAAATGTCCAAGCCATTAAAAACAAGTGGATGACCTTAAAGCTAGACTCATCTTCCAAAGGGAATTGCGAGACTGGTGTATGCTCTACTTGATAGAAACTTGGATCACTCCTGCTACGTCTGACTATGCCTTAAAATATAAGGATTTCTCAGGTCACGAAATGGACCACTCAGCATCCTCTGACAAGGCAAGGCATGGTTGGGTCTGCCTCCTAATCAATACCCATTGGTGCTCAGATATGGTGATCCTGGTGAGTTAGTGCTCCCCTGACCTAGAATACCAAACAGTGTAGGGCCGTCCCTAATATTGACCATGTGAGCTCACCTCTGTCATTGTGATCTACACTCCACCCCATGCAGAAGTGAAGGGTGCACTTGACGAAGCATACAATGCTACAAACAATGTTGGGACAGAATACCCCGAGGCTTTGCTCATCGTAGTCAATGATTTCAATCTGGCCAACCTCAAAGGTATGCTACCAAAATGCCATTGACACATCTCCTTTCTCACCAGAGGTCCAAACATCCTTGACATCAAAAATGTCTGCTGCCCCATTCCCTGCTGCATTTTGGAAAAATCAGATCACAACACTTTGTTCCACCACCAGGCTTACATGCAGCTATTGAAATGTGAGGACCCAGTACAGAAAGTAATGTACTGTTGATTTGAGGCAATGGAAGGGCTTCTAGAGGACTGCTTAGAGTCGATGGACTGGTCCATATTCAAGAACTCAGTGGCCAACGTAAATGAGTATGCACCGCCTTCAAAGGCTTCATTAGTAAGTGTAAAAGACTATGTGTCAAAGATGTTGACCTGCATGTTCCCCAACCAGAAACCACGTATGAACCAGGAGATCCACTCCCTACTGGACTCCAGGTCTGCGCTGTACAAGTTGGGCAACACTAACCTATACAGGAAATCCAGGCACAACCTTCGCAAGGCCATCAGAGTCACCAAGAGGCAATACCAAACTACGCTGAGACACAGAACAACCACACAGACAAGGCTTACATTTCGTGAACTGAGAAATCCTTACATATTTTGAGGCATAGTCAGACGTAGCAGGAGTGAGCCAAGATTTACATAACATAATGGACCACAAAGCGAAGTCAAACAGAATTGTGGGCAACAAACTCAATGCATTCGCTTTGTACAGAAGGTCAATGATGCCACCTATCCCATCGACCTCAGATGCACCGGTATCTGCGGTAACCGCACCAGACCTTAGGTTGGCCTTCATGAGAGTGAACCCACAGAGAGTGATTGGCTCAGATGGAATTCCTGGCTGTGCACTTTGATCCTGTGAGGACCAGCTGGTGGGAGCATTCAAAGATAACTTTAACCTCGCCTAACTATTGCCTGAAGTCCCTACCCGCTTCAAGAAGACCACCATCATCCCGGTGCCAAAGAACAAATCATGCAGTTTGCCTCAACGACTACCGCCTGGTGACTCTGACCTTCCATAAATTATGAAGTGTTTTGGGAGATTCGTCATGGTTCATGTCAATTCCAGCCTCCCAGATTGCCTTGATCCTTTGTAATTTGCCTACCAGTGCAACTGGTCCACAGCAGATGCCATCTCCCTGGCCCTACACTTATTCCTGGATAACAAGGATACTTCTATCAGACTCCTACTTATTGACTACATTTCCACCTTCAACACCATAATTCCAAATAAACTCATCTCTCAATTCTGAGACTAGGTTTCAGCTCCCCCCTGCTGTAGCTGGTCCCTCGCCTTCCTGACCCATAGACTACAATCGGTAAGAATAGGCAAGAACACCTCCTCCACCATAGTCTGCAACACCGGTACCCTGCAAGGTTGTGTATTCAGCCCCCTACTGTACCCCCTATACACTCATGACTGTGCGGCCAAACTCCATCTCAATTCCACTTACAAATTTACTGACAGTAACACCATTGTAGGTCGAATCTCAAACAATGATGAGACAGAATACAGGAAAGAAATTAAGTGCTTAGCAGAATGGTGTAAAGACAACAATCTCACTATCAATGTCAGCGAAACAAAAAGAGCTGATCACTGAATTCAGGAAGTTGAGTGGAGGGCACACCCCTGTTTGCATCAATGGTGCTGTGGTGGACATGGTCGAGAGCAGCATGTTCCTGGGAATGACAGTCACCAACAATCAGTCCTGGTCCATCTATGCCAACTCAATGTTCAAGAAAGCGTAACAATTTCCTCAGGAGGTGGAGGTAATTCGGCATGTCCACAAGGATTCTTACCAATTCTTATAGCGGCACCACAGAAAGCATTCTATCTGGATGCATCTCAATGTGGTTTGGCAACTGCTCTGCCTAAGACCCCAAGAAACTACAGAAAGCCGTGAACAATGTTACGCAAACCAGCTTTCCACCCATTGACTCTGTGTATGCTGTCCACTGCCTCAGCACTGCAACCAACATGATCACAGCCCCCTTCATTACCATGGAATTCCCCCTTCATTATATTCTGTTCCACCCTCTTCCATCAGGCACGTTTGAAAACACATACCAACAGTTTCAAGAACAGTTTCTTTCCTGCTGCTGTCAGAATTTTGAATGGACCTCTCATAACTTACCGCTAATCCTTCTCTGTGCCTTCTCTGTAGTTGTAACACTGTATTTTGCGCTCTGTTCTAATACCCTGATGTGCTTGTGTCAGGTATGATTTGTCTGGATAGCACGCAAAACAATACTTTTCATTGTATCTCGGTAGATGTGACAATAATTAATCAAATCAAATCAACCTGTCCTGATCAGTACAAGACAAGAAGCATTGACAAATTGTGTCTTTTTTTCAGCAATGTCCTCTGGTTTATCAAGCTAAGTGCACTGATGTCACTGGTGTAGTTGATGCACATGTATCGGTCTGTTTATCTTACTTGGCGGGTGGCACAGGTGTAATCTAGCAACACCGCACCTACCCTCCCCCGCCTCACCCCAGAAACCCTGTCACTAATTGTGGACTGGTTGATTACCCATTTGCATGCCACTTGCTCTTCCATTCCTACTCAGGAAATCGTCAGTTATTTTTTATTCATTCATGGGATGTGGGTATTGCTGCCTAAGCCAACATGTATAGTGCATTTCCAAGATAAGACGATGATGAACTCCCTTCTTGAAGTGTTGCAGTGTTTAGGGTGGACAGCTACACAATGCTGTAGGGAGGGAATTCTAGGACTTGAACTCTGACATGAATTCAGGAGCTGGTAGGATACTGGTGATATCACTGGATGAGTAATCTTAAAACTCTAATTCATATTCTAGCTACCCAGGTTAAATCCCAGCAAGGCAGATAGTGAAATATGAATTCAACAAAAATCTTGAGCTAAAAAGCTAGCTTATTGGGAACCAAAAATGTATATTTGTTGTTAGTCCTAGAAAAATTGGAGTCAATGAAGAAATCTCTCAGCTGATTGGAGTCAAACTAATGTGTGAAGAAATATACTCATTGCCAATTTGGAATTGTCAGTCAGATTTGCAGTGTTGTGCAGTTGTCTATACTGGATGCAATATGTAATGTACACAGAGCCCTGTTCATGCTCTGATCCTGTTTCAATTCATCAACATGTGATATTATGGTTTGTTTTTAAAGAGGATTGATATAACTAAAAGCTTACTATAAATATAAAATCAGTGACTCAAGAGTGTGGTGCTGAAAAAGCACAGGGTGAAAGGGGAAAGATATAAAAGAGGCCTAATGGGCAACTTTTTCAAGCAGACGGTGGTATATGTATGGAATGAGCTGCCAGAGGAAGGGTGGAGGTTGGTACAATTGCAACATTTAAAAGGCATCTGGATGGGTATATGAATAGGAAGGGTTTGGCGGGATCTAGGTCGGGTGCTGGCAGGTGGGACTAGGTTGGGTTGGGATATCTGGTCAGCATGGACGGGTTGGACCAAAGGGTCTTTTTCCATGCTGCACATCTCTATTACTCTATGTGATAGCATAGCCAATCATAAGTTGCATTGATGTTACCTTTGAGGTAGACAAACTCTTATGGCTGTACATCTCTATGACTCTATCAGGAATGAGGCTAGGAACCTCGCGGGTGGAGAGATAAATGGGAGGGGTTGTGGTTGGGGCTGGGGGCAAGGTAGCTGAGAGTGCAATAGGTGGATGGAGGTGGGGATGAAGGTGATGGGTCGGATGGGAGGGTGGAGCAGCTGGGTGGGAAGGAAGATGGACAGGTGGGACAGGTCATGAGGACAGTGCTGAGCTGCAAGGTTAGATTTGGGGTAAGGTGGGGGGAAGGGAAATGAGGAAACTGGTGAAATCCACATTGATGCCATGGTGTTGGAGGGTCCTGAGGCGGAAGATGAGTTGTCCTTCTTCCAGGCGTCGGATGGTAAGGGAGTGGCGAGCTGGAGGGTTGGAACTTCAGAGCACTTCAGAGAACGCCTCCAGAACACCCTCACCAACCAACCCCACCACCCCCTGGCCAAACACTTCAACTCGCCCTCCCACTCTGCCAAGAACATGCAGGTCCGTGGCCTCCTCCACTATTCTCATGACCTGTCCCATCTGTCCATCTTCCTTCCCACCTATCTGCACCACTTGTCCCTCCAACCTATCACCTTAACCCCACCTTCATACACTTATTGCACTCTCAGCTACCTCCGCTCCCCAGACCCTACCCCCAGCCCCACACCCTTCCCATTTATCTCTCTACCCCCGAGGTTCCTAGCCTCATTCCTGATGAAGTTGATTTTCCTGCAACTCGGATGGTGCCTGACCTGCTGTGCATTTCCAGCACCACATTCTTGACTCTAATCTCCAGCCTCTGCAGTCCTCATTTTCACCTAAAATTAGTGACTGGCTGGCAGAGTCCTGTGTGAAATATCAGATTCAGGGAAAGACTAGAAGATATAGATAACAAAGGGCTGCCAATCCACAACCTTCTCAGATGGACAAAGGTAAAAATCACACAACACCAGGTTATAGTCCAACAGGTTTATTTGGAAGCACTGGCTTTTGGAGCGCTGCTCCTTCATCATGTAGCTGTGGAGCAGGACCATAAGACATAGAAATTACAGCAAACGATCACGGTATCATGCATGCAACGTATGTGATATATTGAACGAACCTAGATTGCTGTTAAGTCTCAGAAAGGAAGCCACCTCCTGCAGGGTATACAACAAAAGGATAAAAATGGACTGCAAACCATGGTCTTTCTGCATTAGTGGTTTAACATGCACGTCTGTGATGTCTAGGTTTGAGAACAACCATTAAGTACCCTTCCTCTGCAGGTAAGGAAAGAGAAATACCACTGACTCCGCATGTTGCGGGACAGCCACCATTGAAAGTAGCCAGAATAAAAGAATGTCAATGATCCTGCAAAGCCAAAAATAGCTAAATTGATTTCTGAGCCACTAAAATCCTTCCTCCAAGTACCACCCAAGGTAACATGTGCAACTTTCCTCAGTCCACTCTTCAAAAACAACTCAGAAACTGATCTATATATCTATTACTGGATTTACTTCTTATCTGTGTGCTTGTGTGTTGCATTAGATTATTTCTTCATGTGTATAGTAATTAATAAACTCACTCTTTCGCTAATTCAAAAAAGTCTGTGTAAATTGGTTTTTTGTAAAATTTAATTTAATTTTTTCTAGAAGCAAGTTTTTCTTCTAGAACAAATAAAAGATCCTTTCTAACTTAACCTTGTTGTGACCAAGCAAGATGTGATGTAGAATTTTTCATGAGGAAGATATTGAAAAGGAGCCACCGATCATCGCCCCACCCACCTCAGGCTTGTAAGTTGCCAGGGTTGGAGGGTTTGAGCTAGAGAGAGAGGCTGAATAGGCTGGGGCAATTTTCCCTGGAGCATCAGAGGTTGAGGGTGACCTTTAGGGGTTTAGAAAATCATGAGGAGCATGGAGAGGGTAAATAGACAAGGTTTTTTTTTTCTCCAGGATAGGGGAGTCCAAAACTAGAGGGCATAGGTTTACGGTAAGAGGGGAAAGATTTAAAAGAGACCTAAAGGGCAACCTTTCCACGCAAAGGGTGGTGTGTGGATGGAATGAGCTGCCAAAGGAAGTGGTGGAGGAAGCGGTACAATTACAACATTTAAAAGGCATCTAGATGGGTATATGAATAGGAAGAATTTAGAGGGATATGGGCCAAATGCTGGCAAATGGGACAAGATTAATTTAGGATATCTGGTCAGCATGGAGGAGTTGGATTGAAGGGTCTGTTTTTATGATGGTTTTTGTGCTGTGATTCTATGACAACTTGCTACAAGGTGACATTTGATCTAGTGTGTACTTCAGGTGAAAATTTACATCACTGAAGATGGAAAAAGTGAGGACTGCAAATCAGAGCTGAAAATGTGTTGCTGGAAAAGCGCAGCAGGCCAGGCAGCATCCAAGTCTGATATGGCTAGGAAGAACTGTTTGTTTAGTGTATGGATTCTTCTGTGGATGAAGAACAGAAGAGGTCCTTTGCAGGTCTGTGAGAGTGTTGTCCTGAGCTGGGGTAGGTCTAATTGCAGGGAATGTAGGTAGCGATGCATGGCTGCAAGTGTGGAGCGGAGGATCCGGAGGGAGGTCTGTTGCTGGAGGCTTCGGATTTGTTGTAGGTCCATCACTGGAGATGGAACTAGTATCTCTCCTTGTTCCCATTACACTAAGCTATGAGCCCTCCCCACACATGGAGGAAGGTATAGATGGTCTGATTAGTAAGTTTGCAGATGACACTAAGATTGGTGGAGTAGCAGATAGTGAAGGGGACTGTCAGAGAATGCAGCAGAATATAAATAGATTGGAGAGTTGGGCAGAGAAATGGCAGATGGAGTTCAATCTGGGCAATTGCAAGATGATGCATTTTGGAAGAGATTAAATTCTCGAGAGAATTATATGGTAAGTGATAAAGCCCTGGGGAAAATTGATGCGCAGAGAGATCTGGGTGTTCAGGTCCATTGTACCATGAAGGTAGCAATACAGGTCGATAGATTGGTCAAGAAGGCATATGGCATGCTTTCCTTCATTGGACAGGGTTTTGAGTATAAGAGTTGGCTGGTCATTTGCAATACTGTGTACGGGTTCTGGTTGCCACATTTACAAAAGGATGTGGATGCTTTGATGAGGGTACAGAGAAGGTTCACAAGGCTGTTGCCTGGTATGGAGGGTGCTAGCTATGAGGAGAGGTTGAGTAGATTAGGATTATTTTCATTAGAAAGACGGAGGTTGAGGAGGGACCTGATTGAGGAATACAAAATCATGAGGGGTATGTACGGGCTGGATAGCAAGAAGCTTTTTCCCGAGTGGGGCTCAATTACTAGGGGTCACAAGTTCAAGGAGAGAGGGGAAAAGTTTAAGGGAGAGTTGGGTAGAAAATTCCTTATGCAGACGGTGGTGGATGCCTGGAACACATTGCCAGTGAAGGTGGTAGAGGCAGGCGCGATAGCATCATTTAAGATAGATGAATGGGCAGGGAGCAGAGGGATACGATCCTTTGAAAATAGGCAATAGGTTTAGAGAAAGGATCAGGATTGGCACAGGCTTGGAGAGCTAAAGGGCCCGTTCCTGTGCTGCAATATTCTTTGTTTTTTGTTTGTTCTCTTTGTTTACTAAAATAATCATTCTTTGATCAGATCAGAACAAGGAGAAACTGCCTTGGAAAGATTTACATTATCAATCATCAAAACTCAGACCTTGCCTATGTCCTGTGACAGTTTGTGTAAAGTTGTCTTACCTAGCTGATGAAACACTGTCTTTCCCATGACAAAAGTACATGCCAGCATTATAACTTCACTGGAAAAAAAAATTACCAAAGTTATTTTCCAAATAACAGGTTACAATCTTGGCATCAGCATTAATTTAGTACAATGATAAAATACCCACAGACATCCTTCCTTGTACCATGGAGTGATGCAACATCATTTGCAGTATGTTAGTCAATCCCAGTCACTCTACAGCTAATAAAAACACACGGTTCAGAAGTAATTTATCATGCCTGCCTTGACATTCTTACTGAGCTACCAGTTATGTCCTGCCCTTTCCCATAGGCCTGCCAATACTTTTCAAGTAGAGATCCGATTCCCCTTTGAAAGTGACGACTGAGTCTGTTTATACCACCCTGTAAGGCAGTATAATACATAGAAGAACTCACAAAGGTAATAATAAAAGACTTTTCATCTCTGAATCCCATCATCCCAGTCACTAATCTGGGTAATCAATGCTCTATTACGTTTAATTCAATAGTCATTTTACTTTCTTCGGTTGATATGATTTGATGTCCTTTTTATAGTACAGAACTTATAGTATAGTATAGTATACAGTATTTGGATGGTGATTAGGATGCTAATTGTAACACTGAGCAGTGTATCTGCATAAACATTTCTAAGATTAAAAATCACACTGCACCAGGTTATAGTCCAACAGGTTTATTTGGAAGTACTAACTTTCAGAGCATTGGTCCTTCATCAGGTAATCGGTGGGGCACCTGATGAAGAAGCAGTGCTCCGAAAGCTATGACTTTCACATAAACCTGTTGGACAATAACCTGGGTGTTGTGATTTTTAACTTTGTTCACCCAGTCCATCATTGGTACCTCCACATCTTCTAAGATTGGTAATCTAAACAAAGGAGCCAGCAAATGTTTGAGGGTACAAGTTTATATTTAGAGCTCAGAAATTCGAGATGATGTCAGGAAGCAACTTCTTTTCCCTGCAAATCTATGAAAGTAGGTAAATTAAAAATTTCAAAACCAGTCAATACCATTTGACAGAACTGTGGCAAGTATATGCAGGTAATGTAGAGATCTGCAAAGATTAAATGGAAGGCCCAAAACAGGGGAATAGTCTTCTAATGATCTGTTCTTATAAAACATCAAACGTCTGAAATGACATCTCAGAGTTTGAGGAATTATATTGATTTGCTGGAACAGTTCTTTGGGATGCACTGCAACTTGTGGCTGATGAAAGATTTTGGCCAAACAAACCAATAGCTGTCACTGTTCATGTCGTATCAACACACCAGATATTAAGATTTAGTGAACTATATTTAATGGTCACGATTTTATCTTTTACACTTATGTGACTCTCTTGGGTTGATTCTTTGGTGATTGGTGTTTCATGAATGATTTCAAGTTATTTCGGTTCTGTGCAGTAAGTATCTTCTTTGTCTTTACTTACTGTGTAGGTGATGGGTGCAAAGACTTTCAATAAGTCTGCTTTTTCTGCAGTTTCATTCTTAAATGGGAAACCTGCCACATGGACAGCTGTAACCACAATGTTGATACAGTCTGGACTCATACCACATGCCATCTGGATGGGTTGTCATATAGGTGTTGTGATGAGTGAGGTGGGAAAACTCAGAAAGTCTGTTTAATCCAGATGTTCAGTCCTCTTCTAGGAGAGGTCATTGACCTGAGGCACACCACTTTGGAACCTTTTGCCCTCTTCTAAAGGTGCAGTATAAATGCATGCTGTTGTCACATTACCTTACAGACATTAACCAGGCAGTAGAAAAGCTTCAATAGCTGGGCCATTTAGGATTCGAAATCAACCTTCAGTGGAAGTCATGGGTTCTAACAAAATATTTGTTTCATTGTTAACCTCAATCACCGGCAGAACAAGACTTGTTAATGAATCGCAACCACATTATAGACGCAGTTCGTAATGTGTCATTGAAACAGTACATCTTTTGAAGCTATAGCAAAAACATCCGAGTGAAAATATGGTTCACTAGTCGCGTCTCTGCTGAGACATACGCAAAAGGACAGTATTTGCATGATCTTCAGACTTTGCACTTATTTGAATTAGAAACCAAAGTGCAGTTCTGCATGCGTATGATACTGCTATTGGGTTGAGCAACAACGTCAACAATAGCCCCAAAAGACAGAACTTCCTTTTTTGTGGTATCATGAACTCACATCACCCAGTTCTGTTTGAGCAAACAAATACTTCCCCCCCTCATCTCACCCCACCCCAACACCAGAGCTCTTACATATATATCAGTGCGATCTAAGAGGAACAAGAAATAGTCAAAGAAACGTGAACAGAACAGCAAGTGAAGCAGTGCCTCTAAGGCAAGTCAACTAGTCGGAGATGCCTGAACTCACGCTCCCTCAGAATACATCAAGCAATTTGGAAGAAGTCTACTGCAACTGGAGCTCTACTAGAACAGAAGAGACAGAGAAAAAGAAAGCAAAGAACCTGTAAGTATTACTCTTACTAGGCATTTCCAAATTACAGCATTTCTAACTAATTTCTACAAATTAGTATTATGCCAACATGACTGACTTTCCCTCCCAAATTGCACTTTAACAGTAAATGTGCACATTTGCAAATAACATAAACCATTGTGTTCTTTTATATTAAAAACATTTAAACTCAAACAGAGCTATGGATACCTTAGGAAAGTCAGTTGTAATGTCTTTGAACAAATATTTCTCATGTACATTGTTAACTTCTCTGCTTATTTATAAAATTACATGCTGCAGAAAGGTAGGTGCAGATTACAATGCAAATTAGAGTTGTCCTGTACTCTGAATACTTTACTGTTAATCACTGTGTTAATCAAATATGAAAATATCATTCTTTTACTGGGATCCAAAATGAAAAATTAATGCAAATTATTTGAAGACAAAGATGAAACGTCAGCAGAGCTCTAAATGACTTCAACACAGAGGCTTTATCTATAAAGCATAGTCTGCCTGCATTAGTCTATCTATATCTCAGGCCATTTCAACAGCTCATCTTCAGAGGTCACCCTGTTCCATTTTGTCTAAACCCGTATGTTCTTCATGCACTTTACTTCGGCTTCTGGTACTCTTGAGATAACTTACTGCTTGCTAATTGTATTCCATTTCTTTAAACAACATAGGATATGAATTTTATATTTGAGTAAAACAAACCTAAATGAAGGAAATTCTAATGAGCACATCTTAAACAGATTGCTTTAATTATTTTAATTATGATTGTTTAATTAGAAAATCTTCCTTTGACAATACTAACACTTGCTTTTCTTAAAATGATGTTTAGAACCAAGGACTTGAAGAGTCGGCTGCTTTCTGCGTTACTGAACTCCAATTCTGAACATTCATCCATAAGCTTTCTACCCAGGATGTCAGCGAAATTGAATCTGTCCATTGGGTGAGTACCTTATCATTCAAGCCTTTGACCACTGAATTCTCTTTGTCAAAAATATTTGATTGCAAGCTAAACATTGTATAATTGCAATCTGCAGTCTAGGATGTACTTTTCATATTATAGGAATAAAAGCGTTTACTAACAAGGAAAAAAAATTTCAGATCCAAGCTCATTTCACTGGCTAAGCCTAACACTCCAATGTTCTTTATTTATCCTATGTTTCATCTTACCAATATAAAAATCAGAAAGTCTGCTCATTTTAAACGTGTCTGCGTGGGTTTCCTCCGGGTGCTCCGGTTTCCTCCCACAGTCCAAAAAAAATGTGCAGGTTGGGTGAATTGGCCATGCTAAATTGCCCGTAGTGTTAGGTGAAGGGGTAAATGTACAGGAATGGGTCTGGGTGGGTTGCTCTACGGAAGGTCAGTGTGGACTAGTTGGGCCAAAAGCCTGTTTCCACACTGTAGGTAATCTAATCTAACAAATAAGTTAAAAGTTGCTTGAGTTTAGGAATTAAATATTCTAAGTTATTTCTTCTCTCTTTCTACAGACTCACTCATGAAGAAGCTATGCAATGGTCCAAGTCTTTGGACATTCTCCTGGCTGATCCATGTAAGTGATATTTCTTACTCTTTGATGAGTGCTGCTAGAATACAATTGCTTGGATTTTTAAAATAATAATAAGCAATAATTTGACTTGACATTTTCACTTCCTCCAGGTGGTCTTGCTGCATTCAGGGATTTTCTTAAATCAGAGTTCAGTGAGGAAAACATTGACTTCTGGTTGGTCTGTGAGGATTACAAAAAAACCAAGTCTTCTTCTAAACTGGGTTCCAAGGCTCAACATATTTATTCAGAATTCATACGGAGTGATGCCCCAAAACAAGTGAGTGTTTTTTCTTTTGTCAACAGAAATGCCATATGGGCTAAGCTGCATAAATAATGACAGATGAAAGCCACACAATTGATTAACCTGTCACTAATTTAAACAAAGTCCCAGTGAATGTGGTGTAAATCCTTTGTACAGGTGTTGAGACTGAGTCCCTTCACCATTTGTAACGGTATGGTAACAAAATTGAAGAATGTCATTATCGTCCAATCGACTCAAAAGAAAGCATCCCTAAATCTTTAGCTCATTGAGTTGCAATGACGAATACTACAGGTTAAGAAAGTGTGAGTCAGGTCCCAGCCCAATCTTGAGGGATGATATTCTATTCAACTATTTAATGAAAAGAAGCATCTGCACTCAGAAGAGTGTCTCCCAGACACTATTTTAAGCATTAAAACTTTAGTTAGAGACAACCTATGAGCAGACAGATATTTTCAAGTACATTGTTTTCAAGTGACCAAAGGGTTGGAAGGAGTCCTCACCTCTAGTTTTTTTAACTCTGATTTCCCCTTGAGGAAAACTAAATCTATTTGTGAAAATTCACCCCCAGTTGAGTCACAATTGCTGTAATGGACAGTGAGTGTGAAAATGACTGGGTACTAAACTTCAAGTCATTCCACAATCAGTACAAGTGCAAGCTACCATTGCAATCCCCGTGGACACTGCTGAAATAAGCCAATGTGGAGTAGATCACACACTAATCTGGACACAGCAGTTTGAACATGGCATAACGTAAAGCATAGGGTAAAAAATGAGGTCTGCAGATGCTGGAGATCACAGCTGAAAATGTGTTGCTGGTTAAAGCACAGCAGGTTAGCCTGATGAAGGGCTTATGCCCGAAACGTCGAATTTCCTATTCCTTGGATGCTGCCTAACCTGCTGTGCTTTAACCAGCAACACATAACCTAAAGCATAGTCTTAGCTTGAACTAGATTTGTGCAATCTGGGAAATTGGGTGCTCAGGCACCACTGGCTTTCAAAGTATAAAGTCTTATCACCCAATAAAGTGCCTCATGGAAGAATAGTGAGTCATTTGCCTAGTTCTGTTTTGCAGAATTGAATTGTCTAGCAACTACAAATGCATAAACACTTCTAAGATTAAAAATCACACTGCACCAGGTTATAGTCCAACAGGTTTATTTGGAAGTACTAACATTCAGAGCATTGGTCCTTCATCAGGTAATCGGTGGGGCAGCTGATGAAGAAGCAGTGCTCTGAAAGCTATGACTTCCACATAAACCTGTTGGACAATAACCTGGGTGTTGTGATTTTTAACTTTGTTCACCCCAGTCCATCACTGGTACCTCCACATCTTCTAAGATTGGTAATCTAAACAAAGGAGCCAGCAAATGTTTGAGGGTACAAGTTTAAAATTATATTTAGAGCTCAGAAATTCGAGATGAATCTTCATTGTCCTCGGAAAAAGACAGTTCTTTATGATAGATGGATGATGCAGCAGTTACTTAAACAGATGGTTGGGGAAATTGACTTAGTCCCGTGATGTCTAGTGATCACATCAGAGTTTTGGTCAGCTTGTAAAAGCAAATTATTCACAGTAGTGAAAAGAGGGAAAACAGAGAATGGTCTATTCAACAGATGTCTTGTTCTATCCATAGGTCAACATTGATGGCAATACAAGAGATTTGGTCAGCAAAAGCATTCTACTGCCAACCCCAACTTGTTTTGAGGCGGCCCAGCGAATTATCTTCAGCCTAATGGAGAAAGACTCTTACCCCAGGTTCTTAAAGTCAGATGCCTACTTAAACCTGATAAACAAGGCACAGGGCAACAAGAACAACAGTTAAATGAAGAATTCTGACCCAAAAATAAAGCGAAGTATGAAAGTCTAATTCTGTATCGCTCATTTCTGAGTGTACAACAGTACTTCACAAAGCTAGAGAGCTGGATCTGCTGGGAAATGGAAATTAAACCTGAAACTTGATATCAAATGAACAATGACTCCATATGCAACACAGCTAAGACACAATGAAGGACTAGGACAATCTTCAAGGACAAATGCTGTGTTTCTCAATGCTCTGGCATATGTGTGTAATTACAAACTTTCTCATCATTATCAAGACCATAGTTTTTTCTTCACGCAAGAATGTAACAGTGAACTTGTGACAAGTTTGTTTTAGTAAAGGGGCTGAATATTTTTGTGCAGGGGAGCATGAACTCATACTCACTGGATCTTAAACTGAAAAGAAAAGCATTTCCTTTGACAATTGCAACATAAGCTACGTGCTGCAGTTTTATCTGATGTTAGTGCAAGTCTCCAATACTGCATATCCTGATGCACAATCCTCTTTACCAAATGTTACGTAATATTCTGATGCAGAAAGAAGGAACTTGGGTGAAATAATGTATTTATTTATTATTTTATTTTTTTCTAATATTAAATGAAATGTTCTGAGCGTAGCATTATTGCAATGTCATGAAAAAGCCTGTAGATTGTAGATCATGCTAAACCTGTTGTTGCAGCTAATGGTAATGTATGACCTAAGTTCATTAAAACACTTTGGCATTTTGGATAGTCTGCAGTGTTTCAACTGCAAGTGGTGTCTTGCGAAGGCTGTTGCCATAATGTACAGTGATGGTGACTGCTGAGCCATGGTCATGGTCTGCAGGAACTATCTCAACTCATCCACTAGTGCCTGATTTGATTTCTGAGATTTATTGAATAAAGCTAGATTGCAGTCACTGCAAACATTCAGAATTTGAAATAACTTACCTTGAGCATCTATTTGTGGAAGTATGTATCTTAGCTAGCATCGTCTATGCAATAAGACAGATGTCAAAGGAATGCCATCTGACCAAAGTTAACGCACAGACACTGAAGGACGGGTGATCGAATGTTTTGTGAAAAGAAATTACACCCACTATATCTGCCTTTAATGCTATTAATGAGCTTCCTTCTGGAAATTCCATTAGTCATATGATCAACACCGTAATGATGAGCAAATTGGAGGATATGATTAGAAATCTGAGTAACCCTGATAAAATCGATCCTGATCATCAAATGTCAAATATCTATTCAGTCAGATAGCTTTACTGACAAGGAAATTATGACCATCACTCTTCCTACAACATTACTAAAAGATATTTTCAAGATTGATTGAATAAATGTTGGTTTATCCTGGCTTTCTAACCTCTGATGCTCATGAACAGAAAATAAAATATTTGTTGTTGTAATTAAACTGTCAAGACTATTCATTCTTTTACTAAGCTTAGCCGTTCTGTCCTAACAGAATTAAATAGTAGATGTTCCCCCATAATAATTGATGGCTTCAAACTATGTTTGATCTTTTTAGATCATCTATGATGTTTGCTTTACCATTTAGCAAATTTCATTGGCGATTGTGATATCTAGTTAGTCGAGTGATCCAACTCATTAATGCTTATCAAATAATCAAAGGCCGTAAATTGTGTTTAAAGCAATAATTAACATATGGGGGCTAACAATACTTAGAATATGGCATATAATACTGACAGTCTGTTACAAGGTCAATATTATATGCTTCTGGCCTAGAGTTTCCTTTGTTCACTAATTTTACTAAATGCAAGCATATAAATTGTAGTCTAATATTTAGCTCTTTGAAGGTCTTGTGGCACAATAGAGAGTTACCCTGCCTCTGAATCAAAAACTCTGTGTTTGAAAAGATTTACAAGGATGTGGCCAGGGTTGGAGGAATTGAGCTACAGGGAGAGGCTGAACAGACTGGATCTGTTTTCCCTGGAATATCGGAGGCTGAGGGGTGAACTTATAGAGGTTTATAAAATCATGAGGGACATGGATAGGGAAGATAGACAAGGCATTTTCCCTGGGTGAGGAAGTCCAGAATTAGAGGGCATAGGTTTAGGGTGAGAGGGGTAAGATATAAAAGAGATCTACGGGGCAACTTTTTCACGCAGAGAGTGGTGCATATGTGGAATGGGCTGCCAGAGGAAGTGTTGGAGGCTGGTACAATTTAAAAGGCATCTGGATGGGTATATGAATAGGAAAAGTTTGGAGGGATTGGGGCAGGTGCTGGCAGGTGGGACTAGATTGGGTTGGGATATCTGGTCGGAATGGACAAGTTGGACTGAAGGGTCTGTTTCCGTGCTGTACATCTCTATGACTCTAAATTAAGGACTTGATCGCCAAGAAATTTGGATTCGTAATGTGGCCAAACTGGTTGCTTGTTGACCTGCAAATTCTTCCAATACATGATGGATGGCACGGTGGCCAGTGTTTAGCACTGCTGCCTCACAGTCCCATGTTCAATTCCAGCCTCGGACATCTGTCTGTGTGGAGTTTGCATGGGTTTCCTCTGGGTGCTCTGGAGTCCTCCCACAGTCCAAAGATGTGCAGGTCAGGTGAATTGTCCATGCTAAATTGCCCATAGGTTAGGTGTGTTAGAGAGGGAAATGGGTCTAAGTGAGTTATGCTTCAGAGGATCGGTGTGGACTGGTTGGGCTGAAGGGCCTGTTTCCACAATGTAGGGAATCTAATTTTTAAAAATGCCAGATTTTGGAAAGGTGCAGAAGTAACAGTGTTGTTGTCATTAGTGCAAATAGTTTGGATGGAGCAGATTTTATCAGGTGTGGCAAGGAAGGATTCCTGACTCAGTACGTAGATAAGCCGACTGGAGGGGAGGCCCTATTGGATTTGGTGGTTGGCAATGAAGCAGGTCAGGTGTCAGATCTCTCGGTGGGAGAGCATTTCAGTCATAGTGATCGCAACTCCCTGACCTTCACTATAGTCATGGAGAGGGATCGGAGCAGATGGTGTGGGAAAGTATTCAATTTGGCGAGGGAGAATTCCAATACTATTAGCGAAGAGATGCGGAGCATAAATTGGGAGCAGATATTCTCAGGGAAATGCACAACAGAAATGTGGAGATTGTTTAGGAAGCACTTGCTGCACATGCTGGATAAGTTTGTCCCACTGAGGTTAGGAATGATGGTTCGGTGAAGGAACCTTGGATGACAAGGGATGTGGAACATCTAGTCAAGCAGAAGAAGAAATCTTACTTAAAGTTGAGGAGGCAATGATCAAACAGGGCTTTAGACAGTTACAAGGTAGCTCGGAAGGATCTGAAGAATGGACTTAGGAGATCGAGAAGGGGACATGAAAAAGCCTTGATGGAAAACCCTAAGGTGTTCTACACTTATATGAGGAACAAGAGGATGGCCAGAATAAGAGTAGGGCTGATCAGCGATAGTGGAGGGAACTTGTGCCTGGAGTCGGAGGAGGTGGGGAGATCCTTTATGAATATTTTGCTTCAGTATTCACTAATGAGGGGGACCTTGTCTTTTGTAAGGACAGCATGAAACAGGCTGATATTCTCAAACAGGAATCTTGAAAAACATGAGGATAGAAATGTCCCCTGGGCCAAATGGGATACACTATCCAAGGTTGGTATGGGAAGTGAGAGAAGAGATTGCTGCATCTTTGGCAAAAATCTTTGCATCCTCACTGTCCACTGGAGTAGTACCAGATAATTGGAGGGTGGCAAATGTTAATCCCTTGTTCAAGAAAGGGAATAGGGATAACCCTAGGAATTACAGGCCAGTTAGTCTTACAGCGGTGGTGGGCAAAATTATTGGAGAGGCTTCTCTGAGAGACAGGATTTATGATTATTTGGAAAAGCATAGCTTGATTAGAGATAGTCAACATAGCTTTGTGAGGAGCAGGTCATGCCTCACAAGCCTTATTGAATTCTTTGAGGATGTGACAAAACACATTGGTGAAGGTAAGAGCAGTGAATGTGGTGCATGTGGAATTTAGCAAGGCATTTGATAAGGTTCCCCATGGTAGGCTCATTCAGAAATTAAGGAGGCATGGGATGCAGGGAAATTTGGCTGTCTAGATACAGAATTGACTGGCCCATAGAAGACAGAGGATGGTAGTAGATGGAAAGTATTCAGCCTGGTGCTTGGTGACCAGTGGTATTCCACAGGGATCTGTTTTGGGACTTCTGCTCTTTGTGATTTTTATAAATGACTTGGATGAGGAAGTGGCAGGGTGGGTTAGTAAGTTTGCTGATGACATGAAGGTTGGTGAAGTTGTGGATAGTGTGGAGGGCAGTTGTAGGTTGTAACAGGATATTGACAGGATGCAGACCTGAGCTGATACATAGCAGATAGAGTCCAGTCTGGAAAAGTGTGAAGTGATTCATTTTGGAAGGTCAAATTTGAATGCAAATTACAGGGTTAAAGGCAGGATTCTTGGCAGTATGGAAAAACAGAAGGTCCACATCCATAGATCCCTCAAAGTTAACATCAATGGTCATAAGGTTGTTAAGAAGGTGTATGGTGTGTTGGCTTTCATAGCAGGATAATTGAGTTTAAGAACAGTGAGGTTATGCTGCTGTTCTTTAGAGCCCTGGTTAGGCCACACTTGGAATATTGTGTTCAGTTCTGGTTACCCCATGATGTAGAAGCTTTAGAGAGGGTGCAGAGGAGATTTTCCAGGATGCTTCCTGGACTGGAAAGGGAGGTTGAGGGAGGGCTTTTCTCATTTGGAGAGAAGGATGAGAGGTGACTTGATAGAGATGTACAAAATTATGACAGAGGCTTAGATAGAGTGGATAGCCAGAGACTTTATTCCATGGCTATCACAAGGGGGCACAATTTTAAGGTGATTGGAGGAATGTTTAAGGGAAATATCAGAGGTAGGTTCTTAACACAAAGAGTGATTGGTGTGGAATTCATTGCCAGCAGTGGTAGTGGAGTCAGACACATTAGAGACATTAAGTGACTCTTGGATAGGTATATGAATGATGGTAAAATATAGGATACATAGGTTGGTTTGATCTTTGAGTAGGATAAAAGTTTGACACAACATCAAGGGCCGAAGGCCCTGTCCTGTACTGTTCTATGTTCTATGTTAAGAAATGTCTCACAGAATAGAATCATAGAATTGTTACAGCACTGAAGAACATCAATTGATCCATTGTGATCATACTGGCCCCTCCTAGGAACAATTCACAACTAACTAGTTCTACTTCCTCTTCCCACATCCAGACATATTCCTCCTCTTCCAGTCTTAAAGAAGAACAGGGAGGTATGGAGACAGAAAGAAGTAGGGTGGGTATGCAGAATTTGATGCCTAGGCAGCTGAAACCATGGCCACAACTGGTGAAGAAAGTGAGCACTGCAGATGCTGGAGATCAGTCAAAAAGTGTGGCACTGGAAAAGCACAGCAGGTCAGGCAGCATCCGAGGAGCAGGAGAATCGATGCTTCAGGCATAAGCCCTTCATCAGGAATGTGGGGGCTGGGGTGGGAGTAGAGGTGGAGGAAGGGCATTGTGAGATAAATAGAAGGGGGTGTGAGGTTGGAGGGAAGGTAGCTGGGAAGGCAATAGTAGACATGGAGGGAGTGGAGGTGGTGACAGGTCCGAGCAGAGGGTGGAACGGATAGGTGGGAAGGAAGATGGACAGGTAGGACAGTTCAAGAGGGCAGTGCCAAGTTGGAGGGTTGAATCTGGGATGAGATGGGGGGAGGAAAGACGAGGAAACTGGTGGAATCAATGTTGGTGTCGTGTGGTCAAGACAGAAGATGAGGCGTTCTTCCTCCAGGTGGTGGATGCCTTGGATTTTAGCAATGGAGGAGGCCTGGACTTGCATGTCCTTGGCAGAGTGGAAGGGGAGTTGAAGTAGTTGGACGCAGAGCAATGGGGTTGTTTGGTGATGTGTCCCTTGAAACTTTCCGCATCCTGTCCCCCAACTGTAGAGGAGACCACATCAAGAGCAACTGACTCCCTAGATGGAGGTGTTTGGATGTGCAGGAAAATCTTTGTCAGATGTGGAAGAATCCTTTGGGCCCTTGTATGGAGGTGAGTAGGGAGGTGTGGGCACAGGTTTTACACCTCTTGTGGTGGTAAAGGAAGGTACCAGAAGTGGAGGGTGGGTTGATGGGGGGGGGGGGGAAGAGGTACAAAACCTATGACCACACCTCCCCCCTCACCTGCATCCAAGACGCCAAAGGATCCTTCCATATCTGGCAAAGATTTTCCTGTACCTCCAAATACCTCACTTACTATGTCCATTGCTCTGGATGTGGTCTTGTCTACATTGGGGAGACAAGATGCCAACTCGCGGAACTTTTCAGGGAACATCCCTGGGGCACACACACCAAACAACCTCACCATCCTATGGCCACCCACTTCAATTCCCCCTCCTACTCTACCGAGTACATGCAAGTCCTGGGCCTCCTCCACCACCAATTCCAAACCACCCGACACCTGAAGGAATAAAACCTCATCTTCCGCAGTAGGACCCTCCAATTACATGGCGTCAACATTGATTTCACCAGTTTCCTCATCTTCCCTCCCCCACCTCATCCCAGATCTAATCCTCCTACTCCACAAAACCTGAACTGTCCTACCCGTCCATCTTCCTTCCCATCTATTCACTCCACCCTCTGCTCCAAACTATTACCATTACCCCCCCCCCAACGGCATCTACCTATCACCTTCCCAGTTACCATACACCCCAGCCCCATGCCTCCATTTATTTATCTCTCAGTCCTCTTCCCCTCCCCACATTCCTGATGAAGGGCTTATGCCCAAAATGTCAATTCTCCTGCTCCTCAGATGCTGCCTGACCTGCTGTGCTTTTCTGGCACCACACTTTTTGCCACTAATGATAAAGTAGTTAAAATTAGGAATTCACAAAAGACCAGAATTAAAGGAGCACAGATATCTCAAAGGGTCTGGATTTGGAGAAGGTTCCAGAGATATGGCAGGGCAAGGACCAGAAGGATTTCGCAATTTTGAGATCAAAATGTGGCTTGATTGGGGCCAGCCTGCACAGGGTTGTTAAGGGAACAGGAATTGCTATGTGTTAGACATGGGCAACTGAGAATTGAATGATATCATGTTCATGGAGGGTAGAATGATGGAGACTCATACTGTCAAGACTAGAGGGAAAGAGAAAAAGGTTGAGGGTTTTAGCAGCAAGTAAGTAGAGATAGAAAAAAGTTGCGTAATGCTCCAAAGAAATTTAGAATTAAAGCTTATTTTTACTACAGTTAGCACTTCATTAATCAATGAAACTCCCCACACAAAGAAGCATACCAAAGACTTAGCCGATTTCTCTCACATGGAGGAATGATTTGCACCATCATCGAAAAGGGTGGTGCTGGAATGTACTGTAAGTTGAAAATTGTCAGATACGGCTTGGGGAGCTGGATTTAACTTGAGAAGAATGTGCCAATTGTAACAACTTCAAGTTTTGACAGTACGTTGGGATTTCAGTTATGTGTGTTCAGTCAGAATCTACAATCTAACATGGACAACATGAGAAAACACATTTGCCATGAAGCTCAGTAGGAGCATTAATGATAAATACTGCAATCCTTGAAATCTTATCCTTGTGCAGGGTCACAATCTTTACAATAAACAATTTGAAAGCACTGTTCCCTCCCTAGATGGTGAAGTTTGTGCAGATGCTACAGACATCCGGTTTCCACTGATTATAGAGTTCAGGCAATATAATATCAGAACCTGCAGCCTTGACCATGACAAGACCAACAACAACTTTGTAAAGTTCCTCCAGTAGAGGTTCAATATCAAAGCTTTTTTGTGGTTCTGAATAGTGTCCCAAGCTTCCTTAAGACTGCGCTCTCCCAAAAGTACCAAGGTAATCCTTTATTCACCTTTCAAACTGTTTACAGCATTTGGTGATGAATCCTCTGCCCATTTTCAATTGAGTCATTTTCTTGGCTGATGAATCTATTGCCTGTCTGATGCCTTCATACATGTGCCCCTGGAATTCCATATGTGAAAGGACGTTTGGATACACAAGTAAAATCGTAATCAGTAGTCATTGGCACATCATCTCGCAGTCTGTTGGATTTTACTTCAAGCAGGGATTAATGCATCCACATTTAGCTCACTCAGAGGTCTCCTGTAATTAATGAGACCCAATTGCTTGGTTTTAATGAGAGATTAGCTGCGGAGATATTAGCTTCAAAGTAAGTCTTCATTTTTCCTGTCTTGCTTCTCATGTAATGAGAATGATATTATACTTGGTGTCTCAAAAATGTTCTACTTCACCTGTATTCTGCGTGGGAACTCTGGGGAGCACCTGTTCATTCAAGTCAAGGAACGATTGGTTCTTATCTAAGAAGTTAGATGGATAATCTTGAAATAAATGTATCCTTTCTGCTTTCAATGACATGGATTCAAGGTTTGCACCCGATCCAAAATGGTCCTCGTTTATCTTTCTCAGGCTATGACGTTTGAGACAGGAGGACAGTGCCTCATTGTCTGTGCCCATTCTTAGGTTGAAATCCCTCCACAGATAAAGATCTTCTGACTTCAGCATTCTGCTATATCAGCGTCAATCTTCTGACAGAAATGGCCTTTCATCTCTGTGATGTAGCAAATCATTGAGGGCATAAATATTCATGCAGTTAACTGACCCTATTTGGCTACAGTGTTAAATAGAGAGAGTATGCTCTGAACTATTTGTAGAAAATTTTATCGTAGAGAGTAATGAGTTGATAACAGCAAAGCATAAGCTTTGCTCAGGCATGTCATGCGAACATTTTCCATGTCAAATTAATGTTTATTGTGTCTTCTCAGTGATCCGTTCTGGGCAAGCCTCATCTCTGAGAGCTATGTCAATATTCAGTTCGTCATCCTCAGCCACTTTGACCCTGTTATCAACCAGGGGCAAGTCTCTGTCAAGACCATGCACAGAGTTGTGACATTCCAGCTTGCAAACCAAAGAGTTGACATTTTCTTTTTGCTTGGTTTGTTTCTTTGCTTGGAGTAATGGATTCATTCCACGTGTTAGCAGAGTCTCTAAGCTCCAAGCCACCCACTGAAGCACGCCTGCAATGACCATAATTGGGATTAACATCCTTTAGAGAGGAGAGGCATTTTCTAGTTTTGTTCTACAGCTGCAGATTTCTAAATGACTTGCATGCGTGGCTGGAAACTGTTCATCATGAAAAGTACGCAAACATTCAGTCAGCTTTCATAGTGGTCCTTTCAAGCTGAATTCTCATAAAAACAATTCAGTGCCAGGAAATAAAAAAAGCAGGATGTTTTTGACTTTCTTGTGATTAGCAAGTTAAAATGATAAGATCATGTCTGAACATTTTTGGTTGGTTGGTTAACGTGACATCCAGAACAGCAAGGTTAGGGCAGATTACTTACCTTCTGTTATTGCTCAGTTCATTGAAAAGGCTGTATCTCAGAACAACTAATGGTGCAATTTATTGTACATGTGCTCCTTTTCAGAAAACCTTGTGATTCCTTTGTTGTTCAAAAATACACTAATAAACATAGCAGGCAAATGATAATTGCAAAAGATGTTCATACTGGACTGTATCATTTGAATTTTCATTTGCAAAGGAATGGGAAACAGTAGGGAGAAGCAGACATTCATTGTGATTTTGACTGGGGTGCTCAGAGACAGGTTCCCTATCCCATTATAGTGTGGTGGGGAGGCTCCCAAAGCTGGACGGTCAATCAGAGATACACAAGCTGCAGTAATTTATAAGAAACTGAGGGGATTTTTCAACAGGAGATGCCATCTCAGTCACTTTTCTTAATAACAAGAACCAGTCACTGTCAGGATTGATGATGGATATTCCTTCTACAGGGCAGCCATCATGTCTCCCTAGCTTCAGGTAGAAAGGATTAGTCTCTCGGCCTGCCCAGAGCGGTAGCTCGCCGGCCTGCCACTGGATGCAGTAAGTTAAACTGAGATTCCATTCTCTCAAAAAACTGGAAGCCAATTGGAAAGTATCGTTCAACCTCCATTACTCACCCCTAAAGTCCTAACTATTTGTCTAGCTTGGAAGTGTAATTGGTTAACTTTGGAAATTGCATTTTCAGGGCTCCGTTGACTGTCAGTGCCAACCTCAGTGGGGTCTGCAAACCACGCAAGTTAGTGTCACATGAGCTTATTTCATTGTCAAGCTATTGGGAGTCACTCTACTCACATTCCTGTAAGCTGGATTTCTTCCATCAGTTTTAATCAAAATACATAACTACATAAATACGTAATACTGTTTTGCATTAATATCACAGTGAGTTGGCCACATACCATATTGCTTCAGATATTTCATCATTAGCCACAGTAATTATGAATATTTCTTGTGCAGTCCACTCTCTCCTTGCAGCATAGTTTTGTGCTCAATGAGGGACATTCGTGTTGGACAGATGAATACTTGGACCACAAGGTGTCAGTGTCAAGCATTTTCAGTCCTAGCCTGAGGCAGTCGTTAAAGTTTGGACTTTTTAAAAGTATTATTCTGCCATTCAAATAGCACATCAACATCTTCTGTAAATGTACCACCTTCCTTAATATCAGAGATCTGTGTCTTTTGTTTCTGCCTTATGGAGGTAGCCCAGATTTGACGGCTATCTTTTGTCATTAAGTGGCATCTTGCAAAGTTACAAAGGATTCCCATTGTGGCTTTGGTCTATACTTGGGCACAGATATATTGTCTCAGAAGCCACACTAGTGCAAAGTCAGTCAGCTAATGACTGGATGACTGGTAAGTTCAGCATTCCTCCAATGCTCCTTACATGTTATTACTTCATTGTGTATGTGGAATCTGGCAACGGGGCAGATGTCACAAGTTTGCATGAGAAAGCAGGATGTATCAGTTGACTATAAGAGTTTAATAATAGTTTAGGGCATTTTTCATCTGGACAGGTACATAACAAACAGAGAACTGTAAAGTAATACATACCAGTGTTCAAAATCACTACTGCATAGAGGACAGTACACCATTACATTTCTGATCCAAATTCATATTGATTGTTTTTGTTGAATAAATATTGACAGTCTCGTCATGTTCTATTGGATTAATTACAGGTAACTTGAGAGCATAAGTAGATTCATTTGAGATAAAAATTGAACTAAACAATATAGGTAATGGGATGATTTATGAAGTAAATTAAACAGTTGACAATTTTATTAAAACAGAAGATTAGAGGAAGTTCATTTCAATTCATCACACTGGGTGTTTTTATTCCTGTCGACTTTAGGTAGGGGAAATAAAGACTCATCAGCGAGTGGAGTTATTCGTAGAACAGTAGAAATGCAGAGATCAGCAGTATACCATACAATGTAGAAATTTAATCTACACCACGCATGTGATATCACTGACACACTCCTCTCGGTAACAAGACTGGTTCACAGGCTTGGAAGGAGGGAAGTTTTGAGTGAAGACCCCATGAGAAGCTAATACTATAAGAAACAAAAGCAGCAATTGTTGGCAAAGCTCAGCAGGTCTGGCAGCATCTGTGGAGAGAAAGCCAACTTAACATTTCAGGTCCAGTGGCCCTTTTTCAGAAGCTAGGACATTTCATTGGTCGATGATGGGGAGATGAACTGGGGACAAATGTCCAATCTTGGCATTCCAGGTTCCTGGTAAAAGGGAAGGTGCGGGAGTGGTGCGGTGGGGGTTCACAAGTCCAGGTCCAGGGAGGCAAGAAACAACATGGGGTGTGGGGGAAAGAATTGAAGGTAGGGCTGGGAGAGATGGTGAAGAACAGAGGCCTTGGTGGTTTTGGATTGGAGACCTCATGAGGATGGTTTGAGTTGGGGGGTTGGTCTAAGGGATTGAAGGGTGTGACAGTCGGAGTCGAGTGTGATTGGAATGGCCACTCAGGGAGGCCATTAGTTACAGCAGGAAAAGTGAAAGGTCTACCATTACACCATTTTCTGGGGTCGGCTGTCTCGTTCTCATGCCCACCATTCCCCAAACCACACCCAGTGAAAGCTTACAAAAGATAATAAGAGCTTGTAAGGAATAGAATTTTTATACAAATGCATGTAAATATATAAAATTACAGCAAGTTGAGATCTTTCTGATGAAGGTGGTGAGCTAATCCTCTGATTTTGCTCTTATTGAATCCAAGAAGATATTTCAAACTCTATTCATTGAGACAATAATTCTTCCAAGTCACACCCTGACCCTGAACTGTAGAACAGCATTCATTTCTGGGAACCACACTGTGGGAGAGACATAACTGAGTGCAATAAAGATTTACCAGAATATTTCCAGAGAACAATAGACTTCAATTACGGGGAAAAGTGGGTAAAGCTGGGATTGATCTCTTTGAAAAGACTGTTGAGAGGAGATTTTATGGTTTAGTTCAAAAAATCTGGCAGTGTATCCTTTTCTTATTAAATGTGAGAGAAACCTTCCTTCTGTAGCATGATAGAAAAATTCTTACTCTTTCCCAGGTTTCTTTCTAGACATTATGAAGAGTAACTGCAATCCATAAGGGAGTTGCCACAGCTAAAGCAAGTTGGTTTGGGCAACTTTAGAAATGCTTCAAATTTACACTTGTTTCTCTGTAAACACATTGTCTTGTGTTCTGTATTCTTTTCCTATTGAAAATAATTCTTCAAGTTTTTAGCATGCAGTCAATGAGCAGAATGTGATAAAAGGAGGATGAAGCTGAAAGCAATCTGGGAGATTTTATCTATTCAATAATAAACAAGTTCAACTAAGTGATTCTGCACTGTAAAAGGTGTCACTTTTCAGATGAGATGTTCAATTGAGATCTCACCTGCCTGCTCAGGTGGATACGAAAGATCTTAGGGCATTATCTAGAAGAACGGCAGAGGAATTATCACTAGTGCTCTAGTCAATATTCATGTGTGATTTGACATCACTAAAAATAACAGATATTCTGGTCATTATCATACTGCTGATTGTGGGAGTTTGCTGAACTTATTAATAGTTATGCTTTCCAAATTCCAACTATATTATTTTTATTACAAAACCATACTTTATTCATAAAAATATTATCTTTATGACATGTACAAGGTACTAAAACTGTTCTATACAGTCTTTACAGAGGAAAAAAATCAAACAAATTAGAATTTGACATCCCTCAGGGCTTTCCTACTGTTGCAATCAAAAGTATTTTTTACTCTTGCGGGACACTATTTATATACATTTTCAGACAACGCTTTAGTGCATTTCTCAGCACGTAGTCCTGGAACTTGGAATGTGCCAGTCTGCAACACTCAGTCAAGGTCAACACTTTATACTGGAAGACCAACAGGCTTCAAGCAGACCAAAGAGCATCTTTCATGATGGTCCTCCAGGCATGCTGTGCGTACTGGGAACAGCCCTTAGAATGCAGAGTCCTACATCATGGAGCTGCTTGAGGCAATGTCAATAAAAACCTGAATTTCTCTCTAGACTTTCTTTGCAAAGGCACATTCCAGAAGGAGATGTGTGACACAGTCTTTAACACCCACAACCACTTGGAGAGCAACATGCCGTGGTGCACAGAGTCCAGACACACATGAAAGATCTGACAGGTAGTGCCCTTCTCACTTCAGCCAAGTTACATCTTTGTTCTTGTTGAAACTACATTTCAGCCGTATGACATTGGCTGAAGTGTCTTTTGGTTGTCATTGAGTCATACAGCACGGAAACTAAGCCTTCAGCCTAACTCATCAACACCAAACTGGTTTCCCCAACAAAACTAGTCCCATTTGACTGTGTTTAGGCCTTTATCCCTCTAAACCCTTCCTATTCATATTTCTATCCAAATGCCGTTTAAATGTTGTAATTGTACCTGCATCTACCACTTCCTCTGACAGTTCATTCCATATATGCACAACGCTCTGTGTGAAAAAAACTGTCCCTTAGGTCCCTTTTAAATCTTTCCCATCTCACTTAAAAATTATGCCCTTCTAGTTTTGAATTACCCTATGCTAGCAGAAGGATCTTTGCTACTTACCTTATGTATTTGTATCCAATGTGAGACATCAATGTGGGAATATTGTTCAGACTTTAAATAGACCAAGAGAGTACAACAGAAACTCTGCAGTCCTGAAAAGTGCAAATACTACAATGTCCCTGCAGGTTCAATTGTAGAGTACTGCAATTGGAACTTCAAGATTGTGAATAGCATTATCTATACACAAGGCTTATTTTATTTTCTAATTTTCTATCTTAAGAAGGTAACCAATAATCCAACACTTTCACAATGCACGGAAAGCTCACTTTCAGTTTATTTTTTTCCTTCTCTTCCCCAATTTCCCATCCTATTGTGTTATACTTTCTCATCAACATTATGTTCCATTCCCTACTGCCCAAGCTATGGCCAATCATGATTGACTCGCTACCTGTCTTACGTCCCTGAAGGGAAATACCTCCAATTCATAAACATCTCCTTTAAAGGACTCCGGAAAGATTAGGAACTGGCTATGCGTAGAATTCTAGCCACACCTCTTTTGTTTTTAAACCATTCCGCATGAGTACAATCACATTACAACAGTTTAGCACTCTAGACTTAAAACTCTTTTGTGCAATGCATAACATTAAATTGCTAAACCTTTATAATTACAGGACTATCTCTCATCAACATGCATTGCCTTTCAGGTTAAGGTCAAGTTTGAATAATCTTATAGATATCCTACACACACCACCTGAATTGACCTCACCACTATTTCCTATTTCACATATTTACATTCATCAGCTCTCAGTTCATACCACTGCTGAGTATTACAGCATTGTACACATCATGGAAAAGGGAGCAGTTCAGTTTGAGTGCACATGGTCTGACCATTCAATTTCCCAACTTTGAAAATAATTTACTTGTGATGTCAGCCAGTGTGACAAGGCACAGGTTACCATATGTCAGAGTTCCTAAGCACAGCTAGGAGGCGGTAAACCAGCCGAATGTATTTGTAGGTGCAGCCGACAAGATCAGGATTCAGCTCAGCCCACGTTGATTACTCATTGTAAAACTACTGATCCATATTCAGTGCTAAGCTAGCCAAAGATGGGCAAAGTGCCAGAGGGCCGATGCCATCTAAAGAGAAGACTATGTTGCATTTTAATGATAAATGGACATCTCCAATCACTTTACAACCAATGAATTTTTTTTATTATTGAAGTGTAGCCACTGTTGTAATGTAGGAAGTGTGACAGCTAAAATGTACAGAACAAAGCCCCACAAGCAACTAGTTGACAGTAACCAGATAATCCACTCTTTTCCTGTCATACTAGTTGAGGAGGAAATATTGGTCAGGACATTGGGGAAAATATCCTTGCTCTTCCCGGAGTCTCATTTAACATCTCACCGGAAAGGCACCACCTCTAACAGTACTGCACTAGATTGTCAGCCTTGATTCTTGTGTTCAAGCCCAGGAATGAGGCTCCCATCCAAAATTTTGTGAGTTGGAAGTAAACAACTGAACCTCAGCTGATAGGTCATGGAAGTGAATGAGCAGCATTGTTCCATTTGCTATTGGTACATATTATATAAACATTCCCCTATTCTTATTCTCACCTATCAACAGCAATATTTTCACATGGCATCATTCCCTGCAGGGAGCGAAACAGCCAGTCATGGACATTGCTGTTATTTTTCTGAGTTGTACAGGTCTCAGGTTTACACAGAAATCCATAGAACTCAGAGCAATTGAAAATTGGACTCTATCAACCTTAATGTTTCACATGGGCTACTTTCCACCCAATGTCATTAAAACATCCATTCTTTCCACTTCACCGATACCTTGATAAAGCATTTCCATGAATCCAAAATGTACTTTGTGTTTTTAGGGATTAAGGCTTTGATTTTCAACCTGTACCCTCAATCGATGAAGTACACCTGACATTACAAACCCCATGCCTGACTCTTTGCAATTCCTCTCGAGAGTGTGTTGCTGGAAAAGCACAGCAGGTCAGGCAACATCCGAGGAGCAGGAAAATCAACGCTTCAGGCAAAGCCCTTCATCAGGAATGAGACCTCGGATGCTTCCTGACCTGTTGTGCTTTTTCAGAAACACACTCTTGACTGTAATCTCCAGCATCCGCAGTCCTCACTTCTGCCTGTTTGCAATTCCTGCCTCTCCAAGTCATATTTGGGGGCAAGTACAGGTTTCAGCCTCAGTAGGTCAACAATCAATTTTAACCAGATCCCAGTTAATTTCAAGACAATCTTTCATAGAATCATAAAATTGTGGAATCTCTAAAGTGTAGAAGCAGGCCATTCAGCCCATCGAGTCCATGCTGACCCTCTGAAGAGCATTCCCACTTAGACCTCCCCTCCCCGCTATTCCCATAACCCTGCATTTCCCATGGTCAATCTACCTAACCTGCACATCTTTGCTCTGTGGGAGGAAGCTGGGGCACTTTTCTTTTTCCCTGTTGACTGTTTTCTCTGGGACTGCTGCCAAGGACATTAAGAGATGGCTTCACAGCATGGGACACTGCCTCAAAGTCAGTGCAAAGTTCCATGTACATGTATCATGTGCTTAACTGACTTCCCCATTAATCACGCACTGACAATTCAATTCAACCACTCACTGTGGTGTCAAGTTCCCCCATTCTCATCACCCTTTGGGAACTGAAGTTTCTCCTGACGTGCAAACAACCCAAAATATATCACTCGTGTTCAAGGTCTCTAGAAGTTACAGTTGGAAACCACTGGATGCTCAATTTAAAAATCATGAGATTGCTTTTGACATTTGGACAGGTGTTTGCTCAGAATTCCCAGTGCCTCCATTGTTATAAATTAATGAATCATTTACCAAACCTTATTCAGAAAGCTTCCATGTTCCTGTATTATCATTCGTGTAAAATGCTTAAAACTTTCCTAGTGGTCTTCTTGATCTCAAGATGGTGACTATGTACTTTCCAGCCAAATATAATCATTATTGTAAAGTAGGAAACACAGCTGCCAAATTGTGCACAACAAACTCCTATGCGACAATGATATACCTCCTGCTGTTAGTTTAGGGGTATGGCTTGGCTTGGAGTTTGGTGAAAACCTGCCTGCTTTTCTTTATAACAGTGTTTTGAGGACTTTACATTCTCCATTAGGATCAACAATGCCTCAGTTTAATAGCTGTTCTCAAAGTTGAGACCTTCAATAGTGCTTTACTCCTTCAATACTGCAGCCTGAATTTAGATTAGACTAGATTCCCTACAGTGTGGAAACAGGCCCTTTGGCCCAACAAGTCCACACTGAACCTCCAAAGAGTAACCCACCCAGAGCCACTTCCCTCTGACTAAAGCACCTAACACTACTGGCAATTTAGCATGGCCAATTCACCTAAACCTGCACATCTTTGGACTGTGGGAAGAAACCGGAGCACCCGGAGGAAACCCACGCAGACACAGGGAGAATGGGCAAACTCCACATGGACAGTCACCCGAGGGACCCTGGTGTTGTGAGTCATCAGTGCTAGCCACTGAGCCACCTTACCGCCAATTTTGCAGACAATAAGCACACAGCAAAACATACATCCATCTGTTTAGAAATTCTACACCAAAGTGATTAAAGACCAAAGAAATGCACAAAAGTAACTGTATGGGCTCAATGAATATAGAGTAACTCTGTCAGATCTTGATGTTGATATCAGTGCTGTATAACTCAATAATATTGCTTCTTCACAAGTTTTGCATTAACTTTAATTGTCTAAAAGAAGCTCAAGCAATAAATTGAAAGAAAAATCTCAAAATCAAGCCTAATTTACACCACTGCCCCAAATCACAGGCAGCACTGTCGGTAGATGCTTCGACATTGCATAGTGTGCAAAAATTCACCTCTTAGGTAATAAAAAGTAGAAAATTAATTCACACAAATAATAAAGTGGGATTCAAACAGCTCAGGTTTTGACTTGTTTGTTCTCTTTAAAATCTGAAAATACTTAAGTGAACTTAATACCTCTGCAGCATGTACAAGGGGATAGCAAAGAGAAGTTGTTTCCTACCTTTTTTGTTAAAAAAAATCAAATTGCAACAAAAGCAAATTTTGTGATAATGCGAACGTGCAATGTCGTAAGATACATGGTGAACCGCGCATTTTGTTCACCTCCCGAGTGTCAAAGAATGTGGCGCAAATGGGATCACATCTTTAAAAGAATTCTCATTATATTAATGCTCTAACATTATTAACCTCATTTCCTGTGGCTGTTTATTGACACAATTCTTGCTTTCGCTCAATGAGCCAAAAATATGGCTTGTATCCTTAGTTGCTGTTGTCATGCAATCCTAATGTCATTTCGCCTGAGGCAGTTCAAACACAGTACGGCTGAAGTTCATACGTCAACAATGTACTAAATAAGGGTTCCCTGCCCATTATCTTGGATCTGGTTCTTACTTGCCATTCAATAACAAATCACAGCAGGTACAGCTAATCCACGCCCACTAGCTAAATGTCAGTCCGTATGTGTATATATAGAGAGAGGCAGGCAACGAGAGAAGGCAGTAGATCTCGGCAGAGAGAGTAATTGGTGAATAAGTGTGAAAACGGAGTTGCAGCTTACAGCAAAGAAAACATGCAGAGTGGTCTGATCTTGCTTGTTCATCAGGAACATTCTCGAAACAAGAACCAGCACTGCAAGGAAGAAAACAAGATGCCAGCAAACATGAAGGAGCATAGCTTGTAAGTAATAAGTAACCTTTGAAGCCTCAACGTAAGCTGTTGTGCAGACTCAATAAAGTTGCTTGTATATGTACATATGTGTGTGTGTGTGTTAGGCGCTTCGGCAATCGCGTAAGGCATTGTCTTTCAACTGGACGCTGCGGAAAAACCTTTGCATGCTCAATACTCTTATACTTGGAAAGCTCCTGTCCGGTCAGTTCGGATGGAAAGGCTGCCATGTGTTCAGTTATAGCCGCTCTATAGCCTGCTGACATTCAGCAAAAAATAATAGACACTTGGCTGGTAGACATAGGGCATAACCATTCCTGTTTCTGTGCATAATTAAAACTGGGCAGTAAAATACAATGTTAGCAGCCTATAAAAGACGTTAGTTTAATTCTGTATTTTGCCAACATTCTTATACTTAAAATAACTCAATCAAAAAGGCAAAACCTAATCTGATTGCTAGAATACTGCTATTCGGTACCAGGTGGAAAGTAAATTTTCGAAAATAGGGAGATATTGCATTGCTCTTGGGATCAAACAATTTTTTGACTTGCCTATTTGCTCATTTTTTAAATGTACAATAAGATATAACCCTTGATCACAAAGTTGAGCTGGGAATTAATAATCTGGGGAAAAGTGATAATTAATGCTGTGCAGTCAATTCAAACACAGTGTCACTTGTGACCTGTCCTGCATCACTCTTAATATTCATACCTTTCTTTCACAGTATTAAAGGGCTGAAGAGCCGATGTTTGCACCTTTTGCATCAGAGCAAGACAACCACTGAGTCTTCTCGACAAGAGGCAGTCAACTCAGAATCACGAAAGCTGACTTTGAAGTAAGTTACTACGACTACCTACATCTTTCATTGTTGAACCCCATCCAAGTGTAGCCTATTCTCAGGCAGAAGACATTTATATTTATCTTATTTCTATTTTATCCACAGTCCTTCCCATGAAGAAGTATTGAAGTGGGCTGATTCTCTGGACAACTTACTGGCTCATAAATGTAAGCATCTTCGGTGTCTTTTGGCAAAAGGCCACTTACAGGGCTGACTATCCCTTTCTTGGCAAAATGCAACAAGCAGCTTGGCATGCCCTTTAAAAATATCCAAATGAAAGGTGCCTATTAAAAATCAGTCATCAGAAAAAGCATTTCAGTGACTTTTCAATAGATTGTAATCCTTTATAATCTAACTACTAAAAATATTATTAAAGATGGGCACAACATGACTTGATTTGAATTTGCTTATTTATCAAAATTCTTTACATTTGCATTTCTACTTAAAGAAAACAATTGATTTTATGGTTGATTGAAAACTCAAAATTGCAACAAATTCAGAGAAAATTCAAAAGCAGTTGTTCACAAATAATCTCCCTCAGCACTAACTCTTACACATGATCTGTCATAAGAGTACAATTTGGCTTCATGAAGACTAATTGAAGCTCTAATAATTTAAAGAACATGTTATTAATAACATCAAAATATTTAACATTGCGAATAATAACATTGTTCTATATCCTGCATGTCTTGTTGCATATGTCAAAATTACAGATAAGTACAGAAATTGGAAAGGAAGTATTAGCTGCAATAATCGAATACTTTGGGAATATATATAAATCCTCAATAGAATAAAAATTAGAAATTAGTCAGGTTAGCACAGTTTCATGTAATATAATTGTGACAATGGAATGAATTTGTATCAGTAAGTAATATCTGTTTGTCCATTATTTTCCCTAGATGGCCTGATTGCTTTCAAATCCTTCCTCAAATCAGAGTACAACGATGAGAACATCGAGTTCTGGCTAGCCTGTGAGGAATACAAGAAAATCAAGGCACCTGCAAAGCAGGCCTCCAAGGCAAAGAAGATCTTTGCCAATTTTGTGGAATCAATGTCTCCCAAAGAGGTAATTTTTCCCCTTTATTTTTTAACTAGGCTTACTTCATTGAACACTATATGGACATAGATGTCTAAGTAATTAATCAGGACAATGGAATGGACAGTAGTACTGTCTCCATATGTCACATGAGGCATCTCTGCTCCATGATTAGTTAACTTGAAATGGACCAAGGCAATGGGGTCCATCATCATCGATCTGAGCTTCTCTAGCATCAGACAGTGAATAATTACTACAGAATAGTTCAATGTAACTTGATGTGTGGCAATCACCAATGAATAATTTATTTTTTTTTAAAAAAACAGATCAATTTGGATTACTACACCAAAGAGGCAATCACTCAAAATCTTCAACATCCAACCTACACATGCTTTGAGGCTGCACAGAAGAAAATCTATAATCTGATGGAAAATAATGGCTACAATCGGTTCCTGCAGTCAGATATCTACCAAAACATACTCAATAATAGCCACGACCATCACCAAACATGAATGCTGTTACTCTTCCACAGATCAATGATGGTCTCTTATTGAGATATGTTTTCAGCTGTGACTGAAGTATTTGATGTGAAATCAAATGACACCAAGATGCGTGATGCCTATCGCTGATGGAACATGGAAAAGGAAAGACCAAAACTTGGATTTAGCAAGTATGTTAGAAAGAATCAAGGAAGTCTTGTTAACAGTTGAAGAGAGAAGAGTAACAAGGTGTACCACGTGGGCAGAAGGCTCAATTCGCTTCAAGCCTTGGCAGAGGGCAGCCAAGAAGAGCCCAGTATCTGCTCAGTAAGAAAGGGAACAAAACAAGGTGGAGAGTCGCCAAGCTAACAGACGTTTTTATAGCCCAAAAAGATCCTTAAGTAGACGGTCTGAAATGAATGGGAAACCAGATAGCATAGGAAATTAAGGAAGCAAGAGAATGCATGCTGTAATAGAATGGTATCTGCATTCAAAATTGTACAACACACAGAATACCATTCCTCCATCAATGTAGATCACAATGTAGACACAGTTGGATATCTCAGTCTTGGTAATCTGGCAACACAGAATGTAAAAAGTATGCCAATGTAAACAGTTGAATATCTGGAGTTTCTGTTACATTGTTCCTTTACCATGCAACACTATCATTAAGTTTATTAAACTTATTTTCTTTGTAACTATAAAAGATTGATTGGCTTACTTTAATACTCATTTTTATACCATCTAAAGTGATATGAGCCAAGCAATCTTGGAGTCTGTAGAAGATTTTTAATCACTGTTGCAATTCAGATTGAAAATGGAAGCTCAGTGTGATAAGCCACAAAATCCAATGTATAATCTGTGTCTTTATTTTGTACAAAACAACACATTCTTTATGATGGAAAAGCCACCTCTAAATATTGAACTAGACTATGCTACTTCTAAGAGGGGCAGAAATTGTTTAGTGATTTATAATCCAAAAACTGCAGTCGTCAGAATTGTGCAGTAGCTTGTGAACATTTGTTTAATCAACTCATATTCAAAGATTCTATTGTGTATTACTAATCAAAGTAACAAATAAAGTTATGTGAATAATCAACAATGCACCCATTTACTTGTCTTTTTATGGTTAACATAGACACTATGCAGTCCTCTGGTTCTATGTTAAGCTTACGATTTAATTAGATCTGTGGAAAAATGTAGACTCTGCTTCATTGAAACAGATTATCCAGCCAAATAACATATTGCTATTTGTGGGGCCTTGCTTTGTGTGAATTGACATCTGTATTCCCCAAATTATGACAGTGAATACATTTCAGACATTTTTCACTGGTTATAAATGCTTTTGGGTTGTGAAAGATTTTTTTATGAATGCATTTTGTTTTTGATTGGAAGAATGAAGGGAGCCTAAACTAAATGGTTTCATCTGAATGACAGATAGTAGATTAGATTCTCTGCATTATGGAAAAGGCCCTTCGGCCCAACAAGTCCACATTAATGCTCTGAAGTGTAACCCACCCAGACCCATTTCCCTCTAACTAATGCACCTAACACTATGGCCAATTTACCTGACCAGCACATTTTTGGATTGTAGGAGGAAACCCACATAGACACAGGGAGAATATGCAAACTCCATACAGGCAGTCACCCAAGGTGGGGTTTGAACCTGGGTCCCTGGTACTGTGAGGCAGCAGTTCTAACCACTGAGCCACCATGCTGTGGAGGAACTCAATTTCATAATGATTTGAATGTTAACTGTCTTCACAGATGCGACCAGTCCTGCTGAGTTTCTCCAGCATTTTCTACTTTTATACTGCCTGCGTTTGCAGTGCATTGTTTTTGTTTAAGTGTACAATGCGACAGAATGTGGATACAAAGAAACTTGAACATGTGCATAGATGAATCTTTGAAAATGGTAGAACAAGTTCAGATGACTGTGTAAAAAGACTTGGGATCCATGACTCATAGAGGCGTAGATGACAAAAGCCAAGATATGTTTAAACACTGTCTTATTGTGTTCAGGTCTGGGCACCATATTTTAGGAAATCTGTCAATGACTTAAATTATAATAGCTAAAGAAACTGGGATTTTTTTTCACATCAGTAAAGATTTCAGGGAGGCTTGATGAGGTGTTCAAATTCCTAAATAGTATATAAGCAAAAAATCCTTCTGGCAGCCAAAAAGTCAATTAAGCAGAGGATATGAACTTAAGGTGATTGGCAAAAAGAAAGACCATTTAGCTTTTGTCTTTGCACAGTGAGGTGTTTAAATTTTGAATGCACTCCATGAAAGTGTTGGGGAAACTGATTCAATAAGAACTCTCAACAGGGAACTATATATTAACAGGGTCACAAAGAGATCAGGTGGGAGAACAAATGAACTGGATAGCATTTTGAAGTGTCATGGCAAACACAATGAGAAGAGTGGACTCTGGCTTTGTTATTCTAGGATTGCACTTCTCATTCTAACTCATTATTGAAGGAATTTAGAGAAACCTCAACTCCGAGTGGTGTAAAGATGGGATTCACTATCTGTTTGGATGAATGAGGTAAATGGCATAGATGCATCTAACAGAAAGCTGATAAACACATGGAGGGGAATGGAATCAAAGAATATGTTGAGAGGATGAGGTGAAGTAGGAGGGGAGGAGACTTGTTGGATAGCGTAAGCTGTTTCTAGGCCCTAATATTTGATACTTGTGTATATATGTTACTAGCTAACTCAGCAAAGTCAGAGGTCAAACTTTGAACATTGTTGAATGGTATCATTCAGACCAATCTTTTCATTGCAATTACACACTGAGCAATATGTGTTACCCATGCCTGCAGATTTTAATAGACAATCAGCAGTGAAATAGTTAATATGTTGTATAATATTCTTGAGCACACTCAGGATGACAAATTTAGACAAGCCCATTCACATTTAAATATTACGTAACAGCCTGGACTATAATGGAAAATTAAGGCAGCAACTTGGCAAACTCACAGCTGAATCAAGAACAGGTGATACGACTGGAATGGTTGAGACAGACTATGACCCATCCTTTAGCATGGTTATCACACCCAGCTAATGAAAGAAACTACAATCCTATTTACAAAAGCAGCCCATTATAATCTATCAGGAAGAGATAAAGAAAGAATTTCAGGCTGCTTGTGAAATGTACCTGTGGATCATAGATTCAACATCCTGCATTAAGCAAACTAATTGACTGCAAGACATGCACGTAGCTTTTGAGGGTACTAATACTGAGTCAACGTTACTAAATCCAAATTCAATGACTCAAAGTTTTGGCAAATTTAGATGATAAAGTCAGGAGTCATATGGACCAGCATTTAAATGGCATCTTTTTGTCATCCACGTATAGCCTTCTCCTATTTATCATTTAACCATTTAGAGACTGGAGGTCTGCACTGGGAGGACAGAAAAGAAGTAATTTGATTCTGTACATTTAGCTTTACATGGAAACCTGAATTTAACCATCAGTCAAGGAAAAATGTAAGCCTGTGCTGCTGATTTCAGAATTCCCCTACTTTACAACATACAGCTGCCAATTGAATTCTATTAATATGGAACAGTACATTTGCTACAGGGTTTTCAGAAGTTAATACCAGGGGATTTTTCTTCATGAGAACATGGTTAACATTAACAAGGCTGCCTTTATATTGACAGACCTGAAGATATTAAAAGCAAAATTTTAAAACATTCACAAGTTAAAATCTGGCACAAGTTATGAATCAATGGCAATGTGAGACTGAAGTAACGTGTAGGCCACACAAGTAACACTGGAAGTCATTCCTTTAATGACATCAATCCTGTTTTTATAGGATCATCCTATCAGTTATCCATTATCAGTTTTGTTGAATTCACTTTAATTGCCGTAGTGGGAATAGAACTCATAACTTCTCAAAACCAGTCCAATATCATAAAGAAAGTTACACTACCCAATAAACTCTGTTTCATGAATCAGATGAATATGCACCACATGGTACATTTGATGCTTAATCTTTGTTTTCCAAATGCATTTTCAAATATATAGTACACCGAATGGACAACCACCAAAAAGAACATGGTGTGTATCAAACAAATGTGGTCCTGAGTCCTCTCATTATGCATCATATGTGAAGTGGATCTAATATAAAAAAAAATCTCAACTTGGTTTTAATTGATTTTGCAGTGGGAAATTCATGGTGAATGATTCCAGGCCCACTTTGTTCCTATATTCCCTTTATAAATTATATATATTATCCTAAATAATGAGCTCTTTTGGAGAGAACATCAAATCACATATGAAGGTATTGGGTCCAACGGTCCCAGTGATAAGTGCTATCATAGGATGGGGTAAAAAATTGCAGGTGGAAGATATGGGCAGATACAGTAGGTTAATACAGCATATAAATTGAATTCTTAATTGATAACAGATAATTGCATTACTCCATACAGCTCCCATTTTTGGTTTTCTGTTGTCCCTTATCCTGCAGGTAGTGACTGCTGATGGTACATACCTATGCTAGTGTCAGAAGTCCTCAGTATCTGATTGAGTGATTGTTTTCAGACGATGTCAATGTGAAGGCCTAATGTTGTACTTGTCCAGCGTCTGACAAACATTCATAAGTAGCACAAAGACAGTTATCATCTGGGATTAGTTTCAAAAGTTCAGGACGATAAGGAACCTTCGCGCTCTGTGTGTCATAACACAAAAAGTTCATGGTTCATTTAGTCACAATTAATTGTGTGTTGTATGGTTGTCCAAGGCAAATGCTCGATGGTAGTCACTTGAATCTTTCCAGAAGCTCTTTACTAGGAGAAAGTGAGGACTGCAGATGCGGGAGATCAGAGTCGAGAGTGTGGTGCTAGAAAAGCACAGCAGGTCAGGTAGCATCCAAAGAGCAGGAGAATCAACGTTTCGGGCATAAGTCTTCATCAGGGATGAGGCTTGAGGGTTGGGGCTGAGAGATAAATGGGAGGGGGTGGGGATTAGGGGAAGGTAGCTCAGAAAGCGACAGGTGGATGAAGTGAGGGGGAAGGTGATAGGTCAGAGGGGAGAGTGATGGACAGGTCCGGAGGGTAATGACGAGTTGGAGGCTTGGGATTGGGATAATGTGGGGGGAGGGGAAATGAGGAAGCTGTTGAAATCCACAAAGATGCTGGAGATTAAAGTTGAGGATTCCTGATGAAGGGCTTATGCCTGAAACATTGATTCTCCTGTCCTTGGATGATGCCTGACCTGCTGTACTTTTCCAGCACCACACTCTCGACTCATTTCCCCATTCTTCTTCTGAGAAGACGGGTGGTGCCTGGAGGAGGAATGCCTCATATTCGACCTTGGCACCCTGCAACGACATGGGATAAATGTGGATTTCAACAGCTTCCTCATTTCCCCCCCGCAACATTATCCCAGTCTCAAGCCTCTAACTCGGCACCACCCTCCGGACGCGTCCATCACTCCCCTCTCTGACCTATCACCTTCTCCCTCACCTTTATCCACCTATCGCTTTCTGAGCTCCCTCCCCCAAACCCCATCCCCTCCCATTTATCTCTCAGCCCCGACCCACAAGCAGCATTCCTGATGAAGGGCTTATGCCTGAAACGTCGATTCTCCTGCTCCTTGGATGCTACCTGACTTCCTGTGCTTTTCCAGCACCACACTCTCGACTCAGAAACTCTTTACTGCCACTCAGTAGAAAATTCAGGCTTGAGCTATGCTGACAGGAGAAGATGCAGAGCAAAGATTAAGTTCACTTTCATTTTCCTCTCGATCATCCTTCTCAAGAGGACAATGGGGCATTTTGCATAGAGAAGCAAGGGCAGTAAGCAAAAGCAAAGAGAAGCATAAATTTACAGGGCATAAAATTGTATTTACGTTGTAAAAATGAATTAAATCAGTAGATCATAGAATCTTAAGTTTTGTTTTGCATAGTTGAAGGCACTTGGCCCATCCTGTCTTTGTTAACTCTTTCAGAGAGTAGTTTAATTCTTCCCAATCCCTCTTTCCCCACAGCCCTGAAAGGGTTTCCTTTTCAAGTATTTGTCCAATTCAATTCATAAAGTGACAATTGAATTGGCATTCTCCACAACTTCAGGCAGTGAATTACTGTACATATCTTAGGAACTCATTATATCATCTCTCTTCTTGTTCCCTTCTAAATTAGCTGAATTCTGACCATGCTGCCTGTGGAAACAGTCTCTCCCTGTCTACTGTATCAGAATGAAAATGCTACTGCAAAATGATTACATTTTTAAACATGGTTTATTAAATGAGTTCGCTCTTGGTTAGACTTGTACTGGTCCATCCCAGGCATTGTTCCACCTATTGACATGTGACTATTAGGTGCACACCCAGGAGGGGAGCATGATTAAGTACTCCTCATGCCTCCATCTTTATGACACATGGTTATTAACATGTCTTGTGAGTAACTTTTGAGATAAAAGACATTTTTACATCGCAAGAGTCTAGATTTGATCCTCATTCAAAAGAAAGGCTGTTAAATTTGCTGCTAACATGATATCTGATCAGAGAAATATAGTTAAAAAAAAATAAAATTAGAACTACTATATCTGAATGAGATAGATGAAATAATGGTACAAATAGAAATAAAATTGGTGTTATTGAGGGTATGGGCTATATATTCCAAGGTACTGAACTTCCCGAAAAGGAAACCCAAATGGAAAAAGGGTGTGGTATGTCTTAACAAATGATGAGTTAAAGGTAGCAGTGAGAAAAAAAAGTCAAAGAAAATGAAGGTGTAGAATCAGTATGGGTGCAGTTAAGAAATAATAAAGTGCAGTAAGGATTAATTTAGATTGAAATGCAATCATGTACAAACATCTTTAGTAATCTATTGCTGTCGTATGGCCTTCACCATGTTGCACACACCCCATAGGAAAGACATTGTGATTTCACTTCAATAAAATCCTCAGGTCGAACACCTCTCGTGTCGTACACTTAAAATGCGGGGCAGAATCTGAGCAACATAGATTACAGTGAGAAATCTGGCTGTACAGTGCAAGGAGTCAGCCGAGGCCTTTCTCGATGTCAGGAACAACTCGCTGCATCTTTTATCTAGCTTTGGGCCGTCGAAGTGAGATTCTTGCTTGGTAGTGATGAGTTGGTCATTCAGGCGGATTATTGCTCCTTAACAGCCTTATTACCTGCACATCTCCTCTTATTAATACGCAGCTTTCCATTTTACGATGCGCCACCAGCAAACTAAACACTGAGGATTTTCAACATAGGTGTCAGAGCAAGTACTTGGCGAGTTATAGAGTCATAGAGATACAGCACAGATACAGACCCTTCCGTCCAACCCGTCCATGCCGACCAGATATCCCAACCCAATTTAGTCCCACCTGCCAGCACCCGGCCCATATCCCTCCAAATCCTTCCTATTCATATACCCATCGAAATGCCTCTTAAATGTTGCAATTGTACCAGCCTCCACCACTTCCTCTGGCAGCTCATTCCATACACATATCACCCTCTGCATGAAAACGTTGCCCCTTAGATCTCCTTTATATCATTCCCCTCTCACCCTAAACCTATGTCCTCCAGTTCTGGACTCCCCGACCCCAGGGAAAAGACTTTGCCTATTTATCCTATCCATGCCTCTCATAATTTTGTAAACCTCTATAAGGTCACCCCTCAGCCTCCGACCTTCCAGGGAAAACAGCCCCAACCTTTCAGCCTCACCCTATAGCTCAAATCCTCCAACCCTGGCAAAATCTTTGTAAATCTTTTCTGAACCTTTTCAACTTTCACAACATCTTTCCGATAGGAAGGAAACCAGAATTGCACGCAATATTCCAAAAGTGGCCTAACCAATGTCCTGTACAGCCGCAACATGACCTCCCAACTCCTGTACTCAATAATCTGACCAATAAAGGAAAGCATACCAAACACCTTCTTCACTATCCTATCTACCTGCGACTCCACTTTTAAGGAGCTATGAACCTGCACTCTAAGGTCTCTTTGTTTACCAACACTCCCTAGGACCTTACCATTAAGTGTATAAGTCCTGCTAAGATTTGCTTTCCCAAAATGCAGCACCTCGCATTGATCTGAATTAAACTACATCTGCCACTTCTCAGCCCATTGGCCCATCTGGTCCAGATTGTGTTGTAATCTGAGGTAACCCTCTTTGCTGTCAATTACACCTCCAATTTTGGTATCATCTGCAAACTTACTAATTGTACCTCTTATTCTTGCAACCAAAGTATTTATGTAAATGACAAAAAGTAGAGGACCCAGCACCGATCCTTGTGGCATTCCACTTGTCACAGGCCTCCAGTCTGAAAAACAACCTCTACCACCACTCTCTGTCTTCTACCTTTGAGCCAGTTCTGTATCCAAATGGCTAGTTCTCCCTGTATTCCATGAGATCTAATCTTGCTAATCAGCTTCCCATGGGGAACCTTGTTGAACGCCTTACTGAAGTCCATATAGATCACATCTACTGCTCTGCTCTCATCAATCTTCTTTGTTACTTTTTCGAAAAACTCAATCAAGTTTGTGAGACATGATTTCCCACACACAAAGCCATGCTGACTATCCTAATCAGTCCTTGCCTTTCCAAATACATGTACATCCTGTTCCTCAGGATTCCCTCCAACAACTTGCCCACCACCGAGGTCAGCCTCACTGGTCTATAGTTCCCTGGCTTGTCTTTACCACCCTTCTTAAACAGTGGCACCACGTTTGCCAACCTCCAGTCACCTCGCCTGTGACTATCGATGATACAAATATCTCAGCAAGAGGCCCAGCAATCACTTCTCTAGCTTCCCACAGAGTTCTCGGGTACACCTGATCAGGCCATAGAGTCATAGAGATGTACAGCATGGAAACAGACCCTTCGATCCAACCTGTCCATGCCGACCAGATATCCCAACCCAATCTAGTCCCACCTGCCAGCACCCGGCCCATATCCCTCCAAACCCTTCCTATTCATATACCCATCCAAACGCCTCTTAAATGTTGCAATTGTACCAGCCTCCACCACATCCTCTGGCAGCTCATTCCGTACATGTACCACCCTCTGCGTGAAAACGTTGCCACTTAGGTCTCTTTTATATCTTTCCCCTGTCAAATTAAACCTATGCCCTCTCGTTCTGGACTCCCCGACCCCAGAGAAAAGACTTTGTCTATTTATCCTATCCATGCCCCTCATAATTTTGTAAACCTCTATAAGGTCACCCCTCAGCCTCCGATGCTCCAGGGAAAACAGTCCCAGCCTGTTCAGCCTCTCCCTATAGCTCAGATCCTCCAACCCTGGCAACATCCTTATAAATCATTTCTGAACCCTTTCAACTTTCACAACATCTTTCCGATAGGAAGGAGAACAGAATTGCACACAATATTCCAACATTGGCCCAACCAATGTCCTGTACAGCCATAACATGACCTCCCAACTCCTGTACTCAATACTCTGACCAATAAAGGAAAGCATACCAAACGCCTTCTTCACTATCCTAACTACCTGCGACTCCACTTTCAAGGAGCTATGAACTTGCACTCCAGGTCTCTTTGTTTAGCAACACTCTCTAGGACCTTACCATTAAATGTATAAGTCCTGCTAAGGTTTGCTTTCCCAAAATGCAGCACCTCACATTTATCTGGATTAAACTCCATCTGGCACTTCTCAGCCCATTGGCCCATCTGGTCCAGATCCTGTTGTAATCTGAGGTAACCCTCTTCGCTGTCCACTACACTTCTAATTTTGATGTCATCTGCAAACTTACTAACTGTACCTCTTATGCTTGCATCCAAATCATTTATGTAAATGACAAGAAGTAGTGGACCCAGCACCGATCTTTGTGGCACTCCACTGGTCACAGGCCTCCAGTCTGAAAAACAACCCTCCACCACCACCACTCTCTGTCTTCTACCTTTGAGCCAGTTCTGTATCCAAATGGCTAGTTCTCCCTGTATTCCATGAGATCTAACTTTGCTAATCAGTCTCCCATGGGGAACCTTGTTGAACGCTTTACCGAAGTCCATATAGATCACTTCTACTGCTCTGCCCTCATCAATCTTCTTCAGACTGGAGGTCCTGGAGATTTATCCACCTTTACCCATTTCAAGACATCCAGCACTTAGATTCCTTACAGTATGGAAACAGGTCCTTTGGCCCAACAAGTCCACATTGACCCTCCAAAGAGTAACCCAGGAGTTCAGTTCCTGGCTGAAAAGGCTCCTTTTTTTAAAGATTAGATTACCTACAGTGAGGAAATAGATCATTTGGCCCAACAAGTCCACAATGACTTTCCGAAGAGTAACCTACCCAGCCCCATTTTCCCTGACTCCTGCGCCTAACACTATGGCCAATTCACCTGACCTAGATTGTGGGAGGAAGCTGGACCACCTGGAGGAAACCCACGCAGACATGGGGAGAATGTGCAAACTCCACACAGACATTCGCCCAAGGCAGTAATTGAAATCGGATCTCTGGCGCTGTGAGGCAGCAATGCTAACCACTGAGCCACCGTACCGCCCCAATCATGATGGTCACCACACATCCACATCTCAGGCCATGCTCTGGAGCAGCAACCCCATGTAGCCCAATTAAGCTGATACCTGACATGTGCTGTCCTCCATGGCAATGCACTCACAGTACACTTCTGCAATTCAATGCTTCACCTCTGAGTGCACGGGCAGCTATCATTATAATGAGTCACAGAAATGCAAGATTATTATGGTGCAGAATGAGGCCATTTGGCCCACTGTACCTCCATCTTACCACAACAAGGAAACTGTATGCTCAGGGAACACACACCCAACTCTAAGGCTGTGCCAGGCTGCATCGCCTGGCTGCATGCTTGTTCTCTTGGCACTCACTTTGAACCATCATGACTGCCCACAGTATTCTTGCTTTGCACATTGCCCTTCAGCCAGAGATACCAAGCTCACAATTCTGCTCTAATTCCTCAGTGCTGATACAAGGCCAGGAGACCTGTCATGATTATTAGCTATACTCAGTCAAATCAAGGAAACTGGCTTTCACTCAGAGTTTCCTGACACTGTATGACAAGGACAGCTTCTGAAACCAGCCCAGGGATTAGATATTGATAGTCAACCACTTGAGGCAGTGTGAGTCAGGATCCTCTGCACTAAAGAGGTGATGAGCCGAAGTTTGGGCTGTCTACCACCTGTCTATCCAGTCATGGGCTGTTCTTTTCCTGGAAAGACAGATGCAGGTATTAAGGGAGTTGAAAGTAAATGGCAAAGCTGTTCCTTTTGGTGCAGGTGGGGAGGTCAGTGAGTAGGCAGCACAGAGGGCATACAGTGTGAGTGGTCTCGCAACTGGCATGAGTGACAGCAAGTGAGGGAAGGCGCTGCAGGCAAAAGTGAGAGTTGCAAAGCATGAGTCTTGGTGGGAGTCGGGCATAGTAGCAGAGATAGAGTGAGGGATCAAAGAGAAGGTCATGACACTTAAACTGGCAGGGTGGAAAAGGTGATTGGCCTTCTTCCTACAATGCTAGGCAATACTACAGAGTCAAAATGTGTGGCGCTGGAAAAGCACAGCGGATCAGGCAGCATCCGAGGAACAGGAGAGTTGACGTTTCGGGCATAAGCCCTTCATCAAGAATGTAGAGTGGGAAAGGGGGCTGAGAGATAAATAGGAGGGTGGGGGTGGGGCTGGGGGAAAGATAGGTGGGAAGGCAAAGGATGCAGGTAGGGAATGATGGTGTTAGATTAGTGGGGAGGGTAGTGCTGCTAGGTGGGAAGGATGATGAACAGGTAGGACAGTTCAAGAAGGTGGTGCCTAGTTGGAGGGTTGGACTGGGATGAGGTTGGGGGGGGGGGGAAGATGTGAAAACTTGTTAAGTCAGTGTTGATGCCATGAGGTCTTATGGTCCCAAGATGCAAGATGAGATGTTCTTCCTCTGCTGGCAGTTGATTTAGCAGTGGAGGTGGCCCAGGACTTGCAGGTCCTTAGAGGAATGGAGGGAGAGTTGAAGTGGTTGGCCACAGGGCAGTGAGGTTGTTTGCTGCGTGTGTCACAGAGATGTTCCCTGAGCAGCTCCATGAGTTGGCATCCTGTCTCCACAATGTAGAGGAGACCACATCGAGAGTAATGGATGCAATAGATGAGTTGGTTGGGTGTGCAGGAGAATTCTGCTGGATGTGATAAGATCCTTTAGGACCTTGGACAGAGTTGAGGGGAAAGTGTGAGCCCAGGTTTTATACCTCTTGCGGCAGCAAGGGAGGTGCCGAGTGTGAAGGATCAGTTGGTGAAGGAGTCGTGGAGGTAATCATCTCTGAGGAATGCTGAAAGGGGTGGGGAGGGAAATATATCTCTGGTGGTGGGGTCTATTGCAGGTAGCAGAAATGGTGGCAGATAATGCGCTGCATCTGAGACATTCATGTGGTGGAAGGTGAGGACCAGGAAGGTTCTATCATTTTGCTTTTGGAGGGGTGGGATTCGAGGGCGGAGGTACAGAAAGTGGAGGAGATATGGTATGGGTCATTATTGTGGGACGGAAAATTGTGATCCTGGAAATAGGAGGATATCTGGGAGTGGAATTGTTCCTCCTGGGGAGCAGATACGGGGGAGGCGGAGAAATTGGGAATAAGGAATCATCGTTTTATAGGTGAGGGGGAGGAGGAGGCAACTTTTCGGAGTCATTCTTTGCACAATTAAAGATGAATATCTTTGTTGGAGGTCAGTTATCTCAGACCCAGCAGATCTCTACAGGAATACCTCAGGGTGCAAAAGGAAGATTTCAGGCTATGGTTAGGCCTGGGTGTCTGCATTAGTGAATCCAAATACCCTTTATGAAGATGAGACTTAAGATCTGGATGTTTTTCTTATCCTTTGGCTTCCTTTTATTTCTATTGTTGTTTTTAAATTCTGGTTTTGTAACCAAGATGGTTCTGGTGACTTTGTCCACTTGTCATTGGACTCTTGTAACCTGTACTTGAGTGCACATGGCAATGAAATCTAATTCTAAAACCTATTTTCAAAAAGGCTGGTTTATTGAGATAAATAAGTGTTTTTAGGAAATAGAGATAGTTAACCTAGAGTGTTAGATTACTTCAGATTAAATTGTGGGAGAAAAACAAGAGGACATGATTCAAACTAATAAGTACATACAAACAGATAACAGTTCATTCTTCTGCATATGGTTAATCAATGGGTAGAATAAAGTCAGAATAAAATAGTGGAGGGAAAATCTTTGGAATTATTTTGAAGAAGTGTGCTATTATAGGGTAGGGGTAGTAGCTGCTGTCAGGATCTCTGTGAACAGAGGTCAGAAATCAGACAACACCAGGTAATAGTCCAACAGATTTATTTGAAATCATAAGCCTTTGGAGTGCTGCCCCTTCCAACAGCAGCACCTTCACATTACAGATGAACTGAGGCTTTCTTCATTCATTACATTGTATTATTTGATGCTCTTAACTGTGGATTTCTGTCTCTAGGAGATAACAATTCATGCAACAGGCTGAGGGTGTGATAATTAAGGCTTATGAAACCAGACCAAAGTCCTTCTCCAACTTGAGAATCCTCATGACAACTTCTGAATTGCTGATCTCTCCTTGTGTATTTGTTATGGTGTGGAGGTGCCGGTGTTGGACTGGGGTGAACAAAGTCAGATGTCACATGACACCAGGTCACAGTCCAGCAGGTTTATTTGAAATCACAAGCTTTTGGAGAGTTGCTCCTTCATCAAGTGTTTCATCATTGTTAAATATCTTGGCGATGAGCCAGGATTTCATTTGTAACATACTGTGGCCTCCTCCAGACCTCAGATCTGGGTGCAGCACAGGGAAAACCATTCAGAAAATGTAAGTCAAACAACCCTCACACAGAATGCCAGCTCACTAACACCATTGCAGAAATCAGTCCCGTTCACAAAGGGTTAGTAAGTCACAAGGTGTTGCCTAGATACAAAATGGTTTACTACTGTTTTAAATAAACTTGTCAAGGAGGCCCTGCTTTCATTCTAGATGGACATTAAACATTTTCAGATAAAGTCCGCACTGTGCAGAGGAGTACATTGATGCTCAATAGTTTTGAGCTAATGCTTTTTTTGATGGTTAAAAAGGAATATAACTTCCTTGAAGAAAATTGAGCTTTAGGACATAAAGTGTCCTGACATTGTTTCTCCCCATTTATGACTCCAAATCCACTTGTTGTGACTTCAAGTGTGACTCCAAAAGGTCATATATTTAACAGATGCTTCATGCTTCAGCTCCACAATGGAAAATCACTGCTGTGCTGTTGGGTCACTAACCACAATGTGAGTCACTACTTTTATGTACTATAGCGTCAAAGTAAATTGATAATGCTATGAAGCATCATTAATACTTTAAACCTCTGCATCTTGTGAGGTCATGAGTCCCACTTCATGATCGATGCTGCTGGTGGAAGTTATAAAGAATGGAAAATAATGAAAACTCTCATGCGGACAACCACTACTTTTTTTCAGTCCATATATCATACCTAGCACAGCCTTTTCACAAAGTCGAGATTACGCAGGCCAATCTTTAACCATGCATTTGACCTGTGTCCCATTGAACACAGGTCATGTCAGAATGACTAAAATCAATAAACGTGCCTGCAGGCAAAGTAAAGGCTTCCAAAGACTGGAACATATTGTCCATAGGGTTGGTGTAAGAAGATCTTTAAAAGGAAGCCTGAATGAGAGTTAGATAACTGTATGAAAAGTCTCATAGAACTACATCAAAAATGTGGGGAGCTGGCAGAGGCAAGATGGGCCAAATGGTCTCCTTCCATTGTATGATTGTATGATCCTCAGACTCATAAGAAGCCATAATGTTGTGGCGCCAAAGTTTTGATTCATTTGCGGTGAGTCAGTAAAGTTTAAGTATTCTACTATTGCACTCACTGTCTAGGAATATAATTTCCTTTCCCTGACAACAGAGAGTTAAAAGTGTCATGAGTAAACAGAGTGAAACAAAGTTGTTACCATGGGATGAAATTAGATTTGAAATAAGCGATTCTTGGATAGGCACATGGATCATAGTAAAATGAAGGGTACATAGGTTAGTTTGACTTTAGGGTAGGATAAAAGGTTAGCACAACATCAACGGCCGAAAGGCTTCGATTGTGTTGTATTGTTCTATTAAATAGATTAAAGTCTGTGTTACCGCATGACTGTGCCTACACCATGTACTGTGATTCTATGCCATTAGCACATCATTGCTATCTTCAGATTCAGTACACCAAGAATCTATTGTAATTATTTTTCGGCACTCAGACATATTATAACACAACTCTCGGGCAGGTGGACTTGAATCCAGATCTGACTCAGAGAAAGAGACATTGCCACTCCATCACAAGACCATCCTAATATTCTAGTCCCTCTCAATACCAATAGTTAATTACTTGGGAGAGGCTCTTCATCCTCTGATTCATTGAATATCCTGCTGAGATCAGGAACTGCTCATGTAAAGTTGCAAATCTCACACCTTAAAGGCTCAACAACAGACTAATGATACATTGCCTCAAAAGTGGCTCATGTGCAAACAGAGTATGTGAGCACATAATTAAAGGAGTTTATTTCAAAGAAAATGCACTCAAACACTAGTACATTACTTCCAACCAAATTATCTTTCCTTCCTTCTGTCCTGAGGCACTACCCTGTTCTGATCCTAACTGCACCATCTTTCTGGGTTAGAGTCATGAGTAGGATGACCAAATGGCCGCATGTAACTTTCCAATGAATCGTGACGAGGGACATGATGGTGGGAGGAATTTCATTTTTATTTGTTCATGGGATGTCAGCTTATCTGGCTGGGTCAGCATTTACTGTCCATCTCTAGTTGTCTTTGAGAAAGTAGATGTGAGCTGCTTTCTTAAACCATTGCAGCCCATGTGTAGCAGGCACACCCACAATGCCAAGGGGAGGGAAATCCAGGATTTTAACTGAAGGAGTGGCAATATTTTTCCAAGTTTGATTGGAGATTAGCTTGTATGGGAAACTTGGAGGCGGTGTGTTTCTGCTGGTCGGAAGTTTGAAATGTGCTGTCTAAGGAGCCTTGGTGAATATCCTCAGTGCATATGTGAAGATGAATTACACTGCTAATGCTGTGATTTTGGGTGGAGGGAGGGAATATTTGTGGATATGCTGCCAATCAAGTGAGCTGCTTTGTCCTAGATATTGTTAAGTTTCATGAGTGTTGTTCGAGCTACACTCATCCAGGCAAGAGGGGAGTTTTCCAGCACACTCCTGCTTTATAGCTTGTAGATGGAGGACAGGTTTTGGAGAGGCAGGAAGTGAGTTACTCACTACAGGAATCCTAGCTTCTGACCAGCTCTTGTAGCCATAGCATTCATATGGCAAGTCCAGTTCAGATCTGGCCAATATTAACTCCCATGATATTGAGAGTGGGGAATCAGTGATGGTGAGTGTCAAGGGACAATGGTTACATTTTCTTTTGTTGGAGCTCGTCATTTTCTGGTACGTGTGTGGTGTAAATGCAAATGCCATTTGTCCTCCAAACTGGATATTATCGAGGTCTTGCTGCAATTGGACATGTACTGTTTCAGTATCTGAGGAGTCACAGATGGTCCTGAACATTGTGCAATCATTGACAAACATCCCCATTTCTGACCTTAGATGGAGGGCAGATCATTAATGAAGCAGCTGAAGATGGTTGGGCAAGGACACTCATTGAGGAGCTCCAGCAGAGATGTCCTGGAGCTGAGATGACTGACCTAGAACAGCCATAACCATGTTCTAGAAATTACTCCAACCAGTGAAGAGTTTCCCCCGATTTCCCATTCACTCAAGTTTTGACAGCATTCCTTAATACCACACCCAGTTAAATGTTGCTTTAATATCAAGGACAATCAATCAATCTGAAGTTTCATTCTGTTGTCTACATTTGATCTAAGGCTGTAATGAGACCAGGAGATGAGTGGTCCTAGTGGAATCCAACCTGACTATCAGTGAGCAGGTTATTGGTCAGCGAGTGCTGCTTGATAGTTCTGTTGAGAATACCTTCCTTCACTTTACTGATGATTAAGAATATACTGATAGGGCAGCAATTAGCTAGGTTGAGTGGTCCATAAATTGTGGTTTTGGAGAAGTTCAAGAACTAGAATGAAATCAATCTGTTATGTTGGACATTTGGGATATGAGTTGAGTACCAATAGTTAGTTGCACACAAATCCTGCATGAAACCAGCTGCAATCTGAATCAGCCAGAGCCAGATAAGCATGTCTGATGAAGGGGAACATCAAAGTTCTCCTTGGTCTCAGATCAAAACAGATCGATGTCCTTTCTCTTGAAACCTTCAGTCAAAAGTGAAGAATCCTGTAAGGAATAGGAAACGAATGTCATAGAGTCATAGAGATGTACAGCATGGAAACACACCCTTTGGTCCATTCATCCATGCAAACCAGATATCCTAAATTAATCTAGTCCTACTTGCCATCGTTTGGTCCATATCCCTCCAAACCCTTCCTTACATGTAACCATCCAGATTCCTTCTAAATGTTGCATTTGTACCAGCCTCCACCACTTCCTCTGGCAGCTCATTCCATTCAGCACCACCCTCTGCGTGAAAAAGTTGCCTCTTAGGTCCCTTTTCAATTTTTTCCCCTCTCAGCCCAAACTTATGCCATTTAGTTCTGGACTTCCCCACCCCAGGGAAAGTACCTTGTCTTTTTTATCCTACCCACGCCCCTCATGATTTTATAAACCTCTATAACATCACTCCTCAGCGGTGTTCCAAAGAAAACAGCCAGAGGCTAAGCAGCTCTCCCTACAGCGCAAACCTTCCAACCCTGGCAACATCCTTGTAAATATTTTCTGAACCCTTTCAAGTTTCACAACATCCTTCTGATGGGAGGCAGACCAATTGGACAAAATATTCCAAACGTGGCTTAACCAATGTCCTGTACAGCCGCAAGATGACCTACCACTCCTATACTCAATGCACTGACCAATAAAGGAAAGCATATCAAACATCTTCCTCATTATCCTATCTGCTTGCGATTCCACTTTTAAGGAATTGTGAACCTGCGGTCCAAGGTCTCTTTGTTCAACACTCCCCTGAACCTGGCCATTACGTGTATAAGCTTTGCTCTGATTTGCCTTTCCAAAATGCAACACCTCACATTATCTAAATTAAACTCCATCTGCCACTCCTCAGCCCATTGATCTGAACATGATCCTGTTGTACTCTGAGGTAACCTTCTTCGCTGTCCACTACACCTCCAATATTGTGTCATCTGCAAACTTACTAACTATACCTCCTATTGTCACATACAAATCATTTATACAAATGATAAAAAGCAATGGACCCAGTACCGATCCTTGAGGCACTCCACTGGTCACAAGCCTCCAGTCTGAAAGGCAACTCTTCATCACCACCCTCTGTCTTACCTTTGAGCCAGTTCTGTATCCAAATGGCTAGTTCTCCCTATATTCCATGAGATCTAACCTTGCTAACCAGTCTACCATGAGGAACCTTGTTGAATGCCTTACTGAAGTCCATATAGATCATGTCTACCGCTCTACTCTCATCAATCCTCTTCGTTGCTTCTTCAAAAAACTCAATCAAGCTCATGAGACATGATTTCCCATGCACAAAGCCATGTTGACTATCCCTAATCAATCCTTGCCTTTCCAAATAAATGTGAATTCTGTCCCTCAGGATTCTCTCCAACAACTTGCCCAGCATCAATGTCAGGCTCACCGGTCTATAATTCCCTGGCTTTTCCTTATCATCTTTCTTAAATTGTGTAACCACTTTAGCCAATCTCCAGTCTTGAGGCACCTCACCTGTGACTATCATTGGTATTAATATCTCAGCAAGGGGCCCAGCAATCACTTCCCTCGCTTCCCTCAGAATTCTCAAGTACACCTGATCAGGTCCTGGGGAATTATCCACTGTTATGCATTTTAAGACATCCAGCACCTCCTCCTCTATAATATGGACAATCCTCAAGATGTCAACATCTATTTCCCCACATTCTATATCTTCCATGTCTTTCTCCACAATAAACACTGATGCAAAATACTCATTTAATATCTTCCCATCTCCTGCGGTTCAATGCATAGGCTCCCTTGCTGACCTTTGAGGGGGCCTATTCTCTTCCTAGTTACTCTTTTGTCCTTAACCTATTTATAAAATCCCTTTAGATTCTCCTTAACCTTATTTGCCAAAGCTATCTCATATCCCATTTTTGCCCTCCTGATTTCTCTCTTGAATATACTGGTACTGCCTTTATCCTCTTCTAAAGATTCACACGATCTCTGTTGTCTTTACCTGACAACATTCTTCCTTCTTTTTCTAAACCAAAACCTCAATTTCTCTAGTCACCCAGCATTCCCTACACCTACCAGCCTTGCCTTTCACCCTAACAGAAATATACTCTCTCTGGAATCTTGTTACCTCATTTTTGAAGGCTTTCCATTTTCTAGCTGGCCTTTTACCTGCGAATATCTGCCCCCAATCAACTTTTGAAAGTTCTTGCCAAGTACAGTCAAAATTGGTCTTTCTCCAATTTAGAACTTCAACTTTTCGAACCGATCTGGGATTCTGTTAAATTTGTAAACAAATGGAAAACAAGTAATATATATAAATTGTGAGGGATTTTGAACATCATGTGGCATATTCATTAATAAGGAAGGAATCTAATGCATCCTCTAGTGGCCATTTATATGTATCTATCCAAATAAACCAGTTTTAGTTATTGGTAGTTGTTGACTTTCTACATGCTCCACACAGTTTTAGTCTGTCCTGTAAGATATCAGATATCATCAGCAGGAGGTCACTTGCTGCATTAATGGACACTGAGCAGAAGCTCAGGGACCTTATGGTGTATGAATTTCTCGTTGCTTCTTAATGCATAGGTGTTGCATTATTTCTTGTTTTGCCTCGCTTTATACAATCAATAGGATACAACAATCTGATGAGGGCTGATCAATCCCACTCCTTTTACTCCCCTCTTGGTCAGTCGCAGCCATTTTCAAAATTTGGTCCTTAGCATGTAGCTGTCATGCTTCAAATAAAATAACTCGGTCAAAATTTAAGAGACAACTCCAAGATCTCATTGAGCAAAAAAGGGATTTTATTGCACACCAGTACAGAAAATTTTTCAAAAGTGATATCAAACATAGGTTCAAACTCAGAAAATAAGCTTAAAAGAAGGAACAAGCATGTTTGTGCAGGCAAGAAGTTACAAGCAGTCAAAGTTTAAAGTTTTTAAAGCCCTTGAGTTGTAAGAATGAAACCTGAGTTCCAAATATTTGGTTGTCGCTCTGTTTCTTCAGGACTGACAAGTATTGCAGATAATCTTGATTTCAATTTAAATAGTAGCATTTCTAAGTTGCTTTTTCACCGATGTAGGCTTCTGAGACGGCGAGACAGGGAGAGAAAAGCTTTCAGTATCCTTGCTATTATCAATCCATATCGTTTTCTCTTTCATTTGTTGCTCAAATGCTGCAGTTGGTATCTGGGTCAATGTGGGTTCTGCTCACTGTGTCATTGCTTCATTCCAAGCTGGATAGTTCAGACAACCTTTCATCTCTCAATATGTATAGTTATCTTGCAAGTATGATTAAAACAAGAGATGCAAATTTCTTGACACTTCACTGAGTTTCAGTTTTCTTGATTTAAATAGTAATTCCGATGCAGTTGCTTTCAGATTTTCCATGCAGCTTGCCTTAACTTGTCAGGAGATCACAGCAGTCATGTTAGTCAGTAATGTCCCTTTTAAAACCAGTTTTAGTCCACAAAATTTTCAGGTATTCAAGTAAGTTGATGAAAGTTGAATATTGATAGTTGATTTTCGCTATGATTGTAACAAAAAGGACAAACACGCCTTGCCATGTGATTCCTCAACTGTGTTTCCTTTCCAAATCCGTTTAATTCAGACATGTCTCCTGATGGTCTTAGGATGGGTGCAATTGATCCCTCTTATTCTGAAATGTGTCGAATTTGACCCTGAACAAATGGAACTTAACTCCGACAAGTGTGAGGTGATCCACTTTGGAGGAAGTAATGAGACAAGGGAGTAGTAGACTGTGATAACCCTGTTAACACCCATGGGGAATCACTAATTAATTTCCTTGTGGAGCTTACTGACTTTGAATTCACTTGCTAACATAGCCCAGCACAGCTGGAACTCTCAGCATAGTGGAGGTATCCCTACCTCTGGACCAGAAGGCCTGGGTTCAAGTCCCGCATTTTCCAGTGGTATGTAATAACATCTCTGAACATATTGATTAGAAAAATAGGTTAAATTTAAGAAAAGCAGACCCAGGGATGAATCTGCAGAACTGTCTAACATTGGCTGGGACTGGCCTATGTATCCCATGAAGAGCGGCTTTACTTGGTATTCAACAGCAAATGATGCTCTTTATCAGTCGGGCTTCCTGAGTTACTACATACACAATGAATGGCAGGACAACAGGCAGCTCAAAGGAACAGAGGGATCTTGGGGTGCTTGTCCATTGATCCCTGAAGATGGCAGGACAGGTTAGGAAGGTGGTTGATAAGACAACGGGACACTTGACTTTATCAGGTGTGGCATTGATTACGAAAGCAGGGAGGTCATGTTGGAAATGTACAGAACTTTGGTTAGAGCACAGCTAGAGTACCATGTGAAGTTCTGGTCAGCACACTACAGGACGAATGTGATTGTACTGGAATGGGTGCAGAGGAGATTGACCATGTTGTTGCTTCGGATGGTGCATTCTAGCTATAAAGAGAGGCTGGATACATTTTGGGTTGTTTTCTTTAAAGCAGAGAAGACTGATGGGGGATCTCATTGAAGTGTGCAAGATTATGAGGGGGTTGGACACAGTGGATAGGAAGCAGTTTCCCTTTGTTGAGGAGCAAATAACAACAGGGCATAACCTTTAAAAGTGAGAAACAGGAAGTTTAGAGGCAATTTGAGAAAAATGTTTTCACCCCGAAGGTGGTGAGAACTGGAAACCATTGTCTGGAAGGTAACCTCACCACTTTTAAAAGTACTTGAATGCACACTTGAAGTGTCATAACATTCAAGCTAGTGCTGAATGGTGGGAGTAATCTAGATAAGTCACTGCAGATTCAGGGGGCTAAAGGACCTCTGGACAACACAGTGGTGTTGGTGAAGCAATATATACGAAGAACTCTGGTTCATGTGTTCAAATCGGGATCCTGTGTATCCACAATCAAAGACAGAAAGGGCCTGAGTTTAACACCAAATCCAAAAGCATAGACTCATGCTCAAATCTTTGGAATGGAGCTGGAACTCAGAAACACTGCCTCTGTGACAAGAATGTTACACCCTGAGCCACATCCAGCAATCTAGTCTAACCATTTCTATCAAGTATGTTTGCCAAGTTCCAGAACCAGTACATCAGTCATCAGAGAATTAAACATTAATAATACAAACATGCCAATCAGATAAGATGGTTCACATAATCACACAGGTTGGATTATTATCAAAACCCATATCGCTTCGAGGTATTGGTTGGTATTAAAGCAAGCTATTATTAAAGCAAGGTGTTATTATGTCCAAAGTACATTATGTACTGAAGCATCATGTAAATAATGTAAAGTATTTCCCTAACCTGTACTATAATAAGAATCAATTTCATGGAGGCAGGTATAGGCTGTGAATGAAACGTTGAATGTGACAGCTTCTCACTGTCGTTCAGAATCCTGTGTAGAGGGTAAAAATCAGCCTTCAAAATAAATAATGAGGTATTAATTGAATGTGTTGACACATATGTCTGTGCTTCTATGATTTGTTCACTGACTATCGACCCAAGTAGTCTTGTTAAGTTCGGTTTGGGGTGGGTGGGGGGTTGGTGGGTGGGGAAGCTGATGTTTTTGGGACACATTTCCATTTTCCAATGTTAGGATTGGGAAAGATTCATGAAAAGAATAGAAGGAACGTTGTGCTGCCTCAGGACTTGTGGAGTCAGGAATGGCACTCACTAGTGTGCAATCATTAACGAACACTTTGACTACTGTCCCCAGTGATATGCAGTCGGGTTATTGGTGAATTAGCTGAAGATAGTTAGCACATAATGTTATCCTGAGGAACACTTGCAGCCAGAACCTAGGGCTGAGAGGACTGGTCCCCAAACACCACAGCCATCTCCTTCTGTGTTAAGTATGTCTCCAACTAGCAGAACGTTTATCCCTTGGTTTTCAATGCCAGATTAAATAACTGAAGAAATAGCACTGGCAAGCCAGTCTGAGATTGACCCTATCCAGTCCACACCAACCCTCCGAAGCGCAACCCACAAATACCCCTTTACCTAACACTACGGGAAATTCAGCATGGCCAATTGACTTGACCTGCACATCTTTGGACTGTGGGAGGAAACTAGAGCACCCGGAGAAAACCTACGCAGACACGAAGAGAATGTGCTAACTCCAGACAGTCAGTCGCCTGAGGCGGGAATTGAACCCGGGTCTCCGGCCTTGTGAGGCAGCAGTGCTAACCACTGTGCCACCGTGCCACACATTGCCACCATGCCGCCCATCTAGCACCCGTGAGCTGCTGAAATGATTAAAGGATTTGATAGGATAAACAGAGAGAAACTATTTCCACTGATGGTGACTTCAGATTAAGAGGGCGTGAACTTTAACATTTATAAAGGTGATGTTAAGAAGCACTTACTCACACAAATGATCATGTATTTCTGCCTCGAGATTTTTGTTAGGTAAATGCATTGAGGTATATAGAACCAAGGTGAATAAATTGATTCAGATATAAATCAGTTATTATCTCACCGAGTGATGGATCAGACTCAAGGGCTGAATGAATTTGCCCCTGTTCTATTGCTTCTACATTCCTTAACAGTGATATTTCTCTTGTGTCTCATCCAAATATTCATCCTCCATGTGAATCAGAGCAGGTCAAATTGGCATTAAGTGTTTGAAAGTGTATACCTCCAAGTGTCACTGACTTCCTTGAGGGTCTGTAAGTCTGGGCTTGTGTCTTAAGAATGCTGAAGTCAATATAGGCATCAGAAGATCAACAACTCAACAAACTTACGACTTTGTCGGTCTGTGAGCATATCAATTGTATCAGCCCTTGAGTCTGATCCATCACTTGGTTAGGTCATAACTGATTTATATCTGAATCAATTTATTCACCTTGGTTCTATATCCCTCAATGCATTTACCTAACAAAAATCTCGAGGCAGAATTACATGATTATTTGTGTGAATAAGTGCTTCTTAACATCACCTTTATTAATTTTAAAGTTCACGCCCTCTTAATCTGAAGTCACCATCAGTGAAAATGGTTTCTCTCTGTTTATCCTATCAAATCCTTTAATCATTTCAGCAGCTCAGTCAGATTGTTCTTCAATCTTCTAGCTTCAGAACTATGGAGCACTGAGTACAGCACCCTATCAACTAAATCAATGGAGAGGATTACTAATTAAAAAGTTATCAATTTTGCCTGGGTATTTGATTATTTATTTTCTCACCATCACCGCAAAATGGTTTTGGCTCAATTATTTATCATCATCATGAACTATTCTGCCACTTTACCAATATAATCATATAAAACCAAACAACTTCACTTTTGGTTTGTTACAAAGCATAAAGGGAATGTCTCAGCAGCTGGGTTGGGCATCTTTGGAAAGTTGCCCATGTATGACGCTGAAAGTTCAGCTAATAATACTGTCTTGCAGGACAAAATGTTCTTGTCCTACACCTTATCCATTTTTTAATGATGTCACTTACTTTCAGATTCTAACAATATCCTTTTTGTCTAAATATAGGATGCTGTTAAGGTGAATTTACTTGTCAATCTTTCAGAAGTACAAAGTGTACATTAAAGTTCAACTTAAATATTGAGCAGCTAAACCGGTTTGAGGAGATGCTATCATCTTTCAAGGCCAAGTCGAGCACTGCATGAGATTCTGCACGACTTTTCCTTTGTTTGCAATTTATTTTTTGGCTTATTTTAAACATGCTTGACAACATTTTGGATGCTCCACCCTCTCTCCTCCTGCCATGCACTATTCAGAATGACACAGCCTCCATTCTCTAACCACCCACTCCAGCTGGAGTTTCTTACAGGTGTCTATGAAGCCTTGGCATTGGGGGTAACACACCATGCCTGGCTGATGCACCCCTTTCTCCTACTGCTGAAGAACAGGAGGGCTGTCTGTCTGAGATTGCATGCTTGGCTATTTCATCATTCTTACCATAGCATCATTAACCAGTCCATACTCAGATACTCAGCCACTGAAATATTGAACTAAAAGGACAAGCACAGGATACCCATCACCTACTCTTAGCTTCACCTCTGCTTGACACATGCCTGTTTAAAGCTGCGAAATGATCAAAAGTCAGTACACCGGTAACACAAGCCAAGCAGCCCTACTTATACAGTCATAGAGTCATAGAGATGTACAGCATGGAAACAGACCCTTCGATCCAACTAATCCATGCTGACCAGATAGCCCAACCCAATCTAGTCCCACCTGCCAGCACCCGGCCCATATCCCTCCAAACCCTTCCTATTCATATACACATCCAAATGACTTTTAAATGTTGCAATTGTACCAGCCTCTACCACTTCCTCTAGCAGCTCATTCCACTTAATAACTACTTACCTTTTCATAATCATAATTAGGAAATATCTTCACAGAAATAAGAAGCTTGAAATAACAATCCATCCAGACGTGCCCTGGTGTTTGATCTGGTCGTCTAGGGTAACGGGAGTCTGTTTCAAGAGGTTCTGGAGAGTTCTCCTTTATAGCATCAGGAAACTGGCATGGAGGGTACTGCATGCAGCACGCCACGATAAGGTGACTCAGATGGTTCACCGACCTTTCATATCTGGCTTAATTTGAAAAAAGCACCAGGAGTAGATCTAATACTTCCTTTGACAATTTCTTTACAGTTTCCACTTTCTGTCACTAACTCAGCGAGGCATACACATCTTTCTGTCTCCTTCCCTGTAGCTGTAATGTGTGCATCATCTTGCTGTGTCTCTGATGATGTGATTTTTATCTTCTGTTTTGTTGATGTTCTAGTCTCTACATGCACTTCATCATTTAGACTAGTTTTTGATGTTGCTATGGCTGCTATCATTAAGAAATTTAGAATTCTTTAAAATCTTATCATTTGAGGGAGTCTCCTCAAATATTATCTTTTACTGGAGGATATATTTGTGTTGCTTTCAGTACATCAATAACAACTTATATTTATATAATGTAACAAAAGGTCACAAGACACTTCAGAGTCTTATTATAAAACAATGTACAGTGGGTGGCTGGAGTTGAAATTTTTTTCTCTCTTCAGATGCTGCCATACCTGAGTTTCTCCAAGGCATTTTCTGTTTTTGTATGGCAGTGAGCTACATAAGAAGATATTAGATCAGATCTTTTATTCACTGGCGAGATGTGGGCATCGCTGGGTGGGACAGCATGTATTGCCCATCCCTAGTTGCTGAGGTGATGACAAGCTGCCTTTTTGAACCAATGCAGTTGGTGTGTTGCAGGTAGACTCACAATGCCATGAGGATGGGAATGCCAGGATTTTGGCCCAATGTTTGAGTGTTTGGTAAGTATGGTAGACTGTTTCTTTAGAGTCTGACTGTGTGATGTCATTAGCAATTTTGGGTGGAAACAGCTTAATCTAACTTTGCTGTCTGCAAAGTGAACAGCTTCTTAACAAAGTTCCTACTTCAGTCACATGGTCCTTCTTAGAATGTAACACAAGAAGAAAGCAGTGAGGACTTAAACTGCTTGAAGATCCACTGGGTCATTCGACTGATTCATTGATTCACAGGATGTAAGTGTCATTCGCGAGAGCAGCATTTATCGCCCATTCTTATTTGCCTGTGGAACAGTTAAGAGTCAACTACATTGATGTGGATCTGGAGTCTTATGTAGGGCAGACCAGGTAAAGACCCCAAAGGATATAAAAGGACTTTTCTGACAATGGTCAGCATTCGATTCTTAATTCTAGAATATTTTCAAATTGAATTCAAATTCTACCATCTTCCATGGTAGGATTCAAACCCAGGACCTGAGAATATTAACTGGATTACTAGTCTAGTTATAATACCATTAGGCCATCGCCTCTCCCTTGTGTTCCTCATGGCAGACCTTGGAGGTACTTCAGTAAAACCAAGAAAAGAAATCAAGAGACACCACTGAAGCAGGTCTAGTGAGTGAGGAATAAAAATGAAAGGGGGAAGGGGCAAACAGCACCCTCTCTATACTTGATCCAGAAGGAACACTGTGACTAACGAGATGACCAAAGTTTAGTCAAATAAATAATTTTTAAGGAATGTCTTAAATGACAAAGTGAAGTAGAGAGGTGGAGAATTGTAAAATGGGAATTCTAAAGCTTGCAGCCTGGGAAAGTAATACTGTACTGACTTGGTAATGAAGCAAATATAATCGGGAATGTGCAGGAGGTCTAAACTAGATGAGGACAGATATTCTATTGGATTGGAGGCCAAACGAGATACAAAGAGTCAAAGGGTCAGGGCCGTGAAACAATTTGGAAATGCTGATAAGAATCTGAAAATCCAGATGTTGCTTGTCCAGGAGCCAGTGCAAGTCTTCGAGCACAGTGAGAATAGTGAAATAGGACTTACTGGGGGTTTGGACATGGGCAGCAGAATTTTAGACGAGCTCAAGGTTCAGGAGTGTGGATTGTGGGAGACAAAGCAGGAGTACACCAGAATACTCAAGTCTGAAGGCAAGGATGGAAGTTTCAGCATTCAGGAGCGAATCTGAGCAATGTCACAAAGGTGGAAATAGGTGGTAGCCATGATGAATATGAAATTGGAAGCTCATCTTGCAAGCAAATATGACACTAAGAGAACAGCCAGATAGAGTTACTTTTAGACTGCTGCCAGGGAGAGGGTTGAAGTCAGCAGTGAGGATACAAAGATTGGAGCAGGGATTGCAAACAATCACTTTAGTCTTTCCAACATTTAAATGAAGGAAATTTATGCTCATCCAGTACTGGTGGTGGATAAGCAGTTAGATACTAAACTGAATAAATCTGCAAAATTGTTTTTCATTGTCTCACGTTCAAATGTTAACCTAAACTATTCTATTTCTGATGTATTCTAATAGTACTCATGTTCTTGGTACAGAGTTTTCTGTCAGTCTGACAAGTTATTCAGGGATACAATATGCTTTCTCAGCTGGCCTTATTCCTTTAGGCCATACAGTGTCATAGTTGACTTAAAAACTATGAAATAATGACGGTTTTCTTCAACACATTTCTGGGAAATCTGCCTGTTTACATTTAGATTTTCTACAGAGCTTCATTCTGGTATAAAATGGTTAGCTGCCCATTTTGAAGTATTGTTCATTGTCCTGAGCTCTATCCTGGTCATTATTCCTCTAAGCAGTCTCACATGCACTGTAATTGCTCCATTCAGTCTGGCCTGCTTTTTAAAAAGTCACCATTTTATCAGTTTCATTTGGTTCTTGCTGTCCTTCATAAATTTTATTGAACACCCTTGCACAGAATTTCTGACATGCTGGACACCTGAATAGGTTGTGCTTCCTGTGACTCGTCACTGCATCAAAAGGTTTGCGTGCTCTTCCAGAAATCTCAACACATCATCTAGGTTAATGCTCCACTGAGGGAGCACTGCACTGCCAAAGATGCCAACATTCAGTTGATGCATTGAACTGTCAGCCCTCTCAAGTGGCCATCAAAGGTCTGCTGTGAAATGTAGAAGTCCTTGCCAATGTCCTGGCCAATATTTAATTCCCAAACAACATCAAAAGAACAAATTCCCTGCTAATTGCCACATTGTATAGCACTGGAGTTAGGATAGTGTATATCTCTGTAAGTATGTTCAGGACTTTCTGTCAGCGGCTTTTGAACTCATTATGGTTTTATTTGCCCTCCAATCAACTTTGGTATAAACAACCAAACCAATTAGGCCATCTGCAATAATTTGGGTTGGGAAAAAGTGAAGAAAAAGTTCCAGAACAGAGATGAAATGTTGAAAGGCTGTGTTCCAGTTCACAGATGCCTTCCTTGATATCCTACTGGAGGCTGTGAGGAGCCAGAAGGAGATATCATTTTGCATCAGTGGGTGAAGAAAGCCTATATCCCTCCAAACCCTTCTTATTCATATCCCCATCCAGATGCCTTTTAAATGTTGCAATTGTACCAGCCTCCACCACATCCTCTGGCAGCTCATTCTATGCATGCACCATCCTCTGTGTGAAAACGTTGCCCCTCAGGTTCCTTTTATACTTTTCCTCTCTCACTCTAAACCTATGCCCTCTACTTCTGAACGTCCCCACCCCAGGGAAAAGACCTTGTCTACTTATCCTATCCATGCCCTTCATAATTTTATAAACCTCTATGAGGTCACCCTTCAGCCTTCAACGTTCCAAGGAAAACAACCCCAGCCTTTACAACCTCTCCCTATAGCTCAAATCCTCCGACCCTGGCAACAGCCTTTTCTTTTCTGAACCCTTTCAAGTTTCACAATATCCTTCTGATAAGAAGGAGACCAGAATTGCACGCAATATTCCAAAAGTGGTCTAACCAATGTCCTGTACAGCTACAATATGACCCTCCAACTCCTGTACTCAATGCTCTGACCAATAAAGGAAAGCATACCAAACGCCTTCTTCACTATCCTATCTACCTCCGACTCTACTTTCAAGGAGCTATGAACCTGTATTTCAAAGTCTCTTTGTTCAGCAACACTCCCTAAGACCTTACTATTAAGTGTATAAGTCCTGCTAAGATTTCTTTTCCCAAAATGCAGCACCTCGCATTTATCTAAATTAAACTCCATCTGCCACTCCTCAGCCCATTGACCGATCTGATCCAGATTCCATTGTAATCTGAGGTAACCTTCTTCACTGTCCACTACACCTCCAATATTGATATCATTTGCAAACTTACTAACTATACTTCCTATGTCCATTTCCAAATCATTTATATAAATGACAAAAAGAGATCTTTATGACACTCCTTTGGTCACCGGCCTCTGGTCTGAAATTGACCCTCCACCACCAACCTCCGTCTCTACCTTCAAGCCAGTTCTGTATCCAAATGGGTAGTTGTCCCTGTACCATCTTTCTTACATAATGGTACTAGGTTAGCCAACTTCAAGTCTTCTGGCATACCAACAGTGCAGTGAGTGAAAAGGAAACTAACAATATTAGTGTCACCACTGGTAAATTTCAGGAAGTTATGACTAATCTTCTTGTGAAGGCTAGGCAGCTGAGGGTACTCTGCACAGTCTGAAGCTGGTTTACTATCAAATCATCCCAAGATTAGGATTAGGATTAGGGTTATTATAAATAACCCTAATTCTATTGCAACCACCTGCTATGACTTTTGATTTATCAGCAATTGCAACTGAGGAATTAATTCAATTCTAATCCTATTATTTAACAGTCTCATTCTATAAGGCAACAGCAATTCATGGGATGTAAGTGATATCATTTATCGTCACCCCTAATTACCTAGAGGGCAATTAATATTCAACCACAGTGGCACTGTGTTTTTAAGCAGGGTAACATTAATTTCAAACTACTATGAAACCTGTTTCCCTCAAATTATTCTTGACTCTCAGTTGGATAGTTGGGAAAAAGCACTTTGCCACTTTTCGTCTTATCAGCAGTGATGTTCAAGCATTGACAGTTGCTGTGCTGTCTTCATGTGGAAATCTAGACAACAGGAATAGTTGCCTTTTTCACAATCATAGGAAATACTGAAATTGTTGGAAATACATGCACCAGTATTTTGCCCATCTTACTCACCTAGTCAACAGCTCGACAGCGATATCACCCAATCTGAATCAACTTTATTAAAGATCTCACAAGTCCTGCAGCATCTGGGAGGAGAGAAACAGAGTTCATATTTCAAGTCAAAAAAATTTTCTTTGAGTTCAGATAAACGGAGTTTTTCCAGCATTTTTGTTTCTTTTTCAATTCCAGCACCCACCGAATTTTGCTCTTACTTGTTAAAAGTCTGGCTTTAAATATAATTTTACCCATATCTTGTCCTCTTCTCCACTTATTTTGCACTTCAAGGCATAACAATCTTCACATAGCACATTACCACATCTATGTTAGGTTTCTCTATCTCCATACGTGCCTGTTGTTTGCCAATCCAGATCCATTTCTTTGTTTCCCTTTTTCTCTTGCACTTTTCTCTTTCCCCTTCATCCCTCCCACTTTGCAGTCCCATTTCTTTTGCTGTCTTGAGTGCTCTATGTTCATAATAAGGTGGATAAAGTGTCAATGATGGGACATTTGGTTAAGATTTAGATGAGCAATGGAGAAAAGGGATGGAATAACCTAAGATAGGAGATAATAATTGAAGGAAGGCTAATTTCAATGTGATGAGAAGGGATTTAATCAGGGTAGAATGGAATGAGAGACTGACAGGAAAAATATGTGATGCGAGACACTGTCCTTAAGTGGTATTGAGAAACTTAAGCAAATTTCACGTTAATAGGAAAATCTTCCTCCAGTGAAAGTCATGTCTAGCACAAAGGAAGTTGTTTGTGATTGTTGAGGCTAATCATCTCAGTTCCAGAATATTGCTGAAGGAATTCCTCAGAGTATTTGTGCTAGGTTTAACAATAAGACATTTGTTTTTAACTGCAATTACATAGAGCAGTGGTGAGTTATCTTGATCTCTTGATCTCAGGGAGCACGTTTCAGCATAATTTATAGACCTAATCTGCTAATAAGGGATTGGCCCTATGAGAAGAGATTAAGTTGACTAGGTGTATGTTCCTTCGAGGTAAGGAAACTGAGAGATGATTTCATTGAAATATGGAACATTCTTAGAGAACTGAATGGTAAATGCTGTGTGACAAGTTGTCCTGGCTGCAGAATCTACAACAATAAAGCCACTCAGTTTAACACCTACAACCGGAAATAGTTCCACAGAGGCCTGTATCCCATCACCAAGTCACCTTATATTTACACACGAACAGTTGTTGACCATAGTACTGCCTCATACAGATTCAGTATGACACTTCAAATTCTGAATCTTGAATTCCCCTCATTTATCATTGGGCAGACCTATGATTATTTGGTCTCTCCGTAAACTCTCCACCCTGCTCTATGCTACTCTGTGTTCCAACATTCAAGACGGGGAGACAGCAGAGGATTCTGTGCTTCCGAATACAGCATGAGAGATCACAGGATAGCAAATTCATAAGTAGCATGAGAAAGAGCGATGAAAGTGGTTTCATATACTGTGAGAGAGGCTGGGAACAGCAGTTTATAAAGATAAGAACAGACCTCGGTTAGAACAGCAGCAAAGCAGAGAGCCCCCTTCAACCTCTGCAAGTTGGCATAGGTTAAATAAGAAAGGTAAATGTGGGGCTCTAAGATTGGTGTGGAGAAGTGGGTTCTGGATTATGGGACATTAGCACAAGTACAAGGGGAGGAGAGTTGTGGTGTTGGGACAGGTTATATTTGAACCATGCTGAGACCTTGGAGAACCGTATAAATAGGTTGTAAGTAGGGCTTTAATCTAATTTGTGGGAGGGAGGGTTCAATTGAAAGTAAGTTTAAAAAATCAAAAATAAATGAGTGTGCAGGGTAGTGAAGCGATGGATGATAATCAAAATATGACAGGAAAGGGTAGAAAATAAACACGGAAGAGCCCAGCAGAAATTAGTATCAGTTGTAAAAGGTCAAACTCAAAGCTCTCTATCTGATTGCATGCAGCATTTGTGATAAGATAAATTATTTGTTGCCACAAACAGAAATAAATGAATACTCTGTACAACTTGACAGCTATTAAAGTGATGTGGTGGCAGGATCACCAGGACTGGGAACTCAATGTTCAAGGATTTTCAAGCATCCAGAAGAATACTGTAAAAGGAAAAGGAGATGGGGTAACACGGTTAATAAGGAAAGGCTACGGTGTGGTGGTGAGTAATGGTATGAGTGCAATACGTCATAAAGTGAAACCAGTTTGAATGGAATTAAGGAACATCCAGGAAAGAAGTTATGGATGGGAGTTGTCTATAGGTCCCCAAAAAGTTGTCTCACTCTAGAACAAAGTAGAAGTTGGAAAATAATGGAGGCATGTAGGTAAGGAATAACAACTGTCACAGGTGATTTTAATCATCATATTGGTTGGACAATCATGGAAATGATAACATGGAAGCTGATTTTGTAGGGAGCATAACAGATTGTTCCTTATAGCAGTTTATGTGGCTCTCCACCGCATCTCCTCCACTTCCCGCTCCTCCGCCCTTGAACCCCGCCCCTCCAATTGCCACCAGGACAGAACTCCACCCGTCCTCACCTACTATCCCGCCAACCTCCAGATGCATCGTATCATCCTTCGTCATTTCTGCCACCTCCAAACAGACCCCACATCAAGGATATATTTCCCTCCCCTTCCCTATCAGCGTTCCAGAAAGACCACTCCCTCTGCGACTCCCACGTCAGGTCCACATCCCCCACCAACCCAACTTCCATTCCCGGCACCTTCCCCTGAAACCGCAAGAAATGCAAAACTTGCGTCCACACCTCCCCCCTCACATCCCTCCAAGGCCCCAAGAGATCCTTCCATATCCATCACAAATTCACCTGCACCTCTACACACATCATTTACTGCATCCACTGCACCCAATGTGGACTCCTTTACATTGGGGAGACAGGCTGCCTACTTGCGGAACATTTCAGAGAACACCTCTGGGACCCACACCAACCAACCCAACTGCCCCGTGGCTCTACATTTTAACTCCCCCTCCCACTCCGCCAAGGACATGCAGGTCCTTGGCCTCCTCCATCACCAGACTGTGGCAACACGACGCCTGGAGGAAGCGCGCCTCATCTTCCACTTAGGAACCCTCCAACCACAAGGGATGAATGCAGATTTCTCCAGCTTCCTCATTTCCCCTCCTCCCACCTTATCTCAGTCCCAACTCTTGGATTCAGCACCGCCTTCTTGTCCTGCAATCTTCTTCCCGACCTCTCCACCCCCACCCCCTCTGCGGCCTATCACCTTAACCTTCTTCCATCTATCGCATTCCCAACACCCCTCCCTCAAGTCCCTCCTCCCTACCTTTTATCTTAGTCTGCTTGGCACACCTTCCTCATTCCTGAAGGGCTTATGCCCGAAACATCGATTCTCCTGCTCCTTGGATGCTGCCTGACCTGCTGCGCTTTTCCAGCAACACATTTTCCAGCTCTGATCTCAGCATCTGCAGTGCTCACTTTCTCCTAGCAGTTTATTTGGAGCCTACCCAGAAACAGGCTATTTTAGATCTTATAATGAGGTGCAATCAATAAGAGAGATTTCAATTGAGGATCCTCTGGTGGGGTAACATTCATAACTTGGTAGAATTGCAAAATCAATTTAAGGGAGAACAACACGTCTTAAACCAATGTCCTCAACTTAAATAGGGGAAATTACAGAGGTATTTAGAAAGATTGGTCTAAAGCAAGCCAGGAAAGTAGACATGGGGAAAGTCAGTAAATGAGCAGTGGTAAACAATTAAGAAGATATTTCATAATGCTCAACAAAAATTTATTCTGATTAAAAAGTAGAAAAGGGATGAACCACATTTGGTTAATTAAAGTGGTCAAGAAGAGTATCCAATCAAAAACAAAGGTATCCAAATTAGCAAACAAATTGTGGTAGACTGGAGGACTGGGAATAGTTTAGGAATCAGGCTATATGACTGAAAGGCTAATAAAAAGAGATAAAATTGATTTTGAAAGCAAATTGACAAGAAATAATAAAAACACCAAGCACTTCTATAGATATATTTTCAAAAGAACCTGAAGTATGTGGGGAGTCTTTGGGGCTTATAACTTTGGAATTAATAATGGGGAACAGGGAAATGGCAGATAATTCAAACCAATATTCTGGATCAGCCTTTACAGTGGAGGAAACTATAAATATACCAAAGATGACACATAACTAAAGGAGGAAAGATTTTGGAATGGTCTCTATCACGAAGGCAAAGTATTTGACAAACTAATGGGACTAAAAGGCAGACACATCACCAGGGTCTGATGGTCTGCAACCAAGGATCTTAAAGGAAGTGGCTGCAGAGATAGTGAAGGCATGGTCAAAATATTTCCAGAAATCACTGGGTTCCAGAGAGTTCCAGAGGATTGGAAAATGGTAAATGTGACTCCCTGTTCCAGAAGACACAGAGGAAAAAAAAGGAAGCTATAGGCCAGTTAACTAAACATCTGTCATTAGGAAAATGCCAGAGCCCAATATTAAGGAAGGAATACGAGGACATTTAGAAAGGCTTAACATAATCAAACAACGTCAGCATGACTTTATGAAAGGGAAATCATGTTTGACAAATTTACTTTGAGTTCTTTGGGGATATAACAGGCAGAGTTGATAAAGAGGAACTGGTAGATATTGTACATTTCCAGAAGGTACTTGACAAGCTGTAACATAAAAACTTACTGCACAAGACAGCAACTCACTCTAAGGGGTTGGGGCAGTGATGCGGGGGTATTGTATTGTCATGGGTTGAAGATTGGTTAACACACAGAAAATCAAAATTTGGTATTAATGGTCTTTTTCAGGTTGAAAATGTAGAACTAGCGGACACGGATCAATCATGGGGTCTCAATTATTGATTGACTTGGAATCCACATTAATGACTTGGAAGAGAGGCAGATGGTAATTTATCCAAATTTACTGAATATATAAAATAGATGGGAGGGTATGTTGTGATGTGGTATCTTCTGTGGTACAGATAAGTTGAGTAAATGAGTAAAAACCTGCAAGACTGAACTTACTGTTAGGAGAAAGTGAGGACTGCAGATACTGGAGATCAGAGCTGAAAATGTGTTGCTGGAAACACGCAGCAGGTCAGGCAGCATCCAAGGAGCAGGATTTCCTGAAGAAGGGCTTATGCCCGAAACGTCGATTTTCCTGCTCCTTGGATGCTGCCTGACCTGCTGCACTTTTCCAGCAACACATTTTTCAACTCTGAACTTACTGTTAGAAAATGTAAGCCCAAGCACTTTGGTAGGAAGAATCAAAAGGCAGATTATTATTTAAACAGCGCTAGACTCCACAAACGTCTGGCATAGGGAGGTGTTCATGAGCATGAAGCACAATATGCTATCATGCAGGTGCAACAGATAATTAAGACAGCTTAAGGCAGCAAACAGAATTTTGGCCTTTGCTGCGAGAAGGTTGATGTTTAAAAAGGGGAAGTTTTGTTACAACTGTGCAGGATGTTGGTGAGGCTGCACCTGGAGGATTGTGTACAGTTCTGGGTGAAGGAAATGTACTGACGTTGGAAGCAGTTCAAAAGAGATCCACTGAACTAATTACTGGTTGAAGGGGTTGACTTATCAAGAACACTAACAGGTTAGGCTTTAATTCATTACAGATTAAAAATGAAGGGAAATCTTATTGAAACAGAAAGACTCTGAGAGGGCTTGACAAGGTAAACGTTGAGAAAACGTTTTCATTAGGGGGAGAATCTTAAACTCGGGATGCAGTTACAGAATGAAAGAATGTTCATTTAAAACTGTTAAAAATCACACAAGACCAGATTATAGCTGACGAAGGAGCAGTGCTCCAAAAACTTGTACTTCCAAATAAAAATGTTGGTCTATAAGCCCGTGTTGTGTGATTTTTAACTTTGTCCACCCCAGTCCCTCCACATCATGGCAGCCATTTAAAACTGAGATGCAAAGGAATTTATTCTCCAAAAGGGTTATGAATGTCCAGAATTCTCTAACCCAGCTAGTCGTGGGGTCAGGGGGTAGAGGGCTATAATCAGCTGACAAGAAAGAGGAATTGAAGCCTGAATCAGATCAGCCATGATCTTGTTGAAAAACACGACAGGATTGAGGGACTTACTTCTGCTCCAAGTTCTTTTTAAATGTTCAAATGTTCCCTTGCTACAAAATCCAATGCTACTCTGCTCACTGTTAATTTCAGTGAGACAGCCTGGGGTGTATCGTTTGATGCTTTGCTGAGTTTTAAACCTGCATCCTGACAATTATTTCTTCTCTCACTCCAGCATCACTCAACCAATACTTTAGCCCATCTGTTGATGAAATCCTTAACCATGGCTTTGATACTTCCTGATTTGGTTAGTTTAAATATTGTCCTTTTTTTTATTATTCATTGTAAGTTTTCACCCTGTGCATTACTCTGCTCGAGTTCCATCTCATTTTTTTAAATAAAGGTTCTTTACAAAGTCCAGTTTTATTTCTATTACAGTTTCTCAGTTCTAGACTGTTCAGTGACAGTGTGAGAATGAGACAAAAATGGAGATGACTGCATTATTTTAAATAAACTCCACAAGGTACAACTTTATCATGAGATGTACTTCTTTTATATATTTGCCACAGTATATAGCCTTAAAGGACCATGCATTTGGAATGTGGGTTCCATTCTGATACCAGTAATTTAATTTGTACTTGGTAGCCCATTCAGAACAATCCATACTTTTGTATGCTTATAAATGACTATCAAATAGATGAATTTGATATCAGGAAATATCTGATTGAATACTGCAAAGACTACGTGCCTTTACGTGCCTTCTTCAGGAAGGGCTCATGTCCGAAACGTCGATTCTCCTGCTCCTTGGATGCTGCCTGACCTGCTGTGCTTTTCCAGCAACACATTTTCAGCTCTGATCTCCAGCATCTGCAGACCTCACTTTCTCCTCCCTTCATAAGTGTCAAGACAACAGGATGGAAGCTTGAATTACTGTGGATATTATTAACTCATAATTCCAAAATGTGTTTTATAAAAGAGGACTGATACAACCAAAAATAGTTGCAGATATAAATTAACTAGCTGTCTGGAGAAAGGGAGGGAGAGAGATGGAGAGAGACTCAAGGAATATGAAGGGAATTGCAAACATCTGTTGTTCAAAGGATAGGGCGTGGGGTAAGAGACAAATCAAAATTGACTGGACTGTGATCTCTCGTGACTACAAAGATAATATGGGTCAGACAACTCCTGCTCAACAGTATGTCATTCCCTTCAGATTATGCCTCAAATTGCAGACACACTTTGTGCTTTTTCCTTTGAAGAATACATAAGATCAGGGATTAAACTGCCAGTTTCAACTCTACTGGAGTGTGCTAGTAAAACTGATGATTCTCACATGTATTAGCCAGTGTTTAATCATAGACTTGCTGTGAAGGTCACAACTGAAAACAAGTCTGTATTGCAGCTAAACAAAAGCTCTCTCTTACCCTGAGTACGGCAAACCAGAAAAAAGAAAATAAGCCAACAAAAAGCCCCTCCTTCATCCTGAAAGCTGAAATTCAGTGATGGTTAAAAGGCATCAGAAAAACAAAATCTGCAAAGCAAAGGACCATGAAATTAATTGTTCAAATATCAACTTTAATGCTACCAGTGTTGATGTATATTTTGTTCCTCATATCCGAACGATACAAGTTTCTGTACAACGGTAGATGTTTTATTATTGGACAGCCGGCAAGAGATTCTCAATATCCCCAAGTCATGTGTCTACTTGTGGTGATACTTCTCCACGCATCTCTGCTCTACACACAAAGGCAGTACTTTTTATAGGAATAATACAAAAGGTCTATAAGTCACATGGTTGATTGTTGTTACATTGGGCAATTGTAATTTTACAATGCCCGGTGATTGTCAATATCCTGTGGTAACTAGTGGATGGATTACAGGGACTGGTAATAATAATAATTCTTCATAATCATCTGTTAATGGGAAGAGATTTAAACAGAAGGACTTTGCTTGTTCTCAATGTGGGATTCACATACCTATGTTAATAGAAAGGGGAAGCATGATAATGGGAGCAGGACGCAGTTAATAGGGTTATGGCCAAGGCTATCAGTCTTGTCTAGGGAGGACAAATATCTTTGTCTGAGGCTGCAAGTTGAATCCACGTGTATGGCTCCTGAGATTCAGTTCTCTGAGAGTCAGCCAGCATCCCCACACCCCCCACGTTCCCCCCCACCCCGAGATGTCCTGTCTCACTCTGTAAGAGGACAGGTATGGAATTGATACTGCAGACAGTCCTTGTAGCAGTGGAATGTTTAACCCCTTGAATCCCCAGTATGCCATAAAAACAATTGAAAAATGGAACTGATCCCTTTGTGGCTGTCTAACTTCCTCACCAGTAATCTCTAATGCAATAGCCACAACTTTCAGCTATCCACTATTCGCGAACAATGCAGAGACTGATTTTATCTTTTATTTTTAACTTTTATCTTCTTGGATTCACTCTTATTCCTAATCGGTGTATACATGTGTTGCATTACTAATTCTTGTCATGCTCAGTAACTGATAAACTCACTCTTTGGCTAACTCAGAAAGTTTAATTGGCTCCTTTTAAAACATAAGTTCCTTTCAGTCTGGGAGAAAGGTATTCACCAGGGAAGTACTCCTTTATAAGTTAATTTAATTGAAACCAACCGAGTGGGTGTTTGAATAAAGAAGCGGTAACAGATCATCCCTTCTCATTGCAAGCCTTAACAGTTTGGGCCATCCCATTTGGAACCATAACAAATTGAAGAACCTCGCTCAGGGTCTGGTTGGAACATAACGTCTGAAGTCGGGTCGATGGATAAAATGTTCAGCACTATCTCTGACTTGGAAACATGTCACCATTTCTTCAGTGTCATTAAATCCTGGAACTCCCTTCCTAATATGACTGGAACAGTTCAAAAAGGTAGCTCATCACCACAGTTCCCACAACAGCTACAGTTAGACAATAAGTGCTGTATGGCCTGACATCCCACGAACCAATAAAAAGCAAAATGACACAAATTAGATCAGACAGTAATACTGAGGAAGATAATTAGTATCACAGAATATCATGAAACTTTTAGCTCATAATGGATCTGTAAGTTTAATTGGCGCTTTCATTTTGCAAATTCTACAATATCTTGCAAATTGAAGCAGATTGTTTCAAGTCTGTTGTCGTCTTATATGTTGCTGGAAATGAGTTTCCCATATAGCTTGAAAGCTTAAGGCAACACCAAATGTGGGTTATGCCTAGTTTAATTGCCAGGGAATGCCAAGTTGCAGGCTTTCCAGGAAAGGACAACACTAGACAGGGGATTCCTCTTCCTACGATGGATGTACTACTGAGTGGAAAATGGATATTAGAGTCATACATAGGCATGTCAGCCTAAAGCTCACTGCCTCGACTGATTCATGACAAAATATGCTCACAGCCTGTTGAGAGAACAAGGGAAGGTTGGATGGGGGTGGGGTTTGAAAGAGAGATCTGCTCAGTGAGAAACAGGTGAGGTCTGATTGGCTCTGCATTTTGCCATTCCACTATAAATTATAAGGAAAATGACATCAGGAGCTGCGCTAAAAGGGGAAACCAATCTGATGCCACTTTTGTCCTGCTGGACAATCCAGACCAGGCTAAAATTAAGGAACAAATTACCACAGACACTTGAACCTAGCTTGGTGTCTCTCCTTGAATACATTCAGACCCGCTGTGATCTCCAGTATTCATTGTTTATGGTCTAAAATTAAGCCTCTTATGTCAGAGTCATACAGAACACACAGCTTAGCTGTTATCGTTGAGTTGCAATTTTGTCAATTGCTGTATATTTAACTAATAGGTAAAAGCATTTTGTGATGTTATTATGAATTGTGTCTTTAGCACCTACACTGTACTATTTTGCCCTAACAGTAAGTGGAAGCAAAATGGCTGAACATGTAAACACCTGTTTCCATCCTCTATAGATATCATTTTCAAAATGGAAGTACCAAATCCTCTGTTAGATTAAGTGAAAAAAGTACCAACTTGAGTCTGCACTTTTTTTTCTTCGGCTGTAAAGATGTTGCAATTGTGCTCACTGAAAACTTGAGGTTTAAAAGAAGAAGTATTGTGGATTTGTCAACTCATTATGCTTTGTGAAATATTGCACAAGATAGGGAATGAGGTTCACTGAAGAAGAAGTGAAATTTTTCTGTGTTCTCCACAAACTTTGATTATCATTCGACTGTTGGATTCTGCTGAACTCTGTTTGTTTCATGACTGCCTCAACCCCGAGTTTTAATGAGTTCCAATGTTGAGAGCACTCATTAACCTTCATAAATGCGTCACTTTATCAGTGAACACAGACCTCATCCATTTCTTCCTTTTGCAATTCTCCCCACCTCCCAGTTCATCTAATGTTTCAACTCTGTTGTCGTCTTATATGTTGCTGTAAATGAGTTTCCCATATAGCTTGGAAGCTTAAAGCACCACAAGAGTATTCAAACCTTCAGCACTTCATCCAGGTGTGAATTATCTTTTGTTAATCAACAATGGAAAGCATGACAGTTAAGCCTCATTCAAACTAACAGCCACATACACACTATTGTTTTCAGTAGACAATTTCCAGTGCTGCATTTCTATAGCAACCTTCACAAGCCCAGAAGAACTCTATCAGTCAATGAAATGTTTTTTAAAAGGTAAAGAAAATGTGGCAGCAAATTTGCACACAGGAAGCTCCCACAGACATGTATTGTAATGATTAGATTACTCTTTTTGTAGTGATGTTGTTGGAGGTATACATACTGACCAGGAGACTGAAGGTATCTTCCCCTTCCTCTTCAATACCAAAGTTCTGTGGACTTTGGTTGGCCACTTGAGAAGTGAGTGAGGCAGGGCTTTGGTTTAATGTCTCATCAAAAGACAACAAGTTCAAAACTACAGCACTCCCTGGGTGTCAGTCTCGGTGATGATACAGCAGTATTGTCACTGGACAAATAATCCAGATAAAAAATGAGGTCTGCAGATGCTGGAGATCACAGTTGAAAATGCGTTGCTGGTTAAAGCACAGCAGGTCAGGCAGCATCCAAGGAATAATCCAGATACCAGAGTAAAGTTTTGGAACAAGGGTTCTGCAGATGGTAAAATTTAAATTCAATTAATAGAAATCTGAAATTTAAATAAAACGCGAGTCTAATGATAATCATGAAACTACTGTCAATTGTGATAAAATCCTATCTGGTTCACCAGTATCTTTTAGGGAAGCAAAATCAGCAATCCTTAGCTGGCCCTCCTGTGGGGAGGAAACAGCCGAATGGTATGTTTATTAGACTGTTAATCTGGACACCCAGGTAATGTTCTGGGGACCTGGGTTCAAATCCTGCCACAGCAGGTAGTGGAATTTGAATTCAAAAAGAACAAATCTGGAATTTAGAGTCTAATCATGATTAGATTACTTACAGTGTGGAAACAGGCCCTTCGGCCCAACAAGTCCACACCGACCCACCGAAGCGCACCCACCCAGACCCATTCCCATACATTTACCCCTCCATCTAACACTACGGGCAATTTAGCACGGCCAATTCATCTGACCTGCAGGTTTTTGGACTGTGGGAGGAAACCGGAGCACCCAGAGGAAACCCATGCAGACACGGGGAGATTGTGCAAACTCCACACAGTCAGTCACCTGAGGGAACTGAACCCGGGTCTCTGGCGCTGTGAGGCAGCAGTGCTAACCACTGTGCCACCATGCCGCCCATTAATCACCAATGGAATCATGATCAATAATCCATTGGCGATTACCAGGAAACACCCATATGGTTCAGTAAATGCCCTTTTAGGAAAGGAAACTGCCATTCTTACCCGGTCTGGCCGACATGTGACTCCAGATCCACAACAATGTGACTGACTCTCAACTGCACTTTCGCCAATTTGGGATGGGCAATAAATGCTGGCCCAGCTAGTGATGCCCAAATTCCACAAAAGATTGAAAGAGTGTCTGTCTACACTCTAAAGTGGTTGACTTTTTAATGTCCTCTGAAATAGCTTGCCAAATCACTTAGTTGTATTTAACCGATACAAAGTCTGATACTCTCCCCTTGCCTGGATAAGTGCAGCCCCATTACTGTCCAGAACAAAGCAGCCCAGTTGATTGGTACCCCATGTAACTCACCACTCATTCCCTTCACCACTGACATATAGTGGCAGTTATGTACACCATCTACAGGATGCACTCAAGTAACTCACTGAGGTTCCATAGACAACATCTAGAAGGTGAACACCACCATTTGCAAATCTCCTTCCTTCCTCCTTGCACACCCGCCTGACTTGGAAATATATCACCGCTCTTTTACTGTTGCTCCATCTAAATCCTGGAAATTCCACCCTAACTGGATCTACCTACAATACATGGACTGCAGTGGTTCAAGAAGACAGGTTATGACCACCTCCCCGAGAGCAAATTAGGGGTTGGCATTAAATGCCCAGGCAGCAACATCTACATTCTGTGAATAATGTTCCCTTGAATGTTTTTGGACCACAGGTGGCAAAACTGGAAGTCAACTAGGCAATCCATGTCAACACGCCAATCATCATGCACGGAATGTCAGAGTGGCTACACGCACAGACACGCAGCTTAGAGGGAATGTCAGTTGTGAAGTCACTTTCTATATATCCCCAGATGGTCATGTTCCATGACCCTACAACTTTGACTCAGACATGAGAATGCTACCGCTGAGCCATTGTTGACTCAAGACGGTGAACTAAAATGAGAACAGTGGCAAGTTTTACTTTTCCTCACTTCAGCAACATTGAGGCTGACGTCAGCTAAGTCAAACTTCGCCAGCTATTGAACTTGAGAACTTCCTTGTCTCTAAGTCTCAGTATCACAATGATTAGATTTATGGATGAGGCCAACTGTATCTTATTGCCACAGCATGTTGCAATTGATAGAAGCCCTAATTTATTCAGTTAAATTTTGAGATTTTGTCCAATGGGGCATTGTAGCAACACAAATCTCCAGATATGATGTTGTGATCCCTCATACAATGCCCACCTGTTCAGCGAGTTCACCAAGAATAGATACAACAGAAACTGGTGCAAAGGAACAGAAGAGTAGGTAATGCTCTTTCTTCTGAGGAATATTATATTGTGCAGGAGCTGGTTTATATTTAAAAAGAGAGCTGGATATAATTTCAAAAATGGACAGAAAAGGTTGGATTTTCAGCTAAGCATGGACTGGTATTTGTGTGGTATTCAGGTGACGCTGGATATTAGGCTGAAATTTCTTAAGGTAGACTATCACCTGCCATGACATTGCACAGTGGTTTCCATTGAGTCCCAGTGGGCAGACCAGCTAATTCCCAGTCAGTGCCAGTACAGCTCAATCCCAGTGACAGCAGTCTAGCTCAGTCCCAAAGGATTCATATAGAGACTTAAGTTGCTCACCGCAAGTGCGTTGAAATTCAGATAACATTTAGAAGCAGAATATAAGAAGGCACAAGAATCAAAACGAAGCACAGGAAGGACGTAGAAGGTACTGTTAGAGTTAGCAATTACATCAACATCTTGGCCGTACAACATTCATGTCAGGAGAGCTCTGTCCAAAGGCAGGTCTTTGGCTCATTGTCTGTTGAAGCTTCAAGCTACACTGTTTTCTTGGCTATTTTTGTCAGTAGTAGTTTGTCATGGCTTTCAATTACAGGGCCAGGGCAAGGAGGTGTACCCCAATCTCCTTCATAGGAATTGAGCCCATGCTGTTGGTAATACTCTAAATCGCATGCTAAAAAAACTGGCTAACTGGCCTGATGCACGATACTACCCTTTGCAAAATTTGGAATGTACTTTCATCTTACAGGATGAGTGGGCACTTTGTGATTTGTGACATGGAGAGAAGGCTTTGTGAATTATAGAACATTAGCAATGAAATGTCTTTGCAACAGATAAAATGTGATAGTTAAGACAAACCCCTTTGTGTCCACCTAGCATGAACATGCCTTGTAATTATCAAAGGATTGCCCTGCACATTCTCTCTTGGCAGTTTCTTAAGTGGCTCAGGGAAATAGAGATAGGAATATCTCCTGCATGAACCACTATTGATGGTGCTCCAGTAAAAGGTTTACAGTCCAGCCTGACTACTATCCATATTCTTTCACCACTTCTTAAAACATAGATTGGGTTGGGATATCTGGTCAGCATGGACTGGTTGGACCGAAGGGTCTGTTTCCATGCTGTACATCTCTATGACTCTATGACTCTATATCCACAATAGAAAACCCAATGTGAAGGAGGGAGAAAGATTGTCCGACAGGAGATGGAGAAATAGATAATTAATTTGTCGGCTGGAACAAAAACAACACAAACATTGAAAATGTTAGAGGAGCAAGGATTCAGCAAAACATTAAAATATCTTTGTTTGCCTCTTTAAATTGATTTCTGCCCTTTTCCTAGCACTTAGTTGGCTAGTTTACATGGGTGTGATTGTTCTGGAGCACAAATAAAGAAGAAATGACATAAACTAAGTCGAATGGCGTCAATGTGTTTTAATAGCTTCATTACATTGAACTTTCATTCTTTGATGAAAGTAGATGATGTGGAAAGTTTATATAGTGCATATAAATTATGCACAGGGAATAAAGGCTTTGTGTGTAAATTCCATTGTTTGATAACATTTCAGTAAGCTGTACGTCAAGAAGCATAAATGCAGAAGTAAGAAAACTTCGCAGAATATAATTTTTACTCTTCACAGGGTCACCCTGTGGAGAAGCCTGGCTTGATCTCAATCATGCACATAAACTTCCCCAGGGAGTGCAATAGATTGGTAACTTCCATTAGTACGACTTAACATGTAGTTAACAGTGTCAGTGGATTCCAACAAGGTTTGAAAGAAAATTGTGACAGAACTGTTGTGCAAGCTTTTAAGATATGAACCTGTTGAAGCAACCCAGGGAAAGATTGCTGAGGACATTAAAGCATTGAACAAGATACCATTTAACCTTTCTACTTTAAGGAGTTGCACATAATTTATACTGCTAAAGACACTATTATTTCATCAGATGAAACTAAATTCCCACATATCTGGCTGAACTTTACCAGAGGGTCTTATAACCCAACACAAAATTCCAGAGCACCTCATCAAGCTTGTCCCGCAGTCAACTAATAGCCACTGGACTTTTAAGTGATTTGATCTGGGCCTTTTCTCCTACCATTGAGGAAGTCCAGTCCAAGGGCTTCTGGCAAATTAAATGACTGGCAGTTCTCTTGTCTCAGGAGCATCAGTGGGAATGATGGCCACTTCTGGGATTACAGACAGCTTCTGAGGATAAGCAGTAAAAGCTACAGTAAAAGCCCAGTGGTGGCGATCTCCTATTGGCTATTAATTGACCACTTAATGTCTCAATTGGTCCAGGGGTACACAGCCATCCTGATTTGGTTCAAATGCTTGACGGAACTTCTGGAGGAGGCAAGCAATAGACACAACTCCAGTGTCACAGTGGTCAATTTTACAGTTGCGCAAGCACACTCCACACAAGGCCTATCATCCCTCTTCCAGTCATAGCCACAGATCTAGAATGATATTCACTTGGTGCGATGTCAACGCACATGGACAGACGGAATGCTATCTTTGATTCTTGCCTGCCCTGGGTTAGCTGATTTCAGCCTGAGATATTTTGGGACATTAGGTTTGATCCATGTGCACAGGCTCCTTTCCCTCAACTTGAAGATCCTTACATTGAAAACAACAGGGATGAAGCCTCAGTAATTTTCTTTGGGAAATTTATCTTCAGACAAAAATTGGATAAAAATACACCTTCTGCTCTTTAACAGAGATTGGGAAGTAAGATTGTTTTCATAAAAGAAAATTTTCTGAGAAATTTTAGATCAAGGGATCATGAATCACTGGTTTAAAAACATATCTCAATCTAATCTGAAATCCCTGCATTATGACTGGGTCTCCGATCACTATCTATCTCTTCTAATTGTCCATGGGAATATAAAGAAACTGGAGCAGGAGGCATTTAGCCTTTTTAACCTGCTCTGACCGACAATAGATCATTGCAGATATGCGATATCAATATCATTTTCTCACACACTCTCATATCCTTTGACATTTTTAACAGCGAGCCATCCAATGATCTGTTTTGAATATACTCAGTGTCTGATTCTCTGTAGTCCTCTGGGGTAGCATGTTCCTGCGTGACAGCAGTAGAACTGGCCAGAATGACTAATTCTCAAGCACTAAACACAGCTTCTCTTCTTCCCAGCCTTGCTGCTCCTCCAATCATAGAGTCTCTCTCTGAAGCAGGATCATAAGGGAAGAAACCAGTGATTGGAGAAGCTAAAGCAGCAAGCATGGTCGAGGCAGAATAATTGAAGACAGATCTAACTTGGCTGCCATGTCTTCTAACTGTCTATCCATGTTCATTCTTAAACGCCAAGCTGTGGTGATGTCTATTGTCTGGTTTATATAGCCTGTGCAAGTTTAGTTGATGGACAATCAATCATAGGTTATTTATAGAAAAGCAGTCAAGTGCTGAAGCTTTTTTGCCAAGAAAACTTTCATGGATTTTTAAACATGACAGATGCATGAATAATGGTCTTGTTGGCAAGGCTGGCTGCTGACATCCCAATGATCTTTGCTGCACTTAGAGAGAAGAAATATGAAGAGAAACAAAAAAAATCTGAAAAATATCACATTATGGTGTTGAGTCCAACATACTGTGCTACTTCTTGAATGATTGACTGTGCAGTCTGCTCTTAGCCAAGATATTAAAAGCACTAAAAAGCTGGTAAAATACATTTCAAGCTCAGGTCAAGGTGGAATATAAATGACTGCAACATTATTCTTAGAAATCTCTGAACAGCCTGCTGAAGAGAACCGTCTGCTTCAGGTGTGAAGGTTAGCTCCTTCATCTCTTAGGACAAGAGAAAAAGGTTCTCGGAAAAAGAGAATCTAGCTACTCGAGGTGAGCCTTCTTAGATTAATCGATCTTTATTTATCCGATGGTCCGTTAACACAGCCAAGGCCTCAGTGTGCTCATGGCCCAGAATTCAGCTTTTTACAAAGTCAAATAGAATGGCCATTTTCCCTTGTGTTTCAGGAAGTAATCCAACCCTGCATGTGGTAAGATAATCAGACAGCAAATGTTCCTGTAAAATGTCTCTATACAGCCCATGACCCAAAATAGTCCGTGCCTGCAGAACACATTAACCACCTAGAACTGTCTGTACAGTTGAGCAAAATCATTACTTCCCATTTTATGCACCATAAAGCAAAACAATAAGAAATAGGACTGCAAATTAAAGTTACAGATCAGTAAACCTCAACTGCTGTCACTACCCAACACAGGCTAGCAAATAGTAGTCTGAAAGGTTTCATATTTTTGACCTTTTTTTATAACAATCAAATGTCAATTTAAATTGAATACTTGTTTGTTACACACTTCCATTATCGTTACATGAATTGCCTCATTAAGGTTAGAGAGCATGAGTTTGAGTACTCTCAAAATTATTATTAAATCAGATGAGATGCTAGGTGACTGATTATCATTAATTTCATTTCTATTTGAAGCTTGATAAAGCCAGCCACAGTTCATCTCACCAGAATTAACAGGCATAAACTCACCAGCTTGCAAGATCTTAACTTTGCAATCATGGCTCACATTGCCTCTTACAATCACACCTCTATGTTATTTTTTGCATACATGCTCAGTGAGGGGAAGACAGTATTGTTGTGAGAATTTTTCAACCTGTTTTAACGTATTGCACAAAGTAAATGATTCTCCCCCTTCAATATTAGAAACCTAATCATAGAGGCGTATCTTTACAAAGCAATGTTGTATTTTCAAACACAAGGGAAAATGGCCATTCTACTTGACTTGTGAAATGCTGAATTCTGGGGCATTGAGTACACTAAGGCTTTGGCAGCTTTCTTTTAGGTGCCAGCTGTAGTTCAGTGGCAATGGTCTCAACTCTGTGTCTCAAGCACAAGCATCACAACCAGACACTTCAGTGTAGTACTGAGGGAATGCTGCACAGTCACACATGCTATCTTTCGGTTGAGACATTAAAATGAAATCTGTCTGCCTTTTTGGATCCCACATAGTCTTTCAAAGACCAACAGGGGAGTTGTTCCCACTATCCTGGACAGCAGTAGTTTCCCAAACACTTTCAGCATCCAGAAGGTTACCATTGACAAGAAGCTGAACAGGACTAGCAATATAAATACTGTCGCTACAACAAAAGGTCAGACGCCAGGAACCCTGCAGTGAGTAACTCACCTCCTGGCTTCATCATCTACTAGGCACGTGTCAGGAGCATGATGGAATATTCTCTGTTTGTCTGGATGAATTCAGATCAAACAACAATCAAGAAGCTTGAAACTATCTAGGACAAAACAGCATGCTTAATTGGCACCATATCCACAAATGCTCACTCTCTCCAGCCCCAATCACATAATAGCAGTGGTTACCATCCACAAAATGCACTGCAGAAATTCATCAAAGCTGCTTTCAAAACACATGGCCATCTAGAAGACAAGGGTAGCTGATACATGGGAACATCACTAGCTGCAATCTCCCTTCCAAGCCACTCACCACCCTGGCTTGGAAACATATCTTCGTTACTTAGTATCACTGGATTAAACTCCTCAAACTCCCTCCCCAGTGACATCATGGATTATACTTGCACCAAATGAACCGAAGTGTTACATGAAGTCAGTTTACTGGCTCATTAGGTATGGGCAACAAATGCTGGCACAGCCAGCGACATCCATACCCCAAGAATAAAAAAAGAATGAAAAGAAATGGATGATCTGGTCACTTTTCACATTGCTGTTTCTGGGAGTTTCCAATGTTGCAAAACCGCAACAATACTCCAAAAGTTCTTCATTTGCTGTAATGTAATTTGGGACATCCACTGGTCATGAATGGCACTATACAAATGCAAGCCTTTTCCTTCTGTCAATTTGCTGCCAATTTGGCACATTTTCAAGCAGTAAAGGAAGTCAGAATGCTCCTGGAGAGAGGAGATGACCTCTGTTCTGGTTAAAATTTGCCCTAAATGATAAGGCTATAGCTTCCATTGTGATTTTAATGAATTACTTGTGAGGTAGTTTTTATCTTCATCACTTGAGATTTAACCTGCTACAGCCCACATATGACAGAACCCACCCAATTGTTATTTACATTTCAAAAGGCTGGGGTGTGTAGCACTTAGATGCTCCACTCATTTCAATGAGTGGATTGATAATCCTAAATTACACATCCCAATTTACCATATGGTGGCAAAATGGAACACAGTTCCCAGAGGGAGTATTAGGTCACAGGCTCATCCCTTGACAGTGCCCTATTCCAAAACCTCTTAATGTGGCAGGAGTAATTTCCTTTTATTGGTGACACTCCCATTGGGAATTACCTCTGTGCACCCTGCTGAGATTGTTGCAAACCCCGATCCTGCTTTGAGGGTTGGAGGTGATTAACTGTGGCTGGCAAGCTCTCAGTGAGACTACAGACATTTAATGGGATAATTGCCAAAGCACCAGAATGGGGCACTTCACAAGAGGGTAGAAGTGCTTAAAAGCTGGTTGAACTCAACGCTGCGGATCTAAGCAAGAACTGAGGGCCACAGAAGTGAGCCATTAGGGTCATAAAACAGGGAGAAGAGAAGGCCATCTCTGTATGATCTAGTCAAATGTACGTAATATACCTAGCTAGGAGAATTATGGAATCTAAGGGGAAATGATATACCTTAAAGTGAATTCAGTGAAGTGTGCATTTGTACTGATTAAAAGTAATAAATTCCAAATGGACTTTATATTGGAAGCAAGCATGGTACTTATGATTACATCAGGCATAAACAGAATTTTCAACTGGTGAATTTTGAAGAAAACTTTTAACAATTTATACCTGACATGCGATAGGTTGCTGGCAAGCAAATAAAAAAGTAAACAAAATGGTAGATGAAAAGTAATAGACCCAGCACTGATCCTTGTGGCACTCCAATGGTCACAGACCTCCAGTCTGAAAAACAACTCTCCACCACCACCCTCTGTCTTCTCCCTTCGAGCCAGTTCTGTATCCAAATGGCTAGTTCTCCCTGTATTCCATGAGATCTAACCTTGCTAACCAGTCTCCCATGGAGAACCTTGTCAAATGCCTTGCTGAAGTCCATATAGATCACGTCCACCACTCTGCCCTCATCAACCTTCTTGTGACTTCTTCAAAACCTCAATCAAATTTGTGAGATATGATTTCCCATGCACAAAACCATGTTGACTATCCCTAATCAGTCGTTGCCTTCCCAAATACATGTACATCCTGTCCCTGAGGATTCCCTTCAACAACTTGCCTACCACTGACATCAGGCTCACTGGTCTATATTTCCCTGGCTTGCGCTTACCACCTTTCTTAAATAGTGGTACCATGTTTGCCAACCTCCAGTCTTCAGGCACCTCACCTGTGACTACTGATGATACAAATTTCTCAGCAAGGGGCCCAGCAATCACTTTCTTAGCTTCCCACAGAGTTTTAGGGTACACCTGATCAGGTCCTGGGGATTTATCTACTTTTATGCATTTCAAGACATCCAGCACCTCTTCCTCTGTAATATGGACATTTTTCAAAATGTCACCATCGATTTCCCTACATTCTATACCTTCCATATCCTTTTCCACAGTAAACATTGATGCACAATACTCATTTAGTATCTCCCCCATCTCCTGCGGCTCCACACAAAGGCCGCCTTGCTGATCTTCGAGGGGTCCTATTCACTTCCTAGTTACCCTTTTGTCCTTAATTTATTATAAAAACCCTTTGGATTCTCCTTAACTCTATTTGTCAAAGCTATCTCATGTCCGCTTTTTGCCCTCGTAATTTCCCACTTAAGTATACTCCGACTGCCTTTATACTTTTTCAAGAAGTCACTTGATCTATCACGTCTAAACCTGACATAAGCTTCCTTCTTTTTCTTAACCAAACCCTCAATTTCTTTAGTCATCCTGCATTCCCTACACCTACCAGCCTTTCCTTTCACCCTAACAGGAATATACTGTCTCAGTACTTCCTAAAATGCCAAAGTATAAAGAGAAGAGGGCACAGTTTCGAACATGGTTAGCACAGACAAACAGAAGTTTCTAGCAACAACTGGAATGCGTTGTCAGAAGTTGAGACATGTCAGTATGATGGTCTAAATTAAGAAATAGTCCAATACTGGGCAAGTCATAATGTGGAGAAAGGCATAGATTTTTTAACATATTACTGATAGAAAGTCAAATAGTTTTAGTTCATAGTGTCTGGTGACTGCATGAAGACTGCAAATCTCAAAAACATGCCAAAAACTAATTCCTCCAAATAACAGCTTCTTTCATCATCTTGCTTCATTTCTGAAAGAAGTGTTCTATTTTAAAATTGACACCACGTAAACAGCAAACTAAAAATATCCCCTGAGAATTGCCTGAAGAAAATGTTCCATGATTCCTTATTATTTTTTAAAAATGTTCTTTGAAGCAGAGGTTCTGTGATCTAAAATATACACACAATACCCTGAGGGGTCAGGGCAACGCTGGGACATACTCTCACTCAGATGACCACAAGCAGCTTTTGAGAATGCCTGAGCCTGGAACAAGGATTAAATGATCTCTTGATTAGGAAAATGGCATGACTAAGTGTGAGATTTAGAATTCCTCCTAACAGGACAAAGGAAAATCAAAACATTAATTTTCATTATATTTTATTTCAAATTCCATTGAATATGTTGAACAAAACCTGTAAAAGAATGCATTGCCAACCAGTAAGGGCCAAGATGGTCCTTAGGAGAATGTGGCGATCATCCGCTTGTGCAACCTTTGGTAGTCACATAAAATCATTTTAATTATGAGCAAGATTAGGCTTTTTGACCCATCTAACATGTTTTGCCATTCATTTTAATTTGATTGAGGCCTTAATTCGATTTTGCTGCCTATTCCCACAATGATTGACTTTCTTGTAGATCAAAATGGTGGCTCTGCAGTTAGCACTGCTCCCTCACAGCGCCAGGGACCCGGGTTTGAATCCAGCCTCGGGCAACTGTCTGTGTGGAGTTTGCACATTCTCCCTGTGTCTACGTGAGTTTCCTCTGTGTGCTCTGGTTTCTTCCCACAGTTCAAAATGTGCAGGTTAGGTGAATTGGCCATGCTAAATTGCCTATAGTGTTCAGGGATGTGTAGGTTAGGGGCATTAGTCAAGAGTATATGTAAGATAATGGGGAACAGGTTTGGGTGGGATACTTTTCGGAAGGTTGGTTGGGTTTGTTGGGCCAAAGGTCCTGTTTCCACACTGTAGGGATTCTAATAATTTTTTTAAAATGCAGATGAATGCAGCCTTGACTAAATTTAATAGCTCAGCCTCCACTGCACTCTGTGGGAGAGAAGTTCAAAGACTAACGACTCTGAATGAAGAAATTACTTCTTATCGCCATCTTAAATGGGAGAGCCCTTGTTTTGAAACTCTGTCCATCAGTTCCAAATTGCCCACACAAGAGGAAACATCCTTTCAGCACTTAATCTGTCAAACTCTATCAGGATCTTATATATTTCTATCAGATAGGCCCAAAACTGCTCAACATTTCCTCATAAGACAACCTTTTCCTACCTGGAATTTATAGTCTCTTTTCAAATAAATTATATGTTCCTTTCCTATTGATGATTCTTCCTTTTCCTACCTAGAATTTATAGTCTCTCTTCAATTAAATAATATGTTCCTTTTCTATTGATGATTCTTTCGAATGACTGTTCCTCAGAATACAGAACCCTCAGAACTTCAGTTCCAAACAAGAGTCATATAAGACTCAAAACATTAACTGTTTCTGTCTCCACAAATATGTACTAAATCTCTACTGCATTCTTTATGTTTAACTTTAATTGAAATTAGTTTAGTTTATTAACTTAGTACTTTAATGAGAAAGTTGCTTTTTACTTATCATGCACTTAACAGGTTTATATATTTATAATTGGTTTTGTAATAATTTTGACACATATAGATTGAATGCATAATGTTGCATCTTATATGTGTATTTTGTCACCTCAGTTTTAAAATAGGGCTATGTATGTACTGATTTTCAATGACATAGACTGCATAGCTTGCAATATTGGTACAATTTGTCCTCGTTATTTTTAGTTAGCTGGTTTCAGACATTGTGGAGTCACACATGTTGCTTTTAAAGATATTGATAAGCTTTGAGGTTCTCCAGAACACTTAGATTTATTAGTTAGATATCTGGGATGCTATTAAATCACAAGGAGGTGACATCGGATACTCTAAGCAGGCAATATAAATTGCTTTGCTGGTGCCACATTATCTGTGCAGAAATCTATGGAGTTAGTAAGTTGTCATAAAAGGGATACAATCAACGTTTTAAGAAACAAATCAAGAGAAAGTAGAAAGTGGTATGACAACACTTGCACAGAAACTAATCAGGAATTGGATGGACACTACTTGACCAATCTGAAATTGTTCACATGCCATCCATGCATTGGCAAGCCAATTAAAAGTCAGGATGAACCAAAACAGAAGTTGCTAGAAAAGCACAGCATCTATGAAGAGAAGTTAACGCTTCGGGTCTGGTGACCCTTCCTCAGCTCTGACTTACAGCATCTGCAGTCCTTTCGGTTTTTAAAAGTCAAGATGTTCTTGATCATGCAAGGGTTAATAAGCAGGGCCTTTTAGTCGTTCAATGCACAAAAGAAGACTAAAAACAGAAAGTAAACTTCAGTTAGTAGAGATCAGACAACCAGAAATGATGAAACACAAACAGAAATTACTGGAAAAGCTCAGCAGGTCTGACAGCATCTGTGGATAGAAATCAGAGTTAACGTTTTGGGTCCAGCGACCCTTCCTCAGAAACAATAAGCTGGGACTCCACTGTGAATTGACTAAATCAATTGCTCTTATTCAATATCATTACATTTTTTAACCTATTTGATAAATTTGGATATATCCATTCTGTGAAATATGTTTAAACATACTCATCCTTAATGTAAATCTGTGTTTAATCAACCTAAAAGGCCTTTAGGTTGGCTTTCTCAAACTTCGTTATTGGTTGTAATTGACTTAAGTTTTACAATTAAAATTAGATTGAACACTCCTAAATCTTATAAATGCATGTGTGCCAGCTCCCTGCAAGATCAACTCAGCTATTTTGACTCCACTGCCCCTTCCCTGCAAATCTTTTCTCTTGAGGTGTTTATCCAATGTTCTTTTGAAAGCCACAATTGAAATGGTCCCCACCATGTTTTTTGGGCAGTTCATTCCAAGTTCTAATCATTTCCTGCATAAAAAAATTTTTCTTCATGGTACCATTAGTTCTTCAGCAAATGATGTGACATTGGTGTCCTCTGGTTCTTGACTCTTTCACCGAAGGGAATAGGTTCTCTCTATCTGATCTGTCAAATCCCTCATATTGCTGAACAGCTCTATCAAACTTCCTCCCAACTCCTCTTTAAGGAAAATAGCTGCAGTTTCTGCAACCTAACTTCACAACTGGACTCCCTCATCCTTAAAACCACTCTAATGAACCTTTTCTGCACCCTTTCTAAAACTTTGTAACTTTCTTCTTAAAGTGATTGCCAAAAATGGACAAGTTGCAGTCAAACTAGCATTTTATAAAGGCTCATCATAATTTCCTTGGTTTTGTACTGTATGTATCTGTTTATGAGCCAATTTATGTTGTTTTAATTCATCTCTCAGTATGCCTTGCCACTTATAATAATTTATATACAAATGGATAGACAGATGGACAAATGGACAAAGATGTGGAGTATAAAGTGAGATAAAGTGTGAAATTTTGCAATTTGGTGGGAAAATGAAAATGGTGGGAAGAGCGCAGAACTTTGAGATACAGAGGGATTAAGGGGGTCAAAGTGCATAAATTAGAAAATGTTAGTATGAAGTATCCACAACTAATTATGAAAGTTCTTACAATTTGAATGTTTGTGTCAAGTAGAATTGAATGCAAAAGTAAGGAGATTATGCTTCAGTTATACAGGACATTGCTGAGGTCACATCTAGATTGCATTCTATTGTTTTACTTCTTTAAGGTAATATGTAAATGTATTGGGAGAAGTTCAGAGATGTTTATGAGACTAATATTGGAATGGACTTAGTGTCTTATCAGGAAAGTTTGGACAGACTAGGCTTATGTCTGCTAAAGTTCAGATGAGCAGGAGCTGACGTAGTTGAAACATATAAGATTCTGAGGGGTCTTGACACAGTGCAATGTGGAAAGAATGTTGCTTTTTGTCAGACAATCTTGAACTATGAGTCATTCTTTCAAAACAAGGGGTCACCCATTTAAAACAGAGATAAGGATTTATTTTCGTCACAGAAGATTATGAATCTTTGAAACTGTCTCCCACAAAAAGCCATGGGGAAGCAGAGTCCTTGAATATTTTTAAAGCAGAAGCAAATAGATTTTTAACAAGCAAGTAGATGAAAGGTTATCATGGGAAGACAGGAACATGAAGTAATCAAATGGCAGAGCAGGCTTGAGGTGTTGAGTGGCCTACTCCTGCTCCAAATTTATATGTTTGCCTGTTCATTGTCTTTAGAACTGTGTCCAATACAATGAATGCATTACTACTCCACATTTTCCCTAGCTAAATGCATCCATTTTACAACAAACTTTCATTTGTTCTGACTCATCTTTATCAGGAAGGGAGTGTGGATAATCATGCCCCACTGTACAACAAGAGATTACAAAATGCATAAACTTATAAAATCTCAATAATAACACTTAAATGACCAATTCATTGGACTGACTGCTACTCAGGATTAAAGCAATTCACATTAGGTTTTCTTCATTAACTGAAACCAAAAACTCTATTTACTGTAACCTTTTAACAGCAGCAGTGGAAAGAATTCATTTGTAATGGATAATATAGGTATGGTAAGCAAAGTTCCGAAGATCATAAAATTCTGACCACAAGGTGTACCTTTATTGCTGTCACTGACTTTTTGATTTTTGCAATGATATTATGCTGTTGACACTAAGGCCGAAGGCTGATCCAGTGAGCTTACATTTTTTCCTGCATTAAGTCTTCCTTTTTAAGTTTCCTTGGTTTTTCTGACTTTTCCCCAGACCAAGTGAGGAAGAGAGAGAGAGAGAGAGAGAGAGAGAGAAAGACAGAAATAGAGGCTGTCTGCAGCCTCTGGAATTCCTTTTACTCTCTGTTGCTCTTGGTATTTATAACTTTTTAACACTCTACATCTCAAACAGTCATAGGGCTGTGGTCAGGCTGAGTTTCCTTAATTCAAAGATCCTTTGTGATGTTTGGTCTCGAGTTCTCCCTCTTCCTTTTTTCCAAAAACCAACATTGTATTGTGCAACTCAACTGGGTGCACAGTGGCCAGCACTGCTGCCTCACATTGCCAGGGACCTGGGTTTGATTCCACCCTTGGCCGACTGTCTATGTTGAGTGCGCATGTTCTCCTTGTGTCAGTCTGGATTTCTGTCAGGTCCTCCAGTTTCCCCCCACAATCCAAAAATGGATGGATTGGCTATACTAAATTCCCCTGTAGTGATTAGAGATGTATAGGGTAGATGGATTAGTCTTGGGAAAGGCGGGATGACAGGGTGTGTTGGTGGGATGCTCTTCAGAGGGTTGGTGCAGACCTGAAGGGCTTCTATCTGCACAATACGGATTCTATGATTCAAAAACATATGCACCACATGACATTTATTTTGAAGCTGCAAATGTCTCCTGGTATTTCATTCATAGATCAACTTCCATATCAGATTATAATCTCAAAAATGAAAAATAAGTGGTCTCTTTCTGTTCTATGTCTGACCAACCTGTCTCTGGCCACTTGAAGTCTGTTACTCTCCTCACAGCTCAGCTTTGTTTCATGTGCAAATGTGAAAGTGTGTCGTGTATATCAACGTTATCAATATAGATCAAGGAAAATAATAGTCCACACTGTGATCTCTGATACCCCACTATATGCTATCCTCCAGTCCAAGAAATCCTTCACCACTAGTCTGTTTCCTGCCAACCTTGTATTCATGTTTCTGCTATCTCTTTCATTCCATGCTGTTCAACTTTGTTGACAAGTCATGATGCGACATTTTGTCAAACGGCCTTGGAAAGTCCATGTACACCACATAAAACAAAAACAGTCAACTCTTGTTACCGAATCAAAGATTACATTCAGGTCAGTTCGACGTGAGTCACCTTTAAAATTCCAAGCTAACTTTCAATAATTAATCCACACTCGCCCTGAGTTAGTTTCAAATAGTTTTTCAACCTCATAGATTAAGATGACTGTACCTGACAGGGTTATCTTTACACCCTTTCTTTAAGAAGGGCGCAACATTTGCAATTCCCCAGTCCTTTGGCACCATCCCCGGGTCTGAGAATGGGCAGATTATTGTCAGGACAATTTCCTCCTTTAGATACCTTCAGTATCCTCATCTACATTACATCTAATCCTGGTGAATAAGTACAGCCAACCTTTTGAGTGCCATTATGTTATTCATTTTTAGTTTATGTAGTATCTTAACTACTACTGCCTTCATGGTGACATTGGTACCATCTTCTTCCTTGGTAAATATAGATACAAAATATTTATTTAATAGCTAAGCCATGGTCTCTCCATTCATGCATAGAACCATTCTGTGGACCCCTCCTCTTACTATCATTTTACTGTTCATATGTTTATGGAAGATGTCTATTCAGTCATGGGATGAAGGCATCATCAGCTATGCCAGTATTTATTACCCAATCCAGAGGGCACTTGAGAGCCAACCACAATGCTGTGGGTTTGAAGTCACATGTAGCTCAAGACTAGGTGAGTATGGCAGTGTCTTTCCCTCATGGACATTTGTGAAGCAGGTGGAATTTTCCCTACAATGGGTTCACGGTCATCATTATACCCATAATTCCAGTTTTTTTAACATTGAATTCAAATGTGATCATCTGACATGGCACGATTTGAACCCAATTCATCAGAACATTCCCAGGGTCTCCAGATTAACAGTCGAGTGATAACACCTCTAGGCTAACCCTCTCATATGTAAGTCCCTTCTATGTTAGCTGCTGTTCTTTTCTCATAGTCTCTTTTTTGCTTCTGATTTACTTTTCCACTTCCTCCCTGAATTTTTAAAAACTTCAACCAGGTTTTCACATGTTTTCTCAAAATGACCTTTACAAAGAAGCATCAGTTCAAGTAGGACCATCACTGTCTTATCAGAGTGACAGAGAACAGGAAATCAGTGTGACTGGATCAGTCACCCAGTCACCAAATAACAAAAGAAAAAGATATTTGGGAAGCTTAAATAAACAGGGAATTAGGCTAGTAGATGCAAAGGTTATATCCTGCTGTCTGTTCCCTTTGTTTGTAGGTTTATAGACTCTAAAGCATTTTAAAATAATACTTCAATCATTGTAAGTACAGGATGTAATTATGTGCACATGCAGCTCGCTGTATCTATCAATAGATTAAGCTTCATGTGTTGACGGACCTCACATGAAAATGTGAATGCATGAAGCTGTGTGTTTAGGAACAATGTGTGAAACCCAATATGTTTATGAATATGTGTGAAAGGTTAGGTTTAGGAACATAATGCAAATTTCTGTGGCTTGATTCTCATTCATTCCACATAAAATTTAAATTGTACATGAACATGATTTGCATTAAAACAACTTTCTTTTCAAAATCTCCCAACCTAATTTCACCATGAAGGTACAAAATGTTCAATTGTACAAATTGTGGATGCGTGCGATTGAGTCTGTTCCAAACAGTCCAACAGTAAAAAAAAGCAATGCTAAGCTTGAAGGAATATTAGTGAGGATAGGGATGAGGAACATACGGATGAGGAAGGACACCACTTCGACTGGGACAATACATCCATCCTAGGACAAGCCAAACAAAGACAGGCACGAGAATTCCTAGAAGTATGGCATTCCAACCGGAACTCTGTCAACAAACAATTCGAGTTAGACCCCATCTACCACCTCTTGAGAAAAGGAACAGGAAGTGACTTCACCACAGGAAATAACATCACCACAGGAAATGACATCACCAATCCAAAGAAGCCCAAACATATAAATAGAAAGCAGGCATTTTCAGCATTGCTTCACGTGAGGTCCACCGAAGATGTTACCTAGCAAGGTAACGAAACGTCTGGAAATGAATCTTTCAGCTCAACAAGCAAACCTACATCCAAAACCTCAACCTGAGCTATAAATCACCTCAAAACTCGCTAGGTCTGTTTCTGTGTTGTATACCTGTATGACTCTATGATTTTATCCATGTATTCATCCAAATGCCTTTTAAATATTGTAAATGTACTTGCCTCAACCACTTCTGCTGACAGCTTATTCCATATGCATACCACCCTCTGTGGAAAAAAGTTGCCCCTCAGGTTCCCTTTTATTCTTGCCCCTTTAACACCCTCACGTCTTTAATTCCCCAACCCTGAGAAAAAGACTGAGTGCATTCACCCCATCCATGCCTCTCATGATCTTATACACTTCTATAAGATCCCCCTTTGGTCTCCTACGCTCTAAAGAAAATAAGTTCTAGCTTGTCCAACCTCTTCCTATAAGTCAGACTGTTGAATCCTGGCGGCATCCTTGTAAATTTCTCTACGCTCTTTCCAGCTTAATAACATCCTTCCTACAGCAAGGTGACCAAAACTGAACACAAGATTCCAAGTGCAACCTCACCAACATCCTGTGCAACTGCAACATAACTTCCCAACTTCTATACTCAATGCCCTGACTGTTGAAGGAAAGTGTGCCAAAAGCCGTCTTAACTGCTCTGTCTACCTATGACTCAACATTCAGAGGACAGTGCACCTGAACTCCAAGGTCCCTCTGTTCCACTACATTTCTTCGGACCATACCATTCACCATGAAACTCCTACCCTTATTTGACTTTCCAAAATGCAAGACCTCACACTTATCTACATTAAACTTTTGTTCTGGATAATCAAGAGTTCACATAAGCAATGTGAAAACATGCACTGAGTAATAGGAAAGTATATACATCATTGTTATACTTTATTTACAGCATAAATCGCTGAAATAACAATGCAACTTTGCCTTAAGTAAGTTGGAAGGCAGACAGCCTTCCAATCACATCCTGAGCTATTGGAAATTGCAGTAGATCATGGTATTTGAGGAGAAATTGACTCGAAAATGAATCAACTGTTGATAATTTGTGTGATATTTCACTTAAGCTTTAATAATTGGACAGAATAACATAGTAACCATCGCGGTATTTGAGGTATATCATTTTTGCCGGTTTATCGAGAATGCTAGTTCATAAAGCGCCAGTTCAAACAAAGTTTGCTGTATTTTTAAGGAGGTGGTTCCAGGATTTTGACACAGTAATATTTATGCAAGTGATATATATTTCCAAGTCAGAATGGTGAGCAGCTTGGAGATGAACTTGGTGTTGTCGTGTGTCTGCTGCCCTTGTCCTTCTAGATGGTTGTGATTGAATGGTTTAGAAGATGCAGCTTAAGGAGTCTAGGTAAATTTGTGAAGTGTGTCTTGTAGATTGTTAACACTGCTGCTACTGAAGGTCAGTGATGGAGGGACTGATTATTTGTGGTTACGATCCCTATAGGACAAGTTGCATTGTCATGCTGTTATCGAGCTTCTTGAGTGTTGTTGGAGCTGCACCCATTCAGGCAAATGGAGAGTGTTCCTTCATCTTTGTAATTTGTACATGGTAAGCAGGCTTTGGGGAGCATGGAAATGAGTTACTTGCTGCAGAATTCCTAGGCTCTGACTTGCTCTTGTAACTATAGGATTTATATGGCTGGTCAGTTCAGTTTCTGGTCAATGGTAAACCCAAGGGTGTTGATAATGGGGACATTCTATGCTGGTAATGCCATTGAATGTGCAGAGGCATTGGTTAGATGGCCTCTTATTAAAGATGGTTATTGCCTGGGCATTTGTGAGGCACAAATGTGACTTGCCATGTCAGTCTAAACCTCAATATTGTCCAGATGCTGATGCAGGTAGATATGGACCTCTGAGAAGTCACAAGTGGTGCTGAAAATTCCACAGTCATCAGCGACATTCCCACTTCTGACCTTATGATGAAGCAAAGGTGACAGCTAAGAGAGGTGAATTTAGGACAGTACCCTGAAGAATAGTGTGGTGCAGTACAAGTGCCCTTACTCTAAGACAGGAGACCCAGGTTCAAGTCCCTCATGTACCAGAGTTGTGTAATAACACTTCTGAACAAGTTGATTAAATCTATCTACCCTGAGGAATACTTGCTAAGAGTTGGAATTGAAGATACCTAGAGATAACTGACCTCCAACAATAACAACCATCTTCCTGTGTGCTTTGAATGACTCCAAATAGTGGACAGTGGACAATTTTCTACATGGTCAGGCAGATAGATGCCAGTATTGTAACTTCTGGAACAGCTTGGCTTGGTGCACAGCAAGTTCTGGAGGTCTTCAGTACTATTGCCAGAACATTGTCAGTTTGCAATATGCAGTGCCTCCATCATTTCATGGTATCATTTGGAGTTAATTGAACTGGCTGTAGACTGACATCAGTGACACTGGAGACTTCCGAAGGCTGAGATGGATCACCCCTTCAGCAATCTGGCTGCAGATTAGTTTCAGTCTAATCTTTTGAACTGGTATACTGGGCTCCCCTATAACTGACAACTGGAGTACTTGTGGAGCCTTTTCCTTCAATGAGTTGTTTCAATTGTTCCACCAACATTCAGGACTATATGTGGCAGGACTGCTGAGTTTAGATCTGATCAGTTGATTGAGAGATTGATTCATTTTGTTTATCGCTGCTTAGCATACGCGGAATTCTGTTTTGTAAATTCACCAGGTTCAAACTACATTCTTTGGTATGCATGGTGTAGCTCCTGACATGCCCTCCTACACTCTCATTGTGTATCTTGGCTCGAAAATAATTGCAGATTAGGCTCAGCATATTCCTCCCACACACCCCATTCTACAAATACCATTGAGTCAGTGGGCCAACCGTGAAGAGTGCAGGAAAGCATGTCAGGAGCAGCACCATGAGACTTTGTTTCTGAATTGAGAGGAAACAGAATGTGGGAATTCTCTGAATATTATTAAGGCCTCATTTGCAAAGCAGTGAAATATTGTGTAAAGTTGTTACATCTCAGAGGAGCTACCTTTATTTATTACCTTCCATCTTTCTACTGTTATTTGGCTCTTCCTTTGCCCCGGGAAAAGTCTTCTGCAGAAGTCAATTACAAATGCATAGAAACTTTTCACAGTCCTTCTCAGAAAAGGTGCTCCATAACTGGAATGAATAACAAAGCTTACAACGCTAATTTCTGGGTAAAATCTCTGAAAGCTTCTGAATGATTTAATACATTTCCTAACCAGGTAGAGATATCAATCAGGGTTTTCTAGTCAGCATCACTTAATGGGAATTATGCATGGGAAAAAACTTTTCCTTAACCTACCTACAAATTCAGAAGATTGTTCAGAAGACTGTGTACAACTGGCTGTACTTAACCTTAAAAACTTAATGCTTGAAGCATCTGCCACTTGGTGGTGATTTTGTTTAATTACAAATAAAGATGAAACAATGCACCACTGAAACAACAAAAACGTGTGTTTAGAAAAGCAGAACAGAAAGAATCCATGAATGGTTTGTCAGCTTTATATCTGATTTTATGATTGTTTCAAATATAAATGAGTGCAAGTACAAAACAAGGCATGCCAAAATGTTTGAGAATAGCTTTTCTATTGCTTCACAGAGAGACATGTTGCTGAAACTTTCAATCTTTCAGTCAAACAAATGCAAAGTACAAAATTTTAAACAAACACAATTATTTATATTATAGAAGAAAATGGTGCTGACTGGTTGGGAACAATTTCTGATTGCCTTTTTCATGGCAATGCCATGGCCGACATGGAACCGCAAACTCGCCATGTTCCTGTGCAATTTCAAAGGGGTGAAAAGATTGAACATATTCATGTTTGCAGAGAATAGGTTCCTACATCTGAATGGATGACACCTCTAGCTAACTTAAATTAACTTGATTGGTGATTTTGGTATCCATACTAGCATATTCGGGGTAATTCGCATTTTAAGTGCGAGCAGCAGCAGAGGTAGGACGAACTCAGAAGACTGCAGATAAGGTAAGGCAGTTTTCATTAAAATTACTTATCGGTAGTGGGCAGCGGTGTTTTTCCCTTTCACAGAAGGAGCGGGAGCAGCGGAGGAAGTGACGGCGACCAGAGGGGTAGCCAGGAAGGTAAGCAGTGAGTATAAATACTCACCCTTCGACGCCAACGGCCATTTTAAGTGCGAGCAGCAGAGGAGAAGGAGCGGGAGCAGCAGAGGAAGTGACATGGACCGGAGGGGCAGCTGGGAAAGAAAGCAGTGACCATAAAAATCAGCAAGATATCTTAAAGTAAAGGAACACTTAGGAAGCAGCGATCATAATATGGTAGAGTTCAGTCTGCAATTTGAAAGAGAGAAGGCAAAATCGGATGTAATGGTGTTACAGTTAAATAAAGGTAATTATGAGGGCATGAGAGGGGAACTGACGAAAATCGACTGGAAGCAGAGCCTAGCAGGGAAGACAGAAGAGCAAAAATGGCAGGAGTTTGTGGGTATAATTGAGGACACTGTACAGAGGTTTATCCCTAAGAAAAAATAGATTATCCGGGGAGGGATTAGACAGCCATGGCTGACAAAGGAAGTCAGGAAATGTATCAAAGAAAAAGAGAGATCCTATAAAGTGGCCAAGAGCACTGGGATATCAGAAGATTAGGAAGACTACAAAAACAAACAGAAGATAACAAAGAGAGAAATAAGGAAGGAGAGCATCAAATATGAAGGTAGGCGAGCCAGTAATATTAGAAATGATAGTAACAGTTTCTTTCAATACATAAGAAACAAACGACAGGCAAAAGTAGACATTGGGCCACTTCAAACTGATGCTGGAAGGCTAGTGATGGGAGATAAGGAAATAGCTGGAGAACTTAATAAGTACTTTGCATCAGTCTTCATAGTGGAAGACATGAGTAATATCCCAACAATTAAAAGGAGTCAGGGAGCTGAGTTGAGTATGGTTGCTATTACAAAAGAGATAGTGCTAGAAAAGCTAAAAGATCTTAAAATTGACAAATCTCCTGGCCCCGACGGACTGCATCTAGAGTTCTGAGGGAGGTGGCTGAGGAAATAGTGGAGGCGTTGGTTGAGATCTTTCAAAAGTCACTGGAGTCAGGGAAAGTCCCGGATGATTGGAAGACCACTATTGTAACCCTATTGTTCAAGAAAGGATCAAGACAAAAGATGGAAAATTATACGCCAATTAGCCTAACCTCGGTTGTTGGTCAAATTCTAGAATCCATCGTTAAGGATGAGGTTTCTAAATCCTTGGAAGAACAGGGTCGGATTAGAACAAGTCAACATGGATCTAGTAAGGGGAGGTCGTGCCTGACAAACCTGTTAGAATTCTTTGAAGAGGTGACAAATAGGTAAGACCAGGGAAACCCAGTGGATGTGGTCTATCTCGACTTCCAAAAGGCCTTTGATAAGGTGCCACACAGGAGGCTACTGAGTAAGGTGAGGGCCCATGGTGTTCGAGGTGAGCTACTGGCACGGATTGAGGATTGGCTGTCTGACAGAAGGCAGAGAGTTGGGATACGAGGTTCTTTTTCGGAATGGCAGCCGGTGATAAGCGGTGTCCCGCAGGGTTCAGTGTTGGGGCCGCAGCTGTTCAGGTTATATATTAATGATCTGGATGAAGGGACTGGGGGCATTCTAGCGAAGTTTGCCGATGATACGAAGTTAGGTGGGGAGGCTGCAGAAGGATCTAGACAGTTTGGGAGAGTGGTCCAGGAAATGGCTGATGAAGTTCAATGTGAGTAAGTGCGAGGTCTTGCACTTTGGAAAAAGAATACAAGCACGGACTACTTTCTAAATGGTGAGAAAGTTCATAAAGCCAAAGTACAAAGGGATCTGGGAGTGCTAGTTGAGGATTCTCTAATGGTAAACATGCAGGTTGAATCCGTGATTAAGAAAGCGAATGAAATGTTGTCATTTATCTCAAGAGGGTTGGAATATAAAAGCAGCGATGTGCTACTGAGCCTTTATAAAGCTCTGGTTAGGCCCCATTTGGAGTACTGTGTCCAGTTTTGGGCCCCACACCTCAGGAGGGACATACTGGCACTGGAGTGTGTCCAGTGGAGATTCACACGGATGATCCCTGGAATGATAGGTCTAACATACGAGGAACGGCTGAGGATCCTGGGATTGTATTCATTGGAGTTTAGAAGGTTAAGGGAAGATCTAATAGAAACTTACAAGATAATACATGGCTTGGAAAGGGTAGACGCTAAGAAATTGTTTCCGTTAGGTGGAGAGATTAGGACCCGTGGACACAGCCTTCAAATTAGATGGGGTCAATTCAGAACAGAAATGCGGAGACATTTCTTCAGCCAGAGTGGTGGGCCTGTGGAATTCATTGCCGCGGAGTGCAGTGGAGGCCCCCGGACACTAAATGTCTTCAAGGCAGAGATTGATAAATTCTTGATGTCACAAGGAATTAAGGGCTACGGGGAGAATGCTGGTAAGTGGAGTTGAAATGCCCATCAGCCATGATTAAATGGCGGAGTGGACTCGATGGGCCGAATGGCCTTACATCCACTCCTATGTCTTATGGTTTTATTTAACAAGTGCTGTAGAATCAGGGAATTTCATCTAATAGTTGACATTTTGTTTTAGATTTTGCAAGCATAGGCTGTTATGAGTACAGTATGCACCCAGCCAATTACCAGCAACTGGAGGAACATCTTTAACTTGATTAGCTAATCGATAACTATAGAAACAAGCTATATTTTTGCCAATACAGAATTTGGTGAAGTATTTGTGCTTGCATAGGTTCCCCTTTTGTACTTTTAGTTCCTTGTGGCAAGCTCCTGACTTGTCTCCATGGTACTAACATGGTATTACACAAACTCCCTCAACACACTCAGTTTTCCATCATGTTAGGAGATGCTGTAGTTCCTCTGCCCCACTTGCCACCCCAAGCAATTAACATAACTCAGATCCACAACTCAGAACTGTAGCACTCAACACCGGCATTGCCTCTAACCAATTTCAGGAGATAACATGAATCAATTCAGGTATTGTCATTTTTAAGGGCAACATCTTAATCTTACTTGATCTCTATAGCCTTTAAGCCCTTAGCTATAATTTTGGGCAGTAATAATGAACCTTCAAGAAGTTGCTGTTTCAAGGTTAGGGTTAGGACAAAACATGTTAACACCTAAAAGTCCTGATGTTGACATAAGGAGCTAGAAATTTATTTAGGCCTATTTTCAGACCACATTCAAAGCAGAACTCATTTCAACTGGCCAACCATAACAGCCTGGTTCACATCACAGCCACCTGACAAAGTATGCAAGCCTCGAGTATTCCCAAGCTATGCAAACAAGTCTCCGAGTTTTAGATCTTTTCAACCAGATTGCACATTACTTTTGAATCGTTCTCTCCTTTTGTGTCCTCAAACAACTAACTCTTCCCCAGTGATTCACTTCTTCTCAAGAATTCTGTGCTCCTGCCCTTGCTCCCTGTTTGTTTGTATCTGTCTCTTTGTCCCTCGTGTTTGTACTCCCTTATACCTGCAACTTTGTGTGCCTGCCAGCAGTTTCTTTCCTAACTCTCGTGCCACCACCGCCCCCCAACCTCACTGTCTGTATTGGTTCCAGGTCAAGGATCACCAGACCACATCGACCAGTATTTCTTATGATCCAAGAACGTTAATCCATTTACAAATTATACCAACGCTTTCAAGTAATTTTCAAACATTCTCAAACCAATTACAGATTCAACTGACTATGAGAAATAATAATTGCCATATTACACTGATTCTGGGACAAAGATTGCCATAGCCCTGCAGCTTCCTCCCACTGTGCTGAAACATATTGTGTCAAAGATGTACACATCAGGTGATCCAGTACATTTGCAATTATACTCCACAACCGCACACTGTCCTAACATACTCATCAAAATGTAAATTCTTTCACGTGTTTCTTATCGTGATCTTCTATCCACAGCCAGATTGCCCCTACCAAGGCAAATCCTCCCAGAGAAAGGAAATCAGATGGCAATTTAACATGCATATACATAACTCTAATGCTACTTTATGACAGCATAAATCCAAACTGCACTACACAAGTGCCTCCTAGTGTTCAGTTGAAGAACAACAATGTTAATTAGAGTCATACAGCACAGAAACAGACTCTTCAGTCCAACCAGTCCATATCAAACATAATCCCAAATTAACTAGTTCCACCTGCCTGCTCCTGGCCCATATCCCTCCCAAACATTTATTCATGTATCTATCCAAATGTCTTTTAAACATTGTAATTGCATCCACATCCACCACCTTCTCAGGAAGACCATTCCACAAGCAGACTACCCTCTGTGTAAGGGATTTGCCTTGTCTTTTTTAAATCTCTCTCCTCTCGACCTGCAAAATGTGCTGCCTACACTTGAAATCCCCCATGCAAGGGAAAGACAGATACCATTAACTGTATCTATACCACGCATTATTTTATAAACTTCTATCAAATTGACTCTCAACCCCCTATGCTCCAGTGAAAAAAGTCCCAGCCTATTCAGCCTTTATAAGTCAAACCTTCCATACCTGGCAACATCCAAATCTCCAGCGTAATAATATCCTTCCTATAACTGAAACCCAGTAATCCAGAAGAGACCTTACCAATAATATGTACAACCTCAACATGACTTTCAACTCAAATACTCAAAAGGACTGGCAAGCATGCCAAACGCCTTTTTAACCATGCTGTCTATATGTGATAAAAACTTCAAAGAATTATGTACCTGTCCTTGTGTTCTACAATACTACCTAAGGCCCTATCATTAATTGTATAAGTCTTACCCTTGTGCATCACTGGACCCAAAACATTAACTTTGATTTCTCTTCACAGCTGCTGCCAGACCCTCATATCCATATGCTCAATAATGTCTAGTCCAAACCAGCAACTTCTGTTGTGCCAAATGAAAATGAAGTGGATTTTAATTTGGAGGATGAATAATTTTTTTTTGGATGGCAAGCAGATTTAAATAATTAGGCAGTATTTGTCTCCATGCACAGGGTGTGAATTTTATCGATTTAAAACAGGAAACTCATTCAACAGAAAAAGAAAACAATTACACTAAATTTACTGGGCTGCTAGACGGAACGATTCTAAAATGCTAGGGGTGAAGGATGAGCAAAACAGTTGTAAGTTTCACATCTTTATTTGAGGTTTTGATCAGTTTTAAATCTATTCTTTCAACAATACTATCCAAATTCTAGATATCTGCAATGCTGTCTGCTATGACCTCATCCCATCAGATGGAAAAGGAAAGGACACAAGAAACAAAAGTGGTGCATTAAATATCAGTCAAAAAGATCTTTTTACCTCATTGCTGCTTAGGCAATCATTACTTAACTGATGTATTCCTGAAAATCTCAGGTGAAAGTTTGTTGATATTTCAAAATAGACAAAATTTCTACCACTAGGATCAAACTGCTGTTTTCCTCCAGAGTATTGGTGTTCTCAGACAACTCAAACTTGCAATCACTGAGCTTAATTTGACTTTCAGAATGGGGAAAAAAACGTGGAAGAGGAACAAATACATATGTAAAACAACTCTTGAAAATAATTTTTATTTAGCATTTATCTTGTCATGCACCTAGACAATGTCAGTACTCAACACAAGACAGAGAAATCTTGAAATTAGGGTTGGACAGTGTTGCAGCACTTGAACAACTTTTAAGGACAGAAAAAGATATATTTTAAAAACCTCTTCTGTATTAAACATGGTACATAGTGCATGCACGTGATGCAAATGGAGAACATTTAACAGTCTTGTACGAGACATATAATTACAAATGAGAGTGCTTTGCACTCATTAACTATACGAAAAGTCCACTGGTTATAGGTCAGATTCTACTTCTTAAAACAGAATTATCAGCAGCAAATGGTCACAAAGTTAACGCAGGGAAGTTTCACTTGGCTTCTTGAGCTTTCTTGGCATTCTGTTTTTCTTTAGCCTGTGTTGGTAAACAGATAGATGATTTTGTCATGTGAATCCAGCAAGATGTATTCAACTTTTTGTTTCTTCCTATCGTTTCACGGTATTCCATAATTGGGTAGAGTAGATGTACGAGGGAAACTATGAGTGATCTATCGGCCCTCATATCCATATGCTCAATAATGTCTACTCCAAAGTATATTGTGAGAGGTATAGTTGGCAATTATGCACGAGGAAATTACACCAATGTGATTCTTCACTGCGCTGTCATAACTGCACTGCACATATCATTTAAAATTCCCAATGGTGCTTATAAGCCAAACCAACTTGTAAACTTTTCAAACCATTAGCTAAATCATAAACTACATTTAAATGACTTTAGACATTGTTAAAAATACTTAACATTTAAAAAAAAATTCAAAATATAGCCATACATTACATACTTTCATATACTTGGCCTATTGTCACTTGATCAAAATAACAAACACAGTGAGCATACTCCATGTCAACACAGATCACTGCGATCTGATTATTCATGATGCCATTGGTGGGGAGTTGTCTGTATTTATTTCTTTCTAAAATAACAAATACCCTTGTGCATAGTGCCTTTTTTCATTAGGACTGTGCTCCAAGCCAACTATTATTGGCTTTGTCTAACCCTGTTACTAAGCACTGGAGCAGTAGGCATTGCTCTTCATTGCAAAAATACACAGTTCCAGTTTACCAACAACAATAGAGGTTCTTCAGATCAATGATTTCTGCTCCTGTTCCCTCTTCGGGGATCTTCATACTTGTGCATCACTCCTAAACCCAATCGCCATCTTGAAGTACAGGCTGGAAAGATTCACAATTGGCCTTCCTGTCCTTTCACCGTATGAGTCTCTTACGTAGCTAATTAATAATCATGTGAAGGCTTCAGCCTATTGCCACTGTGATTAATCCAGCAGCAAGCAGACCTGCCAATATTCCGCATCCCAGAATCAAAGAGTGAGGGTTGCTCGGCAAATATTGGGGGTATGGGGAGTCTTGACCAAAGTCAATCAGTGCCTGATTGAGGACATTGGACAAAGGGCAGTGAGTACCCACTGAGAATCACTTTTCTTCTCTAATTTTCAACACCCGGCATCCCTTAACCCCCATGACCCTTACCCTTGGAGCTCCCCATTCCCTGAAAAAAAATCACATTTTTCACCCATGCCCTTGGATTCAAGGGTTCTGACAGTAGCCAGGGCCATCTTGATGGTGCTGCCAGGCACATGAGCTCATGGTGGGCTAGTCTCGAATCCCTGGGGAGCTAATTGAACAGGAAGGCTTTACCAGTGTGCTTGGAACAGTTTGACTACAAGAATACAGTGAGTCTTCCTTGGTACAGACAACATGGGTCTCTTATTAGCTCTCCAGATGGGTAGGCAAGGTGCCCAGCGTCAATGGAAGATTCCACTCCAGGAGTGCAGCTGACCTGCTCACAGGCCTACATTTGTGTTAGCCTTGAAACAAGAAGCAGAAGAGCATATTTAAAAATTGCATTGGTTTGGTTTTCTTCTTCTTAAGCTCCGTGCTGATTTGGAACTCCCTAAATAACTTTTACCAAATCACCAAGTGGAGCATCTCAATCTAAACTTCAGGTCCTACCATGCAATGAAAGCACAGAACACCATTGCCAGATAATAGCTGGACCTGTAAAGTATACAAAGATTTAATCATTTGAAATTAATACGTTAATAAAACTGGACAAGTATGAAGCATGCTACTTTGCTTCCAACATTACAGAGTGTGTTCACTCTGCCTCTCATGACCTTATTCACTTCTGTCAGATCCCACTGCAGTCTCCTACACTCGAACGAAAAGAAGTCCTTGCTTGTCCAACCACTCCCTAGAAGTCAGACCCTTGAATCCTGGCAACACTCTTCTGCACTCTTTACAGTTTTAATATAATCTTTCCTATAGCAAGGTCTATCAAGACCACAAGCAGTATAACTGTCAAGATGGTGGTTCACGTTTACAAAAACAATGTCGATATTAAATACCAACATTCCTTGAATGAATTATAAATAAAGAGATACTTGCCTTTTCTACAAGTGGTATTAACTGCTGGTGCTCTGCCAATGTCTTCAAAAGTTCCATGATAAAGGGCAGATAATTGTGCTTTCTTCTGACATTTTCAATCTGACACAAGACAAGACAAGACACAATGAAGTGAGCTCATATACTGCAATATATACATCTAGAACATCCAGTGACACTCATCCAGCACAGCCACCCACATGACTTATCAAATTTGTTATCATTTGTAAGTACCACTCACTGGGGGTAGGTCCAATTTGGGAACCTGGTTCACAATAATCAAAACTTGCATTCTTAAATAGTTTTTAACCATAGAAAACCAATGCAGAGATAGAGTCAGCAAAAATAAGTGATTAAGCAAAGAATGAGTTACTAGATGGAATATCCCAATATTTAATTAAAAACTAGGGATTTTGAGAGATCTTAGAGAAAGAAGAAGCGCAAGGTAGAAATGCAAGGGAATTTCAGGACAGAATTCCAGAGCATACGCCTGAGGTGTTTGAAGGCACATCAAAGAAGAATAGCAAACCTACAAGAAGCCAGAGTCAGAGTAAACAGAGTTCTGATCATGGGGTCATGTGGGGTTGGTGGTGGTGGTAGGGATGGAGTCGACTACAGTGATAAGCAGACACAAGTTCATAAACAGACACAGCACAATGAGAATTTTAGAGGGATGGGAACTATGCAGCATGATAAAGTCAGGGTCACAGTAAGGTTGGCTTTAACATGCAATTGAATTCAAACTGCAGAGCCTTGAGAGAGAAGGACCTTAAGAGCATGGAGCACAGGAGGATGACTAGGGAAGCACTGGAGTTCTTAAGTGTGGAAATAAAACATGCATTACTGAAGATTTTAAAAGGCAGATGGACTTTAGAAAGATGTGATGAAAATGAAATTAGATGTATTTTGTTATGGGAGAGGATATGGAATTGAAAGTTCAACACTTGGTGACATTCTCAGAAAGAGGATGCTGTCTGCACTGGCAGCTTGATAGGAAGCGTAGGCATGGAAGTTGTGGGAGATCGATCGTCATCTTCATTTCAACTGAAAACAGCTGATTTCTAGAGATTGATACAGGATCTGCAGGTAGTATTTCACAAATATTGCCCATCATTCATCATATATCGGAAACAAGTGCCTATTTTGGCTTCTGTTTGGCATCCTCGGTGACAAAGTTGAGCTAAGTCCTCGTGAGCAGCATTGTTGGGATGCAAGGCTTTTGCCTCATCCACGCATCTATGAGCAGTCAATGCCTATTTTTGGATTGATTCAGTCACATAATGTTTCCTCTAACTTTTGTTTGTTGTACACAGCCATTTTGCTGCCCTGCACAATCCTTTTACGATTGATGCACGGTAATCCATAAGTGTTTTATCTTGTGCAAGGCCTGTTTCACGTACAGCAAATCCCTGATTGCTGCACAGCCCACCAAGTGTGAAGATCATTACGCATGATCCTACTTAACACCCAGATCAACTTCACCACAACTACAGAAAGTACTTAAAGTTGGCGAATCTACTACCATTGCAGGCAAAGCATTCCATACCCTTACTGTTCTCTGAGTAAAGAAACTACCTCTGACATCTGTCCTATATCTATCACCCCTCAATTTAAAGCACCCTCGTGCTCGCTGTCCCCATTCTTGGATAAAGGCTCTCCCTGTGCACCCTATCTAACCCTCTTATTATTTTATATGCCTCTATTAAGTCACCTCTCAACCTTCTTCTCTCAAATGAAAACAGCCTCAAGTCCCTCAGCCTTTCCTTGTAAGACCTTCCCTCCATACCAGGCAACATCCTAGTAAATCTCCTCTGCACCCTTTCCAAAGCTTCCACATCCTTCTTATAATGCGGTGACCAGAACTGTACACAATACTCCAAGTGCAGCCGCACCAGATTTTTTACAGCTGAAGTTCATGGTAATGTCGAACCAATAATATTTGCTTTGTAATAAATCTGAATGAAATATACATTGCTTAGTACTTCCATGGCAAACATCTTTCCTACAATTATGTCTGGTTTTCCAACATTTTATGGTCTGATTTTACTTTCTTATTAACACAAGACAAATCATTCGAATAAGTGAGGCTAATATACCATGTAAAGAAGCTAGTTTTGATAAAACCCACCTTATAGCGTTTTAATTTCTGATTTTCCTCTTCAATCAGCATCTGATATTTAGCGACTTCTGACTGAATTGAGTTTATGACACTGTTACTCTGATCTGTATCCATGGGTTCTTCCTGCACAGGCAAAAAGTGTTTTTTGAAAATGTTTTTGGCATCCAATCTATTTTAAGGCATCAATTGCAGAACCATTTTTTAAATCAATACTTCTGAGTGTACAACTTTCAGCAAGGTACAAAGAAATTTGAAAGTAAAATAAAATCATGAAAACAAACAATAAAACAAGTAAATGGTTGCTACTCCACTCAGTTCTCACGAGCTGTGATTGCATCTTAAAACAGAATTCAGTTAACTCCTTGAAATTATTTTGCTGTATTCAAATAATCTAATAATGCAAATACTTTCAGAACTAAATTCTACTTTGGTCTATATTTTATATTATTTACCTCAAATTATTACATAACTCAGCAGCAGCCAGTATGTGGAAAAAGTGCCTGGAAAATCTACAACATCCCAGTTTTTACAGTTTTACAACAGCTGAAAGCTAAGAGGGCAGAGGGTTTTAACGCAAAATAACTTAAAAGTTAACTTAAAAATCAGGGTCGAAGAAACATCCAAAAAAGGGATACTGAAAAAGAAGGAAACTAAAAGACAGAAATAGACACAAATGACTTAGTAAAACAGCATTAATGCAGAGCAGCAAAATGCAAATTTAGTTCAAGAATAGTCACATAACAAATGGTTAATCCACTCCGAAGAGGGACAAGTCAAACATCTCTATAAATGGTAGGGGAAAGAGATGACCAGCCACAGATGAAATTTAGAAAGTGAATGTTGTCACAATTAAAACAGGTGAAATATAAAAAGAAAATCCACGGGCAGAAAGAAGGTAAAAAATGTCCAACACAAGACAACATTAAAAAGCATCAATGGAAAGAAAAACAATTATATAAAGAGATCTTAATGAGTCCCAAACGCACAGCACAAAAATAACTTTTACTCTTCAAAATTGCAGACAACAAATCATTGAATTCAAAAGTATACAACTCTCAGCTTATGGCCATTTGGTAGTGATGCGACAAAAAGGAACTGAAAACAAGTGACCCAGACACACTCTGGAGCACAAGATGGTTTTAGCTGGGTTTGTGGACCAAATTATTCCAAACACGGAAAATGCATATTATTATGCAACATGATTTCACCGGTTGCTGAGGCAACATTGGAAACTAAAGGACAACTAGAGGTTTTAAAATGAGAATGCTGAGAGGATGTCATGACTCAGCGCTGCACAATTTAGAGCCATGAACTAGAAATGAAATTCGTTGTTCTGTTTGGGATGTGAAATTCAAGATTCTTTTAAAACCTGGATTATATCCTCCCTCAGCATTCTCTCGGATTTTCCTCCTAATGAAACAATTTCACAGTATGCCATTGACCAAAGTGAACACTGCACTAGTACAGTCAGCAATTGCTTCATCCTGCTATTCCAGGACACTGAATTGACACATTTTCCTCAAGTTCACTACAAGCTCACATTGTTCATTTAAAACTACAGGGAACCCATCAGTGTAGTTAGAGGAAGAAATTATTTGAAACCATACAAAACATAGAAATTTCTGAATAAAAAAAAAGGAAGAACAAAAAAAAACATTGCAAACATCAGTCAATAGGAAAGTGAGACTTTTGAGGGCAGAATTTTTGTGATGTTATCAGTATGTTAAATTGCTATAAGAAATCGAAGGAAAAATGTGAATTTGGAAATGATAATGCTGAAAGTCATTGCAAATTTCAAGTAGCCTTTTAAGCACAGCTAAAAATAATCTGGGGGGTTGGGGGGGGGGGGGGGGGAAGCTAACTGAGACATGAAAAAAATAGTAACGATAGTCAAATATATCTGTCAAATTTGGAGAAAGCCTCAATGCAAAGGCTGGCATTCCAACAAGGTGGTCAACAAGTGGACAAAGCAATTGGAATCTGAGCTAATGAGGACCAAACTTTTACAAGAAGCAGCTGAATAATTAATGATAACTAACCTGAAGATATAGTAAATCACGTAGTAGTTAAAATCATCTGACAGCTAAAGCATTGAGTGTTAGGAATCTCTGCAGTCAGAAGGAACAAAATGGTTCAGAAATTGGGAGATTTGAGGGGCAGATATATCAAACTCCATAAATCACAAAAGACCTGGAGAAACAAGGAGCTGGTGAAGTAGATGTGATTTGTGATCCTGTCTATGCAGTAACACTACAGCTCTTAGGACATGGAGACCCAACTTCCACAAGTAAATTGACATTAGAGCTTTTCAATAAAGTTGAGAAGTGGCATCCTGCACTACAGGAAAGATGACCAAATTTAATGTCATCTTCCCTGGAAATACCAGAGAGACAGAATGGAAGCCATTGGTTATATTTACATTTCTAACGTATTGAGACCCAAAAGATAACCAAGATCCCATTGCATACATCCTATAGGACAAATTTTATTTTGTCATACATTCCTGGGGAAATACAATTCTCATCTTCCACAATATGCTAAATTCTAGTGAAAGCTTGTATAAATAGCCAGTTGGGCTGATTTTCCCATGGAATTTCATTCTGCATTTCTATTGAACAGACTGAAAACATAACCAGGAAGAGGAATAACAAACCCAGAGCAACAACATACCTCAACAACTCATTTTTTTTCTTCCACTGGCTGACTCTGGTGAAATCGGTCTTCAGGAAAGCTAATCGTTAGCAGGCAAAAGGACTAATCAGAAGATCTACAATTTGTAGTGTGTCCAGGATTAAATGGCGTCAGACAGAGCAGAAACTGAAGTATTGCATTTGGCCAATATCTCATTTTATTACTTTTGAAGGTCTGTGGTCAATGCATTTCTTCCAGTCCTTCAGTTAAACGACCATTCTTCATGTTTCAAGGCCAGGCTGTGAACAGAAATCATCACAGCAGAATCCCATTCTGTCTTACATTGAGGGTTAATTTTTCAGCAGAGGACATTTTGTCTGATTTTTTCCTGAGGTGAACTGCAGATGCTGGAAATCAAAGTCAAGACCGTGGTGCTGGTAAAGCACAGCAGGTCAGGCAGCATCCTTGGAGCAGGAGAACTGACGTTTTGTGCATAATTCCTGATGAAGGGCTTATGCCTGAAACGTCGATTCTCCGGCTCCACGGATGCTGCTTGACCTGCGGTGCTTTTCCAGTACCACACACTCCTGATTCTTCTCTCACTACTGCAAGTGTGCGGTGGTCAATTATGATATACCAGCTGCCACCTGAACTGAAACCAGCTGAAGCCCAAACAGGAACTGAACAAGGAACCAGCTGGTCTGTTTGACTCAGTTGCAGCTTTTTACCAATCAAGCCACAAAAGGAGGAGCCATATGATTAGATTACTTACAGTGTGGAAACAGGCCCTTCGGCCCAACAAGTCGCCGAAGCGCTACCCACCCATACCCCTAACACTATGGGCAATTTAGCATGGCCAATTCACCTGACCCGCACATCTTTGGACTGTGGGAGGAAACTGGAGCACCCGGAGGAAACCCACGCAGACACGGGGAGAACATGCAAACTCCACACAGTCTGTCACCTGAGTCGGGAATTGAACCCGGGTCTCAGGCGCTGTGATGCAGCAGTGCTAACCACTGTGCCACCGTGCCGCCCACTATGAAAGAGGTTTATGCCAAACTGACTCAGAGTCATAGATCCCTATAAACTAGATGTTATATAAGCTTGAGCTAAGGAAGTTACCTACAAAACAGTGTCATTGGTGTGGGAAATGCTGACAAGCAGCTGAGGAATGAATAGAAAACCCAATCCATGACCGACAGGTCTTGAGATCACTCAGAGACTTTTCAAACTCTGATGTAGTTTAAAAAGTAAACTTGTTTACAATCTAAGGAGGGAATACCAGATATCATCTTATATTGTCAGCATTCCTCATTTACCATGAACAAATGACAGCAAAGTACATGACAGAAATATTTGAAGTCAGTCAATGGGCAAATTGTAATGATATGCTTTCTATAATTTACAAGGCTCTTCTAAACACCAAAAACAATAATCTGGAGAATGATAGATTCAGATTTTTAGGGGAAACAGTTTGTTGAAATAGGCAGATATGTGGGATAAAATTTAATACAGAAAATATGAAGTGATAAATTTAGAAAGAAGAATGAGGAAAGACAATACGAACTAAACACTGCAATTTTAAAGACATAAGCAAGAGTGTAAAGTGACAAGGTAAGTTGATAAAGCTGCTCAAAACAACACACGACCCTTAGCTTTATAAATATAGCCATGAAATACCAAAGCAAATAAGTCTGTAAACTTAATAAAATTAGCCTTGGCCAAAATAACGTATCCACTTCTTGGTCCCAAACCTTTGGAAGCAAGTCAAGGCTTGAGAGAAGAGGCGGAGATTTACTAGACTATCAGGAATGAGAAGCTCCTGCTGTCAAGAATCTAAGACAAATTTCAACTGTTGTTCCAGATCAGAGAGGATTCAAAGCTAAATCAGTGGCTTTGGCTACAGTAAATCAGGAGAAACTGTTGATATCAGTAAGAGGATCAATAACCAGAGGACATTGGTTGTTTTGCCACATAACTTAAATCAGAGAAGAGAAGAAGAAAAGTAGTTTTACATTTATTGCCCTGACCAAGAATTCAATGAATGAACTTCAGTGGCCTCTTTAGTTAACAGTTCAATATTTAGCGTTATACAACTGCATAAGTATTGAGCATATTAACCAAAGGCTTTATCAATGAACAATGTGTTTCTGGAGTAGCAGTAATAAATTAAGACACAGAAGTGCGCTGCCAAACGTAAAGAAAACAAAAGGAAATACAAAAACAGGAACCAAAGTAACAACTGAAAGCCAAGGCAAACATGCTTACAATTGACTCTGTGAGAAAATTAGCAAAACATCAGAGATACTTAAGATAGCAGAGAGATTAAAGCAAAGCAGAAAGAAAGAGGAAAAGAAGGAAAACTTAAAACATAGAAATATATGGTATTCCTTTTAATTATTGCTTTTAAGATCCAGGCGAATAAGTTCTCTGGCCTGTCCAGGATTGATGCCTCATTACCTTTTGACATAATTAAATGCACACTTTCCAAACAGACCACATACTAGACCAAGGGGTATCAGCTCAGAGGGGAATAGTATCAACAGTTGTCCAGGCAACCCATTAGTCCAAAACAAGCCAGTGACGTGAGGATCACAGGATCCCAGATTTCCCAAACTCCAGAGAAGACCAAACGTAACCTGAAAGGCATCTCATGACCCCTCAGAATTCCCAAACTGATTATTCTGTGGGAACTGTATGGGAATCTTACATTTCAGAGGGACAATTCCCTGTCTTTCAGTACATTCTACGGATTAATAAATTAACTCATGGGAGATGAGTGTTTCGGGCTAGGTCAAAATTAATGACCCATCTCCAACTGTCCATGAAGCTGGAGGTGAACTTCTTGAGCTGCTGCAGAGCTTGGGGTGTAGATAGGTGATTGTCAGGAAGGGAGCTCCAGGATTTTGATCCATCACGAGTGAAAGAGTGGTGCTGCAATTCCAATCCTCTATCATAAATGACTTGGAGGGGAATTTGCAGTTGATGTACCTGCTGCCTTTGTCCTTCTCCATCTCGCAAACGCATGACCTTTACCAGTGTCGAAGGAACCTTTCTGCTGCAGTGTATCTTGCAAATAATACATACTGTTGTCGCTAGGTGTCACTGGTGAAGGGAGTGAATGTTGAAAGTGGTGCATGTGGTGTCAAATTAAGTGATAAGGTTCTTGAGTGCAGTAGTTGCGTTTCTGAAGAAGTTAGATACAGATGCCCAGTCATAAAAGTTGTGCTCTGTCACAAGATAAAAAAGGCACCGTGAATTGATCCGATTACCACTCATCAAAAGAATCCCCCACAGTCATTGCTAAATAGGTGATGCAACACATTGGCCAGAGAGTAGCTTCTCAGAATATAGGAATTGTACATCTGGATCATTCAGAATACCTGAACAGTGACCAAGGAAAATAAAGGAAGATTAAAACCTGCTTTAACTGCTGGGTAATTATACAACTGAATTCAGTCTCTTCAACGACCCTACTGTCCAGACCTCATTCCCAACACATGCCTTGCCAACATATCCACCTACCATCCTACACAGCTGACATGCCACCCACTCTCACAAACTGATATGATATTGAAAGCCAGACCCAATAAACTACTTCAACTGACCTAACTGGCACTGTGCTGGAAGGGACACCTGCCTGCCTTACCAATTGACTTAGCCCAGACCAAACAACAACCCTTACCTCTTTGGAAATTGCCTGGCCTGAACATATGCCACATACCCTGACTACCTTGTGCCACCTGTCCGACCCTACACCCACCTGGGGTATTATCCCATCCTCTTGGGCACTCAAGGAACTGAATGGCTGACTGGTGCTCCCAAGTTATACATTCCAAGTGAAAGGAGCTGATGTGATGTCAAAAATATAGTTCAACATTGTTCCAACTTTAAGATTTTAAATTGTTGCAATTTTGAATTGCCTTACAGTGTGACAATTTTCACTGTGAATATTTTCCCCACAAGAAATGGCTGAATATTATAATCTCCAAACTTTAGCTAGCTCAACAAACATTTGATACAGGTCAAGTAGGAGATCAAAACTGGGACACATACTGGCTTTTTGGCAACTACTAAACTAACTTTATATTGTAATCAGGAGATATTGTAAATGATAATAATATACACCAATTAATTATAATAATGCAATACCATGTGTAGATTTTAGATGCTGCATGAACTGCTGAACATATGAAGCATTTTTATTTATTTATACATAGCAAAACTCAGCACCAAGAATAATGCTGATGGTCAGAAACATCATATTTGTACATCTCTCCAGTGGAATTGTTATCCACAATAACAGAAGATGTCTTGTTGGTGATATGTAAAGAGTCCTAAGCACACATACAATACAATACAGTAATGTGCTATTCACAGGAAATACATACTATGCAGAAGAATACAGAGAGATTTAATGGGCAAGAGATGAAATATAAATAGCAAAAATTGATTTCTACAAGTCTTGCAATGAAGCAAGATGTAGCACAAAATTTGGCCTGTAAAGTTCTGATGGTGTAATTAAAAGTTTAATGATACAAATAAAAACACAGACATTGCTATCTATGGAAAGCACTAATCACAGACGCAGCCAAACTCACGCGTAGCAACTAAACCATTGGGTATGAAACCGGTTTACAGCTGTACATCCCTTAAAGTGCAACAGTGAGACATAAAAGTGCGCCTCAAACATTCTTCAGCCTAAAGTTTGTATAAGAGCTGTACATGAAGTTAATTCACAAAATAAACTGCAAAACCATAATGCTCACTGCATGTATGGTTACTATGCATTTACAAAACTTAAGCAATTAAATTCACAGTATGAAAGCCCTAGAAATCAAACAGCAGTAGATATCCATTGATTGGTTTTGCATCGTTAAATAAATCTCACCTCTGACAGCTGTCTCTGTAGGTCTTTAATCTTTCTTTCATATATCATCTTCCTGTCTGACACAATTGCCATAAGATTAAATCTTATCTCTCCCTCACTGTACCTAGAGCAAAACAAAAAGGCAAGGCAGATAAAACCAGGAATAAAGTTTAGACAACCAAACAAAACAATTAGATTTGAACTATTTTCAACATGGTACGCTGAGTGTATTTAGCTCTCTAGTCTTAATTTAAAATTCTTGGGTTATGCCAAAGTGTTTCGTTACCAATAAATTAATTTTAAAGTAAATGTGGAATCTTGTATGCACACAAGGCCCCAAAAATTTTAAATGATATGAACAATGAATTGATTTAATTGAAGATGCTCCCAAAGACCTCTGCTCTGTTGTGAAAAATGCCAATGGAATATTTACACCTAACTGAAAGCACATATCTCAATTAGTTCAGTCATATAGCATGGAACCAACTAGTCCATGCCAAACATAATCCCAAACTAAACTAGTCCCACCTGCCCATTCTTGGCCCATATCCCTCTAAACCTTTCCTATTCATCTACTTATCCATATGTATTTTAGACATTGCAACTGTATCCACATTATAATGCCTTATTATGTTTCATCCAAACTAAAAGGTCTTCAGCAATGCAGCAATAGTTCAGCATGCTGCTGGTGCAGCGTACATGCTGAACTTAAGTCGTGGTGAAATCCGAGAGTACACAGCTCATATTACATGTGAAAAATTGTTTTAAGTAGGAAGCAATCACAAAGTTGTTTAGGCCATCAAGTCTATTCTAACCACTGTGCATACAATTACACATTGTAAAGATCAAGGTGAAAATAAAACACTCAGTTTCTGAATGAGAATGAGTTATGAACAAATTGGTTAACTACTGGCAACCAGGAAATAAGGATACCTAACTTATAATCATTCAATTTAATTTCTGTCTGTTCTTAAACATTCCCCCTTCACACAGTCAGAAATGGAATCTACAGAATGCAGAGAAGTAAACTTTGAATTTTTAAAAACAGTTAGCACTACAGAAGAGCAAGTTAGAGAGGTCTCATAGAAAATAAAGTTGGATAAATCTCTGGGACCTGATCTAACATATCTCAGACATTTTCGAAAGGGAGGAAATTGCGAGACCCCTTGCAGAAATACTTGCATCATCTATAACTACAGGTGAGGTACCGGATGACTGGGGGATGACTAATTTGTACCTTTGTTTAAGAAAGGTTTTAAGGAGAAACAAGGGAACTGTAGACTTGTGAGGCTGACTTTGGCTGTAGGTAAATTGTTGGAGATGATTACAAAAGATAGGATTTATGGACATTTAGAGAGGCAAAAATCAATTTGGGATAGTCAGCATTGTTTTGTGCGAAGAACATCGTATCTCACAAACCTGATTGAGTTTTTTTGATGAAGTTACCAAGAAGATTGATGATGGCAGAGCAGTAGACATTGCTTATTTGGATTTTAGCAAAGCCTTTGATAAGGCTTCACATGGTAAGTAGTTAGTAAAGTTAAATCACATGGGATTCAGGGTGAGCTTACCAATTGGATACATAATTGACTTAATGTCAGGAGACAGACAGTAATGGTGGAGGGGTGTTTTTCGGACAGGAGGCCTTTTACCAGTGTTCCAAAGGGATTGGTTCTGGATCTTCTTTTGCCTATCATTTATATAAATGATTTGGATGAGAATATAGCAGGCATGATTAGTAAGTTTGCGGACGACATTAAAACTGCTGGCATAGTAGACAGCGAAGAATGTTTTCTAACATTACAAGGGTCTTGATCAAATGTGTCAATGGGTTGAAAACTGGCAGATGGCATTCAATTGGGATAAATGTGAGGTATTGCATTTTGTACAAATACGGGTAGGGCTTATACAATTAATGGTACAGCCTTGGGTAGTGTTGTGAAAGAGGGACCTTGGGATGCAGGTATACAATTCTTTGAAGATTGAGAGGCATATACACAGGATAGTTAAAAAGGCATTTGGCAAGCTTGCCTTCATTGCTCAAGTCCTTTGGCTTTAGGGGCTGGGAAGTCAAGTTGAGGCTGTTCAGGACATTGATGAGACCTCTTCTGGAATACTGTCTCCAGTTATCGGAAGGATATTAAGCTGGAGAGGGTTCAGAAGAAACTTTCCAGAATGTTACCAGGTAAGGAAGGTTTGAGTTATAAAGAAAGGATGGAGAGACTGGGATTTTTTCACTGGAGCTTAGGAGGTTGACAGGCAACCTGATAGAAGCTAATAAGGTAACGAAAGGTTTAAATAATTCGAGATGGCTGTCTTTTCTCAAGGAAATTAAGTCTAGAGAATGCACAGAAGTACATTTTGATATGATAAAGGTGAGAGGAGAGAGGTTTAAGAAAGACACGAGGGGCAAATTCTTTACATTAAAGGTGGTTCACATGTGGAATTAACCTCCTGAAGAAATAGTGGAGGTGGGTACAATGACAGCATTTAAAAGACATTTGCGTAAGTATGTGACTAGGAAAGATATGAAGGAATACGTGCCAGGAGTGGGCAGGTGGGACTCGTTTAGTTTGGGATTATGTTTGGCATGAACTGGTTGGACTGAAGGGTCTGGTTCAATGCTGTATGACTCTAAGACATGAATGCAAAGGATAAAAAAAATCAAAGGAAACTGTTCAATAGCACCAGCCCAGACCATAGGCACTGATGAGTTATTTCTTTGGTTTCTTTCAAATTCTTTTAGTTATTTGACACAAGGTTGTTTGCACACCAATGTTTGCTTTCATTTGCTGTCTAGAATTCATCTTCCAAGTCTTTTTAGAGGTATTTTATTCCTCCTTCAATACAGGATTTGTCGAGAAAGGTGAGTGGAAGAGAGCTAGCTACTACTGGAGATTATCTAACAATGACACACAAGACAGATTTTTTAATGCCTTTTCTTTGCAGTCTAGGTAGCATGGCCATAAGGCACAAAAGCAAAAGTAGGCTATTCATCCCACTGTGTCTGCTCCACTCTGATCACAACTGATCAGATAATTCTCAACCCCGCTTTCCTGCTTTCTTCCCATAACTCGGAATTCAATTACCGATGAAACATCTACCTACCTATCTCAGTCCTGCATGTACTTAATGACACAGCTCAATAGCCCACTGTGATAAAGAACTCCATGAACTCACAACATTCTGAAAGACAAAATCCTCTTCATCTCTGTCTTAAACAGGCAAATCCTTAATTTGAGATTACGTTCGCTGATCCTAGGCTCTCCCCCAAATCTACGCCAACCACTCCAAGCTTACCGTGTATCAAGCGCCTAAGAACTTTTTATATTTCAGTAAAGTCTTCTCTCATTATTCTAAATTCCAATGAGTACAAGCCCAATCTACTCAACCTTTGCCTATAAGAAAATCTCTCCATACTGTGGATTAACTCTGTGAACCTCTCTGGATTACCTCCAAAAATTGCGTATCTGTCCCCTGGATAAGGGCATCAAAACTTCACAGTATTCCAGGTCTGATCTGATTAATGTCATACACAGTTTTAGTAAGACCTCCCTATTTTTATATACCCAAATCCCTTTGAAATAAAAGGCCAACTGGGCATTTGCCTTCCCTATTACCTGTTGCACTCGGTGCCAGCTTTGAGAGTCAAGCAAAAGGACCCAAAAAAATCCTGTGCTGCAGATTTATACAGTCTCTCCCAATTCGAATACCATTCAGCTCCTCTAGTCTTCCTGCCAAAGTGCACAAATTTTCCACATTATATTCCATCTAGAAGCTTTTTGTATATTCACTTCAGCTGCCTTTATCCCTTAGAATATCCTCACGAGTTGCCAACCCATCTATTTTTATGCCATCCACAAACTTGGTAATATTACATCCACCCCTGTTATTCATTATTCATGTATCAAAAAATAACGTGGCCCAGTATCCTTGTGACACTCCAATTGTCACAGGTTCCTATCTTGAAAATATCCTCTTTTATCCCAACATTATCTTCTATTAGTTAGCCAATCTAATTGCTATCCATGCTAATATACTATCCCAACACCAACCTTATTAACTAGCCTACGTAAAACACCTTATCATATGCCTTTGTAAACCAAGATATATTACTGACCTCTTCAAAAGGACTGGAACATGTGTTAGGCATGACTTCTCCATCATGAAGCCATGCTCAATCAGCTTGAATATATTATAGGTTTCTCTAACATCCTATATTATACAATGACTTTTTCTCAAAGACAGCTCATAAGCTAACTGGTCTATGGTCATTTGGTTTTTGGCTCCTTCCTTTTTTGAAATAAACATGTGATATTGATAGTTTTCCAATCCTCTGGCACTCTTCCAGAACCTAAGGATTCTGGGATAAGAGAGCTTTTCTGCTTTTCTTGTTACTAGTCCAGGGAGCTGAAGCTTATTTTTGCATTATCATCACAGCCTCGTCAGATAATAGCTGAAAATGTGTTGCTGGAAAAGCACAGCAGGTCAGGCAGCATTCAAGGAGCAGGAGAATCGACGTTTCGGGCATGCTCAAAACGTCGATTCTCCTGCTCCTTGGATGCTGCCTGACCTGCTGCGCTTTTCCAGCAACACATTTTCAGCTCTGATCTCCAGCATCTGCAGTCCTCATTTTCTCCTAGTCAGATAATATAAAAGACATCTTAAAAAACAAATGTACTCAATTGAGGCAAACGCGGAGGATCTAAATTTCCCCATCATATTCAATTGTGTTTTCAATATTTTCCTTTATTCTTTGTTATATTCAATTTGGAACTACTCTTGGCATTCTATATTTCAGACAATTCATGTGTAGACAACATTCAAGAACAATTTTGTCTTAGAGTGTGAAAGAACCAGTGCACTACAGTACACTTAAAATACATTAACACACTGAGTGAAAAGGAAGACTTACTTTTGTATTCGCTTCTCTATGACTGGTCGCACTGCACTGACCCAGTCATCTTGATTGCAGGCCCCTAAGAAAAGGAAAGCATATGTCAATATAGAAATGATATCGTGCCAAGGTCAATTAAAAATAAAGCCTTTTCTGAAAACTCATGCCTCTCACAGAGTTGTTCTCTATAAGTAGAGATTAGTTTACAACAATAACAACATTCCACAATAGGAGAACATAACCACAGAATCAAAAAAGAAATTTACAGCACAGGAGTATATTCAGCCAAACGTGTTCACACCAGTCAACAAATGGCCATTCAGCCTAATCCCATCTTCCGGTTCTTGGTCCATAAGGCTATGGCACCTTCAGTGCATATCCAAATCCGTTTTAAACATTGAGGGCTTCTGCTTCCATTATCTTTTCAAGTTGTGAATTCCAAAACCACATCAACCTCTGGGTGAAAAGATTTCCCCTTTTACTCCCCTCTTAACTTCCTACTACTTCCACTACATCCATAGCTCCTCATTACAGATCTCTCAACCAAAAGGAATAGGGCCTATCTATCTGGATCTCATATCACTTCTTTACATCTCCCCTCAACTTCCTCTATTCCCAAAATAATTTTAATTTTAGTTTGCCCAGTCTTTCTTCACAATTAAAATACTCCAAACAAAGCGACATCCTCATAAATCTCCTCTGTACCTTTTCTAGTCTCTCAATACCCACTTGAAAAGGCTAATCTAGATGTAAACATCCTGCATGATAATAAACAAATTGTGTACAATGTAAAAGCTCGTGTTTACAAAACATGGCTTTCAACTTAACACAAGCTTATAAAATGGGAAATCCATTAGTACATAGCTTCAAACTGTTGCATTCAAAATGCCAAACGCAAGCAGGAGAAAAATGTTGCTGTTTGACAGGTGACTTCACGTAAATTTTGAACCAAGCACCAAGTGAAAGAGCTCTCCCATTTTAATAGACATTGAAATTTCTTATTGACAAAATTTCAAAAAGCATTTAAAAAATATAGCAGGGTCAGACAAATTTAACATGGGGAATAGTATTTGACAAATGTGTTAATTCTTTCAGAATTTAATTTCTTGAGCCACACAAACAGCTAATGTAGAAGATATGTGCATATGGAATTGGGGTGATGCATTAGCATGAATAGAAGATTGATTAATGGACAAGAAGTAGAGGGTTATGATACTTTCTACGGTCAGGACACTTAAAGGTTGAAAGGTTGTGGAGTGCTGGGGCTTCATCTATTTATAACACACACCAATGACTTTGATGAAGCAATCATGTTTATTAACTAAGCTTGTCGACAGTATAAAGCTAAGTCGAAATGCAAGTTGTGAGGAGGACACAAAGAGACCATGCCGGGGCATGGGAACCTGGACTGTAGCTTTAGGGTACAGGACCTTGAGTGTAGGGAGGTTATGAACAAGGCAGCAATCTCGAAGGAGGGTGCCTGTAAACAGAAGGGTGGCTTGAAGTGTGTATACTTCAATGCCAGAAGTATAAGAAATAAGGTAGGTGAACTTGCAGCGTGGGTTGGTACCTGGGACTTCGATGTTGTGGCCATTACAGAGACGTGGGTAGAACAGGGGCAAGAATGGCTGTTGCAGGTTCCAGGGTTTAAATGTTTTAGTAGGGTCAGACATGGGGGTAAAAGAGGGGGAGGTGTGGCATTACTTGTCAAGGATAGTATTACAGCGGTGGAAAGGACGATGGAGGAAGACTTGCCATCTGAGGTAGTTTGGGCTGAGGTTAGAAATAGGAAAGGTGAGGTCACCCTGTTAGGTGTTTTCTACAGGCCCCCTAATAGTCCGAGAGAAGTAGAGGATAGTATTGCGAGGATGATTCAGGAGAAGAGTGAAAGTAGCAGGGTGGTTGTTATGGGGGACTTTAACTTCCCAGATATTGACTGGGAAAGCTATAGCTCGAGGTCGTTAGATGGTCGTTAGGTGTTTGTCCAATGTGTGCAGGAGGGTTTCCTGACACAATATGTAGACAGGACAACAAGAGGTGAGGCTATACTGGATTTGGTTCTAGGTAATGAACCAGGCCAGGTGTTAGACTTGGAGGTAGGTGAGCACTTCGGGGACAGTGACCACAACTCGGTGACTTTTACTTTAGTGATGGAGAGTGATAAGTGTGCACTGCAGGGCAAGAGTTATAGCTGGGGGCAGGGAAATTATGATGCGGTGAGGCATGACTTAGGATGTGTGGATTGGAAAAACAGGCTTCAAGAGAAGAATACTAATGATATGTGGAGATTGTTCAAGGAACAGCTACTGAGTGTCCTTGATAAGTATGTACCAGTCAGGCATGGAGTTAAGGGTCTTGTGAGGGAGCCGTGGTTTAATAAGGAATTGGAATCCCTTGTGAAAGGGAAGAAGGCGGCATATGTAAAGATGAGGCGTGAAGGTTCAGTTGGGGCGATTGAAAGTTATAAGGTAGCCAGGAAGGATCTAAAGAGAGAGCTAAGAACAGTGAGAAGGGGACATGAAAAGTCCTTAGCTGGTAGGATTAGGGAAAATCCAAAGGCTTTCTATAGGTATGTCAGGAATAAAAGGATGACTAGGGTAGGTATCGGTCCAGTCAAGGAAAGTAGTGGGAAGTTGTGCGTGGAGGTGGAGGAGATTGGAGAGACACTAAATCAATACTTTTCGTCAGTATTCACTCAGGAACAGGACACTGTTGCTGGTGTGAATATTGAGTCACAAGTGATTAGAATGGATGGCATTGAAGTATGTAGGGAAGAGGTTTTGGGAATACTGGAAAGGATGAAAATAGATAAGTCTCCTGGGCCTGATGGCATTTATCCTAGGATCCTCTGGGAAGCTAGGGAGGAGATAGCAGAGCCATTGGCCTGGATTTTTATGTTGTCATTGTCAACGGGAATAGTACCAGAAGACTGGAGGATGGCGAATGTGGTCCCCTTGTTCAAGAAGGGGAGTAGGGATAGCCCGAGTAACTATAGGCCAGTGAGTCTGACTTCTGTGGTGGGCAAAGTCTTAGAGAGAATTGTAAGGGATAAGATTTATGAACATCTGGATAGGAATAACGTGATCAAGGATAGTCAGCATGGTTTTGTGAAGGGCAGATCGTGCCTCACAAACCTTATTGAGTTCTTTGAGCAGGTGACTAAGGAGGTGGACGAGGGTAAAGCAGTAGATGTTGTGTATATGGATTTTAGTAAGGCGTTCGATAAGGTACCCCATGGTAGGCTAATGCAAAAACTACGGAGGTATGGCATTGAGGGTGCATTAGAGGTTTGGATTAGAAATTGGCTGGCTGGAAGGAGACAGAGGGTAGTAGTTGATGGTACAGGTTCATCTTGGAGTGCAGTTACTAGCGGTGTACCTCAAGGATCTGTTTTGGGACCATTGCTTTTTGTTATCTTTATAAATGATCTAGAGGAGGGGCTTGAAAGCTGGGTGAGTAAGTTTGCGGATGACACAAAAGTCGGTGGAGTTGTGGATAGTGAGGAAGGATGTGGCAGGTTACAGCGGGATATAGACAAGTTGCAAAGCTGGGCAGAAAGGTGGCAAATGGAGTTCAATGTAGCTAAGTGTGAAGTCATTCACTTTGGTAGGAGTAACAAGAAGATGGATTACTGGGCTAATGGTAGGCTACTTGGTAGTGTGGATGAGCAGAGGGATCTTGGTGTCCATGTACACAGATCTCTGAAAGTTGCCACCCAGGTAAATAGTGCTGTGAGGAAGGCATATGGTGTACTGGGCTTTATTGGCAGAGGAATTGAGTTCCGGAGTCCTGAGGTCATGTTGCAGTTGTATAAGATGCTGGTGCGGCCTCATCTGGAGTATTGTGTGCAGTTTTGGTCGCCATACTATAGGAAGGATGTGGAGGCATTGGAACGAGTGCAGAGGAGGTTTACCAGGATGTTGCCTGGTATGGTAGGAAAATCGTATGAGGAAAGACTGAGGCACTTGGGGCTGTTCTCATTGGAGAAAAGAAGGTTTAGGGGAGATTTGATAGAGGTGTACAAGATGATTAGGGGTTTAGATAGGGTAAACACTGAGAACCTTTTACCGCTAATGGAGTCAGCTGTTACAAGGGGACACAGCTTTAAATTAAGGGGTGAAAGGTATAGGACAGATGTTAGGGGTAGATTCTTTACACAGCAGGTTGTGAGTTCATGGAATGCCCTGCCAGTAGTAATGGTGAACTCTCCCTCTTTATGGTCATTTAAGCGGGCATTGGATAGGCATTTGGAAGTTATTGGGCTAGTGTAGGTTAGGTAGGATTCGGTCGGCGCAACATTGAGGGCCGAAGGGCCTGTACTGCGCTGTATTTTTCTATGTTCTATGTTCTATATAGGCTAATTGGATGGCAACACTGAAAGGAGCTAGCCAGTTATTTCAGTAACAGGAGCCCAAAACCACAGAGAGAAAAAAATACATATGCAATTTTACAGTCAATACAATAAAGAAGGAAACAGAACAATCTCAGGAAGGTTATTAGGTTGTGGAGTATCTTCTGTATTTCATGGAGAACAGTTGTAGTCAGGAGAAAGTGTTAGCATCAATTCAGTCTGTATTTCATAAAATAGTTCCTGTAAAAAATTAAAATTTGCAACAAACATTTATCACAGTAGTCGCTTTTCTAAGGTGGCATAAACAGAATGCAATATGGGCTACATCTTTATCATGATCAAATGCTAAGCAGCACACGTGTAACTTCAGTCCAATTGTATCATACAAATCACATTCCAAATGCATCTTCGATAAATCTTGCATTTCCGATTGATTCAGTAATGCTCATCAGTACAGCTGAATCCTGATAAATTCAAATGTTTATTCCATTCCCTCAACCAAATTACTGTTTTTTTAAAAAAATCATTTAAGCAAACTACTTGGTTCGTAATTTTAAAAAAAACAGACAAGGCAAACAAGTTTAATCAACTTTGCAAGGCTTCTCAATCAGACTGCGAGTAAGGGGCTGAAGTTTAAGTAGGGGCAGTGAAGGAATAGTAAAAGGATTGAAGCAGAATTTGCTCATTGCTATGCTCTGGCCAGTCACCAGTTTTAGGTAAGCAGTAAACTATCTGAATAATTGACCTTGGTCAGATTGTGATCAAGGCCACAACTTTGGCCTTCTAATGCTCAGGGTGCAAACAGAAAAAGAGGTAATACTGCACAACTCCAAACTGCTATCAAGTAATTCTGTTGGGAAGTCTACACAGCAGAATTGAGCTCAACGGAGATTCCATCAGATCGAAATTCACTGCACCGTTCCAGAGATGATAACATAATCTGGGCTGACACGTGCAGTACTGCTGGGAGCAGCTTTGCTAGATATGGTGTCTCAGATGAGATGTTAGATTACGGTCTGTATCTGCTCAGGTAGACAGAAAGGATCATATAGCACAATCTGCAGAAGGAATAAGGCATTATTCTGATGTTTTGGGTGACATTCATCCCACAACAACACCCCATACCAGATCACCCGGTCTGTTAAACATGTTACTGTCAGTGAGATGTTGCTAGCTGCTGACCGAACCATGACTACGCTTCAAAAATATAGTCAACTTATAATTAACATTCAATTATAAAAGGCAATACAGAAAGACACGTCCTTTCTTTTTTAAGTTGTTAAGTGAAGAATGATTAACACAGCCATCAAGTAACATCCCAACAAATATCACCATCTTCAGCTGGGAAGGAAGGAGAATGTAGAATTAAACAAAATAGGTTGATTTCTTTGAAAAGCTAAATTTATTGCAGTAGCAATCTTAATTATACACAAGGAAAGTGAAATATATACGCACAATCTTTTTAAGAAGTGGTTCTCATTGCCTGTAAAAAGCTAATTAACCCCAGTCCTATTTAGCTTCAATTGAGCTACTAAATGTATAAACAGACAAATGTGTAAGTAGCTCATGCTAAATATCAAAATCGTCTTTACCCAAGTCAATCGGTCCTTCTCTTAATCCATCTAATTCATATAATCTTCCATGGACGGGAAAGTAACTGACAAAATGGAATGCATCTTCTTCCTTTCCTGCAGTCTTAGCATCAAACTCAAACATCTGCTGCCTGGTAAGGAAAGTGGCAGATTAAGTTACGAACAACTTTGGGAAAAGGTGACAAGGAAACAAGACACATGGTGTAGGCTTCCTCATACCTGGCAAAACCATTGTGAACTTGTCGAATGACTTCTGAGTTGCTCAGTGCCAAGCCTTTCATCTGTTTTAATGAAAAAAGACAAGCAGTAGAAAGAGTACTTTATTGCTACATAATAAAAAAAGTGAACGTTAAACGTTTGGGTTGGAATTATACATGGAGTGATGCAGTTTGAAGTCCAATCAGATAGAGTATGTTTTTAAAATGTCACATCAGCAATCCAAAATAAGGTCAAGCAGAATAAAACTGGAGTAAGTTGTGACTTAGAGTCATAGAGATGTACAGCAAGGAAATAGATCCTTCGGTCCAACTCGTCCATGCTGACCAGATATCCGAATATACCAAATTAATTTAGTCCCATTTGCCAGCACTTGGCCCATATCCCTCTAAACTCTTCCTATTCATACGTACATCCAGACACCTTTTAAAATGTTGAAATTGTGCCAGCCTCTACCACTTCCTCTGGTTGTTCATTCCACACACGCACCACCCTCTGCATGAAGAAGCTGTCCCTTAGGTTTTTAAGCTTTTTAAAAAATACTGATTACATTTTAGATTGTTTTCTTCCTCTCACCCCTTTCAGGTCAACATGTGCCACAGAGAATTTTGCAGCTAAAGCCAGTAGAACTGTGATTTCAATGTCACTGCCAGGACTGAATGTCACAAAATATAAATGAATACTTCAAGTGACAGTCAATTCATATCATCCTTTCTCCCTTCGTAGGGAAAGTATGGTCTGCACTCAGCTGGTGTTTCAACAAAGGAGGGAAGTTGCTAACTGGGAACTACAACAGCAAAGTGACAGCCATTGGCTCCAAAATGCGTACATAACTTCCTAAAGATCTCCAAGAGGCCATTTCATCTCAAGACCCAGACAAGCTCAATTTGAAAATACTAAAGACTCTTATTATCAAGTCAACGCAAGCTACATTTAAAATAAAGTAAAACAGTATCATGTCAATTGCCACATATCAACTTAGACTATCTTTACCAAAAGTTTCACACCTAAAAGAAACAAAAAGCTTTTTAAAAAAAAATCTAAAGCTTGGTAATATTGAACATATAACTACAGAGAAAATGCATATTATCATAGAAAAATAGGTTATACATAAGGAAACTGTTCAGTTATACTTACAGCAGCATCAAAGCTTTGTGAAAATTCTTTAAATTCTCCAAGAGTTTCTCCTAGTTCTATATCTGGATGGATACAATTCAGCAACACACTAATAATGGCTTGTGTGGCACAGGCGTTATTTATAACCTTAAGAGGAAAAGCAATAATAGAACAGTCAAAGAAGGGAGATATTTGACCTAAACTTGCATTAAGATTACATTTTTAAAAAGTCACTTGGTAAAAGCAGCACACTCAGGATGAGAAGAGGAAGAGAAAACAAAGTCAGCCAAATTTGACCATCTTGATTATCAAGGGACTTGTGATGTACACAAAGCACATAAATAGGTTATAGGCTGTAACAGGGTTAGGGCAGCATTAATGCTCCACATGAGGCTCATTTCTACCCTTCTACATTTAAACAAATCAACATGTTATTTTACTTTTAATCTCAGTCTGGCTTCCTCTTAAGACAATGATAATTCCCTCACCCTGTGACATTTAATTCCACTTTCTGGGTCAAGAAATTTCTCCTGAATTCATTATTACAGTTGTTAGACACCATTGCGAACCCTAGATCAAGTTTGGCCTGCAAGTAAAAGCATCTTTTGTGTTTACCTATTGTGCTCTTTCATAACCTTAAAGATGTTTGCTGGGAAGTATACGTCTGGAGAAAATCAGGATTACCTATTATACCACAGTCAAATAACCTAATGCTTGAGTTCTTGTAAGTAGTATGCCTATGCAGACAAGACAGAAGTTCAAATACATGATTCACTTATTAGGATTGTATGCATAAGTTAAATATACATCTTAATTTACTAAATAATTTGGTACTGTTCAAAACTTAAAGTGAACATTCACTTAAAATGGCAAAAGGAAAGATTCCATAACTCACTAAAGTTTGGACATTCTACTTAATACTACAGCAAGGTTTTACCACCATGTAATTTCAACTCAAGCACAAAACCTGTGTTATTAATTAGATGCCAATTATACTAAATCTGTGCAATATCGACAAAATAGACAAAAAATAATCAAGAGCAATAACAAAGTCTCTTGATACGACAGAACTCGAATACCACTGCAAGAGAAAGATGTGTTTTTGGTCTAATACGCATCAGGACAAACACGAAGATGGCTTCTCATTTTCTTCTTCACGGCAATGCTCAGCCAATTACAGCTAACGTGCCAACCGATTAGCATTCCTTTCCTCCTGTATTATGAATTATTGTAATCATTTGAAATTAGTATTCTCCTGTTTGTTCTGATGACTGCAAGAGGAAAAACCTTTGGCAATGTGCCTTGTTTCCAGCAATATCCAGAAGACATTACCTTAAATTATTTATGACTACAAAAGAGCTACATTTCAAGCTTTAATTCTATAGCAAAATACAGTAGTGTTCATACTTTCATAGAAGTAATAATATATAATTTTCAAGAGACGGTTGGGTGGAACTGAGAAATAAGAAACGGATGATCACCTTATTGGGATTGTATTATAGACCCCCTAATAGTCAGAGGGAAATTGAGAAACAAATTTGGAAGGAGATCTCAGCTATCTGTAAGAATAATAGGGTGATTATGGTAGGGGATTTTAACTTTCCAAACACAGACTGGGACTGCCATATTTTTAAAGGTTTAGATGGAGAGGAATTTGCTAAGCATGTACAAGACAATTTTCTGATTCAGTATGTGGATGTACCAAATAGAGAAGGTGCAAAACTTGACCTACTCTTGGGAAGTAAGGCAGGGCAGGTGACTGAGGTGTCAGTGGGGGAGCACTTTGTGGTCAGCGACCATAATTCTATTAGTTTTAAAATAGTGATGGAAAAGGATAGACCAGATCTAAAAGTTGAAGTTCTAAATTGGAATAAGTCCAATTTTTATAGTACTAGGCAAGAATTTTCAAAATCTGATTGGGGGCAGATGTTCACAAGTAATGGAATGGCTAGAAAATAGGAAGCCTTCAGCAGCTCAGATTACAACGGGATCTTGTTCAGATGAGCCAATGGGCTGAGGATTGGCAGATGGAGTTTAATTTAGATAAATGTGAGGTGCTGCATTTTGGGAAAGCAAATCTTAGCAGGACTTATACACTTAATGGTAAGGTCCTAGGGCACGTTGCTTAACAAAGAGACCTTGGAATGCAGGTTCATAGTTCCTTGAAAGTGGAGTTGCAGGTGGATAGGATAGTGAAGAATGGTATTTGGTATGCTTCCTTTTGTTGGCCAAAATACTGAGTACAGGAATTGGGAAGTCATTTTGCAGCTATATAGGATATTGGTTCGGCCACTTTTGGAATATTGTATGTAATTCTGGTCTCCTTCCTATCGGATGGATGGTGTGAAACTCGAAAGGATTTAGAAAAGATTTAAAAAGATGTTGCCAGCTTTGGAGGATTTGAGCTATAGGGAGAGGTTGAATAGGCGAGGGTTGTTTTCCCTGGAGCGTCGGAGGGTGAGGGGTGACCTTATAGAGGTTTATAAGATCATGTGGGGCATGGATAGGGTAGATAGACAAGGTCTTCTTCACTTGGGGAGTCCAGAACTAGAGGATATAGGTTTAAGGTGAGATGGAAAGAAAGAAAAGGGACATAAGGGGCAACCTTTTCATGCAGAGGATGGTGCATGTGTAGAATGGGCTACCAGAGGAAGTGATGGAGTCTAGTACAATTGCAACATTTAAAAGGCAGCTGGATGGGTATATCCCCATTGGAGGGATATGGGCCAGGAGCTGGCAAGTGGGACTAGATTGGGTTGGGATATCTGGTTGGCATGGATGAGTTAGACCGAAGGGTCTGTTTTCGTGCTGTACATCTCTATGACTCTATGAGGAGGGGTTCAAACAGGACAAATAATAACCTTCAGGTGTTGTTAAAATAGACTTGTCAGCCAACAGTGAACAGGTCAGCAGAATGTGTGATAATTGAGACTAATCAGGCAGCTAAAGCATAGTGACAACCATGTATCCAACTTTTCATGTGTTAAATCATCATTTCTAACTCTCATTTTCTCTGATGTCCAGAAAATAACTGGGACAAAAAATTATTGCCATGTAATTATCTGATCATCAGAAAAAAGACAGAAGATCAGCCAACACAATGTACAATTGTGATCAATACTCCACGCTAATGAGCTGTGCTGGGGTTACTTTTAACTCTGCGAAGGACAACTTTGATTTTAAAATTCTCATCCTTGTTTGTAAATCCCATGACATCTTTAGTCTCATCCAGTCCTCCAGATTATCAGCACTCAACCGGGCTTTTCAGTCTAGATTTTAAATTGCTCCATGGTATCTTTAGCTATCGAAGCCAAATGCAAAGGAAATCCCTCCCTAGAATTTTCCATCTTCCTTTTGGTCTTGATGATTCCCTTCAAAAACTACCTCCAAATGCCAAATATTACTTTATAACCCAGCAATAAAATGTCCTAGATTACTTTATTAAGTTAAAGACAAAATCAAGCTGTTGTTGAGATTAGTGAGGTCAGTCTAAATTATATGCTTCATTTTGTAAATTGGTTTTCCTTTCAGTTTTTCTTGGATAGTTTTTTTCCAGCTTCCCTAGTCCGTACTGAGGCACGTTTATTCCAGGTAATTGAAAATGAGATTGCAAAAAGAATTCTTACTGACTGCTTTAGCAATAAAATAATAGCTTTTACCCAGCTGTTTTGTAATTGTCTTTCATTTCCAATTAATAAAATATAATCATTAAGCTTACCTGTTTAGCAAAGAAAATCTTCTCAAGTCTTGAATCTTGGACAATGGATCCTGCTGGTTCTTCTCCTGGCTGCCACTTGAATAGGAAGATGAGGCCATGAACTGGTCTAGAAAGAATGACAAATACTGAAGTTTTCAAAATGATAATTTTGTAAATCATTACATGAAATGCATACTCCAATAGAAAATATACACCCATCCCATCTCTATTAAAACATTAATGCGATCACTTTGAGCAGACCAAATGGTTAGTATGTGGGTTCACTACGAGATATAGCAAACTATCACAAATGCACCACGACTAGGCTGAAAGTGCTTGAGGACTTGTACTTGAAAAATGCAAGTTCCTTGCTCTAGAAGCATGTTTGAAGAATTTGTACAAATATCACAAGCAGGCTGAGCAGGTGTTTAGTTCCAAATTCTGTAAATCTTTAAGCATCGGGCAAATCAAACAAAAAAATCTTTCCTTCCTATTACAACCGAGATTCCAAACGCACTTCTGTTCCATCAACGTATATATTGAATCATAATCATTCATTGAAAGCTAGCTGCTTAAGTGGTAAATTGTTGGATGGAAAATAAGGAGATGGTAGATAAACTGAACAGATATTTTACATCATTTTTATTAGAGAGGACACAAGTTATATCCTAGAAACGTAGGTGACGCAGTGGCGCAGTAGTTAGCACTGCTACCTCTCAGTGGCAGAGACCGAGTTCGACTCCAACTTCGGGCAACTGTTTGTGTCGAGTTTGCATATTCTCCCCATATCCGCATGGATTGCTAGGTAACGTGTTTCTTCAGTCAGTAAAGGATTAGGAAATGAAGGGCATGAATAGATTCGATAGCCAGAGACTTTTCCCCAGGGCAGGATTGACTGCCACAAAGGGTCACAATTTTAAGGTGTTAGGAGGAAGGTATAGAGAAATCGTCAGAGGTAGGTTCTTTACGCAGAGAGTTGTGAATGCATGGAATACGTTGCCAGCAGTGGTGGTGGAAACAGAGTCATTCGAGACATTTAAGTGACTGCTGGACATGCACATGGACAGGAGTGAATTGAGGGCTGTGTATATGGTCATTTCGTTTTAGATTAGAAATAATACTCGGCATAACATCATGGGCCGAAGGGCCTTTTCTGTGCTGTACTTTTCTATGTTCTATGTAAATAGGAAACAAAAGGGAGGGTGGAACTGAAGAAAATTACAATAAATCATCACGGAAGTGGTACTGAGCAAACTGTTGGAGATGCTGGCTGCCAAGATCTCAGGTCCTGATGGACATTGCTGTAACATCTTTATACCAGATAATTGATGCTTAAGGTTTAATTTAGACAGGCAGGAAGCTGGAGGAACACAGCAAGCCAAGCAGTACCGGGAAGTGGAGAAGTCATTGTTGCGGGTGTAACCCTTCTTCAGGGCTGGGAGTGGATGTAGGCAGAGCTGCAAATAAAAGGAATGGTTAGGCAGAGTGAAGAAAGGACAGGTGAAGACGGGCAGAGGGTACGTTCTGGTTGGTCAACGGGAGGAATAAATTCGGTAGGTGTCTGTGATGAGTAGAAAGGAGGGGGGAGGGACTGGGAAGGGAGCTTATTTGAAATTGGAGAACTCAATGTTGTCAATTGTCAAAATTCTCTCGACTCAGGGAGGGTTCCATTAAATTGGAAACTCGCAAGTGTAATGCCTTTATTCCCTAATAGAGGGAGACAAAAAGCAGGAAACTATAGGCCAGTCAGCTCAACATCTGCCGTAGGGAAGATTTTTAAAAACTCGTTACAAGCTATTATTAAAGACATTATAGCTGGGCACTCAGAAAAATTCAAGATAATTCAGGCAGTGCCAACAGCATTTTGTCAGAGTCCTTTGAGGAAGTACCATGTGCTGTGGATAAAGTATTCAGATTTCCAGAAGGAATCTGAAGTGTCACAGGTCAAATAAAAACCCATGATGTACAGGTCAACATTGTGCCATGGTTAGAAGATTGGCTAGTTAACAGGAAGCACAAGGCATAAATGGTTTACTTTGTGTAGCAAGATATAATCAGTGGAGTGCCACATTAATTCTGAAGCCGCAACCTTTTACTATTTTTATAGCGAGAGAGAATTTAACTATCATCCTTTGATGTTCAAAGGCATTACCATCACTAAAACTCCCACTACCAATATTCTTTAGGTCACCACTGACCAGAAACTGAAATGAATGAAACGTACAAATACAATGACTACAAGAGCAGGTCAGAGGCTAAGAATCCTGCAATTAGTAATTCACCTCATAATTCCCCAAAGCCTGTCCAACACCTAAATGTCAGGAGTGTGATGAAATAATTTCCACCTGCCTGGATCAGTACAGCTCCATCAATACTCAAGAAACTTGACACCATACACGAACAAGCAGCCCACTTGATTGGCACCACACCTACAAACATCCACTCACTCCACCATCCAAGTTCATAGCAGCTGCGTGCATCGCCTACAAGATGTACTGCAGACATTCACCAAAGCTCATTCAACAGCACCTTTCAAACACAAGACCATTTCCATCTATAGAACAAGGACAGCAGATACATGGGAAACTATTAACTCCAAGCTCACAGTCACCATCCTGACTTGGAAATACATCACTGTTCCTTCAGTGTCAATTGGCTCAATGTTTGGAACTTCCTCCCTAACAACAGCGGTTTACGAAACCAATTCACCACAGCCTTCTGAAGGGCAACTATGAATGGGCAATAACCAGCCAGTGACGCGCACATCCCATGAGTGAAGTTTAAAAAAAATTACTTGGACAAAGAAGGCATATTTACTAAACTTGCCAATGACAGAGACAGGCAGGAATGTCAGTCATGAAGAGGACATAAGGAGGCTGTAAAGATAGATTAAGTAGGCAAAAACCTGGCAAATATGGAGTAATGTGGGAAAATGTGAAACTTATCCATTTTGGTAATAAGTATAAACAGCATACTGACTAAATGGTAAGAGTTGCAAAGCTCTGAGATGCAGAGGGAACCAACTACCCCACTACATGAATCACAAAACGTCAGTACGCAGGTTTAGCAAGTAATTAGGAAAGCTAGTAAATGTTAAAGTTTATTTCGATTGAATATACATGCATGGAGAATACACTTCAGTTATACAGGGCACTGATCAGACCACATCTGGAGTACTGTATACAGTAGAGGTTGCCTTATTTAAGGAAGAATATAAATGCTGTGGAAGTAGTTCAGAGAATATTTACTAGACTTATACCTGAAGTGGATAAGTTGTCTTATTAGGAAAGATTTAGATTTAGGTTTTATTGTCACATGTACTCAAATACAGGGGTACAAGAGTACAGTGAAGAGTGTACAATGTCGCTATTCCCAACACCATTTTAGGTATAAGAGTACCTAGGCACAAAATCCTAGGTATAGAAATAGAAAAATATATTTAAAAGGTTCAACACTACAGTTCTTCTTAGCATAAAGTAGAAAAATGAAGAAATAAAGTTAAAAGTTAAACATTACAGTCCTCCCTTAAGCCATGTATCTGCAGACACTCCACTCTACCTTTCCCCACAAAGGCTTGCTCTTCCCCAGGCAGGGCACACTTTCACTCATGATGGGCTAAGTCCTGCCCAGGATCAGCAACTGCTACAGTGCCAACCACTGCTTGGCTCATGGCGAAGGTGGGATTGCTAGACTTGCATGTTGCGAGTTCAAATGACTTGATTGAAACATAAAAGACTCCAAGAGATCTTGACAGCGTGGATGTGGAAAGGATCTTTCCTCATGTGGGAGAATCTAGAACAAGGGTTCACCCATTTTAGACAGATACAGGAAGGATTATCTTTTCTCACACAGGGTCGTGAGTCCTTAGAACTCTTCCTTAAAAGATCCTTGAATATTTTTAAGGCAGAGATGGATGTATTTTTGATAAGTAAAGGGGTGAGCAAGAATATAGGGTAGTCAGATCAGCCAAGATCTTATGAAAGATTGAACAGATACATACTTTGGGCCTGCACCTAATTTGTACTCTTGTAAAAACATGTTCATTTATTTCAGATTTATTAAACCTAGTTATAACTCTGATTCAATGACTGTATTAACCAAATATTTCAAAAATTAAAACAGGAATACAACTTTCTGGTTTAGCAAAGAATGCCAACTCCATGGCTCAACATCAATCTAACGTTTTGAGCAGTCCTGCACTTTCATCAGTTTGCAGTTCATTTGGACTTTACATCCGAATAAAAATTATTATGCCAAAATACAAATTAGACTGAAATCTATTTTATCATCGGACTTCTACCAAAACATCAGGACTTTTGGGGTTCACGATTTGTAAACCAAATACCTGTATTAAAAACTACTGGAAATAAGGGCTGAAGCAGCACTCAGATGAACAAACTGATACACTTTTGATTTGTTGGCCAGAAACAACGCACCTTGAACTCTTCTTCTTATTTTTGGCATTCTACTGCGATTTATTCAGAATAAATTTGTTTTTAGACATGAGAAAAATTGTTTAACATTTCTGAAAGATCTAAATGCACACATAATGCATGTGCTCATGCAACCAAATCATTAACCACATAGCAAAAGGTAGAGTTTTTTTTAATGCTCACCACAGTCCTCTGAATATAAACATCAGATTACCATATTAGAATCATTCAAGGGCATCTTACTAAATTAATAATGGACACCTAATATTATCGCAGCTACCTTCAACATTGGTTACTTTTGTATGAGTTGGTATTGCTATTGATGCATTGTGAAATTCAGGGATTAGTCAGTGAAGTACCAATAATATAACAAAAAAAAATTTTTGACGTGGTTCAAATAATATTTAAATATTTAAAAATTAAAAATCTCTATATTGGACAGGAATTTTATGCAATCATTTTGCTCACATTAATAATGGACATTGAAGTTAAGCACATAAACAGTCAGAAATGGGATTATATCATGTACATCGGTTAATTGCATATTCCCACTATATGTAGTGCACAGCATCTTCTCTTCAGCTCACCTAGTTTTTAAATACATCCTGAAATATAAAACTTCCTATCATGTTTCTACTGCCAATCACTTTGACATTTCTTCAAGATTTCTTGGTAGATTTGGATACGTTTATGCTGTATATTTGCCACCTACTTAATGCACTTTTGGAACTATGTACTCTTAAGGTCTCAGGATTTCAGTAATATTGATATTCATGTTGGCACAGTCAAATTTGTTTGGCATTATTTGCTCACCTCAACAAATTTGTGGTCTACATCCATCTCTGGAACAAAGTCTGCCACAGGTCGCTTTGTTCCATATCCAAAAATTGAAAAAAAAATCACTTCTGCCCCAAAATAATGCGTGTTACAGAGTACATTAAGAACTGTATCAACAGTTCCTGCTGCATAACAAATTGCCTGTTATTAAGGGGTTTTATCATTTGCAAAATTACAATTAATCATAGAATCCTTACAGTGTGAAAACAGGCCAACTGCCCAAGAAGTCCACACAGACCCACCCAGATCCATTCCGCTATCCTATTACTTACATTTACCCCTGACTAATGCATCTAACCTACTCATCCCTGAATACAATGGGCAATTCACCTAACCTACACATCTTTGGATTGTGGGAGGAAACCTATGCGGACACTGGGAGAACGTGCAAACTCCACATACATAGTCGCCCGAGGTTGCAATCGAACCTGGGTCCATGGCGCTGTGAGGCAGCAGTACTAACCACTGAGCCACCCCAGTATGGAGAACAAACATGATACAACAAATAACAGCATAGCCAAGAGGCTTGACAAAAATTTTGCAAACCATTTTCCAACGTATAATGCATTATATTTTAGAAACTCCATAACTAATCTCTAGAAACAGCAAAGCTCTCCAAATAAAACCACGTTTTTTTTCATTTCAACTACTATGAAAGCCCCAAAAAACAACAACACAGCATTGAGGAATCTGACGAATGCCAAATGAGACATTAGAAATAGGAAAGTCTAAGAGAAATCTAATAAGATTACCTTATTCATATTCCCAGGATAATCCATTACCAAATTGTTCAGTTTCACACTCATACATACATATGTACATTTTAAACAAAAATTATTAAAACCTTCAATGCCTAGTAATTGAGGAGTTGGAAAAATTATTCTTGTGGAACGACAAACAAAATATCAGAATATCCACACTGACAAGTACAGCAAAAGGTTTTATTCCTATAGCTTGTAATATAGTGATACCCTCTGAAGTTGGTTATTCAGCTTTGTCTTTGTAAAAGCTAGCCAACTCATCCCTTTCTCCCACCACTTCCCCATACTGATGCTTTTGCTGCTTCAAACAGTTGCTCCTCATTTACCCTGTCAAAACACTTCATGATTTTGAAGACCTTGATTAAACCACTCCTTAATCTTTTGTACTCTAAAAAGAACAAACCCAACTTCTTTGTTTTTCTACGTGCCTAAAATTCCTCACCCACTCTAGTTCAATCTTACCCATACCCTTTCCAAGATTTTGGCATCTCTCCTATAAAGTAGTTGCCAGATCGGACACAAAACTTCGGCTGGGATATACCTGGTGTGTCATACAGTGTTAACATAGCTCCTTGGCTCGTGAAGTCTATTCCTTTTAATAAAGTCTTCTTTAATGAACCTTCTCAACTTGTCCTAGATAAAAATGAGTGCATATTCACCCTCAAATCAGTTTCTTAACTCCTATTAAAATTGTACTTCTGAATATTTCTTGCTTCTCCTCATTCTTCCTATCAAAGCATATCAACGTGCACTTGTGTCATACAGCATCTTCACCTGTCTGCATTAACCCCACTCTGTCCAAATCCTCTTGAAGTCTGTTGCTATCCAATAGCTGTTTACCATAGTGGTCTTCCCTTAACCAACGTGCTGATTTCTTTATTGTATGTCTAGATAAAATAGAACTGAAACAAAAATAACAGTTTTTCAAGCTGTGTTTTACTTAGGCCTGGTTACTTACTTTAACTTGTCAAAGTGTTCTGGTTCTAGGCTCCATATTTCTTCTACCTGAACACCTTTGCACCCTGAAAAACAACAGCAGTGCTGTTAAATACTAGTCCAATTTCTTGCATATTTCTAAGATTTGTCTTATGCAGCGCCAACTAATTGTTTTAATTAGATCATCTTGGGAGGGCGGATGCCTGTGGTAGTGTGGGGAATATTTAACATTGCATGATGGGAAAAACTCTCATTGCATGATGGCCAACTCTCAAGTTATAGATCAATAAGTTAAAATGGACTGTGGCAAAAGGTCTGAGATAGTAAACATGACACAAGCTGAATGCATACATAATCTCTAACCTTGTAACGGTTCCTTATTTATTTGGAACTGCAGATTTTAGTGTAAATAAAATATCCGTGTACAGAAACAAAGTTATGGAATGATGATATGTTTTGGAAAACCAGTAAGGCAAAGCTCAGTGTTACAAATGACAAACATTTCACGATAATTTGTCACTTCTCAGCATATTTTAAAGTATGTAAATATTATCCTTTCCTTTGTAAAGGCACGGAAAACGTGGAAAGCTTGGGATCCTTTGGTTTCTCCCTCATGTTTTTTTTCGCCAAAAAAGCTGCATGCGGTGTTTTTTTTTAAGTGTGGAAACAGGCCCTTCGGCCCAACAAGTCCACACCGACCCATTTCCCTACAATTATCCCTTCAACTAACGCTACAGGCAATTTAGCATGGCCAATTCACCTAATTTGCATATTTTTGGACTGTGGGAGGAAACCCACACAGACACGGGGAGAATGTGCAAACTCCACACAGTCAATGTGTGAGGTGGGAATTGAACCCAGATTTCTGGTGCTGCGAGGCAACAGTGCTAACCACTGTGCCACCGTGCTGCCCATGGTAGTACTACTCTATCATGCTTGGGGCAGCTGCCTCAAATTTTAGTGCACAAGTTAGCACACAGTCCTGGACCTTGGAATGTATCTCTGTCTGTAACACTGGGTCAAGGACAACTCTTTGTATAAAATGTCATTCATTGAGTTGATGGACCTTGAACAGGTTGTGTTCAAGTTGGTTATGTTGGTTTGATGTGCATCCGAGAGCTGCCCAGCACACAGAATCCTACATCATAGAGCTGTGAATGATGAACCTCAAATGAACTATTTAATCTCTCAAGAACCTCTTTACAAAGGCACAGTTCAAAAGGAGGTACCCCAACAGTCTCTTCTCCCATCACAGACACATCAACAGCAGTGCGAGAAAGAGTATGACTCTGGGCACGTAGGAAGATTATGACTGGAAAGACATTTCTCACTACTAGTTAAGCTGCATCTTGGGGCTTATTTGTAATGTAGCATTCTAATGGGAACCAACTGACAGGATCAGTCCTTTCCTTTTATTACAGGGTCTCTAGGATGTTACACATTAACCACTACTTAGGAAAGCTGTAGTTAAAAGGTATTGTTTTGTATAAATATTTCCAAGAGAACTATTTGGAGCATTCCATCTCAATGTGGACAAACCCATTGTTCACGATATTCAGGACCAGTAGAACCTCAGCATGTTACGCGATTTGATGGTTTGCGCACCAAGAGTCTATACATAGCCATCATGATGAGGCGAACATTTGCTCTCTGTATTTTATCTCCTCTATCTGGAGGTTTGTATGTCATGCCTCTGTGAACGCAGTCCATTTGACATTTAAGGCCATCATGTTCATTGCATCAATTACACAATTAAGCAATACATTCTATCTGAGTACTCTGCCCTAGATCTTTGATTCTTTGTCAGTTTCAACCCAACTTGCTTCTTTTGGCAGTTTTTGTCAGTGGTGGCTTGCCATCTTCTTTCATTATTCTCAGGGTAGGAAAAGTACCTAGGTCCCAAGTCTATCCCAGTCAGAACAGAAATCAATACAATGCTGTTGGTCTTATTCTGGACCGCTGAGTCAACTGAGCTAACCGACCCCAAGTCATTAATAAATATCTTCTAATGAACAGTATGAAAATGAAAAAAAAATTTGCTTCATACAACCTTCTCACTGGTACTGACAGCAAAACCAGCATTTATTACACATTTCTAATTGCCCTTGAGAATCTGGCATTCAGATTTTTTTGAACCATCAGTGTACTTAGGGAGGGAGTTCAACAATTTTGATCTAATGAAAGAACAGTGAGACACCGAGTCATAGAAATGTGCTTGAACAATGACAGAAACTTGACTCAAAAAAACAGCAGTACTGGGTATTAAATATTCAAGGATACAAATCATTCAGAAAGGATAGAGAAGGAAAAAAAGCTATATTGACAAATGCAAACATTACACTATTGGAGAGAGAGAGGATACCCCAGATGGATCAAGAACAAAATCAAGTTGATAGTTTTACTCTTTCAACAGAGCGTCTGTAGTGGTAGATGTTTGAAGGTGTGGTACCAATCAAGTGGGCCACAACGTCCTGGATGGTTTCAAACTTTTTGAGTGTTGTTAGAACTCTCCAAGGGTATTCCATTGCACTTCTGATTAAATGTGGACAAGCTTTGGGGAACCAAGAGGTGAGGCACTCACTGCAGTAATCCTAATCTCTGGTCCACTATTATCCAGTTCATTTTCTGGTCAATGGTGACTCCCAAGCTATTGGAAGTGGGGATGCAGTGATGGTAACAGACAGTAAGAAAGTTAATTCTATTTTCACATTTGTGTGTAACATGTCACTTTCAGTCCAAATCTGGATGTTGTCCAGGTCTTCTTGCATTTGAACATAGCCTGCTTCAGTGTGACTCATCAGATTCCCTACTTTGACCTTTTGATGGAAGGAAGGTTATCAATGAAGATGCTTAAGACAGTTGGATCTAGGACATTAGCCTGACAAACTCCTGTACAGATGTTATAGAACTGAGACACCAACTAAGTAACACTTTGTGCTCCGTATGACGGCAACAAGGGGAGTGTTCCCATTTACTCCAGTTTTGTTCAGGCTCCTCAACACCATAGTCAGTTAAATGCAGCCTTGATACCTACTGCAGTAGGTATTTCATCTCACCTCTGGGATTCCGCTCTTTTGTCCTTGTTTGAACCAAGGCTACAGTGAGGTCAGGAGTTGAGCGGCCCTGACGGAACCCAATCTGGGGCATGAGTGGGCTGGTTAGGGCAAAGCAAGCAAAGTTATTACAAACGAGACGTAATACCTTTCAAACTTCGCCTCACCTTTTGCGGCCTTGAAATCGTGTCGCGAGCTTGAGCGCTGGCAACACTCAAACTCTGTTGCACCGCAAACAAAACTATCAACTCCCTCGCAGGCTCACTGCAGGGGAAGCTCAAAGATTGGGCCTAACTTGACATGCTCCGGTGCGGGCAACAACGGCAACGAAAGCCAAACAAATGACCGAAAGGAAACAACAACTGCCCGGGAGGGAGGGAAGAAAAACAAAATCAGTACGGTGGTGCAGTTATGCTCAAGTAATGCTTCCTGCTCCTTGAAGACAGCATGAGTGGACCTGCACTCAGCTCCAGGCTGCAGCGAGCAGGCCAGAGGCAGCAGCTCCCTCTCCCTCTCTCTGTGTCATCTTGGCCACTCGCCCTCCAGCTCCATCCCTATCGGGCCGCTACACCTAAACCACGCGGAGAGCACAGGAGTGTTTACGGCCGTACCGAAACCCTTGATTAGCTCTGTGAACACTCCGGGATCACTCTCCATCAGGCACCATTCCCCGGCACTGCCCGCCATTTCTGCAGCGTGCGCCTGCGACTCGCACGGGGGCTGGTAAAACTCCGGGAGGACAGGAGGCCAACACAGCCTTCCCGGCACACCCCGCGCCCCCGGCACACCCCCCCCCCCAACCTCAACCCCGACCCGCCTCGGCCACGCCTACCCATCGTTCGCGCAAGCGCGCCGCTGGTTTCCACGACAACCGACAGCAAACTGGACCACGGCAGGAGGAGATTGACAGCAGGGATGCTGGTGATCTCGTAGCATCCTATCTCACCCTATCATTGATGTGGAGGTGTGGGATTTGGACAAAGGGTTGGACAAAGTTAAAAATCACACAACACCAGGTTATAGTCCAACAGGGCGGCACGGTGGCACAGTGGTTAGCACTGCTGCCTCACAGCGCCTGTAGACCCGGGTTCAATTCCCGACTCAGGCGACTGACTGTGTGGAGTTTGCACGTTCTCCCCGTGTCTGCGTGGGTTTCCTCCGGGTACTCCGGTTTCCTCCCACAGTCACAAAGATGTGCAGGTCAGGTGAATTGGCCAAGCTAAATTGCCCGTAGTGTTAGGTAAGGGGTAAATGTAGGGGTAGGGGTATGGGTGGGTTGCGCTTCGGCGGGTCGGTGTGGACTTGTTGGGCCGAAGGGCCTGTTTCCACACTGTAAGTCTAATCTAATCTAATCAGGTTTACTTGGCAGCACTAGCTTTCAGAGCGCTGCTACTTCATCAGGTAACTATTTGACTTCATCCTATCATTGTCAACTCTCCGAGATTGAATGAAACACTTCCCTCCTAGGCATGACTGCAAAACAACCTGGACATTACCAAAGACAAAGTGTATTTAATTTTCTTTGAACACTGTGTTCTATTTTGTTATCAGTTGGACAGGTGATAGGGAGAAAGTACAGGCAATCCCCCAAAGCACATATTTCTACAACACCAGTTAGCTATAAAACGATTGCCTGATTTGGACTGATATTTGCAAAGTACAAACTTTCCATAGCTGTATTGGCTATAACATGATTCCGGCCCCAATAGTTTATTGCACAATTTCCTCATAAAGCAAGATCTCACGGCAACCAAACTATGGTGTTATAAGAGAAGTACCTATATCTGAGGAGTCCAGTTTCAGTTGGTGGATATTTTCAATATGGAAGTCATAGAGTCGTACAGCATGGAAATAGACCCTTCAGTTCAAATCATCCATGCTGACCAGATATCTTAAATTAATCTAATTCCATTTGCCAGCATTTTGCCCATATTGCTCTAACCTTTCCTGTTCATATACTGATCCAGATGCCTTTTAAATGTTGTAATTGTACCAGCCTCCACCACTTCCTCTGGCAGCTCATTCCATACATGCACCACCCTCTTTGCAAAAACGTTGCCTCTTAGGTCCCTTTGAAATCTTTCTCCCCTCACCTTAAACTAATGCCCTCTAGTTTGGATTCCCCCACCCCAGGGAAAACAGCTCATCTATTCACCCTATCCATGTCCCTCATTATTTTATAAACTTTTATAAGGTCACCCCCTCAGCCTCTAACACTCCAGGGAAAGTAGCCCTTGTCTATTCAGCCTCCCCGATTGCACAAACATTCCAACCTTGGCAACATCCTTGTAACTTTTTTCTGAACCTTTAAAGTTTCACAACATCCTTCCAGTGAACCAAAGGAAAAATATTATGAACTTGGGTATCTTTTGGACATCTTTGGATACCTCTTCTGTTGATAAAGACATTGTTATGTTGCTCTTTGCTGGTTTCTACTCTCTGAGAACAACCCCGATATTTGTGAAAAACTCAGCAGGCATGGGAACATCTATGAAGAGAAAGCAGGCTTACTTTTCAAATCCAGTGACACTTCCTCAGAATTACTATTTATTAACTTCCTCTGTCACATTTTGGGTTTTCAGGCAGTCACCAGAGGGAGAACCTTGATGTAATACTTTTTTAAAAATGTCATTAATGAGCTAAATATGGAGCTCAAGGAGCTGCATTCACAGAACAGCTGGTTTCATTGCCTTAGACCAGATTTTTGATGAGAACCTCTAAGCCAACTCTTGAAAACAAAGATAACTTTGCATTATAGTTACTGCTCAGACATTTGGCTGCTGTAATCATCCTATTAATTTGAACTCAGCGAGAGTCACTGACAATTTAAACTGATGGAGTTTTGTGATGGAATATGGTGTGTCTATTTTTATATCATTACTGTAGTTAAGTATTACAGGGGAAATATGATCATCACTTAATCAATGAATTACAGCAGTGGTTAGACTTAAAGAAGAAGCTGACATCATGCAAAGACCGGTCAGCAGGTTCTATCAGCAATATGAGGTGCTATTCTTCCAGGCTCATCACAAGCTAATCTGCAAATTGACAAGAAAAATTTGAACATGAGACTATTTACTACAAGAAGAGGAACAGCAGAGAATATCTAACATGGTAATAATAAATAATTATATATGTACTAATTCAATGGGGATAAAGAGGGGTTGAGGACATAGGATATAAATTTGGATGTAACATTACAGATATCTGGATAGCAAGACATGATAAGGTTTAAATTCTCTTAGAGGTGACAATCTTTTTTGCATATAAAGGTTTATCATAAAACATGTTTGTGTTAACAGAAGAAAAGTAGTGTGAATTAAAAGGATTATTGCAGTTACCTTGCTTCAGAGTTCACCAATTGTTCTAACTGTCAGTTAATTAGCACGGTATCTTACTTAGCTAAATTGATGCCTAACCATCTTGAAAATAGATTATGGTGGCTTTTAAATGTTTAATTTTGACACCAGGAGAGAGAGGCAGCTCCAGTGCACTGAAACCAGCACAGCTAGAAGAAGTCAGCAGGTCTGGCAGCTGTGAAGAGAGAAGGCAGAATTTACGTTTCACGTTTGATGACTCTTCTTCAGAACTGAGTCTCTCCAGCATTCTCTGTATTTGTTTCAGATTTTCAACATTCACAGTATATTGTTTTTATTCCATTGCATTATGGGCTATGCTAAAGCAGAGAAGCCAGTTTAAAGCAGCTGATGTCATAGAGTAGTGACTGATTGATTCAGAGACAGAATTGAAGAATGATGTTTTCAGATTTATCATTCGGCAGAACAGAAGAATTTTCACTTTTCAGAGTTGGCATTATAAAAGAAAAAATGTAGACTTGCAACATTTAGGGATAGGATTTGTTCTTACATGGAAAAGACCCTGCATCACTATGCAGACTTGCAATTACATATATATATATATACCATCACAGATGCAAATATTCAGCCTATGTGGTTCACACCATATAAGATTAAGAACCAAATGTGTATATTTGACAAAGTGGAGGCTATAGATTGACAATATTTGGTTATTGTAATAAAATCTGCAAATGTCAAAGCCAGCACTTCAGCCAAGATATTCCAGTGCAGGAATGACACAGTCACTCAACAGTATTGAAAATTCCTTGCATTTCTTATTCGTAAAAGGAAAACAAGTCTAATTATATTTGGATATATCCACAAAAGAATCAACACTGCCACAATTGCCTGAATGGTTCCTTCTGGGTAGTATCAGTCTATGATTCTAAGAATCAGTATAGCTCAAACAGCCTCAATAATGAAAAAGGTAACTATTCTCCTAGAACGTAATGACAAATCATTGACAACTTCCTTGTCAATATTAGTTTGATTGTATCAGAATCACTTGGCTCCAGAAATCAACATAGGTCTGACCCGGACACTGAAAATAAGGGGTTAATGTCATATGAGTGGTGAGAATAAGGAGGTAGCATTTAACTGAATATGGTACAAAACTATGCTAGAAAATCTGAGATAAGTTATAGACAGTGCATAGGCAATTAAGGCCTTGAGAGCTGTACAGAAAGATGGTCATGGTTGTTGGAAGTCAAACAAAAATAAGTGTGAACATTAGTTTAAGAGAACAATTAAGAAAATGACAAAAATTTCCAATTAATCTAAAATGTTTAAAGTACTGTTAACAGTAAATTAACTATCAATATTGTTTTGGAGTCAGGGAAGCTTTTCATACCTTGATCTCTCAGGTGAGCCTAACAGTTGTGGAAGCATCATGGTTATCGGTGATTGTCACCTGCTCCCCCTACAAGATGAGTGGGACGTAGCCAATACGGTAAGAGAAAGGCAGGTAGCCAGAGTCTGAGGAAGTGTCATTGGACCTGAAAGGTTAATTTGGAGTTCTCTCCACAGATGTTGTCAGATCTACTGAGCTTTTCCAGATATTCCTGGTTTCGTTTGTGAGCCATAAACATACCTCCAGTACTTCCAAACCCATCCTGGACCTGTAAATTACTGTCTTTGGTTGGTCATGACTGAGGGACTCGCAGGGCTGCTGAGGTTGCTAGATTCTTTTGGAATCCAGGACTGGGATAGTCGAGAAGAAAATAAAGTCCTTCTGGTTGGAAGGATAAGAAATATAAGGCGGAGGTGGGCAATGGTCTTTTTTTCCCCCCCTCTGGCCACTGAGAGTTGTTCCCTTTGGGGCCAGGGATGTAGAGAGGAAGATGAGGTCAGTTCTCGCTTCGGCCAGTGGTGGCGCTGCGGCCGGAGGATCTGATTGGTTGGCAGTGACGTCAGCGCGAGTGGAAGCCCGGATGTTGCTGTGGTAACGGGCGGCTGTGGGAGTGAGGGTGAGAGAGTGGTGTACAGACAGAGGTTAAGGGGGGGGGGGGGTAACACCTTCCGTTGAGTGTATGCCGTTATCCGACACATCCCAACGGTAGGGAACGCAGCATGGAGGTAATCTCACTTTTGTTTACCGGTGTCACTGGTTAATATTTGGTTTCGCTTACCCGGGATTTAAAGTACCCCCACCCAGGAGCAGATAACCGAAAGGAGTTGTCGTGATTCATTCGCTGCTGACTGGGATAAGGCAGGCCTCGAGTGACTGAGGGGCTGAAAGATATTCACATTCCCTGTCGTCTTTTACACAGGCGCCCTAAAATATGATACACCATTCATTATAGACGCTAATAGTGGTACTTGAGCCTTGAAACTTTTGTTATGATAAAGGAGCCTCAGCAACCGCTCCCTACCTTTTCAATGTAACTAGCTACTGCCCTCCCACTGCACGCTAGCCGTGGAGATCAGAAATTTGGACCGTTTAGTATGTGAGAGCCACAGACCTGCGGACTTGACGCGCGTTAGAATTGTTTTCAAGTTGAGTCTTCGTTTTTATTAATTACGACGCCTTTGAAATTCAAACCCAAAGGTACAAGGACGTTCAAAATATCTTCAACGAACAGTTAAATGGTTGGTACGAAATAATATAAAAATGCTCGGCAAGCATCGGACATGAATCCCAGTGTCTTTGGAACGAGGATAGTAATTGGCTAAAAGAGTGAGCTTGCCATATGTAGAATCGTGAAGTTCATGGGGTGAATTCTTGCAGTATAGTATAGAAATGTTTTGTATTAGAATATTGTTTTTGGAATTTGATATACTCACTGCAAATGAGTTTGACATTTTGTCTTAACTGTGAGACATCCAGGAATGATCAGGATACTTGCTTTGCTTAAGGTTCTGACAGCTTAGTATGTGTTTGAAATGCAATCTGTTTAGAGGTAATACTTTTCTTTTTAATCTATTGAAATAGAAAATGTTGAAATCAGCATGCAAAAGAAGCCTGATTTAATTCCCACTCACCTTTATTTTATAACCATATCTGTAATAGCATGGGGCAAATATTTACAATTGATTTGCCCATGTAAATTTACACCAGTTTTCAAAGTATTTTTTTTTGGTTTTGTTATGGTACTGCGCATTTTTAATGATTCCTTTTTTATGAAAAACATAATATATTGCACATGAAATCATTCACAACTTAATGCAACTATTGAATACAAACATTTTCAGGTACAAAAGGAATGACTTACAATTATAGATTTTTTACTCAACCTGTTGAGACACCATGTGACAAGTATCTGGGGAGGCAAACAAACCCAGACCTTCTGGAGACTTGCAATTATATAGTGCCTTTTTCAACCATTGCACGTCTCAAATCGCTGAACGGCAATGGAATATTTTGTGTGGTCACTGCTATAATATAAGAAATGGGCTAACATAGAAAATTCCCACAACAAGCAATGTGATAATGACTAGATAATTTATTTATTGTCTTGGTGATTGAGGGACAGTTGTTGCTAATGTAGTGTGGATAATGGTTCTGCTCTTTTTTGATATCATATTATATGGTTTTTGTTGCATCCATCTGAGATGAAAAACTTTAACATTTTATAGAAAATCTATGTTAACAAGATCCAAGCTTGAATTAGCAACAGAGAGACATCACTTCACCTCAACAGAAAATTTTACAAACTTGCAGTGTTACAGTTCTCCTTTTCCCAGTCCCAGCTATTCCCCTATACATGTGTACATATCTCCAGACAATTAGTCAATCAATTAGCACCTGCACTCATTTCCCTTTTAACCCTAGTTGCTTGATATTAACAATTCATTTTTCCTTAAATAAAATACTTATGTACTTTGTGTTAAAATACAATCATCCTTTTATATTCGCTCAACATGTTTAATTACCAAAAAAAGCAAAAATTGATTTTCATATTCTTGCAACACCATAAATCTCTTTTGAGGTCAAAATTATTTCTTGGAACAGCACTTTTTGTAAAACAATCTGACAATTAATGACTTCTATCAAAACAATTTACCTCAAATCTTTTTTGTTTCCCAGGATTTCTTTTATATTTACAAAGCCAATCCTCAATTTTTTCAGCGTGCATTTATTGAACGAACATTGTGTAAAGGGAATGGTTATTCATAAAACATCCTCTGAATAAACATTTCTCAGATTGCCTTCATACAGGGTTTCCTTCAGGAAGACTGCGATATAGTGGTAATGTCACTGTACAAGTAATTCAGAACCTATGGCTAAAGTTTTGAAGTTATGCGTTTGAATCCCACCATAGCAGATGGTAAAATTTGAATTTCATTAAAAACAATTGCTGGAATAAAGGCCCAGCATAATGGTGACCATTTAACTACTCTTAATTGTTGTAAAAACCCATCTGGCTCACTAATGTCCTTTAGGAAAGAAAATATTTCATCATAAGGGTCATGAAGTCTAGTCTGAGTGTGCAACCATTTTAACTGTCCAGCTTCTTAACTGGTCTGTTTCTGCCCTGAATGTCAGGTCAGCTTTCAATGAGAACCTGGCCTGATCAGTTGAGATGCAATTAATGCTTTCTACAAAGACCGCCGAGCCAAAGGTCATTTGGCTCTGTTTATTTTTCTGTGTAATATCTGTTTCAGAGCCTCTTAGATCTGACATTGAGTATTAAATTCTCTTTTCATTTTATTCATTGTATATAGCTTGAATTACACAGAACATCCCCACGGCAAATCATAAACCTGCCAGTTGCCTATGTGATACCAGTAGAACATTTTACTTAACTGAAAGCAGATGTAACAATCTACCTTTAACTAGATGGACCTAACTCAGGAACATCATGGTGTCATAGAATGTATAGAACGGAAATAGATCCTTTGGTCCAACCCGTCCATGCTGACCAGATATCCCAACCCAGCCTAGTCCCACCTGCCAGCACAGGCCAATATCCCTCCAAATCCCTCCTTTTCATATACCCATGCAGATGCCTTTTAAATGTTGCAATATTACCAGCCTCCACCACTTCCTCTAGCAGCTCCTTCCATACACGTACCACCCTCTGTGTGTGAAAAAGTTGTTCCTTGGGTCTCTTTTATATCTTTGCCCTCTCACCCTAAACCTATGCCCTCTAGTTCTGGACTCCCCCATCCCAGGCAAAAGATGGTGTCTATTTACCCTATTCATGCATATATTCTCCCTATAGCTCAAATCCTCAAACCTTGGTAACATCCCTCTAAATCTTTTCTGAAACCTTTCAAGTTTCATAACATCTTTCCGATAGGATGGAGACCATATTTGCACACGATGTTCTAACAGTGGCCTAACCAATGTCCTGTACGGCCGCAATATGACCTCCCAACTCCTGTAGGGAAAAAGTGAGGTCTGCAGATGCTGGAGAGCAGAGCTGAAAATATGTTGCTGGAAAAGCGCAGCAGGTCAGGCAGCATCCAAGGAACAGGAGATTTGACGTTTCGGGCATAAGCCCTTCATTCCTGAAGAAGGGCTTATGCCCGAAACGTCGAATCTCCTGTTCCTAGATGCTGCCTGACCTGCTGCGCTTTTCCAGCAACACATTTTCAGCTCCCAACTCTTGTACTCAATACTCTGACCAATAAAGGAAAGAATACCAAACGCCACCTTCACTATCCTATCTACCTGCGACTATGCTTTCAAGGAGCTATGAACCTGCACTCCAAGGTCTCTTTGTTCAGCAACACTCCCTCCGACCTTACCATTAAATGTATAAATCCTGCTAAGATTTGCTTTCCCAAAATGCAGCACCTCGCTTTTATCTAAATTAAACTCCATCTGCCACTTCTCAGCCCATTGGCCCATCTCGTAATCTGAGGTAACCTTCTTTGCTGTACACTACACTTCCAATTTTGGTGTCATCAGCAAACTTACTAACTATACCTCTTATGCTCGCATCCAAATCATTTATATAAATGATAAAAAGTAGTGGACCCAGCACCGATCCTTGTGGCACTTCACTGGTCACAGGCCTCCAGTCTAAAAAAACCACCCTCTGTCTTCTACATTTGAACCAGTTCTGTGTCCAAATGGCACGTTCTCCCTGTATTTCATCAGATCTAATCTTGCTAACCAGTCTCCCATAGGGAATCCTTATGGAATGCCTTACTTAAGTCTATAAAGATCATGTCCACCGATCCTTGTTGCACCATTCAACCCATTAACAGTTTAATTTTCCCTGTTTTCGATGGTTAAAAATGCTTATTTTTGGAACTTTTCATGAAGTGAAAATGCCGCTTTTAGATTGACTTGCATTTCTCAGAATGCGTTGCTGGAAGTGCAGAGGAAGTCTTCAAGATAATTTTTCTTGCATTCAAGGAATAGGCTGTAACATGTTCATGATCAATTCTCTCTTCAGAACACCAAGCCAATAATCTGACTTGAGCCCCATCATGAAGCACCTTTTCTGTTCATATCATATGTGTGATAAGTCTGGCTGTTTTCCAACTGGTACGTCAGAGCATGCACCAAATTCTTTCCAACTATCCAACTCCTTGTTTTGCATCCTTGATCAATTTTATCTATTAATTTGTTAGTAGCTACTAAACCTCTTTATCATAATGTTCCTAGCATTCCTATTCTATTCTATCATTCTTGTTAACATCATGCTATGGCCTCTGCTTGACCCTCCTATCTCTCTGTATAAAGATTACTGTTGCAAGAGCTTTCCCAGCTATAATAAGAGGATCTGTCATTAGGCTGTGATTTTTTTTTCTCTCTCGGGTTGTGCTTCTGGAGATCTCAAAGTGTTTCTAACTCTCTGCATTTTTACCTTCTGTTCCTTATTTTGCACTTTTAATTAATCTTTGACATCCCTCAATACACTGGACTCTTCTGGCATATATGTTACATTCATGTGATTGTCAGTCATTGTCCTTTGTGCTAAATAGCCTTATTCAATATTTCACTCTCTATATTCAATCAGTTCAGTATCAGCCATTGCTTATTCCTTGCGTGTGAAGCATATGGTTCCTCATCCATTTCTCCTGTGTGCTTTAGTTGGATTTTTAACTTGCGGTGAATAAGTAAATTGTTGATGTAGTTTTAATACACCTTGCTTTTTTTTTCCCTTTAAAGTCCTGTTCCCTGATGCCAGTGGCGTTTTTTATTGTGCTAATTGAATATTTTCAGTCTTGTCAAAGTGATGTCCTAATGTTTGGTCTGGATAAACTGTTAATCCATATCCAGCTTTGTTTGAAAGTTTTTCATAGACTACTTGTTCCACAGTAAGTGCCAATGACTGGATTCTACATTATTGCTAATAAAATGGAATCATTATTCTTCACGGACTTTAACGTTTTGTTTTGCCCAAACTTGAAGTGAGTGGGATTTTCATACTCTGTCCTTTCTATTTATCTAGACATCTTTTAACTCTGTACAATGTGGGTGACCACCTCCGATCCAACATAGTGTATTGAATAAATCCACAACCTGAACACTCATTACTGGACTAGTGTGAGCAGTACATAACTCTCAGACTGATCAGTATTATTATTTTCTCCATCCGAATCTTCACTGTCTTGTGCCACTTTGCCCTCTTGTCCAAAACAGAATAACAATGTTAGCAATTCATTGCATAATTATGTTGTGTTGACATTTCCCCAGGTGTTCTTGAGATTCATTGTTCTGTTATAGTTATGCAATTCCTTTTGTCTGTCAAAAATTGCCAAAGTTATCTCAGTGCTCACCCTTTTATTTGATTCTTATTTCATATTGACACGTGCCCCCAATACTTGTATAGTCTTCAGATGTTGCTGACATTGAATCTTCTATCTTTTGTGTTACTGTTGATTGTCCTATTTGCCAAGGAATTTTCGAATGCATATCTCTTTCTAAGAATCTAGCTCTAGTTAACACCAAGGGGTTAACCATGTCTTTGCACATTCCAACAATTTAGAACCAAGCACTGAGTTAGTAATTTCCAAATAGAATTTGTAAAGTCTTGTATATGGTTTGCTAAGTTCTATTGTATATTCTTCATTGAAATCACAATCTGGCTTTCTTAATTTATCAAATTCTAACAATGTCTTCAATGCATTTAATGCACCATCTTTTTTATAAATGTTGTCCATAATTTTTATAAGAATTTCCAAACCTTTGTTTTATCTGAACCCCTCGGTCATTCAATGTCATTGACAACATTCATGAGGCCCATTAACATTGTAAGTCCTGCCGTTGTTTGTCTTACCAAAATGCAACACCTCATATTTATCCAAATTAAACTCCAAATGCCATTTCCTGGCCCATTGGCCCAATTGGTCAAGATCCCTTTGTTATCTTAGATAACCTTTTTCACTGTCTACTATGCCATTAATTTTCAAGTCATCTGTAAACGTACTAACCACGATTCCTATATTCTCATCCAAATCATTTATGCAAGTGAAAACAACAGTGGACCCAGCACTGATCACAGTCCTCCAGTCCAAAAAAACAAACTTCTACCTTAACCTTTTGTGTCTCCTACTATTGAGCCAATTTTATATCCAATTGACAAGCTCTCCCTGAATCTCATGTGATCTAAGTTGGCTGTTCAAGTCCAACATGACTTGTTCAGAACCAAATATATCTGGAAAAGTCATATTGGACTTGCAACATTAAAACTGTTTCTTCTCTCACCTTAAGTGCTGAGTTCTTCCAGCACTTCCTGTTTTTATTTCTGATCTCTAGCTTCCACAGTATGTTGCTTTTACTTTGATGTTCCCTTGACAAGGATTTATTTCCTGATAAGGAAGCTAGTGGAATTTGAATCCAGTTAATAAATCTGAAGTTGAATGGTGACTGCAGTATTGGGGACCATGAACGTTATGTCAATTGTTATAAGTCCACCTGATTCACTTAACTGAAAATTACATTTACCTAGTCTGACCTAACCTGCACTAATGTGGTTGTCCTCTGAAATGATCCGACAAGCCAAGGACAATGGGGACAGGCGCAAGGATTGTGACACCTATATCTAATCAAAGAACAAAGAAAAATACCAAGTGCATGAAGTAGAAAAGTACTGATTAGGTGGTTGGATGGGAGAACGTATAGTAGATTCCCCCCATCCCCTCATCCGCGGATTTGGTTTCTGCGGTTTACTGCAGTCCAAAGATATATGGAACATTCCAGAAATAATTCCGGGGGCTGCTGGGGAGGTAAGTTTCTCATTTAAATGAGAAGGTTCACTACTATCCACTGTTTTGGTTGATCTTGGAATGTACTACCCATGGATACTGGGAACACCTGTATGTGTAGAAGGAGTAATGACTGAAACGTCGACTCTCCTGCTCTTTGGGATGCTGCCTGACCTGCTGTGCTTTTCCAGCGCCACGTTTTTCGACTCTGATCTTCAGTATCTGCAGTCCTTGCTTTCTGCCAGTGAGGTTGACAACCTATTTCCATCCTTAAATTTGCTATTGCTAGGTAGAGCAATAAGAAATTCTATCTTTGAAAAGATTAGCTTCAGTATTCATAAAATATTTTATTTTTCTCATTCCATAGTGTATCACAGATGGACTCAAAGCTGTTAGAATGTCGTCAGAATCTGAAGTACACCAGACAGAGCTATTGAATGAGCAGCATGCAGTGAACTCTGAAAGTAGTTCCATGTGGCAAGTGACCGACATAACCCGTCTGCGCCGATTTCTCTGTTTTGGTTATGAGGGTGGGACATACTACACCAGTGAGGACAAACTTAAAAAAGAGAACGCTCAGGCCATATTGAGACTAATAGAAGAAGGTAAAGGGACTGAGGTTGTCCAGGAAATAAAGACTTTTGGTAACGAAGGCAAAACAGTCACACAAGAACCTGTTTTGTTTGCTTTGGCTCTTTGCACGCAGTGCTCAGATGCTTCCACAAAACAAGCTGCGTACAAAGCACTGGCTGAAATCTGTCGCATTCCAACCCATCTATTCACATATATTCAGTTTAGAAAGGATCTCAGTGGTGGGACGAAATGTGGTATATGGGGAAGAGCCCTAAGGAAAGCAGTGGCAAATTGGTACAACAGTAAAGATGGGATGACTATCGCAATGGCAGTTACAAAGTATAAGCGGAGAGCAGGATGGTCACACAAAGACTTGCTTCGGTTGTCACATTTGAAGCCAGCTAATGAAGGTGAGTAATAACATTGTGGTTCACTGATTTTTGATTTTAACATTTTCACCACCTGACTAGAGCTGCAGCTGCTCAATGAGATGCAATTCCTTGTGTACCAACAAATTGTTGATTCTATGATTTCTATCAGTTACTTGTGGTCATCTGCTCAAAATCCTGCCTTAGCTTAGATCAGTTAACTTGGTATCGGCTGGATATTGAATTTTGACCTTTATCATGTAACATTTGGCAATGCATTTACTCTTGAGTGTCCAGGACTCTTGGTGTGAATAAAACTTAAATTTTCACCATATTATTATTGTTTAAAATATTGCAATATAACCTGAATTCATTCTAACAGTGGTTCTTAGCTACCTACTCCATGCCATGATATTTAGATGATCGAACTGAAAGCACGTGCTTGCAAGTTAGGATCAGGCTAAGTTCAGTGATCTTATCAGTCCTAATAAGATTGGATGTTGTCAAGTTCAATGTTTCACGCCCTCTGCCTATGGCAGATATTTTTTTAAAATGTTAAAGTAAATATCATGGAGTACCATTTTTGCTGAAGTTTTTTTGATTCAGTTTCTTTCAATCGTCAACAAAATCATGGACCCGTGAATGTGAATTGCAGTGATGTTCATTTCTTTAAGAGTTAAGTGATTATGTTCTTAACTGGCAAATGATAATGAATACACGAATAATTATAGACACAAACACCATCTGCTTGAATCTTGTGTCCCTGTTTACTAATTGATTTTTCCTGCTCTTTTTTAAAAAGTGCATTTTATATAGCAATTCGATTATGTGTCCAAAAGTGTGGAAATAAAGTTAGTGAATATAAAATTCTCAAAACAAATTAACTGTAACCTTGAAGCCTGTTTTTGTTATTGGAATATTTTTTATCATAAATTCCTGGTATCGCTAATAAGTTCCAGACAGGGATGTTTAATAGCTTTTAACAAAACTGGGTGGCTCTTGTACTTTGCCTTGAAATTTCTTTTGGTCTGAGTAACTACACCTGACTATATTATTGTGCTTCATTGGGTCAGCATGCTGGAAATCATGCCACACTTTTCCTAAAGTGGTTATAAAAGTTAAAGATTTCATCAAAGTATGCAAACTCCCTATTTTACCTGCCTTCAAGACCCAGGTTAATAGAAACCAGGGGTTTGCACTTCACAAGTATTACTGTCTAAATAGATTCTAGGTACGATAGCTGACCTTGTGGCCTCAACACCATTTTCTAGCCTGTGCTTCATAATCTTTGACTCCCTTGTAGGTCAAAGATCTGTTGAACTGGACTTTGAATATAATTAACAACCCAACCTCGGCAGCCCTCTGCAGTAAAGAATTCCTTACATTTACTACATTCTGAGGGAAGGAATTCCTTCTGATCTCTGTTTTAAGTGTGCAAACCCTTACTCTCTCATTATGCTTCCTGGTCCTAGACTCTCCCACAAGAGTAAACAACCTTTCTGCATTGACCCTGTCAAGTTTCCTAAGAATCTTTTGTTTCAATAAGGTAATTTCCCATTCTTCTGAATTCCAATGAGTACAGGTCCACCCTACTCACCTTGTCCTTGAAAGACAGTCCCTCCAGGCATGGTGTAAGCCCACTGTCCAAACCTGGTTTACCCAAATTGGTCAACTTGGCTTCAATATTCACTCCAAGAGACAATCTAGGGAGCCTTCTCTGAAATGCCTCTAATACAAATAAATCCTATCTTGGATAAAGAGAAAAAATCTGTACATAGTGCTGTATGTGTGATCTCACCAATGATCTGTTGGCAGTGATGAAAATTAACTGTTTTTAAACCCTGTACTGTTGTCATAAAGGCCAACCCAGATCGTAAAAAGTCATTACTGATCACAATGCTACATTGATCAGAGCAGCATCTATTTCTTTGCAAAGGACGACACACCAATCTTGCACAAATAAAAATGTGGAAGAAAATTATGAGGATTAAGCAGTGATGTTGAGGGATAGCCGCTAGCAGCAAGACCACCAATTTGTCGTGCAGCAGAGAACAATGTGCACTTCTCGAGTATACAATCACCAGATTGGGATAAACTGTCAAACCTGCAAATTGTTCCATCAAAGTTTGAAATAACAATCTTGTAAATTCTATTTTACCTGTTTATGCAATCATATTGACAACACATGTACATACAAACATATCTGTTTGGGATAAGTTATTTTAACCTTTTGAGAAAGGGGAATTTGCTATCTAATGCATGCTAAAATTTTATGATTCACGCATGAGATTCTTCCATATTGCAGCATTCTGTGGTCTCGTCTATTTGCATAATATTTTACCTTTTTATTCCTTCCTTCAAAGTGGATAACCTGCCATTTTCCTTTGTTATACTCCATTCACCAACTTTTTTTGTCCATTTATTAAATCTACCTGGATTCCTTTGCTAACTCGGTCTTCCTCATAACTTACTTTCCTTCTTATCTTTACTTAATCTGCAGCTGCACTGCAACGGTTTAAGAAGGCAGCTCACCACCACCTTCTCAAGGGGAACTTGGGTCAGGCAATAAATGCTGGCTAGCCAGCGATGCCCACATCCCACAAATAAATGCATTTTTAAAAAATGCACTCCATCCATTCACTTATTCAATAACGTAGACTGTAAATGGTTGAGACTGTAAATAGTCCAGCACCCTGTGGCACTCCACTCGTTACAATTTGCCAACTGAAAATGGCACATTTATTTCAAATATCTTTCCTGTTACTTACACAGTTCCTTATTCTTGTTAATACGTTACTCCAACAGTATGAACTCTGATCTTGAGTAGTAACCCTATTTATGACATCTTACTAAATACCATTTGCAAATACATTTGATTTACTGATATCCACCCTGCTTGCTACATCCTCCAACAATAATAAAAAACTACAATAGTTCCTGATTAGAAAATTTAAGTTTAAGTTGTATGTTAGTTTGGCTTTCACAATCCACTCTCTTGTACAAAGATGGCTAGAATGTTTTGGTGAAAATTTCTTTTTGAAGCAGAAACAAAGGGCTTGGGGCACGGTCTCCTGACTGAGGTGCTTGAGTGCCCTTGGTGCAGTTCTATGAAGGACGATGAACTGGATTCAGTTGTTGAACTGACTTAAGAATGAACGGGTAAACAGGGGAACCTCGATTATCCGAACGTGATGGGCGGGCGCTATTTCGTTTGGATAATCAATTATTCGGTTAATCGGTTCAATGCCTTTCCTCTGGGGCTCTGAGTTTTTCAAGTCTGTGCCCCGTTCAGGAGACTGCAGAAGCGCACAGCGCGCGGGACCCCGCCCCCAACCCCATCCAAAACCTCCCCCGTCCCTAACCCCGTGCTACACCTCCCCCCTCCCTAACTCCATGCTACAACTCCCTTGCTCCCAACCCCGTGCAACATCTCCCCCCACCCCCAACCTTGTGCAACACCTCCCCCTGCCCCTTACCCTGTACAAGATCTCCCCCTGCCCCTTACCCTGTACAAGATCCCCCCCACCCCCCACCCCCCCGAACCCTGTACTCACCCCCACCCCCGAACCCCGTACACACCCTCCACCTATCCAGGGCAGCTGGACTGGTCACCAAAAACAAGACTGCTGCAGTTGCCTTTGTGCAGCAAGTCTCCAAATAGCACGTGCCTGTGCACGCGTGCACGCACACAGCCCACACACAACTTTTTACTGCAACTTTTTGACAGGTTCCACCTTTGCCCTGTATGGGACAATATTGGAGAGATTATCTGGTGAAGGGGGATTTAGAGTACACCCCGCTGTAGAACTCCAGGGAAAGTGTGAGGGGAGAGGGATGGCGAACAGGTCAGTCATTTGGAGACAGTGCCTCTTTAATCACTCAACAAAAGATGCGATCACTGTTGGAAACACGTCTTTGATGTAATGTTTCCATCGGGACCTCGAAATCTCCTTTGGATAATCTGATTTTTGGATGATTGGTATTCGGGTAATCGCGGTTCCTCTGTATTGTTGGGGAATGAAAGAAATGGCACATGTTGAATCATGATTCAGAAGGAGGTCATTCAATCCCTTATGTCTGAATTGACAGACTGGAAGAGCTATTCAGCTTTGTCCCAACTCCCCAGCCTTTCCTTGGAACTCTAGAATTTTTTTCACTTCAGATGTGTATTGACTCTGCACTTCCAGTGGGAAGGAACAAGCTTTATCGTTGAACACCAAATTAGAGCCAATACAAATAGCATAGATAGACTAGTCCCAGCCCAGGACAGACAGTTCTGCAGACCTATACCTGGGTCTGCTTCATTTAGTTTAAACTAACCTGTCCAGAGATTATTATACATCTCTGGAGCAGGTGTTATAAACCCAGGCCTCATGGTTCATAGGTAAGGACACAACCACTGCACCACAAGAGGCCCTTGGTACTGCTCTTTCTCTTTTTATATATCTAGAAGTACTCTTGCACACAGCTGGCATTTTTCATCATCGTATAACTGTGACTTTGTTTTGTCATCTATTATCCTTCACTGGTAGCTCACCCATGTTACCAATTGGATAAAGCCCATTAAGGACAATGCAAGCCATCAAAAAGTAAGAGAGAGGTAGGGAAAGCAGGGAGAGGTAGGGAAAGCAGGGAGAGGTAGGGAAAGCAGGGAGAGGTAGGGAAAGCAGGGAGAGGTAGGGAAAGCAGGGAGGGGCTAAATCAAAACCGAATTTGAAGGGACCAGATCTGCTTTATTTAGATATTTTACCAACAGCAAGTTCAGAGATATTAAAACACACCTCTGGAACTTGAACCTGGGCTTCCCAGCTCAGAGGTAGGGGCACTGCCACACAGCACAAGAGCCTTATTTGGGTTTGCATTTTTTTAATATCTGGAAGTGCTCTGATACACCACCGAACTGCTTTCCTACCACTAAAAGGACAATGACCTTTTATTTTTAAATATCAATTACCACAGTTAAATCACCCATGTAGCCAATTGAATACTTACAAGCAAAGTTGAAAAGAGTGGTTGACGCTGGAAAAACACAGCATATCAGGCAACATCCGAAGGAAAGGAAAGTTGTCGTTTCAGACATAAGCCCATTCCCGATAAAGAAGAGCTTATGCTCAAAATGTTGACTCTCCTGCTCCTTGGAAGCTGCCTGACTGGCTGTTCTTTTCGAGCACCACGTTCTTCGATTCTGATCTCCAGCATCTGCAGTCCTCACTTTCTCCATTCCTGATGAAGGTTATATCCCTGAAACGTTGATTTTCCTGCTCCTCAGATGCTGACTCACCTGCTGTGCTTTTCCGGTGCCACACTTTTCAACTGATTCTCCAGCATCTTCAGTCTTTACTTTCTTCTGTTTACAAGCAAAGCCCATAATGGACAGTGCAAGCCATCAAAAGTGATGGAAGAGTAGCGAGAATAGGAAGGGGCTAAATTGGGTCTGTTTTTCTTTAAAACCTATTTTTCTACTCAACCTACTCAGAAATGTTATTATATACCTCTGGAACAGATAGGACTTGAACCCAGGGTCTCCTGGTTCATGGATAGGGACTCGTGCTATAAGAGAAGTTTGTGTCTGCTTTATAAAGAGCTCAGTTCATGTATTCCATCTAGGCAGGCCATTGCCTGTTACCAAGGGAACTGATACTCAATGAAGGGCATGTGCAGATTCCTGATGAAGGGCTTATGCCCAAAACATCACCTCTCCTGCTCCTGTATTTATGGGATATATCTCTCCAGCTTGATTGCTGGGATCACAATGACTGAGCCTTTTCCTGTAGCTCCAAATTTAGATCATGGAGCTTCCAATGACCATGGATTGCTGCATGAAATTGGCATAGTCCATATCTGATAGCAGGGACCATTCTTTAACATAACCTTTACTTGGCCCCTTAATTATGTAAATTAGATGTCTACCTTCTAATTTATCTTTCTCATATTTTACTGGCTCCCCATCTTTGTTCCTCCGCTGTGGTGCTGGCAGAGACTAACGCTCCAATTGAGACTGAATCAGTATTTTAGGAAGGTTAATAATGCCATTCATACTTTTGTGCCTCTATATAGCTTAGAATCATGCATAGCTATTCAGTCACTCCCTCTGTTTGCCCTATCGCATCTAAACACTGGTGCACTAGGTTTCTCTGATCCTATCTCCCCTTTAGAATTCTTAAATATGTTGCCTATGTTTGTTCTTCATATCTAAGAATTAGCTAGCTGTTATTTATTAACTAATTGCAATTTCCTGCCAATAAAATTCTTAAGCTTGAAAAGTTTGATTTTGATTTTTGACTTTGATTAATGAATGAGTGTAGATTGTGAAGATGTTTTATTTAAAGTTACAATTTAGTTTGCTAAGTCTGTTACCTTAGTGATATAGTAGGGATGCAGTCAACAAGTCTGGTTTAATTAGGTTAGATTCCCTACATTGTGGAAACGGGCCCTTCAGCCCAACAAGTCCACACCAACCCTCCAAAAAGTACCCCACCCAGACCCATTTCCCTCTTACTAATGCACCCAACACTATGGGCAATCTAGTATGGCCAATTCACCTGATCTGCACACTTTTGGAACGTGGGAGGAAACTGGAGCACCCAGAGGAGACACAGGGAGAATGTGCAAACTCCACACAGACGATTGTCCAAGGCCGGAATCAAGCCTGGGATCCTGGCACTGTCAGGCAGCAGTACTAACCACTGTGCTGCCCCACCATTTTGCTCAGATATAGATAGAAAATTAGAAGAGCTTTGAATTTACTTTTCCTTGATTGTGGTAGAAACTTTGGTGTGAGAAAATAATGTGGCTACAATTTAATGCAAATGTGTGACTGTTTCGTTCTGGATTACACAAATGTGCATATTGTAAATTCAAAGCTACTGTCTCAGAATTATGTGGAGAATGGTATTTTAAATTATTTACTTGTTCTTTTTTAAACTAGATCTCACTTTGGTCACTAAGTATATTATGAAAGGTTGGAAGGAGGTCAAAGAAGTCTACAAGGATAAAGACAACTCTGATGGAATCCAGCAGTTATTGAAGTATTTCGAAGCTCTGGAGAGAGTAAAAATTACCCAAGATGAGCATGAAGTTGCTCGACTTATTGAGGAGTACAGGTTGGTCAGGGAACACCTACTGACGAATCATCTGAAGTCACAGGAGGTGAATGAATAAATGCTTTATTCTTTACTCAAGAGTTACTGAATGAAACTAATGGTGCCTATATCTGATTTATCAAATAGCTGCTGATTGAATAGTGTTTGTAGATATGTTGTGATTAGTATTTGTGAATCCAGCAAGGAGGAAAACATTTTGTTTCCATTCTACTAAATGATGTTTTCTATTTGCCAAAAAGCAGCAAGCTATACTGTTGTTGAGCTGGTTGCCAACCTGTATCTTAATGTCCCAGAAAAGCACTCCTGCTGATTTTTTAAAATTTGCTGCTCAAAGTTTGTGAGATGATTTGTAGCTCGGGTGCTCGTTGTTGTGGTTCTGTTCGCCGAGCTGGGAATTTGTGTTGCAGACGTTTCGTCCCCTGTCTAGCTGACATCCTCAGTGCTTGGGAGCCTCCTGTGAAGCGCTTCTGTGATGTTTCCTCTGGCATTTACAGTGGTTTGTCTCTGCCGCTTCTGGTTGTCAGTTCCAGCTGTCCGTTGCAGTGGTCGGTATATTGGGTCCAGGTCGATGTGCTTATTGATTGAATCTGTGGATGAGTGCCATGCCTCTAGGAATTCCCTGGTTGTTCTCTGTTTGGTTTGTCCTATAATAGTAGTGTTGTCCCAGTCGAATTCATGTTGCGTGTCACCTGCGTGTGTGGCTACTAAGGATAGCTGGTCATGTCGTTTCGTGGCTAGTTGGTGTTCATGGATGCAGATCGTTAGCTGTCTTCCTTTTTGTCCTATGTAGTGTTTTGTGCAGTCCTTGCATGGGATTTTGTACACTACATTGGTTTTGCTCATGCTGGGTATCAAGTCCTTTTGTCCTGGTGAGTTGTTGTCTGAGAGTGGCTGTTGGTTTGTGTGCTGTTAGGAGTCCTAGTGGTCACATAGTCTGACTGTCAGTTCGGAAATGCTCTTGATGTATGGTAATGTGGCCAGTCCTTTGGGTTGCGGCATGTCCTCATTCCGTTGTCAGCTAACGATCCGTACCCATGAACACCAACTAGCCACGAAACGACACGACCAGCAATCCTTAGTAGCCACACACTGAGATGACAAGCAACATGAATTTGACGGGGACAACACTACTATTATTGGACAAGCCAAACCGAGAACAGCCAGGGAATTCCTAGAGGCATGGCACTCATCCACAGATTCAATCAATAAGCACATCAACCTGGACCCGATATACCGGCCACTGCAGCGGACAGCTGGAACTGACAACTGGAAGCGGCAGATACAAATCACTATAAATGCCGGAGGAAGTATCACAGAAGCGCTTCACAGGAGGCTCACAAGCACCTAGACAGGGGACGAAACGTCTGCAACACAAATTCCCAGCTCGGCGAACAGAACACAACAAATTTGCTGCTTTTATAATACTATAAGATTTGAACAATTGCAGAATTTTAATCTTCAACGATTACTGAAAACAGGAGCATTATGACCATACCTATTTAGCATTTTGTTAACAGTTTCCTGTATGGTAAATTATACGTGAAACTAACTTACTTTAGTGTGCGATATTTATCCTGGTGTGGTGTTCTGAATTCATCACCTCAAATTATTTCCAGCACCAGTGACAGACCTGTAATCACCAACCCATCAACATACTATCAAATTGTTTCCAGTCTAGACCAAATCTACAACTGTGTTGTGTTTTCTGATTTAAACAGGTATGAATTGGTGAAGGCATCCTGTTGTGGATGTCTTAGTTGTGGAATCTGATAACTGTGCAGTACTAGAAACTGTTTATACTTCAATTGTATGTAGGATAGATGAGTTAAAATATTAGTGATTTACTCAGTATGTGGATCAAAGGACTACTTTTGTGATTGTAGTGCATTGAGGTAATTATGGGAAGTTGTAATTCCATGTAAAATGACTAGAATGGAGACATTTTACAAGTACTAATGTAGCCTCCAGTGAGATATATCCTGAATAATATGATTCCTCTAAGAAATAGGCACAAATGTACCTTGGAACTCTGTGGGAAGCTCGGGAAGTGATTGCTGGACCACCTGCTGAGATATTTAGATCATCAGTAGTCACAGGTGAGATGCCAGAAGCCTGGAAGTTAGCTAACGGAAAAGCTAGGGAACTATAGACTGGTGAGCCTGACATCGGTGGTGGGCAAGTTGTTGGAGGGAATCCTGAGGAACAGGATTTATATGTATTTAGAAAGGCAAAGACTGTTTAGGGATAGTCAACATAGCTTTGTGCGTGGGAAATAATGTAACACAAACTTGATTTGAGTTTTTTGAAGAAATAATGAAGAGGAGTGATGGGGGCAAAATGGTGGACGTGATCTATGTGGACTTCAGTAAGGTGTTCGACAAGGTTCCTCATGGTAGACTATCTAATAAGGTTAGATCTCATGACATACAGGGAGAACTAGCCATTTGGATACAGAACTAGCTTGAATGTAGAAGACAGGCTGGTTTTTCAAACTGGAGGCCTGTGACGAGTGGTATATCACAAGGATCGGTGCTGGGTCCACTGCTTTTTGTCATTTATATAAATGATTTGGATGTGAACATAGGAGGTATAGTTAGTAAGTTTGCAGGTGACACCAAGATTGGAGGTGTGGTGGACAGCGAACAAGGTTACCTCCAGAGTACAACAGGATCTTGATCAGATTAGATTAGATTACTTACAGTGTGGAAACAGGCCCTTCGGCCCAACAAGTCCACACCGACCCGCCGAAGCGAAACCCACCCATACCCCTACCCTTGCATTTGCCCCTTACCTAACACTACGGACAATTTAGCATGGCCAATTCACCTGACCTGCACATCTTTGGACTGTGGGAGGAAACCGGAGCACCCGGAGGAAACCCACGCAGACACGGGGAGAACGTGCAAACTCCACACAGTCAGTCGCCTGAGGCGGGAAATGAACCCGGGTCGCTGGTGCTGTGAGGCAGCAGTGCTAACCACTGTGCCACCGTGCCGCCCGACAGATGTGGCAGATAGAGTTTAATTTAGATAAATGTAAGGTGCTGCATTTTGGAGAGGCAAATCAGAGCAGGTTTTAAACACTTACTGGTAAGATCCTGGGGAGTTTTGCTGAACAAAGAGACCTTGGAATGCAGGTTCATAGTTCCTTGAGAGTGGAGTTACAGGTACAGGGGAACCTCGATTATCCGAACGAGATGGGCAGGCACTATTTTGTTCGGATAATAGATTATTCGGTTAATCAATTAAATGCCTTTCCTCTGGGACTTGGAGTTTTTAAAGTCTGCTCCCTGTTCAGGAGCCTGCAGCAGCACACAGTACGCGAGCCCCAGCCCCCGCCTGCCTTCCAACACTGCCCTCGCCCAACCCCATCCAATACCACCTCCTGCCCCGTTTAACAGTGCCCCCGCCCTATTACACGCATGCGCACACGCACGCACCAGGATACAGTATACAGTTGTAGAAATTATCCGGGGTATTGGGGGTTGTGGGGTCATCAATGTGTAGAACTTCAAGGAAAGTGTAGGGAGAGAGAGGGTAGGTCAGTCATTTGGAGACGTTGCCTGTTGAATCACGATAAACAAAAGACGCGATCACTATTGGAAACACTTCTTTGATGTGATGTTTCTATCAGGACCTCGAGATCTACTTTGGATAATCCAATTTTCAGATAATTGGTATTTGGGTAATGAAGGCTCTTCTATACCTACGGTAGGAGTTTGGTATGCTTTCCTTTATTGGACAGATCATTGAGTATAGGACTTGGGAGGTCATATTGTGGCTGGGGCTGTTCTGTCTGTAGCATGAGAGAATGAGGGGTGACCTTATAGATGGGGTAAATAGACAAGGTATTCCCTGGGGTGGGTGAGTCCAAAGGGCATAGATTTAGGGTGAGAGGGGAAAGATTTAAAAAAGGACCTAACGGGCAACTTTTTCACACAAAGGGTGGTGTGTATGTGGAATGAGCTACCAGAGGAAGAAGTGGAGGCTGATACAATTACAGCATTTAAAAGACATCTGGACTGGTATATGAATAGGAAGGGTTTAGAGGGATATAGGTCAAATGCTGCCAAATGGGACCAATTAGGTTAGGAGGTCTGTTCCAAATGGGCGAGTTGACTGAAGGGTCAGTTGCCGTGCTGTACATCTCTACAACTCTAAATGGAGCAATTTTGGAAAGTCAGTGAATCTACATTTTACCAGTCAAAATATTATGTATCTTAAGAAAACCTGATGTTTCTCATTAGAATATTTGACAAAGTTAATGCTAGCACGCAATAACCATCAGAAAGGGAAGAAACTAATTGTCTTGAAGGTAGATCAACAATTTATTCATCATGCTTGTCAAATGTTAAAGATCCTAAAGTCTGCAGCTCTGTTTGAAGGCAGGAAAGAAAGCAATTCCTGCACTCCAAATCCTACTGCTTCTGTGCCCAAAGATCAGTGTGTCAAGAGTTGGCCTTTTCAGTCACATGAAAATCCATGGCCGAAACCTGAGTCAAATCTAAGTACAACTGGAAACAACAGTTGAAATAGTATACAAAGTTAATAGAAGACATTAACAAGAATGTAAAATCAGTAAAAGGAGTTCTAGAATGTCTCCATTTCCATTCTAATTCATGTGTAGGTGTGTCCTTTTCATCATGTACTTGCCATGATTCTAAGGAGATGGGGTGAAGATCAGAGTATTTTCATTCTACATTTTGTAGACCTAGTGACGAGATTTGATTAGTTTAATAGTACAACTTAAGGCCAAAAGAATTGTTATAGACAAACGCATAGAGAAACTGAGGTAGATTTGGGACACAAGTGAAGTTTCTGACTGATAGTGGAGTGGAATTTGCTAATGACTAGTTCAGAGACAATAGTAAAGATATGAAATTATAGCAGCTGAAAGTTAGTTCAGCAATGTGAAAGGAATCAGGCAATGATTGATAAAATGCCAGATAACATTTTTAGTTGATCAATCAGACTTCAATTTGACATCTTTTCTAACATGGCTGCTTCATGGAAATAATTCACTTTATATAGGGATTGCACCCTCAAACAAGTCGTTGGGTGAAGTTTCAGAGCACCTTATGTTCTGCTCGGTCGTCCTCCCGCACCAGAATATATTACAATTAGTTGAGTTTTTTCTAAGTATTTGAATGATATGTACTGGGAGCTTGGCTTTCATCAAGGGAGAGGTTTCAGAAAATCAGTAGACCATCTAAAGGAGAATTATGACACTAAAGAGAGGACATGGAAAATGGAAAAGTACTTGTATGATAACAGGTCATGACTGTATTTATCAAACATGGCAAATAGGTCATTCCTAATTAATTAGAATTAATTACACAACCACAGATTCTGAGCGGGTGATTGAAGTATATGTGGCGCATAAGCATTTGAAGGACAAAGGTATGGTGGTAATGTAAGTGATAATAACACTTACAAGCAGAATTACTTCATCCATAAACCAATTACCCAGATTAATTAAAAACAAAGGACTGCAGATGCTGTAAATCAGAACAAATGCAGAAGTTGCTGGAAAAGCTCAGCAGGTGAAGAGAAATTAGAGTTGATGCTTCTGGTCTGGTAACACTTCTTAAGAAGATTCTGAGAGTCACCGAACTGAGAAGTGACTTGTGTCAGAAAGCAGTCATGTACCCAGCGAAAAACGTCAGTGCAAAGGAGTTCTGTGCAAATTTTAGTAATGGATTGAATAGATTAGAAGATGAAATAAAGGCTACAAAACAGTCTCAAAAGACTATAAGCTACAACCTTATGATCATGGTGTTTTGTAAATGACCAATAAAGTGAGAATAAATAAGGAGTGTCAAATAAAAGAGATGGTTAACAAGAGTTTAGCATTTAGATTGAGGTAGATAAAAGTTGACCAGCCTTGCCACGTAGATGGATTGGAATTCCTTGCAAGTGGGAATTAGAAGGGCAAATAGAGTCTTATTGCTTAAGGTTCTGAAAAGCACCTGGGTGATACAGACATTAATTTCTTCCATTGTTGGGAAAAGATCCTAAAAAATAATCTTCGTTCTTTTGGCCACATATTTATGCGAGAGACGACCAATTGGCAGAAAAGGCACATTTCTGTAGGTAATGCATTTTAGAGAGAAGTGTTTTTGAAATAACTCAAAGACAACCGATGTTGAATGAAAACTTTGGAAACTCAGCAACTGTATTCAGTAGCTGAATAAAGCTTCAAGGGACAATGAGGTCTGCTTTCCTGAAAGTACGTGGAGGTGCTGGTGTAGGTCTGGGGTGGATAGAGTTAAAAATTGCACAACACCAGATTATGATCCAATAAGTTTATTTGGACACACACTTTTGGACCACTGCTCCCTAGTCAAGTAGCTACCTGATGAGGGGGCAGCTCTCCAAAAGCTTGTACTTCCAAGTAAACCTGTTGGACTATAATCTGGTGTGTGATTTTTAATGTTGCTGAATGTAGGCTGTGTACACCTAACATAATACCCTTCAGTGCTTTATTGTTACCGGAAAGGAAAACTTCTACCCATCTGCATATTTCATGGTGATAATACATTTTAGGGTGGCACTGCAGAATTTGAGAAGAATGTATTAATCAGATTAGAGTAGAACTTAAAATTTGGGGTCATGCTTAATAATGTGAGGTTATCCACTTCGTTGGCAAAAACAGGAAGGCAGATCATTTTCTGAATAGTGACTGGATTGGGACTGGGGTAGGTGCAGCATTGGGAATGGGGTGTCCTTGTACAGCAGACATTGAACATAAGCACTCGGATTGAGCAGGTGGTAAAGAAGTCAAGTGGTATATTAGCCATCATAGCCTTCCAGCACGTGGACTGCAGCAGTTGAAGAAGGCAGCTCGCCACTCCCACCCCCACCTAGGGATGGGCAATAAATCCTGGCCAGCAAGCGTCGCCCATGCTCCTTAAGCAAGTTCTAAAGGAGAAGACATATCTTGTACAGGGTCTTGGTGAGACCACACATGGAGTGTTGTGTGTAATTTTGGTCATCTCATCTGAAGAAGAATGTTCTGGCAATGGAGATAGTGCAACTAAGGTTTACCAGTGGGGAAAAAAGACTAAAAACTGCAGATGCTGGAAATCCAAAACAATACCGACTGACGTATAAAGTCATTGAGTCACATGGCACGGAAACTGACCTTACAGTCCAACTCATGACCAACGATGTTCCATAGGGACCGACGAAACTAAACTAAACTAAACTAAACTTGTCCCATAATCCCTCCATCCTAGGGAAAAGATCTTTGCTAATCTCCTTATCTATGCCCCTCATGACTTAATAAACCTTTATAAAGGTCACTCCTCAACCTCCTATTTACCAGGGAAAAATGTCCCAACCTATTCAGCCTCTCCTTAGTACTCAAATGCTCTAGTCATGGTAACATCCTTGTACATCTTTTCTGCACTCTTTCCAATTTAATAGTATCCTTCCTATAATAGGGCAACCAGAACTGTGTGCAGGACTCAAAAAGTGGCCTCACCAATGTCCTGTACAGTTCACAACATGACATCCTAACTCCTATATTCCATGCTCTGACCAATGAAGGCAAGCATGCTAAGTGCCGCCTTTACCACCCTGTCTATCTGTGACGCAACTTTCAAGGATCAAGATCCTATTGTGCTCTTGGGTAATCTTTTTCACCGTCCATTATATCACCAATTTCAGTGTCATCTATAAACTTACTAACCAAGCTTCCTATATTCTGTTCCAAATAATTTATACCAGTGACCAACAACAGTGGAGCCAACACCAATCTCTATGGAACATCGTTGGTGACAGGCCTCCAATCCAAAAAAACAACCTTGGCAGTGTGGAGGAACAGAGGGATCTGAGTGTGCAAGTACATAGATCCTTCAAAGTTGCCACCCAAATGGAAGGAGTTGTTAAGAAAGCATTTGGTGTTTTGGCTTTCATTAGCAGGGGTATCGAGTTTAAGAGCCGCGAGGTTTTGCTGCAGGTCTACAAGTCCCTGGTGAGACCACACTTGGAATATTGTGTCCAGTTCTGGTCGCCTTACTATAGGAAAGATGTGGAGGCTTTGGAGAGGGTGCAAAGAAGGTTTACCAGGATGCTGCCTGGACTTGCCATATGAAGAAAGGTTGAATAAGCTCGGACTTGTCTCTCTGAAGAGAAGGAGGGAGAGAGGAGACCCGATCGAGGTGTACAAAATAATGAGAGGAATAGATAGAGTCAATAGCCAGAGACTTTTCCCCAGGGCAGAATTGACTGGTACGAGAAGTCATAGTGAAGAGATTAGGTGGAAGGTATGAAGGAGACATCAGCGGTAGGCTCTTTATGCAGAGTGTTGTGAATACATGGAATGCGTTGCCAGCTGAGGTGGTGGAAGCGAAGTCATTGGGGACATTTAAGTGACTGCTGGGCATGTACATGGATAGCAGAGAGTTGAGGGGTGCGTAGATTAAGTTACTATATTTTACATCAGGATTGAGTCCCGGCACAACATCGTGGGCCTAAGGACCTGTTATGTGCTGTACTTTTCTATGTTCTATCTATCTATGTTCTAACTATTTGCTACCACTCTGTCTCCTCCCATCAAGCCAATTTTATATCCAATTGGCTGGCTCTCCCTGGATCTTATGTGACCTAAAGTCTCCTCCAACAATTGACCAACCACTAATGTCAGACTCACTGGTCTATAGCTCCTGGGCTTTTCCTTGCAGCCTTCCTTCATGAAAGGCACAACATTAACCACCCTCCAGTTTTCCAGCACCTCACCCGTGGCAGAAGATGACAGAAATATTTCTGCTAGCGATCCCATGATTTCTTTCTTAGCTTTTGACAATGCTCTGGGATCCTGGGGACTTAACTGCAAAGCAAAACTGGATCACTTCGCATTATATTCACTGGAGTAGGGAAAAATGAAAGGAAATTGTATGGAAACCAGTCACAGTCTGTTTTTACAGACCATTTTGAACTGAGATGAAGAAAAATTTCTTCACCCTAAGAATGGAGAGCTTGTGGAATTGTGAAACAAAACATTGAATGTTTTCAAGAAGGAGATAGAAATAGTCGTGGGGCTAAAGTGATCAAAGGATGTGGGGAAAAAGCAGGAACACGGTAGTGAGTTAGCCAATCGGCCATATTGAATCTTTTAAGAATGGTCATATGGAATGTGGTATACTGAATGAATGTTATATAGACAGTCAGCTCCTACATTATCCATTGTGTGGGATAATGAACACTATCAAAACAGTCTAAATGAGAAAGATTGTGTATTAACTTGCTGACTTACTGGAAAGGAAATCACTAAAATTAAATGGGTAGATATATTTAGTATCTATTTAAATAGAAGAAGATTGTGGTTGTTGGTTTCAAAGTTGCATGCTACAGAAGGTGAATTTTAGGAAATAAATAATTACGCAAGTGTGTAAGGATTGATGTTCTGTCTTTTTCCACTGCCTTTCCAGAATATATATTTTTTCCTTCCCTCTCTTTGTTCCATGAGCAGTTCTAAATATTGTACTTTTATGTTGAACATAGGCATTCACAGTGTTGAATCTTTAAGTCCTGTTGTATAATATGAATCAGAGTAATGTGTGTTTTTACTGACTTGAAATATCAATTCTGCTTTTTTCTGTCCACCGTTGCTTTCAGACTTGCTGTGTTTTTCCACCATTTTCTATCTTAAACTGTTTTTCTTTCTTATTAGGTGTGGAGGGCATTATTGCAGGATATGCCTGTTATTACAATGCTTAGACATTTGGGAAAAATGACTGCTGATTCCATTCTTAAACCAGAAAGTGAAGCGGTTACCATAGTGTGTGAAAGATTGAACAATGAGACTGTCTTAAAAAAGGTTTGCTTTTCTAACTAAATAGTTGTAATAATTCACATTCAGTTCATAATGGCAGTATAACATACGTTTAACCACACCTGCTCATAATCACATTTTACTGAACATTTGGAGTAGATTTTCTAACTTTAATTTTTAAATTTAACTTAATATGAAACAAAGAGCTGCAGATACTTGAAATCTGAAACAAAAGAAGGAATTGCTGGAGAAACTCAACAGATGTGGCAACAGAAAGCAGCATTAATGTTTCTGACACTTCTGCAGAAGAACTTTTCGAGCAGCAATTTCTGTTTTTGTTTCTTATCTATTTTGTTGTCATTGCAAATTTAGCTATAATACAATTGATCTCCACATCCAACTTATTGATAAAGATTGTAAATAATTACAGCCCTGTGGCACTCCATTAGTTACTGCTTGCCAACAGTGTAATTAAGATAAGAGGTCTTATTATTACCTTGGCTGTTGCCTCAAGAGTAAATTGAGGTAAATGGATAGCAATTCTTGGAGTTCACATGTATGCGGTTGAAAGAAAATAGCTAATGTGTTTGTCTGAGTTTCTCATCTGTAACTCAAATTGTTCTCCACTGATTTCTTTTGACCTGGCATTCAAATCCTTCCAAGTTGCTACATTTGCCCATTAAATTGGGCAGCAAATGCTAGGGACAGGGTATTCAGATGTAAGTGAAATTTTTAGAATGTGTTTTAAATCTTAGTTACTGGAGTTACTTTAGAGTTTGTCTTATTATTGGAGCATTCTAACAAAATAAAAACTAAAATTTGTTTTCTCCCTTTTTTTGCCTGTCTTACCTAATTGTCTCAATTCCTAATTGTCTCAATTCCTTATAAACAAAACAAAAATAATTAAACTTAATTGCAAAATTTCTCTTGATGTAAGAAAATATTGTTTGGGTAGAAAGTTTAAACGTGCATTATATATAAATGTGCATATGTGAAAAGTAAACCTTTTGGGCAAAATGCTAAAGGCTATTACAACTGTGAAAAGATACTTAAACGCCTTTGTGATGAGGGCATAGTACTAGGTGAGGGAAATAATGCACTGATGTTTTTGAGCCATATATAGATTATATCACAACCACATATGGATTATATTTGTCAAGAACACATTATTGTTTGACTTCTAGGCTGGAATCCATCCATTTCACATTTTGGTGGCTCTAGAAACATACAAGGGAGGAAAAGGAAATCGAGGAAAGCTAAAGTGGAATCCTAATCCAGAAATTTTAGTAGTACTTGATCAGGCATTTTATAAAGCTTTCAAGGTAATTGCATCATTTTCCAGCCTTTATAGTATGTTTTGTGATTTGTAGAAAATAAATGAAGTATTCTTGTGTAATGTTACAGAATGTGGAACCAATGGGAAAGCGCTTTGTTTTGGCCTTAGATGTCAGTTCATCCATGTGCAGTCAGGTCCTAGGATGCAGAGTACTTTATGCTAATCGTGTTGCTGCAGCTATGTCAATGGTAAGATGCTTTCACAAAGCAGTTCTTGCTTTAGTGTTTTCCCAATTAGTTTTGTACGTTGTATTATAATTATGTAACAATTAGTACAAATACATTGTATTAACATTTTTTAAAATCAGTAAAACATAAGTGTTTGCAAGGTTTCCAAATTAATCATTGTGTAATATGTTTTGAACAGAAAATACGATTTCCAGTTTTTCCTTTCCTTCTATGCAAGTTTCCAAAAGCTGATTGGGGGCAAATGTTTGCAGGTTAATGACAACTGGAAGATGGGAAGCCTTCAATAACGAGAATCCAGAGACAATATATTCCTGTTAGGGTGAAAGGAAAGGCTGGTAGATGTAGGGAATGCTAGAGAAATTTAGGTTTTGGTCAAGAAAAAGAAGGAAACATTTGTCAGGTATACACAGCAGAGATCATGTGAAACCTTAGAAGAGTATAAAGACAGTAGGAGTATACTCAAGAGGAAATCAGGAGGGCGAAAAGAGGATTTGAGAAGGCTTTAGCATATTAGATTAAGGAGCATCCAAAGGGATTTTATACATACATTGAGGACAAAAGGATAAATAGAGAGAGAATAGTGCCCCTCAAGGATCAGCTCAGCAGCCTTTATGTGGAACCACAGGCGATGGGGGAGATAGCAAACAAGTATTTTGCAATAGTGTTTAGTATGGAAGAGGACATGGAAGATATACAGTGTGAGGAAGTAGATGGTGACGTCTTTAAAAATGTCTGTGTTACAGAGGAGGTGGTGCTGGATGTCTTTAAATGCATTAGATGGATAAATCCCCAGGACATGATTCAGTGTATCCTAGAACTCTGTGAGATAATAGGGAAGTGATTACTGGGCCCCAGTCACAGGTGAGGTGCCAGAAGACTGAAGATTGGCTAACATGGTGCCACTATTTAAGAAAGATGATAAGGAAAAGCACAGGAACAATAAACTAGTGAGCTGACATTGGTGGTGGGAATCCTGAGGGACAGGGTTTACATGTATTTGGAAAGGCAAGGGCTGCTTAGAGATAGTCAGCACAGCTTTGTGCGTGGGAAATCAAGTTGCACGATCTTTGAGTTTTTTGAAGATGTCATGAAGAGGATTGATGAGGACAGAGCATGGATGTGGTCTACATGGGATTCAGTAAGGAGTTCGGCAAGGTTCCTGATGGGAGACTGGTTAGCAAGATCAGATCACATGGAATAGAGGGAGAACTAGTCACTTGGATACTGAACTGGCTCGAAGATAGAAGACAGTGCTGCTTTTCAGACTGAAGGCCTGTGACTAGTGGTGTGCCACAAGGATTGGTGCTGGATCCACTGCTTTTTGTCATGTATATAAATGATTTTGATGTGAACATAGGAGGTATGGTTAGTAAGTTTGCAGATGACATCAAGATTGAAGGTGTGGTGGACAGTGAAGAAAGTTACCTCTGAGTACAATGGGATCTTGATCAGATGGGCTAATGGGTTGAGGAGGGACAGATGGAGTTTAATTTAGATGAATGTGTGGTGCTGCATTTTGGAAAGGCAAATCAGGGAAGGACTGATACACTTAATGGTAAGGTTCTGTGCACTGTTGCTGAACAAAGAGATCTTGGAATGCAGGTTCATAGTTCCTTGAAAGTGGAGATGCAGGTAGATAGGATAGTGAAGAGGATGTTTGGTATGCTTTTCTTTATTAGTCAGAGTTTTGAGTATAGGAGTTGGGAGGTCATGTTGCAGCTGTACATGACATTGGTTAGGCCACTTTTGGAATATTGTGTGAAATGCCTGTCTCCCTCCGATAGGAAGGATGTTGTGAAATTTGAAAGAGTTCAGAAAATATTTACAAGGATGTTGCCAGGATTAGAGGGTTTGAGCTGGAGGGAGAGGCTGAATAGGCTGGGCTGTTTTTCCTGAAATATCGGAAGCTGAGGGTGACCTTATAGAACTGAGGGTGACCTTATAAAAGTTTATAAAATTGTGAGGGGCATGGATAGGATAAATAGACAATGCCTTTTCCTGGGTTGGGAGAGTCCAGAACGAGAGGGCATAGGTTTACATTGAGAAGGGAAAAATTTAAACAGGACCTAAGGCGCAACTCTTCCATGCAAAGTGTGGCCAGTGTATGGAACGAGTTGTCAGAGGAAGTGGTGGCAGCCGGTACAATTGCAACATTTAAAAGACATCTGGATGGTTACATGAATAGAAAGGGTTTAGAGGGACATTGGCCTTGTGCTGGCAAATGAGACTAGATTAATTTAGGATATCTGATTGGCTTGGACGAATTGGACCAAAGGGTTTGTTTCCCTGTTGTACAGTACTATGACTCCCATTTTCCTCTGGATGAGTAATTTGAACAGTTCATTGTTTTATCAACGTTTTGTTCTTGTTATAAGCAGCCACTAGGTGGCACTAGAAAGTTGTAATGACCACTGGCTTCTTGGAAGTAGGCCACAGCACCCAAGCTAGTTGCAGGAGCCTTATATGTAAAATTTTGCTATTGCAAAACTGTCAGTTTCTGAAATTGCAACCAGGCATTGTGCATGAACCCTTTCAAACTCCATCAAAAACATCCTAGTTATTTAAAAATTGACAAATTCATTCAGAACAGTTGATGCTATCTCCTGAATATTTGGTATTTTTGTCGTCATCTCCGGTTATAAGAGCTCTGTATAAGTGTAACTGCTTGCAGTTCTTCATGGGATATTGTATTTTGTTTTTTATTTGATGAAAGCAGGGCAAGTTCCTCAAACCTTTTCCAGCCATGCTGCCAGTTCAGAAATTTTCTAGTCGTATTATCAGAATTACTCTGCAGCTTGTTCATACCAGCCCTTACAATGCGACCATTTATTGGTTTCATTAAATTGATTTACTACAAACAAATGGCCATTTCCACAAGATCATTGAATTTACAAATGAGGTATGTCATTTGATCCACCTCTGTTTGACCCACCTCTGTTTGACCATCCAGCATTTAAATTAGTATTAAATAAAAGTTAAACAAAATTTATGTTTAATTCTAAACACTTTTCTACAGAAGTAATGCTTGTGTTAGAGGGTGTATGTGGAAATTTCATAAGATGAGAGAGGGGGCATCAAAATGGATGGCACGGTAGCACAGTGGTTGGCACTGCTGCCTCAGCGCCAGGGACCTGGGTTCAATTCCCACCTCAGGCAACTGACTGTGTGGAGTTTGCACATTCTCCCCATTTCTGCATGGGTTTCCTCTGGATGCTCCGGTTTCTTCCCACAGTCCAAAAATGTGCAGGTTAGGTGAATTGGCCAGACTGAATTGCCCGTAGTGTTAGGTGAAGGGGTAAATATAGGGGAATGGGTCTGGGTAGGTTGCGGGTCGGTATGGACTTGTTGGGCCGAAGGGCCTGTTTCCACACTGTAATCTGATATAAAATCTAATAAAAGTGAAAAGGTTGAGAACTCCTGGTGTATGGAAAATGCAGAGTAGCAGTGAAATGAGTGGCTTAACCCTTGCTGAGAACAACTCCATACACTCCCTCACACGTCCTGAGGATTTAGGAGCCCGAGGGCAATGATTTTGTCGGCAGCTTGCAGTGGAAAAGAATTAGAATTGCCCAGAAATAGGAAGCTGTTTTGGTTGAGAACAGCAGCATCTGTTACTCAATATGGTCTAGTCATATATAGTTTTCAGTAGCTAAACCAATTGTCCACCTGAAATATTAAAGTCTGTGTCTCTTGATTGTAAGGAAGTGGCAATAAGAACAATTAAAGTGGGGGAAAAACATGACTGAATTGGGTGGCTGCAGACAATTTGTTATGAATGGAAGTTCAAAAGTGCAATGTTTAGGAATTTGTAAGCAACCTGAGGAGAGTTTCTTCCAGGGCACTCTCAGAAGTAACTGAGATTGAAATTTGTCAAGGAAAAGGTTGGCAATACCCACCTGTGATCAACATAATTTGAGCAATGAAACCTTATGAGATATCAATGTTAAGGTGCCCATGCATGTGCATAGGAGAGTTTATCTGGAATTATAAGACACATGCATGTTGTCTCCTTAGTATACTCAAGGAACATCTAAGGGGAATAGCAGAGATTTGAAGTTGCTCTATTGATGAGCAAATTAAGCTATTTATGTTTTTCCTCAGACAGTTTGTTCTTTGATTATCACTGGATGTTGAAGAAAATGGTTCTATGGAAATATGCCTAGAAATTTCTTTGTGTGAACATATTTGAAAACGATGAACCTCAAATCTATATGAATAACAAATATTTTTTGTGTTAATAGTTGTTAGGTAGTGTTGCAGAACAAAAGCACATTTTGTCAAAGCTTTTTGTACTCAAAAGGACAATTTCCAAAAAAAATCTAATAAAAACAGGGAAAACAACATTTCTACTTATGAGTCAAGAGTTCTGATTGGCCAGCTAGTGTAGGTTCCATACACACACACATGTGTCCCACCACGAGTCCAGCTGACAGCTTAAATTGTTTCTCACTTTAATTCTTTGCACACTTAGGGTTATTTATAAAACATTGTCCAATTATAAAATCACATCTAATGTTGAACGCTGTTGAGAGTTTTGCAAGTGCGGGGTGGTTGGGTGTACAGTCAGTATTTTGCTTGTTGTAAACAGTCAAAGAGATAAGCAGTTTGATGTGATTCACAAGAGTCTTTGAGATGTATGATCTACTCACCTAGTATTCCATTACTGAAGTTGATGTACCACAATCGTCATTTATGATGGGCAGATGTGTTTTTTGATTTGTTAGGAATGAACTCCTATTGCTACTGCATACAACAATGTTAAACAGCTAGCTTCGCCTGTTGAAATATCTTGCAACTAGGCACTTTTCAAGAGAGCTTTACTCCCATTCATGAGTTTGTACTGTGTACAACAAGAAATGATCTGATCATGGTAGCTCTTATCCCACATTTGGCGTAAGTAAACAGGAATCTTATTAAAATATGAAATTATTTTTGTGTACTTGCACTTATAATGAGAAACATTTGACAGACTTGCTGCTGTTAAAATTCCAGTACAGTCGGTTCTGCTATAACGCACATTTCTTCCATGTGAATTGGATTAATATGATTGAAGAATTTAGACCATTATTTGTAGAACGTGAGCTCTCCTTACCTATATTGATTATAATGTTCCTCTGGCCCCATTAGTTTAAATGGTACGGCTGTTGCACAATGTTCTCATAATGTGAGATTGCACAAGGACGGAACTATCGTGTTATATCAAAACTGACTGTATGCCTTTATATGTTCATATATTTGTCCTTTGCTTTTGGTGAAAATGTGAAATAGTCGAAGGATCCATGGAAAAGCTGGTTAATGCTCCTCATCACCTTAGTACCAGCCAGTAAGGTGATTAGACTTGTATTAATACTTGGGAAGTTTTGTGGGACTCCAAGCTCCATTAATCCATGTGTTGGCATTGAGACTTGCACGGCTGTCACTTCCCAGAGCTGCCAATTTTGAACGACCACCTCGGCTCACTCTGTTATCCATGATTTCTTTTCATTCATTCATGGGATATGAGCCAGCATTTGTGTCTATCTGTAGTTGCCGTTAAGAAGTTGATGAGTTGCTTTTTTTTTAATCGTTGCAATACTGTGGGTATAAGTGAAGGGAGTTGTATGATTTTGAGCCAGTGACAGTGCTGGAACTGCAATGTACTTCCAAGTCAGGACGTTGTGTACTAAAACTAGAGATTGTGGATGATTGTGTTCCCTTGCCTCTGCTGCCTTTGTCTTTCTAGGTTGCAGAGGTAGCTGTTTAAGAGGACTTGGTGATTGGCAGCTATGAATCATTCAGATGGTGCATATTACAACCACTATCTTGGAGGGACTGAATGTTTCAGGTCGTGCATGGTGTACTATTCAGTAGGCTGCTTTGCCTTGTTTGCTGATCTTGTGTTGGAGATGAAGTTACCCAGGTTTGTGAAGAGTATTCTACCACACTCATGACTGTTTTTTGAATGGCGCACAGGATTTGGGAAAACAAGAGATGAGTTATTCAGCACAGAGTTCCCAATCTCTTGTGGTCAGTGTTTATATGGCTTGTCTTGTTATAATTCTGGTCAGTGAATACTTTCAAAGTTTTTAATGGTACATGAGTATCTGAGTCCTGTCTATGAAGTAATCATTGAGTTTTCTTTTTTTTTAGGTAATTGCACGCACAGAAACCAATTATACAATAGTTGCTTTCTCTGATGAAATGGTTCCAATACACATCAGTTCAGAAATGACAATGGATGAAGTATTTACTGCCATGCATGCGGTAATGTAAAATCCTTACACTTATGAACTTCAATTGTCATAGAGACTACGAGTTTGATCCACATTGGCCTATCCTAAATCCTGTATTTTGCCCGCTTTGCTAACTTTGTTCCTGTAATTCTAAAAGTTAATAGTAATAGTTCAGCTGTGGATGAAAGATTATTTCAGAACCCATATAAATATGGGGATTCATCAAGTATCTTTAAAAATTAAGCATTGTATTGTTTGAAATAAACTTTCACATCAGCATGAGTATTAGTGCAAATTAATTTAGTGAGTGTTTCAGACATAGTTTTATTCATTCAGTTCAATGCTCAATATCTTGTAATGCATACAAGATATCAAAAAGTCTTGGGGCCAGTTGTTCTTCAGAATTCGGAATTTTTTAGATTTTGGAATAAATGACATTTTTGCAGTGAAATTTTAAAAATTACCGAACGGCAGACCAACGTGTGACTAGTACAAGCGCTGAGATACAATTGATGCCTGCCAATGCTAGGCCATGCCACCACATCACAACAGAGTGACGTGAGTCAAGTGGGTGTGGAGTTGCATCAGCTGTTTGCTATGCCAAACTACCTTGTTATGCAGAAAAAAAACTTCACGAAATCTCTTCGGATTTTGGAGCCTTTCGGACTTCAGATAAAGGATTGTGTACTGCAATACTTTTGATGTGAGGGTGTTGGGTGCCAAGATTTTTGTGCACATGTTGGTCCTAGGTCATAGAAACCCTACAGTGTGGAAGCAGGCCATTTGACCCATTGAGTCCACACTGACCCTCTGAAGATCATCCCACCCAGACCCACCATATTTCTGTAACCCTGCATTTCCCATTGGCTAATGCGTCTAGCCTGCACATCTTTGGACTGTGGGAGGAAAACAAAGCAAATCTACGTAGACACTTGAGGGTGAAATCGAAACCAGGTCCCTGGCACTGAGGCAGCAGTGCTAACCACTGAGCCACCATGCTGCCCAAGTAATTGCATGTATTTTCCTGGCTTGCCTTCCTTTAAACTTTAAATATGCATATTTTTTCTCCCACTCGATTTTTTTTTAAATTATAATTTATTTGGACTGTTTGTCTCTTCAGTTTTCCCAACTTGTGCATCTTTTTCACACCTGAAAAGAATGTTTTGTTTCCAATTATAAAGACAACTTTGAATTTTTTTCAAACAGGTCCCTTTTGGTGCCACGGACTGTGCTCTCCCAATGTTGTGGGCTATTAAGACAAAAACTGTTGCAGACATGTTTCTTGTCTTTACTGATAATGAGACATATTATGGAAATATGCATCCTGCAGATGCTCTAAGAGAATACAGAAAGGTGAGAGAATTATCTTACAGTAATCTTACAATGGAACAATTTTTACAAGGAAGTGAATATTAGATTTGAGAAACGTGAAACAAACTCGAACGTTAGTAGTGTCAGAATTGTTAGAAATGTGCAGTAGGTGCAATCTAAAGTTAGGAAGGTGCCACTGTAGTCTGTTGCCTGAAATGCATTGCCTGGTTCTGCAAGAAAGTGGAGCTATTGGGAATAACACTCCTGGATTAGAGGGGGACCGATGGTCAGATGTCCTTTCTCTAAATATCAAATGGCAACTGCTGGTTGTATGTTGGTTTCTTGAATAAGGCAAAATTAGGCTTGGCTTTAATAATTTCCACAGCTGGATCAGCTGCCAACACACTTCATCCAGCTCAATATGAACAATAACCATTTGGCTGAAACAGCTAGCATGCCCAGCAGCTGAGAAACTTTAATGCTGTAATAAAGTTTAACATTTTTAGGAGTGAGGATAGAAATTTGTAATTTGGTGTAAATTGTTTATAATTTTCTTCTTTTTTAAATCCAGAAATGTATACTGACATGATATGTGATAATTTGACACTTGGAAGTTCACTAGAAATTGAGCTAGCACAAATGGCTCTGTAGAAAAATCTAACAGCCAATGTAGTACTGAACCATCCTGACCAGTAGAATCAGCTCTTTACTCTAATAGGCTAAGATATTGGCACTGACAAACATTGGGAATGCGACAATTAATACAACTATACAAATCAGGAGCCATTGAGCCCCTTGAGCCTGTTCCACCATTCAATAACATCGTGGCTGACCTGATTGTAACCACAGTCCACATTTCTGACTACCATTCATAACCTTCAAAGCTTTGCTTAACAAGAATTTATCTACTTATGCCTGAAAAAATATTCAAAGATTCTGCTTACAGCATTTTTTCAGGGAGAGAGTTCCAAAGGTTTGTGAACCTCTGATAAAATATTTTGCCTAAACTTTGTTTAAAATGGACGACCCCTATTTTTGAACAGCGATTCTTAGTTGTGGATTCTCTAAGAGAAAACATACATGGGGAAGGCAATGGCCGAATGATGTTATTGCTGGTTGTTAATCCAGAGACCTAAGTAATGTCCTTGGGACTAGGGTTCAAATCCCACCACAGTAGATGGTGGAATTAAGAGTCAAAGGATGTCTATGAATCCATTATCAATTATTGGAAAAACCCATCTGGTTCACTAATGTCTTTTAGCGAAGGAAACTGCTACCCTTACCTGGTCTGGTCTCCGTGTGACTCTGGATCCATAATTGATTCTTAACTACCCTCAGGGCATTTAGGGATGGGCAGTAAAAGGTATCCTAGCTAGTGTCGCTATCATGTCTGCAAAAATAAAATCCACATCTCCTCTGTCAAGATACTTAAGAATTTTATGTTTCAATCAGCCTCTTACCCTTCTAAACTGCAATGGATATAAGAATGTGAAACCTTTCTTCTTAACTCAGTCTGCCTATTCCAAGTATTAGTCCAGTGACTCTTCTCTGAAATGCCTCCAATGCATTTACATCCTTCTTTCAAAAAATGACCAATAATGTGCGAAGTACTCCATATGTGGTTTGAACAGCATTTTGCATAATTGAAGCATAACCTCCCTATTTTAGTATTCAATTCCTGACAATGATTGATGATATTCTATTAGAATTCCTAATTGGGTGTTGTACCCGCATACTCTTCCATTTCCCGAACTACTTGCATCTATTTAGTGCCAACACCATTTGTGATTAGCACAAATTGTATTGCAATGAGGAGAAATTGCTTAAGTGAGCAGGGAATTAGAGATGTCCCTCAGATATTTGTTGTGCATTCAAATTATTACAAAGAATTCGGCTATTCTGTTATCTAGATCTTGCAGCTGTTTTCCATTTACATTAGCAAATGCTGGTGTCAAATATTCAGGGTACATCCCAACTCCTATTTAAGGTTGCTTCTGAAGTGTGATTTCAGCAAACCTGAATTAACACATTGTACTAAAATGATCTTTGATCTAAAGATTACCAGTAAATGTCTGAACTAGGTTGAAGTAAATGCAACATTCACCTTACAGTCTTCTGTCAACATCAACTCTAATGGCGTACCAGTATTATCTTAGCACTTATGCCCCGAAACAGAATCAATAAAAAGGGTGATTTTCAATGATATCTTCAGGAAGCTAACAGGGTTACAGACGCTATTTCTAGAAGTACTGCTCGTCAGAAGTGATCAAGTCTCTGACAAGTAGTCTGAATGATTTTTTCCAACCATTCAGAAAATCAATGAAAGATTGTGACCCCACAAGTATGTTTACATAATTGCATGATATACTATACTATAATTAAAGGGAAGGCAACTCCATTGTAGCAGTTGAAGTTTTGTGCTTCTTGAGAGAAATATTGCCCATATTGTTCTACAGGATGAACACAGCCAAATGTGTCCAAATAACACCTATGATTTGGTCATTTTGAATCATTCAAATATAAAGCACTAGAGATGCCAGAAATTTGCAATCAAAACAGAAGATGCTAGAAATACTGAGAAATCAAGCAGCATCTGTAGAGATATATTGATTCATATTATCTTTAATTGACAGGCTTTTGTTTGCTTACTCTTTTTTTTTGTTTATTTTCTTGTTACAGAACATGGGCGTTCCTGCCAAATTGATTGTTTGTGGATTGGCTTCTAATGGTTTCACCATTGCTGACCCGGATGACAGAGGCATGCTGGATGTTTGTGGTTTTGACTCTGGGGCTCTGGAAGTCATTCAAAACTTTGCATTGGATTTGATTTAAATATTGGAAGAAATCATTGAATTATTTAGTCAAAGAGTAATTACTCATCAGGTTTCCAAGATTGCATAAATGAAATACACACAATGGGTTGCTAGGTTCTTGGTAGAGTGCCTGTTTGAATTAACAAGACACTAAATGGCATAGGAGAAAGTGAGGACTGCAGATGCTGGAGCTCAGAGTCGAGAGTGTGGTGCTGGAAAAGCACAGCAGGTCAGGCAGCATCCGAGGAGCAAGAGAATTGACATTTCGGGCATAAGCCTTTCACCAGTAACGTCAATGCTCTTGCTTCTCGGATGCTGCCTGTCCTGCTGTGCTTTTCTAGCACTATACTCTCAACTATAAATGGCATGATCTGTAATTGGATTTCAAGAATGTTCTGTCAAAGCAAATTGTTTTTAATTATAGTTTGCTTTCAACTCTCTGCTGTGAGGCATTTATAACCTTAACTAGAAACATCTGAGTGGCAACTGAAGTTGTGCTCTTTTTGTTTTTGTTCAGTGGATTTAAATGAGACCATACTGACAGTAAATGGATTATTTGAAATAGTGGAGAACTTTTCTTAAAATTGTAACTTGTTACTGTGAACAGGTTGACAAAAGTTGAGACATTTCAATCATGGAAATGGGTTAAGTTTTGAGGAGGATTAGGTTATGAGAATGTTCTGAGACAAGAAATACTTGTAACATATTGTACTTTGTAGTTCTTTTAATAGTAGTTCCATGAAAAGAACTTAAAAAGGATGAAATGGGCATTAAGGTCAGCATGAATGCAGTAAATTGGAGTTTATTATGGGTGGATTGTGATAAATAAAGTAGATTTTGAATGGTAAACCTATGTGTAAGTATGCTACTACTTTTCAAGTTTCTATTATTCAGCTGACAGATAGTTTTAAAGGACAGCCATAAATGTCATAGCACAAAAATAAATTGTCCTAAGCTCACCAGCAATTTCTTTCCTTATGTATTTTAAACTGTAATAGCTGCTGTCAGTGAGGGTTTGGGAAAAAGCAAGTTGACAACTAAGGCAACTCAATGAGATGAAGTTACTCAATGAAGATAAATCTCATTTTGCAAAATGGTAGTGTCATTTCACTGATAGACTAGAACACATCAATCATTAAAGTGAACTATCTCATGTATTGATAATAATCTAGAAGGTTTTAAGTGTGGAGTCCATAGCAAACAATGAATGTAAGGCATAATATTAGTTATGCAAATCATTTTGTTGTTCTGAGTCACCCTTTTGGATTTTGAGGGCTCACTGCAACATGATCTTATTTGAAAAGAATATCAAAGTGAACAGTTAAAAGTTATCTCTGTGATAACACTTCAAAGCTCTTTGGTGAGCAATGTTTGCCCAGTGAAATGATCTTTGATTGTTCAGTGTAAGCTGTTATAAGCATGTTTTTGGTGTGACTTGAACTCCAAACCTCACTAGAGTGTTTTTGAAAGAACAGGATGCAATATTATAATATTATGTATGTAAAGCAGAGGCATAAGGGACCTATATGAAGATGCTAAAATTTCCATATCATAAAAATTGGGTTGAGAAAGTAGTAAATGTTTTCAGAATAAGCTCCGGATAACTTGAATCCATCGAATCCTGAAAATATTGACAAATTAGTTTATTTTTAAACGGAAGCTTGTGCAATTATAAGTTAGGTAATAAGTACAATACCTTTCTGTGAACTTCTATAAATGATATTTTCCTCTGCTTTTCTTCTAAAGTCAGTTCCTCTAATATGTGCCCCTGCCCACACAGTACTGGCAGTAAGGGATATTATATGTACATTTGAACAATGTGCATTGTCTGATTGATTGATGGTTTTGTCAGGGACCTTACAGACAAGCTTGATTGCCTAGCTGATTTAATGTCTCTATACATGTATAAAACTAGCAAAACCTACCAAGCAGCACCTTTACAGTCCTAGCTAAATAACTACAGACAAAGCCTAATATTTCCTTGTCTTTATAAAACCCATGAAGATGTTGCAGCCTCCTGTTGTGAATATCAATGAAGCTAATGGGAAAATGTAATTAAAATGCATACAGCACAAACTGGTAATATTGTAATGATAACATTTCAAATATTGATGTATGTTTTCATCCAATTGTTCAAAACACTTGATAAAGCAGTGGAGCTGATGTGGGTGGATGATCTAGACATTTTGTGTTGAGTCAGTGTCTTAGTAGCCACATGCTATGCAGGTAGGAATAATTACCAATAGTTAATGGCCCTGCTGGTTGTCATTGATACCTAAAAGAAGGTTTGGAGCATCCTGCATTTTTGTATACTTGTTGCTTTTTGCCTGATACATGATTGATGGAAATCACACTGTGAAAGGCATTGTAACCAGTCATCCAGCTGTTTGGTTTAGATTCATCAGAACAAATGAGACTATCTTTTGAGTGATGTTAAAGAAGTGGGAATGTGGCCAGACCTCTTACCTGTCACTGCCTGACAAAATCTGACCAGGGTACATGCATCCAAAGAAAAATTACATAACAGCATGTTAAAATGTCATTTGACAGATTGGGTCCAAAACGTATTGGGGCAGGTAGGCTCTTGAAGATCACATGAAAATCACGATGAGGAAAAGTTATTATAAAGAACAGAATAAAGAACTTTATAATTTAAGCCTTGAAAGATTGACCAAGTACTGCCATGGTATTTTATTATAAAAGCATGACTGGATATCATTGCACAATTTAAAATGAAATAATTAGATAGAAAATGACTGAGAAATTACTGGGTCTAAAAGCCAATGAAATTTCCCAGACATGCAAGACTGCATCCTGGAGTTTTAAAAGAAGCGGCTGCAGAGATGGTAATCATTGGTTTTGACCTTCCAAAAGTCCCTAAGAGGTAGAGGTGGTCCCTGTGGATTGGAAGATAGCAAATGTGAACTCTTTATCCATTTCACAAAAATATGAAATTGTAGGTTAGTTAAAATTACCGTAGAAAATGCTACAATATATTTAAGATAAGGTGAAGGGCATTTGTAAGATCACAGAGTGAAACGTGGTTTTATGAAAGGGTAATAGAATGTGGGCATCATTAGCAAGGCCAGTATATGTTAGTAATTTCTAATAGCTGTTGAACTGAGAGGCTTGTTAGGTCATTTCAGACAACAGCTAAGAGTCAACTTTATTGCGGTCTGTCTGGACAAGTGTGTATGCCAGACCACGTAATGATTTCCTTTCCCATAGAATGAGTGGAATGTACGATTCTGAGTGAACCAGAAGTCATGGTCACAGTGGTTGAGACAAGCTTTATTTTCCAGATGCATTCATTGAATTTAAATTCTACCTGCTGCAGTTGTGGTATTTGAACCTGTCTTCCCAGAGAATTAGCCTGAGCCTCTAGATTATCTCTCTACTGATATTGCTACTACATCACTTTCTCCTCGTATTGTGTTTGACAACACTGTCAGAGTTTTGAAAAATAACTAGCAGCATAGCTAAATAAGCCATTGGATATAGGATAAAGATTTTCATGAAGCAGTTACTAAAGTGCCACCACAAAGGTGGTTGAGGTTAGAGGATTGGGATTAATAAAATAAAATGGATTAAAGAGTGATTAATGGACAGAAAATGGAGATGGGCCTATTCAGTGGCAAACAGGAGGATGCTGCAAGGACCAGTGCTTGGGCTTCAGCTCTTTGTAATCAATATCAGTGACTCGAATGACAGGATCAAGTGTAAGATAAGTTTGTCGAAATAAAAAGAAAACTGGGTGAGTGGTAAGTTTCTTAGCTTTCTACTTGAGATGCAAGGATGATGCAAAAAGGCTGCAAAGGAATTGGATGACTAAATAAGAAAGAAAGTGAAAGATGGAGGATAAATGTGAGGTTGGGCAACATTATCTACTTTGGAAGGAAGATCAGAGAAGTAAAATATCTTTGTAAATGTGAGACTAATGTTGATGTTAAGAGGAATTTGAGTGTCTTTGTATGTAAACCACAGAATGTTGATATGCTGGTACAAGAACAAATTAGAAAGACAAGTTGTATGTATAAGAGTATTGCAGTCCTGCAGAAATTATACAGGGCTTTACGGAGACTTTACCTGAAGGAATGGGTACAGTTTTGGTCTTAGCTAAAGAAGGATGATATTGTCTCAGATGAAGAGCAATGAACATTCATTAGTTTAATTTTTGAGTTGAAGGCGCTGTCTGTCTGGCTATTGAGCAGATGAGGCCTTTATTTCTGAAGTTTAGAAAAATGAGAAGTGTTTTGAAATTGAAATTGTTCAAAATTCCTAGAGGGATGGACAAGATAGCTTTGAATAGTTGGAGAATCTAGAACTAAGGTTCATGGCCTCAGGATGTGTTTGGCCATTTAGGATTGAGAAATGTATTCCTTCATTGATAATTGTCTAGCTGAGAGACCTGTCAGATGCTCCATTGATGGATGTTTACAAAAATGGAGAATAGATTTTTGAGCACCAGGTGAGATAATGAAGTTGATGTAAAGTTCAGCCATTATCTTATTGAAAGATGGGACAGACTCAAGAGGTTTTATGGCCTACACCTTTTGGAGTTCTAATTATCATTGATCAAACTAAAATCTGTTTTAGGATACAGAATTAGAGAGGGACATAATAGGAGTATTTGCATGCATGTTGATCAGAAAAAGGTCCAATTTGAAGAATTTCAGAAGATTTTCTTAAAATCAACTCGAGACAGAAGTCCACACTGTTACATGATGCATGCATGTTGATCAGGGCAAATGTCTAAACTGCAGATTTCAAAAGATTTCCTTAAAATCAACACCAGACACATGTCCTTCTTATGTCTATGAAAGCTACAGTAACTCAAAAGTTGAAATCTTCCTTGAACAATAATTTGGGTCACAGGCTGAAGTCACAATCGCATTTAGTTTGTTAACATTTTATAACATTGTTTATTGATCTTGAGCTATGGCTCAGGAGAAAACATTATTACTCCGATTTCATCATTAAACTGAAGAAAGTGCTGCACTGGAAAAATAATGAAAAAGAACACAGCAGCAGAGAAAGGCAGGCATTAACAACAAAAATGTTCCTGTGACTGCATTGAATTTTGTCATCACCCAGCCTGAACCAAAATATCTGAATAAAATGAAAAGTATACTATGTTCTATGCAAATACTCAGGTACTTGTATGTTTAAAGCCTATGACTATTTAGTCAAGCTCTTTACATTCATTTTCCAAAACCAAAATTTTGACATTTGGAGATTTGGTTGCTTCCAAATAAACAACTTGCAGTATTACGATCTATATTTGAGATTTGATTTGACTGTTTATGACAACAACTTGCATTTGTATAGCACCTTTAGCAAAATATCTCAAGGCACCTCACAGGAACATTATCAGAATAACAGAAGCTGCATGTAATCTCTTGAAACAAAATTGAGCATGTAAGATACAATTCATTTCTATACTTAATATAAATGTTTGAATTTTCTCATCTGCTTTTGTTGATTGCCTTTATGACAATTGATTATCTACTTAATTTGCACAAGAACAGATTTTCCTTGTTCTTCCCATTTTTTAATTAATAACAATTTGCTGTCATGTTTAGCAGATTGTGAGGCAACATTCTGAACTTGCCTATTTTGCTGTTTTTAGTTGGCTATTGTTTGCGGTATTCCTGTCCTCTTGCATTCCAAACAGTTTCTTAGGTATACAAATAGCCATTTGTAAGAGTCAAAAGTAATTCTCAAAAAAAATCACGTTTTTCTGATGTGTGTAAAACAAAAAGCTTTGACAAATGTTTTTTCAGCAAGACTCAAATAATGTCTTGTTAGCTGCCTGATTTCTGCTGATCAAGACACTTGTGGGGGGGGAGGTGGTGTCTGTGCCTGTTTTCAAAAGTATAAGTTTTTTTTGGAAATGCAAATACACCCCTTTGTATTTTCGCAATATTTTGAACCTGACCAAAGTATTAAATAGGATAATAAAATTCTTCTTTTGTGGTTGTTGCATCTGAACAATATAAAGTTGCCACTGTCTGGGGAGGAGAGTGACTATTATTTGTGAACAATAAAATGTAAGTTTGTTAATGGTTCTGCACTGACACGTATGTCCCCCTCATTTATTCTTTTGATATACAAGTATATCACTTATACCTCATCTTTTACATCCTTGTGTAGAAAGTTTTGTGAGATTGTATGGTTTATTCAAATCAATTTCACATTAGCAAGGAAAGTAACCTTTTTGTATTTTTTAGCTGATTTAAAATTAAGATCAATAATAACCTTTTAAATATGACTGATCAAGTCATACAATGATTGTAGTAAATAATGCTGGCATTCAAATGGTTTTTGTATAACTTGCAGATTTAACTTTGTCATTTTTAACGTCTGTACCACATGGATTGATGAAAACAGATCTTGCTACTGGCAAGATTCTCTCTACAAAACCTTATGCATCTTGAATGAGAACACCTTAAATAAGGATAAAGTTTGGTCCAACTTATTCTTGTTCATGCAAATGTAATGTCACACTGAACTTTGGAACTTTATTTGTCTGTGTACCTAATAGCAAAATTTACCAGGTGTCAATTTAAAACAGGTTACTGCTGTGTCATTTCTAGAGCTACTCTTTCTATAAAAGTTTGATGTTGCTACTTGAAAAGACAATTAATCACTAACACCACTTGTCAAACTAAATGTGATGATGCTGTAAGAATATGAACATTACTGTAAACTGCCTTTACATCAAATGTACACTTTTTTGTATTCTTTAATCCAGTTGAAATAAAGTGTTAGGAAAATATATAATGCTATGATGTTTAGAGCCTTTTTTGTTGATTTGTTTCTCTCCATAGTGCAACGCCACTGGGCAACTGCGCAGGCAGGTCAACAGCTCCGAAACTTTTAGTAGTTCTTTGCTGTAACCTAGGAACTCAATGAATATGGTCAAAGTGACTTTCAAAGAAAAAAAACTCCTCGTTCCTCAGGGGTAAAGTGACCAACTTGCATACCGAGCAAGTTTAATTTGTTCTTATAATTAAGTAATTTATCATAAACAAATACTTTTTAGAATAAATCTTGCTAATCAGTATAACTGGATGTCTTTTAATTTGCCTGTTTATTGCACAAATAATGGTGAACAAGGAATAAAGCTTCTGTTTGGTTTTATAGAAGAATGCAGGCTCCTTCTGTGGCAGAGTTTGGACCGCATTCATTCACCATGTCCAGCAGTCTACCCTTGGAATGGAGTAGAACAGTGTCTGAACCACCACCAATGCATGTCCCATTTATAAACACCTTTGGAACCTGTATAGGAAAATAAGTGTTGAGTAATGCTGTGCACTTTTTAAAATTACATTCTTGTTTTCTCTGCTTTCTAACCTGAATTGCATCACATACTTTAACTGTTTATGTGAACGCAGCTGAGGACAAGTAACTAAAATATGCACAAATAGAAGCTCTGCAATTTTAGGCTGTCTTGCCTTTTTCCTGTCTACAGCTCTGCTGAAAAATTGGAGTTAATTCCTCAGAGACTGGCTCCTCCAGATTTGTGAATTTTTTTTCTTTCTGCTTTATTTTTACCTTCTGTTAATTTACTTTGGAACATGCAACCTTGGTTCCCCCACTATCTGCCAGTTAGCAAACTTTGGGGTGCAGGTGGTCATAGGCTCAAATGTGCAGACAGCCAGCTGAAAGAAGTGGGTCTTACCAGTTCTATTGCAAATTGTTTCTCCATATTTGAATTCTGTGTGTTGCGGTCAGAAGATCATGCAAAGGCAGAAGAAATAGTAGTTGTAGATGTTATATGTTCTTCAGCTAATGACATTTCCTAACTCCTTGATTTGTAATCCTAAGACATTGTTAAAATTTGATTTGACTTGTCCCAAGTCACATTGGACCATGTTTACCCAAGTCCAACTCTTCTGATGGTGAGGTGGTGTTGTGGTGTTGAATATCTAGGGATGGCAGTGATGGTAGCTTATATGAAATAAAATGCACAGGTGATTTTTTTAAATAGCCCAACTCCACACCAAAACTGACCATATTTCTTGGAAATTAGGTAATCAAATCAGAACTTTTGAATTTAATAAAGATGTATAGTGTGTGTAACCTTGCAAAGGCAAAATTGTTTAAATGGTGGAAATCTGAAAATCAATATAAAACTAGCTTGGAGAGAGATGGCAAACTATGAAAATGTGAATATTTTCAACAGTACCTTTTGTGGAATTCACAATAGTAAGATTCAAGACATGAGAAAACAGAAGAGGAGCAGCCAAGAGGAAAGAGATATGCAAAGAGAAAGAACTGGAGAACTTTTAAGTTTTGCAATCTAGAGAGAAGACAATTAAGATGAACTATATTAAATTGCACATAATTTATCACTGTTTACCTTATCTATCCCATTATGTCAAGCCAGGTCATCAATTGAATTAATGTGTGAACTAATGTTGAAAGGAAATTCGACACTTTGAAAAATGTTTGGAATAACTTTGTTGCTGGTGAGGAATCATGACTGTGATCAGAATACACCTTGTTGCAGTGGGAGAGCTTTGGGTATTCCAAGAACAGACTAATGTCAGATAGCATGGATTGGTGGAAACAGCAGTTTGAGGCAATGAGGAATTTACAGGAGTCCAGGGGGTGTGATGGAGGCAGTTATAAGAAGAGAGAAAAGCTGCAGATACAGTCAGGTAGATGGATTAACTTCAGGAGAGGTAGGCAGGTAGTGCAGGAGTCTCCCACCTCAAATAAGTATGTTATGGAAAATGTAGGGAATAATGGACTTTCAGGGGAATGTAACACGAAAAGCCAGGTTTCTGGTATTGAGACTGTCTCTAATGTTGAGAGATACGTTGGGTTATAAATGATCAATTGTGATCGGGGACTCTCTCGTCCAAGGCACAGACAGACATTTCTGCGGCCAGCAGTGAAAAATCAGAATGGTGTGTTGCCTACCCAGTGCCAGGATCAAGGATATCTCGGAGGGTGCTGAATGTTCTCAAGGGGGAGAGGGACCAGCAGGAGGTCATTGTATGCATTGGAGCTAAAAACAGAGGAAAAGAAAAGGATGAGATTCTGAAGGGACAATATAGAAAGTTAGTGGAAAATTAAAAAGGAGATCCTCTTTTTAGTAATATCTAGAATGCTCCCGGTGCTATGAGCTAGTGAGGGCAGGACTTGGGGGATAGAGCAGATGAATGCATGGCTGAGGAGCTGGTGTATGGGAGAAGGATTCACATTTTTTTGGATCATTGGAATCTCCTCTGGGGTAGAAGTGACCTGTACAAGAAGGACAGATTGTACCTGAATTAGAAGGGGACTAATATATTGGCAGGGAGATTTGCTGGAGCTGCTCAGGAGGATTTAAATTAGTAAGGTTGGGTGGGGGGGGGGTGTGTAGGATGCAGGGAAATAGTGAGGAAAGAGATAAATCTGAGACTGGTACAGCTGAGAACAGAAGCGAGTCAAACAGGCAGGGACAAGGTAGGACTAATAAATTAAACTGCATTTATTTCAATGCAAGGGCCCTAACAGGGAAGGCAGATGGACTCAGGGCATGGTTAGGAACATGGGACTGGGATAGCATAGCAATTACAGAAACATGGCTCAGGAAGGGACAGGACTGTCATCTTAATGTTCCAGGATACAAATGCTATAGGAAGGATTTTAAATTTCCAAACATAGACTGGGATTACCATAGTGTTAAGGGTTTAAATGTGTACAAGAAAATTTTCTGTTTCAGTATGTGGATGTACCTACCAGAGGAAGTGCACAACTTGACCTACTCTTGGGAAATAAGGCAGGGAAGGTAACTGAAGTGTCAGTGGGGGAGTATTTTGGGGCCAGCGACCATAATTCTATTAGTTTTAAAATAGTGATGGAAAAGGATAGACTGGATCCAAAAATTGAAGTTCTCCTTAACCCTATTTGTACAGGCAGCACGGTGGCACAGTGGTTAGCACTGCTGCCTCACAGCACCAGAGACCCGGATTCAATTCACGCCTCGGGCAACTGTCTGTGTGGAGTTTGCACATTCTCCCTGTGTCTACATGGATTTCCTCCGGGTGCTCCGGTTTCCTCCCACAGTCCAAAGATGTGCAGGTCAGGTGAATTGGCCATGCTAAATTACCCGTAGTACTAGGTGAAGGGGTAAATGTAGGGGAATGGGTCTGGGTAGGTTGCTCTTCGGAGGATCGGTGTGGACTTGGGCCGAAGGGCCTGTTTCCACACTGTAAGTAATCTAATCTAATCTACATTGGAGGAAGGCTAATTTTGACAATATTAGGCACAAAGTATCAAAGCTGATTGGGAGCAGATGTTTACAGATAAAGGGACTGCTGGAAAATGGGAAGCCTTCAAAAATTAGATAACAAGTCCAGGAAAAGAATATTCCTGTTAGGGGAAAAGGAAAGGCTGATAGGTATAGAGAATCCTGGATGACTACAGCAATTGAAGGTTTGGTTAAGAAAAAGAAAGAAGCATATGTCAGGGATAGACAGGATAGATTGAGTGAATCCTTAGAATATAAAGGCAGTAAAAGTATACTTAAGAGGGGAATCAGGAGGACAAAAAGGGAACACAAGATAGCTTTGACAAATAGGGTTAAGGAGAATCCAAAGCATTTTATTAATACATTAAGTACAAGAGGGTAACTAGGGAGAGAATAGTGCCCCTTAAAGATCAGCAAAGTAGTCTTTGTGTGGAGCTGCAGGAGATGGGGGAGGTACTAAATGAGTATTTTTCATTAGTGTTTACTGTGGAAAAGGACGTGGAAGATAATAGAATGTGGGGAAGTAGATATTGACATCTTGAAGAATGTCAATATTACAGAGGAGGAAGTGCTTAATTTTGTGAAATGCATAAACGTGGATAAATCCCCAGGACCTGATCAGCTGTACTCTAGAACTCTGTGGAAAGCTAGGGAAGTAATTGGGATCTTTGCTGAGATATTTGTACCATAGATAGTCTCAAGTGAGGTGCTGGAAGACTGGAGGTTGGCTAACAAGGTGCCACTATTTAAGAAAGATGGTAAGGAAAAGCCAGGGAACTATGGACGAGTGAGCCTGATATCGGTGGTGGGCAAGTTGTTGGAGGGAATCCTAAAGGACAGGATGTACATGTATTTGGAAAGGCAAGGACTGATTAGGGATAGTCAATGTGGCTTTGTGTGTGGGAAATCATGTCTCACAAACTTGATTGAGTTTTTTGAAGACATAAAGAAGAGGATTGATGAAGACCGAGCACTTGATGTGATCTATATGGACTTCAGTAAGGCATTCAACAAGGTTCCTCATGGGAGACTGGTTAGCAAGGTTAGACCTCATGGAATACAAGGAGAACTGGCCATTCGGAAAAGGAACTGGCTCCAATGTAGAAGACAAGGTAGTGGTGGTGGAGGGTTATTTTTCAGATTGGAGGCCTATGACCAGTGGAGTGCCACAAGGATCGGTGCTGGTTCCACAACTTTTCATCACTTACGTAAATGATTTGGATGTGAACATAGGAGGTATAGTTAGTAAGTTTGCAGATGACACCAAAATTGGAGGTGTAGTGGAGAGCGAAGGTGGTTACTTCAGATTACAACAGGATCTTGATCAGTTGGGCCAATGGGCTGAGGAGTGGAAGATGGAGTTTAATTTAGATAAATGCAAGGTGCTGCGATTTGGAAAAGCAAATCAGAGCAGGACTTATACACTTAATGGTAAGATTTTTGGGAGTGTTGTGAACAAATAAACCTTGGAGTGCAGGTTCATAGTTCATTGAAAGTAGAGTCGCAGGTAGATAGGATAGTGAAGAAGGTGGTTGGTATGCTTTCCTTTATTGGTCAGAGCATTTACTATAGGAATTGGGAGGTCATGTTGCAGCTGTACAGGGCATTGGTTTGGCCACTTTTGGAATATTGCGTGCAATTCTGGTCTCCCTCCTATAGGAAGGATGTTGTGAAACGTGAAAAGGTTCAGAAAAGATTTACAAGGATGCTGCCAGGGTTGGAGGATTTGAGTTGTAGGCAAAGGCTGAATAGGCGAGGGCTGTTTTCCCTGGAGCATCGGAGACTGAGGGGTGACTTTATAAAAGTTTGTAAATCATGAGGGGCATGGATAGGATAAATAGACAAAGTCTTTTCCCTGGGGTTGGGGGAGTCCAGAACTAGACATAGGTTTAGGGTGAGACGGGAAAGATACAAAAGGGATCTAAGGGGCAAATGTTCACGCAGGTGTGTAGTGAGTTGCCAGATGAAGTGGTGGAGGTTAGTACAATTTAGCATTTAAAAGGCATCTGGATGGGTATATGAATAGGAAGGGTTCATATGGATATGGGCTAAGTGCTGGCAAATGAAACCAGATTAATTTAGCATATCTGGACTGCATGGATGAGTTGAACTGAAGGGTCTATTTCCGTGCTGTACATCACTGTGATTCTATGACTAAATGGCTTTACCTTAATATATGAAAATAATCTTACAATGCTTGGTTCAGAACAAATATTTATTTTTAAGTGCACCCAAGAGGACACCAGCTTAACTGATGGTGGGGCATAGGCCATGGTATCTCACCTTGAATAGTGGTTATACGCAACAATCTGGATGCTAATTGAAATGACAATGAGCTTGCCATGATGAATGACATATGTGTAAGAATTCTGCTGACACTAGATCACTTCCTTTAAAAGGGAAAAAGTGAGGACTGCAGATGCTGGAGATCAGAGCTGAAAATATGTTGCTGGAAAAGCGCTGCAGGTCAGGCAGCATCCAAGAAGCAGGAGAATCGATGTTTCGGGCATGAGCCCTTCTTCAGGAATGAGGAAAGTGTGCCCAGCAGGCTAAGATAAAAGGTAGGGAGGAGGGACTTGGGGGAGGGGTGTTGGAAATGCGATAGGTGGAAGGAGGTAACGGTGAGGGTGATAGGCCGGAGTGGGGGTGGGGGCGGAGAGGTCAGGAAAAAGATTGCAGATTAGGAAGGTGGTGCTGAGTTCGAGGGTTGGGACTGAGACAAGGTGGGGGGAGGGGAAATGAGGAAACTGGAGAAATCTGAGTTCATCCCTTGTGGTTGGAGGGTTCCTAGGCAGAAGATGAGGTGCTCTTCCTCCAGCCGTCGTGTTGCTATGGTCTGGCGATGGAGGAGTCCAAGTACCTGCATGTCCTTGGTGCAGTGGGAGGGGGAGTTGAAGTGTTGAGCCACGGGGTGGTTGGGTTGGTTGGTCTGGGTGTCCCAGAGGTGTTCTCTGAAACGTTCCACAAGTAGGCGGCCTGTCTCCCCAATATAGAGGAGGCCACATCGGGTGCAGCGAATGCAGTAAATGATGTGTGTGGAGGTGCAAGTGATTTTTGTGGCCGATATGGAAGGATCCCTTGGGGCCTTGGAGGGAAGTAAGGAAGGAGGTGTGGGCGCAAGTTTTGCATTTCTTGCGATTGCAGGGGAAGGTGCTGGGAGTAGGGGGTGTGGACCTGACGAGGGAGTCAAGGAGTGAGTGGTCTTTTCGGAACGATAGGGGAGGGGAGGCAAATATATCCCTGGTGGTGGGGTCCATTTGGAGGTGGTGGAAATGACGACGGATGATACGATGTATATGGAGGTTGGTGGGGTGGTAGGTGAGGACCAGTGGGGTTCTGTCCTGGTGGCGATGAGGGGCGGGGCTCAAGGTCAGAGGAGCAAGAAGTGGAGGAGATGTGGTGCAGAGCATCGTCAACCACGTCTGGGGGGAAATTGCGGTCTTTGAAGAAGGAGGCCATCTGGGTTGTACAGTATTGGAACTGGTCCTCCTGGGAGCAGATGCGGCGGAGATGAAGGAATTGGAAATAAGGGATAGCGTTTTTACAGGGGGCAGGGTGTAGTCTTGGTAGCTGTGGGAGTCGGTTGGTTTATAGTAAATGTCCGTGTTGATTCGGTCACCCGAGATAGAAATGGAGAGGTCTAGGAAGGGGAGGGTGGAGTCTGAGACAGTCCAGGTCCACACCCCCCACCAAGCCAATGTCCACTCCCGGCACCTTCCCCTGCAACCTCACGAAATGCAAAACTTGCGCCCACACCTCCCCCCTTACTTCCCTCCAAGGCCCCAAGGGATCCTTCCATATCTGCCACAAATTCACCTGCACCTCCATACGTATCATTTACTGCATCCGCTGCACCCGATGTGGCCTCCTCTATATTGGGGAGACAGGCCGCCTACTTGCGGAACATTTCAGAGAACACCTCTGGGACACCCGGACCAACCAACCCAACCACCCTGTGGCTCAACACTTTAACTCCACTTCCCACTGCACCAAGGACATGCAGGTACTTGGTCTCCTCCATTGCCAGACCATAGCAACACGACGGCTGGAGAAAGAGAGCCTCATCTTCTGCCTGGGAACCCTCCAACCACAAGGGATGAACTCAGATTTCTCCAGTTTCCTCATTTCCCCTCCCCCCACATTGTCTCAGTCCCAACCCTCGAACTCAGCACCGCCTTCCTAACCTGCAATCTTCTTCCTGACCTCTCCCCCCCCACACCCCCCCCCCCACTCCAGCCATCACCCTCACCTTAACCTCCTTCCACCTATCGCATTTCCAACGCCTCTTCCCCAAGTCCCTCTTCCCTACCTTTTATCTTAGCCTGCTTGGCACACTTTCCTCATTCCTGAAGAAGGGCTTATGCCCGAAACGTCGTTTCTTCTGCTCCTTGGATGCTGCCTGACCTGCTGCACTTTTCCAGCAACACATTTTCAGCTCCTTTAAAAGGGATGCTTGGATTAGATGCTGCAGCTTTTAGTGGAGGCTTTCCATAACTTAAGCCAGTGTGTTCATAATAGAGTGAGAAATATGAATAACGTGAGTTATATTCAAATGTTTGTAAAACAAGTCTTGTGACAGTGGAGACTAAAAGTGGATCCATATGAAACTTAGCCTATCACTCAATGATACTTGAGTCTCGGTCTAGATTTGTGAGGAAAGGCTGCATTCTAAAGTTGTGTGAAATGACATCTACATATTTTCAACAACAGAAATCCTGGTTAAAGCAACACATTAAGCATGCAGTAACAGATCACTCTTCATAATCTTTGAGGGCATTTACCTTCGAATTTTCATGCCCTATGTATAAACCTTTTCTAAAAAAAATCTCCAAATTTACGGAATGTAAAAATTTAATTAACTTACTGTCTTTATACCGGTCATTTCAGTTAGAATATACTGGAGATGCACACCATCATTTCGGAGATCTAATTCGATTGCTTTGTAGGGTATGCCCAGGTCTGCAAATATGTTCTTTACAATATCACAGTAAGGGCATGTGGTTTTGGAAAAGATCACAACGCGATTTTGTGTAATTGTGTCCTGAAAGAAATGAATTTAAGAGTTTTGTTTCTTAAAATTTTTTTCCTACAATGTTATTATAGATACAACTGGCCTTTCTTATTCATTTCTGTCAGGCTCATTGCTTATTTGTTATTCTGTGAAGGGCTTTGGAACCCTGAAATAATGTAAAAAAGTAGCTAAGTCTGCTGTGTAATCACTGTCAATGCTTTTTCATAGGAAGGTCACCTTTTCCACGAGTTCAAGATGCCTCAAAGTAATCGATAAAGATAGTGGATTTCAGAAAACAGATGAGGCTGAAAATTAAGGAATACATTAGGAAGAAATTAAATAAGCCAGTGCAAATTTTGAACATTTTCTTCTTCAAGCTTTGACACTTCCCTTATTACCTAATGTTGTCAGTTCCCTATCCTCAGTACTCTACCTATCCCTTCAATCTGCCATCATTACCTTTCCTCTAAAATCTCAATGTCTGACCTCTCTACCATTTCAAACCATTATCCCAACATGCTTGGGAATTCTTAAATACTAATCTGACTTGAAGAAAGTAATTTAATGAGATTTTGTGGTAGTTTGTGATGAACAGAGACATAATGTGAGTTGGAATTGAAAGGTTCAGGAAATGGAAGGAATGAGCAGAATCTTGTAGAGCTGACAGGGGTCTTAACTGCCAGTTGGAGAGCTGGCAAAACACCCAGAAGCCCTCTTTGCAGGAAGCGTTTTGTGGAAATGTTCTGTTAGACTGGAAAATAACTCGTATTCAAGTTGGGAGGAAAGTAGAAAACAGAATTTTCAGAAGGCTTTTAACCAGGTTTCGTGCAAAAGGTGCAAAATAGGGTCTCATGGTATGAGGAAGGATAACATATTAGCACAGACAGAAGATTGGTTGGCAGAGAACAGAGATAAACAGGTCTTTTTCAAATCAGCATGGTGTGACAAATGAACTCCTATGGGGGGGGGTGGTGAAGTGGTACATGTCAACTAATTTCCATTTATATCAATTACATAGATAAGGGGACGAAAGGCATTGTGGCTAAGTTTACAGATGACACAAAGGTAGGAAACTATGTTGTGAAGATGGCATAACATGAATGTATGCTGATATATGTAAAGTGAGTAGCAGAAATCTAGCAGATGGAGGCAGGAGTCATTAAATATTTTTGAGGCTGAGGTGGAGAGATTCTTTTTAGGCAAGGGAATCACCTATCTCTGGGGATAGATGGGAACATAGAACACTGAACACAGATCAGTCACAATCTCACTGAATGGCAGAGCACACTTGAAAAGTTGAATAACTTACTCGTGGTACTACCTCATATGTAGTGGAATGAGCCCCTTGAGAAAGCATTAATGGCATACTTAAAGGCCTAAGTCAGCGGTGGGATTGGAAGCCTGTCAATGGACTTCCCCACTCTGCACTTGGGTTGAAGGACAAAGGTGACAGGATGTCCACCCCTCATGTTCCTGTCTGATTAAATCAACATCTGTCACCTTACGTCCAAAGGAGGATGGGCCATTGCCAGGGACTGATACCTTTGAAAGATAAAAACGAGGCATGGCACGAGGGCTCAGTGGTTAGCACTGCTGCATCACTGCGCCAGTGACCCAGATTTAATTCTGGCCTCAGGCGACTGTCTGGAGTTTGCACATTCTCCCTGTGTATGCAAAAGTTTCCTCGGGTACTTCAGTTTCCTCCCAAATTCCAGAAGATGTGCAGGTCAGGTGAATTGGCCATGTTAAATTGCCCATAGTGTTAGGTGCATTAGTCAGGGGTAAATGTAGGGAAATGAGTCTGGGTGGGTTACTCTTCGGAGGGTCAGTGTGGACTTGTTAGGCTGAAGGACCTGTTTCCACTCTGTGGGGAATCTAAAAAAGAAAGTATAAACCCAGAGTCCTCATATGTTAAGCTTTTTATTCCTGGAACCATTCTTGTGACCCTCTGCTGAACATGCTCTAGATCCAATTCATCCTTCCTGAGGTATGGGGCCCAAAACTGTGCACAATACTCCAAATATGGCCTGATCAGAGCTTTAAAGATCTTCCAAAATACATCCCTGTTTTTGTATTCAAGTCCTCTCAAAATAAATGACATCATTGCATTTGCCTTCCTAACTACTGACTCAACCTGCAAGTTAACCTTGAGAGATTCCTGGACTAGAACTCCCAAGTCTCTTTGCACTTCAGACTTTTGAATTTTCTCCCCATTTTGAAAATATCTATGCCTCTATTCGTCCTACCAAAGTGCATGACCTCACACTTTCCCACATTGTACTCTATCTGTCACTTCTTTGCCCACTCTCCTAACTTGTCCAAATCCTTAAACAGCCTCACCACCTCCTCAATGCTACCTGTCCCTCTACCTATGTTAGTATCATCTGCAACCTTAGCCAGAATGCCCTCAGTTCCTTCATCTAGATAGTTAATGTATAAAGTGAAAAGTTGTAGTCCCAACACTGAGCCTTATGGAACACCACTTGTCATTGGCTGCCATCCTGAGAAGGACCCTTTTATCCCCACTCTCTGCTTTCTGCCAGACAACCAAGCTTCTATCCGTGTTAGCACCTTGCCTCTGACACCATGGATCCTTACCATACTTAGTAGCCTCCTTTGCAGCACCTTATCAAAGGCCTTTTCGAAGTCCAGATAGATAACATCCATTGACTCTCCTTGGTCTAATCTGCTTGTTACATCCTCAAGGAATTCTAGCAGATTTGTCAGGCATGACCTCCCCTTGATGAAACCATGCTGACTCTGCTGATTTTACCATAGATAAAATCACTATAGTGTGGAAACAGGCCATTTGGTCCAACAAGGCCACGCTGAGCCTTCGAAGAGTAAGCCAAACAAATCCATTCCCCTATCCTATTACTCTGCACTTATCCCTGACTAACATTTAACTTACACACCTCTGAACACCATGGGCAATTTAGCATGGTCAATTCACCCAACCTGCACTTCTATGAACTTTCAAGTGTTCAGAAACGTTATCCTTCGCAATGGATTTCAGGATCTTACTCATGACTGAGGTTAGGCTAATTGGTCTGTCATTTTCGGTCTTTTGTCTTACTCCTTTTTTAAACAGGGATGTCAAGTTAGCGATTTTCCAGTCCTCCCTAATTCTAGCAATTTCTGAAAGATCATCACTAATGTCTCCATTATTTCTTCAGCTATCTCCCTTCAAACTCTGGGTGCAGGTGATTTATCCACCTTCAGGCCGTTCAATTTTTCTTACACCTTCTCCTTGGTGATGACCACCATACTCAGCTCTGCCCCCTCACTCTTTTGAATTTTTGAGTCATTACGTGTGTCTTCCACTCTGAAGAGTGATGTGAAGTAATTATTCAGTTCCTCAGCCATTTGCTTGTCCCCCACTTTTATCTCTCCAGCATCATTTTCCAGCAGCTCAATGTCCACTTTTGCCTCTCTTTTGCCTTTACATATCTAAAGGAACTCTTACAGTCTCCCTTTATTTTATTGACTAGCTTCTGACTACCCTCATATTTAATCTTCTCCCTCCTCATTTTTTTTTGTTACCTTCTGTTGGTCATTGTAAGCTTCCCAATATTCTGGTTTCCCACTACCCTTTGCCACATTATATGCTTTCTCTTTTGCTTTTATGCTATCCCTGATTTCCCTAGTCAGCCATGGTTGCCTCATTCTCCCTGTACCATGCTGCTTTTTCCTCAGGATGAATCTCTGCTGTCTCTCCTGAATTACTCCCAGAAACTTGCCATTGCTGTTCCACTGTCTTTCCTGCTAGGCCCCTCTCCCAGTCAATTCTACCCAGCTCTTCCCTCATGCATCTTTATTTGGCTGTAATACCGTGATCTCTGATTCTATCTTCTCCCTCTCAATTTGCAGAGTAAATTCAATCATATTATGATCACTGCCTCCTAAGGGTTCCTTCACCCTAAGCTCTCTTATCAAGTCTACCTCATTACACATTACTAGATCCAGTATTGCCTGTTCCCTAGTGGGCTCCACCATAAGCTACTGCAAAAAGCCATCTTGTAGATATTCCACAAATTCATTGCGAACCATTACTAACCTAATTTTCCCAGTCCATCTGCATATTGAAATCCCCCATGATCACGGGAACTTTGCCTTTCCTGCACATCTTTTCTATCTCCTAGTGTGTCTTATGCCCCAGATCCTGACCACTGTTTGGAAGCCTGTATGTAACTCCACCTAAATTTCATTTTGCCTTTGCGGTTCATGAATTCTACCTACATGGATTCTACACCATCTAACCCTACTTCATTTCTTACTATTGATTTAATTTCATTTCTTACTAATAAAGTACCCCACCCCCTCTGCCCACTTGCCTATCTTTTTGATAGGATGTATATCCTTGAAGACTCAGTTGTCAGTCCTGATTCCCCTTGTAGCCACGTCTCTGTGATGCTCACCTCATTATATCTGCCCATTTCAATCTGCGCCACAAGCTCATTTACCTTATTCCTTGTACAGCATGCATTCAGCTATAGCACATTCAGTCCTGTATTAACCATCCCTCTTCTCATTGTCATTTGTCTGCCCTGTGTGCTTGAAGTTTGATTGCTAACCCTTTCCATGCTCTCTGTCTTATTTGTGTCTGTGCTGGACAATTTAACAGTGTCTCCTGAGTTCTGCACTCTTACCACCTCCTTTAATTAGGGTGTTCCAGTATAACTGAGCCCTTTATGCCACCCCTCCTCCATACAGTTTAAAGCCCTGTCCATAGCCCTAGTCATGTGATTTGCTGGCAAATGGGACTGGGTCAGATTGGGATGTCTGCTTGGTGTGAAGACGTTGCACCGAAGGGGCTGTTTCCATGCAGTATGACTCTATGACTTTTGCTGGTGTCTCGAGATGCTTTTTATAATAGAAAGCAGAACTGCATCCAGTGTCTCAGGTGCGGTCTAACCAAAATTCCATTCAAGATTAAAATAACTTTGCTTTTTAATTCTATCTGTCTAGAAATTAAACCCTAGAAATGGCTAATAAAAAGTTTTAATAATTTACAGAACCAGAGAAAAGGGAAGAGGACATGAGAAGAACAATGGTTAAGGTACATAGTAAGGTGGAGGGCAGAAGTGACAAATAGCAAAAGTGACGATGGTGCAAGGCAAAAAGAAGCGCTAATAGAGATCTAAGTATTTGATCCATTGAATAAAAACCAAAAGAACTCCGGATGCTATACATCAGAAACAAAGACAAATTGCTGGAAAAGCTCAGCAGTCTCGCAGCATCTGTGAAGAGGAATCAGAGTTTAAGTATCTGGTTAAGTGACCCTTCTTCAGAACTTTGACCTTGATCTGAAATGATTTTGCTCATTAGACAATGAATGTACCCCATCTATATCCACAGGAGTCCTCCACTTCTAGTTTTCAGCAGCAGTTCGAAGGACAGGAGCGTGGACCAGGGGCTTGTCGGGAGCGGTGAGTCACTGATTTGAGTCTTTAAAAACTTACCTTGAGCGCAGGAGTCCTCCATTTCTGTTTTTCAGCGGCAGTAGCAGCTCGAAGGGCGAGAGCTTGGTCCAGGGGCTTGTCGGGAGCAGTGAGTCACTAATTTGAGTTTTTACATCTAACATCGGAGAGCAGAGGTTTCTGGGAAAGGAGGGATTTTGAAAATTTTCCTCCAGCTATATAAGTGAGTGTTTTCTAATTCCGAGACCCTATCTTTGTAGGGCCTCACACCAACAACCTTCTCTAACCTTAAACAACAGGGACACATCAGGTAAGCATCTCTGTCTGTGTATTCTGATAAGGGGACTAGCAGGGATGGCAGTTCAGGGAGAGGATGTTCCTCTTGCATGATGTTTGAGGTCAGGGACGCCATTAGTGTCCCATCCAAGTACATCTGCAGGAAGTGCACCCAATTTTCCCTCCTTCAAGACCAAGTTAGGGAACTGGAGCAGGAGCTGGATGAACTTCGGATCATGCAGGAGGCAGAGGCTGTGATAGATAAGAGTTACAGGGAAGCAGTTACTCCTACTCACGAAGAAAGCTGGGTAACTCTTCAAAGGGGAAAAACAGTCAGTGCAGGGATCCCTTATGGTCATTCACCTGAAAACAAGAATACCATTTTGGATGCTGTTGAGGGGGATGACTTACCAGGGGTATGCAGTGAGGTGCAGGCCTCTGGCACAGAGTCTGTCCCTGTTGCACAGAGGGAAGGAGGGAAAGGAGCAGAGTGTTAATCATTGGGGACTCAATAGTTAGAGGCTCTGATAGATGATTTGTTGTGAATGAAAGAGACTCATAGTTGGTGTGTTGCCTCCCAGGTGCCAGGCTCCGTGATGTCTCAGATCGTATCTTTGGGGTCCTGAAGGGAGAGGGTGACCAGCCTCAAGTCGTTGTCCATGTAGATGCCAATGACAAAGGTAGAAAGAGGAATAGGGATGTAAGGCAAGATTTCGGGGAGCTACAGTGGAAGCTGAGAACTAAAACAAACAGAGTTGTTATGTCTGATTTGTTACTCGTGTCATGTGATAACGAGGCAAGGAATAGGGAGAGATATCAGCTGAACACATGGGCTGCAGGGATGGAACAGGAGGGAGGGTTTCAGGTACATGGATAATTTGGGGAAGATGGGACCCATAGAAAAAGGGCAGTCTTCACTTGAACCAGAGGGGTACTAATATCCGGGGTGGGAAATTTGCTGGTGCTATTCTGGTTGGTTTAAACTACACCTGAGGTGTAGTTCCAGTGCCCCGGAGGGTGAAAGGAGGGAGGGCATGGACAGAATTTCACGGTCACGGGAATGTACTGGCAGACAGCAAGCTGGTTTGAAGTGTTTCTACTTCAAAGCCAGAAATATCTGAAATAAGGTAGTTGAGCCTGCAGCATGGATAGGTATCTGGAACTTTGATGTTGTGGCCATTTCGGAGACATGGATAGAGCAGGGTGAGGAATGGATGTTGTGGGTTCCAGGGTTTAGATCTTTCATTAAGAACAGGGAAGGCGGTAAAAGAGGGGGAGGCGTGGCCTTGTTAGTCAAAGGTAGTATAACGTGGCTGAGAGAACATTTGACGAGGACTCGTCTACTGACATGGTATGGGCTGAGGTTAGAAACAGGAGAGGAGAGGTCACACTGCTGGGAGTTTTCCATAGGCCTCCGCCAAGTTCCAGGGATGTGGAGGAGAGGATCGGCAAAACTATTCTATGTAGGAGTGAAAGGAGCAGGGTTGGTATTATGGGGAGCTTTAACTTCCCCAACATTGACTGGAAATGCTATAACTCTAGTACATCAGGTGGATCAGCTTTTATCCAGTGTGTACAGGAGGCTTTCCTGACACAGTATGTCGAAGGGCCGCCAAGAAGGGAGGCAACACTGGATCTGATGCTTGGCAATGAACCAGGCCAGGTGTTTGATTTAGTTGTAGGTGAGCACTTTGGAGAGAGTGACCATAATTCAGTTTAGCGATGGAAAGGGATAGGTACATGAGACAGTTCAAGAGTTATCGATGGGGCAAGGGCAATTATAATGCAATTAGGCAAGACTTAGGATACATAGAATGGGGTAGCAAAATGCAGGGGATGGGGACAAGCGAAATGTAGAGCTGATTTAAGGAACAGATATTGCATGAGCTTGATAGGTATGTCCCTGTCAGGCAGGGAGGAAGTTATAAGGTGAGGGAACCATGGTGTACGACAGAAATTGCATCTCTTGTTAAGAAGAAGAAGGAGGCTTATGTGACAATGAGATGAGATGGAGAGTTACAGATTAGCTCAGAAAGATTTAAAGAGAGAGTTAAGAAGAGCAAAGAGAGGACATGAGTAGTCTTTAGCAGATAGAATAAAAGAGAACCTTAAAGCTTTCCATAGGTATGTGAGGAATAAAAGAATGACTAGGGTAGGAATAGGGCCAGTCAAAGAAAGAAGTGGGAAGTTGTGTGTGGACCCTGTGGAGATTGGAGAGGTGCTAAACGAATATTTCTCATCAGTTTTCACTCAGGAAAAGGAGAATATTGTAAAGGAGAAGAATGAGGTACGAGATATTAGACTAGAAAGGATTGAGGTTAGTAAGAAGAGGTTTTATCAAATCTAGAAGGAGTGAAAGTAGACAAGTCCCCTGGGTCAGATGGGATTTATCTGAGGATTCTCTGGGAAGCTAGGAAGGTGGTGTTGGAGCCTTTGGCTTTGATCTTTGAGTCGTCATTGTCTACAGGTTTAGTACAACAGGACTGGAGGATTGCAAATGTTGTGTCCTTGTTCAAAAAGGGCAGTAGAAATGACCCAGGTAAATATAGACCAGTGAGCCTTACTTCTGTTGTAGGAAAAGTTTTTGAAAGGATTATAAGAGATAGGATTTATAATCATCTAGCAAGCAACAATTTGATTTCAAATAGTAAACATAGTTTCGTCAAGGGCAGGTCTTGTCCCACAAACCTCATTGAATTTTTTGAGATGGTGACCAAGCATGTGGATGAGGGTAGTGCAGTTGATGTGGTATACATGGACTTCATTAAAGCCTTTGAATAAGGTTTCACATTGTCGGCTGTTGGAGAAAATGCGGAGGCATGGGATTGAGGGTGATTGAGCAGTTTGGATTAGAAACCGGCTTTCTGTAAGAAGGCAGTGAGTGTGGTTGATGGAAAATATTCAGCCTGGCATCCAGTTACCAGTACGACAAGGATCCATTTTGGGACCACTGCTGTTTGTCATTTTTATAAATGACTTAGATGGATGGGTTAGTAAGTTTTCAGATGACACTAAAATTAGAGGGTTGCACAGTGTGGAAGAATGTTGGAGGTTACAGGGGAACTTGGATAAACTGCAGAATTGGGCTGAGAGTGGCAAATGGAGTTCAATACAGACAAATGTGATTTGATTCACTTTGGGAAGAATAACAGGAAGGCAGAATACTGGGTCAATGGAAAGATTCTTGGTAGCATAGATGTGCAGAGGATCTTGGAGTCCATGTACATAGATCCCTGAAAGTTGCCACCCAGGTTGATAGTGCTGTTAAGAAGGCATACAGTGTATTCGGTTTTATTGGTAGAGAGATTGACTTCTGGAGCCATAATGTCATGCTGCAACTATACAAACCACGAGTGTGGCCGCACTTGGAATATTGCTTACAGTTCTGGTCACCCCATTACAGGAAAAATGTGGAAGCATTGGAAAAGGTACAGAGGAGATTTACCAGAATGTTGCCTGGTCTGGGGGCAGGTCTAATGAGGAAAAGCTGAGAGACTTGGGTCTGTACTCATTGGAAAGAAGAAGGCTAAGAGGGGATTTGATAGATACATACAAGATGATCAGAGGATTAGATAGGGTAGACAGTGAAAGTCTTTTTCCCTCAGATGATGACGTCAGCTTGAACAAGGTGGCATAGCTACAAATTGAGGGGTGATAGATTTAAGACAGATGTCAGAGGTAGGTTCTTTACTCAGAGAGTGGTAAGGGTGTGGAATGCCCCACCTGCCGAGTTAACTCGGTCACATTAGAGAGATTTAAACAATCCTTAGATAAGCACTTGGATGATGATGGGATAGTGTAGGGGCTTACATTAGTTCAGAGGTTGGCGCAACATCAAGGGCCAAAGGCACTGTTCTGCGCTGTATTGTTCTGTACTATGTTTTATGTTCCACTAGTTCTGTCAAAATCTATGTGTTTTTTGTCATTCCAGACATCAAAATGATGATATAATCTAAAATAAAGATTATTTTTAAAATCTCAATATAATCACAACTAAAACCATTTTCAGCTTAAGTACTTGGGTGGTGTGCAAATTGCCCTCTTCTGTCATAGAGCCGAACTATGTTTAATTCCCACTGATATAAAATGGAAGTGAAAATTGACTGGGTTTCACCACCAATGATCCTGTCTACTGGCTTCCATCACTCTATATCTCGCCTTAATTGGAGATGAGGGAAAAGATGCTAGCTAGCCAACCAGAAGGTTTCTTGGTGGGGTGGTTTCTGCTAAGTCTGTCACAGCAAATGTGGGAAAGGAACAGTTTTATGTTAGAGGTTTTGTCAGCCCATTGCCTGCAGCATTGGTGGAGAGTCTGCAGAATGAGAACTAGCAGACACTGTCTTAGGGAGGAGGGAAACTAGAGCTGGGAGATCATGGAGGAGTTTGGGTAGTAATAAGAATGTAATGGGCATGTTGTGTGGGCTGAGCAAAAATGGAGCTATTATGGGGTTGTGTGGGGTGGTTGAGAGTCAGACCATCATGGGTGGGTAATAGGAGTCAGCCACCTTTGGGCAAAATGGGAATCAAGGCATAATGACTAGTGGGAGTGGGTTTGGAATTAAAGTATGGCCTGTGCCTTAGCAAAGGGCAACAATAGCAGACATTTGAACACAATTTATTTGTCCATGTTCCCAGACAGTGAGTGATGGGGAGAATTGTGCCCACCCTGACAAAGGGTCTGGCTTCGATCAAGCATTTTGGCACAAGGAAGTCAATTAAAATATTGTCAGATTCTATTGAGGGCTATTTTCTGGATCAATGGCATTTTATAAGTAGCAGATTAACCCTCCAGTAGGATGAAAAGCTTCCTACAGTGCAGGAAGGAAGTTTTTTTTTCATTCATAGGGGCATTGGAGGTAGGAAAGGTAGGACCCATGATTTTAGTAATGGCCAGGCTGGAGGGAGGGAGAGCCAGGGAAGTCAACAGGATTAGCACTTGTAGCAACACCACAGTCTGGGATTCTGAGTGAGTAGCTAGTTGGGTATGCGTGCATGGAATTGATTAAGTACACTCCCAGCTATCTCCCCAAAAACCTATCCACAAAGCACCATAAGAGATGAGGAAACCCCCCAGACTGCAAAGTAACTTGGCTTCCAATCCCCAGTTTCATGCCAATTCTACAGAGCTCTGTTCAGAATGTGCCCCACCAGATGTAAATCAAAGTCAGTGTTCGTTAAAGCTAAGCCCTTTTCTAGGCTGGTCTCACCTACTGGTAATCAGCACTTAGAGCCTAAATGTTTTCTTTCTCTAACTCTGCTTCTTGGCGAAAAAGGCAAAGAAAAGGGCAGCACAATGGCACAGTGGTTAGCACTGCTACCTCACAGCGCCAGAGACCTGGGTTCAATTCCCGCCTCAGGCAACTGTCTGTGTGGAGTTTGCACATTCTCCCCGTGTCTGTGTGGGTTTCCTCCGGGTGCTCCGGTTTCCTCCCACAGTCCAAAGATGTGCAGGTTAGGTGAATTGGCCATGCTAAATTGCCCGTAGTGTTAGGTGTAGGGGAATGGGTCTGGGTGGGTTGCTCTTTGGAGGGTTGGTGTGGAGTTGTTGGGCTGAAGGGCCTGTTTCCGCACTGTAAGTAATCTAAAAACTATTTTAAAAGTTAGCCATTAATTTTTTTTAAAAAAAGTTTTGAAATCTTATAAGATACACATGTCACCTTCTGCTGTGGTGGGATTGAAACCCATATGCCCAGTCCAACAGTCTGAGACTTTGACTTATGATTTTTCACACCAAGTTGTATTAAGTATTTGTTTTCCATTTTTCACCAGTGAAATTAATGTTTATTTGTTGTGGAAGGACTTGTCTTTCTGAAATTTGTTCCCAAAATCATCCACCCCACCCCCCAACCACATGCAGTGCAAACCAAATTGAAAATGTAGCTCTCTATACAATAAAATTGGACAACCCTGTTTTAAAGTGAATAAAGCAAAGGACTTTGAATGCTGAAGATCTGAAACAAAAACAGATCCTGCGGGAGAAGCTCAGCAGGCCTGGCAGCATCTGTGGAGAGAAAGCAGAGTCAATGTTTTGAGTCCAGTGACCCTTCTTCAGGACTGATGGTTAGAAAGGAAAAGTTGGTATATAGGATGAAACAGGGGCTGTGGTAGGAAGGACTAAGTGGGTAGATGCACACAGAACCCAGAGAGAAAGAAAGGTAAACCAAGGAATGGATGGTAGTAAGCCAGGGAAGGAGAAAAGCTGATAATGGTAACCATAAATAGTTGAAAATGTGTACGTTGTGCTGAAAGTAGCCTGTGTCCTGACGAGGCCTGAGACGTGGGGACGAGCAAAGGACATGGAACGAGGTGTTCACGTTCTGAAAATATTGAACTCTAAATTGAGTTCTGAAGGCTGCAGGATCCTCAAGTGGAAAAATGAGACATTGTTTTAAAGTATGTTTGAGCAAGCTTTTAGTTTCCTGTGCTTTGTTTGCTGATATACTTGGGAGGTGTCCTGGTTTGAATATTTAGTTGCATCAAAGACTCGATTGGAAGGGGAGTCTGGAAGGGGAGTCTAGCAGTGGAGCAGCAATGGCAATTGGTTCTGGGGATAATTCAGGAGACCCAGCAGAAATTCATCCGAAGGAAGAATAAACATACCAAGGGGAGGATGATGTAACCATGACTAACAAGGAAAGTCAGGGACAGCATAAAAGCCAAAGAAAAAGCATACAACATAGTGAAGATTAGTGGGAAGCCTTTAAAGGCCAGCAAAGAATAACTAGAAAAAGCAAGGAGGGAGAAAATGAAATATGAGAGCAAGCTATCTAGTAGTCTAAGAGAAGTTTGCAAAAGTTTTATGTATATAAATAAAAGGTAAGAGAAGTGAAACTGGACATTGTATTGCTTGAGTAAATGAGACGGGAGAAGTAGCAATGGGCAACAAAGAAATGGCTGAGGAACTGAAGAAACACTTTTCATTAGATTTCAAGTTGGAAGATACCCAGTAGGATGCCAGAACTTGAGATAGGGGACAGATGTGAGTGTAGTGGTCATTGCTAAGGAAAAGATGCTGGGGAAACTGAAAGGTCTGAAATAATGTAACTAAAACAATTACAAAGTAATGGGGATTATTAGCGTTTACGAATTAGATATTCCACTTGAACAAATGTGAGAGGACTTTCATTTTTTTTTCATTAGCACATTCATTCCCTGAAACTCTCAAAATCATAAAATGAAAACTACCTGACGACGAGAAAGAGATGTAGGTTGCATTAGCAAAGTTGCATTTAAATTATGGGCAACTCACGTGAATAATCTGGAAAGCCGTGGCATCAGTATATGACTGGCATGACTGTGGTCCGGAAAATACGCCCCCCATTCTCTGTTAGTTCTGTCTATGTACTGGAATTAACAAACACAAGAATCTCTTTAAGCTCAAATCTAACGGCTGTAAGTCTGAGAGAGATCTTTAGTTTGTTACTGTACCGCTTTTCAGTTGTAAAATGAGACATAAGCTGTTGAATAGACGTTGAACTGGGGTAAAGACTCTTGCAGCGCGAACATCCCAGACGTTCAGGGACGCTACAGGCTCTCTTTGAAGATCGATCTCAACTGTGCGTCTTGACCCCTGTCCAAAACAACGAGGGTGTTGTAAAAGTTGCAGCCACTTACATCACGTAGCTCTGCCTTTGTGATGTGGGGAGTAAACAGCTCACCTCGTGTTTAACAGGGATTTTTTTTCGTGACCCACTAAAATAGTACCAATATTACTCCAATAATAAATCAAATTGAAATGATTGTAACGTTTGACGTCAACACTTTAGTGACCAAATTTTCCAGTAACTAAATGCACTTGTTTTGGTAAATCCGCAGTCGTTTTTCTTACTGTACATTAGAGCCATAGAGTGAATTAATTTTTGAGTTTGCAGTTGTGAAGTTCGTAATAGATATTGTAGGTAGTGAAACATAAGAAATAAGTTCAGGAATGGGATCATTCTGCCTTTCTAGCCTGCTGTACTATTCACTAAAGATCATACCTGATCTTCTTCAACTTTACCTTCCAGCACAATCCCAATGTCTCTCAGCATCCTGAACTCTGCCTTTCCTTTTTAAATATACATGAGGACAGAGTAGTCATAGCTCACTGTGGTAGAGAATTCTAACAATTCACAAGCCTTTGAATGAAGATCTTAGAATTATTCTCACTGAGATAACTGCAAAACCATAGACTAACCTCACAGTTCCAATTGACAGCTCACAAATTATAACCTGAACTCCTTTTCTGGGTTCTAGTTGTGTTTGCACACATTTCTCATTAGTAGTATTCAATAATTTACAAAGCAAAATGCTGAGGATACCTAGAAATCTGAAATTGAGACATACAATGCTGGAAATACTTAAATTATCTGATAACACTTCATTTGAAGACATTTTAACTATTTAAAAAAAAATGTAGATGTTGCTGGCTGGGCCAGCATTTATTACCCATCCCTACATGCCCTTGAGAATGTGATGGTGAGCTGCTTTCTTGAATGATCCTTTTATGTAGATACACCCTCAATGCCATTAAGGAGGGAGATCCAGGATTTTAACCCAGTGAACTTCTGTAGTGCATCTTATGGATGGTTTACATTGCTGCTGTTGAATAGTATTGATTCAGCAGCTGAAGACTGTTGAGCCTAGGACACGACCCTGAGGAAATCCTGCAGGAATGTCCCTGAGCTGATATGACTGACTTCAACAAGTTACAGCCATCTTTCTGTGTGGTAGACATGACTCCAATCTGTGGGGAGTTTGTCTCAATTTCCATTGACACCAGTTTTGCTAGGGTTCTTTGATGCCACACTTGATCGAGCGCAGCCTTGATATGAGGGGCTGTCACTCTAATTTCACCTCTGGAGTTCAGCTCTTCGGTCCACATTTGAACTAAGGCTGCCTTAGAACCCAAACTGAATGTCAGTGAGCAGCTTATTGCTAAGCAAGTGCTGTTTGATAGCACTGTTGATAACACCTTCCATCACTTCATTGATGATTGAGAGTAGACTGGTAGTGCGGTAATTGGTTTGGTTTGTCATTTTTCTGTATACATGATACAGCTGGACATCTTAGGAGAAAGTGAGGACTGCAGATGCTGGAGAGTCAGAGTTGATAAAGCATGGAACTGGAAAAATCAGTCCTGAAGGAGGGTCCTGCCTGAAACATTGACTCTCTTGCTCCTCAGATGCTGCCTGACCTGCTGTAATCTTTCTAGCACCACACTATCACACCTGGACAATTTTCAACATTATTAGATACCAGTGTTATAGCTGTACTGGATCCCTGGTTAGGGATGCAGCCAGTTCTGGAGCACAATTCTTCAGGTGCATCGCCATAACTTTTCAGAGCCCACAGCCCTTGTAGCATTCTGTAGTACTGTGTGCAATTCTGCTATAGGAGGGCTATTTTTCAATTTGGAAACTGTTCAGAAAATATTTACCAGGGTGTTGCCTGAAATGGGGAGTTTGAGTTATAAAAATATGATGGATGAGCTGGGAGTTTTTTCACTAGAACATAGGAGGTTGAGAGGGGACCTTATATAGGTTGATAAAATCATGAGGGGCATAGATAAAGGGGAATGGCAGGATTTTTGTTTCAATTGGGTGGGGGAGTTCAAATGTTTTTAAGGTGAGAGGAGAAAGATTTAAAAAGAACATGAGGGGCAACCTTTTTACACAGAGTGCATCGTATGTGGAATGAACTGCCAGAGAGAGTGGTGGATGCAGATACAGTTACAACAATTAAAGGACCCTTCCTCAGGTTAACTCTGATTTTTCTCCACAGATATTGCCAGACTTGCTGAGCTTTTTCAGAAATTTCTATTTTTGTTTATAATCTACAGCATCCACAATTCTTTCTGTTTTTATTCAAATGGGCTGGTTCAGACTCAGGCAGTGAACAAGGGCCATTGAAGTTAGTGCCAGGAAATGGAGTTTGTTGCAGGGGTCAAAAACAATATCTTTAGTCTTTCCAATATTTAATTAGAGAATTTTTCCACTAATTCCTACTGGATATAAAGCAAACAAACTGACAAATCACAAATTCAATGGTTATCCCTGTTATATAGTATTTTGATGCATTAACATACTATTGCATGATGTGATAAGTAAAAAGATAGTGACTTCCAACTACAGCCAGACTTATTAGAGTAAGGATTATTGCCAAAGTCTAGAAAGAATCAACCCCAGTTATTTAAGAGTACGGTATTAATGACCTATACAAAACAGGTATTATGATCTGGAAACAGGTTATTCATCCAACTGCTCTATTTATAGATTGGTGCAGGTGGCACAGGATGTGAAAGTCAAAACATTGTAAAAAAATTATATAAAGGAACAAAATTTGAGATGAAATTTTGCATAAGGCAAATGTTAAGAGGTGCAGTAAAAACAAATAATATAGTAACGATCATGATACACATGCCAAGTTCCACAATTCCCTTACATGTCCATCTTATACATATACTATGCAGGTAAAACAATTCTCTTCCATGCAGCTGTTATGGTACTATGACTTTAAGAGGTGTATTTGTCATTTTCTTTGAAAGGAGAGGTTGAGACAGAAATGCTGAGCCATCCATTCCGAGCCAAAAAAGTAAACAATTTGAGAGGCCATGGGTTTATTTTTAAAGTTGTAACAATAGAAGCAGAATGAAGAGCTGCGGTCAAGCTCCTACAAGAACCAGGATTTTAGTTTAACTTTCAGTAGCTATTGGGGTTTGTAAGCTGCTAAGTCCCTCCCTGCTAGAAGAAAATGCTTGAGGTTTTTCTTGATGTTCTTTCCTCCTGGACTGGAGAAATGCATGTGAGAGAATTTATTTTATGGAGTTTGTCTTTGTCAAGTGTTTGTTTTTGGATGTTACTATATTGGAACAGTTGTTGTTTAGTAGTTAATCTATTAGTATGTTAAGATTTTCTGATAAAGTTGATATTCCAATTCTTCTTTCTTTTGTATTTTCACTATAGTGTAAGAATAAAGTATGCTTTGCTTCAAGGAAGTTTGACAAATTGAGTTGCATCAGGAGCACAACACCTTACATTTGCCTTTAAGATAAGAAAAGGTTGGGGTCGAGGCTATCTTCTTAATTTATTTTGAGGAGGTTTGATCTGATTCACAACAGTGGCATTGAGAGCAGGATGGAGGACAGGAATAAAAGTAAATATAACTAAAGTACCAAGCATAATACAAATCCAAATTAAGTGAGGTGGGGTATTTTTAATACGTTGCCTGGATTTTAAACAAAAGCATCATATGCAGAGATTAGTTAATGAATAGCACTCGGAGACTATAAACACTAAAAAGGTTTGGGGACCAGGGAAATAAAATGCTTGAAATATATTATGTAGATACAAATAATCTAGCACAATATTGAATCTTTATGATTTATTTCAAAAGTAACAAACAGTTAGAAAATTGCAAGAATTCAATATTAATGCGAATGATTAAGACAAAAACTTTCATCCCATTGGCAAGGTGGAGTACACCGTAACACTAAAGGCAGTAGTTCACCACTTGAATGGAGCTTGTGTGTGTCTGTAGCACCTCCAATGCACTTTCCATTCACAAATACTCTTGGCACCTGAGAAAGGAAAAACAGCATTTTGGAATAATACGTCAAATCTTGTATAAACTTGACTCCAATTTATTTTTTATTTCTCCTGAAGAGGTATCCTTATCAAATTATACACATAGCTAGGTAAGAGTATTATAAACAAAAGCCTTGGATATATTTATGAAATTGAGATTGTGCAACAGCAAGACTGTCATGAACAACTGAATGGATTAACTAATATCAGCTGAATGATTTTCTTCATTCAAATTATGATGTAAACTGTACATATGCAGATTTAAGCAGGTTTGGTTACCCAGTGAAGGGTTTTGTATGATAACTTTACCAGATTTGGATGCAAGTCTAAGTGATTGATTATTCAATGACTATTGTGCAATTAACATGTGACACTAAACACTACTAAAGCTACAAAAGAAATATTTTCAACTGCATCTCAAGTGAACTGAACCTCCAGATTAGGCTTTTCCTCTATTCATCAATTTTTCATAACTGACCAGGTAGCTTATGGCTTAGACATTATCTTGTTCCAATGCTTTTGTGAGTTAACTAACTATTCAACATTACTAAAGTGAAGGTTGTCGTCTTGCTGAGTTGGGTGGGCCAGTAAGTATATTGGGTAAAGTAGGTGGGTGGGTGACTGAATGGGGTCTGGAGTGGTAGTCAGGTTGGGGGCCAGCTGGGAGTAGTAATCAACACTAACATACATTCATGTCCAAAAGGTGTCTGCACAACAAGCCGAAGTGGGTGGATAGGGTTTTTGAGGCAAAATTCTCACCATTTAACCCAGGAGTGTTGATGCAAACTGTGCAGGTCATCAATCTATCCTGGCTCAGGTCGGTTAATGACATTTAATTCTATTGTGGACAATTTGATGCAATCTCCCAAGGTCTATGGAAAATAAATACATGAAAATGTGTCCTCAAATTGGGAGCTATTCAACTTGCTTCTGGTATCCTGGTTTGACTACATAGATTGCATTTTGTGTAATTACATTTAACTTGAGAAGATAGGGCTAAGATTAATGGAGTTTGGACATGGTCACTTACTGTTCTGACACCAGTCAATTCCTCAAGAATATTTTGAATATGGTCACCATCCTTGCGCTGATCCAGTTCGATTGCCTTGAAATTGGCTCCTATTTCTTCAAAGATACTCTTTGCCTTCATACAGTAAGGGCAATAGGTCTTGGAAAATATAACCACACAATTCTGTACAACTTGGTTCTGAAGAACAAACATAATTCACAAGTAAGAAACTAATTAACTGTTTACGTTTGTTCATTATTTGTTGAATCATTTTTTTTAAATCCTGGCTATATTTTACAAGATCATTGTTGTGAACATACATTCACGTAGTACTTTCTGCTTTGTCAACAATCTCAATAATGCTTCTTGTTTAGTGAACTACTGATTGAGTGTAAGTACTGTAGTTTTGTAGGAGACATCGCAGCTTTAGCACTGATCAGACTGATGAGGAACAGATCCACTGCACTGAAATATCTTTGGTTCATGCCTTTTGAGAACAACATAAGCAAGAGATATTAATATCTAACATAAAATAACATCCTGAAATGCTACAAGTTTTGGGAATAAGCACATGCTAATTCAAACACTTGGCTCAAACAATACAACGCTAATGAAAATATTGTCTAAGCTATGCATTTGATAAAAGTAGAGTATTAAAGTCTCTTTCTCTTTAACCTTTTAGCATTTGTAATGTCTAAGAAGTCACACATTTTTCACTTTAGAGATTATAAACTGAGTGGAAGTTGCATTGCCAAATCTGAAAAATCTAGTTGAGTTTTTCAACCTGAAAATAATATGTTGCATCTTATTGACCTGTGCAATATAATGTTGCTTTTCGGAACTAGTAAAACTGAACAATACTAAGATTCTTGCGAGTTAAGGAAATTCTGCCTGACAACCGCGCTCTAGTTGGTTGAGCTGGAGAGTATGAAAAAGATAGAAGTGTCAAGAGCAGTAAAGTAGAACAAAAGACATCCTGAGCTTGCACACACAAAGCATCCATCTCTCTCTCTCTCTCTCTCTCTGAGAAAAGGCAGAAAAACTGAGAAAGATTAAGGTAGAAGAACTCATACAAGGAAGACCTATACACCAAGTTATAAATCCTTTGTTTTCAGTGCTATTATTACAGTGCAGTGTGTTACAATACATAGTTTTCTGTAAACTGAAAGAACCTGGTGTGAAATGCTTTTATCCTGAGTAGCATTTAGTCAAACAAATTATTCTAATTGGGATTTTATACATTTATATATTTGTGTTGGCTTGTGAAAGAGTGGGGCATGCTTAATGGTACACTCTTCGCAGTTAAGCTGTGACAAATTAAATGGGTGAACTGACAGCACAAGTGGAAAAAAAATAGTACACAATAGCAATTAAAGAGCAATAATTCCAAAGTGATCATGGCAGGGCCCTGAAGCAGCACACGGAAGAAACAAACACTGAAGGTGACTAGGGCATAGAACATAAGTCCAGGTGGAGGACTTCACTTCCTATCATGAATACTGGCTTGGGACCACAAGTGACTGAGATGATTGAATCCAAAAGAAAATAACTGGATGACGGGATCTACAGCAGGTGTTGAGCAATGAGAGATGGAAAAGCATACTTATCCTCATCCTCGTCAAACTGCCTCTTGCAGATGCATCTCAGTAGTTTGGTAGGCGTGACCTCTGTACAGTTAAGTGGGAGACAAATTCCTATCTCAACATGCTCTGTTGTGTTGTGCAGCACCATCATTGTACTAAATGGAATAGATTTCAAACAGATCTAGCAACTCTGGACTGAGAATCCATGGGCCATCAGCAGCAGAATTGTACTCAAACATAATCTGTAATCTCATGGCACTGTTTATTTACCATTCTGCCATTAAACCAAGGAATCAACTCTGGTTCAATGAAGAGTGCAGGAGGGCATACCAGGAGCAGCATTTGGTATACCTAAATATGAAGTGTCAATCTGGTGAAGCTATAAAACAGGACTACTTGCACACCAAATAGCACAATTAGCAAATGATAGGGCGAAACAATTCCACAATCAACAGATCAGATCTAAGTTCTACAGTGCTGACACATCCAGTCATGATTGGTGGTGGACAAATAAACAACTCATTGGAGGAGATGGTGCCACAATATCCCCATCTTCAATGATGGGTTAGCCCAGCACACCAGTGTAAAAGATAAGGATAAAACATTTGCAATGACCTTTAGCCTGAAGTGTTTAGCATATGATCCTCGGACTAATAGATGTTTGTAGCACATTATGTATACACCAGTCAACAAAGATCTGACTACATTAATCCTATTTTCCAGCTTTTGGCCCATAACCCTGGAGGCTACAGCAATGCAAGTGAATACCTAAATACTGCTTAAATTTTAAAAGACTTTATGACTTAACCCCCCTTTCAGTGAACTCTTGACTCTCATCACCCTCTGACTGACAAACTTCTCCTCACTCAATTTCTTTCAACCTTCTCCCTCTTATCTTGAACCTATGCCCCCTAGTTATTGAGTCCTGTATCAATGAAAACAGTGCCTTTTGATCCAGAGAAAGAGAGCTTGGCTGTTGCATACATTCAAAGCTGAGTTGGACAGATTTTTGAGGACGAAGGAGTCAAAGATTATACAGGCAGGCATTAAGATGGTGGAGAGGCCACAATCCATTTGTCATGATTTTCTTGATTAATGAGACAAGCTTAAATATGCCAATTAGCCTACGCTTGCCCCATTTATTATGATCCTATTTACTGTAATATGATACATAAATTGGTTCCACCACTTTCTAAATCAGCAAATGTTATTTATTTTTCTCCTTTTGAAATACTGATATTTTGCAATCAAAATTTTTTTTCTCATGGGCACTGATATCCACGGGTACCATAATCAAACAGTAGTGTTTTTTGGAATAGGCGATGAAATGATTATTGCCTTGCCACTTGAATATGGATGATGTTACAGCTTAGCCTGTTAGTGTTCTTGTCTAATGTCCCTGCTTGAGCACCAAAAAGCAGAAATCATTGAATAATTGAAGATCTGAATGACTTCTGTCCTTTCCTAACCCAGGGATATTATGGAGAATGAAAACACTCATTTTCCTTAAAACAGAATTGCAAACAATTGATGTTTGAAGTAATAATCCAACAGTCATCAGCCTATCTACATCTGAGTAACATGATGTGCACTGACATTTGCAATCTCAAATGAAAACTGATGTCAGTTTAAAAACAGGCCTAATATTAAAAAAAAACCTAGAAAATCAAAACAATATTGATCATATTAAGAATCATACCAAGGAGTCATTCAAGACAGTGATGTGGTTAAGAGTATTGAGGTTCAGGGAAAGTGAAACAGATAAAACTTGACCCTACAATGATTACCAAGTGAGAATTAATATTTGCTATGGGATACTTTACTCACTTTGTCTGTTATTGATTACCAATAAAGACTATTTTTGTAACCATGATGCTTTATCCCTCCTCAACATTTATGTAGCATTTGACAAGGTCATGACCAGCCTGTTAACAAGGTTTAGGCAAGTCATACGATAGGATTTGTTTCTTTATGAAGTCAATATGCCATTAAAAATCCAGTCACATGTCACTCAGCAGGGCTAACTTTTCTAATACTTTTTACAGGGAGTGCATGTGGAAGCCACTTCATTTTAATGATTTCTCAGGAGATCGCTCTCTGATGAATTGGAAAAGCAGGTACTATAGAATCATTGATAGCAAATTCTAGATTTTCGCATCATCGAGTCTGTGCACCTCTAGAACATGCTGTCATTTTCAGTGTAATAATGGCAATGAATACATAACATTTTGTTGCCAATCTTATCACAAAATCTGAACCACATTGATCACAGTGGAGGCATAGGCCAAATATGAGATATCTTGGTAAAAATTAACCCAACAAAATTGGTCTTATGTGTATAAACATAGAATACAGGAACAGGAGTAGGCTATCATGGCTGATCATTCAACTCAGTATACCGCTCCCACTTTCACCCCATACTCTTTGATCCCTCCAGTCCTAAGAACTATATGAAAACACTCAATATTTTGGCTTAACTGCTGTCTGAGTGAAGGAAGTTGCTCTCAGCTCAATCCTAAAAGGTCTAACTTGTATCCTTAAGTTGTGTCGCCTGGTTCTGAACTCACCAGTCATCGGGAACACCCTACATGCATTTATGCTGTCTCAATCTATTAAAATCATATAGGTTTCTGTAAGATCCCTCCTCATTCCTCTAAACTCCAGTTAATGTAATCCATACCAATCCAGTTTTGTTTCATTTGTAGTCCTTCCACCCCACAAATCAGTCTTGTAAATCTATCTTGCATTCTCTCCATAGCCAGAACATCCTTTCTCAGGACAGGAGATCAAACCACACACTGTAATCTAGGTATGGTCTCATCAATGCTCTGTACAATTGCAGCAAGATATTCCTACTCCTGTACTCAGCTTTTTCCTGTGAAGGCCAACATACCTTTTGCCTTCTTCAATGCCTGTCGCAACTCCATTCTTTGATGACTGGTGTACAAAGATAGCCAGTTTTCATTGAATCTCCCCCTTTCCCAATCTATAGCCATTAAAATAATAACCTGCCTTCCTGCTTTTGCTTCCAAAATGGATAACTTCATATTTATCCACATTATATTTTATCTGTTATGCATTTGCGTATTCACTCAACTTATCCAAATTACACTAAAGTATCTTCCTCATGGTTCATTCTCCCACCCAGCTTTGTGCCATCTGCAACTTAGAGTCAGACAGCATGGAAACAGCTCCTTCAGTCTAATTCATCCATGCCAAATATGTTTGCTAAACTAAACTAATCCTACCTGCCTGCATGTGGCCTGTATCTCTTTGTATCCTCATCTAAATCATTAATATAATGTGAATGGCTTGAAAAGAAGCACTGATCATGCAGTACCGTAGGAGTCACCACTTTGAATGCACTTAATGACTTAATCTCGACAGTGCTCTGCAGTAAAGAATTCCATAATTCACTTCCTTAGAGAAAATAATTCCTCCTTATCCTTGTCTTAAATGGGTGACACTTTATTCTGAGATTACATCATCTCTAACCTGTCAAACTGCCTAAGAATCATATATGTTTTTCTCATTCTTCTAAACTCTGAAGAGTATAAGCCCAACTGACTCAATCTCTCATAAAAATCACTCCATACCCAAGATCAACCTAGTGGACTTTTTCCGGACTGCTTTCAATGCCAGTATACTTTGCTTAGATAAAGGAACCAAAGTGCCCTCAGCCATAGCCTCAAATTCCATCCTTTTTGACATTCCTTTCTCCCTGCGATCCTCAAAACAAGAGCTTTTCGTTCAGCCACATAGAAACTGCTTTCGCTTCCATTTACTTTCCACTCACTTTGAATGAGTCTTCAAAATCCATTCACTCAAACAAGCTTTTGGTCATGCTTCCAGATACCCTTCATTTTTATTTTGACATCCACAAAACTTAATATCTGTGAACAGCCATAAGAGTTTAAACTGTGTTGCTGGAAAAGTGCAGCAGGTCAGGCAGCATCCAAGGAGCAGGAGAATCGACGTTTCGGGCATGAGCCCTTCTTCAGGAGTGAGTGATTCCTGAAGAAGGGCTCATGCCTGAAACGTTGATTTCCCTGCTCCTTGGATGCTGCCTGACCTGCTGCACTATTTCAGCAACACAGTTTTAGCTCTGATCTCCAGCATCTGCAGTCCTCACTATCTCCTAGCCATAAGAGTTTGTCTACCTCAAAGGTAACATCAATGCAACTTATATTTGGCTATGCTATCACATAGTGTCAAAGAGATGTACAGCATGGAAACAGAACCTTCAGTCCAACCCGTCCATGCCAACCAGATATCCCAACCCAATCTAGTCCCACCTGCCAGCACCTGGCCCGTATCCCTCCAAACTCTTCCTGTTCAGAGACCCATTCAAATGCCTCTTGAATATTGCAATTGTACCAGCCTCCACCACATCCTCTGGCAGCTCATTCCAAACTTGTACCACCCTGGCTGTGAAAAAGTTGCCCTGTGGGTCTCTTTTATATCTTTTCCCTCTCACCCTAAACCTATGCCCTCTAGTTCTGGACTCCCCAACCCCAGGGAAAAGACTTTGTCTATTTATCCTATCCATGCCCCTCATAATTTTGTAACCCTCTATAAGGTCACCCCTCAGCCTCCGACGCTCCAGGGAAAACAGCCCCAGCCTGTTCAGCCTCTCCGTATAGCTCAAATCCTCCAACCCTGGCAACATTTTTGTAAATCTTTTCTGAACCCTTTCAAGTTTCACAACATCTTTCCGATAGGAAGGAGATCAGAATTGCACGCAATACTCCAATGTCTAACCAATGTCCTGAACAGCCGCAACATGACCTCCCAACTCCTGTACTCAATACTCTGACTAATAATGGAAAGCATACCAAACACCTTCTTCACTATCCTATCTACCTGCAACTCCACTTTTAAGGAGCTATGAACCTGCACTCCAAGGTCTCTTTGTTCAGCAACACTCCCTAGGACCTTACCATTAAATGTACAAGTCCTGCTAAGATTTGCTTTCCCAAAATGCAACATCTCGCATTTATCTGAATTAAATTCCATCTGCCACATCTCAGCCTATTGGCCCATCAGGTCCAGATTCTGTTGTAATCTGAGATAACCCTCTTCGCTGTCCACTACACCTCCAATTTTGGTGCCATCTGCAAACTTACTAACTGTACCTCTTATGCTCGCATCCAAATCATTTATGTAAATGACAAAAAGTAGAGGACCCTGCACCTATCCTTGTGGCACTCCACTGGTCTCAGGCTTCCAATCTAAAAAATAATCCTCCACCACCACCCTCTGTCTTCTACCTTTCAGCCAGTTCTGTATCCAAATGGCTAGTTCTCCCTACATTCCATGAGATCTAACCTTGCTAATCAGTCTCCCATGGGGAAGCATGTCGAACACCTTACTGAAGTCCATATAGATCACATCTACTGCTCTGCCCTCATCAATCTTCTTTGTTACTTCTTCAAAACACCCAATCAAGTTTGTGAGACATGATTTCCCACGCACAAAGCCATGTTGATTCTCCCTAATCAGTCCTTGCCTTTCCAAATACATGTACATCCTGTCCCTCAGGATTTCCTCCAACAACTTGCCTACAACTGAGGTCAGGCTCACTGGACCATATTTCCCTGGCTTGTCCTTACCGCCCTTCTTAAACAGTGGCACGTTTGCCAACCTCCAGTCTTCTGGCACCTCACCTGTTACTATTGATGATACAATTATCTTAGCAAGAGGCCCAGCAATCACTTCTCTAGCTTCCCACAGAGGTCTAGGGTACACCTGATCAGGGTATTTATCCACCTTTAACTAATTCAAGACATCCAGCATTTCCTCCTCTGTAATCTGGACATTTTGCAAGATGTCACCATCTATTTCCCTACAGTCTATATCTTCCATATCCTTTTCCACAATAAATACTGATGCAAAATATTCACTTAGTATCTCCCTCATTTTCTGCAGCTCGATACAAAGGCTGCCTTGTTGATCTGTGAAGGGCCCTATTCTCTCCCTAGTTACCTTTTGTCCTTAATGTATTTTAAAAATCCTGGATTCTCCTTAATTCTATTTGCCAAAACTAACTCATGTCCCCTATTTGCCCTCCTGATTTCCCTCTTAAGTATACTCCTACTTCCTTTATACTCTTCTAAGGATTCACTCAATCCCTCCTGTCTGTACCTTACGGATGCTTCCTTCTTTTACTTAACCAAACCCTCAATTTCTTTAGTCCAGCATTCCCTATACCTACCAGCCTTTCCTTTCACCCTGACAGGAATATACTTTCTCTGGATTCTCATTATCTCATTTCTGAAGGCTTCCCATTTTCCAGCCGTTCCTTTACCTGCGAAGATCTGCCTCCAATCAGCTTTCAAAAGTTCTTGCCTAATACTGTCAAAATTAGCTTTTCTACCATTAAGAACTTCAACTTTTAGATCTGGTCTATCCTTTTCCATCACTATTTTAAAACAAATAGAATTATGGTTACTGGCCCCAAAGTGCTCCCCCGCTGACACCTCAGTCACCTGCCCTGCGTTATTTCCCAAGAGTAGGTCAAGTTTTGCACCTTCTCTCGTAGGTACATCCACATACTGAATCAGAAAATTGTCTTGTACACACTTAAGAAATTCCTCTCCATCTAAACCTTGTTCACTATGGCAGTCCCAGTCTACGTTTGGAAAATTGACGTCCCCTACCGTAACCACTCTATTATTCTTAAAGATAGCTGAGATCTCCTTACAGGTTTGTTTCTCAATTTCCCTCTGACTATTGGGGAGTCTATAATACAATTCCAATAAGGTGATCATCCCTTTCTTATTTCTCAGTTCCACCCAAATAACTTCCCTGCATGTAGTTCCGGGAATATCCTCCCTCAGCACAGCTGTAATGCTACCCCTTATCAAAAATGAAACTCCTCTTCCTCTCTTGCCTCCCTTTCTATCCTTCCTGTAGCGTTTGTATCCTGAAATTAAGCTGCCATCCCTGAGCCATGTTTCTGTAATTGCTATGATATCTCAGTTCCACGTTCTGAACAATCTGCCTTTCCTGTTCGTCCCCTTGCATTGAAATCAATGCAGTTTAATTGATTAGTCCTACCTTGTCCCTGCCTGCCCTGACTGTTTGACTCACTTCTGTTCTCAACTGTTCCAGTCTCAGATTGATCTCTTTCCTCACTATCTCCCTGGGTCCCATCCCCCCACCTTACTAGTTTAAATCCTCCCGAGCAGCTCTAGCAAATTTCCCTTCCAATTTAGGTACAATCCATCCTTCTTGTACAGGTCACTTCTACCCAATGATAATATATTAATTCAATTTTAAAGTCAATGTCATGTTATAGCTTTACAGTTTAGATAGAAAATGCTGTGACAGTCTTTGAAAGCCCTCTCATGTTGGACCAGTGTACACTTCTGTCAGATATGTGAGAAACTTTATCCCAAATGCAGCAAAACAACGATGCCTTTCACCAAGTTAATAGTCCACCAGCTACAATGTTTGTTTCAGTTTATGGCCCTGACAGCAGCCTGCAGATCAGAGAGCACAGCTTTTAGGGGTCCTGGAAATGAACATCTTCAAAAACCACTACCTCTGTTCAGACCTTCTTTATACAGGTACATTTCAGAAGGTGTGGGCTGATTGCTTCTTCCCTATCACTGTTACCTCAAAGTCAGTAGGCAAAGAGGATGAGATGACCACATGGAGGAAGAAAGATCTGACAGAGAAAGTCATTCTCACCACCAGTCAAGAGGCATCTTGATGCTTGTTTCCACACCTCCTTCTGGAATGTGCCTATGCAGAGGAAGTCTGGAGAGGAATGCAGTGGTGTTTGTTGAGGTTCGTCCCGAGCAGCGCCGTGACGCGGGACTCTGTGCTCTACGGCCTGTTCCCCGGGACGCACACCGAGACGAACATCAACTGCACCTGGAGGATCATCAACTCGGTGAAGGACGCTCTCTGGGCGGTCCAAAACCTGTTGATCTTCCAGCTGAAGGAGTTGACCCCTACTGAGTGTTGCAGACTGGCACTTTCCAAGATCCAGGACCACGTGTTGAGGGATGCGATGAAGCTTGGGACAGCTGCCGCCAAGGTGCGGTGGGGAAAGACCACCGTGTAACATCTGCCTGCCTAAGAAGAACAGGAGGCCCATGCAGTCTTTTGGGGTCTGCTGACGCCTCAGCTAAAAAATGTAATTGTACAGACCTGTAAATAGGAATGATTATTCTGTTTTGGTATGCAAAAATGTGCAATATCTACATATGTATGGCGTGTCCAGTTGTATAGATCAAAGTATTTATGAATAAAATATATTTTTGAATTAAAAAAATCTTGGTTCTTGTTTGAAAGTTGTGGCAATGAAGCATTCTGCTAAACAAGGTTAACTGACTACTAAGAGATCGGGTCCTCCATCTGCAGTATCTAGGGACCTATCACTCAGTCTGATGAATGTCTGCTCGAAGATGCTTTCCCGCAAAAGATTTTCTACCAGGGACTAATCCAATGTAGGTAAAAACAATGACTGCAGATGCGGGAAACCAGATTCTGGATCAGTGGTGCTGGAAGAGCACAGCAGTTCAGGCAGCATCCAACCAGCAGCGAAATGCTGCTGGTTGGATGCTGCCTGAACTGCTGTGCTCTTCCAGCACCACTGATCCAGAAACTAATCCAATGTAGCCATTTCACCAATGACTCTGCAGCCAACAGAGGTGCAACCATTATTTTCAAGACCTTCGGAATGGGAATTTCGAATGCGAATTAATGAAACAGTCGATTGGGCTGAACATCAACAGCTAATGAAAGAGTACGGAGGACAAAACCGATGTATAGACGAACACAACCAGAGGAAACTTACGCGAATAAAATGCAAAGCAGCCTGGCGTTTTTCTTCTGGTAATTTGGTAAAAAGCTGTCCCATCTTCACAAAAGGAAGCAGACGTGCACTGCTGTGCTTGCTAAAACTGATTGAACAAGTTATTCAGGCATAACAGGAATAGATGAAATTATAAAGCTTTAGATATAGTTGTACGTTTTAAAAAATATTCATCAGCAAAGTAAATGGGCGTTTTATTACGGTTTCGCGACTCGACTGATTAGTTTTGATGTCCAAGCCTAATGGGTATCTGCTATGCACAATTTCCACGTCACTGTCCTGCAACATCAAGTTTTTTTTTCATGTGCTGAATATTTCCAGCATTCCCCATTTTAAAACTGAAGTTCCCGTGTTAAACAAGGTTAGGAATATCTACTGGATTTGAACCGAAAACGCTTCTCGGAAGGTTTGCACTGCCAAGGTGCACGGGGGGGAGTTTGCGGAAAAGTTTCTTCCCTTCGCCCCATGTGATCTTGAGAGCAATCGCAGGGAAATCCGACGATCAGAGGCGATAAACGTCGAGCTCAATGAGCCCGAGTGAAATAGCGGCGCAGAGTCTGAAACATGCCCTCACCGCAAACCTCCGGGGCAGCGGGCAGTGTTTACAGCAGCACGAGCCATTGTGTGCATCACCCTCTTGTTGCTACCTTCAGTTCCAAGGCGCCGTCACAATAAGGGGCACTGCTGCGTCAGCAGCATTCTAAAATTCCGAGACTCTTGTTGAACAGTGGTAGTGTCTCTACCTCTGAACCAGGACACCCTGGTTGTCAAGTCCTTCCTACTCCAGAGGGACATTAATATTTTATTGCAAAAATACATTTTATCATGAACAAACTTTATAAGTACAGCAGTTCTGTAAAGTCTTTGTAGAGAAAATACAAACCACTCATCAGAATTTGACATTCCTCCGAACTTTCCTGCAGTTACAAAACAAAGATGTGTTCTACTTACACAGGAACTATTTACATTAATGTTGAGGCACCAAGAGTTTGAAAACTGAATAGAACCTCATTATACTTTAGCAGAACGACCTTAGATGGTGATCTTTCTCCACTGCATCTTTGCAGCAGCTACCCCACGCATTAGGTTGTCCTTGAGCACATAGTCCTGGACTCTGAAATGTGCCTCTTCAACCCTCAGTCAATGTCAACCCTTTACACTGGAAGACCAACAAGTTTGGAGCAAACCAAAGAGCATCTTTCATCCAGTTGATGGTCCCAGAACCTGCGCCACTGCAGTCACCCGGGCCATCTTCCAGTTTATATGGAGTTCAAAGATGAACCGGGTCCGAAGGGACTCGCTATACAAAGATCTGGGCAACGGGGGATAAAATACACCCAATGCCATCCTCACCCTGATGGCCACCTTTGTGTGTGGCTGCATCAAGCTGTGCGTGGATCCCCGGTACGCAAACACCAAGTGTCACTACGTACTTAAGTTCTACCTGTCCCCGGTGTTGCGAAGGATGGGCCTGGCCTCGCTGCCACGGAACGCTCCGAGTAGTTGGACCGTTCCATATCACCTGTCCTTCGTGGAGAAGTTTATGAAGAAAAACACCTTTGGCCACAAGTCCATCAGGAAGTGGTCAGCACGTAGTGTCCTCGAGACCCTTCGGGAAAAGGAGAGGGCGGATCCTATCGAGCGGTTCCCTGAGCAGACTGTCAAAGCCATTTGGCAGGATGCCTCATCGCCAGAACTGTCCAACAAGCACCAAGACATGGCTTGGCTGGTGGTGAGAAGGGCTCTGCCTGTGAGATCCTTTATGCACGCCCGGACTCTCAGCCGCACCGCACGCTGCCCTCGAATTGGCTGCGGGGGGTGGGGGGGAAGAGACTGTCACACACCTCCTTCTGGAATGTGCCTATGCAGAGGAAGTCTGGAGAGGAATGCAGTGGTGTTTGTCGAGGTTCGTCCCGAGCAGTGCCATGATGAGGGACTCCGTGCTCCGTTCCCTGGGACGCACACTGAGACGAACATCAACTATGCCTGGAGGATCATCAATTCGGTGAAGGACGCCCTCCTGGCTGTCCGAAACCTGTTGATCTTCCAGGTGAAGGAATTGACCCCGACTGAGTGTTGCAGACTGGCACATTCCAAGGTCCAGGACTATGTGTTGAGGGACACGCTGAAGCTTGGGGCAGCTGCCACCAAGGCACGGTGGGGAAAGACCAACGTTTAAAATCTGCCTGCCTAAAGAAGAACAGGGGGCCCATGCTGTCATTTTGGGCTCTGCTGACGCCTCAACTAAATATATGGGCATATGAGGGAGAAATGCCCAGACCTGTAAATAACAAGGATAATTTCTGATCTGTGTATGTAAATGTTGACATATGTATGGCTTGACCAAATGTACAGACCATCAAATTATTTTATGATTATTTTACGAATAAAGTATATTTTTGAAATAAAAAAAAGATGGTCCTCAAGGTGCAGTGCCTGGGAACAGACTGTGCAGCACAGAGTCATCTGTCACAGAGCTGACAAACCTCAACAAAACCTCCATCTCTCTCCAGACATTTTTTTTGCAAAGGCACACTCCAGAAGAAGATGTATGACAGTCTCTGGTAGGCGCTTTGAGGGAAGTTTGAGGGAATTCCTGATGAAGAGCTTATGCCTGAAACATTGATTCTCCTGTTCCTCGGATGCTGCCTGACCGGCTGTGCTTTCCCAGCAACACACTCTAGACTCTGATCTCCAGGATCTGCAGTCCTCACTTTCTCCTATATTCCCAGCACCTTCAGATAATCTGACTTGTTGATGAAGGGGATAAAAGATTGTTTGGCCCAGTTCCCAATGAACATAGCCTCATTCTTGCTGCAATTTACCTTAGCTCCTGAGGCTGGTTTGAACTAAACACAGATGCTCAGAAGTCTGCGCACTAACAGCGGATCTGAGCAGAAAATGGTGACATCATCCACATACAAGGAGGCTTTGACCAGCAGCCTCCACTGTCTTGAATAGTCACCCCGTTCATAGAGTCATGGAGATGTACAGCAAGGAAACAGACCCTTCGGTTCAACCTGTCCATGCAGACCAGATATCCCAACCCAATCTAGTCCCACCTGCCAGCACCCGGCCCATATCCCTCCAAACCCTTCCTATTCATATACCCATCCAAATGCCTCTTAAATGTTGCAATTGTACCAGCCTCCACCACATCCTCTGGCAGCTCATTCCATACACGTACCACCCTCTGCGTGAAAATGCTGCCCAGAGATCCCTTTTATATCTTTGCCCTCACACCCTAAACCTATGCCCTCTAGTTCTGGACTTCCTGATCCCAGGGAAAAGACTTTGTCTATTTATCATATCCATGCCCCTCATAATTTTGTAACCCTCTATAAGGTCACCCCTCAGCCTCCGATGCTCCAGGGAAAACAGCGCCAGCCTGTTCAGCCTCTCCCTGTAGCTCAGATCCTCCAACCCTGGCAACATCCTTGTAAATCTTTTCTGAACCCTTTCAACTTTCACAACATCTTTCCGATAGGAAGGAGACCAGAATTGCACGCAAATTTCCAACAGTGGCCTAACCAATGTCCTGTACAGCTGCAACATGACCTCCCAATTCCTATACTAAATGCTCTGACCAATAAAGGAAAGCATACCAAACACCTTCTTCACTATCCTATCTACCTGCGACTCCTCTTTCAAGGAGCTATGAATCTGCACTCCAAGGTCTCTTTGTTCAGCAACACTCCCTAGGACCTTACCATTAAGTGTGTAAGTCCTGCTAAGATTTGCTTTCCCAAAATGCAGCACCTCGCATTTATCTGAATTAAACTCCATCTTCCAGTTCTCAGCCTATTGGCTCATCTGGTCCAGATCCTGTTGTAATCTGAGGTAACCCTCTTCGCTGTCCACTACACTTCCAATTTTGGTATCATCTGCAAACTTACTAACTGTACCTGTTATGCTCGCATCCAAATCATTTATGTAACTGACAAAAGTAGAGGGCCCTGCACCTATCCTTGTGGCACTCCACTGGTCACAGACCTCCAGTCTGAAAAACAGCCCTCCACCACCACCCTCTGTCTTCTACCTTTGAGCCAATTCTGTATTCAAATGGCTAGTTTTCCCTGTATTTCATGAGATCTAACCTTGCTAATCAGTCTTCCATGGGGAACCTTGTTGAACACCTTACTGAAGTTCATATAGATCACATTTACTGCTCTGCCCTCATCAATCTTCTTTGTTACTTCTTCAAAAAACTCAATCAAGTTTGTGAGACATGATTTCCCACGCACAAAGCCATGTTGACTATCCCGGATGAGTCCTTGCCTTTCCAAATACATGTACATCCTGTCCCTCAGGATTCCCTCCAACAACTTGCCCACCACCGAGGTCAGCCTCATGGTCTATAGTTCCCTGGCTTGTCTTTACCGCCCTTCTTAAACTGTGGCACATTTGCCAACTTCCAATCTTCCGGCACCTCACCTGTGACGATCGATGATACAAATATCTCAGCAAGAGGTCCAGCAATCACTTCTCTAGCTTCCCACAGACTTCTTGGGTACACCTGATCAGGTCCTGGGCATTTATCCACCTTTAACCGTTTCAAGACATTCAGCACTTCCTCCTCTGTAATCTGGACATTTTGCAAGATATCACCATCTATTTCCCTACAGTCTATATCTTCCATATCATTTTCCACAGTAAATACTGATGCAAAATATTCATTTAGTATCTCCCCCATTTTCTGAGGCTCCACACAAAGGCCGCCTTGCTGATCTTTGAGGGGCCCTATTCTTTCCCTAGTTACCCTTTTGTCCTTAATATATTTGTAAAAACCCTTTGGATTCTCCTTAATTCTATTTGACAAAGCTATCTCATGTCCCTGTTTTGCCCTCCTGATTTCCCTCTTAAGTATACTCCTACTTCCTTTATACGCTAAGGATTCACTTGATCTCTCCTGTCTATAACTGACATCTGCTTCCTTCTTTTTCTTAACTAAACCCTCAAATTCTTTAGTCATCCAACATTCCCTATACCTACCAGCCTTCCCTTTTACCCTGACAGGAATATATTTTCTCTGGATTCTTGTTACCTCATTTCTGAAGGCTTCCCATTTTCTAGCCGTACCTTTACCTGCACATTTCAAGCTTGCATTCTTCCTGAATGCTCTGTGCAATACACAAGCAAGGCAGGACTCAGTGGGTAGCCTTGCCTGGCCCCAGATTTGATTAGAAAGCTTTCCCAATCTGACCCTGAGATTCAGGAAATCCTTTTATGTCAAACCGTGTGCCAAAAAGCCCACAGACAGCACAGTCTCCCAGTTGTTCCTTTGATTGTGATTGCACTACTGATGCTGGTGAACAGCAGTCAAAGCCAATTGAAGATTCCTTTCCCAAAGCCCATTTGGGAGAGAACATCCCCCATGTAGGTGTGTGAAAGCCTGCCAAAGGCATTCTCCTGGTCCAGACTGGTGAACCATGGTGTTTACTCACCCACCCCCCCCCCCCAAACATCCTGCACAACAGGTGTTTTTACCTGCACATAGGTGATCATATTCCTGAGGAACACAACACTTCTTCCTGCCCAGTACAGCACAGGTTTTGTTAGGGGGAATCACCAATCCCAGAGCAGACCTAACCTATATGGCAATGACCTCAGATAGGATTTTGTAATCCACATTTGACATTGGTCATCAATTTCTAATTTCCTCCCTCTCACCCTTCCACTTGTAGATGAGGGGGATGATACTCTTCTTCATGGATTTGCAAATGCTACCGGCTAAAAACATACTGTTCTACTCCTCCAGCAGGATCCGGCCAATCAAGACCCAGAGAATTGAATACAACTCAGCTGGAAAGTTGTCAGTTCCAGGAATATTACTCTTCTCAAAGTACTGGAGGGCCTTGGTTAGATCATCCTGAGATAACAGCTACTCCAATATTTCCAGTGTGCTGTCGTCTAAGAACTTGTGATAGAGGACAGGAATGACTGGGAGGCCTCAGGATATCAACTGAGGTGATGTTATACAGCCATCCTCTTCATTCAAGCTGCTGATCATAAAGTTCTCCCAATGCACCTTCTGGAAAAATGAAGTCGAGGACGTCTCATCCTGCTTCATGTTACGGATCCTGGAACAGAGGTTTATCATGGAGGCCTCTGAGGCAAAGAGCAAGGCTTGCTTGCTCTTCACCTACTGGAGATATTCCTTGACACTGATTCCCATTGTCTGTCGTAGGAGTGGTTTTCCTTTTCTGGAGTTAGGACAGTTTTCCCATCTCTATGTCTCATCTCCTGGACACTTTGAGAGTGAAGGACCTCTTGATGCTGCTTGGCTTCTTTAACTGTTTCTATCAGGAATCCATCAGCCCTTTGAGATCGCCCAACTGTATCAACAATGCAGTTGAAGTCACCAACCAGAATGACTGACATGAATGTTTCCAAGAGCAGTGGGAGCTGTTGTAGGATGGCCAAAAGCACACTCTTTACTGCTGGGGGTTAAACATTAGTTACTGTCAGGAGAACATTTGTGTACATAACATCTGCTATGAGGTGCCCACCCAACACCTCCTTAGCCTTGGAGATGGTGAAATCGCCTCCTCACAGCAGAATATCCAGGTTAGACTATGTAATCCCCCTCTGCAATGTCCTTGTTTTTCTGCAAGCCTTGCACTGCTTTTGTTTTCTTTCTGGAATCCTCAGCAATCCAAGATGAAATGCTGCACAATAAACATCTGATTTTCTGGCATATCTTCTTCACAGTCACCATGACTGTGTTCTAGGCTCCCTGGCCTGGGGCTTGGATGCTTGCAGCAGTCATAACTCTGGTTGGCTGGGCACTAAATTGGCATTTGGCTGAAGCCAACATAAAAATGCACCAATAGTGCAGTTCAGCTCAACTGATGATTCTATGTCCAATCACAATCCAGTGGTGATCTCAAAACTCTGTGATGACTTGCAACTTGGAGTAGGCTGAGAAACTCCACAGGTGTATAATAACATCGTGAATAGATTGATTTGAAAATATCACCATGAAGTAGATACCTAAGCCACGTGAAAGAGTGTTGGCAAAAATCAACCGTCAGCAGACTGCTGGTGATTAAAACACACAAATATTGATTACAATAATAAAAACAGCCATGGGTTTTTGTATTAGAGGCCAACGTCCCAAACTGTTACTTATAACATATCTTTTATTTTCCAGGTTTATATCTATGGCAGATGCCAGTGATTCAAATTGAAATCCGGCACCTATGACGATAATTAAGGAAGGCGTCATACAAAATTATACTCTACTTGCTACATCAACTCTGTTTCTCTCCCCAAAGATGCTGCCTGAGCTGCTGAGTATTTTTGGCATTTTCTATTTATATTTCAGATTTACAGCATCGACAGTATTTTGCTTTTATTACAGTGTCTGTAAACAGGCCTGGGCATTCCCTGTAAGTGACCATCCATCAACACAGTTAATAATGACCAATTAAACTTTGTTTGGGGGTAATATTAGTTGGATGAATATGCTCAAGGGTTGTCCGTTCTACTCCTGTGTTGTCACAGCCATTTCCATTGCACATGATCTTTAATACCCATTTGAATCACTTTACAATTGACTGGTGCTTCAGTTTAGTGTCTTATTTGAAGAACAGCACAGTCATCAGGCTGTGTCAGTAACAGAAACTGACATTCCTTTAGATTATGCACAGATGTATGGATAAGAACATTTTAATGGTGCATTTTCACTTATATTCTAATTTCCAAACCAATGTTAAAATGTGTAAAAAGACAGCTAGTTGAAAACCCATTGCTGTTGGAAGATGCAAGGGCTCTGCTTTTTATTTCTTCACCAGGCATGGTTGCCAAAAGGTACCTAGTAGAGTCAGAGTTTGAACTGATGTCTCTCCACAATTTGCTGTGATGTATTGAGAAACTAAGCAATGAATTTATTTTCTGGTGTTTTTAGTAAACTGAAAAGATATCAACTGTAAAATTATAGATTCACTACATGCTTAGTCAATACAACGTATTGAGGCAAAGATCACATTCTACAATATATAGGTATTTGCAATCTAAATCAAGGTCAACATGACCTTGTGGCAGAATGTACAAGGGGTAACTTAAAAAGGAAGTTAGGAAAGCATAAAGCAATCATGACAGAATAAACGTCCGACAAAATAAAGGAAACCCTAAGTTATACATTAAGTGTAAAAGGATAATGAGGGAAACAATACAGCCCATTTACAGACCACAATGATGATTTGTAATGGAGCCAAAGGACCACATAGGGTTCTAAATGAATATTTTCAGTCAATGACAGGACTGTGATATACCTATAGAAATTATCATAAACAGAGATGAAGTTCTGAGTAGTCTAACAGGCTTAAAAGTAGATAAATATCCAGGGCAGGATGAAAGGTAATGGAGGCTGTTGAGTAAGGCAAGAAATGAAATAGCTGTAAACAGGCCTGGGCATTCCCTGTAAGTGACCATCCATCAACACAGTTAATAATGACCAATTAAACTTTGTTTGGGGGTAATATTAGTTGGATGAATATGCTCAAGGGTTGTCTGTTCTACTCCTGTGTTGGGTCAGCCAATAATTGGCTGCCAATAATTCAATACCTCTCTGGCTACAGGAGAAGTGCAAGGGTGAGCAATATAGTGCAATTATCCAAGAAAGAAGCATGGGCAAAACCAAGAAACTGGAAGCCTGTCAATGTCAGTGATGAGAAACTATAGGAAGCAATTCTAAGGGATAGAATTAATCTGCACTGGGAGAGGATGGGATTAATCAAGAACAATCAGCATTTTTTTTAAAAGGGGAGATCATGTCTGACCAACCTTGATTGAGTTTTTTGTAGTAGTAATCAGGTGTATAGATGACAGCAACACATTCAATGTAGTCTACATGGACTTCAGCAACGCTTTTGATAAAGTCCCCCATGGGAGATTGCTGGCAAAGGTACGACTCCATGGGATTTTTCTGTTTTTCAGCAGCAGCAGCAACTCGAGGGGCCTGCTGGGAACGGTGAGTCACTGATTTGAGCCTTTAAAAATTTACCATGAGCACGGGAGTCCTCCATTTCTGTATTTCAGTGGCAGCAGCAACTCAAAAGGCAGGAGCTTGCACCAGGGGCCTGCTGGGAGCGGTGAGTCACTGATTTGAGCTTTTAAATTTGAAGTCAGAGAGCAGAGGTTTCTGGGAAAGGAGGGACTTCTTAAATTTATTTTTGTCTTGCTATATAAGTCAGTATTTTCTCAACCTGAGACCCCACCTAACCACCTCCTCTAACCTTAAAGATCAGGGGCATATCAGGTAAGCGTTTTTTTAAATTTTGTGACCAGGGGACTAACAGGGATGGCAGTGCAGGGAGAGCAATGTTCCTCCTGCATGATGTTTGAGGTCAGGGACGCCATTAGTGTCCCATCCAAGTACATCTGTAGGAAGTGCACCCAACTCTTGCTCCTCCAAGACTGTGTTAGGGAGCTGGAGCTGGATGAACTTCGGATCATTCGGGAAGCAGAGGCTGTGATAGATAGGAGTTACAGGGAAGTAGTTAATCATAGGCAAGAAGAAAACTGGGTGACTGTTCGAAAGGGGAAAAAAACAGTCAGTGGAGGGATCCCCTGTATGGTACCACTGAAAAACATGTCTACCATTTTGGGTACTGTTGAGGGGGACGATTTACCAGGGGCAAGCAGTAGGGGGCAGGTCTCTGGCACAGAGCCTGTCTCTGTTGCACAGAAGGGAAGGAGGGAAAGGAGGAGAGTGTTAGTCATTGGGGACTCAATAGTTAGAGACTAAGATAGAAGGTTTGTTGGAACAAACAAGACTCACGGTTGGTGTGTTGCCTTCCAGGTGCCAGGGTCCATGATATTTTGGATCGTACCTTTGGGGTCCTGAAGGGAGAGGGTGATCAGCCTCAAATCGTTGTCCATGTAGGTGCCAACGACATAGGTAGAAAGAGGGATAGGGATGTAAGGCAGGATTTCAGGGAGCTAAGGTGGAAGCTGAGAGCTAGAACAAACAGAGTTGTTATCTCTGGTTTGTTACCTGTGATACGTGATAGCGAGGCAAGGAATAGGGAGAGATATTAGCTGAACACGTGGCTGCAAGGAAAGTGCATGAGGGAGGGTTTCAGGTTTTTGGATAATTGGAACTCATTCTGGGGAAGGTGAGACTTGTACAAACAGGACGGTCTTCACTTGAACCAGAGGGGTACTAATATCCTGGGTGGGAAATTTGCTGGTGCTATTCAGGTGGGTTTAAACTAGCTCAGCAGGGAGATGGGAACCAGAGGTGTAGCTGCAGTGCACAGGAGGATGACAGTAGGAAGGACAGGGACAGGATTTCACTGCCACAGGAATGTGCTGGCAGACAGCAAACTGGTTTGAAGTGTGTCTACTCCAATGCCAAAGTATCCGAAATAAGGTAGGTGAGCTTGCAGCATGGATAGGTAGGTGGGACTTTGATGTTGTGGCCATTTCAGAGACATGGATAGAGCAGGGTGAGGAATAGATGTTGCAGGTTCCAGGGTTTAGATCTTTCATTAAAAAGGACTTGTATACTGAAGTAGTGTGGGCTGAGGTTAGAAACACCAGAGGAGAGCTCACACTGCTTGGAGTTTTTTTATAGGCCTCCGCAGAGTTCCAGGGAGGTGGAAGAGAGGATTAGCAAAATTATTTTGAGTAGGAGTGAAAGGAACAGCGTGGTCATTATGGGAGACTTTAACTTCCCCAACACTGATTGGAAATGTTATAGCTCTAGTATGTTGGATGGATCAGTTTTTGTCCAATGTGTACAGGAGGGTTTCCTGACACAGTATGTCGAAGGGCCAACAAGAGGGGAGGCCACACTGGATCTGGTGCTTGGTAATGAACCAGGCCAGGTGTTTGATTTAGTTGTAGTTGAGCACTTTGAAGAGAGTGACCATAATTCAGCTATGTTTAGTTTAGTGATGGAAAGGGATAGGTACATGCCACAGGTCAAGCGTTATCGATGGGACAAGGGCAATTATAATGCGATTAGGCAAGAATTAGGATGCATAGAATGGGGTAGCAAAATGCAGGGGATGCAGACAATCGAAATGTGGAGCTGGTTTAAGGTACAGATATTGCATGTCCTTGATAGGTATGTCCCTGTCAGGCAAGGAGGAAGTGATAAGGTAAGGGAATCGTGGTTTACTACATAAATTGCATCTCTTGTTAAGAAGAAGAAGGAGACTTATGTGTTGATGAGGCAAGATGGTTCAGATGAGGCGATGGAGAGTTACAGATCAGCTAGGAAAGAGTGAAAGAGAGAGTTAAGAAGAGCAAAGAGAGCACACAAGCAGTCTTGAGCGAATAGAATAAAGGAGAACCCTAAAGCTTTTTCGAGGTACATGAGGAATAAAAGGATGATTAGGGTAGGAATAGGGCCAGTCAAAGACAGAAATGGGAAGTTGAGTGTGGACCCTATAGAGATCGGAGAGGTGCTAAATGAACATTTCTCATCGGTGTTCACGCAGGAAAAGGAGGATATTGTACAAAAGAATGAGATACAAGATATTAGACTAGAAAGGATGGAGATTAGTTATGCACAGGTGTTATCAATTGCAGGAGTGAAAGTAGACAGGTCCCCTGGGCCAGATGGGATTTATCTGAGGATTCTCTGGGAAGCTAGTGAGGAAACAGCAGAGCCTTTGGCTTTGATATTTGAGTCATCATTGTCTACAGGTTTAATACCTGAGGACTGGAGGATTGCAAATATTGTGCCCTTGTTCAAGAAGTGCAGCAGAGATGACCCGGGTAATTATAGACCAGTGAGCCTTACGTCCGTTGTAAGAAAGGTTTTGGAAAGAATTATAAGAAATAAGATTTATAATCATCTAGCAAGCAACAATTTGATTTTGGATAGTCAACATGATTTCGTCAAGGGCAGGTTGTGTCTCACAAACCTCATTGAGTTTTTTGAGAAGGTGACCAAGCATGTGAATGAGGTAGGGCAGTTGAAATGGTATACATGGACTTCAGTAAAGCCTTTGATAAGGTTCTACATGGTAGGTTGATGGAGAAAATGCAGAGACATGGAATTGAGGGTGATTTAGCAGTTTGGATTAGAAACTGGCTTTCTGAAAGAAGGCAGCGAGTGGTAGTTGATGGAAAATATTCAGTCTGGAGTCCAGTTACTAGTGGTGCGCCACAAGGATCTGTTTTGGGACCACTGCTGTTTGTAATTTTTATAAATGACTTAGACGCAGGCACAGGTGGATAGATTAGTAAATTTGCAGACAACACTAAAGTCGGTAGAGTACTGGACAGTTCGGAAGAATGTTACAGGTTGCAAGGGGACTTGGATAAACTGCAGAATTGGGCTGAGAAGTGGCAAATGGAGTTCAATGCAGCTAAATGTGAGGTGATGCACTTTGGGAAGAATAACAGGAAGGCAGATTTACTGGCATGTTACCTGGGCTGAAGAATTTTAGTTATGAAGAAAGATTGAATAGGAGTGGGATTATTTTCTTTGGAAGGACATGACTGAGATACACAAAATTATAAGGGGCATACATAGGGTAGACAAAGGAATTTTTCTTCTTGGAGGAGGGATGAAGGACTGGGGGCACAGATATAAGGTAATCGGCAGAAGGTTTAGAGGGGATGTGAGTGAAAACTCTTCACTCAGAGTGTGGTGTGAATCTGGAACTCACTGTCTGTGAGGTGGTCGAGGCAGAAACCCTCATAACATTTAAGAAATACAGTATTTATACGTATGCTTATAATGCCAAAGCATATAATGCAATGGATTCTGCATTAGTGTGGTGCTGGAAAAGCACAGCATTCAGGCAGCATCAAAGGAGCAGTAAAATCGACATTTCGAGCAAAAGCCCTTCATCAGGAATACAGACAGACTGCCTGAAAGGTGGAGAGATAAATGCGAGGAGGGTGGGGGTGGGGAGAAAGTACCATAGAGTACAATAGGTGAGTGGGGATGGGGATGAAGGTGATAGGTCAGGGAGGAGGGTGGGAAAGGTAACAAAGAGTACAATGGGTGGATGGGGGTGGGATGAAGGTGATAGGTCAAAGAGGAGGGTGGAGTAGATAGATGGAAAAGAAGATAGGCAGGTAGGACAAGTCATGGGGACAGTGCTGAACTGGAAGTTTGGAACTGGGGTGAGGTGGGGGAAGGGGAAGTGAGGAAACTGTTGAAGTCCTCATTGATGCCCTGGGGTAGAAGTGTTCCAAGGCGGAAGATGAGACGTTCTTCCTCCAGGCATTGGGTGGAGAGGGAGTGGTGGTGGAGGCGGCCCAGGACCTCCATGTCCTCGGCAGAGTGGGAGGAGGAATTGAAATGTTGGGCCACAGGGAGGTGTGGTTGACTGGTGTGGGTGTCCCAGAGATGTTCCCTAAAGCGCTCTGCTAGGAGGCGTCCAGTCTCCCCAATGTAGAGGAGACTGCATCGGGAGCAACAGATACAATAAATGATATTGAATGGATGTGACCAGCGCTCCTCAAACATTCCAGAAGATTCCCCCAGCCTCTGGAACTGCTCGGACGCCATTAGCCATGCAGCTGGTGCAGCCACTATCCCCACACTGATTGAAGACATCAATTCCGCCCCCATTATGGCCGCTTCCACAGCCACTTGCACCCCTCACAGTTCCTCATGCACCACAGGTGACATCACTTCCGTCTCTCACATCATCGCAGACACACTCTGACTTCAGCCCCCCATACTGCCGTGATTGCCACCACTTCCACCCCCACCAACGCCACTCACCTGCATTCTGCTGACATGCCCACCCCGCCCAGAGATCCCACTGTCACCATCCCCACCCCCCCAGAATCTGAGAGGAATACCACCCCTGCTCATGGATCCACCCCCATTCCCCCCACCACCACACCCACTCCAATTATAGGCTCCACACCCACTCCCAGCTCCACATCAGATCCCAGCTCCCAGCCCTGCCAAGTTTTCACCATTAAACCCCCTCCTCACTGAGGACGAATGATTAGGCTTCAGCAAAGGACACACCTTCATCCCCCTCCTCTCACGCATCAATGAATTTAATACACGCCGTGATGTCGAACAATTCTTCCGCCGCCTCCGCCTCAGTGCTTACTTTCACAATCAGGACTCCCGCGCACCTTCCGAGGACCCCTTCACTCGCCTCCAATACACTCCACTCACCTGGACACCCTGTGCTGGCCTATTACTTCCCCTTGGCCTCTTCATTTCCAACTGCCGCCGGAACATTAACCACCTCAATCTGTCTACCCATCTCCTCCACTCCAACTCTCACCCTCACAATGCACTGCCCTCTAATCCCTTTGCTCCAATCCCGACCTCACCATCAAGCCAGCAGATAAAAAGGGCGCAGTGGAAGTCTGGCGCACTGACCTCGACACCACTGAAGCCAGATGCGAACTCGAGGACACCACCTCCTACCACCCCCTTGACCATGACCCCACCTCCCATCACCAAACCATCATCTCCCAGACCATACAGAGTCTCATCACCTCAGGAGATCTCCCACCCACAGCTTCCAACCTCATAGTCCGGGAACCCCGCACTACCCGGTTCTACCTCCTTCCCAAGATCCACAAGCCTGACCACCCTGGCTGACCCATTGTCTCAGCATGCTCCTGCCCCACTGAACTCATTCATACATACCTCGACAATGTCCTATCCCCCCTAGTCCAGGAACTCCCCACATATGTTCGAGACACCACCCATGCTCTCCACCTCCTCCAAGACTTCCGTTTCCCCCTCCCCCAACGCCTCATCTTCATCATGGATATCCAGTCCCTCTACACCTCAATCTGCCATGACCAGGGCCTCCAAGCCCTCCATTTCTTCCTCTCCCAATATCCCCAACAGTACCCTTCCACTGACACTCTCATTTGTTTGGCCGAACAATTTCTCCTTCGAATCTTCCCACTTCCTCCAGACCAAAGGGGTAGCCATGGGCACTCATATGGGCTCCAGCTATGCCTGTCACTTTGTTGGCTACGTAGAACAGTCCATCTTCCGTAGTTACATCGGCACCACTCCCCATTCTTCCTCCGCTACACTGATGACTGCATTGGCGCCACCTCGTGCTCCCGTGAGGAGGTTGAGCAATTCATCAACTTCATCAACACATTCCACCCTGACCTTAAATTCATCTGGACCATCTCGGACACCTCCCTGCCCTTCCTGGACCTCTCCATCTCCATTAACGATGACCAATTTGACACTGACATTTTTTACAAACCCACCGACTCCCACAGCTACCTGGTTTACACTTCTTCCCACCCTACCTCCTGCAAAAATGCCATCCTGTATTCTCAATTCCTCCACCTCTGCCGTATCTACTTCCAAGAGGACCAGTTCCACCGCAGAACACACCAGATGGCCTCCTTCTTTAGAGACTGCAATTTCCATTCCCACGTGGTTAAAGATGCCCTCCAATGCATCTCACCGACATCCTGCACCACTGCCCTCAGACCCCATCCCTCCAACCGTAACAAGAACAGAACCCCCCTGGTGCTCCCCTTCCACCCTACCAACATTCACATAAACCAAATCATCGGTCGACATTTCCGCCACCTCGAAATGGACCCCACCACCAGCGATATATTTCCCTCCCCATCCCTTTCCGCCTTCCACAAAGACCGTTCCCTCTGTGACTACCTGGTCAGGTCAACGTCCCCCTACAACCCACCCTTCCATCCTGACACCTTCCCCTGCCACTGCAGGAATTGCAAAATCTGTGCCCATACCTCCTCCCTCACCTTAATCCAAGACCCTAAGGGAGCCTTCCACATCCATCAAGGTTTTACCTGCACATCAACCAATATCATTTATTGTATCCGTTACTCCCGATGCAGTCTCCTCTACATTGGGGAGACTGGACGCCTCCGAGCAGAGCGCTTTAGGGAACATCTCTGGGATACCCGCACCAATCAACCACACTGCCCTGTGGCCCAACATTTCAACTCCCCCTCCCACTCTGCCGAGGACATGGAGGTCCTGGGTCTCCTTCACCGCCGCTCCCTCACCACCCGATGCCTGGAGGAAGAACGCCTCATCTTCCGCCTCGGAACACTACAACCCCAGGGCATCAATGTGGATTTCAACAGTTTCCTTATTTCTCGTTCCCCCGCCTCACCCCAGTTCTAAACTTCCAGATCAGCACTGTCCCTATGACTTGTCCTACCTGCCTTTCTTCTTTTCCACCTATCCACTCCACCCTCCTCTCTGACCTATCACCTCCATCCCACCCCCATCCACCCATTGCACTCTTTGTTACCTTCCCCCGCCCTCCTCCCTGACCTATCACCTTCATCCCCACCCCCACTCACCTATTGTACTCTATGGCACCCCCATCCTCCTCTCATTTATCTCTCCACCCTCCAGGCACTCTGCCTGTATTCCTGATGAAGGGCTTTTGCCCGAAACGTCGATTTTACTGCTCCTCAGATGCTGCCTGAACTGCTGTGCTTTTGCAGCACCACTCTAATCCAGACTTTGGTTTCCAGCATCTGCAGTCCTTGTTTTTACCTATGTACTGCAAAGGACCAAGTCCTAATAAAGAGAACGACAACGGTTAAGTGATTGTTTTGACTGGTGCAGATTAGGCCAAAGGACCTTTTCCTATATTGTAGATCTTGTGACTCTATGACGTCTTGGACAAGAATTAATTGTCTAAATACTCTCTAACCACCACAATTATTTCAAAATAGAAAAACTGTAAATATTCTAGCTCTGCCCAACCTTAATATGCAGCATCAGGAAATGGACGTTTTGGGTGTAATTCTTCTTCACGACTGAGCGTGCGTGTGATGGGGAGCTGCAGATAAAGGGGTGCGGGGCAGGGAGGTCAGGTCGAGGGTATGACCCTGTTGGTCAATAGGAGGAATGAATCCAGATGGTGGTGAGAAGTAAGGGTCGATGAAAGGAATGAAAGGAAGGGGCAAGGGGCTGGGAAGGGAGATTATTTGACTTTGGAGAACTCAATGTTGAGTCCTCTGGGCTGCAGGCTGCCCAGGCAGAAGATGAGGTGTTGTTCCTCCAATTTGTGGTTTGATTCATTCCGACAAAGGAGGACGACAAGGGTGGTCATGTCAGAAAGGGGAATTAAAACGGATGGTGACTGGGAGGTCAGATCAGCCCCTGTGGGCCCGGCTGAGATGCTCATGTCCGTCTTCCACCTGGGAAACCTACAGCCCGGAGAACTCAACATTGAGTTCTCCAATTTCAAATAGCGTCCCTTCCCATCGCCAGACTCCTTTCCCATAACCTCTCATCGACCCTTAGTTCTAGCCACCGACTGGATTCATTCCCCCCATTGATCAACCAGGTTGTACCCTCTACCTGTGTTCACCTATCCCCACCTCACCACCCTGCCTTCCCACTCCCTTTATTTGCAGCTCCCCATACGCCCAACCCCAGTCCTGAAGAAGAGTCACACCTGAAACATTGACTTCTCCACCTCCTGTTGCTGCCTTATTCCAGCCTCCTGCTTGTCTACCTTGGATTCCAGCATCTGCAGTTTTTTTGTTTCCAACTTTAAAATACAGCTATACATTTCACAACAGTTTACATTTTTACAGCACTCATTCATTCAAGAAAAAAAATTCCGCACTTTACATTAAAGCAAAAAATAAACAACAAATGCAAAAGAAAGGTTGAAGTGATTAGAGGATGAACAAAAGAAATAGTTCAATAGAATTTTTTGAGGGGGCTTACATTTAGGGAGCTAAACAGTAGAAGTAATGTTAAAGGAGAACTCATCATGGTGGTGTGGCAGAAAAGAGGGTCAAATGAAAGGTCTATCGTTCATGAAGGAGTAATACGTCTGGAGGTGACTGGTATTGAGTTAGATGAGGACATGGAGACACTTTAATGGTGACAATTTTAAAGTCAATTCTGAGTAGTACAAGGGGCCTGTGGAGTTCAGAATAACTGAGAGCAATGAAAACATGGGTTGCTATAGTTACGAATTGTTAAATATGTGGAAAATTAAGATTGATTGGAAAAGCATAATAAATGACCTATTGTTTCAGAGGTTAGTAATGTTGCCTACGTGGATGAGTGAACGTAGAATGAAAGCTTGAATCTGGATTCACTAGAATAGTGGTGTGGAGTATATTTATCACAAATTTTAATCTATAATTAATGAGGTGTTACTGCTGATCAGTGAACTAAATCAAAATCACTTAAAATGAAAGGTCTTAAATAAGGCAAGTATAAATTTTGATTCAGTTTGCATTATAAACCATTAGGCATCAGTATTTTGATAGATTTGATCATACTGACAGTGGTTTGATGTCAATGAACTTTTTTCTATTTAATAAAAACACGATTCTCAATCGTGTTATCCCAAATTCACCCAAAAAGGATGTGCAGAGTCGCTCAATTGTTAATGTGTGTAGAACTTCTTTGCAACTCATAAACCTAAATGTTATTAGTTACACTTACACGGTCCAAAACTGCCTCTTCTTCCAGACGATTGACCACCAGAAGGTTGAAAGAGTCTTTATCCATGACCTGAACTAATACTGTTAAGTGAGACTCACAGCAAGCTGAATGGGCCACGAAGGCAAACATTTGAATTAGTTATCTAGTGAGTGGATTAGTTATCTGGCTAGTGGATTAGTTAGTGAATCTATTATCTAGTTACTGGGTTAGTTAGATAATGAATTAATTACCTCTGTAGCCAGGATATACATTACCGCATTAGTAATTTGGTTCTCTAGTTAACAAATTACTGAGCGATTTCGTGAATTGGTTAGTTCGTGGATTCGCTAGTTAGTAAGCTCTGGGTGCTTTCAGCCACAAGTTGCTGGTGTGGCGCCTGTCTCCACCTCCTGGGGAAGCCGTTGTCAATGGAGACCCGCAGACACGGCAACCACTTTATCACCAGTCCTCATTCGAAATGAAAGAGTGAGCTTCCCCGTGTGCGTGTATTTTTTTTTGTTTCCCCACCCCTTACAGCTTGCAGTTATCCTGATTTTGATCCTCAGCCGACAGCTCCACTCGACCACAGCGCGAACATCGTTTCCGCCCGTTCAGGCAGTCCGCCCGGGCGGCTCCGGGGAGGGAGGAGGGGGTCCTGTTCCGCTTCCTTCTCGACAGGCAGTGCAGCGGGGCAGCCCCGGCTCTCAGGACCCGGTTGTTAGGGGCCGAGGCAAGATGGCGGATGTGCTGAGCGTACTGCGTCAATACAACATCCAGAAGAAGGAGATTGTGGTGAAGGGGGACGAGGTCATCTTCGGAGAGTTTTCCTGGCCGAAGAATGTGAAGACGAATTATGTGATCTGGGGGTGAGTGGTGTCCGCCCGGGTGCCGCGTGGATGGACGGGTGGATGTGCAGGGTGGGAGGTAAACACTGGGATGGTGGGGGAAGGTGCACTCCGGGGTGAGGAGTTGAGTGGAGTTTGAGCAGCATGTGCGGGGGTCAGTGGAGCTGCTGGCGGGCAACTGTCGTCAATTTCACTGATCACGTCGCCAAACAAGTCCCCTCCAGCGTCAACTATAAATAGAAAACGCAGGGAATTGTGTTTGCTTGTTTAACACAGACAGCAGCCGTGGGTTGGGAAAAGTGACACTAGTATCACTCTTTCACAACAACGAAAAAAAACTACTGATCAAAGCGATCTCGCCTCTGTCTGAGTAAACTCGGCGAAAAGGCTATTGGCGCAAACTTTTCTCGACTTTTTTTTTTCAATTTTTCTCAAGGAGTTTGCATGACTTTAAATTGATCGAAGCTTTTACCTTTATACAAACTCACGCGATCTTGTTTTGCACTGAGATGGTGTAGCCGAGGTTTTTCGTGTGCAAAGACTTTCCATCCACCAAATGAATGCGTTGTAGTTACATTTGTTATAAACTTCCGATTGTCGGATGAGATGTTGAAACGAATTGCTATGTGCCACTTCCGGTCGCTCTGTTTCTTTTTAAGGGTTGTTTAGCATTATGGAAGAAGAGTGTACTTTCCATATGCTGGTTAATATTATTGATTGGGAAATGCAGTAGCCCATGTGTTTCATTGCGTAATAGATACTGCTGAAAACTAAATACATTAAGTGATTTTGAGGTATTGAAATTATTCAAAAAGAAACTGATGCTTTAGTGAACCAGGTAATTCACGTTTCCAGAACATTCAAACAGCTTCCTAAGTAATTTTGAGAAAATTTCAAAACTAGGCCACGTGATTATTTGATATGGAGTGCACTTTCTGGATGAATATGGAACATATGGATGAACGGCTGAGGATCCTGGGATTATATTCATTAGAGTTAAGAAAGTTGAAAGGAATTCTAATATAAACTTACAAGATAATGCATGGCTTAGAAAGGGTGGACACTCGGAAATTGTTTCTGTCAGGAAGGATATTAGGACCTGTGGTCACAGCCTTAGAATTAGAGGGGGTCAATTTAGAACAGAAATGAGGAGACATTTCTTCATCCAGAGAGTGGTGGACCTGTGGAATTCATTGCCACGGAGCGCAGTGGAGGCCGGGACGTTAAATGTCTTCAAGGCAGAGATTGAAAAATTCTTGGTCTCGCAAGGAATTAAGGGCTACGGGGAGAGTGTGGGTAAATGGCAGTGAAATGCCCATCAGCCATGATTGAATGACGGAGTGGCCTCGATGGGATGAATGGCCTCACTCCTACTCTTATGTCGTGGTCTTTCTCATCATAGGATACATTCCAATTACAATATTGAAGCCAGATAATTAAGTATGTACAGAGTCTCTGGTGTTTGCAGGAATACAGCTGAAATTGTAGCTTCCTAGAAATTTAGTACATGATATTTTCTTGCTGTTTTGATAGCACAAGCACCCTTCTTGGGAAGCAACTTCGACATTGATTTGGAATCATTGTCAATTGCAGAAAGGACAGCAATATCAATAGCAGCTGGTGGTTGAACCCAAAAGATTGGGTGCAGCGGACGAGAGAGACGTTGGACATGTCATCAAACCCAGGACTGTCTATCATTGATTCTGATCTTTGTGTTACTCTCTTGGCTTTATCAGCCTGTGTGTTGTATGTTCAGATAGGTCTTGGAAGAATTTAAGTTTGCATTCTTAGGAGTGGAAATAGCTGTTACTGTATTGTAAAGCTGATTTTACATAAAACTGTTTAGTTCTACATTCTGTACAGCTCATAAAAAGAGCATTCCTCCTTTGATGTATTGTTAAAAGCACATCAGTAATGCTTGTATATTTTTTTCAATGAGAGATACCTGTTTTTATTTACTCCATTTCTGAAGTAGAACAATTAAGTGTGTGGGTGTGAACCTTTTCCCTAGTCTTACTTGTTGGGATTCTGGTACAAAACTTGAACATGATGAAGAGCTCTTAAGTGGTGCCTGTATGGTGGACTGCAGTTCTCGGTGGTAGGTAGTAGATGAGGGCTTGGAGGATCTGTTGGTAGAGCGCTTTTGCTTTTGGTTATAACTTAGATGACAATGGAGCCCTGCTGCAGAAAATTATTTATGGTATGTAAATTTGTATGAGAACTGTGAGCAAAAAAAAGACATGAATGTCATAGAGTCATAGAGATGTACAGCACGAAAACAGACTCTTTGATCCAACTTGTTCATGCTGACCAGATATCCTAACCTAATCTAGTCCCATTTGCCAGTACCTGGCCCATATCCCTCCAAACCCTTCCTAGTCATATACTCATCCAGATGCCATTTAAATGCTGTAATTATACCAGCCTCCACCACTTTCTCGGGTAACTCACTCCATATGTGCACCACCCTCTGCATGAAAAAGTTGCCCCTCAGGTCCCTTTTATATCTTTCCCCTCTCACCCTCTGGTTCCGGATTCCCCCACCCCACCCCATCCTATCCATGCCCCTCATGATTTTATAAATCTCTACATGGTCACCCCTCAGCCTCCGACGCTTAAAAGAAAATAGCCCTAGCCTATTCACCCTCTCCCTATAGCTCAAATCCTCCAACCCTGGCAACATCCTTGCCAATCTTCTCCAAACCCTTTCAGTTTCACAATGTCCTTCTGAATATTGCATGCAATATTCCAAAAGTGGCCTAACCAAAGTCCTATACAGCCGCAACATAACCTCCCAACTAAATCTTTGTTTCCACATCAAGATTTCTGTTTGATTTTGCTTTGTTTCCTTGCCTAAAGCTGATTCTTGTAAGTCTACAAACAACATTTCAGCTAATTATGCATATTACAAAGGCTTGTGAATCTTGATTTTTTTATTTTATCCAACCAGTTAATATTAGTCGGTGATTTAGCCACAAAGCTAAGACCAATACTCCCTTTGCTAAACATTAATATGTCTGCTTTGGATAGAATGATAGACTGTAATCTGGAGAGGAAACCATAGCAGAATTCCTGAACCCCATCTTGCCCAATAAAAGTGAAATTAGTGATACTTCTTGAGCTTATGATAGTACGAGATTATTGATTTTTTTAAAATAGTTTTGAAACATTTGGATTTTTAAAAAAAAATGTAACTTTTGCAGACAAACTAGAGTTTATGTAGTGGTGTGTGCATTTAGGCTATCCATGTATATCTACAGGTAACACATGAATTACAGTCCCGAAGTCTGTTTAATGTTTGGTTGAACTTTTCACTAAGTAGAAGAATTTTGAGTCAGTTTAAAGTTGCACAGAATGTTTCATATTTTCTGTACTGATGTAAATTAAACTGGGTCATAGCACTTTGATATTTTTGTTGTGCTGCAGTGCGGCATTCCGTGTGATGGACAACATTTGGTTTGCTTTTCTAAAGCTATGCTTTTCTAAAGGAAATTATGCACTGTCCTTATAATAATTAACAGAATACATCAAAGAATGAACCCAGTAAACTGGTAGATTGTAGTTAGGTCCTCAACGTTTCCATCAATTTTTTTAATTAAAATGAAATTGTGTGATGTAGTGAATTAGTAGGTAATTTCTTCCAATATTTGGATAAAGCAAACTAAACATCTGTAGACCTAAACATTTTTAAATCAAATACTTGCAACACTCTGCTTCCTAAACTTAATGGCCTTAAGTCTGTAACAAAAAATGTCTCTATATTTAACAATAAATTTTAATTCTGACATTTGTATAAACTTTTCCTGTGTGGAAGAGGAAAATTAGTCTACTATATAATATTCTCATGAGGTTATAGTTAAGGAGTGTCATATAAACCAGTTAGCATGGACTTGTTTTTGTGGCTTTTGATGTAATTGCACTGGTTGTGATTTAATTCGTATCAAAACTGTTAATTGCCAGAACGGATATTTCTTGTGTTATAAATATCAGAAAGGTACAGTGTAACAGTAGAATGTGAAACGTAAATTTTGGAGGAAGAATTGTCACAAAGTAATGTTCCTACCTTGAATATTAGTGGTCAGTTTCAAGTTTGTTATTGTATAAACTGGAATATATTTCAGAACATTGTACAAGATTATATCAAGTCTTTTTCTGAAGTATTGTTATGAAATTTTAAAACAGTTAGCAATTGTGCCATTCAGTAATGTATAATAAAGATTTTCTACAAAACCTTTTTCTTCAAATTACAGAGGACATCATATCATCAACTCAGCTTTATGCAGTACGTTTAACATAATAAAATATTCCAACGTGCTTCCTGGGAATTATATCGGATAAAGTAACAAGAGTTTACTCTGAGATTTCCTCTCCGGAGATTATGTATTGTCACTTGGTGTGTGGATGTTGAAATAGATACAAGTGTGAGCACATTTTTTTTCCAGTTGAATTTAAAAAGATGTCTATATACAGTTGTGTATTTTTGTCAGGACAAGTGCTTGCCATGTCATAAACTGCATAAATTGTAAGCAAAATGAAAACAAGGAATCTGGAATATCGATTTAAGAATACCTTGATGATCTTTCCATTCAGTGGTAAAAAGCAGAGACCTAAACCTGAAAGTTAAAATTAAAGCAAATGGACAAATCATGGAACAAATGAAAAATTCACACACCGTGGGAAGTTTATTACAAATGTTAGGAGATGTGATTGTGAGATTTGAATGAGCATTGAGACACCCGATACCAGCATTGTCAGAAAGAAGGATATATTTTCTCTGAAGACTTTGGAAAATAATCTATATTTTGATTGACTAAATGTGGAAAATTTGTTTTAAAAACCAAGCATAGCTGAAGGATTATAGTGTGACTTTGAAAGCAAGTAACTGATAATTTTATTATAAACATGGGTTACGCAGCTGCTGACTAAATCAGTAACAGGAGAAGCGGCTGATCAGCTTGATTTAAAGGTGTGTACAAATTCAGCTTGCAACAAGTAGCTGATTGATCTATGGTCTGGTGACCAGTTTTGATGACAAAGACCTTGTTCCTGCCAGTAACTATGATGAGTTCTCAGATAGCTGAAGTTTGGGCCTGTGAAAAAGATGAAGAGAAGCCTTTGAATTTCTGTCTGCTTGAGAGCTACATCTGTTTTCTGCAGGAACCCCCTCTTTAAGCCAGAGGAAAGCCAGTTACTCTTCCTTTAGCAGTTGCTCTTAGCTGTGAATTTTAGTTAACAAGTTAGAGCCCTTATAGAAGTGTGAACCAGCCATCCTGTGCCTCCTGCAAACCAATGAAAACATCCAGAGAAGAAAGACCAAAAAGCAGGATTCTCATCAGCATAAGAATCAACCCAACAGATCCATTGAACTGTTTTCAGCTTTCCCTCCATCATAACACCAATGTTTTTTCCCTGTGAATGAATGTGCGTGTATAAAGGAGTATTTTTAAATGTAGCTAAAGTTGTAATTAGTAAAGTTGTATGCCAATGATTCATAATTATTGAACTATAGTTAGAATCGATTTTCTTGATTCTACTTGTATTTAGTAGTAATTCCTGTTAAGTATTGAAACCTAGCCCATGCTTTGTGTCAACCTGCATCTGAAAATCAGGCAAGTTGCAGAACTCAGTGAATAGCAGGGCTTGATTTTCAGTGTACTGTCCAGTGATGCATAACTTACAAGAGAAACTGAACCTGAATGTAAATGAAAGAATATTGAGCTTCTATACTTTATTATCTGTGTTGTGTGTCTCTGACATATAGACATAAAGCAAAGTGACATGAGGAGAGTGATTGAACTTCCTACACAGAATAATGAAGAAATGCTGGAAATGGCTAGAGAAAAGAGGAAGTCAGAATATAATATAAAGATGCAGTATTTCTATCACAGTGTTGGTATAGATGTTGGGCAAAGATAGCTATTGCAAGAAAAGATAGAAATATAAAGGGAAGCAAAGGAGAAAATGGATTGCAAATGTAATGGGTTGACATACGTGGAATTAATAAGGGCAGACCAAATTGAAGATCCATGTGGAAATTCTTCTGAGAAGAAGTTGACACTGATGAATGAACAAATCTATACCACAAAACATTTCAGCAAATATCCTTGAGTGACTTTCGTTTTGATTATCTTTTACTTTCAAGCCACTGGTGTTGATGTTGGAAGCACATTTGATTATTTGTTATTTTTTAATCTCTTATTAAAACTCACCACTAAATGCTCCATACTACAATTGTGCACAAAAAGTTGCAAGCTGTGCTTTGCACAATTGTTCAGATTTTTCCTGCTGCTACTAATATGTAAAAACAGTGGGTTGGAGGTGGTTGTCAGTTGTTCTGGTCAATGAAGGGGAAAACTCATTATGAAGACCTTTCCTCATTATCCAAATGTCTGAATAATCACTGACAACATGGAGTTCTGTTCAGAGAAAAAGTACCAGGTGATTTAACAATGATTCTGTTTCTTATTTCACCTTACCAAGGCTCAATGAAATAAAATCAAAATAAACCAGTTTTCAACATGATTAGCAAAGCTCCTGAGCCCTGGGTGAAACTTAGTGGTCTCGCATGAAACCTATTGGCAATTATTTTTCTAAAAAGCACAACAAAATTGTACTTTTTTGTAGTACAATTAATGATCAATAAAGTCAACAATCCGCAACAGGAAATGAGCAGTCCAGCTGTAGGCAACTAATATCTGGGGTAACCAAGAAACTTCAGTGTTTGCAATTTTTCTTGAATTTATTTTGCTTCATTTGAAATAGGTGAGTTGGAGTTCATTAATACCAAGATGTGGGTTTACAAAATGCTGGTCATTGTTTCTTGGTTATCCCAGATAGTAGTTACCGACATCTGGACTGCTAATTTCTTGCTGCTGATTGTTGACTTTATTGATTATCAGTCTGATATTAGCTTGGCTATATTGATCAAGGCTAATGCTTGATCATAGCAAATAATTAAATAAAGGAGTTCAACATAGAATTTCCTTAGCATTGTTCTCGTTCCCTTCAGCAAACTAAGACAAATATTGCCCAGAGCAGGCAGATTTAACCTATTTGTGTCCCAGACTTTGACTTCCTGGGATAGTGTGCTGGAAATCTGGCTCCAGTATTCCTGGAGTTGTCACAAATGTGAAAATGTGGTTAAAGCACTGACTGGCTTAATGTTACCTAACTCTAATTCGGGTTAAAAGAATAACTAGTTTATTTTCATTGCAATTATTTTAACTAAAGTATTTTTAATCAGTGGCAAGAAAGAAATATAAATTGCTAACTTCTAGTTCTATAACTTTTTATTTTTACCCTTTTTCTCATGCCATTAGATATGAGAATATGATGCACAGAGAGACAAGGCAAGGCACAAGTATTGTGCTTGAACAAATGAAAGAAAATAGAAAATGGCATGAGCACTAGTTAGGATCACAGATATTGATTTAGTTATTTCTTTTGGCTTACTTCTGACTCCTTCTAATTCTTTGTTCATGACATGAAGTTTTTGAGATCCAATTCTGAACTTTTCATTTATTGGTTGAGATTTTGTTGTGCTTGAAGGTGGTTTTTCACCCTTTTACAACTCAACAAGGAAATTTGTGGAAAACAGTTTGCAGAGAAATAGTAAGTGAGAATATCAAATGATTTTCTGTTATTTCTCCACACGTGAGAGAGAGAGGTTTAGGTGTTTTTGCATATTAAAACTTTCTTGATTGTCCTCGTGTAAGGTTGTAGCCTCTTGTTAACCAGTCAGGTGGTTAGTGTGCTGAACAATCCTGAGTCCAGGGACAAAAGCGGTCTAATTGAAAAATCAATAAAGTCTGTTGCCGTGCAAAACCTTTTCACTAATGCAAATATAACTCCATATGGACAGAAATTATGTTATTGTTTTTCCCCCTCTGTTTGAATAAGGAAATACCAACGTAAAATTGCAATATATTCCAGTAATTTGTTTTTTGTGGTTCTGTTCGCCGAGCTGGAAATTTGTGTTGCAGACGTTTCATCCCCTGTCTGGGTGACATCCTCAGTGCTTGGGAGCCTCCTGTGAAGCGCTTCTGTGTTGTTTCCTCCGGCATTTATAGTGGTTTGTCTCTGCCGCTTCCAATTGTCAGTTCCAACTGTCCGCTACAGTGGCCGGTGTGTTGGGTCCAGGTCGATATGTTTGTTGATACTTATCCACAGATTCTGTCATGCCTCTAGGAATTCCCTGGCTGTTCTCTATTTGGCTTCTCCTATAATAGTAGTGTTGTCCTAGTCGAACTCATGTTGTCTGTCATCTGTGTGATTTGCTACTAAGGATAGCTGATCATGTCGTTTTGTGGCTAGTCGGATAAGGATGGTTAGCTGTCTTCCTGTTTGTCCTATGTAGTGTTTTGTGCAGTCCTTGCATGGGATTTTGTACACTACGTTGGTTTTGCTCATGCTGGGTATCAGGTCCTTTGTCCTGGTGAGTTGTTGTCTGAGAGTGACTGTTGGTTTGTGTGCTGTTATGAGTCCTAGTGGTCATAGTAGTCTGGCTGTCAGTTCAGAAATGTTCTTGATGTATGGTAACGTGGCTAGTCCTTTGGGTTGTGGCATGTTCTCATTCCGTTGCCTTTCCCTTAGGCATCTGTTGATGAAATTGCGGGGGTATCCGTTTTTGGCGAATAGATTGTAGAGGTGTTCTTCTTCCTCTTTTTGCAGTTCTGGTGTGCTGCAGTGTGTTGTGGCCCTTTTGAACAGTGTCTTGATGCAACTTCTTTTGTGTGTGTTGGGGTGGTTGCTTTCGTATTCATGACTTGGTCTGTGCGTGTGGCTTTGTGGTGAATTCTCCGTTCGGTGTCCTCTGTACCATCACATCTGGGAATGGGAGTTGGTTGTCCTTTTCTTCCTCTGTAGTGAATCTAATTCCTGTGAGTGTGGCGTTAATGATCCGGTGTGTGTTCGCTATTTCTGTGTTTTTAATGATTACAAAGGTGTCATCCACATATCTGACCAGAGTTTGGGTTTTCTAGACCATTTCTAGATGTGATGGTACAGAGAACACCGAACGGAGAATTCACCACAAAGGTATACAGAAAAGCCACACAGAGACCAAGTCCTGAAATACGAAAGCAACCACCCCAACACACACAAAAGAAGTTGCATCAAGACACTGTTCAAAAGGGCCACAACACGCTGCAGCACATCAGAACTGCAAAAAGAGGAAGAAGAGCACCTCTACAATGTATTCGCCAAAAACGGAAACCCCTGCAATTTCATCAACAGATGCCTAAGGGAAAGACCATGGAATGAGGACATGCCACAACCCAAAGGAATAGCCACGTTACCATACATCAAGAACATTTCTGAACTGACAGCCAGAGTACTACGACCACTAGGACTCATAACAGTGAACAAACCAACAGCCACACTCTCAGACAACAACTCACCAGGACAAAGGACCCGATACCCAGCTTGAGTAAACCAAGGTAGTGTACAAAATCCCATGTAAGGACTGCACAAACAAGACTACATAGGACAAACAGGAAGACAGCTGGTGATCCATATCCATGAACACCAACTAGCCACGAAATGACACGACCAGCTATCCTTAGTAGCAAATCATGCAGATGACAGGCAACATGAGTTCGACTAGGACAACACGACTATTATAGGAGAAGCCAAACAGAGAACAGCCAGGGAATTCCTAGATGCATGACACTTATCCACAGATTCAATCAACAAACACATCGACCTGGACCCAATATACCGGCCACTGCAGCGGACAGCTAGAACTGACAACCGGAAGCGGCAGAGACAAACCACTATAAATGCTGGAGGAAACAACACAGAAGCGCTTCACAGAAGGCTCTCAAGCACTGAGGATGTCACCCAGACGGGCTGAAACGTCTGCAACACAAATTCCCAGCTCGGCGAACAGAACCACAATAACCAGCACCCAAGCTACAAATCTTCTCACAAACTTGAGTAATTTGTTTTTTTAAAAACAGAAAAATTATCTTTTAACTTGAAAGAAGTATCTTTTCCCATTTTCTAGTCTACAGTCCAAAAAAATGAAACTGGTCCTTACACTCCTAACATCTGGGAGGGAGTACGAAAATTGAGAGCGCTATTTTACAGACTAGTCAAGAAACAGCCTGATATAATTATGCTGAAGGAATCATACCTTACTTACAACATCCTACACAACACCTGTATTGTTGTTCCATTGGCAGGCCAGTTCCAGCAGAGTTGGGGCACAATGTTCGACAATCAGGATGGAGGTGACTGTGGACCCCTGAAATCTCATGGCATCAGGTCAAACATAAGGAGATCTCATGGTTACTATTAGTGCTTACCCCACCTGCCACAGATGGATCAGTCCATGACAATATCAGAGTGACCACTGCACAGTCCTGTGAGAATTCTCTTCATTGTGTTGTGTAGCACTATCATTGTGCTAAATGGAATAGACTACAAACTGATCTAGCAACACAAGACTGAGTACCTATGAGGTGCAATGGGGCAACAGAGTTGTACTCCAACACAATCTGCAATCTTGTGGGCCACCCACTTTACCATTAGCATCAATCTGGAGGCTTATACCTGGTTCAATGCATAGTGCAGGAGGGAATGCAAGGTACTGAACCAGACATACCTAAAAATGAGAGATCTATCTACTGAAGCTACAAATCAGGAATACTTGTGTGCCAAAGAACCCAAATATGATAACTAAAGTTAAGTAATTCCACAACCAATGGACCAGACAAAGTTCTGCAGTCCTGTCATTCCTAGTTGTGGACATTAAATATCTCACTGGAAGTTTAGGCTCAACAAACATCACCCTCTTCAGTGGTGGGAGAGCCTGGTGAATCAGTACAAAAGATAAAGCTGAAGCATTTGCAACAATCTTAGCCAAAAGTGCCACGTGAATGTTTTATCTTGGTCTTTTCCCGAAGTTCTAGCATCATGAATGCCAGCCTTCGACCAATTCAACTCACTCCTTGTGATATCAGGAAATGGTTGCAGGCATTAGATACTTGAAAAGCTATGGGCTCTCAGCATATGGCAACAGTATTGAAGACCGGTTTTCTAGAACTGGCTCTATCCTCACCAAACTGTTCCAGTGTAGTTGCAACACTGACATCTACCCAGCATTGTGGAAATTGCGCCTATAGTAGAAAGCTGGACAGATCTGACCAGGCCAGTTACTGCCCTGTCTGTCTACTTTGGATCATCAGTACAGTAATGGAAGGTGTCATCAATAGTGCTATCAAACAGCACGTACTTTGTAATATTCCACTCACTGACACCCAGTTTATGTTCTTCCAGGGCCACTGAACTCGTTATAACTTTAGATCCAAACGTGGACAAAGGAACTGAATTCCAGAAGTGAGGTTAGAATGGCTGTGCTTGGCATCAAGGCTATTTTTGAATGTGGCAGCAAAAAGGCCTAGCAAAACTGCATGTAAATAGAATTCAAGCTTCCCATGCTTGTAAACCTCTGAAAAGTATATCCATCATTAGATGTGATTTTGTTAATTCAAATAATCTGACTCCTAATAGTCACGATCCCCACATTACTGATGAAGAGTTTATGCTCAAAATGTCAACTCTCTCGGTGCTAGGATGCTACCTGACCCGCTATGTTTTTTTCCAGTGCCACACTTTTTGACTCTGATCTCCAGCATCTGCAGTGCTCACTTTCTCCTACAGTCGTCATCAGTCAGGCTTGCAGCTCGTATCGTTTGCACCCTGCTGGAAAGTACATAAACAAGAAGGACTCTTGTGGTGCACGCGTAGTGTCCCTATCTCGGAGGCAGAAGGCCCAGGTTAAAGCCCCACCTGCTTCAGAAGTGTGTAATGACATCTCTGGACAGGTTAATTAGAAAATATCTACAAATACAGAGGATTCTATTTTATATAGGCAAAGAGAATGCACCTTTTTCATCCAAAACAGGGTTGCGAAGATAGCCGATTTCTGCTGCATCCACATGGCAACCTCATGACCAGTCAAAAACTGGTTGCTTGGCCTGAGAATCAAGACTGACGGTTAACTGTTCTTGCTGCATCTCCACTGTAATGGTGATCAAATGGTCAGCACCCGCTATTTATTCTGTATAAAATGGTGTAATTTTCTCACACCTAGTTCTGATAAGTGCAAGATGAAAAGCTTTAACTTCTTGTCTTAGCAATATTTAAGTTCGGTACTATGAAGCAATTAGTTAAATTTGATAAGTATGAAGTAGCTTTCCTCCAACCCCCAAGAATTTGAAACTTTTTTTGTCATTTGATCATGTTGACTGTGAATCACTTAGATTTAAATGATAAGTATTGAGAAAACATTTTTCAAATCACTCACATCTCTCAGTCAAGATACTGCTTACCTTTTGCACAGAAGGTATGTCTGCATCCTCTGAAGGAATAACAAAATAGTGTTTAACTAAGTGTGTGCATTTTGCTTTTTTAAAAAAATTCTAATTTTTAACGCTATAGACATAATTTTCATGAATCTGCACTGAGCAATAAGAAACTAATTTTAATGAAATGCCAGGAAGACTAAGTGGTCTGGAATGTTTTACTTTCTGTTTTAAGAGCTGAAAATGCAGAAGAAAAATTGGCTGGTTTTATGGTGGTTGCTATCTCTAGCAGATCAAAAATATTTCACAGCCAATTCTTTTAGTGTAGCTACTGTTATAGTGGCAAATACAGCTGGCAAATCGCAAGCAGCAAAATCTCACTAACAGCGAATAAACAAACTGCATGATCTGTTTTTAGTGGTGTTTTGTTAAAAATGATAAACATTAGGTAAGATATAAGGAGGTTGTGCTGTTCTTTGAACAATGCTGTGGAATCATTTATGTCTGCCTAAGCAACTACACAATACCTTAGTATAATTTCTTGTTTTCAATATGATATTTCAGAATTATCATGAAAATTTCTTAAGACTTTGAGCATTCTTATAACATTTAAACATAGAACATAGAACAGTACAGCACAGAAGAGGCCCTTCAGCCCACGATGTTGTGCCGACCACTGATCCTCATGTATGCACCCTCAATGTCTGTGACCATATGCATGTCCAGTAGTCTCTTAAATGTCCCCAATGACCCTGCCTCCACAACTGCTGGCAATGCATTCCATGCTCTCACAACTCTGTGTAAAGAACCCGCCTCTGACATCCCCTCTATACCTTCCTCCAACCAGCTTAAAACTATGACCCCTCTTGTTAGCCATTTCTGTCCTGGGAAATAGAGTCGCTAGCCAGAGACTATCTATGCCTTTCATTATCTTGTCTCCTCTTCTCCTCCTTTTCTCCAATGAAAAAAGTCCGAGCTCAGTCACCCTCTCCTCATAAGATAAGCCCTCCAGTCCAGGCAGCATCCTGGTAAACCTCCTCTGAACCCTCTCCAAAGTATCCACATCTTTATTATAATAGGGCAATCACAACTGGATGCAGTATTCCAAGTGTGGCCTAACCGAAGTTTTATAGAGCTGCAACAAGATCTCACGACTCTTAAACTCAATCCCCCTGTTAATGAAAGCCAAAACACCATATGCTTTCTTAACAACCCTGTCCACTTGGATGGCCATTTTAATGGATCAATGTATCTGCACCCCAAGATCCCTCTGTTCCTCAACACTGCCAAGAATCCTATCCTTAATCCTGTACTCGGCTTTCAAATTCGACCTTCCAAAATGCATCACCTTGCATTTATCCAGGTTGAACTCCATCTGCCACCTCTCAGCCCATATCTGCATCCTGTCAATGTCCTGCTGCAGCCTACAACAGCTCTCTATACTGTCAATGACACCTCCAACCTTTGTGTCATCTGCAAACTTGCCGACCCATCCTTCAATCCCCTCATCCAAATCATTAATAAAAATTACAAACAATAGAGGCCCAAGGACAGAGCCCTGTGGAATACCACTCACCACAGACTTCCAGGCAGAATATTTTTCCTTCTACTACCACTCGCTGTCTTCTGTTGGCCAGCCAATTCTGTATCCAGACAGCTATGTTCCCCTGAATCCCACTCCTCCTGACCTTCTGAATGAACCTACCATGGGGAACCTTATCAAATGCCTTACTGAAGTCCATATACATCACATCCACAACTCGACCCTCATCAACTTTTCTAGTCACACCCTCAAAAGAACTCGATAAGGTTTGTGAGGCATGACCTGCCCCTCACAAAGCAGAGCTGACTGCATTTAATCAAGATATGCTCTTCCAGATGGTCATAAATCCTATCCCTCAGAATCCTTTCTAACACCTTGCAGACGACAGACGTGAGACTTACTGGTCTGTAATTGCCAGGGATTTCCCTATTCCCTTTCTTGAAGAGAGGAATTACATTTGCCTCTCTCCTGTCCTCAGGTACAACTCCAGTGGAGAGCGAGGATGAAAAGATCTTCGCAAGTGGTGAAGCAATTGCCTTTCTCGTTTTCCAAAGTAGCCAAGGACAAATCTGGTCTGGGCCTGGCGACTTGTCAATCTTAATGTTTGTCAAAATTTTCAGCACATCAGCTTCCTCTATCTCTATCCATTTCAGCATACACACCTACTCTTCAAAGGTTTCATTCACTACAAAGTTCGTTTCTTTTGTAAAGACAGAAGCAAAAAAACTCATTTAGGGCTTCCCCTACATCCTCAGACTCCACACACAAATTCCCTATGCTATCCCTGATCGGCCCTACTCTTTCTTTGACCATTCTCTTATTCCTCACATAAGTGTAAAATGCCTTTGTGTTCTCCCTAATCCGTTCTGCCAAGCCTTTCTCGTGCCCCCTCCTGGCTCTCCTCGGACCATTTTTGAGCTCCTTCCTCACCTGCCTGTAATCCTGTTCAGCTGAGCTTGATCCTATCCTCCTCCACCTTATGTAAGCTACCTTTTTCCTTTTGACGAGAACCTCCACCGCTCTCCTCATCCAAGGTTCCTTTATCTTACCACTTCTTGCCTGTCTCAGAGGGACATATTTATTCATCACTTGCAACAACTATTCCTTAAACAATCTCCACATGTCTATAGTGCCTTTACCATGGAACAATTGCTCCCAATCCATGCTTCCTAACTCATGTCTAATTGCATCATAGTTTCCTCTTCCCCCAATTAAATATCCTCCCATTTTGCCTAATCCTCTCCTTCTCCATAGCTATGTAGAATGTGAGGCAGTTGTGGTCACTATCACCAAAATGCTCTCCCACCCACAAGATCTGATACCTGCCCCGGCTCGTTTCTGAGCACTAAGTCTAGAATGGCCTCTCCTCTCGTCGGCCTGTCAGTGTACTGAGCCAGGAAACCCTCCTGAACGCACCTTACAAAAACAGCTCCATTCAAATCTTCTGCTCGAAGGCGGTTCCAATCAATATTGGGAAAGTTAAAGTCACCCATTACAACAACCCTACTACGTCCACACTTCTCCAAAATCTGCCGAGCTATACTTTCTTCCATCTCCCTGCTGCTATTGGGGGGCCTGTAGTAAACCCCTAAAGAGGTGACTGCTCTCTTGCTGTTCCTAATTTCCACCCATACTGACTCGGTAGGCAGATCTTCCTCGACAATGGAAGCTTTTGTAGCTGTGATACCCTCTCTGATTAGTAGTGCTACACCCCCTCCTCTTTTTTCCCCCCTCCCTATTCTTTTTAAATGCTCTAAACCCTGGAACATCCAGCAACCATTACTGCCTCTGAGAAACCCATGTCTCTGTTATGGCCACAACATCATAGCACCAGGTACTGATCCATGCTCTAAGTTCGTCACTTTTATTCCTGATACTCATTGCGTTAAAGCAAACACACTTAAACTGATTCCTTGGTTCCTTGCCAGGAAAATCCTTCCCACTAGCTGGTCTAACTCTTGCAATTGCCTCATCTGCAACAACTCTCACCACCGGTATACAGCTCCGGTTCCGACCCCTCTGCCATACTAGTTTAAGCCCTCTCGAACTATTCGAGCAAACCTTCCACCCAGGACATTGGTCCCCTTCCAATTCAGATGCAACCCGTCCTTCTTGTATAGGTTCCACCTTCCCCAGAAGGCAACCCAATTATCTACATACCTGAAGCCCTCCCTCCTAAACCAGCTGCGCAGCCACTATTAAGCTGCGCCCGCTCCCTGTTCCTCGCCTCGCTATCTCGTGGCACCGGTAGTAAACTAGAGAACACTACTCTGTTCATCCTGCTTTGCAGCTTCCATCCTAACTCCCTGAAATCACTTTTTATATCTTCGATACTTTTCCTGGATATATCATTAGTGCCAATATGTAACAAGATTTCTGGCTGCTCGCCCTCCCCTTTTAGAATCTTATACCGATCGGAGACGTCCAGGACCCTGGCACCAGGGAGGCAACATACCTTCCGGGAATCCCGATCCTGACCACAAAATCTCCTGTCAATTCCCCTAATTATTGAGTCCCCTACCACGAGTGCAACCATTTAGTTGCTAAGATTCCTTTTCTTTGCCAGTTCAATGATTGCTCTACGTCTTCAGCATTCCAAGACATCCTTTATAATCTAGATCTTATTGAACAAGTCTGTGAGCTCTGTGTGATGGTATCCTTGCCACATCTTGAATTCTACTGGTATTGCCTCAATTCCTGGAGCCTTGTTGTTCAGGTCCTTGAGACCCCTTTAAATCTCTGTGGCCATTTCTCCCAGGTTGATATTCAGCCTTTGAGGTCCAGTGGTGTCGTCAGACTTCGTGAAACTTGTACTGTTGAGGATCCCCCAAAAATATTTCACCAACCTTTCCTCTTGCTCAAGGCCCATCACTTGCGCCTGACTGTCCAAACTCTTGTTTAATTGGCACAAAAATAATGCTTCTTGAATCAATCTTACCTAGCATCTTGAACATGTTCTAATTTGCTTAATGTGACTTCTTGCCTTTTCAGCTCTCTTCATCCTTGTTTCTCTGTCCGGCAGCTTTCCCCAAGGCTTTATTTAATATTCTGTATTTCTTTTTCTTGTTTTTTTTCTTTTCTTGCTCCCTTTTTGTACATCATCAGATCTCTTCCATCAATTAATTTCCACGCTGAGTCCAGTGATCCATCATTCTTTGTTGGTCCTCTTCTCTGCTCGATGGTGACTCATGCTGTTAACAGAATTGTACTCCACAATTGCTTCTACTTTTTGATTTACTTTTAAGCCAGCTGAACAAATGAACCCTGTGTAATTTGACAATTTTTTCCTTCATACTGATGAGGAAGTGGAATTTTCAAACTCTAGTTAGTTTGTAGTATAGCAGAATAGGTGTGAAGGCATCAATGACGATGAGGTAATTATTCACTTTCTCGAGCTGTGCACAGCTGGGGTAGTAAGTGGTTGCTCCCAATGTAAATGCAATGTATGACAGAAAGTTGCATACACTGTTTTTGCTTCAGTGTAACTTATTTTTGATAATCGTGATTTACCATGCCTCAGGTATCAGTAAATGATGGACAGATGGCTAGAAAATCAGAAGTTGTATGCATTTAAAAAAAACTCATGATGACAATCCTCCTCAACCACTTTCTTCCAGAGCTTCTATCTAAGTCACAATATAGTTTCTACCCTTCAAGAGGCACAACGAACACAATTTTCAGTGTGTGACAAATCCAAAACAAGTTCAGGGAATGGTGCTAGCCTCTATATTGCCTCCTTCGAAGTCACATAGGGCTTTGACTTCTCCAATTGTGGAATAGTCTCCTCAAATTTGGCAGTCCATGGAAATTGTCACTGTTTTCCTCCTCCTTCATAATGGCATGCAAGCTATGATCCTCATTGATGGATCCACCACAATCCCAGTATGATTGTAAATGGGGTTAAGCAGGTTTCCAACATTCACACTAATCCATTTCTCCATCTTTGTTGTTGCAATACTTCACCCATCTCCATGAAATTCCCTGCCAGAATGGAGCTAGTCTACAGGACGAGCAAGAAACATTTCAATCTTTGCCACCAGATTAGAATCAAGATGATCCCAAAATCTGTCATTGAGGAGCAATTCTCAGAAGATTCTTGTGTGAGCGCACAGAGACCAAGGTAAAACTATCGCAACACATTCACCAAGGTCTATGAGAGAATGGACCTTTTGACAAAACATCCAGAATGAAAGAATTGCTGCAAGCATGCTCCCAGCACACAACGCTGTCACTGCCATCAAAATCTGTGGTGAGTCCTTGAATGCCATGGTTCATTTCCTATACCTTGGGAACCTCGACTCATATGAACAAACATTGAGAATGAAGTTCGACATTGAAGCCAAGGTGCCAGCAGAATGCACAGCTCAAGGTCTGCAGAGCTGCTATCATTCTCACCTTTTTGTATGCACCTGGATCATGCAAAGCAGACACCTCAAGTGCCTGGAGAAGTATCACCAACGCTACTTTCGCAAAAAGCAGTAAGGGTGGAGAAGATCAAATATGAGATTAAGCTAGCTAGTAATGTAAAAAGATTGCAAGCGTTTTTTTTAAAGATACCAAAATAAGAGACACGAGTGGGAATTGGACCACTGGAAAATGAGGGTTGAGAGGTAGTAATAGGGAACAAAGAAATGAAGAGGAACTGAATCAGTATTTGGCATTAGTTCACACAGTGAAGACTCCGGCAACATGCCAGAATATAGCATCAGGGGATGCGATCAGTGTGGTGGCCATCCTTAAGGAAAACATGCTGGGAAAGTTGAAAAGTCTGAAGGCAGATAAATCGCCTGGACCACATGGACTACATCCCAGATTTATGAAGGAGATTGCCGAGGAGATTGTCGAGGCTTTGGTGGTGATCTTTCAGGTATTACCGGAATCGGGGATAGTTCCAGAGGACTGGGAAGTAGCGAATGCAACATGCCTATTTAAGAAGGGAGGATGGCAGAAGACAGGAAACTACAGTCTGGTTAGCCTGACCTTGGACACTGGTAATATTTTCAAATGCATAATTGAGGATAAGATTGCAGAGTACTTGGAAATGCATAGTTAAGTAGAGGAGATTCAACATAGATTCGTCAAGGGGAAGTGATGCCTGACAAATCTGTTAGAATGTTTTGAGAAGGTAGTCAGCAACTTAGTCAAGCTAGTGGACATGATCTATTTGGATTTCCAGAAGGCTTTTGACAAGGTGCCATGTGGGTAGCTAGTAAATAAGATAAGAGCCCATGTTGTTAAGGGCAATGTGCTGGCATTGATAGAGAATTGGCTAATTGGCAGAAAGCAGAGAGTGAGGATAAAGGAAAGACAGCCAGTGACTAGTGGAATTCTGCAAGGGTCATAACTATTCGCATGTTACATTAACAATGTGGACAAAGGAATTGATTGTGTTGTTGATAGTTTTGCAGATTACAGAAAAATAGGTGGAAGGGCAGGTGGAATTGAAGAAACGGGTAGGCTGCAGGAGGACCTGGGCATGTGGGCAAACAAGTGGCCAATGGAATACAATGTGAAAAAGCGTGAGGTTATCCTGGTAGGGAGAATATAGGCATTGTTCATTTTTTAAATGGGGAAAGGTTTTAAAAATCTAAAGTGGAAAGGGACTTGGGAGTCCTAGGTCAGAACTCTGTTGTCGTAAATATGTAGGTTCATTTGGCAGTTCGGAAGGCAAATGCAATGTTGGCATTCATTTCAACAGGTTAAAAAATGAGGTCTGCAGATGCTGGAGATCACAGCTGAAAATGTGTTGCTGGTTAAAGCACAGCAGGTTAGGCAGCATCCAAGGAACAGGAAATTCGACGTTTCGGGCATAAGCCCTTCATGGAATACAAGAGCTGGGAAGTCCCACTGAGGCTCTATTAGGCACTGGTCAGACCACATTTGGAATATTGTGAGCAGTTGTGGGCCCCATATCTAAGGAAATTATGGTGGACTGAGAGTAGTATGGACCTTGCAGTTGCTCCTGAGATTTCAGGCTTACTTCTAGATTTCTTATTTATAACATTTCAACAGGATATGATTTTTACTTTGATTCATTTTTGGTTCTTTCATAGTCAAAAAAGCAAAACAAACCTCCAAAAAAGTGACTTTTTCCACATGTTATTGTTATGGAACTTTTGGAGAGGAGAAACTGAGGACTGCAGATGCTGGAGATCAGAGCTGAAAAATGTGTTGCTGGAAAAGCGCAGCAGGTCAGGCAGCATCCAAGGAGCAGGAAAATTGACGTTTTGGGCATAAGCCCTTCTTCAGGAATGAGGAAGGTGTGCCAAGCAGGCTAAGATTAAAAGGTAGGGAGAAGGGACTTGGGGGAGGGGCATTGGGAATGCGATAGGTGGAAGGAGGTTAAGATGAGGGTGATAGGCCAGAGAGGGGGTGGGAGCGGAGAGGTCGGGAAGAAGATTGCAGGTTAGGAAGGCGGTGCTGAGTCCGAGAGTTGGGACTGAGATAAGGTGGGGGGAGGGGAAATGAGGAAGCTGGAGAAATCTGCATTCGTCCCGTGTGGTTGGAGGGTTCCTAGGCGGATGATGAGGCGCTCTTCCTCCAGGCGTCGTGTTGCCATGGTCTGGCGATGGAGGAGGCCAAGAACCTGCATGTCCTTGGCGGAGTGGGAGGGGGAGTTAGTGTTCAGCCACGGGGCGGTTGGGTTGGTTGGTGCGTGTGTCCCAACCATAACAATTATTTGATACATAACAATTATTTGAATCTGAAAAAAACAACAATTAGAAAAAAGAGATGGGTGATTTCAGAGAGCGAAGTAATCCTGAAGAATTAAACTGCATTTATTTTAATACAAGGGATCTTACAGGTAAGACTGATGAATTTAGGGCATATTTGGGAATATGGGGTTGGGATGTCATAGCTTTTACAGAAACATGGCTGAGGATTGGACAGGACTGGCAGCTGAACGTTACAAGTTTCAGATGCTATAGGAAGTATAGAAAGGGAGGCAAAAGAGGAAGGGGAGTGGCATTTTGATAAAAGAAAACTTTACTTCTGTGACCGGAGAAGATATTTCTGAAAAATCATCCAATGAAATGAATTGAAATTAGTAATAAGAAAACAATGGCCATCTTGATAAGATTGTACTATGGCGCCCCCCAATAGTCAGACGGAATTTGAGGAACAAATATGTAGAGAGATCTACAGATAAGTGTAAGAATAATAAGGTTGTAATAGTAGGTGATTTTAATTTTCCAAACATTGACTGGAACTACCATCGTATTAAAGGTTTGGATGGTGAAGAATTTGTTAAATGTGTTCAAGAAAATTTTCTTTATCAATGTGCAAATGTTTCTACTAGAGAAGAAGCAAAACCTGACCTCTTTAGTAATAAGACAGGGCAAATAACCGAAGTGATGTTAGGGGAATGCTCATGATCATAATTCTATTTGTTTCAACATAGTTATGGAAAAGAATAAGCTTTCCATAAAAGTTGGAGTTTTTAATTGGAGTATGGCAAATTTTAACAGTATGAGACAAAACTTTCTAAAGTTTATTGGAGTAGATTGTTCACAGATAAAGGAATGTCCGATAAGTGGGAGACTGTCAAAAGTGATAATGAGAGTTGAGAGCCGTCATGTTCCTGTTAGACTGAAAAGGAAGGGTGGTACAATTAGAGAACAATTGATGAATAACGATATTGAGGCTCTCATCAAGAATAAAAATGAATCATATTAGATATTAACAACTGGGTTCAAATTAGTCTCTTGAATAGTTTAGAGTGTAGAGACATTTTTAAGAGAGAGATCAGCAAGGCAAAGGGAGGATATGAGGGAGCCATGGCAAATAAGGTTGAGGGTAATCCAGGATTCTACAAATACATGAAGAGCAAGAGAGCAAATAGAGAGAGAATAGGATCCCTTAAAGATCAAAGGGGTCATCTTTTGTGTTGAACTTCAGAAGGTGGGAGAGATTATTTTGCTTCAGTTTTTACTGGGGAGGAAGAACAGGAGGCTAGAGAACTCTGGGAAATAAATAGAGATTTTGAAAATAGTTCACATTATCTTCAAGTATAAAGATGGATAAATCTTCAAGACCTGGTCTACTGTATCCTAGGACATTCTGGGAAGTTAGGGAGGAAATTACGGGCCCCTTTGGAAAAATATTTGTATCATCTATAACTATGTGTGAGGTGTTGGATCACTGGAAAGTGGCTGTGTTGTGTCGTTGTTTAAGACTGGATGAAAGGGGAAGCCTGGGAACCAGAGATCTGAGAGTCTGACTTTGGTGGTGGATAAGTTGTTAGAAGTGATTCTGAAAGATAAGATTCGTGTGCATTTGGAGAGGCAAGTAATGATTAGGAATTGTCAGCATGCTTTTGTGCAAGGTAAATTATGTTTCATAAACTTGTTTGCGTTTTTTTTAAGGAAGTAACCAAGAAGATTGAGGGCAGGGTGTAGTTTACTTAGATTTGACATGGTTTTGCATGGTAAGCTAATCAGTAAAGTTAGATCACATGGGATTCAGGATGAGCTTGCCAGTTGGAATCAAAATAAATGGCAGGAGACAGAGTGGTGGAGGGTTGTTGTTCGGACTGGAGGTCTTTCATCAGTGGTGTTCTATCAGATATCTAAATGATTGAGGTGAAAATATAGAAGACTTGTTTGGAAGTTTGTGGATAATCCAAAATTGATTGTATAATGGACAGTGGAGATCCTTATCTAAGATTATAAGGAGATTTTGATCAATTGGGTCAATGGACTGAGGAATGACAGATGGAGTTTAATATGGATAAATGCAAGGTTGTAGAACAGAGAAACCTAAGGGTTCAAGTATGTAATTCTTTGAAGTTTGTGTTGCATGTAAACAGGGTAGTTAAGAAAGCATTTAGCACACTTGCCTTAATTGAGTATAGGAGTTGGGATGTCATGTTGAGGTTGTTCAGAATGTTGGTGAGGCTTCTTCTGGAATAGAATGTCCAGTTCTGGTCACCCTGTTATGGAAGGATATTAATAAGCTGCAGAGGGTTCAGAAGAGATTTACTAGGATATTGCTAACAATGGAGAGATTGAATTACAAGAAGAAACTGGATAGGCTGGAACATTTTCACCGGAGTGTAGGAGGTGGAGGGTGACCTTTATAGAGGTGTATAAAATCATGAGGGGTATAGATAAGGTGAATGACAGCCATCTTTTCCCTATGGTAGGGGATTTCAAGACTAGGAGGCATATTTTTAAGGCAAAAGATCTTTAAGAAAGTCAAGGGCCAATTTTTTTGAGTGGTTCCTGTGTGGAATGAACTTGCAGAATAAGTGGTGGATCCAAGTACAGTTTACAACATTTTGTGTAGGTACATGAATAAGAAATGTTTGGAGGGATATGGGCCATGTACAGGCAGGTGGGATGTTCAGTTTGAGATTATAGTTGGCATGGACTTGTTGGACCATGAGTTTTGTTTCCTTGCTGTATGTCTCTGCTGGAATTGGAGAATGTCCAGAGGGTGTTTACAAGAATAATCTAATGTCTATGGTATTAAAATCCTACAGATCTCTGGCAGGGTAGGTAGACCAATGTAACTGTCCTCACCCAGGCCAATATCCTGAGTATCAAGACATTGGTCATGTATGACCAGCTGTGATAGGAAGGCTGTATTGTCTGCATGCCCAACACAAGACTCCGCAATGTTAAGCGATCACCAGGAGGGCAGTGGACAAGCTACAGGGACACGCTCAGAACCTTTCTAAGCAAATACAGCAATCCTACAAACTATGTGAATTGTTTGCCCTGTGGAGGGGCCTCTTTCACTCTTCGTACTCTGGCCGGTGTCTGGGTTCGTCGATTACTGTGGTGGTCTCTCTCCAGCAGGCTTTGAAACTTCAAAGACCCGAAATGCCGCACTAGAGCAACTCTGCTGGAGAGAGGGCTTTGAACCAAACTCACTGTTTATGGCCTGACCGGTGAGTCAGAACTTATCTGTGCACAGTAATCTCTACTGGCATCAATGCCTGGGTGATTCCTTCCCTTGGTGGGATAACGGCCACCTGATCGCTATCCACCTGGCAGTACCCCTAAGCGAGAGAAAAAGAGAGACCAAACTGCTTATCCTGGCCAGCAATATCCCGAATGGACGGTTCGAATCGCCCGGATCACCCATCTGTCATTGACACTGGAATTATGATCTGGGATCTGATGTGAACTCAGCCAGAATTGGTGTATTCAGAAGGAGCGCAGGTGGACTCAAATGTGATTTCAAAATGACCAGTGAACTTTATTACAGAAAGAATTCAACTTGCCCAATCCGTACAATACTTCGATGCAACTTATACTCTATACTATGATATAAAGTATAAGAAAGCTGGAGAGGCCACAGTATAAATTCTTAACCTTACACAATTTACAGGGTACTTATACCTTAATAATTACACAATCACCCTCTGCCCTATGCCTAACTAACTACTGCAGAGTATGAGTGTCCCAGGCCTGAAAAAGGTTCTTACGGTCTCAGAGGGACTTGTTGCTTGTCCAGTGGAGTTCCCTCTCTGCTTCAGATGTTGTTGTGGACTTCTGAAGTCCGAGGTCGCAGACAGGATCAGTGTCTTCAGCCCCAAAGGATTGGTGTCCAGAAATGCAGCGAGATCAGAGCGAGTAGAGTGTAAAAGAAAACAAGCCCCATTAGCTGGCTGTGCTGCCCCTTTTACCCTTGTGATTCCAAAAGGTCGGCCGGCTCCATCCCTCGGGTAATTCCATTTCACAAAGTATCTCTGGTGATTGCAGGGGCCGGTTTAATCTCATCATTTGCGGAAACAAGATGGTCGACACAGTTCCAAGTTTACTTACCTGGAATTTTGATGACTTCGTGGAACCTCCCTGACTGTTTTCAGATTAGAGTAAATCGTTATCCCATTAACTAGATTGGCTCCATTGTTCACAGTTTTGGGGTTCATTACAGTTTCTATGCCTGTCCCTTTGATATGATGTCTGGCAGATGCTGTTATGTTGACTGAGATTAGACTCTCTCCAGTGTGGAAACAGGCCCTTTGGCCCAACAAATCCACACTGACCTTCCGAAGAGTAACCCACCAGACCCATTTCCCTCTGACTGATGCACCTAACACTCCTACCTCTGAGAATCTCTGTCCCCAGAAGAAGGTGTGTCCACATTCTGGCAAGCCTGCTGGGAAATCCTCCCAGATTGATCAGTTTTTCACAAAAGCCTTTTTCTTTCAGTCTTTCCTTTTCAAATTGGAGATTGCCCTGAAACTACTCCAACTCTAGAATTTACAAACAGCAGAAGAAGCATTTGCAATAGTTTCAACAGGTTTATGTTGTGTGCAGTAACTTGGAATTAGAAAGGACATCTGGGTGTCTTTGGATTGGTATGGATTAAACCGTCCAAATGCCCCTCTTCTGTGCTGTCTCATTTCTACAGTTTTATAGTTCTAGTTCTAAGATGTAAGAGGTCATTACGTGGAAAAAGTGATATCGACTGTCAACAGTTCACTTCAGCTTGTATTTGAGCAATGTATTAAGTGATGCATGTTCAATTTTTTTCGATTTTCATTCTTATGTCATCTAAATTTTCCACAACTTCCATTGTTAATTTGCAGCCCTGCAAATTTGTGTCCTTTTATTAAAACACTTTGATATTTAAGTGACTATAAATTACTTGAATCTTTGTTAGGGTTTATGACCAGTCAAATAGTTTAAGTGTAACAAATTAAGAATTAATTATGTAATTGATTAAGAGTCAGCCATGGCTTACAATGTCTGGAGAAACTGAGACAAGTCAATTTCAAGGTAAAATAAGTTGCTGGCAGTTAAAAGTTATTTATTTTAAGAGAAAACTGAAGCCCTGTCACCTCTCAATGCTTCATTCTCCACAGTTAGATTTTGTTTGTTTCTTTCCTCAACTTAAGGTTCATGTTGAGTTAAATGATAATACCTATTGGTAGTTCTCTGGTACTTAGTTTAAAATGGGTTGATTATTTGAACAATCACAGTTCTATCACAAGTGTGTTTAGAACATGATAGATGTGCATGTTATTAATTTTATATCCATACCTACACAGTAGGAGTGTCCACATAGTATTTCACTGAAACGCTACAGGGTTTTCTTTCTCAGAATAGCTTAGTTATGGGTTTTGCTGAACTGTAATTCTACAGACAATGTTTTATTTATATTGGGAATGTTTTAAATAACTGCTACCTCTGACTACTTCTAACCAGGAGATCAGCTGTTTGTCCCGTTCAGCCTTTGACTACATCTTTGAGATTTCTGAACTTTATCATAGCATTGTCAGAGCTGTAAACTACCTGTAGTTTTGCACTTGTTAGTGTAAGTTTTCCTTGAATTGCATTTTCCCACAAAACCATGTTTGTTTATCTGTTTTTGGATACTTCAAAATTATATTGAGTAACTATATGATCGCAGCTTAGGTTGGTTGCATAGAACCTGAAGTGAAAATGTGACTTTGTAACCGATACATAGAAATGTGACTAATTTTTCGTTCGGAAATAAATCCTATTAAGCATTTTGGGTTGAATAGAACTAGATTAGATTACTTACAATGTGGAAACAGGCCCTTCGGCCCAACAAGTCCACACCGACCTGCCGAAGCGCAACCCACCCATACCCCTATATTTACCCCTTACCTAACACTACGGACAATTTAGCATGGCCAATTCACCTGACCCGCACATCTTTGGACTGTGGGACTAGTTGCAGCAAATTTCCTGTGAAGGTATGCTTAGGTAGAGCTGAGTGCAGTGATGTCACTAAATAGGCTGAATATTATATTCAAGATTCGAGACAAAATATAGAATTTTGCACTGTATGCTCTGGTTGAAGAACATATTGCTCTGATTTACATTTGGTCAATGTAGGCTTTGTTATTGTCTATTGAATGTTACTTCAGTAGGAACTTGCACCATCTGGCAAGAGAAATAAATTTGAAAAGAAATTAAATTCCTTGTGCAATGGTTGAGGCAGAGTGAAGTAGAATGATGCAAAGCATTTGATATTTAGTGGTCTTTATAACGAGACTTTATAATATGGAATTTGGGAACTTGGCTATGAGGTACTCTGCAAAGATGGCTTTTTCTTTTTTAGGCTTGGAAGCTTTTTTTTTGTTCAAATCCCTTTTTAAACTGAATATAACATTTCTAAGAAATTGTGACTTAATCTTACTAAGTAAGATCCTGGTGAGATTTTTGAAGTCTGTACTAAGTTGAGCTTTTATGAGCCAGAGAAAGAGAGATGGTGAGGGACTACAAAGAGGTCTACATCAGAAGGAAAAGATCTCTGAGCACAAGGGCAGTTTAATTTTAATAGTCACCACCCCATAGCTGGAAAGGAATCTTGAGCTATTTTAGCCATTCAAGTAAGTAGGGGTGAAAAGAGTCCTGAGATTTTCTTAGAGTGCAGTGAGGAAAAGTCAGTGAATATAGTCAGTCAACATTGTAGCCAAATTTGCAGATGACACAAATTGGTGGGAAGGCAGGTGATGAGAGAATACAAGCAGTTTAGAGATATATTGATAGGTTAAGTAATTGGGCAAAAATTATATGGAATATAATGTTGAAAAATGTGAAGTTCATTTTAGAAGGGAGAACAAAAGAATATGATTTAAATGGAGATAAATGGGAGAAAACTGCAAATCAAAGGGACTTGAGGGTATTTGTATATGAAACAGCTAACAAACAAGTACAACAGGTAATCAGGAAGGCTGGAATGTTGGGACTTATTTCAAGGAAATTGGCCCTGGAGGGAGAGAAAACGACTGCCCATGTGCACAGAGACATGAGTTCAGTTTCTCAATGAATTACGCAATCAATTTACAGGGAGGAGCATCCAGATATGGCAGCATACATATTAACTGGGTGACATTACAATCAACGAGTATCAATAGCAGAGACCAAGCCCTTTCCTGTTACATAATGAATGCTCTGAATCTTGTTAATTGGATTCATACAATGAATGCATTTCACCTTGTTAGTGACCTTGCGTACTGAATGCTTCCAATATTGTTAAATAGCTGTACATAATGACTGCTTTCCCACCTTGTTAACCCATTACCCTTGCCTCTAGCACCCCATTGTTAACTGTAAGTTCTTATCTGATCTGAGTCATGCTCAGCTGAACCTTTTTGTTTCACAAAACGCAGAACTTCATACTTACCGTGCCTGCTTATACCCTGTACACATTCTCATTCCCTCCTTTTATCATTTCATGATAATCACCGAGATGCCACTACTTTCATAAGTCTCTTACAGCCAGTATTTAAGCAGGTTATTGACACACAGCGTACAATGATTATAACAAAAAAAAACCTAGGCCTTTACAGTAGTGGAAAAGAAAATTCACCAGTAAAGGTATTAAATCCATAGTCCTTGGAGACCACCACCACCTCTTGCGCCCTCCTCCCCCCCCCCCCCCCCCCCCCCCCCCCCACACACACTCCCCACCGACCAAGTTGAGTGGAAATGAGCCACTTCTCCAAAATCTCCTTTAGTAAAGTCCAACCTGAAAACAAAATTCAGTCTGCCCCTGTGCATCACTCCTCTGAGAAATCTAAGTTCTTGGATAAGTGCAATTAAATGCTACACAAAACTGACGAGACTTCCATCCTACCAGTGCATCTGAGTGTGCAGTGCAGTAGCTGCAACTGCAGGCTAGGTGAACTTTTGTCTTCTTAAATGATTGAAAGACGAGGTAAAGTTCCTATGGTTTTATGTCTGTAGGAAGGCCACTGACAAAAAGCATACCGATCTCCTCTTCATTGTTGTTAACTTCTTTGCTTTTCATCCTCATGACTGGGGAGCTGATTGAATCCGTTGGATCAGTTTGAGGAGCGCGGGTGGTGGTCTGAAGGCGTGCTTTATCTGTGAATGGAGAAACTGTAGAGACAGTGTTTGCCGATTCCCAGCATGAGCAAAACCAACATGGTTTACAAAATCCCTTGCAAGGACTGCACAAAACACTACATAGGACAAACAGGAAGACAGCTAACAACCCGCATCCATGAACACCAACTGGCCACAAAACGACACGACCAGCTATCCCTAGTAGCCATACACTCAGATGACAAGCAACATGAATTTGATTGGGACAACACCACCATTATAGGTCAGGCCAAACAGAGAACAGCCAGGGAATTCCTAGAAGCATGGCACTCATCCACAAATTCGATCAACAGACACATTGACATAGACCCTATATACCGGCCACTGCAGCGGACAGCTACTGACAACCGGAAGCGGCAGATTCAAGCCAGTAGAAATGCCGGAGGAATCAGCACAGAAGCGCTTCACAGGAGGCTACCAAGCACTGAAGATGTCACCTAGAAAAGGGACGAAATGTTTGCAAGAAAAACTCCCAGCTCGGCGAACAGAACCACAACAACGAGCACCCGAGCTTCAAATCTTCTCACAAACTTTGAACAGTGTTAGCTGCTGAAAGTATCTTTGCATTTCTTCTCTTATTCCTTCCTTGCCAAGGTGGGTATCAGAATGAAGACAGTCACACATTTCACTACAGTAATTTGTCTCTGCCTATTTCAAAATTCTTTGAATTGTTGAAGTCTGTCACTCTGTTCACTATTTATGACATTACCTATTTTATTCCAATCCATAAACTTCTAAATTGTACTGCCTAAACAATTCAATTATAAACAACAATCAGTGGTCCTAAAATCAAACCCTCGGGTACCTCATTCAGGTTGTTCAAAAATTATTTTCCTTTAACAAGTTGATATTTGGCTAATGTGAAAGGTGTCAGGATAAGTATTTCAGAAGTTTAGAGCAGCAAGAAAACAACAAAATGTTTCCTGTGCTTTAGCAATTGAAGAGGCAGTTTCAGTTCAGATTTAAATCTCAATATTCGTAGGAAACAGATGCTGAATAATTTCAAATATGTTCTCCAAATGAAACTTCCCAAATAAAGCAGGTAGAATTACAGTGGCAACTTTGGTAGAAATCAACATTCTTTTGAATTCGCATTATGAAGGGGGCCAATAAAGTCTTAACAGTAATTAACAGAATTTAAGCAGCTGAGCCTCAAGTTTAATATTCTCTAGAAAATCTTAACAAAAGTATAATACAATAATCTTATCCGGTTAAAGCATGACCACTGACCCAACTGTTCCTTTTTAAACAGGCATTGTCGAATTTCAAACACATCAGGAGATCAAGGCACTCAATCAATTTGTTTTAGCGCTACAGGTTTGATACTTTTAAAATGGACATAATATTGTATAGTTTCAATGTAAAAACAAAATCTGCCCAATTATATAGCTCATGTACACATTGAATTGAGATCCTTATTCAAACAAGGCAAAGCAGTTACTTGAAAGGATTTTTCGAACCAGTATTTTAACAAACCAAAATTTTAAACATCAAATACTCTCAGCATTGGACAATCTACATTGAAACTTTCCTTTTTTCAACCTAAATATGGGTAAAACCTTAATTTCGGTGTTTCTCTTTTTTTAGTATTCTCTCACTGAAATTACAGACCACATGGCGCTTCAATCCAAACCACTGTCTTACCCCAGAACAAAGACCCGCAATGGCTCAAATTTCACCACGAGGGGACTTCAACCCCTTTCTCACTTTACTCCTTACGGGGGCTTGAACTCCACTTAAACACACAGAACCCAAATCCCACTTAAAAATAGAGAGCTTGAGCCTCAGCACAGAGGACTTGAACCTGAAATCACCCATCCAGTAGACTGGAACCTTAGTTCTGTGCAAAGGACTTGAACCTCAATCAAACCCGCCCCAGGGGAGTCGAACCCTAGTACTGCACAAAGTCCACCCCAGAGGACTCGAACCCCAGTAGGACCTTCCATACCGAATGCTTCCAATATTGTTAAATGGCTCTACGTAATGACAGCTTTTCCACCTTGTTAACCCATTACCCTTGCCTCCAGCACTCATTGTTAACTATAAGTTCTTATCTGATCTGAGTATTGCTCAGCTGAACCTTTTGTTTCACAAAACCCAGAACTTAACTGTTTTGCTGCCTGCTTATACCCTATACACATTCTCACCCTTATTCAAAGAAATATTTCATTGTAGGCAGTTCAGAGAAGGTTCGCTAGGATGATCCCTGATATGGAGGGATTATCTTATGAGAAAAGGCTAAACAGATTGGGACTGTACTCACTGAAGTTCAGTAGCATGAGAGGTGATTTCATTGAAACATAAAGGATTCTTAAGGAGCTTGACAAGGTAAATGTTGAGAGGATGTTTTCCTGAATATGAGAGTGTAGGGCTAGAAGGCAAAGTCTTAGTAAATGGACACCAATTTAAGGCTGAGATGAGAGAATTTATTTTCTGAGCATTGAGTATCTTTGGAACTCCTCGCCACAGAGAGCTGTATGGGCAGATTTCTTGTGTATATTTAAAGCTGAGATAGATTCCTGATCAGGTGGGGAATTGAAGGTCATGGCAAAACTAAGTTGATGTGAAGAATGTTCAATCAACCCTCATCCCATCGATCCATCGTCGTTTAGAACAACCTAACTCTTAATACCGGCAAAACCAAGGAACTCATTATTGACTTTTGGCAGGATGTTATTCATGCCCCCCTACACATTAACATCACGAGGTGGAACGAGTGGAAGAGTGTCAAGCTCCTGGGAGTGGTCATTAACCACAAGCTTTCTTGGACTCTTCATGTGGATGCACTGGTTTCAAAGGCCCAATAATGTCTCCTCTTCCTAAGGCAGCTGAGAAAATTTGGCATGACGGTGCGTACCCTTGCCAATTTTCATAGGTGCACCATCGAGAGCATTCTGTCTGGATGTATCATTACCTGGTATGGCAACTGTACCATTCAAGATTGGAAATTGTTACAGAGTGTGGTTAACTCGGCCCAGACAATCACAAAGACCAACGTCCCATCCATAAAATCCATCTACCAGTCCCGCTGTCATGGAAAGGCCGCCAGCATTCTCAAAGATCCATCACACCCTGGCAATGTTTTTCTACAATCTCTAACAGCGTGGAGAAGGTACCGAAGCCTGAACACGCAACAGTCAGTTTCGTAACAGTTTCTACCCTACTGTTATTAGAACACTGAATGTACTCTCAAACTCTTAGCATTTGCCTGTACCTGTGTTTTTGTTTTTGCCACTGTTTACCTATTATTTGCTTATCTATGCTATTGAACTGTGATCTGCCTGTATTGCTCGCAAGACAAAGCTTTTCACTGTGCCTCAGTACACATGACAGTAAATTCAATTCAATTCGAATGATGGAGCTGGTTTGAGGGACAGAATGGCATACTTATGGTCTAATTGTCTAATTACTTTGTGTATAGCTGTCGCTGGAAGAGACAGATATGGAGAATATCAATCTCCTGAATGTTTGGAAAGTTGCTGAAAAGAAATTTGTACAATCTCATCAGTTGAATAAAAAATGAAGGTCAAGATAAGAATGAGATTAAACTAAATTGAGTCTATAAAAGATATTGCTGTAAAAGCAGATTAAATCTTTCTTTTAATGCATAAGATCTTTCTAAGCTATTTTATGTAGCGTTTCCCCCTGTTAGTTTGTGAATTAAACAAATGTTCTTTTTGTTAAAAGCCCATTGGCCTCCTAAGAATATATTCAGTGACTGTCCACAGCAATCAAAATTTAAAAATTATTAGTAAATTAAGAAAAAATTAGGAATTTATTTTTCTGGAATCTGACTTATCCAGTGTTGCCATGAACTGTTTTCATGCTATCTTGTTGTTTAACTTCATAATAGACGTTAAATTAGGGTCTGCATTTTTAATATTGAAGCTATTTAGTATTATAGAACCAGTCTGTGTAACTTTAAAACAGAAGTTCAGGGCACAGATTTTGACTGTAGAAGGTCAAATTTTTCAGTCACTAGTGAAGGAATTGTGCTTCTAGTGGCTTTTGACTATCATCTTGCTATTGTCACATACACAAACCAGGAGGACACCCTGGACAGGAATCTATAACCTGTGAGAGCAGGGCACAAAACAGTGTCACTCTTCAACCAATTAGACTACAGCATCCTCACTGAATCATGCAAACTCTAAAGCAAAATGTCTCAATTAGAAACATTAGGACATGGCAATGCAATAAACGAGGAAATCATCAAACCAATGAATCCAAATAAAAACATTGCACGTGTGCAGAACTAGGATCCTTGATTTCGGTTAGGGAAAAATAAATGACAGAAATAAATGTAGTTGAGTCACAATTAATGAGCGTGTTTGTAATGACTGAGAGAGAAGGATGGAAGTGTTCGTTAGAAATAAATTGGCATAAGAGATTGTCTAAATAGAATTGGATTAGGTTACAAAGTAGCAAAATTACTGCAGCAACAATCTTAGAAATACTTCTCTGTTTTTGAACAGTGCAAAAGAAAATTTAAAATTAGATACTTGAGAGAGTTTGAAGAGATGTGTATTATGATTAGATTCTTCATTGAAAAGATTTTAATTATTGTTATTATAGTAGACTATCTTAAAGGAATTCTTGCTGAGGAAGTGGGAGTTTTGTTTTCAACGTGTTGAAGACTTTTTTTTTGGATGATGAGTCAAATCTGGTACAGAAAGAAATATTGAAAAATTGAATTGAGAGAGAGGGAAAAGTAAAAATCTTGAATAAATATGTTGGAATAAATACCTCCTTATAAATCATTCCCTTTGTTTCGCCTCACTAGGATAATATGCTAGAAATCGAGCGGCACTATTTCCAGAGTGGTTGCTAAAGAATTTACAAAAGTACTCAAAAATTCTCCAATTTATGTCTTTTATAACCAAGTTAACACAAAGCATGGACCAGATTTCTGTACTTCACAAGAATTGCTGTTTATTATGAATAAATAGATAAGGAATTATGAATTATTGACATACAACTATACTGGATAAAACTCCCCCTCCAGGCACTGACTCAAAGAGGGTTTGATGGGTGGAGGGAAAGATTAGTAGAATAGTTCAATGGTACCTATCCACAAGATTCACTGAGACCCTTTTGCTTGTTGGCACCTGCTACTGCTTGATCTTCTTTCTGCAAGGTGTGGACGTGCTGGTGTTGGATAATAAACTGGCTTTCTTCAGGCTTGAGGTGTTTTTACTGCAGAAAAATGGAGACCTCCTTCCATTTCAGAGGTCTGATGCATTCTGACCAAACATTCACACCCAAGCTCTTGAGCTACTGGGAACTAATCACATAGTTATTGGCAGGCAGAAGGCCTTTGATCTTTGGAATGGTGACTCCCAGTTGTTGATGACAATCAACTACTTGTTGCTTGCAGAAGCTCCCGTTCCACGCATTCACTGGCTCCAGATCATCTGCCGTAAACTCCCCAGCTGCTTGTACAAACAGCATTGTAAACAGTATTTACAATGAATACCAGGTAACTTAGTTTTAAAAAGCAGCAACACTTTCCACATAGAGTCATAGAGATGTACAGCATGGAAACAGATCCTTTGACCCAACTCATCCATGCCGACCAGATATCCCTAATCTAGTTCCACTTGTCAGCAGCTGGCCCATACCTCTCCAAACCCTTCCTATTCATGTACCTATACAGATGCCTTTTAAATGTTGCAATTGAACTAGCCTCCACCACATCCTCTGGCAGCTCCTTCCATATATGTACCGCCCTCTGCATGAAAATGTTGTCCCTTATATCTCTTTTATATCTTTCCCCTCTCACCCTAAACCTATGCCATCTAGTTATGGATTTCCTCATCCCAGGGAAGAGAATTTGTCTATTTATCCTTCTTCACTATCCTACCTACCTGCGACTCTACTTTCATGGAGCTGTGAACCTGCACTTTGTTTGGCAACACTCCTTAGGACCTTACCATTAAGTGTGTAAGTCCTCCTAAGATTTGCTTTCCCAAAATGCAACACCTCTCATTTATCTGAATTAAACTCCATCTGCCACTCCTCAGCCCATTGGTCCATCTGATCAAGATCCCGTATTAATCTGAGGTAACCTTCTTTGCTATCCAATACACCTCCAATTTTGATATAATCTGCAAACTTACTTACTATACCTCTTATGCTCACATCCAAGTCATTTATCTAAATGATGAGAAGTAATGGACCCTATCACCGATCCTTGTGGCACTCCACTGGTCACGCAAGCCTCCAGTCTGAAAAACGACGCTCCACCACCACCTTCTATCTTCTACCTTTGAGCCAGTTCTGTATCCAAAAGGCTAGTTGTCCCTGTATTCCATGAGGTCTGACCTTGCTAACCAGTCTTCCATGGATCTTGGCTTTTAAACGATCCTTTTATCAATTTAAGTCTAGGATCAAAAATACAGAAAAAATAAAGAACGATGTGTTTACAACTTTCTGAGCAGGGAGGTTCAATGGCATTTAATGAACGTAAATGCATTTTTAAACATATAAGATTTGTATGTATTGACTAGACCAGCTCTTCATTGCTAGCTTAATTTGTTCTTGAGAAGGTACTGGGGAGCCACTGCCTTGAATGCTGCAGTCCATGTTAAGGAAGGCATTCTATGATTTTGATCTAGCAATAGTGAAAGATATATGTATAGCTACAAATTATGATGGTGTGTAGCTTGGAGAGGATCTTGCATGTGGTGATGTCCAATGTATCTGCAATTTTGCATTGTATGGGTCATGGGTTTAGAACAGTCTATTGAAGAAGCCTTGGCGAGTTACAGTTTCCTGTATGCACTGCTGTCACTGTGTATCTGATGATGAAGTAAATATTGAAGGTGGTGGATAAGATGCCAATTGAAGGAGTTGTTTTGTCAATAAAAATGCATTAAAGCAGTTAAGTATAAGCCATAATTTCCTGCATTGAATTTTGGCATTTTATGGGTGTGTTACCATATGATGTGAAGCTAACTGTTGAGCAGTGCAAATGCTCCAGCTTGTGTTGATTCACAGATCATGGAATTTTTGCCAGATGTTGCTAAATGACTTGCAGGTTAATCATGGTGAATCTGATTATTATTTTGACAGCGAATTATGCCCTTGTTTCAACAAGTAAGCTTTTCATTCATGCAATGAATGACATGGGTGACCTTAACAGAAGACAACATTTGGAAAACAGACTTGACCACTTTATTTTAGTGAAAAAAGAGAACAGGAAAGTAAAGTTGCATTGTATTTAACTGGAGAAGCAAATTTTGGTGAGAAAGAAGGGGACCAACCATTCCTACATCAGATATGTGTTGCTCAGATTTGGACTTAATACCCCAGTTCAGCTTCAAACCATGTTGACTGCTGTTGTCTCCTTGTATGTGAGAAATTTGTCTCCACGCTTCTCCTCCGTGTTCCCTGTAAACCATGTCTGTATGGTTTGTGCAGCAACCTGCAAAGTGTCAAATGTATTAATGCTAGTTGACAGGTGAATGAAGTCCAGAAAGAATCGTCTTTTGGTGATTGTGGAAGATATCACACGCATGGTGAAATGCTATTAGTTATGCTTCAGGAATTGGTGTAGCCAGAAATTGTGCAGTCAGTTGATGCATGCACTTTAAATTTTCAGGGAACAAAATTGGATGATTATACATATTCAGTTACCTTTATCATCAAAAACAAGGGATTGAACTCTGAACTAATAAGCTGATTAAGTGATATAATAGTTTACATTGATATTTCTATATGGAGGGATGGTTTGCTTGAGTGTTGTTACAGATAAAATACCCTATACCTTTTTTTGGCTTTTGCATTCGAAGAGAAAAGCTGGGGAATGTAGTCTTTCAACCATAACATGAATTTACATTGCCTGAGTGTTTTCACGATTTGGAGATGCCGGTGTTGGACTGGGGTGTACAACGTTAAAAATCTCTCAACACCAGGTTATAGTCCAACAGGTTTAATTGGAAGCACTAGCTTTCGGAGTGCTGCTCCTTCATCAGGTAGTTGATTTGTTATGGAACTAGTTATCTTAATTTATATCAGTCTGGATTCCTTTTCCTGGTTCTTTTACAGGGCGGCACAGTGGTTAGCAGAGACAGTGCCAGAGACCCGGGTTCAACTCCCGTCTCAGGCACCTGTCTGTGTGGAGTTTGCATGTTCTCCGTGTCTGCGTGGGTTTCCTCCGGGTGCTCCAGTTTCCTCCCACAGTCCAAATGTGCAGGTTAGGTGAATTGGCCATGCTAAATTGCCTGTAGTGTTAAGTGAAGGGGTAAATGTAGGGGAATGGGTCTGGGTGGGTTGCTCTTCGGAGGGTCGGTGTGGACTTGTTGGGCCGAAGGGCCTGTTTCCACACTGTTAGTAATCTAATCTAATTTTCTGTTTGGGCAGTTTGATTTTTTTAAATGCTAGCATGACTGGACATGCATTGGTGATGGGCTTCTGCATTGTAACACTTCTGTAGAGTTTTTTGGCAGTAATCTTATTTATTATGTATAGTAAAGGATACCCACAGCAATTATTCTGTCAGAATCTTGGGTAGATTTACTGCCACGAGTCTGTGTTGCTATTAATAGTTGAAGAAAGCTTAACTACGAATGTCTTCAGCCAAAGAGGCATGGACTTGAGTGACATGAAATAATTTATTAATTTATTGGAAGGTGTGAAGTTACATTAGCTGAAGACTGATTAACTATATTGACAACAGGTAAGACATTATCTTCCGAGCTTCTCGATTAGTGGTGCTGGAAGAGCACAGCAGTTCAGGCAGCATCCGAGGAGCAGTAAAATCGACGTTTCAGGCAAAAGCCCTTCATCTGGAAACGTCGATTTTACTGCTCCTTGGATGTTGCCTAAACTGCTGTGCTCTTCCAGCACCACTAATCCAGAATCTGGTTTCCAGCATCTGCAGTCATTGTTTTTACCTATTATCTTCTGAGCTGTTTGTTAGATCACTGTTAAATGGCTGTAAAGTATGAACTGATTGAAAACTGACAATAAATGAGACTGATTATCTCTTCCTGGAGATTGATTCTAAGTCACCTCTGTCAGGCCAACTGTCTTATGTAGCATTTGGTCAACTTCCCGAAAGGCTTCTTGGTGTGTCTGAGAACCAATATCACAATGGAGAAGTGGAGGCTAGTGATTTTAGTGTTGTTCATTATAATCTACTTTCCGAAGAGGCAAATATTATAGATCCTTACATTATTGACTTTGACTTTGGCTCCTTTTAAATTGGTACCAAAAAGCAAGGGCTTTGAAAGTAGCAACGTTGATTTATAAATCATATGCTTTTTAAATCTATTTTTAGTAATCCACTAATAGCATTCTTTTTATTCGCTTTGCACATGGGAAAATGATAACAGCATCTTTTATATGTTGAGCATGTTTGCATTTTAAAAATTTTCTGCCTTTACAATGATTGTCTCTTGAAATTTCTGTTAATCATTGAAATCATACATTTCAATACAATTCTTCAATACACAGGTACCAAGTCAATAAATGTAACTGTCTATGTTATAATATTCACTTTGAAATACATTTCTCCACTAAATCAATTTTATTTCTTCCATAGGACGGGAAAAGAAGGTCAGCCGAGAGAGTATTATACTCTGGATTCCATATTGTTTTTGCTTAACAATGTGCACCTCTCCCATCCTGTATATGTGCGACGTGCTGCAGTAAGTATACTTGTTGTAAGCCTAAAGTAACATTTTGGATCCGATGTGTACATGGCTATGTAGAATTTTCTACGTTATAACCCGGGATCCATTAATGCACCTAAATCAAAGAGCAAATGTCAGCATATAGTCATTATTGATGGGGTCCTGATGACTGAACTCGACTATATTTGGAATATACTTGTGTACAAGTGTATCCAATAAACTTGTGTAATATCATTCTGTGCTTGCCACTTTGCTTAAGGCCATGCAAATTCTGTCACCAGTGTCCTAACTTTCAACAAGTTCCACTCTGCCATCATCCCAGTGCTTACTGATCAATATTGGCACTGGTGAAGCAGCATCACAAATTTATAAGTTCTCAAATTTTTCTGTGGCTTTGCCATTCCCAATCTTTGAAACTACCCATAGTTCTGTAACATTCTGAGGTTTCTCTATACTCTTGATACTGCTGTCTTGCACATCCCCAAATTTTAATTGCATAATTTGGCCCTAAACTTTGGATACTGATGTAATGTACCTTAGGTGCTATACATCTTAACTAAAAACAGTCAATCTTGGAAATAATTAATATCCATTTAAAACAAGTATCTTTACTTAACTTTTCCAATTTCTTTCAAATTCTGAAAACATCAATCAATTCCTGTCTTGAGGTTTTTTTCTATGGAATACAAGCTTAGTTTATGGAATCTCAGCTCATAATCTAACTTCTGGAGTATTTTGACATTCTAATTTCCATTAGACTTCTTTCAAGTCCAGTGTATCCTCTCTAAGGTGCAGTGCCCTGAATGTTGTAGGAACTCTTGTGGTCTATCCAAGATTTTTATGTAGCAATGCTGACATTTTCCTTTATTTCCAGTCCTTATTTATTATGTTGGATAGAGCTCTTAAGGATAGTGGAATCAAGGTTTATGGGGATAAGGCAGGAACAGGATACTGATTGAGGATGATCAGCCATGATCATAATGAATGGTGGTACTGGCTTAAAGGGCAGAATGGCCTACTCCTGCACCTATTGTCTATTTTTTTTATTTGCATGACTTTGCTTTTAACTAGATTATTAAGATCACTACTTGAGCAGCCACCACCAAACCTCCACCATTGCCTGCACTTTATTGTTTGATTAATACTTAAAATTGCCATTCTCTAATCAAAGAATAACCTAATTGAAGCACCTTCACTACTTCTATGAATGTCATGATGGATGTTATGTTGCAGTTTGCACTGTGTGCAATGCTCAGAGTCTTTACTTAATTGACAGTCTTGGATTTGTCATTGTCTCCTTTGTTCTGCAAGTTCTAAATAAATATACTGAATAATTGAGGCCACCAGAGATCTTTGTAGGATATCCTTTGCTACATCTTTCTGGTTAAAGGACCTGCTTAATATCCTACTGTAGCTGCTAATGTTTTCTAACAGTCTTTTATGTGGAACTATATGGAATGCCTTCTGGAAGTCTATGCAAATAATATTCAAGGACATTCCCTTGTTCCTACTTTAGTTATTCCTCAAAAAATGCAATTAAATTTGTTAGACATGATCTACCCACTACGAATTCATGTTGACCATCAATAATCAGCTCAAATTTCTCAATGTTCTTAATCATTCTGTCCTTCCCTGTCCCTCTTCCCTCACCCTATTTTGTTAACTTGTGGAATTACTTTGCAACTTGCTAATCGAAAGGGGTTTTTCCTGAATCACAAGAGCTTTGATACAGTACAGCTGAAAACATTTGCTTATCTTGATTTTAAAACCTTTATTGTGGAAACAGTCAGACGTTGGGGATTTGTCACCCTAGAGTACAATTTTTTTTCAAATCTTATTTTCTTGTTTACATTAACTTTAGTTAGTTCTAATCCATGAATTTACTATTCATTTCATTCAGATTAATTTATATATGTTCATGAGAGTGGGCATTGTTAACGAGGCTAATATTTATTTGGTCAATCCTAGTTTCCCAGTGATTCTTGAGAATGCGGTAGCTGTTTGCCGTCTTGAACCATTGACGTTGCATAGTGCCAGGACTTTGACCCCACAACAGTAAATAGCAACAATGAAATTTGAAGTCAAGACCTATGCAGCTTGAAAAGGAACTTGCATATGGTGACATTTCTGAGCATCTGCTGCACTTGTCCTTCTAGGTGATAGCTGTTTCAGGTATGCAAGGTGATCAGAGGAACATTGGTGAGGTACTTCAGCTGCACCTTGCAGATGGCATCCATTGCTTCCGCTCTGCATTGGTGGTGAAGGGAGTGAGTGTTGAACATAGAGATGAGATGCTTATCAAGTTGATGTGCTGGATGTTATTGAGTTTCTTGAGTGTTCTTGGAGCCCATCAAGGCAAGTGGTGAATGTGTAATCACGCTTCTGATTTGTGCCTTGCAGATGGTGACCAGGCGTTGGGAAGATACGAGATTAGTTATTTGCTGTAGAATTCCTAGCATTTAATCTGGTCTTGTAGCCACAGTATTTATGTGACTGGTCCAGTTCAGTTTCTGGTCAGTGGCAACCAGCATCCTTTCTTATTTTCTTTCTAAAGGTTGCTGAGGCCTGTGTGCAGCAGTGACTTCTCAGCTGGTACAATTACAGCATTTAAAAGTAATCTGGATGGGTACATAAATAGAAAGGGTATAGAAGGGTATGGGCCAAATGCTATAAAATGGGTCTAGATTAGAATATGTGGTCGGCACGGACAAATTGGAACAACAGGTCTGTTTCCATGCTGTACAGCTGTATGACTCCATGAAATCAGAAGCAAGTGGTGTGATTGGCATGCCTATTGCTGTGCGTGGAACTTTGATGAGTTGCGCAGCTTAGAGGGAATGTTAGTGGGTATCCTGAGGACACTGATTGTGGAGAGCCAGTGACAATATTGCCATTGAATGTCCAGAGTTGATGGTTACATTCTTACAGTTTGGAGGTGGTCATATCAACCAAACCTGGTTCTTTTCCAGATCTTGCTGTGTATGGACATGGGTTATTTCAGTCACTGGAAAGTGCTGAATGTTGTGCGGTCATCAGTGAGCATTCCCACTTCTGTTCTTATAATGTAGAGAACGTCATTGATGAAGCAGCAGAAGATGTTTGGCCCTACAAAAGTACCTTGAGGAGCTCCTGTTGAGATGATTGACTTCCAAAAAACAGAGCAATTTTCTTTGTGCTTGGTATGACTTCAATTGGGGAGAGCTTTCCCCTGATTCTTATTTACTCCTGCTTTGCCAGGGCTGCTTAATACCACACTTGGTCAAATGTTGCCTTGATGTGAATGGCAGTAACTCTGACCTCGCATCTAGAGTTCAGCTCTTTGTCTGTGTTTGAAACATGGCTATAATGAGGTCACACGCTGGATAGCCCTGACATAATTCAAATTGAACAAAAATGAGCAAGTTGTTTGCTGATGATTGAGAGTAGACTGTTAAGGTGATAATTAACTGGATTGAATTTATCTTGCATTTTATAGATGGGATACACTTTGACAATTCCCATGTTGCCTGTCAGATGCCAGTGGTGTAGCTGTGCTGAAGCAGCTTGATTTTGGTATGCTGCTTCAGGAAGGCATGACTTTTGTATTATTGCTGGAATGCTGTCATGTTTCATAGTCTGTCTACAGTATCTATGTGGATTGAATGAAGTTTGCTGAAGATTGGCACCTGTAATGTTAGGAAACTCGATAGCCTGAAATGGGTCATCCACTTGCCATTTTTGGTTACAGATGGATGATTTCTTGCACTGATGTGCTGGGCTCCCTCATCATTGAGGCTGAGGATATTTGTGGGGTCTCCCCTTTCTGTTAGTTGTTCAATTGTTCATTATTCTGAACGAGAAATGGGAGGAATAGACATGGACATAGAAAAGTACAACACAGAACAGGCCCTTTGGCTCACGATGTTGTGCCGAGGTTAATCCTGATGTAAAATATAGCAACTTAACTATGCACCCCTCAACTCACTGCTATCCATGTGCACATCCACCAGTCGCTCAATGACTCTGCTTCCACCACCACAGCTAGCAACGCATTCCATGCATTCACAACTCACTGCGTAAAGAACCTACCACAGATGTGTCCTTTATGCCTTCCTCCTAATATCTTTAAACTATGACTCTTCATACCATTCAATCCTGTCCTGGGAAAAGTCTCTGGCTATTGACTCTATCTATTTCACTCATTATCTTGTATACCTCGATCAGGTCTCCTTTGTTCCTCCTTCTCTCCAGAGAGAAAAGTCCGAGCTTATTCAACCTTTCTTCATAAGGCAAACCTTCCAGTCCAGGCAGCATCGTGGTAAACCTTTGCACCCTCTCCAAAGCCTTTGTATCTCTCCTATAGTAGGGCGACCAGAACTGGACACAATGTTCCAAGTGCGGTCTCACCAGGGACTTGTAGAGCTGTAGCAAAACCTCATGGCTCTTAAACTTGATCCCCCTGTTAATGAAAGCCAAAACACCATATGCTTCCTTAACAACCCTATCCACTTGGGTGGCAACTGTGAGGGATCTATGTACTTGCACACCCAGATCCCTCTGTTCCTCCACACTGCCAAGAATCCTGTCTTTAATCCTATATTCAGCATTCGAGTTCGACCTTCCAAATGCATCACTTCGCATTTATCCAGGTTGAACTCCACCTGCCATTTCTCAGCCCAGCTCTGCATCCTGTCAATGTCGCGCTGCAGCCTGCAGTAGCCCTCGATACTATCAACGATACCTCAAACTTTGTGTCATCTGCAAATTTACTAACCCACCCCTCAACCTACTCAACCAAGTCATTTATAAAAACTACAAAGAGCAAAGGCCCAAGAACAGAGCCCTGCGGGACCCCATTCAACACTGACCTCCAGGCAGAATACTCTCCATCTGCAACCCCTCTCTGCCTTCTGTCAGCCAGCCAATTCTGAAGCCAGATAGCCAAATCTCCCTGTATCCTATACATCCTGACTTTATGAATGAGCCTACCATGGGGAACCTTATCAAATGTCTTGCTGAAGTGCATATACACCACGTCCACTGCTTAACTTTCATCGACCTGTCTTGTCACCTCCTCAAAGAACTCAGTAAGATTTGTGAGGCATGACCTGTCCCTCTCAAAGCCGTGCTGACTGCCTTTAATCATGCTATGCTTTGCCAAATAGTCAGAAATCCTATCCCTCAAAATTCTTTCCGAAACTTTGCTGACCACAGACGTAAGACGAATGCAGAGCTCGAATCTGGTCTGGACATTGCAGCTGCTTAACCCTGTTTGTTGCAGGCTGCTACTGTTGTTTGGCATGCTCATAGAGCTATGATGTATTTTCACCTGGTGGATCTCTCATTTTTACATTTGCCTTGTACTGCATCTGGCATGTGCTCATGGTCACTTCATTGAATGAGGGTTGATCTTCTGGTTTGATGGTAATGGCCCATTGAGGGCTTAATCTTTAGTTGTTAGATCTATTTGATATCTATTCCATTTATTTCCTTGAGATTTCCTTGCGCATGTTTGATCTGATGCCATGAGGCTTAATGGCATCGGATCAAACATGCACAAGGAAATCTCAAGGAAGTAAGTGGAATAGAAATCAAGAAGTAGCGCAGTGGTATTCAGTCAGCATGAGACTTAATGGCTAGAATCAGCGCGAGAATTACCAGGACAACTGTGATTCGACTGAATACCACTGTGCCACTTCTGGTTGGTTTGATCTGTTGTGTAAAGAGCACATATCTAGGGATGGTAATGAGGGTATCTGAAATATTGTAAGGATTACTCTCTGATTATACCATTATTGTTTGACTAGTCTATATGATAGCTCTCCCAATTTTGGCACAAGCTCCCAAATGTCACTAAGGAGGACTAAAATAGTCACAGAGGAGGATTTGCTGTTGCCGTTTACTGTGTCTAGATTGATGCCGGGTGATTTCATTCAATTTCATTGCTCGTTTGTACTTTGTAACCGTTTGTAATGCAGTTGAATGGCTTGCTACGCCATTTGAGAGTCATTGCGTTGCTGTGAATCTGGTCTCACATGTAGAGCAGCCAAGCAAGGACGTCAGATTTATTTTCCTAAAGGATATTAGTGAACCAGATGAGTTATTGTGGTAACTGACAATCGTTTCATGGTTGCTACTAGACCAGCTTTTAATCGCAGATTTATTAATATAGTTTACATGTCACCACATTCCCTAGTCTAATTCAAAATTTCCTTTCCAGAGCATTAGCTAGGAATACTGCACTATTCCTAGTGCAGTAACATTGCCTATATGTAATTGCTTCCCCTTGGTCAGGTAGATTGTGCTTCATAAGTAATGCGCCACTTTGGCATTGTGTGTAATGTATAGAATTTGTTTGAGTTCATTTTGAATGTATAATTTTTCCCAGCCACTGTGCAGCTATTGTAAACAGAAGGGATGAACCTACACCTGGCAGGCAGAGCTCTCAGAACCCTCACTCTTATTCTTGATTTTTATGTGCTATATGAGATATGAAAGTGAATGACTTCAGTTTAATTTCAAAGGATCAATAAAACTGAGTCAAACTATTTCTGTTATTGCAAATATTTGAATCTTTCATGTTGAGTCCTTATTTAAATAAGTGATTGCACTTTTACTTTGACATTTTTTAAAAAAAAACGACATAATGCTCTATTTCAATCTACTTTAATAGACAGAGAATATTCCTGTAGTTCGAAGACCAGACAGAAAGGACCTACTCAGCTATTTAAATGGTGAAACGTGTAAGTATGAATTATAAATTTTATCAATATTTAAACTACTATTTCATTGATTCTCAGATATTTTGATAGGAAAGTTAAGATATTTTATTCCCTTCAAAGTTTCAGTTGCTGACTAAATATTAACAGACTCCAGTGAGGGAAAGTGCATCTGGTGTAAAAGCAAGTGAGACCTTATCTATAAATGGTTTTGATGAAGTTATGCATTTCTGAGAGCTACACTTGTCAATAGATCTTCAAAAAAGATACTTTCTGTGGACAGTTAGAGCTTGTAGAGCAGATTTTTGTTGAACACTGGAATGCAGAAGTTGCTGCCCACCAGGACAGTGTAGCTGCTTTCATCAGTTTGCTGTTACTGACTTTCTTGCACTTCCTGTCTTTGCTCTGTATGAAAGCTGATGAAATGTTACAGAAGAGAAGAGCCCCCTTGTTTTACTTGGCAATTATTCAATAGAAATCAATGTTTTATGGTAGCTTGTTCAGGTGACTACTTTTTTGTTAGGCTACGTGTTGGTGTCAGTAGGTTATTCTGCTGCAGGGTATTCAAAGCTACTCGAAGTCCTGTCCCCATCTGATGTTGACACGTGCAATGCATCTGTCAACTCTATGTAAGTTCTCTGACTTGGTCAGGTGGCTGCAAAAATTCAAGATTTTATTCCTACCATTTTACAACTATAAAAAGCGCAGAGAGATTTGTTTATTTTGAACCTTGAATCTTCAATGTATTTTATGTTCAATGTTCAAAGTTACCGTAGTCAGATAATATCCATTTGTGACCAGGAAACTAGTTTGTTGCAGTTAACCTGGATATGATGATCATTTTGGTTCAAGGCACCATTCCGGTCACGATTCAACCATGAATTGACAGAAGAAAGCGGTTATTTTTTTCTCAGTCTTACTAAACTTTGTCTGGTCCAAACATGGACAAAGGAGCTCAATAACACAGCTGACATAAGAATCACTTCGCCTAGTTAATTTGAAGGCACTGAGAAATCTAATGGAAGTGATGGGGAAGGGGTGGGGCCTCTCCACCAGTTGAAGTCCTGCTTAGTTCAAAAGTTGTTTGAGGTAAATCATGAACCCAGGACGTTTCTGCAGAAATTCCTCAGTATAGTATCCCAGGCCAGACATCTTTACTTGCTTCAACTTTAACTTTCCATCCTTCATAAAGTGGAAAGAATGGATGTTTCTTGCTGATTGCACAGCATTCATTTACAGCCACAACTTGCCAGTTAAAGAAACAGTCCTTGCCTACATATTGGCAAGCACTTGACAGATCTGGCTATAAGATCAGGCCTGAGGCCTACAATTCTGTCAATGTGTTTGAACTCCTGACACCCCTGTGCCTTAGCATCATGGACAAGACATGGGTGTTTGGAATACCATCCAGGTTGCCTGGTTGAACACATGACACTCACTTTGACCTGGAAATGCTTCACAGTGGTAGTTGTCTATTGCCTGGGATGGGGGAATTTCAAGACGGAGGGCACATATTAATAATTTAATGTAGATTTTGACACCCTTCTGACAATTCAAAGTTTCGCCAGCATTTTCTGTTTTTGTTTCATGACATTGAATCATCTGTTTGAATAACAAAATCTTTGGCAATATTGTGCTAAGAAAAACATGACTTAATGTTTTGGAGATTTTTTTGACCTCTTTAATTTGATGTTTTGTTTTTTCAGCAACATCTGCAAGTATAGACAGAAGTGCACCTCTAGAAATTGGATTGCAACGGTCAACACAAGGTATCAATGATTTATTTTATTAACCTTATAAAGAAATGGTGCAATAACAATATACAAATCACAATGCATTGTTTTTGCATATTTTTAAAATGTTCTTGTGTTTTTTGTAAACCAACAGTAAAAAGAGCAGCTGAAGAAATATCATCAGAGTTAAAGAAACCCAGGATAGAGGTAATTGGTTTGGACAATCTGTGACAGATACAAATGTGCAATTCAGAATGCAAACTCTATGGATGAAAGAAATTTGAAAGTGGATAACACCATTGTATAAATAAGATCATGGCATATTAAATAGTAGATCACTCTGCCACCTGCAGTTGGCTCTGCCATTCAATACGATTGTAGTTGATCTTTTACATCATTTCCACTAATCTGCCCCTCGAATCTCTGATACTCTTAGTTTCTGTAAGTTAGCTAACCCTCTAACACTCCATTCATTTCTTCTCCTTGCCACTCTTAATCCTTTGAATGAAGAGGTTACTTGCCTTCTAAATTCCATTCCATTCAGATTGGCTATCTGAATCTCTCGTTGACTACTGGGTATAGCAAGCATTTAAATCCGTTAAGTCTGATAGTTAAAATGAATTCTGGTCATTTCGTTCATTGTTTTCACAAACTGAGATTCATTACTAATACTGGAAAGGTGGTCAATTGCCTGTTCATGTGCAAAATATCAGGAACTTCATAGATTAGTACTTGCATAACTAGGGAGCATGCACAGAACAACATCAATTGTCTGAATGAGACAGGTGGAGAGTATTTTGTTGCGATAACTGATTGTATAACTGATCAGGGTTACCATGGCGGCAGCCATAGCAGGAACAGGGTTCCCGTGGTGACTCAGTTCCTGCACCCGCCGCCAGCCCAGGCTGCCTGCTTTCGTTGTGCTTTTATTTACATTCAATAAAATCTTTATGGGGGGTTGAGATCTTGTTCAGATATTCTGAAATTCAGATAACCGAGGGTGTTCTATTTTGAAATTTTTAAATAATAAGGTGGTGGGTACATTCTTGGATATTTTATGGCGAAGACACACAGGAGGAAAGGGCAGCATTAGACCAGTTGGCCTCATGACCCTTCTCTGCAATTCATTATAATCATGGGTGATCTGATCTTGCCCTCAACTCCATTTATTTACTCTTGTCCATAACTCCTGAATTGACTATTGGCCTTGACTGTTTATCTGAGCCATAATGATATTCAATGACTCAGTGATTCACAACATAAAGGTAACTTCCTTCTTGATTCCATCTTTAATGTAGAGCCCTAACTCCGAAACTATGCCCCCAGTACTAGATTCCCCCACATGAGGAAACATTTTCTTGATGTTCATCCTATCAAAATGCTCTCAATTTTTTCAATAACACTACTCATTCTTCTAAACGCCAGTGAGGAAACTCCAATCTGCTGAACATTTCTTTATAAGATAACCCTTTTCAACTCGGTATAAATCTCTTAAACCTGCTCTGAATTGCAGGCATATCCCTCCTTTGATAAAATGACCAAAACTGGATGTGGTACATCTAAGTGTGATCTTGCTGATGCACTCTACAGTTCCAGCAAGACTTACCTACTTGTATACTCCAATTTTCTTATAATAAATGTTCATATTTGCTTACCTTCCACTTTCTCTACTTAAATGCTTTAATTTTTTTCTTTTTGAATACCCCTCTACTATTACATTCTGTTGTCTCTCTCCATTTATATGAACTGCATGTCTATTCTTTCTACCATTGTGACTGATCATGTTTTTCCCACATACTCCATCTGCTAAAAATCTGCCCACTCATTTATCTATAAAATAATATATTATCTATTATAACCTTATCTAATCTAGCTATATCTCTTGATTTGACAGTGAAAAACAGGTAGATCATAGTAAGCAAGGACACACTGGTCATAAGGTGAAAAAAAACTTGGACAGTATAAGATATAAGAGTTTTCTCACACAAGATGTACATGAGTCAAGATCAATGTTAACAGGATCAGCATTATTTGAAGTTAGTCATTCGTCAGTCTAATAAAAGCAGAAAAGAAGCTGTTTTGAACCTGCTAGTGCATGTGTCCAAGCTTCTGTACCTTCTGCCTGACGGAAGAGGTTGTAGGAGAGCATTGCCAGGGTGGGATGGGTCTTTGATAATGTTGACAGCCTTTCCCAGCAACGAGGCATGTAAATGGAGTCCATGGATGGGAAGTAGGCTTCCGTGATGGTCTGGGCTGTGCACACCGCCTTCTGTAGTTTCTTACAATCTTGGGCAGAGCAGTTGCCATACCAAGCTGTTATGCACCTGAACTGTCTTTGCAGAGTCTTTATCTTTACAACTTACTTCCTATGCATCTTAGTGTCCCTTGATACAAGTCATCAAAATACATTGCAATTACTCAAGGCCACAACACTGATCCCTATGGCATCCCACCATTTAGTTTGCCAAACCTGAAAATGAGCTTGTTCTCCTGACACTTGCTTTCTGTTAAGTTACTCAATCCTCTGCACTATTGTATAATTTCCAGTCCATGAGCTATTAATTTGTACAGTACTCTTTTAAGTGGCGCCTTAATGTCTTTTGGAAATCCCGATACACTCCCATCTGCTGTTTCCCTTTAATCCACCATGCTTGTTATATCCTCGAAGAACTCTCCTAAAATTCTTAAAGATGACTTATCTTTCATCAAAGTATTTTGATTTTATTTGATGGCCTAATAATTTTTAACATAGCCACAACCAGCCTTTCAATAATGAATTCTTGCATTTTCCCAGTGGCAGATGTTAGAGTAACTGGCCTATAATTTTTTGCTTTTTCTAGCAGATGTCCTCCTTTTATATCACTCCTCTGAGACAGATCTTTCCAATATCATAAGAATTTGGCAAGAATGCGACCAGTGACCCCAGGGGTCAGGCCATCTCGCTTTATTCCCATACGTTTGTCCCTTTTCTGAAGTGACTGTTTTAGGTTCCACCATGTTGCCCTCTGATTTGTATTGTTGTTGGGTTCTTTTAAAGTCTTCTGCCAAGAAGATTGGTGCTAACTATTTGTTCTTGGACCTGTTTCCTTGTTTCCTGTTATTAATTGCCCAAACCCATCTTCTAATGGACAAATGTTTACTTTAACCACTCTTCCCTTTTAGAAGATTTTGCTATGTCTTTTGTTACCAGTTTTCTCTCAATCTTGTTTCTCCCATCTTTTGTTTGTTAATCACCCTTTCCAATTTCTAAAACTCCCCCCAGTCTTCTAGCATGCAATTGATCTTTGCAACATTGTATGCTTTTTCTTTCTTTTTGATCCTATATTTAACTTTGCTTGCCACGGATCATTTATTTTCTCATAAAGTCTACCTTGATGGAATATAGTAGATTTTTGTTGATAATTATTAAAGGTCGCCTGAAATGTCTTCCACAACTTATCTATAGGCTTTGCTTCTAATTGAATTTCCTGGTCTGATTTAACCAGCTCTAACTTCCTATAAGTGCATTTGAAGCACTAGTGTTCGGCTCAGGATTTTCAACCTTAAACTGATTGTGAAATTCATCATTTCATGATCACTGTTCCCTTTAAGGGAATTAATTAATTTTGTCCCATTACACATTTCCAGAACTAGAGAAAAAAAATGATTAATTTAACATAGTGAGTTGAGGTTTGATAATTAGGAATAATTGTTGAGAATTAAATTGCTTTGGAAGTCTTTTTTGCGATAAAGGAGTGGACAGATGTAAAGAATGTATGGCCAAGTTAGATGGTTGTGCTTGCGAATGTTTTAATGGAGGATTGTGAATAAGAATGAAAATAATCCAGAGACACAAGATCAACAGATGGGGCAAGGCTCGTGAGGAATTTGAAGACACTGATTGTAAACCCTAATGCTTTGTATAGAGGGAGCCTCAGTGTGACAACATAAACAGGAATGATGGAGTGGTGGACATAGTGAGGTGGGATACAAGCACCTCACTGAAATTTATGGAATGTTATAGGAACAGGTATTGATAAGTAAAGTTTAAAGTAGACAAAATTGATGAGTCTTCTCTGAATCCACTGTTGCAATACCATGTGGTACAGCTATTTTACACAAAAATATGAAGCTTGTATTAATGCTAAAATTTGAAAGGTTTCCAGTTGAAATGTATAAATCTACTTAAATTAATTTTACTGTTGCCCAACAAATATAGAGAAATGTTACATTGAGTTAATCTTTGTTTTCATAAATAATATGAAATGATTTAAAATATTTCTGAACTTTTTGATGATTTTACAGCTTGTTTTTATAATAATTGATATTTTATTTTTTAAAAAAAGTAAATAATTAGCAATACTGATTTGATAAAAATAACAAGGTGGTTTGTTGTAATTAGGATGAAGAACGTGTACGACTTGACAAAGAGCGTTTGGCAGCTCGTTTGGAAGGCCACAAAGAAGGCATTGTACAGACAGAGCAAATTAGGTAAATTCTGAATCTTACAGCTTTTTCTGTATGGAGAGAATTCTTCAGAAAATGAGTGAATGTGCACTAAATTATGCCCATTTGATAAAGTGGTTTTCAGATTGAAGAAAATTTTTGTCCTGATTTTGAACATTTAGCCTTTCTGCTTTTCAGTGATGCCTCCAGTTGGGAGAAAGCACATGACTATGTTTCCTGTTTTAAATGGTTATTGAGACTATTAATTATATTTTAATTAGGCAGAAGTGGAGAGGAATAAAAGAAAATAAACATACAATTTGATTAACATTACAGGTAATTCAATAGGCAGCTGAAGACATCATAGCTCATATGGGAGCCAAGGTCACATGGGAGCTAGAACGTTCAATCTAGGGAATTGGCATTTCAGCATTGATCCTGTTAATTCTCCAAACAAATTAATACATTTTCAATGGGATTACTTCTGATTCTTATAAATCTGTAGAGCATCAGTTTGGAGTACTAATTGTTTCTCATTGGACAAGCCTGTCACCCTAGGAATTAATCTAGTGAACATTGGTTATACACCACACTAAGGTATGTATATTCTTCCTTTCATAAGTCAACATAAACTATGTACAATACTTATATAATTGTATCAAGAATTACAAGCTCTCGTACTCCAATCCAAGATTAGCAGATCATATACTTTTCTCGTGGCTCACTGAACCTCCGTGTTAATCTCTGTATTTCATGAACAAGAACACCAAATTCCTGATTTCCAATATTCACCCACTTCTCACTTCTTTCAAAAATATTTTGCTTTTCCAGTTTTCCTACCAAAGTGGCTAATTTCACAGTTTCCCACATTAAATGTAATTTCTTAATGTTTGTACAAATTACTCAGAATTATTTTCTTCACAATTTATGTATGCCATCTAATCCTCACTACTGTTGTTTATTATGGGTTCAAGTCACATTCCAGGGCTTGATTTCAAAAGTCTGGACTGATGTTTGTGGAACAGTATTGAGAGAAAGCTGCATTATTCAGGTATTCAAACAAGAAATTTAACAAAGTCCCGCCCACATCATCAGCTGCATGCAGAAGTGCTCCCATGGGAGTAATTCAAAGAATGCAAGGGAATACAAGTACATCCTTGCCAGTATTTATCCATCAATTCACATCACAGAATTGCATGATCATAATGCTTGTGGTTAAAGCATGTGTGCAATTTGTTTCATCCTAATGTTGTTGCAAATTCATAACTATTCTGTAAAGTCAAAGCCCAACATGTCAGGTCATGTGGCCACACAGCCAAGACTTTATAGGTTGCATAATATGAATAATAAGGCTGAGATCTATATAAACTGATGTGCAAACTAATCTGTATATGCAAAGCTATTAAATCCAATACGAATGCATTGTTAAACAATACAACTTTCTTGCCAGGAACTCTTGTACATCAGCCAGTGCAAGTGGTAAAAATGGTTGAATACTTCCTAAATTACCTAATAATGTTGATGTTTTTAAAACTATATTCGCTGAGTCCAAAATCCATCATGCCAAATTGTGACAGCTAGTTCAATAAAACTCATAATGTGTGGGTTGGTAGCAGGGAAAGGAAACTATCAGGACCAGCTGTTGGATTGTCATCAAAGCTGAACTGCTTTACTAATCGCCTTCAAGGAAGGGAAATCATTCCATCCAATCTAACCTACACAATTTCAGTTCAACACTATTTAACTATTTAATTGGCTTTTAACGTCATGTAAAATATCCAGCAAGCCATGCCATTGTGCAAAAAAAGCATAAATACAGCGTCCTCATTTAAAATTGACCTACATGAAGTAGTTCTGCTTTACCATCAGTTAGTTAATAGTATGCTTAGTTAATATTTATTTTTTGTGAGATTTGTAGGAATTTTTTTGAGCTGGACTTATCTATGGCTGTGTGATATGATCACCACTGTTTTAGAGTGGCCTTCTTCACTTCCTGACATTCTGGTCACCTCTCTTGTTCACCTTTCCTGAAGTCAAACCTCCCACTTGCTCCCTCTGCAGTTTGCATCTTGCATCTGCAGCTTGAGGCTACTTCTTGTGCTCAATTTATAAGCTCTTCACAATAAGGGGCTTGAGAGATTAAATTAGTGAGAGAGAGGGTTGGTAAGCCTGTCTAGCAGTGACTGAAAGGGAAGGGGAAATGGGAGAAGCAGTGAGCTGAAGGATCTGGGAGTGGAAGAGTCAGACTGCCAGTGGGAGTAGTGCCGAACATAGTAAGTAGAAAGAGGCAGCATATCTCTCATGGTCTTAAATTCATTCATTTTTGTTTTGAAGTTACTTCCTTTACTAATATGGACAGTTAGGAATGTAAAGTGTTCTACTTTAGAATATGATGTTTTTATTTATTTTTCTGAGGTGAAAATTCCTGCTGAATCTAACTGCAACCTTTTCACTGTTGTGATGGGAAAATATGATTTGCTTAATATGATTTGATTTAAATAAATCCTTCAGGAATGCAATCACATTAAACCAGGACTTCGTGTCTCACCTCTTGTCAATAAAGTTTGCAATATTCACATCTTTGCCAGTGTCCCTCATGTACATGGGGAGGGCTGCTGTGGAATATGAAGCTGGCACCCTGAAGGCAGTTTAGCTCCATACAGCTTGGGGTCTCAAATTAGTGATGAAAGTAGTCAGTCATTGTGCATGAGAGCAAGGTTCCTAATCTTTCAAAAATACAACTTACTTCAATGAAACAAACGATTCCTTGGCACACCCACTTTTTTTCAGCTGAATTGATTGATCATAAAGATCGCATTTACTTGTATTGATTCTGGTTATGGCCCTACTAGAGAGGTTTACAGCAAGCTAAAGAAGGATCAAATGTATTAATGTTTAATATCCTCCGGTAAAAAGTAAACTATTTTCAACTGCGAAAATGGGACACTATCAAAATCTCCTTAGTTCAATTTAACTATATGTAACTATTCGTGGTTCTTAATTTAGTTCACACACTGTACTCTGTTCAGGGGTCTGACGTTCATGGCTGACATTTCATATGTATAACAATACTGTTAAAAGTATATTTTTCATTAAATAAGTGAACTCATACATGATTGAAATTAAATGGATTAGAACAAAACACAAAGGAGAGTAAATTCCAATTTACCCAGTTAGTAGGAAACCTGGGCCTGCCGCTGTGTGCAGAGCCTTTTCATCTGGGGAGAAAAGACACATAAATGCCTAAGTGGTTACTTGTTCTTAGCTTCTGCTAGAATGTAAGAACATATCATGTCATCTCAGTTTTATCAATGGCCACTTCTACTTAGAATACTCAAGTTTTAGGAATAAAGGGCTGATACCTCACTTTTCGTTTGATGTTTAATTTTATAGGGTTTTATGAGTTGCAATTTTGGTTGGATATAATATTGTTAAAGATTAAACAATGTTTGTTTTATTTGGATTTTCATTGCCTTTGTACAAAATTTCATGGCACCCTTGGACAGTTCTCTAGGTACTAGAACTGAAAATTATTGCTTTGGAGTAACGATAATTTACTACCAAGAATTACTGAAAAGTGTGCTTTCTATGCCACCTTGTGGCAGATTTGGCTTAATACTACACACATCCTGATGCTTCAGTCTTGTTATGTTTTCAACTTTACTACAGTATTTATATCTTTCTCCATCTTGGTCATTGCATTCTCTTGTTATTTAATTATGTATAGGGCCTACACCTGTCTGTATACCAGTGTACTTTATTGTACGATTTTTTTCCTCCCATCCCTGCTTACCTTTTGTTTCAAACAATGTTATTAATCCATGTACCTTTCTAGCTTTCTTGTTTATTATGCACTGTCTGATTTGCAAGACATTGTCGGTTTACAATTACATTTGAAAGTGTGGAGATTGAGGATCGAATTTTGCTTCTTGATAACTCGTCAATGTTGTTTTCAAGCTGTGTTGGATTATGGTGGTTTAATTTGTAGTTTTAGTTATTATGAGGGAAGTAAAACATTAATGAGCAGATGTAGTTATATTGGACCTGAAATGTTAACTCTTGTTTTTTTCTCCTGAGAGTTTCTCTGTTATCTTCTATTTTTATAACATTAATGAGGAGTTTGAGTTGAAGGAATGGAATTTTTAAAGGGGAGATGGGGATGTTGGTTGGAGAGTATTAGCACTTTTTTTTCAGATTACATCATTATTGCATTTGAAAATCGATTCGCTTCATTTGCATAATCGTACTTTGTTTCAGCATAAGTGTGAGAATCTAAAGCTTTAAAAAGTTGGTGCTATGTGATGGTCATTCTTCCTTCTGCTTGTATTCCAGCGATCATTTCTTAAACATTTTGTTTTCTTTATCTCCGTAATATTTTGATGAAGATGCTTTCCTGGACCCAGCATAATCTACTCTGAGCTTTTCTAAACTATCTGTCTATAGAACAGTAGTGACTACATCTCAAAGTGTAACGCATTGACATTGAAATATTTTGGCAAAACCTACATAAAGTGAAATGCATTTAGTCTTTTACGTTAGAAAGTAAAATTCAGTTTACTTGTGCCCGTTCCAAATATGACTTTGTTTGCATCTGTCTCATAGATGTATTTTCAAATTGTTGGAATTTTATTGAAGAAATTCTAGCAGTAAACTTCCTCTCAAGAAATATGACAGCATAATTTTCAATCAGTCTGGATTATTAACTTGAAGGCAGTATATTATATATGGGAACAATTTTTAGCTTTAATATTTTGGGGTTACAGGTCATTGTCAGAGGCGATGTCTGTGGAAAAGATTGCTGCTATTAAAGCCAAAATTATGGCAAAGAAACGTTCCACTATCAAGACAGATCTGGATGATGACATTGCAGCTTTGAAGCAAAGAAGTTTTGTAGACTCTGAAGTAGACGTAACCAGAGATATTGTCAGCAGAGAAAGAGTATGGCGAACAAGAACTACCATTCTCCAAAGTACTGGCAAGGTGAGTTCAAATGAATACAGCTACATTCAACCATAAGATCTCATTGCTTAGTTCTGTTTTAGTGTTCCCTCGTATTATTGTCCATCTGGGTGAGCTGCTGTTAGTCTTCTGACTCTAGGATTTCAATCCTTTCTAATAACTTTAGCCACTTGCAGCAGCTGCTTTTTCTGCTCCTGCATTGTTACCTCCTGTGTTCACCAAGGAACAATCCTTGCTCGCCTCCTATTTAAGGGTAATAGTAGAGTAATAGGATAGGGGAATGGGTCTGGGTAGGATACTGTTCGGAGGGTGTGGACTTGTTGTGCCAAATGACCTATTTCCACACTGTAGGGATTCTATGATTCTGTTTCTCATTTATGTGCTGCCTCTTGCTGACATAATCCAAAGGCACAATGTTACTCAGCTCTACCTTATCACCACCTTTGCTCCATTGTTGCTAAATTATCAGGCTGCTGATCCAAGGTCCAATACTGAATGAGCAGAGATTTCTTGGAAATGAATATTGGGAAGAGTGGGCCATTGTTTTGTTCCAAGCTCCATTCTCTGGATACTGATTCTATCCCTCTCCCTGACCACTGTTTGAGCTTAATTTGATCTGTTTGCAGTTTTAGTGTCATACTTGATCCTGAAGTGAATTATAGTTCTTTTATTCTTGCCATTACTGAGACTGCACATTTCTGGCTCCATGACTGTAGTGATTGTAACAAGGTCAGCCAGGTGGACATCATAGAATGAGTTCCCTGATTGGGGTTGTTAACTTGGTCCAATCACAGAACCTTGGCGAACCAATGTAAACTGGAATGTCTGAGGTTCTGCTCACTCTGCAAATTGTCTTTGAGGCAGCTGGATCATTGTTAAGGACCCTCCATGTGTAAATTGAGGGTGGCTTGGTGGCGGGATGCAGGCCTTTCTGGAGTTATATCAGACTTTACCCCATTCACAACTTCACAGGAGGCTCCCAAGCACTGAGGATGTCACGTAGACAGGGGACGAAACGTCTGCAGCACAAATTCCCAGCTCGGCGAACAGAACCACAATAAGGAGACTAAAACTGTACAGTGATACTCTTAAATAAGTCAGAAAAAAATCCATTTGAATTCCTAGTTGAGAAACTAGACATAGGGCAATCTCGAACAAGAAGTCATAGTTTTAGGATAAAGGTGAGCAGATATAAAACAGCTGAGGATAATGAAGCTGTGAAATTCACTACCCTAGAGTGCAGTGATACCAGGACATCAGCATTGCTCAGACTTTTAAGTCTATGAGTTGGAATGTCATGTTGAGATTGTACAGGACGTTGGTGAGGCCTCTTCTGGAAGACTGTGTCATTTCTGGTTGTCCTGTTAGAGGAATGATATTATTAAGCTGGAGAGGGAGAAGAGATTTACAAGGGTGTTGCCAGAAATGGAGGGCTTGAATCATAAGGAGAGGCTGGGACCTTTTTTGCTGAAGCACGTGAGATTGATAGGTGTCCTTATAGAGGTTTATAAAATCCTGAGGGGTATAGATAAGGTGATTAGCTGATATCTTTTACTTAGGATGGGCAAGTTCAAGGCTAGGGAGCATATATTTAGAGTGCAAGGAGAAAGATAAAACAAAAACACACAAGGTGCAATTTATTTTACACAGGGTGGTTCGTCTGTGGAATGAACTGCCTGAGGAATTGGTGGATGTGGGTGCAGTTAGAATTATCAAAAGACATTTTGGACAGATACATAAATAAATGTTTGGAGGGATATGGGTCAAATGCAGGCAGGTGGGGCTAGTTTAGTTTGGGATTTTGGTCGGCAAGGACTGTTTGGACAGAAGGTTCTGTTTCTATTCTGCATGACTCTATAATTAGACAGATTTTAAATTAGTATGGATTGCAGGTAGGCAAATGAAGTTGAGGCCAAGATGAGATCAATCATGATAGTGTCAAGTGGCTGAGTACGCACGAGGAGCTGAGTTGCCACCTTTCTCTTCTTGTTCTTATGTAATTAGTTGCTATTCCTGAGTGCTTACTTTGTGATTTATCTTCAGGTAATTAAAATCCCTCTGTGCAGTATGATTCTGTATCACTCTCCATTTAGATAATATTTTGCTTCCTACCTGATGTTTTTCTACATTATATCCCAACTGCCAATTTTTTTCCTAATTTGCTGAGCACATCTTTACCTCTTTACACACACTCTTTTGTACTTTGTTTACAACAAGCTTTCCTTACTTTCTTTGTATCATTAGTAGATTCAACTACAATACAGTCTTTAGCATAGATTGTAAATAGTTGTGGAAGACTTGTGTGACTCTGTAGCAACTCACTCAGCCATTTGACAAACTGGAGTGAGGAAGACATGGTATTAATGTGGACAAATATATCCCTGGAGCCTGACCCTTTAGAGTAGGAGTTCAAACCTCACCACAGCAGCCAAAGGAATCAAGATTCAGTTAATACATTTGGAACCTAAAATGTTTTCAGTAATGGTGCCATAAAATTACCATTGATTAGTTTTTCTAACAATCAGCCAAACTAACTGGTCTGGCCTGAATGTAGCTTCAGATCCACGTTTATATTTAACTTCTAATTTCCTCAAAAACGGCCTATCAACTGTTTAGTTCAAAGTCAGGGAAGTGTAATGAATGAGTCCACCTAATTATTTGTCAGGCTTATATTTGGGTCAAGGTTCTTTTCAGTTGAGACAAACAATTTTGACAGCATGTCTTTTTTTTTGCAGCAACAATATTATTTTAAAAATTCTACTTATTAGAAATATTGCAGAGGATTGCCAGGTGACTGATGTGTACTGTTGTCGGAAAAGTTTTGGAAAGGATTATAAGAGAGGGGATTTATAATTATCTAGCAAGCAACAATTTGATTGCAGACAGTCAACATGGATTGGTCAAGAGCAGGTCGTGTCCCACAAACCTCACTGAGTTTTTTTTTGAGAAGATGACCAAGCGTGTGGATGAGGGTAGGGCAGTTGATGTGGTATACATAGACTTCAGTAAAGCCTTTGATAAGGCTGTTATAGAAAATGTGGAGTCATGTGATTGAGGGAGATTTAGCAGTTTGGATTAGAAACTAGCTTTTGTAAGAAGGCAATGAATGGTGATTGATGGAAAATATTCAGCTTGGAATCTGGTTACTAGTGGTGTGCCACGAGGATCCGTTTTGGGACCACTGCTGTTTATCATTTTTGTAAATGACTTGGAAGGTGGATGGGTTAGTAAGTTTGCAGATGACACTAAAGTCAGTGGAGTGGTGGACGGTATGGAAGAAGGTTGGAGGTTGCAGGGAGACTTGGATAAACTGCAGAATTGTGCTGGAAGGTGGCAAATAGAGTTTAATGCAGATGAATATAAGGTGATTCACTTTGGAAAGAATAACAGAAAGGCAGAATACTGGGTCACTGGAAAGATTCTTGATAGTGTGGATGTGCAGAGGCATCTTAGAGTCCATGTACATAGATCCCTGAATGTTGCCACCCAGGTTGATGGTGCTGTTAAGAAGGCTCACGTAGTGACAGGTTTTGTTGGTAGAGGGATTGTGTTCAGGAGCAGTGATGTCACGTTGCAACAGTACAAAATGCTCGTGCAGCGTCACTTGGAATATTGTGTACAGTTCTGGTCACTCCATAACAGGTAGCATGTAGAAGCATTGGAAAAGGTGCAGAGGAGATTTACAAATTTGTTGCCTTGTCTGGAGGGAAGGTCTGATGAGGAAAGACTGAGAGACTTTGGTCTGTTCTCATTGGTAGAAGGAAGGCTAAGAGGGCATTCGATAGGGACATACAAGATGGTCAGAAAATTGGATCGGGGTGGACAGTGAGAGTCTTTTTCTTAAGATGAAGATGTCAGCTTGTACAAGGGGGCACAGCTGCAAATTGAGGCAGATGTCAGAGGCAGGTTCTTTCCTCCAAGAGTGACAAGGGTGTAGAATGCCCTGCCTGCCAATATAATCAACTCAGCCACATTAGGGGCACTTAAACAGACTTTGCATAAGTATACGGATGATGATGATGGGATAGTGTGGGGGATGGGCTTAGATTAGTTTACAGGTTGGCGCAACATTGAAGGCCAAAGGGCTTATTCTACTGTGCATTGTTCTGTGTTCTAAAATTGATTTAATAAATCAGATTTTCATTTGCAAGAATTCCTAATGGATGTTGATTATATGAAATCAAAATTTAAATGTTTGCGGCCCTTAGTCTGCATGGTATTTACCCAATAATGGGCAAAGAAATTCAAGAACATTTATGAGCGATAGCTTAATATTTCTTAGGAAGTACAGACTGGTTATATATGGTCTGAGGGTTAGCAAATACTGTTGTGATCTGCAGAAAGTAATGTAAATCTGGGATTTATAGACCTTTAATCTCTGCAATGGTGAAAATACTTAAGAATTTTACGAAATGTTGCTGAGTGTTCTTAGAGACTATCACAAGTAGTTGCTGGAGATTAAGGAGCAGGAATTAAGGGCTACGGGGAGAACGCTGGTAAGTGGAGTTGAAATGCCCATCAGCCATGATTGAATGGCGGAGTGGACTCGATGGGCCAAATGGCCTTACTTCCACTCCTATGTCTTATGGTCTTATAGGAGGTCAATTGTAAGAATGTTTTGAGGTAGTTACTCTATTTGTTGGGCATGGGCTTCTGCAGCTGATGAGTTTTCAGCATCACTTAGTAAACATTTAATTTAAAAATTACAATGAAATTTGTCATGTAACTGAAAATACTGTAGGTCACCCCCATCAACTGAACTGAATGTAGATAGGGCTACACTTGTGAACAAATTGCATAAGTTTTCATTTGAAGTTTGAGTCTGGATATGTGAGATGTTTGCTCCCTCAATTTCATTGTCATTGCAGAAATTGTGCAACAAGTTTGGATAATATAAACAGGTCGTAACAGTTAAAACAAAACTTAATTGTTTTGGTTTCCTTGCTGAAATTTCAGAACATACAACAGGTATTTCTGTAGAAGCTGGAAGTATTCCAGGGAAATGCCCATTTGTGACTATCTGCTACTGATTTTATCAAGTCAATTTGCAAGAGCAAACGAACTTCATTGATTGTTATGGAAATAAATTGAAAAGGTAGGTTGGGTGACAGCTTTTGGCCCATTTTAGTCTGAAGGTATTGATTTTCCCATCTTATTCATGGCTTTATTTGCTGTAGATGGATAGAAAAACAGGCTTGGAGTTGAGAGAGCAGTTTTTTAAAAAATTGAGATAAAAAGGTACAGTCTTCACTCAATGGAGATTTTTTTCTGTTCTCTATTAAAATTGAGTCCAGGATCCAAATCTTCCAATGTCCAGGGAGTGAAATCTAAACGTAAATCTTTGCATTTGGAGCTCCCTTCACCGCCACCATGTCCAGGGCTGACCAGCCCCTCTCCATACTTAATTATTACAAGTTTTGACACCTTTAAAATTCTACCTGAATCTGGAAGCATGTACCATTTTAAAAACAAAAACGTTAGTGTGTCCTCACCAATTGATTATTCTGCACTCATGGGTCTTACCCTTAAGAGTTTGTGATGGCCCATTTCTACATCAGCTGGAATTGGAAGTCTAACTGGAAAGAAGCAGTTTAAGTCTCAAAAGGTGGCTGACTGGAAGATTTGGGTTAACTATATAATTCAATTGGCAAATTTCCAAAATTAATGAGAAGTGGTCACTTTGTTTTATCCAGTTGGTTATTTTAATGTGTTCTGTAATAAATTTTGATACAAACTTTGTGTATCACTTTGAATTTCTTGGTTATGTTTTGTGTAATTATGAATGAAGTTTACAGTGAAATATGATAATATACACATTTAAGTCTACTGCTTTAAGATCTATTCATACCACTGTCTCCTGGTATTTTACAAAACTCCATGTAAAGTTCCTGAATTTATTTGAATGATGCACTAATGTAGATAATATTGAAATATTTAGGCGCAGCACTGCCCTTAGGCACCCAATATAAGTAACTGAGATTTCTGGAGTGTTACAATTATTTTCTTTGTTTTTGGGGCCTGTACAATTTGGTCAAGTTTGATAATACTAGACGAAGAGAAACTGTTGAGTCTGAAAAGATACCTTAGGATAAGCAAAATTAGTTGAATATAAGGGCGAGTGGAACAAAGTTGCATGAAACTTTACACTGTTCAAAGCAGAAGGCTGAATTATCAGGTTAGACAGGGATGGGAATTTGGGAATGCCAAGTACTTAAAAAAAACACTTTTAACTTTTCTATTCTTGTGCTGTGTTCATAAGTTTCAAAATCTGACGTTTTTGATCCACTGACTACAAATCAAAGGTTTGTAGGATTTGAGTGAAATGATTTCTTTTGCTCTTTCTTGAACTTAAATTTCAAAGTAAGTCAGGTCATTTTGTGTAATCAAAGGATTAAATTCCCTTATTCTAAATATGGAGCCATTATATAGATCACTACAGTGTCATCTACAGGCATTGGTTTTAATGCTCTATGTGGATTGTTTCAATATGCTGTGTGTATTGAATTTACTAAAGAAGAGATGCTCATACTCATACAGTGCAGAAACAGGCCCTTCGGTCCATCTAGTTCATGCTGAACATAATCCCAAACTAGACTAGGCCCACTTGCCTGCTCCTAGACCATATCCCTACAAATCTTTCCTATTTATCTATCCAAATGCCTTTTTAAACATTGTAATTGTATCTGCACCGTCCACTTTCTCAGGAAGTTCATTCCATACATGAACCACCCTCTGTAGAAAATTTGCCTCATGTCTTTTTTAAATCTCTCTCCTCTCACCCTAAAACTGTGCCCCCTTGCCTTAAATTCCCTCCTCCCAGGGATAAGACAACTACCATTAACTCTATCTATACCTCTCTTCATAAACTTCTTTCAGATCACCCTTCAATCTTCTATGCTCCAGTGAAAATAGTCGCATGAGAAAGTGAGGTGTGCAGACGTTGGAGATCAGAGTCAAAATGTATGGTGCTGGAAAAGCACAGCTGGTCAGGGGAGTCGATGTTTAGAGCATAAGCTCTTCATCGGGAAAGTTGAAACGTCGACTTTCCTGCTCCTCTCCTGCAGCCTGACCGGTTGTGCTCTTCTAGTGGCACACCTCTTGACCTGAAAAATGTCCCAGCCTATCTTTATAACTCATACCTTCCATACCTGGCAACGTCCTGGTAAATTTCTTTTGAAACCTGTCCAACTTGGTAATATCTGTCCTATAACTGGGTGACCAGAACTAGACACAATATTCTAGAAGAGGTTTTACCAATGTCCAGTCCAATCTCAACATGACTTTCCCATTCCAATACTCAGAAGTCTGAGCAATGAAGGCAAGCATGCCAAATAGCCTTCCAGGAACATGGCACTCCAACCAGCACTCTATCAACAAACACATTGACTTGGATCTCATTTATCACCCCCTGAGAAAAAGAATAGGAAATGATGCCACCAACTCAAGGAAACTCAAACACATAAATAGAAAGTGGACTGTACCACCAGTGCTTCATCCGGAGGCTCACTGATGATGTTACCTAGTATGGTGACAAAACGTCTGAAAATGAACCTTCCAGCTCAGCGAGCAAACCTATATCCAGAACCTCAACTTGAGCTACAAATCTTCTCAGAACTAATTCTGTCTCCTGTCAATTATGTAACAAATTGGCAAGCTCGTCATGAACCCCATGTGACCTAATTTTATTAATTAGCCTACTATGTGGAACATTGTTACAGGCTTTACTAAAATCCAAATAAACGACATCTACTGCTCTGCCATTATCAATCTTTCTGATAACTTCCTCAAAATTCTCAATCAAGTTTGTGAGACACGATTTTCCTCGCACAAAACAATGCTGACTATCCCTAAACAATTCTTGCCTCTCTAAATATTCATGAATCCCATCTTTCAAAACCACCTCCAACAAGTTACCCATTATCGAAGTAAGGCTCACAGGTCTGTAGTTCCCAGGCTTCTCCCTCAACCCTTCTTAAACAAAGGTACAACATTAACAACTGTCTAGTCACTGGGCATCTTGCCCATGGCTATAGATGATGCAAATATTTCTGTAAGGGTGTTGCAATTTCCTCCCTTACTTCCACAACATTATGGGATACATTAGATCAGGTCCTGGAGATTTATCCATCTTTATATTCTCCCAGACCTCCTGAACTTCCTTTTCTGTAATGTGAATTGTTTTAAAAACATCAAAGCTTAGTTCTCTGCATTCTCAAGACTCAATTTCTTTCTCCACATCTTCTTGATGCGGAATATTCATTTATTATCTCTCTCTCTCATCTCCTGGGTTTCAGCTCAAAGATATGACCTCTCTGATCTTTAAGAAGTCCCTACCCTTTTTCTAATTACCCTCCTGCTCTCAATGTATTTGTAGAATCTCTTTGGATTATCCTTAACCTGATGTGCCAATTCTGTCTCCTATCCCATCTTTGCCTTCCCAATTTCTCTCTCAAGAATGCCCCTACACTCTTTGTATCGATTAAGAGATTCAATTTAATCAAGTTGTCTATATCTAACATAAAATTCTCTTTTGTTTTTGACGAGAACCTCAATATCTTGATTCATCCATTGTTTCTTAATCTTACCAGCCTTACCCTTCACTCAACAAGAGCAAAATGCCTCTGAACTCTCGTCACCACACTCTTGAATGCATCCCACAAGTCAGAGGTCTTTTTATCTGTGAACAGTCTACTCTAATCATATCTGCCTTACTGACTTTCAGTTTTTTCTGTATTGAGCGGCTTAGGGTTGTTTTATTTATGTATGTACTGAGCTGCCGGTGTTGGACTTGATTGGACAAGGTCAAAAATCAGGTTATAGTCCAGGTTATATTGTGATTTTTTTTTTAACCATCTATATATCCAGAAGTGTTCTTACATCCAACAGAGCTGCTTTGTTCCCATTGCCTAATCACCCGTGGTTCAGGTCTGTTCTCAAGCCTGATTAATCACCAGGCTTGGATCTTTCAACCTTCTCCTTCACCAGGTGGTTGTGGACACAGCAGTGCTTCGAAAATTAGTGCTTCCAAATAAACCTGTTGGTCTATAACCTGGTGTTGTGGTGATTTTTAACTTAATAACCTGGAAATATTTTGATATACTTGTGTTAAGGTTAAAACAAACATTGTGATATCCTGCTCGTGTCTATTTTGCAAATATTGTCATGTTCCTGTTATTATTTCCTCTGAGAAGACTCATCGTGGGGTTTGAATAAGTTACTTTTGTCTTGGTTATGGTCTGCTACTAATTTTTCTAGCAACAAATGTATTACATTTATAAACCTCAGAATTATTCCCTTGTTTGTGTTTTTTTCCCCATCAAGGCCTTTTTAATTGAATAATTGGAACTATTTAGCTTGTTTAGAGCTATGCTATCTGCTCACTCCTGTGTTTCTCAGTAACCTGTCAATTTAACTCATTCTTAATATATTCAGGTGGGTTGTATTGCAGTTATGTGAACAGTTAGCCAGGAAATTTGGCAATGAGAAACCTGCTGCAACACCTTGGTAAGTATTAAAGTGATTCCTGGACTTAACTCTCACATCCCCAGCTGCATCTCCCCAAGACTGCTTAGATCCCCCACTCCCAACTGGACGTGATCTGACACCCTCTAAACCTTTCATGTACGTGTACATGTCAAAATGCCTTTTAAATGTTGTAACTCTACTTGAATCTACCACTTCCTCTGGCAGTTAATTCCACATGTGAACCACTCTATGTGAAAATGTTGCCCCTCAAATCCCTTCTCAATCTTTCTCCTTGCTTCTTAAAAGGTGCCCCTTAGTTTTGAACTCCCCTATCCTGGAGGAAAGACTCTTGTCATTCAGTGAAAAATGTTACAGCCTCTCCTTATAACCGAAACGCTCTGGTTCGGGCAACATCCTTGTTAATCTTGTCTGAACCCTCTCCGATTTGCTAATATCCTCCCTTTAGCAGGGCGACCAGAACTGTATGCAGTCCTCCAAAACCGGCCTCACCAATGTCCTGTTCAATCACAACATGACGATGCAATTCCTATACTCATTGGTCTGCGAAATGAAGACACGTATGCAAAATGCCACCTTCATTACCTTGCCTATCTGAGCTGCAAATTTCAAAGGAACTCAACTCCTAGGTCTCTCTGTTCGACAACGCTACCCATGGCTCTACTGTTAACTATATAAGTCCTGCCCTTGTTAGTTTTACCAAAATGCAATACCTTGCATTTATCCAAGCTGCAAATGTGTTGCTGGTCAAAGCACAGCAGGTTAGGCAGCATCTCAGGAATAGAGAATTCGACGTTTCGAGCATAAGCCCTTCATCAGGAATATTCCTGATGAAGGGCTTATGCTCGAAACGTCGAATTCTCTATTCCTGAGATGCTGCCTAACCTGCTGTGCTTTGACCAGCAACACATTTGCAGCTGTGATCTCCAGCATCTGCAGACCTCATTTTTTACTCGACTTATTCCTGATGAAGGGCTTATGCTCGAAACGTCGAATTCTCTATTCCTGAGATGCTGCCTAACCTGCTGTGCTTTGACCAGCAACACATTTGCAGCTGTGATCTCCAGCATCTGCAGACCTCATTTTTTACTTGCATTTATCCAAATCAAGCTCTACTCATCAGTTGAGGGAGGGTGGAAGTTGGTAATCAACAGGAGGTCTCCTTGCTTGTGTTTCACTTGACACCATGATACTTCATGGCATCTAGAGTCAATGTTGAGGCTATGCATGGCGACTCCCTCCTGACTATACACCACTGCGTCACTACCTCTGCTGGTTCTGTCCTGCCAGTAGGATAGGACACCAGGGATGGTGACGGTAGTGTATGGGGCATTATCTAGATGATACAATTTCCTGAGTATGACTATGTTAGGCTGTTGCTTGATTTTTTGAAACAGCTCTCCCAATTTTTGCACTGAACCCCAGATGGTAGTAAAGGTTGATAGAACTCATTCTGCTATTGCTTTTCTGGTGCCTATGTCAGTGCAAGGTGCTCTGTCCACTTTCATTTTTCTGTTGAAACTTTATCGTGCTTGATGCAACTGAATGGCTTGCTTTCAGAAGGCACTTGGGAGTCAACCATCTTGCTGTGGATCTGGAGTCACATTTGTGACCCCTGGTTCTAGACTCCCTTGTTGTGGGGATCATCTTTCTTGCTTTTACCCTTTCAAGTCCTGTTAGAAATTAATAGGTTACCCCCTTATTATTCTAAACTTCAGTCAATATTGTCTAAACTAATCCAGTCTAATTTCTTGCACCATTCCTGCCTTCACAGGCATAATTCTAGCAAACTTTTCTTCACTCCTTCCAAAGCTAGAACATTCATCCTCTGATAAAAAGACCAAAACAGTACAGTGGGCGGCACGGTGGCACAGTGGTTAGCATTGCTGCCTCACAGCACAAGAGACCTGGGTTCAATTCCCGCCTCAGGCGACACTCTGTGTGGAGTTTGCACATTCTCTCCGTGTCTGTGTGGGTTTCCTCCGGGTGCTCCGGTTTCCACCCACAATCCAAAAATGCGCAGGTTAGGTGAATTGGCCATGCTAAATTGCCCGTGGAGTTAGGTGAAGGGGTGAATGTAGGGGAATGAGTCTGGGTGGGTTGCGCTTCGGCTGGTCGGTGTGCATTTGTTGGGCCGAAGGGCCTGATTCCACACTGTAAGTAATCTAATCTAATCAAAATACAGAGTACTACAGGGTGTGGTGTCATCACAGCCCGGCATACTTGTTGCGCAATATCCCTGCACCTGTACTCAAATCCTTGAGCTGTGAATGTCAACATAACATTTGCATTCTTCACTACTTGCATTCTTTCGGTAAAGATTGTACAATGAGACCCAGGTTTCAGTGCACTTCCCCTTTCCCAATCCGTTGCATTCAGACAATAATCTGCCTTGTTATTTTTATTAACAACGTGGATAACTTTACAATAAATCCCATTACACTTACCCTCCACACATTTGCCCACTCATTCAACTAAGTCACACTGAAACATCTCTGTAACCTGTTCATGGTTCACCTTCCCAACCAGTATTTACAAATTTGAAAGATAGCACATTTCACTACTGCTTCTAAATAATGTAATACATGTTGTGAATACCTGGGGTCCTAGCACTCTGTAGACCTCTGACTCACTAATATCCTACAGAAGGATTTGGTCCTCATTTGGTCTGGCCTACATGTATATACCTGGCACCTTAACTTCTCTCTTACCTTACTTATGCTGTTCGACATCTACTGCACCAAATACACCAACTGCCTTGACAAAGGGGCATTCTTTGCCATCCCCAAATTACCTTGCACTATGAGGGACTTGTTAGATTTAAGGAACTCTCCACAAGTCTGCAAGAGTCATGATTAGCATCTTCTACTTGAAATGTGGAGCTCGAAATAGAGAAGTAGGAGTGGTGTGGCAATCTGATTGCAATTGCCACTTCTCAGACTATCCAGTCCAGTGTCTGGTGTTTCAGCCGCTTTGAGAACATCAACATTTGGAAATATCTGAGAATTGGCAGCATTGAGTCCGATTCAAGATATGGTTATAATTATGAAAGAGTTTGCTGAGTTGAATTTCTCTTGTTCTACTGCAGCTGAATAAGTACACCATTGGGGGGAAAAATCCCAGAAATTGTGGATATAAAATAAAATATAGAATTGCGAATGTTGGAGATCTGAAATAGGAAATGAAAAGATGAGTTGCCGTTCCAAGTACATCCTCGAGTAGAATGGAAATCAGAAAAGGTTAAACTTGCATTGACCCTTGGTCAAGCTGTTTTTGAAGGACAGTGAGAGTTTCTTGTGTCCGTATTATTTGTAGAGACACTGAATGTGGTGTGAAAAAAGTTTAAAAAGATGATAAAGCCTCTCAATTCTTGTATCTAAAAGGAAAAGATGAACAGACTGGAGCACCTTTTATTTTAGAAAGAAAAGAAGGCTAACGGGAGACCTGACAAGAATGTTTGAAGATAATAAGGCAGTTTGAACAGGTACAGAAGGCAGATGGTAATATAATGAGTGGTAAAGTCACAGAACCTTAAGCTGGAGCTCAGGCTAATCTTTTGGGACATCGATAGAACCTGTTAAATTCTGTTAATAATTCAGTATTTGAAAGCCAGTCTCTGTAATGGTAGCTATAAAATTTCACCTGTGGGAAATTTAAGAATACAGTGATAAATATGAGAGTCTATAATAAATGGCAAAGAAAATTCAGAACAAGACATACTTGGTGCATTGGCTTAGTGATTAACACCATTGCCTTATAGCGCCAGTGACTAGGGTGCAATTCCAGTCTTGCGTGACTATCTTCCTGTGTGGAGTTTGCATGTTTTCACCGTTCACACCAGTTGACTGGTTACCTTCCACAGTTCAAAACTGCAGGTTATGTGGATTAGACTTGCTAAATTGCCCTAGTGTCCAGGGATATGTAGTCTAGATGGATTAACTTTGGTAGATATGGTAGTTCTGGACGGGTTGCTCTTGCAAGGGCTGTGCAGACTCTTATATACTAAATAGTTTATTTCTGCACTTGAGAGATTCTATGATAGCTGTTATAATAAGAATAAATGCTTTTAATGCAAAACTGGAAAAGCACTTAAGGAAGAAACATTCTAAAGACTTGCAGCCCTCAGAAAATTTTGCCTGATACATTGTTGAAAGGGGTGTTCCCCTTTATATAAGCAGTGGTGAAAGTTCTAGATTCTCTCATTAGAGGAAACATCCGCACCCAATATTTTTCTGAAATATTGATCGTTTACTCTATGCTCCTCTAGTCATTATAGTCCTCCTAGTATCCTCTGCTCTAATCTATCCAATCTTTCATTATAACTAAAGCTCTGCAGCCCAGGCAGTCATCCTTTTAATGTTCTCTTATATGTTCACAAATTTATGCTCATGAGTCACATTTTTTCCTGCAGGACTTGTTGTTCTTTTTTCCGTTAAACCATTCAGGATCATGCTTGTATTTTTACTGTTGCTGATCCTGAATGTTTTCATCCCCTTACTCAGAATTCAAGAAGTCTTTCATTTGTCCCTGTTTAAGGGCTTTTTAACATTTCAATTAATTCAAGCTGTTCCCTTGTTTCTTTGTTAACTGCTTAAAATGTATCATTGGCTGGTAACCTTCAGTTTTTCTGAACTTTGGGCTCAAGCTGAGTTTAATTATTTGACAGCGAATATTCTTTATTGATATTGTGATTTCTGGTGCTGTTATCTTACTTGGATCACTTTTTAATATGACCAGATGAGGATCATCTATGTAGTGTCATTGATAACTTAGATTGACATGCAGATATAAATTGAGTTGACCAATTGGAATCATGAACCAATGTATTTTCAATTTCTTTTAAAGGTAAATTATAAATTTGCCTTAAATTAGTGTTAGATAGTTAGCAAGGATAATTGTGGGCTATATGCTCATGCACTTTCTGAGTCAAACTGATCTTAGTTATACCACATATTGTTAAGATGAAGAAAGTAGTAATTGGTTGTGAGCCATTGAGGTCCAATATAAAATTAACATCAGCAATTTCACTGCTATGAAACAAAATATTAAATGTAACCAGCCACTTATCAGACTTAAAAGTATTATGAATCATATATCAATGTGTTAATTTGATTGTAAATGGCTGGCTGTACAATAGAAATTGATCATTTGACATTTTCTCATGTTCTTGAGATATCCTTGTAAATATGTAATGTCAATCTGTTTGTAAGCTTGTCTAGTTTCTAAAAGAAAAATAATCCTTGTGCTGAAGGTGAGTAAAATTCAACATGGCTAAAGCCAGTTGTGTTTAAAGGTGTCATAGAACATAGAAAAATACAGCGCAGTACAGGCCCTTTGGCCCTCGATGTTGCACCGACCCAAGCCCACCTAATCTACACTAACCCACTATCCTCCATATGTCTATCCAATGCCCATTTAAATGCCCATAAAGTGGGAGAGTCCACCACTGCTACTGGCAGGGCATTCCATGAATCGCTGAGTAAAGAATCTACCCCTAACATCTGTCCTATACCTACCTCCCCTTAATTTAAAGCTATGCCCCCTCGTAATAGCTGACTCCACACATGGCAAAAGGTTCTCATTGTAGAACCCTATCTAGACCCCTAATCATCTTGTGCACCTCTATCAAGTCACCCCTAAACCTTCTTTTCTCCAAAGAAAACAGCCTCAAGTGCCTCAGCCTTTCCTCCTATGATCTTCCTACCATACCAGGCAACATCCTGGTAAACCTCCTCTGCACCCGTTCCAGTGCCTCCACATCCTTCCTATAGTATGGTGACCAAAATGCACACAATACTCCAGACGCGGCCGCACCAGAGTCTTATACAACTGCAACATGACCTCAGGACTCCGGAACTCAATTCCTCTACCAATAAAAGCCAGTACGCCATATGCCCTATTTACCTGGGTGGCAACTTTCAGAGATCTGTGTACATGGACACAAAGATCCCTCTGCTCATCCACATTACCAAGTATCCGACCATTAGCCCAGTACTCCATCTTCCTGTTACTCTTACCAAAGTGAATCACTTCACACTTACCTACATTGAACTCCATTTGCCACCTTTCTGCCCAGCTCTGCAGCTTATCCATATCCCGCTGTAACCTGCCACATCCTTCCTCACTGTCAACAACACTACCGACTTTCGTATCATCCGCAAACTTGCTCACCCAACCTTCTAGCCCCTCCTCCAGGTCATTTATAAAAATGACAAGCAGCAGTGGTCCCAAAACAGATCCTTGCGGAACTCCACTAGTAACTGCACTCCAAGATGAATCTTTACCATCAACTACTACCCTCTGTCTTCTTCCAGCCAGCCAATTCCTAATCCAAACCTCTAAAGCACCCTCAATGCCACACCTCCGTATTTTTTGCAGTAGCCTACCATGGGGAACCTTATCAAACGCCTTACTAAAATCCATATACACCACATCTAGACGCTTTACCCTCGTCCACCTCCTTAGTCACCTTCTCAAAGAATTCAATAAGGTTTATGAGGCATGACCTGCCCTTCACAAAACTAAGGTTTTGAGGTTTCTTTTGTGACCTTGGAAATCTCTGAACTACTTGTGGATAGATTGCTATTTTCTTCCCTGACTTCACCTTGGTAATCATTGATTTAGTCGTTTTCCAACTGTTGTATCGAACTCGTTTCATTGGAGTCTGGTTTTCTTCTCAGTTTACCCCCACAGAAGCCGATGCATCAATTTCCTCTTGGTGCTACTAATCTCCTTGAGCTCACGATAATGAGCATTAGCTCAGTGTACAGGCCCAACTACGATGATTATCAATGTCCTTAATTCCTGAGCAATTTCATGTTCTTCTTAATGTATTTCTTTATCCAGCAGCTATAATGTGCCAGCTTTGTGTTTCTGATTAATTGCTTTAAGTTAAAGGCCTGCACAAGAAAGTGTTATCTAAATTCTAGAATTCTTTTGCATATATTCTGGTAGTATACAACATTTTGAAAGGGAATGAAGTCCAGTTTAATTCTCAATTGTGCAAAATCATAATTTTTTTTGTCGAGTTCACAGATACCAGTTTTGTATTAAATTGTATGCTATGCTATTGTATTCTATGTATACTTGAGTGTTGCACAGCTGATTCTATTGCTTCCTTCCTTCAGAATTTTTCCAAGAACATATTTGCAATTTTACAATCAGTAAAAGCTAGGGAGGAAGGAAGAGCACCAGAACAGAGACCCCCACAAAATGTAATACAACCGGTAAGAACAAACACACACATTATCTTTTCATGTTTTAAAAATATGACAAATTGTTGTAATGATTTTTGAAATAGGGGTCAAATCAAATCATTTAGATTTGGATTAAATTGGACTGCTCTTCCAAAAAGTTATCTTGGGAATGGGTGGGCAGAATGGTGCAATAAGATTTTGAAAGTAAACCAGTATTAGTGCTGCATCTGCTGTTCATGTACAAGTAATCTGCATCTCAGCAATTTTGCCTTTGTCTCACATTGTTAGTTTCCCACTTAAAATGTTAAAACAGAGTAAAACATAAACATTTTTGGTGCAAATGATTTAGTTTCACGTAGAAAACATGCGAACTATGCAAGTAATGATTTGTGCATGTGAACAACTTAGCCAATTCCTTTATATACTATGATATTGTACTATAAACATCCTATGATCTATTGTTTGTCATGTTAGATAGCCCTTAAGTTTTGAAAAAAGTCTATTCTGCATATAATACCCAAGTAGTACCAACCCTGTGGTTGTACATTTATTGAATGAATCTTTGCTCAATTCTCAGTTATTAAATTTTCAATTTTAAGTTCTCAATTTTCTTTTTCCCCCTCTAAATTTTATGTTTCATTTCAAAGAAGTAATTTTGTAATTGTTGTTTGATAATAAGTGTAATTTTATGTGTTGCAGGACCCAGCATTGCGAAATAAACAGCCTATTCCAGCAGCATACAACCGATATGATCAGGAAAGATTTGCAAAGAAGGAAGGTAAATAAGTATTGTTATTAAATGTACACACACTTGCCCCATTCCAAATCCTCCATAAGGAAAAGTTCAGAGACTTTCTAGATTTCTGTTTGGGGTATAGAAGTGTTTGTTCCTTCAGTTAAATGGATTGTCAATCACCAGGTAATGATCAAAGAAATACCATTTATGTGGCAGTATAAAATTTAAATCCGTGAAGTAAAAACAAAAATAAAAATTACTTAAAATATCAAGTTGCAACTCAACTTGATATTTTAAGTAACTTCACTTCAAGTATATGGTGTTCAATAGTTTGTTTATGCTTAGGCAAATAAAGTATTTGACTTGAATTGTGGAAAAGTTACAGGAATCTTAAATACTGCTGAATATATCTGATACCTTGAATCCTCATTAATTTCCATCCTTAATTATATTTACTATGTAAGTTGAAGAGAGAGCCAATGTTATTTTTTTGTGATACATCAGTACTTATGAAATCTAGTACATTTAATTAAGTCTGTCAAAAAATTGTGACAAGATTATAGGCAAGCATGTTGACTTGACAGAAAATTATTTTGTTTTAATGTCTCCTAGCAAATAAGATAAATTCACTTTCATGTTTTGTGATGATATGTCTGGTTTCTCTTTGTCCCAGTACACGTCTCTGATTAGTTTGTGGAATTATTTGTTGGTCAAAGATGTATAAATTGGAATGTTCAATAATTCAGAAAAAATCTTTCATCAATATTTTAGCAACAGTCTTCAGAATTTGGTCAAGATAGTGATTGTCCCCAATGTAGAATAATTGCAGAATCATTATAGCAAATTAATTCAGCCAGTTTGAGAAAGTTCAAACAAGTTAGTATCATCTTTTTCAAAAGTAACTATTTGATTGCAGTGGCTTTCAATACACTATATCCTTTATATAATTTATTATATTTAACACCTCTCTCATGAGGAACTGGTTTTCAGTGACACCTTATCAGTAAAATGATAAATGAAGAGTTAAGTTCAAGTGCTATATAAGTTGGTTATTGTAGAAATTACAGATAAATCAACACAGATAAATTGATCAGAAAGACTTTGTGCACAAAATAATTTAGAAAGTTTTCAATTGGTAAGATCGTTTGAATATAATTGATGTTGTTGGAAGAATGAGGAGTCCTGAAAGGTAGCAAAGGATCCAATTTCAATGGAAGAGTGCAACAATGAGAAATGCTTGGTAATGTGCAATAATCTGTTGAAAGTACAAAGCAGGTAAATAAGACGTATGGTACCTAGGGCTTTTGAAATAAAGCTGCAAAAACTGGGAGATTATGATAAATTTATGATGTTCAAAAGCAAAATAATGCTATTTCTGGAAATGTGAAATACAAACAGCAAATGCTGCAGTACAGAAGAGGATCTACGGATTTTATGGATTTTTATTCCGAAGATTCTTGGAAGTATAAAGTATGGAAGGGATGATAATTATCAGGGATCCAGATGTCACACTGGATTAATCCTAAATTTCAACTCCGTTCCCCTATATTGGGGAGCTGGGTACTTCTGATTATATTATAGCAATATAATTTTTGCATAATGCTTTTAAGGCTGTTTACAAAGTTTTTTGAGGAAGGGAAGCAAAGCTAAACATTTGCATATCATTGGTTGAATACCATATTGCACTTGATTGTATAGATCCTTATTCCAATTTGGAAAAACCTGTTTAAATGCAGGCTTTTTCACGAATTAAACATTGACTTTGCAGGAGATTTTTGATTCAAAGCAAGCTTTCTCATGAATTAAGCATTCATCTTGTTTGAAGGTCTGCAGACTATTCAAATGGAAAGTTTGAAAAATTGCATTTGCGAGGCCATCATTTGTGTTTTAAACTTAGAAAATCATATAAAAGATTTATTGAAATAATTTGGTGTATTGGCAGTATGTTTATTGACCATTTCAAATATTTTCCTGCAAGTGAGCAGCTTGCTTGAAAAGTACAGTAAGGAAATTTATTTTTAAAATATTCAACATCTAAATTATTTAGTTAAATAGAATAGAGATGACTTGGTGGTCAATGTATTACAGCTGAAGGATATGGGTGCCAGTGGATGCACGTGTGATTCTGTGATCATATCTGCAAAGGTTGGCTGCTTGAGGACTTTTGGCTCAAAATTGATGAACTGGAATCTGAACAGTAGGTGCTGCAACACATCAGGGATGGGGAGACTCAGCTGAATGCTTTCAGGAGACAGTTGTTCAGCTGTGATTATTTATATCAAATATGGTCTGCAGTTAGGGCAGGAGGATTTAACTGTGAGCGACGCAGGAATTGGATACGGAATTTGGCGTTGGAGGAGACTCAACAAATGCCCTTGTCTAATAGGTACAAAATTCTTGCTCTGGGGTAGATGAGGGCTCACGCTGCAAGGAGGATAAGTGAACTGACCACTGTACTGTGATTCGGAGTGTCATTCAAGTAGGGATAAGCAAGAAAAATATTATATCAGAGAAATCAAGAAGATTTGTAGCTTAGGTTGTGGATGAGATTGTTGACTTGCTCACTGAGCTGGTAAGTTTGTTCACAGAAGTTTCGTCACCATTCCTGGTAACATTATCAGTGCCCCTCCGGTGAACCATTGGTGTTCTTTCCAGCTTGCTGTTTGTGTGTCTGGGTCTGCTGGGGTTGGTAGAGTCATTTCGGTTTTGTTGCTGGTTCTGTTTCTTAGTGGTTGGTATATGGGGTTTAACTCTACATGTTTGTTAATGCAGTACCAGGTTGAATGGAAGGGTTCCAGGAATTCCCATGCATATCTTATTTGTCTTGTCCTAGGATGGTTACGTTGCCCCAGTGGAATTAGTGTCCTTCATTATCTGTGTGTAAGGATGCAAGTGATAGCTGGTCAAGTCTCTTCGTGGCGATTTGGTGCTGGTGGCTAATTTCCTTCCTGTTTGCCCTATGTTGTGCTTTTGGCAGCCTTTACATGGTGCTTTGTATAACGTGGCCCTGCTGGCTGTGAGTATGGGATCCTTTATACTTGTTAGTAGTTGTTGTCGTGTGGTGGTTGGTTTGTGGGCTACCGCGATATCCAGGTGTTGGACTAGCCTAGTGGTCATTTCTGATAAGTTCTTAATATATGGCAGCATGGCGACTGTGTCGAGATGTGTTGTGTCTTTCTGTTGTGGTCTGTCGTGTCGGTACCGGCGGACGACCCTTTTTTGAGTGTGTTATTTCCAAAGTCGTGTAGGTGGTGGCCTTTCACTTTGAGCAGCTCTGGGGTGCTGCAGTGTGTTGTGGCTCACTTGAACAATGTTCTGATGCAGCTCCATTTGTGGGTGTTGGGATTGTTGCTGTTGTAGTTGTGTACTTGGTCTGTGCAGGAAGCTTCCTATGCTGATCTGGAACTCCCCATTGCCCCTTGTGTTCAATCATTCCTGCCAGGAAGGGGAGTCAGTTGTTGTTCTCTTTGTCTTTGGTGAATTTTATGCTGGTGAGGATTTCTTTTACAAGTTGATCGGTTTCCTTGAGCTGTGTGCGTTTTCTAATGACAAAGATGTAATGTGCATAGCGGAACCACAGCTTAGACTGGATAGTTGGCACTGCTGTCCATTTTAGTCTTTGCATGACAACTTCTGCTATTAATCCTGATGCCAGTGATCCCATGGGTGTTCCGTTGGTTTGTTTATATACCTGGACATTGAAGATGAAGTGGGTCTTGAGGCATTGAATCAGTAGTTTGAGGATGCTGTCTTTGCTGATGGTGTTGGTGTTGTAGGTTGCCTGCATTCCTGGTCCTTTGAGTAGTGAGGTTAGTGTTTCCTTGGCTAAGGAGGTGTCTGTAGAGGTGAACAGTGCTGTCACATTGAAGGAGACCATGATCTTGACCTCGTTTATTTTGGTGTCCTTGATGATGAAGAATTCTTGGGCAGAATAAATAAAGTGGGATGAGTTGTCCACTAGGTGTTTTAGTCTTTGATTCAGTTTGTTAGCTAGCCTGAATGTCAATGTTCCCAGAAGTGAAACTGTGGGTCTGAGGGTGCCCCAAGTTTGTGAACCTGGGGGACTCCATAGAAGCGGTATGTATTGTTTTCCTCTGGCTTCATTTTCTTTTGGAAATCTGTCTTGTTAAATCTACTCAAGACGAGAGCAATGATCAGGATAACCATGTAGTGATTTTTCACTTGTCGTGTTGGTATATGTCAGTATCTGCTAGCAGTGTGTTTGCTTTCTCTAAGTATTGTGTATTCAGTATGACAGTCATGCACCCTCTGTCTGTTGGTAGGATTAGAAGGTTTTATCTCTCACAAACTCGACCAACCACCAATGGATCACAACTCTAGGCGTAGCCATCTCCATGAAACAACAGAAAACCAAGAGAAAGAAAAGACTTGCCCTACAGGAGAAACTGACCAAACTCACCCACAACATCAATGCCGACAAATCAGACATTGGATAAAGAACCTGTCAGACTGACCAGTTACAGACACAGAAAAAGCTGCACTGGTGCGCGGACTGAATTACAAGCACAGTGATGCCAATAAAATGGGTTTCCTGGCAGCATAAAAAGCCACTCTGAAGAACAATGGACTCGCAAGGGAAACCCAACAGCTCATCAGGCAGAGAGTGACCCCAGTGTCAAGTAGAGAGAGAGAAGGAGACACCCTCAACACAAGAAAGGAAAGCCATAGAAAGACAAAAACAGTCTAATCCTACCAGTGGAGCTGGCTACCTGTAGTGTAGTGATCTATTCATGATTGGTCGAGTTTGCGGCTATTAACTATATTCGACCATTAACAGACACCAAAAAAGCCGCACTGGTATGAGGACTGAATTACAAGCACAGAGAGAGAAGGACATACCCTTAACACCCAAAACAGGAAAGCCCTAAAAGACTCAGGAAGGACAAATAATTGTAATTCTACCAGCCGACAAAGGGCGCATGACCGTCAGACTGAATACAGCACAACACATGGAGAAAGCAAACACACTACGAGCATACTGGCACGTACCAACAAATGGCAATGAATGTAGATGTAGATGTACCTATTACAGAAATAACGCAAGGCAGGTGACTGAGTATCAGTGAAGGAGCACTTTGGGGCCAACGACCATAATTCTATTAGATTTAAAATAGTGATGGAAAAGGATAGACCAGATCTAAAAGCTGAAGTTCTAAATTGAAGAAAGGCCAATTTTGACAGTATTAGGCAAGAACTTTCAAAAGCTGATTGATGTTCGCAGGTAAAGGATGCCTAGAAAATGGGAAGCCTTCAGAATTAGGATAACGAGAGTTCAGAGAAAATATACTCGTGATGGGGTGAAAGGAAAGGCTGATAGGTATAGGGAATGCTGGATGACTAAAGAAATTGAGGGTTTGGTTAAGAAAAAGAAGGAAGCATATGTAAGGTATAGACAGGATAGATCGAGCGAATCCTTAGAGGAGTATAAAAGTAGTAGGAGTATACATAAGAGGGAAATCAGGAGGGCAAAAAGGGGACATGAGTTAGCTTTGGCAAATAGAATTAAGGAGAATTCAAAGAGATTTTACAAATATATTAAGGACAAAAGGGTAACTAGGGAGAGAATAGGGCCCTTCAAAGATCAGCAAGATGGCCTTTGTGTGGAGCTGCAGAAATTGGGAGAGATACTAAACGAATATTTTGCAAAGGTATATACTGTGGAAAAGGGCATGGATGATGTAGAATGTGGGGAAATAGATGGTGACATCTCGAAAAATGTCTATATTACAGAGGCGGAAGTGCTGGATTCTTGAAATGCATAAAAGTGGATAAATCCGCAGGACCTGATGAGGTGTACCCTAGAACTCTGTGGGAAGCTAGGGAAGTGATTGCTGGGCCTCTTACTGATATATTTGTGAGGTACTTGAAGACTGGAGGTTGGCTAATGCGGTGCCACTGTTGAAGGAAGGTGGTAAGGACAAGCCAGGGAACTATAGACCAGTGAGCCTGATGTCATTGGTGGGCGCATGGAGTTCTTGGAAGGAATCCTGAGGGATAGGATGTACATGTATTTGGAAAGACGAGGACTGATTAGGGATAGTCAGCATGGCTTTGTGTGTGGCAAATCATGTCTCATTAACTTGATTGAGTTTTTTGAAGAAGTAACAAAGAGGATTGATGAGAACAGAGCAATGGACCTGATCTATATGGACTTTATGGACTTCAGTAAAAAGTTCAACAAGGTTCCCCATGGGAGACTGGTTAGCAAGGTTAGATCTCACAGAATACAGGAAGAACTAGCCATTTGGATAGAGAACCGGCTCAAAGGTAGAAGACGAAGGGTGGTGGTGGAGGGTTGTTTTTCATGCTGGAGGCCTGTGACCAGTGGAGTGCCACAAGGATCGGTGCTGGGTCCTCTACTTTTCATCATTTATATAAATGATTTGGATGTGAGTTTAAGAGGTATAGTTAGTAAGTTTGCAGATGACACCAAAATTGGAGGTGTAGTGGACAGCGAAGAGTGTTACCTCAGTTTACGAGATCTTGATCAGATGGGCCAATGGGCTGAGAAGTGGCAGATGGGGTTGAATTCAGATAAGTGAAGGTGCTGTGTATTGGGAAAGCAAATCTTAGCAGGACTTATACACCAAATGGTAAGGTTCTGTGGAGTGTTGCTGAACAAAGAGACCTTGAAGTGCAGGTTCATAGCTCCTTGAAAGTGGAGTCGTAGGTAGATAAGATGGTGAAGAAGGCATTTGGTATGCTTTCCATTATTGGTCAGAGTATTGAGTACAGGAGTTGGGAGGTCATGCTGCGGCTGTACACTACATTGGTTAATCACTTTTGCAATATTGTGTGCAATTCTGGTCTCCTTCCTATCGGAAAGATGTTGTGAAACTTGAAAGGGTTCAGAAAAGACTTAGAATGATGTTGCCAGGGTTGGAGGATTTGAGCTATAGGGAGAGGCTGAACAGGCTGGGGCTGTTTTCCTTGGGGCATTGGAGGCTGAGGGGGTGACCTTTATAGAGGTTTACAAAATTGAGAGGAATGGATAGGATAAATAGACATGGTCTTTTCCCTGGTGTTGGGGAGTACAGAACTCGAGGGCATAGGTTTTGGGTAAGAGGGAAAAGATATAAAAGAGACCTAAGTAGCACCTTTTTCACGCAGAGGGTAGTATGTGTATGGAATGAGCTGCCAGAGGAACGGTAGAGGTGAGTACAATTGCAAAATTTCAAAGGCATCTGGATGGTATATGAATAAGAAGGGTTTGGAGGGATATGGGCCGGGTGCTGGCAGGTGGGACTAGATTGGGTTGGGATATCTAGTTGGCATGGATGAGTTGGACCGAAAGGCCTGATTCCGTGCTGTACGTCCCTATGACTCTATGACCCAACATAACAACTGAAAAATCGCTACACGTTTAGCCTGATAAATCTATGCAAGACCGGAGAAATTAACAAGACAGATTTCCAAAAAAAAAAGAAGCCAGAGGGATCCAATACACCCCGCTTCTATGGAGTCCCCCAGGTACACAAACTAGAGGCACCCTCACTCCCATAGTTTCACTTCCAGGAACATCGACATACAGACTAGCTAACGAACTGCATCAAAGACGAAAACCCCTGGTGGACAACTCATCCCACTTAAGACCATAAGACATAGGAGTGGAAGAAAGGCCATTTGGCCCATCGAGTCCACTCCGCCATTCAATCATGGCTGACGGGCATTTCAGCTCCACTTAACAGCGTTCTCCCCGTAGCCCTGAATTCCTAATTTATTCTGCCCAAGAATTCTTCAACATCATCAAGGACACCAAAATAGACGAGGACAAGATCATGGTCTCCTTCGATATGACAGCACTGTTCACCTCCACAGACACCACCTTAGCCAAGGAAACACTATCCTCACTGCTCAAAGTACCAGTAATGCAGGCAAAGACAGCATCCTCAAACTACTAGATCAGTGCCTCACGACCCACTTCATCTTCAATGTCCAGGTATACTAACAAACCAACGGAACACCCATGGGATCACCGACATCAAGATTAATAGCAGAAGCTGTCATGTAAAGCCTAGAATGGATAGCAGTGCCAACTATCCAGCCTGAGCTGTGGTTCCGCTATGTAAATGGCACGTTTATCATTAGAAAATGCCCGCAGCTCGAGGAAACCGATCAACTCATTTAAAAAAAAATCCTCACCAGCATAAAATTCACCAAAGACAAAGAGAGCAACAACTGACTCACCTTCCTGGCAGGAATGATTTAACACAAGGGGCAGTGGGGAGTTCCAGACCAGCATATACAGGGAGGTTCCTGCACAGACCAAGTACTCAACTACAATAACAACAACAATCCCAACACCCACAAATGGAACTACATCAGAACATTGTTCAAGTGAGCCACAAAACACTGCAGCACCCCAGAGCTGCTCAAAGCGAAAGAACACCACCTACACGTCTTCGCAAATAACGTACCCAAAAAAGGGTCGTCTGTCGGTACCGACACGACTGAAAGACGCAACACAAATCGGCATAGTTGCTATGCTGTCATATATTAAGAAATTATCAGAAATGACCTCTAGGCCAGTCCGACACCTGGATATCATGGTAGCCCACAAACCAACCACCACACGACAATAACTACTAACAAGTATAAAGGATCCCATACCCACAGCAGAGACACGTTGCATACAAAATGCCGTGTAAAGACTGCCAAAAGCACAACATAGGGCAAACAGAAAGGTACACGAGCACCAAATTACCACGAAGAGTCTTGACCAGCTATTGCTTGTATCGTAACACAGATAATGAAGGACACTGATTCCACTGGGGCAACATAACCATCCTAGGGCAAGCCAAACAGAGACATGCATGGGAATTCCTGGAAACCTTTCATTCAACTTAGAACTGCATTAACAAACATATAAAGTTAGACCCCATATACCAACCACTAAGAACAGAACCATGTTTGGAAATGCTTCCTCCAACCCCAGCAGACCCAGACACACACATAGCAAGCTGGAAAGAGCGCCAATGCTTCACCGAAGGGGCACTGATAATGTTACCAGGAATGGTGATGAAACGTCTGCGAACAAACTTACTAGTTCAGTGAACAATTCAACAACCTGATTTTAGGGGAATATTACAATTCTATCAAGCAAAGACAAAGAATCACAAAGGTTATGTCGTGGTCTGGAAGAAATAGGTTCCGATTTGTGGAACACTGGCACCAGTGTTAGAGAAAAGAGAGAAGTGTTCTATTGGAATGGCTTCATTTCAAACATGCTGGCATCACTGTCCCGGGAATCATATAACTAGGATTGTCGATAGGGCTTTAAATTAAGTTGTTATGGGGGGTAGCAGCATTCAATTGAAAGAAACTTATGGTAATCAAAAAACACACAAGAACAGAGGAGCAAGATAGTGATGGGATGAATGATAGTGTGACAGGAAAGGACAGAAAATATAAGCAGAGAAGTGCAGTTCAAATTAATGTAAGTAACAGTGCTTTAAAAAAAAACAAAATCAAGATTAAAGTGGTGTTGGAAAAACACAGCAGGTCAGGCAAGAAGCAGGAAAATCTCTATGTTTTGGGCAAAAGCCCTTCATCAGGAAAAAAAAAATCAAAGCTTATGGTTCTTTATCAGAATGCATACAGCGTCTGTAACAAGATCTAACCTGAATATGACTTTATACTGATAACAAAGATGTGGTTTCAGGGTGACCAACTAACTGATGTTCTGGATGACTGGCTAAAAAAGGAAAGGAGTTGGGGTTGTATGATTAATAAAAGAAGGTATCTGTGTCACAAGTAGTGATATAGCTACAATAGATTGTGATGTGGAATCTATTTGGGTGGAAATAGGAATAGCAGGGGAAAGAAGTCACAGGTGGAAACATTAATATGCCCGTATAAGCTCACTGTAGGGCAAAGTATAAATTGGGAAACAATGGAGGCATGTAAGCAGGGAACAATGATTGTCATGAGTGATTTTAATCTGCATACTGATGAAACAAATCAGATGGACATACATAAGGGATTGTTTCTTATCATACTATGATGCAGAATTTATCTGGGAACAGACTATTTTAGATTGAGTACTATGATAGAGTTAAGGATGTTCTAGGAGGTAGAGATTACAACATTAGATCTCAGATTTGTTTTGAGTGTAAGCAACTTGGTTCTCGAACGAGTGTCCTCAACTTTAATTCTGGCAATTGCAGAATTATGAAGGAAAACTGCCCCAAAAGACTGGTTAAATAGATTGTAAGGGATGGTTAGTAGATGAGCAGTGGCAAACTTTTAAGCAGATATTTTACAAAGACCTAGCAAAAATTTATTCTGATAAAAAGGACATGATGATAAGGATGAACCATCCATGGTTAACAAAGATGGTCAAGGAGTGCATCCAATGAAAATCTTAAGATATGTAAATTGGCAAAAAGGACGTGATAGGCCAAAGGATTGTAGAGTTTTTAGAAATCAGCATTTCGATAATTAAAATGCTAATGAGAATGGGGAAAAATTGATTATGAAAGTTAATTGAGAAAAAAAATAAAAACAAACAGCAAAGCTTCTATTAATAAATAAAAAGGAAGAGAGCAGCTGAAATAAGTATGTGACTCTTGGAGGGAAAAGGGACGGAAAGAAAGCAGAAAATTACAGGCCAGTTAGTCTTACGTTTGTCCTTCTAAAAATTCTGGAGTCCATTAAGAAAGAAAGAACAAGACCTTTAGCTTAACACAAACAGAGTCACCATAGTTTTGTGAAGAGAAATTATTTTTGTCAAATTTATGTAAGTTCTTAAGGATATAACAAGCAGAGATGATAAAGGGTAATTTCCAGAAGGCATTTGATGGGGTGCCACATACTGTAAATGGCTATTGCATGACGTAGGAGTTTATAGGATTGGGGTAATGTATTTGCACGAAATGAGGATTGGTTAATGCAAAGAAGACAGTCAGGATTAATGGGTTTCTCGGTTTCAAAGATGATTAGGAGTGCCAATTACCTCAGTTACTTCCTTGGAGGAGAGGGTAGTGTGTGATATATTCAAATTTGCTGACAACACAGCAATAGGTGTGAAGGTGTGTTGAAATGAGGGCATATAGGATCCTCAAAAAATATTGGTAGGTTCAGTGAGTGGGTAAACCTTGGTAGGTAAAGTTTAATGGAAATTGTGATGTTATGCACTTTGGGAAGTTGAATCAAAAGGCAGATTACTATCTAAATGTAGAGAGACTTAAAAAAAAAAGGCATCAAGAGATATGGAGAGAAAGTGAGAATATGACTTTGAGATAGAGGATCAATCATGACCAAATTAAATGGCAGAGCAGGCTTGAAGAGCAAATGAGGCAGAAGTGGGTACTGCAGATGCTGGAGATTAGAGTCAAGATTAGTGTGGTGCTGGAAAAGCACAGCAGGTCGGGCAGTATCCAAGTAGCAGGAAAATCGACGTTTTGGGCAAAAGCCTTCCTGATGAAAGGTTTTTGCCTGAAGCATCGATTTTCCTGCTCCTCAGATGCTGCCTGACCTACTGTGCTTTTCCAGCACCACTCTAATCTTGAAGAGCCAGTGGCTTATTCCTGTTCCTTGTTTCTGATTCCTCTGTAATGCTGACACTCTTTGCCTATGCCTTATCTCAAGTCCTACGGAAATAAATCCTCATGCTTTTGTTACTTTTAGATTGGATTATATTGTTGCGCTCTCCTAGTCTGCCTAGCATCTTGCACGTTTTGAAAGCTTGAGCTCAATGCAAAACTCAGCTACGCATATCCTAACATGCACATCCTTAATCTCTGGCTGAACAGCATTGGCGTTTGCTACAGTCATATCTTGCTTTTAGAATTCCATTTTTTTTTTGTTGTCATGTTCCTCTAAGGCCTTGTCATCTCTAAACTTAAAATCTCTGCAATCCTCCAGTTCTGACTTCTTGCATGTCTGTTTCTCCTTAATCTACGGTTTACTACTGTGCCCTCTGTTCGCACAGTGCAGTTCTAATTTTTAAATTTCCTCGCGAAATTTTTCCATCTTTCCAATTTTAATGCTGTATCTTTGACGAAGACGTTTGTTACCTTCTGTCTATTTGTCTGTCAAATTTAAATTAATTCTGTGAATCTACTTAGTGTGTTTTGCTATATTAAAGGCTATATGCAAATGCAAATACTATTGATGTAATGATAGATAAATGTGATGAAAAGCAAGCAAAATTAAATGTGCTGTTTTCTCTTTTAGATATACTTTGTAATGACTGAATCTTGATTACACTAAAATTATAATAATATTGCACACTTGTAATTAAATGTTGTCTTTTTTATTTACTTCAGACATTATTCAATTTAATTATTAGTGCATTACATTTGGTGTTGACCCTGGCTCTGCGATAGTTCATTCACTGTTGAGCTAAGCAGTCATGGACCTGACAACCACTCATGAGCACAAATGCTAGATGGGTACTTCAATGCAGTCAGTACTATTTTGACAGCATATTGAACTGAAGTTTCACTTTTGGCTGAAATGCTCTTCAACAGGACATTAGTAGATTCCCATGATATTATGTGAAGATGAATAGGGTGGTGGCAGGGGTTTGAGATGAGAAGAGTTGGAGAAGTGGAAACTTCCAGGTTTTAGCTAATATTTATTTTGCAACTGGCACTATATTTAGAAAAAAAATTGCATTGCTGTGTGTGTGTGTGTGTGTGTGTGTGTGTGTGTGTGTGAGAGAGAGAGAGAGAGAGACCTTGCTACAAAAGTTGGTTACGGCAACCTTGATCAAGTGTCTTCTAAATTGACTACTTCGACTGTCACTTTCTTTTGGAAAGTGCCAAAATTGTTGAAAGTGAATATTAAATGCAAGGTCATTGATAATGAATAATATTACCAAGGTCATCCCTAGTAGTCATAGAGGTACAGCATGGAAACAGACCCTTCGGTTCAACTCGTCCTTGCTGACCAAATATCCCAACCCAATCTAGTCCCACCTGCCAGCACCCGGCCCATATCCCTCCAAACCCTTCCTATTCATATATCCATCCAAATGCCTCTTAAATGTTGCAATTGTACCAGCCTCCACCACTTCCTCTGGCAGCTCATTCCATACACTCACCGCTCTGTGTGAAAAAGTTGCCCTTTTGGTCTCCTTTATATCTTTCCCCTCTCACCCTAAACCTATGCCCTCTAGTTCTGGACTCCCCGACCCCAGAATAGTAGTTTAAAATGCCTTTCAGTATCCAAAATACTGTGCAGGTATATTTGCAAAGTGATTGTTTAATCAGATCATGGAAGCTGATATGAACAAATAGAATAATTTAGTGTAGTTATCGACCTGGTTTTGTGTTAGAATGAAGGTAAGGTTGTCAGCAGTCACTGGGATCATAGCGTAAATTGGGAAGCTGTTTCTGAAGCATGCGCAAACGCACTTTAACATCTGGAAGTTCTTTGACTTGATTTATCCTACTCCTTGGCAGGCTGGACTACAATAGAATCAAATCACTAGGCTGGATATGAAGTTGTAGTACAACTAATTGACCACTAAATACTCAAAATAAATAAGAAAATGTTACGGCTGGTGCATTTAGGTAAAATTTAATGCTATAATCATTTATTATTGTTGCCCAAGAAAATTTTATTTCCTGAGGATGTATTCTCATTTGATCAGAAGTTAAATCCTTTGAGTTTTTTTTTAAACTTCACTCTCTTTCCTATCCTGATTCCAGTTTCCCCAATTTTTAAATTGCTAATTACAAATGTTCTAAATCTTATTTTTTACTTTCGCCTTTTTGGTTTAAATTATGTTTGAGAGGACTCTTCATTCTGGACGTGACAAGGCTTTGAGCTATGTCAGTGTTGTGAATGAGTAGTGCTATCCCTTTCCTAGTTTAGAACCAATCTCTTTTGTGTCGTATGTTCAGTTATGAGAATAACATTTTTTGGGCCTTTTAAGATATTTAATGTCGTTATATGTTCGGTACAATGCCAAAAAAATTGAGTAGTAACTATCTGAAAGGACTTAGAATCTTGAGGATTTTTTATTATTGCAATTAGACAATAGCCTTTCCATTCAATAGTTTATTCCCACTTACCTTCCCTCATCCGTTGTGTTTACTCTGGATGTCAGTAAACCCAGATATTTCTAACAATGGAATATTCTTAATGTTGTTTATGAAGACAAAGTACACTGCAACAAAATACTGCAAAAGTCTTACTGGCACAATGCTGAAAATCACAAGTGAACCCTTTTATGTGAACTTGTCCAAAGATCATACCAGAACAGGTGATCAATTTGCTCAGTCTCAATTTCTAATCATTGGTTAATCAGCTTCTTCCCTGAGCTAGCTGCATTTTTACTGTGCCGCATGCTGTTTGTCCAGACTTTTCATACAAAGAAGCTATGCATCTAAAGTCGTGACACTAGTCCATTACTAGTCCATTCCTGATGAAGAGCTTTTGCCCAAAACGTCGATTCTCCTGCTCCTCAGATGCTGCCTGACCTGCTGTGCTTTTCCAGCACCACACTCTAATCTCCAGCATCTGCAGTCCTCACTTTCAACTAGTCCATTATTGTTGAGTTGCAATGCTTCAGTCTAAACACATGCACACATTCCTTTTGTCAAACAAAAAAACACTTGTAAAATCCACTGTAACCATTAGGATTTCACCAAGTCTTCTATGTTATCGCGTTTTTGTCTCGTTTATGTAACTTGGTTTTCCAAAACCAGCCAATTTTAGACTAATATTGATGAAGAAAAGGGTTCTGAATAAATTGAATATCCATTCTCAGGATCAAACATGGTGACTCAATCTTTTAGAAGAAGCCAATTCTACTTTTTAATTTTTAAAAAGTAAAATTAACAAATAGAATATACTCTGCATATTATTATTGAGTGTCTTGTAAAATAATAAAAAGCCGTGTATTTTCTGTTTTAGTTCCTTCATTTTCCCTCAGCTCTCCAGGTTTTCACAGGTCCTATGCTAATTCTGCTGTGATGATAGGCAACTTGACCCCAGATAATGTCCATACTACTCTAAGCTTGTGTTATAAATTTCACCAATAAGTAGTCTCAAGCCTAATGTAACTTGTTATTTTAAGTGATCCAAGAATGTACTTTATAATCTAATATCGAGATTATTGATCCTATAATATGGAGATAATGTTAGGCATCTTCATGGGCCTGTTTGCTATTTTTATTTAGTAAATGTTGCCTTGTCTAATTTTGTAAGAAGTGAGATATATTTCATTGAGACGGGAGACATGGTTAAAAGCCAGTTTAATTTATAAGGGATGGAATTGAATCCAATAGTTTTCCAGTAAATCTTCCATCTAACATGAAGATAAGAGGAAAATACATTTCTGCAATTCTCTCACATGAGCTAATTTACAAGCCAACAATTCCATAAGCTAATTGCAATTGTTCTTTTGAGAATGAGCAGAATGAGTTTGCTTAACTATGTTTGAACCTCTATATCTGATTCATTAGATTATGTTAATTGAACCTCCCCCACCCTGTCCCCATCCCCGTAATCCCACATTTACCATGGCTAATCCATATAGTCTGTACATCCTTGGACTCTACTTAATTTTTAAATTAAGGACTGGGAAAGGGAGAAATTTCTTCACTGAAAGGGTGTAAATCTTTGAGGAGAGAATTGGGGTATAGAATTCCAATCATTGAGTGTTTCTAAGATCACCAAAGACTTTGTTCTGTCATGCGTTAAGTGACAAGGGGAGGGGATGAGAAGCAACGGATGAGCTGAAGCAAAAGGTAAACCGTGATTGTGTTGACAGCTAGAACAAGGTCCAGGGGCCAAATGGTCGTCTCCATTTTGTTTTCTTTGTAGTAGTAACCATTTGTTAAATGTTACTTATGATTACCTGCATTATATTAAACCAAAGTTAATAGGTATCATTGAGTAATTCTTCTGTTAGGAGCTTTGCCACTTTCCCATTGCTAATTTGTTAATGTGTTAATTCTCTATTATTGATACATCTCTGATTACGAGCTGCACTTGATGTATAAAAATACCACGGGGATAAACATTTTGCTGGAGTGCTGGTAGACCCAGAAAATTCCAACTACAGGGGAATCTCGATTATCCGAACAAGATGGGCGGGCACTATTTCGTTCGGATAATCGATTATTCGGTTAATCAATTAAATACCTTTCCTCTGGGGCTCGGCATTTTTTAAGTCTGCTCCCTGTTGAGGATACTGCAGAAGCACACAATGTGTGAGACCCTGCCCCTGTCCCACACCGTCCTCCGGCCACCCCCAACCCTGTCCAACAGTGCCCTCTGACCCACCAACCCCTTCCAACACCTTCCCCCCCCCCCCCCCCCCCCCCCATACCCCTCCCCCTCCACCCCCAACACCGGCCCTGCCCCCAACCCCCTCCAACAGTGCTTCTCCTCCTCTGCCCCCATGCGCCTCCAATCCCACCACCCCAGGCTGTACACCAATAACAAGACTGCTGCTGCTGCCTTTGTGGGGTGAGTCTCCAAATAGCAAACACGCACAACCTTTTGACAGGTTCCACATTTGCCCTGTACAGGACAATGTTGGTCAGATTATCTGGGGAAGGGGGTCGTTTAGGGTATACCCTTCTGTAGAATCCCAGGGAAAGTGTGGGGAGAGAGAGAGAGGGGGCGGGCTGTCAGTCATTTGGAGACAGTGCCTGTTTAATCACTGTCAACAAAAGACGCGATCACTGTTGGAAACACGTATTTGATGTAACGTTTCTTGAGATCTTCTTTGGATAATCCAATTTTCGGATAATTGATATTTGGATAATCGAGGTTCCTCTGTAATTCTTGTGAGAAAGTGATAATAAAGAATAGCATTTTCTGCAATCTTCCCCACCTTCACTAAGCAGCATGCTTGACATTGGAACATTTTATTACCTTTTTAAAGATGCTATATGAAGTCAAGTTGTTAATTCACCATTGTGAAAGATTGAATCTGCACCTCCCTTGTTAAATTGCCACAGGTTCTTGATCTTGTGGCCTACTTGTACCATAATGGAAACAATAGCATAGTCGTGAGATTACATTTTATGCATATGATGGTACTAAGCATTTGCAAGTTATAGATTGGAATAGCGGTAGATTAAACTCTATCCAGTTCTAGGTTTTCAGTGCAAGGCAGGAGCAGGCAGCTTAAACTCTCCCACTTAGGTATTTGCTGCTGAATTACCACAAATGTTCTTAGAAAGAAAAATTGGATGCATCATCCAAATTCAGATATGCATGTTTAATTCACACAAAACAGGTTCTGCCGTAAAGTGCCAAACATTGTAAGGAGATGGTTGCAGTATTGTCTGTATAATTTGGTTAATGAGGCAGGTTTTTATCACAGGATTTCCAAATGGTTTGAATCAATCAACAGTTTTGTTAGTTTCATAGAATAACATATTTTCTTGGTGCTGCTGACCTTGTTAGAACTAAGACGAAATTGTCTTTATTGACTCTTTTTATTTGTCTGAAGAGTTTCATTTGTAAGTTTTTGGAATATTTTCCTTGCTTTGTGCAACTTATCTACCTTTTATTTGTTATTAGTGAATTAAAAAATAGAATTTTTAGACAATGTTTAGGAGCATTTATGTAATTCAGCTTGTGTTAATGCTTTTTGGCCTCTTTTTTGTTTATTGTTCTACCATAATAAAACATAATTACATCAGATATAAACTTGGATGGTCCACGAAACTGGGAAACTTGTAGCTATAATGGTGAAATCTCATGGTAAAATCAACTTTGGCAAATACGAATGTTCCATTCTCATTTCTGCCTTACATGAGCTTTTTGATCTCCAATGAGGAAGATGATTGGTACAGTGATGAAATTGACCTTAGCATTAGGTTAAGTCAGGGCATTTCAGTTAGAAATTATAATTTTGGTTGCTGTTCAACTTTCTTAGTAAAATGCGTTGCCTTTAAATATATGTTTGCATGTGATTAAGGATGACCTCTGGTGAAATCTAATTTCTGACGTGAGGTTCAATTGGGATAAATGTGCAACAATGTACTGTACACTTTTTGCTGTTTGTACTGCCACTGTTCTTTTTGCCATGCCCCTTCCTTTCTTGCATTCCTTTCTGATGTGAGCAGTGTTGTATCTATTTACATAGTATCTTGATTTGCATTGATGTATCTGTTGAAGCTGAATGTGGTGATGAGCTGTTAAATGTTTTTCTCACTTTATCCATAAAATGGATTGTTCTTTTTCCCCAGAAACTGAAGGTTTCAAGATTGATACAATGGGCACCTACCATGGTATGACACTCAAATCTGTGACGGTAAGTGGTGTTTTCCAGTCTTATGGATTGAAAGTCACCAGGTAATTAACATTTAAATTTAAAAAAATGCAAAAGGTTGAGTTTGCTCCATTCGAACAATCGAGAAGAAGAGAAATAGCAAATTGCTGCCTTGAGAACTAGTTCAATGGATGTTAATTTGCTAGACAATTTTAGAGGACAATAAAGTAGTAACCACATTGTTGTGGGGACTGAAGTCACATAAGCTAGTTTAGGTAAGGATTTTTGAACCAAATATGATTTTTTTTGACAATCTGAATCTGGTCATTTAATTTGATCATGATAAAATTTTAGTTTGTAAACTGAATTCAAATTCTCCTGATATAATGGAATTTGAACTCATGTCTTTAAATCTTTAGTCCAAACTACTACTACTGATTCAGTGATGTAATCATAAGTGGTTAATTTGAGTGACTACATTTTTAAGCATTAATCTAAGCAGTTGAAGTGAAATCCTTGATTGATTTGAGTCTTTTCCTGAAAGTCTGATCCATCTTTAATCTAAAATAATTTTAAATGATAATTCTTTGTGACAAATGCTGCTGTAATTCCTGACAATCCATGAAAAAAAATGTGTATTTAATTAGGTAATTGCCTCTTTTACTGTTAGCTTCTTCAGAGTAATAAGAGATAAGTTAGTTGCCACAGGATAGCGTTACCCTCCAAGACTGCACGTTACTTATGGGAAGCAGGAGGTGCCTTGCCTGAAGCAGGCGTTACTGTGAAATAAAAAGATAAATTGGCCAAAGAAGCAGTACAATATTATGCTATCACTTGATTTAATCTTCAAACATGTGGATTCAGTGATGCGCCATAATTTTTATCCTTAAGTGACAGCCGCATGAAAACCATCCTAAATACATAAAATGTGCAATAGACCATTAATTTTAATGGGGCTGGGGCCATGATAATTACTTTCTAACTGTTGCTAGTGATGGTAAAATTGCCAAGGAAATATAGAGTTGTGTAATTAATAGTGTAGCTGAAAATGTGTTGCTGGTTAAAGCACAGCAGGTTAGGCAGCATCCAAGGAATAGGAAATTTGACGTTTCGGGCATAAGCCCTTCATCAGGAATGAGGAGAGTGTGCCAAGCAGGCTAAGATAAAAGGTAGGGAGGAGGGACGTGGGGGAGGGGCGATGGAGATGTGATAGGCGGAAGGAGGTGAAGGTGAGGGTGATAGGCCGGAGTGGGGTGGGGGCAGAGAGGTCAGGAAGAGGATTGCAGGTTAGGAGGTCGGTGCTGAGTTGAGGGAACTGACTGAGACAAGGTGGGGGGAGGGGAAATGAGGAAACTGGAGAAATCTGAGTTCATTCCTTGTGGTTGGAGGGTTCCCAGGTGGAAGATGAGGTGCTCCTCCTCCAGCCGTCGTGTTGTTATGTTCTGCCGGTGGAGGAGTCCAAGGACCTGCATGTCCTCGGTGGAGTGGAAGGGAGGGTTAAAGTGTTGAGCCACGGGGTGGTTGGGTTGGTTGGTCCGGGCGTCCCAGAGGTGTTAATAGTGTAAGTCACTTCTTATTTCTTCTTTTGTGCTGATCACACTACTCAAACTGAATATGGTCAATAATGACTAAATACATAGACATTAGAAATACATAATAGTGAATTCCTTTTCATTTGATATTGTATTTTAAAGGCACTTTGCTGCATCTCTCTGTACTCTGAACCAAGTACATAGTTTAATTTTTTTTCCCCTAAAATACAACGAATATTGAAGTTTTTCATTATTCTTTGAATGCACTTAATATAAATTTTTCCAACAAAAGAAAACTGCATACTTGCTGATGTTTGCTGCTTCTGACTTATAATTTATGCAGTTTTTACTGAAGTGTTTTTGTTCTCTCTACTTTAGACAAAAGGACAGACTGTTGAATTGTGATCACATTGGGGCTATTGTGTGATCTCCAAAACAGCATTGTTTTTCTGTCTAATGTTATTTCGCATGAGATTTGTCAATTGACTTGTGTGGACTAGAAGTGACAACTTGAACTTGAAATCAAATGTGTTTCATATGTCACAAACAGAAATTGCTGGAGAAACTCAGCATCTGTGAAGAGTAAACAGAGGTTTCAAGTCCAGTGACCCTCCTCTTTTTTTAACATGTCAGTTGTCCTAAAAGACATTATGTAGAAGGTAACCAGACTTTTCAATTCATGGAACTGATCTACAATTACATTGTTTCTTCTTTGTTTTAAAACTGTGCAAATATTTGGCAAATTTCTTGGCTACTGTCTATGAACAAGGAATCTTCTGTCGCTCTCACCAAAATTAAATTCTTGGAAGTAAGAATGAAACTAAAGAAGCTTCCTATGGTATAAACTTTGAGAACCCTGAGTTTCTTTGTTCAGACTGCAGTCATTTGATCACAGGGGAAAGGGACCTAAGTCATTTTCACTGAGCTAGTACAATGGTTTGTATAATTTTCTTTTTGAAATGCAAAGCTGATCATTTTGAGGGTTGACATCCTCCAGTTGCAGACTAATGAATTTTATTGTTTATTGAAATGAACCAAGTGACATCAGATTATCGGGAAGTAACTTTAGTATTAATATTGTGGCAGGTCTTCAGAACAATTTTGGGTAAGCACTTTTAAAGGGAATGAGCATAAAGTCAGAGATTTGTTTAGGAAACTTGATTTTGAGGTCACGCTTGATTTTGTACATTTAGAGTTTAAAAAGTATATTGACAAAGTTCACCTTGTATATCAATAACTGCAGTAAGGGCTCATGAGTAGTAGTTCAACTAAAGTTAAATGGAAGGATAGCTATTGTGGACATTCAACTTGGGCCATTATGACTTTTAACAAGGAAGAATAATTTTGAAGAGAGAGACTCACTAAGTTGGCACCTGCAAGCTTTAAAATTGTCCCCTCCACAAGATCTTGATTATTAGTTTGGATTAGCCAATTACCCTCAAGTGGATGCTAAAGTTAAAAGTTAAGAAAACCAAATACCAGAAATATGAGCAATGATGAAATTAATGATTGATTTGAAAATGGGAAATTTTTGGATGATCTCATTGAAAGTTTAAAAATTATGAAAAGAATTATAAACGTTGATCCAAAGAAATTCAATTCAAAAGTTATCTCTGTAAATGGTTTAATATGATGACATCTTTAAATATTAGTTGACGCAGATTATAAACATTAAACATTAATAATAAGTAAATAAACTGCTGAGTTTTATACCCAATGAACTATGGAGTTAAATAATAAACTACAAAGAAAGATCACTGAAATTAGAAAATTTCGATTGATTATTCGCAACAAATGAAATCTCCAGCAAAGTTGCACGGGATTCCTGATTTATCCCACTTATGAAAAAGGCAAGTTAGGCCTGGTCTTTTCTGTGTGGTCCCATTTGCATGTTTTATCCTTAATATTCTCGGGGCAATGAAACTACAGGCTTACCAGTATCCAAATTCCAAGCGCAGTAGAAAAAATTGAACCTGTTGGTTGTTTTTAGCAGGTGAAGAAGAATACTATAAGTTAAACTGTAAGATTGCATCTTCTGAAAAGACAAATATGGTTTAATATTCATATAGTCTTTATGGACTAAAACTTGTACTTTTTCTGAAAAATTGTTTTCTTTAGTGTAATTAGGTGAGGGAATATATCATAAAGCAAAAGTATTGTGGTGTTTGATTTTTCATATATTATTTTTTATTCATACATGGATTATGGGCACTGTTGGTTGGCCAGCATTTATTATCCATCCCTAGTTACCTTTGAGAAGGTGGGGCGAGCTGCCTTCTTGAACAGTCACAGTTTCTGTGCTGTTGGTAGACCCCACCATGCAGGAGGGAATTCAGATTGTGATCCTGTGACAGTGAAGGAAAGGTGATATGTTTTCAAGTGAGTGGCTTGGAGGGGAGCTTGCAAGTGGCAGTGTACCAATATATCTGTTGCCCTTGACCGTCTGGATGGGAATAGTTGTGGGTTTGGAATGTGCTGTCATCTTGGATGAATTTATGCAGTGTGTCTTGTAGGTGCACATTACTGCTACTGAGTGAAGGGAGTGCATGCTTGTGGATGTGCTGGCAATCAATGAGGCTGTTTTGTCCTAGATGGTGTCAAGCTTCTTGTGTTGTTGGAGCTGCACTAGTGGCAAGAGGGGAGTATTCCATCACAGTCTTAATTTATGCCTTCTAGATGGTGTATAGGAGAAAGTGAGGACTGTAGATGTTGGAGATCAGAGCTGAAAAATGTGTTGCTGGAAAAGCGCAGCAGGTCAGGCAGCATCCAAGGAGCAGGAGAATCGACGTTTCAGGCATAAGTCCTTCTTCAGGAGTGAGGAGGGTGTGCCAAGCAGGCTAAGATAAAAGGTAGGGAGGAGGGACTTGGGGGATGGGGCATTGGGAATGCGATAGGTGGAAGGAGGTTAAGGTGAGGGTGATAGGCCGGAGAGGGGGTGGGGTGGAGAGGTCAGGGAGAAGATTGCAGGTCAAGAAGGCGGTGTTGAGTCCGAGGGTTGGGACTGAGATAAGATGAGGAGAGGGGAAATGAGGAAGCTGGAGAAATTTGCGTTATCCCCTGTGGTTGCAGGGTTCCTAGGCAGAAGATGAGGAGCTCTTCCTCCAGGCGTCGTGTTGCCATGGTCTGGCGATGGAGGAGGCCAAAGACCTGCATGACCTTGACAGAGTGGGATGGGGAGTTAATGTTCAGCCACCGGGCAGTTGGGTTGGTTGGTGCAGGTTTCCCAGAGGTGTTCTCTGAAACGTTCTGCAAGTAGGCGGCCCGTCTCCCCAATGTAGAGGAGGCCACATCGGGTGCAGTGGATGCAGTAAATGATGTGTGTGGAGGTGCAGGTGAATTTGTGACAGGTATCAAAGGATCCCTTGGGGCCTTGGAGGGAAGTGAGGGGAAGGTATCGGCGCAAGTTTTGCATTTCTCGCGGTTGCAGGGGAAGGTGCCGGGAGTGGAGGTTGGGTTGGTGGGCTAGGAACCCTCCAACCACAAGGGATGAATGCAGATTTCTCCAGCTTCCTCATTTCCCCTCCCTCCCCCACCTTGTCTCAGTCCCAACCCTTGGACTCAGCACCACCTTTTTGACCTGCAATCTTCTTCCCGACCTCTCTGCCCCCACCCCCTCTTCGGCCTATTACCCTCACCTTAACCTCTTTCCACCTATTGCATTCCCAACACCCCTCCCCCAAGTCCCTCCTCCCTACCTCTTATCTTAGCCTGCTTGGCACACACCCCTCGTTCCTGAAGAAGGGCTTATGCCCAAAACGTCGATTCTCCTGCCTGACCTGCTGCGCTTTTTCAGCAAAACATTTTTCAGATGGTGTATAGGCTTTGGGGAGTCAGGAGGTGAGTTACTTGCTGCTGCATTCTTAACTGTTGATCTGCTATTATTGCCACACTTTATATGGCTAGCCCAATTGAGGTTTTACTCATTGGAACCTCTAGGGTGTTAATAGTGGGGGATTCAGTAATGGTATAGCCTTTGAAAGTCAAGGGGCACTAGTACGGGTGTCTTGTATTGGAGATGGTCATAGCCTGGCATACACTATTGGCGAGTTTGTTAGTGACAAAGACATTTAGAAAGGCAAATGATAAGGATGTTGCAAAGAGTCTACAGGGCAAAACTTGGCAGGTGGAATATATCGCGAGTAATTGTGAAGTTATGCAGGAAGATCTAGATATTTATATGGGGAAGGTTGCAGAAAGGTGCAGCACAGAGGGATTTGGGGAGGAAGGTTTTCATGCATAAATACCAAAAAGCTGTCAGACAAATCTAGCAGGTAATAGCAAAGGCAAGTGGGATGGTGACTTTTATTTCAGACTTGAAGCATTAACTCCATTTCTCTCTCCATAGATATTGTCAGATTTGCTGAGTTTCTACAGCATTCTCAGAGTTTATTGCAGATTTTCAGCATCTGCAGTATTTTGCCTTTAATCAACCTAGTGAATCTTCTGTCAACTGCCTCCAATGCCAGCATAGTTTTCCTTTGACAAGCCGACCAAAGTTATTCACCTTTTGTCTAGGTGCAATCTAACTACTGCCTTGCATAGTTTCAGCAAAACTTCCATATTTTCCATAGGGTTTGAAAATATGGAAGTTTTGCTGAAACTGTGCAAGGCAGTAGTTAGATTGCATCTGGACAAAAGGTGAATAACTTTGGTCGGCTTGTCAAAGGAAAACTATGCTGGCATTGGAGGCAGTTGACAGAAGATTCACTAGGTTGATTAAGGGCAAAATACTGCAGATGCTGGAAATCTGCAATAAACTCTGAGAATGCTGTAGAAACTCAGCAAATCTGACAATATCTATGGAGAGAGAAATGGAGTTAGCGTTTCAAGTCTGGTATTACTGGTGAGTTCTGAAGAAGAGTAACATGGGACTTGAAATGTAACTTTTTTTTGTTTTTCCATAGGTGCTACCAGGCTTGCTGAGTTTCTCCAGCATTGTCTATGTTTGTTTCACTAGGTTGATCCTGGATATGGAGGGATTTTCTTATTAGGATAGGTTGAGTCTGTTTTAGAAGAATAAGAGGTGACCTTATTGAAACATACAGGATTCTTAGGGGGCTTCACAAGGTAAGTGCTGAGAGATTGTTTCCACTTGTGGGAGAATCGAGGGCCAGAGTGCATAACCTTAAAGTAAGGATTCACCTATTTCAGACAGATGAAGAGGAATTTCTTCTCTGAGGGTAATGAAATTGTGGAATATCCTCTATGAATATTTCCTTGGGGGTATCTCTGTCTATTTGATTTTCCCCAATCTACAGGAAAGATAAAGTCACACATGATTTATACACTGCTTTTTTGACATGTCATCATTATCTCCTGATTTATTGTCTTTCCTGTTGTACATCTACTTTTAGGGGCCTATAGACTATTCCCACCAGTGCCTTCCTCCCATCATTGTTTCTTTCTTCCATTTTAATGGGTTTTACATCTTCTGATCTGAAGTCATTGCTTGCTATCATACCTATTCCAACTCAGTAACAAAGCTACCCCATCACCTCTCACTTATTACCTGTTCTTTCAAAATCAGACATACCCCTGAGTATTTAGTTTTCAACTTCTATCTCCATGTAACCTTGTCTCCATAATGGCAATAAGCACATATCCCTTCACTAATTTTTATTCCAATTACTCCAGGCATTTAAGTTAAGAGCTATTAATTTTGCATTTTTAGCACTTTTCCCTTTGACCTGATTCAATGCTATTTTTCTAAATCAGTCCACTCTGTCTGTTGGTATGATGACCCAGATAGCTGCCCTGCAATGCAGCAATGCAACCTTATCCTTTTGCTTCAAAGTCAAAAAAACTGTGGATGCTGTAATTCAGAAACAAAAACAAAAGTTTCTGGAAAAGCTCAGCAGGTCTGGCAGCATTTGTGAAGAGAAATCAGAGTTAATGTTTCGAGTCTGGATAACTCAAATTTCTCAGATGCTGCCAGACCTGCTGAGCTTTTGCAGCAACTTCAGTTTTTGTGATTCTTTTGCTTTGTTAGCTACTGTTTCCTTCTCCCCACCTCTCACCCTCTGGTTAGTTACATCATTAATTTTTAAATTTAATTTCTCCTGGCCTCCACCTCATCACAGATATACTTTGTTCTTCTGTCTCCCTACTACAGGTTTAAAAAATATTTAATACTTTATTTCAGTTCAGATGAAAGGTCATTGACCTGAAATATTAACCCAGGTGCTGCTTGACCTGGGTTTTTCCTGACCTTTTTGATTAAGTAACAAAACAAAACCTTAAGAAAGCTTTTAGGTTATCTGTGCTAATATCTCCTTTTGTGATGTGGTCATATATTTTGATTGAAAAAGCCACAAGGAAGAACTTTTGGATGCTTTATCATATTAAAGGTGCTATATTATTAACACTATATTATTGGTCTCTTTATGTGTGGAAGGATGAAAGTGCATTAGAAATAGTTTGAGTAAAGTTTACTAGACTGACCTGGAATGTATGAGTGGGGTGATTGCTATCTTGTAAGGACAGATTAGATAGGCTCGGCTTGTATCCGTGGAGTGTAGATAAGGGAAGACATAACTTGATTGAAACGTATAAGCCACTCAAGGATTTTGACAGTGTGGATGTGGAGAAAATGTTTTCTGTTGTGATAAAAATCTCTAGATAGTGGCCACTATTTAAAACTGAGGGAATGTCCATTTAAGACAAAGGGAAAGAGATTTTTTTTCCTTTGAGTGCCAAGAGTCTTTAGAACTTTTCTACAAAGGACAATGGAGTGAGAATACTGAAATAACTTTTTAAGGCAGAGATAGATGGATTCTGGATGAGTGAGGAGTGAAAGTTTATCATGGTAGGCAGGAGTGTGGAGAATGCAATCAGCTTGAATGGCAGAACTGCCTCAAGGAACAGAGTGGCCATTTCCTAATTCCTATGCATGTTCTAAGTTATAAAAAAAAGTTGTTATTGATTCAAATTAAGATTTCACCCAGTTTGATTGAATATTGACTTTTCAGAATATTGTTCTTCAGTGTGAATAACTTCAGCAGCCTGTGTCTTTTGATTGTGGGCTTCTTGCCCAGATTCACTTTGTTGTATTCAATATTTAAGGATTGTACAGTAACTGAACAAGTGCCATTATAATGCTGTTTAATACAGTACTTCCTTTTGCTCCTTCATTTGCTAACTTTTATTTTTCACTGCAAGCTGCTTCTTAGTTATTGAAGATTATGTAGATGCTTTACATTGACAATTGATCATCATCATTGATCATATTGTTGTCTGCCAAGAATATAACAAAAATTGAATCCAGCTTTAGAACTCTCAGTTGACTTAGTATTATGAATAGACTGTTGTAGGTATAGATGGACAAATTAATTTTAATTTGCGGAATGCCAGATGGAATTTGCATATGAAAGGTCTTGGATAATTTAAGTCAAATAAATTTTGTTTAGCTGCTATTTCCCCTTGCAGAAAATGGAGGAATTGAGGGCAAAATGTGTATATTGAAACCTGCTGTGGTCACTCTTTGAGAGTTAATATTGTGATCTGATGTACACAAAGGACTTGTATTCTGGATGAATGTTTCAATCCGTCTACACACGTTTGGAACATATTACATTTTTATTTGTATACATAAACTATTTTACAAAGAATGGGGATTTGATTAATGGTTATGATTGAAAACATAAATATTTATATTTGCAGTATAAAGACGTGGGTGATTATAAGTGATTTGTATCGATGACTTTTGATGATTTGAGTATTTTGTATCCACATATCAGCACTCTTCTACTTCTGATGAACTGTGGACATTTGATTGATTATTTTCTTTATGGACCTGAGATTGTTTATTGTTTATAATCATAAATCACCAGAAAAGCTGCTGTTCTGTAGAGACTTATTACTGCTGCATTTTTTTGAGAATTTCGCTGAATAAGCCTTTTGCCATACACTGGAATCCAGATAAACTTGTCCCCGAGCCAAAGAATAATGGAAGCATAATATTAAAATAATGTAAATTCTCCCTGTATTCTGGTTGAGTACAGAAATAGTGTTAACTATTAAGAATAGAAATGATTTTATTCTTAATGGTTAATACTATTTGTGTACTCCACTGGATTCCTACTCCTCTCTGGTGACATTATAACTCACTAAATTTAGTTCCCATCATTGTCTATCTTCAGTCATGACTACCAAACTGAATCCCCAAAACTGAGTTTGCATATGTCGTTCATTCTATTTATTCCTTTATACTCTGTTTGTATAAAGAGCCCTTATTCAGATCCCACATACCACCCTTTTACTATTAACAGGATTCAAGCTACATGGTATAATATGCAAACTTGTCCTTGAAAGCTTACAAAAGTACATCAAACATCAATGACAAGGGCAGCAAACAGCTACTCCCCAATCCCACATACTGTATTGTATCTGACTTGAGTCTCTCAGCAGCAAACATGAGAGAGAAAGTACTGGCAGTACAAGAGCCTGGATGTCAGAGCCGCAGGAGAAGAAGTTACTGCATGGGTCTGTGAAGTGGGGGAGAGGTTACAGTGATTGGGAAGTGGAGCTAATGTCTGAATGAGTTGAGAGGTTTGGGAAGTAGCCATAGCTTGTCGGATATGTGGAACAGCCCATCTTCCGCAGCTACATTGGCACCACCCCCACCTTTTCATCTGCAACATTAATGACTGTATCGGCGCTACCTCGTGCTCCCATGAGGAGGTTGAACAGTTCATCCACTTTACTAACACCTTCCACCCCGACCTCAAATTTATCTGGACCGTCTCAGACTCCTCCCTCCCCTTTCTAGACTTTCCATTTCTATCTCGGACAACTGACTCAACACGGACATTTACTATAAACCGACCGACTCCCACAGCTACCTAGATTACACCTCCTCCCACCCTGCCCCCCTGTAAAAACACCATCCCATATTCCCAATTCCTTTGCCTCCACTGCATCTGCTCCCAGGAGGACCAATTCCAATACCGAACAACCCAGATGGCCTCCTTCTTCAAAGACAGCAATTTCCCCTCAGACATGGTTGACAATACTCTCACCGCATCTCCTCCACTTCTCGCTCCTCTGCCCTTAAACCCTGCCCCTCCAATCGCCACCAGGACAGAACCCCACTGGTCCTCACGTACCATCCCACCAACCTCCAGATACATCGTATTATCCTTCGTCATTTCCACCATGTCCAAACGGATCCGACTACCAAGAATATATTTCCCTCCCCTCCACTATCAGCGTTCTGGAAAGACCACTCCCACCTCGTCAGGTCCACACCCCCCACAACCCAACCTCCACTCCCAGCACCTTCCCCTGCAACCGCAAGAAATGCAAAACTTGTGCCCACACCTCCCTCCTCACTTCACTCCAAGGCCCCAAGGGATCCTTCCATATCCATCACAAATTCACCTGCACCTCCACACACATTATTTACTGCATCCGCTGCACCCGATATGGCCTCCTTACATTGGGGAGACAGGCCGCCTACTTGCGGAATGTTTCAGAAAACATCTCTGGGGCACCCGCACCAACCAACTCAACCGCCCTGTGGCTGAACACTTTAACTCCCCCCTCCCACTCCGCCAAGGACATGCAGGTCCTCGCCCTCCTCCATCGCCAGACCATGGCGACACGACACCTGAAGGGAGAGTGCCTCATCTTCCACCTAGGAACCCTCCAACCACAAGGGATGAATGCAGATTTCTCCAGCTTCTTCATCCCCCCCCCCCCCCCGCCCAACCTTATCTCAGTCCCAATCCTCGGACTCAGCACTGCCTTCTTGACCTGCAATCTTCTTCCCAACCTGTCTGCCCCCACCCCCCCCCCCTCCGGCCTATCACCCTCACCTTAACCTTCTTCTACCTATCACGTTCCCAATACCCCTACCCCAAGTCCCTCCTCCCTACCTTTTATCTTAGCCTGCTTGGCACACCTTCCTCATTCCTGAAGAAGGGCTTATGCCTGAAACATCGATTCTCCTGCTCCTTGGATGCTGCCTAACCTGCCGCGCTTTTCCAGCAACACATTTTTCCACTCTCATCTCCAGCATCTGCAGTCCTCACTTTCTCATAGCTTGTGTTTAGATTAGATTCCCCACAATGTGGAAACCGGCCGTTTGGCCCAACAAGTCCACACCGACCCTCCGAAGAGAAACCCACCCCCCGATATTTACCCCTGACTAATCCACCTAACACTACGGGCAATTTAGCATGGCCAATTTACCTGATATCTTTGGACTGCAGGAGGAAACCGGAGCACTTGGAGGACACCCACGCAGACATGGGGAGAATGTGCAAACTTCACATGGACAGTTGCCCAAGGCAGGAATTGAACCCAGGTCCCTGGTGCTGTGAGGCAGCAGTGTTAACCACTGAGCCACCGTGCCGCCCCAATATATTTCTATTTCTGAAAAACACATTTTATGTTTTGTCTTTAAATTATAATGTTATATTGGCTCAATTACTTGATGTGCCATTCTAACTTTTCAAAATAAGTCTTGATCCAAAAAGCATTTGTTGCTGTGGTATATAACATGGAACAGTAGTAACAGTGATACAAATCAGGGAGCAGTGGTTAACAGAGTCTTAGAGATATGCAACACAGAAACAGACCTTTCAGTCCAACTCATCCATGACTAGATATCTTAAATAAATCTAGCCCCATTTGCTAGCATTTGACCCATATCCCTCTAAACTGTTTCTATTCATATACCCATCCAGATGACTTTTAAAAATTATAATTATACCCAGCGCCATCACTTCCTCTGGCAGCTCATTCCATACAAGCACCACCTTCTATGTGAAAAAGTAGTCCCTTTGGTCCCTTTTACATCTTTCCCCTCTCACCTTAAGTCTGTGCCTTCTAGTTTTGGGCTTCCCCCACCCTGAGGAAAATATCTTGTCTGTTTACCCTATCCATGTCCCTCCTGATTTTATAAACCTCTAAAAGGTCACACCTCAGCCTCCAGTGCTCCAGGGAAAATAGCCCCAGTCTAATCAGCCTTTCCCTATAGCTCAAACTCTCCAATCTTGGCAACATCTTTGTAAATCTTTTCTGAACCCTTTTAAGTTTCACAACATCTTTCCTACAGCAGGGGAACCAGAATTGCATGCAGTATTCCAAAACTGGCTTGGCCAATGGGTTTGTACAGCTGCAAGATGACCTCTGAACTCTTATATTCAATGCAATGACCTATAAGACAATCATACCAAACACCATCATCACTTCCTATCTACCTGTGACTCCACTTTCAAGGAACTAAGAACTTGCACTCCAAGGTCTCTTTGTTCAACAACACTCCCCAGGACCTTAGCGTTAAATGAATAAGTTCTGCCCTGATTTGTCTTTCCAAATGCAACATCTTACATTTATCTAAATTAAACTCCATCTGCTTCTCCTCAGCCTGTTGGTCCATCTGATCAGGATTCCCATTTAACTCTGAGGTAACCATCTTTACTGTCCATTACACCTCCAACTTACTCACCATACCTCCTATGTTCACGTCCAAATCATTTATATAAATGACAAAAAGCAGTGGACCCAGTACTGATCCTTGTGGCACACCCACTGGTTGCACAAGCCTCCAGTCTGAAAACCAATCCTCCATCCTCTGTCTTCTACTTTTGAGCCAGTTCTGTATGCAAATAGCTAGTTCTCCCTCTATTCTGTGTGATCTAGCCTTGCTAACCAGTCTATCATGAGGAACCTTGTTGAACACCTTTCTGAAGTCCATACAGATCACATCCACCGCTCTGCCCTCATCAGTTCTCTTTAATACTGCTTCAAAAAACTTAATTGATTTCGTGAGGCACAATTTACCACGCACAAAACCATGTAGACTATCCATAATCAATCCTCGTCCTTCCAAATACAATTAAATCCTGTCCGTCAGGATTCCTTCTAAAACTTGCCCACCACCGATGTCAGGCTCACTGGTGTGTAGTTCCATGGCTTTTTGTTCCCACCTTTTTAAAATAGTGGCACCATGTTAGCCAACTTCCAGTCTTCAGGCATCTTACCTGTGGCTATTGATGATGGAAATATCTCAGCAAAGGGCCCAGCAATCTCTTCCATATCTCCCACAGAGTTCGAGGGTATTCCTGATCAGGCCCTGAGCGATTTATCCACCTTTATGTGTTTTAAGATGTCCAGTACCGCCGCCTCTATATTTTTGGATATTTTTCAAGATGTTGCTATTTATTTCCCCACGTTTTCTATCTTCCATAATCATCTTCACAGTAAACACTGATGCAAAATATTTGTTTAGTATCAACATGGGGTGGCTTTGCTTAACTTTAAGGCACCCTGTTCTCTCACTACTTAACGTTTTGTCCTTGATGTATTTGTAAAATCCCTTCGGATTTTCCTTAACGCTATTTGTCAAAGATATCTTGTGTTGAGTTTTTGCCCTCCTGATTTCCCTCAAGTATACTCCCACTGCGTTTATACCCTTCTAGGTTATTACTCGATTTCTGCTGTCTGCACCTGCCTTGTGCTTTTTTTCTTCTTCTTGATCAAAATCTCAATTTCTGTAGCCACCTCCCAGCCTTGCCCTTCACTCTAACAGGAAGATGTAGGGCGATCCCTGAATCTGCGGAATAGTTTTCCGCAGTTTCAGTTACCCGTGGTTTACAATGGCCCGAGCATATTATAGGGAACATTCCAGCATCAGAACCAGGAGGCTGTCAGGAAGATACATTTCCCATTTAAATGAATGGGTTTGTTCCTATCGGCGGTTTCGAGCTTCTGCGGTAGGTCCTGGAACGTAACCCCCGCCCATATGGGGGAGCTACTGTACTCTCTCTGCACCCTCGTTATCTAATTTCTGAAGGCTTCCCATTTTCCAGCTGTCTCTTCACTTGCGAACATCCACCCCCAATCAACCTGTGAAAGTTCTTGCCTAATACCATCGAATTTAGTCTTCCTCCAATTTGGAACTTAACATTTTAGGTCCAGTCTATCTTTCTCCATCAGTATTTTAAAACCCTGTCCAACACTGCCACCCATCCACCCCCAACACTGTCCTCTGCCCACCCCCCATCCGCTGCCCCCAATACTGGCCCCCGCCCGCCCACCAAACCACGACTAACACTGCCCCCCCACCTGCCCCCAACACCGCCCCATGTGCCCTGCCTGGTCCCCAAACCCCGTCTAACACCTCTCCCACCCGCTCTCAACACTGCCCCCCATCTGTCCCCCCCCGTCCGCCCCCAACACTCGATAGCTTAAATCTTCTGAGCAGTTCTAGCAAATCTACCTATATGTCTGTTGGTTACATATGCAAATTTAAGTAGCTGCTAAATTTGAAATTGTTGCTTTCTCCATGTGTTATGACTTTAAGTTGAATAGAGGGATGATGATTGTTGAGAATATAGATGAATTCTTTTGATTCTGCTTACTTGTAAGCCCACATTTTCCATATGATCTCCAAATATCTATAGTAAAATATAAGGAACCTAGGACACTTAAATACATTCTCTTCCCAGTCAAGATTGAGATTTAATCTTGCATTGGCTGGGATGACTGCTTACCCAGACCTGTGCTTTTGGTTTGAAGATATAGTTCGCTTTTGAATTCAGGTTTTTATCTTGCTAAACCTAAGTGCAGTAGCTGGATTATAGTTTATTATGGCCTATTAATGTGTGGAGAGTTATTAAAGGTATTTGGACACCGACCGAGAAAAACATCATTACTGCTGTGAAGAACAGCAAAGGACTGTTTTTAAATTAAAAAGTAAAAAACCGAATACTAGAGAGAGCTGATTTTTTTTTGCTCAAAAAGAGGGCAAACCAGGTGGAACATTTGGAGATTTAAGGACAAGGGATTACCGAGGTAGACCTTAATGATGACAATTGTTTTTTAAATACTCTTGCTGCATAGAATGGTTTTCTATGAGCACTGTAAAAAAAAAGCTGCTTGGCAAAGTGGGAATAAGTTGAGATTTAATCTTGTTACATATCTGCCAGAAGTACAGTGCAAGTTGAAAAGATTTGCAAGATGTAACCTAATTCTGTCAACTAGGTAATGCTAGCTACCTTTTCTTTAATTTGGTGTATTAGTTGCCCACCTTGTAATGTCTAATCTGTATTGATTTTTGGCTAGTTTACTACAATAAAATGTCTTAGCTGAAGAATGAGATTTCATGTTATTTCTGGGAGATTCATATCTCTTTAAAAGCTAGCTGCTCATTAATATGCAATCATAAGATAATTCATATACTGTGTATAAGCATTGATCATTATGAATCCATAGAATGATAAAGCAGTTACAATATAGAAAGAAACCATTCAGCCCAAAATTGAGAGATTTATTGTGTAATGCACCTGATCTGTTAATTTGGTTATTCCTATAAACAAAATGCACAAAACAAACAGTATTCTTGGTTATTGAAAAATGCTGTTTCTCCTTCTACTGCTGAGGATTTCAAGGGCAACTATCTTTGGTGTATTGGGAATCAAGAGTTCAACATGGCAAGAGTCAGTTACATAAATCAAGCCAATTTGGGTTTGTGTTAATTTACAAAAATGTTATGAATGTTGTTCATCTACTCACTTGCATTAAACCAGAGTGTAGACCATTGGTAGTCTCCATCACCCATCACATAATTGAAAACCACTGGGGATCGAATTTCTTAATTTTTACTCAGTTGGTAGTTAGACTGTTTGTGAAGCTAAATTTCTTTTAAGGAAAGTAAAGTATTGTAACTGGAAAATATAGTAAGCTTGTTAAATAAAAGCAAAATTCTGTGAAGTAAGAACAAAATATTGGAGAATCTCAGCAGGTCTGGTAGCCCCTATGGGCAGAGAAACAGACGTTTTGAGTCCACTGACTACAAACCCTCTTTGAGTTCTGAAGAAGAGTCATTGGATTCAAAGCATCAGTTTCTTTCTCCATAGTTGCTGCCAGACCAGTTGAGTTTCAACAACACTTTGTTCTTTGTTCCAAATAATTTTGAAGCAAACCACTTGAAACACAACTGTTTTCTGTCATGTATTCAAGCTTCTAGAGTTTACTCTGTTAAAATCAGCATTAAATGCACTCCAATTCCCAATTTGAAGTTGATTAGACCAGTCTTACCTCTTGATCTTTGGCAAGACTTTAAGTTGATTAAATGGATAAAAATAGAAAATGAGAGTAAACTTGTCAGGCAAGGCATATATCAGATTGTAGGAGCTTTTACAAGTTGAAAAAAAATTAAGAGTAGCTCAAATAAACATAGGTTCTTTAGAGACGGAGATAGGAGAAATCATGGGGAACAGAGAAACCCTTAATATTTTGTCTATTATCACAGTAGCTAACACAAATTACATATGAGAATAGAAGTAAACAAGGAAAAATAAGAGTGAGCAACCTGAGGTTATTAAATTTTTTCCATGTTTTCTTCTGGTATTAAGGGACTAACTGTTGACAAATCCTCAGCATCTGAGAACTTGCATCCTAGGGTTCTTAAATAAAAAAACCCTGCAGAGGTCATGGATGCACTAGCTTGTTTTCCAAACTTTTCTAGATTTTCAAACAATCAGAATTTTTGGAATTTTATGAAGATGTAACTAATGGGTTAGATGAAGGGGAGTTAGGTGTATTATTCTTTAGATTTTTAAAATGCATTTGATGAAGTGTCATATGAAAGGTTAACATTCAAGAAAAGGGCTCATGGAATTGGGGCAAAAACCATCATTGGACAGAAAGAAGTGAGAGGGAGTAATTGAAAAGGAAGGCAGAATATTCTTTGTAATGTGGATGTGCAGAAGGATCTTGGAGTCCATGTATATGGATCCCTGAAAGTTGCCACCAAGGTTGATAGTGCTGTTAAGAAGGCATACGGTGTGTTAGGTTTTATTGGTAGAGGGATTGAGTTCCGGAGTCATAATGTCATTCTGCAACTATACAAAACATGAGTGTGGCTGCAGTTGGGATATTGTGCACAGTTCTGGTCGCCCCATTATAGGAACAATGTGCAAGCATTAGAAAAAGTACAGAGCAGATTTACCAGGATGTTGCCTGGTCTGGAGGGAAGGTCTTATGATGAAAGGCTGAGAGACTTTGTTCTGTTCTCATTGGAAAGAAGGCAACTAAAAGGGGATTTGATAGAGACATAGTCAGAGGATTAGATAGGATAGACAGTGAAAGTATTTTCCCTAGGATGATGGTGTCAGCTTGTACGAGGGGGCATAGCTTCAAATTGAGGGGTGATAGATTTAAGACGGATGTCAGAGGCAGGTTCTTTACTCAGGGTGGTAAGGGCATGGAATGCTCTGCCTGCCAATATAGTTAACTCAGCCACATTAGGGAGATTTAAACAATCCTTGGATAAGCATGATGATGATGGGAAAGTGTAGGGGGATGGGCTTAGATTAGTTCACAGATCGGCGCAACATTGAGGGCCAAAGGGCCTGTTCTGCGCTGTATTGTTTCATGTTATATGAAAATGGACATTTTCAAATTGGCAGGCTATAGTGGAGTATTACGGGTATTAGTTCTAGGGTTGTTTCTACTTAGAATCTATAATCATAATTTATTCAGAAACTTAAGCCATGGAGAGAATTGAGCTGATGATATAAAGATAGATGATGGGAATTAAGACAGCAATAGTTATGATTTTCTTGAATGGCGGAGCAGGCACAAGAAAGTATGTAGTCTGGTCCTGTTCTATGTTCGTGAGATCAATGTACCTGTGTGGTCTCACTAATCAATTTCACTTAGTTTTTGAATGATATCTTAGATTAAATCATAATTCTACATATGGAGATCAGCACAGAATTTTGGTGTTTAATCCAGTATTGCAAGTAGCACAAAATGTGTATTCGTAGCACAAACTTCCCTGAAGCTGTTCTTTACAATGTAAAATTCTTCAGCAATGTACCTTTTTCCCTGCTTTTTAAATGAAGTGTTCAGCATTTTATTTTGCAACTTTTGTAGCAGTTAGTGGCAATCTTTGCGTGCTGTGAATTGGTTAATTTAATGGTGTAAATTTAGAAGGCTTTATAATTGGCAAGTTGAGCAAAAGAATGCAGATTCTACTTGACTGCATAACAGTACAGGCCCTTCTGCCCTCCATATTGTATAAGATCAGGCTAACCTACATACCCTTTATTGTATTATCTTCCAAGATACGTTTAAATGTCCGTGCATTCCACACACCCACCACTTTGTGATAAAAAGAACCTACCTCTTGACATCTCCCCTAAACCTTCCTCCAATTATCTTAAAATAGACATTTCCACCATGGGAAAAAGTCTCTGGCCATCTACTATGCCTCTCATTATCTTGTCCACCTCTGTCAAATCACGTCTCATCAATCTTCACTCCAATGAAAAAAGCCCTAGCTACCTCAACCTTTCTTCATGAGACACCCTCCAGTCCCGGCAGCACGCTGTTTAAAGCTACCACATCTTTCCTATAATGAGGCGACCAGAACTGAACACAATATTCCAAGTATGGTCTAACCAGGCTATATATAGCTCTTAAACTCAATCCCCATGCTAATGAAAGCTAACACACCATCAGCTCCACCCCCTTCTCTGGCCTATCTACCTTCACCCCCACCTTTATGTACCTATTGCATTCTCAGCTACCTTCCTCCTGTACTCTTTTTTCCCCCCCCATTTATTTATCTCTCAGCCTCGTTGGGCCACCCCTCATTCCTGATGAAGAGCTTATACTCAAAACATTGATCCTCCTGTTCCTCAGATGCTGCCTGACCAGCTGTGCTTCTCCAATACCACACTCTTCAACTCTGAACTCCAACATCTGCAGTCCTCACTTTCTCCTATGAATTTGGGTGGCAACTTTGAGAGATTAGGTCAGATTACATTATAGATTTTCTCCAGCGTGGAAACGGGCCCTTTGGCCAAACAAGTACACACCGACCCTCCGAAGAGTAACCCAACCAGGCCCATTTCCCTCTCATTAATGCGCGTAACACTATGGGCAATTCAGCATGGCCAATTCACCTGACCTTCACATCTTTGGACTGTGGGAGGAAACTGGAGTGCCTGGATTGAAACCCGTGCAGACATGGGGAGAGTGTGCAGACTGCACGCAGACAGTCGCCCGAGGCTGGGTCTGTGGACATAGTCATAGAACACTATAGTGCAGTACAGGCCTTCAGACCTCAATGTTGCATCAACCTTTGAAATTAATCTGATGCCTGACTAACCTACATCGTTCCATTAGTATCCATATATATGTCCTTAATGTCGGCAGTCTTCTACCTCAAGATCCCTCTGTTGCTCCACACTGCCGAGAATCCTGCCTTTAACCCTGTGTTCTGCATTCAAATTCAATCTTCCAAAGTGAATCACTTCACATTTTTCTGGGTTGAACTTCATCTGCCAATGGTCAGCCTAGTTCTGCATCCTGTCAATGTCCTATTGCAACCTACAACAACCCTCCACACTATCCACAATTCCACCAACCTTTGTGCCATTGGCAAACTTACTAACCCACCCTTCCACTTCCTCATCCAAGTCATGTATAAAAATCACAAAGAGCAGAGGTCCCACATCAGAGCCCTGTGGAACATCACTGGTCACTGAGCTCCAGTCTGAATACTTTCCATCTACCACTACCCTCTGTCTTCTGTGAGCCAGCCAATTCTGTATCCAGACAGCAAGATTTCCTTGTATCCCATGGCTTCTTACTTTCTGAATGAACCTACCATGGGGAACCTTATCAAATGCCTTGCTAAAATCTATAAACACCACATCCACTATTCTACCTTCATCAATGTGTTTTGTCACATCCTCAAAGAATTCAATACGCCTTCTGAGGCGTGACCTGCCCCCCGCTCAAAGCCTTGCTGACCATCTCTAGTCAAACTATGGTTTTCCAAGTAATCGTAAATCCTGTCTCTCAGAATCCTCTCCAATTCTTTGTTCACCACCGAAATAAGAGTAACTGGCCTGAAATTCATAGGATTATCCCTATTGCCTTTCTTGAACAAGAGAATAACACTTGCCACCCTTCAATCATCTGGCACTACTCCAGTGGACAGTAAAGTTGCAAAGATCATCCCAAAGGCGCAGCACTCTCTTCCCTTGCTTCCTGTCATAACCTCAGGTATATCCTGTCTGGTCCAGATAGATTTGTCTATCATTACGTTCTTCAAAATTTTCAGCATATAGTCCTGAAAATCAATCTGTTTGACCATATCCGTCTGTTTCATGCTGCCCTCAGAAATGTCAATGTTGGTCTTACTAGTGAATATTGAAATAAAAGTGTTCATTAAGGATCTCCCCAACCTCCTCCAACTCCAGGCCCAAGTTCCCTCCATAATCCCTGGTTGGCCCTACTCTCACTCTGGCCATGCCCTTGTTCCTCACCTAACTGTATAATGCATTTGGGTTTTCCCTAATCCTTCCCGTTAAAGCTTTTTCATGCCCCCTTCTAGCTCTCCTAAGTCCATTCTTCAGTTCCTTCCTGGCTACCTTGTAAGTATCTAAAGCCCTATTAGATCCTTGCCACCTCAACCTTAAGGAAGTTTCCTTCTTCCTCTTAACGAGATGCCTTTTGATAGATTCATTTCAAATATTCATCTCTCTGCTGTAACTCAATTAATGTATCTGAGTAAAAGGTGCCTGATTTGTTATCAATTTCCTCCTGGTTTGTGTCAACCATTTGATCAAACAGGGTCTCTGCTAATTCCGCTTAAACTTCCTTATCTGTACTGTTTGATCTCTCCTGTTTCAACTGGTAACTTTGTGACCTCGTTACCACAGAATCAGGAAAAATCCAAGGATATGTGTCCTGCAATCGTTCAGTTGTCTGAGTTTTCACTGGCCTTTCAACCACAGAAGGCAGCACTCCTCCCTGTCTACCAGCTATATTGTTAGCGAGAACAAATTGTATTTCTGGAGCTGAGAGCTTATCCAGTACTCCTGCCACGACTTCGCCATTCTTCATTGGACACTGTAATCTCACTCTACATAATTGAATGTTTCTTGTCTCAGCTTGAATTCTTGTCTCACTATTACTAGCACCTTTTCTGACAGTAATCCTTCAGAGGTATATATCTCCTCATCTTTCACCATCACACATTGAGAGGATCCTTAATATTGAAACCTCTTTACCTGCTGGTCCTGGCCTATGTGTGTAAACTCTTCCTTCACAGGTATGTGGTTTAAGAAGATCTGGCACTTCCTCCTTAACAAACCTCCGACCAGGTTGTACATTCTGATGTAGCTTTCTAGCCTCCATTGTGCTTTCTGTTACTACTCTAACAAAATTCACTGGCTTATCCTGTTTTCCTACATATAGCTTTTCCTAAGCAGGCAACACTGATTTCTTGTCATCTGCTTTATTACAGTGAAAACATTGGAGCTTTTTAACTTTCTTTTTCCTTCAAGGGTTTCCTTTTCACCCTGTGGTAAGTTATCCTTACGATCTTCACCGAGATTGACCTGTCCTTTTCCATGCAAGAATTTTCCTTTTCCCTAATTTCTATCCTTCACGGATTGAAATTGATTTTGGAAACCAAGCTTTGATTTATGGACCAACTCCTAATCATCAGCCATTTCAGCTGCTTATCTTGCCATTTTAACTCTCTGCCCTTCCACATGAAGTGAATTTTCAAACTTTTTCAAAATAATTGTCTCTCTAACACCATCATAGATTTGCTCTACTTTTAGTGCCCTTATCCACCTATCAAAATTACTTTGTTTGATCCTTTCAAATTCAGTGTAGATTTGACCAGGGTCCCTCCTTAGATTCCTGAACTGTTGTCTGTAGGCTTCTGGCACAAGCTCATATGCACTTAAGATGGATTTCTTCACCTCCTTTGATAATGATCAAAAACCTCACTAGCTCTACCTTTGTTGGAACAACAAAACCCATATGGTCACTGGCCACCGTGTTTGTTTAGCCACCTTTTTAAATGAGATGGAAACGATTTCCATATCCTTCTCATCAAATTTAGGTAATGCTTAAATATATCGAAACAGTTTCTCACCAGGCCTTTGGCTACCATGGCTTTACCCATCCTCACTAAGCTTACCTTCGGTCTTCATCTTTTTAAGCTGACTTTCATGTCTAAGTGCCAATTTCTGAAGTTCAAACTCCCTATCTTTCTTCCTTGCCTCTCTCCTTTTCTCTCTCTCCGCTTCTCTCTCTTTCCTCTACTTTCAATCATAATTCAAACTGTTCCCTTTGTGTTGCCCTTTTGCCTTTAGCTGAAGCTGATTCATTTTCAGTTGAGTTTAGCCATATCTAAAGATTCTGTTGGCATTTCCAGCAAATTTAAATGCTGAGTTATTGGTGTAATTATCTCACCTTTCCTCACAAAAGGAGGCAGCTCTAACCCCAGCTTGTCTGTAAATTCCAGCAGCTTGGTCTTAATCACCTTTTGCAAAGCCCCCAAAGTCATTTCTTCCACCCTCAGAAAACTCTTGGTGACTGAAAGAAACATTACTAACCCAAGCACTGTTTAAACCAAACAAAAGACACTAACACCTACCACTCTCTGCCTGCAAGTCCAACAACCCTAATCCCAATTTTGAACTACAGACCAAATCCTGAAACAAATCTTTTCCAGTTCAATTTATGGTTTTGACACATTGATCTCCCTGTTAAGTCCTTGATCAGTCTCTACTCCACAGACAATGATTTTACTGTTAATATGCCTAAAAGAAATCTTTGGATTCTCTTTTGTTTTTAATCAATCTGTTTGGAGATGTGACATACCTCGAGGGCAGGCAGGCTTTGAGGTAGTGATAGTTCTACTACAGCATAAGACCCTTAGATATCTTAGCTACCAACCTATTTTCATACCATCTCATTGACCTTATTTCCAGTTTGCTTATCCTATGTGTTTTTATAAAACCTGAATCTTGCATGTTTTTCCAATTGACATCTACCATATATCTCCTTTGCTTTCTCATCGTCCTCTTTTACTCCTTCTCATCCAGCGAGCTCCAGTTTTGGTTCATGTCTGTTTACCCTTGTGGCAGTGTATGTAGACAGTATGTGAATGACTAATTTTTTTAAGAGTCATTTATTGCTCCATTGCATTTTTGCCTACTGAATTTAGACTCTAATGTGCTCTACAGCAATGGATGAAACAATTGCACAACATATCCATAGGAATGTGAATAGGCCATTCAGCCCATCAAGTCAGTCCTGCCATTCAGTATGATCATGGCTGATTGAATACTTCAATGTCTTTTACCCACCCCATAACCCTGTACACCATTGGTATTCAGGAATCTATCAATCTTTACTTTAAAATAATCAAGACTGAGCTTCCACAGCCCTCTGTGGTAAAGATTGCCACTAACCTATGTCGCATCCCTCTTAGTTTTAAACTACCAGGTTCTAGACTCCCAACCATGGGAATCATTTTACCTATGCCTACCCTGTCCATCCTTTTAAGTAATTTGTAAGTTTCAGTGAGATCATCTTTCATTCTTTGAAACTCTGGAGAATACAGGCCCAATTTGCCCAATCGCGCCTCACCGGACATCATCACCATCCTCTGAACAGTTCTGGTGGACCTTGTTGCACTCCCTCTGTGTCAGTATTTCCTGCGATGATATGGTGTGGTCTAACCAAGCTCGAGTACAATTGAAGCAAGACTTCATTACTCCTATAATCAGTTCCTCTTGCAATGATGACTAATATTCCTAATACCTTGCTGCACCTACGTGTTAGCCTTCAGTGATTTATTAACAAGGATGCCTAAGTCCCTTAATAAATCTACACTTTTCAACTCTTACCATTTAAGAAATACTCTGCAAGTCTGTTCGTCTTACCAAAGTAAATAGTCTCTCACTTTTCCACATTAAATTGCCATGTTCTTCCCAATTCTCTAAGTCAGTCCAAATGCTCTTGAAGTTGCTTTACATCTTCCTCAACAGATATTCCTGCTTAGATTGTGTCATCTGCAAGTTTGGAAGTATTATATTTGGTCCCCATGTCTAAATCATTAGTATATTTCCTGAATTGGTGGTGCTTAAGCACTGATTCTTCCAGTACACAACTAGTCACAGTCAAGAATTACCCATTCATTCCTACTCTGCTTTTTGCTTGTAAGCTAATCATTAATCTATGCTAGTAAATTATCTCCTTTCCCATGTCTGTTAATTTTTCTAGCCATCTGCTGTGAAATCTTTATCAAAAGCCTTCTGAAAAACTAAGTATATTACATCCATTTGCTCTTTTTTATCAACTTTATTAGTAAAATCTTGAAAAAAAATTCCAGGTTTGTGAAGCACTGTTTCCTATCTCGCAATCCATGCTGTGTATGCGTAATCAGTACATAATGTTCCAAGTTTCAATTGATTGCATCCTTTGCAATAGATTCTAAAATTTTCCTTTTTCCTGTTATCTCTCTTGCTCCCTTCAAGTGGTGTGACATTTGCTACATTCTATTCCACAAGAATCATTCCAAAATCTATAGAATTTTGGAAGATAGTATGAACTATCTCAATACCACTTCCAACTCTCTGGGATGCAAACTGTTAGATTCTAGGTATTTGTCAAATTTCTACCCTATTATTCTCTCCAGTGCAATTTTAGTAATTTTCTTCAACTCCTCTTTCTCCCAAGTCATTTGAACCTGTCATTCTGGGCGCTTTCTAACATCATTGAAAGCAGACATAAATTAATCGTTTGGCTTATCTGCCATTTCTTTCTTCTTAAATATACATTCTCATGACCCATTCCATAATGGACCCACAATCGTTTCATCCAAAAATTTCCTTTTCTTTTAGCAGTCTGTTTTTTATGTTTTTAGCAAGATTGCATTAGTATTCTTTTCTCCTTTTTCTTTTCAAGTTCTTATGGTTTCATTTATACTTGCTTACCATCTGAGTATCTTGAGCAGAAAGACTACTTGTGGTATTTTTATCATTGTCCCCTGAGATCCATATCCAAGTAGTGTTTTCAACAGTTTGGCAGTTTTCAAAGAATTTAGCATGAATTCTCCTTTGTTCCTTCTAGATTTCAGTCTGATGATAGCACTGAATTTTGCCGACATTTTCAGGGTATTTTCACAACATGTATGTGGAAAACCTTCCTCGTGGAGAGTTGTTGGTAGTCTTTAGCTCAGAAGTTGAATTGGCTTTAGTTAACCATTAAACTATCTGGTGAAACAGAAGAAAGTAAATTGTGCATTTGACAAATTAAAGGAATCTTTTTACATGCAGCAAATGTTTAAAGTGATAAGTTCAGAGCTTAACGCAGGTGGTTAGATTAGTGCATTGTTGCATGGGAGGATTTCAGCTAAAGTTTATCTATTAATTGAGAAGTTTAATGGATTAAGTATTTTACCAAGCACTAAGTTCATGACACTAAATCGCAATACCCTTTGAACTCTCAATCACTTCATTTATTGACAGCAAACAAATCTCAAGCCTGTTTCCACAGTCAAAAAGCATATAGAGTTGTTGGAACAGATGTAATTTTATCAGTTGAATCCTTCTGACAGGCTTATGGGATTTGATGGTATTACTTGGAATGTCCTTCTGCAGAATCTTTGAACCATGTGGCATTTAGAGAAGTTAGCCAACCACATCAAGTTGTATGGATATTTAGATTGAAAATGAGTTTGAAATTCATGGATTCTCGTACACCTGTATCTCCAAGTGTAAATACCCAGCTGTAGTTTTAAAATACAGGAACAAACAAGAAAATAATCTAATATTGGTGTCTTTTGAAGATGTGTTCTTGAGACTTAATTTCACTTCTGTTCCCATAGTATGTTGTGACTTGAGACTTTAGTTGTCAAGTATATTAAGTGAGGGAAGGGGAAGCTGTATTTTGTATAACTTTGGCTCTGCCTTCCTTGACTTCATGTTTGCAATTCAGGGTCAGATAAGAGTGCAAATATTGGCTGTTTTGTTTCTTTTTCTTCTTTCTTGCCCTGGATTTGTGCTATATGTATGTTGACTTTGTCTTTTTGTATTTACTTGGCATGCAGGTGTACAATGTCCAGTGAGCTTTGTACTCTATACTTCCTTCAAAAGATGTTTACTACTTATTAGCATATTGCCTGTGTTGTTGTCTGTATTGTGAAAAGGTTTTCTGCAATCACACCAGTCTTTTTGTCTCAAAAAATAATTAAGGGATGAAGTTGCAGGGATCCTCCATATATAAAATTTAAAACCACCATTCCTAGATTAGTGGTGCTGAAGACATTTGGGGAAATCCATGGATATTGAGTCAGAATTTGATCGCAGAGGATCAAGCACCTATTGACAGTAATCTGTTTTCAAGCATTTGACCTGTAGTCTTGGCATTTCAAGTATTCATCCAAATACCTTTTAAAATTTTAGTGGTTCTCATCTGTACTAACCTATGAGTTCAAGATGCTCATCACCCTTTGTGTGAAAATAAATTCTCTAAATCCCCTGTAAACCTCCTGTCCCTGAAGTTAAACCTAAGGCCCCTGGTAAACAATCCCCCAACTAAGTTTATTCCTGTTGAACCTGGATATACCCCTCAGCCTTTTCTGCTCCAACAAAAACAGCCCTAGCCTATGCAGTCTTTTCGTAGTTCAAACACTCTAGCCTGGCAGCATTTTGGTACATCCCCTCAGAATCCTCTCCATTGCTCGGTGGCACAGTGGTTCGCACTGCTGCCTCACAGCGCCAGAGACCCGGTTCAATTCCCGCCTCAGGCGACTGACTGTGTGGAGTTTGCACATTCTCCCCATGTTTGTGTGGGTTTCCTCCGGTGCTCCGGTTTCCTCCCACAGTCCAAACATGTGCAGGTTAGGCGAATTGGCCATGCTAAATTGTCCGTAGGATTAGGTGCAAGGGTAAATGTAGGGGAATGGGTCTGGGTGGGTGCGCTTCGGCGGGTCGGTGTGGACTTGTTGGGCCGAAGGGCCTGTTTCCACACTGTAAGTAATCTAATCTAATCTAATCTAATCCTTCCTATATTGCGATGACCAGAACTGCACACAGTATTCCAATGAGCTGTACAGCTCCATTATAACTCCGAGCTGTTGTATTCATTGCCTTGACTAATAAGTGCAAGTATCCCATATGCCACCTTTATGACTTTTTATACCTGTTCTATTGCTTTTGAGAATCACACCAAGATTATTCTTATCCTACCATTCATCATGAGAGGGTGGTGGTAGAAGGTTGCTTTTCAGACTGGAGGCCTGTGACTTGTGTGCCACAAGGATTGGTGCTGGGTCCACTGATTTTCATCATTTACATTAATGATTTGGATGTGAACATAGGAAGTTAGTTTGCAGAAGAGATTGAAGATGTAGTGGACTGCGAAGAAGGTCACCTCAGAGTACAATGGGATCTTGATCAGATGAGCCACTGGGCTGAGGAGTGACCGATGGAATTTGATTTAGATAAATGTGAGGTGTTGCATTTTGGAAAGGCAAATCAGGGCAGAAATTTTACATTTAATGATGAGGTCCTGGGGTGTATTGATGAACAGAGACCTTGGAGTCGCAGGTGGAGAGGGAATGAAGGCGGTGTTTGGTATGCTTGCTTTTATTAGTCAATTCATTGAGTATAGGAGTTGGGAAGTCATGTTGCAGCTGTACAGGACATTGGTTAGGCCAGTATTGGAATGCTGAGTGCAGATCTGGCTCCATGTTTTAAGAAGGATGTTGTGAAACTTGAAAGAATTCAGAAAACATCTACAAGGGTGTTACCAGGATTGGAGAGTTTGAGCTATCGGGAGAGTCTGAATAGGCTGAGGCTTTTTTCCTTGGAGCTGAGGGATGACCGTATAGACATTTATAAAATCATGAGGGGCATGGATAGGGTAAATAGACAAGGTATTTTCCCCAGGGTGTGGGAGTCCAGAACTAGAGTACATAGGTTTAAGGTGAGATGCTAAAGATTTGAAAGGGGCCTAAGGGGCAACTTTCTCAAGCAGAGGATGGTGTGCATATGGAATGAGCTGCCAGAGGAAGTGGTGGAGGCTGGTACAATTGCAACATTTAAAATGAGTATATGAAAAGGAAGGGTTTGGAGGGAGGTGACCCAAATGCTGGCAAATGGGACTAAATTAATTCGGGAAATCTAGTCAGCGTGGATGAGTTGGACTGAAGCGTCTGTTACTGTGCTGTATATCTTTGATTCTTTGTGCTCCCTTGCCTTGCTTGCCTTACCAAATTGCAATAGTTCATACTGTTCAGAATTAAACTCCATCTAGCACTGTACTGCCCTGTGTCTATATATTCCTATAGACTTAAAATTTTCCATCTTGCTCTGTACCCAACAACAATTTTCATGCCGTCTTCAAGCTTAGTGAAATAAACATTCAATATTCATGTCTAAATCATAAATGCATGCTATAAACAGCAGGTGACCTCGCACAAACATAGCAGTATGCCACTGAATAAAGGCTTATAATCACAAAAGCTACTTAAGCTAGCACATTCTGTCTCCTATCATAAGACCATTTTTGATCCCATTTATCAAATTTATCAAATGATTCCAAGGGTGCTTGCTTCTTGACCAGTCTGCTATATATAGAATCCCTACAGTGTGGAAACAGGCCCTTCAGTCCAAGTCCACACCGACCCTCTGAAGAGTAACCCATCCAGACATTTTCCCCTACCCTATTATTATAATTTATCCCTGAACACAGGGCAATTTAGCATAACCAATTCAACATGCTATGTAACACCTTATCAAAAACCTTACTGGATTCATGCACAAGAAAGTGAGGACTGCAAATGCTGGAGATCGGAGTCGAGAGTGTGGTGCTGGAAAAGCACAGCAGGTCAGGCAGCATCTGAGGAGCAGGAGAACTGATGTTTCAGGCGTATGCCCTTCAATAGTAGACTATGTTAACTGAATACTCTTGTCACCTCCTTGAAAAATTCAATCAAGTTTGTGAGGCATGGTGTTCCAATGGGAGGATAAGGCTACCATGGCTGATGAGCTTGATGTAGAGGTGCCGGGTTTGACAAAGTCAAAAATCACACAAGGGAAGGCATGGACAGCATAAAAGCACAAGAAAAAAAAACATAGTATTCTGAAGATCAGTGGGAAGTCAGAAAATTGGAAAACCTTTAAATATCAACAGAAGGTAACTAAAAAGTGAATGAGAGATTGGTGGGAGGGGAGGGAGAGTAAACTAGCTAGTAATATAAGATTTCAAGTTTTTAAAATATATATATATTAAAATGTAAGAGGCAAAAGTGGACATTGGATCACTGAGGATTGAGGCTAGAGAAGTAGTTTTGGGGAACAAAGAAATGGCAGAGGAGCTAAGCAGGTACCTTGCATTTGTTTTCACAATGGAAGACACCAGCTGAGCAAAGCTTTGTCAGGGCAGAGGTAAAAGTGGTGGCCATCACTATGGAGAAGGTTCTGTGGAAGACAAAAGGTCTAAAGGTGGATAAATCACCTGGATCAGATGGGCTGCACCCAGGGTTCTGAAGGCGATAGCTGAGGAGATAGTAGTGTTATGTCACCCTCCTGCTTAACTTAAACCAGCAACACAGCAAAGATTTCTCCTGTGCAATAATCTGAAAATTCAAGAGGCCATGAACTATTTAGAGTAAAAATTAACAATTTTATTTCTTAAAGTATAACAGAGAATAAAGTAGCAACTATTTATAACTCCTTCTTCTAACCTATCTTTTATTTTCCCTTCTGTAATACTACTCCGATAAAATCCCTGATCAAGATTTTACTGCAAAATTCAAATTTTAAAACCAGCCAGTGGTGGAATCTTCTCTTTATATCTTCTCCTGTAGATTTGCCCTCCAGGTCGGTGTTATGTTTTCCTCTGTGCAAGCTCCTTCCCTAGACAGGTACCTCTCTGAGATATCTGACTAGCAGCCTACGTCTGTTGGTCTTGTTGGCAGTTATCTCCCAACTGTTCCATTTTTCCCAGTCTTATCCCTCCAAAGCATTGGATTGTGTCATTGGCTTTTAATATTGTCAGTATACGAAATTCAAACCTGATTGGAGTTTTGCATTTTTTGAGGTATAATTTAAACTGATTGGGCTAATTCAAATTTGTTTTTGTCTCCACGCAGCCAGCTACACTAGCTGCTGGACCAAAAGGTTACATTATATCTTGTTCACAACACTGATGCTGTCAGATAGTTCTGCTAGCTTTTAACTTTCTTAAAGGTACAGTGCACCCACATCTTCATAACAGTAGAGATATTGATGGTGAACTTTCAGAAATTACTGGAGGCAGAGAATATCCTACAAGACTGAAAAATGGCTAATGTAACATGCCTGTTGAAGAAGGGAGGGAGGCAGAAGACAGGAAACTATGTTTTGGTTAGCCTGACCTTTGTTGTTTTTCGAGTTTTAGACCTCGGTAAGATGTTAGAGTTCATTATTATGGAGAAGATTAATGGTAATGCACGTTAAAATAGGGCAGAATCAAAACCTCTTTATGGGGAGATCATGCCTAATGAGCCTGTTAGAATTCTTTGAGCAGAGAATTAGACAAAAGGTAGCCGGTGGACATGATCTATTTGGATTTCCAACAGACCTTTGACAAGTTGCCAGGCAGGGTGTTGTTAAATAAGATAAGAACCCATGTTGCTAGGGGCAGGGTACTGGCATTGATAGGTCTTTGGCTAACTGGCAGAAGGCAGAGAGTGAAGATAAAGGGGTCCTTTTCAGATAGTAGCTGGTAACTAGTGGAGTTCCACAACTATTCATGTTATACATTAATAATCTGAACAAAGGAACTGAGAACATTGGTGCTATACTTACAGATGACACAAGACAGGTGAAAGGGCAGGTGGTGTTGAGGAGGTGTGGAGATTGAAGAAAGACATGGACAGGCTGGGAGAATGGGCAAAGAAGTGGTAGATGGACTACAATGTGGGAAAGTTTGAGGTTATGCACCTCGTTAGGAAGTGTTGAGGTGTATTTTTTTAAATGGGGAAAGAATTTGGAAATCTGAAACATGAAGGGACTTGGCAGTACTCTCTCGGGATTCTCTTAATGTTCACATGCAGGTTCAGTTGGCAGTTAGGAAGGCAAATGCAATATTAACATTTCTTTCAAGAGGTCCAAAATACAAGAGCAGAGATCTACTGTTGAGGTTGTATAAAGCTCTGGTCAGACTGCATTTGAAATGTTGAGAGTAATTAACATTGGGTTGTTAATCTGTGGAATTCATTGCTGCAGAAGGCTTTGGAGGCCAAGTATTTGAGTGTATTTAAGACAGTGATAAATAAGTTCTTGATTTGTAAGGGATCAAGAAATATGGTGAGAAGGCAGAGAATGTGGTTGAGAAGTATATCAACCATGATTAAATGGTGGAGCAGACTCAATGTACCAAATGCCCTAATTCTGCTCCTGTGTCTCTTGATCTTATGGTCCTGTTCCCTGACAAAGCCATGCTGACTCTTTTCGATCTAATCTGTGCTTCTCGAAGTGGAGGTAAATTTGGTCTCTGAACTTAATCCCAAAAGCTTCCCCACCACTGATGATAGACTCACTTGCCTATTGTTTCCAGTTTTATCACTACCAACATGTTTGAATAATAGTACGACATTACCTGTTTTCTCACATTCTCTGGCACCTTTCGTGTATTGAGGGGATTTGTAAATTAATGTCAAGGCCCTTTGTCTCCCACAACAGCCTTGGATACATCTAATTTTAAAGCCAGTAAAACCTGCTTCTCTTCAATACTAATTGATTTAGGTTTATCACAGTCACCCTCAATACCTATGCCAATATTGTTATTCTTGATGGATTCCCACTTTGGTCCCTAATGAGCCTGCTCTTTCCCTGATTGTTGTCTTGCCTTTAATGCACTTATAAAATGCCATTGGGTTATTCATTATTTTACTTGCTAGTATTTCTTCATGCCCCCTCTTCACTTCCCTCATTTTGTTTTTTTACGTAACCCTCTGCACTTCCTGTATTCTGCTAGGGCTGCTACTGTTTTGTAATCCTCTATCCACCATAAGTTTTTTTTTGTCTTATCTAATGCTGTACATTCTTCAACCTCCAGGGTGCCCCGGCTTGTTTGTCTTCTCTCCCCAACCCCTCACCTTTTGTAGGGAATTTGAGCTTTATATACTCATCATTTCCTCCCAGTGCTCTGATGTAGCAAGTGCTCACAGTCCACAATAACCAAATTCTGTCTCAACATAGTTAACCCCCTCCCCCTCTCTCCCCCCCTCCAAATTGAAAACATTTATTTCTGGTTCAACTTTATTTTCCCCATAATTATAAGGCATTAGAGCAGAAACAGGCTATTTGGTCCATGGAGTCCACCATTCTGACAATCATCAATTCCATTTTCCTACCTTTTTCACCATAATTCTTCATTTCCTTATTGATTAAAAAATCTGATTATTTCAGCCTTGAATATATCCAGCCTCAACAACCCTCTGCAGTAAAAGAATTCCACAAGTTCACCACCCTCTGAGAAAGAAAAATTCTTCTCATGTCCTAACTGGGCGACTCCTTAGTCTGAAATTATGCCCTTTGGTCTAAGTGTCTCGTCACAAGGGGCTACAACGTCTCCATATCTATCCTGCCAAGCCCCCTGAGAATCTTGAATGTTTCAATCAGGACTCCTGTCATTCTCCTAAAGTCCCTTGAGTGCCTTAATGAGTAAATACCTTAATTTTTTTTTACTGTTCAGATGATGAAAATTCACCCCACTGATACTTCTACCATTCACCCAACTTTCTTCCCAAAACTTAGATCCAGCTCCATTCTTTCTTGTTAGACTTTGTGTGCTTACAAATGCATTTGTGCACATTTCAAAAATTCTGCCTTCTCTAAATCTTTCTGACTTTGTACCTAATATTGGAAAAGTTGAATTCACCTATTATTTTTACTCATTTACTATTTCAGCACAAACTAGGAGTTCACAGTTCATATAACTTAGTGCCATGACATTTGTTTACCCACCAGAAAGAAAGCTATAGATAAAACAAACCTGTCTTGATGATTTTCTTAATCAGGTTTTCTTTATTCTGCTTAATTGTGGTCTAGGTTAGTTTACAAAATCAGATGATTAGTTATTTTTGTCTTCCATCTGTTCTAATTTGCATTTTCGCTCTAACAATTCTGTAGTTAAGCAGAATGAGGACTTGCATTGATATAGCACTTTTAACAAAGAATTTGCAAGGCGCTTCAAGTGTGCGTACCACTGCTTGTGTTGGATTTATTTAAAGGTGCATTACATTTAGGATATTTTTAAAATCCTAATTCAAGTAATAGAAATAAATATTAAAACATTCCAAAAGTCAATAAAACAAATTGGTAACATTACCATAGAATGTCTTCACTTGATTCTTCTTTATGAATAAGTGTTGAACATATTAATGAATATGAAAACCCATCAGCCACACAACACCATTTCTTGGTTATGCACAGATGTGTATGATGCTTTTCAGTTTATAACACAAAACAGTTCAATTGCATTCAGCATTACTTTAATTCTGTCATCAAACATAAGCTTTCAGTAGTAATTTACTAATGGGTTTCCAAGCTTTAAATTTATCTTTTCTATTTTTTTGGAGCTGTTCATTGATCATAAATTTACAGAAGAAAGCAATATTGCACAACAAAGTTTTCAATACAAAAAAAACAAAGTAGTATGGTTGCCATCAAGATAGGAACATTGAAAGGAAAAATAGATTTTTTGACTCTGCTCTTTTTCGTTTACTGAATTACAAGTTATTTAACAATTTTCAGGAATAATGCTTTATTGACATCTTTACAAAATCCCAGCCTAACTGGAGAGAGGAGGGATAATGTAGACAAAAAGTTGAAGAAACTTAAATGTTTCAATTGAATGAAGATATTTTTAAATTTGGAATTCTTCCATTTCTTCCCACAAACAAAGTGTATCACAAAGGACAGTCATAAATATAATGAAATAAGGTCCATGATCATTAATATGAATGTGGAGAAACAGTCAATTGAAGTTAATAATGTAGGAAAATAAGACATGCTTCCCTCAAAATAAGTTGGCGTACTAATTATTTTGTGTAACTCTTTAGTAGAAGGCGCTGTATCTTTGAACTTTTTAGTGTATGTTCTGAATGATATAGCTTTGTAAAATCATTCTATTTTATTGTTCTCAAATGATATTCCTTAAAAAGCTCCTATTAACAAGGTTCAATAAAACTTGACATAGATTAACTTGTACAGCTAACAACAAAATTTGTAACCACATTCTATTTTGAGATTAACTACTGTTGCCACAGTTAAACAGTAAGAATAGTTCACTGAGGTCCATTGCTTTGAATTGCCTAAAATAAATTTGAAGTTTGGTATACATAGACATTCAATCAACTAAGGACTCCAAAAGCAGATAAACTTCACAACATCTACTGCCCATAGTAATCTTGCAACTTTTTCTGAGAGGTTCACTTTTAAAGGAGCGATTGAAAATTGCAAATCCTGAAAATGATTTTGTAAGCGTTGGAATGTTGCATTGGGTTTGTACATAATCTTTATACATGCTTGGGTCATTAATTTACAATAGAGTTAAGATTGTGTATCTTGGTTTCAGAATTGTCATCAGTGCATTTTCTTTATACGGTACTTGCCATGTCCTCTGTAGCCTTTCTCTTTTGCCATGCTGGCACACGCATTGTGCTTGTTTTGCTGCAAGTGGTTCCAATATTTGATTAATTCACTGGGCTCAAACTGATGAGAGGTAATGAGATGGCTATATTTACAGCTAGAGTAAGAAACTCTCCAGTGATTGAAGAGAAACTCATTGGGTGGTGGCACTGGGTCAATTCTCAGTTTTGCAAGACAGATTCCAACATAGACATCCTCTAAATGCAAGCGCCGAATACTCAAAGAGACTTTAAAAATCTTTTCAGCTAAGTCCCCGGAAAAAACATAACCAGTGCCTGAACAGAAGACTGGATATCGCTCGCTTGGGTAGAGCTCTGGGGGCATGTACCATTTGCTATCCTTGTTGCGATTAGGCGAATATCCACGCATTAGATATCCGGTGAAATAGTTGTGACGTGGAGGATGTGCAGGCTTTAAGAGTTTGTTTATTAAATACTCTGTATTCACAAACATATCGCTGTCCGTCTTCATAACATACCAGGCATGTGGGCAGTATGTTGCTACCCAGTTCATTCCCATCAGAGTTTTAATAGTGAGATTATAATATGTATCTAGAAAGTCTTGTTGAATAATATCATGATACTGTCTGCTTTCTTCCAATAAAGTCTGCTGAAAGTTCCCACCAGACATTTTAGAACCTAGTAAAAAAAGATGTACCATACGTAATCCAGGGACAATGCTTTCATTTCCCCAAGTTTGCCGAATGGCATGTCGAGCTTCAGTTTGGCCAGGTTCAGCTGCAATCAACACAATTAAGAATGGGCTTTGTTTTTCACATTTGTTTGGTTCATTAATGATGTAATTATACTGGTGATGGGGTATATATCCTGTCTTCTTTTCACTGTGCGTGGTTCCATTAGCATTCAGTACGTCCCCTAATCCAGTTACATCTGGAGGAGAAAGTGCAGTGCTAGGATTCACTGTATGAATCTTGTATACTTGCACAGCCTCTTTCCAAATATTTTTCATTGTGCTCTGGTTAGTAGTACTTTTTGGTGACCTGAATCCCCTCAGAATAGGAACAGAATAACCAGTTTCCTTTGACCAAGTTTTGCTAGTTACCCATTCGTGCTGATTAATGAACAGAAACATTGCAAATAAAAATACAAGGCAAATCAGTGCAGTAATATGAGTACGAAATAGTGAACGTTTAACATTCCAGGTCATCTTCATTAGGCAGCAGTACCGTCTTCTCAACTGAAGCATGTTGCAGCAGGGCTAATTGCAATGCCTAAAGGTTTTCTTTTGTGCTCACATTGGCTATGTTTTACAGCTTCCTCTCGGACTGTGTCCCTTATGAAACAGCTCTGAGGAGCTTAACCTTTTAAAATATATATTTATGTGTTTCTTCAGCAGTTTAAAGAGGCAGGTTAGTATTTGGCTATTGCAGACCTTTTTAAATCCTCTTATCACCTCATCCAAGTGCGATCAGTAAGTAAGTAATCCATTTTTACATGTGGGTATTTGATGATTTTAGAAGTTCCATTGAAGCAGCATGTTTATTAAAATAAATCTTGATAGCCTTTAATACACAAGCTTCTGAAGTCTTTGTTCTTGATATTCTGCAGAAGGAAACTGCAATATATTTCAGTCATTATATATTACATACAATCACTCAAATGTATCCATATTTTATTCAATTCAGATATTGACACCACAGAAATTGTTCATGGTGTTTACATATATTTTAAACATTAAAGTTCATCCTTTGTTTTGGGCTCTTGAATCATAACATTTAATACACTTTATTGCACACACCTAAGTTGTTAAGGGTTTAAGAGTTTCAATTTCATGTGTTGTAAATTAATAAAGGTACATTTTGCCGTGGAGAGCATTTCATATACTGTTGTGGATTAGTGAAATACTGCATTGTCATAGTACCATTCCAGTTTGAAGGTTTATTAGAACCCAAGTCTGTTTCCTTTCTGTGTTCTGGTTGATTCTTGTGATCTTTTTAAATGCATACACATTAAAATACCGCCTCATTTCTACTTCAAAATTAGCATTTGGTCAGAGGTTTTTTTTTACTGATAAGTGTTGAATATGACAGAATGAAGATTAACTTGCAAAATAATTTTCTTAGTGCACTGCTTCTGTCACTGTGCATTATATTTAAAATACGGGACAACAAAGCAGCTGTCAGTTGTCATACTTCATTGTAGAATATTTCATTTCCTTTAACCATGTACTTAGAAGTTTGAAATTGAAAAAAAGTAGTTTTATTGTGTTAAGTTTTAGATTGGTGTTTGTACTAGTTTGAAAGATTTGCTGCTCTTATAATCTATGACAAAACTAGTTTCAATACTGTTAATGATAAAATGAAACATGGGCAGTCCTCATTTCATGCACATATATATGAAGCATTCTGTTGTGCTAACAAGAGCACATAGTATTTGTCTAATATCTCTAGAATTTATCTATCTTTTGATAGCTGATAGAGGTTAGCATCTCTATTACAGTGCGGTCCATTTGATGACATTGAACAGACTGACAAACGATTTCTCCTGTGAAACAGCAAGATTATTGAACATTTTTAAAAATAGGTTTATTCATTAAAGTGTTAATTATTTGTGAAGTACTTTCTTGACCCAAGTTTGTGCAGTTTAGCAGTTCAGTTTCCATTTATGTTATGAATGTATTGACACAATACATTTTAAACTTATTCTCTTGTCTTATTACTCAAGACAGTCTTGTTCATATCTTAGTGCACACAGCTTTATATAATTAGGACAAGCAAGAATTAATTATTTCCCTTCCATCTCTCCTCCTCTTTCCTCCTCTCTTTGTCTCCAGATACTTTTCCATTGACCAGGTGTTGTTGTTGTGAAACTTCAGTAAAAGATGTTATTCATAAAGATTTTAAGAGCAAGTGAATTGAATCTTTGCAATTGTCCACTTGCAAAGTGATACAGGTGGTATTCTATGTAATACATTTAAAGCTAGATTGACACATAGCATCTGAGTGTAAGATTTATTAATGCCCTGTGCAGGTAATAGGCAGGGTTTTGACTATTGTTAGGAAACATTAATGTTGTGTACATGAACAGTGCATGTTTAATTGAAAGTATCCCTCAGATAATCAGTTAATTTTTGCTAATTAATGGGTTCTTGATAGTGAAGTGGAGAGTAGTTGAGTGCTCAAGATTTATTTTAAAACTAATTAATCTCCAGTGAAAATGGATTTTAGTGCTTCGAGTTAATTTATACACAATTTTTGGAAGTATTAAATTCTAATATTGTTTATGGAAGTTGGCTACGAGAGAAAAATAAGTATCTAATTGTTAGTAAATATTATTTTATAATTTAGCTGAAAAAGGATTCCAACATAGGCTGTAGAATTTATTTGAATATGAGAGGAACGTACGTATGGCTACAGGAATATAGTGGAAAGAAAACACTGGATCTAAATAGCAATCTCTTACAAGTTAATAAATGGCTGCTGTACTATCAAGTTAAAAAACGAAAGAAACATGCCTTTTAAAAGTAGCTAGTTGAATTCTGAATGGCTGCAGTGCAATTCCAGTTCTAAACCAAAATTTGAGGTAATTTGGGCATAAACTGAAATACAGAGGAACCTCAATTATCCGAAGGACAAGGGCAGGGAGTATTTCGTCTGGATAATTGAATTCTGGATAATCGAATGCCGAGTAATATAGTTCAGCCAAGTAACGGGATCTGACGATCTTGCTGGATAATCTGATATTTGGATAATTGAACGCTGGATAATCGAGGTTTGTCTGTATGTCTTTGCAAAAGAAAATGCTGCGTAGATTAAAGTCTTTAATCACCTGTTATTTCAAATACAGTGACATAATTAAAGAAATGGTAACTTAATGGATTCTTCCTGTTATGTTGCCTTCGTGTATCTCATTGCTGTGAATGAATATAGCATTAAGTAAAATGGCAGGAAAGTGCTGTATTCAGAATCTCTTGAGGTGCAAAGTGTCATATTGGGAAATACTTGAAGGATTGACTTGACCTTTTTAACAGTAAATATGGATTTGGCATACATTGCAGCATGCCAGTGCCATGAGTGCTTGGATATGAATTTTTACTTCGACTTGAACTTCATAGCTCCCTCATCTATAGATAAGTGAGGCAGGTAAAGCATTCCATTTTTTTCTGTACATAGACAATGGTGTCTCATCACTGCAGCATCTGTTGACCAGTTGGAAATTTCTACACTTTGGCAGCAGTATTTTAGATTGTTTTGCTGTTTTGTGCTTTTTCCTTTGGGATAATACAAGTTGCCTAGGGTGTTAGGCCAATCCTGTGTATTCATCCCTCTATAGTCACAGATGCACAGGGAGAAAAAAAATAAATTGGTACTTCAAAATGCCATCCAGTGTGGACAGTCATGCAAGAAATATGTGGCTCGGGGTTTGAGAAAGAATGTTTAAAATGCTGAAACAACTTAATTGGTTTCTCACTGATTTGGTAGAAACCAATATATAATGGCCTGTGTGTGTGTTTGTGGGAGGAGGGCGGAGCTGTAAGTGAGAAAGAAATAGCAACCATATTCATGTAATTTTAAAAGATTACGTTGACAAGCACTGAATCTGCAAAAAACATAGGTGTTAATGTATTGTGTCAGTACTGCTTGACTTTTCAGTTAACTAAAATACCTATGATCTACTAGATATGGTGCTAAGATTGTGTTATCAACTAAAAGGTCAACCTTGTTTATCAGAGAAAATCACTTCGGTGAATAAGATCCTTTTAATTCTGTTGACAACCTCTGGCACCGGTAAGTGTGTTGATGAAATAACACTTTATAATTTGAATGAGTTAAATGCCGAGATAAACTATTTATTGGAAGTAGCCTTGGCCTCTTTTGGCTTTCATGCAGCAGTTGTTAGCGAATTATCGAGCAGTTGTAACATTTGCCATTAGGCATTTAGTGGTTTACCTGGAATTGCACAACACAATATGAACGTAATCAACGGTTTTGATGCCATTGACCAAGAGTGTGCTGGTTTGTTTGACAAAATATTTGATTAGACCGTGGGAGATATCTATGTATTATAGGTTTTCCTAAATGTTTAATGTCTGTGTATTGCAATCTTAATAATAAAAGTGCGAACAGCTAATTGGGAAGAAAACAATTGCAAAATGTAAGAGGCAGGAGAGGAAGAGAAAAATGCACTTGCAGCAAAGAAAAATTATACACAGTATGTTGATTGGCAAGAAGATAGTGAGACAAGAACATTTTTATTGAGTAGTTCGCTACTGGACATGTACTGCAATAAATGTGATTGAGGGTGTGTCAGTTGATAGTACTGTGGAAAAAAAGATGAAGTTTCTCTCCAAGAAGATCGCTCTAAATTTTATATTTTCACTGTTGACAGAACTTCAGCTTACAAAATTTTACTTTCATGATAACTTAGACCTGCTCTTAAAATTTCAGTAAAATTAATTGACAATTTGTTATCTTACTTTTGACCGTTCTTTATATTTTTCTTGTACATTTTACTGTATAATGATAGATGATGTAAACATTTTAAGTACAGGAATGCAATTAAATTATTGGTAAAATGACTGGTACAACTTGAAATGTGTGTAACTATTAATGAAATGAAGTGTAAAGCCTTTGACTGGGTGAAGGAAATTATTTTGGATTTTAAAAGCTTTATTTTCTAACGTTGAAATGCATTTAGAGTTCTCATAAGGTTAAAGGAAGCATATTCTGATTCTGTGAACAGGACAGAGAGGACAAAACAAATACGTGGTTGAACTCTCATATTTGAGAGAAAATCTCCATTCTGCAGCAGGGGTACTGTTTATTTATATTGTTTCATTTGAATGTTAAATTCTAATATAAGTTGGAGCTTGAATGGCTGGGGGTAGAATTTAGAATTACTTTAATTAATGTCTAAGCTTTAACAGTTCGAAAAGTTTTTATTTCAGTAGGCTTATTTTTCAAGTCCATGTAATCAGTTGCATCAATTGGAGTGGAATGTCATCACAGCAGTTTGGTTGGATTTGTGATTATTGTCATCTTAAATACACAGAAGATTGCACATTTTCCCAAGAGAATGATATCTATGTACTGACATTTAATTTAACATTTTGCATGTTCTTTTACCAATAGTTTGAGATCCCTGGTTAATATACATTGATTATAATCCTCAGTTAAATAATATACAGACTTATTAAAGTGGGCAGCTTATTTTTCACTATGTATAGTTCAGGCAGTGAAACAACATAATAAGCTATTGTGTCTTTCTGAAATACTTTGGATTCAAATAATTAGACTGGTTTTGTTATAGGTCAATCAGTTACTACATAGTACTTTATATACTGACAGCATATTGCATTGCCTGTCACTAGGTGGTAGTGCTGAGCAGACATGAGCTTGATTTCACAAACTATACTGTTAACATTTATTTACAGTGTTTCAGAAAACACCTACAAAGTTATAAATAATATTTTAAAACATTTCATCAATCCTAACATGTTAATGTAAAATAATTGTGGTTTTATCTTAATTCAACTCTTTCCAATTATGGGCAGTCATGAATCCACATAAAGTCAGTAAAACTCCAGAGTTAGTTGTTAAATATCATTATGCTTTTACTTAGAGGCATGTTCAGTTGTATTATGATGTTATTAAAAAGTAACGCTGGCGGCACAGCAACTGCTTTTATATTTAAAACCGTTTAATGATTCATTGCAGTCGGATGATTGATGTCTGAGCCAAGCACTGACTGCAGTACAACATATCTCAAATAAGATTCAACCGTTTGCAAGTCTGACATTTTTAAAATGGAATGGCAAATAACATTTGTTGTTTCTTTGTTTTCTTGATGTCAAAAGTATATAAATTCAGAAGTATAAACTATCTATCCAAGTCCAAAATAGATGTGTCCAACTCTGTACTGTCAGATGATGCAGGGATATATAAGGATTTAGACTTCAGTTTTTCTGCTGTTTAGAATATTTTGTAAACAAATAATTATTGGCTTTGATGTTTGCCAATTGTTGTTAGATTTGACAGCATAAAACAGTCTGCCCTTTTAAATATAATAATAATAATGATGATGCATTGGTCTTGAATAAAACACTTGCAGTTATACAGTTGAAACAATAAAATGGTAAACCTGCATTATTTTCTGCTTAACAGATATAATTTGACTTAGCTTTGTTTTGTCTTTTTGTTTTGATGGTTCAGTGCTCACAGCATGTGCCACACAGTAAAGCTATTTAACTGAGCTTTCAAGCTGCTTGTGTACCAGAAATTGCCGTTAAACGGACAACTAAGATTATTCTCAAGCAACATTTTAAATAAATAAATTCTTGCTTTTTGAAGCTGTTGTCATCCATTTTCTTTATACTGTAGTCTATAATAAACAGTGAATTTAATCTGTTCCAGTTTGCTTCATGCTGAAATTCAGGTACTCCTATAGAAGAACAATGGGTCTCTTGTTCTCAAGGCAACTCTAAAGCATAAGAATAGTACAAGTAAGCTTTAACATACCTTCCTTCGTCGGGCCCCTTATGGATAGAGATGCAAACGCCGGCAGAAAACATGTTTTTGGCTAGCCATCATACCAGCAAGAGGCTGCTGCCGAACATGCGCATATCTGGAGTAATTCAGCCTACGCTTAATTTTTACTTTTGTCTGCCCATCTGCCTGTCTGTTACAGAGAATTGCCTTGGTAAAAAGACAGAATTTTTTTCACTTTTGAAGACCGTTGCTTACCATAGTAGCCACATTGGAGAACAGTTTGTCAGCTCTTTAGTTAAATAATGCAGTCCTGCAATCCCCAGCTGTCTTTCTGGTCGATCAGTGTTTATAGACATCAGCAATAGAAGGCAGCTGCTATGTACATGGACTGATTCTTCGGTTGTGTACAACATATTAGGGAAGCTACGTCCAGTCCTTTAGGTTGCTAGGCAGCTAAGGCATGACTGTGAGCAGGTTTGATGCTGCGCAGATTTGGTCTGTTAAGCTTACTCCTTTTGCATTAAATAAAATAAGAACAGGATATGCTTTTGACTGACTCTGTCCTCTGAAAGCAAAAGGAAACGTCAGTGTACAGGAGAATCCCACGTGATCATTACTGTATTAATGTCCTTCCTGTCTTGGGTAACTGTTCTGCTGCAGGACTCCTGGTGTTAGATGAAGAAATACGTGATTTTGTCAATGGATTTTGCTTCACTGGGAATCCTAAGCACAAAATGCTGGGAGCAAGCTTAAAACAGGGGAGCAAGTATTTTATTTGTCATACTGTCTGCCTCAACCAGTTTTTTTTTGAAGTGCAAAATGATAAGCTTACATTTACTTTTCCTTTTGCATACTTAAGCAGAGATCTTTCTTACCTATATTTTAACTGAGTAAAATCCAAATTTGATGATTGAACACTAATGCTTATTTGGGAAATAAAAATGAACAGTTGTATACAGAGATATTTTGACAGTTTTTTCACCTTTTTTCCCACCTTTTTTCAATAACTTTTGAAAACTGAAAGATTTCAAAACATTTTGGAAAGCAGCTGTCAATTGTTTTTATTGTTTTCACATTAATATTGAATCAAATTAGATTAAAAGTCAGGACGGAAATCAGCCATGGAAATATTTGGGAATTGGAACCGACTTCATTAAAACATACATGGAAATTGAAGTAGAAATGTTCACTGTAACCTTGAGAGGTAAATATTTACAAGAGGTAAATAGATAACTTGGGTCAGCACTTCTCTAAAATCAGACTCCACAAACAAGTCTGACTGTTCTATATTCTTATTTGAGTGTATATCAACATCATTCATTGGCTTAACTAAACAGCTGAACTGAAATTTGAGAGTTTCTATATTATAAATTAAATAGACAAAATTTTATTTTAAACCGAGGTTTTCAGAAATCTCATGTTCATAGAATTCTAATTTTAACTGCCAGACAGCCCAGGAGAAATTCATGAGGGCATTTAAAATAATCTTTCAATTCTATTTATTCATTGTAAGAATACTTTGACAGTCAAGATTCTCCAATGGGTAACAGGACTGCACAGAGTATGGACTTTTTGGATGACAAATGGAGGTGGAACAATTGGAAGGAGGAGGTCATGTGAATGAAATATTAAGGAATACAATTAAAGTTGGCAATGCTAGTTGTTTTACATGATATGTTGTGTTTTAATGTATTGTTTTCCTTTCAGTTGCATTTCAGGTGAGCTCAATTATGTATTTTTCCTCATCACCCAATTCTAATTGCTTGCAACATTAAAATCATTCACAGCGTAGTTCATTCACTGTGTATCTGGCCAGTATTTGTGGAGTTTGCCCGCGGAGCTGGAAGGTTAGTTTTCAGATGTTCCATCACCATACTAAGTAACATCATCAGTGAGCCTCTGGTGAAGCACTGGTGTTATGACCCACTTTCTAATTACGTGTTTAGGTTTCCTTGGGTCAGTGATGTCATTTCCTGTTCATTTTCTCAGAGGGTGGTAAATGGGGTCCAAGTCGATGCGTTTGTTGATAGAGTTCCAGTTAGAATGCCATGCTTCTAAAATGCTTGTGCATGTCTCTGTTTGGCTTGTCCTAGGATAGATGTGTTGTTCCAGTCAAAGTGGTGTCCTTCCTTATCTGTATGTAAGGATACTAGTGATAGTGGGTCATGTCTTTTTGTGGCTAGTTTTCTGCCTGTTTGTCCAATGTAGTGTTTGTTACAGTTTTTGCAAGGTATTTTGTAAATGACATTCATTTTATTGTATCGGGTCTTTCAAGTTTATGAGCCGCTGCTTTTGCATGTTTGTGGGTTATTATGATGCCAAGAGGTCTAAGTAGTCTAGCAGTCATTTCTGAGATTTTTTTGATGAAGGGGAGAGTGGCTAGGGTTTCTGGACGTGTTTTGTCTGCTTGTTTAGTTTGTTGCTGAGAACTCAGCAGACTGTGTTCATTGGGTACCCGTTCTTTTTGAAAATATTGTATAGGTGATTTTCCTCTGCCCTTTGTAGTTCCTCTATGCTGCAGTGTACGATGGCTCATTGAAATAATGTTCTAATGTAGTTTCATTTGTGGGTGTTGGGATGATTGCTTCTGTAATTCAGTATTTGGTCTGTATGTGTTGTTTTCCTGTTGATACTGGTTTGAAATTCCCCATTGGCTGTTTGCTCTACTGTGACATCTAGGAATGCCAGTTTGTTGTTGTTTCCTACTCTTTTGTGAACTGGAACTCTATCAACAAACACACTGACTTGGACCCCACCTACTACCCTCTGAGGAAAGGAATAGGAATTGACATCACCACAGGAAATGACATCACAAACCCAAGGAAACCAAGCACACAAATAGAAAGTGGGTCATAATATCAGTGCTTCACCGGAGGCTCATTGATATGTTACTTAGTATGGTGATGGAACGTCTGAATACAAACCTTCCAGCTCACCGAGCAAACTTACATCCAGCTACAAATCTTCTCAAAACTGGCCAGTATTTATGTTTGAGCTTCAAAACTGATTTTTCATGCATCATAGTCCCAAAGGAATATAGGCTGTTGTCTGGTTAACAGTTTAACTTGAGGGTCACCATGCCTCAGACGAATGGAAAATTGGAGAAGCAACCTTCATGATAATGCCAGCTGATATGAGAATTAAACCTGCAGTTTAGATGTCTATCTGCATCGCAAGCCATGCATCTGGCCAACTGAGCCAACTAACCCCTTATCAAATGACCAGGCTCTTCCTATTCCAGTCAGACACAGTCAAGGGTGGTTTCTCTTTCCTATTCTCGGAGTGCTAAGATGACTTGTAGACATTATGCTATTGCTACACTTTAAGATTCAGTAACGTGTACAGTTTGGAGATGAAATATGGGATCTCTGTGCCATATAGACCCACATTTCTATTCAATACATTTGTTGAACAACTTTCAGTTGAGTTTGAACCACATTGTCAGCAACCTTACTGCTGTTATATTTGATCCTAAAGCTGAGCTTCCAATCACGTATCTGTGCACTTCTGGCTGGCCTACAATGTTTTAATCTCTGAACTTGAGGTCACTCAAAACTCTGCATGTGTGTCCGACTCATCCATTACCCTTGTGTTCACTGGCATGTTGTTTTGTAGTTAAACAGTACATTGATTTTTAATAAAACCAGAAAATATTCGGATTTGGCAATGTATGTGTAGAGAGAGAGAAATACAGTTGCCATTTTAGTTAAATGACCAAGAGGAAGGTAATCAAGCTGAATCCTGAACTCCCTCTTTCTCTTGTCACCAACATCACGAGACTTATTGAGTTTTCCAGCATTTGTTTCAATTTTACGGCAAGTGCAGTATTCTGCTTTTGTACTTTGCTTTTATAATTGTAGCTTATAGATTTTATAGTTGTTTTCAAAACCTTTCTTCATTTCACCCCCTTGACCTCTCAATGCTTCCGGTTTCTTGGTGTCCTAGAATTACACTTACCTAAATCTGGGCTTTTGAGCATTCACAATTTCAGTTGCTTCATGATTATTCATGCAGCTTTAGCCTCTATATATTTGTTTTCTCTTCAAATGCACTGTATAAAATTTACTACTTGACCAATTTTTTGATCATCTGCCTTGATAAGTCCCAAGGAACATAACAAAGCATGAAATACAAGCAGCAGAAGGCCATTTAGTCAGTCAAAGCTACTCGATATTTGTGTCTTTGATTTTCTAACTCAGCTATATCTATCTGCACCATGCATGTTAATTTTTGATTCCGTTAGTATCTCAAAGTTCTGTCCATCCCTGTTTTGAATATGTGAATATAACCACCACACTTTCATATCCTTTTGTTGTCAATTGCTATTTTTTGAATGAAATAAAGCTCCAAATTCAGTAATTAGAAATATTTCAGCCTAAATCAATGTCATTTTTTAACCAGAGATATAGTTTTGCTTTACATTTATTTAAGCCTTTATTTCTTCTCTATCAACAATATATACGTGAGAAATGTTTTGCTTTCTTCCATATTAAATAAATAATTTTGAGTAAGCACAGCACGAAAGGGTTGCAGGATTCAAGTATCCTTTTGCAATGCCATGCCCAATATTTCAAAACAAAACTGAAGAATCAACCACGCCTCCCTGAACCTAATCAAAATTTTGGTCTTCAAATGACCCCTATCAGCAGTATTTACTTAATGTGATCAGTTTATAAAATGGTGATAAAAAGCTGTATGTTACGATTGGAAGCATTAAAATGAACTGAAAATGTGTTGCTGGTTAAAGCACAGCAGGTTAGGCAGCATCCAAGGAACAGGAAATGAACCCCTACCAAAGCAGGCACATTGGGTCCCACAATGGCTGATGTAAGACATTGTATTAAAACTAGAAATAATTCTCCTTTAAAGATGGAAATATCTTCAAACAAAGTCTCTGAAAAATCCATCATTTTAGAGAAGAAAAAAAAACTATTTTCCAAGTTCACCTTGCTATTACTGACACTACAGGGATCCTGAACAAGTAAGTGATGCCTAGAGAAAGGACCAAATTAGTCTTTTCATTTCATTTATTGATCAAACTCGCTTGAAGCATACAGTCAACCAATAGAAATCCAATTCTTGTTCGAAGGCACTACCACTGAAAAAATAAAAATACTCTGGCTTTAAGGACTGGATATGTACATCAAATTACTTTGAGCTGAATTTTCAAAGTGACTAATAATTTGTAGAAATAAAGTAGAAATCTTGCGGCATGGTTAATGCTGCAACTGGATGTAGGTTTGCTGTAACTATTTAAGTCACTAGGTTGCTGCTATTGCTCTTGCCAAAGGTATTGACTGCATAAAATAGTTTAATAGCTTAATATTGTAACCAAAGCTTGGCTGCCCATGGCCAAAGTCGCAGCAAGTTCTATTTATTCATCATCCTTCCATTTGCTGGCCTCTCCGTATAACTCCCTTGCTCTAGTTCACTTCCTGAACACTGACTCAGCTAAATGTTGTTTAATAATATTTCTCTCCAGTACTTGGGATGTAATGCATCATTAAAAAACTACATAAAAATAAATTGTGAACAGTAACTTGTTACCTCTTAACTTTAATTTAAAGAAATATCCCCCACCACCAGGGAAAAGACCCCACCACCAGGGATATATTTCCCTCCCCACCCCTTTCCGCCTTCCGCAAAGACTGTTCCCTCCGTGACTACCTGGTCAGGTCCACGCCCCCCCTACGACCCACCCTCCCATCCTGGCACTTTCCCCTGCCACCGCAGGAACTGTAAAACCTGTGCCCAAACCTCCTCCCTCACCTCTATCCAAGGCCGTAAAGGAGCCTTCCACATCCATCAGAGTTTTACCTGCACATCCACTAATATCATTTATTGTATCCGTTGCTCCCGATGCGGTCTCCTCTACATTGGGAAGACTGGGCGCCTCCTAGCAGAGCGCTTTAGGGAACATCTCCAGGACACCCGCACCAATCAACCACACCGCCCTGTGGCCCAACATTTCAACTCCCCCTCCCACTCTACCGAGGTCATGGAGGTCCTGGGCCTCCTTCACCGCCGCTCCCTCATCACCACACGCCTGGAGGAAGAATGCCTCATCTTCCGCCTCGGAACACTTCAACCCTAGGGCATCAATGTGGACTTCAACAGCTTCCTCATTTCCCCTTCCCCCACCTCATCCTAGTTTCAAACTTCCAGCTCAGCACTGTCCCCATGACTTGTCCGGACTTGTCCTACCTGCCTATCTTGTTTTCCACCTATCCACTCCAACCTCTCCTCCCTGACCTATCACCTTCAGCTCCTCCCCCACTCACCCATTGTACTCAATGCTACTCTCTCCCTACCCCATCCTCCTCTAGTTTATCTCTCCATGCTTCCAGCTCACTGCCTTTATTCCTGATGAAGGGCTTTTGCCCGAAACGTTGATTTCGCTGCTCATTGGATGCTGTCTGAACTGCTGTGCTCTTCCAGGACCATTGATCCAGAATCTGGTTTCCAGCATCTGCAGTCCTTGTTTTTACCTCCGTTTTTACCTTTTACATTCTTCCTGTCTTACTAGCATCCTCAAATGTTTATTTCTCACCTGGCTGTGCACTGAGGTCACCCATAACCTTTTCTAGGTAAATCAGTCTGGTTTGTGCTCTGCCCACAGCGTCAAGACTGCAATGATATCCAAGTGACTACTGACATCCGATTGACTGGTCTATAGCTGTGACACATTACTTTTCTTTAATCTATATTGCTGTCACAGTTGAATTTGTTCTACCTTTGTTGAATTACTGTAGCAAGCAGGGTGCATGCATGCCTTTTCATGTTTGTTGTAATCCAGGGCTGCCATCTTTAGTCCCTTCCTATTTCTTGCTTGTAGGCTGCCTTGATAACACTCCTGTTAAGTAGATGTTAGATCCACCTTCATGTACATAAAAGCTAAGCTCAATTTCAGATACAGAACTATCAGCTGCTTGCACTGATTATTCTGATGGTTGATTAGTTTAATGACACAAATGCTGGAAATTTTGCCTCCCATCAGCGCTGCTGTTTTGTTAGTAGTGGGTAGGTCCTTGGAGCGGATACCCAGTAAAACCTAGGAGAAAGTGAGGACTGCAGATTCTGGAAATCGGAGTCGAAAAGTGTGGTGCTGGAAAAGCACAGCAGGTCAGGCAGCATCCAAGGAGAATAAGCTTCCTGATGAAACATTGACTCTCCTGTTTCCTGGATGCTGCCTGATCAACTGTGCTTTTCCAGCACCACATTCTTTGACACAGTAAAACCCAGTCAAGAAAGAAGATTAAATCAACTCAAAATTTATGCCTCCACTGATGTTGCTAGACTTGCTAAGTTTTTCTAATATTTCCTCTTTTTGTTTGATTTCCAGCATCCCCAGGATTTGTTTGTTTGTGAATTTCACTTAAAGGATTGATAATCAGGCTTGTAAACTTGTGTTGTTTATCTCCAAGTGCTCAGCCATCAAAAGTAACTTTGATGTGAGAACACCGTCCAGTTACTTTGATTTAAGTATCAATTTGGATGCTAAACATTGGTACTAGAGTTGATTCATTTATGCTTTGTGGAAGTATTGCTTGAATTTGATCATGAACTGTGAAATTCCTTTTTTGTTCATGGAATGTAGGTCTCCCTGGTTAGGCAAGCAGTTGTTACCTATCCCCCTTGCTCTGGAGAAGGTGCTGGTGAGCCCCTCTTTGAACTACTACATTTCTTTGGGAATAGGGACATTCAAAATGATGTAGGAAGGGAGTTCCAAGAGATGGACCCAGCAACAGTGGAAGAATAGCTATATTATTCCAAGACAGGATGGTATGTACCTGAGGGGAATTTCAGGTGATGATACTACCATGCATATGTTGATTTTTGTCCTGCGAGATGGTGGAGATTGCAGGTTTGGAAGATGCTGGTTGGAAGAGCCTTGGTGAGTTACTGCAGTGCATCGTGGAGATGGTATATACTGCTCTTGTTGTGTGACATTGGTGAAAATAATGTGTAATGAAGGTATGAATAGTTGCCAGTTAAGAAAACTATTTTGTCTTGGGTGTTGATCAGCTTTTTGAATGGTGATGAGCTGCATTCAGTCAGGCAAATGGAGCATATTCCATCACACTCCAGATTTGTACCTTGTAGATAGTGGATTGCTTCTGGTGAGTCAGCGAAAGAGTTATTCACTGCAGGATTCCCAGCCTCTGACCTGTTCTTGTAGCCACAGTGATCCAAACTGATAGTCTAAAGTTAATTTCTAATCATAGCTCTTAGTACAGTCTGGATTATTTAATTAATGATGTCTCATAACAGAATTGCATCTGATGCTAACTCATTTATGAGCATACCACTCAGTGTCAAATGAGCATATGGACATTGCCCTATAGTTCTTGCATGTTCTTGTGTTAGTCCAAGAAGCTACTCTGTAATTTGCCCTCAAGTGTGGCTGTTTGATCATATAAGTGGCAGGTCCTCTAAATATAAACTTGGAGCCATCACATGCATTTTATTGATGTATTGTCTTTGTAAATTGATTACTCCGGTTCCTTTGTCAGGTTTACATATCTGTATGTTGGGGTTAGCCTTGGGATTAGGTAAAGTTCCAGCCCCTTGCATGGTAGATAAAAGTCTGTAGCTAAACATCTACCACATACTTATATTCAGGTCTGCTTGGTTTGGTTTCAGGGTCTCAACTTTGTTGTTGGATACTGATTGTGAATGCAATAACTGGTATTATAAGAGTTCATCTGCCTAGAAATACTAGGCTGGAAATACTCCAGTGACAGCTCAGATGGGCAGAGCAGTGGCAAATGGAATTCAATTGGTAAAATGCAAGGTGGTGCACCTTAGGAGGACTAATATGAGGCAGGAAACATTGTAGGATTCTGGAAAGTACTGAAGGTTACAGGGAATTGGTGTGCAATTCGAAAGATGCCTCAAGGTGGCAGGTAGTTGTGATTAAGAAAACATTTAGGATACTTGCCTTTATGATAGAAGACATAGAATATAGGGGTAAGTTAGCTGTGTTGGAACTGTATAAAACACTTGGTGGATTACTCCTGAGGTACTGCTTGTTATTCTGGTCACCAGGTATCTGACCTATGGGGAAAGATCGGAAATGTTGTGGTGGTTCTCTTTGATGCATTGAAGTTGAGAGGGAACCTGATAACAGTGTGCAAGATTGAGAAAGCATATTTAGGGTAGATATGTCAACACTGTTTCCATTACTAGAGGGGTCAATAATCAGGAAGGATAGTCTGAAGCTCAGAGGTAGATATCTAATAAGAACGTTGAGAAGAAATTCTCTTCTCAATAGAGTGTGGTGAGAGTCTGGAACTGAGTGCCTGAAAGGGTGGTTGAGTCAGAAACTCTTGTAATGTATAAGCAGTATTTCAATACTTTGTGTTACTATAGTCTGCAGTGTTATGGTCCAAAAGTTACAGTGGATTAGTGTAGTCAGTTCTCTGTTGACCAGTGCAGAGACAATGGGCCAAATGGCTGCCTCCTTACTGTAACCGTCTGAATCAGAGATTCCTTCATGTTTGCAATTGCATGTCCCTGTGCACTTTCAACATTGCTAGCTTATCTGTCAACATTCAACTCAAAGAAACCATTGACACTATGTCATGGAAATCTAGATATGCCATCTGTGTCTGAATCTGTTTTCTTTGAACTCTCAAACTTTGCAACTTGTGCAGTTGAATTCAATTTCAATGACAAAATCTCCACTCAAATAGATGGCTTTACCATTGATTCCCCTCTCCTTGCCCTTGCGAACATCTTTGTTTGTTATAATGACAAGCATTCCTTCAATGAAAAGTTGTCTAACTGTCTACCTCCTGCATACTTATAACATGGAAATGCCATGTTTCCAATATTTGAAGCTGCAGTTGCATCAAAGAATTCCTTTACATAACTTAACAAACTATATCCTGGACTCAAATTTATAATTGAAATGGAGTAACCAAATGAGCTATCTTTCCTTGCTATATTAGTAAAGAAATCTCACTGTATTATTAACGACTATCAACCAAAAGTCTGTGTTCCCTGGTATGTGTACGGATCGACATTCCTTCAGTTCCACGTACTCTAAGATCAATTTTATTGCAACCTTGTGAGTAGAATCCTAGTTATCTGCTCCTATGTAGGCTTGATGTGGAGATAGGACATATTCTGTCTGATCATCAATATTCTGATCAAAACATCAATCGCAAAAACTCATGAAAGGATCTACATCCACCACTTCTGGTTCTGACTAGAGCTTAATCTATCTCTGATTACCCTTGAAGGGGAAATTGTCTCAAAAGCTTCAACTGTAGGTGAAGGTAGCTGTCTCACACTGTTACTATGCACAAAAGTCACTGGTGGTTTTCTCCAGCAACGGGCTGTCGAGCCAAACTACATTTTGTTTACCACGCAAATCACTAATGTTATATCAGTTTCAGTGCTAGTATGATGCCCACCTGGGAGATTGTACCAAACAGTTGATGGATGGCAGTAGGCAGCATGCTGATTATGGTCAGGCTGCCCATGCTCAGAAAGGTGTATTGCCACTAGATATGATTCTGCATTGGAAATCAGTATTAAATAATGTGCATTCTACTTTGGAAACAAATTTACAATCATTGTCAAGCTCACATTTATTTATATAAATACACAGGAGCGTATTTCATTTAAGCAAAAGGAATTTTTAAATGTACCACATCCTTCTCTTGAAAAGGAAGGATCATTGAGAGAACCAATTTCTGCTACACCCCTTTGACAACACCCTGTCTTGTCAGAATCTGTCTGCCTTGTCTGCGCTCCACCCTCCCCTCGAACCTATCCCCCACCTGCATCTACCTATTGCCTTCTCAGCTTCCCTCCTCCCAGCCCAACGCTACCTTCCTATTTATAACTCACCACCACTACCACCCCCCACCCCCGAAACATCCCTCATGAAGGGCTCATGCCTGAAATGTCAATTCTCCTGCTCCTTGGATGATGCCCGACTGCTGTGCTTTTCCAACGCCACACTTCTTAACTCTGAAAATTAACATCGCAAGTTAACTGATTCGGTGTATCTCCATGTCAGTAATGGCAATCAGCACTCTTCTCATTCTATGTAAAATGGTGCCCTTTTTTCCAAGTCTTTCATCGTAGTTCTGATGAGTGCAAAATGAAAAACTTCTGTTTCTTTTTAGCAGTGTTTATGTTCAGTTTCGTACCGAAATCAATGCCTGAGATCCATAAAAGAACTGGAAACGTTCCTCTCTCCTTAAATATTGTACCAAAAATTCACTCAGTTTCTTGGTTAAAAAGTGTGGCTGGAGCTTGTGTTTTTTAAAAAAAGCTTTTAGACTGATCTGAATTTAATTCTCATTTTTATGAAACGACATTATTTATTGCTGTTTCCATTTATCTCTGCATTATTCTGATAAATTCAGATTTTTATTTTTGATTTGAGTAATATTCCTTCATAGTATATTAAAATGTGTACAGCCTACTTAAGATAATTCAGCAGAAAAAGAATAATTACCAATTCTGTTATATGTTAAGTATGTTCATGACCTATTAAAATCGATCCTTTTGTGGACAATGCAGTTTGCAGTAATTGTGAAAAAGTGTACATGTAGTAGTTTTTAACTTGAAAGTGTTTAGGATAAGTTTCCTGCCATTTGTTTTCCTTCTATATAGTTTATCTCTCTTTATCTTTTATCTTTTTCCCCTTTCTTCATGAATTTGGAAGTAATATGCTGCTCTCCATTTTTGACACTAATTCCAGTTACTTTAGATGATTAAATTGGAATGCGCAGATTTGATGCAACTCGACCCATTTTGTTAAATTGTTCCTAAATTGGTAATGTGTTAAATTTGATTTTTTAAAAAATCACCAGTGTTAACAAGTAAAATGTTTGCAGATTTGCAATCTGTTGCTTTTTCTTGCATCCAAAGAGGTTGCAAGTTTCTGTGGCAAACTTGCAGTCTTGGCACAATGGCATGTTTGCTTAAAGTATGAGGGTACTAATGAGCAGAGAATTTGTTGACGATAAAATCAGTTGTTTGTTAACATGTTCCTTGATGGAGCAAGTTAGAAAATGCATTTCAAACATTTTACTGTTTGCTGGTGATCCCAAAGGATGCACAATGACCAAAGTTAATAGAAATTTAATTACAAAAATTGTTAGTCCAAATTTTGCAATTTGAAGCAATCCCTATTTCCCACTAAGCTGTGCAAGAAAGGTGTGTGTTAAGTATGCATAGTTGATGCTCTCAGGTGAATCCTCACCACTACTCATAGCAACATAGGAAATAGGACCAGAATGGAGGATAAGTGAGTGGGAGTGGATATGGATAGTTAGGGAAGCTATCTGGTGTCTTCGGGCTGTGTTGGTCAGTGTGAGTGATTGGCAAGATAAGTAGTTTAGTTTCAGAGGACTTTGAGCATGTTTCTAAACTATCCAGCTTTTTCTGGGAAACATTGAGGCAATTACATCAGATCTCTTCAAAATCGACACCTGTTTCAGAGTTGGAGATCTTTCCAGAGAGTCCCAGATGCTGGGTAACTTGCCTGTGAGAAGTTTAAATTCCAAGCAATTACTTCATGGTGTGGAAGGATTCAAAAACAGGGCCAGAAGATAAATGTAGGTTCACCTAATCTCATTGAGAGCGAGGATGGTAAAATGTGCAGCTAAACGCTTAGACAAGGTACAGTTGATCAGACGTGGTTTCACTTAAGCTAAGAAACTTGTGGCCAAGCATGTAAACCAACTAAGCCAGCTTACCGCAATCTTCCCCAATTCAATGAGACAACAGAAAACATAACCATATTCAACCTATGTTGCAGATGTTTGAGGTAAATGATTTAATGGTAGAATTTAAATCGCAAAATCGCATTCTGATTGACCTATTATGTTCCCAAGGCTTGAAAATCAATATGTAATTGGTCAATAAGAAGAAACCGATGTATGATTGATGCAGGTTTGTGTATAAAAATGTGATTGTAACCACCAAAAGGTAGACTTTTTGAGTAAGGACGACTGTTGTCCTTTTAAGGTTGAATCCTAAGCAATAAAGGCATTGTCTGTGTAGCAAGAATACTATCATCTTCCTGAAAATCTTTCCACAGTGGTCAGCTTGGACTTCCAATGGGCATCTTTCAGCGTTGGAGAAAGTGAGCATTGCAGATGCTGGAGATCAGAGTTGACAGGTGTGGCACTGGAAAAGCAGAGCAGGTCAGTCAGCATCCAAGGAGCAGGAGAATTAATGTTTCAGGCATAAGCCCTACATCAACCTAACTTGCTATGCTTTTCCAGTGCCACACTTGTCAACCTTTCAGGATGGGTCTGATCTCTGACAAACTAGGAGTACTCCTATGAAATCCAGGAAGATTTAGGCCACTGCTTCATTTGAATTAATCGAGGAAACTCCAGTGGGGGTGGGAGAGAGGAGTAAAAGTGTCTCCCCATATCTGTGTGGCTTTCCTCTGGGTGCTCTGGTTTCCTCTCACAATCCAAAGATGTGCAGGTTAGGTGAATTGGCCATGCTAAATTTCCCATTGTGTTCGGGAATGTGTAGGTTAGGTGCATTAGTCAGAGGTAAATACAGAATAATAGGGTAGGGGAATGGGTCTGGGTGGGTTACTCCTCAGAGAGTCAGTGTGTACGTATTGGGCCAAAGGATCTGTTTCCACACAGTAGGGATTCTATTCTAAAAGGTATTTAATTGGACAAAGAGCAAAAGGATGGACAAAAATAATAATCTAGTTGGATCCAGAATATGCATGCGAAGGAAGTGGGAAAATCCAGGAGCTGCCTGAAGCAGGTTATCTGGCACATGTTGGAGCTTGTTGCAGGGAAAAGCAGGACTGTAGAAGAGTAGATTCAATCATGAACTGGCAGAGGTTGATTCTGCAGTCCAGTGGAGATCACATCAGAGCAAAAGAAAAGGTAAAAGCCTTCGCATCAATCTTCAGGCAGAAGTACCAAGTCAGTGATCCGTCCTGGCCTCCTTGAGTGGTCCCCAGTATCATAGATGTCAGTCTTTAGCCAATTTGATTTACTCCACATGATATCAAGGTGTGATAGGGAGTGTGGGGTACTGAAAAGGCTGTGCGTCCTGACAACATTCTGCCAACACAACTGAAGATTTGTGCTCCAGAACTTACTACACCCCGAGCAAAGCTTTTCCAATGCAGCTGCAACTTCTACCCAACAACGTGGAAAATTGTCGAGAGTCTGGTGCTGGAATAGCACAGCAGGTCAGGCAGCATCCGAGGAACAGGAGAATCAATGTTTTGGGCATAAGCCTTTCATCATGATTCCTGCTGAAGGGCTATGCCCGAAATGTTGATTCTCCTGCTCCTCGGATGTTGACTGATTTACTGTGCTTTTCCAGCATCACACTCCCAACTCTGATCTCCAGTATCTGCAGTCCTCACTTTCTCCCAAGGTGTAAAATTGCCCAAGTATGTCCTGTACACAAAAAGCAAGACATCTCCAACTCAGCAAGTTGGCACTTCATCAGTCTACTCTACTCTTAATCTACAGTAAAGTGATCGAACGTGTCATTAAACTGTGCTATCAAGCAGCACCTGCTCAGCAATGGCCTGCTTATTGACACCAAGTTTAGATTCCATTCAAGCCACTTGGCTCCTGACCTGAATTTAAACATGGACAAAAGAGCTGAATTCCAGAAGTAAAGTGAGAGTGACTGCCCTTGACATGAAGACTGCATTTGACCAATTATGGCATCAAGAAGCGCTAGTGAAACTGCAATCAGTGGGAATCAGGGGGCAAACTGTCCACTGGCTGGAGTCATACCTGGCATATACCTGGTTGTGGTTGTTGGAGGTCAGTCATCTCAGTTCCAGGGCATCTCTGTAGGAGATCCTCAGTGTTGTCCTCTGTTCATCCACCTTCAGTTATTTCATTAATGACCAGAAGTGGTGATTTAGACTGATGAATGCACAATTATGTTTGCACCTCCTTAGATACTGAAGCAATCCATGGTCTGCAACAAGGTCTGGACAGTATCCAGGATTGGGCTAACAAATGGCAAGTAACAGGCCACACAAACACAGGCAATGTCTATCTCCAAAAAGCAATGATCTCACCACCACCCCTTGACATTCAGTAGTGTTACCATCACTGAATCTCTCAATATCAACATCATGGGGCTTACCATTGACCAGAAGCTCATCTGGACTAATAATGTAAACACAGTGGCTACAAGAGTAGGTTAGACCGAGTTACTCACCTCTTCACTCCTCAAAGTCTGTCCACCATCTACAAGGGACAAATCAGGGTATATTTCCCACTTGACTAGATGAATGCAAAACTCAAGGTGCTTTATATTATCCAGGACAAAGCAGTGTGTTAAAATCATGCCACATCCATAAACCCACACGCTCATTCATGGAGCTCAGTAGCAGCAGTGTGTACGAGCTACATGGTGCACTGAAGAAATTCACAAAAGATCCTTAGACAACACTTTCCATATCCATGCCAATCCAGAAGGACAAGGACAAGTGCAGCAGATACATGGGAACACCACCCTATGCAAGTTTCCCTTCCAAGCTACTCGCCATCCTGACTTGGAAATGTACTAACTCTTCCTTCACTGTTGCTGGGTCAAAACCCTGGAATTCCCTCCCTAAGGGCATTGTGGGTCTACATAGTTGCATGGACTGCAGCAGTTGAAGAAGGCAGCTCACCACCACCTTCTCAAGGACAACTAGTGATAGCCAATAAATGCTGGCCTGCCAGCAATGCCCATGTCCTACTTGCTTGGATGAGTTCCATAAGAGAATATAAAAAGAAGATTCATAGTATCTTCCATTGTTAGCTATGTGCTCGAAGAGATCTGATGATACAATGGATAAGGGAAGAGCATTAAAGTCCAAAGAGCATTGATCACTTAGATCTAAAGAAGACTACAAGATAAATTCATAGAATTGCTATGGGTGAGAGATAAATTTAAGAAACATCTGGTGAGGAGGTTGGGGACACATTTGGTCAGCTTTTTTAAAAAAAAAACAACGGGCTTGAGGATTGGTCCAAACAGCCTGAAGTCGTAATTCAGTGTCTTCATGAAGAAATATATTAGTGGAGTTAATTGGGCAGCAAGATAATTGCATCCAAGTTAGGATGAGATGAACAGATCCAATTGCAAATGAGCAAAGTACTGCAGCTGTTGGAAATCTGAAACAAAAATGAAAATATGCTGGAAACACTCAGCACTTTCAGATCTTTTACTGATCAAAGCTAGTACAGTGTAGATGGATCACTGCTGAGAGAGGCATGGATTGCAGCTGCTAGCTTATCCACTGGGGCTCCAAGTCTTGGATAACCATATTGTGGACATTTCCAATGGTAGTATAACTTTGGCTGAAACGTAGTTTACAGCGTATTCATTATTAAGTTTACTTTTCACTGCCCTTGCAAGTGCAACAGCAATAACAATTGCAATCCCAGTCTGTCTGGTCCCACCATGCAACTTATTCCCTGTTAACATTTTCATAAATCCCTTCTACATTTTCACCCAAGCTTAAAATGTGACAAAAGTAAGTCAACTACATTAATTTTAACAAAAAAAATGAATCAGGTAAACTTTACAAATAACGTGGTTTTAGGATCTCCACAGCCCTCTGTGTCAATGAGTTCCACAGATTACCATCCACTGGCTAAAGAAATTTCTACACATCTAGTTCTAAAGTGTCATGATCTTCACTCTGAAGCTGTACCTTCAGGTCTTCACTTCTGTTGCAAGTGGAAGCATCTTCTCCAAGTCCATTCTGTTTAGTATTTTGTAAATTTCAATCAGGTCTCCCCTCAGGTTTCTAAACTCTACTGAGTAAAGACCCAGAGATCCTCAACCCTTCATGCGATAAGCCCTCCATCCCCAGATCTTTGTTACAAATCTTCTTTGACCCCCTCCAATGCCAGCACGTTGTTCCTTAAATACTCGGCCCAAATTTTTATGGTTAAAGCAAATATATGACACTAGTGTCTACAGTATTTACATATTTTTGTTTGGCTTTAAGTAGCCTTATTAATATTATTTCCTGCATCTTGCTTTTTGGAAATAATGAGCTCTCTTCGTAGAAAGCAAAATAAATTAGGATGTAAAATCAATCTGATAGATCAGGATATTAATAATGATTGATGTGAATTTTTTCTACACACAGCAATTTGAGAATGCAATGATAGTTTTCTTTAACCAAACTAATTTGAGCTAAATGTTAATTTTTTTTTAAAAGAATATTGTGTAAAGTCACTCACTGAAGTAGAACAGCTTTACTTTGTGATTGGAACAATAACTGCTAACTCCCAGTGATTTGTCCTTCTTATTTTTATTCCTTGAATAAATGCCTCCATATTGAGCATGCATTGAGAGCCCAATTAAAATGTGTGTGTTGGGTTTCTATTCAGACACTTGCTTCAGAAAAGTTAATGACATTCTAATTTTGCTTATAGAAGATTGCCATTATTCAGTCTGTGTACGATCTTTGTGTAACAACTCTTTGTGTGAAGTGTTTAATTCTTTACTTAGCATTTTTTATTTTCTATCTATTATTTCATAGGATGGAAATTGCCAGCAATTTGTTGCCCGTGCCTAAGTTCCTTTGAACTGAGTGACTTGTTAGGCAATTTCAGAGGACTGTTGGGAGTCAACCACATTGTTATGAATCTGGAGCCACATGAAAATTGACACAAAGGCCAGTGTTGGCAAAGTTGGCAGATTAGTTTTCTTAAAGGGCATTTGTAAAATCCCATCTGCTTCATAGTAATGAATGTTAGCTGTCATGTCATGAGTCCAGTAGCATTGTGTAGTACCCACCAGAGAAAATAAAGCCCAATACTTCACAGTCAAAGTATTATTTAGCAACTGTAAGTGGGAAAAATGCAGACAAATAGACCTCAAGTATTTAAATATTGATATGAATATCATAACGTGAAATTTTCCTCAGAAAGCATTACTTCAATAATTTTGATTAAGTTGGAAATAAAGCTACCTTTTGACTTTAAACCATGTTACCTGTAATTAGAGTCAAATTATTTATGTTTTTAAAAGAAATCAAACCATTGTACCAAATAACTTAAACTTTATTTGTTCTCAAGTCTGTCCTGTTTACTGAGTGGAGTATCTGTTCTCAGCTTCAAACCTTAAACTATGAAAGATTTGAGTAATTTGAGTCTAGTTGGAATGTTTAGAATTCTTCCACTTTAACAAGGCTGGAGGTTTGCTCCTGGTTAACCTCCAGGAGCAAAATTTGAAGAGTGTGGAAAATACTTTTTCATTACTCTCTCACTTGAACTAACTTGACAACAATAATAACTCTTTCATGGGATGTGGGCATCACTGGCAAGACTGGCATTTGTTGCCCTTGAACTGATTGGCTCTCATTTCAGAGTCAACCACATTACTGTGGGTCCGGAGTCACATATACTCCAGACCTAGTAGGGATAGCAAATTTCTTTCCTAAATGGACATGAATGAAGCAGATGAGTTTTTAATGCACTTGATACCATGTAAAACTGTTAAATAGTTTAACACTAGTTTGTATGTAGTCAGGTGTGAGTTGCCCTTTCAAGTGATTCTGATGACGCGGAGGCAGTCTAAAACCGACTGTGAAGCTGAGAGGACACACAATAAATATTACCTGTTCAAGTTTACCTTCCATCTACCTCGTGCTCTGTTTCTGGTTCTTGTGAACCACAAACAACATAACTGGTGACAAGAGTGGGATCCGGCCCGCATACTGTTTGTGAACGCCCCTTTCTTTTCGTCAGGAGGAATGACATCAACCGAACTTTGAAAAAGGCATGGGATTACAGAGGTAACATCGAGGGAAGTTTTTGAACTTCGGTTTTGAATCCAGTGACCCTTTGTTAGAACAGTTCTCCACAGATGCTGCAAGATCCTGCTGAGTTTCTCCAAAATTTTGTTTTTGTTTCCAGAGCATCACCGTGAGCCTGTATTACTAGTCTAGTAATAATACCCTATGCCATTGTGTCTCCATATTGTAATATTGAAATGTTATTCATTGAAGAATAATGCCTTTGATTTTGCAGACAATGTGATGTGTCAGTACTCAGTGCTGAGTTCAGGGAAGCTGTCTACAAAGATCCTGTGATCTGTTACATGAATTTCACCTGTTGCCCAAAGTTGGTTTGAATTTGATGGTAAGCCAAGAGAATTTTCAGATGTCAAGCTAATTGTCATCAAACAAACTAAACTGTTGTCATGAATCAATAAGCCAGGAAGCAAAATGCACTGATTATCTTTCACTTTTTATTAAATTTTACAAAAAAAAAATGATGTTGAGAAGTATTAGAAGCTAAAATATTGGAAATGAACTTTAAAATGTCATGTTGAGGTAAAAGTTACTTCTTTGGAGAAAAATAAATTAGCATTTGTTTTCATGGTCTTTTTAGGTATTTTTCCTTATCAACCCTTTCAGAGCTGGTATTATACCCGTCTGGAGCAGTTGGGATATGAGCCAGGCCTTCTGGCTCAGTTAGGGACATCACCACTGCACCTTACAAGAGCCCCTAAGGGAGAAATTTTTGATAAAGTTAACCTATTCTTCTCATCAACCTGTTCAGAGACATTCTTACACAGCTGTGAGCAGGTGAGACTTGAACGCATTCTCCTAGTCCAGGGGAAGGGGCACTACCTCTGTGTCACAAGAGGCTCCAAAGAGAGATTTTACCTATTTTCCTAATCAACCTCTGCAGAGATTTTATTACACACCTCTGGAGCAGATGGGATTTGAACTCAGTTCTCTTGGTTCGGGGTTGGTGGCACTACCACTGCACCACAGAGCCCTTATAAGAGAGAGGTTTTAGTATGTTGTACAAAATCAGCTACACCTTATTAACAAGATACCAAATCACCTAGTTTCCAGATTCTGTGCAACCAGATGTCTGACTGAAGTTACAGGTCAGGACCTAAAGTCTGAGGTGCAAACCTACATTGGATTTGCTTAGGAAGATTCAACTTTTACTGGGTAATTTTCCTACTTCCCAATGCCCTCATTCATGAAAGTCAGACAGTTCCATTGTACTGAACTGAAGTTACCCTGGAAATATTTGCCTGTTTAAAACTCAATCAGACATCTGCAACTGATCCTTTCATAACCAGTTGATCATTCCCGATTTGATCCAACTGCACCTTTCCCTTGCTCACCTACTCCTATCCCAATCGTCTGACTCTAACCCCATCCCTGATCAGTCTTCACTGGGCTTTAGCACTTGCTACAGAACAACTAGTGGTCTTAAACGGGGTTCGTCATGTCATTGGCCACTCTGTTGCCCTGGAGTTTCTGAAGAATATGGCATTGTGTATTCATGTGAAAGTTGGAAGATCCTGGAAGAAGTGCAAAGCATTGAAGCTGAAGAATTTTCAAACATCACCTGCTAATTAGAATTAGTTCAAGGTGTAACTTTTTGGGGATATTTAAACCATGATAACAGAACACAAAATGAAAGGTTTTCATCAGTAAAATGTTTCTAATTAATGGAAAAGTTGGAAGTTGAATGGACAAATGTAGAATCGCTGATAGCAACTTTTGGATTGCTATTTTTATCTGTGTCTGTCAACATCCCAAAAGTTACTGTCAGATTGCAAGATGTAAGCATGTTGAGCTCTGACAGTTTTGCCATCATTAGCATTCCAAAATCCAGACCTGTAACTTGCAGTATTTTAAATTGAAGTTTGAGGTAGGATCTTAATTTAGCTCTCCAAAGAACCTGTTGTAAAAATTAATTATGTCTGGATTGGCAGCTCAAGCTTACATTACTTTATGCCTTGATAAAGTGTTATTGCAATTTGAATTTTGTTATCCTGTATGGTACCTCAGACATATCAACAGGGAAAATTGCAAGTAATAACAGCCTATTAAACTGTACCAATTATAAATTAGTGCATCTTCTGTGCCCCACATGAGGCATCCCTGTGAGACAAGCCATTCATTTTCTTCTCTTGCCATCTCCTGAATTAACAGATGACATGTCACTACTGTGTTTCTACTTTTAAGACTATGGGCCTGAGAAATTATTAGAGCATGTTTTTCGAACTTGACTGAATCAAAATGATTGACTTAATTTCAGATTGCTTGAACTTCTGGAAAGTTCTTTCCTGGAACAGCTGATGTTGACCAGTATAGTTTGTTGAATCTTAGTAACGCTGACAAAACTTAATCTAAACCACTTCATTTTGAATCAAGAAAAGTCCTATTTTAAGGAAAAATTTGTATGGAAACAATTTAGAAAAGGTTTTTATAGAATATGTACCACAGTAGAATCAGGATTTAATTTTGAAAATTTATCTTAATCTTAGATGTGGAGGGTTAATTGAGGCTGTTATTGTATTGTTAGTTGTTTCTGACATTTTGTTTCAGGGACTAAATGAGAATGGAAGTCTAGGCTGTCTGCATTATAGAATGGTTACTGTGAGAGAGGAAACCATTTGGCCCAATGTGGCCTTGCAGGTTCTATGCATGAGCAACTTGACTATTATCTCTCCCCTGGTCTTTCTTGGTAGACCTGTGTATTTATTTCCTCTTCAAGTATCTATCTAATTATTTTATAAATATATTATCAAAGTTCTGAACAGGTGCCTATGGCAGAGGGTATAGATAGTTTCTTCTTGGGAACTACCAGATAGAATAAAGCTAGATTCTATTTTCAACTCTATAACCTCATGAAATGGCATTAAATGTATACCTTGTTGAGTCAGGATATGAAAACTTTTACCGATAATGAGAAATATTTTCAAAGCCTTTGTATACAGTACAGCCTCCTTGCTGGTTGTATTTTGAGTTCTATCACTGGACTGACAGAGCTCTCGACACATTACCATCCTTCTTAATGGTGATCCTCTGAACCTCTAACGCTGAATTTGAGTTGTGATTCTGTTTTCTAAATAGTATGATTCTGAGCAATTAATTTCGGCTGTTTCTATTACATGCTAGGTAGTCCAGCTCCACTTTCTTTCAGACTGTCTGAAGGCTGAGCTTCAATACACGTCAGCAGCAACACCTTGAATTTATATTGTGTAAAGACTGTGTTTTATTTGTCTTTAATAACTGGGTTTGAACTGAGAAAACAAAAACTTTTTAAAAACTTTTTTTGAAAACGTGGCAACAGTTTTGAAAGCAAGTGACTGATGCTCATGGCAGGCGTTGTAGCTAACTGTTTGAGCAAGCAGTCATTGAAGTTCAGATTTCAGATGATCTGGAGCTGAGAAGGTTGACTGATGCAGTGCATGTTGCAACAAGAACCTGATTGGCCAATGGACTAGTGACCGTTAGCAGTGGTGTAGAGGTGCCAGTGTTGGACTGGGGTGGACAAAGTCAGAAGTCACACGACACCAGGTTATAGTCCAACAGGTATTTTTTTGAAATCACTAACTTTCAGAGCAATTCTTCTTTGTCATTTCACCTTTCAAAGGAGCAGTGCTATGAAAGCTTGTTATTTCAAATAAACCTGTTGGACTATAATCTGGTGTTGTGTGACTTCTGAAGTTATCAATGATAGAAACTATTTGCTTGCCAACAGCTACATAATTGGTTCTTGTGGGGCTGAGCAGTTTGGAGCTGGAAACAAGTTAGAAGTGGTGGTGTTGGGTTTTGGGGTAGGGGGTGGTTGGTGGTGGAGGCAGGGATGTGTGCAGATCTTAGAGTCCAGAAGCTGTTTGTTCTCTACAGTCGAAGTTTCAGTTTAAACCTGAAGAAAATCATTTACTTTTCCTGTAGCTGTAGCTGTTACTTTGGAATAGCTAAATCAGAAACAATTCTTGAACTGAATCACTCTGTGCAGCTGACAACCCAATGGAAGCAGCCAGAGCAATACATCTAAATAACAAGGGGCCTGGTCGGCTGAAGGAGGATCATGTCAACATGAGAACTGACTTTCCTGTTTTCTAATACTTAGTAATAATCTAATACTAATATATTTAATTTCCAATAATTTGTTTTCCTGTTTGTGTGAGGATTAGAATTTTAGTTAAAGTTAAATTCTAGTGGTTTATACCTGCTTACCTGTCGTTACAGTTTAATTACTTATAACAAATGATAATTCTTGGTAGGTCAGAAACCTGATATATGCTTTCCATCAACCTTAGTCAGAAAGTCAGGTAAATTGGAATATAGTGCAGACTTTTCAAAAACGGCTGTTATTTCATATGACTACTGGACAATGAATAATGAGGTTTGATTTATGGTGTAGTAAATCAGTGGAGTAGCAATAGGATCTTCAAAGTAACAAACCTCCCAAGGCATTTAATAAACACAGTATCAGTAAAAGCATTTGAGCCACATAAGGAGAAATAGGATAGCTTACCACAAGTTTTCAAAGCTTTTGTCCTGCCATTGTTACTATAGCTACCTTTTTGAATTGAGACTTGACAGATCTTAGATAGCCCTGAAAAAATTGAGATTGAAAGTTTTCAATAATGGCTTTAGTTTATAAAACATAACAACCAATTTGAAATAGACTGGTCACAAATAGCAAGGAACAATCACCACACAAATGCCACACAATGACTCTATCCAGCAAGAACGTGTCTAATCATCATTGACATTCAGTGGCATTGCTATTACTGAATCTCTCACTTTCAACGACTGGGGAATTACCATTTAACAGAAACATAACTGGACCAGCCATATAAATATTGTACTATAAGAGCAGAACAGTCTGGGAATTCTACAGCAAGTAACTCAGTTAACTTCCTGAAACCTGTCCTGAGTGTGATGGATGAATGAATGCAGCTCCAACAATGCTTAAGAAACTTAACACTATTCATAAACAAAGCAGCCTAATTGATTGGCATCCCATCACTGCTTTAAATATTCCCTCTTTCTAATAGCCATTTTCAGTGTACCACCAACAAGATGCTGTGTCACATAGTCACAGATGCACAGGACGGAAACAGACCCTTCAGTCCAACTCTTCTATGCCGACCAGATACGTCCCAATCTAATCTATTCCCAATTGCCAGCATTTGGCAGAGAAAGTGAGTACTGCAGATGCTGGAGATTAGAGCTGAAAATGTGTTCCTGACCTGCTGCGCTTTTCCAGCCAGCATCCAAGGAGCAGGAGAATCGACGTTTCGGGCATGAGCCCTTCTTTAGGATTCAGGAATCCTGAAGAAGGGCTCATGCCCGAAACGTTGATTCTCCTGCTCCTTGGATGCTGCCTGACCTGCTGCGCTTTTCCAGCAACGCATTTTCAGCTGCCAGCATTTGGCCCATATCCCTCTCAATCCTTCCTTTTCATATACCCATCCAGATGCCTTTTAAAAGTTGCAGTTGTACCAGCCTCCACCACATCCTCTGGCAGCTCATTCCATACACGGACCACCTGTGTGTGAAGAAGTTGTCCATTAAGTCCCTTTTATACCTTTCCCCTCTCACCCTAAACCTGTGCCCTCTAGTTCTGGACTCCCTGACCCCAGGGAAAAGACTGTGCCTATTTATCCTATCCATACTGCTTATGATTTGGTAAACTTGTCTGAGGTCATCCCTCAACCTTTGATGCTCTAGGGAAAACAGCAACTCTCTCGATAGCTCAAATCCTCCAACTCTGTCAACATTCTTGTAAATCTTTTCTGAACCCTTTCAAGTTTCACAACATCCTTCCGCTAAGAGAAAGACCAGAATTGCACACACTATTCCAAAAGTGGCCTAACCACTGTCCTGTACAGCTGTAACATGACCCCCCCCAACCCCACACTCGATGCTCTCAGCAATAAAAGAAAGCATACCAAACACCATCTTCACTATCCTATCTACCTGCGATTCAACTTTCAAGGAACTATGAACCTGCACTCCAAGATCTCTTTGTTCAGCAACATTCCAGAGGACCATTTGCTAGCACTTGGCCCATGTCCCTCTAAACCCATACTTTTCATATACCCATCCAGATGCCTTTTAAAAGTTGCAGTTGTAGCAGCCTCCACCACTTCCTCTGGCAGCTCATTCCATACATGCACCACCTTCTGTGTATAAGTCCTTCTAAGATTTGCTTTCCCAAAATGCAGCACCTCATTTTTATCTAAATTAAATTCCATCTGCCATTCCTCGGCCCATTGGTCCATCTGATCAAGATCCCGCTGTAATTTGAGGTAATCTTCTTCGCTGTCCACTACACCTCCGATTTTGGTGTCATCTGCAAACTTCCTAACTATACCCCCATGTTCATATGCAAATCATTGATATAACTGATGAAACGTAGTGGACCCAGCACTGATCCTTGTGGCACTCCACTGGTCATAGCCTCCAGTCTGAAAAACAACCCTCCACCACCACCCTCTGTCTTCTAGCTTTAAGCCAGTTCTGTATCCAAATGGCTAGTTCTCCCTGTATTCCATGAGATCTAACTTTGCTAACCAGTCTCCCATGGGGAACCTTGTTCGAACGGCTTACTGAAGTCCAAATAGATCATGTCCACCGCTCTGCCCTCATCAATCCTCTTTGTCATTTTTTTCAAAAAAACTCAAGCAAGTTTGTGAGACATGATTTCCCACGCACAAAGCCATGTTGACTATTCCTAATCAGTCCTTGCCTTTCCAAATAGATGTACATCCTGTCCCTCAGGACTTCCTCCCAACAACTTGCTCATCAATGAAGTCAGGCTCACCAGTCTATCGTTCCCTAGCTTGTCCTTACCACTTTTCTTAAATAATGGTACCATGTTAGCCAACCTCCAGTCTTCTGGCACCTCACCTGTGTCTATCGATGATAAAAATATCTCAGCAAGGAGCCCAACAATCACTTCCCTAGCTTCCCACAGTGTTCTAGGGTACACCTTATTAGGCCCTAGAGATTTGCCCACCTTTGTGTTTCAAGGCACCCAGCACTTTCTCCTGTGTAATATGGACAATTTTCAAGATGTCACCATCTATTTCCCGACATTCCTCATCTTCCATGTCCTTCTCCACAGTAAACACTGCTGCAAAATACTCATTTAATATCTTCCCCATCTCCTGCAGCTCCACACAAAGGCTGCTTTGCTGATCTTTGAGGGGCCCTATTCTCTCCCTAGTTTCCCTTTTGTCCTTAATGTATTTATAAAAACCCTTTGAATTCTCCTTAACCCTATTTGCCAAAGCTATCTTATGTCCCCTTTTTACCCTCCTGATTTCCATCTTAAATATACTCTTACTATCTTTGTACTCTTATAAGGATTCACTGGATCTCTCCTGTCTACACCTGACATATGCTTCCTTCTTTTTCTTAACCAAACCTTCAATTTCTCTAACATCCAGCATTCCCTACACCTACCAGCCTTTGCTTTCACTCTAACAGGAATATACTGTCTCTGGACTCTCGTTCTCTCATTTCTGAAGGCTTCCCATATTTCAGCCGTCCCTTAACCTGCGAACATCTGCACCCAAAGTTTTTACCTAATACCATCAAAATTAACCTTCCTCCAATTTAGAACTTCAACTTTTTGATCTAGTCTATCCTTTTCCATCACTATTTCAAACTAATAGAATTATGTCGCTGGCCCCAAAGTGCTCCCTCACTGACAGTTATACAACATGGAAACAGACCTTCAATCCAACTCATCCTGCCGATCAGATCTCCATGTAAATCTAGTTCCATTTGCCAGCGTTTGGCCCATATCCATCTCAACCCTACCCAGATGCCTTTCAAACTTCCCCTGGCATTTCATTGCATGTACGCACAACCCTTTGCGTGAAAAAGTTGCCCCTTGGGTCCATTTTAAATCTTTTCCTTCTCACCTTATACCTATGCCCTCAAGTTTTGAACTCCCAACCCTGGGGAAAGACCTTGGCTATTCATCCTATCCTACCACTTGTGATTTTAAAGACCTCCAACGGTCACCCCACAGTCTCTGCATCAAGAACAATAATCCCAGCCTAGTCTGCTTCTCCGTACAGCTCAAACCCTCCAATCCCAGCAATATCCGTGTAAATATTTTCTACACCCTTTCAAGTTTAACATCTTTCCTGGAGACCAGAGTTGAACAGTATTCAAAAAGTGGCCTAACCAATGTCCTGTACAGCCAAAACATGATATCCCAACTCCTACACTCAGTACACTGACCAATGAAGGCAAGTTTGCCAAACGCTGACTTTACCACCCTGTCTATCTGCAATTCCACTTTTTTAAGGAACTGTGCACCTGCACTCTTAGGTCCCTTTGTTTAGCAGCACTCCCCAGGGCCCTACTATTAACCATATAAGTCCTGATTAGCCTTACCAAAATGTAACACCTCACATCTAAATTAAACTCCATCTGCCATTGTTGACCTCATCTGATCAAGGTACAGTAGCACTCTGAGATAAACTTCACTGTTCACTGCACCACTAATTTTGATGTCATCTGCAAAGTTACTAACCATACCTCCTCTGTTCACATCCAAATCATTTATATAAATGAAGAAAAGCAGTAGACTCAGTACCGATCATTGCAGCTGGTCACAGGTTCCAGTCCAAAATAAAACCCTTCATCACCCTGTTTCCTTTCTTCAGGCTAATTTGGTCACCAGTTGGCTAGATTCTTGCATGATGGTTCAGTACTTAGCACTGCTGCCCCACAGTGCCAGGGGCCCTGGTTCAATTCCAACCTCGGGCGACTATCTATGTGGACTTTGCACATTCTCCCTGTGTCTGCGTGGGTTTCCTCCAGGTGGAAATGTGTTGCTTGTTAAAGCACAGCAGGTCAGGCAGCATCCAAGGAACAGGGAATTCGACGTTTCGGGCCAGAGCCCTTCATCAGGAATGAGGAGAGGGTGCCAGGCAGGCTAAGATAAAAGGTAGGGAGGAGGGACTTGGGGGAGGGGCGATGGAGATGTGATAGGTGGAAGGAGGGCAAGGTGAGGGTGATAGGCCAGAGTGGGGTGGGGGCGGAGAGGTCAGGAAGAGGATTGCAGGTTAGGAGGGCGGTGCTGAGTTCAAGGGAATCGACTAAGACAAGGTGGGGGGAGGGGAAATGAGGAAACTGGAGAAATCTGAGTTCATCCCTTGTGGTTGGAGGGTTCCCAGGCGGAAGATGAGGCGCTCTTCCTCCAACCGTCGTGTTGTTATGTTCTGGCGATGGAGGAGTCCAAGGACCTGCATGTCTTCGGTGGAGTGGGAGGGAGAGTTAAAGTGTTGAGCCACGGGGTGGTTGGGTTGGTTGGTCCGGGCGTCCCAGAGGTGTTCCCTGAAGCGTTCTGCAAGTAGGCGGCCCGTCTCCCCAATATAGAGGAGGCCACATCGGGTGCAGCGGATGCAATAGATGATGTGTGTGGAGGTGCAGGTGAATTTGTGGCGGATATGGAAGGATCCCTTGGGGCCTTGGAGGTAAGGGAGGAGGTGTTGGCGCAAGTTTTGCATTTCCTGCGGTTGCAGGGGAAGGTGCCTGGAGTGGAGGTTGGGTTGGTGGGGGGTGTGGACCTGACGAGGGAGTCACGAAGGGAGTGATCTTTGCGGAACGCTGATAGGGGAGGGGAGGGAAATATATCCCTGGTGGTGGGGTCCGTTTGGAGTTGGCGGAAATGATGGCGGATGATACGCTGTATACGGAGGTTGGTGGGGTGGTAGGTGAAACCAGTGGGGTTCTGTCTTGGTGGTGGTTGGAGGGGCGGGGCTCAAGGGCAGAGGAGCGGGAAGTGGAGGAGATGCGGTGGAGGGCATCGTCGATCACGTCTGGGGGGAGTCTGCGGTCCTTGAAGAAGGAGGCCATCTGGGCTGTATGGTATTGGAACTGGTCCTCCTGGGAGCAGATGCGGTGGAGACGAAGGAATTGGGAATATGGGATGGAGTTTTTACAGGGGGCAGGGTGGGAGGAGGTGTAGTCCAGGTAGCTGTGGGAGTCAGTCGGTTTATAGTAGATGTCTGTGTTGAGTTGGTCGCCCGAGATAGAAATGGAAAGGTCTAGGAAGGGGAGGGAGAGTCTGAGACAGTCCAGGTGAATTTGAGGTCGGGATGGAAGGTGTTGGTAAAGTTGATGAACTGTTCAACCTCCTCGTGGGAGCACGAGGCAGTGCAGATACAGTCATCGATGTAGCGGAGGAAAAGGTGGGGGGTGGTGCCAGCGTAGTTGCGGAAGATGGACTGTTCCACGTATCCTACAAAGAGACAGGCATAGCTGGGGCCCATGCGGGTGCCCATGGCAAGTCCTTTAGTTTGGAGGAAGTGGGAGGATTGGAAAGTGAAGTTATTCAGGGTGAGGACCAGTTCAGTCAGTCGAAGGAGGGTGTCAGTGGAAGGGTACTGGTTGGTGCGGCGGGAAAGGAAGAAGCGGAGGGCTTCGAGTCCTTCGTGATGGGGGATGGAGGTGTACAGGGACTGGATGTTTATCGTGAAGATAAGGCGTTGGGGACCGGGGAAGCGACATAGGGATGAACTCAGTCACAAGGGATGAACTCAGATTTCTCAAGTTTCCTCATTTCCCCTCCCCCCCCCACCTTGTCTCAGTCGATTCCCTTGAACTCAGCACCGCCCTCCTAACCTGCAATCCTCTTCCTGACCTCTCCGCCCCCACCCCACTCCGGCCTATCACCCTCACCTTGACCTCCTTCCACCTATCACATCTCCATCGCCCCTCCCCCAAGTCCCTCCTCCCTACCTTTTATCTTAGCCTGCCTGGCACCCTCTCCTCATTCCTGATGAAGGGCTCTGGCCCGAAATGTCGAATTTCCTGTTCCTTGGATGCTGCCTAACCTGCTGTGCTTTAACCAGCAACACGTTTTCAGCTCTGATCTCCAGCATCTGCAGACTTCACTGTTTACTCGAAGATTTCCTCCGGGTGCTCTGGTTTTCCCCCTCAATCCAAAGATGTGCAGGTTGTGTGAAGTGGCTGTGCTAAATTGCCCATTGTGTTCATGGATGTGTAGATTAGGGGCATTAGTCAGGAGAAATGTCGAGTAATAGGGTAGCAGAGTGGTTCTGGGTGGGATATTCTTCGGAGGGACAGTGTGGACTTGTTGAGCCAAATGGCCTGTTTCCATATTGTAGGGAGTCTATGAACTCCCCTGGATTCTATGTGATCTAACCTTGCTAACCAGTTTACCATATGGAATCTTTTCAAATGTCTTGCTGAAGTCCATACAGATCAGATCTACCACTCTGCCTTCATCAATCGTCTTTGTCGCTTCAAAAAACTCAATCATGTTTGTGAGACATGATATCCCATGCACAAAGCCATGTTGACTCTCCCATATCAGCCCTTACCCTTCCAAATACATGTAAATCGTCTCCATCCGAATCTCCTCCAATAACTTATCCGCCAGTGACATCAAGCTTACTGGTCTATAGTTCTCTGGCTTTTACTTACCATCTTTCTTAAACAATGGTATCATGTTAGTCAACCTCCAATCTTCCAGCACCTCACCTGTGGCTGTTGATAATGCAGATGTCTCAGCAAGGGGACCATCAATCTCTTCCTTAACTTCCCACAAAGTTCTGGGATTCATCTGATTAGGTCCCAAGAATTTATTTACCTGTGTTTTAAGATGTCCAGCACCTTCTCTTCTGTAATATGGACACTTTTCAAGGTTTCACTATTTATTTCCCGAAGTTCTCTCGCATCCATATCCTTCTCCACAGTAAATGTTGACGTGAAATACTTGAGTATTCTCTCACCCATCTGCTGTGGTTCCACACATTGATGGCCTTGATCTTTTAAGGGGCCCTATTCTCTCCCTAGTTACTCTGTTTCCTTTAATGAACCAGCATATTTCCAGACCAATATCTTGATCCCCTTCCAACTCAGATGTAACCTATCCTACTTATATTGGTCACTTCTACTCCAGAAGAGATCCCAATGATTCATAATAGTGAATCCCTGCCATCTGCACTAATTCCTCAGCCCCGCATTCATCTGCTCTGTCCTTCTGTTGCAACACTCAGATATTCCCCAAGGAGAAGAATATCTTTTTAACCTCCTGCCTAATTTTCTATCTTCTCCCTGCAGAATTTCATCCCTTTCTCTTCCTGTATCGTTGGTACTAACGTGTACTGCGATTGTTTACTGGTCACTCCCCTCTTGGAGAATATTCTGCACCCTCTCTGAGACATCCTTCACCCTGACATATTCTTGTGTCTCACTGCCAGCTTCAGAAAAGTCTATCTGTGCCACTGATTAGAGAGCCCCCTGTCACAATCATTTGCTTGGAACCTGATATACCTCTCATTACAGTAGAGCCGGTTTCATTACCAGAAACTTAGCTGTCAGTGCTTTATCCACCTGAGAGGCCATCACCTCCAACATTATCCAAAACAGCACCTTGTTTGAGATGGGGATAGCCTCAAGAGACTCCTGAACTACCTGCCTAGTGGTAACCCATCTATCTGTGATTTTCATCAAGGCCTCTTCACCAGCACTCATCAAACTCTTCCATGTAGAAGAATAAGGAAGGTAGATATGGTAGCATGAACACCTTTTTATTGTCCAAGTCCCATATTATGTTGACTTGAACCTATATCAAGGTTGCTGCTTTGTTATTTGGTTAGAATCCTGAAATTCTGTAAAAGCATCTGCATTGTACGATTTAAAAGTGGCCTGAGGAGCAACTTTCTCAAGTAGAGAGCGGTGCGTGTATAGAGCAAGCTGCCAGAGGAAGTGGTGGAAGTGGAAAATTTCAATATTTGAAAGGCATCTGGATGGGTCCATGGAACTAGATCAGTTTAGGATATCTGGTTGGCATGGATGAGTTGGGCCAAAGAGTCTGCTTCCTTGCTGCATAACTGAATGAATCTATAAACTGCAGTGACTCGAGAAGGCAGGATACCCATTTGTGGGAAAGTAGGGATAGACAATAAATGTTGTCTTTGTCAGTTGTTTACATACCACAGTGAATTTAAAATATTATTGTTAGCCCTTTGTCTTTCAATTTTCATACTTAGTCCATTTAATGCAGTGAAATCTCCAAAGATGTTCACTAGAATGTAATTTTACAAAAAAAAACCACCCAAAGAAGCAAACATTTGGACGGGTGAACCAAAGCTTGGACAGAGAGAAGGGTTAAAGGTGTGTCTTGCAGGAGGATGAGGAGGTAGAGAAGGTGCCTGCAAAAGCAACTTGGCTACTGCCCTCACCTGCTTTTTCCTCATAACTCTGTGATTCTTTTGTCCTGTGAGTATATCCAATATTATTTTAAAAGCCTAAAATATATTTGCTTCTCGCAGACTCCGGTAGTAGAATCCAGGTCTGGCCATTTGCTGTGTAACAAAGAATGATTTTTTTCTGATGTTGCTATGGGTTTTTCTATCAGCTACTCTAAATCAGTGCAATCTGATGCTCTATCAACCAGAGAGTAAGGGACGTTTTTCCCTGGAGTGTAGGAGATTGAAGGATTACAGTGTAAAAGTTTAGAAAATCACAAAGGGCAGAGATAAAGTGAACAGTGTAGGCATTTCCCTGGGGTAGAGGAGTTCAAAACTAGAGATCATAATTTTAAGGTAAGAGGAGAAAGATTTAAAAGTGACCCGAGGTACACCTTTTTCACATGCCAAGTGGTTCTTGTGTGGAATGAGCTGCCAGAGGAAGTCGTAGATGCAAGTACAGTTACAATATTGTAAAAAACACTCAGATTTGTATATAAACAGGAAAAGTTTCAAGAGATATGCACCAAATACAGGAAAATGAGACTGGTTTAGTTTGGGAAACTTGGTCAGCATGAATGAGTTGGACCAAAAGAGTCTGCTTACATGCAGTATAACTCTATAAGTAAGAACGGTTGCTCTTCCTCTTGCCTTCGCTAGATTGATTCCAAAGATGAGATGTTTGTCTTATGAAGAGAGATTGAGCAGTTTAGAAGAATGAGAGGAAATCTATTTGAGATATATGAAGTTCTAAGAGGGATTGACATAGCGACATGGAAAGAGCGTTTCTTCTTGTGGAGCAATCTAGAACGAGAGGCATTAGTTTTAAAATAAGAAGTAGCAGAGTGAAAACAAACGCGGAGAAATTACTTTTCTCAAAGGAATTTGAATCTCTGGAATTCATTACCCCAGACTCCAGTGAATGTGGGCAATTGAGTAAATTTAAGGAAGAGATACATTTTTAATTAGTAATAGATTGAAGGGCTATGAAGGGCAGTCAAGAAAGTAGAGTTGAGACTGAGATTATATCAATTATGATCATGTTAAATAACAGAGTAGGCAGAAGGGGTGGAATTGCCAACTCCTGTACCAAGTTCTTATGTTATTCTTATATTGCTTTCTTCCTCCCTGATGCACTCAGTGGACTACTAGGTTGCTTTTGTGGTCCTCCTTGACTGCTAAATTGTAATCATTCCGTCCCTGTCTGCCCACCTGAAGCTGCAGGGTTACCACATTCTGAAAAGTGCTATCCACGTGGTTCCCAGGTTCGTGGTTGCATTGCAAGGAGAAAAGCTGCTCAAGTTCAAACCGTTGCTGTTGATGACACATCTTATCTTATATCTGTAGTCATCAGTATATAGTATGTTTCCATATACAGCTGAAAGTTCATTTCACAAGGCTTATTCAGTGTGCTAACATCATTCTAAATAGTTTTTCTTAACCTCACTATTTGACTCATGGCAAAGGGACCTCAGAAATTGTTCACTTACAAAGAAAACAAAATTTGCTTTTCAAGTTAACCCTTCATTGTATTAGATTAGATTAGATTACTTACAGTGTGGAAACAGGCCCTTCGGCCCAACAAGTCCACACCGACCCGCCGAAGCGCAACCCACCCATACCCCTTACCTAACACTAGGGGCAATTTAGCATGGCCAATTCACCTGATCCGCACATCTTTGTGACTGTGGGAGGAAACCGGAGCACCCGGAGGAAACCCACACAGACACGGGGAGAACGTGCAAACTCCACACAGTCAGTCGCCTGAGGCGGGAATTGAACCCAGGTCCCTGGCGCTGTGAGGCAGCAGTGCTAACCACTGTGCCACCGTGCTGCCCTAATGTATGTATTATATAAATGTAGATTGTGTTGTACTTGAGGTTTGTTCCATTGGTCAGCTTAACAATCCTTTTGTGTAAAAGTAACAAGGACATTTCTGTCAATATTTTCCATATTCAGTTTTATCAATATTAATTTGTAACAACAACATTGCTTTTCTCTTGTATTTTCACAATTGATTTTTGCCTATTTTGGTTAGAAGACATTTGTATTTGTATTGAATGGTATAGCTTGCTGAAAACTCAACCCAGGAGCTTGATTTCACTGATCAGTCACTTTGAGATGCTAAAATGATTTCATCCCATATTGTATGGACTCTGTTTTTGTCATTTCAAGGTCCTGATGGGCTGTTATCCTAGCCACATCAAGGGCCACCTGTTTATGGGCATTAAGGTTAAAGGAAAGGGAACTTTATCATCTGAGTGAAACCTTTCTGTGGAATTGAGGTTTCTCTTACAAGTTCTGATCCAAAAGATATTGGCCTCCTTCTTTCAGTAGGTTGTACATATCATTTCACAACTGTCTGTTATTTCCTTCATAAATGTTGTGATGTGAAGTTTGCCATTGGTTCAAATGTGCTTCAGTACATTTTTGTCAAATTTTCTGAAGTGCCGTGAGATCCTTGGCTGCCCAACTTGTGACATCATGACAGAACTTGAGTTAAGACATCTAGCTCTTGGAGTACATTCACCTTGACAACTCTCAGAAGGTTGTTGAAACAATTATGGCTCTGTATCCATATTCTTGTAACAATGCTGCCTTTTCTTTCTTTGTGCAATATCTCGAACCAAGCTAGTTTTATCTGTCTGGCTAGCCGCCTTCTGTTACCTTTCATTCAGGTACCACCTCCAGATGAACTGGGGTGATTTCTGAAAATCGTGGGACTATTCTTATTTGGGAGCTTAGCCTATTACTCTTTTCCCTCCTTTCCCACAATCATGGCTATCGTTAGCCCTTCAAATTGAGCCTACCAATGTGTAACTTCTCTCTTTGGCTACCATTGACACTCTTATCCCCAAAGCAGAAATTCAGCCTTTTGTTTGTAACATCCAATCCAGGAATGTGTGTCATTGGAAAACTGTTTGAGCAAGTTTTGAAATACTAATTTTTTTCCTATATTTTAATCTGTTACAGGAAATTACTTTATAAATTTCTAATGAAGATTAGTTATTTTCTCCTTGGGAAATGTATGTCATAATATCTCATTTATTTTATTTTAAATTAAAGTAATGAAGGACAGCATGGCTTAAATACAGTAATTAGAAGTAATTTAATTGCTCTAGATTCTTATTGACTAATTCTAAAGCATTTCCTCCCATGACATTTATGTAGAGATATCTAAGGTTTTGGGAAATAATACAGATATTTAAAATAATTTGTGTTGTGCCTAACTTTAATAAGTATTTAAATATGTTTTTGAATAAAACTGATTTATTTTAATTGGCTGCTTAATATAGTTCATTTATAATTTAATTTGCTGTTTTATTTTGTTCCTTTATTTCTTAATCTCCAATTATCTTTTGTTGCTTGACATTCACTGAACCAGTGTATGTAGGTTTTAAAAACAAATATTCATACATAGTGTGTGACCTCTATGTAACAATGATCTTGCACATAGATTTGAAGTAGTGGTAATTTCAGATCAGAAATACCAACAGGATATCTTATTCAAATTCTAGTTTCTAGATTGTTTTCCAGTTTATAAGCATCAATATGATAGAACTGACCACATTTTTTGATAGTTGGAATCACCTATCACAGGTTTTAATTAACCAGCAAGTGGCGTACAAATGTGGTGGGAAAATTAATATGAAAGTGTTGTTATAAAATGCGACCTTTTGGTTGCTCTGATGTGGTAGTGATTGGGGAAACTTTTGATTTATTAAGGCTGAATTTCCTCCATCACAGTATGCAATAAGATATATTTTTATTGGAGATGAGTAAGTTGAGATGAGCCAAGTAGCCATCCCATCTTTATTTTGTACCTTGTAAAATCATTGAACAGGCAATTACAGTTTCTGATGCCAAACATTTTTAAAAGATACAAATGTATTTTATTTGTAATTAAGTGTTGAGTTATTTATGTTTATATTTATTTGCCAGACAGGTGTAACTATAAAATGCTTTTTCTTGATGGTGCACCCATTTCTTAGGAATTTTGTGGATTTGTATACAAATGATATGAGATTACATTGAAAGTAATTTGTTTCTATAAGTGGAAGTGGTTCTTTAAACTGAGTATCACCACACTAAAGAGCTATTCTCTATTCTTCACTTCTCAACTTTATTAACATCTTATCTTTTTAAGTGGATGGAATTTCCCATAGTTCTGCTCTTTCTGATTGAATAACTAAGTGAATGTACAGAACCTGTAGTTGTGATATGGCACCACTAGGTAACATATATGCAGCATTTATCAAGTTGCAGTAAAAAAGCCTACCATTCATGAAATGAGGTACAGGGCCCATAATACTAATACAATACTTGGGAAAATGTTTTGTAACTCTTCAAGAAAGCTTGGTGACGACATATTTACAACATGTCTTAATGGTGGCTGCGGGATTTCAACGATGTAAAATTCCCTATTTCTATTTCTGTCTACTGAAACCATAAAGATTGCCTGGAAAGCAAAATCCATGATGCTTCAACCAAGATGGATATAAATGTTGTGACATCATTATTATGCAAAGTAATTTTCAAGAATGTTTAAGTTATTTCCTAATACTTGAGAATACTGCTGGGCCAGTTAACAATGACAAATTATTGCATATTTCTAATGTGGCACAACATAACATCCCTACCTCAGAAATAATGGAAAGAAAAATGGTTCGTCTATATCAACTAAATTCAGTTTTTCAGATTGGATTCCCTACAGAGTGGAAAGAGGCCCTTCAGCCCAACAAGTCCACACTGACCCTCCAAAGACTAACTCGCCCAGTCCCATTTCCCTCTGACTAATGCACCTAACAATATGGGCAATCTAGCATGGGCAATCTAGCATAGCCAATTCACCTAACCTGCACATGTTTGGACTGTGGGAGGAAACCAGAGCACCCGAAGAAATCCCACACAGACACAGGATGAACGTGCAAACTCCACACAGACAGTCACTCGAGGTTGGAATTCAACCGATCCCTGGCGCTGTGAGGCAGCAGTGCTAGCCACTGTGCCACCCAGCTTTATCCCAACTGAAAAGCTGAACAAACAAAATCTACAGATGACAGAAAACAAAACACTTTAATGAATTACAAACTTACTGGTATTTCCAATGCAGCATTTATTAACTTGGTGATGAAGTGTTTGCTGAGAGACAAAATTCTGAATAATTCTTACTGACTGACAGAGAAACCTTTGTGGAATTGTAACTGTAAACGTCTTTTAAAAGTCATATTTGTATTGATGTACTTTTTGAAGAAAAACACAATTATTCATCCCTACAAACTCAAACTAATTTTCCATTGATCTCATCTAAAACTGTCAACTTTTACCAACTTTTCAAGGTTTGTGTGAAGATTTGTAGCTCGGGTGCTCGTTGTTCTGGTTCTGTTCGCCGAGCTGGAAGTTTTTGTTGCAAACGTTTCGTCCCCTGGCTAGGCGACATCATCAGTGCTCTGGAGCCTCCTGCGAAGCGCTTCTTTGATGTTTCTTCCAGTATTTATAGCGGTCTGTCCTTGCCGCTTCCGGGTGTCAGTTTCAGCTGTCCGCTGTAGTGGTTGGTATATTGGGTCCAGGTCGATGTGTTTGTTGATGGAGTTTGTGGATGAATGCCATGCCTCTAGGAATTCCCTGGCTGTTCTCTGTCTGGCTTGCCCTATGATAGTAGTGTTTTCCCAGTCGAATTCATGTTGCTTGTTGTCCGAGTGTGTGGCTACTAGGGATAGCTGGTCGTGTCGTTTCGTGGCTAGTTGATGTTCATGTATGCGGATTGTTAGCTGTCTTCCTGTTTGTCCTATATAGTATTTTGTGTAGTCCTTGCATGGTATTTTGTAAACTACATTAACTAGCCACGAAACGACACGACCAGCTATGGCATTCATCCACAAACTCCATCAACAAACACATCGACCTGGACCCAATATACCAACCACTACAGCGGACAGCTGAAACTGACACCCGGAAGCGGCAAGGACAGACCGCTATAAATACCGGAAGAAACATCAAAGAAGCGCTTCGCAGGAGGCTCCAGAGCACTGATGATGTCGCCTAGCCAGGGGACGAAACGTTTGCAACAAAAACTTTTACCAACTTTTACCAATATCAACATTATTGTTGATAGCAGCTTTTGAGACTTGGATCAAAGTAGGATTAGCCACTGTGACACTGGACAGAAGTTGTTTTGATGCAATACTGTAGGAAAACCTACGTTAGCTTCCCACTGCCCTGCCTTCTCTTTGCTGCCTTATTTTTCATTTCTATACTGTTGATTTGTAAGGATATTATATAGGGATTGTCTGTTGTGAAGGTCAGTGACATAGTTACTGTCATTGTAGTAAGACTGAAAATGCACAAGGAAGGAGTGTACAAAGTTGGAAGCTAAATGAAATGCAGCCACTAAAAAAGTGTTTGTCTTGTATTATGACTGATAGTGTGAGCACATAAACCCAGAAGGGTGCTAAAGAGCATGAGCAATATCTAGCCATTAAACCTGAGCTTTACACAGAGATGAAAGTTGTGAAATGTTAGGCAGGGAACAAAACTGCTACTCTTAAGGATTCTTTTACAGTAGAACTGTTCTCTTCAATGCAGCAGAAGATGGTGTTGTCAAAGTTTACCAACAGCTGACTGTGGTTGGATCAGTCCTAATGTTGATTAGATTTAGGTGAGAAAAAAATGTATGTCTTCAAAGAAACAAATTGACTTAATTCCATCAAAGAAAAAAGTCATTAAGGTGAGATTCAGTCATGGCATGTTTATTTGTATTGTGGGCAAATGATCAATAACGTAAGTTCAGCAAAATCATTACAAGATATTTGTCAAGGCTTTTTGAGGTGCAGTTTATTAATATTTAGGACCAGAGTAGGACAAAAGATACCTGTTGAATGTTAGGGAAAGAACATTTTCAAACCCATAATATAATTAACTTATATAAAAAAGGTGCTATGTTGAACTCAAAGATTTTAGAGATTTGTAAAACAATGAGAGGTGGTTTCCTAAATGTTACAGTTCAAGGTGAATAATCCAGAAATGATTAATGGAATAGCTGTATTGAACAATACCAGTTATTACATTAAGTCAGAATATGCAAGTGATGCATAGTTTGAGAAAAGAAATATCATCAGTAATTTTAGCCGCCCCAATGTAAATATAGCAAAACGAAGCATCCTTTGGAGAAGAAATAAATGTTGAAAAACTGTTAATACATAATGATACAAGATGAATTGTGAGGTATGTATCAGTAAATTGAAGATGTTATCTGAGTTAGAATTTGTTGGATGTAATGAACAACAATAGCAACAGTGTGCCGTGGAAACTGAATCAAAAGATAGCTTTCCATAAATGGGATTTGCCAATTGAGCTATTGGAATAGAATCGAAAGAAATTTGTTTCGCTTTGTGAGGCAGGTTTAACAACAGACCAGATGGAATAGTTTTATTGGAATTTTATTATATTTCTTATCAAAAAAATTATGTTTAACTGTTTTATTTGTCTAATCTCAGAAATTAATGATAGAGATAGTTGGGTTGAGATAGAACATAGAACCTAGAAAAATACAGCGCAGTACAGGCCCTTTGGCCCTCGATGTTGCGCCAATCCAAGCCCACCTAACCTAAACTAGCCCACTATCCTCCATATGCCTATCCAATGCCCGTTTAAACGCCCATAAAGAGGGAGAGTCCACCACTGCTACTGGCAGGGCATTCCATGAACTCACGACTCGTGCGTGAGATGCTTAATGGCTAAGTGCAATGGACTGAATTAGCCAACCAGCAGCTTCGTGAAATAAGATCTTCCATCACCTATGTTTTGTTATTTTTCAGTGGAAGTTCATATCAAAAATGTGCTCTTAATTATTCTTCAATTATTTGGAGTACGATGACATTTAATTGTCCATAATTTTCTGGTTTTGGTAAACCGTTTTTAAGCTCAGCATCACTTTCTGATTTAATTGTTATTCAAAATATTAATAGTTGTCTTTCTGGAAGTATTTTCTTTTAAATTTATTTTCAAGTTGAACCTGATTTCAAATCAATTACCAATTATTTGTCCCTCTGGATTAATTTGAGCTAATGGGAAAATTCAGCTTGTTTACATACTTTTAAACTTGTGCTCATTTCCTTATTAATAATAGCAGATAATGCTGGCAAAGTCATCTTCAGATCTGGCAGCAGCTGTGAAAAAAGGAATAGGGTTAACATGTCAGTTGATTCCAGTGGTGCTCTCTGTGTAACAGCAATATTTGTATATCTAAGCTAATCTATGTTTTTACTGGAAACGCAGCAACTGCTTTTTACTATTTTAGCAAACCCGTTTAGAGTCAGAGTCATAACATTTTCCAGTAAAGACCTCCTCTTCGCCACTGTAAATTTCAATGTTGGAATGTTATGCATCATGGAAGTTTAAGATTAACCTGAAAAACTAAAATACTGAATGTAACTGTAGTTAATTGCTACTACTCCTAATTGCTAATGATTTTATATTCCTGGAGCCAGCACTGTTACCCCAAGGGTTCTTATTAGAGGCTGTATAATAAGTATTCTTGAGGTAACAACACTGACTGACACTTAAGAGTAGCTACTTCACTATTGCTGGATCAAAATCCTGGAGCTCTGTTCCAGGCAGCATAACAGGTATACCTATAACATAAATGCTGGTCCAGCTCACAATCTACGAAAGAACATAAATCTTTAAAATCTGCACTGATGCTGGAGCTCGGACTGGTGATGGATTCTGTCTATTCCCTCATCTCCCACTTCGTGTTAATTAATACCATTCCTCAGCCTGGTTTCCTTGTGTTAGGTACAAAAGGTGAGGAGGGACGCAGCTCTACTCTTATCACACTTCAGTGAAAATGCTTAAGAAAAACAATTACCGAGGTTTTCTTTGGTGAAATACATCTTACTAACTCAAATTATTAAAACAGAAATAAAAATTCCGAAATACACAGAAATAAACAGTTTATAAGTTTAAAAGGGGAGAATTGGTATTGACAAGGAGAATAAAGATTATGCATTTAAACAGTCCTTAGAATCTTGAGGTGTTAAGTTTCTTAACCAGAGCCCATAATTATTTAATGGTTTAGTTTTAACCTTCAACAGTAGCAGAAATGGGAGATATTTTTGATTTCTTGGTGAATGGCTGCTTTCAAAATTTGCTTTCGTAGTGAGAGCTGTTTTCCAGGATTAAAGAAACAGACTGACTGATATAGTCTTCTAGTACGTTCTTTGAAATCCTCTTTTGTTTCTCTCTGCCCTACTAGTCAAGCACAACCTCAACTCCACTTTCCTACCTGCTCAGTACAGTACTTCACTCTATTACTAATAGAGTGTCTGTCTCCTCCTTAAATTTACTCAGTTTCCCAATATACAACAATCTCTGGGGGGCAGTGAATTCCACAGATTCACAATGCTTTGAGGAAAGTAAATCTCCTGATTTCTGTTTTAAATGTGTTATCCATTCTCCTAAAACAATTACGTTTTGTTCTACTTCCTCTGTCTTTGCAAGATTGACTAACTGGCTTGTAGGGTGGCACGGTGGCTCAGTGGTTAGCACTGCTGCCCTTACAGCATCAGGGACCCAGGTTCGATTCCAGTCTCAGATGGAGTTTGCACATCGTCTTTCCGCATTCGGGTGTTCTGGTTTCCTCCCACAATTGAAAGATGCGCAGTTTGGCATTAGCAATGTTTAAATTGCCCACAGTGTGCAGGCTAGGTGGATTAGCAATGGGAAATGCAGAGTTACAGGGATAAGATAGGGGTGGGTCTGGGTAGGATTCACTTCAGAAAGGCAGTGTGGATTTGATGGACCAAATGGCCTGCTTCCACACTGTAGGGATTCTTTGATTCTATGGTGAGTCTTAAACAGGAGATGTAAATTTCTTGATCCTGACCTGGATAACTGGTTTTGATGTCCTTAAGTAAAAATAATGATTTCACTGTGGTGGTTTTGTTTATTCCACATTAGGTTTGTCTCATTGATGAGATAATTGCTGCAACAATTTTGATCAGTGTTTCCTTTTTCTTTATTACCATTTTCATCTGAAAGGTAAAACAACATGATACTGTACATAATGTACAAATGATCATTTATTTTAATGTTATCACAGTAAAGGTTTCTAATTAATTAGTGCTTTTCTATCCTGCATTTTTATTTTTTCTCTTGAAATCATAATAGCAGCACCATGGCCAAGTGGCAATTTAGTAGTAACTAATAGTATTCATAGGATTTTCAGTTATTGTGTCATACCCCAAGCAAATGCTGCACTTTGAGCAGAGCCGCTGGACTCCTAGGTATCCCATCTTTCCTTATTGGACACTTGGGAAACTATGATTTGTCTGCCTTTCTGGCAGAGCATTCAACGACACCCAACCCAGGAGTTATTATATAGACAAGTTGATGGAGTGGGTAATATGTGCCAATGATTTGGAGGTGCTGGTGTTGGACTGGGGTGGACAAAGTTAAAAATCACACATCACCAGGTTATAGTCCAACACGTTTATTTGGAAGTACAAGCTTTCGGAGCGCTACTCCTTCGTCAGATAGCTAGTGGGGTAGGATCATAGGGCACAGAATTTATAGCAGAAGATCAAAGTGTCATACAACCTAGATTAAAGATTAAATCTTTAATCATTTGGAATGGGTTGCAGGTTCCAATTCATTAATTTGTAAATCCCAGAACTTGTTTCAAGTGACATTCCTGAGAATTAAGGTTTTTATACAAAAAAGTGATATATACAAAAAAAGGTATGAGGTCAGAAAGGTGTACTTCCAAAGCTTGTACTTCCAAATAAACCTGCTGGACTTAAACTGGTGTTGTGTGATTTTAATATGTGTTTCGATACAGAGAAATGTGAGATGATGTATTTTGGTGAAACATAGAATTAGACACCATATTTATGTTGTCTTTCAAAGTAGGATGTAGGAGCAGAGGGACTTGGTGTGTCTATATGTGCATGAACATTGAAAGTGGCAGGACAGGTAGAGAGACCAGTAAGTAAAACATATGTTATCTTCAGCTTTATTAATAGGAGCATAGAGTACAACTTCAAGGTTTCACCTGGAGTTCTGGGTGTCACATCATAGAGAGGATGTCAATGCATTGGAGAGAGTGCAGAAGCAATTCACCAGAGAATTTCCAATGATGAAGAACTCCAGTTGTGGGGATCAATTGAAGAAGTTGGGACTGTTCTACTTTAAGAGAAAAAGGCTGAGAGGAGATTTGATAGACTTTTCAAAATCACAAATGGGCTGCTTGGAGTAGGTAGGGAGAAACTGTTCCCATTCGTAAAAGTAACAAGAATAAGAGAGTGTAAATGTAAAGTGATCTGCAATGAAGCAAGAGTGAGTGAGGGAAAAATTTTTGACTCAGTGAATAGTTGGGAGATAGGGGGTTTGACCCCAACTTTGGAAGTCCTGACTTTTCTGTTACCGATATTGAGGTTGGAATAACGGGAGATTTAATTATGGCCCATGTTTTAAATAACAAAGTTCCCAAGATTTTTTTCATGGTTTTGAAATGCAATTTGAGCAGTTCTCCCAGCTGCTTGCTTCCCTCACAATACCTTGAAGCAGTTTCCAAAATATAAATGGTTACAGTGGAGAATGGGGAAAAGTAACTAATCCAGAATTTCATACGGTCTTTGGAGGGAAAGTAAGGAAGCTCATACTTGTACATTTTCAGAAAACTCTGTGCCTCTCTGATTCTTTTCTACCGCTCTGCTTCCTTCCCCATGCCCCCAACACAACTGAATATGAGCAAATGTGAATCAGTTATAAGCCTTGTGTTGACATTGCATTCTTTGGTTGTTTTAAGTACCAAACTATGACAGTCTCTGCGTCTGACTTGAAGCACCTCAAGACTGATACTAACAAAGGACACCCGGTTGCTTTAAGAGAAAAGTAGTGTAAATGCTAGAAATACTAGATTTGCTAAAAAATACTCTGAATACATGGAGCAACTGTCGAGAGAAAAACAGAATATTCAGGTTAGTGACGCATTGCCAAAATTTGCAGTTATAGAGTCATAGAGATGTACAGCATGGAAACAGACCCTTAGGTCCAACTCATCCATGCTGACCAACTCTCCCAACCCAATCTAGTCCCACCTGCCAGCACCTGGCCCGTATCCCTCCAAACCCTTCCTATTCATGTACCCATCCAGATGCCTTTTAAATGTTGCAATTGTACCAGCCTCCTCCACTTTCTCTGGCAACCCATTCCACCCTCTGCGTGAAAAATTTGCCCTTTAGATCTCCTTTATATCTTTCACTTCTCGCCCTAAACCTATGCCTCTAGTTCAGGACTCCCCCACCCAGGAAAGGGACCTTGTCTATTTATCCTATCTATGCCCCTCATGATTTTATAAACTTCTATGAGGTCACCCCTCAGTCTCCAACGCTCCAGGGAAAACTGAAGTTATAAAATCATGTTTTAAGTCAAAGGTCACCTGATTTACTGAGTGGACTGAAGTACGGTATAAGTTTTAAAGGCTGACAATGGTATCTTCAAGTGGCCTATATAGCAGATCTCAAATGACTGAACATGTATAAATTTTTACCTTGTGAATCACAAAGCTATCAAAAAGGAATCATACTTTTCTGCAGGTAACCCATTAAGACATGTATTTTAAACAAATGTGAATGACCCATCCTCTGAACTCCTCACAGAAATCTAAACATAATCTGTTTTTACTGGAGGCTGTGGACTGAACTACTAAACTTGATTACTCTAAACATTGGACCCTGGCTGGGGAGAGGCTGACAAATCTTTGTAAGCAATGAAGTTTCTGCAGTTTGCTATGTTCATATTAAAAATAGACAGGGGGCAGGAGGCTGAAAGAACACAACAAGCCAGGCAGCAGAGGGATGCTGCCTGGTTTGCTCTGTTCTTCCAGCTTCCTGCCTGGCTATTTTAGATTCCAGCATCTGCATGCTCTAATGATCATATTAAAAAGCTGGATTGTTTGTGTATGGAGATCATGTGATAGCAAACATGAATCATTTGTGTTTCAAAAAGACACTGCTTTTCCAAAGTCAAGAGTCAGGCAGAACATGAATGTGTAACGGCAAGAAGAGAGCCATGGTCACCATCTTGCTCTTGCCATTCTACAAGAATATACCTGACCTGCTGTGTTTCTTCAGCATCTTAATTTGGAATGAAACCTTTGTTGAAACAAAGCTAATTCTGTGCAGATGCATATGTGCAAAATGCAAAGAATTGAATATGTTAAAATGGTACTTAATTTGCTTTTTTCCCAAACTCAAGTGGTTAACCAAGAGGAAAATAATGTCAGATGAGAGAAGTAGTTGACATTTACAAATGCTGCCAGCAATGATACTAACAGAAGAAGTGCCTAAGATTCTGCAGTAAAGTCATGTGAAACAAAAGGGAGTTGCAATTCAGTTTAGCATAGCAGTAATAGGAAATTTGAATATACATGAAAAGATTGGAACAGGATAGTCAGTAATGAAGCAAAACAGTGTCAAAACAGCTGCAGCGGGATATCAGAAGAAGCTAATGATATTGAAAAAGAAATTTGCTGGCATATATAGTGGTAGATGGCTAGATTGGAATCGTGTCAAGATGGAAGTAGATAGTTCAAACTTTAAAAGAAGTACAATAAACATTTGTTTTTTTAAACGTCCTTGGAATTAAGGATGACTTGCTTCTACTGTTTCCATAGATTCTTGTTTGGCTGCTAAGTCCAATGCATAATCTGCAGACTTATTACACTCAGGACAGGTATATTGATGAGTTATTTGGACATTGATATGCATAATAATGTAAGAGTCTTTCTCATCAAAAATGAGAAAATGCAGCAAAAATATTTTTTTCAAAACCTAAATCCAAGGAAAGAAGCAGTAGGTCCTGTTCAAAAAGATTGAATGTATGATGATAGAAGGCCCGTAACTGATTTGCAAGAAACAAAGTTAACTGGAGCGGTAAAATGCAGTAAACAATTGTATCGTTATCAATGACTATCCACGTGTATCTTTTTATTTTACTTAATAGCACAAAGCAGCTGCACTGTTGATGGGTGAATTTTCCCAGGCCTCAAATGACCAGGGCAATGGCAAGTCAATTTGGAAAAAATATAGTGAGAATAGAGAAATGAGATTTTCTATGTCGAGAAAAAAAAGTTCAGTTTTTCACCTAAGGTTTTAATGACCAAATCTGCAAATCTTGTCAGTGAACAGTTGGAACCTATTTGTATGCATTCACATCTCAATACTGCCGATCCTGCCTCATTTATATGCAGTTTGTTATTAATGGTGGCAATTCCCGACATGAAAATCTGAGTGGGTATCAGGCAGCTGAAGCTCGCCAGCATTTTCTCCAGGCTTCCATCTAGGCCAGGATTCCCCAATGCCTCAGGCTATATGCATGGTCAGCAACCACTGCATCCTCTGTCTATGGAGGTAGGCATCATCATAGCACATTTGGAACTCCATTATAATACATTTCAGTACTTCGTACTGTACATTGGAAATCACCAAAAACTTTCCATTTCAAATCTACTGCCAAATTATTTTGTGCACAGAGACAGAGGCACCATCTCTTGTGTTAGAACAGGCTTGTTTTCTTAATGCTCACTCACTTTGTAATTGCTTGGATGCTCAGAGCATCTCTGCCTTGCTTTTTAGTGCAGACAGATAGTTAGGCAACTGTCTTTTTTTGTAACAGTGGATAGTTAAGAAGGACCGTTGTCAGTCAGGGAAGGTGTTTAGGTGTGTTGAGTGTGTGAGTAGGAAGCACAGAGAGTAGGAATGATCAGTAGAGTGGGGAGAGTGGTGTGGATGAGAGCCATTGAGGGAAGATACAAAATTGGCTCGACAGTAAGAGAGAAAGGGTCCTCCTAGAAGGTTGCTTCTTGGACTGGAGGCTCGTGACCAGCAGTGCTCCACAGGGATTGATGCTGGATCCATTTTTGTTTGTAATTTATAGTAACGATTTGGATGAGAATTTAGGAGACATGATTAGTAAGTTTGCAGATGACACCAAAAGTGGTGGTATGATCGATAGAGAGGAAGGTTGCCTAAGATTACAAAAAGATCTTGATCAATTGGGACAGTGTGTTGAAAAGCGGCAGATGGAGTTTAATTCAGAAAAGTGCGTGGTACTGTATTTTGGGAAAACAAACAAGGACAATGGTAATTAATTAATGGTAAGGCCCTGGATAATGTTGTCAAACAGAGACCGAGGGGTTCAGATGCATAGCTCTTTGAAATTTGCATCTCAGGTATACAGGATGGTTAAGTGTTTCGCATACTTGCCTCTATTGCTCAGAACATCGAGCAAAGAAGTGGAATGTCATATTGCAATTGTACTAGATATTGGTGAGGCCATTTTTGGAATACTGCGTACAGTTCTTGTCGCCCTGCTAGAGGAAGGATATTATTAAATTGGACAGGCTTCAGAAAAGATTTATCAGGGTATAGCTGGGTCTGGACGGTTTGAGTTATAAAGAGAGACCGGGCAGGCTGGGACGTATTACACAGGAGCGTAGGAGTCTTATGGGAAATTTGGTTGGCATGGACGAGATGGACCAAAGGGTCTGTTTCCATGTATGAAACTGTGACTCTAACGTGATAGATCACGAGCCTCAGTGGGAACTGGGTCGAATGATAGAGTTAATGAGATGGCAGAAAGAAGATGGTGCTATTCATTGTTACGATGGACAGAAGGTTATTCATGTTAACTTTCTGAGATTACATTGCACGTTCCTGCAGACAATAGACACTGCAGTGATGCAAGTAGATAATTTAGACAAGACTGGCCGAGTCTGACATAGTATTCATCTTGGTTTTAAATATGACACCTATGAGGTGAGGCATGCAAGATCCTAGCACCAATGAGCATTTTGTCCCTGCAGAGCATACTATAAAGTGAGAGTAGCGTCCTTAAGATGTGAGATGGATAAGGAAAAATTGCATGGTGAAAGTTACTAAGTCTAGAAAACCTCCCTGAAATTGACACTGAACCAATTTTTCAGAAAATTTAACTGTAAATGTTGACACTTAACAAGACAAAAGATTGTGTCACCAACTTTAGTTGGGTGGTTAAAGAAGTGTTCAGGCATAATTTTTATCCAGTGATAATTTCAGCTTCCACTAACATTACACAGATGCACAAAGTCTTTGTCTTTTGCTATGTGATCTTGCTTTTTGCAAATTGGCTGCCATATTTGCCAATGCATTAGCATTCATAGCACATAAAGCACATCAGAATGTTTTGAAATGTGATAAAATGCTATTCTTTTCCCTAGGGATATGCACAGCCAATACATTCACGTAAGTCTTGTCCACAAAAAAAGCATTGGGAAGCAGAGCAATGTTTTTGTATGAGCTTGAGCATTTTTAGATTCTCATAAATTTGAGTGATATCACACCTGACAGTTCGTCGTGAAACAACACTCAACTTTTCTGTAATTACAATTTGCAGTGCAATACTCATTAGTCTTTTGCTCTGACTATCCCCCAATGATTCAGAACTTGACACTGGATATAAGTTGTGTGTTAACTATATAGGAAGCTACATTATCAATTGACAAGTTTATTATTAGCAGTCATTCTTGAGATTTGAAAGCTGTGTATCTGCCTGATTCAAATGCATACAAATTACCTGAAACCGCAAGAAACATTTTTTTGTATATTCATATTTTAATTTCAGTGCTTTTTATAGTAGTACCACTGTGGCACTGATTCCCTCGACAGATCTTTCTCTTGGCCCTAGAGTGTTAATACATTGTCATCTTGCAAGCTCTTTAATACATGTCCTTGATGCTCACTTAATCATTGGTGGCTTTCTTGTCTTCCCATTTCTGTCATCCTGTTATGAATTTTAAAGTATAACTTTGAGCAGTGTAAAACAGTACTTGCATATATTCTGGATCTAGGAAGCATAGCTGTAACAAGCTATGTATTGGAATATAAAGTATTTTGCTATTGAACTGAGAGCGGTGATGAACTAATAGGGCATCAAATGATGCCCAGTAAAGCAGAGAACTGCTGTTTAACCATTTTGATGTTAAAACACTTAACTTATTGTAGTACCTGAACTGTAACCTAGCAGATTTGTACTTTTTTTATTTAGGTTTTACACGTAATAAAATTGTGACAACATGCTGCATTTCAAAAACAATCACCATAGGTTTGATTATTAGCTCCTATTAATAAACAAATAATATATACAGCACTAGTCACTGATTTCACCATTGTAAGTATTTTCATCTAACATCCTGCTAATTGTAAGGAAGTAGCTACTATGAAATGGGCTTACATTTCTACATGAGCAGCATGAGTGATATATTCAGGGACACGGGAGAAGAATGTTCTGGCCCCATAATGAAGTTGTGATTGCAATAAAAGTATAAAATTCTTTTCGTACATGGGAATCAAATCGAAGTTTGAACTTTAAGACGATTTTTAGAAATTCTGTATTTCTGCCAGTTATTTGAATCATCAGGGTAGTCACACATTTTCCCCCTACCACTCATTCTTTGACCACTAATAATCCTACTGTTTAGCTACCTCCTGAAGCCAGGTATTAGAGCATCAGTGATAGTTATATTTTAATTACATTAACACTCCTTTCAATACTAAAAGTAAAATACCACAAACTCTGTTTGATGTCTTTTCACAGAATGCATTTTAGTTTGGGAACTGAGTTTACGGATATCAATGCCCAGTCCATTGCTCCAAGCATTTTTGCTGTGATGCTTAATATGATTGCATCATCTGATGAATTTTGATATGAGTGGTACTTGCAGCACCATGCGTTGATATAAATGTTTTCCTTTACCGAGATTTCTCACGTAGTCACAGAATAAATAGGATGGGAAGTTTTAATTATTAAAAATGGCTGGTGTACGAAAAGCCTTATGTTTTACCACACTGCTGTTTGAAAGTTTGTATATTTGTAGGCAAAAGTGGAAGGTGACCCCCAACTGAGTGCTGTTATTAATTGTTCAGAGATTTGTTTCCATTCTTCTTTGTATGCACATATATGGGTGTGAATGATTGAACAGAGGATTAGTGGAAACCCAAGAATAATCACTTTGCTGTAAACCCTATATAATGAAATACTGAAGTATATCAACTGTTTGATAATACATGTTAACTTCCAATATTGATTCATGATTTTATTGTTTTTAATCCAAGTTAAGTTTCCTCTCTTATGGTCAAGGATTAATTTAAAAGTTTATATAGTTTGAACTTGTAAGCTGGTTATTTGTGACTGTTGGAAGATTTGCATCTGTGGTGGCCAATCTTTTAGGTATGGTAGTTCCAAGCTCACCTTACACAGTCTGATTGGATTGAGTTACAGGGCATGCTCATACTGGCCAACTGTACTTTAGCATAACCTGGAGGTAATGTTACATCTGTTAGGGCTATAATGCAAGATCTCTCTCGGATCTTGATATCCTCTTTTTTGCTCATCACTCTTCAAGTTTGCTGTAAGCACTGAAACAATAATTGACAATAATTGTAGATCATTAAACTACTTGGATTTTCTAAACAGATGAATATAGAGAAATACCAATCAAACTGAATCTCACCATTTTTTAGCCAATTATAAAACTCCTCATAAGTGCAAGATGCATTATGAGAATATACACATTATCCCTGTTGTGGACTTTCTTAAAAGTTTTCTTGGTGAGTCGTCTGACTCTGCTGGCTGAGGATAATTAAGTTTCCACTGTTTAACCTTCATGATAAAGAGTTCCTCTGTTTCTCCTATCCTTTGGCTGGCTGACTTCCACATGTGTCTCAGTGTCCTTTATTCTGTTCAATGAATGAATTCAAGATTATCTGCCTGTTTGTGTTCTCAACCAGAAAGGTTGGCAATAAATCAGCTTCCTCTTGAACATCTTGCTTCTCTTTCTTGGAACTGTCTTTTTGAAATCCTGCTGTTCTTAAAATGAATATGGGGTACATTGTATGAATGAACCTGAGATGAGAGAACTATCCATCAGTAATTAGTTTCATGTAGACTGTCAGCTGTATATTGCACAAATTGCTTCTTTTGCCCCTTCAATACCTGAATTCGCCATGTTTTTAAAAAAAAATTAAAACTATGCAAAGCACTGGTTGATTCCACAGCCGATGAATCACACCTAAACTCTGCATATCCAAGCCAATCCTTTCCGCATCCAATCGTGACTAGTAGTGGACAATTAAACAATCCATTGCAGGAGTTTCCACAAATATCCCCAGCCTCAATAATGGAGGAACCCAGCACATCAGTGAGAAAGAGAAGGCTGAAGCATTTGCAAAATCCTCAGTTAGAAGTGTTGACTGAATGATCCATCTCGGTCTCCTCCAAAGGTTCCCAGCATCCTAGATGCCGGCCGGTCATTAGCCAATTGGATTCACTTCACATGATATCAAGAAACGGTTGGAGACACTGGATACTACAAAGACTGAGAATTCAGACAACATTTGGCAATATGACTAAAGATATATACTCCAGAACTTGCAGTGTCTCAAGCTGTTCCGTTATAGCTACAACAATAGTATCAACCCAACAATTTGCAAAATTGCCCAAGTATGTTCTGTATACATGCAGGGTAAATCCAACCCAGACAAATATTGCACTATCAGTCTACTGTCAATAATCAGTCACCAGGTGGAAGCAGTTATCAATAGTGGTATCAAACAGCACCTGTGTAGAAATAACTTGTTAGAATGTATTCTGACAGGGTCTCTCAGCATCTGACCTCAAGCCTGAGAATTCAGCCTTGGTTTACAGGTCAGCAATCTGGAGCAATTGAAAGTATGTAGACCATCAATGCAGTTCAGTTTATCTATGGACTTTGTAGTGGACAGGTCAGTTTGTATCAAATTACCTATTATTTGCCTTAATTAATATTTGCATTCTTTTGATTTGATCAACATTTTCCTAAATATTTGGAATCAGTGAAAAAAAAGCTTTTCAATTATTTGGATTCTGAGTAATCCAAGATGGAGGATGGGAAAAATTTCTGGCTGTAACAGTTGCTCCTTTTTTGAGGCATTTTAGGTGTTGAAGGTGATTTTCTCGAATTCCAGGAGCAGCAATTACTGTTTAATTTGGTGTTGTATTGTTTTGAAACTTTGGAGAAAAAAAAAGTCAAAACAACAGTACTCTAAAAGGGAGAATAACAGACAAAGGAAGCATATGGTGAGGTCAGTGCAGGAGAGAGAGAAAGAAACCTACATTGCTAACTGACAGAGTTAGCAGTTACTGCCTTTGATGTTGAACACATGTATCGCTGGACATCGGAGTGCATCTGGGAAAATTAAAAATCAATGAAATTCACAACTGATCTTGGAGGAACCTGTTTGGCAGAGGTTGCAGCACAGAAACAGATAAGTGGATTTCAAGCATGGCCTTAAAATAAGTCTGCAGTAGTGAGTAGAGAGAGTTCTTTCTTGATTATATGTTTTGTTGAGCTATGTCTCTTGATTAAACTTAAAATATAAGCCATAGGTATTAATTTAACCTGGAGCAATGTTTTTTAGATGAATAAGACAGTGTTATTTTCTGGGTCTGTAGAAAATAGCCCTTACTAGAGTGATATGGTGGTCTTGTCAGATGTGGGAGTTTAGGGACAGTTTACGGGTTACTGAGGATTATATCTACAATAAATGCCATTGGTTGTGAATCCTATCAGATCGAATGGATCTGTTGGAGAGGCAGTTAAAGGCAATGAGGAATTTACAAGAGCAAGGAGATGTGATGCATGGCAATTATAGGAAGGGGAGGGTGGGGGTGGAAGTCTCAGATCCAGTCACATAGATGGGTTAACTCCAGGAAAGGTAAGAGAGGTAGGCAGGTAGTGCAGGAGTCTTCTGTGGCCATCCCCGTTTCAAGCAAGTATGTTGTTTTGGAAAATGCAGGGGGTGATGGATTCTCAGGGGAACGTAGTACGAACAACCAAGTTTATGGTATTGAGACTGACTCTAATGTAATGAGAAGTATGTCGGGTTCTGAGTGATTGATTGTGTTAAGGGACTTTCTAGTCTGAGTACAGACGGATGTTTCTGGGCCAGCAGCGAAAAATCAGAATGGTGTGGTGCTTCCCTGATGCCAGGATCAAGGATGTCTCGGAGAGGGTGCAGAATGTTCTCAAGGGGGAGAGGGGCCAGCAAGAGGTCATTGTACACATTGGAAACAACGACATTGGAAGGGAAAAGGATGAGATTCTGAAGGGAGATTACAGAGAGTTAGGCAGGAATTTAAAAAGGAGACCCTCTAGTGTAGGGATTATATCTGGATTACTCCTGGTGCTATGAGCTAGTGAGGGCAGGAGTAGGAAGATAGAGCAGATGAATGCATGGCTGAGGAGCTGGTGTATGGGAGAAGGATTCACGTTTTTGGATCTTTGGAAACTGTTTTGGGGTAGAAGTGACCTGTTCAAAAAGGAGGGACTGCATCTAAATTGGAAGGGGAGATATACTGGCGGTGAGATTTGTTAGAGCTGCTCAGGAGGATTTAAACTAATGGGGTGGGGGTGGGGGGGTGGGGAAGAGAGAACCAAGGAGATAGTGAGGAAAGAGAGCAATCTGAGACTGGTACAGTTGAGAACAAAGGAAAATTCAGCAGGCAGGGACAAAGCAGAGAACAAGGTAGGACTGATAAATTAAACTGCATTTCTTTCAATGAAAGAGGCCTAACAGGGAAGGCAGATGAATTCAGGGCATGGTTAGGAACATGGGATTGGGATATCACAGCAATTACAGGAACATGGCTCGGGGATGAAAAGGATTGGCAGGTTAATGTTCCAGGATACTAATGCTACAGGAAGGAAAGAAAGGGAGTCAAGAGATGACGGGGAGTGGCCTTTTTGATGAGGGATAGCATTACAGCTGTACAGCGGGAGGATATTCCCGGAAGCACATCCAGGTAAGTTATTTGGGTGGAACTGTGAAATAAGAAAGGGATGATCATCTTATTGGGATTGTATTATAGACCCCCTAATAGTCAGAGGGAAATTGAGAAACAGATTTGTAAGGAGATCTCAGTTCTCTGTAAGAATAATAGGGTGGTTATGGTAGGGGATTTTAACTTTCCGAAAATAGACTGGGACTGCCATAATGTAAGGGTTTAGAAGGGGACGAATTTGTTAAGTGCGTACAAGACAATTTTCTGATTCAGTATGTGGATGTATCTACTAGAGAAGGTGCTTTCGAAAGCTGATTGGGGGCAGATATTCGCAGGTAAAGGGATGGCTGGAAAATGGGATAATGAGAATCCAGAGAAAGTATATTCCTGTTATGGTGAAAGGAAAAGCAGGTAGGTATAAGGAATGCTGGATGACTAAAGAAATTGAGGTTTTGGTTAAGAAAAAGAAGGAAGCACTTATCAGGTATAGACAGGATAGATCGAGTGAATCCTTAGAAGAGTATAAAGGTAGTAGGAGTATACTTAAGATAGAAATCAGGAAGGCAAAAAGGAGACATGGGATAGCTTTGGCCAATAGAGTTAAGGAGATTCCAAAGGGCTTTTACAAATATATTAAGGACCAAAGGGTAACTCGGGAGAGACTAGGGCCTTTCAAAGGTGAGCAAGGTGGCCTATGTGTGGAGCCACAGGAGATGGAGAGAGATACTAAATGAGTATTTTGCATCAGTATTTACTGTGGGAAAGGACATGGAGATATAGAAAGTAGGGAAATAGATAGTGACACCTTGAAAAATGTCCATATTACAGAGGAGGAAGTGCTGGATTTCTTGAAATGCATAAAAATGAATAAGTCCCCAGGACTTGATCAGGTGTGTATCCTAGAACTCTTTGGGAAGCGGGGGGAAAGTGATTGCTGGGCCTCTTACTGAGATATTTATATCATCGATAGTCACAGGTAAGGCACCAGAAGACTGGAGGTTGGCTAACGTGGTGCCACTATTTAAGAAAGGTGGTAAAGATAAGCCAGGGAACTATAGACAAGTGAGCCTGATGTTGGTGGTGGGCAAGCTGTTGGAGGGATTCCTGAGGGGTAAGATGTACATGTATTTGGTAAGGCAAGGACTTTCCAAATTAGGGATAGTCAACATTGCTTTGTACGTGAGAAATCATGTCTCACAAACTTGAGTTCTTTGAAGATGTACCAAAGAGGATTGATGAGGACAGAGCGGTGGATGTGGTCTATATGGACTTCAGTATGGCATTCGACAGGGTTCCCCGGGAGACTGGTTAACAAGGTTAGATCTCATGGAATACAGGGATAACTAGCCATTTGGCTACAAAACTGGCTCAAAGGTAGAAGTCAGAGGGTGGTGGTGGAGGGTTGTCTTTCAGACTGGAGGCCTGTGACCAGTGGAGTGCCATAAGGGTCGGTCCTGGGTCCACTACTTTTCATCATTTATATAAATGATTTGGATGTGAGCGTAAGAGGTATAGTTAGTAAGTTTCCAGATGACACCAAAATTGGATATGGACAGCGAAGAAAGCTACCTCAGTTTACAACAGGATCTTGTTCAGATGTTATCAATGGGCTCAGAAGTGGCAAATGGAGTTTAATTTAGATAAATGAGAGGTGCTGCGTTTTGGGAAAGCAAATCTTAGCAGGACTTATACACTTGATGATAAGGTCGGAGGGAGTGTTGCTGAACAAAGAGACCTGGAGTGCAGGTTCATAGCTCCTTGAAAGTGGAGTCACAGGTAGCTATGATGGTGAAGAAGGCGTTTGGTATGCTTTCCTATATTGATTAAGAAAATAGGGTACAGAAGTTTGGAGGTCATGCTGCGGCTGTTGGAATATTGCATGCAGTTTTGGTCTCCTTCCTATCGGAAAGATGTTGTGAAACTTGAAAGGGTTCAGAAAAGATTTACAAGGATGCTGCCAGGGTTGGAGGATTTGTGGTTTAGGGCGAGGGTGCACAGGCTAGGGCTGTTTTCCCTGGAGCGTCGGAGGCTGAGGGGTGACCTCATAGAGATTTATAAAGTCACGAGGGGGATGGATAGGATAAATAGACAAAGTCTTTTCCCTGGGGTGGGAAAGTCCAGAACTAGAGGGCGTAGGTTGTGGGCAAGAAGGGAAAGATATAAACGACACCTAAGGGACGTTTTCACTCAGAGGTTGTATGGAATGAGCTGCCAGAGGAAGTGGTGGAGGCTAGTGCAATTGCACCATTTAAAAGACACCTGGATCGCTATATGAGTAGGAAGGGTTTGGAGGGATATGAGCCAGGTGCTGGCAGGTGGGACTAGATTGGTTGGAATATCTGGTCGGCATGGATGAGTTTGACCGAAGGGTCTGTTTCCATGCTGTGCATCTGAATGACTCTAATTATGTTATTCGTTGCTGTGGCTGGATGCTTGAGTGGCAAAAGCATAGGACTGAAATTCTCAATTGCTCTCAACTGTTTTCCAATTCCCATTTGACAGGTGGATAAATTTTAATTATATTGTTCCTTGCTGTATTTTTTTTAAACACACATGCATTTGAAAATCCTTTCAAGTTTAAACCAGTGAACACTTTCAGAAAGATTTGAATAAGTTCAAAATGTTATATTTTTCAGGAAGGTGCTTCTGCTCGAAAGGCTCAGACTCCTGCTGTTCAACCTGTCCCAAGACCAGGTAAAACATATTTAATACATTTATTTAGATGAGTTTGTGCTAAGGTATGAACTGTGACTCCTATTTCATAATGCTGTCTCCATTCTGTTTCTGTTCACTAATACTATTAACATAAATAACTGAAAAAAAGGTTTAAAATAACAATTTGTTACTACTAGAAAGAGAGGAATAGCTTAATACTTGTACACAGTACAAACAAGTTGTATTGAGATAAAATCACTCTGAATATGCTGATGTAATAACAGCATTCTAATGCTGAAATTGGAATTCAGCCATTTATTAATAACAATGCTCTGCTGTTATATTTTCATCTGCACAATGATCTTTGCTTCCTGTTAAACACTCAGTTAAATTAACAAAGTATAAATATATTAAGTATGTAATTATTTGCAAGCAGAAAAATGTCTTTCCTGTATGTTTGTGCGTTTTGATATAATCTCAGAATATATTATTCTATTGTTCCAGTTAATATTTCATTTTGGTCGTTTATCCTTTGAATTGTTGAATGCTTCTTCAAAAGAAAGATCGTAAAGAGGAATGCAGGAATAGCAATGTCCTTGAGAAGATTGCAGTTTGTGTTCACAAGATCTTTTGAATTGATCATTTTCCCATGATCTACTTTATAGAAATTCCATTGCCTTATTTCAAAAGTACGGTTAATGCTGGATTCTCCTCTGTTTGCACTTTGAATCTTGTTTTCACTTCTGTTAGTTATGTGCAGAGTAATTTAAATTTTGTATATATTGACTGTTGCAACCCATCCTACCTATTATGATCAATAGTCTATTTCAGTACTACCACATTTAGTTTTTATGTGCATGCATACAATACTATGTTATGTATATCTCACCTTGAATCCACATAGTTTCTTACCTTTGGCCAGATCTTGGTATGGTTATCTGAGGTGTAATTTTGAGGTATTAGAAGAAAGGCATTTAGTACTTGTATGGTATACTCCAGTTACTAAGAGCATTATGTATCTGATGGCTACGATAGAATTAATTAAGAAAGAATGATACCAAAATGTATTTTCAGGAATACAGATTGTTCTGCTATAATGCAGAATAAGAAGTTTCGTGAATGTGAATTTGCTATAACACGATTGATGAATTGCAGACACTTTTTCTAAAGCGCAAACTTTTAAGCCTATGTTGGTTATTGCGCAGTTCCGGCCCAATAGTTTAAATGGTGCTGCTATTAAGTGATTTTCTTGTAACGGGATTGCAATAGGTCAGAGCCAGGAGAACACTGCCAGAACCAATGTTATAGCAGAACCAGCTGTATTAGAGTAGTTTGACCACTTCGTGTTTTGTAACTTTTGCATTAATAACTGAAGCGTTGTGCAATATGTGGAAAGCTGCAATAACAAATGATATAAACCAAATCATGACTTTTTTGTAAAATAGATGCATTGGCTTAAAGTAAGGAAAGGTCACGCTAGGTTTGATTTTCCTTTTCATTCTCTGCCGAATATTGAAATTAGTAAAGCTAATAGGACAAGTTTGTGTTAATTACTATGATGTGCTAAACACAAATCTTATGGTGTTTCAGTAACATTTTAACAGCAGCTCCACATGCTGTTTTGATTGTGTTTTGTTCAGAATCCTGCAGGCTAATGTTCTCTTGATGAATTCATAACTTAAAATCCACCAAATCACAAGTGACAGTAAAAACTAAAGTATGTCTTATTATGAAGGAAGGCAATACTTAGAAGATAAACTGATGATATATAAACTTGGACTATGCTGAAAAATACCTCGTGCGGGCAGCTAGTTAAATAGAAGAGTACTTTATGAAGCTGTTATTAAAAAAAAATTACATAGTCAGCAGAGTGCAATATTTTGATGTTTCTGATCCACACTTGATACTCCTATGCCCAGTAACTTTTAGAATAATTTCTCCATCTCTCTTTGTCACCTTAATTTCAAGAGATGCAGACTTAAATATTCATGGCTGACAACCGGTTTAGCCATTAATCATATTTAGTTGGACAAGTAAAAGCACTTCATAAGTTTTTTAGAACAAAATGTCTCCGACAAATACAACAAGGTCATGAATTTTGTTGCCACTAGGAGTGAATTTCCATTCAGCTCCCTTAGCTCCTTCTGTCTATTCCGTAACTTGCAAAAAAAGTAAATGTCCCCATTTATTTATGTACAGGCACATGATTACTACTTTCAGCTGTTTCTGATTTCCATCAAAAGACCACAACACATCAGAACAAAACTTGGGCCATTTAGCCCATCAAGTCTGCTCTCCCATCAAGTCTATTCCCCCATTCAGTCATGGCTGATAGGTTTCTCAGTCCCATTCTCCCACTTTATCCATGTAATCCTTGATCCCCTTGATATTCAAGAACCTGTCTATCTCAGTATTAAATATACTCAATGACCTGGCCTCCACAGCTTTCTGTGGCAATGAATTCCACAGATTCACCACACTCTGGCTGGCAAAGTCTCTCCATTCCAAAAAGGTCTTCCTTTTACTGTACGGCTGTGCCCTCAGGCACTAGTGCCTCCTACCAATGGAAACATCTTCCTGAAATCTACTGAGTCCAAACTATTCAGTATTCTGTGTGTTTGTTAGATTCTCCCCCCCGCCGACCTCATCCTTCTAAATTCCATCAAGTTTAGATCCACAGTCCTTATATGTTGCTTCTGTGATAAGCTTTTCATTCCTGGGACCATTCTCGTGTACCTCCTGTGAGCACGCTCCAAGGCCAGTACATCCATCATGAAATATGGGGTCCAAAACTGTGCACAATACTCCAAATATGGTATGACTAGAGCCTTATAGAGCTTCAGAAGGACATCCCTGCTTTTATATTCAAGTCCTCTCAAAATAAATGGCATTATTGCATTTGACTTCCTGACTACTGACTCAACCTGCAAGTTTACCTTGAGAGAATCCTGGACTAGAGCTCCCAAGTATTTTTGCACTTCAGACTTATGAATTTTCTTCCCATTTAGAAAATAGCCAGTCCCTCTATTCTTCCCACCAAAATGCATGACCTCGCACATCCCCAAGTTGTAACTCCATCTGTCACTTCATTGCCATTCTCCTAGCCTGTTTAAATCCTTATGCAGCCTTCCTGCTACCTGTCTCTCTACCTATCTTTGTATCGTTTGCAAACTGAGCCAGAATGCCCTTAGTTCCCTTTTCTAAGTTACTCATGTCTGTAAGGTCCTGACCCCTTTTTCCTACTAAGGTGGTTAATACTCAACTTTCTCTCCCAGGTTTGTTGGTATTATTATTGGTTCCCACTCCTCAGGAACTTTGCCATCGCTTTAAGTCTACATAATGATTACACCTAATTTAAAACAAACATCCTTGCACTGTCTCCTTTCTTCCTCTCCAACAACCACATCAGCTCCAACCTCCTCTTTTCTGTCAAGTCATTGAATGCATGTCTTCCTTCCAAATCCATGGATACTTTTCTTCGAACTCCCCCTTTGTTTCCCTCCAATCAATTTTCCACGACTGCCATAGCAACTTCTATCATCGTTACAAATGACTGTGGCAGTGGTGATCAATCCCTCCTTGTTCTTCTCAGTCTGTTTGCAGCATTTGATCAGGTTGACCAGATTATCCTTCTCCAACTCCTTTTGTTGTCCAGCTGGATATGTCAGCCTTTATCTTTGCACCTATCCAGTCAAACTATAAGAGTTATCTGCAGTGGCTTTCTACATTTGCATAATTACTTCTGGAATCCCTCAAATCTATATCCTTGCTGCACTTTTTAATCTTTGGCAGCTGAAAGCACAAAATAAAATCCAAGTGCTAGAAAACTTAGTGGTTCTGGCAACATCTGTGGAGAGAGAGAAACACAGTTAACATTTCTTGTCAAGTATAACTCTTCTTCAGAGAAATGCATGCAGTACTGTATATAATGTTAAAATTTGACCTTTTAGCACAATCCTTTTCAAACATATAGTTGTCAATGCTTGAGTTATCATAGTGTGCACATTAACAAATTTTAAAAAGCATTTTAAAATATGTAGTGTATTAAGTACAAAATAAATGTTTTACTAAAAGCAAATTGTTTTAGGAAGGTAATTTTTGTTTTGTATACTTTTTCAGTCTTGCTATTCATTCTAAAAACTTTAGCTAAATTCATTTTTTAAAATGCAGTCATATTTTGCATATAAAGATTGCAAATCAGTTAGCAGCCCTTCTTAGCTCAGTAAAAAAAAGAAAATTCTTGACATGATCGAAGATACACTGTTGAGAATTCTTTAAAGGCAATTTTGAGATGTCATGCCAAAAAAAAGCTGAATTTTTGCAGAGAAAAAATAAAAGGGTTTGTTGTTTGGACAAAACCTGCCATCTATAATGTTATTCATAAAAGTCTAACTGCTGCAGACTTTGAGTGAATGGCTTTGAGTGAAAAGAACAATGGAAAAACAGCATTATTTTTATATTTGCTGGTGTAAAATTATAACATTACTTTTTTCCCTCAAAATATCAATGTGTAACATTCTCTTGTATCCCTTTTATTCCATGTCTGCCATTTAAAACAACAGGTTTAATTAGTAAATTTTGAAGTTTTAATATTTATGAGGTATTACAATAGCAAAATTATTAAATTCCAGTTCAGACATTAGTCCTGTGATTTGAAAGTTGCAGCGAAGGATTGCCTGATGCACAGGCTCTTATTGAAACAAATTTTTGTTCTGTTAAGCACAAGCAGCCTTTTCCTGTCGTCAACATCATTATAAAAGCCCTCTAACTGAAGAGAGTTTCAATGTTTCCTTTTAAAAAGGTGGGATAAGAATGACTTGTTCATCATTGATTTTTTTGTCTTTTGCACTCCCTTTTCCATTACCCCATCATTGGAAGCATGCCTTGAGGTATCACTTTTCTTCAACTTTAAAATTCCTCTTCCAAGCCTATATTTTTGATCAAGCCTTTGACTCCCCCTGAGTTGTTGTCCATTATTTTGGTTATGCCTCTGAAGTGACTTGTGATGTCATGCTTCATCAAAAACACAACTTGTTGAATATGTCTCAGAGATATCTTTAGCAAGTGCCAGGATTAGGCATCACAAAACATAAATAAAGCACAAGATAAATGCAACTGAGGAAAGCTATTTGATGTCTCTTATATTATCCATTCAGAAAATCTCAACATTCACTTTCACCATGGCAACTGGTTGATTCTTAAACAGTCCCATTGTTTTTACTTCAAGTTTGTCATCTTCATAAGAACGTGCACATGTTGATTGCTTTCTTAGAAAAACTCATTCCGGATATTGTGCTTTACATTGTTTAGGTGAAAGTTTTTGCATTGTATCTTTTCCATGGTATTCAGTAGTTGAGTTCTCTGAAAAATTAACGTAAACTTGTATGACCTTTCCTTGAATCTCCACGCTCCAATGAATCAACCTCATGAATTTTGTCTGAATTTTTCCTTAACTTTTATGTTAAGAATCAGAACTGGCATAGTAGAAGAGACGATGGCTGAGTGCAGTTACTGATAGACTGTTAATCCAGAGATCTAAGTAATGTTCTGGAGTCCTGGGTTCAAATGCTGCCATAGGTGGAATTTGAATTCAATAAAAATCTGAAGTTGAGTCTAATGATGACCACGAATCTATTGTCAATTACTGGAAAAAAGCCATCTGGTTCACTGATGTCCTTTAGGGAAGGAAATTGCCATCCTTACCTGGTCTGGCTACATGTGACTTCAGACTCGCAGCAATGTGGTTGACTCTTAATTGTCCTCTGGCCAATTAGGGATAGGCAATAAATGCTGCCTAGCCAGCGACACCCTCCCTGAATAAATTTTAAAAAAATACACAAAATGCAATTTGACCCCAACATTACACACAAAATTGAGCATGACATTGTCCCCCGTTTTTCAGTTAAACATTTCCGTTGTGTGGTTCAGAATTCAATTTCTCTCTCCCATCCGAACTAAGTTAAAAAATAATCAAATGCTACCTTTTATCTGAAAAGAGCTACAAATAAAGAAGCAACATTTGCCATAGCTGCATAGTGTTATGGTTAAATTGTATTAGGAGTACTGTGCCCTTTTCTGGGTTACTCACCTCAGCAGACTACATTGACCTTGGCAGAGACATGGTATGGGTTCATCAGGATGCTACCAAGTCTGAATAGGTTAAATTCTGTGGACACATTGAGTAGGTGCATATTTCCCTGAATGTATTGTATTAACGAGTGATTTGACAAGAGGGTCTATAAAGAAACATAACTTTGAGCCAAATGATCAAGATGATGTCTGAAAGCTTTTTCTCTCACACTACAGAAAATCTCCCAATCAAATGGTGTTCAAACCAAACCATTAAAAATTTCAAAGGTCTTATTCATAGGATTTCGTTAGTAAAACATATGGAATGAATCCAATTAAATGAAATTAAAATGTGGATGATCTGTAATCTAATTGCATGGTGGAACAGGCCTGTGAAGCTATATGGCCTGCTCTTCTTTTAAACATATCACAGGAAGTAAGTAGCGCTTATCTTTGCATTTGTGAAATAATATAGTATGTTTCTCAAGCGTCTACATGCAGCACTATAGACTGTGGATGTACAGGTTTAAGCACACAATCTGCATAGGATTTAAAACATCTGAAAGCTAGATGAGTTACTACAGTGGTCAATGGGAATTTAACGACCTCACTGCTGACCTATTTTTGTTCTTAATGTTACATCTAGTTTAAACGGCGTTGATGTTACTCTGGGAGCCAAAAAAATCTATTCCATTCTCTTGCCCTTGAGTAGTGCATGGATCACAGACTTGGAAAAAATGAGAATTGGCAAAAGATTTCTTGGTTATTTTTTAGATGAAATTATATCTTTCTTTAAATCAAACAGGGCCAGTTTTTTTTTATTTTGTGTTCAAAAATAACCTCCTCTAAATGCTATTGTCCAGATATTTCAACAACGTAATAACAATTAGCATTTGGTGGTGGAATTCAGTCTATTAGGGCAAAAATTTTATATTGATTCTATGCTGAAGCTGCAGTGTGTGATACCTTGAAGTGTATGTAACTGATGGTGTCTGTGAATATTTATTGTGTTGCTATGGAAATATTCTGAACAGAAGTTATGTAAGACTTTTGAAAAACAAATGTAAATTTTTGAAGACAAGTTGTCAGAGATTGCTTTCGTTCACCTTCCAACACCTCACTCCACATAGGTGTTAATGAACATCCAGATGTAGCGTGGTTCATCTGTGTGTGACACTTCAAATTGTCTTTAATTGCTAAGTATGTGAAAAAAATTATCTTCTTGATTCCATTCCATTCCATTTTTGCTTTTCATTTCATTAATAGTGTAATTGCAGCAGGCTCAGGTTTAGGAAACGATGCATTCTCATACAAAGAAGGACTTTTCGTGTGATTTATTTGTGTCAAAATGAGCTGCAAAGCTTTATGAACTGAATTTGAAGAAAGTCATTTGAAACAGCACCATATGGGCTGAAATGAACTTAATGTTCTCATTTGTAAACATTTTAGTCTCTGATCGTTTGTAAACAGATCATTATCCCAAAAAGTCGGATCCCTCTTCTGCTGGTTCTTGTGCTCCATTGCTCTTACATAATTTCTAATGTTACAGAAGTCTAAGTAAAATTTCAGATTATACTTTGTGAATTGTTTTAGTTTAATCCATCATCATCAGTATGATTTTCAGTACAGCTGATTCACTTTTCTTGTTGCCTAGTTGGTACCCTGAACTTTATGCATGGAAAATATAGTGAGATATTTGTACGTATGAAGTGTTGGCGTGATTGAACACCATTGTACTTGAAAATAGCTGGATAGTTTTAAAAGGGAATTGTATTATAACAATGCTCATGGCTGTCTTTGTTGTACTTGTTGGGTCGTGCTCTACTTTCTTTATGAACATAGAGCTTCATCTTGTCTTGTTTTTTATACAGCTCTCTGCTTCTAGATACTTAATGCATTTAATCATATAGTTAGTCAGGATACATGTGGTAAAGCTTTCATTTCTTTTTAAGATTTTACTGGCCAAGCAATGATATATTTTTCTCAAGTTTTATGATGATGAAACATTTTCCAAAGCCAGTTGTTGCAGATTGCAAAGGATTTAAGGATGCAATTAGCAGAATGATTTGCTGTAATCTTCCAAAAATACCTCGACTAAAGAGAGGTGCCAGAGGATTATTGAGTGTCAAAAGTGACATTCTTACTCAAGAAAGCTTATAAGGACCTTTTCAATCTGGTAAATACAGACTGGTCACTTTAACGTCTGTGATGTTATGGTTTCACCAACAACAGTCATGAGAAAACTGAACAGGCGCTTCGAGAGATTGAGGCAAAAGTGAGGATTGCAGATTTCGCTGCTCCTTGGATGCTGCCTGAACTGCTGTGTTCTTCCAGCACCACTAATCCAGAATCTGGTTTCCAGCATCTGCAGTCATAGTTTTTACCTGCTGGAAGTCAGAGTCTAGATTAGAGTGGTGCTGGAAAAACACAGCAGGTCAGGCAGCATCAGAGGAGCAGGAAAATTGAAGTTTCAGGCAAAAACCTGATGAAGGGCTTTTGACCGAAACATCGATTTTCCTACCAATCGGTTGCTGCCTGACCTGCTGTTCTTTTCCGTCACCAGTCTAATCTAGACTTCGAGAGATTTGATTTAATTAAGGGCAGAGAGCACAGATTGTAAACTGTAGAAATTTGGGGAAGTAAAAAAAATTATTGATGAAAGAACTGAAATTGTGCTGCTGATATGAATTTTAAGAAAACAGTTGACCAATGCTGATTTGAAAAAAACAATGAGGCTCTGGAACAGCAAATTCAGTTTCAGCTTGGATTAAAATAAGAAGCTTGATGACCGAGTTGTGCTAAGTGCTTGTTTTTCATATTGAATGATGATAAACAGCAGTATCCCCCCCATTAACCCCAGGCTCAGTGTTAGGATCACTGCTTTTCTTGATATACGTAATGACTTAAATATAGCATAAAATTTCATAATTTGCACATGATACCAAACTGAGATTGCAGCAAATAGTGAGGATGTTATTGATTGATTGCAACAGGAGAAAAGGCTAACAGAAAGGATAGACATGGCAAGTAGAATTGCATGCAGAATGTATAACTTAGGTTGTTTTAGCAGAATGGATATGGAGAGAGAGATTTAGTGACTGTGCTCAAAAGAATAAAAGAACTTAGTAGTTCATTTGCATAGATCTTTGAAGTTGGCAAGGTATATTGACAGTTGTTAAGAATGCAGTGTCTTGAGCTTCTTAAACAGAGGTACTGAAAACAAAAAAGCAAAGGTATATCGAATGGTTAAATTCTCTGTTTCGGCACACTTTGAGTCTTGCATTCAATTCTGATTTTTATACTTTTGGAAAGAAGCAAAACTCTTTGAGAGGGTGGGGAAAAGACTTAAGCAAATAAATTGGGAAATTAAATTCCAAGGTTTTGTAGGAGAAGCTGGCTTATTCCCTTTGGGATAATCTAAGTTAAAGGGAGATCTAATAGAGGCATACAAAATTATGATCAATGTTGGTAAAGCAAAGAAAAGTTATTGTCAGCTGATGGTACACAGACTTGGGGAAATGATTAATTGAAGGTGTACAGCAAGATGAGGAAGACACTTCTTTTTTGCCGTGTGTGGCCTGGAGTGTGTTGCCAATAATCATTGTGGAAGCAAAGGTGATCAGTGTTTTAAAAGGAAATTAGACAGGTGCTTGAGAGATATAAACTTGCAAGTTAATAGGGTTAGAATGGATATATGAAATTGACTGCTGTATAAAACTTGATTAGCCCAGTGGGGTAGACAATGGTGCAATGATAATGTCATTAAACTAATGATCCAGATTCCCAAGCTAATATTTTGTGTCATTTATTTGAACCTAACCATGGCAAACGGTGAATATTAAATTTAGTAAATTTATGCAATAAAAAGGTAACCTAAAAGTGACCATGTAACCATTGTCAATTTCTACAAAAATCCTATCTGCTTCATTAATGTCCTTTTTAGGGAATGAAATTTGTCGTCCTTAATTCGGCAAATGTGTAACTCCAGACCCCAGACAATGTACTTGAATCTTAATTTCTGGGCAATTACAAATAGACAACAACTGCTGGCTGAGCCAACAATATCAAAATCTATAAATAAGTAATAAATTTTAAAATAGTCTCCTTCTGTGATATCAAATCCTTATGACTGCTTGTTGGTGCCTCAATTGAATGGAGAAATTATGTGATTTGAAACAACTTCTGTGATTGTTCGCTTTTAAATAGAAGTTCCAGTCACTGACAGAAGTGAAAAATTAGAACTAGATCACGAAGTTCTTCAGATAACTTCCAAGTGATTGATTCAACACATTATTATAGTGATACGCATGTCTTCCTTGCTTTGCATTAGTGATAATTAGCCATTAATATTCCAGGGTTCTACTATGTTGTAGAGCTGAGGTAATGACTAATAGGTTACAGATTTGATATCATTCACAATTGAAGCACCATAGCAATGTCAATTGAATGGCTGCTTCTGTCCAGGGCTCTGAAGACAGCAGTGGCACACTAATCAGTGTCTAATATATATGATCTGCAGTCTCCCTCATTCTCTAGTTCCTACCCATAATTAAGATCTACCATTTGTAGAAAGCTAGTGGTGTGTTAGTAATTGCACTGGGCTAATAAACCAGTCAAATGGGTCATTTGCAGGGTGACAAGGTGTAACGAATGGTGTGCCACAGGAATCAGTGCTGAGGCTTTTAGCATTTTACATTTTGTGTAAATGACTTGAATGAAGGGATCAAAGGTATAGTTGCTAAGTTTGCTAATGAAAGGTAAGTAGGAAAGTAAGTTGTGAGGGGGATACAGAGGCCACAAGGGATATAAATAGTTTGTGTAGTCACAGATCTGGCAAATGGAACTTAATGTGGGAAATATGAATCTCTCCATTTTGGCAAGAAGAGTAAACGGAAGGCGTGTAATCAAAATGGTAAATGATCACAGAACTCTGAGATGCAGAGTGATCTGGGTGCCGAGTGCATGAATCACTAATGTTTAGCATACAAGCACAGAAAGTCATTTAGGAAAGCTGTAGACTGCTGTTTATTGTGGGGAGGATTAAATTTTAAAAAAAGAGAGGTGATACTTCAGCTATATAGAATTGTGGTGCAACCACATCCAGGATACAGTGTACCGTATTGGCTTCCCTATTTAAGTAAAGATGTAAATACATTGAAAATAGTTCAGAGAAAGTTTACTAGACTAATACTTGGAAAGAGCAGATGTCTTTTGAGATAAGGTTGGTTAGGCTAACCAGGCCTATCTTCTTGAATTAAAAATACGAGGTGACTTGATTAAAACATGCAAGCTTGTGAGGGGCCTTGTTAAGATTCACACAAGAAGGGTTTCCCTCTTGTGTAATAATTTAGAACTAGGGTCACAGGTGAATTTTTTTTCCCCCCACGAGCTCTGAATCTTTGAAAAGCTCTTCCTGAAAATGTAGTGGAAGCAGTGTCGTTGAATATTTTTAAGGCAACGTTAAATAGATTCTTGATAAGTAAGGTCAGGGGCTGAGTAGAAATGTGGACCAGTTAGGTTAACTATCATCTTATTGAATGGTAGAGCAGGTTTAAGGGGCCATATGGTTTGCTCCTGACCCTAATTAGTATGTTTATATTTCTCTCTCAACCAACCTCTTAAAATTGGCTGTAAGGCATTATATTGGTGCTACGATTTGAAAGTTGCGATGCACTTACAGTTTGCACTTTGGAGTGGCACAGTGACTCGGTGGTTAGCAGTGCTGCCTCACAGCACCAGGGATCCAGGTTCGATTGCAGCCTCGAGTGACTGTCAGTGTGGAGTTTGCACATTCTCCCCATGTCTGCGTGGGTTTCCTCCGGGTGCTCCGGTTTCCACCAACAATCCAAACATGTGCATATTAGGTGAATTGGCCAAGTTAAGTTGCCTATAGTGTTCAGGGATGTGTAGGTTAGGTACATTTGTCATAGGTAAAAGTAGAGTTAAATAGATTCTTGATAAGCAAGGGTGTAAAGGGCAGGGGCTGAGTAGGAACGTGGACCAGTTAGGTTAACCATCATCTTATTGAATGGTGGAGCAGGTTTAAGGAGCCATGTGGTTTACTCCTGACCCTAATTAGACATTAATGTTCCAGGGTTCTACTGCTTTGTAAAGCTGAGGTAATAAACCTCCTGTAAAAATGCCATCCCTTATTCCCGATTCTTCTGCCTCAACCACATCTGTTCCCAGGATGACCAATTCCACCTCAAATCCCAGATGCCCTCCTTCTTCCAAGATCGCAATTTCCTTTCCTATGTGATTATTGATGCCCTCCAGTGCATCTCCTCCACTTCCCGGACCATCGCCCTTGAACACTACCCCTCCAACGCAACAAGGACAGAACCCCCCCCCCGGTCCTCACCTTCCATTCCACCAACCTCCACATACATTGCATCAGCCTCCCGCACTTCTGCCACCACCAAGCAGACCCCACCACCAGAGATATATTTGTATTGTACTCATATAATAATGAGTAATGATCTCATTGAAACATACAAAATTATTACAGGAATCAATAGGGTAGTTTCAGGAATGATCCTGTGTGATCTGGAGCAATGGAACAGTCTCCAAATTACTAATTAGCCATTTAAAACCGATTTATGAGGAGCAATCACAAAAGGTGATCAATTTTGAAATTCTCTGCCTCACGGGGTAGAAAGGTTCAGTTATTGAGAATGTTCAAGACTGAGATTGATTGATTTTTCTACATATTAAGAACATCAAAGCAGACAGGAATAGTGCAGAAGTGAAAGAGAAAATCAGCCATAACCTCATTAAACAGCAGAGCAGGCTCAAAGAACTGAATTCTCTGCTTCTACCTCTTCTGCTTCCTCTGTGGTTGGATGCACCGAGTCAGTTCTGAAGAATCCTCCTTTGGAAAATCACTCAAAAATCAGAAGATATGCATGTGTCGGAATTGGGATTTTTGATCCTGATCGGAAGATCAGTTATCTAGAGACTAAACAGAAACCACACTTGAAAGCTTCTGAAGTACTGACAAGTGTGAAAGCAAAGGCTTTTGGAACACTTTGTTCTTAGCAATATTGATATCTTTGTTTCATGTAGAGTTTGGATATTCATTCCTTTGGGAAACACAATGAAGAGCATGTAATCTGCCATTGTGTTTTCAGTATGCCAGAATGCTGCACTATTGACTGCTTACAATGACCTGCAAATATTTCTCTCAAAGTCCTTTTGCGAGGAATTTTTCTATCAGCGTTATTGTCAAGGCATGTTTCTTGTGCTTTAGTTTACCTGAAACATCCTCATCATTTCGGTAATGGGGCGACTAGAACTGTACACAGTATTCCAAATGTGGTCAAACCAAAGTCCGATACAACTGTAACATGACCTGCCAACTCTTGTACTCAATACCCTGTCCGATGAAGGAAAGCATGCTGTATGCCTTCTTGACCACCCTATCACCTTCAGAGTACAATAGATCTGAGCATCCAGATCTCTCTGTACATCAATTTTCCCCAGGGCTTTTTCATTCACTGTATAGTTTGCTCTTGAATTGGAGCTTCCAAAATGCATCACCTCCTATTTGCCTGGATTGAACTCCGTCTGCCATTTCTCTGCCCAACTCTCCAATCTATTTGTGTACCCTGCCAGTCACCGTCACTATCTGCTACTCCATCAGTCTTAGCATCATCTGCAAACTTGCTAATCAGATCACCTATACTTTCCTCCAGATCATTTATGTACCCAACACGGATCTCTGTGGAACACCACTGGTCACGGTTCGCCATTTTGAGAAACTCTCTTCCACTACTACACTCTGTCTCCTGCTGCTAGCCAGTTCTCTATCCATCTGGGTAGTGCACCAAGGACCCCATGCCACTTTCCTTTCTCCATCAGCCTACCATGGGGAACCTTATCAATTACCTTACTGAAGTGAGTTTGAGATGATTTGTAGCTCAGGTTGAGGTTCTGGATGTAGGTTGCTTGCTGAGCTGGAAGGTTCATTTCCAGATGTTTCGTTACCATACTAGGTAACATCTTCAGTGGGTCTCATTACCTGGACCTTATGTATTCTTCCTTATTCCTGTTAGTTAGTCTCACAATTTCACCAGTCACCCATGGTTCGCTAATCTTGCCATTTCTATCCCTTATTTTCACAAGGACATGTCCGTCCTGCACTCTAATCAACCTCTTTTTAAAAGCCTCCTACATGTCAAATGTGGATTTACCCTCAAATAGCTGCCCCCAATCCATATTCCCTAACTCCTGTCAAATTTTGCTACAGTTGGCCTTCACCTAGCTTAGCACTCTTCCTTGAGGACCACTCTCATCTTTGTCCATAAGTATTATAAAACTTACGGAATTGTTATCGCTATTCCCAAAGTGATCCCCTATTGATTACCACCTGGCTGGGCTCATTCCCCAACACCAGGTCCAGTATGGACATTTCCCGAGCTGGACTATTACATACTGCTCAATAAAACCCTCCTGGATACTCCTTATAAATTCTGCTCCATCTCGACTTCTAAGACTAAGTGATTTCCAGTCAGTCTTTGGAAAATTAAAATCTCCTTGCACTACCCCCCCCCCCCCCCCCCCCCCCCTGTTGTTCCAACATTTATCGATAATCTGTTTACACATTTGTACCTCTATCTCAGCTTGCTGTTGGGAGGCCTGTAATACAACCCCAGCATTATTACCACACCCTTCCTATTTCTGAGCTCTGCCAATATTGCCTTGTTGCTCGAGTCCTCCATAGTGCCCTCCTTCATATTGTGTAATCATCAACCAACATCTCTACTGCTGACCTTATGTTTCAGGGAAGGTCATTGACAAAACAGCTGAAGATGGGCCTAGGACACTACCCTGAGGAACTCCTGCAGAGTTGCCTTGGAGCTGAGTTGGCTGACCTCCAACAGTCATACCTTGCATATAGGAAGATAGTTATGATTCCAACTATCGAAGCGTTTGTCCCTGATGCTGATGATTCAAGTTTTGCTAGGGCTCCTGGATTCCATGCTCAGCTGAATGTGGCCTTGATGTCACAGACGATCACCTTTACCTTCCCTTCTTGCTTTTGTGGATTTTGCCCATGTTTAAACAAAGGCTATAACGAGATCAGGAGCTGAGTGGCCTTGATGGAACCCAAACTGGTTGTCTGTGAGTAGCTTGTTACTATGTAGGTGCTGCTTGATGTTTATGATGTTTATGATGCCTTCCATCACTTTACTGATGATCAAGAGTAGACCTATCGAACAGTAATTGGCTTGATTGGATTTGTCCTGCCTTTTTGTAAAGGACATACCTGGGCAAATTTCCACATTATTGGGTAGAGATGTTAGAGCAGCTTCATTAAGAAAGCGGCAAGTTCTGGAGCACAAACCTTTAGTACTATTGCCAGAATGTTGTCATGGCCCATAGCCTTTGCAGTATCTAGCATCTCTGAACATGTAGAATCAATTGAAATGGCTGAAGTATCTCTGTTGGTGACTACTGGAAGAAACCAAGATGGATCATTCACATGGTACTTTCGGCTGTAAATTGCTTAATGACTGAGTCTTGACAGCCCTCTGCAGTAAAGAATTCGACAGATTCACTACCCCTTGGGGTAAAGAATTCCTTCTTATCTTCATCTTAAATGGGAAGCCCCTAAATCTGTGATTATAACCCTTAGATTACTCTGCTTGGATGCTGCCTGACCTGCTGCGCTTTTCCAGCAACACATTTTTCAGCTCTGTTATGATTTTCCTAACAGCAGATATCAAGCTAATTGGCTAGTAGTTACCTTTTTGTCTCCTTTGCTTTTGAATAAGGCAGTCTTCCAGTCTTCTGGGACATTTCTAGAATCTAAGTATTCTTTGCAGTGCATTTACTTTCTCTGCAGTTACTTTCTTTAATATCCTCGGAGACAACCTATTGGGTCCAGGGGATTTATCAGCCATTAGCCGCATTACTTCACTTAGTACATTTTCTCTAGGGATATTTTTTGTATGTATTGCTTTAGCCCCTTGATTATTTCTGGAATGCTAGTATTGTCCTCTACCAAGAAAACTGATGCAAAGTATCCGTTATGTCATTGCCTGTTCTCGCTGTATGTAATTATTCTTCATTTAGTACAGTTGTTCCCAAACCTTCTTTCCCTTACTCAATCTGAATGCAGTATTCTCCATTTGTTGTGTTCTGTAGTGTATCTTTTAATCTGAGATCATTTACTAAATCTACCTCATGACACATTATCAAATCCAAAATAACCTGATCCCTGGTTGGATCCACTCCATACATATGGCGATAATAAATCAATAAAAAAGTACCATTCATGTGTGGCAGGATGACCTCAAAAGAAGTTTTCCTTCTTGTTGCTGACCTGTTTCAAATTCATTTTGTTTTCACTATGGCCTTGATTACTGTGGTGGAAGGGAGCTGTTCCAGTCACACAGGCTTCACTTGAAACGAGCTTAAATTGAATAACAAGGGCTGAAGAGAGGGCTTTGAACCAATTAGAAGAGTGTGAAGGAGGCTTCAGCATGCAGAAACATATGCACTTGGAAAGTAAAGGATATGGTGGCACTGCAGGGCAACTATTTTGACAATACCCGGAGTGGGGCAGAATAAGGCAGTACAAAACAGAGCTAATAGGAAACATGGGGAACAAGAGAATGCAAACAACAAGAGATTCTAGGAAGCTATCCTGAGCACATGCTGCCAGTTTGGTTTTTCCAATCGACATGAGGTTTAGAGTCATCCATGATTAATTTTTTTACATGCCTTCACTATCTCCTAATTTATTCATTCCTGTAGCCTCCTATTATGTGGTCCATGGACTACTTCCACTAGTGTTGTTTTCCCTTTTGGTCTTACCTCCACCCATATGGATTCTATATCACCCAAGCCAAGATAATTTCTTGCTTATGTACTTATTCCATCTCTCCCTAACAAAGCTACCCTACAGATAGGGGAGAAGACAGTCCAGAAATATTATCACTGGATTGTTAAATTGGAGACCCAGGTAGTGTTTTGGGTACCCAGGTCCAAATCACGCCAAAGCAGATGGTGGAATTTGAATTCAATAAAAATCTGGAATTACGAGTCTTATGAGAATTATGAATCTGTTGTCATTTGTCAGAAAAACCCATCTGGTTTACTAAAGTTAGGGAAGGAAACAGCCATCCGACAAAGTGTTTGAGTCTTAACATCCCTTTGGGCAATTTGAAGTGGGAAATAAATGCTGACCTAGCCAGTGACACAGACATCCTGTGACTGAATTTTTTAAAAACCCTACCTGTGTCCTACAAAAGGTTGCATTCCCCAATATGCCCTTATTTTGATCTCCTGTCAGCTAACCGCCATAATGGCTACACGATCACACCCATTAACCTCTGTGTGCCATTAATGCATTTGTTTTCTGAAAAATATGTGCATTTGAATAAAGATTCATTAATTTTGCATTCTCTTGTTCCCCATGTTTCCTATTAGCTCTGTTTTGTACTGCCTTATTCTGCCCCACTCCGGGTATTATTGTCAAAATAGTTGCCCTGCAGTGCCACCATATCCTTTACTTTCCAAGTGCATATGTTTCTGCATGCTGAAGCCTCCTTCACACTTTTCTAATTGGTTCAAAGCCCTCTCTTCAGCCCTTGTTATTCAATTTAAGCTCGTTTCAAGTGAAGCCTGTGTGACTGGAACAGCTCCCTTCCACCACAGTAATCAAGGCCATAGTGAAAACAAAATGAATTTGAAACAGCCCAGCAACAAGAAGGAAAACCTCTTTTGAGGTCATCCTGCCACATATGAATGGTACTTGTTTATTGATTTATTATTGTCAAATGTATATATGGAGTCATACAGCGTGGAAATAAATCCTTCGGTCCAACTAGTCCAAGCCAAACATAATCCCAAACTAAACTAGTCCCACCTGCCTGCTCCTGGTCCATAAAGCTCCTAACCTTGCCTATTCCTTTACCTACACAGATGTCTTTTAAATGTTGTAATTGTACCTACATCCACTACTTCTTCAGGAAGTTCATCCCACACTCAAACCAACCTCTGTGTAAAAAATCTGTCCCTCATCTCTTTTTTAAATCTCTCTTCTCTCATCTTAAAAAATTCGTCCCCCAACCGAGGAAAAGACAACTTCCATCAACTTTATCTGTGCGTCTCATTATTTTGCAACCATTTTCAGCCCAGCTGCATTCCCTCTAGGTTATGTGAGTGCAGCCACTCCAATGGCATTCGCTTCTGGATTGCAGCGTTGATCTCTGATATTGCTGCCATTAACAAGTCTTGGAGGCCTGCACAGCTGATAAGAAAATTAGAGAGAATGCTAGTGCCTAGTGGATGAACTATCTCAGCCTCTTCCTGAGATCTTCAGTACCATAATTGTTCATCTTCACCCAACTAGATTCACTCCACATGATAACAAGAAACAGCTGAAGGCACTGGATGTTGTAAATGTGATGAGCACTGGCAGTGTTCCAGTGACAGTAAAAAAAGCTTGTGCTCCAGAACTAGATGAAGGTCTAACCCAAGCTGTTCCAATGCATCTGTGACACTAGCATCTATCTGACAATGTGAAAAATTGCCCAGTCCTATGCTGGTCAATATCAAGATTCTGGCTGTTAGTAATAACTGAACTAGAACAAATTTGTTAATATTGTGCTTGGCAGGGCAGATCAGAGACTAAGAATTGTGCTTTGAATAATCCATCTCCTGTCTCCCCGGTGCTGTCAACCCTCTATGTTGCACAAGTCTGAATGCAATAGAATATTCCCATTTGCCTGGAGGAGTACAGGTCCAATAGTATTCAAGAAACCTGACACAATCCATGTCAACACACCCTATCTGGTATCTCATTTCACTACCAATGGTAGTAGTGTATACTGCCTAAAAGATTCATTGCAGCAACTGATTCAAGTCTCTTGTCAACACCTTCCAAAATCATGAGTGGTACTACCTAGAAGGAAAAGGACATAAAGATGAATGGGAGCCACAGCAGCTGCAAGTTTCCCTTCAAGCTACACACCATTTAGACTTAGGACTTCAATGTCATGGGATCAAAATCCTTGCACTATTGAACAGCACCTGAGAGTGTTACCTTGCCAACTGCACTGCAGTGATTCATGAAGGCTTTTCAGTATGGTAAATAAATGCTAGCCTAACCAGTGACATCCACGTCCTGTGAATGTATAAAAAGGAATTGGAATGATTAAATATTTAAAGATTGTATTGTATGCAAACTTGAAAGTATAGTGCGAGAAACAACAAAATTATCTGTTTGGAAATTGGCAAGGGCTCAGCTACTGAACATAGTAGCTCAATAAGAAAGCAAACAATCAAATGCAGGGAAGAAATGTCTGTCTTTAGTTGCCAGTTGAAAGCAGATGTTTTGATAAATTAGCCAGAAGAAACCACGCTTTCCTGATGTTTTGAACATTTTTCTTTGCTCAATTAGCAGCAATGTTGCCTATTGTCGTAATCATACTTTGACTTTGAGCTGTTGTTTGTGATTTTTTTCCATTTTGATTGATAACCTGTTTGACAGTTATAGGATGCTATATTAACTCATCTAGAATTTCCTTACAAACCCAAAACATATGGCTGGAGACCACATCTGTTTTATTTTCTGGCTTAAGCCTTTATTTTAACTGGCATACTTCCAACTTGGGTTTTTCTCTTCAGATGAAATCGTTGATTAATTTCTAAGTTTCACCAACTGAGACAAAAATGGCACATTTCTAGCACCATGATTGAACTATATTAGATCAAGTTTCACAGTGCCTGGTGTCACTTGAGTGATTAAATACCCACAGTAAGATTTATTCCAAGAATAATTTGGTAAAATAATGAAGAAAAGGTTGAAGGTTGTTCTATTCTCTAACTCTTTTCTAGTGATATTCCATAGGAAATAATTGTTTTCTGCCATCTTGGTTCTGGGATTCAAACACTGAATTAATTTTCAGTTTTGAAAAACTCTTCCATTAATTGCTAAGAACTTATTTCATGAATCCTTTCTCTACTTATTTAAAAATCCCAATTCTTCAACATGTGTAATCTCTGAACTTCACCAGTCGATAAAATTCTTATACCACGTATGGGCTTTGTATTCAAGATCATTTAGTGAGATTCAATCAGTTATTAACACTGGTGATTATTTCATGTTTTAAACTGCTGTTCTGATATGCATTTGTTGAAAGTCTTTTCCTGACTTGGAAATGATAAGTAAACTTATTGCAGTAGTGTCTCACTTAAAAATTTATCTTGTTCATGTTCCGTTTCTACAACATTTGTTAAGTATTTTGTTATATATTCTAATGAAAAATAATAAATTAAAAATCTTTTAAGTTCTGTTGTAAATAGGTGCAATTGTGAAAAATATGTTCCTGATTCTGCTCATGAAATATTGAATTAAGGAAAGAAATGAATACTTTTCTAAGAAACCTGGCTGATCCTTTGAGATCGGGCTCAACAAGTCAAAGGCTAGAATGCACATTACAAGTTATAGATCAAGTTCTTATCAGGAAGCAGTTAGGTGGGGAGAAAAAGTACGATGTTGAATTTGCTGGAGGTGAAACCATAATTGGATCTGTTGTTAGTATATTTTCTGTGTCACTAACTTTTATCGGAATATTGTAATTTTTCCCTATTTTAAGTATGTTTTTCTCTACCAACAGTGTCGCAGGCAAGGCCACCACCAAATCAAAAGAAGGGTAAGAATGATGATTCAGCACCTAATTTTTAAGTATTGGATTCTAGGCAAATTGACACTTCCATAACTATAAAATATTTCAGTCAAGTTTTACTAAACATCATTATTCCCAAACTGATCTTGGTGCTCTAGTATTGTAAATAAATAATTGGTCAAGATATTTGCATTTATAACCTGCATAAATGAGGGTTAAATTAATTATGGCATTTCTTGTGTTCTAAAAATGTTATTGTTTTTAGACCAACTTTTTAAAGTAATAGAAAGCTTCAAAGACTTGTCTCTTGCTTGCAGGTTCTCGAACTCCTATCATTATTATTCCAGCAGCTACCACTTCTTTAATTACCATGTTGAATGCAAAAGATCTGTTGCAGGATTTGAAGTAAGTAGTTGAATTAGTTGTATACCTGGGAAATAAGTTGTTTCCCTGAGAAAATGTTCCACATTGGTTTGAAATAAATTCAGGCAGAGTGGGTGTTTTGCAGTGTTGATTACTGTTACAGCATAAATAGCAAACATCTTCTGCCACTAAAATTAATAAGCCATAAAAAATATACTTAAGTCCTGTAAAAATCTGTCTGGTAAAAATAGAAAGGGTCGTTGATTTTGGAAATTACAATTTCAATTCTAGTTTGCATATCTTTTTCTATTTTTACTTTGTAATCAATGAAAGCATTTTCTATATATTTAAGCTGCTTTCTATTCTGCCAAAAATAAAATATGAAGTTTACCTCTAGATATATAATTAGATCACAATAGATATCTTAAGTTTTAAACTTGCTTAAATTTAGCTTTATTTGTGATTAGAAATTAAAGGATGAAGTCCAAGTGAGCAATTCAATCTCTACACTCTTTTGTTGGAAGTTTAGGTGCCTCTATTTCAAACATTAATTATGATGCTGTGGCCTTAATAGTTGTTACAGTATGCCAGTATAGAGACTGTTGCTGGAGAGAGTACAGAATTTCACACGCGGATAACTAGATGCCCTTGCAATAAAACAATGAATTAAGTAAAATAAAGTTAAAGCTGATGATGATATATTATTGAGCCCCATTAAGTTATAGGCAATGTATTGCTCACTGCTCCTTTAACAGAATTTCAAAATGTGCCCAATGTCTATTTCTAATATTTGGTTGCATACCATTATGGCTACCTACTCTTTGCTCACTTCAGTATCAGTACAAAGATAAGTTCAGTTCACTTGATTTCATTTGTGAGTATGTTTCTTCTCATTTTGTAAAGGAAGATTAATTTTGAAAACATGGAGAATGTGTTACAGCTATGTTTCTGTACATATTGCAGTGTTGTGGAGAAGAAAATAATAATTTGAATGTGACCGTGTGCTTTGTGGGATGTAGTGTAACATATTTACGAGGATGTTGTCAGGGTTGGAGGATTTCAGCGGTAGGGAGAGGCTGAACAGGCTGGGGCTGTTTTCCCTGCAGTGTTGAAGGCTGAGAGGTGACCTTATAGAGGTTTATAAAATCATGAGGGGCATGGATAGGGTAAATATACAAAGTTTTTTTCCCTGGGGTTGGGGAGTCCAGAACTAGAGGGCATAAGTTTAGGGTGAGAGGGGAAAGATATAAAAGAGACCTAAGGGGCAACTTTTTCATGCAGTGGGTGGTATGTGTATGGAATGAGCTGCCAGAGGATGTGGTAGGGGCTGGTAAAATTGTAACATTTAGAGGCATTTGGATGGGTATATGAATAGGAAAGGTTTGGAGGGATATGGGCCAAGTGCAGGCAGGTGGGACTAGATTGGATTGGGATATCTGATCGGCATGGACAGGTTGGACCGAAGGGTCTGTTTCCACACTGTACATCTCTATGACTCTATGGTAATTATTTATTTTGAGTGGTAATTACTTCACTTTAGGGAGTGCATCTAGTGCAGAAAAACGCTGATCAAGTTAAAGATCTGCTTGTCACATTGACTTGCGGACACCTTTACCTATTGCATATCTCTCAGCTGACAGACATAGGCAGCATAGTCATTTTTAAAAAATGTAAGGCACAAATCACCTCAATAGATAATTTTAATATAATTCTTTGTGCAAGATTATAGTAGCTCAGTTATTTAGTGTGCTAATTAAGTTTATGCTAAGATTTTCTGCCATGAATTGTCATTTAAAGAAAATCTAGTATTTAAGAAAAAGACATTTAAGAATTTCAATTGCAGTCTAAAGTAAAATCACATTTTGAGATTATTTTTCTCAAAGTAACCTTCTGTGTAGTAGAAAACCTTGTCCTGATGTAAAATAACCATGAATCATAGACAAGTTTCTAAATGACATTTGAGCATATAGATGAAAGATTAAAAAGAAAATGATACTTTAGAAGAAAAAAGCAAACTCTTGAAAAGTCAAGTATGAGGAAATTTGATCTTCATTAGAATTCCATAATTTTCCTTTATTTGGATTATTTGTTATTCAAAATTATTATGTGTTTTCAGCCTTAAACTCTGGTTAAAGACCATAAAACTGAAGAATAAATCAAAACAGCAAGTATTTACTCATTGCTTAAATGTCTTCATAGAAAATTATGACTTTAGAAGCATGCTTATTTCCATGGAGCTTTTAAGAAGGTTTTTAAAGTTTTGGCAGCTTTTATTTATATAGAATTAATTGTCAGAGAATCATTTACACTGTTAGCTAACATGAGCCCTGAGGGATGTTGGGTAGTTAGGACTGGGCACGAGTTTTAAGAAAGAGATCCATGGTTGATGAGGGAAGCTTAGGAAAGGGATGTAGGAACACTTAGAGAGGCAGATTCAGGTTTTACAGTGGGAGAGGTATTGGGAAATGTTTGGCTTAATGAGATGGATGCAGAAACAACATATATTCTCCATCTTGGTGAGGATTTCTTGAAAGCGGGAGTGGGGCCACGACAAAGTAGTTCAAGGAGGAGGTTCATAATAAAGGACATGCACAGCATATTTAACTCTTATCTGTAAAATGTTCCGAACATAGTGGGTTGGCTTTGTAAATTTACCAAAAGTATTTTGTCTGTCCATGTGCCTAGTTTCACCCTGCCTCGTGCCATCTCCCACCTCATCCCTTATCATCACCTACCACCCCACCAATCTCTGCATCCAATGTATCATCCTGAAACGCTTCCACCAACTCCAACTAGACCCCACCACCAAGAACATCTTTCTCTCCCCACCCCTCTTTGCCTTCTGCAAGGACCGTTCTCTTTGACAGTCCCTGATTAGCGTCACTCTCTCCACCAACCACCCTGAACTCCCAGTTACCTTCTGCAGCTGGAAAAAATGCAAAACCTGCCAGTACACCACCCATCCTCACCTCTATCCAGGGCCTCAAATTGTTCTTCCAAGTGAGACAGAGGTTCGCCTGTCTCTTCTTCAACCTAGTTTACTGCATGAATTGCTCCTGACATGGTCTTCTCTACATCACGGAGACCTAAAGTAAACCTAAGGAATGGTTTGCCGCAGGGGCCGAGCAGTCCTCCCAGTCACCACCCATTTTATATCCACTTCCCACTCCCTTTCCAACATGACCACCCTTGGCCTCCTCCATTGCCACAATGAACCAAATTGCAAATTAGAGGAAGGACACCTAATCTTCCGCCTGCAGACTTCAGCCCAGAGGACTCAACATTGAGTTCTCAAATTTCAAATAACCTCCCTTCCCATCCCCCAACTCCCTTCCCTGCCCCTCCCCCTCCCTTCCACTCCTCCCAGCCACCAACCAGATTCATTTCTCCCATTGACCAATCCAGGTTGTACCCTCTATCTGTCTTCACCTATCCCACTTCATCACCCTACCCCTGCCACCCTCTTTATGTGCCATTCCCCCTAAACCCAACCGCAGTCCTGAAGAAGTGTACATCCGAAATGTCAACTTCTCCACTTCTGGATGCTGCCTGGCTTGCTGTGTTCTTCCAGCCTCCCGCCTGTCTTTGGATTCCAGCATCTGCAGTTCTTTTGCTTGTAAATTTATTCAACATGGATCCGTAAATATTCTAAAATACAGTGCCATTGTTAACTTAGTCACTAAGGACAGATCCACAAATAAACCTGCCAGATTTGTTTGGAATGTGCTATTGTAGCTAATTTCAACCAGGATGATAACTCACTCTCTGAGGTAAGGAGGATATCATCAGTATTCTTGATTCTGTTTGTTGTCCATTGATCCCTATGGGTATTAGATCATTACAAATTCAGCAGTAATGCATTCATATTTGGATAGCCCAAATGTTTCTGTGTAACATAACCAGGTGACTGTAATACTAGAAAGTTATTCATGCCCAGGCTTTCAACAAGAATTAATGCCCACAGATGAGGTGGGAAGTTTGAAAGCGAGAAAAATAATCAACAGTAAAAAAAAAATTGGGCATTTAATAAAAACTTATCAGCAAGCCTGTTTGATATAATCGTTTCAACTCTTCTGCTCAATATCCGTTTTCACACATTGTGTCCTCTAAGTGCAAATATTTCCTGTAAATAATAAAATTGAATGATTAATGGTGAAATTGTAAAGGAATAGGAAATTATAGAACAGTTTTATTTTGCTATCAAACTTGGATAGCAAAGGTGATTGCAAAATGTAAAGTTCAGCTTTCAACAAATTTCAAATTAAGTTACTGAATTCTGGAAAGCATTTTGTTTTCTTTGCTAGCATGGACTGTAATTAAAACTTGCAGTACTTTTGTTTAAATGGACTGAGAATTAGATTGTAAATGAGACTTCAAAAATATATGTCGTGTGTAATTTGGGCATGATTGTCAGGCCTTTATTATCAACTTGTAACTCATATAGAACTAAGTATGATAAAAAGGATCAATGCACTGTTAAAGATGATGTAGAGCACTAACGGAAGGTTAACAAATGCTATTTAAAAAGAATGGGGGAGGGAAAAAGAGGAGGGGGTGTAGCACTACTAATCAGAGAGGGTATCACAGCTACAGAAGTTTCCATTGTCAAGGAAGATCTGCCTACCGAGTCAGTATGGGTGGAAATTAGGAACAGCAAGGGAGCAGTCACCTCTTTAGGGGTTTACTACAGGCCCCCCATTAGCAGCAGGGAGATGGAAGAAAGCATAGCTCGGCAGATTTTGGAAAAGTGTGGACGTAGTAGGGTTGTTGTAATGGGTGACTTTAACTTTCCCAATATTGATTGGAACCTCCTTCGAGCAGAAGATTTGAATGCAGCTGTTTTTGTAAGGTGTGTTCAGGAGGGTTTCCTAACTCAGTACGTTGACAGGCTGACGAGGGGAGAAGCCATTCTAGACTTAGTGCTTGGAAACGAGCCGGGGCAGGTATCAGATCTTGGGGTGGGAGAGCATTTTGGTTATAGTAACCACAACTGCCTCACATTCTACATAGCTATGGAGAAGGAGAGGATTAGGCAAAATGGAAGGATATTTAATTGGGGAAGAGGAAATTATGATGCGATTAGACATGAGTTAGGAAGCATGGATTGGGAGCAATTGTTCCATGGTAAAGGCACTATAGACATGTGGAGACTGTTTAAGGAACAGTTCTTGCAAGTGATGAATAAATATGTCCCTCTGAGACAGTGGTAAGATAAAGGAACCTTGGATGACGAGAGCGGTGGAGCTTCTCGTCAAAAGGAAGAAGGTAGCTTACATAAGGTGGAGGAAGCTAGGGTCAAGCCCAGCTCTACAGGATTACAGGCAGGCGAGGAAGGAGCTTAAAAATGGTCTGAGGAGAGCCAGGAGGGGGCACGAGAATGGCTTGGCAGAACGGATTAGGGAGAACACAAAGGCATTTTACACTTACGTGAGGAATAAGAGAATGGTCAAAGAAAGAGTAAGGCCGATCAGGGATAGCCCAGGGAATTTGTGTGTGGAGTCTGAGAATGTAGGGGAAGCCCTAAATGAGTTTTTTGCTTCTATCTTTGCAAAAGAAATGAACTTTGTAGTGAATGAAACCTTTGAAGAGCAGGTGTGTATGCTGAAATGGATAGAGATAGAGGAAGCTGATGTGCTGAAAATTTTGACAAACATTAAGATTGACAAGTCGCCCGGAACAGATTTGTACTCGGCTGCTTTGGGAATGAGAAATGTAATTGTTTTGCCACTTGCGAACATCTTTTCATCCTCGCTCTCCACTGGAGTCGTACTTGAGGACAGGAGAGAGGCAAATGTAATTCCTCTCTTCAAGAAAGGGAATAGGGAAATCCCTGGCAATTACAGACCAGTAAGTCTCACGTCTGTCGTCTGCAAGGTGTTAGAAAGGATTCTAAGGGATAGGATTTATGACCATCTGGAAGAGCATATCTTGATTAAATGCAGTCAGCTCTGCTTTGTGAGGGGCAGGTCATGCCTCACAAACCTTATCGAGTTCTTTGAGGGTGTGACTAGAAAAGTTGATGAAGGTCGAGCTGTGGATGTGGTGTATATGGACTTCAGTAAGGCATTTGATAAGGTTCCCCATGGTAGGCTCATTCAGAAGGTCAGGAGGAGTGGGATTCAGGGGAACATAGCTGTCTGGATACAGAATTGGCTGGCCAACAGAAGACAGCGAGTGGTAGTAGAAGGAAAAATATTCTGCCTGGAAGTCTGTGGTGAGTGGTATTTCACAGGGCTCTGTCCTTGGGCCTCTATTGTTTGTAATTTTTATTAATGACTTGGATGAGGGGATTGAAGGATGGGTCGGCAAGTTTGCAGATGACATAAAGGTTGGAGGTGTTGTTGACAGTATAGAGGGCTGTTGTAGGCTGCAGCAGGACATTGACAGGATGCAGATATGGGCTGAGAGGTGGCAGATGGAATTCAACCTGGATAAATGTGAGGTGATGCATTTTGGAAGGTCGAATTTGAAAGCTGAGTACAGGATTAAGGATAGGATTCTTGGCAGTGTGGAGGAACAGAGGGATCTTGGGGTGCAGATACATTGATCCCTTAAAATGGCCATCCAAGTGGACAGGGTTGTTAAGAAAGCATATGGTATTTTGGCTTTCTTTAACAGAGGGATTGAGTTTAAGAGTCGTGAGATCTTGTTGCAGCTCTATAAAACTTTGGATAAACCGCACTTGGAATACTGCGTCCAGTTCTGGTCGCCCTATTATAGGAAAGATGTGGATGCTTTGGAGAGGGTTCAGAGGAGGTTTACCAGGATGCTGCCTGGACTAGAGGGCTTATCTTATGAAGAGAGGTTGACTGAGCTCGAACGTTTTTCATTGGAGAAAATGAGAAGAGGAGACCTAATTGATGTATACAAGATAATGAGAGGCATAGATAGAGTTAATAGCCAGAGACTATTTCCCAGGGCAGAAATTACTAACATGAGGGGTCATAGTTTTTAGCTGGTTGGAGGAAAGTGCAGAGGGGATGTCAGAGGCGGGTTCTTTACACAGAGTTGTGAGAGCATGGAATGTGTTGCCAGCAGCAGTTGTGGAGGCAGGGTCATTGGGGACATTTAAGAGATTCCTGGATATGCATATGGTCACAGAAATTTGAGGGTGCATACATGAAGATCAGTGGGCACAACATTGTGGGCTGAAGGGCCTGTTCTGTGCTGTACTGTTCTATGTTCTGTATTTCTTTGGAGACTGCATGATGCAATTTTTGTAAATATTATAACAGTGTACTCATTAGTTGGAAGCAACATCCCAACTTAAATTGCGGTTTAACTAGATGATATGAATGAGTAAAGACTATGTTCTTGCTCATTTTCATTAGATAAATTTTACATCAAGTATTTTTTTGTAAATTTGAAGTATAATAACAGCCTGCTGGTAAAGGTTCTTTTTTGGTTAGTTATTCGAGGTAATGGAAACGCCTGTAAATCTTGCTCAGATTCTAACATTTTACATATGAATGTTAATGAATATATACAGTATTTGTTATGGATGTGATCCCAAGTATTAGAAGAATTTAAAGTAAACAGTCTGTTCATAATTCAAATGGGTTAGAGACTTAATTTTAAAATGATGCTGTCTGCAGCATGTTCCAAACCCTGTTAATTGTTTTTTGCATTGATGGTGCATTTTTTTCTTGCAAATTTACCATTGATGGTGAGACTGAATATTTTGTGTTTTGGCATCACAAAATCATTAAGTAAAACAATTAATTATCAGGGGTTGTTAAACTAAGGTCTGTGCACTTAGCACTTGTAGATGTACTCATTTATTGCTGACCTTTACAACTTTAGATTGCAGTCACACATTGTTGTCATATTAGTCAGTGTTCTTAGATTTTCTGGACTGAAGTTTTAAATTAAATCTCAGGTTCTTATAATTTTATTCTAGTTATAGTCTGCTTCTATTGTTAAACTTGGGAAATGGAATCTGATTCTCTGTTTGCATCCTCATCATTATCTTCTGTCCTTAAAATAAAAACATAACATGCTGGAGAAAATCAGCAACCAGCTCTGGTAGCATCCGTAAAGAGCGAAACAGAGTCAAAGTTTCGAGTATGAATCTTATTTACCATAGCGCCCTGTGCCATTCCTTCATAAATATTCGCCCAAGAGTCCTTTTAATCAGAGTGATAGCTTTACCATTTGGAGCTATCTTCTGCGCAGCATGTTTTGTACAAAGCTGCAGCAACATTTGATATTATCATGTGATTATAATTGCCCAATAAATTAGCTCAATGTGTGTTTTTTTATTAATTATATAATTAGAAATTGCATTTAATTATTGTAATCACAAATTGCATTTTATTATTGTAATCACATCTATATGTAGCAAATATTTGTACATGCAAATACATATACAGTTGCTTTTGGTAATATGCACATACGTGTGTGAGACAGTATTCAGAATTAGCATCCCTACTGTCTGGAAACAGGCCCTTCGGCCCAGCAAGTCCACACCGACCCTTCGAAGAGTATCTCACCCAGACCCATTCCCCTACATTTACCCCTAACTCGTGCATCTAACCTATACATCCCTGAACACCACAATTTAGCATAGCCAATTCACCCTACCTGCACATCTTTGGATTGTGGGAGGAAACTGGAGCACCCAGAGGAAACTCACCCAGACATTGGGAGAATGTGCAAAACCAATACAGACAGTTGCAGGAGGCTGGAATCGAACCTGATGCTGTGAGGCAGCAGTGCTAATCACTGAGCCACAGTGACACCCCACATATTAACATGTACTGAAGAAAGAGTTATTGACAGTACTTGAAAGTGTAACCATCATAACCAGCTACTCAGTACTAATTGTTATGATGAAGGCTACATATTTATTTAAGCATGAACAACAGTCAGTATATCCATGCATGGTGGGCAGGAAAATGGCTGGAGATGCTTAACAAAGCAACATGTTACAAATTGCATCAGTACTAATGAGTCAGTTATTAGAGCGACAAACAATTTGTGTGACAGTTTGAGGTCGGCAACTAAGTTTGTATCAATAAATGTAATTGTGTAACTGGCTCACGCTGCTGTTGGAAATGCAAATAGCTGTAAAATTAATTTGTAATGCATTGATGAATGGGACCAAGGTAGTAGTATCCATTTTGAGAGGCAGTTAAGATTGACGTCACGTTTGTGTCAGATGTTATCATTATAAAAGATAAAAATGCAAAATATGCTGCAGCATCCCAGTTCTTTTTAATCAATGCACTATCTGAAGGTTATTATGTAATTTGAAATTCAAATCAATACTTTGTTTAAACAATGTGTGTGGCCTTGAAACATGCTAAAACATTTAATGAGCTTATTTTTAAAAATTAACAGAACATTTGTGCGAATTGAGGTGTTTCCTGCCTCCCCCCCCCCCCCCCCCCAACCTCACTCAACTAACTTGCCTGCCTTTGCTAACTGTACAAAATGACACAAAAATATGTAGTACTTGTGACTTTTTATAGAGAGAAATGTAATTTTATAATACATGCAGAAGGAAACAAATGCATTTATATCAAAATTAATTTTTCTTGGGCCAAAAGACTATTCGGTCTTCCAAATGTCAATTCAAAATATGGTCCTGGAGGCAAAAAGAGACATTTGAATCAAATATTTTTAAGTTAGTTTGTAAGTGAAAAACTGAACCATTGAAGTTCAAAACCTAGTTTTGCATGCAGTCCTGCTGGTAAACTTTTTTCTTCGAGGGTATTATGCAATAAGTACTAACACGTGTTAAAACGATAGTATGAGGAACAGTAGTGTATTTTTGTAACTACTTTATAATCTCGACCAATATTTAAATTAGAATCAAATGTGCTTTTTAAAAAACATGTACTACAATATTTATCAGTACATCCACATATCATCCAGGGAGACATTATTGTTCTTAGAATGTATCATGTCATATCATATATGACCATAATATAATAGAAACTGTCACTGTGATGGAGGAATACATAATTGATTCTGAGCCTAAAGCCCTGAATGTAAATAAAGGAAACAGCAATGGTATGAGAAGCGAGCTGGCTATGATAAATTTGGGGAACAATACTTTAGGGGATGATAGTGAATAGGCAAATGGAGGAGCTGCAGCAAATGTTTGACACAAAAGTAAACGAGGAAAGTTGGTTTGACCATAGTTAACAGCAGATAATAATAGATCCAAGAAAGGGACAAAGAAACTGGGTTAAAAAAGCAAAAGATCTGAGGTTTGGGAGCAATTTATATTTCAACAAAGGAGGACAAAGGTATTGAATAAGAGGGGAAAATAGTGTACAAACTTTAGTTTTGCAGGGAATATGAAATTTAATCGTAAAAGCTTCTTATCGGGTATGTGAAGACAAAAAGATTAGCGACGGCAAATGTGGGTCCCTTGCAGTCAGAAATGGGAGGTTTTAATGGGGAGTGAAATGCTTCTAATGGAAAAAGTCTTTTCTGAAGTAAGGGGACTAAAGCTGCTTCAAACACAGTCTTACTAAACCACATACAGCTGAAGCAATGCTCATTTTCTTAAATATTCTGTCATCCTTGCAATAAAGACACATGCCATTTGCCTTCCTAATCAAATGCTGTCCCTGCGTGCTCACTCTATGATTCTTATATCAGGACACTCGGATCCCCTTTACTAAATCATCTCAAATGTAAGCCAATGCAGAGAAACCTTGATTATCCAAAGGACATGGGCAGTAAGTATTCTGTTTGGTTAATCGAATGCCAGATAACCTAGTTAGCCAAGGATTGGGACCTTGCAATCTTGTTTGAATAAGCTGAAATTTGGTTAATTGAATGATGGATAATGAGGTTCCTATGTATTCTAATTCACAGCTGCAAAGGTTTGTGCTGACGGCTTTTAAAAAGATATTTATTTTTCACCTGCTATAAATCGTAAACTAGGGATAAATTTCAATTCCACCTGATGGTAGCCGGAGTACAGTTTACTCTGATTTTGTTTTTGTGCTGATCATTGATAAGTTGGCCTCATTTCTATCATTGCCCACAAACTCTGCAGTGTTGGCTAGTACATTCAATAATGCTGACAGTTGTTCCTACAGAATTGAAATTTATAACAAATTTTAAACTCTATCAGAACAGAAGGGACAACTTTATATGATGTCCCCATGTACATGAAAATATCCACGTGCTTTATGATTTAGATGTTTTATTTGATTTTTTACCTTGGGGTAATCAGAGTAATCAGAGTGATTTTATCATCAGTAAGCATCTGTCACTGACCTTTAGAAAAGTTTTTACCTAGATTCTATATAATCCATTTAATTAAAGTAGCATGTTTTTCTTTTATGATAACTAGTGCCTTTCATGTTTTGATTTTTGCTTACTCCTTTTATGTATTGTCATTTTTATTTTCATTTTGAATCCCCTTATTAATGCCTAATTTGGCATATTCATTTCATTGAATATTCCTTTAATTTCTGCTCATCTTCCTTCTATTGTTTCTTTTAAAGCAATGCAGAAAATGAAAGAAAAAGGTAGTTGAGCTTTAGGGAAAAGGCAGGTATCTAATTTTTACAAGAGAAAATTTTTGAGGCATTATTGAACAAATCTCAAAGCTTGAGGTACACAGAAATCATCCCAATTGTTTTATCAGTACTCTCGATATGGTTTCATCAATGCCCTGTCTAACTGAAGGATGATCTCCCTATCTTTGTACTCCACTCCTTCTACAATAAGCAATAATATTCTATGGCTTTTCTAATTATATGCTTAACTTGCAGCACATAGCTTTTGTAATTCATGCACAAGCACCTTCTGCACTCTTACCAAAAGATATGATGACATCACTATCATTGCTTAATGCCCTGCTGCTGTCCTTATTATTAAGCATCACAATAATGACAGATATTCTTTTCATGCTGGGGCTTAGGCCATGCAGGCATGCCTGAATTCCTCAGGCAAGCCACTTAGAGGTGAGTGTGTTCACAGAATGTTATGTAATTTTTTTTAATGATAAGGCTGTCATGGTTAAACACTTGGCTGTGTGGAAACTGAGAAGTTGCTGTGATTTGAAATGGTGCTAATTATCAGAGGGTGAGGTGAAGTGCATCACTTTAAGGATAGATCCTGACACTGGATTGACAGAGATTGTTGAGTGATGAAATGTGCAGAATCTGAGGCTTGCAGTTCTTTGATAGATTTGGCATTTGATTATGTATTTACTGATTTTGATTTCTACATTTGAACTTTTTGTGGTACTGCACATGTGTGGTTGGGGATGAATCCCTGGCATTAACTTCCATCAGTATCTATTCCTCTGCTTTTTGGAAAGCCAGTGACCTGCCATCTGGATATGGGACATCTCTTCTGCTTTCCACCTTCTCCACTAAGACCTCTGTTGCAGCATTCAAATATTTTGGAATGTGTGCTGTCCCATGTTGTTTCCCAGATCAGATTAATCTCCTGCATTGCAACCAGTATTTGCTCCAGTTATAATGCCCTTGGTCTTTTAGCAGTGCAGGGTAACCCTTACTCCTGTCAGGAAGTTACAGCTTTGGATGCCTGCTGAAGCATGCAGCCATCAACAGCATGGCCAGTGCTCACTACATGCAGAAATAACAATAATGAATAGGCATTGTGAAGATTGTATACTACCTGCATTACAGTCAACAGATGCTACTTAATTGTGCGTTGTGATACCCTACCCATTTTTTATGGGGTTATCCAGTTTAACTCCTTACCGCCTTGAGTTCTTCGGATTTCTTCACTAACTATAGGTCGTTCTCCTATAATGCACGTTTCTTCAATGCGATTTAGCTGTGGTGAATTGGGGAGCAACGTTGTTTTAATGCAAACTTCTCTTGGCTGTTATATGATTCCATCTTCGGTTACCTCAAGTCCACTCCAGGTGTTCAGATCAAGCAAAAGAGATTGGTTGACAGGGCAGATTTTTTCTGATCTTGTTTTTTTTAAAATTATTGCCGGAGAAAAGATTTGGATTTCAAGGTTCTTCTCATTCTGGACAATGCACCAAGCCATCCTCCTACCAGTGGTGAGCTTTCTGAAAGCAGCAGGTGCTATTTCTACCTCCAAACACAACCTCTCTCTTGTTCAACCCATGGACCAGGGTGCAGTAGCAGCTTTTAAAGTTTATTTAAGGCGCACACTGATGAAACTGAGTGCAGCTACTGAGGGGGATAACAAAGACAGTGATCTTCAATTTTGGAAGAGATTTAACATTAAAAATGCTGTTGACATTATTGTGGAGGCCTGGGGTGATGTCAGGAAGGACTGTGTACATGCAGTTTGGCAGAAGCTTCCTGATTCTAAAGATGTTGAACCTTCAAAGGACCTTCCAGCAATTAAATTGAGAAATTGAAGCTCGAGGTGAAGATGATAAAGTCCAGGATATAGCAACACAAGAACTTTCCATTTCTGTTTTGTCTTCTATCCTGAGGGAAATTGAAAAGCAGTCGCAGCCCTTAGAAGACAATGACTACAGTGCAAAATGCAGCAGGATAGCAGTTCATAGCATAAAAGAAGAAAGGTGGCAAAGCAGCAAAACCTAGATGCCTTTTTTAAGCCAATCCCAAGAAACAGTCTGAGGACAGTGAACCACAGCCATCTGGACTAATTTTTTTTTCCCAGTGTAAACCTGCATCCAGAACTGCACCTGAAAGTTATGATGCTGATGATGACCCTCAGCCACTTTTTTTAATACAGTATTATAACTCAGCAAACTAAGAAGCCCCTTAAAATGTTAAATTAAGTGTATCATTTCATTAAAATATATGATTTTATCATATACTTAGGTTGTGCTATCATTTGTGTTAGGCTAACTATTTTTTTTCAATTTTTACTGATATTTTTGGTAGTTTGCCCCCAACCCTCTTTTTCCCATAGGTCCCATTGTTTCTATTGCACGAATTTCTGTAACATGAGGTCGCATGAGAATGCAACTACACATTATAGCAGGACAGACTATATATAGTGGACTTGGTAGATATATTTCTGAATCGTTTTTTCCTTTATCTTCAGTTGGAAACTATAAATAAAATATGACAAATGTTTGAGACAAAGCAAGTTACATATTTAAATAAATCGTACTATGTATTTGTGCTAATTATTAAAGGAAAAATATTTATGAGAATTCTATTAATTTCAGTTTTATGTAAGCATTATACTTAGACCTGCTGATCTGTAATCCACTTTTGTTCATTTTGCAATATCTAATAAATCCAGTTATTGTAGTTTAACGTCTATGTGACATTAATGTGAAAATGAAAATTACAAGTTGCATTTAAAAATGCAGATTTAGAAACACTGAATTTTATTCAGGTCTGAATAATTTCGGTAGAGCATTTCGAAGTAGAAATCAATGTACGAGACAAACTGCACATGTTGAGCATTTTAAACCATCCATAATAAGCTACTAATTACGAGACATTAGGAAGATGTTAATACTTGATATTTTGAAATAAAATGCTTTTTTATTTTAACCAAAACAATTCATAAATTATTTAGCTGTAGGATTTAATCTGAACTGATTTAGCCCAGAGCTTTACATCAAATCTTTCGTCCATACCATTTCTTTTCAACGCTGGAATGTGCAAATTGTATGAGAAAACAGCCCAACAAGTAGGTCATTATGCTGATCAGATCCATGCGTCACTTCAGCATAAAAATCGGAATTAATGTGTTTTCTCATCATAGTTTATGTGCCTTTCCCTTAATATGCAATGAATGCTTGTAATTCTCTGTGTAGCAACTTGATTTGTCTCCAGTTCTAAGCTAACGACAAATTGTTTGGGCTTAATACTTAAATGTTCTTAAATGAGGACCATGCTACTGCACTATTTCAGTTAATACTATAGGTAGGAATGTCCTAAGTGTAACTAAGGTATTGTAGATGTGTACAGAAGATTTTTTTGGAAGTACACTAGTTTCCAAATAAACCTGTTGGACTATAACCTAGTGTTGTGTGATTTTTAACTTTGTACACCCCTGTCCAACACCGGCAAGCCCAAATCTGTGCAAAAGAGGTATTGTTTACCAGGTGCTGCTTTTGACCCCTTTTCAAGTATAGTCAAGCCACTGATCAAAAGATTGCATGAACATTCCTAACATTTATTTCCTTGAAAATGTAGATTTTCTCATTCATTTCTCAAGGCAGTGTGTTGTCCTACTGGAGTCAACACCCCTGCTTTAAAAATTTAACAAAATTTGGAATTTAACAGTCAGTCAGCATCAAATTGTTGCACTCTGTGTGGAAATGCTCCTGTAAATCAGAATCCAATCTGCAGTCTTCTCTCATATAGTATCACATATTTGTTTTTTTTCTGTTGTTGGTGTTCTTTGCAAATTGTCTTGATGAGTGCAAGGTAGAAAGCTTTGATAAAGTGCCTTTTTATAGCAATACTCAAGTTCTGTCCTACTAAGTAACTCTACATTTTTGTTGTAAATAGATATATCTATTCTTATGAAGCCCTCTATATTTTTAGACACTTCGTGCATGAATGCTTGAAAGAAGCAAATATTAATAGTGGCTGTCGAGGATCACCTCCTTGCCTTGTCCCCTGCTTAATGTGTTGTAGCACCATTGGGCTATATCATAATTGTCTGCTTATGGTAACTCATGAACTATTATGATTTGACTATTATAGAGTCTATTTAAACGGAAAAGAAAGAGTTGAGATAGAGTTTAGGGATGTTGTCAGAGAAGAAATATGGGCTGAGAGAGCTCTATCTTTGAATGCCAGTGTGGAACAATTTGATTATCTCTGCCTGTTTTTTTCTCTCTCTCTCTCTCTCTCTCGCTCTCTCTCTCGCTCTCTCTCTCTCCCCCTCCATATGTTCAGGATGAGGGATTTTGGAGGCAGTGATATATAGAGAGAGAGAGAGAGAATCTATATTATATAGAACCAATGAAATAAGCAGATAGGATCTCAGCTTCATATTTGAGTAGTGTACGGAGTTCCAATGGTGCAACTTTCTCAGCACTACATAAAAACCGCAACAATATTTTTGTGCCTTTAAGTATTTCAGTTAAAGTTTGGACTGTTATTTCCTTGTCCTTAAATGTTTTGAATTGGAACCCATTTTGGCACCCAGGAATGTGTTCTGCAACAGGCTATTCTATTTTAGAAGTTACAAACTACCATTTATGTTGCACGTGAATGAACTGCACACTATAATCACAGGCCGGCCTCACCTAGAATTCTGCATTTAATGGTTTTTCAGCCATATTAATACGCAAGGTCAGAAGTGCAGACTTAATTCTCTCAAAGCTTGGAAATCATTCTGGTGAAAATTCTTCTTTCACTTTGTCGGTGTTCACTTTAAAGTCAGCTATAGAAAAAATGTAATGTATAAAAGTTTAAATTTAAAGAAGTCAGTTAGAGATATATAGGAAAAAAATGAACACTATTTTTTGATCACAGGGTCAACATCCTGAAAGTCCATCCCAAATACAACTGTTCAAATAAAAACTACATGAATTTCTGAACCTAGATGGGAATAAGCAATGAATGGAGCTTTGGCACAACTGCCTAACTTCCCGAGACCACTTATTCATTAAATCTTGAAATTAGAATGCTCATTAAATCTGGAAAGTGAAGAGGAATGCAATGCTTGATCTTTAGTTTATTCTCTGGCTCAAGAGGATGAACCGTAATGGGAATAAAGCCTGGTCTAATTGCACATTGGCTGCTTAATGGGTCAGTATAGAGACCATCTGCCACCAATTTGAAATTGTTGCAAACTTTGAGCCACCACTGTCATGACCGTTCAAGGCAACGAGTAATCCCATGCTAAAACACCTGTTTATATTCTGTGTGATAGCTTTCATTTTTTTAATATCCATTTGTGCTGCATAAGCCAGCAAGCTTAACACATTGTAACATATTCAGTGCACAAAATGCTTCAGTCCTTGCTGCATTTGCTTTTATCGAGGAATCAGGATGGTCTTAGTTGCAAGGTTTAAATCTCTGGCTTAGCCCAGTTTAAAGATCACTGGTTGGTTGGAGGTAGCTGAAAGTTGCTAGCGTTGGAGTTCTGATCATTTAGGTTTTGAGGAGCAGAAGGAACAGGCTATGGACAGCAGCAGTTATTATCAGCAAGCATCAAGCAACTCGGGCTCAGGAGAAATCCTAAGGAGCTGAGAATGTGGCAAAATATCATTGAGTCTACATGAGAAAAATGATTAACCAATCTCTTGTAGATATGTCAGGAGTCATTTGGAGAACTGGAGCAAGAATATAATGGTGAAAGATGCTCGTAAGCAATATTTGCTTGGTGCAACTGAGTAATATTGAAGCTCAGAAATGTCAGGAGTCCTATCAGCTTAATGATGCTAGCTATCTGCAAAAGACCTGGAATTGTGCCCATGAATACATGCTGGTATACAGTCTCTCAAATCCAGTGGAACATAATCTCAGCTACAGATTTAACTACTAAGATGTGTGCAGTCATTCACAGCAGTCTGCAATGGAGCAGCTATTTAGGGAGCTATCTTGGATATTTAAATGCAAAATGTTAGAATCACTGGTCAAAATGACAAAGTTTTAGTAGCATTTAGTAGTCCTTCTTTGTGACTTAATTGCATCAATTGAATACAGTCAGTTCTGCTGTAATGCATGTTTCTTCAACACACATCAGCTTTAATGCGATTATTTGTGCAACACAAATTTTTCTTGCCTGTGTTGGCTATAACTGTGTTCTGGCCCCATTAGTTTAAAATGGTGTGGCTGTTGTGTGAGTTTCTTATAATGCAAGATCACACGAAAATGGAACTATTGCGTTATATCAGAACCACTGTACACCATAGTGTTCAACGACAGTTTGTAAGATCATAGGAGCAGACATAGGCCATTCGGCTTATTAATTTGACTGTGCTTTTCAATGATATCGTGGCTGTTCTGACAATCTTCAGTTCTATTTTCCCACCTTTAACCCAAGCCCCTTGATTCCCTTACTGATAAATAATCTGTCCATTTCGGTCTTGAATGTATAGCATCTACAGACCTCTGCGGTAAAGAATGCCACAGATACAGAGGAATTCCCCCGATCATCATTTTAAATGGACCACCATTCATTCTGCAATTATACCCTTTGTTTCAAGACTCTCCCACAAGGGGGACCGACTTCTTTGCATTTATACTGTTGAGCCTCCTAAGAAGCTTATGTTCAATGAGGTTGACTCTTATTCTTCTAAACTCTAAAGAGTATGGACTACTCAATTACCCCTCATAAGACAATTCTTCCAGACCTGGGATCAGCCTAGTTAATTTTATCTGGGCTATCTTCAATACCAGTGTATCTTAATATAGATAAGAGGATGAGACCTATGTGGTCTGACAACATTCATGTAGTTTTAGCAAAGTATCCTTATTCATATGCTCCATTCTCTTTGAAGTAAATGCCAACTTTCCATTTGTGTTCTCTGTTATCCATCAAATGATGTCAATTTTGTGTGAATCATGCGTGAAGATCCTCAATTCCCTGTTTTCTGCAGTATTGTGCCACTTAACACAAAAATAGGATGAATATTATTTATCTGCAAACTTGATAATATATTCACTTCTCTTATCTAAGTCATTAATAAATATTGGCTTGGCTTTTCTTCTGGCCAGGCAGTCATTATGCCAGAATTGTTCATGGTTGACATGGGGACTCTGCAGTATACCCATTGTGCCACTGTCCAAAGAAATTGCCTGGGAAATCGAGCTTTTTTTTAATGTTTATATACTCCCCTTACCTCACTTAAATGGCATTCTGGACACGGTGCTGTGATTAGTTTGCTTATCCTCCCTGCACCTCTGTGCCCTCATCCACACCATGACCAAGAACCTTGTAATCCATTGGACAAGGGTACTGGCTGTGGCTCCTCTAAATCAAAATTCTATACCATCTTACCTGCCTCACTTGCAGTCACACCTTCCTGTTTTTGACCACTGATCAAATTTGATGTAATTAATCTAAGGGGTTTTACTGACTTCTGAAACAGTCTGCAGGTACCACTTCCTCTCCATGATGTGTCACAGTGCCAGCAAACTCTAGCTTGCCAACTCTGATCCAAAGCTGCTTCACCAGCCACCACTTGGTACAGATGTGCTCATCTTGGATTGCACCAAAGTCCACCAGTTTCCAAATGCTACTGCTACAACACATTGCCAGTCCAGCTATCTCTAATATATTTAATCAATTCATTTGAATGTTAAGTATTTTTAAAGTGAAATTCTTAACTACACACTTCAGCTGCAAAATTGCCTCCTGATTTAAAACCCTTGGTCAATCAAAAGAGATGAAGAAGAAACAGCCGCAAGTCATGGACGTGTTTCCCTTGATGATGATCTTCAGCTCTGAGGAGTAGGTGCAAATTGAAAGGTCTTTCCGCTGCTTTTTTTTTTCTCCTGCTGCTACTTACCCTCACATCAGCCGTTGCAGCAACCTGTGAAATGTTGTTTTCAGTGGCACTATTCATTCTAGTAATAATGAATATAATAAATAATAATAATGCCTCTAGTAACTGAATGCGTTGCAAGCGCTTCTGTTAATTATTGAATTGTGCTCTCAGTTAGGGTCACCTTGATCAAAAATGGCTATTCTTATGTCATCTTTTCCACACAGGGCCAAGTGATCGAGCTAAACATCTTGCTTGGCTATTGTTTATGCACACCTTCCTCAATGTTTAGCTCATTCAAACCAATTTACTTGCTTGTTTCCACAACTGTTTCTTATATCTTCTTGATGGAATCAAAGGCAGTGCAGAACAAAATCTGGTCACCACATCCTCCACACCATTCATATTGAAAGAAATAATTTTGGTCCATGCCACAAAAGTACTATCATGACTCTGATGATGTTCCAGCATTCCTTCAGGGTAGCAACTTCATCACCTTCAGTTTGAGTGATGGCTTGCCCAAATGTTCGTCTGTGATCGATCTTGAAGATCGCAGAAAAACGTTGATCCCTAGTTTGAAAAATGAAGATGATGAAAGATCACCTTGACATTATTATTGAGATTTCCAAGAGCTGTAAGATCCCTAGAGGAATTATGTAGGCTAAATTAATATTTATTTGCAAGATTATTAGCTGAACCATAGCCACTGACAGTTGGGCAAAAATGGGTCCGCACATCCGGTACCCTGTTCTTTGAACAGCCCTTAATTTCTCTAGGGGTTAGGGAATGGTGAAGAAGCATCAGTTTCATTTGAAAATCGCCTTTTGCCTTCACACCAAGCTGCAATATTAGATGATTGTTTACTGCTTTAAAGCATGGCACACAATTTTCTTCTCCTGAAATGTACTATTCTAAAATAAACTAGTTTCAGAAAGCCTCAACACTTGTTCAGGAGTGTATTCACCCTCCTCAATTTCACTTAGTGTTTTGTTGAAGGGTTCAGCTGTGTTATCATCAGCATTGGCAACCATTTGACTTAGAGTGATGTGCATGTTAGCACATCAAATGACATGAATTAGTTATGTTTGAGTTTTTGCCATGGTATTTCTTAAGGTCATTATAAAAGTATTCTAACCTTTTCTTCATTAAGCATTAAACTAAAAGGTATGTTTGCTAACTCTTGTAGTCAATCCAAATGGTTATTAATGTTTCCATATCCATTATAATTTCATCTGTATATTTTTCTACTTTACCTAACAGCATCCAAGGAATTGTTAACTTATCAAAGTCTTATTTTATCCATATTTTTAAGAATTGTTCCCATCATTCTTGCTGGAAAGGCCAGACCTCTAGCGATGTCCATCAGGAGGCTAAATAGGTATTTGTTGTCAGGATTATTTGCTGAACAAGAATTCCTGACACCTGGCCAAAGGTAGGATGTAAACCAATTTCAAAAGTTGCCTGGGTAACCCATATCATCTTGTTTGACTTCAACAGAAGTGGTAGCCTGTTCTCAGAATTAGTTACAAAGCACTTTGTAATATCTAATTTCACTTCACATATACAGAGGAACCTCAATTATCCAAAGAACACAGGTGGGGCAGTATTTCGATCGGTTAATTGAATTTCAGATAATCGAATGCCAGGCAACGTAGTTTAGCTGAGCATTGAGACCTTGCAATCTTGTCGGATAATCCGATATTCGGATAATCGAATGCCAAACAATCGAGGTTCCTCAGTAACTTGTTTTCATTATCTTATTATCAATATCTGACAATAACTGGCGCTCATTTGGCTCATTGCAGACAAATGAACAAATAAAACACAATTCAAAAGAGCTGAGATGGTAGTAGGAAGGAACCTTTTCTTATGTTTTTCACAAAAGGATGCAAACACTGACCTGCCCACAAGAAAGTGACTTTTTAACCAACCACGTAGACTATTGCACAGTTCATTGTAAAAAGAGCGCAGTATATTGTGCCTAAAGATTCTCCAAAGTCTCCCAACCCTATACTATATTACCTGCACACCATCTCATTTCTCCCACAACCCATGAGAGTTGCAAGTAAACACCTCAACATACAGCAATTTTAATGTATATCAGTGGCATTGCAGTGAATGTTCATTATTCAATTATGAATGACATTACCACAAAACTTGCAAAGGTTGATGTTAAATGATGATAGCTGTACTGATGATTTACTTTTCCTATTAAATTGGGAACAACTTTTAACTTGCAGCCAATTCATGGAATACACCTGCAAATAATGTAAATCAGTGTCCTCAAATGGTTTTCCCAGCATTGAATTAAGAGTCATGGCTTTTTTGAATAGAACATTTTACGCAATTATTCTGTAACTCTGTGAGCTGTAATACGAAGCTCAGTGGTAGGAATACATTTGAGATGGGACTGCAATTGATTCAATTTTGTTATTTGCTTCTCTTGCTAAAAATTAAATATTGAAAAATCAGTGCAGAACATTTTTCGTATTAATACTCATGCCTAACTAAATATTACATTAAAAAAAACTTTGTTGCTCACTGAAATGAATCCTCAAGATATGGACTGTAAGAAGGGTTGGCTCGATGTGTAATTGTAGGATACAATTTGTAAAGTTGATTTTATTGATAACAAGTTGTTGAGGTTTAGCTACAAGGAGAGTGCTGTCAAAGGTGTATTTGCAATCATTGGTACTCTCAAAGAAAAGTGCAAAAACTTGGTTTAGTTGTGCATAACATAGTTAAAATTGATGAGCTGAGTTCTGCTCTTGGAATGAAAATATAAGTGGAAAGGGAATTGTTTGCTGAACCTTCTTAGATGTTCACTTTTTTTAAGGGAGGAGTTGGGATTGTTATTTTCAAAGGTGCAATTTGGGTCTTTGAGTGAGCTGGTTCATCAGGATTAATCAGGCAAATAAATCATTATTTCTGTTAGAATCCTAATGAAACCAATTCTTTGTAGGGTGGTAGAGTGAGCAAGAATGAAAACAAAAAGAAAATACAACTTGGAAATGTAAAGTGTTGTACCTAATATGTTTAGTCATGTTATGTATTTTATTGAAAATTATTGGAGCTGAATTTTGACTTCTAAATAATCAATCTGAACTTAAACAGTCTTGCTGAGTAATAATTAGTACAGGGTTAATTTTCAGAGATTGAGATTTCACTATGAAGATGGAAAGCATAAATTAAAAATGCATATTTCTTTGTCAAAGAGGATCTATTGTAAGGAATTTAGATAAGATCTGGTTGGGTACAGATGAAGTTGGCAGGGTTATGGATTGAAGTAACAAGAACATGCTAAGCGAATGATTGGAATTTGAGATAAGAAAGAATGGCACATGAAACTAGACATTTTTTGTAGTATAATTTTCAGGAATTCTGGGTTATCCGTGAAGGCTAGTGAAAGGAAAATGCAATGCCAGCCAAGAAAAAAGTGGCACAGCGAAGGCAGGAAAGTGCAAGACAGGCAGCTTATTATCCATTGTAGAGCAAAAACATTGGAGCGCATCCTAAAGAAATAAATGTTACGGCAGTGGGACTATTTGTGGAACTGTCAACTGGGTTTATAGGGAAACTCAGCATTTGTCAGATTGTTGCTGTTTACAACATATATAGACAACATAATAACCGAAGTAGGAATTAACATTCCTGATTTGAAAATATGATGGAGTCATACAGAACAGACACAGATCCTTTGGTCTAACTAGTTCTTCGTCAACCATATATCCTAAACTTATCCAGTTACATATGCCAGCATTTGGTCCTTATTCATCTGAATTCTTCCTATTCATGTACCCATCCTGATGTCTTTTAAATGTTGTAATTGTACCAGCTCCCGGCACCACCTCTGATGGCTTATTCCATACACACACTAACCTCTTCATGAAAAAGTTGCCCCTCAGGTCCCTTTTTAAATCTTTCCTCCCCACTTTAAATCTATGCTGTCTAGTTTTGGACTCCTCTATCCTGGGAAAAAGATTTTGCCTATTCATCCTATCCATGATCCTCCTGACAACTTCGATATGTTGTCAGCTAGTAGAGTCTGCTTATAACTTTAATCTATAATTTGTTATCTTCATATGAAGCACTTGAGAGGGATTAGGGTCAAAACAATTTTTTACTTGCCTGAATGTGAAGTAGAGGAAGTATAGCTCCTGGTTCAACATGGAAATTGCAGACTGCTGCCAGCATTCCTTTGGCCTATGCGCCTTTGACGAGGGGCGGGAAGAAATTTAGGATGTGAAAAGCGATATAAAATAATTTATCATGCTTTACCATAAATCCAGTACTTTGTACTGTGAACAGGTTACAATTGTGCTAATTATGTTAAGGTAAGCAAGATATTTCATTTTTTGTGTCGCAACAGGGATTTCAACCTGCTTTTGTTTCCTCGATTACTCACTAGCACATTTGATCTGTAATATCATTTTTTTCTCTGGAATGAATTCCTCTGGTTATGATAACATTAAAAATCATACAGCACAGAAGGAGACCACTCCAATTAGTTCTGCTTTCCCACTCTTTCTCTATAGCTTGGCAAAATCTTCATCTAATGTCTTTGATTACTGTTGAAGTTGCTTCCACCACCCTAGCAGACAGGAATTTACATCTTCATAACTTGTTTGAAAACAAAGTTTCCTCATTTCATCTCTGATTCTTTTGAAGATTATCCTCCAATCTGTGTCTTGTTCTAATTGAATGAGCTTCTCCTTATAAGTAAGCACTTTATAATTTTGAATAGCTCTATTAAATTCCTACCTAATCATCTTTGCTTAGAAGGGAGCACCCAGCTCCTATTGTCTCTTCACATAACTCAAATCTATCATGTCATTCTAGACTTATTCATTTTGAATGATTGATTCCTGGCTAATCTAGATTTTCATCAGACTCCTATAGTAAAGAAAATTTGAGCCCTGTATTACTTTTAACTCAAGGTGGGGATGTGGGTGGAGTAATTTTAATAGCTCATCCGATTATACGTTGAATAAAATGATAAGTATCACTTGCCTTTTGAAATTGTCTGAAACATTTTGAAAATTGGCTATAGAGCTGCCTTATCTAAAAATACAAATTCTCAGACACTTCTGCCAAGGCTAATTACTTCAGACATTAGCTTGAGAGCTCAAAGTGGCTATTAACCCTTCATAAACATCTCGGATAGAATATTTTGTGATTTATGTGCAAGTTTCTTCATCAAGAAAAATAAACCACTAACCTGGGATTCTTGTCATGACACCTAGCACTATAGTGCAGTGCTTGTTCACATAAGTAAAACCAAAATCTGAGAAAAGAATGTTACTCTTTAGGTCATACTATTCTTACTGAACACCTTTAATAAACAGATTGACCAACATGAACATGAACCAGCCCTAATTTTGAAGAATAAATTAAAAATCTAACTACAGTTAGAGTTAGATATAGTTCATAGAACTAAATGAATCATAAAGGATAAGGGCAGAAAGCAGGAACAGGGTACGGAGTTAAATGATCACCATGATCATGTTGAATATGGCAGAGTAGGCTGCAAAGGCAGAATGATCTACTGCTGCTCCTAGTTTCTATATTTCTGTAAATGGAGAGGCCCCCTCCTCTAATGTGGGAAATGATTAAGGATAGTCTATCATTGATCGAATGACCATCCTCTGTGCCATCTTTTAATTGCACAACTTGAGGGAAAAAAACTCAATTTAGCTTAAATAAATATATATTAGGGAAGTGAAGTGACAAGTGCTTAGGACCTGACAGTTTCCATCCGAGGGTATCAAAGGAAGTAGGGGCACCCATTGTTGACACCCTAACTATAATCCTTCAGAGTTCCCTAGATAAGGATCAGTGGTATATCAAAGGGATTTGTGTTTAAGCTTCAACTAATTAGTGTATTTATTAATGTCTTGAATGATGGAAACTGCATAATGAATTTTGCACCGACAATGGGGTAGATGATATTGAAGGCATAAAGTTGCAAAGAGATACTAATTGATTAAATGGATGAAACTGTGGTACATGGATTTCACTACAAGTAAATGTGCTATTATACTCTTTGGACTGAAAATAAAGATGGGTTTAGAGTGCGTATGGTGAAAACTGGAAGTAGGGAGGTGGGGTCCAAAGAGACTTGAAGGTGTATGTTTTTATATTTTTAAAATGTCATAAGATACAGTTTAGGAAAAAATCTCTAAAAGGCTAATGAAATGCTGGCCTATACATGGAGAGATATAGAATACAAGGGATTAAGAGTCATGCCACATCCTGATACAGGTCTGGAGAGTAACCGTTTACATTTCAGGTTGGTAACCTTTCAGAACTTCTGGCTTGGGAGTTTAGAGGTCACAACTTACAATTTCAAACTCAGCCTTTTGATTGAGAGTAGGATATGTTTCCTACAGCCGTAAATGTTTAGAAATCTCTTCTGCATGCATCAGGTGATTAGATGAATTGTTATTGTTAGTTTTTCAGACGTTTATTCTCTGTTGGGGATATGAAGTTAGGTTGCAGATCAGTCATGATCTTATCGAGTAGTTGAGCAGGCCCAAAGGCTAAGTGGTCTCTGCCTGGTTCTATATTCTTACAGTAAAAAATGAGGTCTGCAGATGCTGGAGATCACAGCTGCAAATGTGTTGCTGGTCAAAGCACAGCAGGCCAGGCAGCATCTCAGGAATAGAGAATTCGACGTTTCGAGAAGGGCTTGTGCTCGAAACGTCGAATTCTCTATTCCTGAGATGCTGCCTGGCCTGCTGTGCTTTGACCAGCAACACATTTGCATCTATATTCTTACAAGCAGGATAGTGCATAAAGGTTTTAAAATCTTGAAGCATAGTATGTTTAGTTTCTGAAATCTGAGTGCTTTATTTCTACCTTTGCAGAGACAAATGATATTTAAAAACTAACCAGAATTTCTTTCTAGGAAAGTTATTTATACGCATTTTAAACGTGCAAATATTCAGTCCTGCATTGAAACTATAAAGCATTTTTGTTAATTTTCAATATTAATAAATTTGCAGCAAGAAATACAGAAGTGACTTATGTTGAAAAGATATCTAACTTGTAAATTGAGGGCCACTTTGTATTATTCGTTTGTTTGTTGAGCAGGTGACAGTTCTAAAAATGTTTTATCGAGTAATCATTTCAAACCTTTTTTTTGTGCACTCATGAGATGTGGCATTGCTGGCTAGGCCTGCATTTGTTGTCCATCCTTAGTTTCCCAGTTGATAATTTAGTGTCAATCACATTGCTGTGGGTTTGAAGTCATATGTAGATCAGACCAGGTAGGGAAGGCAAGTTTATTTTTCTGAAGAACATCTGTAAACTGGGTTGTGTTATAGTTGATGACAATTATGGTTGCTTTTTTATTTCAGAAGAAGCTAAATAATTGCAGAAGTACTGTAATAACCTTCATTATTTCAAATTTACGTTGAAAGCATTTATAGTTCATCATGTAAAATTATTTCTAATCTAATTCTTAAAAATTAATTCTCACGTAGTTGTCACCATGGAACAAATTGATCTCATTAATTAGCCCAAACCTTATCTTCCTGATTTAATTTACCATAACAAAAGCAGTATTTTCTTTACCATAGTCTCCTGGTGTGAATAACCTATCTGTTTCAAGTTGGATTGGACAATGTGGTAGTTTGGCATTTTCTTGCTAGAGAGTTTTCCGTGTAAGATACCACCTGATGAAATATGTCAGTATATGAGTCACTTGCATTATATTATTATAAAGCATCAAATCAGCTTTGTTTCCAAGTACAAAGAGAGATGGAAGGAAAAGTTGATCTTTAGAAACTGAATGTTAGTTGGTAGACAAGCCAATGTATGTCTTTCCGGTTTCAATTTTTGTTTGCTTAATCTTTTCAGTATGAACCTAGTATACTCACTCTTGTTTTTCAGTGAATCATCTAATTTTTAAAATAAATTAACTTCTGTTTTAACAATCGTTTGCTGCAATAATATTTTAAAAATCCTTGATCAGTTTAGATTATGGGTCTCATATCATCTTTTCAACCAGTGGAAACAAATTACCATGACTTTATTTTGCCATAACCTGAAGACTCCAATTATATAACTTTTCTGTCACTTTTACATTAAAACCTAAATAGCTGTCAAGTTCTTCATTAAAATAATCTCTTATTGCTGTCATAGTCTATTGAATTTGTACTGCATCTTTTATAACTTTATCATTTCTATAGAGGGTTTCTCAAGCTACAGAACATTCAATTTGCAGATTAAGGAAGATTTGCAACAAACTTAACACTGCTCCATAACTTGCATGTACTCTCAAATATTCTGCAAAAAATTGTAGAGTGATTTGGAAATTGGTTATACACAATTTGGTCTGACAGCATCCAAGGAGCAGGAGATTTGACGTTTCGGGCATGAGCCCTTCTTCAGGCTCATGCCCGAAACATCGACTCTCCTGCTCCTTGGATGCTGCCTGACCTGCGCTTTTCCAGCAGCACATTTTCAGTTCTGATCTACAGTCCTCACTTTCTCCTATACACAATTTGGGTAAAATTGAAATAAAATGTTTGGAATATGGTTTCAAACTAAAATAATCCCTCAAGGTTCAAGTAAGTGATTGAGGTTTGACAATATTTGCTAGCTTACTTGGCAGCCTAATAACTTGAAACCACTGGGGTTAAATCTGAACGTTTTGGGAGAGGTTATTTTGAAGGCTTACTGATCTAAAATTGGTTCTAGAGAAAATATGTGTATTATTATGAATAAATCCGAGTTCTGATCTGTTACTAGTGTTAAGTGCCTACTTGCCAGAATTACTTTATCTGATAACAGATCATATCAATCTACTGAGGAACACAGTGGCACTTACGGAACAACATCACATTCAGGTTTCAAATGTTACACTTTTCTGAAAGTGTGAACTTTAACAATTTCCTAGCAACTCTACTTTTCAATAATAAACTTAATTAAACTTTCTCTGTCCTGCATCTTCATTACCGTAGTCTCAGTTAACACTGAGTGTTTAGAAGAGCAGGAATTATTCCTTCTTCAGCTTGTATTTTGCTTGTTTTTTTTGTCTCAAAATGGAATCTAATTTTGGGAATGAATTTTACTCATGGGTGTACAATCACAGATTTCATGAAATAGTTCTGCACGTGTATTTGTAAGCCATTGTATAATTAAGGATAAATTCCTTTCGTTGTTTTGAAATTACACATACATTAGCTAGCAAATGCGAGTCATCCATCCTCCATTATAGGTGAGAAGGATGTCTTAAACTGTTGATTTGTTGCCAGTGAAGAGAATAGTTTGAAGAACAAAACAACTTGTTTAGCTCTGGTTTCTGAGTTGAATTATTGTTAGGTATATTAGGCAGGTATTCTGCATATGATTGGACACGATTGCTGTGATTATTTCTCTTGACTTGCGATGGGTTAGCGTGCTGAGATTTAACTTATTTAAACAAAATTGACATTCCAAATTGCTTATACAGTATTGCTATAACATGTTCCATTCTGTAAACAGACCACATTTCACTTCCCCATTTATTACCCACCATTGTTTTGGTTCACAGGGAAGAGGGAGAAGTTGGTATTCTGCTTTTGTTAAACATGGTCTGGAATTGGCAAACATGAAATACTTGTCAATTTTTGATTTAAAAAATGTATTTAGATTGTATTCTTATTCTTGTTGAAGTTAAGTTTTTTTTTATTTTTGGGCTCCTTTAACAGCTTATTGTTGCTTCCATTTTAGTTTTAAGTTGAGTGAGAATATGAATTAATCTATAGATCTGTATGATTCATTTTGAAAATAAATCACGTGACTCACAAAAGAGAGCGTTTTTTTCCTTTTGTATAAAGCTCATAAAAGAGGTTAGGAGAAAGTGAGGACTGCAGATGCTGGAGATCAGAGCTGAAAATGTGTTGCTGGAAAAGCGCAGCAGGTCAGGCAGCATCCAAGGAGCGGCAGAAGGGCTTCCTGAAGAAGGGCTTATGCCCAAAACGTCGATTCTCCTGTTCCTTAGATGCTGCCTGACCTGCTGCGCTTTTCCAGCAACACATTTTCAGCTCATAAAAGAGGTTACCTTAGTCATCTGTTTATCCCCATAAGTAACATCGGCAATTTATATGTGTACTTTTACATGTTTCTCAACTTATTTGATATGAGTTGCTGCATAACCATCTTTCACCTTGTAAGAGCCAACAGTGTGCTTTTCTTGTTCTGGGAGATGATTCCATCTTGACTGTTGCTGTAGCTATTTAATTTTCAAATGTTGAGATGAAGTCATAATGGAAAATAGCTGAAAAAAGTGACCCCTCCCAGTGCAAGGAAAACAGCGAACAATATCCGATGTGTAAATTCATTATTATATATGCGTGATGTATCACACAAATCTGTATTCCAAAGTATTTTGTAAAATTGCTATTGTTTTGTGTACTCGTAGACATTAGAAACAAGCCTCTTAAACTTCTAATTTTCACTGTAAGATTTTAGCTCGAAACAATGTATTGCAATCCCAAAAGTTGTATTGTGATTCTGCTACACTTATCAGAGTTTAGCTGTAAAATAAAATGGCCCCCACTTGGTACTCTCTGGCAACCATGTTTTCAAAGAACACTTTGAGATCACCATCAGCCCCTTGCTGATTGACATCATTGATTCACTGAGCTCAGAGCTATCCCATTCGCATCTTCAGACTAGGTAACCTCTTGACCACAGTCAGCATTGCTGTCTCAGGAGGTGAAGCTAGCAACCTCAGAATCTACCTCTCTGACTCCATCAGCTGTGATATGCTACTGTCTGGGAACTGCTGTAATAGAAAGATAAATCTAAGTTGTCATCTTGTATTAATGCTCTGAAATAGTGATTTGAGATAACTGGCAAACTCAATATTAGATATAATAAGATTTGTTTGAGTTTTTGTTTTCCTTTGTTCTCTGAATATTTAAGAGTATAGGCTAATTTGGTAGGTTATGGTGGCAATAACGTTACCAAACAAATATGTCATGGTGCAGCAGTTTGACAATGCCTCATGTGAATGACTTATGGTCACTTTTGTGCATAGAATATCTCTCTGCAATTAATTTGAGACATTTTTGCAGTTAGGTGTAACCTGGAAATAGGCCTGTTTTCTTCCCTGGGCAATCAATATTAACGAGGCGAAAGTGAGGACTGCAGATGCTGGAGATCAGAGTCAGGATTAGAGTGGTGCAGCAGGTCATGCAGCATCCGAGAAGCAGGAAAATCAATGTTTCGGGCAAAAGCCCTTCATCACCACTCTTACCTTAACCAATATTATCTGTTTTTATATTTAAGGACAGAGATTGCACTCGTTTGGAAGCTGGTGTGGAAACAGGCCCTTCGGCCGAACAAGTCCACACCGACCCTCTGAAGAGCAACCCACCCAGACCCATTCCCCTACATTTACCCCTTCACCTGACACTACGGGCAGTTTAGCATGGCCAATTCACCTAACCTGCACATCTTTGGACTGTGGGAGGAAACCGGAGCACCCGGAGGAAACCCACGCAGACACTGGGAGAATGTGCAAACTCCACACAGAAAGTTGCCCGAGGCAGGAATTGAACCCAGGTCTCTGTGAGGCAGCAGTGCTAATCACTGAGCCACCGTGCCACCCCTAAATGGTAACGCCCATTTCTTGACATGAAGTTTAATTGTATTAATTTTCTTTGTTCCCTCTGCAATTTCTCAAAGATACGAGTAGATAGTTAGACCTGCTAACCTTTGACCTGTTTATTGTGTAAATGGCAGAGTCTCACTGCCTCACACCTTCCTTTCAGCTGAAAAGAGACTAGATTGATACGTATCTAAACCTGGGTTTATACCATTTGATAAGCTGGTTAGTGAAAACAGCAGCCATTCAAGCAATTGGAAATTCCTTGATTATTACTTCCAGGGATTTTACAAATGAAAGTTGCAATAAAAAGGAATCAGAAATTAAGTTTATACAGGAGTAATCCAGTTTGTTCCATGTATACCGAAATTCGTCTTGTTTATGGTCAGACATGGCGTTTGCTGATTAAAAGCAAAATACTGTGGATGTAGGTTCAACTTTAGCTCTGGAGAGAGAAACACTGTTTACGCTCTGAAGAGGAGTCAGTGAACTTCCAATGGTAACTTTGTTCTTCTCTCCACCATACTGACAGATTTGCTGAGTTTCTGTCTCATTTTCTGTTTTTATTTTAGGTTAGGTTAATGTTGCCATAATTTCAGTCAGTTATTACCTACTTGTGTTTGGACTGTGAGGGTCAACTGTTGATGTCAAGCTTAATGTTTCTTGTCTGTACCCAGTCATATCTGTCATAATGTTGTAGTTGTGATGCTAGTTTAGTTCTTTATAAGTTAATTTGCCTACTGTTGTGACATTTTGAAGTGCAATGAGGTTTTTTTTTCTTGCATAGAAATCTATTAGTATTGGATTTGGCTCAAGGAATATCAAACTTAAAATCATTAGCTAAGATTTAGTATTAATGTTAAGTGTGAAGTCTTCAATACGTACCATTATTAGAGAGTAAATTGGACAGCAAATTCTAGGGACAGGCACAAAGCAAGTTAGATACTGAAATCTTGAAGTTCAGGTTGAGCTATCCTACACCCCTAAAGGCCCTGTCATATTTGACATTTGCCACTGTGTTAAGGTCCCAACTGATAGTAGTATTGCAGAAGTCAGATCCCAGAGTCATTACTGTGCTGGTCAGTCACTGGACATGTTCACACAATGCTACCAAGGATCTTTTAACAAAAGGACTAAAGTTTACTGCATAAAGAGTTGAAAAAAACAAAGCTATTATATATACCTGAGAAACTTTTTAAAGGTCATGTCATAAACAGCAAAGAAGAAAGATTCAACCCCCTTTTCCCAGCAATATTTTCTATAACCACTCAACCCTAGTGATGTACCACTTTTTCTGACCTCGAACATTTCTGAGTCACCTAATGAAGTTGTAAGCTCACCAGATGTGATTTTCTTTTACATCTGTTCCCCAAGATATTTAAACATGAGGTAATTCATTGACTTTACTACCTATACTTTAAGAAAACTCCTATTTACTTGAACTGCTTCGAATTCCGATGGCCTGGAGACTGCTTTTTCGCTCGGGTGGCTTAGATGTCGTCCTGTTTCTTCCCCCCCCCACCCCCAGTCGAAGCAAAATGCTCAGAGATACAGTATAGTTTTACTTCCTTCATCTTTGTTCCGGGCCATGGTGGGAAAGAGAACGATCGCCCATGTGCACAGAGACATGAGTTCGTGGTCTTCTCTGGAACAGTGGATTTTCAATGAACCACATAGTCATTTTACAGGGAGAAGTATCCAAACAAGGCAACACGCACACTAACTGGGTGGCCATTACAATCAGCGAGCATCAACAGCAAAGATTAAGCCATCTGCTGCTACACAGTGAATAACTGGCTTCACCTAATGAACAGTCCCCACACATGTTAATCTGACCTCATATACTGAACACTTCGGCTATTGTTAAATGGCTCTACATAATGACTAATTTTCCACCCAATACCCTTGCCTCCAGCACCCCACTGTTAAGTGAAAGTTCTTATCTGATTTGAGTCATGCTCAGCAGAACCTCTTGTTTCACAAAACTCAGAACTTATCTCTTTTCCCTGCCTACTTATACCCTATACACATTCTAATAGAGATTGCCACAAACTAAACTGTTATTTTCGTATCATTCTTTTGTCAGCTGAAACCTAATAATGGCCCCTGACCATCTGTCTTTCCACATGTCATAAACATCCAACTTGGTGAGCACTGTATCAGTTAACTCCCCAAATAGCTTGCTAGTCAGTTAGCTTAAGTCACATGGTTTCTGGACAATAACTTTTGAACTTATGTTTAACATAAACTTTCTGATCCAGAATTCACCTTTACAGACACAAAGTCAAAAACCCATTTACTTAATTCGTAAATGACAATATATTACAAAACTTTTATCACATCTCTATCCCCACTCCACAACAAAATAAAGGATATCCTTGATGGCATTGTTAATTTCCGTATAAAATTCATATTATAACTATTTGTATTTTAACGTCATAGAGAGGTACAGCATGGAAATAGACCCTTTGGTCCAACCTGTCCATGCCGACCAGGTATCCCAACCCAATCTAGTCCCACCTGCCAGCACCCAGTTCATATCCCTCCAAACCCTCCCTATTCATATACCCATCCAAATGCCTCTTTAAATGCTGCAATTGTACCAGCCTCCACTATATCCTCTGGCAGCTCATTCCATACACGTACCACCCTCTGCGTGAAAAAATTGCCCCTTAGGTCTCTTATATGTTTCCCCTCTCACCCTAAACCTATGCCCTCTAGTTCTGGACTTCCCAACCCCAGGGAAAAGACTTTGTCTATTTATCCTATCCATACCCCTCATAATTTTGTAAACCTCTACAAGGTCACCGCTCAGCCTTCAACACTGCAGGGAAAACAGCCCCAGCCTGTTCAGCCTCTTCCTATACCTCAAATCCTCCAACCCTGGCAACTTCCTTGTAAATCTTTTCTGAACCCTTTCAAGTTTCACAACATCTTTCCGATAAGAAGGAGACCGGAATTGCATGCAGTATTCCAACAGTGGACTAACCAATGTCCTGTACAGCTGTAACATGGCCTCCCAACTCCTGTACTCAATACTCTGACCAATAAAGGAAAGCATACCAAACGTCGCCTTCACTATCCTATCTACTTGCGACTCTACTTTCAAGGAGCTATGAACCTGCACTCCAAGGTCTCTTTGTTCAGCAACACTCCCTAGGACCTTACCATTAAGTGTATAAGTCCTGCTAAGATTTGCTTTCCCAAAATGCAGCACCTTGCAGTTATCTGAATAAAGCTCCATCTGATACTTCTCACCCCGTTGGCCCATCTGGTCCAGATCCTGTTGTAATCGGAGGTAACCTTCTTCGCTGTCCACTACACCTCCAATTTTGGTGTCATCTGCAAACTTACTAACAGTACCTCTTATGCTCACATCCAAATCATTTATGGAAATGACAAAAAGTAGAGGGCCCAGCACCGATTCTTGTGGCACTCCACTGGTCACAGGCCTACAGTCTGAAAAGCAATCCTCCACCACCACTCTCTGTCTTCTACCTTTGAGCCAGTTCTGTATCCAAATGGTTAGTTCTCCCTATATTCCATGAGATCCTTGGGGACCCTTGTCAAACGCCTTACTGAAGTCCATATAGATCACATCTGCCCTCATCAATCTTCTTTGTTACTTCTTCAAAACACTCAATCAAGTTTGTGAGACATGATTTCCCACACACAAAGCCATGTTGACTATCTCTAAACAGTCCTTGCCTTTCCAGATACGTGTACATCTTGTCCCTCAGGATTCCCTGCAACATCTTGCCCACCACTGAGGTCAGGCTCACCGGCCTGTAGTTCCCTGGCTTGTCTTTACCACCCTTCTTAAACAGTGGCACCACATTTGCCAACCTCACCTGTGACTATCGATGATACAAATATCTCAGCAAGAGGCCCAGCAATCACTTCTCTAGCTTCCCACAGAGTTCTCGGGTACACCTGATCAGGTCCTGGGGATTTATCCACCTTTAACCATTTCAAGACATCCAGCACTTCCTCTTCTGTAATCTGGACAAATATATACTTTAAGCACCAGGATTTGTATTGCAGTCATTTTATATAAATCTTATTTTAATCAAGACATTTGTTTTCTTTCATGTTTGCTCTTGAGAAAATGTCTGCTATCATTTTGATTTTTCCATCCACGAGTGATTTCCAAATTAGATGGTTGTAGCATTAAATTCCAATGAAATTCCTCAGATTTTTATCACAGAAATGTTCCAAAAAAATGAGAGGTTTATAAGCTGCATAAATAACAGTCTCTGCAAGGTGGTCAGGGATGTAGTCATCAAAATGTTATAGAGCCCACACCAGGATCAGTCTCTCTTTATCCCCTGTTGAGTGTTTCCATAGTTTGTGTAAATACGAACTAATAGGTCATTCTGTTGCAATCTTATTTTCTAGTAACAACATTGCACAGCCCCATTATTATTTGCATCAAGGTGTCCAGATCTTCCCAAGTACTTTAAATAGCTCCTCAATATTATGTGTGGCTAAAATCATGCAGTAGTCAGTACAGCTTTGAGTTGGCCTTCTTTTGTTCACTCTAATTTCTTTTCCTTACCATGTTTTTTCAGGGGAGCTACTACAGTCCTAAAATTTGGAATGTTTAAAATCTATCCATGGGAGACTAGCAGGAGACTGGAAGAACACAGCAAGCCAGGCAGCATCAAGAGGTGGAGAAGTCAACGTTTTGGGTGTAACCTTTTTTCTGGGCTCCTGAAAAAAGGGTTACACTTGAAATGTTGACTTCTCCACCTCCTAATGTTGCCTGGCTTAGTATGTTCTTCCAGCCTCCTGCGTGTCTACCTTGGATTCCAGTATCTGCAGTTTTTTATCTCGAAAATCTACTCATGCCAATCTATTGCAGAATTTTATGTTTTGTGTTAGGCACCAGAAGATCCAAGCTAGTTTACTTCTCTGGATCAGTGGTGCTAGAAGAGCACAGCAGTTCAGGCAGCATCCAATGAGCAGCGAAATCGACGTTTCGGGCAAAAGCCCTTCCTGATGAAGGGCTTTTGCCCGAAACATCGATTTCGCTGCTCGTTGGATGCTGCCTGAACTGCTGTGCTCTTCCAGCACCACTGATCCAGAATCTGGTTTCCAGCATCTGCAGTCATTGTTTTTACCTAGTTTACTTCTCTGGCTACTACTTGGCCTTTCCCATAGTATTTCCTGAATAAGTCTCATTTGCTTTAGACCATAAGACATAGGAGTGGAAGTAAGGCCATTCGGCCCATCGAGTCCGCTCCGCCATTTAATCATGACTGATGGGCATTTCAACTCCACTTACCAGCATTCTCCCTGTAGCCCTTGATTCCTTGTGACATCAAGAATTTATCAATCTCTGCCTTGAAGACATTTAGCGTCCCGGCCTCCACTGCACTCCGCGGCAATGAATTCCACGGGCCCACCACTCTCTGGCTGAAGAAATGTCTCCGCATTTCTGTTCTGAATTGACCCCCTCTAATTTTAAGGCTGTGCCCACGGGTCCTAGTCTCCCCGCCTAATGGAAACAATTTCTTTAGCGTCCACCCTTTCCAAGCCATGTATTATCTTGTAAGTTTCTATTAGATCTCCCCTTAACCTTCTAAACTCCAATGAATACAATCCCAGGATCCTCAGCCGTTCCTCGTATGTTAGACCTATCATTCCAGGGATCATCCGTGTGAATCTCCACTGGACACACTCCAGTGTCAGTATGTCCCTCCTGAGGTGTGGGGCCCAAAACTGGACACAGTACTCCAAATGGGGCCTAACCAGAGCTTTATAAAGTCTCAGTAGCACATCGCTGCTTTTATATTCCAACCCTCCTGAGATAAATGGCAACATTGTATTCGATTTCTTAACCACGGATTCAACCTGCATGTTTACCTTTAGAGAATCCTTGACCAGCACTCCCAGATCCCTTTGTACTTTGGCTTTATGAATTTTCTCACCGTTTAGAAAGTAGTCCATGCTTGTATTCTTTTTTCCAAAGTGCAACACCTCGAGTTTATTTTTGACGAATTTAGGACAAAATGAGCACACCGTAATAGTTCAAGGAAAGTGGTTTAAATGTTCTTACTAATTTTGGCTGAACAGAACAGAACATCAGTACAAGCAACACGGTTGTCTAATTCTTTGATGACCTTATAGAGCCACAGAGCTGTACAGCATGGAAACAGACCCTTCGGCCCAACTCGTCCATGCTGACCAGATGTCCTAAATTAATCTAGTCCCATTTGCCAGCATTTGGCCCCTATCGCTCTAAACCCCCCTCATTCATATATCATCCAAATACCTTTTAAATGCTGCAATTGTACCAGCCTCCTCCTCTTACTCTGGCAGCTTATTCCATACATGCACAGCCTTCTGCATGAAAAAGTTGCCCCTTAGGTCCCTTTTAAATCTTTCCCCTCTCACGTTAAACCTATGCCCCTCATGATTTTATAAACCTCTCTAAGGTCATTGCTCAGCCACTTATGCTCCAGGGGAAATAACCCAGTCTATTCAGCCACTCCCTATCACTCAAACCCTTCAACCCTGGCAACATCGTTGTAAACTTTTTGTGAACCCTTCCAAGTTTCACAACAGTCTTCCTTTGACGGGGAGACCAGAAGTGAATGCAATATTCCAAAAGTGCCTAACTAATGTCCTGTACGGCCACAACATGACCTCCCAACTCCTTTACTCAATGCATTGACCAATAAAGGCAAGCGTACGAAATGCCGCCTTCACTATCCTGATAAAAGGTTACGACCAGAAACATCAACCCCCCTGTACTTCTGATGCTGATTTACCTGCTGTGCTTTTTCTAGCTGCATTCTTTATCTAGCACCACAGTTGATCGACTCTAATTTTCCAGCATCCGCAGTCCTCACTATTCTGCCTACTGGGATTCCACCTTCAAGGAACTATAAACATGCATTCTAAGTTCTCTTTGTGGTTGGCCAATTGCTGAAACGTTGCTGATGTGTTTTTTAATTTCATTTGGCATGACTTTAGATGAATAAAGCCTGTTTAGTGTTAGAAAAGTTGCAATTTCTTCAGAGGTATTAGTGAATAGAATTTGTGAATATCCTGTTAACAAATCAACTTTTGTAAGGTATCATGTTTGTCCAATCTTCTCAAATTCGTTCAGTTGTGGAATCAGACATTAACGAGGTAGATTTATGTGTTGACCTTGCAATAGTCCATCCACCTGATTTTAGCACCAACACAATATGTGAGCCCCTGCTACTATGACTTGGTTCAATAATGTAATTGTCAATCATAACTTCTTCTCTCACTTGAGCTTGTTTCTCTGGGTTGAGTCAGTAAGAATGTTGTTTTATGGGTAACGCAACCCAAATATGCCATGCATTGTAGTTTTCCCCATCCCTTTGGAGTTCAAAGCAAACACAGTAAATGCTGGTGAAACTCAGCAGCTCAGGCAACATCTGTGAAGAGAGAAACAGAGTTAATGGGTTCAAAATCCAAAATGGCTCCTCTTCAGAACTTTTTTTAATACTATTACTGTTGAGAACTTGGAACAGTCACTGCCACTTTTAAAGGCCAAACCATGTAGTATGCTTCACAAGAAAATTCCTGTTGTGTCCTATTTCCTTAAGAATCCCTCTCAGATTCAATGATTTTCTAACCCACCAAGAGCCCCCACTGTGTTGCAACCCTAGCTGATGGTAATACTGGACCACAGATTGAAACTTGGATGTTTGGTTTACAATTTGTTTACTGAGCTGGATTGTCACTGTTTGGACATTCTGTGCATCAACCAGTTTTAATTTTGTCTGTTCGTGCCTTTCCCCGAGATACAAAGGTACCAGCTAATTCACTGACATTACGAGCTGAACTTTAATTAAAATTTTGCCTACTCAAACTGCTAGAACAGTTTAACTTCTTTCTAGTTTTGGTAGCCTGGAAGCTGGAGAATATTAATTATATCTCCCACTGTTTCCATATGTCATGGATACCCTATATGGTACTGCACTGGGTAGGGTTCCACTCAAAAACTGCTGACCACAAAATCTAGGCCATTACTGTGGATTAGCATTTCTTTATTGCTATCTATTGACACCACTTTGTCAATGGGTTGGAAGCCCAGCAGGGTTTGCAGCAAAGCAAACAAAGCTTATTTACTCTACAAATAGAAGAGCAGACATCGTCTATTCATGGCATTTTAAATAATGGTCTCAATGAACTGTAGCAAACAGATCCAAGGTGTATTAAATCAATCTCACTCTCAGCAGTAATTGACTGGTGAATTGCCCAATGATTTCCATTATATCCAGGAACAGCGGTGACGGATCTATATTCCCTAAATTGCTCTGTATAAGACAATAACTCTTCTCTAAAATGAATAATATCGATAAAATACTCTTAGCTATGATTTATGAATTTGTGGGGGGTGCTGGGGTAAAATGGAGGCAACTAAGGCATGGGACAATTAAAATTAGGTTTTATTATCGTGTGTACTCAAAGTGATTCACGAGTATAGTAAAAAAGTGTACAAAGTCCCCATACCCAGCGCCATCTCAGATACAAAGATACCTGGATACAAAGTAGAAAACTAAATGAAGTTAAAAGCTCAATATTTACAGTCCTCCTTTAGCCATGGGCCTGTATTTGCTCCATGGGCAAGCACTCCCCATGAGGGCTCAATCTCCTCTGCACTGCTGTCTCAGCACCAACAGCCAGAAGCCTGCCCAGCTCACCAGCTGCTTCACCACTGACTGCAGCCCGGGCTCATGAGCTGCCTTGCCTCAGACCACCAGAGTCCCACTCTGGAACCGCTCCAAGCCCCCAGACACTTCTTCATTGTCCTGTTTAGAATACCTAATCAAGGAAATGTAACACCTTAATACTGAAGAAAGTGAGAAGCCTGTATGAGGATTTGATGTGATATCTTTCCTTGCCAAGTTACTGATGAATTGGATTAAGATCCATAGTCTTACTATGGATGAGTTTCATTGCAAATGTGTGTTTCAAATAATGCAGTTTCACTGGACGCAATATTTTTTAGGAACGTAACTACCATGTTAAATTAAGATGACTATTGCAATACTTACTGTGTTTTTTGACAGTTAATAGGTAAAGTATTGACTGCGCCATTCAGGAGCTACCCAATCTCTCTCAATCTGGCCTGAGATAAGTAATTATTGTGATAATCAGTATTTAGCAGCATTTGCAATATTTTAACATCTTCAAACATTCAGTGATTCAATTTGTAAGATTTGCATTTATGTACTTTATTGATGTTATAAAATTCATTGATTTTTAAGGAGATTTGAGGAGTTGAATTATCTAAGCAAATATGTCCCTACGCCTTGATTATTGCTATGGTTACTGTGTTTGAGTTGGAATGAGTCAGATGCATTCTTTACTCCTGGCGATATGTTGAAAGATAGAATGAAATTAGCAGTAAAGCTGCAAAATATTAAATAAAATTTGTGTACTGACTTTTCTGCAAAATCATAAATATTGCTTTGGAAATATTGATTTGGCTAAGCCCAAATGTTTTTGGAATATTAACTTTAAAAGATGCACTGACAGTTCAAACTGATGTTGATCACTTGTAGGCCAGTAAATCTTCAGTGCTGTATATATATTGCATTAAGGCAATAATCACGTTTCCAAAATTTCAGGAATAAATATGATGGTTGTCTAAGTTAATGTGACATCTCTTCTCCTTGAACTGTTTAGATGGTAAACTACAACTTCCTTGAAAATACTTTAATTAAGAAATTAAATGGTTACATAATGTCTGTAGATAAATTCAGTTTTAATAAGTTTTGTCAATATAGATGGGAGAATAGATTGGAACAGTCTTGTTATTTTTCTGCACATCTTATCACTGCAAAAAAACATGAAACAAACCATATTCTAACACTTCTGCTCAGGAGAATTGACACCCACCTTCCATCTGTTAGCCTTGTCAGCCATCAAAGCAAAAACTCACCTGCTGCCTCTATCTCTTCACAGTCTTCCGATAAATAGTGAAGTGTTTGAATTGTTTGTTAGTCTGTAATTAAAATCTACTTTGCTTCATTGCTAGTATTTCAAAGACATGCACCAAAGTTAAATTGAAGAACTTCAGCTAAAAATCATTCTGATTGGTCATTCCAATAATTTGCATCTACTGAATCAGTCAAATGTCTAACAATTAGAAAACAGGCTTTTTCGTAGTAAATTTTATTTTACAGCAAGGAAGGAGGGGAAAAACACCCTCCCTCCCCTTATTCCTAATTCCTCTGCATCTGCCGCATCTGTTCCCAGGAGGACCGGTTCCACCACAGAACACACCAGATGGCCTCCTCCCGTCAAAGACGGTAATTTCCCCTCCCACGTGGTTGATGATGCCTTCCTGCGCATCTCACTCACTTCCTTCACCTCCGCCCTCGAACCTCACCCCTCCACCCGCAACAAAGACAGAAACCCTGGTCCTTGCCTTCCACCCCACCAAACTCCGTATAAATCATATCATCCTCTGCCATTTCCACCACCTACAAATGGATCCCACCACCAGAGAGATATTTCCCTCCCCAGTCCATCTGCTTTCTGTAAAGACCATTCCCTCTGCGACTCCCCTGTCAAGTCCATGCCCCCCCCCCCCCCCCCCCCAACAACCCACCCTCCACTCTCACCACCTTCCCTTGCAACCGCAGGCATTGCAAAACCTGTGCTCACCTCCTTTGATGGATGCCTTCCACATCCATCAAAGCTTTACCTGCGCTTCCACACGTGTCATTTACTGTATCCATTGATCCTGATGCAGTCTCCTCTACGTTGGGGAGACAGGATGCCGACTTGCAGAGCACTTCAGAGGACATCTCCGGGACACCTGCACCCATCAACCCCACTGCCCCGTAGCTGAACACTCCAACTCCCCCTCCCACTCTGCCAAGACCATGCAGGTCCTGAGCCCACTCCCTAACCACCCAACGCCTGGAGGAAGAATGTCTCATCTTCTGCCTCGGGGCCTTCCAACTTCATGGCATCGATGTGGATTTCACTAGTTTCTTCATTTCCCTCCTCCTCACCTTATCCCAGTTCCAACCTTCCAACTTGGCACCACCCACATGACCTGACCTACCTGTTCATTTTCCTTCCCACCTATCCACTCCACCTGCCTTTCCGATCTATCACCATTACTGCCACCTTCATCTATCTATTGTGCTCTCCGCTACCCTGACCCAGCCCCACCCCCTCCCATTTATCTCACCACCCCTTGGCGCACAGCTTCATTTTTGCTGTGAAGGGCTTTTGCCCGAAACGTGAATTCCCCTGCTTGGATGCTGCCTGATCTGATTACCTGGGGAGTAATGTGTCTTTGTCTGCTATCTTGCTCTCTTGATTTTGTACTGTGTAATGTTGTTTAGGCCCCACCATAGGTGGCAGGTATCTGTTTTGTAGGTATGGACCTCTAACCTGGTCCAGTACTGCCTCTTGGCATCCTTGATGGCTTTGCACAGATCGTATCTGGATTTCTTGTATGGATCTGGGTCATCCAACTTGAATGCTGCACATCTCACATTCAGTACGGAATGGATTTCCAGATTCATCTAAGCTTTACAGTTGGGGAACACTTGGATTGACTTTGGTATGCAGTTCTCCACTCATTTGCTAATAAAGTGGTGGTGGCGTACTTGTCTAGGTATTCTGCTGAGTATTTAAACGCAGTCCAGTCCACAGATTCTGAACGGTCCCAGAGACAGTCTTTCACAGCCTTAGACCAGCATTGAACTTCATTTTGTGAAGGATCCTCCAGTTTCAACTCCAGCTTGTAGGCTGGGCGGAGGAACACAGCGCTGTGATCCGATTTTTCGAACTGTGAGCGGGAGATGGAGCGGTAGGCATCTTTGGTCATGTAGTAGTGGTCCAGAGTGTGCGATCCTCTGGTGGAACAGGAGATGTTGAGAGTGTGGTGCTGGAAAAGCATACCAGGTCAGGCAGCATCTGAGGAGCAGGAGAATTGATGTTTCAGGCATATGCCCTTCAACAGGAACTTTGGGCTTATACCCGAAACATCGATTCTCCTGCTGTTCGGATGGTGCCTGACCTGCTGTGCTTTTCCAGCACCTCACACTCGACTCCGATCTCCAGCATCTGCAGTCCTCATGTTCTCCTGGGGCAGGAGATGTGTTGATGTATTTTTGCCTCACCTTTTTGAAATTGACTTGGTTGAAATCACCAGCCACAATGAATAGGACCTCAGGAAATTTTGTTTTTAGATTGTTTGTGGTGGGGTAAATCATGTCTGGGGCATTCTTCATATCCAAATGGAGTGGTATGTGTACTGCTATCAGGTGGCAGAGGTGAACTCACTTGGTAGTTGGTAGGGATGGAATTTACTGTAAGTTAGGTATTCTAGGTCCAGGGAGCAGTGGTTTGCTAGGGTCGCTTTGTCCAAGCACCAAGGGGTGTTGATCAGGAAGCATTCCCCACTGTCCTTTACCTTACCCAAGGACACCATGCAGTCTTTGCGGCATATGGAGAATCCATCAGTTGGTAGGGCGCAGTTGGGAATGACAAGGGTGAGCCAAGTTTTTGTGAAACAAACACTTAACGTCTGAAGTCTGTCCTGATGGCAAGCTACCTCCTGCATAATTAGGTTACGCATAAACATTTGCATACACACTTGTCTGTGACTTCTTCTCGACCTGATCTCATCTCAGAATCTGAATTGGATGAAGCCAGCCAAGTTTAGATGTGTACTGTAAATGAGATTTGTTTAAAGTTATTCAAGAATATAAAACATTTTTTCTAACTGAGGTTCCATGCTGCATGAAATATAATGTATGCTGCTTGCAGCTGAAGCTCATTTAGTAGTTTGCTCTGACCCTTTAAGTACAGCTGCAAAAGCAATTCATCTTTGAAGAAACAAAATTGTTCAGCAACTAGCATAACTTTGTTATATTGGTCACGGAACATGAAGGTGGTATAAAATTCTGTGTTTTGCATTAATCCCAATCCATTTGCCTCCTCTGGTAAGTGAGTTCTGTTTCGAATCTAATCCTTAAAACCATTATGCAATATAGAAACAATGTATAACTATTTATAATATTCAACATTTACATCTGTGCCATTGGATTGCAAATGTGTTTTAGTTGATACGTTGATAAAGAGAACTCTATTATACTTTGCTCTCAACTTTGTCAGTAAAAGAACTCATTTCTTCTCATGACTTCGAGTCCCTTGAGGTCAGAATCTTCAGAAAGTGAGGATTTTATTTAATTTAGGAGACATAATATCTGATCCTGCAGAAAGATACTGCATCATTTAGATTCTGATTTCTGGAGAGTAGAAATTCTGTTCTGCGTCCAGTACTTATTGTAGCAGATACGTCCCTTGTATCTGACTGCTGTTTGTGAGCAACTCAAGAGCTTGGCTCATTCATACTGGCTATTTCTTACACAAGCTCTGTATCTTAACCCAGTAGGGGTAAGTACAGCAGTTGTACTTCCACTTTGTTTGGATTAATTAATTCTCTCAACATGACCCATATAAAATAAGCATTTATGTGTAGTTGTAGTTATCTAGCTTGTCGGTATAAATTTGTTAATTTTCGCCCATGTTCCAAAAACAAACCCCTGGATTCCAACCAGATTAGTGTATCGAGCTTTTGTTAACCATTTTGGGTTTGTTCAACAATAGTCAAACATAAAAAGCACATGTTTATTCATGTCAAGGCAGTGGGGAAATTAAACAAAGGCTCAGGACAAATTACATTGTACGAATCAGTTTGGCTGTTGCAACCATTAATTAGCATGAGGACAAGAGCAAAGTTGACTTGGCTTACTGTATTGTAGGTTGGGAATGAGCAGCAGTGGGGAATGGGGAACTCAATGGCAATGGATGAGTCTGTTTCTCTTATCAGTGCTAGGTCTGATTTAACCTCCCCATGCTTCATTAAGGAAGGTATCAGTTATTTTGCTGTCTACTGGAGCATTGCTAGGTTTAAATTGAAAGTGGCACCAAACGACCACCTTCTAGTGTTGACAAACAATGTAAAGATTTGATTATTTGGTAAAAGTTTGTAAAACTATTCTGTATGTTGGAAGAATGCTGAAATCATTGCCATATATATTAACATTTGGCTGGCTGCTTTAAAATGTATAACACCACCAAAAGTATACAAAGTTAAAAATCACACAACACCAGGTTATAGTCCAACAGGTTTAATTGGAAGCACACTAGCTTTCGGAGCGACGCTCCTTCATCAGGTGGTAGTGGAGGGCTTCACTACCACCTGATGAAGGAGCGTTGCTCCGAAAGCTAGTGTGTTTCCAATTAAATCTGTTGGACTATAACCTGGTGTTGTGTGATTTTTTAACTTTATACCCCCAGTCCAACACCAGCATCTCCAAATCATGACTACCAAAGTGGACACTTCCGTTGACTACATTCATGTGACCATTCAAACACCAATACAACTACTGATGCTGTTCTTTAACAGGAAAGGATGTAACCCTGTGAAAACACCAAGTGGTTTTGAAGCACAAATGAATAATTCATGTAACTATGCCATTTTGAACAAGTTAATATTTTCTGCAGGTTATCGGCATCTTTTGTGGCCTTGTACATTGTTTATTACAGATAATTTGAGTTTCCCAGATGCAACTATATATCTTAGAATTGTCAACTGTCTGAAAATTATTGCAGTTAAATCTTAGTCTTTCTCAACTGCACTTTTTTTTCATCATTGGTTGTATTGGCTAATCCTCAACCATGTTGATCATTTTATTTGATATGTTGAATTTATAGCAAGTTATTGGATCATCAAGGACACAGATACTTAACTACTTTATGTGGCACCTATACTTTGCAATGATTGCCATTGATTATGACTTCTGTACAATTGGCTACATTTATAGAGTCATAGAGATGTAAAGCATGGAAACAGACCATGTAAAGCATGGTCCGACCTGTCCATGCCGACCAGATATCCCAACCCAATCTAGTCCTACCTGTCAGCACCCGGTCCATATCTCTCTAAACCCTTCCTATTCATATACCCATCCAAATGCCTCTTAAATGTTGCAATTGTACCAGTCTCCACCACATCCTCTGGCAGCTCATTCCATACACGTACCACCCTGTGGTGAAAAAGTTGCCCCTTGGGTCTCTTTTATATTTTTCCCCTCTCACCCCAAACTTATGCCTTCTAGTTCTGGACTCCCCGACACCAGGAAAAAACACATTGTCTATTTATCCTATCCATGCCCCTCATAATTTTGTAAACCTCTACAAGGTCGCTCCTCAGCCTCCGACGCTCCAGGGAAAACAACCCCAGCCTGTTCAGCCTCTTCCTGTAGCTCAGATCCTCCAACCCTGGCAACATCCTTGTAAATCCTTTCTGAACCCTTTCAAGTTAGACAACATCTTTCCGATAGGAAGGAGACGAGAATTGCACACAATATTCCTACAGTGGCCTAACCAATGTCCTGTACAGCCGTAACATGACCTCCCAGCTCCTGTACTCAATACTCTGACCAATAAAGGAAAGCATACCAAACGCCTTCTTCACTATCCTACCTACCTGCGACTCCACTTTCAAGGAGCTATGAACCTGCACTCCAAGGTCTCTTTGTTCAGCAACACTCCCTAGGACCTTGCCATTAGGTGTATAAGTTCTGCTAAGATTTACTTTCCCAAAATGCAGCACCTCACATTTATCTGAATTAAACTCCATCTACCACTTCTCAGCCCATTGGCCCATCTGGTCCAGATCCTGTTGTAATCTGAGGTAATCCTCTTCGCTGTCCACAACACCTCCAATTTTGATGTCATCTGCAAACTTACTACCTGTACCTCTTATGCTCACATGCAAATCATTTATGTAAATGACAAAAAGTAGAGGGTCCAGCACCGATCCTTGTGGCACTCCACTGGTCACAGGCCTTCAGACTGAAAAACAACCCTCCACCACCACCTGCTGTCTTCTACCTTTGAGCCAGTTCTGTATCCAAATGGCTAGTTCTCTCTGTATTCCATGAGATCTAACCCTGCTAATCAGTCTCCCATGGGGAACCTTCTCGAATGCCTTACTGAAGTCCATATAGGTCACATATACCGCTCTGCCCTCATCAATCTTCTTTGTTACTTCTTCAAAAAACTTAATCAAGTTAGTGAGACATGATTTCCCACACACAAAGCCATGTTGACTATCCCGAATCAGTCCTTGCCATTCCAAATACATGTACATCCTGTCCCTCAGGAGTCCCTCCAACAACTTGACCATTTACTGAGGTCAGGCTCACTGATGTATAGTTCCCTGGCTTGTCTTCACCGCCCTTCTTAAACAGTGGCACCACGTTTGCCAACCTCCAGTCTTCCAGCACCTCACCTGTGACGATCGATGATACAAATATCTCAGCAAGAGGCCCAATACTCGCTTCCCTAGCTTCCCACAGAGTTCTCGGGTACACCTGATCAGGTCCCGGGGATTTTTCCACCTTTAACCAAATCAGTACTTCCTCCTCTGTAACCTGGAAATTTTGCAAGATGTCACCATCTATTTCCCGACTGTCTATATCTTCCATATCCTTTTCCACAATAAATACTGATGCAAAATATTCATTTAGTATCTCGCATATTTTCTGTGGCTCCATACAAAGGCCACCTTGCTGATCTTCTTCTCTAAGTAAAAAATGAGGTCTGCAGATGCTGGAGATCACAGCTGCAAATGTGTTGCTGGTCAAAGCACAGCAGGTTAGGCAGCATCTCAGGAATAGGGAATTCGACGTTTCGAGCATAAGCCCTTCATCAGGAATAAGAGAGAGAGAGCCAAGCAGGCTGAGATAAAAGGTAGGGAGGAGGGACTAGGGGGAGGGGCGATGGAGGTGGGATAGGTGGAAGGAGGTCAAGGTGAGGGTGATAGGCCGGAGTGGGGTGGGGGCGGAGAGGTCAGGAAGAGGATTGCAGGTTAGGAGGGCGGTGCTGAGTTGAGGGAACCGACTGAGACAAGGTGGGGGGAGGGGAAATGAGGAAGCTGGAGAAATCTGAATTCATACCTTGTGGTTGGAGGGTTCCCAGGCGGAAGATGAGGCGTCCACAGCTACCTGGACTACACCTCCTCCCACCCTGCCCCCTGTAAAAACGCCATCCCATATTCCCAATTCCTTCGTCTCCGCCGCATCTGCTCCCAGGAGGACCAATTCCAACACCGCACAGCCCAGATGGCCTCCTTCTTCAAGGACCGCAGATTCCCCCCAGACGTGATCGACGATGCCCTCCACCGCATCTCCTCCACTTCCCGCTCCTCCGCCCTTGAGCCCTGCTCCTCCAACCGCCACCAAGACAGAACCCCACTGGTTCTCACCTACCACCCCACCAACCTGCACATACAACGTATCATCCGCCGTCATTTCCGCCACCTCCAAACGGACCCCACCACCAAGGATATATTTCCCTCCCCTCCCCTATCAGCGTTCCGCAAGGACCACTCCCTTCGTGACTCCCTTGTCAGATCCACACCCCCCACCAACCCAACCTCCACCCCCGGCACCTTCCCCTGCAACCGCAGGAAATGTAAAACTTGCACCCACACCTCCACACTCACTTCCCTCCAAGGCCCCAAGGGATCCTTCCATATCCGCCACAAGTTCACCTGTACCTCCACACACATCATCTATTGCATCCGCTGCACCCGATGTGGCCTCCTCTATATTGGTGAGACAGGCCGCTTACTTGCGGAACGCTTCAGAGAACACCTCTGGGCCGCCCGAACCAACCAACCCAATCACCCCGTGGCTCAACACTTTAACTCCCCCTCCCACTCCACCGAGGACATGCAAGTCCTTGGACTCCTCCACCGGCAGAACACAACTACACGACGGCTGGAGGAGGAGCGCCTCATCTTCCGCCTGGGAACCCTCCAACCACAAGGTATGAATTCAGATTTCTCCAGCTTCCTCATTTCCCCTCCCCCCACCTTGTCTCAGTCGGTTCCCTCAACTCAGCACCGCCCTCCTAACCTGCAATCCTCTTCCTGACCTCTCCGCCCCCACCCCACTCCGGCCTATCACCCTCACCTTGACCTCCTTCCACCTATCCCACCTCCATCGCCCCTCCCCCTAGTCCCTCCTCCCTACCTTTTATCTCAGCCTGCTTGGCTCTCTCTCTCTTATTCCTGATGAAGGGCTTATGCTCGAAACGTCGAATTCTCTATTCCTGAGATGCTGCCTAACATGATCTTCTTCTCTCCCTAGTTATCATTTTGACCTTAATATATTTGTAAAAACCCTTTGGATTCTTCTTAATTCTATCTCATGTCCCCTTTTTGCCCTCCCGGTTTCTCTCTTAAGTATACTCCTACTTTCTTTATACTCTTCTAAGGATTCACTCGATCTATCCTGTCTATACCTTACATATGCTTCCATCTTTTTCTTAACCAATCCCTCAATTTCTTTAGTCATCCAGCATTCCCTATACCTACCAGCCTTCCCTTTCACCCTGACAGGAATATACTTTCTCTGGATTCTTGTTATCTCATTTCTGAAGGCTTCCCATTTTCCAGCCGTTTTAGATCTGGCCTATCCTTTGCCATCATTATTTTAAATGGAACAGAATTATGGTAGTTGGCCCCAAAGTGCACCCCCACTGACAACTCAGTCACCTGCCCTGCCTTATTTCTCAAAAGTAGGTCAAGGTTTGTACCTTCTCCAGTAGGTACATCCACATACTGAATCGGAAAATTGTCTTGTACACACTTAAATAATTCCTCTCCATCTAAACCTTCAACACTATGGCAGTCCCAGTCAATGTTTGGAAAGTTAAAATTCCCTACCATAACTACCCTGTTATTCTTACAGATAGCTGAGATGTCCTTACAAGTTTGTTTTTCAATTTCCCTCTGACTGTTGGGGGGTCTATAATACAATCCCAATAAAGTGATCATCCCTTTCTTATTTCTCAGTTCCACCCAGATAACTTCCCTGGATATATTTCTGGGAATATCCTCCCTCAGCACAGCTGTAATGCTATCCGTTATCAAAAATGCCACTCCACCTCCTCTCTTGCATCCCTTTCTATCCTTCCTCTGTCATATTTGTATCCTGGAACATTAAGCTGCTAGTCCTGTCCATCCCTGAGCCATGTTTCTGTAATTGCTATGATATCCCAGTCCCATGTTCCTAACCATGTCCTGAGTTCATCTGCTTTCCCTGTTAGGCCCCTTGCATTGAAATAAATGCAGTTTAATTTATTAGTCCTACCCTGTCCCTTCCTGCCCTGACTGTTTGACTCACTTCTGTTCTCAGGTGTACCCGTCTCAGATCCATCTCTTTCCTCACTATCTCCCTGGGTCTCACCCCTCACCTTGCTAGTTTAAATCCTCCCAAGCAGTTCTAGCAAATTTCCTTGCCAGTATATTAGTCCCCTTCCAATTTGGGTGCAATCCATCCTCCTTGTACAGGTCACTTCTACCCCAAAAGAGATTCCAATGATCCAAAAATGTGAATCCTTCTCCCATACACCAGCTCCTCAGCCATGCATTCATCTGCTCTATCCTCCTATTCTTGCCCTCACTAGCTCGTAGCAATGGGAGTAATCCAGATATTACTACCCTTGAGGACCTCCTTTTTAAATTTCTGCCTAACTCTCTAATCTCCTTTCAGAGTCTCAACCTTTTCCCTTCCAATGTTGTTGGTTCCAATGTGGACAATGACCTTCTACTGGCCCCTCTCCCCCGTGAGAACATTCTGCACCCTCTCTGAGACATCCTTGATCCTGGCACCAGGGAAACAACACACCATTCTGCTTTTTCTCTGCTGGCCACAGCAACGTCTGTCTGTACCTCTGACTACAGAATCCCCTAACACAATTGATCTCTTGAAAGCTAACGTACCCCTCGTTGCATTAGGGCCAGTCTCAATACCAGAAACTTGGCAGTTTGTGCTATGTTCCCCTGAGAATCCATCACCCGCTACAATTTCCAAAAAGCATACCTGTTTGAAATGGGTATATCCACAAAAGACTCCTGCTCTCGCTGCCATCTCTCTTACCCTTCCTGGAGTTAACCCATCTATGTGACTGTATCTGAGACTTTGCCCCCTTCCTATACTGCCATCCATCGCATACTGTTGGTGTTGCAAATTCCTCATCGCTTCTATCTGTCTCTCCAACCGATCCACTCGATCCGATAAGATTTGCATCCAACAGCATTTATGGCAGATATAATCCGCAGTAACCCTTAAACTCTCTTCAAACTCCCACATCTGACAAGAAGTACATATCACTGCAAAGGCCATTTTTGCTCCTTCAAAATCTACAGACCCAGAAAATCACACTGTCTTATTCCTCGACAAACACTGCCCCTGGTTAAATTAATAGCTATGACTTATATTTTAAGTTTAATCAAGAGACTTCTCTCCAAAAACACATAATCAATAAAGAATCCATTATACTCATTACTGCAGCCTTTCTCTTGGACAGACTTAAAACAACAATTAACCTATCTGATTCTGTACTGTGAAATTCGCCAAACAGTTCCTCCAAGATTAGTTGTGAATTTCACTGTTTGTTAATTTTCCCAGATGCATTCCGATGTCCACCGATACACGAATTCAAACAGCATAGGCAGGTTCTCTCTCACTCTCTCTCTCTCTCTCTCTCCTGCATTGTCCTCACCATGTGCTTCCTTAGTCTGCTTTTCTCCCATTTAAACTGCTGTTGTTTTGACTTTTTCTTTCCAAAGTTCCAAAACAATGCAACAGCATATAAAACAGTAATTGCTGCCCCTAGAATTCAAGGAAATCACCTCTAATACCTAAAATACCTCAAAAAAAGGTGCAGCTCTTCCAGCCAGAAATTTTTCCCGTCCTTCATCTTTACTTAAACATATTTTAATTTCTCCATTGAATTGAAGATATTGAGAAAGCTATGGATCCAGGTATTTAAGGAATGCCTCTGAGAAGTTGCCAGTTTATCAGAGACACTGGATCTTGTTTGCATTGACTATTGAGGCTGACTAAATTTTGATTAGCACCTAGAACATATCTTTGTATCATTCATTTTTGGTTCCGCCAGTACGGCCTTTATTTTATAGGCAATATCTCGAAGTTTGTTATTTTAACCAGTTACAAAAGTTTTAAAACCAAATTGCAAAATGGAGGCACATCATTCAGTTCCATTAATGGGTATCTGACACTACTGTCCATAGAAATGGAGACTCATTAACTGATGGTTGGATCCCAGTCACTATTCTCATGACCTGTATAAATGATGGGAATATACATCATCAACCAGGGATTTATTTGCAAACTTGTCATCCATAAATAAACCACTGGAGCTGCTTTAAGAATGTGAAAGGAATTCTTCACAAAATATTGTCTGAGGACATATGAGAACTGCTGCCCACGAGAAAAACACTATAAAAGGTCTGGCATGCCATCCAACTGCATGCATATTTTGAGTTTTTGTACTTTTGCCACCAGCAGCTAATTCAAGCAAGTGTGAATGTGAAAGCAGTTTGTGCTTCCCAACTGTATCATTGCCAGTAATATGCACCCACCCTCATTTTGGACTCAAATTTAAAACACAAAGAAATTAAAACTAAAATTTATCTCCAAGAATTCCTCTCAAATCACTGTATGAAATAGTGATTAATGAATTGTAGTTTGATGAATAGGCATTGATAACTGCTACAAACCTATCCTGTATGATGTAATGCTGCCTGCAGTTGCTAGTGAAATTATTGCTTATAATTGACTCTTGTCACCTATTTTCTATTTTGTGGGATATATTTTAACTCAAATTTGGCATGTAATTGAAGTTAGAAGATTTCATGAGGAACTTTAGTTGCAATGTAGATTAACATTTTTAATGGTCTCCCCTGCCTGGGAGCTCATTTTCGGAAAACTTTATATTGATTTTATGTAATTAAGCTGAAGAGTATGGGAATCATGTAGGATTGTGATGGTTTGATTTTGTGATGGTTTGTTTTTTGCTGAAGACTTCTAGCAGCAATAACTTTATAAGTGTTGAATGCAATTGTATTTCTCGCGTTTATAAGGTAGCTGTCAATGTGTGCTGGTTACAGTTACATTCAACACGACAATAGTAATTTGATGTGTAAGAAGCCTAATGCCTATCTGTGAATGTCATGATATAGAATTGTGATTTTAGACATAATTTCTTGTATCATGGGAAACTTATCCGAGATGTATGTTCTGTAAGTATGCGTTCTCTTGCTGCTTTTGGGGTACTACTTGTGCAAAATACTTCAGTGTTTGCATTCTTCATTACTAATGCACTTTATAAATTATCAACATCAGTATAAATATTAATAATATACTTGAAATAAAACAGAACCATAATCTTGCTTTGTCTTTGATTTGGATATGAGGTTTACTAAAGTCCTCAAATGAAAAATTTGAGTGATTTTGATATCTTTGTGGTGTAATAGAGCCAGTTATCTTTTATTATACATTATGTGAATAGTATTGTTTCACATGTCCATTATATTTGTTTTTTAGAGCCACCTTAGTCTTGGTGCTGGGGAGAAACAATTGATTAACAATAAAAAACAATGCAGTGTGTAAATTACAATTCAAAGAACATGTATTTTAATTCTAAAAGATCATCTCTGGTTGAAGGTTATGTGTAATAATTAGAGTCAACTATTCCAGTCTTTAAATCTAAGTATACTTGGCCAAAAAAAAGCTCTTCCATTATATTTATTCCCTAAAATTATAAGATTCACATTCTAAAATGATAAGTATTTTAGAGACTTTAATTACAACTCACTAAGGAGGCTTAGGTCAATCCTCATCCAACAACTTCAATGTTGACACCCGTTTACAAGAGATGATTAACACAACAAACAATCTAGCAATCTGTTCCGAAAGCTCTGCTCACATTTTGAGAATTGTGAGAAGTTCCACCACAGTAACAAAGATAATTGGCTGCCCCCAAATAAAACACATTGCAACATCCTTACAAATCCAATTTGCTGTACATGTCAATGTTAACAGACAATGTTCAAGGCATTTAGGTTTGAAATTCACACCTTAGCCTACGATTATCCAGTTCTTCCTCCACCATACTACCTCCTCCTCCAATCCTGTCTTCAATACCTTTATCTGACTTAAAAACGCCTTTGTAGCTTCCATCCTTGAACCCCACCAAGATGACCCATATCATCATCAACTGCAGTAGCCCAGATTTAAATAGATTTAATGTACAACCAGTTTAACAATCCATTTCCAGAGCCAATGGACCAATACAGCAAGAACTTGCATCTATACAAAGCAGTTAATGTCATGAAATATTCTAAACACTTCACAGAAGTTCATTAAACATAATTCAGTACTGTGGCACTTAGAATGATATTAGATAAGATAATCAATGGCTCTGTCTAAGAGTTAGTAGAATGTCTGGAGCAGTTTAAAGTGAAGAAGAGAGGTGAAGATACTTAGACAATGAATTCCAGAGTTCATGACCTAGACAATAGCAAGGAGTTAAATCAGAAATACACTGGAGGCCAGAACTGTAAAGAGAGCTGGCATTTTGAAGGATTGTAGGGCTGGAAGAGGACAAGATAGGAAAGGATTTGAGAACCTTAATATTTAGGTGTATTTTGATCTAAAGTAACTGTTGCTCAGGAGCACTGCCGTCATGACTGAACAGGACTTTGCCTGAGCAGGTGTAGTTCGGATTTCTTCTATGAAAGTTCCTCAATCCAGAAGCATCCCGGAGAGCACAATTACTCAAGTTTTATTTTAACTGCCTACTGCCCTCAAATGCCCTTTCATTTTCACCAATCAATGTGAGGATTCTGAGAACTTGTCACCTCTGAAATGGAGATCATCCATTCAGCTGCATTATCCTTTCCACTTGTACAACAAGCTAAATTTCTCCCAGATTCCTCCCTGTTATGCACCAAATTCACATCTTTCCTATCTCCTTTCATATCTGTTCTTACTACTTTTTATCCATACGGCATATCCCCATTTCACTCAAATCTGTTCCCACTATATTTCCAATTCATCATCTTTTTTTGCTTTATAGAATCTTGTGAATGGCTTTCTGTCCTAAGTTGCTCTTTCCTATTTTCCAAATTCCTGCCGATAAACCATTCTCCAAATGTTGTTGACCTCTCTGACCTTGCAAGCTACTTGCTCTATTGTCAACAATTTTTCCTTCCCAAAAATCCCTGAATATCTTTTCACTGCTGCCCTCTGTTTTTGCATGAATGGAAACCAATGAAATTACTTTAATTGAAGTTGCAAATGCCATTTCCTGTTCTTTTCTCAGGGGCGGTAAATGGAATCCAAGTCAATGTGTTTGCTGGTAGAGTTCTGATTAGAATGCCATACTTTTAGCAATTCTCATGTGAGTCTCTGTTTGGCTAGTCCTAGAATGGATGTGCTGTCCCACTCAAAGTGGTATCCTTCCTCATCTATATGTAAGGATACTAGTGAGAGTGAATCATGTCTTTTTGTGGCTAGTTGATGGTCATGTATCCTGGTGGCTACATTGGACAAACAGGCAGAAACCTTCCTTCCTTCCTCCCCCCCCCCCCACCTTAAATGCATGCCCCCTAATGTTAGACATTTCAACTCTGGGACAAAGATTCTGACTGTCAACCCCTTCAACGCATCTAATAATTTTATGGACTTTTTTCAAGTCTTCCCACAGCCTCTGCCGCTCCAGAGAAAGCAACTTCAGTTTTACTAGCCTTTCCTTATTGGGCATACCCTCTAATCCTGGCAGCATCCTGGTAAACCTCTTCTGCACCCTCTCCAAAGGCTCCATATCCTTCCTGTAATGTGGTGACCACAATTAAATGCAATTCCTGTGTGGCCTAACCAAAGTCTTATAAAGCTACAACATAAAATCCTGACTCTTTTACTAAATTCCCCAACTCATAAAGGCAAGCATTTCACATGCTTTCTTTACCAGCCTATCTACTAATGTGACCACTTTCAGGGTACTATGGACTTGAATCCCAAGATCCTTCTGTACATCAGTGCTGCTATTAACTGTATACTTTTGCTTAACATTTGACTTCCCACAGTGCAGCACATAACACTTACCCAGATTAAACTCCATCTGCTATTTTTCCACTCATATCTGCAACTGATCTTTCTCCCGCTGCATCCTTTGACAACCTTCTACACTATCCACGACTTCGCCCATCTTTGTCATCTGCAACTTATTAACCCAGCCATCCACATTCTTATCCAAGTCATTTATATATATTGCAAGCAGCAGAGCTCCCAGTAGGGTTCCCTGTGGAACACAAGTGGTCACAGACCTCCAGCCAGAAAAACACCATTCCACCACTACCCTCTGACTTATAAGGTCAAACCAATTCTGAATCCAAGTGGCCAAGTCACCGAGGAGTCCATGTATCTGAATTTTCTAGATGAGCTTATCATAAGGGAAAGCCTTATTAAAATCCACGTAGACAACATCCACTGATCTACCCTCATTGATCACCTTGGATACCTCCTCAAGAAATTCAGTCAAGTTAGTAAGACATGACCTGCCCCGTACAAAGCCATGTTCTCGAGTTTCTTGAGTATTGAGTGTATCATTTAAAGTTATAATATCAAGTTCCACATGTAAATTGATTACAGCTCTCCTTCTAACTTCCAAATATGCAATCATATTTTGGTTCAGCAACTTGGTCATTATGTAAAGGTGCATTGTGACAATAGCATTGGTGTATTTTAAGTGTCTGCTGTCTTGTATGAATGAGCTTGACTCACCACGTTAAAACTAACTTCAGAGACAACATTGATAGAGGAGGATGGCTAAGCACCCTGAAAAAGATGTTTATCTCTGTTACAGAAGCAAAATGCAATGGATGCTGGAAATCTGAAATCAAAGTCAAATATGGTAGACATACTCAGCATTTCTATTTGTGGAAAGAAACAAAAGTTAACATTAAGGATTATGACCTCTTCGTTAGAACCACTTTAGATCATTGGCACTTCATTGGTTCCTATTACCTTTTTGAATTACTTTGGAGAAAATCCATAGTTCCAGATTCTCAACAACCTGCTCTCTAAGTAACAGATTGCCAGCATGCTAGAGAATGATGCATTATTATTTTAAATTATGATCATTTTCTATTTTCACTGGATAAGTGTATCTAGAGCACACTTTAGATTCCATGTTAGCCTGTAAGGACCCTCACAAGTTCCTGGATGATGAGATTTATGTTCAGAATACTTTTGGCATTATTTGATCAGAGGCAAGGAACCTAGTCAATTAAAAACTCCCTTTGATATAAAGGAGAAAATCTTTTAGATTTTATTGAACTTAAAGTAAACTAGTGTTTCCAATTGCCATGACTTATTTTGAAGCCTGTGATTTATCTCGAATAGTCCTGCTCAGATATCGTACTGCCTTACACTCATTATGAAGAAGGAAAGGCATGCCCATTGGAGTTCATTTTAACTCTCGGCATATTTGGGGTGTAAGGTAAATGGATTCCAGGCCAATGAACTCCTGCCCTTATTTAAATATCCCATGACAATCTCCTGATTTAAGTTAGTAGGGGTCGGTGGGCAGAGCAGCAAATGAATAAGAGTCCAGGGAAGCAAGATATCATAGGTGTCATTTCAGTAAAGATCGGGGCACTGAACAAGTGAGGCAAAGCAATAGCTCAGGCAGTGCTTCTACTTCCATGGCCTACAGGTAGTCCCTAAGGTGTGGCTTTTTTTTTAAACTTCTCTTGCCTATGTTGGGTACTCCTAGGTTTAGTTGGTTGGTCTGGCTCAGTGAGCTTTGAATTGATGACTGAATGTGTAATCATATGGGAAGCAACTTCTGTGTAAAGCTGATGATCCCTGCCCAGATCATGCAGGTGAGACCTTTCTGTGCCTGTTATGAGATGGCTTAGGATTGGTGGGCCTGCAATATAAAAGAATTGTGGTCACTGCTATCACCTGATCTGTCTGATCCATGACAATATGACAGGCTGAGTAAGGGAGGGTATGTGGTTTGAATCAGTTCTATTACCTTTAATGAAAGCAAAGGACAGTATGTCAGATAATTCCTGAAGAAGGGCTCATGTCCGAAACTTCGATTCTCCTGCTCCTTTGATGCTGCCTGACCTGCACCTTTCCAGCAACACATTTTCAGCTCTGTTCTCCAGCATCTGCAATTCTCACTTTCTCCTAGTATGTCAGATACTTAACCAGAAGGAATTGTATTCGGAATGTTCCATGTTTATTCAGGAAAAGCATTAAATCATAATCTTGTCTTGAATGCTGAGGATCTCCAAATAGTTATAACTTGTAATGAAGCTACAGTTCAAAATTAAATAGAATTTTGGACAAACCCCTAGATTAGGGGAGAGAAACCCAAACGGGAACTCATTGAATTTGTCAGCCTTTGTCAGAAGCAATTGGAGTAAGGGATACAGATCCAGTATCGTTTATCTGAAATCTTCAAGATCAATCTTACTAACGGAATTTAGATAATTTTGGCTTTGAGCTAAAGGATAGTCAGCACTTACCAGAGGTAGATTTTTCTCCAGATCATATTGAGAAAGTATGACTAGATGACCTGCAGGTTTTGACAGATGGAAAATCTGGTGACACTACCCCATATTCCTCACTCAGTCATTTCACAGACACACCACAGTTAAATGGTTGCAATACAACCGCTTTCTTTGTCATTGATAGTGACTTGTGCTTCCATTTTCCTACGTGATCCATAGGGGTAATTAAGGGCCTTTCTGACATATTGGAAAAATAAAACCACTGTCGCACTGAAAAATACTGAAATCTCAAGATAAGACAAACAAATGTAGCTGCTGAGAGTGTGGCTGAACAGCTGAATCTGATCAACTTCAGTTCAGAGCCGGTTGAGGCACTTTGCTGAAATGTTGGAAGTGAAAACCGGTGACTCCGTAACCCTGACATTGACACTGATGAGTTTTTCAGGGTTGCCCATGTCATTATTTGTAGGTCCCAATGCAGTTTGGGTAAGTTTTCTTGGGGAGGGGATGAACTCACAGATTCTGCTTGAAGGGGAATGGCCAGCAGACACAGGCCAGAGCTGGTTGACGCAGTTTGGGTGTGTCCAGGTGACAGATTACCAGCACAAATTGACATTGGTGTGCATTCAAAAAAGGCTATTGTTTTTAGGTCATTTAGGTTTTGGGACACAGTTAAAGAATACTCGACCTGTATTTGTGAATACATTGAAATGTTTTGGGAATCTATAATTCTTTCGAAAAGCAGTTCAAAAGTAGTTATGAGTTTATATTACTTGGAAATAGATGAGTTGTAATTTTTGAATAATAAAGAAAATACTGGTTGTGGAAGCATTGCCAACAAGAAGGGAGTTAGTAAGTTAAAATACAGAGGCCACGTGGCACACACTTGCAAATGGGCAAGGGAAGAGCTGGAGAGATGAGGCGGGTATCTGAATTCCCCCTTGGAATACACTTTGACGATTGCTGCTGCTGTTTTTTTTTAAGTCTTCTGAGTCTTTAATTGCTCCAAATCAACCATGTTGTGCAGAGTTAAAGGTGGTTCGTATGAATCTATGCTACTACATCCGTAGAAACTGAGCAGAGAAAGTTCGGAAGATTGCATTTGTAGAACTCTTTATTTAGAAGCTATGCCTGTGGAGACTCAGTTAAATCCTTGAAAGAAAGGGACTGTAATTATGCTTGTGAAAACTGTGTGGCTGAAACTGGAACCATGCAAGTGGAGTGCAATACTGACTACCTCTCTAAAATAGCCTTTATTGCATCTGCTAATCTATTTATCATTGATCATTCGGCACAACAATGATTTGCTTGTTAATTTGTGGTGATTCTGAGTTGTGTTAAAGCAAGTTCCAAAAAGTGAAATCTTATCTGGTAATTTCTTCATTCAGGGTTCATTCAAAAGACTTGACTCTTCTGCTTTATGGTTCCCCAAGGGAATTGTAACACTTTTTAATTTATATCTTACTTTTAGTTTTGGCTTTTAGTACCATTGAAATATAATATTGGTGACAACTAATGTGCTTCCCTTCAGTTTTGCTTTCACTTCAACTTGCATTTGAACTTCTGTCATCCTACTTAATTTAGTTGTAAATACATTCTTTATCACATGTACATGTATGGAATGAGCTGCCAGAGGATGTAGTGGAGGCTGGTACAATTGCAACATTTAAGAGGCATTTGGATGGGTATATGAATAGAAAGGGTTTGGAGGGATATGGGCCAGGTGCTGGCAGCTGAGACTAGATTGTGTTGGGATATCTGGTCGGCATGGACAGGTTGGACCGAAGGGTCTGTTTCCATGCTGTATATCTCTATGACTCTAGTGAAATGATGTAACTAACAGAAGCATAACACTTTAAAAAAGAACATTGTTATCACTGTGGGCTGTTTTAGAAGTCCTTTAATGCTATTTTATATTTAATGTTATTTTGTATTTAATGTTTTACATTGTGGTCCATAATCATATAGTCCCTACAGTGTGGAAGCAGGCCATTAGGCCCATCAAGTCCATGCTCAGAAGAACATCTCACCAGACCCATCCCCCTACCCTGTCTCTGTTACCCTGCATTTTCCATGGCTAAAACACCGAGCCTGCACATCCCTGGACGTTATGGGCAATTTAGCGTGGTCACTCCACTCAATCTGCACACCTTTGGACTCGAGGAGGAAGCTGGAACACTTGGAAGAAACCCACACAGACACGGGGAGCATGTACAAACTCTACACAGACATTCGCCTGAAGGTAGAATCAAACCTGGGTCCCCAGTGCTGTGAGATAGGTTTGTTAATCATTGAGCCACCACACTATCCCAGCGAATTCAATGAAATATTGCATTAACTTGTTTTAAGTGCTCTGTCATTAATATAGATAAGGTGTCAATATAGACTGTTCTTTAAATTGAGCCATAGTTGATTTGGTGGACGGGTATGACTGATTTAATCACCATAAATAAATTGATAGACCCACGACACAACTCTGTGCCAAATTGGGCAGAATTTGTTCCTTCCATTTGTGGAAATCATAAGGTGGATACAAATACATATTTGTAGTTAAAGCCTATTGTAGGATAATATGACAGCAGGTTTTGCTTTACTTCCTGCCACTGCCTTTTGGTGCTTCATTCCCAGGAACTGACATCCAACACCTCTCATTCCCCCTCACAATGCCCCCCACCCAACCCGCCCCACCACCAGCCACCCCTCACCCCCAATCGCCCACTGTGATCCAGCATTCCCTGATCCCTCAAAATAATTCTTTGCCTCAAAATTGCTCCAAAGCGGTTTTGCAGGTATTGCTCTGGGCATATTTAAAAACTTTCATTTCAAAATATTTCTTTGAAAAAGTGTATTTTGTATGAAATATGATTTCCTTCACCTCTGCTCTCAGCCTATCGGTTTTGACATTGATTTATTGTCAGGAATTCAAAAATATAAGATGGAGTGTAAATGCATGAACTATGCCTTTCTTGAGCTAACTTCGATAAAAGATCGATTATGTTTAAAATTGATAGTGCCACAAAGGAAATATTTAACAGTTAGATTTTCTCAGCTCTGACATTCACTAGGGAAAGTGCTTTTGGTTAGCTTTGGGCATTGCAGCTTCAAAATACTTAAAAATGTCTCTGAGTTTCATTTTGTTGATCTATTAATCATTTATCTAACTGGGTCAATGTAACATCTCATTTATCAATGAACTACGCAGTATAACTGTCATAATTACGTTTTAAGGAATGACAAAGTATCCTGTTTAAACTTTTTTTAATACCACTTGTATTTCATACTATTCTGAGTTGGCGAATCACTTGTAATTGTGACTCTTCCCACTCCTGCTCCATTGCCTCTGGTGTCCCAAAGGATTTATTCTTGATTCCCTCCTATTTCTCAACAGGCTGCTCTTCAGCAGCTTTGTTCAAAGTCTCCAGTATCAGGTTCCCATATATGTTGACTACACCCAGCTCAGCAGCACTTATCTTTACCTCTCAATTATTAGAATGCTTGTCCAACATCCAGTAATGGATGGCAGAAATTTGTTCCAAATAACTATTTGGAAGACTGAAGATATTGTCTTCATCCACAGCACGAATTGTATTCCCAAGTCCCAGACTCCATCTCTATCTCTGCCTTCGAGGCTAAAGTGGATTTTTCACAAACCTGTTGCCATATTTGACCTTCCAACCACTCATTCACTCATTGGCTAACATTGATTCCTATACTTAAGATCATCCAAAACACTGCTGCTAGTATCCTACTTTGCAGTCCCATGACCCCTGTGCTCATTGATCTACATCGGCCCTTATTTAAGCAATATGTTTATTTCTAAAACCCTCATTCTTGTTAGCAAGTCTGTTCATGAGCTGATCTATCTGTACCACTATAACTCCTCCAGTTGTAGAATTTCCAAGAGGAACTGTATATGTAATTCTCACCTTTTGAACATCACTAGTTTTAATCACTGCATCGTTGGTGGCCATGCTTTAAGCTGTTTAGGCCTTTACCTGAAATCAACGGTACACTTGAAAAAACTGCACTGTTCTTCCAATCATCATCTTATGGAGCAGAGAGAAAAAAGAGCAGCCTGATCATAAAATTGCTATGTGCACATTAATTATAGTGAGTTACAATTTCATGGAAAGGAAGCGTTTGATTTTTAATTGACTGCCAACACAGGATGCTTGTGTTCAACTACACTTCAACTACATGAAGCAAATGATAAATCTCACAACCACCAGAAAGACTTGTGGAAGCATCTGTTCTCCAACTAAATTCTGGATCTGGGAGAAACATTTTTTGTGGATTTGAGGACTGCACAGATATTTTTTAATGAAGCGAGAATAACAGCAGGCATAATTGTTTGTAATGCATTCTAACCCACATTCATTTTGAAATCTTTTGAGTTGATAAATTTTTAAAACGTGGTTTCTAGTACAGATTGACCTGACATGTTCAATGACATTACATAGTATCTGCTAACATTCTTGATAGATTGTGGTTGAATACTTTTAACAGCATCTCTAACTGGTCACTGATGCTTACTTCAGGATACCAAAAAATAAGTTTTATTTAAAACAAGAATTGCAGGTGCTGGAGAGGCTGGAACAAACAAAATTAGAAATTTCTGGAGAAACACAGCAGCTATGGCATCACATGTGGAGAGCAGATTTAATGTTTCAACTCCAATGGCCCACCTTCAGTTTCTTAATATTTGTTCATGGAGTGTGTGTGCAGTATTTCATTTATTTGCCTTGAGAATATGATAGGAGGTTTTGCTTAACTTCCTGCCACTTCCTTTTCGTGCTTCATTCCCAGGAACTGACATACAGTACCCCTTACTCTTCCCAAACCCGCCCACCGCCACCAACGAAGATGGTGCTGATTTGCCTTCTTGAACTACAACAGTCCTTGGGACTTATAAAAATTCAAAGAACAATACAGATCCTACAGATTAGGGCAAGTGCAAAGCAGTTTATAAGAGCTATTAAAACGAATCACGAAAGGAAACTTGCAAGAGTCGTGGGAAACAATAAGAAGAGATTTTATGTTATGTAAAAGCAAAGTAGCTGATTAAGTGTACTGTTGCTAAAAGTGGAATATTATCAGTTACTATGGGGAAATGGCGAACATGCTGAATAATTATATTGCTTCAGTATTTTACAGCAGAAAAGGAGAATAGCTTTCTGGAAATCCCAAAGACATTAACAGAGGATCAGAGACAGAGTCTAAACACAGTTAGCTTCAGAAAATCAACAGAATTGGAGAAATTAATGAAACCGAAGAGTGACAAATCCCCAGAACCTGATGGTTCCCATTCACTGGTGTTAAAAGAAGTAGGAGAGCACGTTGCTGATGTCCTCACCATAGTCTTTCAGAGTTCCATCGATTCAGGAATTGTGCATCTGAATTGGAAATTTGCTCATGTCACCCAACTCTTTAAGAAAGATGAGAGAGGGAAACCAAGGAATTACAGAGCAATTAGCCTGATATCTGTAATGGGGAAATTGACGGAGTCTGTAATCAAGAATAGGGGAACTGATCACTTCTAAAACTTGTTAACACATTTGTTAAATTATCAATGTTTATGTGGGTTTAATTGATAAATGTTACTGGAACTCAATTCAACATTAATCCGTTTAGCAAAATTCCTATGTGCCAAATAATAATTGCATAATTTTCCTCATGCAGCTTGAAGAAGTGAATAATTACACATTGCCCCAAAAGCATTTATGATGTGTGTTAACAATCAATTGTATACCACTTGATTGTTTATGACTTTCAGACCTGCAATAAATTGCTTGTACACTTTAAGTGCTGGATAGCTGTTCCTACTTGAAGCAATGGTAAGCTGTCAGTTGCAATCTGTGATAATAATGAGCTAACTAGGCAATCTAATCTGAAGGTGTGCACTTAGGTAATCACCTTATGGCTCCTATGTAAGATTTTTTGAAGAGATTTTTATTCATTTTTTGTTCAGAATTTAAAATTCTGAGAAGCACAGTAGGCAACTGAAATCTATTCTTTGAGAAGACAGACTTACAAGTGCTTTGAATATTCATTTTGTAGTGAAGGGTGACCTGTTCTCAGACAGATGGCCCAAAACTAAATTTCTTGACCTGGATGTTTTGGCAATTTTTGTACTGTATGTAGATAGCCTTAGTATGCTAAACTAGTCAAAACCAAGCAAATGAAATTAGTTTGCAAATTGCTACTTCATAACAATATCATTTTAAGATTGTATATGTAAGACCGTACAAGATGTATGAGCAGATTAGGCTATTTGGCCTGTCGTGCCTCCTCCTCCGTTCGGTCATATCTGCTGTGTTTCTCAACCTCATTCTCCTACCTTCTGCTTTGATCCCCTTTACTATATCTTTGTCTTACAGTCAATGACTTGGTCCGCACAGCCTTCTAGAACATAGAACAATACAGTGCAGGCCCTTCGGCCCTCAATGTTGTGCTGACCTTTTATCTTATTCTAAGGTCAGACTAACCTACATATCCTGGATTACAGGTGCTGGAAAAGCACAGCAGTTCAGGCAGCATCCGAGGAGCAGTACAATCGACGCTTCGGGCAAAAGCCCTTCATCAGGAATATAGACAGAGTGCCTGAAGGGTGGAGAGATAAATGAGAGGAGGGCGGGGGTGGGGAGAAAGTAGCATAGAGTACAATAGGTGAGTGGGGGAGGGGATGAAGGTGACAGGTCAGGAAGGAGGGTGGAGTGGATAGGTGGAAAAGAAGCTAGGCAGGTAGGACAAGTCATGGGGACAGTGCTGAGCTGGAAGTTTGGGACTGGGGTGAGGTGGCGGGGGAGGGGAAATGAGGAAACTGTTGAAGTCCACATTGATGCCCTGGGGTTGAAGTGTTCCAAGGCGGAAGATGAAGTGTTCTTCCTCCAGGTGTTGGGTAGTGAGGGAGCGGCGGTGAAGGAGGCCCAGGATCTCCATGTCCTCGGCAGAGTGGGAAGGGGAGTTGAAATGTTGGGCCACAGGGCAGTGTGGTTGATTGGTGCGGATGTCCCAGAGATGTTCCCTAAAGCGCTCTGCGGGGAGGCGTCCAGTCACCCCAATGTAGAGGAGACCGCATCGGGAGCAACGGATACAGTAAATGATATTGGTGGATGTGCAGGTAAAACTTTGATAGATGTGGAAGGCTCCTTTGGGGCCTTGGTTGGAAGTGAGGGAGGAGGTGTGCGCACAGGTTTTGCAATTCCTGCGCTGGCAGGGGAAAGTGCCAGGACGGGAGGGTGGACCTGACCAGGTAGTCACTGAGGGAACGGTCTTGGCAGAAAGGGGTAGGGAGGGAAATATATTCCTAGTGGTGGGGTCTGTTTGGAGGTGGTGGAAATGTCGGCGGATGATTTGGTTTATGCAAAGGTTTGTAGGGTGGAAGGTGGGCACCAGGGGCGTTCTGTCCTTGTTACGGTTGGCGGGGTGGGGTCTGAAGGTGGAGGTGTGGAATGTGGACGAGATGCGTTGGAGGGCATCTTTAACCACGTGGGAAGGGAAATTGCAGTCTCTAAAGAAGGAGGCCATCTGGTGTGTTCTGTGGTGGAACTGGTTCTCCTGGGAGCAGATACGGCGGAGGCGGAGGAATTGGGAATACGGGATGGCATTTTTACAGGAGGTAGGGTGGGAAGAGGTGTAATCCAGGTAGCTGTGGGAGTCGGTGGGTTTGTGAAAAATGTCTGTATCAAGTCGGTAGTCATTAATGGAGATGGAAAGGTCCAGGAAGGAGAGGGAGGTGTCAAGATGGTCCAGGTAAATTTAAGGTCAGGGTGGAATGTGTTGGTGACGTTGATGAATTGCTCAACCTCCTCGCGGGAGCACGAGGTGGCGCCAATGCAGTCATCAATGTAGCGAAGGAAGAGGTGGAGAGTGGTGACGGTGTAATTATGGAAGATGGACTGTTCTACGTAGCCAACAAAGAGACAGGCAGAGCTGGACCCCATACGGGTGCCCATGGCTATCCCTTTGGTCTGGAGAAAGTGGGGGGATTTGAAGGAGAAATTGTTAAGGGTGGAGACCAGTTCGGCCAAATGAATGAGTGTGTTGCTGAAAGGATACTGTTGGGGACATCGGGAGAAGAAGAAACGGAGGGCTTGGAGGCTCTGGTCATGGCGAATGGAGGTGGGACTGGATATCCATGGTGAAAACGAGGCATTGGGGGCCGGGAAAACGGAAATCTTGGCCAAGGTGGAGGGTGTGGGTGGTGTCTCGAACATATGTGGGGAGTTCCTGGACTAGGAGAGATAGGACAGTGTTGAGGTAGGTAGAAATGAGTTCAGTGGGGCAGGAGCATGCTGAGACAATGGGTCGGCCAGGGTGGTCAGGCTTGTGGATCTCGGCAAGGTGGTAGAACCGAGCAGTGTGGGTTCCCGGACTGAGGTTGGAAGCTGTGGATGAGAGATCTCCAGAGGTGATGAGGTTCTGTATGGTGTGGGAGATGATGGTTTGGTGATGGGGGGAGGGGTCATGGTCGAGAGGGTGGTAGGAAGAGGTGTCCTTGAGTTGGCGTCTGGCTTCAGCAGTGTAGAGGTCAGTGTGCCAGATTACCACTGCGCCCCCTACATATCCTTCATTTTACTATCATCTATGTGCCTATCCAAGAGTTGCTTAAATGTCTCTAATGTATCTAACTCTACTCCCACTGCTGGCAGTTCATTCCACGATCCCATCACTCTGTGTAAAGAGTCCACCTCTAACATCTCTCCTAAACCTTCCTCCAATCGCCTTAAAATTATGCCCCCTTATGATAGCCATTTCTGCCCTGGGAAAAAAAAATCTCTGACTATTCACTGTCCCTATGCCTGTCATCATCTTTTATATCTCTATTGAGTCGCCTCTCGCCCTTCGCTCCAATGAGAAAAGCCTTTGCTCTTTCAACCTTTTGTCTTTAGACATGCCCTGCAGTCCAGGCAGCATTCTGGTAAATCTCCTCTGCACCCCCTCTAAAGCTTCTACATCCTTCTTATAATGAGGTGAGCAGAACTGAACACAGTATTCCAGGTGTGATCTCACCAGGCCTCTGTAGTGCTGCAGCATAACCTCGTGGCTTTTAAACTCAATCCTCCAGCTAATGAAAGCCAACGCATCATACACCTTCTTAACAATGTTATCAACCTTGCTGGCAACTTTGAGGGACCTATGGACATGGACCAAGATCCCTCTGTTCCTCCACACTGCTAAGAATGTGGTAATGAGTTCCACAGACCTACCACCCTCTAGCTAAAGAAGTTCCTCTTCATCTCAGTTCCAAAGGGTCATCCATTTAAACTGAGGCTGTGCACTCCGATCGTAGTTTCTCCTAGTGGAAACATTTTCCTCACATCCACTATATCCAGGCTGCTTAGTATTCTGTCAGTTTCAATAAGATCCTCCCATCATCCTTCGAAACTCCATCGAGTACAGACAGTGTCCTCAGTCGCACCTCATACAACAAGCCTTCCATTCCTGGTATCATTCTTGTAAACCTCTGAATCCTCTTCAAGACCAGCTCAATCTTCTTGAGGTAAAGGGCCCAAAACTATTCTCAGTATTCCAAATTCGGGTGGCATGTTGACTCAGTGGTTCGCACTCCTGCCTCTCAGTGCCAGGGACCCGGGTTCAATTCCACCTCAGGCGACTGTCAGTGTGGAGTTTGCACATTTTCCTCATGTCTCTGTGGGTTTCCTCAGGGTGCTCCGGTTTCCTCCCACAATCCAATGATGTGCAGGTCAGGTGAATAGGCCATGCTAAATTGCTCATAGTGTTAGGTGCATTAGTTAGGGGTAAATATGGGGAGTCAGTCTGGGTGGGTTCAGTGGATGATGTAAGGTTTCCTGTGCAATATTTGAAATATCTTAAATGTTTTGTTTCTTTTCAATTCAGTGCCTGTCAGAATGTTAATATACAATGAGCCATAGTAAGTTGTTTTTCATTTTACTGCCTTTGTCATAGAGCCTGAGAAATAATGTTCAGCTTGTGGAAAGTAGATAATTTAGATTTAAGTGGTAACTGTATTCTGTTCCTATAGGGGGTCTTGTATTATGAGGAAAGTATATATGTGGAATTCTCTTCCACAGAGGCTTATTTTCTTTATACATTCACAGGATGAGGGGGTCACTGGCTAGGCAGCATTTATTGCCCATCCCTTATTTTCCAGAGAGCAGTTAAGAGTCAACCACATTACTGTGGGTCTGAAGTCACATGTAGACCAGACCAAGTCAGGATGGCAGTTTCCAAGATATTAGTCAATCAGATGGGTTTTTCAATAATCAACAATGGATTAACAATGGATTCATGGTCATCGTTAATTTCTTAATTCCAGCTACATATTGAATTCAACTTCCACCATCTTCCATAGCAGGATTTGTACCTGGATTCCCACAACATTATCTGGGTCTCTGGATTAACATTCCAGCGATAATACCACTAGACCAGTGCCTCCTCTGAGCTATTGAATGTATCTAAGGCTGAGTTAAAATGATTTTTGATTGATAAGAGACTCTAGGATAATGGGGGTAGTCGTGAAAGTGGAGTTGAAGCCACAATCAGATTTGCCATGAACTTGTTGAATGGCAGAGAAGACTCAACTGGTTGAATGGGTTACTTCTGCTAGTTCTTGCGTTGTTCTTTATTATCGAAAACTATAATCTGCATTTAAAAGTAATTTAATACAAGTTACTTCAGTCGCATTTTGAGTGGTTGTACACTGCATTTTCAGTTGCATGAATAACACAGTGGTGTCTCACACTCCATACTGGTTCCATCTGTTCCTTGCCTTTTGTGTTACTTTTAAATGCAAAAGAAAACAAAGGAAATAAAAATGGATTAGAACATGATGATCTGAATAATCAGGGCAACATGCCTTTTATTTACATTGGTAAAAGAATGAGGAGAAAAGGAAGGTAATGGTTATGTTTCTTGTCCATTTTTTAAAAAAAGGTTTTCCTGAATTTGGAACCTCTTATTCCTGCTGCTCCCTATGAAAATAATCTTCTCATCACACAATAAATAAATTAAAAATAATCTAGTGCCATACACTTTCTTTAGAATAACAAGCCAAAGGTTCTTAAACTGGTGATGACTAAACGTTCTGGTCGCAGATACACAAGTAATTCTTTGTTCCTGCTGATATATTTTGATAGCTGACTTTAAAGTGGGATTAACTCTTCTAATCTGAGTTCTGCTTAACACCTGACTCCCTCAATTTTTTTTGGATAATTGCGAAGCTGGATTTTAGAAGCAAGGCTTCACAATAATGCCCCTTTATATTTGGAGTGACAAATTTGAACAAGCCAAATAAATGATATATGTAAGTCCATGGAGCATGAATAGAATTTTGCTCCTCTAGCCTGCTCCACCATTCAATAAGATCTTGGTTGATCTCATTGTAATATCACTAGCCTATCCTTGCTAATCTTTCATCCCCATGCTAAATAAACTAGATCTACCTTTGCTATAAAGATATTCACGGACTCTGCTTCTGCCACCTTTTCGTAAAGAGTCCCAAAGGTTCTCTTTTATTGCCTCATTTCTGTTTTAAATGTGTGCTCCTGATGTTTTGAAGTGTTCCAGATAGAGGAAAAATCTTCTCCATCTCCACCATGTCAAGACCCAACAGGATTTATATGTGTGAATCAAATTACTGTTCTGAACTTCAGGTAGGTTCCTAAACCATCCAACATTTCCTTATAAAATCACCCATTTATTGCAGGTATTAATCTGGTAAATTTTCTCCGAACTGCTTCAAATGCTTTTAGGTACTTCCTTACATAAGTTGACAAGTACTGTCAGCGTTATGTTCCAAGTGCGTTCTCATGAGTATCCTGTATACAGTAATGTTGTACAGGTGAACCATAATTTCTCTCCTTTTTACATCCAGTTACCTGGAGATAAATGGTAACATTCTATGAGTTTTACTTGCTGAACCTGGCATTTTGTGATTAATGCACTAGGGCATCCAGATTCCTCTGCATCTCAAATTCTGCAATCTCTCACTATTTTAATAACATGTTTTGAGTTTATTCTTCCTGGAAAAATGGTTAATTTCATGTTTTCCCATGACACATTCCATTTACCAGATCTTTTTTGGAGCCTCTAAATGCTCTGTTCACAACTGATTTCTTTCTGAATCTGTGTCATCAAAAAATCTTACAATTATACCTTCTGCCCCTTTACGCAAGCTATTTATATAAATTGTAAACGTTTGAGGTCCCAGCACGGATCTCCTCACTCATTACATCTTGGCAACCTGATCATTTTTTAAATGAGTCTTGAGGAGGGTTGTCAGGCTAATACATGACAGGGATGGGGGGTATTTATATATACATCCGAACATGACCTTTCTAAAAGCAAAATATTGCAAATGCTGAAAGTTTGAAGTACAACCAAAAAGTGTTGGAAAATCTGGCTAGTTCTGGCAGTATCTGTAGAGTTAGAAACAGAGTTAACATTTCAAGTCCAGTATGACTATTCTTTGAAATGTATACTGGACTCAAAATGTTAGTTTTTTTTCTTTTGTCTCCACAGATGCTACCAGACCTGCTGAGTTTGAAATGAGGTCCCTGTAAGGCTTAAACAGATATTTTTCTAATCAACCTGTTCAGAGATGTTATGATGCATGTCAGGAGCAGGTGATCTGGTTCAGAGGTAGGGACACTACCACTGCATCACAAAAGCCCAAGTTCAAATTGATCACCTTCAAAGTTGGTTGAAAGCTCATGAAGTTCATTTGACTTTGCATCCGTGAGAGCTGGGTTTAAGTCCCACCTGGTCCAGATGTATCACAATGTGTCTTTTACAGATTGATTAAAACATGCAGGTAGTTCTCCTACACGTGTTTATTAAATGCGATTTGTCTGTAACGCGATTTATGAATTGCCAACGTTTTTAATATAAAGTGAATGTTTTTAATATAAAGTGAACTGTTTGCTGTTACGCGGTACTAGATGTCATGGTACATGGAGATCTAAACTCTGCATTGGCATCACGTGATCAGTCAGCTTGTGCACTTTCTCCTGAAGAGCTTCTGAAAGCTATTGTGAAATGTTTGTTGGACTTGGACAGGCATAATGAAAATTTCTCTACAGCCTGAGGATGAGAAGATGGGAGCAATCTGGTAATTTATAAATATACAGTTAGGAGTGAAATTTCACTGGAATTGACTAATAGTCAAAGGACAGTGTTGAGCAATTTGAAACTTGACTTTGTTGTTTGTATTAAGAGCTTTTTGTGTCTTTTTGTTTAAAAAATACGTTTAGATGTTAACCAGTATCTGCAGACTTATGTGACTCTGTTTCAGTAAGTAATCACTGTGGTTAACCAACTGCAAAAACAATACCAGTGCAAGTGTTTGAGCATGGTCAGTCAGCTGCTTAGGGAGACCAGAGTTGGAAACTCTGCACATAGTGGGTAGGGAGAGACAGGTAGGTGGCACACTGTTAGTTTTGGTGCACATGTGGGGATATCCTGAGGGGGAGAGTAGGCTGTGCAGCTGAGATTCAAGGTTAGTCAGGGTCAGATATTAGTGAGGGTGAGAGTGAGCGGGGAAGATGTTGCAGGAAATAGTGAGTAAGTAGCAGAGACAAAGTGAGTGTGAAGTATCAACGAGAAGATAGTGTCACTTTCACTGGCAGAGTCGAGAAGGTCATTGATCTTCTTCCTACATTCTGTGCATTCCATCAGATGATCTGGTCCACATTAGCATGGTTCCAGCAGAATGACATCGTCTGATGGCCTTGGAGAAAAGAATGTCCTGCCTCTGCAACGCCCCATCCTCATCAGCAGCGTCTCCATGTCCTTGCCCACAAAGAGAGGCACCAATTTTCCATTGTCTGCCCCACCCAGGGCCAATATCAAGAACCATGCAGGACAGCTCCAGACTGACAGCTCTTGTCTGAGTGTGCAATATCTTTTTAGAGATGGTGCTACACCACAGATGTCGGTCGGTTCTAGGATATCCAGGAAATGGTGGCACATAGTAGAATAGTGCTAGAATGTGAGAGTGGGGCAGTAAAGGGCAGAATAGGTAATAGATCAGGCAGATTTGATAAAATAAGGTGATAGATGTCCCCAAGCATTACAATGTGATACCCTCTGAAAAACTTGACAAAACTGATACTCAGCAAAAGAAATTAAGTTTCAGCCCTTGATCTATCATGGCACATTTCATTCTGGGATCTGACTTGTGCAGTGTTACCATTGTTTGGGATCACAAGATTGGTTAGAATGTAGCGCAGCCAGCAGTATAGATGCTAATTGAGAATAACCAGTTGAAAATTCTGATTAATTGCACTATACAGGACTATAAAGCAGGTCAAAGTTTACTTAGACTGTGCTTTCCTTTCTGTTAGGTTAACTATTATTTTTGTTTCAGTTTTTACTGATATTTTTGGTGGTTCGCCCCAACCCAGTTTTTCCTATAGGTCCCATAACTTCTATTGTCTATAACACGGCATTGCTACGGTGTTATAGGAGAACTACCTTGCCTAAAATCCCCTGCGGGACAGTAATTGTAACTTGTTCATTAGATGATTGATTAATTTGATGGTGGCTTGTCAAAATAATATAAAATACTGAACCTGTCCAGATGGGAAGGGGTGGTTGATCTGTTGGTATGGCAGTGCGCTGTTTATGCTGCTTTTGCCGAGCTTCCAATTTTTTCCAAAGGCCAGTCTCGAGGTGCTTAACACGTTCCTGGATGCTGCTCCTCCACTTTGGACAGTCTTGGGCCAGTGATTCCCAGGTGTCTGTGGGAATGCTGCACTTCGACAGTGACGCCTTGAAGGTCTCATTGAAGCACTTCCTCTGCCCACCTGGGGCTCACCTGCCATTTCGGAGCTAGGAGAAGCGCACCTGCTTGAAGAGTCTTGTGTCAGTCATGCGGACGACATGTCCAGCCTAATTCATCATGAGGATTGGTGCATATAAAAGTAAGGGGAGTTAGGAAGTTCAGAGAGCAGGCTGGAGTTTGTATTGAACTATGAAATAAAAATTTAGTAGTTGAGGAGACAGACTGCAACTTCTGCTTCAGTAAATGGATGACTAGCAACATTAGGCAGTGTGTAACTTTTGCTTTAATTTTATCCCATATGTCCCATGCAATTTTGCAGTATACTGCTAGACACCTCAGTGGGTTTGTATTTTTTCCTGCACTTAAGATTATCTTAAAACGTTCTTTTTTTTTACTACTAGGGAACAAATAAACAATAAATTTTCTTAGTACCAAAACAACTGAGCCGTGCAACATATATTTATAATTCTTAGGCATATTCATGCATTAGAAATGTTATTCAAGTATTTATAGTGCTATTGTACTCAATGGGCCATAAAAACAATTTATCTAGATACAGTGATTCTTTGAAATTTTTAGGGATGCATTCATACTTATTGAACTAGTTATGTTCATTGACAAATATTTATCAATGAACCTTAATTTATGTTACAGATAATGCATTCACTAAAAAGATATACTTAGTCTTCGTAATGTTTGGTTTTTCAGGTAGTGGAGACCAGCAAGAGAGTTATCTTTCACTGTAGCACCAACTATCAGTCCAAACAAGGGCAGCATGCATTAAAAGTATGTGCAGAATTGGACAGATAATTTCATCTTTCCAGTTAAGCAAACTGAGTGTAGGAAGCTGATTAAACAAAAATGTTAAAGTATCAGTATACCATTGAAATAGATAGGATTTAACACTTGATTAATTTCCTTTTGTCTGATTCTGCAGTTGAGATGTCTGTTGCTCATTTTTCATGCATTTCTTCTATTTTCCATACATTAAACAGCGACGTGTGAAATTGTGCTGGGAATTCTGCAGATATTTCTTCTTTAAATCCATTAGTCAGAACTTATAGATATATGGGCACTCTTGTAGGTCAGGTGACTTCAGCTATTTTTAAAAGTAGTATCCTAGTTCATTTAAAGTTTTCTCTCAATCAAAAATCACAGAAATTAAGGCAGTCAATACTGCTAAAGATTAGTAGTCCATATATTACAACGTCGTGGCAGTACCAATATTAAATAGAAACTTATGAAATTGATCATTAAATATACTTTGTTGCTGATTTATGCCAAGGTTAGGCATTGTTACACTTAACAGTTAAAACGGTCTTTTGTAAGATTTTGGTGCTCGCTTTAACTTTAATTGCAAAGCCTATGTCAATTATAATTATAGATTCACAGACGTTTCAAAGAACCAATCTAAAGTTCACTAGTCCTAATTTGAAAAATCAATTCCAGGTTCAAATATATTTTCACAAATTTCACAGAATTTATTAAGTTTATTTTAACAAGTGCAAAAGAAATGATAATGGACAAAAGCAGTGGTTTGCTGCCTATCCATATAAAGGTGCTAGTTCACAATGCTGGTTTGACTGGGCATAAGACCTTTTCCTCTTTTTCTATATCTGCAGTGATTCTGCCCTCTCTGTTCATTCTTGTGAATTGAACCACTGAAAACCAGGTATTAACCCTGGCTAGCCACTACCCAGTGCGTAACCAAATCCTTCCTGAACTCTTAACTGACTTTTATTAGTGCATGAACAGTTCATGGTCAGTCTTGGACTTGCTAGATAGTCTGTACTTATGCCTGATTGGTTTCTTTAAAAGAAAAGGTTATTTTACAGACATCACCTCCTACTGTCTCCTTATTTATTCTTTAGCATGTCAGATATTTCATATAGTTAAAAATCGCACACCAGGTTATAGTCCAACATGTTTAATTGAAAGCACTAGCTTTTGGAGCATAGGTGGTCGTAGGATCACTCTTTTATAGTAGCTCTTAGTTTATCAATTCCATAGATGTTTGCCTAGATAGGTTGGCACCAGTGAACATTTAATGTGCTTGCTTGGAGTACATAGTGCCACTTCCTAATGATTAACTACCATCTCAAACATCACATCTAAGAATTCTGGAAATTCTGTCAATATCCTTCAGTTACAAAAATCATGGTGTGGCGATTCCAATGTTGGACTGGGTTAGACAAGGTCAAAAATCACACAACATCAGGTTGTAGTCCAACAGGTTTATTTGAAATCACAATCTTTTGGAGCTTGCTCCTTCTTTAGGTGTTAATGCGAGAGAGAGACCTTAGACTCAGAATTTATAAGTAAAAGGTCAAAGAGTCATACAACGAATGCGGATGAATTGAACATATCTGAGATGACTGTTAAAATCTTTAATCAGGTAGAATGGAGTTGATTGACTGATATGCAATTGGTAGAATTTCTTTGAAGTCATTGCTCAGAGATAACTTAAGGTTTTATCTGTAAAAGGTGACATCTCAGGTCAGACAATGATGTCACCTCTTTGATACTGATAAAACCCAATCGAAATCTACACCTCCATTTTAACTGATTATAGATTTAACAGCCATCTTAGGTGTGTTCAATTTGTTTCACATCAATTGTACGACGCTTTGATCTTTTACTTATAAATTTTGTGTCTAAGGTCTCCCTCTCTCATTAGCACCTGAAGAAGAAGCGAGGCTCTGAAAGCTTGTGTTTTCAAATAAACCTGTTAGACTATAACTTGCTGTTGTGACTTTTGACCTTATGCAAAAACCATTTATATAAATACAAAAATTGTTTTAACAACGATCACAATCAAACAGAATATAATTTAGCTCGTCACTTACTTAAGCAAATCAACATGATTAATTGGTCAAAAAATTGCTCAATCTTGCGCTTACAGTCATAGAGTTCTCCAGCACAGAAACAGACCCCTCAGTCCACCTCGGCCATGCCAACCAGATATTCTGAATACTTATAGTCCCATTTGGCCTGTATCCCTCTAAACTTTCTGATGTGCCCATCCAGATGCCTTTTAAATGTTGTTATTATACCAGCCTCCAACACTTTCTCTGGCAGTTCATTCCATATGCACACCACCCTTTGTGTGAAAAAGTTGCCCCATAGATCCCTTTTAAATCTTTCCTCTCTCACTTTAAACCTATACTCTCTAGATGTGGACTCTCCTGGCCTGGGAAAAAGACCTTAGCATCTCATCCTGTTATCTGGTTTCTCCTTAAAACAAGTTAGACAACTCCGATCAGAATGTTATGAATGAATTTGCACAGGTGTCACATAATCCCAAAGCCATCAAATCAATGCGAACACAAGCCTGTACCAATGTAAAGCAGTCCCAAATTTGTTAGGAACAAAGTTACAATGACCTTTAATATTAAACATACTATCTCGAATCCTATTTGGTCCCTTAAGGGCGCAATTCTTCCTGAATCTCTTGTAGATATATACAGTAACTCCCTCTCTTTGGCGCTGTGTCTGGGTCTGCAAAGCCACTTTCTTCCTCTTTTTCTCTTGCTCTTTCTCTGTTTGGTTAGCTGGTCTCTGCCTCTTGCCATGCTGGTCTCCTCAGAAGATTGCAAGAGCTTCCAGGAGGCAGGTCTACACGTGAACGTTGTTTTAATACTTTTTGGATGGTTTTTTGGAACTTTCTATATTTGTGGCCAATCAGGGAGATACTCTTAATAGATGGAAACAGAGTTAATCATTTGGATGGCATGCTGCAGTTAGTTTCTTTGTGTAGCAGGACTTGGTGCCTTTCTGTCTGGCCCTCATATTTTGATTGTTGAGGGTATGTCTGACCAAGATAACTGTTGCCTATTACATAATGCTAATGTCATCAGCATCTGGCTGCTGTGTTTGCACTGTATCTGGTTTGTGGATTTTGTGATTTCAGAGTTACTTGGCCAGAGTACCCAGTATCCCTTGCTGTTTGGCCAAGTTAGCAATCTGTCTGTGTTTTAGAAGCCAGGAGGCTGCTACGATCTTATCCATACCTCTCATGGTTTTGAAAACCTCAATAAGGTCACCTGACAGCCTCCAGTACACCAAAGAAAATAGCTCCAATCTATTCAGCCTCTCCCGATAGCTCAAACTCTCCAATCGTGGCAAATCTCTTCTGCATCCTTTCTAGTTTAGTACGATCTTTCTTATAGCAGGAACACCAGAAATGAATGCAGTATTCCAAAAGAGGTCAAACCAAATGTCCTGTGTAGCTGCAACGTGACATCCCAACTCCTATAATCAATGTACTGACCAATAAAGGCAAGTGTACCAAACACCTTTTTCACTTTTCAGTAGGAGCTGTCTACCTGCAACTCCACCTTCAAGGAACCATGAACCTGCACCCCAAGGTCTCTTTGTTCAGCAACACTCCTCAGAACCCTACCATTATTTATATAAATCCATATATATGATTTGCTTTACCAAAATGCAACACCTCACATTTATCTAAATTAAACTCCACTCCTCGTTCCATCTGCACTTGGTCTCCATTAATGGTATGTGATGCCTTCGTGTTTATTCTCAATGCACTACTGTTCTTTGAGTTACCGTTCTCTGTATGGAGACTGTTCACCATCTGGAAAATCCTTTTTACAAAAATGGAATGTCCTCTGAACAAGCTCAGATTAATTTATAATTCTGATTCAACAGTAGACCATTCCGCTACCGTAGAGTTTACTTATATGATTTAATCCAAGCCCAGAAAATTTATAATTGTCTTATTTGTAATTCTGTGTAGTTTGACATAAATTTGGAAAGCATTTAAATGGGAAAGCAGTGGTAAAAATGCACAATATCATGACAACCCAACTGCAGCAGGTCAGCGTGCACCTGGTGTTGTGGAAATTAGCATTTTACTCCGGAAAAGGTGAACATTTGACATACATACGTGATTACTCAACTTGCCAACATGTTTAGGCACAATAAGGACAAGGGATCAGACATGCAGACATAAGCCCTTCTTCAGGAATGAGGAAGGTGTGCCAAGCAGACTAAGATAAATGGTAGGGAGGAGGGACTTGGGGGAGGGGCATTGGGAATGCGTTGGTGGAAGGAGGTTAAGGTGAGGGTGATAGTGTGGGGGAGGAGAGGTCGGGAAGAATATTGAGACCCTTTCAGCACACTTTCAACTGGTCAAACTGTCTCCTTTTTCCCGAATTCTGATCCACAATCATTCACATTGTAGCTCTGAATAGATTGCATCTCAAATCAGGAAGAATTGTATGTGGTATAGAAACTAAATATTGTATTGATGGTGTTGAGAATTGTCAGTGGAAAACTTTCAATTGCATTATGTTGCTGTTGTTATAATCTATACAGTGTATGCTGCACTGAGATGGGAGTCTGCTGTTGGACACTGCTGTTATAATTATTTTGCATTTAATGTTTTCCCATCACTTGCCTGTTTTGTTGACATTTGTAGTGATCACAAATGAGCGTCCAGAATTTAACTGCCTTCATACCAGACAGTCCCATCATGGTCTCACAATGAGAATGTATGTAGCCTGTCTCTTGGCCTTGCTTCTGGCATCACTACCTGGTTTCCATCACCCAGCTTTGTCTCACCCTGGCTTTGCTTCCAGGCAATATGGGCCCCCAGCCTTGTCTTCCACCATATTGCATCTCATGTCTCTCTCTCTCTCTCTCTCTCTCTCTTCCCTGCCAAGACTCTCCCCTTAATAGCTTGCTGCACTTTTTAAAAATTCAATTGGGGAATGTGGGCATCGCTTGTTGGCTCGTCCTTATTGCCTGTCCTGAGTTACTCTTGGGAAGGTGATGGTGATCTGACATCTTGAACTGCTAAGGTATGTAGATCTACACTGCCCTTAGGGAGAGAATTGCAGGGTTCTGATCCAATGACACTGAAGGAACAGCAATATATTTCCAAGTCAGGATGGTTGGAGGAGAACTTTGCAGGTGGATGTGTTGCCATGTATCTGTTGCCTTTTTCCTTCTAAACAGTAGCAGTTGTGGGTTTGGAATGTGCTGTTTGATGATTTTATGCAGATGATAGACACTGTTGCCACTGAGTGTTGGTGCTGAGAGGTGAATATTTGTGAATGTGATGCTTTGCCCTGGATATTTTCAAGCTTCTTGAATGTTGTTTGAGCTGCTCTCATCCAAGCAAGTGCAAGATATTCCATCACACTTCTGACTTGTGCCTTGCAGGTGAGGGACAGAATTTGCAGAGGTGAGGTGAGTTGCTCAAAAGTTAGGCTTCTACCTTTATAGAGTCATAGAGATATACAACACGGAAACAGACCCTTCAACCCAAGTCATCCATGTCGACCACCTATCATAAATTAACCTCGTCCCATTTGTCAGCTTTTGGCCCAAATGCCTCTAAACAACTCTTTTTCATATATCCATCAAGATGCCTTTTAAATGCTGTAATTGTACCAGTGTCCATCGCTTCTTCTGGCAGCTCATTCATACACACACCGCCCTCTGTGTGAAAATGATGCCCCTTAGGTCCCTTTTAAATTTTGCCCCTCTCACCATAAACCTATGCCCTCTAACTTTGGACTGTCTATGGACCTTGTCTGTTTACCCTATCCATGCTCCTCATGATCTTTTGGAGCTCTAAGGTCACCCTTCAGCCTCCCTTTAGCTCAAACCCTCCAACCCTAGCAACATTCTTGTCAATCTTTTGTGAGCCCTTTCAAGTTTCACAACATCCTTCCTGCATCAGGAGGAGCAGAAATGCACACACTATTCCAAAAGAGGCCCAACCAATGTCCTCTACAGCCTCAACGTGTCCTCCTAACTCCTATACTCAATACACTGACCAATAAAGGCAAACATACCAAATGCTGCCTTCACCATCCGCTCAGTGTAAAAAGTGAGGTCTGCAGATGCTGGAGATCAGAGCTGAAAATGTGTTGCTGGTTAAAGCACAGCAGGTCAGGCAGCATCCAAGGAACAGGAAATTCGATGTTCCGGGCCAGAGCCCTTCATCACTATCCGCTCTACCTGCGACTACAACTCCACTTTCAAGGAGCTGTGCACCTGCACTTCAAGGTGTCTTTATTCAGCAACACTCCCCAGGACCTTACCATTAAGTGTATGAGTTCTGCGTGATTTGCTTTTCCAAATGTAGCACCTTACATTAAATTAAACTCCAGCTGCCACTGCATAGCCTGTTGGCCCACCTGATCAAGATCCGGTTGTACTCTGAGGTAGCCTTCTTTGCTATCTGCTACACCTCTAATTTTGCTGCAAACTTACAAGCCATACCGCCTATATTCACATCCAAATCATTTATATAAATGACGAAAAGCAGTGGCCCCAGCACCAAACCTTGTGGCACACCACTGGTTGCACTCCATTAAATTTGATCTTGATGTCCAGGATAGTTACTCTTACCTCACCTCTAGAATTCACTACTTTTGTCCATGTTTGAATAAGCCTTAAATGAGATCAGAAGTTGAATGGCCTTGGTGGAACCCAAACTGAATGTCACTGAACAGGTTATTGCTGAGTAAGTACTGCTTGATAGCATGGTTGATGGCCTCTTTCTTCACTTTAACTATCAAGAGAATTGGCCAGGTTGGGTTTCTCACGAAGGACTACTGGTCCCAAAATGTAAACTCTTGATTTCTCTCCACAGGTGTAGCCAGGCCTGCTGTGTTTTTCCATCAATTTCTGTTTGCTTTTGTTTTGGATTTCTCCTGCATTTTATATTCAGGATACATGTGGACAATTTTCCATTTTGTCATGCAGATGCCAGTGTTGTAGTTGTCCTGACTGTTAAGTTCTGGACAAAAGTCTTCAGGACTAATACTGGAATATTGTCAGTGTCCATAGCTTTTGCTGTATGCAGTGCCTCCAGCCATTGCTTGCTCTCATACAGAGTGAATCAAATTGGCTGAAGATTGGCATCAGTGATTTTCAACAGTGAAAATGGCCATTGTGGTCTGCAAAAGGGCAGGGTGCTCTAAACCTCACTGAAGCTGCATAAACATTTCTGATTAAAGTGGAGGAAGGCACTGTTTTGTTCAGAGCAATGCATCCTCTGTGAAGACAGCAGTACAGCTGCAATCATGTGGCAGGGACAGTTGATGCCAAAGTAACCCTGTGCACAGACTAAAGGATTTCCACAACCACTGCCATTTATTAGATTTGCCCTATAATTTGAGCAGCGGCATCTGAATCTCTAGGTTTATGTGACTTTTTAGTTCCGTATCCTTCTGTCCTGAAATATATAATGAAAACACTCATGCTGCTTCAGTAAGAAGAGGTGCTTACCGAGTTGCTAGTGAGCACAAACTTCAAGATTACAGCTTTTCCATAATTAAACGCAAGCTGTCTGTCTCATTTGAGAAGACCGTGTCAAATAGAAATGCCACTCTGATGCAGGAAACACCTTCTTTGGATTCATTTTCAGCATGGTGGAAGAACTAATTAATGCTTCTTCACAGTATCTTCACCATGCTCATTTCAGGTATGAGAGTTCTGTTCTCCTATTAAAACCAATAGAATTACTTAAATCATCAATCTTTAAATTAATTCAGTGCTCTATCTAGTAATGCAGCTGCTTTGAGCTTTTATATTTAACAGTCAAGCTTGAGAGGATTAGTAATGTAAAGAACCTTTCTTGTGTTTTGAAGAAATTACCATCTCGTTACTACACCACTGAGTGCCAAATATGGTTTGCTTCTTGCAGCAAGGAAAAAGGCTTTCTTATACACACAAATGGAGTATAACAGATCATGATGTGGTCCTTTGGGTAAAAGCTTAATTGGGTACTTGAATCTTACCAAGATGCACCAAGGAGTCATTCGAATTCCTAATGTTGGTCAAGTTATGTGCTCATTTGATGAATAGCAACAAGTGTTTTCATAAATTTTATCTTACTGACATTTTTATAATTAGTGAAGAGCTATATTTTGTCATTGGTTGTTAATATTTTACATTTGGAGTTCAATTATTTTTGTTTCTTGAATCTCCCAATAGTAGTTTTATGTTTTGATCTTTGCATTACATTGTGCCAGATCAACATTCATCTTGGTTGTGCAGATTGACGATTGAAACATAGAATTTAGGAGCAGGACATAAATATTCATCCCTCTGAGCCTATTCCACGACTCAGTAACATTCTGACAGATCTGGTTGTGGTTTCAATTCCAATTTCTTATCTGCTCCTATAATCCTTGACTTCCTTGTCTATCAAATATTGAAAGCATCATAATAATAGATTACAAGCTACAAAGACAGGTTGTAGGCGATTGTCAATAACCTTGACAGTGGTCATAATCACAATTTACACATGAGTATATTGCACTTTTAAATGCAGTATGTATTTTTTATAAGGAAGTCATACAAGTAAAAAGATGGCTGAAGATGTAAATTCAGCGGGGATCTTGGGAAATCCCTGTATGGATTACATTATGTCTCGAGGGGAGCCATGGAATGTTGCATGTGTCAAGGGAGCTTCAAGCAACAACACTTCAAAGAGAAAGATGCCATTCAAAAAAAAGAACTGTCACCTCATGCAGACATGATGTGGAGGTGCCAGTATTGGACTGGGTTGGACAAGATTAAAAATCGCACAACACTAAGGTTACAGTCCAACAGGTTTATTTGGAAGTACAGACTTTCGGAGCGCTGCTCCTTTGTCAGATAGCACTGACGAAGGAGCACTGACGAAGGAGCACTCCTCCGAAAGCTTGTCCTTCAAAATAAACCTGTTGGATTCTAACCAAATGTTGTGTGATTTTCAACCATCTGCTGTGGATACAGAGATAATGAGGGACTGATTGCTCCTTTCAACCAGAAAACCAGTCAGGGCTGTGAATCAGTCAGTGGACATGATGTAAATTGAAAGAAAGGCAGTTTTAAATGAAAGACTTGTTTATGCCTGGAAAGATAAAACATAAATAAGAAAGGGGAATGGAAACCAGGGATTTCGGTTTTTGTCCACTGGATTTCAATGCGCTAGCTTGTGGTTCAGGTTCCATCATAAAGAGTGCTGCAAACTTTCCTGAATAATAATTGATATTAAACAATAAAAATATAAAGTATTATCCACTCATACCAAACTATAATTCTCTCTAAAGCTATTAAAGAGTCAAAATGATAATGTTTTATAGTGATACCTGTCGCTACTCGTATGAGTTCATATCTTGTTCACCTGCAGGATTAGAAGGTTTCCTTGCTGCATCCTGGTAACATTCAAGTAATAAATTATGTGTACAGGTAAAAATAAATGAATTCTGTCATTCTGCTGACATCAAGTCAAGTCAGCAAAGTCACTGTTCAAAGTAAACAGTGGCAAAACTGCTTTTGGTTCACAGCAGATCCAAGGATCTCCAAAATATTCAACTACCAAGGTCAACATGATCCTTGTTGAATCACCCACCTTAACTGCCAAAGCATTTCATGGTGTATTCTCCAATGACTGACTGTAATAATTACTTCATAAGGTATTCTAGTGAACATCTACCCTTAAGTATTGATGATATTGCATATTGCAGACAAGGACAGGAAAGCTTCTCTTTTTTTTTTAAAGTTACAAGGAAATCCATAGAAAATTGCCTTTGTTCTAGTTTTGTTGAAACAACATGATTAGAAAGAAAGAGGGAAAGGTTTGGTTTGTCAGATTCAATAAGGTAAACTTTATTAAGAGTCTGGCTAAATGATAGTAAGCAAGTAAATATTGAGATAGGACATGTTCAGTTGTCATTGCATGCACTTTTGTATGTGCAGTACTTGTTCACCAAGCTGAAACATTCAGGAAAGAATTGCAGTTACTAAGTTGGTGCTGAGTTAGAGGTATCCAAAATAATTGATATAGGTGCAGAAATACAGTTGTCTGCAAAATAATTTATTTCTTCTAGCTCTTGTCTTCTGTTCCTTATTCAAAAGTTTTCTTTGCTTCTAGATGTCTTTAAAATTTCAAACTCTACCTTTTGTGCAATCTGTTTGTGTATCTCCTGAATAAAGTTACATAAAATTGATGAGGTAAACTGCTCAAAGACACACACAACATACATTTATATAGCACTTTTCACGTCCTCAAGATGTCAGCTGCCAACCAATTACTTCTGAAGTGTAATTATTTCTCACTTTGTCGATAAATATGGCATATTGTTGCATGTAGCAAGGTCTCACAAAAAAAAACAAATGACAAGTTAAATTTATCTTGTGTGTGTTTTGGTTGGTGGAGAAAATTTGGATGGGATGTAGAAAATTCTCCTTTTCTTTTCAATTCAAGCTTTTTTCCCATATTCATTTGAATGGGCAGATACCCGACAAACTAATATTCCTTCTGACAGGACCTACAGTAATGATAATTACTACAATAAAATGTCAGCTTAATTTTAGAGAGGGGCCAGTATCTTTTAACTGGGGGAAGAGTGCTACTACTTGTAATGTAGAGAGAACTTTTGGCAAGAATGGTCCTTCAATTTGTTGATAAATGCACTGAGATTTTGTAAAATGTTTTGTTTTGGCCTCAGGTTTTTCCCATCTGACGAGAAGAAAAAGCAAGGGTGCCAGCGGGAGAATGAAATCCTGATCCAGCGGCGAAAGGACCAGGTGCAACCAGGAGGAACCGCCATCAGTGTCACAGTGCCTTATCGAGTGATAGACCAACCTCTTAAACTTTTGCCACAAGACTGGTATGTAGGCCAATGTTTTTAGATCATAGATTGAGTGATATTGTCACAATTGCTTTAAAATTTATCTTTTGCTTAACCATACATGCAGATCATGACTACTGTTTTTTCTCAGCAGTTCAATAATGATTGAAAGAAGACACAATGTTTGCACATGGTTTTGTGTACGTTTACAAGATTGAAAGCCAATTAACTCACTCTGTTGTTAATACTGGACTTTTTAAAATGTAAATATAGAAATCCTGTAACAAATGTCAATTCATGAACATTGAGAAAGATTAATAGGGTTGAAAAACGCATACTACAGCTTCCTGGGGTTGGGGGCAAATATCCAAAAGATGCGATTCCCTTTTATCCTGAGGTTTTGTGTCTACACAAGGTATCACCCATAGAAGAGTAAACGCATTTCTCAAGATTTTTAGTACTCTGAGAAGGTATACAAAAATAACTATTTTATCCCCTCTGGGAGTTAATTCTCCATTTTACAATAGCAATATAGCTGAGATTAGAAACCTGATTGTATATAAAGTCAAGATGTAAACCGGCCGTTTACTATTCTCTATTCAATAACTAGTTACATTATCTTTAAGCAACAAATTGGTTGCACTCCTGGCTGACTGGTAGATACATTGTTGTAATGTTAACCTTTAACTGGGAGCCAGGTCTGAGCAGTACAGCTAATGCTTTGGCTGTGCTCACCATGCTAAGAAATACGTTACTGGAAATTTCAACACTTCGATAAATTGGTGACTTACTCGTGGCCTTATCACCTACATGCTTGAGATTCTGATGTCAAGTAAGAATCTGTTCACTTTTTTTAAGAGCTGAGTAATATATGCTAGCTGAAATAGGCACAATAAACTTCAATTAAGAACTAAGTATGTCCAATTTTGCCAAAACAACATGATGCTTGCACCAAATTTTAAAATCTGGCCATTCCATTTTCCCATGTCATATGAAGCAGTTTATTCTCTCTGTAGCAACTTGCAGAAAGCGAGTGATAAAAGTAGAGAAAGTGGCGGTAATATATGGCCTGTGGATGTAAACATGTCACACCTCCTCAAACATTTACACCGAACACCTCATCCCCACACTCTTGCCCAGAACCTCCCCTCATACGTACATAATTAATACTTACCCCCACACACCCCTAATACCTGTCCTCACAGTCACATCCCATTACCTCACCCCAAACACACTCACATCCATACCAACTATATACACACACACACACACCCAGCACTTTCCTCACAAACTCACACCCCACATCTCCCCCAACGCGCTTACACCCAAAACCTCCCCCCATTCACTCACACCCAACATCTCCACTCGCCCCCCCCATACTCTTGCCCAACATCTCCTCACCCCACACACATACCCAACATCTCTCATTCCCCCACACATACCCAACATCTCTCATTCCCCCACACATTCTCACCTAAGATCTCTCATCCCTCTCACCCAACATCTCCCCCCCCACACACACACACTCACCCAACATCTCCCCATACACTTGCACCCAACATCTCCACCCCTACACATGCACATCCAACATCTCCACCACCCACACACTTGCACACAAATCATCATCCCCCACACAATCATACCCAACAATTCGCCCCCCGCCACAGACACATACCCAATGTCTCTCCCACCCTCACACAGACACATATCCAACATCTCCACCCAACATCATCTCCCCCTCCAACACATTCATGCCCAACATCTCCCTCCTCTGCCCCGTCCACTCACCCAATATCTCCCCCCGCCACACACTCTCACTCAACATCCCCCCCACACAACACACACACACACACACACACACACACACACACAGATTAAACCCAAAGATTCTTTAATCAATGGCAGTGAGTGGCACAGTGGCTCAGTGCTTAGCACTGCTGCCTCACAGCGCCAGGGACCCAGGCTCGATTCCACCCTTGAGTGACTGTATGGAGTTAGCACATTATCCCCGGCTCTCCTCTGAGTGCTTAGGTTTCTTCCCACTGTCCAAAGACGTGCAGTTTAGGTGGATTGGCCATGCTAAGTTGCCTATAGTGACCAGGGATGTATGCGTTAGGTGGATTAGTCATGGGGAATGCAGGGTTACTGATATAGGGTAGAGGGTGGGAATGGGTGGGATGCTTTTCAGAGGGTCAATGTGGACTCAATGGGCCAAATTGCTTGCTTCTATGCTGTAGGGATTCTATGATGATTGTGTATGACTGACTTATGTAGATTAATAGGCAGTTACATTTATGCTGATTTAAGGGATAAATTATTATGGGACTACATAGATATTAGTCTGTTAATAGGCATTGTCAAAAGAGAGGACTTAATGCTTGCAAAGGAGTAACATTTTCAAGGCAGTCTGAGATCCAGAAGTAAAATTAACGCATAGGTCAAGGCAAGGGAGAGGCTTCATGGTCGTATCCAAGTGAATCAGTATTATATATAGCCATGAATTGAGAAACTGTGCCAAAATAAAAACATCCTCTAAAACCACAAAAATTTGGACATCTCCATTTTCAAATGCATCAGATATGGCAGAGGCAAGGAGCTTAATTAGATGATTACTCACCAAAGGGGAGGAGGATACCATGTTTGTCCGTAAAGGTAGTGCATTAAAAAAAATTCTAATCTTGCATGTAACTAAATTAAACAGCAACAACATTTAGAATGCAATCAAATCCAAAAAGGAGAGCCACAGAAGATGAAAAGCAAAGACAATAAGCACTGCAAAATCAACATTGGAAATGGATTGTTACCAGCATATTATCTCCAATAATCTTTCATTCTTTTGGTAATCAAGAATGTATCAACCTTTGCGTTAAAAAATATTTATAGATTTTGCATCCGCTGTATTTTGAGGAAGCAGATTCCAAATACAGTGAAGCCTCAGAGAAAGAAATATTTCCTCTGCTTGGTTTTATTTAGGGCCCCTCTTATTTTTAAACTGCGACCCCCGCCACACCTTTCTTGATTCTCCCATGAGAGGAATCATGTTTTTAGTATTCACCCTCCGTATCTCATATGCTTCAAATAAATCATCCCTAGCTCTTTGAAAACCTGAAGGATTCAGGCCTAGCCTCTAATAGCAATCTGCGTATTCTGTGTCAGCCTAGTAACCTTTCTCTGAATTGCTTCCAGTGCATGAATATTCTTGATATTTATAATGGGTCGTACAATATAATATTCCAGATGCAGTTTTAACAATGCCTAGTATAACAGAAGCATAATCTCTTGCGTTCTTGCATTAATTTCCCTTCACAATAAGCTATAACATTCTAATGGCCGCCTTGATTACTTTATGTGCGTATTAACTTTCTGTGATTCATGCTGTGGGTACTCAGAACTCTGCAACATCTCGCCATTTATATAATAAACTTCTTATTCTTTCAGTCAGAATGGATAATTTCACATTTTTTCCACATTGTATTCTCCATTTACTAATGTCATTTCAACTGTATTTATCTCTTTGAGGCTCCTTATGTCGTCTTCACAATTTACTTTGCTAGTTACCTTTATGCCAGCAGCAAATTTAGCTGCCATACCTTTGATCCCTTCACCCAAATCATTTATTTAAATTGGAAAGAGTTGAGGTCACAGTGATGCACAACTCCTGGCATCCCCACTGCCTGAAAAAGACCAACTTATTCCCATTTTTCGTTTCTCATTAGCCAACCGGTCTTCTATCCGCGCCACTATGTTATCCCCTACACAATAAGCTTTTATTTTCTGCTTTAAGCTTTAATATAGTGCTAATCAAATGCCTTTTGGAACCCTGAATACAATACAATACTGGTTCCATTTATCTTCACAAATTACTTCAAATAATGCCAATAAATAAATTGACATGATTTCCCTTTCTCAAATCTGTATTGGCTCTGCCCAATTGCCTTGAACTTATCCAAATGCACTTTTATAATGTCTTTAATGGTAGCTTTTCTCTATCACGGATGTAAAACTAACTAGCCTGTAGTTTCCTGTTTCCTTCCTCCCTTTTCGGCTAAAAGAGTTAAATTAACTATTTTCTAGCCTACAAGAGCCTTCTTCGATTCTAGTGATTTGGAGAAAATTAAAAACCAACGCATCAACTATCTCACTAACTTTTTTTAAAAGTATAGGGTAAAATTCACCAGGACTGAGGACTTGTTAATTTGTAATTTCAGCAACCTACTCAGGGTGCATCCTTGGTAATGGTAATTTTCTTGATTTCCTCTCTTTCCTTTCAGATTCTGATTTACTGCTGTTAATGGGATGCTACCTGTATCCTCTCTAGTGAACGTTGATGCAAAAACCTGTTCAATTTGCCTGCCATCTCTTTATCCTCCATTACTAATTCTCCGAACTCCGATTCTATTGGACCAACAATTTGTTAACTCTTCTCTGTTTCAAATATCTGCAGGAAATTTTTCAATCTGTTTTAAATTTTTGGCTAATTTTCTCTTTTACTCTACGTTTTCCATTATTGCTCATCTTTGAGTAATTTTTTGCTTTTTTAAAAATATTCTGTTCAATCTTCTGACCTTCCAGCTACCTATACAGAATTATGTCTTTTCTTTGGAATTGATGCAAAGTTTTATTTTTTTTTTAAGTTAACCATGGATGGTTGGTCCATCCCTTAAGTTTTCTTATTTTTTGTATCTACTTTCTGTTTTCTGGAATATCCCCTCAAATATTAGCCATTGCATCTCTATTGATCTAACGTTTAACTAAACTTCCAGTTCACCTTTGCTTGCTCTGCTGTCATGCCTGCATTTTTGTCCTTGTTTAAATTCAATATAGTAGTTTTGGGGGATTCGCAAGTCTCACCCTTAAATTGCAACTCAAGAGCAGTTTCACTATACAATCAGTCCAGTCTCTGGTCAAAACCATGTCTGGTTTCTCCTACTCTGTGGTCGATGCCATAATATGCTGGTCTAAGAAATTGTCCTGGAAATGGGCTAGTCCTTTGTGAAATAAAGGCTGGAGATTAACTTAAGTGAACACTTCGAAGATGGTCTCCAACAATTTCAGTTTATTTCAGTGCCGTGAACCTTTATTATGAAATATCTTGCACAGCTCCTGAGTCAGACTGTTCACGTTCATCAAAACCTCCTCACTGACAGAGGTATACGATTGCAGATGGTACAGCTGCGAGAAATGTAATTGGAGGCAAGTGAGAGAAAATTTCAAGAAAATGCAAATAACATTAGGAAGGCATAAAAAATGTAAAAGTATACAGGAATTTAGTTTTAATCATGTAGCGAATGACTGAGGAACTGGAGAAGCTGGGAGAAGATATAGAAGATTTTGTTTTGTTTTGCTTTATTTTTCTGTCTTGCTGCAATAACCATATTTAACAATTACGTATGACAGTGAGTGAGAATGTACATGAATAGCACAGAGATAATCACAAGAGTTTAAACACAGTCCAACCAGTCCATGTTGACGTTTAACCTCCATGAGGTATTTCCAATTATCTGCCCTGAATTCAACTGTGAAGCTAGTTTTATTGCATCAATGTAAAGAGAGAAATCTAGAGTTTAATGACTCTTGTTTGAAATTGTGACAACTGACCCTTTGTATAAGGGAGTACAATAAATTTCGGGGAGTATGGCTCATTTGATTTGGATTTTTGTGAACAATTTATTATTTAAAACTCAATTATCGTGGTGACTACTAAATAAAGGAAAGGTCAAAGGCACAATTAGTTTCTCACTCTCTGCTATCCCCTGAAAATGACCTGTATTTTCTGCCCAGAGCACTAATTTCCAGAGCTACATTTACAAGTGGTTTCAAGTGCAGAAAACTAATTACTATAGACTGCTAACTAGAATCCAAGTAACTGATCATGAACCTCTAGTGAATATTGGAATTTTTAATTTGCGAGAAAGAGAAAGGAGCCTAATAATCCCAATGAGAAACATGATTAACCATATTTTGAAAAATGTATCGCGTTGTTGCTGCACTCTTAACATCAGACTTAAGAATTTGGGAAAATTTCTCTGGATTTAGGAGATCACCTCTTTTTGATTAACTGCCAGAACTTTAAGGAACTATCTGTCAAGCCTCCAGGAGCTTCTAACAATTAATCTATTCCTGAATAAACTTATTTCGCCAAGACCAGTAATATAGCATTATTTGTGGTTTTTGAGAAGATTAATAGCTCTGGTTGAGGTTCAGGTTGTAAATTTGCTTGCTGAGCTGATAGATTTGTTCTGACGTTTCATCACCATGCTAGATAACATCAGTGAGCCTCTGGTGAAGAGCTGGTGTTATGTCCCACTTTCTATTTGTGTGTCTTGGTCAGTTAAGGCGGATGATATCATTTCTGATTCTTTTTCTCAAAGGTTGGTAAATGGGGTCAAGTCGATGTGTTTATTGACGGTGTTCCACTTTGAATGCCAGGCCTCTAGGCTTGTCTCTCTCTAGCCTGTCCTAGGGTGGCTGTGTTGTCCCAATTGAAGAATACTAGTGATAGTGGGTCTTGTCTTTCAGTGGCTAGTCGGTGTTCGTGTATCCTGGTGGCTAGTTTCATGCCTGTCTGTCCGATGCAGTCCTTGCAGGGATCTTTGTAAATGACATTCGATTTGCTGGTTGTTGATACAGGGTCCTTTAGATTCATCAGTAGCTGTTTCAGTGTGGGTACATTTGTGGGCTATCATGATTCCAAGGGTCAGAATAGTCTGGTAGTCATCTCCTTCGATGTAATGGCTCAGTTCACATCAAATAAAATCACCCAGGCCAATGAAACACTAACCTCACTACAAACCGAATCAGTACCCAAACACCACACAGCACCAATTCTATCAGCAAGAACAGTATCCTCAAGCTAGAATATCTGTGTTGCACTATCCATTTCACCTTCAACAGCAAGACGACAAACCAATCAATGGGGCATCCATGGGATCACCAATATCAGGATTCTTAGCAGAAGCAGTATTGCGGAGACTCGAATGAACAGCCTTCCCCATGATCCAACCCAAGCATTGGGTCTGCTTTGTGGGTGACACCTTTGTCATCACGAATCTCAACAAATTAGAGGAAACCTACAATATCATTAACAACATCCTTACTGGCACAAACAGAGCTGCATCAGGACCTTATTTAAACTGGCCACAACACATTGCAGCACCCAGGAGCTACAAGCAGCAGAAGAAAAATACCTACACAGCATATTCAAGAACAGAGGGTACTGGATGAACACAATCCACTGATTCTTGAACAACAAACCCAAACAAGAAGAGACAACACACCCAGAGACTTCGAGCCATACTACAATACATCAAAGACATCTTGGCGATGACTATCAGACTATTCCAACTCCTTGGCATCATAGTAGCCCACAAACCTACCAGCACACTGAAACAGCTACTGACGAACCTAAAGGACTCTATACCAACAACCAGCAAACCAAATGTCATTTTCAAAATTCCCTGCAAGGACTGCAATAAATACTACATAGGACAGACAAGCAGGAAATTAGCCATTAGGATACGTGACCATCAACTAGCCACCAAAAGACATGACCCACAGTCACTGGCATCCTTACATACAGATGAAGAAGAACACCACTTCGACTGGGACAACACATCCATCCCAGGACAGACTAAACAGAGACATGTTTGGGAATTCCTAGAGGCTTGGCATTCAAACCCATTTACTAACTTCTGAGAAAAATCACCCGCCTTAATAGACCAAGACACACAAAAAGAAACCGAGACAGAACACTTGTGCATCACCGGAGGCTCACTGATGATGTTACCTCACATAGTGATGAAACGTCTGAGAACAAGCCTACCCGCACTGCGAGCAAATTTACAACCTAAATATGGCATTATAGTTGGCCTGTGACCAAGATGGGGAGGTGTAAGGTGGGAAAAATTTGAGTCAGTTTTCCTGTTGTGAAGCTCTTTGTGATCTTTTGGAGTGCGAGTAATGAATTTCAATCAGCACCCAGGAGGGTTCAAGTATGGGTGTTTTGTCGTTAATTATCTTGATGTTACTTTCCAGCTTGCAAAAAGGCTAATGTGACCATTTGAGCAAAGAACAAGAGGATTGTTTTCTGAAGTGCCATCTCTAAATTTAGACCCCTTTTTCATGAAAATGAAGAAAAGGACAACACATTTCTCCATAATATTTTAGGTATTCCCGATTTAATTAAATCTGAACAGAGTAGGTAGAGAGAAACTTCCCATTGCTAAAAAGGCTCAGCACTGGAGGGCACTGATTTTAAGGTGATTGACAAAACAACAAGGAGTTACATAAATAATTTTTAAAATTCAAAATAGTTAGGAGCAAGAATACATTGCTTGAGATTGTGGTGGAGATGAATTCAGTGGTGACTTTGCAAATTAAATGAGGTGATTACTTTCAAACAAATGCTTTATAGGGTTATGGTGGAAGGAGGGAGGAGTAACAACAGCTGAATTTCCCTCAGAGAACCATGGTAAGCAAGATGGGTTGAATGGCTGCCCTCGCAGTCACCATTCTTACTGCTATGTGCTCCGGCCACATGTCTTTCCTTCCCTGGTCAGTAAAACTTCCTTCCTCCATTTTGATTATATGAAAATGTTGAATTTTTCATCATTTTAACTCCTTTTCCAGATCAGGCCTCATTCTTCAATTGCATTTGTAAGCGTCACTTGTTCTACCCTACTGGGGTAGTGTGTCATAAATCAAGCCCCACTACTTGAACTTGTGCCAAACGTTAAAGTTTATTTTTAAAGTACACAGAGTAACCCAAATTTACCTGACTTTTAGACCAAAGTTGATAGAAAGCACCAACCAGGGTTTAGACTATAGCTACGAGTAGACAGATATAAACCATTGGTATATAATACTATATAACACTACGAACTAAAATTCTAATCTCCTTATAAATTCCCTCCCACCCCAGCGCACATACTCCATAACAGGCAAAGTTATGGCAACACGGTGGCTCAGTGGTTAGTACTGTTGCCTCACAACGCGAGGGACACAGGTTCGATTCCTGCCTCGGGTGACTGCCTATGTGGAGTTTGCACATTCTCCCTGTGTCTCTGTGGGTTTCCTCCAGGTGCTCCGGTTTTCTCCCACAGTCCAAGGATGTGCAGGTCAGGTGAAATGGCCATGCTAAATTGCCCATAGTGTTAGGTGCATTAGGCAGGGGTAAATATAGGGGAATAAGTCTGGGTGGGTTACTCTTCGGAGGGTCTGTGTGGACTTGTGGGCCAAATGACCTGTTTCCATACTGTAGGGAATCTAATCTAATCTAGTTTATTGGCAGCGATGCAAAATTGGTACATCAATCCAGTGGTCTTTGCTTGCCAGTTATGATATTGAGACGATTCTTTGGCTAGCTAGGAACTCGGTATTGTGTGTTTTTCTCTGACTGAAGTTTCCATAGTTTGTGAGAGACATAGAGTGGACTGTTCACTTGTAAAATGGCTCTGATATATCACTGCGAAAGCCACAGCTCACAGCAACTACTGTGGGGTAACAGTTTCTCCAAGTTTTAGTTGAGTTTTCTTTCCTGCAGAAACTAGACAGCTACTGCTGGGGAGCACAGCTATATCTGAGGCATCAGCATTACTGCTGCTATCAATTCCACAGCTCCTTACTTTGCTCCTCATTTCTTCACTAACAATTCATATCTTCTCCAACACTCAATCCAACTGCATCCACTATCCCGCATCTTCTACTCCACACACAATATTTTACCATTCAAATATAATCAAACTTGACAGCATGTGCTGTGAGAGCAAATCTTTCACTGAAAATGCTATAACTTGCATCTTCTGATTCTCCACTCTTGGACCTGCACCACCATTAACGCAAACTGACTCACGAACATTAATTTGACTCTTAGTTAGGTACATATTAAATAGCTAACATATACATCGAACATAAATATCGTAAGATACATATTAAATATTAAATATCTAACTGTCAATTACACAATATAAATTCCGTTAACTACACATATAAAACAATTTACAAAGAGTGAAATGAATGCATACGGAATCTTTATTAACAGCAACAAAAATAGAAGCAACTTGTACAAGACACTAGTTTAGCCTCAGCTGTAGTGTTGCGTTCAGTTCTGACTGCCACACTTTTGGAAGGATCTGGAGACATTGAAGAGGGTGCAGAAAACAACTACAAGCATGATTCCAGGAATGACTACCTTCAGTTCTGAAGCTAGATTAGCAAAGTTGAGACTGTTTTCCTTGAAGACATGAGGCTGAGAGGAGATTTTATTTTGAAGTGTTTTAAATCATGAAGGGTCTAGACAAGTTAATTAGAGACAAACTGCTTTACTCACAAAAGGATCAAGAATAAGAGGTCAAGGATTAAAAATAATAGGTACAAGAAGCAAAGGCGAAATGACTAAATTAAACCAGAAATTGCTGGAAAAATTCAGAAGCATCTCTGGAGAGAAGGCAGAGTTAACATTTCGGTTCCAGTGACATTTCTTCTGAGCTGTTTTGTTTTGTGCAATGACAAACTATGTATTTCACATAGTGGACTGCCTGAGTGTGAAGATAGTTTATGTCAAAGCTTTCAAAATGGAACTAGACTATTAAGCGGCAAAGGAAGTATGTGCTGGGTTGTTGAGAGAAGGCAGGAAATTGGCACTCTGATGTTTATTCTAATTCCACTTACTTTATTCATTAAGATACAAATATAAAACCTTCCACAAATCAGGCTCTGTTTTTCTGGTTTTAATAATTCATATGAATTTCTGCCTAGTTTCTATCCAGTATTTCCCCTCAGTGTTCAATTCTTTGTCTAATAAGTATTCCTTGTCTTTATCAAAAGTTTGCAAGGTACACTCATAGAATAAACATATCTGTTTATAGGATAGAATCTATATTGGGAAAACATGTACACGTGAAATAGAAGGTTGACGGTAACAGTAATATATTAACAGTATCTTTAAAGCCTAAGCATTCAACCAGTAGTCATCATTGTGTGGAATAAAACTGCATAGCCTCTGACACACCTTTATTGAAGCTGTGAGAGATCTGTTATTAAAACAAATTTGGTATCAGTTAACTAATTGCATGAGCAGTGGCTGATTTTTTTTGGATTATTGTTGAATTTTGAAGATGTGCAGACAACATGACATTGTTTTAAAAGGATATTAAAAACTAAGGCACTGTAATCGAGAAGGGGGAATCTGAAAAAAAAATGTTTAGATATTGTCTCTGTTGAGATTGTAGTTTTTAAAATATTAGTCTTCTCTGATCCCTTTAAGAAAGCAGATAAATTTTTTTAATAGAAAAATAAATTCCATCAAGCCTCTCACTTTTCATTTCTTTTTCAGGGATCGCGTTGTGGCTGTTTTTGTACAAGGTGCTGCGTGGCAGTTCAAGGGGTGGCCTTGGTTATTACCTGATGGATCACCTGTGGATATATTCGCAAAAAGTAATTTTTCTGCTTTTATGTAAGAACATAAATACAAGTGAAAGTAGACCATATGCCCACTCAAGCCTATTTTATTCAGTAAGATAATGATTGATCTTCAACTTGAATTCTAAGTTTCTGCGTGATCCTTATATCCCTTGGTTAGTCTCCAGAAATCTAGCCATCCCTTCCCGAGTATCCAGAAATCTATCTATCTCTGTCTTGAAAATACTCAATAACCAGGCATCCAAACTTTCTCAAACTCTGATTGAAGAATATTTCCTTGGCTCTGCCAGAAAGGGCCAACTTCTTATCTTAAACTGACCCCTGGTTCCAGACTCTCCAAGCATATGAGGCATCCTCTCAGAATATTATATTTCAATTAAATTACCTTTTTGTTTGAGCAAATCTCAGTGAGGTTAGGCCTATTTTAGAACATAGAACAATACAGCGCAGAACAGGCTCTTTGTCCCTCGATGTTGTGTTGACCTGTGAACTAATCTAAAATCATCCCCTTACAGTATCCCATCATCATCCATGTGCTTGTCCAAGGATTGTTTAAATCTCCCTAATGTGGCTGAGTTTACCAAATCTGTCTTCTGATAAGTGCATCTGATAAATAAGTGTTTTGTCCCTGCTAGGAGAAGTACGTTATAATTTCTGTTATCCAAAACTTCAAACCAGCTTGTTCTAGTATTAGGATTTTATTTTGACTGGAAATCATCCACTTTCCTCATAAAACCACTAGTTGCTGAGTAATTATGTTCATTGCGCTCAGTCAATCCCATTCTCTCTCAACCACTAATAATTGTAAACCTCACGGATGGTTGTTATTGACAGACAGACAGCCCTCCTTGTCTTTTATTATTGTACACATTTCCTGGATGTAACTTTCTAGATTTCTGCACTCCTGCACCTCTTGTGAAACATTAACGCTTGCATCAACACAAGACTACCTAGGAACTTTCTAGATTTGATGAAAAAATGGAACTCCCCTTGCTTTGTAGATAACTTTTTTATAGTTTATTGATACCTCCCATACCACAAACATGCTGGATACTGTAAATTTTACTGTATATCCTTTCTTTGGTAAGGAAACCAAACTGTATGCAGTACTTGAGTGTGATCAAATTGCAGCAAGAATTCTCTACTTTTATAATGTAAACCTTTATAATATAGGTTAATGTAGCCTTGGTATTTGTTTGCTGCAACAGCATGTCCCTTTCTGTGATCTGTGAACAAGGTTCTTTATCTGAATGCATAAAACATTTGTAGCAATACAGCTGAATTAGCATGGAGAAAGATACATGTTTTTGATCTCATCATAATTACAAAGACATGGTCACTGGGAAATAAATATTCCACTATACAAACCTTTTGAAAAATCAGACAGAATGGAGAAGACCAAGTTATATTCCTGGTAGTAAACAGTGACCCAAATGCAAAAGTGAGCAAAACGTTTACCTCAGAAGATCAAGAAGTAATATTAGTTGAGAAAACAAAAGTCAGAAAAGACAAATCAGGCTAGATGATAAGCTCAAAACAGTAATTGTACCATTGGACAATATGTTATGCAACAACTGGAGATTATAATAAAAGCAATTTAATAATTGTTAATAGCCTTAATCTTCATAGATTGGGCAAATTAAGTTGGCAAAGATAGTTCAGGCAATGAGTTTGTACAATGCTTCTACAAGTTTTTTGGAACAATCTAATACAGAGCTAACAAGGGACACAACTATTTTAGATCACATTGTCTAATGAGGTAAGTTTAATTACTAATCTTATAGTAAAAGCTTCTGAGGAAAATGTGATCATAATACAATTAATTCCATATTATGTTTGAAAGCAATTCATTCCAGTTTCAAACAAAAATCTTAACTAAAACCAATTAGGTATAAGAGGAGAGCTGAAGAAAATTGATTTAAGTGAACTGATTCAAATGTATGGTGACTGATACAGAGTAAGAAACATTTAATAAAAATGTTCAAAATGTTTAATAAAAGTACATTTCACTTTAAGTAAGAAGGCCCCAGTGGCTTATTAAAGAAACTAGGGATAGTATTGAATTAAAAGAAGAGGTATGTAATTTTGCAAATAACCTTACTGGACCTGAGAGTTGGAACTGTTTAGCAAATAGTAAAAGTGAACAAAACGTTAAGCTGAATAGGAATATAAAAACAAAAGTTAAAGTTTTTTCTCTATTAGAGTAAGTGGTTCAAGAAGACATTTATTATTTGATGCAGAAAGCAGAAGGAAATAAGGGGGAGGTGTGCAAATGACAGAGATTTTAATCTGCCTTTTAGCAGAAGGAACAAATGAAATACTGATAGGAGTTAGAACCTTGTGCTAATTAACATCAGAGAAATAATATAAAGATTTTTAACTACTTTTCTAGGATGCAGACCTTGAATGTTTGTTGCCCATCCCTAATTGCCTTTGCAAAATAGTCGCTTGCTTGGCCATTTCAGAGGTCGGTTATAGGTCAACCACATTGATGTAGGTCCATGTCACATTTAGGCCAGATCTTGTAAGGATGGCAGACTTTGCAATAGATCATTAGTGAACCAAATGGAATTTCACAATAATTGACAATAAATTTGTGGTCATCATTATTGTGATTAGCTCCAACTTTTAGATGAATTGAATTTAAATTCCATGAGCTGTCCTGCTGTGATATGAACTTGTGTCCCAAAAGAGTGAGATTGGATCTCTGGATTACTTGTCCAATGACATTACCACTACATCACCATCTTCCCTGAAGACAAGTGCAGCATCTGATTGCCTACATTCGAGAGTTTTAAAAGAGGTAGCTGCAAAGATAGTGACCCTTGTCTTCTGTTTCTAAGTACCTCACCATTCCTGAATTGGATGCGCATTATGCTTTTCCCTCTTAGTCACATCTTGGTCAAATCTTTGGCTATCCTCATTTCACGAGGAGAGCACAATCATTAAGATCAAGCTTGCCAACACCACTACCTCAGTAACTAACAGCAGCTTGCCCGCATCCCAAAAGACTTTTTATGTGGATTTATTTTCTGTTTGAGAGAAAGAAATACAATATTGAAGTGTTGGCACGCATTCATAATCACAACAATGTAGAAACAATAGAACTAAGTGAATATTTCAGATGTAATTTTAAGTGAAAGATGAGTCATAGCTTTCACAAGAATTTGGACTCTGAACTATGCAACAGGTCGTTTTCCAACATTAAGCCTAGATTGCAGCAGTTCAAGGAAAAGGCCAAATATCTTTACAGGATAAATGGCAAAAGTCAATAAAACCTGCCCTTACAAGCATCTACACCACTTCTTTATTCTTAAACATGCTAACAAATTTGTATCTCAATTTGTATCCCATTTGTATCTTCTCTCAATCCATTTTGTTTTTGGTTCTTTTCTTGTCCAAAGCCTCTTTGCCATTTATCTGTTGCCTTTGCTGAAAAATGTGTTGCTGGAAAAGCGCAGCAGGTCAGGCAGCATCCAAGGAGCAGGAGAATCGACGTATCGGGCATAAGCCCTTCTTCAGGAATCCTGAAGAAGGGCTTATGCCCGAAACATCAATTCTCCTGCTCCTTGGATGCTGCCTGACCTGCTGCGCTTTTCCAGCAACACATTTTTTAGCTCTGATCGCCAGCATCTGCAGTTCTCACTTTCTCCTATCTGTTGCCTATCACAAAGCTTCACATTTATATTTTCATCAGCCCCTGCCACATACATTTCCTTGCCTGTGTGCTTGCTTAAAATCTGTTAAATCTTGAACTTGTTTACAGTTCAAGTGAATGGTCATCAACCTGAATTATTAACTTATTTTCTATCTGCAAAGATTTTGCTTGTCCCATTGTATATTTTAAGTAATTTCTGTTTTTGATACCGTACTTCTGATCCCTCTGTAGCACAGTCTGTTGAAGGAATGATGTCTAATATATGACCAGAGAACTACATTTGCTCTTGAAGGATGAAAATCTAGCCTGAGGAGTCCAGGCCTATTTGTACTAACTTGTACTTCTTATTCATGCAATGCCTAATCTGATCTTTTCAGCATATTCTATTATCTGCAGTTGACAGATGTAAATCAGAGCATCAAAGTCCATTATTATTGTTAACTGTCAATATTTGCAAGTTAATAAAAACATGAAGTTGGAGAATGAGTAGCAAACCAACAAAGAGAAAAGGTAGAATGTCCCATTTAGTGAATGAGTTTATCTTAAAAGTCAGCAAATAATTCCTTTTTAAATGTTTTCAAATTTAATAAAGGATTATGAAAATGTTTCAAGAATCTGTAATATACAAAATTATTATTTGAAATATAGTAGTGATTGTAGCATTTTTGAGTAACTTATAGTTAAACCGTCTTGAAGGGCAAGTTAATCCCATGTGATATGTAAAGCTCTTTTTCTTCTTTAATGCTCAGGATACCAGTTAGTTCTTCAGAACACATAACTGAGCATATTGAATTCTTGACATGACCTTTCTAAGTCCAGTACGCAGTCACATTTTAGCTACATGAAGCACATATTTATTGAAATATGTCCTAAAGCACTTAGGCTAATCAATTTAGATTGTATTGCTAAGTGTGAATATGTAATAATCGCTATTTTTTGAGACACTACAGTATGCTTTATTTTGCAGTTTCTAATCCAAAAAACTTGTCCTACACACCAATGTAAGCATTTGAAAAAAGCGAGTTGCTGCAGAACTAGATTTAATCTATCTTTATCCAATGCATAACATTATGATCCCTTTATGCAATGTCTTTAAATTTGTGAGGTTTTATGTGCTCAGATCATGAGGTATAATATAACATTCGGACTATGAAAGGTTCAGAAGTTATTTCAGTTATAAAATTTATATCTTAAAAACACTCGCCTAATATAATTAATAGACAGTTCTAATATTGAATTAATTTGGATTGTCTAGTTATAATTTAAATGCAACTTACTGATGTATTTAATTACAAGAAATGTATGCCAGCCAGCAGCAAAACATCATAAATATCTTTAGGAGGTAATCTGACCGAATAATTCATAAGTGATTAAAATCCTAATTGAATTATGATCAGCATCATAATTAGTAATATTTATCATCTCGCATTCTTGGTCATTACTTATTGATTTAGACATTGCCACAAATTACATATTTCATGCAAACTTAAACTTCTGCTGCAGAGGACACCTCCCAGGTCACACACTATCACATATGAATAGAATAGGCTGTTCAGTCCCTCAACCCTGTTCCATTGTCCTGTTAAGTCATAGTTGATTACTAATATAAGTCCATTTGCATTTTATCACTTCTCTTAAAACTGTTACCAAACAAAAATCTATTTCATTTCTGAAATTTGTGGTTGACCATCACTCCCTACTTCCACCACAGATCTCAACATTAATGCTAATCTACAGGAAATCAGGAATTTACAGAGGTTATCTTTTTCTATTTCTTTCTTCCACACCTGTAGATTAGATTTGACTATACATCTGGCAGAGAATTATGGCTCCATTTTGTTGGTGATTAACCTCGGGGAATAATTTAAAAAGCATGTTGTTTAAGAAAAACTCAAATTATCTTAACTTATGTGCAGAATAACTTGCCTGTCTGAAGAAATTCTTAACTTCCATTCAACTGACCGTGAGTTGCTGCAAGGAGTTTGCAGCCTCATTTAGTCAGTCTCCGTCTCTCTCACTATTGCATCCTAGTATTCTGGCATCAAAATTGTGACAAGATCGAAAGGCCCTTTCCTGTGCTTTACTATCCTATGTTCTAAAGAATAGAATATCATTTATTGTCACATGTACTTAAGTACAGAAGTACAGTGACAGGTTTGCAATGTCACCTCTCATGGCACCATCTTAGGTTCAAAATACCTAGGTACAGATCTTAGATACAAAAGCGGAATAAAATAAAAAGTTGCATTACCTTAGTGATTCATTGTATAAGTTAGAAATAAGGCATAGGTTATACGGATAAACATTATAGACAGATAAACAAATTACACATAAACATTGCATTGCAGTAGTTCAGCACAGGGGCTTCCACAAGTGGCCTGACTGGCCTCAAGCCGCTGACCGCCCATGCCAGACCCCAGTCCAGCAACCGCCCCTGTTCCTCTCCAGCTGTCAGCTGCTAGATGCTGCTGCAAGCCTCCAGCCCACTCTGCTCCACTCTAGCTCTTAGCTGCTGCAAGGTAAATCTTAGAAAAAAAGAGGAGGAAGAGGGATTGAAGGGCCCTGGGCTGAGGAGCCTGAATGCTACTTACTGCACTGCTACTATCTTGAAAGATGGATGAAACCAGATATTCTTAAGTTCAACTTAAATTAAAGTGATTTGAAGACTAGATTGATGTTGTTCTGTTGTTAAACATATTGTATTACTTCTATTGATGTAAAGCAGTTTGGATCAATCTGACTTTGTGAAGTGTGTTAAGTAGATGTACATTCTCTGTTTCTTTTAAGACTTCTCATACTTTTAATTTACACCGTCATTTATGGCTACACTTTCTCCCAGTCAAGGCATTCCACCTGAAATATGATGAAATGCGTCTGGATCTGAATGTTCAGAAGTGGGATGTGACTGTACTGGAACTGAGCCACCACAAGCGCCATCTTGACAGAGCAGTTTTGTTACGTTTCTGGGAGACTTTGGACAGGTGAGTAGTCGATCATGGCTGATAGATAAGTAGCTGTTAGGACATCGAAATTCAAAGAGCATGCCTTATTGCCATAAAGCCAGAGGGTTGTTCAGTGTTCTGACTGGAAAGGGATTGGGATTATGGTGGGACTGGAATTCCACGCTAGATTCTCTTAATTTTCTTTTAGAATTCAGTCTGTGTAGGAATAAATGTTGCCCATCCTTCTATTGAGGCTCAAAACAAAAATACACTAATTATTTATACTATTGAATGTAGATAATACACTTACTTATTTCAAACATGAATTAATGAGCTTCACTTGTAGTTTAGTTTCTCATGGTAAGAGTAAGTATTATGTTATGAAGTTAAGATAGAAGATGAGCCATGATTTTGTTGAATGATGAAACAGGCCTAAAGGCCTGAATGGCCTACTGATTTCTTCCTGTTTCTTATTGCTTCTGTTCCTTCTGTTGTTATGTCTTTACTTGGAGCTACAATTTGCACTAGGAACTGACAAGAAAATTTATCCTCCCTTTCCACAGTGCTTTCTTAGAACAGTCACTACTTTGTCTAGCTGCATACTTGCTCCAGTATTTAATTTACTACTACAGTGCAACTCCTTTAGTAGTATAAAAATTGAATGGTAGGTAAGAGTCATACTTCACTGGGGTCTTGAATAACTGAGCTATCTCTTATAGCAGAATTGCTGCACAGTGGGTATAGCTGGTGATAACAATAGCCAGGATTTGTAAGACCCATATCTGAAGGACTCCTTATGTGTTGGCATTTGAGGGAACCTTGGGAAATGAATTCATTGCCACTATTCAGAAGCACAGTGACATTTTCACAACTCCTGATAGTCCACAGGTTGGACATAGGCTCAGAAATACAGCTGATTTAAGTTATTACAGGCAAAATGGTCCCTAAAAACCTGGAAATCACAATGGAAGTGTGGTCTTCAAAGCACCATTTGAAGTTTTGCCAGCTTGCACTCCACAAATGCTTCTTAGCATCTTGATGATGCAGCAGTAGCCTAGTTTAGCTCAGTTTGTGGTGTATTCTGCCCATCATCAGAATTGAGTTGGAGATGCATGAAGTAAAAATTAATCCATTTATCCTTAATTTTTTTTTAAAAATGCAGAGAAAGAGGTTTAATGCTCCCAAGTCCTGACCAAGTATCCATTTCATCTTGTTCCACCTTTAACTTTGCCCTACCTCAGGTAATCTTATGCTGAAACCCTGATTCATGTTCTTTTCTTGAATACTTGACTATTCAAATATTCTTCTGGCTAATCTTCCACACTCCTCCAATTAGAAAATTGAGCTTATACAAAACTCTGCGATATCATAAATTGAATGAAGTTCCATTTGTCCTTTATTCCTGTGCTTGCTGATCTGCATTAACTTCTGGCCTGGCTCAGCCTAGAACTCCCAAATCCCTCTGTGGTCTCTCCCTTCCCTATCTCTGTAACTTACCTACAAATTTCCGAGATCTTTCTGCTAGTCCAATTCTAACCTGTTTCACAGCCTCGATTTAACTGTTTCACTTTTGTCAGTCATGCTTCAGCTACTAGGCTGTAAACTCTGGAATTCTATTCCTAATTCAATCCACCTCTCTGTCTCTCCTTTTAATGCTTTTTTAAAACCCCAATCACTTCGACCAAACTTTGGGTGATCTGTCATTTCCCCTTTTGAATCTTGGTTTATGATCTATTTGATCATGCACTAATGAGCACTTTAATGGTGTTTTACTTTATTAAAAGCATTATGTAGATTCAAATTGTCATTGAGAAGAAATTGTGACAGTTCAGCAGTTTTACTTAGGCAAGCTTACAGACTACACCAAGACAAATCTATCACTGTTGAACAGGAAAATCTAGGCCAACATATCTATCTTAAGCCCCAAAATAAGGCAGATGGAGCCTTTATTGAATACCTCATCACTGCTACACTCCTTTAGTATTGATGAATTGACCTACTGCTTGACTCCCAGTGTGTTTTGAAACTGCATTTTTAAAAATCAGTTTGTTAATAGACCTTGAAAACTGAGATCAGTCTTAAGAACATTTTATTTAGAGTGTAATCAGCTTGAATGTAATACTCAAAATTGGATATGTAGAGACAATTCATTAGCCACTGATCTATCTGCTAACAAAACAAAATGAAAAGCAGGAGGTTTGATGGTTGGCTGAATTCTCAGTAACTACCATGACTCGCACAGTACTATTATCAATTCTATCTTTCAGCTTGTATACTATCTACAATTTCCCTGCTATCTTACAAAATACTTTGCAAAATGATAATGCTTCCTTAATTACTTTCAAGTTTGGTCGACCTAGATCTTTTCTGTAAAGAAAATTTGATGAAAAATTGCGCCGAGTCTTTTTGGTCATCTGTCACGTTAATTCATTTCCTAAGTGTAGTAACCCAGATCCATGATTTATGGTCCCCTCATAAATGATGAATATATATATTTTAAAAATTCTCTTTACAGAATGTTATTGACTACAAAATGCTTTTTTATGTGGCATCCAAGAAATGGATTTTCTTAGTATCAGTGGGTGTGGGAGGTGAAATTGCGGGGAAGTGGGCATGCTGAGCATTAAAACATTGAAGTGTATATTTTTGAAGTCGAAATTTGCTCCCAAAGTTGATGCAAATAAAACAGCAAAATTATTTAAAATAAATATTGCTTCGTGTATAATGAGAATTTGGGAAGTGTGGTTAACCAATCAGATCTGCATGTTCTTATTCATGAGTCACTAAAAGCTAGAATGTTGGCTAGGCAGCTGATATATAGATGTTCATTTCAAGGAGAGTTGAGTCCAGAAATAAACGTACCTTGCTGCTGTTGAATAGAACTATGGTGAGACCTCACATGAAGATTGTGCCCAGTTTTAGTCTCCTTATCTAAGGAAGGATATACTTACCGTACAGGAAGTACAACTGAGTCTCAACAACCTAATCCCAAGCAGGAGTTTCTTATGAGGAGAAATGGAGAAAAACTCTATCCCTATTTTCTGAAGTTGCAAAGAATGAGGTGAATGTAGATGGGATGTTTCACCTGACCGATGAGTCTAGAACCAGGAGGCATAATCTCGGAATAAGGTATTTGAGACTGACATGAGGAGGAATTATTTGACTCAGGGTGTTGAGTCTTTGGAATCTGTCATCACAGAAGGCTCTAGATGCTCCATTCATTGAACCTGTTCAAGGCAGAAATTGATAGATGTCTGAAGACTAAATAAAGCATATGGAGATTGTATGGAACATTGAGGAGATGATCAGCTATGATCTAGAATGACAGGCACTACCAATGGACTAAATGGCCTCCCCCTGTTCCTGTGCTCCTAATAAAGATTCTTGGGAGTTCATTTTTCTCCTTTTCGGATTGAAACTGGAATAAGGTAGAAGTTTGTTTTTATTGTGTTGGAGTGAGCTGTACAATAAATTAAAGCCCAATAAATATACATACTATTTAAATTTTCAACAAAGGCTGTTTGTGTTTTGGATGATTGATTGTTGACTATATAATTTTCAAAATTTATGTTGTTGCTTCTTCTCAAGTACCAGTGACCCAAGTTCGATTTCAGCCCTGGGTGACTGTGTGAGTTTGTATATTCTCCTTTTGTTTGCGTGGGTTTCCTCTGGGTGCTCCAGTTTCCTCCTACAGTCCAACGATATTCAGGTTAGGTGGATTGGCCACGCTAAATTGCCCATAGTGTTCTGTTATATGCAGGCTTTGTGGATTAGCCATACATTAGCCATATCTTGTAAATTAGATATACATGGATGGGGTAGAGGGAGAGGTTTGGGTTGGATGCTCTTTGGAAGGTCAGTATAGACTTGATGGGCTGAACAGCCTGCTTCCACACATTAGGGCTTCTTATTCTGTGCTCCAAAGGTTTTGCATATTCTTTTTGATATTTGTTCCATTGAAATGTAATTACAAAATTGAGGACCAACCTGATTTCTAAATCTGTCTCATTTTTAAGAATGAATACACAAAATAACAATTGGTACTTTCCTCTTACTTACTTTTACACTTAATTATTCAAAAAATGCAAGAATGCTATGGGTTTTCACAGCTGACTTTTGCATCTGTTGTAATTACAAGTCATCGTGAGTTTTTTGTGATAACGCTGATGCATGCAGACACGCTGCCATCCTGTTGGTTCCCTTATCTCTTCAACTCCATTTCTGCAAGTGCAATTCATTGTGCTACTACAGAAGGTTGTAGAATATATTTTGCATGCATGTCAATGCCCAAATTCAGCCCTTGGTGCTATGCAATAAAACATTTAGCTTGGACCTTAAGGGGATGTCAATATGTAAAAGAACTGCAGTGTGCCATCATTTATCTCTAAAGGTCGTGTCCATTTCATGGGAGAGAAATCATGATTGTCAACATTAAATTTTTCCACTTGATTCCTTTTAGAGCCCTTTTTTATTGCTGCAACCACAAAGATCCTGCAGTGAGTTTTTGTAACTTTGGTTGTGACTGAATTTTTTTTTCTTTTCACACAACAGGTACATGGTGAAGCACAAGTCCCATTTGAGATTCTAATTGTCTGAAACTCTGTGGTTGCTGCCATTCATTTCTGAGAGATTGGAGGAAATCGACAAGAGCCACATATATCTTGGGACTAAACTGTTTCATTGACATCTCTACGTTTGTCAAGAGCAGTGACAGTATAATATGAGTGAATTTGATATGTCTCGTATGCGATACTCGTTGGAAAACTTCTATTGCATTGGGGAATTGATGTCTGCAACAATTAGACATAAACAATGTGCTTATACTACCAGTTTTCCAATGGTAGATTGACTCCTAGTCTGCAAACTTAAATTTGTATTTTATTCTATAGTGAGTGTTTATATTTCATTTCTATTTTTCAGGCAGCACTTTTTTTTATTTTACACCATCCTTTCTCTCTTCCAGCTTTTCCTTCTACAGTTGTGAGTAAGTTGCAAATTGTATATCATCATTGCTGTGGGACAGGGATTTCTTCAAACCGTTCTCAGGTAGAATAAGTGATAAGACAGCCATAGATGACATAGGTTGATTTTTCTGTTTTTGTAAAATATTACAAAATTATACATTGAAGTACAGCTGCCTTCAACTGTGATGGGGCTCGAACAATCACTTGGGTATTGTTAAGAATTTGGGTGCAGAGAGAAAGAAAACATAAAATGTCCATTATTTCTATTATGAAAAAATTAATTGAAGCCCTGAACTTTAGAGCATTGACTGAAAGGTAGGTAATAATGGTTTGTAACTTTGAAACCTATCATCTGTACTTAGCTTTCTAAGCACAAACGTGAAAGGCTGATGCTGTACTTGCAAGTTCTGTATTTCAAACTTCTTAAAGTCCATCAGTGTCGACATACAAATGATTAAGAATCCACTTATACTGCTTGCTGACATGAGATAAATATATTCCATAAAGTACCATTTTGTTGCTGTTTTCATTACACTTCCATCCGTGTGTTGAAAGAATTCACATTTATTTCTCTCTTCTTTAGGGATAAAAGGAAGGGTTTTAGTTTGAGGGCACAATCCTCATTTATTCAGCTTCAGAAATGCAAGCAGTATCAGTAAAACTTGAGAATTGATATGTGAACCATTTTAAATTATTGACTGAGAGTCGGGCTTGCAAAGTTTAAAAGCAAAGTTTGCCTCATGGTGATACATTGAAGGAGTCACACTGATGCAATGTATTTATTTAAATAGTGATCATAAGTAATAATTAAAACTAGTTAATAGTTGAGCTGGAAAGTCACATAAGGGAAAATGTAAGTGATGCTCACCACAGCATGGGATAGTGCCAAAAAGAACAATTCAGTCTATTTTCCTAACAGTCAGTATCTTAAGATAAAATAGAAACAGATTGAGCACAATATCTGATTTAGTAAAAATAGCTATTTGAAGCTGTTTATAATGGTCCAGGGACAAAACCTCTCCCAGGATTTTGTTTTTTGTCCTGCTGTCTGGTTTGAACTGGAAAGTGGTTTTATACATTCAATCCTACATTATATTCATAAGTAGAAGTACTTTAGGTGGATGAAACTCAATCAAATAGATGAAATTGTTTTAACTGCTGTTTTGGATAACCATAAATAAAAGGTAATGATGCTGAAACATGGAAAAAAAATCTGAGTTCACACAGTATAAACAATATTGAGTATTGTGCTGTAAAACCTGAAAATGTGTAACAGTATCCAAGATCAAATGTCAATTGTGATAGAGTTTGGAGAACAATGAATAAGACTGAATAACTGTTACGTCAGTGATGCTTTCTTTTCAGTGAAGCTTGTAAAAATTAAATGTTTTACTTCTTGTGTCTACTATAAAATAGATAACCATTTATCCCATCTTCATAGGTCGAAGGAAAAATATAGTTCCTATCCAAGTTATTCTATTTTCAAAAATAGTCCAAATTAAACATTAAGCTTGTTCATTTACATTGAAATTTGATCGCAGCTGTTAGGTAGCAAGGTAGAAACAAAACAAATTAAGAACAGAGTTGAATGACTGTGTTCATTTCAGCTTTAGATTGCCTGCCATGATGCCCTCGATTTAGTCACAGTGAATGATCCATTGTCATTTAGGTGGGCAATTGTACAAGCTTCATGAGAAAACAGACACAAAGGTTGCTGAGAGTGGTGGGCTTAGAAAACAACTCTCAGCAATGCTGGTAAGGTGTCACTGCTGTGCACCACCCTGAAGAATAAATAATTTGAACGTTTTCTGTCATCATTGGTCGAGTTATTTTCAGTATCTCACCAGTCTCAATATGCTATTTCAGTTTGTGGTTCATGAAATATTTACCAGTATGAGATGCAACTTTAAGCCTACAATTTCACTTTTAAAAGTATTGATAATTTCATCACACCTTTGTACAAGGTTATTTGATATCAACGTCGCTTTCACATTGTAAGATGGCCAACTGAAAATAACATACAAAATCTCTTAAATCTCACATCTTATGAATTGAAGTTGGTCTAAGTCTTCACTGTTACCGTAGATGTTCATTCTCACATCTAAACCTATGTAGTTACTGTTTATTCAGCAGGAAAAAGGTTGATGTCTGCCTTTCTGTAGTGTCTGCCAAAAAATGAGGTAATTGTGTGTGTGTGTGTGTGTGTGTGTGTGTGTGTGTGTGTGTGTGTGTGTGTGTCTGTATGTTCATTCTTTAATGTAGCTGCTGTAATGGTTTAGTTAAATTAAGCTGTTTGGATCTTATTACTATTACTGTCAACAATATTAATCTGTTTGCTTTCAACTGTCTCACACAATAATTCAAGTAATGTGAAGTCATGCAACATCAGGCAGCGAGATGAGCAGCTCCTGCTTGTTGGTGGCACATTGTCTCCTCTCTCTGTTTTCAAATTCAAAAGTTTTGTATTTTTTGCTTTATTTTGTAGTGAGAGATTTATGGCAAAAGGCTCTATTTTCACAAGTAGGGTTTTTTGTACCAAATGTTACACGTGGGAAACAAACTGTAGCTTTTACAGAAGTGCATAAAACTACAAATTGTTGATGCTCTGTGTGGGTTCCTAAAATACCACCCATTAAAAAAGATTTATCAGTTAGTTTATCGTTAAATCTTTAATAAGGTCACATTTGTGTTATAGTGGCTAATCACAAATGGAGCTAGAAGCACAAATTTAATATGACCACACATTAGAATAAACTAGAAAACACATGCATCCATTGGGTAAGGGAAGGTTTTAAAATAAATTGATTTTTATTATATGACAAATAAAATGATGTACAATTAAAGTGTTTTTCATTTTGCGCTTCATTTGTGTAATTTCACTAACATAATTATATAGCGTTTTGCTGCTATATAGTAATGCCTATCTTTAGAAATGTATAAGGCTTTGCCTCAGCACAAGTTCTCCTTTTTATGTAACTCTGCATGCTTAAAATAGCACAATGGCATTGCACTTGTGCATAGTGTTGCATGAGTTTTAGTTGTTAGACACTGTAAATGGGCTGCATAGAAGGGCATAATTTGTAAACATATTAGAATGATACCATGGTATAACCAGTTGCACTGAATATTGAAGAAATAATATTATTGGGATAAAAACATTGATGCTGTTGTACCAGTGCTACATCCAGTGCTTCTGAAGCTGGAGAACATTCAAGTGAAGTACACAGCTGATGCCTGCACACCATACTAGGAAAGATTTGAGTGTGCCATCCACGTGCTGAGAGTATACTAATTGACCAGATTGTGATGTTAAACAGTTCTTTGGGCTGATTTCAACTACATGGTCCTCTGTAAAGTATTTGTTTATGACTAACCAGAAAGCAGCTGCAATCTGTTGCGCATGCCCAATGGCATTCCCTCTATGCCATGCCCCTGAAATCATCTGAGTTCTGTGTGGTAGAACCGGAATGTAACCTCTCTGTCACTTAAGCTGGAACATGGACTATCGTTTATCACAGGCCTGGAAACCTGCCACCTACACATCCGATTTCTTTACACACTTCTTAGGTGCACATAATGCTGGCAGCTGGAATTACCAGGTCCAGTGATAGGGCCTCTTCCTCAGTGTGGTGTTGATACTCTTTCTTCATCTTTTGGGTTGGAAATCAAGAAATGAATATCACATTATCAGATTCCACGGTACAAAAGATGGTAGGAAAAGACTAAGCTGGGAAATGAGAAATGGAATGATAATGGAACACAATATAATATAATTCCTTCAGCAATGCTGGATGCCATGGGTTCCATTTCAGTTATCCCATGATGTGGAGAGCTATCTCTTTCTTGGAGTTTTTAAATAGTGGGAGCTGAGTGAGGTTACTATCGTTGGAAGATCTATGAGGATAAGGTGCAGGTCTTCCCTAACAGGGACTGGGGGATGAATGATGAGTGAGATGCATTGAGCAGCATGAAAGCTTGATGATGCAGTTGGTACAAGCATCACTGACCTTGGTGCCCATATGCAATTATTAAACTTTGCTACGTTGTTGTGTCCTGACTTGGCATTGCTTTACCTATGTTCATTTTCTTGAGAGAATGATCATGCTTGCCGCCACCCCAAACACACTGTTATGGACCAGACCAAATCCCTCAAAATATAAATAAAAACTGAAAGAACTGTTGATGCTGTAAATCAGAAACAAAAACAGAAATTGTTGGAAAAGCTCAGCACGTCTAGCAGCATCTGTAGAGAGAACTCAGAGTTAATGTTTATGGAATGATTGTTCCTCAAAATGGGGAATTTTAATCCAAAATGTAAACTAATTTCTGTCTATAAATGCTGCCAGACCTGCCAAGCTTTTCGAGCAATTTCTGTTTACGCCCCTTAAAACATATTAAGAAGATAGTCTAGATCCTAACTTTTTCTTATTTTAAAAGTAAGTGTAAGGCGTTGTGTTTGAGGTGCAATTTGGTCGAACTACCAACCTTGAAGTAAAACATAGTTTATTCATACACTATACTTAGACGACAACATAAAGAGTTGGAATAACTTAACTCTATTGAATAACTTATCAGATTAATGGTTTATTTAACTACTTAACAGTACCTGTTCCAATATTGTAACGTTCCATAAACACACCCTTGGCAAACACAAATTCAGTAAAATAGACAGTCTCACATGCAATTCCAGCAGCAGGAAGAGAACCCCAGCTTTTAACTATAACGGAGTGAGGAATAAGAGCTGGATCCTCCACATCCGGCTTCAAGATCCCAGCAACTTCTACTGAAGGCTAAAACTTTTTTAAAAAAGTCTATTGGAGCTTAACCCCAACCATTCAGGCTGCTTATATTGTTCCAGCTTTTCTTTTAAAAAAAGACTCCTCAAGCTGTTTATTGGCTTTGGCGCAGACTGCACAACACCTCCTTCTCAATCTTTCTTCACAAAAAGAGGACAAAATATATCTAATAGAAATATATAAACACAACACATACACAGAAAGGTGACCTCTCCTCCTCCCTGCTCATAACTAAACATTTTAGTACCTAATCAGTGAGTGTATCAGAATCCTATCTCTTTCTTGGTAGTCTGTTCAGCTGCTACTTGCAGCCAGTGCTTCCAAAGGCAATCCCATCAACTGAATGCAGGTCCCCGTACTCGTGCTCAATACCTTGCAGCACAGGTCCTACTTGGGCCAATGTGACAGTTGGGTAAACAGGGCATATTATGTTTAATGCTGCCTGCACTAGCATGACTGAGCAGGTCATGAACTGAGACCCATTCTGCCAAAATGAAATTTCAGTTCTTGCTGTGTTATTAGCACTATATTTCAAGTAAATGTCACCATGTTCCAACAACATTAGAATTCAACATTTGTATTCGAAACCATAGAACTCTACTGAAATGTTCAGAGTGTACTGTAATTTAATGACTGTAACCCGTCATTTGATGCCAGTGCAAGCATCCCTAATATTTAGATTGTTAGCGTCGTGATTGTTGTAGAAGAATCATGGTGCTTTCAATTTGTGTGCTGAGCATGCAGTGCATAATGGTGATAAGAAACATTAGAACACTGAGGAAACATCAGCAAGTAAACTGCTGCTTGGCGCAACTTCACCCTTATTACTTTTCATGATTATAATTCTTTGTAGTTGTACAGCTGAGGTGAATTATCTTGAAAACTAGACATCTCCACAAGCTATTCTTTGATATTCAAAAGAGCAGTTTATTTTTAACCATGTGGCAAGCTAATGAATTGGGTAAATTATTATTTTCACAGACAAGAATAACAAGTTATACTTTCATTACTTTATAGTCTCAAACAAAAAATCTCTGGAAGCTTTCAACCTTTCCCCAACCTAAGACTTCCTCACTTATATTTTTAAAAAAGCTTAATTATAGACAAGTTGCCACAAGTAATTTAGGCACTGTGCCCAGGAAACATTGGCTGGCATCCATGCTCTGGTTATGGACTTTTGTGAATTCAAGAAATTGTGGCAGTGATCAACAGGCAACAATACCTTTGTAGTACTACCACAGTACCACCTTTTGGCCTAGTTTCAACCTGTCAGGTATTTAGTAACTGCCTGCCCATATGACTTCTATCTTGCAGATTACGTTCTCCTGGGAGGACTAAATTGGATAGCTCGTTAAATTGGGTGTGGGAATTAGGATGTACGATTAACCCACACCTGTTCACAGTTATGCAGACAAACTACATGCTTCCTGCTAACTATAATGATGTTGGCTTGCTGCCCAACACTCTTTGCACTGTTTAATGATCGCATGCCTCATCAGACACCAAAGTTCATGAGCTTTACCATGTAAAGCTAACAATTACTTAAACCCACCTTCTAAGAAATGACACAATAGGTCAGAAAGAGTGCCTCAAAATCTTTGGATCAGCATTGGAGGCTTTGTTAAGGGCACAAAGAGCAAAAAGTTCTCATTCCCCTCTCTCCCCCCCCCCCACCCCCAGATCATTGAGGGGTTCCAGGTAGATAGCTAAGAAGTTAATGGGAGCAAAAGTCAGCAGTCAAACCTGAGACATTGGATGAAGCACTACACAAAAGTGTGTTGACCTTAAGTGGCTAAGGTCAGTGCTTGCACATTTACGTGCCGTAACTCAAACAAATGCTCTACTTGCCTTGCAAGGTGCTTTAGTCATCTCTACACCCCTGCCTCCCCATACTTACCGACCAACAATCTCAATGGCCATTCACATCTATGTTTGTGCTAAATGTCACACACTTAGTATTGTTTGAATCTGCACAAACTACAGACATGTTTGTGTTTTACCCTTCCTGGAATAAATGAAAACAAGATCTGAAGCCAACTATTGTGTTGGTGAGCTTGTGCTGAGATTCACAGCTTCAGTCGTCATTAGATACTCCTGCGCTGCAGGTAAAGGAAGACTCCTCATGCTGGAAGCCAGGCAAGCAGATAAGGTCACCATCGAAAAGAAAACAGGATAAAAGCCTGCAGAGTCAAGAATCTCAATTGCTTCACTCCGCACATCATTTTACTCAATTCACTATTGTTAATGACCATCCTTTTAACCTTGTATGTGTGTATGTATATTTTAATTTATTTTTTCTTGTGCTTATTCACTTTCCATCTTTAATTCAAGAAAGCCTGGTTAAATTAGTTTGTTTTAAAACAGAATGCAGTTGGATTGGGAACAGATGTCCACGAGGAAATTAACCTTATTGTCACTATCTGAGCAAGGAGTTTAATTAGGGAGATCCAGTTCACCCTTTTCACAAGGAGGCTTAACCATTTAGGGGTTTCCCTTCCAGATTTGTTACAAACTGGGGACCCTCACTCCAACATGGTCATTAACAGTAGTGCAAATCACCATCAATAACCAAATCCACCTTTATGGGGAAGGAGCATATTCAGCAGACACCACAAGCACCTGGGGTCACCCCAGTGAGTAAGCACAGAATTAACTCCTGGGAGATGCAAGGAACAGAACCAGGTCTCCGAGTTGGAGAGTTCTGAAGAAGGGTCACAGGACTCGAAACATATGTTTTCTCTCCATAGTTGCTGCCAGATCTGCTGAGACTCTTCAGCAATTTCTGTTTTTGCTTGTTTCAGGTCTCCGACCTCAAATCAGGGTGATGCAAATAAGAGGGAGGTGTAAAGTACATGCCAGATGCCCGACAGAAAAGCGAACCTCAGATAACCGTGCCCCAACCGCTTAGAAATTTTTTTTTATAAAGTGCCTGCATCCAATATTGGACTACAGAATTGTGTAGTAAAGGTTGCTTTCAAAGCTGAAAGCAACAACACCCCCAGATTCTATGGACTACCTAAAGTACACAAACCAGACATCCCACTCAGACCCATAGTATCACTACCAGGAACACCATCACACAAGCTGGCTAAAGAGCTGTGTAGTAAAGGATTAAGATTTGGGAATATGCCACATCCCAGTGAACTGACTTTGTTGATTTCAAAGCAGGTTTTGAATGTAGAGAAGAGTGAATGTAGAATGTGTACAGTATATATTGTCGTCCGGCTATTGTATTGTTCATTCATATTGATCTTGCAATGGAACAAGCACTGTAAACAAAACACATGTTTTCATATTCCTTTTTTTGTGGCGGGTAAATTTTAGAAATATAGGACAAATGAGCTACTACTAATCAATTTTTCCTATTTGATTGTAATGTTCCAGGTTTTCATGAAGTATAAATTACTTTGAAAAGAACACTTGAACCTAAAATGGCTGCTGTGAAAGCTAACAAGTGTCAAGAAGGTATAGGTGTGTACTGTACCTTTAAGAGAGAGGGGAAGCTAGCAAGGAATGAAAGCACAGAGTGTGGTGAACAATTAAAAAATGTAACATTTGGTTGAAACAAATAGCTGCAGTTGCGTTGCTATGGAATAAAAACAAATTCAAATTTGGTGAATCTTTTAATTGTGCCCCAGATACCAAATCCCAATTGAATTTGAATTTTACTGTTTGGGATGACATCAAAGCAATGAAATGAACAATGTTTTGCTGTATAAAACTAGGTATTTTGAACAGTTAGGGGGAGAACTACAAAGAGCACCAACAAGTCTAGACTGCTAGCTGAACAGCTAAATGTCCTTCTACCCAAAATTATCGCACTCTCGGGTAACAGATCAGAAAGAGTGCAAATTCACTCATCTCTTACTATTGGAGATTGGTTAGATCCTGTATATCTCAAAATTATAACTTCTTGTCCTTCTCCCCTTGTTCTTTCTGAGTAAGCTATACCCACAGAGGTAAATTAGATTAGATTACTTACGGTGTGGATACAGGCCCTTCGGCCCAACAAGTCCACACCGTTCCTCCGAAGAGCGACCCACCAAGACCCATTCCCCTAAGTTTACCTCTTCACCTAAGACTGCAGGCAATTTAGCATAGCCAATTCACCTCACCTGCACATTTTTGGACTGTGGGAGGAGACATGGGGAGAATGTGCAAACTCCACACAGAGTTGCCTGAGGCAGGAATTGAAGCCAAGTCTCTGGCGCTGTGAGGTAGCAGTGCTAACCACTGTGCCACCGTGCCGCCCTTAAACTTTATACAAATCAGGCACTAATTCCACACTCAGCCCCTGCCTTTAGCTGTGCACACTCCTGCAGCTCCTTGGCTCCTCTTGGAGTTTCCTTTACTACTTTCATCAATGCTACTGGCTTAGTTTCTTTTCCCACAGTGCCTTTCTTTAATGACTTTACGTGTCCCACTTTATCACAGTGGAAACACATGAGGCCTTTCACCTCCTTTCCACCCTCTTGGGCTTCTTTAACTTGTGGTAGACACTTAGCAGTGTTCTCTCCTCTTAGCTTTGTAATGTAAGATCTCACCTTCTCCCAACTTCTATCCCTCACAGGACGAAATACGCCGGAAGCTTGTCTTATGCACCAACATGTATTCATCTGATAATTCTGCTGCCCTTCTTACTTTCTGAACTTTCTGATCATCCACGTGAGTTCTTATCATCTCTGGACGTGAGTTTTTAAACTCCTCCGGCAAATAATCTCTCTTAGAACCTCATAAGTCTTATCTATCTTTAAGGCCCACACCCACCGATCAAAAAGACTATGTTTAATTTTTTTGAACTCAGCATAAGTCTGACATGGTTCTTTCTTTGTTTCTGAACCGCTTTCTATACACTCTGGTACCAATTCATAAACACTCAAAACAGCCTGTTTGACCTCTTCATAATCTCTTGATCCCTCATCTGACAGCACAGCATATACCTCACTAGCTCTGCCAACCAGTTTGATCTGAACTAGCATTACCCACAAATCCTTGGACCACCCTATCTGCCTAGCCAATTTTCCAAATGCAATATTGAAGGCTTTGACATCTTTCTCATCAAAATGTGGCAAAGTTTTGACATATTTGTATATATCATTACCTTCTCTTTTAATTTCCATCCTTCTAACTTGACTTTGCTGACTCAGTCACAACTTCTGAAGTCCAAATTCTCTCTCTGCTCAGCCAAGAATCTTCTCTCTCTCTCCCCCTTTCTTCTCTCTCTTTGTTCAGATAAGAACCTTCTCTTCCTCTTTCTTTCCCCTCTCTCTGTTTATCTTCTAACTCAATTTTCCTCAATTGTAATTTAAGTTTTTCTACCTCTACTGCACTTGTCTATTTCTCTGACGCACCTAAGTATTTGAGTAATTCCCTTACATTTTCAGCTTGACTTTTGTCCTTGGCTAAACCTAATTCTAACCTCTTTGTTAATTCTAAGAGTGTGGTCTTTTATTTCTAAACTTCCTTGGCAAATGTGGGAATCATCTTCAAACACCAGAACCTCTTTAGCCATTTTAAGAACCATTTCTCTCACTTTTAATTTAACAAACCACAAGTAACTGAAATAAAACAAATTGTCTCAACTACATTTTATTTAAAGAGCTAGGACACTAACCGGCTTTTTTTGGACCCCAAACCTATTCAAATCTGTCCAAATCTCAGACTAGATCTGTCAAAATCTGTTCAAATCATGGATGAGAGCCCCCAAACTGTTCAAACGCTGGCAATGAATTTAAGGCCAACAGAGAATATTAAAACAACAACTGTTTACAACTCCTTTCTCTTAAACTTTCTTTTACCTCCCATTCTACTATACGGGTCTGATTTTAAAAAAACTATTTAGATTTGCAGGAAAATTATCACGCTTCAAAATCTTTGTCAGTTCTCCTGTGTAGACTTTCCTTTATATTTTCCTGGGTCAGCTTTTCTTCGGTCTTCAGCTACACAACTTTTCTTATGGACAGGTACCTTGCAGGGAGCTATTCGGATAGCAGTCTGTACTTGTTGGTGCTCTCTGCAGTTCTCCCCTTAACTGTTCAAAATGTCCCTTTTTATCCCCAAAACATCAGATCATTTGATTGGTTTGATGTCATCCCAACCAGTAAAATACAAATTCGATTGGGTTTGGGTATCTGGGGCATAATTAAAACAGATTGGCCAAATTTGATTTTTTTTCTCTCATGGCAACGCAACTGCAGCTATTTATTTCAGCCAAATATTACATTTTTTAATTGTTCAGCACACTCTGTGCTTTCATTCCTTGCTAGCTTCCCCTCTCTCTTAAAGGTACAGTACACACCTACAGCTTCGTAACACAAGCCAAGGCAATCCAAGTGAAGTAAAAGAAATAACACCTCGGAGTTACCATCTTTAATCAAGAGTCACTGAAACTCAATGAAACCTCAAAGTACACTTGAAGGGTAGAATGGACTACTCCTATTTCTATCAAGGAATTTGCATCATTTGTATCACTTTGCCTTACAGATAAGTTCACATACTGAGACACGAAGGTTTCCTCCAACTGTCTAGCCTGAAATAAAACAATGACAGAATCTTACCAAAGAAGTCTTTGAGCAAAAAGAGCAAAAACAAATTGACTGATAATAGCAAGGATACTGGAAGCTCACTGTCTTATAACTTCTTCAGTCTTGGTTTCAATGACACATTGTGGCACATGTGAAAAAGTAATTTAGAGTAAAAATTATAAATGTTGCCATTACTACAGAAACAGGATGACCAATTAAACAATCAATCTTGAGATTTCATTCTCAAACTCAATAGACTCTTCAGTCTTGTAACAGCGCTTGTTGTACTAGATATCCCTGCCCCATCCTCCCCAATCATTTGTTTCTAAGCTGATTACTTATTTGTGTGTGTGTTTTAAGGAGGTTGGTCGGTAATGAAGCTCCACTCTTACGCTGGAAGACCTTGGAATTGGCTCCCCCTCAATTAAACTTAGATAACCAGATTATAGCGAAGTTCAATGGCTCCATTCTAAAAAAAAAAGGAAGATAAAGTAATGGTGTGACTAAGGCATTGCCATGGAGGATACTTCTGGAAATGGCTGCCATTCAAGTGTATGTTGAGAATAATCAGGTGCAATGTGTGGACATGTCTTTTAGGTTTGCAGTGGGCCACATTCAATGTCGAAATGTGTAGCTTCAAATGGGCTATATTACAAGATCATCTGATATTAAATTGGTTATTAATATTATTCTCTGCACTATGTGGTATATGTAGCAGGTGCCCAATTAAAGAATCCTCTTTCTCTTCTGAAGCAGTTCATTGAGACCAAGAATGACTCTCTTCCATTTTGGAGTTATGTCTCTTGCAATGGCTTAATCAAAGCTGGATCCATGCACACTGCTGACCACGATGTTGAAAAAGCTCAGTCTGTGGGATGAGCAGGTTCTCTCTGCTTCTGCTGTCTGTCCTTGGTTTCTATGTAGGCCTGCCAGAGATGCATACGATGGTTGGAAAATTGGCAGATGCTTTTTGTTCAGTTTGGGCATTATGGGAAAGAGATTCCCCTGAGTCAGTTGCATTTATTTTTTCTTCTCTGTCCTAGTAAGCACCTGCTATGTCAAACTTTGGGGAGAGAAAGATTGAGCATGCAGATAATGTGCCCCACCAGTTACAGCTGATTTACTGTGACCCGAGGCATTACCTTGATAAATGGCATTGACATTGAAGCCCCTACTCTGCTGATGGACTTGCAGAGGCATTGTTAATGATATTTCTCTTGCCATTTAAGATGTATACTGTGCACTATTGATGTTTCTCATGCTTGCAGAGGGTCAGGTAGTACCACCAACCAGTTAGAGCATGTGTTTGGTATCAGTCTTGAGACCTTTGTCATTGAACTCTGTTCATTAGATGGCCAAAAGCTGTGTTGGCACACGAGTATGAGAAGTGATCCATGCTGCCTAATGGCTCACCGTGGATCTTGATGGTTAGGGGTCAATGTTGTGTGGTGTGGACAGGCTGGTAGAGTCATTTGTCTTCCAGATGTTTAGTTTAAGGCCTATATTCATTTGCCTCTAGAAAAGTCCAACACCGGCATCTCCAAACCATGTATAAGAAAGACATTACAAATAGTTTGTTTTATTGTTTACTGACCTGCCTTAGACCATGAGATCTCACTAAAAATCTTCCCCACTAGAAGTTACTGACCTTGTTCTAATTAGGAAAAGTAAGCAGAAGATAAAAAGAATCTTAAATGCATCAAAGTCTGCGGGTGGATGTTATGGTAACTTCTAATGCTTGACTGCAGGATCTTTGATCAGGCTTTTGATAATTTATTCAAGCACATACAGGGACTGCAAGCTAACAACAAAGACACTGGGGGATAAAGGGAAAGGCAGCATCTTTATACAATTATTGAAACTTGGATATCTCATTATCAGAATTTCAATCTTGCTTCCTATAAGCATAGGAAATAGGTGTCCATTTTTAAATTATAGGCTAATGTAGTTAATGTCTCCCCCTTCACTCTGTCAAGCATTATTTAGTCTGGCATAATTTTTGTCCCCATCCCCTACCAATATCCATCACCTCTTTTTCTCTACATCTCTCCCAAGGCCCCTCGAGAATATTTTGATAGTACTAATTGTTTATAGATTCCTACTGACACCATCCTTGAGGATGCATAAAGTTCATCGAGTAAAAGACTTCTTTGTTTTTTCCTACTTAACCCCTGCAGCCTAATTCATTCTTAATGGTGAATGAGCTGTCAATTCTGACTCAGTAATTAATGAAATTGGGAGCAATGTAAGAAGTTGAATTCAGAAGAGCACCAGTCGGGAAGAACATAGTGAGTTCCAGGAAATGAAAGGTAAGGCAAAGGAGAGAATAGAATTACTTGTATTCTCAATATGTTGGAATTGAGCTTTATCGCATAAATTTCTACTATGGCATCTTCAACTCCACCTTTGATTTGTATTCCCTTTACCATCTGTGTGGAGTCCCTGCAGTATGTACCACTTACAAGAAGCACTACTCAGTAGCACCTTAAAAACCAACAATCTCTAACATCTAGAAAGAAAGATGCATGGGAACAACCCCATCTACAAGTTTCCCTCCTCATCAACCTGAGTTGAGACTTAATTGTCCAAATCCGAGAATTTCCTTCCTAGAACTGTTTGTGTACCTACACACTGAGAACTGCAATGCTTCAAGAAGGCAGTTCACCATCACTTTTGAAGGCAATTCAACACAGGCAATAATTAGTGGCTGAGCCAACAATGCATGCATCCCATGAACAAATAAAAAGTCTCCATCTCTTGTTTTCCCAGAACATTCAAAACTGAAATTATACCCTCAAGCGATCCCAGAGTTCTCCATCCCTTTCTCTCACAACTTGTAAGCCCCTTGCAGTGAAGCTTCATGTCACCTTAACAACTGAATTTAATTGAATTCATTTTTTTTAACCTGGTGATGGATCACAAAATAGATCTGCCCTTTAATTTAGGCTTCTTGGATCAGAATAATTAAATACATTTCGAGTATTTGTAAGAAGAATGGTGATCCTATTCTTGGCACTGAATAATTTGTAATTGTTCAAGAGTGAATAGGTTCTGGTGTAAAGAGTAGAATTCAGGGATTTTAGTTTTTAGTAATAGTGTTCTGAAAATGGAAAGTTGCAAATGTTTTGAAAAATCCTGAAAAGAAACAGCCTGTGATTTGATTACAGAGCAAAGAGAATTAAATATCACTGTTAATTACTCTTCAATTAAAATAAAGCATGTCAGAAAAGATTCAGCATGAATTAAACTGGTTGTTGGTATAAATGTGATAAAATGCAGATGCATTCCTTGATATTATTTGTGAGCAAGGAAGAATAATAGCCAGCGACATCATGGGTCAGATTATGTGTGTTTGAACTATGGGTTGAAAACGTAGCTTGTGGAGATAAAGAAATCAATTTATTTATTTAATTAAATGGCTTCCAAATAGAAACTGTGGTGTCTCCCCATGTGCTCTGTTTAAGAACATAAGAAACATGGCAATAGGAGGAAGGGAGTACTTTGCTGATCATTTCCAATGCCAACTCTTGAATTCTCCTCTCAATACCTTTACAAACAAATCAATTTTTATTTCTAGAATTCTCGGTGTACTTTCTCAATAGCAAATGCTTCCATTTCTTTTAAATTATCAACTGGTGCAGAATTAACTATTGAGGGAGTACCTACAACCTTGGTGCCATGTTCTGCCTTGTTTTTAACTTGAAGACGCAACTTTTAAGCTTCTTAAATATTTAAAGAGCAATTTAAAAAGATTAATAAAGCCTCTTCTAACTTGTAAGAAAAAAGGCCTGTGGTTTGAATTTATGCAGAGCTACATCCAACTAAATCTCCATGGGCCTGTTTTTCCTGTATTCACACTGATGTGTTTAAAAGTGAGTCCAATATGAAAAACAAGTGCCAATATCATTGGACAGAATATGAAGCAAAGTACATTCAAGTGTTTTGTTTTAAAGCAGTGTTTTAATAAATAAATTATAATAACTACTCATTTAAGAAAGATGTTCCAACACCAGCCTCTTCTCTGGTCACAAAAGACCTGTTTTGCTGATTCAGCTCTGGGGTCATGCAATTACAGTAAGTGGAGATTGACTCTTTAGCCACTGGTAGCATCATGTCGGGAAAGAGAAGCTGTTCATTTATAGTAGCAGCACCAGTAGGCAGATGAATAAATAAAAATGCAAATCCAGCATCTGTCACTGATCCCTAATTGCCCTTCAGGAAGTGCTGCAGTGCATCTGGTTTGAATGCATGCGTAGTTCTGTTAGGCAGCGAGTTCCAGCATTTTGACCCAGTGATAACAAACAAACTGAACTGTAGTTTGAATTCAGAATGGTGGTCACACACTTGTTCACTTGTCTTATTTGATGGGTAGAAGTTGCAGCTTTCGGGGGTGCTGGTGACGGAGCTAAGGAAATTTGTGACTAGAAGAGTATAAAGAAGGTAGGAGTATACTTAAGAGGGAAATCAGGAGGGCAAAACGGGGACATGCGATAGCATTGGCAAATACAATTAAGGAGAATCCAAACGGCTTTTACAAATATATTAAGGACAAAAGGGTAACCAGGGAGAGAATAGGGCCCCTAAAAGATCAGCAAGGTGGCCTTTGTGTGGAGCCACAGAAAATGGGGGAGATAATAAATCAATATTTTACATCAGTATTTACTGTGGAAAAGGATATGGAAGATATAGGCTGTAGGGAAATAGATGGTGACATCTTGCAAAATGCCCAGATTACAGAGGTGGAAATGCTGGATGCCTTGAAATGGTTAAAGGTGGATAAATCCCCAGGACCTGATCAGGTGTACCCGAGAACTCTGTGGGAAGCTAGAGAAGTGATTGTTGGGCCTCTTGCTGAGATATTTGTATCATTGATAGTCACAGGTGAGGTGCCGGAAGACTGGAGGTTGGCAAACGTGGTGTCACTGTTTAAGAAGGGCGGTAAAGACAAGGCAGGGAACTATAGACCGGTGAGGCTGACCTTGTTGGTGGGCAAGTTGTTGGAGGGAATCCTGAGGGACAGGATGTACATGTATTTGGAAAGGCAAGGACTGATTCGGGATAGTCAACATGGCTTTGTGCGTGGGAAATCATGTCTCACAAACTTGATTGAGTGTTTTGAAGAAGTAACAAAGAAGATTGATGAGGGCAGAGCAGTAGACGTGATCTATGTGTACTTCAGTAAGGCGTTCGACAAGGTTCCTTATGGGAGACTGATTAGCAAGGTTAGATCTCATGGAATACAGGGAGAACTAGCCATTTGGATACAGAACTGGCTCAAAGGTAGAAGACAGCAGGTGGTGGTGGAGTATTGTTTTTCAGACTGGAGGCCTGTGACCAGTGGAGTGCCACAAGGATCAATGCTGGGCCCTCTACTTTTTGTCATTTACATAAATGATTTGGATGTGAGCATAAGAGGTACAGTTAGTAAGTTTGCAGATGACACCAAAATTGGAGTGTAGTGGACAGCGAAGAGGGTTACCTCAGATTACAACAGGATCTGGACCAGATGGGCCAATAGGCTGAGAAGTGGCAGGTGGAGTTTAATTCAGATAAATGCGAGGTGCTGCATTTTGGGAAAGCAAATCTTAACAGGACTTATACACTTAATGGTAAGGTCCTAGGGAGTGTTGCTGAACAAAGAGACCTTGGAGTGCAAGTTCATAGGTCCTTGAAAGTGGAGTCGCAGCTAGATGGATCGTGAAGAAAACATTTGGTATGCTTTCCTTTATTGGTCAGAGTATTGAGTGCAGGAGTTGGGAGGTCATGTTATGACTGTACAGGACATTGGTTAGGCCACTGTTGGAATATTGCATGCAATTCTGGTCTCCTTCCTATCGAAAAGATGTTGTGAAACTTGAAAGGGTTCAGAAAAGATTTATAAGGATGTTGCCAGGGTTGGAGGATCTGAGCTAGAGGAAGAGGCTGAACAGGTTGGGGCTGTTTTCCCTGGAGTATCAGAGGCTGAGAGTTGACTTTATAGAGGTTTACAAAATTATGAGGGGCATGGATAGGATAAATAGACAAAGTCTTTTCCCTGGGGTCGGAGAGTCCAGAACTAGAGGACATAGGTTTCGGGTGAGAGGGGAAAGATATAAGTGGCAACTTTTTCACGCAGAGGGTGGTATGTGTGTGGAATGAGCTGCCAGAGGATGTGGTGGAGGCTGGTACAATTGCTATATTTAAGAGGCGTTTGAATGGGTATATGAATAGGAAGGGTTTGGAGGGATATGGGCCGGGTGCTGGCAGGTGGGATATCTGGGTTGGGATATCTGGTCGGCATGGGCGGGTTGGACCAAAGGGTCTGTTTCCATGCTGTACATCTCTACGACTCTCTGACTATGCATCTTGCAGATGCTATGCACTGCAGCTACTTCACTCTATTGTGGAGGGAGTGAATTATTAAGATGATGAATGAATGTGCAATCAAATGGATTGCTTTTTCCTTTATGGTACTGTATTGAACATTTTGCCTAAAGGAGTTTCACATCACACCCTGACTGGTGCTTATTAGTACAGTAGTAGAAGTTTTTCAGGGAGTTAGGAGGTGAGTCCCTCACCCCTAAAAGTCTATCCTCTGACCTACTCCTACAGTTACACTATTTACTTGATCCAGTTCAGTTTCTGCGTGGTGATGACCCCCAGGTTGTTTGAGGTAGATGATTCAACAAGGATAATTCTGTTGAATTTCAGTAGAATGTCATTAGATTCTTCCTGGTTGGAGATGGTTATTGCCTGGCACTTGTGTCATGTGAATGTTATTTGTTTAGAATGTTGTCCATTTCTTACTGTATGAAGCCACAGACTCTTTATTATCTGAAGAGTTGCACATGGAAATGAATGTTGCAAACATCCCCTAATCTACTGATGGAGGGAAGATCATTGATGAAAAACTTAAGGCTGAATGTACTTATGCCTCTGACAGTACCTTGACAGCACTGGATAACCAGACTCTAACCATTGGTGAGTAAATATCATGATTTGTGTTGATGTCTGTAGTTATTGTAATGAGGTCAGCCAGGTGGACCTCATAAAATATGAGTTCCCTGATTGGGGCTGGTAATCTGGGCCAATCAGGGACCCCTGGCTGACAGGTATAAACATGAAGGGCTTATGCCCGAAACACTTATTCTCCTTCACCTTGGGTGTTGCCTGACCTGCTGTGCTTTTCCAGCCCCACACTTTTCGACTTTGAACTCCAGCATCAGCAGTTCTCGTTTTCTTCCAGATATAAACAGGAGTGTAAATACCCTGTTCACTGAGAGCTGGCTGTGAGGGAGCTGGAGCAGCATCAAGGACTCTCCACGTGTCAATAAAGGGTGACTCAGTGATGGGATACCGGCCTCTGGAGTTATTTCAATTTCAATTATACTGGGCTTCTTAATGTCACATTGTCATGTATGAGTTTGCTGTTAAGGCTGTCACTGTTATATCACCTCTGAAACGTCGTTTTGTGTATTGTTAGACAAGGATTGTTGAAGAACCTCAAGTTGAATATCAGTGAGCAGGTTGACACTGCAGCTTGCTAGAATGTTTGATGACTCCTTCCACTATAATGATCAAGAGTAGGTTAATGGAGCACTACATGCCTTATTAGATTTATCCGTTTTGCACACAGGATGTAGTCGGGCAATCTTCCACTTTGTTGGGAAGATGCCAGCCTTGTAACAATACTGGGCAGCCCAACTACAGGTGTGGCTGATTTTGGAGTATGGGTCTTCAGTATTACAACTGAAATGTTACTGGTTTCCAAGGCTGTTGTTGCATCCATCATGTTAGGCTATCTCTTGATATCATGCGAACTAAACTGAATCAGTGAAGACTGGAATCTGATTAGAGGAAACTGAGATGATCAAGTAGGTTTGTTCCTCCTGCTAGTTCTTTGATTTCCCCCCCACCTCCAAAATTTGACAGCTATGTCCTTCAGGACGTGGCCAGCTCAGTCGGTCCTGGTACTATTAAATCCCTCGTGGTTGACATTGAAGTATCTCTCAAAAAGCTAAATGCTCCTGCTACCTTTAGCAGTTCTTCCCAGCTGAGTCCAACCTGAGTCCAATCAGCTTAACACTGAAGATACACGTTATCAGCAGGAGGTTTCCTTGCTGATGTTTTACTCATCACCTTGAGGTTTCATTGGGTGTAAATGCTGAGGCGTCCCCAGTGCCACTGTTTCCTGATTGTATAGCCCAGTGTTGCCACTTGTTGGACTGGTCGGGCAGTTGGGGAGTGTGGGATGCTGAAAGATGTATCAGGTTGTGGCTTTACTTGTGTTGTGAATTGGTGTGGTTCCAATATTAATTTGAGAAATACTTTGTTGACCTGTATAAATATATCTTAAACTTTCAAACAAAGGAAATTTCCCTAAGGAAAAGGCAATGGTTATAACAGTCCCAATGCGAACTGAAGGCTTGATGCCAACATGGCCTGGGTCAGAAGACCATTGTTCTGAACTTGTTTTTCTAGATTTTATAACTTATTGCTAAATCTGCAATGCTGCACTTTATTACTTCTCTATTTTTCCAAGAACTGTAACAGAAGAAGCAGTACCTCGGGACCTTTTATACCTAAGGTGGCACCATAAGCAGCAACTTGTATACTTTTCACTTTACTCCTTTGAGTACGTGTGACAATAAAGCTAATTCTGATTCTAATTTGTGTAAGCAGCTTATCTGTGTGAATAACTTCAGAATCAGTTTACTATTCCAGAAACTCCATAATTTATCTTTCTATTACTGCATCAAGAAACATTAAAGTTAACACTCTGAAGCCTATTCATTTTATTGTGTCTCTTCAGACTAGTGTGTGTATGTGTTTGTGTGTGTTAGTTATTTTTCAAGAGTAGGGATGTATGTTTGCATGATCCAATCTGTTTGTCAGTGATCTTTGTGTCTTTAAGTAATGTTGATGTCGATAATAAACAAATTATTCTTATTACTGAACCTGACCTAGTCTGATTTTACAGGACTCATATAAGCAATTCCCAATGTAAGAAGGGCAGCAGACCTTAAAGCTGACTCTCCTAGTGGACCTGATTGACCAGTATACACGGCTATGCTATAATCAAGTGATGGTCATTGAATGTATATCAAAGCTAGGCAGTGCCATGTGTAAGGAGACTGTTTTGCCATATTCCCTGATTGTTATTTTGCAGGTTTACTGCTGTTGAATTTTTTTTAAGAAACATAAGAAAATCATTTAAAGCTACTTCTTTTTTCTGTGTCAATGCATTCTTCCTGTTCTGTGATGTTAGACTTTATGTAATTGCTTTTCATTCCAGGAGAAATGTGATTTTGCTTCCCACTGTTATTTCTCCACCATGTTGTAAAATAGAACAGTTCCTTGTCAAAATCGTTTTACAAGTTTATATGTATTAGCTTTAATGAGCATTGCAATAAGTAGTACTTGCTAATTCCTGCTCTAACAATAGTTGAGACATCTTATTCTAAGCTTTACACGAAAGAAGCCACAACCCAACATATTTTTGACACCACTCCTACATGCTGCAATTTTGTCAACTGTACAGTTTTATTTAGAGGCTCGGGTGCTTTCCACTGTTTTTTAAAGCAGTGAATAGGTAACATTTATTCTAGGTCATCAGTGCAACAGCAGTGTCAGAAAATAGCAGATTTTTCTCATTCAAGGGAGTTATTAGAACATGGAATACGTTACCACAGGTTAGTCCTTGAAACAGAAAAAAGACTGGCAATAGAATTAGATAGCTCCAGTTGAAAGACAATTCTGTCTCTGGCAGGATGAGTGCACTGAAAATCAAGCTGAACTATTGTCCAAAATCTATGTTGTCATCAATCAACAAAAATCACGGTCAATTTTAATGAGAACTAAATAGACTTTCACTATGTTTTCAGCAAACCCCAAAATAATGCATTTATTGTGAGCAAACCTAATCTTCAAATGAGTGTCAAAGTAGCTATTAACTAAGCTGCTCTGTAAATTTAACTATATTCCCCTAAATCCCTAGCACATGTTCATGCACAGACAGAACAAAGATACCCCCAACCCTGCAGAGCTATCATGAATGGGGAATAATAGGCAATATGTCAAAGGCTTCTCACAATTGCTTTGAATTCCTATCAATGAGATCCCATTGCAGGCAATCATAGAATAATGGAAAATCTTCAGATTAGATTTTAGTTTCAACTGAGAAATAGTTAGGAGTCCTGATTTTGAAACTTTACCAAGTTTTTTCAAATATTTTACTGAAAAAAATAGAGAGACCATTACTCTCAGTTCCAAGCTCTTACTCTTATACACTGACAGAGTCAGCATTGCTTGTCATTGCAAATTTTTCCAGTAACTGCTAGATGTGTACTAAAAAAAAACACTCATCATCTCAGTCCAAGGCAGTTGCTAGACAGCAATAGCACAGATTCATTATAGTTCTCCAAATCGGCTTTTGGAACAATCAAAGCAATAAAATTCCACCCTTACCTCTCTGTCAAAAATCTATACTGGGCACTACGGTCCAAAGTCACTTTTTTATTTGTTAAAAGGCAAACAATTCATGATTGTAGAGGTATACAGCATAGAAACAGACCATTTGCTCCAACTTCTCCATGCCAACCAGTCATCCTAAATCAATCTAGTCCAATTTGCCAGCACTTGGCCCATATCCCTCTAAATCCTTCCTTTTCATATGCCCATCCAGATGTCTTTAAATCTTATAACTATACCAACCTCCACCACTTCCTCTGGCAGCTCAATCCATATATGCACCATCCTTTGTATGAAAAAGTTGCCCCTTAGGTCCCTTTTAAATCTTTCCCCCCTCACGCTAAACCTATGCCTTCTAGTTTTGGATTCACCCAACCCAGGAAAAAGACTTTGTCTATTTACCGTATCCATGCCCTACATGATTTTATAAACGTCAATGAGGTTACCCCTCAGCCTCCGATGCTCCAGGGAAAACAGACCCAGCCTATTCAACCTCTCCCTATTAACCCTCCAATCTTGGCAATATCCTTGTAAATCTTTTCTGAACCCTTTCAAGTTTCACAACATTCTACAGGAGGGAGATCAGAATTGCACGCACTATTCCAAAAGTGGCCTAACCAATCCTGTATTTCTGCAATGTGACTTTACAACTCCTTTATGCAATGTTCTGACCAATAAAGGAAAGCATACTAAACACCTTTTTTGCTTGCCTCCATTTTCAACTTGCTTAACATTTGACTTTCCAGTTCCATGCAATTCCAGGATAATGTTTTTTGCAATCCATGAATGTTCATATTCCATGCTCGTCACTCAAAGATGTACGTGTTTCCAACAAGTCTCTCAGTCACAATGGGGTAAATTAATGTCCTCCTGCTGCAGTAGATTCTATGGAAATATTTCTGTGCTGATCACCATACCCTGATGTAATAGCTTGTGGTCTTTTATTTTGGAGTGTCTTTCCTGTTTATTTATTGCCTTTTATATATTTTTACCTCTTGTGCCTTTCATTTATTTATTCGAACACTTATTTCTGTGCTTTTTACAAATAAGATTTCTCTTGGTGGACATTTCCTTGCTTAGCAAGTAGATGGGATCCACCTCAGTCATTTGCATGTCCAGTTGCTTCCCTCTTGATCTGTATTAGAATCTTGCAACACGATTTGCAGAGCTCCCACTTCTCCACCCCTTTCCCCATTTCAGTTCGTACAGTGGTTTCTGCTGTGAAAAAGAGAATGGGAAAAGGTAGTGCTCACTTACTCCTGAATCCCAACAGGCCCTGTAGCAACAATCAGTACATGTTAAGTTCTGTTGACAAGAGATATTGATCATGAAAATAACAGCGAAGCCATTTGACTGTGTACCATTTCCAGTGAGAGAGAGACGTCTGTCAGTATCACAACACAACACTTGTAATTGACTGTAAACGATGTTATATCCTTCAGTATCGCCACAGCTTGCTTTGATTTGGATCTTAGACTCTTCAGTGCTATTTAAAAAGGCAGAGGATTGTTAAGAGAAATGAATTAAATATGTAATGGAATTGGGCAGCATAGCAGCTGTTAATTTGAACTCTGTAGGAACCCATTTCATGATTCTGGCAAATGGGCAGAGGCGATTGCATTATCAAAACTTAATATTCTACAGACTTGCCTGTGTCCCAGTCTTCTGAGGGACAGAAGGAGCAACATGTATATTCATAGATTTATTAATATTAGCTTCAGGGCTAGTTTAAACAGTACAATCTTGCACTTTGAGGACATTATCCCAACAGTGACTGCATTTTATTAATATTCTTGTAGATTATTTGAATGCATAGCTTTCCTTAATGTTATGGTGTCAGCATCATTATTAATATGGAGGCTCAGTAGTTCTCAATAAAATAACATTTAGAATAATAATTATGTGTAGAGATATCTCCATACCTTGGATAAAATGTTTGGATTTAGCCCTGTTCGGTTTGACCCATTGTATGTCTCCAGCTCCCAAAGCTCACTTCATTATCATGGTAACACGCGAGCTGAGAATTTCAGCAACTAGTGGAGTATGGAAACAGCTTCCCAATACATTAAAATTGGTCATGGGATTATGCTTGGGGCCACTGGGGTGTTGGAGGTGCAGCATGATGGTGGCTGGAGAAAACAAGTTCTTAATATTTAAATAATTCAGAGACAATTCCAATGCACTTCTGCCACACTTCAGTTTGTTACTGGTAAAGTGAAGGTCACATTGCCTCAAATCTTTCTTGTGACCACTCCCCTCTCTGTGTTTCCATGATGGCTTGGTTGGGACTTTCCCTAGGTATCACACCTATGTTCTAGATCCCAATCTACCTATGTACAATGATACAAGAGATCAACTGGAAATTTCAAAGATTAAAGTTACTTTTAAACAAGAGTAAGACATTCAGTCATTTGAACTATTTCTGCCATTCAAATAGATCATCACTTATCTATGTCCTAACTCCACTTACCTGCCTTGGTTCCTTTTAATACTCTTGATGAACTAAAATCTATCAATGACTATTTTGAAATTTGTAATTGACATGGCATTAGCAGTTTTTTGAGAGAGAGAATTCTAAATTACAGTTACCTTTCTGTGTGTGAGGGCATGTTCTCCATAATTACTGATCTCCACAGGGCTTTACTCTGATTTTAAAGTTAGGCCCTTTGTTCTGACTCATTCTTGAAGGCAAATCATTTCTCTCTATCTACCTTATGATTTTAAATGCCAGTTAGTTCACCCCTAATCTTCCAGATTCATGGAAATACAAACCAAATGCAAATCTAGGCAGTACAACCTGTCCTCCTAACTTAATTCCTTTAACCTTTGTATTATTTTGTTGAATCTGCAGTGGGTCCTCTTCAAGACCCAATATCCTTCTTTCAGTTCAGTGTTCAGATTTGATTGCAATTCCCCAGGTGGGCCGTTACCGAATGTCCATCCTTTTGTATTCCAGCCTGGTTGAGACACAGACCAACATTATATTACCTCTTTTTAGTATATTTACCTATCCAGTAGCTCACAGTGATCTAGCTTTTACAAGTTTCCTGTATTTAGACCAGCTATCTCTCTGCTCGTGCTCAGTTACTTACTTTTCACCGTGTGGAAATTACTTTTGATCTATTTTTCTTAGAATCAAAGTGGGTCACCTTATGTTTCCTCACACTGAAGGCCATCTCTTGCAGTTTTGCTCACTCAATCGCTTTGCACTCACCAGCTCCATCTATTCTATTTATTGACTTAGTGGCTGCAACAATCTTAAACCTCTGCTGGCCGTTCCTTCAACTAAGTCCTTTAAAAATATAGTGAGAAACTGTAGGCAATATCCTGCTCCTGAAGAACAGCCATTAATGACAATTGATCATTATTGCATACCCATTTCTGCATTCTAACCAATTCACTGTTCTAAATCAGTAACGACACTTCAATTCCAAAACCTGTTTTTTGCTAATAGTTTTTTTATAGATCAAACCTTGTCAAATTCATTCTATAAATTGTATACAGATAGCATTCACATATATTCCCTAATAGCACATTACTTACAAACTGAAAGTTTAACTAGGTTTGTTTTCGACATTTATCCTTTGCATGATTGGCTTAAGATTAGGTTTTTTAGGATTTTTTTTGGGACAGTGTGTTGCTGGCTAAGCCAGTATTTGTTGTCCATCCTTCATTGTTACTAAAGATATGGGGTGAGCTTCCTTCTTGAACTGCTGCAGTCCCTGGAGTGTAGGGGCACCGACAGCACTCTTCAGAGTGAAGTTCCAGGATGTTGACCTAGTGACAGTAATGGAACTGCAATATACTTCCAAATTAGGGTATTGTGTAGCTTGCAGGGCAACTTGCAATTGATGCTGTACATTACTGATATTGTGTGCTCTTGCTGGAGGAAGTGAATATTGAAATTCTCTCACAACTTGGTCAGTTACATAATTGACACCATTGTGTACCAAATTCCAATAACTTGTCACAACCGATGTTTGGTTACTAGGCATGATTTATTTCACTTATCCTCAAAAACTAAATGAGTGACATTGGCAGATTTTCAAACCAAGGGGATAATTCTTAAGTAAAGAATATTTTTGGAAGACCATAAGATGTTAAAAGAAATTCCTTACCTACATTTTTAATACCCTGAGGTAGAAACTCATGTGTTCTGGATATTTGCACATTTTGAATCTCAGTTTTTCTTTTGCGATGTTTTTCTTAAGTTGAATCTAGTTAATTCTTCCTCTTTTATTTGCTTTTAAATTTCCTTGTGCCCTTGGTAATCGAACCTCACTCTTTGAATTAAAGTGAATTGAATTGAATTTATTGTCAGGTGTACCGAGGCACAGTGAAAAGCTTTGTCTTGCAAGCAATACAAGTAGATCACAGAGTTAAGTAGCATAGATAGGTAAATAATAGGTAAACAGCAGCAAAAACAAAAACACAGGTACAGGCAAATGTCCTTACAATGGAGACCACTACATAATAAATATTGAGTAGGTCACCCATTTCCAAGTTTCCAAATACAAAATCATTTCACTTGTCATGTTACTTTTTCTCTCTTAATAGGTTCATAAAATCAGTGCAGTCGTCAATGTCTCTCACAAATTTGTTCTCATTGCATGTTTTATGCCTTTGCATGCTTTTGTTATTTTTTATATTTCTCCCAATCTGTAGGATCTCTATTATTCTTTGACACTTTTTATGAACGACTTCTTCTGCTTTTATGCTGTCTCTGACTGCCCTCATTGATGTAAGGTGATGCATTACCAGCTAAGTACTGCTATTGAGCAATGCTATTGTCCTTTAACAGTATGTACAGGTCCCGTATGGTACCCTGTATCTTTTTGAATACTTCCCACTATTCATCTGTAGTTTTATGCATTAGTAGTTCTGCTCAATCCACAGTGCTTCGAGTCCTAGCTTATTCATTCAGAATTAACCTTCCCTAACTTTGTAACTTTGATTTTTTGACTCTCATCCAACTTAGACTTCTGTCACATTATAATCACTTTTTGGTTAATATTCCCCTGACTGTTTGAGTAATGACTAATTCAAGCTTATTACTCATTATTAAATCTAATATGGCCTATTCTCTTGTTGGTTCAAGAACATAATGTTCCACTAACTGGCCCAAATATATTCAAGAAATTTCCTGACTTTGGGATTTAAATTGTCTGCCTCTCCTAAACTGTATGAAAATTAAAAGGCTCTATTTATAATTATCATACTTTCACAATTTTCCGCAAAGCTGTTGCCAATAAATTGTGCAGTAGAGACTGGGACTTTCTTCACTGAAGCACAGGAGGTTGAGAGGTGACCTTGTGGAAGTTTATAAAACAATGAGAGGTATAAATCAAATCAATGGTAGTTGTCTTTCCCCTAGGATGGGGGATTTCAAGACCAGGTGTCAGGCAAGAGATTTAAAAAAGGCATGGGGGCAAATTCTTTACACAGAGGCTGGTTCGTGTGTGGAATGAACTTCCTGAGAAAGTGGTGGATGTGGGTACAATTTTAACATTTAAAAGACATTTGGATAAATACATGAAAAGGAAAGGTTTGGAAGAGCAAGCAGGCGGGGCTGGTTTAGTTTGGGATTATGTTTGACACGGACTGATTGAACTGACGGGTCTGTTTCCGTGCCGTATGATTCTATGCCTCTCGAACTCTATGACTAAGATCAAAAATCAGTTGATGTATAAATAAGCCATGTCCAAGTTGCTAAATTCTCTCCATTAACAAGTCATTGCACATTTATGTCAGCCACAGTGGTATCAGATGTGTATCCAATATCTATAATGACATCTCTATAACTAATCCCTGTGTTTTCTTTCAGTTTCACAATAATCGAACTGGTTGAGATTTATTTTATAAAGTTACAGAAAATCCATTTTAGTGAATTCGCTATTCCTGAGAATGCTGTCTGTTCCATTTCCCCTGAAGGTGTATTTATCACTTGCTATAGCTGCAGTTTTAAAATGGCAAGTAACTTAAGGTTCTTATTTGAATTTGCTCTGTTAAAAGATTATTCTACTCTGTTGATATAATTTGTTGCAGAATGCTGAAATTTCATTTTGATCTCCTTCACTCCATTGGAGAAGTCAATCAGGCTCCTATCATTGAGCAAACAATACCAATTAACATTTTACCCATTTTGAAGTTTCTACAATCTTTTATAATAGAGTCGAACAGCTATAAGCATTCATCAGTCTACCAGCAGTCCGTGTTGCTTATCTCCAAACTTGTTATTCATTGCTCCTTTCATCATAATTTGTTCAAATTTATTTAGATTTTGTATCAAAGAGATTGAGCCTGTTTTGTAAAGTTCATGGTTACTTCAATAATTAGATTGAGTTTGATGATTAAACAAACCAGAAGAATAAGTTGCCCATCAGAGCGATCAACATTTAGAATTGATTTTCCCTGTCGGGTGCCAGAAGCTAAAAAAAACTTGCATAGTTCCATCAAAATCCAACTGGATGATGTGAGTTTGTTCCGTGGATGAATGAACCAAGATCGACCAAATGGCTTAACTCATCTGTATTTATCTTGGGATCTGATGAGTGCATCGGCACAATAGCATTTTCCTCATAGTTTGCACCTAGCTATACTGATTTGGGCAAGTCACTAAATCGAAACAGGCAGTCTGCTCATTTACTGCACTGGTGGATTCATTGCTGTCTGTTATTTTATCTCCTGTTTATATTTACCAGTCAAACTTTACTGCTAAGTTTATAGTAAGTATTGATCCTGGGTCTGAATTAGCTGTAAACTTGCCATAGGTCATTTAGAAGCAGAGAATTTTTTTTAAATGATTCATTCTTCACTTACCAGTGGACAGAAATTAAAATGGGATTGCATTTTTATAAGAGATTTTAGTCAGAGGCTTGTCCTTGCCTCAAATGAGCAGAGTTCCATGTGTAATAAAAACGCAAACTGGTAACATCTGTGGAGAGATAACAGAGTTAACGTTCCGAGTCCAATGAATTCCTCAGAACTGATGTGCCCTGTATATGTCCTCCTATTGTTGGATTTGGCGTATTTTTGAGCAGTGCATACTGATGTGAAAGGGAAACTACACACCAGATCTACTTCTGTCCTGTGAGCTTTTCCCCTCATTTCAGTGTTTGATGATTGTTCACTAATCCAGGACAATGAAAGTTGGTGCTGGCAAATCCAAGTGGGATTATTTGAATTATGGAAAGGAACTTGCAGCTGGTAGTTTCCTCATATGTGCATTGTCCCTGTCCTTTTGGGTGGCAGATTTGAAAAGTGCTGAGGAGGCTTAGTGGGTTACTGCAATCCATCTTATAGATTGACTGCTTCCCAACACCAAATCAGGCGAATGTAGATTTAAAATGGTAAATGAAACCCCAGTTCAAGTGGGTTACCTTATGATGCTGATCTATTTGAGTCTTGTTGTAACTACATTCACCCAGGCATATGAACGACTTTCTATCACACTCCTGACTTGTGCCTTTTGGTGCTCAAGCTTTGTGAGACAGGAGACAGAATTTTTAACCTGTTCTTGAAGGTACCCATAGCATTTGTATGTTGTTAGTTTGCAGTTCAGTTTCCAGTCAATGATAAACCCCACAATGTTGGCTAGAAAGGATTCAGAAATCATAATGCCATTGAATCCCAAGGGATGATAGTACTCTATCTCTGATTGAAGATAAGATATTGCCTAGCACTTGTATGGTGTGTATGTTGCTAACCACTTACTGACCGAAGCTTGGGTATTGTCCCAGTCTTGCTGCATTTGGGCATGAGTGTCTTCAAGATTTGAGGAGTTGAGAATGATGCTGAATATTTATGCAGTCATTAGTGACAATTGCCCGTGTTTATCATGGAGAGAAGGCCATTGATGGGACATCTGAAGATGTTTGAGCACAGGACAATACCCTGAGGACCTCTTGCAGAGGTGAACTGGGACTGAGAAAATTGGATTTCAACAACCACAACTGCAGCCATGTTCCAAGGTATGTCTTCAATCGGTGGCAAGTCTTTCCCTTGATTCCCATGGAACCCAGTTGTGCCAGGACTTCTTGATACAACACATGGTCAACTGCTGCCTTGATACCAAAAACAATCAATGACTTGCCCTCTGGAATTCATTACCACTGAACACAGTGGAGGCTGGGACGTTAAATGTCTTCAAGGCAGAGATTGATAAGTTCTTGATCTCGCAAGGAATTAAGGGCTAAGGGTAGAGTGCAGGTTGGTGGAGTTGAAATGCCCATCAGGCATGATTAAATGGCAGAGTGGACTCAATGGGCCAAATGGCCTTCCTTCCATTCCTATGTCTTTATTGTCTTGTAGAATTCAGCTCTTTTGTCTAAGTTTGGACCAAGTCTGTAATGAAGTCAGAATTCCCCTGTTGGAACCCAAACTGTGCGTTAATGAGCAGGTTATTGCTGAGAAAGCGCTGGTTAGGAATGACTCCACAGAAGGATGAAGATGGGTTAAGGAAATGGCAAAAAACTTGTGAAACGTGTGGAAAATATGAGGTTATGTACTTTGACAAGAAGAATAGATGAGCTGAAAATTATTTAAGTGGGGAAAGACTGCAGGCTTTTGCCTGAAACATCGATTTTCCTGCTCCTAGGATGCTGCCTAAACTGCTGTGCTCTTCCGGCACCACTAATCCAGAATCTAGTTTCCAGCATCTGCAGTCATTGTCTTTGCCTTGCAGAAAATTGCAGCATAGATTAATTTAGGATAAATTATGCATAAATCACAAACAGCTAGCAACTGATTCAGTAGGTAACGAGGAAGGCAAATGTACTGTCTGCCTTTAATTCAAAGGGGATGGAGTCAAAAATTGTGGAGATCTTGCTAAAACTATACAAGGCACACATCTGGAATACTGTGAACAGTTGAGGTATATTGGAGGCAGTCTGGAGGAGATTAACTAGGATAATTCCCAGAATGGAGGAATTTTCTGATGAGAAATGTGTCGGTGTAAGTTTGATCTTTACTCATTGGAGTTTAGAAGAATGAGGGGAAGCATTATTGATACATAGAAAGTTCTGAGGGAGCTTGACAAGTGGGTGTGGAGAGGTTGTTTCTGCTTGTGGGAGAGTCTAGGACCAGACAGGATGATCTGAGAATAAGGAGTCACTCATTAGAGACAGAGATAAGAAGGAATTTGTTTTCTCATAAAGGGTAGTGAGTTTGTTTTACCAAAGAGGATGAGTCACTAAGTATATTCAAGGCTGAGGTAGACTTTTAATCAGTAAGAAAATTAAGGTTATGGAGATGACACAAGTAAGTGGAGTAAATGATCGTCAGCTTATCCACAATCTCAGTGAATAGTGGAGCACACTAATGGGCTGAATAGTTCACTTCTGCTCCTCCATCTTATGGTCTTATGGCCTACTCATGTTTCCATTTCTTATGGGCGGCATTTGAACCCCAAATCTTCTAACTCTGAAAAGACTTACATAAAATATTTCTGCAAGGATTGGTGCTGGGTCCACTGATTTTTGTCATTTATATAAATGATTTGGATGTGAACATAGGAGGTATGGTTAGTAAGTTTGCAGATGACATCAAAATTCGAGGTGTAGTAGATAGCAAAGAAGGTTACCTCAGAGTACAACGGGATCTTAATCTGATGGGCCAAGGAGTGATAGATGCAGTTTAATTTAGATAAATGTGAGATGCTGCATTTTGGAAAGGCAAATTAGAGCAGGACTTAATGGTAAGGTCCTGGGGAGTGTTGCTGAACAAAGAGACCTTGGCGTACAGGTCCATAGTTCCTTAAAAGTAGAGTGACTGGTAGATTGGATAATAAAGAGGCATTTGGTTTGCTTTCCTTTATTGTCAGAGTATTGAGTATAGGAGTTGGGAGGTCATGTTGCAGCTGTACAGGACATTAGTTAAGCCACTTTGGAATATTGTGTTCAGTTCTGGCCTTCATGCCATCGGAAAGAAGTTGTTAAACTTTAAAGGGTTCAGAAATGAATTACAAGAATGTTGCCAGGGTTGGAGGATTTGAGCTATAGGGAGAGGCTGAACAGGCTGGGGCTGTTTTCCTTGGAACGTCGAAGGCTGAGGGGTGACCTTATAGAGGTTTATAAAATCATGAGGGGCGTGGATAGAATAAATAGCCAAGGTCATCTTCCCTGGGTAGCAAAGTCCAAAACTAGAGGGTATGTGGTTAAGGTGAGAAGGGAAAGATATGAAAGGGACCTAAAGAGCAACTTCTTCATGTGGAGGTTGATGTGGAATGAGCTGCCTGAGGAGGTGGTGGAATCTGGTACAATTACGTTTTAAAGGTATCGGGATGGATATATGAATAGAAAGGATTCAGAGGGACATGGGTCAAGTGCTGGCAAATGGGAGTAGATTAGTTTAGGATATATGGTCCTCATGGACGAGTTGGACTGACGGGTCTGTTTCCGTACTGTGTCTATATGACTCTATAATTAACTGTCAATCTCTACAGGCTTGTGTTTGAAAAAGAAACTACTCATGACTTTTATGCCTAATCTCTCAGTTATTCAGCAATTGTCTCTTCATTTATACCATACTGAAGTTGACATTACTTAAGGCTATAAACTGTACTGCCTCCCATCATTAAGGAAGACCAGACAGGGTTCATGAAAGGTCACAGCTTGCCGGATAATGTTAGGAGACTACTTAACGTGATCCAGCCTTGTCAACAGCAGTTGGTACAGGGATTGGTGATCTCCCCTTAGATGCGGAAAAGGCCTTTGACAAGGTTGAGTGGCCATATCTTTATCATACTTTCAAGTCGTTTGACCTGGGAGAGACCTTCAGTAAGGTGAGGAGGTTTTGTATAGTGATCCTCTTGCTGCAGTCCTCACCAATAGTATATGATCAAGCAATTTAAATATTTGTAGGGGCAGTAGACAGGGCTGTCCCTTGTCATTACTGATGATCGAACCATTGGTGGAGGCAATATGCAGGGATCTCAATATAACCGCTCCAGAAGTGGGGACACAGTCATATAAGATCGCATTGTACGCAGATGACGTTCTTGTCTGCTTATCAAACCCAACAGTCTCAGTGCCACACCTGATACAATGCATCAATCTATTTGGTGGCTTCTCTGTTTATAAGATCAATTTTGCGAAGTTAGAGGCCATGCCCATGGGTGGTCTCCTGAGAGTGCCTGATCCTGAGGGTGGACCTCAGTTCCCTTTTAGAGTTGCAGGAGGGCTTTCTCTACTTAGGTATATTTATTACTCCCATTTTTGATTGGCTATTTAAAGCCATTTTTGCCCATTTATTCGACAGAATCAATAACCTTTGTAGATGGGAGGCGCTTCCGATCTCTTGGTTAGGTTGGATAGCCCTCATTAAAATGAACATTCTGCCCCACCTATTTTATCCTATATGAATGCTACCTCTGCAAATATTTAGAAGACTGAGTGGCTGGTTTAGTTCTTTTATCTGGTATTGCAAGCAGCCCCTAAGTAAATTGACTGAACTGCAGTTCCCTTACAGACTGGGAGGAGTGGGCCTCCCAGATATCAAAAACTATCACTTCAGCTTGTTGCTATCTTACATAAATGATTAGGCCGGGGAGGACCCTCACTCACTTTGGTTGCACATCAAAGCATCTCAAGCAATATGCCCCCTTGTTAGCCTGCTGTTCTTAGACAAAATGAGAACAGTTAAGGAATATTGCTATAGTCCAATAGTCATCAATACTGTCAAGGCATGGAGGGCAATGCATCAGGGTGAGGGCAATATTACCAAAACATCATTTTTGACACCCATAGTTGGTATGCTGGTCTTTCAGCCAAGGATGATGGACTCTGGATTTAAACGATGGGCAGCTGGGGGTGTGAATTGCCTGGGTGATTTATTTGAAGGGGACATGTCCTTTGACCAGTTGGCTTGGACGTATGAATTGCCAAGTAGGGACCTCTTTCATTTCTTTCAAATTAGAAACTTCACACGAAGAGAGACCACACTTCTCACTGATCCTTATAGTTCCGACGTGGAGAAGAGGGTGTTATGTGCTGAGGATACATTATCTGTTAGCAATGCTTATCATCTAGTGGGAGAGGGCCCCTCAGACGAGACTAAACGACTGTATAAGGTATGGGAAAGGGAGTGGGACATTGCGATCTCTTCTGAAATATGGGACGGCATCTGGGAAAATGCAAGAAGGATCCCGATTTGCACCAGGACCCATGCCTAGCGATTGAAGATTCTCCACTGGCCCAGATTGCTTTGCTAACTTTAAAGCGGGAGCACTTCCAATGTGTCCTAAATGTAAAGTGAGCGTGGGCACGCTTACTCATTGTCTTTGGTCCTGCCACAGACAGGCATACTGGAACGCTGTGGGAGGCGAAACAGAAAAGGCCTTGGGGACGGAGGTGGAGATGCACCCGGTATCTCCTCTTCTTGGTTTTGTTAATTCACTTTCATTGGATGCACAGTAAAAAAGGCTTTTCAGTATCCTCACTTTTTGTGCCAGAAAGAACATTCTAATCGAGTGGGTGTTGGACAATCCCCTGGGAGAGCAGCTGGTGTAAGCTAGTCATGGAGCACATCCCCTTGACTTCCTTACGAGAATGGTGCGCCATAAAACTGCGAATTTCTATAAGAGTTGGCAGCCCTTTTAGGACTACCTAGGTACAGATTTGACCGCCATTCTAATAAAAGCCTAATAAAAGCCTTTATATAGCCATGGCAATTCTGAGTAATGAATCTGGTATCCAGAGAGATTTATCTTTATTATTGTTAAGACTTTCTTTTTTAGTTTAGTTATTAGTTGATATTTATTTATGTAATTAGCAGATTTGTTTTTTTAATATTGGTTTGAATTGTTTGGTTTTGTATTTGTTGCAATATTCAAAAGAGAAAAGTTTCCTTCGGAAGAAAATAAATTTTAAAAAGAAAAAAAAAAGACATTACTGTTCATTCATGTCTGGCGAGGAGTAAAATTTATATTTAACTCCAATGTGCCTTAATTCCAAATTTAAAAAATTATATTTCACCCTCCCAATGTATTTCAATTGCCTGCCTCACTGTATCGCTTAGTGCTGAATTGTAGTTGGCTGGAGAAGATTAGGTGAGTGCTTTAAAATGATTAAAGGATTTAAAAGCGAATGTGGTTGGGGCTCATTTGGCTAGATTTAGATTTCCTACATTGTGGAAACAGGCCCTTCGGCCCAACCAGTCCATACCAACCCGCTGAAGAGTCACCCACCCAGACCCATTTCCCTCTGATTAATGCGCCTAACACTATGGGCAATTTAAGCATGGCCAATTCACTTGACCTGCAGGTCTTTGGACTGTGGGAGGAAACCCACGCAGACACAGGGAGAATGTGCAAACTCCACACAGCCAGTTGTCCGAGGCTGGAATTGAACCCAGGACTCTGGTGCTGTGAGGCAGCAGTGCTAACCACTGAGTGCCTCACCCCATTGTAAACTCGCAGAGAGACAATGGCCTGTGGACTTTGGAAAATGAGGCTGCAACCTGAAGAAGAAAATATTCTCACTGATAGGAGCAGTCCAGAGAATGGAATATTCCTCCAGAACAGACCCTTCGGTTCAACTCATCCAAGCTTGACCAACGTGGAGATGTAACTTGAACATTAGAGCTGGACTGTCAGTGGTGACAGCAGAAGCAGTTCACACAAAGCAGAGCAAAAATCTGGAGCCCTTACTGTTAAAGAGGTTGTTTGAAAATTTGAGAACTACTATTGATTTTTTTTTGTTAGACGTATTGTTATTGAAAATTACAGAATCAAGGTGCTAGACAATGTTAAGATACAGATCAGCCAAAATCTAAGTAACTACTGGAACAGACCTGAGGAGCTGAATGCCTGTGGACTGTTAATCGCTCCATTCATAAAGGAAGCGGCTGTGTTCTATAACGGCACTGTTCCCTCAAACTGCTGCTAACTAGCTGCTGTAGGACTGAGAGCTTTGAAGGTCTTTATTTTCTTTTGTGGTCTTATCCGATATTTGGTGCAACTGTTTGATTTCTGTAAAAATAAGATTCTGAGGTTCAATGCAGGGAGGGCATGCCTGTTAATACCTCGGCTTGATGTGTAGTCTCTTAGATTTGTGAGCTTCTTCAACTCCTGCTAATATTTAACATTGTCAAGTTCTATTTGATGCTCAACTTCAAGCTTTTATAAGGTATTTCTCAACCGCAGGAACTTTGCTGTTGAGTTTCTGCTTCTTTACTGAAAGAAATCTCGAGTGCCTCCACGACTTGCTGCTTTATATTCAAATTTAATGATCCCTGTACCTTCAATACTGTTATTTATTTCTCTACTTTCTAAGTTATTCCTACGATCTGTAATGCTGGACTTCTTATTTCTTCATTTTGCTAATTTTGTTTTCCTGGTAACAATACTGAAGAGTCTGTACAGAGGTATCTTATACCTAAGATGGAGCCATAAGTAGCGACTTCTAAACTTTTCACCCTACTCATTTGAGTACATATGACAATGAAGCTAATGCAATTCAATATCAACTCCATCCACATTGGCCTTCTGTGTTTCCTTTACTGTGGACAATTTCCCAACAGTTGCTTACAGTTGTTGAACTGTGACTTGCTCCACTGTTTGAGGTTTGAATTATTTCTTAAACAGTATCATGTTCATCTTGCTCACTGTGGTAAGTTAGTGTTGAAGCTCTGAAACTGCTTTCTGGGGGGATGGATGCTTTCTTTCTAGCCCCATCATGCTGAAAATCTCAGACTCTATGGTTGCTTTATTCGCTGTGGAAACTTTCGAAACTTCCTTTGCTCTCTACAGTAATTGGACTAATGAGAGGTTACTTTCTTGCTTCCCAGCTGCGCTCCAGCTTTCAACTCTGGGGCGAATGTCCTGACCTAAGTGTGGCTGTGGTTGCTGTTCCTGCATTTCCTTTGCAGGTCTGTGTAATAGTAGACAACCTTGCTATTTCTTCATCCTCTTTGAGAAGGAATTATATGTTCAGAAACTAACACCTGAATCCAAAACTGCAGGAAAGTCTGAAGTTTCAGATTTGAGTAAATGAGTAACTCGTGTGCTGGTTTCTTGTTGTATAACTACATTCTGAAAGAGCCAATTTTACTCCAGAATGCCCTCTGCTAGCTGCCCACTGCTGCCTGTGGTAGCTTCTTTACTCACAGTTTCAAGCTCCTGTTTTAAGAGAAAGGGAGATTCCATCCCATTTTTTTGCAATGCCAGGACTGAAATGTCCTCTATGTCTGTGAACTGAAAAATGTAGACAGCTACACAAGCAGCTCCACATAATATTGTATCTTAGCATTGGCCTAGTAGTGGCATTGTCACTGAGCTGTTAATCCAGAAACCTAGGTAATGGGGAGCTGGATTTGAATCCCACCATTCCACCATGGTGGAATTTGAATTCAATAAAACTGTGGAATTAAGAATCTAATGATGACCATTTTCAGGTAAAAGCCCATTTGATTCACTAATGCCCTTTAGGGAAGGAAACTGGCCTACATGTGACTCCACACCCACAGCAATGGGTCAGTGAGGTCCTCACCCCATGAATAAATTTTTAAAAAACGTGGTGCAAAGTAACACAATCTGACCCCTTACTCTGGTTCTAGTACTTCCAAGGTTTAATTAAAGTTTAATTGAAGATGGTCTGAGGATTCCTGGCCTCAACCATGGCGTAGCATCCACAAGAATCAAGATGTCTGTCACAGTATCCAATTTAAAGCTAGTATCTCAGCCATTTGCTTTAATATCTGTGTACCAAAATGTGTCCTATGGCTCTGGATCAAGGAAGTTGAATCGTTGCTGTAGACCTACCAGGAGGAGTTCATTCTGTAATTCCGTGGGGCCTACTTAGATTCTCCACAGTATGGAAACAGGCCCTTCAGCCCAACAAGATCACCCTGACCCACTCCCCTCTGACTAATGCACCTAACACTATGGGCAATTTAGCATGGCAAATCAACCTCACCTGCACATCTTTGGACTGTGGGAGGAAACCAGAGCACCTGGAGAAACAAGGAGAATGTGCAAACTCTGCACAGACAGTTGCCTGAAGCTGGAATCGAACCCAGGTCCCTGGCGCTGTGAGGCCACAGTGCTAACCAGTGAGCCACCATGCCGCTTGGACTCCTGTGGTTAGCTGTGGACTATATTTAGTTTTCTGTCCTGTTGCTCCAGCTTCTTCTGGTCTCTTTCTCATGACGAAATAAAACAGGCTGAGTTGGGTTCATATTAGTGAAATTCCTTTCTCAGTTCCTTAACACACTTGTCTTTGCTGTAACTTCCGAGTGCGCACTTGCTCCCTATCTCTGGAAATACTTTTAAAGATGCTCAATGGATGTCTTCCTGTTCTGAACCATGTTGTTATCAACTTTTAAAAAAGGGGTTAGACTGTAAAGGAGCCCTGAAAGCCAAAAAGTAGCCGTTAAGAAGTCTGTCTTTAAGAATAATATTCCTTGAGACCTGATGGCAACAATGACCTGACACATGGATCCCAAACAGGCAGTAAAGGTAAACGGAAACCAGTGATGAGAACCATGAGATTAGCTCACCAATGAACTTAGGCATCAGAAAAGACAACAGCAGAAATAGCCCTGTTGACTCTGCAAAGTGCTCCTTACTAATATCCGGGGTTAATGCCAAAATTGGGAGAGCGGTCTCACAGATGAGTTGGGCAACGGCCTGAAATAGTCATACTCACCAAATCATACCTTACCGACAATGTCCCTGAAACCATCATCACCATCCTTGGGTAGGTCCTGTCTCACCGGCAGGACAGACCCAGCAGAGGTGGCGGCACACTGGTTTACAGTTGGAAGGGAGTTGCTCTGGGAGTCCACAACATTGTCTCCAGACCCCATAAAGTCTCATGGCTTCACATTAAACAAGGGCAAGGAAATCTCCCGCTGATTACCACATACCATCCTCCCTCAGCTGATGAATCAGAACTCCTCCATGTTAAACATCACTTAGAGGAAGCGCTGAGGATGGCAAGGACACAAGATGTCCTCTGGGTAAGCGACTTCAACATGCACCGTCAAGAGGGCCTTGACAGCAGTACTACTGATCAAGTTGGTCAGATCCAAATGGACAAAGCTGCTAGACTGGATCTACAGCAGGTGGTGAGGGAACAAGAGGGAAGAACATACTTGACCTCATCTTTACTAATCTGGCAGTTGTAGATGCGTCTGTCCATTACAGTATTGGTAAGAGTGACCACCGCACTCTCTTTATGGAGACGAAGTCCCACTTTCACATTGAGAATAACCTCCATCGTGTTGTATGGCACCATCACCCTGCTAAATGGGACAATCTTCAAACAGATGTAGCAATTCAAGACTGGGCATCCATGAAGCATTGTGAGCCATCAACAGCAGCAGAATTGTACTCCAACACAATCCATAACCTCATGGCCTGGCATCTCCCTCATTTAACCATTATCACCAAACCAGGGAATCGACTCTGGTTCAATACAAAGTGCAGGAGGACATGCCAGGAGCAGCATCAGGCGTACCTGAAGATGAGGTGTCTACCTGGTGAACTACCAAACAGGAATACTTGAATGCCAAATAGCATAAGCAACAAGTGACTGACAGAGCTAAGTGATCCTACAATCAATGGATCAGATCTAAGGTCTGCAGTCCTGCCACCTCCAGTCATGAGTGATGGTGGACGATTAAACCACTCATTGGTGGAGGAGGCTTCACAAATATCCCCATCTTCAATGATGGAAGAGCCCACACAACATCGCAAAAAGATACCGCTGAAGCTTTTGCAGCAATCTTCAGCCAGAAGAGCTGAGTGAATGATCCATCTTGGTCTCCTCCAATGGTCCCATCAGATACCTGTCTTCAGCCAATTTGATTCACTCCACGTGATATCAAGAAACGGTTGGAGACACTGGATACTGCAAAGGCAACATTCCGGCAATAGTACCAAAGACTTGTGCTCCAGAACTTGCTACTTTCCTTGCAAAGCTATTGCAGTACTGTTACAACACTGGCATCTACCAGCAGTGTGGAAAACTGCCCAGGTATATCCTGTACACAAAAAGCAGGACAAATTGCTATCCCATCAGACTACTGTCAATGATCAGTAAAGTCATGGAAGGTGTCATCAACAGTGCTATCAAGCAGCACCTATTCAGTGATGACCCACTGGGTTCCACCAGGGCCACTCAGCTCTTGACCTCACTACAATCTTGGTTCAAATGTGGACAAGAGAGCAGAATTCCAGAGGTGAGGTGAGAGTGACAGCCCTTGACATCAAGGCCACATTCAACTGAGTGTGGCAGAAAGGTTCCCAAGCAAAACTGTATTCAATCATGGTTAGAGTCATATCTGACATGTAGGACGATGATTGTGGTTGTTGGAAGTCAGTCATCTCAGCTCCAGGACATCCCTGCAGGAGTTCCTCAGGATAGTGTCCTAGGCCCAACCATTTTCAGCTGCTTCATCAATGACCTTCCCTCCATCATAGGGTCAGAAGTGTGGACGTTCACCAATGATTGCACAATGTTTAGCATCATTTGCAACGCCTCAAACACTGAAGCAGTCCATGTCCAAATGCAACAAGATCTGGACAATATCTAGACTTGGGCTGACAAGTGGCAAGTAAGATTCGTGCCGTACAAATGTCAGGCTGTGACCATTATCAATAAGAGGCAATCTGACCACTGCCCCTGGACATTCAATGGCGTTACACTGAATCCCCCACTGTCAACATCCTGGGGTTATCATTGGTCAGAAATTCAACTAGATTCACCACATAAACACAGTGTCTACAAGAGCAAGTCAGAGGTTAGGAACACTGTGGTGAATTACTCACCTCCTGAAAGCTTGTCCGTCATCCACAAGGCACAAGTCAGAAGTGTGATGGAATACTCCCCATTTGCTTAAATGGTTGCAGCCCCAACAACACTCAAGAAACTTGACTCCATTCAGGACAAAACAGCCCAGTGATTGGCATCACATTCACAAGCATCCACTCCCTCCACCACTGACACTCAGTAGCAGCAGCATGTACTACCTACAAAATGCACTGCAGAAATTTACCAAGGATCGTCAGACAGTACTTTCCAAGCCCATGAACACTTCCATCTAGAAGGACAAAGGCAGCAGATATTTGGCAACACCACCACCTTCAAATCCCCTTCCAAACTGCCTATCATCCTGACTTGGAAATATGTCATCATTCCTTCACTGTGACTGGGCCCAAATCCTGGAATTCAGTCCATGAAGGCATTGTGTGGATCAACACATAGCAGGTGGACTCAGCGGTTCAAGAAGGCAGCTCACCATTACCTTCTCAAGGGCAACCAGAGACTGGCATTAAATGCTGGCCATCCAGGAACGCCCACATCCCACAAATGAATAAATTAAAAAATCCAAATCCAAAGTTAGACAAAATATGTAATGAAGCTCAGCAGTGGTGGATATTGGCTAGTAACAGGTTTCAAGGCCTACCTAGCAATGAATTACAAAATGTGAAAGCCTGCGCAAAAGCTGAAGGAAGAGTCAGTGAAAACCCATAACCCAGAATAACACATTCCCTGCAAATTAATGTGAGTCTCTAGATTAAATTTAAGGTGTGACTATTTGGGAGGAAGTGTCTGAGGAGCAGGAATGTGGACATTTCAGGCCGGAGTGCTTCATCAGGGAACTGATTCATCAAGGGCTCCAGCCTGAAACATTGACTTTCCTGCTCCTTGGATGCTGCCTGACCTGCTGTGCTTTTCCAGCAACATACTCTCAACTCTGATATCCAGCACCTACAGACCTCACTGTCTCCTATTTGGGAGGAAACATAGTAGATGTGATCTTCATAAATATTAAACAGCCACATGTACTATGGAGGTCTTTCAGTGCAAGCGGTGAGCTGAATCTGCCTGATAAGTGCTGTGATTTCCATGTCATGTTGTTTTGTTTGGAGTGTTGATCAGAGACAGTGTGACTTGGTCTGTTAACAAGGCACTCAGCAAGCAACAATGCCCCTCTAACTCGCATATTGCTGCTGTCTAGTAAGAAACTCCTCACCGTTTGTCAAAATCATAAAAGATGGAACAAGATTCTGCCAACATTGAGATGGGCCTCGTTGGAATTTTGGTCCGATTCTGCCAAGCATCTTGCCTACATCATTCGGATGCCTACACGATTCTACCCAAAATGTTTTTAATTGACAATGCTCCCGTTGACTCTCTTCAGATGTATCAACTACCTTCATGGTTCTATTTACATGCAGACTGGTGTTTGCCATGGAGAGGAGCCACTTTATAAGAATGACATCTACTTCAGTTAAAAACAAGCAATTGGAACTTTTTAGTGAGTGTTATATCTGACAACATTATAAAATAATGGAACGAGTAGGGACTCCTCTTCTGTACTGGCAAAATTGTACATTAAATTTGTCACTGCACAAAATTGGTATTTACAAGTACAGAGCTGAAAATGTGTTGCTGGAAAAGCGCAGCAGGTCAGGCAGCATCCAAGCAACAGGAGAATTGACATTTTGGGCATAAGCCCTTCTTTAGGAATGAGGCTCATTCCTGAAGAAGGGCTTATGCCCGAAACGTCGAATCTCCTGTTCCTTGGATGCTGCCTGACCTGCTGCGCTTTTCCAGCAACACATTTTCAGCTCCTATTTACAAGCACAGAGTAAATTATCCAACAAGTAACACAAACAGCCTTAAATGTCCCTGAAAATAACCAGCAGCATGCAGCTAAAGGGCAGCATTCTGAATCACTGAGACAGTCCTCAAGACTTCTCCTGATTGCGAACACAACTTTGGCAGATGGTGATGTTGTCCTAATGCTACCCAACTTGTAATCCAGAGACCCGGGCTAATGTTCGGGGGACGTGGTTCAAATCCCTCCATGGTGGAATATAAACTAAATTGATTAATCTTGAATATAAATAAGTAATGTTGAACATAAAACTAACATAGATTGATATATAAGCCCCTCTAGTCCCTTTGCTATATGTTATCCATTAGTGTGTGGCCTGTATATGACTCCAGAATTACAGCCATGTGGTGGACCATTGATTGCCCTCTGAAATGGTCCAGTTAGCCATTCAGGCAAGGGCAATTAGAAATGTCAGCCTTGTCAGCAATGCCAATGTATGAAAGAATAAAACAGATTGGCATTATCCCTAACTAAGCGTGCTTTCACCAATCAGCTGTTGACGTTATGACAACTGACTGGCAGAACGCTCAGAGAAATTTCAATGTTGTGTGCCTCCTTTTGATCTTATTCCTGCGGAAGGTGTAAATTAATTAGGTCACAGTACTGTTAGAGCTGAAAATGTGTTGCTGGAAAAGCGCAGCAGGTCAGGCAGCATCCAAGGAGCAGGAGAATCGAAGTTTTGGGCATGAGCCCTTCTTCAGGAATGAGGAAAGTGTGCCAAGCAGGCTAAGATAAAAGGTAGGGAGGAGGGACTTGGGGGAGGGGCATTGGAAATTTGATAGGTGGAAGGAGGTTAAGGTGAGGGTGATAGGCCAGAGTGGGGGTGGGGACGGAGAGGTCAGGAAGAAGATTGCAGGTTAGGAGGGCGGTGCTGAGTTCGAGGGTTGGGACTGAGACAAGGTGGGGGGAGGGGAAATTAGGAAACTGGAGAAATCTGAGTTCATCCCTTGTGGTTGGAGGGTTCCTAGGCGGAAGATGAGGCGCTCTTCCTCCAGCCGTCATGTTGCTATGGTCCGGCGATGGAGGAATCCAAGGACCTGCATGTCCTTGGTGGAGTGTGAGGGGGAGTTGAAGTGTTGAGCCACGGGTGGTTGGTTTGGTTGGTCTGGGTGTCCCAGAGGTGTTCTCTGAAACGTTCCGCAAGTAGGCGGCCTGTCTCCCCAATATAGAGGAGGCCACATTGGGTGCAGCGGATGCAGCAAATGATGTGTATGGAGGTGCAGGTGAATTTGTGGTGGATATGGAAGGATCTTCACTGCAGTCCTCACTTTCTCCTCACAGTACTGTTAGGCCTATCTATTGACATAATATAAAATAAAGGCTGTTAAGAGTTGGTGGTTGCGGTGTGATTGACTTAGTTTGATGTTGTTTTCTCAGCGATTGTGTACGATCAGTTATTAGGCTGTCTCAACAATTCTCACGCTCATCCCATTAGAAAATCTTCGCTCCGTTTTGCCTAGTTGTCAGCAGCAGTTTATTAAACTGAGACTGAAACACCAGTCAGCAAATGCAAGTTTTGAAACAGGAAGCCAATTGCTTGCTTTTAGCTGAAGCAGAAATCACTTTTCCAAAGTGGCTCCTCTCCACAGCAGACAACAATCTGCATGTGTATAGAGCCATGAAGGTAGTAATACAGCTCAATGGGAGCATTGTCAATTAAAAACATTTTGGGTAGAAGCTTGTAGGCATCCGAGTGATGTAGGCGAGATGCTTGGACCAAAATTCCAACGAGGCCCATCTCAATGTTGGCAGCATCTTGTTACATCTTTTATGATTTTGACAAACGGTGAGGAGTTTCTTACTAGACAGCAGCAAGTTGCGAGTTAGAGGGGCATTGTTGCTTGTTGAGTGCCTTGTTAACAGACCAAGTCATACTGTCTCTGATCAACACTCCAAACAAAACAACATGACGTGGAAATCACAATAGTTACCTGGCAGATTCAGCTTGCCGCTTGCACTGAAAGACCTCCACAGTATGTATGGCAGGTTGTGAAGCTTTTGAAGTGATGGCTCAATGGGGTTTGTATCAAAACATAGACTGACTGGAGGAGCACTCCAGCTATGAAATGAAGCAGCTTAATGACTTGTATTGAACGTTGGTTGTTATGTTGGTCCACCTTCAGAGAAATTGAAGAAACACAAGAATTTCTGACCCAAGTTGTATAAGTAGCTCTTGCCGTGAGATGGTATGTCTTAAGACTGGATATAGGGCAGCATGAATCAACAGTCACAAGAAAACATAAGGTGCTCAGATTGCTAAAGGAAAGCCACATACATGACTGAGGCCAAGGAGTTATGCGCAGCAGGTCTGAATTTGTAAAAATGCCAGTGGGAGTATCTTTGCAATGCCATGAATGATGCTTATATAACAAATATCTAGAATAGACAGGGAGCAGGAATTTCAGTTTTACTGCTTAGCCTGCGGACTCTTGCTAGCTGCAGCCAACTGCTTGTCAGGGTTTAATCTCCTGTGCGCAGCCTTGATGGGCACTTATTGCATCCTTGCAGTAACAACAGAGCAGTTTTGTCACTGTCCGGGAGAAAGCACCGAAAGACAGAAGGCTCAGGCGTTTGGTTTATCTTCAAATCTACGAAATCACCAGCTAGAGCAAAGTGAACTGCTGAGCACAGCAATAGTGCTAAAGCTAAATAGTCACTTACCTCAAAATAAGTGAATAGGTAATAAATACGAAGGCTTGTATTATCTGATCAACTTCACCCTTGTTTAAAAAAAGAAATAAAATTTAGCCTGGATGAACAAATTTTATATTTTCATTAAATGTTATTAAATATGACCTTGGGTATTTCTGAGTTTTAATGGTACAATTCTTCACATCTTTTATTTTAATGTACCTATCACCTTGCATAAAATGATGCACAGGTCTCAAGTGTGAGATTTATGGTATAAACCTTCAATGTGCTGCTGCTGTGGAGTGTGCTTTCATTTATTGTTTTGTCTATGAAATTTAGTTCAGATCACATTCTCAATATTTCTACAGAGACAGAAAAACATATAACTCCTGGAAGGAAACCTTATTTTTCCACTGGCAAAATTATTTGATTTGAGCATGTTATTTCTTTTATTGCTGCTTGTTCAAGCAATTTTCTCTACAGCACTGAATTAACTGGAGAGGATTGGTGGATAGACCCAGCAAGATTCTTCTTTCAGTTTAAATGCTGAAGGAAGGTCCTGCCTATCCTCTCAGTTAGATGTAAAAGATGCCATGGCACCATCGTAGAATCCCTACAGTGTGGGAGCAGGCCATTTTGCCCATCGAGTCCACACTGACCCTCCAAAGAACATCCCACTCCCTACCCCACCCCTGTAACTCTGCATTTCCAGTGGCTAATCTAGCTCGGCTGCACATCCCATGGACTTTATGGGCAATTTTGCATGGCCTAATCTGCATTTCTTTAGACTGTGGGAGGAAGTCTGAGCACCTGAAGGAAACCCATGGGGAGAATATGCAATCTCCACTCAGACAGTTGACTGAGGCTGGAATCAAACCTGTGTCTCTGGCGCTTTGAGGCAGCAGTGCTAACCACTGAGTCACTGTGCTGCCTTCAATCAAGAGAGTCCTCTCCAGTGTTCTCACCAATAGTTATCCTGTACCTAACATCAGTAAAACAGATTGTCTGGTCACTTATTAATTTATTGTTTAATGAAGCTTGCTGTGTGTAAACCGTCAATCTTATTTCCCTGCATTATGTTAGTGATTAGTACAATGGTGATTACTCTTGATAAGTATTTCATTGGCTGTGAAGCCTTGCCTGAGCTGATATGTTGCTGAAAAGCTGGTTCTTGTGTTTGTTCCCTCTTGCCTTGACTTTTCCACTATAACCTCACAGGCTATTGACCTTTGACCCTGTAAAGCTTTGTTGCCAATATCTTTACATTTTATTGCCTCCCATTCACTCATTGCCTCTTTGCTTGCTGACCTCCCCAAGTTCTCATTTAAGCCAAGCCTTGATTTTTAAAATGCTGATTCCTTTTTTGCCAAACATTCTTCATACACTCGCCCTTCCCTCTCTCTGTCACCACCTTCAGCTCTAGAAGACATCAGGTCTCTTCATTGCTCTAGTCGTATGAGCACGGAAACAGACCTTTCAGTCCAATCAGCTGGCCATGTTCCCAAACTAAACCAGTCCCACTTGCACTGATCCCACATCCCTCCAACCCTTTCATATTCACGAACTTATCCAAATGTTTTTTAAACGTTGTAACTGTAATTACATCCACCGCAATCTCTGGCAGTTCATTCCACAGGTGAACCATTCTCTGTGTTTTAAAAAAAACGTTACCCCCGTGTCCTTTTTGAGTCTTATTCCTGTCACCATAAAGATATGCCCCTTAGTTTGAACTCCTTCTCCCTAGGGAAAAGACCCTTGTTATTCATCTTATCCATGCCCCTCAAAGGACTCCGTCAGCCTCCTATAAGTCCCAGTCTTTCCAATTTATTTTTATGGATCAAACCCAGCATTCCCAGCAACATCCTGGTAAATCTTTTCTGAACCAGGGCAGTCAGAACTGCATACAATACTCCAGAAGAAGCCACACCAATGTTCTTCCCAACTCCTACACTCAAAAGGTCTGAGCAATGAAGGTAAGTCTGCTAAATGCCTTCTTAACCACCCTGTCTAAGTTCTTGCTTATCCTACATTTTGGTCGCCATGCTTTCAGCTGTCAAGTTTCAAAACTCTGGAATTTCCTCCCTATTCCTCTCAGCAATTCTTCCTCCCTCTCTTCCTTTTCGGACACTTCATTTAAAAAAAAGCACACGTCTCTAACCGAACTTGTTGGTCATTGACCCTCAGGACTTCATTGATGATAAGACAGTTTGAAGCTTTGTAAGGTGGTTGTGTAAGATGTAATGTGAACGCAAGATGTTCTTTTTGTATAGCTCAGTGTCAGATTCATCCCGCAAGGACATGAGAGAACATTCCAGCAGGTTTCATTGTTGTTATTCCAACGACAACCCCAAAATAAACGAATCATTGTCTTCATCTCTTCCTTAGAATTATGTGACATTGTGAAGGCCCTGCTTCTTTGCTTTGGGCAGGTAATTGCAAAATGAACCTTCAAATCACACCTGAAGAACGGTTCTCTGGGCATTACTGGGTTTCATTCATCCATTATTGCTTTTAAACTTTTGTCTCCTGTGCTAACAGCCAGATCTATTACAAGTGTGTGCATCTTCATTTTACACGTCATTTTGTAATTGGCTGTAATTTTGGAGTTTGGAAATCATACGTTTTGAAATCTGGCAATCATCGAGTCCTTTGTGTCTGTGTGTTGTTCTTTGTTTCACTGTGACATAACACATGCTCCACAAAAACTGTTGCCAAAACGAATGTGTCAGCAGCTTTCAGAATTATTTCAGAGCCAGTCCAGAAAATGATCAAATTTACTGAATTGAATTTTCCAACTTGTCGTAGTTGAGTTTGAATTCGGTATCATAGACTTAATAAATAATAATGGCTAAATCATGCATCCTATATGTATTAATAATGTGTTTGTTCTCTCTTTATTCTCCTTATACAACTTTAAATGAAAGTCATTTCAGAAAAATTATTACAGTATATTTTGCACACTATTTGTGTCCCTTTGTTGTAGCCAAATTTTTCAAAAGTCATGAGTTTTTTTTTAAGAAGAAAATTGTCTATGGTGTGGAACTGCAGAAATCATATTGCTTCTTAATTCAGGAAATAGGTATCACAAGCAGGATAACCAGTCATCCCAGACTTTCAGGAGTTTTCCCGTAATTTGGTTTCCTGACCTGTGTCCTGAATGTGAGCTTCCATTTCTCTGGGTCTTCCACTGTGCCCATCTTTTGTGTCTGTATATGTGCACTGTGCTGCTACAAACCTACACCCATACTGTCATGAGGCAACAGAGGGATCGCTGTCTGGCAATGTCCACTGTGAGTTGTGTAGCATGGAAAGGGTGGATGATTTGGATGTGAGGGTCCAATGGTTGCGGTCCCAGCCAGAAGTGATAGACTGTGGCTTTCTTTAGGTCCAGAATAGCTGGTTCCAAAATCCGGTCAGGCATCGGAGGCTATTTCAGGACAAAGTCCATGTTGCAAACTAAACCTTCCCACTCCTTTAGTCTTCAGTCCCCCAAAATTCAGACCTGCCTCTATCATACAAATGACACATCCGTGGCCTTTATGTAGTTACTTGTATTAAATATTCATCATCTATTAATTGTAGTCAATTGTATGCTGGTAGTGGGCATTCAATAGTGCCCCTATAAATAGAACTGAAACCATGATTAACTAGGAGAAAGTGAGGACTGCAGATGCTGGAGACCAGAGTTGAAAAATGTGGTGCTAGAAAAACACAGCAGGCCAGGCAGCATCCGAGGAGCAGGAGAATCAACGTTTCGGGCATAACCCCTTCTTCAGGAATGAGGCTGGTGTGCCAAGCGGGCTGAGATTTCTCCAGCTTCCTCATTTCCCCTCCCCCCACCTAATCTCAGTCCCAACCCCTGGATTCAACACCGCCCTCTTGACCTGCAATCTTCTTCCTGACCTCTCTGCCCCCACCCCCTCCGGCCTATCACCCTCACCCTCACCTCCTTCCACCTATCGTATTCCCAGCGCCCCTCCCCCAAATTCCCTCCCCCCACCTTTTATCTCAACCCACTTGGCACACCAGCCTCATTCCTGAAGAAGGGCTTATGCCCGAAACGTCGATTCTCCTGCTCCTCGGATGCTGCCTGGTCTGCTGTATTTTTCCAGCACCACATTTTTCAACTCTGATTCAGTGATTGTTAGGTTAGTTGTAATATGAAACTCTGTAAATGAATGCACATAAAATAGTAGAAACATTGGCTTCTGTTGTACCCTTCACCAAGTGGCTTCTAGCATGTAATATAGCAGCAGAGAATGGTTGCCTTCATACAGGTTATAAGTAGGAAAAGGCCATTCAGTCCATCAAGCCTACCTCTGCCATTCTATAAGATCATAGCAGATTTAAATTTAACCTCGAATCTCCATCCCTGCCTACCTATCATTCATTTTCAACCCCTTGCTTAATGAGGATTTTAAGAATGTTGAGGATTCTGCTTCTACCATCATTTTAGAAAGAAACTTCTGAAGAGTCAAGACACCATCCTCGCCTCTGTCAAAAGGACGATAAAACCGTTTGCAACCCCTTGAAGTTACGAAGGAGAGTCATACTGGACTTGAACTGTTAACTCTCTATACAAATGCTGTCAGACCTATGTTTGTTTCACAAGTCCCCTCATAAGCCGAAGTAATGATGTCCTACATTTGTATTGTATTGCTTATGGTAAATGATAACATTGTACTAGCTTTCATAATTACTCACCAATATCTGTGTAATAATCTTGTGCAATTCATGCACAGTCTCTCTGCATCTCAGAATTCTGCAGTCCTTCACTGTTTAGGTAATATGCTTCTTTTATAGTCTTCCTTCAAACTAGACAGCTTCATACTTTCCCACAATCGACTTCATTTGCCACACTTTCACCCATTTGGTTAACCTATCTATGTCCTTTTATGATGCTAATCATGTCCTCTTCACAACTTACTTGTAGTCATTCATATAAATTGTCAACAGTTGAGGTTCCAGCACTGATTCCTGTGACACAACACTTGTTCCATTTGCCAAACTGCAAAAGAGCCATTTATGCTCTGTTTCCTGGGAGTCAGCCAATGTTGTATCCATGCTAGCAACACTCCCCTCCCCATCATACTACACTACATTTCACAGAACATGTACAGTGCATCTGCAAAAAAAAAAGACCCTGAGCCTCCCATTGCCTGTCACTTCAACACAGCACCATGTTCTCTGGCCAACATCTTTGCCTCAGGCTTGCTGCAGTGCTCCAGCAAAGCTCAGTGCAATCTGGAAGAACATCATCTCATTTTCTGCTTTTCTACAGCCTTCTGGACTCAATATTGAATCCAATAATTTTAGGGTTTGAGCATTTTTCCCATGCTTTCTCCAACACCCACACAACAGGTTGTTGTTATCACATGGTCTGCTATTGTACACAACCCATTGTTAGCCATTAATAGACCCCATTAGCAGCTATTCATTCTCTAAGGCTGACTGTTGTTCACTCCTTTGTCTGTCCAACAGCTCTTCTCTCTCTTTGGGTTCTATACCTATCTTTGCCTGTTACTGTTGGTGTCCAGTCTGGCTGACCCAGAAGTGGGGAGGACAGGCTGGCGGAATGTGGGTGGGGGCGGGCAGGCAGGAGTGGATGGGGGTGGTCAGGGTTGGTCGGGTTTGGGTGGCCTGAGCGGGGAGTGGACTTAGCAGGAGCTCGCGGTGTCAATCCCATTGAACTGATTAGGGTGGGGGGTGGGGGCTTCAGCAATGCTGCAGGTCCCTTATACACATGTGTCTGCTCAGAAACAAGCCCTAAGACAGAGAGAGGGAGCAAGGCGGGCAGAGCGAGGAAAAAGGAAACTTCAGAAAACTCTGAGCCCCAGAGGAGAGACATTGAATCAATTAACCGAATAATCAATTATCCGAACAAGATTGTGCCTGCCCATTTTGTTTGGATAATCGAGGTTCCTCTGTACCAACGTTTTCCTGGTTGCCATTAGTTCAGAGGAAGAGTCACTATGAGATTATTAATCGATTTCATCTTGCTACAAAACAGCATGTCTAGATTAGCCTGCACTCTAGTTGGCTCTAGAACTTGTGTTTCAAGAATGTATCCCAAAAATATCCTATAAGCTCCTCATCCAGGCTACCTTTGCCATTTGACTTTTCTAGTTTACATGTAGGTTAAAATCTGCCATGTTTATCACATGCATTCCTGAGAAGCTGCCAATATTCCTTTCTGTAAAAAGTGAAGTCTGCAGATGCTGGAGATCAGAGCTGAAAATGTGTTGCTGGTTAAAGCACAGCAGGTCAGGCAGCATCCAAGGAACAGGAAATTCGACATTTCAGGCCAGACCCCATCATCAGGAATGAGGAGAGTGTGCCTGGCAGGCTAAGATAAAAGGTAGGGAAGAGAGACTTGGGGGATGGGCGATGGAGATGTGATAGGTGGAAGGAGGTCAAGGTGAGGGTGATAGGCTGGAGTCTTCCTGACCTCTCCGCCCCCACCCCACTCCAGCCTATCACCCTCACCTTGACCTCCTTCCACCTATCACATCTCCATCGCCCCTCCTCCCTACCTTTTATCTTAGCCTGCCTGGCACACTCTCCTCATTCCTGATGAAGGGCTCTGGCCCGAAACGTCGAATTTCCTGTTCCTTGGATGCTGCCTGACCTGCTGTGCTTTAACCAGCAACACATTTTCAGCAATATTCCTTTCTACCCCACCACAATGTATGGTTACTTATAGGGGGTCTGTACACCACTTCCACAAGTATCTTGATCAATTCTCATTTTTACCCAAATTATTTCCATCTCTTGATTTCCTGAAATTGGATCATTCCTCACTATTGTGTTAACGCTATAATTAACAATGCCACACATACTCTACCTTTCCCTAGTTTCCTGGTCTCGATCCACATCAACCCTGCACCATATTTTCAATGGTGAAGCTCAGACAAAAAAAAAATGAAGACAGAAAGCTACAGTTCTAGAAGTCATTGTGGGGGGGAAAAAAAGCAGAAAGCGTAAATTGTTCTTGATGACAGAACCACATGATCAGCAGAAGAACGAAGTGGTTTTGTGAGTATGGATTATGAAGAGACAACAAGACATGAGCTTGTTACAGTCACCCCTTACAAGAATTAAGGTATTTTCTGAGCTGGATGTCCATCAGTTAGAGAGTGATTAAGATTTGGACCTTGTATTAATTTTTTCAGATCAGGAATACAATAAATATGATGTCTGAATGCCCAGTGAGGCATGGTAAGAATTTGTTAGATTTTAGGAAACAAATGGTCATTCCTTGGAAGAATATTTCAGGACTGAGAACAGGTTGTGTACAAAATAGTAAAGTTAAATTTGGGATCCCTGAATTGGTACCAGGTTTTAAAGTACAGACTGGTGTTAAGGTATTGTATTTGGGCAGGTCATTGGTTCTCACTGGTGTTCAGTTCTCAGAGAACGAGTTCCTGTTGAAAAACTTGACCTGTGCCACTATAAAAATTTCTGAGGAAACAATCATTTTCTTCAGAGAACAATGAATGGATAGTACGTTAATTGCCAGATTTTGAATTAGTCAAGATACCAGATGCAGGTGTGAACAGAATGGGGAAGGGTTACAAATAGCTAGAATGAGTATGAATGCACTTTTAACAGAATTGACTATCACTGTAGTAGACAAATTGGAATAAATTATGAATGAATTCCTGGAGAGCTCAAGGAACAGTCAACGGGTAGTTTAGGTGTGATTCAAAATATTACGTTGTGCCAAACAGTTCATAGTGAGAAGGATAGGTCTTTGAAATTGCACATGATATGAAGGATTCTGAAGAAAGGGTTGCAGATGCTGATGAATGTGGACAAATTGCATTGGTCACAATGTGTTTTAGTCCTGTAATGAATTAGTTAGTTGTAAACTCCTTTAATTGTACTTTACTGGATAGTTCTTTTACCCTAAGATTGAATACTTGGAGAAAACTCGGTGAGCACTGAAGCATTATGTAAAACCATCTGAGATAGAACTTAAATTAGGAGATTTAAAATATTATAAATGAGATGATCACAGAAAATGTGAAAGACCTGATACATTATTGATATGTGATTTTAAGATAGTACTTATACACGATATTCAGACTTGTATGGTTCATTACTGTCAATTAATCAGAATTGATTACTCAATCTAGCATTCTGAATAGATGACAAAAATAAATGATGCTTCTTACATCTTAAATGTTAATCTGTTTAAAGGTGAAGTTCCTGACAAACAGAATTTGTTATGTTAGGGGCTTCATGGTGGTAACCGGAGAGATCACAAAGCACATGGTAGACCATATTCATGAGGCAATTATCGAGAATGATTTGGATTTCTTGCATTCCAGAAGAGTCCAGTGAGTGGTGAGTGGGCGGCACAGTGGTTAGCACTGCTGCCTCGCAGCGCCAGAGACCTGGGTTCAATTCCTACCTTGGGCAACTGTCTGTGTGGAGTTTGCACATTCTCCCCGTGTCTGCATGAGTTTCCTCCGGGTGCTCCGGTTTCCTCCCACAGTCCAAAAGATGCGCAGGTTAGGTGAATTGGCCATGCTAAATTGCCCATAGTGTTAGGTGTAGGGGAATGGGTCTGGGTGGGTTGCTCTTCGGAGGGTCGGTGTGGACTTGTTGGGCTGAAGGGCCTGTTTCCACACTGTAAGTAAACTAATCTAATCTGGCAATGACATGATATGCAGGGAATGCTACTGACACATTGAAATATTGATTGAATGTTCAGGATGATGACCAAGAAGCAAAGTCCATTGAGTGAAAGAGTAGGGAGTGAGAAAGCACAATGCAAATATTTTATTCAACAAAGAATGTAGTTTGATAATTGCATGGAGAATGTGTTTAACTGTATGCTGTTGGTGGTGGGCATTAACTCAGGACTTACCTGGGCCCTGAAAAATAGAATCAGAAATGAAACTGTGGTTGTTGAGTTCGATGTGTTTGCTTGTGATATGCTGCTTTGTAAATAAATGTGAACAGAAGTATGTAAAGATTGGCTCCTTCCTACCCTTCACCAGCTGGCTTTTTGAATGTAACATTACGAATTGGATTTAATAAGGTGATTTTAGATACAGTGTTGGCATGTTTAGGATTGTACCTTCACACTGAATAGAAGTTTTAGATAATGATGGGGGCAGAGGATTCTGAGCTCATGATTTGAACAAACCTCAGGGAAGGCAGTTGATGTGATCGTTGTTGCAATGCTTTGCTTTAAGTCTCCATTGTTAATCCAGGAACCAATTTTTCATTTGGGAAAGGTCACGCTAGTCACAGATGACAGCTGAAGTCCGCATTATGTAAGGAAATATTCATTGTGCAGGCACCTTGAATTAAAGTGTTGTGAACCCAGCTGCAACAAAGATAGATAATTTTTGTATAGTTTATGGAATAATCATTTGACTAAATAAAGCATCAACCACCAAACAAGGAGATAAAGTGCCTTTAAAGATTGTAATCATCTTAAATTAACTGAATTAACAATAAAATGGTATACAATTATTTCTGTTAATAGTGAAATACCGTCATTGCTGACAGAATTAATGTACCAAGTGATCTCTTGGCTATAACCACAGCAAAAGTTCAGTTTATACTTAGTTGCAAATGAGGGTAATAAATCTGAAATGCTCACAACGGAACTTGATGTGCTTTTGCCTCCAGCAAGTTGATTTACCTGATCTGGCAATGTTTATGTTGCCTCCTGTAATATAGAAATTGAGTGTGGTAATGGAGAATACAACTTACATTTACTGTAGCTAACTACTATATACAAACATTACATTCAAAGGTATGTAAGTGTCTGGGCTAACATTATCAGATTGCAACACAGCAGCATGCCTGTCATATTGGAATCAAAACAGTAACTCTTATTTCTCTCTTCACAGATGTTACCAGACCTGCTGAGTTTCTACAGCATTTTATCTTTTTAGTACTGAACTTTGATAATTGCAGGCTAAAGAGTTGAAAAGGAAATTTGCAAATGCCAGTAAATCAGATGACACACAAGCATGCTTCTTGCATGCTGAAGCCTTTGCAATGTGAAGGGTCTGTTTCCATGCTGTACGTCTCAATGACTCTATTCTCTCCTCACATGTTGACTTGAGGGCAGTGATGGCTTAGTGGGATTGATGTTGGACTAATAATTCAAAGACCCAGGTAATGTTCTGTACACATAAGTTCAAATTCCACCAAGGTTGATGATGGGACTTGAATTCAGTTTGATTCGTAGTTGCCTACAGAAATGGCTGAGAAAACTGCTCAGTTCAAGGGCAACTACATCTGGGAAATAAATACTGGCCTAGCCAGTGGCACCCATCACATGAAGGAATAATAAAAACAAAACACTTCAGTTGTCATCTTTAAGTCACTCAACCATTTATAACTGAGAGGGTTGTTTGTTTGCAACCAATGGAGACTTCAAACAAGGTAAAACAGCAGCAATTGCATCAAGCATAAATTTTGTCTGAGGCTCCTTCAGTTTCAGAACTAAGAAATTTATTTTTAATTATTCAGCAAGTGGAAATTGTTTTATTGTGTGCTTTGACTCAATCTTGTTACTTGCATGTTGAGATACCTACCTGGACATGCACGTATGCTTTTTCCCTGATGCTGCTTGCTTTTGAACCTTCTAGATCTTACATCGTGACATTCCTTTATTGACATAGTTTATTGAGCACAGCCCTCTAATATGCCTAAGATTTCTCTTCAAATCCTCATCCTGAACTGGTGTCTTACTAATGTCAGAGCGATGTTATTTGTTAGTTCTTTATGATTTACATGAATCTCAGTGCAACACATCTCCTCCCTTACCATTTCGTTTTAATTGGTTTGCATTATTTCAGATGTTGACTTATTAACAAAAGCCTGGATTTTCTGACAGCCAGGTAATCATTTCTGCAGCAGTGATGGAATTTATGTAATGAAACTCTGCAGAATCCCTGACCTAGCAGACTGTCAGTGAATTGCCTGGGAATTTGAAGATTCTGTTGGGTTATATCCCTGTGTCTGGAACCCTCTGACATTACCCATTTAAATTGGAGACTTCAGACATTTCCATTGCGGTTAAATTAAAAGTTATCCTGGAAGGGTTGGAAGATTGAAGACCTAGTCTGATATATGGGTCACTATTAAATTGACGCCCCCCCCACCACCAACACACTAACTAACTACACATGCCTTACATCTCCCCCTTACCCAACACTAACCTCTCCCTACTGCTAGACCCCACACTGCCTAAACAGCCCCCAATCTCAAAAGTGACGCCCACTCTCCCCTGGAAGCCGAAAACCATGGACCTGCAGCCCTTTTCCTCCAGGACCCTAAGTGCCGCCCTTCACCCTGGGACCTGATGTACTCCCACAGTATTTGGGGGTAATCACTTAGCAAGTATTAACAATATCACTGTTATCAGCATTATCACCTTCTTCATCCTCACACCTCATCGAATGTTTGAATCTTACAGATGGTGATGAGCTCCAAGTCTCTCTGGATATCCTAATCTGGTTTGCTTAAATTCTACTGGAGGTGTCTGTGTTGTTCTGTGACCAATGTAATTGCACTGCTCTGTACACTACTTCATGTAGCATAGGTATGGCTCGCCCCATTCTGTATCATACACAGTCTCATTTCTAGGCTCCAATAATTGTGATGCCTTCCTGTTCCTTTGAAAGTTCCTCAGGATTACTGGCAACATAAAATCTTGATTTATCTGTTTTTTCTGATGACCATGACTTCTGGCTTCCTGTTTCTTAACCAGACATACACCCAAATCACTAATTGTCCCCATTAGCAAATTTTCTTTCTCTCTGGCTCATCATCATCCATTCCTTTGTCTGCCAACTGCTTCTCTCTCTCTCTCTCTCGACTCCATCGTAACTTGGCATCCTTTGTCTGCCAACTGTTCCTAGCTGCAATCAGTTCTGAAAAAGGGTTCCTGAACACAAAACCTTGATCCTGCTTTGTCTCCACAGATGCTGCCATACCTGCTGAATGTCTACAGCAAGTTTGTTTTTGATTCTGCCCTGGTTTTAAGGTTGGCAGAATTTTTGCCCTATGTCTAAACTTGAACCCCCTCTGGTGCTTTTAGCTATGATCTTTCTGTCGTTGTCTACCATGTCATAGTCTTGAGAGGTTATGCTTGGTTCTTGAGAGAGTATGCTTGGTTTTATGTTCTAAAACTGGTACATCCACTTTAATCACTTTCTTATTAAAAATTCCATTGGGGAGTACCAAGTTTTTGAGCTAATTCCCAGTTTAGATTGTGTGCATTAGTGAGTTCACAATCTTGACTGCTCTTTCTGTCTCTCTGTTCAAACTGAGGATGGAGTGGAGAATGTTTACTTAGTTAATCCCTCGGTTCAAAATGGGTTCCCTAAAATCATTATTCGTGAATTGAAATCCATTGCCTGATATTAATTCTTCTGGGAAACCTTGTATGTCAAAGAGTCTTCAGTGCTGTGATGATTGAGTCTGCTGAGGCTGAATGATGTCTGGTTACTTCTTGAATAATACTCAACGCGGACAAAATATTTTTTCTCTCTAGAATCAACAAATGCATTGCTAGCTTTTCCAATGCCCTTTCCAGAAATATTGATGAAATCATTGGCCATGTAAATACTTGGTTGTGTCTTGCACAGGTTTGGCACAGAGAAATGAAATCCTGAATCTTTTCAGAATGCCAAGCCACCACATTGATTGTTCTGCTCTTGCTCTGTCCTTCACGACACTTCATGTATATCACCCAAGAGATTTTTGTGTGCTTTCTCTTTGTATCAATTTTGATATAACCACTCTGTGGTCATACACCGATAAATCTTCCACTATTGTCAAGTATTGTTATTGTATCTGATACATTTTCAACATTTTGTCTACTGGACTATATTTGGGCCATCCCTGCAAACTGAGTTGTCTGATCTTTGTGTACTTATTGTCAGATTTTTGAGTTTCAATAATCGATGAGTCTTTTTATTCATTCATAGAATGATGGCATTGTTGGCTAGTATTTATTGCCCATCCTTAACTGTTAACAGTTAAGAGTCAACCACATTGCTGTAGATCTGGAGTCACATGTAGGCCAGACCAAATAGGATGGCAGTTTCCTTCCCTAAAGGACATGAGTAAACCAGATGGGTTTTTTCCAACAATTGACAATGGATTAATGTTCATCATTAGACTCTTAATTCCAGATATTTGTTGAATTCAAATTCCACCATCTTATCAGGGCCTTTGAATTAACAGTCCAGTGATTAAACCACTAGGCCATTATCTCCCCCGACCTCCCTCCGTTATCAGTAAAGTATTGGATATTGCAATATAGTCAAGACTCTACTTCCACAAGAATAAAATCTTCTGTTTCCACAGTCATATATCACCAGCTTAAATCCGAACCTTTGAATGTGTAATGACAATTTTGAGATTTCTTTCGATCCCATTAATGTCATTAAAGACATCTATGTAGAAGTATGTCGATTTGGAATTTCAGTCCCACGTAGGCAGTCTATGAACCTTGCACATCTTCATTTAAATATGAACCCTTCTACCTCTATGGTTGAAAAACTCTGTCAATGTTCTTGTGTAAAATAGATGTTTGCATATTATGTCATTTTGCGTTTGAATAAGCACAACTCCTGATCCGGTGGATAATGCATCTGTGGCTATTAAAGTGAATATATTTAGATTGTAATGTGCTAAAACACCAGAAGTTGGCTGCTCTTTAATTCTTTGAAAAGCTGCATTCTGTTCCAGACTCAAATGCTGTTGCTGGGTTTTTTCAAAAGCTCTCTTCAAAGTTGAGTAAGATAAGTTAGGTTGAGGATAAACTTTCCCACTTGATTTGCTATGCCTAAGGAGTGCTCTGTGACAGTTTTTCACTTTGATACCAGAAATACAGTCACTCTTGTTATCTATGGATCCACCATGATGCCTTGATCTTGGACAATGAGCCCTAAAGGTCTAGATGTCATTCCGCAGAATTGACATTATTCATTTAATGTAAGTCTTGCATTCTGCAGTACTTTAACTCCTCCCTGACCTTCAGGCTACGTGACTTCTTCATTTAACTCTAAATTAGAATTTCAGCTTTCCATTCTGGGAGATTTCTGGTCTGGAAGAGATCCCAAATGGTAGACACTTGATGTAGCACTGCCCAAATAATTTCAAACAAGCAGTCAGCAATCATGGCTCTTTGTCTAAAGGTGTCTGCCTGAACCCACCGTTGCCATCGCATTTTGTAAAAAACCTGTCAGTTTTGCCAAATAGATGAAATGGGATTGATTTCCATCCTAACCCCTTGGTTTAACAGAGTGAGGTCCAATCTTAATTCCCCATTGGTCGATGAATCAATTACCTCCATTGTTCTGTCATGGGTAACATGACCTCACTTTCCATTAAGCTGTTTCACTGAGGTTTTACTTTTCCCTTCAAAGGATGAAGAATCTTCCTTCGGGGTATTCAAGCAGATGGGATTAGCATCTTAATGCAGTGTATTATGATACTCTTCCAACACTTCTCCTCCTGTAACCAAAAAAAAGTTCTGTGAATCAGTTGGAAAGATGACAAGTGTTTTCCTTTGTGTTTTGTTTTTTTCAGCAGTCTTTTTGGGAATTTAGAATAATGGGAATGGAGGTTAGAGCAGTTGAATTTTCCTCCTGCAGAATGTGGGAGGTAAGGTTCACCACAAGTGTCCCTGCTGACTTAATCTGCAGGAAGTGCACCCAACTCCAGATCCTTGAGAACCTTATTAGGGAACTGGAGCTGGAGTTGGATGAACTTTGGATCATTCGGAAGTGGAGGGGGTTATTGAGAGGAGTTATAGGGAGGTAGTTACTCTACAGCCACGTGAAGAAGGTAGATAGGTCAGGAGTAGGAAAGGGAACCAGCAGGCAGTGCAGGGATCTCCTCGGGTGGTTTCCCTCAACAACAAGTATACTGGTTTGGATACTGGTAGCAGGGGTAAGCAATGGGGCACAGGTCTCTGGCACAGAGTCTGTCGCTGTTCCTTAGAGGGAAAGGGGGAAGACTGAGAGCTTTAGTTGTTGGGGACTCCATAGTTAGGGGGACAGATAGGTTTTGTGGGAGCAAGAGAGACTCACAATGGCAGTGTTGCCTCCCAAGTGCCAGGGTTCGTGATGTCTCATTGTGTTTTTGGGATCCTTGAGGGGGTGGAGGAGCAGCCCCAAGTCATGGTCCATACAGGCACCAACGACATAGGTAGGAAGAAAGATGGGGATCTAAGGCAGAAATTCAGGGAGCTAGGGTGGAAGCTTAGAGATAGAACAAACAGAGTTGTTATCTCCGGTTTGTTGCCGTGCCATGTGATTGCGAAGCAAGAAACAAGTAAAGAGTGGAGCTGAACACATGGCTGCAGGGATGGTGCAGGAGGGAGGGTTTTGGATTCTTGGATAATTGGAGCTCTTTCTGGGGAAGGCGGGACCTCTACAAACAGGATGGTCTTCACCTGAACCTGAGGGGTACCAATATCCTGTTGGGGGGGTGGGGGAGAGGATATTTGCTAATGCTCTTCTGGGAGGTTTAAACTAATGCAGCAGGGGGATGGGAACCTGAATTGTAGCTCCAGTATACAGGAGGTTGAGGGTAGTGAAATCTGGGATAGGTTTAGAAGGTCGCGAGAGAGCACCAACAATCAGGATGATGGTTTGAAATGTGTGTACTCAGTTATTTAGATTCTGATATGGTGTTTCACTGACATTTTGGCCCTTGTGACTAAGCCTTGTGGTGGTTTGCCCTTACACTTGAAGTGCTATGCCTCCAGAACTTTAAAGATTCATGGGAACGAGTCTACCTCTTAAAGATATCAACATTGGCAGGCGGTCTGTCAGCATGGAAACAGCTGCTCCTGTCTCAGGTTAAATCCTATTTCAAATCCTTGCAATTTCAGGTTGGCTGTCCAGAATCCATTTTGACTCCCTGTGACATCACTTCAGAATGTTGTCTTTGCTTCTTTTTCGGTACCTTTAACTTCTCGAACATTTTCTTGTTGCATTTCTCTGGAAATTTTCCTTTTGAGGTGACAAAGGTGTTACTAATTAACAGTATTTTCTAAGGAGGTCCAATTAGTCACACTTGTAGCACAGCTCCCCCCATTGGACATTCATTGTGCTTATATTGTATTTGGAGTCCTACCTTGCAACAACCTAATATGATTTATAATATTAATTATCAATTCTTTCAATGGTCAGTTGGGATGATAATGACGACCTCTTTGAGTCTACCATTTCACCATGTAAGAAGCATCCCTGACGGTTCTTTGCAGTACTGACTAATGTTGAGCCCTGAATTATCTGTGCACAGCACTTTGGGTTACTTGTTCCAACATTAGATACTCCTTGGATTGAAGAATTCTAATAATTTTGCATCCCTCATCCAACAACTACATTGCCTCTATTTATTGACTTCTGTATTAGCTCTTTACCTGCAACATTCTGCTAAACAATATAAATCCATTAAGAAGCCTTCTACTGATTGCCCCAAATGTTGAGATCACTGATTAAATCTCATCCATCAATCACTAAATTTCTTTTGGGGTTAATGTAAACATCAAAAGATTTATTTGATGCATTATATTCTGTAATACTTCTGTCAGAACATTATCAGCTGTTGGACCTCTAGCATACAAAAACATACTGACTTGATGGCACAACTCCTTTGTAAGTAAGCCTGAAGCCATTCTACAGTGCTGAAATTATCACTTGTGGAGCTCCCACCTCAGGGAGCTTATTGTGATCCCATCACATTGTCAAATAGTTGAGGTAATGACAAGGTCTCTGTAGGAGTTGCCATCATGACTGACTGACCTAGCTGACTACTTGTATTTTGCCTTCTTATTGTTGAAGTGTACCGATCCTGTTTTTACTCTCAGGAGAATTGTTGGTTTGTAGCTTTGAAGATTTTGAAGTTTGTTCTTCCTGCTTTTCAGAACATTTCCTACTCAGCTGTTTCCTTTGGACTGTAGCTTCAGATCCTGGTTCTGGAGGATTTTTCTTCATAGTTCAGCTTTTGCGTTAAGGCATCACTATGACCTGTACATTGGGAAAGTGCTCTGGAGTATCTCTTCACTGTGTTTATCATGCAGAAACCATGTCCTTGAGTTGACTTGTTCTTTATTGATAAACAAGGCTTTTCAAATCATTGTGTACCGGAACACTCCTTCATGTACAACTGCAATTGCTATGTAATACCATACCAAGTGTGGCTGGGCATGACTTGTGTCCACTGTTATCGTACAATCCTGAACCTGCCAGCGAAGTATCTATAAAATCTAAAAACAATGTGCGAACTGATATTGAGGTCAATGCAACTTATGTCTTAATCGACCCTATGCCTAATAATAGTGTGTACCTCTTTACCATCATTGCAATGGAAAGAGAACAGCCAGATAATCTGTCATTCATGTGCCATTTAATTATGCCATGTTCCAGAATGTCATCTTTCCCAGCAGGAAATGATACGAGCAAAGGCATTTGTGTTTACACAGTGCCTTTCACAACTTAGTACATTCCAAAATACTGTACAACCAATTAATTACTTTTTGAATTGTGGCAACTGCATTAATGTTTCAGAAAACGCAATTTGCAAATCACAAGATCTCACAAACAGAAGTGAGATAATGACTAAAGCTTTGAGTTATGCTGATTGAGGAATAAATATTGGCTTGGACTCCAGGCCTTCTCCTCTTAAAATAGTGCCCATGTAATCTTCAAAGTCCTGCTGAATAGCAATGGAAAAATTTTGGGCTTCACTCTATTGCAGTTTTATGGACTAGCTAATTTCATTCTCATTGGATAATCTAACTCAGTTTTTTTTTCAGTAATTTAGATACAATGTTGAAGAAGGTTTGATTATTGCTAAGGGTTTTGTATCTTGTGCCTCAGTGGTCATTTTCATGCACTTTATTCGTCAAGGGAAAATCCGTATCTCCAAATGTGCCTGAAACTGTTTAAGCCGAAAGGGAAGTCAACTTTGCATAAGGTTTGGTAACAAATTAGTATTTACTTGCAATTCTAGATTTAACTTTTCCAGAGATAGTAACATGTCTGCTAGGAAAAAAAAGTAAAGCACAAATTCTGTCAATTCAGAATGAGCATTGTTGTTTCCTTTGCCCTATGAATACTCTCACTGGATTGTGCAATTCACAGAAAGAATTGAGCTATCATTTTAACCCGAGAAAGCCTGTGCTCAGAATAGTGAAGGGTAAGGTCTAAAGGGAAATGGTCTTAATTGGGCCCTCAGTCAAATTATTGATTTGTGGGTTTCAATGTAGTTCACAATTTCCAAAACAAGTTTGACAATGTGTTTCAGATTCAAAAGCTTTGACCCCAGCTTTCCTCATAAATAAAGTGATGAAATATTCAGAACTCAGGAAAACTGTCAAGTCTCACAAACCTACTTTGTGATACCAATGTTGCTGACATCTTAGCTTTTGTGTGATAATACTATGGCTTTAAGAAGTGTTTTTTTTTGTGACAAAGGTTCAGACAGAGATGCTGAGCATTTGCTTAACGTCAGTCAGGTAAACAGTTTGTGATGCCTTGAGGTTTTGTATAGAAGCAGCCTGAATGGGTGGTGTCAAGCTCCCTCAGAAACAGGATTTTTAGTTTTAGCTATTAACAATTGCAGGGATCTTGATGTGGAAGGCCTTATTCCTCTCTCTCTGTTACAGCTAAAAGCTGGGGTTCTCTTCCTGCCACTAGAATTGCATGAGAGACAATTTATTTCACTGAATTTGCCTTTGCCAAGGGTGTGTTTACAGGATGTTATGATGTTGGAACAGTTAATCAGTAGTAGTTAATACATATATAAAAATTTGATAAGTGTTTTGATAGTTACAGTTAAGCCGATTCTTATATTTTATTATTATTTTGTTTGTATTTTAACTGTAGTGTAAAAATAAAGTGTGTTTTGCTTCAAGTATAGTAATTTGACCAATTGAATTGCACATCTGGAATGCAACACCTTACAATTAGCTTTAAAATAAAATGTTGGGGTCTTCATATATTTTTGGGGGTTTAGTATGGTCTATAACAACTGCAATGGCTTTAAGTTACAGGACTAAGCTTCTAGGAGTAAGCTTCACACAGTCAAGAAGGAGAGACTGTATCCAGAGTGAGAGACAGCCCCAGTGAGTATGTAATTTGGGGAATTTGGAGGCATCTTGGGAATTTGGTGCAGAGAGGAAGCAGCGCCTTTTGTGTTTTTTGGCTAGTAGTTCGCAAGGTTTTTGTTTAACAGGATAAATTGAAGTCCAGGATCAGGGGCTCAGCACAAAATAATGACATTACAGGTAAACCATAAGTTCATTGGTTGGTGATAGCTACTGGTTTGATGAGCGGATTGAAGGTGACGAGGGAGAATATTTACAGGCTATAAAGTTTAAAAACAAAACTAGAACGAAGTTTTAAAAATCAAATTAAGAAGTAATTATAATAGAGATGCTGGGCCAGGCGATGCATTGTAACTACATGATGTGGGAGCTGGTGGATCCAATTGTGGTTCATATTGACTACATTTGTAACAAGTATTGGTTGCTTGAGGAACTCTAATTCTGAGCTGATGAACTGGAGTCTGAGCACCGAACACTGTGACATATCAGGGTGGGGCAGAAGTACCTGGTTGCTGTATTTCAGGTGCAGTCACCTATAATAAAGGAATGACCTCAAATTCAGTCAGTGGTCAGGAGCAGGAGGGTGTGACCGCCAGTGAGGCAGCTAGAGGGAGATCAACTGTATGGAAAATTAGGGAAAATGTTGAAGAGGGGAAGGGCTGAGCAGATGTTATTAAAGTTTCCAGAGCAAGTGATAGGATAGAGAGTGTGGAAAGGGTCAGGAATCTAACTTCACGCACAGGGGACAACTATGAGAGGTGGGGGGGGGGAAGCAGTCAACACAGAGATGATGTTGTATTTAAATGCATGCCATGTACGTAACAAAGTAAATGTGCTAACAGTGCATATTGAAATTGGCAGCAACAATGTTGTGGGTATCACAGAGTTGTGGCTGCATGGAGTTCAGGACTGGAAACTAAATATCCACGGATATATGTCCTATTGAAAGGACAGCCAGATGGGTGGGGGGGTTGGGGGGTGTTGGAGGTGGGCAGATTGCCTTGCCAGTAAGAAATTAAATTAAATCGGTAGCAAGAAATGATATACAGTCAGGAGGCATTAAATGGTGTGTGGGTAGAGTTAATGAACCGCAAAGGAGAAAAGACCCTCATGGGAGTTGTGTACAAACCTCATAAGAGTGGTCAGGATGTGGGGAAGAAAATAAATCAGGAGATAGAAAAGGCACTATTAAGTAATCATGGGGAACTTCAATTTACAGGTGAACTTGTAAAATTAGGTTGATAGCAGATTTCAGGAACAAGAATTTGTAGAATGTATGTGAGATGGTTTTTTTTTGGAACCTCTTGTGGCAAGGGATAGGTGATTCTGGATTTGGTATTGCATAATGAGGCAGACCTGATTCTGGAGCTTAAGATGAAGGGGCCTCTAGGGTGCAGTGATCATAAAATAAAGAATTAACCCTGCAGTTTGAGAGGGAGAAACTGGATTCAGATGTAACAGTAATGCAGTTGAGTAAAGACATGAGGGAGGAGCAGGCCAGGATTGATTGGAAAGGGAGACTAGCAAAGAGATTTGGCTGGAGCTTTTGGAGGCACAGCAGAAATTCATCCCAAGGAAGAAGAAACATATTTAAGGGGAGCACAAGGCAACCATGGCTGCCGAGGGAAGTCTGGGACAGCATAACAAGTTAAAGAAAACGCATACAGTGTGGTGAAGATTAGTGGGAAGCCTTTAAAAACCAGCAGTGGAGGACAATATAGCAATAATGGAGTTGGGAGGGGGAAGCGGTGGAGAGGACGAAATATGAGAGTAAGATAGCTGGTAATGTAAAAGAAAATTGCAATAGTTTTTTTAGATATCTAAAAGGGAAGAGAGAGGCAAGAGTGAACATTGGACCACTGCAAAATAAAGCATGGAAAAGTAGTAATAGTGAAAAAAAGAAATGGCGAAAGAACTGAATAGATATTTTTACATCAGTTTTCACACTGGAAGACACCAACAGCATACCAGCATACACTCAGGAGGCAGAGCTGAGGTAGTGGTCATCACTATAGAGAAGGTGCTGTGGAAGATGAAAAGTCTGAAAGTGGATAGACCACCCAGACTGGATAGATCACACCCCAGAGTTCTGAAGGAGATAGCTGAGGAGATTCTATTGGTGCTGATCTTTCAGGAATCCCTGGAGTCACGAGGGTCCTAGAGAACTGGAAAATAGTTAATTTAATACCCTGTTTAAGAAGGGAGGCAGGCAGAAGATGGGAAAATACAAGCCGGTTAGCCTGACCTCAGTCATTGGTCAAATTTTAGAGTCCATTATTAAGGTTGATTGCGGATTACTTGGAAGTGCATAGTAAAATAGGGCTGAGTCAGCACGGCTGCATTAAGTAGAGGTTGTGCCTGATAAGTCTGTTAAATTCTTTGGGGAGGTAACAAGCAGGTTAAACAAAGGTGAGACAGTGTATGTGATCTATTTGGATTTCCAGAAGGCCTTTGACAAGGTGTGGTATAGACAACTGCTCAATGAGATAAGAGCCCATAGTGTTAGGGGCAAGGTACTGGTATGGAAAGAGGATTAGCTGACTGGCAGAAGACAGAGAGTGGGATTAAGGGCTTTTTTTCAGGATGGCAACCAGTGACTAGTGGAGTTCCACAGGGGTCTGAGTGGGAACACAACTATTCACATAAGACACTGAAAATAAATATGAAGGAACTGAGAGTAATTCTGATAGGTTTGCAGATGATATAAAGATTGTAGGAGGGATAGCTGAGGAAGCAGGGAAGCTGCAGAAGGACAGTCCAGGATAATGGGCAAAGAAGTAGCAGATGGAATACAATATGGGAAAGTGTGAGGTTATGCACTATGTTAGGAGGAAGAGAAGCATATGGTATTTTTAAAATGGAGAAAGGCTTCAGAAATCTGAAGCACGAAAGAACTTAGGAGTCCTGGTTCAGGATTTTATCAATATTAACATGCAAGTTCAATTGTCAGTTAGAAAGGCAAATGTAATATTAGCATTCAATTCAAGCTAGCTGGAATACTAGAGCAGGGATGTATGGGTGGTCCGAAACCTGTTGATCTTTCAGCTGAAGGAGTTGACCCCAACTGAGTGTTGCAGACTGGCACATTCCAAGGTCCAGGACTATGTGTTGAGGGACGTGCTGAAGCTTGGGGCAACTGCCGCCAAGGCGCGGTGGGGAAAGACCACCGTGTAATATCTGCCTGCTAAAGAAGAACAGGGGGGCCATGCAGTCATTTGGGCTCTGCTGACGGCTCAGCTAAAAAATGTAATTGTACAGACCTGCAAATAGGAACGATTACTCTGTTTACATATGTGTAGCATGTCCACTTGTATAGATCATCAAAGTATTTTATGAATAAAGTATATTTTCGAAACTAAAAAACAACCTAGAGCAGGGATGTATGGCTGGGATTGTATAAGGTTGTGGTCAGACCACATTTGGAATATTGTGAGCAGTTTTGTACCCTGTATCTAAGGAAGGATGTGCTGGCCCTAGAGGGTATCCAGAGGAGGTTGACAAGAATGATCCCAGGGATGAAAACTTTGTCATATGAGGAGCAGTTAAGGACTGTGGGTCTATACTCACTGGAATTTGCAAGGTTGGGGGGGAATTCATTGAAACTTCCTATGAAACTGGATAGAATGGATGTGGAGAAAATATTTCCACCAGTAGGAGAAACTAGGACCCAAGAGAACAGCCTTAGAATGAGGAGACCACTCTTTAGAACTGAAATGAGGAGGACTTTCTTCAGCCAGAGGGTGGTAAATCTGTGGAACTCATTGCCACAGAGGGCTGTGGAGGCCAAGTAGTTGATTGTACTTAAGAGAGAGAGAGAGAGAGAGAGATAGGTTCTTGATTGATAATGGGTTCAAGAGTTAGGGGGACATGGCAGAAGAATGGGGATGAGAAACATATCAGCCATGATTGAATGGCAGAGCACACTCAAGGGGCTAAAAGGCATCCACACCAGTATTTGTTTTTTTTAGTGACATACTGTCACGCAGTGCTCCTGTCAAAGTACAGGCATAAACTGCCCAAAAGCTATTAGCTGAGAATTTTCCTCCCAATCATAGCATTCATCATCACCTCCTCTTCCAGGTCTCTAGATATCCAAATGCTGTTAGGATTCAATGCCACTATTTCAACTAGGGGAAAATGAGGACTGCAGATGCTGGAGATCGGAGTTGAGAGTGTTGTGCTAGAAAAGCACAGCAGGTCAGGCAGCATCGGAGCAGCAGGAGAATCGATGTTTCCGCCCTGAAACTTCGATTCTCCTGCTCCTCAAATACTACCTGACTTGCAGTACTTTTCCAACACCACTCTCTTGAATACCACTATTTCAGTCTGAAATACAATTGTGAAGTTACTTTTAAGGATCAAGAATTCATTTTTATATCACTTTTCTTTCCAGATATTGCACCTTAACCTATCAATGGCATATTTTCGCACAATCGCCCTTGCGATAAATTTGAGGCTGATTTATGATGTTCAATTCCTATACTGACTGAGTTACCATGAAGGCCTCACCTTCTCAAACTCAGGTTAAACTCACCATCAGTCATCTCTCTCTGATGAGAGAGGCAGCTGTATGGTCCTGTGGGACTATGACAACTTTGAATTGATGAGAGGTATATGATTTATATATAATTTTTGTTTTACAGTTTGGATTTCAAACTAATGATTGTTTGTCTTTTTTTTGAGGAATTTTAATAGTTAACTAGTTCAGACTTTCTAGAACCATGATTTTTCTGTGATGGACCAAAGGGCCTTTTAATGTGCTGTAGATCTCTATGATTGCAACAATTATGTACCTCCTGCAATATTAGTGGAATTTTGTTAATATTGTGCAGCTTTATGACAGATGCGAGAAAATATTTAAAAGACTTTAGCTTGCTTTTGGATTTAGAATAATCAACGATTGATTTTAGTTCAGGAAAAAAAACGCAGTGATTGGGCAGTTTTTGTGCCTTGCAAAAGAGCTTGCCTGATGTCAGATACAAATATAGCATCTTCCAAGGAAAAAGACATAGTTTGGAGCAGGTAAGGAAATAAGTTATGTCGGTGAAACCGAATAGTTTGTGAAACTTCCAGACAAAGAGTGCTTGGTTAGAAATCTGCATTAGTTATTCAAAGCTGAGGAGTTCTATGATCTTAGCTGTGTGAATATTCTCGGGGAAACACTGTACAGCTCACAGGGCAGGAACTGAGGAAAAGCAGCCAAGTCAAAGCTATAGACTGTGGAGTGAAGGAATATTTCTCTGGTTTTTGACTTACTGTAAAGTGATACATTGCAAAGTAGAATGGGATTTTGTTTTACCATGTGTTTTAAATTTTTGCTAAGTGTAGGTAGCTTGTTTTTTTTTTCACTTTTGTGTAACAAATGTCAGTTTTATTGTTAAAAGTAAATCTGCAGCCTAATGTGCTTATCTTTCAGTGAAAGACTGCTGCTTTAAATTGAAGTAAAGGAAAAAATGGTCTATTGGGCCGGATTTCATTCTGGCTTCTGATATATTTAGTTGTAACATCAGCTGGAGTAACACAATGTCCAGCACAAGGTTCATAAGAGTCAAATTTAAAATAGATTTTCACTGTATAAACAAATGGAAGGCAGGTACACGTGAGTAATCTAAGAGCACATTTCACCAAGCATCTCAGGCGGGCCCATAAGGGCAAACCTGACCTCCTGGTCACAACCACCCGACTCCCCTTCCCACTCCCTCTCCACCATGTCCATCCTTGGCCTCCTCCATTGTCACAGTGAATCAGACCCCAATTTGGGGGGACAATGCCTCAGCCTGGGCAGCCGACAGCCCGAAGGATTCAACATTGAGTTCTCCAATTACAAATAACCTCCCTTCCCATCTGCTGACTCTCTTTCCAGCCCCTCCCCCACCCTTCCACCCTTCTGACTGACACCTCTTTCCAGTTACCAACTGGATTCATTCCTCCCTTTGACCAACCACCTCGTAGTACCTACCTGCTGTGCTCACCTACCACCACCTCACCACAACTCCCCTCTCCAGACCCATAACTCTTCTCCACACCCATCCACCTTTATCTGCAACTCCCCCTACCTGGACCTCCAGTTTTATACCTGAAACATCTCTCCACCTCTTGATGCTGCCTGGCTTGCTGTGCTCTTCCAGCCTCCTGCTTGTCTACTGGAAATATCTGAGAGGCAATTTCTCCATTCTAGTCCCAATCATTTCTCTTGTTTCCACCAGGTAGGTGAGGTATCAACCTGAAACAAGTGGTATCCTTGTGAGTTAATGCGACTGGGTGTTATTGTGCATTTGGGATGAGATTACTCTCCACTATCCCTATTGGATAGAAAGTGATGTGGAGACAGAAGTTTCCCTTGTAGAAACAGGAGCATGAACATTTGTGCAGGTGTCACAAGGGCAATTGCAATTGGAAATTAACATTCTCCTCTGACACACACACACACACACACACACACACACTGACTAATGGTGATCGAGGACTGCATGATCTTTACCTGTCAACAACCCATCTATATCCTCTGCTTGCCTATGATAACTTGAAGATTTGGTGATTTGAACTGAGTTGGCTCATGGACTCTCTCTCTCTATAGCAATGCTCCTGGATTCCTACCTGCTATTGTTGCAACAGATTTGAATATCTGCGTGCTGGGACATCTGATTACTTCATTATGCACTGGCATTCAAAATCACAGCAGCAGGAAGTAAGAAACTAAATTGGTGTTATGTGGGCACGGAAGACAGGTGTTTGTTTCTGTTAAATTCTGACTCTACAAAATAACATCAGTTGGCAGGTGTGATGCTTGCTGCTAACTCAGAGAACGTCACAGAGAGCCAAACAATCTGTGAATGAGATCTAAGGCAGCAGCCGACTAAGAAGGAATGGTGTGTGAGAGACGGAAGTAAACAATCACAATTACTATCACAAGAACATAAGAGATAGGAGCAGAAGTAGGCCATTCAGCCCCTCGAGCCTGCCCTACTATTCAACAAGACCATAGCTGATCTACCCCATGCTTAAATTCCTCTTTCATGCCAACTCACCACAGCCCTCAACTCCCTGAAATTTCAGCAATCTCTTGAAATATGTACGGTGATCTAGTCTACAGATCTTGGGGATAGAGAATTCCAGACACTCATTAGAATGTGAGAAGGAATTCCTTTGCATTTCAGTTTTAAAAGAATGCCCCCTTATTCTGTGACTGTGACCCTCTAGTTCAAGATTCCTCACAAATGGAAGCATCTCCTCATCATCTGCCTGTCAAACTCTGTTAGTACTTTGTATGTTTCAATAAGGCTCAGTGGTTAGACTTGGCTTTGATTCCAGTTTCAGGTGACTGTCTGTGTGGAGTTTTTACCTTCTTCCTGTACCTGCGTGAGTCTTCTCTGGGTACTGCAGTTTCCATCCAGAATCAGCATGCACAGGTGGATCGGCCATGCTAAATTGCCGATAGTGTCCAGGGACTTCCAGCCAGGTTGGTTATCCGTGGGAAATACAGGCTGTAGGTCTGGGTGAGATCCTCTTTGGAGAGGCAGTGTGGGCTCGATGGGCTAAATGGCCTGCTTTCAGAAGATCACCACTCATTGTTCTAAATGCGAATGAGTAAAGGCCTAACCTGTTTAGCTGTTCTTGATTTTGCAATATCTTCATTCTAGGAATCAGCCTGAATCTCTCCTGAATAGCCATCAATGCCTATATATTCACTTTTTTAAATGCAGGGACCAAAACTGTACACAGTATTCCAGGTAAGACCCTGCCAACACACTGTACAGTTGCTTACAAGACTTCCAGATCTTTAAACACCAGCCCCATAACTATAAAGGTGGAGTGGACTCGATGGGCCGAATGGCCTTACTTCCACTCCTATATCTTATGGTCTTATAGCCAAAATTCCATTTGATTTCTTAATTACTTGCTGCATCTGCACACTAACATGTTATGTTTCATGTATAAGAACAACCAAATCTCTCTGTGCTGTTCTTTTTACAGCCTTTCTCCATTTAAATAATAGTGTGCCTTGATCCTTCCTACTAAAGTACCACCAACAGAATCCGTGAACATCACAACAAGATAATAGATTGAGTGTGGATGTTTCACAGATTCCACTGTGAAAGGGCTGTGTTAGATTGGCTCAATTCTACACTTGCTCTGGTTTAACCCCTGCATTTAATCATTCTGGGAATGCCAAAGTGGATCAAGTGTTGCCTGACTTTCCTGAATACCAGGCTCTTTCCTGTGGTTCACTTCACTTGAACCAAGTTGTGAAAGCAGAATGGCGAGCGCAAACTAATGATCTTGACCACCATCACTCCAACCCTCATTTCAAAACAGATTCCAACCTATAACATACTCTGCAGCTTGGCAGGACCTTCACAACCCTTACTAAACCTGTGGATTGTGGAATATATGTATGTATTCTGGTTTCTTAAATTAAAAAATGAATTTTAAGTATATTCCTTCTGATAATGTCATTTTGAAAAATGTTGCAGGGAGAAGCTGGAGCTTTATGAATTCGGTTATTATTTCCAGCATGCCAGGTTGCATTAATAACAAAATGTCAAATTATAAACTATGAATTCTGCAGCAGTCGATGTATTTAAATTTAAACATATTGCAGACTTAAATAGCTCCAAGCTTCTCTCTCTCAATATTGTATTAACAGGTAAGTAAAACCTATTACTTTCCCTGATTAAATGAATTATATTTTGTGTGTGGAATTTGTGGGTAATTATTCCTCGAACTGAGCAAATATACTTAAGCAATTCTAACTGATATGGTAATGGGGTGGTCTGAATGATGTTGAATGCATTAGATAGGAAGGGAGAGATTAGCAAAGTTTTCTGATTCACCCCCACATCCAATGCCTCTCATCTTAACATCGGAAATGAATTTGCAATGGAGCTGCACTGAAGCACTTCATTCATTAGCCACTTCCTTCAAAGCAGCTTGATTCATGCAGTGTTCAAGTATAGATCAAATTAAAGAACATTCGGAGTGATGTCTAATAGATGGCATTTTCATTCATCAAGGATCCTTAATCTGCTTTAGACAAAGCCTTTTTTATTGAGGATTTTGAATCATTTGAGTCATTTGTTCAGTCTCCTGGGATGACAACAAGTCCTCAGACTCTAGCTGTTAATTGGAGTAGATTGTGTTGTCTACTTACATTCCCTCTGTTCACCCTGATTATTCCCAACCTTAAACACACATTCATGAAAAGTACATTGTAGACAAATATCAGATTTAATGAAATAAGATTCTGTTTCTGCTTTGTGTTAAACATGTTTCTGCAAATCCTTCAGTTCTTTTTTTATTAGTTGAAGGGGTGTGAACATCTTAGACTGGACCAGCATTTACTGCCCATCTATCATTGTCCTTGAGAAGGTGATGGTGATGGGCCGCCTTGAACTGCTGCAGTTCATTCAGTGTAAGGACACCCGCAGGTGTTACCAAAAGAGTTCCAGGTTTTGACCCAACAATAATGAAGGAATGACAATGTAGTTCCAAGTCAGGATGGTGAGTGGCTTGGAGGGGGTCACTGGTTGATTCCTATGTATCTGCTGCCTTTGTCCTGCTGGGTGGTAGAGGTTGCAGATTTGGAAGATGCTATCAAAGCAGTCTTGGTGAATTAATTTTACTATAAACAATGCATTTGGATAAATGCTTGTTACTTGACAAATTTTATAAAACGTACAAAAGGAAATATGCTTTCATTTCAAGGCTGGTGTTTTCTGTTTCTGTCTCCATGACTTTCCATCAATTCCATTCAACCTTGGATTTCTACCCATGGGCGCTCAGGTTTTGGATTATTGAGTCCACCTTCAGGGTTGAAATGACGTAGAGTGATGCCAACAATGCAGGTTCCATTCCTGTACTGGCTGAAGTCACCAGGAAGGATCCTTTTTTTCAACCCCATCCCTTGCCTGACACACAATGATCCTTGGGCCGAACTCACTCTCTAATAAACAACTGGCAAGAACCAGGAACGGCTTTCATGGCAATAGAGCATACCACTGAATGTATTGCTACTACTCCCTGAACTGCAATATGAATAATACCATGTCACCAGTTAAAGGTGTGCAGATTCAGCAATACCCACCTGCCACTTTGCAACTCAGACATCATGGCCTTGGCTTCTCAGCTTATTCTCATATCGGAAAGAAGGCAATACTTTCCAGCAGCTAAAGTTGTGCCAAAATCTGTTTATTCAATAGTTACTTGATGGGATTCTTCCTTCACTGTCATGGAAAGGCCAAAGATAGCTTTTGCATACAGCACTGTAGCAGTTGTTGATATATTGGCCACCTCAACATTCTGGAAGAAGAAACCCACATGCTTGCCTTATTTGTCAGTGAATACGTAATCAAGATTTCAGGTGTAAGGTTTTGGAAATAAACATGCCTGCTCTAAGGCTGATATAATTTCAGAGTATTCAAAGATTGGGTGTAAGTTACAGCTCACAATTTTGGAACTCTTCACCCTTTGATCCAATGTAGAGACTGGAGAAACTGTATCTATTGAATACCTCAAATTCTAAACCACTAAAGAGACCTGTTATAAGTCATCTTGAGAAAAAACTGTTTTTTTGCTCTCCCACTCAGTGTAGACTGTGAGATTATAGATTCCAGTTATAGATATACATGAGAAATTGGGACTGCTAGTGTGTCTCACAGTTCATACTTTCAAGATGTCCCATTGAACCAGGCAAAGCTATTTACAATGATAATGCCTAAGCTTTTGCTCAGACAGACAAATATAGGGTGATATGGTCAAAGACCATGAGGAGAACAAAAGAGTTAATAGTTTCAGATATGCAGATAAATCAAATGACAGATTGTCCGTTGATGTAATTAAATGGTTTAAAATATATTAATTCTCTTGCCAGCTAAATTCCTATGAAAATTCAACTTTTTATGAGCAATGTGTCAAAAAATTGTAGGGTTTTTTACTTCCAATTAGTTAATGTAGCCCTTCAGATTTTCATGAAAAGTGATGACTCACTTTATCAGGCTTTGCCCAATGTACTCATTTTTCACTTGTTTTTTTACTCCTTTAGAAGATTGCACTATTACAAACTTTTCTAAATATATTCTTCAGACTTAATGCGGAACTGAAACTTGTTGAGAGCTAGACCGTGCCTGTAGGGTTAATAGGGTTGTTTTTGAAGGATTAAAGAAGCTATTATTATTGGAGAGATGTATAAGGTACAAAATTCATTCACTCCAGTTTTTAAGTCCAGAGTCGTGCTCACTGTCATATATTTCTCAGTATGTAAGAGACAGAATTTGTCCATGCTGATCATCTCATCTGAATGATTTCTATGCAGTTTCTTGCATCACCATTGCTGATCTCTTCGGCGCAGTGCTGTCAGTCAGTATTGCCCTCCACAACAGCCAGCGTAACAATGGCAGCATTGTTAAACATCACATGATGCAAATACGGGCTGCCTCTTATAAAAAGGTTGTATTTTTAAAAATGTTGAATTTCTGCACTGATGCAACGCAGATAGTGGATTCCAGATTGATGAATGTAGTGGTGGATCATTAATAAAGTAGGTGGACTGGGGGAAACACCTTATGGTATCATGGGTCAGGGTAGGAGGTAGGGTCAGGAGACCCTCTAACCATCCAAAAGGGAGTGGAAGCAAATGACGAGGACATTCAGCCCTTGAAATTTGGACCAGGATACAGAATTGGCTCGAAGGTAGAAGACAGAGGGTGGTGGTGGAGGGTTGTTTTTCAGACTAGAGGCCTGTGAGCAGTGGAGTGCCACAAGGATCGGTGCTGGGCCCTCTACTTTTTGTCATTTACATAAATGATTTGGATGCTAGCTTAAGAGGTACAGTTAGTATGTTTGCAGATGACACCAAAATTGGAGGTGTAGTGGACAGCGAAGAGGGTTACCTCAGATTACCACAGGATCTGGACCAGATGGACCAGTGGGCTGAGAAGTGGCAGATGGAGTTTAATTCAGATAAATGTGAGGTGCTGCATTTTGGGAAAGCAAACCTTAGCAGGATTTATACACTTAATGGTAAGGTCCTAGAGAGTGTTGCTGAACAAAGAAACCTTGGAGTACAGGTTCATAGCTCCTTGAAAGTGGAGTCACAGGTAGATAGGATAGTGAAGAAGGCGTTTGGTATGCTTTCCTTTATTGGTCAGAGTATTGAGTACAAGAGTTGGTTAGGCCACTGTTGGAATATTGCATGCAATTCTGGTCTCCTTCCTACTTGAAAGATGTTGTGAAACTTGAAAGGGTTCAGAAAAGGTTTACAAGGATGTTGCCAGGGTTGGAGGATTTGAGCTATAGGGAGATGCTGAACAGGCTGGGGCTGTTTTCTCTGGAGCGTTGGAGGCGGAGGGGTGACTTTATAGAGGTTTACAAAATTATGAGGGGCATGAATAGGATAAATAGACAAAGTCTTTTCCTTGGGGTCGGGGAGTCCAGAACTTGAGGCCATAGGTTTAGGGTGAGAGGGGAATGATATAAAAGAGACCTAAGGGGCAACTTTTTTACACAGAGGGTGATGCATGTATGGAATGACATGCCAGAGGAAGTGGTGGAGGCTGGTACAATTACAACATTTAAAAGACATCTGGATGGGTATATGATCAGGAAGGGTTTTGCGGGATATGGGCCAAATGTTGGCAAATAGGACTAGGTCAGATTGAGATGTGTAGTCGGTGCAGACGTGTTGGACTAAAGGGTCTATTTCCGTGCTGTATGACTTTATGTCTCCATAACAGTCGGTAGTCATGGTCATCCATGCCACCCAAAACCTTTCAATCAGTTATCTTTCTTCTTTCACTCCCACAACATCTCAATGTAGTTCCTGGTTCCAACAGCTGGGATGGAGAGAGTCTGCTGACCAGGTGAGCCCACAAACCATGGAGGTTTACTGGTGAACAGTAGGGGCAGGACTATCTGGACAGCCCAGGCATTCTGAGGCTTTAGTTGCCAGAGGCAACTGAATCCTCTGTGGCTGCAATTTCCAAGGTGGGATGGGTTTACAGGCAGTGGAGAAGCAGAGGGCCTGACCACCTCTGGAGTGTCCTAAGACAAAACCTCTGAGGGTTTTGTGTGGGTTACCTGTAACCACCCTGTCTCTTTGTGAGGAAGGGGCACCTAGAGTGGTTTCCACGTTCCCTTCGGTCTGATGTCCAGTGTCTGCTGTGATGGAGTGCAGGTTTTTGCCTCCCTCCAGCAGCCCCTGAGGGGTCTGGACCTGCCCCTCTCCCTGGCAGCTGCCAACCTGTTCATGGGAGCAGTCAGACAGTCACGTGGCTTGCAGACTGCTGCAGTGAGGGTCATAGTGTCCGTCATCCCTGCCTGCTGCTGCTGCCCCTCCCTGTGCATGGGGACAAACTCCCTGATTGCTGAGCCCACCAGGAGGCTGCTCTCCTGCCTGGGCCTGAGCAGGAGCCTGGTCCCCTCCTGAGAGCCAGCGGCCTGGGCTGTTCCTTCCTCAGCCAGCTGTGGGGCTGACCCAGTGAGGGGCTCAGCAGATTGGGAACCCCACACTGTCCCAGTGAGGGGCTCAGCAGATTGGGAATCCCACACTGTCCCAGTGAGGGGCTCAGCAGATTGGGAACTCCGCACTGACTCCAATATTCCCACAGAGAGGGCAGTACTTGGGCTGGTGGTGGGTACAGGAGGCTGGATGCTTCCTCTAAAGCCTCAGTATTGTCTTGCCCTGAGGTGGGGGGAGGTGGCTGCTAGGGGAGCCAATCCTTTCACCGTGGAAGTTGTGGGTAGTACACAGGAGAAAAGGATTTAGAAATGGTGTGCAATGGCTGACACTTTTGGCAAGGTTAATGTGAGAAGTGTAGGAGAATGAAGAGTGGGGGGGCTTGGTGCAGGTTATAGTGAGAGTGGTAGAGCATGAGCCTTGGTTGCAGGTGAATACACTTGCAGAGATAAAATGAGTACAAGGTACCAGAGAGACAATTGTGAGGTTTACCTGGTGAAGCGATAAAAGTTATTCACCATCTTATGGTAACAGCTGTCCATTTCTCCAGAACATAGTGATTGTGCTGACCAAGGTGACAACGTTGGACCAGACCTCTAGGATCTGGGGGGGATGCAGCCTCTTCTGCTGATCCTACACGAAAAGAACTGCACTCCTTTGGATAACCCCCTCCATCAGGACCTGCGGTCCCTGTCAGGGAATCATAATCACATTTGCTCCCCTTCTGACTTTGTTCGATCTCATGTTGTCCAATGAGAATCCAAGTGTGGCGGTAGACTCAGGTACAACTTTATTTCGGTACAACTCTTCTCACACACATTTCAAACTGTATGCAATTAAAACTTAGAATGTACACATCCCTCCCTTTAATGCTATTGGTCAGTGGTGCTAAGATGTCCCTCTGTAATTGGATGCCTGGTACAGCACCTTAAAGAGATGGACAGACTGGTGGTCCATCCATGGTCATGATATTTTAACAGACTTTAATGATAAGGGGGCGGGGGGCTCTTCTGTTGCCTGAATCTCTTCTTTGGTGATTTTTCATATATATGTGAATTTATAGTTACTTTGGAATCCATATCTTTGATTATCTGAAGAATCTTAACTAAAGTCTACTCTTAATATTGTAACAGGTTGATTAAATAATTCAAGAGAAATGGGCACTTAGTATAAAATGTTCTTATCTATTTAAGAAATTGCAGCTGTACATTCCACCCCAACCAGTAACCTTGATTAAACTGTCCTGCTATTGTTTGACGTGCTGAGACTGCATTAAGAAAATATTCTCCCAGGCTCCCTACCTACTGTCAGCCATGTTCTGCTGCAGAGTTAGTCAGGGGCAAGTTGCCAGCTATAAACTGAAACATACAGAATACTGAAAGGCCTGGACAGAGTAGATGTTGGGAAGATGTTTCCATTGGTAGGAGAGAGGGCATAGCCGTAGAGTAAAGGGAAGATCTTTTAGAATGGAGATAAGGGCAACCTTTTTCAGCCAGAGAGTGTTGAATCTGTGGAATTCATTGCCATAGAGCCTGTGGAGGCCAGGTCATTGAGTATATTTAAGACTGAGATAGATAGGTTCTTGAGTATCAAGGAGATCAAGGATTACAGGGATGTGGGAGAATGGGGTTGAGAAACTTACCAGCCATGATTGAATTAGTGAGCAGACTTGATGGGCTGAATAGCCTAATTTATGCTCCTAGGTCTTTTTAGAACTAAAGTTAGAATCCCTACAGTGTGGAAACAGGCCTTTAGGCCCAACAAGTCCACACCAAACCTCCGAAGAATGAAGAGTCTTATGGTCTTATTTTGTGCCGCTCAGTCATGAGCAGTCCCTTCAGACTTTGACTGAGCAGGATTACTTTGCCATGTCAGTGTTCATTTGGGTGCTGGGGACACTGGTCATTCTGTAGATGACTGGTGAGGGGTGTGTGGTTCCAAGAACATTGGAGGGATATGGGCCAGGAGCAGGCAGGTGAGACTAGTTTAGTTTGGGATTATGTTCAGCATGGACTGGTTGGACCGAAGGGTCTGTTTCCATGCTGTATGACTCTATAACAGTGCATGGTGAAGTTGGACAGAGTATTTAAGAAACACCCCACTGGTCCCATTAAATTCTGATCTTTCTTTTGAAGTCTTTCATTTGCTATCATAAGCTGCACAGCTCCTTTGGGCTGTCTACTGTCTCAAGAAGCATTGTCGAGAATTTTTTCTTCATTGCTAACTGCAATATATCTGTGAGGAGACAGCATTTCACAGTGGAGAGGTCAAATTTGATAATTGTGTTGTTATTAAAGGACCCTCTCATTCATCTTATACAATTTCTCTCAGCAGCTTTCCTTCCAGCAGGCTGTAATTGAATTGAAAGTGTGCATTCTTCAGTGTTTGGTGTTGAAATATTAAATTTTATATTTTTATTCGTGTACCAGTGACAGTAAACAGCTTTGTGCCTTTTTAACACATTCCAAATGGGAAAGAGCACTGATCTAATTAGCAACATTGTAATGGTCTTCCACATAGTCATTCCAGTTGCGTATTTCTTAAAAACTGCTGTTACCAAGAGGTTTCTTTGTGGTAAATACATGAGTTGAAGGAATGCTTCTTGTCTACCACTACACAGGACAAAATCTATTGGGAATTACTTCTTTCTGCAGACATCAAAATAATGACCTTAGAATCCTGAATATTCCATTCAAAAGATATCCCGAAAATAAACCAGTTAAAGTGAATGAATCCTGGGAGCAGAAAGGCAATCCAGGCATAGCTAGGGAAGATTTTCTTTTGTGTATCATGTATGAGATGAGTTTGTATCACAATGGGAACATTTCAATGATTGTGAATGATAAAGAAAATTTTGTTTACCATGAGGTTGGATTTCCATTCTCTCTGATCCTATTCAGGTGACTCACTGAATGATTTCCAAAACATTATCTGTCACCATTAAGATGGAATTTGTGTGAGCAATACTCTCATTGCTGCTGTGCACAAATACAGCCTTCACAATAATTGGATCAGATATCAAAGCATTATATACAGTTCCCATTCTGTGTCTCCTGTTTTGGTAAAAGTAAAGCTCCTGGGTACGTTTTTCTTCTCCATGCTCTTCAGTATGTGTATTATGAAATTCTACAAAAAGATGTATGAGATGTGCAAAACATAAGAGCCAGCCTTTTTTCTTATTTTCAGTACCCTAAGGCGTTTCATTTCTTAATACTGGCTTTCAAATCATATGTGCAAGGTTCAACTTCATTTGCGAACAAAGATAACAAAATGTCACAGAGAGCACTGGTTTATTAATGGATTATATTGATGACAGATGATGTGAATAATTAGCTGCCCAGTAGCAAGCTGTTTGACTCTGACCTTTAACTTACTCAGTCGAAGACTGGATTCTGCCACAAAGTGAGACTTCATTCACATAGCCCTAAATGTGAAAAATTAACCTGTCCACCATGTGGGTGTTTATATTCCGTAGAAAATCAGCCCCGTTCCCTTGAGGTTATCCTGTTATGACATGACTTTAACGTCTGACTCAGTGTATGACTAAGTCGCTAGATTCCTTGCTTCTCACTTGACTTTAAAGGTAAATTAGATGAAGCACAAGAGAATCACGTATTAGAAAGGTTACTAATTGGTATTCACAATTAATAATTACCAGTTTAGTTCAAATTTGTTGAACTTCCTCACATAGTTTGAAAATCGTCTTGCAGCAAATCTAATTAAGCACACTGATACCAGCCATGACAACAATTTCCCACTTGTGCAGCCACTTCTGCATTCTTTCCTGTAGGCGATCCCTGCTTAGTTTGACTGTTGCTTTCTCATGCTTGGTTTGTCCCTGGTAATTGCTTGGTTCACATTGCTGCTGTTATTTCTGAAATCAGCTAACGTTCCACCATTCCTTCACCAGTTTCAATGTCCTGGCAATCAAACTCTTTAGCTCTGGGAAAGCACATGGTACTCAGCGCTGACCAAATTAGGAAGGATGGGGCTGATTTCTGTTTTTGTCCTACTCCCAAGGGTTGGAACTGGGGGTACATCAGGGCCAGGGAGCCCACTGTGTTTGGGTCAACACCTATGATTTCTGTCCCTGCTCACTCCAGCATTAGCCACAATGTTGTATACAAAAGGGAGCGAATATTACCAATTCTTTATATTACATAGTATAAGAATCAAGTCAGCCAGGTTTCTTATGCTAATTACTAAACAATTAGATTCATTGCAAAGAAATGTACTCGAGAAAAGATGCAAAAATAATTAACAAAATGTTTAAAATGTGTGCACATGTCCAGTTACTCTTCTTGAAAGATAACATGCATACACAGACAACTGTAACCTGCAAATACAAAACTCTTCAGAGTATTGTCTCAAAAGAATTTTGTCCAAGTGACAGTTAAATTCAGGGTAGAATAATTACTCACAAATTGTCCAAATGCTGGTCTGACCAAAGTCACATTCCAAACAAACTCTTGATACTAGTGTTTCTTCATTGATCAGCTATGGCTGGTTGAATTATTTTCTGGAGACAGCGATGTTGATTCATTATATCTGCTTTAAGAATTTTTCACTTGCAGCAATGAGATATTTCAGTACACCAAATTTGGTGAGTGTAGTTTCACAGAAAACATGAGGGAAAAGGCAATTGTCAGTTGGTTGTTTCTCTCTGGCTGTCTGTATTCCAAATCAACATATTTTACATTCACAGGCTGGATTGTGTAACTTTGCTCTGAAACGATTATGGAGGCAGGGTGGGATGTTATAGGGGGCCTGATGACATGCACCAAGGCAAGATTTGTGGCAGAATTGGTTGAGTATACCTCAAGTGAAGCCTGTTATATTTTATTGTGAGGGGAATTGAGTGCAAGCATAGGAAGGTTATGCTTTGGTTTTACAGGACATTGGGTGAGTGTGTATCTGGAGTATTGTGTGCAGTACTGATCACCATACTTACTGAAGGATGTCACTGCATTAGAACTAGTTCAGAGAAAACTAATATAAAAGAAAGAACTGCGGATGCTGGAAATCTGAAAGAGAAACAAAAATTGCTGGAGAAATTAGGGGCGGCACGGTGGCACTTTAGGTGCGGCACGGTGGCATTAGGGGCGGCACGGTGGCACAGTGGTTAGCACTGCTGCCTCACAGCGCCAGGGACCTGGGTTCAATTCCCGCCTCAGGCGACTGACTGTGTGGAGTTTTCACGTTCTCCCCGTGTCTGCGTGGGTTTCCTCCGGGTGCTCCGGTTTCCTCCCACAGTCCAAAGATGTGTGGTTCAGGTGAATTGGCCATGCTAAATTGCCCGTAGTGTTAGGTAAGGGGTATATGTAGGGGTATGGGTGGGTTGCGCTTCGGCGGGTCGGTGTGGACTTGTTGGGCCGAAGGGCCTGTTTCCACACTGTAAGTAATCTAAAAAAAAAACTCAGCAGGTCTGGCAGTATCTGAGGAGACAAAGGAGAGTTAATGCTTCCGGCACAGAATCCCTTCCTTAGAACTGAGTTTGCTGATGGACTGAAGAGGCTAGGCTGTACTCCTCATAGTTTAGAAGAGGCAGAGGTGAGAGGATTTGACAGAGTGGATGTTGAAAGGACGTTTACTCTTGTGGGGGAATCTCAAACTAGGGGTCATAGTTTAATTAAGGGGTTGCCTCCTTAAAACAGAGATGAGGTAACATTTTTTTCTGTTAGGGCTGAGTACCCTGTGCTTGTCAAGAGTGAGCTGCTGGAAAAGCACAGCCGGTCAGGCAGCATCCGAGGCACAGGAGCCCTTCATCAGGAATGAGGCTGAGCCAAGGAGGCCCCTTTGGCCCACAAGCCTCATTCCTGATGAAGAGCTCATGTTTGAAGTATTGATTCTCCTGCTCCTCGGATGCTGCCTAATTGGCTATACTTTTCTAGCACCACACTCTTGACTCTGATGTCCAGCATCTGCAGTCCTCATTTTCTCCCTGGCCTATGCTTGTTCCTTGTTTGTATGTTCATATTTTGTCAGCTTCCAGGATAGCTGGCAGGGTCCTGTAAGGCCATGGTAGTGATAATCACAGATGGCTTGGACATTGGTTGAATAGAACTCTTTCCTTTTAATGAGGTCAGCATGTTATTATACGACACTGTCAACATTACCTGGGTCACGTCTTTAGTACTCTGGACCTAGGGGAAGCCAGTTATTTTGGCAAAGCCTGCAGCATTTGCTGCAGTACTGAACTCAGAATGGAGATTGAGATGTAGCAGTTTGACATTTGCACAAGTCATGTCGGTTACGGGTCAAGGGGTTGTGAGATCCCACACAGATCCCTAAATGGATCCTTGGAAGCAGCCAGCTGCATAAACTTATGTGCAGCTATCAGGTTGATGGCTATTGGCATAGGATGGCCATCCACTTCTTCAGATCACACATCCTGCTCCAGCAGCTAATATAGTTTTTGGTTAAATCCTCATTCAGTAGCTGCACTGGACTTCACTCATCTGGAGGCAATGACATTGAGGTTTGTCAACTCTTGCTCTCCAGGATCTTCTCCATTGCCTGAGGGGATGTCCTGCTGCAACACTTCATGTGCAGGCAGTTCAGTGGCTGCTGGAAGTTGCTGCTGGTCCTGGGGATTGATGGCATTTTTGTTCCTCCTTAGTTTCTCTGCACCTTTACGACCCCAAGGCCAGAGTGGCAATAACGCTGGATCCACTGAGGACGGTTCCAATCAGCCCATGTGGGGAATATCAGAAACAGACTATTGATTGGTAACATGACTAATCAGCAATCACATCACACACTAAAGAGAGTTTACCATGGCCCTTAATACAACAGGACAAGGAAGCCTCCCATGTGCAGGATTTTAGCATGCCTTTAATATATTAACCTTATTTAGACAAATGCATCATAAGTCATGTCACATAAATGTGAGAGGAAATTATAAGTGCTCATGGAATTACTGAACCTCTGACTCCACACTCCTATCCCCAATATCACCCAAAAATAAACCCAGCATTTCAAATTAGGGTCCATGTTCTCACATACTTAATGGCTGAATACGGGCTGGGCGGAGTGACCATGGTAGGGAAACAGCTCTGCACTCTCCTACACCCTTCGGAATTAGTTTGGGAATTGTCAATAAGATTCTAAAGATCACCTGTGATCACCTCTGCTCCAGAGAGATTGCACAGATTAATTTGTATCAAACAATGACATGGTAAGGATTGCTAAATAAAAACCAAAAGAACTATGGATGCTGTAAATCAGAAACAAAAACGGAAATTGCTGGAAAAGCTCTGCAGGTCTCAGCATCTGTGGAGAAAAATCAGAGTTAATGTTTCGGGTTGAAACAACCGTTCCTCAGAACTGATGGTAGCTAGGAAAATGTTGGTTTATATGCAGGAGATAGGATAAGGGGCGAGGGTAAGGAGTAAGATAGGTAGTGAGAGAGCCCAACGAGAGAGAAGAACAGTTAGACAGACAAAGGAGTGGATAATGGTTTGGCTAGGAGGGTGAATAGCTGTTAATGGGGACTGTTAGTCATTTTCTTAGCTACCATCAGTTCTGAGGAAGAGTCACTCAACCCAAAACGTTAACTCTGATTTCTCTCCACAAACGCTGTCAGACCTGCTGAGCTTTTCCAGCAATTTCTGTTTTTGTTTCTGGTAAGGATTGGCCGGGAATTGTCACTTATGTTATCGGTCATTGCATGAGCTCCAAATGCAGATCTTTGTGATTGTAGATGTGTTCAGCCTTGAACTTGTTAGTGCAATTTCACCTCGGCGAGTGTCACAACAGCTAGATACGGAGGCTACTCTCGCACACCATACTTACTCAGCCCACTCTGGGTGTGCTGGCTGCCATTTTCCATCTTTATTGCACACTTGAGATTTGGTTGAAGATGGAAAGCTTTCCAGATCACACTTGAGAGTGAGAGGGAGATTCATAGGTTCTGCCTGTTCTCCTAGGTCTCCTTCTTCGTTGCAATGCTGCTGCCAGGTTGCTTTGCACACAGGGACAAGCACCCATCTTATGCATTGGAACAGAGTGCGTCTCAGGTACCTTAGCTTGTTTTCTTAGCTCTCAAGCATCTGATACTAACTTGAATGGTCACAACAATGGATGCAGGTACAGTTATACCATTAAAATACTTTTGGATAAATACACCAATTGGAAAGGCTTGGAAGGATAGAGGCCAAGTGCATGCAAGTGGGACTAGTTTAGTTCGGGAACATGGTTGAGTTGCACCTAAGGATTTGTTTCCATGCTGTATAACACTAACTCTGCATTGCCATTATTTTTAGCATATTGCTGCTTCACTCAGGATTCATAATCTCAAAGCAATTTTTTGCTTGTCTTACTTTTAGCACTGACAGCCAGGTGGCTTCACCAGTTACTGAAGTCTTTGGGATTCAAGGATTAATCAGACTGCATTTTCAACAGTTTACTCAGTACTGCGTCTCTGGTGATTGTAGTTTTCTTGTATTCTTGCCTGTCTCCAATTCTTGACTTATCATTGCTCTGGGGTATTAAATATTTCTTCCATCGCAAAGACCAATTCAAAATACCTTTTCAATTCATCTGCCATCTCTTTCAATTCCATTATGCCTTCTTCAGACTCATTTTCCACAGGACAAATACTCAAATTTATCAACTTTTTTCTTAAATATTTATAGAATCTCTTAATATTTGTTTTTATGTTTCTAGCTAGCTTTCTCTCATGCGCTAATTTTTCCCTTTATGTTAGTCATCCCTTTATTTTTTAATATTCTGTCCAATCTTTTGACTTTCCACTTGTCTCTGCCCAATTATCTGCTTCTGCGTTTACTCTGATACTATGTTTAACCTTTTTAGCTAACCAATAGTGGATTCGTCTCTTAGAATTTTTCTTATTAGTTGGAATGTATATATCCGATGAAGTATCCACTTAAATGTCAGCCAATGTACTTCATTTGACCTATATACATCAATCTAACTTGAAGAGGGATGTAGTTGTACTGGAGGCAGTTCAGAGGAGGTTCACTAGGTTGATTCCAGAGATGAGAGGTTTGTCTTACATGGAGAGGTTGAACAGTTAGACCTTTACTATCTGGAGGTTAGAAGAATGAGAGGTGATCTAATTGAGGTACATGAGATACTAAAGGGGATTGACAAAGTGGATGTGGAAAGAATTAGATTCCCTACAGTATGGAAACAGGCCATTTGGCCCAAAAAACCCTCCAAACAATAACTCACCCAGACCCATTCCCCTACCCTATATTTATACCTGACGAATGCACCTAACACGATGCACAATTTAGCATGGCCTATTCACCTGGCCTGTACATCTTTGGATTGTGGAAGGAAATCTGAGCACCCAGAGGAAACCCATGTAGACACAGGGAAAATGTGCAAACTCCACACACAGTCACCTGAGGCAGAAATCAAACCCTGGTCCCTGGTGCTGTGAGGCAGCAGTGTTAACCACTGAGCCACTGTGGATGTTTCCTCATGTAGGGCAATATGGAATGAGAGGTTTTCGTTTTAGAATAAGGAGTAGCAAATTTAAAACAGAGATGAGGAGAATGTACTTCTCTCATAGAGGTCGTAAATTCACTGCCTCAGGGTGTGGTGGATGCTGTCACAGTGAAGTGCTTACCAGCTTGTGAACCCAGACTGTTTAAATGTGACCTTCCCATTGACGTACCAAAGAATGACTTCCAGAGTTCCACGCAACAGTAATGAAAATTACTGGAAATATTTGTCTAGTTCCCTTCTGCATGATTGTGATCTGTCTTCTTTTGTAATGAGAGAAAGGGAGTTATTGAATGAGGCAAACGTGGCTGACACTGCTGTTAGTGCTGGTGTGCGTTGTCGAAAACTGCTGGGGTGATCCGGGTGAGTCAGTAACAGCACAGAGGGCATTTAGGGTTAGTTGTATGGGGTGGTTGGGTGCAAACATGAGTAAGTAATATATGGTTTGCAATAGTGAGAGTGGGCAGACCACGAACCTTAGTGGGAACTGGGTGCAGTGACGAGATAGAGTGAGCATGACATAACAGAGAGAAGATTGTGACACTTATCGTGATGGAACAGAAGTCATTGACCTTAGAGTCATCGAGATGTACAGCATGAAAACAGACCCTTCGTTCATGCCGACCAAGTATCCCAACCCAATCTAGTCCCACCTGCCAGCGCCTGGCCCATATCCCTCCAAACCCTTCCTATTCATAAACCCATCTAAATGCCTCTTAAATGTTGTAATTGTACCAGCCTCCACCACTTCCTCTGGCAGCTCATTCCATACACATACCACCCTCTGCGTGAAAAAGTTGCCCCATAGGTCTCTTTTATATCTTTCCCCTCTCACCCTAAACCTACCACCCTTTCCATGCCCCTCATAAGTTTATAAACCTCTATAGTCACCCCTCAGCCTCCGACGCTCCACGGAAAACAGCCCCAGCCTGTTCAGCCTCTCCCTGTAGCTCAAATCCTCCAATCCTGGCAACGTCCTTGTAAATCTTCTCTGAGCCCTTTCAAGTTTCACAACATCTTTCTGATAGGAAGGAGACCAGAATTGCATGCAATATTCCAACAGTGGCCTAACCAATGTCCTGTACAGCTGCAACGTGACCTCCCAACTCCTGTACTCAATACTCTGACCAATAAAGGAAAGCATACCAAACGCCTCCTTCACTATCCTATCTACCTACAACTCCACTTTTAAGGAGCTATGAACCTGTACTCCAAGGTCTCTTTGCTCAGCAACACTCCCGAGGACCTTACAATTAAGTGTATAAGTCCTGCTAAAATTTGCTTTCCCAAAATGCAACACCTCGCATTTATCTGAATTAAACTCCACCTTCTTACAGCATTGCTGACTGCACCTCCGCACATTGATAAGGGTGGTGCTGGAAAAGCACAGCAGTTCAGGAAAGCCTTTCTTAATGAAGTGCTTTTGCCCAAAACGTCGATTTTCCTGCTCCTCGGATACTGCCTGAACTGCTGTGCTTTTCCAGCACCACTCCAATTTTGATTCTGATCTCCAGCATCTGCAGTCCTCATTTTTGCTTTCGCTCATTGAGACAGCACTAACCTGGGTTATGATCGTGGACCAGGCATCTGGTGACATGACCCCCCCTGCTCATCCACTGGGACATAGACTTCCACTCCCCTAGCCAACTGGGAACCATCTCCTCCACGTGCCTGCTGAAGAATTGCAGTGCCACTTCCCTTTCTCTGACATCTTTTGGATGAATGTCCGTAGGCCACCATCAGAATATCAGTGCTCATCTAGGTGCATGGGGATGTTCATACAGATGGCCTGGGCACCAGGGATGCTGCACTTTCGGCAAATATCCAGTGAATGGTGAATTCTTCCATGGTAATGGCTCCATGGTAACATGGGGAGAGGATCGAGTGAGGGGGACGCTAGAAGGATGGAGAAGGAAGTTAATGAGGTGAGTTTGGCAAGATACAGGAGAAATCTTGATCAGTTTCCTGGAGAGAAACCCTTCAACAAACCTTTTGCAGCTGACCTTTAAAACATTAAGATTCAACCTGAAAATGTTCTTCCCACCAGCATTCAACCACATGTGGGAATGAAAAACTATAAGTAAAACCAATATTTCTTGATTTTCAAATGCTCCTTGTTGCTGATACAAATTGCTAATGAGATCACAGCAGCATCATTGACTCAAAGAATCCTATTGTGCAGAAGACCATTTGGCCTTATTAGCTTCTTTGGTGTAAAGGTATCCCTTTGCCTTGCACTGTCCCCATAAGCTTGCACTTTTTCTCCTATCTACATACTTAACTAATTCCATTTTGAAAGTTAACTGCTTTTCAGGTACAACATCCCAGGTCATAACAATGGAGAACAAGTTAACTATTTAAAGGACCAGTATTGTAGCCTCTGATGGTATTCCATGATTGTTAAGACTGAACCTCAGAGATGGTGCAGTTCCTTTGGAGCTGAGTCTATTTGATTGGTTTTCTTGCATTCCACAGTGATGGAGGTCGTTGGGGTAATAAGGGAAAGGTGATGGTTAAGTGGTATTATTGCTAGACTTTTGATTCGGAGACCCAGGTTCAAATCCCGCTGTGGCAGATGGTGGAATTTGAATCCAATGGGAAAAGAAAATCTGGAAATAAGTATCTAGAATTACCATTAAACCATTGTCGATTGTCCTAAAAAAAAACCCATCTGGCTCACTAATGTCATTCTGGGAAGGAAATTTGCCATCTCATCTTGTCTGGCCGACATGTGACTGCAGACCCACAACAATGTTGTTGACTCTCAATTGCCCTCTGATTTGGCCTAGCAAGCCATTCAGACGTACCAATCACTGCCAAGTCTCAAAGGAAGAAGGCAGCTCACCCCCCCCACCTTCTCAAGGGCAACAGGGGATGGGGTAATAAATGTTAGCCTAGTCAGTAATGCCGAAATCTCATAAAAATACATTTTTTTTTAAAAAAAATCACGCTTGGAATATTATTACTTGATGTGGTGGCAAAGATTTATGAACAGAAGCTGTAGACATGACATTAAATCAACATGCATAAGAATATTTTTCTTCAGCTGATTGCAAAGCTTTAGAAGCTGTGTGCATTCTGCAATCTATGACGTGACACTTTAAAGCCTGAAGGCCTTGGCACATGAAAATCATTGACCTTCTGATACAATTGTAGCATCCTGAAATCTAGGTTATCACGTTTATTGTGTGTGCAGTTTTCCAGTGAGGTCCACCCAAGGAATTGGGCACCAACATTTGCAAAGAGTTCATAAAAATCACAGCATTGTATTTGTTTCTGTGGCAACAGAAAACAAACAAAAAAACTCCAGTGTTTCTGAAATCATTTATAAATGCATCACAGTTGTTAGCGCTCTTGCAGTAACTGTGGATTTTTGACGCTATAGTTGCTGGCTAGCATTATACAAAACTGCTCACCAAAGTGTCTGAAATTTCAACAGCTTTCAGTCAGGTTTCTAGAGTGGAATCTTGTATCTTAAGGACATCACCACTCCCACTGTTAGTGCCACTGAATTCCTGTTTTTTTTGGAGAAGCATATCTTCTTGTCAAGTTTTCCGGGAAGGAGCTTATCCATGATTTTTCTCCCTCCAGAGCACAGGAAGACTACACATCATCAGTATCAGCAATAATCCACTTCTCTCCATTGAGTTGAAGTCTCACACAGTAGACTTGAGCACATAATTGAACTAGTGAGCGAGGCAATATGACAGGAGGTGCAATCTTTTTGACAAAACCATTAAACTGAGACCCGAAAGAATGTCTTGGCACTATTTTGAAGAAGGCTATGGAGTTCTTGTGCCCTGGCTAATATTTATCGATCAACTGGCATCGCCAAAAAGGCTTCATCTGACCATTGCTGTTTGGCTGTGTGCGAGATTGGCAGCCAGGTTTCCTACATTTCAAAAGGTGTATATCATTGGCTGTTGAGTGCTTTTGAAATGGTTTGAGGTCAGGAAAGGTGAGAGGAAATTGCGTGCTTTCTAAGCACACATCTCCAACGTGTAAATTCTATTAAATTTTCAGGACGTCTTGGTCACAATCAATGAATTGAAACATTCACTTCCAGAGTCTGGCATCGATTAGATTTTACCAGCTTGTCAACAAAGTAAAAAGACCTGAAATAATATTGAGCCACGGTGGACTTATGATGAATGACAACCAGGAAGCAGATGCATGCATGCTGATTATCCAACACAACTGCACTCTTCCTATTGACAAACAATGAAAACCTACGTGAGGGAATGAAAGAAAAGGCTCCTTCTCCTGGGGTGGATTACTCTCTACTCTTTGCAAGTGTACATGGTTATAAAGCACTGCTACTTCAACCTCACTATGGTCGCTTTAATCTCACAAGGGGGTGAAACGCTTAATGTTTTGATTTTTAATTTAATTTTCAGTGCATGTCAAAGTTGGAATTAGTGTAGAGTGTCAGCCACAAACTAAAATGAAATGTTATGTTTTCTGAAAACTAAAGTGTTGAAAATTTGGAAGAAAGTATACAATATGTGAATTGCAACTTTTTCTATTCAAGACTTGTGGATGCTGGGTCAATTGAAATTTTTCAACACAAAGGTTGATAATGTTTTATTCAGTCAGAAGATTGGAAAATGGAACCAAGGCAGGTAGGTACAGTCAATATCCAGTTCAGATATAATGGAACTGAATGGTCTGAGCAGGTTTGATGGCTGAATGACCTGTTTCTGTTCAGTACACTTTCCTTGGGTTTCTTTTTCACATAATTTGCTGGTGTAATATATGCATGTGTCTATAATTTGCCCATGACCTAGGGCATAGAGTCAGTTTTGAAACTGCTGCAAAATCTAAATGAATGTGTGGTGACAATGGCCAAAATATCTGCTTGCACACATTCAAAGACAAATTGATCTCATTCAATATGCACAGTATAACTGTTTCTTAATGATGCTCCCTTCAGGGCTATCATTCAAGTGTAATCGTGGTTGGTGCCACTTGTCATGTGAAATGCTTTTTTTCCTCTTGCTATTGTTTACTTTTCATGCTTATCTGTGTTTTCAAGCACTTCTATAGCTGAAACTCAACTTCACACTAAAGGCAGCTGGGCTTACTTGCACTGTTTGCCGATGTACAGTGCATGTAAAATAATTACATTCCAGCTAAGGAGCAAAAGTCCTATTAATTAACTCAATTGTTAATTTAATACTCTGGCTGCAGATCCTGAATCAGGTCTTAGATTTAAGTCTTCATCCAGCCTCTCTTCGCAATCAGGATATGGTCAATATTGCACCCTCAACAATGTTACAGATGGGGAAGAGAGTTGTTTTTAAATTATTCTCTCATTCTATCTTTAAGCACAATGGTTTTATTTGAACAGTCTGCAATGTGTTTTCCAAAGGAGAGACACTTACAAACATACACACATACACACAACTCTCAAATTTCCTTGGACTACAGGAAGGACATAGCTAGCTGAAGGTAAGAGTTTCAAAATTCTTTGTAAAGTTGGTCAAGGTGCAGCAATATGAGGTTCACAGAGAGTAGGTGGCAATGTAATTTAACTCTAGATTCACCGTTTCATATCCATTGCCTTATGCAAAACCAGCAGGTTATATTAGCAGCTGGGTGGCAACAAATGTTTATTGGTCAATGGACTAGTGACCTGCTGTCAGTGACAAAGGCATTTTGCCTGCCAACAGCCGCGTGATTGGTGGTCAGGTAACTGAACAGCTAGGAACTGAGAATGCATTACAGAGAAGCGGTTTGGTCTCCACCAGCTCAGAAGCAGTGTGTCTGTTCTCCGCAAAGCGCTCTTTAAACCCGAAAAAACCCAGTTGATTTTTCCTTTAACAGTTGTAATTGATATGTCAGAGACATTTTGCAGGTAGACCAGCCACCCCATGCCTCTTGAAAATCGATGGAAACATTCGAAAAAGGGATGCCAGGAAGAAATGTTTGGATCAGCAAGAGCCAACTCAGTAGAATTTCGACATCAAACACTACTAAATCGTCTTTATCTCCTCTGTCCATGTGTTTTCCATCTCAATAAATCTGTCTCTCTGTGCGTATGTAACGGAAAGTTTATAATTGGATTAGAGTTTTAAATAGTAGTGTTATATGCTGATTGTTTATAACTGTTTGCCAAAACTAGAGTCTAATTTTTTGTAATAGATAATAACTTTTGTTCAGTGCAGAAATCTGGTCCATGCTTTTTTGTCAAGCTATGTCTGAATATTAGGTAAATAGGAGAATATTATATACTTGTTTACAAATAGTTAACTTCAACAGGTGCTGGAATACTGTGGCTTAATTTCCAGTAAAGTACATCACTGAGTCGTGATAATAGTAAAGTTGTTTTAAATTTTTAAAAAATTACCGTTGTGACTTACGGATTTGATAAAGTAGCTGCTAGTATCAGCTACTTTCATTTCCAGTGGTATCCTGATCGTTTTATTACAATATGAGTAGATATACTTCATTAAGTATTAAAATAGTGTTTTGTGTTCATTGGATTTAAGTATTTAAAAGCAGCTGATAGGCATTAATAAAACTCATAGTCCTGAGAAACTAAATTTTAAAATTGTACCACGCATATTACCCAGTCTATAACATAGTCTTGTTTCATTTATTATGATTGATATTTCTTGTGAAAAGATTTTTCATAAACCATCTTTCATAAAGCTATTGGCCTGCAAATTTTGGATAAACATCAGTGTTTGATAATAAAAAAATTCTTGTATATCAGCAAACTCTATGCTAATCAATGAGTTCCAAGGTGTATAAATCTCTACTTGAACATCTGCATGTAATGTGTGTTACAGTGCTGATCCCACACAAACTGCAGGCTGCTGTTCTATGCACATTCAATAAATTAATGTGGCGAGAAACAGGAAGCATTTACAAAATATAATCAGTAATAATCCTGACCTTGAATTGGAACTTGACTGTTTTTTAGGGCAGGATGGGGAGGAGGTGGTAAATGAAAATTTAATGGTTGGCTTTCTGAAAATAAGCTATTGTAATAGTGCGAACAGCAATTAGTTTTAAGTGCATTACAAAAATTGATGTCATGTAGATTTTCCCCACTTAGCTGGGAGACTAATTTTACATGCTTCAAGTAATCAAATTTTAGAATGAAAATAAAGGTTTATTTTACTGATTTACTTTAAGAAATCACAATGTAGCAATACCATTTACAGAACATCAACATTATATGGATTTTTAAGTGAAAATATCTTTCACTGGGGCACAGTTTTTGCAGGTCCTTACAAAATCTATGTTAAAAGAAAATTCCCTTTCTCCTTGTTGATTCTATAAAGGTCAGCATTAACAATGTATCAAATGTCTTGTGTCCAAGCTTGTGCAGTAACCTTTAAAAGGAGTAAAGAAGGATTTTTTTTTTAACAAATGTAGATTCAGAGGTTTACTGCAGACAAATGCTAATACTGTCCACAAAACTGAAGTTTGGTTTTGCCTTTGAGGCAGCCAAGGGTATTTTCAATAACAGTTTCTTAATGTGCTCAATTGGTAAACTACATCAAAAGTGACAGTTTGTGTATGCATATAATTAAAATAAATGATTACTGGCAACACAAGCAGATACAACTACCAATTTCAAAAACTGGCACTTGTGTGGAATAATTCCATGCTTCTCTCTCAGATACAGAATTACCTATTGCAAAAGCGCAATCTAAAGGAAGAAGCCTTTACGTTCAAAAAATTTAGAAGTTAGTCTAATTCCATGTTATTCACTTTTGTGAGATAAAGTGCCTTAAAAGGGCAAGTGTTTTTTTTTGGCTTTGTAATTTGTGAAGCTTTTGAGTAAAAATGCAGTTTATTTAGAGATTACCAGCTAAGGGATTAACTCATCTGCCACCTTATTAAACAGCAAATGCATTTGCATTATGATAAGTTTAGATCAGAGGTGTTAAATATACAGTCAGTGGACATCATTCAGACCTTGTCATTTTGTCTGCCATGTTCACTAGTGTGATATGAAAACTATTTTCTGCAGCTAACATTTCATGATTTTGTTCCTTTTCATGTGTCACCTCATCAGCAGATGTTTATTTACAGCCACACTGCTGGCAAGAAGGTCTTTTATGTCTACAGAGAACCTCTGTGCCCATATATATGGTTGCTCATTTAACATGGTGGAATCAGAAGTAATCTGCTCCTGTTTGTAAAATGTTTCAGGCAGCACAATACATTAATATTTTGGAAAGCTATTTAAAGAGTGGTAAGAGGTGAACATGTTATGAGTTTGCAAATCATGTAGGGGATGTTTTCTCTCCAAGCAGGTTCATAGAATTAATCTAAGTGAACCGTATCTTTTGCAGTCCAGAAGATGTATTTTGTTTCGATGGTAATAAGGTAATTATCTGAAGTCCGTGAGGGACCATAGGCATGTCTCGCTGTTAGAGGGAGACAAGTGTTCCTATAGTTTGAGGGACACCAGTCTGTATCAAGCATGGGACAAGGTAAGGTGGAACTGGCCTTTATGAACTGTTCATCATAATTAATCATGATCTGAATTTGAATAGCTGCACTTATTTGCAGCAGTCTACTTGCTGGTTATATAACAAACCAGAATTTATAAATGGAAGAGCTAAAAATATGCATTTATAATAAAATCTTGAAGTATAGCTGAAAAGACTATGGTCAACTTACTTAAGTGTGAACTTAGCAACAAAAAAAATCCATAAATTTTAAGATGTTCCTTTTCAAAGGAAGTTCTTTAAATGACCAACTCTTCAAGCTTGATTTTGATGGGAAGGTCAGGATTGGGAAACCGCCAGACCTGTCTCTCTCTGTGCAGGTTGGGAATATTTACAACGTTTCATACAGGCAGGTGGGGCTGTGATGAGACAGGCCCATCCACTAGAAGTAGTTCAGGGGCAGAGCTGAATCCTGCAGGAGGAGGAGCACATCGTGTTATAGGTGCATGATAAGAGCAAGCCTGGAAGCTGTACTGCTGTAAAGGTGGGGTGGGGGTGGGGGAGATGCTGGAGGTCACGTGAAGACTTGTGGCAAGAGACACCAGTCACCTGAGTAAGAACTATAATTGTTGGCCAAAAGGTTAGTTATACTGGAAGAGATGGTCTTCTGTGGGACACCAAAGCATTAATGCTGACTATTGAACAGGTCAATGCCACAGTCATTAAAATGTGGTTAAAGCTTCACAATGGGATGGGCTTCAGATTAGTATGACAGGGCGGTGCAACATCGAGGGCCGAAGGGCCTGTACTGCACTGTAATGTTCTATGTTCTATTAACCCCAGCCATGCACAGTTCCAGTCGACCCTAACAGTCTGAAATTGAGAAGGTAGGACATAGGAGCCAAGGTAGGCCTGTCAGCCCATCTAGGTAAAAACAATGACTGCAGATGCTGGAAACCAGAGTTTAGATTAGAGTGGTGCTGGAAAAGCACAGCAATTCAGGCAGCATCCGAGGAGCAGTAAAATTTAGCCTGTTCCATCATTCACATGGATTGTGGTTGATGATCTACGTTGATGCTATTTTGTAGGAACTTAGGTGACAGGAAGTGAGATCTGCATAACTGCTCAGGGGCTGATATCCAGACTTTGTGCAGCCATAGCTGTTTCACTTACCTGCAATATATCTTCTATATGTACCCAAATCTGTTCTGCCGTTACCCTCCCTCCTGCCAAATATATTCGCTGATTGCCTGAGAGGCAACAAGCCAATAATGGCATCTGCACTCAGGAATAAACCATGCAACTCTGGCAGGGAAACAATCAAACATGATCCCACCCAGCGTTTGTGCTGCCCCCTACTTCCATCAGCACCATCGTCACCTGTTGCCTCCTGCCGCCAATTGATATTGAGGTCCCTGCATGTGAATGGACACAGGTTAAAAATTAGGCCCCATGAAGCAAGACTCCAGGTTTGTTCATGTGCTTTTCTATCACTGTCATTGCCAAAATGTCACAGAGAAGGCTCCCCTTCCTCAGAGAGTCGGGGACGCTCACCAGCCCAGCTTTGTGACCAGGATCTGAAGCTCTTGCAAAGCCAGAAGAGTATATTATACCAAAGAGAAAGTTGGAAATCTCTGGGCATCACAAAGAGAGAATAGTCCAAAATAGTAGTAGGGGAGTCTTGATGCTCTTGGTTAGGGAGCTGAAGATGGCTCCTATAACGCGCTGTACTCTGTCAAGGGGAAATTGTTTGGCAGAGGCAAATGCTTGTCTGATGGGTGACTGCTGCGTGATACATCAGTGGAGCATACTTGGTGGAATGGAGTGTTCCAGTCAGCTGATAATTTCTGCCTTGTCAGTGGTGGACTATCTTCTGGGAGTCAGGAGGTGAGTTATTCATTGCTGAGTTCTCAGTCTCTAACTTGGTCTTATGACCGGAGAATTTAAATACTTGGTCTAGATATGTTTTTGATTAATGGCAGAGCCCCCAGGATGTTGATAGCAGGGCATTCATCAATGAGAATGTTTTTGAGCATCAGAAGGAAATGTTTAGATTCCTTGTTTTTGGGCATGGTCAGTGTTTAGCACTGCCACTGATCAGTTCAAAGTTGAATGTTGCACAGGTCTTAAGATTTATGGGAACATACTGATTTAGTATCTGAGGAATTGCAAATAGCACTGATCTTTAAATCATCCGTGAATATTTTCACTTCTGCCCTTTAAAGCAATGGAAGATGGTTGGATTAAAAAACTACCCAGAGGAACACCTGCACTGATGTTTTGGGACTGAAATAATTTACATTCAAGAACCACAATCATCATCCTTTATTTTATGTGCAACTTCAACCATTAGAAAAACCCTCCCCACATCCTCTGATTCCCATTAACTTCAATCTTGCGAGGGTGCATTGATATCAAAAGCAGTCACTCTCACCTCCCTTCAGGGATTCAGCTCTACTGTCCATATTTGGACCAAGGTTGTGATAAGGACTCGAGCACTGGGTCCACGATGTTGCTTTTATTGGGATAGCTTGTCAATGGTCACTGATGGTTCTGGAGCAAAAGTACACAGTACTCCAGCTGGGATGATCTCAGGGCCCATAGCATTTGAAGTAACCAGCGTTTTCACTCATTTCTTATTATCACATGGAAGCTATTTAATTTGTAGAAGAAAATGCTGGGTATCTCAGGAGGAGGCCCACATTGCACTCGAGCTGAAGATGAATGCAAATGCTTTAATCTTGTCTTTTGCACTGATATTCTGGCTTCACAATCTTTCAGGACCAATTTGAGGAACCTCTTCTTCCTGTGAGTTGTTTAATTGTCCACCAGCATTCACAACTAGACGAGGTGGGACTGCAGAGCTTGGATTTGATCCTGTGGTTGAGGGGTAGCTTAGCTCTATCTACCACTTGCTGCTTATCTTGTTTGCCATGCAATTAGTCGTGTGTTGTAGCTTCACCAGGTTGAACTCATTTTCAGGTATTCTTGGTACTGCTCCTGGCATGTCTTCCTGCACTCTTCATTGAACCAGGCTTGATCTCCTGGCGTGTTTGCAATGGTGGAATGAAGGACATGCCGGGCTTCACAGTTACAGATTGTGATTGAATTCAGTTTTACTGTTGTTGCTGGCCCACAATGTTTCATACAAAGACTGGACTTGATCTCCAAAAGGCAGCTTCACTGGGCAATCATAAGGAGTAGGAGCAGACCCCCATTTGGCCACTTGAGCCTTTCCACAATTCAATATAATCACATCTGATCTTTTTGTGACTTAATTCTTTTTGTGCTGCCATCCATACCCCTGAACTCCCTTCTTTTTATACGTGGGTATCGCTGGTTGGGCCAGGACTTTTTGCCCATCCTTAGTTGCCCTTGGGGAGGTGGTGGTGAGCTGCATTCTTGAACCGCTGTAGTCCACTTGCTGTAGACTGATCCACATTGCCTTTAGGGAGGAAATTTCAGGATTTTGACCCATTCACACTGAAGGAATGGCGATATATTTCCAAACCAGGATGGTGAGTGGCTTGGGAGGGGATGTTACAGGGGGTGGTATTCTCATGTATTTACTGCCCTTGCTGCCAGGTAACTGCTCTGACTTTCATGGCCAATTATTGCCAACTGTTTTCTTGGGCAAGGAGAGGAAAGTTCGAAGTGGTGTAGAAACGAGATGAGTTGGGCTAATAATGACATGTCCATGCATAGAACTGAGATAATTGCGAGTCATTAACAAGATTCAGAACTGTCCAACTACTACTAAAGGGAAAATTAGAATTTTTTTTCTCGATGTCAAGAATCTGTGTTAGCATGGACAGAACTAACTAACAGGAAGCAAAGAGTGGGGATAAATGAGTGCTTTTCTAGTTGGCAATCAGTGACTGTTCATGCACCTCAGGGATCAGTGTTGGGACCACAATTATTCACAACTTGCATGGATGATTTGGAGTTGGGACTATGTGTAGTGTGTCAAGGTTTGCAGATGACACTAAGATGAGTGGTAAAGCAAAATGTGCAGAGGACTGTGAAAGTTTGCAGAGGAATATAGTTGAAGTGAGTGGGCAAAGGTCTGACAGATGGAGTACCAATGTTACTACATGGGAAGTCATCCATTTTGGTTGGAATTACTGTGAAAAGAGCTACTATTTAAATGGTATGCAATTGCAGCACACTGCTATGCACAGGGACGTGGGTGTTCGTGTGCATGAATCACAGAAGGTTGTTCTGCAGGTGCAGCAGGTAATTAATAAGGCAAATGGAATGTTATCCTCCATTGGTAAAGGAATTAACTTTAAAAATAGAAAGGTAATGTTGCAGCTGTGTAGGGTACTGGTGAGGCCACACCCGGAGTATTGCATGCAATTTTGGTCTCAATACTTGAGAAAGGGTGTACTGGCTGCTCTGATCAGATCACGGAACACCTGGATCCAATTCTCATAATGAAGACAAAATGGAATTATTCAAATGATGGAAACATGGTTGGTAATGAGGCTGATAGCTCATGTCACGGGATTTGGAAATGAGGCAAGAGTGGAGAAATTGAAGGCCTGAACTTTAGCCCAGAGGCTCTTTCAGTGTTGGGCATGGATGAGGGGATGTTTTTCAGGCTAGATCTCGGGGCCTAATAATTTGTTTAACCTGCTGGACAGCTTTACAATATTATCTTGCAGGTGCCCCACCAGCAGGCCTGTTTATGAGAGATGTCCACAGCACAAGGCTGTGGACCAAACTGCACTGAGAGCAATTTGGTCTATTGGAGATATTATAAGACCATATGATGTAGGAGCAGAAGAAGTTCATTCAGCCCTTCAATTCTGCTCCACTGTTCAATGAGATCACAGCTGATCTAATATCTCTTAACTCCAATTTCCCAGTGACCTTTGATTCCTTTACTGATTAAAATTTGTTTACCTCAGCTTTGAATATAATTAACTGAGCCTCTACAACCCTCTGTGATAAAGAATTCCACAGATTCCCTACCTTCTGAGAGAAGAAATTCCTCCTCATTTCTGTCCTAATTGGGCAACCCCTTATTCTGAGATTAGGCCCTCTGGTCCTAGACTCTGCCACAAGGGGAAACAAGCTGTCAATTCTCCTCAGAATTCTATATCTTTCAATAGAGTGGCCTCCTGTTCTTCGAAATTCCATTAAGTATAGGCTCAACCAACTCAACCATAGCCAATTCTTTGCCCACTTCTGTAAACTGTTTATATTCCTCTGCAGAGAAACAGGCAAAGATTGTGAGGGATTAGGGATTCTAATTGTGCTGGTGGCAGAAGCATTGAGGAGGAAACAGTGGTCAGAAGGTGGCTTTGAGGGTCTAAAACAAAAACAAAGTGCTGGAAAAGCTCAGCAGATCCCGCAGCATCTCTGGTGAAACAGAGTTAATGCTTCAAGTCCAGTATAACTCTTCCCAAGCACTTTGCTTTTATTTCAGATTTTGAGCATCTGCAATTTTTTTCATCTTAATGACTCTGAGGGTCATTGGGGAAATCAAGCAGATTGACAGAGGACACCCATGAGGTTTGTTTTAAAAACATAGCCAAGGTAGTTAAGGAAATAGAATGACTAATTATAGGCTAGTACCTAAGCTAAACAACAAAAGTAGAAAAAGGGATTACAGTCATAAAGTCATGGAGAAATAAAGCATGGAAACAGACCCTTCAGTCCAACTCATCCACGCCAGATCAGATATCCACACCCAATCTAGTCCCATATCCCTCTAAACTCTTCTTATTCATATACCCATCCAAATGCCTTTTAAATGCTGCAATTGTACTAGCCTCCACCACTTCCTCTGGTGGCTCATTCCATATATTAACCACCCTCTGCATGAAAAAGTTGCCCCTTGGGACCTTTTTATATCTTTCCCCTCTCACCCTAAACCCAAGAGGATTCTGGGTAATCCAAAATGGAGGATGGGAAAAAAATGTGGCTGTAAGAGCTGTTCTCTTTTTGAGGTATTTTAGGTTTGGAGGTGATTTCCTCGAATTCCAGGAACAGCAATTATTGTTTTATATGCTGTTTCATTGTTTTGGATTAAACTAGTGAAAAGTAGGTTTATGGTTAATATCAGGAAGTTGTCCTTCACACAAAGTGGCCAGTACATGGAAAGGATGGTCTGATAGGAGGCGACTGTCAAATATCCTGGAATCATTTAAAACAAATCATTTCAAAGGAGGGGCCATTTTAGAATCATTTTGGCTGGATGAACTAAAGTGGGCCAAATGGATTTCTAAATGACCTTATGATCCTGCAAAACTGACAACAGAACAACAAATTCCATAATCACTGAATCAATAAAAGAGATGAAAGTCCAATTTTCCACAACATGTGAAGCTATATTTCTTATTGATTCCTTTCTTCAGATTCAAGGATATGAAAGAGTCTCTTTTCTTTTCACTCGAATCGCATAAATGAAAAGGTGGGCACTTTTCGAAAATGGAGATCCATTCAGTCAATGAAGAGTTGCTGATTTTTGTACATAGTATTTCAAAAGTACAAGAGAAATAGTTCTTGTCATTAAATCTGATGTTCCTGTAGTTTAGAGAGTCAATTGTGAGTGGGAATGAGCTTTCTTTGTTATGCTTAATGGCAGCAGGTTGGGTGCCTTTTATTGTGCCTATTCAATTTTCTTAGAGCAAGCATTAGACTATTAAGTCCATCAGTTTGTATTGTTTGATTTCTCACTATCTAAAGGTCATTCAGCTCTTGTAATAAGCACCTTGATGTTCTTGCTGAATGGTGAAACATTTTAGGTTGAATGTGGCCACCTGTTCTAATCTCATTATGATTGTAAAAACATAAAAGGACACAGAGGAAAAAAAGTATCAGCCCAATTAGCTCGTTCTATCTTTTGAATTCTGAGCACAACTCTCATCCTCAGCTTTTCACAGCAAACCCCTGTTCCCTATGTCCTATGAAAGCAAGGGCAGAACTGTGCAGGGGTGGAGCGATGTGGGGCTATGGCAGGCTTTGCGGTAGAATCAGATGAGAGGACTTGTGAGGGCTACCTCAGTGCCTGAGGCAAATACAGTCATAGGATGGGTTCATCGTTCATTAAGGAGGGTGCAAGCATGGTGGAAACTGGGCGATTCCTGTCCATAGGGATGGAGGTGTCAAGGCTGTTGGGGGGAGGGGGGGGTTGTTGGTGGTGGCAGAGAATAATAGGTATTTTGGAGAGGTAGACGCAATGATGGTAATGGGAGGGATGACAAGGTGTATGAGGATAAAGGTCAAACAGCTTTGGAAGGCGTGGTGGGCAATGGAGGGTGGTTTATTGACAGTAGCCATCCCTGGAGGAAGCAGAGGAGCATCATTGTGGTGCAATGTTGGAGATCAGGGGCAGAGAGAATAGTAGGAAGCAAATTTCAAAGTGGTGGGATTCCACATGAGGGCGATGAGTGGAAATGGGCAGGTGGGATCCAGCGAGGTAAAATGCTTCGATCAGAGTCGTGTGGAGCAGGTGATGGGGCTGCTAAAAATGAGGTTCTGGGACTGGCCTGGGAGGGCCCAGGGTATAACCTAGCAAGAGCATCCTGGGTGTTGTGCTCTGCAAAATTGGAGCAGATAATCAACTGGGGAAGCAAGAACAGCTTTTCAGGAGGAACAAGTGGACATTTGGAGGAAGGAAATAAATGTACTGTAGCCAGATTTGCTGGTGACACCAAAATAGGCAGATATGCAAGTTGTGAGAGGGATAAAAAGAGATTACAGAGAAATAATGATAGATTATGTAAATAGGCAATAAGCTTGTAAATAGAGTATAATATGAGAAAATGTGAAGTTGTTCATTTTGAAAGGGAAAGCAAAAGAACAGAATATTATTTAAATGGAAAAAGATTGCAGAAAGCTGTAACACAAAGGGACTTGGGGATTCTTATACACAAAACACAGAAAGCTAGCAGGCAGGTGCAGCAGGTAATCAGGAAGGCTGAATGTTGGCCCTTATTTTAAGGAGATTGGAGTAAAGCAGTAGGGAAGTCTTACTGCAGCTGTACAAGGTGAGACCACATCTGGAGCACTGTGAGCAGTTTTGGTCCCCTTATCTACAGAAGGATATTATTTCATTGGAGGCAGTTAGAGAAGGTTCACTAGATGATCCCTGGTATTGAAGAACTATGTGCATAAACTGGTTGGTACTCTCTTGATTGGAATTTAGAAAAATCGGAAGTGTTTGCAATGAAACATATAGGTTTCTTCAAGAGCTTGTCAGGGTAAATGGTGAGGGGATGTTTCCCCTCATGGGAGAGTTCTAGGACCAGAGGGCATGGCCTTGGAATAAAGAATGCCAATTTAAGACTGAGAGGTGGAGGAATTGCTTCTTTCAGAAGATGATGAATCGGTGGAACGCTTTGCCAAGTACAGCATGGGGACAGGTCTTGAATATATATCAGGCTGAGACAAATAGATTCATGATTAGTAGGGGGATCAGGGTTAAGGGAAAAAGGCATGAAAGTGGATGTGAGGAACGTCAAATCAGCCAGGGGGTGAAATTGTCCTTATGTGGAGATGTACCTCACCAGACTTCTCACACGATGCAACCCCACATTCCACCACAGTTCACGTCGCAAACCCCTGTCAGGTACTATGCTTTGTCAAATTTTAGAAAAACTTAGCCAGCTACCAGGCTGATGTCTGAACCTAGGACCTGATGTATGACCGATCTGTAGTCTTCAGACTGCTTGCACTTGACTTGTAGGATTGAGCATGGCCAATACCATCTCCTGTAATCAGACAAGCCCATTGGCTGACTGGCAGCTAATAAAATGTGGTTTTCTATAATGCTAGCCCATGTTACACATACAACAGTGACTCAAATTCTTGTAGAGACAGATATGTGGAATTATATTCACAACTAACCATGTACACTAATAAGACATCCCAGACTTACCTATAGTCTGGCTTCTGTGTTTACTTTGCTACTTTACATTATATATGTAGTTACCTGGCTAGCTAACTGATTGACTGCTACACTAACTAACTCACTGACCAACTGACAGCATAGAAAGTAAAATGGGAGACCTTTTATATGAAAAGATCACATGTTGAGATGTCATCTAGCCACATTAAAGGTCCAGTGCTTTCATGAGATCTGTGTAATAAGAGAAGATTGACTGTTCACTGCTCTTCATCATCATAAGCTGCTTGCCTCTCCACCTGCGGAAAACCACAAGCTAAACCCCAAGATTGGTGACCTGTCACTCGATGCTCAACTCAGTGTGCATTCAGAAAGCAAGGTGAAATAGAGAGAGGCTGGCAGCTTCCACATAAGCACAAAGTGAGTGAATACTAAGAAAACAAGCCAAGGGTGATGAAATACAGTTATCTATGTCAGGACAAAACCATTCCTGCACAGATGAATGAGATACAAGGTTGTCACTGTGTGAAAGCTGCAAGTCATAAGCTTCATCAGCTCCAAAGCAAAATGTTGAACGTGTAAGGACCATGTTTTTTTGTGTGTGTGTCTTTAAAACCTGTGGACTGAAATGAGAAAGAACTGTTCTGTTTTTTTTAAAACAGGGATTTACCAGGCTGGCTGCATAATCACAGAACAAGGAATTCAATACCTGTTACAAACTCTGTTCTTTTGTGGCTGAGTGTCCCTGTAATCATGAGCTGAGGAGCTATTTGCAAATAGAGCTGATTGGTTCTCAGCTGACTGAGCAGGTTTGATCTGGAAACAAGGTACAGAGACACAGACACAGACACAGACACAGAAGGGTGTGCTATTGTTCTCCTCAGCAGAAGCTGCCTGTTCTCTGCTGTAATCAGCTGTTTACATTTAAAAAAGAAAAGCCAGTTACTTTTCCTGCAGTTGTTGAGAACTGGTACTTTTTAATTGATAAATAAGAAACTGTTACTAAGTGAATCCATTATTCTATACTTCTTACAAACCACTGGATGCTTCCTGAGAAAGACAACTGAACAGCAAAGGCCTGACTCGCTAAAGAAAGATTATCTCAAAACTGGGTAGTAAACTGGGTTCCTGTGACAGAATCCTACAGTATAAAAGCAGATCATTCAGCCCATCGAGTCCACACCAACCCTCTGAACAGCATTCCACCCAGACCTCACATTTAATGTTTGAGAGGAAACTGAGGAAATTAAGGAGAAAGACAATTAATGACAATGCAACAGCCTATGACAATGTGACAATGACCTAGATTACCAGAGATCAAACTGGCCACCCAAGGTGTATGATAGAATCTCGTGAAAGTCCTCAAATACTGACCAGGAGTGGTCCATGAATTTGAACTTCCAATGGCTAATCCTCTGCTCCCCCCGTTGTGGGAGTGGTAGGTGAGGACCAACGATGCTCTCCACCGCATCTCCTCCACTTCCCGATCCTCTGCCCTTGAGCCCGCCCCTCCAATCACCATCAGGACAGAACCCCACTGGTCCTCACCTACCACCCCACCAACCTCCATATACAGCGTATCATCCGTCATCATTTCCGCCACCTCCAAACGGACCCCACCACCAGGGATATATTTCCCTCCCCTCCCCTATCAGCGTTCCAAAAAGACCACTCCCTCCGTGACTCCCTCATCAGGTCCACACCCCCCACCACTCCCCCCAACCTCCACTCCCGGCACCTTCCCCTGCAACCGCAAGAAATGCAAAACTTGCGCCCACACCTCCCCCCTTACTTCCATCCAAGGCCCCAAGGGATCCTTCCATATCCATCACAAATTTACCTGCACCTCCACACACATCATTTACTGCATCCGCTGCACCCGATGTGGCCTCCTCTATATTGGGGAGACAGACCGCCTACTTGCAGAACTTTTCAGAGAACACCTCTGGGACACCTAGACCAACCAATCCAACCACCCCGTGGCTCAATACTTCAACTCCCCCTCCCACTCCACCAAGGACGTGCAGGCGCTTGGACTCCTCCATGGCCAGACCATAGCAACACGACGGCTAGAGGAAGAGCACCTCATCTTCCGCCTGGGAACCCTCCAACCACAAGGGATGAACTCAGATTTCTCCAGTTTCCTCATTTCCCCTCCCCACCTTGTCTCAGTCCCAACCCTCGAACTCAGCACTGCCTTCCTAACCTGCAATCTTCTACCTGACCTCTCCGCCGCCACTCCCATACCAGACTATCACCCTCACCTTATCACCCTCACCTTAACCTCCTTCCACCTATCGCATTTCCAATGCCCCTCCCCAAGTCCCTCCTCCCTACCTTTTCTTTTAGCCTGCTTGGCACACTTTCTTCATTCCTGAAGAAGGGCTCATGCCCGAAATGTCGATTCTCCTGCTCCTTGGATGCTGCCTGACCTGCTGCCCTTTTCCAGCAACACATTTTCAGCTCCCATTAATCAGACCCAACTTACTTTTCACAATGGCTAAGATTCCCAACTCTCACCTTCTAAAGCATCCCCCTTCCCAACGAATCCTTTTCTCCATGATGTGACCAGACTAGCCCTCAGCACCTGACCCCCTCTGACCTCCCCTCCAATTCTCTGTCTCTCCTCATGACACCCATTCCCCGCAACCCAATCTGACCAGCTTTTACCTTTCTACCCCAAATCAACTCACCAACCCAAACTGTCTATCCCACTCCAACTTTCCAATCGAATTGAACTAGCTCCCATTAGAGGACTTGCTTAATCCTCTCTCCACCCACCCACTGACTCTCGAAACTCTACACAACTCTTCACACATAAACACCAAACCACTGAAAAGCTTTAAACACTTACTAGAATACAACGTCTAGGACCGTAGAAAGGGGGCCTTGGCTCTGTGCAGCTTTCATTCGTCATTATCCCAAGGCTAAATGCCTGAAATGTTAGATCCTGTTTTGAATATTTTGTTAGAAATATCATTTACAGTTAAGCGGGTGGATTTTGTCCAGACAGTGTCAAAAACAGAGGTTCAGAAACTTTGCAATGCCCTTGTACCTGCTTTATGATGTAATGAAAGGAGTCGGGAAGGACCTTAACATTTCACATACTCATAGGTAAACATGAAGTGAGGGGGGGGCTTATCTTTTAGTCCTGTAAAACAAGAAATATTTCAAATGACAGGGATCGCGGTTCACTGCTACCACTTCTTCCACCATCCCCATCACTTCTCATTCCCCTCTCTGCTTTTGGTCAGCTCTGGCCAGGTGAGTGACAAGTACAGATCCCCTTTCGAGACTGGCAATGAAACCAAGGCAAAAGCCTCTGGAGCAAAAATAATTTTTAAAAATCTAACTAAAGTTTTATTATTTCTGTAGCAAAGTTTCCACTGCTTTCTATTCTAGCCTCTTTGAGATGGAGACATATATTCCATCAAGCTTTTTAAATTATATTTTTGTGCCTTCTAATAATTTCTGCACTTGGACCAATAAATCTTTCTGCTGTTCCACAGTTCCCCACATTTAGAAAATGCTTGGATCAGTGTTTCTTAGATCTCACACTAATTCCCACACTTGTACTCCGGCTGCCATATTTTAGCCCACTCACTTCAAAGATTTTTTTTTCTTATTTTCAGAAATATACTTTATTCAGAAAAATATCTCTATTTACGTACATAAGTCACTAAAGCAGTTTGGTTCTGTACAATAGCATATGAAGAAGCAAACAAACATTGGACTTTGATGTAATAGCAAACAAATCAAAGGCATTTCTTACCTGTACAAGATTACATTTACATGTATTTGAGGCTTTGGGAGGGTCTGATAACTGAACGGACCACCATTTAACTTTGACCACCTTACATGGTGGTCTTTACCCACTATGGCTTGACAGCAGCTGCCTCAAGCTTTAATCGCATCACTCAGCACGTAGTCCTGGACCTTGGAATGTGCCAGTATACAGCACTTGGTCAAGGTCAACTCTTTGCTCTGGAAGAGGAGAACGTGAGCACTGCAGATGCTGGAAAAGCCAGAGTTGAAAAGGGTGGTGCTGGTAAAGCAAAGGAATGAAGGGCTTATGGCTGAAACGTCGACTCTCCTGCTCCTCGGATGCTGTCTGACCTGCTGTACTTTCCCAATGCCACCCTTTTCAACTCTTTGCTCTGGAAGACCAACATATTTTGGGTAGATCAAAGAGTGGCTTTCACAGAGTCGATGATCCTCCATTTGCATCTTTCTGCTCCCATCTGGAGCAGTATATGATGAAATGGGATTCTTTGAACTGCCTGTTGCAAATGTTTTTGACCCAAAAGTTCATTTCTGTTTCTCGCTCCATAGATGCTGTTAGTATTTTCAGCATCTTGTTTTCAGACTTCCAGCATCAAATTTCCAGCAATTTGTAAGTTTTCCAACATTTTGGTCAATCCCTTTTGTGTTTCGGATATTTCCTCATTGGTGTTACAAAAAAATTAGCATGAGCACTGGGTGCCCTTGGAGCTCCAACCTGTGCAGAAACCTGCATGCTGAACAATGCAATGATTTGAACTGTCCTAGCCACAATGCACTTCAGTTTTAAGCAATGAAGGCAAATATTCAGTGGTGCTCGCATTTATAATATTGTCTGCATCCGGGGGGGTCCAAGCCACAATAGCACTGGCTAGATCATTTGTATAAGCATGCTGTCTGAATTTGATTTGCTATCTGCTTTGAATTGAATCAGCATGAATTACTGTGTTCCCTGCTACCGTTTTATCCAATTTTAATCCCCTTAAGTTTATTTTATTTTCTTTGATCTCCATAGAACACAAGATATCCCTCTTGGCTATATCATTATTATCAACACAATCCTTTTGCAGAAAACAGACCTGCGTCCTGCTGAGATGGCCACCTTTCATTAGTAAGTACACCTGTTTCACAGCGCAATATATCCCGATTGATGTCCTGTTGTTTTTATAAGGTTCAGTGGAGGCTCATCAATGTTGTTGCATTATCAAGATCAAATTATTTTCATATCGTCAATGTATTGATGTGTCTTCTATTATCATGTACCTTTCCACAATTAAATAGGGCAGAGAACTCCATGTTGATGTTGCCCCACCCAACTGTATTGAACTTTGCTGACAGAGTGCAATTTTATTGCATTGCCTGAAGCATATCTACACAGTGTGCGCACAGCGGAAGCCACATGTTTGCTATCGCCATGGATATTCATCGAGTTTTAAAGGCCAGGGCTCTGTCAAATACCTTTGTAGTACACAGTGATTTTGAAAATAGACACAACTGAAGCATGTACGCATTCTAATAGCAATTCCTGGCAGGAGTGACATTGTGCTAGATTGTTTTATCAGTGGTATGCATGTTTCTTTACCATCTCAGTACTTACATACTGCTGTGGCATTTTGAGAAGTGTTTTTGGATGATGCTGAGTTGTCAATATTGCAGTGGTTCGTATTTTATTTTTAACCAGTGAGCGAGCATCAGGAATGTCAAGTCAGAGGGAACAATCACAACAACGAAAATGAGGATGCACAGACCTGTCTCAAAATGGGTGTCTGAGACTGATCAGAAATTGGGCCCTCAAACTTCAGTGATAATCCATGAATAACTGAGTAACTGGTGGACCCTCCAAAAAGTAACTGTGCATTGAAGGCAACAAAGACACTGGCATCTGCAAGGTAGTAGGACCTGGGAAGTTTGTGGAAGTGGTAGGGGAGTTGGGGATATGGAGATTTTACATAGAAAAAACGAGTGGGAGTGAAAGAAGGGGAAGGGACTATGGAAAAAGTTCTTGGAATGTTCGATTCCTAATTATGTAAGCAGGCGGCTGAAGAATCATGAGTAATTCAAACCAGCCCATCAAAAATATATTTTCCCAAAGACTACTTAAAGTACTGTTTGGCCTGTAACTTTACATGTGCAAGAAGCCTGCTTTAGGAAATGGCTTTGATGAGTTTAGCAATGGCCTAAAGTGACACATGCAGATTGAGTGTGAATTATCCCATTGCTCTGAGAGTTTAATGGTGCATCCTGGAGGCTGCTTAATATTTTAGGGACGTATTCGTTCACTGTCAGAATTCAGATCTGAACCAGTTCCTGAGAATAACAGTGTACTTGTTTCATTTGTGGACTGCGGGCGTTCATTGCTCAACTCCAATTGTCCTTGAGGAAATAATGGCAATTTGTCCCCTTGAACTGTTGAGTAGCCCGATGAGCTGTTAGGGAGTCCCATGGTATTGATCCAGTGACCGTGAAGGAAAGCTTGTGGCAAGGAGGGGAACATCCATCCACCAAGACACCCATTGTCTTCTAATTAATAATGGTCTTGAGTTTGGGAGGTGCTGTCAAAAGAACCTTTGCAAGTTGCTTCAAAGTATCTTGTAGTTGTCACATACTATTGCTACTGGGCATCAGTGATGAAGGCAGTAAATACTGAAAGTGGTGGCTCGGGTGCAAATCAAGTAGGCTGCTTTGTCCTGAATGATGTCGAACTTCTTGGATGTTATTTGAGCTATACCTATCCAGACAAGTGCAGAATATTCTATCACACTCCTGACTTGTGTCTGTCCTCTATCTGAAAGACACTAAAGATTCAGAAAGTTAGTTAATTGAGGATTCCAAGCCTCTGACCTGTTCTGAAAATAACAGCCTTTATATAGCTGGTCTAGTTAAACATTTGATCACTGATAACCCACAGGATGTTGGTGACGTATTCACTGATTGAAATGCAATGAATGTCAAGGTGAGATGTTTTGATTTTTTTATTGTTGAGTGTGTATTGCCTGGCAATCATGTGGCACTAATGTCACGTTGTGACTTAACAACAAAAGCCTGAATGGTGCTCAGGTCTGGCTGCAATCCAGACATGGATTGCTTCATGATCCAAGGAGTTCCAAAAAGTACAGAACAGCACGAAATCATCAGCAAATATCCCCAACTTCTGAAGTTACTTTGATGGAAAGGTCACCAAAAAAGCTGCTGAAGATGGTTAGATCGAGAACGCTAGCAACATTTGGAAGCATCTTTCAAACATCCAGCTCTTTAATTTTAGAATCACTTTTAACTTTGTTTCTAAAAATAAAATTCAGGTAATTGTTATATACGGGTTTTTTTTGTTTTACGCAAGACAGATGAAAACATCCAGGAGAGAATTTAGCAACTTTTCAAATTTAAAGCACAAGTTTCTTTCTAATAACAAGTTATTTTTGAGTTAAGTGAAGAAAACCTGGTGAAATTATCTTTTGACATAGATAGCTGTAATAAAGAGAAACAACTGATTATTTTGGTGATTAAGTGAGACACTTTTGGTATATGCATATACAAGTAGGGTTCGATTTTCTGCACAATCCTCCTATCTGAGTCACACCGCAAGCCTCAGTATCACATACATTATGTGCACTCAGTGGCTTACATGAGTTGTGCAACTTTGTGTTATAAGTAAATAATACAAATTGAATGGCATGGACTCAGTATACTTGCAAAGCCCAGTTACATTTATTAACAGCTTAGACTACAACTTATAGTTATTGTTCCTGATGAGGGGCTTATGCTCGAAATGTCGAATTCTCTATTCCTGAGATGCTGCCTAACCTGCTGTGCTTTGACCAGCAACACATTTGCAACTTATAGTTATAGTTAACTATGAATGCATCTAGGTATATCACATAGGAGAAAGTGAGGACTTCAGATGCTGGAGATCAGAGTCGAGAGTGTGATGCTGGAAAAGCTCAGCAGGTCAGGCAGCATCCAAGGAGCAGGAGAATTGATGTTTTGGGCATAAGCTCTTCATCAGGAATCATTTCATTCCTTTGCATGAAAAAGTTCCCTTTTAAATTTTTTCCCTCTCACCCTAAACCTATACCCTCCAGTTCTGAACTCCCCCACCCCAGGGAAAAGGCCTTGTCTATTTAACTTATCCATGCCCCTCATGATTTTATAAAGCTCTATGAAGTCACCCCTCAGCCTCTGACATTCCAGGGAAAATAGCCCCAACCTATTCAGCTTCTCCCTATAGCTCAAATCCTCCAAACCTGACAACATCCTTGTACACCTTTTCTGAACCCTTTCAAGTTTCACAACATCCTTCCAATAGGAAGGGGACCAGAAGTGTACACTGTATTCCAAAAGTGGATTATCCAATGTCTTGTATAGCTGCAACATGAACTCCCGACTCTTATACTCAATGCTCTGACCAATAAAGGAAAGCAAATCAAATGCCTTCTCCACTATCCTATCTACCTGCAACTCCTCAGATACTGAAGCAGTCCATGTTCAAATGCAACAAGAGCAGGACACATTTCCAGGCAAAGTGGCAATTACATTCACACCATATGAGGACAGGCAATGCCCATCTCCAACAAGAGAGAATCTAACCATTACCTCTTGACATTCAATAGCATTACCATCACTGAATCACCCACTATCAAGATCCTGGGGGTTACCACTGACCATAACTGGCTTTATGAATACTGTGGCTAAAAGAGCAGGTCAGAGGTTAGGATTAATACAATGAGTAACTCACTTCCTGACTTCTGAAATCCTGACCACCACATACAAGGCACAAGTCAGGATTATGATTCAATACTTCCCACTTGCCCAGGTGGATACGTCTCCGCCAACCTTTAACAAGCTTGACATCACTGAGGACAAAGCAGTTCACTTGATTGGCACCACATGCCACAAATATTCACTCTCTACCTCACCAACGCTCAGTAACAGTGTACTATCTGCAATATGGACTGCTGAAATTCACCAAAGATCCTTAGACAGAACCTTCCAAACCCACAGCCACTGCCATCTACAAGGACAAGGGCAGGACACGGAAACACCACTATCTGCAAGTTCCTCTCTGAGCCACTCACCATCCTGACTTGGAACAATGTCCCTGTTCTTTCAGTCACTGGATCAAAATCTGAAACTTCCTTCCTCACAACAGTATTGTGGATCAAATTACGCCAAATAGACCACAGGGATTGAAGGCAGCTGCTCACCACCACCTTCTCAAAGGCAACTAGACAACCATGACAAAATGGCCAAGATGTGCAATGGGACAGGGTACCATATATAAAGTTCTTCATCCAACCCTCCTTTGAGGAAGGAGCATTTAAGATGGCTGAAGACGAGAATCATCACTGTGATGATGAAGAGACATGAATTGGCCAAATACCCATGAGAAAACTTTGATCTTCCTGGATGAGCACAATGGCAAACATATTGGGCTGCACAACTATTCTGCAGTGCCACAGGCTATAGTGTGAGCCCTTTCTGCACCAACACCACTTATCAGAGGATACAGCAGCAGGACATCCACTTGCACCAACCATTAGAATAAAGACAATCTCCTCTCTGCATATTCCAGCTGGGTGACACAATTTACAGAGTACACCATTAACACATGTCTGCATCCAGTGTTGGAAGAAACATCGGAGATCTCTGACACTTGGAGAACAAGCACTTGTTCAGCCTCATGCAGAAAGGTGTGCCTGTGTACTTGCCATGCTGCCTGGTCAACCTGTGCCGAGTGGGGCAGGGGAACATCAACCAGGTATGGAGTGTGGGATCTGCTTTATTGCTGCTGGCCGCTCCCTCATGTGAGCTTCTTGCTGTCTCTAATGGAAAGGCTAGTGGCTGCCTGGGAGACCAGGCTGCTGGGACATGCATTCAGACCTGCAGTTCCTCACTCTCGCCATGGGTGCTCAATACCAATTGCAATGTGAAAGGGTGGGGAGCAGTGAGGCATCCACTCCAAGGACCCTTTAGCTCACAAAGCCAAGGTGTGCAATAGGCATTCACAGAGAGGATGACTATCATGCTGGGTACGTTGGAAATTTCTTCCCAGAGCCTTCCTGAGGCATCCTGCCCATTCACCTTCTCTCTGCCAGCAATCACTTTGCCTCCAACAACTGAGGTCAAGGAGTTTCTATGACAGACAATCTGAGCAGGCCAAGGCCCTCAAGGCCAAAAGGATACACATCAAAATTTCCAATCAATCAGCAGGCTCACTCCACCCCAGCTGGAGATGTCAGGCCTGCACTAGCAAGAGAGTAACCTTCAAAGGTCATATCTCTGGCTTGGCTGGTCAATTATTGCACATAATTTGCATTTTTGGAAATGTATATTCACTTGCACAGTTCTAATCTCTGTTGTAGTCTTATTATCCCACCAGAAAGTCAAAGATATGAGCATTTTCAACTAATAAAAGGATGCGCTGCATTTCAATTCCATATCTTGGAACCTCTCTCATACTCAGCTAAGTGGATTACTATCCATCAGGAAACCATGCATATATATATAGAATCAAGGCACTGCAAATAAATTTCAGGAACACAGGGTCATGGTCAGGTCTATGGCAAGAGCCAGGTCCAGGTATTTGAATTGTGGACCCTGCACATACACCTTCTGGAGGCGATGGTAGTGTCTTCATTGGATCTGGGGTGGGGGGTGGGGACGGGGCATTCCCTCACACTTCTGAAGGGAACCCCACTTCTGAAGGTCTCAAAGCTGTGATATTTAATATTGTGAGGGTGGCCAAGGGCCAAATCACATCTCCATCTACGATAAGTACAGAGCTGAATGGAGGGGTATCCCTTTTCTCCTGTGAAGGGGACAAAGGCCCTTGAAAGAGATTGATCCAGTACGTAAGAGACAGCTCCCTGAATATCTAACATAAATCTACGATACCTAGACCAGTAGATTCACTGGTCTAGATATCGTAGATTTATGTTAGATTTAGTCACAATGATTTGAGAATTGAGGGAATGGAATCCTTTTCTGTTGCAAAAAGTTGCTGGTTTATGATGGGGTGCTCTGATTACTATATACGTTCAATTTCTCACACCTTGAACCTGCAGAAAGCTGAATGCTTTGGCTGCCTGATTACCCACTCAAAGGGGACGAGGTGAAGTATCTCCATTGTCTCCTGCAGCAGTTCCCACACAAGAAAAACTGTTGGACTAACCTCTGCTGTGCTTTATCCACTGTCAGGGATTCTGTCAGGGATGCCTTAACCCTGACAATCTTCCCCATAAAACACTGGGTTATGTCCTATCAGAGGTTGGTCTCACACCTTGCCAGGGTCCCAAGCAGAATGTGTTCTGTGTGATTCAGCATTATCGTGATTCTTGAAAGACTACTCCTAGCTACCAACATTGTAGATGTTTGGAGACATTTATTCTTTCTGGGTCACCATCTGGTCTAACATTGTCCCATCCCATTCCCATTAATTAACTGGACCTCACGTAAGGTGGCACAACAAAATCTCAAGGTAGGACACTTCAACTACACGGGGTCAATGCAGATTTCACCAGTTTCCCATTTACCCTCTCCCAACTGTATCCAGTCCCAACCTCCCAACTCAACACCGCCCTCTTAAACAGTCCTACCTGTCCATCTTCCTTCCCACCTATCTGCTCCACCTTCTTCTCTGATCTATCACCTTCTCCTGCACCTTCATTTACCTGTCACATTCCCAGCTACCTCCCCCACCCGATCCCACCTCCATCCCATTTCTCTCTCAGCCCCCTTTAGCCCACAAGCCTCATTCCTGAGGAAGGGCTTATGCCCAGAATGTCGACTCTCCTCACAAAGCAATGCTAACTATCTCTACTCAAGCTATGCTTTTTCAAGTAATCATAAATCCTGCCTCTCAGAATCCTCTCCAGTAATTTGCCCACCACCGACATAAGACTGACTGGGCTGTAATTCCCAGGGTTATCCTTATTTCCTTTCTTGAACAAGGAATAACATTTTCCACCCTCTAATCATCTGGTACTACTCCAGTGGACAGTGAGGTTGCAAAGATCATCGCCAAAGGCGTAGAAATCTCTTCCCTCACTTCCCACAGTAACTTTGTGTGTATCTTTGGCCCAGGAGACATATCTATCCTTGTGTTTTTCAAAAGTTTGAGCACATCCTCTTCCTTAATATCAACCTGGTTAAGCGTATTAGCCTGTTTCACACTGTCCTCATAAAAGACAAGGTCCCCCTCAGTAGTGAATACTGAAGCAAAGCATTCATTAAGAACCTCCGATTCCAGGCATAAGTTCCCTCCACTATCTCTGATCAGCCCGACGCTCACTCTGGCCATCTTTTTGTTCCTCATATAAGTGTAGAATACCTTGGGGTTTTCCTTAATCCTACCTGCTAAGGCTTTTTCATGCTTTCTCCTCGCTCTTTTAATTCCATTTTCAGTTCCTTCCTAGTTACCTTGTAACCCTCTCAAGCCCTGTCAGATCCTAGCTTCCTCAATCTTAAGTAAGCTTCCTTCTTCCACTTGACTAGATAGCCCACATCCTTTGTCATCCAACGTTCCTTCACCCTACCATCGTTCCTTGCCTCAGTGGGACAAACCTATCCAGCACTCACAGCAAGTGTTCCCCAAACAACCTCCACATTTCTGTCATGCATTTCCCTGAGAATATCTGTTCCAAATTTAAGCTCCACAGTTCCTGTTCATAGCATTGCAATTCCACCTTCCCCAGTTAAATACAATACTCATGGAGAGGGAAAGGACCAGCGGTTTTGGGAAAGTAAAGGTCAGGAAGTTGTGATCACTATGACCGAAATGCTCTCCTACTGAGACATCTGACACCTGACCTGATTTGTTGCCAAGCACCAAATCCAATATGACCGCCCCTCTAGTCAGCCTATCTACATACTGAGTCAGGAATCCTTCCTGGACACATCTGATAAAATCTGCTCCATCCAAACTATTTGCACTAAGGTGGTTCCAATCAATATTAGGGAAGTTGAAGTCACCCATGACAACAACCCTGTTACTTCTGCACATTTCCAAAATCTGCCTCCCAATCTGCTCTTCTATGTCTCTGTTGTTATTGGAGAGTCAATGGAAACCCCCCAATAAAGTGACTGCTCCTTTCCTATTTCTGACTTCCACCCATTCTGACGTTTCAAACAAACCTTCCTCAATGACCTCCCTTTCTGCAGCAGTTATACTATCCCTGATTGGCAATGCCACTCCCCCAACTCTTTTACCTCCCTCCCTATTCTTTTTGAAACAGCTAACCCTGGAGCATCCAACAACCATCCATGCCCCTATGATATCCAAGTCTCGTAATGGCCACAGCATCGCAACCCCAAGTTCTGATCCATGCTCTAAGTTCATCATCCTTATGCCTGACACTTCTTGCGTTAAAATAGACATACTTCTAGCCATCTTGCTGACTGTAACTTTTCCCTATCAACTGTCTATCTATCCTCACAGACTCTCTGCACACTGTATCTGCCTGTTCACCAGCTACCCCAGCTCTTGTTCACCCCCCTCAAATAAACTAGTTTAAACCCTCAAGAAGAGCTCTCGCTAACCTCCCACACCCAGGATATTGATGCCCCTCCAGTTCAGATGCAACCCGTCCTCCTTGTACAGGTCCCACCTTCCCAAGAAGGTATCCCAATAATCAATATATCTGAAGCTCTCCCTCCTACACCAGCTCTGCAACTACGTGTTCAACTGCACTCGCTCTGTTCCTAGCATCTCTAGCCCCTGGCACAGGTAGCGATCCTGAGATTATCATTCTGCTCGTCCTGCCTTTTAGCTTCCAAGCTAACCCCCTCTATTCACTCTTCAGGTCGTCATCCATTTTTCTCGCTATGTCATTAGTACTGATGGGTACCACAACTTCTGGATGCTCATCCTACCCTTCAAGAATCCTGTGGACTCGATCCAAGACATCCCTGACCCTGACACCCGGAAGGCAACAAACCATCGTTACGTTCTTGTTTTGTTCTCTATCGAAAAGTCTCATTAGTGACCACAGAATCTCTGTCTATTCATGTCACCATTAAAGGTAACCATTGACTGGAGGCCAAAGTACAAAGTTGGTTTATGCAGTCATGTTTCTGAAGTATCGACAGTGTTGATTGTGCAAAAATTAATTGGGAAGGGGAAGCTATTTCTGGTGAGTCGTACCATTGATGACATGCAAACACATGCACATAGACTTCTCGCAACCTGACGGCAGGAAGATCATTTCGCCATCTCATTTCAGAGATTTATCTCAATGGCAAGAATCTGACATTTGAATTCTCACTCAATTAACTTCTCATGCTCAATATTAATCTCACCACCTCGAGCAAGGGATTACCATCCCTACAGAATGAAGCTTGTCCTATTTACATGGGCTGAATTAACACACTGCTCTTCTGTGGTAAACTATAAAATGACATCCACAAGACCTGAATAAAATGCATGAGCAAGTAATAACAGTGTCTCAATCCATTTCTTCAATCATGATAAGCTTCAACTTACTTTGTTTGAGCAAGTTTTGGAAAACTGTGAAATAAGATCAAGCGTTCGACTGTTCCATAAAAAGTAATTTCAGATGTGAAAAATCTGACCGATTCATCATATCAGCGGGATGTATCAACTGCATCATATTTGAGTAGCCTTTAGCTCATAAAAAAACTATAAGAATATGACAAGGTCAATATGCATTTCTTCTTCTTAGAAAAGATTAAGGGATGTTAAGTGGAAATATTCAAAGTTGCCCCCGATTTGCAAATAAGAAATGTTGATAACAAAAGAACACCATTTTAAGAATATTGGCTAAGGAACAGAAGGGAGATAGGAGACTTTTTTCAAAACATGTCGAATTGCTATTGTACGGAATACATTGCTTGAAAGGGCAGTGGAATTAGATTCAACAATAACCTTGAAAGTAAAACTGGATGCATTCTGGAAAGGAATGAAATTGCAGGGCTATAGAAAAGAGTAGCAGAGACCAACTACTCAGAGAGTTCTATCAAAAAGCCAGTATAGGGTTGATGGGTTGAGTGGTCTCCATGTGTTCTGTCAGATTACGTGGCGCCAGGATTTACAGGAAATGAGGAAGGCAGAGTGAAACGTGTTTGTGGATTGGGCAGTGTTGAATAAGGCACTTAATAGCTGAAAGGTTTAACCAACACATTGCCCCTCAGGACATAAAGGACTGTTCCTGAATGGTGTTAACCAGTGTTTTGCAGTCTCTCTAAATTGGTATTCTTGTATTAAGCCTACATAATTAACAGAAAGATGGATATAAACTTAGGTTCAACCCAATGTTACATAAGAAACAATCATATACTATCAGACGTAACATCACGAGTAGTACAATTTAATAGCATATACTGTTTATCAAAGCTGCACCTATCTTCTAAGATCCTCATTTAGGCATCTTTCCCCATCTGGTATCTATAACTTAAGGATTGAATTTTAGCTACTTGTGAATTGAATCAAGTTGTTTGGAGAGATTCTCGCCATAAGGCCTAGCAAGATCTCGCCACATCACTCATACCACCACAGGAACCCAACCTTAGGTTAATACTAATAAGAAGCGTTGATGGCAGTTAATTCACCCATGGCAGTTAATTCACCCAAGGCATTTCAGATGGTTCTCTACAAGAGAACAACAAATACCTTGCTGAGTGGAGTGCCAAAAAAAGTGTGTGTTTTGCGAGTATTAAGGTTTTGCCAAATTCAAAGCATTTTACGATTATGAGACAGCGGGTCAGTCAGGCTAGCTGGCTGCTGGTTGAAAGCACCGATTGTAAAATGTTCAATCAGAAAGCTTTGGGGATGACCGCAGCCAATCATGGATTAATGAGGATGCTGGATTAGCAATTCAGTGAAGACAGAGATCAGGCAAAGAAATTCAAAAAGGGTAGGAGGTTGCACTTGTTTGCAGCAGAATATTCATTCAAGGAGATGGGGGCACACTCCACAAGCAGTGCCTTTAAATATTTACCCTCTGGATCCATCTGCTTTTGCCTCTATTCCCAGGACACTGGCATATCTGGTTGGCCAGTGCTAAATTTAAATTGTTGCTAAAATCTGAGGAATTAAGTACCATCCACACATTATAACCAAGATGTGGAGGTGCTGGTGTTGGACTGGGGTGGACAAAAGTCAGAAGTCACATGACACCAGGTGAAGCAAGACTGGCCCCTGTAAATAGCAGTGCATTGCTGCGTCAAAGGGTGGAAAGAAATATCTAGAACATTCATATTGTTTGCCCACTTGCTATAGAGCTAACCTTACATTTCCCTTCTGAACTGGGTTTGAAATTTTAATCATTGTGACACACTGAAGGGTCCCACTCAGATATTAGAGCCTAAAGCAAGGTACATTTTTGAGCATATTCATGGTCATAATCCAACAGGTTTATTTGACATCACAAGCTTTCAGAGCAGTGCTTCTTCGTCAGGTGAAGTGGAGCAGTGCTTTGAACGCTTGTGTAGTCAAATAAACCTGTTGGATTATAACCAGGCACCGTGTGACTTCTGACTTATTATAAAAGCAGATCCATCCATCCAGAGCAAGTTGGTCAGCCACCTACTCAAAAAAAAACCCTTCAATACAATGGAAACACTTATTTTATGAGGTTGAGAGTCAGGGTTAGGAAATGAGCTGTTTTAAACTCTCCTTTCTAAACCATTTTCTATCCACCATGGTTTTGAAAGTGCTGGGGATAATTTTAAAATGCTAGAGGTCTTTGCACTATTGACTTGATTCAATTGTATGCCGGACAGAAGCTCTATAACATGTACCTGTTCATCACAGAATAATTTACATGTAATGAAAGTTTTACAAAACATTATCCTATATTGAGTCTTTATTTTAACTAGTGTTTGATTGAATGTTGCTCACAATAGAATCGCAGAGCACAGTACAGAATATAACAGTGTTTTATGTGACCTTAGAAACATCTATTATCAAAAAACAATATAAATCATCATTACTTCTGACACCTTACAGTCGTACTACACAAGGGGGAGTCTCGAGAATATTCTCCTGAGACAAAGGCAAGGTTTGTCTTAAAAACATTACAAATCTGCCTATTATTCACATGAAAAATAAGCTAGTTATTTTAATGATTGTGGATAAAGGCACGCTTTTGAAAGTCAATTTTTTCCCCTCTGATCTCAAATGTTTGTAAGAACTGAATATACTCTATATGGTGGAAAAAGCTGCTCAAAGAGATCTGACAATACCACTCTCGTTATACTATGTAGCCATACGATTATTCACTGTCACTCATAACCACCAACTCCCACATATTTAGTGTGTGGGAGCTAAAACAAAGAAAGAAGCTGACATACTGTGTTAAAAGCAAGACTGGTCCCTGTGAATAGCAGTGCATTGCTGCGTCAAAGGGTGGAAAGAAATATCTAGAACATTCATAATGTTTGCCCACTTGCTATAGAGCTAACCTTACATTTCCCTTCTGAACTGGGTTTGAAATTTTAATTATTGTGACACACTGAAGGGTCCCACTCAGACCTTAGAGTCTAAAGCAAGGCACATTTTTGAGCATATTCGTGGAAATGTCTATAGGTTAGATTCTCCACCACTTCAATTGAATACCAATGGGAATGGGGTTGGGGAGAGGCAGTAGAGGGGTAAGGAATGAGAAGCAAGGTATAAAACACTTACAAGGGATTTTACCCCCAGGGCAAGCATCTTAGGTGTTCCACTTATATCCTGTTCATATATTGCTGTGCAACATCAAGCTGGATAGATGGAGAAGAGTATCACCCAACCCATGTTGGTGCGTCAACCAAAATAAAACAAACAATCCCTCCATTAACTGAAACAACCCAGGATGTTTGCCTGCAATATCCTCCATGAAAATCCAGTCCACATGTTGGCCCCTATTTCTGTAAAGAATTTCCCGCAGTGAATTCTAAATTTAATTTCCATAAGTTTAATCGTGCAACCCTTTGTGCAATCTTTCTCTGGAATTCAAGTTCTGCATTTACCTGTTCTTCCTCTTTTATATGGTCTCTCTCTCTCAGTCACCTGTTTTCAAAGGGTGAGCAGGCCTCGTTGTCAACTATTTTCCTCACCTTTCGTTCTTAAGGCAATAGACACCAGTCTATAGCTCTTTTCTGTGCATCTTCTGAGGTTGCATATTTACCTGTGTCACAGTAATTAATACCAGATATGATACTCAAAGTGTGGACTAACCAGAGCAATCTGCAGTTTAATCATGTTTAATGTGGTATTCAAGGTCTGTTGAATCCCAGTTGCAAATGCATTTAGTTTTAATATAGTTTTTGTCTTGGTTTTGACCAATCTCTTATTGTACAATACCCAGCTCCTCATTTTGACATGGTTTCCTTTGATTTCTCTCACTTCATTGTTCAATGCCATATATTTAGTTATGATTATGGGTTTCTGAGCTATTATCTGTCAATTTGACATGATTTCCTTTATTCAGAATACATCACCATTTGAATAGCTGTTTGTCAACTTTTTTTGAAAGTTCAATCAATAGAATGGAAGCATTTATAGCTGTGATTTACATCTGGACGTCTATTGGGGTAAAGTTGATCTTTCTGATCTTATATCTGTCCCATATGTCAATTACAGCAGCAAGTGCTCAACACCAACCACCACAACTCAATAAAACTCAGTGTATAGAGCAACTGTTGTCTCCATACTCCGATACTGTAGTGAAACCTTTGGGTTTATATGTAACTATATTGACTGCATCATTCACCCTATTTGCACCATTTATTGATGCTGCACAGGGCTTTCAATTTTAAGCAACAAGTGCACAAATAACTCAAGACCACTAACTTCATCCTCAATTATTTTGACGCTATTCACAGTGACCTATCTGCAAATATTTAGCTGTGGCCCATATTAAGTTTCCTGCCCGATTACGCAGGTTATTTTACTTAATCTAGAGCAGCACTTCCAAACATCAGCCAGATGTGAACGAAAACAAAAGAACATTAAAGTAGCAGAGAGCATCCAGTAGACAATTATTAAAGTTTGTGTGTTATACATGAACATAAAAGGTCTCATACACATACGAAAACTTGGGGTTGGAAAAATACAGTATAAATATTATTATTTTATGCGCTCACTTGTCTATAACTTCCTTTTGACCACTCCATCTCGTGGACTTTGGCGGAAAGCACTAAATACGATTGACCTTGTATTTGCATTCAACATTACCAATGTGTAGTGCCATCACACTGAAGCTCCTGAAGGACTACCTTGATAAAATTGAGATGAGTCAGATAAACTTTGAGTCATTTTAGGATTTCAGTCATTCTCCACCATTCTCTGCAATCTTACTCCCCCACCATCTCGCACACCCCAAATTACACACATTATAACACACACTCGCGTTTCCCATCCCAACCACCCACATTATGTAATCATTCTCATCATCCGTATGTTCAATGAATGGCAGCCAGCAGGAAGGCATGGCTGATCTGGTAGCCCATATCCCAGCATAAGCCAAGTTATGATCACAGGCCTGCAGGTGGAATTTTTAAACTGTTTAGAAAGCGTACACCCGTGCTGACATCTGATCCAGTAGAGGATGTGTAAAAAATTTTTTTCCCCAAAGAACTGGCTTACCTCAATAATACAACTAGAAAGTGCAGATCACAATAATATCACTCGAAAAGAGAGGCCAAAGGGAAAACAGTGCAAGGGCAGGATTAAACAAGGGCAGTCACTGGGGAGGGGTCTCACTGTCCCATTCATTGCTCCCATTACACAAATTGGAATAGTGACCCAGGATTTGGAAAACGCTGATCATGCTGGCTCCCTCTTCCTCACAGCAATACCTGCCCCACTTCATACTATCAACCACCCCAGTCCTCTGTGTCAGTTCGGCTACAAAGTTGGAGAGAGACCAACTCCAGTTTGGGACACCTTCTCCCTTACCTACCTGCTGTGGTGTTCTGCTGCTGCTTTTACAAAAGCCTCCTATAGACCTCCAGCTTTTAAAACCCATTCACCATTGTTAATTGAACAGGGAATCCATCCTCAAGGCCAGCTCAGGGAAAATCACAATGACAGTCCACTTCCCATAAAGTATTACCTTCTGATCCTAATATAAGCCTGTTAGTGGGATATAGAAACCTGTAGTGAAAATCCTGCCCCTAGAAATAGGCGAATTACAAAATAAATCAGTGAGCAGTTCTCCACACAAGGGAATATCTGTACCCTATGAGATTGGGTCAATAGAAATGTTCAAGACTGAGATTGATAGATTTTTGTTAGACGGGCAAATGGATTGGCTAAAACTTCACTGAGTGATATAACAGAGCCGGAAGCTAAACATCCCTCCTCCTATTCTTACAGTCAGTCAGTCTTCTTTCTATTCCAACATTTTATTTGCATCCCAAACCATTTTATATCCAATAGCAACCCATTAACGAAGAACATTGACAGAACATTTTTGCAGCAATGCAGCGGGCTTGTAAATAAACACCTCCTGTTATCATTCTTGGACTAGAAGCCATGGAAATGGAGTGGTGATGTGATCATGACATTCTCAACTTATGGCTATGATAGGGACAGTTTGGCTCAGATTGCAATTGAAGCAGCAATGAGGATCCAATTGTGCTTTCCTTTGCAAACCTCTTATCATTTCACCTCAGCTGCTTTAAGAATCTTTGAAGGAACAGTATAGGTTCCACTCCAGAGTCACGAGTTCGAAGTCCCTTTCTGACAGAGATTAACACTGGCAGCTCAAATTGTCATTTTTTTTTGCTTCACATGTGGATTCCTCTGTCAGCAGGCAGCTGTCAAGACATGAAACTTAAATCTTCAGACATCTGCATTTTAATTTATGTATTTATAAAATATGCAATTCTTTGAAGACCTTTTTGATTTTATATTCCATTAACTGTTTAAGCACAGAAGCTGATCTCTTAGAAATTGTGCCATCGTCTGTAGCTGTGCTTTTGAATAATCGGATATGTATCCTGAAGAAAGAACAGCCAAGACCAACACTGAGCCCAAGTTGTATTTATAGCACAGCAGGATACAAATGAATCATTTTAATCCCTGCAGGAGACATCAAGAGAAAAACCATGCATGTTGAAAATCTGAATTTGATATCGAAAGTATCAGGACTATGTAGCTAGTCTCGGCAAATAGCCTAAGACGAGACTCTTTTCTCTCGAGAAGTGAAGGGTGCGACATGAGGAAAGTGAGGTCATTATGAGGGGGTTTGATAGGGTACACATTGAGAAGGGCTTGGATTTTGCAATGTCAATAATGCTGATGCTATGAGCACTTATCACTGTAATAGAGTAAATCCAACAGTCACTTTTAATATCTGCTGCACATAAACACAGAAAGCTGTAAGTTGCTGTCAGGGACACCCTATTACTGCACGTGCTGCACTATCACAGACCTTGCTGGTCCGACTCAGCGTTGAAATCCATGTAAATGCATGAGGTTGTGAGGCTTAACTACTAGTTGCCCAGTAAGCACAGAATAGACCTGGCTTGGTGTTTTTAAGAGTAGGTGAAACCAACTTCCTGGCAGTGGAAAAATATTTTAAAAGTTTGTAATCTCATTTCTTTAGAATTAATTTAGTGCTGAAGATGTCAAAATTTGTTTTTCCTTTCACATTTTCTAACTCCTGTGTTTCTTTCTCCCTCCCACGTACAGAGTCAAATCTTCTTTTAGTCCTTCTTCACTTTTTGTTCAGAATTTAAACTAACTTTTTACAATCCATGTTGCTTAATAGCAATTTTTCAATCTCATTCATTGTATTGTATGTAGCTGGAATAACAGCGTGTCTATACTTGCAACACTCATAGAAACTCTGGGAACAATCAGGACAGTGAATGACAAAATTACTTCCTCACTGGTGACTGCAGAATCTGTGTTATTGCGTTCTCATTTATGAGACGACCAAAATTAGATGCCATTAGTACTAAGTAGTCAGTCACAAGTTGTAAAAGAAATTCAGGAAGAAAACATTTTGGCTCAGGATTATTTTGAATGTGGAGCTTGTTACCATAACAAATATTTAACATAATCAATATAAATGTCTTCATGGGGCATGTAAAGGCAAGCTAGATAAACACTTAAAGTAAAGAGCATTGATATGATTAGAGGGAAATGGTCAGAAGAGACTCAAGTGGCACATAAACACTTGTGCATACCAGTTTGCATTGTTTCAATACTGTAAACTTTCTGCAGTTCCATTGGTAGCATAAGGAGATGAAGGCATTGTCGTCTTAGCTATAGATTTACATTATAGAGTAGTAACTCAGATACCCAAGCTAATGCTTTGTGAATAGGAGTTAAAATCCCACCACAGAAACTGTTGGAATTTTAATTCAATCAAAAAATTTGAATATCGAAAGTATCAGGACTATGTAGGAATTGTAAACTAGGCTCAGTAATCGTGACCGTAAAACCATTAGGAGAAAGTGAGGACTGCAGATGATGGAGAACTGAGTCAAAAGATTTTGGTGCTGGGAAAGCACAGCTGGTCAGGCAGGATCCGAGGAGCGAGAGAGTCAATGTTATGAGCACGAGTTCTTCATCAGGAATGATGACGGGCTTATATCCAAACGTCGACTTTCCTGCTCCTCAGATGCTGCCTGACCAGTTGTGCTTCACCAGCACCACTCTTTTTGACCATAAAGCCACTGTCAATTGTCATTAAAATAAAACATCTGGTTCATTAATGTATTTGAAATAAAGAAATATGCCATCTTTCCTCATCTGGCCTACTTGTGCCTCCAGACACACAGCAATGTGGCTGACACTTAACTACATTCGTGTTAGCATCGCAAGCCCCTCAGCTGAAGAGCACTTAGAGATGGGAAGTAAACACTGGCTTTGCCAGTGACACCCATTTCCCATAAAAGAATCATAATACGCCAACATCTAAAAGAGAAAGTAAGGTAACAAATGGAAGGAGGTGGCATTGCCAGGGCCCATGATGGTCCATAATTGTTCTTAGAGCTACACTTGCTCATTCACCATAACTTTGCGAGAAAAGCAACAAAATGTTGTTTCTATTATGAATTCAGAAACGTCCCAATAATGGGGCAGGAGCAATTCCAAAGATTTCATAGCCACAGTTTGCTGTTGGTACCAGAGTGTTTAACTGCCCTATTGAAAGAGAAGCAAATACTAAAGCACAGACATAGTAAGACAGATAGAAGTGGGCGCTTGGCAGTCAAGTGGTGCATTATTGTTGTGCCAAGAAGGGCAAATCAATAACTCTTGTCAAGGAAGATTGACCACTCAGTTGCTCACTTGTCTTTACTATATGACAGCAATGGACTCCTTAGTTCCAAAAATGTAGGCTGCTTGGATTGGCAAGGGTATCTGATCCATACTGAAAAATCCACTGAAGTACAAGTAGGTTGCAGTAGGAGACAGGAATTGTCAACACTGCCTGTCTGATTCGTCACCACTTTCAAATGGAATATTTATCAAGACCTACATTTATCCAAATGAAATGATTCAGCACTGTTTTCTTCTCTCGCTGTCTCTCATGGAATCCAATGCTATGCAGAGGACAGAGGTAACTGGGTAACAGTTAGAGGTGGGAAGGGGAGGAAGCAGGCAGCGCAGGGACCGCCTGTGGTCATTCCCCTCAACAATAAGTATACTGCTTTGTATACTGTTGGGGGGGACGGCCTAGCAGGGGTAAGCTGCAGTGACCAGGCCTCTGGCACAAGGTCCGGCTCTGAGGCTCAGAAGGGAAAGGGGGAGAGGAGGAGAGCGCTAGTTATAGGAGACTCTATAGTTAGTGGGACAGACAGGCAGTTCTGTAGACATGGGCGAGACTCTTGGATGGTTTGTTGCCTCCCGGGTGCCAGGGTCCGAGACGTCTCGGACCATGTCTTCAGAATCCTTAAGGGGGAGGGTGTGCAGCCAGAAGTCGTGGCGCACATTGGCACCACTGACATATGTAGGAAGAGGGATGGGGAGATCATTCAGGAGCTCAGGGAGTTAGGCTGGAAGCTAAAAGCTAGGACGGACAGAGTCGTCATCTCTGGGTTGTTGCCGCTGCCTCGTGACAGTGAGGCAAGGAATAGGGAGAGAGTGCAGTTGAACACATGGCTGCAAGGATGGTGTAGGAGGGAGGGCTTCAGGTATTTGGACAATTGGACTGCATTCGTGGGCGGCACGGTGGCACAGTGGTTAGCAATGCTGCCTCACAGCGCCAGAGACCCGGGTTCAATTCCCACCTCAGGCGACTGACTGTGTGGAGTTTGCACGTTCTCCCTGTGTCTGCGTGGGTTTCCTCCGGGTGCTCCGGTTTCCTCCCACAATCCAAAGATGTGCAGGTCAGGTGAATTGGCCATGCTAAATTGCCCCTAGTGTTAGGTAAGGGACAAATGTAGGGGTATGGGTGGGTTTCGCTTCGGCGGGTCGGTGTGGACTTGTTGGGCCGAAGGGCCTGTTTCCACACTGTAAGTAATCTAATCTAATTCTGGGGAAGGTGGGATCTGTACAAGCAGGACGGGTCGCACCTGAACCAGAAGGGCACCAATATCCTGGGAGGTAGGTTTGCTAGCACTCTTCGGGGGGCTTTAAATTAATTTGGCAGGGGGATGGGATCCGGACTTGTAATCCAGAAAGCAGGTTAGCTGTTTTTCAGGATGTCCAAGAATGAAGGGAGGCTGTGGAGAAGGTAGCACTGACAGGGAATACTTGCGGACACAGAGATGGGCTCAAGTGTGTATACTTCAACGCAAGGAGTATCAGAAATAAGGTGGGTGAACTTAAGGTGTGGATCGGAACTTGGGACTACGATGTTGTGGCCACCACAGAAACGTGGATAGAACAGGGACAGGAATGGTTGTTGGAGGTTCCTGGTTACAGATGTTTCCGTAAGATTGGGGAGCGTATCATCCGCCGTCATTTCTGCCACCTCCAAACGGACCCCACCACCAGGGTATATTTCCCTATCAGCGTTCCGAAAAGACCACTCCCTCCGTGACTCCCTCATCAGGTCCACACCCCCCACCAACCCAACCTCCACTCCCGGCACCTTCCCCTACAACCGCAAGAAATGCAAAACTTGTGCCCACACCTCCTCCCTTACTTCTCTCCAAGGCCCCAAGGGATCCTTCCATATCCGCCACAAATTCACCTGCACCTCCACACACATCATCTATTGCATCCGCTGCACCCGATGTGGCCTCCTCTATATTGGGGAGACAGGCCGCCTACTTGCGGAACGTTTCAGAGAACACCTCTGGGACACCCGGACCAACCAACCCAACCACTCTGTGGCTCAACACTTTAACTCCCCCTCCCACTCCACCAAGGATATGCAGATCGTTGGACTCCTCCGTCGCCAGACCATAACAACACGACGGTTGGAGGAAGAGCGCCTCATCTTCCGCCTGGGAACCCTCCAACCACAAGGGATGAACTCAGATTTCTCCAGTTTCCTCATTTCCCCTCCCCCCACCTTGTCTCAGTCGAATCCCTCGAACTCAGCATCGCCTTCCTAACCTGCAATCTTCTTCCTGACCTCTCCGTCCCCACCCCACTCCGGCCTATCGCCCTCACCTTGACCTCCTTCCACCTATCACATCTCCATCGCCCCTCCTCCAAGTCCCTCCTCCCTACCTTTTATATTAGCCTGCTGGACACACTTTCCTCATTCCTAATGAAGGGTTTATGCCCGAAACATCGAATTTCCTGTTCCTTGGATGCTGCCTGACCTGCAGAGGAGATTTACCAGGATGTTGCCTGGAATGGAGAATAGGTCATACGAGGAAAGGTTGAGAGTGCTAGGCCTTTTCTCATTGAAACGACGAAGGATGAGGGGTGACTTGATAGAGGTTTCATAGATGATCAGGGGAATAAATAGAGTAGACAGTCAGAGACTTTTCCCCTGGGTACAACAGAGTGTTACAAGGGGACATAAATTTAAGGTGAAGGGTGGAAGGTATAGGGGGGATGTCAGGGGTAGGTTCTTTACCCAGAGAGTGGTGGGGGCATGGAATGCGCTGCCTGTGTAAGTGGCAGAGTCAGAATTATTGGTGACCTTTAAGCGGCAATTGGATAGATACATGGATAGGTGCTTAAGCTAGGACAAATGTTCAGCACAACATCGTGGGCCAAAGGGCCTGTTCTGTGCTGTATCGTTCTATGTTCTGTGCAGACTATTGGAATTGATTAGGAAACAAATTCTAGGCCAATGCCTTGCATTTATGTTAATTGACAAGGTGAAATGGCCTGAAGCGCTCCACAGGAGTGATTATCATGTAAAAACGGACATTGAGGCAGATAATGTGCCATTGGCTTGGAGTTGGAGGGGTATAGGGGTAGGGGAGGTTGGGATGGGGTGGGGGAAGGGGCCATTTACATTGAATTGTCAACATTCACCATCAAACCACTTTGAAACTGCCCATTATGGTGTTCCTTTGTTCTATAATTGATTATGTTTACTATGGATATTCGGTGGTGTGCTTAGTTGGCTAAAAGCCTGGGCATTGACTGACAGACAGACAAGTAAACAAACAGAATAAAGGATACGAGGAACAAATTACTGCAAATGCTGGAATCTGAACTGAAGACAAATGCTGGAGATCACAGCAGGTCAGATAACATCCATGGAGAGAGAGTAAACTAACCTTTGAAGTGGAGATGACTTCATCAGAGCTAACAGAATAAAGAGCTGGAAGCTACAACTGGAGCACATATCAGCCATTCTAAAGCATTGGGAATAAAATCTGCTCTATATATAGAAGCTGGAGTGTCGTGTCTGGATAGATCTGAAACCTATAGCACTCAACGTCAAGATACGCAGGTTAGTCTGTCATTCAGGGCTTTGACAGAGTCTGCATTGTGGCTCCACCCCCAGAGATAGCAATCAATGAAAATCAGAGACAATTTCAAATTTCCTACTACTATGTTGTCATTCAAACCCCATTAGGTTACACTTTGTTCCATCGTGGTTTTTACTGGGTGTTTAAAAATTTGATGAAGAACACAAGTTCCCCAAAAATATAATGTGCTATTGGTGGGATGCTGTTAAATTATTAATCCAGAGATTTTAACAATCTTTATCCAAGTTATCCTCTTGAAAAATATTTTCTCAGGATATTTATCTTCTACCTTTACAACCTGTACATTGTGCAACATAAAACAAAAGTTCAGCGATATTATTGCAAATGCCTTTGTTTCCTGTTTGCATGGGGACAGATGAGTAAAATGTTTTAAGGTGATTGGTACTTGTATAACCTGATGACGTTTGTCCAGCTACATGCAGGAATTAAATTGCTGAAGTTCTCAGTTCTGATCACAATCTCAGGACTGAAACAAAGAAGTAGATTTTCAGAAGCACCCACAATCTTATGAATGGAGGAATGCCAATATCTCATAGAGTTATAGAATCATATAATATGGAAACAGACCCTTCAGTCCAACCAGTCCATGCCAACCACAATCCCATATGAAACTAGTCCCACCTGCCTATGCATGGCTGAAAGCCCTCTGAACATTTCTTATTCATGTAATTATCTAAATATTTTTAAAATCTCGTAACTGTACCCATATCTATCACTTCCTCTGAAAGTTCATTCCACACATGAACCACTTTCTGTGTAAAACAAAATTACTCTTTCTCCTCTCGCCTTAAACATTTGCCCTCTGGTCTTAAAATCCCCACCCTATGGAAAATACACCTTATCTATACCCCTCATGATGTTATAAAATCTATAAAATGTCAATGGGTACCATCGTGCTCAGCAAGGCTGGCAGACTCAAAGTAGCCAGGATCTCCGAGATATAACAACTAAAATAAATTCATCAGCTTAATCTGCATTCTCATTTACCATCAGGACTAATTCATATAACCGGTTGTTACAATTTGGTTCTCCTAGTAATTAATAGGGAAGCAAATAAAATTTAGACACACATTAGATGGAATGCATTTATTCCTTTCATTGCAAACTAGGTGCGTTCAGCCAAATAACTAACATATAAGCACTGAATGACAATACCACAGAATCATACAGTTTGGGATCTGGTACTGCAATGTCTAGCACACATTATCCTTCCACGTTTTCGACTTGGATTTCATCCTGAATGATTAAATGAAAGCCTTCTTTGCTTATTAGGTGTCCTATGTAAAACAAATTTAAAAGAACAGTTCCCAACTGTATCTTTACAGCACAAAACTGTCATTAGTAAATGGGTACTGTGGTTTGAGTGCATGATTGAGGCAAATTTGAGAGATTAAGTGCCCACGAATTGTTCCTGACATGGGGACACTGGTTAATGGTAAGTGTCAAAAGGTATGAAAATGTTTACTTTTCCAGCACTAACATTTGACTCTGTGACATTTTGGATTGTCTATCTATTCATAAAAAAAAGATAAAATGAAGGATCTTAACACTCAGCAGAGGCAAAGAAGGACATTAACCTGTCAGTATGATTATAGTGCTACTTACAACTAATTTGACAAGCATAAGAGGAGCAGATACTTACAAATTGCACATAAAAATACCTCTGACAGGCATCGACGTTCCCTTAAATGTTTTTGACAAACATAGACATGGAGTTTGCTTGTTTTGTTCCATATCAGCGTGGCATACAGCATAAAGATTAAAATGAGAGATTGCTAGAAGGTGGGCTGAATTTTCCCATTTGCTGTTAAAATGTGGTGGAGGATGGTGTTTCATGGTGTCAGTTGACCAGGGCCAAGGGTGAATTTTCTCACTATCTTCTACTTTCACCTCATTAATCATTGGGCATAATTGTGTGGCAAATGAGGCACAGGCATTCCAAATTCCATGCCTCCAATTCTCTAGTTAAATTTCAATGTTTCAGCGCTTCAGACATATAAAGCCAGGAACTCTCTTACAAAGGGCAGTGCTTGATGAGAAGATGTCTAGAGAGAAGGCTCCCCGCTTTCAGAACAGGGATCTGGAGGTGTACCTGGATGGGGTGCTGGAAATGAGGGCCACTCCTTCCCTGCTGCCCACCAAAGAAGACCACACAACCAAAGAAGACCACACAACCAGGAAAAGGTAGCCTGGACACAAATTTCAGCCTAGGCCTGTGCTGTGCTCTGAGTGAAGTGTGATGCCCAGCAGCACAGGAACAAGGTCAATGATTTCTGCACTCTGCAAGGGTATGTCCAGCCACCTTCCCTCTGCTACCTCACCATCACAGGGTCAGCATTCATTCACATGCTGAACTCACCAAAGCTGATGGACTACAACCCATTCAACAGCTCTCATCTTTCTTACCTACGTGAACAACTAACTCAGTGCTTCCTACTTACTCAGCAGACACCTCAACACTTTTGCTGCCCCTAAATGACCTTGAATAGCTCTTGTATCCACTTCCATTACATTCAATCCCTCTCTTGTTTTATTGGAAGAAAAACTGGCCTTCCTCACAGCTCCCCATCACTACCTCCAACCAACTAATGTCTCAACAGCATCCTTATTAATGCCCACACTGCTTCTACTTAACCATCACCAAGCTCCTGTATTGGAATCAGACCAGTCTCTTGACTGTGACTGTATCTCTGACTGACTATAATCTCCCTCCACCCCATACTGAGGACTCTTCCTCTTTGTCTTTGGCATATAAGCTGCAAGGTGCCATTCAGTGACATGGGCAGCCCAAGGTGAAGGAGCAGAGGAAAGGTGGCAGGACATACCCTGGCAGAGTGCAGAAGATCATTGACCTTCTTCCTGTGCTGCTGGGCATCACACTGCACTCAGAGCACAGCACTGGCCTAGGCTGAAATTTGTGTCCAGGCTACCTTTCCCTGATTGAAGCATTTACCTTTCTGTGCTAAAACGTAATCTGAACCACAGTGGCTCACAGCCTGGAACTTCGTTTTGCAGAGCTTGTGCTGTAAATGGCCCATATGGGCAGCACATTGGCTCAGTGGTTAGCACTGCTGCCTCACAGTGCCAGGGACACGGGTTCAATACCCACCTCGGGCAACTGTCTGTGTGGAGTTTGCACATTCTCCCAGTGTCTGCGTGGGTTTCCTCACAGGAGATTTCTTCTGAGTGCTCCGGTTTCCTCCCACAATTCAAAGATGTGGAGGTCAGGTGAGCTGGTTATGCTAAATTGCCCATAGTGTTAGATGCATTGGTCAGGGGTGAAAGTAGGGGAATGGGTCTGGGTGGGTTGGTCTTTGGAGGGTCGGTGTGGACTTGTTGGGCCAAAGGGCCTGTTTCCACACTGTAGGTAATCTAATCTAATCTAATCATATAGAGGCTGGCAGCCTGTAAAGTAAAGGTAAAGTTGAGAATCATAGGGCTGCTCTCTCACTCAAGAGAGAGATGATTAGTGGTGAGGGACAAAACTGAAAAGGTGGGGCATTTTTGGTAACCTCAGCCAGTGTGGGAATTGAACCCATACTATTGGCATCATTCTGTACCACAAATCAGCCGTGCAGCCAACTGAGCTCATCAAACCCCTAACTCAGTGCTAAAGTCAGCAGTGAACACTAAGAAAACATGTCAAGAACCATAAGATGCCCATGTCCTTGCTAAAGCATCCTGTGTGGATGCATGAGATGTGTACATTCCCTTGTGCACAAAACAACCTGGCAGAGACACACAAGTTGTAGGTGACCATCAAGTCCAAAGTAAAGTGTTGAAGGCCTTAGGTGGCCAAGTTGTTCCATGAGCAGAGGTGGTGATGTGGTGAGGCTGGTGCTTTGCCAGGGTGGAATTGAATGGATGAAGAGTAGAGAAGGGCTTGGTGGCTATGAAGCAGGTGATGTACAAAAGAACCAGGTGACACTATGCCCAGGACAGAAGATCAATGCACTGCAGCCTCCAGGTACCCGCTCTGATTTACCCCAGATTCCTGATGAAGGGCTTATGCCCAAAATGTCGATTCACTTGCTCCTCGGATACTGCCTGAACTGCACTGCCTTTCCAGCACCACACTCTTGACTCTGATTTACCCCTGTAGGGAATTTGTGCTGCTTAGTTTCTTGGTGTAATAGAAGAGAATTGAAAGTGGGATATAAATAGAGTGAGATAGGGCTTTGATGAAGTGCAAATGCTTGGAAGGAAAGTGATCCTTAGTCAAAGGTGAGATTCTGAAGCCACTATTTAATGATTGAGAGGGAATTTTTTTCTCAATGCCGAAAATCTTGACTTCTCCATTCCCACCTTATTTTCTCATCATTGCCATCATTACTCTCACCACACCAGCAAGGAGAAAATCCCACTCCACGTCTTTTCAGTATTGTGTCTTCCACGCCTTGTCTTATTTCTTTGTCAAGGTGACAGGAAGGGAAATAGTCCCAGCGTTCTGCAAATGACGCATTTTCTAAAGCGAGTATTTTTTTACATCACATTTCCTGAGGTTCAAAACCATACTGATGGACAGGATTTTTCACTCTTTTGAGCAGTGTGGGCAATGACAAGAAAATTGGGGAAAATGCTAAACAAGAACACAAGTACTCGGAGCAGGAGTAAGGCCATCTGATCCTTTAAGCCTGCCCTGCCATTCAATAGGATCATGGCTGATCTTTTCATGACCTCAGCTTCACTTACCCACCCTGTCACCATAAACCTTAATTCCTTTACCGTTCAAAGAATTACCTATCTTAGCTTTAAAAACTTCCAGTGAGGAAGTCCAATTATTTCACTTGGCAGGGAATTCCACAGATTCACAACTTTTTCAGTGAAAAATTCCCTCAATTCAGTGTCCAAATCTGCTCCCCCTAATTTTGAGGCTATGCCCTCTTGTCCTAGTTTCACCCACCAGTGGAAGCATTCTCTCCACCTCTAACCTATCTATTCTCTTCATAATTTTATGTTTCTATAAGATCCCCTCTCATTCTACTAAATTCTAATGATTATAATCCGAGTCTACCTCAGCCTCTCCTCATAAGCCAACCCCCTCAACAGCGGAATCTGGCGACCACTTCTTCTGGCTTTTATCCAAATGTATAGGAAGCATCTTCAAAATGCTCTGTTTGTTTATTGTTGTTCTCCAGACTTGAGATCTCTCTGAGATTTCTCTTTCACCTGTGTGCTGTTTCAACACAATTCATGGTATGAATTTGCAAAGCTGATCTTTTTTTTTCTATGTGCAGTTATTTATATTTGTCTGACTTTATATTCAGTGCTGCAAAATTTATGTATTATAGCTTTATAAATACACAATAATCAACCAAATCTTCCAATCTGGGTCCTATTTCTGAACCAGAGCAGACACAAGTTACTGATTTGTCTCAACAGGAGTTTTTTGGCAGAGAAAAGAACCTTTCCACTTAAGCAGTCCAGTCTAGCCCAGCAATCTACTTGTGCCGCAGCAAAGTGCATGGGAATTGAAACCACACACCGTTTGATGGCAGGAGCTGCTGTATTCCATGGTTTAAAGGTCCTGAAGCCCATTTGACAGCTACTGAGAGAAGGTAAGTGTATAAAATCAGTGAGGGATCGGGCTTCCAAATGGTGGAGGGTGAGCCTGCCAAGTGGATGATGGGTACAAGTGCCAGATAGGTCCATCACATATGAGATGGGTGTAAACTTTCAGCATAAGAGTCCTGATGAAGAGCCTCTGCTCAAAACGTTGACTCTCCTGCTGCTCGGATGTTGCCTGACCAGCTGTGCTTTTACAGCAACGCACTTTTTGACTCTGATCTCCAGCATCTGCAGTCCTAGTTCTCTTTAGGTTGTGTGGGGCCTGGGTCAGAGGTCGTGGCGCATGGGGAAAGTTGGCAGGTGTCAGCTGTGTCTCTAAAGTGCCTGGGTGAGAGGGAGGGGTGAAGGCATTGGTGAGTTTGGATGGAGACCAATTTAATTGGAGCAAATGTTAATACATTTCCTTAGTAACTATTAAGCTAAGATATTTAGAACCTCCTAACTCTCTGAGTTTAATGCAGTGAGGAGCTGTTCTTTGGCAGATTCCAGATGTTGTGTAATTTCCCCGTTGGAGATGTCACTGCCTTGGCAATCCCAGTGGAGTCAGCATAGGGACTCGAGTCAATGCTTAACTCTAGTCTATGCTTCTGAGTACCTTCAATCAGAAGATCTGGGCCAATCTTTGCTCATGTGTTACTTAATAGGGAGAAAGTCAAACATTATAACATCCAGTGAATTTTGAACTTCAGTAAGTGGCTAATATTGTAAATATTTACCCATGTTTGCAGGAATTTTGTGCAAATATTAATACATTCCATACACTCGTTCCAATATGAACAAACCTTCAGAATTCCTAAGTGAATATACTGAAAGCTACTGAGGTTCTGCCACTACTATTCACACTTTCAGATCCCCAGATGGAGTCAGAATTGAAAAGTGTGACGCTGGAAAAGCACAGCAGGTCAGGCAGCATCAGAAACGCAGAAGAGTCGACAGTTCAGGCATACGCTCTTCCTAAACCCATTCCTGATGAAGGGCTTACGCCCGAAGTGTTGAATCTCCTGCTCCTCAGATGCTGGGGTCTAGGTTAGAGTGGTGCTGGAAGAGCACAGCAGTTCAGGCAGCATCCGAGGAGCAGGAAAATCAACGGTTCGGACAAAAAGCCCTTCATCAGGAATTCAGGCAGAGAGCCTGAAGGGTGCTCCTCAGATGCTGCCTGACCAGCTGTGCTTTTCCAGCGCCATACTTTTCGACTCTGATTTCTCCAGCATTTGCGGTCCTCACTCTCTCTCAGAAGGTGAAGTCAGTCAGTGTCTCAAGGGAAAGCATTACAGAGGGAAAATGATTTTTTCCACACTACACAACAGTTTATTTGTAAATCAACAAACACAGAGCAACAAAGAAACTTGTAGACTCTCTGGGATTTCCTTGCAGAATGCTAAAAGGCTGAAGGTCGTAATTTGCAAGCTCCCAAGTGTAAATAAATATGAGGAAATACCAATCACCAGCTTGTGACAATTGCATGTGGCAGGGGATATTTGCATTGCTCTGCAGAAACAGTTTACCCATTTTAAAAATGCAGTGCTCGGTTTTCAGCTTGGCACTGCTGCAGATTTGAGCAGCAGTTTTTCCACTATTTGCACACTGGGCCAGCACAGCGAGAACACAGATTAATGATCACCTCCAGACAGCAGCGGACCATCAATACAGCTCATTATCATTTTACAGGAGAACTTTGCGTCAGTCGGCAGTAGTCGGGGTTACGGTAACTGATGGCCCACCTCTAGAGTTTTCAACAGCCAAGGGATGTCAAGTCGGTCCCTGATGCGCTTTAATTCAAAACAGGCAAAGGTTTGCGAGGGAGCGCGGTGTGAATTCTGAGATAAAAACTCACTGGCTTCGCCACAGTACGGTGCAGAACAACTGAGCCGATCTTTTCACAGCTGCTGCTGTAATCCCAAGGTAAAGCTACATCTCAAATATTGAACCAGTCAATTTACCCAATTGGGGCTTTCTAGTAAGTCTGGGATAGCAGCAGGGTGTTCAATAGTTGAGCTACTGAGACTAATGACTCACCTTAAATTTCTCCTTTCTGATGGTAACTTGCTTCTGACAAGATTAACAACCCAAAACACACACAAAAAAGGAAATACTGATCTAGTTTCAATAAACTGAGCGATTACTATTGTTCTTGTATTTATTGGAATGCCAATAAAGAAAATGCTTGTACTACGTTATTACATATTTATATATGCTTCCCAATCCAGCAAGCATGCATTACTTATTCATATCCTGTCATCTTACTGTTCATGCAATGGTTTGCAAGGTCATGGAAGTATAAGCTGATTTGACAGCATTGGGAAGGCATTGTGCAATTAATGAAAGCACCTTGAGGTCCCAGTGACAGGAGGGCTATTGGTGTGCAGATCTGACATGTGGGGTTCACATTAGGCACTCAATTCTATGCATAACATGGATTGACAAGGTAGTTAAAGTTATAACTGATGTTGTTTTCAGAGGTTGTAACTTTTTCATTATGAATAGGGTAATCAACTTTAACTGCGTTCTTTTTTTAAAAAAAAGTGTCATTGCGTTTGGTCCTGGTTTGAAGGGGGTTAAAATATCAGGACAGTTTGCATAATCTTAACTTTCAGTTGCGTGAATCTTTATTAAATGGTGATTAATTTCCAATATTTAAGATGATTAAAGGAGCTAATGAGTTAGATAGAGAGAAAGCATTTCTTCTGATAAAATGTCCAGAACAGGGAGGCACAACGTTAAAATATGAGCTAGCTTGTTCAGAGTCATGACAGGAAGTAATCTTTCACATCAAGGGTATCTCCTCCAAAAGGCAGTTTAATTAAATTGAAAATTCCAAACTTGGGTTTGGTGGATTTTTATTCAGCAAAGGTATTAGGAAGTTTGGAGGTATTTTGATTAGGGTGTAATGACACAGCTCTGAAGTGGGTGGGACTTGAACTCAGCCTTCCTGGCCTAAAGACACTACCACTACACTACAAGTACTTTCAATGAAGAAATCTGGAGATGATTTCCGATCAACGTGTTCAGATGCTTTTACACATCTCTGGAACAGGTAGTACGTAAACCCAGGCCTCCTGACTCAGAGGTAAAGACACTACCACTGCACCACAAGAAATTGCTCTATTATGGGCGGCACAGTGGCACAGTGGTTAGCACTGTTGCCTCACAGTGCCAGAGACCCGGGTTCAGTTCCTGCCTCAGGTGACTGACTGTGTGGAGTTTGCACATTCTCCCCGTGTCTGCGTGGGTTTCCTCTGGGTGCTCTCGTTTCCTCCCACAGTCCAAAGATGTGCGGGTCAGAATTGGCCATCTAAATTGCCTGTAGTGTTAGGTAAGGGGTAAATGTAGGGGTATAGGTGGGTTGCGCTTCGGCGGGTCGGTGTGGACTTGTTGGGTCGAAGGGCCTGTTTCCATACTGTAAGTAATCTAATCTAATCTATTAGTGTGGCACGGTGGCTCAACGGTTAGCATGGCTGCTTCACAGCACCAGGGACCTGGGTTCAGTTCCACCCTCCAGCAACTGTCTGTGTGGAGTTTGCACATTCTCCCTGTGTCTACATGGGTTTCCTCTGGGTGGTCCAGTTTCCTCCCCCAGTCCAAAGATGTGCAGAATAGCCCTGTAGTGTCCAGGGAGGTGCAGATAAGGTGAATTAGCCAAGGTAAATGCAGGATTACATGGTGAGGTGGATCCTATGGAAAGAAGGCAAATGCAGTGTTAGCATTTGCTTTAGTAGGGCTAGCATATGAGACTAAGATATATACTGAGGCTGTATCAGGTTCTAATCAAACTGCATTTGGAATATTGTGAATAGTGTTGGGTCCTATATCTAAGGAAGGTTGTGTTGGCCTTGGAGGGGATCCACAGGAGATTTACAAGGATGATCGCAGGGATAAAGGACTTATCACATGAGGAGCAGTTGACTCTGCACTTGATGGAGTTCAGTAGAATGGGTGAGGGGCTGTCAGATTTAAACTTACAGAATACTGAGAGACCTAGATAGAATTGATGTGGAGATGATGTTTCAACTAGGAGGAGTGACGAGCCCCTGAGAGCATAACCTCAGAATGAAAGCATGTCTCTTTAGAACTGAGATGAACAGGAATTTCTTCAGCCAGAGAGTGTTGAATCTGTGGAACACACCGCTGCAGAAGGCTGTGGAGGCAAAGTCATTGAATGTATTTAAGACAGACATAGGTAAGTTTTTGATAAGTAGAGGGATCACGAGATAAGGCAGGAGAGGTGAGTTGGATAGAACATTAGCTTGGTCATGAAAAGCACAGGGTAGTTGTGGAGGGGTGTTTTTCTGATTGGAAGTCTGTGACCAGTGGTGTTTTGCAAGGGTCAGTGCTGGGATCTTTGTTATATGAAATATATGTAAATGATTTGGCTGAACATAGGTGGTCTGATTTGTAAGTTTGCCGACAGCATGAAGATTGGTGGAGTTGTGGATAATGAGGAAGGTTGTCAAAGGGTACACCAGAATATGTTGGGCAGAGAAATGGCAGATGGAGTTTAATCAGACAAGTATGAAGTGATGCATTTTGGGGGTCAAATGCAAGAGAAAGTATGCAGTAAATGCCAGGACTCTTGGGAAGGAAGGATCTTGGGGTGCAGTTCCATAGCTCCCTGAAAGTGGCTATGCATGTAGATAAAGTGGTAAAGAAGGCGTATAGCAGGCTTGTCTTTATCGTTCGGGGCACTGAGTATAAAAGTTGGTGAGTCGTGTTGCAACTATATGGATTTTTTGTTGGAATATTGTGTACAGTTATTGTTGCCACACTATAGGAAGGATGTGGAGCCTTGGAGAGGTTGCAAAAGAGGCTTACCAAGATGTTGCCTGGATTGAAGTTTATGAACTATAAGGAGAGGTTGGATGAACTTGCACTCTTTTCACTAGAACGTCAGAGGCTGAGGGGTGACCTGATAGGGGTATATAAAATCATGAGAAGCTTGATAGGGTGGAAATGTCAACTACTACAGGATGTAGGTTTAAGGTGAGAGGGAAAAAATTTGAGATATGTGAGGCAAGTTTCTTACAGAGGGTAGTTGATGCCTGGAACACGCTGTCAGGGGAGGCGGTTGTAGTAAACATGATAGCAATGTTCAACACACATTTAGACAGACACATGAACAGGCTGGGAATACAAGAATATGGACCATGTACATGCAGATAGGATTAATTTAGAATGGTATCATGATCTGCATGGACATGATGGGCTGAAGAGCCTATTCCTGTACTGTACTTTAAGGGGATTGAGAAACATATCAGCTATGATGGAATATGGGGCCGACTCAGTTGGCCAACTGGCCCAATTCTGCTCCTGTATCTTATGGTCTTGTGGTTTTGGTCCAAAATGGATAACCTCACACTTCCTTAGACTGAACTCCATCTGTCACAGTTCTGCCCATTCACTTAGTCTATCAATATGGCTTTGTAATTTTATGCTGTCATCTACATTGTCTACAATGCTGCCTAAGTTTATATCACAGCAAATTTGGATATATGACTTTCTATGCCATTAGAGGAGAAAGTGAGGACTACAGATGCTGGAGATCAGGGCTGAAAATGTGTTGCTGGAAAAGCGCAGCAGGTCAGGCAGCATCCAAGGAACAGGAGATTCGATGTTTCGGGCATAAGCCCTTCTTTAGGAATCATTCCTGAAGAAGGGCTTATGCCCGAAACGTCGAATCTCCTGTTCCTTGAATGCTGCCTGACCTGCTGCGCCTTTGTATGCCATTATCCAAGCCGTTTATAAATAATGTGAATAATTTAGGCTCTAACACAGATCCTTGTGGGACACCACTGGTCACACCATGCCAATTTGAGTACCTCCCATTGTTCCTACTTTCTGTTACCTACCACTTAAATAAGTTCCCAGCCATATCAGCAATTTGCCCTCAGTTCGGTCAGCTTCTACCTTAGTTAGCAGCCTCTTATGTGGGACTTTATCAAATGCCTCTGGAAGTCTATTTAAGCATCATTGATAGATATTCCGCTCTTCAAAACATTCAATGAGGTTTGTCAGGCATGATCTATCTGACTTCTTGATCAAGTAAAAGTTTTCACGGTGTTCAGATATTCCATCCTTGATTATAGATTATGGCAAATTCCCTGGAAGTTAGCTTAGCTGGTCTATAATTCCCTGATTTTCCTCTTCCTCTCTTAAAAACAGAGTTTTCCAGCAATATCCATTTTTATTTCATTCATCTTTTCCATTTGCATATTTTTAATTGAAGAGGCACATGACTATAAGAGGAACATGCAAGGCCAGGAGGAGAAACAATCAAAGGCTCTGAAGCAGATCAATACTGTAATTAGTGCATTTATTATCAGTGCCATTCAGCATGATTTGGATCTCTTACTTGCTTTGTGACATCAGTGGAAATCTTGACCATACCTCTGATACTAATGGGCAACAATGTATGTTGTGTAGTTAAAAATGTATTGCTCGGAGCCACTTTGAAGGGATGCAATTAATAAGATGTAATTTGTTGACATGGATCACTCGGGAAGGAATTACTAATGCCCTTCACAGAGTATCAAACAAATTGAACAAGCACTTTTATTCGTGAGAAATACCTGCTCAAATTTCTCTCAATGGATCTCTGATCTGAAGATGTGATTGATGCGGTTTGAATGATGCTGAAAATGTGTTGCTGGAAAAGCGCAGCGGATCAGGCAGCATCCAAGGAGCAGGAGAGTCGACGTTTCGAGCATGAGCCCTTCTTCAGGAAAGAAGGGCTCATGCCCAAAACGTCGTCTCTCTTGCTTCTTGGATGGTGCCTGACCTGCTGCGCTTTTCCAGCAACACATTTTCAGCTCTGATCTCCAGCATCTGCAGTCCTCACTTTCTCCTAGCGGTTTGAATGATGCTGTTCTTTGAGATTGACAGCATTCATGAGAATGTAGAACAGCATAGCTCAAAGAACGGGTCCTTCGGCCCACCATGTTGTGCTGAACATGATGCCAAATTAATCTAATCCCTTCTGCCAGCCCTCAGTCCATATCCCTCCATTCCTTACATATTCATGTGTTTATCTAAAAGTCCCTTAAATGCCCCTATCATATCTGTCTCAACCTCTGGCAGCTCGTTCCAGATTCTTGCCACTCTCTGTGTAAAAAACCCAGCTCCTCACATCTCCTTTGAACGTTACCCCTTTCACCTTAATTACATGCTCCCTGGTATTAGACATTTCAAGTCTGGGGAAAAAAGATTCTGACTGTCAACCCTATCTATGCATCTCATAATTTTATAGACTTCTATCCAGTCTCCCCTCAACCTGCTCTGCTCCAGAGAAAGCATCCTGAATTTTTCTGGCCTCTCCTTATAGCTTATACCCTCTAATCCAGGCAACATCCTGGTAAACCTCTTTTGCAGTCTCTCCAAGGCCTCTACATTCTTCCTGTCATCAGGTGACCAGAACTCAATGCAATGTTCTTGTGGGAGGAAGTGAAGACTGCAGATGCTGGAGATCAAAGTCAAAAAGTGTGATGCTGGAAAATCACAGTGGGTCAGGCAGCATCTGAGGAGCAGGAGAGTCGACATTTCAGGCATAAGTTCGTTGAAGAACTCGTGCTTGAAACGTCAACTCTCCTGCTTCTCGGATGCTGCCTGATTGGCTGTGCTTTTCCAGCCCCACATTTTTTGACGGCTGTACTTGTGTGGCCTAACAAAAGTCTTATAAAGCTGCAACGTAACATCCTGACTTTTGTACTCAGTTCCCCGACCAATAAAGGCAAGCATGCCATTCATTTGTTCATAATTTCTGCCTCTCAAATATGTTGTTCAAGTGCATTCCTTTTACCAGTATCAATTTTAGATGCATTCAGTATAGGCAAACATCATACCAGTAGACTGTATTTAAGTCTGCTGTGTTTTGTCTATGAATAAATACATTAGGCAGCTCAGTTTAAAAATAAATGAGGAAATGTCATGAGTCAGGTCTAAACAAGATGGCAGTTTGAAATCCTGGATATAGGCTTCACCAAGCTAATCTGCTCCAAAGCCTCTGTTCCGTTATGACTGTTAATAATTTCAGCAGGGATGTTTTACTGATCCCTTAGTGGAAATAAAAGGTTCTGTATTTTTCATAAAAATATGCATTGAGTGTAGTCCACTGTTATTCTAAGAAGAATAGATTCTTCTCAAAATGAATCCATACTTTGATGAGCGTACTGGGACTTTCACTAAATTCATTTGTCATTTGAGCCGTCAATTATAATTTCACTGAAATTGCTTGGAATGGCAATGAGGTAAGAATACTCCTCATCAGTTTCAGGAGTTATGGCTCAATATTTGATTTTAAAAACCTCAGCAATTTGCACTAATGCCATTGCTGCTTTATCCTCAAAATATTTTACTGATTTTTTTTAATCGTGTAAAAATAAATCTGGAACATCAAAAGTCCTAAGAAAGGTATCACATTGATCTGCATTTTCTACCATTTATGGAGTCATAGAGATGTACAGCATAGAAACAGACCCTTCGGTCCAACTCATCCATGCCGACCAGATATCCTAAACTAATCTAGTCCCATTTGCCAGCACTTGGCCTATATCCCTCTAAACCCTTCCTATTCATGCACCCATCCAAATGCCTTTTAAATGTTGTAATTGTACCAGCCTCCATCACTTCCTCTGGCAGTTCATTCCAGACACACACCACCCTCTGCATGAAAAATTACCCCTTAGGTCCCTTTTAAATTTTTCCCCTCTCACCCTAAACCTATGCCCTTTAGTTCTGGACTCTCCCAACCCAGGGAAAATACCTTGTCTATTTATCCTGTCCATGCCCATCATGATTTTATAAACCTGTATAAGGTCATCCCTCAGTCTCCAAAGCTTCAGGGAAAACAGCCCCAGCCTGTTGAGCTTCTTCCTATAGCTCAAATCCTCCAACACTGGCAACATGCTTGTAAATCTTTTCTGAACCTATTCAAGTTTTACAACATCCTTCCAATGGAGAGAGACCAGAATTGCACACAATATTCTAAAAGTGGCCTAACCAATGTCCTGTACAGCCACAACATGACCTCCCAACTCCTATACTCAATGATCTGACCAATAAAGGAAGCATACCAATTGCTTTCTTCACTGTCCTAGCTACCTGTGACTCCACTTTCAAGGAACTATGAATCTGCACTCCAAGGTCTCTTTGTTTCAGCAACACTCTCCAGGACTTTACCTTTATAAAGTCATAGAATCATGGAGATGTTCAGCACGGAAACAGACCTTCGGTCCAACTCGTCCAAACTGACCACATCTCCCAACCTAATCTAGTCCCACTTGCCAGCACCTGGCCCATATCCCTCCAAACCTTTCCTATTCATATACCCATTCAGATGCCTTATAAGTGTTGCAATTGGACCAGCCTCCGCCACTTCCTCTGGTGGCTCATTCCGTACATGCACCACCCTCTTCTTCACTATCCTATCTATCTGTGACTCTGCTTTCAAGGAGCTATGAACCTGCACTGCAAGGTCTTTTTGTTCAGCAACACTCGCTAGGACCTTACCTTTATGTGTAAAAGTCCTGCTAAGATTTGCTTTCCAAAATACAACATCTCGCATTTATCTAAATTGAACTCCATCTGCCATTCCTCAGCCCATTGGCCCATCTCATCAAGATCTTGTTGTAATCTGAGGTAACCTTCTTCGCTGAACATTGTCATAATGAGTGAAACTTGTTTGTTATTCATTTGTTGCGGGTTCTGATGACACCATTGCCAGTAACTACTTTAGGCAATTGCCATAGTAAGTTTGGCAGAGAAAATGAGAACCCTTTAAAGCAACAGTGTCTTGCAAATATACCTTTGAAATAGCAGCATCAAAGTACAAAATTTTACAATAAACCACATGGAGACAGATATTACAATAGGTAAACAATGTGCCTTAGAGAGTGAAAGGAATACTACAGAGCCAAGGAGGTTTGGCAGAAAGAGGATTTCAGAGGTAAGGGTCTGGGTAGCTTTTTGGGGTGAAAATTAGGGGTTTACAAAAGCCTGGAATTGGAGATGTGACGTGAGCTTGGAGGTTCGCTTTCAGTTTATAGACGTTGAGATGAGCAATGCCTTGGAGGAACCTAAAAACAGGATGAAATATAAAAATCAAAACCAAACTAAACATTGCCATTTTTAGTTATATTCGCAAGTCATAGAGTCATACTGCATGGGAACAGACCTTTTGGTCCAACTAGTACATACCGATCATGCTCCCAAACTAAACTAGTCCCACTTGCCTGTGTTTGGCCCGTATCCATCCTAATCTTTTCTATTTATGAACTTTTCTAAATGTCTTTTAATTGTTGTAATTGTACCTGCATCCATCACTTCCTCTGGTAGTTCCTTCCATACACAAACCACTCCGTGTGTAAAAAAAATTGCCCTTCTCCTTTTTAACACTTTCTCCTCTTACCTCAAAAATGTGCCCCCTAGTTTTGAACTCCCTGACCATTGAGAAAAGGCCCTTGCTTTTAACACTATCTATGTCCTCATGTTTTTTTAAACCTGTATAAGGTCACCCCTCAGCCTCTGATGTTCCAATGGAAAAAGTCCCAGCCTACCCAGCCTATTTTTTAACTCAAAACCTCCATTCCTGGCAACACCCTGGTAAATCTTTTCTGAACCCTCTAACATTAATAACATTCTACCAATGGCAGGGTGGCCAGAATGGCATACAGTACTTCAGAAGAGGCCTCACCAACATCCTGTACCACCTCAACATAACTCCTATGCTCAGAGATCTAAGCAAAGAAGGTAAGCATGCCAAATGCCTTCTTACAGGCTAAGCTCAAATTTATTCCTGTAACTGGAGCTGGTGGTCATACATTGTGGAAGGGTGCTGGTTGGATAAGCAATGGGAAGCTTACCAACGTTTAGCAAGTAAATGGCATGGGTTTAGTTGGTGTGACTCCCAGTTGTAAGTTCCCACACTTTCAAGTTCCTCAGCTTTGAGTTGTTCGAAATGGTTGTTTTTGTCGGCCTGATTGTTTCTGAATGTAAATGAGGAGTCATGATAGCAATTTAGATAAAAGAGGCTAGAATTTTGCACGTATTTGTGTTGAGAGATATGTATAAATGGGCATATATGAAATAGCCAGGATAAAATATTAAGAAGCTCAGGCCCAGAATGTGTCACTCAAATTGGCCACAATTCTCCCCTCCCTCAAAGCGGCAAGAATGGGAAATAATTGGGTGAGTTTGTCCTAGAGCGATACTTCATGCAACTTAGCAAATAAGTGGTAGGTAAGAAGCTCCATTAGGGACTTTCTCAATTCACCTGTAATTGAGGCCCTTAGGTTGTTAATTAACAGCTACTTAGGAGCTTTGACTCCTTCCCTCCGACTGACATCTTCTGCAAGCCATCGTACTGCAGCGATTGGCCAAGAAAAGTGCCAAAATTTATCAGTCAGCAGTTAAAAAGCTAATTGATGCACACACTGTGGCAATCTTTCTCATTAGCATGCAAACTGACATCCAACAGACCCATCTCCACACTTAATCTCAATTGTGGAAAATTGCATACAGTAATATACTAGAACTGAATTTCCTTACTCTGTGATAACTGTTGATTGATCCCTGCTTCTGATGATAGTGCGACATATTGTAATGGTTGCACCCTCAGCTTTAACAGTCATAAACAACAATTTTGTGCACTTGAAAAACAGATGCCGTTGAACCCAGAATCGAGACAGACCAGGAAATAGCCACTTTATTCTGACATAATATTATGGTATTTTGACTGTTTTAAAACATTTATTCTTGCTGATATCTGTACTATATTTCTTCTTTACATCTATTTTTAATGGCATATGTCAGAGTCACATTAAAAATAAAAGAAACCCTTAACAATTACATGTTGTTCAATATGCAGTGCCTAATATGCACAAATGATAGTTAGATGGTTTCAAAATGCCAGTTGCATAGCCAACAACAGGGTTATTTTGGGTATTTCCTCTGAATCCTGATTGTTTCTCTTGATCTATGTTCCAGTGAATAACAAAATTATCATAAAATTTGGATATAAATAGGCTTTGTCAAAATGGATGTAGTTTTTGGGAGCCACTTTCTGATTATGCCTCTTTTAATCTATAAGTTTTAAAGGAAATGGTATTATTGTAAACTGGTCCTCAGCATGATTCTAAAATAAATCTCTCCGTATTTTTCTATCTGTCTCAGTTTTCATGAACAGCATTTCCTTTACAGCCCAGGTTGAAAACAGAGTGCTGACTTAGAAAATGATTTGCAATGCAGGAGTAAAAATACCAATTGGAATTGATTTGAAGTATTCAGGTAAATCAATGTTGAACCTAAAACCACTAGATTCTAAGAAAGTATCATATTGGAGTCAAAAGATTAATTCTGTTTCTCTCTATACAGATGCTGCCAGACCTACTGAGTTTCGCCTGTATTTTCCGTGTTTTTGGATTCTCAGCATCCACAGTATTTTGGCTGTATTTCAGTGTGGCCTCTCTTGATTTTCTCAGTCATGCTCAAGATATCCCAATCTGTACATACCTGGCAGCAACTAATTTGTGCGAGAGGCATTTGAGTCAGTGAATAGATCCTTTAACACTAGCCAGACCATTTATCTTGTGTAGACTATAAAACTGTAACCAACTATGACAAAGAGCCAAAACTTGTAGAATTGCAGCAACAGCCAGGAGCTACAACTCTGCACTACCTAGTTCACTTGCAACATCTTTGATTATTAAAGACCTTAAATGATGCTCCCAGCACAATCCACGAGAAAATAGTAGGGAGTTGGCTAAAATGGCAAATATTATATATTAACTGCACTATGCTAAATTCATATCTCACTCGATTGATGACATTGCTACCATCTTCATCAACTGACTAACAATGATTAGATTCTCTTTCTCTTCCTCCCTTGCCCCATTCCTGTACATTGGCAGATTTGGAGCACACCAGCGTTGTAATATTACACAGATCTCAGAAAGGGTCAAGTAGAGATGACCTCTATCTTATTCTCTATACATTCAGTAAATTAATCTGTGACAATTATGTAAACAGGCAATCGGCTGACCGGTATGTATATAATATAACAGTAACATAAGTAAGCATAGAAACCAAAGATTATGTAAAACTGAGATATCATATCTTTGTACATAGTGATGTGAATAAACCCTCAAGACTTATGCCTCAGTGAGAACCTGGTCTTTATTATGTATCTTACATAGGCTAACATTTGGGAAGCACTCAGTCCATATCATACTGCAGCGATGTTTTATCTCATGAGAATTATGCCGTGGTGGGTGAAAGTGGGCACTAGAAATTAATATTCGGGAGTAGAAGCAAGTGGAAACAAGTGGCACTAGATGTTAAATGCAGCAAATTGGTATCAAAGGCTGAAAGGTGATAGTGACAGTGACAATTGTGAAGTGTTTTTAACCATCATCTGTCTGAGTTTATAGCTGAAGTTAGAGCTGAACATTGAATAACCAAGACTTAAGGCTGGAACCTGTATTGAATTGCAGTAACCACAATGGAGGAACCACAATGTAAGTACACTCTCTCCCTGAAAGAAAAAGGGAGATCCTTGTGTGTTAAGTTTAAAGCTGGTAGTTTTTCAAGAGACAGCTGTAATCCAGCAAAACAATCCCAGAATGAAATACAGCCGAAGAGACGGGAAAAAAAGCATTGTATAAACATAATCGGTCAATTCCACCAATTTATTTTCTTCAGAAATGGCACAAAAACTGTGCCACATCATGCAGCTGCGAGTTTTTTTTTTAGCAATTTAACAAATCAAATGTAAAGGATATCTAATAAAAAAGGAGAACACAGCTAAGAGGAGAGACGGAGGTAGTTGATGAGTGGACGGAGACCTCCAATAGGCCATGCCATGTATGTCAGTGCAAACATGTAACAATGGAAGTAGAATTTACAAAAAAAAATTGATGTTTCTTCCGTGACATTGAGTTGTGTGTCTCCTCCGTCCAGTTGGAATTTTCGAGCTCTAGATTAGATACATATTCTTGACAGTTGACTGTGTGATATGGAATAATTTTCCATTACCTCCTGAAATGATAAGGAGGAAATCTGAACAAGTGTAGCTAGCCAAAAAGAACTCTGTTCTCTGATGATATCTTTAGCACCAAAACACTGGCATACCACTCTTCAGCAGTTTGCTGTTACAATTCAGGAATGTGTCTTGGCCTCAGACTGCTAAGTGAAATACAGTAACTGTACTGAGAAAAGATACGGGTGAACTCCAGTAAGTCACTTCATTTTGAAGTGTAATGTGGTTGGTTAAGGATATCAATGACAGATTTCGTTTTGAACAAACAATGAGATTAGTATTTATTCACTTGTTTCGGTGCCATGTTACAGACAAAGTCCAGCATGACTATTAACTGATTCAATAGCTTTGAGTGAATTAAGGCTGTTTGTTACTCATTCTGTAACTGGGAAGGATCTATAACTTGCTTTTCACTTTTGTAAGGTGTGTGTGTGTGTGTGTGTGTGTGTGTGTGTGTGTGTGTGTGTGTGTGTGTGTGTGTGTGTGTGTGATTTACTTTCTTACTTAGTGAGACTTGTTTTACTTTAATAAACTGTGGAATTCCATGCCCAGTGAAGTAATTGAGGGTAAAATTTTATTTTGAACTGTAAAGGAATTAAGGGCTATGGTAAGTGGAGTTGAGGCCACAAAAAGGTCAACCACGATCTTATTGAATGTGGAGCAGGCTCGAAGGGCCAGACGGAGTACGTATGCTCCTGGTTCTTGTGGGATGTGGTTTATTATCACTGAAACTCAAGACATATATACAAGCAAGTCTATAACCCCCATCTTTCACTCTAATTTCCTGAGTAGCATTTGATTACGACAGAGGTACCTGACACTTTGATGTTGTGGCCATTTCAGAGACATGGATAGAGCAGGGTGAGGAATGGATATTGCAGGTTCCAGGATTTAGATCTTTCATTAAAAACAGGCAAGGCAGTAAAAGAGGGGGAGGTGTGGCCTTGTTAGTCAAAGATAGTGTAATGGTGGCTGAGAGAATGTTTGATGAGGACTCATCTACTGAGGTAGTGTGGGCTGAGGTTCGAAACAGGAGAGGAGAGCTCAAACTTCTTGGAATATTTTGTAGGCCTCCGCAGAGTTCCAGGGAGGTGGAAGAGAGGATTACCGACATTATTCTGGGTAGGAGTGAAAGGAACAGGGTGGTCATTATGGGGGACTTTAACTTCCCCAATACTGATTGGAAATGTTATAGCCCTAGCACGTCGGATGGATCAGTTTTGGTCCAATGTGTACAGGAGACTTTCCTGACACAGTATGTCGAAGGGCCGACAAGAGGGGAGGCCACACTGGATCTGGTGCTTGGTGATTTAGTTGTAGGTGAGCACTTTGGAGAGAGTGACCATAATTCAGTTACATTTAGTTTAGCAATGGAAATGGATAAGTACATGCCACAGGTCAAGAGTTATCGATGGGGCAAGGGCAATTATAATGCAATTAGGCAAGAATTAAGATGCGTAGACTGGGGTAGCAAAATGCAGGGGATGCAGACAATTAAAATGTGAGCAGGTTTAAGGAACAGATATTGTGTGCCCTTGATAGGTATGTCCCTGTCAGGCAGGGAGGAAGAGATAAGGTAAGGGAATCGTGGTTTACTAAAGAAATTGCATCTCTTGTTAAGAAGAAGACGGAGGCTTATGTGTTGATAAGGCAAGATGGTTCAGATGAGGCGATGGTGAGTTACAGATCAGCAAGGAAGGATTTAAAGAGAGAATTAAGAAGAGCAAAGAGAGGACACGAGCAGTATTTATCAAATAGAATAAAGGAGAAGCCTAAAGCTTTCTATAGGTATGTGAGGAATAAAAGGATGGTTAGGGTAGGAAAAGGGCCAGTCAAAGACAGAAGTGGGAAGTTGTGTGTGGACCCTGTAGAGATCGGAGAGGTGCTAAATGAACATTTCTCATTGGTGTTCACTCAGGAAAAGGAGAATATTGTAGAGGAGAAGAATGAGGTGCGAGATATTAGACTGGAAAGGATCGAGGTTAGTTATGTACAGGTGTTATCCGTTCTAGAAGGAGTGAAAGTAGACAAGTTCCCTGGGCTGGATGGGATTTATCCGAGGATTCTCTGGGAAGCTAGGGAGAAGATGGCAGAGCCTTTGTCTTTAATATTTGAGTCATCAGGTTTAGTACCTGAGGACTGGAGGATTGCAAATATTGTGCCCTTGTTCAAGAAGGGCAGCAGAGATGACCCGGGTAATTATAGACCAGTGAGCCTTACTTCTGTTATAGGAAACGTTTTGGAAAGGATTATGAGAGATAAGATTTATCATCATCTAGCAAGCAACAATTTGATTTCGGATAGTCAACATGGTTTTGTCAAGGGCAGGTTGTGTCTCACATACCTCTTTGAGTTTTTTGTGAAGGTGACCAAGCATGTGAATGAGGGTAGGACAGTTGATGTGGTATACAAGGACTTCAGTAAAGCCTTTGATAAAGTTCCACATGGTAGGCTGATGAAGAAAATGCAGAGGCATGGAATTGAGGGTGATTTAGCAGATTGGATTAGAAACTGGCTTTCTGCAAGAAGACAGTTGATGGAAAATATTCAATCTGGAGCCCAGTTACTAGTGGTGCACCACAAGGATCTGTTTTGGGACCACTGCTGTTTGTCATTTTTATAAATGACTTAGACTCAGGCATAGGTGGATGGATTAGTAAATTTGCAGACGGCACTAAAGTCGGTGGAGTAGTGGACAGTTTGGAAGAATGTTACAGGTTGCAGGAGGACTTGGATAAACTGCAGAATTGGGCTGAGAGGTGGCAAATGGAGTTCAATGCAGCTAAATGTGAGGTGAAGCACTTTGGGAAGAATAACAGGATGGCAGAGTACTTGGTCAATGGAAAGATTCTTGGTAGTGTGGATGTGCAAAGGGATCTTGGAGTCCATGTGCATAAATCCCTGAAATTTGCCACCCAGGTGGATACTGCAGTTCAGAAGGCATACAGTACGTTAGGTTTCATTGGTAGAGGGATTGAGTTCCAGAACTGCAATAGCATGCTGCAACTATACAAAACGCTGGAGCAGTCACACTTGGAGTATTATGTACAGTTCTGGTCGCCACATTACAGAAAGGATGTGGAAGCATTGGAAAAGGTGCAGACGAGATTTACCAGGATGTTGCCTGGTCTGGAGGGAAGGTCTTATGAGGAAAGGCTGAGGGACTTGGGTCAGTTCTCATTGGAAAGAAGAAGGCTAAGGGGGGATTTGATAGAGGCATACTTGATGATCAGAGGATTAGATAGGGTAGACAGAGAAAGACTATTTCCTAGGATGATGACATCAGTTTGTATGAGAGGGCATAACTACAAATTGAGGGGTGATAGATTTAAGACAGATGTCAGAGGCAAGTTCTTTACGCAGAGAGTGGTAAGGGTGTGGAACGCCCTACCTGCTAATGTAGTCAACTCAGCCACATTAGGGAAATTTAAACAATCCTTAGATAAGCACGTGGAAGATTTTGGGATAGTGTAGGGGGACGAGCTGAGAATAGTTCACAAGTCGGCGCAACATCGAGGGCTGAAAGGTCTGTTCTGCGCTGTATTGTTCTATGTTCTATGTTCTATATATATGTTCTATGTGCTTGACCCTTTCTGAGATCTGTGTAATATTACAACACCAGTGTGTTTCAAATGCCTGTGCCCTTACATTAGTTGAAAATCTTCTTTGGAAGCACAGAATGGTAAAGAGCTTTATACTACCCTAAGTACAGTTGTCCGAATGGAAGTTGAGGCTGTCCTTCCTGCTTCTTGCTGCTGATGTTTGCTCTGCAGTGTGAGTGAGGGGCCCTTCTTATTCGAGCAGCCTTCATACAATAGTTATCCAGCTCATTCCTCAATACAGTGCCTTGCTGTCATTTAGTATCTGATTATCATAATCCAGTTACTCCATGTAAATTGAGTTTCTGTACGAGGAAGGATGTTACAGAAGACAGTATTGGATATTATAATGTTTCTATTGATTGAGCCAACCCTAGGAGCCGGGCTGTCTCAGAAACAATACCAGTGTTGTGGGGATCTGTACTGAAAACAACAAATGCTGGAGATCACAGCAAGTCAGGCAGCATCCATGGAGAGAGAACAAGCTAATGTTTCAAGTCTGGATGGCCCTTCATCAGAGCTGACATGTGGAGGGGACAACATTTTTGCAATGGTGGAGGGCAGGAGCGATGCTGTTCGAGTGCTGGGGAGAATAGATGTCGATAGTGCAGAGTAAGTGTTGGGAATGTGAGAATGGTAGAACAATGGTGTGTCTTAACTGCTGGATTGGAATGACCAGACAATACCATTGAGGTGGGGGGAAGGGAGAGAGGGTGTGGTGATAGAGAATGTAACAAGCAAAGCTAAAAGGAAGGGAAAGAATAATCTGAAGGTGTAGACCTCAATATTGAGTCCAGAAGATTGTAATGTGCCTAGTTTAAAGATGAGATGTTGCCCCTCCAGTTTGCACTGTAATTCACTGGAGCATTGTAGCCTGCCAAGGAGAGGCAGGTGGGCATATGGGCAGTATGCTGTGTTAAAATGAACGGCTACAGGAAAGCCAGGGTCAGGTTTGTGCACGGACCGGCGGTATTCTCGTATGTCCAGTTGTTTGTGCTTGGCATGCTGCAATGCTCCTGCACAGATACTGTCCCCTCCATGCTTCATGTCAGCTCTAATGAGGAGTCATCAGGACTTGAAATGTTAGTTTGCTCTCTCTCCATGGATGCTGCCTGACCCACTCTGATCTCCAGCATTTTTTCTTTTCCTTATCAGCATCGGTTTGTCAACACCTATTCATTGGTCAATCAATGTGAATGGCTTGCAAGCTTCCTGGCATGTTGTCTCACTTCCACTGTCTCAATTAACACCTATTCAATATAATCAATCAAGGTAAATGCCTTGCATATCTTGTCTGGCCCGATCTAATTCCCAGCATGCTGTTCAATTGGCCAGTTTTCCCAGCATGCTATTAGTTGGGCAAAAGGGACATTCTGTGCCTTACACTGTCCCCAAATCTTCATGAAGTACTGAGTCCTTAAAACCATCAGAGAAAGATAGGGCTGACTCTTGCATTATTTTTAGCTTAGTGCCGAATTTTTTGGAGGATTTCTCATTGTGGGGTCTTATGGTCTTTCGTGCTGTATCTTACCAAACCCACCTTGTTATTAAAGGTGGAGGAGAAAGTGAGGACTGCAGATGCTGGAGATCAAAGCTGTGAATGTGTTGCTGGAAAAGCGCAGCAGGTCAGGCAGCATCCAAGGAACAGGAGATTCGACGTTGCGGGGATAAGCCCTTCTTCAGGAATCACCCTGCCCCAGGATGTCTTCCATATCTGATTTCTGCACATCATATTATGCGCCATTTCCAGAATGACTTGCTTCACTGAGGATACCCCAGAATGTACTAGCATTCCTTGCATCCATACCACCTTTAAAAGCCTATTGTATTGTCTGTCTGCAGCTGCTCTGCATGGCTGCTGACCTTTGCCCCAGACATGGCAGACAGGGGAAGTTGACGTCCCACTGAATGGACAGGATCTGAAGGCCTTGTCAGACAGCGTTTTGCCTCAGGATCAGCATTAGAGACCAGGACCCCAAACTTCTCCAGTCTAGTCCCAGTTGCCATCCAGGTCAGTGCAGTCCCAGTCATCTGGAGAAATGTGCAGCACTAAGGGAAGAACATTGTCTAAACTCTGCCCTCATAAGCATCACTGCCCTCCTCTCTGCTACTTCTGACTCACTCTGCTTCTGCCTACTCCCTCTGGGGCTAATCCTCTGCTTCCACTCCCCCCCCCCCCCCACCTCAACCTCACTCTCCCCACTTCCCCTCACCCACTACAAACCCCAACGCCATGAATCCTGCATTTCCTCTGTACTGCTGACTCACTTATTGGGAACAAAAACAGAAGTTGCTGGTAAAGCTCAGCAGGTCTGGCAGCATCAGTGAAGAGAGATTCAATGTGAATGTTTCAGGTCCAGTGACCCTTCCTCAGAATTGTTCTCTTCATTGATTTCTCTTCACAGATGCTGCCAGACTTGCTGAGCCTTTCCAGCAGCTCCTGTATTTGTTTCTGGTTTACAGAGTCTGTAGTTTTTTCAGTTTTCACTCATTTGGAACATCTCCTCACCCCTACCAACAGTAATTGCTGTGCCAGCTAATGCCATAATATCTTTCTCTCTGTCATTCCATCAGGAAAAGTGCCACCAATATGCTCGAAAGAGTCTGGAGGAGAGGTGTTACCCAACATTTGGCTCCTCACCCCATTATGAAAGGGGTGACTGCCTCAAACAGGACCAGAACTGGTATCAGAATATGCCCTTGGTTTACTGTGCTGAAAATGTGTTGCTGGTTAAAGCACAGTAGGTTAGGCAGCATCCAAGGAACAGGAAATTCGACGTTTCGGGCCAGAGCCCTTCATCAGGAATGAGGAGAGTGTGCCAGGCAGGCTAAGATAAAAGGTAGGGAGGAGGGACTTGGGGGAGGGGCGATGGAGATGTGATAGGTGGAAGGAGGTTAAGGTGAGGGTGATAGGCCGGAGTAGGGTGGGGGCGGAGAGGTCAGGAAGAGGATTGCAGGTTAGGAGGGCGGTGCTGAGTTCAAGGGAATCGACTGAGACAAGGTGGGGGGAGGGGAAATGAGGAAACTGGAGAAATCTGAGTTCATCCCTTGTGGTTGGAGGGTTCCCAGGTGGAAGATGAGGCGCTCTTCCTCCAGCCGTCATGTTGCTATGGTCCGGCGATGGACGAGTCCAAGGACCTGCATGTCCTCGGTGGAGTGGGAGGGAGAGTTAAAGTGTTGAGCCACGGGGTGGTTGGGTTGGTTGGTCCGGGCATCCCAGAGGTGTTCCCTGAAGCGTTCTGCAAGTAGGCGGCCAGTCTCCCCAATATAGAGGAGGCCACATCGGGTGCAGCGGATGCAATAGATGATGTGTGTGGAGGTGCAGGTGAATTTGTGGCGGATATGGAAGGATCCCTTGGGGCCTTGGAGAGAAGTGAGGGAGGAGGTGTGGGCGCAAGTTTTGCATTTCCTGCGGTTGCGGGGAAGGTGCCGGGAGTGGAGGTTGGGTTGGTGGGGGGTGTGGACCTGACGAGGGAGTCACGAAGGGAGTGTTCTTTGCGGAACGCTGATAGGGGAGGAGAGGGAAATATATCCCTGGTGGTGGGGTCCGTTTGGAGGTGGTGAAAATGACGGCGGATGATACGCTGTATACGGAGGTTGGTGGGGTGGTAGGTGAGAACCAGTGGGGTTCTGTCTTGGTGGCGGTTGGAGGGGCGGGGCTCAAGGGCGGAGGAGCGGGAAGTGGAGGAGATGTGGTGGAGGGCATCGTCGATTCTTTGCGGAACGCTGATAGGGGAGTAAACCCCCTTGGTTTACTGTGCCAAAATCCCTAAGTTAAGGCTATCCCCCTTGATTTGACTGAGGTCTGTTGGTAGCAGTGATAAATTCCCAACTTTGTGACTGTGCTAAATGGCATGGCAATTCAGCACTAACATGAGCCTGGTATCTCTGGCAAAAAGGACAAAAAAATCAAGGCAGGGATTCTGGGAGCATCTAAATAGAGTCTATTTAGCATCTAAGTAAGTGAGTGCAGTAACAGTAAGAGGACAGCCCAGAGATGTAGCCTGGTGCAATCCATGAGCTGGGTGCATGTCCCTGAGAGCACAGTGTCTTTGCTGCAGCATTACAATGAGAGTTACTGGTGCAGTCCAAGCTGCAGCATTTAATTGTAGGCATGTCCTGTACATTGATTGGAAATGTGCCATTAGGTTTCATAGAGACTGGCACATGTTAGATGCTAACGTCTGTAGATGTGGAGTGTGTGTGGCTGATGCCTGGGAAGTGTGAGTGACTGGTGCCCATGGAGTGTGTGTGGTTGGCGCCTGTGGATTGTGTGTAGTTGGTGCCCTTGGAGTGTACCCTGAGATAAAGCATCGGACAGTTTAGCACTGCACAGGCCCTTTGGCCCTTGATGTCGTGCTAGACTCTTATCCTACTCTAAGATCAAACTAACCTACATAGACTTCATTTTGCTATCATCCATGTGCCTATGCAAGAGTCGCTTAAATGTCCGTAATGCATCTGACTTGACTACCACCACTGACAGTGCATTCCACACACCCACCATTCTCTGTGTAAAAAACTGACCTCTGATGTCTCCTCTAAATCTTAGTCCAAACACCTTAAAATTTTGCCCCCTCATGATAGTCATTTCTGCCTGGTTCACTCTAGCCATGCCTCTCATCATCTTGTATAGCTCTGTCAAATTACCTCTCACCCTTCTTCCCTCCAATGAAAAAAGTCTTAGCACCCTCAACCTTTCTTCATAAGACATGGCCTCCAGTTAAGGCAACATCCTGGTAAATCTCCTCTACATCCTCTCCAAAGCTTCCACATCCTTCCTATGATGTGATGTTGATGCCCAGTGTCCAACGTGGAGGTAGTTTGGAACAAGCAGAGAGCTGAATCCACCAGATACTCACTCCACTTTCCTTGGCCACCTTTCCCAAAGTCAAGCTTGTTTGGTGGGATGGAAGCTGAATATTAATTTGTTAAATTGTGCCGTTAACAGAGCATTTAGGAAATGTTAATCCCATCAATTAGCATCTTGTGAGATTCTCACCGTGGCCAAGAGTGATTCTTGCCTTGCCACTTGCGCAAAGCATCAAAGATGGCGTTAGTTGTTCCCATATCTTCAATGCAGCTGTCACCCAGTTGTTACAAATCTCACTCTAGCCCATGTTGCCCTGACCTTATAAGGTTCCACCCATAGTTTCATAATGTTTTTTTTTATAGATATTTTTATTGGGAATTTAACATTTTGACAAATTTACAAAAATAAGCAGAATTTTCAAGCACAAACATTAATATAAAAATAGATCTTAAATATATAATCATCAAAATTCAACTAATCCACAATCATCCAGAGTGTATAGTTGAGTCGCTTACATCCTTCAAATAAGAGAAAATGTTCTCTAATACACTCATAACAGTATGATAAAAAGGAAGTTATTTCCAAACAATAAGAACAAAAAAAAATTAAACATGTTTGAATGGAGATCTTCCCCCTTGTTCTCAGGGGGCCTTACTACCTTTCCAACGTTCCACCATATCCTCTCCCAAACAGTGTCCCACCCTCAACCCGGGCGCTCCTTAATAGGATTTAGATATAATACCGAGCTAGAGTTAACAGTGAGCGCTGCACCCCCACCCCTCCCCACCCATACCTGAGTATATCTGCTAGCATCAATGCCACGTACAAACACACATAACTATAAAATTACAACTCCAACAGATTACAGTTAAGTGTAATAACATAGCAAGGAAGACAACCCCGCTCCCAGAGGCAAAAGTAAAGTAGAATAAAGTATCCATTTCTCCCCACGGAGTGTGGGAGAGGCAAGCCAACATAAATTGTCTCTTACGATTTATTTAACAGAGTCTAAAAGTTTCTTGGCCTCTTCCGATGATCTAAAATTATACTCGGATCCTTCGTGGGTAAAGCATAACGTCGCTGGGTAGCGTAAGGTGTATGAATATTTAAGTTCCTTAGACATTTCTTCACCTCATCAAACGCCTTCCTTCTTCGTGCCAAAGCCGGGGAGAAGTCCTGAAATAACATAATCTTGGATCCTTCATGAATCATAGCTTTAGGATCCTTTCCAAGCTTTCTGGAGGCATCCAGGAGTATCTGCCTCCCCTATAACTCTGCAGCCGGAACAGGACCGGGCGTGGGCGCTGGTTTGGGCCAGATCCGCGTACTGCGACCCGGTAGGCCCACTCCACCCTTACCCGGTCAGTTTCAGCCCCCAGGTTTAAAAGCTGGGGCAGCCATCGCTCCAGAAATACTACTAACTGTTCTTTCCCTTCTTGTTCTTGAAGGCCCAGCAATCGAATATTCTTTCTCCGATTTCTGTTGTCAATATCATCCATGTAGATTTCAAAGGCCCGGACTCTCTGCTCCAGAGCTCTCACCTGTTCTGCAGCTGTTTGAGCTGCAGCCTCGGAGGTCATGGCCTTTAGCTCCGCCCCCTCCACTCGGCCCTGCAATTCTCCCATAGAGTGATTCTGTTTCTGCAGCTTTTCTTCGAATGCATTCCATCTCTGTCTGGATTCTGCGATGAAATTGACGAGTGTCGATTCCAATCTAGCAATCATCTCTATAAGGCCTGTTTTTACATCAGCTGCAGCCGGAGGAGAGGAGGGTGGGGGAGGGGTCTTTGTTTTCTGAGAGCTGCGGGGTCCCTTTGATTTACTCATTATCCACTCAGTATTAGACTATTTAAATATAATATTCAGCAGCTAATTAAGATTAAAGAAATTTTTTGGGTGGTTTGGCAAGTGTGGTGGGGGCAGGAAACCCACTTTTCCCAGGTTTTGGGAAGGGCTCTGTAGACTCAGACTTGCTGAGTCGCCGCCATCTTGGATCTCCGCAGTTTCATAATGTTTGATGCTCCACGTGTCTTGTTACAGTAAGAGATATCAGTGTTGTGTATATTCTGTACAGATAGTCTAATTTTGTTGAGTATTGAAAATGGTTTATTCAACTTACTGTTTTATCTTGCAGCAAATGATGACCCCCATTATTCAAGAACTATTCTGCCAACAAGCATATTCAGAAAGAGCCTTTAATTCTGTTTCTTGATAGACAATTAGGTGGTAAATGTACTGCTAGTTACAATTGTAGGTATTATACTTGCGTGCTTTCAACTTTGGTAATTCCATGGTACAATAGTGACAGTACTCTTAAAGTGATAAATTGGCTATGAAGTGCTTGGAATATTCTGAAGTGCTGAAAGGCTCTACAAAAATGCAAAAGCATTCTTTCTGGTTGCTTTTCCTTAGTTGGGAGTTTTAGTTACTCCCTTCCACCCCTTTCTCTTTTGAGAAACTGTTAAAGAAGACCTTGCTGTCTGAGAGAATTAAACAATTCAACTGAACAATTAAGCTTTACAATGGATCACATTTTTCTTTAGATGGGGTATCAGTTTTTTGTTATGACCAAGCACCATTATCTGGGATAGGAAGAAAAGTTCCTAAATTGGATTGCTGATTCAAAATTACTCCAGACCTGCTTAGCGTCTCAGCAATATATTTAAAAGTCCCTGAAGACTGACTTTCAATCTAAAACTCCACTTTAATCTTTTGAATAAAGCATTTCTCAAATTCGTCAGTACATCACCAGAAAAAAGATCATCAAGCATGCTTTGCAAATATGCCTAAAAATATTTCTCTTTTTGTAGTCAGTAAAACATTGTGGAGTCTGCTTTTTGTTGAACACAGCTTCCTTTCAGCAAAACAGATTTCACAGAAAAAGTCCACCCCCTCAAGGCATAATTCAGGCCTTAAATGTACTTGTTTAGTTTTCATAGTCTCTCTTCTACATCATGTACCTCTTACAGTTTCAGAAACTGCTCTCCAAGCGTGTGGCTTTTATTGTCAGCTTCTATGATTATGTGGTCAAAAGAGTGGAAATGACTTTCAGAATTACTTTTCCTGCTGTGGGAGAGTTCACTTAAATATCTGTAACTTCAAGGCCTTGTTCAAAAGCAAGCAGCCTTATTTTAGCCTTGTAAAAGTTTGTACAAGACAATTTTCTGGTTCAGTATGTGGATGTACCTACTGGAGAAGATGCAAAACTTGACCTACTCTTGGGAAATAAGGCAGGGCAGGTGACTGAGGTGTCAGTGGGGGAGCACTTTGGGGCCAGTGACCATAATTTAGTTTTAAAATAGTGATGGAAAAGGATAGACCAGATCTAAAAGTTGAAGTTCTAAATTGAAGAAAGGCCAATTTTGATGGTGTTAGGCAAGAACTTTCAAAAGCTGATTGGAGGCAGCAGGTAAAGGGACGGCTGGAAAATGGGAAGCCTTCAGAAATGAGATAACAAGAATCCAGAGAAAGTATATTCCTGTCAAGGTGAAAGGGAAGGCTGGTAACTATAGGAAATGCTAGATGACAAAAGAAATTGAAGGTTTGGTTAAGAAAAAGAAGGAAACATATGTCAGGTATAGACAGGATTGATCAAGTGAATCCTTAGAAGAGTATAAAGAAAGTAGGAGTATACTTAAGAGGGGAATCTGGAGGGCAAAAAGGGGACATGAGATAGCTTTGGCAAATAGAATTAAGGATAATCCAAAGGGGTTTTACAAATACATTAAGGTCAAAAGGGTAACCATGGAGTGTTACTGAACAAAGAGACCTTGGAGTGCAGGTTCATAGCTCCTTGAAAGTGGAGTCGCAGGTAGATAGGATAATGAAGAAGGTGTTTGGAATGCTTTCCTTTATTGGTCAGAGTATTGAATACAGGAGTTGGGAGGTCATATTGCAGCTGTACAGGACATTGGTTAGGCCACTTTTGGAATATTGTGTGCAATTCTGGTCTCCTTCCTATCGGAAAGATGTTGTGAAACTTGAAAGGGTTCAGAAAAGATTTACAAGGATGTTGCCAGGATTGGAGGATCTGAGCTACAGGGAGAGGCTGAACAGGCTGGGGCTGTTTTCCCTGGAGCGTCGGAGACTGAGGGGTGACTTTATAGAGGTTTACAAAATTATGAGGGGCATGGATAGGGTAAATAGGCAAAATCTTTTCACTGGGGTTGGGGAGTCCAGAACTAGAGGGCATAAGTTTAGTGTGAGGGGGAAAGATATAAAAGAAACCTAAGGGGCAACTGTTTCATGCAGAGGGTGGTACGTGTGTGGAATGAGCTGCCAGAGGAAGTGGTGGAGGCTGGTACAATTGCAACACTTAAAAGGCATTTGGATGGGTATCTGAATAGGAAGGGTTAGGAGGGATATGGATATGGGAGGTGGGACTAGATTGGGTTGGGATATCTGATCGGCATGGACTGGTTGGACCAAAGGGTCTGTTTCCATGCTGTGCATCTCTATGACTCTATTAGTCCCATCTGCAAGGATCTTTTCCTCAAAGGTCTATCTATGTGGTAAATCTTATTGTCTCCCCTATCTGGTACTTCACAATAAATGTTAAATTCCTTCCAACTATTTATTTTGCATTGCACGTCATTAATTTGCCCTGAAGTGTATTTACAACCACTAAGTGTCACGCTGATCAGGACTTGCACTTTCAGACCTGCCCTGAGATTGTTCTGTGGACCTCTGTTTATTGCGTAATCACTTTGAGCTGTGACCATTTCTATGGAATCCAACTTGCTTTGAAGTTACTATGACGAGGTTACTTGTGCAGTTAAAGTCTCCCTCATGTGACTGTTTTCTAGTGCAAGAGTTACTCTCAGATGCACTCATAAACTTTCACTGTATGCTTATAATTTTCATTCTTCTATCCCATTCTGCCATCAACTTGGCCATCAGTAGCTTTTCCTTCACATCTTGAAATAGTTGTATCCCTTTATTCACTGGATCTTTAAATATTTGTCACCCAATTAGCCAATTTAGGCAGTTGGTCTTCAGATGTGATAAGCCATGATCAATCGATCTACCAACATCTGGCTCCTGATCAATTATTCCCTTTTACACAGAACTGTTATTGTAAAGCATGTTGAGGTATGAGGTACAGGATCCCTCATCACCTACTATCAATGAAGTGGAGGTGCCAGTGTTGGACTGGGGTGGACAAGGTCAGAGGTCACACAACACAAGGTTATAGGCCAACAGGTTTATTTGAAATCACAAGCTTTCGGAAGGCAACCACTTCATCAGGTGAAGTGAGAGAGAAGAGCACACAGACACAGAATATATAAGCGAGAGATCAAGGACAGAGAGGTCACAAGATATAAACTGGTGTGAGTGGAATGCCGAATAATAAGTCTCTACAGGTGACCAAGTGTGTTAGATGGTGTGAGTCAAGTAGCAACCAGAATAGCCAGCAAAGGGATGACCTAGAATTTGATTAAATGAGACAAAGAGAAAATTACAAAAGTTAAAAATAAGGTGGTGCTGGAAGCAAATCGAATGTTTGGAAAAACATGGTAGGTATAAGAGTTGCATGACGAGGGTCTAACCAAAGTAATGAGGAATCCAAACCCGTGCAAACTAATTAAGGTAGAGAGATTATAACAATTTATCACAGTGCTGGTATCTAAACAGGACAGAGAGGAAGATTTTTCAGATACAGAACAGTGTGGTGGGGTCACATGTAGCACAACATGAACCCAAGATCATAGTCGAGGCCATCCTCGTGGGCACGGAACTTGCTATCAGTTTCTGCTCGGCGATTCTGTGTTGTTGTGTATCTTGAATTCTGCCCTGGAGAACGCTTACCCGAAGATCGGAGGCTGATTGCCCTTGACCGCTGAAGTGTTCTCCAACTGGGAGGGAACATTTCTGTCTGGCGATTGTTTCACAGTAACCATTCATCTATTGCCATGGTGTCTGCATGATCTCACCAATATACTATGCCTCGGGACATCCTTGCCTGCAATTTATGAGATAGACAGCATTGGCCAAGTTACGTGTTTCTGCCATGTATGTGGTGGGTGGTGTTCCATGTGTAATGGTAGTATCCATGACAATGATCTGACTTTTCTTGCAGTGATTGCCGTGGTAGGGTTCTGTGTGGTGTTGCAGTTGATGTTGTCCTGAAGGCTGGGTAGTTTGCTGTGAATGTTGGTCTGTTTAAGATTTGGCGGTTGTTTGAAGATGAGAAGTGGAGGCATAGGGATGATCTTGGTGAGATGTTCGTCGTCATCGATGACATGTTGAAGGCTGTGAAGAACATGGTGTAGTCTCTCTGTTCCGGGGAAGTACTGGACGATGAAGGGTACTCTGTCGGTCTTATCCTGTGTCCGACTCCTGAGCTGATCATTGCAGTTTTTCACTGCGGCACATTGGAACTGGCATTCGATGAGTTGGGCATCATACCCTGTTCTTATGAGGGCGTCCTTCGGCACCTTCAGGTGTCTGATGCATTCTGTTTTGTCTGAGCAGGTCCTATGTAAGCACATGGCTTGTTCATAGGGGATGGATTCTTGAATATGTTGAGGGTGGATGCTAGAGAAGTGCAGCATTGTGAAGTTATCCGTGGGCTTCTGGTAGAGTGAGGTACTGAGATGTCTGTCTTTGATGGAGACGCGTGTGTCCAAGAATGAGACTGATTCTGAAGAGTAGTCCGGGATAAGTCTCACAGTGAGATGAAATGCGTTGATATTGCTAGCAGTCGTTTCAGTGATTTCTAACCATGTGTCCATGACTGTGCTATATTCTTCACAGCCTTCAACATGTCATCAGTTACAATGAATGTCTCACCAAGATCGCCCCTATGCCTCCACTTCTCGCCTTCAAACATATACCAAACCTTAAACAGACCATCATTCACAGCAAACTACCCAGCCTTCAGGACAACATTGACAACAACATCACACAATCCTGCCAGGGCAACCTCTGCAAGACATGCCAGGTCATCGACATGTGTGCCAACATCACATGTGGGAACACCACCGACCACGTACATGACAAATACTCAAGTGACCGGCCAATGTTGTCTATCTCATATGCTGCAGCAAGGTATGCCCCAAGACATGGTATATCGGCAGATTCTATCTCAAAGGATGAATGGACACCGTGCACCAATCACCAGACAGGAATGTTCCCTCCCAGTCGGGGAACACTTCAGGGGTCAGGGTCATTCAACCTCTGACCTTTGGGTAAGTATCCTGAATGGCAGACTGAGATACACAATAAAGCAGAATCGTCAAGCAGAAACTGATAGTCAAGTTCTGTACCTACGAAGATGGCCTCGATCATGATCTTGGGTTCATGTTGTGCTATGTGTGACCCCAACACACTGTTCTGTATCTGTAAAAACTTCCTCACTGTCCTGTTTTGACACCACCACCTTGATGAATTGTAATGATCTCTCTACCTTAATTAGTTTGTACAGTTTTAGATGACTTATTACTTTGGTTAGACCCTCAGCAAGTGACTCTTGTAACTATCATGTTATTCCAGTCATTTGGTTAGTCTCCAGCACCACCTTATTTTTTATTTTTTGTAATTATCTCTCTGCCCCATTTAATCAGATTATAGGTCATCCCTTCGCTGGTTATTCAGCTGTCTCCACTTTACTCACACCGGCTGATACTGTTGGTCATCTGCAGAGACTTATTATTTGACACTCCACTCACACCAGTTGTATGACCTTGTGAACTCTCTGCTCTTGGTCTCTCTGCCTATAAACTCTGTGTTCTGTGTGCTTCTCGTTCACTTCACTTGACAAAGGAGCTGTGCTCAGACATCTTGTGATTTCAAATAAACTTCTTGGACTATAACCTGGTGTCATGTGACTTCTGACTTTGACCTACTATCAATAGCTTAGATTCTGAGATTGCTTAATCTCTATTAAGCCTGAGGAATGGACCTTAAACATTTCGTTACCACATTGGATAATGACCGTCTTGCCATCAAACCTTATTACATTAACATCAGTTTTCCTTTCATTACTACCTTTGCTTTTGTAAGATACTGTAGCCACAGAAATAAAATCCATCTCAGATGATCTTAAAAAGAATTGTAGCTCTCCCAATTTTCGCTGAGACCTTGGCCTTGATGAAAGTTCTTCTCTTCAAAAGTAAAGCATCCAAATTAAAAACTATGAGCAAATTGTTGTCCCTTCATGAGCTAAGAGTATCACCCAATGCAGAAGTTAATCTTGCATTTCTCTCAAAACAATTAATATTGACTGCCTCTGTCTATCTGAAGCTTGCAGTTTACATTAATTGCTCCTGCCACTGCAGTTGTCAACTTGCAGATTGATTGATCTGCTCAAATTATATGCAGTATCTATCACTACGTGATTGCTTTCGCGAAGTGTATTTCTGAAAAGATGTTCATGTGCCGTATCTATGACCAGAATGTTCATGTTTGCACATCTGTAAACTCACCCTTAGTGCATTCCCATCCAATATCAGTTAGAAACAAAGCCAGTGCCCAAAGTTTGGCCCTTATCTATTTCTCATGACATTGCCTGCAGTCATCCTTTTGCCCTTGCCACATGAAACCTTGTTATTTGCAAACTATTCATAATTCATGGACCTACACGTGCTCAGATTGTCACCTCCATGAGCTTATCACTGAACTCTCTTCCACTTATGTGACCTTGCATTGCTAGCATATCAAGATCAATTAGACTCATTGACTCATTCCGTTAGTCCTTGACCCACCTCTCTCCACCCAAAACCCCTGCTTCCCCATCACCACCACCACCACCAAGTCTTTGATCCTATTATTTACATTTTCCCCATCGCTCTCCAAAGTTTCAAACATCAGGGTTAGTCTCTGGGCATTTTAAAAGTTTCCTTGAATGCTTTCAGATTTGATTCTGAGATGAATGGTTTGGCACACATTTGCAGCTCATGACTTGAGAGGTGCATTTTTTTCATTATTTGTAGAACGTTTGATGAGTGTCCATATTTCTTCAAAGTCAGAGTGACATGTCCACATTCCTACAGGTTTTCATTTCAAAGAAACAAATACCATCTGATTTCTCCTTCTGGTACGTTGCAATGTTTCCATGACGTGCAATCTCAGTTGTTCTGTTTTTACAAAATCAATTCCTTCTTATTGGCATTCTCGGATCCATACTCCTTCCCCCGGCTGAAGACTCCCTAGCTTGATGGGAGTGTTTGAAGTTCCCTCATTTACTTTTCTCTTTGCACTTCCTCATGTTTTCTACCTCTATCATGATCACCCATAATGATACAAGATTTTCAGTGCTGCAATTCTTGTCTCCTTCCAATCAAAAATTCTGTTGTTGATAATCCATTTTACAACAGTGATGAACTATTCAATTGAGCCAAATTAATGCCATTATTTTTCTTCAGAGGTTCCTTTGTAGCTCTGACTCCTCATTTTGTTTCACCATTTCCTTGTGGACCGTGAGATGAATTTGTCCCCTGAATGAACCTGAATTCCTTGGAAAATTCTTGAAAACATCTGTTTGTGAAATGTACTCCATTTTTAGATACAATCATGCCAGAAATACCACATGCTAAATAAATTCACTTTGATGATTGAATCTGTGTCCTGTCCAATACTGTGCAGATAGTTTATCTCAATCTACCTTAGATAATAGTCAAAGATAAATATTTTACCTTTAACCTCAAATAAGATCTTTCCCAAGTCCTTGATTGAATTTATGATGGTGCTAAATGGTCTTTCTGTTCCTGACCGTTGATTGGACAGATTTGACAGTTGGACATTATTTCCTCAATTGCATGAGTATTATTTGGTAACTGAGTTGACTATTGGGCTTCTGTTTTTTGATATGCCAAGATGCCTTTGATTTAGTTTTTGTGGAATATCCATTCTGGAGATGTTTTAGCTATTGGCAGTCTTTTATTAAAGGCTAAAAAATCATCTACAATTGTGTGATTTTTCATTGCTCAAAACATTACCTTAATATAGAGTTTCTGAAGATTGATGTTGGTCATCCATCCTGACAATATCTTGTAATCTGAGACATTTTTCATCTCTGTTTGAGCTTCTTTAATCTTTTTTTCTTTGTTGCTATTTTGTTATCAATGATATATATACTTCTAGTTCTAGTATCGACTTCAAATCTTGTTTATCAGACTGTTCAGTTGGTACTCTTGATACAGTATCTACTGTTCTTTGACACAGAGCTTGTATGTAGTCTGTTTGAGTTGTATCTCATCAAATGCAATCTGAAAGATCGAATGCAAGGGTACACCTTTACAAATTCTTTTGCATTGAAAAGTCAAGTTAATGTTTTAACATTTCCGATAATAATAAAACCTGAGCCCCATGACATAATGTGAGAACCTGTCGCATGCTTGTGTTGTAGTTAAGGCTTCCTTCTTGATTGTGGCTCAGCTTTCCTGTTTCTTTTCGAGACCTTGAAACATAATATGCTAGCTTATATCTCCCGCCTTCCTGGACTGGTAGCAATAGTACACCCACAGCTATTATGGAGTTAGCAAGTGTGGGGTATGAATACATCAGAATTGTATTTAGAATAACTTCTCTACTTGACATTCTGTCAATATTGTTGGTCCTGTCTCAACAGCATTCTCAATGGTCTGTTGATGCAGATAGATTAGGCATCAACTTCCCAATGTGATTATAAGCACATCGAGAAATCTTTGAAGCTCTGTTATGCTCTGTTATATGAAACCCCTTCGTTCATTATTTTGTAAACAGTGTCATCAGTTTAGCTGGATTACCATTAATTGATGATGTAAATAGTTTGGAATGTTATACATCCCTGTTTCTGAACTTATGATTGAGGGGAAGCAATTGATGAAGAATCTAAAGATGATTGTGCCCAGGAGATTATCCTGCTGAACTCTTGCAGACAGGTCCTCAAGTCTATGATCACCTCAAAGTTTGTGAGATTATTTGTAGCTCAGGTGCTCATTGTTGTGGTTCTGTTCGCCAAGCTGGGAATTTGTGTTGCAGAAGTTTCGTCCCCTGTCTAGGTGACATCCTCAGTGCTTGGGAGCCTCCTGTGAGGTGCTTCTGTGATCTTTCCTCCTGCATTTGTAGTAGTTTGTATCTGCCACTTCCGGTTGTCAGTTCCAGCTGTCCGCTGCAGTGATCGGTATATTGGGTCCAGGTCGATGTGCTTATTGATTGAATCTGTGGATGAGTGCCATGCTTCTAGGAATTCCCTGGCTGTTCTCTGTTTGGCTTGTCCTATAATAGTAGTGTTGTCCCAGTCAAACTCATGTCGCTTGTCATCTGCGTGTGTGGCTGCTAAGGATATCTGGTTGTGTCGTTTCATGGCTAGTTGGTGTTCATGGATGCGGATCATTAGCTGTCTTCCTGTTTGTCCTATGTAGTGTTTTGTGCAGTCCTTGCATGGGATTTTGTATACTACATTGGTTTTGCTCATGCTGGGTATTGGGTCCATCGTTCTGGTGAGTGTTGTCTGAGAGAGGCTTTTGGTTTGTGTGCTGTTATGAGTCCTAGTGGTCGCAGTAGTCTGGCTGTCAGTTCGGAAATGCTCTTGATGTATGGTAGTGTGTCTAGTCCTTTGGGTTGTAGCATGTCCTTGTTCCGTTGTCTTTCCCTTAGGCATCTGTTGATGAAATTGCGGGGGTATCCGTTTTGGCGAATACATTGTATAGATGTTCTTCTTCCTCTTTTTGCAGTTCTGGTGTGCTGCAGTGTGTTGTGGCCCTTTTGAACAGTGTCTTGATGCAATTTTTTTTGTGTGTGTTGGGATAGTTGTTTTCATAGTTCAGAACTTGGTCTGTGTGTGTGGCTTTCCTGTATACCTTGGTGGAGAATTCTCCGTTCAGTTTTCTCTGTACCATCATAGGACTACATACATAGGACAAACAGGAAGACAGCTAACGATCCGCATCCATGAACACCAACTAGCCATGAAACGACACAACCAGATATCCTTAGCAGCCACACACGCAGATGACAAGCGACATGAGTTTGACTGGGACAACACTACTATTATAGGACAAGCCAAACAGAGAACAGCCAGGGAATTCCTAGAGGCATGGCACTCATCCACAGATTCAATCAATAAGCACATCGACCTGGACCCAATATACCGGCCACTGCAGCGGACAGCTGGAACTGACACCGGAAGCGGCAGATTCAAACCACTATAAATGCCGGAGGAAACATCACAGAAGTGCTTCACAGGAGGCTCCCAAGCACTGAGGATGTCATCTAGACAGGGGACAAAACGTCTGCAACACAAATTCCCAGCTCGGCGAACAGAACCACAACAGCTATGATCACTTTTCAGGACAATTAGGGATGGTCAAAAAGTCTTGATCCTTTAAATGGAATAATGCGTAGGTTTATTTCAAAATATCCTAACAAAATGCCTCACCTAAAAGTGATAAACTACATAAATCTAAAAGAATTTAAAATACAATTTATAGACTTATTTCTGCTCCTTATTATTCCAGTATATTGATTTAAAATCCTCAAATTCATTGTGCTTAACTCTCCCTTTAAAGTCTGACTCAACTTTGGTTATCACGTTTTCAGAGTGAGACATATGTAGAAAATCAGCTTGCACTTTGGAGAAAAAAAAACTATGGAACAGATTCCCAAGGGCCTGTTATTGAATAAATCATGAATTAAGTATTGGAAACGTATTTGGAAGAAAAATGAATTCGCTAGCAAACTTACAGATTTCTACTGAAGGAGGAGTGGTTGGAATGAGGTGAATCATTGTGACAAATTAACGTTTGTGGTGAATGAAGACTGGAATTAACAACAGCAAAAGAGAAAAAGTTTTAAACTTCTGTTTTGTTTTAGTGGAACAGTGAGTAGCACACATGTTTAAAGCACACTTTGCATGCTGTGTTTGAAGGTCTAGAGAAAAAGAAAATGGCCAATAGATTGGATCTGGTCAAAATTCATCATCTTGCCAATGAAGGCAGACCTAACAGAAGGCAGCAATTATGAAGCAATTAACTAAATTAGTAACAGAAGCAAAATACTGCTGAATGCTATATCTAGTGGGGTCAGGAATAAAATCAATCAAGAACTTGCTGAAGAGGTGAAAGCAAGATTCAAAAGAATTGCACAGATATGGATTATAAGATGATAGAATGTTTTGGGAGGCATCTCTTGTATCTATTGGTTTGTCCCAAGTTTTATTTCTATCGATTGCTTACAGCTTCCAAGTTGAACTTAATACTGAAGGGACTCAGTAGGAAACCAGAACAAATGGTGCTTTAGAATGAACATATGTCAGAATGTGCCAACATTTAGAAGAGGTTTTGCTTCCCAGTTTCATTTTCTACATCATTGCTTTGATGGGGAGCAACAAATTATGGAGAATGTAGTTATAGAGTCAAAGAGAAGGACAATATATGATCTGCAATACACATTATTACACAAAAATATAAAAGGAAATTAAAAACTTCTGATAAAAGTTTACAAGATAGATATAAAAAGAACTAAAAACTGGATGCTGCCTATTTCCTTAGAGCTAAAATCCAAAGGTAAAATGCAGGGCTTAAATTGCTTGGGAAAACATGTATTAGAAATGGGGCTGTGTTGAGAATGCAAGTATTGTATTGTTGTATTTTTATACTGATTCAAAGCATCTATTTTGAAGAAAACGCACATTATCAGATGATGGCTTGGGAGGTCTATTGATAGATTCCTGGGCAGCATTGTTGAAAAAGCAACCTAATGAAAATGTGTTGAGTACACAATGAAGTTACATTCACTATGTGTAGTGCTAAGGAATGATACTGAGGTGTTATACAATACTGCAGTTACACTGAAGATATATTTTGAAGCACACTGCAGTAATGCAGGAGTTCTGCTCCGAAGCATGGCTTGCTGTGGAATGAGACCGGCAACAACAGATCATTTTTCATCTTTGCTTGGACACATGTACTGTACTACTTCCAGAGTAATGGTAATAGAATACCAGCTGAGTGTGTTATAATCATTAAAATATGAATTTATACATAATAATATGTAACCTACTGACTGGACTTACACCATACATAGTAAGAAATTGAATCACAGAATTGTAATCGTGCAGAAACAGGCCATTCAGCCCATTTTGTCTGTACCAGCTCGCTGAACATTTTAAATTTGTGCCAACGGTGTGCCTTCTTCTCAGGAATCCAGTACATTGTTTCCATTGAAATAATCTTCCAATGCCCTCTTAAATGGATCAATTGATCCTGGCTCCCCAACAGGCCCAGGCAGTGCGTTCCATAACCTAACTACTCACTGCTTGGAAAAACTTCCTCTTGCCATGCCTTCGCTTCTTTTGCAAAACACTTTAAAATTGTGCCGCCAGGTCTCAAATATGAGGGCAGTTTCTTCCTAAGTACACTGTCCAGACCCCTAATGATTCTGGAAACTTCTATTTAATCTTCTCTCCTCCAAGGAAAATTATTCCCACTTCTCCAATTTTCCCTCATTATTGAAGTTTCTCATCCGTGAACCCATTCTCGCAAACCTCTTCTGCACTGTCTCCAATGCATTCACATCCTTCCTGTAGTGTGGTGCTCAGAACTATACACACTACACCAGCTGAGGTCTAACAAATATCTTATAAAAGCTCATCATAGCCTCCCTGCTCTTGTACTCATATGTCTCTGTTTGCGAAGCCTAGAAAACAATATGCTTTGCTAACAGCTCTCTCCATTTATTCTGCTACATTTTAATGGATTGCGTGCAAAAGCAGCCAGGTCTGTCTGCTCAAACACATTGTTTAAAATAATACCCTTTATTTTATACTTGTAAGTTGAACTTGTCTGCCCACTTCGCCAATGTCCTTTTGAAGCTCTACACTACCCTCTTCAGAGTTTACAATTTCCCACTTTGTGTTGCATACCAAGGTCTGGATTGTATTATATCTCAGGTAAAGCAAGGGTCCCAGTAGCAACCCCCAGGAACTTTGATACAAATCTTCTCCCAGCTGAAAATGTTCATTAGCCATTACTCGCTGTTTCTTATCCCTTAGCCAACTTTGTGTCATGTTGCTACTATCCCTTTTATTCCATGCCTGATAGGTTTTCTCTTGAGTTTGTTCTACTGCACTACATTGAATGCCTTTTGGAAATCCATGTACACCACATCAGCACGCTTATATTAAAAACAACCAAACCTGCCTCTACTAGAGATCTGAGATGAAAATAGGAAAAGTTGGAGAAACTCAGCAGATCTGGTAGCATCAGTGGAGTTAGAAACAGAGTTAACATTTCACACCTGGGTTTGATTCTTCTCCTGAACATTGGACTCAGAATGTTAACTCTGTTTCTCCACTGATACTGCCAGAGTAGGTCAGTTTACTTTCTGTTTTTACATCAGCAGCCTTCCCCCTCATGAACGTAAACTATTTCCTCTTCAAAAATATTCCAATGTCGATGTGATTTTCCCTGAACAGGTCCATGCTGACACTTTCTGAATCAATCAGTACCTTTCCCTGTGACAATTAATTTGGTTCTGAATAATTTACTGTAGAAATTGCCCTGCCTCCAAACTGAGTGTTCTGTCACTTGTGGACCAATCTTTACAACTACCTATGAGCAAATGCGTAATTTTTGCAATTCTACAATCCTTATCGGCTTTAAGTACTGACAGCTTATCTAATATCCTCCTTATCAATTTTAAACTATTCTAGTGAATGAAATTTCTCCTCTGTCACTATGGACTAGAAAATCTGCCTTATACCTAAAGACAAATCTAAAGTATTTTTTTAATATCTCAGCTGCATCTCTTGCCTCTAAGGCCCTTTTAATCCCAAATTGCCCATATTCACCCTTTTATCAAATTTTTACTGTTCATTCTTTGAGAAGACTTTGGAATTTATTTTTATGTTAGGTGCCAGTGTTTTTTTCATAATCCCTCTTTGCTCACCTCCCTTCTGAACCTACTGTTCTCAGCTTAGTCTCACTTGCATTTACTCTGACACTTGCCGTAAGCATACCTTTACTACTATAATTTAATTTGTATCACCTTTCTTAGCTAGCAAGCTCTGGATTTATTTGTCTTATCTTTCCACTTTGAGGGAAAATGTCCAACCCAGCTCCTTTTTGAAACTGTAACCCCATCATTCTATTAATGCTTTTCCTGCCAGTCTATCTGGCCCAGCCCTATCGAAATTGATCCTCCATCAGTTGATTATTGACCAATGTAATTTTTTACCACCACCTTAAACATCATGATACAGTGACTAATTTCATCTAACTGCTGTCCAACCATCACTTGATCTAATTGGCTCTCCTCATTTGAAGAATCAAGCCTCGCAATGTCCATTTTCTTGTTGGACAGGGCACATTCTGATGTAAAGACTTCTCTTGAACACAATCTAAGTACGCTTGTCTCTTTCTGCCTTTTACTCGACTATCATATAGGTATTACCAGACATATGGGTAACTACAGTCCCCCATTATAACTACTCTGTGATGTTTGCTCTTCTCTGTAATTTCCTTGAAGATCTGTTCCTTTATAACCTTCCCACTAACTGGTGCTCTATAGATTACACAAAGCAATGTAAATTCCTCCCTTCTTATTCCTTAACTCTGGCCAAATCAATCTAATCCTAGTACCTTCCGAAACATTCTCTTTCTCCAATGCTGTCCTTGAACAAAAATGCTCCCTTCCTGTTTTTCTCTTTCCTACCTTTTCTGAACACCTTGTATCTAGAAACATCTAAATCTGCTCTTTCTTAAACCAAGCCTCTATTATCACCACATCACTATAATCACACATAACAATCATTGCCTACAACTTCCCAGTCTTATTATCAATACTGCATGCATCCCTGAACCTGCAATGTAATGCTGAATTAGATTAGATTTCATTACTATCTCTCTTACCCTGACTCCACCAAATAACTATTCTCTATTTTAGTGGCTTCTGGCTTTCCTGGCTTTTTGTGCATTCTGGTATTACTTCCTAAATTCTCTCCTGCTTCCCACTTCTCCGGTAAGTGAATTTAAACCCTTCCCCAGCAGTGGTACATGGAACTCAGTAATGACACTTTTTGGCTGTAATCCATCTGCCTTGTACAGATTCCGTTTCCCCAACCCAGTCCCAGTGTTTGAGGAACCTAAAGCCTACTTTCCTGCACCATCTTTCCAGCAATGCCTTATCTTCCTGTTTCTGCACTGATTTGCATGTGGCATTGGACATATTCCAGAGATAACTCATATTAGCTGATTTTCTATCAAGCTCCCTTAGCTCATTTGATCGCAGGACCACATTTCCCCCCTTCCTACTTAAGTTGTAAGTCCCAATGTGGCCCACAGTCTCTGGATGTTCACCTTCACCCTGAAGAAAATCTTGCAATCAAATCCTGGAATAATGTTGATGGCTCCAGAAAATGCACGTCTTTGAATTGTACAGTTACAACAAAAAATAAGAATTGGCATAATTTTACTCTGTTGATTAACAATGTTAGTGTATTATTCAACCACTAATAATCAATTGTTTCAATATGGGCAGCATCCCATAAATACCCTTTTGGCAAAAGGCAATTCTACAATGTTATTACCCCATTATTATTCTTGCATTATTATTCGCTGTTTCTGTCTCTCTCTCTCTCTCTCTCTCATCCAGAAGAAGGAAACACCAAAGAGAAATCTGCCCCTTTTCATTTTTAAGAGGAAGCCTCGCTGTCTAAGATTTCAGTCTTGCAGCAGAAAACTCAAGATTTCAGCTCCAGCAGCCAGCAAAGAAAACACCAACTAACTGAAGGGAAAAAAAAAACAAAATCCTTTTGGGGCTGTTTGAGCCTGACCATTCGAGATTCTTTTGTTACTAAAACAAAAGCACCCAGGGAGAGCTCAAAGCAGTTTACCAACTGCCTGTCTGTAGGAGACATTTCAGCATCACTCTGACAACATCTCTCTGCAAAAGAAACAGCGCAGAACACATTTCTTAAACGCACAGTATCACCAGACCACTCTTTCAAGGATACATCACTCTGGCTACCTCCAAGTGAAGCGAAGCTGTTGCCTCCTGCTTTCTATTTATATGTTTGTCCTGGATGGGGTTCCTGGGGTTTGTGATGATGTTACCTAGCCAGGTAATGAAACGTCTGGATATCAAACCTACAACTCAGCGAGCAAACCTACACCCTAAACCTCAACCTGAGCTACAAACCTTGCGATACATCACTCTCTCCATTATCCAGAATAGAAAGCTGATTGGTGAGGCAGGGCCTCTGGTGCACAATCTTCCTATATCTCCAGGACTGCCTGGGGATGTCACCGATTCCCTACCTGCCTGCTTGCTCCTAACCTGTGATATGATCACCTCCTTTGAAAGTACCATCCAGGTAGTTTTCTGCTTCACAGATGCACCTCAATGAGTGCTCTTGCTCTGAATCCTGGAGATCAAGATCGTGCTGTATTGGATTTGGTGTGAGATTGCGTCCACAGCAGGGCCTCATGTCTCCATGCTTTCTTGTTAATTTTATCGTGCTGCAGTCTATATCTAAAACCATGGAAAGTCAGGTGATTAAAAAATGTATTGTGTTTTCAGAATTATGGCAATTTTTTGCATGATATATTTTTGTCTGCTTGCTTGCTAATTGGTTATAATAGTTGTGTTGTCCTTAAAGTGATAAACTACACTATTTTATAAGTTGCATTAAAGTCGCAATGATTAATAATTGACACCATATTTGATTTCCGTTACAACACCGGACTGTAACAAAGGATATTAATTGTACTGCCTTTTCTGGTCTATATGAGGTTGTTAATATAATTTAATGTGACAATTTGAGTGCATGCTAAAATGGCATAGATGTAAGGAGGTATCCTCCCTTTGCAAACATTTTCCACAGTATCTGCCTCCCTGGCTTTATCTATCATTTAATGTTTGAGCAGCAGCTCCCACACAGTTTTCAATTGCTCATGATTTGCTCTCTTACAATGGAATTTATCACTTGCTGAGGCACAGATGTTGGAGTGTGTTTTTGAAATGTTCATGTCTTTTGTAGTAAATATTTTGCTATTATTTAATTGAAGAGGTACCTTTGACAGAAAATGCTCTGACAGAAGCACCATATTCCTCAAATGATCTGATGCCTTAAGAGACACCGAACAGAAGTTGCTGGAAAAGCTCTGCAGGTCAGGCAGCATCTGTGAAGAGAGATCAGAGTTGACATTTCAGGTCCAGTGACCCTTTGTCAGAACAATAACTCTGATTTCTTTTCACAGATGCTGCCAGACCTGCTGAGCTTTTCCCGCAATTGCTGTTTTTGTTTCTGATTTACAGCATCCGCAGTTTTTTTTGGTTTTTAAGACACATTGAAACCTTCCTTGGGAGAAGGCTGGACATATTCTGATGCTTCTTTCATTTGCCTGCCAACAGAGGTGGGTTGATCAGTAATTCTAAAGGACAAGAGAAGATAGAACCTACTTTCTAGGAGAAGGGAAGGTTGACAGTATATTTGATAGAGGTGCACAAAATCATGAGTGATCTGGAGAGAGTAGGTAGGGAGAAGATACAGTTTAGTTTCTGATCAATAGCAATCCTTTGGTTGGCCGCTTAAAATAATAATTGCCTCCCTCAGGGCATTGTGGGTCAACATGCGTCAAAAGGACTGCTGTGGTTCAAGAAGGCAGCTGACCACCGCCTTCTCAATGGCAACTAGGGTTGGGCAATAACTGCTGACCCAGCCAGCAACACTCACATCACATGAATGAAAGCAAAATGCAAGGACATGAGTGTCAAGGAGAGATGATGGTTATTGTTTGGCATTTTGTAGCATATATGTGGCTATAGATTGCAGTGTCTGAGCTGAACTTTAAAGCTGCAAAAAATCCCAATCTTCTGGTACTGATGCAGGACCCCACCCTCTTTCACTTCATTGGATAGCATTTGTGGTTTGTTCTGTGTGGACATGTCTTAAATTCAAGAGCATCTTATTGGCAACAGTGCCCACGTTACCATGTTATGCATCAATCTAGAAGGTATGGATCTCGTAGCTAAAAATTGAAGCTAAGGTCCTAATGTCAATGTATAGCTCATGCCAGGTAAATATTATTTGAAAAGTGGGGCCCAATAAATATATGCTGAATGCAAATCGAATCACGTGATTTTGTAACAAAATAATTGGGATCATATTGTAGCTGCCACGTATTAGTCTGCATCTTGATGTTGTCAAGATCTTGCTTCATACAAATATGGACTGCTGCAGTGTTTGAACACTGGTTAATGATGCTGAGCATTGGACCATTATCAGTGGACATCTCCATTTCAGACCTTATGATTAGAAGGAAATTCAGTGATAAAGCAGTTGAAGATGGTTGGACATAGGACACAACGCCAAGGTGCACCTGCAGTGATGAGCCGGAGCTGAGATGATTGACCTCCATCACCTTCCTTAGAATCAGGTATCACTTCAACGAACAGACTGTTCCCCTGATTCTAACTAATTTCCATTTTGCTCAGTTGCCACATATTGCTTTGGATGATCACTCTCACCTCACCTCTTGAGTTCAGCTCTGTCCATGTTTGGACCCTGGCTATAATGAGGTCAATGGCCGAGCAGTCCTGGTGGAACCCAAACCCGAGTATCTCATCTGCATAATTGCATCTCAGACTCCAGTCTGGACTTTATTGTTAAATTCTGAACTGGGACTTGAACCCACAACCTTCTGACTCCAAGAGGAGGTAACTATCACTGAGCAGATACCTGTGTAATATAAGCACTTCTCAGACATTGCCTACGCTTTGTACAACTGTTAAGTAACTGTTCAGCCTAATTTCTGAGGTTGAGCCACAATCTCAATTTCAGAGTTCGCTGTGCATGGGCAGATATCCAATGGTTATTTTGTTGGCAAGTTTGTCTTTTAATATAAATAGAATTGGTTGTGCAGCTAGCATACCAGCTAGTCCCTATTTGAAGTAAATTCTACAATATAAAAACAATCTGTCTCAGTTTCTATTGGCTACAAAGATTTTTTATGAAATATTGGGCAGGGGGTGAGGTGACGTTTTAACACAGTGAGCACATGTAAACTGGATCATAGAATCCTTACATTGTGTGGGAAGTCTAAATGGGGAAAGATTCTGAGGGCTTTAGGAAGTAAGCTGCATCCTACTAATGTATGGGTTTTACTATAGTCAAGGAACGTACATTTTAGATCTACTCATGAGCCTAGAGACCTCTGATTTAGCTTGCTTTATTAACTAGTGTGCTTCCAATTAAACCTGTTGGACTATAACCTGGTGTTGTGTGATTTTTAACTTTGTCCACTCCAGTCCAACACCGGCATCTCCAAATCATGACTTTATTGGTTTTATGTTGGGTTGCAACATAATGTAGGGATTCTGAAGTTGTGGCTCAACTTCAGAAATTAGGCTGAACAGTTATTTTAACAGTTGTACAAAGCGTAGGCAATGTCTGAGAAGTGCTTATATTACACAGGTATCTGCTCAGTGATAGTTACCTCCTCTTGGAGTCAGAAGGTTGTGGGTTCAAGTCCCAGTTCAGAATTTAACAACAAAGTCCAGACTGGAGTCTGAGGTGCAATTATGCAGATGAGATATTCGGTTTGGGTTCCACCAGGACTGCTCGGCCATTGACCTCATTATAGCCAGGGTCCAAACATGGACAGAGCTGAACTCAAGAGGTGAGGTGAGAGTGATCGTCCAAAGCAATATGTGGCAACTGAGCAAAATGGAAATTAGTTAGAATCAGGGGAACAGCAAAGAAGTGAGGACAGCCTCATGCAAGACACAAAAGGGTCTTTGTAACTTGCCCTGTGGAACATAAATTGTCTCAGACCCATTAGGCCCCCCCACCATCAGAGAGCCATTCCCCTCCCCCCACCCCCCCCCCAGAAATTGATCCCTAGTACCAGTGTCAATCAAGCACCCTCCTGGATGGGTGAATTGCCAGGGCCAATAGTAGGTGCATATAGATTTGAACCACTACAGATGGAAGCTCAGACTTGTGAAGCTTCAGCCCTCCCGTCTACAGAACCCACCGCAGTATATATTCAGGTCTTTGACTTAGAATTACTAAGCCTCAAATCTGAATAGGGGTTCGAGGAAATACATCATATTCTGTTGATGTGGTAATTCCTGAAAAAAGAGTTATAACAACATGGTTGGAGATAACATAGCATAGTTTAGTGATGTAGACATTGTCACTGTGCTTTTGAGGTCAGGTTTATGGAATAACAGCTGAATACAATGGACACTAGAAATGTGAGCATGTTTAGATATAATTTAGATTAAATTGAGGATAGTCATGCCTTTTTCTCAGGTCATTTAATTTTTAAAATTTATTTTCTAATCAATCTGTTAATATGTGGTAAAAATTCTATGATAGGGTAAATTGCGGAGATAAATGTCTGAATAGTTCAAATGACTTTTCACCACTCAATACCTTCTGATGTCCTCCATATATCCTGATTATAGTTCTCCAGTTTTCTCTCTAACTATAGCTTGTGTTTGCACATATAAAAAAAAGTCATGTATTATTCTGTGACAAAAATGTATTGGATACTCACCCTCTTCACTTTATTTAACACAATTTTGTCAGCTGCAAATGAGCTCATGTAAATTCGGGTTGTGAAATTGAGCTCAGTGCATTATCAGTGAAAGCTTTGTAATGAAGGTAAACAGTGTTTACAACTGACTGTGGTTAAGCACCCTTGTCCCCTTGCATATTTACAAGTCTTTTGTTATTGATTTCAATGGGGGAGAAGGGAGACACAAAATAACCATTTAAAAAGGGTTACCAATTCCTCATTCACTTAACATAACCCACCTTCTTCAGTTGCATTTTCGTCAACACTCGAATTAAATAATCATTCAGGCTATATTAATTCTCCATGTGTAGAACTTGCTTACACCATCTTAGTGAACATTCATATATTACGCAGAGGTGACTGATGCAATTATTAATAGTAATGTTGCATTGTGGTATGATGTTTATTATGGTATGTTGTTAATAAATAACCATGCCGCCTCGGAGGTTGTTAGGCGATGTTTCTCTTGCACTCCACATATGGTATCCATTCTCTAAGGTCTCCAGCTCATTTTAATCACATAAATCATTTAACAGACTATTCTGTGGCTGATTACTTAAGTATATACTTAATTAAACAGTTACTTCTAAAACATATATTTTGCAAGTATTATCTAAGAATGTGTATAACCATAAAATTACCATTTTTTAAAAACTGTTTAATCTTATTGTAATAAATTAGTGTCAGGGTCGAGAGTGTGGTGCTGGAAAAGCACAGCAGGTCAGGCAGCATCTGAGGACCAGGAGAATCGATGTTTTGGGCATAAGCCCTCCATCAGGAATGCGGTTAGTCGGTTGCCGGAGGTGGAGAGGTCCAGGAAGGGAAGGGAGGTGTCTGAGATGGTCCAGGTGAACTTGAGGTCAGGGAAGGTGTTGGTAAAGTTGATGAACTGTTCAACCTCCTTGGGGAAGTGTGAGGTAGCGCTAATACAGTCATCGATATAACGGAGGAACAGGTAGGAGGTGATGCCGGCATAACTGCAAAAGGTGGACTGTTCCATGTAGGCATAGCTGGATCCCATGCTCATGAAGAAGATTGAGGGTGAGGATCAGTTCAGCCAGATGGATGAGGGTGTTGGTGGAAGGGTACTGGTAGGAACAACATCTGGGGAAGCAAAGGAGAGTTTGGAACCTTTGTTGTGTCAGATAAATGGTGACGATGAGAGGTTGGGGGCTGGGGAAACAAAAATCTTTGCGGAGGTGAAGGGCGTGGGTGCTGTCCTGAACGTGGGTGGGGAGTTCCTGGACTAAAGGGGACAGGATGGTGTCAAGGTTGGCATAGATGAGTTCGGTGGAACAGGAGCTGGCTGAGACAATAGGTTGATCGGGGAAGTCAGGTTTGTGGATCTTTGGTAGGAGATAGAATCGTGTGGTACAGGGTTTGTGGACAATGAAATTGGAGGCTGTGGATGGAAGATCCCCAGAGGTGATGAGGTTGTGGATGGTCTGGGAGATAATGGTTTGGTGATGGGAGGTGAGGTCGTGGTTGAGGGTGCAGTCGGAGGAGGTGTTTGCGAGTTGGCATCTGGCTTCAGTGGTTTAGAGATTGATGCGCCAAACTACCATTGCGTCCCCCTTATCTGCAGGTTTGATGGTGAGGTAGGGGTTGGAGCGGAGGGAGTGGAGGGCTGCGTGTGTGAGGGTGGGAGGTTGGTGTGGGTGAGGGGTGTGAACAGGTTGAGGTGGTCGGGGTCAAGGTGGCAGTTAGAAATGAAGAAGTCGAGAGGGGAGTAACAGGCCAGAATGGGGTGTCCCGGTGAATGGGGTATGTTGGAGGCAAGAGAAGCGGTCCTTGATGGGTTGGTGGGAGTCTGGTTGAAAAAGTGAGCCCGGAGGTGGAGGAAGAAATGTTCGAAGTTGTGACTTGTGTTGAACTCATTAATGAGGCAGCATAGAAGAACGAAGGTAAGGCCTTTGCTGAGTTCTAAACATTCGTCCTCAGTGAGGGGAAGGTCTGGGGGAATGGTAAACACACGGTAGGGATGGGAGCTAGGACGTGCGGTGGGGCTGGAGCTGGGGCTGGGTATGAGGGCGAAGACAGTCACTTGAGTGGACAGGATTAAAGCATCAGGAGTGACATCACCAATGGAGCGTTAAAGTAATGGTAGGGATAATCTTAGCTGAGTTTGCTTATGTAGAAATGTGGGGCTGAACTCCCAAAATTTGCCTAGATGTCAATTTTGGGGAGCCTCATGGAAGGTTTCTCTATATGACCCCTCATTGGTTTTCTTGCACTGTTTAATGGTCTTTACCTCATTAAACATGCACCACGTCTCCATAATGCTGTTCTCATGTTGTCTCACACTCAGCAGCAGCAGCAGCAGCAGCAGCAGCAGCAGAACTGCTCGTTGGTGCCGGAACCTGACAGTGTTCATGCCACCAGTACATTTTTGTAATCCTGGCTGACCACCAGTTCAATTGCCACAAGCCAGAGATTGCTCTTCACTGATCCACTGCATGAGGATTTCTAAGGGATATGGCCAATAGCAGTAAAGTGCCATTCCAGTTTACTGCCAGGGACCTGGAGGTCCTGGTGGTTGGGATGGTACAGAGGAAGATGTCACCTTTTATCAGAACAACTTGGGAAGACTATGGCACCAGTGGGTCTGATTCTCACACGGGTCAGTGCTGTTTCTGAATGTCCAACTCTGTACAAAGAAGGTTAACGACTTCCACGTCTGGAATAACTAGACAAGACAATGGCAAACACATCCCCGTCATCCCTGCGAAGTCCACCTTACTAACATCTGAGGGTTAATGCCAAAATCGGGAGAACTGTCTCACAGACAATTCAAGCAACTGCCTGACAGCGAGCACAGACAGTCCATGCTGACCAGATGTCCTGAATTACTCTAGTCCCATTTGCCAGCATTTGACCCATATCCCTCTAAAACCTTCCTATTCATAGACCCATTCAGATGCCTTTTAAATGTTGTAATTGTACAAGTCTCCACCACTTCCTCTGGCAGCTCATTCCATAAACACACCACCCTCTGCATAAAAAGTTGCCCCTTAAGTCTTTTTTAAAATCTTTCCCCTCTCACCTCTAGGTTTGGATTCCCCACCCTGGGGAAAAGACATAGTCACACTTACAGAATCATACCTTGCAGACAATATCCCAGACACCTTCATCACCATCCCTGGATATGTCCTGTCCCACCATCAGGACAGACCCAGCAGAGTTGGCGGCACAGTGGTATACATTTGAGAGGGAGAAATCTTTACATTGACTCTGGACCCCATGATGTCACATGGCTTCAGATTAAGGAAGCCTCCTGTTGATTAACACATACTGGGCTGATGAATTAGTATTCCGCCATGTTGAACAAAACTGGGAGGAAGCATTGAGCGTGACAAGGGCACAAAAAATATTCTGGAGTCCACACCAAGAGTGGCTTGGCAGCAGCAGTACTGATTATGCTGGTTGGGTCCTAAACAGCATAACTGCCAGACTGGGTCTGCAGTAGGTGGAGAAGGAATCAACAGACGGGAAAAACGTGACTACATCCTTCCCAATCTGATGGCTGCAGGTGTATCTGACCATGAGAGTATCAGTAAGAGTGACCACTGCGCAGTCCTTGTGGATATGAAATCCCACCTTCACATTGAGAATAACCTCCATCACTGTGCTACATTTGAGAGACTTCAAACAGAGCTAGCAACTCAAAACTGGGCATCCATGAGACATTGTGGGCCATCGACAGAAGCAGCATTGTACTCCAGCGCAATCTGTAACCTCTTGGCCCAATATATCCCCCACAGAACCATTACCAACAAGTCAGGGGATCAACCCTGGTTCAATGGAGAGTGTAGGAGGGCATGTCAGGAGTAGCACCAGGCAGACCTGAAGATGAGGTGTCAAGCTGGTGAAGCCACAAGACATGGCTACTTGTGTATCAAACAGAATAAGAAAGAAGGGCTAAACAATTCCATAATCAACAGATCATTTCTATGGTCGGCAGTCCTGCCTCATGGAGTTGTGAATGGCGGTGGACAGTTAAACAGCTCACTGGAGGAGAAAGCTGCACAAATGTCCCCATACTCAATGATGGCAGAGCCTAACACATCAGCTCAAAAGATAATTGCAATTGCAGCAGTCTTCAAGCACAAGTGCCGAGTGGATGATCCATCTCAGTGACTTCCAATTGTTCTCAGCATCACAGCTGCCAGTCTTCAGCCAATTTGGTTCGCTCATGTGATGTCAGGGAATAGTCATAGAGATTGGACATTGCTAAGGCTATGGGCCCTAATAATATTCTGGCAATGGAGTTGAAGACATGTACTTCAGAAATTGCCACATATCTAGCCAAGCTGTTCCAGTATAACTATAGCACTGGCATCTGCAGTACGACATGGAAAAATTGCCCAGGTATGTCCTGAGCACAGGTAAGGATTGGGATTTGAACCCATGCCCCAAAGCATTACTCTAGGTCTTTGGATTACTAGACCAGTGATATTACCTTTAAAATATCACATCCTAAGGCTGGTGCATTATCAGCTAGAATTTCACACTGAACCATAGCAGGAGATATTGGGACAGCATTCCTGAAGAAGGGCTTATGCCCGAAACGTCAATTCTCCTGCTCCTTGGATGCTGCCTGACCTGCTGCGCTTTTCCAGCAACACATTTTACAGCTAACCAAAGCTGAGTTAAAAAGGCACCAAAAGTTCCAAGCAGTGTCTTAAACTAGGAGGAAGAATCGGAGAGGTGGAAATTGTTGGAAGTAAGTTTATGTGCTCTAGCAACGCCAATGGTGGGTGAAAATATTAAGAATGTAGAAAGCTTAGGTTTAGAGGAGGTCTGAGATCTCTGAGAGTTGCAGGGCTGAAGAAGATTTCAGAGATGGGGACTAATGAGGCTCTGGTGGGAAGTGAACGCAAAGATGAGAACTTTAAATTCAAAGTGGTGCTCACTTTCAATGGAGATCGGTGAGCACAGAGATACTGTGTGACTGAACCTTGGTGGATGTCAGGAGCAGGGCAAACATTTTGGATGACCTGAAGTTTGCAGGTGGAAGAGTCAGTGTTTCATGGTAATCTTCACATTTACTTGTGTGCAGTTGCAATAGTCCCATTTGGTTTCTTTTTGAGATTAGTTAGTGACAATGAATTGTGTTAGGAGTCAGACCAAATTCAACATTCAAAATGACCACAATTGGAATTTGTTTCCCGTACTTTCGTTATGTGTTCATATGTCTAAGAACCTAAGAAATAGGAGCAGGAATAAGCCACAAAGCCTGTTGAGCCTGCTCCGCCATTCAATAAGTTCATGGCTGATCTTTTCATGGATTTAGCTCCACTTACACACCCACTTGCTATAACCCTTAATTTCTTTACTGATCAAAAATCTGTCTATCGTTGCCTTAAAAACATTCCACAAGGTGGCCTCAACTGCTTCACTGGGCAGGGAATTCCACAGATTCACAACCTTTTGGGTGAAGAAGTTCCTCCTCAACTCGATCCTAAATCTGCTCCCCCTTATTTTGAGGCTATGCCCCTTAGTTCTAATTTTACCCGCCAGTGGAAACAACCTTCGTGCTTCTAGCTTATCTATTCACTTCATTATTTTATGTTTCTGTAAGATCCTCCTGCATTGTTCTAAATTCCAATGAGTGAAGTCCCATTCTAGTCATTCATTCCTCATAAGGCAACACCCTCGATTCTGGAATCAGCCTAGAAAAAAATAAACAACAAAATCCTTTCAGATGCTGTAAATCTGCAAAATCACCAGTTCAGTGCTTATCACTCATTGTCTCACTGGATGAACTTGACAGCCCGAATGACACATTGCTGAGTCCCATTTGTCATATCAATCAAGGTCACCAAGTCCCTGTGGAAGCTACATGTGTGAATGCTCTTTTCTTCATAATCATCAATCTGCAACAGTCTGAGGAGGCAAATCTTCTGCCAGTCCAGTTCATGGCCTGCCCATCTAATCCGTGCTGTCACTGACAGGTTAGTAAGATGATTCGAAAGCAGCAAATACACATGCAAAGTAATTCTGTCCTGAATATTTCAGATGAATGAACGTTCACTTTCTGCTGGTGCTGGAGAGGAGGAATAAGAAAATTCCCAAAGGAGGGTTCATGTACCAGTCTCTGAGAATCAGGCTGTAGCTTCTGAAACATTTACATGCTCAGAAGGAGATTTCGCTTAACCTTCCATGTCGCAGTGACACACAGCTCATGGGATATCAGTTATAAAATCTGTGAATACTAAGGAATTAGAAATTAGTATTGGAATCCCACAACAGATCCATTAGCAACACAATGTAATAAAGCAATGGTTTTGCAATTAGGAATAAGTAACGAGATGTGTCCCCAAAGAGTCTCTCGACCATTTCAATGTCAAGAAATTTCAGAATGTTTCCGGTTGTAAAAAGAAAATGGATAAACTTTCAAGTTCATCAATTAACTTTAAGTTTTGTAATTAATTTATTTAGCTTTTACTGTACAATGTTCCTGTCAGGTGAGGAAGGTTGAATTGGCCCCTTTATAAGATACCCCTCAGTGTGTTGCAGCAACTTTTTTTCTAACATGTAGTATATCACATTTAAACTGTAGTACTGGTCAAAAGTAAGGAGATGATTATAAGTGTATCTGTAACTTTCCACATGTGTAAATGTACCACAATGTGAGTCAAATTGAAATCCTAAGCTGGTTAGATTCTTAGAATCCCTACAGTATGGAAGCAGGCCATTCAGTCCATTGGATCCATGCCAACTGTCTAAATAGCATCCAATCCAGACCTACCCCCTATGCAGTAACCCTACACTTCCTATGGCTAATCTACCTGACCTGCAAATCCCTGAACACTATGAGCAATTTAGCATGGCTAATCCATCTAACATTTTTTGACTGTGGGAGGAAACCCACGCAAACACAGGGAGAATGTGTAACTCCACATTGCCACCTAAGGGTGGAATTGAAGCTGCGACTCTGGTGCAGTGAGGTAGTAGTGCAAACCACTGAGCCACTGTCTTGAAACGTTCAGGATCATTCAGCAAATATCTATTACTGGGCACTGTGTTTAGTGGGCACGTATTAGTGGGATTGGTCAATGCTTGTTGTGAAAGGATATGCATTTGATCTCTGAGGTGTACAGCCTATATACCTGGCATCACACGATCATTTAAATTCATATAACACATTAGCCATTTATGTAACATGCAGAATGCGTTTTCAATTTGCTAGCAGTATTCTGTTAGGGTTGGGAATCATCCATATATTTAGCAACATGAAACAGCTAGCTTTTGAAATACTTTGCCCTTTGAATTTCTGATAGATTGGGCACTTTTTGGAACCAAAAGTTACGGTCTTAGGGTTGATCATAAGTTTTCTTGGTATGTGGCCAGAAATGGTGTGATCAGGTCAGCCAATATCCTGTAGGATGGAGATGATATGCTTTATTTCAGCATGAACCTTGCACAATGAATGTTGATAAAGCCAATCTTACAGCATGTGGAGCCACAGGAATCCTAATGAATAATTGCATCAAACAACATATCCCTTCAGTTTGCAACAAAGAAGGTACTGAGTGTATCTCAATGGCCCACCCTTACAAAATCCACAACACAGTCCAACATTAGATGTAGAATATTATAGATTCAATTAGGATTTTCATTTGGGTTTGTGGGGTGATGCACTTGCATGTACAGGAAACTGCATATATTAATGCACAGGGGCCTGTTCCTTACAGGCAGAGAGAACATTTATACACTCAGTAGTTGTTTCAAATCAACAAAATAATCGACAGTGATTCATTGTTTCATGGCCAATCTGCAAGATTTTAAAATGTACACAAAGCCTGGTAGCTAACTGTCGATCATCATCAACTAATGCATTCTCCATGAGAATACCTCTCCCAATGAAAGTCAGCTTGACAAACAGATATCTTTTTTTCAGCAATACTCAAGTTAATGGATATTCTTTGGTCTGGAGGAAGACTTGTAGTGGTGTTCCATAGTGTTTGATTTGGTTTGATTTATTACTGTCACATGTACTGAGATACAGTGAAAAGTATTATTTTGTGTGCTAACCAGACAAAGCATATCTTACAAAAGTAATAGAGCAGACTGCAGAATATAGTGTTACAGCTGCAGAGAAGTTGGAGAGAAAGATCAACTCCAGTGTATTGGTATTGGGATCTGCCTTTTCCATATAAAATCATGAGCCAATCTTTAGAATATAGGGGACAATTTCAACATTTGCAGATGATATAATTCTATAAAGGCTGGAAACATTGTAAACTGTGAGACTAACAATGTAGAATTTCAGAAGGATGTTGACAAGTTAGTGGAGTTGGCAAATAGGTGGCAGATGAAGTTCAATGCAGAGAAACATGGGGTAATACAGTTTATTAGGACAAACCTTCCATGGTCCAGATGTTTTATTAATTTACAGACAAGCTACGCATATAAATAAATATTCACTTGTATAGTACTAATGTTCGATGTTGTCACAGTTCCCTGCTAACTTCTGACATAGTTGTCTGAGGTGAAATCAATAGAGCACCTTGCTCCATTTCAAAGAGATGCTGCCATCTTTGAATATCTATGTCAACAATGGAGCTGTGTGAATTGCTACTAAGTCTAATGGTGTAAATGGTTCACAAAACGTTGACGAGAAAAGTCTTAACAAGACCTTAGCAAGCTCTCAAGTAATGTAGAGCAACTAAGCCCTTGCCAAGGCTCAGCATTACAATAACAGAACTGCCGCTTGAGCCATTTTGACTTCCAACTTGTCACTTTATCCAGGTTCTCATGGGCTTTTCTAACCAACTGTGACATGGGATCTCGTCAAAAACTTTGCTGAACTCCTTGTGGATAATATCAAAGATTGCCTTACGCGTCTCAAAACATTCAATGGATTTAGCTAACTACAGGCCTTCTTTAACAAATGCATGCTCTCTGTCCTCAATTTAGTCCATATCTTTCTAAATGACCATCAGTGTCAGAATTTGTTCCTAATAATTTTCCCATCACTGAGGCTTGTTTGACTGTCTGTAAATATTCAGTTTATCCCTTTTTCCTTTGGTAAGTAGAAAAGCTACATTGCACTCTTTGAAGACAAGCAGAGGAGGTTTCCTATGGTGTTCTAGTCATGATTCATCACTCACCATTGCAGATTATTTGGCCGCTGTCTTATTGTTGTTTGTGGCACCTTGCAATTAGATGAATTTTTTTTCCTACATTGCAACAGTAAGTGCTCCAAATAATCTTATTTAACTATAAATTGTTGTGATGTCTTGTGGTCATGACAAGCACAGCATGGCACATTGGCTCAGTTGTTAGCACTGCTGCCTTGCAACACCAGATACCCAGTTTGATTTCACCCTTGGTTGTCTATATGTCTGGATATTGCATTTTCTTCCAGGGTCTGTGTGGGTTTCCTCCAGCTGCTCTGGTTTCCTCCCACACTCCAGAGATGTGGAGGTTTGGTGGAATGGGCCATGCTAAACTACTCTGCAGCACCCAGGTTTGCATAGGCTAGGTGGATTTGCCATGCTAACTGTTTGCATTATGGGATAGATAGGGGTGGGATGCTCTACAGAGGGGTGGTGCAGACTCGAAGGGCCAAATGGCCTCTTTGTGCACTGTGGGCATTCTATGATTCTGAATGAAGATTCTTTCTTCATATAAGCCTTCTTTATCTCTTTGTAAATCTGCTCAGTTTATTTAAATATTAAAAGGATCAAAAATGCTCACCTCTTCCTTTCCCTCCTGGCTCAAACCCTACTCAATCTCACATATAAATTTCAAACAACTAGGAGCATAGTCAGCACAATTGTGTATCATTTTGAGCATATATTATTCTCCCAAGTAGGAAGCTGCCTAGAATATGCGCAATATTTACAGCCAGAGATATAGGCAATTGGAGGCAAAAAACAATTTTAGAGGTAGTATTGTTTGGCCAAGCATCTTAATCTTTTCCTCCTGCCTATTAATCCCTCCACCTAAATGAAGCTTCATCCATAAAATTGGTCCTGTTCCATGGGTCCTACCTTGGCATTTTATGGTGGGAATTATCCTTTGTTTCCTGGCCAATCCTTCAATCAACGTCAAGGAAGCAGAGGACTGAACCCTCCCAGGCCTTGAACTGATGAGATATTTCAGGAAAAATCTGGAGAGATATTTAGTGAGGCCTTTCTTGATGTTGAGACTAAAAATTGCAACTTCCAACCAGGTCGAGGTCATTGAGCTTGCTCGCTCCCTCAGTGCTCATTCACTTTGTACCTACCTGGGCACTCACAACATTCTGGCCTTGCCTTGACTTTTTGTCCACTAAAAGGCAAGTGGAGCTAATCAGGGCCCAAAGCTGAAAATGTGTTGCTGGAAAAGCGCAGCCGGTCAGGCAGCATCCAAGGAGCAGTAGAGTCGACATTTCGGGCCTGAGTCCTTCTTCAGGAATGAGGGCCCACTGCCGTTGGTGAAGGGAATCTGGGGAACTTGGTTGTGAGGTGAGGTTCTTGCTTGTGAGCACGAAAGGCCTATTAACAGTAAATTAATCTCTCATCATTAATAGACACTCTCATATTCTGCAACCTGCCGGATAGAAACTAAATGCCGAGAATTTCCAACACGAGAGCGAATGTGGTTAACTGGCGATTCCAGCTTATCACTTGTTTCTTTGGACATCCGGTACCAGTGTATCAGAGAACACTTCATGGACAGTGACTGTACCCCACATCCATAGATGTTTAGATCTGGAAGGGACCAGCCTCTCTACATCATTATAGCACATCTCTGATCCACTTACAGTGCTCTGCTTCACTATAAAGCTGCACTTTGGAGTGCACTGGCACCTCTCATTGCAACGTCAGTGCAAGGATGCTGCACGTGCTGAGACGGGCACCCAGCTCATGGACTGGACCAGCATGCATCTTAGGACTGCTTGCTTGCTCCCTCAGTACTCATTCACTCTGTACCTTCCCGGGCACTCATAACACTCTGGCTTTCCCTTGACCTTTTGTCCACTAAAAGTCAGGTGGAGCTAATCATGGCCGACTGCTGTTGGTGAAGGGAGTCTGGGGAACTTGTTTGTAGGGATTTGAGTCAGGATGCTGGGATGCAAATGGCATTACCATTGTGAAAGGGGTCACCCCAACCTATAAAGAAGGGGGAGACAATCCTGAGAGAGAAAGGGGTAATGTGCAGTTGGGGATTTTCCTTGACAGTCACCAGCACCTTGGCTTTGTTTGACAGGCACCAATTTCACCATGGCTGCCATGTCTCAATCAAATGCCACCAACTGTACAGGGTAACTTTGGACTGTTAGCATCTAACTGGGTCATAACATCATTTTAAATAAGGCATAAGTGCCAGGGATCCTGGGATATCCCGACTGTGGCGAATATTTCTCCCTGTGGCAAGTGGGACACTGCAGCTAGCATTGGATGAGAGGGATATGGTATGTTGATAAGACGTGAGTCTGATGCAGTTGTGTGAGAAAATGCACTAGGCCGGACCAAGGGAAACCCTCCATGAAACAAATCGTACTGACAGAGCGCATCAAATGATACTTAGCTGACTTCTGGTGAGCATCAATGCAAATTATCTGGTCATTGGCATATCGCTAACTCGGAAAATTGGCAGTCACGTTACTGGTAGTAATAATGATTTCACTTGAAAAGTGTTCCCTCAGTATAAAATACTTTGGGATTGTGTGAAAGGTGTTGTAGGAATTCATGTTTTTATTAAAGCCAGGTGGAATGTAACAGCATGTAAGCAGGGTTCTGACTGGTTGGAACAGAAATGCAGGGCAATAGCTATGTGTCAATTCAAGTCACCTCTGTCAGGTTCTCTCCCAACCCCAGGACATTCCAAAAGGCTGTCTGGTCCATGAAGTTGAGCATTAACACAATCAGCACAGGGCAGGTTTGAGTGGGAGGGAGGCTTGTAATTGCTGCCCTAAGATTGACAATAAAGGCTCAGCATGTTACCTACCACACAGGCTGAACTTTCCTGGTGTTCCACGTCTACAACTTGGGAGTTTGCATTGCACCTCCAGTGGAGTCATTAGTTTGGAGCAGGAACAGCTCCAAGTAAACCTCTAACTGTAGTTTTGTGTTACAGCAACTTTATTCTATTGCACTGACGAGCTAATACATTAACATTTTTCAGTTGCAAAAGCAAGATGAGCAGTGCTAAGTGTTGAAATTCATTTTAAACTGTGTTGTAGATGGTCTACTTGCTGCAGAGGAAAAAGTTTTTGAAACATACAGTGGATTTTAACTCATAAAATCACAAAACAAAAATTCTGTCTAAACAAACACATAGAATAGTAATACAATCTTTTTGTATTCTCTACAGATTTTGGGTACAGCCTGTATATATATATTGAAGTGTGGCACTCTCATGCAAGGCAAAATTAGATGTGAAATGGTGTGATTCCTAACTCTGATAGCAGGAGTTCATCAGCATCCCACAAGAGTCCTGATGTGGTTCTGTCAGACACTATTAGCTTGGACAATGTGGTCTGATTTTCTTTGTCATTTGAGGGCTCAATTTACTTTATTTTTGCAAAATGTTTTTGTCACAGTTATGCCGTGTGATTGAGCTAAATTGCTGCCACTCATTTTGATAATGAAATCAGCGGGTGCAATCTTTACATCCTGAGAGACAGGAGTATTGATAAGAATAACAATAAGCATCACCAAGGACATCCCAATTTGTTTAATTATCTGAGAGAAGTGAATCATCGCCGGTACAGTGTTCAAAGAGGCAAACTCTGACATTTCTACTCGATCATAAAAATGCTGGAGAAACAAGTTTTCCAAGAAATCCATTTTACTCGACAGATTTTGTTATTGCATTCTGACTGATGTCCATGTGGTCACAGCAGGATTGAAACCAAAGTGTACCAGCGAATTTGATTATTAATACCGATAGTTATAATTGACTTCAATCATGGTGTCTTTATATTTCTTCCTGGCTTTATCCATCTTCTGAATACTGTCCTACCTGATGGGTATGGGTGGCACATTGTTTCCTTGCCTGCATTTTAACCCTTTATCTTGTGTGTCATTTGGGCCATAGACGTTATCTTTGCCAAGAGTAATTTTGAGCGCACCCACAGGTTTAAATCCTTCCATGCTCTATATTTAGAACTGTTGCATAAATTCTTGACTATTTTGTTTTACCAGCAGGTGTAAAATATACCACAGAGGGAGCAAAACCTCACAGCCTTCCATATACTTACAGCACGGGTTAGGCAAGAGGGGTGGGAGCAAGACATTGAGATGAATTCTATTTTTATTCCCACTCACCAACCTTGAGATGGAGCCAATCAAAAACCAAGCACTTTTTCACAATTTGTTAACTTTAAAGCATTGGAAATTTGGCACCAGATTGTTCCACTGAATCCTGGAATGCATCATGGTGAAATAAATTTGTCGATAATCGAATGTACTTTTAAAATGGAGCTAATCTTGCCTTTGAGTCAGAAGGTTCTTGAACACTTCATTTAGAGTGAAATTCCAGTGTAGTACTGATGGAGTGCTGCACTTTTGATAGTTTCGCAAAGCTGGTCCTTTTTCTAAAAGCTGTTCCTTCTTCTCAAGGTTACCCAGTCCTTGATTTTTTTTCACAGGGGTTGTCAAACAGCCCAGACTCCGAATTGGCTGAAGTGATAGAGATGAAAGAGTTTACTGAGAGGCTTGTTGTTTATAAACAAATGAGTCTTCAGGCCAAAGCACTTACATTTTAGAAATAACCTGTAGAGTCATTGGGGTGTGGCCAGCTCTCTTGCTGTGCAGTTTAGTTCAGATCTTCAGTTAATTGAGTTGCAGCAGGGGACATATGAAACTGGCTGCTGAACTCTCTCCTTCTGCCCTTCTAACTTCAACCTGTAAGCCTCTGTTTCATTTTTACTCTGTGTTTAAGGAGTTTGTTTATTGGGATTGTTACGTAGTTTTGGAGCACCATATTTAAGTCTAGTTTGGTTATACTGAGTTTTGTGGGTATTCTGTATTCTGTTGTTTGTGTTTCATTCCTTAGTTTTGTGAATAAATTTTTTATCTGTTTTAAAACCGGGTAATCAACCTAGTTAACTTACTCTGGGTGATTTCCACTATACACTTACTGAAACAAACGGCAAAGTTACAGTCTGGGCTGCCTGCTTAAGAATGTTTTGATCTGGCATAGTCCACAATAGTAGTGTTGACTTTGAGATGAGAAATTAAACAAACAATCTGATTGCCCTTTTTGATGATCATAAAAGATGACACAGCAATACAGCAATATTTTTAAAGAATTGTGAGGAGAGGGGAAAGTTCACCCCAGTCGCCCTCAACAGCGTCTCTAAACTGAATTGTCAGGTCATGTACCATACTGCAATTGCTGCAACATTGCTATGTACAAATTGACTTTTGCGTTTCCTTCATTACAAGTCAACACGTTGACTGTATTACTGCTTTGAAATGATCTGAGGTCAGGAAGAGACTAGATAATTACAAGCTCTTTCATTTTTTTAATTGAAGCTTTTCCATCGATATTATAGTTTAGTAAATCTCTTAGTTGAAACCAGTCCATATCTATAATATCTGTGCCTTTAGCACTTTGAAGTAATCAATATCATCTCTCAGTCCATTTCAAGTGATGAGATTAATGGCACAGATTGCACATAGTCTATGCCTTCATTTAGGTGTATTTCTGCTTTGTACATGTCTTTGGTGGATTTGTTAAATTTCAGCATGACCCTTTGGTAATTCTCATTGATGCCTCAGCCGTTCCCACTTGACTAAGAATGGTGCGGAGGTGAAGTATTGTATGGAGTTTCCCAATCATTTATAAAGCAGCTGAATTCTTCACTCATTATTGTTTTTTCTTTCATTTCAGGGATGTGGGTGTCACTGGCTTTGCCAGCATTTATTGCCAGTCCCTCATTACCTTTGAGTAGGTTGTAGTGAGCTACATTCTTGAATCACTGCAGTTTGTTTGGTGTAGGTATCTCCACAATTGTGCCAGAGAAGGAGTTGCAAGATTTTGAGCCGGCAACAGTTAAGAACTGCCAATACACATTCAAGACAGCATGATGAGTGACTTGGTGAGGAACCTGCAGTCAGTATATTTCCATCTATCTGCTGCCCTTGTCCTTCTGTAGAGGTTGTTGGTATGGAATTATTGTCTAAAGAGCCTTAGTGAAATTCCTATAGCGCATCTTGTTTATAGTTACACTTTCGTTATTGTGCATTTTGGTGGAGGAAAGGTATATTTGTGGCTGAGGTGCCAATCAAGCGGGCTGCTTCGTCCATGGATGATGACAGGCTGCTTGTGTGTTAGAGTAGCACTCTTTTACACAAGTGGGGGATATTCTATCACACTCATGATAAGTGTAACACTCGTGACTTGCAAACGAACTTTGACCTTTCAGGTAATGAGTTACTTATCACAGGAATCTTGCCTCTAACCTGCTTGTGTATTTGCAGTACTCATTTGGATTAGGTTAGATTACTTACAGTGTGGAAACAGGCCCTTCGGCCCAACAAGTCCACACTGACCCACCGAAGCATGGCCCACCCATACCCCTCCGTTTACCCCTTACCTAACACTACGGGCAATTTAGCATGGCCAATTCACCTGACCCACACATCTTTGGACTGTGGGAGGAAACCGGAGCACCCGGAGGAAACCCACGCAGACACGGGGAGGACGTGCAAACTCCACATAGTCAGTCGCCTGAGTCGGGAATTGAACCCGGGTCTCTGGCACTGTGAGGCAGCAGTGCTAACCACTGTGCCACCGTGCCGCCCATATGGTAATGTCAAGGAACAGTGGTTAGAATATCTCTTGTTGTCGGAGCATCTTAGTCAAGTACTTATGTGACTTGCAGAATATCTCCACTTGTCAGCCCAAATCTGGACATTGTCTAGGTCTGGCTACACTTGGACATACAGTGCATTGTTGTCACACGCCCCAAGTTAGGAATGTCGTACAAATAAAATGTCTTTTCAGGCACTCTGCAATTAATATGGCCAAGTGAGGACGAATGATCAGCTTTTTGCTTTTTATCATTCTCATTCAGTCACAACAAGTATTACTTTTTCAGCATACAGCTTTTGTAGTTCAAGTATAACTTAGTTCTATTGATCAAAATGAAGGAGAAATCCAAGGTTTTCTTGACTGACAGAAAAGGAATGGTATTGCCTACTACCCTCCAAACTGTAATAAAAATATTCCGTCAAACGCAAACACAAAAACGTCTAATAAGCTAAAAAAAAGTCGGTATATAGTGCAGCTGCAGCTTAAGTTCTTAGTGTCCTCGAGTTGCGAGAGTGGAAAAGCCAATAACTTAACCATTGTCCTACTTCCTCAGGAGTGGTGAAGCTTTCAGGTAATCTTAATTTCTCAGTGAACAGTGATTTTCCAAGTGACTTGAACCAGCAGTGGTTTCTGAGATTAATAGGGAGAGAGAAGGGCTTTTGCCAGGCTTATTGTTATCATTCAATGTTGTTTTCTGTTTTTTTTTCTTGCTCAAAAGCTGCTGTTAATATACAATTTCCTTGCAAGTTCTGGAATCCGTGTCATTGTTTAATTCCATGCTGAATAGCCGTTGGTAACTTTACATTTCCGGAATATGAAGTTATGAGGCAAGTATGAGAAAATCGCAGGGTGAAAATTACTTGACACCTCACTGAGTTTCATGGCTTCTTGATTAAAATGTTAATTTTGAAGCAGTTGTTTTGTGTATTAAGTGGTGGGGGAGACCAGGGCTAGTCAGTAAACACTGTAACTATGTTAGGTCAGTGTTCTTTATAAATCATTTTGTCCACAGAATTCTCAGGTATTAAGGTCAAATTATGAAAGTTGAATATCAATAGTTCCTTTTCACTATGATCATTGATGTTAGCTGATCTAACTCCCAGTAGTCAGAATGGTAGTTGACTATGGAAACATAATCCGTTAATGTGAGAATACAATCCACTCCAAGCTTCAACTATGATCTGTCTGTGATGGGTGTGTCATATGTTACCCATTAGCTTTCTTAACTTGGTATTCATTCGAAGCATTGCACTGACTGGTCCTTACTCTCATTGCTCAGATTTGGCCGATGCTCTTAGGGATGGAGACTCTATTTCCTATGTATGAGATGCTAACTTGGGCTATCAATTCATTTCCATGTGCCCAAGATTCCTATACCAACAGGTATGCCTTAAATGTTTTCAGGCCATCCTTTCAACATTACTTACTGCAGCACTTGGAGAATTGCACCTTGTTATTTAGATTGCTGAATGTGAGGGAGATGCTTGTCTTTCAGACTCTATGTATCTGTGGGGCTGATGCCTGCTAGCTGATGTTGAGCTGCCACTTCTTATTGAAGCCGGAAAATCTCACTCTCCTTTAGCATTTTCAACTTTCTCCATATGGAGTGCTGCTCTCATTGGCACACGAACAACGTACATCTGCTCCCCTTGCTTGCAGGTCCAGATATCACTGTGAGTGAAGAAATATTATTTGCAGATATTTTGGCGCAGGGTCGAAGTAGTTTGGGAAGGATGTTTTGAAGTAGCTCCTGGTTGGACTCCACTGTTATTTTGTCTCTCTTAAATAGGTTTGATTAAAATACTCTTGAGCAAAAGACAAAAGCTAGGCACACTCTGTCAACCTGAGTGTAATGTTGTTCAGTTTACATGAATAAAAAATGAGGTCTGCAGATGCTGGAGATCACAGCTGCAAATGTGTTGCTGGTCAAAGCACAGCAGGTTAGGCAGCATCTCAGGAATAGAGAATTCGACGTTTCGAGCATAAGCCCTTCATCAGGAATAAGAGAGAGAGAGCCAAGCAGGCTGAGATAAAAGGTAGGGAGGAGGGACTAGGGGGAGGGGCGATGGAGGTGGGATAGGTGGAAGGAGGTCAAGGTGAGGGTGATAGGCCGGAGTGGGGTGGGGGCGGAGAGGTCAGGAAGAGGATTGCAGGTTAGGAGGGCGGTGCTGAGTTGAGGGAACCGACTGAGACAAGGTGGGGGGAGGGGAAATGAGGAAGCTGGAGAAATCTGAATTCATACCTTGTGGTTGGAGGGTTCCCAGGCGGAAGATGAGGCGCTCCTCCTCCAGCCGTCGTGTAGTTGTGTTCTGCCGGTGGAGGAGTCCAAGGACCTGCACCAACCAACCCAATCACCCCGTGGCTCAACACTTTAACTCCCCCTCCCACTCCACCGAGGACATGCAGGTCCTTGGACTCCTCCACCGGCAGAACACAACTACACGACGGCTGGAGGAGGAGCGCCTCATCTTCCGCCTGGGAACCCTCCAACCACAAGGTATGAATTCAGATTTCTCCAGCTTCCTCATTTCCCCTCCCCCCACCTTGTCTCAGTCGGTTCCCTCAACTCAGCACCGCCCTCCTAACCTGCAATCCTCTTCCTGACCTCTCCGCCCCCACCCCACTCCGGCCTATCACCCTCACCTTGACCTCCTTCCACCTATCCCACCTCCATCGCCCCTCCCCCTAGTCCCTCCTCCCTACCTTTTATCTCAGCCTGCTTGGCTCTCTCTCTCTTATTCCTGATGAAGGGCTTATGCTCGAAACGTCGAATTCTCTATTCCTGAGATGCTGCCTAACCTGCTGTGCTTTGACCAGCAACACATTTGAAGCAGTTTACATGAATGCCCTGGTTGCAAATGTAACTGCTTATACCTTGCTGTTTTCAGATTGCTCCCAGTCTCGTCTCACTAGTGTCGCACTTCAAAGTGACTTTGTCATTGACGTCACAGTACCTCAGTGCTGGTGCTGTTGTCACTAGTTGTATAATCTAGTGAAATCCAGTTTTTTTTCTTTGCTTCAGTACCACTTCACGTCCTCGACAGTGGGCTTGCGGAGATGTTCACAGTCTGATCACAAGCAAGGCAAGGACTTTGCAAAGTATTACATGAACCCATCAGATTTTTGCACTGTTTTCACATGTGTCAGTTGCGGCATTTTGATTACAGTTCTTCACCTTGTCAGGATTAGAACAGAATCCTTTGGCTGTCAGCACATGCACTACATAGTTGACTTTAAGCATCTTCAGTTGCATTGTTTTCTTGCTCAGCTTCAGCTTCATCTGGCAGCCTCTGTCTAGCAGTCTAAATGACATTGCACTTTCGCTTAATGATCTGTCCCTACCATGCTGACAACCACAAATCACTTTTAGAACTGGCAATGCAAACCTATTGAGTAGAATAGAATGACAAGTCAGTGACTGGCATCTCTCCAGCAGCCATGTTTGTAGGCTTGCTTTGTTCCTTTCTAGCTAAACACTCTATGAAACCATTCAGCTTCTTGAAGTCAGAGCGCTACCTTTTCCTGGCCTGACCTGCTTTCCTTTCTTCTGGATAATATCCTCCACAATATTTACATCCTGTGTCCTGGTCTTGGCTGGATTTTCTGCAAATATTTCGTTTTTTGCAACATGTCGTGTCGATGCTAGAATGAGTTTCAGCATAATGCAACATCTCAGCTGTTCTCCAATTAATATGCCCTAACTGACCATTGACAACCTCAGAGCATCTGCACATCTCAAAAGCTTTTAATGAATATAAGATTTTCCACTCAATACACAGTTGCTCTCACAGTGGGACCTTTTATACCTAAGACAATCTTATCTCTTGTGAGATTGTCTTTCAATTGTCCAAACTCTCTGGATTCAATTAAATGTATCATTATAGTCACGCACTGATCAATTGTCTCCCTTTCCCCTGAGCTCCGAGGTTGAATGCATGCAGCTTATAAGTCATATTAATATGCGGCTGAAAATCTATCTTCAAAATGTGCAAAATCGCTGTCTGGTTTTTGTGCTCATTAAGATCTGGACTGCATTTACAACTTGTCCTCCACATATAGCAGTTTTGCCATTCTTATTTGCTTGGTTTTCTTTTATAATTATTTCTGTAGCTATTCCATAGTTTTGCCACTGAGAGTCGGAAAAATTCCAATTCCACCTCACGCCTCCTTTCATTTCCATAACAGCAGGAGTGGAAAATACCCAGCCATTTTGATTCATCCAATAATTCAGTACTGCAGCTTGCTTTCTTTTAACTTCTTTGCTGTTCCTTTCCATATCTGGCTGTCTTGTGCTCTGAGATTGATGACAATTTCCAACAAGCAACATCATGCTTCAAGTTCCAATCTCTTAAGAATTATGCAGTGTGATATAGGGAGAAGGAAATAAACAGCCAGTCCCACTCTGCTGATCCCACTAGCTTCTGTCGTTCCCCTGTACCCAAAGATCTGCAGTTTGAAAATCAATCACATCAAGACCCATAGCAGAAACTTGCAGGCCTGAGTGGAATGGAGAGACAATGAAGACTGAATTACATCGATTTAGTTAAAAATCACACAACACCAGGTTATGGTCCAACAGTTTTATTTGGGAGTACAAGCTTTTGGAGCACTGTTCCTTCATCAGGTAGCTAGTGGGGCATCAGTTGTATGACATTTCGATCTTTTACTATAAATTCTGTGTGCTATGATCCTGCCCCACAAGCTACCTGATGAAGTAGCAGCGCTCTGAAAGCTTGCACTTCCAAATCAACCTGCTGGACTATAACCTGGTGTTGTGTGATTTTTAACTTTATCCATCCCAGTCCAACACTGGCATCTCTAAACCATTACATAGACTTGTTAGCTCTCACACTTCTAAGGTTGTAAACGTGAGCTTTCTGAGCCATTGTTGTCATTCTTCTCTCAGCCTTTGTGCAATACTGCAGACAATTATTATTAACAATGAATGATGTCAAGTTTACTTCTGACAAATCCTCAAATTCGAAGTGACCACCATCTCTTTATGTAGCAACGTTGGTAAATTTGCACCACAACTGTTAGAATGTCTTGCAGGCAAGGTAATGGTAAACTATATCCACTGTGCATTAATATACCATTTTAGCGAGATTATTTACAGACATTTTCTCTAAAGTTATCAACATCTTTGTTGTTATCACGCAACTGATTAGATCTAGACTGAACTAAACTAGTCGATGTTGAAATTTCATCTCAGACAGTAGCATAAAAAGAGAAGGATTAGCTCAGCTGTCCATTGTATCCATTTTAGTTCCATTGCACTCACATGTCCATTCATTAACATATCCTGATCACTTCCCTCTTCACTAATGCCAAGATGTCTGACCTATCATTTCTTTGTTCACATTTGACTCCTGAATCATTCATCCTTTGGTTTCAGAGTTCTTAAGTGAAATATATGAATCAGAGCTATGTATTTTTACCTTGAAAGTTCTCAGATGCTGAGGCCAGGGCTGACTGGTATAGAGACCTAATTTAAAATGTCTGCTAGAGGCACTGCTGTTTGAACAGCTTGCCAAGCTCATTGTCAAGGTTACTTTCCTGAAGTGCCTGAGGCCAGCCAGCTCTAATGAAACTATGTTCGACCAATGAAGATGGGCAAGGTAACAAAAATAGTAAGATAAGGTGCCTGATAACTGCTGATTTATTTCCCACCTGCAAAATATTTCCACACAAATGTTTCACAAACTTCATTGTGCAATGCATTTTCTTCTCTTCCTAAGACAGTTCATTCTAGATTTCCCACTGCCTGCTGAGTCAACAAGTTTTTTTCCCCCAAATCCTGTCTGAATCTCCTGCACCTTACCCTAAAACAACACCCTTTCGTGATTGACCCCTCAACCAAAGGGACCAGCTGCTGTCTATTCACTCTGTCTATACCCCTAATAATCTTAGACACCTCGATCATGTCTCCCCTCAGTCTTCTCCTCTCGGGAGAAAACAATCCAAGCCTATCTAGTGTCTCCTTATGGCTCAATTTCTCCAACACAAGCAACATCCTAATGATCCTTCCTTGTACCCCCCTCTAGTGCTATCACATTCCTTCTTGTAGTTAGGTGACCAGAACGGCACACAGTTCTCCAACTGTGGCCTGACCAATGCTTTGTACAAATCCAACATTACTTCCCTGCTTTTATACTCTATTCCATGACTCACGAAAGCAAGTGTACCATATGCTTTCTTAACAATCCTTTCATGTGTTCTGCCAATTTGAGGGATCTATGAATAATTACCCCCAAATCCCTCTGTTCCTCTAAGATACCCAGCCTCCTGCCAGTCATTAAATACTCCCTGATCTTGTTTCTTCTACCATAATGCATCATCTAGTACTTATCAGGGTTAGCAGGGATCCTGGGACTCTTTTCACTGGAGTTGAGGGGTAACCTTATAAAGGTTTACAAAATCATGAGGGGCGTAGATAAGGTAAATAGCATGAGTCTTTTCCCTGGGGTGGGGCTGTTCGAAACTAGGGGCTATATTCTTAAGGTGAGAGGAGAAAGATTCAAATAAGAACATGAGAGGCAGCTTTTTTAAACAGGGGAGTGGTTTACGTGTGGAATGAACTGCCAGAGGAAGTGATGTTGCAGTTACAGTTACAATGTTTTAAGGATATTTGGATAAGTACACAAATAGGAAAGATTTGGAGTGATATGGGCCAAATATAGCAAGTGGGACTAGTTTAGTTTGGGAACGTGGTCAGCGTGGACTAGTTGGACTGAAGAATCTGTTTTCATGCTGTATGACTCTATGATTCTACAAGTATCATCTGCTACTGGCCTGACCAACCAAGCTATATCTTGTAACCTACAATTATCTTCATGATTAACCACACTACCAATCTTGATGTCGTCTGCAAATATGTTTAACATTTCCCCCACATTTTCATCTGTATCATTTCTGTACATAACAAACAGTAAGAGTCCCAGTATTGATGCTTATGGTTACGTTGCAGGACAGTGTCTTGCAGTCACTCAAACGGCCTTCGACCACTACTCTTTGTGTCCTACTACTAAGCCAATTTCTGATCCATCTTACCAAGTTTCCCTCATTTCCATGTGCTTTAACCTTCTTAGTCAGTCTCCCATGTGGGACCTTGTCAAAAGCTTTGCTAAAATCCACATAAACTACATGAACTAAACTTCCCTCATCCACACACTTAATCGCATTTTTAAAAATAATTGAAACAAACTTGTCAGGCATGACCTTCCTCTGACAAAGCCATACTGACTAGCTCTAATTAACCCTTGCCTTTCCAAGTGGGTATTAATTTGCCCCTTCAGATTATTTTCCAATAGTTTCCCTACCACTGATGTGAGACTCACTGGCCTGTAATTTCCTGGTTCATCTCTACTGCCTTTCTTGAAAAGTGGAACAATATTAGCCATCCTCCAGTCCTCTGGCACTACTCTCTTCCCCCATGGCCAGGGAGGAATTAAAAATTTGTGTCAGAACCTCCCACAGCAGCCTGGGATGCAATTAGAATCAGAGAGATGTACAGCACAGAAACAGACCCTTCGGTCCAGCTCGTCCATGCCGACCAGATACCCTAACCTACTCTAGTTCCATTTGCCAGCACTTGGCCCATATCCCTTCATTCAGGCCAGGGGATTTATTTGTTTGTAAGCCCAACAGAACCTCCAATAACTTCCCATTCCCTACGTCAAACTGTGCAAGTCCCTCACAGTCCCTTTTCCTGAATTCTGTATCTTTCTGTTCTCCTTCTCTAGAGTGAAGACTGAAGAGAAGTATTCATTCAACACCCTTCCAACATCCTGTGGCTTCACACACAGGTTGTCCCTTTAGTCCCTAATGTCTACCTTCTCTCAATCCAAAGCTGTCTTTTCCTTGTCCAAAACAAAATTGAACTGTATTGTGTTGTGGTCACTATCACCTAAATGTTCCCCCACTGCCACATAGAACACTTGTCTGGTTTCTTTCCCCAGCACCACATCTAGTACTGACTGCACTGTCCGATATTGGGCCTTCTACGTATTGGTACAAAATCTCTTTGGGATAAGTTTTCAAAAATCTGCCCCCTGACTAGATTCCCTACAGCATGGAAACAGGTCCTTCAGCCCAACAAGTCCACACTGACCCTCCGAAGAGAAACCCACCCCACTGTATTTACCCCTGAGTAATAACACCTTACACTACGGGCAATTTAGCATGGCCAATTCACCTGGCCTGCAGGAGGAAACCAGAGCACCCTGAGGAAACCAACGCAGACATGGGGAGAATGTGCAAACTCCACACAGACAGTTACCTGAGGTGGGGATTGAACCCGGGTCCCTGGCACTGTGAGGCAGCAGTGCTAACCACTGTGCCACCGTGCTGCCCTTTATCCCAGTTTATGTTGGGAAAGTTGAAATCCCCTGGGATAATCACCTGACTGTTACTCTTACACACCTCTGTGAGGAGACTTGATATTTGATGTAGTTCCCACTGATTCTTTGGGATGTATAATAGGCTCTCAGTAAAATAGCTTCCTCTTAACATTCCTCTGTTCGATCCACAAAGTCTCATTTGAGGACCCTTCCAAGACATCATCATTTCCTTACTGCAGTACTGATACTTTAATTAATGGTGCTACACCAGCAACCTTTTTACACCCTCCTCTGACTCGCCTAAAGATCCTGTATCCTGGAATGTTGAGTTGCCAGTCCAGCCCTTCCCTCAACCATGTGTCTGTGGTGGCAACAATATCATACTTCCATGTGTCAATCCATGTCATTAACTCATCAGTTTTACCTATTACACCCCAAGCATTAAAGTAAAGACCATCCAATAGTTTTGGTGGGCTGAATGGCCTGTTCCCATGCTGTTCTGTTCTTTGTTCTCATCCTAATGGGTAAGGGATCCCTCAGTGAGCAAGCCCTCCCCATTAGGTGAATGAGACCTCCACCACCCTTCATCTGATATAACATTCATGGCATAAAGTGACGCCGTCAAGTTTAACCTGAATGCTCTGTCCGATAGTGAAACCTACAACCCACACTGGTATCGAACAGGCCCCTGGGCTCACATGTATACATTTCTTAATGTCATTTAATTGTCACATTGCAGAGATTAAACTGAGCCACGTATTCTTGACCGGTCACAGCAGATCATTCATCCCCTTGCAGCATTGGACCCAAATGCTGAAGAAGTACCTAAGGGGACTGACTCTCACTGTGCCCTCTGTCTAGGCAACCTTGGTGAGGCAAAAGGATGGTCTGATGCCATCCTTGAGGAAATGGGACCTCCTGGCTTTTCCTGACACTCTGGAAGAGAGCTCACAGTGGATTGCGGGGATCATTCTTCAGTGCTGCAAAAGAGGGGAGAAAGAGTCAACTCCTCCAGAATGATAGCCAGACCCATGCTCCTGGCTGCAGGCCATGTACACTCCCCTTTAGATATGGCATCCAGACCTTCAGCCCATGAGCTAAACATGGAGACATCAACTTCTGCCCATCCTGCCACAGAATTCACCATGCTCCTTGCCCATGTCTACATACTCACACAAGTAATCACGTGAAAAAGGCCATGCTGCCCACAAGTGACAGTGAGATTCACTTGTCTGACTGCCAAATATTTACTTAGCAGTAGATAATTCTGCCCATTATTTCTGGTGGGTTGATAAACTGACCAAATAATCTACCTAGTGCCCTATTCTGCTGAGAAGCAGTTCTACATACATTTTAAATCCTATTTTCACTCCAATGTGGTGGGTTTCCAAGATTTCTATGTGGAAACGTTGATTTGATCAGGGGGAGAGCTGATGCATTCACAATTTGTGTGGGGTACATTAGACAGCTGGTGATTGATTGAAACGAATAAGACATTCTGTGCATCAAAAAATTGCATTTCTCTGTGGATTTACATCATGTTTTTATATACTGGCAGATTGGATAAATTGCACCTGATCCTGGATGGAACATGTCCTGTGGCTTTTGTGCAACAGCAAAAACATGCATAATAGAAAATCTTTGATTAGCAAATGAGCAAAATGTGAACCTACAGGGGCAATGAACCTTGGAGAGAATCTTGATTGCAGTCTGTGTGGAAGCTAGGATTACTGAATATAAGGAATTCTATTATTCATTCAGTTACTTAAACTGAATTTACAAATCTTGGCTTTTCTGTGGTGAATAACATGATTAGAGTAGGATCCTCTGATTAGGAAGCCTGGTTGCTGAAGGTTGTTAAATCCTGTTTGTTATATATCAGTGATATATAGTGGAGTCTTTGCGTAATTGCTGTAAATATGTACTGAACTATTTAGACGGTATCCTGTAGACTTGACATACCAAATATTGCCAAGTTAGATCCTCCCAGTTTTCTTACATACTCAATTTTAACTGGCTCTGTATCACAGCTTGTGAAGTTTTTGTTTCCAACTGTAGTGCCTTTCACATCCATCAATGCCATTTTTCCATTTGCTCACAGAATTTATCTAAATCTTTTGGAGAGCTGTGTTTCCTTTCTCTGGCTCATCTCACCAGAGTGTAATGTTTCAGCCACTTTGACCTTGTGCATTCAGCTTCCACATCCAACTTATTGATGTAAGTTAGAAAGTACTGTACTCTGCTTAGTATTCCAACATACCAATCCTTCACTGAAACTTCAGTCCTTGAACAAATAGTCATTGCATCTCCACCACCCCTTATTCAGTTTACCACCTAACCACAGGGAATGCTGGAAGAACACAGCAGTTCTGGCAGAATTTGCCAAGAGAAAGGTGAAATCGAGGACAGCAGATGCTGGAGAGTTGTGCTGGAAAACCACAGCAGGTTAGGCAGCATCTAAGGTGCAGGAAAATCAATGTTTCAGGCAAAAGCCCTTCATCAGGAATGAGCCCTTTATCAGGAATTCATTCCTGATGAAGGATGTTTGCCAGAAACGTCGATTTTTCTGCTTCTCGGATGCTGCCTGATCTGCTGTGCATTTCCAGCACCACACTTTCGACTCTACCAAGAGAAAACAGAGTTAATGGTTTGAGTCCACAATGACTCTTCTTCAGAAATCAGTCATACAGGACTCAAACTATTAACTCTGTTTCTCTCTCCATGGACGCTACCAGACCTCCTGAGTTTCTCCAGCATTCTTTGGCTTTGTTGCAGATTTACAGCAATTGTAGTGTTTTGTTGTCTTATTCTTTTCCACATTTTACATTGCATTTTCATTTTTTTAACGGCATCAGGATGGCACGGTAGCCTCAGTGGTTAATGCTGATGCCTCACAGGGACCTGGATTTAATTCCAGTCTCAGGTAACTGTCTGTGGAGTTTATACATTCTCCCTGTGTCTGCATGGCATTCCTTCGGGTGCTCTGGTTTCCTCCCACATCCAAAGGTGGGAAGTGCAGGGCCATTGGAAATGCAGGGTTAAAGAGACAGGCTAGGGATGAGTCTGGGTCGGATACTCTTCAGAGGATTGGCATGGGCTGAACGGCCTGTTTTCACCCTGAAAGGACTCTGTGATACTTTATTTGTGAAACACTTACCAAGTGACTATTTTTAGTTCCTATACAGATCAGTGACATTGCTCAGTAGTATCTGTTCATTAAGTCATAGAGATGTATAGCATGGAAACCATGCTAATCAGATATCCTAACCAAATCTAGTCCCATTTGCCAACATTTGGCCCATATCCCTCTAAAGTCTTCCTATTCATATACCCATCAAGATGCCTTTTAAATGCTGTAATTGTACCAGCCTCCACCACTTCCTCTGGCAGCTTGTTCCATACACACAACACTCTCTGCGTGAAAAAGTTGCCCATTAGGTCCCTTTTATATCTTTCCCTTCTCACCTTGACCTATGCCCTGTAGTTCTGGACTCCCGCAACAGAAGGAAAAGACTTTGTGTATTCATCCTATCCATGCCCCTCATAATTTTCTAAACCTCCATAAGGTCACCCCTTAGCCCCTGACGCTCCAGGGAAAACAGCCCCCTATTCAACCTCTCCCTATAGCTCAAATCCTCCAATCCTGGTGACATACCTGTAAATCTTTTCTGAACCCTTTCAAGTTTCACAACATCCTTCTGATAGGAAGGAGACTAGAATTGCACACAATATTTCAAAAGTGGCCGAATCAATTACCTGCACAGCTGCAACATGTCCTTGCAACCCCTCTACTCAATATTGTGACCAATAAAGGAAAGCATACCAAACACCTTCTTCACTATTCTATCCACTTTCAGGGAACTATGTACCTGCAGTCCAAGGTCTCTTTGTTCAGCAACACTCCCGAGGACATTACCATTAAGTGTATAAGTTCCACCCTGATTTGTTTTTCCAAAATGCAGCACCTCTCATTTATTTAAATTAAACTCCATTTGCCACTCCTCAGCTCATTGGGCCAATCTTATCAAGATCCTGTTGTACTCTGAGGTAACCTCCTTCACTGTTCACTACACCTTCAATATTGGTATCATCTGCAAACTTACTAACTATACCTCCTATGTTCACATCCAAATCATTGATATAAATAATGAAAAGTAGTGAGCACAGCACCAATTCTTATGGAACTCCACTGGTCACAGACCTCCAATCTGAAAAGTAATCTACACCACCACCTCTGTCTTCTACCTTTGAGCCAGTTCCGTATCCAAATGGCCAGTTCTCCCTACGTTCCATGAGATCTAAACTTGCTAACCAGCCTCCATAAGGAACCTTGTTGAATGCCTTACTGAAGTCCATATAGATCATGTCCACCACTCTGCCCTCATCGATCCTATTACTTCTTCAAAAAAACTCAATGAAGTTTGTGAGACATGATTTCCCACGCACAAAGCCATGTGGCTGTCCCTAATCAGTCCTTATCCATCCAAATATGTGTAAATCCTGTCCCTTAGGATTCTCCCTCCAACAACTTGTCCACCACCGACATCAGACTCACAGCTTTATAGTTCTCTGACTTTTTCTTACCACCTTTCTTAAATAGTGGCACCACATTAGCCAACCTCCAGTCTTCCAGTACCCCACCTGTGACTATTGCTGATACAAATACTTCAGCAAGGGGCTTACCAATCACTTCCCTAGGTTCGCACAAGGTTCTAGGGTACATCTGATCAGGTCTTGAGGATTTATCCACATTTGTGTTTCAAGACATCCAGCACTTCCTCCTCTGTAATATGGATATTTTTCAAGGTGTGACCATCTATTTCCCTACAGTCTATATCTTTCATGTCCTTCTCCACAGTAATCACTGATGCAACGTACTCATTTAGTATCTCCTCTATCTCTTGCAGCTCCTCACATAGGCTGCCTTGCTGATCTTTGAAGGGCCCTATTCTTTCCCTAATTACCATTTTGTTCTTAACGTATTTATAAAAACCCTTTGGATTCTCCTTAACTCTATTTGCCAAAACTATCTCATGTCCCCTTTTTGTCCTCCTGATTTCCCTCTTAAGTATAATCCTACTGTCTTTATACTCTTCTAAGTACTCACTCGATCTCTCCTGTCTATACCTGACATATGTTTCCTTCTTTTTCTTAACCAAAACCTCAATTTCTCTAGTCATCCAGCATTCTCTACATCTACTAGCCTTTCCTTTCACCCTAACTGGAATATACTGTCTGGACTCCCATTATCTCATTTTTGAAGGCTTCCCATTTTCTAGTCGACCTGCGAACATCTGCCCCCAATCAGCTTTTGAAAGTTCTTGCCTAATACCATCAAAATAAGCCTTCCTCCAATTTAGAACTTCAACTTTTAGATCTGGTCCACCCTTTTCCATCACTATTTTAAATCTAATAGAATTATGGTCGCTGGCCCCAAAGTGCTCCCTCACTGACACCTCAGTCATCTGCCCTGCCTTATTTCCCAAGAGTAGTTCAAGTTTGCACCTTCTCTCGTGGGAAGGTCCACATACTGAATCAGAACATTTTCTTGTACACACTTAACAAATTCCTCTCCATCTAAACCCTTAACACTATGGCAGTCCCAGTCTATGTTTTGGAAAGTTAAAATCCCCTACCAAAACCACCCTATTATTCTTACAGATAACTGAAATTTCCTTACAAATTTGTTTCTCACATTCTCGTTGACTATTAGGGGGTCTATAGTACAATCCCCAATAAGGTGATCATCCCTTTCTTATTTTTCAGTTCTACCCAAATGACCTTCCTGGAAGTATTCCCAGGTATATCCTCCCTAAGTACAGCAATATTGCTATCCCTTAACAGAATCGCCACTCCCACTCCTCTCTTGCCCCCTTTCTATCCTTCCTGTAGCATTTGTATCCTATCAGTCCCCTTCCAATTCAGGTGCAATCTGTCCTTCACGTACAGGTCACTTCTACCTCAGAAGAGATTCCAATGATTCAAAAATGTGAACCCTTCTCCCCTGCACCAGCACCTCAGCCATGCATTCTTCTGCTCTATCCTCCTATTCCTCCCCTCACAAGCTCATGGCACAGGGAATGATCCAGATATTACTCCCCTTGAAGACCTTTTTAAATTCCTGCCTAGCTTTCTATATTCTTCCTTCAGAATCTCATTCTTTTTCCTTCCTATGTCATTAGTTCCAATGTGTACAATGACCTCCTGCTGGTCCCTCTCCTCTTTCAGAACATTCTGCACCCTCTCTGAGACATCCTCGATCCTGGCACCAGGGAAGCAGTACACCAATCTGATTTTCGCTGCTGGCCGCAGAAATATCTGACTGTGCCTCTGACTAGAGAGTCCCCTAACATATTCGATCACTTGGAACCTGACATACCCCTCATTACAGTACAGCCTATCTTGATACCAGAAACTTGGCTGTTCGTGTTACATTCCCCTGAGAGTCCATCACCCCCTACCTTTTCCAAAACAGCATACCTTTTGAGATGGGAATGCTGCAGGAGACTCCTGCACTACCTGCCTACCCCTCCTACCTTTCCTGGAATCGACCCATCTACCTGACTATATCAACGACTTTTCGTCCTTCCTATAACTGCCATCCATCGCACCGCACCCCCAGCTCCTGTAAATTCCTCATTGCCTCTAACTACTGCTCTAACCGTTGCTCTAACCGATCTATGTGGAGCCATGTTAATTTATGCTGACAGACTTATCAGTGCAGAATTGACCCTCCCATTTATTTGTAATATTTACGCCACTTTCTAAACCTGGCTTGCATTAATTCTTCCGTCCAACTTAATCAGCTGTTCTCCAAAATCTACCACTATTGTACTGCTGTCTCATGTACCCGCTTTTCCATCATTTTGCAAAATGTTTTATTTCGCAGTGTTACCACGGTTGGCTGTAGTGTGCACTACACTCAATCCTTTAGTTCTTCGTTTTCATGGTTTACATGACATCTGCAGTCTCTTTAAGAACATTTGAGGAGGTGGCAGGATAAATTTTCCCAGCTAGATCGAGGCAACTTTGCAATATGCTTAATTATCCTGAAATTGACTTCGGATTTAGATCACAATGTTATCCCATCCTCTGTCTCTTTTCTCCCTGGGTGGATTACAAGACCAGCAAGTAACCCTCTTGGATCTGATGGGAAACCAGTTCAGATAATTGAAATGAAGTTAAGATTTTCTTTAAGTCGGGATTCTGAGGTATCCAGCTGGTGTATCTTTCCCATTTGGTCAGCAACCCGCCTGGATCACGAAGGGGAATGCACAGCATGAAGAGCTGCTTCAGTAAAACTGACAGGCTGTGGATGATTTTTTAAAGTCGGTCACAGTCAAGACTTCAAGATGTGGTCTTTGTGAGATTGTTAGCATGATTCCTTCAGACAGTGCTTTCACTACTTGACAGTCTTCTTGGAAGGCACTTCTCCTGCCGAGTTACTCACTCAGCTTCTGCAGCACTATATGAGAGCAGGTTATGCAACTGTACCACCGCTGACAGCAACAGAAGCATCACGACTAACTGCCACCTTCTCAACTATGTGACCTTCCACAGGGCAGGTGGGAATACAGTCTGAGATCTAGCTTGAAAGACATGAGACTCACAGCATAAGGTGTACTGGCAGAGATGATCATCTCTCTCAACATACCTATGTCACAGGAAGCTCTGGGTCTCATGCCAGATCACTGCTGATGCATGCGGTCACCTAGGTTGTGATCCTAGCTGGACAACATGGGCCAGCCAGAAAGCCCAAGGTCAATGTTGAATTGCATGGGAGAGTCCAGGGCCAACTTGACTTTGAATTTCACACATGCAGAGCTGGGAGGCCATCCTTTGCAGTATAAATGTGTTGGCCATCTTTATAGCCTGTTGGAAGATCCAATCATGATGCGACTTCTGAAGGCTCATGTCTCAGTTTCCTTTGGAGCACAAACAGAAACTACCCAATGTCTGGATGTTCCAGGACAAGCACAGTCTAAAGCCATAACGCGGTTCCAACTTCTAAAGGGATCTGCATTGCAAATAATGTTCAGAGGAGTTGCATTGTGTCAGAGATGACCAGTAATCTGTCCCACACAGATCACCAGGATTGTGGAGACACCATTCTGGAGAAGGGGCAGCTACTCAGTGGAATATGATAAATCTCTGGGATGCACTCATTCACCCTCCCACTAATTCCCCAGATTAGATTAGATTAGATTAGCCTTAGATTAGATTAGATTAGACTTACAGTGTGGAAACAGGCCCTTCAGTCCAACAAGTCCACACCGACCCGCCGAAGCGAAACCCACCCATACCCCTACATTTACCCCTTACCTAACACTACGGGCAATTTAGCATGGCCAATTCACCTGACCCGCACATCTTTGGGAGGAAACCGGAGCACCCGGAGGAAACCCACGCAGACACGGGGAGAACGTGCAAACTCCACACAGTCAGTCGCCCGAGTCGGGAATTGAACCCGGGTCTCAGGCGCTGTGAGGCAGCAGTGCTAACCACTGTGCCACTGTGCCGCCCACGATGTTGTCTATTAGCCAGTTCAGGCTGCTGCTGTGGTATTGGGTGGTGTTACTTTGGGATACCTTGTTTCCCTCCTTGGGCAGGCAGCAGTTAACTGCATAGTCTACACCTAAACGCATTGACTTGACTCTATCCTGTGGTCGCACAAAGCAAGGAGTTGATAGATGCCAGAATACCAAATATGGACAGTACAGGTCATAGAAATGTCTGTTCCACCTGTTCCTGAACAGTGCTGCGAGCTGGGACCTCCATTGTGCTGTTAAAGACTCTAATACCTGATTGCAGTTATGTGAAATTTGGGGGATTCTTTCAACTGCAAAGCACCTGAACAAGTTCGGGAGTGTTTTTGGAGGCATGTTGGTGTTTTTGCCATATCACATCCTCAAAGGAGTAGTGGAGGAGCACACAAAGGCTGCAACATGTATGAAAGTAGGAGGTATCCAGTGAAGATACACTCACTGATTTTGACAACTCACATAAGGTGACTAGACTTCTTGTGGCACTTCTGTCAGGAATTCAGGGGCCAGCGAGTTGACCTTCCCACCATCTGCTCCCACTCCCTTCTGACACTCATTGAGGATTTGCTGGCCTACCATGAAAATACAGTGTGTCTCTTGCTGCACCACTGCATCGCTGATGCTTCCAGTTCCACATCCATCAGGGTGGACTCCTCTGAGTCTCCACTGTGCTAAAAAATTCTACCTTGCCTTTAAGAGGCAGCCTGCCTTTCAGAAAAGTAAAACAACTAAAATTATTAGATATAAGGATGGAGAGTTTTAATAAAAAGGGTTTGGAATGAATTACCCAGAGCATAGTAGAGGAAATTAATTAGACCTTAACCAACAAAACTTACTTCCAGTAAAACTGCTAGATGTTAGTTGGAAGATTTGGAATTTTAAGCCATCTGAGTCTAATCACATGATAAGCAAATCCTCTGAGATTTGCTTCATTAAGTGGATACAGTGAAATATGAATAAGATAAAATTGCATAATAATAAAATTGGATACAAAGAAATCTGCAAGCTGAGGTCAATTCTACTTGTGCTGGATTTGAAACTGTGAAGATTGCTTGAATACGCAAGTCCTACTTAAGGGAGATAAATGGGCACTCATTACTTTTGAATGCCAACAATGGAAATAGGGGGAGCAACGATGTTGGCAATCATTTTCTCAGCATGAATTGTGATATTGAGCACCAAGTTATGAACAGAGTTATCCTGGAGGAAACATCATTGTGATATGTTCTTCGAGCTACGTAGAGCTCAGAAAGAATGATATTGCACATATATCCGTTTGACTCTGGTGGTTGGGAAAGTGTCCAGCACCTGATCATGAAATAAGCATTTTAAAATGTTAACGTTTGTTGTTATGTGTTATGATTTAGTGAGATGAAATGAATTGACTTCCCTCTTTGCTACCCCCATGACTACCTGAAACAAAGATTTCATGCTCTTTTTAGCACCCATCTACGTCTTACTCCAATTAAAATACCGTTCATTAGTTTACCAAAAACAATAAAGCATCAATTACAATGTTTTCTTGAATGAAAGGAAGAACAATTTTATTACTTGCTGACCCTGAAAAAATAATGACGTGACATCAAGCGCATGAACACAAACACAGGTACAAAATTTAAGAGGGATAAAAAAATTAAATAATGTGCATTCTTAAGCTGTTATATATTAACCTGTCACCACGGTCGGCTGGAGATGTCCTATGTCAAAGGCATCTGTAAATATTGCAGGTATCTTCGGGTTCCTGGGTGTTTGAATGTTTTCCCGGTTTGTATTGTCACCAGTTCTAGTCACAAATACATCTCCTCCATTCTACTAAGCACAGTTCCCTGAAATGTGAGTTTATTTGTGTATATTTCAATATCTGGATTCATTGTTTTCAAGCTAAACAATTTAAGGTGAGGATCTTCATCTCTAAGCTGTAAAATTTCTCATACAGGTGTAAATCAAACAGGAAGTTCAGGTTTCTTCAAATTTCAATTTCGACTCATTCTTTAATAATGGTGTTTCATGAAGCTTGGCTTAACTTTTGGTTAGGTGATTCCTTTCTAAAACTATTTCAAGTTCCACGTATTAAAAATCAGATGACGGAAGTCAAAAATCCATGGTCCATTTTTTATCACTATGGTGGCAAGAGTTATGTAGCCTAGATTCAAGCTGGTTCAAAACTGTCAGACAATTTAAAATGGGTACAGCTTTGCTCTCTTACAATCCTTGTTTCTGAGAATGTTGGGTTGTATTTTTGGCATGAATATAGGCTGCATGAAACACTTGAGAAGTGAATGATCAACTCCACCTTTTTGAAGTGTGTGTTACTGACTTACACTAGGCGCCTGGGGATTTCCTATTGTTGAAGCAGCAACGCAAGAACTTCTGAAGCTTCTCCAGGGAAACAAATTCTCCTGAGTTAAGACTGCAAAGAATATTGTATTTGTAAATAGACATCTCTGACATTGAAGGTAGCAGTCTTCAGGAACAACAGATGATCCAAGGTGGGGGTATGCATGTATTAGTAGACTCTATGGGATAGCATGACATGAGCAGTGTTCAGTTTCTGCACATAATTAATGGGGCTGACAGATCCATTGGCCTTAGAAGGAGAACAGTCTGGCAATTGCATGAAAACAGTGAGAAGTGACTAGGAGCACTTCTCATTCTCGATGTAAGAGATAAAAATACTCACTTGTGGTTATTAAATGTTCAACGTAATATTTCCTTGACAGGCGTAAGAACAAACAAAATATAAAATACCTTCTTTCCTCAAATAAATTAGAGAAATGACTCCTTAGAATTACATTCGTATTAATTTAAGATGGGGAATACCAGAGAATGGCACAAATCCATATTTGGCATAGATTTTGTTTTGTGAATGGGATTATTAATCATCTGTTTGACATCCAGTGGCTAGCCCAAGTGTCCCGATATTGATTAATGAACTTGTCCAGGATTGTATTGAACCTTTCTCATAGCACGCGTGACAGAATTCTGTGGATATCACTCTTACCATGTAGATAATTAAAATAAAGGTTTCCTTTAATATTTGCTGCATGCATTAAGGAGTAGAACATGAAAGTAGGATAAGTATCCATAAATTACAAAGAACAGCTGCAGATTAAAAATGACAAACTTGAAACACAGCTCCAAGAGTAATCTTCCTATTGTTAGCTATCTAGTGACAATAGGTGTTATTTGCTGTTCTATTTTAACCCTTCCAGCACCACCAATGCAACTCCTTGAGGACCCCCATAAAACATTTATTGAGTCATTCACCACTTTAACTCAGCAGAAAAGTGGAATTCCTTCTGAAAAAATAAGTCATGACTGAATCAATGGGTTTTACAACAATCCAATAGCTTCACGGTCATGTATAATTATTTTTTGTAAATCTTTTTAAACTGCAATGGTGAACTGCCTCTGGAGAACAAGTCTGGGAACCTGGTTCCTACCCAATCATACCTTAATTCATGTAGACTTCTACACAGCTTTACAATAATCTGTTCATTTTTATCCAACACAATTGAGTTGCTGGGAACAAAATAGAATTTTACAAATATATTATTGATTACTAGCTTGCGTATTAGGAATACTTTGACACAGAAGAGAAAGGCAGATGTGGAGAGATTTCGAGTAGGTGTGGTTTTTATGCAGAAGATGTGTAGTAAGATTTAGTAGGGGTAGGGTGCAGAGGATAGAGAAGAATTCTGAAGATTTGGACGTGTATAGGTCTGTCTGCCAATAATGTAGTGGAGAAAATTGGACAGTTGTGAGAGGTCCGAACACTGAAGTTTGGAGATGTTTCAGAACAATGCGACTTTTTGAATGTGTTGGCAGGTAGGCAATCTGCCTTTTAACTCAGAACTGTTTCTAGCACAGAAATATATTTTCTCGAAATTGCTCTCAACAATTGTCGCCATGTGATGTTTTACTATTGCCACATTTTTAAGCACACCGCTCCCTTCTGACATGCTTATTCTGACCACACTTCATTCTCTCAACCTAGATTATTAATATGGACACTGAATACAGATAATTTTACTCTGAGCCTGTCATAGTGCCTTCTCCTTCACTCTAAATATACCCCCCCACCCCCACTTACCCCTTTCCCTGGCATCTAGCAAGATTTAGTGTGAAGAACCATATCTCAAGCACTGTAACTGATTTCTTGAGGGGCAGCATGTTTACTGTGACTGCTGTATTCTCTGTATTAATCGTGCTGTAATTGTTTCAGTGACTCATGGATCAAGGGCAGAAGCTTTCTCATTGTGGCGTTCTTTTTATTGCAAAGTACTTCTGCTGCTGAAGGAATAATAGTAGATAGTTTCGAATGAACTTGCATATTGATACAATGACATGACCAAGATCGTACCAATTTGAATGTAAATTTATGCTGCCAATGATGCGCACTGTTCAATCTTAAATCCGATTGTGTTGGTGAACATTTTTAAGTCAACCATAGCTCTAATCAATCAAATTAATAAATTATTCATCGAATGATCATGTACTTTATTGACTGAAGAAATAGAATTGCATCCAAGGTTGAATTACGACTCCGGCACAGACAAAGAATTTTTTTTACCTCCTTCGTTCAATACTCATGGCCCTCACCTCATTACCTCTAACTCCTGAGTCCATTCCAGAGGTACCAGTCTCCATCCAGAATCTTTCCCAGCAGATTTATCTACCCTTATGTTTTTTTCAAAATTTTCAGCACGTCCTCTTTCCTAACATCAACCTGTTCTAGCATATCAGTCTGTCTCATGCTGCCCTCAGAAATGTCATGGTCCCTCTCAGTAGTGAATACTGCAGCAAAATATTCATTAAGGACCTCACCTACTTCCTTTGACTCCAGGTGAAAATTCTCTCCTCTTTCCATGATCGGTCATACCCTCACTCTGGCCATTCTCTTGTTCCTTACATAAGTGTAGCACACTTTGGGGTTTTCCTTAATCCTACCTGCTAAAGCTTTTCATGTCCCTTTCTAGCTCTCCTAAGTCCATTCTTCAGTTCCTTCCTGGCTCCCTTGTAACCCTCTAGTGTCCTATTTGATCCTTTCCTACTCAACCTTAAGTATGATTTGGAGATGCCGGTGTTGGACTGGGGTGTACAAAGTTAAAAATCACACATCACCAGGTTATAGTCCAACAGGTTTAATTGGAAGCACTAGTTTTGGGAGCGTTGTGACCACCTGATGAAGGAGCAGTGCTCCGAAAGCTAGTGCTTCCAATTAAACCTGTTGGACTATAACCTGGTGATTTTTAACTTTGTACAAGCTTAAGTAAGTTTCCTTCTTCCTCTTGACGAGATGTCATCCAAGGTTCTTTCAAACTTGCCTCAGTGAGGCAAACCTGTTCAACACTCGCAGCAAGTGCTCCCTAAACAACCTCCACATTTCTGTCGTGCATTTCCCTGAGAATATCTTCTCCTAATTTATACTCCACAGTTCCTGCCTAGTAGCATCATAATTCTCTCTCCCCCAATTAAATGCTTTCCCATACCATCTGCTCTTATCCCTCTCCATGAGTATAGTAAAGATCATGGAGTTGTGATCATTATCATCAATATGCTCTCTCACCGAGAGATTTGATCCCTGGCCTAGTTCATCGCCAAGCACGAAATCCAGTATGGCCTCCCCTCTTGGCGGCCTATCTGCATATTGCGTCACACACCTGTGTTTCTGGACACACCTGACAAAAATCGCTCCATCCACACTTTTGAACTAAGTAGGTTCCAATCAATATTAGGGAAATTGACTCTGCCCATGACAACAACCATGTTACTTCTGCACATTTCCAAAATCTGCCTCCCAATCTGCTCCTCAGTGTCTCTGTTGCTATTGAAGGGCCTATAGAAAACTCCCAATAAGGTGACTGCTCCTTTCCTGTTTCTGACTTCTACCATGCTGACTCTGTAGACGAACCCTCCTCAATGATTTTCCTTTCTGTAACTGTGATACTATCCCTGATTAGCAATGACACTCTTCCACCTCTTTTACCTTCCCCCTATTCCTTTTGAAACATCTAACCCCTGGAACATCCTACAACCATTCCTGCCCCTGTGTTATCCAAGTCTCTGTAATGGCCACAACATCATTGTTCCAAGTACTGATCCATGCACTGAGTTTGTCATCCTTATTCCTGATGCTTCTTGTATTAAAATAGACACACATTGACCGCACCTTTGCCCCTATCAAGTGCCTATCCCTGCTCACAGACTCTCTGCACGCTGTGTCTGGCTGTTCACTACCTACTCCATCATCTGATCCATAGCTCAGGTTCCCACCATCCTGCCAATCTTGTTGAAACCCTTCCAAAGAGCTCTAACAAACTTCTGCCCAGCATATTGGTGCCCCTTCAGTTCTGGTGCAACAGGTCCCACCTGTCCCTGAAGGTCGCGTCTGACAGATTTGGCAGCATCTGTGGAGAGAGAAACAGAGATAATATTTTGAGTGCGGCTTGACTTCTATAGAACATAATGGTCTTGAAGTGTTAACTCTGTTTCTGTCTTTACCAGATGCTGCCAGGACTGCTAAGTTTGTCGGGTACATCAGAGTTTATTTCAGATGTCTAGCATCCACAGTATTTTGCTTTTAGTTATTTCTTAAAGAAAGGATGGCATGGTGCCTCACAGCTCCAGCGACCCAAATTCCATTCCAGCCTCCAGCGACTATCTGTGTGGAGTTTGCACATTCTCCCTTTGTCTGTGTGGGTTTCCTTTGGGTGCCCTGGTTTTCTCCCACAGTCCAAAGATGGGTAAGTCAAGTGAATTGGTCATGCTAACTTGCCCATAGTGTTCAGGAATGTGTAGGTTAGGTGCATTAGTCAGGGGTAAATATAGGGTAGGGGAATGGGTTTGGGTGGGGTTACTCCTCAGAGGTGAAAATGTGTTGCTGGAAAAGCGCAGCAGGTCAGGCAGCATCCAAGGAGCTGGAGAATCGACGTTTCGGGCATGAGCCCTTCTTCAGGAATGCAACACATTTTCAGCTCTGATCTCCAGCATCTACAGTCATCACTTTCTCCTAGAGGATTTACTCCTCAGAGGGTCAGTGTGGACCTGTTGGGCCGAAAGGCCTGTTTCCACACTGTAGGGATTCTATGATTCTTCTATGAAATAAATGTTCATCTTAGGATTTTGTGGCTTGATGGTATTCCCACAATATTACTTCTCTTGTTCTTCCTGATGGTTGAAGTCAGGCACTGAAAGGTGTTGTTGAAGACAGCTTGCTGAGTCACTGCAGTGCTATGTAATATGCACTTCAGGCAGGAGCACTGGTGGCTAATAGTGAGCTCAATTCTTGGCTGTTATTGAATAGCTTGGTGGTAACAGTATCTTTTCCAGACCAATGGGGATTACTCCAGCTCACTTTGGTGTAATTCTATAACGAGTACCCAATCTCTACTGTCTATTCATTGCTGTACAAATATGGAGAGCCTAAGGACATACCTCAATTGGTAATTCCAATCCCTATCCCTGTGCCTGCTTACAGCTCCAAACCGCTGAGAACTCTACATCTTTCCTGACTTGCTTTCTTACGGTCCACATACTCCCACTTCTCCATTTCTGGCTCCCAACCCCTCAAAACCGTCACTCTACCCCTCAGGATGATGATGGTCCATTGTAGATTGGGAGGTAGAATTCAGCTTTTTCTTCTTGGAGATGAACAATATGTGACATGAATGCTTTTTGCCAGTTGGCAGCCCAAGTCAGAACGTCAACCAAGTTCAGCCATCTGCAGCGAGAGCTGAGAGATAAGGAATGGAGACTAGAAATTATGTCAGACCAGTGTTGAAATAGAGGCTGGTGAATGTGGTTCGGTTATGTTGCTATTGATAAATGATTGTTATCATACATTAAGCTGTAGGAACAGAAGCAGGCCATTCAGCCCATCAAGTCTGCTCCATGATACAACAAGATTGGCTGATCTGATAATCCCTAACTCCACTTTGCTTCTTTTTACCCAGACCCTTAATTCCCTTCATTGTTTTAAAAACTGTCTCAGCCTTGAACATGCTTTGACAACCCTCTGAAGGAAAGAAGTTTGCAGATTAGCTACCTTCTGAGAAAAGAAATTCCTTTGCATCTCTGTCTTAAATGGGAAACCACTTACTCTAAGATTATGTTGCCTTGTCCTTGACTCTTCCACAAGGGGAAAAAAAATCTTTCTGCATCTACCCTGTCAAATCCCCTAAGAATCCTGCATGCTTCAATGAGGTTGCTTCCTATTCTTCTAAACCCCAATAAGTACAGCTCCAACCTACTCAACGTCTCTTCATAAGACAGTCCCTCCATACTTGGGCTCAGCCTAGTGAAGCTTCTCAAGATTGTCTTCAATGGTAGCACATTGTCTCTTAGATAAGGGGCCTGAAATTGTTCACAACTGCCAACAAGAGTCAACCAAAAAAGAATTGTAAAGAGAGAGAAGATAAACCTTGAGGATAAACTTGTAAGCAATATCAAGACAGACAGCAAGAACCTCCTCAAATAGGCCAAAGTGAGTGTTGGTCCCGTAGAGAACAAGGCTGGGGAAACAATAGAGAAATAAGGAAATGGCAGAGGAGTGGAATAAATACTTTGCATCAGTCTTGCATCTATACAAGTGCCTGTATAGTTTTAGCGAAGCCTCCCTACCTTTATGTTCCATTCCCTATGAAATAAATGCAACATTCTATTTGCCTTCCCTTATACCCGCTGAAGTTGGATTACAAGCTTTTGGTGATCCATGTACAAGGACCCCCAAATCCCTTTGCTTTTCCTGTCAATATGCATAACCTCACATTTTCCTACATTATAATCCATCTGCCAAGTTTATCCCCATTCACTTAATCTGGATATCTCCCTCTGCAGATTTTTTGTGTCATCCCCAGCATTTGTTTTGTCACCAGTTTTTGTATATTCTACAACCTTGACTATAGTACATTTACTCTCCTCAAACTGGTCGTGGATGTATTTCATAAATTAATGTGGCACTAGCCTTGATCCCAGTGACACTCCACTAGTTACAGATTACCAATTTGAAAATGCCCCCCTCATCCCAATGCCTGATTTTCTATTAGTTAGCCAATCCTCTACTCATGCTAATATACTACCTCCAATGGTCTCTTAGTTTAGTAAGAAGCTTAATGTGTTGGACCTAATCAAATGTCTTCTGAAAATCCAAGTATATATTCCATTCATTGCTTCCCTTTTATCTATACCACTTGTTACCTCTCGTAAATTTGTCAGGCACAATTTTCCCTTTGTAAAATCACGCTCACCCTCTTGAATCACATTACGTATTTTTCAGTGCTCTGCTACTGCACCCTTTATAATAGATTCAACCATTTTACCAATAACAGATTAGATTAGATTAGATTACTTACAGTGTGGAAACAGGCCCTTCGGCCCAACAAGTCCACACCGACCCGCCGAAGGAAGCGCAACCCACCCATACCCCTATATTTACCCCTTACCTAACACTACGGACAATTTAGCATGGCCAATTCACCTGACCCGCACATCTTTGGACTGTGGGAGGAAACCGGAGCACCCGGAGGAAACCCACGCAGACACGGGGAGAACGTGCAAACTCCACACAGTCAGTTGCCTGAGTCAGGAATTGAACCCAGGTCTCAGGCGCTGTGAGGCAGCAGTGCTAACCACTGTGCCACCGTGCCGCCCAGATGTTCAGTTAACTGGCCTGTCTGTATTTTGTCTCCTTCCCATTGACAGTTTTTCAATCTTCTGGAGCTTTCCAGAATCCAAGGAATCTTGCAAGATTAGTACTTGAGCATTCATTATCTCTGCAGCTATTTTTTTTTAATATCCTCGGATGCAATCCATCAGGTGCAGTGGACTTGTTAGGCTTTAGCCCAATTAGTATCTCACAGACATTTTCTCCAGTGATTGTTGTTATGTTCCTCAATTCCTTTTGCCCCGTGGTGCAATCATTTTGGAATGCTGTTAATGTTTTTTCTTGTGAAGATTGATGCAAAATATTTATTCCACTCCTCAGCTATTTCCTCATTTCCCTATTATTATTTTCCCAGCCTTCTCTAGAAGACCAGCACTCACTTTGGCCTCTTTCTTCCTTCCTATGTATTTAAGGAAGATGTTGCTGTCTGTCTTGATATTGCTCACAGGTTTATCCTCAAGGTTTATCTTCTGTCTCTTTATAATTCTTTTTTGGTTGACTTTTGTTGGATTTTAAAACATTCTCAATCCCCTTATCACTAATCTTTGCTGCATCGTATTTGTTTCTTTCAATTTGATGTTATGCTTAAGCTCCATGTTTGGCTTAGCTCCTTCCTATCTTTGCTGTGAGCCATTAAGTGTTTTTGTATAAGTCTGGTTCCTCGATTGTCTTTGCTGCTAAACTTCTTTCCCGGTTCACTCCAGCCAGCTCTGCCTTCATTCCTTTGTGATTACCCTTGCTTATGCTTAGCACAATTGTTTCTGTCCCTAGTTTTTCTCCTCAAACCGAATGCTAAATTCTACCATATTATAGTCACAATTTCCTAGTGGATCTTTTACTCTGACGTCATTCAGTAGACGTGCTTCATTTACACATCACCAGGTCTGAAATAGCCTGATCCCTGATTGGATCCACGGCATACTCTTCTCGGAAACTGTCCCAAATAATGTCTATTAATTCTTCTTCATGGCTTCCTCTGACAATCTGACAACCCCAATCTACATTGAGATTAATGTCACCCATGATTAATGGACTGCCATTTCTTCATGTCCTCATTAATTGATTTGATTTGATACAACCACTGTTAGGGGGCCTGCAGATTATTACCACCAGAGTCTCTTTCCCCTTTTTATTTCTTACCTTCACCTATAAGGATTCTCCATTTTCTGATCCTAGGTCAGTTCTTGCTGTTATTTGTGTTTCACCCAAGACCCTTACTGCTTTCTTGGAAAGTAATCTACCCTTGAATATTTAATTCCCATTTTTGATTTCCGTGTAACCATATCTCCAGAATGGATGCTAAATTTTATCCATTTGTGCGCTAATTCAAATATTTTGTTCCGAATTCTACGTGCGTTCAAATAAAGAGCCATTATTTTTGCTTTTTGTTGTTTTGTCCCCAGTCAACCCTATTTTCCTGCTGTTTTTCCATGTTTGTGTACTCTGTCCCTTCTTATTCCACCCTGGGTATCGCTATCCAACTGGCTGCCCTGTAATGCTTTCATGTTTTCTAAGCCATCCCCTCTCTGAAACCCGAGCCCCCTCTAATTAGTTTAAAGCCCTGTCTACTGCCCTAGTTATTCAATTCGTCAGGACACTGGACCCAGCATTATTCAAGTGAAGTCCATCTCACCTGAACAGCTTGCTCCTCCCCTAGTACTAGTGTCAGTATCCATGAACTGAAACCCCTTCCATCCATCTCAATCTTTGAGCTACACATTTAACTAATTGACTCTCTTCACCTTATGTTAATGCACCCAGGGTTTAGGTAGTAATGCAGAGATTATCACCTTTGGAGATCTTGCTTTCTAATTGAGCTCTTCAGTGCTCAAAATCTTTCAGCACAACTTTTCTAGTTCTATCAATGTTGTTGGTACCAAGATGGAGGCTAACAGTGGTATCCCTCTCCTCCCTCTCCAAGTTCTTGTGGAGTCCTGAGGAGATGTCCTTAACGCTAGCAATGGGCCAACAACACTGCCTTTGGGACTCCCGCTCATGTCTGCAGAGTCCAGTGTCTATCCTGATAACTGCACTGTCCCCTGCTGCAACTGCATTCCTATTTCATGAGCCTTCTTGCATGGCTTCCTGTACTGTGATCAGTTCACACATCATCCCCCACCCCTGCAGGTCATAAAGCTTGCAAGAACCTTGTAACTGTTTAACAATTGTAGAGGCAGGGGCTCCTCATTTGTAAAACCCTGAGAACACATGTATTGTCACTGATCACAAACCAATTCTGAATTACCTAGTCAAGTGAATGTGAGCCCTTCCTGGGGCAATTAGCAATGGGCACTAAACTCTGTCCTGGCCAGCAACACCCACATCTTGTGAATAAATAAATAGACCCCTCCCCTGCAGCAATTGAGCTATGGTGGGCACATCACCCAACACATTGATACATTGACACTCTGCCCTCTTCCTTCAAGGTCAAGGTGGCCCATACCCCCTGGTAAATACCCATTAAAGTTTCATTATGAAGGATTTGCATCTCTCTCTCTGCTTCTCTCTCTCTCTCTCTCTGGAGGATCCAGCTGTGGCAGAGCCCACTAAATTGATCCAGGATGATGTTATGTTATTGCCTCATACTCCCTTCTCAATGCCCCCAACCCTCACCCTCCTGCTATCCCAGATGAGGTGAAAGCAGCAGATGGAGAGACCTTGAACAGCTTGTTTTACTCCATTTCCTGAAGCCAACCACTTCTTCCTTTTGTCTTTCAGCCCTCTGATTTCCTAAACAGCAAAGTCCACCCAGGAGGAACGCTGGGTGAATCTGACCAGCCACAGCCCACCCAGGAGGAAGGCTGGGTGTATCTGACCAGCGACAGTCCACCCAGGAGGAACGCCAGGTGAATCTGACCAGCGACAGCCCACCCAGGAGGAAGGTTGGGTGAATCTGACCAGCAACAGTCCACCCAGGAGGAAGGCGGTGTGTGTCTGACCAGCGACAGCCCACCCAGGAGGAAGGTTGGGTGAATCTGACCAACGACAGCCCACCCAGGAGGAAGGCGGTGTGTATCTGACCAGTGACAGCCCACCCAGGAGGAGGGCTGAGTGCATCTGACCAACGACAGCCCACCCAGGAGGAAGGCTGGGTGTATCTGACCAGCAACAGCCCACCCAGGAGGAAGGCAGTGTGTATCTGACCAGCGACAGCCCACCCAGGAGGAAGGTTGGGTGAATATGACCAGCGACAGCCCACCCAGGAGGAAGGCGGTGTGTATCTGACCAGTGACAGCCCACCCAGGAGGAAGGCTGAGTGCATCTGACCAACGACAGCCCACCTAGGAGGAAGGCTGGGTGTATCTGACCAGTCACAGCCCACCCAGGAGGAAGGCGGTGTGTATCTGACCAGCGACAGCCCACCCAGGAGGAAGGCGGGGTATATCTGTCCAGCGACAGCCCACCCAGGAGGAAGGTCGGGTGTATCTGACCAACGACAGCCCACCCAGGAGGAAGGCCAGGTGAATCTGACCAGCGACAGCCCACCCAGGAGGAAGACTGGGTGTATCTGACCAACGACAGCCCATTCAGGAGGAAGGGCGAGTGAATCTGACCAGCCAGAGCCCATTCAGGAGGAAGGCCGGGTGTATCTGACCAGTAGAGTCCATCCAGGAGGAAGGCTGGGTGTATCTGACCAGTAAAGTCCATCCAGGAGGAAGGCCGAGTGTGATCTCTGATAAGGGGACCCTCTCACTTGTTCTTGATACTGGAACTGCATTACATTTTAGAGGCTAGTTGTTTTCTTGGACAGTAACAAGTATTGGTGTATATGACCAACAACCCTCAACCAGGAAGCAGTACCGACAGGTAGAGAGGTAAGACAAAAAGTAAGACTATCTGGCTAGAAACGAAGAAGTGCTGGAGGCAAAAGATGATGTCCCCTTAGATGCAGGAGGGCTAGGAGGCTTCATCTTCATGCACAATCTAAAACCTGGATATCTGTGTGAATAGCTTTTGAGGTTATAAGGAGTTGATATTTCCCAGAAGTGACTGAACCATGAACCATGATGTTATTGAACATTAAATTGGAAAGGAATGGGATAATTACACCATCTGGATTATTGTGGCTTTGGGTGAGTTGGGTTGATGGAAATGCCTTGATGATGATAATCATACCTCTGAAACCTAAACATAAAACCTGTCATCCAATAGGTCACCTCATACATTGTGTGAATAAAGAACAACACACAGGACTGTGGAACTGTGCAACGACTTAACGCGGCATTTGCGGGGGGAGTGAGGTGAATGCTTGTGATTATATAAGGTGCACATTGTTGTATTGAAAAATGAACGTGAAATTTACCTTCTTATTTGCATGTTTAATTTACATTTAAATTGTGTTGGTTCTGATTTGTATTAAAGTGAAAGTTTCATCAAATGACATTTTGCTACTTTAAGCCAATAGTTCTCCATAAAGCCCACCTTTTGAGATGTTTCTACACTCTCAGGGCTAATAGCTGCGTTCTCATGATGAGATTACTGCAGGGGATGCATGAGCTTTAGAATCCAGCTATGTTTAGTGAGACCTCACCCTGAGCTGTCAAGGCAGTGCCACTACTGCTTAAACAGGCATCTGTCTGTTCGTTGGTGTTTCTTTTGGCTCCATGGTTCTGACTACAGGTGAATGGTCCTAGGTTGGCCAGATGGCAGAGGAAGGCTCGTCAGTCACTTGTATTTGTCTCTGAGGGGCCAGCCTTCCTTGGTTCTTTCTGGCAGGCTATAGATCATGTGTACAGCTGCCTGGCACAGGAATGCATCACAGCCACTGCCAGGATAACTGAGCGGATGTATTGTGCATGAGCGTATACCATTTTCACATTGACAACATGAAATCTCTTGCAGTTCCTGCGCCTCTGCCCATAAACACGGACAGGCCAGATGTCACTCTCTCCCTGCACCATCAAGGGGCCTGCTGAAGCCAATGCCCTTTCATCTTGAGTTGTCCATGCTGAGAGAGAGGATACTGGTCCAGATCATCCAGTAAGTAGATAGACTTTTTAGCAGCTTGGACTGGAAATCCATGTCTGGTCCATGAGCATGTCCTAGTGTTGAAGACGACATGGGAATTGTCCGAGAAATTTAACCATCCAATGGGGAATTGTCTAGCACCTAGAATCCTCTGGAAATATCTCCAACTTTGTGTTAGAGATTCAGACTTACCTTACCCGGTTAGTTATCTAATACTGCTCAAACTCCTGAGCGACCACAAAATTGATCATTCAGACTTAGCACGGAACATCTCAGATCCTTTCAAGCTCCCCAAGAATTTTACATGTTTCAATAAGAGAACCTCTCGTTCCTCTACACCACAGAGAACCTCAGTCCATTCCTTGAATGCCCATTCCTGGGACTGTTTTCTCATACAGAAATCAATCTTGTGGGTCTTTGTTGCTCCCATTCTAAGGCAATGATACTGGAGGGACTGATTTTAGATTAGATTTACAGTGTGGAAACAGGCCCTTCGGCCCAACAAGTCCACACCGACCCGCCGAAGCGCAACCCACCCATACCCCTACATTTACCCCTTACCTAACACTATGGGCAATTTAGCTTGGCCAATTCACCTGACCCGCACATCTTTGTGACTGTGGGAGGAAACCGGAGCACCCGGAGGAAACCCACGCAGACACGGGGAGAACGTGCAAACTCCACACAGTCAGTCGCCTGAGTCGGGAATTGAACCCGGGTCTACAGGCGCTGTGAGGCAGCAGTGCTAACCACTTGTAAGACTGCATTTGAAGCCCTGTATAACTTCACCAAGACTTCCTTACTCATAGACTCATAGAGATATACAGCACGGAAACAGACCCTTCAGTCCAACCTGTCCATGCCAACCAGATATCCCAACCAATCTAGTCCCACCTGCCAGCACCTGGCCATATCCCTCCAAACCCTTCCTATTCATATACTCATCCAGATGTCTTTAAATGTTGCAATTGTACCAGCCTCTACCACTTCCTCTGGCAGCTCATTCCATACACTTACCACCCTCTGAGTGTAAAAGTTGCCCCTTAGGTCTCTTTTATATCTTCCCCCTCTCACCCTAAAGCTATGCCCTCTAGTTCTGGACTCCCCCATCCCAGGGAAAAGATTTTGTCTATTTATCCTATCCGTGCCCCTCATAGTTTTATAAACCTCTATAAGGCCACCCCTCAGCCTCCGATGCTCCAGGGAAAGCAGCCCTCACCTATTCAGCATCTCCCTATAGCTCAAATCCTCCAACCCTGCCAACATCCCAGTAAATCTTTTCTAAATCCTTTCAAGTTTCACAACATCTTTCTGATCGGAAAGAGACCAGACTTATTCCAAAAGTAGCCTAACCAATGTCCTCTACAGCTGCAACATGACCTCCCAACTCCTGTCCTTAATACTCTGACCAAACACCTTCTGCACTATCCTATCTACCTGCAACTCCACTTTCAATGAGTTATGAACCTGCACTCCAAGGTCTCATTGTTCAGCAACATTGCTTAGGACCTTACTATTAAGTGTAAAAGTCCTGCTAAGATTTGTTTTCCCAAAATGCAGCACCCCATATTTATCTAAATTACACTCCATCTGCCACTTCTCAGCCCATTGGCCTATCTGATCAAGATCCTATTGTAATTTGAGGTAACCTTCTTCGCTTGTCCACTGCACCTCCAATTTTTGTGTCATCTGCAAACTTAATAACTATACTTCTTATGCTCACATCCAAATTATTTATATAAGTAATGAAAAGTAGTGGACCCAGCACCGATCTTTGTGGCACTCCACTGGTCACAGGCCTCCAGCCTGAAAAACAACCATCCACCACCACCCTCTGTCTTCTACCTTTGAGCCAGTTCTGTATTCAAATGGCTAGTTCTCCCTGTATTCCATGAGATATGCTAATCAGTCACCTTGCTAATCAGTCTCCCATGGGGAACCTTGTCAAATGCCTTACTGAAGTCCAAATAGATCACATCTACTGCTCTGCCCATATCAATCTTCTTTGTTCCTACTTCAAAACACTCAATCAAGTTTGTGAGACATGATTTCCCTCGCACAAAGCCATGTTGACTATCCCTAATCAGTCCTTGCCTTTCCAAATACATATACATCCTGTCACTCAGGATTCCCTTCAACAACTTGCCCACCACCGAGGTCAGGCTCACTGGTCTATAGTTCCCTGGCTTGTCCTTACCACCCTTCTTAAACAGTGACACCACGTTTGCCAACCTCCAGTCTTCCGTCACCTCACCTGTGACTATCGATGATACAAATATCTCAGCAAGAGGCCCAGCAATCACTTCTGTAGCTTCCCACAGAGTTCTAGGCAACACCTGATCAGGTTCTGGGGATTTATTCACTTTTATGTGTTTCAAGACATCCAGCACTTCCTCCTCTGTAATATGTCTTCCATTTCCTGTGATTTGCAAACATAAACCTCCCAAATCCCTCAGAAAAACAACATAGGTTAGTCTCTCAAATAAAAAAAAGTGCCTCATATTCTTCATACCAAAGTGGATCATTTTAAATTCTCACTCTTTCACTTTAAACAATCTGAATCCTTTTTACAGCCTTTTTGTGTCCTTCTGATAGTTTACTCTCCCTCTTAAATGTGTCTCGTCACGGATCTTAGATATATTACCCTTGCCATTAATGTAGACTGTAAATAGCTGAGGCCCAAGCACTGATCCAGGTGGCACTCCACTGGTTACAACCTGTCATCCTGATAGACTAATCCATTTACTCCTACTCTGGAGCAAATACGCAGACAAGGAAGGGAAGGGGGTGGAAAGAATAAAAGGAAAGGCCATGACTAAGTGCTAGCAGGAGTGATTAAATGACAAAAGCAATGATGGTGTATTCAAAAGGGAATAGTTATTTTAATTTGATGTTAATTGGGTGTTTAATTATATTTGGGTGATGAGCTTTAACTAGGGATTCACCTCTGATCACATACAGGAACAGTATTGAACAGTGGATGGTTGCACTGAGGACACATGATATATAATGTGCATTGCTGTGAGTGTGTAAAATGTTAAACTCTTGTTCTCTTCTCCACTGCCTGGCTGTTTGATTTGTAACAGTAATAGGACAAGTGGCAAAACAAAAGATGGGCTTATAACTGACAGCAGCAGAATCATTTCCAACAACTGCTGTCTAAAGGGAAAAAAAAATAGGAACAGTGTTTATGATTTGAACTTGCTGAACTTGAAGCTGAATCCTGAAGGTTGTAAGCTGCGTTATCAGATGCCGAGGTGCTGCTTGTACCTCGAGGTTATGCTGAGCTTCGTTGGAATGGTGCAGGAGGCTGAGGACAGGGAGGCGGGCGTGGGAATGGGATGGAAAAATCGAATGAAAGGTGACCGGAACTTAGGGTCACACTTGGGCTAACCAAAGGTATTCAGCAAAGTTACCACCCTGGAGAATTACTTATTTATTACTGTGGCAGAAAACCGAACTTGGTTGACAGTAACATTGCATTAAAGGCATTTTTAAAATGTAGGCAGTAAACCTCATGCTACAGAATAATTGAATGGAACTTGAACTATCAACAAGAAAGATTTGCTAAATAAGAATAGTAACGGAAACCATATTAAACCTCAGGCAAAGCACCAGAATAGGCCTGAGTGTGAGGAAAATTTGTCATGATTTCTAAGAGAAAATAGTTGAGTTACTTTATAACGACTTTAAATTATTTTAAATTTCATTTAAACTCTTGAATCAATGATGTAAGTAAAGGCCTAAATGAAATTGGTGCAAAGTCCTTTGAGTCAATTAATTGGCTAATTTTGTAATATTTACCATTTTAACAATGTTAGCATTTGAAACAAGCAGTGTTTTTTTAAATTTGGTTTGGAGGTGGCTCTTAATTGGAGTGTTTTTCCATCTGTGTGTGAAAATGATTAACTAACCACAAACTAAACAAAAATTATCATACATTTTGAGCTATTCAGTGTGATTAATCGTTTAATTATGCTTAATTAAACTAATCACTTTTGTTTACTTCATGGACAAGTAGTGGTATGAGAGAGCCCTAGATTCTAGACTTCTAATTAGATAAATAATGTATCTGTAGCTCTTTTTATGTTTGCATGGAAAGGATTTTGCTGTGGAACAGAGGCTGTGAACTTTTGAGGTCCTGCTGCTCCAGGTAAAACTTAGAAAATAGAAGCAGCAGTAAGCCATTCTACCCTTCAAGTCTGTTCTACTTTTCAATAGATCATGGCTGATCATCTAACTCAGTCCCCTGTTCCTGCTTGCTCCCCAGACTTTTTGATCCCTTAGCCCTAAGAACTGGATCCAACTCCTTTTTGAAAGCATTCAATTAGAATTAGAATCCCTGAAGTGCAAAAAATGCACCCAATCTAACATTCCCTGAACACTATGGGCAATTTAGCATGGTCAATTCACCTAACCTGCCCATCTTTGGACTATGGGAGGAAACCCAAACAGACATGGAGAGAATGTGCAAACTCCACACAGACAGTCACCCGAGGCTGGAATTGAACCCAGATCCCTGGCATTGTGAGGCAGCAGTGCTAACCACTGAGCCACCTGAAATGTTTTGGCCTTAACCACTTTCTGTGGCAGAGAATTCCACAGGCCCACCATTCTCTGGGTGAAGAAATTTCTCCTTGCCCCGGACCTAAATGGTCTACACTATCCTTATATTGTTCCCCCAGTTCTGGACTCTGTCATCACGAACATCCATCCTGTATAAACTCTGTCTAGTCCTCTTAGAATTTTGTAGCAGGTTCAAACAAGCAGATTCATCTTAAATTGTGAGGGTGAGATGTACCCTATCTGAGCCCTGGTGGAAAGTTAAATTGGTGCATATTTCTTTTGGGATATCTTTCCCTATAAAGGTTTGAGATAATTGTGAGGTCCTGAGGGACCGACATCAACTCTCAACTGGTGTGTGTTCCCAAAGACCTTTGGTGGAGAAAAAGCAGCATTTTTGCTGTTGAGAGTATATAATTTAAAGAGTTCTTTGGATGGGAAAGAAATCTTTATTCTCTTATCCCTAAACACAGATCAAAACCATTTATTTGGATTCTTTGAGGGCAGCTCTGTGTTGTATGTTAATGACTATATTATGGTTGCAGCATCCAGTATACAATTCTGATTATCCTGCATTGCACCAGAGGTGATAATTTAACATGAATAATTCAAATTTAAGATGTCTTGAACAGTTACAATATTACTGTGGTATAAAAATGAATAGAAAGAGAATGCAAGGTCAGTATGTAGAGGTTATGTAACTGAACCTCACTTACAATGCTGCAGAAGAAGCTAATTATGCACCCTTCAAAGCAATTTATAAGTCTTTTTTGGAGGATACAATTTCAAAATATAGAAGCAACAGCAATGCTTTGATATTGAAAGAGCTGAATATAAAATGCAATTTAATATTGTAGGAAAAAAGAAGGATGCAGCAAAGGGAAGTTCTCGTCAAGTTTGTGAAAGAAGGGATAATTTGCTGAATTTTCAATGTGGTAGTCACATACACAGCTCCTTGGAGTCCAGTGTCTGGAGTTGGGGGTGGGGGGGGGGGGGGGGGGGCGTGCGGTGTTAGTGGTGGTGGGATAGGAAAACAAGCCTCAAAAGTGGTGTTGAACTGAATTGACTTGAATTGAATTTATTATCATGTGTACCGAGGCACAGTGAAAAGCTTTGTCTTGTGAGCAATACTGGCAGATTGCAGAGTTAAGTAGCATAGATAGTAAATAATAGGTAAACAGCGGCAAAAACAAAAACACAGGTACAGGCAAATGTTAAGAGTTTGAGAGTCCCTTCAGTATTCTAACAGCAGTAGGGTAGAAACTGTTGCGATATCGGCTAGTGTGTGTGTTCAGGCTTCTGTACCTTCTCCCTGATGGTAGATGTTGTCATTGCCAGGGTGGGATGGATCTTTGAGAATGCTGGCGGCCTTTCCTTGACAGTGGGCCTGGTAGATGGATTCTATCGATGGGAAGTTGGCCTTTGTGATTGTCTGGACCGAGTTCACCACTCTCTGTAACCGTCTCCAATGTTGAATGGTACAGTTGCCATACCAGGTAGTGATACATCCAGACAGATGCTCTCGTTGGCGCACCTATAAAAGTTGGCAAGGGTATTCGTTGTCATGCCAAATTTCCTCAGCTGCCTGAGGAAGAAGAGACATTATTGGGCCTTTGTAACCAGTGCGTCCGCATGAAGAATCCAAAAAGCTTGTTGTGGATAACCAGTCCTAGGAGCTTGACACTCTCCACTTGTTCCACCTCTGTGCTGTTAATGTGTAGGGGAACATGAGTAACATCCCGCTGAAAGTCAATAATGAGTTCCTTGGTTTTGCTGGCATTGAAAGCTAAGTTGTTCTCAGTGCACCATTTTTCCATGTCTTCTACCTTTTGTCTGCAGTCTGTTTCACCGCCATCTGAGATTCAACTGACTATGCTGCTGGCATCAGCGAACTTGTAAACGGCATTAGTCTGGTATTTGGCGATGCAGCCATGGGCATACAGTGAGTACAGTAGGGGGCAGAGTACACACCCCTAGGGGACTCCAGTGTTGAGTGTTAGTGAGGATGAAATATTTCCCCAATATTCACTGATTGTGGGTCAGGAAACTGAGGATTCAGTTGCAGAGAGTGGGGCTTAGTCTGAGATCACTAAGCTTAGTAATCAGTCTTGAGGGGATAATAGTGTTGAAGGCTGAACTGTAGTCAATGCGTAGGATTCTTACATAGCTGTTCTTGGTGTCAAGAAGAGCAAGTGATATGGCACCTTGCGTGGATCTCTTGGTCTTATAGGCAAATTGGAATGGGTCAAGAGTAATGGGGAGGCTGGAGTTGATTAAAGCCATGACCAGCCTTTCAAAGCACTTCATGACCACCAGAGTTAGGGCCACTGGGCGCTAGTCATTGAGACATGCTGCATGTGCTCTGAGTGCACGGCCTGGTACTCCAACTGGTCCCATCGCTTTACTTGGATTCACACAAAGGAAAACTGATCTGACCTCTGATGCAGTGACTGTTGGGATAGGTTCGTCAGGACTTGTCGGAATTGTTACCTCTCTGCCGAAACTCTGCTCAAAGTGAGCATAGAAGGCGTTGAGACGATCTGGGAGGGATATGCCATTGTCTGCTGTCTTGCACTGTCTCTTTTCGAACTTGTGATGTCATTCAGTCCTTGCCATAGTCGCTGGGTGTCTGTCTGGGTCTCTACTTTTAATCGGTATTGGTCCTTGGCTGTCTTAATGCTCTGCGAAGGTCATACTTAGATTCCATATATATTTAGGATGTTGAATCCTGGAAGGGGACTCTGGGCGCAGGCAGCATGGGACGAGTGCTGGGTCCCGGAAGGGAATGGGATGTGTTGAGTCCCTGAGAGCTCAGGGGTGATTGGTGGGGAGGGGGGGGGGGGGGGGGGGGGGGGAGCGTAAAAGTTTGGTTTGACAGCATGAGGGAATGTGCTAGATTCTGGGTGATAGCGGGAGTGTGCAGGGTCTGGGGACATTTGCTTTTGGGTCCTAGGCAAAGTGTGTGGGGGGGGGGGGTGGGGAAGGGGGGTGGTGGGGCTGTTCGGGTCCTGCGAAGAGAGGGCCATTAGATTCAGTGGTGGCGACTACCATGTTCCATAGATACAGGGGTTTTAGGGTCACACTCTGGGGGTATTGCATAAGGATTGCGGGTAAATGAACTATGCTTGGGTGGTGTCAGTCCATTAGTTAACCAGGAGTTAGCCTAGATTGTGTAACTGGTTTTTAATTGTCTAACATTTCCTGAGTATCTATTTATATAACTGCAGTGGGACCCAGCCAATTTAAATGGATACTTTCAGAGGGTTCCAGGTGTAGGGGAATTTCCCAGTGAAATCTACAATTTCCTTTTGCAGTTTCCTCAGAGTCTGCTAGGATTCACAAGATCCCCATTGTGTGCAGTTCTGGAATTGACATTGTAGGAGGGATGCGATAGCACTGAAGAGGGTGCAGAACAGATTTATCAGGACATTGTCTGGGCTGGAGAATTTCAATTCTCAAGATGGATTGGTCAGACCAGGGCCAATCTCCTTGGGACAGAGGAGATTGAGAGCTATAAAATTATGAGGGGCAGAAATGGGGTAGAGACTTATCCCTTGATGGAATGATCAAGGACCATTGTTTGAAGGTGAATGGTGGAAGGTTTCGAGGAGATGTAGGAAAATGCTTTTTCACCCAGATAGTGTTTGGAAACTGGAACTCACTGCCTGTGAGGGTGGTGCAGGCAGAAATGCTCATAACATTTAAGAAGTATTTAGATGTGGAATTGCAATGTTAGGTGGATTGATCCTGCTAAATTGCCCATAGTGTCCAGGGATGTGTAGCTGAGGTGAATTAGCCATGGTAAATGCAGGGTTACGAGGATAGGGTAGGGGTTGGGGGGAATGCTCAATGGGTCAGTGCACTCGATGGGCCGAATGGCCTCTTCCTGCACTGTAGGGTTTCGATGATACTACAAAGTCGTTGAACATGAGATTAGAATAGTCAGATGGTTGCCCAGTACAGATTCAGTGGGCCAAAAGGTCTTTTTCAGTACTGTCGATCTCCATTAAATTTGTGCCAACTCCCCTCCATCCCACAGAAATGATTATTTGGCTGCTGGAAAACCAGAGCCATTTGACATGGGAACGCCCGTTCTACACATCCTGTCGAGGGGTGTGGCAGTGCAGCCAAAAACAAGTAGAAAGTTCAAAATACGTTTGGTCAAATGTACAGCACTTGTTGATTTATCCTTCTGAGTCAGTGATAAATAAATGACAATGGCAATGAGAAAAAGGTAGATTAAAATGCACAGGCACACACACAAGAAGTTTGTTCAGGGTAATTTGCCAAAGCACATGAAAACATCCCTAGGATTTAACACGCCAGTGATGGATGCAATAATAACCCCTCATTACCCTCTGTGTGCCACAGAAATAAATTCACAACTCCACGCTGCTTTGGAATGGGCCCCTGCAGTAAATGCTACTATTTCTTACATAAATCACACCCGCATGCTTGTTGAGGAGGTGGGATCATTAAGACCAGTTGCAAATATTTTGCCTGACAACTGATGAACAGCTTCCTTATAATTATCTTCGAATGTGAAGAGAATTTGTTGCTAGATGACATCTTAACTACATGCTTTTTTTTTGCAATTGGGTGGCAATTCATCTTGCAACGGGCTATAGATGAAAGAAGCAGCATTCTCTGTGAATAATTACATCCACTGTCTACCATACTCATGGCTGATTATTTCTGTTCCCCGAAGTCCTGCTTCAGCATTCCAAGGTGCCAGGAGCGACGTCAGTCCTGGTTTCAGTCTGTACTTTTTAGTGTCTCCCAAATGTAGCCTGAAGGATGACCTTGGATGACATCAGCTGGCATGTTGCCTGAGAGATGCGTGCAAACGTAGATTGCCAATAAAATCAAACTCAGAGCATGAAAGTGCATAGTAAAATAATAAAATATTGATTGATTTGTTAGAACTGCATCATTGTCTGGCTGAAATGTCCCTTTTGAAAAAGAAGACAAACAACAAATCTGCTGGGGCTGTTCTCTAAATGAATTAGTCGTGATGCTCATTTCAGCTCAGAACTTTAATTTTGATGCTCCGACTTTTAGTAATTTGTTCTGTGCTTCTTTAGCTGGCTGTTTGGTTCACTGTTTGGGCGTGATTTTGGATTATGATTTTGTATCAATCGCACAACAGATGTCAACTGTGCATGTTGTGAAATATTTGAAATGAAGGACATTGCAGCAAATTCATCTTAACCTCAAATGTTTTGAATGTTTTTGAATTCATTTTCAGGATTTGGCTGTTGCTGACAAATTCAGGACATCATGTTTATCTTGATACCGTTGAGAGCTGATTTGGCCTTTTTGAAGTGCGTTGATGTACCGTCACAGTAGTCTTAGATTGGCCCAAATACTAAAATGGCTGGAAAGACCCGGCAGGTCTAGCAGGATCTGTGGAGAGAAAGCAGAGTTAGCATTTTGGGTCTATTGACTCTTTTTCAGTTCTGAAGACTGGACTTGAAACATTAACAGTGCTTTCTCTCTACAAATGCTGCCAGACGCTGCTGGGCTTTTCTAGCAGTTCCTATTTTTGTTTTTGATTTACATCATCTACAGTTCTTTGGCCTTTTTGTTTAGTGTTAGGTAGGCAGTTCAGAATATTTACCTAGCTCCAATAGCAGAGGGGAGATATATGTCCCAAGTCAGGGGTGGTTTGTCAGTTGGAGGCAATAATGTTACTACATACTTGTTTTCCTTGCAGTTGGAAGACAGGGTGTTTGGAAGCCGCTGCCAAGACTAGATTTATTTATTTTTTCTCTTTTTTTTTCTTTTTCTCTTTACCCCCACACTACCGCCTAACTGTGAATCTTTATTCAATTTCCACCACCAGGAAGATAGGAAAACACCCGAGTGGCCAGTGACAAGCACTGCCCTTCACATCAAAGGGCAATGCTGTGTGATCAAACAGTGAAGGGGAGGGCAGGGATTAAATCAAATAGAGTTGGAGGGGGAAATAATGCACTCCACTTCCTGCGGCGCCCACCTCTCCCTGAACAACTCTAGGGTGTTGGTGGACACCGCGTGTTCCTTCTCCAAGAACACCTGGACCCTAACGTAACCGCGGAAGAGGGGCAGGCAGTCGGCCCTAACGGCCCCCTCTTCAGCCCGCTGCCTGGATCTGTTTATGGCCAGTTTGGCCAGGCCCAGGAGCAGACTCACGAGGAGGTCTGCAGACCTTCCCTCCCTCCTCCGTACCGGGTGCCCGAAGATCAGGAGTGTGGGACTGAAGTGCAACCAACTGCAGAGGAGGAGGTTTTTAAGAAAATCAAAAAGGGAGTGCAAACGCAGAAAACACAATATACAGATGGTCCACGGACTCCACAGCACCACAGAACAAGCAGTTGGGTTGGGAGTCCATGAACCACCGCAATCTGCGGTTGCAGGGGACTGCTGCATGCAGCACCCTCCACCCCAGATCCCTGAGAGAAAGAAGACTAGATTTATACTAGGAGCTCGTATATCATTGCAGCACACACCACAGATTAAGTTGATTAAGTTTATTTCCCCAGGATGCCATCAGAAAAGAGAATGGAGAGTTGTGTACAACACAGTGTCACTTTGCTATCATCCTGTTTACTTGACCTGACGAGGTCAACACCCCCCCCATATCCAACAGCACGGTCTTTTCATACCAATCTTTGCCCTACGGATATTGAGTAAGAACTCTCAGGCAGTTCTATCCATTACCTCCTGGATCGTGACCCTACCACCAAACATCAAGCCATTATTCCCAGGACTATCACTGACCTCATTACCTCTGCTCCACAGTTTTGCACCTTATGATCTCCCAATACCCAGGCTCTGGAAGTGCTCCCCTAATTTCTTATGATTCAGGATGAGATGCCCCCAAAATGTTAAGCTCCTGGGTGAAGAGGGATGGACAGCCTTCGCCTCTTGATTCTCCTCGGTTGAGTGAAACAAGGTTAATTTAAAAACAGATCCTTTCTCTGTTGATACCTTCTACCCCTCGACCTGAACAAATGAATTTGTGGGTGGAATCGCACAGAGGTCTGAATGACATGGGCTTTGGTGAGATTTGCAGCAGAATTTGAAGAGAAATCCAGAGAGGTCTATCTCAACATCAGGAACATCTTGCTCCATCTTATATGCTTTTGATAAGCAGGGTGTTTCTAATCAGGGAGCAGTGAGTTGCCAATTAAAGATGATTATTAGTAGTTGGAGGCCCAACCTAACACTGTAATATTCAGCTTTCTATTCTCCCTCACTCACTAAAACAAGCTGGACGTCAAGAAAACTCGTCCTGGAAACCACACAGGTGCCTAGCAGATTTAGCTCACCTCTTGCTCCATGTTGTGTCTGACCAAACTGCATATCAGGGCCATGGTCCACAGCCACCAACCGAATGCACTTCTCGTCCGCATACGTTGCCATCCGGCTGTGTAAATGCCAACCCCTCACCCCACTTTGGTATACTTGCTATAGGTTAGGAAGCAGAGATTTACATTTCAGGTCACAGCGGCAACTTGCTTTGAAAACTCTACAGCAGGAGTGCTTTGCACATCGGGACTGGCACGCAGCTCAAGGATTTATCAGGCTGTATCTCAGTGCTGTTCAATTGTTCTCAGGGCACTTGCTTACTTAGTGCCCAACTGCATGCTCCCAGTATCCAGGCAATGCCTGGCCATGCCTGTTTCAGCCAGAACCAGTGGCTATCAGTACTACTGCTGTTTTGCACACACGGACAAACTGCTTGTCAGACAGGATCTGTCTGTGGCGTCTGATGGAAAATTGGAAGGAGCATCTTAAAGAATGGCACACCGAGACATCAGACTGTTCATTCCAGTTGTCTGCGTAGTAAGCACCCTGCACATTCATTTAACCAGATAGCCATATTGGAAACTGGTGAGGATAGTCCTCAGCGCAGTTCAGGACGCTCCCAGCAGTGTCATTCACAGGCACGGTGCAGGGTTTTGCCATGGTCAGTCATCTGCTCCGAATGCTCGGATACAAGGGATCAGTCCCAGTATATTCCAGGCAGTGATCAGGGGTCAGTCCTATCCGGCTAGCAGCAGCTCAGGGAATCGTCTATCATCAGTAGTCAGGGCTCTGGTCACTCCTGTCTCGGGGCTACTTTTCAAAGCTGGTTAGGTGTCCGGGGCGATTACAGTCCTAGGTCCGTTGTTCATTTAGGACAGTTCAAGAGGGTGGCTGGAGGGGGGCCGAGGGATTCACTAGACAGTCAAAGTGCTTGCTTGACACGAGGCCCTTGCTAGAGCCCGGGGGCAGTGGGAATTGGGACCTGAGCTAGCATCGCCCCCAAAAGCAGCCTGCTATAGACAATGTACATGTGGCACTGCTGAAAGGGTGGCATCATAGCACTGCGAAATTCAGTTTCACTAACATTCAGGTGATCTGTGTTACCATTAACTATCAGTGTGTGCCCGCTACCCTGGCAGCTGCCAGGGCTCTTCCGTCCTGGAGCTGATGTGTCTGAGGGTCCAAGTCCCCTGGAACAAGGGCTACCTACTGTGCCCATGGTCCATGGCATGCATTGAGCAACCTCCTGACTGTTAGAGAGGGCATGTTTAATGCCTCCCATTTCTATGGCACTTTGGAATTCTGACCTGTGGTGATAAGTCTGTAAATATCCTCCTTCCACTTCCTTCCCAAAGTCCACATACATTGCAGTCTTGATAAATTCATTGTTTCTGCCCATTTCTTCGACACTTAACTTATTTCTTTCTATCTTGATTCTAATCTTTTCTCCCCTTTTTCGTGCTTTGTCATTCCAAGAATTTCCTGTTTCCCCTTTTATGTCCAGTCTCTTTGTTCTGCCGTCCTCCCCCAGGGTGAGCTCGCTATGTGTTCCCTGAACAGAAATTTGAATAGCTCCCAGGTGAAGGTGAGGACTGCAGATACTGGAGTTCAGAGTAAAAAATGAGGTCTGCAGATGCTGGAGATCACAGTCAAGATTAGAGTGGTGCTGGACAAGCACAGCAAATCAGGCAGCATCTGAGGAGCAGGAAAAGCAACGTTTTGGGCAAAAGCCCTTCATTAGGAATGAGGGTGGGAGCCTTGGGCATGGAGAGATAAATGGGAAGGAGATGGGGCTGGGATGAAGGGAGCTGAGAGTACAATAGCTGGATGGAGGTCGGGGGGAAGGTGATAAGTCAGAGAGGAGGGTAGAGCAGATAGGTGGGAAGGAAGACTGACAGTTGGGACAGTTCATGAGGATGGTACTGAGCTAGAACTGGGATAAGGTGGGGGGAGAGGAAATGAGGAAGCTGGTGAAATCCACATTGATGCCCTGGTGTTGAAGGGTCCCGAGGCAGAAGATGAGGCGTTCTTCCTCCAGGCATCGGGTGGTAAGGGAGTGGCAACGCAGGAGGCCCAGGACCTGCATGACCTCAGCAGAGTGAGAGGGGGAGTTAAAATGTTCAGCCATGGGGCAGTGGGGTTGATTGGTGCGGGTGTCCCAGAGATATTCTCTGAAGTGCTCTGTGAGTAGGCGTCCTGTCTCCCCAATGGAGAGGAGACCGCATTGGGAGCAATGGATAAAATAAATGACATTGTTGGAAGTGCAGGTGAAACTTTGATAGATGTGGAAGGCTCATTTGGGGCCTTGGATGGAGATGAGGGGGGAGATGTGGGCGCAGGTTTTGCAATTCCTGCGGTGGCAGGGGAAGGTGCCAGGAGGGGAGGATGAGTTGCTAAGGGGCATGGACCTGATGAGGGAACGGTCTTCACAGAAAGCAGATAGGGATGGGGAGGGAAATACATCTCTGGTGGTAGGGTCCATTTGTCGATGGTGGAAATGTCAGAGGATTATGCGACGTATACGGACGTTGGTGGGGTGGAAGGTGAGACTAGGGGAGTTTTGTCCTTGCTGCGGTTGGAGGGGTAGGGTTCGAAGGTAGAGGAGTGGGACGTGGATGAGTTGTGCTGGAGGGCGTTATCAACTACATGGGAAGATAAATTGCAGTCTTTAAAGAAGGAGGCCATTTGGTGTGTTCAATGATGCTCCTCCTTGGGACAGATATGGTGGAGAGGCAGAGGAATTGTGAATAAGGAATAGCATTTTTGCAGGAGGCAGGGTGGGAGGAGGTATAATCTAGGTACTGTGGATGTTGCTGAGTCTGTAGAAAATGTCAGTGTTGAGTTGGTCACGGTTGATAGAGATGGAGAGTCCAGGAAGGGGAGGGAAGTGGCAGAGATGGTCCAGGTGAATTTAAGGTCAGGGTGGAATGAGTTGGTGAAGTTGATGAACTGTTCAACCTCCTCGCAGGAGCGTGAGGTGGTGCCATTGCAGTCATCAATGTAGTGGAGGAAATGGTGGGGAATGGTGCCGGTGTAACTCTGCAAATTGTGGTGTAACTTCGGTGTAACTCCTAGCCTCTGGAACTGCTCGGCCACCATCAGCCATGGGGCCATGACAGCCACCATCACCGCGGTGATCGATGACGTCATCTCCGTCCCCGCTGCCCGGCAGCCTGCAGCCATGGCTGCCCAAGCTGCCTCCGCGACCGCTGTCCAGACAACAGCTGCCGTGATCACCACGAGATCCACCGCCGCTGAGACCAACGCAAGACCCAACCAGAACCACACTTCTGCCCCCTCTGTTGCCGCTGCCGCAGTCAACTTCCACCCCCTCCAACATTACCTCCACCTCCTTCGCGACCGTTACTGCAGCCGCTTTCGTCCCCAAAGACATTACCTACACCAGCCGTCTCGTCATTTCCATCCCCGTAGCTGCCGCCGTCGCAACCACTTCCGCCTGTACTGACACCACTCACCTGCACACCGCCAACACATTCCACCCCCCCCCACCCCACTGAGATCCCACTGTCACCACCCCTGCTTCCTGGGATGAGTGTCACTTCTGCAAACGACTCCACCCCCGCTCCCCCTATTACCACACCCATTCCAGTCACAGTCTCTGCCCCTACTCCCAGCTTCAGCATTACACCAGGTCCTAGCTCCCAGCCCTACCAGGTTTTCACCTGCAGACCTCCCCCTCACTGAGGATGAATGATCAGTCCTCAGCAAAGGCCTTACCTTCATCCCCCTCCATCCATACATCAACAAATTCAATGGATGTTGTGACATCGAACATGTCTTCTGCTGCCTCCACCTCCGAGCTTGCGTTTTCAATCAAGACTCTTGCCCCCCTCCTGCGGACCCCTTCTCTCACCTCCAACATGCCCATCCACCTGGAAATCCCGTACTGGTGTGTTACCTGCCAAATGGGCCCCAGCTATGCCTGTCTCTTTGTCGACTACGTGGAACAGTTTATCTTCCAGCGTTACACCGGCACCATTCCCTGCCTGTTCCCCACTCATGCTCCCACTAGGAGGTTGAACAGTTCATCAACTTCACCCTGACCTTAAATTCAACTGGACCATCTCTGACTCCTCTCCCCCCTTCATGGACCTCTCCATCTCCATCAACGGAGATCGACTCAACATTGACATTTTCTACAAACTCACTGATTCCCACAGCTACCTAGATTACACCTCCTCCCACCCTACCTCCTGTATAAATGCTATTCCTTATTCCCAATTCATCTGCATCCGCAACATCTGCTCCCAGGAAGACCAGTTCTTCCACAGTAAATGGTGGTAGATGGTGGTTCTTTAAAGACCGCAATTTCCCTTCCCATGTAGTTGATGATGCCCTCCAGCGCATCTCATCCACATCCCACAACTCCGCCCTTGAACCCCACCACTCCCCGGTCCTTACCTTCCACCCCACCAACGTCCGTATACATCGCATCATCCTTTGCCATATCTGCTCCCTACAAATGGACCTCACCACCAGAGATATATTTCCCTCCCATCCTTATCCGCTTTCCAGAAAGACTGTTCCCTCTGAGACTACCTGGTCAGGTCCACACCCCTCAACAACCCACCCTCCCCTCCCAGCACCTTCCCCTGCCACCACAGGAATTGCAAAACCTGCACCCACATCTCCCCCTCACCTCTGTCCAAAGCCCCAGATGAGCCTTCCACACCCATCAGAGTTTCACCTGCACTTTCACACATGTCATTTACTGTATCCATTGTTCCCGATGCAGTCTCCTTTACATTGGGGAGATGGGACGCCTAGTTGCAGAGCACTACAGAGAACACCTCTAGGACACCTGCACCAACCAACCCAACCACCTCGTGGCTGAATATTTCTGCCGGGGATGTGCAGGTCCTGGGCCTCCTCGATCGCCACTCCTTTACCACTCAACGCCTGGAGGAAGAACACCTCATCTTCCGCTTCGAGACCCTTCAACCCCATGGCATCAATGCAGACTTCTCCAGTTTCCTCTTTTTCCCTCCCCCTACCATACCCCAGTTCCAACCTTCCAGCTCAGCACCGCCCTCATGACCTGTCCTACCTACCAATCTCCCTTCCCACCTATCTGCTCCACCCTCATCTCCACAACCTATCACCATTACCTCCACCTCCATCCACCTATAACACTCTCAGCTACCTTTCCTCCAACCCTATTGCCATCCCATTTGTCTCTCCACCCCCAAGCTACCTTCTCCCCACCCCCTTCATTCCTGATGAAGGGCTTTTGTCTGAAAGTCGATTTTCCTGCTCCTCGGATGCTGCCTGGCCTGCTATGCTTTTTCAGCATCACTCTAAATTTGAATAGTTCCCACCCACCATGACCATCTTTCACCTTGTTGAACAACTTCTCTCATTGTATAATTTCTTTTTTAACATGCCTCACTTCCTTCAAATAAAAGGTTTTGCCACGGTTATTCACATTAGCCCAGTTAAGCCTGTTGCTTTGTGAGATACGTTGACCGTTCATTGCTCCAGCCCCATCTGGGATCCTTCCTACAGCCCCTTTGCCAGTGCATCAATAACTACATCTGTGCTGCTCCTACTTTCATCCTGAACTCAAAATTCATCAATTCTACTTCCACTTTCACCCTTGTCTCACTTTCACCTGTCCATCTCTGATCCATGTCCCTTGCCTTCCTTGATATTTCACTCCCAATTCCTGGGGATGCACGCTGTACTACTATTCATTATAAACTCGCCAACTCCCACATTTAGCTTGATTACATTTCCTCATACTCTGCTTCCTGTAAGGACCTTTGCCCTGACCTGCTCCCCTTTATCCAGACTGTTCTATATTTGCCCATGAGCTCAATTCCATCACAGAGCACACCAGATGGCCTCCTTCTTTACAGATCACAATTTCCCTTCCCAAGTTAGTAAATATGCCCTCCAACGCATCTCGTCCACATCCCACACCTTCGCCCTCAGACCCCACCCCTTCAACCGTAGCAAGGACAGAACCCCCCTGATACTCACCTTTGCATAAACCAAATCATCCGACGATATTTCCGCCCCCTCCAAACGGACCCCACCACCAGGGATATATTTCCCTCCCCACCTCTTTCCGCCTTCCGCAAAGACCATTCCCTCGGTGACTACCTGGTCAGGTCCACGCCCCCCAACAACCCACCCTCCCATCCTGGCACCTTCCCCTGCCACCGTAGGAATTGCAAAAGCTGCACCCACACCTCCTCCCTCACCACCATCCCAGGCCCCATAGGAGCCTTCCACATCCATCAAAGTTTTACCTGCACATCCACCAATATCATTTATTGTATCCGTTGCACCTGATGCAGTCTCCTCTACATTGGGGAGACTGGACACCTCCTAGCAGAGCACTTTAGGGAACATCTCTGGGACACCCGCACCAATCTATCACACCGCCAAGTGGCCCAACATTTCAACTCTCCCTCCCACTCTGTCGAGGACATGGAGGTCATGGGCCTCCTTCACCGCCGCTCCCTCACCACCCGGCGCTTGGAAGAAGAATACCTCATCTTCCACCTCAGAACACTTCAACCCCAGGGCATCAACATAGACTTCACCAGTTTTCTATTTTCCCCTTCCCCCACCTCACCCTAGTTCCAAACTTCTAGCTCAGCACTGTCCCCATGACCTGTCCTACCTGCCTATCTTCCTTTCCACCTATCCACTCCACCATCCTCTCTGATCTATCACCTTCATCCCCACCCCCATTCACCCATTGTACTCTTTGCTACCTTCCCCCACCCCCACTGTACTCTCATTTATCTCTCCACCCTGCAGGCACTCTGACTCTACACCTGATGAAGGGCTTTTTTCTGAAATATCAATTTTCCTGCTCCTTGGATGCTGCCTGAACTGCTGTGCTTTTCCAGCACCACTCTAATCTAGACTCTGGTTTCCAGCATCTGCAGTCCTTGTTTTTACCTAGTCAATTTTGACCCCACCCACCTCCATATTTAATGGAGCATCCTCTATCATTCCTGTCACTTCTAAATCACGCCATTGCAAGACAATCCCCCGTGAGCATTCTGAAGGGATTGTTTCCTCCGTGATAATCTGGTCCACTCATATATTATCTTCACCACTCTGTCCCTTGCATGGTCCCATGCAATTGCATGAGCTGTCACTTTGATTCCTCTTTCCTCACTGTCCAAGGCCACAAACAATCCTTCCACATGAGGCAGTAATTGAATTGTCCTCCTTCCAACTGTGTTTGCTGCTCACAATGTGGTCTTCTCTGTTCTGATTGAGACCAGCTGTGCGGAAACCCTCTGCAAATGACCCCAATCTTCCAGTCACTTTCTATTTTAATTCACCATCTTTGGTCTCGTGCTCACAATTCTGTCCTCGGGTTGCTTCAATGTTCTGGTGAAGCGCAATGCAAGCTGCAGAAACAGCACCTTAATTTGCAATTAGATCTTTTCTTGCAGCCCTCTGGACTCAGCTTGAGACAATGAGATCGGTCTTCCATTTTAATTCCTCCTGCCCAAGGCCACAGCCTTAAAGTGAAGGGAAGACCCTTTAGAACAGAGCTCAGGAGAAACTTATGTTGCCAGAGAGTGCTGAATCTGTAGAAACCATTGCCACAGAAAGCTGGGGAGCCCAGGTCATTTAAAACCAAGATAGATAACTTCTTGATTGCCAAGTGGATCAAATGGGAAAATGGGATTGAAAACCCTATCAGCCATGATTGAATAGCGGAGCAGACTCGATGGGCCTAATTGCCTAATTTCTCCTCATATATCTTATGGTCTAATGAACAGAGCTGATCTGTGGCTCATGCTAACATCTATTCTGGACCAATACTTTGTTTCCTTGCAACACCTATTACCACCTGCTTTAAAAGCATCATTAGACTTGAAAGGGTTCTCTTTCCACAGATACCTTTTTCTTATTTCAGATTTCCTTTGTTTTGATTACCCCAATGTGCAGGTATATACTTCACTTTCTATAACCAGACTTTGGTAAGTGCAAAATAAATGGATATTTTGAAATGTGGGGAAAGGGCGACTCAGAACAGTATTGATGTTGATGAAGTGCTAAAGCTGCTGGTGAGTTTTTTTTTAAAATTCCCGTTTAGTAGTCATTTACTATTGAGGGTTCTCCAGACAAATGGAAGGTCATTAGTATTAAACTAAAGCTCAGTTCAAAATTGATGAGGTCAATGAGAAAAGCTTGGTATATATTATTCTGAAAAGCTGACTTTCTCAGTTGAAGTAACACTGAAGCATCCACTGCAAAGCCATGTTTTAGCTGCTTGTGCATTTTAGCCACCAGACCCAACAGTGCAGGTTTCGACTGGATAATGAAAGCATAATGAGAAACTTCGCATGTTGAACATCCGTTTTGGGTGCAATTGTCTGGGCAGGTTACAAATGCTCCCAAATTGCAGCAGTTTTGACAAGTGCTTTACCTTTTCCCGTTTCTGCTCGAACCCCTGAACGTGGAACTTGCCATGAGTAACACTATTGGGCAACCTTCCAAAACGTGACCTGGTCAAAAAATATAAGTTTGCTTTAAAATTATCTCTTGATAAAGACATTTGGATTTACAAAATGCATTTATCACAAAAAAAAAGCTTTTGCAAAAGTCCGATATAAATCACTTAAAATGCTTGTGGAAAATCATTCTTCTTATTATCATTATGTTGAGGTACAACAAACCAGTCAGTTTTTAGTAAATGACAAAGAATTAAACTTTCAACAACCACGTACCCTAAAGAGCCAGCTTAACTGGGCTGAAAAGCCTGTTTCCATACTAGGGAATCTAAAAACTCTCAGAGTCTCCTTCGAACACTGTAAGTTAGCAGTAACTTTGAATGGTGATTAATTTGAGAAGAGCCTGCTTCCAGTCACATTTTCTTTTTAAAGTTGGCACAAAAGGCCATGGATACACAATCTGTGTGTAACATCATTTGCATAGAAAATCCCCCAATCTGTCACCCCAACTGAGCTATTTTCATTGAAGGAAACAATGTAACTGGGCAGGAACAGTTTTTTTTGAGGCCTGTGGCCTGGAGAATTCCTTTCTCCTATAAATGGGTCTTTTAATTTCCACCTGGGCTCAAAATCGAGCTCACTGTCGCAACACTTAATTGTCGTCGGGATGTTGGGACTCATCACAAGACTTTCAAATGTTTAAGACTGACTTCAAGAGATTTGGTAAATGTGCATGTGCAGATATTGAAATAAGACAGACAGTTAATGTAGCAGAAAATAATTGCATTTATGTAAAACTTTATTCGTTTCTTTCCTTGCTCTCCCAAGCCTTTGTCAGCATCTAGCTGAGTAGCTAAAATAATGTCCACTTCCTCTTGGTATTCATTCCTATCTTTTGGTATTCATTCCTATCCCTGAATATTGAACATTTTCAATGCATTCTTTGGATGCCTACTTTACTTAAACTAACACTACAGTATATTGATGCTGGGTGAGTATTACTCTTTTGTTATAGGCTTATTTGAAATTAGATATGTAGCCACATTCAGGGAGGGGCAGTGTTGGTGTTGCCATGGACGAGAGAGGGGCTGCTCACTAAGCTCCATGGCTGGATGATTGCGGCCACTTGGTTTGGTAGCATTTCTGGCTTCAGTTTCAGGAAGATGTCAAGTCCATTCTTGGACAGGATTTCAGCTCAGAATCTAGGCAGACAATGCAGTACTGAGTGAGTGTTGTTCTGTCAGAGATAGCATCCTTCAGACAAACCTCTTAATGTGCTAGTAAAGTCAGCAGAGAGCTCTTTCCTCCTTCAGCCAATAGGAAACAGATTAAAAGGTAAGTTGCCTCAAAGTACTATTTTTTGAGATCTTGATTTTGCAGATGAATGACTGAGTATGTCAACACAACAACAGGTTTAATTGGAAGCACTAGCTTATGGAGTGGAGTGCACAATCGTAAGACACAGAATTTATTGCTATAAAGCTAGTGCTTCCAATTAAACCTGTTGGACTATAACCTGGTTTTGTGTGATTTTTAACTTTGCACACCTCAGTCCAACACCGACATCTCCAAATCATTACACAACAACAGTCACTATACTTCAACAAATATTGAGTGCTTGGTTTGAATTTCAATTGTATCACATTTGAGATATTTTTCCGGTGAAAACTGTGAAATCATTTACTTATATTCAGTCCTTTTAGTTCAGTTACATTATCTAACAGCCATCAACAGTCTTAAAGACTCACCATTACAGTTCCCTAAAGACTCAAGAGCTTTGTTGACAGAATTGGATTATTTTTTAAAAAAGATCTATTTCTGTTGATATAATAAAACAAAAATTGTTACTCCCAGGACTCCTCCCTAATAGTTCTTCCAATTAAATCATCATTGCTTCTACATTTTTAATTACTATGATTAAGGACACTGATGGCATAATTGGTGGATCTGGTTTGGAGGAAAAGCTGAATGAACATTAGGAGCTACCTTCAGTGACATAGTTACTCAGTAACAGTAATCTTGACTTGTGTGCTTTCATTTAGCTTCTGTACATTATTGACTTCATCTGCTGAGGTACTCATTCATGAAGAAAATTATTCACAAGAAAGAGGCAATTTTTTAAAAAGTGCCTATATCACTCTCTCTTTACTGCTTGCAAATACAGTAGCAATTCACTCTCCATGACACTGCCATAGCTCAATCACTACTGCGTGGGAGATTTGAGTCTCTTTCGAGTGAAACTGCACCAAAGTTAACTGGTGTTGTGCTTTCAAAAGTTCAGAATAATCACACTTTTAGACACAACATATTAGAACTTCACAGTCCTCCAGGTGATTGGTGAACTGATACATTATTGCTCGGAACCTGAATACAATGCAACAGTATTCTGGCACTTAGCTGTATACCTTTATAACAATTGGCGATGATGATACAATATCAGGTGTTTGGAATTTTGAAGCACATTAATCAGCAATGGCAAACTCAATGCAATGCCTGGACTGCTGGACATGGGCCAATGGAAAACCAGACCACATTAGAGAAAGCTGGTAAGTTGGATTAGTGATAAACAATTTGAAGTGGTTCTAATACAGTTCATGCAGTCTTACTATTTTTTTAAAGCTGCAACAGACGTTCATTGAAATTATTGTTATGCTATTATTATATGGTGGTGACCTGATGAAGGAGCAGCGCTCCGAAAGCTTGTACTTCCAAATAAACCTGTTGGACAATAACCTGGTCCTAGTTATCCTTATTGGGGAAAAAGTATGTGTCCTGCAAATATTTCCCGCAAAATGATACAGTGGCTGCAGATTTTTCATTAACTTCATTTTGAGTGATGTGGACACCCAGCAGACCAAAATAAAGTTGTAATACAAAAAAACACTGACAGATTGGAGTTTCCAAACCAAACCAAAGGGGACTACACAGGCATAGAGTCATAGCAGGGACAGCAGAGAGTATTAACCCTCTGAGCTTGTTCAGCTTTTCGGGATGAACTATCCACTTAATTAACTCTGGTATTTCAAGGAATGCACATTCACTCCACTTATATCTGAAGGGACACTTGCAGGAGGAATGGGAAGAATAAATACTTCACACATCAAATTGACGAAGTAATTTCATTTGAGTTTATAAAGAGTAAACCATATGCTCTGTTAAACCTAGTCCGCCATTTAATCTGATCATGGCTGATCTTGGGCTCCAGTTCCCCTTTCCTGCCTGCTTCCTATATCATTAGGTTCCCCAGGAAGCCCACATTGTGTCCCAGTTCCAAATATATTCAGTGATAGAGCATTGAGAACACTCTGGGGAAGGAAGTTCAATGGAGCTTGAAAACTTTCAGCAAGTTTCCTGCGACTCACTCTGTACCTTCAGTTTTGGAGTGCTGTCAAGATTCTGCATGCCATGCCTTAATTCTGTGAAGACACTTCACTCTGCCTGCAGGCATTTGGTAAATTAAAATTGTTCATACTTGGGAGGTTTAAAATGCAATTTCTGCTCATTTCAGTCCTAAATGATCAGCCCCTTAGTCTAAGATTGTGCACCCATGTTCTGTACTCTCCCCCTTTGGAGACAATCTCCCAGTGCCATTCCCTTCACAGCCTTGTATGTCTTAAAGGGAGCTTCTCAACACTGAAGAATCTGTTATGGATTAGAATCCCTACAGTGTGGATGTAGGCTAATTGGCCCGTTGAGTCCACACTGACCCTCCAAAGAGTATCCCACCCAGGCCCATGCCCCTACACTATCATCCTGCATTTGTCACGCCTAATCACTTAGTCTGCACATCCATGGGCAATTCAGCATAGCCAGTCCACCCAACCTGCATATGCTTGGACTGTGGGAGGAAGTCCACACAAACACTGGGAAAATGTGCAAACTTTACACAGGCAATTGCCCGACAGTGGAATTGAACCGAGGCCCCTGGCGCTGTGAGGCCACTGTGCTCAGCATCTCATCAGTTCAGTCTCACTGGTAAGCTTCCTGGTACTCACTCTGTCCCTTCAATTTTGAAGTACTATAGAGATTCTGCATGACATGCCTTAATTCTGTGAACGTGCTTCACTCTATCCAGCAGGCATTTGGTAAGGTAAGGTTGTTCATACTTAGGGAGGTTTAAAAAGCTAAGTCAAAAAAGTAAGTCTACTTGCTGCAAAGTTTGTGCAGGAACAGAGATCAATCAGCAAACTGCAGCTCTTGACTAGACCTCCACAGACAGTTGAATTTTATTCCTGCTGAAGCTGAGTTCTGCAGACCAGGCTGGACAGAAAATCATCAGATTGTGAAAGAAGCCTGTAAACAAACAAAAAACTTTTTCTCATTGCTTTGCTTATTCCTTGAAGCGACCGACTCCATTTCACTCCAAAAATATCACACTTGCGAGCAAAACCCGGCTCAATGTAAAATAAATTCAGGGAACTCAATAACACCATCATTGCAGTCAAGCAGTAGCCCATGATAACCTAAGGCAGTGGCTATTAAAAGTCCTGCAAGTCAGAGTTAATGCTGAATAAGCTGTGGGAAACTTGAACAAGCTGTTCATTAAGATAACATCATAAATCTTGTAAAAAGGCTAAGGTGACCACAAAATTTCCAGCGCTCAATTGAAAAGGAACAGATAATAGACAATAGACAATAGACAGGAGTAGGCCATTCTGCCCTTCGAGCCTGCACCACCATTCAATATGATCATGGCCGATCATCCTTAATCAGTATCCTGTTCCTGCCTTATCTCCATAACCCTTGATTCCACTATCCTTGAGAGCTCTATCCAACTCTTTCTTAAATGAATCCAGAGACTGGGTTTCCACTGCCCTCTGGTGCAGAGCATTCCACACAGCCACCACTCTCTGGGTGAAGAAGTTCCTCCTCATCTCTGTCCTAAATGGTCTACCCCGTATTTTTAAGCTGTGTCCTCTGGTTCGGCACTCACCCATCAGCGGAAACATGCTTCCTGCCTCCAGAGTGTTTCTGATATAAACTTACTTTGTTCTGACAGTTCATCAAGCCCTGTTTTCTGCACCTCGATATTTTTGACCAGCGAGCCAGTAAAATCAGCATTACTTTGGACAATGAAGGCTTTCATAATTTGAAAAGGTCAGGTTTATCCAATGACCATTTGAAAATACAATCAGCACAGGAATGTTGATTATGAGCGAAACTCGTCTTCAGAACACACCATCTGGAATTCCTGTCCTTTCGAACTATAGCAGGAAGGGGCCATTTGCCAGTTCGTAAGAGATGTAGAAACGCGGGTCATGGTTATAACTTCACAGCAACAGTGATGGCTGCCAGAATAATCAAACTCTTGATGGGACATCAAATCCAGCAGAAAATGTCATCATGTGCACAGAAATAGAATCATTTCAAATACTAACACCAAATAACACGACCATGCCAAGAAACAGATGCCAAATCACAACAATAGTACAACCAGAAATATCAAATTACTAGAATTAATTTACTAGAAGCAATCTAAGATGAACAAAGCCCCCCCAACCAGCAATCTGAAACATACAGCAGCCTCCAGTAAAGATCACTATAACTAAAGTTAAACGTATAAGCAACAGCTAATATGTTTCAGAGACTTGTGAATTCATTGCTATGTTAAAGTTCATTCAGACACCATGTTATTTTGCTCTGCTTGTTTCTTCCAGGTAAACCTTCAATTAGAGAGAAAAAAACATTCTAATGTGATGATATAAACTGTTAGTGAAGCACACCTTACAATGCTGTTAATTATTATCTACTTGGTCAGAATTTGGCCCTTAAAACAACACAAAGAGTTGTGGATGTTGGAGCTCTGAAATAAACAAGAACATAAATTGCTGGAGAGGCTCAGAAAGTATGGCAGATCTGTGGAGAGGAAAACAAGAGGGCCCTTCTTCAGAGTTTAATCTCTGCTGCCTATGTCTTATCATTGCCCTTTTAACCTTGCAGTCACTGACTAATGTTGGAGAAGTTAAGCAAGGCATTCATTTTAGAACTCTCATCCTTGTTTTCAAAGCCCTCCAGTGCCTCACCACCTCATCTCTCCAATCTCCTCCAGCTGTACATCCCTCTGAAATATTTGTGCTCCTTCTAATCTTTTCTGTATTGAAGGCTGTTTAAGGAACAGAGTTTCTAGTCTCCATTGGAGTGTAAAAGTGCTCTCTAACGTAGCTCCTGAATACTTCCTACAAAGCTGCTCAATTTTGTATTATCATCAGATTTGGATATTTGATGTTTTGTGCTCTTATCCAAGTCATTAATGAAATTTGTGAATTGAGGCCCCACTCAGATCTCTGTGGAACACCACTAGTCATGGCCTACCAAATACCCTCTTTTTCAACTCTGTTTCCTGCCACTCAATCAATTTCCTATCCATGTCAGTAACTTACCCTTAGCCAATGGGCTTTCACCTTAGCCAATGGTCTCTTGTGTGGAACTTTATCAAAAGCCTTCTGAAAGTCCATATTAAACAATATCCATCAACTTTTCTCTGTCCACCACCTTTATCACCTCTTCTAAAAAAAAACTCTGTGATTTGTCAGGCCTTCATGCATTCAAATTGACGTTCTGTGATTAAGTGAAATTTTTCGAGGTGATCAGTTACCCTATTCTTGATAATAGGCTCCGACAATTTCCCCACTACAGATGTTAGGCTAACTGCTCTGTAATTACTTGATTTCCCTCTCTCACATTTCTTAAAGAGTGGGGTGACATGAGCAAACTTCCAATTCAGATGCATAACTCCTGAATCGAGGGAACTCTGAAAGATTATGGTTAAGGCATCAGCAACGTGCTCTCCTACTTCCTTTAACACCCATGAATAGGAACCAGCAGCTTCTGAGGATTTGTCACTCTTCAGTTTCATAAATTTCCCCATTACTGATGACTTTCTTAAGATAATTGTATTTAGACACTGTCCCTGATCCTCTGTTAATTTCTTTGGGATTTCCAGCAAGCTGTTCTCCTTTTCTGCTGTAAAATACTGAAGCAAAAGAATCGTTCAGTATGTCTGCCATTTTCCTACGGTTACTGACATCTCTTATCTGAGGAAGTATGTTTTGGCTAAATAGGGAGTACAACAAAGATTTACCAGATTGACTCCTGGGAGGTAGGATTGACACTTAGAGACTGGATTGGTTAGTACTATATTCATTGGAGTTTAGAAGAATGAGAAAGAATCGCTTAGAAACCTATAAAATTCCAGGCTAGTCTAGTATAGAAAGACGATTCTGATGACTGGGGAGTCCAGAACCTGGGCTCACAGTCAAAAGATGCACGGTAGGCCATTCAGGACTGAAATGAGGAGACATTTCTTCAATCAGAGAGTGGCGAATCTGCAGAATTCTCTGTTACAGGAAGTGGTTGATGTCAAAACATTGAATGTTTAGATTTAGATTCCCTACAGTGTGGAAACAGGCCCTTCAGCCCAACAAGTCCACACCGACCCTCTGAAGAGCAACCCATCCAGACCCATTCCCCTACATTGAGCACTGAGGGCAATTTAGCATGGCCAATTCACCTAACCTGCACATCTTTTGGATTGTGGGAGGAAACCGGAGCACCTGGAGGAAACCCACATGGACACGGGGAGAATGTGCAAACTCCACACAGACAGTTGCCTGAGGTCGGAATTGAACCCAGGTCCCTGGCACTGTGAGGCAGCAGTGCTAACCACTGAGTCATCGTGCTGCCCATGTTGTCAAGAAGGAATTAAATATAGTACACAGAGCTAAAGTTATCAAAGGGTATGGGTAACAAACAGGAACACAGTACTGACTGGGAGATCAGCCATGATTGTATTAAATGGGAGAGCGTGCTCAAATGGCTGAATGGCCTACTCCTACTCCTGTTTTCTATATTTGTACCTGCAATTTATTTCCTCCATTATTGGTGGCCATTCTTTCTGTTTCTTAGATTCCATGCTCTGAAATGTTCTCCCTACACTTCTCCACTTCATGTTTCTCATTAACCTACTTGTCCAACCTCATATTTCCTTATGTAATTGAGAATCATCCTTTATTTTGTAACACTCCTGTGAAGCACCATGGGTTGTTTTATTGGTTTAAAGGTGTTACATAAACATGTTAAATGATCAACAGACATAAATACAATGAGAAATGAAACTACAGCTGACAGTAATACAGGTACACAAACCTTTATCCGAAACTCTGAAATCCAAAAAGCTCCAAAATCCAAAATTCTTTTCTTTGAGTATGGAGCATCATTTTGGCGTGTGAACAGGTGACCCAACTCCATACCCACTCGAACCACGTCACTCAGATGTGATGTGGTGGCATGGCCCAGCACTGGCAGGTGTCAGTTGTATCTCAGCACTCATACTAGTCACAAGTTCATCTCCTATTAGATAATTTTTAAAAAATGTCACTGTAAAAATGTCAATTATTCAGAAATTGGAAAAGTTCCAAATTCTGAAAAGCAACTGGCCTCAAGGATTTCAGATAAAGGATTGTGTGCCTGTAGCTAATGTTATAATTCTAATGTTGATAAACGTCCATCAGCAACTTCAATAGAATTATTATCAAATATAGGTATATCATGTTGGATTCTGAATAGTATTCTTTTCAGTGGGAAAGAAGCATAGACATTATATGGTGTGAATTTCTAAAGGTTAATGACCAATTGCTGAGAAGTTATCATGCAAACAGATGAAGCATTAGATTATTTAGCTAAAGCAGTTCAGTACAGGAATTAACACCATGCTGTTTTGTCATAGACCTTGGTTCCGCTCCATCTCAAATACTGTGCCTCAACTGTGTTCCATTACATGGTTTTTGATATGGAAGTACAGAGAAAGACAATTAATCCCTTGTTTAAAAGCATCCTCCTATCTTGGTACACACAGGGATCTTGCTTGTTTTTCTGTAAAAGTAACAGTAGACATTGGAATGGTTGGATTAAAATAATTTAAATGATAAAAATATTGCCCATCTCAAAAGTTTTAAATTTGCTAAATTTGGGAGAATCAGGTAACTTGAGGTTCTGTTGCGTGTACAGAGAAACAGGCTTGATATCTTGAGGTTTGTCTGTTTCCCAAAGTGGGCCAGATTTCTGGCTCATGTAGTGAGTGCTGATTTGCTGCAATGTTTGAATGAAAGTTGGACAAGTTTCCGGAAGAAGTCTTGATATTGCTGCAAGCAGAAGGAAGATTGGATGTTGGTCTTGTAGTCATTGGAACAATTTCTAAACTCCAGAGAGCACTCAGAGAAGAATGCCCCACAATTAGTTTTTGCCTTGAACTACTATGTTTTCTGACCTAACTTAGGAGATATTGTAGCTGCTGAAGACTGGAAACTCTGATGGGCATAATATTTAATTGCAAAATGACTGAATGGGACAGAGTCAATAAATGAATTGATCTTTCATATTCTTTCTTTTATATATGTGTTTGTGTCCGCCAGAAAATTGCAACTGTTCAATTTTTAATAGCTGCAAGCTCAGGTCTTTGCTAAATCCACATGACACATCTATAAAAAAACAAATTAAGCACACCCATGCTTTTTCACCAGCATACTATTTTTGAATATATTCTATTTCACTTTAGGAAAAGTGCATATCGAAGAGAATGTGCTGGTATCTCTCCTGGGTTAGTTACCACTACAAGAACAGTAGCTTATTGGTAGAATTTAAATAGCACTTATTAAACAAAGCAATTATAGGTTGAGAGCACTGACGGCAAGGCCATCCTAATTGCTCTGAAGAAGAGGTGGTGTGCTGCTGTTTTAATTGCTACAGTGAGGTGTATCTACAATACTGTTAAGTAGGCAATTTCAAGGTTTTAACCCAGCAGCACTGAGGAATGGTAATATAGTTTCAAGCCAGAATTGTACATGACTTGGAGCCAAACTCAGAAATGCTGGAGTCCCTATCCCTTATTGTTTGGTGGTAGTGGTTGTGTGTTTTGAATATGTTATAGAATATACATGTTCTAAACAACACATACTAAAGAACATGTGTGCCAATTTTCACATAGTCAATATTCATGTGGCTGCCATTTACTGGTTTGATTGGCTTATCTTAGATTTTAGGCTTCTTGAGTATTATTGGGGTGACATTTATCTAGGCAAATGGATCAACCCCAAAGCTAATGCCATAGGAAGTGAACTCTCCACCAAGTGAAATCTGTAAATGACATTGAACTATGCGTTGGGGTTGTTGAGAATGTGATTGACTATCAGGAGGACTGGCGAAAAGCTTAACAAGTCAGGGCATATAGTGGAAAAGTGAGATTGGAAATTAAACAAAGGATTAGGTTTGGTTAGAATAATTTGAATAAATGCAATACAGTGTTACATGGTAAAGTATCACTGAGACTGAAAGGGAGAATTTATAAGACCATTTTTTTCTGTTCATTAGTGAAAAAACATGGGCATAATCAAAGAGACAGTAGCATCAATGAGATAATGATAAGTGGTGAATGGTGACGTTATTTTAATCCCATACTGGATGAATCTGATCCCAGTGTGAAATTTAGCTTGATGGATCATATTTTCATTTTTGTAGTCTGGTCACTGTGGCACTTCATCACTGAACAGATTCACATGAGTCTGTGCCAATGTTACTTAGTGAAAGAACACACACTTAATACACAAAATAAAAACAAACACAGCTGAAGAAGAATCACTGGACTTGAAACATTAATTCTGCTTTCTCTCCACTTCCAGGATGCTGTCACACCTGCTGAGTTTCTCCAGAAATTTCTGTCTTTGTTTCAGATTTCCAGCATCCAAAGATCTTTGTTTCATAAAGCTGTTATTCTGATAGTTTAGAAAGACCTCAACATAAACAGAAAGATTCACCACTTATCCCAGCAATATCCATTTACATAGACTCATTTTCAGTGAAATATCACTCCTGTCTAATTTTATACATAACCGGATTCTTTCAAATTTAACTTCTTTCCAGTTCTGAGAGCCTGAATTGCTTTTCAGTTCTGCCAGCCTGGAGACTTCTGCAAACTTGTGCAACATGGATGTTGTACATACTAAACTCTCCCAGTCTGAAGATTTCTGAACACCTAATAAACTGCCCATCTGCTAAGATGAAACATTTTCCAAGTTGAAACCTGATTCTCAACTCAAACTGAGCTAGTCTTTTATTTAAAGCTCATAAATTTCAACAATGGCAAATACTTTATCTGTTACACCCACCAGGTATTCAACTTGAAATCTTGTTGCACAATGAAGTAAAACTGAATATTCTGCAATCATCACTGAACATCCCCATTTCTGAGCTTCTAATGGAGGCAAAGTCATTGATAAAGTAGCTAAATATGGTTGGGTCTAGGTCATGGCTCATGTGACTATATCATTGAGTTGCTGCCACTGGCATAAATAATAGGGTGTGAATAAAGAACATGATATATCTCAGATTATCAGGTGAAAGAATACTTAGTGTTTATTCACAACAAACAGTATTCTAAAGAAGTTCAAGTTCTTGATGTTGCCTTCACCTTGCCAGTCTGCCTTAAACAAAAACTCCTGATTTTGGACATAAAAACCACATAAGCAAAAAGTTACTGCCCTGAGAACCTCCTGCAGCAATGTCTTCAGCCTGAAATAATTGGTCTCAAACAACTTACAACATTTGAGGTCTGACTCCAGCCACTTAGAGGGTTTTGTTTCAAATTCCATGAATGTTAGATCTTCCTTGGTCAAATACCATCTGCCTTTGGTGTCAAAGCCATTCACACCACCTATGAAATTCAGCTATTTTATCCATTGTTTCATTGTTGTGTAATGAGGTTTGCAGTCATGTCTTCCGGGCAGGGCCCAAAATGAGTATTGGTGAATAAGACTGTAATTGACTGGATTGGATTCATGGATGAGTGGGTTCACGTCTCAGTTAAGTGTGCATTCTTGGCTGCTAGCACGCAGTGGTTTATAAAATCCTGAGGAGCATAGATAGGGTGAACACCCAAATCTTCGTTTTAGTGTGGGGAGGCAGTCTAAAACTGGAAATTAAACAAAGGATTAGGTTTGGTTGGAGTAATTTGTATAAATGCAATACAGTGTTACATGATAAAGTATCACCGAGACTGAAAGGAAGAATTTACAAGACCATTTTTTTTCTGTTCATTAGTGAAAAAACATGGGCACCATCAAAGAGACAGTAGCATCAATGAGATAATGATAAGTTACAAATGCTGACGTTATTTTAATCCCATACTGGATGAATCTGATCCCAGTGTGAAATTTAAGTTTAAGATGAGAGGGAAAAGATTTAAAAGGGACCTAAGGGGCAACTTCTTCACACAAAGGCTGGTGTGTGTATGGAATGAGCTGCCAGAGGGAGTGTTTGAGGCTGGTACAGTTACAACATTTAAAAGGCATCTGAATATGCATGTGAATGGAAAGGATCAAGAGGGATATGGGCCAAATACTGGCAAATGGAACTAGATTAATTTAGGCTATCTGGTTGGCATGGGCAAGTTGTTTCCATGCTATACATCTCTTTGACTCTATGACAGCCTCCTCTCTGTATCAACCAAATAGTTAGTCTGATGGTTCTCACATTGGCCATTTGCTAGTGCCTCGATAAGGATTAATTGGGCATTAGCAAGTAGAGGGAATTAGCCAGCAACTCTGTGTGGTGGCCTGATGTATCAAAGACACTGAAGACAAGCTTTCCAATTGTCCAGTTTGTGCTATGCATAAGGGAAAACATAAGGGAGGGCCTTATAGTCCCAACCTGGACAATGGAAATGCATCAGGATGGATCATTGTTTTCAAGGATAAAATTATTCTTCTTGTTGACTATGATTTCCAGTTATTTTATCCTACCTCGACAGCAGTAATTATTATGCTCAAGGATATTTTCACCACAGGTGGCATTCCTGAATAGTGACTTCCAATTGGCAATGACTGCTCCAAGCACTTCACTGAATTATACACTTTCATATAGGTGACCAGTTCACCTTGTTAGCCACAAGCCAATAGTGAGACTGAACAGGGGCTCTTATGCTCTAGGCCCAGTTAAATAAAAAAAGACATTGACTGACATTACTTTATTATTGTCCTCACCTTTAGACAATTATCTGACTCCTTCGGTGATCCCAACAGGTTTTGAGTCTCCAGGGTCCTCTCTGAGAAGGTATCACAGAGACTTGGGTACGTCGGACAGAATGAGCATTACTATCCTGCAAAACAGGTCTTCGCCTTCAACCATGGCCAGAAGACACAGGAATCATCAGGGCTCCGCTCTGGGGAGTCAGTTTGAACTCAGTAGTGGAACTGACCTGGCTGAGTTTTGAGTCCATTGGTTCATCCTTGTTCCTACCTAGTCAGAACTGACATAACTTCCTCTAATGCAATCAGCTTGGTGTTGATGTCTAGCAGCAAGCATCCTTTGCAGGCCCGAATTGATTGCTGAGATGAAGTGGAAGCTACCTCACACACCTCACAGGAGTATTCATATACTCCTCTAGCAATTGTATCTAACACTAACCTTCCCTGAAAGAGATGAGGAATTGGGAACTGAGAAGAAAAAAGTAATGGAGTCCTGCTGAACCATTTCTCTGCCTGTCTATTTTCCCCTCATTGTTTCCATGGGCTTGACTATGCAGTCCCATGGTTTGGTCTATAATATGTGCAAAGCCCTGCCACTGCCTTCTGTAAGATAGCTGACTGGGAGAATTTCCAATGATTATTGCCTGAAATCAGGCTTATTAGAAGAATGTAAAGGCTGTTGATAAATTTGTTCCGACATGTTAGGAATGCAACTCTCATGGACAATGGGTCCTTGCATTGGACATGAACTGAGAATTTCTGGCCCAGGGCTAAGGAGGCTGCCACAAGTTTTCCCACCACTTCTCTGTAAGTAGCATAAATATGTAATAAATGTTCATCTGTTTGCTCTAGTGTGATTTCCAGTCCTCATCTTTCAAATGCATCTAAAACCCAGTCACGATATTTATACAAATGACTGCTGCCAGGTTAATGGGAACTGAATTGTTTGATTTTCCTTGCATTAATTTCTTGTTGTATGTTTGGACAGTGTACCACCCTCTGAACCTCACCAATGTGACCAGTGTTTGCATCGAATATTGCACAGACCCAGACTTCCTGTTCAATGATTTCACCAGTGTCGGCTGAGTGGGTATAAGTGTACATATCGAACTGCACACCAGGCCTTTGGACACTGTTTCCAATGCAGGTAAGTTTGATGAGGACAACAATTGATCTTCGATGAATTGTAGAGGGAATGGTGTCAAGGTGAGAATGGAAGTCAATACTGGTTATAGCTATGAGATATCATTAAATTTTACAAGTATGTGGAAAGTTACTATTTATATGAAAATTGCAGTTGCCAACAATGTCATGCCTTTGTTGTAAGCCCTATTGTCTAAATTGCCTGAAGTACTTAAAGCTTTCATTTGCAAGGTCACTGACTTAACATTCCTAAATAGGATATACAGCTACCATCGTGCATTTTAAGATCTGTTATTATCCTGCATGAAAAATGTGATAATAGAATTCCAGAAAGCAATTCTACTCAAACATATTCCTATACTTGGTAAATGGCTTGGTGTGATACATGGAAAAACAATGAGCTGTGTCATGGTGTATTTACACAATCTTAATGTTCAATGCAGATGCTGACCTGATAACAAAACCTCTTTTCACTGGAAAAAGAAAGTAGTATTTAGTTTGTTAATTGAGCAACTCAGATTCAGCTTGAAAAATAATTTATTTTACGCTTCACATTTTAATGCACCTCAGTTAAATTCCGTACTAAATAAAATGAATATCTTCCATGAAAAAAATTGAATATGGCTAGTCTGTCATTAAACTGACAGAACATTTCATAAGCACTGCTGCCAAGTCAAAGCACTGTTATAACCTATCACACCAGATACCTGTGCAACCTATAGTGTCTGTAATTACAATGAATAAGAGAAAATGGATCATGTATTCTTTCTAACAACCGTGTTATTAACTCATGCTGTTGAATGGCAGGCTTGGAGATTACAGGTCATATTTCCTCCTTTCTCAAATAAGGGGTTAAGAAGTCTACTTTTGTCGGTGTTTAATAACTGCCAATCAATATGATGAACCACAGTAGTGCCGTGAATAAAATAAGAGTAGAGTGTCCAATCATTAAGTATCCATAGCTTCCTCAATATACAAAGACAAACCACTTAATTTATATTAAAAAGAATGTTTCGTTAATGCTGTCTGATTCACAGCAAAATTGAAATGAAAAAAGCAGCATAAAATATTAGAAAATATTAGTTGGCTTTAATGCAATGAGGGGTACATCAGGTTCCAAGAGATCAGTTGTGTTAGAGGACTCTCTGATCTGAGGCACAGACAGACGTTTCTGTGGCCAGCAGCAAAAATCAGAATGGTGTGTTGCTTCCCTGGTGCCAGGATCAAGGATGTCTCAGAGAGGGTGCAGAATGTTCTCACGGGGAAGAGAGGTCAGCAGGAGGTCATTGTACACATTGGAACCAATGACATAGGAAGGGAAAAGGTTGAGATTCTGAAGGGAGAATATAGAGAGTTAGGCAGGACTTTAAAATGAAGATCCTCGAGAGTTGTAATATCTGGATTACTCCCGGTGCTACGAGCTAGTGAGGGCAGGAATAGGAGGATAGAGCAGATGAATGCATAGTTGAGGAGCTAGTGTATGAGAGAAGGATTCACATTTTTGGATCATTGGAATCTCTTCTGGGGTAGAAGTGACCTGTACAAGAAGGACAGATTGCACCTAAATTGGAAGGGGACTAATATACTGGCAGGGAGATTTGCGAGAGCTACCCGGGAGGATTTAAACTAGTAAGCTTGGGGGTGGTGGTGGTGGGGGGAGGGGGTGGGTGGGGTGGTGGTGATGGTGGTGGGGGGGTGGGGGGTGGGGCCGAGGGAGATAGTGAGAAAAGAGATCAATCTGAGACTTGTACAGTTGAAAAAAGAGATGAGTCAAACCGTCAGAGCAGGCAGGGACAAAGCAGAAAACAAGATAGGACTGATAAATTAAACTGCATTTATTTCAAGGCAATGGGCCTAACAGGGAAGGCAGATGAACTCAGGCATGGTTAGGAACATGGGGCTGGGATATCATAGCAATTACAGAAACATGGCTCAGGGTTGGACAGGACTGGCAGCTTAATGTTCCAGGATACAAATGCTACAGGAACGACAGAAAGGGAGGCAAGAGAGGAGGGAGAGTGACGTTTTTGATAAGGGATAGCATTACAGCTATACTGATGGAGAATGTTCCCTGAAATACATCCAGGGAAGTTCTGTGGGTGGAACTGAGAAATAAGAAAGGGATGATCACTTTATTGGGATTGTATTATAGACCAGAGGGAAATTGAAAAACAAATGTGGTGCCACTGTTTAAGAAGGGTGGTAAGGACAAGCTAGGGAATGATAGACCAGTGAGCCTGACCTCGGTGGTGAGTAAGTTGCTGGAGGGAATCCTGAGGGACAGGATGTGCATGTATTTGGAAAGGCAAGGACCAAATAGGGTAGTCAACATGGCTTTGTGTGGGGGAAATCATGTTTTTGTGAAACTTGAAAGGGTTCAGAAAAGATTTACAAAGATGTTGCCAGGGTTGGAGGGTTTGAGCTATAGGGAGAGGTAGAAAAGGCTGGGGCTGTTTTCCCTGGAGTGTTGTTTATGGCTGAGGGGTGACCTTATAGAGGTTTGTAAAATCATGGGGAATGGATAGGGTAAATAGACAAGTTATTTTCCCTGGGGTGGGAGAGTCCAGAGCTAGAGGACATGGGCTAAGAGTGAGAGGGAAAAGATATAAGAGAGAGATAAGGGGCAACTTTTTCACGCAGAGAGTGATGCATTATGGAATGAGCTGCCAGTGGAAGTGGTGGAGGCTGGTACAATTGCGGCATTTAAAAGGCAGCTGGATGGGTATATGAATAGGACGGGTTTGGAGGGATGTGGGCCAGATGCTGGCAAGTGGGACTAGATTGCGCTGAGATATCTGGTCAGCATGGACAGGTTGGACCAAAGGGTGTGTTTCCGTGCTGTACGTCTCTATGACTCTCTGACTCTAGTTTAAGATTGAGAATTTATCGTTTGATGGACTGCCAATTTTGGGCGAAAAAAGGCAATTTTTTTTTGCTTTTGGGGAAGAAGGTGTATATTATTGTCAGAAATGCTGATAACCATTCTCATCAAATAGAAGGAGCTTCCCATGAAATATGATGACTTCAGAAAAGCAGCAAGCTGATGTTTAAAAAATCTAACCTACCATAATATGGATTGAAAGGCATATGCAAAATGTATGTTGTAATATTTATGACTAGTTACACACAAAATATATTGCACTCGAGGTGCAACTTTAGTCTGCTTTGTTATGGATTGATACGGTGAAGGTTGCACTACTTATAACTAAAAAAACCTTATATTACATAGTGTCTTTCACAATTTCAAGAAAGCCAAAGAATGACACAGTCAATGCCATACTCTTGAAGAATCTTTGCTGTTGTAGTTGTGAGATGTGGCAGCCAATTTGAAGACAGCAAATCTGTTTTAAATGTTGGTGGGGAACTAAATCTTGGATAGGAATTGCCTTGCTTTTCTGTGAGAAGTATCATTGATGTCCTTCTGACAGAGCAGGTAATGCTTTGCTTTAGCATCTCAATGGAAGGACGGCACCTCTAACCAATCTATGGTACTGCATTGAAGTGCCAACCTAAATTACTAAAGTGGTCTTATGAATCCATGTCCTTCTGAATTAGTCATGGTTGGCACTAATTTGATTTGAATATTTTTGGATAGATCTGCGAAAATTGTGAGGGGATGACCTAAGAGAATGGGATGAGTAACGAAGCAGAGATGAAACAATCTTAATATTAAAAATACATTTGTCACCTAATGAGAACTCCAAATCTGTGCTTTAAAGTCATTGAGTCATTGTTGTACAGGGTGGAAACAGACTCTTCGGTCCAATTCATCCATGCTGACCAGATATCCTAAATTCTTGTCCCATTTACCAGCATTTGGCCCATATCTTTCTAAACCCTTCCTATTCATATACCCATCCAGATGCCTTTTAAATGTTATAATTGTACCAACCTCTACCACTTCCTCTGGCAGCTCATTCCATATCCTCAACCTTTCATCCTTCCAGAAGATCTTGATTTGAACTTTGTTGATGATGCAACAATGATTGAGTTGATTATTATTTTATTCCTAGGTTTCGTTAACAAAAGTAGCACTTGTTAAAAGAACATTGTAAAAGTAGCTTATCATTGAACTGTCTGAAATATATTAATGTTGTGGGTTCACGACAGCAAACTAACAGCAAAGATGTACACCACATGCCATTAAACATCACATGCAATCAATCACTATATAAAATGATACCTCTTTTGCTATAACGTGTAATTTGCAAATCTTTCTTTGTGCAGCAAAAGAAATGTTAAATATTAATGCAAACTCAGTATATACGATATAAGAAGAAATTAGGGTAAAGCAAGTGGCAGTGGTTTGACTGACATTTGTCCAATAGCTACTTGCATACCATATTAGAACAACTGAGGATTGAGAACTATCCCAACATTTTCCGTCTCTGTAGTGGCTTGAATACTTTTTCATTCAATGTTAAGTCCAAAGGAAAAAGCATATGCTTTTCAGTATTTGGTTCAAACACCATGTACAGATCTGCAGTTTAATAAATGGTCCTTGGTTTGAAATCTGCTAGTATTTGCTTTATTAATGAGGAAATATTGAGTAAAAGGGATGTAGGTACCTGATAATGGCTTTTCATTTTCTCCAAATCCTTTGATTTGATTGTTTTTATTTAAATGCATGCACAGGTGATAAAACTGTTCCGCCCAGTGAAAATCTTATGTGGCGCTAATTATTTGCCTTTGAACAAATGCCTCTTCATCACGAAAAAAGTCACCAATATGTCACCTGGATTTTCTGGAATGCATGCTGACAGAAATTATTACATTAAATCTATCAAAAAATGTTGATGAAAAAGAAGTTGTACCCTGCATGAAGAATGGCCTAGAGGCATCAAGAACAGTCAGCATGTCTGTCATAGGTGCCAGTTTTAGGTTAGCTGTACATACTAGTGATAATGTAAAAATGTGAATTAGTTACAGGAGATATGGGAGAAGTGATGCTTTAAATACAATTTGTATGTTGAGAAGGTAATTATAAAATTTAGATATTGAGTTCAGCTCCAGTGAACACAAGTACAATGCTTGACTTCCTTCCATGTTGAAGATTCCAAAGTAGCATTTGTAGGAAAATAATATTTGAGATTAAAGGGGCCAGGCATCAGAATTCTTTGCACGTGGATACTCATGATCCAGAATAGCTTATTTTTTTTTCTGCTGCATATCTCATAACTGAAAGTCCGTGTTTTTGCCTTTTTTAATTAAAAAAGAGGTTTTCCGCATCATTATCTACTTTGCTTCCATATGAGTGATGCAGTTAAAGACATTAATGGCAACAATTTCTTTTTGTGTGAAGCTGTTAAGGTTGATCTGACTGAACCACAGATGCAGTTACCAAGATATCACAAGGAATTATTGTTTAAATGGGGTCAGTAGGGAGATTGCAGTCAATCTTTCATGACATTTGTGCCTCTGAATTGGCATAGTTAAGATGAGGACAGCGTTGGGAAAATATTGGTTAAATCTGTAGCCATTTTTACATGTTGAAATGTCCTTGGTGGGATAAGCAATTTGTTCAGTCATATATGACCAGTTATATTTTAATAGTTTGTACGATATCTGTATACAGATGGAAATGTATAATTCAAATATATTTTGCTTTGTGCCAAAATGAGGTCTGCCACATTTGTTCTTCCTATGCTCCCTTGGCCAAGCTCCCTGTTGATATTCAGGGAGTACTGTCACCATTATGTTCATTATTTTGACTATGGGAAATCTGTCAGGCATACTTGGAACAGTGAATTCCTGTACCTTCAGTGCTTTTGCCTGTATCACAGCGGTGTGGGTCTTGGCCTGTGAATTGTGCATGTGCTATCTGCTGCACAGTGATTTGAATGTATGGCCAACCATTTTTACTATCAGTGGGCGGCACGGTGGCACAGTGGTTAGCACTGCTGTCTCACAGCGCCTGAGACCCGGGTTCAATTCCTGACTCAGGCGACTGACTGTGTGGAGTTTGCACGTTCTCCCCGTGTCTGCATGGGTTTCCTCCGGGTGCTCCGGTTTCCTCCCACAGTCCAAAGATGTGCGGGTCAGGTGAATTGGCCATGCTAAATTGCCCGTAGTGTTAGGTAAGGGGTAAATGTAGGGGCATGGGTGGGTTGCGCTTCGGCGGGTCGATGCGGACTTGTTGGACCGAAGGGCCTGTTTCCACACTGTAAGTAATCTAATCTAATCTAATGTTGAAGGTTGTCACCCTTCTTCAACTGGCATGTCGTGGTGTTTTTCCTGACATCTTAATAAGGACATGGTAGGAATCTATCATGAAGTCATCTGCGGCTGCTATAAAAAATTCAGCTGAGACTCTGTGGTCCCTTTGTAATCATTTGCAAACGTTTCAAAAAGATGAACAACAATTGCAGCTGCAGTTTGACCAGACTGCTTGCTTCCTCAGAGGCTCCCATTAACTATCCTCACAAAGGCATCTGTGTGCCTATAAACAATCCCATGACACATCCCAATAAGAGCTATCATTGTATCACCATGCAAAAATGCCTCAGTGTCTGGGAGGACAACCCACAAACAAAATGGTCAGCAGACATGGCTGAGGAGAATGTACTTATGTACTGAGAATATAATTATGTTTGCAACATGTAAAAGAAAAAAAAACAGCCAACCACAATGTGACTGACATGATGGTCCTATAACACTTCTGAAATGATTGATAAACAGGTTCAATGCCAAAGTTTGATAACCTCGTAACGCTCACTGTTTATGTGATGCAGCCCACTGCATGACAGGTATAGAAAGGCTATGGTTGCATTCAACTAGCTCCCCAGAAATGGAATTCAGGTACAGGCAGGGTTGGTGGCAGTAAAATGATGAGGGAGGACAAGGGGGTGGAATGCTTGCCACTTGCCCAATGCTATGGCATTTGCCCGGTGGTGGGGAAGTTGAAGAATAGCCGACCCCACATCCTGTCTCCAAGAAGTCAACTATGCCACTTAAATGGCAGATTACGTCCTTTATCACATAAATTAGTGCCACTTTATGAGCATAGGTTCAAGACAGATTGGTTGAAAAGAAAGCAAACTTAAGAACTGTCTTTAGACTTGGATTTCAAGGAAGTATTAAACAGTAATACTAAATACTGCTTTACATGGTAATCATAGATATACCAGGCGGTAATTTAAAGTTATGTTAGGTTAAGACAAATCCACTCCCTTTGTGTGTTCATATCTATATGTGCTCAAGATTCTTCAAATGCTAGTGTCTTCTAACTCTGCCAACACTGTGCTAGTTATGCTCAGTGATGTGCAGCACCGTGATATTATCATAAGATTGCCCCAAGGTCCTGATGCACTTTCACAACACTAACACAGCACCTCTATTCACATATAACCAGAGGCAGGTGGGAACTCTGTTAATGGATGAACCTGGCTTCTGGAGGTCATCTCTTTTGTCACTCTTTAGCCAACGGAGGAGCCTCCATGTCATATTGGCAGCTCCTGCTGCAATAGCACTCCTGTCCTCACCAGCCACCCCATCTTCATCCTTCCCAAGGTGAATCCGATCACAAGTATAAGGCAGTTAAGCCGTTCTCTTATACGAGTTATATTGAATGTCAATCTTTAATTAAGGCCACTCAGCCCAGCTTCTCTATTTGGGCATTTGTGTACCACACATGTTCCTTCCACCCTATTTAATCTAATTGCTTGTGGTATATCTAATGTTATTAGATTCCTTTCTCCCACATGCATACGTAGTTTCCCTTCAGATGAATCTGCTCTGTTGCCTTAACTACTATTTGGGGTAGCACATTTCACATTTTCATCATTTCCTGAATCCTTTATTAGATTGATAAGTGACACTGTTATATTCAGGAAATTCAGTCTTGGACTCATCCACGAGTGGAAATGTTTTCTCTGTGTTACCGAGCTTTTCACTTTCAGATCACCAAGCAATCTTCTATCTGGAGAAAGAACCCCAACTATTCAGACTTCCTGATAAGGATGTCTTCTCAGTATAATCTCTGAAAATCTGTTTGTACCTTTTTCACTGCCTCTACACCCTGTTTTATAACATGACAACCGGAACTGTGCCTAGTACTCTGAATGTGCTTGATCCATGATTGATCTTTCTGAATTTGTTAGTGATATACACCCCAGACAAGTATATAAAAAGACTCTTGCTCCTTTGTGTGTTCACTTGCAAATGGTGACATATATCAAACAGAAATAAACTGTGCCTTTCCTTGTAAATGTATTTTGTTTACTGTCCTAATTTCAGTTAGCACAATGATCTCAAACATTTTAATCCGGAAATTAAAACTAAGTTACAGCTACTGTAAACATCAGCCTAATCATTTTCAAAAGCTCTTTGTTGCAAAATTATATTCCATTGCTTCAAAAATATTTTTGGATCTCAGATACCTGTAAATGAAAAAGAGAGCAATATAGCCTGCAAAAAGTCAAAGCATGTGCAACATATATTAGAAATAGTGAACACTTAAGAAGTGAAACTAATATTAAAAAAGCAAAGCAGCTGTTGTTGAAGCCATTAATGGCAAGAAGGATGTGCTGCTTTGAAGGTCAATAAATTTTGGTCACTATTGGTTGCCAGGCAACTCAGTTCTTCAATCCAGTTGTAAGTCACACTGTACTGATCAGACACCAGACTCTGCTATTAATTGCATTTTCTGATTACAAACTAATCTCTCTACGATCATCATGAAAGCCTTCTTAGTATTTGTTCCCTGTGTTTATGTACAATACACTTGAAAAAATCTAGTTGTTTCTGCATGTAAAATATGAGGTTTTAACTTATTCTAAGTCAAAGTGAAGATACTTACTGATTAGGAACTCGAGAACCAGAATTACTTTGTGGCAATAATTTACCTGCATCTTTTGTTCAGCACAATGTTTCCCATAAATGCACTACAAAACCCTAGGATTCCCATTCTTCACAGATAATTGTATGCTTCTTATGGGTTATGAAATCATTTATTTTCCTCAGAAAATCTTTGATTTTTAGCTGGCAATTTCATTGACAATTTGATTGGGATGGGGTGGAATCTGAACAGTTGGTCTTCCAGTTGTTGTGATTTTGCCATGACTTACTTCCAGGGCTTGTAATTTATTTGTTGAACTTACACAGATGCACAGATTAAATAGTGTTGTCTGATGACCATTGCATTTCAATGAGTTAGTTAGAAAATTTATTTTTACTGAGTCCTGTGGAGAGATAAATCATATTTATTTATTGAACATTGTATTTAAATGCCAAAAGGGAAAATAATTTAAAATACTGTGCCTTACTGTTCTAAGCCTCACAAGTGTCAGGTGGTTGGGTGTATTTGACTGAATAACCAATGTCCTGCAATAAAAACATTCATTCTACTCCTGAAGCAAAGCACTTGAACCAGAAATGGTTTAAATTGTTACTCAGTAGAATCAAGTACGAAGGGTCTTATCAGATAAGGATTTGGTCTACTATATTTAAGTAGATCAGACAGCAATGTTGTTAGCCACACTACTTTATACTTTTATATTCATGACTATAACACACACATCTCTCTTCTATGACAAGAATAATTCAAAAAAAGGAACACAATTAATTTTATGCTATTTTAAGAGAGTACAGGTGTTGATTATTCCACTTATTGATTTTTACTGCAAGTTTCACAGCACTTGCTCTGCTGGTGAAGCAATGGTGTCACATTTCTTCAAACTTTGCTAATGTAGCCATTTTTCCCCTCTGTAATATAAATCAATGCCATTTCAAACATTTGCTGCATTTGGGATTCATTGCGTGAACTGAATAGAAACAGACTTTGAAAGATTAAAGCTCAGCATGAAAATGTGTTTCACCCTAAAAATTGTCTGCGCTAAGTATCTCTAGGAAACTGGAATGCCAACCACAGATGAATTGAATCTAATCACTTGGTCTGAAATGTTATCCTTCACTTCTCATTCAATTTTGCACAGGGGACAAAACTAACTGGCTCCTATACAATCAGAGCTGAAAGATCATAAACTTTTTTAAAAATGCATTTAAAAATGATTTTTCAGAGTGGAAAAAATAAAATTACATTACCAGGACTTCTCCAACAGTAGTTATGACTTAGTATTCTGTTGAAAATCCAGTTATGCTTCATCGGTGTAATCCTTTCATAGTTTCAAGAGTAATATTTAATGCTAAAAGGAAGGTTCTTGTCCGTTCAATGATTCCTGATTCATTGATATCAAGAGGATAATCAATGAGGAACAGCACAGAATCAAAGACTGTAACTTCTGGATTTGTGTACATGCCTCCAAACTCCATGTCATGTCAATTTCTTTGGAGTAAAGAGAATTCTGGTGTCATTATTACCAAAAATTCCAGGCGTATGTCCAGATAGCCAATTGTCATGATATTAGTCAAGGGATAAATATTGGCCATGATGTCTCATACTTGTCTTGTTTGGAACAGGATGTTTGTTATTGCAAGGTTATGCTCCAGACAGAAGAGGGATTTTCCCACTCCCTCCTCAACTATCATGCCCTTTCAGACAATCACTTCTGTTCTGGCAAAGCAAGACAATTATAAGACCTCATTGCAGGACCCACGGTCTAAACACTAGGGCATGTTCACCCATGTCTTTGTTCAAGCAAAGCCTACAGAGATGTTCATGGTACTCGGGTATTGATGACTTCCTCATCTGATCTTCCATCTCTGTCAGTCTGTCACTCAAACAGCAGAGGTAACAGAGTAAGAAAATTGACATCGAGAGTCTGAAAGATTCTACGGAGTAGCCCTTCTCAGTCAATGCCTCGCTGCCAACTTCTTAACTAACAGCCACCAGGAGTACAGTGTTGCCATAGTGTCTGGACAATCCTGAGGTCCGCCACAATGAGTAACTGCAAGGACGTCCTTTGTGGCTCTCAATGTTATTCATTAGCATTGTGACCAGTTTGATGTAGCTAATGAAGAGATACAGGACTTAATTCAACATTGGTACAAAGCACAAGAGAAAAGTAGCAGTCCTATAGACAGCTGAAGGCAGTGGAACAGCGTAGAGTCTGTGACATTTAGTACCAGTGCTGGTTAGAAAGATCTTGGGAGATCCAACACCATATGCACACCAATGTGAGGATTCTTCAAAAATGTCAAGATGATTTCTGGCCCAAACACCTAAGGACCTACTCCACTGAGAGCCAAATGTGGAGTGGAGCTCCTCAAGTAATCAGTAGTTAGTGCTCGTTGGAGAAAACATTGAAAAAAAAGAATCTTCAACGTCTTTGATTTGGAGTTCCTCAAATTCATTCACCAATAACCCAACTGGCTCAGGCACTTAAAGTCAAAAGGTAAAATAATTTGAAGTACTGTATCTTTCCACATGTGGAAATGAGGTTGAAAAACCCATTCGACAGCTGAGAAGCAGCAAAGTCCCTGAAGCAGATGGAATCCTTCCTGAAATTCTGAAACATGGCAGCCTTTGCATGGCTGCACAACCTCCGATCCCTCATCTCGGAAGCAGAGTGCATGCTAAAGGATCTCAGGGAGACTGAGATGTTGATCGTATTCAAGAAAGGATGTGATTCTAATTGCAGCAGCAACAGAGAAGTCTCCCTGTTTGCCAGAGGAAAGATCATTGCAAAGATCAATTTCAAAAAGCCTTTGTGTCAACTGTGAAGGTTTGTGGAGTATCATCCTCCGTTTTGGTTCAGAAATTTATTGCCTTTCTCTGCCGACACCATGATGACATGCAAGCTGCCACCCTCACTAACAAAACAGCATAGACTCCAACTTACTGAGACTGCAGTCAAACAAGGCTATATCATTACACAAAGTCTCAAAAATCTCTGGAATTCCCTTCATCAGAACTCTGAACTGTTATCTAAACTCAAAATGTTGGCTTGCTTTCTCTCCATGGATGCTGCCTGACCCGCTGTGATCTCCAGCATTTGTTGTTTTCAGTATAGATTCCAGCATCTGCAATAATTTGCTCCTGAACTACCTTCTGGCCTACTTTCCCTTTCTTCCAATGTCACCACTTGCTTTGCTAGCTCCTGTTTTTGATTCTAACTGCCAAACTGAATAACCTAACTTTAGTTATTTTTGGTAAATCACTCAGGGGTAACGTTTCTATATCCAAACAAGCCTTAGAAATTGTCAAAGCATGCTTGACTTAATATTGCATAAGAAATACAGACAAGGATGAAGAGTAGGCCATTTAGTCGAATGAGCCTCCTCCAATACTCCATAGGATCATGGCTGATCTAATCGTAACCTCAAATCTGCTTTCCTGCCTATCCCTGATAAACTTCACAAGAATTAATCTGCCTTCAAAAAATAGTCAATGGATGCTTCTTTTCAAGCAGAGAACTCCAAAGACTCACAACCCTCTGAAAGAAAATGTTTCAGCTCATCTCTGTTTTTAATGGGCAGCTCCCTTAGTTCCAGATTCTTCTGGAAGAAGAAACATCCTCTCCACAGCTACTCTGAAACCTCTCCGAGGATCTTCTCTGTTTCAGTCAAGTCATTTCCTACTTTCACAAACTGCAGAGGATACATGACTAGCCTGACCAACCCAATAAGAATGACAGGTATTAGTTGAGTAAATCTTTTCTGAACTGCCTCTAACTAACTTCCATTGTTCCTTAAATACAAACCTGTTATGCTCCAGATGCAGTCTGACCAGTGCCATGTATAACTGAAAATTAATCTCCCTACTTTTATATTCAACTCTCCTCATGATAAATAATAACGTTCTTTTCGATTTTCTAATTACTTGCTCTAAATGCATACAAATGTTTTATGATTCGTGCATTAGAATCCCTTGGTATCTCAGAGCTCTACAGTCTCTCCCCATTCAGAGAACATGTTTGCTTTCTCCTGCTCTTGTTAAAATGAACAATTTCACATTTTCTAGCATTATGCTCCATTTGTCCAATCTTGCCCACTCACTTAACTTTTCTTGTGGGTGGAACGTTTTCAACATCTGACTGATATGGGCAACGGCCAATCAGTTGGGAGATTGTGACTGGAATTTTTAAAAAAATAGATACTCAAAGTTGAGGGAAAGAAATGTTGAATTTTCCCCTTCATGTTTCACTGGATGGATGAGAATCTTGCCAGTGGGCAGTGAGGGGCCCTATTTTCAAGCACTGTCATCTCATCGTTACCTGATCACTCCTCATTTGTGTGCAGGTTGATATTCGCGCAAATGCCACTGGGAAACTGGACAATGTCAGTTCCCAGCTTGAAACTCAAACCTGGTGACTGCAGTTTTTCACCGTCTTCTCTGGGCCTCCATTTTCACCGGCAATCCCTAACATCTCAGAGCACACTTCACGAGGCAGTGACCAATCACATAATTCTTTGAACTTTGCCCCACGGGTAGACCGGGTAGTTAAGATGGTGTTTAGCACGCTTGACTTCATTGCTCAGACCTTTGAGTTGAGGAGTTGGGATGTCATGTTGCGATTGCACGGGACATTGGTGAGGCCTCTTCTGGAATACTGTGTGCAATACTGGTAACCCTGTTATTGGAAGCATACAATTAGACTGGAGAGGATTCAGGAAAGATTTATGAGAATGTTGCCAGGACTGGAGGGTTTGAGATATTAGATAGGCTAGTACTTTTTTCACTGGACTGTAGGGATGGTTGAGGGGTGACCTTATTGGAGTTTATAAAATCATGAGGGGCATAGATAAAGTGACTGACAATGCTCTTTTTTCCCTAGGGTGGGGGTCTTCAAAACCGGGGGCATTATGTTAAGGTGAGAGGAAAAAACTTTCAAAAGGACTTGAAGGACACCATTTTTTATACAGCGTGGTTCATGTGTGGAATGTACTTCCAGAGAAAGTGATGGATGCAAGTACTGTCACAACATTTAAAAGACATTTGGATAAGTTCATGAATAGGAAATGTTTGGAGGGATATGAGCCAAGTGCAGGCAGGTGGGACTAGGTTAGTTTGGGATTATGGTTGGCATGGAATGATTGGGCTAAAGGGTTTATTTCTGTGCTGTATGACTGTATGTCCAAGTGTGCCCTCAATTTACGGAAGGCCGCACTGCTAAAACACCAGCCTCACTGCATCATCATGGCACACCTAAGACTAATATATAATGTGGATCAACAGTTCAACAACGCACTTTGGAGATCATGGACAAATTTCATTGCCATGCTGTAGCCACAGAGACACTCGTTCTGTGCACCTCAGGGCTCAGAGTTTCCTCTCTCATCTATCACTTATGTGTTTACTTAGATGCTCACAACATCTCTGCCCTTGCTTTTTAGCACTGATACAAAGTCAAGCAACTTGCTATGCTTGCCAGCACTGAACAATCAAAGGGGCGGGCACGCTGGCAACATATCTAAGGTACATGCTTGCAACATACTTGGCGGACATATTATCTGCGTTTTAACACATGGCTGTGGAAGTCTAAAGGGAGTAGCCAACGGGGACAAGGGTTATTTGGTGGCTAGCTCCACAAATGGTCAAGGGCATAATCCAATCTCAGTTCTGGGAGCTGGACCACAATCTTCATTGCAGGTGAGTCACAGAGTCATAGAGATGTACAGCATGGAAACAGACCCTTCGGTCCAACTCATCCATGCCGACCAGATATCCCAGCTTAATCTAATCCCATTTGCCAGCACCTGGCCCATATCCCTCCAAACCCTTCCTATTCATATACCCATCCAGGTGCCTTTAAATGTTGCAATTATGCCAACCTCCACCACTTCCTTTGCCAGCTCATTCCATACATGTACCACCCTTTGCATGAAAAAGTTGCCCCTTACGTCTCTTTTATATCTTTCCCCTCTCACCCTAAACCTATGCCCTCTAGTGCTAGATTCCCCACCCCAGGGAAAAGTCTTTGCTATTTATCGTATTCATGCCCCTCATGATTTTGTAAATCTCTATAAGGTCACCCCTCAGCATCCGACACTCCTGGAAAAACAGCCCTAGCCTATTCAACCTCTCCCGACAGCTCAAATCATCCAACCCTGGCAGCATCCTTGTAAATCTTTTCCGAACCCTTTCACGTTTCACAACATCCTTTGATAGGAAGGAGAATAGAATTGCATGCAATATTCCGAAAGTGGCCTAATCAATGTCTTGTACAGCCACAACATGACTTTGCAACCCCCCGTCAATACTCTGAGCAATAAGGGAAAGCATAGCAAACACCTTCTTCACTATCCTATCTACCTGTGACATTACTTTCAAAGAACTATGAATCTGCACTCCAATGTCTCTTTGTTCAGCATCACTCCCGAGGACCTTACCAGTAAGTGTATAAGTCCCCTGCTAAGATTTGCTTTCCCAAAATGCAGCATCTCGCATTTATCTGCCACTCCTCAGCCCATTGGCCCATCCGATCAAGATCCTGTTGTAATTTGAGGTAACCTTCTTCGCTGTCCACTACACCCCAATTTCGGTGTCATCTGCAAACTTACTAACTGTACCTCTTATGCTCACATCCAAATCATTTATATAAATGATGAAAAGTAGAGGGCCCAGCACTGATCCTTGTGGCACTCCACTGGTCACAGGCCTCCAGTCTGAAAAACAACTCTCCACCACCACCCTCTGTCTTCTATCTTTGAGCCAGTTCTGTGTCCAAATGGTTAGTTCTCCCTGTATTCCGTGAGATCTAACCTGCTAATCAGTCTCCCATGGGGAACCCTGTCAAACACCATACTGAAGTCCACATAGATCGTATCTACCACTCTGCCTTCATCAATCTTCTTTGTTACTTCTTCAAAAACCTCAGTCAATTTTGGGGACATGATTTCCCATGCACAAAGCCATGTTGACTATTCCTAATCAGTCCTTACCTTTCCAAATACATGTACATCCTGTCGCTCAGGATTCCCTCCAACAACTTGAACATCACCAACATCAGGCTCACTGGTCTATAGTTCCCTGGCTAGTCCTTACCTTTCTTAAATAGGTGCACCACATTAGCCAACCTCTAGTCTTGTGGCACCTCACCTGTGACTATCGATGATATAAATATCTCAGCAAAGGTTCCAGCAATCACGTCCTTAGCTTCTCACAGAGTTTTAGGGCTCACCTGATCAGGTCCTGGGGATTTATCCACTTTTATGTGTTTCAAGTCATCTAGCACTTCCTCCTCTGTAATATGGTCATTTTTCAAGATGCCACCATCTTTTTTCCTACATTCTATATCTTCCATATCCTTTTCCACAGTAATCACTGATGCAAAATATTCATTTAGTATCTCTTCCATCTCCCTCGGCTCCACACAAAGGCTGCCTTGCTGGTCTTTGAGGGGCCCTATTCTCTCCCTGGTTACCCTTTTGTCCTTAATGTATTTGTACGAACCCTTTGGATTCTCCTTAACTGAATTTATCAAAGGCATCTCATGTCCCCTTTTTTCCCTCTTGATTTCCTTCTTAAGTTTACTCCTACTGTTTTTATACTCTTCTAAGGATTCACTCGATCTATCCTATCTATACCTTACATATGCTTTCTTCTTTTTCTTAACCAAACCCTCAATTTCTTTAGTCATCCAGCATTCCCTATACCTACCAGCCTTCCCTTTCACCCTGACAGGAATGTACTTTTTCTGGATTCTTGTTATCTCATTTCTGAAGGCTTCCCATTTTCCAGTTGTCCCTTTACCTGTGAAAATCAGCCCCCAGTCAGCTTACGAAAGCTCTTGCCTAATACCATCAAATTTGACCTTCCTCCAACTTAGAACTTCAACTTTTAAATTTGGTCTATCCTTTTCCATCACTATTTTAAAACTAGTAGAACTATAGTCATGAATTCCAAAGTGCTCCCCCACTGACACCTCAGTCACCTGCCCTGCCTTATTTCCCAAGAGTAGGTCAAGTTTTGCACCTTCTCTAGTAGGTAATCCACGTACTGAATCAGAAAATTGGTTTGTACATACTTAACAAATTCCTCCCCTTCTAAACCCTTAACACTATGGCAGTCCCAGTCTATGTTTGGAAAGTTAAATTCCCCTACCATAACCACCCTATTACTCTTACAGATAGCAGATCGCTTTACAAATTTGTTTATCAATGTCCTGCTGACCATTGTGAGGGGGTGGGGGAAGCTATAATACAATCCCAATAAGGTGATGATCCCTTTCATATTTCTCAGTTGCACTACTTAACTTTCCTGGATGCATTTCTGGGAATATCCTCCCTTAGTTCAGCTGTAATGCTATCCCTTATCAAAAACGCCACTCCCCCTCCTGTCTTGTCTCCCTTTCTGCCGTTCCCATAGCATTTGTATCCTGGAACATTAAGCTGCCAGTCCTGTCCATCCCTGAGCCATATTTCTGTAATTGCTATGATAGCCCAGTCCCATGTTCCTAACCATGCCGTGGGTTCATCAGCCTTCCCTGTTAAGACTGTTGCATTGAAATAAATGCAGTTTAATTTATCAGTCCTACCTTGCTCTCTGCTTTGTCCTGCCTGCCCTGACTGTTTGACTCGCTTCTCTTCTCAACTGTACAAGTCTCAGATTGATCTCTTTCCTCACCATCTCGCTGAGTGCAAGAAATCCAAGGAGTGCTGACAATTAAGTCAGCAAGCTGCAAAGAACTCAGGCGGGGACTGAACCCTCATCACTCAGGAATGACGGTGAAGTACCGCAGTGAGTGAGTCAGAAAACAGAGGGCAGGAAGGCTGCATGTCAAAGTGAGAGTGGGCAGACTGTGAATAGGACAGCCGGGAATGTCAGTGGAAATACTTTTGGATATCTGCAATGCACCCCTGGAGAACTCTCCTTAAGAGATCCCTGGCTTTGACTGACTAAATGGAAAATGCTTAGTTGGGAAGGCACCAAACACATGGACAGAATGTATAGACGTGACAATAAAGGATATTCTACACTATACTAAGTGAAGATATGGAGATGCTGGTGTAGGACTTGGGTGGACAAAGTTAAAAATCACACAACACCAGGTTATCATCTAACAGGTTTATTTGGAAGCACTAGCTTTCAGAGCGCTGCTCCTTCATCAGGTAGTTGTGGAGCAGGACCATAAGACACAGAATTTATAGCAAAAGATTACAGTGTCATGCAACTGAAATGACATATTGAACAAACCTAGATTGTTGTTTAGTCTTTCACCTTTTAGAATGGGTTGCAGGTTTCGGTTCATTAATATGCATATCCCAGAATTCTTTTAAGTCACATTCTTGATTTAACGGAAGGTGTGTGAAAAAAAGGTGACATCTCAGCTCAGACAATGTATTAAATGTGTAAGGTTAGAGTCTGTCTGTATCCCCCAATGTTGAGTCAGACTGGTTCTGTTTCCAAAATGGAATTCATAAAATATTCCATGGATCGACTGCCTGCAGACTGTGCATTTTTGAGCAAAATAGAATGTATCTGCAAATATAATTCTGCACATACAAATTCACCATGTCTCATGCATGTGAGATAGAGAGAGAGAAAGCTGAAAACGTGTTGCTGGAAAAGCACAGCAGGTCAGGCAGCATCCAAGGAACAGAAGATTCGATGTTTCGGGCATAAGCCCTTCATTCCTGAAGAAGGGCTTATGCCCGAAACGTCGAATCTCCTGTTCCTTGGATGCTGCCTAACCTGCAGTGCTTTTCCAGCAACACATTTTCAGCTCTGATCTCCAGCATCTGCAGACCTCACTTTCTCCAGAGAGAGAGACAGAGAGAGAGAGCATGTACATAAGAGTGCGTGTGTGTAATATTTACATATTAATGAACCAAAATCTGCAACCCATTCTAAAAGATGAAAGACTTAACAACAATCTAGGTTTGTTCAATATATCATTCAGTTGCATGACACTGTAATCTTTTTTGCTATAAATTCTGTGTCTTATGGTCCTGCTCCACAACTACCTGATGAAGGAGCAGCACTCTGAAAGCTAGTGCTTCCAAATAAACCTGTTGGACTATTACCTGGTGTTGTGTGATTTTTAACTTTGTCCACCCCAATCCAACACCAGTTCCTCCACATACAGCTACCATCGACACCACTAACAGCTGGCATAAAGCGCAGAGTATCCCCAAGAAGATCATGCATATCGACACAGATATCAAATTTCTGCAGAAATGCAAGAACGCGGGAAAGATTCCAAAAGGATTATGGATCAAGGACCCACTCAAGTTGACCTACACTACAGACTACGCCAAAAGCCTTTGCAGCCACACCTCTTGCAAACTCCTCATACATCTCGTGCACCAAATCTACAGCAGGCACCATAACATTGAAATCAAGTTAGAGTCCACACCCTCAGTTTGTGCTCAAGATACCGCAGTACAGTTACATGATACTGCCAAGTAGGCAAGGTGATAGAACTGCACCACATGCATGCACACCAAGAACAATAAACTGGAGAAACTTGGCATCACCAGCAGTAGGAACCAAGCCCACCCTCGCACCACAGTTGAAAATGTTATCACAACAGGGGAATTGATCATACCCTTCAATTGGAAGAGATTGAAGTTCTCAGCCAAGGGCTTAATTTCTGCCCCACACCCAAAATGGACTCCACTGATGTTGTGGCAAACATGGAGGAATTAATTAGATGAATGAGACTCTGGGAATTCTTCCAAGATATCAGCAGCAAGCCCAATGAGACAACAGACAATTCGGAATAATCGTCAGAGAGATCCGTAGAGGAGCGACCAAAGAAGGACCTCTCCAAAGGCCCACTGCCCTGGGCTTGACATGTACGCTCAAACCATCAGGAAATGTGTAAATGCCAGATGCAGCAGCACCCACAAGGTAGAGCAAAACATCACCCAATCACAACGCAATACCAGCCATGCTCTCAAAACCAATCACAACATTGTTATCAAACCAGCTGATAAAGGAAGGAACCATTGTCATTCAGAATAGAATGGACTACTGCAAGAAAGTGTACCGACAATTGAACAATCAGAAACACCACAGGCAACTACCACAGCCGATCCAACCAAAGAACACATCCATGAGCTAAACACATTGATCAAGACTTTTAATCCAGTCCTTCAGAGTTCCCTATGCACTCTCATCCCACATACTTCTCGTGTAAAGGCCTTCCGAAGATACACAAAGCCAACACACCAGAACATTATATCTTATCAGACAATGGGACCCTATGTGAGAACCTCTCTGGCTATGTCAAAGACATCTTGAAACCCATTGTACCGGGGACCCCCAGCTTCTATTGTGACACTACAGATTTCTTACAGAAACTAAGCACCAATGGATTAGTTGAACTGGGAACATTCCTTGTCACAATGTACGTTTCAGCACTCTATACCAGCGTACCCCACAATGACGGCATCGCGGCAACTGTCTCAGTACTCAATACCAACAACTCTCCGAATACCATCCTACAACTCATCCACTTCATCCTCGATCAGTCCCTGCGGATTGGAGGGCGGCTAATGTTGTACCACTTTTTAAGAAATGTGGAAGAGAGAAAGCAGGAAATTATAGACCAGTTAGTCTGACCTCAGTGGTGGGAAAGATGCTGGAGTCTATTATAAAGGATGAAATTACGACACATCTGGATAGTAGTAACAGGATAGGTCAGAGTCAGCATGGATTTATGAAGGGGAAATCATGCTTGACTAACCTTCTGGAATTTTTTGAGGATGTAACTCTGAAGATGGACGAGGGAGATCCAGTAGATGTAGTGTACCTGGACTTTCAGAAAGCTTTTGATAAAGTCCCACATAGGAGGTTAGTGAGCAAAATTAGGGCGCATGGTATTGGGGGCAAAGTACTAACTTGGATTGAAAGTTGGTTGGCTGATAGGAAACAAAGAGTAGTGATAAAAGGCTCTATTTCTGAATGGCAGGCAGTGACCAGTAGGGTACCGCAGGGATCAGTGCTGGGACTGCAGCTTTTTACAATATAAAATAATGATATAGAAGATGGTGTTAGTAATAACATTAGCAAATTTGCTGATGATACTAAGCTGGGTGGCAGGGTGAAATGTGATGAGGATGTTAGGAGATTACAGGATGACCTGGACAGGTTAGGTGAGTGGTCAGATGCATGGCAGATGCAGTTTAATGTGAATAAATGTATGGTTATCCACTTTGGTGGCAAGAACAGGAAGGCAGATTACTACCTAAATGGAATCAATTTAGGTAAAGGGGCAGTACAAAGAGATCTGGGTGTTCTTGTACACCAGTAAATGAAGGTAAGCATGCAAGTACAGCAGGTAGTGAAGAAGGCTAATAGCATGCTGGCCTTCATAACAAGAGGGATTGAATATAGAAACAAAGCGGTTCTTCTGCAGCTGTGCAGGGCCCTGGTGAGACCACACCTGGAGTACTGAGTGGAGTTCTGGTCTCCAGATTTGAGGAAAGACATTCTGGCTATTGAGGGAATGTAGCGTAGGTTCATGAGGTCAATTCCTGAATGACAGGATTACCTTATGCTGAAAGACTGGAGCGACTGGGCTTGTATACTCTTGAGTTAGAAGACTGAGAGGGGATCTGATTGAGACATATAAGATTATTAAAGGATTGGACACTCTGGAGGCAGGAAACATGTTTCCGCTATGGGTGAGTGCCGAACCAGAGGACACAGTTTAAAAATACGGGGTACACCATTTAGGACAGAGATGGGGAGAAGCTTCTTCATCCAGAGAGTGGTGGCTGTGTGGAATGCTCTGCCCCAGAAGGCAGTGGAGGCCCAGTCTCTGGATTCATTTAAGAAAGAGTTGGATAGAGCTCTCAAGGATAGTGGAATCAAGGATTATGGAGATAAGGCAGGAACAAGATACTGATTAAGGATGATCAGCCATGATCATATTGAATGGTGGTGCAGGCTCGAAGGGCAGAATGGCCTACTCCTGCACCTATTGTCTATTGTCTATTGTCGACCACAACTTTTTGACTTTTGACAACTAGTTCTTCATCCAGGCACACAAAACAGCCATAGGGACCAAATTGCAATCCAATATGCCAACATTTTCACAGGTTTGAATAATACCTCTTCTCAATGCAGGACCTCCAACCAATACTATGCACCAGGTACATTGACGAGATTTCCTTCCTCTGGACTCACGTGAGGAGTCATAGAAACAATTACACAGTGATATCAATGGGTTTCATCCCACCATCAAACTCACCATGTACTACTCTTTAGTATCTGTCTCATTCTTGGACACATGCATCTCCATCAAGGATGTGCACCTCAGCACCTTACTCTACCACAAACCCATGGATAACCTCACGATGCTACACTTCTGTAGCTTCCACCCTAAACATATTAAAACAGCTACCCCTATGGACAAGCCCTACAATGCATAGGACCTGTTCAGATGAGAGGAAATGTGACGGACACCTGAAGGTGCTCAAGGACACCCTCATATGAATAGGGTACAATGCTCAACTCATCGATTGCCTGTTCTAACGTGCCACAGCGAGGAACTGTAATGACCTCCTCAGGAGACAGACACAGTTTGCAACTGATAGGATACCCTTTATTGCCCAGTACTTCCCAGGAACCAAAAACTACACCATGTTCTTTGCAGCCTGCAACACATTATCAATGAGGATGAGCACCTGACCAGTACCTTCCCCACACCTCCACTTTTCACCTTTAAACAGCCACCAAATCTTAAACAGATCATTGTTCATAGCAAACTGCCTGGCTTTCAGGACAACACCAACCACAATACCATACAACCCTGTTGTGGCAACCACTGCAACATGTGACATGGATACCATTATTACATGTGGGGACACTACCCACCGTGTATGCTGCAGGTACTCATGTGACTTGGCTAACATTATCCATCTCATACACTGAAGGCAAGGATGCCCCGAGGCAAGGTACATTGGCAAGACCAGGCTGACGCTACAACAACAGATGAATGGACATTGCGCAACAATCGCCAGGCAGGGGAGCTCCCCCCAAAAGGGGGACACTTCAGCAGTCACAGACATTTGGCCTTGGATCGTCGGGTGACCATCCTCCAAGGTGGACTTCGGGACAGGCAACAACATAAAGTGGCCGAGCAGAGACTGATAGCCAAGTCCAGTACCCATGAGGATGGCCTCAACTGGGACCTTGGATTCATGTCACACCACAGGTGACCCCACAACACTAAACACACACACACACACACACACACACACACACACACACACACACACACACACACACACACACACACACACACACACACACACACACACACACCCTCTCTCATACACATGCTCTCTCTCATCCTCACACACATACATGCCCCACACTCACACCCACGCGCACACCTCTCACAGGCTTATACTCCATCACACACAGTTGCCAAGCTTACACATGTGCAAACACACACACTCATGTGTACTCACACTCAGACGAACATACTCACATGCCCACCCCACTCTCTCTCTCCCTCTCTCTCATGCATGCGCACACACATATAAGTCTATGGGGTGAATTTGTATTTGCAGAATTATATTTGCAGATACTACAGCAGTCAATATAGGTCGTCAAACCATGGAATATTTTATAAATTCGACTTTGGAAATAGAACCAGTCTGACTCAAGATTGGGATATAGACAGACTCTAAACTCATATGGTTAATGTATTGTCTGAGCTGAGATGTCACCTTTGTTTTATAACACCTTAACTTATCTTGAGAATGTGGTTTAAAAGAAGTTCTGGGATTTACATATTAATGAACCGAAACCTGCAACCCATTCTAAAAGATGAAAGACTAAACAACAATCTAGGTTTATTTAATATATCATTTCGGTTGCATGACACTGTAATCTTTTGCTATACATTCTGTGTCTTATGGTCCTGCTCTACAACAACCTGATGAAGGAGCAGTGCTCCGAAAGCTAGTGGTTCCAAATAAACCAGATGGACTATACCCTGATGTTGTGTGATTCTAAGAGAAGGCAACACATCGGAGATAGTACACAAACATACACATGATCCTTCCACCTAATCCTTCATTCATTACCAGTCCAGTAAGTCAGGGAGTCTGAGGGTCATTCAATGCATATATCATCCATTTTGAAATGCACTGAACCAGAGTGCAAGCTAATCATCCTTTACCTTGTAAGTCTGTGTAAGGCACAAAGGAAAAATATCCACTGGTATACCAGAAAGAAAATGTGTTTTTTTGAAAGAATGCAAAGGGATCTTTAATATCTACCTGGTTCTTGGTCCCATGTACCATCTGAAAGATAACATACCTGATGTTAGTGTACTCCCTCTGTAATATACCAGAATGGCCTTCCAGGTTTGTCATTATCATTTCTGATGCTTATGTTTAAGTCGACTATTTCAACCTGTTTCACACATTGTGGATTTTGTGGTGGCTTGATACAACTGGGTGGCTCACTAGGCCATTTCAGAAGGTAGAGGACACATTACTGTTAGTCAGAAGTCATGTGTAGATCAAATCAGATAATGATGGCAGATCTCCTTTCCTAAAGAACACGAGTGGACCAGATTTTTTTAACAATGACCAACAATAGTTACATGCTCACCATTAGACTAGTCATAGAGTCATAGAGGTGTACAGCATGGAAACAGACCCTTCGGTCCAAACCGTCCATGCCGACCAGATATCCCAACCCAATCTAGTCCCACCTGACAGCACCCGGCCCATATCCCTCCAAACCCTTCCTATTCATATACCCATCTAAATGCCTCTTAATTGTTGCAATTGTACCAGCCTCCACCACTTCCTCTGGCAGTTCATTCCATAAACGTACTACTCTCTGTGTGAAAAAGTTGCCCCATAAATCTCTTTTATATCTTTCCCTTCTCACCCTAAACCTATGCCCTCTAGTTCTGGAATCCCCGACCCCAGGGATAAGACTTTGCCTATTTATCCTATCTATGCCCCTCATAATTTTGTAAACCTCTATAAGGTCACCCCTCAGCCTCCGACGCTGCAGGGAAAACAGCCCCAGCCTGCTCAGCCTCTCACTGTAGCTCAGATCCTCCAACCCTGGCAACATCCTTGTAAATCTTTTCTGAATCCTTTCAAGTTTCACGACATCTTTCTGATAGCAAGGAGACCAGAATTGCACGCAATATTCCAACAGTGACCTTACCAATGTCCTGTACAGCCGCAACATAACCTCCCAACTCTGACCAATAAAGGAAAGCATACCATACACCTTCTTCACTATCCTATCTACCTGCGACTCCACTTTCAAGGAGCTATGAACCTGCACTCCAAGGTCTCTTTGTTCAGCAACACTCCCTAGAACCTACCATTAAGTGTATAAGTCCTGCTAAGATTTGCTTTCCCAAAATGCAGCACCTCGCATTTATCTGAATTAAACTCCATCTGCCACTTCTCAGCCCATTGGCCCATCTGGTCAAGATCCTGTTGTAATCTGAGGTAACCCTCTTCGCTGTCCACTACACCTCCAATTTTGGTGTCATCTGCAAACTTACTAACTGTACCTCTTATGCTCGCATCCAAATCATTTATGTAACTGACAAAAAGTAGAGGGCCCAGCACTGATCGTTGTGGCAGATTCCCTACAGTGTGGCCCTTCAGCCCAACAAGTCCACACCAACCCTCCGAAGAGTAATCCACCCAGACCCATTTCCCTCTGACTAATGCCGCTAACGCTATAGGCAATTTAGCATGGCCAATTCACCTGACCTGCACATCTTTGGACTGTGGGAGGAAACTGGAGCACACCCTCACAGACACGGGAGAAATGTGCAAACTCCACAAACTCCATCCACACAGGCTGGAATTAAGCTTGGGTCCCTGGTGCTGTGAGGCACCAGTACTAACCAATGGCCACCTTGCGATTAGTGATTTTTGAGACGATTTGTAGCTCAGGTTGATAAACCTTCAAGCTCGTCTTTCATTTCAAATTTCTTCCATTGAAACAAAGTTTTGCCTTGTGTAATGATGATATTCAATTCCATGGAATCAAACCAATAGCCTGAGGTTTGAAGTCACTCATCCAATAACATTATTGCTACACAGCACCTCCCCAAATGGGGAAACTCATCAGAACTGAACACTGAACCTGCTCCTTCTTTGATTTGTAAAACCACATATGCTCTCAGTTAAACAACCACCCAGAGTATCATTGCCTAATAAGCAAGTTGGATTTTAAAATCTGCACAGCCTATAACCCAATGATATTCTTCACTACTTTCATAAACAAAACTGCCATTATGGGATTACTATATACCATGTAATGATATCAAGAATTGCAACATGCTGAAGTTTAATAAATTAATAGTAATAAGCACTTCACAATCAGGTGTAGTGCTCATAAATAGTGAGTGTTTTGTTAATAATCCAACAATAAAGACTTAATGCCTTAACCTCAAGAAGACAAACAATTGTAAATAACCATAATGAGGATTGATCTTATGGTACAGTGGTAGTATCCCCATCTTTGAGCTATGAGGCCTGGGTTCAAGTCCTTCCTTCCCAGGAGGTGTATCTGAGCAGATTGTTTAAAATAATTATAAATTCAGTGAAAGGTGATCAGCTAAACAAAATCACAGGAAAATATGACTTAAATTTAGGACTCTTGTAGCCTTGTGTTAGTGTTCCTACCTCTGCGCCAAGAGTCCCGGGTTCAAGTCTCACCTGCTCCAGAGGTCAAACAGGTTGATTAGAAATTATCTATAACTATAGTGAGTCTCATTGTCATGAGCAAAACTTACCAACTAGACTTCAGTATAAGTACTATGAAACAAAAGGGTGTAGATTGACGTTCACTGCATATCAAACTTTAATATAGAGTCGTAGCATGGAAACAGATGCCAACCAGATATCCTAAATAAATTTAGAACATAGAACATAGAACAATACAGCGCAGAACAGGCCTTTCAGCCCTCGATGTTGCACCGACCTGTGAACTATTCTCAGCTCGTCCCCCTACACAATCCCATCATTATCCATGTGCTTATCTAAGGATTGTTTAAATCTCCCTAATACTGCTGAGTTGACTACCTTAGCAGGTAGGGTATTCCACACCCTTACCACTCTCTGCGTAAAGAACCTGCCTCTATCACCCCCCAATTTGTAGTTATGCCCTCGTACAAGCTGACGTCATCATCCTAGGAAAAAGTATTTCACAGTCTACCCTATCTAATCCTCTGATCATCTTGTATGTCTCTATCAAATCCCCTCCTAGCCTTCTTCTTTCCAATGAGAACAGACCCAAGTCTCTCAGCCTTTCCTCATAAGACCTTCCCTCCAGACCAGGCAACATCCTGGTAAATCTCCTCTGCAGCTTTTCCAATGCTTCCACATCCTTCCTGTAATGGGGTGACCAGAACTGTACACAATATTCCAAGTGTGGCCACACCAGTGTTTTGTATAGTTGCAACATGATATTGCAGTTCCGGAACTCAATCCCTCTACCAATGAAACCTAACACACCGTTTGCCTTCTTCACAGCACTATCCATCTCGGTGGCAACTTTCAGGGATCTATGTACATGGACTCCAAGTTCCCTCTGCACATCCACACTACCAAGAATCTTTTCATTGACCAAGTACTCTGCCTTCCTGTTAGTCTTCCCACAGTGCTTCACCTCACATTTAGCTGCATTGAACTCCATTTGCCACCTCTCAGCCCAATTCTGCAGTTTATCCAAGTATCCCTGCAACCTATAACATTCTTCCAAACTGTCCACTACTCCACCGACTTTAGTGTCGTCTGCAAATTTACTAATCCATCCACCTATGCCTGTTTCTAAGTCATTTATAAAAATGACAAACAGCAGTGGTCCCAAAACAGATCCTTGTGGCACACCACTAGTAACGGGACTCCAGGCTGAATATTTTCCATCAACCACTTGCTGCCTTATTCCAGAAAGCCAGTTTCTAGTCCAAACTGCTAAATCATCCTCAATTCCATGCCTCTGCATTTTCTCCATCAGCCAACCATGTGGAACCTTATCAAAGGCTTTACTGAAGTCCATGTATACCACGTCATCTGCCCTACCCTCATCTACATGCTTGGTCACCTTCTCAAAAAACTCAATGAGGTTTGTGAGACATGACTTAACCTTGACGAAACCATGTTGACTATCTGAAATCAAATTGTTGCTTGCTAGATGATTATAAATCTTATCTCATATAATCCTTTCCAAAACCTTTCCTACAACAGAAGTAAGGCTCACTGGTCTATAATTACCTGGGTCGTCTCTGCTGCCATTCTTGAACAATGGCACAACATTTGCAAACCTCCAGTCCTCAGGTACTAAACCCGTAGACAATGACGACTCAAATATCAAAGCCAACGGCTCTGCTATCTCCTCCCTAGCTTCCCAGAGAATCCTCGGATAAATCCCATCTGGCCCAGGGGACTTGTCTACTTTCACTCCGTCTAGATTTGATAACACCTCTTCCTTACTAACCTCAATCCTTTCTAGTCTAATATCTCGTACCTCATTCTTCTCCTCTTCAATATTCTCCTTTTCCTGAGTGAACACCGATGAGAAATGTTCATTTAGCATCTCTCTGATCTTGACAGAGTTCACACTCAACTTCCCACTTCTGTCTTTCCTGGCACTATTCCTACCCTAACCATCCTTTTATTCCTCACATACCTATAGAAAGCTTTAAGGTTCTCCTTCATTCTATTTGCTAAAGACTACTCGTGTCCTCTCTTTGCTCTTCTTAGCTCTCTCTTTAAATCCTTCCTCGCTGATCTGTAACTCTACATCGCCTCATCTGAACCATCTTGCCTCATCAACACATAAGCCTCCGTCTTCTTCTTAACAAGAGATGCAATTTCTGTTGTAAACCACGGTTCCCTTACCTTATCACTTCCTCCCTGCCTGACAGGGACATACCTATCAAGGACACGCAATATCTGTTCCTTAAACCAGCTCCACATTTCGATTGTATGCATCCCCTTCATTTTACTAACCCATTCTATGCATCCTAAGTCTTGCCTAATCGCATTATAATTGCCCTTGCCCCATGATAACTCTTGACCTGTGGCATGTACCTATCCCTTACCATTACTAAACTAAACGTAACTAAATTATGGTCACTCTCTCCAAAGTGCTCACCTATAACTAAATCAAACACCTGGCCTGGTTCATTACCAAGCACCAGATCCAGGGTGGCCCCCTCCCCTCTTGTCGGCCCTTCGACATACTGTGTCAGGAAAGCCTCCTGTACACATTGGACAAAAACTGATCCATCCGACGTACTAGAGCTATAACATTTCCAGTCAATGTTGGGGAAGTTAAAGTCCCTCATAATGACCACCCTGTTCCTCTCACTCCTACTCAGAATAATTTTGCTAATCTTCTCTTCCACCTCCCTGGAACTCTGCGGAGGCCTATAAAAAACTCCAAGCTGTGCGACCTCTCCTCTCCTGTTTCTAACCTCAGCCCACACTACCTCAGTAGACAGGTCTTCATCAAAAGTTCTCTCAGCCACTGTTATACTATCCTTGACTAACAAGGCCATGCCTCCCCTCTTTTACCACCTTGCCTGTTTTAATGAAAGATCTAAACCCTGGAACCTGCAACATCTATTCTTCATCCTGCTCTATCCATGTCTCTGAAATGGCCACAATATCGAAGTCCCAGCTACCTATCCATGCTGCAAGCTCACCTACTTTATTTCAATATTTCTGGCATTGAAGTAGACACATTTCAAACCAGTTTGCTGACTGCCAGCCCATTCCTGTGACCGTGAAATCTTGTCTCTGTCGTTCCTACTGTCATCCTCCTGGGCACTGTAACTACACCTCTGATTCCCATCCCCCAGCTGAGCTAGTTTAAACCCACCCAAATGGCACCAGCAAATTTCCCACCCAGGATATTAGTACCCCTCTGTTTCAAGTGAAGACCGTCCTGTTGTACAAGTCCCACTTTCCCCAAAATCAGCCCCAATTATCCAAAAACCTGAAACCCTCCCTCCTGGACCATCCTTGCTGCCATGTGTTCTGCTGATATCTCTCCATATTCCTTGCATCGCTATCACATGGCACGGGTAACAAGCCAGAGATAACAACTCTGTTTGTTCTAGCTCTTAGCTTCCACCCTAGCACCCTGAAATCCTGCCTTACATCCCTATTCCTCTTTCTACCTATGTCGTTGGTACCTACATGGACAATGACTTGAGGCTGGTCACCCTCCCCCTTTAGGACCCGAAAGATACGATCCAAGACGTCATGGACACTGGCACCTGGGAGGCAACACACCAACCGTGAGTCTTGTTTGTTCCAACAAACCTTCTATCTTAAGTCTCTAACTATTGAGTCCCCAATGACTAACACTCTCCTCCTTTCCCTCCTTCCCTTCTGTGCAACAGAGACAGGCTCTGTGCCAGAGACCTGGCCCCTACTACTTGCCCCTGGTAAGTCATCCCCTCAACAGTATCCAAAACGGTATACATGTTTTTTAGGGGTACGATACAGGGGATCCCTCCACTGACAGTTTTTCCCCAGTCACCCAGCTTTCTTCTTGCCTAGAAGTTACTACTTCCCTGTAACTCCTATCTATCACAGCCTCTGCCTCCCGAATGATCCAAAGTTCACCCAGAAAACACTGACTTATAGAGCAGGATGGAAATAAAAATAAGAAGTCCCTCCTTTCCCAGAAACCTCTGCTCTCTGACTTCAAACTAAAAACAACAAATCAGTGACTCACCGCTCCCAGCATGCCCCTGGTGCAAGCTCCCGCCCTTCGAGTTGCTTGTGTTGCTGAAAAACAGAAACAGAAATTTAGTCCCATTTGCCAGCACTTGGCCCATATCCCTCTAAGCCCTTCCTATTCATATACCCAACCAGATGCTTCTTAAATGTTGCAATTGTACCAGCCTCCACCGCTTCCTCTGACAGCTCAATCAACACTCACCACCTTCTGCGTGAAAAAATTGTCCCCGAGATCCCTTTTATATCTTTCTCCTCTCACCCTAAAACTATGTCCTCTCGTTCTGAACTCTCCCACCCCAAGGAAAAAACCGTGTCTATTTATTAATTTATCTATTTATTTACCCTATCCATGCCCCTCCTGTAAAGTCACCCCTCAGCCTCTGACACTCCAGGGAAAACAGCCCAAGCCTATTCAGCCTCTCCGTGCAGCAGAAACCCTCAAACCCTGCAACATCCTTGTAAATCTCTTCTGAACCCATTGAAGTTTCACAACATCCTTCCTATAGGAGGAAAGCCAGAATAGCACACGATATTCCAAAAGCACCCCAATCAATATCCTGTACACTCGCGACATGACCTCCCGACTCCTATACTCAATGCTCTGGCCAATAAAGGAAAACATACCAAACGTCTTCTTCGCTATAGTGAAAGTTGGTACGACAGATACTGGAGATTAGAGTCAAGAGTAGAGTGATGCTGAAAAAGCACAGCAGGTCAGGCAGTATCCAAGGACAAGGAAAATTGACATTTTGGACAAAATTCCTTCATCAAGAATTTGGCTGGGAGCCTTAGGGGTGGAGAGTTTAAAGGGAGTGGGGGGTGTGGGCTGGAGGTGGGGGTGCTGGGGGGAAGATAGCATTAGCTATATGGAGGTCATAGAGTCATGGAGTCATAGAGATATATAGCATGGAAACAGACCCTTCAGTCCAACTCGTCCATGCCGACCAGATATCCCAACCCAATCTAGTCCCACCTGCCAGCATCCGGCCCATATCCCTCCAAACCCTTCCTATTCATATACCCATCCAAATGCCTCTTAAATGTTGCAATTGTACCAGCCTCCACCATTTCGTCTGGCAGCTCATTCTATACACTTACCACCCTCTGTGTGAAAAAGTTGCTCTGTAAGTCTCTTTTATATCTTTCCCTTCTCACCCTAAACCTATGCCCTCTAGTTCTGGACTCCCTGACCCCAGGGAAAAGACTTTGCCTATTTACCCTATCCATGCCCCTCATAATTTTGTCAATCTCTATAAGGTCACTCCTCAGCCTCCGACGCTCCAGGGAAAACAGCACCAGCCTGTTCAGCCTCTCCCAATAGCTTAAATCCGCCAACCCTGTCAACATCCTTGTAAATCTTTTCTGCATCCTTTCAAGTTTCACAATATGGGCAGCACGGTGGCAGAGTGGTTAGCACTGCCGCCTCACAGCGTCAGAGACCCGGGTTCAATTCCCGCCTCAGGCGACTGACTGTGTGGAGTTTGCACGTTTTCCCCATGGGTTTCCTCCGGGTGCTCTGGTTTCCTCCCACAGTCCAAAGATGTGCGGGTCAGGTGAATTGGCCATGCTAAATTGCCCGTAGTGTTAGGTAAGGGGTAAATGTAGGGGCATGGGTGGTTGCGCTTTGGCGGGTCAGTGTGGACTTGGGCCGAAGGGCCTGTTTCCACACTGTAAGTAATCTAATCTAATATCTTTCCGATAGGAAGGAGACCAGAATTGCATGCAATATTCCAACAGTGGCCTAACCAGTGTCCTATACAGCCGCAACATGACCTCCCAACACCTGGACTCAATACTCTAACCAATAAAGGAAAGCATACCAAACGCCTTCTTCACTATCGTATTTACCTGTGACTCCACTTTCAAGGAGCTATGAACCTGCACTCCAAGGTCTCTTTGTTCAGCAACACTCCCTAGGACCTTACCATTAAGTGTTTAAGTACTGCTAAGATTTGCTTTCCCAAAATGCAGCACCTCGCATTTATCTGAATTAAACTCCATCTGCCACTTCTCAGCCCATTGGCCCATCTGGTCAAGATCCTGTTGTAATCTGAGGTAACCCTCTTCGCTGTCCATTACACCTCCAATTTTGATGTCATCTGCAAACTTACTAACTGTATCTCTTATGCTCGCATCCAAATCATTTATGTAAATGACAAAAAATAGAGGATCCGGCACTGATGCTTGTGGCACTCCACTGGTCACAGGCCTCCAGTCTGAAAAAGAACCCTCCACCACCACCCTCTGTCTTCGACCTTTAAGCCAGTTCTGTATCCAAATGGCTAGTTCTCCCTGTACTCCATGAGATCTAACCTTGCTAACCAGTCTCCCATGAGGAACCTTGTCTAACACCTTATTGAAGTCCATATAGATCACATCTACTGTTCTGCCCTCATCAATCCTCTTTGTTACTTCTTCAAAAAACTCAATCAAGTTTGTGAGACATGATATCCCACACACAAAGCCATGTTGACTATCCCGAATCAGTCCGTGCATTCCCAAATACATGTCTATCGTTTCCCTCAGGATTCCCTCCAACAACTTGCCCACCACTGACATCAGGCTCACTGGTCTATAATTCCCTGGCTTGTCCTTACCACCCTTCTTAAACAGTGGCACTACGTTTGCCAACCTCCAGTCTTCCAACACCACACCTGTGACTATCGATGATATAAATATCTCAGCAAGAGGCCCAGCAATCACTTCTCAAGCTTCCCACAGAGTCCTAGGGTACACCTGGTCAGGTCCTGGGGATTTATCCACCTTTACCCGTTTCAAAACATCCAGCACTTCCTCCTCTGTAATCTGGACATTTCACAAGATGTCACCATCTATTTCCCGAGCGTCTATATCTTCCATATCCTTTTCCTCAATTCCTTTAGTCATCCAGCATTCCCTATACCTGCCAGCCTTCCCTTTCACCCTGACAGGAATATACTTTCTCTGGATTTATCTCATTTCTGAAGGCTTCCCATTTTCCAGCCGTCCCTTTACCTGCGAACATTTGCCCCCAATCAGCTTTCGAAAGTTCTTGCCTGATGCCATCAAAATTGGTCTTTCTCCAATTTAGAACTTCAACTTTCAGATGTGTTCTATCCTTTTCCATCACTATTTTAAAACGGATAGAATTATGGTCGCTGGCCCCAAAGTGCTCCCCCACTGACACCTCAGTCCCCTGCCCTGCCTTATTTCCAAAGAGTAGGTCATGTTTTGCACCTTCTCTACTAGTTACATCCACATACTGAATCAAAAAATTGTCTTGAACACACTTAACGAATTCCTCTCCATCTAAACCCTTAACATTATGGCAGTCCCAGTTATGTTTGGAAAGTTAAAATCCCCTACCATAACCACGTTATTTTTCTTACAGATAGCTGAGATCTCCTTACAAGTTTGTTTCTCAATTTCCCTCTGACTATTAGGGGCCTATAATACAATTCCAATAAGGTTATCATCCCTTTCTTATTTCTCAGTTCCACCCAAATAACTTCCCTGGATGTATTTCTGGGAATATCTCCCTCAGCACAGCTGTAATGCTATCCCTTATCAAAAATGCCACTCCACCTCCTCTCTTGCCTCCCTTCCTATCCTTCCTGTAGCATTTGTATCCTGGAACATTAAGCTGCCAGTCCTGCCCATCCCTGAGCCAGGTTTCTGTAATTGCTATGATATCCCAGTCCCATGTTCCTAACCATGCCCTGAGTTCATCTGCCTTCCCTGTTAGGCCTCTTACATTGAAATAACTGCAGTTTAATTTATTAGTCCTACCTTGTGCCTGCCTGCCGTGACTGTTTGACTCGCTTCTGTTCTCAACTGTACCAGTCTCAGATTGATCTCTTTCCTCATTATCTCCATGGGTCCTACCCCCCCCACCTTACTAGTTTAAATCCTCCTGAGCGGCTTCAGCAAATTTCCCTGCCAGTATATTAGTCCCCTTCCAATTTAGGTGCAATCCATCCTTCTTGTACAGGTCACTCCTACCCCAAAAGAGATTTCAATGATCCAAAAATGTGAATCCTTCTCCCATAAACCAGTTCCTCAGCCATGCATTCATCTGCTCTATCTTCTCATTCCTGCCCTCACTAGCTCATAGCACTAGCTCGTAGCACTGGGAGAAATCCAGATATTGCTACTTTTGAGGACCTCCTTTTTAAATTTCTGCCTAACTCTCTGTAATCTCCCTTCAGAATCTCAACCTTGTCCCTTCTTGTGTCATTGGTTCCAATGTGAACAATGACCTCCTGCAGGCCCATCTTCCCCGTGAGAACATTCTGCACCCTCTCTGAGACATCCTTGATCCTGGCACCAAGGAAGCAACACACCATTCTGTTTTTCCACTGTTGGTCACAGAAATGTCTGTCTGTATTTTGGACTAGAGAATCGTCAAACACAATTGATCTCTTGGAACCCAATGTACCCCTCGTTGCATTTGAGCCAGTCTCAATACCAGAAACTTGACTGTTCATGCTACTTTCCCTGAGGGTGAAGGTGATAGATTGGAGAGGAGGGTGGAGCGGATAGGTGGGAAGGAAAATTGACAGGTGGGACAGGTCATGAGGATGGTACTGAGCTGGAAGGTTGCAACTGCATTAAGGTGGGGGGAGGGGAAATGAGGGAGCTGGTGAAGTCCACGTGAAGTTCATGGCATCAATGTGGATTTCACCAGCTTCCTCAGTTCCCCTCATCCCACCTTAACGCAGTTGCAACCTTCCTGCTCAGCACCATTTACATGACCTGTTCCACTTGTCAATCTTCCAGTCCACCTATTATCTCCATCCTCCCCTCCAACCTATTGCCTTCACCTCAACCTCCATCCACCTATTGCACCCTCACCTACCTTACCCCCAGCCCGACCCCCCTCCCATTTCTCTCTACTCCCGAGACTCCCAGCCTTCCTCACTATTCTATCTACCTGCGATTCCACTTTCAAGGAGCTATGACCCTGCACTCCAAGGTCTCTTTGTTCAGCAACACTCCCCAGGACCTTACCATTAAGCAAGTCCTGCCCTGATTTGCTTTTCCAAAATGCAGCACCTTACATTTATGTAAACTAAACTCCAGCTGCCATTCCTCAGACCATTGACCGACCTGATCAAGATCCATCTTTTGCATCTTTGCAGCAGTTATGCAAAGGTAATGAAGAGCGACTCTGCAATATCTGTTATTACCAACCATCATCCAGAGAATATGTGTTAAATATGATAATGCTGAAACCTGGTCAAATCATCCATGGGAGACTTTTGTAGACAAATTATACAGTTACCATTGACATGAAAATGAGAGTTCTAGTTATTTTAGTTTTACATTTTGTTTTGGCCTGTGTGTTCCTTTCTGTACCTTCCACTGGTTCTGAGTCATACACTCTAAAATGTCATCCAGCATCATTTTCAAAGGAAAAGATTTTAGAGCAGAATTGAAATTCATCAATGTTCGTCATATTGGCACAGTCATTATAAACTGATGCATTATTAAATATCTGCGGGGCAAACATGCAGTAACTCAGACAAGACTAATGATACAAGTATTATTGATATTCAGTTGGAAATTTCATTATTGGCCACTTTGATATTTTTCATGTGTCAAGAATGCTATTTAAAATGGCAATGCTGGACTTAAAGATATAAGACAATTTGTTGTCTAATTCTATTGAAAAAAAACATTTTCCAAGACATGCATTGCAGTTTAGGAGTGAAAGCATTTCATGTCATTTTTAAATCTTTCTGCTTTCATTTTTTTGTTATGTTTCTCATTTAGTTGCATCCCCTTCAGTCATTATAGGATAAGCTTACTTGGCAGTTCCACTTCAGGGCTTATGTCATTTTCACGTAACTCTGACAACAACCACTTATTGTGACCTTTTTATTAAATAACAATTTTTGTCATGTTCTGCATTAATATTCTTGTATTAACTCAGATACTATGCAATTTCAAAGTCTCATCAGCAGTTCACCATGAAGGGCTTGCCTTCTCAACTTTGCTCCTTGTCTGAGATGTACTGACCCTGAGGTAAAACCTACCATCAGTCATATCTATCTTTCTGTTTCTCTCTCAAATGTGAAAGCAGCCCTGTGGCTCCCTGGGACTATGGTAACTTTACCTTCACTAATGGGATCAACAGTCTACCTCATTCAAGGTACAAACCAGGTATCTTCTTGTTCTCCCATTGTATTTCAGCATTGCACATACATTGTATTGTTATCATGTGGAGATTTTCTTAAAAGACACATTTATTTCAGCTTTCGGTGCTCAAAATCTTGGTAACCTCCAAAGTCGGTTCCATTCACTGACAGCTAACCAGATGTGATTAATGCATCTGATAAGTGAGTCACTGCAGCATGTGTCAATAATTTTCTAAAAATATTTGGCTTTGAATATCTACTGCTCTTGTTAAATCAATTATAATATAACACCTATAGGTCACTTATCCATTAGCCATTCCAACACTTTTTTCTGAGATGAATGAATATGAATTATACTATTCTGCACTTATTATGTTTTCTTTCTGTTGTGAAAGAGACAGGAAATAATTGCAATCATTTATTTTTACTGATCTTTACTTTGAATCAGATGGTAGGGTCCTGCTGCTCATAGATTTTTTAAAAAATTTACCTCATGTGGGTGTAATGAAGGTTTGTGTTGTCTGAATTGGGAAAGCTGTGTCAAATATCTGGGTGACATTCACATTTAAAAAGTGAATTCCAGCAATTTGGTCCCCATTAAAATACTCATTTACATTCCATAATGGCGCAGTGCCAGTTAAATGTTGTAATCTCATGAGTTTATTACCCAAAAAAAAATATTTAAATGTTCTATCGACTGTCATTTTGGAGCAAAGTTTAGCAATTAACCTCGACCGGAGATTCCAAGGAAGGGAGATTTTGTATTCTGATAACATCCAAAATTAATTCAGTGTCCAGAACAAGTACAGTGTAAGGGCTATAATGTTTCACCCATTAATGTTATCTTTTAAATAAAAGCTTGTTATTTAGGTTTTAGCGGTACATCGCAGGCTAGACTGAAACAGCAATGGTTTTCAGCATTGTTTGCCTCCCTATAACATCAGCAGAATTTGACTGTACATGCTAAAGATACATATTACTGGTTTTAGCAGGGATTAGTGTTCTTTTTTTGAGTATGCATTGTGGGAAAATGTTAAGTGAAATGACAAACTCTTACAAAAGCTAAGGTGAGCTGACCTGTATCAAGACTGATTGTCTGTTAACCCCTAAAGGATATGACAGAGTGGAACATTAAAGATCTAAGCATTGTGGTTCGTGGTAGAATTTGTGACAGAATTGAATCCCGCTCCATCAAGTATACTTCGGTCAAGCAATGTGACAGATTTCTGGCTAGGCAGCAAGTTTCCAGTTAAGGAGGATTGTTGCTTGTTAAGCATCTTATCAATGGCCCAACTCGTCTAATTAATATACAGCTTTCATAAAGATTTTCAAGGATGTTGCCAGGGTTGGAAGGTTTGAGCTACAGGGAGAGGCTGAATAGGCTGGGGCTGTTTTCCCTGGAAAGTTGGAGTCTGAGGGATGACCTTGTAGAGGTTTATAGGTTTATAAAATCATGAGGGGCAAGGATAGGGTAAATAGGCAAGGTCTTTTCCATGCAGTGGGGGAGTCCAAAATTGGAGGGCATAGGTTTAGGGTGAGATGTGAAAGATTTAAAAGAGATCGAAGGGGCAACCGTTTCATGCAGAGTGTGAAGTTTGTATGGAATGAGCTGCCAAAAGAAGTGGTGTAGGCTGCACAATTATAGCATTTAAAAGGCATCTGGATGGTTATATGAATAGGGAGAGTTTAGAGGGATATGGACCAAGTGTTGGCAAATGAAATTACATTAATTTAGGATATCTGGGCAATCCAAGATGGAGTATGGGAAAAATTTCTGGCTGTAACAGCTGCTCCTTTCTTGAGGTATTTTAGGTGCTGGCAGTGATTTCCTCAACAGCAATTACTGTTTTATATGCCGTTGCATTGTTTTGGAAATTTGGGAAAAAAAAGTCAAAGCCACAGCAGTTTTAAAAGGGAGGAGAACAGACAAAGGAAGCACATGGTGAGGTCATTGCAGGAGAATGAGAGAGAGAGAGAGAACCTGCACAGTTACTGCCTTTGCTGTTTGAATTTATGTATCGTTGGACATCAGAGTGTATCTGGGAAAATTAGCAAACAGTGAAATTCACAACTGATCTCGCAGGAACTGTTGGGCGAAGTTCACAGCACAGAATCAGATAAGTTCATCATTGTTTTTAAGTGTTGCCTACAGACAATCTGCAGTAGTGCGTAGAGTGGGTTCTTTCTTGATTATATATTTTTGGAGATATGTCTCTTGATTAAATGTAAACTATCAGCCATAACTATTAATTTAACCTGGGGCAGTGTTTGTAGAGGAATAATGTTAATTTCTGGGTCTATAGATTGTGAAGGAGCAAAAATGGCCTTTAATAGAATGATATGTACTTCTTGTCAGATGTGGGAGTTTAAAGAGAGTTTAAGGATTACTGCGGATTATATCTGCCATAAATACTATTGGCTATGAATCTTATCAGATTAAATGGATCAGTTGGAGAGACAGTTAGAAGCGATGAGGAATTTGCAGTAACAACAATATGTGATGGATGGCAGCTATAGGAAGGGGCAAAGTATCAGATACAGTCACATAGATGGGTTAACTCCAAGAAGGGTAAGAAAGGTAGGCACCTAGTACAAGAGTCTTTTGTGGATATACCCATTTCAAACAGGTATGATGTTTTGGAAAATGTAGGGGGTGACAGATTCTCAGGGGAACATAGCATGAACAGCCAAGTTTCTGGTATGGAGACTGGCCCTAATGCAATGAGGGGTACGTAGGGTTCCAAGAGATCAATTGTGTGAGGCATTTCTCGAGTCCAAGGTATAGACAGATTTTTCTGTGGCCAGCAGCGAAAACGCATAATGGTGTGTTGCTTCCCTGGTTCAGGATCAAGGGGTCTCAGAGAAGGTGCTGAGTGTTCTCATGGGGGAGGGGGCCAGCAAGAGGTCATTGTCCACATTGGAACCAACGACATAGGAAGGGAAAAGGTTGAGATTCTGAAGGGAGATTACCGGGAGTTAGGCAGAAATTTAAAAAGGAGGTCCTTGAGAGTAGTAATACCTGGCTTTCTCCCAGTGCTACGAGCTAGTGAGGGCAGGAATAGGAGGATACAGTAGATGAATGCATAGCTGAGGAGCTGGTGTATGGAAGAAGGATTCACATTTTTGGATCATTGGAATCTCTTTTGGGGGAGACGTGACCTGTACAAGAAGGACGGATTGCACCTAAATTGGAAGGGGACTAATATACTGGCAGGGTAATTTGCTAGAACTGCTCGGGAGGATTTAAACTAATAAGGTGGGGAGTTGGGGGGGGGAGGTGGGGGGAGGTGGGGGAGGAGGGCTGGTGGTGGAACCCAGGGAGACAGTGAGGAAAGAGATGGATCTGAGATGGGTACAGCTGAGAACAGAAGCAAGTCAAATGGTCAGGGCTGGCAGGGATAAGGTAGGTCTAGTAAATTTAACTACATTTATTTCAATGCAAGAGGCCTAACAGGGAAGGCAGATGAACTCAGGGCATGGTTAGGAACATGGGACTGGGATATCATAGCAATTACAGAAACCTGGCTCAGGGATGGGCAGGACTGGCTACAGGAAGGGTACAAGAGGGAGGCAAGATAGTAGGGGGAGTGGAAGTTTTGATACATTACAGCATTACAGCTGTGCTGAGGGAGATATTCCTGGAAATACATCCAAGGAAGTTATTTGGTTGGAACTGAGAAATAAGAAAGGGATGATAACCTTATTGGGTTTGTATTATAGACCCCCTCATAGTCAGAGGGAAATTGAGAAACAAACTTGTGAGGAGATCTCAGCTATCTGTAAGAATAATAGGGTGGTTATGGTGGGGGATTTTAACTTTCCAAACATGGACTGGGACTGCCATAGTGTTAAGGGTTTAGATGGAGAGGAATTTGTTAAGTGTGTACAAGACAATTTTTTGATTCAGTATGTGATGTGCCTACCAGAGAAGGTGCAAAACTTGACCTACTCTTTGGAAATAAGGCAGGGCAGGGGACTAAGGTGTCGTGGGGGAGCACTTTGGAGCCAGCAACCATAATTCTGTTAGATTTTAAAAAATGATGGAAAAGGATAGACCAGATCTAAAAATTGAAGTTCTAAATTGGAGAAAGGCCAATTTTGATGGTATTAGGCAAGAACTTTCAAAAGCTGATTGGGGGCAGATGTTTGTAGGTAAAGGGACGGCTGGAAAATGGGAAACCTTCAGAAATGACATAACAAGAATCCAGAGAAAGTATATTCCTGTCAGGGTGAAAGGGAAGGCTGGTAGGTATAGGGAATGCTGGATGACTAAAGGAATTGAGGGTTTGGTTAAGAAAAAGAAGGAAGCATATGTCAGGTATAGACAGGATAGATCGAGTGAATCCTTAGAAGAGTATAAAGGCAGGAGGAGTATATTTAATAGAGAAATCAGGAGGGCAAAAAGGGGACATGAGATAGCTTTGGCAAATAGAATTAAGGAGAATCCAAAAGGTTTTTACAAATACATTAAGAACAAAAGGGTAACTAGGGAGAGAATAGGGCCCCTCAAAGATCAGCAAGAAAATGGGGGAGATACTAAATGAGTATTTTGCATCAGTATTTACTGTGGAAAAGGATATAGAAGATATAGACTCTCGGGAAATAGATAGTGACATCTTGCAAAATGTCCAAATTACAGAGGAGGAAGTGCTGGATGTCTTGAAATGCATAAAGGCAGATAAATCCCCAGGACCTGGTCAGGTTTGCCCTAGAACTCTATAAGAAGCTAGAGAAGTGATTGCTGGGTCTCTTGCTGAGATGTTTGTATCATCAATATTCACAGGTGAGGTGCTGGAAGATTGGAGGTTGGCTAACATGGTGCCACCATTTATAAAGGGTGGTAAGGACAAGCCAGGGAACTATAGACCAGTGAGCCTGGCATCAGTGGTTACTGGAGTGAATCCTGAGGGAAAGGATATACATGTATTTGGAAAGGCAGGGACTGATTAGAGATACTCAACATGGCTTTGTGCATGGGAAATCATGTCTCACAAACTTGTTTGAGTTTTTTGAGGAAGTAACAAAAAGGATTGATGAGGGCAGAGCAGTAGATGTGATCTATGTGGACTTCAGTAAGGCATTCAACAAGGTTCCTCATGGGAGTCTGATTAACAAGGTTAGATCTCACAGAATACAGGGAGAATTAGCCATTTGGATACAGAACTGGCTTAAAGGTAGAAGACAGTGTGGTGGTGGTGGAGGGTTGTTTTTCAGACTGGAGGCCTGTGACCAGTGGAGTGCCACAAGGATTGGTGCTGGCCCCTCTACCTTTTGTCATTTACATAAATAATTTGGATACGAGCATAAGAGGTACAGTTAGTAAGTTTACAGATGACACCAAGATTGGAGGTGTAGTGGACAGAGAAGAGGTTATCTCAGATTACAACAGGATCTGGACCAAATGAGCCAATGGGCAGAGAAGTGGCAGATGGAGATTAATTCAGATAAATGCGAGGGGCTGCATTTTGGGAAAGCAAATCTTAGCAGGACTTATACACTTAATGATAAGGTCCGAGGGAGTGTTGCTGAACAGAGAGACCTTGGAGTGGAGGTTCATAGCTCCTTGAAAGTAGAGTTGCACGTAGATAGGGTTGTGAAGAAGGTGTTTGGTATGCTTTCCTTCATTGGTCAGAGAATTGAGTACAGGAGTTGGGAGGCCATGTTATGGCTGTACAGAACATTGGTTAGGCCACTGTTGAAATATTGCGTGCAATTCTGGTCTCCTTCCTATCGGAAAGATGTTGTGAAACTTGAAATGGTTCAGAAAAGGTTTACAAGGATATTGCCAGGATTGGAGGATTTGAGCTATAGGGAGATGCTGAACAGGCTGGGGCTGGTTTCCCTGGAGCATCGGAGGCTGAGGAGTGACCTTATAGAGGTTTACAAAATTATGGGGGGCAGAGGTAGGGTAAATAGACAAAGTCTTTTCCCTGGGGTGGAGGAGTCCAGAACTAGAGGGCATAGGTTTAGGGTGAGAGAGGAAAGATATAAAAGAGACCTAAGGGGCAACTTTTACACACAGACGGTGGTACGTGTATGGAATGAGCTGCCAGAGGAAGTGGTGGAGGCTGGTACAATTGCAACATTTAAGAGGCATTTGGATGGGTATCTGAATAGGAAGGGTTTGGAGGGATATGGACCAGGTGCTGGTAGGTGGGACTGGGCTGGTTTGAGATATCTAGTTGGCATGGATGGGTTGGACCAAAGGGTCTGTTTCCGTGCTGTACACCTCTATGACTCTACGGTCGGCATGGATAAATTGGACCGAGAGTCTGTTTTTGTGCTGTATATCTCTATGATTCTGAACATGCCAAGCAAGGAAACCTGGTGAATTTAGGTGGCCGCTTGCTTGCAGCGGCCTTCATGTTGGATTCCAGGCACCAATATCTCAGGGCAGGCCCAGGGGGCAGTGGCATCATGCACCCTGTATCTACAGACACTGGCATCCGATATATGCCAGCTGTCAGTGACCTTACGGCTCATCTTCAATCCATTTAGGCTTCTGCACTTCAATGCCATACCTTGGGGTGTAACAACAACTATCATTGTAAACTTGAAGCAGGGAAACTGGCACCCACCTCATGGATTGAGCGAGGCTGCATCTCCAGGCATTTTGCTCACTGTCTTAGCACCTACCCACCCTGCCTAGCACTGTCTTGCCTTTTTGAACTCTGCCCCCTCAGCCAGAGCTACCAGGCTCCAATTTGCCATTTAACATCACCTAAAAGGAAGGATGCCTCTCTCAGTAAGTCTAGGACAGTCTCCAACACAAGTCTAAGAGGCTTGGAAGTGGTCAGTTGGCCACTTGGTCTGGTCGCAGTCAGGATAGGGTGAGAGGTGAGGACTGAGTGTCAGGCAGCCCAGTACCAGCCTTGAGTCTTTTTGTCATGAATGAGACAGAGTTATGTATTAAAGGAGGTGAAAGTGGATGGTACAGCTGTTAGTGGCAGTGTAGGTGGGAGGTGGAACAAGCATTCAACAGAGCTGAGGGCATGGACGGTTGGTGGTGTTAGGGTTGGAGGGCGAAGTGGCGAGTGAATGAAGGCATGAGTGACAGTGGTAGAGTATAAGCCTCGGTGGGAGGTGTATACGGTTGCAGAGATAGAGTGAGGGTGTGATATCGAAGAGGAGATGGTGGCAGTTAGGCTGGTGGAGTAGAAGCTTCTTCCTCCCACATTGCTGGACATATCCCCAGATGGCTGAGACTGCACTGGCAACTTTGGATCAGGCTGGAGTGGTCTGGTATCATGGCTTCCGATGCTGTTCCTGGGCGGAAAGGGAAGTCCCACCTCTGCACCGCTCCTCCAGATCCCTGCCAAGTTAGCAGGGCATCGATTCTCCCCCAGCCTGGCAAACCCAGAGCAAATGCCAGCAATCATTCTGGGCAAATCTGGACTGACAGTGCTTGTTGGGGTTTTAAAGATGGCGCGGGTGCTGGAGGTGCCAGTGAGTTCCAGGATTTACGCTGAGTTGTTCTGGGACAGTGTGCTAAGCTGGGGTGGAAATTGGATATGATGAATGTTACAGGCATGGGGTGGATAGTTAATGAGGCAGGTTTGGTGAGAAAACTCACTAGGTCTCACGGCAAGAATCCTCCCAGTGCAACTCAGACTTAGCCAAAAATCCATAAGATTTAGTCCCAGAAGTTTTGTCATACAATGTCCAAATCAATATGAGCAGATTCCTGTTTTCAAATATCTGCACAAAATGGGTGCATTATTAATAGTGATTGACCTGATAAATGCACGACATATGATTTTGAGGTTTGTGAAAGGTACTGCTGGTAATTTAAAGTATTCTTTCTCAGTCTATGCTGCTAATATTGAAAACAATTCACACTCACTGTCTACTAGCTGATGAGATTGACTAGGGAGACGGGCTGTTGAAAATTTATACCTCAAATTCTTCTGAATGCGGACTTGGAATCCCCTGAATGCATATAATTTGCTTCTATAAAATCTCTGGAGGTGCAATATTAATGATTGGAACCGGAGAACAGTACCTCACCCATCAAATTAAATAAATTGTAAATGCAACCAAATGAATTTCATTCCTGACACTTCCATTAAAATGTTAATGTTAATGCAAAGCCCCTATCTGCTCCTTACTTTTCACTGGTGTCTGGTTTTTCCATTTCCTTACACTAATCATTGTCATCGGGGTGCTCTGAGCAGGAATGCCAATGTTTTCTTCAACAATAGCAGCTTTGCACCACAAATCTACAGCTCCTTGAAGCTCAATGCTAAATGACTAAAAACCGTCAGGAAAGGGAAGCTTTAACAACATCGATCTGAGTTGGAAGCAAATTGAAGTTGCACAGTTAATGGGGCAAAGTGTTGACTACATCCTCTGGGGCTTTAAAAATAATTATTAAAGGTTTGCTTCAAACCATAAATGCCCTTTATCTTGAGTTTGCAAATAACCTTGAAATCTTGAAAAATCTGATCGAATTCTTTATGATGCTGATTATTTATTTTGTAAGTAAGATATTAAAAAGCATATAGCATACATTTGGTACAAATGTTATGTGATATCTGAATGTAGGACAAAATGCATTGTCAGTTTGGTAGACATTGTTCTTCCAAACACTAAGACCAGCTGCTACTTACTGTAATCACTTAGCAACTCTGTCCTCTCTACCTATGCACTAAAAAAAACATGCTCAATCTCTAATACAGCCAAATATTTCTAATGCATATCAGAAGTGAAAATAAGGCTATCAGCCTCTAAAAGAGAAAGATATGTTAATGTTTGTGAAGGGACCTTTCATTTAAAATACTAAAATTCAGTCCAATGGACATAATGCCGCTCCCTTACATTACTTCTCAAAATGACGTTGCTCCAAGTTTTACTTTTGTCTGTGTTAGTGATGCAGAATATAGTAACTCCACTGGGATTGCATATGTTTGGTAATGCCTCATGGCTCCATTATTATGCCTTTTGTTGTCATACAAAAGCTGGTACTTGATCCTGTTTTCTAAAAGACGTACTTCCTTCACTGAATTTCTGAAAATGTAGAGGATATTTTATTAAGCTAACATTGGTCCTCATTTCCAGAGAATAGGACTTATTTAACAATATAGGGTTGCATTTTATCAGAAGTTGGCTAAACGTCAGTTCCGAAGAGGAATAATCCCTGTAAGCTCCATATTGCAGTTTCACAGATGATAATCGGTGTGGCGATGCTTTGAATTCCAGTTTCAAAGGTTAGTGCCTCTTATGGGTCTCAGAGGTCTGTGCAATGTGAAAGAAAATACAGGGTGTATTATCGGTGAGCATCATGGAGACTTTTCTCTCTGTAAGCCCTAGTAAGATATCTCACACTATTCTCCCTAGCTCACCTCATTAGCTCTGTACCATGCCTCTTTGTGCCCTTTGCATGCAATCTTCCATTCAGCAATGGTGGAAGATTGCTCTTCACTGTATTCCCACTGGTTGGACCCCTCAGAATTCCTGTACCTTTGTTACTTTAGACATGCCTATTTGAACACTCCTCTGGCTAGTGTCCCATATCCTTTGTGAACTTTAGGTCACTAAAAACTCTGCTACCTGTCAGGATAGAAATGAAATCTGTACCAAGGTGATTCCTGGCTTTCCATGGTCACATGACCTTGCCCATAAGATGCTGACTGGGCGCTGCCAACTTGCAGCTAATTTCAATGATGGCCCAGTGCAGTCGAAGGGGAAAATCTTAAGAGCTTGGATGGTGTCAGGAATAGAGCTGAGATTGAAAATTTAAGAACTGTAAAAAGCAAAGTTACTGGTAGAGAGATGCAGGAAACTTCAGAGTTGTGTAATCTGTTACAATTAAACTGAAATAAGCTGAAAAGCATACAAAGAAACTGGCCAATGTGAATGGCAGCAACTTTTCCTCTCCCAGCTCTGGTGTGAATGAAATGTGACATGAAGTGGAACTGATAGATTTCCCGTGCACAATGGAAAATTACAAAATTAGAACATAGAACATAGAACATAGAAGGATACAGCGCAGTACAGGCCCTTCGGCCCTCGATGTTGCGCCGACCGAATCCTACCTAACCTATACTAGCCCAATAACTTCCAAATGCCTATCCAATGCCCGCTTAAATGACCATAAAGAAGGAGAGTTCACCACTGATACGGGCAGGGCATTCCATGAACTCACAACCCGCTGTGTGAAGAATCTACCCCTAACATCTGTCCTATACCTACCACCCCTTAATTTAAAGCTATGTCCCCTAGTAACACCTGACTCCATTAGCGGTAAAAGGTTCTTAGTATCTACCCTATCTAAACCCCTAATCATCTTATACACTTCTATCAGATCTCCCCTAAACCTTCTCTTCTCCAATGAGAACAGCCCCAAGTGCCTCAGCCTTTCCTCATAAGATTTTCCTACCATTCCAGGCAACATCCTGGTAAACCTCCTCTGCACTCGTTCTAAAGCTTCCACATCCTTCCTATAGTATGGCGACCAAAACTGCACACAATACTCCAGATGAGGCCTCACCAGAGTCTTATACAACTGCAACATGACCTCAGGACTCCGGAACTCAATTCCTCTGCCAATAAAGCCCAGTACACCATATGCCTTCCTCACGGCAGTATTTACCTGGGTGGCAACTTTCAGAGATCTGTGTACATAGACACCAAGATCCCTCTGCTCATCCATAATTGTGACAGATCTACTTAAAAAGTTCGGATAGATATGCGTAATTACACTTTTACCATTGTTGGAGGGATACTGCTTCAAAGTGTATTCCATTCTAAATCTCTCTGATAAACTGATAAAAGAGTTGGAAAGAAATGTTGGAAGTTATGAAAGTATGCTGTCAATGCCAAATAAACGGACTTATTGAGAATATGAGTTCAATGTCAGGGCCCAAGGTGAAAGAGAATCCATTGATCAATATGGATAAAAACCAAATAGGATCATTAGCCGCACTTTCAGCCGTCTCCAGCGAGATGTCACCACCAGCCACCCATTCCCCTCCCCTCCCTTGTCAAACTTCTGCAGGGACCGTTCCTTCTGGTCCACTCTTGTTTCATTCCCAACGTCCCTCCTGCCATATCCTTATGGTACCTTCCATTGCAACTGCAGAAGGTGTAACATCTGTCTGCTCACATCCTCCTTCCTCAGCATCAAGGGCCTCAATGTACATTCCAGGTGAAGCAGCACTGTGCCTGCAATTCACACAATGTCGTCTACTGCATTTGCTGCTCACAATGTGGTCTCCTCTACATTGGGAAAACAAGCATATACTGGGTGACTAGCTTTGCAGAACACTTGCATTCTGCCCACAAAAAAGACCCTGAACTTCCAGTTGTCTGCCACTTCCAAGACACCACACTGTTCCCTGAGCAACATTTCTGTCTCAGGCTTGCTGCAGTGCTCCAGAGAAGCTCAGTGCCAGCTGGAAGAACAGCACCGTTAATTTCCACCAGGGAGCCCTGCAGCCCCCCGGACTCAATATCAAGTTCAATAATTTTAAGGCATGACCTCTCTCTCCCATGTCCTTACCCCAACCCCAAAAAAACCAGGTCTTGTTATCACATGGTCTGCTATTACACATAACCCATTGTTAAACACTAACTGTCTACATTAACAGCTATTCACCTCCTATCCAGATTGTTATCCACGCCTTTGTCTGACTAACTACTCTCCTCTCTCTTTGGGCTCTATGCCCTCCACCTATTGCTTGCGCCTTACTCCCTCCTCCCCACCCAACCCTATCTTCTGCGTATAAACCAACATTTTCCTAGTTACCGTCAGTTCTGTGGATTGGTCACTCAATCTGAAATGTTAATTCGGATTTCTCTGCACGGATGCTGCCAGACATGTTGAGCTTTTCCAGCAATTTGTATTTTTGTCTCTGATCAATATCTCTAATAGGCTGGTGCTATTTTCCCTGGAGCACAGGAGGTTGAGGGTTGACCTTAACGAGGTTTATAAAATCACAAGGGGAAGAAGCGACTAACAAAGGTCTTATCCCGTGGATAGATGAATTCAAAACTAGAGGGCATATTTTTAAGGCAAGAGAGGAAAGATTTAAAAGGGACCTGAGGGGCAATCTTTCCACACAGTGTCTGGTTTGTATGTGGAATGAACTGCCTGAGGAAGTGTAGATACAGGTAATGTTACGTTTAAAAGGCGTTTAGACAGGTGCATGCAGAGGAAAGGTCGAGAGGGATATGGGCCAAATGCAGGCAAATGGGACTAGTTTGGTTTGGGGAACCTAGTCAGCATGGATGAGTTGGACCAAAGGGTCTGTTTCCATGCTGTGTGACTCTACGTGACTTCTTTAAACTAAAACAAAGGATTGCAGATCTGAAACAAAACCAGAAATTGCTGGAGAAACTCAGCAGGTCTGGCAACAGCTGTGGATAAAAAAGCAGAGTTAATGTTTCAAGTCCGGTGACTCTTCATCAGAACTTTCAGCAGATGTTGTTGCACCTACTGAGTTTCTCCAGCAACTCCTGTTTTTGTTCGTGACTTCATTAATTCAGCTCGCAGTAAACCTGTGAATTTGTGCAACAAAGAGGCAATCTAATTAAAAGTGGGATTGTATCACAGGTAAGAAATCTGACAGTGAGAGCAGGAAAGCGACAGACGTGCAGAAGCACTGAAGTTGCAAATCTGGATCTGAAGCATATTCACGACAGAAATAGACCAGGCTGAGAGACTTGTGCTGAGAGATACCCCAGGCACAAAGGGCTAAACAATCACAGATAAAGGACAGGATGCAAATTCTTCCTTCAAGAAGCCAAATCATTTTAACAGAAGTGCATGGGTAGAAGAAGGCCCAGCAAATAATTACAGGTGGCCACTGGAAAGATATTGGCTGAAGATTCTGACACATCCCTCTGTATTATAAACTAGGCTGGTTCAGGTGATAAATGGTATCTGTCTGTTGGAATGATGATTGCAGAAGGAGAACAACTGTGTGTATAGAGGTAACTCAAAATATTTATGTGATCATGCATGCAATTGTTTTTTGGTTTTGGGAAAAGGGGAATGTTGGGGTAGAAATGCAATTTGCCTCCTGGCTTGTGGTAGATCAGTATCATGAGGCACTGACTGGGGCCTGCCATCTTATAGTCAGTTTTCATAAAGTCACAGTACAGCCAAGAATGTTGACTTTGAGTTTGCATGTTGCCTGTGTCTTAACTCACATTGGGCTCCCATTCACCCACCACAACTCCGATCAACTCCAGAAGCAATGCCTTGATCTTAAAAATCTCAAATCCCTCCATGGCCTTATTCCTCCAAACCACTGTAATCTCCTTCATACCCAGGACCCTCCAAATAAAAATCTGCTCCTCTAACTCTGCCCTTTTAATTGCTCTACTGTTGGGCTCCTTTTGCTGCCTTTTGATCCTCAACTCTGGAATACCTTCTGAACACATCTCCATCTCCTAGACCACTTGCCTCTTTAAGGCTTCTCTTTAAAACTACCTGACTGATCAAAATTTTGACCATCTGACCTCATATACCCTTACGTGGCTTGGTATCATGCATATTTCTAATGCTCCCGAGAAGTGCTTTTGGACATTGTATTGCATGAGAAGGGCCTTATAAAAAAATTGTTATTTTACAAAATAGGGCACACAATAATTAAAGGAGAATTTTCTTCATGTATGGAATCCAACTAAACAAAACAATGATCCCATTCAAGTGTTTCTACGAAACCAACATAATCAAATAAATATGGACTGATATGTATTTGGAATTACACGTCCTTTAACCACGTGTGGTTAACTTATCACATCTCAAATCAGTTTGTGTTAGATAATGGAACATTGGTGGGCTTTTAGGATTCTATTAAAATTATACAATGACACCACATCGATCTGATTGTTGCCACCATCAAGTTGTTGTTGGCTTGAACTACCTGCTCAGCAGCTTTCACCAAGTGCAACAATATGATATCTTTTAAACATTCAAATTAAGTGTTGATTATTACTATTGTTTTGAAGTATTTCTATCACCCAGCAATGGCCTATCAACACCAGTAACTAAGATAGTGCCATTAAATCAGCCAGGGTAGTCGAAGAAGCAACATTTTCCATTTAAAATATATATTGAAATCGTGCATTATTAACTAAAAGTTGACTCATTAACTAGTACGTACTATGGAAATTTACAAATAATCTAGTACAGTAAAGTCTACTTATAAAATGGAAATATATTTTCAACAGATCTGTTCAGACAAATTATGACACACCTCTGTGGCAGGTGGGATTTGAACCCAGTCCTCCTGTTCTAGAGATAGGGACATCACTGTAAAACACTACTATCATAGGGCAAGCCAGACAGAGAACAGCCAGGGAATTCCTAGAGGCATGGCATTCATCCACAAAATCCATCAACAGACACATCGACCTGGACCCAATATACCAATCACTACAGCGGACAGCTGAAACTGACACCCGGAAGCGGCAAGGACAGACCACTATAAATACCGGAAGAAACATCAAAGAAGCGCTTCGCAGGAGGCTCCACAGCACTGATGATGTCGCCTAGCCAGGGGATGAAACGTTTGCAACAATCACTGTAAATCACTGGACCCTCAGCAACCTGTACTTTGCTTCCAGCCTGTGGTGGTAGAATGCACTGGAGAGGTGTCAGTGGGTGACAAGTTGTACTCTAATTGTGTGTTCATGCATGTTTCTATACAGTCTTGTCAGGGATGTTATTTCATGCCTCTGGAACAGGGAGGATTTGGCTCAGAGATAGTGACTCTACCATTTTCTGCCCACCCTCAGCAATTTGAAGCTCCCCAAAGTCGTCACCACCTATTTGTTCAACACAATGACTATACACTTAGAAAGTTTTGTGCCACAGTGGTAGTGCCCCTTCCTGTGGACCAGGAAGACCTGGGTCCAAACTCCACCTGCTCAAAATGTGTGTTGTAATGTGTTCAAATATTCACATCTTATACAACTATATAACCTGTGAGAGTTCGCATAGCTAGATTAAAATAAAGAAAGGCACGGGACTGTGCACTCTGCTGTGAAATGGATCAGAGTGAACAGGAAGCCTGTTTCAGATCTCAGATCAATAAATATGTAAGGATGGAATCTGAATTTATGATTATCACCCTTTATGTACTAAGGCATGGTCAAAATCTATCTGGAGGTCCCTTGTTTCTTTTTCTCTCTATGTCTTAGGAGACTGTAGCAACAAGAGAGCTGCCAAGTTTGCAGGAGACAGAAATGTTAAAAACAAATAAACATTGGTTCGGCCACTTTTGGAATACGGTGTGCAATTCTGGTATCCCTCCTCCCTGGTGAAACTTGAAAAGGTTCGGAAAAGATTTACAAGGATGTCACCGGGTTGGAGGGTTTGAGCTATAGGGAGAGGCTGAATAGGCTGGGGCTGTTTTCCCTGGAGCATCAGAGGCTGAGGGGTGACCTTATAGATGTTTATAAAATCATGTGGGGCTTGTATGGGGTAAATGGACAAAGTCTTTTCCCTGGGGTCAGGGAGTCCAGAACTAGAGAGCATAGGTTTAGGGTGAGAGGAGAAAAATTTAAAAGGGACCTAAGGGGCAATTTTTTCATGCAGAGGGTGATGCATGTATGGAATGAGTGGTAGAGGCTGGTACAATTGCAACATTAAAAAGGCATCTGGAGGATATACGAATAGAAAGGCTTTAGAGGTATACGGGCAAAGTGCTGGCAAATGGTATTAGATTCATAAAGGATATCTGGGCAGCATGGATGAGTTGGACCAAAGAGTCTGTTTCCATGCTGTTCATCTCTATGACTCTATGTGAACATAATCACTAAATTTGAAAGTTGCACAAATGACCAGGATATACCAATTGCTCCATTGGATACTTTGAATGAAAAAGGTTGTGATTATGAAACTAACATCTTTATATGCTCATGTCAACAATTATTTTATTAAAATTAGCAAATAAAGCATAATAAGGCTTTATTTATAAGTCTGCCAATTATCCTTACTGAATACAATGATAACATTCTTTTTTCTTTCTGCAGATAAATTATGTTTTCCTTTTCATTGAAAAGTCACAGATCTGTAAAGGATTGTTCTTTTCTTTCACTGCAGTATATTTTTATTGATGACAGATTTATATTGAAAATATTTGAAACGATAAAGTGGTGGAGACAAGCAACTTAATAATGCATCCAAATTTATTTTATTCATTTGCAGAATATTGCCATCACTTGGTCAACATTTATTGTGTATCCCTAATTGCCATTGGAAGGCTGGTCATGAATTGCTGCAATCCATGTGTTACAGGTACCCACAGAGTACTGTTAGAGAGTTCCACAATTTTGGTTAGGTAATCTCAAAGTTAATGATAGACTTGTTCCACTCACGCCATTGGAAAGAAACTGAATGAATGCTGTTTCCCAGTGACAGAAGGTAATACTTTTTGAATTGGGCTTAGTTGAGTGTTAGTGCTATTTTGATTTTGAATCAATGTGCACCAATTTGTTCTGGAGTGGCCATTCATTGTTAAAGAATCAATGTCACAACACTGCTGTATTCCTCTGTAAAAGTAGCTTCTAAGGCAGTGAACTACCTTAAGTCATTCTTGTATGCTTCTTCACACTTCACTTGAATGATATTTTGGTCCAGTCCCTTAGTTGGGGAATAACACATAGTTCAGAGAAATTAAACAAAACGGAGGCAGCCGAAGTCAGAACATTTATTACGTGTCACAGAGATCTTTTATATGGATGTTCCCAGTAGATATCTGATTGCATATTGAAATATTTTTTCTTCACACGTTATAATCAGGAGCAAGTTATCTAACTATAATAATGTATTCACTCAAGCTAATTTATTTGCATGGTAGTAATTTTTATGATAAAGCACTATTTATAAAGTCCATGAAATAGAAAATCTGCAAAAGACCCAGGGTTGAATCTTGTCTCTTTTTTGGCTAAGTGCAAATTGTGTTGAGTTGATTGGAGGGATTCTCACTGTGTGATCTAACAAGATCTCACAACATTTTTTACCAAACCAGCCTCATTAACCACCCACCTATCCCCGTGGCATCCCTCACACCAGACTCTGTACACATCTTAGCAGGCATCATTCCCAGAACAACTCGCCATTTAGTAGATATCTGCCAAAAAAGCGACCTTCTTTGCGTCTGCACCAAGTTTGAGAATCCACGGTGCTCCTGAACAAGTGTTGGTGATATAATGGTACAATGGTTACAAAACTACCCTGGCCACAACACCTAGCTGGCTTGGCTGATTTTCTCTCGCACATACTACCCCATTCTCTCACCGTGGCAATTGTTCTTTACCACCAGGCTACACAGTTTAACTTACTTTAGAAACATCCCATCTGAAAACCCTCTTTTTGCCCCCACTACTCTTTCCCAATGCCCAGTGATCACCAACATCTTGTCGCTGTCAGGACTGGAGCATTACTTACAGGCAAGCATTTGGATATTTCCAAGCATGAGCTTTAATTGACATGAAACAAAATGTAACACTAAGGAAACAAATACAGGCTGCAGTCCATTCCTATAATGTGAGCTGAATGCTGACATTTTGATAGTCCACAATGGTCTTCTGCATCCAACTAGTATCTATTGGAATTGGGCATCAGTCAGTTCCTGTCTGCCTCATAACATCTAATACAGCTTAAGCTTCCTCCAGTGTCCTCATCCTTCTCCTTGGCCAATTGCTCCCATTCCCCAAGCTCCTCAGCATCTATTCCATCATGCCAATAATGATGCAGATCCAATATGCCAGCATAAAACTGCACACTCAGTCTGCGTCTGTATTGGAAGACTCACCCAGACTTCTCCAAGCTATAGAACCAGTGCCTCAACCACCCTATCATCTGCACCAGCTTGAAGGTGCCACGCTGGTTGAGTGACCCACACATTACATCTGAAAGGAATATGTCTGCTGCACTCTGACCTCCTTCTCAGTCCATATCGACCTCAACCATTCCATATTCCACTGCCTTCATAAGACCCCATCATCATAATAATATGACTTATAATTTAATGATGTAATAAAATATCCTTGAACCCCACCCCTCCAACTGTAACAAGGACAGAACACCCCGGTCCTCACCTTCCACCCCACCAACCTCCGTATACATTGCATCACCCGTTGACATTTCCGCCACCTACAAACAGGCTCTCCACCAGAGATATATCTCCCTTCCCACCCCTATCCACTTTCCATAAAGACCGTTCCCTCTGTGATTACCTGATTAGCCCCCTCACAGCCCACCCTCCCCTCCTGGCACCTTCCCCTTCCACCACAGGAATTGCAAAACCTGCACCCACATCTCCCCCTCACCTCAGTCCAAGGGACCAAAGGAGCCTTCCATATCCATCAAAGCTACATCTGTACTTCCACACATGTCATTTACTGCATCCGTTACTCCCGATGTGGTCTCCTCCTCACTGGGGGGACTGGACGCCTACTCACAGAGCGCTTCAGAGAACATCTCTAGGACACCCGCACTAATCAACAACACCGTCCCATGGCCAAACATTTCAACTCTCCTCCCACTCTGCTGAGGACATGCAGGTCCTGGGCTTCCTCCATCGCCACTCCCTCACCACCCAACGCCTGGAGGAAGAATGCCTCATCTTCCACCTCAGGACCCTCCAACCCCATTGCATCAATGTGGATTTTACCTAATTTCCCCTCTCCCCATCTTACCCCAGTTCCAACCTTCCAGCTCAGCACCGTCCTCATGACCTGTCTCATCTATCTTCCTTCCCACCTATCTGCTCCACCCTTCCCTCCGACCTATCACCTTCACCTCCACCTCCATCCACCTATCGCACTCAGCTATCTTCCCCCCAACCCCACCCCTTCTCATTATCTCTCTCCACCCCCAAGGCTCTCAACCCTCATTCCTGATTAAGGGCTTTTATCTGAAACGTCAATTTTCCTGCTCCTCGGATCTGCCTGACTGCTGTGCTTTTCCAGCAATACTCTTATCTTGACTCTAATCTCCAGAATCTGCAGTCCCCACTTTCACCTAGTTGATTTTAAACTCACTGCGATTCCTCTTCCAAGGGTACCTACCTTGAAGACGTTGTCCTCCTCTCTCTACAAGGATCTCAGTGAGTCTCTCTCTCTTACTGCAAGCCCTAGGTCATCTCCTCTGCACTGAAATTCTTCAGCCACATCCTGAAACAGACTCACTCGACAGCCACATCTCCTTCCTCAGTGTCTGCCTCCGGAACCAACTGATCCCACATGGACACCGAACCACATTCAGACCAACACAGTTTGGATCTGAACAGGAGAAGTGGTACAGATTACAAATTCAAAATCTCCAGAAACGGTTTTCCTTCGGGATTCTCCGCTCCACACCCGTAGCCATGCATCGCCACGCGTCGCCACCTAACCTCTCTACAGTCAGCTATGCCTCAGCTGAGGGCCATATTCTCTCAGAACTGCACAGGACTCCTACTGTATTACACTGTCAGAAGAATTCATACTCTCAACAAACAATATTTCTGCGCTACTTCCAACATCAAAAACTGTAAGTGCAACAGACTTTTATATTCCCACCTCAATAGTCAGCATTTCTCGAACATTCCAGAAGCTTCCCCCGGCTTCTGGAACTGCTCGGCCGCTATCAACCATATGGCCGTGACAGTCACCATCACCGCGGTGATTGATGACGTCATCTCCATCCTTGCCGCCCGGCAGCCTGCAGCCGTGGCTGCCAATGCTGCCTCCGTGACCGCTGGCCAGACAACAGCCGCTGTGATCACCATGAGATCCACCGCCACCGAGACCAACGCAAGGCCCAACCGGAACCATACTTCTGCCCCCTCTGTTGCCGCTGCCGCAGTCACTTCCACCCCCTCCGGCATCACCTCCGCCATGTGTTCCATGAGTTCCGCCCTTTCCTGACCGTTACCACAGCCACTTCCGCCCCGAAAGACATTCCTACACCAATTGTTTTGTCACTTCGGCCCCCTCCAACATCACCTAAGCCATGCGTTCAATGACTTCCGCCCCCTTCGCTACCATTACTGCAGCCACTTCCCCCCAACAACTTCACGTACACCACGCATTATGTCACTTCCACCCCCTACGTCATTACTGACGTCACACATTCTGCAGCTTTCACCCCAGTAGCTGCCGTCATTGCAACCACTTCCGCCTGCACTGACACCACTGACCTGCACACCGCCGACATGCCCCCCTGCTGATCCCACTGTCACCACCCCTGCCTCCCAGAATCCTGGGGTGAGCATCACTTCTGCAAATGACTTCACCCCATTCCCCCAAAGACCACACCCATTCCAGTCACAGTCTCCTCCCCCACTCCCAGCTCCAACCTTACACCAGGTCCTAGCTCCCACACCTGTTGAGTTTTCACCATCCCTCTCGACTTCCCCCTCCCCCTCACCAACAGTCCTCAGCAAAGGCCTTACCTTCATCCCCCTCTATCCACACATCATCAAATTCAATGCACATTGTGACATCGAACATGTTTTCTGCTGCCTCCACCTCCGAGCTTACGTTTTCAATCAAGACTCCCACCTATCCCCGAGGACCCCTTCTCCCACCTCCAACACGCCCCATCCACCTGGATACCTTGTGCCTGTCTGTTACCCACCCTCGACTTCTTTATTTCCAACTGCTGCCGAAACATTAACTGCCTCAACCTGTCCACCCCCCTCCCCCATTCCAACCTTTCACCCTTACAATGTGCAGCCCTCTGCTCCAACCCCAACCTCACCATCAAACCAATGGACAAGTGGGGGGGGTGGCTCAGTGGCAGTTTGGTGCACCAACCTCTACACCGCTGAAGCCAGGCACCAACTTGAGGACAACTCCTCCTACCATCCCCTCAACCATGACCCCACGCCCCCATCACCAAACCATAATCTCCTAGACCATACACAACTTCATCATCTCGGGGGATCTCCCATCCCCACAGCTTCCAACCTCATGGTTCAGGAACCTGCACCGCGTGGTTAAACCTCCAACCCAAGATCCTCAAGTCTGATTACCCCGGCCGACCCTTTGTCACAGCCTGCTCTCGCCCCACCAAATTCATCCCCAGTTACCTCGATACTGTCCTATCCCCCCTTGTCCAGGAACTCCCCACATATGTTCAGGACACCACCCACACCCTCCACCTCCTCCAAGAATTCTGTTTCCTTGGACCCCAGTGCCTCATCTTCACCATGGACATCCAATCCCTCTACACCTCCATCTGCCATGACCAGGGCCTCCAAGTAGGCAGAACACACCAGATGGCCTCCTTCTTTAAAGACCGGAATTTCCCCTCCTACATGTTGATCTTGCCCTCCAACACATCTCATCCATACCCCGCACCTCCGCCCTTTAACCCCACCTGTCCAACCTCAACAAGGATAGAACCCCTCTGGTCCTCACCTTCCACCCCACCAATCTCCACATACATCGCGTCATCCGCCGACATTTCCACCACCTCCAAATGAACCCCACCACCAGAGATATATTTCCCTCCCCACCCCTAGCCTATTTTCATAAAGACCATTCTCTCCACGACTACCCAGTTAGGTCCATGCCCCCTAATAGCCCACCCTCCCCTACCGGCACCTTCCCCTTGCAGGAATTGCAAAACCTGCACGCACACCTCCCCCCCTCACCATTCAAGGCCCCAAAGGAGCCTTCCACATCTATCCAGGACACCTGCACCAATCAACCCCACTGCCCTGTGGCTGAATATTACAACTCCCTCTCCCACTCTGCATGCAGATCCTGGACCTCCTCCATCACCACTCCCTTACAACCTGGCTCCTGGAGGAAGAATGCCCTATCTTCCGCCTCAGGACCATCCAACCCCAATGGCACCAATGTGGATTTCATCAGTTTTCTCATTTCCTCTCCCCCCACCTTACCCCAGTTCCAACCTTCCAGCTCAGCACCGTCCTCATGACCTGTGCCATCTGTCAATCTTCCTTCCCACCCACCTGCTCCACCCTCCTCTCTGATCTATCACCTTCAAACCCACCTCCATTCACCTATCACACTCTCAGCTACCTTCCCCCAGCCCGGCTCCCCTCCCATTTATCTGTCTTCACCCCCAAGGCTCCCAGCCTCATTCCCTATGAAGGGCTTTTGCCCGAAATGTTGACTTTCCTGCCCCTCAGATGCTGCCTGACCTGCTGTGCTTTTCCAGTACCACTCTGATATTGACACTGATGCAATGATGTAACACTTGTCCCCCAACATCCTTGGGCATTCCACGGACGACGGGGCCCATTTTACCAGCATTCACCTCCTTTTAAGTTAGGGCAGCTAAGTTCTGCATCACTCAGATGACAAAATTAATTTTGCCAGCACTGATGGCAGAGTGCAATCTGTTTTTGATGAACATTTGTTGCATCAGCATGTTCTCTCTGGCTGAATTGTCTATGTGTGAGTTTAAATTCCATCTCCTGCCATTGTGGGATTTGAAACTGTGTCTGCAGGGCATCAGCTTGGGCCTCTTGCTTACTGACCTAATACCCCTTAAAGATGCCAATTATCTCCCCATTTGTGTATCTGCAGGAGAACGTTTATTACTTTGCCACCTGAAAAAAAGGAGACATGTTAAATTATATACTACTGAATGTATTTCAAAATGATCCTTATTCAGCTGTTTGATTTAATCTGTAGTTAACCTATTCTACATATTTATGATGCTCATTTGTCATCTCTCTTGAATTAAGCTACCCACATTTCTAAACCACAATTAGACACCTTATACGGTTGCAGAGTTGTCCAAATATTATTTCCTAAAATATTTGCTCCAGCAGTATTCTCTGCTACTGCATTTACTCAGTGTTCTACTGCTGATTGCAGATTAGAGCCTTCGTGTTGGTAATACCACCAAAGTAACAGCGAAACACAATCACACAGTCAAGCAGAGTTGATATTTTATTAAACAAATTACAAAACAGTTTACAAAAAATATTTACAGCTGTACACAAGAGACAGCAATTTTACAAGGGAGAGGAGCAGCAAAGCTAGGCCCCAAACTCTACCGTTCAACCATTTTACAGGGAGATGAGGACAAACCTCAAATCCCACTTCCACATAGGACAAGACAGTGACAACGACATTTGTACATTAGACAATACTGTTACATACAAAAGTGCAGATAATGCAGACCCAGCAAGCCCCTGTCCCTCCTACCTTCCGACCACTCTAAGGCAAGAGTCGATATTTCATGCTGTGGGGAAACCCATTCCCATTGGCTGTGCTTAGGACAAGTCTAGCTATAGATTAATATTAGAATTGAATGATCAAAATGAAGAAATGGGGAGGGGCGTGGAGAAATGCAGGTGCACAATCTGAAATGCTTCTGAACAGCTGGTTTTCGGAATTCAGGATATTTTCGAATTTCAGAATAAGTAGCAATTTGATGGAGAAATTTTTTAAAAAATCTTTCCGAACAATAGACTTACTGTGAGTAAAATGGGCCCTGAAACAAAATTGAGGCCTGCCAGGGCTGGGCCATGCCCCCAAACGTTGCATCTGAGTGTGAAGTTGGGTTAACTGTTTGCACGCCAAATAACTTTGTTAACGAGAAAAAAACTTCACAAAAAAGCCTTTGGACTTTGGAGATTTTCAGATTTTGGATAAAGGGCTGTCTACCTGTACCTCGGTGATTTATTATCCAGGTTTCTCAGACAGTGCTTGAGTGGACATGCCTGCTTGCTTTGCTATGGACTCCTGCTGGGTCTGTTTAAACAGTGACCAGGTTGAAAAGGTGCTTCAGTATCTGCAAAAAGTCAGGGAACTAGAGTGACAGTGAATTCCTCTCGCCAAGGTTGTAACACTATGTATGATGCACAACACTCAATTTGACAATTGACACATTTTTATTTTTTAGCCATAGTTTGTATTTTTCTGATTTCTCCAGGTTAACATATGCCTTGTTACCCAATTGAGTGTAAAATGAAATGGGATGCAAGTTAAATTGTAATGTATACACATTGAACAGCAGTAAAACAGCAAAATTGGCATTATTTTATAGAAGCAGTTCTGGGAGTGAGTCACCCTGAAAGAAAGCCACACTTTAAAATTCAAAATAAATCAAGGGGCACATCCTGACAGCCCTTATCTGATCCAATGTACCAAATGTGAGTGCAAGATAAGTAATCAGCCTTATGAAACTGGATTTCAGGTTATGACATTATATATGTTTTAGGCAATGGCATAACCTTGTTTGTGTGCATCATTGTATCTGTGTGCCTCCCTATTTGATCTGTTATTGATGCTGTTGAGTTCCTGACACTGAGACCATGATTTTGTTTTCACTCATGGCCTTCCTCAGCAGTGTTCAGATCTGAACAACCAAACCCTTATTGTTAAGATGCTATATGTTATTTCTTGTCTTATTCCCTTTTTGAAATCGAGGTTTTCATTGGCCAATGAAAGCTATCAAGTAAGGCCTTGCAGAATTGCTTCTGACACCCAATGAAGGAATGAAGAAATCAGATAAGGAAACCAATAGGGTTTCTTGACCTTGTAGCCCATTTCCATCATCTGAGTTTTGCTATCTAATCTAAAGTAGGAATGGAAGTCTATCAGAGGAGAAGTCAGAAACGCATATAATGCTTCATATAATCATGCCACTGATTTGCTGCATTTCCTAACAGGTGTGGAAACGGAAAAGAACAGCTTTTTTTTAATGTTCCAATATTATGTGACCAGCTGATATAGCATGGCAATTCTTGAAATTTGATCTTGTGCATATTGAAAAGAGTAGATTATGAACTTTTATGCTATTGACAATATGTAACTGGCATGAAGCTGATGTTCTACATCACCCTTTTGACTAATAACGTAAATGAAAAAAACGTAACTTGATGAAAAAAATATGAGAAGGATCCGAAACGCAACTCCAAATCTGTACAGGGAACATCTTCACCTCGTTTGTTTTTGACCATGTGTGGTTTACCTTTTCAGTGAGTTTTAGAAGCAAGCATTGAATGGAACATATAATTACATTGATCTACTCTTGCACTGTTACTGAAGCTGGATTATCCTGTGGCCTGTTACGTCCATAACTCCTGAGCAGTGGTTTTTAATTATTATGTAATGAGAGCTTTCAAAGCTTCACTATAGAGTTGTAAACTTTACCAAATTCAGGTACTTGTAAATTATATTGTGCTAAAGGGAAAGTTATGGTGTAATAGTAATCCAAAGGCCCAGGCTAATGTTCTGGCATCATGGGTGTAACTCCTATCTTTGCAGGCAGTGAAAGTTGAATTGAATGAATACATCTAGATTTTAAATCTCATCAAATGGTGGCCATGAAACCATTGTTGATGGTTATAAGTTTTCATCTGATACACTAACAGTCTTTAGGGAAGGAAAATCAGCCATTCTCATCTGGTCTGCCCAAAATGTGGTCAACATTTGCTTTCTGAAATGGTTGAGAAAGCCACTGTGTTCTATCAAATCAGCACGAAGCCTAAGAAATGGAAGAGAACTGTACAAACCACCTGGCACCAACCTAGACACTGGAACTGACACAGTAAACACAGCTCTGCCAACTAACAGCCAGACATGGAATCATTTCCCACTGACAACGTCCCAGAATCCACCACAGTCACCATCCCTGGGTATGTCTTGCTAATTGTTAAATGATTGTAACCTATATAACCATGCAATTCTCTGTATCCTGTTGAAGTGACTTGTGATCATTAGATCGACTTGGTCTCTACCCATGACCTCACGAATAAATAGTCAATAACTCAAGGTTTGTGTGGTGCAATTACTTATCTAAATTGGACTGCTACAAGCGAGTCACTCACTGCAATAATTCATTTCATGCCCAAAAGTAGTCCAGGAAACCCGTTGATTACCACATAGTGCCCCACTTGATGATGAATCAATGCTCCTTCATGTTCAACGCTCACTGTAAGAAGTGCTGAAGGGCACAGACTGTACAATAGAGAGCACCATTACCGGCACTGATTTCTAAAGAAACTAACTGCTAGGCCGTGTGTATGAACTAAGTGGTTAGGGAACCAACAAGAGCACTTGACCTTCTTCACCAATCTAGATGCCACAGTTGCATCTGCCCATAACAGTATTGGCACCATTCAGTCCTCATGAGGCAAAGTCCCATCTGTGCAGTGAGAATACCATCCATTGGATTGAATGGTATTGCCACTGTGCTTAATGGGATAGATCCAGCTGCACCAGACCATCCATGAGGCACAGTGATCAGTCTCAGCAGCATTGTATTCACCCATTAACTATAAATCTGTAACATTGGGCATATCCCCACTAAACCATTGACCCATCAAGCTGGAGAACCAAACTGGGCTCATTGAAGAATGCAACCAAGAGTGGTACCATGTATAGCTGTATACCTCGAATAAAGTCTTAATCATATGAAGTCAAATGCAGGATGATTGGAATGATGAACAGCAGAAGCCGCATGCACAAGACAGCGCGAAGCAATCCCAGACCCAATTGTTCAAAGCTAAGTTCTTCAGTTTTGCCACATCCAGTCATGAATGGCGGTGGACAATTAAACAGCTCACTGTAGAAGGAGGCCTGTCATACCCCATCCTCAATGACTACACATCAGTGCAAAAGATAACACTGAAGCATTCACAACTATCTTCAGCCAGAACAGCCATATTAGTCTCTTCCTGAGCTGCCAATACCAGTCTTCAGCCAATTCATTTTACTTTATGTTTACTTTAAATAGCACACCGGTAGCTTGGATTTCTGTGACAAGTAACTCACTTCCTGATTCCCCAAAGTCTGTCTACAATCTACAAATCAGGAGTGTGGTAAAGTATTATCCACTTGCCTAGATGAGTACAAGTTCAATAACATTCAAACAGATCAACATCGTCCTATGCATAACTATCAACTTGATCTGCACCCATCTACCACCCTCATCATTCACTCTAGAGCACAGTATACAGTGTTGTTACTATCTACAAAGTATACTGGAGTAACACACCAATGCTCTTTGATAGCCCCTTCCAAACCTGTGGCCTTGACTATCTAGAAGGACAAAGGTACATGGGAATACAATCACCTGCCAGTTCCTTTCCAGGTCCCATACCATCCTGATTTGTAAACACATCACTGTAACTTCTTTGTGACTAGAACAAAATCCAAAACTTTTTCCATACAAGCACTGCCTCAATTGAACTTGCTGTCAGGCAGTGCATTCCAGCAGTTCAAGAAGACAGCTCACCACCACATTCTCAAAGATGGATGCTAAGTGCTGGCCTAGCAACAACTCTCACATCACATGGTCACAGTCTGCCATTGCTGCCTTGATAATGATTTATTTCCTTCCCTGAAGTGCTGTCCTGCTCTTGCCAATTTCCCTCCCATTCCCCCACCCTGCTGATATCTATTTGAAAACCTCAAAACTTCATAAAAAAACCTCTCTAAGAACCATTTGCTGCAGGAAACCGCCAAAGCAGGTAAACACTGAATCTGAGAGAGGTTGGAAAATCTGCAGTTTCAAGTTAGATATGGGAGAAAAATGCTTTTCTTTCTCTGGTGAGTTCTAGAAAACTCATACTTGAGGTAATATATTTCAGAGAATGCTTAAACCAACTTAAAAATCCTCCTATCACCTCTGTTTCTGTAATTATGCCTCTAAATAATTTAATTGCTATCCCATTTGTGGTGATGATTGCACTGATTCCCGTGAGTGGCCAACTAAATTTCTGCCAAACATGCCTCAGTTAAAGCTACAAGGCCAGGTTGCAGTTATATTTCAATTTTCTTCCATTTTTATGCCCAAAGTGGCCCCAACTCAACCCAATCTGGAGTGTTAGAACTCTGTCTAGCATTCTGTATCCAAATGCAAAATCTGCTGACGTGATGGGTACACGGCACATCAAATTGTGATGAATTATTCATTCTGAAATAGCATGGATGAACATAAATAATACGTTGTGTTAAATTTTATGCAGTATGTTTTTTTGTTTTTATCTGAGTGACAATGAATAACTTCTTTGTGGTTAGTTCAAATAAAAAGAGTGAACTCGTATTCAGCAAATTGACGAGAAAATTGAGTACTTAGATTTAATGACTGTTCTAAAAGGAAAACTGGCTGCAGCGGAAGTCCATTATAATGTGGTCCATTATGCTGTGAATTAACTTGTAGTGCAGGGGTCTCATTGCTCCCCAAAGAAATAAAGCTTTATTTGAACCTTAATTTTGCTGGTTAAAAATAGCAGAAAATAGGCTTCTTTTATTAACATGGTCTAGTTACTGCAAGTTCTCATTTTTATGGACCCTAAGTGTAAAAAACTTCAATTGTGCCCCTGATTTTCAACACAATGAAGAATGCTTTCATTCCATTGAAAATGTAAGAAAAGATCCCAGAGTTGCACATCCCCCAACCACCAAACCAAGATTTTTCTCATTCTCACAAGGGCAGCTTTGGGAAGTGTCCATTGTTCACACATGCGGAAACCAGGTTTGGGAGTCTGGAATCCGGAGTACATAGATGAGACCAAGTAAAAATGGGTTTGTGCTCAGCACATTTCATTTGGATAACCAGGGTACCGCCCTGGAGTGCTGAGTGACCCCTATTAATATGGTCCCAGGACAACTAGGAAGCAGGGAGATGGGGGAACCATGTTACATTTGATGTCATTAACTGTGGAGAAGATTGTACATAAATGGTCATAAACTCTTCAGAAACCAAATCCAAATGTCACCAAATATAGAAATGTACATTTAGGAGTTGAGTGCTTTTCTCAATAAAGTGTCATCTGCAAAATAGAATTCAATACTGTAATAGAACTTTTTTTTTTCTCTTACATGTATGGGTACTTGTGCATACTCAATGTTTTGATATTGTGGGTGAACAAGGAAATGGTGATTTATAGAAGTAGGTACTATGTTAGCATAGCTGTGTCAGGGGCCATGAATGTAAGGCATCAGTTGGCACAGGTGGAAATATGCAGGATAGAAGGGGTTGAGGACTGGAGAAATGTTTTATATTTTCCACTTTGCGCTAGTAAGGTGCCACTTTGGATTTGGCCCTGGGATGACGTTTGGTGTGGGTAACTCATCCTTTTGGGATAGCGAAGAGCTACGTTTGTGCACAAAAGGTGTTTGAACTCACTGAGAATGGTAAAAGCTGTCAAGAAATTATCCAAAAAATGCAGAGTTAGAGAATCATTACTAACAATTTTAGTGGGCCTATTCATATAAGGCCATGACAGGATTTGGAAGTGATACACAAACTGTAACTTTCACAATGGGGACACTATTGATGGACAGCTTCAATTGCCTATTGAAGAGAAATGTTTGTTTAATCAGGGATTAGCTGAAGTAATTTTTAATGTATTGGATTTCTTTGTATCAAGGAGATTTTTTTTCAGTAATGACATAGTTGATAGACTGATAAATGTGTTTTCTATCAGGATGCCCTCTGAGTTATGCTGATGTTGGATAATAGGTGAGTTGGCATGGAGCGGGAAGGGCAAAGAGTTGGGAGCACCGAGTTGGCATTGTGGCTATAAAAAGCCAATGGAATGATTGACCCAGTTGGACGGATGGCTGGTTTGTGATGCAGCATGGGTTCTATTCCTGTACCAGTGGAGGTTACCATGAAGGTCACAACTTTGCTCCTCAACTAAGGGGTGTTGACCCTCAGGTAAAACTCTCTAACAATCATCTCTCTTTGAGAGTCCAGCTCTATTGTCCTCTGGAACTATAGTGATGTTAAAGGAGAGTAAGGTGAAATTTCAGATAAAAATGACAGTTTTTAAAAAAAAACTGCTGCACATTGATATTATATTGATATGCATTAAATTCATAGGTAGGATTGCCAACTCAGGCTGGACATATCCCAGATGATACCAGTGAAAGTGACATCACAAAAGACTGGCAGGGAGGCATGGGCTAGTGTATTTCTTCTCTGGCTCAATATTTTTTGCACCAGCTGGAAGTGTTCAGCTGAACCCATAGCTCAACAAGGACTCAGAACTATGGTTTTGCCTTGTCGGCTCAGTCCCGGTCTGTCCCTGTTGGTGACCTTGCTTGTTACTGTTGTGCTGCATCACACCTTGGCCACATTTACTGATCTGAGATTTCCTGAGCACCAAGTGAGCTCTTTGTCTATTACAATCTCTGGGACTGCTTTTGAAAGCCACTGAGAGATTGATGCTAGACTCCAGGCATCCTAGGGAAATCTTACTCACAGAGTGCAGGGAATATGGATAGTGTACAAAATGATAAGGTCTTGCAACTGTGTGTTGGAGCTCCAAAACTGACGTCCTCTTGAGAATGGAATGATACATTGGGGAAATTTATAACTGACACTTAACTGACCACTCCTCAGCCAGCCTTTGTTTATCTCTGTACCTTTGTGTTAGGGTACCCATGCAGTATGGTGTCAGGGAAAAGAAACAGAAGATGCAGGATGAACCCTCATTTGCATTGCTGTGATGGGTCTGTATTTACCTAATTAACAAGAAGAGGTTTCATTAATTTTTGTGTTTAATGTGATTCTCTTAAGCCTCAAGCCAGTCAGCACATTGAGTATGGAGTTATAGATGGTGTTGCATAGAGGATCCCAGGTGACACTACCCCACAGTGAACATATCTGGAATCTGGGGAATAAAGCTGAGGAAATAATAATGGGGAAACAGAAAATAGCAGGGGGATTGAACAAATACTTTTCATCAGTCTTCATGGTAGAGGACACTAATAGTATTCTAGAGTTACTAAATATTCAAAGCACGAAAGGAGTGGGGATGGTGTGGAGGAAATGAACACAGTGACTATCACTAGAGAAAAAGTACTCAGGAAATTAATAGGTTAAAGGTTGACATCATCTGGACTGGATGGATCGAATACGAGGATTATAAAGAAAGTAGCTACAGAGATAGTGGATGCACTGATAGTAATCTTTCAAGAATCCTTAGATTCAGGAAATGTCCAAAGGATTAAAAAACTGAAAACGTAATGCCCTTATTCAAAAGGGGAAGAAGACAAACAAAAGGTCACTATAAGTTAGTTAGCTTAACATCTGTTAATGGGAAAATGCTAGAGTCTATTACAAAGGATGTGAAAGTAGAGTACCTAGGAGTACATAATTCAATCAAGTCGAGTATTGACTTCAAGAAAGGGAAATTGCAACTGATAAATTTATTAATGACATTTGAGGAGGTAACAGCTGGACAGATAAAGGCATGTACTGCTCATTAGGCTACTAAATAAGAAAAGCGCCCATACTGTTTTGGATGGTGAATTAGTAAAGATAGAAGTTAGGACCAACAGAGGAAAGAGAGTTGGGACTCAGGATGACAACATGTAACAAGTGGAGTGCCACATCGATAGTGCTGGGGCCATAGTTATTTACAATATATATGTGAATGATTAGGATAATGCAAGCAAATGGTCTATTACCAAATTTATGCATACCAGAAAAAAAATCGATGCTAAAGCAAGCCATAGAGTCATAGAGATGTACAGCATGGAAACAGACCCTTCGGTCCAACCCGTCTATGCCAACCAGATATCACAACCCAATCTAGTCCCACCTACCAGCACCCACCCCATATCCCTCCAAACCCTTCCTATTCATATACCCATCCAAATGGCTCTTAAATGTTGCAATTGTACCAGCCTCCACCACTTCCTCTGGCAGCTCATTCCATACACGCACCACTCTCAGTGTGAAAATGTTGTCCCGTAAGTCTCTTTTATATCTTCCTCTCTCCCCCTAAACCTATGCCCTCTAGTTCTGGAATCCCTGCCCCCAGGGAAAAAGACTTTGCCTATTTACCCTACCTCTGCCCCACATAATTCTGTAAACCTTTATAAGGCCACCCCTCAGCCTCCGAGGCTCCAGGGAAAACAGCCCCAGCCTGTTCAGCCTCTCCCTATAGCTCAAATCCTCCAACACTGGCAACATCCTTGTAAATCTTTTCCGAACCCTTTCAGGTTTCACAACATCTTTCGGATAGGAAGGAGACCAGAATTGCACACAATATTCCAAAAGTGGCCTAACCAATGTCCTGTACAGCCGCAACATGACCTCCCAACTCTTGTACTCAATACCCTGACCAATAAAGGAAAGCATTCCAAACACCTTCTTCAATGTCCTATCTATCTGCGACTCTACTTTTAAGGAGCTATGAACCTGCATTTCAAGGTCTCTTTGTTCAGCAACACTCCCTACCACCTTACCATTAAGTGTACAAGTCCTGCTAAGATTTGCTTTCCCAAAATGCGGCACCTCGCATTGATCTGAATTAAACTCCATCTGCCACGTCTCAGCCCATTGGCCCATCTGGTCCAGATCCTGTTGTAATCTGAGATAACCCTCTTCGCTGTCCACTACATCTCCAATTTTGGTGTCATCTGCAAACTTACTAACTGTACCTCTTTTGCTCGCATCCAAATCATTTATGTAAATGACAAAAAGTAGAGGACACAGCACCGATTCTTGTGGCACTCCACTGGTCACAAGCCTCCAGTCTGAAAAACAAATCTCCACCACCACCCTCTGTTTTCTACCTTTGAGCCAAATGGCTAGTTCTCCCTGTATTCCATGAGATCTAACCTTGCTAATCAAGGGGAATTTCATCGAACGCCTTACTGAAGTCCATATAGATCGCATTTACCACTCTGCCCTCATTATCCTCTTTGTTACTGCCTCAGAAAATTCAATCAAGTTTGTGAGACGTGATTTCCCACGCACAAAGCCATATTGACTATCCCTAATCATTCCTTGCCTTTCCAAATACATGTACATCCTGTCACTCAGGATTCCCTCCAAAAACCTACCCACCAACGAGGTCAGGCTCACTGGTCTATAGTTCCCTGGCTTGTCCTTACCACCCTTCTTAAACAGTGGCACCATGTTTGCCAACCTCCAGTCTTCCGGCACCTCACCTGTGACTATCGATGATACAAATATCTCAGCAAGAGGCCCAGCAATCACCTCTCGAGCTTCCCACAGAATTCTCAGGTACACCTGATCAGGTCCTGGGCATTTATCCAAATTTACCCATTTCAAGACATCCAGCACTTCCTCCTCTGTCTTATGGACATTTTACAAGATGTCATCATCTATTTCCCTAGAACCTATATCTTCCATACCCTTTTCCACAGTAAATACTGATGCAAAATATTCATTTAGTATCTCCCCCAATTTCTGCGGTACCACACAAAGGCTGCCTTGCTGATCTTTGAGGGGCCCTATTCTCTCCCTAGTTACCCTTTTGTCCTTAATGTATTTATGAAAACTGTTTGGATTCTCCTTAATTCTATTTGCCAAAGCTATCTCATGTCCCCTTTTTGCCTTCCTGATTTCCCTCTTAAGTATACTCCTACTTCCTTTATACTCTTCTTAGGATTCACTCGATGTATCCTGTCTACATCTTACATATGCTTCCTTCTTTTTCTAAACCAAACCCTCAATTTCTTTAGTCATCCAACATTCCTTATACCTACCAGCCTTTCCTTTCACCCTAACAGCAATATACTTTCTCTGGATTCTTGTTACCTCATTTCTAAAGGCTTCCCATTTTCCAGCTGTCCCTTTACCTGCGAACACCTGCCCCCAATCAGCTTTTGAAAGTTCTTGCCTAATACCGTCAAAATTGGCCTTTCTCAAATGTAGAACTTTAACTTTTAGATCTGGTCTATCCTTTTCCATCATTATTTAAAATCTAATAGAATTATGGTTGCTGGCCTCAAAGTGCTCCCCCACTGACACCTCAGTCACCTGCCCTGCCTTATTTCCCAAGAGTAGATCAACTTTTGCACCTTCTCTACTAGGTACATCCACATACTGAATCAATACACACTTAACAACTTCCTCTCCATCTAAACCCTTAACACTATGGCATTCCCAGTCTATGTTTGGAAAGTTAAAATCCCTGATCATAACCACCCTATTATTCTTACAGATAGCTGAGATCTCCTTACAAGTTTGTTTCTCAATTGCCCTCTGACTATTAGGGGGTCTATATACAATCCCAATAAGGTGATCATCTCTTTCTTATTTCTCAGTTCCACCCAAATAACGCCCAAGTAGTAAGGATGACACAAAAGGTCCACAAACGGACGGACAGATTGAGTTAGTGGGCAAAAACTTGTTAGATGGCATAGAATATGGAAAAATGTGAAGTTTGCACTTTGGCAGGAGGAATCATAGAGCTGAATATTACTTAAATTGGGAAAGACTGCAGAAAGCTACAGAAGAGGGATCTGGGAATCCTTGTGCATGGTTCACAAAAAGCTAGAATCCAAGAAAAAGGGGAAATAGGGAAAGCAAATGGAATGTTGGCCTTTTTTTGGAAAGAGAATAGAGTATAAAAATAGGGAGCCTTGCTAAAACTGTACAAGGCACTAGTTAGACCGTGGGGAGAAAGTGAAGACTGCAGATGCTGGAGATCAGAGTCGGGAGTGTGGTGCTGGAAAAGTACAGCAGGTCAGGCAGCATCCGAGGAGCAGGAAAATTGATGTACTAGGCATAAGCCCTTCATCAGGAATGTCATTCCTGATGAAGGGCTTCTGCCCAAACCACGGACTCTGATCTCCAACATCTGCAGTCCTTACTTTCTCCTCATTGATTTTAACCATACTGTGAAGCCTCTTCCAAGGCTTCTACCTTGAAGAAGTTCGCCTCCTCTCCTCATTCTGATGAAGGGCTTATGCCTGAAACATTGATTCTCCTGCTCCTTGGATGCTGCCTGACCTGCTGTACTTTTCCAGCACCACACTCTCGACACTAGTTAGACCAGGCCTGGAATATTGTTTTGGGCATATATCTAAGGAAAGATGCATTGGAATTGGAGGCAGTCCAGGGATGATTCAGTCAGTTGATTTGAGGAATGGAGGGATTATCTTCTCAGGAGAAGTTATACAGTTTTGAGCTGTACTCACTGGAATTTAGAACAATGAGAGGAAAATTTATTGAAACATATAAGATTCTGAGGGGGCTTGGCCTATGTCTTGTGAGAGGTTATCTTGAGAGGTTGTGAGACAGTCTCGGATCAGAGTGCATAATCTCAGAGTAAGGGGTCATTCATTATGACAAATGAGCAATTTCTTCTCTCAGAGGGTTCCAGAGGCTGGGTCAGTAGCGAATCTATAAACTTTCTCACAGCAAAATGCTGTCAAGGTTGGGTCAGTAAGTGTAATCAAGGCTGACATAGATTTTTAATCAGTAAGGGGATCAAGGGTTATGAGAATAAGGCAGGAGATTGGAATTGAAGATTATCAGGTCAGCCTTGATCTCATTGAGTGACAGACCATTCTCGATGGGCTGTAAGGTCTACTTCAGCTTCTACTTCTTATGGTACATTTTTGGACATAATTCTGAAGATTAAAATTTGTATGAAATGCTTTCATCCTCAAATTATAACTGCTTCTGTGTATTGTCTTGTTCCAATACCTATATATATAGTGTCTGACTGACCTACTTGGTAGAATATGAATAAATGTCACTCCAGTAATCAGAGATACTTCCAGGAAAATATTAAATTTGGATCATTTTTGTGAGAACAAGGAACATATGTTTACGTGATGAGATTATTGACTATAATAGATATTTTGTGGATTTTCTGTAATGTGATAGCAATATGCAAATCTCTATCGTTCTTGTTTGCATTGGCTCAAACATAAAATGGATAAAACACATTATAAATTAACAGGCAGAGAACATATCAATCACACAGAGAAAAGCAGCAACAGAATTAGCCTCAGGCTCTACCATACATAAGTGAAAACATACAATCAAAACTCACAGATATCAAGAAGGGAAAATAGACACGGATGAAATAGCTCCTAATATTATTTTGAAAATCTTTTTAACAGCCATCTTGCTTTTGCACTGAATTTGACTTATAAACGTAGGATTTGAAGTTATGGGTTTGATTTTCAGAGACCTCCATTTCCTGGTGGACAGAATGTACCACCTGTCTATCCCTTCCCAGGAGACCCACATGACATTGGTGGAGGATTTGGGGCAGGCAAAGACACCCCCCTCCATATACTGAAGAATGCTGATTTGGTATGTTCCTGATCTTACACAGTACATGTGGCTGATATGAAGCCACAATCCTAAAGGTGTCAATCTACACAAAAACAGGAATTAATAAATGGACCCTTTGTTGAAAAGGGTGGACATCCTGAATGCACGCAAGACATTTTTTATTTTGGAACATTTTCCATTGTGAAGTGTGGGATTCCACTCTGGAGACGTTCTGATGACTTCCTGGATTTGCCAAAGAGCGTTGTCTGATTCTTGCAGGGACAGCAGTGATGTGGCTGACTTGTGTACGTATAAACTGCAACAGGTAGGTGCTCAGCCATGGTTGTACACCAACAGAAGAACAGGGAGACAGGCTGTGAGAGGGCAAACTCTGCACTTGACCCTCTGCCAGGGTGACAGAGACAGGAGGCTATTGAGCAGACTAGCTAAACTGAATATCCTGGTGTGTGCCCATTCTGTGCCAAACTGTAGACCACCCCAACAACCTTCCTACCTCAGGCTACCGCAACAGTCGGCATCCATAACCTTTTTCCCTAGTAAGCCAGCATATAATCCATTCTTCACCTCTGACCTTGTTGCAATCCATGCACCATGTACTATGCCCATCTCTATACCACCAGCACAGTAATGGCATTGTTCTAGCTTCCAAGCTTTCAGACCAACTGATGAGAAGTTTTCATCTATGCTCAGCTGTTGCTTTCTTTCCTTCTCCTGGGATTCCTGTCGCTGGGCAAGAGGTGGTTGCAGTGTAGTACTAATGTCACTGAACGAATAACCAGAAACCCCAGGTGAATGTTCCAGAGATATGGGTGTGAAACTTACATTGGCAAGTGGTGAAATGAGAATTCAATAAAATCTCGAATTAACAAGTTTTCTAAAGATGACCATGAAAACATTGTGTATTTTAGTAAAACCTTAACTCGTTCACTCATATGCTTTAGGGAGGAAATCTGTCATCCTGACTTGGTCTGGCCTACATGCGACTCAGAGCCTCAGCAATATGGAATGCTTGCAATTGCCCTCTGAAACAGCCGATTCCTAAAGGATATGTTCCTTGCATTGTTTAGTGGTTGCCGTTAATATTGTGTTGCATTTCAGTAATATGTTGCATTTGTTTGGCTGATGTTGTCATGAAGATGTTCACTGTGGCCATTTCTAGGAATTGTATGTATTGTTAGCAACATACGCAGCCATCCAAGTTCCCGGTTACATAAGAATTCAGGATTAGAAAGAAAAGGACTGCAGTCGATATAGAAAGGATCTGACTTTCTTTTTGATAGTATATATTTGAGTCTGTACTAGCCTGCTGTCAGCTCTTACATTCGTGCCCATAAATTTGAACTTTCAATTGATAGTATTGGAAGTTTGAATTATTTAAACTTCAAATGAGTCTGATATCTAATGTCCTGCTATAGCAAATGTTGTTTTCTATTTGAAAACCACCTCTAATGGCACAAAATCAATATAGTATCAACTCTTTTATTTTTGCTACCAACATTGATATATAGCAAGGTAAACTCCAGAGGGATGCACTGCAGTATTATAAATGCTACTGGGCAACACAATTGGATTGAGGACACTACTTTCATATTTGGAAACTGTATTTTGTTCAAATAGTCTTGTTGATGGAGTGAATTTTATTTTTCTTTTGCTGGTACATCCTAAGGAATCACACTGGAATATTCCAGGATAGTCTCAAGCCAATTTGTATTGTTCAGTCTAGTTGTGAATTTATAAAAGGTCTCCAAATAGATTTGATTCAATTTGATTTGATTTGAATTTTATTGTCACTTGTACTCAGGTACAAAAATACAGGAGTACAATGAAAAGTGTATAATATCACCACACAAGGCGCCATCTTAGATACTTACTGTTGTATGGATTTTCCAGCTTATACTTATGAAAAGATGTTCTTAATCAGAATATTATATTGAAACTAAAGATAAAATTTATATAGTCAATGATAGGACCCTAGGGAGTGTTACCGAACAAAGAGACCTGGGGATGGAGTATCAGGTAGACAGGGTGGTAAAGAAGGCATTTGGCACGCTTGCCTTCATTAGTCAGAATAATGGGTATAGATGTTGGGTCATCATGTTGTGACTACACAGGACATTGTTGAAAGCACTTTTACAATACAGTGTGCAATTCTGGTCACCCTGCTGTAGAAAGGATGTTAAACTTGAAAAGGTCTTGAAAAGATATATAAGGGTGTTGCGAGGGTTGGATGGTTTGAATTATAGGGAGAGGCTAAATAGGTTGGGGAGTTCTTCTTTGGAGTGTCGGAGGCTGAGGGGTGACCTTATAGAGTTTTATAAGATCAGGAGGGGCATGGATAGGGTAAATAGCCAAGGTCATTTTCCCAGGGTAGAGGAGTCCAAAACTAGAGGGCATAGGTTTAGGGTGAGAGGGGAAAGATATACAAGGGACCTAAGAGGTAACTTTTCATGCAGTAGGTGGTGTGGGTATTGAATGAGCTGCCAGAGGAAGTGGTGAGGCTGGTACAATTACAACATTTTAAAAGGCATCTGGATGGGTACACACATTGGAAGGGTTTTGAGAGATATGGGCCAAATGCTGGCAAATGGGACTAGATCATTTTAGGGTATCTGGTCAGCATGGATGAATTGACAGAAGGGTCTGTTTCCATGCTGTACAGTTCTCTGACTCTATAACACAAACTTTCATACTTCAAAGTTGGATTCATCAACTGATCTCTCTTAGCTGAATATGAAATGTGAAATTTTAAATATATTTTCATTTTAGATATATTTTCATTTAACTAATGATTTAGGATGTTCAAAATTAAAATCTTTATTTGCTGAAAGATATTGCTTTACAACTTTGCAGAGAAATAGTGGATATATATGTTCCAAAACATACAGATGTGAAATGGTAGTTACGTGAGGTATATAAAAAATCTAACATTGGAAGTTTATTGCATTGGCATCTGTAGATAATTTGCAAGTAGCTAGAGATTTACATTTGAATTTCCAATGTGATCAGATTTATGAAGATTTTTGTAAATTGCCTGTCTCAATATATTTGTGTACAATTTTTCAATTAGATACAATTTCTATACATTTTAATACTGCCACACGAAGCAAGTATTTGCATTTGCAAATTGCTATTGTTATCTCAAGGAAGATCAGCAATTTTTAAAAAGAAATTCAAACTCCCGACTATTAACTGAGAATCAAACCAAACTATGATTTCACATTTCAACCAACAAACTTGTATTCTACAAGAATTAAACAAAGTGCTACTAATGCTTTTTAAAAATTTATTCTTGGGATGAGGTTCTCACTGGCTAGGCCTGTATTTATTGCCCATCCCCAGTTGACAGCACAGTGAGCATTAGTCAGCTTTTTAAAATTCCAGATTGTTATTGGATTTAAATTTCTCCAACTGGCATGGTGGGATTTGAATTTAAGTCATCACAGCATTGGAGTGAGATTCTGGATTTTGAGTCCCCTGACATCACCGCTGCACCACCATCTCAAATAAATCCCACTAGAGGCTGATTTTGCCAACACGAGCCAACTGTGCTCTATGACTTTTTAGCGGTAGTCTCCCTAATACCGTGTACAGCAGCAATGAAACTCCCCTTCTGCAATACTCCATTTCCCTTGCAATAAACAGCAACATCCCATTTTCCTTCCTGATCACTTAGTGTATGTGATGCCCAGAGCCCTTATCACCATTCAGTTTAGTTCAAATCTCTCTCCTTTCAAATAGGATGCTGCTAATCAATTCTTCCTATCAAAATGGATAGGTTCACAGTTAGCCACATATATTCCCTCTGCCACATTTTTGCTTGCTTACTTAACCTATCTTATTCATTTTCAGTCTCTCCACTTTCTCCTCACAACTTACATTCCTAAAAGTCCTGTTACTTGTAAAATTAACTATCACACACTTAGTACCCCCATCCAAGTGATTGGTAAAGATTTTAGATAGTTAAGGATTCAGCGGTGATCATTTATGAATAGGATGGGGAAGGAGACTGCAGGGGATGGGCCTAGTTGAAATTGATTACATTCCCTACACTGTGGAATCAGGCCTTTGGTCCAACAAGTCCACACTGACGCTTTGAAGAGAGCCCACCCAGACCCATTGCCCTACATTTACCCCTGACTAATGCACATAACACTGCAGGCAATTTAACTTAGCCAATTCACCTGACCTGCACATCTTTGGACTGTGGGAGGAAACCAGAGCACCCAGAAGGAACCCACGCAGACATGGGGAGAATGTGCAAGCTACACACAGACAAGTGCCTGAGGCTGGAATTGAACCCAGGTCCCTAGCACTGTGAGGCTGCTGTGCAAACCACAGAGCCACCGTGCCACCTCACTGTGGTGCTTACTTAAGGAACAGCTACTGCATGTTCTTGATAAGTATGTACCTGTCAGGCAGGGAGAAAGTGGTCGAGCGAGAGATCCATGGTTTATTAAAGAAGTTGAATCGCTTGTCAAGAGGAAGAAGAAGGCATTTGTTAGGATAAGACATGAAGACTCAGTTTGGGTACTTGAGAGTTGCAAGTTAGCCAGGAAAGACCTAAAGAGCCAGGTGGGAACGTGAGAAGTTGTTGCCAGATTGGATCAAGGAAAACACTAAAGCTTTTTGTTGGTGTACCAGGAATAAAGGAATGATTAGAGAAAGTATAGGAGCAATCAAGGACAGTAGTGAGAAGTTGTGCATGAAATCAGAGGAGATAGGGGAAGCACTAAATGAATATTTTTCATCAGTTTTCACACTGGAAAAAGACAATTTTGTCGAGTAGAATAGTAAAATACAGGCTACTAGACTAGCTGGGATTGAGACTCACAAGGAGGAGGTGTTAGCATTTCTGGAAATTGTGAAAATAGATAAGTCCATGGGCTGGAAGGGATTTAACCTAGGATTCTCCGGGAAGCCAGGGAGAAGATTGCAGAGTCTTTGGCTTTGATGTTCATGTTGTCATTGTCTACAGGAATAGTGCCAGAAGACTAGAAGATAGCAAATGTTGTTCACTTGTTCAAGATGGGGAGTAGAGGCAACCCTAGTAATTATAGGCCAGTGGGGCCTTACTTCGGTTGTGGGTAAAGTATTGGAAAAAGGTATAAGACATAGGATTTATAATCATCTGGAAAGGAATAAGTTGATTAGGGATAGTCAACACTATTTTGTGAAGGGTGGGTTGTGCCTCACAAACCTGCCTGAGTTCTTTAAGAAGGTGATAAAACTGGTGGATGAGGATAAAGTGGTTGATGTGGTGTACATGGATTTCAGTAAAGCGTTTGATAATGTTCCGCACAATAGGCTATTGCACAAAATATAGAGGCATGGGATTGAGGGTGATTTAATGGTTTGGGTCGGAAATTGGCTGGCTGAAAGAAGACAGAGGGTGGTGGTTGATGGGACATATTCATCCTGGAGTTCAGTTACTAGTGGTGAACCACAAGGATCTGTTTTGGAGCCACTGCTGTTCATCATTTTTATAAATGACCTGCATGAGGGCATAGAAGAATGAGTTAGTAAGTTTGCAAATGACACCAAGGTTGATGGAGTTTTAGATAGTATTGAAGGATGTTGCAGGTTACAGAGGGACATAGATAAACTACAGAGCAAGGCTGAGAGGTGCAAAATGGAGTTTAATGTGGAAAAGTGTGAGGTGATGCATCTTTGAAGGAGCAAAAGGAATACTAGGCTAATGGTAAGATTCTTGGTAGAGTAGATGAGCAAAGAGATCTCGGTGTCCATGTATTCTGATCCATGAAAGTTGCCATCCAGGTTGTTAGGGTTGTTAAGAACGCATATGGTGTGTAAGCTTTTATTGGTAGTGGGACTGAATTTTGGAACCATGAGGTCAGCTGCAACTGTATGAAATTCTGGTGTGGCCGCACTTGGAGTATTGTGTACAGTTCTAATCACCGCATTATAGGAAGGATGTGGAAGCTTTGGAAAAGGTTCAGAGGAGATTTACTGGGATGTTGCCTGGTATGGAGGGAAGGTCTTGTGAGAAAAGACTGAGGGACTTGAGGCTGTTTTCAATGGAGAGAAAAAGTTTCAGAGGTGACTTATTTGAGACATATAATATAATCAGAGGGTTAGATCAGGTGGACAGTGAGAGCCTTTTCCCTCAGATGGTGATGGCTAGCATGAGGGGACATAGCTTTAAATTGAGGGTGATAGATATAGGACAGATGTCAGAGGTAGTTTCTTTACTCAGCGAGTAGTAGGGGCATGGACCACACTGCCTGCAGCAGTAATAGATTTGCCAACTTTAAGGGCATTTAAATGGTCTTTGGATAAACATATGGATGAAAATGGAATTGTGTCAAATAGCCAGGCTTCAGATTGGTTCCACACGTCGGCACAACATCGAAGGCCGAAGGGCCTGTACTGCTCCGTAATGTTCAATGTTCTATTGTCACACTGCCACTGGACTGCCTGCCAAATTGAAAAAGATATATTTACCCCTTCTCTGAGCTTCCTGCTAATGAAGCAACCCTTTATCCATGCTAATTTGTTGCCTACAACAACATGTACTCCTTTCTCGTGCAGCAACATTTAATGTGGTGCCTTATCAAAAGTCTTCTAGAAATCCAAGTGCACTACATCCACTGGTTCCCCTCTGCCCCATCATGAGTAAATTAGTTAAATGTAACTTCCCTTTTGCAAAGCAATGTTGGCTCTGCCTGATGACAATATGATTCTCAAAGAATTCTGTTATAACTTGCCTAATAATTCATTCCGGAACCTTTTCTCTGACACATGTTAAACTAATAGCCCTATGTCTCCTGATTTCTATCTGCTTCCTCCTTAAATGAAGCTTTTAAATTTGCTATTTTCCAACCTGCTGGGACTCTTCCAAAAGTTAATGAACTTTGGAAGATTACAATCAATGCTTCTGCTGTCTGTGTTGCCACTTCTCAGATCTTGGGATAGGCATCATCAAGTCCTGGGGATTTTTCAGCATTTGGGTGTAAGCATTTTCCAAGCACATTTTTCCCTGCTGTACGTGATTGTTTTAAGTTCAATTCTCCCAATGACTTCTTTAATTTCAGAGTCGAGAGTGTGGTGCTGGAAAAGCACAGCAGGTCAGGCCGCATCCGAGGAGCAGGAGAATTGACATTTCGGGCATAAGCCCTTCATTGGGAATGAGGTCATTCTTGATGAAGGGCTTATACCCGAAATGTCGACTCTCCTGGTCCTCGGATGCTGCCTGACCTACCATGCCTTTTCCAACACCACACTCTCGACTCTGATCTCCTGTATCTACACTTTCTCCATCTTCATTTTCAGTTAACTTGAAGTTGTCTTAGTCTTCTACCCAAAAAGATAATCCAAAGTACCTGCTGAAGGCCTTTGGCATTTCTTTGTTTTTATTGTTAGTGCCTTGACTTCAAGGCAGCATTTGACCAAGTCTTTCATCAAGGAGCCCTAACAAAACTGGGTGCTAATGGGAATTGAGGGGAAAGTGCTCTACTTTGAGTCATATCGAGCATAAATGAAGATGGTTGTGGCTATGGAGGTCAGTTATTTCAGCTACAGAACATCTCTGAGGAAATTCTTCAGGACAGTGTTTTTCTTAATTAAACTGTTCAGAGATGTCATTATATATCTCTGGAGCAGATGGGACTTGATCTCAAGGTCCCTGGCTCAGAGGTAGGGACACTATCACTGTACCACAAAAATCCCTGAAGTTCCTCAGGCTAATGTCAAATGTAAATTAAACAAGAGAATCAAATTTCTTAATGCTAACCTAATTAGTTGGTTTCAGCCCTTAGATAACATTGTAATCTCAGTTTCATTAATTCCATTTGGATTCTTGGATTTGCCACCATCTGTGGTCAGGTGATCACAGTCATTTTTTTTTAGGGAGATTTTTAGTCCATGAGCGCTCTCAGGTATGACAATCAGATTTTGGACATTGAATATTAATAATTAGATTTTACTGTAATTTTAAACAGTAACTCAAGAGTGATGGGTGAATAGCACTTGGTGCATGTCAGTATATGGGTAGCAGGACCTTGGATGAACTCAGAATTTTAAGAAAATACATAAGAAGTGATGCTGGGAGGGCAATGGAATAGTTGAGTCAAAAAGTGGCAAAACTAAAAATTAATTTCTATATTTTTGTAAATAAGTTTCGGTTCAGCTATGAAACAAGGACACCTTAAAAATAATATTGCATCAGAACCAACGGGGCGGCACGGTGGCACAGTGGTTAGCACTGCTGCCTCACAGCGCCTGTAGACCCGGGTTCATTTCCCGACTCAGGCGACTGACTGTGTGGAGTTTGCACGTTCTCCCCGTGTCTGCGTGGGTTTCCTCCGGGTGCTCCGGTTTCCTCCCACAGTCACAAAGATGTGCGGGTTAGGTGAATTGGCCAAGCTAAATTGCCCGTAGTGTTAAGTAAGGGGTAAATGTAGGGGTATGGGTGGGTTGCGCTTCGGCGGGTCGGTGTGGACTTGTTGGGCCGAAGGGCCTGTTTCCACACTGTAAGTCTAATCTAATCTAATCAACGTAACAATCACCATATAGTTATCAACATGCTTATATTGCATAGCAGTTTTTTTTAAAACCGACTTTAAATAAATGCAACTAGAGCGCTTCTTCATTGGTGCAAGTTTAAAAGGACTGACTTAGATCATAAATTCAAGTTAATTTCATCCATGACATAAAATAGAGTTGTTTTGATGCCACTCTGCAGATCCTTTGTGTAATTGTGTAATTAACTGGTGATGAAAGATCATTGACATCTGTCTCCATTTGAGAGAGACAATTGATTATATATAGCTTGAAGAACATCACTTCTTTAGCAAGAGCAAGGTAAGGAGGCAGACTAACATGGACCACAGTTATGTAGATTGGATCACCTTTTTGATGTTGATTTGCGTTATACAGTGACCGTTGAACCAACTGAGCTAATTCTTGCCTATTCAGCATTTGCTGAAATGGCTGCTGGTGGAATTAAATTTTAAGTCTTCTGTTTTATTATATTTCATGCTTATTGCAATTTTAATGCTGGTTACAGTAACAATCACTGCCAATTGTGGAACCCAAGCATTCTGATTTATTAAAATGAATTGAATCCTGTAAGGACAATCTCACAAAATAGTATGTAATTCATGTGTGCAAATTAACAAATGGCTCTAATAATAAGAATTTTGTGAACTAAAACAGAATGGGTTTTTAATGGGACTTACTACTTTGATAAAAAGCATTTTAGGTTCACTCATTAGCTCTTGGGCTGGTTCAGTGATTTCGCATTGCCTGTTTATATATATTGTGTTGATCAGTAAGCCTCAGAATTTGAAACCGGATTGCTATAATTGTTTAAGGGATGGAGAAAATTGCAGCATAGCTCTATTTAAAAAAGAAGCACATGAGCAACCGTAAACCTGTCATGTTAAGCTCTTAGACGATGATTAAACAATTGCTTCTGCTCCTTGGCCATGGTATAGGGTAAAAGGAAGTAATCGCTGACTTGACCTTATCAGTGCATGGCTACAGTAGTTCAATCAACATAAGTGCATTTCACACTGCTAGCTCTTCATGATTGGGGGTCAGTTAGCTCAGTGAGTTGGACAGCTTGTTTGTAATGCAGAATGATGCCAACAGTAAGCTCAACTCCCATGCCAGCTGACAGTACCATACAAGTCCCTTCTTCTCAACTTCTCCCCTTACTTGAGCAACAATGTCCTCAGGTTAAACCACCACCAGTTATCTCCGATGAGAGAGCGGACCTCTTGATTTGTGATGACTTGAACTGTCTATTAATGATTAACAAATGACCACAAAAGCACAGTATTCAATTCAGGCTATTGCTCCAATAATTCATCTCCTGTCAAAATGCAACTAGGATTCTTCTTTGTTGCTACTTTGTTTTCAGGAGTCAACATCTAAAATAGTTTCCAGATTTCTGCCATCCAACCCTGGACCATTTTCTCTTCAGCCATATTCCTCCCCTTCTTATAATAATAAGAACCAGGAGGGCGAATGGAGAGGAGTCATGCAACTTGTTAGCTCTGTTGTGAATGCTACTTTGTACTTTGATAGAAAGAGCACATTGCTGCAGGGCAAGATGGATGGTTCATCAGCTTCTAAGTCAATTGGGACACTTTTCGCGCAGCCCTGCTGAGCAAAGACAGAATAAATCACACACATGCAGTTTGGATGCATGACCATAATAGTGTAAGGCAACAATGAGCTTAATCCCAAAATCTAAAAATGACACAAAAAGATTATACTAACCCAAAAACAAATTGATTCGTGTTTCCCTTTGGCAGAGCTGACAGGTCGGCTGATTTTAGGAGCTTAATGCCTTGTGTCCTTACTGCTGTTCTCAGGGGGGGATATTAAAGTGGACTTAACTCATTAAAATGTAATTGTTCAGCATTCTGTGTATCAGTGTTCACCTCTACTTTGGTTCGGGGATAAGCAATCATTGAAAGATTTTTTTTGACAAGGACTTAATTCTCAGCATTGCGCTTGCATGCAAGTTGACAGTATAGCTAGAACTGACTGTGGCAAGGTTAGTGGTCTCCTGTATTTTTCATTACTCTTTGCTGACAGCACAGGAACTATTTGCAGAAATCATACTTAAGGTAGCAAAAGGCAAGTTAATGTTCACTCCATCAATTCTGCTTCAGTTTGAGAGTTCAGCCTTCCGCACACGATGGACAGATGGTGAGGCCATGTGCAAGACAGTTTCAGTGGCAAAAAAATGAAGACAAACTTCACACAATTCAGCCAGTGACAGCTCATTTTAATCGTTAGCAAAGTGATAGCTCTGCCAAGGATATCTTCCAACAAGTGACACATATTCGGCAATAACCTGCTCACAAAGTTCGGTGTGGGTTTCACCAGAGCCATTTTGCTCCTGACCTCAATGCAGCCTTAGAAAGATGGACTAAAGTGTTAAATTTTAAAGGTGAGGTCGAAGTGATGGCCCATAACATCCAGGCATTGTTTAATTGAGTGAGACATCGAGGAACTCTCAAGATTGAAGACCAAAGGAATCAAAGGTAAATTCTCCTTTGGTTAGAGTCAAACTATACCAAGAGAAGGTGGGTTGGACTGTTAGAGCTCAATCTCAGACCCAGGATGTTGCTGTACAAGTTCCTCAACTTGGTGTCCTAGGCCTAATCTCTTCTGCAGCTTAATCAATGACCTTCACTCCATCATGCGGTCGGAAGTGACAATATTTGCTGATGATTTCACAACAATCAGTGCACACTCATCTCTGCTCAGTTCCAGCTGCGAATCCTTTGATAATGAATAAAATTCTGGACAAAACCCAGAATTAGGCTGGTAAATGGTGTGGGATATAGGTAAAGCAGTGTTACTTCTGCAATCATAATTACTTACGCAAGGTAAATGAACTCACACCAGTGTATAATTGTTTCAACCCAAAAGCTGAGTCAACAAGAATGAAAACTATGTGAAGGAAATATTTAATTGTTTTTGTATTAGCTAAAATGTGCATACAAGAATGAAATGTGCTTGCAAACAATGGTAGATGTTACAGACAAATAGATAAAGTGCTGTGAGGATGTAGGTTCAGCCAGATATGCCAGATACTGTACAAACAGTAGTTATAAGCATCTGTTTCCCACTTCTGCAAAAACAAGAAACAAGCCTCAATTAAAAAGGTCATAAGGATCAATATGGTTGAGGAATGGGAGGAAATGTCACAATAAGGGAAACAGATGGCAATGAAGGAGAATGTACCTAACAATGGACCACAGCAGGATGTGGTGAAATGGCCAGGTAAAACTTGTACTTTGTTATGCACAAGACTGGATAAGGCAAGAGATAAACAGTAATAATGGGCACCAGGTTTAGAGTAGTGGGAGGAGAGAAGGATAAATGAATCCTATATAAGATATGAACTTGCTAAACTCTGCGTGTCTATTTTAGGCACCACGCTTGCAAGCGTATAATAAACGATACAGATTGCTTCAGATCTTGGCTCGGACTGAAATTATTGAAGTGAGTGAGCTTCGTTTCTCACAATGGTAAGTAGATCTGTTTTACCTAAATGCCACACAACCATCACTATCAAGAGTCCACCTTCACAATATTTAACAGTAAAGTCATCAGTGAATTCCCACACTATTACCATTAACCAGAAACCTATTTTACCAGACATATAAATGTTGTAGCCTGCTGGATTGACACTCCATTTACCACCTTCAGCATTCATTACCTGTGCCATTGATGCACTGCCATAACTCACCATAGTTTCTTCAATAGCACTTTGCAAATCCATGACCTCTACGTAATTTCTAACCAACCCGTTGAGAGGTGTTAATACACATTTCTGCAGCAGGTGGGACTTGAACCAGCCCTCAGGTTCAGAGGTAGAGGCCCTACCATTGTGCCACAAGAGCCCTCATCCATGACCTCTACAACTTCAAGAATAAGTGCAGAGGCTGCAAGGGAACAGTAGCAGCTGCATAATGTCTTCCTGACTAGCAGCATTGTGGGTCTGATACTATTTGGACTGCAGCATCTCAAGAACGCGGATCACTACTTTAAGGGCAATAAAACCAATATGTAATGATGTTGCAGCCACATCCCATGAATTAATTCTTGTTTTTGTTTAAAAATGGCTGATTAGAGCCCCTAGGAATTGGAGGTTCCTGATACTTGGAAAGCTCCCTGAGTGTTGAACTTGTGTGATTGGAACACAGATGACTCCAAATCAAAATGCTTGAGCAAATGTCTTCACTTCTGAGCAGTTCTGTAGAGTGTCATAGAAATGCTTTTGAGATTAGCCAGCTGATTTATTTTTTTCAAACAAATGCAGGCTCAGCAAGTTCATTTGTTCCATGGAAGTTGTGTATTTATTCAGCTGTTTCTTGCTGCAGCAATTTAGGATTTTCTTCTCCAGAGTTAATTCCTCATGTGATTCAGCAAACAATGATGTTGCTGGCTGATTTTGCAGTGCTAATTAAGTCCAGCTCCTTTGACCTTATCAACTCCATTTTTACAATGCAGATGTGACTCTGGTGACTTCAAATAGATCTTTATCAAACAGCAAAGCTTTATCCAATTTATCCTCAGTAGTTTTTCTGCATTACAATATTGGCTGCACTTCAAATGCACTTAACTGAATGTAAAGGGAAAGGATGCTTTTGTAATGCAAACTCTTCCCTTCTTTATGATGTGGAGATACCAATGTTGGACTGGGGTGGACAAAGTTAAAAATCACACAGCACCAGGTTATAGTCCAACGGGCTTATTGGAAACACTAACTTTCGGAGTACTGCTCCTTCATCCAAATAAACCTGTTGGACTATAACCTGGTGTTGTGTGATTTTTAACTTCTTTTCTTTGTTAGTATAGACGTTTACAGGGAGAAAGAGGTCATTCAGCCCATCACATCTTTTAGAACTATTAGAGTCACAGGTAGATAAGATGGTGAAGAAGGCATTTGGCATGCTTTTCTTTATTGGTCAGAGCATTGAGTACAGGAGTTGGGAGGTCATGTTGCGGTTGTACAGGACATTGGTTAGGCCACTGGTGGAATATCATGTGCAATTCTGATCTCCTTCCTATCGGAAAGATGTTGTGAAACTTGAAAGGGTTCAGAAAAGATTTACAAGGATGTTGCAAGGGTTGGAGGATTTGAGCTATAGGGACAGGTTGAATAAGCTGGGACTTTTTTTAGATTAGATTACTTACAGTGTGGAAACAGACCCTTCGGCCCAACAAGTCCACACCGAACCCCGAAGCACAACCCACGCAGACCCATTCCCCTACATTTACCCCTTCACCTAACACTACGGACAATTTAGCATGGCCAATTTACCTAACCTGCACATTTTTGGACTGTGGGAGGAAATCCATGCAGGCACGGGAAGAATGTGCAAACTCCGCACAGTCAGTCGCCTGCATGAAAACGTTGCCACTTAGGTCTCTTTTATATCTTTCCCCTCTCACCCTAAACCTATGCCCTCTAGTTCTGGACTCCCCCACCTCAGGGAAAAGACCTTGTCGATTTACCCTATCCATGCCCCTCATGATTTTATAAACTTTTATAAGATCACCCCTCAGTCTCCAATGCTCACAGAACCCAGGGAAATGAACCCAGGTCTCTTGCTCTGTGAGGCAGCAGTGCTAATCACTGTGCCACCGTGCCGCCCCTGGAGCATTGGAGACTGAGGGGTGATCTTATAAAAGTTTATAAAATCATGAGGGGCATGGATAGGGTAAATCGACAAGGTCTTTTCCCTGAGGTGGGGGAGTCCAGAACTAGAGGGCATAGGTTTAGGGTGAGAGGGGAAAGATATAAAAGAGACCTAAGTGGCAACGTTTTCATGCAGGGTCTGGTACGTGTGTGGAATGAGCTGCCAGAGGAAGTGGTGGAGGCTGGTACAATTGTAACTTTAAAAGGCATCTTGATGAGTATATGAATAGGAAGTTTGGAGGGATATGGGCCGGGTGCTGTCAGGTGGGACTAGATTGGAGTGGGATATCTGGCCGTCATGGACAAATTGGTCTGAAGGATCTGTTTCCCTGCTGTATATCTCTATGACTCTATGACTGTATGAGTAATCATACAATTATTTGAAAGAAAACATTTCAGGACAATGATAGGAAACTATGTACAGGTCGTTCTGTTATAATGAGTGTTTCATCAACACAAATGCGCTGCAATGCGATAGACAAATTGGAGATGCTGTTTCTAAAGCACAACTTTTAAAATGAGTGTTGGCTGTAATGCGATTACAGTGCCAATACTTTAAGCACTTTCCTAAATTGCAATTTTTCTATAACATGGGGTTGCACAAGAATGCAACCAACACATTATAGAAGAACTACCTGTTACCTTGATGAAAGATACCATTATATTTACTTCAATCAGACAGTGTATTCAAGGCCATAACAACTTGATGCATGGAAACAATATTTGACCTAATCTCACCTCTGATTCTTTTGCTGATCTGTGATCTTGGTCACTGACTCTCTGACTAATAGAAGCAATTTCTTTCTATGTGTTCATTACTTTGAAGATATAGATGGTTAAATTCGTCTCAGTTGCACTCACTTCCAGGCACTACCTGGGAACTTAATAGTCAAAACGGTGGTCCGTTATACATGCAAGCAGTTCTGCCTGTGCAGGATACCATCATTGTAAAAGGGTTTATGTGTGTTTTCCATCCTCCAAAAGCACGTGGAGCAATCCTTATTGTCAAGCAGTGTGCAATGACACCATCACTTCATTTTCAAACTCCTCACTGGTCAATATTCTCTCTTAACATCATGCAGTTGAACATAGCATAACTAGAGGAGGTGACAGTCTAGCAGTATTATCACTGGATTTTTAATCCAGAGACCCAAGTAAAGTTCTGGGGACCCAGGGTTCGGATCCTGCCATGGCTTGGTATTTGAATTCAGTTCAAAAACAACACTGGAATTAAAAGTCTAATGATGGCGATGAATTGATTATCAGAAAACCCATCTGGTTCACCAATGTCCTTTAAAGAAGGAAACTGCCATCTTACCTGGCCTGGCCTACATGTGACTCCACACCTACAACAATGTGGTTGCCTCTTAACTACTGGATGGGCAATAATAGTCATCTAGCCAGAGGCACCCTCATCCCATGAATGAATAAAGTAACTCCATGCACTTAGCAGGCAGCACTCCAGTGCTCGCCACAAGCCTCCAGCAGCTTTGTTTAAAGGAATTATGAACAAGTTAGTATTTTGTAAATGACATTCAAACCTATTCTGCTGTTCTGCTAGTCTTCTCCAAAGCTCTTGCTCATGGCAATGAAAGTGAGTAGGACCATTTTAAAAAAGTTCAGATTGTAAAAGCACCGGGACCATATGAGTCTCATTACATTTAAAATCAGAATCTTGAATGGGAACACAAGCCTGGGAAAAGGAAGTGGCCCAAGAGTGGATTGGGAAGGGTGGGTACAGGCCATGACTCAATGATCAGGGAACAGAAAGAAGACCATATCTTCGAGGGCTGAGATGTGAGGAGAGGTCACAACTCAGAGACTAGCCCTGTAAAGTCTGAGATTTTGCAGATGTTTTCTGACTGTCGACAGTAGAGTAAAGACTTGGGGGAAATATAGTATTGGGATTAATAGTAGAATATATAATGATGTCAGAGCCACGTGATTAAATAGTGAGAACGATAAGGTTGCTGAAGCTCTAACTTAGTGCTTAGAAAATGTATATATGGAACAAACTGTAAATAAGGAAATGTTGCAGAGGTCCCTTGAACTTTAGCAGCACTATTTTGGGAGATTAAATAGAATGAGACTCCAAGAATCCAATAAAACTGGATCAGGTTCTGGGAATGAGGTGAGCAAATAGATCAAGTATCAATAGGTGAACATTTAGGGAACAGTGATCATAATAATGTTTGGAACTTAACCACAGATTTGTTAATGTTTAGTTTGACTCTTGCTTATGTGTTCAATGACTGCCTTAGAAACTGAATGATTCTGAACACCTTCTTAATTACCTACTAACTTACCTTACAACCTGACTGACCTGTAAAAAGGTAACTCCTTAATGCAGAAAGGGAGTGAACAACAGGGGACAAGCATACAATGACATCCTGTTAAAAACACTTGTGGTAGTGTCCCTATCTCTGGAGAAGAAGGTCTGTATTCAACTCCCACGTGCTTCAGATGTGCCTCATGGCATAGAACCATAGAGTCATAGAGATGTACAGCATGGAAGCAGACCCTTCGGTCCAACCTGTTCATGCCGACCAGATATCCGAACCCAATCTAGTCCCACCTGCCAGCACCCGGCCCATATCCCTCCAAACCCTTCCTATTCATATACCCATCCAAATGCCTTTTAAATGTTGCAATTGTACCAGCCTCCACCACTTCCTCTGGCAGCTCATTCCACACACGTGCCACCCCTGCATGAAAAAGTTGCTACTTAGGTCTTTTTTATAACTTTTCCCTCTCACCCTAAACCTTTGCCCTCTAGTTCTGGACTCACTCACCCAAGGGAAAAGACCTTGTCTATGTACCCTATCTATGCCCCTCATGATTTTATAAACTTTTATAAGATCATCCCTCAGTCTCTGATGCTCCAGGGAAAACAGCCCCTGCTAATTCAACCTGTCCCTATAGCACAAATCCACCAACCCTGGAAACATCCTTGTAAATCTTTTCTGAATCCTTTCAAGTTTCACGACATCTTTCCAATAGGAAGGGACCAGAATTGCACACAATATTCCAACAGTGGCCTAACCAATGTCCTGTACAGCCGCAACATGACCTCCCAACTCCTGTACTCAATGCTCTTGACAAAAAAGGAAAGCATACCAAATGCTTTCTTCACTATCCTATCTAATTGCAACTCTACTTTCAAGGAGTTGTGAACCTATCTGAACAAGTTGATTTGAACAAAATATATATAATGGCATCCTTCAGGTATTGCTTTCACGACCATCACTGTTTTTTCATATAAGTGATGATTTACTATGGGGAATATGAATTTGGAGTTTGCGGACAATACAATATTTACTGAATGTCAAACACATTAACAGCCGACCTTAGGAAGACATACACCTGATGGAATGGGTAGATTTCTAATATGGACAGTTGTGAAATGAAGCATGTTATAATGAGATAATATCATAAGCATGAGATAATATCACATACATGATGGATGATGCATGTGAGCAGTTTCAAATTTTGCTTGCGGGTTCTCTTCCTGGGGGCAAGCTGGGAAGGAGAAATAACATAATTAGCTTGACTTTGTCCCAGGCAAGTCTCCAACTGAGACATAACAGATATACCTGTATTGAAAAACCAAAGGACTGCATGGAAAATCTGTAGTTTTTCTAATCCCTCATTCCCTGCGAATAATATAGTAGCTTTTGCTAGTTAACAATGAATGGTCAGTTTATTGCCTTTCATAACATCTATAATTAACAGTGGTGGCACAGTGGTTACCACTGCTACCTCACAGTGCCAGGGGCCCAGGTTCGATTCCAGCCTTGGGTAACTGTCTGTGTGTGAATTTCCTCCCGCAGTCCAAAGACGTGCAGGTTAGGTGAACTGGCCATGCTAAATGGCCCATAGTGTTCAGGGAAGTGTGGATTAAGTGCATTAGTTGGAGTAAATGTAGGGGGAATAGGCTTGGATGGGATCCTCTTTCAAGGGTCAGGTTGGACCACAGGGCCTGTGTCCACACTATAGGACTTCTATTCTAACACTGATGCCGTACTTGTTTTAATATTACTACCAGCAAAGCCCGTTGTTGAGCGGCAGCATGGGCTTAAATTTCATTGCAAATGTATTTTTTTTAAAATCAAGTCTTTTATTATCTGTCTCTATGCTGCAGATAACAGGGCAACTGACACACTCTTGGTCACTCATTACCAAAGGCTTGTTGAAGACACTATGAAAAAAGATGTAAATGTATAAATTGGAACAACCAAAGAGGTATATCCATTTTTTTTTGTTTTAAGCTTTATTGTCATGCATATTCAAGTACAGAAGTACAGTGAAAGTGTACAATGTTGCCACACAATGTATGTTAGCTACAAACATACATTGTCCTAACATACATTGGAGAAATAGAATCCAGAGCAATATTTATAAAAATGCCTGCTAAAATATGGGACAGTTGTTCAAATCAATTCAGAATGACTTGAAATATATTGAAATTGTAGTTCATAAGTTGTGTTCAGTGCTTTCGCTCCATGTAGGCCAGGGCAATGTTGGCAACATGCATAATACTCTGCAGTATCTTGTCTTTTCAGTTGTAAAGTCATGGCTGCTGGAAGTTTGGCAAGGTTCTGATAAGAGGTGCTTTAAGATATTAGAATGGCAAGTTGGGAGCTTTTATAATGTTAGTACCCTTGGGGAAATTATTTTCAGATTATTATTTCAGAACGCTCGCCTGATTGATTGTAGACATGTTAAAATCCAGACATTGTTTTAAAGTTTGATGTTTTCCTCATTGTATTTTTAAGCATCTATATTCACATTTATATTTCATGAAGTTACTATGCATTGTGCTTGCATAACACTTTGGGAGAAATGAATTGATACATTACAGTTTCTCAGATGTGCTTGGACAAATAACTTGGAGAAGTGCTGGTTTAAAACGTTGAATAATTTTATTTACTCTTTGCTCCTGGGATTTAGTTAGGTTGAAAATCAAAGATTGTGCTTCCTAATTGCACTGTTCATGTTTTTATATTTATATATAAGTGGATTATGGGGGAGGAATGGACAGAAGGCAGAGAGTGGGATAAAAGGGTCCTTCTTCAGATGGAAGCCAGTGACTAGTGACGTTCCACAAGGGTCAGTTTTGGGACCACAGCTTTTCACTTCATACATTAATGATCTGGATGAAGGAACTGAGGGCATTCTGGCTAAGTTTGCAGATGATACAAAAATAGGTGAAGGGGCAGGGAGTATTGAGGATGCGGAGAGACTGCAGAAAGATTTAGACAGGTTAGGAGAGCAGGCTAAGAAGTGGCATATGAAATACAATGTGGTCATACACTTTGGTAGGAAGAATAGACTTATTTTCTAAATGGGAAGAAAATTAAAAAATTGGGAGTCCAAGTCCAGGTTTCCCTTAAGGTAAACTTGTAGGTTGAGTAGTTAGGAAGGTAAATACAATGTTGTCGTTCACCTCAAGAGGACAAGAACATAAAAGCAGGGCTGTACTTCTGAGGCTTTATAAGGCTATGGTCAGAGCACATTTAGAATATCGTGAGCAATTTTGGGCGCCGTACCTCAGGAAAGATGTATTGGCCCTGGAACATGTCCAGAGGAGGTTCACAAGAATGATCCCAGGAATGAAAGGCTTAACATATGAGGAATTATTTTGAGGACTCTGTGACTATACTCGATGGAATTTAAAAGGACGAGGGAGGATCTGATTGAAACTTACAGAATTCTGAAAACCCTGGACAGAGTGGACATTGGGAAGATGTTTCCATTGGTGGGAGAAATGAGGACCCGAGGGCACAGTCTTAGAATAAAGGGAAGACACTTTAGAACAGAAATAAGGAGAAACTTCTTCATCCAGACAGTGTTGAATCTGTGGAATTCCTTGCCACAGAGAGCTATGGAGGCCAGGTCATTGAGTATATTTAAGACAGAGATAGGTAAGTTATTAATTGCCAAGGGGATCAAAGATTAGGGGGAGAAAGGGGGAAAATGGGGTTGAAAACCTATCAGCCATGATCGAATGGTGGAGTAGACCTGCTGGGCTGAATGGCCTAATTTCTGCTCCTATGGTCTTATGGTCTTATGACATTGCATGAAATAAGCTTTCAGTAATTGGTCACACTTTGAGTAGCATTTCTGAAGTTGAACATCACTCAGTTAACTTCAGATACTGATGTAGGTTTGCTCACTGAACTGGAAGGTTCATTTTCAGTGAGCTAACCTACATCCAGAACCTCAACTGGAGCTACAAATCTTCTCAAAAATCGCTAACTTCAGATATCCTTATACAAGAAGAATTGGGCCAACTATGCCATTCGTTCGCTCCTGATATATTTCTCAACCTCATTCTCCTGCTTTCTCCCCATAATCCTTGATCTGATGATCAATAGATAACCTATCTATATCTGTCTTAAAATGACTTGGCCTTCACAGCCTTGTGCGACAATGAGTTCCATACATTAACCACCCTCTGGCTAAATAAATTTCTCCTGATCTTAGTTCTGAATGGTTATCCCCTCATTCTGAGGCCGTACTCGAGTCTCTCCTGTGAGCGGAAACATCTCCACATCCACTCTATATAGACCTTGCAGTATTCTGTAAGTTTCTATGTGATTCAGCCCCATTATTCTTCTAAACATCAGACCCAGAGTCCTCCACTGCTCCTCATATGATAAACTCTTCATCCCCGGATCATTCTTGTAAACCGCCTCTAAGGCCAGCACATCCTGAGATACAGGGTACAAAACTGCTCACAATATTCCAAATACAGTCTGACCAAAGACTTATACAGCCTCAGCAGTACGTTTCTGCTATTGTATTCTCGCCCTCTTGAAATTAATGCTAACATTGCATTTGCCTTCCTAACTGCCAATTGAACCTGCATGTTAACCTTAAGGGAATCTCAGACTCCCAAGTCCCTTTGTGCTTCAGATTTCCAAAGCCTTTTCCAATTTGGGAAAATAGCCTATACCTCTATTCTTCCTACCAAAGTGTGTAGCCTCACACTTTCCAACATTATATTCCATCTTGTCACTACTTTGCGTACGCTTCAAGCCTGTCAAAATCCTTCTCCAGCCTTCCTGCTTCCTTAACACTACCAGACCCTCCACCTACCTTTGTGTCATTTGCAAACTTAATAACAATGCCCTCAGTTCCTTCTTTTAGATCATTAAAGCATGCTGGGTAACGTTGTAGCCGAAAATTGACTCCTGCAGAAGTCCACCTGCTGCCATCCTGAAAAAGACTCCTTTATCTTCATTCTCTGCTTTCTGCCAGTCAGCCGATCCTGTATCCATGCTACAATGCTTTATACTATACTTCATGATCAATATTTTCTCTGTGTTTACGTCTAGACCTTTTTAATAATGACAATTTTCTGCACTCTACATTTTTTAGAATTTGCTTCCTCTGTCTTTCAGCATTGCTCATTATGTATCTGTCTCCCATTCTCTGCTCTGAATTTTCTCTCAGGTTTCCATCCTCTTGTCAATCCAATTTAATGATTTCCTACAAGAATATTATGCTGGCACTGTTCAGGTGTTTAGCATCCAGATTTTATAAGTTCGGCTTTCCTTGGAACCAGTCCCAGTGCCCCAGAAATCCATAGCTCGCCCTCCTACACCAGGTTTCTAGAAATAGTTCTCCTATTTCTATGCTTAGGAGAATGAGGGACTGGGAGCAATCTTGAAATGACTGCTTTAGAAGTCCTACCTTTCAATCTCCTACCTAGTGCATGGAATCTGCTTTCAGAACGTCATCCCCATTTCTACCTCAGTCTTTGGTACCAACGTGGGCCACCATTTCTGGCTGGTCATTCTTCCCCAAGGAAATGCCCTGCAGCTGCTCTATAACATCCATTACCTTGGTACCAGGAAGGCAAGACACTATGCTGGAGTCACATTATTCATTGCAGACTCATGTGTCTGATCCCCTGACTATAGAGTCCCCTATCGCTATTACTCTTCCATTCTTTCTTCCAACATACTGATAGCTGAGTCACCCACAGTGCCATTGACTTGGCTCTGGCCACATTCTTCTGAGGAATCATTGTCCCCAAATGGAATATCAATTAGCAAGTTTGACAGAGGGGACCCCTGTATTGCCCTGCCTGGTTCTCATAGATTCCCCATGCTTAATCGTTCTCTCAATGCCCATACAATTTGAACCTGTGGTGTTACCATCTTCCTAACTGTGTTATTCATGTATTCACTGCCTTGCAGGGACACAGTAGTAACTTTGAGCCCCGACTTAAAGCTCAAAGCCAAAGGTCATGCTGATGCAGCCTTTGACACTTCCTGCAGATGCATTTGCCGGGGCTACATGTGTGTCCATGATTGCACATGTCCTGTAGCATGTAAAATTCACTTGGGTGAGCTGACCTGTCATCTCATCACTTTGTTAAAAACTAATCATTACAATTAGAACAATAGAAATGCTAACCAGTTCTCACCAATCACTTTCTTCCCTGAGATTACTTATGTGCTGGAGGTTCGTGGGTAGAGACCTTCTGTTACAAAGCTGCTCAGGAATGTAGCATCATGGGAAATCTTTGTGGAAACGAGAACTTGCAGCAGTCAAATGCTGTGCTCTGTGATTTAAGTGTGCAGCGTCACATGCAGCCACTCTGACAGACCCTCTGAAAGAGTAAGTATACAGTGAGGTATGTGTGGTAAGAGTCTTGTGGTGCAGTGGTAGTATCCCGATCTCTGGGCCAGAAGGCCTAGTTTAGGCCCCTCCTGCCCTTTACAAACAGATGGATTAAAAAAAAATTTGGAGATAGGTATGGAGTGAGGCGGGTAGTTGGGTAAGGGGTTAGGCTACCAGGTGAGTAGAGTGCCATTGAATAAGAGTGGTAGTGTGAAAGGGTGCCAGGTAAGCAGGGCACCAGGTTAGTGACATTCTAAGATGCCAAGTAAATGATGAAAAGCTTTGTTTAAGTTAGCTTTGGGTGGGTGGTGCTGTTGGGCAACTGTGGAGGGGCTATCATCCAGGAGCAGGTAGGGAGTCTGTATCAGGTCTTACAGCAAGGGGACATTGTAAAAGGGCATGGAGGGGGAGCTCAGGTTGGAGGTCAGGGGATATCAAGTCCAAGGTGGGGGTTGAGAACAATGTTGGGTTCCAAAGTAGCCAGGCTGGCACTGGGAGTGTCAAGTGCTAGTGGAGGGCATCATGTCTGGTGAGGGGGTTATCTGGTTGGGGGATAATTATGGGTCTGGTGTGGTGTAAAAGAGTAGGAGGCTGTAGTTGAGGGGACTGGTGAATTGTCAATCTGAAGTTCAATGTAGTGGGTAACCAGGAGCTACAGTAGGTTTTTGCCCTCAACCATTTCCTGGGTAACTATTAGCATAATTGAGTTGGAAACCTCCACCTTTAATGGACTGTTTTGGAAGATTACGGATGGAGAGAAAGTTGTAATCCAGATCTTCTGCATTTGGGATTCCACATGGTCCTGATGCCCCGACTCAAGATGACTCTCTCTGAACATTAGACTATCTGAGCCAATGGGTATGAGATGACACATGGACATACAAGTGTTGAGCTGGCTATTAGAAATCTGAAAGTGCCCTGGAGAAGAAGGTTTCAGCAACTCCATAAGGTGATTAATTCTTACTTGGTCATGTTTTCAAGGTACGGCATAAAAATGTGTATATATACTGTAATCAGAATGCATCATGATGGGCATAATATATCTGGCATGTTACTGACACAGTATTCACCAAAGGTTATGTTGCAGCACACCATCACTTTCAAATTCATTTGTCGTGTCCGTGTATAGCATTTTATTATTAAGTATATTTTCATTCACGCACAAAGCAATTCAGAAGATTTCATTTACAATCGAAATGAATGCAATTTTCCTGAGTGCTTGCTTCTCTGAATCACAAAGTATAGCAGCATAGAAACAGCTGGGTTCCAACACTCTTCTTTCCTATTTCTTCAGTATGAAAGTGAAGCCAATATTTTTTAGTTATTCTTCTCCCAGTCAGAAATTCTCCAATATGGCTTCATTGGTTCTTAAAAGACAACATAATGAGGTCATTATAGCTCATCTTTCTGCTATCTGAATCTAATCACCAGAATAAAACTGCACACATGGTGATGTAAAGCTGAATCTGTTTTGAAATTAGTTCTGAAGTTTAAGAGTCTGTCAAGCTGCTGGAAATGCAGCCAGCAGCATGTAATGTATGTATTTTGGCAGGTTCTGTCTGTGGGGGCAGTCAACCTCAAACATGCTAAGGAAGAAAGGCTTGCATTTATAAAGTACTTTCATGAGTTAGGGAACCCTAATATGCAATGGGACCAATGGCATAGTTTAATATAAAAGAGAGAGAAAAGAAAGAAAATAAACTTTATGTTTTTTCATCAGTAGTAGAAAAGTTTTGTGAAAAAATTACTTTTCTTAGCTATTTGTTTATAATTAATGGCCATAGGCAACTTTATTACAAATGGGCAAAAATGTACCTTCTTGAAGTTGTTGTGTCTATGAACACACATGCTTTGGGACAATCTGAAATGGTGTGTGATTCCAGGTGGTGTGCAAGTAATAGATGACAGGATGAAATTTGAGATGGTTATTCTGACGATAAATGAGGGAGGAACTTCTAATGCACGAGAAAATCAAATCATCACTGTATAATTTTTTGATTATTGGGCCCTATGGATGATTCACCAGGAAGAGCTATACTCAATTCTTGCTTGTGGAATCACTTAGTTTCATGTTCTTTTTCAACCTTCACGGTGAACATGATTAGGTTCTTCATCTGTGATGTTTTGGAGGATTGCAGCAGGTACATAGTTTATGACTAGTCAGTGCCTGGAGGTATCTGCTTCAAATAGGACAGGATGGAATTCTTGTTTAGTTACTGGCTCTGAATTTCACCTCTTGCGTTCTGCATCGGTGATGGGTGCTTGCTTTCAAAGGAAACTGCATTATGTTTTTACTTGATTACATCAGATGCAGCAATCCTGGGTGAGCTTCTAAAATATCAAAATGCTCGAGTGAAGTCTTCAGATTGCCAGTGTAGTTACTGTCATGAAAGACCGCACAATACTCCCGGCTTGCCCAGCAAGTTTTGCTTTGATAAGTGAGTATCATGCATTCTGGTTACATGAAGAGTCCAGCTCATTTATGATAGTCTCGATAAGGTCGGGCACGCCAACTTTGGATAAACTCCTCAATGTCTTGGTATTTTGCTGTACCAACTGAGCTTCAGAAGCTTCCAAAGGTAAGAAAATGATTGTGAAAGCCTCACTCCAAGAAGATCCATCTCAAAGTCTCCCATGTGTGGAACAGGGTAGAGAGGATTATTGCCCCATGGGACTTTTCTGGTTTGCTAGACAGACTTACTTAGTTTCCTCACTTGTGACTGAAACCACAAGTTGCAATTTTTTTTTTGTGACTTGAACTCAGCACAATAATGGTTGCATTACTTAATGAGTGCAGTTTTATTTAATTCTCCAACACTTAACCCAGTGAAAAGATTACTGTGCTGTCAATGGAAGGAGAATTAGTGAGAAATATTGCAGAAGAAACTAAATCAAGTTTAATAAAGAAATGGGATTCTGATGAATGTGTTGTAACCAGTTGAGTTTATATTGAAATATATTCTAGGGATTTGCTGCCTAGTTTATACAATGAGAAAATAAATTGTTAAATCAGTTTGAAGAGTGAAGGGGTGGGTCGGAAGCATTTGTTGATAATTTTGATTTACGACTTAGCAATTGTACAGACTCTACAGTTTAGGTAATAAATAGCTCAATTTTTCCAAACAATTTAAACATGAAATAAGTAAAACAACATTCAGCGGTTGGCATGTTAGCTCGGTGTTTAGCACTGCTACCTCACAGCACCAGGGACCCAGGCTCAGTTCTAACCTTGGATAATCGCCTTTGTGGAGTTTGCATATTCTTCCTGTGCTTGCGTGGGTTTCCTCCCAAGGTCCAAAAAATGTGCAAGTTAGGTGGATTGAATATGCTAAATGTGGGGTCACAGAGGTGCAGACTCGATGGGCTGAATGGTATCTATCTGTTCCATAGGCATTCCATTGTAAGTTTACCACCCTTGCTCTAAAAAGAAAACAAAATGAAGACATGCATCTAGGCAGTACTTTTCATGACTTCTTCACCCAAAAGGTTGTGAATTTGTGGAATTCTCTGTCCAGTAGAGCAGTTAAGGCTACCTTGTTGAATGTTTTTAAGGCAAAGATGAGAGACTTTTGAACAATTAAGGTGAGTGAGTGGGTAAGTGGAGCTAAGTCCACAAAAAGATTAGCCGTGATCTTGATGAATGGCAGAGCACGTCCAAGGGGCCAAATGGCCTACTCTTGCTTCTTTTTCTTATGTCCTTATGACCATCAGACTTCTCAAAACCCTGGACAGTCCATTGACCTACATTTTGGAGTGTGGTCATTTTTATTATGTAAGAAACTTGGAAGCCAATTTTGGGCACAGTAAACTTGAACAAACAGTGATAATGACCAGATAATCTGGTCCTGTGATGTTGATTGAGGGATTGGTATTGACAGGGGCAGCAAAGATAACTTTAACATCATGAGATCCTTTACACCCATCTGAACAAGCAGAAGTGGCCATGGTTCGACCTCATCCAAAAATCCCATCAAAAATTGACAAAGTAATAAAAGAAATCACTTGCACTATAATTACTATAACACACGTACTCCCAACAGGAGGGCCACTAATGATCAGTTAACAATATGCAACTACCACATGTGTAAACAATCATTGGACTCATTCTCGTCCAGTTACTGGCTCCTTGTTGCCAGTTTCAATTCAATTAGTATGGATTGGTAATTTATTATTGACAGCTTGTTCTAGCTGGTTTTACTTAAGTGAGTCAGAATGTTTACCTTAATTCCACCAAATGAGATGGGTGTCCAATCCCATATCACCCATTTTCTACCACCAATTGAGACACACTTCTATTTCTGATTCTACAAATGAAATGCTGAAGGCAGAAAGTGGTTCTGGTTGTGTTCCAGTTGTTGTTGTTATGCCATATTATGTACATGGTGCTTTTTTCACTCACCTGGGCAGACAGTGACTCAGTTGTTGAAAGACAGTGTGCCATTCCTTTAGCAGTGTAAACCCATGGTTTTAAGTTCAAGAGTGGAAATTGAAACCAGAACCTTTGTGGGTCAGAAGCAAGCAATGCTCCAGATTGAGTCACTAATGTCAGCCATATCATGTACATTGTCTGGAGCTGTACAAGAGACTCCTGGAAATCACTAAAATATGTTGTTTGACAATGCAACCACACAATGAATCATAGCAGATTGGTTATAAAACTAGCGCAGCTGCAATGAGAAAGACACAATAATCCCTGTCAGACAATTAAACAAAGCTAAATAGATGTTGCAACAAGGCCAAAACCTTGCCTTATCGGTAAATTTCTGAAATATCAGATTTCTTTTTGTTTTAGATTCTCAATGAGACAATGCATTTATAATATGTCATTGTCATATCCACCAATGCCTCCAAGCAGCTAAACTTGAGTTATACTTTGACATTTCTGCAATCCTTGTCACTGTTGATAACCTTATAAGTGAAGTAAGAAAGGAAAATCTAAATTCAATAGAATGAAGTTTCCTTCTTTGCTGATTGCTGCTGCTGTTGTAGTCCTCCTGAGGCGATTCTTAACCTGAATCTTAACCTGCCATTACTGGCTCTGCCTATCTTTGTGACACCTCAAGCATTTCAACCCATTGATGCCTACAGCTAGGAGATAAATTGAGAAGAAAAATCAAAGATGAATGCTGTTGTGTCTCCCCCTGCTCCCAACACTGATCCTTAACTTGAGGCTGTTTGCTACAGCTGCATTTCCTTAGCTTTTAACCCATATTAGCACTAATCTGTATGGTTCTCCAGGCTTCTTGCACCCATTCCAAGACTAATTCTAGTTGATGGTGCCTATACTTTTCGACACTGCCTCTTCCCAACCTGTCATATTGTGTTACCGTGATCCACCTCTATCCTGTTTAATTAACTATCGGATAAAATGTTTTGGATTTCTAAATGCGGAGAGAGACAGAGTTGCCTCATTTGGCTCCTGCCAAAATTTCCACACCCTTGATGCCAACTCATTCCCTCTCCTGGGCTGCTCAGTCGTGTTGAACCAGATGGTGGAATCAGAGTGGGAAATTAGCATAATTCTTTTCTGAAAATAGAAAAGTTGATCATGAGCAAGAATGCCCATGTAATTACTCTGGAATATGTTGAGATTTGAAAAAGCTTGGCACTGAAATTAAAGGGATATCAGTTTTTCTTTTGAAAATGTTTAACAGAGGGATTGATTTCTGTTTTGCAGAATTCCTTTCCATTATTTATAAATAATGAAAGTGGTATGTGAGTCACACGCTCTTGCCTGATTAAATTAATCATGGATTCAAGCCGCAGCTCAGAGATTTGAGCATGTAATCTAGGCTGACACTTCAGTGTGGTACTGAAGGAGTGCTGCATTCTGGGAGGCATTGCCTGTCTGCCCTTACACACAGCATCTCACCACTCTATTCAGAGAGGAGCAAGGGAATTGGTCTGGTGCCTCGGTTCACATTTATCTCCAGATGAACATTACTGAAATAAATTATCTGGTCACTTACTTCTTTGTTATTTGCAGGAGCTTGCTATGTGCCAAAATGGCTGCTGTGTTTACTTGCATGGCAGTAATGACTACACTTCAGTGGCATATCATTGATTGCAAAATGCTGTGGGATGCCTTTGAATTGTGAAAGACATTATACAGCTGCAACTGCAAGAAATGCAAAACTTGCGCCCACACCTCCCCCCTCATTTCCCTCCAAGGTCGCAAGGGATCCTTCCATATCTGTCACAAATTCACCTGCACCTCAACAAACATCATTTACTGCATCCGCTGCACCCGATGTGGCCTCTACATTGGGGAGACAGGCCGCCTACTTGCGGAACGTTTCAGAGAACACCTGCACGTTTCAGACACCCGCACCAACCAACCAACCCAACCGCCCCGTGGCTGAACACTTTAACTCCCCCTCCCACTCCACCAAGGGCATGCAGGTCCTCGGCCTCCTCCATCGCCAGACCATGGCAACACGACGCCTGGAGGAAGAGCGCCTCATCTTCCGCCTAGGAACCGTCCAACAGCAAGGGATGAATGCAGATTTCTCCAGCTTCCTCATTTCCCCTTCCCCCACCTTTTCTCAGTCCCAACCCTCGGACTCAGCACCGCCTTCTTGACCTGCAATCTTCATCCCTACCTCTCCGCCCCCACCCCCTCTCTGGCCTATAACCCTCACCTTAACCTCCTTCCACCAATCGCATTCCCAACGCCCCTCCCCCAAGTCCCTCCTCCCTACCTTTTATCTTAGCCTGCTTGGCACACCTTCCTCATTCCTGAAGAAGGGCTTATGCCCGAAACGTCGATTCTCCTGCTCCTTGGATGCTGCCTGACCTGCTGCACTTTTCCAGCAACACATTTTTCAGCTCTGATCTCCAGCATCTGCAGTCCTCACTTTCTCCTCCTTGGTGATTCTCATGTTCAAATATCCACAGGGTTTACGCTGATATTTTCTGAAATTACTCCACAAAGGCCAATGACCCATCACCAAGTCACCCTTTATTTACATGTGCAAACTACTTGGCACTGGTCCAGCTCCCTTTGAGTCAGCTGTCAGTGTGAACAGAACCTTTGACACTCCTGTTTAAATCTGTCAGCCAGGGCTCCCTGTTTGGGCCAGATTAACAGCCCCAATCAGGCAACTCATATTCTATGAGATCCACCTGGCTGATCTCATTACAGTCACTGCATTTTTCTGCAATCTATGGTCTCCATGTTTCAACTTTGTCAGATGGAGGCATTGGGGCAGTGCAATGGCTCAGTGGTTAGCACTGCTGCCTCACAGCACCAGGGACCCTGCTTTGCTTCCAGCCTTGGGCAACTGTGTGGAGTTTGCACCTTCTCCCCGTGTCTGCGTGGGTTTCCTCCTGATGGTCCGGGGGTTTCCTCCCACAGTCCAAAAATGTGCAGGCTAGGTGAATTGGCCATGCTAAATTACCTGTCGTGTTAGGTAAAGGGGTAAATGGAGGAGAATGGGTGGGTTGGTCTTCGGAGGGTCGGTGCAGACTTGTTGGACTGAAGGACCTGTTTCCACACTGTAAGTAATCTAATCTAATATAATCATCAAAAATGAATGGCCCCAACAATTGTGATCTCACTCAAACATCCATTTCTCATGTGCAAGTGTCAATGGTTGTAGGCAGTGAGCTGTTTAATGTGAAGGGAATGGCACCTGATCCAGGTCCAGAGTTCCAGATGGTCTCAGAAATGTTGTTACATTTGACACCAGATCATCAAGGCCAATTTTATAAATCTGCACTCAGGGTTCATTTGCTAGCAGCACATGTTACACATTTGAGTGTAGATTTTCACCTGTCTTATTCGTGACCTGCATTGTTTTCTGTCAAAAATATTCTGTTCAAGGAGGACAAACTGATGTTTATCTTAATGTGTACATGAGCAAAAGCAGCAAGCCCCCTTGTGATCCTAAACTGCAATGTCATGATTCAGAAATTCTGGAAGCCAATTTGGAAAATAAAAGTCAAGTCAAGCAATCATTTAATTTAAACAAAGATGTATACTTCTGTACAGTGCAGTATGTACCAAGCTTGGTGCTGATGAAAGGCCATTGGACTCAAAATGTTTCTCTTGAAATGGACTAACTCTGTTTCTCTCTTTGTTTTTCCAGCACTTTTTGTTTTTGTTTCAGATTTCCAGCATCTGCAGTTCATTATTCCAGTATGTCGGACTGGAGTTTTGTTTTGAGTGTCGGAATTGGGTTAAGATCTGGCCACCAACTGTCAAAATATTCAGGCACAGTTTTCAGTGGAGTGGCAATTCACATCCAGGGTGTGCACTTCCTATCTTATTATGGATGATGAGCCATGGGAAACCCTCCATCATTGAAGAAGGTGCTTGACAGTTAAGGTAAAGTGATGGATATATTGGGCCATGACATGATTGATTGTGTTGGAGCAACTCAGGAATGCCCAGAATTAATATGCTAGGTCTGTTTGCAATCTATCCCATTAAGCCTGATGATAGTGCCTCACAACACTTTGATAAATGCTTACAAGATTCTAGTCATGTCACAATTCTGGAATTCCCTAATTAACTTCATGTTTGGATCACTTCCATCATATGAACAGCAGTGGTTAAAGGAGAAGACCAATCACTAAATTCTCAAAGGCAGCTGGAGATGGACAATTAGTCTCAAGCCTTACAGGGGCTATCTATTTCCAGATAATAATTTTGAAAAACCGCGTATATACAAAAAAGCTACTTAGAGTCAGAGAGATGTACAGCACGGAAACAGACCCTTCAGTCCAACTCGTCCATGCTGACCAGATATCCCAACCTAACCCAGTCCGACTTACCAGCACCCGGCCCATATCCTTCCAAACCCTTTCTATTCATATACCTATCCAAATGCCTTTTAAATGCTGCAATTGTACCAGCCTCCAACACTTCCTCTGGCAGCTCATTCCATACACGGACCACCCTTTGCGTGAAATAGCTGCCCTGAGGTCTCTCTTAAATCTTTCCCTCTCATCCTAAACCTATGCCCTCTAGTTCTGGACTCTGCCAACCCAGGGAAAAGACCTTGTCTATTTACTCTATCCATACCCATTCATGATTTTATAAACCTGTATGAGGTCATCCTTCAGCCTCCGCCGCTCCAGGGAAATAGCCCCGGTCTGTTCGACCTCTCCCTATAGCTCATATCCTCCAACCTTGGCAACATCCTTGTAAATCTATTCTAAACCCTTTCAAGTTTCACAACATCTTTCGGATAGGAAGGAGACCAGAATTGCACACAATATTCCAACAGTGGGCTAACCAATGTCCTGTACAGCTGCAAAATGATCTCCCAACTCCTGTACTCAATACTCTGACCAATAAAGGAAAGCATACTAAACCTTTTCTTTGCTATCCTATCCACCTGCGACTCTACATTCAAGGAGCTATGAACCTGGCACAGTGCGAGAGTGCTGATGATGATTATATAAACAGCATTAAATATTAAAGCCAGTCACTGTGGCTGTACTGCAAAGATCAGCAGTGGCAGACAAAACAATATGAGCACTCGCTTGGCTGCCCTTTCTTTTGGCATTTGATTGTTTTTTTTTGTTAAACCTGGTCTTTGAATGACCTGCTTTGAATGAATAATAGTTTATTCTTATAATTGAATTTAATCCTACTCTACAAGAACAACAGGATTTGCCACTCTGTATCCTTGCTGCTCAAATTGTTTGCATTATTGCATGGTTGCAGTCTGCTCAAAGTTATTAAAAATACAGTTATTCCATTGTTTTAGAAAATAAAAAGAGTGCTTTTCACGAGAGAGTGTAGGCTCATATGGCAAGAGGTATGAGCTGTCCCTTGAAAATATGGCACAGATGAAGATCTGCAGCATATTTCCCTGACTGTAAATAAAGACAGAGTTATGGGCCATTTCAATCACTCTGTGAAAGCCACCGAGCATCTGAGATGGTTCAGTTAGAGCACAAGGATATTCATGTGAATAGATCATTGCTATGAGAAGCAATTTCACTTTTGTGTGATGAATTGGATACTGCAGTCAAAAGAAGAATAATTTGATGGCTGGAGATGAGAGAACCAATGGTAAATTGCTGATCAAATGATCAAATTTTGAGAGACTGATGTTTGGTTTATAAGAAAGCTAAGTTTGACAATAACCTTAGCTTCCTTTTCTGAGAGCAGCTCAAGCTGTTGAAAAAGCATTTGAGAGAACTTGTCGATTTTTTTCTGAAAGCGATTCCTCAGTCTGTTTATTACCATTTCTTCCATTTAATTAATGAAATATGTAGGTGACAGAGATACAAAGCATTATAACATAATTTGCTCATTTCAGTTGCATTATAAGAGGCAATTGCTGATTGGAGGTGACAAAGCTATTCAAGGATGTGCAGCAATGTTGGCTGGTGAAAATATTAATCTCCCAGGAGTGGACTGAAGTGATATTGCCAGAATCCTGGACCTGTGTCTGCTGACTATCATTTAGTCAAGATGTGAAATATGTGAGGCCCTTAGGAATGGATGAGAAAAGTTTAAAAATAAAATTAGTACTGGCAAGAAAAGCACAAAAGAAACCTTTTTTACTTTGACGCCCTTTATTACTTTTTCATTTCAACATTTTGGCAGGTTGACATTCAATATTTGTTTCCTTGATATATCTGAAGATCAGGATTTCTGTCATCGAGATGATGCACACTTATGACGTTGGACATGCAAAGTTTTAGTGATAAATAGAGTGTGGCATCAAATTTCAGCTTGGTGTCCAGTAGAGTGCTAAAGTGACCAGGAGGCAATGAAGTCTGCAGATGCTGAATTTCAGAGTTAAGAGTATGTTGCTGGAAAAGCGCAGCTGCTCAGGCAGCATCCGAGGAGCCAGAAAATTGATGTTTCAGGAATCATTCTTGATGAAGGGCTCCGGCCCGAAATGTCGATTTTCCTGCTCCTTGGATGCTGCCTGATTTGCTGTGCTTTTCCAGCAACACGCTCTGCTAAAGTGACCAGTCTATTTGAGTGAAGGAATGTAGTCATGAGGCATCAGTGGCAAAGGGATGTAAGTTAAAGCAAACATAGAAGATGATAGTTTGGTTTCTTCAGTGTTCACCTAGAGTAAATTGCAGCTCATACAAAAGTAGATGCTGGACAAGTAGCCCTACAGCATTGGAGGAGTCAAGAAAGGTAAAGTTGCTGCCATCAATGTTCCTGAGGAAGCTGACTCGATAACATTAGAAAGAGGAGGGAACCAAGGATGGATCCTTTGGAAATTCTAATGCAATGGTTATTGTTGAATGTGCTTTCATTACATTTGAATATCTGGACGTGAAACCAAGAAAATGCAATCCCACTAAATTATACAAGCTGGTTATCGGTGTGGTTGACCATGTCATAGATTGTACAATGAATAAGCAGAATAACTCCACCTTGGTTGCATTGCCAAATAATGTAATTTAACCAATTGTTTCATTTTCAAAACTTGTTTTTCTTCAGGTAGTGTGCTAGAAATACCCTAGAGAAAGAGGGAATTCCTCCAGATACCATCTGTGATATATCATTAACATTTTGCATACATTTGCATTTATGATATTGCTATCATTTGTGAACAAATATTATCTTACTGTATACAATAATGTACTTAAAATTCTGTGTGTTTGAGTGATAAAAGCTCAATCTTGCCACGATACATAGGATGGATGAATGGCAATAGTGAGATTGCAGTCAGCACCTGCTTGTCAACCAAATGATTGATGGATCATCTTGCAAGTTTGCCAACCAATGGTTAACTCATTTTGCCAGATGTTGACCTGGCCATGGAATGCTGTGGTCAAAATGACTACAGGCCTGAAACTGGACATTCTACATTGACCGATAGACAGAGAAATCGGGGCGGACAGAAAATTGGCCAAACTAAATTAAACAGCAGCAGCAGAAATCAAATTCAAAGAGGTTTCAGTGGTTCAGAGGGAACCAGTTACAACCATCCCAAAGGTTGTGTATTAGAGGAATATCAATCAGACTTTCTAGCACCATGAATTCCACCTGAGGACATGCACTTTACATCTTGTAGACATGGCAACAGTGAAGGGTGTTGGCGCAAGCCCATTAGATGCTTTAAACCCAGCTCATGTTCCCATTGGCCAAAGGCCACAGGACATTCTGGAAGGATTCTGGGATGAGGGAGATAAAATCACACTTGGAAGCTAGCCCATTCTGTGGAGACTCATGGTGAATACTTGACCTAAGTCAGCAATGGAGCTCTGGCCACCCAGACAGACAGATGGAGAGAGACGATCAGTCCTGACCTGCAAGACCCACCTTTGTGGAAGAGAGCCAGCCCTGTATCAGAGAGGAAGGAGATTCCAGTGGCCCAACTCAAACACATGGATTGATCTGAGTAATATCCTTTCTCAGACAGAGCTAAATACAAAGTGAATTGACCTTGTCCTTGACCTTGACCAACAGGTATGAGATTCTTGCTCCCTGTACGGATGAGGAAAAGGGCTCTGGACAGGATGAGCCAGCTGACCATGGTGCAGAAGGCCATTCAAGAGGGGAGAGCAAAAAGATAAATAGTTGTTATAGGGGATTTTATAATTAGGGGGACAGATAGTATCCTATGCAAGCTGGATCGGGAGTCTCGCATGGTGTGTTGCCTGCCCGGTGCCAGGGTGCGGGACATCTCCAACCAGCTTGAAAGGATATTGCAGCAGGAGGGGGAGGATCCAGTTGTTGTAGTCCACGCTGGGACTAACAACATAGGCAAAGCTAGGGTGGAGGACCTGTTTGGGGATTATCAAGCACTAGGAAGGAAATTGAAGTACAGGTCCTCAAGGGTCATAATCTCCGGATTACTGCCCAAGCCACGTGCCAATTGGCATAGGGATAAGAAAATTAGGGAAGTAAACACGTGGCTAAGGGATTGGTGTGGGAAAGAGGAATTCCACTTTATAGGGCTTTGGCATCAGTTTTGGAAACCAGGGGAATCTGTACTGTTGGGACTGTCTCCACCTGAACTGATCAGGTACCAATGTTCTAGCGAAGAGGATAAATAGAGTGGTCAGTAGGACTTTAAACTTCTGAGTTGGGTTGGGCGAAAGGGAAAGTGAAAGTGACAGGGAATATGGAGTTAAATGGAAAGATAAGCAACAGGATAGCATATGTGCAGGCGGATTTAAACTCGAGGCAGACTGGGAATGCAGCAAAAAGGAAGGATAACTTAGGATATCCTATGACTTCCAATATCTCTAATGATAAGAATGTTAGCATTAAGGCACTTTACCTGAGTTCTCGTAGCATTCGTAACAAAGCAGATGAACTAATGGCACAGATCATCGTGAATGATTATGATGTGGTAGGCATCACAGAGACGTGGTTACAGGGGGGTCAGGACTGGCAGTTAAACATCCAAGGATTTACAACTTATTGAAAAGACAGGGAGGTGGGCAGAGGGGGTGGGGTTGCCTTGTTAGTTAAGGACAAAATGAAATCTATGGCACTGAATGACATAGCGTCGGATGATGTGGAGTCTGGGTGGGTGGAATTGAGGAACCACAAAGGCAAAAAATCCATAATGGGAGTTATGTACAGACCTCCTAACAGTGGTCAGGACCAGGGGCGCAACATATACCGGGAAATAGAAAAGGCATATCAGAAAGGCAAGGTTACGGTGATCATGGGAGACTTCAATATGCAGGTGGACTGGGTAAATAATGTTGCCAGTGGATCCAAAGAAAGGGAATTCATGGAATGCTGTCAGGATGGCTTTTTGGAACAGCTTGTCATGGAGCCCACAAAGCAGCAGGCTATTCTGGACCTAGTGCTTTGTAATGAACCAGACTTTATAAAAAATCTTAAAGTAAGGGAACACTTAGGAAGCAGCGATCATAATATGGTAGTTTCGTCTGCAGTTTGAAAGAGTAAGGCAAAATCGAATGTAATGGTGTTACAGTTAAATAAAGGTAATTATGAGGGCATGAGAGAGGAACTGACAAAAATAGACTGGAAGCAGAGCCTAGTGGGGACGACAGTGGAGCAAAAAAGGCAGGAGTTTGTGGGTATAATTGAGGACACTGTACAGAGGTTCATCCCCAAGAAAAGAAAGATTATCCGGGGAGGGATTAGACAGCCATGGCTGACAAAGGAAGTCAGGAAATGTATTAAAGAAAAAGAGAGATCCTATAAAGTGGCCAAGAGCAGTGGGAAATCAGAAGATTGGAAAGGCTACAAAAACAAACTGAGGATAACAAAGAGAGAAATAAGGAAGGAGAGGATCAAATATGAAGGTAGGCTAGCCAGTAATATTAGAAATGATAGTAAAAGTTTTTCAATGCATGAGAAACAAACGACAGGCAAAAGTAGACATTGGGCCACTTCAAAGTGATGCTGGAAGCCTAGTACTGGGCGATATGGAAATAGCAGGAGAGCTTAACAAGTACTTTGCGCCAGTCTTCACAGTGGAAGACATGAGTAATATCCCAACAATTAAAGGGAGTCAGGGGGCTGTGTTGAGTATGGTTGCTATTACAAAAGAGAAAGTGCTAGAAAAGCTAAAGGTCTTAAAATTGATAAATCTCCTGGCCCCGATGGGCTACATCCTAGAGTTCTGAGGGAGGTGGCTGAGGAAATAGCGGAGGCATTGGTTGAGATCTTTCAAAAGTCACTGGAGTCAGGGAAAGTCCTGGATGATTGGAAGATCACTGTTGTAACCCCCTTGTTCAAGAAAGGATCAAGACAAAAGATGCAAACTTATAGGCCAATTAGCCTAACCTCGGTTGTTGCTAAAATTCTAGAATCCATCATTAAGGATGAGGTTTCTAAATTCTTGGAAGAGCAGAGTCAGATTAGAACAAGTCAACATGGATTTAGTAAGGGGAGGTCGTGTCTGACAAACCTGTTGGAATTCTTTGAAGAGGTGACAAGTAGGTTAGACCAGGGAAACCCAGTGGATGTGGTCTATCTAGACTTCCAAAAGGCCTTTGATAAGGTGCCACACGGGAGGCTGCTGAGCAAGGTGAGGGCCCATGGTGTTCGAGGTGAGCTATGGTATGGATTGAGGATTGGCTGTCTGACAGAAGGCAGAGAGTTGGGATAAAAGGTTCTGTTTCGGAATGGCAGCCAGTGACAAGCGGTGTCCCGCAGGGTTCAGTGTTGGGGCCGCAGCTGTTCACGTTACATATTAATGATCTGGATGAAGGGACTGGGGGCATTCTAGCGAAGTTTGCCGATGATACAAAATTAGGTGGACAGGCAGGTAGTACTGAGGAAGTGGGGAGGCTGCAGAAGGATCAGTTTGGGAGCATGGTCCAGGAAATGGCTGATCGAATTCAACGTGAACAAATGTGAGGTCTTGCACTTTGGAAAAAAGAATGCAAGCATGGACTACTTTCTAAACGGTGAGAAAATTCTTAAAGCCAAAGTACAAAGGGATCTGGGAGTGCTCGTTGAGGATTCTCTAAATGTAAACATGCAGGTTGAGTCCGTGAATAAGAAAGCGAATGCAATGTTGTCATTTATCTCAAGAGTGTTGGAATATAAAAGCACCGTTGTGCTACTGAGACTTCATAAAACTCTGGTTAGACCCCATTTGGAGTACTGTGTCCAGTTTTGGTCCCCACACCTCAGGAAGGCCATACTGGCACTGGAACATGTCCAGCGGAGATTCACACGGATGATCCCTGGAATGGTAGGTCCAACATATGAGGAACGGCTGAGGATCCTAGGATTGTATTCATTGGAGTTTAGAAGATTAAGGGGAGATCTGATAGAAACTTACAAGATGTTACATGGCTTGAAAAGGTGGACGCTAGGAAATTGTTTCCATTAGGCGAGGAGACTAGGACCCGTGGACACATACTTAGAATTAGAGGGGGTCAATTCAGAACAGAAATGCGGAGACATTTCTTCAGCCAGAGAGTGGTGGGCCTGTGGAATTCATTGCTGCAGGGTGCAGTGGAGGCTGGGACGCTAAATGTCTTCAAGGCAGAGATTGATAAATTCTTGATGTCAAAAGGAATTAAGGGCTACGGGAAGAATGCAGGTAAATGGAGTTGAAATGCCCAGCCATGATTGAATGGTGGAGTGGACTCAATGGGCTGAATGGCCTTACTCCCACTCCTATGTCTTATGGTCTTATGGTCGTAATATTATTAGAATTTGGGAAATGCACAGTGGTTGCTTTAAATAAGGAATATTTTGCAAATAAAATCAAGTTGAACAGCAATCCAAATTCTGTGCTCATTGTCCACCTCACCAACAAAAGCATTTAAGTAAAGTGTTATTAAGACATAAACTAGGTGAAGGGCCCAAAGCACGGGTACCAGTGAATGACTGCATTTGAAATAAATAAAAAATATGGACAATTAAAGTCGTTAAATATTATTTTATTAAAATTTGTTCTTTAATATCGACACATTGTACCAAATGTTGGCTCACAGCATCAGGGACCCAGGTTCGATCCCACCCTTGGGCGATGGTGTGGAGTTTGCACATTCTGCCTGTATCTGTAGGAGTTTCTTCCAGGTGCTCTGGATTCCTCTCATGTTCCAAAGATGTGCAAGTAAATGGATTACCTATGGAAAATATTTGATCACGGGGATAGGATGCACCTGGGTGAAATTCCCTTCAGAAAGCCGGAGTGGATTTGATGGGCCAAATGGCTTGTTTCCATTCCTCTGAACCTTCTCGCCATATCCTAAGAAACACATTGTTTTAACTATTGTTTGACCCCTTGAGATTTAGAAACACTCCTGAATTCTGCTCTTATGTACAGTTCCTGTGCAACTCAAACTCGCTGGAAATCCCAAAATTGACTGGTATTCCTGGCACCAGGGGATTATTTAAAAGGTGAATCCAGTCAAGCATGTTAGTATGGAGCTACCCTTTAAAGTTCCTGACGTCACAGCCTTCAGCATCGACTCCAGCATTTTACCTATTGCTGATGTTAGACTAACCAGTTTGTAATTCCCAGTCTTCTTCTGCCTTCTTAAAATAAATAGTGTGGTTATATTTGCCACTTCCATTTTTCTGGGACTGTTTCAGAATCTATGGAACTTCAGAGATGACCACCAATGCATCTATTGTTTATGTAGCCTTCTCCCTTAGTACTTAGGAATGTAGATTATCAGGCTCTGGGGACATATAGCATTTCAGTCTCATTAATTTCTCCAGCATAATTTGTAACAATGCTATTTTCCTTCAATTTCTCTTTCTCACTGGAGACTTGTTTCTTTATCATTTCTGGGAAATTATTTGTGTCATCTGTGAAGACAATAGTAAAATTGTTGTTTAATTGCTGTGGCATTTCCATGTTCTCTACTATCAATTCTCTCATTTCAGACTGTAAAGGACCCACATTTGTCTTCACAACCTTTTTACATACTTGTGGAAGCTTTTACAATCTGGTTTTATGGTCAATTTTGCTGACGGCAAGTTGAAGTACAAAAATAAATTCGGTGGAGTTGTTTCCATGCCATGAATACAGACAGCAGTCAAGAATTTTGTGGTACACAGTTCATGATTATTTCTGTGCATCCAACAGCCTTCAGTAGTTGTGACTAAGTTAAACAGAACTCTGTGGCACAAGTTGGTGGGTAGTGTTGGAGGGAGGTAGAGTTGAGGCAAGGAAGGCTAGACAGAGTGTTTGGATGCAGGGAGGTGCAGTTGGAGGAAGGGCTGAATCTCCTGGGCATGGTGGTCCAGTAAGGGCAGAGGACAGGTCAATGAGGATTTGAGGAGGGATGAAGGACCTTAACGGGTGCTTCCAATTGTGGGTGCTGAGGATGAAACATAGACTGCATGTAGAATACAGCATTGTTAGCTGACGTTCCACAACTAAATTGCACTCACGTGGCTGGCACTTTGAATTTTAATTCGAATCACTTGGAAGAAGGCAAAGAGTTCTGGTTATAAAATCAGGAATGGCACGGTTGACAAAAACGAAGCCTATGAAGCAGTACACAGTCAAGCAAAGCTGTGTAAACCAGAATCTCAACTGCAGCGAAAAGTGCTGCTCAGACTGATAAGGTGAAAGAGTCAATTCTCAAAAAATGAGAAAAATAACCAAACCAAGTGAGGATTAAGGCGATTTTCAAAATGAACGGAGTTTCAGAAGTACTTGAATTGTAATTGGTATAAGGTCTGTAGGTCAGCTAGATACAATTCACTGAGGGCTGAAGCAGATTAGAGAAGTTTTGATCAAATAAATCAAAAGTTTTAAAGATTTGATTTGGATTCAAATCAATGAAGTTCCATTCAACTAAAGGTAAATTGAAAACATTGTATCTAATATATGGATGTCCATTTCAACTTGTCTGTGTTATTGATGAATCAAATGAGAAAGTGAAATTAGAAAATTATCAGTCAAATACTGACCACAACTTCTAAATTAAGAAAGTTCTGATTCACAAGGAGATGCCCTATTGACTTTGGGTAGTAGCCTTGTGTAATATTGTACAGAAGAATTAATTTGATGTTACAATTCTCATATTGATTGCCAAGGCCATCACATTGGGATAGGACATAGAATCCCTACAATGCAGAACAGGTCATTCGGCCCAGCAAGTCCACGCCGACCCTACGAAGAGTAACCCACTCAAACCCATTCCCCTATCCTATTACTCTGCATTTTTCCCTGACTAATGCACCTAACCTGCACACCATGTGGAATTTAGCATGGCTAATTCACTTAACCTGCACATCTTTGGACTGTGGGAGGAAACCGGAGCACCTGGAGGAAACCCACATAGACACAGGAAGCATGTGCAAACTCCACACAGACAGTCGCCTGAGACTGGAATTGAACCCAGATCCCTGGCGCTGTGAGGCAGCAGTGCTCACCACTGAGGCACTGGGCTGCCTGGTCCAAGATAGTTGTTACTATTGATTGGAAACTGACCTAAAGTAGTCATATAAATATTGTGGCTATAAGAGAAGTCAGAGGCTAGGAATCCTGCTGTGGGCATCTGTGAGTGTTTTCCCAAAATCCCATTGAATTAATTCACGTATTTTGTTGTTGGATGAAGAGGACAAAGGAGCAAGGATTTAAGAAGATTTTTGATAATGGAGAAATGAAGACAGCTCTTACTGTTTTCTGAGGGACAATGAGTAATGGACTGAGGAGGAATAGAGTTAGATGTTGCCCTGTCTAAAGCATTTATACACTAAATCGTCTCTAGTCCATTCCTATTAATGTGAAGTTTGGGCCTATATTAACACTGATAGTTGGGATTGGGGTTGGAGAGGAAAGCGATTGTTGGGGACTTGGGTTTCAGCTGAATGTGAGCAAATCATAAAATCCCTCCAGTGTGGAAGCAGGCCATTTGGCTCATTTAGTCCACATCAACCCTCTGAAGAGCATCCCACCCAGACTACTGTAACCCCGCAAAACTACATTTCTCATAGCGGCACATCCCTGAGCACTATGGGCAATTTAGCATGGCCAATCCACCTAACCTGTACATCTTTGCACTGTAGGACGAAACTGGAGCACATGATGGAAACCCATGCAAACACAGGGCAAATGTGCAAACTTCACACAGACAGTTGTTAGATGGTGGAATCAAACCGGGTCCTGACACTGTGAGGCATCAATGCTAACCACTGAGCCACATTGCCACCCAAACACATCAATGACTGCGTAAGCTTTCTTTTGACGGAGACTCAATTAGTTGAGTATTTGAAATTCGAAACGGTGTCTGGCTGGAGAATTTTGTTTAATAACAGCATAATTGTGGAAATAACAGGTTGAAAATGAGTAGAAGGATGTGGGTTGTAACAATATTGTTTTGGGCTGATTATCTTAGAAACGATCTGGCATCATGCCACAGATGATAACAATGCTGAAGTTATCCATGTAATTGAATAGGAGAGTTGACTAAACATTTGTGGGGGACTCCTCATGGCCAGACTTTACAGGGTTAATCATTCAATATACAAAGGAGGTGCTTCCATTTTAATGACAGTAATTGGATGCAGAGTTGGTGGAACTGCTGTGTTAGTTGTCAGAGGAGCTTTGAAATTTTGATTTGCAAGTGTTTGGTGCTGGAATTTGATCAGGAGGTCATAGGAATTGATGTGCCTGCCTGGAAAAGTCCATTGCATTAATAAAAGTTTCTGTCCATCTTTAGCTGCAGAATGGTGTTTAAATGGAACACAGATTGCAAAAAGGGGAAGTAGTGTACAGAGGGAGGAAGTAACTGGAACTCCTTCACATTGGACAAGATATCCGTCACTGGATATGCACACTGTTGTTTCCTGGAAAGGACACCCGCACATCACATTGTTTCCACAATTCCCCACACTTCAGTGCATCTTCTTTGCATTGCCTTTTAGCCCAAATCCAAAGCCAGATACAAAACAACCTCGATTATCCAAACATCAATTATCCGAATTTCGGATTATCTGAACAAGATCTCAAGGTTCCATAAAAACATTAGATCGAAGGACTGACACTGGTGCAGCGAATGCCATCAGGAGGTCTGAGTGCATCAGCAAGGAGGGTGATCAGTTGACTGCAACAACATATGGGATTTGAAATGGTCTAATGTTTATCGAGTGGGGCAGGGGTGGAGTGTGTGGTTGGAGGGATGGTCAGAAGAGCATTTCAATAATCGAATAAGATTGCAAATGAATGGATAGGATTTCACCTGGGCTGAAATGGTGAGTGTATTATCAGAATTGTGATGAGAATTTTGAATGCTCTGTTTCAGTTTGAAAGCTGGCGAATGAAATGAAATCAGGATGAGTGAGGAGTTTGTGTTGGGTGATGAAAAGCTTGTTTTGGTATTTCCAGTGTTTTATTTGCAGGAAATTCTGACCAAGCAAAATTGCCAAAAATATCCACATTTACTAAGTTGTAATTAATTTTAAGATAGTAAGTATTTAAAATTAAATATTACTTCATGTTAGATATAATTATTTTGACTCTTACACCTGCTGTAAGGCATAATGTTGCATCTAAAGGCATATTCATCAAAGATTGATAAAATTGACGCCAACAATATCCATTTAATAGGTGCCTCATCTGAAGTGTAGATGGAGCAGTGAAGCAAAGAAACACAAACACCTCAAGCAACAGCGACTGGATATTTTCTTCAAAAAATAATATCCAACCTCCATCTCAATGCAATTTATTTAAACAAAAAGTGATTTTATTTGTAAAATATCATGAATTTTTAAGCAATATCCAGTGTTTGTACACATTCTATTGATTAAATGAAATAAAAACTCTGGAAACATGCTTTTTTTCATGTGATTATGTTCAGTATGGCTTCCTTTGTTTACGATCAGATCAGTCCGAACAATCAGTTATCCGAACAAAATACTCCCTGCCCATCTCATTTGGATAATCAAGGTTGTTCTATGCACAAATAATTCTATAGATTCGTCCAATAATGTGTGGACTAATACAATTAAAATATTGACCCCGATGCCAGGGTACAAGGTGGCATCGTGCAGCCAAGAAGCTTTTGGCTTTGATCCGTACCTGGAAAATCTTTACTCCTCTTTTCTACCTGTCATTTGCAAGTCCTTTCTCTTGCCAATTTTGTTATTTTCTGAGCTTTTGCTTCCACAGAGTCCTGAGTCTTCCACATACAGTCTGCATCAACTTCTGTTCTATGAGTGCAGAAGGAAGGCTTTCTTTAAGACCTATGCCAACCACATTTAATCTCCTTTCCTACATGCAGCCAATTCAGCAACATGGGCTAAACATTTGGATGAGGAGACTGTACCAAGCTAGCACAGCACTGGGCACAGGATGATCACGTAGCGTGATTCCTTTGCACTAACAACTGCCTGGATGTGTTGTGAGATGTGGTGCCAATCAGGCAGGCTGCTTTGCTCTGGATGGCGTCAAGCTTCTTGAGTGTTGTAGGAGCTGTATGCATACCTAGCAAAGGGGGAGTGTTCTATCATGGTAGTCAAGCACACTTCATATGTACAACTCCAGAAATTGGAAGAGATCAGAAAACCCCAATTCATACCTCTGTGGGATTTTCAATTTCATTGAAACAATGCTCTAGCTCGATTTGACAGAACTACTTGGAGTCAGGTGTAAGGATTTGAATACAGAACTACTTGGAGTCAGTGAGACTTGTAAGGACCAGAATAATTCTTGGTTTCAACTCAGAGTTAAAGGATTCAGATGGGCCTCTTCAATGGTTATTGGGGCTTTAAGAATTTAGGAAGCTCTGAATTAATTTTTCTTTGTTTTTCATTGTCCCATGGCATAGAATTAGCATTGAATGGCACTCATTCAGGCTACACTGATAGATCGGGCATGCAACACGATGTTCAATCTCACATGCCGTCATCTGGGGTAAAGGTTCATTGATGAAATAAAGTTGAAGTGTTAATCCATAGGCACTGACACCCCAGTGGCTCACTCTGTTAATTTACCAAATATTTGGACTCCCAATCTTTCTTGCAACTGAGGTTGGAATATCACCCACATGTCCACATTTCAAAAGGGTGCATGAATTCACAAAATTATCCTGAAAATGGGAGAAATGTTCTCTTCTTCAGAGCTTTGACAAGCTCAATGGCTCTAATAAGATAGGAAACCACCCATTTACTGGGATAAAAGACCATAAAACCACAAGAAATAAACAGAACTAGGCCTCTTGGTCCCTTGAGCCTGCTCTGCCATTCAATAGAATCATGGTTGATCCTACATACCACACATCAACTTTCCTGCTCTTTCCTCATAGCCCTTGATTCCTCAACTGACCAAGAATCTACCTGTCTCAGACTTAAGTTTATACAGGGACTCTGTCCCCACAATTGTCTGTGGTCAGGAGTTCCAAAAACCTTCTGAGAGAAGAAATTCCTCTGCATCTCACTCTTAAATTGGCACCTCTCTATTCTGAGACTATGCCTTCTGGTCTCAGAACTCTCCCATGAGGGGAAATATCCTCTCAGCATTTACCTTGTCAATCCCCTAAAGAATCCTATTTGTTTCAATGAGATCACCTCTCATTCTTCCATACTCTAGTGACTGAGTCCCAAAATGTTTAGCCTTGGTCATAATACAATCCCTGCAGCCTAGTGGTCCTTTGGTCAACTGCGTGCAATAAAATGATACCTTTTCTGAAAAAAGGGAACTAAAACTGCTGCAAATGTAGTCTCACCAGCACATTGTACAGTTGTAGTAAAACTTCTCTACTCTTATATTTCAACTACCCTTGAAATAAGGGCCAACATTCCATGAGTATTCCTGATTACCTGCTGCACCTGTCTGCTAGCTTTCTGGGTTTTGTACACAAGTACACACAAGTCCCTTTGTGTTGCAGTTTTCTGCAGATTTTTTGAAAGCTCCATTTAAATCATACTCTGTTGTTTTGTGATTTCTCAGGCCAAACATCCAATGGATGTTCCTGAAAAACTTCCCTCATGGCGTAATTCCTCATACAGACCAGTGCAGAAGCCACGGGCCCCTTTCACAGCCATGTTATTGTAAGTCTTCAAAGGTCCCAAAATTGTTCGCTAAGTTAGTGAATTGGTGTATGACAGAATGGGTGTGTGGATGAATGTGTAAGTGGTAAGTGGGTAGGTCCATAGGGTGACAGATGGGTGAAATGGAGGGGGTTCTAGGAGGGACAGATGATAGAATGACTGGCAAGTTGGATGACAACATGCTGAGGTAGTGATGGCGTGGCAAATGTTTGATATGGACGAGTTGGGTAAATGGGTGAGTGGACCCATGAACTTTTCTAGCTCAGTGCCTAGTTGAGTCAGGTTAGGGGTGGGGTAGTCAGGGGGTAGGAACTGGTTAGGTAGTGTCAGGGATTGAGCGAAACCTGTTTGTGTCAGGTTGGTGGGGTGGAATAGGGTGAGATTTGTGGAGTCAGGAAAGTGACAAAGAGATGATGGGGGATTCAAAGGGTCAGTATAAGTGATTGAGGGATCAGTTTTGTAATTACACAGGTGTTAGTCCTACTTTGTTTATCCGTGGAGTCAATGTGTTGGGACTCCTGCAGCATTCCAACTCCTCTTATATTTTATATTCAGATTCTCTGGTGATCCGGATACCAGAGGATCTGGGCCTGTGCATTTTGAATAAATATTTCTGTTTATAGGAGTATTACCGTTTAATATTGTTGTAATATCTCAATGCACTGAAAAGAATGGATTACCTTAATATATGAAACTACAGACAATTGCTGCACTGCTCCTATACCAACACTGTGGCTTTATCATTTGGCTGCCTAGTGTTGTGAAGGATTTTTTAATACTGTTTAACTCACTTCCATCCACATCCAACAGTGGCAGTCAAAGATAATGAGCACCAGGCAGTATAAAATCGGTTCATTTACATATTGAATCATTCTCTCTCATCACCTAGAGGGACAAGCCAGTTTGTCAGCTTGGTTTCCTAACAATAAATCCCCACAGCCTATCCTTTGGTAAATTGTGCAATATATTATTTGTTTAAATAGTGTTACCGGGCAACTCTTCAAGACAGATATGACTGTTTTTGCTTCATTGGTTGTTTAGTCTTTAAAGGGGTATATAACAAAACTGAAGGACATTGTGCGTTCCCAGAAATGTCATAAATTCATCGAGTCATAGAGATGTACAGCATGGAAACAGACCCTTCGGTCCAACCCATCCATGCTGACCAGATATTCCAACCCAATCTAATCCCACCTGCCAGCACCTGGCCCTTATCTCTCCAAACCTTTCCTATTCATAAAACCATCCAAATGTCTGTTAAATGTTGCAATTGTACCAGCCTGCACCACATCCTCTGGCAGCTCATTCCATACACTCTGTGTGAAAAAGTTGCCCCTTAGGTCTTTTTTATATCTTTCCCTTCTCACCCTAAACCTATGCCCTCTAGTTCTGGACTCCCCAATCCCAGGGAAAATGTATAAGGCCTGCTAAGATTTGCTTTCCCAAAATGCAGCACCTCGTATTTATCTGAATTATACTCCATCTACCACTTCTCAGCCCATTGGCCCATCTGGTCAAGATCCTATTGTAATCTGAGGTAACCCTCTTTGCTGTCCAGTACACCTCCAATTTTGGTGTAATCTGCAAACTTACTAACTGTACCTCTTATGCTCGCATCCAAATCATTTATGTAACTGACAAAAAGTAGAGGACCCAGCACTGATCCTTGTGGCACTCCACTGGTCACAGGCCTCCAGTCTGAAAAACAACCCTCCACTACCACCCTCTGTCTTCTACCTTTGAGCCAGTTCTGTATCCAAATGGCTAGTTCTCCCTGTATTCCATGAGTTCTAACCTTCTAATCAGTCTCCCATGAGGAACCTTGTCGAACGCCTTACTGAAGTCCATATAGATCACATCTACTGCTCTGCCCTCATCAATCCTCTTTGTTACTTCTTCAAAAACCTCAATCAAGTTTGTGAGACATGATTTCCCATGCACAAAGCCATGTTGACTACCCCTAATTAGTCCTTTGCCTTTCCAAATGCATGTACATCCTGTTCCCTCAGGATTCCCTCCAACAACTTGCCCACCACCAAGGTCAGGCTCACTGGTCTATAGTTCCCTGGCTTGTCTTTACCACCCTTCTTAAACAGTGGCACCATGTTTGCCAACCTCCAGTCTTCTAGCACCTCACCTGTGATGATCGATGATGCAAATATCTCTGTAAGAGGCCCAGCAATCACTTCTATAGCTTCCCACAGAGTTCTCGGGTACACCTGATCAGGCCCTGGGGATTTATCCACCTTTACCCGTTTCAAGACATCCAGCACTTCCTCCTCTGTAATCTGGACATTTCGCAAGATGTCACCATCTATTTCCCTACAGTCTATGTCTTCCATATCCTTTTCCACAGTAAATACTGATGCAAAATATTCATTTAGTATCTCCCCTATTTTCTGCAGCTCCACACAAAGGCCGCCTTGCTGATTAAAGGCTGCATTATAACTGCTTCTGGGGAGGAGGAAATTGTTACAAGTTGTAAATTGGGTCGTGCCCCTGATGATTCCCACCTCTAAATTACCTTATGAGGTGGGATCAGTCTGACAGTGCCTGCCCACCCAGTGATTGCCAATTAATGGTAATTAAATAACCACTTGGGTCAAATTGATGATTCCTGTGAGGCTTCCTTTAATCTCCTGCCACTGGGTCCAGGGGGTTTAGCCTCAGGTTATCCTGTAAAGAGGTTTTTTTTATCCACCATCATGTTTGACAAACTACACAAATCCTGCAGAGGAGTTCACCCTCTGTAGTGAAGCATAGCAGCTGTGAACACAAATATTTTAGCTATTTTTCAAAGTCTTGAGAGGGTGCTTGCATCTTCAGGTGTATTTTGCAGTCTCCCACCTATGTTGGCAGTCTCACTTCTCCCTGTGACACTGAGCGCACCCATATTTCTGTGTGCAACGAATATCTGTTTCTGCTTGGCAGATATTGTTGACCATCCCTAATTGAGTGGGGCTCCCAGAAGCTCATTCATTGTTGTCTCATGAAAGATTATACAGATTCTGTTTAAGATTCTGCCTGAATCCCAGAATTGGGATTATTTGTGTGCATTCTTTTAAGCATTAGAAACGGGCTGCTTTATCCTGGATGGTGTCAAGCTGCTTGAGTGTTGCTGCAGCTGCAACCAGCTAGGCCAATAGGGAGTATTCCATCATCTTTCTGACTTATGCCTTGTAGTTGATGGATGAGCTTTGGAGAGTCAGGCAGTGAGTGACTCATTACAAAGTTCTCAGCCTCTGACCTGCTCTTGTAGCCACAATATTTATAGAGGTTGCCCATTTCAATTTCTGCTAAATTGTATCCCTCAGGACATTGACAACAGCTGTATTATTTAATGTCAAAGGGAGATGGTTGCATTAACTCTCAATAAAATGGTCATTTCCTGTCACTCATGGAGGGTGAGTATTACTTATCTGTCCAAACCTGGGTGTTGGCCAGGTTTTGTGTATGTTTACATGGGCTATTTCACTATTGTGAATGGTGCTGAACATCATACAATCATCGGAGAACATCCCCACCTCTGACTTTACGGATGGAAAAAGTTAAAAATCACACATCACCAGGTTATAGTCCAACAGGTTTATTTGAAAGCAGTTGGTGTTGTGTAATTTTTAACTTTATCCACCTCAGTTCAACACCAGCACCTCCACATCATTTATAGGTGGAAGATGTAGCAGCTGGAAAGAATTGAGTCTAGGACACTTTTCTGAGGAACTCTGCATCAGGTCTTTGGACAGAACTGATTGGCCTCCATATTCATTACCTTTTTTTATGCTAGGAATGACACTACTCAACAGATGATCGTCTGTCAATTTACCTTGACCCTATGACTCTTCGATGCCACATTCTGCCAAATGTGGCCGTGATGTTAAGTGCAGTCACTCTCACTTCTCCTCTAGAATTGAGTTCTTTGGTCCATGTTTGGAACAAGATTCTAACTAGGCCAGAAGCTGAGTACTTCAAGTGGCGTATAACCTAAATGTTTGTGAGCAGTTTATGCAGAGCAAGTGCAACTCAATAGTGCTGACTTCCATATCTTTGCTCATAACTGAGAGTTGATTGGTGATACTCGGTCAGGTTGGAAATATCCTTTCATTTAAGGACAAGACATTCCTGTGCAATTTTCCATTTGTTAGGTAGATTTAAATTTTTTTAGGTTAACACCACTGTTATACTGTACTGAAACCACATGGCGATGGGTAGGGCTATTTTTGAAGCACTGATATTTAGTATTATTGCTGGAATTTTGTAGAGGCCCATAGCCTATACAGTATCCAGCACCATCAGGCATTTCTTGATGTAATATTGAGTGGTGTCTGTGATATTGGGGAATTCTAAAGGAGGTGGATCATTCAATTAGCACTGGGTAAAGATCATTGCAAATGCTTCAGCCTTATCTTTTGCAGTGAAGTACTGGTTAGACTCTCCCCTCATTAGGATGGAAATATTTATAGAGCCTTCTCCTGTTAGTTGTTTAATTGTCCCCCATCATTTGCAACTGGATATGGCAGAACTGCCGTGTTGAAATCTGCCCCTTTAGTTGCGGAATTGCTTCGCCGTGTCTCTTGCATATCTCTTCTGTTGTTTTCCCTGCAACTAATCCTCTGTTACAGCCTCACCAGTTCAACACCTCAATTTAGGATGAGTCTGACGCTGCTCTTGGAATATCCTCTGTATCGAAGTAAGTTTTGTCCCCCCAGTTTGATGGTAATGGTAGAGTACAAAATATAGAACCATAAGATTATCAATTGTGGTTGATTGCAACAGTACAGCTGTTAATGGCCCCTAGCGCCTCATGGATTAGATTACCTTCAGTGTGGAAACAGGCCCTTCAGCCCAACCAGTCCACAGCAACCCTCCGAAGAGTAACCTACCCAGACCCATTTCCCTCTGACTAATGCAGCTAACACTATGGGTAATTTAGCATGGCCAATTCACCTGACTTGCCCATCTTTGGACTGTGGGAGGAAACCAGAGCACCCGGAGGAAGCCCACACAGACACGGGGAGAATGTGCAAACTCCACACAGAGTCACCCAAGGCTGGAATTGAACCTGGGGCGCTGGTGCTGTGAGGCAGCAGTGCTAACCACTGAGCTGCCCCTTGCCCAATTCTGAGTGGTTAGATCTGTTCAAAGGCATGGTGACACTGTCATAACAGACAATGAGGGCTATCTTCAATGAAGTGTATCCTTAATGTCAAGATCAAATTTTGTCTCCACAAAGACAGCACGGTGATCATTCTTACCAATCCTACCTTGAAAAGGTTCATCTGCAACAGGCAGAGTATGAGAATAAGGTCAAGAAATGTTTACTTGTCTTGTTTGCTTCACCATCTGCCACACATATGGTCTAGCAGCTACATCCTTTAAGACTTGTCAGCTCTACTGGGAGTGATGGTAAGGGACATTGAAGCTTTCATCTCAAGGGGCTTTCCCATCCTCAGTGTTTCTTTCAACTGTATTTATCATGGAGGTGTACTGAATCATCAGCTGAGGGGAGGCAGCAAATGGTTTCCAGCAGGTTGTTTTTCCTTTCCTGTGTTTGACTTCATGCCATGAGATTCACGAGGTCCAGAGTTCAAGTTATGGGCTCGCAGGTCCATTCCCTGTGTATACCAAGTCCGTTGTGCTGTCATCGCTGCTCAGTCTGCCTTGCAGATGGAACAGGATGTCACCAGAGATGGTGATGGTCCTGACTGGGACATTTTCCATCAGCTGTGATTCCAATTTTTGTACAAACCCTCTAATGTTCATAAGTAAGAGTTTGCAGTGTCCATAGAGTTTGCTGTTATCTTTTCCAGTGCTTAAGGTGATGATGGCTGGTCCGTTTGCTTTCATTCTTTTTCTTTGTACGCAACAACATGGCTTTCTGTGCCCTTTCAGAGGTCATTTATTTCTGAACATGGTGGTTGTGCGCCTGAAGTCACACTTAGGCCAGACACTCTAATGATCCTTGTGAACAGGAGGGTGCAAAAGAAAGAGGTCCATTCCCTGGTGGATCTCCAGAGACAGCCATGACACCAGATTCTGGCAACCTAGACCCAGGTTGCTGCCTTGGGTCAGTGTTGTATCCATAGCCAATAGGAACAGCCAGCAATAGTGTAAGAAGGTCAATGACCTTCTCCCCTGCACCAGGTATTTCATTACTCTCTCTGCCATCTCACACTGATTCTTTCTGTTATTGCGTCCACCTCCAAACAAGTCTCATGCTCTGCCACTCATTGCCCCCACAGCTACTATCTGCCTGTGCTTTCTTTATGGCTGCCTGAGTACCTCAGCATATCCTATCACCTTTCACTCACCTACATCAGGCCTAACAGAACTACCAGCCATTTCCATCTCACTCAACTCCTCCCTTATTCTCACTGCAGAAGATGACAGCCCAGAAAAGACTTGCATGAGTACAAGGGGCTACTACTCATTGAACTCCTCACCCCCTACTAGGAGAGAACCCTGGCCTCTGCAGGAGAAGACAGGGACCGTTCCTGTGGGGATGCCAAGACATTCATGGCATGCCAACAGAGAGAATGGCATTCCTCCCTTCGCTGCAACTCTCACAGTAACCCTGCTGTCAAGTTCATTAATCACAAACTATTGGCCGAGATGCCTTCTCTCTCTTTTGTCGTGCGGGTACCACCAACATCTCCACCACCTGCATGGTAAAATGGTCAGCTCCCGCAGAGACCACCTCCCCACCCTCTGGGGATGCGAGTACTGAAACGCTAGGAAAGCACCCCAGGAAAAGCAAGACTGCCTTCTGTACCCGCCACCAGCAAAGATACTGCCCCCTCCATGGGAATATTGGTTTTAGTCAGTGCAGGGGTTCCAAATCTGCTGAGCCCCTCACTGGGACAGTGCAGGAGTCCTCAATTTGCTGAGCCCCTCACTGGGACAGTGCAGGAGTCCTCAATCTGCTGAGCCCCTCACTGGGACAGTGCGGGGTTCCCAAACTGCTGAGCCCCTCACTGGGACAGTGCGGGAGTTCTCAATCTGCTGAGCCCCTCACTGGGACAGTGCGGGAGTTCTCAATCTGCTGAGCCCCTCACTGGGACAGTGCGGGGTTCCCCATCTGCTGAGCCCCTCACTGGGACAGTGCAGGAGTCCTCAATCTGCTGAGCCCCTCACTGGGACAGTGCGGGGTTCCCCATCTGCTGAGCCCCTCACTGGGACAGTGCGGGGTTCCCAATCTGCTGAGCCCCTCACTGGGACAGTGCGGGAGTTCTCAATCTGCTGAGCCCCTCACTGGGACAGTGCGGGAGTTCTCAATCTGCTGAGCCCCTCACTGGGACAGTGCGGGGTTCCCAATCTGCTGAGCCCTCACTGGGTCAGCCCCACAGCTGGCTGAGGAAGGAGCAGCCCAGGCCACTGGCTTTCGGGAGGGGACCAGGCTCCTGCTCAGGCTCAAGCAGGAGAGCAGCCTCCTGGTGGGCTCAGCAATCAGGGAGTTTGTCCCCATGCACAGGGAAGGGCAGGAGCAGGAGCAGCAGGCAGGGATGTGGGGCACTATGGCCCTCACGTCCCAGAAGCTTCAGCAGGGCCAGAAAAGGGGGTGGGGTGGGAGGTCATGTGACTGTCTGTCTACTCCCATGGACAGGTTGCAGCTGCCAGGGAGAGGGGCAGGTCCAGGCCCCTCAGGGGCTGCTGGAGGGGGTCACAGACCTGCACTTCATTGCCGCACACACTAGGCACCAGGCCCGAAGGCATGGGTGATAGAGATCCTAGACAGCACTCCTGATGCCCTATTCTCACAAGGGGAGAGAGAGCAGTGAGTGCCAGGATCCACCTAGCCTGAGGAACTACACAACACTCTCAGAACTCTCCTCTTAGAGGCTCCCAACCCTCCACCTCTAGCCTGTCTGTCCATGCCAAGGATGGTCAACTGCATCCTTAAGAAGACTCTCAGTATACCTGGGCTGGATTGGTATTGGAGGTTGCCCTTAACTTACTGTGCCAGGACCCCATGACTGACAGGTACCTCCAAGGTCATTGGCAAGGGCTACTCCCTTGAGACTTTGATACATGGGAGCATGCCTGCTGCACGTGCAAATATGTTTGCCCCATAAGCTGCTGGCACATAGTGGAGGTGTGAGATTGATAGCCCCTTTGACTGAGGAGTGCTGAGCAGCAAGACAGACTGCCTGGTTATGTGACTGAGCTAATTGGCACAACAAGACGAGGCAGACATGATGCACAAATGCAGGGTAGGTGCTAAATGGAGTGAGTGCTAAGAGAGCAGGTGAGCAATGCTACTTGCTGGGTATGCGTCCCTGCTCAATTTCCCAATGCTAGTTGCCAATGGACCCTGCAAGCAAATCTGTGCTTCTAGAGCATCCTGACTGTATCAGAAAGGTGCCATGATGATCATAAGGGATTGACATGTGCAGGTTGACAACACATGTGGATGATGGGCACGTTTGGCTGGTGCCTGTGGATCATGCCTGTGATACAGTTTGCACATATGTGGAGAGAGAGGCTCCTTTGGAGGTAAACGGCAAGCTGAACTCACCAGTTATGTTCTCTGATTTCTGTGTTGGGTTTTTTTGATCTCTGGCTTGATGTGTTTGGTAAGAAAGGAAAGCGGATACTAATGAGGTGAGTTGGGTCTGTTAACAAGGCGATAACAAGTACCTCACCGCTCCAGTAAGAAACCCGCCACACTGCTTGTCAAATACATAAAAGATGGAGCAGGCTGCTGCTGACATTGAGATAGGCCTTCTCATCTGATTCCATCACAAATCTCGCTGTAGCCCACAATGCTAAGACCTCTATAAGATTTCGATCCTCGTTTTCAAATTCCTCACTGGACTCATCCCTTTGTATTTATGTAACAGAATGCAGTCTTACAGCCCTGCAAAGTATTTACAGTTCTTTATTTATGGTTTCTTGAGTACCTCCAATTTTAACCATGCGAGGTCTGTGAGGTGCCTTCAGCTGCGAAGTCTCCAAACTTTGACATTCCTCGCCCTTAAACTCTTGACCTCTCTCTTTCTCATTAATTTTTTAAGACACTTCTCAAAAAATACTACCTTAAATAAGATTTGGTCCTCTCTTCTAATATCTTCCTTTGTGTCACCAATTTGATCATTTTAAAAAAATTCCTTGAGATCTTTAATGACAATGAAGGAACTGTGTAGGTATGTATTGTTGTGAGCATAAAGTGGTCCCTTTATAGGTTTGGCAAGGTGTACATCTCAAAGCACACAAAACTGGCATTGAGGTGTTACAATTGATGCATTTCAATTATTTCAATATGGTCCTATCTGTATCAGGCATAAATGCTTACCTCAAGACCAGTCGACAAAATCAAATCAGGCAATGAATGGCTGGCAAATTTTATGTTCCAGGCACGAGTTAAAAATGACCTCTCCTGCAAATGTTTCAGGCTGCATCAATCATTGTTACAAGTTAGTGACTCAACAGGAGAACAATTTTTCCTTTGTGACATGTGAATAGTCCATTGTTGATGGCACAAAGTTGCTTCTTTGCTCTGAAAAGATGAAGTGCGCGATGGTTTGAAGGAAATGACAAAAATACCAAAGCAAGTTGAGAGTTCAGTGTTAAAAGTGTGTGAATGATCAAATAATGAATTAAGTGTCTTTAAATTAAGTAAAAATTAAGGTTTAGGTAGGATTTTGTTGAATGAAACATGAGGAATTCCTAAAAAAAAAGCCTCAATACAAAATCACACAAGAGCAGGAAAAGGTTCCTTACTTTGAGATTTTGAGAATGTAATGGGAAATATTGCTCAATACCTGAGTCCATTCTATAGTCTTTAGTAACATTTATGGTAGCTAATAAAATTAATTGTAAAACTTTGATTCATGAGTAAAATGATTGAAGCATTCATTGAAGCCTCTGGAGGCTTCTATTCAAGGGCTTGCTCAGTGCTAGGGAGGCGATGATTCTGAATGAATGCTATTATTGTACTCAGCAATCCCAAGACTGGAAAGACCAATGGACTTGTCTTGTTATCAACGCTTGTGTCCTTTGTTCTCCTCCTTCCAGTTCACATGCATGCATTTTGCTTACAACGTGATCAATTCTATATTACTTGAATATTCATCAGTCCAGGCAAGATTTGCAGCAGAGTTTCAGTGTTGAAGAGGGGTGGGAGGAACGTAAAATCAAGTGGAGACTTGTGATAACAGATTCATTGTAATTGTCACAATAGACAATAGACAATAGACAATAGATGCAGGAGTAGGCCATTCTGCCCTTCAAGCCTGTACCACCATTCAATATGATCATGGCTGATCATCCTTAATCAGTATCCTGTTCCTGCCTTATCTCCATAACCCTTGATTCCATATTCCTTGAGAGCTCTATCCAACTCTTTTTTAAATGAATCCAGAGACTGGGCCTCCACTGCCCTCTGGGGCAGACCATTCCACACAGCTACCAATCTCTGGGTGAAGAAGTTTCTCTTCATCTCTGTCCTAAATTGTCTACCCCGTATTTCTAAGCTGTGTCCTCTGGTTCGGCACTCACCCCTCAGTGGAAACATGTTTCCTGCCTCCAGAGTGTCCAATCCTTTAATAATCTTATATGTCTCAATTAGATCCCCTCTCAGTCTTCTAAACTCAAGGGTATACAAGCCCAGTTGCTCCAGTCTTTCAGTATAAGGTAATCCTGCCATTCCAGGAATTGACCTCGTGAACGTACGCTGCACTGCCTCAATAGCCAGAATGTCTTTCCTCAAATTTGGAGACCAGAACTGCACACAGTACTCCAGGTGTGGTCTCACCAGGGCCCTGTACAGCTGCAGAATAACCTCTTTGCTTCTATACTCAATCCCTCTTGTTATGAAGGCCAGCATGCTATTAGCCTTCTTCACTACCTGCTGTACCTGCATGCTTACCTTCATTGACTGGTGTACAAGAACACCCAGATCTCTTTGTACTGCCCCCTTACCTAAATTGATTCCATTTAGGTAGTAATCTGCCTTCCTGTTCTTGTCACCAAAGTGGATAACCATACATTTATTCACATTAAACTGCATCTGCCATGCATCTGACCACTCACCTAACTTGTCCAGGTCACCCTGTAATCTCCTAACATCCTCATCACATTTCACCCTGCCACCCAGCTTAGTATTATCAGCAAATTTGCTAATGTTATTACTAATACCATCTTCTATATCATTAATATATTTTTAAAAAAGCTGCGGTCCCAGTACTGGCTGTGATTTTCCAGCACCACAATTTTTGACTCTGACCTCCAGCATCTACGTCCTCACTTTCTCCTAGAGATAAAGAACATTGAAAGGCAAAGACTTCTTGACTTCCACAATGCACACAAGCAGGCAAGACTCAAGTTACAAGGTAACAGAGGATAAAATGATAAAAAAAAAGAGATTAATGCTCAGATTATTTTTCAATGATCCGTGATACTAGTTTACAGCAGCATGTCAATTTGGGTTGCTCTTCTGAAGACAATGGCACTGATTTGATGTCTTCCTTTACATCTCTGTCTGCATCCAGTCAGTTGCAGGATGCAGCTCTTGAGAGCTTTCAGAGAGAAGGAAAGGAAAGGACATGGATGGATATGCAGTTGCCTTTTTTGTCTTGGTTTCTCAGGATGGCTCTGGAAAGAACTGTAATGGTTCTGCCTTTTCTACATGCCTACAGTCAAAGTGGCTACTGTCCAAAGTGACTGGATTTCAACATCAAGCTTCACGATAACCATATCAGACAGTTGGGTAGCCCCCAGCATGGGCTGAAACGTATTGTTCCTTAACAAGGCAGATTTGCCTTCCCTTACAAGGAACAAAATAGTTGGAGTTCGACTGACAAGCATTTAGTCAATATCAGAAAAATGTGTTCTCAATTTTCTTGATTAACCCTTTCAACTACTAGATGTGAAAAGAAGGAATGTATCTGTGACACTATTCATGACTGTGAAATGTCACAGAGTGGTTCACAAACAGTGCAATACTTTTGAATTGTCAGGTGGGAAAGGAGGTGACCAGCTTGTACACAGTGAATTCCCAATGTCTACGATGATAATGTCTCCCATTATCAGTCAGAAATTTTGTCAGTAGTCCAATCCAGTTCCTATCTAAATTTCCATTACTTTATTGAATTAACTGCACAGAGGCTGGTATCCTGTCACCAAGTCACCCTTTATTTACTTATGCACAGTACACTGGCTGTGACCAGCCAGCTCGGAGTCAGTCCCTTGGATTGAGGTGATTTTAATCTCCTGGGTTTTTTTGTTTTAACTGACGTGGTCCAGCCAGTGCAGAGTCAGTCCACCTAAACTGAGGCCATTCTAAATCTCCTGGTAATATTTTTTCTCTCTGTGGCACAGAGTCAGTTCCCTTAACTGAGGCAATTCTAAATCTCCTGGCAATTTTTTTTCTCTATGGCACCAGCCAGCACAGAGACATTTCCCTAAATTGAGGCAATTCCAAATCTCCTGCTTATATTTTTTAGAAAAAAGAGAAACTTCAAAACAATCATCATACGGAAACAAAAAAAAAGAAAGCCAGAAGTCAAAAGTCTCTTGGCTCAGAAAACTCTTTCCTGGTTATGTTGGTCAGTCATGGCTTTCCTGATTGGTCCAGGTTAACAACCTCAATCAACGACCTGGTTCCAATCACTACATTTGTCCACAGTATTTTTCAAATTTTTACTATGCATTGTTGACCGACTGGTGGCCAAACCTCAGAAATGTAAATTAAAAGAGTTATTTTGTCAATCTCGTTAAAATGTAAAAATAACAGTAGGATACTTGGCCCAGTAAGCCTGCCCTGATGATCTGTAAGGTCATTATTGATACGTCCCAGGCCTCAACTCTTATAGATTCATAGAGTCATAGAGGTGTACAGCATGGAAACAGACCCTTCGGACCAATCCGTCCATGTCAACCAGATATCCCAACCCAATCTAGTCCCACCTGCTAGCATCCGGCCTATATCCCTCCAAACCCTTCCTATTAATATACCCATCCAAATGCCTCTTAAATGTTGCAATTGTACCAGCCTCCATCACTTCCTCTGACAGCTCATTCCATACACGTACCGACCCTGCGTGAAAAAGTTGCCCCGTAGGTCTCTTTTATATCGTTCCTCTCTCACCCTAAACCAACACCCTCTGGTTCTGGACTGTCCAACCCCAAAAGAAAAGACTTTGCCTATTTACCTTATCCATGCCCCACATAATTTTGTAAACCTCTCTAAGATCGCCCCTCATAATTTTGTAAACCTCTATAAGATCACCCCTCAGCCTCCGACGCTCCAGGGAAAACAGCCCCGGCCTGTTCAGCCTCTCCCTATAGCTCAAATAGCTCTCAACTCCTTGACATTCCAAAATCGACTTCCATAAACTATGAGACGATAAAAAGTCAGAACAGAAGTCGGCCATTTGGCCCATTGAACCTGCTCTGCCATTGAATAGGATCATGGCTGATCTGACATTCCTTAGCCAGTTGGTGGTTGATTTTTGGAACTCATGGCCACAGAAGGCTTTGGAGGCCAAGTCATTGAGAGTGTTTAAGACAGAGATAGATAGGTTCTTTATTAGTGAATGAATCAGGGTTTATGGGGTGGGTGGGGGGAAGCAGGAGAATGAGGTTGAGAAACACTCAGTTAAGATTGAATGGTGGAGTAGATTTGAAAGGCTAAGTGGTCTAATTCTGCTTCTGTATTTTATGGTCTTATGGTCCTCATGTCCATTTTCCTTCATTTATCAAGTAATCATTGATTCCCCTCCACTTTAAATACTTATAGAGACCCAGCTTCCACTGGCGTAGAGAATTCTATATGTATTTTTACCCTTAAAGCGTACAATTTCCTTTGAATCTCAGTTTTAAATGTAACTATGTGGCTTATTTTGAGATTCTCCCATTCGTAACATCTTCTCAACTTTTACCCTGTCAAGACCTCTCGGAATCTTATATGTTTCAATAAGGTTACCCCTCATTCTTCTAAACTGTAATGTATAAACATCAAGCCTGCTTAGCTGTTCTTCATAAGTCAATCCCTTCATTTCAGCAAACAACCTAGTGAAAATCTTTTGAACTACCTCCAATGCTACTCTGTCACTACATTTCCTACAGTAAATCCAATTTGCCAAATTATTGTCCACTCACTCATTCAATATCTCCTTGTATAATGCTAATGTCTTCATTGTGACGTGTCCTCCTACCTATTTTTACATCAGCAGAAGATTTGGATACAATACAATCTGATCCCTCTGCCAAGCCATTAATACAGATGGTAAATAATTGAGCCCAGGGACCGATTCTTGTTGTACTTTGCTAACTACATATTTCCAACCTGGAAAAGATTCATTAATCCTAACTCTGTCTTCTGTCTGTTAAACAGTCATCAATCTATTTTAATACATGAACCCACTAACACACTAAAACAGCAGTTAATGAACCTGAAAGACCCTATACAAACAACAAGTAAAAGTAATGTTATTTATGAAATATCTTGCAAGATCTGTAACAAACACTACATTGGACTAACAGGCAGAAAACTAGCCACCAGGATACATGGACATCAACTGGCGACAAAATGACATGACCCACTCTCACTCATATCCTTACATATGGATGAGGAAGGACACTACTTCGACTTGGACAACACATCCATCTTAGGACAACCAAACAGAGGCACACACGAGAATTCCTAGAAGCATGACATTCCAACTGGGACTCTATCAACAAACACATTGACTTGGATCCCATTTACCATGCCCTGTGAAGGAGAACAGGAAATTACATCACAACAGGAAATGATTTCACCACAGGAAATTACATCACTAATCCTAGCAAACTCAAACATATAAATATTAAGCGGGCCATACCACCAGTGCTTCATTTGGAGGTTCACTGAAGACATTACCTAGTATGGTGATGAGACGTCTGAAAAATGAGCCACCTAGCTCAATAAGCAAATCTACATCCAGAACCTTATCCAGAGCTACAAATCTTCTCAAAAATAGCTAACTTTGCTCTATGCTAATGTTTCTGTCTAGAGTTAGAACATAGAACATAGAGCAATACAGCACAGAACAGGCCCTTCGGCCCACGATGTTGTGCCGAACATCTATCCTAGATTAAGCACCCATCCATGTACCTATCCAATTGGCGCTTAAAGGTCGCCAATGATTCTGACTCTACCACTCCCACGGGCAGCGCATTCCATGCCCCCACCACTCTCTGGGTAAAGAACCCACCCCTGACATCTCCCCTATACCTTCCACCCTTCACCTTAAATTTATGTCCCCTTGTAATACTCTGTTGTACCTGGGGAAAAAGTTTCTGACTGTCTACTCTATCTATTCCTCTGATCATCTTATAAACCTCTATCAAGTCACCCCTCATCCTTCGTCGTTCCAACGAGAAAAGGCCGAGAACTCTCAACCTATCCTTGTACGACCTATTCTCCATTCCAGGCAACATCCTGGTAAATCTTCTCTGCACCCTCTCCAATGCTTCCACATCTTTCCTAAAATGAGGCGACCAGAACTGCACACAGTACTCCAAACTGCACACAGTTTGCTGCAATGTACAAATGAAACACAAGCTTAATGAACACTACCTTATTTTTTTACAGCCTCAAAATCTCAACACTGAATTTAATAACTTAAGAAAGTGGCTGTATTATATCTGTTGTCCATTTTTCTTGCATCTCCCTGCATACCCCTTTTCCCACAGCTGTGTCCTGTTTGCCCTTGCTTACTTTATTTTATAGGAGTTAAATTACCATTACTACTGGCTAATGAACCTTATCTTATTACTTAAGATAAGTGCTTCTGCTACTAAGATGGACTTGCAACTTCATCTTACACCACAAACCAATATAAAACCCTTAGTCTAACATTCAAAGAAGGTTTGGTGGCAACTATCGACCTAACCACAAATAATTGGCCCCTCAGCCTTCTACCATTGTTATAACAGCCCTCATTCTGAATTGAAGATTAATTTTATCAGGGCAATGGCAGGAGGACCATCATTAATTTCACGGCACCTATTGGAAGTGTTAATGTATGTCAGATGAGAAGTGGATAGCGTTCCTGTATGTTATGCTTATAGTCACATAATCTACTGACTGCAATCTCTCGCAGTTTGTGTGTAGTATATTTTCAAGAGATTTATTCATGATATCATTACTGTACATAGTATAGACGTATAAAGGTCAAGAACTCCATCTTGACAGGGATCAGCTGAAGTCTGATAAAAATGTGCTACTATTTGTAACTGATTCGTTTGACATTGGCCAAGGGCCTTGACTGCAAGATGTGTACATATTAGAAGCTGCAACAACATGTGTTGAATCTTTAAATGCTACATTACCCGTGTCTAATTCTTACATTATGGGAGATAACATAAGTATTGCCACACCAGTCACAAATATCCTCTTGGAGGCAAAATCCACATCACAGTGACAGATCACCAATACTCCATTTCAAAGGCTGACAGGTGACAATTGGCTTTGAGGCGCTGTCAATGCCAATGGAGCTTTATCTCAATAGAAATTCAATGCCTTTCAGAAAAGGAGAATAGAAAATTGGGAAGAAAGAGAAAATTGACCTAGAGTAAGGTGCTACAAATTGCAGTATTCTCTGTTACCCTCCCTACATATGTTATGAACTTTGGATTAAATTTTGATATTCTTCAAGTAATGTGTCAAAACTTTAATTGTTCAGTCAAAGTGCCATCAAATATTGATTGAGTGAAGAGATTGAGCTCAGATAGTACCATCAAAGGCATCTTGATGGGTGCATGGATAGGAAGAGTTTAGAAGGGCATGGGCCAAATACTGGCAAATGGGACTAGATTAATTTAGGATATCTGGTTGGCATGGACAAGTTGGATTGAAGAGTCTGTTTGACTCTATAACAGTACTACAGAGAAACAGGCTCTTTGGCCCATGAAGGCTGTGCTGACACATGATGCCTTTCTAAACTAAAAATATTTTGCTTCTACATGGTCCCATATCAGGGTGGGTGAGTGACAGCAATGTCAATACAATTGTTACCATCAAATTGTTACCCCTACATGCATGTTTTACATATAATATAATATGCACTTAAATATGTATTTTAAAATAGTAGGACATTATTTCTGACTAAATAATTCAATTTTAGTGCTCAAGGGACAGGTGAATGAAGCGTTATTCTTATGTTGATCCATTGATCAGACTCCTTACCAGGGGTCATTTCATCATATCTGTTATTCAACACAGAAATCAAACAATGATTTATTTTACACCATTGTACTTTTAAGCTGTAAACAAATTGCTACTTAACCAATGAGGATTGTGAAGTCACAAAGAGAAAGCTTCCTGGTGTATTTCATATCACTGATTGATGTGGAGTAAAACATGCTGCCACTTTGATACATGGCTGAGGACATGCCCATAAGCTCACACTAAGCTTGCCAGTAATGTTCTGTGAAGTGCTAAGTTGCAGCTTCTACACAAAACCCAAATGTATGCTGTTTCATTGCTTCTGCACGAGATGATAACATTTCAATCGATCATCATACTTTGAGATGTAATTCAGTTTGTGTGTTTATATCTAGTGTAGTGGGAGTAGAATGAAGCTGCCAGGAACTTAAATTTTTCGATACATTTAAGTAGTTATCGACATTTATCTTTATATCCTATCGACGTTATTTTTTAGGTTCACCAGTTCTAGCTTGGTTGATGCTAAAATAAGTTTTTTTTAATTCACTGAAGACAGATGATTAATTGTAAATCGATACTGTCTCAAAGTCAGCAGAACACAGATTGCTAAGCATTCTGAGAAAGAATTTGTTATCTGCTACACATTTAAGTGTGCAGTTAACATTGTATTCTTTTGCTCTATTTGAGTAATATGTGTTTTATTTATTGTTTTTGCCACATTAGGACATGCAATGAGCTGCAAAGATATTCTGTCATATTCATTAATTTAGATTGCTATGATTCTGGATTTGGGTCCAAACTGTAGCTGATAATGAAGCACATCAACTACAAATGTAATGAATCTTGTAGGTTCTCTGTTGGATTATTGTGGAAAGCAGCCAATCTCTCATCTTGCACCCATTAGCTTATTGTGATTCCAATTAGCTTGATTGAGGTTGTTATTGCTGTCAGAGATTGCAGTGCAGTTAGCATCCCAATTGAAACAGAATTCATTGGAAAACGCTGCAAGTGAAAGATAAACAAAAAGAGGCTGAATTCTCCCCTTCCTGGAGCAGCATGAACAACGGTGCAAAAGTTGGGAAATCAAGTCAAGACTGCAATTCCATTAGGGAGGGAATTCCAGGATTTTGACCCGGGGCAGTTAAGCAATGGTGATGTATTTCCAAATTAAGATGGAGAGTAGCTTGGTGGGAGATTTATGGGTGATGACGTTCCCCACATGTGCTGCCCTTGTCCTTCTGGATGAAATGGTCATGGGTTCAGAAGGTGCTGTTTAAGGAGTTTTGGTGAATTTCTGCGGTGCATCTTGTAAATAGTTCATACTGCCGCTACGAAGCATCAGTGGTGAGAGGGTGCTATGGGATGCTTGTGCATATGGTACCAATCAAGTGATTTGCTTTAACCTGGACAGTGTCAAGTTTCTTCAGTGTTGTTGGAGCTGCAGCTATCCCAGCAACTGGGGAGTATTCCATCGCACTCCTGGCTTGTGCCTTGTAGATGGTGGACAGGGGTCAGGAGGTAAGTTACTTGTTGTAGTATTCCTAGTCTGCACTTGTAGTCACTATGTTTTTATGGTGAGTCCTGCTGAGCTTCTGGTCAATGCTAACTTCCAAGATGTTGATAGTGGGGAATTTAGTGATGATAACACCATTGAATGCCAAGAGGTACGGGTTAGATTGCCTCTTACTGAAGATGGTTATTGCTTGGCATTTTTGTGGTGTGTATGTTACTTGACACTTGTCAGTCCAAGCTTAGATACTGTCTAGATCTTGATAGATTTGAACATGGTCCACCCACCCTCCTCCTCTAACCTAATAATAAGACCCGTTGTGGTAAGAAGGTAAGTGCTGCATTTTGCTTATTCTAGTGTTTAGACCTAGTTTTTTTTAAAGGTTACTTTTAGAGGGATGGCAGTGAAGGCAGTGCAATGTTGCTCTTGCAACATGTTTGAGGTGAGGGACTACATCGTCGTCCCTGCTGATTACACTTGCAGGAAGTGCACCCATCTCCAGCTCCTTCAAGACCGTGTTAGGGAACTGGAGCTGGAGTTGGACGAACTTAGGATCATTCGGGAGGCAGAGGGGGTCATAGATCGGAGCTTTAGGGAAGTAGTAACTCCAAAGATTGCAGACAGATGGGTGACAGTGAGGGGAATTAGGAGGAAGCAGCCAGTACAGGGACCCCCTGCGGCCGTTCCCCTCAAGAACAAGTATACCGTTTTGGATACTTGTGGGGAGGATGACTTACCAGGGGTAAGCAATGGGGTTAGGCCTCTGGCACAGAGCCTATCCCCATTGCTCAGAAGAGAAGGGTGGAGAAGAGCAGAGCAATAGTTATTGGAGACCTGATAGTTCGGGGCACAGATAGGCGGTTTTGTGGGGGCGAGAGAGACTCACATTTGGTATGTTGCCTCCCAGGTGCAAGGGTACATGACGTCTCTGATCGTGTTTTCCGGTTCCTTAAGGGGGAGGGGGAGCAGCCCGAAGTCGTGGTCCACATTGGCACCAATGACATAGGTAGGAAGAGGGATGAGGATGTTAGGCAGGCTTTCAGGGAGCTAGGTTGGAAACTCAGAGTCAGAACAAACAGAGTTGTTGTCTCTGGTTTGTTCCCCGTGCCACGTGATAGAGAGTCGAGGAATAGGGAGAGAGAGCAGTTAAATGCATGGCTACTGGGATGGTGCAGGAGGGAGGGATTCTGGTTTCTGGATAACTGGGGTTCTTTCTGGGGAAGGTGGGACTTCTATAAACAGGATGGTCTACACCTGAACCTGAGGGGCACCAGTATCCTTGGGGGGAGGTTTGCTAGTGCTCTTTCGGGGGGTTTAAACTAACTCTGCAGGGGCATGGGAACCTAGACTGTAGCTTTAGGGTGCAGGACCTGGAGTGTAGGGAGGTTAGGAACATGGCATCAATCTCGAAGGAGGGCGCCTGTAAACAGGAAGGTGGCTTGAAGTGTGTATACTTCAATGCGAGATGTATACGAAATAAGGTAGGTAAGCTTGCAGTGTGGGTTGGTACCTGGGATTTCGATGTTGTGGCTATTATGGAGACATGGGTAGGACAGGGACAGGATTGGCTGTTGCAGGTTCCAGGGTTTAAATGTTTTAGTCGGGTCAGAGGTGGAGGTAAAAGAGGGGGAGGTGTGGCATTGCTTGTCAAAGATAGTATTACAGCAGTGGAAAGGACGATGGATGAAGACTCGCCATCTGAGGTAGTTTGTGAGCTTAGAAATAGGAAAGGTGAGGTCACCCTGTTAGGAGTTTTCTAGAGGCCTCCTAATAGTCCTAGAGATGTAGAAGAAAGGATTGCATGGATGATTCAGGAGAAGAGTGAAACTAATAAGGTGGTTGTTATGGGGGCCTTTAACTTTCCAGATATTGACTGGGAAAGCTATAGCTTGAGTACGTTAGATGGGTCGGTGTTTGTCCAATGTGTGCAGGAGGGTTTCCTGACACAATATATAGACAGGCCAACAAGAGGTGAGGCCATACTGGATTTGGTTCTGGGTAACAAACCAGGTCAGGTGTTAGAATTGGAGGTAGGTGAGCACTTTGGGGACAGTGACCACAACTCGGTGACTTTTACTCTAGTGATGGAGAGGGATAAGTGTGCACTACAGGGCAAGAGTTATAGCTGGGGGCAGGGAAATTATGATGCGGTGAGGCATGACTTGGGATGCGTGGCTTGGAAAAGTAGGCTTCAAGGGAAGGGTACAATCGATATGTGGAGCTTGATCAAGGAGCAACTATTAAGTGTCCTTGATAAGGATGTACCTGTCAGGCAGGGAGGAAAGGGTTGTGTGAGGGAGCCGTGGTTTAATAAGGAATTGGAATCCCTTGTTAAAGGGAAGAGGGCGGTCTATGTAGAGATGAGGCGTGAAAGTTCAATTGGGGCGATTGAGAGTTATAAGGTAGCCAGGAAGGATCTAAAGAGAGAGCTAAGAGCAGCAAGGAGGGGTCATGAAAAGCCCTTGGTTGGTAGGATTAGGGAAAACCCAAAGGCTTTCTATAGGTATGTCAGGAATAAAAGAATGACTAGGGTAGGAATACGTCCAGTCAAGGATAGTAGTGGGAAGCTGCGTGTGGAGGCTGAAGAAATTGGGGAGACACTGAATGAATACTTTTCATCAGTATTCACTCAGGAACAGGACATTGTTGCTGATGTGAATATTGAGTCACAATTAATTAGAACGGGTGGCTTTGAGGTATGTAGGGAAGAGGTGTTGGAAATTCTGGAAAGGGTGAAAATAGATAAGTCCCCTGGGCCTGACTGCATTTATCCTAGGGTTCTCTGGGAAGCAAGGGAGGAGATTGCAAAGCCATTGGCCTTGATTTTTATGTCCTCGTTGTCTACAGGAATAGTGCCAGAAGACTGTAGGATAGCAAATGTGGTTCCCCTGTTCAAGTAGGGGAGTAGGGATAACCATAGTAACTATAGGCCGGTGAGCCTTACCTCTGTTGTGGGCAAAGTCTTAGACAGAATTGTAAGGGATAGGATTTATGACATCTGGATAGGAATAATGTGATCAAGGATAGTCAGCATGGTTTTGTGAAGGGCCGGTCGTGCCTCACAAACCTTATTGAATTCTTTGAGAAGGTGACTAAGGAGGTGGATGAGGGTAAAGCGGTAGATGTGGTGTATATAGATTTTAGTAAGGCGTTTGATAAGGTTCCCCATGGTAGGCTACTGCAAACAATACGGAGGTATGGCATTGAGGGTAAGTTGGAGGTTTGGATTAGGAATTGGCTGGCTGGAAGAAAACAGAGGGTAGTAGTTGTTGGTAAAGGTTCATCTTGGAGTGCAGTTACCAGCGGTGTTCTGCAAGGATCTGTTTTGGGACCATTGTTGTTTGTCATTTTTATAAATGACGTGGAGGAGGGGCTAGAAGGTTGGGTGAGCAAATTTGTGGATGATACGAAAGTCTGTGGAGTTGTTGACAGTGAGGAAGGATGTGGCAGGTTACAGCGGGGTATAGATAAGCTGCAGAGCTGGGCAGACAGGTGGCAAATGGAGTTCAATGTAGCTAAGTGTGAAGTGATTCACTTTGGTAAGAGTAACAAGAAGATAAAGTACTGGGCTAATGGTCGGATACTTGGTAGTGTGGATGAGCAGAGGGATCTTGGTGTCCATGTACACTGACCTCTGAAAGTTGCCACCCAGGTAAATAGTGCTGTGAAGAAGGCATATGGCGTACTGGCTTTTATTGGTAGAGGAATTGAGTTCCGGAGTCCTGAGGTCATGTTGCAGTTGTATAAGACTCTGGTGTGGCCGCATCTGGAGTATTGTGTAAAGTTTTGGTCGCCATATTATAGGAAGGATGTGGAGGCATTGGGACGGATGCAAAGGAGGTTTACCAGGATGTTGCCTGGTATGGTAGGAAGATTGTATGAGGAAAGGCTGAGGCACTTGGGGCTGTTTTCATTGGAGAAAAGAAGGTTTAGGAGTGACTTGATAGAGGTGTACAAGATGATTAGGGGTTTAGATAGGGTTGACAATGAGAACCCTTTTCCACATATGGAGTCAGATATTACAAGGGGGCATAGCTTTAAATTAAGGGGTGGTAGGTATAGGACAGATGTTAGGGGTAGATTCATTACTCAGCAAGTCGTGAGTTCATGGAATGCCCTGCCAGTAACAGTGGTGGACTCTCCCTCTTTATGGGCATTTAAACAGGCATTGGATAGACATATGGAGGATAGTGGGCTAGTGTAGGTTAGGTGGGCTTGGATCGGCGCAACATCGAGAGCCGAAGGACCTGTACTTCGCTGCATTTTTCTATGTTCTATGTTCTAAATCCCTCTGCACCTGAAAGAAACAGTTAGAACTGGTTTACTCCCTCCTGTTCTTTGTTTTTAAATCAATCTTCTCTGTGGTTGACTGATTAGCCCTCCCTTAATTGACTAACTCAACATCCAACCAGCTGTCATGTCTGAGTATGGCAATATATATTGTGGAATAGTTTGCAGTGTTCCTTATTGAGTAAAGTAATAAGTAAGTTGCATTAACTTCTGGACCAGTCACCATCAACAGCCATTGGCATTTGGTTTTCTTTGCCTTTTTTTTAAAGGCACGCAACCATTCAAAGTTCAACTAACTCAAACCTTGGCTCAAACTTCCAAAAACAATATTGAAAACAGTGATAGTCTCCACACTTGTCAGAGTTGGAGCATTGATCAGTGTGGTGCTGGATAAGCACAGCAGATCAGACAGCGTCCGTGGAGCAGGAGAGTTGAAGTTTCAGGCATAAGCCCTTCATCATTCCTGACCTTCATCATTTGGATGCTGCCTGACCTGCTGTGCTATTCCAGCACCACACTTTTTGACTCTGATCTTCAGCATCTGCAGTCCTTACTTTCACCCTTGGAGTATTGATCAGTCAAAAGACACTGTATGGAACTATGCTATGTCAATATCACATGTATCAAGAGCTTAATGGGAAAACACGTTGCTTGGGCTTCAAAGAAATGGTTAAGTGTGCAAGTCAAAAGAGGAACCTGCTGAGAGGGGCAAGTGGTGGGGTGGGGGGGGGAGGCTACAGTCATAGGGGGTGTCATCACACACAGTTGAGGGTTACTGGATATAGACTAGTAGAGTCTCATGGAAGGTGGGTAACTCAAGTATGGGGATGGGCTTCATAAGACTCAGTTGTTGAGGGGAAGATTACAGTGAAAGTGGACAATTAGAGATAGAATGATACATCAAAACAGGAGATGGGGTCACTGGTGAGCTGAGTTTAGTGGGGTGGTGAAGTGGGGCAGGTAGCAGAGATAACAGGGATATCATTCAGGGTGCATGAATGGCGAGCAAGGTTGTCACACTTTGCAGAGCCATGGGCTTTAGTGGTATTGTGGACACATTAATGGTTATGTAGAGGGACCAAATGAAAATTGGGTAGACTGAAAAATCGTTGGGGACAAGGAACTGTGACATAAAAGGAAACAGGAAAGACAGTGAGATCATCCTGTGACTGAGGCAGAGCTTGCAAGTCACTCACCAAATGGAAAATAAGTTTTGAATTAAAAGATCTGACACAATACCATTTAATTGTGGAGCAGGCTTAGAGAATTTCTGCTCTTATTAAGTTTGCATTTTTCCTCTCTTTTCCTGATCTATGGACCATCATCACTCTTCTTACCTATTTAAATCACTTGGTTACAAGTATGTCAGATTGTGTTCAAAATCTTCTGTGCTTTTGTGCGATTCTACGTCTTGAACTGACAACTCTGTCATTGACATGTCATTTCCTCATGCTACCTGATCTGCCTGTGCATCAGCGCGTGGGGCTGGCAATTGGAGGGCAATATCTAACCAAGTAGCATTGTCATAGCCCCATTTCCAATACTGCACAAGAAGCCAGAGCTAAAAATCTGTGATAGTGTTTCAAAATGATTTTCCAAAGATGAAAGCCTCACACCAGTATTCAAATTTTATCACGATGGTAATGAGGGAGTGAAACAGATCAGAAATGTTATTCAATACTCTTATGAAAACCTATTTACGGGGCATGTGGATCATTGGCTCGGCCAGAATTTATTGCCGTTGAGAAGGTGGGAATGATCTGCCTTCTTGACTGCTATAGTCCACATCAGAAGATTCTTCCATTTTGCTGTTAGCAAGGGAGTTCCAGGATTTTGGCCGAACAACAGTAAAGGAACCATGATACAGTTCCAAGTCAGGATGGTGAATGGCTTGGATGGGAACTTGCAGGTGATGGTGTTCCTTAGGAAACATCTTAATATCATTAAATGTAACATTATCATGGAATGTGTTCGATCAGCTATGTTTATATTAAATAGCACAGGCTTGACAGGTTGAAGCCTATTCCTGGTCCCATGTCCTAAAAGGTTTAGACCAGGCTGGCGTGTGACTTGGAGGGGACCTTACAATGTGGTGGTGTTCCCATGCTTGTAGTAGAGGTCATGGGTAATCTTTAAAATAATTGCCGTTTATAACATGCTACTCATGTAAGGGACTACCTCAAAGATAATTTTGGACAGCTAGGAAATAGATGGTGGAAATCAATGAAATACAGTGAGGAAGAGGAATAAAAGATGAAATTTGTGCCATAGTGGTAAAGGGGGAAAGTGAACAGAAAATGGACAGACAGATGTTCAACAGTTATGGCAAGGAGTTCAGTTCTCAGATACACGTGGCAGCACATGAGTAAATTACAACACAAAATTGTTTCAGGGATTGAAAAGCCAGAAATCAATGTTAACACAATGTTAATATCCATTGGACCTAATTCTTGGTATTTTATTTCAAGCCTGGCAATCTGAGTTCATATTTGTAAAATGTTATGATTCATTTCACATTCTCTGCGAGTTGGAAATTAAACTATTAACTTCTGCAAGCTAGTAGTATTTTAGATTTGGGTTCCTAACACTTGCAATGCATTTAGGCTAATCTAACTCAACGAGGCTTGGCACAAAGAGGGTGTTCTGGAGAACTAAACAGTTTTGATGAGTGGGATGCAATGTCATTTGGAGCTGTGCACTTGAAAATTACACAAAATGCAGTGGGTGGATTCCCACGAGGTGAAATAAGTTCATTCCTCACAAAATTCCATAACGTAATAATGTACTGCTCAAGATACGTTTTGTAACTGAAAACTTTTATCATTATCTCTGTCATAGGCTTTAGAATTGGAGATTGTGCACAGGGATATTTCTTTAGAAATGGGATGAATTAAGTTATTCACCCTGGTATTCTTCACGGGAAATCAGTTGAAAGTCAGAGTGCGCATGTTCCGAGTTAAGTGCGTTTTGCATTATGAAACAAAGAGAAACGTTTGTCTTTCTAACGTGCTTGCTAGTGAAGATGAGATTTACAACAATAAGAATTGAATTTCTCTTTCCTTGCATTTGATCTGTGCTTTTCTCCACTTGTGAGCTTCTTTTTTTTGCTTCAAGGTGAGGCTACAGCAGATAAATAGAGCATTTTTTATACACATATTCCATGCACCATTGCTTTTCTCTCAAACAAAAAATATCTTACTACAGGCCTTTTAAAGCATACAGTAATTTTATTGCCTCAGTTATTTCTTTAGGTTTAAAAAGTATTTTTCGCTTAATTGTCCAGAAGAAATTATTCCATTCAGCATGAGAGCAGAATTTAAAAAAACATTTCAAATATCAGATTCAATGCTCCATTCAGGGATATTGATGAACTATCAATGATAATTCAGCTCTTGCTTACTGTTTAGTTCAGTATTCCACCTGGCTGGTTTCCTCCAGTGGAAATGGTTTTGAGTATACAGAAATTAATGACAAAAGAAATAGTACAAAACAAGGCTTCAGCATAAATCAACATCAGTTCTAACATCCTTAATTTTGAAAAGGTTAGTGCTTGTCTTTAAAATGTTGTCAATATATGACTTTGCACTCTCATCTTCAGTGGCAAGTGGGATTTGTCAAAAGCACACATGCTATTAAATTAACATTGAGTCATGGTGAATATGTGCTGGTACTCGGATGGAACTGATGCATTGTGACTAGGATGCTTTTAGTGCTGTTTACTGCAGTGATTTAACCTTTTGATTCATATATTCATTAAAAGACTTTTTTGTTGGAATCATTGAAATGATTTTGATTTCATGATAGAATAATGTTGTGATGAGGAGTGTTCTACATTATTTACAAAGAACTCAGACAGCAAATTTCTGTGACCACACATGAACAACAAAATGCAGGAACGAGGAAGTCACTGTCCAAGATGCCCTGACTGTGTCCTGCCAGTGGTATTCTGCCGAGAGATTCAACATTGAAACACATGGAACAGTTGCCATAGAATAATTTGGAATAGATTCACTTCCTGTACAAGTACCTCTTCTGTCCTCACTGTTGTGTCCTTGACCTCCTCTTTGTTCTCATCCTCACTCAAAAACACAACATCAGGTTTCTTGTACAATGGTGACATCCAACTCAACCTCACCGCAACCCCTCTCATACTGTCCTCGGTCTATAAAATTATCATTCTGTCTGACATCCAGCATGAAATGAGCTGATATGTTCTGTCATTAACTATCCCTCTCCTCAGTCATTGCCTGAGGCTGAACCATGTTTGTAACTTGTGTGTCATTCCTGATCTCAAAGTGAACTTCTGACCATATCTTTTGAAAGACCTTTTCCCTCCACTCTGGTGCAATGGTGCATGCAGTTCTGGTCGCCTTAATATAAAAAGGATATTATTAAACTAGAAAGAGTGCAGAAAAGATTTACTAGGATGCTACCTGGTCTGGAAGGTTTGTGTTCCAAGGAGAGGCTGTACAGGCTGGATGTTTGTTCACTGGAGTGTCTGACACTGAGTGGTAACTTTATATAGGTCCATAACATTCTGAGATACACGGGTAAGGTAGATAGCCACAGCTTTTCCCCATGGTGGGTGAGTGTAAAACTAGAGGGCATAGATTTAATTTGAGAGGGGATAAATACAAAAGAGTCCAGACGGACAATTATTTCACACACAGGGTGCTGAGTGTCTGGAACAGGCTGCTGGGGTAGTGGTGGAGGCAAGTACAATTTTGTCATTTAAGAAACATATACACAGGTACATGGATAGGCTATATATGGAGGATATGGACCAAAAGGTAAATGGGTCTAACTTAGAACTGGGTGGCATGAACAAGTTGGACGAAAGGGCCTGTTTCCATGCTGTAGATCTCTATGACACAGGTTTACATCAATGTGCAGACTTGTTAATCCTAGCATGTACATGTTTTAACCTAATTTCTCATCCTGCCACCTTGTTATCACACCCATAATGCAGTTCTTCAGCCAAGTACCATTCCTTGATGCTCTGCACACTGCGTTGCACTACAACTCATTTGCATTTAGTAATAAGAAAGAAATTCAAGAACAATTGCACGATTCAAAATGAGTGATACAACACAAAGGTGAATAATCCATTGGTTTACACTTTCTCACTTTGTACCATCCTCCTCAGCTACTTCACATCTGCTGCTGAAGCCTTATTCCTTTGTTACCACCCAAGTCCCAATCGAGCCCATGATCTCTGTGTGTCCTCTCAAAATGGTCTCTGAATTAAGCAGTGTCTTGTTTTCAAGCTCTCAGTCATTTTATTGTGTCTTTCCATGGCCTCATCCCTCACTATGTCCATAAGCTTGTCCAGCCCTACAACCTCAGACATAGTTGTACTCCTCTGTGACCTTTCTAAATCTCTCCGACTAACTGCTTTAGAATCTCCTTCTGTTGCTCACTGGCCAAAATTGATGACAAATGTTTGCAATAAAAAGCATGTTGGAATGCATTTCTGTCAAGTGCACAATATAACACTTTCCATTCATTCATTCATTGGATTTGGGGATCACTAACTAAGCCAATAATTCTTGCCCATCCCTGGTTGTGTTTGAGAAAATACCAGTGAAGTAAGTTATCCAACCATTATAGTCCTTGGACTGTAGGTACATCATTGTGCTAACTGGGAGGGAATTTCAGGATTTTGATGTCCATGAGTGGGGAACATTAATGTATTTTCATATCAGCATGGTGTGTGGCTCAGAGGGAACTTGTGGTGTGACAGTGCATGCTCTTCCAGGCAGAAGAGTTCACTGCCTTGGTGAATTTACACACTGCCACTGTGAATTGATGATGAAGAGAGTGAGTATTAAAGGTGGTGGATGGGATGCTAACAAAGTGAAGGTGGAGAGTATTCAATCATACTCCTCACTTGTGTTATGTTGATGGTGGACAGAACTTGTTGAGACAGGCAGTGGGATATTTATCACGGAACTCCTAGCGTGAAGCTGTTCTTGTAGCCACTCTGATAAAAAGCCTGGTTCAGTTCAGTTTCTGGGCAATGGTAACTCTCCCCCACCCAGCTGTTAATATTAGTGAATTCAATAACGGTGACTGAATATGGGGCAGTGGGGTGGGGGGGATAGTTACATTCTCTCTTGTCCTTGTCTGGCACTTGTGTGGTGCAAATGTTACTTGACAATTATCTAAGTCAGGACATTGTCCAGGTCTTGTTGTCTATGGATAAGGGCTGCTTCGGTATTTGAGGAGTCATGAATGGTGCTGAATGTTGTGCAATCATCAGTGAACATGCCCACTGACATTATGATGGACAGAAGGTCATTGGTGGAGCAGCTGAAGATGTTCAGACCCAGGTCCTGTCTTGAAGAACTCACGGAGCGATTTCCTGAGATGAAGATGATTGACATAAATTATTGATACAACATACACTAATATTGCTATTTTTCCAACATTACTGAAATATTGAATCCAGCGTTATATTTGAAAGGGAGAAGTTTTTAAGTTCTGTTAAGGCTGATTTAAGATGATGAGACAAATTATTTCCAGTTAACTGCACAATATGTTAATGGACAAAAAGACAGAAGATCAGTGAGACATGTTGAAAAATAATAAGTTACACAATAGGTTTCTAACTGATTAGGAAAGCCTGTACCTGAAAAAAACACACACACAGTTAAAAAATAAGAAACAATATAAAATAGAAAGAAAAAATTACAAAGTGCAAGATCTCTGGAAAAAAGCAAGGATAAAAAGTACATCAAAAAGTTTCAAAGCAGATAGTAGCAAAAAAAGTTGTAAAAATAAACTAGCAAGGGATATAAAAATCAACATGAAAGCAATTAAACTGGAAAAGAAATTGAGATTAGGAACAACATGGAATTCTTGACGACTGATAATATTTTCAAAGAAAGTAATGAAACTTCATAAAAATTGAATGATGTTGCCTCAGTATTTACAATGGAATTTCATAGGTATTGAATTACATTGCTTCAGTATTTATAATGGAAGAAAATGTTAAAAGACCAGAAATGTCAAACAAACGGAATTTGAATTAAGGATTTAAACACCCAAAGTTAATAGGAATAAAACAAAAATGGGGCCAATGGGCTGAGAAATGCAGATAGAGTTTAATTTGGATAAATGTGAAGTATTGCGTTTTGGTAAAATAAACAAGGGCAGGATTTATACAGTTATTGGTAGGGCCATGGGTAGTGTTGTTGAACCAAGAGACCTAAAGGTGCAGGTGCATTGTTCCTTGAAAGGTGCATCACAGGTAGATAGGGTGATTATGAAGGCGTCTTAAGATAGGTGTTTGTCACTGCATACAAAGATATGCATCATTATAATGATGTGTGCCACTGTGCTCCAAAATGCAGCATTGAATTGCTGAACTACATGGTATGTGGGTTGGAGATGCAGCAGGAGGTTGCAAAGAAGCTCATACACATTCAATGTCAATCTCCGTGGACAGGAGATGAACGCTTTTTACTGTCTATGAAGCAATCTCTGAGATGTTGCTGACTTCTGTCTATGTGCAAGCCCGGAGAGACAAGCAGTGAGTAGAAGCTTCCAGGTACCCACTCTGACTTTCACATCAAGAATTTATCATTGTCTAGTTTCTATCCAGTGAGTTGGAGCACGAGAAACTGCACATCAATGGGGTGAAATAAGATAATAATAGCATGCATAAAAATGGACACTAATAGATCCCTCATCCTCATGAATGAGATTCTCATCTCAATGATCAAAACCTGGTTGGAGAATCAGGCATTTTCTTCTTGATATCAAGAATCTAATTTTTGTTGATCTCAACCTATTTTCCCAACTGACTCACCGATGCCCATGTTGTTCTGGAGCTGGGTAGATTCTGTCCACAGACCCTAAACAGTGAGTGGCTTCTGAAGTGAGATTGTTTCCATCCAGAAACTTAAAGGCAGTGGATGAGAACACTGTGCACAGCCTGGCTCTAATGTCTAAAGGTCTCTTGATTCAAAATATATTCCTTTAGGTGGAAAACTGTGCATGACACTCTGCTTTGTTTAGAAAGGAGCGAAATTATAGACGAGTCAGTATAATCTCTTTGTTGGAAAGAGCTAATGTGTCTTATCAATGATAAGGTGACTGGCTGCTGAAGATTTTCAGCTGACTGGGGAGAGCCAGCAATGATTTGCTCAGAGTAAGTCATGACTAATTAAGCTAATTTTATTTTTTGAAGAGGTAGCCAAAACAAATGCCTATGGATGTTATTTGTTGGATTTCTAATACCTCTTTGATGAAGTTCTTCCTAAGAGGCTACCAGCTAAAGATTTTGCCAGTGGGATTGAAGGCAAACTATTTCCCATTGTACAACCAGAGTGTATGGACAATGGGCACATGTTCTCATCATCAGGATGTGAAGAGTGGTGACACATCCTCAACTATTCCCTCTGTTCAGGGTAATGGGTTAGAAAAACACAAATCCCACTTAGATTTTAATTGATTTGACTTATTACTGTCACGTATACCAAGGAACAGTGCAAAGTGTTGTCTTACATGCTTTACAGGCAGATTGTACCATACAAGTGCATCAGGGTAGCAGAGCAGAGTACAGGATAAAATGTTACAACTACCAAGAAGGTGCAGAGAGAGGTGAACATTAAAATTGAAGAGGTCCATTCAAAAGTCTGTTAACAGAGGGGAAGAACCTGTCCTTGAATCTGTTCAAACATGTATACAAACATTCATATCTTCTACCCAACAGAAGAAGGTGCAAGAGAGTATAAATGGGGAGGGAGGGGTCTTTTGATGATGTTGGTTGCTTCCCCTAAGCAGTGGGAAGTGTAGATGAAGTCAATGGATGGGAGGCTGGTTTACATGATGGACTGGGCTGAGTTCACAACTTTAGTTTCTCTCAGTCTTGAGAAGAGCAGTTACCATACCAATATGTGATGCACCCAGATAGGATGCTTTCCATGGTGCATCCATAAAAATTTGGAAGAGTCTTTGTAGACAAGCAAAAATTATTTGACATCATCAAACCAAGCTTCTCTGAATATGAAGATAGAAAACCAATGTTGGTAAAATTGAGACCTGGAACCTATATGTGTGCATCCGTATGGTTTACATTGAGGAACAGATTTGTTTTGAAATCATTATGCAAGATGAATTTAGCCGCAAACAATTAGTTGGTAATGTGGTTATGTTGGCACTTTGAGGATGGGCATGATCAATAATAATCTAAACAAAATGAGGCACATGTGCAATAAATTGTAGCCTGGATATCAAAGGATCATAAAAATAAAATGAAGTGCTAACTTGCTAGTTAAAGTTATAACTATTTTAGAGTCAGAGAGTCATAGAGTCATACAGCACAGAAACAGACCTTTCAGTCCAACTAGTCCACATCGGCCATAATCCCAGCCTAAACTAGTTCCACCTGCCTGGACTTGTCCCATATCCCTTCAAATGTTTCTTATTCATGTACTTATCCCAATGTATTTTAAATGTTGTAACTGTACCCACATCCACCACTTCCTCTGCAAGCTGTGTGGCACGGTGGCTCAGTGGTTAGCACTGCTGCCTCACAGCATCAGGGACCCAGGTTTGGTTCCAGCCTCTGACAATTGTCTGTGTGGTGTTTGCACATTCTCCTCATGTCTGCATGGGTTTCCTCCCACAGCCCAAAGGTGGCTGCATTAGCCATGCTAAAATTGCCCATTGTGTTCAAGGATGTGTAGGCTAAGTGCATTAGTCAGAGGATAAAATGGGAATGGGTCTGTGTGGGTTAATCTTTGGAGGGTCGGTGTGGACTTGTTGGGCTGAAGGGCCTGTATCCACACTGTAGAGATTCTATGAAGTTCATTCTACACATGAGCCACTCTCCGTGTAAACAAAAATGTTGCCCCTCGTATCTTTTTAAAACCTTTCTTTTCTCAACTTAAAAATATGCCCCTACTATTGAAATCCTCCACTGTGGGGAAAAGACACCTGCCATTCACTTTATCTACAGCCCTCATGATTTTATAAATCTCTATGAGGACACCCCTTAACCTCCTGCGATCCAAATAAAAAAAGTCCCAGCCTATCCTTATAATCAAATCGTCCATTCCCAGCAACATCCTGGACATTTATTCTTCTTTATATTTTCCAAGACATCTAGCACTCCCTCTTCTGAAATGTGAACTGTTTTCAAAGCATCAATATTTATCTCCCTGGGCTCTTTAGCCTCCTTTCTTTTTCCGCAGTAAAAACTGATGAGAAATATTCATTTAATATCTCTCCCATCTCTTGAGGTTCAACACAACGACTTCTTTTAGTCTTTAGGGGGCTACACTCTCTCTTATTGTTCTCTTGCTCTTAATGTATTCAGAGAATCTCTTTAAAATATCCTTCACCCTACCTGCCTCAAAACTCACCTATCTGCCAAGGCTATCGCTTATCCACTTTTTGCCTTCCTGATCTTCCTCTTAAGAAGGCCCCTATTCTCTTCATGCTGTTCAAGAGATTCATTTAAACCCAGTTGTCTATGTGATTTACTTTATTCTTGACTAGAACCTCAACATTTTTATTCATTTGTTAAAAGTTTATTGTATCCGGGATGAATGAGTTAAAAGAAAAGAACTGATAATATTAATATAAATTTCTGTTCTGCCCAAGGTGCACAGCATAAGTGCAGAGAAAACAAAAGACAATTGAAGCAGATATTTAATCCAAAATAGAAACTGAGAGATCCAGAGGAGATTTTGCTTGTGTGAGATCCCAAAGGTATAGCCCCCCCCATTTTGTTTTAAATTTTCATTGTATATTTATATATAATTTTGTTGTGTTAATAAGGCTAATTTTGCTAAGAGCGGTTAACTGAGGTCAGGTATGATTTGGCTCATGTGGACTGGGAGAAGCTATTTGCAGGTATAACTGTCAGAGCCGTGGGGTCATTCAAGGAGGGAATAGAAGGAGTGGAGGGCAAATGTTGTCCTATAAAGCCAAAGTGTGGGACCAAGACCAGAGAACACTGGATGCCAAGGGACATAAAGCTTAGGATTAAGTCTGGCAGAGTCCTCAGACAAGTATAAAAAGTGCCTTGTTTGCTTGTGAGGAAAGAAAACCTAGAGTGAGGTCAAAGACCTTCACCCCCCTGATGCCATCCCAATCAATGATTGGACTGGAGGGAGACAGCTGAGAGTATAGATTAAGCAGGAAATGGGAATGCTCGACCTGCCTCTCCATGGCAGCTGACAACTTGTCCAGCGAGGTAACCAGATGGTCTTAGACCAAAGGCAGAATGGTGCCAACAACATTGGAGCACTCCTGCAATAACTATATCAGTTAGTCCAATGCCTTCGGCAGAGCTACCTGCTGCTCCTGCCGGTGCATTCCAATGAAGTTTCTAGAATCTTAGAATTAGAATCCCTATTGTGTGGAAACAGGTCCTTCAGCCCAACAAGTCCACACCAGGACCATCCGAAGGGTATCCCAACCAAACCTATTCTTCTACATTTACCCTTGACTAATACACCTAACCTACACATCCCTGAAAACCATGGGCAATTTAGCATGGCCAATTCACCTAATCTGCACATTTTTGGATTGTGAGAAAAAACTGGAGCACCCAGAGGCAACACACACAGACACAGGGAGAATGTATAAACTCCACACAGACAGCCACCTGAGGCTGGAATCAAACCTGGGCCCCTGGGGCTGTGAGACAGCAGTGCTAACCACTGAGCCACCTAAGTTTTCAATCTGTGGGGTCCTGTCCTGGCTGGAGTTGAGCAAAAAGGAGCAGTTGTATCTGTAATCATGCCCAGCCAAATGTAATTTTACATATTGCCATCCTGCAATAAGCCTTGTTACCTAAGCCTGCAGATACTCTCTGGTTGGTGTATCGTTTACCACTAGTCACTAGAGTGGCCCAAGGCAAAACAAAGACAATGAAGGATTGGTGGCAGTGAACAACCCTTACTGAATGCCACATGCGGGTAGGGGTGGTAAATACCACAAGGTGCCAGGAGTCTACTATTGGGAAAATACAACTGTTAGCAGGGATGAGGAAGTTCAATTATGTAAAGAGACTGAAGAATATAGTATAGTTTCATTTACAGCAGTGAAGTTAAGAGGACATTTGAAAGAGATGTTTACAACTGTAAATGTTTTTTAATGTAGCAAATATGGAGAAACTTTTTCAGCAGGAGAATGGTCAGTAGTCCGAGGTGATGAGAAAGGAACCAAAGGTGACACGAGGATTCATGTTATGGAGCCAGTAACAAGTCTTGAATTTTTACCACTTACATTTTATTAATTCCTACACCTAAATAGGTCACTACTAGCATTCAAATAACATTAATCATAAAATCTGCCATTCAGTCTCTTGATCCATTAATTATAGAGTTATAGAGTCAGAGATGTACAACATGGAAACAGACCCTTTGGTCCAACCCATCCATACCGACCAGATATCCCAACCCAATCTAGGCCCACCTGCCAGCACCCGGCCCATATCCCTCCGAACCCTTCCCATTCATATACTCACCCAAATGCCTCTTAAATGTTGCAATTGTACCAGCCATCCACCACATCATCTGGCAGCTCATTCCATACATGTACCACCCTCTGCGTGAAAAAGTTGCCCCTTAGGTCTCTTTTATATCTTTCCCCTCTCACCCTAAACCTATGCCCTCTAGTTCTGGACTCCCCAACCCCTGGGAAAAGACTTTGCCTATCTATCCTATCCATGCCCTTCATAATTTTGTAAACCTCTATAAGGTCACCCCTCAGCCTCCAGGGAAAACAGCCCCAGCCTGTGCAGCCTCTCCCTGTAGCTCAGATCCTCCAACCCTGGCAACATCCTTGTAAATCTTTTCTGAACCCTTTCAAGTTTCACAACATCTTTCCGATAGGAAGGAGACCAGAATTGCATGCAATATTCCAACATAGGTAACTGATTGATACAATGGCTTGAAAGCATTTTATAAATTACGAAGTGTAATTAACACCTATCTACTAGCTGAAGCGAACTTCCACTTAATTATAAAAGACAGTGACTCACATAATTACCCAAACTCTGTCACTCTAATATTACTTCAACAATGCATGATAAAGACAGTACATTAGTCACATAAGAATTTGATTAGAGTCAGAATCGACCAATTAGGGAGTAAAGAATGGTTTTGTGTATTCACTCGCAGGAGGAGAGCACTGCTGGCTAATCAGCATTTATTTCCCATCCATAGTTTGTTAGCCTTCAAGGGCAGCACGATGGCACAGTGGTTAGCACTGCTGCTTCACAGTGCCAGAGACCTGGGTTCAATTTCCGGCACGGGCAACTGTCTGTGTGGAGTTTGCACTTTCTCCCCGTGTCTGCGTGGGTTTCCTCCGGGTGCTCTGGTTTCCCTCCAAAGATGTGCAGGTTAGGTGAATTGGTCATGCTAAGTTGCCCGTAATGTTAGGTGAAGGGGTAAATGTAAGGGAGTGGGTTGCTCTTCGGAGGATTGGTGTGGACTTGTTGGGCTGAAGGGCCTGTTTCTGCACTGTAATCTAATCTAAATAATTTGCTGCATTCCTTAAGAATCACATTCATATCCTAATATATGGAGCTGTTAATTGTATCAAAAATGTTGGAGATTTTGTTTCAAAAATGCCCAATTTTATTCACAAATGAAGAATTGGCTTTGTTGAGGCGAGAGGAAAGACAGTTGGGTGGCCACAGAGAAACTAAAGGCTTTCCAGTGAAAAGAATGACACAAATGAGGCACTGGAGTGGAACAGTGCTGTTTAAATATATCAGACCTCCAGCTTTTGTGTGAACAGTGAGATTGTAGCGAGTAAGGAAATGAGTCAAGGTCAAAGCATTGTGAAATATCTAGAGATTCATGTAGGTCCCGTTTACCATTCTGAAAAAACATTGCTCTCATATCAATCAGGACAATATGAGGAAAATCAGTTGAATTTTTCATCACCGTAACCATAGATGTAAAATTCATAATCAAGCCAGAATGGTTTCTGACATAGTAAGCCTTTTAAATTCAGAACCAGTTTATTTTTTGTTTAAAAAAGAAAATCCTTTTCAACAGTGTGAATAAATATATTCAATAAGTTTCAGGGGAAGTTATGATGGATTGGAGATTTCAAGAATCAAATTAGCCCTTATTGGTTAATTTGATCTTTGAAAAGTAGCTCCTTAACAGATAATGTTGCAATCTTTTTCCACTCAAGTGAGATATATTCAATGTAAGGTAAAGAAGGAGCACTAGACACTCATTTATCATGATATAAATGGTGCTTCACAAAATTATCTTGGGGGGCTTGAAGAAGCTATTTCCTGTGTCAGGAGGGTCAATAGCCAAAGGATATAGATTTAAAATCGTTGGTAAAAGAACCATAGATGAGATGAGAATATTTTCCTACAGCAAGTAATGATGATCTGAATGCAGTGCCTGAAAAGGCTTGGGAAGCACGCTAGCTGAAGATTTCCAAAAAAATATGTGAAGGAGCAAAAAAGAAAGGACAATGGGGGAAAAGCAGTGGAAGGTGCCTAATTAGAGAACTTTACCAAATAAGCATGATGGGTCAAGTGGACTCCTCCCTTCTACTCTTTTAAACAGAAAGTAAAGTTCCCTCTACACTACCCCCATCAAACACTCATGGACAGGGAGAACATAAGGTCAGATACAAAGTCAAATTCTCTCTGCACTATCCCCAACAAACACTCCCAGGACAGGGAAAGCATGGGGTCAGATACAAAGTAAAGCTCCCACTACCCTTTTAGACAGAAAGCAAAGTTCACTTTACTCTTCTAAACAGAAAGTCAAACAATGTAGTCAAACAGCCCCTGCTGGAGCGCTGTAACAAAAAAAACACAAATTAACAGTTTACCAGAATCTTATTTAATGAAAAGGAAACTGACTAAATTAAAATAACATTGTTCAGGGTTGGGGGTGGAGGTGGTAATTATGCACCCCAGGCCCTGTGGTGTCACATCCATCTCTAAAGGTCTCTATTGTGTCAGTAAGCACTGTGTGCTCCCTCTCTGGGGACACCCGATCACAGATATAACTGCAAACGATGGGCAGACAGTCAGGAACAATGCCCCCTCCACCTCCCTTCTGCGCTCTGTCTTTCTGAGTTCATAATTGTACTAAAGCCATTAATGAAGTTGCGTTCACAACAGGACCCATTATACATTGTCAATTAAAACACCAACCTTGATGATGCAATGGCTTTCCATTATTTCATGTTTCTCGATGTTATGCCTTTTTTTTAATGTTATCATTTATTTGTTACAAGGAAATTCACTTGCTAATAAGGAATGATCTATGCACCAAAGGTCCCTGATTATAAATTCAATTTAAATTATCAATTAGAGATTACATCTGTTTCTGGGCAAAAAATTTGGGAAATAAATTCCATGGAGGAAATGCTGGCACTCAGCATTAGAATATGAAACCATCTTGATTTGCATTAAAATTTGTAATTCAAAATGGAAAGTCACACATCACCACTTCTTACTTATTTGCATGCAGCTGCATCTTGTCTTCATTACACAGTATAGAAGACAATTATCTGCCAGCAGTCAGTGGCTCATATTTATTTTCTGTAAACCTAACTTACAGGCTACATAACTTCACATGCCACTTTCATGTGAGTTGCATTTTAACAAAATGCTTTTTTTCAGTGTAAATGAGCACTTACAAGCCATTCATTAGTGGAAATGAGAGCTGTTGCTTTCTAAAAACCTATTTTCTATTCATTCCTTTTTTTAAAAAAATCATTATTTTTAATTACTGCCCAGAAAACTGTGATCAGATAATATAGCCAACATAGGTTCTCAAAGCTGGAAAAGTACTCCAATAATTTTAAAGGTTTCCTTCACAAGTTTGATACAGTATCCTAATTTTACTGATTAAGGATTTGAAGATATTGGAAGGAGTGGGGATGCACCCTTGGTGCGAATGGCCACAAATAAGGTTTTCAAGGTAAAGCCAATTTGTTTACGTGGATGATGGGCATTTGAACCCTACTGGGAGTAACCGGGTGGATTGCCGACTTTGAGAGGTTATAAAATGAGTTAAACGATGTCAGTTCTCCCAACTCCCCACCCTAAGGGAATAAACACACTACTCAACCTATGGAGAAGCTAAGCCATATTCAAACCAACACCTATTCCACAAGCTTCTCATTTATACATGTGAGTAGAGGTTATTTTTGAATCTGGCTATGATTTATTCAAACCTGTAACATCGGCAGACTTTATACACGACTGAACTGAGTATAATGGAGTTGAGAGCATCTACTTGGTACCTCCAAGCGTTAAATCAAAGTAGTATAGCTTTTTGCTGGGCAGAGAATTGAAAAGTGAAAGAATCACTGTAACAATTAAATAGAAACTCAAATGAATAAGTGCAGCAAATAGGATCTTTTATTAATTTCCTTTCGATAAATGAATACATATATGTCATCAACAAATAATAGCTATGTGAGTATATATACATTAGTGTGCATATATGTTTGTGTGTTTGCATGCAAGCTTGAGTATTTACATGTGGGCATATAATTTATCTGGATACCAATTATTGAAATTGCACTGCTGTTCTCTAGTCATACAACTCCACTGGTCAAAACATAAATTTGAAAGCTTAACCTGGTTGCCAGCATGGCAAATTATAAACTTTATCTGTGTTATGTTTCAAACTGAAAATGTATCAACCAGGTTTATTTAACAGATGACAGAATTATTGATTTCTTGTGAAAGCAGGACTTAGTCAACAAGATGCAAATATGATTAACATAGTTTGAAATAGGTCAAGACTGATCGTGCAACCCAATAGCCTAATCCTGCTTTCTCCCCATAACCTTTGGTCCCATTTGCCCCAAGTGCTATACCTAGCCATCTCCTGAATATGTTCACTATTTTGGCATCAACTACATCCTGCAGTAATGAATTCTACAGGCTCACCACTCTTTGGGTGAAGAAATGTCTCCTCATCTCTATCCTAAATTGTCCATCCTGAAATTTCAAACTGTGACCCCTGGTTCTGAATGCATCCACCTCTGGTCACATCCTCCCTGCATCTACCCTTTCTAGTCCTGTTAGTCTTTTATAGGTTTCAATGAGAACCCCCACCTCATTCATCTGAAATCCAGCAAAAACAATCCTAACCTCGTCAATCTCTCCTTATCTGTCAGTCTCACCATCTCTGGACTCAGCCTGGTAAACCTTGGCTGTACTCCCTCGAGAGCAAGAGCATCCTTCCTCAGAAAAGGAGATTGAAACTGCACATAGTATTCTAGGTGTGACCTCACTAAGGCTCCGTCTAACTGCAATAAGACATCCCTGCTCCTGTACACAAAACCTCTCACAATGAAGGCCAAACATAGCATTTACCTTCTTTACCGCCTGCTGCACCTGCATGCTCACCTTCAACAAATGGTGCACAAGGACACCCAGGTCCCACTGCACACTCTCCTCTCCCAATTTACAGCCATTCAGGTAGTAATCTGCCATCTTGTTTTTGTTTCCAAAGTGAATAACTTCATTCTTATACAAGTTTTACTATATTTAACATGAATCCACAAAAATATATTACTGATGAAGTAGCTTCAGAACAATTTATGGATGTATATATGCCTGCATGTATGTCTACATAGAACATGACAGAATTTTGAATAATAATGAAAACTCATATATTATTTATATATTTGATTACCAAAATATTCCACCCCACCTAAAAATGTGTTGAAGGAGACATTCTGGAATACGTTGAGCAGTTCCTATAGTCTGCTAGCTATTGTAGTTGACAAGGGGATCCAGCATGAGATCAGCTTCTCCAACTCAACTTTCTACAATGTACAGCAGCAAAAATATCTCCACAAGTCAACAGAACTCATAGTGTACAGAACAATTGTCACCATATTCTTGTAATGCAATAAATCTTAGGTTATGTATTGCTGACGTATATGAACACATGACATTTTTCATCAGCAACGTCCCTGCCACATCCTAAGAATTTGAAGAGAGAATTGTTCAACAATGAGCAATTGTTGCTTATTCAGGAGACATGCCTGCAAAATGGGCAGCACGGTGGCTTGGTGGTTAGCATTGCTGCCTCACAGTGCCAGCGACCCAGGTTCGATTCCAGGCTTGGGTGATTGTCTGTGTGGGTTTCCTCTGGGTGCTCCAGTTTCCTCCCCCAATCCAAAGATGTGCAGGTCAGGTGAATTGGCTGTGCTAAATTGCCCTTAGTGTTAGGTGCATTAGTCAGGGGTAAATATAGAATAGGGGAATGGGTCTAGCTGGGTTACTCTTCAGAGGGTCGGTGTGGACTTGTTGGGCTGAAGGACCTGTTTTCACACTGTAGGTAATCTAATCTTAAATCACCTTCATTGGATTAACCACAAATACAGGATGGCTGAAAGCTGCCTTTATGTCTTCAGGTCATATGTCCTAAACTCTCAGATGACCAATATCCCAGAGTATTTGAAGAAATACCTTTGTCCCTAGTCTGCTGACTGGCTTGCCTCTGCTATAAGAGCTGCCAGTTAGGGTGACCATTAAAGCATATTACTTTAATATGGCATCTGAACTGGGAAACTCAATTTGAGTGAATTTTCAGAGTTGTAAGAGATCGAGCTGCTGCAATCAAAAGCGGCAAGGAAGAATTGATAAAAAGAGCATTTGCAACATTTCAGTGCTGAGTGAGTCTGTGAATTTTTCACTCCTTTCTGCTGCAGAAATGAAAGGAGGTGTGAGACATGACATATTCTGCTCTCAGTGGCAAAACTATGAGATAGCAATTGAATTGAATAAAAGAACTGACTAAATAAGAGTAATAACCCTATTACTAACGTTGGGGGGAAAGAGTGCAATAAGCTACAATGCCAAACCAAAACATTATTAGTCAGTATGTGATAGGGTTGATTCATTTAGCTGGAGGCTGAGAATTCAAACAAGTGCGAAATGAGTCATCAAAAATAGGATTATCATGGGCATAAGAGATCCTGCTGTGAAATGAGATAGAGGGCTTGGTGTCATGGTACAATGATAGCAACCTCCCTCTCAGTGTCAGCAAAACAAAAGAACTGATTATTGACTTCACAAAGAAAGGAGGAAGGCATGCCCCCATCTACATCAATGGAGTGAAGGTTGAGGGGGTTAAGACCACCAAGTTCCTAGGAGTGATGATAACCAACAAACTGTTCTGAACTTGCCACATAGATGTGACAGGCAAATAGGCACAATAAATGCCTGTTCTTCCTCAGGTGGCTTAGGAAATACAGCATTTTCAAAAAGACCCTCACCAACTTTTACAGAAAGCATACTGTCAGGGCGCATAATGACCTGGTAAGGCAACTGCTCTGCCCAGGACCATAAGAAATTATAAAAGGTGGTGTGCACAGCTCAGATCATCACAGAAGTCAACCTCCCATCCAAGGATTCCATTTACATGGTTAGTTGCTGCAGAAAGGCTGCCAACATTATCAAAGACCCCTCCCACCCTCTCCTCCAACCTCTTCTGACAGGCAGAAGACACAGAAGCTGAAAATATGTTGCTGGAAAAGTGCAGCAGGTCAGGCAGCATCCAAGGAGCAGGAGAATCGACGTTTCGGGCATGAGCCCTTCTTCAGGGATGAGGAGAGTGTGCCAAGCAGGCTAAGATAAAAGGTAGGGAGGAGGGACTTGGGGAAGGGGCATTGGAAGTGCGATAGGTGGAAGGAGGTTAAGGTGAGGGTGATAGGCCGGAGAGGAGGTGGGGGCGGAGAGGTCAGGAAGAAGATTGCAGGTTAGGAAGGTGGTGCTGAGTTCGAGGGTTGGGACTGAGACAAAGTTGGGGGATGGGAAATGAGGAAACTGGAGAAATCTGAGTTCATCCCTTGTGGTTGGAGGGTTCCTAGGCGGAAGATGATGCGCTCTTCCTCCAGTCGTCGTGTTGCTATGGTCTGGCAATGGAGGAGTCCAAGGACCTGCATATCCTTGGTGAAGTGAGAGGGAGGGTTGAAGTGCTGAGGCACGGGGTGGTTGGGTTGGTCGGTCTGGGTGTCCCAGAGATGTTCTCTGATACGTTCTGCAAGTAGGTGGCCTGTCTCCCCAATATAGAGGAGGCCACATCGGGTGCAGCAGATGCAGTAAATGATGTGTGTGGAGGTGCAGGTGAATTTATGGTGGATATGAAAGGATCCCTTGGGGCCTTGGATGGAAGTAAGGGGGGAGAGGGGGTGTGGGTGCAAGTTTTGAAATTTCTTGCGGTTGCAGGTACCGGGGTTGGAGGTTGGGTTGGTGGGGGTGTGTGGACCTGTGTCTGTCGCTGGAGGCTTCGGATTTGTTGTAGGTACTAGTTGTCCTGGTTGGGTCCAAATTTTGCTGGTCTGAACATAGTCCAGAGTCTGTGCGGGGTCAGTCGGTTCCGTAGGCAGGTGCTGAAGATGGAGATGCGGCTGTGGTAGCGAGTCTGTTTGAGAACGTGGCTGAAGAGCTTCTGGTCAGAGAAGATGCAGTGAGAGAGGGACTCACTGAAATCCTTGTAGAGGGAGGAAGAGAGCTTCTTCAAGGAATGCTTCCTTGCAAGAGGATTTGCAGTAGGTTAAATCACAGAAGCTCAAACACATGAATCAGCAGGTTCAAGAACAGCTTCTTTTATTAGACTGATGAATGGATGCTCTAACTTCAAATAATATTGATCTTGCTAATGTTGATCTTGCTTTACACACCTCCTGTGCAGTAGTAACCTGTTTGTCTCGCTCTGTCTGAGCACCCTATAGTTTGCATGTCCTTGTTTGCTATGATTTGCTTGCAAAACAAAAGCTTTTCACTGTACTTAGGTACATGTGACAAATGAAATCAGACAAAATCAAATGAGAGCAGGGCTGCTGTGAGAGGATAAGCTTCTCTCAAGAGAACTATTGAGTTGCAGGGGCTCTCAAGTTGTCAATAATCAGCTAGAGTGTATTAATGAGAGAGCAGTTGGGACTTTGCATTATACTTAGAGAGAGTACAGGCTAAATGAGAATAACATACTATTGGAAAAATATAAGAAATACTTCAAAAAGATCAAAAAATCATGGCCACACAGCAGGATGTGACTATTATAGCAGATATCACACAAAAGAAAAGAAAGCATGCCCAATGTAGGGATTGGGCGGCATGGTGGCTTAGTGGTTAGCACTACTGCCTTACAGTGCCAGGGACCAGGGTTCAATTCCCACCTCGGGCAACTATCTGTGTGGAGTTTGCACATTCTCCCTGTGTCTGCATGTGTTTCCTCCCATAATCCAAACATGTGCAGGTTAGATGAATTGGCCATGCTAAATTGCCTGTAGTGTTAGGTGGATTAGTCAGGGGTAAATATAGGGGGGTAGGATTCTCTTTGGAGGGTCGGTGTGGACTTGTTGGGCCAGAGGGCCTGTTCCCATACTGTAGGTAATCTAACACAATGATCTAACTTGAACACGTTGAATTACTTTGCATGAGAGTGCTCAAAGTACACTTATAATGATAGCTGCCAGAGAAATGATTAAAACTAATCACTCTCCACCATACATCCATTGAACATCAAGGGGCAATGGCTAGTTTCTTTCTTGTAAGAGATGTTCATTGCCTGGCACTTGTGTGGCACAAATATTGCTTGTGACTTATCAGTCCAAGTCTGGATGTTGGCAAGGACTTGCTGGATATTGGGGCAGATAGTTTCAGTATCTGAGCTGTTGTGAATGATGCCTAACATTGTTCATCAACAAACATCCTGAATTCTAGCACCATGATGAAGGGAAGGTTATTGATAAAGCCAGAGGTGACAAATCTTGAATAAGCACAGCCTTTTTCCATTCCAACCAGCAGGGAGCCCCCATCTCCAGCACCACTGCCAACCACCACGCCCCTCCACCTCAACCCTCCCCGTTCCAAGCTATTCCAGTTCATCCACAGCTCTTTGATGCCATGTTCGGTTAATTGCTGCTTTAACGCCAAGGGTAACCTTCAGTCATTTCAGTATTGTGAAAAGTGCCAACGACCCTCAGTTCATGAAAAAAGAATTCAAACACTGAATAAATGATTGGGAAATTAAACACTACATGTGATCTTCATAGACACACACAAACTGCATGTCATATGCATCAACTCCACACTATCCCTAGTGAAATGGAAGGGTTGAGGCAAATGATACAAATCACCAAAGGGATTAAAAAGAAATAAAGCAGATTAATACAACCCTGTATAAGGCAACACTTGAGTGTAGAAACATGCAAACTGAGGGCATGGAATACAGTCCAGGCCATAACATCCAAATCTTCCAACTGTGACAAACGACTAAAGCCAGAAGTAGTAAAATGTAAAATTAAAGTGAAATGATAAAGAGCCAAATTTTACTTCTTTAAAACTGCCTGAAGCAAAAAATAGAAATTGCTGGAAAAACTCATAGGGTCTGGCTGCATATGTCAAAAGAAAGCAGAGTTAACATTTCAGGTCCAATGACTCTTCTTCAGAACTAAACTCCAGTTTAGCTGCTGCCAGACCTGCTGAGGTTTTTTTCCACAATTTCTGTTTATGTTTCTGATTTCCAGCATCTGCAGTTCTTTGATTTTTAAGTCATTGTCTGAGTGGAAGATTGAACAGCCAGCCAGAGTGTAAAAGGCTCTTAACAGGAGTAAGCCCACACAACAACTTGGGACCTGTATGGAGCATTTGTCTCTTCAGTCATATTCAATGAACATGATATATAACTGCAACCCCAGGCATTTACATCCAAACGAAGAAGCAGAGCGTTCATTGCCGGCAGCTGCTCAGCAAGATGTGATTTCACCATCTGTACGGAGTATAGAAAAACCATCAGTCCTAGATGTCCACCTGTCTGGCTCAGTGGTTAGCATGCTGCCTCACAGTGCCAGGGACCCAGTTTCGATTCCAGCCTCAGGCAACTGTGTGTGTGGAGTTTGCACATTCTTCCCCTGTTTCATCCAGGTGCTCCAGTGTCCTCCCACAATCCAAGGGTGTACAGGTTCGGTGAATTGGCGATGTTAAATTGCCCATTGTTTTCAGGGATATGTATGTTAGGTGTATTAGTCAGGGGTAATGTAGAGTAATAGGGTAGGGGAATGGATCAGAGTGGGTTCCTGTTCGGAGGATCGGTGTGGATTTGTTGAGCCAAATGGCCTGTTGCCACACTGTTGGGAGATACTCACACATATGGTTGACTCCCATACCTGCAGGAGACATTCCAAGACATACCATGGAAGCCCGAAACCACGGATAGTAGCAAATCCATTCATTTCAATGGGAAACTTACTGTCCTGGCAGCCCTCTGTCCATGGTTCTGGAAGGTTTCCTGTAATATGTTTGGGTCACAGTAAAATGTGGGTAACTGAAACCGCGTAAACAGGACCCACAAATACAGAGTTGGAGATGCCGGTGTTGGACTGGGGTGTACAAAGTTAAAAATCATACAACACTATGTTATAGTCTAACAGGTTTAATTGGAAGTACACTAGCTTTCAGAGCGATGCTCCTTCATCTGGTGATAGTGGAGGGCTCAATCCTAACACAGAATTTATAGCAAAAATTTACAGTATGATGTAACTGAAATTATACATTGAAAAATTGATTGTCTGTTAAGCCTTTCATCTGTTAGAATACAGTGATAGTTTCACTTCTTTCATGTGTAAATCACAAAACCTTTTTATATAAAAAATTGCATTCTCGGGTTAGCTCTTAACAATGGTGATAGCTAGACAATATGTTGAAGGTGTTGTCCCCCTGTGTTCTCTGTCTATGATGTTTAGATTGAGTCTAATCTAAAAAGTGAGATAACGGAGTTTTATTAAATTCATGCAGTTTTTGAGCTCAGAGTTCTACCTGAATGCATGCAGTTTTTGAGCAAAGTACAATGTAACCCTGCAAGTACAAATTCACCACACAAAGTATATGTGTGCATGTGCTTTATACTTGATCACAACGTCTCCACGTTTGACAACCAGTTCTTCATCCAGACACACGGAAGAGCCCTGGGGACCAAATTTGCACCCCAATTTGCCAACATTTTTGTGTACAGGTTCAAACAAGACCTCTTCTCTATGCAGGATCTCCAACCAACATTGTACACCAGGTACATTGATGACATTTTCTTCCTCTGGACCAATGGCGAGGAGTCACTGATAAAACTGCACAGTGACATCAACAAGTTTCATCCCACCATCAAACTCACCATGGACTACTCTCGACTATCTGTCTCATTCTTTGACACATGTGTCTCCATCAAGGATGGACACCTCAGCACCACACTCTACCACAAACCCACAGAAAACCTCACAATGCTACACTTTCAGATTAGATTACTTACAGTGTGGAAACAGTAACAAGTCCACACCGACCTGAGACCCACTCATTCCCCTACATTTACCCCACACTACGGACAATTTAGCACAGCCAATTCACCTAACCTGCACATTTTTGGACTGTGGGAGGAAACCGGAGCACCCGGAGGAAACCCACGCAAAAATGGGGAGAATGTGCAAACTTCACACAGTTAGTCGCCTGAGTCGGGAATTGAACCTGGGTCGCTGGCACTGTGAGGCAGCAGTGCTAACCACTGTGCCACCGTGCCACCCACTTCTCCAGCTTCCACCCAAAACATATTAAAACAGCCATCCCCTATGGACAAGCCCTACACATACACTGGATCTGCTCAGATGAGGAGGAACAGGACGGGCACCTGGTAGTTCTCAAGGATGCTCTCACAAGAACAGGGTACGATGCTCAACTCATCGACCGCCAGTTCCGACGTGCCACAGCAAGGAACCGTAATGACCTCCTCAGGAGACAGAGACGTGCTGCAACCGACAGGGTACCCTTCGTTGTTCAGTATTTCCCAGGAGCTGAAAAATTACACCATGTTCTTCGTGGCCTGCAACACATTATCAATGAGGATGAGCACCTCGCCAAGATCTTTCCCACACCTCCACTACTTGCCTCTAAACAACCACCAAACCTCAAACAGATTGTTGTTCGTAGCAAGCTGCCCGGCTCTCAGGACAACTCCATACAACCCTGTCACGGTAGACGCTGCAAGACGTGTCAGAGTGTGGACATAGATACCACCATTACACGTGGGGACACCTCCCACCTTGTACATGGCAGGTACTCATGTGACTCAGCCAACATTGTCTATCTTATACGTTGCAGGCAAGGATGCCCGGAGGCATGGTACATTGGGGAAACTGAGCAAAGGCTACGACAACGGATGAATGAGCACTGCACAACAATCAACAGACAGGAAGGTTCCCTCCCAGTTGGGGAACACTGCAGTGGTCCAGGACATTCAGCCTCGGACCTTCAGGTGACCATTCTCCAAGGTGGACTTTGGGACAGGCAGCAGAGAAAAGTGGCTGAGCAGAGGCTGATAGCTAAGTTCAGTACCCATAGGGCGGGCCTCAACCACGACCTTGGATTCATGTCACATTACAGGTGACGACCATTGCACTATACACACACACAGATACCCCTACACAACACACTCTCACATACATACAGACACTCCTACACGCACATACACAGGGGCACATATACACACAGACGCGCACACAGACACCCACACACCCACACACACTCCCACACTCAACAAGCACCCCTCAAGACTTATGACACTCTGCACTCACGACACACACACACACATACCCTTTCTCACACTCACAACCCCCAACCCAGACAGACACGTACACACACACACAAAGACCCACATGCACACATATACTTTGTGGGGCGAATCTGTACTTGCAGGGTTACATTGTACTTTGCTCAAAAACTACATGCATTCATGTAGAACTCTGAGCTCAAACACTGCATGAATTTATGTAAAACTCCGTTATCTCACTTTTTAGATTAGAATCAATCTAAACATCATGGCATAGACAGAGAGCACAGGGGGACAATACCTTCAACATATTGTCTAGCTATCACCATTGTTAACAGCTAACCCGCGAATGCAATTTTGTATATAAAAAGATTTTGTGATTTACACATGAAAGAAGTGAAACTCTTACTGTATTCTAACAGATGAAAGGCTTAACAGACAATCAATTTTTCAATGTATAATTTCAGTTACATCATACTGTAAATTTTTGCTATAAATTCTGTGTTAGGAGTGAGCCGTCCACTATCACCAGATGAAGGAGCGTCACTCCGAAAGCTAGTGTACTTCCAATTAAAACTGTTGGACTATAATCTGGTGTTGTGTGATTTTTAACACAAATACAGAGGTTGCCTTGTGTGTAACAGAAGTGAATCAACAGCAACAATTACCACAAGAATAACATTCACTATGGGATTGACACTCCCTGTAGAAGAAACATCACCCGGAGAACAAGCACATACCAGATGCACAGCTGACAATAATGCACATGCATAACATTTAGAGGTATGTGCAAATTAATTGAAAGTATTTGCAGTACGCATCCAATGGCTATAAATGGGACTGATTAAAATTAACGTATGGTTTTGTCAATGAATGATAAATTTCTTTGCCGACCATGGATAACAAATATCTTATAATTTACAGCAGGAAATGGTGTCACATGCACATTTTTCTTTAGAAAAGGGAAGATGTTTGGATTATTATATTTCTGCTTAGTGAACTAGCTAGCTTGCTGTAGTCATGTGGTCTCTACCTCTGCTGTAAGAACTTTCACTTTAGTTTATAGCAATCACTACAACACATTACTTGAAATGCAGGGAGTGATAAAGAAAAAACTTCAAGGATAAATTGAAACTCTCCTTGAAGTAGGGAAGCATTGAAATTATTGACTTGGTGGAGAGTGATGTCAATGGTCAGAATGATGGAGTTAAGATCAGTGATTTATATGTATATTTTAATATAATTTATTTTAGAGTTTAGAGCATGCACTAATGACATGTGCATTTGGTCTGTGTCTATGAGGGTGTTTAATGATTTAACTTGTAATTCTGAAGTATTGGTGATTACTTTGAAAAAAAGCACTTTGAGAGAGATAGTTCTTTGAGACTAATGGGAATTTGTTTACATTGTGAGAGTTTTAGCAAGTGAAGAAAGAAAATAGCTGTGCACTAGATTTCAGGTGGATGATTCTCATTTTATTTGTCTTAGCTTAGAAGAAACAACCATAGCTAGGAAAAGCCTTTCCTTTGCAGTATGGCAGTTTTGTGGAAGTCTTGGCTGAAGCTTGATGTGTGGAACAGTTATCCCAAACAAGAAAGATCATTGAGAACTGTTAAAAGAAAGATTACCTTGATGGAAGTATTTTAATTTTAAAATTTCAGATTAAAATGTTTCGTTGAAACCCTGAAAGATTTATTTGAAGATGAAGTCTTAGCTCAGATGAATGAAGACTCAAGGAAGAGAATAAATTAGACAAGATAAATGTGATAAAGAAGGGAATTCTGTCTGATATGAGTGCTGTAAAGGAGTGCTATTCTGAATAATAGGGTTATCTATTAACCATATGTTTCAAAATCTTTGAACAGGCGTTCTATATAAATAGTTCTGTTTATTCTACTTTATCTTCATTTCTTTTGTGTGATAAGTTTCTGTTTTACTATTGAAACCAAATCGGCAACATTGCATGTCTGCATTTCAATGAAAAATTGCATTGTTCAAACCAAAAACAATAAATTATGACCAGTCATGCCATCAGTTGATACCATAACAATGTTGACAATTCATCGAACTATCTTCATCACATTCAGAGTGACAACATCTTAATGATGAGGAAGGGAAGGAAGAAGAATTGGAACCAAATCCTGCCTCATGAGACATCCTGTTGCATGTGTCAAAGACCTGTCCGTCACATGAAAACCCGTTGCTGAAGCCAGCATCTCTGTGTAGATGGTATTTGTAGATCGAGGAAGAGCTGATGCTGTACAGTTAAATGTCAGTAAGTCAACATCATGTGAAATCGGAACAATATAATTGTACAGCATGGAAACGGACTCATTAGTTCAACTTGTCCATGCCATCTAGATATCCTAAATTAATCAAGTCCCATTTGCCAGCATTTCACCCATTTCCCTCTAAACCCTTCCTATTCATATACCCATTCAGATGCCTCTTAAATGTTGTAATTGTACCAGCCTCTATCATTTCCTCTGGCAGCACATTCTATACATGTACCACCCGCTGCATGAAAAAGTTGCCCCTTAGCTCCTTTTTAAATCTTCCCCCATCTGCTTTTGGGCTCCCCACCCTGGGGAAAGGACCATGTTTATTTACTCCATCCATGCCCTTCATGATTTTATGAACCTCTGTAAGGGACCCCTCAGTCTTCGACACTCCAGGAAAAATAGCCCCAACCTCTCCCTCAAGCTCAAACCCTCCAACCCTGGCAACATCCTTGCAGATTTTTTCTGAACCCTTTCAAGTTTCACAACATCCTTCCTATAGCAGAGAGATCAGAATTGCATGCAATATTCCAAAACTGCCCTAACCAATGTCCTGTACAGCTACAACATGACCTCCCATCTCCTATACTCAATGCACTGACCAATAAAACAAAATCTTCATGATACATAACGTGGCCCTAAGGTCGCAGCCTCATGACCTCATAATGACAGCAGAAAAAGTGAATGAGGGATTATACCGTCATAAGACTAAGTCTTGAATTCTTTTAAGCTAAGTGCAAGTTGCATTGAGTTTTCTGAAAGGATCCTCGTCACAAGTCTGCATGAGATTCTTGTCTGTAGCTTAGCAACATTGCTTCATTAAATCAAATCTTGCCATAGCCCATGTTGCTCAGACTCTTATAAGATTTCACCTGTGGTCTTTTTAAAATGCTTTAAAATGCAAGTCTTCCTGTGTATCGGACAGGTTACAAGTGTAAAACAAAAGGCAAAAATACTTGGAGCAATCCCAATGAGACTCTGATACTGTCCATTTCCCAATTGCTTTTTCTGATGACAGGAGCCAGATCATCACTTGGATAGGTTACACATTTCATAAAACAGGGTCTTATTGTGAAATATACTGAATCTTTCTGCTTAATTCTTTTAAACTTGAATCTTTCCAAGCTTTTCCTCTCTAGGTATCTAGTATTCACCCCAAGCAATTGCAAGTGGCTTAACAAGTCTGCTAATCTGATATTGTCCATTTCTAAGTTTTGCTACTCTAGAGTTACCTTTGCAAATCTTTAGCTTAGCACAGGCATTGCACTGTGATATTCCAGCTGATTACTTTGACACAAATAGAATTATATTTCATCCAACTTGGACATTTTGTGATTTCACTGTATCTAAAAACAATACCATTGGTCAGAGCAAAAAGGTAGTCAGGGCGAATTTAAGTTATGGTTGCTCTTCCCCTATTTAGCACAATACAGTATGGTATCAACTGAGTTATTCTTTTTATCATTCCTGTCCATTACTGAGTTAGATTGAAAAGTTTTCTCCAACCCTTGTATTTTGGATTCCAATTTTTGAAATAAACCCTCGAAAAAATCCTTTAAAGAAATCAAGGAAGAGGCTAATTAACAAACCATTCAAAATGCAGTGAAAGTGGACTTTGCAACTGCATCCTTGCTCCCACACACCCTGGGAATTAAGGAAAACAAGACAGGAGGATAATCAGATTCAAAATGACAACTTCCATCAATTCATGTGAATTACAACTTCCTGTAGTAACTTGGTGAACTGGGCCCTGTGGTTTTTCCTTTTCACAGGTGAAGCGTTCTTTGGAGCAGACAACTTTAGATTAGATTACCTACAGTGTGGAAACAGGCCCTTCGACCCAACAAGTCCACACCAACCCTCCAAAGACCAAAACCCATTCCTCTACATTTAACTCTTCACCTAACACTACGGGCGATTTAGCTTGGCCAATTCACCTGACCTGCACATTTTTGGACTGTGGGAGGAAACCGGAGCACCTGGAGGAAACTCACGCAGACACGAGGAGCATGTGCAAACTTCACACAGTCAGTTGCCTGAGGCGGGAATTGAACCCGGGTCTCTTGCGCTGTGAGGTAGCAGTGTTCACCACCGTGCCACCCTGCCACCCAACTTGGAAGCAGTGAACTGTTGTTTGATGGAAGAATGGACCCTGAAAATTCTCCAGGGGTCAAGTTGCTTGTGCAGAGGAGAGACCAGCAACAAAACGGCGAAATATCTCAAATCAACCACCTTCCTCACTGGGGCTCTGGATATCCCTAGGACCTGTGTGAGTGCAGCTACAAACTCCTGGATGGTGGGATGTGGGAACGTGTAAACCACACTCAAGGTGGATTCATCCCTCTCCGAGGGATGGCATTCTGGCTCAGTGGTTAGTACTACTGCCTCATAGTACCAGGGATCCAAGTTCAATTCCAGCCTTGGGCAACTGTTTGTGTGGAATTTGGGCATTTTCACCATGTCTGTGTGGACTCCCTCAGGACGCTCTGCATTCCTCCCATAGTTCAAAGTTGTGCAGGTTAGGTAAATTGGCCACATGGGGATATGCAGTCTAAGTGGGTTAGCACTGCTTCCTCACAGCAGGTTTATTACTGCATGCTTGTAGGGTAGTGTTTGGGATGCTCTTTGGAGGGTCATTGTGGACTTGATGGGCTGAATGGCCTGACTCCACATTCAGGAATTCTATGATATGATATGATTCAGAGATGGAAGCTTCAAATCAGGCTGCAAACTGAGCCTGGAATCCTGTTCTCCCTCTGCAGGTCAAATAGAAACAGACGTAGAATTCCACAATTGTGTGTCGAAGCAACTTCAGTCATGTGACAAAGAAGCAGACAGCTCATCGTCAAGTCCTTTGTGCCAGCTTTAACTGGGACGTTCACATTCTGCAAGGGACTCAGAAGCCACAATGTTACCTGTTTTCTAACAGAAACAGACTTTAAACCTGAAAATACCGATGAGGTATTAGCTCTCTTTTGAGATTTCCCTTCATGCTCACTGGCCATGATACATTTATTAGCTTGTTCAACTTGGACTCAATAAATTTATTTGATAATTTAGATCTAAACAGTGTTTGATTTTGTGATACTCCATCAATCACTGAAGATGGGAATAGAATCCTTGGGGTGCTTTTGTTAATTTCATAATCAAAACAGTTCTTTGAGAGCTTTCCCTCTTAACTATCCTGAACACTTTATTGTGTAATACCTAGCTATCAATGTGAGGGATGATATTTTTAAAACCACAGTCAGTTGGGACTCAACTGCATGAGAAATATAAAATACAGAAACCATAGCATTGTGAGTAACAACATTCAAAGGTAAGTTATATTGCAACTTGTGGATATTCAAGATCTTTACAGAGCTTTGTTTGCACTCTCATTGAAATGCAATAGTGAAAAGTTTCAATGTTAAATTTAAATGTGACAACAACTTCATTCAGAGGCTAGTTTACAAAACCACTGTCTCACCAGATAGTTTGGGCTGCACTTGCTGTCTTCAGTTCAGGAAGTGTGAGTCAAGCCATTTCCCAATGTCACATTCTTGACTTTGGAAAATACATCCATTCAGCCAGAATTGTGATCTCTGATCATCCTGTATAAGTTGGAATCATGGCAGTCACTAAGTTTATATAAACTTGAGGTGGGAAACGAAGCTGGGCAGCTATTGAAGCCAGGAGATTTGACTCCTCACCTCTATCCACCTGGAGGTCATCTCAGTGTTCCACAAGATTGTTCTCATGCTCTCTTTTTGCTTCACATGCTAGTTCAGCCTGTCTCATATCTCCTATGCTCCCTCCATGCTCTTTCATACACAGAATGCCCTCCCATATCTCCCATGCTCTTTCATTCCTCATATCTCATGCCCCTACCCCTCTAGGACACATAACCTCTCCAAACCCACTTGTCCACCATCAACTGTGCACCAAAGTCACAATGGCGAGGAGTTTTACAAATGCACAGGCAACCAAAAAAGGTCTCAAAACGCCTATTAATAATATGCCCACATGGAAACTAAAAACCTCATCAAACACACAGCTATTGAAATACTCCTTAAAATAAAATACTTCCTTATCTCAACTGCTCACTAATCTGTCAAAATAAACATGCATTCACATGAAAAAGTCAATTCCTATGCTGAGAAAACTGGCATCTAAACAAAGTACAGAGACCGCTTGCAACTGTGTAACAAACCTTGCTGAGCTGAATTGAATCATAGTGCTTGGAACTCAGCCATCTATTCATAAGGAGATTAACAAATGCAGCTGAATAAACAGACTCCACAAATGCCAATAGCCTGTTAAATTTACCTAACCAGATTTGCTGCCATCTGTTCCATGTATTTAAAAGGCTTGGTGGAGTTTCAATCAGAGGAGTCTGGCAACTAAAAATTAAATTGTTAATATCCATAACACAGTCTGCAGATTGCCCATTTAAAAGAGATTTTCAATACCATTAAATGCAGAAACACATTCTACCCATTGGAGCTACTCTGCTCCATTCTGTGGTATCCAAGCCCATACAGGAGAAGAGGATGAACATCATCAACAATGATGCAAGCTGTGAAGTGATGTGTAAGCCATGGTTGAACAGCTAGAGGTTTATGAAGCCAGTGAAAGATGGCTGGTTGCATTGATAGGTGTGTGTGGATAACATGGAGTAGCAGGATGTTCTGCATGAATCATAGGTACAAATGACTGGTAATGTGAGGCTGGTAGGGATGTGTTGCATTGATTGCAATGAGAATCTGATCCATTTGTAGATGTGAGAGTTATTCATTGACGTTGAGTCTCCAAATATGGTAATTGATCTTCTTATTGGACTGTTTCTAGCTCCTCTGTCCTAAATGCCAAGAACTGAACTCCCTACTTACATGTTTGATATGTTTTCTGAGAGATGCTGTTAAAGACTTTGTCTTCCCCAATGGAACTGGGACCGCTTCCACCTTGCCCACAACCATCAAAGACATTCAGTACTGGACCCATGATCCTAGACCCATATCAATGCCCTGCTGTTCTATTTCCTTGTTTGAAATTGCAGCAATAGTATTCAGCAGTAATTCTTTGTCACTCAGTGCAGTTTCCTTTTACAAAGGATATTAACTTTACGAGCAGAAGGCTGGCTACAGTACCTGAGCTGAACAAATGCTACTGGGCACAAATACTGAAATGTCACACCATTCAATACATTCCAGTGATACAACAGGCAGTGAAACACAGCGTTTGCATAGCTAGCAGGAGAATGGCGCAGCTCGGACAGCAACATTTAGATTTTTGAATTTAATCACACATCTGCCACTTGTCTGAAGTTGCTGTCACATTTGCGCATAAACAGCAGCAAATGCCATTAGCCTCACTGTGAGCTTGACAGCGTAATCTGCGACACTCTTTTCCAAAGGTTGGTGCGTGGAAAATTCACCTAAACTAACTGGCAAAGCATTTCCATGGTGTGTGAGATTTGCAAAGATAAACCGGCCTGTGATAACAACTGCAGGCAGAACTGTTGGGTCTTTCTATTCTGTGTAGTGTAATTGCAAAATAAAAGAAAAAAAAGGCTTGCTTTTGCTAGATGAGTCTTGCATGAATGCTGCCAGATGGAGACTCTTGTACTCAATAGATTGTGCTCATTTGTGAACATGCAGAGAAATTTCTAATGCATAAGTAAAAAGGAAATCTGTATCAGGTATGAACTAGACAGATGGAATAGTCATGGATGTTTCTTCAGATGACAGGATGGTTGTCACCAGTGGAATATCTCCCAGTCAGATTTATATTTATTGGCTCCCTCATTACTGTGCGCATTTTGTGATGTTGTCATGGCACTTTTTAGTTGATTTATGCATTACATGCATTATCAGATAGCCTTTGTTTCGAATCACCTTCTTCTAAGTCCAAATACTCAGCTTGCATTTAAGAAGGAGATTATGGTAGTGAGAGATGCTTGTCCTCATTCTGTTTTTTATTATAAAAAGGCTTTTCTCTACTGATTTCTTGAATCTGTTATGATTGGTACATTTAATGTGCTGCAATGTCACAATACAAAGCATCACCATTATTAACAGCAAGCATTCTGTTTACATAACACAGTAGTATCTCTTTATATCTAATGCTTGGATACATGATCTTACAATCATCTAATGCACACAAAATAAAGCACATAAATATTCAAAGTATTTGGGTGTTTGCTTCTAATTCTAATATGGTCCCATTTTTGGAACTTTTCCTGTTATTTTTCTTCCATAGATACATTTGCCTCTGACTTTTATGATCTCCTTTTCCTATCTGTTTAGTTTTCACTTCAGGTTTTACCAAATGTTCATGTTTTACTGAGATTGTATTACAGAGAGCTGCAATCAGAGCATGGCAGGGTGTCACCAAGGTTACAATCAGAGGGCTCGAGTCTGCAATTAGAGGGTATGGATATTTGGGTTTTCAAATCAATATAAACATTAATATAGCTGTCTGAGCTAAAAGCTGGATGATTTTAATGATCTCTTGTTTAGCCCAGATAACTAGTATGTACATTCAGGTAAGATTTGGAACAGACTTAGCTTTTTGATTGAAGCCATTAAGAATTCACTGTGAGGCTGCATGTTTTCCTGAATGAAGCTGAAATCCATACTGGCTGCCATTCTGCAAGCCAACATTACAGAAGGAGCCATGAACAGACATTAAACCTTTAGTTTGTCCCTGCAGAGTATCTAGCATTTGTTTCAGGCTCAGACCCTTTTGCTTCGACTGAGAGGATCATTTATTCCTCTGGGTCATAACGTAATATTGGAGGCATGGGGACCTGTTTATCGCTGAGAAAATGGGCAAGGTGCCTTTGAATCTAGACAAGTTATACAGTAAGATGTCACAAAATTATGCACTGTATATGCCTAAATTTCCAATCTTCATTTGTGACAGCCAAGACTTCCTGTCGTTATGTCATCATGAAATTAACACTTTTATTGCAAGTATCTAGCTTCTGAGATGGTTTTAAGCAAGTATATTATTATTCTGTAGCAGAATTTTAAAACAACACTCTGATTTGCCCTTATGCAGTACAGTAACATCTTGCATTGTACCTTAAAGACAGGCACATCCACAATGCTATGTATAAGGCTTGCAATACTATTCCAAAGGGTAGTTAATGAGCAACTACATTGCTGTGGATCTGCAGATATCCCATAATTCCCATGATAGCTGAAGTGAGACACGTACCCACAAAAGTCATGTTCTACACGCTGAACTGATGGGCAATTGTTGGACCATTCAAAATCAAGGATTCCCATGAGATCAGAACAAAATGGGTGCAGAATTCTTGGAGAGTTGTAGGGTGGGAGGAGGTAAGAGGTAGAGAGGAAGGTGAGGCCATAAAAGGATTTGAAAACATGAATAGGGCTTTTTAATTCAGTACAAACCCATTGTGCAGGAAACATTGATTTTTCATGTCAGTGCAATTCATGGTTTTGACTCCTTATATGTGAACAGTCTGATGTTAAGAAGAAACAAACATACATTTATTCTGTTAACTTTCAGCATATTAACTATAAACGTTGAGGTGCATGGCTCCTGTCTTAAGTCTCTTACAGGCTCTGAGGAGTAACAGTTCATCTGCAAAAATGCAGATAAGGATTACACAGATGCTTTACAATAATGGAAGAGGTTGTTGAGCCATTTCTGCCTGTGCCAGGGTTGGCTCCATTCTTTGATCAGTTTTCTTGAGTCTCACTTTCCATTTCCTTTCCTAAAAACATTAATGTCTTTGCTTTTTGAATATTGTCACCCTGGGACCAAAATATGTAGTAGAAGTGATGGCCATTTAACCCACTGAGACTGCTCTGTCATTCGAAGAGATTATCGCTAATCCGAGACTGCTCTGAGAGAAGACATTCCTCCTCATTTCTGCTCTAACTGGGTGACCTGTTACTTTGAGTTGGCACCCTCTGGTTCTTGACTCTACTCCAAGGGAAAACAACTTCTCCGCAACTACTCTGTCAAGTATCTTTCAATCAAATCACCTCTTATTTTTTAAACTCCAATGAATACACGTCCAACCTACTCAACAACCTCCTCATAAGGCAGTGTCTCCATACAAGGGATTAACCTAGTGAACTTTTTACTTGCTGCATCAAATGACACAATATTTTTCCTTAGATAAAGGGATCAAAGCTACCTACAGTATTCCAGATGTGTTCCAACTAGAGCCTTGTGTACTTTTAGCAAGACTTCCCATTTATTTAGCTCCTCTGTTCTTCCTGTCAAAGTGCATAACCTCACATTTTTTGCCATTATATTCCATTTGCCATGTCTTTTGCCCATAGTGACATGGTGGCTAAGTGGTTGGCACTACTGCCTCAAAGGGACCCAGGTTTGATTCCAACCTCGTGCGACTGTCTGTGTGGAGTTTGCACGTTCTCTCCGTGTCTGCATGGGTTTCCTCTGGGTGCTCCAGTTTCCTCCCACAATTCAAAGAAGTGCAGGTTAGGTGAATTAGCCATGTTTAATTGCCCATAGTGTTCAACTATGGGTAGGCTGGGTGCATTGGTTCGGGGTAAATATAGGATAATAGGGTAGGGGAACGGGTCTGCGTGAGTTACTCTTCAGAGGGTTGGTGTGCACTTGTTGGGCTGAAGGGCCTGTTTCCACACTGTCGGGATTCTATGATTCCCTCAACCTGTTTTTATTCCTCTGCAAACTCTTTGTGTCATCCTTACCGTTTGCCTTGCCACCTACTTCTGTATCATCTGTGTGCTTGGTTATGCATATTCCTGTTCCCTGTATATATATATATATATATATATATATATAATATATATATTTATGTATAGCCATAAATACATATTGCAAATAATTGTGACTCCAGCACTGATCCCTGAGGTACTCCACAGTTAATGAAGGGAAACTCCCCTCTTTAAAAGCCCCTCTTGGTGCGTCAACAAACACTTTCACTTTGTTTTGACACACAGCAATATCATACATCAATTAAAAAAAATTGTTAAAGTTCAAACTAAAGGAGTTAATTACAAGATTTTCTTGTGTCAGGGGAAGAAGAATTTTATTACCAAGTAACTAATGGAATAAAATATGGCATCAAACATATGTACAAACAACAGCAATAATTTTGTTTTATTGCAAAAAGAGTGTCTGCTATAAACAGGGAGAATAAAGATTACTCAGTTTAAAAGTCCATAGAGTCCTCAAAGTGTTAGGCCATGGTTGTTTAATTGCTGATTAGCATCCTCAGCAGTGGTGAAGCCCATAGCTATCCTTGAATTCTTGGTTAATGATTGTTTCCTCTGTTTGCTTTTTCAGTAGGCACTGTTTAAGATAATGAGAGAGATATGTGCAGAGAGAAAGAGTAATGAAGACTTTCCAGGTAATTTGCTGTAGAGTCCATCATCCCTTCTGTCTGCTGGTCTACTAAGGCCTTGCTTTAAATATAGTTTGCTGTGCATATACCCTGAATCTGACTCTATTGTCTTTTGAAGTTGGCGTGAGCCTTTCATCTTTGAATATGTGAAATAATCATACATGTGTGAATCAAAGCAGGAGATGTGAATTTCTTGCTGCTGACTCAGTTACTTAGTTTCGACGTCTTTATTATTTTCAGATTCTGGAATTGGCAGCCATGCAGGAACAAACCTTCTGCACTCTGCAAGACTAAGTGCTACCGTTTTCTCTCCACTACCACACACTCACTTTACCACCAAGACTTCCTGCCAATGCTCATGTTCAATCACTCTCACTCACACCATTTCATGAGACAATTAACCCTGCTTGCTTTTGTGCTGCCTACTCGTTCACTTGGGACTGCTTCCTCCATCTGCACGAAAACTAAAATCTGCACCAGCCACTTTCACCTCACTCAATTCTTCCCTATGTTTCATTCCAAGAGACAACAGTCCACAATAGGGTAGAGAAAGCTAAGACAGGTGGTGGGATGCCTGATATCTTTCTCCTCACCCCCTCCCGAAGAGGAGAGAATCCTTACCTTTGTGGAAAAGCACCACGACAAATCATCTGATGATGCCAAAACCTCCATATCCCAGCAAACCAAATAAGATTCATTGTCAATGCTGCATCTCCCATCATTTCGCTGTGAGTATATTCTGAACATGCTCAAACTTGCAGCGATTTTGTAATTTACTCCCTTGCCTGTCTGCTGGCAGCATAAGTGCCAACCACATGCTCTCTGCCCTACAGAGATCTGCCCCTCCAGAATGAGCCAGCTCTGAGGGAGAAATACCAGATCCCGCCCGGTTAGCTGCAGCAAGGCCACCTCCTGCACCCTTGACACCGCACTGGGGCTGTAGATAAATAGGATACGGGAGAACATACTGACCAGCATGTCACTGCTGTGTCTCTACAGCAGGCTGACGAAGAGGTGCTGGCACTCAGAGGCCTGTCAGAGTCCCAGGAACCTGCCCAGTGCCCAGGGCTGGAGAGGAGCCTTGTAGTCTTACCCAAGCTGCCTGGAAACTCTGCATTATCAGGCTGCTCCACTTCTGTAGTAGAGCTCGATGCTGGTCACAGGCTTCCAGATGCCTTTGTTCCTCAGCCATTCCTATGGATGCTCTCAATGCAGTGGCCACAGAGACAACAATGATTCAACCTACTGGGGATAGTTCCAATGAACTTATGTGGGCAATATCAGAAACAAGACAGCTCCTCAGTAATGGGATCATTCAGCACACACAAACAACACTTGAACAACATCCTCAAAACATTGAGGTGTGGAGGCCTCCAATAAGGAGGGTAATAGGATGCCTCTGCATGGACTTTGCTCATCATTGACCTTATTCCAATGAATGTTGCTCGCGAGCTCTGACACTTGTGGTGCTTATATGTGTGGTAGAAATAATGAGAAGGTCTCCTCTATACCTCCAATCTCTACATTACTGAAGAAAGGCAAAATTACATGGAAGATAATGGTGAAGACATAACACAACATGTGAATTGAGCAACTCCATAAGACTATAATATATAGAAGCAGAATTAGACCATTTGGTCCATCAGTCTGTTCGGCCATTTTATTGTGCAAAAACTGCACATGCTGGAATCCAAGGTAAACAAGCAAAAGGCTGGAAGAACACAGCAAACCAGGCACCATCAGGAGGTAACCTTTCTCCAGGGCTGGGAGTGGGTGTGGGGGGCAACCTGCAGATAAAGGAGTGGGGGGATGGTAGTTGGTGAAGTAGGGATAGGTGAACCCAGGTAGAGGATATGACCTGGTTGGTCCATGGGAAGAGAGAATCCAGTTGGTAGCTGGAAGAAAGAATCAATCAGAGGAATGGAAGGGAGTAGGGAGATTATTTGAAGTTTTTTAAGATTACTTTCAGTGTGGAAAAAGACCCTTCAGCTCAACAGGTCCACCCCGACCCGCCACCCATCCAGACCCATTCCCCTAACACTAGGGGCAATTTATCATGCCCAATTCACCTAACCTGCACATTTTTGGACTGTGGGAGGAAACCGGAGCACCCAGAGGAAATCCACACAGACACAGGGAGAATGTGCAAACTCACACAGTCAGTCGCCTGAGGCGGGAAATGAACTGATGCTGTGAGGTAGCAGTGCTAACCACTGTGCCACCATGCCACCCATAAGTTGGAGAAGTCAATGTTGAATCCTCCAAGCTGTAGGCTGCCCAGGCAGAAAATGAGGTGTTGTTTCTCCAACCTGCGGTCTGATTCACTGTGGCAATAGAGCAGGCCACGGATGGTCATGTCGGAAAAGGAATGGGAAGGGGAATTAAAATGGGCAGGTCGACCCCTGCAGGCCTGGCTGAGATTTTGGTGAAATGGGCCCTGAATTTACATTTGGTCTCTCCTAAATGTAGAGAAGACCACTTCGAGAGCGACGGATACTGGATATCATGGCTGACATGTTTCTCAACCTCATTCTCTTACCATCTCCCTATAACCCTTGATCTCCTTACTAACCAAGGACCTGACTATCTTTTGCAGCCATGTTCTGGTGGGTCCTATGATATGGCGGGCTGTTTTGGCAGCGGCTTCAGTGACAAAGTGGGTTGGGGCCCGATGGAAGCATGGTGGCACAGTGGTTAGCACTGATACCTCACAGCACTCAGGACCCAGGTTCAATTCCATCTTTGGGCGACTGTATGTGTAGAGTTTGCACATTCTCCCCGTGTCTGTGTAGGTTTCCTTCAGCTACTCCAGTTTCCTCTCAGAATCTAAAGATGTGCAGGTTAGGTGAATTGGCCATGCTAAATTGCCCATAGTGTTCAGGGATGTATAGGTTAGGTGCATGAGTCAGGGAGAAATGTAAAGTAATAAGGTAGTGAGGCATTATTGAGCCTAATTGTCTGTTTAGGGATTCTATGATTCCAAAGGTCTGGAAGCTATATTAGCATCATGGTGAATCCTGCCCAGGATTCCTTATCGTAGCTTCGGTGTTGGGTTTCTTTGACTTCAGGAGCTCTGGAGTTGTGAATTGAACTAAGATGGACATTATCTTAATTAAAATAAATATATATTTTTATTCACTTATAGGATGAGGGCATCACCAGCCATACCAACATTTATTACCCATACCTAATTGTTCAGTGTCTGGAGTCATATGTAGGCCATTAGTGAACCAGATGGGTTTTTCCCCCAAGAATGGATCCATGGTCAGCATTACCTTCTTAATTCCAGATATTTATTGAATTCAAATCCACTATCTTCGATGGTGGGATTTGAACCGAGGTCCCCAGAGCATTACCTAGGTCTCTGGGTAACAGGCCAGTGATAATACCACTAGGCCATTACCTCCCCTACACATACTTTCTATACTAAAAAGGCATCAGTTTGTGATGATGTAAACATTGTTCACTGCATTTTCTTTTGTGACAATGCAGGTGACAATAAATTACTATTCTGTTCCATCTCCGTCTTAAATACGCTCAATGACTCGGCTTCCACAGCCCTCTGTGGCAATGCGTTCCACAGGTTCACCAGTTGAAGAAATTCCTCCTCCCAGATATTGTGCAGACTATGGAATCTTGGAAGCTGAATGCAAATTGTAGACCGAGGGTTAATCTTTACAGGTCACCTGACATTACTTGAGTTTCACAGCCATTGGTAGGATTAATTTGAAATGTTGAATGATATGGTTGAGACTGCTTGAGGCCAGGATTTACAGTTGGCACAGTGAGTGAGGCCCACATACTGAATTATATGATCACAGATACCTTAAACCCACACTGCGTGAGTCTGTGTTATGCTATTGGCTTCTTGAAGTGCCCTACATTGCTCACCAATTGAGCTTGCTGTCTTAGCCGAGCTGAAACCTTAATCCCCCCATTCTCAGATCTAGGGATAGTCATTTTCTGATTCAATTGCCCGCTTGTGATTTAGATGAGGATGATCAACCTCTCAGCACAATTTGCCTTTCTGCTTCAATATGCCTTGCCCACCCTGATCAAACCAATCAGAATTTATCTTCTCCATTTCCCACTCTCATTTTTTTAAATTTAACTCTACATCTACTCAGAAATAGAGCTCAGTTGTGGCAAAAAACAGTTCTGCACTATTTTTCTATTGAAGCCAGAGGCATGGTGACTGTTAATGACACCCCCTTCTCCCAGTGCCTCTTGCCAGCCCATGCTCTATTATCTCACACCTTTTACATGTGGAGTTGCCTTTCTTCACAGTGGTTATTCCCTTTGTATCCCAACATGCTGCCTTCAGTCCCCACACCTGACTCCCCTAGTGTCTGTGACACAGCTGCGGTTGTTGACAACTCCCTTGATTGATAGTGGGCCATGCCCAGAACCAAATGCGAAGACACCCCTGACTGGTGAGTGGTTATATCTCGGCTGATCACTGGTGCAGCTGCTAATCCTCAGACTGATTACGTTGGATGCACGGGACTGACCATTTTCCACTGTCCAGACCAGAATAACATGGAGGCCCTGACTCTGATCAGTTCAAAAGGCCAACTGAATACATTCAAGCCCCTAAACTGAGATCAGGCAATGCCCTTGACTTACTGGCCTGGTACTCTCTCTCCATCTTCTTTGACTTGCCTGACATGCCCCCACTCACCCACAATCCGTATCGATATTATTGACTTCTGTGGGTGGTACGGTGGCACAGTGGTTAGTGCTGCTGCCTCACAGCGCCAGGAGACCTGGGTTCAGTTCCCGCCTCAGGCAACTGAGTGTGTGGAGTTTGCGCGTTCTCCCCGTGTCTGCGTAATCTAATCTAAAGTTGGAGTGCTCAAGGTACGGAAAAATGACATTAGAGGGAGCTTTGCTCTGAAGTGATGATCTGTTTTAAAAGTGAATTGGAGACATGGTGAAGTTGATGTGTGTCCAATGCCAACCTCCGTGGATGAAGACTGCAGTCAGTGTCTCTGCTCTGGAGCATGCCCACTGTTCAAGAGGGAAGCCTGGAGGAGGAGCAGCAAGCTGAAGTTACCAGCTTCTGCTCTGTATTTCATGTTGGGAATAGTCACCATGTAGTTTCTCTTTGCCATGTGGGGCAACAGCAAATTGCATCTAACTTAGACAAGAATGACGTAATAATGAGATAATGATACATGCAAATGGGTCTCTCACCACTTGCTAGCAGGAATCCCGTCTCGTCACTCAAACCCTGGGTGGAAAATTGGACATTTTTCTCACAATGTCGAGAATTTCATTTATTCCAATCTCACCATATTTTTCAAATTGTGTCACCATTGCTCACATCACCCAGGGGCTGGGATGATTTAACTCTATGTTCATTTGTTACTGATCTGAGCATTAGTAGAAGAATTTAGTAGTACTTGTCCTTTCAAATCCTTCAAATTCCCCACTTCTATTTTATTTAACTATAATCTTCATTTAGTGCAACCTTAGCTGGATGTAATAAGTTGGAGTATTTTAAATAGATGAATCATTTATTTACTACAATTTGTAATGTGCTTCTTTCATGCTGGTTAAGTACATTTTGTAACATGCATCATTACCTCATAGAGGTGATACGATATTTCCCAGTCAGTAGAATAAAAATGGTAATTTGAAGATTACAAATATAAGAGAAATAAGAAAGTGACTATTAATCAAGGTATTAATTTAAACAACAAATGGAAGTACAGATAAGTTATAGAATCCCTGCAGTATGGAAACAGGCAATTTGACCCATTGAGATTAGAGTGGTGCTGGAAAAGCACAGCAGGTCAGGCAGCATCCGATGGCAGGAAAATCAATGTTTCGGGCAAAAATTCCTGATGAAGGGCTTTTGCCCAAAACGTCGATTTTCCTGCTCCTTGAATGCTGCCTGACCTGCTGTGCTTTTCCAGCACCACTCTAATCTAGACTCTGACCTCCAGCAAATGTAATCCTCACTGCCACCCATTTGCTCATTGAGTCCACCCAGACCCACCCACCTGTTCTGTAACCCTGATTTCCTATGGCTAATCCACCTAGCCTGCACACCCTGGCCACTGTGGACAATTTAGCATGGCCAATCCACCTAACCTGCACATCTTTGGACTGTAGGAGGAAACTGGAGCACATGGAGGAATCCCACACAGATGAGAGCAGAATGCAAACTCCACACTGGGTGGAATTGAACCTGAGTCTCTAGTGCTGTGAGGCAGCAATGCTAACCACTGAGCCATCGTGCCACACCCTCCAAGTTGAAAAAGGGCAGAGTTGGAAGCAAACGTATTGCTGCAAGTAAGAAGTTGTCATTTTCTGTTTTTGATTGAAATTACTCACAATACTTAGGTAGTTTGGTGTTCAATTCACAGTGCTAAAGAAAGGAAGGCTTTTAGACCTTAAACTGTTTCTTCCATTGACGCATACAAATTGCCCTGTTGTGGATTATTACACACACTTGTTATTCTGCGAAGGAAATCTCTGCAACTTCTCTCCCTAGCTCTAAATAGGATAATGGAGTCCTTCTCCTCGATCTTTAGTTACCTTCAGACTAATATTGACATTTGCATTGTCAAAATGCATAGAAACCTTTGCACTCAGAGATTTATCCGAGACAGTTTTATGTGTATGTACATGTCAGCATGCCAGTCCCTGTTGACTATTTGAAGAAAGTGAGCACTGCAGATGCTGGAAATCAGAGTCGAAGAGTGTGCTGCTAGAAAAGCACAGCAGGTCAGGCAGCATCCCAGGAGCTGGAGAATCGACATTTCGGGCATAAGCTCTTCATCAAGAATGATGACATGCCCGATGAAGAGTTTTGCTCAAAACGTTGACTCTCCAATTCCTTGGATGCCGCCTGACCAGCTGTGCTTTTCCAGCACCACACTCTTCAGCCCTGTTGTCTATTTGTGTATTTCCTGATGGACTGCCACTTTAAGAGTCTGATCATGTGAGGTCATGATAACATCATTGATCATTTTGGCCCGGCAAACAGTTTAGCCTAAACTTGCTACCTATAAACTCCTCAATATAAAGCTCCTGCTGTAATATTGCTTCAATCTCCTGGTCCTTCCTGGAATATAACCCAAGAGGAGAATTGGCAACAAAGATTAAAACTGCTGCAAGATCCATGAGGTCAATCCGCGGATTCGGCAAAAGCAAAAACAGAATTGGCGCCCTTATTGAAGATCTTGGAGATACAAAGAGGTCAAAAAGAAAAGAAGAAAAGACACCACCTCTGCACTGAAGTAGGTACAGTCACCAAGGAAAAAGAATCAAATTCACCCCAGGAGAGAGGTGAACAATACAGAGCAAGCTCACTGCATGCTCCATCCTGAAAGAACAGTGAGTAACGAGTACCCAACATGGAGGGAAATGTTTTGCGTTAGTGGTGTAGACTTGGAAGAACTAGGAAACCTCAGGAACATCCTGCTTTAAATGGGACAAAACGAGGTATGCTAAAATCTTCATGATACATTGTACAATACGATGTCATTCTCAGTTTAGAACTAGAATTAGGTTTTGTTGTCACATATACTCAAGTACAGGGAGACATGGGTCCAATGAAAAGTGTACAAAGTTGCCAGTTCTGGAACCATCTCAGGTGAAAGATGCCTAGATACAAAATTTGAGGTGTACATTTTTTTAGAAAGTAAGAACTTCAGCATTACAGTCCTTCTAAAGTAGATAAGGAAAGAAAAGGTTTAGAAGCAGACGGAGCAGATGAGTCCACACTGGGCTTCCCTTCAAGATAGGGAATCAATGCTGGGCTTCACCTCAAGGCTGGGAGCCTACACTGGACTTCCCATCAAGACCAGGAGACTGCACTGGGTATCACCTCAAGACCGGGTGTCTGCACTGGGCTTCACTTCAAGGCTGGATTCTGTGTAGGGCTTTACCTCGAGAATGGAAGTGTGCACTGGGCTTTACCTCCAGGCTGGGAATCCACACTGGGCTTCACTTTGCTGCTACCGATGCCTTCTGAAAATGAGAGGTAAATAGAAAGAAAAAAAAGATGAAAAGAGAAAAGCAGAAAAGAAATGGATGAAGCAGACGAGCTCCAGCTCAGGAGCCCTACACTGCCGCCATCTTGGATTTTTAAAAAGATAAGATATCCTGGCTGTGTGGGCTCGTATGATGAAAACACAGAGAGCTGAAACTCCTACACAAAGAGACAGACATTTGATTACTTTATTAAAGTGAACAAACTTGAAACAGATACAGTCATCAATGCATTACTGCGTGTTATGGGGAGGGGTAGAATCTTTTAACCTCCTGAGGATTTGATAAAACCAGAAAAGCTGATTTCTGAAACTCATGAAGAAATATTAGGGATCCCACAGAACCATCTTCACCAAAAGCATTGGTGTTTGCTTGAAGGTGCAGGTTCCACAGACACAGCAAGCACGATGGCGAATTTATCCCTCTGTTTGTAGCAATTTTGGAGAGGTTAGCAAAATTCTGAGAAATTGTAGGCAACTTCAATGATGCTATCAGAGCCAGACTGGTCTGTGGTTTAAGATGTGGAGCAATCCAGAAAAGATTACCTGACTAAAAGGAACCTAGATTTAAAGAAAGCACTGGAAATAGTATTCCTGATGGAACTAACAGCCAAGGAAGCTCAAGCCATGTGAGTTTACAAAATGGCTGCTGAAAGCTGAGCACCAATACAGACCCAAAACTGCCATTGATGTGGAGAAACGGGTCAGGCAGCAACAAATAGCGAAGAAAGTTACCTCAGATTACAACAGGATCTTGATCAGACGGGCCAATGAGCTGCCAAATGGCAGATGGAGCTTAATTCAGATAAATGTGAGGTGCTGCTTTTTGGGAAAGCAAATCTTAGCAGGACTTATACACGTAATAGTGAAGTACTAGGGAGTGTTGCTGAACAAAGAGACCTTGGAGTGCAGGTTCATAGCTCCTTGAAAGTGGAGTCACAGGTAGATAGGATAGTGAAGAAGGCTTTTGGTATGCTTTCCTTTATTGGTCAGAGTATTGAGTACAGGAGTTGGGAGGTAATGTTGCGGCTGTACAGGACATTGGTTAGGCCACTGACAGAATATTGCATGCCATTCTGGTCTCCTTCCTATGGGAAAGATATTGTGAAACTTGAAAGGGTTCAGAAAAGATTTACAAGGATGTTGCCAGGATTGGAGGATTTGAGCTATAGGGAGATGCTGAACAGGTTGGGGCTGTTTTCCCTGGAGCGTCGGAGGTTGAGGGATGACTTTATAGAGGTTTACAAAATCATGAGGGGCATGGATAGGATAAATAGACAAAATATTTTCCCTGGGTTGGGAGAGTCCAGAACTAGAAGGCATAGGTTTAGGTGAGAGGGGAAAGATATAAAAGAAACCTAAGGGGCAACAGTTTCATACACAGGGTGGTATGTGTATGGAATGAGCTGCCAAAGGAAGTGGTGGAGGCTGGTACAATTGCAACATTTAAGAGGCATTTGGATGGGTATATGAAAATGAAGGGTTTGGACAGATATGGGCCAGATGCTGGCAGGTGGGACTAGATTGGGTTGGGATATCTGGTTGACATGGATGGGTTGGACTGAAGGGTCTGTTTCCCATGCTGTACACCTCTATGACTCCATGACTCTATTCAGAAGCTGCGTTCAGAAACTCCAACAATAACAGGCACATTGAACAGGCATGTCTGTGGAAGAATTATGAACATACTGCAAAAGTAAAGAAACCAAAGAGTAAGATGAACATCTACATGGTACGAAAAGGGGCATGAGAAGCACCCAGACTCACAGTCCACAGAGGAGCTGCGATTAATCATATTGGCCTTTACTGGTGACAGCGATCGATACTGAGTCAATGCATTTTCCAAAAACGTCAGGAAGTGTTGGGAAGGAATTACACCAGTGATGAGGAAGTGGGTACCAGCCATCATTATATTGCTGACTCGACCGGTCTCCTACGCCGTATTGATGAGAGGAGTCACGCGGATCAACTCTTGGCAACGAATGAGCTAGAGATAACATTAGTTGAAGGTCCACTAATAACTGCCAAATAAAGACCTGGATGTACCTGAGGACAGAGCAGTAAATGGAGCATCTGAGCAAGACAATGTGCAAACTTTGAAATATTCAGTTGTCTCAGAAAAACAAACGACAGATGTTCCTAGTACACTTAACACATCTGAGGTTAAATGCAACAGGAAGTATAAACAGACACCTGAGGTATGCCAACAGCTAAATAGGAATCAATATCCTCCTGAATTCCTTGCCTATTGTGATGACTGATTATATAAGCAATTGTGAATATTATGCATGTTTTCATTGCAGGAATCTCTGACATAAAAGGTGAGGGATGCTGTTGTATTTGTGTAGGTGTGGTGGACTGTCAATTTAAGAGTCTGATCACCTGGCCTAATGATGACATCACCAACCATTTTGGGCAGAAATCAGCTTTGTCTCACCTCATCTCCTATGGAGTAAATATCTCCAGAACAAAGTTCCTGCTGTTTATCACTTCAGCTTCCTGGTCCTTCTTGGAATGTAATATTCTCCCAATTTGTGATTTCTTGATGCTTTATTTGTTCTCAGCAAGAACCACATTTATTGCCCATTCCCAGAATCAGTTTATTACATACACAAGTCCTAAACTACGTTAAGCTTAAAATGCTTTATAACATTGACCACAAAGTGTATTATTCTAACAGCAATGACAATGGAAACAGAAATATCAAAATTTCTTTATTTGCAAATATGCATGAGCAAATGCACAATAAGAAACCAATAATGTAACTAAAACATATAACTTGCAATAAGCCTATTCACCTGCATTTAAAACACTTTTCAATAAAACTACATGTTTTCTTAGTTAACATAAAAGGAAAAAAAAGCAATACAAGAACAATTACACAATTGCTAACCAGAAAGTACAATTCAACCTGAGAAATCTTAAAATATTTTATTTTGTGAATGTGGGCAGCATAGTCCCAGATGATACCCACAAACAATAAGCTGTAAAATTATTCACTTTCACTGTGCATAGTGCTTAATGAAGACCACACTTCTGAAAGCATTGTTGTTTACAATTTGTTCTTTTTTTTACAATTCATTCTTGATGTATTTCAGAGGCAAAAAAAGTCATTTCTCAAGCAGTTTGTGTCCAGCAGACACAAAAAGAGACACAATATTACATCTTCAATAGGGAAAGCCAACTGATTGTGTTCTTGGATGATGACAGTTACAGATCCTGGTGGTATAAATGTCATTTACATGAATAATGTTCCTTGATATAAGTTTGGAAATATTTTATTTTTCAAATGACCACTAACATCATCAGGATAATCTTTTATCATAAGCATCGTGCTTTCACACAGATATTTTTTCCTGAAGTGCCTAAACCAACCAAGACCAAAAGATATTTTGCATCATTATCATCATTCTTTTTGTTCTTCAAGTTGGTGTCAAATGCAAAAGTTTAAACAATTTAACTCAAAACTTTTCTCTTGGAGAAAATATTTCCTCATCATTAGGTCTAATACCATCATTAAGTGCTACTTTTCTCATTTGTTTCATTTTATTCACATATTTGTCATCTTCATCAAGCAGGTTTTGCTTTGCTTTGAATTCAATTTCATCAGAACCTTTTTGGGTTCCTTTCAAACAGTGGAAGATGTGTGAGTAGAGTTTTGTACAAGTGACAAGGATGCATCCTGTGGGGCCTTGCTGGATTTGTGCAAATGGTCTAACAAAAAAATTCCAAAGATCTAAAATGATCACAGAATCAATAACCTCCATTTCCTCCTGCAGAATCCAAGCTGTTTTCCTTCCAATATCTTTTTCGTTTACCAGTATGATAATAAACAACAGCATCATTTATTGAACTATATGTTGGTCTATGGCTGGAGTAGTTTTTGCATGTGTCTCCCTACCAAGTGAATTCAAAATGTCAAAGAGCTGCTTTGATGCCATTCCACATGGTTAAGAGAAGGGGTTGAGTAACCAACCAGTTTAAGAAATATTAGATTAGATTAGACTTACAGTGTGGAAACAGGCCCTTCGGCCCAACAAGTCCACACCGACCCGCCGAAGCGAAACCCACCCATACATTTACCCCTTACCTAACACTACGGGCACTTTAGCATGGCCAATTCATCTGACCCACACATCTTTGGACTGTGGGAGGAAACCGGAGCACCCGGAGGAAACCCACGCAGACACGGGGAGAACGTGCAAACTCCACACAGTCAGTCGCCTGAGTCGGGAATTGAACCCGGGTCTCAGGCGCTGTGAGGCAGCAGTGCTAACCACTGTGCCACCGTGCCGCCCACTAACGAGCTGAGTTTGTGCTTTCTTTAAGAGTGAAATGAAGAGACATTAGCTAAAGAAAATTGCATAAGAAATTTGCAAAAACACAAACCAATTATGCCAGTTGAAGAAGGAGTTTTAGCATGGATACGGGGATTTTGTAAAAATGCTGAATCCCTCTTCCTTTTATTTGTAATAAGATAATTTCAAACAGTTCTTGCATGCTGCGATATAGATTGTGGTTTTTTTTTGGTGTAATAAATGTTAATGTTCTTTGTAAAAACTATATCAATAATGTCTTGTTGCTATGTCCTGTGACTGACCTCAATGATAAATCAAAACAAAATAAAACTTATGGTCTATCAAGCCAGGTTCACTATATGATTGGACTGGTCTGTCCTATCATCAGATGTTGTCATGACCTTGTTCTCTTCTCTTACTGAAGATAACTTTGTTGTCATTGCTGAAGTCAGCCAGCCCCCAGATGGCTGTACATTGGCAAGTATCATTTTCTAATTCAGGGAATTTGGAAAGAAATCAATGGACACACCATCATCGGTTGACACCGATCTTGCAGGAACAATTTGTTTATCAATCTGGTGTAAAGTGATCAATCTGCAACATCCTGCAAGCATGGGAGCTTCCCACATTTGCTGCTTCCAGATTATTTTATAGAAACGGATCAACTTAGTAATAAGCTATTTGAAGCCAAGGACATTCCCGTGATGTGGCAAGACAAACTTTACATGCTTCACCTGAAAGTCAGTCCATATTCTGCTAATGTGCTCCAACTACAGTAAGACATTCAAGTATGTGCCTCCAGTACTCTGCACGTTTCTCATCTGATTCTCCAGGTCTTAATCTCATGCGAGCTCACTAAGTTTCATCTAATATGTGAGCAAAGCTGTTCTGTGATCCTCAGAGTTCTGATGATTTTGGATTCTAACAGGACCTTTGTTCATCATTAACCCCATCACTAGTTGGTGCTGCTGCTGATGTTGCCGACTGTAGGAGAGGACACAAGGCATTCCTGATAGTATTTTTCACCATGAACTGTTGGAAATGAACTCTTCGCACAAAATCAATTTTGGTTTTTGAATGACTACTTCAATTTCTGAAATGGACCAGAAAACAATCAACAATGTTGACACTCTGAGTAACCTTTCTGAATCCAGAATGAATATCATCCTGTGCCAAGTTTACCCAGAGACCATGATCATGGACTTTGTGCACCTGTTGTCTTCTCCTAGAATGATAGACTCTGGATCCTCCATCAGTTATGGTAGTCACATTCACATCGTTGATTCTAGTCAAAGAGGTAGATGCTTGTGGGCTGCTGTGGGTTTGGCTGGTTCTCTTCAATATTACAGTGAAGTAGCTGTCAAAGTTCAGTTATTGTTTGTGCAGCCCTTCAGGCTGCTACTTAGTTTTTCACTTCTGACATTCACTGTCAAAAGACCTGTTCATTTCAACAGTTTCTCTGTAATAATGGGAGAAATAAACTCCAGACAAATCCTTTGAACTCAGTCCTTTATGTTTATACATAAAGTAGAAATAAAAGAACGCAGTGTGACAAACTTGTAATTAAACATCACATGTGGGACCAGGAGTGTGCCAGTTGATCAAATATTCTAGAAAATCAAGAAGCCATATTAATTAATGTAAAGTTGAGATGCAGGATGTATATGCATCGTACACTGTTATACTATATGTACAGCATAAATGGCTTAAATAATGATGCAACTTTGCCTTAAACAAAATGTCTGAGCAGTGAGCCTTCTGAGTCACACCCTCACCTGCTCAGACACCGAGGGAGATCGTGGTATTTGTGGAGGAATTGATTCGAAATTTAATCAACTCTTGATATTTCATGTAGCCATTTGGTTGAACAAGTATACTTGCATTGAAATAGATAATTTTTAAAAACAATTAATAATAGGACAGAATAACACAGTAAACTTTGCGGTATTTGAGGTATGGAGTTTTTGCTGGTTTATTGAGAATGACAGTTCATAGGGTGCTAGTTAAAACAAAGTTTGCTGTACTTGCATTTCGATTAATATATATATAATTCATTGTTCTTGAGGTAAGAAGGGGGTGCTTTTCACAATTTATATGCTTTTAGAAAACAAATTTATTATTTGAAAATAAAAAGAGTTAAACTTCAAAACTACTTTAATATTTATAATTATCTCAATAAAACAATGCAAGCGACTTGTATAAGAGAGGGAAATGTATATATGGATTATGTGACTGTCAAAGGTCAGAGAAAGGGTGTCTCTGGATTGTTTCTGACTCACATTGTGATCCACTTCATCGGTGTGAGACAAAGGTGTCTAGGAGTGCAAATACTGCATTTCAATGGGGGCTCCAAAGTTTTTTATTAGTATTTAACATTGGTGGCTGTGTGGAATGCTCTGCCCCAGAGGGCAGTGGAGGCCCAGTCTCTGGATTCATTTAAGAAAGAGTTGGGTAGAGCTCTCAAGGATAGTGGAATCGAGGGTTATGGAGATAAGGCAGGAACAGGATACTGATTAAGGATGATCAGCCATGATCATATTGAATGGTGGTGCAGGTTCGAAGGGCAGAATGGCCTACTCCTGCACCCATTGTCTATTATCTATTGTCTAAGAACGACGATACAATACAGTACTTGCATTACTATATAAATATATATTTATAATTTCAGAATGCAAGCGTGTATGAATGTAGTTTTGGTTGCGAACAGGTAGCTGTTTGATCACTAGTTGAATTTAGACCAATTATTGATGGCACAGGCCTTCTGCCTACCAACAGTTGTGTGATTGGCTATCAGGTGGGTGAACAGCTTGGAAATGTGAATGTTTGGGAGAAGTCATTCAATCTCCACAAGGACAGGAATTGTTCCTTTTCTTTGCAGTGAAACCTGCTCAAGCCTGAAGAAAGTAATTTTACCTTTCCACAGCAGTTGCTTTAAGCTATGGCTCAGAATCTTTAAGCCAGCGACTTTCTAAACGATGAAACAACCATTCTGTAGCTTCTGCAAGCAAATAGTGTCACAGAGATGTATAGCATGGAAACAGACCCTTCGATCCTACTCGCCCACACTGACCAGATACCCCAACCCAATCTAGTCCCACCTATCAGCACCCAGCCCATATCCGTCCAAACCCTTCCTATTCATATACCCATCCAAAAGCCTCTTAAATGTTGCAATTGTACCAGCCTCCACCACTTCCTCTGGCAGCTTATTCCATTCACGTACCACTCTCTGTGTGAAAACGTTGCCACTTAGGTGTCTCTTATATCTTTCCCCTCTCACCCTAAACCTATGCCCTCTAGTTCTGGACTCCCTGACCCCAGGGAAAAGACTTTGCCTATTTACCCTATCCATGCCCCTCATAATTTTGGAAACCTCTATAAGGTCACCCCTCAGCCTCCGACGCTCCAGGGAAAACAGCCCCAGCCTGTTCAGCCTCTCCCCATAGCTCAAACCCTCCAACCCTGGCAACATCCTTGTAAATTCTTTCTGAACCCTTTCAAGTTTCACAACGTCTTTCCGATAGGAAGGAGACCAGAATTGCACGCAATATTCCAACAGTGGCCTAACCAACGTCCTGTGGAGAAGCAGAACCTAGGAGCATCACATCCTGACCATGCCAGTGAACCCAGTAAACAGGTTCCATGAAACTGTCTTCTCTGTCTTACCATCACACCCTTTCTTTTTTATCCTGTCTACGTCTGCCTCTATGTTTGTAATGAGGTAGAAGTCCCAGGAGCTGGCAAGACTATGGCGACTTTGCCTTTGTGGGTGCTTTTATGACAGTATTAGAGTTTTAACTCTTGGAATTATATGTCAGTGGTTCATAATTGTTTATCTGTGGTACTTTGCAATCTCGGTGGGCCTCTTCTAGAGCTGTGCTGTTTTCTGTTGTTTGTTTATTTTCTATTTATTTGTTATAAATCATGATTGTTGTTAATTCAGAAACCTGCTACAGGATTTCTGTCAACAGAAAAACATACGAACAAGGAAAGGACAGTAGGCCACTCAGCACTTTGAGTCTGGTCCACTATTCAGTAAGATCATGGCTGATGATAGTAACCTCAATTCTACATTCCTGTATATCCTTGATAATCATTCATCCTCTCGGTGATCATGAATCTATCGACCTCTGACTTAAAAGATATTTAAAGGTTCTGGTTTGACTGCCTTTTGACGTAGGGAAATCTGAATCGCAAACCTCTGAGAGAAAAGAAAAAGTCTCCTTGTTACTGTCTTAAGGGTGACCCCCGAACTTTTAAACTGTGCCCTTCTAGTTCTGTCACCCTGGGCCTGTAAGACAGATATTTTAAGGAACTTTGCATGCTTTTAGAAAATCTTTACTATTTGTGATGAATCCAGGAATAGTGGATCTTGATTTCCACAGCATGACCTGAGTGTAGTATAGCAACATGTTCATGCTGAAAGTCATGAGGGGACTGAAAAGCAAACAAATAGGACAAGCATAAGGTGCCTCACTTCTGTCAGATCGCAACCAAAGTTTAAATTATAATCAAATGCCTCAAGGTGTGGTCAACAATTTGTTTGCCTTTTTCATGGCTGATTGGAAGTGCCCAGTGTGCATTCAAGAGTTCAAACCTACTTATTTTTCCACAACAAAAACAGGTTGCTGGTGAAACTAAACAGGTCTGGCAGCCAACATGGGGCGAAAGCAAAGTTAATGTTTCAAGTCTGGTGACCTTTCATCAGAACCGATAATAACTCTGAATGAGTAGTATTTAGGCTGAAGATGAGGTTGGGGTGGATGGAGGGTGGAGGTGAATGGATAGGTAGAGACGAAGCCCAGAGAGAGAGGCGGGGCGGGGGGGGGGGTGGTGGAGAGAGAGAGAGAGAGAGAGATGAAAGGAGTAGGTAAATGAGGGGATTAGTGATAGTAAGTGAGAATGGGCAGGCTTTCTGTCATTTGGCACATGACTGTGTTCCATAACTAACATTTCTGTCTCGGGCCTGCTGCAGCATTCTCGCCAGCCTCAGCCTAAGCTCAAAGAGCAGCCTCTGATTTTCTGCTCCCTACAGTTCAGTAACTTCAAAGCCTGATTCTGTCATTCCAACTTTATTATCCCCCCCGCACCCAGCTCCTGCCATAACATGGGCTGCTTTCAGCACAGCCTTTCCATTCTCTCCTACTCTCAGCTCTCATTATCACTTATTCAGCTTCTCTTCTGCACTGGCTTACTATTAATCATCTCATCGTTTACCCAACCATTTCATACCTCTGTCACTCTCTTTGCCCTGTCTCAATGTATCCACTCACTTCCACCAACTATACATCACTCCTGAACCTCATCTTCAACACACACACACACACACACACACACACACACACACACACACACACACACACACACACACACACAAAAATCACCTTTCTCTAGCTGCTATTAGTTCAGTTCTGTGACACCAGACTGTGCCTTCTCCCCACAGATGCTATCAGACCTGCAGAGTTTTGCCAGTAATTCCTGTTTTAGTTTCAGATTTCAACCATCTGCAGTTCTTTGTTTGATTTTACTTTTTCACCTTTACTGAAGGGCATTTGGACCCATTTGATGTTTCCTGTTCTAATCGGCATCCATCTGCCATCGCTTAGCTCAACCATTTAACGGGTGCTTTGAATGCTATCTATCTTTTTATGTTTATCATCTGGCCACATGGCTTCTGGTGATTAGGAAATCCCATCATGTTAAGACAATAAGCCTTTTCCATTTTCTATACAAATCATGTGAACAGTAGAGGTGCAGTGATGTGTGTTATGAGTCCCACAGGAATTCCTGCTTTTACTTCATCTAGCTGCAAGGACGACGTTCTGGTTATACAAAATATCACTTAGTTATTGGTGCTAACTTGACACAATTACACTGCAGGTTTAAATTAATAGCAGGCAGGTCATCAACAAGAGAAATGAATAGCAGACAGCAAATTGATTAGCTGAAATGATACAAAAGTGTGCGCCCACTGCCAAACCAAGCGATATCGATGACGGCATTTTGTTTCAAAACTGTCAGTTAGTTACTCTAAATAGCTTCACAATTGTCTATATGTGCCTGTTTAAAGAGTATAAAGTAATACAAAAGTGTGGAATGCAAAAAGCTAATTGTCCCAATCAGCCTATTTCCTTCTATATGTCATGTGTAATCTGCACTTTTATGTCTTCTTTTTAACTTGTTTAAATCTCTAGAGACAGGCAATTAATCAGGTGAAATGTTAACACTGTCCAATTTCAACGGATGACATTGCCACATTCCGAATAATGTGCCTCAAACAATTGAACCATATATAGATAACTTTAACATCAGAAATATCAACCCCATTTCTAGCTAGATAATTACTAACACTTTCTAAACTGGTAATTAATGTAGCACAGAGGTCTAGTCTGTCTCTCAGTGTACAACTTCAATCTATGCCATTGTTAATATTAAGGTGATTTTGTGACGTTGGAAACAGCTAAATCAATTTGTTTTTTGAAGAAATGAACTTTTTGAAGAGCTATAGTGCAGTTACATGGTTCTGGAGATATAGCTCTCAAGATTAAAGGTATGTTACAAGCACATCTGCAACACAAGATGTCTAATATAGTAAAGAACACATATATACTTCACAATCAAGAATTCTTACTTTTGAGTCTTAACTTCAGTCTTCTTCAAATAGTAGAAGGTGTTAAACTTCAAAGTTTGTGCGAAGATTTGTAGCTCGGGTGCTTGTTGTTGTGGTTCTGTTCGCCGAGCTGGAAGTTTTTGTTGCAAACGTTTCGTCCCCTGGCTAGGCGACATCATCAGTGCTTTGGAGCCTCCTGCGAAGCGCTTCTTTGATGTTTCTTCCAGTATTTATAGTGGTCTGTCCTTGTCCTTGTTGGGTCAACACTACTATCATAGGGCAAGCCAGACAGAGAACAGCCAGGGAATTCCTAGAGGCATGGCATTCATCCACAAACTCCATCAACAAACACATCGACCTGGACCCAATATACCAACCACTACAGCGGACAGCTGAAACTGACAACCGGAAGCGGCAAGGACAGACCACTATAAATACCGGAAGAAACATCAAAGAAGCGCTTCGCAGGAGGCTCCAAAGCACTGATGATGTCGCCCAGCCAGAGGACGAAACGTTTGCAACAAAAACTTCCAGCTCGGCGAACAGAACCACAACAAGGTGTTAAAGTATTTGTGCTGAGAAATAACTGATTGAGCAATAGCCTGTCATGCCACAGTGATTCAAAAAATGGCTAGTCACTGAACCACAGATCAAGAAAATGCTAAACAATGAAAAAATAGTGAAGGACCAGTTGACATACGATTTCTGAGACTCATTGTGGAACCCAAGAACAAGACAGAATCCACTAACTATGTTTCCATTTTGGATACTGCTTAACGCGATTGGTCTTTGGAGGATGTTAGTGGGAGGCAAGCTTATGGCAATGTAAGTGGGGGGTGGTGAAGAAGATAGGAAGGGTAAGCAATTCAATAGGGGAACGAACAGCCATTTGTGTAGCTGTAAACATGACTCCAGGACGATATATTGTCAGGGTCAAGGATGTCACACATCAGCTGCAGCATATTCTTTTGAGGGAAGGTGAAGAGTCAGGTGCCGCGATCCACATTGGCACCAACGACATGGGTACAAAGTGGGATGGGTCCTGAAAGTAGAACTTAGGGAGCTGGATAACAGACTGAAAAACGGGAATTCCAAAGCAGTAACTCAGGAGAGCTCCCAGTACCAAGTGCAACATGAAAATAGGGCGATTGAGTGAATGATCACATGATTCAGGGCTTTACATTTTTAGAGCATTTGGACCGGATCTAGGGCTTGCACAAGGAGGATTAGATTAGATTCCCTAAAGAGTGGAAACAGGCCCTTCGGCCCAGCAAGTCCACATTGACCCTCCACATAGCAACCCATCCCCCTCTGATTAATGCACCTAACACTATGGGCAATTTAGCATGGCCAATTCACCTGTGGGAGGAAACTGGAGCACCCAGAGGAAACCCACGCAGACACAGGGAGAATATGCAAACTCCACACAGACAGTCACCCTAGGCTGTGATTGAACCTGGAATCCTGGTGCTGTGAGGCAGCAGTGCTAACCACTGAGCCACCAGGGATGGACTATATCTTGTCAGGAATGGGGCAAATATCATTGTGGGAGATTAGTGCCATTGAGGAGGATTTAAATTAACATTTCTGGGGATGGGCTTCTAAGAGGCAAATCAGATAAAATAAAATCAAAGTGCTCATGAAAAGTATAAAAGCTGTAAGTGTCAGTGAAAAGCAGTAGAAACAAATCCTAGAACAAATAATAGTATTAAAAAGGCAGAATTAAAATAACTTTATCTGAATCTAGGTAGCATTCACAATGAGACAGATGAATTGATGACTTTGGTAGAGTTTAAAATATCTGATTTAATTGCCATCATGGAGATGTGACAGAATGGTGACCAAGACTGGGAACCACTTATAAAAGAGTATTTGTGATTGTGAATGGATGGACAGAAAGGAAAAATGAGTGGGGCAGTTAGAAATGAACAGGATCATTGTATTAATGAGAGAGGACCGCTGGGTATAAACAAAATGTAGAATCTGCTTTAGTGCAGCTAAGAAACAGCAAGAGACAGGAGAGATTGCTAGGAGTGACCTAAAGGCCAACATACTGCAACAATAATGTGGGGTTATCATATAATTAGGAAATTAGAGATGCATGTAATCAAAGGGAATACAATAAAAGGTGACTTCAATTTACGTAGAGGCTGGGTAAATCTAATAAGTACCAATGTTGTGGAAGAAGAATTCCAGGAATGTGTTCAGGATATTTTCCTGGAACAATTTGTTGGGGGAACGAACTGGAACAAAGGTTATTTTAGATCTGGTATTATTCACAACAAAAGAGCTAATCAATACTTTTGTTGTAAAATAGCCTTCAGGGAATAGTTTTAATAGTATGACTGAATTTGCCATTAAGTTAAAAAATTGTGGTTCAGTCTGAAACTAGGACCTTTATTCCAAACAAAGGCAACGATGAAGGTATGAGGAGTAAGTTGGATATGATAGGTTGAAATAATAATGTAGCCTGTGATTACTTCTGTTTCACAGAGTTGTCTATCGTCAATTGTCAAAGGCTGAAGACATGGTCAAGTCTGTTTGTGACTAGTATTTGCACCCCACACAGTTGGAAACACCATGCTTTTCCCATGCACTTTTGGAATGAACTTTTTGAAATGCTGTGAGAGTTGAAGTAGGCATAAGGAAATGAGCAATATAAGACCAAGTGAGCAAGTCTGAGATAGCAGGAGACACTGAGGTCTGCAGATGCTGGAAATCAGAGTTGAGAGTATGTTGCTGGAAAAGCGCAGGTCAGGCAGCATCTGAGGAGCAGGAAAATCATTTCCTGATAAAGGGCTCCGGCCCGAAACGTTAGGTTTCCTGTTCCTTGGATGTTGCCTGACCAGCTGTGCTTTTCCAGCAACACACACTCAATCTGAGGTAGTCTCTATCCTGAATCATGACCTAGTTGCCAGTCTCTATGCAGAAAGCATCCTGCAGCAGCAGTTTCAGTTTCCCACCATCCTGAAATCCTGGAACAAACCCTTCCCAACAGCAATGTAGGAATACCTTCACTGCATAGACTTGTAGTGGTTCACCACCACCTTATCAAAGGAAATTGGAGATGGGCAATAAATATTGGCCGCATCAGCAATACTCATGTCCTATGAGTGAAATAAATGTAAATTTTCAAAAATGCTTTTGGTAATCAAGCTGGTGTTTGAACAGCTCAATTATTGATGTACAGTGAATTGAGACAATGAAGCATTTAGCTGATCCACGAACACAGCAGTTGGTACTTTGTTCTGATTTCTCCCGCACTGACTCGAAATAATGCTTTTACCTTGTAATAACCCTGTGCTGTGCATTGCTAATGTATCCCATATCTGGTCTTGTGTTTCATTGGAATTGAAGTATTAATATAGCATCGAAACTTCATCGCAGCACCCTTCACAATCAATGATCACATGCTTGTTATCTACCCGGCTAAAACAAAAACGATCAAAATATTCTTCTCCAACTCACTCCATCAGCCACCTGTATATTGCAATGGAATATTTCATACACCTCTGAAACCAGTCTCTGTCTCAAATTGTAACAAATAGATTGCAACGTTATCTAGAATCCTGTTGAAACTCCATAGCAGATGAGTCCACATGGCACATAGTTAATTCTGCTTTCAAAAACCTGTATCCAACACCCACTATTAGTTAGGCATGATTTAAAGGCCACAAAATCCATTTATTTGTGCTGTGTGTGCTGTTTCAAATTGCCTGCATGCATAAGTTTGGTTCATGCTGCACCAAATGACATTTGTACATGTCATTTCTGCAGACACTTGTACCAGCAATGTGCAGAGTAATCACATTGTGATGTCAGTCAGCTTGTTACACTAATTTGATCATAGCAATGTAATTTTCAATGCTTCAGCTATTGCCCTCTCTTAACCTCACATACCTGAATTTGTCTTAAGCAGCAAAGATGATTCTCCCACCAAACCTATTTAAAATGATCATTAAACACCTTCAGATTAGTGGCTGGTTTGTTCCTATGAGAATAGAATTATTTGGAGGCTTCTATTTACTAATAAATTTGGTAAAGGGCTGTGGTGATGGATTTGTTTTGCAGTCTATTAAAGATATATTATTCCCCTTAGCCTGCAATGTGATAGAGAGAATGAGCAACGATATCATAGAGTAGGAATAAGGGGTGAATGCACTGAGCAGGAAGTTATTCTATTTAGGATCTTCTGTGATTTTCCAATTCGACCCCAATGTGGAAAAATGTATGCAATGATATTGTTCCACTGATGATGCTGTACATTTGCCACCTTTTGCAGGCAGTTCTGCAGATTCAGAGTTGTGGGAGCAGTGGTTGTAAAGTGAGACTGTGCTGATGAATCTCTCATGTTGTACTCTCATGTTTTCAGGCTGGAGCTGGTGACGTCTCCACATCTTGCTATTCTCCATCCACTATTGTTTATGTGAGATGACTGATGAACTATGCGAAGAGAAGAGAATATATTGCAGTTTCTAATGTATTCTTTCTTTCCAGAGAGAAGCAGGGAAAGCGAGTGTCCTGAATTTTCCAAGATATTGACTTTCCCATGGTGCAGGGACAGACCCCACATGCAACTTGAGAGATGGACCACAATTGCAAGGGTTCGGCATCCTCACTGTGGAGAAGGTGTGCAATAACGACCCAGAGAACCTGTTCTAATCTGATTGACTGTACCCTGAGGTGGCTGTAACTGTGCTGGTGCTGACTATTGATGCAGTGAATGACAGTGAATGTTCAGCAGAGTAACTGAAAGGACAAACCTCTTTTGCACATTTAAAAAACATACTAAGCTCAAACATACATTAGAATCTTTATTGAATAACACTCCCTAAATAGCCTCTCTCAGATTAAAATATGCTGTAATGCTTTGCTGTAAAGTGTAGAATGGAGTACATGTGAAAGGAGGAAGAATAATGAGAAAAAAGATGTCCTGGTATTCAACTTTGATGGTGCTTCAGCTTTATTGTGGGTAACCCGATGCTCTTGAACCCCATCACATTCAGGAGTGGCATGAGCAGAATATCTAAAGCAGGGAGAGGCTCTGGTCTAACCCCTCCACTCAATTCTGCAAACAGAGAAATAGAACTGATATATTGAAGGTTTGCACAGCATATAGGTGAATTATGAAACAATTACCATTTTGCAGCCAGCTTGGCAGTTTATGCAGGTTAGTTTGTAATAAGTTTGCGTTATGCAGTTTGTTATTCATTGTGACTGTATTACCATTTTCTCAGCACAGTTAGGTGAGGACATTAGGTGCCAGCCTTGCAAACAGCACATGCATACCCAGAAAGAATAGAGATATTACGGACTTGTGACAGTAACACAAGGTGGATGTGATAATCTCTGCCCAGCTTCAGTACATTATGCATGGTAAAATTGAAAAGAGCTGTTTTGTCAGAGCTTAGCATGTTGTCTGTGTCAGCATGGACCAGGATGAGAAAGCTTGTATTTTTTGGCAAGCCATTGCTTTAAGGCAATATTATCTTACCTTTCTCTTATTGATGTACTCAGATTTTGAAAAGTCCCCATTTTTGAGTCATAGACTCATAGAGATGTACAGCATGGAAACAGACCCTTCTGTCCAACTCGTAAATCTGCCCTTTAGTTCTGGACTCCCGCACCCCAGGGAAAAGACTTTGTCTATTTACCCTATCCATGCCCCTCATAATTTTGTAAACCACTATAAGGTCACCCCTCAGCCTCCGACGCTCCAGGGAAAACAGCCCCAGACTGTTCAGCATCTCCTTATAGCTCAAATTCTCCAACCCTGGCAATATCCTTGTAAATCTTTTCTGAACCCTTTCAAGTTTCATAACATCTTTCCGATAGGAAGGAGAACAGAATTGCACGCAATATTCCAGCAGTGACCTAACCAACGTCCTGTACAGCCGCAATATGACCTCCCAACTCCTGTACTCAATACTCTGACCAATAATGGAAAGCATACCAAACACCTTCTTCACTATCCTATCTACCTGCGACTCCACTTTCAAGGAGCTATGAACCTGCACTCCAAGGTCTCTTTGTTCAGCAATACGCCCTAGCACCTTGCCATTAAGTGTATAAGTCCTGCTAAGATTTGCTTTCCCAAAATGCAGCACCTCACATTTATCTGAATTAAACTCCATCTGCCACTTCTCAGCCCATTGGCCCATCTGGTCAAGATCCTGTTGTAACCATGATTTCTGTAGTTTTGAACTGCTATCCATTCTGATATTTACTTTTTGCTAAATGCCCTGCATAATCTTTACATAAGGAAGTTGCCTGGGGCTGCCAGATAGGATGAATCTCTTTTGCAATATCTCTGCCCCAAACATCTCCTTTTATATTCCAATATTGAAGTTTTCCCCTTTTCAAACCCAGAAAAATACCTTTATTTTTAAAACCTGTTTTTCTAATTGACCTGTTCAGCAATGTTATGATACATTCCTGGAGTAGGTGAGTCTTCAACCCAGGTCTCTCAGACCAAGGGGGAGGGACACATTTAAATGCATGTTCAATGAATGCAGCTGTGTGTTATTTTTCATTGCCCTTCTGACATTCAACTCCCACAGGTAAAGACATTCTGGACAAATGAATTAATCTTGGGAAGTTCTGCAAAATCAATTTGATGCATCTTCAGCAGGTGTTAAGCTCTCCAATCCAGTGTCACTGCAGTTCAGTTCTTTCGTATAATACAATTGTGTGTTTGTGACAGAAACCTTCAACAACATGGCCACAAACTCAGATTCGGTTCTTGCAGACATTTAAAAAAAAACAATTTTTTCTTAAATTCAGAGAGGGTAGATTTTCATTACCTTTTCATCATAGAATCCCTACAGTGTGGAAACAGGTCATTTTGGTCCAACAAGTCCACACCAACCCTCTGAAGAGTAACCCACCCAGACCCATTTCCCTAACCTACACACCCTTGGACACTAAGGGCAATTTAGCATGGCCAATTCACTTAATCTGCACATCTTTGGATTGTGTGAGGAAACCCACACAAATAAGGAGGCAATGTGAAAACTCCACAGAGAGTCAGCCGAGGGTGGGATTGAACTTGGCTCCTGGCGTTGTGAGGCAACAGTGCTAACCACTGAACACAGTCCAAGATACTGTAGAAACTAACCTGAAATAATCATATAAATATCTTGTCTCCCCCAAAGCCTGTCCACCTTTTTCAAGGCACAATTCAGGGGTGTAATGGAAAACTGTGCACTTGTCTGGATGAGTAAAACTTCAACAACACACAAGAAGTTGGACATTGTTGAACCATAGGCAAGTCATAACACAGTAAGAAGCCATTCAGTACATCATGTCCTCACCAGCTAAATAAACTAGCCCCCATTCAAATCCTACTTTGCAGCATCTGCTCCATGGCCTTACAGGGGACAGCTTTAGGCACAAATCAGGTCCTTTTAATTGAAAACCACCAACAGGGCAAAAGTTTCTCAGGCCCACTGCCCTCATGTTCCCTTTAATCTTTATATAGATCACTTTAGATCTGTGCCTCTGGTAATTGATCTCTCCACCAGGACAGACATGTCTAACCAGTCCATTCTATCCAACCCCTCCTTACTATTGAACATTTTAAATAAACCACCCCTTACCCTTCTCTGATCTAAGGAAAATAGCCGTAGTCTATCAATATTTCCTCAGAGCTACAATTTTCAATTCCTGTCAACATTCCTGTAAACCTCCTCTGTAGACTCTCTAGAATAATTATGTTCTTCCTACTGTAATGTGGCAACCAGAACTGTACACAATACTGCAGCTATGTCTTAACCAATGTCTTATATGTTTTGAGAATTATCTCCCTATTGTCATATTCCCAACCTTGTATAGTGAATGAAAGCTTCCTATATGCCTTCCTTGCCACCTTATCTACCAGTCTTGCCACTTTTAAGGATCTTGGACATAGACTCCAAGACCTTTCATTCTCTCTATCCCTCTTCATAGCCTCCTGTTAATTATGTATTCCTATGCTTCATTTGTCCTCCTCAAATGCATAACCTCACACTATTCTAGATTGAATTCCATTTGCTACCTTTCCGCTCACTCGACCAAATCATTGATATTACCCTGTCTTTGACAGCTATCCTCTTCACATCAACGTTCATGTGTTATCAATTTTCTGTGTCTTTTCTAAATCTTTCTCAACTGCGCCATCTAATTATGCAAGTCAAATTAACCTGCTTTACTCGTACCTCAATCATCATATTAGAGATTTAGCTCTTCCACTTCTCTCACAGAGTTGCAACAGTATCTACCAGCTACACAGAGCACTGCAGTGATTTACCATTACTTTTTCAGCAGCACCTTTCAAACCCCTACCACCTAGAAAAATAAGTACAATAGGAAAGGAGCACCAAGGAAAAATTAAAGTTCCCCTCCAAGTTACTCACCATCCTGACTTGGAAATATATTACTATTCCTTCAGTGTTACTGGGCTACAATTCTGGAGCTCCCTCCCTAACAGCACTGTGCTGTACCACATGGGCTTCAGCAATTTCTGAAAGTGGCTCACATCACCTTCTTAAGGTGGATGGGAATGGATATTGACCTTATCAATGGCAATTGTATTCAGTGAACATACTTTTTTACACATTGATCATCTAAAAACGGAATACAGCTGAAATTAAAATCTGAGCCTGTGAATTCATCTGGGACTACTGTAACTCCCTTCTGGCAAGTGGCAATGATCAAATTCTAGTCAAAAGGGATATCCAATGCAAGGCCGTTGGATGGAGCTGTCCAAAGTGCTGATTACAAATCAGTACACAGCGGCGCTGCTCACTGTGATGATGCTGTGTCTTTAGAATTGGAGATGCCGGTGTTGGACGGGGGTGTACAAAGTTAAAAATCACACAACACCAGGTTATAGTCCAACAGGTTTAGTTGGAAGCACACTAGCTTTCGGGGCAATGCTTCTTCATCAGGTGATTGTGGAGGGCTCGATCGTAATACAGAATTTATAGCAAAAATTTGCAGTGTGATGTAACTGAAATTATACATTGAAAAATTGATTGTCTGTTAAGCCTTTAGAAGGGTGTTTTCTCCTATTTCTTTTGAAAGACCAATTGACTGAGAGGTGGAGAGATGTCTGTAGGAAAGTAAAAAGCTTGTGAGGCCTTGCAGTCCTTTTTTGGAATTGGAACAATGGATACGCCTTGGATGGGCGTGGCCAGTTGGCACAGACCAGGATTTCTAGTTTTCTTTTTCATTTTTAGCTTTAAGCAGTTGCTGTTGTGGGCTTGAAGAAGTAGAAGCTATCTTCTCCCTTTCTAAGCTGCAACCGAAAGCTGTGATGTGGGATACCTGTGAAACAAACATTTTTTCTGGTTCATTACATCATGTGCCATATTGTTAGGGTACACTATACGAGCAGTATGTCATTGCTATTGTTGTGAATGGATTATATTAGTCTGGGTAGGTCACCAGTAAGGGTAGGTACAGCATTAAGGATGAAGTTAAATGCAGCTCTTATATTTGCACAAGCATTTTGGTTTACATTACTGTTGCATAGAGCTAACAGCGTAGAATTTCCCACGGTAAGGGATATGGAGTCTGACTTATCTGTTGCTAAAATGGCTTGTTACCCTGTCCAAAACTAATAATCTTCTTTAAATACACAAAGGAGCCAATTTTGACTTCACCTACTATCAGAAAACTCATGATATCAGGGACAATGTAGGTTTTACAACCCTCAAGTGCTATTTTGTCCAGAGACATTATATAGGTATAAACGAAGATGTGAAAAGGAGAAAGTGAGTCTGCAGTGCTTAGAGCAGGGTCAACAATACACAAGCAGGATATGGATGGCCTTGGTGGGGGTATTAAGGGAAATAGGTCATGCTTTGAATTTGTGGACCTCAATACTGAGTCCTGGATACTGTAAAATGCGAAGTAGAAAATGAGGGTCTGTTTTTCCAACTTGCAAAGAGCTTCATTGGAACACTGTAGCAGGCCCAGGATACAAGTGTTAGTAAGGGAGCAAGGTTGTTTATTGAAATGGCTAGCAACTAGAAGGTTGGGATCATTCCCATGGACAGAGTAAAGGTGTTCAGCAAAGTGGTCAAGCAAGACTTTTAGTCTTGCCAAAGTGAAGGAGATGGTGTTGTGAGCAGCAACTACAGTAGACGATACTGCAAGAAGTACAAGTACAATGCAGTTTCACCCTAGATAGTGTTTTTGAAATAAGCCCAGGCACAGGCTGAAACAATGGTCTGCTGGGGCACTCCTGTTTGTGGATTGAAAACTTGAGTTTTTTTGTTGTTTTAATTCTATGTTGTCCCCTACTGTTCAGTCTCTTCCCATTTTCATTTATGATTTTCCTGCTGCTTCACAATAGTTCCACAGTTTCCAGTTTTCTGGCCCTAGCTACCTCCTTGTCAGCATGGATGTGCAATCCCTCAGCATGAGTCCTACAGTAAAACAGCCCAAAAGCTGCCTGCTTGTTAGGACAGAGCCTGACCCATCCCCATCTACCTTTTTGATGCTGTGAAGAGTCATCTGGAAATGGAAAAAGTAACAGTGGATTATTTGAAATTTCGGATGAAAGCTGAACTTTGAGAGTTAACAGATAAATTGAAGGTAGACATAAAAGCTGGATCTTGTAAGGATGAAACTTAGAATATTTTGAGCAAATACAGATTCAATGCGGCTAATTTTAACTCCAATAAGTTGATGAATTTGGTTAAGGTAACTGGTACAAGCTTAAAAACTACAAGCCCCCCTCCTCATCCGTTTTAACAGAGGCAGGTTGGCCTAATTAACATTTTTTAAGGTGTTTGCATGCTAATATTTTAACCAGCCAGTTATTTGCAGTTCACGTTAACTGGGTTTTTCTTACCTTACAATATTTGACATATAGAAGCAAACAAGAAGGGCTGGGTTGAACAGATGCCTTTATAACACTACTTGTGGGTCCAGGACTGCTATCTCCAGGCTTAGAAAACTGATTGTAAGGCCACCCATTTGTTTCTTCCTTCTATATCCCCTTCCAGTCTATGTTCCACACCTTGAACGCCAGCTCAATGCCATCAAGACCTACCCCCAACACTAGCAAACTCGCTGACAGCAATCACTACTTAACCTCTCCTGTTGCACATTTAGGTTGCAGGTCTTCTTCCTTGAGGAATGGCCAGCTGCAAATCAGGTTGCTTTGTTGAGGAAACGTCTTGGGAGAAAAAAATGTATAAAAATTAATTCACTCCCCGCTTCAAAATTTCAGTATATATTGTAGCTAATGTAGTTTGTTGATTTGCATGTAAAATGGGAGGCTTATCTATTTATTCGCTGCATGAGGGCATCGTTGGCTAGGCAACATATATTGCCCATCCCTAATTGCCCAGATAAGAGTCAACCACATGTGGGTCTGGAGTCACATGTACGCCCAATCAGGTAATGCTGGCAGCTTTTTTTCTCTGAAGGGCATTTGTGAACCAGATGGGTTTTTCCAACATTTCATCACTGCATCTTAATTCCAGATATTTATTGAATTCCGTTTCAATTATCTGCTGTGGTAGGATTCAAACCCAGGTCCACAGGACATTAACTGGGTTAAGAGTCCAGTGATAATACCACTGGGCCATCGTTTCCCCATGCTAATAACCACTCCCGTTCTGTAGGACTCTTGCATTTCAGCTGTAGAATTTCAACTTTCTAACATGAACAAGCAAAGCTATAGAGCAGTTCTGGCATCTTGTTAGTGTACATAAGGCATTGAAACAGAATGGACTCCTTAACCCAGCAAGCTCCTAACTAAACAGCTTCAGCACCTTGGGCTAACAACTTTGCTACCTCGCTCCTCAAAGTCATTCATACATACAGAGAAAACAAAGATGTGGAAGTACCTTTGTTTCTATCACTTCTGTCAATGTCCTCATGTCCGAGAAGCCATTTAGTAAAACTGATCATCACAGTGCTACATGATACTGGCTTCCATTCCAACTGTTTCTCAGCCATCAAGCAGAAAGCCCATGATTCTCCGGTGACAAATAGTAAATACTAACTTCAGCAAACTGAATATATATTTTTTAAGGTGTCACTATATTTTGGTTCTTTTGAAGAGGAAATGCAGAGTATATAATGATTATAAACAAGGGGAATGTGTGAGACCATTTAGCCCCTCAAATCTATTTTACCATTCATTAAGATTGTGGTGGAGCTGTGATTTATAATCTTACCCTGTCTTTTCCCATGCCCCTTTTACTTGCATACCTTGTACCAGAATTCAAAAGGTAGGCACTGTTTAACTCTATCAAGCAAAATTGAAAAGCTTTGACAATAAGAGGGTAACAGCATCTCATCCCCTCAATAGGACACTGACAGGATAAGGTCCAATATTTGTATTACCTTGCCTAATATTACTGTGCAATAAAGTAATATTGAGTAGGATGTCAAACCATCCTTCTGTATTCAAAGTTCCAATCTCACCTCTTTCCACTTTATTATCACTATGTCCAACATATTGAAACCCCATGCTTCTTTCTACCCTCTCTAGCCCCTTGAGTTAATGAGAGTTGAGTGGGAAGCCTCCTCTGGCATATTTGTAATGGCTTCATATTTGCAATGCCAATGCCTTCTTGTGATCAAATGCAACTGCTGAAGTTAAAAAGAGCAGAGACAAACTCAACCCCATGCTCAGTCTTCTGACCATCTTGTGAGCTCATGACCATCCACTGAGCAAGTAGCTTGTATTAGGAATATACTTTGCATTCCTACATTAGAGAATTTATGGGAGACAGTGCAAACTTAGTCATATGCTAGCAATGCAGTGTTCCCTGGGAAAAAAAATGTGTGCAAGAAAAATATGTGAAATGTCACCAGAGTGCTGAGCATGTGTTCTCTTTAAAGCTATACTGAGTTTTCAGTTATCATATACAAAGTAAGACCAAATTGTCTTAACAACCTTTCAGAAACCAGCAGAGTTCTCCTTCATGTGTTCTCAGTGATGTTTTGCACACAATGTTACATTTAACCTTCCATTGGTCTTTATTATGACTGGCCAGTTTCTTCTTTTGGATACAAGGTGAGACTCAGAAATCAGTCAAATATTGTCATGTTAATTTTCATGATGTTCCTCTGTACCTCTGAAACTCACAAAATTAAAAGCTCTGTACTTGACAGAGCCCCTGGACTGTGATAAATGTAAAAAGCCGATTTTAATTTATGAATTTGCTCCAAGCCGTTATATTGTTGAACCACTATGAGACTAAACTCCCTGAATCTGTGCTGCCATAAGCAACAGAAGTCAATGAGGATCTGTTATGACCTGGTGAGGAGGTGTGAATCAGTTCATCTCTTGATAACATTCTCAATTTGCTGCAACAAACAATTCTTTGTAAAGTTTCAGCCCATTCTTAAAAAAAAGGTTTAGCCCATTCCAACAATAATGTAGTTCACCAGTTAACTGGTATAAAATAGGGAGCTCCTTGCAGGCTTTTCTTGAGTGACAAAAGAGCAATTTTGTAAGTCACTAATCCAGGAACAATAATAATAGCATGACATCAAGCATACACACATGAACACTGGCATAAAAGTTTAAAAAGTAGAGAATGTCTGCTACAATATTTAATTTAAAAGTACTTGGCATCCTTGAGGTGTTAGCTTTTAACCTGGGACCAGTATTGTTTAAATAATGACTTCCATGCTTAGCAGTAGCAAGACTGGCAGATATTTTTAAATTCTTGGTAAGTGGATCCTTCTCCCATTTGCTTCACTACTGGAAATTATTTTTAAGAGAGATGGAGACTATACAGAGAGAAAGAATCTTTCAGTTCTGTTGTTACAACTCAATTTTCCTTCTCTCTGTCTGCTTTGCTAAGCAGCTACTGAAATATGGTTTATTAGTGTTTTCATGAGTTTGGCTTGAGTGTTCTTCTGACCTAGAAATTTTCAAAGGGAAAAGATTTACTAACCCACGGGAGACCCACAAAAAAAAATTGGCCAAATTGCACCAGGACACCCAGAATTCCCGAGCAACACACAAACTGAGTCAGACTGCACCCAGACTATGGAATACACTTTAAGTTCCCATGGACATGACAGAGATCTCAAAGCCCTAAGGGCAGTTTCACAACCCAGCAATACCAAAGCCACACAAAGAGCAGGACAGACAGAGAGGCACCACAGGACAATGGAAGCACCTCACCACTTCAGAAAAGACTTTAATACCTACCTGTGAAGACGAATGGAACCATGATACTGTCAGGATGTTGCACTGTGTGAAGGAACAGGACATTCATCCAATAAACTGTTTTCCAATTCACATCCTTGCAATAAATTATTCCATTTCCGGAAACATTGTAATTTCCCATTTCTTAATCAGTGTCATTGTACAGCATTACTATAAAACTGGTCTCATCCTCAGCTCTGGGAAGAGAAAATCTGATCTGGCTGCACAGACTGTCAGTTCTGTGTCAGCCTGGGTCAATTTCTCTTCTAGCAATATTGCTTGCGATAAACCGTTTGTCAATTTCACTTCGAGCTATGTTTTGTGATCTCTAACCTATTGGGCCAATTTCTCTGACATGTTCAAATCCAAAATGTATAACATACCACACAAGTGCAAATTAAGTTTCTTGATGCCTGACTCAACTGTCTTCTTTTATTGTCTTTTGAAAAATTATAATTTTGGTTCAAAGAATTTGTTTTTTCCATACTGGTTTCCTGAATTTGCCTCAATATGTAGTCAGGTTATCACGTGAGCCAGTTTAGGTTGACGCTTATTCCATAAAAGAAATTGAGCCCATGAAGGTCTTGGATATTAAAATCAAGGGATAATAGTTGAAGATTGATAGTCCCTATCTTGACAGACACCCATATCATTAATCTTTGACTCAAAGCATTTAACCTTATGGCTATTTCGCTAATTTTATTTACAAGGTGTCAGTCTTGGTGTGGTTGGTAGCAATTGCACTTCTGCATAAGCATGTTGTAGATTCAAGTCCCACTTTAGACAACGTGATGGGCACGTAATGATAGACTCACACTTCAGCTAAGTACTGAGGAAATGTTGCACTATCAGAGACACTGCCTTTAAAAAGAAACATTAAACTGAAGTCCCTTTGTCCTTTTGGGTGGATGCAGGACATCAATGAGGAAAGGACCTCCCTAGTGTGCTGGATGATATACATCTTTCAACAGACAGCATTAAATAGAAAAAAATGTTTATTATCTTAATGCTGCTTGTTTGAGCTTCCATGTATAAATAGGCTGCTGTGTCATATATCTCGCAACAATAACTGTGTAATGTTGTACAGCATTTTGTGATCTCCTGAGTTCCTCAAAGTGGGTATAAATGCAAGTTATTTTCTTTCTTCTTCAAAATTATTTTGCATTTGTGTATTGTTCTCACACTCAGCAATTGAAATGTGTATTTTATCATTTTGAGGAAGAATCATCTGAAGGATGGGGTGATTCAGGGTGATGGGCTCGGGTCTGACAGTTTGAAGGACCATGTCCTAGACCATGAGTTCCTGAAAGGAACTGGAAGCTGGAATGGGAGTGAACTTTCAATAGGGGAGAATGGTTTTGTTTGATCTTTTAAAAGGATAGGATACGTTTGTTGAGCCTATACTCATTTGAGTTTAGAAGAATGAGAAGCAGCCTTATTGAAACTTATAAGATTCTTAGGGGGCTTATAAGGGTAGATGTGGAGAGATTGTTTCCCCTTGTCAGAGAATCCAGGACCAGGCGACATAATCACAAAGTAAGGAAGCACCTATTTCAAATCGAGATAAGGATCAATTTCTTCTCTCAGAAGAAATTGTGAATCTATGGAATTCTCTACCACAGAAAGCTAGAGAGGTTAGGAATCAAGAGTACGGGGATAATGTAAGACAGTGGAGTTGAGCATTATCAGGTCAACTAAAATTTCATTGAATGGCAGAGCAGATCCATTGGACCAAATGGCATACTTCTTCTACATATGATCGTATGGTTTTTTTGATGTTGTTATGAGTGGAAATGAAACTCTCTGGTTGTGATTGTTACATTTTCTACCACGTACAGTATGAAGTATTGATCTCTAAAAGTGAGTCAAAATGATTCAGTTTTTATTGCTGTAGGGGATACAATAAGTGCAAGGCTGGAGTCAGCAAGAAGTCTTTCCTAAATAGGTGGAGATCTGCCAAATGCCCATTTCACCTTACATCTTATTAACAGTAGGTAAAACTGTAATGTACAAAGGTTTCAGAAGTTGTTGGATCATTGTTTCAAAGAGGATGTCATGAAATGAGGAATTAACTAGAAAAAGACGTTTTATTTGCCACTTGAAACTTTTCCTGCTATCTCAAATGAAATAAATCTCATTCTGTATTGACTGCTACAACATTCATATGATAGTAAAAGCTTAAAGTGCTTTGACTGGTTTGGCTATCTATTTGTTGAAGTGTTGACAAGAACTTACATAAGGTCTACCTTTGTCTGCTATAGTTCATTTAAACCTTTGCCAGGTAATGTCATCAAGAAGTTTTGAAAGTTGACTCAGTGATTTGTCCCAAGCCCCAGACCCTCCTAGGGATAGCTTTGCCTGGAGGTCAAGAGTCTATGGGGATATTTAATACTATGTTTAGTACATCCAGCAGTAACAAAGGATATTTCTATTTACATACCACCCTAAGAAGGGTGAAAGCCCCTAACAAAGATCAGCGACCAAAATAATTTGTCCGTTCTGAAGAAGGGTCATTGGACTTGAAATGGTAACTTTGTTTTCTCTCCACAGATGCTGCTGGACCCACTGAGTTTCTCTAGCTGTTTCCGTTTGGTTTAGATCCCTAATATCCACAGTTCTTTGTCTTATGTTAAATAATTGGTACGGCACGCTGTATTTTTGGATTCAATGTTGAAAGTCTATCTCAGGTAAAGAAATTGAGATTCTGAGAAGGAATTTTTATGAAAGTGTTTACACATGTGCAAATCTCAGTGCATGGCGTGGGTGCTATAAAGATGATATATAGTTAGTCATATAGAAGTGATGGTGAATTAGAAACTGTGAGCCCAGTAGGAGCTTGTCAGAAAGGATAAAAATGTTACGTGTCAACCAACCAATTAATCCTGAACTACTTGAGTAGTCATAAATCAATGAAATTGAAATAATTGATCTCTACTTAATCTGATAATGTGATTATAGTTCTAAAGGGAAAATGTCCGAAAATGGTCTATGCAACTAAGCCTTCATCGTGATGGTAGAGGAGAATTATCATAGAATTCCTGATGACACAAAAATGTAGGACTTCTGTTTTATTGTACATTTGTACAGTAGAATCCCATCAAACATGTTCTAGAACTTAAAACCAAACAGATTCTTGGAAAAGGCATCATTTACTCAGTTCTACCTATCAGGTTGATGGGCATCAAAACAAACAGAAGGTTCAACCGGATGACCTTCCCAAGTTCTTAACAGCCATTATAATGCAGCACAGCCCATTACTATTTTAAATTAAAAACCCTGCAGGTAAGAATAGAAGTGTTCCATTACTCAGATGACAACTGGAAGCAACGCAAAGGACAAATTTTATTCTTTATTGTGCAATTTTCCCAAAACATAGCAAGGGAAAGAAAGGTTGTGAATGAATGATTTCATAACAAAATGTCCACATTGATAACAAAGTGAGAAATTGAGGTAGAATACTTGTTTTAATACAATTGGCAATTAAGGCAAAAAAGTCTTAAAATTGTTTTATTTTCTCAAATGCCATTGAATATAAAATCTGCCCCGAACCCATACGACATGACATTTTAAAATGCTATTTATTTTTAAAAGGTTTTGCTTGAAATGTGACCTTGATACATTAACGAATGTAATGTGGTGCAGTTTGATTACCACAGTTGAAACTTTCTCACATGAAAAATAATCATTTTGCATCAGTGTCAATGCATTACCTGTGAGTAATACTGTTTTAAACCACTGTAAGTGACTTTTGAAACATGTGCAGAACTATTTATCACTGATTTGGTAGTCAGTTTCTTACAATTATACAAAGAACATTCAAATGTTTTCAAGTCATGCCTATTAATGTTCTTGGACCCAAGATAGATAGCCCTCCTAATGGCCTAAATACCAGGGCAAATAAAGGAAACTTGGCATGGTGATTAATTCACCATGGGAATGTTGGCCAGATTTGGGGTTGGATCCTGCTTCTAGGATGATTTTTAAAATATTATGCAAAAATATTGGGGAAACCAAAGTTGTGCTGACTGTATTGAAGACAGTCAGGACTGCAGATGCTGGAAGTCAGAGTCAATAGATATGAAGCTGAAAGAGCACAGCAAGTCAGGCAGCACCCTAGGAGCAGGGAAGTCAACGTTTACGACCGAAATCCTGGACTCAGCCCTGACGAAGGATTTCAGCCCAAAACATTGACTTTCCAACTCCTCAGATGCCATCTGACCTGCTGTGCTCATCCAGCTTCATATTTATTGACTTTGTGGTGAGTGTAATTTGTACCTAGAACTCTGTGATTTTTTTGCACAGGTTAAGCCAATGTTGGATGAGGTACATCATGAAATTCAACACAAATGAATGGAAGTTCTACTGTATAATTTAAGATCCTTTTAGTAAGTATTCATTGACATATTTTATCTCATAAAGGGATTAACTAGCTATGATAATGTTATAATTGGCTCTGTTATCAGGGGGTATTATCAAGTTAATTGTCAAGATCATCCAGTGACTCCCACACGTTGGCAAGTGTTCAGTAGATTTTGTAAGAATCAGCAATCTGAGCATGTTTTCAATCGGTAAAGCTATGCAATGCTGAGCTAAACAAAACAAAACTGGTCAGCACAGAACCATCAAATGTTACAGCACCAAAATCAACCATTTCCCCCATCGTGCCTGCGAAAGCTCTTTCAAAGACTTAAACAATCAGATGCATTTCCTTGTTCTTCTCCCATTTAGCTCTATTACGTGCTGCTGTCATTAGCAACAGCTTCTGAGTAAATCATAATATTAATGCTTTCTGTTGGTTGAAGTTACTATAATACTACACAGTTTCTGGGAGTTTTATCATTCAGAACTGCACTCAGAAGGTCATTCAGAGCAGTAGAACTGTTTCTCGTTGACCTTTCAATTTTGTGGGGTGACATTTCAATAAAATTAGCAAAATAGAATTTATTGGGGGTCCTGAAAAACGTACCTGTTTCCAGTCTTTTGTTCTTTTTAATTTTATAAAGGGAATTATGCATTCACTTATTTTCTTTTGGTAGTTGTATTAGCAAAGGGATGAAACCACACTATTCCTTCTTTTAAAAAAGATGCACCTGCAAATTACATATGGTCACTGAGGGTTTTCTCTGCAGGTTAAGCTACATGTAACAAAACAGCAACTTTATTTGAAATCTTCCCCTGTGCTTTGTTGTAAGTGCTGGGTTTTGAATTCCATTTTTTTTATTCTGAGAAGCGATGTTTGTGATTTAGTATTATCACAATCATTTAATTAGTCACCAGTCATTCATTATGATTGTATCAGTAATCAACTTGGTAAAGGTATTAGGGTATCAGTTACTGGTGTTTTATCCTAGAGAAAAAGGGATTAAGAGGTTTAAAAATTTAAAAGGGTATAATGAGACCACAAAAAATAGGGGCAGACAAAGGCTATTTGACCCATTGATCTGTTCTACCATTCAATAAAATCATGGCTGATTTGATAATCCTCAACTCCACTTTCCTGCCTTTTCTTTGTAACCTTTGATTCCCCTACTGATTAAAAATCTGTCTAGCTCAGCTTTGAATATACTTAATAACTCAACCTCTACACAGCCCCAACAGTAAGGAATTCCATTGCTTCATTAGCCTCCAAAAGAAGAAATTGCTCATCTTTGTCTTAAATGGGAGACTCGTTAATATGCTCTTTGGTACTAGACTCTTGCACAATCAGAAACAACCTCTGCATTCACCCTATCAAGTCCTCTAAGAATCTTGCATGTTTCAATAACATATAGAAGTATATAAGATCATGAGAGGCATGAATAGGATGAATGCACTTAGTCCTTTTCCCAGAGTTAGGAATCAATGATTAAAGGGTATCAGCTTAAGATTAGAGGGGAAAGAATAAGGGAACCTGACGGGCAGTGTTTTTACATAGAAGATGGTATGTTTGTGGAATGAGCTGCCAGTGGAAGTGGTTAAGTCAGGTACATTAGCAACATTTAAAAGGCATTTGACAAATACATGAATAGGAAAGGTTAGGAAGGATATTGGCCAATTGCAGGGAAATGAGGTTAACCTTGAAGGACATTTTGGTCGGCATGTCCCACTGTGGGCCAAAGGGTCTGAGTCCATGCTGTAGGACCCTGTGAATCTATAACTTAACAATGGCATTTCTTTCACCTCTGTCTCTGGTTTTGAATTTGGAGAATAATTTCCAACCATCCAAAATTATTTTAGAACAGTTACAACATGTGCAATGTTTTAGGTTGTACAGGACCAAATCAAGATTTGATTAAAAAAACTACTATCCCAAATAGATTATATTTTAAAATAACAGAAATGGAAATTGCTGGAAAAGCTCAGCAGGTCTGGCGGCAACTGTGGAGAGAAATCAGAGTTAATGTTTCAGGTCAAGTGATTAGAAACTGAGGAACTCGGTTGGCCTTTCTTTCAACAGAAAAGTTCTGAGGAAGGGTCACTCGACAGGAACTGCTAATTCTGATTTCGCTCCACAGATGGTACCAGACCTGTTGAGTTTTTCCAGCAATTTCTGTTTTTGTTATTTTAAAATATATATTATATGAGATAATAGCTTTGTTTAAACAGACCTTGATTTCCTCATGTGCAAATTAAAACATTGCACATGTTGTAACTGTTCTAAAATAATTTTGGATGGTTAGTAATTATTTTGTCAATTCAAAACCTGAGACAGCAGTGAAAGAAATGCCATTGTTAAGTTCATACATGAAGCTTTCGTAATGTCACTACACAGAATAATCGGAAAGTACTTACAAAAGATTTCTCTTCAGTACTTCTGCAGTGTAAAGAATGACAGAGCATTAACCATGAAGGTTACATGTAATTTTCCCAGAAAAGTTAATGGTTTCACAGTTCTATATCTATAGATAATAGGACAAAATTACAAATTTGACAATCACGTAGAAACATTTACAGACTAACTGTACGTACATCATCACTGCGATTTATGGAAAGGGTTTATTTCCCAGACATTGAATCTGTGCTAGTACACAATAGCAGAGAAAACAAATATCAGTGTCACTGAGGTACTGTTGAAGGAGGTTTGGTGAGTTACTGCAGAGCATCTTGTGCTCTGGTGGACCTGCTGCCTCTGTGTGTTAGTGGTGGTGGGAGGAAAGGTGGTGAATTGGATGGCAATCAAATAGACTGCTTTCTCCTAGATGACATTGAGCTTCTTCGGTGTTGTTGGAGTTGCAGTCATAAAGGCAAGAGGACAATATCTTATCACATGCCTCACTTGTGCTTTTAGATGGTGTACAGGCTTTAAAAAGTAAGAAAGGGAGCGACTCTCCACAAGAATCATCAATTTCTGACCTGCTGTTGTAGTATTTATATGGCTAGACCAGTTCATTTTCTGCACAGTGGTAATCCCAGTATGTTGACAACGGGGACTCAGTGATGGTAATGTCACTGAATGTCAAGGGGAGATGTTTAGATTTTCCCTTGTTTGAGATGACCATGAGTGGTATGAATATTGCTTGCCACTTGTCAGACTAAACCTGAGTGTTATGCAGGTCTTGCTGCACATGGACACAAACTGCTTCAGGATGTGAGGAGTCACAAGTGATACTGAGCATCAGGGAACTTAAAACTCTTGACCTTATGACGGATGGAAGATCATTCATGAAGCAACTGAATATGATTGGGCCTAGGACACCACCTTGAGGAACCCTTGCAACGATGCCCTAGAACTGAGATGACAGACTTCCAACAATTTCAACATCTTTCCTTTGTGCAGCAGTTCAGGCAGCATCCGAGGAGCAGGAAAATCAACATTTCAGGCAAAAGTCCTTCATCAGGAATTCTTGATGAAAGGCTTTTGCCTGAAACATTGATTTTCCTGCTCCTTGGATGCTACCTGACTCTCCGAGCAATATTGTCTGTTCTCATCATTGTAAAAGCCCAAATTGAAATGGGTTTGGTAAGTAACTATCCAAGCTGCATCTGAGTTCAGTTTCAGATGCACAGAACTATTTTGTCAAGGTTTAAAAATCACACAACACCAGGCTATAGTTCAACAGGTTTATTTGAAAGTACAAGCTTTCAGAGCGCTGCTCCTTCATATGTAGCTAGTGGGGCAGGATCATAGGACACAGAATTTATAGCAAAAGTATCATACCATTGAGGTGATGTGTTGAATAAACTTAGATTGATGTTAAGTCTTTAATCACTTAGTATGGGAATACAGGTTTCGATATACTGGTAAAACTTTAGTTATCTCGGGACTATGAATTGAAACAAGTTCTAGGATTTTCATATTAGTCAATCGAGTTGAAGAGTGTGGTGCTGGAGAAGCACAGCCAGTCAGGCAGCATCTGCCGAGCAGGAGAGTCGATGTTTCGGGCTTAAGCTCTTCATCAGGAATGAGGCATCTGGACCAACGAGGCTGAGAGATAAATGGGAGCAGGGTGGGGCTGGGGTGAAGATAGCTGGGAATGACATAGGTAGATGAAGGTGGAGGTGAAAGTGATAGGTTGGAGAGGAGGGTGGAGCAGGTAGGCGGGAAGTAAGATGGACAGGTAGGACCGTTCAAGAGTTCACCAGTTTCCCCATTTCCCCTCCCCACATCTAATCCCAGTCTCAAACCACAACTCTGCACCACCCTCTTGAACTGTCCTACCTGTCCGTCTTCCTTCCCACCTATTCGCTTCACCCCCACTCTGACCTATCACTTTCACCTCCACCTTCAGTCTCCCTATCGCATTCCCAACTACCTAGCCCCCAGCCCCACCCCTCCTCCCATTTATCTCTCAGTGCCCTTGGCCCACAAGCCTCATTCCTGATGAAGGTGTTATGCCTGAAATGCCTATCGGATGCTGCATTACGTGCTGTGATTTTCTAGCACCATGCTCTTCAAATCTGATCTCCAGCATCTGCAGTCCTCACTTTCTCCTACATTAATCAATTGAAACCTGCAACCCCATTCTCAGTGATTAAAGACTTAACAGCAATCTAGGTTTGTTCAATACATCATATCAGTTGTATGACACATTGATCTTTTGCTATAAAATCTGTGTCCATGATCCTGCTGCTCTAGTAACCTGATGAAGGAGTAATGCTCTGAAAGCTAGTGCTTCCAAAGAAACCCGTTGGACTATAACCTGGTGTTGTGTGATTTTTAACTTTGTCCACGTCAGTCCAACATCGGTTCTTCCACATCTTGTCAAGAATTGACGGACTCCCTCTAAGAAATCACAATGTTGATTAGAAAGTGGATGGAAATGGTATATTCACCAGAGAATCAAATTCAGCGTCAATTAACCCATTTTCAAATTTATTTAAAACCTCTTAATCTGTTCCAGGCATATTGCGAATGTTTTCAGAGAATAGCAACATGATTGCGAAAGTGGTTTTAGTAAATTCAAGAAGGGAAACAGTAATCAAACTGACCAGAATAAGAGAGGGAAATGATAATCACAGCGAAGAATGCTGACCTTCACAAAGTGTCATTGGCCTGAAACATTGGACTGTGTGTCATGCCCCTGCTCTGAGTGTGCGTTTAGGAGGGGCATTGGTGAGGTGCACTCCTGAAATATGAGATATACCCAGCTAACCATCTTTCCACCTAACCCCAAGCTGCCACCCACAATCCTTTTGGGTGGGTTACTGAATGCCAAAGCCAACAGCCCACCAACCATATCCAGATAAATAAGCATGTGTCAACTGAGCTTGGTATCAAGACATTCAATGGGGATAATGCGCTGCCCTCACCACAAGATGTTTGGCGTGGGCGGGAGTAGGCAGTGTGTTTCTTGTGGATAGGTTGAAAAAGGGTGGGAAGGAATCAGGTACACACCATTCTGTGCCCTGTGCGCTATGCAGGCTCTTTATCCAGGATATGAAGCCAAGCCCACTTCTACCCTGAGGTATCACGTCTCTCACAAACCCTTCCCCTGCACACCACTATCATGTTCCTCTCTGACTGCCCTCCACCACGACATGGGCTGCAGGGTGAACCTCCTTCTGATGTGTCAGCTGCCCGATTGATTTTCCTTCTGGGGTGTGGGGTGAGAGGTCTGCATTCCGCCCTGTCATAGGTTTCTGCTCTTTTTCTCTCTCCTTCAATGCAATCAGAGCTTTCCTGATCTGAAATGCTCAAGAGTATCAGTTCTGGTGCTTTATTCTTTTCAGAATGCTAATCCAATTTTGACCCACAACAGATATAAATGTTAGCTGCATCTCATATGTGGTTCTGTCTCAATATTGTCATAGGAGTGTAAATAAATGTTGTGACTAATAAGGTATTTAATTGTTGGCAATAGTACAAGACCTTTTGATGATAAGTAGTCTTGTAATTTGGTGCATGTTGGAAATAACAATTTTGCAGTGATTTGAGTAAAAGATCCAAAATAGTAGCTTAGACACTATAATGTTGACTTTTTTGATGTTTTTAATAATACTTTCTAATAAACATTGCATTGAATAGTCACAAAAATACTATATCTGTCCGAATTTAGGACGTGCAATTTGGAACAGTGAAAATAAAGATTACATAGATGAAATTATCACTTCATTGCTCTTGCCACAAATTGTATTGGCACTCTTAAAAGTGCCATAGTATAAGATGAATTGAGAAACATAGGAAGTTGGCAGCAATAGGTCATTTGGTCCATCAAACTGCTCTGTCATTGTATATGATCACGGCTGATCGTAATTTAACATCATATTCACACTCTTTCCACATATCTCTCACAGCTTTAGTATATATAAACCTGTATTTATATGTGGGGACTTGGCCTTCTATGTTACAGAATTCCATAGGTTAACCAGCCTCCGAATCAGTAAAGTTCTCTAAATCCCAATCCTTGTATTGTGACATAAATTCAAAGGTCTTATTATCACGATCAATAAATCCTAACCTTTTTGTACGTGAGCTCACCTTTGTTGTAATAGAAAACAAACTGTTGTTTTCTATTTAAAAAGAACTTCTGTCTTAGCATTTATCAGAATGACTGGTGTTGTTAGTTACATTGTTTTATGTTTTTTTTTAGTTATCTCTGACCCAGTTATAAATGGACCATTCTTTAGCCAAGTGATTGTAGGAATGTGAGTAAATGATGTGACTAACTATCATGTGAATAATTAATAATGTACAAATGATAGAAAAATAAGAGAAGATTCAGGACCAAATTGAGTCACATACCTGTCATCCCTTTGACTACTTTAAAAATGTTCATCTTCACTGCATGTCTTTATCTTGCAACGTTCATAACAATTTGTGAGCTAATTCTTGGTCAAAAAGTGTGCTGGGAGAGCACAGCTGGTCTAGCAGCATCTGAGGAGCAGGAGAGTCAGCGTTTTGAGCATAAGCTCTTCATGCTAATTCTTGAGTTGGGTTGAGGCATTGGCAGCCCTGTTCAAAGAGGATCCAAGAACTAACTCGCTCTTGGAGGTAACAGGGCTATTTGTGATGAGTATGAAGGGCTGATTGTCTGACCCCACCCTCCCCCAATCACCACACCCCACCCCAGCCCCAATCACAACTAGGGATGGAGGGTTCCATGTTGCAACTTCTACAGCTCTTCCTCCATCATTAAAGCATGCTCACAATTTAAACTGGAAATGAGAATTGTTGGCATGTTTGTGACTGTTTAAATTTCTGTGTTTAGTATTCTAGAACTGTACCTCCACACACATCATCTATTGCATCCGCTGCACCCGATGTGGCCTCCTCTATATTGGGGAGACAGGCCGCTTACTTGCGGAACGCTTCAGAGAACACCTCCGGGCCGAGTGGACCAACCAACCCAATCACCCCGTGGCTCAACACTTTAACTCTCCCTCCCACTCCACCGAGGACATGCAGGTCCTTGGACTCCTCCACCGGCAGAACATAACAACACGACGGCTGGAGGAGGAGCGCCTCATCTTCCGCCTGGGAACCCTCCAACCACAAGGTATGAATTCAGATTTCTCCAGTTTCCTCATTTCCCCTCCCCTCACCTTGTCTCAGTCGGTTCCCTCAACTCAGCACCGCCCTCCTAACCTGCAATCCTCTTCCTGACCTCTCCGCCCCCACCCCAATCCGGCCTATCACCCTCACCTTGACCTCCTTCCACCTATCCCACCTCCATCGCCCCTTCCCCAAGTCCCTCCTCCCTACCTTTTATCTTAGCCTGCTTGGCTACTCTCTCTCATTCCTGATGAAGGGCTTATGCTCGAAACGTCGAATTCTCTATTCCTGAGATGCTGCCTGGCCTGCTGTGCTTTGACCAGCAACACATTTGCAGCTGTGATCTCCAGCATCTGCAGACCTCATTTTTTACTAGTTATTCTAATACATTAGTTCACCAAAATGAAATTCAAAGTGAAATGATAAAGTAGTGCTGGAGGTCTGTTGCCCGTTTCTGTGAGACATCAGTATATGCATAGATGAAGGTACTGCAGCAAGCTCAATAAAACTTAATTTATTAAGTATTTAAGTAAAAGATACATGTCTTTAAGTACTAAAGATATATCGATCACTGTCTTTCACTACCCTGTGTTCTGTAACCAGCACCAAACATTATTACCAGGAGAGTTTGGAGCTGGCTAGACTGAAACTCTTCTTGGTATCTTAACCATACCTGCTGACATATATTACCACCTCATAGTTAAAAATCACACAACACCAGGTTATAGTCCAACAGGTTTAATTGGAAGCACACTAGCTTTCGGAGCGACGCTCCTTCATCAGGTGATAGTACTGATTTGTCGCTAGTGTGCTTCCAATTAAACCTGTTGGACTATAACCTGGTGTTGTGTGATTTTTAACTTTGTACACCCCAGTCCAACACCGGCATCTCCAAATCATGACCACCTCATAGTTGTTAGTCTTGGAGCTACATATAGAATCAGGGGTTTCCTGGGCTATTTTTTATACAGCTCAGACCTGCCAAGTTCGCATTCTGATTTGTTTGAAATTGCTTGTGAAACTTGTCCAGTTCCAAATGGGTTTTAACTTAGATGGCTAGCAATTGTCACATTCCTTTGGTTTCTGTAAATGTTGATGGTTTCAATCGTAAATTAGCCCCTGATTGGTTTTCGCTGCAGCTGGAATGTCAGTCTGTTAATTCTTCCTAACCTGCAGCTGGAACTTGGGTGCAATAACCTATTTATCTCAGAGAACCGCTTTCTACAATGTCTTCTGTCTGGCTTACAGCTAACTTGTTCCAGTCCATCGGGTGGAAGGATTTATTGGAATATTTGAATGATGTTATCAAGTTCTATGCATTCTTACCTGAGATATGAAGAAGGATGAAGTTGAAATATATTTTATTTCAGGACATTGAGCGATAAGGAAAATGATATAATTTTGTAATAATTGATATTGTATTGGAGGTTATAGGATTATAATTTCATTGTGTATAATAAAAAACATTTATTTGCCTTGCAAGAGATCTCTGCTTAGATTTGTTTTAAGGCTCACTATTTTTTACATGTTACAAAACAAATGTACCACTGGATCCATTCAAAGCCACTGACAAGACTGAGGTCCCATGCAAATGCACAATTTGTTGCTTAAATGTAAGGAGTTCGGTGTGGGGCAGGGAGCAGGGAAAGAAAGGAAAGGGATAGGGAGGCAAAAGTAACATATCACCATGATGAATGGAAACAGTGTTTTAATGGGCAGAGTGATTTGGAAAACTTCAGATTTGGTCCATAAATTTACTGAAAGGATAATAACCAAATGCAAGGCCCCATAACTATCCATCCATTATTATGATCCATGGTCCATGTTAAGCTATTTTCCCTCATAGTAAGGATGAGAAAGAGATGGCCAACTTCTCTCTTGTGATGAGATTGAGATTGTTAGGTAAGTTGATATTGAAAGAAGGCACTATTTCTTAGAACCTCTACACAGTGGAAGCAGGCCATTTGGCCCATCAAGTCCACACCAACCCTGTGAAGACCATTCCACCCAGATTCACCTTCCTATCCTATCCCAGTGACCTTGCATTCCCCACAGCTAATTCACCTACCCTGCGTACTATGGGCAATTTAGCAAGACCAATCGACAAACTTGATGAATGTGAGGACTGCAGGTGCTGGAGATAAGAGTCGCGAGTGTGGTGCTGCAAAAGCACAGCAGGTCTGGCTGCATCTGAGAAGCAGGAGAATTGACATTTCAGGCAAAAGCCCTTAATCAGGAATGAGGCTCAGGGGTGGAGAGATAAATTGGAGGGGGGTGGAGATGTGAGAAGGTAGCTGAGAGTGTGATAGGTGAATGGAGGTGTGGGTAAATGTGTTAGATCGACGGGGAGGGTGTAGCGGATAGGTGGGAAGGAAGATGGACTGATAGGCAGGTCATGAGGGCGGTGCTGTAGAGGGGAGACAGGACGCCTACTGGCAGAGCACTTCAGAGAACATCTCCGTGACACCCGCACCAACCAACCCCACCACCCCGTGGCTGAACACTTCAACTCCCCCTCCCACTCCACCAAGAGCATGCAAGTCCTGGGCCGCCTTCATCGCCACTCCCTGACCACCCGATGCCTGGAGGAAGAACATCTCATCTTCCACCTCAGGACCCTCCAACCCCGTGGCATCAATGTGGATTTCACCAGTTTCCTCATTTCCCCTCCCCCCAACTTATCCCAGGTCCAACCTTCCAGCTCAGTTCTGCCCTCATGACCTGTCCATCTTCCTTCCCATCTAACCACTCTACCCTATCACATTTATCCCCACCTCCATCTCCCTATCACACTCTCAGCTACCTTCCCTCCAGCCCCACCCCACTCTCCTATTTATTTCTCCACCCCTGAGGCTCCTAGCCTCATTCCTGATGAAGGGCTTTTAAAAGCCCAAAACGTCGATTTTCCTGCTCCTCAGATGCTGCCTGACTTGTTGTGCTTTTTCAGCACCACACAATCGACCAACTTGTACAACTTTAGACTGTGTGAGGAAACCAGAGTACCTGGAAGAAACTCATGTAGACACGGGGAGAATGTACAAACTTCACATAGATTGTTGCTTGAAGGTGGAATCGACCCTGGGTCCCTGGCACTGTGAGGCAGCAGTCCTAATTACTCAGCCACTATGCTACCCATGAATATATCTAACATGCTGCAGTTAAGTAGCACCCAAAATGCATTGTCAAGAGCTTAACATTTAATAAAGTAATGCTGATAGGGAGTTAACTGTTTTCCCCCTACCCCCCACAATTGATTTATGAGAGGCTATCTATTTTCTTTTAAACGAGAAGTGTTCAAATATGTAATTAACTTTTCATGCCTTAATTTGTTGTGGATGATCCAAAGCACAATGGTGGAATTCTAATGAAATTTGCATTGTTAGTTTAACACGAATGATGCTTGGACTTGGATAGGCATGCACTGAGTTTCTCATTCAGTAGAACGTTAGAATGGGTGAAAAGCAGTGGCGTAGTAATTGAGAAAGCTTTTGCAAAATTCCACGGCACCGGAATCCCCTATTTTAGACATGCTACTGAAAGCTGAAGGATCTAATCATTAGCTGTTCTTTGACATTTGCTAGTGAGACTGAATCTATTCTAAGCTAGAAGGAACAGTGAACCTGCTGCGGGATCTAATAGAAAATAATACGCCAAGGGAGGAAAAAAAAGCATTTGTTAAATTGGCTGGTATATTGGCTTCATTTGGACAGCTATGTTCATCATCGGGGCTCTCAAGCATTCAGTATTAACAATGTTGGCAGATTCATGCGTGCCCTCTGAAACATTTAGAAAGAAGCAGTCAATGTGATTAGGAAATCAATGCATTTGTTGGCACAGTTGATTGTTCTAGGAGACAGGAAGGCCTGTTGGTGGACTTAAGCCCTGTCAATCTGACAAAATAAAAATAAATTCTCTAACTTGAATAAAAACATGATGGGAAAATATTCAGCAAGTAAACAAGAACATATGTTAGAATAAAGGACATTGTAGAAAACTACTGAGCAAGTCCTTTCTCATTTTTGTGCAGGTGAATCAAAAGGAAAAAATCTATTTTTGTCCTGACAATATCACACACACACATTTGAATTGTGTACATTGATGTAATTTATCATTTATAGGCAGACTTAAAAGGTTTCTCAATCATGCATTCACAAAGTCATCATTCTTTCAAAACCAATGCTTGCAAATTCCTGAAATAGGCTCACAAGCATGGGCTATGGGAAAAGGTAAACTGTTGGATTTTCCAAGTAGAGAATACAGTTATGTGTGTTGCATACCTTATGGTATTACCTTTACTTTGGACATCAATATTCCCTGCTCAACTCACAGCTGAAATGCTTTTTTGATATGACAATTTTTTGAATTTGTTATCATTTTTGGAAGTTTGACAGTTTGTTTTATTTTTCAGTTTGTGGTTACGCTGAAGTTAGTTCTTGAAGTGCAGTTGGCTTTATATAGGCCTCATGAGATAATTGGCCAGATTTCCCTCCTGGATGTACCGCTTAACTTCACTGTCAAACACAAATGGGTGTCATTTAATGAGAGGGATAATTACTTTATTCTTTCACTGGATGCAGCCATCTCTGGAAATGCCTACATTTACTGTCTGTCCATAATTGCCCTTGAAGGGTTTATTGGGTCATTTCACAGGACAGTTAAGAGTCAATGCTAGTGTTGTGGATCTGGAGCCAGACATTGGTCAGACCAGATGGGGACAGCAGATTTCCTTCCCTAAAGAAAATGAGTGAACAAGACAGCGTTTTGAATTAATCTATATTAATTGCCAGGGTCACCATTATTTGTCAAGCTGTATATAACCAATTTATTAATTTAATTTGCAATCTACCAGATGGGGTTTGGGGAATTAAACCCTTCTCAGCTGAACATTAGCCAACTGGGCTTCTGGATTACTCGTCCTATAGCAGTGGTAGTGTGCTTCTGTCTCCCTTCATGTGGTTCAACGTGAGCCGCCTCAAATTCCAATTCCAAATAGTAATCCTTTAGAATGGAATCTTGCTGAAGAAGTTATGAATGTGGTCAGCAATCATGGTTGCTGATCTATTGGCACTTATCATACCAGCTTACGTGTAATACCTGTTGGACTGTGCCACTAAACACCTGTCAGGTATAAGAAGTGTTTGGTCAACCAATGGTTTATATCTGACAATAACTTAACAGTTGCTCCCATGTCTAACTTTAAAAAAAAAGTGTGTTGAGGAATGTTGTGGTGCAGTTGTACTGTCCCTATCTCTGGACTTGGAGATGTCAGTTCAATTCACACCACAGAGGTGGGTGATGGTATTTCTGGACAGGTTGATTAGAACATTTTTTTAAAACTGAGAGCTGCCCAATGACAAAAAAAAGTCAGCATGCCAAACTATATAATCTGGGGGGCCTATTTTACTGAGGTAAACTATTGGGTTTATCTTCTTCTGAAGACTTTTCCAACTCTTTGCCTCTTTGTGTTGATAAAACTTCAGTCTTTTGCTTCTCTATGACTGTATCCTGCTTTGCACATTTTCTGAAAGTGACTACTTCATGCATACACGTGTTTAGTTTGACAAAGCTGTGTGCTGTTTACATTTGTTATGTTTCTTTGCTTCAGAACATTGACAAGGACTTTTATATGTGTGTCTGTTTTACCTACTGCATTGACTTATTTGGTGTGTCTTTTGTGGTTTTATGTATTCTAAATGAATAGATTCTGCAAGTCTGCTGTAACAAGTCTTGTCTCCTCTTAGGACTAACCCATTTTGTTTCCAGATGTCTGTTTTATTAGGCTTTTGAATAGCTTTCTCTTGTGTTAAATCGTCTTTGCACTCTCATAAATCTGACAAAGGCTCATCAGTGATGACTGCATCAATACAGTCTCTGATGAATTCTGACTTTAAGTCACCATAGTTTCATCTCTCCATCAACCTGTAAAGATCATTAATGATATTATCTATTTATTCACTTGAATACTGCATTCTTTTGTTAAATCTTGCCCTTTGAAGAACTTTTTTTAGCTCTGTGGTTGAAATAATTATCAAAGGATTTCAACGCCTCAATGAATTTTATTTGTGCTTCATCCACCTCTTGGGAAGCAATACCATCATTTGCTATTCTCTCAGTTGTGTAAGTATATGCAGCTTCTGTCTTATGATTAACTTATATATTTGGAAGATATTCTATACCTCAAGAATTATTTTCTCTAGGATGTCCAATCTTATTTTCCATTTTTTAAATTAAACCTTCTTGGCAATGTTCTTTCTGATGCCATAGCTTCATAATGTAAATAAGAAATGGTCTTATTTAAAGATGTGTAATCAACAGTTCTCTAGTGCTTTGCTGCTGAATGTGAATGTTTTCCTATGTTTTGTACCTATACTGCTGATTTTCCCACATTATCTGGCTATTATGGATATTTTCTTCATGTTTCCTGAAAAATGATCTGTGTTAGACTAGAAGCTTTTTTAAATTGTCCAATGCTTATCTGCCTTCAGTGGCTTGGTCAAGGCTTTTCCTGGCTTTCTGCTCCTGAAATATATGAGTTTTCTCTCATGGCCCACTTAGTTTCAGTTTCAAACCCATGTGTCGTTTTATGCACTGTGGTGGTGTAACACTATCTTAAGTTATGGCCCTTTCGGCCTTAATGAACGCAGTTTAAAGTTTGCCAATTGGTACAAAGACCTTTTTGGCTTTGCCTTATACAGTTCTTGATTTCTGGCAGGCTCACCAACTCAGCTGCCTCATGATGCAGCTTATAACTCCAACTTTGAACTGTGGACTTCTTCTTTTCCTGTGGGTCTTCTATCAGGTCTGAAATCTGTGTCATTCCCTGAAGTATTCTCCTGTGTTGAATGTCACCAGGATGTCTGTGGGATTTTCTGTTGAGAACAATCAGATTTATCTGTTTGTCTTGAAGGCTTCAGGGTAAGCAGGATGTTGTTTTTTTCTGAAGCTGTGAACACTAATGTAGAATTAGATTTTATTTTTATTAGAATTGGATTTTATTGTCACACGTATTCATATAAAAGAATGCGTGAGTGCTGTGAAAAATGTACAAAGTCGCCATTCTCTGGCATCATCTTGGTTACAAAACCAGAATAAAAAGAGACAACAGAAAAAATAGAAAAGAGCCCAAAGGTACATCCAGATCTTAACGTCCAAAGTCTTATCTTCACAAATTTCTTTCAGTTGGCACCACTTCAGAGTCATGCACATCATCACTGTTCTCTATGTTGTGAGGACAAATATAAACCGTTATGGCTTGAAATAGGAGAACTCATTTTTTTAAATTCGATTTGATTCCCTACAATGTGGAAACAGGCTCTTCGGCCCAACCAGTCCACACCAAGCCTCCAAAGAGTAACCCACCCAGTCCCATTTCTCTCTGACTAATGCACCTAACACTATGGGCAATATAGCTTAGCCAATCCACCTGACCTGCACATCTTTGGACTGTGGGAGGAAACCCATGCAGACACTGGGAGAATGTGCAAACTCCACACAGACAGTGGCCCAAGGCTGATATCGAACCTGGGATCCTGTTGCTGTGAGGCAGCAGTGCTAACTACTGAGCCACCCTTTTAACAGATAATTCCCCAAGAAACAAACCCACATTTCTTTGTTTTGAACTTGCATACACCAGTGCTTAACATGGCATTTCAACATGCTGCAATAGCACAATTGATCTACAGAAATGGCAGCGGTGGGTTTTGAACCCACACCTCCTTAGAGGCTGGAACCAGCACCTTAGCTGCTCAGCCACACTACCAGTATCATGGAATGGAGGGAGTGAGTCTAGGACAAGATATCATAGTGTCAGGATATAAGATAGGCCACTTTAGATTGGTACAAGGAGAACTTCATTCAGATCTAACGGAAGAATCCTGTATCACATAAGACCACGTCACTGAATATACAAATAGATTTCTAAACACTGGAGTTGTCAAGGCTGTGTGGAAACAGCGTGACTATGACATTGAAGTAGAGAATCAGCCATGATCATATTGAATGGCAGAGCAGATTCGATGGACTGAATAACCTATACCTGCCGATTTCCTATGTTTCTACGTTTTCTGGACCGTAGACTATGATGTTTTTAAGGATGGCTATATAATTTCTGGTAAGAGCAGTGGAGTGATATTTTCATCTATGTAATCCTCATTTTCACTGTTCCAAATTGCATGGTTGTAGACCAGGACAGGTACACTATTAATATAATTATTCAATGCATATATAAGTATTTTTAATTACTTCTGTTATTGCACTTGGAATGATTGCTGGTCATGCCGAGCCTTGGGATTGGGATTTGAATCTTGAGATTAAACATTTGTTGTACTGAAAAGAGCACTCCTGAATCTGCAGGAGATCAAGGAAGCAAAACTTTTATTTGAGTGTATGCAAGTCAGCAGGTTTCATATGCCTGTGAGCCTTACTCACAGAGTTAGTAGCACATACATCTGATGCTCAGCTTTCTGTACATTGTAACAAAGTTTCACAATTTCATGACCCATTGGCTTAGTAATGTCCAGAGGGCAGGACATGAGAGGGATCCTAAATAATTTTTATTTTTTAAAAAAGCTACATTATTTTGTTGAAATTCTTTCATTTTGTAATGTCTTTTGCTAGACTGTAAATAGCTGCTATCAAATGCAGAATGGACAAGGTGACCACTTCAAGAAATTGCTGGCAATAGCCAGGACTAAGGCAAACATATCAGTTCTTGAAATGCAACGTGTCTTGTGAACACTCCAGTCAAATGAACAAAGTGACATAATAGAAGATTGGCTGGTTATCAGAATGTAAAGTCGTTGTAAATGGCTCTATTTCAACTTGCCAAGATGTAATAAGTGGTGTGCCACAAGAATTAGTGTTCAGACCTCCACTGTTTACAATTTATATGAATAACCTAGATGAAGGGACAATAGATATGGTTGCCAAATTTGCTGATGACAAACATCGGTAGGAAAGTGGCGAACAGGCCACAAAGAAGTTACAAAGATATGTTGATAGGTTAAGTGAGTTGGAAAATGATTTGGCAACTGGAATATCATGTAGGATGATGCGAAGTTGTTCACTTTGGCAGGAACAATAAAAATAGTGAGAGATGGCAGAGCTCTGAGATGCAGAGAGAACTGAATGTCCTCAAGCATGAATCACAAAAGGATAATATGCAGGTATAGTGAGTAATTAGAAAAGCTAATAGAGCATTACCATTTGTCACAAGGGGGGGATTGAATATAAAAGTAGGAATAGTTACAATTCATTCATACAGGGCACTGCTAAGATTGATTCATATTGGTCACCTTGTTTAAGGAAGGATGTAAATGAATTACCGGCAATTCAGAAGATTTTACTAGGCTAGGCAGGTGACAGGGAGGGCCGAAGAGGCCTATGCCCTAGTGACACCAGCAATGTCTGTTAGTTATGAGCAGAGCCAAGCTACAATCCTCAGTGCACATGAATTAGTTCCAGAGGCAATTCAGGAGTGTTCATGCAGAGCGATCTGGAATTCAAAAGGCAAAGGCAAATTGCTTTCAACCTGCGGGACTATTCAGTAAAAATGCTGTGCACTTCTGATGAATTATGGGAGATAAGATTTTCTATCTCCTCACGTGAGAACGCACTTTGAGGAGCAGACAGTCCCACACAACTGCGATCGCTGCCAGAAGCTAAGAGCTCACCGATAAACTCAGCAGCTCAGGTGAATATTTTCAGAGCCATCCCTGACATCACTGGGATGACAGGAGGGGAGAACGGAGTAGAAAGGAACGATACCCAGAAGGGGAGTACAAGTGGATGTTGGCAGTGACCACCTCATATGTGGAAGGAAAACACCCAGGGTGTGGTCTCTTCCCTCTGTTAATACAATAGATTACTCCAGGCTGAATGCTAAAGTTGAAAAGGGAAGTAGCTAAGAATGGTGTACAACCCGCAGGGATCTTGCAGCAGAATCTAGTAACTTAGGAGAGTTGGCCCATTGTCTGGTCCGCCCAGCAATGCTCTTTGAAAGCTACAGGTGTTTCATCCTCCCAGATCCAGTGACTCCACATCCCTCTCCAAAAATGAGAATGTCTATTGCCTTGCTCAGAAACATAAGGTCTATTCAACCCTTAATGTCAAGAAGGTTTCTAAAGCATTCTCCCCAGTCTGGTTTGAAAGTCAAGGCCTAGATCAGAGAAATGGGTGGATTATGCATGTCTGTTCCCCTCCACGAGGTTAATCTACAGAGTGATGTAGTTACATATTCCATAATAGTCGTTCCATAATGCACTTTGGTAAGGAAGATAGATGCACTGACTATTTTCTAAATGGGGAGAAAATTCAGAAGTCTGAAGTGCAAAAAGGTTTTGGGAGTTCTAGTCCAGGATCCTCTCAAGGTAAACTTGCGGTTTGAGTCAGTAGTTAGGAAGGCAAATGCAATGTTGGCATTTATTTTGAGAGGACTTGAATATAAAAACAGATATTTACTTCTGAGGCTCTCTTCAGCTCACATTTGGAGTATCTCAGGAAGGATGTTCTAACCCTGGAGTGGGTTCAGAGGAGGTTCAAGAGAACAGTCCTAGGAATGAAAAGCTTAACATATGAGGAACGTTTGAGGACTCTGGCTCTATACTCGATGGAGTTTAGAAGGATGAGGGGGGATCTAATTGAAACTTAGAGAATACTGAATGGCCTGGACAGAATGGATGTTGGGAAGATACTTCCATTGATAGGAGAGATTAGGACCCAAGGACCTTAATCTTAATGACAAGGGAAGACCTTTTAGAATGGAGATAGGGAGAAACTTCTTCAGCTAGAGAGTGGTGAAACTATGGAATTCACTGCCACAGAAGTCTGTGGAGACCAGGTCATTGAGTATATTTAAGACAGAGATAGATAGGTTCTTGATTGTCAAGCAGATAAATGGTTACGGGGAGAAAGTGGAAGAATGGGGATGAGAAACTAATCAGCCATTATTGAATGGCAAAGCACTCTCAATGGGCTGAATGGCCTAATTTTTGTTCCTATATCTTATGGTCTTATGTCTGAGTATCAATTGCACCTGAGCTGCCAGTAGCAAAGATAGTTTCTACTTGAAATGGCCTGACCGTTAATTAAGTTGAGTAACTCCAACAGGCCTAGGTCAGACAAGCACCACAAGTGAGACTGAGTCTCACAGAAATTGAGGAAGGCCAAGCTAGAGCTCGCCAAAATAAATGGGGTCAATAAGGAACCCCTCAGGAAATAAACAGGGTGAAAAGGGACCTATTGAACAAAAGGGTTTCCTCTTGCCTTTCAGAGAAAGAAAGGGGTGCCGCTTCATCAAGGTTCTGCAAAGCTGCAGGAAGTGAGCAAGGTTGAGTGGCCACTGCAGGAGATAATGGAATCCAGAAGGGTTATAATAACCCAGATTAAATCCCAAGAAATCCAGAGGGCTGAATTCAGACCAAAAAGAGTCCAAGAATCATAAGGCAGACAGGGCAATGGAGCAGAAGTTGCAGAGCTTGAAGGAGACATAGCAGAACGTGTGGGGATCAGCACTGTCTTTATCCACAGAGTTAACGGAAGACTCAGGAATTTCCCAAAAGAGACAGCTACATGTGGATAGAAGAAACCTACATCCTTGCTGGCCAACTGGGAAGGCAGGCTAAGCAGAACTTTCTCCCTCCTAGACCAGATAATAGTGAGAGAAATGCCTCACCCAGTTGATTAGCAGCAGTGCAGAACAATAGGGGCCTGACAGCCATGTGAGGGCTGTTGCGTTCCAACAAATATGGGACCAGATGTCAACTAACCATTGTCGAAAGCCTCAGAACTGGAAAAGGCAACTCTCTTGAGGTTTGATCAGCTTAACAAACAATGGTCAAAAAAATAGGATTCAGAAATGGCAGCACCACTCAGTGGAGTTATTTGCTTCTGACTGTTATGAACTAAACCCATTCTAATATACCGTATACGTAAGTTTTGAGTCTGTACATGAGATGTTGAAAAATTTCCTGTAGCCTCATAGCAGGAAAACTGCCGGATAATATTGCAGAATGCACCTCATAAATCTAATGTACCTTTTGGACCAACATCAGAATTCCAATATATCTTCAGATTCTATGTTGTAAAATCAATACCATTCTTTGTCTTGTGTCACCTACTTTCATCTTCAGGAAAACAGAGAAGTATGAACCGAAAATTGCCAAAAGGAAACACAGCTATCTGTAAACCAATGGATGTTTTCTCAGAGAATTTAAGACACCAATCCAGTTTTGGATTTTAAAACAAAATACTATTGAAAACTTGTCTTCCCTAATTTAGTTTATGACCCCCACTAAATCAACTGATTTGTGGAATGCCATATAATTGAAATAAGAGTTATCTAGTTTGAATTGGCTCTGGATTGAAGTCAAATGTTGAGTGAAAACTGCAGTGTCAAAAACACTGCAGGAAGTTCTCTTCAATTCAGTGATGTTGCACTTGTCATTAGTTTCTGTCTGGGAGCTGCAGCATTACAAACTGGATGTTTCAGCTGAGTCGTATTTAGATTTTAATAAACTAATATTCCAACTTGCATTGACCTTCATCCTCAAAAGCAGCTACATTTTCTTACTTAAGTATTTCATTATAACCATGCCATTTTGTCATTCAGACATAGAAGCAATATTTGAAGGGCTGAACAATAACTAACAAGACAAAAGAAATAATCAGCCACCGCTTCCCAGCAGGATTTTGAAATACAACTATAAATATCGAGTTTAAGTGTCTTCTTATGATGCCATTTCCCAACATTCTTTTGAAGGCTATTGATTGCAATTGTCAGCCACAATATCACAAAGACAGCAATGAGATGGATGACCATTTATTATTTTAATTGGTGACTTTTGCTAAATAAGAGGTACGGGCAGGCCATCTAACAAACCACTTGGCCTTCTTCCATTTCTCATGCCATCTTTTCTGCTAGATTAACATCCTGAATGAAGCAAAGCAGGTTTGAAACCTATCTAACAATTCAGTACTTTCTCAGCAACGCAACACTCAGTCTGACTGAAGATTTGAAGGGATAGTCTGAAAAACATGATGGAAAACACTTTGACATGTATGCATTTAAGAACCTGGTTTGTAGTATTTGATCTCAAACTATGTTTAGTGTGAATGGGGAAAATGACAAGCCCTGATCTTCTTTTGTTGATTCTTCTGTTTTCTGAGAGAATCAAAGTGGATTACAATTACATTTCAGTGTTATTTTTGCTTAACCGAGACGCTTTGTCACCACACAAGACATGATAACATCTTCTTAACATTTGTGCTTAGTTACACATAAGGTAATCCCATTCTTCCTTTTCAAAATAACTAGCAGAGCAGGTTGTGACAAGCTTAATCCTTTTTAACACTTGGAGAAGTTGCTAACCTAATTAATCACAATCTGTGAAGGTAATAAGCCTGATACAATATGGAGGTTAACATGCCATTGTATATGGATGCTGAAAATGTGTTGCTGGTTAAAGCACAGCAGGTCAGGCAGCATCCAAGGAACAGGAAATTCGATGTTTCGGGCAAAAGCCCTTCATCAGGAATGAGGAAAATGTGTCCAGCAGGCTAAGATAAAAGGTAGGGAGGAGGGACTTGGGGGAGGGGCGATGGAGATGTGATAGGTGGAAGGAGGTCAAGGTGAGGGTGATAGGCCGGAGTGGGGTGGGGGCGGAGAGGTCAGGAAGAAAATTGCAGGTTAGGAGGGCGGTGCTGAGTTCAAAGGAATCGACTGAGACAAGGTGAGGGGAGGGGAAATGAGGAAACTGGAGAAATCTGAGTTCATCCCTTGTGGTTGGAGGGTTCCCAGGCGGAAGATGAGGCGCTCTTCCTCCAACCGTCGTGTTGTTATGTTCTGGCGATGGAGGAATCCAAGGACCTGCATGTCCTTGGTGGAGTGGGAGGGAGAGTTAAAGTGTTGAGCCACGGGGTGGTTGGTGGTTGGTCCGGGCATCCCAGAGGTATTCCCTGAAGCATTCTGCAAGTAGGCGGCCCGTCTCCCCAATATAGAAGAGGCCACATCGGGTGCAGTGGATGCAATAGATGATGTGTGTGGAGGTGCAGGTGAATTTGTGGCGGATATAGAAGGATCCCTTGGGGCCTTGGAGGTAAGGGAGGAGGTGTGGGCGCAAGTTTTGCATTTCCTGCGGTTGCAGGGGAAGGTGCCGGGGGTGGAGGTTGGGTTGGTGGGGGGTGTGGACCTGACGAGGGAGTCACGAAGGGAGTGGTCTTTGCAGAACGCTGATAGGGGAGGGGAGGGAAATATATCCCTGGTGGTGTGGTCCGTTTGGAGGTGGCGGAAATGACGCCAGATGATACGCTGTATATGGAGGTTGGTTGGGTGATAGGTGAGAACTAGTGGGGTTCTGTCCTGGTGGCGGTTGGGGGGGGCGGGGCTCAAGGGCGGAGGAGCGGGAAGTGGAGGAGATGCGGTGGAGGGCATCATCGATCACGTCTGGGGGGAATAAATGCTGTATAAATGCTGTGGAACATTTTTCATTTCTGTGGCTGCACCCAGCCCCAGCAACCATTCCAAACTCTGATTCTAACAACTTGACCTTCAGCCATCCCTGTTCAAGGCTCTAGAATAGTCTTCACAAATCTCTCCACCACAATTTATTAAATGAAGATGCTCCTTTTCCATCAAGGTTTGGTTCAACGAAGAGTGTAAGAAAGCATGCCTGGAGCAGCACCCGACATACCTAAAACTGAAGTGTCAACTCAGTGAAGCTACAAGTCGGGATTACTTGTGTGGCAAACAGCGTAAGCAGCAAGTTATAGACAAGAGGCTAAAAATGGACCTTAGAGAAGATGTTTGCAGGAGACCTAAATAATAGTAAAATCCAGTCCAACATTTTGGTTGAAGGTGTTAAACTGGTATGGATTGAGCCTTGAGAAGACAGCATGACTGTAAATCACAGAGGAGGTAACTGGCCATAGCAACTGACCATACCAGCCAAGTCCACAGACTCAGAGCCAGGAATTTAGATACTCCCATTGCTTCAGTGGACAGCAATTATTTCAAAGCTCTCTTCTATTCCTTGTTATTCCCGTGGCAAAGTTATTCATGTCCGTTAGCATGCGAGAGTTGAGGAAAGAGTAATGCTGCAGGTGATGGTATTCCTGATCTCAGTCATGCACTAGATCAAGGTTGTAGAAGAGTGAAAGCTAGCTCAGAAGTTTGGAAATCTTCAAATGCTCCAATGATGGATCTCGGAAGAAAAATTCATGTTGTCGATCAGAAAGATCAAACATTATACTCAGAAAGAGAGGAAGAAAAAGCAGTTTGAACATTGAGAGTAAATGGATTGAAGATATAATTCTAGCGCTCTCTGTAGAACTGAAATGATGGCCAGAGCTTCGCAACTTACTTTATTATGAACACAGCAGCAGCATTTGTTACGTCAGAATTGAACAAATCCTGTACACTTGTACACGAAATCCCCAACTCACATTCCCTTGTTTGAGACTGTCTTCTCTCAGAGGGATCTGTCAAAGCTGGGTCATTAAGTACATTCAAGGCTGAGGTAGATTTTTATTCAGTAAGGAATCGGGATATGGGGAAAACAGGAAAGTAGAGTTGAAGATTGCCAGATCAGCCATAACTTGATTGAATGACGGGATCAGATTTCTTTGGTTGAAAGACCTGTTTTTGTTCCTACATTTTATGGTGTTTTCACATCGGCTGAGATGATTGCTTTCTGATAACCACACCACCTTCCTTTGTGCCATGTGTGATCCTAACCATTTGAGAGTTATTCCCCTCAATTCCCATCGACTTTAGTTCCAACTGCTTGACATCCCAGTCAGTCAAATGCTGCCTAGATGTCAAGTGCAGTTACTCTCACTTCATCATTAATACTCGTTTCTTTCGTTCATTGGAACAACCTGTAATGAGGTCAAAAGCCAAAAGGTCCTACAGAAACTAAGCAAGCGATTGAGACTCTAGTGGTACAGCAGTGGTGTCTCGATTCCTGAAGTAGGAATCCTAAGTTCAAGCCCCACTTATACCAATTGATGTATAATTAAGGGTGACACAATGGCTCAGTGATTAGCACTGCTGCCTCACAGCATCAGGGACGCAGGTTTGATTCTAGCCTCGGGTGACTGTCTGTGTGGAGTTTGCATGTTCTCCCTGTGTCTGGGTGGGTTTCCTCCAGGTTCTCCAGTTTCTTCCCCTAGATGTACAGGATAGGTGGATTGGCTGTGCTAAATTTCCCATATTGGGAAATGCAGGTTTATGGCATGGGGAGGGCTGGGTGTGGGTCTGAGTCTGAGTGTGATGCTCTTCAAAGGGCTGTTATGGACTTGATGGGTTAAATGGCCTGCTTCCACACTGTAAGGATTCTAATTTTCTTTAAATTGAGTTTGTTTCTCAGGCCAAATGCTTCTCTTCAATTTACCTTTATTTTAATTAACCTATTTTTCTAATCAACCTGTTATTACACACATCTGGAGGAGGTGGTACTTGAACCCGGCCCTCTTTAATTCAGGGGTAGGGACACTACCACTGAACCACAAGAGGGCCTCCACTATTAGGAGCCTTTGATGTGTCAATACAACCACTTCCATCACTTTGCTAATGATACAGAGAAGAAGGCAGTGAGTGGCTAAATTGAATTGCCCTGCAGTATACTTAAGCGGGAAATCAGGAGGGCAAAAAGGGGACATGAGAGAGCTTTGGCAAATAGAGTTAAGGAGAATCCAAAGGGATTCTACAAAGCATTGATGACAAAAGGGTAACTTGAGAGAGAATAGGGCCCCTTAAAGATCAGATATGTGTGGAACTGCAAGTGATGGGGGAGATACTAAATGAGTACTTTTCATCAGTAATTACTTTGGAGAAGGAAACGGAAGATAAAGAATGTGGGGAAATAAATAGCAACATCTTGAAAAATGTCCATATTACAGAGGAGGAGATGCCGGACATCTTAAAATGCATAAGAGTGGATAAATCCCTGCGACCTGATCAGGTGTACCCTAGAACTCTGTGGGAAGCTAGAGAAGTGATTGCTGGGCCCCTTGCTGAGATATTTGTATAATCAATAGTCACAGGTGAGGTGCCAGAAGACTGGAGGTTGGCTAACGTGGTGCCCGTATTTAAGAAAGGTGATAAGGAAAAGCCAGGGAACTATAGACCAGTGAGCCTGATATCGATGGTGGGCAAGTTATTGGAGGGAATCCTGAGGGACAGGATTTACATGTATTTGGAAAGGCAAGGACTGATTAGGGATAGTCAACATGGCTTTGTGGGTGGGAAATCATGTCTCACTAACTTGAGTTTTTTCAATTATCAGCCTGTATCCATGATTTAGAAGTGGAAGAATTGCATGTTTTAATCTGATCTATTAGTTATTAATTTCAGTACAAACAAAAAACAAAAATAATCCTACACCCTTTGGTGACTGATCCTTAGACCAATGGAAATGACTTGTCCAACACACTTGTCCAGCAAGCAACCTGTGGACTACACTGTGTTTTGCCAATGGATCCTGTGTTGCCCACCAAGCCATTGTTCACAAATTCAATCTAATTGGAAGATTTTTCAAGTGTCTGTTCCTCAAACTGGGTCCATGGTGAATAATGTTGAATTTGTACAAGGCACTTATTAGATCTCAGCTGGAATATTGTGTACAGTTATAGATACCCACATCATCAGAAATTTGTGAATGCATTGGACAGAGTGCAGACATAGTTTACAAGGGTGGTTCCATGGATGAGAACCCTCAGCTGTGAGGATAGCTTGATGATGTTGGGTCTGTTGGAAGGGAGAAGAAGGCTGAGAAAAGATCTGATTGATGTTTAGGAAATTGCGAGCAGGCTAGGCAGAGTAAATAGGATGAAGCTTGGAAAAGAAACAAGAACAAGAGGGCATAGATTTAAAGTGATGTGCAACCAAAGCAACGGTGAGGTGAGAAAAACCTTTATCATGAGTGAGTTATTGGCATCTGACATGCTGTGCCTGGAAATGTGATGGAAGCTTTCAAGTCAGTATTGAATAGTAAGTTGAGTAGTAATAGTGTGCAGGGATATAGGAAAAGGCAGGAGATTGGCACTTGGTCATTGAGTTTGACTAGACAATCGAATCAGTAAGGGGCTGGGGCTAAATAGAGTAATAGAGTCATAGGCATGGAAACCGACCCTTCGGTCCAACCTGTCCATGCCAACCAAATATCCCAACCCAACCTAGTCCCACTTGCCAGCATCCGGCCCATATCCCTCCAAACCTTTCCTATTCATATACCCATCCAAATGCCTCTTAAATGTTGCAATTGTACCAGCCTCCACCACATCCTCCAGTAACTCATTCCATACACGTACCACCCTCTGCATGAAAAAGTTGCCCCTTAGGTCTCTTTTATATCTCACCCTAAACCCCCATCCCAGGGAAAAGACTTTGTCTATTTATCCTATCCAAGCCCCTCAAATTTTGTAAACCTCTATAAGGCCACCCCTCAGCCTCCGATGCTCCAGGGAAAACAGCCCCAGCCTGTTCAGCCTCTCCCTATAGATCAAATCCTCCAACCCTGGAAACATCCTTGTAAATCTTTTCTGAACCCTTTCAAGTTTCACAACATCTTTCCGATAGGAAGGAGACCAGAATTGCACGCAATATTCCAACAGTGGCCTAACCAATGTCCTGTACAGCCGCAACATGATCTCCCAACTCCTGTAATCAATACTCTGACCAATAAAGGAAAGCATACCAAATGCCTTCTTCACTATCCTATCTACCCTGACTCCACATTCAAAGAGCTATGAACCTGCACTCCAAGGTCTCTTTGTTCAGCAACACTCCCTAGGACCTTACTATTAAGTGTATAGAGCCTGTTAAGATTTGCTTTCCCAAAATACAGCACCTCGCATTTATCTGAACTCCATCTGCCACTTCTCAGCCCATTGGCCCATCTGGTCCAGATCCTGTTGTAATCTGAGGTAACCCTCTTTGCTGTCCACTACACCTCCAATTTTGGTGTCATCTGCAAACTTACTAACTGTACCGCTTATGCACACATCCAAATCATTTATGTAAATGACAAAAAGTAGAGGATCTAGCACAGATCCTCATGGCACTCCACTGATCACAGGCCTCCAGTCTGAAAAACAACCCTCTACCACCACCTTCTGTCTTCTATCTTTGAGCCAGTTCTGTATCCAAATGGCTAGTTCTCCCTGTATTCCATGAGATCTAACCTTGCTAATCAGTCTCCCATGGGCAACCTTGTTGAACGCCTTACTGAAGTCCATATAGATCACATCTACTGCTCTGCCCTCATCAATCTTCTTTGTTACTTCTTCAAAACATTCAATCAAGTTTGTGAGACATGATTTCCCATGCACAAAGCCATGTTGACTATCCCGAACCAGTCCTTGCCTTTTAAAATACATGTACATCCTATCCCTCAGGATTCCCTCCAACAACTTGCCCACCAAGGGTCAGGCTCACTGGTCTATAGTTCCCTGGCTTGTCCTTACCACCCTTCTTAAACAGTGGCACCATGTTAGCCAACCTCCAGTCTTCTGGAACCTCACCTGTGACTATCGATGATACAAATATCTCAGCAAGAGGCCCAGCAATCACTTCACTAGCTTCCCACAGAGTTCTCTGGTATACCTGATCAGGTCCTGGGAATCATCCATCTTTTAGGAGAAAGTGAGGTCTGCAGATGCTGGAGATCAAAGCTGAAAATGTGTTGCTGGAAAAGCGCAGCAGGTCAGGCAGCATCCAAAGAACTGGAGATTCGACGTTTCGGGCATAAGAAGGGCTTATTTCTTTCAGATTATCGGATTCCTGAAGAAGGGCTTATGCCCGAAACGTCGAATCTCGAGTTCCTTGGATGCTGCCTGACCTGCTGCCCTTTTCCAGCTACACATTTTCAGATTCATCCACCTTTAACCGTTTCAAGACATCCAGCACTTCCTCCTCTGTAATTTGGACATTTTGCAAGATGTCACCAACTACTTCTCTACAGTCTATATCTTCCATATCCTTTTCCACAGTAAACACTGATGCAAAATATTCATTTAGTATCTCCCCCAATTTCTGTGGCTCTGCACAAAGGCCGCCTTGCTGATCTTTAAGGGGCCCTATTCTCTCCCTAGTTACCCTTTTGTCCTTAATATATTTGTAAAAACCCTTTGGATTTTCCTTAATTCTATTTTCCAAAGCTATCTCATGTCCCATGGCCTCCTTCTGCGCTGTAACAATTCTGTGATTTCCCTCCTGCATTTGTTGCATGAACCTATCAGTATCAAATGTGGAAGAAGAACTGTTGTCATTGGAGGAGCAGCAGAACAAGATGGGTTTGAGTCAGCCCAAAGCCTGGAACTGTGATGGTGAGTCTGCAAATGGGGGTCAGAGAGTGTTCCGGAAACACACTGGGTTTGGAGAATCAGACTTTTGATTGAGAGGGAGCATGAGAGTTGTGCTACTGTTGAAGGGGAGGATGAGAGTCAGATATCAGACTGGAGAGCAAAAGTCAGGAAGTATTAATGCAGCAATGTGAATTAGGCTGCTGGAGGTGTGGGGTGGTGCGCTTGGAGTGCTGGGTGAATGTGAATTGCACCACCTGTTGCTGGAGGAGAACAAGACTCGGTTGCTGGGCAGTGAGAAGGAAGCAGTGGGAGACTATGAGATACCATGCTGCGCCTAAGTAATAAAAATCAGCAAAGTACCCAGGCCTTGGGTGTGAGCGAGTGGGTGAGAGAGTAAATGAATGAGGTGGCGGGGTGGCTCAGTGGCTAGCACTGCTGCCTCACAGCGTCAGGGACGTGGGTTCAATTCCTGCCTCGGGTAACTGTCTGTGTGGAGTTGGCACCTTCTCCCCGTGTCTGTGTGGGTTTCCTCTGGGTGCTTCTGTTTCCTCCCACAGTCCAAAGATGGGCAGACCAGGAGAAATAGCTGTGAGAAATGCAGGTTTATAGGGATAGGATAGAGTGCTGGGGCTGGGTGGGATGCTCTTTGGAGAGTCAGTGTGGCCTCAGCTGGCTGAATGGCCTGCTTCCACATTGTCAGGATTCTATTAAAGTTGGTTAGCTGGGTGAGTAAGTGAGGGGCTGACTGATGAAATGCTGGTTTGGTGGTGGTGGTGGGGGGGGGGGTGGTTTGAGTGGATGGGTGGTGATTACATTTGGGTGTGGGGACCGGTTTGTCTGAGCTGTTAACACATTCACCCTTCCTCTCCTCTTCCCTCCCCTTGATGAAGGGGAAATCCCTGGCTGAATGTCAACCCCCACTTTCAAGTGGTTTTGAATGAGCCAATCCCCAGTGTGCCCACCAGCGTTAGTCAAACCCAACCCTTTAGCTCACAGGCCTGTACCCTAACCCTCCGCCTCATGATCAGAACAGGCCAGGCCTGTGTGGGGGCAAGTGGAAGCTATGAGTTCCCCTCGTGATCAGGATGGTGAAGGGGCTAGATTTCTTTGTCTCTGGAAAGAATAAAACTAAGGTTTATTCATTAGCTTCTCGGCCGCTTGGCAGTTTATAAGTGGTCCTTTTGTTGTTAATAGCTTTTTAAAAAATGTGCTCTTTTGTGGAAAACCTTACCTTGCTAAAGTTTGTTCACTTGCCCCTCCTCACCTCCTGAAGTAAAGACCTCTACACCTCTGTGAAAGGGATGGACAGACTTGCTCTATGTTTTGCATTTCTATAGTCAGAAACATGGTAACCAATATACACACAAGAGTGTCTTGTAAACAGTGCTCAGTTAGCTGGATGGCTGCTTTGCAATGCAGAGTATGGGTCCAATTCCCACACTGGCTGAGGTTATAGTGAAGGACTTTCCTGCTCAACCTCTCCCCTCGCCTGAAACACAGTGACCCTCAGCTTAAACCACCACCCATTATCTCTCACTAGTGAGAGAGCAGCCATATAATGCAGTAGGATGACCTGATCATTTCTGTTGATGTTAATTGAAGGATAATATTGTTCACCGCTCCCATGCTCTCTCTGGAAGTAATAAGCAGACTAAGGCAAGGCAATTTTCCAGAAGTAGTTAAAAAGCACACTTCTTTGGCAGGTGGCAATGTGCTTTAATAACATGACACCCAAAAGAAACAAGCAAATAAGCAAACACCTTTTCTCAAAGTTACTCTTCTTAAAAATACATGCTTCATTTGGCTTTCTTTATGTGTTTGGATACCACAAACACCAGCCACCTCAGCTTTTGAAAATTGCACTGTTGCTCTTCGTACTCATCAAAGTGATGGATGACATTGTCGGAGAACAGAGCTTTGTTTTTCTCTCTGTGAGCAGCAAAAGCATCAAGTGTTCCAAGGTTAGATATTGCATAAGTCACAAGCAATTTAGAATGCATTCGACACTGCTTGCAAATTCATACACCTTCCATCTGCCGATGTGAAGTCCTGTGTTACCACTATCCTATTCATTCCTATTCTTTCCGTTCTCTGATATGTTGAAACAGATCTTGCATCCAATCAAGGTAACGTCACAGGCATTAACTACCTCCAACTTCACGAGAACCAACTTCATGTCCCACAATCTGATACTTCTTTTCCTGCCTTGCTTCCCATCTCTTAATTAAAACAGTTGCACTCTTTTGGTATTAATCATTCAGTCACGTTGCTTGCCATGTTGTTATTCTTGACACCCTTTTCTCTTCAACTTGATCAAGGAATTTCTGGTGGCCATACAGTGTCCCACAACAAAGAATTTATTTTGCATTGACAAACTTCATTCAGTATCCAAACTCGAAGTATCTTAGTATATGAACATATAATGTTGGCAGCTCCCCTTTTTTTTTCCTCTTCTTGAGTCAACATGAAGAGATGATCAACATTCCTTTAATGCCTTCTATGAAAGCTTCATGGAATCTGAAGGGGGAGGGTGAGCAGCCAGAAATCATGGTAATATTGGCACCAATGAGATAGCCAGGAAAGGGATTGAGAATCTGAAAAGTGACTACAGAGAGCTAGCTTGGAAGCTGAAGAGCAGGACGAGTAGAACAGTGATCTCAGGTTTGTTACTGATCCCACAAGACAGTGAGGTGAGGAACAGTCAGCGAATACAGCTTAACACAGGCTGTGCAGCTGGTGCAGGAGGGAGAGTTTCAGATACTTAGACCATTGGGATGCCTTCTGGGGAAGGTGAGACTTGTCCATGAAGGATGGGTTGCACCTGAACTGGAGGGGCACAAATGCCCTGGTTGGGAGATTTGCTCGTGTCGTTCGGGAAGGTTTAAACTTGTTTGGCAGGGGGTGGGAACCAAAGCTACATATCCGAGAAGAGAGTAGTTGTAGATGGGGCAATGACAGAATGTAATGAATCTATCGGGAAGGTTCTCATGTGATGGAAAAACGGGATCGATTAAAGTGTGTCTGCTTTAACATAAGGAGTGTCAGGAATAAGAGTGATGAACTTAGGGGATGGATCAATACTTGGGACTGTGATGTTATGGCCATAACTGAGATGTGGGTTTCACAGGGGCAGGAATGGTTGCTGGATGTTTAAGGGTTGAGAAGGTTTAAAAAGAACAAGGAGGGTGGAAAAAGTGGAGGGGGTGTAGCATTGCTAATCAGACAGTGCATCACAGCAACAGAAATAAAGGTTGGCAAAGAATGTTTGCCTACTGAATCAGTATGGGTGGAAGTTAGGAACAACAAGGGAGCAGTCAGCTCATTGGGGGTTTTCTACAGACCCTCTAATAGCAGTAGGGAGATCGAAGAACTCATAGGCTGGCAAATTTTGGAAAAGTGCAAGTGTAGCAGGGTTGTTGTTATGGGTGACTTCAACTTTCCCAATATCGACTGGAACCTTCTTAGTGCAGATGGTTTGGATGGAACCGTTTTAATCAGTTGTGCTCAGGAGGGTTTCCTTACTCAGTATGTAAATAGGCCAATGAGGGGAGAGGTCATTTTGGATTTGGTACTTGTCAATGATCCAGGACAGGTGTTAGATCTCGCAGTGGAAGAACACTTTGGTAACAGTGACCATAACTGCCTCACATTTACCATAGCCATGGAGAGGGAAAGGAGCAGTTACCATGGGAAGATATTTAATTGGGGAAAAGGAAATAATGACACTATCAGACAGGAGTTGGGAAGTACAGACTGGGAGCAATTGTTCCACGGAAAGGGCACAACAGACATGTGGAGACTATTTAAGGAGCAGTTGTTGCAAGTGATGCACACATTTGTTCCTCTGAGGCAGACAAGAAGGGTAAGATTAAGGGGCCTTGGATGATGAGAACAGAGGAGCTTCTCGTCAAAAGGAAGAAGGAAGCTTACGTAAGGTGGGAGGAAGCAAGGCTCTAGCACAGCTTTAGAGGATTACAGGCTTGCTAGAAAGGAGCTCAGAAATGGACTGAGGAGAGCTGGTGGGGGGGGGGGGGGGGGGGGGGGGCGCGGTGTGGGCACGTAAAAGACTTGGCAAGAAGGATTAGGGAGCACTAAAAGGCATTTTACTCATCCGTGAGGAATGAGAGAATGATCAGGGAGAAGGTAGGGCCGGTCAGCGATAGTCTAGGGAAATTGTGCATGTCGTCTGAGCAGATATGGGAAGCCTAAATTAGATTTTTTTGCTTTGGTTTTCACTTAGGAAAGGGACCTTGTTGTGAATGCGGACTTTGAGGAGCTGGGAAATAGGCTCGAACAGATCAAGATTAATGAAGTTGATGTGCTGGAGATTTTGGCAAACATTAAGATTGACAAGTCCCCAGGGCCAGACCAGATTTATCCTGGTCTAGTCCAGGAAGCGAAAAAGGAAGTTGCTAAGCCGCTGGCAAAGATCTTCGTTTCCTCACTCTCCATGGGAATCGTACCGGAGGATTGGAGGGAGGAGAATGTTGTCCCTCTTTTCAAGAAGGGTAATAGAGAAATCCCTGGCAATTACAGACCAGTCAGTCTTATGTCTATGGTCAGCAAAGTTTTGAAAAGAATTCTGAAAGAAATAGGATTTATGACTATTTGGCAAAGCATAACATGATTAAAGCAGTCAGCATGGCTTTGTGAGGGGTAGCTCATGCCTCACAAATCCTACTGAATTCTTTGAGGAGGTGATGAGACAGATCGATGAAGGTCAAGTAGTGGATGCGGTGTATATGGACTTCAGCAAGGCAGTTGGCAAGGTTCCTCAAGGTAGGCTCATTCATAAAGTCAGAAGGTATGGGATACAGGGAGATTTGGCTGTCTGGATTCAGAATTGGTTGGCTAACAGAAGGCAGAGAGGGGTTGTAGATGTAAAGTATTCTGCCTGGAGGTCAGTGTTGAGTGGTGTCCTGCAGGGCTTTATTCTTGGACCTCTGCTCCTTGCTCTTTATAATTGATTTGGATGAGGAGGTTGAGGGGTGGGTTAGTAAGTTTGCCGATGACACAAAGGTTGGAGGTACCATTGATAGTATTGAGGGCTATTGCAGGCTGCAGCACGATATAGACAGGATGCAGAAATGGGCTGAGAAATGGCAGATGGCGTTCAACCTGGATAAATGCGCAGTGATTCACTTTGGAAGGTCTAACTTGAATGCTGAATATAGGATTGAAGATAGGATTCTTGTCAATGTGGAGGAACAGCGGCACCTTGGTGTTCAAGTGCATAGATTCCTCAAAGTTGCCACCCAAGTGGATAGGGTTGTTAAGAAAGCATATGGTGTTTTGCCTTTCATTAACAGGGGGATCGGGTTTAACATCCGTGAGGTTTTGCTGCAGCTCTACAAGTCCCTTGTGAGACCACACTTGGAATATTGTGTCCGGTTCTGGTAGCCCCATTGCAGGAAAGATATGGAGGCTTTGGAGAGGGTGCAAAGAAGGTTTACCAGGATGCAGCCTGGACTGGAGGGCTTGTCTTATGAAGAGAAGTTGACTAAGCTCAAACTTTTCTCTCTGGAGAGAAGGAGGAAGAGAGGTGACCTGATCAAGGTATACAAGGTATTGAGACGCATGGATAGAGTCAATAGCCAGAGACTTTTCCCCGGGGCAGGATTGACTGGCATGAGGGGTCATAGTCTTAAGGTGTTAGAAGGAAGGTACAGTGGAGACATCAGAGATAGGCTCTTTACACAGAGAGTTGTGAATGCATGGAATGCCAGCATTGGTGATGGAAGCAGAGTCATTAGGGACATTTAAGTGACTGCTGGACACGCACATGGACAGCAGTGAATTCAGGGGTGCGCAGGTTAGGTTATTTTATTTTAGATCAGGAATAATCCTTGGCACAACATCGTGGGCCAAAGGGCCTGTTCCGTGCTGTACTTTTCTATGTTCTATGAATGTTATTTTCAAGAAGATCACATTCTGATGAATGATCTCTCTACCACATGCTCAGCTTTCTGAACTGGCATCATACTCCAAATCTCAATAAAAGGCATAAACAATCCAGAGCGCAGAAAAACAAGCCTTGTTTATTGCAGACCATCATGATTGGCCATGCAATACGCTGAATGTCACTAAGAGGTGGCTGTCTGCCCATCTCGGGGATTTTTTTGGATGTTTCTCTGCATAAGCTCTAGTTGGTTACCTCATGGAGTTCTCCGTTGCTCACCTCATGGGAATATTGACGAGTATTTGAAACTTCCAGGATTGCCGCTGCCAGCACCTTCTTTAAAGGCCAGCTGGATACCATCAGTTGCTGCCAGTGATAGATAACCCTTTGTTGTATGCATAGCCAGAGGGAAATAAAGAAGTACAACTTCTGAGAGGACATAAGACGGGTGACACAAGTGGAAAGAAAAGCACATATTCCAAAATTTATTGCTACTTTTGATCATCACATGTCAGATCAGCTTTCATTGTAACTGTAGCTCCAAGAATCAGGCTACCTAGGCAACCAATCCCGAATGATGTCCCATGATCGAGTATTACTCTTTCCCTAATGCTTGCATTTTGTCATAGAGTCATGAACAGTCTTAGATGAACAGTTTGCAAATGTTTTGAGGTTTCCCACCTTGACTACCTTTCCAGACACCCACAACCCTTGGGGCAAATTTTCTTTTCCTCAAATCCCCTCTAATCCTCCTGCTCCTGACCTTAAATCCTGGTTATTGACCCCTATACTAAAGGGGAGACATTTCTCCCTCTCCAGCCCATCCATGCCCCTCAAAACTTTGTGCACCTCAATCTAGGTCTTTTAAGGAAGATAACCCCAGACTATCTAGTCCTCTTCTTCATTGAATCACTCAAGCCCAGGCAACAACCTGGTGGATCTCCTCTACAGGATGAGACTCCCCCCCACCGACAGCAAACCTTCATTTATTGATACCCCCTGTCAACCTCTTCAGTTCTGAGCTTCCCCACGTTCTCCAAAACTCTTCAATTTCACTCTTTATCTCTCTGAACTCCAGACCAGCATCTTAGCCATGACGAGCACTATGGTGCACTGTTTCCCCCTCCCACTTCAAAAGCAGATGGAGATGAGTTGCCTCTTTTCACCATTACTGGCCCCATTGCCTCCAATTCACACAGCTGACTTTCCCAGCTTCCCTATCACAATGGTAGCTCATGAAAACACCCACCACTCCTTGACTTTCAGTGAACCGACCTCTGAACTGACCCCCCACACCCACCCCACCGAACCCATGACCTACTTGGAAGATCTCTGTAAAGCTCCCTGACTGACTTGGTGCTAATCTCGGACTTTGAAGCACTGATCTGTAGGACTGACCATGGCCCACTGTAATGCAGAACCCCTGACCCTGAGTGCCCCAAGCAGTTGACTGATTGTGTCCTAACCCCTGGACTGACTAACATCAGGCACTTTGACTTAAACAATGGCCACTCCCCTTAGACTTTGAAACATAGCCATCTGGCTGAAGTACACCACTGTGTTTGCTGCATAAACTGCTGGCACATACTGTAGGTACGACATTGATGTAGTGAGGTGCCACAGAGCAACACATCCCTCTTCTAGACTGATCACTGCTGACAACTGTGACAAACTGTCTGCCTTTGTGTCAGAGCTAAAAGGCAAGGCAAGGCTGAAGTACTGTGAGCCTGTCCAGTTCTGAATGAGGCAGCAAAGTGCAAAACAGCAAGCCAGAGATGGCATCAGCATCCACAGAGTGCAAAAGTGCTAAGAAAGCAAATGAAAGCCTCGATGTGCACCCTGTTGTGATGCACGAGATGGATGTCTATGTATAAAATGGCCCCGTAGCAGTGTTACAATAAACACTGATACATTCCAAAGTGCAGCATTGAGGTAGCTAACTGTACTCTAATTGGGTCAGAGATTAGCCATGATGATAAGATGAGGTTAGAGCATGTCTGATGCTAACCTGCATGGATGGGCAGTGGGGATGCAGGTGGTCACTGTCTACGGAGCATACCCTGAGATGTTGGGGACCATTGTTCAAGTTGGAGGATGGAGGGGAGCAGGACCCGCACTGGAGCCGCTGACCTATATGTCAGGAATTGTCGGCATCTAGCTTCTCTCTGGTGCATGGAAGAATTTTTAAAAATGCAAATAAATGAGGTGAGAAGAGATAATACTGAAGTCTTAATGCATGCAAATTGGAACTCTTACAACTCATTGATGCTCATTCTTGCCGTACAAATCCTGGGTGAAAAATCACAATGTTTCTTTCTCAACATTGAGTAATTCAATGTTCCATTCTTGCTTTATTATTCTAGCTGACTTGCCATTACCCACATTGTTCACTGGCTGGGAAAGTTCAGCCCAGTGGTACAACATCAGTAATTATAGTAAGTAGTTGATATCCAATAATTTTTCCCTTTTTCTTTGTTTTAAGAGACACAGAAGTCGCTCTGAAATTGTGTGGAGGACTAACATCAAAGGCCTCAAGTGGAAGGGTTCAGATGTAATTCAGGATGTTACACTTTTAACTTTGCAGGCTTGGTTCAGTAACACTAACCATTGGCTTCAGTGAACCTCCATCTCATATGAACTACACTGTGCATTTCTTTGCAGAATATAAAGCAGACCTACCACAACAAAGGTTAAAACAGAGTCATTTCATCACCATGTCGGAAGCATATTGTCGTCTGGGTGAAGAAAGATACTAAATCAGATCGTGGCCAAGGTCATAAAGCAATGAACAAGAAAATTAATAATATTTTCTACAAACAGTTTATTCACTGTAATTACAAGCATTACTAATTTGTGTAAGTCTCAGTACTACTTAGGCAGTTAAATCATTCAAAAGCTATATATTACCACAGAGCTAATAATTAATTGGCTAATCTAATTGAGGAAAGAGAGTTGGCATAAGAGGGCATTGTTAGGTTGTCAACCAGAAAGTAGTGGAGTGCCACATGATCAGTGCTGGCATCACAATGATTTACAGCATATATTAAATGAGTTGGAAGAGGGAAGTGAATGTACTATAGCTAAGTTTGCGGATGGCATTAAAAATGGCAAGGCAAGTGATGAGGATGACACAAGGAGTCGACAGAGGCAGAGAGACAGGTTGAGAGAGTAGACAAAAAACGTTGGCAAATGGAATATAATGGGGGAGGATATGAGATTGCGCACTTTGGCAGAATGAATAGAGGAGTTGAATATCATTTAGATAGAGAAAGGCTGCATAATACTACTGAATCACAAAAAGCCAGTGTCCAAGTTCAGTGAGTTAAGGCAAAGGCAAGTGGAATATTGGCCTTTATAGTAGAATAAAGCAGAGAGGTTTTGCTAAAACAATACTATCAGACCTGTGGGAATACAGTTGGCCCCTTATCTGAGGCAAGGTATACTGGCACTGGTCCAGAGAAAGTTTATGAGGTTGACACCTGGTATGGAGGGATAGTGTTATCGAGAGAGGATGTGTAGGTTCGGCCTGTGCTCATTAAAATTTAGAAGAATGAGAGGCAACCAGATTGAAACATATGAGATTCTTAGGAAACTTGACAGTGTAGATGGGGACTAGTTATATCCCCTTTTAGGAGAGTCTCAGACCAGAGGGCATAATATCACAATAAATTGACGGATGTTTAAGATCGCGATGAGGATGCATTTTTCTCTCAGACAGTAGTGAATGTGAGGAATTCTTTATCACAGAGGACTGTCAAGCCTGGGCTTTAAGTCTATTCAAGGCTGAGACAGGGAGATTATTAATTAGTAAAAGAATCAAGGGTTCTGAGGAAAAGACAGAAAAGTGGAAATGGGGACTAACAGATCAACCATGGTCTCATTAAATGGTGGGGTAGATTTGATGGACTGAATGGCTACTTCTGTTTCTATATATTGTTGCCTTATAACTATTCTCTTCCCTTATTTAGTTTTTAGACAGGCTTTCTGCATGTGTAGGAGGAGAAAGTGAGGTCTGCAGATGCTGGAGATCAGAGCTGAAAATGTGTTGCTGGAAAAGCGCAGCAGGTCAGGCAGCATCCAAGGAACAGAAGATTCGACGTTTCGGGCATAAGCCCTTCTTCAGGAAGGGCTTATGCCCGAAACGTCGAATCTCCTGTTCCTTGGACGCTGCCTGACTTGCTGCGCTTTTCCAGCAACACATTTTCAGTTCTGCATGTGTAGCACTACCTGACAAACCAATTTTTTTACAGTAAACTGGAGCAAATTTAAGCATAAATATTTCTATTAACAACTGTTGATGGTTAAATGTTCACCAAATTCTTAAGTATTTCCTTCCCAGGAAACCAATTGATTTTTACCCAAACATTTTAGATGATCTTTAAGAATTGCCTCAGTGCAAGGTAATGGCAACCCACGCACAGCAGTGTGTTCACTGAGTAAACATTTTATGCAGCAACACACAAAAAGCTAGCAGTTATTCATTTTAACTCACTTTGTGCTGCATGGAATCTAATAAATTAAATTAGAAATCTAATCTAAACATTTAAAAAGCACCTGGATGGATATATGAATAATAGGAAGGGTTTAGAGGGATATGTGCTGACAGGTTGGACTAGATTAGGTTGGGATATCTGGTCACATGGACAAGTTGGACTGAAGGATTTGTTTCCGTGCTGTACATCTCTATGACTCTAAATGGTCTGAAACAAAATGTTTGGGGTCTTGTATCTTGAAATCAAGTGATATGGGATATAAAGCTGTTTGGAAAAATGCACAGGGTTCTGGAAGACTTGCCACTGTTCACTCAATTTCTGCTTCTACTTTCTCATTAGTTTGAGATAGACGCAAACAAAAACACATTACTGATACATGGGGCTGAATATTACCAGGCATTGGCAAAGTGTTCAGTTTTGGTGAGTTCCACCAAGGGTTTCTCTTGGCAAGTTCCAGTGGGTTTTTGCCTACTATCTTCCCAAGCTTGCCTCATTACCTGTCCACTAGATCCAAGTGGAATTCAGTTTGTTCTATTCTGACACTCACTTCAACCAAATGTACTTGTCACTGCTGGAATTATCCAGAGATTGCTAGCACTGGTTTGGAGGAAGGCTCAATTGACCCGAAACATTGACTCTGATTTCTGTCCACAGGTGCTGCCCAACCTGCTGAGCTTTTCCAGCAATTTCTACTTTTGTCCCTGGCACTGGTGCCAGCTATAAAGGCCAGCTGTGCACTTGCGTCAACAGCCTAGGGTTGTCCTTCACAATGCACACAGCAGGAGAGCTGCCACAAAACTTGTCAGGGCACATAGGTGGCACACAGACATTACATTGAATATATAATTCCACAGTCTTACATCCATTGCTAAATAGGGGCCAAGCGACACCCATCTTTAGCCTCATCCCATCTTATAACCCTGGCTAAGGAAGTTCTACACTTTGCCAATGCCAAGTGTAGCCAAGTCTCCTCTCCTTACCCAAGGTTGAACAACCACATACTGGAAAGCCTTCAAACTGTTCACTAAAAGATCACTTTTAGTCAGCAGCAAAAAAGGCAGATGAAAAGAAAAATGGACACAGGCTGCATTTACCCCTGGCAAGAGACAGGGACTTGCCTTTCCAGCACCAACTAACTTACAATCAATGAATGATCTTACAAAAAGTATACATTGTTAAATGGAAGAGGTTTTTCTAATTAGATGAGAAGTGTTTTGTTTTCTCTACCACCCTAGAACAAGCAGGCCTTTTTTGTTTCCTACACTAGTAGAGGATGATGGTAACAACATAATAAGGTGGCACACATTGATAATCAGGTGGGCAGCAGTACAGATCTAATTTGACATACTGCATGGTGGGCAGTAATATGAGATCTTCTGACTCAGCTTTAAGTCACCTACTCATACTGTACAATCAGCAGCAGCAGAAACAGCTGAAGATTTAAGAACATTACCTCCTCCTGCAGCTTATTCCATAGGCGCATCACCCTCACCAGGAAAAGATTGCCCCTTAGGTCATTTTTAAATCTTTCCTCTCTCACCCAAAAGCTATGCCCTCTAGTTCTGGACTCCCACACCTCACGGAAAAGACTCCCACGATCCATGCCCCTCATGATTTTATAAACCTCCATAAGGTCACACCCCCTCAGCCTCCGACGCTCCAGGGAAAACAGCCCCAGACAATTCAGCCTCTCCCAATATCTCAAACCGCCCAACCCTGGCAATATCCTTGTATATCTTTTCTCGGATCAGGGTAAGAGATATATTGCAACAAGAGAGTAAGCAAGTCTGTGGGGAAAAGAAATTAGCAACCCCAAAACAGATACATTGCTAAGTAGTAGTTTGTATGATTGGTCCCAAATTCAAGTTCAGCGATGGCCGAATATCAGAAGTCCCACAAGCTTAAAGCTTAAAATCTCTTGTGGACCAAGATAGGGAGTCTTTAAAAATGTGCAGCAATCCAGTATGGAAAAGCAAGAAATTAAAACATTGATTACAGCTCTGATCGAGTGTCACTGCTGTAGTGAGGGGCTAGCATGAGGGACAGCTACAGAAACATTAATAAAAAGCCTCAAAATGCAGACTACTCTGAGGTCACAGACTAGAGGATATCGCAAAGCCAGTAAATACAGCATGAACATTGCACAGGCTAAAAGCTAAAGCAGGCTTGCTCTAATGGAGAAACACAGTTTGGAAGATTTTATTAACAGCAGGGAAAAAGAGGATACTACCTAAAATCTGAGATAAGCATAGGAATCATATAGTCAAATCATTCAGGAGGAGTGGGAATCACCTTGATTCTGGTAGTAATTATTCATTAACATTGCGATTCATGCTTTGAAGCTGCAATAAACATAGTAATCCACCTGATTAGCAATGAGAAGGCAGGAGACCTCCATTTTTAGCCACAAAGTGCAGGAGAATTTTCCATTGTAGCAGCAAAAAGCAGATTAACTGTTACTATCGCGAAATATAAGGCCTACACAAAAACATTTTGTAATCACAAGGAAGACATGGCATCAAAAATAATATTGCCCCAAAGTTTTGCTTTCAGAGTTGAGCTAAATAGCCCACGGATTGGACATGTTAGAGAAAATAACGTCTGAGATGCAGAATAGCTTTTCATTTGATATTACATTGGAAGGTGAACAAGTAACTTCAATTTGAGACACAATGGAGTACAGCATTGATGGCCTAGTTCACCAAGACACCAAAGAAGCAATAGATGCTTTTGAGGAGGCACTGAAAATCTCTGATAATTATTTCAACCTGAAAAGTAATGAAATTCTTGAAATAAGAAAATTGAATAAAAAGTTTCAACATCCAGGGGAATCCACAGATTATTTTACTACTGACCTCTCCAGATAGTGAAGAAATGCAATGATGTTGCTCTCAGTCAGAGTTCATAAGAGACAGAATTGTTATGGAGACTGCCAATGAGTCTTTATTGGATTTAGTCCAAAAACAGAGCTGACTCTGGAGAAAGCCATACAGATGGTGAGTGAAGAAGACATCTGGAAGAAACACTGATCAATCCTAGGAGAAGAGGAACAGCCTTGATGCAGGAAATCAGCAGTCTCCATTCAAGTCCTATATCCACAAATGACACAACGTGGGAAACCACAGCAGTGATTAGGACAGGCAGCAGACACTAGGCGTCTGTGGCAGGCTTATTGAACAAAGAAACTCACAGAGTCAGACCATGCCCAGCAAGTGATAGAAAATGCTTTCTTTCTCACCCAACAGGTAAATTTCAGAAAATATGCAAATTTGGGACACATTTTCAGAAAAAAAACCATCAAATCAATAGCTTCCCACACAAAATGGTTAATGAGGTAGAATAGACCACAGCAGAAGAGAAACTTGAAGTATATCCAGAGGAAATAAATGGTCCAGACCAAACATTTTGGCAGCTTGATATTTATGGCAATGGCCCTTTCATAAGTGCAAGTTAGACATCATGGTGATACGATCCAACTCACTAACTGGTGTTGTGTTTTGGATACTGGTGAGGACATTGGCTGCTCACAGAAGTCAAGTCAGGATGAAGTCTGTGAAACTACATGTGGCTTAGCTGTACAGGCAGGAAGGACAAAGAGTGGCAGGTCAGTTATGCTGGAGGATTTGTTAATTTATGTCAATGGACATTACTCCAGGATGGTACATCACCTCCTTGGTGTGGTGGCCAAGGATGTCACAGACCTGCTGCAGGACATTTTTCTGGGGGGTGGGGAGAATATGGAGATCAGGAGCAGTGTCGGTACCAATTACTTAGTTAGGAAAGGGGATACGGTCCGAAAAGAAAATTTCAGGAGATCAGGAAGGAGTTTTAAAAAAAGGACCTCAAAAGTCGTAACCTCAGAATTATTGAGCTAGTCCCAGATGCTAGTGAGAACAGGAATAGGAGAGCTGACTGTTGAATATATAACTGGAGAACTGGTGTAGGGAGGGAAGGCATCAGATTGCTGAGGCCAGATCAGGGAAGGTTGTGACCTGTACAAAATAGATGGACTTTGTAGCACTGGGACTAATATCCTACATCACATTCCTGATGAAAGGCTGATGCCTGAAACGTCGATTTTCCTGCTCGTCAGATGCTGCCTGACCTGCTGTGGTTTTCCAGCACCACACTTTTTGATTGAGACTAATATTCTTACTAGGAAAATTGCTTCTGCGGTTGAGGAGGGTTTACACTAAACCAGCTAATAGAAGGGAATCTGACAGGAAGATTGTCAGGAAGCAAAACTGGTAGCAAGAAGTAGAAAAATAATAAGAAAAATTAGAAGAAAGAAAGCAAAGGTAAGCATCAAATAGGATCTGAATGAAGAATTATGTTAAAAAGCAGAATTAAAAAGTAGAATCTATCTTTATGCATGTGAATTCACAAAAAGATTGACCATTTGTAGACACAAATTGATTTTGTTGCTATTATAGAAACATGGCTAAAATGTGACCAAGCACTGAAACTAAACATCCAAGGATCTTCACCATTTAGAAAGAATAGGCTAAAAAAAAGGAAAGGGACGAGATCAGTACATTATAGAGTCATAGAGCTGTATAGCAGGAAACAGAACATTCAGTCCAACTTGTCCATGCCGACCAGATATCCTAAATTAATCTAGTCCCATTTGCCAGAATTTGGCCCATATCCTTCTAAATCTTTCCGATTCGTCTACCCATCCAGATGCCTTTTAAATGTTGTAATTGTACCAGCCTCCACCACTTCCTCTGGCAGCTCATTCTATACGTGCACCACCCTCTGCGTGAAAGAGTTGGCCCTTAGGTCCCTTTTAAATCTTGTCCCTCTCACTTTAGAATAATGCCTTCTAATTTTGGACTACCCTCGGAAAAGGTACCTTGGCTATTTACACTAACCATGCCCCTCATGATTTCATAAACTTCTATAAGGTCACTGCTCAGCGTCCGATAAGAGATAGCAGAGAAGCAAGAAGAAGTAAAGAAGGGAAGAAAGGAGAGTTGATGTTTCGAGCCCAGTGACTGTGGTGAAGCATCACTAATCATTAGTAATGCTGACGAGGATGAATTCTTAGAGTGTGTGAAAGATAGGATGATCCTGGAGCAGTACATTGAAGAAACAATTAGAGATTTTGATATTTCATATTTAGCATTACGTAATAAAAAATGATTAATTATTAACTTTGCAGTAAAGGAACCTTTGTGAAGTAATGATCATTATTTGATTGAATTTCACACTAGATTTGAATGTGATATTGCTCATTATGAAACTAGGGTTTTGAATTTGAACAAAAGAAACAATGAAGATATGAGAGGCAAGTTGGCTGTGATAGGTTGGGAAATACAATAGAAGGTTTAATAATGGACAGGTAAGGACTAGAATGTAAAGCAATCTGACGTGATTTACAACAGATGTACAGTCCTCTGAGGCACAGAGACCGAAAGGGAAAGATGAATCAACCTTGCCCCCTCAAAAGTAGTTGAACATGCGTTACAATGGAAGTGCCTTGAAAATGTGTGGGGAATAGTTGTAATCCTGAGGATTGGGAAACCAGCAAAGGAGAACCACAAGGAAAAGATCAGCTTTAATAAATGTCGGTCCATTTCAAGAGAGTTTATGGCAGAGTACAGGGAAATGATAGAGAAACTAAGCTATTACTTCTTGTCTGTCTTGTAAGAAGCATTGGAAAATTTCCAGAAACACTAGGCAACAAGTGGAACTAGCATCGGTCAAGAGACTGTGCTTGAAGCACTAATTGGATTGAAGATGAACAAATAACCTGGTCTAGATTGGCTAAGGAGGTTGTTGTAGACAGGATCAGTGACAGAAACCATTGGCCTCAATGCTGCTCCCAGTCCTGTATCTACTCCCCAAGTTGAGCATGGTGGCCATGCTCCTGATTTGAGAATAGCAGCCTCATCCTGAGCACAGGTGTACCTCCCAGAGCCCTGATGGGCCCTCCAATCCTTGGCCTTGGTTACAGTGATACTTAATGTGTTAGTGGTTATCTTTTAAAACTCTATAGATTTTGGGAAGTTTCCATCAAGCTGGAAGGTTGCAAATATACCTATGCTATTTAAAAAGAAAGGAGAATGGAGAACTACAGACCTGATACTTTGTGTCAGTAAGAGGGAGAATGTTAGCATTTATTATAAGGGATATTTAAACCGGCACACATAGAAAAGAGTGATAAAATTAGGCAATGTTAGAATAATTTATGAAATGGATATCATGTTTGATTGTTGGATATTTTTGACAATATTGCTTGTACAATAGATAAGGGATAACTACTGGATGTTGTGCATTGAGATTTTCAGGAGGGTTTTGATAAGGCCCCACACAGAAGTTAAAAAACCAAATGCGAACACATTGGAATGTGGGTAATGTACCGGTATTGATGGGGAATTGATTAACAGACAGAAACCAGAGAGAAGTTGTAAACAGATTATATTCAGGATGACAGCCTGTAACTAGTGCTAAGTCTAAAACCATTCAAAATCTAGATAAATGATTTAGATTTGGGGACCAAATATAACAGTTCCACATTTGCTGATGACACTAAACTAGGTGGAACCATAAGTTGTGAAAAGAATACAAGGCGACTTCAAAAAGACTTGGATAGGCTACATGAAAATGCTAGAATATGGCAGATGGAACATAATGTGAATAGAGGAGAAGTTATTCACTTTGGTGACAGATCAGAAAAACAAAACATATCTGAAAATCCTGAGAAGTTGGAAAATCCCAGCATCCACAGGTACCTTAATGCCATTATTAATTCTTAACTGAAAGCTAGCATGAAGGTGGAACAAACAATTGGCTTTCATTACGAGAGGATTTGACAACATGGGTATAGATGTCTTGCAGCAATATATAGGATCATGTTGAGACTAGAGAGAGGCAATAGCTTAGTGGAATTATCACTGGATTATTAACCCAGAGATCACAGTAATGATCTGGGGACCTTGGTTCAAACTCTGCCATGCAATATACAGTCATAGCATGGAGACAGGCCCTTCAGCCCAATTGGATCCATGTGACCAAAATGTCTATCAATGCTAACCCTGTTTCCCTGCACTTGACCCATATCCTTCTAAACTTCTCTGATCTGTGTATTTGTTTAAATGTTGCTAATATACCCACTTTAACCACTTCCGTTGGCAGCTCATTCCTTATGTGTACCACCCTGTGTAAAAAAAATTTCCTCTCAGGTTCTGTTTTATTCTTTCTCTTCTCACCTTACACTGATGCCCTCTTGCCTTCGATTCCTCAACCCTGGGAAAAAAGATTGACTGCATTCACCCTTTCCCTGCCTCTCATAATCTTATACATTGCTGTAAGATCCCTCCCCCTCTTCCAGTCTCATATGCACTAAAGAAAAAATGGTCTTAGCTTATCCAACCTCTTCCTATAACTCAGTACATTGAGTCTTAGCAACATCCTTCTAAATTTTTTTTGCACTCTTTCCAGCTTAATAACATCCTTCCTACAGCAAGGTGACCAAAACTGAACACAATACCCCAAGTGTAGCCTTACCAATGTCCTGTACAACTGCAACATAACTTCCCAACTGCTTTACTCAATGCCCTGATTGATGCAGGCGAGTGTACCAAAAGCTTTCTTCAGTGCCCTGTCTGCTTGTGACTCCACTTTCAGAGAATTGTGCACCTGAACTCCAAGGTCACTCTGTTGCAAAACACTCCTTAAGACCCTACCATTCGCCATGAAACTCCTACCTTGATTTGACTTTCCAAAATGCAAGATCTCATCTGTACAAACTCTATTTGCCACTTCTCGACCCAGCTGCCCAGCTGCTCAAGATCCTGCTGCAATATTTGATAACATTCCTCGCTGTCCATGATACTACCTATTTTAGTGTCATCAGCGAACGTACTAATCATGCCTTGGTTATTCTCATCCGAATCATTGATATAGATAACAAATTGCAATGGGCCCACCACCAATCCCTGAGACACACCAGTAGTCACAGGCCTCCAGCCAACAAACATTTTCCACCAGCATCCTCTGCTTCCTACCATCAAGCCAATTGTGTATCCAATTTGCTAGCTCCCCCCAGATTTCATGTGATCTAATCCTCCAGAGCAGCCTACCATGTAGAAACTTATTAAAGACCTTACTGAAATCGATATGGACTACATCTATCACCCTGCCCTCATCAACCTTCCTGGACACTTCATCAAAGAACTCTAATAAATTTGAGGCATGATCTCCCATGCACAAAGCTGTGCTGACTGCTCCTAAATAAACCCTGTCTTTCCAAATGCATGTATATCTTATCTCTCAGAACCTTATCAAGTAACTTGCCCACCACAGATGTTATGTTTACTGATCTATAGTTGCCAGGTTTCTCTTTGCAGCCCTTCTTGAATAAGGGCACAACATTTGTGACCCTCTAATCTTCCGGGACCTCACCCACGGCTAATGCTGATGCAAAAATATCAGCCAAGGCCCCACAATTTCTTCTCTAGCCTCTTGCAGTGTTCTTGGATATATCTGGTCAGGATGAGGAGGTTTATCTAACTTCATGCATTCTAATACGTCCAATATCTCCACCACAGTGATATTGACAGTTCCCAAGCCATCACCACTAACTTTCCCAAATTAACAAGTCTTCATGTCTTTTTCTATAGTAAACACAGAGGAGAAATATTCATTAAGGACCTTGCCCATCTCCTGCGATTCCACACGTACATGTCCACTATGATCCTTGAGGGGTCCTATTCTCTATCTAGATAGTATTTTTCCTTTAATATACTTAAAGAACCTCTTTGGATGCACCCTAATCTTCTCAGTCAAGGCTATCTCGTGTCCTCTTCTTGCCCTCCTGATTTCCTTCTTCAGTAAACTCCTGTATTCCTCCAGGGATTCCCTTGTTCCCAGCTGCTGTACCTGAGCCATACCTCCTTTTGTTTTCTGGTCAAAGCCTCAATATCTTTTGGCGTCCAGGGTTCCTTATTCCTGTCAACCTTGGCCTTCACTGTCACAGGATCATATAAACCTTACTCTAGCTATCTCATTTTTAAAGGCCTTCCACTTGCTGGAGATCCACTTGCTGCAAACAAACCATTCCATTCTACCCCTACAAGCTCCTGTCTAATTCCATCAAAATTCAAAATAGTGGAATTTGGATTCATTTAGAAATATGGAATTAAGTGTCCAAAATAAAATCAAAAGGATTCCAGTTGCTGGAAATCAGAAACAAAAACAGAGATTGCTACTAAAAAAGAAAGATGCTGCCAGACCTGCTGAGTTTTTCCAGCAATTTTTGTTTTTGGTTAAGAGACTAATAATGGCCATGGAACCAATATCAATTGTTGTAAAATAGCCATCCGGTTCACTAATGTCACGAGTGAAGGAAATTACCATTCTTACTTGGTACGGCCTTCATTTGACTCCAGTCCCACAGCAATGTGGTTAACTTCCAACTGCATTCTGGGAAAGTAGGAATGGACAATAAATGCTGGCCTAGCCAGCAATGTCCAAATCATGTGAATGGAGTATTGTGTATGGTTTTGGTGTCCTTATCCTAAGGAAGGATAAACTTGCCACAAAAAGAGTGCAATAGAGGTTCAGCAGATTAATCCTTGGAATAGTGGGATCATTTTATGAGAAATGTTTGAGGAACCTGGGTCTGCATTCTTTAAAGTTTCAAAGACTGAGAGATAATCTCATTGCAACTTGCATGAATCTTACAGAATATGATAGAGTGAATGTTTAGATAGAGAAGATGTTTCCCCAGAATGGTGACTCTAGAACCAAGGCACATCTTAAGAGGCAAGCCATTTAAGACTAGGATTAGGAAGAATTTCTTCACTCAGCGGATGATAACTCTTTGGAATTCTTTACAGCAGATGGCTGTGGAAGATCAATCACTGAGCAGATCAACAAGATATCATTAGACTTCAGAGGGATATGGAACTTTTGCAGGAAACTGGTATCAATGTAGATAATCATTCATATTCAAACTGAATGGCAGGGTGCCCTGGTGAGGCTGAATGACCAACTCCTGCTGCTATGTTTGTACATCCAAACTAATCAACACGTTAGAGAGAAATGTTTATATGCTTCATCACAAACCTCCTGGTGAATAGAGGATAAAAATCTCCTGTCGCAGATTGAAGACATGCTGCAAACAACTCCATAGAAGCCAGCACTGAGGCACACTGACTGATATCCAGTGATTCAAGATACCATGAGGAAGAAATTGCCTCTTGCAACAGAGAAGGCATCCTCCATGAAGGAAATTGAGGAGGTTAAAGGTCTTACTGAATTCAGTGAATCAAACTACACAGACATCCACCCAGTAAAAAGGACCAGTCTTCCATATGAAAAGGGAATGAGTTCTGGAGGAAAAGCAAAACCTCTAGATTTCCTGAACTTATAAAGTCAGAGACTTGGGGGGAGATGCACTTGTGGTAAATGTGACTGAATTAACAAATTATAATTACTTGTCATGCGAAAAAGGTAGCTGGGTGGAGGAGATGTTGTCTGAAAATGTTCACACTGAAGATTGCTATGAGCTCCACCCATTGTCATGATGTGATTTTCCTTTATCACACGAGACCAAGGGCAGCATGGTGGCTCAGTGGTTTGCACTGCTGCCTCACAGTACCAGGGTCCCAGGTTTGATTTCAGCCTTGGGCGACTGTGGAGTTTGCTCATTCTCCCTGTATCTGCGTGGCTTTCCTCTGGGTGCTCCGGTTTCCTCCCACAGTCCAAAAATATGCAGGTCAGGTAAATTGCCCATAGTGTTAGTTGAAAGATATGCAGGTCAGGTGAATTGTCCGTAGTGTGAGGTGCATTAGTGAGAGGGAAGTGGGTCTGGATGGGTTACTCTTTGAAGGGTTGGTGTGGACTGGTTGGGCTGAAGGGCCTGTTTCCACATTATAGGGAATCTAATCTAATCTCAAGTAGGCCCTTTAGTATCCAACACTTTAACAGGAAAGTGGCAGCAACTTTCATTAGGAGTTGCAATTCATAGATAGAGGCATAAGCTGGCATGCACTTACCACAGTCCTCAGAAATGGAAACTTAAGAGGGCCAAGAAATCACTTTATGAGGAGCTGGCAGACAAGCAAGCGGAAGTAGAAAAAGGTAGTCATTTACAGAACAGCAGAAGAAAGAAAAGATCAGACCAAGGATGAAAAGATGCAGCTGAAGATGCCTGAGGCCCAGCATATAGTTCGTGCACTGACAACAAAAGGACATCGTGTGGATCTTGACAAGATCAGAGCCATTGCAGAGATGCAGTAACCAATGTTGGAAGCGTGAACAATCTAGCAAAGTTCTCATCGAATTTTGTCAAAAAGTATGGTCATTCACACAAACTTGCAGTTGAAGATGTACAGAGGTACTGGGAACACAGAAAAACCAGCAGCTTTCACTCAAATTTAACAAAAAAAGACAGCCACAGCTGGTTGAAATGCTCTGGAAGTCACCAACCTGACAGACAGTGAACCTGAAAGACAAGGGTCTTGCTCTGATCAAGGATTCATCACAGGAATAGAACTTCCCAGAGATGGAACTTTACCCCAGGAATGAGCAGATAATAGAAAAACTGCCAACAATTATTGCATGCAAGCCAATGAAATGCTTTCACATACAAACATATGGGCCAGAGACAGTAAGTAATTAGGAAAGCTAATGGAATGGTATGGTTTATTATAAGGAGAGTCTGATCCCCTATTTTACAAGGCCATCTGATTTTAAACTCAATACCAAGTTCTCGCCTATCAAGCCCCATAAGTTTCGTTTCTTGCTTTACACAAGATCTATCCAGTTCTGTCTTAATAATATTCAAAGATCCTGCTCTTTTGAGGAAGAGAATTCTAAAGACTTATGTCACTCAGAGGGGAAAAAATCCCCTCGTCTCAGTCTTAAATGGGTGACACCTTATTGAAAACAGCAGCACCTAGGTTTAGTTTCTGCCATGTGAAGCAACACCCTCTTCGCACCCATCCTGTTAAGTCCCCTCATTATGATCTAATATGTTTAAATCAAGTCACCTTCTAAATTCCAATAAAAACCATCCTAGCATCTCCCAGGTTTCCTCATAAGACAACCAGCCATTTCAATTAATAGCCTGGTAAACCAACTCTGAAATACTTGCATTGTGTTCCATACATAGGGTGAACAATATTATATGCGGTACTCTAGATGTGGTCTCACCATTTTTTAAATTCACTTGTGGGACATGGGTATTGCCGGATGAGTTACCATTTATTGCCTGTACATAGTTGCTTTGAAAAGGTAGTAGTGAGCTGCCTTCTTGAATTACAGCAGTTCATGTATTGTATAAGCTTAACCTCCCGAGTTATGTATTCAATTCCCCTTACTATAAACAATAGCATTCTATTAGCTTTCCTAATTACTTACTATTCCTGCATACAAGTCTTTTATGCATGAAGTCACTCAGATTTATCTGTATCTCAGAGTTCTGCAATCTCTCACTATTAAGATAATATGCTTTTTTTTCATATTCCTGTCAAATGAGATAGTTTCTCATTTTGCCACATTATATTCCATTTACCAGCTCTTTTCCCACTCAACCAATTTCCCTTAGTACTCTCCTTATGCCGTCTTCACAACTTACTTTCATATGTAAATCAAAGCAAAGCACCCCAGATCCTGCAGATCTGAAATAAAAACTGGAAGTGCTAAAGAAATTGGAATATTCAAAGTCATTTATATAAAGTGTATAAAGTTAAGGTCCAAGTCCTGAGCCCTGTGGCACATCCCTCATTATATCATGTTAACCAGAGAAAGATCTATTTATACCTATTGTGCTTCTATCCAAGCCATTATGTTAAGCTCCCCTACACTGTAACCCTTTATTTTTCACAATAACCTTATCAAATGCCTTCTGGAAATCTAAATATAGTACATCAACTGATTCCCATTATCTATGTTACTTCTTCAAAGAACTGCAATTAATTGATTGAACAGGATTCCCGTAATAAATAATCAATGAAATAATGTGCAGCAACTGATGAAGGTGGGACAGACTAGAATTAACATACATTTTTCCGTAAATGATACTCTGTTATTGATGAGCATGTGCATCGAGTAATACCAGCAATTTGTAACTGCAAATGATAGTGCATGCAATTTCTCTGCTTTTTCTGAAAAGGAGATGTTTTGAGAAATACGTGTGTGTTATAGTATACGACTGGCTTGACATAATAATGACTTTTACCTCTGATGTAACTTGCTTGTATATTAACTTTTTTCAGTCTTTGAACATGATTTATAAAACAAAAGCTACAAAATTAAGTTGCCCCTACTTATCTTGTTCATCTCCCCAGACTACCTTGCAGAGGCACCAAGTGCTGGGATTCCAAGGGCAAAGCATTATATTAGCTTTCACTCGGCACAGCAAGAAAATAAATTAGAGGGTCGTGCATTTGTCCCTCCCATCTCCACTCAGCGCTTGTGACCGTCCTCTGCATTCTGAGGTGCAGGCCTAACTCTGTCCTTTGTCCAGAATGTCCTGGAAATTCCATTAGATAAAGGCTTATGGAGTTGATGAAACAGGACTCTCACTTGATCTTTGTCCTGGTTCGTGGACATTCCAGAAGGAAAAAAAGGCAATAAAATTATTCAGTCAAGTTGGACAGAGCAATGGAGGATGGAATTTAATCCTGATAGCAGTGAGGTGATGAATTTTGGGAGGTCTAAAAAAGGCAGGATATAAGCAATGAATGGTAGGCCCCTTGGGGCAAAGGGACCTTGCAATACAAATCCATAGATCCTAAAGGTGGCAGCAAAGGTTGATAAGGTGGGAGAGAAGGAATTTGGGATGTTTGCCTTCATTAGCTGAGGAATAGAGTACAGGAGCAAGGATGTCTTGTAACAACTTTATAAAACATTAGTTAGGCCACAGAAGAAAGACGTTGTGCCGTTTTATTTGCCATGTTATTGAAGGTCGTGATTGAACTAGAGAGGTTGCAGAGGAGATACACCGAGGTGTTGCCTGGGATGAAAAGTCTTAGTTATGAGGAAAGACTAGATAGACTGGGTTTGTTTTCCTTGGAAGGTGAAGGGCAATCTGATTGAGATGTATCAAAATTTGAGATTCACAGATAACATGGATCATGAGAATCTTTTCCCCATGTCAAGTGTATCCAGACCAGTTTAGGGTGGAGTAAGTGACTTAGCACAGATCAGAAGAAAACATTTTTCACGCAAAGGGTGGTAGGAAATGGAACGCATTACCTGAGAAGGTAGTGGAGGCAGGTAGTCTATCACATTTAAGAGGCATTTAGATAAGGACTTTAAATGCCAGGGGATAGTAGGCTACAGGCCAAGTGCAGGTAACTGGGATTAGTATAGTTTGGTGTTTGTTGGTCCACAAAGATCTAGTGTGTCGAAGGGCCTCTTTCTATGCTGTATGACTCTAAGAGTCTAATTAAGTGCTGGACATCTAAGCAATTATTTTCTAAAATTCCAGATTTTCTATTTTATAAGGATCTACAAGAAAAGGCCAGTTTAGACTGGAAGTGATTGAGCCCTCCATGATGGATATCTTGGCATTTGTCAAATGTACATTAAATGACAAATGGAAAAAGAAGCATCTTTCAGTGTTAGAGAAGCACTTATGTGTCTTAATATATAAGATGGAAAGATGTTAAAGGGGATGAACAAAGTAGATGCGGAAAGAAAGTTTCCTCATGAACAGCAATCTAGAATGAGAGGTCACAGTTTTAGGACAAGGGTTGGCAGATTTAAAACAAAGAAGAGGAGAAAATACTTCTCTTAAAGGGATGTAAATTTACGGAATTCACTATCCAGAGTGTGGTGGATGTTGGGACAGGTTATGGAGTGTGGTTGAAAGGTTATAGAGAGAAGACAGAAAAGTAGAATTAAGGCTGAGATGAAATCAATCAAGTATTGAATGGTGGAGCAGATTTGAGCGGCCAAATTGCCTACTCTTGTTCCTCACTCCTTTTCTCTTATATTCTTAAGTTAAGGTATTATGCAGGTGTTCTTTATCCATAATATTTATTCAGAGTTCATGTGGCAGCTATTTGATTCCACAATTTTTTCATGAATATGAAAGCTTTAGGATAGCATGCTGTTGCTGATGTTTTATGAATACAGTCTAGAACATCAAGCCTTTCTCAGAATTTCAAAACATAGCATTACATTTTAAATTCTCTACAGGCAAATGTGTTGATTAGAAACTGAAATAAAATCTTGCGCAATAAAACCTTTGGTCTATTAAGCCCTTTGCATTTACATGCTATGTATCATTTGCTTTATCAACGAACCTGTCAAAGATTGAATCTCCTGAGAGAGGTGACTAACCACAGGTAAAAATTCTAAGATGTCGAGGCTTTGTGAGATATTTTCCAGTCTCCCCATGGTGATCTAGCAAACTCAAAACTGTCAATCTAGCAAAGCAGGCTATTTTGTTACAATCCACAGATGACATTTCGATGGTCCCAATAGCACTGAAACTTGGTTGGCATATTGCTGAATTAATATCAGAGATTGCAGTTTTAAGGCAATTTTATATTCTGCACCAAGGAAGCCAAAACCAATTTTATTCAGGATCTTTTAAGGCTTTTGGCGAGATTGGGACTTTTGGCCTTATGTGGGCTGAGTTTATACCTGGACCCTGAAGTTAAAGGAATAAATGTTCTGGTGCAGAAATACCTTGCAGAAATGGACTGCTATTCCTGCACACTCTAATTCTTTCTGTCATTGTTCTGATGTATGTTCTGACTGCTTTTTAAATTTGCTCTTTATTGTTCAAATCAGAAATGCAGGTCTCGAAAGATAACTATTTTTTGTGGTTCATTGTTGTTCGTCCGTGTTGCACATTTACATTTGTTTGTCATCAAGCTCTGTTTGGATAGGACGTAATTTCCAGAAGCAAATTCCTCTCACAGTGTGATCTCTAAGATGACATTTATAAAAGGTCAATCAACTATATTCCTTTCATTATTTTGCTTCTTTTCTGCTTTGAGTTCATATTCAGTTCCACCGTGGAAAATTGTCAAACAGATGCCTTTGCTTTGCCATTAAATATACTTTTCTTTTTTTTTGCTGATTGGTACTGATTAAAGATGCCCATAATATTGACCAGTAAATGTCAAAAAAGATCCATTTTACAAAATTGTTTGAGATGTTTACGCTTCAGTCCAGTCTCAGGCAATGTCAGAGACGACAAAATAAATCTAAATTCTGAGATTATTCATTAAACATCATCAAGCTTCTTGTCAATGTTTTCTTTTTCAGAAAGCTGTGTTTTGAAGGGCACAAATATATGCTTGCCCTGCAGCCTTTCTATGATGAGCAAGATGGCATCACTGAATTATTCGGTGGAAAAAATGCACTTCAACAGAGATCAGTATGTTTATGTCAGAAAATCAATAACCTCTAAGAAATATTAAGTAGGACAAATGGCAATAATTTCACAGAAGCTTGAACTCAACACTTTTCAATAAACATTGATAAAACACTGATCACACTTATTATTGTGGTTATTCAAAGCTGTTGAATTTTCTCCGTAAGTAGAATGAAAGTGATTAAAAATCCATCTGTTCCCCTTTTTTGTGATGTACATGGGATTGTATATGAGTTTTGATCAATTTATCACCCAGATCAACCTTTTTGAGGATCTGGGTGATAAATTGATCAAAACTCATATACATCATGCTGGATTTTAATGTTAAGATTTGAACCTGTTACAATTTAGGTGAGGAGAGATTTGAATTACAACTTTGTATAAGGATGCTGTTCTAGTGGATTTAGATGGAAACAACTTCAGTTGGTGTGATGTACAAGAAACACAGCCAAGAATAAAATAATGTAGCTGCTTCTTAATAAGCAAATGTGTTTAATCAAACAAAACCAAAGATTTAATCTAATAACTAATGCCTTTTCTTTTTGTTTAATCTCTAATATCTGGCTAACTACTGGCGTAACTGCTTTCAGGCATTATCCTATTGAGCTCAGCTAGAATTGTGATAATGTTATTGATTGTGCAATTAAAATTGAATGCAAAGAGGTTGTTTCATTGAAACTTCATGTAATGTTTATGCAAAAGCTAATTTCCATCACTTTACAGCCAGCATTAAGAATTAACCTTCAGTGTGACTTTGCTTACTAAGCTTATTATTATTTTAATAATCTCCAAATGTATTGTTCCAACTTTAAGAACATGGATTTCCAATAATTTATGTGCATTAATAAGGTTTAATTTGAAGATAATCCCGCAATCCAGATAGATTTACTAAAATGACCTGGACAGGGCCCATGTTTGAATTTGAAATTGTTCCCCTGTGAATTAAGGAGGATGAAGAGATGAATGCAGCTTGTTAAGTGGAACAGGAAGGGATTGTCCACATGGAAGTCGACTCACAGGAAAGCACCACTTTATACCCCGTGCACTTTGAAAGAGGCGCAATGCATTACAAGTAGTGCTCGACTGGAGAACTAATTAAACTCAGCCTGCAATAACAATACTGCCGGGCTACTTGCTAAGCAGCTAAATGGGCCGAATTAATAAACTGAAATCTGGAGAGATTTGATAATCCTGCACCATGTAGTCTGTACAGATTGTTGTGTGGAACTCGATGAGTTTCAAGGTAATGCATGAACTTAACAGTTTTAATGTCAACCATTCTGCTTTTCTAATATCTAAAATACTGCAGCTTATGTTAAAATAACAAGGCTCCTTGTCATCCTTTCATCATTTGCAGAATATTAATATACTGACTACTGTAAAGAGTAGATATTTATGAAAGAGCTCCAGTTATGTAGCAATTTTAGTTTTACAAGTATCCCCTGAAAGAATAAAAATGTTGCCATTTTAATACCATGTAAGCATAATTTCTTGTTTCTATAAAACACCTAATTTATCAATCAGGATCAGTTGTAACCAATGTGGTGATTACATTGAGTTGAAGATGGATTAAAACAAAGAGTAAAATCTGTGACAGGCAATAAGCACTCATCCAAATTAAACAGGATGACCGGTAATATGCAAACAGCTCTTCTTTTTCGTACCCCCTTCCCAGTGCCTCATGATTTCATTACTTCTGAGACTATTTTTTAGAAAGTTTAAATCATGATGTAAAATCTCACCTTTATATTCTCTTCCATCTTCAGTGGTCTCTGCACACATACCATGCTCAGGATTGGTTTACCTGCCTCTTTTCCTTCTTATCCAATGAGCACTTTCAATGAATACCACCTCCAGCCTTCAAACTAATTGTCAGGAGGTCCATTTTTTGGATTTGTCTCTCATCTGTTGCTTATGCTTAGATCCATTCAAGGAGCTTCTTAACGAGCCATTCATAATGACTGTCCAGACTCACCATACTAATTTATCAGATTATTGAACCATGGAGTCATTCACGAAGGTAACTCCTATCCTATTTCTGCACACTAATTGCATTTCAGCAAGCTTCTTAAATAGGCAAGATGAACTGGAAATCTGTAACACAGCTTTGCAGCAGTTATTTGTTTTCCCTGGTACTGCAAGTCTCATCTGATCATGGCCTGTTTTGGGATTAGCTGCAACTGCCATCACTTGAGAATAATTATTCCACTGGCTTTGCTACTGAAGAATCAAAATTTTACAGGTTTTGACTAAAGCAGAAACAAACAAAAACAGAAACTGCTGGAGAAATGCAACAGGTCTGACTGCGTCTGGCAAAGAAAACGGTTAATATTTCTGGAAGTGTTTAGGAAAGTACAGTTTTTAGGAAAGTACAGTTTTTATATTATTGCTGGGGCAGTGGGGAGAGGATTGAATGGATGGGTGGAGACGGAGATGGAACCCAGAAAGAGAGAAAGAGAAAAAGTAGGCAGACAAAAGGATTATTGATTGATTCTTGACAGGACCTAGGGCTACGGAAATAGGTAATGGACATGGAAAGAGATGTTCCTGCTCTGAAGTTGTTAAACCCAATGCTGAGTCTTGAACAGCTTATGTTTATATGTGTGTGAAACGTATTTCCAATTTGTAACAAGATTCCAACATAATTATAAGAGTAAAATGGCATGTTCATTCACAAGGTGTGCACTTACTTACTGCATGCTGTTTTAGCATGTCTGACTCTTAAGTTTAGCTGAAAAACTGACATTTTGAAAACTGAGCAGTCATCCCTCAGACATCCTTTTTTATTTATATTTCAAATATCCATTTCATGCCAACTAACAAAATACAAGCCAATCATGTTAATAGCAAAAAGTTGCAAGAGCACTTTTAAAAGCATCAATGCGAAGGTAACAACTCAGCTCCACTTCCTCTCAACATTATCTCATTGCTATTTGTGGGACTTGAGAATCCCTCCAAGCAGATAGAGACCAAACAGCCCATTAAGTCTGCACTGATTTTCTAAAGGGCATCCCACCAAACCCAATCCTGCATTTAACTTGGCCAATCCACCGAACCTGCACATCTTGAGACTGTTGGAAACCCACACAGACACAGAGAGAACATGCAAACACCACAGAGACTCTCACCCAAGCATGTCTGGAATTGGACCCAAATCCTTGACTCTGTGAGGCAGCAGTGCTAACCACTGGGCCACTGTGCTGCCCTGTGTGTGTATGGCACCTTGCTGTGTGCAAATTGGATGCTATGTTTCCAACACTAAACTGTGACTACATGTCAAGAGTACTTAATTAGCTTTATTCCTGTCATTTTTTTTATATACAGCATGAATAAAACATAAATGTTGTCTTCATTATTACTGTTATCTCATGCCTCAGGCTGCTGCTTGTGGTAGTGGTGAAGCACTTTACATTAGGGACCGGGTGATTTTTGATTCTTTGCTGTTTCACTTCATTTATTTATTTTGGCTTTCCCTCTGTTCCACATGCTGGCTTCATCTTTCCCCTTACTTGTCTGCTTGTTTTTTCTTGTGCTCTGAGTAAATATTATCTGTTTGTCATTGCGAATTCAAAGATCGTCTTTGAAGAAGATAAATTTTTCCTTGATCAGCCTCTAATAAGCAAGAACACCATCAATGTAAGATCTTTAAGCAACTTTAGCAATGTTTGGAGATGTTAACAATTACTCTATTCATATTATTGCACCAAATTGATATGCTTTAATGAACTCATAATCCCCCACACAACAGAGAAATCCCATCCATAGATCTTCTAGAATTATATCGTAAAAGCCTCTTAAATATCTCCTTGTCAGGCTGTCATTCTGCTCTTAACATTGTAGTGTACGGATGAATGGACTTATTGTAAATTATGCCCTTTATTCTAGCGAAGTCACCAACCAATTTAAAATAAATGTGAGCATTCACAACGAAAAGTGTGAACAAGTTGTAAGAAATATCAGCTGTTTTCCCTCCTTTTGCACTGGAGTCAAGGCATATTACAATGTTTCACAGTCCCACCCAATTCTCCCGCTGACTACATGGACCAGGTTTGCCTATTTCTGCACAGCCATGTCATGCACCACTTGTGCAAACAGGAGTATCAGTCAGGAAGGACTGCACGTTCATTCTCATAGTTGAACGACAGGGCAGGCTCTTTTGCCAATATGTGATCCAGCCCTGACAATCTTCCTTTCAAGTTTTGGTTATTGGAAAATCTGCCCCTCTAACCTTCTTTGAAAACCACGGCTTTTAAAACAGAAGTTTGGAAGCACTTCATCACTGCCACTTGATTTACCTCAGTTTCTCTCTGATTTTTGTTTTCTCTTTCAACCGTGGTACTGCACATCCTATGGTCCTCAGCTTTTCACAGATTTTTCAATGCAAAAAGGTATTCATGTATGAAATCCATATAACGGTGATTTAACTTTAATTGCATAGCACATACTTGAAACGAATTATCGTGGTTATCCACTCACTCATTTCTGCTTATCTATAAATATAATGAGGTAATTTGAGCATGCAAATACTCCATAGACCATATTGCCAGTCTGGAGCCTATTAAAATGATTTTAAAATGAACTACCAGCATGAGGTGAAACAGGAGTCTGATGAATGAAAATATCATGCTGCAAAATAAAATAATTGTTTGATAAGTACACTGTTGCAAAATTATCATGTGCTAAACTCTTCAGATTTAATCTCTGGGAAAAGGTGAATAATTTCATCTTCAAATAGACCATGAAAAGAGGTAACAAACACTATTTGAAATTGAGAAGTATTCGGTTTTATTAAAATTGTTTAAGTTCAAAAGAAGATACGTAGGCACCAGAACTCACACTGTACAAAACGTTTCACGTGTCTCTCTGAAATGTCTGTTATTTTAGGGATGGTGCTATTCCTTGTATCATATAAATGAGCTACTTGCAATCTTTCAACTGATTCAGTGCACCTATTGTTGAAATCCTTCTCCATATCTTTGTTCCTTCCTAACTCAACTACTCTGATGCACTCATGGTTGGTCTCCTACATCCTGCTCCTCATAAATTTAATGTCATCCAAAACTCTGCTGCCCATGTCTTAAATCACAGCAAGTTCCATTCCCTTCCTGCCGCTATGAGTACTACATTGGCTTCCAATTAAACAGTGGGTGAAATGTTCCCTTTTGCGGCTAAGTGTTTTGTTGAAAGTGGTTCTTGACTCTCGGATCTACCCATGGCTCAGTTATGTTGCTCACTCAATCTTCATCTCCTCACCTGAACCCACCCCTTCCGCATCTTTCCTGCAGCTGGAGTTGGGGATGTGCCTACCACTGCCAGTGTTTACATTCCTGATGTACTATTCACAAGTGAACTACACACCACTTCTGATGCTGCAGGGCAGGACCAGCCCCTCACACTGTGGTGCCAGACCATTACCCTTCAGAAAGGAAGCCACACTTTGCAGATAGGGAGCTGCCTGGAGGTGCTGGTGGGTGGGCTGGTGGAGAGAAGAGCAGTCCTTTTTTCACTCAAATGACACAGGAGCTCAAGGTCTTTTGTGTGGCAGAACATAGATGTTCTGCGAAGCAGTCGCCCAGTCTACATTTAATTTCCCCAGTGTCGTGGAGACCGCACTGTGAGCAGCAAATGCAGTGGACTCGATTGTGTGACGTGCAGGTAAAGTGCTGCTTCACCTGGAATGTTTGAGCCCTTGGATACTCAGGAGGGAGGAGGTAAATGCAGGTGGTGCACCTTAAGTGGTTGCAGGGGAAGGTGCTGAGGCGCCGGGGTGTGTTGGTGTTGGGGGTGAAGGAAGAGAGAACCAGGATGTCCTGGAGGGAATGGTAGCTGTGGAAGGGCAGATAAGGAGAGGAGGGGAATGTGCGGACCTTTGGCCTATCAGGTCTATGCCAACATGTATGCCTCTCTAAACCAAAAGTCTTTTGCCTCTATTCTGTCGTATCCTTCTATTCCCTGTCTACTCATATATCTATCAAGATGTTCTTAAATGTTGCTATTGTATCTGTTTCTGCCATCTCTTCAGGCAACATATTCCAGGTACCTATCACACTTTATGTAAAGAAACTGCCTCTCACATCTCCTTTAAATTTACCCCTTCTTGCCTTAAATTTATGCCCTCTAGTAATTGACATTTCTACCCTGGGAAAAAGACTCTGACACCACCTATCTATTCTATCCATTTCTTTCATCATTTTGTAAACTTGCATAAGGTCACCCCTCAACCTTCATCGTTCAAGTGAAAACAAGACAAGTTTATCCAATCTCTTCTCATAGCTACTGTCCTCCAAACCAGGCAACATATTTTTCTGTATCCTCTCTAAGGCCTCCACATCCTTCTGGTAATGTGTCAGAATACTGTACACAATATTCCAAATTTCATTAAAAGTGCAATGTAAATAGTTTCTGCTGAAGTAATTGATTTTTAGAAATATATTAAGTATTTTATACAGTAACATACATTTAAGACCATTGACTTTGAGTTTAGGTTTAGACATCTGAGCTAAAGGTAAGTATTAATGCTGCTACTTCAGTCTGCACAATCATAGAATGAAACAACACAGAAATAGGCCATTGGGTGCATACTGGTTTTTGGGTATATTTTGCTGTATATTTCCTCTTGTCAATTTGACAATTTTGGGAAAAGTAAGGACTGCAGATGTTGGAAACCAGAGTTTAGATTAGAGTGGTGCTGGAAAAGCACAGCAGGTCAGGCAGCATCTGAAGGGCAGGAAAATCGACATTTTGGGCAAAAGCCCTTCATCAGGATTGCCAATTACCTTAAATTTTTGTCTTCTGGTTACCAACTCTCTTGACAGTGAAAGTAATTTCTCTTATCTACTATTTCAAAATCTCTCTGTTTTGAAAGATTTCTCTCCGTCAAATCATCCATAACCTCTGCTCTATTAGAACAACCCCAATTTGTCCAGCCTCTTCACAAAAGTGAAATCCCCCATCCTTAGTACCATCTCTGCCAACCTCCAATCCACCCTTTCTCATGTCTGGACTTCTGTCCTTGAACATAGGCACTAGAATTGGATCAAATTGGGTTAGCATAACTTCCCTTCTTTCTGTGTCTACTGCAAAGCCAGGGATCTAACATTCAGAACAGCCTCCTTGAATTATTCTACTGAGTTCAAAAACTAGTTCTTATGACCTCCCATCTTTCTATATTTTTGCATCCTACTAACAACTTAGACATTTCCCAGCATTGGTTACTTTAAGAGCTAAGTCAATAGATGGTCCTGCAAATTGGTGTATCACAGAGGTTAATGATGTTTTTCAGGGATTATTACAGTTTGGAAGCATTCATGGAGAAGGCAATATTTCTGCAGTTTTGCAGGAGCATTTACCTGAATTGCAGGTTATTATTCAGAATGTGGTCAATCTTGGATCATCACTGTGGGGCTCTCCATGAGTAGTATCTTATGCTCAAAGATAGCTTCCAGTAAATGAACTGATTGCATATTTTGAGTTTAATCCACAGAAGATTGATTATTGGTGAATCAGACAAAACCATCGTAATGTTTGGCTTCAGCAACCTTCTGGCTGTGATGAAATTGCAAAATGTTAACTATCCTCCTTATCATAGAGTACTGAATATTAACAAATCAAAACTGACAAATGGTGTGAAACAAACACAGGAAATAATGGAGAAGCTCAACAGGTCTGGCAGCATCTGTACAGAGACAAAAACAGTATTAACAGTTTGTATCTGGTATGACTCCTGTTCAGTTCTCAAACACTAATTCTGTTTCTCTCTCCACAGGGTGTGGAATGATAAAAGGAGAATGAAGATTTGATGTGTCCATAGATTAATTGGCTGAGCCTGCAACTCAATTTCCTCAGTGTGACCTGTGCAAGATTTGTGAAAGTTTGTAGCTCAGGTTGAGATTTAGGGTGTAGGTTTGCTCGCTGGGCTGTAGGTTTGATATCCAGACATTTCGTTACCTGGCTAGGTAACATCATCAGTGGCGACCTCCAAATGAAGCGAAGCTGTTGTCTCCTGCTTTCTATTTATATCTTTCTCCTGGATGGGGTTCCTGGGGTTTGTGGTGATGTCATTTTCTGTTCGTTTTTTGAGGGGTTGATAGGTGGCATCTAGATCTATGTGTTTGTTTATGGCATTGTGGTTGGAGTGCCAGGCCTCTAGGAATTCTCTGGCATGTCTTTGCTGAGCCTGTCCCAGGATAGATGTGTTGTCTCAGTCAAAATGGTGGCTTTTTTACAGTGTGACCTGTGTTGCCTTCAACAACATTGCCAATAAGTAATGAAAATGGAAATCACTTATGTAGCAAATGGAGTAAGTGTTTATCTTTCCTATCTGAGCACGTGGACTCCACTTGTGAACACTGTGAGATTTTTCAAGGGGCAATTATATCAATATGATACTTACACGGTACTAGTTGAAGGCATCAATAATCTCAGTACTCTTACAAAGAAGGTTAACTGTGGGAAAGCAAAAATCAATATTTCAAGAATATGCAAATGGCACAAAGCTAAAACAGCAAAGGTGGCTCAATCTTGACTTACAAAATAAATTAGGGTCCGTGTTAAATTCAAAGAGGGGACATAAAATTTTGAGGAAAACAGCAAACCGGAGGATGGGGAGCATTTTAGCAATCAGCAAGAGAGGAGAAGAAGTTTGATCAATGGGGGATAAATGGAGTATGAGTAAAATTCCAGGGATCATAAAAACTGACCAGAAAAGCTTTGATAAACGCATGAAGAGAAAAAGATTGGTAAAGTCAAATGTAGGTCTCTTAGTCAGAAGCTGGGAAAAATATATTGGAAAACAAAGAAATGGCAGAAGAATTGAATATACACTTTAGTTCTGTTCTCACAAATGAGGGCACAAAAATATCCCAAAAATGTTAGACAACCAAAGGTTCAGTGAGAGGGAAGAATCGAAGAAAAGCAGTATTAGCAAGAGAATGGTGTTGAAGAAATTAATGTGGTTAAAGGCTAATAAATCATTAGGGCCTGATAATTTGCATCACAGAATAGTAGGAGCCCTGGAAATATTGGATGCATTGGTGATCATCTTCCAAAATTCTACAGAGAAGTTCCTGCAGATTGGACAGTGGCAAACGTAACCCCACTATTTAGAACAGAAAAACGGAATTACAAACCACTGAGCCGAACATCGATAGTAGGGAAAATGCTGGACTCAATTATAAAGAAGTGAGAACAAAACATTTGGAAAACATCAATGTGATTGGACAAGGCCAGAATGGGTTTATGAAAGAGAAATCATGCTTAACAAATCTACTGGAGTATTTTTGAGGATGTAAGTAGTGGAATAGATGGGGAGAATCTGTGGATGTGGTGTATTTGGATTTTCAGAAGGCCTTTGATAAAGTCTCATATCAGAGATTAATGAAAAGAATTAAAGTACATGGGATAGGGATTAATATATTAACAGGAATTGACACTTAGTTTACAAACAGTGTAGAATGTGAGAATTAATGGGTTTTTCACTGAGTGCCAGGTAGTAACAAATGGGCACCACAGGGTCAGTTTTTTGACCCGAGGTAATCATAATGTATGTAAATAGACTATGAAGTTAGCATTCCGATGTTTTCTGATAATGCAAAGTTGGGTGGATTATGAATTATGCACAGGATGCAAGGAAACCTCAAGAATATTTCAAAAAGTTGAATGATTTGTTTGATTTGATTTATTATTGTCACACGTACAAAGGTACAATGAAAAATATTGTTTTGTATGCTAACCAGACAAATCATACCTTATCTAAACACACCAGGGTAATAGAAAAGAATGTAGAATATAGTTACAGCTTCAGAGAAGGCACAGAGACAGATCATCTCTAACATATGAGAGGTCCATTCATAAGTCTGAAAACAGCGGGGAGGAAGCTGTTCAGAGTGAATGGGCAAACAAGTGGCAGGTGAAACAATACCATGACTAAATGAAAATTATTAGAACATAGAACATAGAATAATACAGCACAGAACAGGCCCTTCGGCCCACGATGTTGTGCCGAACATCTATCCTAGATTAAGCACCCATCCATGTACCTATCTAATTGCCGCTTAAAGATCACCAATGATTCTGACTCTACCACTCCCAACTGCAGTGTGAACAACAGAAAGGAATCACATCATTCAAGTGGAGCTGCATTGATACTTGTGGCTCTATAAAGGGGTCTGAGTGTCCTCTTACAACAATCAATGAAAGTCAACAGGCAGGTGCAATTAGGAAGGCAAATGCCATATTGGCCTTTATTGCAAAAGGATTTGAGTTCAGAAAGAAGAATGTCTTACTGGAATTACACTGGAGTTTGGTGAGACAACATCTGGAGAACTGTGTGCAGTTTTGGTTTCCTTACCTAAGAAAGGATAATCTCACCAGAGAAGGAGTGCGGTGGAGGTTTGATAGGAAAATGCTGGGGATGGCAGTATTGTCCTTTGAGGAGAGATCGGATGAACTGTGTCTGTATTCAGTAAAGTATAATGAAGTGAATTAACTTTATTAACATGTATCCATTTAAGTACAGTGAAAAGTTTATAACTCCCCACTTACAGAACCATCTTAGTTACAATACATATGCAGAATCCTTAGTTGCAGAATAGAGAAATGAAGAAAAAAGTTACATTATATCTATACACAGTAAGACTGCTGGTCAGGAAAAACACGAAGCAAAGTTAAAAAGACAAACATCACAGTCTGTCTCCAAAGACTGTTTGCTGCAGACCAGTGCATGGGGTGTCCACGTGGTGTGACCACTAGCTGCTGCCATGCCCCGCACTGGGCCGCTGGTTGCTGGCATTCCCGTTTCAGGCTGGGAGTTGGAGGCTGAGGCCGGGTGTCTGAGCTGAGAAAAGCGAGGAGAGAAGGGGGAGAAAAAGAGAAAGAATGGACGGTTGAAGGAGCTCCGTCTGGAGCGTCCTCTTGTGCCACCTTCTTATTGGATGGTATGAAGATGGTTAGAATGATGAAAGGGGATTTGATTGAAAGGTATAAAATTGTAGCAGGCCTGGACAGACTAGATTCAGGGAGGATGTTTCCTCTGGTTGGGAGTCACAGTCTTTGGATAAAGGATAGACCATTTAGGAGCAGTACAGTGGCTCAGTGGTTAGATGGCTGCCTCATTGTGCCAGGTTCGAGTCCAGCCTCAGGCGACTGTCTGTGTGGAGTTTGCACATTCTCCCCGGGTCTGCATGGGTTTCCTCTGGCTGCTCCCACAGTCCAAAGATGGGCAGGTTAGGTGAATTGGTCGTGCTAAATTGCCCATAGTGTTCAGCGATATGTAGCTTAGGGACATTAGTCAGGGAGTAAATATAGGATAATAGGGTAGGGGAATGGGTCTGGGTGGGTTACTGTTTGGAGGATCAGTGTGGACCTGTTGGGCCCAATGGCCTGGTTCCGCACTATAGGGATTCTGAGATTTCTGTGATTCTGTGACTGAGATGAGGAAACGTTTCTACCTTCAAAGGAAAGTAAACCTGTGTAATTCTCCAGCACAAGAGGTTCTGAAGGCCAAGTCACTGAATATGTTCAAGGAACAGATTGATAAACGTTTAGATTTTGAAGGTATCAAAGGATATAGGAAGAAAACAGGAACATGATGTGGAAATAGAGGATCAGCCATGATCAGATTAAATGGCAGAGCAGGCTCATTGGGTCAAATAACCGACTGTGGCTGCTGCTTTCTATGTTTCTGATGACTCATTTGATTTCTCCTTTTGATGTAACTTTGTGTTTGTCAGATGAAGAAGTCACATGTAGCTATGTTGCAGGAGAAGGGGAAGATGCCAATTAGGAGAAAAAATGTGTTGGCCGCCCGGGACAAGTTACATTTCCTTAAGCCAATTCAGTGTCTGTTTCCTAGTGCCATTTCCCAATGGACAAAGGCAAAAACGCAGACAGCTCTTCTCACTCTGCTTCTGTCTTATCGTGCAGAGAATGAATGAATAATGAAAATAGTGAAGGTGAGTGCAATTTTCATCCACTTTCATATTTTCTGGATATTCTGCCTCTAGCACCTGTCTTCAGGCATTTTGCACAGTATCTCTTTATGCGCTGCTATTACTCATATAAATTTCACATAATAATTTGTAATTAAAATTATTGCAGTTTTATAGTAACAGTTACCCAGGAGCACATAGGTCTTGAAGTAGAGGGTATTGACTGGTGAGGATCACATAGGGAGAGAGACAAATACATGGGTAGGAAAGGTTTGCAAGGACATAGGCCAAATACAGGGAAATTGGGTTATCCTGGATGGACATTTTGATTGGCATGGACCAGTTTGGGCCATAGGGCCTGTCTCTGTGCTGTAGGACTCTATGACTCTATGAGGTCGGTGCCTTGCATTGGTAAACCAGAACGCGCACGCTGTGGTATTTTAACTCCAAAGTTAAAACAACCATTTGCATTTATATAGTGCGCTTACTGCAGTGAAGCATTTCAACCTGCTTTATGCAAGTGTTAGACATCAATCCCCATAAGGTGATATTGGGGCAAATGATCGAAAGCTTGGTTAGAGGTAGGTGCGAAAGTGCATCACTCAGGAATAAAGCCAAGTGGAGGAATTTTGGGAGAGAATTCCAAATTCCAGATTTTTGGCAGCTGAAGGTGCAGCCGCCAATGTTGGAAGAATTACGATTGGAAATGTGCAAGGGCCCAGTATATATTGCCCATTCCCAGCTGCCCTTGAGAGAGCAGCACTTTCTTGATTTGCTTCAATCTATTTAATATAGGTATATCCATAGAGCTGTTTAGAAGGGAGTTCCAGAAGGAATTTGACCCAGGAGAGTGAAACAACAGTGATATAGTTGCAAGTCGGCATGATGTGTGTATGGAGGGGAACTTGCATGGCAGAGGTGTTTCCATGCAGGTGCTGCCATTATCCTTCCTCACCTGGATATCAACCTGATTGTCAATCCTGGCTTCTTTCAGACAGGAAACAGTCTGGACCAAATTGCTGGATGAATTGTGGCCAATCTATGACCCCAGGGGAACAGATAGGAGTTTTCAATCCTTACACTGGAGATCTTTCCAATGGTTAGGGGTGCCTGACGTTGAGGATATGGGGAAACGCCTGCATTCCTCTTGACCCACCAGCAGTGCTACAAAAACAGTGACTTGCTCCTCAGCTACTTTGCTTCATATGCTGATTTTTCTCAGGTCTGGGAAACACTGTTGCCCAGTGACAATCCTGCAAATCGGGTCAGCTCAGAAGTCCCCAGCTGCATTATGCATTTAAATGAACACCTCACCTTTTGCAAGCAGTTTGGCTATTTTAGTTTTTTACTTTCCTCTGGTAAACCCAGAGGTGTGCATGTTGTTGGGGGGAGGGTTAGGGTTGGGATGCCAAACCACAGCATTTTCCTGCTACCCAGCCCCCCCAACCAACTACATCCATTCCCATTCCACTTGTTCCATGCTGCAGTGTCCCTTCCCATTACCTCACAGTATCAATTTCACTCAAGTCCTAACAGTATTAAAAAACCAATGCTTTAGTCCATAGTGTCCTCTTGCTATTATGTTACTACAATAATTAACAAAATAAAACCTCGCCAAAGAACTTTACACAAGTCTAAACACAAAATACTTGTAGTCCTCCTATTATAACAATTTTCCTTGGAGTCTACTAGATGTACATTTTTATTGCTGTTGTTCCCATAATATGAAATATGTAGCTGGGAACTATCCATCAAACCTTATTCTTGCGATTAATTATCGATATTGGTTCTGAGTGCGTTATGTTATTTAATTTGCAGTAACCCTAGCAAAATGAAGCACAGCTTTCTTTTAGTATAGATTACGTCCAAGGTAATAAAGTCTACCCCAACATAGCTTTGATAATTTCACTTCTCGTTGTCAGAGGCAGTTAGAGTGCTTATGCCTGCAGCGTGTTATGTTCTTTTAATCTACTTTTTGAACTTTTGCAGCAATATTTTCAAAGAATTTCAGACTTGATAGATGGCAGTTCCATCCCTTTCTGAAGCCATATAAAAATTTTGTAATGATGCACACCAGTTAAGTGTTTCTAGCTGGACTGTGAATTTATTAGACCTGTGACACATTGCCCTGGACTACTGAGGTACAGTTTTTATCAAGGACCTGTAACGCTACTGCTGCCTGAGACTCCAGTTCATGTGCAGCATAATGTCTTTACAGAGCTGGGGATGGGGCTTCTCTCTCCATTATTTTGTATGCTTTATTCTAGAAACTTTGCTTTATGTAAGTTAAAACCTCTCAACTAGTTTTTTGGACTTATTTTGAAGTGATCATTTGTCTATTTTTATTTCGGTCTTTGGTGCTTGTTTGTTGTGCTATGCTGGTTTGTCTTTGCACTGTCAATACCACTGACTTGGAAGAAAGATGGCACACAGCAGGCAAAATCCTGAGCCCCAGGTTTTTGGCACATTGTAAAATCTGTGATCAGTCCATTTTCAACCATAGTAAGATGGGATGGACAATCCAGTTTCATTCATAGAGTAGAAACCTTTGAGTCCACCTCTGCACTGCACCAGACGATGAGTACTATTACCATGTTCATTCCACACATTGAAGCCTGTGTCCATCAAAGTCTGACGTGCTGACAAAGTGGAGAGTGTTGCCTCCCAAGCAAAAGGGATAACTAGCCCCTGGTTACAGAATGACCTTGCTCAATTAATCTTTTGGGAATAGGAGGTGCAGCTACAAACTGTGAAAGTGATTGGCAAATATGGACCAAAACCGTTTAAGGTCCAGTTACTCCATCCTTCACAAGTGCTATAAAGAAAATCCAGGCAGAGCTGCTACCTACTGAAGCATCAAAACACTACTGAAGAATCACTTTTATCAGACGTCACTGGCACCATCTGCTTACGTGCAAAGCAGCCATCTTTGACAGGCATCTTGGCAACACGCGTGCCTTTTCTCTGCAATAATCTCTGTAATATTATTTTGCTTTTTGAAGAAGTATTTTCCCATTCTTCCTACTGACAGGGTGTTAATAGGAATATGCACAGGAATCTCTGCAGTTTGTTCTGAACCACCATAATCAAAGTATGGTGTTTTACAATGCAATTTACATAAGTGTTTGCCAAGTTGCGATTGCTCCAATGATACGCCATGTTAACTATGTTTAAAAAGCTGGAAGTTGAAGGAGCTCATGCATAACTGCATACCTACTTGACCTAAAGGTCAACCTGCCAACCTCTTGTTTTACTCATTTTAATACTTGTAGCAACTATTAACCAAAGACTAACTTTGATATTCTTTCAATCTAAAATTATTGGTGATAAATGACTCCAGGAATGCAACTTACAAAGATTTAAAATTCACAGCTTTATTTGTTTTTGTAAATGTTAGAAAACTAATTATCATCTATAGGCTGTCAAAAAGGAGGAAAGAGGCATTAATTCCACCTCATGTATCCTTCTTTCAGGCAGCCATGGTGACAATTCATCGTGCATCAGCTATGCAGATCTCTGAGCTGAATTATTAATTTTGGCTCATATTGACTGGACTTGTGTCTATTTTATGCACTTTTCAGAAAGAACACTTTGAAAACCAAGGGAGACTGGCTGCAGCAGGGAAAAAAAGTTTGCAAGGAATACAAACTGCTTGGCTGGATTTCAGTGGAGACTGCAATAATGTCAGAGAAAAGGCTTGAATACAGACAACCAGTGAGACCTTATTTGGAACAACAATCTTGCCTTCTCTTCCTCTCAAACATCTTTTGATCTCTGTGAGTTGATAACCGACTGGAAGAATGGACCACCACAAGTAGAGGGTTCCAAAAGGACTACAGAGGAACCTCAATTGTCTGAATGTCAGTTATCTGAAAATCGGATTATCCGAAGGAGATCTCGAGGTCCTGACAGAAACATTACATCAAAGACGTGTTTCCAGCAGCAATTGCATCTTTTGTTTATAGTGATTAAACAGGCACCGTCTCCAAATGACTGACCTCCCGCCCTCTCTCTCTCTTCACACACTTTCCCTGGAGTTTGACAGAGGGGTGTACTCTAAACCTCCCCCCACCCCCTTCCCCAGATTATCTGACCAACATTGTCCTGCACAGGGCAAACGTGGAACCTGTCAAAAAGTTGCAGTAAAAAGTGTGTGTGTGTGTGTGTGTGTGTGTGTGTGTGGGGGGGGGTGGGTGGGGGGGGTGTGTATGCGCACGCGCGCTATTTGGGGACTTACCCCACAAAGGCAGCTGCAGCAGCAGCTTTGTTGTTGGTGTCCAGTCTGCCTGCCCCAAAAAAGGGGGCAGGGTGGATGGGGGGTGGGGGGCAGTGTCAGACGGGGGTTGGCCTTGCACGGGGTTGGGGGGGGGTCTCGCACACTGTGTGCTGCTGCTAGTCTCCTGAACGGGGAGCAGACTTTAAACCGAGCCCCAGAGGAAAGGCATTTAATCGATCAAGCGAATAATCGATCATCCAAACAAAATAGTGCCCGCCCGTCTCGTTAGGATGATCGAGGTTCCCCTGTATATGGAATCTAACACTAATGTTTTCAGAAAAGCTAGCTTGGGCAGCCCATACTGATCCAGGAAGATGCACTAGTGCGACAGTGTTTGTGTGATAAGTAGATATAACTGCAGGTCAACATATGAAAAATTCTATAATTTGTTTTTGAATTTAATTCTTAGTTGGCTCAAAAACTTTTAAGATAACTCTGCACTATTTTACATTTTCTTATTAGTTCAGAGATCAGAGAACATGGAGCAATATAGCATAGGAACAGGCCCCTTGGCTGAACATGATGCCAAATTTAACTAATCCCTTCTGTCTGCTCTTGGTTCGTGTCCCTCCATTTCTTGCATTTTCATGTGCTTCTGTAAAAGCTCCCTAAGTGCCCCTATTTAATCTTCCTTCACCACTCCTGTTTCAGACTCTTGCCACTCTTTGTGTAACAACTTGCCCCTCACATCTCCTTTGAACTTTCCCCCTCTCATCTTAAATGCATGCCCCCTAGTAGTAGACATTTCACCTCCGGCAAAAAGATTCTGCTGCTCTACCCTATCTATGCTTCTCAAGTCTCTCCTCAGCCTCTGCCACTCCAGAGAAAATAACCCGAGTTCTTCTAGCCTTTCCATATAGCTCATACCCTCTAATCCAGACAGCACCTTGGTAAACCTCTTTGGCCCCCTTTCCAAAGCCTCCACATCCTGACTATAATGAGGCGACCAGAACTGAATGCAGTACTCTAAGTGTGGCCTAACCAAAGCCTCATAAAGCTGCAACATGACATCCTGACTCTTGTAGTCGAAAGTGTGGTACTGGAAAAGCACAGCAGGTCAGGCAGCATCCGAGGAGCAGAAGAATCGAAGTTTCAGGCATAAATCTTCATGAAGGTCTTATGCCCAAAACATTGATTCTCCTGCTCCTCAGGTGCTGTTTGGTCTGATGTATTTTTCCAGCACCACACTCTTGACCTGCAGCATCTGCAGTCCTCACTTTCTCCATCCTGAATCTTCTACTCAATTCCCTGACTAATCAAGTAAAGCATTCCATATACCTTCTTTACCATACTATCGACTTGTGTGGCCATTCAGGGAGTTATGATCTTGAACCCCAAGACTTGAACTCCTTTGTACATTAGAGATTGTATGTTTGTTTTTAATATGGCTATTTGTATATGCGTGCACGGTTTAAACCTTTTACTAACAATCTTCGGCTCTTTACTTGAGTAAATTTAGTTTGCAATAAGCCAGTTCTGCTTAACGAACATGGCTGACATGTTTCTGATTCTGAGTTACATGCAGTCTGATAATTGAACATGTATATTGGCAATGCCACTCCCATTTAGAGTTCAAACTTTGATGTGATCAGTGAAGGAGCAGTTGAAAGGAAGGGATCAGTCTGTCTCACCTCACCCCGTGGAAACAGAATTGATTGAAGCCCTCCTCCCTTCAAAAAGTCTTGATGTGGAGGATGGGGAGGTGCCAGCGTTGGACTAGGGTGGGGTATACTCCCTCTCTCTCTCCCTCTCTCTCACTTTTTCTCTTTCTCTGTTTCTCTCACAGACACCCACTCTCTCATACACGTACGTATACACACACACACACACACACACACACACACACACACACACACACACACACACACACACACACACACACACACACACACACACACACACACACACACACACTCTCTCTCTCCCCCTCACATGCACACACACATGGGGTGAATTTGCATAGCACACACTCTGTCAGCAGTCAGTCCATCTGTCATTTGATAAATTCCTACTTTGGAAATAAAACCAGTCTGACTCAAGATTGGAATACAGATAGACTCTAATCTCGCACCTTTAATACATTGTCTGAGTTGAGACGTCACCTTTATTTATAAAACCTTGAGTTATCTCGAGAATGTGACTTTAAAATAATTTCTGGAATTTACATATTATAACCATTGCAAGTGATTAAAGACTTAACAGCAATCTAGGTTTGTTTACTACATTGCATCAGTTGTATGACACTTTGATATTTAACAGATATTCTTTGTCTTGTGAACCTGTCCCACCAGCTACCTGACAAAGGAGCAGTGCTCTGAAAGCTTGTACTTCCAAATAAACTTGTTGGGCTATAACCCGGTGTTGTGTGATTTTTAACTTCAAAAAGTCAGCCTGTGCAAGGTAGGGGAGAAGCTGTAAGGCAAAGCCTGCAGGTTGTGCACCCCATCATTGGTATTACAAGCGACTGTAAGCACAGCAGAGCGACATGTTTGAAAGGAAACTACACACTCCATGATTGAGTGCTGAGTGTCAATGTTGTACAACCTAGCCTCACGGGAGCTTGGAGCAGAATCCACCACCTCCTCTAACATATGATAGCAGATCCCTGGCAGGCTGCTCAGTGAGCTCAGAATTTGCCAGTGTGTCAAGACTTTTATCTTTGCTAAGCAGGGTACTGATATCTGGATACCTCTGCTTCTTAATGAAGCTAGAACATAAGCTTGCCTCCAGTAAGTTGTTTCCTGGGTCTTCTTGCTTGCCTGCACTTTGCTGAGTGACTCACTCTGTACTTGCTCTCCTGTGCATGAAGGATGTCGATCTCTCTGCCGCAGATCTGAGTCATTGCAAGGGAAAAAAAGAAGAACATGTGCTTGTACAGCATCTTTCATAATTTCAGTATGTCCCGAGGCACATTATAGCCAATTAAATACTTTAATTAGAACTGTCACCCTCTTGTTATGTAGAGAAACGCAATAGCAGTTCACTGATAGCAAGGTCCCACAAGCAGTACACAGAGCTTCCTGCATGGGAAGAAGTGTATTGGTTCATTGCATATAGCAATGTAGGCACCTATTTTTGATCCCTGTCCAATTTTGCGTCATCTGAGTGCCCCATTTGTTCCACAAGAAAAGTGGTTTACAGTACTAGCAGCTTGCCTTTCATATTTAAACAAGACGCATTCACCACAACCAGTTCAACCTCCTGTCAGTATGATTGAGAGTAGAGCAATTGGCCTACTTGATCTGCAGACAGATATTGGTCCCAATAGGACAGTGTAGCAGACCCATCGGCCCACACATCTGTGCCAACCTCATGACGTAAATCTAAATTAATCCCATCTCCAGCATACGGTCCATTTCCCTCTGTTCTCTGCCTGGTCGTGTGTCTGTCAATAGAACATAGAACAAGAACATTACAGCACAGTACAGACCTTTCGGTCCTCGATGTTGCGCCAACCTGTGGAACCAATCTGAAGCCTTTCTATCCTCCACTATTCCATTTTCATCCATACGTTTATCAAAATGCCTCAATCTTTGCTACTGTATCTACTTCTACCCTGGCAACTCATTCCAGACACCTACGTTCTCTGTGTAAAATACTTTCCTCGCAGATCTCCTTTAAACATCCCCCTCTCACCTTAAACACATGCCTACAACTATTTGACATTTCCACCCTGGAAAGAGACGACCATTATCCACCTCATTCATACCGCTCATAATTTAATATATTTCTATTAGATCGCCCCTAGTCTCTGACGCTCTGGTGAAAACAATCCAAGCTTAGCCAACTTCTCCTTACAGCAAATACACTCCAATCCATCCCGATAAACTTTTCTTCACCCTCTCCAAAATATCCACATCCTTCCTATAGTGCAACAACCATAACTGTGCACAGTACTTCAAATGTGGCCTGACCAAAATCGTATAAACTTGCAGCCTGATTTGCTGACTTTCATATTCAATGTCCCAACAAATGCCAAGATCGTATGCCTTCTGTACAATCTTATCCACTTGTGGATAATCCACACGTTCCCAGCCTTCCACCCAGCCCCACCCTCCTCTGATTTATCTCTCAACTCCCCTAGAACTGCCTTCTTGACCTGTCCATCTTCTTTCCCACCTATCTGCTCCACCCTCCTGTCCGACCTATCACTTTTACCCCCACCTTTATCTACCTATCACATTCCTAGGTACTTTCCTCCCAGACCAACCCCTCCCAATTTATCTCTCTGCCTCCCGGCGCACAAACCTCCTTCCTGGTGAATGGTTTCTGTCCGAAGCATTGATTCTCCTGTTACTTGGATGCTGCCGAACCTGCTGTGCTTTTTCTAGCTCCACACTTTCAACTCTGAGCGCCAGCATCTGCAGTCCTCACTTTCTCCTGTCCACTTGTGTGGCCACTTTCAGAGATCCATGGACTTGAACCCCAAGATTCCTCTATTTATCAATGCCCTGAAGGATCCACCCATTTGGAGTAAACTTTCCTCTTGCATTTGACCTCCAAAAATGCCTCACACTTGTCTGGATTAAAATCCATCTGCCTTTTCTCCACCCAACTTGCCAGCTGATCTGTATTTTGCTGCATCCTTTGATATCCCTCCCCACCATCAACAACTGGACCAATTTTCCTGTCCTCAGCCCCCTGACATTTTCCATATAAATATATATAAAACAAGTCATAATTTCCTGGATTGTTCCTGTTGCCCTTCTTGAACAAAGGTGCAGCATAGGCTATTCCCCAGTCTTCTAGGACTTGGCTTGTGGCTAAAGAGAGTGCCAAAATGTCTGCCAAGGCCACAGCAATCTCCTCCCTTACCTCCTTCAATATCCTGTGGTTGATCCATCAGGACCTGGGAACTAAAGGTATGCAACATCTCCTTTTAAATATTAACAAGCTTAATGCAAAGTGCTCATTAAGGACCTCACCCACGTCCTTTGGCTCCACACATAAATTCTTTCCTTTGTCTTTATCCTTCATCTAGTTACGTTCCTGCTGCTAATATGAGTATAAAATATCTTGGAATGCTCTTCCTTAATCTTATTTGCTAAGAACATTTCATGGCCCTTTATAACCCTCCTAATTTGTTTTTCAAGTTCTCTTCTGCTTCTTTTACAATCCTAAAAGTGCCTTGTTTGATTTCTGCGTCTTAAACCTTACACATGCTTCCTTTTCCTTTTTAACTAATCTTACAACATCTCTCGTCATCCAAGGTTCCTGAATCTTGCCATCCTTATCTTTCACCCTTACAGGAACATGCTGGTCTGGAACTCTGGTCGACTGGCTTTTAAAAGACTCCCTTCAAACAGCTGCCCCCCAATCCAATTTTATACTGTTGTAATTAGCCTTTCCCCAGTATAACACTTTCACCTGAGGATTTGTCTTATATTTTTCCATAACTATGTTAAAACCTATGAAAGTATGATCACTGTTCCCAAAATCCTCCCCCTCTGAAACCTGAATCACCTGGCCAGGCTCATTCCCAATACAAGATCTAAAACAGCACTGTCCCTTGTTGGATTACTTACATATTGTATCAAAAATCCCTCCTGGATGCACCTAACAAATTCTTCTCCTTCTAAGACTAAAGGAACTTGCCGTCCTCACACTAAGGGAATCCCAGTGAAAATTGGAGAAATTAACATCACCCACTACCATAACCCTATTGTTTTAAATTGTTCAATAATCTGCTTACACATCTATTCCGCTAATTCCCACTGGCTATCAGGAGGAGTACAATATAACCTCAACATAATGATTGCACTTTTCTTATTCCTGAGCTCTACCAATCCGGTCTCGCTGGATGAGCCCTTTAAGATGTCTTCTCTTAGTGTAGCTGTGACAGTCTCCTTAATCAGTAATGCAACATCGCCCTCCCTTTTACATCTCTGTCTATCATGCCTAAAACATTGAAACCCTGGAACATTCAGCTGCCAGTCTTGCCTTTCTCTCATCATGTCTCACTAACTTGATTGAGTTTTTTGAAGAATTAATGAAGGTGATTGATGAGGGCAGAGTGGTGGACGTGATCTATATGGACTTCAGTAAGGCATTCGACAATTTTCTCCTTGATAGACTTGTTAGCAAGGCTATATCACATGGAATATGGGGAGAACTAACCACTTGGATACAGAACTGACTCAAAGGTAGAAGACAGGGTGGTGATGGAAGGTTGCTCTTTAGACCGGAGGCCTGTGACCAGTGGCGTGTCACAAGGATCAGTGCTGAGTCCACTGCTTTTTGTCTTTTATGTAAATGATTTGCATGTGAACGTAAGAGAGGTATGGCTATAACATTTGCAGATGACACCAAAATTGGAGGTGTAGTGGATAGTGAAGAAGGCTACTGCAGAGTACAACAGGATCTTGATCAGATGGATCAATGGGCTGAGGAGTGGAAGATAGAGTTTAATTTGCATAAATGTGAGTTGCTGCATTTTGGAAAAGCAAATCAGGGCAGGACTTATACACTTAATGGTAAGGTCCTGGGAAGTGTTGCTGAACAAAGGGACCTTGGAGTGCAGGTTCATAGTTTCTTGAAGATGGACTCACAGATGGATAGGATAATGAAGAAGGCATTTATCATGCTTGTCTTTATTGGTCAGCGCATTGAGTATAGGAATTGGGAGATCGTGTTGCAGTTGTATAGGATATTGTTAGGTTACTTTTGGAATATTGTGTGCAGTTCTGGTCTCCCTCCTATCAGAAAGATGTTGTGAAATGTGAAAGGCCTCAGAAAATATTTACAAGGATGTTGCCAAAGTTGGAGGGTTTGAGCTATAGGGAGAGGTTGAATAGGCTGGGGCGGTTTTCCCTGGAGCGTCAGAGGTTGAGGGGTGACCTTATAGCGATTTATAAAATCATGACGGGCATGGATAGGATAAATAGACAAGATCTTTTCCCTGGAGTGGGGGAGTCCAGAACTAGACAATATTGGTTTAAGGTGAGTGGGGAAAGATGTAAAAGGGTCCTAAGGGGCAATGTTTTCACGTAGAGAGTGGTGCATGCATGGAATAAGCTACCAAAGGAAGTGGTGGAGGCTGGTATAATTACAACACTTAAAAGGCATCTGGAAGGCTTTAGAGAGAAATGAGCCAAACACTGGCAAATGGGACTAAATTAGTTTCGGATATCTAGTTGGCATGGATGAGTTGGACCGAAGGGTCTATTTCCACACTATGTATCTCTATGATTCTATAACTCTGTATCTAGGTTTCCTTAATGGCTACCACATCATAGTTCCATGTACACATCCAGGCTGTCAGCTCATTTGTCTTATCTGTTCTACTCCTTGCACTAAAATAAATACATTTCAGACCAGCAGTCCCATCGTATTCATTAACCTGGACCTTACTGTTCTTCTGAATAGACTTTCCTGACTTAACTTCTATCTTCTCCTCAATCACTCCACATGTTGTGGTTCCTAAAGCCTTGCAACACTGGTGAAAAGATTCCCGAGGCTCACTTCCTGCAGGATATTGGTACCACTCCAGTTTAGATGCAACTCGGCCTTCTTGTACAGGTTCCTCCTGCCCTGGAAGATAACCTAGTCATCCAGATATCTGAATCCCTCCCTCCAATACCAGCTCTTTAGCCATACAATCAACTGGAATGTATTCCTATTCCTAGCCTCATGGTGTTAAGGTACAGGGAGTAATCCGGAGATTACAGCCCTAGAGGTCCTGTTTTTCAACTTCTCACCTAATGCCCTAAATCCTCTTTGTAGAATCTCATCTCTCTTCTTGTCTATATTATTAATACTATTATGAACTATGACATCTAGCTGTTCACCTTCCCACTTCAAAATATCCTGTGCCCACTCAGAGACATTCTTGACCGTGGCACTAGGGAGACAACACACCATCCTGGAGTATCGTTTAAGGCCGCAGAGTCCAAAGATGTGCAGGTTAGTCATGGGAAATGTAGGGTTGGGGGAGTGGATGGTGCTGAGTCTGAGTGGGATGTTCTTTGGAGGGTCAGTGTGGACTTGATGGGCTAAATGACCTGTTTCCACACTGGAGGAATTCTATAATTCTTTTTCATTGATTGGTACATTGGGGAATCAGTTTGCTGACATGGAGCTGAAACTAAAAAAAAACCTTGAATGTCCTGACAGCAAGCAATAGGAGGCTCTCCTTGCATGCATTTGCATCTCATTCGCATTAAAAGGCCAATCATCAAAATTCATTCCTCCCTCACAATTAAGTGAATTACATACTTTCAAGTTCCTGGTTGCAGCATGAAGGTGTACGGCAGGCAAGGGAAATCTTTGGAATGAGCAGCCACAGTTTACTTCTCTCTGAAAAGCATTCATCGGTACCATGTCTTGACTGATATGGAGTGTCTGTTGTCTAAATTGCAAGAAGGATTGAGGAAGACCAACGGAAGGAGGCTGCAGTGTAATGGGCATGGGGGCAAGGAGGCTGGCCAAGGATGGGAGTCTGTCCAGCCACAGCCTGGGGTGGTCATCAGGGAAGGGCTGTTTGTGAATGTGAGTGGTGCAGCTATAACTGGGAGGGATGCTGATTGAATATTATATCTACAGGGTGATTCGGTAGTATCACCAATGGGGTCTTGGAGTTAAGATAAGAGTACTGGAGTGGCTGAGATGGTGACAGTGATGGGGGAATGGAACACAGTACGCTGGGAGTTTCAGGGTCATAGCTGGGTCCTAGATGGTCTTCTGAGGTGGTCTGTTAATGTGAAGAGAAGGTGACTTTGATAATGAGAAGGATAAGGGCCAGGGTTACCATAGGGAGCTGCAGGCACGTGGATGATTATTGCATTAAGGTGCAGTGTAATGGGGAAGGTTGATCCTGACCTGGGGTTAGTGAAAGACAATTACCTGGGGGGGAGGGGTATATTGGTGGGTTACAAGATGACAGCAGACAATGATGGATAATAGTAAACAATTGAATTGTTTACTATTGGAGGAGAGTTTTTGCATTTTGAAAAGACTAAAGGCAAACCACATAATAATGAGCTAACTGACTGATGGCCATCCTCAGGTGTGTTCTCCTGTCTATGCAAAAGCACATAAGACAACACTTTTACTCCATGATTCAGGGGTTTCAGGATTGAGATCCCAGCAAAGGCAGGAGCTGCGGTGAAGTTTGAGATGAAGCATTTTCCAGATATAAGTCTGCAGTTCAGGGATCCAGGGAGAACTACAAAGAAAACGCTGAACAGGGCAATCGCTGCCATTTGTTCACATTTATCACCTCATGGACACATGCATCTCCTTTTCATATTAACTATAGTGCACTGAACCATGAGCTGAAAATGTGTTGCTGGAAAAGCGCAGCAGGTCAGGCAGCATCCAAGGAACAGGAGATTCGACGTTTTGGGCATAAGCCCTTCTTCAGGCTTATGCCTGAAACGTCGAATCTTCTGTTTCTTGGATGCTGCCTGACCTGCTGCGCTTTTCCAGCAACACATTTTCAGCTCTGATCTCCAGCATCTGCAGACCTCACTTTCTCCTGCACTAAACCATTAGTCCATTTCAGTCTATTCTGAGACATCACCATAGATGGGAGGAGAAACCATTCCTGATGAAGAGCTTATGCCCGAAACATCGAATCTCCTGTTCCTTGGATGCTGCCTGACCTGCTGCGCTTTTCCAGCAACACATTTTCATCGCCATAGATGGGTGGAGGTGACCTTAGGCTACAAGCATGCAGATACAGAGGGCTATCCAGGAGCCCCATAAAAAATGGTTCTCTGACCTTTGGCTCCAAAAAGTCCAAGCAGAGAAATGTCCCATAAAACTTACTGGTCTTCTCCCACCTGAAACATAATGAGCTGCAAATGCATTGTTTTTGTTCCTTTAATTATCAACAAGCCTTCTTTTTTGGCCATCCTACTCATGTCCATTTAATACAATATTTAACTTGCAAAATAAAAATGAAATTGGGTTCCACTTGTCACTGATTAAATTTATCTGATGCTTGGAATAACCTGACTGACACTGAGCTGCTTATCGAAATTGAGATTCCAGCACTGATGTGTGATGAAATGTATAGGATACATTTTATTGTCATTTTTGGAATTTGGATTGTTTTTAAAAAGCGAGACAGGCTGATATGAGTCAGTTCTGTGAAGACTTTTTTTTAAAAGGTCAGTGAGTCATTTTGGACCAGTGACTTAAATCCAGCATTTCTCACAAATCATGTGACTGCAGCCTCGTGTGGTGTTAAAGAAAAGATGTTTATATTCTGGGATTATGACAGACTTTGTAAATACATCAAAGGCCACTCGCTTCATTTTTCAGTTCTGTTCAGAAAATACCAGAATTGAATTTAAAGGCAAACTTCAGTTTCTTTCCTAACTGCAGTTTCTAGTTCAGTTCAAGGGAAGCCAGTCACTCCATCAAAAGTGTCTAGTTTTTAAATGTTTCCCTTTGACTAGAAATCTGCAAGTTTTTGGACACATGGATTTTAGACTGTCATCGTTGTAAAGAGTTCATGACAGTAGACAACAGAAAGGAACCATCAAATTATCTCCACAATCCAAGGGGAGGAAAGTGGGTAGGCATCATTTAAGTGTAAATATCAAAGTTTGAGATAGGGGTACAATTTCCCTGGATTTGTGTCTCTGCAATGGATGATGTTGGGAATAGTTTGAAAATTTGTTTCAATATTTTTATTAAGATCTTGTCAATTGTAAAGTATCAATTTAGCTTGGTTTGTTTGTTATCTCCTTTTTGCAAAATAAACTTGCGTAATTCTTGTTAAATACACATGCAACCTTGTGTCAATATGTCTCATTGACTAATCACCATGTTATTTAACTAAACAAACAAACTTTTTCTTTCATTTCATTTTTGATTGCATTCTGGGATCTGCTAGTACTATTATTTGGGATCATAACAGATGTTCTCTCGATAATTCGCAGCTCAAATTATATCAGAAGAATATTTGTGAACTTGCTTTTCTAAAATGTTACTTTGAATCAAAAAGAAGAAACATAAAGTTTGTAGACTTACTTTGCAGAATTCAGCAGATATTAGAGCTGTCTAAACCTTCAAGTACCTATTCTATGATGTGGAGTTGCCGGTGTTGGACTGGGGTGGATACATTTAAAAATCACACAACATCAGGTGATAGTCCAACAGGCTTATTTGGAAGTAAAAGCTTTTGAAGCGCTGCTCCTTCAACAGATAGCTAGTGGGGCAGGATCATAGGACACAGAATTTATTGCAAAAGGCTATGTGTCCTGTGATCCTGCCCCACTAGCTACCTGATGAAGGAGCCGAGCTCCAAAATGCTTGCATTTCCAAATACACCAGTTGGACTATAACCTGGTGTTGTGTGATTTTTAAAAATTCTGTTCTTCAGAGTAATATTGGATAAGAAATTTAGATAATGAGAATATTGAAGCTTCAGTGAAGCAATGCAAAGGAAAATAAAGTAAAAAATGAAATTGACACATTCACATTCCTTTAACACTCTGCAGAAAATATTAATATATTTCTGGGAATTTAGCATTTTAATTTGTTTTAATGCTTTGCAGCAGTGAGAAAAATACATGTGATCCAAGTGTGCAGGGGTTCAATTGGTAAAGTGAAGGAACAAGATGGAAGATGAGCAAATCAGATCCAATTTCACACTTATATAAATCAGAGTCTTTGTAGCTTAAGAAGTAACCTGTTATCCCAGCCCTCCTACCTATGGGTCAGATTTGCAGTGAGCTCTAATTATAAGCCTCTGGGATTTTTCTTTGAAGTTTCCTTATTAATGTGAAAGTAATTAGATCTTAGCAATGATGAAACGGATAATGTACGGGTCCCATTGTGATAGCATCTGCAAAAACAGATGAGCAACAATCGATAATGAAGTTCTGTTCTAGGAGTAGAGGAAATACTAATTTTTCTTCATGCTGGTACATTTTGCATGACTAGCTTTTGGAGGCAGCATTCCTGATTTTACACTGGCCCCTTATTTAATGAAGACTTGTATACTCTCAACACAAATTACATTGTGAGCAGGGAGCTTAGCGGCAAGGGGATTACATGGTATTCTGGGAAGGGTCAAAAGTTCACAGGCACAGCTTCTCATCTGTCGGTGGAAGGATTTGAGTACAATTTATAATGTTAAGTTAAAATTAACTCTCAATGAACTGAATTCACAGAACAGCAGGGCTAGGAGATGTAGATCCATGTTCAGACAAATATTCTATCCATATTATTTGGAACAATTTGAAGTTTGCCTGAACATTATGCCTCATTCACATCTATTGGATGGTCTTTTATTTCTTTTTCATGGCAAGTGGGCATTGTTAGCAAGACCAGCACTCATTGCCCATTCTAGCTGCTCTTGAGAAGATGGTGTAGAGTCATTATCTTGAATACCTTAAAAGATCTATGTGGTATATATCTTTTAAGATATTAGGACATAGCTTCTAGTTGACTTGCAGAAGGATATTTTAATGCGTTAACTCTTGGTTAACCTTCAGAGAGAGTTCAAAACAGAAAAAAAAACTCTTGGAAAGGCTCAGATGTACCAGTCACTGGATTGTTGGAGACCAAACAAACTAGTCCCTCCTCCCTACCTTTTATCTTAGCCTACTGGACAAACTTTCCTCATTACTGATGAAGGGCTTATGCCCGAAATGTCGAATTTCCTGTTCCTTGGATGCTGCCTGACCTGCTGCGCTTTTCCAGCAACACAGTTTCAGACCAAACAAACACCTCAAGGTATCTGACAGGACCATTATAAATCCAATATGATGACCATGTGGAGATTGTGGAAGATCTAAGCTTCTGACATAAGGTTGTCCTCCAAAGGAAATCCCCAACTCTAAAGTAGTATCTTATATTGATAGGTTGTTTTCGAAGCTTTATATTTAGCCTTCTGGGATATGATTCCAGAGTTTAGACAGTTCTTGACTAAGTGAATGCCGTTGCCCAGTTAGGACAGGTGGACTTCCTGTCCTCACTCCACACCTCCAGCGACAGCACCAAAGTTTGAATTTAAGAGGGAGGTGATATTGTTGATTACAAGCTGCATTGTCAGACACAACCAAGCCAGATCATACAGTCATAGAGTCAGAGAGGTGTACAGCATGGAAACAGACCCTTCGTTTCATGCCGACCAGATAACCCAACCCAAACTAGACCCACTTGCCAGCACCCGGCCCATATCCCTCCAAATCCTTCCTATTCATATACCCATTCAAATGCCTCTTAAATGTCGCAATTGTACCATCCTCCACCACTTCCTCTGGCAGATCATTCCATACACGAACCACTCTCTGTACGTAAAACTTGTCCCTTACGTCTCTTTTCTATCTTTCCCCTCTCACCCTAAACCTATCTCCTCTAGTTCTGGACTCACCGACCCCAGGGAAAAGACTTTGCCTATTTACCCTATCCATGCTCCTCATAATTTTGTAAATCTCTATAAGGTCACTCCTCAGCCTCCGACGATCCAGGGAAAACAGCCCCAGCCTGTTCAGCCTCACCCTATAGCTCAGATCCTCCAACCCTGGCAACATTCTTGGAAATCTTTTCTGAATCCTTTCAAGTTTCCCAACATCTTTCTGATAGAAAGGAGACCAGAATTGCACACAATATTCCAACAGTGGCCTAACCAATGTCCTGTACAGCTGCAACATGACCTCCCAACTCCTGTACTCAATACTCTGACCAATAAAAGAAAGCATACCAAACGTCCTCTTCACTATCCTATCTACCTGTGACTCCACTTTCAAGGAGCTATGAACCTGCACTTCAAGGTCTCTTTGTTCAGCAACACTCCCTAGGACCTTACCATTAAGGGTATAAGTCCTGCTAAGATTTGTTTTCCCAAAATGCAGCACCTCGCATTTATCTGAATTAAACTCCATCTAACACTTTTAGTTCATTGGCCCATCTGATCAAGATCCTGTTGTAATCTGAGGTAACCCTCTTCGCTGTCCACTGCACCTCCAATTTTGGTGTCATCTGCAAACTTACTAACTGTATCTTTTATGCTCGCATCTAAATCATTTATGTAAATGACAAAAAGTAGGGGTCCAAGCACTGATCCTTGTGGCACTCCACTGGTCACAGGCCTCCAGTCTGAAAAGTAACCCTCCACCACCACCCTCTGTCTTCTACCTTTGAGCCAGTTCTATATCCAAATCGCTAGTTCTCCCTGTATTCCATGAGATCTAAACTTGATAATCAGTCTACCATGGGGAACCTTGTCGAACGCCTGACTAAAGTCCATATAGATTACAACTACCGTTCTGCCCTCATCAATCCTCTTTGTTTGTGGGACATGATTTCCCACACACAAAGCCATGTTGACTATCCCTAATCAGTCCTTGCCTTTCCAAATACGTGAACATCCTGTCCCTCAGGATTCCCTCCAACAACTTGCCCACCACTGACATCAGGCTCACTGGTCTATAGTTCCCTGGCTTGTCCTTGCCACCTTTCTTAAACAGTGGCACCAGTTTGCCAACCCCAGTCTTCAGGCACCTCACCTGTGACTATGAGTGATACAAATATCTCAGCAAGAGGCCCAGCAATCACTTCATTAGCTTCCCATAGAGTTCTTGTGTACACCTGGGGATTTATCCACCTTTACCCGTTTCAAGACATCCAGCTCTTCCTCCTCTGTAATCTGGATATTTTGCAAGATGTCACCATCTATTTCCCTACAGTCTATATCTTCTATATCCTTTTCCACAGTCAATACTGATGCAAACTACTCATTTAGTAACTCCCTCATTTTCTGTGGCTCCACACAAAGGTCAGCTTGCTGATCTTAACAAACAGAGAACTAATATCTTGCAATAAAGATCTTACTCAAGCAAAAATGTGAGGAAAATGAACTAACGATTGAGACACTCAGATAATGGTGAAGGGACACAGGTTCAAATCACACCCCAGCTGATGGGAGAATTTGAGTCCAATAAAAAGTCTAATGATGACCATGAAACCTTGTTGATTGTGATAAAAAATAAACTCATCTGGGTTACAAATGTCCATTAGGGAAGGAAATCTGCCAACCTTACCTGCACTGACCTACTTGTGACTCCAGACCCACTTCAATGACTCTTACAGCTCTTAAAAATGGGCAAGCAGGCCATTCAATTATATCAAAGTGCTACAAAGTCTCAAATGTATCAAACCAGATGGATCATCCAGCACCAACATAGGCACTGGGAACTAGACCACCAAACTCAGTCCCATCCACCCTTCAAAGTCTTTTTTCCCTAATATCTGAAGGCTAGTAACAAAATTGGGAGAGTTGTCCCACAGATTAGTCAGGAAACAGCTTAACATAGTCGTAACCATGGAATTGTACCCTGCAGACAATATCCCAGAGCCACCATTACCAGCCCTGCAAGAACAGACCCAGCAGAGGTGATGGAACAGTGGTAGACAGTAAGGTGGAGTTGCCCTGGGAGCCTTCAAAACTTACTCTGGGCACCATGTAGTTTCATGGCGTCAGGTTGAGCATGGGCAAGGAAACCTCTTGCTGAAAACGATGTACTGCTCCCCCCATGGCAGACTAATTAACACTCCTCTATGTTGAGCATCACTTGGAGAGGGCACTGAGGATGGCATGGGCGCATATGCGTGTGGGTGGTGGGGGGAATTTTAATGTTCATTGCAAAGAGTGGTTCAGAAGGAACACTACTGACCAAGTTGGTGGGGTCTTAAAGGACATAGCTGCTGGACCAGGATTACGGCAGTTGGTGAAGAAACCAACAAGATGGAAAAACATACTTGACTTCATCCTTATTAATCTGCCAGCTGCAGCTGCATCTGTCCATGACATTGCCAATAAAAATAACAACAGCACACTTCTTGAGGAGATGCAATTCCACCTTCACACTGAGAATATTCTCCATCCTGTGTGTGGCACTATCACTGTGCTAAATGGCATATACTTCGAATAGATCTAGCAACTAAAGTTTGGGCATCTATGGTGTGCTGTGGCCCATTGGAAGGGTAGAATTGTACTCCAATACATCTCTGCTAGCTCATAGCCCAACCCATATCTCTCACTCCACCATTACCGTCCAGAGCAGAGGATCAGTGCTGGATCAATCAAGAATACAGAAGAGCATTGCAGGAACAACACCAGACAAATCTAAAAATAAAGTGTGAACCTGGTGAAGCTAGAAAACGGCACTACTTGCATGCCAAACAGCAGAAACTACAAGTGATAGACATAGCTAAGCAATCCAATAACCTAAGTTTTGCAGTCCTGCAACATCCAGTTGTGAATGTTGATGGACAATTACACAAATCAATGGAGGAAAAGGCTATACAAATATCCACATCAATAATGGGAAGGCCCAGCACATCAACCCAAAAGGAAAGACCTTAGCATTTTCAACACTCTTCAGCCAGAAGGACTGAAAGGATAATTCATATTGGCTTGCCCCTAGCATTTCAGATGCCCATCTTCAGTCAATTCAATTCACGCCATGTGATTTCAAAAGATATGAATAATGCCAAAGCTATGAGCCCTGACAGAATTCCAGTTATCATATGGAAGATTTTGTGCTCCTCTAGCCAAGTTGTTTTAGTAAATCAAAGCCCTGGCATCTACCTGCAATGCAGAAAATTGTCCAGCAATGTCCTGTGCACAAAAACCAGAATAAATCCAAACAATGTAATCAGTAATGTATCAGTCTGCTCTTGACCCACAGTAAAGTGACAGAAGATGTCAGGAACTGTGCTATAAAGGGAGCTCTTGCTTAGCCATAATCTGTTCAGTGACCTCCAGTTTGAGTTCTGCCTGCCACTCAGCTCCTGGCTTCATTACAGCCTTGCTTCAAACATAGAAAAAAGGGCAGAATTCCAGAGGTGAGGTTAGAGTGACAGCCCTTCACACAGAGGTCACATTTGACTTGGTGTGGTATCAAGGAACCCTGGCAAAATTTGATTCAATGGGAATCAAGATGGAAAATTCTTTGCTAGTTGGAGTCATATCTGGCACATAGGAAGATGGTTGTAGTTGTTGGATGTCAGTCATCTCAGGTCCAGAACACCTCTGCAGGAGTTCCTTTGGGGAGTGTCATAGGCCCAACCATCTTCAGCTGCTTTATCAATGGCCTTCCCTGCATCATTATGTCATAAATAGGGATATTCACTGATGACTGCACAATGTTCAACACAATTTGTGATTCATAGTCAGAGTCATAGGGTCATAAAGCATGCAAACAGACCCTTTGGTCCAACTAGTGCAAGCCAAACATAGTCCCAAGCTAAACTAGTCCAAACTGCCTGCTCCTGGCCCATATCCCTGCAAAGCTTTCCTATTCATGTATTTATCCAGTTGGCTTTTAAACATTATAATTGTACCCACATCTGCCATTTCCTCAGGAAGTTCATTCCACACACGAACCACCCTCTATGTAAAATATTTGCCACATACCTTTTCTAAATCTCTCTCCTCTCACCTTAAAACTGTCCCTCCTCGTCTTGAAACTCCCAAATTTATGGAAAAGACAACTACCATCAACTCTATCTATATCACTCATTATGTTATAAACCTCTATAAGGTGGTCTCTCAACCTCCTACGCTCCAATGAAAAAAGTCTCTCTCCTTAGGAGCTTATCCAGCCTCTTCTTATAACTAAAACCTTCCATACCCGGCAACATCCTGATAACTCTCTTCTGAACCCTTTCCAGCTTAATAATATCGTTCCTATAAATTGGCAACCAGAATTGGACACAGTAATCCAGAAGAGACCTCACCAATGTCCCATACAACTTCAACATGACTTCCCGACTCCTATACAGCAAGGACTGAAGACAAGCGTGCCAAATGCCTTTTTAACCACACAATCTATATGTGATGTAAACTTCAAAGAATTATGTACCTGAACCCCTAGGTCCCTTTGTTCTACAAGGCTACCTCAGATACTGAAGCAGTCTATCGCCAACTATAGCAAAACATGGACAACACCAAGTCTGGGGCTGGCAAGTGGTACATAATATTAATTCCACACATGTGCCAGGCAATGCATGTCTCCACCAAAAAAGATTCTAACCATCACTTTTTGACATTAAATGTGACCACCACTGCTGAGTGACCCACTACTAAGTCCTGGAAGTTGATATTGACCAGAACTGAACTGGTCTAACCATATATATCCTGTGCCTACGAGATTAAATGTTAATTTGAGAATCCTACTGTGAGTAACTCACCTGTTGACTAACCAAATCCTACCATGGCTTACAAAGAACAAGTCAGGAGTGTGATGGAATACTTCCCATTTGCCTGGAAGGGTATAGCTCCAACGATACTGAAGAAGCTGAACACCATCCAGGGCAAAGCAGCCCACTTGATTGGCACCACATCCACAAACATTGATTCCCTTTAATGATTCTCCATAGCAACAGCATGTGCAATCTGCAATGAGCCCCACAAATACTCACAAAAACTCCTCAGACAAGACCTTCCAAACCCGTGACAACTACCATATAGAAGTACAAGGACAACAGATACATGGTAACACCACCATCTGCAAGTTCCCTCCAAATCACTCACCATTCCGAAAATAGAAATCCTTCAGTGGTGGTGGGCCAAAATTCTTTTGGTATGTGGTGACCAGAACTGTACACAATATTTCAAGTGTGGCCAAATTAAAGTTCTATGTAGCTGCAGCATAACTTGTCTATCCTTATACTCAATGCCTTCCAATGAAAGCAAGTATGCCATAGGCCTTTTTTACTACCTTATCTATCTGCACTGCCACCTTCAGTGATCTGTGGCCCTGCACAACCAGATCCCTCTGTATATCAATTTTCCTAAGGGTTCTGCCATTCACTGTATAATTTCCACCTGTGCTTGACCTTTCAAAATGCATCGCCTCACATTTGGCCAGATTAAGCTCTATCTGTCATTTTTCTGTCTATGCCTTCAAGTGATCTATATCCTGCTGTATTCTCTGACAATTCTCCTCACTATCTACAACTCCACCAATCTTTGTATCACCCACAAACTTATTATTTAAACCAGCCACATTTTCCTCCAAATCATTCATGTCAGCCACAAATGGCAGAGACCCCAGCACCATTCCCTGTGGAACAGCACTAGTCACAGACCTCCATTCCAAAAAGTATCCTTCCACCATTACCCTCTGTCTCCTATACAAAGCCAACTCTGTATACATCTAGCCAGCTCTCCCTGATACCATGTGATATAGTCTGCCTATTATAATAGTCTGCCATGAGTAATTTTGGTACAATTGCAATGTTTAACAGAAATTTGGATAAGTACATGAATAGGATAGGTTTAGAGAGATGCGGGCCAGGAGCAGGCAGGTGGGACTAGTTTAGTTTTGGATTATGTTTGGCACGGACTGGTTGGACTGGAGGGTCTGTTTCTGTGCTGTATGCCTGTGTGTATGATCTACTTAAGTTGCATACATGCATTTCTGGTCATAAATTGAAGGAGTATTTCAGTACATTAATATACATGCAAACACAAATTAGGAACAGCTGTAGACCATTCGGTCCTTCCACTATTCTTTAAGGTTTTGGCTGATCTGCTTGGGTTCCAAATTCTAAATCTCAAAAGATTGAGATGAACTTCTCATCAAAGCAGTTATTGCCAATCTGATTTTTCCAATTTGTATTAAAATCACCCACAATTATTACCATCCCTTATGTCAATATTTCTTCCTGTGCTATTCATCCTACATCATCTTCATTATTCAGGAGCCTATAGAACAATCCAATAAGTGAATTCTTTCCCCCACTATCTCCACCCAGCTGATTCTATTCCCTGGCCTCCTGAACCAAACTATTGACCGTGTTTGATTAGGAACACTAACCATCAAACTTTACTTAGATTCCCGTTCTTTTTGAGTGTCATATAATCATCAGTACTCAAAACTCAATCCTTGTCATGCTGCAATTATATTTCTATGATGGCTCTCAGGTTATATTTACTTGCTTCAGTGTGCCCTCAATCATTAACTTCGTTATCAATGCTGCACATATTCAAATACATAGCCTTTAGTGTTGTTCTTTTGTTGTCTCTGCAGCATCTCATTTTGTCGGCTGGCATACTCTTTTGTGTTTTCTCTCTGTGTTCTTGCCATTCTCTGACCTTTGCGTACACATAAGTATTTCACTCTCTTGCCTCAATTCTATCCCTCACTCAGCCACTGTCTGATCAGGCAAAGTCGCCCTCACATTGACCATGCTCCTTACCGACAATAATCATTGCGCTCCCAGTACCTCGATTACTAGTGTTCCAACTATTGTTCATGTCTATAATAGTAAGGAGAGTCACAGATTTTACAAAATAACTGTGGAATTGTTAAATAAAACACTATGCAAGTTCCTTAATTCTCACCTGCTTGTGTTCAGGTGGTCTTGTAAATACCATTCCTGTCTTTGTTTAATTGACTTTGATTTGAACTTATCTTGATAAATTTACCCTTGCTACACTGCAATAAGAAGACTTGATATTCAACATTATTTGTCCTCACCATTAATAATGCATTATGCCATGCTAGTGATTTGTGTAATGAAAAAGAAAAAGGATTGAGTATCCTATGTCTTCTTTTCCTTTCATCTCTTTATGGTACCTTTGATGTTAGTATCTAAAATTATAGGGCTATCTTAAGAATCTCGTAATCATTGCTTGGATAATTGGTGGAAAATGGTTCTTTCTATTAATATTCTGCTGTGTTCTTCCATATGTAGCTTGTTAGGTTTTTTTTATTATCTAGCTCATAATATTTGTAATATCTTTGTTTATCATTTCTATTTCTTTTTTATGGCCTTGAAATTGATTTATCTGCCCAGATGTTTTGTATCAGAGCATATTTCTCTTCTCTCCAGGGTGAATTATATTAAAACACTAGGCTCTATTAAATTGGATTTGGGCAATTGGTTATATGATCCTCTCTCCATGGATGAAAAACATTGAAGCAGTCTTGCTGTCTTTTTGGTAGATCACGATTATGTTGACATTTTATGTCTTTCTCAAACTTTTCCTTTTTTTTTGTATTTTTCAAACATGTTTCTTTATTAACATGTGAAGTGTTGGCTTTCATTGTATTTCTACTATTCATTCCAAATAGGTTTGTGTTGTGGATATTGTTCCCCTTTCAACTAAAACTAAGGTAACAAAAAACATAATTTACATCTATAACTTGTTTTGACAAAGCTCTTTTAACATAACAAAAGCATTTTTTTCAGGAAAACTGAAGCAAAATTTGACACTGAGTTACATTTAACCAGATGACAAAAAAAGCTTGATCAAACGCGTAATTTTAAGAAATATCTTAAAGCAGGAAAGAAAGAACAAGAGATATAAAAGCATGATTAACAATATCTGGGCTAATTTTAACCATATAGTTCTTCAGCTCTATGCCTTAAACTCTAAAGAGGTTATAATGGGGTCCGTACTTACACATTTTTGAGACTATTGCACTGTGCAGCAGACTAAAGTTCATTGTTGCTTCCAATGTTCTAGTTCAGCTTTCAGCCAAATTATTTAAAAAAAAGGTCAAAGGACCAAATCAAATTGAAGATTAAGTTGATGGCTTATTTTGGGACCAATGATTCACTCGTTCCTAGATTTTTCAAAATCTTGGACATCCTTCATAATCAAAGATCCTTTCCAACCCCATCCATCCTGGTTATACTCTATTTCACTCTCTTCAATCAGGAAGAAGATACAAAAATTAATAACATGTACCAATATATTCAAAAACAGCTTCTTCCCCACTGTTTCAGACTTATGAATGGACCTCTCATGTATTAGAGTTTCTCTTCCTCTGCACCCTCTCTGTAGCCACAACACAAAATTCTGTGTTTTGTTCTGTTATCCTGATGTGCTTATGTCTGGAGACCGCACAAAACATTACTTTACACGGTATCTTGGTTCATGCAACAATAATAAAATCAAACCTGGTTGCTCAAAACATTGGAGAAGTATCACCAGAAGTACCCCTGGCGAAACATTTTCTAAGATCCTCCAAATCCGTTTACAAGAAAGCGCTCCAACAGTAATATCCTCTCACTGTACCAACGTGCTCAGTATTGAGGTTCTACCCATTCAGAATTTACCTCTGCTAGATCGGTCACATCGTTTAAATGGAGGCAAATTTAAATGTAAAAGTAATAGGGCAGTGATAGCAGGGGATATTAACTTCCCCAATATTAACTTTTCTCTGATGGATGCATTTGGAAAAGATCTGACTTGAAATCTTGGCCGGCAAAATTGCTGACAGGTAAATTAGTAACTTTAAAAGGATTACCGATCTGGCATACCTGGGTCATTAATATAAAAGTCTGGCAGTATAATTATGCATATGATAACAGACACATAAGAGCTAGGAGCAGGAGTAGACAATTTAGTCCCTTTTTTAAAAAATTCATTTCTGGGATGAGGCCAGCATTTATTGCCCATCTGTAATTGCCCAGAGGGCTGTTAAGAATTAACTGTATTACTGTGGATCTTGAGTCACATCTAGGCGAGACCAGGAAGGACAGCGGATTCCTTTCCTAAAGGATATTACTGAACCAGATAGGTTTTTCCAACCATCAGCAATAAACTCATAGTCTTCATTGGACCCTTAATTCCAGATATTCATCGAATTCAAATTCCTCGGCACACGTGACAACAAACTCAATTCAATTCATTAAACAAGCCGTCCATCTCTGGAATTAATCTCATGAACATTTTCTGGCCAGTTTTCAATGAAATTACATACATCCTCAGATCAGGGGGGCCAAACCTGTACGCAGTACTCCAGGTACATTCTCACTAATGCCTTGTACAGTTGCAGCAACACTTCCCTATTTTATACTCCATTTCTTTAGCAATAAATGCCAAAATTCCTTATGATCTGCTAAATCTGCATACAAGGAATGAATCTGTGACTCATGCTTGAGGACATCTCAATTCCTTTGCACCAAAGCATGTTGAAGTTTATCTCAAATTAGATCATAAGTTGCTTTTTATTCTTCTGACCAAATCAGATAACCTCACCTTTATCCATGTTAAAATCCATCTGCCAAATTCTGACCCACTCACCTAACCTATCATATATCTGTTTGCAAATTTCTTATTTCTTCATTGCAACTTATATTCCCACCTATTTTAGTGCCATCTTCACAGTTGGTTCTAGTACATACTATTCCTGCAATCCAAGTCACTAATATGGATTTAAATAGATGGAGCCCAAGGATTGAACCCTGGGACACCTCACCAGTTACATCTTACTAACCAGAGAAAAAAATCTAATTTATTTTTACTGTCCGCTTTTTGCTGGTTAGCCAATATCTAGCCAAACTAATAAGTTATCCCTAAATCCATTTGATCTTACCTTTTGTGTGACACCTTATCAAATGTCTTTCACAAGTCCAGATATACTACATCTCCAAGACCCCGATTGTCCAATTTGCTTATTACAAATTCGAAGAACTCTAACAAATTAGTCAAATACCATTTGTCCTTCCACAAACCATGCTGCCTCAGATGGATTGTGTCCATATGTCCCATTACCACTTCCCAAATAATGGACCCCAAAACTTCCCAATGACAGACATTAAACTAACTAGCTTATAGGTTCTTACTTTCTGCCTCTCTCCCTTTTTGAATAAGCATTTAGAGCTGAAAATGTGTTGCTGGAAAAAGCGCAGCAGGTCAGGCAGCATCCAAGGAGCAGGAGAATCGATGTTTCGGGCATGAGCCCTTCTTCGTGAAAGATTCCTGAAGAAGGGCTCATGCCCGAAACGTTGATTCTCCTGCTCCTTGGATGCTGCCTGACCTGTTGCGCTTTTCCAGCAACACATTTTCAGCTCTGATCTCCAGCATCTGCAGTCCTCACTTTCTCTGAATAAGCATTTACTCAACATGAGCATTTTTTCTGTCTACTGGAGCCTTTCCAAAATTCAGGAAATATTAGAACATAGAACAAAGAACAATACAGCGCAGAACAGGCCCTTTGGCCCTCGATGTTGCACCGACCTGTGAACTATTCTCAGCTCGCCCTCTTACACTATCCCATCATTATCTATGTGCTTATCTAAGGATTGTTTAAATCTCCCTAATGTGGCTGAGTTGACTTCATTAACAGGTAGAGCATTCCACGCCCTTACCACTCTCTGCGTAAAGAACCTGCCTCTGACATCTGTCTTAAATCTATCACCCCTCAGTTTGTAGTTATGCCCCCTCGTACAAGCTGACGTCATCATCCTAGGGAAAAAGACTTTCACTGTCTACCCTATCTAGTCTGCTGATTATCTTGTATGTCTCTATCAAATCCCCTCTTAACCTTTTTTCCAATGAGAACAGACCCAAGGTTCTCAGCCTTTCCTCATAAGACCTTCCCTCCAGACCAGGCAACATCTTGGTAAATCTCCTCTGTACCTTTTCCAATGTTTCCACATCCTTCCCAAAATATGGCGACCAGAACTGTACACAATATTCCAAGTGTGGCCGCACCAGTGTTTTGTATAGTTGCAGCATTATATTGTGGCTCCGGAACTCAATCCTTCTACCAATGAAACCTAACCCACCGTATGCCTTCTTAACAGCACTATCAATCTGCGTGGCAACTTCCAGGAATCTATGCACATGGACTCCAAGATCCCTCTGCACATCCACACCAAGAATCTTTCCATTGACCCAGTACTCTGCCATCCTGTTATTCTCCACAAAGTGCATCACCTCAGATTTAGCTGCTTTGAACTCCATTTGCCACTTCTCAGCCCAATTCTGCAGTTTATCCAAGTCCCCCTGCAACTTGTAGCATTCTTTCAAACTGTCCACTACTCCACCGACTTTAGTGTCACTAATCCATCCAGCTATGCCTGCATCTGAGTCATTTATAAAAATGACAAACAGCTGTGGTCCCAAATCAGATCCTTGTGGTGCACCACTAGTAATCGGACTCCAGGCTGAATATTTTCCATCAACCACCACTCGCTGCCTTCTTTCAGAAAGCCAATTTCTAATCCAAACTGCTAAATCACTCTCAATTCCATGCCTCTGCATTTTCTCCAATAGCCTACCATGTGGAACCTTATCAAAGGCTTTACTGAAGTTCATGTATACCATATCATCTGCCCTACCCTCATCTACATGCTTGGTCACCTTCTCAAAAAACTCAATGAGGTTTGTGAGACACGACTTGCCCTTGATGAAACCATGTTCACTATCTGAAATCCAGTCCGGCCCAGAGGACTTGTCTACTTTCATTCCTTCTAGAATTGATAACACCTGTTCATAACTAACCTCGAGCCTTTGTAGTCTAATACCTCATAACTCATTCTTCTCCACTACAATATTTTCCTTTTCCTGAGTGAACGCCGATGAGAAATGTTCATTTAGTGCCTCTCCGATCTCCACAGGGTCCACACTCAACTTCCCTTTTCTGTCTTTGACTGGCCCTATTCCTACCCTAACCATCCTTTTATTCCTCATATACCTATAGAAAGCTTTAGGCTTCCCCTTTATTCTATTTGCTAAATCCTGCTTGTTTCCTCTCTTTGCTTTTCTTAACTCTCTCTTTAAATCCTTCCCATCTGACCTGTAACTCTCCATCGCCTCATCTGAACCATCTTGCCTCATCAACACATAAGCCTCCTTCTTCTGTTTAACAAGAGATGCAATTTCTGTAGTAAACCACGGTTCCCTTACCTTATCACTTCCTCCCTGCCTGACAGGGACACACCTATCAGGAAACACAATATCTGTTCCTTAAACCAGCTCCACATTTCCATTGTCTGCATCCCCTACATTTTGCTACCCCATTCAATGCATCCTAATTTTGCCTAATCACATTATAATTGCCCTTGCCCCATCAATAACTCTTGACCTGTGACATGTACCTATCCCTTTCCATCGCTAAATTAAACGTAACTGAATTATGGTCACTCTCTCCAAAGTGCTCACCTACATCTAAATCAAACACCTGGCCTGTTTCATTACCAAACATCAGATCCAGGGTGGCCCCCTCCCCTCTTGTTGGCCCTTCGACATACTGTGTCAGGAAAGCCTCCTGTAGACATTGGACAAAAACTGATCCATCTGACGTACTAGAGGTATAGCATTTCCAGTCAATGTTGGGGAAGTTAAAGTCCCCCATAATGACCACCCTATTCCTTTCACTCCTACCCAGAATAATTTTGCCAATCCTCTCTTCCACCTCCCTGGAACTCTGCAGAGGCCTATAAAAAAATCCAAGCAGTGTGAGCTCTCCTCTCCTATTTCCAACCTCAGCCCACACTACCTCAGTAGATGAGTCCTCATCAAATGTTCTCTCAGCCACCGTTATACTATCCTTGATTAATAAGGCCATGCCTCCCCCTCTTTTACCACTTTGCCTGTTCTTAATGAAAGATCTAAACCCTGGAACCTGCAACATCCATTCCTCACCCTGCTCTATCTATGTCTCCAAAATGGCCACAACATCGAAGTCCCAGGTACCTATCCAAGGGCTCATGCCAGAAACGTCGATTCTCCTGCTCCTTGGATACTGTCTGACCTGCTGCGCTTTTCCTGCAACACATTTTCAGCTCTGATCTCCAACATCTGCAGTCCTCACTTTCTCCTACCTTATTTCAGATACTTCTGATGTTGAAGTAGACACACTTCAAACCAGTTTGCTGTCTGCCAGCACATCCCTGTGACCCTGAAATCCTGTCCCTGTCCTTCCTACTGTCATCCTCCTGTGCACTGTAACTACACCTCTGATTCCCATCTCCCTGCTGAACTAGTTTAAACCCACCTGAATAGCACCAGCAAATTTCCACCCAGGATTTTAGTACCCCTCTGGTTCAAGTGAAGACCGTCCTGTTTTTACAAGTCCCACCTTCCCCAGCATGAGTTCCAATTATCCAAAAACCTGAAACCCTCCCTCCTGCACGTTCCTTGCAGCCACGTGTTCAGCTGATATCTCTCCCTATTCCTTGCCTCACTATCATGTGGCACGGGTAACAAACCAGACATAACAACTCTGTTTGTTCTAGCTTTCAGCTTCCACCCTAACTCCCTGAAATCCTGCCTTACATCCCTATTCCTCTTTCTACCTATGTCGTTGGCACCTACATAGACAACAACTTGAGGCTGGTCACCCTCTCCCTTCAGGACCCCAAAGATACGATCCAAAATATCACAGACCCTGGCACCTGGGAGGCAACACATCAACCGCGAGTCTCTTTCGTTCCCAACAAACGTTCTATCTGAGCCTCTAACTATTGAATCCCTAGTGACTAACACTCTCCTCCTTTCCCTCCTTCCCTTCTGTGCAACAGGGATAGGCTCTGTGCCAGAGACCTGGGCTCCACTGCATAACTCTGGTAAGTCGTCCTCCTCCACAGTATCCAAAACGATATACATGTTTTTCAGGGGAACGACCACAGAGGATCTCTCCACTGACTGTTTTTCCCCCTTCAAACAGTCACCCAGCTTTGAGAAAACACTGACTTATATAGCTGGACAGAAATAAAAATAAGAAGTCCCTTCTTTCCCAGAAACCTCTGCCCTCTGACTTCAAATATATAAGCAAAATCAGTGACTCACCGCTCCCAGCAGCCCCCGGTACAATCTCCTGCCCTTCGAGTTGCTGCTGCCACTGAAAAACAGAAAACATTGAAAAGCATTGATTATATTGGAAAAATATATGCCTCCGCTATCTCAATTGCCACATCCTTTAAGACTCAGGATGTAGGCCACGAAGCCCTTGAGATTTATTCTGCCTTTAATCTCAATAGTTTCCTCAGTACATTTCCCCTTGTGCTTGTGATCCTTACACACTGAGACCCCCTCAAGTACTTCGCCTGTCACTGCCGAGACCTGACAGCAGTGTTACCTTCTGTATACTTTATTAAGGAGGTCAGGTGGCTCTGTTGGCAAGATGGCTAATCTATGTTTCAGAGTACTGTCAACTGCTGCTCCAGGACCTGACCCTGACAGTGGAGGGCAATAGTGAGGTATCACTGGGAATATTGCCAAGAAACAACTAGGCTTGATGCATCATCAGACAATAACTGACAATATGCCTTTAGGCAAAAGACACAAGACATGATGTGACTTTATAATGTAAGATGAGTATGAAAAAAAATTGAGAATGCTTCTGTTCTCTCCAAAATGTTAAATGTTTACAAGATAGAGATTTGACTGAGGCATCTGTAGCATTGCTTGGATAATGCCAAGCTGTTTATTGAGCTGTGCAATTACTAGTCTGAGACAAATTGCAAACAATCAACTGTGCATTTGAGTGAAATTGTGAATTCTACATCACCCCTCACTTGGAGATCCTCTCACTATTCTTCTTAGGTCACAGACATTTTTCCTTACTTGGATATGCATCACAGTGTCATGCAGCAATTCATCATATATCACTTCTCATTTGCACCCGTTTTCCACAGACCTCAATCTCTTCCTTCATGCCTCACTCAGAAAATGACCACAGACCTTTCTGCAAGAAACTATACAGGAAAGGACATAAATTTTCCAAGCAATGCACTTTGTAATTTGATTATTTTAGAGGTAAACAATATTTAATTCTGAAGATGATAATTCCACCTGAAAGATTTGTTTGTAATGAGTTGACAACTGTTTATGGGTTATAGATGTGCAAAGGTTTTAGTTGCTGCAGTGAAAAGATATTCTATGTTCTTCCATATTATTTAGAATGCACTCAGATGTTTTAATGTATGCCAATCTGTACTACTTCGCTATCAGCTGGAGGCAAATCAGTGAACCTGGAAAGGAGATCTGATTTGGTGCTGCAGGGGACTCGGCCAAGAAATCTCAATTTCTCTAGTGCTTGACAGTTTTTTTGCTGTGGGTTTCAAATATGGACCCTGCCTAATGCAGACTTTGAGATGCGGGGAACATGTGGCAGATTGAGAATCCCCTAGTATGACTGGCAGCACGTGTGGGCAACTAGTTCAATGACAAGTTCATAAGGAGGGAAATATACCTCTGGGAATTTTGGTTTGGATTATAGATGGTAGAGGTGAACTGGAGGATTGCGATGTTTCGTTGTTGTAAGTGGTGGTGTCAAGGACTAGTAATCCAGAGCAGCAAATTAACATTTGAATACCAGATTAAAATCCTGCAGAGCATATGGTGAAATTCAAATTCATTAAGAAGAAATGAAATTAACGACTAGTCCTAATGGCGACCATGTAGCCACTATTACTTGTTGTAAAAGTCCATCTGGTTCACTAATGTCCTGTAAGAAAGGTATTTGCCATCTTTACCTGGTCTGACCTATCTGTGGTTCCAGACCCATAACATTGTGATTGATTCTTATCTGCCCACAGTGCAACCTTTGGAACCAGCTGGGTCTTGTTGACTACGAGATCATTGATTGGGATCGGTAATGTGGGCCAATCAGGAAAGCCCCAGTTGACCGGTATAACCAGGCAATTCTGTGGTTACATTTGAGCCCAGGAGTCTCTGGAAAAGGAGCACATAGGTGTCAACCAACTCCCTCGAGCTGTCCAAGGAGAGGTTGGCACCTCAGGGAGTAGCGTGCTTTATTTCTCCCTCCAACTTTATATTGATTTAATCCCTGCCCTCCCCTTTACTTTTTTGATTGCATAGCATTGCCCTTTGAAATGAAAGGCATTGCTTGTCACTGGCCACTCAGGTATTTCCTTTCTTCCTGGTGGTGGAATTTAAATAAAGATTTATACACTTGTTGTTTTTCACTGTGTCCGACACCTGCACACACATTACATGGTTGCTGGGGAAAAATAAGCACTACCGCTGATAGGCGGTAGTGGGGGGGGGAAGAAATAGAACAGAGAAAAAAACAAGAATGTCAGACATTCTGTTCACTAAACAAAAAATAACCAAGAGATTTAGAATCTCCTCATTTCAGGGGACTGACTCCGAACTGGCTGGCCACAACCAAGTGAATAAAGGGTGACTTGGTGATGAGATGTCAGCCTCTGTGCAGTCATTTCACTCAGAAATAGCACTCAGTCCAAGGGCAATTAAGGATGGACAATAATTGATTTCCACAAATGACTAAGGAGGAGTTTTTTTCATGAAGTGGAGACTTAGAGTTGGAAACTTAGCAATCTGAAGGATATTGGCAGAGATTATGCCTCTTGGAGTTGGGTGGAATCTTTACGATGAGTTAAGATTTGTTATTGAAATGGTGACACATCATGATGGAGCAGTGATAGCAGCAGTTATAGTCTGTACTAGTGAGAGGTGCACTCATAGAGAAGACTATTCAGCAGGATAATGACAATAAAAGAATTTGCAGGAACTATTAAACTCAGACAGCAGTCAATCATATGTATTAGCTAGACAATTGATGTTAGCTGGGCATTATGGTATGATCTAGAGATGTCGGTGTTGAACTGGGGTGCACAACACTAGGTTATAGTCCAACATGTTTAATTGGAAGCACACTAGCTTTCGGAGTGCCACTCCTTCATCAGGTGTTTGTGGACTGTAGAGTGTGGGAGTGTAGAGTGGTCTAAGACTACTCTACACTCACAGACACTCACAATCCCCCACCCCAGACACACACACACACACACACACACACACACACACACACATACATATACGTTTGTGGGGTGAATTTGTACTTGCAGAGTTACATTGTACTTTGCTCAAAAACTGCACAAATTCATGTAAGACTCTGTTATCTCACTTTTTAGTTTAGAATCAGTCTAAACATTATGGCACAGACATAAAACACAGGGGGCTAACACCTTAACCATATTGTCTAGCTAACACCAATTGTTATAGTTAACCTGCAAATGCAACTTTTAAAAAAATGTTTTATGATTAACACATGAAAGAAGTGAAACTATCAAGGTATTCAGACAAATGAAAGACTCAACAGACAATCAAGGTATTTTTCAATGTATAATTTCAGTTACATCACACTGTAAACTTTTGCTAGAAATTCTGTGTCTTGCAATTGTGTCCTCCAGAACCACTTGATGAAGGAGTGTCGCTCCGAAAGTTAGTGTTTCAAATTGAACCTGTTGGACTATAACCTGGTGTTGTGTGATTTTTAACTTTGTACACCCCAGTTCAACACCAGCATCTCCAAATTATAGTTGCTTCAGAGTGACCATTTTCATCAAGAAGCACTGAAACTCAGTCAAGTTTCAAAAAGTTGCATTTGTTTTTGTTTTACTCACCTGCACAAGATTACTTCACATATTAGTGATGAAAGGTTACCTGTGTGGTGTTTAGTTTGAAAATGTCAATGGAGTTAGACTTGTAACATGGAAACAAATCACATCAACTTTCCAAGTTTTCTTTGAGCGAGAAAGGAGAGAGAAAGCAAAGTGGACTGATGGCAGCAAGGAGACTAGAAGACCTTCTCTCGCGTTCTGTGTCCCTCAAAGTTGGAAACTACCTGATGCAAAAGCAACTTGGAAAAGTACCATTCCTTGAGGAATCGGGGCATGCAAAAACTGCTACCCCTGATGAAATGGGCTAACAGCAAAACTGTTGAGACTCAGGTTTCAGTCTCACAATTCAGGAACTCTAAAAACTTTAAACTATACTTGCACCTTCCTGTGTGTATAGTTACCACTTCACTCTATTTTTAAAGCTTGACTTGTTGTGTGTATGCACAAGTGATGGTGCTGCACTTTTATTACCTTCCTTTGATTTAATAGGTAATAAAATATCACTTTCTTTCATTCGTCATTACCTGGGAATTGGCTCTCCCTCATTTTTGATCGAACAAAATTTATTTACGTGTGATCTAAATGCGAAATGCGAAAAACTAAAATGAAGATATTTGCTTTGGAAGACGGGAACCAATCAGCTCTCCTCACCTAATGGGCTGATTTAAACCATTAATTCGCTAAGCATCAATTTTGCAAGAAGTTTGTGGAGAGTTTGTCACCCTGAGCTCTAGTGAGTTACCTCACACAATTCTTCACTGCACATGACACCACGTGTGCACCACACCCCACCAGTGCCACTCTCACACTAACTTGATCTCGCCAAGGCACTGCCAAGACCTTCCTGGCTTTCAGCTGCCAACACCATGCTTGAAGCCCTGCTGTGCACCAGGTCGGTCACCACCAACCCCAAATCACCACCAAACCCCAAATTATTTTGCAGTGTCAAAAATAAATAAGAAAGTGCACTTTTATATGATTGAAATTTTTCTGGAGAAAACACGTCCAACATTAGTGCAGCCGAGAGTGGGACAGAATTTAGGAAAAAGTGAACATGGTCCAAAATTTCATGCTTACAAACCTGATGTTATTACAATTGCTAAAGCATCACAGCACAACAAGTCTTACGGGGAAAGGCTGAGGGACTTGAGGCTGTTTTCATTAGAGAGAAGAAGGTTGTGAGGTAACTTAATAGAGGCATTTAAGATAATCAGAGGGTTGGATAGGGTGCAGAGGGCGAGCCTTTTTTCAAGAATAGTGATGGCAAGCACGAGGGGGCATAGCTTTAAATTGAGGGATGATAAATATAGGACAGATGTCAGAGGTAGTTTCTTTACTCAGAGAGTAGTAGGGGTATGGAATGCTTTGCTTGCAATGGTGGTAGATTCGCCAACTTTAAGTACATTTAAGTCGTCATTGGACAAGCATATGGACGTACATGGAATAGTGTAGGTTAGATGGGCTTCAAATTGGTATGACAGGTCGGTGCAACATCGAGGGTCGAAGGGCCTGTACTGCGCTGTAATGTTCTATGTTCTATATGTTCTATAACAGAGGCTAAATTGAAGATTATGGTAAACTCTTGTTTCCAAACACGTCATCTTAAACAATCACGGTATTGAAACCCAGTGTTTGTCAAAATACGCAGAATGGTTATGAATGAGGCCAAAATAAATTCAATTATTTGAATGTGTCAGTTACCAACTCCTGAGTGAATATTTCAGCCCAAAGTAGTGTCTCTTTATTTAAAGCGTAAAACCATGGATGCATAAAATTACAAATATAAACCAAAACTATGGAAATATTCAGCTGGTCTCACTGCATCTGAGGAAATATGTTCACTCTGTTTCTCTCAAGTTGTGACCTTTCATTAGAATTGTGAAAAGTTAACAATGTAACAAGCTTGCTGTTTTTTGTTTGCCCCAGCTCCATTTTTTTGGGTAGAAGTGATGTGCCAGGATACGGACAAAAGGTAAGAGACTGGCACCTGGTAATAGAATCAATGGTAGGAATAGCCCCTCCCTGTAGGGCAACAATTCCTCTGTCATCCTTTGTACTGGAAGATTAACTGTCCTGCTGTAATCTGTCATGTCTTCCACTGTTCCTTCTGTCCTTTTACCCTCCCACCACTTGCTCCAACCAATGACAGTTACTGATCAGCACCCTGCCAGTCAGGAGGGGGAGGGGGGTGAAAGGCCAAGGTTCACAATCAGCCATAGTGGGCGAGTGGTCCCACTGTGTCCAAGTGGGTCCCAGAGATAATGGCAGCCAACATGAAGGGACCTCTCAGAAAGACGTTAGCAAACAGCAGCTACGACATAGCCAGGAACACATGGCTGCCCAAGCAGGCTGACCTGATGAGTAAAGGATTCGTGGTGCAGAGATTGGGCGGCAATGCCTCTGGCTCCACTCTTGGAGAGGCCAAGAAGGGAAGGATCTGTGGTGACAAGGAGGATCAGAGAGTAGGACGCAGGAGATAAGTAGCAAGTCATAGAACATAGAACATAGAAGGATACAGCGCAGTACAGGTCCTTCGGCCCTCGATGTTGCGCCGACCGAATCCTACCTAACCTATACTAGCCCAATAACTTCCAAATGCCAATCCAATGCCCGCTTAAATGACCATAGAGAAGGAGAGTTCACCACTGATACGGGCAGGGCATTCCATGAACTCACAACCCGCTGTGTGAAGAATCTACCCCTAACATCCGTCCTATACCTACCACCCCTTAATTTAAAGCTATGTCCCCTAGTAACACCTGACTCCATTAGCGGTAAAAGGTTCTTAGTATCTACCCTATCTAAACCCCTAATCATCTTATACACTTCTATCAGATCTCCCCTAAACCTTCTCTTCTCCAATGAGAACAGCCCCAAGTGCCTCAGCCTTTCCTCATAAGATTTTCCTACCATTCCAGGCAACATCCTGGTAAACCTCCTCTGCACTCGTTCTAAAGCTTCCACATCCTTCCTATAGTATATTCTTCTTTTATATCTTAAAACTGATTTTATATAATGAGTTATTTCATTTACCAATGTAGGAATGTAGCCATTTAGTTTTGATAAAGAAGCCTGATGGAACTTAGCTCCAGTTTTAACATCCGTCCCTATAGGAGTCAATGCTTCACTTAAAGTCGCTTCACATAAAGTTGTTATTCAGGAATACAACCCCAGCTTTAAGTGATGACTTACTGTATATTGAAAGGGACTCTGAGAAAGTGTGTATGTAACATTTTCTATATCTCATTCAATACTGGGAGTTAGAGTTTGGCCAAAATCCAAAAACTGTCCATCACACACAGATTTTGCTTTAAATGTTGGTTTATCTTCATTTTAATGAGTTCTTGCTGAATGGCTGGTTACAGCAGTATTCTGTTTTAAATAAAGGAATGCTATTTTGGGATGAAATAGTAATAAATGAGTTGGTAATGTGCATTGTACTGAGCACATCAAACCAAATTGAAATTATTTCTGCCTCATTAATAACTATTCTGTGCGTTTTGACATACAATTGGATTCAATTTTCATGATTGTTTCAGATGACATTAGCAGAAACAAAAATTCATCACAATCTTCAATTTAGTCTGCCCTGTGCTGTGACATTTTAGTAATTGCAGGATGTAATAACACCAGGTCTGTAGGTAGCAAATTTTGAACAGTGCTCACTTTTTACAAATTCTTCCCAGCTCTGCTATACCAGCCAACACATTCATTACTGGGCAAATCCGATTTCATTTCAGTCTCTTTTTTCCTTACATTTGCTTTCAGACGTCATCATATTTGCTTTCACACCAAAATTTACTTTCCATTTAATGCATTTAATTGTGCATTTACTTTGGATTGCAATTCAGTAAAGCTCCAAAATAGAAGTGACTGGCATGGTTTGTTGGTATGGAATGGCTTCATGTGGGTCAGTTTGTAGCTGTGACATGCATGCCTAACCCCACTGCCATGACGTTGGCTAGTTCCCATGTGTCCCATGAGGCTTTGTACCAGAATAATGGTAGCCACAGGTACATTACCTGTGTGAACCTCAGAGGGTGTTGACTAGCTGCTACTCCAATGAAACACTGACCAATCCAGTGTGGTAAGGTGATATTGGGTACTCAGATTTAGGCAATGAACATGCCTCTTCATTATTTACTGAAGAGAAAACAGATGTGTGGCTGTAAGTTGGATCCCTGCAGCCTTGCCACTTTCAAGGCCCGATTGCAAGCAAGTTTTGTTTCAGACCTTTATCAATTGGAAATCACATCACGGAAAGTGCCTGGGAAGCACTCTAGAGTGTTTTTGGTGACATGTCAGTTTTGTGGCACCTCTATGGACAAAGTACAACGTGTGTTTGTGTGACAGCAGAGGAGTTCATGGTCTACACACACAGGCTCTCCCAATTTTCAAAATGCCTCATGTTTCCCAGCGCTGATTTGTTTTGGGTGAAAATCAGTATTTTGGCTTAACAGTTTTTCCCAGCACTCTGTCAATTCAGCCGTACACTCACAGCATTGCTCGGTGTAAGGGTATTGTTGGCACAAGTGCTGAGACAATTACGTTCCTGAAACGATTGTTACACCAAAGGAAATCTGTTCTGATTACTTTCCCTGATTGTCTCTGCTCTCGTTTTTTGCACTGTTTATTCAATATTTACTGCCACTTACTGATTACAAGCCCAGACTACTGATTATTTTTGTTCATAAAAATCTCAATCCTGGCAAAGGGCTGAGTTAGCAGCTGTAACTCAGCAAGGCAAGTACTTTTCCCCATATTGTAACTGTTGCTCTGCGTGCATGTGTTCTAGATTTCATAGTCAGCAAAGATCAAATGTCCCTGAGGAGACCTTTTCTTTTGACTATAATAAATGCTTACCGAAGTGATATCTTTTAAGAATGTATCGAGGGATTTCTTGCTCTTTGTAAGCAACAATTTCAAACGAAAATATTGTGCACATGGTATTTCCAGTTGTTTGATAACTGCAGGTGCTGTTTTGAGACTAAACTGGGTGCCAGTTTCAATGAGGACATTGACCCACCTATGGGAGGAAGCAACATTGATTTAACACAGTTATCATTTTGAGGCATGAAGAGCTTTACTAACTTTACCCAGCTGCCTCAAAAAGCTGACCAATGTTATTTACGGAATCATCAACAGCTCATGGTTAATCACTGGCTGATTTCTTCTGCCTGTTCATTTTGATTCTATAACTTTTTGCTGCTCAATGTAACTGTTTAATGTCACCAAAGTCTACAGGGTGTGGTCTGGCTTGTGCTGATGGGGCTTTTGCAGCTCTTCCAAATACAGGTGCACCACCCGACATTCCCATTGGAATACTGCACGATGAAAAGGGGACTGGCAGAGTAGTTCAAGCTGCTGAAAAGGAGAGGAGGAGAAGTGTTCTCAATAAGAAGCTGTATCCTCCAAGGATTCACTAAGAACAACTCTCCTGCCTCCACCTTGATGAGGAACAGTGTGTGAGCAGGCTGCATTTCAGTAAAAGTGTCTTCACTGCAATCTGTCACATACTGTAGCCACTAATTCAACATTAATGCAAGGGAAAGGCCATACTGCCAGTGACTGAATAACCACAAAGATGCACTTTAATGCTTCTTGCTTTTTCCAGGCTGAGGCAATGCAGTTGCCCACTCTCTGAAATGCCATATCAAGTTACTCAGTTGTAGCAATTAAGGATGGGGAGCAGGTGCTGGCCTTACCAAATCCCATAAAAGAGAAAAATACCTTATGAGTTTGCTGTTCATTGTTGCACAATGGAAGCCACTGAGGCTCTCTATATATTCATTCTCTCTTGCCAAAGCAAACCAAATTGATGCCATGTGCTTGCTCTTTCAAATTGCAGGTTTTGCCATGTACTGCAGGATACCATTGACTGCACGACTAATCCATTTTATACTAGAACCAACAAGGATTCTACATCCTCAATTTCCAGCTGATGTACAATAATTAACATGTTACATCAATGCCCTGTATCCTGGCATTAGTCTTTATTCTCTCCAAACTTATTGCATTATGTCTCATGATCAAGATGTCTGTATGTCTTTCAGAATTATATGCAATATGTCATCATTCTACCATAATGTGATTGGTGGATATGAAAGTCCTTACTCCACCGTACCTGGCAATCACTTGAAGCATGACATGAATAATGCCGTTCTGTGCAACTCAGTAGTTTAATGTGAGCTGAGATACTGATGTGGATGTGAATGTAATGCTTGTATATAACATCCAGCTACAATTAACATCTGTTTGATTCTTCAATACCACAATCCCCAAACACAGTTTCTCATGTTTCAATGTTACCTGCATCAGGTAACATACATTACTGGAAGCAATATCCATATTATGGTTAGTAGTAGTGACCATCTAAAGAATGCTTGGGGCTGACCATCCCTTCTATGTTGGAAATATTGAGCTGTAAATCCTTTGCAAAGCCCTGTGCCATGTTGATGACAAGTTCCTCCATACATTGACTGGAAGCTTTCTGGGAGAATTCTGCTCTGTACCAGACACAGTGAATACTTTTATAATGCACAGAACTAAAATCAATATCGCTCAGACTTACTTATCAGGGCTTAATGCAACATCACACCATCCCCATGCTAGGGCATTCTTCTTTATCTTAAATTAGGGTCTTAGAGTCATAGAGATGTATAGAACAGAAACAGACCCTTCAGTCCAACCCATCCAGCCGACCAAATATCCCAAATTAATCTAGTCCCATTTGCCAGCATTTGACTTATATCCCTCTAAGTAAAAACAACGACTGCAGATGCTGGAAACCAGACTCTGGATTAGTGATGCTGGAAAAGCACAGCAGTTCAGGCAGCATCTGAGGAGCAGGAAAATTGACGTTTCGAGCAAAAGCCTTCATCAGGAATAGAGCCTTATATCTCTCCAAATCCTTCCTGTTCATATACACATCCAGATACCTTCTAAATATTGCCATTATACAAGCCTCCACCACTTCCTCTGGTAGCTTATTCCATACATGCGCCATCCTCTATGTGAAAAAAATTGCCCCTTAGGTCCCTTTTAAATCTTTCCCCTTGTGGGCGGCACGGTGGCACAGTGGTTAGCACTGCTGCCTCACAGCGCCAGAGATCCGGGTTCAATTCCCGCCTCAGGCGACTGACTGTGTGGAGTTTGCACGTTCTCCCCGTGTCTGCGTGGGTTTCCTCCGGGTGCTCCGGTTTCCTCCCACAGTCCAAAGATGTGCGGGTCAGGTGAATTGGTCATGTTAAATTGCCCGTAGTCTTAGGTAAGGGGTAAATGTAGAGGTATGGGTGGGTTGCGCTTCGGCGGGTCGGTGTGGACTTGTTGGGCCGAAGGGCCTGTTTCCACACTGTAAGTAATCTAATCTAATCACCTTAAACCTATGCCCTCTAGTTCTGAACTCGCCCACCCAGGGAAAATACCTTGCCTATTTATTCTATTTACCTTAAATTGATCTTAAAACATAGTCACCTTATAATATATAATAATATAACAGAATGTATAAGTGATCTTTGGGTCGTTGCCCCTCAAGTAGTCATCTGAGTACTCTGCAGCACAGCCCATATGCGAGCTGAGGTTTATAATATCCATGTCCTCTGCCCTGGTTGCAAGTTGCTCAAGCCGGATGTCTCACCATCTGTATGTCCAAACTCTAGGCTTTCCTCTAAATTGTGTGCAGTGTCAATATGAGAGAATCCCTACAGTATGGAAACAGGCTCTTCAGCCCAACAAGTCCACACCAACTCTCCAAAGACCAACCTGCCCAGACCCATTCCCCTACCCTATATTTACCCCTGACTAATGCACCTAGTTATAAATCCCTGATTTATAACTAATGTAGCATGGCCAATTCACCTAACCGGCACATCTTTGACTTGTGGGAGGAAAGCTTCGCAAACACTAGGAGAATGTGCTAAATTCACACACAGTCACCCAAGGCTGGAATCGAAGCTGGGTCCCTGACACTGTGAGGCAGCACTGCTAACCACTGAGCCACCACGCCACCCACAGTAACTGAGCTGATGGAAGCAAGTGTGAAATTGAGTGGCAGTGTGTTTTCATCATCACTTTGTCTCTACACATCTTTTATTAACTAGGCAGATTCTACTTCTTGGGTACCTGAAAGGACTGGGATTCTGGTGTGAGTGGGGTTTGGATTAAGAGATTGTTTCTTGTACTAACTGCAGTTGCAAATCAGAGTAGATTTTGGGATGAGGAGAGGGATCACCAGTGATAATTCTATCATTGTCAATGGTTTCAGTCTAATGCAGAAAATAATCAAGAAAACTAATGGAAGGCTCCACTTTATATCTAGGGGACCTGGAGTACAAGAGTGCAGACATTACGCTGCAGTTAAACAAAACTCTGGTTAGACCCCGCTGAGAGTACTGTGAGCAGATCTGGGCATCACATGTGAAGAAGAATGTGTTGCTTTGGAGGGAATACAATGTAGGTTTACAAGAATGGTATCTGGATTTCAGGCATCAGATTATGAGAGATTATGAAAATTAGGACTGTTTCTCTCGAATTTAGAAGGTTAAAGAGTGACCTGTTCAAAGTCTTCAAGATGTTAACAGGAAAAAGCCAGGTCTGTTAAAGTTAAACTATTTGTACTGCTTGGAGATTCTAGAACTAAGGGATTAAAGCTGAGAATGAGGGCCAGGCTGTTCAGGAGAGATGTTAGGAAGCATTTCTACAGACAAATAATGGTAGATGTTTGGAATTCTCTACCAAAATTGGTAGTGGGTGCAGGATCAGTTGTTAATTTTAAATCAGAGATATCTAAATCTTTGTTAAGCAAAGGTATTAAGAGATTACGGGCCAAAGGCAGGTATATGGAGTTAGGCAACAGAGCAGTCATGATATCATTGGATGGCGGAACAGGCTCAATGGGCTGAATTGCTTACCTCTGTGCCTATGCATCCTGGTCACAGACTTAGCAAAGGCCATGCCAATATATTTCAGCATTGTCTCCTCTATAGGGTTTCCTGAAATGCAGGCATCTCTGTCCCCCTCGAATTAGCTTCTGTTGCCTTCAATTGCCTCCAACCAAACAAGAGAGGGGGAAGTATGTAAACGTCTATTGTGTTTAATATTCCAATTGTCCATATGTTCAATTAGGAGAAAGTGAGGACTGCAGATGCTGGAGATCAGAGCTGAAAATGTGTTGCTGGAAAAGCGTAGCAGGTCAGGCAGCATCCAAGGAGCAGGAGAATCGATGTTTCGGGCATGAGCCCTTCTTCAGGAATGAGGAAAGTGTGCCAAGCAGGCTAAGATAAATGGTAGGGAGGAGAGACTTGGGGGAGGGGCGTTGGAATTGCGATAGGTAGAAGGAGGTTAAGGTGAGGGTGATAGGCCGGAGTGGGGGTGGGGGCGGAGAGGTCAGGAAAAAGATTGCAGGTTAGGAAGGCGGTGCTGAGTTCGAGGGTTGGGACTGAGACAAGGTGGGGGGAGGGGAAATGAGGAAACTGGAGAAATCTGAGTTCATCCCTTGTGGTTGGAGAGTTCCTAGGCGGAAGATGAGGCTCTCTTCCTCCAGCCGTCGTGTTGCTATGGTCTGGTGATGGAGGAGTCCAAGGACCTGCATGTCCTTGGTGGAGTGGAGGGGGAGTTGAAGTGTTGAGCCACGGGGTGGTTGGGTTGGTTTGTCCGGGTGTCCCAGAGGTATTCTCTGAAACGTAATCGATGATGCTCTCCACCGCATCTCCTCCACTTCCCACTCCTCCGCCCTTGAGCCCCGCCCCTCCAATCGCCACCAGGACAGAACCCCACTGGTCCTCATCTACCACCCACCAACCTCCATATACATCGTATCATCGGTCGTTATTTCCGCCACCTCCAAATGGACCCCACCACCAGGGATATATTTCCCTCCCCTCCCCACCAGCATTCCAAAAAGACCACTCCCTCCGTGACTCCCTCGTCAGGTCCACATCCCCCATCAACCCAACCTCCACTCCCGGCACCTTCCCCTGCAACTGTAAGAAATGCAAAACTTGCGCCCACATCTCCCCCCTTATTTCCCTCCAAGGCCCCAAGGGATCTTTCCATATCTGCCACAAATTCACCTGCACCTCCCCACACATCATTTACTGCATCCGCTGCACCCGATGTGGCCTCCTCTATATTGGGGAGACAGGCCGCCTACTTGCGGAACGTTTCAGAGAACACCTCTGGGACACCCGGACCAACCAACTCAGCCACCCCTGGCTCAACACGTCAACTCCCCCTCCCACTCCACCAAGGATATGAAGGTCCTTGGACTCCTCCATCCATAGCAACACGATGGCTGGAGGAAGAGCGCCTCATCTTCCGCTTAGGAACCCTCTAACCACAAGGGATGAACTCAGATTCCTCCAGTTTCCTCATTTCCCTAGGAACCCTCCAACCACAAGGGATGAACTCAGATTTCTCCAGTTTCCTCATTTCCCCTCCCCCACCTTGTCTCAGTCCCAACACTCAAACTCAGCACCACCTTCCTAACCTGCAATCTTCTTCCTGACCTCTCCGCCCCCACCCCCACTCCGGCCTCTCACCCTCACCTTAACCTCCTTCCACCTATCGCATTTCCAACGCCCCTCCCCCAAGTCTCTCCTCACTACCTTTTATCTTAGCTTGCTGGTCATACTTTCCTCATTCCTGAGGAAGGGGTCTTGCCCGAAATGTCGATTCTCCTGCTCCTTGGATGCTGCCTGACCTGCTGTGCTTTCCCAGCAACACATTTTAAGCTTATGTTCAATTAGGCAGCAAAAGACTTCCACAGTTATACAAGAGTTTTATTGTATATTTATAGTTTAGCACAGACACCAGTTTCCACCTTTCCCTTCAGGGTCCTTTCCTTGCACAGAAACTAAGTCCACACTGAGAAAGAACCCAATTTTTTTCATTCGCCAAACGATCAAAGGAAACTGATGAACCAAATGAACAAAAAAACCGAGCAATTCTTCTTGAATTGGAAGTGATCAAAGAAGATATCAACTAGTCACAGAGTCTTAGAGTGATACTGCAAGAAACGGACCCTTCGATCTAACCAATCCATCCTGAGCATAATCCCAAAATAAATTAATCCGACCTGCCTGCTCCTGCCCCATATCCCTCCAAACCTTTCCTATTCATGTATTTATTCAAATGTCTTTTATATGTTGTAATTATGCCCACAATCCACCACTTCCTCAGGAAGTTCATTCCACGTGCCAACCACTCTCTGTGTAAAACATTTGCCCCTCAGGTCTTTTTAAAATCATTCTCCTCTCACCTTAAATATGTGTCTGCCAGTCTTAAAATCCCCTAATCCTAATGGTTGGTGTCTTTTCCCTAACTATGTCCCTCATGAACTTAAGATGCATTCCAACCTCTGCTGTGCCCAAAACTCCAAAAATCCAGGTCTTTTTTAAAAAAGCAAATTACAAATTCTGCCCACCCAGAGTAGGATGTTAATAACCAAAAAACAAGAAACCAAAAATCTGGAAAAAAGTGAAGACTGAATCAATGAAGTGTTAGAGTAGGAAATAAATTATTCCTACCCCTGTGGTGCCCACCTAAAGCATCAAAAGGAACCAGTGGACACCGCACAGTTCTTCTCTCAAGGACACTGTGGATGAGGCTGGAATCAAACCTGGCTCCCTGGTGCCATGAGACTGCAGTGCTAACCACTGAGCCACTGCTCCCTATGGTAGGCTCTTTCATAAAGTCAAGAGGGAGATTTGGCTGTCTGGATTCAGAATTGATTGTCTGACAGAATGCAGAGAGTGGTTGTCGACGGAAAGCATTCTGCCTGAAGGTCAGTGGTGAGTGGTGTCCCACAGGGCTCTGTTAGAACATAGAACATAGAAGGATACAGTGCAGTACCGGCCATTCGGCCCTCGATGTTGCGCCGACCGAATCCTACCTAACCTATACTAGCCCAATAACTTCCAAATGCCTATCCAATGCCCGCTTAAATGACCATAAAGAAGGAGAGTTCACCACTGATACGGGCAGGGCATTCCATGAACTCACAACCCGCTGTGTGAAGAATCTACCCCTAACATCTGTCCTATACCTACCACCCCTTAATTTAAAGCTATGTCCCCTAGTAACACCTGACTCCATTAGCGGTAAAAGGTTCTTAGTATCTACCCTATCTAAACCCCTAATCATCTTATACACTTCTATCAGATCTCCCCTAAACCTTCTCTTCTCCAATGAGAACAGCCCCAAGTGCCTCAGCCTTTCCTCATAAGATTTTCCTACCATTCCAGGCAACATCCTGGTAAACCTCCTCTGCACTCGTTCTAAAGCTTCCACATCCTTCCTATAGTATGGCGACCAAAACTGCACACAATACTCCAGATGAGGCCTCACCAGAGTCTTATACAACTGCAGCATGACCTCAGGACTCCGGAACTCAATTCCTCTGCCAATAAAGCCCAGTACACCATATGCCTTCCTCACAGCACTATTTACCTGGGTTGCAACTTTCAGAGATCTGTGTACATAGACACCAAGATCCCTCTGCTCATCCACACTACCAAGTAGCCTACCATTAGCCCAGTAATCCATCATCTTGTTATTCCTACCAAAGTGAACGACTTCGCACTTAGCTACATTGAATTCCATTTGCCACATTTCCGCCCAGCTCTGCAACTTATCTATATCCCGCTGTAACCTACCACTTCCTTCCTCACTATCCACAACTCCACCGACTTTTGTGTCATCCGCAAACTTGCTTACCCAGCTTTCAAGTCCTTCCTCTAGATCATTTATAAAGATAACAAAAAGCAATGGTCCCAAAACAGATCCTTGTGGTACACCGCTAGTAACTGCGCTCCAAGATGAACATAATCCATCAACTACTACCCTCTGTCTCCTTCCAGCCAGCCAATTCCTAATCCAAACCTCTAATGTATCCTCAATGCCATACCTCCGAAGTTTTAGCATTAGCCTACCATGGGGAACCTTATCGAACGCCTTACTAAAATCCATATACACAACATCTACTGCTTTACCCTCATCCACTTCCTTAGTCACCTTCTCAAAGAACTCAATAAGGTTTGTGAGGCACGATCTGCCCTTCACAAAACCATGCTGGCTATCCCTGATCACGTTATTCCTACCCAGATGTTCATAAATCTTATCCCTTACCATTCTCTCTAAGACTTTGCCCACCACTGAAGTCAGACTCACTGGCCTATAGTTACTAGGGCTATCCCTACTCCCTTTCTTGAACAATGGGACCACATTCGCTATCCTCCAGTCCTCTGGTACTATTCCCGTAGACAATGACGACATAAAAATCCAGGCCAATGGCTCTGCTATCTCCTCCCTAGCTTCCCATAGGATCCTGGGGTAAATGCCATCAGGCCCAGGAGACTTATCTATATTCATCCTTTCCAATATTCCCAAAACCTCCTCCCTGCATATTTCCAGGGCATCCATTCTAATTATTTGTGATTCCATATTCACATCAGCAACAGTGTCCTGTTCCTGAGTGACTACTGATGAAAAGTACTGATTTAATGTCTCTCCAATCTCCTCCACCTCCACACACAACTTCCCACGACTATCCTTGACTGGACCGATACCTACCCTAGTCATCCTTTTATTCTTGACATACCTATAGAAAGCCTTTGGGTTTTCCCTAATCCTACCAGCTAAAGACTTTTCATGTCCCCTTCTCGCTTCTCTTAGCTCCCTCTTTAGCTCCTTCCTGGCTACCTTATAACTCTCAATCGCCCCAACTGAACCTTCACGCCTCATCTTTACATATGCCGCCTTCTTTCCTTTCACAAGGGACTCCAATTCCTTACTAAACCACGGCTGCCTCACAAGGCCCTTTACACCATGCCTGACTGGTACATACCTATCGAGGACACGCAGTAGCTGCTCCTTGAACAATCCCCACATCTCATTAGTGTTCTTCTCTTGAAGCCTGTTTTTCCAATCCACACATCCTAAGTCATGCCTCACTGCATCATAATTTCCCTGCCCCCAGCTATAGCTCTTGCCCTGCGGCGCACGATTATCCCTCTCCATCACTAAAGTAAAAGTCACCGAGTTGTGGTCACTGTCCCCGAAGTGCTCACCTACCTCCAAGTCTAACACCTGGCCTGGTTCATTACCTAGAACCAAATCCAATATAGCCTCCCCTCTTGTTGGCCTGTCGACATATTGTGTCAGGAAACCCTCCTGCACACATTGTACAAACACCGACCCTGTTCTTGGGTCTCTACTCTTTGTAGTTTTTATCAATGACTTGGATGAGGAGGTTGAGGGGTGGGTTATAAATTTGCCAATGGCACAAAGATTGGAAGTGCTGTCAATAGTATCGAGGGCAATTGCAGGCTGCAGCGCGATATAAACAGGACGCAGAGCTGGGCTGAGAAATGGCAGATGCAGTTCAACCTGGATAAATGTGAAGTGATGCAGTTTGGAAGATTGTACTTGAATACTGAATAGAGGATTAAAGACAGGCTTCTTGGCAGTGTAGAGGAATAGAGGGATCTTGGTGTTCAAATGCATAGATCCCGCAAAGTTGCCACCCAAGTGGATAGGGTCGTTAAGAAAGCATTTGGTATTTTGGCTTTCATTAACAGCTGAATCGAGGTTAAGAGCCGTGAGGTTTTGCTGCAGCTCTACCAGACCCTGGTGAGACCACACTTGGAATATTGTGTCCAGTTCTGGTTGCCCTATTATAGGAAAGATGTGGAAATTTTGAAGAGGGTGTAAATAAAGTTTACCAGGATGCTGCCTGCACTGAAGGGCTTGTCTTGTGAAGAGAGGCTGACTAAGCTTGGACTTTTCTCTCTGGAGAGAAGGAGGAAGAGAGGTGACCTGATTGAGAAATGCAAGATAATGAGAGGCATGGATAGAGTCGATAGTCAGAGTCTTTTCTCCAGGGCAGAATTGACTGGCACAAGGGGTCATAGTTTGAAGGTGTTGGAGAAAGGTATAGAGGAGATGTCAGAGGCAGGTTCTTTACACAGAGAGTTGTGAATGCATGGAATGTGTTGCTAGAAGTAGAGTCATTAGGGACATTAAAGCAACTGCAAGACATGTACATGAACAGCAGTGAATTAATGGGTGTGTAGGTTAGGTTATTTTATTTTAGATTAAAATAAGGCGGCACGGTGGCACAGTGGTTAGCACTGCTGCCTCACAGCGCCAGGGACCTGAGTTCAATTCCCGCCTCAGGCGACTGACTGTGTGGAGTTTGCACATTCTCCCCGTGTCTGCGTGGGTTTCCTCCGGGTGCTCCGGTTTCCTCCCACAGTCCAAAGATGTGCGGGTCAGGTGAATTGGCCATGCTAAATTGCCCGTTGTGTTAGGTAAGGGGTAAATGTAGGGGTAGGGGTGGGTTGCGCTTCGGCGGGTCTGTGTGGACTTGTTGGGCCGAAGGGCCTGTTTCCACACTGTAAGTAATCTAAAATTAAGATTACTCCTCAGCACAACATTCAAAGGAATCATGCATTTGGGAATTATGACTGCAAAACAGAATTGAAATTTCAAATCCAGTACAACTCTTCATCTGAAATGAAGAGGAGCAATTGGAACAGATTGAGGGTGGCCAGAACAAACGACAATAGCAGTGCTGATTGTGCTGAAGGCGAGATAAAGATGTAAAACAGGTGTAAATCATAGGTATGAAAATACAAAATGGCTCCAATCTGCTGAGAGGAAAATCAACAAGACATGACGAGGCAGGAAGGGGGACATTGAGGAAAAAGAGAGGTCAGAGGTTAAGTACTGTAGTTGTGGAACACAAGTTTGAGTGCTACAGGATGTAAAATGCTTACGTGGAAAATGAAGCATTGATCTTTCAGCTTGCATTGAGCTTCAGTGGAATGCTATAGCAGGGCCAGAATAGAATGTTAGCATGGGAGTATAGCATCATCTATAATTGTGAGACTAAATGCAGGTCAGGTGATCATTTTGTCCAGCCATGCTTCTTCTTGATGCAAATGCTCAGTGCAACTCTTACTCCATTCTTTCTTATGGTTTTATTTTGAAAGATGTATTGACTTCATTTTTAGAAAAGCTATCTTGCTGTTAAGTTTGAATATCTCTGCTAGATCTCCTCTGCACAATTTCCTTTGAATGGAAAGAACCTCAGTTTCTCTATTCTATCCTCAGAACCAGTCTGTGATCCCTGCTATCACCTGTAAGAATCACTTTTGCAACCTTTCCATGGCTTGTACATTGTTTCTAAACTATAGAGCTCAAAGCGGGACCCAATCAGGGCAGCCTAATCAATGCTACAGGCTTCTCCAGATTTTTGTAATCTGCTGTAAACATACTTGAGCTGCCTAAGTTTCTTTTATGTTGCTGCTGAGAAGAATCTTACAATGTTTAATTGTGTTAAACATTCTATACATAAATATCTTGTTGATGTAGGATTTCTGCAATGTCTTGTTTTATAAATCATTCAATCACATTTTTTAGAGCTTTATCAATGTATTCTACCACTTTTGAATAATTACATGTCTAAACTATTATTCCTTTCTGCTCCTCAAATCCTTTAAAATACTTCACTTTTAATGGATAGTTCTGATATTCCATAGCACTAGTGACAACACCCAGAGTGTCATAGCATTGCACTGCATGGAAACAGGTCCAACCTGTAAATGCCAACCAGATATCCTAAAATTTACCTAATTTCATTTGCCAGTATTTGGTGGATATCCCTCTAAACCTTTCCTATTCATATACCCATCCAGATGCCTTTTATATGCTATAATTGTACCAGCCTCCATCACTTCCTCTGGCAGCTCATTTCATACACACGCCATCCTCTGCTTGAGAAAGTTGCCACTTAGGTCCCTTTTAAATATTTATCCTCTCAACTTAAACTATGCCCTCCAGTTTTAGACTCCCCAACCCCAGGGAAAAAGACTTTGGCTAATCAAACTATTCATATCCCTCATGATTTTATAAAATTCTATCATGTCAACATCCGAGCTCCAGGGGAGAAAAGCCCCAGCTTATTCAGCCTCTCTCTGGAGTTCAAACCCTGCATAGAGTCATAGTCATAGAGATGTACAGCATGGAATCAGACCTTTCGGTCCAACTCGCCCATGCTGACCAGATATCCCAACCCAATCTAGTCCCACCTGCCAGGACCTGGCCCATATCCCTCCAAACCCTTCCTATTCATATACCCATCCAGTTGGCTTTTGAATGCTGCAATTGTACTAGCCTCCACCACTTCCTCTGGTACCTCATTTCATACACGTACCACCATCTGAGTGAAATAGTTGTCCCTTAGGTCTCTTTTGTATGTTGTACAGCCACAACATGACCTTCCAACTCCTGTACTCAATATTCTTACCAATAAAGGAATGCATACCAAATGTCTTCTTCACTATCCTATCTACCTGCGACTCCACTTTCAAGGAGCAATGAAGCTGTACTCCAAGGTCTTTTTGTTCAGCAGCACTGCCTAGGACCTTACCATTAAGTGTATAAGTCCTGCTAAGATTTGCTTTTCCAAAATGCAGCACCTCACATTTATCTGAATTAATTGACATTTATCTGAATTAAACTCCATCTGCCACTTCTCAGCTCATTGGCCCATCTGCTAACCGCTCTGCTCTCATCAATCCTCTTTGTTATTTCTTCAAAACATTTGTGAGACATGACTTCCCACACATAAATCCAAGTTGACTATCCCTAATCAGTCCTTGCCTTTCCAAATACATGAACATCCTGACCCTCAGGATTCCCTCCAACAACTTTCCCACCAACACGTCAGGCTCACGTCAGTTTCCTGGCTTGTCCTTACCACCCTTCTTAAACAGTGGCACCACGTTAGCCAATCACCAATTCCTCTCCACCTAAACCCATAACACTATGGCAGACCCAGTCTATGTTTGGAAAGTTAAAATCCCCTATCCTAGCCACCTTATTATTCTTACAGATAACTGAGATCTCCATACAAATTTGTTTCTCAATTTCCTGCTGACTATCGGGGGGTCTATAATTCAATCTCAATAAGGTGATCATCACTTTCTTATTTCTCAGTTCGACCCAAATAACTTCACTGGATGTATTTCTGGGAATATCCTCACTAAGTACAGCTGTAATGCTATCCCTTATCAAAAATGCCACTCCCCCTCCTCTCTTGCCTCTCTTTCTATCCTTCCTGTAGCATTTGTATGCTGGAACATTTAGCTGCCAGTCCTGTCCATTCCTGAGCCTCGTTTCTGTAATTGCTATGATATCCCAGTCCCATGTTCCTAACTGTGCCCTGAGTTCATCTGCCTTCCCTGTTAGGCCTCTTGCATTGAAATAAATGCAGTTTAACTTATCAGTCCCACCTTGTTTTTTGATTTGTCCCTGCCTGCCCTGACTGTTTGACTTGCCTTTGTTCTCAACTATACCAGTCTCGCATTTAAATCTTTCTTCACTATCTCCCTTGGTCCCACACACCATCTTACTAGTTTAAATCCTGCCGAGCAGCTCTAGCAAATCTACCTGCCAGTATATTAGACCCCTTCCAATTTAGGTGCAATCCATCTTTCTTATACAGGTCACTTCTCCCCCAAAATAGCTTCCAATGATCCAAAAATGTGAATCCTTCTTCCATACACAGCTCCTCAGCCATGCATTCATCTGCTCTATCCTCCTATTCCTGCCCTCACTAGCTTGTAGCACTGGGAGTAATCCAGGATATTGCTACTCTCGAGGACCTCCTTTTTAAATTCCTGCCTAACTCTCTATAATCTCCCTTCAGAGTCTGAACCTTTTCTCTTCTTATGTCATTGGTTCCAATGTGGACAATGACCTCTTGCTGGTCCCTCTCCCCCTTGAGAACATTCTGCACCCTCTCTGAGACATTCTTGATCCTGGCACCAGGGAAGTAACACACCACTCTGATTTTTTGCTGCTGGCCACAGAAAAGTCTGTCTGTACCTCGGGCTAGAGAGTCTCCTCACACAATCGATTGCTTGGAACCCGACGTACCTCTCATTACATTAGAGCCAGTCTCAATACCAGAAAATCCCAACAACATCCTTCAAAATCATTTTGGAAGCCTTTCAAGTTTAACAACATCTCTCTCATAGCAGGGAGACTGGAGTTGCATGCCGTATTCCAAAAGTGGCCTCACCAATGTCGTTACCAATGTACAGCCGTACAATGACATCCAAACTCCAATACTCAATGCACTGACCAATGAAGACAAGGATGCCAAATGACTTCTTCCCTACCCTGTCTACCTGCAACTCCTTTTCCAAGAAATTATGTACCTGCATCCTTATGTCTCTTTGTTCAGCAACACTTTCCAGGACCCTACCATTAAGAATATAATTCCTGTCCTGATTTGCCTTTCCAAAATGCAGCACCTCACATTTATTTAAATTAAAGTCCATCAGCCACTCCTCAGCTCATTGGTCCATCTGATCCAGGTCCCATAGTTCTCTGACTTCGCTATCCTTACTTCGCTATCTACTGCACCTCCAATTTCGGTGTCATCTGCAAACTTACTAACCATACCTGCTCTGTTCACATCCACGTGGTCAAAAGGCTTCTGGTTAGTCTCGATCATCAGTGAAGCGATAGAAGGTGTCATGAACAATATTATCAAGGCAGATTAGTAATAATCTGCTCAGTGCTGCCGAGTTTGCGTTCTGCCTAGGCCACTCAGCATCAGCCCTTATTATAGTCTCGGTTCAAGCACAGACAAAAGAGCTGAATTCCAGAGGTGAGGTGAGAGAGAGAGTCCTTCACACTGAGGCCACATTTGACTCGGTGTGGTATCAAGGAATCCTGGCAGAACTAGAGTCAATGGAAATCAAGAAGGAAAGCCCTCCACTGTTTGGAGTCATACCTGGCACACAGGAAGATGGTTGTGGATGTTGGATGTCATTCACTTCAGCTCCAGGACATCTCTGCAGGAGTTTCTCAGGGTAGTGTCCTCGGCCCAACCATCTTCAGCTGCTTCACCTTCCCTCCATCGTAAGGTCAGAAATGGAATGTTTGCTGATCACTGCACACTGTTCAACATAGTTTGTGACTTATCAGATATTGAGGCAGTCCATCTCCAAACACAGTAAAACCTGGACAGAATTTAGCCTGGGTCTGACAATAATATTAATTTTAAACAAGTGCCATACAATAACTATCTCTAACAAGGGAGATCCTAACCACCACTTTCACATTAAACGCTACCACTACTGCTGAGCCCCCACGATTGGAGTCCTGGAGGTTGACTTAACTTAAAACTGAACTGGTCTAGCCATATCTTAGATTCTATGCCTTTAAGATCAGATCCGAGGCTGGGAATCCTGGAGTAAGTAACTTGCCTCCTTACTCCCCAGAGCCTGTCCACCATCTATAAAGCACAAGTCAGGAGTTTGATGGAATACTCCCCACTTGCCTGGATGGGTGCAGCTCCAACAACACTCCAGAAACTTGACATCATCCAGAACAGAGAAGCCCACTTGACTGGCACCACATGCACAAGCATTGGCTTCCCCCACCACTGACACTCAGTAACAGTACTATCTGCATAGTGCATCACAGAAATTCACAAAAGATCCCTCGATAGCATCTTCAAACCACACTGCCACTTGCAAGTTCCCTTTCAATGCAATCACCAATGAGACTTGGAAATAAATTGGTGTTCCTTCTGTGTTGCTGGGTCAAAATCCTGAAACACTCTCACTATTGTGGGTCGACCTAAAAAAACATAGACTGCAGTGGTTCAAGAATGCAGCTCACCACTAACTTTGCAAGGTCAGTTAGGGATGGGCAATAAATGCTGCCCCATCAGTGACACTTACATCCTATCAGCGAATGAATAAATTAATAAATGAATGAATAAAATGATCCTGGTGGCATGGATTCATTCGTGCGATAAACCTTACACATGGCATCCAGGCTAATGTAATGCAAAAGGACAGTTGTTTTTTCACAAATTTCAAAGTGGGCAAAGAGATCTACATCTGATGGAACCAGATTCTATGAGTATTTGGAGCCCCATATGTCCTTGCCTTACATTTCCTCTCAGTGGGAATCATCTCATTTTTCCCTGAAGTGAATCTAGCATTTAACTTTCATCCATATCAAAGTTAGAAATGAAAAAAAAACACTTCAATGGTTTTGAAAAGAATCAGTAAACCTTTCATATAGAAAATATAATTTCTTATTCTGCTTGCCTGGTAGTTATCAGCCTGGAGACTCCTGCAATGGATAATTCATGGCCAACCTGATTCTTGAGTGTTCCATCTAAGATTATATGTTAAAACTGTTTCGATATTTTCAAGTGAAAATCAGATCCAGTTTAAGGCTGTGGTTGCATTTTTTTTCAAAGCGATAGAAAATTATTTATAAATGACTGAAAGGAAATCTACCTTTTTTTTGAAGCGATGTTAGATAAGTTATATTTAAGTGATGAGATTGATTTCTGTGCAAGTACAGGAGAGATTTGCAAAAATATGTCAAAATGCTAGTTACAAAAGCAAGTCATTGCTCTAGCTATCTATTCAATCACTTGCTGTTCGTGGTAACATTACAACTGAGTCATTCAGATGGTGAGTTAAATTTGAAGCGAGAAGCCATTAAAAGTTAAAAGCAAGCACATCCGTAACAGATGGCACATTGGGTGAAGTTGAACTATTGTGTGTAAGAATTGGATGGTGATGCAGAGCGGTAAGTTTATGGTTGAGGTCACCATGGAGGTTTCACTTCCTCAACATCAGCACTTGTCTGAGGCGTGGTGACCCCCAGGTTAAGCTCACCACCAGTCATTTCTCTCATAGGAGACAGCAATTCCCTGGGATCTCTTGACTTTACTGTTTTGTGACAACATTAACTCTTACCAATACCTCCTATGTTAAAGTCACAAAAAAGCAAATGCTAAGTTAAAGCGTGAGATTGAGCTGGAAGAATATTAACATTATTAATAACATGATTATTAAATAATAATAACATTATTATTTAGTTGAATTGGCTTGGTGTTCCTAGGTTGATTCTATCCAAAATAGACTGTGGATTTGATTGTATATGCAATGGACCTTTAATCCACTGAGATGTTTATGAGAATTAAGTACAGCTTTGATTTTGTAGGAGAAACTGCAAACTATGGCAATGCGTGTTTGATAACAAAGAGCTTCACAACTCAAAATCATATTGTGCAGAATAGTTGTCGTCACCACACTCTTGTACAGCAGGGTGACCTGGACTGTGTACCACTGACACATAATAGTGCTGGGGAAACTCTATGAGCAATGACTCATCCTCTCATTTCAATGGGAGGATTGTCAAACAAATCCTATTGTTTCTTTTGACGCTAGCTCCTTTAGCTTTCAGGCTAAACCCCTGCAAATTCAACTGTCATGAACCGGGCATGGTAAAATTGGTGGAAAACCATTCGTTCCCCCAGCTCTTCTCTGAACCCTCGAATGGCTAGTCTTCCAGGAGGAGACACAGAAAATGCTTTAAAGACACTTTGAAGCTCCTTGAAATGTAATCACATCAAAATTAATGGCTGGGAGGAGTTTACTATTAATAGTCTAGAATGGTAACGATTTACCCATCCAGCTCGGTATGTTTTGAGTCACAACGCCTTCATGACGAAGGACAGTAGGAAAGAAAGGGAAGCGAATACTACACTTCAGATCCCACTGCCTCAGGAGAACATCATGTTCCATGTGTCCAAAATAATATGGTTCAAAAGTCGGCTGGCCTAGTCTCATGAGGACCCCTGAAAGGAACTCATGGCCCTGAATAGACATTATCCTCAAACTGATGGACAACTGATGATGACTACAGTTGATGCCAAGTTGTTCAAAAAGCCTTTAATTCCAGCCCTCAGGATATAGAACTACTGGTTCAAAATAGTTACCTTGTTACCTCTAACTAATGACCTGAACCATTACTACAGTTTATAAAAGCAGTAGATTTCCAGTTTTTACTGTGGTTGAAGATCAGCAGCATTAATTTGAATCTCTTCACTTTCCCCAAAAGCAAGTAGATTCATGTTAAATGTGCTATGCTTATAACCGCCCTGTTTTAATTTCATTGTACATTCCAACCTCTTAGAACCCAAAATAAAGCATGCTTCTAGGAGAAAAAATTATTGTGCCATGAGTGATGTCTTGGAGGATTTTCTTTTTCAATCAAAGGATAAGCTAGTTCATCATTATACTTTTACATCATAAAGGAGTACCTGACTCAGCCAATCATTGCAGTCGAAATTTAGCTGGCTTTCATTTGACAAATAATATATTCTATTGTAGTTTAACTAATCTAAAATGTGCTCCTGACACCTTAAAATCTTGTGAAATAATCACCAAGTACATGATTATTTTCTGTGGGACTTATTACCTTTTTGTGTATTATTTTCACTATTTAATGTAATTCCTTTATATATTTTCTTTATATTTCTCCTGTAATTTATTTGCCTTATCTCAGTTCTCTCAATAGAATGGATAATTTTCTATAAAGAGCAAATTCAGCTGCTGTGGTAAGTTAAGGAAATTACTATTTTGCATTGTGGAAAATAATATATTCAGCACATTGGTTCTTTCATTTCTGATTCAAGTCAAAACCATACATGAGTCACAATAGCAGATGATTAAATTCCCTGTTCCTTACAAAATAAATCTAGTTGTTGGGGGAGGGTACATCCAGGAGTGTAGGCTCCATACTTTAGAAGTTTCTGCATCACTGGTTCATTCGAGATCTTGAATAGCTATGGAGGCTGGGACAGTGAGTAAAATGAGTTATTCAGGCTTTGAGAAAGATTTGAGTGGCATGGTGGCTCAGTGGTTAGCACTTCCACCTCACAGAGCCAGGGACATGGATTCAATTGAAGCCTTGGATGGCTGTGTGAAGGTTGTGTCTTCTCCCCTGTGTCTGCATAGGTTCCCATCAGGTGATCCAGTTTCCTCCCACAGTCTGAAGATCTGTAGGCTAGTTGGATTGGCGATGCTGAATTGCCCCATAGTGTCCAGGAAGGTGCAGCCTGGGTGAATTAGCAATTGGTAATGGGGCTGGAAGGATGTGGGATGTTCTTCAGAGGATCAGGGCAGACCTGATGGGCCAAAGAGCCTCTATCTGCACAGTTGGGATTCTAAAATGGGACACATGTCCACTGGGAAAGCCCAGCTCAGACTGTAAAATTAACAGTGGACACTATTACTTGGACCATGTATCAAAGATTTGTGGGGCAGATTCACTTTCAAAGAACCATCGAAAATTGTTTTGTCTCAAACATTTCTTCCTAAATATTTTAATCACAACTGCTAGTAACTTCTATCAATCATCCCCCATCAAAACACCTTGTCTGAAATGGGACAATTCTTAAGTCAACATAAAACAACAGTACTCAAAGTTTACTAATGCAATTATGTTTTAAAAAACTGCATTGTACTTTTTGTATCAATCATGGAAGCATCATATTTTTCCGTCAAACTTTCTATTTCACTCATCCACATCAAGGCTTTTTATTATCTCAGCCTTCTCATTTGTAGAACAAATCAAATCAGAATTCAATTTATACAGAATCACAAAAGAACAAATCAAATATATGTAGCATGTAATGTATCAATAATAGGAAAAGTGAACAATAAATGCTTTTACTCAAGCAAAAGGTGTCTTAAGTATAATTTCTGGCATCAGAGCAAAATACAAAATGCAAGGTAACATGAACTATAGACTCATAGAAATGTACAGCATGGAAACAGACCCTTCGGTCCAACTCGTCCATGCTGACCAGATATCCCAAACTAATCTAGTCCCATTTTCCAGCATTTGGCCCATATTTCTCTAAACACTTCCTATTCACATACCCTTTCAGATGCCTTTTAAATGTTGTAATTGTACCAGCTTTTACCACTTCTTCTGGCAGCTCATTCCATACACGCAGCACCCCTTAGTTGCCCCTTAGGTCCCTTTGAAATCTTTCCCCTCTCACTTTGAACCTATGCCCTCTAGCTCTGGACTCCAATACCCCAGGGAAAAGACCTTGTCTATTTACCCTAACCATGCCACTCATGATTTTATAAACCACTACAAGTTTGCCCCTCAGCCTCTGACGCTCCAAGGAAAACAGCCCCAGCCTGTTTAACCTTTCCTCATACTCAAATTTTCCAACTCTGGCATCATCCTTGTAAATTTTTTTCTGAACCCTTTCAAGTTTCACAACACCTTTCCAATAGAAAGGAGACCTGAATTGCACAAAATATTCCAAAAGTGGCATAACCAATGTCCTGTACAGCAGCAACATGACCTCCCAACTCCTGTACTCAATGCTCTGACCAATAAAGGAAAGCATTCCAAATACCTTCTTCACTATCCTATCTACCTACAAGTCTACTTTCAAGGAACTGTGAACCTGCACTCTAAGGTCTCTTTGTTCAGCAACACTCCCCAGGACCTTACCATTAAGTGTATAAATCCTGCTGTAATTTGCTTTTCCAAAATGCAGCACCTCACATTAACCTAAATTAAACTCCATCTGCCACTCCTCAGCTCATTGGCCCATCTCATCAAGATCCTGTTGTACTCTGAGGTAACCTTCTTAGCTGTCTACTAAACCTCGAATTTTTGTGTCATTTGAAAAACTTACTAACTATACCTCCTATCTTCATACCCAAATCACTTATGTAAATGATGAAAAGTAGTGGGCCCAGCACTGATCCTTGTGGCACACACTGGTCACAGGCCTCCAGTCTGAAAAGCAAGCCTCCACCACCATCCTCTATCTTCTACCATCGAGCAGGTCTGCATCTATAAGACTATTATATTCTCCTTGTATTCCATGAGATCGAACCTTGCTAACCAGTCTCCCTGTCGAATGCCTTACTGAAGTCTCTACACATTACGTCTACTACTCTGCCCTCAACAATCATCTTTGTTACTTCTTCATTCAACTCAATCAAGTTCAAGAGATATGATTACCCATGCACAAAACCATGCTGACTATCCCTAACCTGCCCTTGCCTTTTCAAATACATGTACATCCTGTCCCTTAGGAGTCCCTCCAGCAATTTGTCCACCACCAATGTTTGTCTCACCAGTCTATACCACCTTTCTTAAATATTGGCACCGTGTTAGCCAACCTCCAGTCTTCTGGCACCTCACCTGTGACTATTGATGATGCAAATATCTCAGCAAGAGGCCCAGCAATCACTTCCCTAGCTTCCTACAGAGTTCTCGGGTATACCTGATCAGACCCTGGTGATTTATCCACTTTTATCTGTTTCAAAACATCCAGCACCTCCTCCTCTGTAATATGGACATTTTTCAAGATGTCCCCATCTATTGCACCACATTCTATATCTTCTATGTCTTCCCCACAGTAAACACTGATGCAAAATACAGGTAGAAGATATTTTATCCAAAATGCTTGGGACCAGCCGTTTTTCGGAATTCAGAATATTTTGGTTTTCAGAATAAGTGACAGCTTAATGGTGAAATTTTAAAAAATCTTTCCAGATGAGCAGATTTCGACGTAAGAATGTGCTTGGCCACGCCCTCCACATCACATCTGAGTGATATGCAACAAGTGGGAGTAGACTTGGGGATGTTCACAAAGAAACCCCAGGCCTGTCTGTGCTTGGCCACACCCCCCACGTCGCATCTGAATGACACGCATCCAGTGGGTGCCGAGTTGGGTTAACTGTTTGCTCACCTAACAACCTTGCTAATGGGAAAATAATCTTCACAAAAAACCTTTGGATTTCAGAGCTTTTCGGTTTTTGGATGTCCGGATAAATGTACTCGTTTAGTATCTCCTCCGTCTCCTGCAGCTCCACACATAGGCTGCTTTGCTGATCTTCGAGAGGTCCTAGTCACTCCCTAGTTTCCCTTTTGTCCTTAATGTATTTATAAAATCCCTTTGGATTCTCCTTAATCCTATTTGCCAAAGCTATCTCATGTCCCCTTTTCGCCCTCCTGATTTCCCAATTAAGTATACTCCGACTGCCTTTACACTCTTCTAGGGATTCATTCGATCTCTCCTGTCTGTACCTGAAGTATGCTTCCATCTTTTTCTTAATCAAATCCTCAACTCAGTTATAAAATTGATTCTTAGGCCTTTGTATATCCTTGCTAATAGAATAACTGACCGGACAAGTGATTGTTTCCATTGATTTTAATTTGATCTTTGGATGCGATGTCGCTGATTAGGTCAGGATTTACTTCCAACCCTAAATTTCTCCCTAACTTAGAGAGAAGCAGTGGCCTAGTGATATTGTCTTTAAATGTTTAGTCTCGAAGTGCAGCTAATGTTCGAGGGACCTGGGTATATGGCAGATGATGGAATTTGAATTCAATCATTATCTGGAATTAAGAGTCATGGTGATCATGAATCCATTATCAGAAAGACCCATCTAGTGTCACTAATGTCCTTGAGGGAAGGAATAGACAATAGACAATAGACAATAGGTGCAGGAGTAGGCCATTCAGCCCTTCGAGCCTGCACCGCCATTCAATATGATCATGGCTGATCATTCCTAATTAGTATCCTCTTCCTGCCTTATCTCCATAATCCTTGATTCCACTATCTTTGAGAGCTCTATCCAACTCTTAAATCTGCCATCCTTACCTGCTCTGGCCTACATAATGACCCCAAACCCATAGCAATTATCCCTCTGGGTAATTAGGGATGGGTGATAAATGCTGGCCTAGCCAGAGACGCCCAAATCCCATGAGTGAATCGAAACAAAACTTGAAAAGGTGGTGATGAGCCGCCTTTGTAAACGACTAAAATTCATGAAGTATTCATACATTCACAATGTTTTTGGAGAGAGAATTCCAGGGTTTTTATGCAGCAACCAGGTATGAAGAGGGCTGTCATTCAAATCCATGATAGCATGGGTATTGGAGGAGAACCTGGAGGTAGATGCGTCACTTGGTGCCCTTATCCTGTAGATGGTTAAAGCCATGAGCTTGAAAAATGCAATTGAAGGAACCTTGGTGAGGTTCTGATAGGTGGTGCATATTGCTGCCACTGCGCACCAGTGATGCAGGGTGTGAATGTTTAAGTAGTGGATAAGATTTTAATGAAATTAAATGTTTGGAGCTGCTCTCATTCAGACAATAAAGAGTATTCCATCACACTCCAGCAGAACATATCCTTATGATGAATCATTGCATTAAAACACATCAACTAAACAATACAATGCATCTAATAGCAACATTTAGAGATATCAAAAGTATGATCCCAACTCCTCAGCTGAAGTCCTCATTGGGCATGACCTCTCTAAGGATATTTTTTTCTTAAAAAGAACTTTGCAAATCCTGCACCACATGAAAAAGGTGTGCAGAGGGAAATGTAATTTTCACATGCACCCTGACATGGCCTTTTATACTCCAGTTATTCCCGACCACACAGAAACATTAAGAGTCAGGAAGACAGACTAAATCAGTTTTCAGAGGAAAAATACTTCAAGTGCAGCATTTTGCACCCCTGCTTCCAAGATATATGCGAAGATAAATCTCTAGTCCTTGTTAATAGCTTCTGAGCTTCAGTCGAGAAATGTCTAATGCATTCCAATTTGTATGGCATCAAACCAGACAACATTTAGTCATAGACCAAACATAAGACATACCAATATAACAGTGGAATACTCTACTCTCTAACGCACTGTGTATCTCCAGTAGGATCCATTGATTCAGGTACTTCAGATGAACAGCTGAAACAAGCTGTTGGCTCCCGAAAAATGTCAATCAAAGAATGTAAGTGACTCCCATATAAATTCTCTTCCTGATGTGTGGAGCAGGCACCTTGCAGCCTCTTCCTTGGTCAATGCAGTCCTGATGGTTAGCCATCTTTTGTCTTGTCTTTCCCCGCCCCAGTCTAACCATTGGAACACACCTGAGGACCACAGCTGAAGCCCTGATGAAGCTAGTTGTCCAATTTCAGGCATCCCTGAGCCTCTATTCAGGCATGCACTCTAGGTCAAAAGACACAACCATGCTCTAACATGAGAATTCTTGATTGTACCCCAGTGTTCCAGAATCCCAGACCAAGGGAAACAACCTCTCAATATCCATCCTGTCACGTCCATTCAGAATCATGTATGCTCTTAACAGAGAACACACTGAAGATCTTTAGATTTACCTCAGGGAGTTTGTACTTTTTTTTTTCCAAACTTTTATAATATTTCTGTCCTTCTTTCTACTCATAAATAATACATTTACCCCCTCAATGACAGCTTATCACCATTTATTCAAAAGGGTAAGAAGCCTATATTAGATAAAATTTGGAATTTCCAATAAATTGAAAGCATTTTGTTTCATATCAATTTAAATGGAATTCAGCATTTTCCTCCCATTTAACAGTTCATGTCCTTTTTTTTGTAATGGTGTAATATCAGTGTAAATCAAAAACAAATATAATGCATCTTTACATATGGTACAATGAAAGTGAATTGTGCATTTTATATTTTGAAAAGGATTATTTTATGACAGACCAATTACCCCAGTGTTTCTTGTGCATGAAATCTGTTGTTGGATTAAGACAGATGTTTGGAAGTTGTTCCAGCACTCATCATTTCAGTGTTGTCTTTATAGCACCAGCTGTCTTCTCAGGTTTTGAAGGAATATTAACAAATTGAAATAACTTAAGGGGGCTGAAACAGTTCTGATGTTAACAAGTTGCTAGTTTATATTTGCATGCACCGGGCTGGTAATCTCATAAAATAAGGCTAGGGATGAGGTGGGACATTTACATTTCAATTCAGACGGTTCAAGTCTGAACTTGCATGGAAATGCATCATGGGAAGAAATAAGTATTTAGTGGGAAACAAAGTCAACGGTAAGAATCATCTTGCATTATCAAGAAATGGATGTCTTTGCCTTTCCTCTTGTAGCTTCTACCAATAAGTAAGACAAATAACATGATCACTGCATCACCCATAATGTTTTGCATCGACCATTGCCTTTTCAGGGCAATGGGTGGGTGAAGTGCGCTGCTTGGTCAACAGCGTCCATAACAAGTACAAACATTCTAACAGACTAGAGGATATTTCTCCCAGTTGGGGAATTTATAACCAAGGGTTACAATCATGGGCACAAGGTAAGTTGTTTAGGATCGGGATGAAAAATGCATTTTGTCTCTCAGAAGGTCTCAATTTCTGGAATTTGCAAGCATGGAGGGCTATAAGGCTGTCTCACTGAATATAATCAAGAAAAGAGGTTTTTTTAGATATTGAAGGCATCAAGTGGCATGGAAGGAATATGACATTGAGACAGGAGATCACATGTGTCACATAGGGTGGCAGACCAGGCTCGAAGGGCCAATGGCCTACTATTGCTTGTAGTTTCTATGATTCTAAAAAGTAACTTTGAAAATTCTTCTTTGACTATTTTGCCGTGGGTTTAAATATAACTAGACTTTGCGGAGTTCCCATGTACTACGCTCTGTTTTGCTTAGCCAGAGAATAATGTACAACTAACTGCACAGATTGGCTGCCTGCCTATCACCACCAGATGCCAAGCCAGAGATTGTGGACAAAGAGCTATGCCAAAAGACAAAACTAAAATCCCTTTGTTAAGAATTTAAACTATTGGTACATTCAAACAATGGGCCTCTTACTGCCAATATAGCATTGTTCAATAGGCAGAAAGGGAGTGAAATTGCCCCATTTTGTCCTTAAAGGGATAGCCTAGCCAAAAAGATTTAAATCAACTTATATCAAAATGTAATCTTTTATAACAATCAAAACAGATTGAGGCTGAATTTTCTTTCCCCTGCACATGGGGAACAGTGAATCTTCATCCCCTTTATTGTGTTTCTTGAGATTTGAGTTGTAGAAATTTAGTAGGACAACCAGAGATATTCCTTGCCATTCTGCTCCATGTTCCATTTTCAAAGGTGCTTTTAGAATCTTGAAGTAGACCTTGTGGCCGACTCATTCCAGAGCAGAGGGTCTGAGGGAGTTGGGTGGATATGTGCATAGTAAGAGAAGCCTTTTAAAGTATGTAAAACACTTTCAGCATTCTTTCTATGGACCATGTTGCTGAAGGCCTTCGGGCATCTCCCACACTTGCAAACCTCTCAGACCTGCAGCAGCAGCTCCAATCTGTCTCTATATCTGAGCTCAAAATTGGCCATGCTAAGTTGCCCATAATGCTAGGTGCATTAGTCAGAGGGAAATGGGTCTGGGTGGGTTACTCTTCGGAGGGTTGGTGTCAACTTGTTGGGCCGAAGGGCCTGTTTCCAAACTGTAGGGAATCTAATCTAATCTTAAAAACTCTGGTAGTGGGCTGCCTTGTGTCACAGAAAGTACTTATGTATTCCCCAACTGCTCAGTGATTAGTGTTATTGTATGAAAGACGTCCAAAATTTTCTTAACCTTGGAATGAGTGCTCCTATTAATCAATTTTTGTAGCAAGACCTCTGTGGGTTTGAACATAAAGTTTGTTTATTCTCATCCACATACCCCAAAACTAATGCCAAGTATGAACTAACTCATTTCACAAACTCACTCATATGCTAAAATAGATAAAGGAGGTGGTAAAATATTGTTTCAACTTAGAATTATCCCAACCTCTTTCATGGCAGACCTATAGTTTCTCAGATGAAATTGATACTTTAAAGTTGAAATGAAGGTTCTGAAAATTAAAGGATTCTGTGTAAACTACTTTACTTCAATTTACACGAGATTGGAACTCAGCCAATTTGTAGGTGGATTCATGATGAAGGGCTCCAGCCCAAAACATCGACTTTCCTGCTCCTCGGATGCTGCCTGACCTGCTGTACTTTTCCAGCAACATACCCGCAACTCTGAACTCCAGCATCTGCAGACGCCACTGTCTCCTTGTAGACGGATTAGGTGGAGTTTGAAGGCATATTAGGATGTCTGATGTTCAAGACTTTGGTCTTTATTACCTGAGCTACTCAGATGACTTGCTGTGAGTTTGATGCTATCTTATGGATCTCACCATCTTCAGAAAACTGAAATAATGGACATTAAAAAGGACACAAACACAGTGATTTTCTCATATGTCACTTCCACAATTCCAGAGTTCTGTTTTTCCCAAATATAGTCGACACATATATTTATTCCAATCAACCTATGAGGCTTGATTCTTTAAGATAGCCAGTCTAGTTTGGATGAGGTCAAACAATCATAAGACATTGGAAGGTTGAATAGATCCATTCACACTTGCCTTACACAAATTGAGGAGTCTCTGATCTCGGCACCAATGAAAAGAAAGAGAAGAACAAGAAAAAATATTCCTTTTGGTCCAGGGCGAAATAGATGATGCAATCTTCTGAGGCAATTGCTAATTATTTAAGGGCCCATTCTCACCTGGATTGTAATTACTGCAGTTCCGGGCATGAAACAAAAGAGTTAGCTGAGCTGGCTGCCTAAACAGTGTGCCAGCTTGGATGGTGCGTTTGCCACTCAGTCTGTATTCAACTGTAAACTGCCAAGGGACAGTACATAGAGCAGAGGGGTGATTGCTCACAGCTAACCATGCCCCAGTCCATGTTTCAATCCACTTGGATCTCTCTTCTCCAATGATCTGTAAGACCAGCTCCCCAATACAATATTTACTTTGACTGTGGATGATCCTCTATCCTAGCAGCTTGTACTGGCAGCATGCAATCTCGTCCACAGACCAGAATGTTCTGGAGTTGCCCGCTTACCAGCCCTTGACAGCCGGGATTGCCTCAGCTCTGGTAACAATATCAGCTGAACGCCCACTGTCAACCAATCAGGTGCCTAACTGCTGGAAGGTCCAGTGACATTTCATATCTTGACGGGCCATGGTTCTCATTCTTCAATTTCACCTCCCTTTGGACTTTGCCCAGTAAATGCTACCCAGAGAGAAAGATCATCTGGAATTCTGTTGTATTTTTGTCATGGTTCATCCTTACAGAATGGAACATGTGAATTCAATGAGATATTTGCTTCAAATTCAGAATTTCTGAAATTCAAACTGCCAAAGGTCATATGGCTTGCAGCAGCCATTTTAATTGTCAGTTCCTGGCCGGTTATAAACTATATAGACGAAAATTCAAAACCTGCTAGGACAAAAGATTTTCAATGATGATAAATTGGCAGGACTTAAAAGTGGAGGGGGATTTAGCATCACAAGTGGCAGATGATTTTGGGTGATGCCTACTTGGTTTCTATGTGCAGCAGAGACACTATCATTGGTCTCAATATGCTTACCACCCTTAATAGCAGCCATATGTAAAAGGATCTTTGTTAAATATATAGTCATCATCCATTCTGTGCTAGACTGTACAGTACTGGTTAAAACAAGGACTGCAGATGGTGGAAACAAGAGTCTAGATTAGAGTGGTGCTGAAAAAGCACAGCAGGTCAGGGAGCATCCGAGGAGCAGGAAAATCAACTTTTGGACAAAATCCCTTCATCAGGAATGGAGCCTCTATTCCCGAAACATTGATTTTCCTGCTCCTCGGCTGCTGTATGACTTGCTGTGCTTTTCCAACACCACTCTAATCTGTACAGTACTAGTTGTTACATGCTTCCAGCAGGAACTCTTGCAATGAAGGTATCACAAGTTGGAGATAGGTTACAGCCCTATGAATTCTCTGGACTGCATTATCTTTGAGCGCAAAGCACATCAAACAATAAACTATCCTGTAATTATTTATTTTCTTCTATATTTGCTCACCAAAAGAGAGTTTCTCTGTACCTATCCCATCAAATCCCTTTATCATATTAGTTGCGCTGATTAAATCATTCCTCAGTCTTAGCACAAGTATAAGTCATGTTATTGGTCTTCATGCTGTAATACTTTAAGCCCTGGTACGATTCTGCACTGTTTCATTTCAGTATATCCTCACTGAAGTAAGGTGCCAAAAATGAATGCATATTCCATCAAGAGTATAAATAAGACTTGTACTACAAAAGCATGACTTCCTCATCTTTGAGGTAAGTGCAAACATCTCATTGCCTTTTTCCATTTTACACTGATAGAGAAACTGCCTGATTTTACTTATCATGTTGATTTTTAAAAATCAGCCAGTTCCTGTAATAAACAGGCAATCTGGAAAACTAAAATTTTTACTGGGCAGCAGGTTCAAAATTGGCCTGACCTTCTTACTCCATTAACAAGGTGTTAAAGAAAAATGCTTTTGGGCTTTTCTGCTGGACTTCCGATAAATAATGCATATTTTATTGAATGCCATGGTGCGTCAGTCAGCACTTACAGTTGGGTTGGCTTCAGACTTATCTTCAGTTGCAGAACCGTGCTAATTTGACTCATTGAAACACTTAATTTTAATTTAAATTGAATTGTTCAACAATTTTGCATAGTTCGGCCAGGTATCACATTCAAAAGCTTAATTGGGTTGCATTGAGCAATGGAAATTCGGAGAGAGTTCCTGTTAGTAAAATCATTCATTTAAAATTTGGGCATGAGTTTTCTTTTGCTGTCTGGCCAACTAATTAATTTACTCATCATATGGCCTGAAAATTACGAATTCACATAATTATTATCAAATATATTGTTGCAAATTTGTAAAGCACCAATCTTTTACACAATATTTGTGTTACTAATTCTATTAATCATTCAAAACACTGAATGCAGCAGTGTTTGTACTGGAGAGTGAAGGATTTCTCTGATCGTGTACATTTTTCAGTTCCCATGGAGATAAAAAAAAACAAGCATTCATTTGAAAATGTAATCAATGTTTTTTGTATAATATATTCCATCCAATATCTATTTTGTTTTTCACAAGATTGCTAATGTATAAAGATACCACGGATAGGAAAATGAAAAAAAGAAGTACTTCTAAAATGCATGCACTGATCGAACCATTTTCTCAAAATGTGGGGTGTAGATTTGCCTAAAGTAAAAAGACTAATCTTCCTTCTGCTTGCACACAAAATTGATTTTCTCCTGTTTCCTTAGAAACAGTAAGTAGTTATAGCTGGTTGCCAATATCTTTATTCCAGGTGAAACTTTCCAGATTTGTCCTTTTTCCTCCCTTTCCTCTGTGCTGCATTTCAGCAAGGAAATCTACCTTCTCCAGAACTTGGCAAGAAGCCTCTGTCCTCACTTTGCTGTGATAAAGATCTTTTTTTTTCTATAAACATTCCCTTTATCCTGGTTCTCCCTGAAAGCATTCAAACATTTTCTACGGTGTACAGATATTCATAACATTGAGGCTGTTCTGTAACTACAAAATGTACCTTTCCCCAGGCCACCAGTGGCTATAACAGCTTCAGTTGGTCTGTACTGAAGCACTCTACTGCCACGCAGTGCTGCTTTGAGCCTTCCGATCCTGAAATCTATCCAGTGAGGACAAATGAGAGCGAATGACTTTTGAAGTTAGAATGCAAAATTGGAACTGTGCAACGTCTGGCTTTCTACTATTGCTCAATGACATTTTCATCTAATTATTGCAGATTTCATGCATGTTAATATGGTTGGAGCAACTTGGCAATCTTATTTTGGACAGCAATATACTCACCTGATAATTCTATTACCGGTAGATGAAGGTTCGAAGTGTGAAGGGACTAAAGTGCTAACCCATTGGAAAATGAGAAGCTCCAGCAATACAACACCACTGTGATTTAATTTTCTACATGCTCTAAGTCCTAGGTTCTTCCACCTATTTCAAAAACAACATAATTTTGGGCAGTGTTTAAACTTGCCCAATAAGTTTTGAGATTAGATTAGATTCCCTAATGGTGCATTAGTCACAGGGAAACGGGTCTGCGTGGGTTACCCTTCGGAGGGTCGGTGTGGACTTGTTGGGCCAAAGGGCCTGTTTCCACAGTGTAAGGAATCTAATCTAATGTAACTAAAACTATGGGTAACTTAACACAGCCAATTCACCTGACCTGCTCATCTTTGGACTGTGGGAGGAAACCAGAGCACCCAGAGGAAACCCACGCAGACACAGGGAGAATGTGCAAACTCCACACAGACAGTCGCCCGAGGCTGGAATTGAACCTGGGACCGTGATGCTGTGACACAGCAGTGCTAATCACTGAAACACCGTGCTACCCCTTATTAGAGCCACTACAGTGTGGAAACAGGCCCTTCGGACCAACCAGTCCACACCTACACTCTGGAGAGTAACCCACCCAGACCCATTTCCCTCTGATTAATGCACCTAGCACTATGGGCAATTTAGCATGGCCAATTCACCTGACCTGCACATCTTTGGACTGTGGGAGGAAACAGGAACACCCAAAGGAAACCCACACAGATACGGGGAGAATGTGCAAACTCCACAGTTAGATTGACATTCTTAATGTGTCTTACATTGGTGTCAATGAGGACAACTTGTACAGATCAGCAGTAAATTAGAAATAGTGGTTTGATTAAAAATAGGGGCATTTTCAGCCACTCAGCCCATCCTTATTATCTCTATTTGTGAACCTCCTATCTCTCAGTCACAACATCATCAATTCAACACAAGTTCAATTCTCCACTCCTGCTCTTCAGTATCTGTTATGCTCCTTGGTGTTATTTCTTACTGAATGATTCATTTCTGTACATTCTCCCTTGATCTTCTCTGCTTCCCATTTCAGTTAATTGCAGCCTCTTCTTGCATTCTGGCTCATGAAAGACTCCATGTTTCTGCCTCATGGGTGCCTGATATGAGGCAAAGATTGCAACGCATCATTAAAAATTCATTTTCTTCTGCTACAATATATGTGTCTGGAATGAGGTGCCTAAGACAGTATTATTCTAGCCTATTATGGCCTGTGAGATTGAAACAAAATTTCTTCATAAGAGCATAAAACTAAGAGCAGAAGTAGACAATTCAGACCCTTGAGCCTGCTCCATCATTTGGTATGATCATATCTTGGTTTCATCTCCACTTTCCTGCCCACTTTCCTTAACCCTTCAACCCATTACTAATTAAAACTCTGTTTATCTCCTCGTTAAATTTATTTAGTGTCCTGCCATCCTGTGCATTCTAGGGTACTGAATTCCAGATACTCATGACCCTTTGAGACAAGTAATTCCTCCTCATCTTGGTTTTCAATCTACATCTTAGCCTGAAGCTATAACCTCTATTTCGAGATTGCCCCACAAGGAATAACATTCGCTCTATGTCTACTTTGTAAATCCCCTTCAGCATCTTGTATATCTCAATTAGATCTCCTCTCATCCTATGGCAAGTATCAGGCTAAGCTGCATAATCTCTCCTCAAAGGGTTCAGAATAGATTTAAATGGATGCTACCAGGGCTGGAGGGTTTGAGCTATGTGTAGAGGCTAGGGTTATTTTCCCTGGAGCGTCAGAGGCTGAGGGGTGACCTTATAGAGCAGTGGTTCTCAATCATTTTTTGGCCATGGCCCCCTTATGAGCTCTTCTCAGCCCTTTCAAACAGGGATACAATACAATCAAATCGACAGAAAATCATTTATTATTGAACACCAAGAAGACTTGAACATTCCAACATATTGGACAAAACTTAAAAAAAGACTGTGTGAAATTAAACATCTATCAGGCCTAATGTGATCCAAATATGTTGAGGGCAAGGCAATGAAAAATACGTGGACTTTTTCCACATCGCGTTGTAAATTTGTTCGGCAGATCACTTTTGATCCAAAAATCTTTTTGAAACTGACTGAATGGTGTATTGGAAAGATATTATAACATAAAGGTTTAAAAAAATCATGCGGAGCATGATAGGGTAAATAGACAATGTATTTTCCCCACAGTAGGGGAGTACAAAACTAGAGGGCATAGGTTTAAGGTGAGAGGGGCAAGATTTAAAAGGGACCTAAGGGGCAACCCTTTCTTGCAGAGGGTGGTACATGTATGGAATGAGCTGCCAGAGGAGGTGGTGGAGACTGGTACAATTGCAACATTTAAAAGGCATCTGGATGTGTATATGAATAGGAAGGGGTTTAGAGGGATATGGGCTTAATGCTGGAAAATAGGACTAGATTAGGTTAGGATATCTGGTTGGTGTGAACTAGTTGTACCCATGGGTCTGTTCCCATGTTGTGCAGCTCCATGACTCAATGACTCCATATGATAAGCCTTTCATCTCTAGAATTAATCTAGTCAACTATATCTAAACTGCCTCCAATATAATTACACTCTTCTTCAAGTCACAAGTCCTGTCTTGGTTGTATCCAAGCAGTTCTTTTGGTTCGGTTACACATAATTAACAGAAGTCTCAACAATAGCAAGTTGATTGAAAGTGAGTATCTATTAAGTAAGAATAAAAGAAAGGGGAAAAGACTGAAATTGAACATCAATTAAGTAATGAAAAATGAAAAAGGAAGGTACAGAAAGCAATGCGCCTCATGCCCTTCTGCCCATCGGGTACACCCTCAAACGATGGCTGGACTTAGGTTGTTCCTGGCATCATTCGCTATCCCAGTGTGGGGTGAAGTCCCACAACTTGGAATGAAACTGTCTTATACAGTGTAACAGACAACAAGGCAGAGAAAGGAAAACCTGATTGTGCTGGCTTTGGCAGGTAAGGGAATGTTCACAGGACTGATTCAAGGTCATGCAGCTGCTGAATCTCTTCATCAATTTTAGCCCATACTGTACAGGACTAAATCTCTACACGGTACTCCAGATGTGCTCTCACCGATGTTTTGTACGGTTGTGGCAACACTTCCTTACTTTTATACTCCATTCTTTTACCCATTAACACCAAGGTTCCAAATGTAATCCTTATTACCCACTGAATCTTTAACAGATCAAGCTTTGAACAGATTAAGTTCACATTCACTGTATGAAAAATGTTTGCAGATTTTTCTATAGACTAATATACAGTTACATACAGTAACTTATATATATATACAGTCATACACAATTTTGTAAATTCATTAATGGAATAGGGATGCCTCTGGCTGGGCCATCAATGATTGTCCTTGAGAAGGTAGTGGTGAGTTGCCTTCTTGACCCACTGTGGTCCATGTCATGTACGGTGACCTGCAAAGCCGGTGGGGTGTAATTTGGTGGAGGGGCAAGAAAACAATCCATAGGGACTTCTGCCAGAGATTTAACTGGAGTAAAGGCAGGGCCCTATGCACCACCTTTGCCTCGATTAAACGCTCCTAACTGATCATGGGTACAGGTCAAAATTCAGTCCTCTCTGACTTAAATAAAACTATTTTTAAGCCAAACAAAGACAGTCCACCAGCAAAAGGCCACATAATCAAATAAATTGTATGGAGAGGTGAACCCTTTAGGTTAGTATCCTTTAGGGTAGAGACTGATTTGCTGAGCAACTTAATCTCATATTGTACAAACACAAGACCCCATGTTTATATCACATATAAAGGCTTTTAAATGCTTCTAATTTGCAGTGTTTACGTCAACAAAGGAGTGTGTTCCATTATAATGGAAGGTCCAGTTGTGGTGTTCACACACAACTAATGAATGCGTTACGCTTCTAAATGAAAACATCATGATCAAGCTTTTAGGTCAAGAAATCCAAGGTGTCCTCTGATAAATAGCTAAGCGCCTAGCCTCCTCGAAGTCTTGGGGGGTGCCTTTCTATTGTCTGAACATACAGAATGTCATTAAAGCTTATGCATTTCCTTGAAACTGTTCTTCTTGTTAAAATAACTCAGGCTTCAAACTAAATTCCAGTAAAAATTGTGAATATTTAATGTGCCCTGAACATTACGATATAACAGGGATACATAAATGATAATGGTGTGTAAGGTTGTCTGAAGATTATTTTGATGTTGAACCCATCTCTATCATCCAAAACAACATTTTTTTTCTTCTTTTTTTAATAACCTTCTCTTATTTTTCCCTGTGATATTCTGTAATGCTATCACTAACTACTGTTGGGAATTTCTTGCCGGAAAAGGATTTCATTATTTGCGTAGTATCTATAAAGTTAGTGAAATTTGATAAGAAATACAGCAGTGTAAAAGGTGAAATGAAAGATAAACAGATGGGGGACAGTGCAGCACATTCAAGTAGAATAGCATAATTTTACTGCTGGGAGTGATTGTAATGACTAGCTACTTGTACTGACTATAAACAAAATGGGTTAGATGCAAATCTCACTGGTTCAGATGGTTAGAATTCACAGCCCAGAACTGCTCATAATTTCACACTAATCAAGGAAAAAATTCTCACTGATAAGGTGTCTTTCATGAGTCCAAGACACTTCAAGATGTCCCCAGTCAATGAGATACCTTTGGAGTGTAGTCACCGGGGTAAAGCAGGGAAACAGAGTGGTAGAGCAAACTCCCACAAACATAATGATAATGACACATCATGTTTTTCAAAAAATTTGTCGGCTGAGATATATCTATTGGCCATGGTAACTGGCTCAGTTGTTTCATTCAAGCCAGAGAATTCTTTGAAGTGAATGTAAGGAGGATGTTGAAGAACATGCTTGAGCAGACAAGACAGAATTCTATTCTATACCTCATTCACAATCTGTTCATGCAAGGGTTCCTTAGAAGCTGCCAGCAGTCCATACAGACAAAAGAATAAAGGAAAAGAGACACTTTGTTTTATACTGACTTAAATTTTCTCCCCTTCCAACAATGTTATCGGCCCTTATTATTTTAAATGGTGACCATGGAATGCAGCCATGCAGTGATTCTATTCAAATCTGGTACAAATTATGACTAAAGACTGATTGTTAATTCATTTGTAATGGTAGGCGTAATCTTGTAGGGGCCCGAGTGACATGGGCTATGGTGGTTTGTGACAGAATTGAACAAGATGATTGGAAAGGTCCAGTTCGGCATCAGGGGTCTCTTGATCCAGCTTATGTTTTTGGCGCGGCTGAGGTACTAGGTAGTGCCAATTAAGGAAGGTTTCGACTTAGTAAAATCTCATCACATGCTCCAGTAATACTTCCTTTCTCACCACACAATCCAAACCAGCTATATGTCAGGAAATCCTGATATGGAAATCAGGCGGGCACCTGGCAACTTCAGCTCACTACTGGGTGTGAGGAACCTTCACGTTTATCAGCTCTTCATATCGCATCTCAAGGCATGAACCATAGGCGCCAGCCCCATGGACCTCTCATCCACAGAAATTGGCATCTAGTATTTACCAACACCTCAAAAACATCACAGCACCTACCCAAAACATGACCAGACTGCTTACGAAGCAAATGTGCATTACAGAGTGCACTGACAGCTAAAGTTGAAAGACAGGAACACATTCTACACAGACACGGGCACCAGGCTCACAGATTGGACCAGACTGCACCCCAGGGCTGTTTGCTCCTGTCATTGCAATTTTGCCTTTAGCACCTAGCTGCATGCACATAGCTGGTATGTGTCAGCTTTCCATACCATCCCTGCGAGCTTTTGACTCTGGCTAAATCACCAATGCACTATCAGACTGCCTGATTGAGATGCTGCTTTGTGCAGATGGACTGACAGACTGTCTGGAGGAATCTGTCCAAGATGTTCTGTACATCTTGATAAATGACACATTATGATGTTAGTTTAACATCTGCAACATATGCCAGCTGCCCATGTAGCAAACATATTGTACATGTATTCAGCCAAATCGGAAATTGGGTGGGAGGTCTCCCTCAGTTCAGTCATTGGGGTCTGCTGTTCAGTCGGGGAGTGCCCAGTACTATCAGTCTAGGGGCACAGTCTGCACACCACCCAGGAGCTTGGCCACAGTCAGCTCTGGACACTGACTATCAGGGGAGCTATCCGATTGCTGCCTGCACTGTCTGGGCAATGGTCTGTCCCGTCAAGTTAGCCCCAGCTGTTAGGGGAACGGTGTGCGATCAGTCAGATAGCTGCAAAGACAGCAGTCAGGGGGCTAGTCTAGGGGCTGCTTTTCAAGTCCGTCAGAATCCCATTAGGTCCCTGTGTTGATTGTTTAGGAGGTTGCACGGGTGCCCTGTATAGGCAGAGGGATGCGGGTAGGGGATTACTGTGCTTCTGGGGATAAGGGGAGAGCAGAGAAAGTGGTGTTTGTGGAGGTGGGAGCAAGGACAGTGATGAGGGGCTGTGGAGGTTGGTAGGTGAGCTCCAGGTGTATGTGGTGGTGGGGGGGAGTGGTGAGTTTCAGAATGGAATTGCAGGGCGCAGCAGCCTCCTAAAGTGGTACTAATGGCAATCATCACCACCATCATGGCATCCACAGGGGAACATGGTGGACGTCGTACAATTATAATGTCAAGGAGCAGGGAGGACAGATGGGAGAGGGGAAGTTTAATATGGTGGGTCTTTAAACAGGGTGGGGGTGTAAATGGGTGTGAAGTGGGCTGTCAGGCTGTAGTACATGTGATGATGTTACCCCTTTAACAAGGTTATGATGTCCTTTTTTTTCCTAACGGGGTCATATTGGTGGAGGTTCTGAAATGTCAGAAACTATCTACTTGAAAAGGCTTTTAAGACTGATTTTTGAAAGCACATGTAAAAGAAAGGGGGAGTGGCTGGTTCTCCCAGTTCAGAGTTTTTTCCGGTTTGGTTTTGTTTGGGTTTTAGCAAGCAGTCTGTTTGAAGCTGTTGGTCAAAGGAAGCTGCTGAGGGAGAAGGCTCCCTGTTTCAACAACGGTTTCTGGCTGACTATCACTCTCTCTCTCTCTCTCTCTGAGGTAACTCCTGTAAGAAACTAATTTTACCTTTTGTGCCAAGGGGCTAACACTGGAGATGTTGCAGTCATTAGAAACAGCATCATTTAGTTGTGATAGAGCCAGTTAGATTTTCAAGTAGGTTAGGTTATTCTACATTTTGTCCTCTTTTGTTCATGCTTCAATCACTTTCTGAATATCCACTCTACTCCTGCTTAAAACAATTAGGAAAGATAGCATGTGGGGCTACCTTCCTGAAATGTTTTGAGGGGGTCTGGCCTGATCCATGACATGTGTGACAAGGGGACATGTAGTTACTAGGACGGGACTTGACAACCAGGCAGAGCATTGTGTTAACAGTAACACTGCAATCTGCATTCTCTGCCATCAATTACAAGATGGCAGTGCTGTGTGTCCATGTGCTCCTGCTCACCTGGCCGGCTGCACTTTTCTTGTTCTTTTTTTTCTTTATTTCATTTCTTCATCTCTATATTACATCAAAGCTCACCTTCTCTGTGGCCGGGCAGGAGGAAGGTGATGGTGAGGGCCTGCAGTGGTGGTGGCAGCGCGGAGCATCCAGATATCCGTTCCTCATGGCTATGGTAACCACAGCCTTAGCCAAGGTCAGTGGACATCCAATGCTCTCTGAAAGGCTCAATTGAACCTGTCTCCATCACATTTCTAGGTTATGCATTTTAAACCCCAACAACTCACGGTTTTTCTCACATTGATCTTGCTTCACTTGCACATCCATATCCTCTCGCTGTTTCTTTTTACAAGTGAAAACAATTTCAACCCATCTACAAGTAGTTCTCCTGCAACACCATTGTTGTGTTCCAGCGAAACCTCACTTAGTAGAAATAATGGAGCCTGTGGGAAAAGTGGGGTTACGGATAGATCAGAAAAATATATCACTCAAAACTCACTCAATAGTCTAATGCAAAGTATAGCACAGCCTGAATGAAGGTTGAAATCATATTTGCTAACAAAACAAAAGTAAATTTAACACAGTACATTTAAAAAAATGTAAGAAAGTTGATGCCTGTACAGTACCTCTCACAGAAGGCTGCTCTGTCGGTAGCTGACATTGGCGCATGTGCAGAACGAAGCACGTGAACTGGAATTGCAGTATTGTCAACGGAGGTAAGCATTCTCCAAAAAAAAGTTCCCTAATTCTTCAGTGACCTTATAGCCAAATTGCTCTGCCAAAACATGTGTTATCCTGGAATTACCTGGAAACACTCTCCAGGCCGCTCATGAACTTGAATACCCTTATCAGATCTCGTCTCAGCCCTCATTTGTCCAGGGAGAACAGCCCTGACTTTTTCAATCTTTCATTGTTGCTGGAGTTTCTCTTCTCTGGAGCCATCCTAGAATATCGTTTGTTTTCACTCTGTCCAATACATTCCCTATAATGTGATGCCCACAATTATATATAATACTCCAGCTGAGATCTAACAAGAGTCTTGTACAAATTCAACACCACCTCCTTGCTCTTATACTCTTTGTCCCTGTTAATAAAACTGAGGACACCATTTGCTTTATTCGCTGGTCTCCACCTGACCTGTGACCTTCAAAGATATGTGTGGGATCTCTCATTTGTGCCCCCATAAATACATCAGGACAATGACCAATGCCATTTGTCAGATCAGTTCACTTTCACGTGTTGAGGTCAGTGCGACAGGTTGGGTAGTAGGATTCAGAAACATCAGTCAGCTCCCAATGCGCAGGGTGCCATTGACTGCACACTTCTTGCACTGAGATGGTCATAACACAACACCATGGAAAGGCTACCCTTCTGTTAATCTGCAACCGAACTGTGATCATTGTTACCACTTCCTCAAAGTGTCTGCCCCTCTATCCTGGCAGCTACTGTTGCTCCTGTACCCTGCAGCACTAATGTGTACCCTCTGTGTCTGAGGGATCAGGTACCTTATAAGGCTGGTTACTGGGGGGCAAAGCACGGCTCATGATACCATTGAGCAAGCCCCTGACTGATGGGGAGTGTGGATACAATGCTGCCCACACTTCAACCAGGGTGGGGATGGAGCAGAAGCTGGGGCTGCTGAAGATGAGGCTTAAGTGCCCCTAGTGTCATCCCGACAGAATGCACTGCATCATCTTGGTGTGCTATACCGTGGAACAGCCAATGAGGTGATATGTCGAATTCTGAGGAATTGGGGGAACAGGACCCTGATTCCAAGAAAAAGAACAAGGTCACTGGGAGAATGATACTCTCCTTGTCCATGACAGAGGTCAGATGCATCAGGTACTACAGGCCTGACAGGACCAGACTGACACACTCTAGTAGATGGGAACTGGACACAGCAGATCATCCTGGACTTTATATCCATGAAAACATAGAACCAGAATCTCTCCCCCTAATCAATGTGCCTCATAGATGCTCTAACAATCACCAACTCAACGTTCCTGCCTTTTTCATTCTTTCATCATTTAAAATTCTATCCATCTCAGCTTTAAATAGATGTAACGACCCAGCCTTGACAGCCATCTTTGGTAAAGAATTCGACAGATCCACTACCCTCTGAGAGAAAAAATTCCTCCTCGTCTTGGTTTTAAATGCATGATCCTTTTTTTCTGAGATCATGCCCTTTAGTTGGAGATTCTCCCAAAAGGGAAAACCATCTTTCCCCATCTACCCTGTCAAATCCCCTGAGAATCTTGCATGTTTCAATTAAGTCTCCTTTCATTCTTCTAAATTCCAAAACCTTCCTACTTTTATCCTTCATTTCATTTGAAATAAAGGCCAGCATTCCATCTACATTTCCTATTACCTGCTGAACTTGAAATCAAGCTTTTTTTGTGAGAACTCCCAAATTCTTCTGTCTGCAGTTTGCTGCAGCCTTTCTCTGTTTAAATAACATTCATCTCCTTCATTCTTCCTGCCAAAATGCATGACCTTACATTTCCATACTCTGTTCCATCTGCCAAGTTTCGGCCCACCTTTTTATCTCGCTCTGTGGACTCTTGGTGTTATCCTCACTGCTCACCTTCCCACCTATTGTATCATCTGTGAACATTCACCGATGTACATCATGCGTTCACTTTCCTTATCCAAGTTATTAATATACATTGTAAGTAATTGTGGCCCTAGCACTGCTCCTGTTGGCACACCACCACTAATGGAATACACTATCATATAGTTGTACTTAACTCTGTTAAGAACCTTAACAGCTGAAGTCCTATTTTATAGAACAATTATTTCAAAGTCTCTCGACCTCAAATTTATAGGCGAGACTGATTGATTTTAAGTGGTAATTCATACTAGAAGAAAAAAAATAAAAAGGTGTTTTCAAAATACTTCCATGCATGTTGAACAGGATATTATTTATTAAATTGGAGCAAGTTGCCATAAATAGAATCACTAAAACTTTAAACCAATTTTGGATTCAAGACTTTGTCCTGTGTCCAGGCCAACTAGGGCTGTGGACAGAGCTTGAAAAGAACATGAATAAGGGTGGTGTGGGGAGTGTTCAAGTGAGGGAAGATTCAATCATTCATATGGATTGTTGGATGTTTGGAATAATAGTCTACTTCCATTATCCCACTGATGCCCCCATTATAAAACAAACATTACATAAAATGTATTTGTCCAGTTGCAGTGGGTAAGGAAATCAGCAAATTATTTCCAGAAAGCATTTAAAAATACTTCAGCCTGTGTATTGATGGAGGAAAATGACAAGTCTTTCATTGAAGTTGTATTGATTATAATTGCTCTCATCCTGCCACTAGAGGTGAACTACTGCTACATTATGGAAAAAGTGTCACTAACAAACTCCAGTTAATCAATCGTACTTGTTGTGTCACCCTCGGTCTGCAAGCATTCTCACACACAAACCTTTTTCACCTTCGACCACATTGCACTCAGAGTCATAAGACAATCACAAATCAGAACGGAGAGGAAAATCTGCTGATTCAAAAGCAGAAAATCTGGAATAATTAAAACTACAACAAAGAGCTGAAGACGTGAAACAAAAACACCAAATATTGCTGGAGAAATTCAGCAGGACTAGCAGCATCTGCAGAGAGAAAAAAGCAGAGTTAATATTAAGTGTCCAGTGACCCTTCTTCAGCACTGTTGCAGCCAAATCTGCTGAGTTTCTCCAGCAATTTCTGGTTTTCACCTGAAATAATTAATCCACTCAGTATAGTGTCAAATTTCTTTCAGTTGCTGCTCTAACATTAAAATATCTAAAAGTAAGACATGATGTAATAGAGAGATAAAGTAGACATTTCATAATAGAACAACTAAAACCACCTATAAAACTATGTTTGCTCTTAATATTTACAATCTTTTTAACATGGAAAGGTCAGTGTCTTTGAAAAACTACAAGGTGAAGTTAGAATCCAGATTGCATCCTTTTAACCACCTGACTTTATTAAAATGAAATTTGTATTTTCAGTGAAATTTCTTTAACCAATAGTTCAGATGATTCTGCTTGAAGCTTTTGAATCTGCTGCTGGGCTGAGTGATTCCAAGATAACATTACAGTGTTCCAACTGCCTGTTTCATCAGGTTTGAAAGAGGGAGGAACTGAGATAGTGTGTGAAGTGATAACTTGGAGAGTCCCAAATTACAGCAAATGCAGTCAAATTCTCTTTTTGTGGGAGTACTGAAGCCTTGTAGCCTCAGGAGCTTCCTAATCCCTGCAACAGCTGGAAAGTATTGTTTACTCATTACCAGAGATGACAAAAATGCTACGTCTGTAAGAGATGTTCAACATACTGATCACACTGAATTCAAATGAGAAAATTCGTCCTTATCCTGTTTGATTACTTAATGAGTTGCAGCTGTGTAGCAGAACATTTCAAGGAAGATGAATTATAGCAATATAATCAAAGAAGATGCAACGTCTCCAAATAAAAGGAATACAAAATCACCGCCTTGCAAAGCCAATAAGTGTCTTATTTTTGTTAAGAGTTTGCTATTGAGAAGCCGCACTTTCAATGGATAATAGGTTATTGTCAAGATAAGCACATACCTGCATGCTACAGTTGATCTCTTGTGCATGATCATTAATACCTGGCTCCATTCTCATTTTTCATTCTGAACAGAATCTCCACAGCAGTACATATCATTATGGCAGTGTCCTTCATTGGCTCAGTTGAAAGCAATTAGAACATTGCGTGAACTGATTATTACATTTTTTTTAAAGAAAATGGTTTTAATTCTACTTATTCAATTCGAGCGTGACCAAACTCAGCTAGTGAGTGCTCCATGATTTTTTTTCCCATCAATTGATGGATTGAGGTATAATTCTCCTGATGTCACCATGGATATCCAATCCCTCTACACCGCCATCTGCCATGATCAGGGCCTCCAAGCCCTCCGTTTTTTCCTCTCCCGACGTCCCCAACAGTACCCTTCCACCGACACTCTCATTTGTTTGGCCGAACTGGTCCTCACCCTTAACAATTTCTCCTTCGAATCCTCCCACTTCCTCCAGACCAAAGGGGTAGCCATGGGCACACGTATGGGCCCCAGCTATGCCTGTCTCTTTGTTGGCTACGCAGAACAGTCAATCTTCCGTAATTACACTGGCACCACTCCCCACCCCTTCCTCCGCTGCACTGATGACTGCATTGGCGCCACCTCGTGCTCCCGCGAAGAGGTTGAGCAATTCATCAACTTCACCAACACATTCCACCCTGAACTTAAATTTACCTGAACCATCTCTGACACCTCCCTCCCATTCCTGGACCTCTCCATCTCCATTAATAATGACCAACTTGACACTGACATTTTTTACAAACCCACTGACTCCCACAGCTACCTGGATTACACCTCTTCCCACCCTACCTCTTGCAAAAATGCTATCCCGTATTCCCAATTCCTCTGCCTCTGCCGTATCTGCTCCCAGGAGAACCAGTTCCACCACAGAACACACCAGATGGCCTCCTTCTTTAGAGACTGCAATTTCCCTTCCCACGTGGTTAAAGATGCCCTCCAATGCATCTCGTCCACATCTCGCACCTCCGCCCTCAGACCCCACCCGTCTAACCGTAACAAGGACAGAACACCCCTGGTGCTCACCTTCCACCCTACCAACCTTCGCATAAACCAAATCATTGGCTGACATTTCTGCCACCTCCAAACAGACCCCACCACCAGGAATATATTTCCCTCCCCACCCCTTTCTGCCTTCCGCAAAGACCATTCCCTCCATGACTACCTGGTCAGGTCCATGCCCCCTTACAACCCACCCTCCCATCCTGGCACCTTCCCCTGCCACCGCAGGAATTGCAAAACCTGTGCCCACACCTCCTCCCTCACCTCCATCTAAGGCCCTAAAGGAACCTTCCACATCCATCAAGGTTTTACCTGCACATCCACCAATATCATTTATTCTATCCGTTGCTCCCGATGCGGTCTCCTCTACATTGGGGAGACTGGGCGCCTCCTAATAGAGTGCTTTAGGGAACATATCCGGGACACCCGCACCAATCAACCACACCGCCCTGTGGCCCAACATTTCAACTCCCCCTCCCACTTTGCCGAGGACATGGAGGTCCTGGGCCTCCTTCACCTCCGCTCCCTCACCACCAGACGCCTGGAGAAAGAACACCTCATCTTCCGCCTCGGAACACTTCAACCCCATGACATCAATGTGTACTTCAACAGTTTCCTCATTTCCCCTTCCCCCACCTCACCCTCCTTCCAAACTTCCAGCTCAGCACTGTCCCCATGACTTGTCCTACCTGCCTATCTTCTTTTCCACCTATCCACTCCACCCTCCTCCCTGACCTATCACCTCATCCCCTTCCCCACTCACCCATTGTACTCTATGCTACTTTCTCCTCACCCCATCCTCCTCTAGCTTATCTCTTCACCCTTCAGGCTCTCTGCCTTTATTCCTGATGAAGGGCTTTTGCCCGAAACGTCGATTTTACTGCTCCTCGGATGCTGCCTGAACTGCTGTGCTCTTCCAGCATCACTAATCCAGAATGATGTTTAAATGTACCTATTTCCAAGGCTTTTTCAGTGACAGTGCAGTAGGTAGGTCAAATCAAACAGAGAAAATCTGAAGTTACTGGTACCCACAATAGATGAGAGGGAGTGATTTTTCAGCAGCTCATTGAGGCACCTTTGAGGTGGTGAAGGTATGTTCTATCGCAGAAACATCATTTGGCGTAAACTGTCATCTTGGTGAAGGATTTTGAAGTGATTGCTAGGCCTTGAGAAGTTGATTGGCACTTAAATTGCTCTTTCTGCATAGTGACAATCTGATTGGGAATAAACAGGTTGCTGCTGAGGAGTTCAAGCACTACTCAAACGTGTCCTCACCTTCCCTGTTCACTGGCTGCTGGAGGTTTGAAGGGGGTTCTTAAAATGTTGCAGGAGACTGTCAGCAACAGCCTGTCACAACGTTCCTTTTATTTATTCTAGAAACTCTTAGACACTGTCAACTAAAAGTACTGTGCAAATCAGGAATAGCTCAGAAAAGAATTGACGTTTCTTCATCCAAATCTTTTAATAAGTGGAAACTCATAAGTATAGGTTGTATGGTCTGTTCTCTTCCAGTTAATGTAACCATTTTAGGATCAGAATTAATAATTTAAATGAATGTCACCATTAATCAAGTCAAGTCAGATTGTTTTATGTTTTAATTTGAATGTGAACTGTGTTTCTGCATGCTAGGGTCAATTTTAACTTGTGGTAGGACGTGTGTTGAGCAAGTTTGGGACAGATGAGCATCCTTACATGAACTACAACTCCAAGGCTGCATTCACTCCACCAGGACATGTTGGGCGGTGATAACCATCGAACACAAAGAAAATATTTTCAGTTGCATGGAAAACCTCTAGAATTGACCAGCAATTGACTGTGTGATTGAGAAGGATGTTGGAAAAGTCTTTGTGATTAGTGTAGGGTGAACTTAAGCTGGTTGTAGAAGATACCCTGGTAAATTCCTATTGGCAACTAAGGGGTGGCCCAGGTAACTCAACCAAACACACTTGGCTCTCTGAGACTCTTCTGACTCCAAACCTTCATTTTAAAAAAAAAATTCAAAATGTGTCTTTCCTTGGGGTGTGGGGGTCCAGAACGCGAGGGCAAAGGTTTAGCATGAGAGGGGAAAGTTTTAAAAGGGACCTAAGGGGCAAATTTTCACACAGAGGGTGGTGTGTGTATGGAATGAGCTGCCAGAAGAAGTGGTGGAGGCTGGTACAATTACAACATTTAAAAGGCAACTGGATGGGCATATGAATAGGAAGGGTTAAAGGGATATGGGCCAAGTACTGGCAAATGGGGTAGATGAATTAGGATACAGGGTCGGCCCAGACGATTTGGACTGGAAGGTCTGGTTCTGTGCTGTATGACTGTATGGGATTCTCTTGAAAAGGTGTCTCCTGAGGCAGCTGTAGACAATTTGCTACAGATATACCCACAATGCTGTTTGGAAGGATGTTTCAGTTTTTTGACCCAGCGACACTGAAGGAGCAGTGATATATTTCTAAGTCAGGATGATGAGTGGCTTGAAGGGGAACTTTGTATTTCCATGTATTTGCTACTCTTGTCTTTCTGAATGGTAATGGCTGTCTAAGGACCTTGGTGAGTTTTTGCAATGCATCATGTTACCGGGTTGATCTGTTGGAAACACCACAGCTTCATCTCTGCACTGTCTTCCAGCCAAAATTGCAGTTGGACTCTGAAGACATAAATATAGATGTTGAATGAATGCCTTTGATGTTGTCCCTCATGTCTGTTCCACAGAGCAGGGTAAGATTACAAACCATGGGCTGGCATTGAGATTAGTGAGGTTAAGTCATGCCGCCCATTTTAAGTACCCACTGATATGGTTTCCCCTAAACTGATGGGACTAAAATTGGCAATTGTCAAAGCTGGATTGCGGTGAAGGATTTTGTTAGCACAGAGAAAGAAAGTGATGACACACATGCAACAGCGCCAGCAATTAATGTGTGTAAATCAGAGCTTATTCAGTAGATCTCAATTCTTTCACAGTAGGTCGGACAATTTCAATTAAACAGCTACAATACAGCAGTGGCTACACAAGAGCTCAGAAATGGGGAGGAGATTCAAACAATGGGTGGTTAAACACCTTTCACTACCCATTTCATTGCTAATTTGTTCCCAGCTGGTTATCAAATGGTGAACACATCAATTATTGAAATGTTTCTTATTCAAGCTACTTTTCCAAAGACAATTCCCATGTGATAAAGGGTGGATGAGAGCATAGTACCTATTCTTAACCATTCATTGTTAAACCCAGCAGCATTCCTACCCCTTCACCATTAGCTCTAAACTGCAACATGAAACTGCTTTAGCAACATTTCCAGGAAAGCAATTAATACTCAAGCTCTTTAGATCAAAGCCATTTTGAAGTATTTCATTTCTTTGAATTATGAGCTTCACAATTGGTTACTACAGATGGATGGAAGATTTCTGTCCTCTGAGGTTACGTTATTTTGTTATAGCTTTCGAAATTATTTAAATGAAACATGAAGCAATTAGGTCAGTTACTGAGTTGCTGCCAACAAGATTTTGCAGCAGTGTTTTAAGTTTTGCTGAAACTTTGAATTTAAATAAACACATGTTGGGTATTCTAGTAACTGGGGGTGTTTTTGCTATCTGGAAATATTACAAGTGTTTGCCTTTTATTACCATGTTAGAGACACCATGGTTTCTTGAGTTATTGCTCTCTTTTGAATATGGTGCCTATCATGACAAGCTTCAGGAAGTATTCTATAGAATGAACATCCCATTGCTCTGTTATTTTAGGAGACTATCCGAATAGACAGAGAAAAGGTTATAGGGAGCACAAAGCTGGCATGGACTGATTGGTCAGATGGTGTTTCTGTGCTGCAATTGCGCTGTGGTTCATTTCTTTGTACTTAGCCATATCGTCCCACTGACTGACTGTGAAGAAAGAACAGTCTCCTGTACCCACAGCTCTGCTTCCACTCACAGACTCTCTTCCTCATTAGAGTTTGGAGCTCCATCCAGAAAAAAAAAGTTCCATGTCCTTTCCAAGTGAATCTGTTTGTGCTGATCCTGGCACTGGAGCAGGCATAGTGCCATGATTGGATTGGTGAGGATGAGGTAAGAACTGGGCACCCTTTGACCGTGATTTTTCATCTGAACAGTCTACGTCTTTCTTCATGAAATTCCCTGGGGTTTCAAACATGTTATCTGTCAAATATTTGCATGATCTCTTAAAAAAGCAAATATGGCTGAGTACACACCAAATGCTGCATTTTGAGACCAGGCAGAACTAAAACCCTTGTCTTCCTCCTGCCCTAACTTTGTCAGTCAATCATAGAATTCCTACAGTGTGGAAGCAGGCCATTTGACCCATTGAGTCCACATCAAGTGGTCCGAAGAGCATCTCATCCAAGCCTGAAAGTGTGTTGCTGGAAAAGCGCAGCAGGTCAGACAGCATCCAAGGATCAGGAAAATCGACGTTTCGGGCATGAACCCTTCTTCAGGATTCTCCTGCTCCTTGGGTGCTGCCTGACCTGCTGCGCTTTTCCAGCAACACATTTTCAGCTCTGATCTCCAGCATTTGCAGTCCTCACTTTTATCTCATCCAGGCCCCCAACCCCAATGGTTAATCCACCTAGCCTACACATCTCTGGTCACTATGGGCAATTCAACATAGTTAATCCACCTAACCTGCACATCTTTGGACTGTGGGAGGAAACCAGAGCACCCAGATGAAACCCACACAGACACAGGGAGAACGTCTGAGTGGAGTTTGCACAGCCACCCATGGCTGGAATCAAACTTGGGTCCCTGACACTGCGAGGTTGCAGTGCTAACCACTGACCACTATGTTGTCCACTTTTGTTTGTTTTGCTCCTCTATTTCTGTAAACTCCTGTAGGGCCTACGACCCTCAGCAATCTGTTTTCTCCAGTCCCTACAGTTCTCCCTGACCCTGTAAACTACTTTCCACTGTCTGGAAAGTACTGCATCTCCAGGAACCTTCCTTATCTGTGGAGCCTCCAATGGACTCTCTAACCCTCCCTGTATGTATAATCTCTTCAAACCCCCCCCAATCTCAGCACCTCTTCACCTACATTCTTATCAGTTTGCTGAAGAATGTTATCGGTCTTTCCAGGAACTTCAAGTTTGATGTTGCTCTTCTGTTAATAGTACTTAGGTGCTGATGCTGCGCTACTCTTTCCCTTGTCTGGGTAGCATGTAAAGGACTGAGTAGCAAGGATGCTTGTAATTAATTATTTATTTGTGTGCTTTAAATACCACTTCTTCAGGACAAACCAGCCCATTGTATCAGGCAACTCATCCTACTCAAAATGCTGCGAAGTTCACAAAGTACATATTGTCTCAAAGGATTTTCTGCACGTGAGTTAACTTTTCTGTTAGTTGGGTAAAAACCGTCAGTTTGAGTCAGGTTACCTGGTTCTGTCAGTCTGTTTGTGAGGCATAGTGCTCTTGTCTATCTTGACTAATCCTGTGATGTTAACTGCTTTGGGTCATAATTCCCATCTGATTTGTCGCCTCTGCCAGCTCCTTCCACCAAAGCTTGCCAACTCCTTGAGGGAAAAGCAGAATACTGCAAAGGCTAGGAATTGGAAATAAAAACAGAGAATAGTCAGCAGACCAGGCAGCTTCTGTGAAGAGGGAAGTATGGTTAATGTTTCAGATCTCTGAGCTGTCATCAGAACCCTTTCTGAGGCATTCCTTCAGGCATTCTGAACACCGCCAACAGTGAGAATCACGTTCTGATGTTGGTAGAAAATTCTGCACTCTGGTGTGTCGGGGCAACTAAACAACTTGGGGGATTATCGGTGAAAGGGTCATCACTTGAAGATCAGCCCTTCTGAAGAAGGGTTAAGATGCTGCCAGACCTGCAGAGTTTCTCCAGCAGTTTCTGATTTTGTTTCAGATTTCCAGCACTCCCAGTTCTTTCACTGAGCTTTCGAACAGCAGAAGAACAGGCCTTTCAACCCATCATATCTATCGTGACCAACAAATACCAAAGTATACTAATCACATTTACCCACATTTATGCCCTGGTATTTCAAGGGCTCACCCGAGTGTTTCTTAAAATGTTGGGAGAGTACCTTTCATTTTAGTGTTATCTTTTATTTTAGTGTTCATCACTTGAATCATTGGAGTGTAGAAAGAATGCTCAGATTGCAAGAAGTGCTGCACTGCTGCTTCAGTAGATAAACATTATTATGAAGTTGAAGGCATGTACTGTACCTTTAAGAGACAGTAATGATGTTTTGCACTGAGAGCTTACAAACATGTGTCATATGACTATCTAGCAGTCTCAGTGTGCACTGGAAAATTGAAAATATGTAACATTTGGCTGTGAAATAGATACCCGAGTCGGTTGCTGTTTTGACAACAAATCAAATTTAGCCAATCGGTTTAACTTATGCCCCAGGATACTAAAACCCAATCGAGTTTGAGTTTACTGTTTTTGCCAAAATCAAACCAATGAGACGCTCTGATGTTTGGGGTATAAAAAAGGAAGACATTTTGAAAGTCAGACTAAGAGTAACTGCCATCAAGAAAGACTGTCATTCAAAACATTCTCTATCAAAGGTACCTCTTTCATACAAAACATCTTTTCAGTAAAAGACGGAAGATACCCAGGGAGATTTTCAGCTGAAAGAAGAAGGATACCGGAAATGATAACTGCTGTGTGGTTTTGAAATTAAGTTGATACAATTTTAATGTGGGATTTATTAGAATAGAATATTAGTATAGAGTTGGGGGCAGAGAATTAGTAGTTAAGAGAAAGGGGGGTCTTAGAGTTGTGAATAGTTGTTTAATGTTCACTTATAGAGTTAAAGAATAAATTGATACTATTTTCTTTAAATAGTGGAATTTGGGAGTTCTCTGTCACTCATACTTTAACAGATTATGAGGCAGGGTGAGCTTTTCTAGGTGAGTGGTTTAATTAACAGAGGGGTTGACCACCAAGTCGCAACAGCATCAGTCATGTGCCTGTTACTGTGGAATGGAAAATACAGTACTCCTGACTGGGCATAGAATCATAAACATCATCTTCTATTGGAGCAGTGTTACTTGAGGGATAGGAGAATATAAAATGTACTTTTTAATCAGCAGTGGAGGGCATTGGGATTTAGTAATCAAAATCAATTAGGAAAGAAAAATGACAATAATTCTGAAAGGAATTTTTATGATTTTGCATCCATCAAGGGCTGCAGCATCTTCTATCCGATTATAACAGGCAGAGGATTACACTGTCTCAAATGTACAACAAAGGTTGTCAGCAGCAATCTTGTACGGTCAGACACCAGTTGCTTGATCATAACACCGTCTATTCCATGTCAACAGATACAGAGCAGCCAAGTGTTTCTTCTTAAAGAAAATACAAAGAAATCATTTCCTTGAGATCTAAGATGTTTTTCAATTAAATGCTTATTCTGCCACTGCTTGGAAAAACATCCTGTTCTGTTTGATTTGATTTACCGGATATTTTCCTTCTGTTTGTGCGCTGCGTTCACGTGCCTGGGAAATGCTGGCACCAGCCACTTTCATTAAGTTTCAAAGCAATTACAGCTGTAGAGTTTGTTATATCAGGGTGAAAATTCATTACGCTTGGTGCAGTGGGACTCTGTTAATCTGTTTGTCATAAGTGTCGGTTATAATGAAGTTTGTCAACCGAATTAAAACTAAAAAAATCTTCCAAAGTGATAGGGAAGACATTAAGAGGTTTGTAATGAACATATTATGGTTTTGAATTTTTGTTTTGTTTTTGTACAACAGACAGAGCTTCAATTTTTTTAATGCAGTTCCTTTTTTAAAAGCATACTACATCATATACCATTCCAGTCACAGTGCAATAAAAGAGGTTAAAAAAGAATACAATGCACATGCATATTCCCTATCCATTTGCATTTAGTCCATGAAATTAGTGTGGATTAGTCACTAATCCTACATACATAGAAAGGCACGCATTGTAACCCTAAATAAACTGTTGTGTTATTGGGAGTTCTGCAGGATAAAAGCAAGTGTTGCAGGGAAAGGAAAATATTTGGGATGTCATGGGAAAATAAGAACTTTCTCCATAGGGCATATATTCATTGGTGATTGAAAACACACAGGAGGAAGCTAAGTTAAACAAGACATCAAATTTCCTATGATGCAAGGTTTAAATAGACAAATTCCTCCCATAAGCAATCTTCTGATTCTTACCTTATTTATACTGTGAGGTGATTTCTGCAGAAGCAGATTAGGGACAGGAAAATTGAGACTCAATACCACCTAACGTTAGTATGTCCAGAGTATTACAACTTAGTATTCAGACACAAAGTGAAGTTTGGAGGGTGGGGTTTCATTTACCAGATTGAAGTGATATTTGCTTGAATGCAGATAATCGTCTGTCCTAAAAATGCCATTGAGTTTGGATCCTGAAATCATTCCATGCATTTGTGGTTTTCATCTAGGTAGGGTTTGAAAGTGAACAAGTAGTCCCATATTAGGCACATTAAGTGCTGTTTTAACCCTCACTTCTGTCTATAACAGTTATAGAACTTGTCAGCACCTTGCCAGTGCACAATGGGAAGGGCTGCTTCTGTGAAACAGTCGAGAGTGGGAGCCCTTTGACTCGTGAGACTAAATCAGTCTGCTCATAGCCAGGTGATGGACTGTTGCTGACAATACTCTTTCTCCATCTGTTAATGACACACTTTTATAGCTGGAAAGATGATTTCAATTTCATGATAGGATCTTTTCTATTTTTGAAATGCATCTGTATGCCCCTCTTAGAACCCTCAATGAATGGCAGTCAATTTGACAGAAGGTTACCTCAGATTACAAAGGGATCTTAATTTGATGGTCCAATGGGCTGAGGAGTGGCAGATGGAGTTTCAAAGAACATAGAATATTACAGCGCAGTACAGGCCCTTCAGCCCTCGATGTTGCGCCGCCCTGTCATAATAATCTGAAGCCCATCCAACCTACACTATTCCATGTATGTCCATATGCCTGTCCAATGACGACTTAAATGCACTTAAACTTGGCGAATCTACTACCATTGCAGGCAAAGCATTCCATACCCTTACTACTCTCTGAGTAAAGAAACTACCTTTGACATCTGTCTTATACCTATCTCCCCATTTTTTTTTACTGGCCGCACAATGGCACAACAGCCAAAAAGCCACGCTTCTTACAGACCTAGCGAGTATTATACAATCCCTCACAAATACAGCCCCATTCCCTCACCCTAGTTACTGTCTAACCACCACACCTAATTTCATTTAGGTAAATGTGAGGTGCTGCATTTTGAGAAAGCAAATCTTAGCAGGACTTATACACTTTATGGTAAGGTCTTAGGGAATGTTGCTGAAAAAAGAGACCTTGGGAGTGCAGGTTCATAGCTCCTTGAAAGTGGAGTCACAGGTGGATAGGACAGTGAAGAAGGCATTTGGTATGCTTTCCTTTATTGATCAGAGTATTGAGTACAGGAGCTAGGAGGTATGTTGTTGCTGCAGTATAGGACATTGTTTAGACCACTGTTGAAATAGTGCAATTCTGGTCTCCTTCCTTTCGGAAAGATCTTGTGAAACTTGAAAGGGTTCAGAAAAGATTTACAAGCATGTTGCCAGGTTTGGAGGATTTGAGCTATAGGGAGAGGTTGAATAGGCTAGGGCTGTTTTCCCTGGAGCGTCAGAGGCTGAGGGGTGACCTTATAGAGGTTTCTAAAATCATGAGAGGCATGGATAGGGTAAATAGACAAAATCTTTTCCCTGGATTGGGGAAGTCCAGAACAAGAGTGCCTAGGTTTGGGGTGAGAGGGGAAGATGTAAATGAGACCTAAGAGGCAACTTTTTCATGCAGAAGGTGGTACATGTATGGAATGAGCTGCCAGAGGAAGTGGTAGAGGCTAGTACCAATGTAACATTTAAAAGACATCTGGATGGGTATATGAATAGGTAGGGTTTGGAGGGATATGGGCCAGGTGCCAGGGCAAGTGGGACTAAATTGGGTTGGGATATCTGGTCAGCATGGACAAGTTGGACCGAAGGGTCTGTCTCTATGACTATATAGGTCAGACCAGAAAAGGAGTTCCTTCTCTAAAGGAACAAGATGAAATATCCTCAACTACCTTAAAAGTCCATGAAACCAGCTTGACATACCAGATGTTACCAACTGCATTTAAATTCTACCTGCTGCCATGGTAGGATTTGAACTGTATGTTCACTGATTTACAAGGCCAATGGCATTAATATTGTGCCACTTCCTTCATTTACAAAGATGAAAAGATGTACAAGTAGAACTGGAAGATATGTTGACTTGGGATGTGTTCCACAGGACAAGGGCTGGACAAGGCAGAGGTTAGAGCTTAATGAGATTGTCATACGTCATTCACATTTCCTGCCCTCCTCAGACCCTGGATTCTTTTGCTGCACAGTCACCATGTTGGAGGGACTAACATTTCTGCTTCTGACTTCCTCAACACCCATTATGCCTTGTCCCTTGCTTGGAAATACTCCAATCTTCAGGGGAGATCACCTTACTGCGCCCCTTGAATTCAGGAGCAGGATCTCACTGGGTCAGAATGAGAGTCCTAGTGAGCAACTGTCCCAGATATTCTTGCTATTATTCCAGATTCTGCAAAGAAACCAAGTTCTGGTGTGTTCCTATAAATCAGATCATGATCTATTGAAATAGAAATCCTTCCACTGACATTCTCAATGTAGCACACAGCCTGCCCCTCCCTGACTGACGTGCAGTCCACAAGATGGATTCCAAAGCTGTTGGTCAGTTAGAGAGTCCTGGCAAAGTCCACATGTTGGTCCATCAGTACTCCAATTTCCAATTGGTCCCACTACGTGGCCAGAGTTGAAACTTGGAAATTCTCCCAGGAACTCAGCCGTGCATCTAGAATATCAGTGCACCCGAATTTCTGACTCCATTAGTCTGAAGACCTCTGTTTCTCCCAAGCCAAGTATGCTTTGGAATGGTATTTGCATGGACAGTTACCTTAGGCGTTCTCGACAGCCGCTAAAGTTTGGAGTTTGGGTTCTTCTCAAATGACTAGAAGATGTACAGAGGCCATCAAGAGTAAAATGGCATCCAGCTGCACTGGATACATGGAAATGCTTCTCAGCTGTTCCACCTGCCCTTGACCCATAATGTCCGCCCATCCTTATCAGGTTACTTTGCTTTTATGCATCTATTAAAGGTGTGAATGGAATGGAGCACTGCACTGCATTCACCTTACTATTCGCTTTGTTCATATCCTTGAAGGCCCACCAATCTCTCATTATAACTGTAGCATATTTATTCTTAATTCTTTCATGGGATGTGGGCATTGTTGGCTTGGCCAGAATTCATTGAGCATTCCATTTGTCCTTGAACTGAGCAGTTTGTGAGGTTATTTCAGAGGACCAATTAAGAATCAATTGCAATGTTGTGGGTCTGGAGTTGAGTGCAGGCCAGACCAGGTAAGGACAGCAGATTTCTCCTTAATGATCCAGATAGGCTTTTCAACAATGTTGATGGCTTCAAGTCACCATCACCACAACCAGCTTTTGATTCCAGGTTTACTGAATGCCATGTTGGGATTTGAACTCATGTTCCCAGAGCATTAACCTGAGTTACTAGAATATTACGACTCTATCAACCAGCCTCTTCCGGAGTACATTGTTATCTATACCATTGTTACCTCGAGAATCAACTACTCAGGTTGTTCTCAGTCTGGTCTCTCATCTTCCACCCTCAGCGTGAGCTGCCAAACTTAACATTCTCATTCCGGTTTCACATTTCTCCATGATCTCCTCTCTCCCTTCCTCCATTCCTACAGCTCGTGGAGATTTCAGCATACCCTACAATTCTGACCTCCTTGGCAATCCTACTTTATATTGCTCTCACATTGGCACTCATGCTTTCAGTTGTCTAGGACCTATTTTCTGAAACTGCCTCCTTTAATCCGTCCACCGTGCCACCATTCTTTTCTTTAAGGTGCTCACTAGAACCTTCCTTTTTAACTGAGGCCTAATGCCTTACGTGGTTCACTACCAAGTGTAATAAGGGTCGAGCATTGGCATTTTAATGCATTAAAGGTGCAACAAACATTGTTGTTGTCGGTGATGCTTATTGGTGATTGCTTCAGGAAACAATTTTCAACCCCATTACCAGTAGGCTCTGGACCCTTTGAATGCACCCTATTCATCTCTTGGGAGGTGAGGCTCATGCTGCAACTCATCATGATGATTAGCCTCTCCATTGAGCATCCTGCTCCTCAGCTGCTGCCTGACCTGCTGTGCTTTTCCAGCACCACTCTAATCTTGACTCTAATCTCCAGCATCTGCAGTACCCACTTCCGCCTCTCCATTGAGCAGTCAAATTAAAGTTACATATGTCAAGGGAATTCCGCGGAGGTCAAGAATCGTGATTTTATTTCATTGGGTTGTAGCAAGGCTGATGCGAGCATTGCAGTTGCCTAAGTCAGTGGCAGTGAGTATTTTGGACTGCATTCTCCAAGTTAGTTTGCAGTTGTTCTCACAAGACAACTCTTAAGCGTAGCAGCATGGGGAGCAGGTTGTTTATATTCATGGCAGGTGTATTAGAACGTTTATATTCAAAGTTTGGAGCCACCTATGGTGAGCCTATTATAGCAAGCAATGAATATAGATGGGTTACAAGGAACTGGTGGAGGACAAACCTCCTGTGGTTTTTTTTTAATCGAAAGATCATGAGCACAATGCAAGGGAAGGAACTGCAGGTAAATAAGGGAGAGGCATCCTCTCATTCAGAACAGGACCCTGCACAACCCAGACAGCAAGGGTTGATTAACTTGCTGTAGCTGTGTAAAATATAACACGGGAAACAATTACAGTTGAGAGAAAGTCGAGTAGCCTAAGCAATGCAGACACCTGCACATCACATTTAGGCAATCAAAGACATGCCGCGGGATAAAAGAAGAACACTATTGTCAAACCATGTTGAACGTTTTTGGGTAAATTTATTTCAACAACCAGAAGCTACCCAGAAGCTTTCTTATTCACAGCTCTCTCATATTCATCTCCGCATCTAGATCATTATATGTGATAGGTCCTGAAATGACTGGGCAGCAATGTAGCCCCAGTAGGTTTCCATTAAGTAATCCACCTGAGACACAAATAAATGACAAAGAAAAGGTAGCAATTATAAGTACCAGCTAGCTTTTCTTCTGATTCTTGTGAAAGAAAAAAAGTGAAAAGCTACAGTCACGATCAGGAAGCTATTGACGTACAGTCGCAAAAAGAAATTGCTGGAAAAACTCAGCGAGTCTGCCAGCATCTGTGGAGAGAAAGCAGAGTTAATGTTTCGGGTCCAGTGTGAACTGGGCCAGTTCTGAAGAAGGGTCACTGGACCTGAAACGTTAACCCTGTTTACTCTTCACTGATGCAGCCAGGCCTGCTGGGTTTTTCCAGCAATTTCGGTTTTTGTTTCTGATTTCCAGCATTCACAGTTCTTTGGCTTTTTGACTTACAGAAATGTTGGAGTACAGATCAGAGGTTATTGGAAGCTGCTGCAGTACAGATCAAGGGAATATTGAGTACAAGCTTGAAGAAATACAAGCACAGCATGGGGGAGATGTTACAATCTTGATTGAGGGAGTTCTGCAGTACAGATTATGGGAACGAGGTATTAATATTGTTAAAGTAAGTTGACAGGCTGGCCCTGTGAGGTGTGGCATGGTGGCATGGTGGTTAATACTGCTGCTTCACAGCATCAGGGACCCAGGTTCGATTCCAACCTCGGTTGACTGTCTGTGTGGAGTTTGCATGTTCTCCCCATGTTTGCACTGGTTTCCTCCGAGTGCTCTGAATTCCTCCCACAGTCCAAAGATGTGCGAGCCAGGTGAATTGGCCATGCTAAATTGCCCATAGTGTTAGGTGCATTAGTTGGAAGGAAATGGGTCTGGGTCGGTTACTCTTCGGAGGGTCGGTGTGGACTGGTTGGGCCAAAGGGCCTGTTTCCACACTGTAGAGAATGGAATCTAATCTAAACTGAAGCAAGTATTGAGCACTCCTTTTGAAGGATGACACCAGAATTCCACCTTCATTATCCATCCTCAGATTTGTCCTCTCCTCCCCCCTCACTGAAGCTTATGAACTGATCTCAGTAATATATCTGTGGTGTCTGTGTGCTACTGTTAAACTGGGCACTACAGGGTGCTGTGAGGTGCACTGTTGAAATTGTAGATTAGACCTGGGAATTCATTCTTGGTACAGGAGAAGAATATGTTTTATCATGCTTCAACTAAAATGCTACAACAAATGTCAAATAAATGCACATAAATTCCCTCAACCCACCCTGGTGGCATGAAATGTGACCCATACAGTTTGTTAGAATGCTAAACACCTTATTGAAGTATCTGAATATATATTTCTAAGGATGTCTTCAGTTGCTTCGATAATAGACAATAGAGTTCTCTCCTGACATCTCCTAAAACAATTCTCTCTCTCCCCCACACTTTCTCTTATTCTCACACACTGTCACTCTTATTCTCTCCCGCAATTGCTCTCTGTCTTTCGCTCTCTCACTCTTTCTCTCTCCTTCTGTCTCTCTCTCTTTCATTCTCTTATTCTTTCTTTCTCCCTCTCTTTCTTTTTCTCTCTCCACTTTTAAATTACACTTTTAAACCTATCCCTTTGACCAAACTTTTGGTCACCTGCTAACGTTTGTCTGATAACATTGCCGGGAGCTGCTACAATAAGGCAAGCTTATTGTGTTTAAACCCTGACACTTCAATGAAGCAGTTTTGCACAGTACCACTCAAAAAGATAAACAAGTGATTAGGGACACCAGTACTGTCCTGTGATTGTCCACTGAAAGTTTGCAGTGGAAAGCAACATTAACACAAGTAAGAGATCCTATTAAGATATTGTCAGATGTTTGCTGACTTATCTCAAGATGCCCAGAAAATCTTTGAAATAACTGCTCCTGGTTTCAGGACATAAGTGAGATTGAATTTGCACAGTCCATCAATTTCAAACAATCTGCTGTTAAGAAACTCTTCTTCATAGAATAGCCTTCTCATCTGAAGAAGACCACCCACCTCAACATCACTGGAAACATGAGTGCTAAATAAGGGCTAGTCTTCTCTGAGTTTTGATTCAGTAGAACTTCCCATCTACTTGTCATCATTCAGAAGCAATGATAAACTGACACTCTTTCTACCAATGTAGCTTTCATCCATAAGCTCATCCAGATCTCTGATATTCTCTCATCAATCCGTTCAGAGATGTTATCACACACCTCTGGAGCAGGTAGGACTTGAACCAAGACCCTCTATTTCAGAGGTATGAACACTGCCACTGTACCATAAGAGACCCCCCAAACCAAGCCATGACCTTTAGATTTTTAGTCCAACACTCTCCTAGATGTGCCACTTCAGTCAAGCATTGTTCAAAACTCTGCTTCCCCATGTCTTAACACCCATCAGGTACTGTTCACCAATCATCTCTGTGCTTACTGACCTACACTTTTAAGCAATGTCTTCATTCCAAAATTTAACCTTTGGTTTCAAGTCCCACCTTGACAGTCACATGGCCACCTGAGATATCTGCACTCATCAAACTTGGCCTTGAGAGTTTTGATGAGTATATCTGTTCCAGCCATGGTGGCCGTACCTTAAGCCTTTACCCTGAGGGTTTGGAGTTCCTTTCCATTGACTCTCCACCATTCTAAAACATTTTGCTCCTTTAAGGCAACCTTAAGACTTAACTGTATGATCAAACCTTTGGTCAACCACAGATTGTTCTCTTATAATGCGCATTTTGTCAAAGTGATTTAGCTGTAACATGATTGTGAAGAGGAGCACGATGCTTTAAAATGGTTATTACATGATTCCATCCCCAGCACTAAGTGCGTGGAGGACTTGACTCGTGTCGACATCACATGGTCGTTCGGTTTGCACGCTTTATGGTGAATTGCTTCCTGAAAGGTACAGGCTGGTACTCAGTCATTTTTTGGTCCTTTTCTTTGGCAAATCTCTTTGTGTTTTCCATGAATATGGAAAGACAAAGTTGCAAGAATATAGCTCAGTATTGTACAGTACTGTAACTCGGCAAACTCAGAAACCCCTTCAGGTTACCTTCCAGTTTTTCAAAGTAAAGTGTTAATTTTGTATTATTTCATTAAAATATTCAATTTTAACATTTACTTAAAGTGTGCAATCATTTGTGTTAGGCTAGGTACTGTTTTTGTTTCGATTTTTACTGATATTTTTGGTGGGTTATCCCTAAACCTATTTCTCCCATAGACCCCATTATTTTTATAACATGGTGTCGCATGTTAATGCAACTACCTCATTACCACCAACTGGACGGGACCTAATATCTCCTTGATGCCTTGTTTTGTTTTATTAGCATCTTCGATTATATTAAGAAAGCTATTTATCTCCTCAGTGTCATGGTCAAAGTCTATCCCTCAACTAGCATCACTGAAAGTTGATGATATGGTCTTTCATGTATTACTGTTTGTGTATGCTTACTGTGCTCACATTGATTTCCCTCCCAGTTGGGGAACACTTCAGTGGTCCAGGACATTCAGCCTCGGACCTTCGGGTGACCATCCTCCAAGATGGACTTCGGGACAGGCAGCGGAGAAAAGTGGCCGAGCAGAAGCTGATAGCTTGGTTCAGTATCCATAGGGAGGGCCTCAACCGGGACCTTGGGTTCATGTCACATTACAGGTGATCACCATTGCACTATACTCACACACAGATACACCTACACACACACTCTCACACACACACAGGCACTCCTATACACACATACACAAGGACACACAGACACACAGATGCACACACAGACACCCACACACAACCTTACAGACACACACACTCCCACACATGCACCCCCTCACAGACTTCAGACACTCTGCACACACTACACACACACACACACACACACACACACACACACTCTCTCACACTCACAACCCCCAACCCAGACAGACAGACAAACGCACACACAAAGACCCACATGCACACATATATTTTGTGGGGTGAATTTGTACTTGCAGGGTTACATTGTACTTTGCTCAAAAACTGCATGCATTCATGTAGAACTCTGAGCTCAAAAACTGCATGAATTTATGTAAAACTCCGTTATCTCACTTTTTAGATTAGAATCAATCTAAACATCATGGCATAGACAGAGAACACGGGGGACAACACCTTCAACATATTGTCTAGCTATCACCATTGTTAACAGCTAACCAAAGAATGCAACTTTTTAAAAAAAAGGTTTTGTGATTTACACATGAAAGAAGTGAAACCATCACTGTATTCTAACAGATGGAAGGCTTAACAGACAATCAATTTTTCAATGTATAATTTCAGTTACATCACACTATAAATTTTTGCTATAAATTCTGTGTTAGGAGTGAGCCCTCCACTATCACCTGATGAAGGAGTGATGCTCCGAAAGCTAGTGTGCTTCAAATTAAATCTGTTGGACTATAACCTGGTGTTGGGTCATTTTCAACTGTGTACAGATTGGCTGCCACATTTTCTGCATTAACACCAACAGTACTCTTCTTGACTGCAACGTTTTGGTGCATCCTAAGGCCATGAAAGATGCTAGAGAAACGTAAATCTTTCTTTCCTTTCTTGTTAAGAACGGCTTAACTCTTTAAAGAACTGGTGGCACTCGAGATCCCTGTGTGCTCCCAGAATATTACACACCTTTAAGTTATTTTTAGGTAAGGTCAGCCTGCTACTTTGCATGTGCATAGAGCAGCCGATGTATGTGATCTTTCTGCTGTTAAACTGAGATTGAGTCATTGGTAACAAACTACTCAGAATCACACATTGCCCAAGCAACTGTCCTCTGCTTGACAGTAACACTGGAATCAGAAAATTTGCTACGTGGGACTTTGTGGAACCAAAGTAAAGTCCTTCATCCTTCTTGTTATTGCTGTGAATGAATTTAGTCTTTGATTGTCTTGTTTTCAAACTCATCAACAAAGGTGATATTACACCATGCAAATTATGGGAATATGAAAATTGTTATCTTTATTAATTAGTTGGTTGAGACTGACATTCCTCTTTAGTTCACATTACTATTTACACAGTCAGCACTATGCATTGAAAATTACTGGTTTAAGGTTTGGCTACAACCCAGAAGGAAGATATACAATCTACAGCATCATATTAAATAATTTACTTGAAGCTGCTGTTAATAGGCAACTAGCAGCAATTACAGTACAGACTAAGTGTTCTCGATTTCCATTTCCAGTTCTTCTGCTTTCTATTTAGACAGTTGCATTTCCCTGTACAGTGAACAGACTTCCATGGATCTGGATGTTCTGTATTTTTTTAAGGTGAGACCCACTGCTCATTAGTCCTCAGATTGCACGTACTTAGTTGCAACTCATTTAATACATGTGAAACAAGTGAACTGTTTCAAGGGTGAGCTCTTGACTTTCTCCAAGAAGTGATTTGCTTTGATATTGCCAAAAAATGAATGCTGTGAGAACAAGGTTCAGTGACTCATGCTAATTCTTTGGAAATGTACAGTCAGATATAGTCATAATATTGGAATCAAACCAATTTAATTACTAAGCATATTTCTGCAGCTCCTGATTGTTACTAACAATGTTAAAAATGATAGTTACAAAGAAATATCAAAGTGTAGTACTTCCTTTTAACTGACGCTTTTCATTGTGCTGCTGCCAGGTTGGTAGGTACAGTAGGATTCAACTCAGGTGCATCTCAAGTCTCCTCAGTTGCTGTCTTAGTGCTCACTCACTTGGTTGCTCACAGATCTCTGCCCTGCTGTGCCTTTTTGCAATTTGCCCCTTTAATGGCTCACAGTGCTTCTGTCTTGTCTTGCTGTTACGTGCAGGCGCTGTTGGAGAGTGGTGACCAACAGCCACAGCTACCCTGGCCTTGATGGGGGTGGGGAGGGGGTGGGGAATGGTGCAGCATAATGGTTGGCATGACTCTACTGTAAAGCTGGAGTTCAGGGAAATGTTGGAATACAAAGACAGGCATAATTCAAAGAGGTGTATGGAGACAAATGGAGGCTGAGTATTGATAAGCTCAATAGAGAGAGCACAAGGAAGAAAGGAGCATAGGGGTCGGGGTAGGACTCTGATGATCAAGCTGAGCCTGCGACTCACTGTGCCAATGTATTGCCTTCCATACACATGTGAATCCTAAGTGCACAATGGGAATAGCAAATGGTCATGGTCACATCTGGAGTGGGGTGGAGTAAGTGTTTATTTTCTGTCTGAGCTCACAGGCTCTACTTGTGAACACTGTGAGGTGCTTCAAGAGGCAGTTGCATTAGTCAGACAATTTCTTATTACAGGTCTAGTTCATCTGTAATTATAATACCTTGCATGTGGAATGTATTTAGTGTCTGACTGCATTCAAGCAATTTTGACTGTGTCATTGGCCTTTTGCAGAATGAAGGCTATCATCTCTGTGAAGCAGAAATCATCACAGGTGATCTTTCAACTGGCTCCAGCCGGCTACAATTCACCAGACAATCCAAACTCTCAAAGGCTGCACAAGGGCACAGAACTGATTCCCTCTCTCCTTGAACTGTGAGTATTCATAAATGTGCTCTAATATGCAATGCTGTCATTCTTGGTTGATATAGGGTGGGGGACGATATGGAAAGACAAGGTATCAGAAATCAAATGGCACTGACAATCTCCCACTGTTTGGCGCAGTATGACTAGTGCTACATTTATCAGAATAAGATTCCCAAGTCAACGTCCATGTGAAAGCATCTCATGGCCTTCCTCGTCAGAGCCCTCCATGTCCCATGGCAGGGAGGGTTATGCTAAACAGTTAAAGGCCAGGTGCCTCACAGGAATGTCTACTGGGAGACAAGGACCACCCTCTGCAAACATGGCTCCTAATTCCATTGGGCAACCTCCCTATCCAAAGCTGAGCTTGGCACAATGCAGTCCATCCGTCTGCCTGAGCCAGTATGAAGCAGATGGTTGCTGGTATGAATATAAGCTTCTGATGCTTGGATCAGTCTGGGGGAACCCAGATCAAGCCATGGTGCACCCCATTCAGAATGCACTGCCTCATCCTTACACGCTGTCATCTGCACAACAGGCAATGAGTGGATATGGCGCCCTCTTGGGACAGCAGCAGAAGTCCTCCTGAGGAGGAAGTGAAGACAGTGAGCAGGAGGGGCGTCGTCTTCAGCATGGTAGACCTCTGCAGTGTCAAAGCCAACGAGCCAGACTGGGTGGAATTGATATCTGGTTCCAATCGACTTGAGTTAGGCGCAGTGATAATTCGTTGCTTGTAAATTTGTTGCTGCTGGAAAGGCAAGTGGCCCCTCTCTGTCCCCAGAAGCAAATGTGGCTTCATTTTGTTTACTTTAGCTTTCACTGTTGCTGAATAATTGTGAAAGGGTTTCCAGTATTTAAGGACTTTCCTGTGTGTGATAGTCCCACATTGAACAATAAGAGGATTTGAGGCCACAACAGGCACTGGGGAAAGCTATCCCTTAAGTTTCTAACATGGGATGATGCTAAGTACAGATGACATGTGTAAACTTGGCTCCTTAAATAGCAAGACATTATGAATGTGCACTTGCATTTGCAATGAAGTGATCACCATGCCATTTATGTGCCCTTTCAAGCATTTGTTTTTCGATCATCTCCAATCATGTGCACAATACAGGGAAACTTCTGAGAGCTTAATCTGATAGTGAGTTTTGAGAAGATTTATAGCTCAGGTTGAGGTTCTAGATGTAGGTTTGCTCGCTGAGCTGGAAGGTTCATTTTTCATCACCATATGAGGTAACATCTTCAGTGAGCCTCGGGATGAAGCACAGCTGATGATTCCTGCTTTCGATTTTTACGTTTGGGTTTTGTTTGGGTTGGTGATGTCATTTCCTGTGATGTCTGCCATCTTTGGGTTGAAGTCACAAAGTCAAGCTTCTGGCGCTACAAGTGGCTTAACTGTACTGAAGAGAAGAAGAAGAAGAAAGGAAGAGCGACAGTGATAGGGGATTCTTTACTCAGGGGGGCAGACAGGCCTTTCTGTGGCTGAAGATGTGACTTCAAGATGGTGTGGTGCTTCCCTGGTGCCAGGGTCAAAGAGGTCACTGAACGGCTGCTGGGCTCTTGAAAGGGCAAGGTGACTAGTTACAGGTCATGGTACATTTAGTACCAACAAGAGAGGCAAAGTGAGAAAGGAGGTCTTGCATCAAAGATTCAGGGGGTTAGGCTACAGATTAAAAAGCAGGGCCTCAACTGTCATAATCTCTGGATTATTCTTGGTCTATGTGCTAGCCAGTTTAGAAATAGGAAAGTAGGTCAGATGAGTGCTTGGCTCAACAGTTGGTGCGAGAGGGAAGGTTTACTTTCCTGGATCACTGGGGCTGATTTTGGGGAAGGTGGGACATGTACAAACAGGACGGTCTGCACCTGACCCACACCGGGACCAACATCTTTGCAGGGAGGTTTGCTAGTGCTGTTGGGAGCAGTTTAAACTAGTCTGGCAGGGGGAGGGAACAAAAAATATCGATGAAACAGAGACGCATCATGCTACAGCAAAGGAAGCAAGTTTCAGTGAGTTCATATATGTTGAGTGTCAAGAGAACAAGGTAACTCTGGATCGTCTTTACTTTAATGTTGGGGTGTAGTAGGTTAGACTGATGAGTTAATGGTGTGGATTGACATATAGAAGTATGATATTGTTGCCATTGCAGACACATGGTTGAGGGAAGGGCTGGACTGGCAACTCAGCATTCTGGGATATTGGATCTTTAGACAAGACAGAGGAGGGTTTAGAAGGGGTGGTGGTGTAGCACTATTATTGCAATTACTGCAGTAAGAAGAGATGATATCTCTGAAATGTCCTCAAGCGAGGGTTTCTGTGTACAATTTAGGAAGGTTAAGGAGACACCACTACCCTGGGAGTGTATTATAGGCCCCCAAAGAATTGTTGTGAAATAGAGGAGCAAATATGTAAACAGCTCGTAGAGGTGTGTAAGTGTAACGATCGGGGATTTCAACTTTCCCAACATAAATTAGATAGTCACAGTGTTAGGAGAAAGTGAGGAGTGCAGATGCTGGAGATCAGCCCTGGCCCACAAGCCTCATTCCTGATGAAGGTCTTATGCCTGAAATGTTGATTTGCCTGCTCCACGGATGCTGCCTGACCTGCTGTGCTTTTCCAGCACCACACTCTCGACCATAGCCACAGTGTTAAGGGTTTAGAGTGAGCTGACTTTTTGAATTGTTTCCCGAGGAGCTTTTTGTATCAATACCTAGAAGACCCAACAATGGACAGCACAGTGCTGGGTCTGGTCCTAGAGAAAGAAGCTGTTCAAGTGTCCAATGTGGCAGTGGGGTAACATTTTAATGATAGCAACCTCAGTATGGTACAGTTTGAATTTGCTCAGGACAAGGAAAATGATGGCCAGTAAAAGATGGCTTTGGATTGGGGGAAGGCAGATTTTATTAGAATAAAGCAGGATCTTGCCACAGTTGACTGGGAACAGCTCTTTGAGGGTAAGTCTACAGCAGAGCAATGGGGTGGGTGGGGCTGGCATTCAAGAAGAAACTGGGGTGAGTACAGGTCCAACATGGAGGGAAATGTAGGAACAAGAAGTTTAGAGAATCCTGAATATCTAGGGCAATTCAGGACTTGATAAGAAAGAAAAGAAGGGCCTTTAGCAAGTTCAAAGGTAACAATTCAGCTGTAGCCCTGGGTTAAAGATGATGATTTATTTATTGTGAGAAATACAGGAAGTACAGGATGAAACTTAGAAAGCAATTAGAAGAGTAAAAAGGGGACATGAGAAAGGAATTGCAACCAGGATTAGGGAGAATCCTAAGTATTTTATAAATACATCAAAGGCAAGAGGTTAACTAGAGCAAGATTATGGACTGGCAGCAACCTGTGTTACCACAGGATGTTGGAAGGGTGTTGAATGAATACTTCTCTTCAGTCTTCACTCTGGAACAGGAGACTGTAGGTACAGAATTCAGGAAAAGGGACTGTGGAGGACTTGCACAGTTTGACATAGGGAATGGAAAGTTATTGGAGGCTCTGTCGGGCTTAAAAGCAGACAAATCCCCTGGCCCAAATGAATTGCAGCACAGGCTGCTGTGGGAGGAGAGGCACGAAATTGCAGGGGCTCTGACTAAAATGTTTAATTCTCCCTGGCCATGGGAGAAGGGGGCAGTGCCAGAGGACTGGAGGATGGCTAGTGTGGTTCCACTTTTCAAGAAGGGCATTCGAGATAAAATACAGGATATTACAGACCAGTGAGTCTCACATAAGTGATAGGGGAACTATTGGAAAAGAATCTGAAGGAGTGAATACCCACTTGGAAAGGCATGGGTTAATTAGGGTTGTCAGCATGGCTTTGTCAGAGCAAGGTCACGCCTAATAAAAATTTGTTGAAACTTGTTAAAAATGTGATCATGCGTGAATGAGGGAAGTTTAGTTGGCGTAGTTTATGTGGATTTTAGCAAAGCTTTTGACAAGGTCCCACATGGGAGACTGATTGAGAAGGTTAAAGCACATGGAAATGAGGGAAACGTAGCGAGATGGATCAGAAACTGGCTTACAAATAGGATACAAAGAGTAATGGTAGATGGCTGTTTGACTGATTGGAGGCCAGTGTCCAGCAGCATCCCATAAGGATCAGTACTGAGACCCTTACTGTTTATCATGTACAGAAATGATATAGATGAAAATGTGGGGGGAAATGTTAAGCAAATTTGCAGACGATACCAAGACTGGTAGAATGGTTAATACTGAAGCAGATGGCTGTAGGTCACAGGAAGATATGGATGAGTTGGTCGGATGGGCAGACCAGTGGCAGATGGTATTTAATCCTGATAAGTGTAAGATGATGCATTTTGGAAGAAGAAACTAGATGAGGGAGTATTTAATGAATGGCAGAACACTGGGTGTCTTAGAGGAAAAGATGGATCATGGGGTAATTATTCACAGATCCCTGAAGTCAGCAGAGCATGTGAATATGATAATTAAGGAGGCATATGGGACACTTGCTTGCATCAGTCATGGCATAGTGTATAAGAACAAGGAATGTTGGAGTTGTACAGAGTATTGGTCACAGCTTGAGTACTGTAGGCAGTTCTGGTCACCTCACTAAGGGAAGGATGTGATAATACTAGAGGGGGTACAGAGGAGCTTTATCAGAATGTTGCCTGCGATGGAGAAATTGAGCTATAAGGAGACACTAGATGGACTTGGATTTTTTTTCTCCAGAACAAAGAAGACTGCTGGGGGACATGATCGAGGTGTATGGACAGGGTGAGTAGGGAGCAGCTGTTCCACTTGGTTGAGGGGTCAATCATGAGAAGGTGTAGTTTTAAGGCATCAGATTCAGAGGGGCTTTGGGGAAAAAAAAACTTTTTCACTCAGTGGGTGTTGGCAATCTGGATTGCACTGCCTGGGAAGGTAGTGGAGGTTGTAAGACTTATGATATTTAAGAAATATTTGGATGAGCACTTCAAATATCATAACATTCAAGAATATAGGATGAGGGCAGGAAATTGGGATTTGTGTAACGTTTTACTGGTAGTTAATGTTGGTGCAGACTCAATGGGCTGAAGGGCCTTTTCTTTGCTCTATGAATGAGATTTACGTAATAGGTAAGGCGTATTTTATCATCTGAGGACAATAATTTTGATGTGGCTTATGATATTTGGAACAGGATCACTTTGAGAGAATATTAACATTTTGCTAAACTGCAAATGCACTCAAAATCCCATTCAACTTGATTGTTCTTTGTTCTCACTTTAAAGTCAGGACTCTTGCCTTTCCTACCACAGCACTAGCTTAAAAAACAAGATATCCTTTTCCTCTGTCAGCCGTACCTGCCATCACAAATGGAATGTGCATGTTCAGCCTTATCTAACACCGGTTTGAGATACTGCAATTGTGAATTTCTGTCCCAGCATAGATTGACACTCCAATATCTCTGCCAGATGTAGAATAAATTTGGTCAGTTTTCTGACAAGCTGCCAGAGGAAAGTTGCTTTACTTTGCAAGGTTGAAATGTTCTGTCACTGTGGATCAAATGTGACTCTATCCATTTCTCCCTTCTGTTTAACTGTTCTGCAGCCATTGAGTTTACAGTTGAGTCAGTCAGGCTTTTCAAGATATTAAAAAGATGAAAAAAGAGAAGAAGCGGTTAAAATAAATATGTAAACTCTATTGCTTTTAAGAAGGGAACTGAGATACTCTGAATGTTTTTCTCAGATCCATATAAATAGAGTAGAAACCTAGTCCATAGTAAAGGCCTTTGATCATAGGTTAACGTTCTAATAGGCTGCATAAATGTAAATTGGTGTAGATATATCTGAAAATTGGGCCATTGAGCCTGTTTCCATTGCTCGATAATTTCCTGGTAAGCTACATTTAGTATCCTCACAAATTTTAGAATAAATCTTACTCATTAGCGGGTCTGCTGCAGAGCCTTATGTGCAAGGTGCTCATGTTGGGAATTCAAGCCTGTAGGCCAATTTATAAAAAGTTTTTGGAGAGAATAATGTGTGGACTGTACTGACCTCTGCAATTCACTTTGCAATATATGCTTCCGTAACGTGAAAAACACTGATTGGAGCAATAAATTGAACTATAGCCTCATTTAGACTATGGAATTCATGCAAAAATATTTAAATTAATACTTGCCGCAATCTTTATACACAAATTGCACTGTTTGCTTTCAGAATTCATTATTAATGGTGCTGGGGAAACTCATTTACATTGGAGAGGGGGATAGATTTTCTGCGATTTTTTTTGTCCAAATTCTCATAGAAATTTAGGACCATATTGCTTTTATTAAGTTCATTAAGTTTTCTTTTTCAATTTTGCAAAATTAATTTTCCTAAAATGGGCATTGATAGTGAGACCAACATTTATTATTCCACCCAGCCAACTTTACGAAGATGATGGTGAGCAGCTTTTGCATAGAGTCAGGGTCCTATAGCACAGAAACAGACACTTCGGTCCAACCAGTCCATGCCAACCATAATCCTAAACTCAACTAGTACCACCTGCCTGTTCCTGGCCCATATCCTTCCAAATCTTTCCCATTCATGTACTTATCCAAATATCTTTTAAACGTTGCAATTGTCCCCACATCTGCCACTTCTGCAGGAAGTTCATTCCACGTGCGAACCACCCTGTGTCAAAGAAAATTTGCCCCTCATGACTTTTTAAAATCTTTCTCCTCTCACCTTAAAAATGTACCCCCTAGTCTTGAAATCCCCCATCCTAGGAAGAGGATACCTACCATTAACCCTATTTAAACGCCCTCATGGTTTTATAAACTTCCATAAGGTCACCTCTCAACCTCCTACACACCAGTGAAAGAGAAGTCCCAGTCTCTCCAGCCTTCTTTTATAACTCAAACCTTCCATATCCGGCCACATCCTGGTAAATTTCTTCCTGAACATTGGTACTCCATGTCATGAAGATAATCTCAAAAGTGCTATTAGACGGGATAGTTCCAGGATTTTAACTCTGTGATAATCAGGAACAGCAATAGCCAAGATACTGTGTGACATGAGGGAGAAATTAGAAAGTGGTGGTTTCCCAATATGTTCTACCTATTTCTCACTAAGTAATGAATGTTGGAAAGTGTTGCTGAAGAAACCTTAACAAGTTACTGCAGCACACCTTGGAAAAACACACTCTGCTGCCACAGTACTCTGGAATTTTTGTTATTAACAGTACATACTTTGGAAATAGTTATCTGAGCAGGAGCAATTTGCTTTTACTCATAATAGGTATGAATGCTTTAAACGTTAATGTCTATTAATCCATAGTAGACTGTAACTAAGGCACACAGAGCATTTTAGTAGACTGGAAAGCGGAAGAAATAGACCATACTTAATTCAAAATGTAGCAGAAACCCAGGGAGGCAAGAGGCAATTAAGAAGAAAGACTTGAATTCCCATAATGGTAAATGAAAGTAAAGTTAATGACAGTGACTTGTCTTGATATGTCTCTACAGTATATTTCATGGTTAAAAATGATATAAAGTGAACAAATGCATCAGGGAAAACAGATGTCATGTAAACACAATGTGCAGAAGTTTTAAGATATAAAACACATTTAATAGAAAGACCTGGTTTCCAAATCTTCATTTACATCAATGGGGTTCTCAACTGTGCTTGACCTATCAAGGAATGAAAGACTAGTATTTATGAAAAACAATAATGTATTAAGCAGTTGTTATATGTACTTAAGAACAAGTCATGAAGACAGATGCAGCTTCTGTAACCCTCAAGGTCTCCTTGAGAGCGATTAGCACAGGCTTCTTTTTTCTAGGAAGTAACAGTAACTTGTTCCTGCAGATGCTGGAATCTGTACTGAAAACAACAAATGCCTTCTTCTGCCTTGTGAATTGTGTCACAAATGAATTACGCCACAGAAGCAACGGTGGAATTATGCTGTGGAAGGCTCGGAGTTCTCAATTTCTATCCTAATTCTAATAGTCTTATTTGTTATTAGAAACCAGTCTGAATTAACCCCTCTTTGACCAAAGATGAGGGTCACCAGATATCACACCATCACGATCACTAAAACCATGTAGAGTTAAAAATCACATGACACCAGGTTATAGTCCAGCAGGTTTATTTGGAGGCACTAGCTTTCGGAGCGCTGCTCCTTCATCAGGTAGCTGTGGAGCAGGATCATTAGACACAGAATTTATTGCAAAAAAAATTATGTAAGCTGCAAAGTATGTTCATCACTTATTTCCATTGTAAACAAATGATTCGTCCTTTTAGGTCCGATCACTGTTGGAAAAACAATACTGCATCCTCTTGTAAATAATACAAACTATTGCAGGCAATTCACAAGAGCAGGGCAATACTGGTGGGAATTCCTAACAGAATATGAGGAAATAACGTTTCTTTTTAAATGCAGGTATTCTGTCCTTCAGATGTGGTTACTAAGTGAAGGTATTGGCAAAACCAGATCTAATTCCAAGATATGGTTATTCTTGTTTTAAGATAAAGTGTCATTCTAAATTGAAAGTGCTGAGATAGCACATTTTGCTTATTTCTTGAAAGCTGAAGAAGTGCTTTTAATAACACATCCTGAGATTAAAACAAATCCACTTGAATCCAGAACTTTTAGCATTTTAGCCTAGTTTCTCACTTACAGCTTTTTCCTGTTTACAGGTTGTGTAAACTTTTAATCATCTCGCTAGCAGAGATTAAAATTGAAGTAATGAAAAGATGTTTAAGATAAAGCTCCAAAATGTTACTTCATCACAGAACCTTAAAAATTAGCAGTGTTGTCAATAACCTTGTACCCGTTTTCGCACTACTGTTAAGGACTACTCAGCATGTTTGTCAATGTCTGTAGCCAAGTGCCTCTGCTAGAAGTGTTTGCTATAGCTAGTCAGAGTCAAAAAAGTGTGGCGCTGGAAAAGCGCAGCGGGTCAGGCAGGATCCGAGAGTCGATGGTCAGGCAGGTCAGGAGAGTTGACATTTCAGGCATAAACCCTTCATCAGTAATCACGGGACAGCGAATTGAAATGCATTTTAGGTCTGCAGAACGTTGCGATTTGGAACCATAGATAGCTCAGCTAGTTGATATCTGAAAGATTGTTGATGGCATTCAGCAATGCTTGCACCTCATTTCCCATTGAAGAGTAACAGAAACCTGGCAAGGCCAAATTTACCAAACTGTCTCATTTCAGGAAGTGCAGAAGCTTATTGGCAGCTTTGAGTATTTTATTGAATCATTGGCTGTTCTGAAAACCTGTTTCTCCAAAGCAGCAATAATTTTAAATCAACAATTGTTTGACTTTGAACTTTAGGAAGTAGCTTTTCCCTTTTATTGTTTGCCTCTCCTGAATGAATCTTAATGGGGAACTGAGGGGAGACAATATTTTGTCTTGATGTTTAGAGACTTGATTGACTAGCTGACCTTTCTCAATCTGATCAAAGAAAGTTGAATTGCAAATTGTAGCATTTGTTTAATAACATTTTCACCCATTTAGAATTGAGGACAGAGCAGTAAATGAGAACACAGGAGGATATGAGTTCTGAGTATGGATATTGCAAGTTCACCCATTCTAATTGTTGTGAGAGGTAATGGTTGTTAAGGGATTAACATTTATGTTACATTGACTCTAATCATTCTACTGATGTCATACACACATGATTCTGGATTAGTGGTGTTGAAGAGCACAGCAGTTCAGGCAGCATCTGAGGAGCAGTAAAATTGACATTTCGGGCAAAAGCCCTTCATCATGAATAAAGGCAGTGAGCCTGAAGGGTAGAGAGATAAGCTAGAGGAGGGTGGGGATGGGGAGAAAGTAGCATAGAGTACAATAGGTGAGTGGGGGAGGGGATGAAGGTGATAGGTCAGGGAGGAGGGTGGAGTGGATCGGTGGAAAAGAAGATAGGCCAGTAGGACAAGTCATGGGGACAGTACTGAGCTGGAAGTTGGAACCAGGGTGAGGTGGGGGAAGGGGAAATGAGGTAATTGTTGAAGTCCACATTGATGCCCTGGGGTTGAAGTGTTCCGAGGCGAAAGATGAGGTGTTCTTCCTCCAGGCGTCTGGTGGTGAGGGAGCAGCAGTGAAGGAGGCACAGGACCTCCATGTCCTCGGCAGAGTGGGTGGGGGAGTTGAAATGTTGGGCCACAGGGTGGTATGGTTGATTGGTGCGGGTGTCCCGGAGATGTTCCCTTATGCGCTCTGCTAGGAGGCGTCCAGCCTCTCCAATGTAGAGGAGACCGCATTGGGATCAACGGATACAATAAATGATATTGGTAGATGTGCAGGTAAAACTTTGATGGATGTGGAAGGCTCCTTTAGGGCCTTGGATAGAGGTGAGGGGAGGAAGTGTGGGTGCACGGTTTGCAATTTCTGCATTGGCAGGGGAAGGTGTCATGATGAGAGGGTGGGTTGTAGGGGTGCGTGGACCTGACCAGGTAGTCACGGAGGGAATGGTCTTTGCAGAAGGCGGAAAGGGATGGGGAGGGAAATATATCCCTGGTGGTGGGGTCTTTTTGGAGGTGGCGGAAATGTCGGTGGATGATTTGGTTTATGCGAAGGTTGGTAGGGTGGAAGGTGAGCACCAGGGGCGTTCTGTCCTTGTTACGGTTGGAGGGGTGAGGTCTGAGGGCGGAGGTGCGGGATGTGGACGAGATGCATTAGAGGGCAGCTTTAACCATGTGGGAATGGAAATTGCAGTCTCTAAAGAAGGAGGCCATCTGATGTGTTCTGTGGTGGAACTGGTATTCCTGGGAGCAGATACGGCGGAGGCGGAGGAATTAGGAATACGGGATGGCATTTTTGTAGGAGGTAGGGTGGGAAGAGGTGTAATCCAGGTAGCTATGGGAGTCGGTGGGTTTGTAAAAAATGTCGGTGTCAAGTCGGTCGTCATTAATGGAGATGGAGAGGTCCAGGAAGGGGAGGGAGGTGTCAGAGATGGTCCAGGTAAAGAACACCTGAACTGCTGTGCTCTTTCAGCACCACTAATGCAGAATCTGGTTTCTAGCACCTGCAGTCATTGTTTTTACCTCATACCCACATGAGCTGTGCATGGAGACAAGGAGTTCGACTCTCAGCCTCAGAGGGAGCAGATATCTGTGCCAGTCCCCAAGGGTCCTTATACTTAATCCTGAACAAATTTTGTTGTACTTATGGCTAATGTGAGATAAATCTTATTATCTAATAACATTAGCTCTTCTGTTGATACCCTCTGCTGGTGAACTTCTGTCACTATGTAGGGAAAAGTCAAAGGAGCAGTGGTGATGACAAACTACTTCAAACAATCCTTACGTGGTACCACGTGCTGGTAGAGGGACAAGTGCGACAATGTTACATAAGTAGCCATCTTGTAAAATCCCACACTTACTTCCTCCATAATCTTTCGCTTCAGGATGCCAAGATGGCCTTTATAAAAGGTCAGTGAACTTCTGAATCCTTATTCAGTTTGGCCATGTTCCCCTGAATTATGCCTCAGATTATTATGCAAGCAAAGCCCAGCACAAAGCAAAAAACATGATAAAGGCCTATATATGGCCATGCACCCCACTGCTGGATTTATTATAATTAAGTACTAGAAAATATGTGTGGCAAAGTGTTGTATTCTGAGTTGCATCTTGACTGCATTTCCTGCTGGAGTACTATACAAAGCATTAAGTCTGGCTGCTATGTTTCTTTCCTCTGTATGCAATGAAACTAATTCAAGTTTACCTATATGCATGATAGAAGGAAAGATTTGCATCTACATAGCACCCTTCACATATCCAGGGTGTTCCACAGCACTTTACAGCTGATTAAGTACTTTGAAAGTACAGACAGTGTATTTATGCATAGCAAATTCCTACAAACAGTGGTATGATAATGAATTTTGTTTTAGTGACATTGATAGTGGGATTAATACAAACCATGACATTGGATTAACTCCACAACTTTCTTTGAAATAGACAGGTTATTTTTGCATTCACTGTGAAGGTAATGGGTCCTGGGGTTAAAGACGGTGCTGACTTCAGAGGGGTTTAACAGCAGGCAAGAGCACCCGCCTAGTGATTTTTATAATTGTGACTCCAGACTGGGGCTTGAACCCATGTACTTCAGAGCTGAAAATGTGTTGCTGGTTAAAGCGCAGCAGGTCAGGCAGCATCCAAGGAACAGGAAATTCGACGTTTCGGGCACGAGCCTGATTCCTGATGAAGGGCTCGTGCCCGAAACGTCGAATTTCCTGTTCCTTGGATGCTGCCTGACCTGCTGCGCTTTAACCAGCAACACATTTTCAGCTCTGATCTCCAGCATCTGCAGACCTCACTTTTTACCCATGTACTTCAGACCTTCCTGGTAAGAAGGCTGCCAACTGAGCCATGGATGACAGGAAACTTTGTTCCAGCAACAGAGGCATGATCGGAAATTGACAAGGAATTATTCCGGACGGAGGCATGGGTCATCATTTAGGGATAAGGAATCAGACACTTCTGTGTGGAATAATATTGAATTCGTCTGTTCAGGTTGTGAATCTTTGAAATTCATTACCATGAAGGGCAATGGATGCTTTGTCATTGAGTGCATTCAGATAGGGAAGAATAGATGTTTTTTGGACACTCAAGTTACTATTGGGTATGATTATAGAGGGGAAGTGACATTGAGTTTCAGCCAGGATGTTATTAAGTAATGCAGCAGGCTCAGATGGTATGTAGACTTCTTTTTCACTGCTACTTCTTACGTTCTACATTTTCACTCAATGCTCATCACTTGTTATTTTTCGATCTGTTATGGTTAGTCAATAAGATTGGCAAAATTGTAGATAAGGGCTTGCTGAGCCAATTGTATTTTTTTTCCCTATAGGACATGCGACACTTTGGACACATTAGCACTTTCAAGGTGTGGCACACAAACGATGCCTATGAAGAAAAACTTTCAAGTGCGATGCCTTCGAGATGTCATGCAGTGGAGACTGTGGGCGCCCCAGACTTTGATTTATAAATAACAGCTTAGAAATCAATTTGAAGAGTAACAGAATTCTAAGCAGCCTGAAATATCTGCCTTTTCTATCAAAATCACTTTGCAAACTTTATTTATTTTCACAGAAACCCTTGATGCATATGAACAATAGTCAAAAGAATAAGGGAACAGGATGACTGCTGACTTCCAAACAACTTCCCAGCAGTGCTCAGTGCTTTCAGGGGGGAGTGGGGAAAGAAAGAAGAAACCTCTACATACTGTGTGGGAAAAATAAAGCTGCTAAGCTCAGAGTGGTGCTTCGGACTCATATGAAATAGTTATTGTTACTCACTTCAGCTTCAACCTTAGTCTTCATCTTGATCTAAATTAATGACAATTAATTCTAGGGCATACAAACAGGACTAAAGCATTCGCAAGATGATCGATATGTACTTTACTTCAAGCTTCTACATTATTTCTCAATAAAATACCCAGTTGGCTGTTTCAACATACATTGAAGATAAATTTTCTATACACCCATTTCCATAACCTTTACATAAAAATATGAAAATTTATTTTAACAATTAAATAGAGCTCAATTAAATCCTACAATCTTTCTCTACTAGGTTTTTTTTATTGCACAGTGACACACAACTTGTTATAAAAAAGCTAATTATCATATTCGTTTTGCTATTCCAGTGTTGCACTGCATGTAAAGTGCTATTGTCCCTTTTCTTTGTGTTTGTTAAACTAACAAGAGATTTAACCTCTTTATTTAAGAAATAAATTGTCAATGCAAGACCTTGGACCTTCTGCACTTAAAGCAATATAAGGACCTAATTTACTGTAAGCAATGAGCCCTGGTGATACAAGGGTAGAGGAGATTAGAGGAAATGTCCTTGAGAACAGATAATGCAAGTAAGTCAAGTGCAAGGAACCAAGGTTAATCGCACCACATAAATGACAATACAAAATCAATTCCAGAATCACATTGGTGAACAGAACTCAGTGACTGCTTCAACCATGTGATTTTTGAATTTAAACAAGTGTGTAGTAACTGCAAAAATTTGTAGGATTGCTTAAATAAGGAGCACCTTTATTTTTTAAAAATTATAATTGTTTGATAGTAAGGTTCTACGGAGTGTTGCTGAACAAAGAGACCTTGGAGTGCAGGTTCATGGCTCCTTGAAAGTGGAGTGGTAGATAGGATAGTGAACAAGGCATTAGGTATGCTTTCCTTCATTGGTCAGACTATTGAGTATAGGAGTTGGGAGGTCATATTGCAGCTGTATGGGACATTGTTTCGGCCACTGTTGGAACATTGCGTGCAATTCCGGTCTCCTTCCTATCGGAAAGATGTTGTGAAACTTGAAAGGGTTCAGAAAAGATTTACAAGGAGGTTGCCAGAGTTGGAGGATTTGAGCTATAGGGAGAGGCTGAATAGGTTGGGGCTGTTTTTCCTGGACCGTCGGAGGCTAAGGTGTGAACTTATAGAGGTTTATAAAATCATGAGGGGCATGGATTCGGTAAATAGAGCTGGTCTTTTCCCTGGGTTGTGGGAGTCCAGAACTAGAGGGCATAGGTTTAGGGTGAGAGGGGAAAGATTTAAAAGAGACCAAAGGGACAACCTTTTCCCACAGAGAGTGGTTCATGTATGGAATGAGCTGCCAGAGGAAGCGGTGGAGGCTGGTACAATTGCAACATTTAAAAGGCATCTGGATAGGTATATGAATAGGAAGGGTTTGGAGGGATATGGGCCAAGTGCTGACAAATGGGACTAGATTAGATTAGGATATCTGGATGGCATGGATAAGTTGGATGGAAGGGACTGTTTCTATGCTTACTCTCTATGACTCCATCTGATAAAAAGCTTTGTTTGAGTGAATACAAATTTGATTAATAGAGCTTGATAGATGAAAATCTTGGCAGACAAAAGTAGGTTTTTGTTACTTTCTTCATCAGAGTTTAAGAGTGCAATCATATCGGGAAGCTATGATTCAATTTAAAAGCTATAACGCACCAAATAATGGGAAGCAGGTTTTCAATTCTGAGCATATTTTATAACTAATAATGTTGTGTTATCTAACACCTTGTTGTTGAAATCATTCCTGAGAAATCTAATAAATGAAGTAAGTAAAACTGCAAAATAGATCAAAGTTTTCCGACCTTCCAAGTCCAGTCATGAATGGAGGTAGAAAATTCAACTCCTATTGAGAGGAGAGGGCTGCACAAATATCCTTAACCTAAAATGATGATGGAGCCCAGAAAGTGTGTGCAAATGTCAATGCTGAAACATTGGCAACATTGTCCACCAGAAGTGCCAAATGGATGAACTGTCTCAACATCCTCCTGAGATTTTCCTAGTATCACAGGTGCTCATCTTCATTTAATTTCCACTCACTATGTAACATCAATATACAATGGATCCAGCAAAGGCTCAGGGTCCTGACTGTAGGTGTAGAGTCACAGTCATAGAGTCATACAGCATGGAAATAGACCCTGCAGTCAAACCAGCCATGGGCACCTGTATGGGCCCCAGCTATGCCTGTCTCTTTGTTGGCTAATTAGAACAGTCGATCTTCCATAATTACACCACTCCCCACCTCTTCCTTCGCTACATTGATGACTGCATAGGCACCATCTCGAGCTCCCGCGAGGAGGTTGAGCAATTCATCAACTTCACTAACATATTCCATCCTGATCTTAAATTTACCTGGACCATCTCTGACACCTCCCTCCCCTTCCTGGACCTCTCCACCTCCATTACTGATGACTGACTTGACACTGACATTTTTTACAAACCCACCGATTCACACAGCTACCTGGATTACACCCCTTCCCACCCTACCTCCTGCAGAAATGCCACCCCCATTCCCAATTCCTCCGCCTCCGTGGTATCTGCTCCCAGGAGGACCAGTTCCACCACAGAACACCAGGTGGCCTCCATCTTTAGAGACTGCAATTTCCCTTCCCACATGGTTAAAGATGCCCTCCAACGCGTCTCGTCCACATTCCACACCTCCGCCCTCAGACCCCACCCCTCCAACCGTAACAAGGACAGAACGCCCCAGTGCTCACCTTCCACCATACTAACCTTCACATAAACCAAACCATCCACCGACATTTGCGCCACCTCCAAACAGACCCCACCACCAGGGATATATTTCCCTCCCCACCTCTTTCCACCTTCCACAAAGACCGTTCCCTCCGTGACTATGGTCAGGTCCACACCCCCCTACAACCCACCCTCCCATCCTGACACCTTCCCCTGCCACTGCAGGAATTGCAAAACCTGCGGCCACACCTCCTCCCTCACCTCAATCCAAGGCCCTAAAGGAGCCTTCCACATCCATCAACATTTTACCTGCACATCCACCAATATCACTTATTGTATATGTTGCTCCCGATGCAGTCTCCTCTACATTGGGGAGACTGGACGCCTCCTAGCAGAGTGCTTTAGGGAACATCTCCGGGACACCCGCACCAATCAACCGTACCACCCTGTGGTCCAACATTTCAACTCCCCCTCCCACTCTGCCGAGGACATGGAGGTCCTGGGCCTCCTTCACTGCCGCTCCCTCACCACCAGACGCCTGGAGGAAGAACACCTCATCTTCCGCCTCGGAACACTTCAACCCCAGGGCATCAATGTGGACTTCAACAATTTCCTCATTTCCCCTTCCCCCACCTCACCCTAGTTCCAACTTCCAGCTCAGCTGACTTGTCCTACCTGCCTATCTCTTTTTCCATTTATCCACTCCACCCTCCCCTCCCAACCTATCACCTTCATCCCCTCCCCCACTCACCCATTGTACTCTATGCTACTTTCTCCCCATCCCCACCCTCCTCTCACTTATCTCTCCACCCTTGAGGCACTCTGCCTGTATTCCTGATGAAGGGCTTTTGCCCGAAACGTCAATTTTACTGCTCCTCGGATGCTGCCTGAACTGCTGTGTCTTTCCAGCACCACTAATCCAGAATCTGGTTTCCAGCATCTGCAGTCATTGTTTTTACCCTGCAGTCAAATCAGTCCATGCTGACTATAATCCCAAACTAAACTAGTCCCGCCTGCCAGCACTTGGCCCATACTCCTCCAAACATTTCCTATTCGTTATTTATCCAACTGTCTTTTAAACATTGGAACTGTACTTGCATCCACCACTTCTTCTGGACATTTATTCCACACACAAAACTCTCTCTTTGTCAAAAAAGTTGCCCCTCATGTCCTTTTTAAATCTTTCTCATTTCACCTTAAAAATATGGCACCTAGTCTTGAAATCCCCCCATCTTGGGGAAAGGCCACCTGCTATTGACCTTATCTATGCCCTCATTATTTTATAAAGCTTTATAAGGTCACCTCTCAACTTTCTACCTTCCAGCAAAAAAAATTCCGAGCCTATCTCTTTATAACTTTAGCCCTCCATTCTCTGCAACAGCTGGAAAATCTCTTCTGAACCCTCTCCAGCTTAATAATATCCTTCCTATAATAGAGAGAGCAGAACTGGATACAGTATTCCAGAGGATGCCTCACCAACATCGTGTACAACCTCAATAAGTCTTTCCAATTCCGATACTCAAATGTCTGAGCAATGAAGGCAACCATGCTAAATGCCTTCTTAACCATCTTGTCGAAATGTGATGCAAATTTCAAAGAGTTCTGTACCAAAACCCCTAAGTGTCTCTGTTCTACAACACTGCTCAAGGCTCTACTTATAATTGAGTAAGTCTTGTCTTTGCTTGTTTTACCAAAATGCAAAAGTTGTTTTGATATCTTACAAGATGTTTTTGTATTGAAATCTGTTGTGTTCCTAGCCAATGTACAATGCAGGCATCTACCACGAATGTACTATTGCTTAGATAGACCAGGTCCACAAACAACCACTAGAGCCAATTCAGTCAATTATCACATGATCAGTCTGTTTTGATCACAAGAGGAAACATTAAGAACTATCATGAGGTACTTGCCAATGTTTGGTTGCATTTTGTAAAGTTGCATTTTGGTCCAGAATTCAGGACCACCTTGGAATCAAAGGTGGACAAAAGAACTGAATTCTCAAGGTGATTGATTGTCTTTGGCAGCAGATCAGCACTTGATTGAACGTGGTGTCAACAAGCCTGAGAAAAATTGACATGACTAAGGGGCACTCTTTGCTGGCTAGAGTCATACCTAGCACAAAGGAAGGTGGTTGTATTTTTATGGGGGTCAATCCGTTTCTTCCCAGGACATCACTACAGAGTTTCCTCAGGATAGTATCCTAGGCCCGATCATCATCAGCTGCTTCACTAATGACCTTCATAGTGTCAGAAATAGTGCAGTTGCTGATGATTCCAGAGTGTTCAATATTATTCGCTCAGGTACAAAAACAGCTCGAGCTTGCTCTAGCAAAATCTGTGTAATGTCAACTTTGTGCTGACAAGGGGCAAGTAATATTCATACCACACAAGTGCCAGGCAATTGCCACTTTCAAGGAATGGTAATTTAATCATCTGCCCTTAACATTGTCTCATTTCAATTGTGGATCAGTGTGTCATCTTGCAATCTTTGAGCCATTGGACCCTCTTGGATGTCAGTGATGGCATTTTCTTTCCCACAGTGACACTATTTTCTAAACTTTCCTTCCATGATGAAGAGAATCAAGTAGCACAGGGTGTGGGATTCTCACTGATACTACCTTAAGACCCTTGGTAAACTCCTTGACTTTGATTGAGCAACAACTCGTAAGGACAGATCTGACTGAGCACAGTACAGACTGATACTTCACACATCCCTGATTGATGTACCTTTAATTTCTGGACTGGTGACATTTGACCTGCTGGATTGGCCATAGCCTAACCTCTTGACCGTAATGACATGTAGGACCAAGAACAGAACCTGACTGACTATAGCCAAACTCCTGGACTAGAACTATGCTAGGTGGCTGACTGTTTGACCCCACTAAGAAATAACCCCCTTTGACTTTCAGACATGGCATATGTTGGCAAATGCTATGGCATGTTGAAATGGCACAGTGCTGTACAGCAATATGTCCATCCCCTTGATTGTTTAGGGATCCAAACCATGACAGGATGCCTATCTCTCCCTCTACACTCTATGCAATGCAAACTAAAAAGAACTCTGAGCCTGTAAGTTAAGCAAATGCATTAAAAAACTATGAAGGGGAGAGAGGTGACAATCTCCAAGTCATCGCAAATTGAGTCAGTTTTAAGCAAGTAAGCTAACAGTGTCTTGTGAATCATAGAATCCCTACAGAGTGGAGATTAAGTCCACACTAGCCATCCCTCTGAAGGGCATCCCACCAAGATCCACCCACCGACTTTATAGCTGCATTTCCCATGGCTAACCCACTTAGCCTGCACATCCTTCGGCACTATAGCCTGGCCAATTCACCTAACCTGTACATCTTTGGACTGTAGGAAGAAACCAAAGCATCTAGGGCAAACCCACATATACACAGGGAGAATGTGCAAACTCCACACAGACAGTCGCCCATGGGTGGAATTGAACCCATGTCCTTGATGTGTGAGGTAGCAGTTCTAACCACTAAGCCATCGTACCACCCTGTGCCAATACATGAGATGCATATGTCCCTCTGAGCTAAAGCAGTCTGACAGAAGTTTGCAAGTTATAAGTGTCTCTGAGCTCCAAAGCAAAATCCTGAAAAGCTGAAGAGTTATTCTGAAAGCAGCCATGCTGATGTGGTGAGGCTGGTGATTTACTAATATGGATGTGTGGATGTAGAGTGGAAGAGGATGGTGTCCATGGAATGTGCAGCGACATTGTGAAGACAGAGTTGTCTGAAACCCTGTCAGTGAATCACCATCCTATCTTTCCCGTTGGGAATCAGCATTGAGCAGTTTCTTGGTAGGGGAGTGAAGGATTGGGAACTGCCATCGAAATGAGATGAGTAGCACTAATAATGAGATGGAAACACGTGAAAGTAAGTAAGTTGCTATTCATTAGCAAGATTCAAAACACACCGCTTAAACCTTAGGGGAAAAATTGGAAATCGTTTCTTGATGTCAAGGATCTGATTCTCACCATATGGCTCATCCTTTCACATGCCACTCAAGTGGGGAGAAAATTCCCAATGTATCTCATCACTGCAAACCAAATATCAATTCCTCGTGTGTCTTTTGCTATCAACTACAGACAAACAGGAGGCTGAAAGAACACAGCAAGCCAGGCAGCATCAGGAGGTGGAGATGTTTCGGGTGTAACCCTTCTTCAGGACTGGAGGTGTGTGTGTAAGGGGAGATGCAGATAAAGGAGTGGGTGGTGTGGTGAGATGGGGTAGGTGAATACAGGTAGAGGGTACGATCTGGTTGGTCGATAGGAGGAATGAATCCAGTTGATAGCTGGAAGGAAGGTCCAGTCAGAGGAATGGAAGGGAAGGGGAGAGGCTGGGAAGGAAGTTGGGGAGGGGGATGGGGAATTGGAGAACTCAGTGTTGAGTCCTCTGGGGCTGTAGGCTGCCCAGGCGGAAGATGAGGTGTTGTTCCTCCAAATTGCAGTCTGATTCACTGTGGCAATGGTAGAGGCTACAGATGGTCAGTTGGAATAGGAGTGCTATCAACTACCAGTCAAAGCACAGAAACGTTCCATTGTATCAAATACTGGGCAGATATTTGCAAAGCTGAATATCTAGGCATGGATATATGACTTATTTAGGGGAAAAGTTAATCTTAGTGCAAAAGACATTTTCCATTTCAGTTTAGATTTCTAATGGGCCCTATTCTTTCACTGGTTATGCTCTTATCCCTAATATGTATATCAAATGCCTTTGGGCACTCCTTTATTTTAACCTTCTGTGTAATTCCATGTGACCTCTTTGCTCTCTTCTTTCCTTTGTTAACGAAGTAGAGGCGCTGGTGTTGAACTGGGGTGAACAAAGTTAAAAATTACACAGTACCAGGTTATAGTCCAACATGTTTCTTTGGAAACACTACCTTTCGGAGTGCTACTCCTTCATCAGGTGAAGGAGCAGCGCTCTGAAAGCTCGTGCTTCCAAATAAATTGTTGGACTATGACATGGCGTTTTGCAATTTTTCACTTTCTTTTTGAAGTAACCTCCTGCACTTTCAACACGCTTCTAGAATCGTCCTGTATTAAGCCCCCAACCTCTGCCATAAGCTTCCCTGATACCAGGCTTCCCTGGAGTTATTGATACTAGCCTTCACCTTTTCAGGAACATGTTTGCCCTGTACACTCATTATTTCCTTTCTGAATGATTCCCACTGCTTTGATGCAGATTCTTCTACACGTAGCTGCTCCTAGTCCAATGTGACCAGATTCCATCTAATCATATTAAAATTGGTCTTTCTCCAACCTTTACTCTAGTCCACCTGCACCTTGATCCACAACTACCTTGAATTTTTCCGAGTTATTGTCACAATTGCCAAATTTCTCCCCAACTGATACTTCCATGACTTCCCTAGATTTTATCTCTAAAAGAAGGTCCTGAACCACCCCCTTCTTGTAAGACTTTCTACTTTCTGGCTTAAAAAGCTCAACCTGGTTAGATTTAAGATTCTGCCCATTGCACCATTTATACTTTCTCTATCACAGCTAATATTGTTGTTAGTTGAAATCTCTTCCTATTACTACCCAATTAGTTTTACATTTGTCAGAGGTATGTGTATATATCTCTCCTTTTATTCCTCCCTGACTGTGCAGGGACTGTAGCACATTCCTACAAATGTGATTGCCCCTGCTTTAATTTTTAAATTCTCTCATATTACCTCATTTGAGAAAACATCTGAGATACCATGTGGCAGTCATTGAGGCCTTGATCAATATTGTAATATCATCTCCTCTTTTATATCCATCTTGCCTGCAGATTCTTTATTTTATAATTTGAGCTGTCAATCCTGCCCCTCCCTCAACCATGTCTCCTTGATAGCCATGTATTAATTAACACCCCCAACTCATCTGCTTTACTCACAAGACTCCATCTGTTAAAATAAATCACATCCAGCATTGCCATGCTCCCTTGTGCCTTCAGCTGGCTATATATAATCTGCCTTTGAGACTAACTTGGGTTTTCCTCTGTCCTTGTTTGTGTATCATTCCTACTGTATCTTTCTCTGTATCCGCCCTCCCCCAGCTAACTTAGCTTTAATCTTCACCAACAGCACTAGCAAACCTCTCCCCCATAATAACACCAAATTGAATCACTATTATCGTTATTCGGAACATGATATTCATCAGATTGTTAACTAATTCTGTCTCTTTAATTGTCACAAAAATCTGTTCCTTTATTAGTTCAAAGAAGAGCAAAGAGGACACAAGGGCTTGTAGTGAACATGCCTCCCTTAAGTAACATCACTAAAAGCCAAAAATAAACAAAGACTTCTGGATATCGGAAATCTGAAACCAAAACAGGGATAGCTGGAGAAACTCAGTAGAGTCTCACTTTTGGAGACAAAGCAGAGTTAACATTTTGGTCCTTGACCCTTCTTCAGAATGAAAAACCAAATATCTGGTCATTTATTCACTTTCTACATGCAAGATCTTGCTATGTTTAAAAGAACTGCAACTGGGTTTACTTTCATAACAATTGTAACTGCACATCAAATTCTCTTTAGTGACTTGTTTCTATCCTTACAGATCACTTACTCCCATAGTGGATGAATAGCTGCTTCTTATACCTTGGTCGGGTAACTGGGAAATCTGTAATTATAACATTCTTAACAAGGTGGTGAGAAATGTGTTCCAATGGATGGTTACTTTGGGATCTCTGTCTGGGAGTACAGAGGGTTATGGTAACCCCAGATCACTGCTGCTAGAGAAACGACTGATGGAGAAGGTTTTCATTCTCACACAGTCCTGTTATCTTTAGTGTCACTTTGCCAAAAGTTGTGATGTAAACTTGGCAACCTTCCTGAATGTTTTACTGGACAAAGTGATAGTTACTACCTTCAATCTAATTAGTTTCTTGTTTCAGGCAGTAGAAGTCTACTGTTCCTGAACTTTCAAAGAGGTAAAAACAATGACTGCAGATGCTGGAAACCAGAGTCTAGATTAGAGTGGTGCTGGAAAAGCACAGTGGTTCAGGCAGCATCCGAGGAGCAGTAAAATCGACGTTTCGGGCAAAAGCTCTTCATCAGGAATACCAAACAGCATTGTCAAGGCATTTATTTGTCTTTACTAATGTGTTTGAGTGTTGCTTTCAAATGTCATAAGAGCATCTTATTGAACTCTTCTATGTTACTTTTGCACTTAACCTCTTTCTTTGACACTGACCAGTAGAAAATAGCAGCTTTCTTTTGAGTTCTAGATCTATTTTGTTTCCGTGAAATGAAGTAACTCCAAATGCGAGATTATTTCCATGAGGACAACTTTTGTACTCCACATGTCTAACGTTCTGACGAGGTGGTCGAACCCCTCTGTAAATTAAAATAGACCACCCAGAAAAGCTCACCTCACCTGATAATCTGTTAAAATTTATGAGTAAGTGAAGGAGAACTCCTAATTTCCACTACTTAAAGAAAAATAACAAGTTACGTTCCTAACTCTAATAGTGAACACTAAACAAAATATTAACAAACTGAACACTCTTTCCACTAACTAATCACTAACCCTTAACTGAACACAATTCTATCAATATGCTATTTCAATAACACAATTATTAAACATTACTTTAACTTAATCTCAAGTCCACACAGTATTTTATGCTGTCTTCTTTCTGGTCTTCCAATTATGCTGTATTCTCCCTGAGACTTCTTTCTTTTGACAGTGAGTACTTTTTAAAGGAAAAGGTACCTTTTGATAGTTAGTCCCTCTGATTTCTTTGAATGTTTTTCAGATTATATGGGCAGTTAGCTCTCTGGCTCTACAACAGTTGCTTTGCTGCTCAGTGGCAGTTGCTTTGATCAATTTTCAAAATGCCCTGGTTTTATAACCTTCAGCATCATTCCCTTTCATTGGTTCAATATTGTTAATACAATAAATTCAAACTCAGCTGGGATTTAGTATCCTGGGCATTATTTAAATTAATTAATTAAATCTGAATTGTTGTCAAAACAGCAACCAAAACTCAGGTATCCATGAACTAGCCAATTGTTACATGTACCTATTTTGGCTGAGGCTATGCTTTAAATTTACTTTAAAATTCAGAAAACACTTCCTATTTTAATGTGAACATACCCTCTTTCGACTTTGTAACACTAATCTACTTCACTATGTTGAATTCCTCAATCTTCTGAAATCATCCAAATGCTTTGTGCCATCATTTTTATTTTCTGCAAACACTGCTCCGTAATTATTCTCTCCTAATTACAAAACATTTCGAAATAGCAAACATGCATTACACATTTGTTCAAAAAATTCTGATTGTTGCCTTTGTTTTGCAAAGGATGAGATCGTTCCTCCTAAATTCCACAGTGTCTCAGCTCGACTTAGTCTCTCATCGTCGAACACCTCTCACTCCCTGGATGACTCTAATGCGCCTTTGTTATACCAGCACCATACACATAGTTCATCTTCATGGGACATGGTTCTTACCTGAATTTCTCAAAGCAATGTGTGAGGAAAGAAAAGTGTCCCTGAATCATATCACCTGCTATGGTCTGTCACGATCATTGTGATTGTTAACGTTTATGCAAGAGATTCCTTTCAATATGCCTGATGCCTCCAATATTATCAATTTGATGTTCAGCAGTGTATTAGGAAGGTCACAAAGACTCTCTACAGCAGGATGACCCACCTATGTTTCTTTTCCAATGAATAGAACAAAGGTGGTCTGCATTGCCATTCTGATATCTCTCTTATCCAAGACTGCTTCACAAGAGCCATCCTTTCTAGTCTTAACACATCAACGCAGTCCCTAATTCCGTCATCTTCACTGTCATTAGGCAGTGACCTTCCCACAATGTGGACTTACGGGTTTTGCCTTCAAATTGCTATACTATAACTTCAACACCGACCTTTTTCAGTAGCCCAGTCCCACCTGTGGGAGATTAGAAATGTTGTTTTTCCAGGTTGGGGGTGGGGGGGTGGGGGGTGATGTCAATTCTTGTAGCATGTAGCATACTTAAGGCTAAGACTTTAATGAATATGGAGGGTCTTTTAAAGAAAATAGTTTTAAGCTAGGAAATAACTTTAAAGGGTTATAGCTGACCACAAAAAGGGCATTTCACAATAAAGCTTATAGTATAAGAGAAACTGGATAAAAGAACAAGCTGTAACAAACAAGGAACAAAGAATGCAGAGATACAAGGTCAGCAGGATGGCCAGATAAGAAAATAACTAACAAGTGAGGTAATTGGCTTATTATAGGATGGGAAAAGGGAGACGTGATTCCGCAATTTGTAAACTGAATAAGAAAGCTTATATGCTGTTTTCGCGCGCATTTCTGCTTGATTGTAGAAGCGTCCGGTTCTTGCAAGGCTGTAATAAATTGTTCTTGTTTCCAAGGCTTTGTCTCAGGCTGATTGATTTGTGAGTGAGTTCTGTTTCTCACACACCTGTCTAATTTTTCAGAAGAATAACTATAAATAATTGCTGCACGAGTCTTTGACATTTGTCTTGTATGTATGCTTTTCTTACTTTGAGCCCTGTTGCAACAGTTTAGCTAGTACATGGCTGAAGCAAGCTCCTCAGAATATCATGTGGGCACTTTCAAGCAACGCTGGGCCTTGAGGGAAAAAGGAAAACAGAAAATGCTCAGTGCATCTGGCACTAACAGAGGATAGAGAAACAGAGCCAACATTTCAAGTCGTTCATCAAAACAGCCTGGAACATTAACTCGATTTCTGTCTCCACACCTCCTGAGTATTTCTAGCAATTCGGATTTCCAGCAATTGCAATATTTTGTTTTTGGCTGAGCCTTGAGACCCTGGCTTCTCAGTGTAATATTTTGCTGAGAGCCTGGCTACTCACTCTAACATCCCAGAATGGGTGCTGAGGCAGTCCAATGCAATTGGATATGTGACAATAACTGAATTCTGTGAACATGCCCAATGTTAACAATTAACTTGTGGCTGGATAATCCCTTCCCGCTCCTACATGTTATCAGCAGTTTGTCTCCCAGCCCCCTTTGAGAATTTATTCAGACTGGGCAATAAACATGTGAGACTACATGAAACAGGGATCCATTAGGACATGCAAACAGTAGTGAAGTGTTCATCTCAAGGTAGTCACGCTAAAAAAAAGAGTAACGGCTGTGCGAGATCATGCACATTGGAAGAGCTATCAAAGAAACGAGCATGATGTTGCGAGTATTATGGTAATGAACTGTGCTGTACGGAAGTCGTTATGCATTTTTGTTGGAGTACACAGCTGGATATTTAATAACTACCTAACAGGAAATGTTCCTTTCTTTTCAATTTTCCAGCCCTTCAGTAATGCTCAGAACGTGCGAGAACAGGCAGACCATAATGTTGGAAATAATAGCTCAGAAAGCAATTGAGAGCTTTTGTTTATAGCCTTGTATAAGTCTACAAGTGGCAGCTCCTTCGCTTACTTTTTCTTTTAATGGAATTCTAGCACGAAGGTAAGAGAGGAGCAGAGAATTGTTCCCAGTAATGAGTAACATTGCTATGCTGTACAACAACTGCCCCGAGCACAAAACTGAAAGAGATAAATTATCGCAACCATATTCTTTGTTGCACTGGTCTATACTGGACCCCTGGGATTGTGAGTGATCTGTTGATGTACTCAGCAGTACTGCTGGATTCCCAAAGCTTAAACGGTTGCATAGTTAGGCTCCAGGGTAAATGGAGGGACCGGCTAGACTGGTGAGGTCCATTTTTAAAGGACCTCAGGGCCTCAGTGAAACTTGGCAAGTTTTGCACTTGGCTTGCAGCCATCCGTGCAGTAGCCACTCCAGTGCAGTTCAAATTCCCAACGTATCATAGCTCCCTGGCATAAGAGCCAGTTCCTTCTTCAATCATTATAGGATACAAATTATGAGCTACATGTTGGAAATCACTGCAGCTTGGTGAAGATTTTACAACATTTTTTATCTCATAACAACAACAAACTACAAAACCAATAATTTATTTCCTGATGAATTACCTTGAGACGTTTTCTTCGAACAGAGGTGCTACTCAAATGTAGGTTGCTGTTGCACCAAGGAAACATACAAGACATTATCACATGAAATTAGGGCTCTTGGGATTGGGAACCATATATTCGCATGGATTTGGGATTAGTTAAACAGGCAACAGAGCAGGAACGTGCAATGTCACAAGGATCTGTAGTAGGGCCTCAGCTGTTTGCAATCTATGTGCACCACTCAAGTGAAGGAATTAATGGTCATATATCTAAGTTTACTGATGATACAAAGCCAAGTCAGAATTGAAGTTACAAGGCTGCAAAAAGCTTTAGATAAATTGGCTGATTGTGCAAGAATATGGCAGATTGAATATAAATGAAGTTAGGCACTTTAGTAAGGAAACTAGAGAGCAAAATGCGTTTTAACTGGTGAGAGACTAAGAAACGTAGGAATTCAGATGAATGTGAGTGTTTTTGTATTTGAATTGTATAAAATTTGAATGTGGGTACATGGGACATACAGCATGGAAACAGACCATTGCTGGCAAGCCTCCTTCAATCTTGCTTCATCTAACATCATGAGATTAAACCCCTATTTTCTTCTATCTCATATCCTTGTCCAGTCTTAATTTATTCCCTTCAACCACTGTTTATGGTAGGGGGTTTCACATTATCAGGATTTGGAATTTTAAAAAAAATCTTTCTGCTGAATTAATTGAATTCTTGTTAACAATTTTATGTTGATGGCCTTCCCAAGAAGAGGTAACATTCTCTCTATGTCCATTTTATCCAACTCTTTCAAAATTTTGAAATCCCAAATTAAATCACTCAACAGCATTTGCTTTTCAAAGGAAAAGGGGACCCAGTATGGCAACTGTTTTCTGAAATATATGTTTATACATTTCTGAAAGCATCCTTGTAAATCTTCTCTATGTCATTAATGCCTGCATGTGCTTTATATAATTTGATGATCACAAAAGCACGCAATACTCTAATTTGGTCTGACCAAAGATCATTATAGTTGTAGCATAGCTTTTCTACTTTTCAATTCTATCCCCCTGAAGTCTAATGGCTGGTTTGCCTTTTATAGCTTTGCTAATCTGTAATGCTGCTTTCAGCAATTAATGTATTTACACTCTGAAATCCCTTGGCTTTTCTACTCCACTTAGATACTTATTTTCTACCTAACATGCAAGCTCCTTATTTTTCTTGCCAAAATGTATTACCTCACTCAGACCTACTTTGGAATCAATATGCCAGTCGCTTGCCCCTTCTGCAAAATTGACATATTTTCACAATTTGTTGTCGTTCTGCTCAATATCAACATTCTCCCCTTCCAATTAATAATTTGTTTCAATTCTGATTCACTAATATAAGTTGAGGTTTGTAGTTTCAGCATTGCTCCTGGGTGGAATTCTACTTCCCACATTTTGAATCACTACCCTTAGAAGGAGGAGATCGAGTCAGAAAGGTGGGATGTGTAGGGAGAGAAATGGACATCGTGGGCCCTAAGCAATCAATGCCTGGCATCTCACAGCGGTGCAATTACAATTGGAAAAGGGCAAGGTCAGAACTACAGGGGCACAGATATCTCAGAGTGTTGTGGAGGTGAAGGAATAGAGATTGAGAAGTACAATTTGAGAAGAAGGATGGGAATTTTATTGAGTCACTATTATGGTTTTGATTTCTACATTTTCTCTGATACCTTTCTTCATGAACATTCAATTATTAGTCCTAACACCAATGTTAAATTGACCAGTCTATCGTTCCCTGGGCATGATCTGTTGTTGTTCTTAAACATTGGTGTAACATTAACTTTTAATCAATAATCTGACACCTTTTGTGAATGTCTTATTAAAAATGTGCAATGTTACCTTTGTTTCGCCTCACTTAGATTCTTCTGCAGATAAATATGTGGATATAATTCATCAGGACCCTGTTTTTTTTTTTAGCCTCCATCCATTTAATTAAATACTTCACCTCTTTTTATTTTAAAAGCAGTTATATTATTTTAATCTCATCACTCATTGTCATGTCTGCCTGCCTTGTTTCCTTTGTAAATGCCGAAGCAAAGTAATTATTTAATATTCCTCGTAGTTCTTTAATATTGCTGTGATATTATCCTATCCATCGTTAATTGGTCCTATTCCCAATGCTGCTATCCCTTTTTCTATTTATGTGTCTGTAAAAATATTTTACTGTTTTGTTTTATGTTCTTTGGTAATTTAGTTTCATGGTTCTTTTTCACTGCTCTTTTTTTACTTTTCTTCTAATAGCGTCATATTCTCCTTTATCATGCTGTCCCCCTGCTGTTCATGAAATTAGTGTCTTATCTTTAATTTTTTTTCTTATGTCTCTATTCATCCACGATGACTCATTAATGCCTCAGTTTGTTCTTGACTTTGAGCAGAGTGCACTTTCATGTACTTGGTTGAAAACCAGTGTAATTATTTCGCGTTGTTGTTCCACATTTCTGTTTGCCGAAATAGTTCTCAATTATTTTCTAAAATTCTATTCTTGACCTGTCAAGTTCAACTTATTTTTTTCAAGCTCTTACAGAGGTCTTTATGCTGTGGTCATTCCTGTCTTTCAATTCTAATATCTGGCTCCTTTGTTAGTACTAGGCTCAGAAAACACGAGAACATAAGGACTTCGAGCAAGAGTCGGCCATCTGGCCCTTTGAGCTCGCCCTGCCATTCAATAAGATAGTGGCTGATCTTTTCGTGGCCTCAGCTCCACTTACCTGCGCTCTCACCGTAACCCTTAGTTCCTTCATGGCTCAAAGAAATCAATCGAAACTTTACAAACGTTTACTGAAGTAGCATCAACTACTTCACTGGGCAGGGAATTCCATAGATTTACAACCCTCTGGGTGAAGAAGTTCCTTTTCAATTCAGTCCTAAATCTGCTCCCTCTAATCTTGAGGCTATGCCCTTTTGTCCTAGTTTCACCTGCCAGTGGAAACATCCTCTCTACTTCTATCTTATCTGTTCCCTTCATAGTTTTATATGTTTCTTTAAGATCTCCCCTCATTCTTTTGAATTCCAATGAATATAATACCAGTCTACTCAGTCTCTCCACAGAATGCAATCCCCTCAACTCTGGAATCAAGCTAGTGAACCTCCTCTGCATCCCCTCTCACACCAGTACATCCTTTCTCAAGTCAGACAACTAAAACTGCGCACAGTACTCCAGATGTGGCCTCAGCAGCACCCTGTACAGCTACAACCTAATCCTTGCTTTTAAACTCAATCCCTTCAGCAATGAAGGACACAATTCCATTTGCCTTCCTAATTACTTGTTGTACCTTTAGACCAACCCTCTGTGATTCACACATGGAGAATCCCCTTTTCTGAGTTTTCTTACATTTCAAATTAGGAAGGAGTCCTGAACACAGTACAGAAAGTGCATTCCTTTATCCCCTTTAGCTACTGCTTTTTGTCAATTAATATCAGGATGATTGGTGTCAAGTACAATTATTGCTTATTTCTTTTTATACTAATTACCTTTTTTGCAATTATTTTCTTCCAAGTTCATTTCACTATTAGGATGCCTGCATTTATTATTATTCCAATGCAATTCCAGATGGACTTCAACATTCTACCCTTTGTAAGCTTTGAATTCAGGTGCCTTAATCTTAATTTATACCAAGATCTGTTCCCTGATTATTCCTGTGCTTGTTGACATGTATTAGCTCCTAGTTAAGCAAAGCATAGAATTCTGACAGTGTGGAAGGATGCCATTCAGCCCATTGAGTCCACACCAACCATCCAAAGAGCATATCACCCAGATCAAAACCCCTACCCTTTCCCTGTAAACTCTGCATGGCTAATCCACCTAGCCTGCACACCCCTGGACACCATGGGCAATTTAGAATGACCATTCCATATAACGTGCACGTCTTTGGACTTTGGGAGGAAACCCACTCTGACACAGGGAGAATGTGCAAACTCCACACAGACATTTGCCCCAGGGTGCAATTGAACCCATGTCTCTAGTGCTGTGAGCCAGCAGTGCTAACCACTGAGCCACCATGTGACCCCAATGTTAAAACACAATTTTAAAATTTTTATGCTATTTTCAAATCCTTCAAGTGGCTGACTCCTCCTTAACCTTTATTATTTTCTTGATCCCCATAACCTCCAGGACATCTGTGCTCCATTAGTTCTGCCTTTTGAGTATCCCTGATCTTATTTCCTCTAACTGGTAGTCATGCCTTGTCACCTAGGCCTTAAACATTGAACTTTCAGAATTTCTCCACATTGCGAGTTATCTTTCCCCTTTTAAACTCTCCTTAAAGCCTACCTCTTTGTCCAGGCTTTTGATCATCTGCCTAATATCTCTTCATTCAACCCAATATCAAATTTTGTTTGATAACACTCCCGATAAATGCCTTACGTCTTGTTGCAGTTCAGATGCTCAATATTTGTGCCAGCATAGGTGTATTTTGTTTTGTGCTTTAAACCAATACAGAGACTTAACACATATTGCCTGGAATCTCTCAGGCTGTCGGTGACTGAACATACACTGTCTCACAGTCAGCTTGCTCCTTATCACTAAGTCATGTTCTAAAATCCTGTATTGCTTCTTTGTTTATATCTGTATAGAGCTGTATGTTTTTTTTTATTTCAAAAATATACTTTATTCATAAAATTATTTTGATATCTTTACAATTGGTGGTGCCATACATATGTATACATTCCATTTCTTTACATACAGAGATCGGAATTAATCATTCGTATGTACATGTCTGTACATTGACTATCCAGATATTCTGCAGAGGCGTAGGCGGAGCCCAGTCACTGAGTGGGCCCCCTGTTCTTATTTGGCAGGCAGACCTTACACGGTGGTTTTTCCACACCACGCCTTGGCGGCAGTTACCCCAAGCTTCAGCGCGTCCGTCAACACGTAGTCACGGACCTTAGAATGTGCCAGTCTGCAACACACGGTTGGGGTCAACCCCTTCAGCTGGAAGATCAACAGGTTTCGGACACACCAAAGAGCATCTTTCACCGAGTTGATGATCCTCCAGTCACAGTTGATGTTCGTCTTGGTGTGCGTCCCGGGGAACAGACCATAGAGCACGGAGTCCCGCGTCACGGCGCTGCTTGGGACGAACCTCGACAAACACCATTGCATTCCTCTCCAGATTTCCTTTATATAGGCACATTCCAGAGGGAGGTGTGTGACAGTCTCGATCCCCCCCCCCCCGCAGCCGCTTCGAGGGCAGCGTGCGGTGCGGCAGAGAGTCCGGGCCTGCATAAAGGTTCTCACAGGCAGAGCCCTTCTCACCACCAGCCCAGCCATGTCTTGGTGCTTGTTGGAAACTTCTGGCGATAAGGCATTCTGCCAAATGGCTTTGACAGTCTGCTCAGGGAACCGCTCGATAGGATCTGCCCTCTCCTTTTACTGAAGGGTCTCAAGGACACTGTGTGCTGACCACTTCCTGATGGACTTGTGGTCAAAGGTGTTTTTCTTCATAAACTTCTCCAGAAGGAGAGGTGATATGGAACGGTCCAACTACTCGGAGCATTCCGCGGCAGCGAGGCCAGGCCCATCCTTCGCAACACCGGGGACAGGTAGAACCTCAGTACATAGTGACACTTGGTGTTTGCGTACCGGGGATCCACGCACAACTTGATGCAGCCACACACAAAGGTGGCCATCAGGGTGAGGGTGGCATTGGGTGTGTTTCTCCCCCCCCGTTGCCCAGACCTTTATACATGGTGTCCCTTTAGACCCGGTCTATCTTTGATCTCCACATGAAGTGGAAGATGCCCGGGTGACTGCGGCGACACAGGTTCTGGGGATAGGCCAGACCTGTGCCATATATAACAATACTGACAGTACCTCACACCTGATTACCAGGTTTTTTCCCACGATGGAGAGCCACCGTTGCTTCCATCTGCCTCACCTTCTTGATCTACTCCTCCCAAGACTTGACTCACACCCCAGCCCCACCGAACCAAATACCCAGCATCTTCAGGTGGTCAGTCCTGACGGCGAAGGGGATCAAGGATTGGTCCGCCCAGTTCCCAAATAGCATAGCCTCGCTCTTGCCTCGGTTTACCTTGGCCCCCGAGGCCCGTTCGAACTGGTCACATATGCACATGAATCTGTGCACGGGCAATGGATCCAAGCAGAACACAGCGACGTCATCCATGTACAGGGAGGCCTTAACTTGCAGGCCCTCGCTGCCAGGAATAGTCACCCCTCTCAGGCTCGCATCCTTCCTGATGGACTTGGCAAATGGGTCTATACAGCAAACAAGGCAGGAGAGAGAGGGCAGCCCTGCCTGACTCCAGATCTGACTGGGAAGCTATCTGATTCCCACCCATTGATTGAGACTGCACTGACAACGTTGGTGTAGATCGGTCTGATCCAATTGCAGATTCTCTTCCCAAAGCCCAATTTGGAGAGGACATCCCTCATATATGTATGTGATATCCTGTCAAAGGCTTTCTCCTGGTCCAAGCTGATGAGGCAGGTGTCCACCCCACTGTCCTGCACGTAGGCGATCGTATCCCTGAGGAGTGCGAGACTCTCAGTGATCTTCCTGCCTAGTACAGCACAGGTTTGGTCAGGGTGAATCACCAATCCCAGCGCACACCTGACCCAGTTGGTGATGAGGGTGATGATGCCTTTCCTCATGGATTCACTCATGGAACCTGCCAGAAGCATACTGACATACACCTCCAGCAGGTCCTGGCCAATCAAGTCCCATAGAACAGAATAGAGCTCGACCGGTAAGCCGTCGTTTCCGGGAGTTTTATTCTTTTCGAAGGACTCAAGGGCCTTGGTCAGCTCATCCAGAGATAGCAGATGGTCCAGCCTTTCCCATGTTCTGTCGTCTAAGACCTCCGTGATAGAGGACAGGAACAACTGGGAGGCCGCGCTGTTGGTTGCTTCGAGTCATACAGACTGGCATAGAAGGATTTGGTGATCCTCATGATGTCAGCCTGAAATGACATTATAGCACCGCCTTCTTCCTTCAGGCTGCTGAGCACGGAGCTCTCTTTGTGCACCTTCTGGAAGAAGAAACATGAGCACATCCCGTCCTGCTGGACCGGAAGATTATCTTGGAGGCCTCTGAGGCAAAGAACGAGGCTTGCTGACCCTTCACCTTCTGGAGGTCCTCCGTGACATCGATCCCCATCATCTGAAGCAGGAGCAGGTTCTGCATACTTTCCTGGAGTTGAAACAGTTTTCCCTAGCTCTCTCTCACCTCCTGTACACTTTTGAGGATGAAGAACCTCTTGATGTTCCCTTTTACTGTTTCCCACCATCCGCTGGAGTCTCAAAGAGGGGCTTCAACCTGCATAATCCCTCTTGAGCTCCTCAATGTTTCCTGGGGTCAACAGCTTGGTGTTCATCTTCCACGTTCCCTTACCAGCCAGCTGTTCATCCTGTAGGTGACAATCGGCCAGCAGGAGGCAGTGTTCAGAGAAGAACACCGGCTCAACATTGGTGAATCTGACCAAGAACGTTCGGGACACAAACAGGTAATCTATCTTTGAGCGCATAGATCCGTCTGCCAGGTGTATTTCTGCTGCGCTCCATCTGCAGGGGTGCTGAAGACATCGTACAGCTTGGCATCTTTGACCATTTCCATCAGGGCTCTGGACGTGGTGTCCAGTTTACTGTTCCCCCCCCCCCACCGGATCATCCATCTGCATTAATGATACAGTTGAAGTTTCCAGCCAGAATGACGAGCCTGGACATGGCCAGCAACAGTGGAAGCTGCTGCAGGATGGCCAACCGTTCACTCTTACCCGCTGGGACGTACACGTTAATCAGTCTCAGGGGAGCAATCCTGTTCATGACGTCGGTGATGAGGAGGCACCCGCCCACCACCTTCTTAACCTCGGAGATGGTGAAGTTGCCTCCTCGCAACAGGATACCCAGGCTGAGGGAACGGTTATCGTTGCCCCCCGACCAAACTGACGGCCCATGGGCCCACAAGCACGACTATTTCCTGTAGCTGCTGAGCTGCGGTATCCCACACTCCTGCAGAAACAAGACATCAGCTTTAACGTTGGCAAGGAAAGCCAAAGTTAAAACAAATCGCATAGCAGATTTAATGTTACGCACATTAATACAGGCAATTTTTATTACCATTTTAACAGTTTATCAGGTTACCAGTGTCCATTTGCCGCTGGTCCTGCCTCTCTGGGTAGCTATCTGCATCCCCGTGGTGAACGCAAACTGCAGGGACCCTCGCAGGGCTGAGGTAGCTGTCCGGCTCCACGCTACAGACATTTCCCCGCTCTGGTGTCATCGGGTCGGGACCAGGGTTCGCACAGTCCTGTTCTCTGTCTGACAGCGGGGCTGTCCAAGGATTGCTGCTCCTAGTTACCTGGAGCTGCGGGGCGGTGGGTACCTCCTGGTTCTCACCTGGTAGTGGGGTGGTCTTCACCAGTCCCCTCAGAGGGTTCATCATTTCCTGTTTGGGTGGTGCTGCCCTCTTTTCTCCCCGTGGCGCTCTGTCTCTCCCACTGTTGATGACCCTCCTTGCACCCGTCCTCACCATCCGAAGAGCTGCCTGTATCCTCTTCGTGCAGCTGTCGTTTCCCTCTTTTCTGGGAGATTCTGGCGGCCTGGCCAGGTTTCCTCTTCCTGGTTTTTACAGGAATCCACTCCTCTGCCTCCTTGGTTTGCTCCTCCTCCATCTCCTCCCTCTGTCCTGTGGGAGCCTGGATTGGCTGCTGCACCTCCCCGCTGGCTGTCGTCTGTTCCACTCCATCCTTCTGGGTGCCCCCAGACACCGTTCTCCTGCTGGTTTGTGGTACCTTACTGGTCTTTTGCGGTCCATGGCTCGCATTGCCCCCTCTGGCCAACTGTGCGTAAGTGGCGGCCTTTTACATGTGCTCCGCCTCTCCGCATAGATTGCAGTTTTTGGCCTCTTTGCATTCCTTGGTCGGGTGACCCCCCCCCCCTTGTAGTTCCGACAGATAGTGACCTTACAATCCGCCGCCATGTGGCCTGACGTCCCGCCCGTTCGGCAGACTTTCGGCTGCCCTGGGTATGTCAGGTACCTTCTGCTCCCTCCAATTGCAAAGCTGGAGGGTGGGTGGAGGATGTTCCCACTGGTGTCGACCCTCAGAGTTACCTTGACCTGCTGCTTGCTGGTCCAGATCCCGAAAGTGTCGACCACGTCGGTGCTTTCTCCCTCGACCTGGACATATTTTCTCAGGAAGGTCAGGACGTCAGCTGCTGGGACGTGGGGGTTGTACATATGAATCATAACCACCTGACCCCTCTGCGCAGGAAGCACACACAACGGGAATACCGACAGGATGGAGAACAGAAGCTCCCCTTCCTTCTCCTTAAAGACCTTCAGGAGCTGCTCACACTGCTTCACCCTCCTGAAGGTCACATCCAAATAGCCTGCCCCAGGGAAATCCTGCAGGCAATACATGTCTTTTTTATTTCAAAAATATACTTTATTCATAAAATATTTTGATGATTTGTACAATTGGTTGTGCCATACATACGTAAACATTCCATTTCTCTACAAACAGAGATCGGAAATTATTCATTTGTATATACAGGTCTGTACATTTACCATCCATATATTTAGCTGAGGCTTCGGCGGAGCCCACTTACTGTGTGGGCCCCGTGTTCTTCTTTGGCAGGCAAACCTCGACAAACACCACTGCATTCTTCTCCAGACTTCCTTTGCGTAGGCACATTCCAGAAGGAGGTGTGTGACAGTCTCTTCCCCCCCGCAGCCGCTTCGAGGGCAGTGTGCAGTGCGGCAGAGAGTCTGGGCCTACATAAAGGATCTCACTGGCAGAGCCCTTCTCACCACCAGCCAAGCCATGTCTTGGTGCTTGTTGGAAAATTCTGGCGATGAGGCATTCTGCCAAATGGCTTTGACAGTCTGCTCAGGGAACCGCTCTACAGGATCCGCCCTCTCCTTTTCCCGAAGGGTCTCAAGGCCACTACGTGCTGACCACTTCCTGATGGACTTGTGGTCAAAGGTGTTTTTCTTCATAAATTTCTCCATGAAGGACAGGTGATATGGAACGGTCCAACTACTTGGAGCTTTCCACGGTAGCGAGGCCAGGCCCATCCTTCGCAACACCAGGGACAGATAGAACCTCAGTACATAGTAAGACTTTGTGTTTGTGTACCAGGGATCCACGCACAGCTTGATGCAGCCACACACAAAGGTGGCCATCAGGGTGAGGGTGGCATTGGGTGTATTTTTTCCCCTGTTGCCCAGATCTTTATACATGAGTCCCTTCGGACCCTGTCCATCTTTGCTCTCCACATAAATTGGTGGATGGCCCGGGTGACTTGCCAGGAATAGGCCAGACCTGTGTCACATATAACACACTGACAGTGCCTCACACCTGATGACCAGGTTTTTTTCCCATGATGGAGAGTGACCGTAGCTTCCATCTGCCCAGTTTCTGCCTCACTCCTCCCAAGACTTTGTGCATGCCCCAGCCCCTCTGAACCAAATACCCAGCACCTTCAGGTGGTGGGTCCTGATGGTGAAGGGGATGGAGGATTGGCCGGTCCAGTTCCAGAAGAGTATGGCCTTGCTCTTGCCTCAGTTTACCTTAGCCTCCAAGACCCGTTCAAACTGGTCACATATGCACATAAGTCTGTGCACAGACAGCGGATCCAAGCAGAAAAAGGCAATGTCATCCATGTACAGGGAGGCCTTAACCTGTAGGCCCCTGCTGCCAGGAATGCTCCCCCCCTCAGGCTCGCAACCTTCCTGATGGACTTGGCAAACTGTCTGATTCCCACACATTGATTGAGACTGCACTGACAACATTGGTGTAAATCAGTCTAATCCAATTGCAGGTGCCCTCTCCAAAGCCCATTTTGGAGAGAACATCTCTCACATATGTATGTGATATCCTGTCAAAGGCGTTCTCCTGGTCCAGGCTGATGAGGCAGGTGTCCAACCCTCTGTCCTGCATGTGGGTGATTGTATCCCTGAGGAGTGCGAGACTCTCAGTGATCTTCCTGCCCGGTACAGCACAGGTTTGGTCAGGACGGATCACCGATCCCAGAGCAGACCTGACCCGTTTGCTGATGACCTGTGACAAGATTTTGTAATCCACACTCAAAAGTGAGATTGGTCTCCAATTTCTGATTTCCTCCCTCTCCCCCTTCCGCTTGTAGATGAGGGTGATGATGCCTTTCCTCATGGATTCACTCATGGTACCTGCCAGAAGCATACTGACATATACTTCTAGCAGGTCCTGGCCAATCAAGTACCATAGAGCCGAAAGCGCTCGACAAGTAAGCCGTTGCTTCCAGGAGTTATATTCTTTTCAAAAAACTCGAGGGCCTTGGTCAGCTCATCCAGAAATAGCGGCTGGTCCAGCCTTTCCCATGTTCTGACGTCTAAGACCTCTGTGATAGAGGACAGGAACAACTTGGAGGCCGTGCTGTCAGTTGGCTTCGAGTCATACAGACTGGCTTAGAAGGATTTGCTGATCCTCATGATGTCAGCCTGAGGTGACATTATCGCACCATCTTCTTCCTGCAGGCTGCTGAGCACGGAGCTCTCTTTGTGCATCTTCTGGAAGAAGAAACATGAGCATGTCTTGTCCTGGTCCACAGAACGGACCCTGGACTGGAAGATTATCTTGGAGGCCTACGAGGCAAACAGCAAGGCTTGCTGGCCCTTCTCCTCCAGGAGGTCCTCCGTGACCTCGATTGATTGACCCCTCCTATTGTCTATCTGCTTGGAATCCACAGCACTTGAGCAGCATCTTCTTGACAAACACTGTCTGATCGACTGGTGTATGCTCCTCCACCTTCTTCAAAGTCACCCTGACTGTATTGTGAATCCCCTGTCCTGGGCTGCCGGTGGCTCTGTGGCCATAGCTCCTAGGTTGGCTGGTCCCTGAATTGGCATTAGGCTGAAGTCAGCATGAAGATCCACCATCAACACAACCAAACGATCCTCTGATGTCCAATGATGCAGGGATGATCACAACTAGCTCTGATGGCTCACAACTCAACACCCATCCTGGTAAGAACAGATGCTTGATCTGAGCCAAAAGGCCGCAGTTCTCTAAGTCATATAAAAAATTTCTCTCTCTTTTCACATGCCTATTCCAGGTTGGCATCATCTTAACTGACTGATGTCAGAGTCATGTGTGTCGTGATATCTTATGCTTTACATTAAGCTTTTTATATAACAGGGTTCACCCCGTCATCACTAGCACTAGCCCTTCAGTTGCATATTTCTTTAGGACTTACAGTAAATTAATATTAAGGCTCATAGTGGAACTCTAAGCAGTGGGACTGATTTTAGTGGCCAATCATAAAGGAAGCCTTTTGTTTAAATTTGCATTTGAATTTGATATGCAGTTAGTTCTTAAATCTTCTAGCTAAAGCATAGAGGGATCTGAGTGCTGTAATGCATAAAACACAAAAAGTTAGCATGCAGGTACAGCAAATTATTAAGAAGGCAAATGGAATTTTTGCTTTTATTGCAAAGGCGTTTGGAGTTTAAAAATAGGGAAGATTTGTTATAATTGCACAAAGTGTTAGTGAGACTGCACTGGGTACTGTGTACAGTTTTGCTTCCCATATTTAAGATCTGCCATTGGAGGCTGTTCAAAAGAGATTCACTACACAGATTCCTAGGAGGAAGGTGACTTACCAAGAATGGCTAAATGGGTTAGGCCTTTACACATTAGAGTTTAGAAGAATGATCCTATTTAAATATACCACATTCTGATGGGGTTTGACAGCGCCAACATTGAGAAGATGTCTTCACTAGTGGAGTAATCTCAGACTAGGAGATATACTTACAGAAAATGAGAACACTCTTTTAAAACTGAGATGCAAAGGAATTTCTTCTCTCAGAGGGAAGTGGCTGTCTGGAATTCTCCACTACTGAGAATCGAAGAGATTAGATCAACTAAAAGTATATAAAGGTGAAGTTTTAATATTGGGGAATCATAGAATAGAATCCCTATAATGTGGAAGTAGGCCATTCAGCACATGGAGTCCACACCAAACATCCCACCCAAGCCTTCCATTTACCATGGCTAATCCACTTAACCTGCACATCATTGGACTGAGAGTGGAAATCTACACACATACACACAGAGAACATGCAAACTCCATGCAGACAGTTACCCAAGGGTGGAATCAAACCCAGGTTCCTGACACTGTGAGGCAGCAGTGCTAACCGCCAAACCACCATGCCATCTGTAAGGTGAGGGCTATGAGGAGCTAACACAAGAGAAGAGTTGAGGGCAGGTCAGCTATGGTCTTGATGAGTGGCCAACTCCTGGTCCTATTGCTTCTATAACAGCTAGAAATATATAAAACTGGGTGTGGCTGTATTTGAAATAATGAAAGCAAACTCTAAGCATTGAATCCACTCATAACTCTTGATGGTAGGCAGAAAGGTGTCAGGGCTTCAAGGAAGTGGGCAATTTTGATTATAAATTTTGTGATAAGGCTGTTCGTGTTCTCCTGGTGGATATGGGTCAAACGAGCATGGAATCCTGAGTGTTAGACACAATAGAATGAGGCTAACAGTATTCAGAATGATATACCTGAAAGCAAGCTCAAAATGTTACCAAATCAGCCAAGGTAGGAGACCTGCCTTTCGTTTCCACTGCCGCACTGTGTGAAATGCATGTAACCCTTAAAATTGGCTCAGTTGATAGTACTTTCAATCGCTACGTTTCATAGCAGGATGCATTTTTAATTCTGGGCCTCAGCTAAGTCCAGTTGGTTCGCACCTAGTGAATATTGTTGAAATTCACCATGCAAGGATACACATCAGGTTTTCTCCATCACCTCCATTGTGGGACAAATTATGGTACCTCTATCAAGACCTAATTAATCTAGCATGAACTGAAGAGAAAAAGCTCCCTGTGCTGCACTGCTTAGCTACGCATTGTATTATTCCAATTTCATACAGATTTACAGTGAACTAAAGCTTTCAAATATAAGACTGCGTCAGACAGTTTTACTTCTGGAAATTGCAATTGATTTCTGTGCGCCATGCTGAGCTTTTATATACTCCAATGACACCCCTTATTGTTCAGCGTCAGTTCAACAGCAGTCAGGCCATTACAATGTCACGATGCAATGTTCAATTTTGACACTGTCATACTAATGTACAGCATCACTCATTAGGCATATTCTAAAAAGACCATGTCAAAGAAGAACACCTTACTAGATGGCAAAATAAATTTCTCAAAACTGTTTCGGTTGCACAAAGATTAGCTTCAGAACCCGAGACCCGTGTGATGTGTTGTATGCACTGCTGTTTGCAACATTTTGCTTTCACTTGGAGATTAGCGCTGGTTGAAAAAGAATCTGTCCATCATTGTGATTGCTTCACCCACTGAGCCAAGAATTTTTAAAAAATTCTATCAATACCACATGCATTGTTTGGAATTCTGACCTTGTCCAAAGCGGGATAATCATTCAGAGGCTGAAATACCAACTAGGGCACTGAGGCCTGATCCTCATCAGTGCTTAGCTGTCATCAGTTGGCAAGTTCCATCCAAGCCTAATGGGATAGAGCAACTGGAAGCACTGAACCACAAGTTAGAATCAAGGTGCATGTGAATAGACAAGACACTATTCAAGTCCGGAATTATTTTTAGTCATAAGCTTCTTCTTAGATGTCAAAGGATGTAAAATGCAGAATGTTTGGCACAGAAGTACTTAACAGTAGGCACTTCCAACCAATGATTTCAAGTCCTGTGTATAGTGGACAACTGGACTGGATTTATAGCACACGCGACAAGTTGTCTGGTGTTGCATAATTTTATTGCCACTGTGTTGTGTTTTCATAAAGTTTTTTTGTAAAACTACAAAAGTATTGCCTTAATAGTTATCTGCTAACAGGATTAGCAAAGAATGTCTGAATTAAAACTATCATGGGTTATCAGGAGAGTTGATGGCCTGGTGGTATTATTGCTGGACTGTTAATCCAAAGCCCCATGGAATGTTCCAGGGATCTGGGTTGAAATCCTGCCCTGGCAAATAGTAGAATTCAAATACAGTGTAAATCTGGAATTAAGAGTTTAATGATGACCATGAATCTATCATTGATTGTCAGGAAAAAATAAACATCTGGTTCACTCATGACCTTCAGGAAAGGATACTGTTGTCTTTACCTGAGTTACATGTGACACCAGACACACAACAATGTGGTTGATTCTTAACTACCTTGTGGGATGGACAATAAATGCTGTTTGTCAGCAATACTCTTATCCTGTTTAACCTTTTTAAACATGTGATTCGATTGGAAACATTCTCCTTAATGTCAGTGAAGATCATAACTATTGGAATACTGTAAGAAATGGTACTTCTCAGAATGTTAGAGAATTTGTAGGGAGTGGCCCAGAAAGATGATTTTTATTCTGTCTCTGGAAAAACTGTAAATGTTCCCTCAAAATGTAGAGGTCTCCTAGATCAGGATTCCCTGTTGGCATTCCTAATTTAACAGGATGATGTTTTAAATCCTTTTGTCTACATGAGTGTTTAGTAAAGGATAACAACTGCTTCCCATTATGAGGTAAACAGCAAGGTGACCTCAAACTAAAATGATGGATTGGGGAGGCGGGGGTGGGGCGGAGGTGACCAGCCTGATGTCTTCAGTGGCTGTCCTTTTTCCAGTGGCTAGTAGGTTTCGAACATGTGACTAATATGGCGTAAAGACAAAATGGTGCAGAAATCAAGCTTACTAATGGGTTCTTGTAGGCAGATGTTATGTACTTGCCGTACAGTTTTCTTTTTATCCAGAGGGTTAGGGCAGATGGAGAAGATAGAGAAAGATAAGGAAGAGTGCTTCCAAATACTTCCATCTACTGAGCAAAATGCTGCTGCCACAAGCTGCAGAGATTCACTTGCTCTGTACCAACCACCCATTTGTCCTGTGGGATCACTCAACTGTTCTTACCTGTCACGGTCCATAAGCTTCTCCTATCTCTGAACAGTTGTTTCTTAAGTAACTTCAGAAATTACCTTAAAATCAGTTCTGAATTATTAACCACTCAGTGTGGGTAATCAGTAAGTCCCTAAACCTAAAACATAGTGTGTTCAATTGAGGGAAATGGCAGAAGTTTGTGTATTGCAGGCCCTCTGAGCAATGTGCAGTTAACTGTTAGGCACAGGATAATGGCAGCGCTTAAGTAAAGCCATCATCAATATGAGTGTAATTTCCAAAGGGGTCATTAGCTAGGTAGGCAGTGACTAAGCATTGAGAAGACAAGTTAGGAAGCATTTTACAAAAGTTTAGAGATGGGCAGTCCTCTCTCACAGAAAACAGTCAGCCAATGTTAATTCATCATGTTAAATGTGTGATCAATTGTGGCGAACCCAAGTGATAAGGAGCAACGATCAGTGGATAGTTGGGACACACACAGCAACACTAACTAAATAGGAAAAAGCTGGTTGACCTTCACCTTGTCCATAAGGCACTCAACTCAGTGAATCTAGGATTGCATAGTGCAATGATGAGGCGGATATTTGAAACTTAGACACAGCTGTCTTCCTGTGATTGCTTCAAAGTTATGTATGAATTCCAAAGCAATTTACAGCTTGGCATCCCAGGATAGCATTGTTTGTATACTGGCTGTTGATCCCAGGTCTGGCTGTAGAGGAAGGATGCCATTTTGTCATGATTTTCTTACCGTGCTAATGCTACAACAGTGAGAATGTTAATTTATGGAGCACCTTTAAATAATAAAACATCACAAGCTGCTTCACAATTGTGTTCTCGGGTAAAAATTGACAAGGAGCCATTTACAGAAACATTAGAACAGGTGACCAAACGTTAAGTTAAAAAGGGTACGACATAAGGATGGAGTTAGAGAGTCAGAGGGATAAAGGAAGAAATTTTCACAGCTTTGGGCCCAGGCAGCTAGACTATCATTTATCAGGTAAATACTACTGTTGCCTAAACTCCACCAAAGTTATGGCAGCAATTTGCCCCTTTGTCTTCTGAAGACAATGAATCCATTCGTACAAGTTGCATAAAGCTAGCATTTTCTTGATTGTCTATGATGACTTCTTGTTTCAGTGCTTCAAATGCTGTGGCACAGAGAAATTTTACTCCATGCACTCACAGGTGGGAAACTGGTTGCAATTTTAACCAGCAGCAGTTACAGCTCTAGTCAAAGAACAGCTCATCCCTTAAACAGCCAAATGAGTCTTCCTCATGAGAAAAACAATGAAACAGGGAACCCTGGTCTCAGCATTGAGTTTAATTGGTGTCTCCCAAATGCGTTAGTAAGGACTGAGCATGTTTAATCCAAAGTTCAACATCACTACCAATAGTCCCAAGTGTTGGGCAGGCCAGCTATACAACATACTTCACAAATTCTATGGTGCAGACTCTCTGCACAAGACAGCAAATATGGTCCCTACATATCTTATTAGAATGCAAATATCATCCAAAAACATGTAATGCCAAGCAACAAAAAGATATTGTAAATATCAAAAGACCACTTAACACAGACTGTGAATAAACTAAAGAATGGCAACATTAAATAATGAACAAGGCTGCAGATCATAAGACCATAAGACATAGAAACAGAAGTAAGTCATTTAGCCCATTGAGTTTCCTCTGCCGTTCAATCAGATGATATTGAAGATAATTGAGGCTTATCTGATAACCCTCAATTGTACTTGCTTACTGCTCCCTATAACCCTTAAATCCCTTATTGACTAAAAATTTGTCTATCTTGGCCTTGAAACATGCTCAACATCCCAGCGTCATAGCTCTATGTGGTAATGAGTTCCACAGCTTCACCACCCTCTGAGAGAAGAAATTCCTCCTCCTCTCTGTCTTAGATGTGCAACCTCTAACAGGGGAGGTGACAGCCTGGTGGCATTATCGCTGAACTGTCTTTTTTAGATTAGATTCCCTACAGTGTAGAAACAGGCCATTGGGCCCAACAAGTCCACACCGATCCTCCGAAGAGTAGCCTTCCCAGACCCATTTTCTTACATTTACCCCAACCAATACACCTAACATTATGGGCAATTTAGCATGGCCAATTCACCTGACTGCACGTCTTTGGACTGTGGGAGGAAACCGGAGCATCCGGAGGAAACCCACGCAGACACGGGGAGAATGTGCAAACTCCACACCGACAGTCACCCATGGCAGGAATCCAACCCAGATCCCTGTCACTGTGAGGCAGCAGTGCTAACCACTGAGCCACCGTGCTGCCCTGTTAATCCATAGACCTACATAATGTTCTGTGGATCTGGGTTTGAATCCTACCACAGCAAACAGGAGAAGTTGAATCCAGTAAAAATCTGGAATTAATAATCTAGCAATGACCACAAGTCAATTGTTGGAAAAACCCATCTGGTTCACAAATGTCCTTTAGGGAAGGAAGATGCCATCCTTACCTGATCTGGCCTACATGTGACTCCAGAGCCACCGCAATGTGGTTGACTCCTAACTGCTCTCTGGACAATGAGGTATATGCAATAAATGGTGTTCCAGCCAGTGAGGCCCTCATTCCACAAATGAATTGCAAAGACTCTGAGATTATGTCCTCTGATCCTAAACTCTCCAAAAAGGGGAAACAACACCTCCATATCTACCCTGTAAAGTCCCCTAAGAATATTATATGTTTCAACGAGTTCAAGTCTTATTCTTCTAAAATCCAGTACAGTTACAGCCAATTTCCTTACACACTCAGTCTCTCCATACTCAGTATCATCCCAGTGAACCCTCGCTGAACTGTGTCCAGTGTTGATATGTCTTTCCACAGATCAGAGAACCCCAGCTGTTCACAGGATTCCAGCTGCGTCTTGTGCCTTGTACTGTTTATCAAAGTGTCTTTACTTTCGTACTCCATGCCCCTTGAAGTGAAGGCCAACACTCCTTTGGCCTGCCCTGTTACTTGCTGAACTGAAATGCTAGCATTTTGCACTTCATAAGTGAAGACTCACAAATCCCTCTGCTCTGAAGAGTTTTACAGCTTTTCTCCATTTAAGCGCTATTCCACTCTACATTCTACCTACCACAGTGTATACTTTCTGCCCAACAAAAGGTTGTTGGTTATTTCGGTAGGCTGGACAGCTGGCCTGTAATTTAGAGTGACACCAATAGCAAAGGTTCAAATCCTACAGCAGCTGAGCTCACCATGAAAGCTCCACCTTCTCTATCTCACTTGAGGCATGGCGACCCTCAAGTTAGACCACTACCAATCATCGCTGTCTCGCTAATGAGATAGCAGCCCTCTGGGATTACAGTTACTTTAACTAATGCACATCTTTTCACATGACCATTAATTTTGCTTCAAGTTATTGTTTCTGATAGTTTCCCCACCACAAAGTAAGACAGGAAACTGGTACATTATCAATCACTATCTTCTCTGGCTGTTAACATGATCTCTCTGGCCATAATGCATCTTGTCTATTATCCAGCTCAATGAGATTGCTCTTGTCTTGGCCATGTTTAAGGTGACTTCTACCTTTCCGATCATGACTATTCATAACTTACCTTCTCAACACCATAGCTTTCACGGGAAACCACCAAGGTGCTATTCATGGTCCGAAAGGGAAACTTGAATGATCGGTAATAGTGTTGAGAGTGTGGAGCACCACACTCTCGACTCTAATCTCCAGCATCTGCAGTACTCACTTTTTCCGTATAAGCAATAGTGGTTGCTGAAAGGGGAAAAAAATTATAAACAGTGTAGCTGGTTGTGGAAGTTGTATATTGGATGGGGGTTGGCTAACTAATAAAACACAGAAAGTTGGGATAAAGGGAGCATTTTCAGGTTGGCAACCATCAACCTTATGTGTCACAGGGATCAGATGGTACTGCAGCTAGGACAGGAGAACGTGTAATGATATAATTGGTTATGTAATCACATGGATCAATCTTAGTAGTATTGGATAATATAGTCATTGAACTAACTTGGAATGTAAACTATGCAAAATGTTTGGGTTGAGATGGGTGAGTAAAGTGTTACATCTTGATTGGAGATTATTGTTTCTTAGAATAATTGATTGGAAGCTTGTTACCTGTAAAAATGTTATAAAACCTTTGCTTTGGCAGCTCTTTTGGATATGTACATCTACCTTGCATGCATGAATGAACACTTAAACAAAGAAACCTGAGTCTTGCCTGATCTAAAAGGAAATAGAGTACCCATTCTTTCAATCCCCTCATTGTTGTCGGCCTGGAGTCACATGTCAGTCACACAAGGTAAAAACAGCACATTTTCATCCCTGCAGGACATTAATAAACCAGATGGGCTTTCGAAACAATGGTTAGATAGTCACAATTTGGCTAATTTTACTATGAGTTCAAATTTCACTGTTACCCATTTTGGGATTTGAAACCCTATATCAAGGAGTTTAACCTGGTGTTCTGGATTATAATGCCTGAGGCATTACAACTAAGCCACCACCTCCCCCACAGTGGACAATTAGCAAAACAAAAATGACACCAAGCCACATGAAGAGATATTAGGTCAGGAGACCAAAAGCTTGGTCTTGAAGCTTGGTTTGGGGGTGTGATCCTATTGCAGAGTGTGTCGATGAGGAGGGAGAAATATGGGAGAGATGTAGGAACTAAACATGGCCCAAGAGACAGGTAAAGAGGTCAGTCTTGAGGAAGAAAACAATTGAACTCGGCTGTGGGATGCCAGGATTGAATGCAAAATGGGATCAATCATGCAATAAGTGGGTTAGGTTGAAATTTTTCCTAAACAAATATTGCACATAGCAAATGGTTGTCCCAACATGGCTGGCATTTTAGAAGTTGTCAATTTTCAATAATGACATTAAAGTGCTAAAAGGAAACTAATGAGTAGTGTTGCAAGAGGCAAGCTTTACGTTTTTGTGTCACAAGATTTAGCGATTGGTTAAAATCCTTATTGTACTAATTGTAATGAGATCAGCCAGGTGGACATTATAAATCTCAGTTCCCTGATTGGGGCTGTTAATCCAGTCCAAACAGGGAGCCCTGGTTGTCAGACAGAAACAGGGGTGTCAGAGGTCCTGTTCACTCTGAGAGTAGGCTCTGAGGGAGCTGCAACTTGCCACATGTAAATAAAGGGTGACTTGCTGATAGGATGTCAGCTTCTGTGGTGTTATTTCGACTATGAAGACAGATTTTTTTGACCTGCTTGATTTTGTTTTGTTGCATACATTCTAATATATTGATGATTTCATGTTTCAGCTTCAAAGAAATTCATAATGGACAAACTAAAAGCATTGGAACAATGGTGCTACAAGCACATGCTTTCAGTGAGCTAATGCCGCATGAATATAGCAGGAAGAGTTTTTACACTTACTCACACAGACTGTAATATGATTGACTTCTGTTTAAGGCATACGTTGGTACATACCAGTTACTGCAGGGTCAATAACATCGGGAAGATCCTGTTGATGCCCTCATTGTCATCTTCACATCTTCCACTTCTTGTCAAATTAACACTAAATTACTTGTTGTGCCTCATTTATTTTCCACCACAAAACTATCATCAGCCACAGTGTGAAATATCAGTTATCTGATCTTCGAGCTGCAGCTCTACAATATTATATTCATGTCTTATGGGTATATAGGAAATACTCTAGTTTCGAAATTTAATCATGCTGCGCTTGTGTATCAGATGCAAAACGATTGCCCGTGGGTGCAAAACTGAGGGCAATAAGCACACACTCTTCTGTTCTGTATCATAAATGTGCTGCCCAGGATTTGAATTAAATGTTATGCTACATATTCAGAACAGGAGGCCCCTCTTTTAAGGTCTCCTCATATTCTCTTATTTGCCTCAGCAGTGCCTTGCTCCTCTGATGAGACTGCTGTCCTACCAGTGCATCCAGACCTCCAACTGTGTGTATGGCCTCGGAAACCTGACTGACAGCTTTACAGTGACACATGGAAGTGGTCCCTTTGTTGGCCACCTCCCTTGTTGGCACATTCCTGACATGTGTGGAGGTTAGGATCCGGGAGTGGTGTTGAACTGCACTTATAAGCAACGTCAATCGGATTTCATTCATTCATTCACTCTCTCTCTCTCTCTCGAACAACCCTAGCATTTTCTGAAAAATCTCTAGCATTTTCTATTGACTTCTTTTCACATCTTGTGACTCTCATGGTCACCTTAGCCCTAAAACTAGCATTACGGGTTCATTCCTGTCTGCAGCGAAAGCTCCCTGTTTGTTGTTCATTGCTGTTTTGGAGAGATGGGAGAGGATCTCTCCACCAGAGTGAGCAGAAATCTTACTTTCCCTCTGGATAGAGTAATGTAGAATGAGAGAACACAATGCAAACTCCCAGAAGGCCCACAGACTACAGGCCCTGTGTAGTTTCCATGAACAAACTCAACATCCCTCTCAATGGAAAAGGATCTCCTTCCTTGACTATGTGGATTATTTTGCTGTCACTGGCAATGTATGACCTGACTTTGTGCTCAGTTTTCTCACAGAAATGAATCATTCAGTCTGTGCAGGTCCTCTGTTGCTTCCTTACTCAAACCAGGACAGAGATTTGTGGAGCAATAAATAGGTTACAAGGGATATTTCCTCCAGATGTGATCCAAGCTCCTGCCAGAGCCCCGAGCAAAGAGGCGCAGCTGGCCTACATTGAATCACAGAGTCGTACAGCACGGAAACAGACCCTTCAGTCCAACTCATCCATGCCAACCAGACATCCCAAACTGTTCTAGTCCCATTTGCCAGCACATGGCCCATAGCCCTCCAAACTCTTCCTATTCATTTACCAATTCAGATGCCTTTTAAATGTTGCATCTGTACCCATCGCCATCGTTTCCTTTGACAGCTCATTCCAAACATGCACCACCCTCTGTGTGGAAATGTTGCCCCTTATACTGTTTCCCCTCTCACCTTCAACCTATGCCCTCTAGTGACTGTCTCACCCTAGGAAAAAGATCTTGGCTATTCAATATATCAATGCTCCTTTTGACCTTACTAACCTCCATACACCTCAGCCTCCAATGATCTCGGGGGAAAAAAGAATCAGCCTATTCAACCACTCGCTTTAACTCAAAAATTACGTATCACATCAGTCTATGATATGTTTGAAGGGACAGCCAGATGGTGGCAGAGAAATCACTTGCTTTCGAGTTAGGGATGATGATGAGTTATGTTGACCCCATGAACATTACTCCGCACACCATTAGTGCATTCACAATGCTTGTGAGGCCTAGCCTGCTGACAGTTGTCATAGAGTCATAGAGATGTCCAGCATGGAAACAGACCCTTCAGTCTAACCCGTCCATACCGACCAGGTACCCTAACCCAATCTAGTCCCACCTGCCAGCACCCGGCCCATATCCCTCCAAACCCTTCCTATTCATATACCCATCCAAATGCCTCTTAAATGTTGCAATTGTATTAGCCTCCACCATATCCTCTGGTAGCTCATTCCTTACACGTACCACCCTTTGTGTGAAAAAGTTGCCCCTTAGGTCTCTTTTATATCTTTCTCCTCTCACCCTAAACCTATGCCCTCTAGTTCTGGACTCCCCAACCCCAGGGAAAAGACTTTGCCTATTTATCTTATCCATGCCCTCATAATTTTGTCAACCTCTATAAGTCACCCGTCAGCCTCCGATGCTCCAGGGAAAACAGCCCCAGCCTGTTCAGCCTCTCCCTATAGCTCAGATTCTCCAACCCTGGCAACATCCTTGTAAATCTTTTCTGAACCCTTTCAAGTTTTACAATATCTTTCCGATAGGAAGGAGACCAGAATTGCACACAATATTCCAACATTGGCCTAACTAATGTCCTGTACAGCCGCAACATGACCTCCCAACTCCTGTAGTCAATACTTTGACCAATAAAGGAAAGCATACCAAACATCTTCTTCACTATCCTGTCTACCTGTGACCCCACTTTCAAGGAGCTATGAACCTGCACTCCAAGGTCTCTTTGTTCAGCAACACTCCCTAGGACCTTACCATTAAGTGTATAAGTCCTGCTAACATTTGCTTTCCCAAAACGCAGCACCTCGCACTTATCCGAATTAAACTCCATCTGGCACTTCTCAGCCCATTGGCCCATCTGGTTCAGATCCTGTTGTAATTTGAGGTAACCCTCTTTGCTCTCCACTACACCTCCAATTTTGGTGTCATCTGTAAACTTACTAACTGTACCTTTTATGCTCGTATCCAAATCATTTATGTAAATGACAAAACGTAGAGGGCCCAGCACCGATCCTTGTGGCACTCCACTGGTCACAGGGCTCCAGTCTGAAAAACAACCCTCCACCACCACCATCTGTCTTCTACCTTTGTGCCAGTTCTGTATCCAAATGGCTAGTTCTCCCTGTATTCCATGAGATCTGACCTTGCTTATCAGTCTCCCATGGGGAACCTTGTCAAACGCCTTACTGAAGTCCATATAGATCACATCTACTGCTCTGCCCTCATCAATCTTCTTTGTTACTTCTTCAAAAAACTCAATCAAGTTTGTCAGACATGATTTCCCAAGCACAAAGCTTTCAGGTAAGTAATTATGTGGTGCTCACTGGATTACTTCACTGTAATAAAGCAGCAATCCACACCAACACCTGGGCTGAAGGATGCGGAGGAGGAAGTTCAGTACAGAGAGGGGGATGAGCAGGAGCAGCTTCAACATCCACGAACTGCCAGTGCTCTTATGGAGCAAGATTGTTTTACCTGAATCATAGTTTTCATCCTCAGTTACTCGTCCACAATCTGGAGAGCAACCATCATCCAAAGCATTCTGTTAGAACAAGTCTTGCTTTCACCAACTTCAACTGGACCCAAAACAAATTCGTTATTCAGACAAGACATCTTACGATTGACGTTTTGCAGCAGACGAATTCAGAATGAATGTATGTCTTGTGCGTTTATTTCACCTCATGCTCCAGGTAGCCATGTTGAACAACCTTGGGCAACTTGAGGCTTTGAGGACCCCTTTGTAACCAGCATAATCCTGACATGGGCTTACAATCTGGCAACGAGTCATGGACGTAGATGCTACTCGGTGAAGGAACTGGGATCCTATTATCCTAAGGAAGCCAGCAAAGAGCTCCAAAAGAGATACCTTCACTGACGTAGGACCTTGCACCTCAGTGCTGCTCTCAGGTTGCCTGAGAACAGAGCGCAAGATTGAATGCCATTATCAATACTGGCCTCCAGAAACCAGGTTGACATCGCTGTGAGCTGTCACAGAAGCCAACAGTGATACAATTAGGGTTGATCACACAGCCTTGTTCACGGACTTAACACACAATTCAATTTCAACAGCATCATCATGGCCTGTATGAGACGGAGACTTGGGTTCCTCTACACTCTGATACTGAATACTGCTCAGTTCCCATTGTACTTCATGTTTTATGTCTTCATTCATAGTATGACACCTTGATGATACTATCTGAATCCCTGACTGCAGGAATCGATTGTGGCAGTGCCCTCTGGTGAGTTGGCACATGTGATGTTCTGGCCTCTCTTCTTTGTGCCCAGTGGCTCGTCAATCAGATCCTTCTCCAATTTACTAAATTCCTTATAGTTCTGCTCTCTGGTTCTAGTCAGGGTCAAGTTAATTGAAACTAAAGGGGAGGTGATGGCCTATCACTGGGCTGTTCATTCAGAGACCCAGGTAATGTTCTGGGGACCCAGGTTCAATTCCTGCCATGGTAGATGGTGGAGTTTGAATTATATGAAAATTTGGAATTAAGAGTCTTATGATGACCATTTGTTAATTATCATTAAAAGCCCATTTGGTTCACTAATGTCCTTTAGGGAAGGAAACTGTCATCCCTACCTGGTCTGGCCTACATCTGACTCCAAACTCATAGCATTGTGGTTGATCCTTGAATGCCCTCTGGGCAATTAGAGATGAGACATAAATGTCATTTCCAGAACAGGAAATGAAATCACCTCAGGAAATGATGTCACCACCAGAAATGACATCACCAGCCCAAGGACACCTAAACACATAAATAGAAATTCGACAAGTTTCCTTTTGGTCTACATTGCATGATGAAAGAAACACCGTCAGTGCTTTAAACACTAAAAAGCATATTTCAGCAGCCAGCAGTATTAAATTAAATATGCATTGGAGGGTTGCAGTAAGTGCTGGAGCCAATTCCTTTTAAATCTTCCATGAAAACCCGATTCTCAGTTTATCAAGTTAACGTAATTTTTTGGAGATTTTTCAGCAGTGACACACAGCAACATATAATCCTTTAATACCCAGCTTTGAACAGGAGTAGTGACAGTTTTGATGTCCTGTGATTACAGTTTCATTCTGACGAACCTCTGATAGCCACTCCTGTCACCCGCCAACAGAACAGTGGTCGCGCTCTCCACTTCTCCATATCCCCACAGCATGTTTATCAGGGTTTTAGTCCAGATACAACACTAATCCTTTTCTCTTGGATGACGGTGGTCACAAAAGGGTGAGAGAATTAGACCATATAAATTATTCACTAAAACTGCCACTGCTTATACGCCACGTCAACTCTTGCTTTTCCCATGACTCAGTTCAAATCATTGCTAAAGTACAAGATATGGAAATATTGTGTAGATTGGTGGCGAAAAGCCTGAATTATTTAAAGAAGGTGTAACTTCTTACTTAAAGGTCAAGAGCAGGATTCACACACAGTTCCATACTCTTTTGTGCAGGTTTGTGTGTAAAATGTATGTAGGTGTAATTCATTTCCTCTTTGTTTGTGGTTTTAACAGCCCATGAAGATAAACAGTGCAGCTATTCTTGGTCAGAATTATGTCCCACTGCACCTGAGACTGCCGATCCAGATTTTTATTTCTCACCCTATGTTGTGAAGCGATGAAGATTAGAGAAAGAGCAAAATCATTATTCTGGAAGTGCAAACGACTTTGGCTTTGGCCATGGCAAAATATACAAAACAATTGTTCTGAGAATGACCAATTGCCACTAAAGCACTTTAATATTAAAACCCTTGAGGCCCCAGAAAACACTTGTTAATCCAAAGAGTAAGAGATTTGGAGGGGTGTCTCCAAGCATAGATGAAGACATAGATCTTGAAGAGGTATTTAATACAGACTGGGATGGCAGGATAACGTACAGGAATATTCCAAAAAGTAGGACACTGGTGGTAAAAGGCTCTGAAACCGTTGGTGGACTGAGATGGAGCTGGGCCAAGACAGAGTGTTCATAGTGTAGGAGGTATATGACTGAAAACAAGTTTATTAAGCTTCTCCACCATAAAAGCAATTAAGTCAAAACAAAGAAATACTCGAAAATATTAAATGGCCAACAAGTCCTCCGGGTGCTCCGGTTTCCTCCCACAGTCCAAAGATGTGCAGGCCAGGTGAATTGGCCGTAGTGTTAGGTAAATTGCCTGTAGTGTTAGGTAAGGGGTAAATGTAGGGGTGTGGGTGGGTTGCGCTTCGGTGGGTCGGTGTGGACTTGTTGGGCCGGAGGGCCTGTTTCCAAACTGTAAGTAATCTAATCTAATTACAGAAGGCCAGCAAGAGATAAGACTGAAGCTGGAATTTATCATGAATCCCTGACCTTGAGTAGAACCTTACATTTTGTTTTACTTAAGTGTGAATTGTATCAAACGGTTTGGAGGGTTTCAGTTGGCAGGCCTTGCAAATGCATCAAAACATCTGAGCGAGCTTTCCTCATTAACTACCTACACCAACCTTATCACCGATTTTAGCCTCATCTTATCACATGCCATTCTCTTAACAACACATCACTGAGCAATAGCTGCTGAAAGACCAACATCCCATCCACCTGTGCCACATTTAAAAGGCCATTGTGCTCCCAGACAAGTATTGGCAACCCGCCGATGCCTCTCACCGGCTACATCGTGATGCAACTGCTTATGGCACAAAACCAGTACGGCTGACAGTCCCACACCCCCACATGCAATATCATTCTCTCATTGGTTTTCTCTCACCACCAGACCGACTACTGTTTGCTGCATTCCAACTAAATATCCTCCCCAGTCTGTCCCCAGTGCCCAGTGTTCACCTGAGTCTTGTTATTGTCCACTAAGGGAGCAGCATGTATAGACAAGTAATGGCCAATCCAGAACATAAGCTATGACAGTCTCCTGCCCTCAACTTCCATCTACCAGAGCCAGGTGCCACACATGTCCTGCCAGACGTGTACAGCATGATGCAGCTGAGAACTGTCAGGCACAAGGAGAGCTTCCTCCTCCACAACGTCTTTGTCTAACTCCTTGGAAGGCAGCTTCTGTTTCCCTGGCTCTTTATCTCATCAGAGCAGAAAAACGTGTTGCTGGAAAAGCGCAGCAGGTCAGGCAGCATCCAAGGAACAGGAGAATCGACGCTTCGGGCACAAGCCCTTCCTCAGGAAAGCCGTTCCTGAGGAAGGGCTTGTGCCCGAAATGTCGATTCTCCTGCTCCTTGGATGCTGCCTGACCTGCTGCGCTTTTCCAGCAACACATTTTTCGGCTCTGATCTCCGGCATCTGCAGTCCTCACTTTCTCCTTATCTCATCACCCCATTGCCTGCTCCAAATGTGCAAAATACAGCATGCTAGGAAGGTGCAGCACACTCTGCCTGGACTGTACAGGAACACAACCACCACCCTCCCCCCGCCCCACGGGTACCTCCTCCCTGTACCCCTCCCAACCCCAGACCGCTTCAAGCAGCAAAACTGCATCCTGATCAGCCTCATTGCCTGCTCCACCATGAGTTGGTTGAAGCATAGGCACCAACTTGACAAATGCGCCACACCAACTGAGTGACAAATTAAGATGTTGTATTTTGGTAAGAAAAATCAGGGCAGAACTTAAACACTTAATGATAAAGTCCAGGGAGCGTGCCAAATGAAAAGACTTGGAGTGCAGACTCATAGTTCCTTAGAGTCACAGGTAGACAGGATAGTAAAGAAGGCAATTTTACACTTGCCTTCACTGTTCAATGCATTGAATACAGGAGTTGGGAGGTCATGTTGCGGCTGTGCAGAAAGGTGGTTAGGCCACTATTGGAATACTGTGTGCAACTTTGGTCTCTTTCCTATTGGAAGGATGTTGTGAAACTTGAAAGAGTTCAGAAAAGATTTCCAAGGATGTGGCTGAGTTTGGAGGATTTGAACTATAGGAAGAGGCTGAAAATGCTGAGGCTGTTTTCCCTGGAGCATTGGAAGCTGAGAGGTGACTTTACACAGGTTTATAAAATCCTGAATGGCATTGATAGGGTAAATAAACAAGGTCTTTTCCCGGTAGGGGAGTCCAAAGCTAGAGGGCATAGGTTTAAGATGACAGAGGGAAGAGATAAAAAGGACTCAAAGGGCAACTTTTTCATGTAGAGGGTGGGGTGTGTATAGAATGAGCTGCCAGAGGCAGTGGTGGAGGCTGGTACAATTACAATATTTAAAAGGCATCTGAATGGGTATATGAATAGGAAGGTTTTAGAGGGATATGGTCCAAATGGTGGCAAATGGAATTAGATTAATTTAGGATATCTGGTCAGCATTGACAACTTGGACCGAAGGGTCTGGTTCCATGCTGTACATCTCCATAACTCTATGACATTACATCAAGAAGGGACTGTCTGTTCTGCTTTGGCCCTCTCCCCATCTCTGACCCATATCAGTCATTCATCTTCTCATTGTATTCAGTCAAGCCCATCATTATACCTATGTGAAATGTAATGATATTCCCTTCGTCCCAGATCACCCTTGGAAGCTTCACAAATGATTGGACAATTTGAGCCATCATTTGGCTCTTTTTAAGCCATTATTGCTACCTTGTGCATCGCTGAGATGACAATGTTAGATTTGCAAACATCAATGGTATGGGGCAAATCATTTTTGAGCAGAATTGAGACCTAAGTTTGTTCACTCTGCATGTGTGGCAAACGGATGAAGAAATGATTGGAACGTGGGGTTTGCAAACACTTGATTCATGTTTTTGCCACTTCAATGTCCTAGTATCCAGCAAACATGGGTCCCACTTATACCCATTGAACTGTTTGGTACTGCACTGACTCTGGGCAATGTCTCATTTTTCAGCTGCATTTTGCATCCAGAGAACAGCATGTGATGACAGGGAATGTAACTCATGGTGGATACTGTCAGCCCTGGACTCCACCTGCTGGCCAGATACCAGGTTGTCAGGACTGGACAAAAGAGAGACGTATACAGGTACAAATGGAACAAAACAATGGAGGCCTGAGAGGAGCATGAAAAATGTTGAGGGGATTTCAAGACAGGAATTGGGAGAGCAAAAAGGGAGCATAAGAAAACTTTAGTGAGCAAGATTGTGGAGAATCTCATGGTATTCTGCAACTATATCAAAGGGAAGAGAATTTCTGTGGAAAGAGTACGCCTATTAGGGACCAAGGGAAAATCTGTGTCGGAAGTTGGAGGACATTGGTAGAGTGTTAAATGAATATTTCATATGTGTCTTTACTCAAGAAAAGGAGGATGTAAGTACAAGAATTTAAAAAGATGGACTGTGAAGTTCTTGAGCAGGTGGATATAAGAATGAGGAAGTATTGGAAGTTTTGGAGGATTTAAAAGTGGACAAAACACCAGATGGGATGTATCCCTGGCTGCTGTGTGGGACAAAGGATGAATTACAGATCCTGCCACAGGGGAGGCACCAGAGGACTGAAGTATAGCTAATCTAGTTGCCCTTCACATGAAAAGCAATAGAGATAATACAGTGAACATTAGACTTAGTGAGTCTAAGATCAGTGGGAAGGAAACTATTGGAGAAAATAATGAAGGAGAAAATTCATCTCAGAAAGAGAGGGAAGATTTGATCAGGGCTAGTTAGTACGGCTCCGTCAGAGGAAGGTCATGCCTAATTAATCTGATGGAATTTTTCCAGGAGATAGCCAAGTGTTTGGAGGTGGATAGGGCAGCTGATGCAGTGTATATAGATTTCAGCATGACCTTTGTTAAGGTTCCCGTGGGAGACTGATAAAGAAGGTAAAAGTTCATGGGATCAAGGCAAATTGAGTCCAAAATTGGCTTAGTGACAGGGGACAGAAGATGGTGGGAGAAGCTTTTTGTGTGACTGGAGGCTGGTCTGCAGTGCAGTATCTCAGGGATTAGTGTTAGGTCCCTTATTGTTTGTGATACTTGTAAATGATGTAGATACAAATAGGGCACAGTGCAATGGGTAAGTTTGCAGACGACACAAAGATTGGCCGGGTGGTTGACTGTGAGGAGGAAGGTGATAGGTCACGGAGGATACACAAACAGATTAGTCAGATGGACAGGTCTGTGGCAGGTGGATTTCAGATGATGCACTTTAGAAGAAGGAACAAGACAAGGGAGGACTCAATGAATGGCAAGATTAGAAAGCTCAGAGGAACCAAAGGATCTTCGGATGCTTGTTCACAGATCTCTAAAGATGGCAGAACAGGCTAATAGGGTAGTTAGGAAGGCATATGGGACACTTGTGTTTATCAGGTATGGTACAGATTATAAGAGCTGGGAGGTCATGCTGGAGTTGTACAGAACTTTGGGTAGACCACAGTTAGAACACTGCGAATAGTCCTAGTCACCACACTATAGGAAGGATGTGATTGCACCAGAGGGAATGCAAAGGAGATTCTCCAGGACGTTGCTTTGGAGGGAGCATTTTAGTTATGACCAGAAGATGGATAAGCTTAGGGTTTTTTTGGCACAGAAAAGGAAGTCCTGATAGAAGTGTTTAAGATTATAAGAGGCATGGTCTGGGTGAACAGAAAGATGTTCCCATCGTCAAAGGGTCAATAACAAGAGAGCATAAACTTAGATGGGGTTTGAGGACAGATTTTTTCCATCCAGAAAATGATTGGAATCTGGAATACACTGCCTGGGAAGGTCGTTGAGGTGGGAAACCTGTCAACCTTTAAACAGCGTTTGCTTGAGCATAGAGTCTTGGAGTCATACAGCACTGAAACAGACTTTTCGGTTCAACCAGTCCATGCTGAACATAATCCTAAACTAAACTCGTCCCACTTACCTGCTCCTGGCCAATATCCATCCAAACTTTTCTTATTCATGTATCCATGCAGATGCCTGTTAAAAGTTGTAATTGTACCTGCATCCACCACTTCCTCAGTTAGTTCATTCCACACAGGAACCACCTGCTGTGTAAAACATTTGCCTCATGTCTTTTATAAGTCACCTTAAAAAATGTCACTTTAAAAATGTGCCCCTAGTTTTGAAATCCCCTATCCTAGGGAAGAGACAGCTAACATTAACTCTATCTCTACCTCTCATTATTTTATGAACTTCTATCAGACAGCCTTTCAACTACCTATGCTGCAGGGAAAAAAGTCCAAGCCCGTCCAGTTATAACTCATACCTTCAATACCTGGCACCATCCTGGTAAATCTCTTCTGAAACCTCTCCAGCTGGATAATTTCCTTCCTGTAACTGAGCAGCCAGAACTGGACACAGTTTTCCAGAACATGCCTCGCCAGTGTCCTGTACAACCTCACCATGACTTCCCAACTCTTACATTCAACAGACTGAGCAATAAAGGCAAGCATGCTAAATGTCTCTTTGACGTCTGTATGTGACACAAACTTCAAAGAATTATGTACTTGCACCCCTAGGTCCCTCTGTTCTACAACACCACCCAGCACCCTACCATTAATTGTATTAGCCCTACTCTTGTTTGTTTTACCAAAATGCGAGACTTCATTTTTATCCAGATTGAACTCCATCTGCCATTTTTCAGCCCATTGACACATTTGATTAGGATCCCTTTGTAATCTTAAAAAAACTTCTTCACTGTCGACTATGGCACGAAGTTGGTGTCGGCCACAAACTTACTAACCATGCTTTCTATATTCTCATCCAAATCATGTGCATAAAAGACAAACAAAAGAGGGCCCAGAGCCTGAACCCTGTGGAACACCGCTGGTCGCAGGCGTCGTCTGAATAGTAACCCTCCACTATTATTGTCTGTCTCCTGCCATTAAGCGACTTATGCATCTGATTGGCATGCAAGTGTCAACCTAGCTCTCAATACCAGCAAAACCAAGTAGGACATTACTCATGCCCCTTCCATACATTAACAGCACAGAAGTGGAATTAGTGGAGACTGTCAAGCTCCTGGGAGTGGTTATCCACAACAAGCTTTCTTCATGTGGACGCACTGGTTGCAAAGGCCCATTAGCGCCTCTTCTTCCTCAGGCAGCTGAGGAAATTTGGCATGACGGCAAATACTCTTGCCAACTTTTATAGGTGTGCCATCGAGAGCATTCTATCTGGATGTATCACTACTATGTATGGCAACAGTACCATTCAACATCCGAGACAGTTACAGAGAGTGGTGAACTCAGCCCGAACGATCACAAAGGCCAACCTCACATCTATAGAATCCATCTACCAGTCCCGCTGTCAAGCAAAGGCTGCCAGCAGTCTCAAAGATCCATCCCACACCAGCAATGTATTTCTACAATCTCTACCATCGGGGAGAAGGTACAGAAGCATAAACAATTGCACCAGCCAGTTTTGAAACAGTTTCTACCCTACTGTTGTTAGAATACTGAATGGACTCACAGACTCCTAATATTTGCCTGTACCTGTGTTTTTGTTTTTGCCACTGTTTACCTATTATTTACTTATCTATACTACTTAACTCTATGATCTGCCTGTATTACTCGCAAGACAAAGCTTTTCGCTGCGCCTCGGTACACGTGACAACAAATTCAATTCAATTCAATTCATAAACATTCAAGGCTATTGGCCTAGAGCAGGAAAATGGGACCAGGGCAGGTCATCTTTCATTTTTGGTGGTACAGACTCCATGGGCTGAAAAGCTTTTTCTGTGCTGTCTGATTCTATGATTCCGAATCCCACCCCAGATCCTCTGTCCCTTTTCACCTTGCTCCACCCTGTCAGCCCATTTCCACTCATTCGCCCATGTAGAGACCCACCACATGGAACCTTTCCAACTGCCCTCACTGCCCTTCTATCCTTGATACCACCCTAGTCCTGTATGCTCCACCTGGGGAGGCCACGGTAATAGTCACTGCTAAGACACTCCTCACCACAGGTTACAATGGATGTGATGCTATTGTGCTGACATCCCTCCTCCCCAATACACCTTGTTCCCACCTCTATACATGCCTCTGCTTCTGTCCCCAGCCTTGACAGTCCCACTCTGTTAGGCAGTGACTTCCCTGCTACCCCGACAATGACCCTCCATGTACCCTCTTCAACAATGACCAGGCCACCCCCTCTGGACATTTGTTACCTCAGATCTCAGACTGATTTTGATGAGCAGCTCCTAGACCCCTGAACACAGTGTTTGTAGCTCTCTGATAGACAGTATATAATTGCCCAGACTTCTAGTGATGGTCAGAAGGGACTGGCTATTGCCTTTCCCTGACTGTGAGCAGATCATTGTCAAGGCCCCAGACTGTGTGCTGATTGTGCCCATGGCTCCTGGTACCAGCATTCCCTGAGGATATTGCCTCTCCCCACCTTGACTGGCCTGCAGAGTAACCTCCACATACCTTCTAACCCGTGATTGAGTGACCATTCAGTGTGGCACATGCTGTCTGTGTTAGATTGACATCTTGGTGTGTTGTACACAAGATGCCTCCCTGAGCCCAGACAGATCCCGACTAACAAGCACTCTCTCTGTGGGTCTGCACAAAAGAACACACCAATACAGCAAGATAGATAACCTTTAGCTTTGGCTGAATTGACAGGTTTTGCACAGCAAGGACGAGTCAAGGTGTAGAGGTAGGCGAGCATGCAGGTAGGTGAGAAGGTTGAAAGCCAGATGACCTGAGATGCAGCCTGGTTCATTCTGTGAGCTGTGTACCTGTGCCTGTTGCATTGTGTCCTTGCAGCAGCTCCCAATGCTGAATGATCGTGCACCTTGCAATTGCTAGGGAAGGTAGGAGCTGAATGTTAATGAGGTGAGTTTTGGTGTTAGTAAAACATTTAACAAGCTATAATTCCCCTAGCAGCTTGCTACTGTCTAATGAGAGACTTGCACCACCTCTTGACACATACATGAATACATACATCCAGTGACATTAAGATGGACCTCACTGGACTCCACATGTGAACAATGCCACAGACTTATCTTCGCCCACATCATTCAGGCTTCTATAAAATTAAACCCTGGAGTTCATTATTAATTTGTTTTTTTAAACAGCATAACTGGTGAAGAAGACTGAACAATTTTAATCACAAATTGCATCTGGTGCAATTTCCACAATCTCGAATTCTAATTTTCAGAACATTGCACAAGACGCACCCACATATCTGGCCCTATCTCCAGGGAGATTTGATCACCATAGCAACTTCCCACTAATTAAACTCCATTTCAGACCTTCCAGGTGACTCTGAAATTAAAGTGGTTCTGGAAGCAGGACATCAATAGGTATGTTTAAAAGGTTTTGAATTTATCACTTTTCTAATTACTAAGAAACAGACAGTGCATCCAGTCTAACTGAAATGCACCTATGGGGGCGGTGAATTGACTCTGATTAAAATTGCCTTTTTTTTAGGTAAACCCATTCGTGGTTGCTTTAATCAAACTGCATCAACTTGTTACTTTTAAATATATTAAACAGTATTTTTAAGGCAAATTTGCTTTTTTTAAAAATGAAATCATTAGTTTCTGATGTTGCCTCGAGATGAGGAAAAATTACTTTTCTCAAAGGGACATGAACCTATGAAATTCATTACCAGAGAGTGCGATGGATGCCGGGACATTGAGTAAATTTAAGGAGGAATAGACAGATTTTTAATTAGGAACAGGTTGAAGGATTATGAGGAGCGGCAGGAAAGTAGAGTTGAGACCAGCAATGATTATATTGAATGTCAGAGCAAGCTTGAGGGACTGAACTGCATACTTCTGCTTCCAGTTCGTATGACCTTATTGTGCTGATTTAATGGTGAATTTGTATTCATTGATACGCTTATGGGTCTGAGTGAAAACCTGGGAGGAAGTAAAACATTTTTCAAAAAGGGTCAAATTCACTTCGACTATGACCCAAATAGAAATTCAATTACCCAGTGTTTACTTTTCGATTCGATTTAGACATCTGCATCAAAGCCCGTTGCTAACATTGATTCATGTTGTGAAAAAGAATTGCAAGATGGAGGTGAACAATTTCAGAAAAAGTCTGAGCGACAGTCAGAGCATTTTTGTGACGCCCTGTTGGAGAATAAACCCTCACCTCATGACTGGGCATGTAGCGGGCTGATAGAGACTGACTACAATTTTATTTTCACACATCGGGTTTTTTCTTTCAAAATGTTCCATTTTTTTTTCGGAACACCAGAAAAGCTCACATAATGTAAGAGATCAGAAAAGCAGAATCACACAAAAGTTTGTTCCTCAGCGTAAAATTGTATCTGAGAGTTATTTCTGACAAAAGTTACAGGAAGCTGTCCAGGCCAAAAGGTCTTTGTGTAGTGAGCTAACACCAGCCGTGCTATGAAGCACCTCGTTTGTGCAGTTGGATTGAGCGCAGTCACCTGACCTCCCTTCGTAGGTTGTTGTTCTGTGTGATTATTGATGTTGTCTACTGCCATTGATGTATTTGTGTAGCCAGTACCAACTCTAATCTAAGAAGGCTACTTCAAAGGATTCTTCACATGCACTTAAATAAGAATATGAAATGAAGCTGCAAAGACCTGCTTTGCTCAACTGGAACCTCAAAAATTCCTTTGACAGACATTAGGTAATATTTATGCGAATAGAATAAGCAAATACAAAATGTCTGAACAATAGGCCTCACTTATTTCATAGCAGCACCAATGGTTACTCCCTCACCAGGTGCTCCTCACTGTCTCTCCTGCTTATGCATACCACTAACCTCTCTCCCATCCACTTCCATTATACTCAACCCCCCCTTTTATCGTGTTGCAGGAAATATCAGCCCATAATCAGAGCAAGAGAACCACAAACAATGGAGGGTTGGAGGTGGCGGATGGTTATGGGCATCAGGCTCCTCACTGTCTATGACAAGACAATATTGATTGTGGCTATAGAGGGGAATGCTCTGGTGAAGATGGAAAGACATGAATGGGCACAAAACACAATACGTTTCGTTGGGCTCTGCTGCACTGCTCTCCTATTACCAACATTACTAAGGAAGACGAGTGTCGACAAATATTAGCCTCTCTTCACTTTAGGAAGCACTAATGGTGTTCACTGGACCCATGAAAAGAGGCCAGCACCAGAGACCCTCAGTTCCAGCTTCATCTCTGAGGGAAAGGTCATTGAGTCTTCAGGAGATGCATTGGCATGACTTTCACCTGTTCCTCTAGCAGCTGAGAGACTTGCACCTTGGTGAGTTCTCTGTTTAGTTTGGATTCTGGATGACAATCTGGTGAGGACATCAATGACACATCTCTATAGCTAGTCAAGGAAGAAACGCCCAGGTCTCTGATTCACTGAGGGCTGCTGGAGACCAGGCACCTGCTCAGCCTCAGGCAGAGGATGATGCCCTGTTTTCAGCTATTACCGATTTGGTCAAACAGACTGGTAACCTTCATTGGGAAGCAGGTCCAACACACTCAATGTCTGCTGGATGTGTGCACATAGACCTACATTGAGTACTCTAGCCCTAGATGCTCAGCATCAGTGACAACGTGAAAAGGGGATGAGAGATCAAGGAGCCTCAAGGTCATTCTGGGAGACAGGCACACACCTGGTAGAGAAGCAAGAAACAAGCCCCTGCTCTTAGGAGATTCTTCTCAGATCATTCCAAAGGAATCTACCCCTCCAACTCCGCAAAGCCCATCCTGGGTTCAAGCTGAAGAGGATGAGCTTGTATTTGGGCAGGAGACTGTCTGCAGGCAGAGGACCTCTAAGCCCAAAAGCACCAGGTCACCAGGTCTTCTGAGCAAATACAGCCAATCACAGTGCAGCTCCTTCCATCCCCATTACCAAAGTTGGGACTGCAATTAAACTTGGTTTGAGAGAAACGAAGAATATAACTCACTGAGGGCATCTCCATAAATGATATTTAACTTCTGTATAATTTGTTAACTTGTAGTGTTACTATGTTTGTCAAATGATTTTTGTTGTTGTATCTGTTTGGGTCACACACATGCGCGACATGAACAGTCTCTTTGGACAGTCATGGATGAAAGGAGTTTCAAGAGTCAAAGATTGCTCATCTCCCACAAGCAACTGATGCCTTGCTTACAGGCCATCAGAAACCATTGTAAGTGGCAGTGACGACTGTAAGCAAGCTGTTCTCATTGAATGTGAAGTTAGACACAATGTGCAGAGCCTGGTATGCTCACATCTTCCATGCTCACACTCACTTTGTGATCAAGAGTATGGGATCAATGACACAGATCTCTGCAGGGGAAAGTTTATTCTGTGTTTCTGTGCTTTCTAAGGGCCAGAAGATGCATATAGGTCAGCTCACATGTCCACTCTCTGTCGTAGCGCAGAGAAAGATTTGCACAAAGTGCTGCCTCTAGCATTTTTTTACAAGTATCTGAGGAGAATCATTTCACTATAACCCATTTATTTTGGTTCCAAAGTTTTCTATCTGAATCTGCTGCTTCTTTGGACAGTCTTAATTACTTTTCAGAATAAAGTGTAGAAATGTAGTTTTTTTTAATATCCATTGCTCTACATTCCTGTGAATGGTTGGCGAAAAGAGCTAAAAGAATGTTTAAGACTTCAAACTGCTGGAGAATCCACTCTAACACCTGCATCATTCAGTCACTCTTCAAAACCCCTGGCAAGAACCTCTACTTTAATCTTGTAAGTCCTATCTCCAAACACTTCTTCAAGATAAAATTATCCATGTGTCAAACCTAATTGACTCTCATCTAGTACTTCAGAATAATTTAAAACTTTCTCTGATTATCTCATGTCCGTTGTTTTTTTTGCTCATACTGCTTTATCTTTCAGTTTGTTGGCTCCACCAGAACTTTATATCAGCTTTTCCATTTTTATCTTGGTTACATAGTCTTTATCTCATACCCTAATCTATTCAAGTCCTCTACTTCCACTTCTGATGCTTGTCATGGACCACTGCTGTACAATCTCTGTGTTGCAGTATTAGACGCTTTTTCTCTGATACATCATTGAATTCTTAAGTGGAACAAACTTCTGAATTCTTTGCTAAGGCTTGCATTACACATATTTTTCTTTCCACTGTTTCACCCAAATCGATCTCATTTCTTGGTCATGGATCGTCATGTGACTGAAAGGTTGATTTTGATTTTTGGGTACATCAGGTCGATTGTCCCACTAGGTACTGGGATCTGGAAGTCAGGATTTGTTTTCTCCACCTTATCTCTCTGCTACATCACAAATGACAATAATTCTTTGCCTCGGTAAACAGCGCCTCTCCAATTGTCTCAAATTTAATTAACTTGCCATGCTTCATTTTACGATTCATTTGTGTTTTTATTTCATAGCATATTTACTCAATGGCATTTCATTGGAGACAGCAGATATTTTCTGATCAATTGGTTCAAATATATAGGCAAGTAGGACTTGAACTCAGGCCTCCAGACTCAGAGGTATGGACACTATCACTCTGCCATAGGAATCATCACAGAGACTACACCAGTACAAATATAAAGGCTTAGTATTACTAATTTACATGAAATTACAATCGTATTTAGTGGTTGTAAAGTGTTGTCTTCATCAAACTTAAACCAACTGACTTAATGATCTTAATCTTCACTAACGTGATGTAAACTGGGATTTATATACCTATATTTTTAATATAGCATATTGTAATTTTGCGATTATGGTGTGTGAGATGATAACCTGTGGGCTTTCTGTGTGTCTGAAATTACTAGTTAATGCATAAGAATTTTTGACGCTTTTGAGGCCGAACTTTAGAGTTAATGGGATTGTGTGCATTACAAGTGGATATTTTGGCCAACTTAGATTGTTTTGCAACCCAGCAAGGTAAATATTGAGGCCTAATCATCTGGACCTTCTTTTAAGCTTAATGGAACACCCACAGCTAAGACCTGGTTTTTGTTTTACTTTGGGTTTTCATTAGTCCTGTGAAGTCCTTGAAATTGGCTGGTGCCTGAGGAGGGAAGGGATATGAAGTTAACTAGATTGGCTTAGAGCAAAGAATTAATGTTAGTTCAGAGGTTTTGGGATAAAATCCTAAAGAGGTAACCTAAACCAGACGTCATTAATGTTCAAGTCTAAAATAATTCCAGAAAGTTACAGTCTAAAAACTCACAGAGGTATTAGGTGCAGGGACTGTGGTGTGAGTAATGATGGGTATTATGGTACTGTATTTTGGTACTGTACCAGGGACACATTGTGAGCATCGTCACTTGAGGATGGAGGAAAGGTCATTTTTCCTGACAATTGGCAAAGGCTTTGTGGTCATCATTAGATCTTTAATTCAAGATATTACATTGGATTAAAAATTGCCATGGGTCCTAGAATATGAACTGAGTTTTTGGATTAATAGTCTAGTAACAATACCACTAGACCATCACCTCCCACAGGGAATAGTCACTCTCATTCCTTTTTTCTTTCCCTTTCCCTTTCAGCATAGTTCTTGCAATTCATAGAATCCCTACAGTGTGGAAGCAGGCCATTCAGCCCATTGTGCTCACACCAATCCTCCAAAAAGCATCCCACCCAAACTCATCCCCTACATTATTCCTGTAATCCTGCATTTCCCATGGCTAATCCACTGAGATACTATGGGCAATTTATTATGGCCAAACCATCTGACCTGCACATCTTTGGACTGTGGAAAGAAGCCAAGCACCCAGAGGAAACACACACAGACATAGGAAAAATGTGCAAACTCCACACAGTCACCCAAGAATGAAATCGGACCTGGGTCCCCAGCGCTGTGAGGCAGCATACTAACCATTGAGCTGCCTTACTGCCCTAAATTGGTTTCGGCAAGACTGCAATCCTCCAGTCTCCTGGGACTAATCCTGTGTTCAGAAGGCCTGAACCATTTATGTCAACAGCCCCACAATTTGCTTCCTTAACTCTCTCAGTGATCTAGGAAGCATCGCATCCCGGTTTGCTGACTTCTCCACCTGGAGTGCTACCAGGCTTTTTTGCACCTCTTCTTTCTCATTATATTGTTCACTTGCTCAACACCCATATGTTCATCTATGCCATTACCATCATCGTCTAATTTGGTGAAGATGGATGCAAAATATTCATTTAGTACCTCTGTTATATCCTTTGCTTCAGTGAGCAGCTTATCCTGCTTTTTCCTTATGGACCCCACTTTATCCTTCTCTAATCCTTTCCCATTAGTATGCTTGAAGAACATATTACTATTTGTTTTAACGCAGCCTCCCATCCTTTCCTCATACTTCCTCTTAGCCCTCCTTATTCCAGCCTTGGAGAAAGTGGGGACTGCAGATGCTGGAGATCAGAGATCAGAGTCAGCCCTTCATTCCTAATGAAGGGCTTTTGACCGAAACGTCGAATTTCCTGTTCCTTGGATGCTGCCTGACCTGCTGCGCTTTAACCAGCAACACATTTTCAGATCAGAGTCAGACCACAACCGGTCAGGCAAAATCGGAGAAGCAGGAAAGTTGATAATTTGAGCATAAGCTCTTGATCAGGAATGAAGAGCTTATGCTCAAAACATTGACTCTCCTGCTTCTTAGATGCTGCTGACCGGCTGTGTTTTTCCAGCACCACTCTTTTTGATTTATTCCAGCCTTACACTGTCTCCTGCATTTGAGATACTCACCCTAATCTTGATTGTTATTGCTATTATTCTAGAATGCATCACATGCCTTCTTCTTCTTCTTTATTTTCTCATCAGTGTCCTTAGTCATCCAGGGTATTCTATAGCTTTGGATGCCCTATATTCATGAGTTTGCACACTATTCATCTCCCTTTGGGAAATTCTCCCATTTCTCATCTACTGTTTTATCTACCAAATCAATGTGCTCCAGTTCAACTTTTAGACTTCTAAAATCTGACCTTTGCCAGTCTGGAATCTTAAGTTTTGACTAATTTTTATCTTTTTCCAACTTAATATTGAACCGTATTAAGTTATGATTGCTATTTCCCAAATGTTCCCCCACTCTAATATTCTTTGACTGATCTGCTGCATTTCCTCGGACCAGATCCAGCGCAGCCCCCTCCCAGGTAGGTCTGGAAATGTGCAGTTCCTCGAAGATCTGCAGCACACATTACACAAATTTCTCCCCTTCTGCACCCACACTCAAAGCTTTTTCCCAGTCTACCTTCAGATAATTGAAAACTAATACACCCTTAAGTGTCCTGCACATTTCCATAATCTGCCTAGAAATGCTGTTTCCTGCTTTTTCACCACTATAATAAATACCCAACAAGGTCACTACTCCATATTTTCAGCCATTACTAAACTAAATTTAGAAATATGCATCAACTGAGGAAATGTATTAAATAAGGAGATCATTGACACAAAACTGCAGATGCTGGGAACCAGAAACAAAAACAGAAATTACTGGAAAAACTCGACAGGTCTGGCAGCATCTGTGGAGAGAAAATCAGAGTTAACATTTCGGGTCCAGTGATACTTCTTCAGAACATCATCGATACAATTGATTTCATATGCTTGATTGGATTTTAAGGTCAAGCTGTCTAAGAAATAAGCAGATTATTATTTCCAATCTTTTCTGAGTTCCGTTATCCTGAGCCATTTTAAATACTGATGGCTGCAGTTTGCTCCAGGAGCTTTAGCTATCTCATAGACAAAACTTTACCTTCCCTGAGGTGGCAAGAAGGACAAATAATTAAGGACACTTAATCTTCTTGCCACCTCTGCAGTTAAATTCTGGGTAACCTAGACGACCTGTGTGACTGAATGAGAGTGAGTAAGAGTGTATGTGAATGTCTGAGCGACAATGAGTGTCTAAGAGGGTGAGTATGTGAATGCATGTTTGTGTATGAGTAAGTGAGAGTGAGTGAATTTGTATATGCGTGTATTTGTGTATGAGTGAGTGTATGAGCAACTGTGTGTGTGTGTGTGTGTGTGTGTGTGTGTGTGTGTGTGTGTGTGTGTGTGTGTGTGTGTGTGTGTGTGTGTGAAAGTGAGAGAGAGAGAGAGACTGTGTGTATGCATGTACGAAGGAGTGTTTATGGGTGACTGTGGGTGCGTGGGCATTTGTATGTGCAACAGTGAGTGTATGTTTCTGTGATGGTCACTGATCACCTTTATATAAATTAATCATCTTAATTGAAGGTTCTTCTTACAGATGTACTATTTTGTTGTTTTGCTAACATTGAGATAAATTTTCAATGCTTTACTTTTCTGAAGTTTGTTCTTCAGTCCCATCAGTGTGAAAAAAATTGAAATGTGTGTCATCACACGACAAGGTTGTACAGTCCTAATCCAACAAGAGATCTATCTGGTGAGAAATGTCAGCAATGGAGCAGGTTCCTGAGGGAGATGGTGGATCAACATTTCAGCAATAGAAGAATAGAATCATTTCAAAGAAAAAGTTAGGTTTGATCATTGGCAATGCTAGAAATTTGAGGGAGATGAATAATTCACTTCTTCATCTTTAAGTAATTGGATCATGTCACCTCTGCTGGGTGATAATTCAATGCATTAACGGCAGTGAGAAAACACATTTTATTTTCAGTTGGAATGACTATTCAGTGCAGTTCAGGAAACAGCTTTAATGATGAAAGAACTTTCCACTTCTTTGAATTTAATATGGGGCCTTTACAACAGCATTACATACTAATCAGAAACTTATGATAGGCCAAGTGAGGGAAGAAATGTGTTTATGCAGCAAGGTTGCTTGCTTATCTTCCCAATTTAACAAAACTGAAGGTAAAAGGCCAATGCTGATGCAACTATTTGAAAATGCAGAATGGTTCTCCAATCAAAACTAATTTCTTAAGCGGATGACAACCATCTGTATCATCAGGAAATTAAAAATTGCTTTGTGCTGAGCAGACTAGGAAAGCTGAAATGCTGTTTTATCCCATGGTTTGTTTGAATTAGAATTGCTGACTATTATCCATCATTCAGTCACATTTTAGGTATGGTACAATAAACAATTAACCATTAATTTAGCCATGCTTCTGGATTGAAACAGTGAAAAAAAACCCTGGGGAGGAACAATACATAGAATTGGATCTGGGGTTGTTTTGTGCATTCCCGTTGTTAGTGAAAGACAGTGATGTCTTGGGTACATTCAGCTGAAGATCGGCAGAGATTCCAACAAGAACCTGAAAAATTAAGACCCACAGACTCTTTACAAACTCCATTCAGAGCAAACATGTTTCTGAGAGAACTTGTGAAGCTTTCATTATCCAGAAAATGTTTAGAATATTAAACTTTCTATGGTACAGAATATTTGAAGGGAATTGCATTTAGATATTGGTACGTGGAATAAAGGGATAACAGAATATGCTGATAAAATAGTGTTGGAAGAGCTCTGCATGCAGCATTAACACTGGCATTAACACTCACATGGGGAAGTGATGGCCAAACAGTATTATCGTTGGACTGTTGGCAGATGGCGGAATTTGAACTCATTAAATAAAACCTCAAATTAAGAGTCTAACAATGACCATGAATCTATTGCCAAATGTCAGGAAAACCTATTTGGTTCACCAGTGTCCTTTAGGGAAGGAAACTGCTATCTTTACCTAGTCTGGTCTACATGTGACTCCAGACCTCAGCAATGTGGTTGACTCTTAATTGCCCTCTAGGGAATGCTAATGGAGACTTTTTGTTCTCCATTAATTCATGGAAAGGAAATAGTGGAGCCAGTTGCAAGTCTCATCCAAACAAGGCTTGATGCATAATAGCATTAAACATATTTCAATCATCTTTGGGGAGCAGGACATCATTTCCTATGCCTAGTATAGTTTTGATTTATTTTCAATTAATATTACATCAATCTAAGATGCACAACTGAAGACAGTATTTATGACAAATATTGTGGAATGAAACTTACTGCTGGTCAATGGCAAAAGAGGGAGTTGGAGAAAGAGTTCCATGAGGTACTAAGGAAAATGTTGCAAGAGAATGGTGTACCAAAGTGGGAGAAGTGCCAGATTTCAAAAAGCATATTAACCCCACTAGAGTGGTGTAGACTAGTAGGAGTTGGCTGACATATCTACATCGATGTATCTCCACTGACTACTGTTATGGACCAGGCCAGACCCCCTCAAGACATTTCAAGAAGGTAGCCCAGACCCTAATCTTTTTAGCTGTTTTGGGCTATCCACCTTTTGTAAGGTGGATATTCCAGGAGCAATGCATCTGGCCAAACCATTTGGCTTCAAATAAAACAGAATTTATTTATACACCACCAAAGGATACACGGGCAAAAGAAGACTGAATTTAGAATAATATTCACTTGAAAACTCGTCTGATGTGATATCCCCGCCTCTTAACAAAGGAGCTGTTCCAATTTCGTGCAACACCCCCATTAACACACCCCTTGGCAAAAGGGTAAGTTCAAACACAAGTTCTTTCAGGAGAGATGTTAGAGAGACAGAGAGAGAGAGAGAGTCAGACAGAAATTCTCTGTTGAATCAGGGAGCCTTCTCCCCAAGTGACTTTCTTTGACCAACAGCTTCAAACAGACTGCTTGCTAAAACCCAAACAAAACAAAACCAAACCGGAAAAAAACCCTGAAATGGGAGAACCGGCCACACCCCTTTCATTTTACAAGTGTTATTTTTTAAAAATTACTGAAAGCCTTTTCTCTGATTGTTGTCATAGCCAATATCTGTTAGCCATGAGCAAAGTCCCTAATTCCAGACAATTCGGAACCTCTGGCTTTTGCATTCCCTCTTTGAATAAAAAACCAAGGACAATATAATCTTGTTAAGGGAGCAGCGTTGTCACATGACTGACTGCATTTAGCAACAAAATACTTCAATAATTAGTTCAGTGATGCATCCACATGGCAGACCTTGGGCTATAAGCCACAACCTCACTGATGATCTAAACTCTTGCATTATTTTTGCTAACATGGCTCTTAACAATAAATAATGGCATAAATTGAAGTAAGCTTTTAAAAATTTGTGAAGGCTTTGCCAGTCAAATTATTGAAAAAGTCATATTCTTGCTTCAGTGCATGGATAGAAAAGTAGTGGCTTCTGCTTTAATAACTGAAGTTAATGTAAGCTGCAGGTATGTTGTGGAATTGACAGGATCAGAATGAATAGCACTCTTTAGAAATAAACTTAAATAGTTCACAAAGACTAAGAAAAGTTTGAACAGATCTACCAGTCACTTTATTTATAAGAGTGTCGTGGTTGTATAACATATTTCGTTGGACCAAGAAAAACTGATAAGTTCAGGATGTTGAGAAAGACTAAATCCATGGGGCTGAGTCTTACCAGGAATTAGCTGTGTCATCTTTTGCTGAGTTTCCTGGAGACTTTCTTTCTGTGATGCCTGACAAGTTTTCTCAGGCTACCATTCCAACTCACCTCATTAACTATGCACCACGCAGTGTGTCCACTGCCATTTTATATTTGCAGTTCGAATTTAGAATTCAATTAAAAATAAGTCTCAGACCCTGCCTGATAATCAAGGCCCTTCGATACTCTATTTCCTTTTTACTTATAGCTCTTCCTGGCTAGTACTGATCTTCCACATCATTTGGAATTATGTTGGCAGCTCTCATCATGACCCCCTGGGCCCTGAGCCTGTGATTTAGTCAAGCCCACCAATATGCCCCACAGTCTACCCGTTGGATTCCAATGAGAGTAACTGATGATAATGCCCCCTTTCTGCAGTGTCCCTGCACTATTGTCAACCCCATATACCTCGCAACTCCCCCCTCCCCACCCCCCCACACTTCAGCATCCATCTCCCCTCCACGTCCCAACTGCTCACCCCAGCAGTGAACATCGACATGGCACAAAGTGAGGGAGTGTTTTGAGAGTGAGTGAGCAGCCCTGAGATACAGCCTGGTGAGATGGGCAGCTCTCTCTCTGTGCACATTGTCCTGGCTGCAGCATTTCAATGCAAGAGTTATCAGTCTGCACTAAAGTGAAATGCAGAATCAAGGGCTAAGTGAATTGGTTTTGTGTCAGATGTCAACCCCTGTTGATAGGGAATGCAGGCAGTTGCTGTCTGTAGAATGTACCCCTGAGATGTGGGTGCCAGGTGTCCAAGATGGAGGTCCAGAGAAGCAATTGGCTAGCTGTTGTTACTAGGCAACCACTCCGACTTTCAACTGGGAAAAGTAATCATCTTGTTTCTATCCAGCAGGTCAGAGAAAGATTGCATGCTAATGAGGCAAGATTAAGTGTTAATGAGAGATGCTCATGCACTTAAATCTGGCCTCACTAGTGAGAATCCCATCTTGCCATTCAACACTTGGGTGGGAAATGGAGCATTTTGCTCTCACTGTTGAAACGCTCCTCACTGGACATCTCATAACTTTTCCCATCATGCCCACTTTGTTCAAGGGCTGGGAAGACTTGGCCCCATGTGTGCCTTTAGAGGACTGCTGAGGGTCAGGAAAACAGCACCTTCCAATTCTGTGATCTCTACCGTTGAGAAGGATAAGGATCCCCACTAGATGCACGTTCACTGCTGACAGGCATGCCATCCTGATTTAGAACAGGATCGCTGTATCTCCATTGTCACTAAGTCAAATTCTTGGATCTACCTTCCTTACAGCAATGTGGCTGCACCCATAAACCAAGCGATTCAAAAAGATAGCTCACCAGAACCTTCTCAAGCTCAATAGGAGAAACACAATAAATTCTGGAATGGCCAATGATGCCCATTTCCCATGATCAATTTTTAAAAAACGAGCAGTGATTTCTCTAAATCCAACAAGACCCAGTAAACTCCACACGCCAAATGATCAGTCTGCTACCTGAGAACCCTGACCACTATCAGCTCTGCTCAACCTTGTTGAACCCACATCCTCACCACTGACTTCCCCAACAATTACTTCGCACCTGAATCATTAAAAGACAACCGCATTGCACCCCACCCCCACACCCTCCAGCCACTATATTTCCACCCCAACCCTCTGCAAAACAATTCCCATCTGCAATGATACCTCACCCTTCAAAACCTTGATCAGAGCCTTCCCTTGGATTTGGATGTCTTAGGAACATTGGAACAAGCTTAGGCCATTCAGCTCCTCAAGCCTGTTCCACAATTCAGTGAGGTCTTGGCTGATCTGTGGCTTTACTCTGTACACCTTTCATTGGCCCATATCCCTTAACGTATTTGCTTAACAGAAATGTATCTATGATTGAAAGTTAACAACTTATCATGTATCCACTGCCATTTGTGGATGTGAGTTCCAAACATCCTTGATCAAAATTCCCCCTCCCTTACAGTGGATTCACCCTCTCCACCATGATCAGCACACTTCCTCCATGATGTTTTCCACCCCCACCTCCATCCTATTTGTTCCTACCTCAGCTCAGCTGTTCCTTGAGCTGTAGAGTTCGCCACCACTGGTCTTGATCCTTGGCTTGTCAATTGGGCTGACTGTAGGGGAGAAGCGGAATTTAAGATCAAACCTTCCAGATATTTGGGAAACCTAATTTTACGACTTGACCAGCCTCAAACCAGTGCCTCCCTCACACCTCAGCATTGAACGTGCCTTTGAGCCAAAATCGTGAAAGACTATCATGAAAAGCCATTTCGAGATACGGTGAAATGGTAGGTGTCTTTTCCCCAGGGTGGGGGAAGTTCAAGACTATGGGATATATATTTTAAGGTGAGAGGAGAAAGATTTAAAAAAGACATGTGAGACAATTACACAGATAGTGGTTTGGGTGTGGAATCAACTTCCAGAGGAAGTGATGGATCCGGCTACAGTTACAATGTATAATAGGAAAGGTTTGGAGGGATGTGGGCCGGGAGCAGGCAGGTGAGACTAGTCTAGTTTGAGAGAAACGTCGATTCTCCTACTCCTCGGATGCTGCCTGGCCTGCTGTGTTTTTCCAGCACTACATTTTTCAATTCTGGTCTCCAGCATCTGCAGTCCTCACTTTCTCCTAGTTTGAGATTATGTTTGGACCGTAGGGTCTGTTTCCATGTTGTATGACTCTATAGTTCTATGACTCAATGAGAGGCAGATAGCTGAGCTTCTCTTTTACTCAAGTTGGTTATGAACTGTTGCTTTCTTCTCAATTTTACAACACATTTCAAATTAAGGCCAATGACATTGCCAATTTTAGGCAGAAGAATGGAATACTCCAGAGTCCAAGTCTGTCATTACTGTTACTATCTGATATGGAAGGAGGAAGTGGAATCACACTGGATCCTTATCTCCCTTCTATTCTGTCAACATGAGGACCAGCAAATCATGATCTGAAGCTGAGTTTGGAAAATGCAAGTGGAACTGAAGGATTCCATTGTATGATTAGCTGGTGGTTTTTGGGAGGGGGGGGCTGAGGTGAGAGGAGATGGTGGTGTAGGAGGTAGGTGTCTTATTAGTTGCGTGAAAGTGCCCAATTGCATTATAAATCTCACTGAAACCTTTAGATCAAAAGCCCCAAATTAAATTTGGACAAATCCGTTCCTAACAACATTTATGTAAATGTCTTGGTTCTGTGTCATTACCATCTCACGTTTGTGTGAGAGAGAAAGAAATGAATACAATAGAACGTGATCTGGGTAACACTCTGCGAATTCAGTGCATGCGATTTAATGAAAAAACGGAAATTCTTTCCATTGAAATGTGCTGACCCACAATGAAAGGATGAGATAAAGTTTTTTCCTCTATTGTAAAAAAGGAAAATGTAACTGTAAATTGAAGCTGCAGTCGGTACATGAATCACATCTTTACAATGTAATATCACATGATCATTCTTTATCCTGCTCTCTAAGGTGGTCCATGCTACTTTATAAGACAGTAATGCAAAGCTTCCTCAGAACATGCACTGGTGAGAGATAACAGGTTATCACATCTACCACTGCACAGAAAATATATGACTTGGTGTATGAGTGCACATAGCTTTATGCTGAAAAAAGATTAACATTTTTAAGAGCAAGACCTTCTGTATTCTTGTGAAATAGTGTTAGAATATTCAGCCGTATGACTTGTGTAAACATTTTATTAGGATTCAGATTTAACCATCGCTGAAACAGTGACATCGACTCAAGTATGTATTTCAGGGATAATGTTAGGGCCCAAAGAAGGGAGACCACACAGCAACCCTTGGGAGAAACAAGAAGAAGTACTGTAGTTGATTTTAGTGTTGATTATGCCCTGTTTGTTCTTAAAGAGACGCTTTATGTGAGAGTCTCTTCAAACATTCAATCAGGCTGCAATCAACCCAGTGGCTTACTGCCCTCTCAGGTGAATGTAAGAGATGCATGGCACTAAAACGGATAATCAAGTCATTACAACATTGCTGTTTGGGGGAGATTGCTGAACACAAGTTGGATGCTGCATTTCTTAGGTTACACTATTGGCTATATTTCACAGGCAAAGAATGTCGTAGGCTATAAAGCACTTTTGGATATCTTGAGGTATTGAGAAGTTTGAGTATTTATCTCCCTTCTTGCACTTCAAATTCCAGTCCATCCTGGAGAAACATTTGGAATGATTCACGCACATGGGCTTTGGTAGGTTGTTGAAAATGAGACGGGAAAGGCCACAACTCCAATCTGTAAGAACACAAATAATGCCGAGTTCCCTCACATTCACGTTCAGGAATTCTGGGAGAACAGGATTCTTCGGATGATTTGACTCCATCTGTCTTTCTTTCTGTTGCTGTAGCTAATTCATTATCTTTTGCCCTTTCCTGGCCTTGCTGGGCTTGTCATCACAAGTTGAAGAAGAAAGGAAGTTGGGAAGTTTAATAGCTAGGGGTTTTGGTGGATCAGGCTACTCAAAAGCTGCTCCACACTATCCAATTGGGACACATACACATTGGCAGTGGTGGAGTTCCTTCTGGCAAGGCTGATAAACTAGACCCCCAGGGGCACAAAACTGATACATGTGAACGTCTGATAGGATCCTAGGCTGGCGAATTCTTCATTGCTTAATGTTCTGGTCTGCCAGACTTCAGGCATAACACAGAATCATGAAATATTATTAATTGTCTGTGCCACAGTTGGGAATCTTGTGCAAATTCCAACTGATATATGACCTACTTTATCAGATAAGCACATGCATTGCTGTCAGTGATGCAAGTGAATCCCAGGGATTGAAAATGAATCTTACTATGTCCAAACAAAATGTTGAAAGTACGTAACAATAAAGCATCAGCATATTTGCGTGTGCTCAGGTAAAAATCATTCCCAGACAAGTATGAAAAGTAGAATTTCATATTTGTTATGAGTAGATTCTGGGCAAGGATTCCTAAGGTTCTGTGGTTCCAGATGTTGAATCTGTTGAATCGTTAAGCTCCAGGGAGAGAAGGATAAATTTACTCCTCTTCTCTATTCACCCACTCTCTCAGTAGGATCCAACCCCCAGTGCTTGCCTTTCACCCTATTCAAATTAATTTGTTTTAAAAGGAGACAATTTAATCAGATTTTCTTGAGTTAATAAAAGAGCAATTTTATCATTAGTTGCAAAATTTGAAAATAACAAGAACGCAGACAGATTAGGAATAATAAGCGAGTCCAAGAAATTATGGAACTTAAAATGTATATGGTTCAGTCTCTCTGGGTGGTTTGTGAAAGGTAGATATGGAAACTTCGATGGTTGAACAGTTGATTTTGGGAATCTCGCTTTGAGGTTAGTTGAAATCCTTTTGTCTTGTTTCCTTTTCGGGTTGGATTCCAACTTCGGGGCGACTGACTGTGTGGAGTTTGCACATTCTCCCCGTGTCTGCGTGGGTTTCCTCCAGGTGCTCTGGTTTCCTCCCGCAATCCAAAAATGTGCAAGTTACATGACTTGGCCAGGCTAAATTGCCCATAGTGTTCAGGGACGTGTAGGTTAGGTGCATTAGTCAGGAGTGAATGTAGAGTAACAGGGTAAGGGAATGGGTCTGGGTGGGTTGCTTTTCGTAGGGTTAGTGTGGACCAGTTGGGCCCAATGACCTGTTTCCACACTGTAGGGATTCTTTGATTTCTTTTCTCTGGCTTGTTGGTACTTAGAGCAAGAGAAGGTAGAGGTAACTTGTGGGTAGATAATTGACTGTGATCTTTACAGCACACGAGCACTCAAACACAGGCTCGTACACAAGGTGCCTCAGTTCAATGGCAGGTCTTCTTTCACCAGCACACACAGACCAGGACTGTAGGCAGAATCTTTGTATAGTGCTGGCAGGGGAAAACACAAAGCTGTTTGCGGAATATGGCTTCCAGCTGAGATAGGGAGGACATAGTCAGCCCTTTTGCCATCACTTTCTGTTATGTCTCTCTGTCTCAATTTTCCTAACACTCTACAAGTGCAGCATTTCATGAGATCCACATAAGACTTTGCCAGACAGCACCGAATTAATTGCAGTCTGTTGTTGTGTCTGGTAGCCTTTTCTGAAAAAATATGTTTTGTAATTCAAAGTTAAAATGTCTATTGTATATTGGGATTCTGAATCATCATAACAACACATTAAATTTTCATTTCACAGAGTAGCAGCTACAGTAGGTTGAATGATCTTTTCTGTGCCAGGTCCATTCTATGAGTCTGGAGATCATTTTCAGATTTTGAGTCCTAACAATATGCAAATGGGAGATCATGACTTCATTACCTGGGCTGAGAAGGAGGCCATTCAGTCTATCGTATGTAGTGGTAGTGATTAGCCAGTGAGTTCCATTACCTTGCTATTTTCTGTCACTATGTAAATTTTTCTCTTCTGATCTTTGTAAAAATGAAAAAGATTTTCAATTATCCAACTGTTTGAAACTGAGGAGTGCTAATTTATTTAATCTCATAAACATTTCTTCCAGTTAATTGGGTGACATGAAAATTTATTCATTGAGATTTTCTCAAATGAATTATTTGGAAGAGCCATTGGGTAGCCAAATCAGTCAATTAAATCTGTCAAAGAGTAGTTCCAATTCATTTTGGCCATTATTTGTAATCTCAGTCACGACTGGGAATTTACAAACACCAATGGGAAGTAAAGGTTGGCTTGTTACACCGCTGATGTTGTTAATACCCCAGACATCAGTTCCCCAGCATCATTTTTTCCATCATTCCCCATTTAGCCATTCTTCTAACACAAATTGTCATAATGTCCTCTGCTCAAACCTTCTCAAATAAAAGACATTTCAAGAAATAGAAATCATCCAACAACATGGAGAAAACATAGCATCAATCCTAATGTCCCTGCACAATGCTGCCTTAGTGGAAGGCTGCAAGCTCTCAAGAGAGGAGATTGCTGATGGCTTGCAGGGTGACTTCTTGCAGTTTTGGGCATTCAGGGTTCAGATTCAGGCAGCACCTCCTCTCAACAGATTGGAGGGGAGCAGCTTGGGCTTGCTGGCTGAGAGCCAATAACAAGAGCTCTGGTTTGACAGTGTGGGAGCACAAATACTGTCAGCTGGGAAAAGAATCATTGAGATCCTGCCACTCTCGCAGAGCAGCACCTCAGACAGCTCAGTAATCTGCTGGAGGGCAGATTGTTGTATGGCTGTCAGAACACAACCCCCCTCCAGCCCAACCCCCACCCCTACCTCTGCAAGCCCCTGTGAACATTGACAATATTGAAAGGTGGAACAGGCTCAAAGGGCCAGATGGCCTATTCCTGGATCCTCGTCCTTATGCTCTCTCATCACGACCAATGATCTGAGTCTTCAGGGTGGTCAACCTGGATTAGAAGCAGAAGCAGATCTCAAACTGAGATCTCACAGCAGCACGCAGATATTGGGTGGCTTTTGCCTGTACCATAATGCATACTGAAAGAGTACTTCCAGAAGCTGCTTCACGGTTAAGTCTGCAAGTGTTGCATGCGATAATGATTCCGAAAGGGTAAATGTTGGAGGATGCATTAGTTTCCATTCAATCTGAATCGATTACACAGTCTGGGTTGGGTGATCCTGATGGGGTCAGAAATGTCATTCTGGCTCCAGATAGTCTAGTAATTATGTTGAACCAGTCAATGTTACTGGTATCTATTGTTTTCATGCAATAGTACATCACTTACTCAAAATACATGGATTCGCAGGTAGATAGGATAGTGAAGAAGGCTTTTGGTATGCTTTCTTTTATTGTCAGAGTATTGAGTACAGGAATTTGGAGGTCATGTTGCGGCTGTTCAAGACATTGGTTAGGCCACTGTTGGAATATTTGTGCAATTCTGGTCTCCTTCTTATTGGAAAGATATTGTGAAACTTGAAAGGGTTCAGAAAAGATTTACAAGGATGTTGCCAGGGTTGGAGGATTTGAGCTATGGGGAGAGGCTGAACAGACTGGGGCTGTTTTTCCTGGAGTGTCAGAGGCTGAGGGGTGACCTTATAGAGGTTTATAAAATTATGAGGGGCATGGATAGGATAAATAGACAAAGTCTTTTCCCTGGGTTCGGGGAGTCCAGAACTAGAGGGCATAGGTTTAGGGTGAGCCGGGAAAGGTAGAAAAGGGACCTAAGGGACAACTTTTTCACACAGCGTGTGGTACATGTATGGAATGAGCTGCCAGAGGAAGTGGTGGAGGCTGGTACAATTGCAACATTTAAGAAGCATTTGGATGGGCATATGAATAGGAAGAGTTTGGAGGGATAGGGACTGGGTGCTGGTAGGTGGGACTAGATTGGGTTGGGATACCTGGTCGGCATGGACGGGTTGGACTGAAGGGTATGTTTCCATACTGTACATCTCTATGACTCCATGACTTACTGTTAAGATAAGTGCCTCTTCTTGTTAAGACTTAAAACTGGCTATCCCTCCACCATTGTTAACTGAACAGGTACTTAGTCTGACAGCATAGAAAGAAGGATTGTTGGCAACACTCCATCGCAACCATTATCTTGCACTGGTTAGTTCTGCATGGTAATGTGGTGGCTGCTTGAATACCTCAAGGTAAGAAACAATAGAAAATATTCAATCAACCTACATGAAAAAAAAGAATTAGAAGACCAGTTATTTTATTGCTATAAGGCGATTACCACTTTAAGAACACTTAAAGCCAATTTGCAGTTACAAACACTTAAGCAGAGAAGTAGACCCCTGGCAGGGCAAAAACAATATTCCAGGTTCAGTCTTTCACCTCGGGGCTGGTGGTCAACACAGAGAAGACAGTGAGGGCTAGTAAAAGAGTGAAAAGTCTCATTGCACTTGGTAGTTATAATGTCTTAAGAGAGGAAAGATCTATAGAGGTAGCCTTGTTTGGAAGTTTGGCTGGGAATTGTTTCAGTGCTCTGGTATTCAGGATAAAGATTCCTACAGACAAGGGGAAACAATATAAACTGACAACATGGAGGACCAGTATGAGAAAGGTAGAAGTTAGAAAAGGAGCACTTACCATTCATAGTGTGTCATCACCATAGTCAACACACTGCATGTGTAATAGCTAGAGTAGTGAAGCCAACAGCCATCAAACATATTAATGCCAAAGCCACAGCATCAAAAAAGTTGCCAAGCAGATTTATAGTGACACATGGGCAGATTAAAAGACTTGAAGGACGAAGTCTGACAGAAGAAGGCAATTAGAAGAATGTTAAGACTGTGATAACATCAGGAGATACATCATTTAAACAGGGGATTTAACAGGATGACTTACTAAGGCTGCTGCCACTGATATTTATTTGGAAAATTGGAGATAAGGATGTGCATTTTGTATCAGGCTGAGAAAAGCAGGGAAGTATCTATTTTGACAGGGCAGAACAATACCACCCTGCATTCCCCCCCACGCCCCCACCTCCCCAAGCAAAGCTTCAGAATATGGAAAAATCTCCATTTTGTCCACAAGAGGTGGGAAATTTTCATTTTTATTGTAAAGCAAGTGGGAAAACCCCAGCAAACAATACACAGATGCAATATTTTTACTTAACAGGTTTCAATTGACTATAAAACACGGATATTTAAGTCGTATTGTGATATTTCAAGATTAAAAGCTTAAAAGCCAGCAAAATGCAAAGTACATTGAGATCCTGCAAATTCGGAAGAGCTTTATGGTAAGAATAAGTAACTATGTTCAGAAGACATGGCAGGGGAAATAATATCACTTTGAATTTTAATTTGAGGGATGAGCCAAACAGAATGTAGGATTAGACATCTTGGAAAAAAAACAGTTGTTAAATATAGAATTAGTTCAAAATTAAAGAGTAACTTCCAAGCTGAAGAGACAAATGCACTTTGTATTCAGCTACAACTGTTGCTGTTATAAATCATGAAAAAAGGCACAACTACATTTCAAGAAGTTCTAAAACCTTTGATCATTACTATAATCTGAGCAGATATAAATTCATTGAACAAACAGCATTTGGCAGAGGAATTTAGCATTTAGGGCCATCTAGAGATGTAACAATTTAATGGAGTAACGGGCTAAAATTTAAATCCAACTATTCCTGGACCTATTACAAATATGCAAAAATTCCCTAATTTACCTGATTTTCAGACCCAGCTTGTTAGAAAGTATACACCAGACTTCTGTAGCTAACAAGAAATATTAAATACACTTGATTAAACTCTAGCAAGCGTTAAATAGTAATAAACCATTATCATATAATACTACAAATAAAAATTTTATACTCTAATTCCTTTATAAATTTCCCCTTATATATCACTTAATTCAGACATAGAAAAGGGGCAAAAAAACCCAAGTAACCTTGGAGAAAAAGAACAGTTCAATAGCATTTGTTCATAAGATCTGTTGAATTTTTACTTTGTTGTTCAGAATATTTCTCTTCAGCCTTCCTTATGCTTATACTAGTTAGCAAGAGGCAAATGGTGGGTGGTTAATTTATAAAGGTTCTCTGAGTTATCAATTTAAAAGCTTATAATTGACAGCCACTGCTGAAGGTAAGATAAACTGGTTTCTGTCAGGTTTAAAGGTATTTGACTGCAGAGAACAGAGAGACAGCTCCTGAGCTGGTGAAGATCTGATCAGCTCTCTGTATTTTCTTTCCAGCCCACCTGCTCAGTTATCTGAGTAACAATCATGCAGTTACCAGCTAACAAAAGTCAATGACTAGTCACTACTCCATAGATCAACCAGAGCTCATCTTAATACGCAATACTTTGGCTCCAGTTTGGTTACAATCCAATCTGTAATTACTGCTTGTTCAGACAGCTATTTAAATGATGTTTGCCATGAGTGTCAGGTTACTAGTTTTTTCAAAGCAAGCACAAATTCTTTAAAACAAGTCTTTGCCATTTCAGTGTACAAGGTTCAAAAACAAAAAAAAAGGCATGGTGTTTCCATGAATGAAATGGCCTTTACAGGTAAGTGCTAACATGTGACTGTGGAGCACTAAATCAGAACTCATAAACAATTGTTATTGAATCATTGATGAGTCTTTATCAAATTGTGCTGGGAGTAGAAATCTGGAAGACTAACAAACAAATCCTGACAGGAGAAGAATAACCTTACTATGGGAAACGAACAGAATCAATCAACATTACAATGCACAAACACTCTGTGGGTATGTATGACAAACAACACAAAGTACAGCCAAAATATGGATACTAATATTCAGTGGCAGTGTTATGAAACACGAGGAGACTTATATTTACAAGTAGTTCTCAACTATGACAAAAGAATGTCCCATCTGTAAAACTGTCACTTCTAGAAAATGTTCAGACTATGACAGTTTCACAGTAGCAAAAAGACATGCTCACTCATACAAAGATGTTAATGCAATAAAACTTTCAGCACTGGAAGAAAAATACCAGGGGCATTCCTAAGGGAAATTGGTGATTCAACTAGCTTAAGTTTGACAGAACTTGGTTTTGTCAATATCCAGTTTTAAGTTTCATAACGGACCTAGTGTCACTCTCCTGTCAGGTCAAATACCATGACTGAAGTAACAAAAGTTGTCGCTGACAGAAATGAGACTATATGCTCCAAATGGAACAGCTCTCAAGAGGAAAAGTACTCTACAAGTAACACAAAGAATGTAAGAGAGTTGAAAATGCCTGAGGAATTTCAATCAACACTTCTTACTTTTGAACCTGCATGTATGTCATGCCCTCAATATCTTTGGAAGGAGTACAACTAATTTCAAGAAAACAATTGGATCAGGAACAAACCATGGTTAGAAGATTTCATGGGGACTCTGAGATGCATGGTGGAATGCACAAGGACAAAATAACTTATTGACATGACCTTTGCAGGTGTAAAGGAATTAGTCCAAACTTCCAACAGGAAAGAAATCTGCTACTCTACAGATGTGGTGGAAATGTTTTCTTTTCCTATCATCACTGAAGAATATTCATTATGGCAAAGGTCAGCAACATGTATGAGAAGAAGCTGAAAGGAACAATGAGCAGTACAACCCACTGGCACTCATTGACAAAGCTTTACCTGAAGTCATTCAGGCAACAAAACAAGCTACTGAACAAACTGATACAGCAGATTTCACTTTGACGATGGACAGTGAGCTGATGCAAGTTCAAGAGTAACATTTCAATCCTTGAGTATTTCAAATTACCAATACAATGAGAAAGCCATATCACCAGCACTCCTTCAGGACTGTGACTGAAGACATAAATATGTTGAGTTCACCAGGAAGACATGAAGAGACCAGCAAATGAGAGTCCGATCTACACAACAACTTGAAGTTAACAGCTTATGTACATAAAGACAGATCTGTCAGGATGCAAGAAAGAAAATACTTTTTTCAACACCGCAACAGTTTTCCATGATGCTTATTCTTGAACTTGTAATATCGATAGTCACAGGTAAGGTGCTGGAAAACTGGAGGCTGGCTAACGTGGTGCCACTGTTTAAGAAAGGTGGTAAGGACAAGACAAGGAACTATAGATCGGTGAGCCTGACCACGGTGGTGGGCAAGTTGTTGGAGGGAATCATGTACATGTACTTGGAAAGGCAAGGACTGATTAGGGATAGTCAACATGGCTTTGTGCGTGGGAAACCATATCTCACAAACTTGATTGAATACTTTTAAGAAGTAACAAAGAGGATTAATGAGGGCAGAGCAGTAAACTTGATCTATATGGACCTCAGTAAGGCATTCCAGACGGTTCCCCATGGGAGATTGGTTAGCAAGGTTAGTTCTCATGGAATACAGGAAAACTAGTCATTTGGATACAGAACTGGCTCAAAGGTAGAAAGCAAAAGTAGGGTGGAGGGTTGTTTTTCAGACTGAAGGCCTGCCTCCAGTGGAGTGCCTCAAGGATCAGTGCTGAGACCACGACTTTTCATCATTTATATAAATGATTTGGATGTGAGTGTAAAAGGTGTAGTTAATAAGTTTGCAGAAGACACCAAAATTGGAGGTATAGTGGACAGCAAAGGTTACCTCAAATTACAATGGGTTCTTGATCAATTGGGCCAATGGATTGAGGAGTGACAGATGGAGTTTAATTTCGATAAATATGAGGTGCTGCATTTTGGGAAAGCAAATTTTAGCAGGACTTATACACTTAATGGTAAGGTCTTGGGGAGTATTGCTGAACAAGGAGACCTTAGAGTGCAGGTTCATAGCTCCTTGAAAGTGGAGATAGATAGGATAGTGAAGAAGGCGTTCGTTATACTTTCCCTTTATTGGTCAGAGTATTGAGTACAGGAGTTGGGAGGTCATGCTACGGCTGTACAGGACATTGGTTAGGCCACTTTCGGAATATCGTGTGCAATTCTGGTCTCCTTCCTATCGGAAGGATGTTGTGAAACTTGAAAGGGTTCAGAAAAGATTTATAAGGATGTTGCCAGGGTTGGAGGATTTGAACTAAAGGGAGAGGTTGAACAGGCTGTGGTTGTTTAACCTGGAGCATTAGAGGCTGAGGGGTGGCCTTATAGACATTTATAAAATCATCAGGGACATGGATAGGGTAAAGAGACAAGGTCTTTTCTCTGGGGTGGGGGAATCCATAACTAAGGGCATAGGTTTTGGGTGAGGGGAAAGATATAAAAGAGACCTAAAAGGTAACCTTTTTGCACAGAGGGTGGTGTGTGTATTGAATGGGCTGCCAGAGGAAGTGGTGGAGGCTGGTACAATTGTAACATATAAAAGGTATCTGACTGGGTATATGAATAGGAAAGGTTTGGAGGGATATGGGCCGGGTGTTAGCAGGTGGGACTAGATTGGATTGGGATATTTGGTTGGCATGGACGGGTTGGATCGAAGGATCTGTTTCCACGCTGTACATCTCTATAACTCTAATTAACCATCTCCAGGTGACTTTATAGGCTACTACCTAGATTAGCCAGGAAGACTTCCTCAGTGACAGGGTTTCAGGAGATTAAGGATCTGCCAGATAAGGTACTGGGCCAATACTTGATTTAGCAGAAACAACATCCTTTGTGAAGGATATCCAAAAGGTGAAAAGTACTCCCCAGAGAAATGATCAACAATCAGAATCATTGTAAATTGCCCACAGGTAAAGACCCCCCAATGGTCCAAGTTTGAAGAGAATGCATTCTGAAACAATTGTGAAAATTCCAGATACCCTGAACTTGTGAAATCAGAGACCTAGGGGAAGATCGGGTCATGATAACTGCACAAATAGCCATGCAACTGAATGCATAAAGTTAACTATGAAGGGAAGAGCTTGGGGTAAGATGTTTCGTAAGTTAATGATTCTGAATGAGTTATTATTGCATACTGGTGATTTCAGACAGTTTTGGTGGAGGATCAAGGAATTCAGTTTGAGGCATTAGTGTGACCGGCTGTTTCTGAGGGGCAGCACAGTAGTTCAGTGGTTAGCACTCACAGTGCCAGGGACCCAGGTTTGATCGCAACCTCAGGTGACCATCTATGTGGACCTTGTGCATTCTCCCTGTGTTTGATTGGGTTTCCTCTAACAGTCTAAAAATATGCAGGTTAGGTCAATTGGCCATGTTACAGTGCCCATTGTCTCCAGGCATGTGCAGGTGAGGTGGATTAGGCATGGAAAATGCAGGGTTATAGGGTTGGGGTGGGGTCTGAGTGGGATGCTCTTTAGAGGGGCAGTGTGGACTCAGTGGGCAAATGGCCTGCTTCCACATTGTAGGGATTCTATCGCTGGTAGTCTTGGCATATAGTTTCTGTTGAACTAGCCAATGTATCTTGTCTTATATTGCTATCGTGCGATAAACTATGTCTTTTTGTAGGACACCTTCTCGTTAAGATTCATTAGTCATTTATCCTCTCCTGCTGTTAACCAAACAGGCCATCAGGCCCAGTCAAAAAAAAAGGCCAATGTCTTTATCCAAAACATATCCTGGCAGAAATATCCTAAAAACAAATAGCGACCACCAGCTTCATGATGGAAAGAATAGGGCTGATCTCTTCACAAGACTTCTGCTAAGATGTAGTTTTCCTCTGTGTCCTTTGCAGCAAAAGGTATCAGAATTCTCATCTCCTGGGAAGCTATCAGACAGGCTATCCTTACCCGTTTCCTTGCTGCAGCCACTTGCGCCCAATAGCTGACACACCTTCTATGCCACTGTCTAAAGTATGTAAACTCCAAGTATCAAGTTGGCTGTTCGTGTCAGATCCAGCGGTGACACTTTTTGACCAACTATGTGCTTCTTGTTCTCTTCATTCAGAGCCTGTATTGGCTGACCAGGTGACAGTCCTTTGGTATCTGTAAGCACAAAATTCAGAAGGCAGCGGTTGATCGGGTTGGGGTGGTGGACAAGGGACTTTTGGGAAGTGATGGCGAGGAAAGGGGTGTTGACTGGAAGGCAAAAGACATGGCCACATCATCTGTTCCTGCACTTCATACCAGCCAGTGGAATGAGAGTGAAATAGGGGATTTGCGAAAGTGCAGACAGTGGGGGTAACATACTGATAGTCTCATTGCAAAGGCTTTGGCCACTACCAGTTCCAGGGTTCTCAATTCTTCAAATGCATTCTAACATGGCCCCTATTGCTTCACTGCTGCTACTTCCAGTTATATGTGACTAAATTCTACAAGAGAGAGTGCGCTGTGCAAGACATATGCATGATGTGTCTGTTATGACTGAATAGCTGACAGTGTGTGGGAGCTATGAAAACTAGGTGGGAGGTTAGATAGAAATGGATGTCATACATGAATCCTACTTGTTCGATCTTGCTAACGGCTGAGAGATGGAGGTCGAATAAAGTGTGATCTCCTCAAGGACAGACAGATTGAATTGTCTTCTTCTCTTCCCTTCACTGATCATGTCGTGAGGTGGGTCCCCTGAAGAAATATGAGCTTTTAGCTGCTTTCCACTTTTGGGCTATGTCAAATCATATATCATGTCAATTCTTTTTTTGCCTCTACGACTCCCTCTTTCTCCGGAACACATTTGGAGGCAGTTTCATGACCAATTGCAGCCAGAATGAACTCACTCTTGAGAATACATTCTACCTGTTAAAAGTGCAGGCTAGCTTTACTTCACACGAGCCTCACGTGAGGCCATCCCTCCCACTGAGCCTGCAGTCAGTCAGCAACATGTTTCAAGCTGGGCACGCACACAACACTCATGCTGATGAGCAGCTGCTTCAACTTTGTGTGCTGTTTACGTCAACCTGACCAGTCAAGTATAGCCTTCAGCACAATCCAATGCTCAGCCCGACAGTCCAAACTGAGATATTAATCAAAATGAAAACATTTTTAAAAAGTGACAATTATGTGAATAACTTTGCCAAAGAAGTTATTTGAGTCTTTATCTTTCACTACCTGAGGCTCTCTTGAGAGCCAATTTCAGAGTTTACAGTTTGACCTTGTTAAGTGACTGTGTTCACTTCACAGTGTTACTGTGTGCATTGTGAAAAAATATTCACCTTGTATCCGTATGGGTATCCTACTGTCTTTTTATGTCTTGAGAAGATTTATCTTCTTGCTTCTTTCTAAACAAATCTAAACAGGACAATTGTAACTTTTTCAGACGGTTTACCTCTAGCTGAAACAAAACCTTAAAGTAAGATTTATCACCCATCCCTAGTCGTCCTTGAGTAGTGATGTTAAGTGGCTTTCTTGAACTGCTTCAGTTCACATGGCGTAGGTTGACTTACAAAGTCCTCAGGGAAGGAATTCCAGAATTTTGACCCAGCGACAGTGAAGGAACGATGATATATTTCCAGGATGGTGAGTGGCTTTGAGGGGAATTTGAAGGTGGTGGTGTTCCCACATATCTGCTGCCCTCATCCTTTCAGATGGAAGTAGTTGTGGGTTCGGAAGATGCTTTCTAAGGACCTTTGGTGAATTCCTGCAGTGCATATTATAGATAATACCAACTCCAGCTATTTTGCATTGATGGTGAAGATAGTGGATGCTTGTGGATGTGGTGCTAAATCAAGTGGGTTGCTTTAGCCTTAGAAGGTGTCAAGTTGCTTGAGTGTTGCTGGGGCTGCACTCATCCAGACAAGTGGGCAGTGTTCCATCATACTCCTGGCTTGGTCCTAACAGATAATGAACAGGCTTTGGGGAGTCAGATGGTGAGTTACTCGCCACTTCATTCCTAGCCTCTGACCTGCTCTTGGAGTCATAGAATCATAAAGTCTTGCAGCACGGAGACAGACCCTTTGGCCCAAACTGGCCCCTGCCAACCAAAATATCCATCAACGTGAACCCCATTTCCCTGCACTTGGCCCATATCCTTCTAAAACTTTCCTATCCATGTATTTGTCCAAATGCCTTTTAAATGGTGTTAATGTATCATTTCTACTGGCAGCTTATTCCATATGCATACCACCCTCTGTGTAAAACAGTTGCCCCTCTGGTTCCCTTTTATTCTTTTCACTCTCACCTTAAATTGATGCCCTCTAGTCCTCGATTTCCTGATCCTGGGAAAAAGACTGAGTGCACTACTATCTATGCCTCTCATGATCTTATGCACTTCTATAAGGTACACCCTCTCAAACTCCCACGTGCTAAAGAAAAATGACCTAGCTTGTCCAACCTCTCACTATAGCTCAGATCCTTGAGTCCTGGCAGCATACTTGTAAATTTCTTGTGCACTCCTTTCAGTTTAGGATCATCCTTCCTATAGCAAGGTAACCAAATCTGAACACAATACTCCAAGTGCGGCCTCACCAATGTCCTGTACAACTGCAATATAACTTTCCAACTTCTTAACTTAGTGCCCTGAAGGTTAGTGTGTCAAAAGCCTTCTTCACTGCCCTGTTTACCTGTGACTCCACTTTCAGAGAATCATGTACCTGAACTCCATGGTCCCTCTGTTCCAATACACTCCTTAAGGCCCTATCATACACCATGAAACTCCTATCTTGATTTGACTTTCCAAAATACAAACCCCACACTTATCTATATTAAACTCCATTTGCAATTTCAAGGCCCACTTTCCCAACTTCTTATAACTTTCCTCACTGTCCACCGTACCACCTATTTCAGTGTCATCTGCAAACTTACTAATCATGCTTTCTACATTCTCATCCAAATCACTGATATAAATAACAAACAGCAAGGGGACCAGCACTGACCCCGAGGCACTCCACTAATCACAAGCCTCCAGTCTGACAAGCATCCTTCCACTATTACCCTCTGCATCCTACCATTAAGACAATTGTATATGCAATTTGCCAGTTCCCCCTGGATTCCTTGCAATTTAACCTTCCAGAGGAGTCTACCATGTAGAACCTTATCAAAGGCCTTACTGAAATCCATATAGACTATTTCTACTGCCTTGCTCTCGTCAACCTTCCTGGTCACTTTATCAAAGAACTCTAACAAATTTGTGAGGCATAATCTCCCACATACAAAGCCATGCTGATGACTCCTAATCAAACCCTATCTTTCCAAATGCGTATATATCTTATTTCTCAGAATCTTCTCAAGTAACTTCCCTGCCACAGATGTTAGGCTTGCTGGTCTACAGCTCCCAGGTTTTTCCTTGCAGCCTTTCTTGAATAAGTGCACAACATTTGCTCCCCTCCAGTTTTCCAGGACCACACCTGTGGCTAACAATGATGCAAAAATATCAGCCAGGACCCCCACAATTTCTTTTCTAACCTCCTGCAGTGTTCTTGGATATATCTGGTCAGGACCAGAAGATTTATCCACCTTCATATGTTCTAATGCATCCAACACCTCATCTATTGTGATATCGACTGTCCCCAAGATATGACCACTAACTTCACAAAGTTCCCAAATCTTCATGTCTTTCTCCACGGTAAACACAGAGGAGAAATATTCATTGAAAACCTCTCCCATCTCCTGTGGTTCCACATGTACATGTCCACTTTTGTCCTTGAGGGCTCCTATTCTCTCTCTAGTTATTCTTTTACCTTTAATATACTTAAAGAACTTCTTTGGATTTATCCTAATCTTCTCAGCCAAGGCCCCCTTTTCATCTTCCAGATTTCCTTCTTCAGTAAACTCCTATATCCCCGGTATATCTCCAGGGATTTCTGTGATCCCAGCTGCCTTTACCTGAGCCATACTTCCTCCTTTTTCCGTGTCAAAGCCTCAATATTTCTTGTCATTTAGGATTCCCTATTCTTGCCAACCATGCCTTTCACTCTCACTGGAATATATAGACCTTGAACTTTAGCTCTCTCACTTTAATGACCTCGCACTTGCCAGACGTCCCTTTGCCTGCAAACAAACCACTCCAATCAATCCCTGCAAGCTCCTCTCTAATTCCATCAAACTTCACCTTGTCCCAGGTTAGAACTTGAACCTGTAGACCTGTTTTATTCCTCTCCATAACTATTTTAAAATTAATAGAGTGCCAAAGGACCAGTTTCTGTGTTGTAATTTTCTTTGTTCTGTCTACCTCGGTCTTAAATTAAACCCAATGACCTGACCTCCACAGCCTTCTGTGGGCAATAAATTCCATAGATCCACCCCTTCTCTGGCAAAAGAGGTTTTCCCTTATCTCCATTCTGCAAGGTCTTCCCTTTACTCTAAGAAGTCTAGCTCCTATGTCCTTTAGCATTTGCTCTGCTCGGTCAGTTGGGGGTGCTGCTGAGCCATGCCTGGTGATGGGCATTGAAGCCCCCTATCAGAGTACACTCTGTGCCCTTGCCACCCTGAATGCTTTCTCCAAGTGGAGTTTAACATGGAGTAGCACTATTCATTAGTCGAGAGAAGGCTAACGAAGAAGAGAAGTAAGTGGTAATCAGCAAGAGGTTTCCTTGTCTGTGTTTGACCTGATGTCATGAGATTTCATGGGGTCCAGAGTCAATATTGAGCATTCCCAGGGCAACTCTCTTCTAACCATAGATCAGTACGCTGCCATCCCTGGTTGGGTTCTCCTGCTGGTGAGACAGAATGTGGTGTTTGAGACATTGTAAGATATCATTCTTTGAGTACGACTATGTTGAGCTGTTACTTGACCAATCTGTGAGACTGCTGTCCAAATTATGATGCAAACCTCCCGATATTGGTAAGGAGGACCTTGCAGGGTGGACAGGGCTATGTTTGCCACTGCTGTTTCTGGTTTCCGGGTCAAGGCCAACTGCTTTGTCAAATTGCATCCTTTTCTTTAAGCTTTGTACCAGGCTGTTAAGAGTCAACCACATCACCATGAGCCTCTAGCCACATGTAAAGTAAGGATTGCACTTTCCTTCCCTAAGAAACCTTATTGAATCAGATGGGTTTTTCACAACAAACGACTCTAAGTTATCTTTTAATTTCAGATTCGATTGAATTCAAATTTCACCATTTGGCATGTCCCCGGAGCATTGATTTGGGGTTCTAGGTGACTAATCTAGTGACATGACCATGATGTAACCACCTCTACCTCTAATGATATGTCGTCAATCTCAGGCATTAACCCTATTCCTCTCTCAATAGATGCTGTCTGACCTGCAAAATCCGTCCAACATTTTCAGCAGCCGCAGTGTTTGCTTTTGTAGTCAGTTTGTGTTATATCTGGCAGAACAGAGAAAAATTAAGCAACAGCCTGCCAGCCAGCTCTTGCTCAGTCTTTCCTGCATTTTCATATGTTTATCTTCCTTGACAGGTGGCTGAGTTGGCACAATTTATGTTGATGATTTCATTTTTGTCTTGGAAAATTTAAGACATAGCTCTCATACTGTCACTGTAGTTCAGCGTAAAGGAATCATGCTTATTGAAGTATGATCACTTTTTATACATATCTTTGCATAAACAGCTGTGTATATTCAACTTTTTTGCTGCAGGGATGTTTTTCCATCCTTCATAGAGACATGAGGTGTGACAATTATAATAATCTCAGCACAAATAGCCTTTTGTGGTAGAAAATGATACTCGTTGTTCACACAGTTGAGAGCATAATACAGACTTAAATCAGCAATACACCAGTAAAATGGCAACATTGTTTCTGGGATAGATAATCACTCTATTTGTCCAGAATTTGCTGGGAAATTAATGCTGAGCTTAATACGTCTGCAGTTATTAATTTATAATATCTAGTGATGTGTTCTGAATCACCATAAATTGCGGGATGATCTGCAGAATTTTGTTATTAGTCTCCTAGAAAGGAAATCCCTATGTCACCATCATCTGAGTGCCAAGAGATTACTACAAGTGAACAGTAAGTTTGAGTTATAAGTAAGTTATTAAGGACCCCTAAAAATGACTGATTTATACTCCTGACATGCAATTCCATCCAGAGTCCAAGAAAAGAAACAACAAAGGCCTCCCTCCATCCATGAATAAATCCCACTGAACAGTTCCGAGAGATGTTTAAATTTAAGATTAATTCTGTTATTGCTTTTCCTTTCCTTTGTTCCTCTTCTAACCAAATCTTTTTTCCCCTCTTTATCTCTTTTTGATTTGACTTGGAGGACATCAATGCTACAAAATGAGGCTTTTTCACCTGTGACACCTTCTGATGGTGTGGCTGGCCGTGGGAGGTGGATTTGCAGTTGTGGAGTTGAAGAATATTGATACAAAGTGCAAATAAAAGAGGTCGGAGTATTTGTCAATAATCATAAACATTTATGTTTATACCAAAGAGGAGTGGTTTTGCATAATGTGCAGTTTATAGAACTGCTGATTACAACAGAATTCTGGCTCAACTATAACGGATACTGGTAAACCAGTTCATGTTTATCGGTTAGACATAGCTGCGTTTGATTAAGATTAGCATGATTATTTCAATCGATACTTTTAGAAACTACAAATAAAAGTAGCTCTCAAGATCAGCTGTGCAAAGGAAAGCATTACAAGAAAACATTTCCAGGGTCAGCAGACATCATATTGAACGGACTCGAGGTCTGCCATTGTCATCTCCTTCTTCAGTTTCTTCTGATGCTATGCTGTAGTGTCGAATTTGTGCTGTCCAATTCACAGCCTTGGGCAGTTTGGCACTGAGGTGCTTTCATCGCTTATAGGTAGCTGTTCAAAGTGAGAACAGCAGGCACTCCATCTTGCTCATGAAAGTGAGGTCAGGGAGATTTTAGCTCCCCAGGTTGTTTTGAGATAGGACAGGGTAAAAACAATGACTGCAGATGTTGGAAACCAGATTCTGGATCAGTGGTGCTGGAAGAGCACAGCAGTTCAGGCAACATCCAACGAGCAGCGAAAGGCTCGTGAAGGGCTCGTGAAGGGCTTTTGCCCGAAACGTCGATTTCACTGCTCGTTGGATGCTGCCTGAACTGCTGTGCTCTTCCAGCACCACTGATCCAGAAATTGAGATAGGACAGTTGAGTTAGTGTGAAAGATGGACCTGCCAGCTCATGAACATTTGAGCATACAAACAAGAAACAAGAGTAGGCCACTCACCTCTTCAAGCCTACTCCACTTCCATTCATCAAGATTATGGCTGATCTGATTTCAACTTTAACCCTACCCTCCTGCCTATCCCCGAAAATTTTTCACCTCCTTGGTAGACAAGAATCTATCTACCTCTGCCATAAAAAAAATTAAAGGTTCTGCATCCACTGCCTTCTTGAAGAAGCAAATTCCAAAATCTCTCAACCTCCTGTCTGTACTGTAACACCATTGTGAGCGGTACTTATGGCTGGCCATGGTATTAACCCTTTCAGACCCATATTGAATAGCTGCTGCTCAGGACACAAGGAGGTCATTGCTTCCCATTAGGTTAATGGGAAAATGGGATGCTGACTGCATTCTGGCTTTCAGGAGGATCGGAGAAGCCTGGAGAAGATCGGAGAAAGTGAAGACCTCAGATGCTGGAAATCAGAGTCAAAAAGTGTAGGGCTGGAAAAGCACAGAACGTCAGGCAGCATCTGAGGAGCAGAACAGTCAATGTTTCAGGCATAAGCTCTTCATTAGAAATGTGGGGTGGGGGCCCAAGAAGGCTGAGAGATAAATGGGAGGGGGTTGGAGCGGAGGGGAAGGCAACCAGGAATGTGGATGAAGGTGGGGGTGATGGTGGTAGATCAGAGTGGAGGGTGGAGTGGATAAGTGGGAAGGAAGATGGGCAGTTGGGACAGTTTAAGAGGACAGTGCTGAATTGGAAGATTGGATCTGGGATAAGGTTTGGGGAGGGGAGATGAAGAAACTGGTGAAATCAACATTGATGCCAAATGGTTGGAGGGTCCTAAGGCTGAAGATGAGGCGTTCTTCCTCCAGGTGTCGGCTGGCTAGGATTTGGCAGTGGAGGGGGCCTAGGACTTGCATGTCTTTGGCAGAGTGCGAGGGGGAGTTGAAGTGATTGGCAACAGGGTGGTGGCGTTGTTAAGTGCATGTGCCCCTGAGATGTTCCCTGAAATGTTCTACAAGTTGGCATCCTGTCTCCCCAATGTAGAGGAGACCATATCGAGAGCAATAGACACAGTAGATGAGGTAGGTGGATGTGCAGGAAAATCTTTGCCAGAGGTGGAAGGATCCTTTGGGGCCTTGGATGGAGATGATGGGGAAGGTGTGGGTCTAGGTTTTACACCTCTTGTGGTGGCATGGGAAGGTGCCGGTAATGGAGGGTGGGTTGGTGGGGGGCGTGAACCTAACGAGAGAGTCACAGAGAGTTTGGTCTCTGTGGCATGCTGAAAGGGGTGGTGGGGAGGGAAATATATCTATGGTGTGGTATCTGACTGTAGGTGGCAGAAGTTGATGCATTGTACCCAGAGGTTGATGGGTGGAAGGTGAGGACTCGGGGTGGGTGGGGGAGCGGGGAAGGTCTTGTTCTCTCTTTGTTGCGGTTGCTGGGGTGGAGTTCAAGGGCGGAGGTGTAGGAACTGGCAGAGATGCATTGGAGGGCATTGCTAACCATGTGAGAGGGAAATTGTGGTCCTTGAAATAGGAGGCCATCTGGGATGTCTTGGAGTGGAATCGCTCCTCCTGGCAGCAGATGCGGCAGAGGTAGAAGAATTGGGAGTAAGAGATAGCATTTTTACAGAAGAGGGAGCGGGATGAGGTGTAGTCCAGGCAGCGGTGAGAGTCAATGGGTTTGAAATACATGTCCGTGTTGAGTTGCTTGTCAGAAATAGAGATGGAGAGGTCCAGGAAGGGGATAGAGAACTTGAGGTCAGGGTGGAAGGTATTCATGAAGTTGATGAACTATTCAACCACCTCGTGGTTGTTCAAGGTGGCGCCAATACAGTCATTGACATAGTGGAGGAAAAGATAGGGAATAATACTGGTTAACTGTGGAATGTGCTTCATTACCTATAAGGAAATACTTTATAAAACAAAAATTAATGAATATAACTTAATCCAGGCTCTTTTGTGCTGGTTGTCTGGCTGTGCAACCAAGCAACACAGAGGTGAGACAAAAGGAGGAGCCCAGATCAAATATAGCCTCACAGGATAATTCAACGATGAATCCCTACAAGCCCTATCCAGATTGAGAGTCTTGGTGTGAGGTCGTCATGGTAAGGGATGGGAAGAGGAGACCTCCATATGTAAAGGGAGAGTTGGTAAACAGGGCAATAAGAAGGACGATCAGCCATTATACTGAAATATGGAGCACAGCAGGTCAGGTAGCATCCGAGGAACAGGAAAGTAGATGGTTTGGGCAAAAGCCCTTCATCAGGAATGAGGCTCGGAGGTAGAGAGATAAGTCGGAGGGAGGGGTGGGGCTGGGGGGAAGGTGACTGAGAGTGCAATAGGTGGATGGAGGTGGGGATGAAGGTGATAGGTTTGGAGAGGAAGGTGGTGCAGATAAGTGAGAAGGAAGGTTGACAGATGGAACAGGTCATGACATTAGTACTGAGCTGGAAGGTTGGAATGGGGCTAAGGTGGGGGAAGGGGAAATGAGGAAGCTGGTGAAATACACATTGATGCATGGGGGATGAAGGGCCCCAAGGTGGAAGATGAGGCATTCTTCCTCTAGGCGTCGGATGGTGAGGGAGTGACAATGGAGGAGGCCCAGGACCTGCATGTCCTTGGTAGAATGGGAGGGGGAGTTGAAATGTTTGGCCATGGGGGATGGGGTTGATTGGTGCAGGTGTCCTGGAGATGTTCTCTGAAGCGCTCTGTGAGAAGGCTTCTGGTCTCCCCAGTGTAGAAGAGATTACATTGGGAGCAACGGATACAATAAATGACATGTGCGGAAGTGCAGGTGAAACTTTGATTGATGTGGAAGGCTCCTTTGGGGCCTTGGATGGAGGTTAGGTGGTGGGCGGGGGTGTGGGGAGGGTTTGGGCATAGGTTTTGCAATTCCTGCGGTGGCAGGGGAAGGTGCTGGGAGGGAAGGGTGGGCTGTTAGGGGGCGCGGACCTGACCAGGTAGTCGCGGAGGGAACGGTCTTTATGGAAAGCAGATGGGGATGGGGAGGGAAATATATCCCTTGTGGTGGGGTCTGTTTGTAGGTGGCGGAAATGTCAGCGGTTGACGCGATTTATGAGGAGGTTGGTGGGGTGGAAGGTTCTGTCCTTGTTGCGGTTGCAGGGCAGAGGTGCAGGATGTGGATGAGATGCGTTGGAGGGCATCTTCAACCATGTGGGAGGGAAAATTTCGGTCTTTAAAGAAGAAGGCCATCTTGTGTGTTCTGTGGTGGAACTGGTCCTCCTGGGAGCAGATGCGGCGGAGGCGGAGGAATTGGGAATAAGGGATAGCATTTTTGCAGGAGGTAGAGTGAGAGGAGGTGTAATCCAGGTGGCTGTAGGAGTCGGTGAGTTTGCAGAAAATATCAGTGTTGAGTCGGTTATTGTTGATGTAAATGGAGAGGTCCAGGAAGGGGAGGGAGGTGTCAGAGATGGTCCATGGGAATTTAAGATTGGGGTGGAATGTGTTGGTGAAGTTGATGAAGTGTTCAACCTTCTCGCGGGAACACAAAGTGGCACCGATGCAGTCATTAATGTAGCAAAGGAAAAGGTGGGAAATGGTGCCAGTGTAACTCCAGAAGATGGAATGTTCTACGTAGCCAACAAAGAGACAGGCATAGCTTGGGCCTATGTGTGTGTGCCCATGGCTACCCCTTTCATCTGGAGGAAATGGGAAGATTCGAAGAAGAAGCTATTGAGGGTGAGGAGCAGTGCAGCCAACCAAATAAGAGTGTCAGTGGAAGGCTACTGGTGTGACGTCGGGAGAAGAAGAAAAGGAGAGCTTGGAGGCTCTGCTCAAGGCAGATGGAGGCGTAGAGGGACTGGTTGTCCATGGTGAAGATGAGGCTTTGGGGGCCAGGGAAACAGATGTTTTGGAGGAGGTAGATGGCATGGGTGGTGTCCCAAACGTATATGGGGAGTTTCTGGACCAGGAGGGATTGGACAGTATTGAGGTAGGTGGAGATAAATTCAGTGGGGCAGGAGCATGCTGAGATGATGGGTTTTTCAAGATAGTCAGGCTTGTGGATCTTGGGTAGAAGGTAGAACCAGGTGTTGCGGGGTTCCCAAGCTATGAGGTTGGAAGCTGTAGGTGAGACATCTCCTGAGGTGATGAGGTTGTGTATAGTCTAGGAGATGATGGCTTGGTGATGGGGCATAAGGTCATGGTCGAGGGGGCAGTAGAGGAGATGTCTTTGAGTTGGCACCTGGCTTCAGCGGTGTAGAGGTCAGTGCACCCCAACTACCACTGCACCCCCTTTATCCGCTGGTTTGATGGTGAGGTTTGGGTTGGAGCAAAGGGAGTGGAGGGCTGCATGTTGTGAAGGTGAGAGGTTGGAGTGGGGGAGATGGGTGGGCAGGTTGAGACGGTTAATGTCTCGGCAACAGTTGAAAATGGAGAGGTCGAGGGCGGGTAAAAATCTGGCATGGAGTGTCCAGGTGTGTTGGAGGTGGGAAGCTTACTTGCTGGAGAAAGTAACATCGGAGGTGGAGGTGGCGGAAGTAGTGTTCGATGTCACAATGCGCATTGAATTTGTTGATGTGTGGAAGGAGGGGGATGAAGGTAAGGCCTTTGCTGAGGACTGATTATTTATCCTCAGTGAGGGGGAGGACTGGAGGGGATGGTGAAAACTTGGCAGAGCTGGGAGCTAGGACCTGGTATGGAGCTGGAGCTGGGAGTGGAGGCCTCCTCCATCGCCACTCCCTTACCACCCGACACCTGGAGGAAGAATGCCTCATCTTCCGTCTTTAAACCCTTCAACCCCATGGCATCAATGTGAACTTCACCAGTTTCCTCATTTCCCCTCCCCTCACCTTATCCGCGTTCTAATCTTCCAGCTTAGCATCATCCTCATGACCTGTTCCATTTATCCATCTTCCTTCCCACTTATCTGCACCACCCTCCTCTCTGACCTATCAACTTTACCCCCACCTCCATGCACCTATTGCACTTTCAGCCACCTTCTCCCTAACCTCACCCCCCTCCCATTTATCTCTCTACCCCCGGGACTCCAAGCCTCATTCCTGATGAAGGGCTTTTGCCCGAAACATCAATTTTCCTGCTCCTCGGATGCTGCCTGACCTGCTGTGCTTTTCCGGCACCACTCTGATCTTGACTCTAATCTCCAGCATCTGCAACACCCACTTCTGCTGAAATACAGAGCAGGCTGAGTGGTCTGTCCTGTTCCTAAGTTTCTAATTGCTTTGCCAACCTGTGATTGGTGCTTTTGATGACTTGTTTTCATATTTCTAAATTGTATACCGTAGTTTGAATACAATCTGCAATGTTTTGTTATTTAATTTAATGATTTCAATGAACAATTACATGATTTGTTTCTCAATGCAAATCCTTAACTTATTAAGAATGAAATGATCCTTGTGGAAAATCTGCCTCTTATGTTTCTCCAGTCTGAATAAGTATTGTTTATGCCGACTCTCTATTTTCTACTTTTTGAAATATTTTCTCTTCTGTTCCAGCCAATTTACTTTCGGTTCAGCTATTTGAGCACAATGTTGCACGCCTTAACCTTTGTTGTGGACTTCAATATAAAGCTGTTGCTATTAATTTCAATAGGGAATTCAGGAGAAATCGCCTTTGCTTAGAGTGGTTGAAATCTTAAATACAACACTGCAGGGAACAGTTGAGACAGAAAGCACAGAAGACTTAAAGGGCAACTAAATAACCAAATGCAGGAAAAGGTGAAAGATGTGCCGATAGGATTGATTACATGAAGAAGAGAGGAGCATGTGGAGTGGGATTGCTAGCGTATATCAGTTCACTTGAATGGCTTGTTTCTGTGCTTTAGGCCTGACATACCTGAGTGTAATATATTTATCGGTCTGGGAAGTTTCCAAACCCAATTGTAGCCTATTGCCAGCAATGACCTCACTAAGTACAGAGCACTAAAACTGGGCTGTTGTGTTTGAGGCAAAATAGTGCTTGGATCTTGATTTCTATAAACTGTTAATGAAGCAAATCGACAAACCTTTTAAACACAGCACTCTTACCTACTTATTTATTAAACAGACCAAAACAACAGGAGTTACTTAAAACAGGATGATAATTTATCTATACATAATTAGTTCTATAAATGACCTACTGTTTCAAGGTGTAGCATGGGGCTGGATGACCTTTGCAATACTTAGTGTGATGAACATTTAAGTGGATACTTGGGAGGCATTCAGAGAATAATTAATCAGAGTTTAGGACTTGAGCATTCTGCTTATGTGTAGGTGTTCTGAACAATGAGAGTGAATTGGACATGTATACTGAAATTCTAGACAGGCGCATTTATAAAATCTCCGATCACTCCTTTCAAGATGTCACTTACAGCACCATGTTGAATTACTTTGAATTATAATTATGACCAATATGTAAGTAAATACTGTGGTGTATTGTGAACGGTAGGTCTATCAAGCGACAATCTAATAAGTAGCCTCATTGTGGTAATATAGGTCCAACCTACAGAATACTTCTATCAATGTAATCTTTAACATATACCTGAAACCCCAGAGGTAGCTTTGTTTTAACAGCAATTACTATAATGCAGTCCTCTTAATATTGCACTGAGGTCTCAACAGCATTCATACTGCAATTAGATTTGACTTGGCCGGTGTGACTGTCACAATACCGATGCTTTGCAATTCTATGCTCAGATCTGTGGGCAAATGCAGGTTCGAATCAGCCAAGGGTCCCAGCATTGTGGTGCTGAAGCGTAGGGTATATCTCAGACCCCAGTGCCTGGCTAATCCACATTTTCTAAGGTTTCAATAAGTAACCATTAAGCTCATCATATATGTCATCAGTTTTGAATTTTAATGGCAAAAAAACCTTGATAAACCAGTATAACAAACAAATACAGTAAAAGGTGCAATATGTGACAGACACGTGCAGTATAAAATTGCAGTCCGTTGCAAATCAAAACAGTTAAAAAATCTACATTTGGCAAATTGAATATCTTCTCAACAAATCAATGTTTCACAATAAAAAGGCCAAAAAAAATTGACAGATTGCAGACATGTATCAAAATATTATATCATAAATGAGACTGTACAGTTTATTTTAGACACCAATGTTGCATTAACCTTTAAATTCCTTCATAAGACTATAAAACAGCATTCCAAATAACATCTTGAATTATTGGCCCTTGAAAGGTACTTTGACAGAGCCTGAATTTATTTAAACTATTTCAAGAATGGTCATCTTGAGTATATTATAGATGTCAATCACAATCTGTACCTCGTGATGTAGATTTAGGACTTTCAAACTGACTTAAAAAGCTGAAGAAATGGGTTGAAAATCAAAACAGATGTGCAAAACTAAAGCAAATTAAAATGACATTCAGAAGGCCACTTGTCCAAAAGGCGAGTGAATTCTTTTTGTTGTGTCTTGATTGCACAGTGCTCCCACTTAACGTGCAAGCTTTCGGGTCACAATTGCCCATCGATACTTGTGGGAGCACTAATTATGTTTCTTTAGTTCCCGCAGCTATTTCAAAGCACAGGGAATGAGAATTTGAATGTATCCTGTGCTATTTCAAACATATGTCTAGTTACATTCCCATCTGAAAGTCATAGTGCATTCCCTATAGGCCTTCTCCACAAGCAACTTGTATTTATTGGGAATGCTTCAAATGGCCCAAATCATATTCAAGTGCTATTGAATCTCCAATGATCCTGCAAAAAGATTGGATGCAATTGTCTTAGCCAGTTCCTTTTGTCTGCCCTTGTACGTTACACAAATTCCTTTCCTTCAATCTCATATTTCACTCGAGTCATTTGCAACATGTTAAATTCTTATTCATTTGGTGGCACACATTTGGGAAACGTTCAGGATGAATGGCCTTAAATTTGTGGGATGTCACAAAGTCTTAGCACTGCATTGAAGCTTCTAACATGTTTAAATCACCTCCAGTATGCACTGATGAATGCGTTTTGGTTTCAATACATGTTTTCAACTGGGTTGAGCTTTAGAATAATGAGATAAAGGCCCCAAAATTTGATAAGATCAGAAATTGACTGTAGGCATTGGGGTTGACCTGCACTCATTGCTTTTATTGCAGGCAACATGCAAACTTTGTGATGCTCACTCACTTAAATTATTGCAATGGATAGCATGAACTGTGGTATTATGTAGCATCACACCTAATAAGGGAACACAACATAGCACTATTTAACATTATTCTATGGCAGACCAGTATTTAAATGCCACTATGGTAGCCAGGGACTTACATACAGTCAGCCAAATGAATCTGCAATAAAAGTAATAGTGATCATTGAAAGTGTCAGATTTTCGTAAAAACCTATTTGCCTCACTGATGTTCTTTGGAGGTGGGAATCTGCAGTCCTTATCAAGTCTAGTCTATCTGGAATTTTTCAGCAATGCCCACATCCCAAGAAAGGGCAGGAGAAAAAAGAGCCAGCCTGCATTTCTTAAAGGCGTCCTGGTTGGAGCAGGGATGAGAACTTGTTGCAGAAGAGAGTTTGAGTAAGTGAAACACTGAATTACAGCACAAGACAGCAGGTTGCCAGTTGTCTGCTTTCTCAATGTGGTACTGGAAGGAGACGAAGAGATGTCACCTACACACAAGTGCCAGGACAAACCGCCCCCACCCCCACCCTCGGCCAACTGTGTAAGCCAGTGGGACCAGCTGTGCGTGCTGATCAGAGCCAAGAAGCTAACTTCAAGAAAGAAGGAAGCATATGTCAGTTATAGACAGGATAGATCAAGTGAATCCTTAGAAGAGTTATAAAGGCAGTAGGAGTATACTTAAGAAGGAAATCAGGAGGGAAAAAAAGGGATATGAGATAGCTTTGGCAAACAGGGTTAAGGAGAATCCAAAGGATTTTTACAAATATATTAAGGACAACTTCTTGAAAAATGTCCAGGTTACAGAGATGGAAGTGCTGGATGTCTTGAAACGCATAAAAGTGGATACATCCCCAGGATCTGATCAGGTGTACCCGAGAACTCTGTAGGAAGCTAGAAAAGTGATTGCTGGACCTCTTACTGAGATATTTGTATCATTGATAGTCAAAGGTGAGGTGCCGGAAGATGGGAGTTTGGCTAACGTGGTGCCACTGTTTAAGAAGGGCGGTAAGGACAAGCCAAGGAACTATAGACCAGTGAGCCTGATATCGGTGGTGGGCAAGTTGTTGGAGGGAATCCTGAAGAACAGGATGTACATGTATTTGGAAAGGCAAGGACTTATTAGGAATAGTCAACATGGCTTTGTGCGTGGGAAATCATGTCTCACAAACTTGATTGAATTTTTTGAAGAAGTAACAAAGAGGATTGGTGAGGGCACAGCAGTAGATGTGATCTATATGGACTTCAGTAAGGCGTTCAACAAGGTTCTCCATGGGAGACTGGTTCACAAGGTTAGATCTCATGGAATACAGGAAGAACTAGTCATTTGGATACAGAACTGGCTCAAAGGTAGAAGACAGAGGGTGGTGATGGAGGGTTGTTTTTCAGACTGGAGGCCTGTGACTAGTGGAGTGACACAAGAATTGGTACTGGGTCCACTACTTTTCGTCATTTATATAAATGATTTGGATGCTAGTGTAAGAGGTACAGTTAGTAAGTTTGCAGATGACACCGAAATTGGAGGTGTAGACGACAGTGAAGAGGGTTACCTCAGATTACAACAGGATCTGGACCAGATGGGCCAATGGGCTGAGAAGTGGCAGATAGAGTTTAATTCAGATAAATGCAAGGTGCTGCATTTTGGGAAGCAAATCTTAGCAGGACTTATATACTTAATAGTAAGGTCCTAGGGAGTGTTGCTGAACAAAGAGACCTTGGAGTGCAGGTTCATAGCTCCTTGAAAGTGGAGTCGCAGGTAGATAGGATAATGAAGAAGACGTTGGTATGCTTTCCTTTATCGGTCAGAATATTGAGTACAGGAGTTGTGAGGTCATGTTGTGGCTGTACAGGACATTGCTTAGGCCACTTTTGGAATATTGCGTGCAATTCTGGTCTCCTTCCTATCAGAAGGAAGTTGTGAAGCTTGAAAGGGTTCAAAAAAGATTTACTAGGATGTTGCCAGTATTGGAGGATTTGAACTTGGGGAAAGGTTGAATAGGCTGGAGCTGTTTTCCCTGGTGCGTCAGAGGCTGAGGAATGACCTTATAGAGACTCATAAAATCATCAGGGGCATGGAAGGGTAAATAGACAAGGTCTTTCCTTGGTGATGGGGAGTCCAGAACTAGAGGGCATAGGTTTAGGGTGAGAGGGGAAAGATATAAAAGAGACCTAAGGGGCAACGTTTTCACGCAGAGAGTGGTACGTGTATGGAATGAGCTGCCAGAGGAAGTGGTGGAGGCTAGTACAATTGCAACATTTAAGAGGCATTTGGACGGGTATATGAATAGGAAGGATTTGGAGGGAAATGGGCCAGATGCTGGCAGGTGGGAGTAGATTGGGTTGGTCCAAAGGATCTGTTTCCGTCCTGTACATCTCTACGACTTCATGACTATAAACTGGCTGCAGTGTCATTAAAATGAGTTCATTGGATCACTAATGCATCTTCAAATGTCATATCTTACCCAGTGAACCCTTCATCTCAGAAACGCAACCTCCGACATTCCAACTCCACTCACCTACCAATAAATCCCATCAATACCAACCACATCTTGCATTAAAGCTTCACTTCACCCTTTTCCTCGGGGTTTTCCACGCACAGTGTTTGACACACTGTCTGCTATTGGACACTGACAGTCACCGTAGCCAAGAACAATGTGCCACATTCACTGATTCTTTCTTCTTCACAACAAGGTGGCTTGTTACCCACAGCAGAAGCTATTGGGCTGCAGGGGACAGGCATGGTTTCATGTCCTTACCTTGTCGAGGAGGTAGTGCTCACTATCTTTGGTGGGACCGCAGGAGAGGGGAACCAATGACAATGTAGGCTCATTCCTAATCCTCCCCCTCGCATCACACTGGCCCCTCATTCCACACACTCACTTGATAACATGCTACAGAGACTAGCTTTTGCATCAACTCTTCACTGCATCGACCTGCCTTTGTGCCTTTTCTTTTCAGATATTCTGCAGCTGTAATGGGGCCAGGCAGGTGGTGGAAGACCAAGATGCACAAGGACAGGAAGATAGCAAAGAAGGATCACAATCTCGCACACTCAGCCACCACCAGAACAGATCATGAGACAACACGTCCTTTAGAAGTGAGATGAGAGTTGAGATCTGCACATTGGGAGAGACTGATGGATTGCATTCAGGTGAGAGGCCATGGTAATATTCTCTGGCATGTAAGGTCTCACTCAGGTTCTGCTGCCATGGGTGGTATGGTGGCTCAGTAGTTAGCACAGTTGCCTGACAGCGCCAGGGACCTGGGTTCAATTTCTGCCTCAGGTAACTGTCTATGTAGAGTTTGCACATTCTCCCTGTGTCAGTGTGGATTTCCTCCCACAATCCAAAGATGTGCAGGTTAGGTAAATGGGCTGTGCTAAATTGCCCATAGAGTTCAGGGCTGTATAGGTTAGGTGCATTAGTCAGAGGTAAATGTAGGGTAGGAGAATGGGTGGGTTGCTCTTCGGAGGGTTGGTGTGGACGTTTTGGGGCAAAGTCCATGTTTCCACACTGTAGGGATTCTACGACCCTAGATAGGATTTCCACATGGGGGAGTGGGGTTTGGGGTTCCCAGCCCGCAACCCGAACCTTCTACAGGGAAACATCACAGCCCCATTACAGATTGCCCAGCAGTCCTTTAACACTCCAAGGCTGGGAAGTGACATCTGGCTCTCAACTGTGAGGGAGTCGGAGTTCAGAGAGCTGCTGTCCAATTACATTGACTGGATGCTCTCCTGCCTCAGCAACCTCAGGAGCTCCAGCGGAGAGAATGGCAAGCAAGCTCCTGAGTCGAACGGTGCAGTTTACATCTCTCTGGAGGTGGTGAGAAGGAGAGATAACTGGTTGAGTAGATGCTGGACAGATACTTAACTTGACATCACCTCAGCAATTAAGCACTGGGCCAGAATGTCCATGGGCTGTGTTTGCAACTCCTCAATTCATGGCCATTTCAGGGAATCAGCTGACCATCTACCTATCTTCCCAGGTGACAAAAGTGGGTGGCTTCTCAACTCGGTAACCAGGGCAACCTCTCTGTTGGGTTTGCAGTGGATGCCTCCTTTTGGCCCAATCCATAGACTCAGAAGTCACCTCTCTTCTCTTGCCTCTGATGTCTTCCTCCCTGCATTCCCTCTCCCCAAGACCATCAACCTTCAAAAATCAAAAGAAAATGAGAGACACCTACATTCTTGCAGTTGGATTCCCTGAAGCGCAGGCCTCAACCTGGTCAATCAGCTCTCAATTAGCTGACTGACATGCAAGACAAGGCAGAGATCTCTTCTGATGGTGGGGGCAATGAGTTTGTCAACATCTAACAGCCCCAGTCACGGAGGTCATCTCAAAATGGCAAAATTGAGTGTCCTAAGTTCTAGTGTCGATGGCTCAGTAAATGTGGGGCCCTCAGAGTAGTGAAAGGAGGTGAGGCTTGAAGGGGGATTGGAAGAGCCACAGGATTGTGATAGAGAGGCTGGGGTAAAGTAAGGTGGGAGCCAATGCTGAAAGAAGGTCATTATTGGAGCACCCTTTATCCTATTTCCTTTGCCAGGCCTCAGGTCATTTGGCTTTCCTCTGCCCTCAAACAACTTTTCTCAGCTTAAAAATTGACTCATCAAGTGCAACTCCCACTTTTCCCTGAACCATCAAAACATTAAACCTGGTGAATTGTATTGGTAATGGTGCAGCACATGCTGAATGTGTTGGTTCTTCTTTCAAGATTTCTGCTTAGATGGTTCTGTCCCAGAAATGGGTGCAATAGGTTATATGCTTCTTGTTACCTTGGAGAGGTGACACATAAGCTGTCTGAAGAGGAGGAGTGGAGAGACACATTTCCACTTGGAGGCTACTTCTGCTTAGGGTCTTGTGCAGGTCAGGTGAATTGGTCATGCTAAATTGCCCATAGTGTTAAGTGCATTAATCAGGGGTAAATATAGGGTAGGGGAATGGGTCTGGATGGGTTACTCTTCAGAGGCTCAGTGTGGACTTATTGGGGCGAAGGGCCTGTTACCATACTGTAGGGAATCTAATCTATATCTTAACCTCAGCAGTGAACAGTATCCCTGCTTCACCAAGCTGATACTCATTGAAATTTAGGCAACTGCTACAGTCTCCATCCGAGTTGTCCATGAAGGACTGAAGGTGAACTGAAAGTGACCATTGACATGGACTTTCATGGCGTCTGGCTCTGCTTCGGCTGAAGTGAATGGTACCAGCACAACTTATCCAGTTGCTATTGACTGTTACATAAGGAAGGTCTCTGAGTCTCTGTATTCCAAGAGAACTAAATGCATTTCGTTCTCTCTTGCCAGAAAGAAATTGAGAGGGTCTGTGCACACTGCCATATTAGTGGGTTAGCCCTGTGGTGCCACTGACTGCATACAATTAGCATTGTGGTTACTGCATGTGAATTCAAATATGTACCACCAGCCTAGAAGGCTCAACCACTTCCAAGTGCAGCTGTTTGAGACTCTGCTTAATGCATCTCACTGGCTCCACTCATCACACCTTCATTCTGTGTCAATCTGCTGTGCCATCTGTACTTGAGCTACTGTGATAAAATCAGAGGGTGGTTGCTAGGCGACAAGAGTATCTATTGACCACTTGGTACAAGGATGGCAGCATGCAAGCCATGCTATCACAAAAGATGTGATCAAGCACACAGTTGGGATGCTTCTACTACATGGTCTGTACCAGAGGACCTGTTCAATAACTCCCTGAGAGTATAATCATTGTGGCCTATTGCATAACTTCACCATTATGAAGGGATAGCTTTTACTAGGGATACTCTCTTATCATAGGGTGGCATGTGGCACAATGGTTAGCACTATTGCCTCACAGGGAGGGGGGTTCAATTCCACCCTTGGATGTTTGTGGATGTAGTGCCAATCGAGTGGGGTTGATTTGTTCTGGATGGTTTCAAGCTTCTCAAGTAATGTTGGAACTGTACTCCTCCAGGCAAGTGGACAGGATCACATCGCACTCCTGGCTTTTGCCACATACATGGCAGTTGGGCTTTGGGAGTCAGGAGGAGAGTTACTTACTGCAGGTGAGTAATGCTTGCTTCTGATTTGCTCATATAGTCACAGCATTTATGTGACTAGTCCAATTCAGTTTCTGGTCACCCCCAGGACATTGACAGTGGGGCATGCAATTGAACATCATTGGGTGTTTAGATTAGATTAGATTAGATTACTTACAGTGTGGAAACAGGCCCTTCGGCCCAACAAGTCCACACCGACCCGCCGAAGCGCAACCCACCCATACCCCTTACCTAACACTACGGGCAATTTAGCATGGCCAATTCACCTGACCCGCACATCTTTGGACTGTGGGAGGAAACCGGAGCACCCGGACGAAACCCACACAGACACAGGGAGAACGTGCAAACTCCACACAGTCAGTCGCCTGAGGTGGGAATTGAACCCAGGTCCCTGGCGCTGTTGGCTAGAGTCTCTGTTGTTTGATATGGTCAATGCCTGGCTGTTGTGAATATTATTTGCCACTTGTCAGCCTAATGCTGGATATTGTCGATACATTGTTGTATTTGGACATGGACTGAGTATCCCACTGTCTGAGAGGTTGTGAATGACGCTGAACAACTTTTCCTTTAAGCTGCGTGATGTTCCACGCATGGCAACTGGCATTGGCATGCTGATTGTGGCATTGACTTCTGGTTCTGGAAGTTGTTGCCAGGGATGGAGCTCGGAGGCTGGTGCAGCCAGGCTGAAAATTAGAGGGAACACTGACGCTGAACATTGTGGAGTCATTGGCAAATATCCTCACTTCTGAACTTATGATGGATGCAATGTTAGTGATGAAGCAGCTGAAGATGCTTCGGCCCAGGACAGTTCGATGAGGAACTGCTGCAGAGATGTGCTGGAGATGGCTGACGGCTAAAAATCACAACTATCTTTCTGTCTGCCAGGTGTGACTCCAACCACAGGAGAGTTTTTCTACTGATTCCAACTGATTTGTGAAGGTTCCCTGATGCCGCACTTGATCAAGTGCAGCCTTGATGTCAAGGGCTGTCACTCTCACCTCTCCTCTGAATTCTGCTCTTTTGTCCACATTTGAACCAAGGGTGTAATGAGGTCAGGAGCTGAATGGCACTGGCAAAACCCAAACTAGGTGTCACTGAGCGGGTTATTGCTATGATGCTTCATAACACTGTTCATGATATGTTCCACCACTTTACTGATGCTCAAGAGTAAACTGAAGTAGTAATTGGTTGTGTTGAATTTGTCCTGATTTCTGTGTACAGAACACACTTAGACAATTTTTCACATTTTTGGGTAAGTTTTGACTTTCCAGATCTGTTTCAAGTCTATTCCACTTAACACGGAGATAGTCCCATATGACATGATAACATGTCTCTTCAATGTGTTGGCATTGTCTTTTCTGGTACCTAGCTCAAGTTAAGGTGGTCCATCTGGTTTCATTCCTTTTCTGAGACTTTTTAGACATTGATATATCTGAATGGCATGTTTGGTCATTTCAGAGAGCAGAGAAGAGTTAACCATACTCCTGTGGTCTGGAGTTATATGTGGACAAGATCAAATAAAGTTAAGAGATTTCCTACCCTAAAGGCATTAGTGAACCAATGAGTTTTTTTTACAATAATCAATAGTAGTTACATGATCATCATTAAAACAATAATCTGGAATTAGCAGTGTAATGAACTGAAATGGGATTCCAACCCCAATCCTAGAACATTACCTGGGTTTCTGGATTACTGATCTGGTGATAATACCACTGTACTTTTGTCTCTCTACTAGCTGTGAAAAATCACCAAACTGTTTCAGGATTAACCTATAGAAATTAAGCAGCAACAAACCTAAAAGTAGTTATCATCCTTTCAGCCCTGTTGATTTGCCTTTTCTACTGCTGACTGTATATTCAACCCTGAGAGGCTCAGAGATTATCTTAGTTGGTGCATTTGGAGAGGGGTTCTTGTGGTGCAATGCCAGAATCGTCACCTCTGAGCCTGGAGGTCTGGGGTCAAGTCCCACCAACTCCAGAAGTAAGTAATAACATCTCTGAACAGGTTGATTGGAAAGCATCTAATTGATACATTTGGATGGAAAATGGCTGTGCTGCCTTCAAATCCATGTCAAGTGCAGATTAGTACAAGCCTCCAACTGGTACAGCTCTGTGCACATTCTCTGTGCCCACAAAAGAACCTGTACCAAAAGGCAATTCAATGCCATCAGATCAAAAGAATGAGCATGAGCACTGTTATTTTAGACTCAAAAGGACACCCATACTAGTATAAGCATAGATGCCAATCTCCATACTTTGTGGCCTGTAAATGATTCAGTGTAAGCAAGCTATCTTTCCAAAATCCCATGGCCCTACAACTGCCAATCACCTTCAGGGGACAGATGTATGAAACTTTGAATGCCTCTGTTTTTAGCTCATCTTGTTCGACATTCCCTTTAATAAAAACATGATTCAAATCCCTGCTGAACTCCCATTTTAAAATTCCTTTGGTTTTCAAAGATAAGTAAGCGTACAACTGCTTTCTTCTTATGGGGTATGCTGTCAAATTGTAATACTGCTGTGTGACAAATCTTCCTTTGCAGTGTGATGCACGCAATCACATTGTAAGCTTATGGATTAGAGGAAACATCTGGATTTTATAAGCAGTTTTCCCGATGATCATAGAATATGCTATCCTTGTATTTCTGATAGGAATTTATCAAAAATACAATTTGTAGGAGGTATATATGTTGTGAAAGCTACACTCAATAGTCAATGAGGGAAAACAAATAAACAATACTGTGTTCTTAAACTGTCACTTTCCAAGTGGGTCCAACCTGACAGTGAACATTCTACCCAACATCTGTTAAAATGGATTTAACAACAACAAGAAATTCGCTTCTTCTTGAAGTCAAACAATCAGTTAAAATGCATTAGGTTTTCCCTCATCCCCTCTAAAATAATTCACTCTTGCTCAGGTAATGTTTGAGGATTAACAGTGGCCCTACGTTTCCTTATGCAAGTGGCCATCCATAATGAATAAGCTTAAACATGAATGATGAATAGTTTAGTCAACTACTGAGGGCATCACATCCAAATTCAATCCTGTATATACCTGACACTAACTACTGGCATTTTCCAACTGAATTAGTGATCAATTCATCAGCAGAAAGTTCATAGCTGATTTGTCTTCTTTAATCTTGGACCAACGTAGTGAATTGCACTATTCAAATGACTTTGTATGCCGATCAGCTAATATACTATTTACCATAGGTCTATAGGTCTGACTGGTTCAGTATTGCACCATTTGTTTATGCATGAAGCTATCAGTGAGTTTTAACAATTTGTCTGTCAGGGATTGAGCCTGGGATGTTCTGATCTACATGACTCAGTATCATAATGGTGCGTTACCTTTTGCTCACTCAGCCATATAAGCTGTAGAAAACTGTTTTCCTTCTTAATATTTATACCATAATATATATTATAACTTTCCACCATTTCCTTTCCAAAAATTACCATATTTTAAGTTTATTCAATGGGAAACATGATCAAGAGTATTTCTGCCACAAATATTAAAGATGATTAAATTACAAACAGCTAATATTCCATTTCAGCTAGCCCACGTTACCCCCTACAACTTCAATGAAATGCAGCTAGTTTTATGTTCAATTGAATTCTTAGCTGTATTTGATAACTGCTTAACTAAAGGTCATCCTTTTCTTAGGGTGTGTCCTTTAAAAACACAAATAGGCCCTGTCCTAACAATATCCAATCAAGCACATAAGGCTAAAATTTATCTGCCAATGCTCACACTAATCAGCATAATTTGCAACATATTTCACTAGGTGCCCTCTACTTGTTTGCATGTACTGAGAATGTATGCAGAATTAGTGCCAGTGCGTATGTCTGTATTCTTTGTGTCATAATCAGTAATGATGGGGGAATGGGGTGGTGCAAAATGGTAAGCTGTATTACAGAGACTCAGCATTTCAAGAGCTTCAAAATTCTTCTATCAGTGTTAATAAATGATTCTGGACTCCATTATACTGTGGTTACATTCAACTGTGATCTTTGCAGATCCCAGCATTGCTACAAACAAGGCCTGAGCCTGCGAAACAAACTGGGAACAGGAGATGGGAAATTAGAAGAACAAGGATAAAAATCTCAACCTGCCATCCCCAATACTCAGTACAAGAGTTTTGACCTAGATGGTCACTGGTCTAAGATGTTTTTGTCATTAATCAAGTAAAATTGTTTTGGTAAATATAAACCTGAAAGGCCAAACTATGGAAATCTGTATCTTTCAATATCTGAATTTACTCATATGTGTGGAATTACTTGTAAATTAACTTTTGGTATTAATGCATGTTAACACATGATTGACTTTCAGGTTGACCCCTTTTCTCCCCCCTTTTAATGGAGTTAAATCACCACTGTATATAAATTGAGGACTACTTAGCTGTTAGTCTTTAATAAACCTGCAATAGACAGACATCTGTAAGTGGAATTCACTTCACTGTGTATCTTCTCTATTATGTGCATTTTCAATGTTATTACTGACGTTTTAAGAAACAGGACCATGATGATATGATAACAGGCTAGGTATTGACGAAAAGCTCTAAGCTTGTTCAAACCATTCTTTGACTTCAGCGGTGAGTCAGATCGATCAGCTCAGCATTATGTTATTCATTGTCATAGCGAACAGTTTTCAGCAATTTCCTAACACAGTCCTGTTGGTTTCTTACTCAATTTACTAATGGGATGCTGAAACCTGTAATACTTCTTGTTGAATGCTTGCATTAACACATTTTTTCTGCAAAACATTGAGTGATTATTTAAAGCTGTGTGTCATCCTTTGTGTCTTGTCCACCCCCACTATTGTTGCAGACACTGATCTTGAGACTGGGTTTACTGTTTGGGACATAAGCCAAAGGATCAGGCCGGATCAGGTAGCTGCAGGCAGAAAACAAAAATAAGAAGATTTATTGAAAAAGGGACAAGGAACAAAACAGATTAGGAATAAAATGATTGAGAAAAATATTCAAACAGGAAGAAAGCTATCAAATTTGAACTACTTGGTTTATATCAAGTAGAAGTTAAATATTGCTTTAACATTTCCTGTTATACACAAACTAATTCTAGTGTTTATTAATAATGCACACCTCCTTGTTCATGATGCCTAATTATATGAAACAATATACTGAGAACTTCATTTGATTTGCATTAAAATTAACCAAACTTTGTGAGACAATGTTTTATGAACATTATAATCCACAGTATCGAGAAGACAACTTTAATTCCTTTCTTTCATGTAAAAGTATGAATTTGATGAAGTTATATCATGTTTAACTCTTAGGATAAGCTCTTCATTAGATTCTGAAAAAATCCAAAGAAGTCATTAATAAATTTGTTCAAGTGACTTTGCAATCATTTCTCAAAGCTCAAAGAATTCAATTTCCGAATTCTAGCATTTCAAAAGGCCATTTTCAAAATAAATTTTGTAATTCGCTGCCTTAGTTATTGGATTAAAAAATGTTCTGTGAATACCAAAATCTTTAATTGAACTCAGATTCCAATAAGGTCAGAGAATGGGAATGTCCTGAGGTACATTGGAGTCAAGGATTGACAGGCAATACGGTGATGGAACAATTGGTTGTCTTTTTAAAAAAAGAGACAGTTTGAGGTGGCACGGTGGCACAGTGGTCAGCACTGCTGCCTCACAGTGCCAGAGACCCGGGTTCAATTCCCGCCTCGGCCAACTGTCTGTGCGGAGTTTGCACATTCTCCCCGTGTCTGCGTGGATTTCCTCCAGGTGCTCCGGTTTCCTCCCACAGTAAGTAATCTAATCAAGGTACATTCTGACAAGGGAGAAAGGAAGTGCGACCCTGGATAATGAAAGCGATAGAGAGAGGAAGCAGACAAAGGGAGGTACATGATAGCTATCAGGTTAATAATGCAAGCAAGAACCATACTGAATATAGAAAATTCAAAAGAGAAATAGAAACTAACATTGGACAAAGAGATAGTATAAAAGGAAATCCAGAAGTCTTCCATAGGCACATAAATAATCAAAATGATATGTTAAATGAGTACTTTTCATTTGACTTTCCAAAAACAATTCTGCCGAAGTATAATAATTGAGATACTGGATTGATTTGATTAAAAGATATCGGACAAGGTAGAGTACTTAAAATTGATACCGAGTCAGATGCATCCAAGTGTACTGGGAGAAGTAAGGTATATATACTGATTATGGTCAGTATTGCTGTAATTTCAATATGGGGGATAATGACAGCAAAGAATTGCAAATGTCACACCCTTGTTCAAAAAAGGGTGCCAGAATAAACACAGCAGCTACATACAAGCCTGTTTCAACGCCATGGGAAAACATCTCTCAGTAATGATAATCTACAAAATGATCATTGCTTGGACAAATCTAAATTAAGAAAGAAAATTAGCATGTATTTGTATTAAATTGTATTTATTTAACTTGATCGACATTTTTATGAGATAAAAGTTAGGGTTGATGTAGATTTCCAAAAGTCAAGAGTGTGGTGCTGGAAAAACACAGCAGGTCAGGCAGCATCCGAAGAACAGGAGAATTGATGTTTCGGGCATAAGCCCTTCATCAGGAATTATGCCCGAAACGTCGATTCTCCTGCTCCTCGGATGCTGCCTGATCTGCTGTGTTTTTCCAGCACCAGACTCTCGTCTCTGATACTCCAGCATCTGCAATCCTCACTTTCTCCTAGTGGACTTCCAAAAGGCATTTGACAAAATGCCATATCATTGGCTTGCCAATAAAAGTGAAATCCATGTAACAGGTGAAACAGGGCAGTATGGATACGAAGTTGGACGAATGACAGGTAACTGAGAGTAACAGTTAGAAGCTTTCGGACTGGAGCACATATATAAAAGGGGATTTCTGAACATTTAGCATTAGTGAGTTTTTTTTTCAAAAACTGCCAATGAGCTGGGTGCACAGGGCACAGTTATAAACAGGAGGTAACTTGGGAGACAAGGGGCTGAATTTTCTCATTTTCCAACTGTGCAACCTCAGGGACTTCCATGCACATGTGTCGTTGTTAGCGCACCTTGGATTTTATTCTGCTGCCCACCTCATTAATTATCCATCTGAACTCTGCAGTGCCCATCCCATTCTATCACACGGCAACAGAGATAGACATGCTCGCCATTTCTGACAAATTCTGCCACCCACTCGATGGGCACTGTGTTTAAACCCAGCTGCATGCTAATTCAAATGCTACAAGTCACGAACTGGCTTTCACACAGCGGTGCTTGGCCATTACAGCAGAGGATATATGTCTCAGCAAGAGAAGCTAGCAATCTGCTTCATCATCAAGGTTGCGGAGGTGCTGGTGGACAGGGTGGTGGGGAGGAGGCCCAGACCATCCCCCTTCCTCGAGATCACCACCAAATCCAGACTAAATCCCATTTCTTGGACCGAATGAAAGCCCAGCAGTGTTGAAGGAAGTCAACAACCTTCCACACTCCTTGAGGGTTAGTGCCACTATTTTCTCTCTGCTTCCTCTTACATTAACTCTGCATCTACATCATAATATCACCAAGGATAATGGTGTATCACTTTCACCACTGCGTGCAGCATGTCCATTCAATGGCTCTTACCCCTTGCACCTTCCTAAATTACTACCACATCCTGCCCTCTGTGCTTTCTACTCATTCCCTGAGGACACCTCACCATCTTTCCTGTTCGTGTGTCACCACAAACTGCTCTTCCAGCCACTTTCATCTCAATCAATCCTTCTGCATTACAGGAGCAAATGTCTCATAACCGGGTCAAGAAGGCCAAGATGAGCAGCAGAAATTTGGCTCCTCACCCCCTCATGAGCAGAGGATCCTCAAGATGGCTGGAAAGGATCAATACTGATCAATCAGGTGCCCAGACAACACAGAAAGCTTCATTGTGCTGCTCTCCCGCTAACATTATTGTTAATGAGCTCTTAACATGTTCCAGCTTCTACCACCATTAAACAACTAGTGGCCTCTCTTTTCTTACACAGATACCATGATACCCCCACAACCTCTGCCAGTCCTTCAGCTCTTCCTCCACCTCTCAGGGGGAAGTGACAGATCCCTTGGAATATGCATTCACATGGCTATCTCCTCCACCCTCCAGCAGCTCAGATACTGACACCTTGTTGGCACAGTGCCCAGATCGGGAGCTCAACCTGGTCAGCCACAGGTCGCTGGCACTCAGAGGACTACTGGAGACCTGCTCATGCATCAGGGATGAAGATAATCCCTGGGTGTCAGTCCATTAATAACTTGTTTAAAAAAGCACTGCCACACTACCTGCAGGCTGGTCTATCAGAGACAGGCAGCAAAACAGGTCAAATATTGGAGGAGTCCACTGGCGTTATTAGTGTTGTGCTGGTTCCAAGACGCGGATGTCTGGTTGTCTCTGTGGACAGGTCGGCAGCTTCCAATGAAAACGGGGTTCAGTAGAACCCTCAGTGGAAATGCTCACTGAGCCGCTCTCCATCACATTTAGCTCTGCATCAGGAGCCAAGTGAGAGAAGGAGGAGAGAGAAGGAGGTGTTCCTGCCTCTCAAGGAAGCAGATGGTGTCAGTAGGCACCCAGATAGAGCAGGAAATACTCTCTGAAACTCTCCAGAAGGTCTCTGTCAGGATCATCTGAGGTACTAGGCCCCTCCACCTCCTCCTGGCAGAAGTTGCAGCTGAGTAGAATGAGCCTAAATCTGGGCAGGATACTCTTAAGGTACAGCTAGTCCCTCTAGCTATAAAGTTCCTAGTGTCAGCAGCCCAAATCTTCCACTGCAGAGCAAGTCCCCTCCACTCTTGCCTTGAACCACAGTTCTGCACCTGGATATAGGAGGAGGTCACATAGGTAGGACGGACAGCAGATCATTGCAAAGACCTATATACACACATTCAATCAGCACATCAGATTGACTGCCATTTTAGCGGTACACACTATTAGGTGGCTACCATGTCAGAGTTAAGGAAGCTCTTCACACAACCCAAGAAGGATGGAAGTCATAATGGCAAGGCACTCCTTGTCTCTGAGAAGCATCTTGGGAAGTAGCAGATGGGTTGGATCTTTCAATCCTTGTGTTCATAAATGCAATGGCAACATCACTGAACTTGCAATCCAAAATTCCAGATTGTGTTCTGGGGATATTGGTTTGAATTCTATCCACAGCAGGTGATAACATTTAAACCTGTAGTAAGAAGCTAGCCTAACAGTGACCATGCACCCACAAGTGGTTGCTATAAAATCCACAAGTGCCCTCCAGAGAATGAAATCTGCCACTATTACCTAGACTGGCCGACATGTGACCCCAGACCCATTGTAATGTGGTTAACTCTGGGCAATCAGGGATAGGTAATAAATTTTAGCCTAGTCAGGGGTGTTATAAACAATTTTTAAGAAAAATCATGATGGGTCTGGAGAGAATAGATGGGAAGAAACTTTTCTCATCGGTGGAAGGGTCAAGAACCAAAAGTGCAAAGATTTAAGGTGGACATGAGGAAAAGTCTTTTGGTACAGTCAGTGGTTAGAATCTGGAATGTACTGCCTGAGCATGGAGTGGAGGCAGATTCAATTGTAGGTTTCAAAAAGGAATTTGATATTAAAAGGAAAAGAAAATGCAGGGGCAGGGTTGACTGGGCAGGGTGAGAGGGACGAGTAAAATAACACTTAGCTTATTAATCAAAACAATGCCCCTCTGTGCTGTAAATATTCGATGATTCCAGAAGAGTTGAACTTTCAAACTATTGTGTGCTGGATGATTTGTCTGGAGTGTGAACTGGATCAGACAATAAGTCAGAATTTGTCGCCTGACACCAGAACATAAATTCTCCAAACTGCTTTTAACTTTCCATTCAGAGCTGCTTGGCTGGAAACTGTTGGTATATTAGGAGAAAGTGAGGACTGCAGATGCTGGAGATCAGAGTCGAAAATGTGTTGCTGGAAAAGCGCAGCAGGTCAGGCAGCATCCAAGGAGCAGAAGAATCGACGTTTCGGGCATGAGCCCTTCTTCAGGAATAAGGAGAGTGTGCCAAGCAGGCTAAGATAAAAGGTAGGGAGGAGGGACTTGTGGGAGGGGTGTTGGAAATGCGATAGGTGGAAGGAGGTTAAGGTGAGGCTGTTAGGCTGGAGTGGGGGTGGGGCCGGAGAGGTCAGGAAGAAGATTGCAGGTTAGGAAGGTGGTGCTGAGTTCGAGGGTTAGGACTGAGACAAGATAGGGGAAGGGGAAATAAGGAAACTGTGGTTGGAGGGTTCCGAGGTGGAAGATGAGGCGCTCTTCCTCCAGCCACCGTGTTGCTATGGTCTGGCGATGGAGGAGTCCAAGGACCTGCATGTCCTTGGTGGAGTGGGAGGGGGAGTTGAAGTGTTGAGCCATGGGGTAGTTGGGTTGGTTGGTCCGGACCCTCCAACCTAGGGATGAACTCAGATTCCTCCAGTTTCCTCATTTCCCTAGGAACCCTCCAACCACAAGGGATAAACTCAGATTTCTCCAGTTTCCTCATTTCCCCTCCCCCACCTTGCCTCAGTCCCAACCCTCGCACTCAGCACCGCCTTCCTAACCTGCAATCTTTTTCCTGACCTCTCCGCCCCCACCCCCTCTCCGGCCTATCACCCTCACCTTAACCTCCTTCCACCTATCGCATTTCCAACGCCCCTCCCCCAAGTCCCTCCTCCCTACCTTTAATCTTAGCTTGCACGGCACACTCTCCTCATTCCTGAAGAAGGGCTCATGCCCGAAACGTCGATTCTCCTGCTCCTTGGATGCTGCCTGACCTGCTGCGCTTTTCCAGCAACACATTTTCAGCAACTGTTGGTATATTGTCTAATATCCTAAAACAAAATAAATGACTTACTAAATAAATAACTTACACAACATCATTCAGTTCCAGTCTCATATCTGGTGATGGATTGATGAGAATATATGACAGCGTGTTCTGGTGATCATTCATTTCATCTGAAACAAAGTAAGGACATTGTGAGTGACCTGTGCTGGTTAAGGAAAGCAATTCCCCTGCAACCTTACCTGCACACTATATCCGTTCCCCTCTGCCAACAACACAGGCAAAAGGAGAAGAGATATGATATGTGCAAGTATCATGACCTCCAAATTCCCCTCTAAGTCAAGCAAGCATCCTGAACGTGGCACATATTAGGGTCTTTCAACGTCACTGGGCCATTATAAAGGAATTCTTTACCTTTCCAAGCCATCACCACAAGGTTCAAAAGAATCAAACAGAAAAATCAATGTATCATAAATGTGGCCTTATGAACACTGTGGAGAAAGTGAGGATTGCAGATGCTGGAGATCAGAGCTGAAAACGTGTTGCTGGAAAAGCGCAGCAGGTCAGGCAGCATCCAAGGAGCAGGAGAGTCAACGTTTCGGACATGAGAAGGGCTCATTCCTGAAGAAGGGCTCATACCCGAAACGTCGACTCTCCTGCTCCTTGGATGCTGCCTGACCTGCTGCGCTTTTCCAGCAACACATCTTCAGCTTATGAACACTGGGCCTATCGCAGTAACAAAAAAGACAATAGCAAGTTGCTCCCAAGGTATTTTCTTTTAAGAGTAAACATACATCACTACAGGAAACTTTAAAAACAATTTAACATTATTCTGTAGCAGCTACACATTAAGACAAATGAGGACAACAGATAAAAATACTTCATTTTTTAAACTGATGTGTAACAGCTGAAGTATTTTTATATATACGAAGAACATGTTATACATTTAAAGTTAAAATAAATCCAGAGGAAATCAGATTCTGTATTATGTATCAAGATACTGAGGTGTCCATTACTGAACTAAATTGCAAAAACCTTGACATTTTTAATACATCAGCTTTTAAAGTTCCAAAACAAGTTTAGAATTGAAGGTTTTTGTTCTATTACCCTGATAAAAAGGGTATGCAGAGTGGAACATGTTGTCATAACCACTGCAATTCATTACGAAAGTTACCATCTTCTGGGTTGCCTTTGATATCCAATCTATTGACAGCAAAATTTGTTGCAACCTTTCCTTCGACCTTTCCTATTGCTTTGTGTTATTTAATACATTCGCAAGCGATTCCCTAAATCCCACTTAATACATTCCCAGCATCCTCCTCAGCAAAGGTCAGGCTATCATCTGCCTCTGAGCAAAGAAGCTTCTGAATGAAAGGCACCCTGCTGTAGGCCCTCTGCAAAAAATATGCATGAACTGTGTGAACAATGCTGCTCCTCTGCTGTCTCTGCAACATAAGCTTTGTTACCTCAGTAAAACCGGCACATTCCATCAGAAGAATTAATCTTGGTGTTCAGATGAAAGTAAGTGATACAAGTTGTTCCACTTCAAAGTACATCAGATAAAAGCAAGTTAAATTCATACAAAGATTTTATATTTTAATGTCGACAAGATTTCACTTCTGCTATGAGAATGCTGAGCATTTATACGCATATTGTTAACCTGCTGCAGTACACCGCAGTAATTTGCAAAACACCTTAGCACTTGCAAAGGCCATGAAAGGCTTTAAATAAGTTTATGTGCTTTCCTTTGCTTTGTTTTCTTAGTTGATACTGTTTTTGTGACTTTCACTTAAACATGTGTCACAGGATATACAGATGCTCTAATTAAGAAGATACAGTCAATGTGAAGGTTACATTAAAATCATTGGAAAAAGTTATAGAATTGTACAGCAAGGAAACAAAACCTTTGGTCTAATTCCTCCATGCCAACTAGTTATCCTAACCTAATCCAGTCCCATTTGCCAGCACTTGGCCCATATCCCTCTAAACCCTTCCTATTCATATACCCATGCAGATGTCTTTCAAATGTTGTAATTGTACTAGCCTCCACCACTTCCTCTAGCAGCTCATTACATACATGCATCATCCTCTGCTTGAGAAAGTTGCCACTTAGGTCACTTTTACATCCTTCCCATCTCTCCCTAAACCTATGCCCTCTAGCTCTGTACTCCCCCACCCCAGGAAAAAGACCTCGTCTCTTTATCCTATCCATGCCCCTCATGATTTTATAAATCTCTGTAAGGTCACCCCTCAGCCTCTGATGCTCCAGGGAAACAGCCCCAGCCTATTCAGTCTCTCCCTATTGCTCAAACCCTCCAACCCTGGTAACATGCAAAATGTGAGTAAAAATCAGTGAAACCACCTTCAAATGTAGGGCAACAATCTAATCTAAACAAAAAAAGGGGTCAAATTAGTTTTGGAGGATGACACAAAATTGGCAATACTGAATTCTCATTTTACACCTTCCTGAATTTCTTTTCCATTGACATCAGTGTCAAGTATCTGCCTTTTGGAGGCTGAAGCTTCACTCCTGAGTCTGAAACACAGTTCTTTTTCAGTGATACATTACTGGTTTTTACACTGTTTTTTGCAGACGTAAAGTGGCTAAGATTGTATATGGAGTGGTTTGGAGAGAGCATTCCTCGATCTTCCTGATGGTCCAGGATGCAGGTTTAGTGGAACATAAGAACTCGGAGCAGGAGTAGGCCATCTGGCCCTTCGAGCCTGCCCCGCCATTCAATAGGATCATGGCTGGTCTTTCCAAGGGCTCAGCTCCACTTACCCACCCTCTCACCATATCCCTTCATTCCTTTACTGTTTAAAAAGTTATCTATATTTGCTTTAAAAACATAGAACATAGAACATAGAAAAATACAGCGCAGTACAGGCCCTTTGGCCCTCGATGTTGCGCCAATCCAAGCACACCTAACCTAAACTAGCCTACTTTCCTCCATATACCTATCCAATGCCCATTTAAATGCCCATAAAGAGGGAGAGTCCACCACTGTTATTGGCAGGGCATTCCATGAACTCACGACTCACTGAGTAAAGAATCTACCCCTAACATCTGTCCTATACCTACCACCCCTTAATTTAAAGCTATGTCTCCTCGTAATATCTGACTCCATAAGTGGAAAAAGGTTCTCATGGTCAACCCTATCTAAACCCCTAATCATCTTGTACACCTCTATCAAGTCACCCCTAAACCTTCTTTTCTCCAGTGAAAACAGCGCCAAGTACCTCAGCCTTTCCTCATACGATCTTCCTACCATACCAGGCAACATCCTGGTAAACCTCCTCTGCACCCGTTCCAGTGCCTCCACATCCTTCCTATAGTATGGCGACCAAAACTGCACACAATACTCCAGATGCGGCCACACCAGAGTCTTATACAACTGCAACATGACCTCAGGACTCCGGACCTCAACTCCTCTACCAATAAAAGCCAGTACACCATATGCCTTCTTCACAGCACTATTTACCTGGGTGGCAACTTTCAGAGATCTGTGTATACGGACACCAAGATCCCTCTGCTCATCCACACTACCAAGTATCTGACCATTAGCCCAGTACTCCATCTTCTTGTTACTCTTACCAAAGTGAATCACTTCACACTTAGTGACATTGAACTCCATTTGCCACCTTTATGCCCAGATCTGCAGCTTATCTATATCCCGCTGTAACATGCCACATCCTTCCGCACTGTCAACAACTCCACCGACTTTCGTATCATCCTCAAACTTGCTCACCCAACCTTCTAGCCCCTCCTCCAGGTCATTTATAAAAATGACAAACAGCAATGGTCCCAAAACAGATCCTTGCGGAACACCGCTGGTAACTGCACTCCAAGATGAACCTCTACCATCAACTACTACCCTCTGTCTTCTTCCAGCCAGCCAATTCCTAATCCAAACCTCCAACTCACCCTCAATGCCATACCTCCATATTTTTTGCAGTAGCCTACCATGGGGAACCTTATCAAATGCCTTACTAAAATCCATGTACACCACATCTACCACTTTACCCTCATCCACCTCCTTAATCACCTTCTCAAAGAATTCAATAAGGTTTGTGAGACACGACCGGCCCTTCACAAAACCATGCTGACTATCCTTGATCACCTTATTCCTATCCAGATGTTCATAAATCCTATCCCTTACAATTCTCTCTAAGACTTTGCCCACAACAGAGATAAGACTCACCGGCCTATAGTTACTAGGGTTATCCCTACTCCCCTTCTTGAACAAGGGAACCACATTTGCTATCCTCCAGTCTTCTGGTACTATTCCTGTAGACAACGAGGACATAAAAATCAAGGCCAATGGCTCTGCAATCTCCTCCCTTGCTTCCCAGAGAATCCTAGGATAAATGCCATCAGGCCCAGGGGACTTATCTATTTTCACCCTTTCCAGAATTTCCAACACCTCTTCCCTACATATCTCAAAGCCATCCATTCTAAACACTCCACAATGTTAGCTTTGGTTTTGATTTGAAATTGTTTCACATTGTTGCCACATTTTAGTGTGAATCATGAGACATGTCAAAACCTTGAAATATAGGAGCATGGAAATTAGGAGCAGGATTAGGCCATTTGGGCCTCTCTGCCATTCTGTTCATGCTTTTGCCACATATTCTTTCACCCCTTTAGCAGGAAGAATTACAATCACCACAATCACTTTCTGTGGTGGAGAATCCCACAGGCGCTGTGGATGAAGAAATTTCTCCACATCTCAGTCCTAAATGAGCTACCCTATATCCTTAGACTGTGACCCCTAGTTCTGGACTCTCCAACCATTGGGAACATTCTTCCTGTGTTTACTTGACTCAGGCTGCACTCATTCCACAACCCTAGTGTCAGACACACTATCGTTATTTGTTGTACAAATACCTGATAGTTCTCTTGTGCAATGTAAAGTACATTCTTTTGTAAGCCCCCGCTGAGGTTCAGTAAGAGATGTTCCTGGTTTTGACAGCTCAGTAACATAAATTCAATATCCTGACCACTCAATATCTGCATCTGAATTTTCCCATGTTCCAGCACTAGCCTTATTAAATCATAACTTTATATTGTTTGGTACAATTTTTTTTACGCTTTCAATCTGTAATCTGGATTTTATTTGAACATTTTTCTTCAACAGCAATCATCATTTGTTACGCAGTTTAGGCATGCAGCAGGATAATGAGGTTATTGCAATTAATGTCATCACACCATCCTTTGGGAATTATTCAACTACTTTCCCTCTTCTGAGCATCAGCCTTGAAGATCCACAACATAAAGTGTTTATAAATAAATTGCAATGTGAGCCTTTTGCTAATGAGCAAATAATCTTAAAACTCGATAGAAACAAAAATCCTGAAAATACAAGAAAGAGCAACACTATAATTTTAACAAAAATAATGTGGCAGAGGGTGTGACTCAGTTTTTAAATGCAGTTCATGCTAGTTGTCTTTCAGACCTTATAACCAGTTAATGGGGCGGGGAATGAATAAGCTCTCGTCTTTTTCAAACCTCTCCTGGTCGGTTCAAATGAATTTTTTTTTAGCATGCAATTAACGCATGTCGATCTAGCCTTAGTTTACTAGATTCAAATGATGGAGCCAATTCCAAGGCTGCTTGAAAAGATATCCTTGAGGAAATGTCTTCCTATGAAGACATTTTATTATTTATTATCATGGAAATGTAATAAGACTGTGATATTCGACTTATACGAACATGGTACTAAGTTTAAAAAGAAGAGTGAAGGGTGTCCAGTACAAACAAGAGATAAAAGTATATGCAGTTTAAAGTTCTCAGAAGCTGTGAGGTGCAAGATTGAAACCTGAGTGCATGACTGTTTGGATCCACTTGTTTCCTCATTAGTAACGTAAAATTTGTTGAGTTCTTGGTTCTAGGTGAATAGTGGGTTTTCTAAGTTGTTTTTTCACTGGGTGCTTCTTCCAAGGAATGTCAAAACATGTGGAGAGATAGAGACAGCATGCCTTCCGGTCCTCTTGTCATGAATGCATATTCTTCTCTCTCCTTGCTACTTGAAGTCATCCGCTGAAATAGAGATGTTTCGTGTATTCTGCAGTTCACCCTCACTATTTTTCAAAGCTGGATATCCTGCAGGCAACTCAGTGCTTTAACATGTTAACAGATGAGTGTGAATTAAAAAGGAGATGCAAATGTCTTTATGGTAACTGAGTTGTCTGTTTTCATTGTCTTTGGACGAAATGTATTCAATTTAGGATTCCTCGACTTGCCTCAATCTGTGGTCAGGTGATTCCAGCAGCCATTTTAGATCAGTATTTGTTCTTTTTAAAGAAAATCACTTTAGCCCATGAAGGTGTCAGCTATTAAAGTCGGGTTCAAATTACATTAAATATCAGACTGTGTTTACTACAGTTGTGAAATAGGCAGAAACGTTCTGTAAATTATTCCACAAACAAAATAACTCACAAGTGACCTCTTGACACAAGACTAACCTGATTTTTATTGCACAACTATACTGGGAATTTAAAGGGAAAAAAAAGAAACACTTTGTTTATATTCCAAGCTTATTATAAAGACACTGCAAACAAAAATAATTGTTTCCCATGTGTGTTGAAAAACATACATTGTAAAATAGAGGTTCCTTTAAAGCTTACGAGAAGATATCTTTGTAAACATGGGAGAATTTTTTTTAAACAAGCTGCCAAATTTGATATTTTCTTTTAAATTGCAGAATTTCTTTCCTTTTTTAAAAAATGTCAACTTTCAATCATTCTTGAATGTAAAGATTGTCAATTATAGAACAAGAAATATCCCACATGATTCAGGATGGTAGTCTGTTAAATATGCAGTCAGACCAACAGCAGTGAAGTCATTATCAAAACACGTACATTAGTCTTTTCAGAATGATGGTGAGTCAGGAGTATTTGTTAGCCCTAACGAGGGATCACTTTCAATTATTTTGCAATGAAGTACTGTTCAGATGCTTATTACTGTTTTATAAATTTGTTCCATGTGGCCTCTAAAGAGTAAATACAAAATGTGCCCTTCGTAAAAGTTATCAATGCTTTAAGTGATGCCTGCAGCTGAAATCATTAATTAGGCACAGCAGTTTCTGTCTGTTGCTCAATGACCCTAAAAAGTATCTTACAGAACATGCCATGACAACAAGGTTTTCATGAAATGATTCAGTTGAATTTAAGGCAGTAGCAAATACTATGCAGGGGTATTTGCTTGTTAATTCTTACAAATAACAATTGGCATTGTGCATACCCTTAACTTTCAGCAATTGCAGTAACTTCTATGATTATAAAAACATGTTATTTACAGATCACATATGCATTGTTTAAAACAGAAAGTCAGCTATGGGTTTCTTTCACAGAACAGTACTGAATGAACTAAAGCCTTTTTCTGTTTGCTTAAGTTCATGTTCTCAAATCCCATGAAGCTTTTAACCACTTCGCACATAGTACCAATGGCCCTGCTTAAACTGGTACATTTCAAAGGTATGAAACTGCAGACCGTTTGTTTTAATCGGCACGAGTGTTTGAATTTGATTGTTAGGAAACAAATTTGGTGAGCCATTGTGACAATGGGCAAACACACTATCCTTTTAAGCAACTATTTCTCTTTTAAAACATTGTAATGGTAAGTTGAAGTAATGATGACTAAGAACATCGTTGGTCAGACTCAGACAAACCATACACAAGTTAAAGTGAAGCCTTATTTATATCAACTCTCTGCAGTTTAACTAGAAAATGCTGTAGAAAGTGGAACTACTCTGAAGAATTCAATAACACAGCTATGACCAATTAATTTATTCATAGCCTGCTGTCCAATCTTCATTTGTGCCAGCTTGCAGCATTAGCATTGCAATTTGGGTTATTTCCTTCGGTCTTTACTTGGGCTTAAAAAAAACTAAGTTGCCAATTTAAACTAGATTCAGACATGCAAAAGAACACCTTGACAACAGCAGCTTGACCAAATATTACTCGCCCACGTCTCACATAACCAAGTTAATGAAGCATGACTGGATTGGACTTGGAGATTGCTACCTGACTGGCAGATTAGAGCCATATGTGCTGGAAACACTCAGCGTCTGCAGAGAAAGAAAGTGGAGTTGGTATTTCACGCTGTAAGAATATATATAGCTTACCGGTAAACTTTCGAGTGGGCGTGTCCTCGGCATTCGGAGGTCACGTAGTCCTCTGATGCTTTCGAGTGGGCGTGTCCTCGGCATTCGGAGGTCACGTGGTCCTCTGATGCATGCGCAGAGGATGATCACGTGATGCTCCGAGACGCGGGCGCGATCACGTGGTCTCCCTGTTTCTCGTTCCGGAAGAGTGCCGGGACTTAGTAGTTTGTCAGGGACAGAAAGGTTAAGACCCAGAGCTCTGTACACTTTATCCACTTACTGATAGAATAAAACTAAAAGTGTAAGATTAAATATTTTTTCCTATTGCTTTATTTAAAGAGCACGCAGGACTTGGCTCACACATAAAAGAAAATAAGTATGTAGATTGAGCCTAAAGTCCATCAACGCGCATGAATCTTTGCTGCGAGTCAAAGCAAGTGACCATTGTATCTCCATGTATGTTGACCAACAGATATCCAGCATCAAAAATAAGGGTAAACACTAATTCACAGGTCTACTTATCGTTATCCTTTCAAGGATACTTGAGTTGCTGTCAGTAAAAGATAAATGGAATCTAAAGAGAAAGAACTTTAAGTGGTATCAAGTGGTAACTCAGCAGGCCAGTCAACATTCAAACACAAAGATTTTGAACTTATATCTCAATATGTGGGATCCTTCATTAGAACTCAAGGCTCAAACGTTACGAAGCAGATAAAGTTAGAAAAATATTAAGAGGTAGGGTGAAGACCTTTAACAATATGGAAAGACTTGAGGAGCTGAGAATCTTCCCTTAAGAGTAGAAAGGGTGAAGAGGAAAATTGATTGCGATATTCAAATCTATGAGAGACTTTGATGAAAGTTAGGTTGTTGGGGGTCAGTGACCAGAGGTTACTGACTTTGAGTTAGAGTCATAAAGTCATAGAGATGTACAGCACGAAACAGACCCTTCAGTCCAACTTGTCCACACCAACCAGATATCCCAACCTAATCTAGTCCCATCTGCAAGCACCTGGCCCATATTCCTCCAAACCCTTCCTATTTATTTATCCATTCAGATGCCTTTTAAATGTTGCAATTCTACTTGCTTCTACCACTTCCTCTGGCAGCCCATTCCACATACACACTATGCTCTGCATCAAAATGTTGTCCTTTAGGTTCCTTTTATATCTTTCCCCCTCATCCTAAGCCTATGCCCTCTAGTTCTGGACTCCCCAACTCCAGGGAAAAGACCTTGTCCATTTACCCTATCCACGCGCCTCATGATTTTATAACCCTCTATAAGGTCACCCCTCAGCCTCCGCACTCCAGGGAAAACAGCCCTAGCTTAGTCAACCTCTCCATATAGCTCAAACCCTTCAACCCTGGCAACATTCTTGTAAATCTTTTCTGAACCCTTTCAAGTTATTATTATTAGCAAAATTATTAGCAATTATTAGAAAAAAGCAGACAAGAGATAGAGAAATATTTTCATGTAGTAATTTTAATGACAAATGCATTATATGAGAATATGTTGAAAAGATTCAGTCAAAACTTTCACAAGGGGTATGAAAATGCACTTGAAAAAGTAAAATGTGCAATAGCTTGGGGAATGTACAGGGGAGTGGCACTGAACAGCTCGTACAAAGGGTTGACACTTGCACAATGGGTTGAATAGTCTTCTCAGCTTTGGATTCTATGATTCTATGAAAATACAATGGAAGTAAGAAAGAATTAGAAGATATCCCAAATACAGAAAAGGGGGAAGACTTCATAGAAAAGTATTAGATGGTTTAAAATTGAATTGAATTTAATTTATTGTCACGTGTACTGAGGCAAATTGAAAAGCTTTGCCTTGCAAGCAATGCAGGCAGATCACAGAGTTAAGTAGCATAGATAAGTAAATAATAGGTAAACAGTGGCAAAAACAAAAACAGAGGTATAGGTGAATGTTAAGTTTGAGAGTCCATTCAGTATTCTAACAACAATAGGGTAGAAAGTGTTACAAAACTGGCTGGTGTATTCAGGCTTCTGTACCTTCTCCCCAATGGTAGAGGTTATAGAAAAACATTGCCAGGGTGATGTGGATCTTTGAGAATGCTGGCAGCCTTTCTTTGACATTGGGCCTGGTAGATGGATTCTACATGTGGGAAGTTGGCCTTTGTGATTGTCCGGGCTGAGTTCACCACTCTCTGTAACCGTCTCCAATGTTGAACGGTACAATTGCCATACCCAGTAGTGATACATCCAGACAGAATGCTCTCGATGGCACACCTATAAATGTCGGCAAGGGTATCCGCCATCATGGCAAATTTCCTCCTCCAGGAAGAAGAGACATTGTTGGGCCTTTATAACCAGTGCGTTCACATGAAGAGTCCAAGAAAGCTTGAAGTGGATGACCACTCCCAGGAGCTTGACACTCTCCACTTGTTTCCCCCTCTGTGCTGTTAGTATGTAGGAGCAGCATGGGTAACATCCCGCCGAAAGTCAATGATGAGTTCCTTGATTTTGCCAAATATTATCAATGTGGTGATACAGAATCATAAAAAGGACAAATTATTTTGCAAAATGTGTGGGAGCGTTAGGAGGCTTAGGAGAAACAAACAAATAGATGTGAAAGTAAAGATAAACAAAAATAGAAAATTACAGTAAGCTGCAAATGCAGATTTAAAATTCAAACGGAAAAAAAAGCAAAACACAACAGAACCGGCAATCCCAAGACCAGAAGGAAAGATCTATATCACAGATTACACCTCGTGAATTGTATTCTGGTGAAAACTCTGTGCCAAACAGTAGCCTACAACCTCACCACCCCCAACAGGTGAGAACAGAGTCAACCCAGACCTCATGCACCCTGTTCAGTGAAGAAAATGGAGGTTATAGTTAAAAGGCTTGAAGTTACTAGAATCAATTTTCTCATGAGAGAAGGTAACAACACCAAAATGAATCCAGTGATGACTCATCTCACTATTGTTTATGAGACTTTAAATTGCCCAACTTTGATTACAAGCAAAGTTTATTGTTTACACTTTAGGATCATTCTCAACTTGTGACAAAACTCAGTAGAAGTTACAAGTAAAAATATCTTACTTTACTGCAGGACATTTTCTAGACTCTGGTCTGAAGATTTAGTTCAGTTATTTTAGACAACAACTTGTTTTTCTCCTTCCAGAAGCTTACTGAACCTGATGTGCACTTTGTTTGTTTCTAGCTTCAGTGCCAATTGAATTCATCCATTCTATTTTTATTTATTTCTGAAATTCAATTTTATTCATTATTTGTTCTTTGATCACATTGTAAGAGGAGTCTTAAACAAAATGTAAGCTTCAGCTGCAATTAGGCTTGAATGCAAGATATACTTGGGCGATTTTAAAACCATGGACTCTGTTTCAGCTTATAAATGCTGAATGAGCTGTAGCTCAGTGTGAGCACCCTCACCTCCATGTGAGTAGGTTTCGGATGTGAGCATAACATCTTGGTTTGGACTCAAGTGCAGCACTCGGGTAGTGCAGTTGGAGGTGCTCTGCTAGAATTCTTAGAGTGTGGAAGCAGGCCATTCAGCCCATCGAGTCCACAGCGACCCTTCAAACAGCATCCCATCCAAACCCACCCCTATTGTATCCCTGCATTTCCCATAGCTAACACACCTAACCTACATATCTCTAAATACTATAGGCAATTTAGCTTGGCCAATCCACCTAACCTGCAGATCTTTGGACTGTGGGAGGAAATCGGAGCACCTGGCAGAAACCCACATAGACACAGGAAGAATGTGCAAATTCTACACAGTTAGTCAGCCGAAGGTGGAATTGAACCCAGGTCCCTGGTGCTGTAAGGCAGCAGTATGCTGCTTCAACTTCAAATGAAGTATTAAAACCAAGCTCTTTTTAAAAACTCCTCCCACTGCCACAAATCTTTAGTCAAGTATCCCACATTTCAGGACATCACAGATGTCAGCACACACCTGAAGTGCAATGGGATAGCCTTGCATTGGGAGAACCACCTTCATCATCATACTGTCTCCCATCTGCCCTCTCAGTGGGTATAAAAGATCCAACAGCTTTATTTGAAGAACAGCAGGAGAGTTCTTCTTGGTTTTGTTGTATAAGGTAATGGTTCTGAAAAGGTTAATGACAGTGACTATTTTAGTGCAACTTGGTCTGAATGTGTTGCACACTAGAGAATTAAAGACTCCAGCTGTGGTTCTCAATGGGGTCAGATGTGTCATCCTGGCTCCTGGTCATCTTAGTTATAATGTATGTAGGAGCACATAGACACAGAAATTAATTAGACAACCAGATAGATAAATTAAAGGGAATATGGATGCAGAGCAGACTGGGAGCTCGGTGTAGGGGTAACTCGTGGTCAAGGCATTGAAAGGACTAAAACAAAGCATACTAAGTGCAGGTTTAATTCAGAACTACTCAGATCTGGAATGGACATAAGCTGTTTAACTACAGGATGAATCATGACCTTAATAACGTAAGTAAGATAAAACCTTGTTTAATGTAACAGAGATAATTACTGTGAATGGGAACCTGTTGCCATCTGTAGATACATAGTCACTGAACAAGGATATGGTAGGAGCATAACTGGCCTTATATTGGAAACATTGATTCCAACTAAGTGGCACCGTGGCTCAGTGGTTAGCACTGCAGCCTTACAGCACCAGGATCTTAGGTTCGATTCTAGCCTCGGGTGACTGTGCGGAGTTTGCACTCTCTGTGCAGGTTTCCTCCCACAGTCAGGTGAATTGGCCATGCTAAATTGCATGGGTGGATTACTCTTTGGAGGGTTGGTATGGACTGGTTGGGCCACACTGTAGGGAATCTAATCATAGGCACTGGTCTAGTCTCCGAGTAAGACATCAATGCTGTAACTGACTTGTATTATTTATGGTCATGTGATTGTTTCCTTCATATAATTTACATTGTTAATTGAATTGTGAGCTGAATGTGTACTAGTAGGATAAAATGTTTGCCTTGTTGGACTTCTAACCAATGTCAAATTGATCTCAATGTCAAGTATCACTTGGAAAACCCCATCATGCGTGATTACTCAGGTAATTTGTATCGCTGGTAATCATGCAATAACCTCTATTTTGCAGTTAAGACCTCTTCAGTGCCTCTTCTTGTTAAGACTTACAAATGGTTCACCCTCTGCTACCGTTAACTGAACAGACTCTTAGACCCTTAGAGAAAATAGGATTAGTGGAAACACTCTGCTTCAAACATTACCTTATAGTGGTTAATAGATGACCAGTGTCTGAGCCAATATTTATCCCTCAATCCACATCAATAAAAACAAATGATCTGGTCATTATCATATAATTGTCTGATGGACCTTGTTATGCACAAATCAGTTGTTGCTTCCTACATTATAAGGTTGACTATAGTTTAAGAATTCTTCATTCATATAAAGTGAGAGGAAAAGAACAGTCACTCTATCTAGCCTCAAGGTGTGATGCCTTAAGTATCATTATTTCTAACAGTTCCTCCAATGCTGTTCTCCTGGGAGAGGCAAAAAAAAGGATCAACAATCTAAGGTCAACTTCAGTCAAAAAAAGAAATTTGAGGCTATTAAACTAGCCCAGGAGACCAGAGTAATGGAATTTATGTTATTAGGTATTCCACCAACATTTTGTACACTGCTTTTGTCAGGAACTGCTTCAATTCTCGTCCTTCAACAATATCGTCCAAAACCATGACCTCTACCACCTAGATTAAGAAGGGCAGCACATATATATCAATATCACTATCAGCTACACACTAACTTGATGTGGAAATATATCACCTTTATTTCAGTGTTGCTGGGTCAAAACTATGGAACTGCCTCCCTCTAGCTCCTATGCTGTTGTAACAACCTGTAGTGGCTGACAAAGCCAGTTCACCGCCATGCTCTGCAGACAATAAATGGTGTCCTGGCTAGTGGTATTCTAGTCTCATGAACCAATACAAAAGAAAAGTTCCTCTCGAATGTATGAGTCAAAACCTCACAATCCTGTTAGTGTCCTGAAGGCTCTGTCATTGTCTTTTCAATATGGTTTATTATAATCCTATTGATCTTTCATCTTAGTAGTGTTTTACCAAAATAAGGAGCCTAAACGTTTCCAAATTTTCATCATAACTCAATCCTCTGACACTAAGGCCAATTTTAATGCTTTTATTTACCCAGGCTCTAGAACATAACAGTCTCCTATTACTAACATTGCTCAGAGCTTCAAAGTTACATTTTAAGCAGATCACTTTGGAGCACGGCAGCAAATTTTTTATGTTCCACTGTTTCAGCAATATGGTTTAGCATTCAATTTGCTTATTTGATTGCTGCTCAGCAGCAACTTGACATTTTAATTGCCAAGTGTACAAATAACCCTTCAGATAAAAACCTTGGGCTGTTTGCAATCCCTTTATCATCATTAAGTAGAGAAACTTGAATTTGCATGAAAACCTCACATTCCCAGCTACACTGTTGCTAATCTTGGTTGCCCTGGCTAGTGCTCAATGTTATATTCAGGCTCAATAATGTAATCTTCACTCCCTCTGTTGGTGCTAAGGTAATTAGTTCACAACAGGCGCTAGATAGTAAAGGCTTAATAGATTGATCATGAGAAATATCAAACTCATCAATAAGAACACTTACAACTCATGAATACATATCCAGAAAAGATTTACAACAGTCCCTTTGTCTTGATGACTAAGTGATGAACCTGATGAAAAGGGAACATAGTAGTTCAGTGGTTAGCACTGCTGCCTCAAGCACCATGGACCCATGTTCAATTCCAGTCTCGGTTGACTGTGTGGAGTTTTCACATTCTCCCCTCCTCCCCCCCCACCCCCCCCAACCCCCCACCCTGTGCTCTCATTTCCTCCCTGTGTCCAAAGGCAAGATAGGTAAATTAATTGTGAGGGGGGAGGAGGTCTCAACGGGATGCTGTTAGGCTGATCATTCATGGACTTGACAGGCTGAATGGCCTCCTTTCATATGGTAAGGATTCTATGATCCAAACAACGTATTATCATTTTGAGACACCAAGAGAGAATAGGAAAGCAGACAGAAGTAAATAGTTCGCTCATTTACAGTCCCATCCTCATTGTTATTTGTGATTAAATAACCAGAGTGCAGCAATATCTGTCATTTAGGATTTTTGAACCATCAGTATAATCCTAGTAAACAGATGCAGATACTGTCCAAAGTAACTGACATGCTTAACATGTTCAAAGCATGATCTTTTAATCAGCTAACTGCATTACCCCTACACTGATGCCATAGTGTTTATTGGCACACATTGTACAGTGACATTTAAGTGAAGCAGACTGTGGCAAATTCCTTGCCACCTTGACCAAAATAAGTTGATCTTCAAAAGATTCCTTTGTACAGGCAGGAGGAACTTTTGTTCCCATGGAGAAAGTGAGGACTGCAGATGCTGGAGATTGGAATTGAGAGTGTGTTGCTGGGAAAGCACAGCAGGTCAGGCAGCATCCGAGGAGCAAGAGAATCGACGTTTCCGGCATCAGCCCTTCATCCTGATGAGCAAATATCGATTCTCCTGCTCTTCGGATACTGCCTGACCTGCTGTGATTTTCCAGCACCACACTCCTAACTTTTGTTCCCATGTCTATTTTCAGGAGCTATCCTGCTGAAGCCCTCCATGCAGCTAGTAATATCCTCACCACGGGCATTGAAACAAAAAGTTTATGATTTCCTCGTTCATTTCTCCTAGTCTTCATTTGATTTTGACAGGCCAGACATTATTTCCCTGCCTGTCTTTGGATAAACATAAAAAGTGTGGCTTGGTCAAAAAAGAACTGCTAAAATCCTATTCCCAGTGAGGATGTAACAGCAGTGGAAAATCCAGTCCAGATTGTGATTACGCTGCAGTACAGTGCAACACTTTACAGCAACATCTTGTTTGTCACAGTGGTACACCATTATGTCAGGAACCGGTTGAGTGAGCAGTGCGACAGTTTGATGAAACGAGAAACAGAGAGTATAAGTTCACTTACAGTAAATACCCAGCCTACACTGAAATGGTGCATTTTCAACAGTGAGTTCAAGATAGATTAAAACACTCCACTCCACAGACATGTGGTGCATTCCGCTTTCTCAGGTATCAGGTGAGCGAGTTGAAAAATTCACTGCACAAGTCATGAAAATATTTTACCCCTAAACTGGGTTGGTTAGCTCAGTTGGTTGGTCTGCAATGCAGAGTCACACCACAGGCTAAACTTACTGTGAAGAACTCTCCTTCTGTACCTCTCCCCTAGCCTGAGGTGTGATGATTCTCAGGTTAAACCACCACTGTTTGTCTCCAGCCCTATAACCTGCTAAGACTACAGCGACTTTAACTTTTACGCATTAAAAGTGATTGCCTTGCATTGTAATACTGGATTTAAAAAATAATCGGGGCATCACTGAGATGTTGTACCAGATGGTTCTTTTGGTCATGATCAAAAACTTCTTGATAAGGTTAATAAGTCTGAAATCTCAGTTACTTATTGAAAGAATGAAGTCACGAGATCAACCTACATTTTAAAACCAAAGAGATTTCATTGCACAATAGTCAAACAGAACAAATACTAAATACTAACATAGATAACTAGCTATGCTCTAAAACTAAGAATCAACACAAGTTAAAAATGAATTAATGGGCAAATTGGAATCAAGTTAGACATTAAAAGGCAGACTGAACCAAGACAGATCGTATAGAAGCATAGAAAATAGGAGCAGGAGTAGGCCATTCACCCCCTTTGAGTCTGCTTGACCTTGATCATCCAACTCAAAACCGTGTCCCACTTTCTCCTCACACCCCTGATCCCTTTAGGCCGAAGACCTATATCCAATTTCTTATAATTTGGCTTAGCAGTTCTTTCAATAATTATGACATCAATGTCATCTGCAAAGTCCTTCAAGACTCTTTCACACTACAAAACAATTTCAGCATCTCTTCTCTGACTTAGCCTGAACCCCAGACAGCCACAGTGCAGAACTGACCTGAATAAGGGAAGATGGTGTCAGACCAGTAATGTCACTGGGCTAGTAACTGGGAAAAAAAAAGGCTCATGTCTTGAGGATTACGGTTAAGAATGCCACCAAGGCACATGGTAAAATTTGAACATAATTAAAATCTACCCAAACAGTGACCACTGTCACCTGTCACTAAAAAAAAATGGCTCATTAATAGTGAATGAAACCTACTTCCTTAGCTGGTCTGGTCTATATGCGACACTGGATCTACAGCAAAGTGGTTGAAACTTAACTGCCCTCTAGGTAATTAGGGTTGGAGATCAGTAAGCGCCAGCCTAGTTAATGATGCCCACATCCTGTGAGCAAGCAAAACATAATTTCACAGGCACGGTCTTCAGCAAAACTGGCACAAATCTGCAGAATCTCCTTAACTTGTTTATTCCGGATGGTGTCAATCTTCTTCTATTATCTCCAAGAAACAGAAGCAGCTGCAGTAACTGTTTATTTGGACATTGCCCCAGCTTCTGGATCTGTCACCTATCAGCTTCTGTCACCTTCAGCCGGATTGTGTTGCACCACTAGAATCAGCACCATTTTCAGAGTTTTGATGGTTTCAATCGACACCAAACTTCTCAGAGGTTTTGGTTTCCAATGTGTTTCAGTATCCTTAGAGAAGTTTCCTTCTGCACTTTCCCTTTACAATTAGGGTCTGTCACAAAGTATATAAGCTTTGAAACCATGGAGTCCTTCACTGTTCCCAAAAATTGCATTCCATTATTCTTCTTCAAAGACCACAATTTCCCCCCAGACATGATCGACAATGCCCTCCACCACATCTCCTCTACTTCCTGCTCCTCTGCCCTTCCATTTCCGCCACAAATTCACCTCACCTCCACACACATCATTTACTGCATCCGGTGCACCCGATGTGGCCTCCTCTATATTGGAGAGACAGGCCATCTACTTGCAGAACGTTTCAGAGAACACCTCTGGGACACCCGGGCCAACCAACCCAACCACCCTGTGGCTCAACACTTCAACTCCCCCTCCCACTCCACAAAGGACATGCAGGTCCTTGGACTCCTCCATCGCCAGACTATAGCAACACGACGGCTGGAGGAAGAGCGCCTCATCTTCCGCATAGGAACCCTCCAACCACAAGGGATGAACTCAGATTTCTCCAGTTTCCTCATTTCCCCTCCCCCCACCTTGTCTCAGTCAAATCCCTCGAACTCAGCACCGCCCTCCTAACCTGCAATCTTCTTCCTGACCTCTCCACCCCCACCCCCACGCCGGCCTAACACCTTCACCTTGACCTCCTTCCACCTATCGCATTCCAACGCCCCTCCCCCAAGTCCTTCCTCCCTACCTTTTATCTTAGCCTGCTGGACACACTTTCCTCATTCCTGAAGGAGGGCTCATGCCCGGAATGTTTATTCTCCTGCTTCTTGGATGCTGCCTGACCTGCTGCGCTTTTCCAGCAACACATTTTCATCTCTGATCTCCAGCATCTGCAGTCCTCACTTTCTCCTCCTTCCATTATTCTTTCCCAAACTAAGGCATTTAATCATATTCTTCTCCAAATTATGGACTTTAATCAATAGTGGCAGGGGTACATTTGCCCTCCTGACCTACTTTGTGGGTAATGGTTTATAGCTTGAACATAATCCTTTCAATTTCAGGATTAACTGGACAGAATCTTACACAACTTAAACCTATACATGCAGCTAAATTAGTGACAAGCCTTACCCAGATAACTCAACAGATACTTACCCTATCCTTTAAATAATTGCTACATTAAGCTGAAAACAATAATGGCTTACATAGCAACTATAACACATAAAAGCATCCCAAACTGCATAACAGAAGCATGATAGAAGCCAAAGGAATATATTTTAGGAGAGACGGTTAAATATTTTGTCCAATGCTAAGTTTTAAAGAAGAGAGACATTGAGGGATATTTAGGAAGGGAATCCCAGAGGTTTGGATTGAGTCAGATAAAGGCTAATAGTTGGGACAAGGGGGTCAGGGATGTACAAGAATCTAGTGTTGGAGCTTTGCAGAATTCTGGAAGTGCTATTGGATGTTATGTAGAGAACGGTGATGCTGACACAGAGAAAGTCCAAGCAGGGCAACAAAATTAGTGGATAGGAATGGATGTTCTATTAGAGATCTCTGACAATGGTTTTGGTCCTCCCAATAGCTAAATGATTTGGATGTGAACATAGGAGGTATAATTAGTAAGTTTGCAGATGACACCAAAATTGGAGGTATAGTGGACAGTGAAGAGGGTTACCTTGGAGTACAACAGGATCTTGATCAGATGGGCCAATGGGTCGAAGAGTGGCAGAGGGAGTTTAAATTAGATAAATGCGAGGTGCTGCATTTTGGAAGAGCAAATCAGAGCAGAACTTATACACTTAATAGTGATGTCCTAGGGAGTGTTGCTAAACAGAGATCTTGGAGTGCAGGGATATAGTTCCTTGAAAGTAGAGTTGCAGATAGATAGGATAGTGAAGAAGGTGTTTGGTATGCTTTCCTTTATTGGTCAGAGCATTGAGTATAGGATTTGGGAGGCCATGTTGCAGCTGTACAAGACAACATTGCATGCAATTCTGGTCTCTCTGTTTTAGGAAAGATGTTGCAAAACTTGAAAAGGTTCAGAAAACATCCACAAGGAAGTTGCCAGGGTTGGAGGGTCTGAGCTTTAGGGAGTGGCAAAATAGGCTGGGGCTTTTTTCCCTGGAGCATTGGAGGCTGCGGGGTGACTTTATCGATGTTTATAAAATCATGAGGGGCATGGATAGGGTAAATGGATAAGGTCTTTTCTCTGGGTTGAGGGTACCAAAACTGGGGGGCATAGATTTAGGGTAAGAGGGGAAAGATTTAAAAGGGACCTAAGGGACAACATTTTCATGCAGAGGGTGGTGCGTGTATGGAATGAGCCAGAGGAAGTGGTGGAGGCTGGTACAATTACAACATTTAAAAGACATCTGGATATGTGTATGAAAAGGAAGGGTTTGGAGGGATATGGGCCATGTGCTGATAAATGGGACTCGATTAATTTATGATATCTGGTCGGCATGGACGAACTGGACCGAAGGGTCTATTTCTGTGCTGTACATCACTATCACTAGACTTTATGACTCTAATAGCCAGTTCATGGAAACAATGACTCTTCCAGGACTGAATGTCAAATTCAGACTGACAACACAGGTGCAGTAAAGGGGCAGAGAAAGGCATTGCTGAGATAGATCCAGGTGCTATTGGCACATATATGGAAGCTGCCAACATGCCTTTTAATGATTACACTTAATGAAAATTTATGTCAGAAATAGAAGGGGGTTGAAGATTATCCTTGTGGAACTCCAGGGTAACATACAAGGACAGGAGGAGTAGTCCCGATTGTAGGCGATTCTCTGGCTGTGACTTGTCAGACAGGAATGAAAACCCAGACTCCCTCAGCTGGATAATGGAGATGAGGTGTTGGTGAAAGATGGTGTTCACTTTGCCAAATGTTGTGGACAGATTGAGAAGAAGAAGAAATAATAAAGGATGCCATTTGTGTCTTTGATTCAGACTGGCGGGGGAGGCAGGGAGATGGAAGGATGGGGGATGGGGGATGGGGTCAGAGATTGGTGGTGGTGCATGAAGGGACCTGATTGGAGAGGTTCAAACATGGCATTGAGAGAATTGTTGGACAGGGGTTGGCATTGCAGGTAACAACACATTCAAGGGCTTTGGGAAGCAAGAGAACATTGGAGATGGCTGGGAAGTTTGTAAATGCAAAGATGTTTTCTTGAGGAGAGGGCTGCTGGTGGCAGATTTGAAAGGAGGTGAGGCAGTACCTTTTCTGAGAGAACGATTTACAATCATTCAAGCTGGGAGACAGGAAGGGAATTTGAGTGGTTAGCAGTTTAATGGAAAATGTCTAGACAGCAGCATGTAGGCCTCATCAATGAGCTTAGGGAATGCAGCAGCAGGGAAAATGTAGAAAAATAAGAGAAATATTTGGGTAAGAAGACCTTTTGAGGGAGTTTCGCTGAGTAGATAGGAGTGATGCAACAAAGGCAGCTTGATAATCTTAATGGCAAGGACTTCAAATGCTCCTTGTACTTGTGGAATGAGACAATGGATGGGACAAAAAGATATTGAAGGGATGTTCAAAAAAGCAAAAAAAGAATTTGGAGTTACCTTTGCATTTTGTGACAATTCTAGAATAAGGAGAAGTGCATTGCAGCAACTGTAAAGCCTAATGATTATTATTGCCAGACACGCAAACACCACTAACTAAAGGGTAAGCCTCTCACAAGTTTATACTCCATCACACTCATGCACACACTTTACCAAGTGCACACACAAACTTGCACACACATAGACACTCTTTCTCTTCTCACATGCACGTCCACACATGTACAGGTCTATGGGTGAATTTGCATTTGCTAATCTGTATTTGCAGATACATTCCATTTTGCTCATAAAGCACACAATCTGCAGGCCATCAATCCAAGTGACATTTTCTACTTTGGAAATAGAACCAGTCTGATTCAAGTTTGGAATACATACAGACTCTTACTTCACACCTTTAATGCATTGTCTGAGCTGAGATATCACTTTTTTTTTTATAAAACCTTAAATTATTTTGGGAATGTGACTTGAAAACGTTTCTGGGATTTACATATTAATAAATCAAAACCTATATAGATGAAAAATTTAACAGCAATCTAGATTTTTTTTCAATATATCGTATCAGTTGCATTACACTATAATCTTGTGCTATAGATTCTCTGTCTTACGATCCTGTCCCACTAGCTACCCAATGAAGGAGCAGCGCTCTGAAAGTTTGTACTTCCAAATAAACCTGTTGGATATAACCTGGTGTTGTGTGATTTTTAACTTCGAAGGGTAAAGGCAGCAAGTTCACAGGAGCAACAGCACTTCCAAATCACATTGTTATCGTGACTTGGAGATATACCCCATTTCTTCTTCGCTGCTGGGTCAAAATCCTGGAACTGCCTGTCAAATAGCACGGTGGGAGTGCCATCGCCACCACCACCACCACACAGTCATTCAGAAAGATAGCTCAACATCCCCTTCTGAAAAACATCTAGGGATGGCCAATAAACACTAGCCACATCAGGAAAGTCAATTTAAAAACCGAAACTTGGACAAACAGTATCAAAAAAAACTATTCTGTGAAAGCATTGCGAAAAGTGGAAGCAAAACTCATGCAAAGTCTCTTCCCCCTTTCATGTCTCTACTGTTTCCCAAGAAATGAATTATGAATCGTGACATTCATATTATAAGAAGACAACATGGAAGAGGTTACATGCTGAGATTGAACAACAAAAACATTTGTGGTGGAGAGTAGGGCATGATTCTGCTACCGATGTCCAATCCCCAAATCAGGTGTTGAATGATTTAACTTGCTACAGGCTATAACTACAGAGATCTGTACCTCGGAGCTTAATTCAGTGAAGCTGAAGGCCAAAACCAGGATGGGAGGGGCTGGCAGGTTTTGCTGGGGATAACGGCATCAAACATAATGGTGATAATATGACAGTATATATTGATAATTGCAGAAAGGAGCGTCAAAGGCTCGAAAATTGGAATGTGAAGGACCTAAGTGGCTGGAAGTTAGGAGTCTCTTTCCTGTGACTGAGATAATGGGAATATGAGGACATTGAAAATAACTAGGTTACGGAGTTGTGCTACATCAGGGGCCAAGAGTTTAGATGAAGTGCAAGGCTAAGAGAAGATAGTGAAATTTGAGCAGCAAGGGCAAGCAGTTGGAGGTTGAAAATTGCACAATGTAGAGGCAGAGAAAAGCAAGAATTGAGCATTTTACAATGAGAATCTTGGATGGAGCTTGAATGAGCAGTAGAGTTGGAAGTTTTAAAGGGGAGTTGAGAAGGGTGAAGCAAGGTGTGGTGCTCAACATGCCCTTGAATGGTTTACACAGATGTAAACAAGATTAACTTATGCTCTATTGTAGTGACTTTGTGGAAATAACATTGATTTTATTTGTACAAGCTTAGCTTTCATCAAAAGGTCCAAGCAGCATCATTTATTTTCAGAGTTTGGCTTTGTAATTGTCATTCAAACCAACACGTTTAGAGGACACTTTTTATGCAAATCTATTCATCGTAAATACTTCTATATTGACAAGACTTGGCAGCTTGCTGTCATTGCTTAGTCTGTCAAATTGGAAATGGTATCAACTGGGATTCAATTAACTGACTACTATAGTGATGTTAGTTACACAGCAGAAACACCAATTACAGTTTCTTGTTATGCACTTATGTTTGCACAAAATCCCATGAAAGTTCACCTGAACAAAGACTTTTTTTTGTGATTAGTGGTTATGAAACAATCAACTATGCATCTAATTGTGTGCTATTCCAGCAATGCCAATGCATTTTATTTTAAGGAACAGTACCAGAGAAATGTTTTAGATGTTGCATTCTTATTGAAGTGCATGAATGTAGAGTGGAACAATGTACATTCCATATACACTCCAGACTTAAACAATTTCTTTGTTGGAAGGTACAGTAGCCCAATACAGTCATTGCAAACCTTGGTTTAGTAAGGTAGACAGGAGTCAGAAAAGTAGTTTCCAATGTTATTCCACAACAAGGTGGAAGTACTAGGAGCCAGTAAATAGCAATGCCCCCTTTATGTTCTGCAGCTAGGATTCAAATCCAATTTAAAGAAATAAAATTAAAAAACTCAATTAGCACAAAGATGACCTGAAGCAATTTTGCTGGACACGAAATATAAAAATCATAACGTTTATTTCAAGTGCACATTCAGAACAAAATATGATAAAAATATTAAGGGGAAAGATCAATTGTTTACAATACTTCTCATGTAATTTATGTTTTAGCTTACGGATAGGATGGATCACAGTAATTCACCTGTGCGTATAATCCTAATTAGTTAGACAGCCTTCAAACTTGTAAATTAAAAGGCCAGATTACATTGCATGTCTACACCTAACTTCTGTGGATACTCTGGTACTGAGGTGTTAGCTATTTCAGTCTATTGTCATATATAAAGTGATAGCAGAAAGCAAAATGAGTCCTAAATTCAGTTTAAATAGATATTCATTGTTCTAATTAGCATAAATAGCTTAACAAGGCATCAAAGCTCTATGACAGTCAATACTACTGCATTATGCTGGAAATTGTATTGCAATCAGAAAGCAGCATGGTTTTCCCAGAGTAATGAATCAGATTTAAAAGGAAGTTTCAGCAATTAGAGAGGACCCAGATGAATTCCTACAGCACATCAATCACAGTAAATCTCCTGAGAAGATGCTCACTAAGCATGCCTCAATTAGTGATGTGCACATTTCCAATTAGGGGTGTAAAGGTGAAAGGGAAATAAGGTAACATGTTTTAAAATCCTTATTAAAAAAAAACATGTATAAACTGCTCAAGGGTAATTGCATCATAAAAAGGACAGAATAAAAATTATGAATGCTGACTGATGGTAAGTCCAATGCTCTGTTAGATTAAATTTGTCTTCATATTTATGTATTTTTAAAATAGCATTCCAATACAATTTGAAAGCCCAAGGTCAGAAACACATTTTTCTTTATTCACTCATGGGAGGTGGGCATCTCTTGCATTTATTTCCCATCCCTAGTTGCCCATGAGATGGTGGTGAGCTGCAGTCCACATGCTGTAGGTAGATGCACAATGCCTTTAGGGGAGGGAATTTCAGGATTTTGACTCAGGATTTCCAAGTCAGGATGGTTAAGTGGAACTTGCAGGTGGTAGTATTCCCATGTGTCTACAATCCCTGTTCTTCTAGATGGAAGTGGGCATAAGTTTGGAAGGTGGTGTCTAAGGATTTTGGGTGAATTTCTGCAGTGCATATTGTTGATAGTACACACTGCTGCTACTGAGCATTAGTGGTGGGGGGAGTGTGCACTTGTGGCTTCAATCAAACGGTCTGCTTTGTCCTGGATGGTGTCAAGCTTCTTGAATTTTGTTGGAGTTGCATGAATCTAGGCATGTGGGGAGTATTCCATTACATTCCTGACCTGTGCTTTGTAGATGGTGGACCGACTGCCAGAAGGTGAATTACTCGCCGCAGTATTCTGAGGCTCTGACCTACTCTTGTAGACACTGTGTTTGTGTGGCAAGTCCAGTTGAACTTCTGGTCAATGGTAAACCCAAGGATGTTGGTGGGGGGCTGGGGGGTGGAATTCCGTGACAGTAGCACCACTGAATGCCAAGCAGTATGGTTAGATTGTCTCAGAATAATGTGTGGCATGGACTGTAATTCTGTTTATAAAAAGTGCAGAATTTCAAAATTCAGAACATTGCAATGTTTAGTATTCTGAAATTTTGTCAACACATTTGACACTAAGCTCATTGGATATATTAACAACCTAATCAATTTTACTTATTGTAGATGAGCTTTAGGTGTATTAATACATTCAGGCACTAGAACAAGCTCACTGTATTGGAATTAATTGACTCCTCTTCTTCCAAGATGCTGGTGTCGGTCCACTGGAATGGCAGCATGGTATACCTCCATGTCTTTGAAAATTCATTAAATTCTGGAAACATTCCATTAGACTAGAAAATAGCAAATAAGACCCATCTATTCGTGCAGGGTGGGAGGCAGCGAAACCTATAGGTCAGTTGGCTTGACTTCTGTGATGGGAAAACTATGAAAATCAACATTAAGTGAGTTGTATAATTGGGCACTTGGTGCTTACACAAAGTAATCTGGAAGAGTCAGCACTGCTTTTTGGAAGAGAAATCCTGTTTTACCGATTTATTGGAATTATTTCAGGGAGTAAAATGCACCATGGATGAAGGATGCATTTTACTTGGATTATTTGAAAATGGCTGAAAATGTGTTGCTGGAAAAGCGCAGCAGGTCAGGCAGCATCCAAGGAACAGGAAATTCGACGTTTCGGGCATAAGCCCTTCATCAGGAATCTTTTGCCCTAAACGTCGAATTTCCTGTTCCTTGGATGCTGCCTGACCTGCTGCGCTTTTCCAGCAACACATTTTCAGCTCTGATCTCCAGCATCTGCAGACCTCACTTTCTCCTCCTTATTTGAAAAGGTACCTATAAAAGTCTGTTCTGCAAATTCAGACCTCAAGCGTGGATAGATTGGCTGTCAGGAAATAGAAAGCATGCATAAATGGATCTTTTTTCAGACTGGGAGAAGATGATGAGTTAGGACCCATAGTGGTCAATGCTGGACCTTCAACTTTACACAATTTATATCAATGACATGGACAAAGGAGTCAAAGGCCTGGTGATTAAAATTGCAAGTGACACAAAGATCAGTTGAAAAGTGTGCTAAGAAGATGGCATAACAAAGATAGTGACCAATATAAATAGGTTAGGTGAATGGACATAAGTATGGCAAATAGAGTATAATGTGTTCTTTTGTGTGGAGTTGTTCACTTTGACAGGAAGAATATTACTAAAATGGAAAACAATTACAGAAATCAGAGTGGCAGATCGGGGTGTTGTAATGCATGTGTCACAAAATCAGAAGACACACAACACCAGGTTATAGTCCAACAGGTTTATTTGAAATCACAAGCTTTCAGACCATAGAAGCTTTCAGGTGGAGTGAGGGAGAGGATCACACAGACGCAGAGTTTGCGGCAGAGAGATCAAAAGATTAAACTGGTGTGAATGGAGTGTCAGGTAATAAATCTCTGCAGTTGACCAAGAGTGTCAGCCGGTGTGAGTAATGTGTCATCAGCTGAATAATCTGCAAAGGGATGACCTATAATCTGATTAAATGAGGCAGAGAGATAATGACAAAAAATTTAAAATAGGATGGTGCTGGAGACAAACCAAATGATTGGAATAACATGATAAGTATAAGAGTCGCATGGCGAGGGTCTAACCAAAGTAATGAGTAATCCAAAACTGTACAAATTAATTAAGGTAGTGAGATCATAACAATTTATCACAGTGCTGGTATCGAAACAGGACAGAGAGGAAGATTTTTCAGATACAGAACAGTGTGGTGGGGTCACATGTAGCACGACATGAACCCAAGATCATAGTCGAGGCCATCCTCGTGGGTACGGAACTTGCTATCATTTCTGTTTGGCGATTCTGCGTTGTTGTGTATCTTGAAGTCTGCCTTGGAGGATGCTTACCTAAAGGTCAGGGGCTTGACCACTGTCTGGTGTTCCCTGACTAGGAGGGAACATCCCTGTCTGGTAATTGTTGCACAATGTCCATTCATCTGTTATTGTACAGTCTGAATGGTCTCACAAATATACCGTGCCTCGGGGCATCTATGCCGATCATGATATTCCAGTCATTTGAATTGTCTCCAGCACCACCTTATTTTAAATTTTTTGTCATTATAATCTCTGGCTCATTTAATCGGATTATAGGTCATCTCTTCGCTGGTTATTCAGCCGTTGACACATTACTCACACCGGCTGATAATCTTGGTCACCTGCAGAGACTTATTATCTGACACTCCACTCACACCAGTTTAATCTTTTGATCTCTCTGCCTATAAACTCTGTCTGTGAGATCTTCTCCCTCACTTCACCAGATGAAGGGGCTGTGCTCCGAAAGCTTGTGATTTCAAATAAACCTGTTGGAATATAACCTGCTGTCATGTGACTTCTGACTTTGTCCACCCCAGTCCAACACCGGCACCTCCACATTCAGTGTCACAAAATATTACTTTGCAGGTACAGTATATAATCAAGAAGGCTGAAGAGGTGCTAGACTTTATTACAAGAGGAATTAAACTTAAATGTGAGGGTGCTATTCATCAATTATACACGGCATTGGTGAGAACACACCTGAAATACTGCGTACAATTCTGGCCTCCTTGTTTAAGGGAAGATGTAACGGCATTGAGGAGATCTACTAGATTGATTCCAGAAACGAGGGCTGTCTTCGGAGGAAAGACTGGACACAGCAGACTTGCTTTCACTAGAGTTCAGAAGAGCAAGGAATGATTTGACTGAAGTTTATAAGATTCTGATTGGTCCTTGGAAGATGGATGCGGAAAGGATGTTTATACCTGTAGGTGAGTCTGGAATGAGGAGCACTGATTAAAAGTTGAGCATTTCTGTTGAGGACAGAGATAAGGGTATTTATTTTACTGTCAGAGGGTCATGCAACATTGATGGTGGAACTGGTTCCTTGAATACTTTTGAAGAGGAGAGAAAATTTTGTTAGGGAAGAGAGTCCAATGTGTTCAGGATGGATGAGAATGTGGAATTTGAAACACAAGCAGATCCACCATGACCTCACTGTATGGTGGGGCAGGCTTGAAGGTGTGAGTGACATACCTGTGATATTTGCTCCTTTCTGATTGTCTATCTTACACTTTGGCAGCTACAACTTGATGAAATCTGTTTCAAATCTCACTCCCTTCTTCTCAGGGAAACGTCTTGGAAATTCAAAAAGGACGTGATGATCAGCCATGATCTAGATAAATGATGGAACAGGTCTGAGGGACTGAATGGCCTACTACAATTCCTGTGGCCCTAGACAAGTTAATACATGTGAGAATTCAGCTTATTTTGCCTCTAGGCCTCTAACCTCCTGCAATCTCTCTATATTAATGTTTTGAATAACTCTCAGGCGCTCACATTTATCCACATTTTCCCACGTAGTCTGCATTAAAAACACTTCAGGAAAATATTCAATAAAACTCACTTTCTGTCAAGGAGGCAGCAGAGTGCAAACAGTATGCCTAGCCTAAATGTGACAGGTTTCATGCAAACTTTGCGCTCCCTGTTCTTCTCAATGATTGCGTTGCATAATTGTGTGCAATATGCTTTGCTGACTGGCTACAACATCAGCAAAGGGTAAGGGAGCATTTCTAGGGAAAGCTCACGAGGACAACACCTCTTAAAAGCATGCCAGCCCTCTTCTCACAGAAAGAGGTGCAGCAACTTCTTCAGGGAGTCTTGGCCTGAAAGTAAAGGGCAGCACAGGGAGAAACAGACAAGAGGTGGCGTTCTGTCATTTGGGTGCAAGCCTGGAGGTCTTCAAGATGGAGATGGGACAAAAGACAGAAGAGTGGACCAGGGAACTCAATAAGGGAATTGGAATACCTGACTTGGGACAGAATTTCCCAGAGCTGAAAATGTGTTGCTGGAAAAGCGCAGCAGGTCAGGCAGCATCCAAGGAACAGGGGATTCGATGTTTCAGGCATAAGCCCTTCTTCATGAAGTCCTGAAGAAGGGCTTATGCCCGAAACGTCGAATCCCCTGTTCCTTGGATGCTGCCTGACCTGCTGCACTTTTCCAGCAACACATTTTCAGCTCTGATCTCCAGCATCTGTAGACCTCACTTTCTCCTCACAGAATTTCCCAGAGTCTGGCCTCAAGGCGCTGGTTACAAAAATGACCTCAGAGGAGTTGTCAAGGTTTGCAAATGCATCGTTAAAGATCATTGCTCTCTTGAAAGACTTGAAATACACTACAGTCTCATCAGTCACTTATCAGCATTTATAACATTCAGTTACTCCTCCTCATGTTCACACACTTGTCAATGCTACCAGTCTCGCGCTCATTCCTCAGCTTCCAAAAACTTTCAATTATCTAGCTGTGGCAGGCATATAGCCCAAACCCATTGCAAAGTACTCACTGATACCCCATGCTTCTTTCAGGATAAAGGTGACCATGATTACCTCCTGAACAATTTGTCAAGACAATGTTTCCCATTGTACCCGAGGTCAATGCATTCAATGTTGCTGAGAATACTCTCAATGATCTCTCTCATGCCCCTCTGAAATTCCACCTCAGCCTCTCTCTAGGAAGCACAAATTGTGGATCCCACTCCAATTTTCACTCCATTCTGCATCCCTGCTTTCTGATTCCAGAATCTACTGCCAGGCCAGGCTGTGCGTCATGAACGACATATGCTACTCTGATGTGAAGCAGAAGTTGAGAATTATGGACACAAGCATAGCTATGGAGTGGGAAGGATAGAGCTGCGATCAGCACATGGCAAGCTGCCAGCCTTGATGGGATTGCAGCCTGGTGAGGGGAAGAGGATAGTCTGTATGTCTGCTCCTCGGAGGCCAAGGTCATATACTAACTCTACTGCAGATGGCTCAGATGAAAAGAACGGGGGTGGGGGAGGGGTTGAGTTGGCCCTACAGACACCAGATGGACAAGCAATGTGGAGGTGGTTGGTGCATTGGCAGACCTGCCACAGTGCCTCTTTTCCCTGCCAAGGAACTTCGAGGTGTCTGGTTCCAACTTGGCACGGGGTTTTATAGGAAGTCTGCTTTCCAGTTTGGAGGTGGTGAGCATCGTTAGCCTGGTTGGGTGCAGCTCCAACAACACTCGGGAAGCTTGACACCAGTCAGGTCAAAGCAGCCTCTGCTTGATTGGCACAACACCCACGAGCAACCATTCCCTCCATCATTAACACTCAGTAACTGCAGTGGGTATTACTTACAAGATGCACTGCAGAAATTCACCAAAGATCCTTAATTAGCATCTTCATACCCCGACAAAGGGGTATCTAAAAGGACAGGGGCAGCAGAAACATGGGAACACCACCATTTGTAAGTTGCCCTCCAAGCCAATCCCTAAACTGACTTGGAAACATATCATTGTTCCTTCAGTGTTGCTGGGTAAGAATCCTGGAATTCCCTCCTGAAGGTCATTGGGGTCAATCTACAACAGGTGCATTGCAACCTGTGGGTTCAAGAAGGCAACTCATCACCAACAACTAGGGACAGGCAATAAATGTGGGTAAGCCAACAACACCCATGTCTCAAGGGTGAATTAAAAAAATCACTCATTTTATCATCAAGCACGCCTGAGTGATACATGTCATTCACCATTTTAGATGTCAGTCACTTTTAATGGGCATGTCAAATAACTGATGATCTCAGACTGAGCACGCATTACATCTAGACATATGAGGTGATGACTTACTTTCACAGATTCTTCTGTAGAAGGGACCACACAACTTCAAAGGAAAGTTGCATGTTCGTCAATCTCCTGACATGCTAGACCGCAGTTGTGAACTTGTCAGCTTAAGTCTATAATTCATAATGAATCATTTTTGCAGGCTTGGATTTTAGCATCAGCTTTTCTGGCTCCCTTGAGTAAAGCCTGATTGCTGGAAGTTTTGACATTTAAGACAATCTTTTTAAGGCTTTTTCATAATATGCTCTGGTGAAAATACAATTTGAGGAGTTTCTGTTTCTGAATGTCTGATTTAGGATCAATTTCAGTTATATAAATTAGCTCCAAAAATATGTGTACAGTTAGTTCATAATGACTGGAATGCCAGAGAACAATTCCACAATGTGGCCAATGTGGAAACACAGACATCTAAATCTTGTGAACTTATAATATTACATTTACCATTCATTGGCATCAGAGATTCATAGAGATGTAAAGCACAGAAACAGATCCTTCAGTCCAACCCGTCCATACCGACCGGATATCCTAACCTAAGCTAGTCCCATTTGCCAGCATGTCACCCATATCCCTCTAAACCCTTTCTATTCACATACCCATCCAGATGCATTTTAAATGCTGTAATTGTATGAGCCTCCACCACATTCCATACCCATACATGCACCATCCTCTGCGTGAGAACGTTGCCCCTTAGGTCCCTTTTACATCTTCCCCCTCTCACCCTAAACCTATACCCTCTAGTTATGAACTCTGCATTCCAGGGAAAAGACCTTGTCTATTTATCCTATCCATGCCCCTCAGGATTTTATAAACATCTATAAGGTCACCCCTCAACTTCTGACACTCCAGGGAAAACAGCTCCAGCCTGTTCAGCCTCTCCCTATAGCTCAAATCCTCCAACCCTGGCAACATCCTTGTAAATCTTATCTGAACCCTTTCAAGCTTCACAACATCCTTCTGATAGGAAGGAGACCAGAATTGCACGCAATATTCCAACAGTGGCCTAACCAATGTCCTGTACAGCCACAACATGACCTCCCAATTCCTGTACTCAATGTTCTGACTAACGAAGGAAAACATATCAATTGCCCTCTTCACTATCCTACCTACCTGCAACTCTACTTTCAAGCAACAATGAACCTGCACTCCAAGGTCTCTTTATTCAGCAAGACTCCATAGGAACTTACCATTAAGTGAACAAGTCCTGCTCTGACTGATTTGCTTTTCCAAAACGCAACACCTCGCAGTTATCTAAATTAAACTCCATCTGCCACTCCTCAGCCCATTGGCCCATCTGATCAAGATCACGTTGTAATCTGAGGTAACCTTTTTTGCTATGCACTACACCTCCAATTTTGGTGTCATCTGCAAACTTCTATGTTTACATCCAAATCATTTGTATAAATGATGAAAAGTAGTGGACCCAGCACCGATCCTTGTGGCACTCCACTGGTCACAGGCCTTCACACTGAAAAACAACCCTCCACCACCACCCTCTGTCTTCTACCTTTGAGCCAGTTCTGTATCTAAATGGCTAATTGTTTTTCTATGCCATGAGACCTAACCTTGCTAACCAGTCTCCCATGAGGAACCTTGTCAAACTCCTTACTGAAGTCCATATGCATCACATCCACCGCTCTGCCCATATCAATCTTCTTTGTTAATCCTTTAAAAAACTCATTAAAGTTAGAGAGACATGATTTCCGACGTACAAAGCCATGCTGATTATCAATAATCAGTCCTTGCCTTTCCAAATACATGTACATCCTGTCCCTCAGGATTCCCTCCAACAACTTGCCAACCGCCAATGTCAGGCTCACTGGTCTATTGTTCCCTGGCTTTTCCTCACCACCTTTCTGAAATAGTGGCACCATGTTGGCCAACCTCCAGTGTTCCGGTACCTCACCTGTGATTATCGATGATACAAATATCTCCACAAGGGGCCCAGCAATCACTTCTCTTGCTTCCCACAGAGATCTAGCGTACACCTGATCAGGTCCTGGCGATGTATCTACTTTTATGGGTTTCAAGACATCCAGTACCTCTTCCTCTCTAATGGGGATATTTTTCAAGATGTCCCCATCTATTTCCCTACATTCTTCCCTATATTTTCCATGTCCTTTTCTACAGTAACACTGATGCGAAATACTTGTTTAGTATCTCCCCTGTCTACTGCGGCTCCACACATAGGCCATTTTGCTGATCTTTGGGGATTCCTATTCTTTCCCTAGTTACACTTTTGTCCTTAATGTATTTGTGAAACCTTTTGCATTCTCCTTAACTCTATTTGCCAAAGCTATCTCTTGTCTTCTTTTTGCCCTCCGGATTTCCCTCTTAAGTATACTCCTACTGCCTTTATATTCTCAGGATTCACGCCATCTCTCCTGTCTCTACCTGACGTATGCTTCCTTCTTTTTCTTAACCAAAACCTCAATTCATCTAGTCATTCAGCATTCACTGCACCTACCAACCTTTCCTTTCACTCCAACAGAAATATACTGTCTCCGGACTCTCGTTATCTCATTTCTGAAGGTCTCCCATTTTCCAGTCGTCCCTTTACCTGCGAACATCTGCCCCCAGTCAGCTTTTGAAAGTTCTTGCCTAATACAGTCAAAATTAGCCTTCTTATAATTTAGAACTTCAACTTTTAGATCAAGCCTATCCTTTTCCAACACCATTTTAAAACTAATAGAATTAAGGTCGCTGGCCGCAAAGTGCTCCCTTACTGACACCTCAGTCACCTGCCCTGCCTTATTTCCCAAGAGTAGGTCAAGTATTGCACCTTCTCTAGTAGGTACATCCACATATTGAATCAGAAAATGTTCTTGTACACACTTAAATTCCTCTCCATCTAAACCCTTGACACTATGGCAGTCCCCTTCTATGTTTGGAAAGTTAAAATTCCCTACTATAACCACCCTATTTTCTGACAGATAACTGAGATCTCCTTACATATTTGTTTCTCAATTTCCCACTGACTATTAGGGGTCTACTATATAGTTTCCCCCAATTATGTTTTTTTAATTACTTGTAACCAAATTCACAATAAAAAACATACTTTCTGGTTCCTGCAGGACTTGATTTTCTAATATGTTTTTCAGAATGGCAATCAGCCATTTCGTTCTTCTTTAAGTTGGACCACCTAACTCAGGTATGGCCCTCATCGATACACAACAATTAGAATTCTATTATCTCACTATGTTCCTGCAGCTGTCTTGATTACTGAAATGCCAGAGGGATACCAAGGCCCTCAAGAGTATGGGTGAATTTTACCAGAAATTGGCCAAGTGTTATTTTTGGTGAGTTTCATGGATGGTTCCCGACTGTAAGGCCTAGTGCATTTTCTCATGCAATCTTCCCAAACACACTTTATTACCTATCCACTGTTCCATTTTGGTGCCCTGATTACTGCAAGTGCATGTCCCCACACTCACCACTACAAGGCACTGACATCATTCCTGGCACCAATGCCAACGTTAGCCATGCAGTCGGCCAAGTGTTGTCATTCTGGAGCTGCCTTTTGCTGTGCATGTAATGGGAGATGAACTGAAAACAAACACTTCTCATGACACATAAGCAGCATGGATGACACTTCAGTGCACATTTGTACATCACTTGTTATTTAAGGGAGTGCTGTTCTTTCCCCATTATCCAGTGAAGTTGAATATCTTCTCACTGTTCAACCCGGAACCATCGCTCACTGGATAATTCTCAAAAAGTTCAAAATGTTCGCTTTCTTTCAGCAACAGCAAAAGTGAGTTAAAACCAAACGAACAGAAACTGCATTTTGCATCTAAGGACAAACAGGGCCCGCTTGTCTGTTGAACACCAACAATTATTCAATCAATGAGTGCTCACTGTACCTAGCTCACATCTACTTCAGCCAGGGGTCAATTAACTCCCACATGGCTTGCTGCACTTGATACTGCAGTGCTCTATGACGTTCCCTAATGTTAAATGTTCTTATCTACTTCTGAGGGGGACAGTTACTGCTCTCCCAGCTCTTCAGGGTCTACCACATCCCAAATTGTGGGAAGCACAGAATGCTTGGATTGTGCAACACACTGCCTGGACTATATGGCAAGGCCAACACCCCTCCCAACCAAAGACCAATTTGAGCATTGGAACCTCATCTTCGGGAGGCCTATCATCCGTACCAGGAGATGACCCTGGCTGAAGAATGGACTGCATTGTATCTATCCTCAGCCTCAGCCAGGACTCAAAAGCCATGACGACCAACAGTAGCCATTGTAGTCGAGTAATGATTCTTATAAGGCATCCAGTCCTAAAAATGAAGCAGAAGTTCATGTAAGGGGATGTAAGCATCATAGCAACTCCCAGTGTCCGTGGTGCAGGCCTCTGAAGATGTGGTAGCAACGATCATGGATGCCTTGGATATTGATGCTGTGGAACCTTTTTTTAATGATAAAGCAGTGTATAGTCTATGTCTCCCAGGGGAAGCCAACTGTGCTGCTAAAGCCTATTTAGATTTAGATTACTTACAGTGTGGAAGCCCAACAAGTCCACACCGACTTTCCGAAGAGCAACCCACCCAGACCCATTCCCCTACATTTACCCATTCACCTAACACTATGGGCAATTTATCATGGCCAATTCACCTAACCTGCACGTTTTTTTTGGACTGTGGGAGGAAACCGGATCACCAGGAGGAAACCCACGCAGACACTGGGAGAATGTGCAAACTCCACTCAGACAGTTGCCTGAGGCGGGAATTGAACCCGGGTCTCTGCGCTGTGAGGCAGCAGTGCTAACCACCGTGCCACCGTGCCACCCACGGGCTGCAGTGCTGACCTCGTCATGGGAAAATGAAGGAGCAACGTGATCATGCAAAACTTGCTTCAGTAACAGCCTTAACACATTTGTGGATTAAAGACCGAGAGGTCTCACACAGGTCCCCAGTGGCTCTTAAGAAGGACCCAGATGCATAAATTCCAATGCAGTTGTCACCTGAGTGGCCACTGGCCTAGGATGGCCACTGTTCCTTCAGGTCACAGGTTGGGCTCTGGCAGCTGATGTAGTTCACAGTATCACCTGGTATATCCTCAGTTTGTGGCAACACAGCACTTCACTCAGCTGCAAGAAATCGCATCAGGGACGATGGACTCCTGCATCACCAGTGCACCCCAAGGAGGCCTTCTGTTGCAATGTCATCACGTGGAGGCAGCTCAGATGTCTGCTGGGGATTGTTGCTGGTTCTGGGGTTGCTGGCACAACTGTACCTGTGTTTCTCGATACCTTTTGCTGTATCACAGCAAGAGCGTTGATAACGCCCGGCTGTGGCTGGATCAAGTGGTCATGCTTCCAAGGAAACAGAATAGACCCTTGGTAAATGTGAGCAGTCAGCATTCGCATCACTTAAAAAACATGGTTTGGTGTAGTTCTCCAGTAATCCATAGGCTATTCAGTATTTTGACAAGGACAGCCATGGAATGCCTGGACATGGACCCTTGACCTAGGGACCTTATTCCAATGACTGCAGCACAAACCATGTCACACAAGTACAACAGGAGATTGTGAGTGCTGTGGGATCACTGATACTCCCACCCCCACATCACTCACGAATGACAGCATTGCACATAAGAGCATGTTGGTGAATACTCACAGTTCAAGGTGAGAGGGAATCAGACCCTGCCCTTTTACAGCGTCTGAGACTTTGAATTATCTGGTGAATTGTGGCCGGCCAGAGCCAGTTGAAAGCTCGCCTGTGATTATTTCTGCTTCACAGAGAGGACAGCCTTCAATCTGTAGCAACCAATAATACGGTCAAGATTGCTTGTGACCAGGATCTGTATCCCATACTGTTGAATATTGAATGTATACCACATACAGGGTACTATGATCACAGATGTCTTTAACGTCAACTGAGAAAATGCCTGGCGAATGTAATTGCCCCTTGAAAGGTGATTATATTGTTCACAAGTTGAGCCCACAAGCTCTCACAGAAAATAAATACTTACTTCAGGTTTGGTCATTACCATTTTCCAGAGTGTGTTTATGAGCAGCATGAGTATGGAATGCAATATGGCTCCCACATGACTCAGTGAGTCGCAGGCTCAGTCTGATAATGAAGGGACGCACTGAAACCCCATGTCGGAGTAAGAAAAGTCAAAATGAAATCTAAAATGTATTCAAATACAAATTGTTACTCACTTTCACGTTTCTTATTAATTAAATGACTTGTCTTTTGATAAATTAGTTTTACAAGAAACATTACAATTTAATGGGAAAGACAGAAGTAGACAATTCAACCAAACACCCACATGAGCCAACATGAAAAGCTACCATTTTGGATGTGACACAATGAGAATGGAACAAGAATGTCAAGTTTTGGTGCATCTTTCTATAAAGATATTAAACAACTTCAAATCAATTAAAACATGAATGATGGTGGACCCATTAGTGGACGAGTTCAATGTTAAGCAAGAATAAACAAGTAGAAAGTGATTGATCATCTTTACTCTACGTGAGGCCTCACCATTTAAATGTGGTTTCAGAAATTTAGGTCTCAGGTTTCTAGAACAGTGAGATGTCTTAAATAATTGAAAAGTACAATAATCAAACTTTAAAAAGTGTGGATTCAATTTCTCACCAAAATGGTTATAAGCAATTTGTAGAAGCTCCTAGTACATTTCTTCCTGCTTTATTTTTTTCTGGAGAGTATGTTTTTTTTAATAGAAGGATCTAACACAGTGCTTCACGAAATCTTCCTGCAGAGACCTCTTTTTAATGTGCTAGGGTTAGGGTTGGACACTGTCTGACCCCACAGCTCATGTTCCCTCCCCACATGAGTTTGGACAACTCATTTAGTTCCCTTTTAGATTTGAATGCTCTTATTGAAGTATAACCAGCAGCACAGATTTGTTTTGAAATAAGATCAAAGATTAGTTTGATATACAACTATCAATGTCAGATGTTGAGTGACAATTATTAACTAACATACAGATACAATAGTTAAAAATAGGCAAAGATAAAGCATACTTATAAAGAAGAAAGTAAGATCAGTCTGCTTTGATGCAGGCCTGGCTTGCATGATGATTTCTCTTATCAAGGTGAAGAAGTTGAAAACTTGAAGTCGGAATTCCGCAGTTGTCATGGTTTTTGAAAGCAAATAACTGGAGATTTCTCCCACATGTGGTCAGAGGAAAACAGCTTCTAGGAGGGAGGGAGGAAGACTCCTTTACTTCATCTTTATGGCATTGCAGGTTTTGGCCCTTGGTATCCTGGTTCAGTTATTATGGATTAGACCAAACCCCCTCAAAATATATTAATAAGGTAGTCTAGACCCTAACGTTTTCTTAAAGGTGTTGCAGTCCACTTGCAATTTGATTGGTTAAACGACTTGACATTAAGCAAAACACACTTCATTTTTACACCACTGTTAAAATACAGACAAAATAAAAATAAAAGAATTAGCTTAACTGTAACTCTATTGAAGTACTTAACAAAGTAATAGCTATATTACCTACTACGAATTGACTGTTCCAATATAGCAACATGCCATAAACACACGTTTGGCAAAGACAAATTCAGGAAAACAGACTGTCTCATATGCAATTCTAGAAGCAGGAAAAGAACCTCAGCTTTTAACGGTAACAGAGAGAGGAATTTGGACAGCACAGTGGCTCAATGGCTAGCACTGCTGCCTCAGTGCCAGAGACTTGGATTCAATTCCAGCCTCGGGTGACTGCCTGTGTGAAGTTTACACTTTCTCCCCGTGTCTACGTGGATTTCCTTCGCGTGCTCCAGTTTACTCCCACAGTCTGAAGTGTGACGTCAGGTGAATTGGCCATGTTAAATTGCCCAGAGTGTTCGGTGCATTCGTCCGAGGGAAATGGGTCTGGGTGGTTTACTCTTCAGAGGTTCGGTATGAACTTGTTGGGGTAAAGGGCCCGTTTCCACTCTGTAGAGAATCTAATCTAATAAGAGCATTCATATCCACTTCAAGATCCCAGCAACTGCTGAAAGCTAAAACCAAAAGTCCTGGTCTGTGGGAGTTTGACCCCACCCATTCAGGCTGCTTCTATTGTTCGAACTTTAAATAAAAAATCCAAGGCCTCACAAACTGTTTACTTTATTGGCTTTGAGCACCTCACTCATCACCTCTGAGTCAACACTTGCTCATCAAAAAAAAGATAAAATACACCTCTTAAAGCCGTAGTATCATCACATAATACAGCAGTCCTTTGTGGGGTTACCTATTTCTATCTATCTGTTGAGAAATATTTCTCTGTGTGTAGTAACTCTCAGCGTTCTTCCTGCAGTTCTGACAAAGTAGTATCTCACACCCTGCCTTACTACAACCAAAGTTAAATGGTGCTGTGTTAAATTTGACAAATTATTATTCTGCAAAGTCAATAATGCTGGATTTCTCTGTGGTGTCCTTCCAGTCTCCTATTCTCTGAGAAGATTTGATTTCTCGCACTTTTATCAGGATTGACTGCATTGTCCAAAGATTAAAATTACTCCCAATGCCCCCTTTTGTAATTGATTCTGAGGTAACACATTGTTCTGTGTGCTTTTTGGCTGCTATAAATTAACAAACACATTTCTGGGAGCCACCTTGTCAGATTCTGCAACCATTTGAAAGACATACATAGCCTTCTTTGTACAATAGATAATTGTAACAACATTATGACACTTTATCAAATGGCTTTAGTTTAAGACATTCATTGATTCCACTTTATCCACCAACTAGTTTCAAAAGTAAATTAGTAACATGTGTTTGTAAAATCATGTGAAGTTTGTATGATCGTACTATAGATTTCTCAGCGTGGCTTTGCCCTGGTTGGACAGATGCCACAAATTAATGAGAGAGACAGCATGGGCGGCACGGTGGCACAGTGGTTAGCACTGCTGCCTCACAGCGCCTGTAGACCCGGGTTCAATTCCCGACTCAGGCGACTGACTGTGTGGAGTTTGCACGTTCTCCCCGTGTCTGCGTGGGTTTCCTACGGGTGCTCCGGTTTCCTCCCACAGTCACAAAGATGTGCTGGTCAGGTGAATTGGCCAAGCTAAATTGCCCGTAGTGTTAGGTAAGGGGTAAATGTAGGGGTATGGGTGGGTTGTGCTTCGGCGGGTCGGTGTGGACTTGTTGGGCCGAAGGGCCTGTTTCCACACTGTAAGTCTAAGTCTAAGCTGCATAGGCCAACTTTCAGACCCCTGTTCCTGGCATTTATAATAGAACCAAAAATAAATAAATCACAAGTTACGTACTGACAACATGAAAGTGCATTTTTAATTCTATGAATGTTTATTCAGGCCTTCACAGATGGTGGGATATGAACAGAGAAATGGGTCTGAGCTGTCATATGGGGCTCATCATATATGTTAACCATTATTTTCTGCGTGCCCCTCAGCTGGATCTAGGAAAGGAAGTTTAGCTAACCTGCTTTCTTTGCATCATTCCTTAAATACTGCATCAGTCTAAATGCAGTTTAACTGGCATTGCTAGCACCAGTATACATCATAATCAGCTGGTGGTTGTACAGTTCAAGATTTCAAGTTGAGACCACTGCAATGAAGCTCTGTGAAATTATTACAAAAGCTGCAGTATACTGAATCCCAACACTTCAGGTTACAAGTTCTAGGTTCAAACCCCAGTCCTGGATTTTAGCAATAACAACTGAATTTCCCTGCCACCTTTGAGGATACAGTGAAACATAGTGAGGAAAAGTTTCAGGAAGGGAGCCTGCCACCAGGCTATACCAGCAGTGGGGAAATTGGCAACTTGGTTGCAAGCCAGAGGGCCAACTGAATGCTCCTTTGGGTCGTCCCTTCTTCCCTACAGCGAGGCTGCCCTTACAGCTATGACACCATAGGTTCTCGACATCAGCCCAATTCAATTGTTGTCTACCAGGCTCCAATTCCTTTACTTATCTGCTTCTGAGGGCACCAATATGCCCTTTGCCAACAGCTAAAGCCATTGGAATAGAAGCCCCTGGGGAGGGCAAGGGGTCTGGAGGAAGGGTGGGAAGAGTTCGTGGAGGCACGCTCATTTAGTTGGATGGGATTCTTGGCTGTGGTCATTAAATTGACTGTTACTGGCTCTAAGCTCTCCAGGATCTCCCACAAACTGAAGTGGGATTGACTCCAAATTGTAGTAGAAGTATATAAGTAATACATAAAGGAGACAGGATGACACTTGTTTGGAATTCTAGGTCCTCTCTCTTCCATGGTCAGTGGACTGCCTGAAGGAATTCAACCGTGCAGGAGCATTGTGATTTCTGCCTGCTGATAATTATTCAAAAATTAGAATCGCCGACTAGATACTTGCTGACCAGCTCTAACCCGTGCGTTTATATAGCACATGCAACATAATTAAACATCCCAACACAATGCAGAGGAGCATTACCAACAGAATTCAACACTGGACACCATGCTGAGACAGATAACCATTTGGTCAAACAGCTAAGCTCTTAAAGGAGGAGAGGCAGAGAGGGAGATGAGGATCTAATAAGGCAGCTAAAAACATGGCCATCCACGGTGGTGTGATTCAAGTTAGGGATATGCAAGACGCCAAAATATCTCAAGGGCTTGAATTGGGCTGGAGGAGAGAATCAGCAAGAGGTGAGGCCATGGAAGGGAATGTTAAGGATGATAACTTTAAAAGTGAAGCTTTTCAGACGACGTGCTGATATGGGTCAGTGGGCAGAGGTATGATAGTTGAAGTAGGAAATGCAATGTGTTCCATATCCATTAACACTGTGTTGGGGTGCAAGGGGGGACAGGGAAAATAACTCATGGTGTCTCCTGACAGTCTATTGCAGTACTGAGGGAGTCTATTCAAGAACGTTTCCTGAATTACACGAGACATTAATCCATAATCTTGCCTATTCAGAGACTCGTTAAAGATGCAATTATATTATTTTAGGGAACAGCAGCATTTTTCAGAATTCATTATATTTTGGTTAATAGTTGTCCCTCACAGAGTCAGAGTCATAGAGATGTGCAGCATGGAAACAGACCCTTCAGTCCAACTCATCCATGCCAACCAGATATCCCAATCTAATCTAGTCCCTTTTGCCAGCACTTGACCCATATCCCTCTAAACCTTTTCTATTCACACACCAAACGCCTTTTAAATAATGCAATTGTACCAGCCTCCACCACTTCCTCTGGCAGCTCATTCCATACACACACAACCCTCTATGTGAAAAAATTGCCCCTTAGGTCCCTTTTATATCTTTCACCCCTCACCCTAAACCTATGCCCTCTAGTTCTGGACGCCCCCACCCCAGGGAAAAGACTTTATCTATTTATCCTATCCATGCCCCTCATGATTTTATAAACCCCTCAGCCTCCGACGCTCCAGGGAAAACAGCCTCAACCTATTCAGCCTTTCCCTATAGCACAAATCCTCCAACCCCGGCGACATACTTGTAAATCTTTTCTGAACCCTTTCAAGTTTCACAACATTCTCCAATAGGAAGAAGACCAGAATTGTACACAATATTCCAAAAGTGACCTAACCAATGTCCTACATAGCCACAATATGACCTCCCAACCCCTATACTCAATGCTCTGACCGATAAAGGAAAGCATACCAATCACCTTCTTCACTAGCCTATCTACCTGCGATTCCACTTTCATGGAGCTAGGAATCTGCACTCCAAGGTCTCTTTGTTCAGCAGCACTCCCTAGGACCTTACCATTAAGTGTATAAGTCCTGCTAAGATTTGCTTTCCCAAAATGCAGCACCTCGCATTTATCTAAATTATCTCCATCTGCCACTTCTCAGCCCATTGTCCCATCTGATCAAGATCCCATTGTAATCTGAGGTAACCTTCTTCTCTGTCCACTAGATCTCCAATTTTGTTGTCATCTGCAAACTTATTAACTATACCTCCATGCTCAGGACCAAACCATTTGTATCAATGACGAAAAGTCATCAACCAACATATTAATCAGTCATTAATTTTATTGTTGGATTTTGCTGTGTGCAAAATTCCTGTTGCCTTTTCCTTTGCAGAACAACAATAATTATACCTTACTGTAAATTACATGCTGACCATACATTTTACATTTGCCATTCGAACAATGCTTGTATGCTCATATTGGTTTCCATTCTTTCATTATTTCGAGATAGTGGAAGTCTTTGGACTTATTCCTTTGGGTTGTTAGGCACAGGACAGGACAGTCAACTGTGCACTGAAGCTGGGATGTATGGCAGGCTACACTCCATGAAGGACATTAATGAATCAGTGCTTTACCAATGACAATGTATTGTCACTCCTTTCACCACTCATGAGCAAAAACAGCTATATGTGCTATCTGGAGAAAGCCAAAGCTTCTCAAATAATTCCTAAATACACAACCTTCACCACCGAGGAGGTCAGTGGAAGCAGAAGCAAGGAATGGTATCACATCCGGGCTGCCCTTCACGTTCCACAGCAGTCCAACTTGGAAATGCATTGCCATTACCTCATCACCACATTATCCTGAAACTCCCTAGCTCACCACTATCTTCTCAAGGACAACTTGAGATGAGCAACGCCTACATCCCAGAAATTAATTTAAAATACATTAGCATTTTAATTGATCATTATTCATTTTGGATGCCAACATCCAATTTATTGAATGTGCTTTCATGAATTGCCGTAGTGGAATTCATGTCCACCTGGATTACAAGCTCTGTCTTGTTTTACTCACATTCCAACACTATTGAAACCATCAACTATCTGAGAGACAAAATAAGATCCTACATGCATGCAAGCTTTCCCTAATTAATATGTGGACAGAGTCAAGTAACAATAAAAAAAAGAGCTACACATTTAAACACTTGTCATAATCACATTGCAAAAGTATAACTTCACGTGGAATAATTCTGTAATGAGTGACAAGCAGCCATTTACCTATTACACATACACTGGCAAGTAAGGCACTTAATAGAATCCAAAGGTGACAAGAAATTTCAAACACACGAGTAATTTTAGTAGCAAAAGACATTAAACAGAGAAAGATTTGGAGAAATTGAAACAATGCTGCGTTATAAGATTTGATGTTCTTTGGATGAGATGTTAAATAACCTCACTCGAATGCTAGAAAGGGCGGTGCTGGAAAAGCACAGCAGGTCAGGCAGCATCCGAGGAGCAGGAGAATCAACTCCAGGCATAAGTCCTTTATTCCTGAAGAAGGGCTTGTGTCTGAAATGTCGACGTTCCTGCTCCTCGGATGCTGCCTGACCTGCTGTGCTTTTCCAGCGCCACCCTTTTTGACTCTGACTCTCCAGCATCTGCAGTCCTCACTTTCTCCTCCTCCTTCCAATGCTGGGAGTACAGCAGTGTCTGGCGGCCATTGTACTCTAGCACTGATGTCTCCCATACCTCGAGCAGGGGATAATTAACCACGAAGAGGTAGGTACCTGTATCAATTATATTGATGCACCAGTTTGACTAAGTGCTTGTTTTAAAGCACAAGTTTTCAGTATGAAATCTAGACGCTATCTGAGATTATAGCCTTTACTGCATCAAATGGCTTCACTCATGTCTTGATATCACAGAGTGAATCAAATTATCTGAAAACTGCTGACAATCTCAGGAAGAGTATTTCTGGCTAATTTTGGTTGCAAATCCATCTGAAAGGACTTGGCACTTTTGAGCTGTGCATCCCCAACGTTGAAAATGGGTCTGTTTGTGGTATCCTCCTCTGACTTTTTATTTCAAGTGCCTTATACCATTCCTGATGAAGTGTGGTAATGCTTGACTATTCTGTTGGTTGTGGGATCCCTTAACTCTGTCTATTGTATGCGGTTTCTACAATTTTAAAAACAGAGATCCATGTTGTCAGTTCACTATGTTGAGTGCTTGGTGCTACTCCTAGAGCAAGCTCTTCTGCACTAGTTACTGAACTAACATTGATTCCCTAACATTGGTGTAGGTCATTCAGCCCCTCATCCCTGCCCCAGCATTCAACAAGATCATGGCTGATCTGCCCCAGATCTCAACTCCTTTTTTATGCTGGTTCCTCTCAGCACTCAACACCCTGATCTTTTAAAGAAAAAATGCCCACCTCCTTTTTAAATGCTTTCAGTGATCTAGCCTCCACAGTTCTCTGGGGGAGGGAATTTCAGATATTCACAACTCTCTGGGAGAAGATTTAAATGAGCGTCCCCTTATTCTGCGACTGTCCCCAGTTTGAAGTTTCTCCCACCACTGGAAAAACCTTCCCAGCATCTACACTATCACACCTCCTCAGAAATCTTGCTGCTTTCAATAAGGTTCTTCTAAACCTTAATGAATAAAGGTCTAACCTGTAAAGCCATATTTAGTAAGTCAATGCATTCATCCCAGGACTCAGCCTAGTGAATCTCTTTTGAACATCCTCCAAAGCAAGTATATCCTTTTTAAAGATCTGGTCCAAACATATATACAATACATTAGATGGGGCTTCATCCACACCCTGTATGGTTTTACAAGATTTCCCTGTTTTCAACAGCCAGGAGGAAGTGAAGACTGCAGATGCTGGAGAGTCAGAGTTGAAAAGAATGGTGCTGGAAAAGCACAGCAGGTCAGACAGCATCCGAGGAGCAGGAGAGTCAACATTTTGGGCATAATCCCTTCATCAGGAATGTGGAGGGGGAAGGAGGCTAAGAGATAAATAGGAGGGTGGGGGTGGGGCTGGGGGGGGAAGGTAGTTGAGAAGGCATTAGGTGGATGCAGGTTCGAGGTATTTGTGATAGGTCGGTGGGGAGGGTGGAGCAGATATGTGGGAAAGAAGATAGACAGGTAGGATATATCAAGAGGGCAGTATCAAGTTGGAGGGTTGGATCTGGGATGATGTGGGTGGAAGGGAGGTTTGGAAACTAGTAAAATCAACGTTGATGCCATGTGGTTGAAGAGTCCCAAAGTGGAAGATGTGGCGTTCTTGCTCCAGAGTTCAGATGGCTTGGATTTGGTGGTGGAGGCCCGGGACTTGCATGTCCTTGGCAGAGTGGGAGAGGGAGTTGGTGTGGTCAGCCACAGGGCAGTGGGTTGTTTGATGTGTGTCCCAGAGACGTTCCCTGAAATGTTTCGTAAGTTGGCATCCTGTATCCCCAGTGTAGAGGAGACCACATCGAGCGTAACGGACACAATAGAGGAGGTGTTTGGATGTGCAGGAAAATCTCTGCCAGATGTGAAAAGATCCTTTGAGGCCTTGGATGGAGGTGAGGGGAGAGGTGTGGGTGCAAGTTTTACACCTCTGTGGTGGGGAAGGGAAGGTGCTGTGAGTTGAGGGTGAGATTTTGGGGGGGGGGGTGGAAACCTAATGAGGGAACCTTGGAGGGAATGGTCTCTGCAGAATGCATATAAAGGTGGGGAGGGAAATATGTCTCTGGTTGTGGGGTCTGACTGTAGGTGGCAAAAATAGCAGAGGATAATGCGCTGTATCCAGAGATTAGAAGGTTGGAAGGTGAGGACCAGGGGTATTCTATCCTTGTTGCAGTTGGGGGGGTGGAGTTGAAGGGCGAAGGTATGGGAAGTGGAGAAGATGTGGTGGAGGGCATTGTTGACCACGTGGGAGGGGAAATTGTGGTCCTTGAAATAGGAGGCCATCTGGGATGTCCTGGAGTAAAATTACTCCTCCTGGGAGCAGATACGGTGGATGGAGAGGAATTGGTAATAAGGGATCACATTTTTACATGTGGATGGGGTGGGAGGAGGTGTAATCAAGGTATCTGTGGGAGTCGATGGGTTTGAAATAGATGTCCAGTGTAGAGTTGTTTGCTGGAGAAGTCCAGGAAGGGGAGAGAAGTGTCCGAGATGGTCCAGGTGAACTTAAAGTCAGGGTGGAAGGTGTTAGTGAAGTTGATGAACTGTTCAACCTCCTCATGGGAACATGAGGTGGCACCGATACAGTCAACCATGTAGTGAAGTGCCAGTGTAACTGCAGAAGATGGACTGCTCCACGTATCCTATGAAGAGGCAGGCATAGCTGGGGTCCATGCAGGTGCCCACGGCTACCCGTTTTGGTCTGAAGGAAGTGACAGGATTCAAAGGAGAAGGAGAAATGATTGAGGGTGAGGACCACATCCACCAATCTAAGTACTTCATGGAGAACATCCAGTCCTATACATGTCCATTCCCCATGGCGAAGGCCTCCAAGCCATCTGTTTCTTTCTCTCCCACTAACCCAACCAGTAAGCCTCCAATTGGAAGTCTCTCTCCATTTAAATAATAGTCTGCCTTTGACTTTTCCTGACAAGTTACATAACTTCACATTTGCTGACATTAACCACCATCTGTGAAGATTTGCATTCAACCATTCTATATCCCCTTACAGATTCCTCATTTCCTTATCACAATGTGCCCTCTCAGCTATTTGCGACAGGCAGCATGGCAGGGAAGGTCATTTCTCACCAACTTGACTGAGTTTCAAAATGACAAAATTGATTAATGAGGGTAGGGTTGTAGGTGTTGGTTTACATAGACTTTAGGAGGCATTTGACAAGTTCCCTCAGGGCAGGCTGATACAAAAGGTGAAATCACGTGGGATCCACAGTGAGCTGGTAAGATGACCACAGAGAACAGAGAGTAGCAGTGGAAGGCTATTTTTCTGACTGGAGATCTGTGACTAGTGGTGTTCCACAGGGGTTTGTGCTAGGATCCCTGTTGCTTGCAATATATATACAAATGATTCTGAGGAGAACGTAAGTGACCAGTTTAGTAAGCTTGCATACAACATAAACTTTGGGGGAGCTGCAGATAGTGAGAAGGATTGCCAGAAGATACAGCAGAATATAGGTAGTTTGGTGACTTGGGCAGAGAAATGGTAGATGGTGTTTCATCCGGATAAATGTGAGCTGATGCATTTTGGATGATCAACTGCGGGAGGAAAGTGTACAGTAAATGGAAGAACTCGTAATAGCAACAACATACAAAAGGACATCGGTATACAGGTCCACAGTTCCTTGAAGGTTGCAATACAAGTGGATATGGTGGTCAAAAAAGGATATGGCATGCCTATCTTCATTGGTCAGAGTTAAAAATCACACAACACCAGGTTATAGCCCAACAGGTTTATTTGATAGCTCTGGTTGTAAACCAACTGATGAAGGAGCAGAACTCTGAAAGCCAGTGCTTCCAAATAAACCTGATGGACTATAACCTGATGTTGTGTGATTTTTAACATTGTACACCCCAGTTTTTAACTGGCACCTCCAAATCATTGGTAAGGGCACAGAGTAGAAAAATTGGCAAGTCATGTTACAGCTGTATAGAACTTTAGTTAGGATACATTTGGAATATTGTGTACATTTCTGATTGCCACACTATCAGAAAGATTGTAGAGACTTTGGAGAGGGTACAGAAATGTTTTACCAGGATATTGCCTGGTTTGGAGGGTGTTAGCTATGGAGAGAGATTGGATAGGCTTGAATGCCGAAAGATGAGGAACGACGTGGTAGAAGGCTACAAATTTATGAGAGGCCTGGATAGAATGGATAGTCACAATCTTTCTCCCAGGGTAGAAATGTCAATTACTAGAGGACATAGGTTTAAGGTAAAAGGAGGTAAGTTTAAAGGAGATGGGACAGGGAGGATTTTTTTTTAAAACAGAGAGGGGTAAGGACCGGGAATATGCTGCCAGAGGAGATGGTGGAGGTGGATACAATAGCAATGTTCAAGAGGCACCTTAACAGATTAATGACTAGGCAAGGAATAGAGGGAGATGGGCCATGGAGAGACAAAAGGTTTCTATTTTGGAAAGACGTCATGAGTTGACACCTGCTTGGTGCCCCAAAGTGGCTGTTTCTTTGTTCTTCTAGTGTCTAATATTTTATGACATCGAGTGTTAAAATGAGTCTCTCACTGAGCAGACTCAAAGCTAATAGTCCAGCTATTTCTGATATTTGAGTTTTGTGACGCACGCAATATTTTACCTAGTGTGCCAGACTCACCATTGTTTACTTATTACAAGTTTTGCTGATTTTCTAATTAAAATGTGCTTCAGCGAGCAAATCAATTAATCAAGCACTCAGCAGCGAATGAAGAGTTTAAGTGATGACAAATTAACATGTGGAGCCACAGGAGGTTTTCAGTGAACAGAAACATCCCTTCTTCCATAAGCCTCTCTCTCTAATTATTTTAAAATGTAGTGTATCTACAGGTCATTCCAAGTCATGACATAATTAATCACAGAACCACTTCAGCACAGGAGGTGGCAAGTTGGCTTGTCTGAATCTCTGAAAGAACGCTTTGCCTAAATGCCACTCCTGTGTTGCACTTCACATTTTTCCATTTCAGATAATAATCTAACTTCCTTTTCATTGCCACGATTGATCCCAACTCTACCACATTCTCAGGCAGTGTAATCCAGATCATAACAACCCACAGTGTGATCCCCATCTCACCTCTACTTTCTTTGCTAACCACCAAATGTGTGACCCCTGTTCTTAGAGAGTCATAGAGTCATACAGTGTAGAAGCAGATCTTTCGGTCCAAACAGTCCATGCTGATCATAATCCCAAACCAACTAGTCCTATCTGCCTGTGCTTGGCCCATATCCCTCCAAACATTTCTTATTCATGTACTTATTTAAATATCTTTTAAACATTGTAACTGTTCCTCTGGAAGTTCAGTCCACACTTGAATCACTTCTCCATGTCTTTTTAAACGTTTTTCCTCTCACCTTAAAAATATGCCCCCTAATCTTGAAATGTGCCACTCTAGGGAAAAGACACCTGCCATTCACCTTATTTATACCCCTCTTGACTTTATAAACTTCTATAAGGTCATCTCTCAACCTTCTAAGTTCCGGGGAAAAGTCCCAGCCTACCCAGCCTTTCTTTATAACTCAAACCCTCCAATCCTGGCAACATCTTGGAAAATCTCTTTAGAACCCTCTGTACTTAATGATGTTTTTCCTATTACTGTGCACCAGAACTGGACACAGTACTCCAGAAGAGGTGAAACGGTGGCTCAGTGGTTAGCACTGCAGCCTCACAGCACTAGGGACCCGGGTTCAATTCCAGACATTGGCGACTGTCTGTGTAGAGTTTGCACAATCTGCCTACGTCTGCATGGGTTTCCTCCAGGTGCTCCAGTTTCCTCCCACAATCCAAAGATGTACGCGTTCGGTGAATAGGCCATACTAAATTGCCCATAGTGTTCAGGGATGTGTAAGTTTGGGGTAAATGTAGAGTAATGGGAAATGGGTTAAGGTGGGATACTCTTCGGAGGGTTGGTGTGGACTTGTTGGGCTGAAGGGCTTGTTTCCATGCTGCAGGGATTCTATGAATTAAAAGGCCTCACAACCTCAACATAATGTCCCAACTCCCAGACTCAAAGGTCTGAGCAATAAATGCCTTCTCAAGCATCCTGTCTATATATGATGCAAATTCTTCTTGATTCTTTTAACAATGAGAATAGTGTGTCTCTTTTTCTAAATGGATCATTCAGGATTGTGAATATATACAATAAAGCTCCTCTCATGATAGAATGATGGGACAGACTCGATGGGCCGAGTGCCGTAATTCTGCATCTATATCTCAAGGGTTATGGTCTCAAACTTCATTTCTCCCAGGAAATCGATGCCAACTACTCCAGTCTAACACAAAACAAAGAACTGCAGATGCCAGAAATGACAAACAAAAGCAGAAACTCAACAAGTCTGGCAGCATCTGCGGAGAGAAGGCAAGGTTAACGTTTTGAGTGCCGTGGCTCTGGACTCAATCCAGTATGGAAGTGTAAGTGAACTCTTTGTTTTATTTATTCATTCGTATATACTTGAGTTTGCGAACACAATGATTAGATTAGACTCCCTACAGTGTGGGAATAGGCCCTTCGGCCCAACAAGTCCACACCGACCCTCTGAAGAGTAACACACCCAGACCCATTTCCCTCTGACTAATGCACCTAACACTATGGGCAACTTAACATGGCCAATTCACCTGACCTGCACATCTTTGGACTGTGGGAGGAAACCGGAACATCTGGAGGAAACCCACGCTGACACAGGGCGAATGTGCAAACTCTACACAGACAGTCGCCCGAGGCTGGAATTGAACCCGGGACCCTGGTGCTGTGAGGCAGCAGTGCTAATCACTGAGCCATCGTGCCGCCCCAATGAGTACAAAGAGGTCTTGAGATGGGAAAACCAATTCACCTGAAGGGTTCTGAGAAAGCAGCAGCAAAAGCTTAACCTGCTGCTGGGAGGATCAATTTTTGCCTCCTGCCCAATTCTGTACCTCTGGGCTACTGTTATAAAACTTAACAGTGGTTCTGGTGGAAGACTCGGCCCACTGACTTCCTGTAATTCCAGGCACATGAAACGTACTTGGAGACTATATGGACAAATGCGTTAAATTATACATAACCAATTGAAACAACCATGATTAATAAGAAACTAATGAGTTATTAGCAAATATATGTTCCTCAATGTTATGGTCTTGGTTAGGTTAGATAAAGAGAATAAAGCAGTTAACATCCGAAAACAATCTCAAATTGAATTGGCACTCACCATAAGGTGTAACAATAAAATTGAAAATTCCAGCTGTGGAAAATAGATACATAACATTTCTACTTGTTTAATCTTTACAAAAGTAATGCATTTTTAGCAGCTAGGATTGTAAACCCTATCAAGATATGGATCACACAGCTGACAAGCTGTATTGACCATGATTTTCTAACTTCAGAGATAGTGCTCTAGATAAATTGCTTAAACCCAAGAAAATCATGATCATTATTGATTCTTATAGGGGCAGAGCTATAATATTTGCTGTTTTCAGTGAGGATAATGATGGACCTGTTCAAAATCTAAGCAAAATATACAGTAGTGATATGTGTAGTCACCAATGTGGTCTTGCCGTAGTGGTGGTGCCCTTACCTCTGAAACACATTGATTGATTCAAACTTTCTACAACTGACTTTAAAATGTTCCTTTATGTTGTTTAAGGTTTCCTTTGGAGAAAGTGAGGACTGCAGACGCTGGAGATCAGAGCTGAAAAATGTGTTTCTGGAAAAGCACAGCAGGAGAATCGACATTTCAGGCATAAGCCCTTCTTCAGGAATGAGGAAGGTGTGCCAAGCAGGCTAAGATAAAAGGTAGGGAGGAGGGACTTGGGGGAGGGGCATTGGGAATGCAATAGATGGAAGGAGGTTAAGGTGAGGGTGATAGGCCGGAGAGGGGGTGAGGGCGGAGAGGTCGGGAAGAAGATTGCAGGTCAAGAAGGCGGCGCTGAGTGTGAGGGTTAGGACTGAGATAAGGTGGGGGGGAGGGGAAATGAGAAATGAGAAAGGTTTCCTTTGACAGATATTATTACATTCTTATGATACATATAGTACATGTCCCCAGGAATATTTGAACACAACTGAACATAATCTTGGTTCTAATCAAAAGGTGGGGCGTGGTGGTGATGGTGGAATGTAGCAGTTGGGACAGGGGAGGTCAAAAGCCTCCTTTGTGGGTAAACACCTCAGGGCATGTTGGAAAATGTTTCCACCTCCTTCTCACCTCAGACCTTCTGGATGTGACAAAACACATTGATGAAGATAGAGCAGTGGAGGTGGTGTACATGGATTTTAACAAGGTGTTTGATAAACTTTCCCATGGTAGGCTCATTCAGAAAGGAAGGTCGCATGGGATACAGGGAAATCTGGCTGTCCGGAAACAGAATTGGCTGGCCCACAAAAGACAGAGGGTGGTGATAGATGGAAATTATTCACCCTGGAGCTCAGTGACCAGTGATGTTCTGCAGGGATCGGTTCTGGGACCTCTGCTCTTTGCGATTTTTATAAATGACTTGGATGAGGAAGTGGAAGGGTGGGTTAGTAAGTTTGCTGATGACATGAAGGTTGGTGAAGTTGTGGATAGCATGGAGGGCTGTTTTAGGTTGCAAAGGGGCATTGACAGGATGCAGAACTGAGCTGATAAGTGGCAGGTGGAGTTAAACCTGGAAAAGTGTGAAGTGATTCACTATGGAAGGTCTAATTTGAATGCAGATTACAAGGTTAAGGGCAGGATTCTTGGCAGTGTGGAGCAATAGAAGGATCTTTGGATCCATGTCTTCACAGATCTCTTAAAGTTGCCACCCAAGTTGATAGTGTTATTAAGGAGGCATATGGTGTGTTGACTTTCATGAGCAGGTTATGCTGCATCACTATAGAGCCTTAGTTAGACCACATTTGAAATACTGTGTTCAGTTCTGGTTGTCTCATTATAGGAAGGAAGTGGAAGCTTTAGAGAGGGTGCAGAGGAAATTTACCAGGATACTGCTTGGACTGGAGGACATGTCTTATGAAGAAAGGCTGAGGGAACTAGGACTTTTCTCATTGAAGCAAAGAAAGAGGAGAGGTGACTTGATAGAGGTATATAAGATGTTGAGAGGCATAGATAAAGGGGATAGCCAGATAATTTTTCCCAGGGCAGAAATGTCTATCAGGCCGGGGCATAATTTTAAGGTAATTGCAGGAAGGTTAACGGGAGATGTTAAATGGTGGTTCTTTACACAGAGAGTGGTAGGTGCATAGAATGCACTGCTAATAGTGGTACTAGAGTCAGATATATTAGGGCCAGGTAAACAACTTTTGGAAAGGCACATGGAAGAAAGTACAATGCAGGGTATGTAGGTGATCTGATCTTAGATCAGGATTAAAGGTCAGCACAACATTGAGGGTTGAAGGGCCTGTACTGTGCTATACTGTTCTATGTTCTATGTTCTTCTGAGGACCTGGGATACCTGTGCATCAGCCGTAAATTTACATATGGCATTCAAATGAACTTTGAAAACACGATCTATGTTTGTCAACAAAGTGTCCCATCACTTCACAGCAGAACTCTCAGAATCTAAATATAAGACCATAAGACATAGGAGCAGAAAGTAGGCCATTTGGTCCATCATGTCCGCTCCTCCATTCAATCGTGGCTGATAGATTTTTCAACACCATTCTCCTCCTTTCTCCCTGTAACCCTTGATCTCGAGACTGAAGAACCAATCTATATCTGTTTTAAATATACTCCATGACCTGGCCTCCATAGCCTTCTGTGACAATGAATTCCACAGATTCACCACTCTCGGGTTAAAGAAGGTTATCCTTATCTCCATTCTAAAGGGTCTTCCCTTTACTCTAAAGCTGTGCCCCTTGGATCCTCATCTCTCCTGCCAATGGAAACATTTTCCCAACAGTAGTTGACACTGGAAACTATTTTTGTTGCTGGAAGGCTGTTAACCTTGTGTGAGGGAATTACAAAACTCTCAAGTAATATAAATTATCTTGTAGGGTGAATAAGATCAGTTGAACTGTCAAGCTGTGAAGTTACTTAAATCCCCAATCTTTCTTTTAAAAAAAGCTGCCTGTGCCAGTGAGTGTTTATAACATCAGTTGTAGCAATTACAATAACTGTTTGTTGACATGACCTGAAGAGCTATCATTAGGTCATCACTATGACCATTTGGCTGCTTTCTAAGGGGTCTTGTAATCACAGTTTGATTAGTAGCTCAAATAATTTATTAAACATTTAGCTGTCTTTGCTTTGGGATTGTAAATATGTCGGGTTTTTTTTAAATGAAGTGGACTTAAATGTTTGGAAGAATTTTCATTGATGTGAGTTTAAAAAAAATTCTGTTACAAGCACATAGAACTTGATTTAAATTCATCTCAATATGGATCAAGTCATCTGCCCATGATGGATACTGGGTGAGCTGGCTTGGAGAGTGTAAGGGCAAAGGATGATGTGTGCATTGACATGAGTTGGCACAGATTGGGCTGGGAGATGATTCTGTGTGAGAGGTGAGGGCCCAGAATTTAACCAAACAACTGGACTAAGTCCCAAAGAACTAAAGTAAGTCTTTTAAACAACCTCGGCACTCAACAGCTCCTGTAGCCAATCTTTGTCTGGATGGTAGAGCCTGAGTCCATCCTGAATGAGGTTAGACAAACATGCTGGTGCTATCTAAAACCTAGACTCCTTGCTGTGAGCGCATGAATAAAGCCAAACCAACATTTATTTTCCTTTGTAAACCAGTGATATGCATTTTGTTATGGACTTTAATCTACTGTATGGAACAATATTGACCCCGTAATTGTCTGCAGTTCCAAAACTCTATGGTTAAAAGGCAGTTGGGTTCAGTACTGAGAGAGTCATGTGATCAAGTCTTCTTGAAGGTTGGGAGGGAGGTAATAGTAAAACTTGCATTGCAGATAACAGTCTATCGACCATTAATCCATCATCTTACAAGACAGTAATTTAATACAGTAATTTAATTGCAACCTTATAGTGCAAGGTATTTTTCTTGGAGACCTCTTTGTCTCTGTAACAGATTATAACACAATAATTAGTATTCCACACATATCAGCAGGTACATGAGATATTGATTGTCTGTTTTTGGCTTCTGAGAAGCTTCTGAAAGGTGACTGTTAAGTCTAGTCATATGATTGCAGCAGACATTTTTGTTTGGACAATATAACACAGAGAACTGCAGGTATAGGAAATTTAACTTTCTTCAGAAGGGTCACTGAACTTGAAACATTAACTCTGTTTTCTCTCCACAGATGCTGTCAGAGCTAAAATGATGAAAAGAACTGCAGAAGATGGAAATCTGGAACAAAAACAGAAATTGCTGGAGAATCTCAGCAGCAACTTTTTTCAGAACTGGACTGAGTCCGAAATGTTATCACTGCTTTCTTTCCACTTATGCTGCCAGACTTGCCGCGTGTCTGCAGCAGTTTGTTCTTCTTGTGTGTGTTTCAGATCTTTGTCAGACTGTTTAATGTATTTTTAGAAATTTTTTTAAAAAAACTTTTAGAACAGGCATGTATTACAATTTTTTAAAAATCCATTTGAAACACACGCCATACAGCTGTGACGTGCTTGTGCAGCAGTACATGCAACTAATGTATTGCATGCTGGAGAAGTCTAAAATGCCGGTGCACGTCAAATGTTCATCCTTGGTCATCACGCACGAAGCACTGTTATTTATTTTCAGTCATTCTGTCACTCAGTGAGTCAGATAAGGATTATTAAAGCAGTGACTCGGGCTAGCTTGTAGACCCACAGGAACTGTCCATTCATTTGCAACTTTACTGAAGTGGCGAGCCTTTCTGCATGATAAGAAATCATATTACCTTGGGGACCGTCACATCAGACCCTGATCTGATCTTCAGCTGCTCTCTTTAAAACAGGCATTCGTGAATTGCAATTGTGATTGGGAAACTGCTCAATTTTCCCTTGCTAACCTCAGGAAAAGCAATAACAGTTGTAACACCATTAACACTGCCAACAGAACAACTAGCTCAGAACCAGCCAATAAATTTAGGGTCTTTTTTTGACCAACGTGGCTGACCAATCTTTCAGTCAGAATGGTGCTGAAGTGCCTGATAAGTAGCAAATCAGTTTTGGTTTAATCTTGGTGGTTTTGCTAACATTTGAATTTTAACCTACAAGTAATTTTAATGTGTGTGATAGTTAAACTGTCAACATATACCCCTGACTTGGAAGTGCCGGTGTTGAACTGGGGTGGACAAAGTTATAGTCCAAGAAGTTTATTTGGAAGCACTAGCTTTCAGAGTCCCTGATGAAGGAATGGCACTGTGAAAGCTAGTGTTCCGAATTAGCCAGTTGAACATATTGTCAGGTTGAGTTTACTTGAGTAACATTCAGTACTATGTTAGGAACACGGTTAAGAATAGCATTACACCATTGAGTATTGTATTGGCCATTTGACTCAATACATCTGTGCAAATGTCCATGCTCAATATGAACCTTCTCACAGTCATTCTGACTTAACTACATCAATTTATCCTTCTGTTAAACTCTCCCTCATGTTTTTATATTGCTCTCCTTAAATGCATCGGTGCTAGTCATCTCAACCACCCATTGGCACAGCTAGATTCTAACTATTAACTGGATACAGACTTTTCACCAGAGTTACCTTTTGGATTTGTTCATGACTATCTTATATTTATGGTCACTAGTTCTGGTTTCTCCTCAGGCAAAAAGATCTTCACAAGATAGACCGCTAATCTCTTCTGACAATCAGTTTATCCCTTTGGCTCCTCTTTCGTAGGTTAAAAAAATACCCTTGATAAGTCTAGCCTTGTAGTTTTGGTAAATGTTTTTATGCTTCTTCCGTAGCATTTATATATTTTCATAGTATTCTACATGTGGTCTAACTCAAGTGCTATGTAAGTTTAACATTATTTCTTTGCTTTACAATTCAATTACTGAAGAAATAACCTCCATACTTTGCTTTTCAAAATAGCCTGTCTTATTAACCTGTGTTGCAACTTCTAAAGGTTTCTGCATCACACCTACAGATTCTTTTTACACCTTTACTCATTTATTTGGATCCCCAGTGACTTCTCTAAATAGATGGGTTGGAACTGACTGCAGATTATGTGATTTTTAGAAATGCAGTCCCTCATCTAGGTTTAATAGAGACAAGTTTGCATCAAGTAACAATTGGTTCAATTAACATCCTTATCAGAAATTTAGAGCACTTTCTAAATTGTTTGTAACTTAGCTCAAAACTTACTTTGGAGAGCATTCACTTCCAAAGGCTCAGCAAACTGGTGAGGGAAATCGAGACAAATTCAAGTCCCAGTTTAGGCATGTACTGAGAATTCTCATTGTTGAATCTGAATAAAACCTTATTTATTTCAGCCGGTATTTTTGATTCCTCTGGCAAAGTCCTGGGCCTCCTCCATCGCCACATCCACACCAACCCATGCCTGGAGGAAGAATGCCTCATTTTCCGCCTTGAACCCTCCAACCATACAGCATCAACGTTGATTTTGCCAGTTTCCTCATTTCCCCTCCCCCCCATCTCAACCCTGCAACTTGGCACCACCATCCTGACCTGTCCATCTTCCTTCCCACCTATCCATTCCACCCTCCTCACCAATACCATCACCTATTTATCACCTTCCTAGCTACCTTCCTCTAGCCCCATCCCCACCCTCCTATTTATCTCTCAGCCGCCTTCCCCACACCCCAGCCCCCCAACATTCCTGAAGGGATTCTGCCTAAAATGTCGATTCTCCTGGTCCTTGATGCTGCCTGACCTGCTGTGCTTTTCTAGTGCTACACTTTTCAACATTGGAAGAGGGAGGAGCCCAGTGTTGTTCTTGGAATGCAGTTGTGTAGTGACATTATCACTGTCATAGTCAACAAAGCCTCTGGCTAATGGCCTGGGGACGGGAGTTCAAATCCAGGAACATAATCGTCTCATTTGGCAACTGCTCTGTCCAGGACTGTAAGAAACAACAGAAGATGCTGTGAACAGCCCAGACCATCATGGAAGCCAACCTTCCATGCATGGACTCCATTTGCTGCCGCAGAAAGGCTGCCAACATCATCATTGCACCCCGGTATTGCTTTCCTACAACCTCTTCCATCAGGCTGACAATATAGAAGCCTGAACACACGCACCAGCAGGTTGAGGAACAGCTTCATCCCGGCTGCTACTAGACTGATGAATGGACTCTTTAGCCTCAAATATTGCTGACCCTGTTAATGTTGAACTCACCGAGTGCACGCACTGTGCAATGTAACCTGTATGCCTCTAAGTCTTTTTACAATCTGTGATCTGTACCTCCTTGCAAACTACGATCTGCTGATAAACAAAGCTTTTCGCTGTTCTTCGGTACACATGACAATAAATCAATCAATCCCTCCATAGCTGAAGGTGAAATTCAAATTCAATTAACAAACCTGGAATTGAACACTAGTTTAATGCCAACCATAATGGATTGCATTTAAATGTACCCTTCTAGTTCAACGATAACCTTTAGGGAAGGAAATCTGCCATCCCCATCTGGTCTGGCTTACACATGGCTCCACAGCCGGTTCAAGGGCAGTACATGTTGACTTTGCCTGTAATGCCCACTCACTATGAAGTAATGAAAAAGCCCATTCTTGGTAACAATAACATGGAGTTGGCTCTAGTTACATGCATGAGGTAGGTCACTATTAGGTTTGCCAGAGCCAACAGGCACTTAAATACCCTGTGTGGATAATAGCCAGACTGAGATGGCACTCTGGCTAACTTCACTGATAATCATGATTTGGAGATGCCCATGTTGGACTGGGGTGTACAAAGTTAAAGTTCACACAACACCAGGTTATAGTCCAACAGGTTTAACTGGAAGCATGAGCTTTCGGAGCGATGCTCCTTCATCTGGTGGTTGTGGAGTGCACAATTACAAGACACAGAATTTAGAGCAAAATTTACAGCAGGTGAATCCATGCAAGATTCTGTTAACTCATTTTGTAGATTAGAATCAGTCTAAATATTATGGCACAAACAGGGAATACAGGGGGCAAACAACTTCAACACATTATCTGGGCTGACACCAATTGTCAAAGTTAACCTGAGAATGTAACTTTAAAAAAAAGTTTTGTGATTTAGGTATGAAAGAAGTGAAACTAACATGGTCATTCTAACAGATGACAGACTTCACAAGCAATCACGGTATTTTTCAATGTATAATTTCAGTTACATCACACTTTTGCTGTAAATTCTGTGTCTTACATCTGATGAAGGAGCAGCGCTCTGAAAGTTTGTGCTTTCAATTAAACCTGTTGGACTATAACCTCTTTAACTTTGTTCACTGATGATGGTCAATGCCAGCTTTTGGGACTGAAAGTGGGAGCTGGTTCGACTTTGGCCAAGGGCACAATGACACAGGGGGGCCATGGTTTGCCAGTGGCAGGCAAACAGTGGTTTTGCCAGGGCTATCATTCAATTAGGGGCAGAAACCACATTACTAGGAGTAGCTATTGCTGAGGCCACATCACCAATAAATAGGCAGTGCTGTCAAAGGCAGGTAGGAGTGCGTTTTGGGAAACCAAAGATGGGAACACCAAGATATGTGAAGGAAGCCCACCATAGACCCATCAAGGATGTCCACCTTAACCCCCCCCCCAGCCCCTCCCCACTCCAAAGAAACATAGTAGAAACTGCCTCACACAGCCAAATGTGTTCCTAATGCAGGCAAAATGTTCACAGAGGTAGTAAGTGACCTCAATTGCCTATTAATGGAGTTGGACTCTTCCATTTTCTGCAACTACAAGGAGCATCTATCTGGCTAAAGTATAAATGCATCTTTAGCCTTCTCCTAAATTTCCAGGATTCATTACCTGTGCCAGGCTTAGTTTGGACAGGATTACATTTCCTAAACCAGGCACTCCACAGCTGTCACTGCCAACAGTGTCTGTTCATGCTCACTTGGACCATCAGGTGAAAGTCCAACTCACTAGTGACCTCATTGAAGTGCTAGTGTTTGTGGTGGTGAGGTGTTGTGTATCCAGTGACACTCAGGAAAATTAAATCTTCTAATAAACCGTTCCTGTGGATGGCCTCAAAAACTTGCTAGTTGCAGAAAAGCCTGGGATGACCAATACGATTTTCAATCTTCTCATCAAGTTGCGGATGAATTAAATTTAGAATGGCCATGTCAGAGGTATTCACTGTTTTATTATCTTTCTCTGTATTCCCAGTCTTTTCAACTTCAAAGGGGAGTGACACAGATATGCTGTTTATCACTCAGACTTCATCCTTTCTACCTATGAGCTGAACACATCTAGATAATGCCTCTCCCTTGCATTTTGTACATTCAGCTCCTGCAATGAGTGAGGCATCCGAGTAAGTAAAAAGCAATGCATCAGTAAGGTTGACCATTGGTCACATGGATCACACTGCCTAAGGATAGGAGTGAGAAGCAACAGTGATGGATAAATGAGTTGATCAAGTGCATGGTGGGTGAAGAGTGATGTGATAGAGAGTGCTTGGCAAGGCAGAGTAATGACAGACAGGACTTCAACTACAGGATGCAGTTAAATCAGCAAAGGTACTCCTGTAGTGACTAGGTCCTTAAATCACTTTCTACAATACAACCATGACTTGAGCACCAAACTGCTGCTGTTCATCTCTTTAACTATCTTCAAACACAAGCTTGGTGAGAACTGCAGGTGCCTTCCTTCCTTTAATGGGGACAAGTATGGCTTGACTACTCCTGACTGTAAACCAGCAGCAATTCCATCAAGGCATCATTAAATCTTGGCGCAGCCTTTGCTCTATGTCCAGTAACAATTCTGAATACCTTCACTTTCCATTTGCCCAGTGCCTTTAAGACTGCTTCATGCTGCTTTGCTTCAGGGCTGATGAGCAACTTGGAGCCACAACGCGAGGAAGCAAAAAATAAATGGACCGATCAATCAATCAATCAATCCAACCCACTCAGTTAACTTTCTCAGGTGCACCATTCAGTAGCAACCCTCATTCAGAGGCCATCCTCACACAGATTTCTCAAGGTATCCTCCTTGTTGTGCTAAAAAATATGCCTCTTCATATTTATCTAGATTATCACTCCCCTTCCCATCCCCTCAGTCCTCCTGTGCATTAACTATTTTGGGAACTTGATGTTGAAATTGTATTTCCAACCCAGAATTGAAATCTCTTCAGTAAATAATACACAACAGTTGTCCCAGCAGTGATCAGTGCCAACTTTTGCCAGCGTGAGTAAACATATTTACCCTATACTCTCCAATTTGTGGTTTTTAGTCAGCTTACTATCAATTCTCACCTACCTCTTTACTCCACTGACCTTTGATAAGTGCCGGCATTAACCACTGACTTGTCAAAAGCCTTTTGAAAATATAAACATTTGTCTACTATGTCAGCTTTGTCTTCTCTTTCTGCTGCTTCTTCAAAGAATGACAAAAACTAGTCAGAAACAATCTTCCCTTTTGAAATCTGTGCCGACTTCTCTTTATCATTTTTTTTCAGTTTCTAGAATTTTTTTCTATTATATCAGTGAGGAAGAATTTCATCACCTTTCTTGCCACCAATATTCAGCTGTCTGATCTGTAATTCCCCTGACCTGTTCCCTCTCCCTTCTTAATTACATGTATCACAATAGCTATCTGTCAGCTATCTGAGATAATTTCCTTTTCAAATGAGGTTTTATTTCAGTCTGTCTCTGCTATCTATTCTCTCACCTGTTTAATATGCAAAAATACAATCCATCTGGGCCTGGAGTTTTATCTTTTCTAAGCTTAATTAGCTTATCAATCATCCTCCAGTTTTATCTTAAATATCTTTGCATTACTTTTAAAATTACTTTCTTATGTCATGCCACATTAATTTCCTTGGTAAAAACCTAGGTAAAGTAATTATTCCATATTTATTCCATTTTGTTATCACAACCTGTGAGTTCAGTGTCTATCCCTCACCACCCTAATCATTTTTCTGAATGTTTGTGTCAGTTGTGTCTATAGAACACTATTATTTCTTTTGATTAAATTTTATAATTGAATTTTAAAGTTTCTTGTTGCCTTTCTAATTGTTTTTGACCTTTCTAATCTCTATGTACACTTTTACATCAGACTTTCCTTTGTTGTCTATACACTGTATTTAATATTTAATAATCGCTCAAATACTTTGGGGAAAATTGCATTGTCTTGGCATCACAATTGATGCAAATAAAGACAATTGTACAAGACAGGGATTCTCATTCCCTTAGCTGGAGCGTGTGAGGTTTATGTTGTACTGCTGGGGGTTCACACACGTTATGCCATTTATCTTTAACTGATGGTGTGAAACAGCTGACTTTGGACAATGTTAGTCTGGCTGGCTGCCAGGCCATGACCATTTATCTAATGACAGATTTTCTGGAAGTCCAAATGCATTTCAGATACAGAGCAATTGATTTTGACTCTGCGGGCTGTATTTAATGGAGGTGACTGGGGTCTCACCAACCAGCTGGGGAGCTGATGGGAGCTCTTCATTTGTACAACCGCCTGATGAACTAAGTGTCATATAACCGGACAGCATTGGAACCAAAGACCCAGGACCCAGAAGTTCTGCCTGCCAAGAGCTACCAACCAATCAAAGCTGGCAGCTCTATTGAATGCCAGCAGCACAAGGGTTGGGCCTGTTTAGCACCCACCTGAGGCCTGGCATAGCTGTTGGATACCAAGCTGCAGATTAGTGGCAATGGAGGAGGTTGGCAGTAAGGGCAGCAGGAATCCCAGTCATCTCAGATGCCTGGCTCCCTAAACAGTCACTACGCTATTGAACAAATGAGCTGGTGAGTAACCCTACATGGGTGGTCTAGTCAGTACCTCCTAGAGAAGCAGGAGAATGAGGCTCTTCACTGGGAGTTAGTTATTGAAAATCTCGGCGGACAAAGAAGATTCCACCAGCATTCTGGCCGTGGATTGATCTGTCAGGGTGGAGGCAAGAAGGTGGGGGAGGGAAGACTGAGTGAACTAGAAATGGTGAAACTGCGTATCACTTTGGCTAAAGGGTGTTACTGCATTGGAGTCAGTTCAGCACAGGTTCACTCGATCAATTCCAGAGGTGAAAGGTTGGTCTTTTGAGGAGAGATTGAGCAGTTTAGGTCTATACTTGACAGAGTTTAGAAGGATGAGAGGAGATCTAATTGACGAGTACAAGATGCCAAAGGGGATTGACAAAGTAGACATAGAGTGGACGTCACCTCTAGTGGGGCAAGCTGGAACAAGGAGTAATGGTTGAAACAGGGCTAAGGAGGAATTATTTCTCCAAAAAGGTCATGGATCTCTGGAATTCCCTACCCCAGAACGTGGTGGGTCCCAGGATACTGAATAACTTTGAGGAGGAGACAGGTTGTTAATTCGTAATGGGTTAAAGGGTTATGGGAAGTGTGAAAATGGAGTTGGGGTTGAGATCAGCCATGATCGTTTTTAATGGCAGAGTAGGCTGAAGGGGTACTCTTTATGTTCTGACATAAATTGAATTTATTGTCATGTGTACCGAGGCACAGTGTTAAATAGCATAGATAAGTAAACAACGGCAAAAACAAAACACATAGGTATGGGTGAATGTTAAGAGTTTGTGAGGTTCATTCAGTATTCTAACAACAGTAGGGTAAGATAGAAACTGTTCCAAAATCGGCTGGTGTATGTGTTCAGGCTTCTGTACCTTCTTCCCAATGGTAGAGGTTGTTGAAAAACATTGCCAGGTTGGGATGGATCTTTGAGAATGCTGCTGGCCTTTCCTTGACAGTGGGACTGGGAGATGGATTCTATAGATAGGAGGTTGGCCTTTGTGACTGTTTGGACAAAGTTCACCACTCTTTGTAACCGTCTCTGATCTTGAACGGTACAGTTGCCATACCCAGTAGTGATACATCCAGACAGAATGCTTTCGATGGCACACCTATAAAGGTTGGCAGGGATGTTTGCCGTCATGTCAAATTTCCTCAGCTGCCTGAGATAGAAGAGACGTTGTTGGGCCTTTGTAACCAGCACATCCACACGAAGAGTCCAAGAAAGCTTGTTGTGGATGACCACTCCCAGGAGCTTGACACACTTCACTTGTACCACCTCTGTGCTGTCAATGTGTAGGGGGGCATGAGTAACATCCCACTGAAAGTCAATAATGAGTTTCTTGGTTTTGCCAGCATTGAGAGCTAGGTTGTTCTCAGTGTATCATTTTTCCACCTCCCGTCAATGGTCTATTTCATTGCCATCTGAGATCCGACCAACTATGGTGATATCATCAGCAAACTTGTAAATGTTCTCCATTTCCAAATTCACTATTTCGGAAAGGCTTTACATTCTACTCTGTGAGATAGTATTAAATGGGCAATAGGGAGTTTCCAGTCTGTTTTAAGTCTTTTGTTGCACATGATCGCACAAAGTTACAACTACCATGTAAGCAGACATGGAAGGATGTGGACAAAAGTCAAGCTGCGAGCCTAATATTGATTTGCAAATCTAAACTATCTTTTGGGAAAAATCTGTATTCCTTACAGTGTGGAAAGAGGTCATTCAACCCATCGAGTCTGCATAGACCCTTCGAAGAGCATCCCATCCATGCCCAGCCCCTTACCCTCTCACCATAACCTGTGGGGCACGACAGGACAATTTAGCCTGTCCAATCCATCTAGTCTGTACATCTTTGGACTGTGGGAGGAAACCAGAGGACCTGGAGGAAACCCAAAGAGACACAGGGAGAATGTGCAAATTCCACGCAGACAGTTACCCGAGGGTAGAACTGAACCCAGATCCCTGGCACTATGAAGCAGCAGTGCTAACCACTGTATCATCCTGTCACAATCCCTCATTCTTTGTTTATTGATTGGTCATGCATGCCTCAGGTTTTTTTCTGAAACAGAAAATGCTAGAAACACTCTGCAGGTGTTAAAGGAAAGGAAAGAGCGTTTAATTACTTTATCTGCTTTGTTTTAGCATGACTCAAGGAGAAGAAGAAAATCAAAAAGTAACTCTGCACTATAATTGGGCTTGTGGGCTTATAATTCATGAAAGACAAAGGATCTCAAAAAAAAAGGTAGTGAGCAGAATCATGGAATCCCTACAGTGTGGAAGCAGGCTATTCAGCCCATCAGGTTCATGCCGATCCTCTGAAGAGTATCCCATCCAGACCCACAGCCCTACCCCATGCCTGTAACCCTGCATTTGACATGGCTAATCCACCTAACCTGCACACTCTGGCTGTGCTAAATTGCCCAATCTGACTATCCTGTGTGACAATACTGTGGCTTTAAGAGGTTATTTTGTCCTGGTTTCTTTCAAGAGAAAAATTGAATGGGAGATGATGAGCTGGCTAGTTAAGATTTCTGGGTTTCGGTTTCTCGGTAGCCTTCAGGAGAAACAGGCATTTTTGCATTAAATTAGCTCTGTGGAATTAGATTATTGTGCTGCTGCAAGGGACTTACTGCAGGCAAAAAGTTGTTTTAAAAAATAGCAACTCTGTGCCATGCAATGTAGCTTAGCCAATAGGGGCAGGGTGACTGCATCTCTCACGTTTGTGTCAAGGCTGCTTTGTTTGGTGAATTAGCCATGCCAAATTGCCCATAGTGTTCAGTGATGTGTGGGTTGGGTGCATTAGTCAGGGGTAAATGAAGAGTAATAAGGTAGTGGAATGGGTCTAGGTGGGTTAATCTTTGGAGGATCAGTGTGGACTTGTTGGGCCTAATGGCCAGTTTCCAACTGTAGTGATTCTATGACTCTATGGTCAATTCTGTGATTAATGCCCACTACCACATACCTGCCATTATGCAACGTTACCTTTTTATTTCTCTGCTTTAAAGGGGAAGTACAAAAGGTCTTGCCACCTTCCCAAAAAAATATGATCAACGCAAGGACTTTAGCAAATGAGAATTCAGAGGAGCAAGCATGGATCTCAGTTACTGCAGGATACTGCACATGCTCGTTTTCATAAAACTATGCATATTGTTGTGTCCATTTATTTAAATAAATATATTCATATATTTTTATAGGTATTCGGAGTTCTGCACAGTGATCTAGTAATGGAGAAGGATGCATTTGATGGCTGGCTACTTACACATTTATACAATGGTAATAATCATGTATTTTTCTGAAACAGAAAATGCTAGAAACACTCAGCAGGTGCTTAAAGAAAGAAAAGAGTGTTTAATTACTTTATCTGCTTTGTTTTAGAATGACTCAAGGAGAAGAAGAAAATCAAAAGTAATTCTGCACCATAATTGGACTTGTTAGCTTCTTATTCATGAAAGACAAAGGATCTCAAATAAAAAAAAGGGTAGGGAGCAGAATCATGGAATCCCTACAGTGTGGAAGCAGGCTATTCAGCCTATCAGGTTAATGCTGATCCTCTGAAGAGTATCCCTCCAGACCCACAGCCCTACCCCCATGCCTGTAACCCTGCATTTGACATGGCTAATCCACCTAGCCTGCACACTCTGGGTGTGCTAAGTTGCCCAATCTGACTATCCTGTGTGACAATACTGTGGCTTTAAGAGGTTATTTTGTCCTGGTTTCTTTCAAGAGACAAATTGAATGAGAGATGCTGAGCTGGCTAGTTAAGACCAGTCGTGTAAACAGTTTGGGAGGCCTTAGTTTTTTTTTAAACACAGCCTGAGTGGGTGTGGCCAGCTCCGATGGAACAGGATTTCTGGCTTTCGGTGTCTCGGTAGCATCAGTAGCTGCTGGATTCTCAGCAGAGTTGGAAGCTTCAGTGAATGTCTCCTGGCTGCTACTCTCTCTGAATTTTCTCTTGATCCTTCTTCCTTCTGGTTTGGAGAATTGCATGTGATAATCTGTTTCTGAATTTGCCTTTTGTCAACGACTGTTTATGCAATGTTACTACGTAGGAAAAGTTAGTGACTAACAGCTATTTTATCAATTACTGATATGTTTTCCCAAAGAGTTAAATTATTCTAAATATTTCTTTCTTTTGCTTGTATTTTAACTGTAGTGTTTAAACAAATTGTGCTTTTGCTTAACATGGAGTAGTTTGACCAGACACATCACATCTGGAACACGGCACTTCACATTTGCGTTTAAAATAAGAAAACATTAGGTTCTAGGCCAACTTCTTCAAGTATTTTCAAGGGGTCTGCTCTGGTATCTTTGCATATCTTTGGACTGCGGGAGAAAACCAGAACACCAGGAGGAAATCCACACATACACAGGGAGAACATGCAAACTCCATGCAGTCACCTGAGGGTGGAATCAAACTCGGGTCCCTGGCACTTTGAGGCAGCAGTGCTAAACACTGAGCCACTGTGACACCCTAAAAGAAGGATGAGGGTGGATAAGCTTCCAAAAATGAAGTAAGGGCAGAAAGAAAGAATTAATCAGTATGAACAGTATGCCATTAGAAATAAAATTAGTAACATAAGAAAATCCAAAGATGTGCAGGTCAGGTGAATTGGCCTTGCTAAATTGCCCATAGTGTTAGGTGTGTTAGTCAGGGGTAAATATAGGGTAGGGGACTGGGTCTGGGTGGGTTACTTTTCGGGGGGGGTCGGTGTGGCCCTGTTTCCGTACTGTAGGGAATCAAATCAAAAAAAGGAGCAGATAGAAAGGCATATAGAATGCTTGTAACTAAATGCCTTGTCTTAGGATTTCAAATTCATGGAGGGGGAGGGGGGTGGGTAACACGAGTTAAAATGACAGTATTACACTAACTGAACTCTGGAGGGATCAAATTCACGGTAGAGTAGGGCTTATAGATGTGAATTAGTTCTCAGATGCAACATCTGAACCAGAATACTGGAGACATGAGAAGAGAGCTTGTCATTGCAGTGATGGTTCAGTCAGTGCTGTAACATCGACTCTTATCTTTTCAAACACATCAGGGACCATTGTTAAGTTTGACTGGTGGATTCCACTCTGAAGTGGGATGGCGGAGGTGGGGGAGGCTGTTTCACTAAAAGCTGATGCTGGATCCAGACTTTTGAAAACATGAGAAGTGGCAAAGCTAGAGCCAGTCAGGCATCGAAACGCCGGGAGGTAGCTGGAATAAAGGAGCAAGCAGTTGGAAAATTAGCTTTTAAGTCAAGCAGGAACGGCCCACTGAAGTGTTCATTATTTTGTGCTATTAGGTGAAGGCAAGTTGAATCGATGGCTATAAGTGAATCCAATTGTAACTGTTATTCTGTATGTTTACCTGATGGAAAATAAAGCAGCTAAAAACGATTCATATTCAGTCTCTCATCGAGTGACTGCACGATCTGCCATCAAAGAGATTGATGTTCTAGTTATGCCAGTTTGAATATCCAGTCCAAGACACAATAGAATACAGTTGTTCTATTTCAAGTTAGGCTATTGCAGCTGTCAATTCCTGGAATATATTTTCTATGCCATAGTTGCTGCCCTACTGTAACCTGTTTTCATCGCAATTTTAATTGATTATCAACCATGAGTTTATTTACTCTTTTTTTCTCATTTTTGGTCCTCACCACGGATATGGAGGGCCATGTTTCTCATGCCAAACTCTCGATGTGTTTATGATAGCCAGCAAGGCCTAAAATTCATACAGTTTACCATAACTTTAAAATTAGGCTATTGTCCTATTTCCGGATTTTTGTTCTGACAAATTCTATGTGGTAACAGCCAAGCTTTATTTGGAAATTTACTGGAAATTGGTTATTAGTTTACCATTAAAAACTAATGGTATTCCAAACTGTGGTATTTGTTTACAATCCATGTTATGAAGATGTGGGTGTACTGTACCTTTAAGAGAGTTAAAAGCTAGCAGAACTACCTGACAGCACCAAATGTTCTGAATAAGGTAACAATGTTACACTGGGTCGAAAGCTACATTAGTTGGGTTGCCTGGAAATGACAAAACAGATTTGAATTAGACCAATCAGTTTAAATTATACACCGAAAAATACCAAACTCCAATCAAGTTTGAATTTAGTATATTGACAATCTTAAAAGCCATTGACATAATCCAATGTTTTGGGGCTATACGATCAGGAAAATTGAACAGTTTGGAGGGGAACTGCCATGCCAATGACATCTGCAGACTGCCCGGAGAATAACTTTCTTAAAAGGTACCTTTATCGATCAGTGACCTGCGAAGTTCGACAGCTAGCTGGTTTTGAAAACTGGAATTTTTGGTAACTCTTAATTGGGGGTTTTATCGAACTAGTATTATAGAAGGGAAGGTAAAGGATAGCATAGAGGAAGGAGTTGTAAATAGTTGTCAGGTAATTATTCTCTGTTATACTTTAAAAAATAATATTGTCAATTTTTATTTCTTGGCTACTCCAATTTTCACAGATTACTCTGTTATCTCACTTTTTAGACTAGAATCAATCTAAACATCAGGTCATAGACAGAGAACACAGGGGGCTAACACCTTCAAAATATTGTCGAGCTATCACCATTGTTAACAGCTAACCCAAGAATGCAACTTAAAAAAAAAGGGTTTGTGATTTACACATGAAGGAAGTGAAACTATCACTGTATTCTAAAAGATGAAAGGCTTAACAGATAATCAATTTTTCAATGTATAATTTCAGTTACATCACACTGCAAATTTTTGTTATAAATTCTGTGTTACGATCGAGCCCTCCACAATCACCTGATGAAGGAGCGTCACTCCGAAAGCTAGTGTGCTTCCAATTAAACCTGTTGGACTATAACCTGGTGTTGTGTGATTTTTAACTTAGAACACAGAAAGATTGCCAACTTGGTCAAACAGCAAGGTACGCTGGGTACACTGGCCAAGTAAAACTCTGAAGTCACAAAATCCAAATACCATACTCAGTGCAAACATAGCGGCCAAGTGCTGATGACATTAGCATAATGTGAAAGGCGTCGGGTAAAAAATGAGGTCTGCAGATGCTGGCGATCACCGTTGAAAATGTGTTGCTGGTTAAAGCACAGCAGGTTAGGCAGCATCCAAGGAATAGGAAATTCGACGTTTCGGGCATAAGCCCTTCATCAGGAAGGGCTTATGCCCGAAATATCGAATTTCCTATTCCTTGGATGCTGCCTAACCTGCTGTGCTTTAACCAGCAACACATTTTCATCAATGATGTGAAAGGCAACAGTTACTCTGGATAGACATACCTCCAACAACTTATTCACCAAACAAATGAGGGTCCAGGCAGAAAGATCCTGTTACACAAAAAAAAACAAACAGTAGCAAGCCATCTGAATAATTGACAATGTTTCAAACTATTAAGTGCATCTCCCTGATTGGCCAGGACTATAGAAAGTTCCAGAAAACCATTCAAAAAGATTTAGAAAAAAGGGTTCACCTGCAAACCAATCCCTTGAACCTTCTGAGGAGACCAACGTGGTCAAAGGCAGACACCCACTGACCATCTGGAGAGAAAGGGGTGGAGGCAAATGAAAGAGGAAGAGGGAAAACAGTTTTTCAGTCTCACAGAGACAGAGCGCGCTGCTTCTACAAGAGACTTGGGAAGTGCTGTGAACTTCAGGGGCTGAATATGATTAGAGACAGCATTGTTTTGTAGTAAACACTAGTGTGACTTGTTTCCTAGTAAAGTTGTGACTGTTTGCATTGGTACTGGCTTGTGGTCACAATGACTTGACCGCTTCGGTATTGTGGGGTACCTGGGGAAAAAATTCAATCATAACATTCTGGTTGGAGTTGTCTAACTTATTTTAAGGAGGAACTATACAACAGAACCCTGAGAGAGAGAGGAAAATAAACCCTGTGGAAATTGCAGGCATTTTTATCACAAATTCTATAAAATCTCAGTTCCATTCAACTTAGCTTCTTGATAAATCTTTACAGAGTCTGCTTGTTCTTTTGGTTTACTTCTTTGAACTGATGTGACTCCTTCCATAATTACTTCAACCAGGTTTCTCACTAGCAATTTTCTCCTCTACCATCCTGCATTTTTCTTTTTTCCTTCCTGTTAATTGCAATGACTTTTTTTATTAGGCCTAAACTCTTCGGCATTTGCCACCTTCTCCATTGCCACTTGTGCAGAATCTCACACAGCTGTCAACTTCCATCATTGGCAATATTTCCTTTGAAGGAAACTTTGGATTATATTGTGCATTAAAAAATATCTTGCCAAGGTGCTTAAAGGACTTTTCTTTTGACCATACATCTTACAGCAGATTTCTGCTTTAATTAGGGTCCACATCAGATATTTCTCCTTGAGACTGAAGTCCTGCCACATATTGTACCTTCATGACCATTATAGATTTGTTTACTGACACAATCCAATGATGTAGACAACATTCAGATGCATAATTGTCCTGCTTGTGGCTTTGCCATCACAAAACCTTTTTTTGCATCTTCTCTCTCCAGCTCACACTAATCATGGAAAACATGCCGGTGTATTTTTTAAAAAAATTATATCATGTTACTCATTCAACTTACAGCTACCCATATGCTCAGCCTTCTTCAATGCAAAAGACCAGCATACACTTTCAAATTTGTTGCTATGCAAGACACCCTCTTCCTCATACTAGTTCAAAAAACAAATAAATCAATAAGAAAACAATTTGATGCTGAAATTATGTTTTCGAAAAAAGTCTTGTGGAGTTAATGAACGGTAACGTAGCAAAAGTGTTTCATAACCATATTTCTAATGGGATTGGAATTTAATGTCATATGCTTCTTCAAGTCATTGGACTAGGTTATGCCACAGGTACTGTTTACTGTGGTCATCAATTAAAAACAATACAACATTTTGTGCTATAATGAGATTCATGTAAATCACAATGATGCAACTGGCAACAATGTCACCAATGCTTTGAATTGGATGAGGGAGCCAAGGGCACAGAACAAGGCAGGAGTGAGAGTAGTTAGGAGAACACAGGAGCTTCAAGGTGACTTAAGCAAATTGAGTGATGGGCAAACACATGACAAATGCAGTATAACATGGATAAATGGGAAATCATGCACCTTGTTTTGAATAATAGAAAGGATGAGTATTATTTAAAAGGAGATATATTGGGAAGTCTGGATCTACAAAGGCAGCTGGGGTTCCCTGGAAACGAGTCAGTGAAAATAGACGGGCAGATGCAGCAATTAGAAGGGCAAACGATAAATTGGTCTTCAAAGCTAGAGGATTTGCTTTCAGAAGTATGGACATTGTACAGGACCTTGGTGAGATGGCGCCTGGAGTACTGCATGGAGTTTCTGTTGTCTCACCTATAAAAGGATACACTTGCCATTGGGGGAGTAGAGTGGAGGTTCACTAAGCTGATACTGGTGATAATGGGACTGTCCGAACCTGAGAGATTGGTTCAACTGGGCCTGTATCCACTAGAATTTAAAGGAGAAGAGGGGGCTCTGATTGAAACACAGAAAATTCTAACAGGGCTATCCCAACTAGAGGCAGGGAGGATGTTTCCCCTTGTTGGAGGGTCTAAAAACATGGGACATGTGGGGTAGACCTTTAAGATGAGATGAGGAAACATTTCTTCACTCAGCGGGTAGTGAACCTTTGAAATTCTCCACTACTGAAGGCTGCAGAGGCCAAGCTACTCAATACATTCAAGAAAGAGATAGATACATTTCTACATTTAAAAGGCACCAAGGGCTATGGCATTGAGATACAGGATCAGCCATAATCCTACTAAATGAAGAAGACTCAAAAGGCTGACTGGCCAATTCTTGCCCCTAGTTTCTATTTGTCAGAGGGTATATCAGTCTAGAGTGAGCGTGTGAAGAGAAAGGTCTTGGACACTACACTGGTGAGCTGTATTTGATAGTCTATTCTGTACAGATGGAAATAAAACAATGTTACAGTGTATAAGGAGGTGAAGTGCCTTGCTTGGAGTTAAGAAAGAAGCAATTTTGGGGTGAGCATATGTACAGATACTTACAGCTGTGATATTCTCATTGGTAATTCAATGTGTGGGTATCGCTATTGGTTTAAAGCACAAGGTGAAACAAAGGTTAACATGGAGTTCCCAGATTAAATAAAGCACTACAGCTGGCTCTCCTATAACATGGTAGCTGCATTCCCATGTAACACCATGTTATAGAAAATCACGCAATAGAAGTAATGGGGACTATGGGAAAACAAGGTTGGGGCAAACCACCAAAACTATCAGTAAAAATCGAAACAAAAGTAGTAGTTAGCCTAACACAACTGACAGCACAGTCTAAGTAAATCTTTAAATCATATCTTAATGAAACAAATACAGTAAATTTGACACTTGAACACTAAAATCACTGACTACAATACTATACCTTTCACAAAGTTCTTCATCAGAAAGCATGTGAGTGACAGACCATGTGATACTGATGTGGAGTCTCCCCTAAGATTCTCTTCCTGTTTGAAATAAAGTTCCTTCTAAATGTAGAAGGAATACAATTCCCAGTTTCAAGCGAAGTTTCAAGGCTTGCAGAGTTGGTTACATTCCTGTTTTAGCTGAACACACTGAATGTGCACTTTGCAGACAGAGAATCCTGAGGCTGGGTTTTGCTGTTCAGCTAGTGCCAGGGATGGAATTGTGTAACAGTGAACGGGAGTTTGCTTTATTTAAAAAAAAAAATCTGCAGTTCACAAATCGCGTTATAACCAAACTGCGTTTAAAAAACGTGTGGTATAGGCGAACTACCCATATCTGTTTTGTTGCAGTTCAACATGGTAACACAAATTAGCCGCGTGAACAGAAACAAATCCTGTGGACAGGGCTGAATTATAGTGGTGATGATTGAGTGTAGGAATGACAGCGTTACATTGGATGTAAATTAAGACGACAAGCCATTCAATCCAACTGATTCATGCCAGTAGTTAGGAGATCATAAGAAATAGGAGCAGGAGTTAGTGTTCAGTCCACCTAACATGCTCTACCATTCAATAAGAGTATGGCTGATTTGATTGTAGCCTTCACATGAATTGCTTGCTTGCACCCCGTAACCTTTGCTTTCCTTTCCTACTCAGCCCTACATATATTCAATGAGCTGCCTCCACTGATATCCATACAAGAGAATTCCAAAGACTAATGAACCTCTGAGAAAAGAAATCCTTCCTTGCCTCTGTGTAACAGGACCTCCAGAAACACGTGGTAATGATGGGGAGAGATGGTGTGGTGGAGGGACCTGAGCAGTGGAGCTCAAGCAGTCAAGTGAACACTCTCTGGGTGTCTTTGGCAAAAAGAATACTCATGGAGAGAGAGCGAGACAGAGAAAGGATTTCCTCAACCAGAAATTATTCCATGCAAACGCTCTATCTCCTTTGTTTTACCTCCATATTTATAAAGAACTCATGCCAGTGGAATAAATAATCCCTGCTTCATGATATTTGGGCTGTCCGTATGCTTAAATGCACCTGTCTTCAATGGGGAGCTGGGGTACTTTTTATGCTCCTCCCAAATCTCTTCATCTCATCTGCCAGCCTAATGCTTTATTCTTTCCAACCCCATGTTTATTCAGCTTTCCCTTAAATGTATTTACATTATTCTCCTCAACTATTTTTTGCATTAACAAGTTCCATCAACCCACCAGTCTGTTTTCACCCACCTGTGTGTAATATGAGAGTTGCTTGTTATGTCTAAAACAGCCTTTTTCCTCATCAATAGAAGTTTTGCTCAGTTTCCTTTGATATCGCTAGATGTTTGGTGCTGCACATTCATTTGCATTATCGTTCGCTGGAAGTCTATTTACTCTAATGCCCCTGGAACTATTTTCAGCTAAAATCACTTTGCTAGTCCAAACACTGCACACTTGATCTGCTGTTCTTTTGTTCAAATAACTCGAAACATCTCTCTGCAGGTGGTAAAGAAGCATGTTTTAAATATAAACAATCCAGCTGCTCTTTGGAAGCTATCTTTCTCTCAGCTTTCAGATACTTTGGGATTGTTACTAAGCACTGCATCTCCAAGGTTTACTGAACATCTGCTGCACCATAGATTTTTATGAACAACTCCCCAGCCCATCATTATTTTCTGAGGCCTTCTGGTAGATAAGTCTTAATTATACAACTGTGTGCGTGACTTTTAACTGTTTTTGATCCTCAAACTTGATTCCAAAATGAATACATTTCTATACAGTATTAAGTAGCAATGATTTCCTGCAGAACATAATCATCTCAAACAACTTGAAATTTATCCTTACCCATGACAATTTTTCATCCAATCAAAAAAAAATGCATCACAGACCAATTTTCTTTCTTTGTCTATATCAGGGAGAAAAACATTTTTCATAATCACTTGAGTAAATGAGAAAAGAAAAGCAAGATTAGATTAGATTACTTACAGTGCGGAAACAGGCCCTTTGGCCCAACAAGTCCACACCGACCCGCAACCCCACCCATTCCCCTACCCCTACCCCTTACCTAACACTATGGGCAATTTAGCATGGCCAATTCACCTGACCCGCACATCTTTGGACTGTGGGAGGAAACCGGAGCACCCGGAGGAAACCCACGCAGACACGGGGAGAACGTGCAAACTCCACACAGTCAGTTGCCTGAGTCAGGAATTGAACCCGGGTCTCAGGTGCTGTGAGGCAGCAGTGCTAACCACTGTGCCACCGTGCGGCCCAACTGTGCCACCGTGCGGCCCGGCTGTGCCACCGTGCGGCCCACTGTGCCACCGTGCGGCCCACTGTGCCAGAAAAATATGAGAAGGGTAAAATCATAGTTAAAGTGTGTGCATTTTAAGGAAATGTCATATAATCAGTCATTGCTAATGAAGCAGAAGGCAGCAATTAGACCCTTCATGTTCAGACTGTTTCTCTGCAACAGCAACTTAACCTGTTCTACCTCTCTGCATTTTCTTCATTACACTGCATATATATTTTGTTTCAGGCAATTATTCCAAACCCTTGAAAAATCCAAGACTGAACCTGCCTCCAATACGTGACATTACATTCTAGATCTCAAATACCCAGTGTGTAAAAGAGCTTTTCCACATGTAGCATGTTATGGAAAGCAATGGTTCTGAAAGGTTTGATGTTGGAGACGACATGTCCAAATAAATCATGCAACTTGAAACTTAGCTGCAATCTTCTTCTTGTTAAGTCTGACAAATGGTTATTCCTCTACCACTGTAAAACAAAGTTAAAAATCACACAACACCAAGTTATCGTCCAACAGGTTTATTTGGAAGTACAAGCTTTTGGACCACTGTTCCTTTGTCGGGTAGCAGTGGTCCAAAAGCTCGTGCTTCCAAATAAACTTACCTGACTATAACATGGTGTTGTGAGATTTTTAATTCTGTCCACCCCAGTCCAACACCGGCATCTCAGCATCATAATAAAACAAATAAAAGTAGTTCTTCTATAATGCTATGGTTGTATTCCCATGTTATGTAAAAATTGCACCTTAGCAACAGCACTTAAAGTGTTGGTGATGTAATTGCGTGACAACCAACACACATTTTAAAGTTGGAACTTTAGAAATAGGGTCCCCAATTCATCAATCGCGTTACAACAAATTCACTTTAATGAAATGTGTGTTATAGCAGAATACAGTACCTGTAGCTCTTTCTGGTTGGTTGCACAGGCCTCCAAGGCCTGTAGATGGTGCAATGTTTGGAATCAGGAGTCAATGCCGCGATCAGCCTGCTGACACTGACCACTGTGCGTGGAATATCGGAGCGGCTGCAAACGCGGGCAGTTTAGAGGGAACGTTGGCTTTCGATCCAATCAGTGCAAGAGGAATGGTCACAGCATCTTTGTATTTCCAAATAGCACAATGCCTTCAGTTCTTTTGCCAATTACTTTAAATCAGTGTCCTTTGGCCTCAACCATTCCAGCAAACTGCCTCTCAACCTTCTCTTCACCAAAGGGAACAGCTTTAGTCAATCTATCCACATAACTGATGTAAAAATCTGTCCTGTGCTTGTAAATCTTATCTGCAATCTCTACAACACATCACATGCTTCCATAAATTTGATGCTTAGGATTCGACATATATTGTCCTTCAGGGGTCAATATATTGTTCTTCAGTGTTCCTCAAGATATTCTGGAGGGCTGCGTTTTGATTTTCAGAGGTTTTTTTTCATTTCAATTAACGTATATTTGTTGATAAAGATACCTAGTTATAACACCTCATATGCTTGTTTCAACACATGGGCTATTTAAACTTGGACAAAAATAGAATATGAATAAAACAAGGTCCTCAATAAGTGATCTTTCCATTAAACTTAAAGCAACAACACACATGGAAAGCATTAATTTCTAAGCCACTACAATATGAAAATTGGTACAAGACAATACAGATAAGTCATTAACACCTTTTTCCTCAAAGTAACTGATGTCAACTTTGACATAGAAAAAGTCACCACCTAAACGCAACTTCCACAGGTTAGTGAGGCCACAGCTAATGGGTTTCCATCACATATGCAGAGGGGTGGAACATTTTAACCAGCCAGTTATGACCCTTCTTACTGCATCTCACAGTTAAATACATTAACTAACACAGTGTTCATCGCAGTGAGATTCACAACATGTTTTCCAAGTATGGCAGCTCCTGACCCTACATATATTTAGGACAGAGATTCCATATTAATTTACAAAAAATTCATTCCCTCAGTAATTTCAAGTCTTCTTTGATGCCACTTGGAGGAGTATTTCTTTGTGGAGAAGTTTAATCCTGTTCTTGTTTTATCACAGTCTCCCTCTCCCCATTTTGCAGTCTCCCTCTATCCTCCATACCCAGCGGGCAGCTCCCTTTGTACCGACTCATCCATTTGAAGCCTCCCTTTGTCCCCACTTCCAGCTTGCACTCTCATTCTCTTCCCCCATATGTATCTAACAATGTCCCTTTTCTCCTCACATCTCTTCTGCAGCTGCCTTCTCCCCTTGCCACTGCTGACCAGTCCCCCAGCAGACTCCTCTACCTTGGACCCAGCGGTTGGAATTTCAGGATCTAGCGAAAGGCTCCTGATCCCCTCCTTGGCAAAAGGCCAACTCCAAACCTGGCTTTGGTGAAAGACAGCACCCTGCCAACCTTGGCTTAATGATCCCCAGCTGAAAATGTGTTGCTGGAAAAGCGCAGCAGGTCAGGCAGCATCCAAGGAGCAGGAGAATTGACGTTTCGGGCATGAGCCCTTCTTCAGGAATGAGGAAGGTGTGCCAAACAGGCTAAGATAAAAGGTAGGGAGGAGGGACTTGGGGAGGGGCATTGGAAATGCGATAGGTTGAAGGCGGTTCAACCTGAAGACAGAATCCCAGTAACTCCCTCACTACCAGCGCTTAGTTTTCTTGTTGATTGCTGCTTCTTCCCCACATTTGTTGTGTGACAGGTTTGCCAATGAATCCTGTGCAGTGACCCCTGGAGGAGAACCTGCCTGGTACTGAAGGAGCAGCCCCTCACCGTGTCATCCCTTTCTATTTGGGTGGGGGTGACCTTTCTGAGGTTGGTCCACTTCCTGTCGACGGATTGGATTTTCCTGGGCAATTGGGAACTTGCAGTGCCTGAATTGCCCGCTGGCCCCATGCACATGGTACTCCAGTGGTGGCCGAATCAGTGAGAGACCAACCAGCATGAATGCTCTCCTTTGAAAACCAACAGTCAGGGGATTTTTACCATTCATCCAAGGGAGCAAACAGGGGCTCGGTTTGTTGTCTCACCTGAAAGACAGCATTTCTTACAGTGCAACCTTAGAGCATCCACTTGGATTTAGTGCTCAAGTCTGTGCAGTGTGTCTTCAATCCACAACCTGCTGACACAGAGTGCTACCATTGATCCATGGCCAACATCGCAAATAAGACTTGCAATTCTAACACATCAGCCTTCCTCAATTGCTTCCATATTTTGGATAACCTATCAGCAACATCATGGAAAAACCAACAAATCTGAATGCGTAAATATGATGAATGATGACTCCACTGAAAGTGTTAAGTATTAGCCCAGATTATTATAGCTTTTCAATTTTACATACTGCTGATGGTGATTGCTTTGAAATCAATTGGTTCATACTAAAAATTAGGTGATGTTTTATACTAAAATCGGAAAGGTATTTTTGGAGAGTTTCAAATGGAAGCTGCTGTCATGACTAGTAGCCAAAACCTCAAAGTACTGCAGACATTTTGAGAATTTAATTCCAATGTTTTTAAAAGGGGATTCCCAAACAGTCACAAGAACTGCAGGTGTAAATTTAGAAGTTGACTTGCAAAAAAGTTCTACGCGGGGTTGATGGGACGTAACATCTAAATGGCTCAAAGAAATTTCAAACAGACGAAACCGAGATCTCTCATAACAAACAGAAAATTAGGAACTGACAACTCTTAGTCACATTAAGCCACCCCCCTTTATTTCCCAAACTGCTGATATGTTGTGTATTTTTCTCTTTTGAAGAATAGACAAGGATCAGCATTAAAAAGACAGTTTCAAATGCTGTGCACTTGTGGGACTGAACACTTTTGTGTGCACCAGCTTGGGTTTGAGCAATAACACGCAGTGTTGGTCACAGTCAAAGAACCATCTCCTAGATAGCCCTGCCTTGCAGGTAAAGGTTTCTCTCACTCGAAGTGCTGCAAACCAGTTAGAAACAGGAATCAGGAAAGGAAATCTTGCAAAGGAAACTGCTTGTTCAGCTGCCAATGTTGATGTAACACAATAGAGCTGCAATGTTTTCTTATCTGCTTTCCAGGAAGAATTCAGAGATTGATTCATAGACTCATAGAGATGCACAGGATGGAAACAGACCCTTCGGTCCAAGCCGTCCATGCCGACTAGATATTCCAACTTAATTGTCAGCATCTGGCCCACATTCCTCCAAACCCTTCCTATTTATATACCCATCCAGATGCCTTTTAAATGTTGCAACTGAACTAGCCTCCACTACTTCATCTGGGAGCTCATTCCATACTTGTGCCACTCTCTGCATGATAACGTCCCTTTTATATCTTTCCCCTCTGACTCAAAACTGATGCCCTCTAGTTCTGGACTCCCCCACCCCAGTTTAAAGACTTTGCATATTTATCCTATCCATGTCCATCATGATTTTATAAACCTCTATAAGATCATCCCTCAGCCTCCAACGCTCCATGGAAAACAGCGCCAGTCTATTCAACCTCTCTCTATAGCTCAGAATCTCCAAACTTGGCAACATCCTTGTAAACCTTTTCTGAACCTTTCAAGTTTCACAACATCTTTCTGATAGGAAGGAGACCAGAATTGCACACAATATTCCAACAGTGGCCTAACCAATGTCCTGTACAGCTGCAACATGAATTCCCAACTCCTGTACTCAATACTCTGACCAATAAAGGAAAGCATACCAAAAACCTTCTTCACTATCCTATCTACCTGTTACTCCACTGTCAAGGAGCTATAAACCTGCACTCCAAGGTCTCTTTGTTCAGCAACACTCCCTAGGACCCTACCATTAAGTGTATAAGTCCTGCTAAGATTTGCTTTCCCAAAATGCAGCACCTCGCATTTATCTGAATTAAACTCCATCTGCTACTCCTCGACCCATTGGCCCATCGGATCAAGATCCGATTGTAATCTGAGGTAACCCTCTTCACTGTCCACTACACCTCCAATATAGTATTTTTTTTTAACATTTAATGTTTTAAGCTCATTGCTTACTTCCAATTTGTGTGCACATGTGTTACCTGAATATTTCTTCTCTCATGTGGTCATTAGTAAACTCAATTGTTTTATTAATTCCAAGAAAGCCTAATTCAATTGGCTCTCTTTAAAACATAAATGAATTTGTGTTTGGAAGAAAGTTTATCCATGATCTTTTATTTTAATTAACCTTGCTGGAAGTAGCCACAAGGGGATGGGTGAATAAAAAAGGGGAGCTGATTCATCTCTCCCCATGTGGTAGCCTATCAATTTGGGAAATCCTGTCTGGCACTGTAACAAATTAGGCTGCATCACCTGCAATCAGGTAATAACAGCATCTAACAGAAAACCCAAGCTGTTGGTTCCAACTGAATTAGGATCAGAGAATTTTATCTTTTAAGGGTGGGAGACACTGGTTTGATGCAGAAAGGCTCTTGAATGGAAGAATATACTTGCCTTTATTAGTCAGTGTATTATGTATAGGAGTTGGAAGGTCATGTTGCGGCTGTACAGGACATTAGTTAGGCCATTTTTGGAATACTGTGTTCAATTCTGGTCTCCCTGCTATGGGAATAATGCTGCGAAACTTGAAAGGGTTCAGAAAAGATTTACAGGGATATTGGAGAATTTGAGCTCTAAGAAAGAGCAAGTTGGATTGGGTCTATTTTCCAGGTGAAAGTGAGGACTGCAGATGCTGGAGGTTAGAGTCAAGAGAGAGGTGCTGGCAAAGCACAGCAGGTCAGACAGTATCCGAGCAGCACGAAAATCGACGTTTTGGGCAAAGATCCTGAAGAAGGACTTTTGCCCGAAACGCCGATTTTCCTGCTCCTTGGATGCTGCCTGACCTGCTGTGCTTTTCCAGATCCACACTCTTGGATCTACTTTCCCTGGAGTGTCGGAGGCTTAAAGGTGACCTTATAGAGGTTTAGAAAATCATGAGGAACATAGATAGGGCGACTGGCCAAGATCTTTCACCTGGGGTGGTGGGGGGGGGGGGGGGGGGGTGGGGTCCAAACCCAGACAACATAGGTTACAGCTGAGACGGGAAAGACTTAAAAGGGACTCAAGGGGCAACATTTTCCCACAGAGGTGATGTGTGTATGGAATGAGCTGCTAAAGGAAATAGTGGAGGCTGGCACAATTACAACATTTAAAAGGCATCTGGATGGGGATAAGAATAGGAAGGATTTGGTGGGATATGTGCCAAATGTAGGCAAATGGGAGTAGATTAGGTTAGGATATCTGATCGGCATGAATGACTCAATTTGTTCTCTGAAAGGAAAACAGTATACATCTTAACGGCTTCATCAACTGTACATGTACCAAAGATTTTTTTCTATGAAGTATATTTTTGAAATTTAAAAAAATCTGGTCGGCATGCACGAGTTGGACCAAAGGGTCTGTTTCCATCTGTACAGCTCTATGACTCTGACTCCATAACTCAGTTTGCCATAGTAAGTTTTAAAAAAATTAAGACGCTTTGGGCCCATCTCAGGGAATTACACATCTCACTATGATGGGGATTTCACAACCTATGTAATTAAAGGAATCACTGTTTGCTTGAAATAAGTTTGGGAACCTGGGATAATAAGTGGTTGACAGTGGCTTACAAGGCAATAATTCAGTTGATTGAATTCATTGTCATAAACTACAAGATCAACCTTTGGCAGTTTCGGAACATCAGGAGAATTATTCAAGTGAACCCATGATTCATGCTTTTTCTGAAGGATATAAATTAGATGCTCACTTTATCACTTTACCTAATTGGTGACACTGGGGGTTAAATGTTGTTGCCTTATTTTTAAAATGGGATGCAGCTTTATTTCCTGGTCTGCAACATGCACACTGTGAGTGGTGTACCTCTCAGTTCATGAGAAACCCCAATGATTGTCATACAATGAAGGACAACAGACAGGGTGAGGAAGCAGGAGGGCAAATCAGCACACGGGCAACAACCTTTAATGTCTCTGCAGTGGCAGGATGGCTGGGGTGAATGGCATGAAATAGGGTGGTCCAACACCAATGCAAGGTGAGACTGCAGGAACTAGCAACTAGCACAGTCAGGGACAGTGGTGTCAGTGATCTACCATTGTCATGTTTGCAAAATCCTCGAGCTTGCCATTTTCCCCACTGAATATTCAGCTGTCGGTTATACTGCTCCCACCACCTAATGGGCACTTGCCTCCTGGGAGTTCACAAGTTAACACACACTGGTTTGTTCCCCTGCCCTACTGGCCAACTTCCACTGTCTTGGGACAATGGCTTGGAACTAGCTAATTAATAAATCCATTGCGCTAGGCGAAAGTGAAGACTGCAGAAACATAGCAGGTCAGTCAGCATCCAAGGAGCAGGAAATTTAACGTTTCGGGCAAAAGCCCTTCATCAGGAATGAGGCACGGGTGTGGAGAGATAAACGGGAGAGGGTTGGGGCTGGGGAGAAGGTAGCTGAGAGTGCAATAGGTGGATGGAGGTGGGGGAGAGGTGATAGGTTGGAGGGGATGGTGGTGCAGATAGGTGGGAATGAAAATGGACAGATGGGACAGGTCATGAGGATGGTGCTGAGCTGGAAGGTTGGAACTGGGGTAAGGTGTGGGGAGGGGAAATGAGGAAACCGGTGAAGTTCACATTGATGCCATGGGGTTGGAGGGTCCCGAGATGGAATATGAGGCATTCTTCCTCCAGGCGTCGGGTGGTAAAGGAGTGGCACTGGAGGAGACCCAGGGCCAGCATGTCCTCGGGAGAGTGGGAGGGGAAGTTGAAGTGTTTGGCCATGGGGTGGTGTAGATGGTTGGTGTGGGTGTCCCGGAGATGTTCTCTGAAGCGCTCTGTGAGTATGCATCCTATTTCCCCATTGTCGAGGAGACTGCATCTGGAGCAACGGATACAGTAAATGACATGTGTGGAAGTATAGATAAAATGTTGATGGATGTGGAAGGATTATTTGGGGCCTTGGACAGAGGTGAGGAAGTAGGTATGGGCGTAGGTTTTGCAATTCCTGTGGTGGCAGGGGAAGCTGTCAGGAGGGGAGAGTGGGTTGTTGGGGTGGGGGGGGCGGGCACCTGATGAGGTAGTCGCAGAGGGAATGGTCTTTACAGGAAGTGGATAAGGGTAGGGAGGGAAATATATCCCTAGTGGTGGGGTCCATTTGTAGGTTGCGAAAATGTCAGAGGATGATGCAATTTATGTGGATGGTGAGGACCGGGGTTCTGTCCTTGTTGCGATTGGATGGGTGGGGTGGGGTTCGAGGGCAGAGGTGCAGAATGTGGATGAAATGCGCTGGAGGGCATCATCAAACACGTGGGAGGGGAAACTGCAGTGTTTAAAGGAGGAGGCCATCTGGTGTGTTCTGTGGTGAAACTAGTCCTTCTGGGAGCAGATGTGGTGGAGGCAGAGGAATTGGAAATAAGGGATAGCATGGGAGGAGAAAATAAGGGAGGCAGGGTGGGAGGAGATGTAATCCAGGTAGCTGTGGGAGTCAATGGGTTTGTAGAAGATATCAGTGTTGAGCCGATCCCCTTTGATGGAAATGAAGGGGTCCTAAAAGGGGAGGGAGGTGTCTGAGATGGTCCAGGTGAACTGAAGGTCGGGGTGGAATGTATTGGCAAAGTTGATGAAGTGTTCAACCTCCTCGTGGGAACACGAGGTGCACCAATGCAGTCATCAATGTAGCAGAGGAAAAGGTGGGGAGTGGTGCTGGCATAACTCCGGAAGATGGATTGTTCTATGTAGCAGACAAAGAGATAGGTTTAGCTGGGGCCCATGGCTACCTATTTTGTCTGGAGGAAGTGAGAGGATTCAAAGGAGAAATTATTGAGGATGAGGACAAGTTCAGCCAAATGAATGAGAATGCAGTGGAAGGGTACTGGTGGGTACGTCAGGAGAGGAAGAAATGGAGGGCTTGGAGGCCCTCGTTGTGGCGGATGGAGGTGTAGAGGGACTGGATGTTTGTGGTGAAAATGAGGCGTTGGGGGCCAGGGAAACGGAAATCTTGGAGGAGATGGAGAGCATGGGTGGTGTGGACCGGCGTGGGGTGGGGGGGGTGGGGAGGAGGATAGGTCAGCATCAAGGTATGTGGAGATGAGTTTGGGGGGGTAGGAGCAGGCCGGGATGATGGGTTGGCCGGGATAGGCTTGTGGATCTTGGGTAGGAGGTGGAACCCGATGTTGTAGGGTTCCCGAACTATGATGTTGGAAGCTGTGGATAGAAGATCCCCTGAGGTGATGAGGTTGTTTATGGTCTGGGAGATGATGGTTTGGTGATGAGAGGGTGCGGTAGGAAGAGGTGTCTTCAAGTTGGTGGCTGGCTTCAGCGTTGTAGAGGTCAGTGCACCCCAACTACCACTGCATCTCCCCCCTTGTCAGCTGGTTTCATGGTGAGGTTGGGGTTAGAGCAGAGGGAGTGGAGGGCTGCACGTTAGGAGGATGAAAATTTGGAGTGGGTGAGGGGGTGGACAGGTTGAGGCGGTCAATGTCTCAGTGGAAATTGGAAAGAACGAGGTTGAGGGCAGGTAGCAGACTGGCACAGAGCGTCCAGTGGATGGGGCGTGTTGGACACAGGCAAAGGGGTCCTGGAAGGTGGGCTGAAGTCTTGATTGAAAAAGTAAGCTCGGAGGCGGAGGCTTCATTGATGACTGCATTGGCACAATCTCGTGCTCCCACGAGAAGGTTGAACACTTCATCAACTTCACCAAGACATTCATTCCACTGTGACTTTAAATTCACCTGGACCATCTCTGACACTTCTCTCCCCTTCCTGGACCTCTCCATCTCCCTTAGCAGTGACTGACTCAACTCTGATATTTTCTACAAACCCACCAACTCCCGCAACTACCTGAATTACACCCCCTCCCACCCTGTCTCCTGTATAAATGTTATCCCTTATTCCCAATTATTCTGTCTCCACCATATCTGCTCCCAGGAGGACGAGTTCCACCACAGAACACACCAGATGGCCTCCTTCTTTAAACATCACAATTTCCCTCCCACATGGTTGATAATGCCCTCCAGCATGTCTCATCCACTTCCCGCAAATCCGCCCTCAAATCCCACCACTCCAACTGCAACAAGGACAGAACGCCCCTCCAGTCTTCACCTTCTACCCTACCAACCTCCGTATACAACACATCATCCTCTGCCATTTCTGCCACCTACAAATGGACACCACCACCAGAGATATATTTCCCTCCCCACCCCTATCCACTTTCCATAAAGACTGTTCCCTCTGCAACTACCTTGTCAGGCCTATGCCCCCTAACAATCCACCCTCCCCTCTCGGCACCTTCCCCTGCCACTGCAGCAATTGCAAAACCTTCGCCCACACCTCCTTCCTCACCTCAGTCCAAGGCCCCAAAGGAGCCTTCCACATCCAAAGTTTCACCTGCACTTGCACACGTGTCATTTACTGTATCCATTGCATAGGTTTCCTCCCCATTGGGGAGACAGGACACCTACTTGCAGGACACTTCAGAGAACATCTCCGGGACACCCGCACCAATCAACCTTACTGCCCCAAGGCCGAACACTTTTTTTTAGATTAGATTAGATTACTTACAGTATTGAAACAGGCCCTTTGGCCCAACAAGTCTCCACCGACCCTCCGAAGCTCAACCCACCCAGACCCATTCTATGACCTCACACTACGGGCAATTTAGCATGGCCAATTCACCTCACCTGCACATTTTTTGGACTGTGGGAGGAAACCGGAGCACCCGGAGGAAACCCACGCAGACATAGGGAGAATGTGCAAACTCCACACAGAGAGTCGCCTGAGGCAGGAATTGAACCCAGGTCTCTGGCGCTGTGAGGCAGCAGTGCCACCCACGGTGAACTCCATGGTGAACTTGAACTCCCCCTCCCACTCTGCCGAGGACAGGCAGGTCCTGGGCCTCCTCCATTGTCACTTCCTTACCACCCGACCCCTGGAGGAAGAATGCCCCATCTTCCACCTCGGGACCTTCAACCCCATGGCATCAATGTGGATTTCACCAGTTACCTAAATTCTCCTTCCCCCACCTTACCCCAGTTTCAACCTTCCAGCTCAGCACCGTCCTCATGACCTGTCCCATCTGTCCATTTCCTTCCCACCTAGCCGCTCCACCCTCCCCTCTGACTTATCATCTTTACCCTCACCTCCATCCACCTATTGTACTCTCAGCTACCTTCGACCCAGCCCCCTCCCATTTACCTCTCCACACCCGAGGCTTCCAGCCTCATTACCAATGAAAGGCTTTTCCTGCTCCTTGGATGCTGCCTGTGCTTTTCCAGCACCACACTCTTAAATCCAATGTGTTGCCTATCACTGCTGCACTGGATGCTGATATTCTACACTAGCCACCTCTGGCAAAGGCAGAAGGCATCAGGAACTGATCATACAATTGTCCCACTGTTTTCCACCTTGCCTTGGCTCTAAAACTGTCTCAAAGGACCTGGGAAAATTCCTTGTACTAAACATGATAAACTTAAAAGCATAATAGTACTCTCTGGTTGCCATTTGTGTATCTAATCTTATGTGCTATCGATTTTGGATTAAACCAAATTGTTGAGTGTTGATTTTTTTTCTAATCAACCCGTTCAGAGATTTTATTACATGCCCTGGGGTAGGTGAGGCTTGAAGTCAGGCCTCATGGCTCAGAGGCAGGGACACTACCACTGCACCACAACAGCTCAAGTTACTAGGTGCTGACTTTCCATGTGGCACATTGTCTTTTTTCTGTCTTGCAAAAATATCACAGCAACAACTAACATTGGTTTCAAATAAACATCAGAGATCAAAACCGTTTGAAAATATATAATTTATATATTTATAATTTATAGATAATTTATAGATAATTTATAATTTATAATTTACAGAACTTATTAAAATATGCAACTGTGAACAGGATTTGACCATTTGGCACATTCAAAAATTTTCAACCATTTCATTCGATCTTTGTCTCAATTTCACCAATACACCTTTGATCATATCTCTTTATACCACCATGCAACAATAACATACTTCTCTCAACAGAAAACTTTAACTGATGGAGCTTTCTGAAAGAACAACATTTCACTATGCTTTCTGCTTTTTGTATTACTTCATGGAGTGCGCTGGTCACTTGGAAGGTGAGAATTAGTTCCCCATCCTTGTTGAATTTGGCCACATCAGAAGTAACCACATTGCTGTGGTAATGGAGCCAGACCAAGTGAAGAATCAGATGATAGCAGAGATTGTTACCATCATTAAGAGTAGTTTGATAATCCAAATTTATTGATTTAATTTCAATTCCACCCACTGCCACAGTGAGATTTGAACCATGTTCCCATGGAAGTTATCTGGGTCAGTGGATTGCAAGTCCACTGCCATAACTGCTACACTACCATTTTCCCTCTGGGAAGCAATGCTTTTAAATGACACCATTTCTAATTCAATTCAGCACCTCATCACTCCTCCCACACTCACATCCATCAGCACAATCTTTTTATCTTATTCCTTTTTGTTCATCTAGCTGCGCCTATTGGTACTATTTGTCTCAACCACTACTTTGAGTTGTAATTTTGCATTCCGAGCAAATAAGCTTCTCTTGAATTCTCTATTCAATTTACTTATGGGTACTTTATATTTATGTTTGGACTTAACTGCACACAAGTGGAAACATCTCTACTTTAACTGTATCTAATAACCCTAAAGACCTCCATTATATCAATCCACCAACATGCTTTGTGCATCTATAGATGGCAATCCGACACCATTATTTGTGGCAAAGCTGGAGCATTACTGATGCGGATGTCATTTTACCCACCAGAATTTCCAGGTTAGAAGAAAAGGAAAATCAGCAAGGGTTTCAATCTTGATGGACGTTGTGGTTTTGACCAAAGTTTCTTCACTCTCTAATAGTTGTCCATTGCCAACGTTCGTAAATGGATACACAGGCAATCACTTTCAATGGGAGAGTATCTGGAAATATTGACAATAGACAATAGGTGCAGGAGTAGGCCATTCGGCCCTTTGAGCCAGCACTACCATTCATTATGATCATGGCTGATCATCCACAATCAGTATCCTGTTCCTGCCTTATCCCCATAACTCTTGATTCCACCATCCTTAAGAGCTCTATCCATTTCTTTCTTGAAGTTTCCAGAGACTTGGCCTCCACTGCCTTCTGCAGCAGAGCATTCCACATATCCATCACTCTCTGGGTGAAGAAGTTTCTCCTCAACTCTGTTCTAAATAGCCTACTCCTTATTTTAAAATGGTGTCCTCTGGTTCTGGACTCACCCATCAGTGGAAGCATGTTTCCTGCCTCCAGATCCTCTCTCATCCTTCAAAACTCAAGTGTATACAAGCCCAGTTGCTCCAATCTTTCAACATATGATAGTCCCGCCATTCCAGGAATTGACCTCGTGAACTTACACTGCACTCCATCAATAGCCAGAATGTCCTTCCTTAAATTTGGAGACCAAAACTGCACACAACACTCCAGGTGTGGTCTCACCTGGGCCCTGCACAGCCGCAGAAGGACCTCTTTGCTCCTATACTCAATTCCTCTTGTTATGAAGGCTAGCATGCCATTGGCTTTCTTCACTGCCTGCTGTACCTGCATGCTTGCATTCATTGACTGATGTACAAGAACATCTCATTGTACTTCCCCTTTACCTAACAGGGGGAGGTGGAAACTATAGGAGCACATGGTGAGTTGGAGCCACCAGATACTATTTTTCTCAAGTTACTAAGGACAGTTTTTAGACTTGAAACATTGACTATGCGTCTCTGACCACAGATGCTGCCAGACCTACTGGCTCTCTCCAGCACTCTCTGTCTTTATTCCTAATTGATGACAATTTGATTTCTTGCAAGGCAGCCAAAATGTGATTAATGAAGGTTTTAGGTGAAAGTTTCTTGAATCCGTTGTATCAATGGGACCTTTGAAAGAAAATATCATTTTTGAGCAAATCTCCTAAACCGATACTTCTGACTTAAGTGAGGGCCTTCCAAAATGGCACATTATCTTGAAAGCGGTTTCTACAGAGACAAAGTGCTCTGCTAATAAAGGACACATTGTAGATCGAAAATGAGATTCTTGTTGTATTCCAATGGAGCTCATGTCTGGCTCAGAAAACAGTTTTTTTTTATTCATTCATAGGATGAGGGTGATGTTGGTTAGGCCAGCTTTCAATGCCCATCTGTTATTGCCCAGAGGGCAGTTAAGAGTCAACCCCATTGCTGTGGCCCTGGAGTCACATGTAGGCCAGACCAGGTAAGAATGGCGGTTCCCTTCCCTAAAAGACATTTGTGAACCAGATGAGGATTTCCCCGACAGTCAACAGTGGAACCATAGTCACCGGTCGATGCGTAATTCCAAATTTTTTACATTAAATTTAAATTGCTGTGGCAAGAGTTGAACTGGGGTCCCCACGACATTACGTGGGCCTGTGGATTGGCAGTCCAGTGATACCAGTAATCCATGGCCTGATGTGGTGGTTACATCTTAATCCCCAGCTCAGATCAAGAAAAGCAATCTCCAAGGCTTTACTGGAGGTGACTGACATGGTGTTGTTCATCAATTTATTTATTCCAGTTCCAAGAGGCTGAGTATCACTATGGCAACTTACCGCATGGTGACCTCAAATAAATCAAAATTATCAAAATCTGAACAAGCATGAATGATCATTGAAACATCCTCACTCTGCTCAAAACAAACTTCTCAATCCTACTGTACCCCAGTCCCCAATCCTACTATTCTGCAAAGTTATGAGAGCAGATTTGAATTTAGACTGGTCACTCGAAATACAACTCAACCAAACTTCTTTCCTTCGGGAATATAAATTTCTATTAGGTTGTTTAAGTTCACAAAACGAGTTTTTCCATTGAACAATTGCACAGCACATACAGTGAGAATAGTTCATTGATTATGTTACAATGACGTGCTATCCAAATGACTAATTTACGATATATTTATATCCTGGAGAGTGTGTAAGGAATATTTTGCAACAAATGAGAGGCTGATGCAATATGTTGCATTTGCAAAGATCACAAGCTGCTTGGCTGGAATTACTGAGTCTGAAATGCTTGCTGAGATAGGTCACATGACCTGTTATGTGCGTATAATTGGATTTGAGCACAAGCAGTCTGAGAGATAACTTGGAGCAACAGCCTTTCCCCTCTTTTCTTTACCTGAAACCCTTCTCAGCAAACTGTGCCAGTTGAAAACCCACTGGAAAACCTCATCATAGCAAGTGGAGGGTTCCTAAAGACAAAATTGAAATCTACACCATCTCTGTATCCAGAAACCCAAAGTCAGCCAGCCATACCTGATCCAGCTTGTGTGAAAAGTGACTTCAGGTCCAGAAAAACACTTGGACAATCTGTAATCTTTTATTCCTTCAATTTATCTGTTACTCAGACAAATCACTTCAATATAACACACCGCAGAGTATATTTTTCCCTCAGAATTTGAGCTTATTTTAATTTGTTGTGTTATTTTCAAAAAGGATACTAGTTGTATGCACAGTCTGTTCTGATACAATGCAATAGTTCTGTTCCCATGCAATCTTGTATTATAAGAAAAGCACGCGAAAGCAGCACATTTAAACCAATGGGACCAGAATCACATTATAGTCAATACCGGTAAGGCAAGTTTGCGTTCTACAAATAATGGTCAAATTTTTCAATTGTGTTGTGGCCAATTTGTGTTGAAGAAACACGTGTTAAGCAGAACTGACCGTAACTGCACAGTTTAAACAGTCTGTTAATAATCTTTGCATCCTTGATGTTTTAGTAGCATTAAACTAGTTATTTACTTTTTACTTAAGGAGATTGACTGACTAGTTAACTGAGCTATTTGCAGCTTGACACATATATATAATTAACAATAATAACTCCCATTTCAAATTCAGACTTTATTGTGACCAGTGGAGGAGAGGGCTGCAATTGGTTCACTCCTTCTGACTTAGCTGTGATAATTATTTTCAGCAGGTGATATAACTCAAAGTGAATATACTTAGAATAACAATATAACAACTTTTTCAGAACATTAAACTAGATGTTTTTATTTGTAGTAAACTATCAAATTTCAATCAAAGCAATGGTACCACTTCATTCAGAATTATCAGATTACAAGAAAACGATAATAAGAAGGCATGCCAGTCTTGATTGGCATTCTAGTGATCACCTTTGGAAGCGTGTCTCTGGATATCTCTAAGAAGAGGATCGAGAATGCCTGGGATAATTTCCACAATTAAGCCATGTAAACTTAAAAAAGTGAAAAGGTCAGGGTACCAATGGGCTTTTCTCACTCATGTGGCTATACCGTCAACACAGGAAGAGGGTATCAAAGGGAAGTAGGAACACAGGTTTGTGTCTGATGTCACAGCAAAAAGTTTATTTTGAAGAATATAACCTTTTACAACAAGCTGGCAATTCAGAGTGTGAAAGTCAAATCTTTAACTTACCACTGTGCTACACATTTTACTTAGTCCTGAGGCTAAATTAATTGCTGCAATATAGACCAAATCTTTTTGCTCAAAGCTTTCAAAGGTAGATTAATTTATTATTACCTGTGACTTCTTTGTTCCTGGATGTACATGCTCTGCCGAATGCTATTAATAAAAAGGTTATTGTAACCCTTTGTGATGTGTGTACATACAGCATTACATCATCATCTGACCAGCAAAGGACGTAAGCATATTTTCATTCTTCAGCATGTTAACAGCTTATTATATGCATAATAATTATCATAATAATGTCTAAATGTGACAGAAGAGCAACACAATTTAGGGGCACATATATACAGATCATGAACAATATCTTTACAAGGCCATGATATGTGCAAACTACCACTCCAGTTCAGTTTTGTGAAAAATGAATAGCAAATCAGAACTTACATTCAATTTGTATATAAGTTTCTCTAGATCACACAGAGTGGTTTGTCTAAGTTCTGGAAGGGCTGTAGAAAGTTCAAAAAATATTTTAAAAAGATGATGACAGAAATGAGAGGTTCTATCATATCCTGAGAAAGAGGCAGGATTTTGTTTCTCCAGAAAAGAGAAGATTGTGGGATGATTTATTAGAGAACTTTAAAGTTAGAAGATAGCCATAGAGAAGCACTTTACACTTGAGGGGGGAGTCCAAAGTTAGGCCATTATTGTGATAGTTACTATTGAATCCAATGAAAAATCAGGAAAAACGGTTTTATTCAGACAAATGATTAAAACATGGAATCTGCACTACATGATGTAGCTGAAGGAAAAAAACATAGATAAATTTAAGGGGATAAGTACACAAGGAAGAAAGGAATTAAGGATATACAGAAAAGGTGAGATGAAGTAGGGTGGGAAGGAAGTCTGTCTGTGTAAAGCATAAACACTAGCATAGACCAGTTGATGTTTCTGTGCTATAAATTTTAAGTAAAAACAAATTTTGTAGCTGTTTGACCTTACCATATCCTGTCGTTGAAAGGCCGAGGTGCTTCATTCGGGTTTTTACTAGTTCAGCCAGTTCTTGTCTCTCCGACCTTTTGCATAATGTCATGCGCTGACGATTAATCCGCTCTGTTACTTTATTAGAGTGTTTTGGTGCTTTTCGGCTAAGGCGCCTTGCCCACTGCATGCTTTTACGCCTCAGTAAAGGATGATCTGATTGGTCACTGGACGTCGAGTTCCGGTGGTAGTGATTGGTGCAATAACTCATGTGCTCTTTGGTATCTTTTGTATCTTCCCAGTCCTCGACACTAATGGATACTTGAGACTGAAAGAGAATCAATGTTTTAATAACAAGCTTTAAACTGTATGACATAAAAGATACATCTTGATAGTTCCTACACTTAACTATGTTAAATGCGCACACAGAGCAGAAATGCATCTAAGTCCTGGCAGTGCGCACTGAAGTATGTGGCTGCATGGGACAAGCCTTGATCATTTATCAAGGATGCTCATTATATTTCAACAGATAGGCTATCAGGCTTAACAAACTGTTGAATTGTAGCTGCCTATTCAGTTTGAATGTTGGTTTTCCTAATACACTTTAAAGTCAGCTCACACTTCTTAAAGGAGTAGGTGCACTTTGGATGCAGGCAATCTGAAGACAGCTTTGTAGATGATAACACATACAAATGTTGAAAGGGGCCCTTCACTTTTGGAACACCATGATGGGGATTCCAGTGGAGCACTTTGGGAATGACACACTTTTTGCTTGGCTTTAGAGGCCCAGGAGGTGAAAGTCACCCCATTGCCTGACAGATTTGGTTCTGTAGGAATAAGTGCAATGATATGCTCAGGGTTATACCTGGTGATTCCTAACTCCAATTCTGGTTGTCACCACCTCAACCTCTGCTGTGGCAACCAGCAGCATCCCACAATCACTCTAGATCCTTTTGCTCTTAATGCCACAGTTTACAACAGCTACTATCCTCAAGAGTATCACCATAGGCTCCTCACACCTTGGTTACACTTCACTCTTCAGTACTACAATTAGATATTGATGTGGGATAGCCTTGAACATCATCTCACCAGTGAACCATTCTCACAGTCCTGATGTCAAAGGACAGGAGGTGAGGAGATCATCCATTTCAAAAGCTCTTCTCACTTAAACATTGCAGAAAGTAACAAAACATCGGAAACACAAAGTCTGCTTTGCTGAACAGCTGCACCAGACTAATCCGTGCCCCATAAGAGCTCTGGAGAACTCTTCTGTTTTTGCGGAGCTAGACATATTGCTGTGGGTCACAGACATGAAGGGACAGAGGTTTGGAGCAATGTAGAGACATGGTGGTTATTGCCACAGAGACCAGGCACAGGCCTAGTGCCGACTCTAGATGAACATTGGAGCACTGCAACAGTTTCCTCCTATAAACCATAGCTGATTCATGACAAGGAAAGAGCAGGCCAAATGTGAAGGACGTCTTGCATCCAGGGAAATCTAGGGTGGCACGATGGTTCAGTGGTTAGCACTGCAGCCTCACGGTTCCAGGTTCAATTCCAGCCTTGGGCGACTGTCTGTGTGGAGTTTGCACATTCTCCCCGTGTCTGCGTGGGTTTCCTTTGGGTGCTCCAGCTTCCTCCTACAGTCCAAAGATGTGCAGGTAAGGTGAATTGGCCATGCTAAATTGCCCCATAGTGTTAGCTGCAATAGCCAGAAGGAAATGGGTCTGGGTGGGTTGCTCTTCGGAGGGTCGGTGTGAACTTGCTGGGCTGAAGGGTCTTTTTCCACACTGCAGGAAATCTAATCTATATATAAAAAAAATCTAATCTAAATCTGAGATGTTTTGGCTCCTAAGTAGTGTTAGGACGGGCTACCGTCCCCGTGTTCATTTGAAGGAGAGAAACACTGGATCTGATTCAAAATATAAGCTGTTTACTGAGAGAGAGCCGTACACAAAATACAGTGAGGTGTTTTCAGCTCACTGGAGAAAGCGCCTTCTGTCTATTGTTCTCTTTGTCTAGCTTTTTAGCCCCTCGCATCCCAGTGCTACATCCTTATTTGGTAGGATACGGTATACTCGTATGACATTGGTCCCGAGCTGATAACATTCTGTTACCTCAGTTTGAGCTACGTGCAATTTAACACGGTTCCAATGTCCTGTTATCTTTTCACCCTCCCTGGGGCCTCTTAAGGCTATGCCATCAGCTTTTCAGTCTGTTCTTAGTGTAACATAATAGCTTACTGTTGTCTAGTGAAGCTAACAAGTTCCAGACTTGCTAATACTACCTTACGTGAGCACTACCTAACAATAAAGTTTCTTACACTGCCTAACCTTAATAATGGATCCCAACACTAGCCACCAAAGGAAAGTGATGCATTACTAGCATCTTGAAAACAAGGAATATGTTTGTGTCTGTCAGAATTGTAATCTTACTCACCACGTGGAAGTCACTGGTTGCAGCCTGAAGCAGCTGGTTATAGGAAAATTAAGAGCCGCTATTACTTGAGCCAGAGTGTTTGGTCCCTATTTCTCCTGCTGCTATACCAGACATTGCTAAAGTATAGCCGCTGCTGTAGTATTTTAGGGTGTGACATCCTGACCTGGACAACAACACTGGCTTCTTGCTTGTTGTCATCTTTGACCCTGATCATGTCTCCATTGTCATGTTACTATTTGTGTTGTTGCCACACTGATAGCTTCAATATAACCCTAGCAACATACTGATTCTTTTTCAGTACACTTGCAGCCAGTTAAGGCAAACAGTGCAACTGTAGCCAAAGGTCAACATTTCAGCTGCTCAAACCCTGGTCAACTGCCAAAACAGCCAAAAGTATTGCCCCCAAAATCCGTAACAGGCAAACATTAGTTGTCAAGAAAGATGAACGTAAAGAATAACAAAGAAGAATATGCTGCTGACTCTTTTGAAACCTGCTCCACCATTCAATACAAACATGGCTGAACTGATCATATCATCAACTCCACATTCCTGCATATCCTTGATAATCTTTCACCTTCTCAGTCATTAAAAGTCTACCTACCTCTGTCTTAAAAATAGTTAGATTCTGCATTTTGAGGGAGGGAATTCCAAAGACTCTCAACCCTCTGGAAGAAAAACTGCTTCTACACCTGTTTTAAATGTATGATGTCTTATTTTTAAAACTCTGACCCCTTGTTCTAGATTCTCGCACAAGAGGTAACATCCTTTCAATATCTACCCAGACAAGTCCCCTCAGGATCTCACAGGTTTCAATTAAGGCACATTTGATTGGAGCAGAAAAGTTTGAGAGGTGACCTGATAGAGAGGTATAGATAAGGTGAACAGCAGGTGCTTTTCCCTCGGGTGGGGGGATTTCAAGAGTAAGGGCATATTTTAAGGTGAAAGGATAAAGATTTAACAAAGATATGAGGGGCAACCTTTTTACACAGAGACTGGCTCATGTGTGGAATGAACTTCTAGAGGCATTTGGGTGAGCGCATGAATATGAAATGTTTGGAGGGATATGGGCCAGGTGCAGACAGGTGGGACTAGTTTGGTTTTGGATTATGGTCGGCATAGACAGGTTGGACCGAGAGGTCTGTTTCCATGCTGTATGATTCTATAATTCTTCTAAATTCCAAAGGATACAGGCCTACTCTATCCAGGCTTTCCGCATAAGTGATCTGCTAATTCCAGATATTAACCTAGTAAACCTTCTCTGAACTGTTCTTAATGCATTAGCATCTTTCTGTGAGTACAGTAGAATACAGAGTACTCCTGTTGTGATCGCACCAATGCCTTGTAAAACCGAAGCATTACCTTTGTACTCTTGTGTTTAAATCCCCTCACAATGAACGAGAACACTTGATTCATTTTCCTGATTGCTTGCTTACCTGCAGCCTAATCTTCTGTGATTCATGCACTTGGACACCCAGTTCGCTCTGACTGGCAAAGCTCTGCAATATGCTTCTCTTTTTACAATTTCAGGTAAAATTTCACCATTTTCCACATTCATTTAACCAATCGATATCACTTTGAAGGCTTCTAGTGTCATCAAATCATAGAGATGTACAGCACGGAAACACCAGATATCCCAACGCAATCAACTCTCACCTTCCAGCACCCAGCCCATATCCCTCCAAAACCTTCCATTCTTATACCCATCCAGATGCCTTTTAAATTTTGCAATTGTACCAGCCTCCACCACTTCTTCTGGCTATTCATGTCATACATGTACCACCCTCTGTGTGAAAAAGTTGCCCCTTAGGTCTCTTTTATATCTTTCCTCTCTCACCCTAAACCTAAGCCCTCTAGTTCTGGATTCCTCCAACTCCAGGGAAAAAAACTTTGTCTATTTATCCTGTCCATGCCCCTCATGATTTTATAAACCTCTATAAGGTCACCCCTCAGCCTCCGACACTCCAGGGAAAACAGCCCCAGCCTATTCAACCTCTCTCTGTAGCTCAAGTCCTCCAACCTTGCAACATCCTTGTAAATCTTTTCTGAACCATTTCATGTTTCACAACATCTTTCCGAAAGGAAGGAGACCAGAATTGCACGCAATATTCCAACAGTGGCCTGACCAATGTCCTGTACAGCTTCAACATGACCTCCCAACTCCTGAACTCAATACTCTGACCAATAAAGGAAGGCATACCAAACACCTTCTTCACTATCCTATCTACCTGTGACTTCACTTTCGAGGAGCTATGAACCTGCACTCCAAGGTCTCTTTGTTCAGCAACACCTCTTCACAACTCACTTTCCTACTTGTTTGTGTCATCAGCAGATTTAGCTCCCATATCTTGGATCCCTTCACCCAAATCATTTATATAAATGGTGAAGACTTGACGCCTCAGCACTGACCCATGTGGCTTGCCACTTAGGACATTGTGCCAGCCTGAAAAAGACCACCCTATTCTGACTTTCTGCTTCCTGTTAGCAAACCAGGAACCAACGAGGTTAGAAATCCCTTGGAATAGCATTCTATCAGCAACATGCTTTTCTGACAGGTAAAGGACAGAGGGGATGAAAGGCTCTCAAACGCCAAGTTTCTAAAGGAACCCTCATTAAAATAATTTAATGAAGCAAATATTAATTGCTACTATTGTGAATGGTGAATGGCTGATGTCGGCTTTTACCAATATGGCTCCAATAAAACTGGTTACTTGTGATTGCTTCTTTTACTGGGCACTCAATAACCGAACTTGTATATCCAATGCCGAATTCACACTTGAAAATGTGGTTGGATAAAAGAATTTCTACTCTTACATGCCTCATCTCCTTTGGTACTGTATTTCCAGCTAAAGAACAAAAGAGATGAGGACCCTGGAGGCAAAGATTAGCATCGAAAGAGAGAGAGGAAGACCTTGTGCTTCTGAAAGAGCAGAAGGCACTCAGTGGGGAAAGAGTTTCATAATGAGAAGGGTGGAGTTGAGTGAGAAGGGAAGCAATGTCAGGAAAGAAAAACTGGCAACAGAGTGCGCTGCAACCTGTTTCAACCTGTCAGAGCCAAAGTGCAGCAACAAGTAGAAGATGTTTGGGTATTTAATCTGTGTCTCTTGTAATTGGTCAACACATTATGAGTGGTACAGTTAAGACATTCATGTTTGAAATGTTTAACATGACTGGGCCGGCGATGCGTTGCAGCTGTTGCGTGTGGGAGCTGGTGGATCGTGGTGTGAACCATGCTGATGACATCAGTGGCAACTGCTGGCTGCTCGAGCAACTCTGGCTCAGAGGTCATGAGCTGTAGTATTGGCTGCATCCTCATGAGAGGAGGGGGGGAGGTGTCAGGAACCTGGGAACTGTATTTCAGGAGACTGTCACACCCCTGGCATTAACTACTGCAAACTTGGTCCATGGTCAGAGACTGGGCAGGGTGTGACTGCAAATGAAGCATTTTCAGAGTTTAAATTTGGAGGTGCTGCTATGAGTGCCTTTTCCCAATAGGATATTGCTCCCAGGAGATTTGAGGGCACAGACTGCATGGAAGATGAGCAAGCTGACCACAGCACCATGGTCAGGTGAAGGGAGAAGAGTGTAGCAGCGATAGGAGATTGAAGAGTTGGGGAGTAGATTACTGTTCTCTGAACAAAGACAGAGATCCCAAGGCCGTGTTGCCTACCTGGTGCCAAGGTTCAGCACATCTCTTCTGAGCTGGAGAGAAACTTGGGGAGTGCAGTCAATGTAAGTACAAATGACTTATATGGGGCAAGGACAAAGAATCTGCTGAGGCATTATAAGAAATTTAGCAGGGCTTATTTAAAAAGCCAAAGCTAACAATTCTTGGATTACTACCTGATCCAAACGCAAACTGGCACGTGGTAAATAAGATCAGAGAGGTAAATGGATGGCTCAAAGATTGGTGAGACAGAAATGGCTCTGATTCATCAGACATTGGAACCCGGACTGGGGAAAGTGACAACAATTCTACTGGAAAGAGCTTAATTTGAAACATGCTCGGTCAGTTTTCTTGGTGAATCATATAGCGAGGGTTGTATATCGTGCTTTAAACTAATTGCTTAGAGAATGATTCACTTGAAGGGCAGTTTATGAACTCAAAAAGAATCATGAGAGCACCGATGCAGGTTAGTGAAGTGACACATGATAAGCAAAATGTGACAGGAAGGGATAGAAAATATATGTCGAAGAGAGCAACAGAAATTAGAACCACGGTCAGTAATAATGGTAAAATGGCAATGGTCAAGTCTCTTTATCTGATTACAATGAGATAGATGAGTTGATGGCACGAGATAGAAATGGCTTGATGGCTATTATGGAGACATAGTTGCAAAGTGACCAAGACTGAGAACACAATATTCAAGGTTATTGATGCATCAGAAGATAAACCAAATGATCAGGTAGTTCTGTTCAGAACAAAAGCTGTCATTGCAGTGGTGAGTATTCATGTAGGTACAGTGGATCATAATGTGGAATCAGTTTGGATGAGCAAGGGAAAGACATCAAGAGTGTGCATTGTCACTAGACCCCCCAAAGAGACCCTTCACTGTAGAACAAAGTATAATCGGGAAATGATGGAGATGTTTAACAAGGGCAGTACAACAATCATGGGTGATTTTAATCTGCATATTATCTGGACAAATCAGATAGCCTGAAATACGAATCTGTTGAATGCATCAGAGATCATTTCCTTAGAACAGTACATTGCAGAATATATACAGGTACAAACTATTGTAGACAGAGTAATGTGTAATGAGATAGGATTAATAAGAGATCACATTATTGAAGATCCTCTGAGGGTAAAGATCATAGCATGGCTGAATTTCAAATTCAGATTGAAATAGAGAAACTTGGGTTTCAAACTAATGCACTCAAATTAAACAAGGTCAATTTGAATTTATCTAAAGCATGCTGGGTAAATAGACTAAGGGGATGGTTATGAGACAAGCAGTAGCAGACATTTAAGTAGATATTTTACAAAGGCTTAGCAAAAATTCATTCCAGTCAAAAAAAGGGTGTGATGAAAAGGATGAAACACCCATGACTAACAAAGTTAAAAATCACACAACACCAGGTTAACTTTGTACACCCCAGTCCAACACTGGCATCTCCAAATCATGATTAACAAAGGTGGTGAAGGTGGTTAAAAAAAACTAAGACATACGAAGTGTTGAAAAAAAATGGTCGGCCAGTGAATCATTATTCTTTGGTTTCGGAACCAACAGCAGATGACTATAAGTCTAATTAAGAGGGATTCACAGAGTAGATTTTGAGGTATGCTTCCACTAATAGGGGAATCTTGAACTAGAAGACATAGTTACAAAATAAGGGGGCATTCATTTAAACCTGAAACATGAAGGAATTTCTTCTGCTGGAAACCAGTGAATGTTTGGAATTCTCTAAACCAGAGAGTCGTGGAGGCAAAATCACTAAAAGTGTTTGAACAGGAGGTGGGTTGACATTTTTAAAAAAATGTCAATGAGTTGATGGCTGTGGTGAGCTGGCAGGAAAGAGGAGTTCAGGCCATGATCTTGTTGAATGGCTGGCAGGGTGTCCGGGCTGAATAGTCGACTGAGATGATTACTTCTTAAGCTTTTATATTGTTGTTTAATATAAAGAAGCATTTAGAATACATGACAATTAGAAGAAATATATATGAGGATCTTTCAATAATGGGGTTAAATGCTGACTTTGAGTAAATTGGGTGATATTGAGCGATTCATCTCTCATGAGTCTGATTTCCATGAAAATCAGTTGGGAAAGATAAATAATGGATTGTTAACTCACTACTCCATGTTTTACACATTGCACACATAAATATATCCACCCCAACTATGACTTTTAAAAACGCTCAAACTGGTGAATCTTTTTTTCAGATTGATTTATAGTCATCACAACCACAATTTGCTGACTTTCTTATTCAAGAAGGAAGATAGGCTCCTTCTTTAACATATATCCTCACAATTGGATCCAGGAAAACATTAATAACTTGAGAATGAAATGTTATTTGTGCCTCCCACAGTCTACACCAGATTTATTAGGGAGACAATTACACTGGAACTTTAAAGTGATGTCTTTCCATCTTCTGCACCACACAACCCTAATTATTTTTACAGTAGTTTGGCTGATTGATAGAGCAGATTGATAATAGCAGTTGCGTGAATTCGTGCTGAACTGGTTGAAAAATACAATCACTCATGCTTAATGTAATGGAACCATTCATGGATATTGTTTGTTAAAGTCAAAGCACAATCACTATTTTTCTCATGTGATTTGCCAATGAAAGGCATTCAATCTCAATTTAGCTATGGCCTAAAATAAACTGAACATTTCAATTGTATTTGTTGGCAATAAAATAATTGTTTATTCAACAGTTTGTGTGTTGTATGATCCATATGTCAAACTATCACTTTATTGCGTGCCACATTTGATATACAAGAAATATTTGCAAAATTAAAACACCGTGTGAAAGTTCACACAACACTTATCCTTTTCATTCTTTATCATCGCCAGTCAACTTTACCTCCATAGAATGCTTTTTGTTATACAAAGATGATATTATCAATGTACTGTTACAGGACTTCAACCTAAATTTGCTCATTAAAGTCAAATCAGAAACAAGAGAATGTGATATGAAATGTACCATTTTCAATTAAAAACGAATGTAATAAGACCGAATAAAAATGGTCTGGCTGTGATATTTCAACAAGCCACTTCAAGTACCCACAGCAAAGTACAATTTCTACAGCTATACCTCTGCCTTAGAGGGTAGAAATACTAGGATCATTCATCAAACAGCACTGGTCGTTGTGAATAAAACATCTCTAGAACATCAAAAATTAGAAATTAAACATCTTATTCTTGTTAGCAAGTGAACAGTGACTTTAATAAAGGAGAAAAGCCTTTGTTCTGTTGCTCATGGCAAATGCAATTGTCTAAGTGAGCACTGGGGTCTCACATCTGTAATGGTTCTTTTCAGCAGTGACTACACTTCTGAAGTAATTCATCGACTAGGAAATGCAACAGAACATCCTGAAGTCATGAGAAGTGCTATGCAAATGCACGGGTTCTTCCTTTCTTCTTTATGTTAATTCCATTTTTTTGCAGTTTCTGAATTTGGCTCTCTATTCATGTTCCGGTAAAACTGCCTTTGCGCTAATAACCCTTCGGTAACTTCTAAAAGTGACTTCTCTCCTTTCCCAAGTATCAAAAAAGTGATCTTGTGTGAGACATCAAACTGTGCCTGATATTGTTTCCATTATAGTTGCTATGTATGTTACTGAATAGTGAAAAGGAGCAGAAACTCACCAATGTACATTTTCTCCTTCCCTCAAGCATGGTAGATATAATAGAATGGAAGCTGATTATTATTCCCTATTTTTGACCTATTTGAGACCAGTCAGTTCAGTACAGAAAGTTTGAATCTGTGTTTTATATGGCTAGTTTATGCCACTTAAAGCATTTATCATCTAAATCATTAGCTCATCTCCCATTGTAATTAATTCTTAATATACACTCATTTAAAAATATCTGGACATGTGATGCAATGATGTCTATTTTTCAGTTCTGCTTTAAAAATAATGGATACAATCAACTGTAAAACAAAATATAATTACACATTACATAGAATGCAATCATTGTAAATCATAGGGAAATCAGGCAGAGGCCATTTACTAACATATACAGGAAGTAATAAATTAAGAAAGGGTGACTGCATTGCAAATGTTACCCTGGTATTTAGGAAAATATTTTTTAATAGAGAATTTCTTAAAGTGCAAACAAATTATGCTTTTTGAGTACTTTGCAATCTAAATTTAATGTGGTTGTACTTATTTCAGGAGCAGAAAACAAATTCGAATTTTAACAAAGGGAAATTGTAGCGTCTATTTGTGCCAGATCAAGGATTATTGCCTTCTTTTAAAGGCAGCCACTGGCTCATTGAAATATCGGATTGAAGTTTTTGTTCTCAGTTTGGTCCATTTCAGAAATTGCTGAACATCAGTGCTTGTGTTGACACAAATTCCAACTCTTATCAGGCTCAACAGTAGCTTAACCAAGAGCCATGAAAGAACTACTCAAACTCACAGTAAAAAAGTTTCCATATTAATAATGCAGCTAAAACCAGCCTACCCTTTTCCCCTTCCAATAATCTTTTCCCTACTCTGTGGTACAACTGTGCTAGCTCCACCTGTGCAGGACAATATTCAGATATTTCTGGACAGTAGTGCAGCAAACTGCATCAGGGTATCAGGCAATTCTTGCAAGCCTTGGCTGTAAGCAGATGGAGAAAGTAAGGACTGTAGAAGCTGGAGATCAGAGTCGAGCTGGAAAAAGCACAACAGGTCAGGCAGCATCTCAGGAGCAGGAGAATCGACATTTCAGGCTTAAGCCTTTCATCAGCAGATGGATCAGCTCTGGAATCTAGGCTTCCTTTTATGTTCAAAGATTTCCTCATCATTTATTCCCAAATTTTAAAAAAGGTGATATTTATTTCTCATTTTTGCACTTCAAAAGACATTTACCATGCAGGCTCTCTCCAGGTTGTTAAATTGACATAAATGTTTGGGAATATCACTGGGTATTCCCATGCAATTCCATTGAATTGCGACTTTGCAGTAACCTAAGCAGTGTTACATAAACCTTTGCGAATACATGGTTCAAACTAGATACACCTATACAAGAGCATATCACAATATCAACACTCACAAAGCTGCACATAGCATTCCAAATGTAGCTTTGTAAGTTAAATAACTAAGTTAAGATAATAACATAATCAGAAGTCTTCAATGTCTATATGTGTGTTAGGGGATAGATGTTCTTGCTTCTAATCTATTCCTGAAATAATAGGGTTCACAGCAATAACTGTCAGATGTTCAGAGATTTATTAGGCATACAGTAATTAAACTTACACTCATGACCAAACCTTGCAAGAATTAGCTGCAGAAATTAAACATGTTACAGCCCTTGGTGTACAGACTGATCAGACCTTTAATTGAATTCTAAAGTGTCTGTTCCAACAATAATTCACTGTTTTAAAACCTCTTCTACGTGACAAGCAATGTGTTTTGCACTATCCAGTAAAAGTCCACATAAAGTTAATTCTAATGAGCTTGAGTCAAAAGTAAATCAATAAGACCTGATACTGGGACAAGGGCTCACAATGTCTTAGGATCACCCTGCACCCGATGACTGAGTGAGAGAGAGTAGGGTTACATGGAATGGAGCAGGAGGTGGCAATGACTCCACAGATCTTAAGCAGCTGTCTTCTCGGTGGTTAACAATATCTGTACCTCCACCAGTGCCTGTCCAATTGCTTCACAGCCAGCTTTGAACTGTATGAGATTGTGTAAGTCAGCTGCCTTCCCTCAGCCATGCTGTAGACACTGTGGCAGGAGTACAAAGTCACCACAAGACAGGAACAAAGCAAATGTACTAACATAATTCGTTCTGTTTTGTATGGATCTTCTGAAGTGCTGTCAGATAAAGTAAGATTAGCCTTTTGTTGGTGTCCTTTTGTTGTAGGATGGTGGCCTGAATAGACAACATGATGGCTCATAGCAAGTTGGAAGGTGGCATCGGTGATTTGCAATGTGAGATTTCAGAGGAACTAGAGTCTGTGGATCCATTCATAGCAGCCCATCCATAAGCAAGAGTCCAGAATAGCTGCTATTACCCCGTGCCTTTTTCTTCCCATCCTGACACATCCTTGGAAGGCCTGGTGACCGGCGTTGCTCTCTCATGATTGTGCGTTTGTGCCAACAAACTCTTCTGGACAGACCCTAGAGCAGTCTGGGAGCAAAACTGTTCATTCCGAATACAAACCATCTGCTCCACAATATTTGTATGGCACCATTTCCCTTTGCAGGCATGCCATCCATCTTTAGTCAGGTAGCAGAGGGGATTCATGAGCCAAGAGTTGAACATGGATTCCCCCATCACCCAGCAGCTAGTCTCTCGTCCTGCATGTGGGCTCACTATGGTGGACATGGTTCACTGGATAACACTGGACATGTTGTGACCGCTTTCAGGGTAGTGGGCCTCACTGACTGGATTTTCTTTGCCATTGTCACACATCTACTGGACGTTCATGGAGTGGTGGCATTTTCAGTTCTGTCATATTATCCCATTGTGAGAAGGGTAGGAAGAGACACATCTTCATCATTGATGGCACCCCACATCATTAGGAATCCTGTTAGCCTGACATACTACATTCCTTCATCAGGAATCCTCGGATGTTGCCTGACCGGCTGTGTGTTTCCTGACTTGCTAATTGGCAATAACTCTCGTTTAACAAGTTATTTTTCTGCACTCGGTAAAACTTCTCAAATTTCTTACTCAGGTAGGTGCTCAACTGCAAGGCCTCTCTCCTGATAAATTCACATAAGCCCCTTGACAGAACTGACCAACTAATTAAGTTCTTTGCTTTTAATTAGGTCCATTATGTAAATTGGCCATTGCTTAAAGGTATGTTTTAATTTTACAGTTCTGTGGTCACTTCATGAATCAACTGCAGTGTAACATTGTGAAATTATTTGCTTTATCATTACAGCAGTATGCGGTAGTTTTATAACCAATACTTGAGAACACATTTGAAAAATGGTCACTTATTTCTTCTGAATTATTTTTTAATAGCCTCGGTCTCCTTGACTCAAGTATTCTCTTACTAAGAGAAAATAAAAATTGAAGGAATTAATTCCACTGAATCACTGCCAGAAGTTACAAAGTGCCTGGCACTGTAGAAGATGCAAGTTACAGAATCTGACTTGGGATATGGCTGAAACACATAAGTCAGTTGTGAGAAATTCACTGGGGTGAATACCATATACTCTTTTGCAAATATTGAAGTCTTTGCGTGGTTTAATCTTTATTGCTGGATGAGAAATGATCTTTCTGTTTGTCTACTATGGTGAAACCTAATTACACCTCTGTTCACACTGTCACCAATACACGGATGTCATTGGACAACTCCGATAACTGCAGACATGTGTAGCCAGGCATGACAACATAGGGATACGGCCAATCAAGCTGTCCTAAATGCAGCAGTAGTTTAGCCATCTCCATTTGGAGTATTGTCATCTCATGAGCTGGAAGCTGTGGCTTTTACATGAAAGACAAATCTCATTTGGTGGTTGTTGTCCTGGTATAGTCAGTAATTGGTCATCTGAGTTTCAATCATATTAAATCTTACCTCCATTGAATATGGAATAAGGAGGCACTGAGTTGCTTTATTAAAATGATTATGCTTGGTATAATGACACATCACACTAAGGCAAGCAGGTTTCTTACCAGCTTCCTTGACATAATGTTTGAAAGGGGCAGAGTTTAATCACAACCAGTTAGAACTAAGCTGAAATGTACAAAAAAAGAGGATTCTCTAAATCCTCAGTAGGTCAGGCAGCATCCACACATAATGTGAAATAAAATTAATAATTCAGGTCATTGGTTCTTCATTAGAATTGGAGAGAAAAATTAGCTTTGACAAGCTTCAGACAAATATGGAGGTGGCAGCGAGAGGGTGATGGGTGGACAGTGGTCGAGACTAAATGATGAAAGAGATGGTGGTGGAAGTCAAAGCGACATGGAATCACTTTGTAGATCTTGAGAAGGAGCAAGCTATGCTCTGCTGGAGGATAGTAAGTTTGAAGGTTATGGAGAAAAGACAGGAACAGAGGGCAAAAATAGGGTCACTTCATCCCTCAAGCCCAGTCCATTATTCAACAAGATTATTGTCGACCAGTCACCTAACAACCGGAAACAAAACCAGAAATTGCTGGAGAAACTCAACAGGTCTGGTAGCATCTGTGGAGAGAAAATAGAATTAATGTTTTGGGTCCAATGACCCTTCTTCCGACTTCTCTCCACAGGTGTTGCCAAACCTATTGAATTTTTCTAGCAATTTCTTTTTTAGTCTTCAATTTTCAGCATCCACAGTTCTTTTTTTTTTGTTTAGTATCTAACAGCCTACTAGTTCTAAACTCCTTGGCTAAACCAGCTTCATCTAACCTTGCCTAACTGCTCCTTTTAATCTCCATTGCTTGTAACACCACCTAGTTTTGTGTCGAGACCAATTTGAGTAAAAAGTAAAGTTGGCATAGTCTTACCAGACCATAGGGAAGCTCTCTCATTAGGGAGAGACACGATGGGTGGTGATTTAACCTGAGGGTCACCATGCCTCAGCCGAGGGGAGGTTGAGATGGAGAGTCCTTCGTGGTCACCTCAGTCAGTTCGTGAATCGAACCCATGTTGTTGGCGACACTCTGCATTACGAACCATGGTCCAGCCAACTGAGCTAACTGACCCCCAAGCAAATCTCAACAAATAGCTTTCAATTCAGCCATGCAAGCCATTCTCACCTCAGCTGAAGTTACCAAGAAGGTCCCACCTTCTGTAGCTGGCCCCTCACTTGAGGCAGGGTGAGCTTCAAGTTAAACCAGCACCTATCGTCTCTTTCCCAAATGATAGAACAGCCCTGTGGTTCTCTAGGACAATGGCAACTTTACCTTTACAATATTCATGACTGCAATGAAATAGCTGCAGCCCTCCCACAGATTTTTTTTCCAGGACACCACCTGCTAAGTAAAGTGCCAGCCTATTGTATTATCCTTACTTTGTCTCATGCTGCTAACCAAAATTCCTCATGATAATTTCTCTTAACTTTAACTGTCTCTTTTGAGAGAATTCATTCATGCTGCTTATAAAAGACACATCGAGGAGGTGCTGTTCATTGATGAAGATGAGGTCGGAGGAGCTGTCAGAGAGTTGTTACTGAGCTTTGGCAAAGTAGTAGCATCCTTACTTCTGAGTCAGAAAGTCGCTGACGCCAAGTCCCACGCCCCCTCTCCAGTGACTTGAGCACAAAACTCAGGCTAACACATTAGAGCATTCCTTGGTAATGCTATACTTTTGGAGATACTAGAAATCAGGCAGCATTGGGAGCTGGATTTTCACTCCATGTAAGGGAGTAGCAGTAGTGGGGAATTAATAATGGGCCTATCATGCTTGGATTCCATGTGGACAAAGGCTGTGTGAAAGACCTACTTTAGTGATCTTTAGCCTACATCCCAGCTGTAATCCCATTTCACCCTATATCCCTGAGGATGCTCATACCCTGCATGCCAACCTATACCCTTCTACCAACCCCACAGGTTAATTCAAGCATTTAATCCTTTACACAGGTTTGCCTTCATAGCTCTACATCAAAGGTTTGGAGCTGTAAATAAAATGTGAATTTACAAGTCCCTCACTGTGATAATGTTAGACTGTCAACTGCAGTCATAATATCCCCAAGAGATATCTCAACAAACAGCTTTGTGAAATTGCAAGCACTTTTTTTTTACCCCAACTGCAATGTGTCCTTTTTTCCTCAAATGTAAAGAGTTTTGCATTCAAAATGCTTTGACAGCTTAATAGTCCTCGTGAGTCTATTTTCATATACATTCATCTCCACTTTTAAAAATCCCACGAGGTCTCGATTACTCCCAAAGACAACTGAGATCTATCAAAGGGGTCCCTGGATCCATCTACAAAGACCTTAGTTCTCAAGAAGGTTACCTACCTCACCAAATGATGCAATTTTAGATCTTTTTCTCAGATGTTTAAAATTCATGAGTCATGTTTTATACATTTCCTGAATGAAAATTGTGCCTGTTTGAAGGCAGGTGGACTCCTGTACAACTGTCTCTGAGAACCACGAGCATGCAAACTACGTCCCCCTTGCCTACACACATGAAAATGGTTGATGTTGGGTTCAGGAAAAGGACTTGCTTAGGCTTGAGAACCTCTGGACAATTAGCAATGGGTAATACATGATGACCTGTCCAGCAATGCCCATAGCCCCATGATTGAATAAGGTCTTCCTCTCTGTTTGTTTATGGACAGCTAGAAAGGGGACAAGGATCTCACTGTTCACCCTCAACATATATACAACAACTAGATATGATCTAGGGGCGGCATGGTGGCTCAGTGGTTAGCACTGCTGTCTCACCTAGGTTCGATTCCAGCCTCAGGCGACTGTCTGTGTGGAGTTTGTACATTCTCCCCGTGTCTGTGTGCGTTTCCTCCGGGTGCTCCGGTTTCCTCCCACAGTCACAAAGACATGCAGGTTAGGTGAATTGGTCATGCTAAATTGCCCATAGAGTTAGGTGCATTAGTTAGGGGGAATGGGTCTGAGTGGGTTACTCTTCAGAGGTTTGGTATGGACTAGTTGGGCCAAAGGGCCTGTTTCCACAATGTAGGGAATCTAATCTACTCTACAATAGTGACAACACTTCATTAACTTTAAAGTACTTTGGAAATCCTGGAATGCGTAGGTTTTCCTGTGGAGGAAAGATTGAAGAGTCTCAAGCCTATAGTCTCAGGCATATTTTTTGATTGCCTACGATGTGGAAACAGGCCCTTTGGCCCAACAAGTCCACACCGACCCTCCGAAGAGTAAATCATCTGGATCCATTTCCCTCTGACTAATACACCTAAACTATGGTCAATTTAGCATGGCCAAATCACTTGACCTGCACATCTTTGGACTGTGGGAGGAAACCCACACAGACATAGAAAGAAAATGCAAACTCCACACAAACAGTCACCAGAGGCTGGAATTGAACCTGGGATCTGGTGCTGTGAGGCAGCAGTGCTAACCACTGAGCCACCGTGCCACCAAGAAGCATGAGAGGCAATCATTGTGAAACATGTTAAGTTGACAAGGAAGGTAAATACTATATGGATGTTTTATCTGTCTTTTTAAAAATACTTTTAGTTATGAATGGAAAGCAGGCCTCACTGGTTAGACAAACAGATATTGACTTCCCTTAGCTTCACTGGAGATAGTGATGGTGAACTGCCTTCTTGAACTGCTGCAGTCCTTTGGATGTAAAGACACCCACAATCTCTCTAGGAAGGGAGTTTCATGATTTTGACCCAGTGACAGTGAAGGAACTGAGATGTAGTTGTAAGTTAAGGTTATGCTGCAGGTTGAAGGTGGAGCTTCCATGTGGTGGTGTTGGCATTGGCATTGTCCTTCTAGCTGGAAACTGTTGTGTTCAGAATGTGCTATCACAGCAGCCTTGGCTGAGCGGTCATGAACTCAGGATCACAGTCTCACGATAAGGTGCTGTCCCAAGAGGATGACAAAGAGAAATTTCTTCAATAAAAGAGTTGTTCAATCTTTTGAATTCATTCCCTCCACTAGGATGCTCTATCATTTATGATATTCAGGATTACACATTGATTTGGGACAAGAAGGGAATCAAGAGGAATGGAAGCTTGGAAATTGGAATGTAGAGTTAAGGTAAAAGATCAGCCATTACCTTATTGAATAGCCGAGCACACTCAACAGGTTGAATGGACCACTCCACCTCCTGCTTGCAATAAGAACTGAGAAAAACAAACAGCAGGCCATGAATGGGCCGAATGACCTGTCTTGGTGCCACTTACCTTGTGTAAACCTACAAAAAATGAAAGTCTTCCTTCTGTAAACAGATGGGAAGCAATTATCCTTTCCCATGTCTCACAGTGAGTCACCGTTTTTCCTCTCCTTGTGTAAAAGACATTTTTCAGTAGATTTCCTTTCCAAACTGCAACAAAGGCCACCCCAAACTTGTGAAATAAGTGGATTCATGTTTCGGTAATTAGTAGCATAGCTTGGCTCAAGTAAGCCCCACGCTTGTGGAGCTCATAGAGTATTGTACATTGACAGTGGGAGTGAACCAGCCTTGATAAAATAACTTCAGGAGAGTGAAATCACCGTGATACAATAAGGAGTGAGCTATTTGCTTCAATCAATGCCAATGCTCCTGTTCATTTGTTTTGGATGTTTTGGACTCAAACAAATTTCAGAAACGCCAACCCATTTTCATCTAAATTGAAACCATTGAGTCAGCTCTCCAGTAGGGTTTGATGGCTGTTTGGGTGTGTTGTTAGTGCTCTTCACCTGAACATGGTCATCCCAGCTCTTTGGTGTAAAGAAATTTTCATATGTTACCAAGAACACAAGGGAGTAAGAACCACATAGAGATTATGGTGCCTACATAGAGATTATCCAAGACTTCAGGACATCCTGAAGCTTTACATAGGCAATTGAGCACTTCGGAAGCATAGTCACTGTTGTAATGTAGCAGCTAATTTATGCATAGCAAGCTCTGACAAGGCACAAATCACCAGATAATCGGTCTCTGTGATATTGGTTGGGGGATAAATATTTGACAGGAAGTAGGGCCAATTATTCTGCTCTTCCTTGAACATTTTGGTGCAACATTGGACCTGGGTGTGAATTAGAATCCCTACAGTGTGGAAACAGGCCATTTGGCCCAACAGTTCCACACCAACCCTCCGAAGAGTATCCCACCCAGACTCACTCCTCTACACCTATTACTTGACATTTCCCCTGACTAATGCATTTAGTGTACACATCCCTGAGTACTCAGGGGAATTTAGTACGGCCAATTCACCTAACCTGCACATCTTTGTATTATGGGAGGAAACCAGAGCACTGGGAGGAAACCCACGCAGACACGGGGAGAATGTGCAAACTCCAATCAGACAGTTGCCCCAAGGCTGGAATCAAATCTGGGATCCTGGTGCTGTGAGGCAGCGATGCCAGGCACTAAGCTGCCTGTTGCCTGTCGTGGGATGCTCTTCGGAAGGGCAGAGTGGATTTGATGGGCTGAGTGGCCTGCTTCTACACTGTACGAGTCTATTTTACCAAGAGGGCAAATGGGACTTCAATTTCAACATCTCATTCAGAATGCAGTACTTGTTGTAAAAAGTAACAGCCTAGATTACCTACTTAAGTGACTGAAGTCAGATGGAATACACAACTATTTAATTCAGAAGCCACAGTGTTACCACTAAGCCATGGTTAGCATGTTTTCATGATGGTGTATCCTATATTTTCTTTGGGATGAGGAAGATACCGTTCAACAGGAATGATCCTGTAAGTCAAAGCTTTTCAGAAGACAAGTCTTTTATAATAAAAGGATTACAGACATGGAGGCTTTGTTCCTTTTTAACCTGCTTCTCAAATCTTACAATATTCTGCTAAGTTTAATACTTGATAATGCAGCAGTGTCTTCCAAAGTCGATACAAAGTTCAAACTCAGCAGTAGCCCAAGGACATTTTACTGACCAAAAAGGTTTTAAAAGAAGAAAACTGTGCAGCTGGAATGGCAACACCAATAGAAAAAAAAGTTTTCTTTCTGAATATAGCAACGGTAGTTCTTTAAGGGCTGTCTCTGAGTGGTGCAGGGAGGGGAATTTCACTTGGATTGGCCCTTAAGGAGACAGATGAGCAAACAAAGGAAAAGCAAAACTACTTCCGCCCAAAACTGGAGTGGTGAAATAATTTTCAAAAGATCTCACGCACCATGTTTCTTGTTCATCTTTGAAGTCAACAAGCTGGGGTCAATTTGAGTCGAGCTATTGTGACAAATCTAATTGAGCTGGCATGTTCAAGGTTATCGTCTGCCTTAAGTGTTTGCAATTTGGCACTTCAAATGCATCAACTGCCTAAGTGTTTGAGACTTGGTATTAACAGTTTACTGCCTTGAACCAAATAGAAGGCAAGGTGGTGCACAGTTTGTTAAAGATGACACTGATCACCAACAATCTGGGAGAATCAGTGTCAAAGACAGACATAATAAATATGCTGTTAAATGCATGACCTGACTTAGACCAAACATTTGGCAGTGGGCAAGCTAGTTGATAGATAGGCCTGAAGAACCTGTCAGTCGATGTGGAGCATTAACTTAAATGCACAAAAATGTTACTGCTGCCTGTAAGCTACTCATAGCTTTTGAAAAGCAGTTGTCATTTTACTCAACACGGGGCTCACGATAAAATATCTCACGTTACTCAAATCTTCCAGTACTTTGTGCATTTTAGCATAGCTTAAAGTCCTCTAATTATAAAATCACTTAAAGGTTAATCGACAAAAAAAAGCAACAAAATAAAGCTGGCACTTAAAAATAAGTGATGTAGGCAAATGATGACAGCTGAAACTGATTGGAAGAGACAGGATCTGTGGAGTAGAACAAGTGACCAGTGAATGTGCACTGAGAACTTTAAATTATGGTCTGAAGTGTGAAGCCAGGCTTCACCAGCAAAAGATCACCTAGCTGTATTTTAAGGTGTTTCCCATTTCCATGTCATTCCCAGTAAGTATACCAAGAATAACATCCATCACTGCTCCCTAAATCTAATTGCACCATTGCTGACATTTGTTCCCTCAGTGGATATTTGAGAAAAGCCTGGTGTTATACAAACCTCGAATCAGGCAGTCAGCTGTGACAAAATCAATAGATCCACTATTTCGAATGAGATGCAGTGAACTTTATCTGCTGACAAATACCACAGCGAGTTCAGCTTCAGGAAGCATTTATTTGATTAACACCATGCACTAGCTCAAACCTACTGTGCTAAAAAGTCACTGGCTTAAAAACATGATCTGACACAGTAAGGTGACTGCTTCCTGCCAATATTAGACATTCTGTCCACTTGTTTAATTAATCTTGGAAACCTGCTCAATTGCAAACAAAATTTGATTGTCATTTAGTCTCAAGCAGTGACTGCGCAGCAATGATCAACAATAAATGGGATTTCCAAGTAAAGTTTTTACTATTTTTTCCCAAAATGTACTCTGATGCCTTTTTTGCTGCATTTTAATATCATCAGGAAAACTCTTAACTCATAACAAAGGAATTTGGAGTGGAAGTCAACTGTTAACTGTGCTGAAGTGTGAAGTTTCAATTAAACATTTCTTAAATGAGCTTCTTACACTCTAATGCTTAATATCTTAGGTGCAATACTGAAATGAAGATAGAGAATAGGCTTCTGGGATAAAGTGTCAAATATAAAGAGATTTTAACAGGGGGAGTGAGAATTTTCAAGTGTTGTGGGGCGTTACAATTGGCAGGTTTGGAATGACAGATATGTAAGTCAGGGTTTCAGCGGTAGATAGTGAGAAGTAGCTGTTGAAGGGTGTGTGGATGGAAAGAGGCGATCTTTGTCATGAAGAGGATAAAAGGACAAAAGCTTCGCAGAGGGTTGGCTAAAATGTCGAGGTAGTGAACCAGTAGGTGAAGCCTGACTCAGTGGTCGTGGAAGTGGGAATGGTGTCAATGGGTATGAAGTTTGTGATGGGAGTCGAAGACAATGATCTTTTTCTTCCAACTGCTTATCTGCAGAAAATTGCACCTCATCTTAGGTGTTGGAGAAGCAGCTGGACAAATATGAGAGAGAAAGAAAGGCACCATGGATTGGTGAAGGATAAATCATATTGATGAACATAGTTGAATATTTTAACGCAATAACTAATGCTGTAAATAAGGGAATAAAAATGGATGTTCTCTATGTGGACAACTAGAACACATTCAAAAAGATTCCATTGAAGGTAATGCAGCCAAAATGAGCGTACATGAAATTTAAGGTACTTCTTAGCTTGAATAAGGAAGCAGGGAGTAAGAGACTGTGAGGGTGCAGAATGATTATGTATTCAAATTGGAATGGTGCAACTAGTGGCGCCTGCCAAAGATCTGTACTAGCAAAAGAGATTTTCACATATGTTCATAAATGTAGGTGATGAAGGGATAGGAGATCTCTGACAGCATTAAGCTGGACGGCACAGTGAGACTGAACTGGAAAGTCAAAAACAGAATTGTGGTAAGATGGAGTCCATGGTGAAAAATAGGATGGCCATGTACTTTGGACTTAAGAAACTGAGGTCAAAATATTTCCTTAATAAAGACGATGAATGAGCAGGGAGATCTAGAGGTTCAAATACAAAAAGCTTGAAAAATTAGTGGATAAGCACAAAATTAGGTAGCTCCTAGAATGCTGGCCTTTATCTTGAGAGGGCTGGAATACAAAACATCAGCTCTCTGAGTTGCAGGGTGCCAAATGGACTGGCTGCTGTTCAGGGTGGGCTGCTTCCCCTTATAGGAGGGCAGGCCAGGGTCCCTGCTGCTCACCAAATGAAGTTCCAGGTCCTGCTGCCAACTTGAAGTGAGGTCACTGCACCTCCCCACACCTTTTCCTCTGCCCAGGTCTGGAAAATCCTGGTAAAGACACCAGCTCCAGCTCCCGCTCATTCACTGACCCTTGTTAGGAAAGGGGATAAATTCAAAGGACCTTCCATTGGGAGTGAGGGAATGTCGGGAAGAAGGAAGACTCAAATTTTGAAACAGAACAGAATTGATGACCTGACAGATGGAAAGTCTAATGATATCGTAATATTGCACAGGTCCTCAGTTGCAGACTGGAAGTAGGCAGCATGTGAGGAATTGGTAGCTGTTCACTGTGCTGCCATTGGCAGAACAGCAGGTGCACTGGATCTGAACAAAGGATCTCTGTTTCTGAGGTGCTACAGAACACTAGTGCTTCCTTGCACATGCCCAGTCCCCCTGAGCCACAATTTCATATCAAAATCCATTTGCGTTATTCAGAGTGAGTAAGCTTATGCCAGAGTTATATGTATAGTGAAAGAGGGGATTATCAGTTCCTGATGACACTGCCGCCTACACAGCCATCAGGAAATCAATCCAGATATAGAGAGATGGCAAACACAAGTGTAATCATGAGAACGTCTTTTTGTTTAATTGGCTTTGCCACGGCATGCAGTGGAGCAGAAATGACCAAAATTGTGTCGCATGTCATCTGGTCATTAAAGAGCTTTCTACCTGCAGGGGAGCAGGCATATCCAGCAGAAATTGCAAAGTGAGGTGGACGGCAGGTACAAATGACCCCTGCCATTAAGTCTATTTGCTAATGTCTGTCTCACTCAATAAAAGCCACAAGTCAACAAAATTTGTAAAAAAAAAATTGGTGTGTAAATTCATGATGATCCCAACATGAAAATTAGACTCTGCAGCTTCCTCCGAAATGAGCTGCCACACTTCAGTTGTAAAGTCTGCACAATTATTTTCTTTAGCCTTGCCAGTAATTACTTGATGATCTTTTACAGCCAATTGCTGCAGTTTCGATCTTTCTGCTGTGCTCCAATTAACAGCTTGCAGAATCTTTAAGGTTATGAATTTCCTTGCAACAGTCATTAACATCTCTGTGGATGTCAGAGTAACAATTCATCCTTCTAATGATTCGAGGTCATGCCTTTGCATTCTAATGTAGCAGTTGGAAAGATTTTGCTGCTTAGCATACATTCTTCCTTTACTGCATTTAATAACAAAATATATCGACTCCTTTGGCAGGAGATTCCTGGGGTTTCAGGACCTCCAGAACAGAAGCAAAGAGAAGTCCTGAGCTCACACTTGTCAGGAAAAAGGCCCAGGGCAGTGATTTTCCCAGCATGCCATTCAATTAGAAGACAGTTAGGATATTAAGAAGGTACTTCAAAATGGAGGATGAAAGCAATTAAATGATTTAGAGGTTTCAAGCAGACAAACCATTCCAAAAGATTACCTCTACATGGAGCAAGGAAAGCATCCTGTGATTAGCAAATTTCCAACATGCCCTCTAATCTCCTCCAAAGGAGGACCCTCTGGTGGTCAGATTGCATCAGAAAGCCATCCTGCCGTAATCCCACCCATAATTTTCCGGTCCGGCCTCCACTCCTGCCACCCCAGGGCTTGTGTTGTTTTCCCCAACGTTGTTTAGCTTTCACTGCCAATGGCGGAACAATAAGTGTCACGTGCCTGGGTCAAATAAATAATTTTGATGGTTCAATGAGGTGATTTGCATAATACTAATTTCCATGAGTTTGAGTGGCTTAAATATATGCTAACAGTATAATGAAATCTAGCAGAGCGGAAAATAAGATCTGATCAGTTAGATACCTACAGTAGAATTAACAACTCAAGCTACATCATACACCTTTACATCCAAAGATCTGATAATGTTGTAATTATCTATGCTCAGTCACCCAAACTTATACTTACAAATTATGTTATAAAATATATTTTCAAGAATAAGAAGCCTGTGAAAATATACAGATCGAAAACAAACCCCTTTCCACAGACTCACAAGTGAAGTGACACAGAGTTTCCTTGTTCACTGCCTGTAGCCAAAATGTTCATGCATTTTTCACAATTAATGTTTTTGGAAACATACACAAATAATGTTTTAATTAGCCAGCACATCATTTATCTTCCAACGTTTCAACTTCCATCATTTGAAAGAGCATGAGAATACTATCACTCCAAGTTCCCAAACAAGTGACACTCAACTGACTAAGCCATAATTGACACACTATTGACTGTTCCTCCCCGCTCTTAAAATCCCCTATACAGTCAGTTCTTCTATAATGTGGTGGCTGTGTTGTTGCACAACGCCACGTGAGAGAAAAATCATGCTTTACAAACAGCACTTAAAGCGTTCGCAATGCAATCGCAAACACGCGCTTTAAAAACTTACGCTTTAGAAACAGCATCCCCCAATTCGTCAATCGAATTACAGTGAATTTGCGTTGATGGAACGCGCATTATAGTGGAATGATCTATATAACGTAATTGCGAGAGTGTAATTTATGACATGGACCGCAGTATTTAGAAAAGAAGACCACCGACACTTATTGATGTAATGAGAAATTGTCAGTAAATGCTAGCCTTGATGATGAATCCCAAATCAAAAAATGAAAACTCTGTATTAGAACATAAAACATAGTTCACTTCTCTGTAATCACACTATGGGTAAACTTTTCAGTGAAAATGTTTTGTTCGGTGTGATTCAGGAAGCCTGACTCAGATGGCCATGTGATTTTCCACTCTCCGCCTCACTAATTACACAACCAGGCTCTGTGGAACCCTTCCTGCTCTACACTACCAGGACATTCCAGCTTTTAAGGCTCTGGAGCTATGGTTAAAACTTACTTGCTCAGCACTTCAGATGTTGCAAGCCAGGAATGGCGCCTCATACTGGTGCATAACTCTGTCCCAACAAATGATATCCTTTGACATCCTGGTCAATCAAGAATCTACCTGACTCAACACCTTAGAGATATTCAACCATCCTGCCTCCACTGGTCTCTGGGGAAGGGACAAATAACACTCAGAGAGGAATCATTCTCCTTACCTTATAAGAATTCCCTTGTTTTGAAACTCTGTCTCCTAGCTCTAGTCTCTCACTACAGAGAGAACCCTCTTCGATTCCACCTTGTCAACTCCCCTCAGGATCTTGTACACCTTGATAAGATCAGCTTTCATTATTCAAAAGGCAAGTGTATACAGGCCCAACCTTTACTTATAAAGTAGTTGCCCACCCCCTCAGTAAATCTTATTTGAACTGCTTTTGATGCAATTATCCCTTCAAAACTGTGCACTTTTAAGTGCTTCAGATGTAGTTTCAACAAAGCTCTGTACAATTGTAGCAATCCTTGCCGCAAAATTTATAATAGGTTCCCCAATAAGCATCAATATTCAACAATATTGGGCAGCATGGTGGCTCAGTGGTTAGCACTACTGCCTCACACCATTAGGGGCTGGGTTTGTTTCCTGCCATGGGTGACTGTCTGTTGCAGTTTGCATGCTTTCCCTGTGTCTATGTGAGTTTCGTCCAGCTGCTCTGGTTTATCCCTACAGTCTATAAAGATGCGCAGGTTAGGTGGATTGGCCATGCTAAATTGCCCCGTAACGTCCAGGGATGTGCATGCTGGATGAGTATTCCATGGGAAATGTAAGGTTATGGGGGTGGGGTCAAGAGGATGTGTCTGGGTGGGATGCAGTAGGCAGACACAGTGGGCTGAATGACCTCTTACTGCACTGTACCGATTCTATAATACTATTCAATTTACCATCCTAATCACTTGCTCACCTGCATATTATCTTTGTGTTTCATGTAGCAGGGTACCCAGATCCCTGTGTACCTCAGAGTCTGCAATTTCTCTCGATTTAAATGATAAGCTGTTTTTCCATTCTCCTGTCTAAAGTGTCTCCTGTCTCCTGTCCATATTTCCCCACATTATATTCTATCTACAAAATTATTGCCCACTCATTTAACCCATTTATTCCTGGATTCAGTTTGTGTGCAACTTAGGAAGTACTGTGGAAAACCAAGGAGCTTGGAAAATACTGTTTACCCAGCTTTGGGAATGAGATACACAAAGCTGTATGTCTGAGTGTTAGTTCAGTGAATAATAATAAATATTGATTAAACGTTAAATGCAGAATCACAGTGAAGTTGGAGGAATCATAGATTCTGGTTGAGATGAATCAGAAAAATGCACCTTGCAGCTGGGTTCAAATCTGACCCAGTATAGGAAAGCAAAGTACTGGTGGTCATAACGTGAGCAAATCTGAGCCTGGCTCAATGGGCCATAACACAAAACATCCCAGGTATTATTCAACCATCAGACTGTTATAAAGTAGAGGGAGCGCTACTCTTTATTTAACCCATACATATCTCCTAGTCACCCGGAGATACAGTCAAGACTCAGGATGCAATTGGCGTCCAGGTTGCAAGTCCTATTGCAGCCTAGGTCATGACTCTATCTCCAGGAACACCCAGCAGCATAGAACACAATGCGATACAAACCAACTAGACTATCTTGTGTTGTGTTACATTGTTATCATCACTGCTAGTGTTAATTCATTCTTAATCTTCATAAGCTTTTGCCCATCTTCAAGAAATAATTCCCTCTCTTCCTCTTCAATGATGTGCAAGCATCTAGTCAACTTCTGTCAGGAAGAGAAAAGTGCTCCACCTCTACTTTGGAGCAGGAAGGCACTGAAGCCTCAGAGGATGTTCTAGCAAGGCTTTCATCTGCTCTCTCTACCAGCTCAGCGGCTTCTTCCTTGACAGATTGTCTCTGAAGATTAGAATCTGAAGTATGCTCTGGTGAGCACATCACTGACACACTGCTGTACTTAAACCATGCCAGGAAGGGAAGAAGTCTATCCCATTTTTTTTAGCATAAGAATCAGTACTTCAGAAACATAAATGATTAATACTGATTAACTGGGTATTGGTGATTGAAGCTGAAGAGTATAGAGAATTTTGTTTTGACATTCGATAAATAAGAAGTGGGTAACAGGGACTCACTAGTCCAAACTCCAGGGGAGCCAATGGAACATTCTCAGATCACCACTCACTTTTATCAAGTCTACTTGATAAAACATATGACAAATCATAATTTATTATTAGATCTGGATTCTGGTACTACTGAGATTCAGCAGCATTTGTGGCCAGAGAACAGAATAAACATTTTGGGTCCAATGACCCTTCTCTCCACAAATGCTGCCACACCTGCTGAGTTTTCCCAGCAATTTCTGTTTTTCTTCCTGATTTCCAGCATCCATAGCTCATTGTTTTTTTTTCCTAATCAGTTAATATTGTTTACTTTATTAAAGTACTCACTTTATCGATTCCTTAACGTGAGTTTGAGAGCATAATTTCCTAAAGTTTAATTGTTGCTGTTTCTAAAATAAATCTGGTTCTTTGAAAAAAGAAGTTTGCTAAAACTGTTCATGGATTTCCTACTTACGATCCCAGTAGATATTATTACTGAACAAGTCAGATTCCAGACTGAATTCTGATTAGATATATTATATTTTTTGGGGGATTTTTTTTTGGCTTTAACAAGATGGTCTTTCACTGAAACCCAAGCATACGATGCTGCAAATTTGGTTTTAACAATAAATTAGACACTCAGTGCACATAGGAAGTAAAAATTGAACTGGAATAACGATGCTATTTACATATAGCACAAATCTAAAGATTTTAAAACATGTGGTAAAATACAATCCCATTAATTCCAACGGCACTCCTTTACAACGCTCATGTCAGAGAGAATTCCCATCTCTAGCACATCTATAGAACAAAACACTAATACTTCAAACGCTTAAAATAGTTTCAGCATTAACAAAATAATTTTGAAAAAGAAGTTGATCTCAAAAGTGATTGGAGTAAGCCACAGCAGTTAATTATATTCTTCTATGTATAACTTTTATAAGAAAGCGGACTTCTGAAGAAGGGTCACTTAACTCAATATTTACTCTGCTTTCTCTCTACAGAGGCAAAAGTGAGGACTGCAGATCCTGGAAACGAAAATTTAGATCAGAGTGGTGCTAGAAAGGCACAGCAGGTCAGGCAGCATCCGAGGAGCAGGAAAATTGACATTTCGGGCAAAAGCCCTTCATCAGGAACAGACGCAGGTAGCCTTCACGGTGGAGAGATAAATGGGGGGGAGGTAGCAAAGAGTACAATAGGTGAATGGGGGTGGTGATGGAGGTGATAGGTCAGAGAGGAGGGTGGAGGAAGGTAGCAAAGAGTACAATGGGTGAATGGGGGTGGGGATGGAGGTGATAAGTCAGAGGGGAGAGTGGAGCAGATAGGTGGGAAGGGAGATTATCAGGTAGGACAGGTCATGAGGACAGTGCTGAGCTGGAAGGTTGGAACTGAGGTAAGGTGGGGCGGGGGGGGGGGGGTGTGGGTGGGGGGTCGGGGGGAGGAATGAGGAAACTGGTGAAGTCCGTACTGATGCCCTGAGATTGAAGTGTTCCGAGGCGGAAGCTGAGGCGTTCCCTGTACAGATACTGGCAGACTTGCTGAGTGTCTCCAGCAATTTCTATTTCTGTGAGCAAGCTACACTAAACCAGGTAATGAGAAAGCGATAAGGTTATTAATGACCAAATAATGAAAGGACCCTTGGGGAGCAGTGATCATAATATGATTTGATTTTACATGCAGTTTAATATATTTTTTAATCAGAATTGACATTTCAGTCCAGTGACTATTCTTTGAGAACTCTTTTCTCAAGAAGTGTCACTGAACCAAAACTTTAACTCTGTTTTCTCTCCACAGTTGCTGCCAGTCCTCCTGTGTTTTTGGAAAATGTTTGCCTTTGTATGTGACATATTTTGCGCTGATGTTCACTATGGAAGGTACAAATAACATCACAGAAATAGATGTAAATCAGGAAATGGAAGAGAGGGAGGAACTCTAGAAAATTACAACTGATTGTGAAGTGGCATTGAGCAAATTACAGGCTCTTTGGGCCAACATTTCCTGGGTCCTGATAGACTTCACCCTGGTTCTTAAACAAAGGGGCTAATGAGATAGTGGATACATGGGCTTTAATCTTCCAAAATTCATAAAGGAATGGTGACAGAAAGCAGGAACCTACTGACTAGTTAGCTTATCAGCTAAAATAGGAAGGATGTTAGAAACAATTACTAACAACGATATAGCAAGGGATTTAGAAAAATAAAACAAGTTAATCAGGCAGAGACAACATGGTTTTGTGAAAGGGAAATCATGTTTCATCAACAAATGGGGTTCTTCGAGAAAATAATACGTAAGTGCAGCATTTAATTAGTAAATAAAAGCCAAAAGAAACGCAGCTGCTGCAAATCAGAAACTAAAACAGAAATTGTTGGAAAACCTCAGCAGGTCTGGCAGCAGCTGTGCAGAGAAATCAGAGTTAATGTTTCAGGCTCAGTGACCCTTCCTCAGAACTGATGGTAGGTAGGAAATATTGGTTTATAAGCAGAAGACAGTGTGCAGGGAGTGGGGGAGGTTAAGGAATAAACAATAAGTTAGGGTAGAGTCCAAAGACAGTTGGACAAAGGAGTGGGTAATGGTCTGGCTAGGAGGGTGAATAGCTATTACTGAGGACTGTGGAAGGGTCACCGGATCCAAAATGTTAACTCTGATTTTTAATCACAGGTGCTGCCAGACCTGCTGAGCATTTCCAACTATTTCAGTTTTTGTTTCTGATTTACAGTATCTGCAGTCCTTTCAGTTTTTATGTGATAACAAGACCTGGTGTGTGGGGGAAGGGGCTAGGACATGGGAGAGTCCAAGCCCTAAAGTTATTGAATTTGATATTCTTTGATTGGGAACAGAGACTGTGGTGAGCAACGGTAATCAACAGTGACTCTTAGTAGCGCGGTGCATAGTGAGATGACCAAAGATAGAAGAAAATTTCAGTCAACACAATAGACCAAGAACTATATGGTCCATCATCAGAGGCACTGCAGACTGATATTATTACATTGTGAACTGAATGAATCTATTGCTTTTGAGCATCATTCTTTGTAGCTGTTAGCATAAATTCAATAAACTTTGTCAAACTCGTAGAAACAATTTGTAACTAGAATGAGTCTTCTAAGTGAACAGGACTAATACTCCTTTTGAATTGCCTTTGTCAGTCCTATTTCTGTATTCAGTTTTGTACAGTTGTAATTGAATTAGATCTTACAATCAAAACTAAAGCAAAAACCCCAATCTTACACAGGGACTTGTGTTGAAATTATTTGATTGTCACATTTGCTGTACTCACAATACACAGTTGTCATACAGTAACACTATATGGCTGATACAAATTTTGAGTCTCCTCATGCCTAGAATGATAAAGTTTTAACATCGTGTCATGAGATCAGTAAATTGCATAGAGAACTGAACCACTTACAAAGCATAGAGCCAGCACTAATGAGATATACAAGAACAATAGGCTGTGTTTCAGTTTGAATATGGCTCTAATATGGTATTCATCTTGCAATCTCCCTGAGTATTTAAAATGATTGAAAGAAAATAAATATGATGAGGATCACTTTATAATTACTAGTCTCTATTGAGAATAATCTCAGTTCATGTTAGTTCTGCATCATTTTCACCCACCAATGACTGTTGTTTTTTCAAAAACGTTGACTTTTCTTCTAGAAACTTCACATCCATTTGTATGCATTTATTCAAGAAAGATTAACTGGAAGCTGACTTCTGTGCTTGCAATACCACTAAACACTGACAAGTAAAACATTTGAATAATGATTACTGCATGTGAAGCTGTCTCTTCTACAAATAAAGATACAACATAAGCTTTCAATAATCGATCTTAGCAGAAAAATCAACCTAATCTGAAAGTAAGCCAAGCCATTAAATAATTGACTTTCTTAAACAACTGTTAGAAAAGCGTAGTTATAGCCAAGACTGGAATTACCACAAATTTATGAAGAATCTGGTAATAGTGGATGTGACACTACCAAGCAATAACTTAAGTATCAAAGTGATAACACTTTAAAGAAATATTTTTGAAGAACTCAAAATTATGTTGAATTTTTTGAATATTGATTTTATTCAGCGATCAAACCCTTTGCAGCTTCATTTGCTGAGAACATTCTAAACAAGTTTATATGAAAAAAGACAATAAATAAATTTGTTTCGATTTTTGGTGAGGGAAATAATGAGCAGACAGCATGGGTATTGACAAACAGGCCACTTTCCATGACAATACATTTCAGAGTTTGGTTTTATTTATTACAAACAAAAGAGCCATTTCTGCAGTTCATTTCCATTCTTTCGCATGTGCTGCTATGCATAAACCAGCCGAGAGAGCAATAAGTTTCATATTTGCTGCCTTGCATTAGGTTACACTCCATGGGTTTGCTGTTGACCTGGGTGCGATCTTTACTTTTAATCTCTTTGGTTTGTTGAGGAAGATCTCTTGCTTGAAATGGTGAAGAGCATTAAATGTACTGTGGCTTAGCAGGCAATCAGTTAGCAAGACACTCACCGCTGGAGTGTTTGCCAATACACAGTGGAATTCTGCTGCAGACAGAAAGACCAATTTGCTCGTCTTAGTTCTTTCTGTCTGTGCAGTAGCATTTGGAAATATGCTGAGGGAAAAAAATATTGACTTAAGGGAGCTGGATGGTATTTCAAATTGAATATGTTGGCCCAAGCCATACTTCTATTTTGTTATACAGAAGTTAGCTTGTTTTTGCATATTCTTCTTCTTCTGATAAAATACACCTATAATCAAAAGACCCAACACAGCAATAATCCTGAGACATTTTGACAGTGGAACCTCTGGCTGTCAGAATTATTGGATTGCCTAGTATTTTGAGAATGTTGCTTCCTGGTGCTCATTAGAGTGAGTGACAGATGCTGTGCTGTGTAATGGAAAATAACATCAACTCCAGTTTAGTTGCACCTCTCTTGCTGAAGTATAGACATGTTGTTTTACCAGAAGCGTTGGATTGCTCTTTTTGAGCAACACAGCCTTTCCATCTCTAAAATCTGGGTCATCAATACCTCCGTTAGCAGCGCAAAGTATAAAAGTTGCCTTGGCATGATTTTCCATTCCTTGAATAGACCTTTGGTGTGCACATGAGTGTGAGAGAGTGGCTTGACATGTGAAAGAGAGAGATAGAGAGAGAGAGAGTGGGTGAGTGAGTGTGAGAATAAGAGAACATGTGTGTGTACATGTATGCATGCGAGTAAGAGACTGGTGTGACATGCAAGAGTGAGAGAGTAACAGTGAGAGAGAGTAAGTGTAAGCACGTGAGAGTATGTGTAAGTGTGTGGGGGGGAGGTGTTTGCATGTCAGTGCGTGTGTGCGTGCATGACAGAAAATTACTGTGTGAGAGTATGTGTGAGTGTAAGAAACAGTGTGAGAGCTTGTGAGAGAGAGATTGTGAAAGAGAGTGTGTGAGTCTGTGAGTGACAGTGGGAAACTGTGTGTGAGAGACACTGAGAATGAGTGAAAGTGTGTGAGAGACAGCATGTGAGAGAGTGTGTGCGACTGTGTGAGAGACTGTGAGAGTGAGAGTGTGTGAGAAACAGTGTGAGTGTGTGTGAGTCTGTGAGAGACAGTGTGAGACTGTGTGTGAGTGTGTGTGACAGGGTGAGACAATGTGTGTGAGTGGGTAAGAGTGTGTCTGAGTGAGAGAGACAGTGTGAGAGATTTGTGAAAGAGTGTGTGAAAGAGAGTGAGAGACAGTGTGAGAGAGTGTGTGTGAGTGTCTGTGAGAGACAGTGTGAGGGAAGGTGTGTGTGAAAGACACTGTGAGAGAATGTGTGTGAGTGTGTGCGTGAGAGACAGCATGTGAGAGAGTGTGTTTGTGTGTGAGTGTGAGAGAGTGAGTGATAATGTGAGTGTGAGAGTCTGTGAGAGACAGTGTGAGATTGTGTGTGTGTATGTCTGAGAGAGAGAGACTGTGTGTGAGAGACAGTGTGAGACAGTGTGTGAGAGTGTAAGCATGTGTGTGAGAGACAGTGGGAGAGGGTGTGTGAGAGAGTGTATGAGGGTCTGTGAGAGACAATGTGAGGGAAAGTATGCGAGACTCTCTGTGTGTGTGTGTGTGTGTGTGTGAAAAAGACAGTGAGTAAGAGTGTCTGAGAGACAGCATGTGAGAGTGTGTGTGTGTGTATGAGACAGTGAGAGAGTGAGTGAGAGTATGTGAGAGACAATGTGAGAGAGTGTGTGTGAGAGAGACAGAGTATGAGAGAGAGAGTGTGTGAGAGAGTGTGTGAGAGAGAGTGTGTGAGAGAGAGTGTGTGAGAGAGAGTGTGTGAGACAGTGTGAGAGTGTGAGAGAGTGTGTGAGACAGTGTGAGAGTGTGTGTTAGGGTATATGAGAGACAGTGTGTAGGTCTGATGTGAGAGACAATATGAGAAACAGTGAGAATGTTTGCGTGTGTGTGAGTGAGTGAGAGGGAGACAGGGATTGTGAGAGAGTGTGTGAGTGTGTGTGTGTGTGTGAGAGAGAGTGAGAGAATGTGTGAGAGACAGTGTGTGTGTATATGAGAGACAGTGGGAGAGACAGTGTGTGAGTGTGTGTGTGTGTGAGAATGTATGAGAGAGAGAGAGAGACACAGTGTGTGTGCAAGTGTGAATACATGCGAGTGAGAGACACTGTGTGAGTGTGTGTGAGAGATAGTGTGACAGATAGTCTGTGTGAGAGACAGTGTGAGAGAGTGTGTGACAGTGTGAGAGACAGTGTATGAAAGAGAGTGTGTGAGAGACAGTGTGAGAGTATGTGAGACTGTGTGAGAATGTGTGTGAGATGGTGTGTGTGAGACAATATGAGTGTGTGTGAGACAATATGAGTGTGTGTGAGACAATATGTGTGTGTGTGAAACAGTGTGCATGTGTGAGACAGTGTGTGAGAGACAATGTGAGAGAGTGTGTGAAGGTATGTGAGAGACAGTGTGTGAGAGTCTGTGTGTGAGAGAGTGTGGGAGACAATGAGAGTGTTTGTGTGTATGAGTCAGTGAGGGAGAGTGAAACAGTGTAAGAGTGTGTGACAGTGTGAGAGAGAGAGAGTGTGTGAGAGAATGAGTGTGAGACAGTGCGTGAGATAGTGTGTGTGAGACAGTATGTGAATGTGTGAGTATGTGAGAGACAGTGTGAGAGACAATGAGAGTGTTTGTGTGTATGAGTGAGTGAGGGAGAGCGAGACAATGTAAGAGAGTGTGTGACAGTGTGAGAGAAAGTGTGAGAGACAGTATGTGAGTGTGTGAGACAGTGTGTGAGCATGTGAGAGAGTGTGTGAGAGACAGTGAAATAGTGTGTGAGGGTATGTGAGAGACAGTGTGTGAGAGTCTCTGTATGAGAGACAGTGAAATAGTGTGTGAGAGTGTGTGAGAGAGAGTGTGAGAGAATGAGTGTGAGACACAGTGTGTATGTGTGAGAGACAGTGTGACAGTGTGTGAGAGACAGTGTGTGTGTGAGACTGTGTGTGTGTGAGAGAGTGCGTGAGAGATTGTATATGTGTGTGTGAATGTGTGAGATTGAGAGAGAGAGAGTGCGTGTGTGAGAGAGAGACAATGTGTGAGAGACAGTATGAGAGAGTGTGAGAGTGTGTGTGAGAGACAGTGTATGAGAGACACAGTGTGTGAGGAACTGTGTGACAGTATGAGTGTGTGTGTGTGTGTGTGTGTGTGTGTGTGTGTGTGTGTGTGTGTGTGTGTGTGTGTGTGTGCATGTGAGTGTGTGAGAGACAGTGTACATCTCCTACTGGAATCAATAGAAAATCCACAGATATACTGCCTGGCCTGCTGAACATTTCCAGTATTTCCTGTTCTATTTCAGATTTCTCACATCTCGGTAGTATCTCACTTTGATACTTTTGTAGGTATCAATCCTGGAAAAGGTGGAGTTTGAGTGTTTGTAAAGAAACTTTCTTTGCCAGCTTGAGGACAGCTTCTCTTGCAGAGCTGCTGGAATGAAATCTTTCAAAAACAAGGAAGGAAGCAGCATAGGAAGCGTAGGTGCAATCAAATCTCCAAACACTGCAAGCAATCAAAAGTTCTTGCCTTTAAGTTATTTCTTAGCTCCATCCAAATGGATTCCACTACCCCATTTTATAAGATCTATCCCTGCTACGGTGATTATCCCTTCCTTTATGATGGTCTGTTTGAATGCCAAATTGGGAAAATGCAGGTCCTGGTAAAACCTGCGATGTCTACTCTTTGAAAACAAAAGCAGCTCTAAGTAAGATAGACCCGACAGTAGTGTTACTTAAACTACAAAGGAAAGCACTCCACTTGCGAGCAAACAAAATCTATTGAATTTCTTCTTCGGTCAAAGTTAAAAATCACACAACACCAGGTTGTAGTGCAACAGGTTTAATTGGAAGCACACTAGCCTTTGGAGCGACGCTCCTTCATCAGATGATAGTCAGTCTATCACCCGATGAAGGAGCGGCGCTCCGAAAGTTACTGCTTCCAATTAAACCTGTTGGACTATAACCTGGTGTTGTGTGATTTTTAACTTTGTACACCCCAGTCCAACACCGACATCTTCAAATCATTCTTCTGGCAAGTGTGTGTGAACTGCTTTTTGGGGCTGTTTGATGTACTTGCTGGATATCCTCACAGAGATGATAGGGAAGTGGGACCACAGTGACCAGCTGTGGGCCATCCACAGGAGTAGGACTGGAGTCTACTGTAATCTGTATCTTTAATGGCTCTACATATACACCACAGATTACAGATTGACCCTGGGTTCAATGAGCCTGTCGGATGGTATGCCAAGAGCAACACCAAGCACAGCAAAAAATAAGGGGTGAACCTGGTAAATCTACCACGTGGGACTACTTGCATTGCCAAACAGCAAACAGCAACAGCTAAGACTGGGCAATCTCATAACCAATGGATCATATCTAAGTTCTGCAGTCCTGTCACATCCACTCATGAATGATGGTCAACAACTCAACAATTAACAGAAAGGGGAGGTTGCATAAAAATCCTCATCCTCAAATGTTGGGGCCCCAGCGCAGCAGTGCAAAATGAGATTGAAGTCCTCCTAACCATCTTCAGCCAGTAGTGCCAAGCTGATAATCTATCTTGTCCTCTTCAGAGGTCCCTAGCATCATAGAAGCTAGTCTTCAAACAATTCGAATCACTGCACATGACATCAAGAAATAGTTGCAAGCATTTCCACTGCAGAGGTTACTGGCCTTGGTAATGTTCTCAAAATGGTATTGTGCTCCAGAAATAGCCCTGCAACTAGCTAAGCTGTTCCAGTACAGTCACAACACTGGCATCTACCCAAACATGTGGGAAATTGCCCTAATACATCCTGTACACTAAACGCAGAACAAATCCAATCTGGCAAATTAGCATCCTATCAGTCTACTCTCAATGTCAGTGCTATCAAGCAGCACTTGCTCAGGAATGAGTTGCTCATTGATGCTTAGTTTGAGTTCTGTCACTTAGCTCCTGACGTCCTTGCAGCCAATGCAGCCAAATATGGACAAAGGAGCTGAACTTCAGAGAGGACATGTCCTTGACATCAAGGTCACATTTGATCAAGTATGGAATCAAGAATTTGCAAAACTGCAATCAATAGAAATCAGGGGGAAACTCCTGTTGGTTAGAGTCATATCACGCACAAAGATGGATGCAATTGTTGGAAGCTATTCCCCTCAGCCCTAGGGCACCTCTGCAAGAACTTTTCTGGTTAGCCCCAGCACCAACCATCTTCAGCTGCTTCATCAATTACCATCCCTCCATCATAAGTCAGAGGTCAGGTCCTTTGCTGATGACTGCACAATATTCAACACCATTTAGTATAACACCATAACTCCTTAGTATCCTCAGATGGTGAAGTAGTCTGTGTCCATATGCAGAAAAGTCTGGACAATGACCACCTCAAATAAGAAGGAACCTAACCATCATCCTTTGACACTGAACCTCATTACCATTGTTGACTATACCAGCCGTATAAATACCAGGGCTATGAGAGCAGGTCAGGGGCTGTTATGAGGCAGTCCACCTCCCCAAACATTGCCCATCTGTTACAAAGCAAAGTCAGGATTATGATAGATAAGTGCAACCCCAACAACATTCAAGAGGCTTGTTACCAGCCAGAACAAAGCAACCAGTGTGTCTGGCACCCTGTTCACCATCTTCATCCTTCATTTTCTCCACCAAAGGTACACAGTGGTAGCAGTGTACATAACAACAAGATGCACTGTGATAACTCACCAAGACTCCTCCGCTAGCAAATCCATGATGTGTACCAGCTAGAAGAACAAGGAGGGTAGATAAATACGGCCACCACCAACTGCAAGTTTCCCCAAGTACCACATACCATTCTGCTGTGGAACAGTGTCACTGTTCCTTCACAATGGCTGGGTCAAAATCCTGAAAATCTCTTGCTGTCATTAAGTATCTGTACACCCAAAGGCTGCACCGGTTCCAAAACGGAGCTCACCATCACCTTTTCCAGGCAATTATGGATGGGAAACAAAAGCGGATTAGCCAGTGATGTCGATATCCTGTGAATGAATGAAGAATAACAAAGGTTGCGACTGTTCTGAGGAGAGCAGTGGCAATGCCTCTGGTTCTGTGGGATATCAGAGATATCGAGTTGGGACTGCAGGAAGTGTCAGCCATGCCGCGCCCTCAGTCAAGTTAGAGACAATTCCGACATAACAATAGCAGAAAGTCCAGCAACTGGACCCATCATCCCAATGTGCATTTACGATCCCATTAATGCGCTGATCTGAGACCACTGCAGCAGAACCCTTCTATCACTTCAACTTCCAGAGAGTGGGAAAGAAACATCCCATTTGACTGCAGGCTACTGGCGCCCAGTGGTTTACCATGTGTTGATACCAAATCTATACTAACCTCCAATTTACTTTCAGATCCAGTGCCCGTCAGATCGACTGCTGGGACCGATGCATCAGGATTATGCTGCTTCTCTTCCACTTCCCCCTCAGGTAGCTGTGGCTCAGCAGGTGACCATTTCTGGATATCTGAAGGCAGGAATTCAGATGGGTAATGTTGGACTGAGGGAATGTGGATGGGGTGGAGAGAAAAAAGGTCCCTGGGCACGCACCCAGCGGCAGCTTGCTCATCTAACAGGATGAGCAATGTTATAAGGCGGGAGGAGGCAGTCATCCATAATAGTCCAGCAACATCAGAGCCAGGCCCTGTCACAGCCAGTATCAGGAGGCTGAGAGCCATCTCCCCTGTAGGAATCAGGAAATGTAAGCAGCATGGTCACCTGCAAACTCTGCGCTGTTCCTTCCCATTGTGTTTCTCCTTGTTCTGTGAGGGTGATGGTCTGCCTGACATAGCTGAATAGCTGGAAGTATGTGTAAGCATCAAGATGCTTGTGTGAGACATTGGTGTGTATGTGAGGGTAGGCTGGAGTACCTCCATGTTAGGCATGTGGTCTGGGTGTACCGTTAGGTAAATGATGGGTGGAGAGCAGTGTGGGAGGTTGGTGCTCTCTTAGAGAGGGGATGTCTTGGGAAGATGTACTCCCAGATGTTGATCCTTCCTACAAGGTCATCAACCACTTGTGGTGCTGCTATCAGGGGTCCAAACTTCAGTAGCTGAGTCTCTTGGCCATGTGCCCTCACTCTCTTAACATGATGGTCCTCGAGGATCGCCTGGATCTCTGTAGGAATCTGCAATCTCTCTTTTCACTCACCTGCAGCACTAATGGCTCTGGCACCTCCTCTATCAACCTGGTCGTTCTGAATGAGTCGGCGCTCATTTTGCAGCATTTTCCATACTGGCAAGCTGTGGCTCCAACTTGCTTTACAAAACCACAAAGCTAAAGCCAGGCTGCCTGTCCCCCATGATTAGAGTCAAGATTAGAACGGTGCTGGAAAAGCACAGCAGGTTAAGCAGCATTCGAGGAGCAGAAAAATCGATGTTTCGGGCAAAAGCCCTTCATCAGGAACAAGGTCATTCAGAGGCTGCCTGACCTGCTGTGCTTTTCCAGCACCACTCTAATCTTGACTCTAATCTCCAGCACCTGCAGCACCCACTTCCGCCCAGTCCCACAGGATTGCTGAGTAACACATTAGCATTACCACCTGCATGCACTGAGCTCAGAGCTGCTGTCAATCAGAAGTGACCAGCCTATGGGCCATAGATTGCCATACTGAAATCACAAAGTGAAAGAGTACAGGTGCATTGTACATCACAACAGCTGTACAGCCACCACCCCCGCCACAACCTCTTCCCCCTCCCACCCACCCCCATCCCCAAAATAAACTAGGGCAAAGTCATTTTTAACTCAGGATTTCTCTCTTGATATCAGACCCGACATTTTGTTGCTTATGCAATTATTCACTGTTTCAATTAAAGGTATCTGCAAAGGACATTATTCACCAAGGTCTCAGATTATAAATGGTGTGGAGGATCCTGTTCTCTCTCTCCTGTTCTGCTAACTTCAAAAAAATGGAAGGGAAAAGAACAGTTACCACCATGGAGTTGCCGTCATGAAGTGAGTATCACAATCAATACAGCTATTTTCAATTAGTTGTCATGGATTCTTTGACTGAGGCTGCTTTAAGGCATTATGCTTTGGACAAAAAGGAACATTTTCTCACACACTTTCTATTCTAAAACTATTTTTGATCAAAATACATCATTGTGAACCAGCCAGTACAAGAATTTACTTTGTTATAATCCATGGTGATGTCTGATAGAAACTAACATTTTTAGGCACATTATTTTTCTTGGCCACTCATGCTCTGACACCTGTAATATATTTCTCTATTACATGTTTCCAAAATACCTCTGTCCAAATTACGCATTTAATTTAAAAAGTCCTCTGCATCATGACGTACCTGTATTAAATGTTAGCATAACTGAGGCACTCAGGGAAGGTAAATGCAATTACATCAGAAGACATTGGGGAAAATGTCGCATGAACAGAAGTCACTTGATCAAATAATTGATGGTGAACCTGGAAATGGATTTGTATTTTAAAAATGAAACAAAATGGAGAAAGATTATATGAGTGTGGCTAAGATATCTCCTTAAAAGGGTCATTGGTGCAAAAGGAGGAGGAGAGAGTCACCTACAGAGACTTTGAAAGGGACAAATATTTAACCAGTGGATTAAAGAGAACATTGGTGTGCAAGCTACCTCGTCTTATTGCTAAAGAGCTAAAAATCATTGAAGGAAACCTAAAGAACCTGCATCACCTCCTGTGCTCCAGGCTGGAGTCATTGAATGTACTTCCCGGATTGTTTTTCCCACCCTTCTCTCCATGTCTTGTGCATCTCTGTTTGTGAAAGAGTGAATTTGAGTAAAAGTAGTGTTTAAGAGAAAAGGATTGAAGACACCAATTCTTATATCATTTTGTCCATTAGTTATTGAGAGTCATAGAGTAATACAGCATGGAAACAGACCGTTTGGTCCAATCAGTCCATGCTGACCACAATGCCAAACTAACCCAGTCCCACTGCCTGTGCTTGTCCAACATCTCTCCAAACATTTCTTATTCATAAACTTATTTTTTAAACATTATGGATCATTTGTTCATAATAAGCATGTATTTTCTTGTGAATTACAGAAACCTAGTCAGTGTTTCCCTTTTACTTAAGTTCATCAGTTAGGTAAATTGGGATCTTTGGATCGGTTGAATAAATATTTTCGTATTTGTGACAACTCTGAGAATACTTGGGCTTAATGTTTAGCACAAATTAAATGGAGAAGTCCCGCCTTTTATGCTTTAAATAGATTATTTATGCTTTATGGCTTTACTGAATGAATTCCACTCTCCCAGGCTCTCTGAAATGAATCTCATTCCTTTAATATATTTCCTTAGACAATATCCTACTGTCTATATGGTTAAGAATCTTCATCGCTTCATGGTGTTTCTTGGATAACCACTGTTGGATGTGGATTAAATAAATGCTTCCACCTTTACCAAGTTTTAAATAATGGATCTCTACTTTTTTTGAAGTTTCAATAGTCTCTTAAAATCTACCAAAAGAAAGGAATTGTCTGCTTAGACTTCTAAATTGACCAATCATCACATTGACTTGCGAGTGCCCAATTCTGACTCCTCATTTTAACTTTCTTCTGTGGCCTTTGGTTTCCTTTCCTGTGGCCGTATTTCACGATGTCCACTCTCTATGACAGTGATGCTTAACTGTAACTGTAAGTACTTTGTTTAGTAATAGATTCCCCAGTCTAAAAATTTGCCTTTGTTTTCGACGTTTCTCTTTGTCCATCAAGGATTTCAACTTTACTCAAAAAGGCTCCGAATCCCATTTACTCTCAACTTGGAATTGTTCCAAGGAGTGAGTCCAACTTCATCAAGTTCCATGCTCACGCTCACTGTCATGCATCTCTTGATTGGGTCTGAAATGCTTTTTACAACTGAGTGTTTATTCTGCTACAAATCTTCTCCCAAACTTTGAACACCTACAGGCGAGAACCCAAACTTTGTTCATTCTGCCTTGTAGAATCTTATCGCAAGGTTCACATCTTTGGGATTTTTGAATCTTTAACATCTTCCTTGCTGGGTGTTAAAACCATGCTTGCTGAATCTCTTTGGGGACCAGGACTTTGTACACTGTAGCCATGAGCTGGCCAGGCAGCTTGCCAGCCTCTTTTCTGATGGATCCTCACTGCAGCTCATCATGTAGGATCCGTGTGGTCAATTTGCTGTCACCATTCTCTCTCGAGCTGGGGATCTAAAGGGTCCTAAATAAAAACCGAAAGAACTACGGATGCTGTAAATCAGAAACAAAAACATAAATTGCTGGAAAAGCTGAGCAGGTCTGGCAGCATGAGATAGCCTACTAATCATAGGCTTTTGTTTAAACTGGATACAGATTGCAGCATGATAAGCAACAAGTTACACTGTTATGAAAGACCTTACTGGGGCAATGAGGGAGATTTTGCTTTTAAGGCCTTACTGCTTCAAGATCCTTCCCTGTCCAAGTGAGTATGGTATGATTGGATGGTGCTTTATACTCTCCTCAATATTAACCATTTCAGACCCTTACCCTTTTACACAACAGCCAGCATTATTACAGTGGGCTGAATGGCCTCCATCAGCGCAGTATGTTTCTCTGAATGAAGCACTGGTGTTTGTGCTGACTGGGTAAAGAAGCAACATTTGTGGGACAGAGATGATGCAGAAACAAAGAAGCTGGAGAGTGACAATGTGTATGGTCCCTTAAGTTGGAACGGAATAGAATCAAGCTAGCGATCAGCAGGAGGACCCTGTGGATGAATATGCCTCCAGTTTCACTGCAACTTTTCGTTCTGAAGTGCTCTTGCATAAAATACATGAGCTTGACTTTAATGTGTTAATGCATGAAATTAAATGAGCACAGGCTTGATTTTGATTTCACTCTGTAATGTGCTCAGTTCACTCATAAAATTAATGATCAGGTTGCAGCATTTTCACATATCAGGAGGACCAGCTGTGCCTTTGTTTGGAGCAGAGATGAAACCAGATTTTAAATTATGATTAGTGAAAGTTGAGCTTTTCAGTATCTTTTTGTTAGTTTCTTTATTATTGCCCTTACATCTGGCGATGGCATCCCCAGGTCTCTCTTTCTCTGGCTTTAGAAGGGGGAGAGAGAGAGAGAAGAGGAGACGAAATGGAATGCAAGGCAGGGTCACTTGCATCCCTCGCGCCATATTTCACAAAGGAGATGGAAAGGCAGAAATTGGACCTTGATGCATCCATTTTACAGATGCTAAATATACATATCGGAGAGGACAAATGTATTGCTTAAGACCCACCAAGGAAACTGAGATGCCTTGAGTGTAGCACTCAGCTCAATTTTTCAAGAGACCGAAGCAGCCTGAAGTTGCTTTTAAAAGCAAAAGATTTGATGTGGAGCAATGAATTTATCTTCCTAGTTCCACAGCACTCATTGCTGTTGGCCCAATATGGTCCCTCACTGTATTTTCTGCTCCTGACATAACTTCAAGTGTGTGTCTGACTTCAATCTATGTGGAGGAGTGACAGAACAGGCAATTGACTGATGATTGCCATCGAGGCTCGATGGGGTAATTGTGGACCCACGTAGGCCTCCCAGGAGAGAGGCGCACACTATACTCAGAAACAGTTTCAGACGAGAGAGAAACAGGCTCAGCCAGTCAGTGATTCAGAACAAGGAGGCATTAATATGGCACTAAATGCATTTCAGCCACAAGTACTGAGTGGATTAACATCTTGGTCTCCTCCGGGCTCCGCACCATTACAGCTGCCAGTCTTCAACCAATCAGGTTCACTCCACATGATATCAAGAAACAGTTGAAAATGCTGGACACTGCAAAGGCTGTGGACCCTGACAACATTCCAACAATATTACGGAAGACTTGCACTCTAGATGTAGCCAAATCCCTAATAAAGCTGGAAAATTGCCCAACTATGTCCTGTCCAAAAAGAGCAAAACAAGCTCAATTATCCAATTACCACCCTAGCAGTCTACTGCTGTTATCAGGAAAGTGATAGAAAGGGTTGTCAATGGGTGATAACGAGAAAAGGAATAACCTGCTCACTGACTCCCAGGTTAGATTCCTTCAGGGCCAATTAGCTCCTCATCTCATTACAGCTTTGGTCCAAACATGGACAAAAGAGCTGAACTCCAGAGGTGAGGTGAAAATGTTTGCTTTTGATGTCAAGGCACCCTGTTCAATTGTGTATGGAGCTGAACAAAACTGGAGTCAACAGAAACTGAAAGAACTGCGGATGCTGTAAATCAGAAACAAAAACAGAAGTTACTGGAAGAGCTCAGCAGGTCTGGCAGCATCGATGGAGTGAAATCAGAGTTAACGTTTCAGGTCTGGTGACCCTTCCTCGGAAGAAGACCTCTGAGAAAGGGTCATCAGACCTGAAACATTAACTCTGATTTCTCTCTAAGGATGCTGCCAGACCTGCTGAGCTTTTCCAGGAACTTCTGTTTTTGGAGTCAATAAATATCTGGAGAAACATTCTCTGGAGAATTTTGGAGTCTTTCGCAGTGCAGAGAAAGAGGGCTGTGCCTGTTGGAGGTCAATCATCTCAAGAGAGCATCCACCCAGCCTGACTTGTCGTGACTGAATTCTTCACAATCAACAAAAGAGCCCAGTTGCTTGTCACCACATCCACAAACATTCACTCCATCCGCCACTGATGCACAGTGACAGTAGTCTACATGATATTTGGCAAAGCCTCACCAAACCTCTTCAAAACATACCTTCAAAACCCACAGATTCTACCATTTAGTAGGACAAGGCAAACAGACACATGGGAACATCACCATCAGACCCACTGTCCTGACTTGGAACTATATTGTGATTTCTTCACTGGCACTGGGTCAAAATTGTGGCTCTCCCTTCATAGCAGCACACTGGGCAGCTGATCAGTACCTTCTCCAGGCCAATAGGGATGGGAAGCAAATGCTTGCTTGGTCAACAACACCCACCTTCCATAAGCGACAACAAAAAACAGACGATATGAAGTGAAAAGCAGAAGCATCCTTTTGCATGGTGTATGGTAAAGCTACTCCCTATTGCAATGTTGACAGCAGTCAATCACAATGCACAGACCTGTCAGCAGATTATGACGTGTTGTTTGCTGAACAGCTTCATCATTTTCTCATAGTGTCCTAACAGCAGACCGTGTATGCTTGCAATTTTTATTTTTCAGAAAAATTTCAATTTTTATGTCCAAAACATTGTTGACGACATCAAATCAGTAATGTTCTACTGCAGCAATGAGGGGCACTTGACTGTTAATTCCCTTATCTCCCTGGTCAATTATTGTGCAACATGCATGCAGCATATTAGCACTCAAAATAAAATCTCTTCATGGAGCAATTTTGTCACAACTAGAAACTCAGCAAATGAGCACCATATTTTACTCCTTACAGATTTGGCTCCTATTTCACATTGGCTGCCACATTAATGCGAACAATATTTAGACTAGTACTACGCACTTGCTGATTTTTGTTTCAAAGGTGGCTGAAGTGAACAGCAGAAAGTTCACCCTTTAACCAAAGTAATGCTTATCCTTGATGAATATGGAGTCTGGAATATGAGTTGCCTTTTACCTAGCTCTTTTGAGCCACCGTTGAAGATGGGAATACGGAGGGAATGTGTGTCTGAGAGAGTTCCTCCATTCCTCCTCTGCATCCAATTTCGCACTTCACACTCAATCCTCCTCATACTCAACTCTCTCCTATGCTTCCCTACCTCTAAGTCATCAGAAAACTCATCTAATTTTATAGAGGGCTGTTGATTCATATCTCCAGCTAGGTCTTCCCAGTGAGGCAGATTGGCCTCTTCATCTCATCGGCGATTGCCTTGTTCAAACCTCCGCTGCTTTTGCCTGATTTCTTTATGATCCCTTTGACAAACTTCACTGTCGCCTCAACCTTTGTGTTTGATAGCTACTGCGTGAGATGATGCCTGGTCACAGAGTCGTAAAGGCATAGAGATGTATAGCATGGAAACAGACTCTTCGGTCCAACCCATCCACACTGACCGACAGATATCCCATCACAATCTAGTCCCACCTGCCAGCACCCGGCCCATATCCCTCCAAACCCTTCCTATTCATATACCCATCCAGATGCCTTTTAAATGGTGCAATTGTACCAGCCTCCACCACTTCCTCTGGCAGCTCATTCCATACATGTACCACCCTCTGTGTGAAAACGTTGCCCCTTTGGTCTCTTTTATACCTTCCCCCTGTCACCCTAAACCCATGCCCTCTAGTTCTGCTCTCCCCAACCCCAGGGAAAATACATTGCCTATTTACCTTATCCATGCCCCTCATAATTTTGTAAACTTCTATAACGTCACCTCTCAGCCTCCGATGCTCCAGGGAAAACAGCCCCAGTCAATTTGACCTCTCCCTATAGCTCAAATCCTCCAACCCTGGGAACAGCCTTGTAAATCTTTTCTGAACCCTTTCAAATTTCACAACATTTTTCCGATAGGAAAGAGACCAGAATTGCACGCAATATTCTAACAGTAGCTTAACCAATGTCCTGTACAGCTGCAAATGTTAAATTTCCTCGTCTTTTATGAAACAGCTTCACTTGTGAATTGTGGGCCCTTGTCACTCACCACAATGTCTGGAATGACCAGCCAACATCAAAACTACCAAGGAGATTCAGGCATTCGAAACTCACACTGATGTCAGCTGTTCGAACACTCGGCCAGAAAAGTTGTCAATAGTGACAGTTTCTGCAAAAGAAAAGAGATCTACTCCATTGGCATCACTGTTTTTCCAGGTTATTATGAGTCATAAGTGACTCTTTATCCTGCTTAGCTCTGTATTCATTTTAAGCCCTGCATTGACACATGCGGTCCTTAATGCCATTGTCCAGTAGCACACTAACTTTCTCAGGCTAAAGTCTTTTAGAGCTTGCATGGATGCGTTTCAGCATCTCTTTTTTTCAACTCCTTGCACAATTTTGAGTTTCCCCTTCATTTCTCTGTGGTCTTGATGCTTTCAGGCCATCACTGCATCATTCCATCCTGCAGCATTTGGAAATGTGCATCGTGTTGTGTAGCTGTTTAATTTGATCATGACAATGGTGTCCTACACTCAATGTTTCTGCTGGGTTAATTACTTCCAGAGCACATTACATTGTTGTACCTTGATGAATTTTCAAACACCATCTTCACATCTTCTAAATTCTGTATAGAGAGTGCTGCTCTTGACAGCATGTCAGCTCTTTAAAGTGGTTTGTGGTCGGACTTCATCAACATTTCGCCTCTTCCAAATGGGAATCGATCAAAATTCTCATAAGCCAAGGCAATAGCCAGGCACTCTTTCTCAGCCTGAATGGAAGGCCTGAGTTTGCATTAAATGTAACTGTCAGTTCTTGCTACATCCAGATTTCTCCAAGTCCTACCTAGCTGTCATTACGTTGTTGGGTAGCTTCATCAGCACTGCCATTTGTTTCAATAGTCATTCAATACTAGTGAAAGCTGCTGTGTGTACTGTGCCCCAAACCACTGCCTGTGCTTCATAGTGAGATTGGATAGAAGCTCATATTTGAATGAAAACTTAGATGAGAACCTCGCGAAATAGTTCACAAACCCAACAAATTGTCACCCTGCTTTCACACTTGGGGGTCAGTTAGCCAGCTGGTGGCTACTTATGTCATACAGAGTGATGCCAACAGCATGTGTTACATACATGTCCTCGCTAAGGTTACCATGAAGTCCCTGCCATACCAACCTCACCACAGCATAGACCTCCAGTTTAAGCTTCTTCAATAATGAGGGAGCATCCTATGATCGTCTGGAGCTTGTACTTCCATTTCTCACATTGGTTGGTTCGTGGATCTCGGCTACAGATCTCATCTTGGCAGGGCCAAGCAAAAGTCCTTCATGTTATGAAATGTCAGAATCAGGTGAACTTCATTTACAGTTAAAACAAACTGAGTATGAGGGCAGAATGAAAAAAAGTACTGGAGATGGAATTCCCAAAAGGGAAAGCAAATAAGAAAAGGGAAATGGCTATGAGGATGAAAAGGCAAGAAATGGAAATGAGACTAGAATCAGAAGTGCAAGAGAAAGATAACTCAAGGGAATGTGACTATATACTTAGAATGATGCAGTTGTAACAGGAGATGTTAGATGCTGATGCAGGCTGGTGGTTAATCTCAGATTGGTGAAGATCAATAAGGAAATGTTTAACTTTGCACAGTCCTAGGAAAATTTGCAGAAGAGGGAGGCATTGTTCATGTAATTTGTGAAAATCAAACTTTGATCTGAAAGTCAGGTAAATTAGTGTGTAGCTTAAAGAAACATTAGCATTTGGAATAAATCTGGGATTTGTGACCTCAACATATGGTGTGCTACCACAACGGATTGCACCAGATCACTGCCTTTCACTGTGCTGTCTGAGCTGATACTCTCTGAGAACACTGGAAATGCCAAGTATCATGCACAACCATCTGAATTGCCTGAATATCACCCAAAATATAGTTAGATTCCTGGTGTTTCTAGGCAGCTTCACCTGCCAGTATCCTTCTTCATGCCAAGGGTAGTAATAGACCTTTGCCTTTGCAACTTTTGGCAAAATGTTTACAATGGTTGGTCTGGGGAGTGTGATTTCTTCAAAGCTTAACTGAGATCCTTTAGATCTAACATTCTTCAGATCACTGCCAAAGTGCTGCTTTCAAATATGTGGCCACGTGATCTAGAAATGAGCCCTGGATTATGATCTTTGGTACTCCACAAATTCCAGCCTATGATAGGGAGAGACATTCACGGTTACAAGACTGCCAATTCTGTTATAAATGGCATTGTGGGAACTAAATTGTCATGTATTGTCCCTCTGTTTCAGGAGTGTCTGTGAGCAATGAAATGTCACTGGCAGACCTGAGCTCTGTATTCAGCTGTGAGTGGGAGCTGGCCAAGGAAGCATGATGCATGCATGCAGAGGCCCAGTCTTTTAGTGGGTTACATCTTAAACTAAGGAACAAGAAACCAGTAGGTGCAATCTCTCCCATCATTAAAAGTTGTACTGCAAAGCTGTATGGCTATTCAAAAGTAGCTTGTCACACCTGCTTTCGGGCAAGGAACTCAAGAAGATTTGAGAGCAGAGCAACATTGATTCCGTAGAATAGCGGACTGGCTTTTGGAAATGACCTCACACACATTAGAATTTAGGCTGCTTACGAGTCAAATCTGCTCTCAACTCCTTCAGTTTCTTGTTGGTTTTGTGCGTTCATGCATATTCAGAAGTGTTGTGCATGCTAGAGAAACATTAGTAATCGTGCATAGGAACTTTGGCTCAACTTACAATTTTAGATCACTAACTTAATCTCGTTAATTATAATGGGCGGGATTTAGCAAAGATTGACAAATACGCTCAGATTACAGATTTTGGGTCCCCAAGGGAGAGGGGTGTGTCAGACCATGGTTCCATGAAAGGGAGTCTGGGGAAGAAAAAGTGATGTGTGGTAAGCAGGGAGGGATGTCAGTTTAGATTAGATTACTTACAGTGTGGAAACAGGCCCTTTGGCCCAACAAGTCCACACCAACCCGCCGAAGCGCAACCCACCCATACCCCTACATTTACCCCTTATCTAACACTACGGGCAATTTAGCATGGCCAATTCACCTGACCTGCACATCTTTGGACTGTGGGAGAAAACCGGAGCACCCAGAGGAAACCCACGCAGACACGGGGAGAATGTGCAAACTCCACACAGTCAATCGCCTGAGTCAGGAATTGAACCCGGGTCTCTGGCGCTGTGAGGCAGCAGTGCTAACCACTGTGCCACCGTGCTGCCCACAATAGTTTAATAGTTACTCCAGATTTAGATTTGGTTTTTAATAGTCCAAAGCTTCCTGAGTAACTAACGACTTAACTGCAAAGGAACCCTCTGAAATCTGATCTAAGTAGATCCCTTTGGAGGATTCCAGGTACAGCTGAACTGTCCAATGGAATCTTCAATTTCCCAGGCAATTCCCTCGCGGTCTGCTACATCAGGGATTCAAGGGGTGCCCCTGCTCAGCTCCCACGTAAGCTGCAGAAAGCATTAGCTCAATTTTGCCTTGCCTGGCAATATTTAAAGTTATGGAAATAAAACCACAATACTTGCAAAGCACATTCTTAAGAGACATTGAAATGCCATTTGAGAAAAGGAGATAGCAGTCACTGCATAAATAACAAGACTGGAAACCTTAATGCTGCAAAAGGAATGAGCATTTTACAAACAAGCATTATCAATAGTTCCTGAAATGCCTCTGTCACAATGATAGTATCAAGCCGAAATATATCACAAACCTCTGTTTGTTTCAATGTAATGAAGTATAATTGATGGGAGCCAGATACTTCGCAATTGTAAGTTTTGCACATAGTTATTCATATCCCTTGTGATTTTAAGTCAATTTGAAGATTGCGCAACAGTAAAATTATAAATGGTCCATTAGAAAAAGTGGCCTTGTGGGGCAAGATGGTTTTCCTTGTTCCACATTTTACGCTCCTAACGTTTTGAAAATCCATCAAAATGTCACTGTCAGTTGCTGTTCTAAAGTTCTGTTAGTGCACTGTGGGTTCAGTTTTTTCTGAATCTTTTCAAAGATGGATTCTGAACATAACTCAACTAAAATTTCTTTCACAGAATGAATCCATCTCTGATTGCAAAACTATTTCTCTGCATTTAGGAAATGGTCATTTCCGTGTGTATGCTTAGAAACCTTTTTTTTTACATATTTCCACTGTTGAGCTGGGTTATCAACTTTCATGGCGCCAGTTAATTCTCAACAATCTGAAGGTCTGTCATCTCCGATACTTTGCTCTTTTTTATTATGGAAGGGTCTTGAATTAGATTTGCACAAAGACAAAAGCATATTCAGACAGGATAAAGTCACAGCAAGAGATGTCGGTTAAGATTTTTAATACATCAAAATATCATCTTGGAAGCTCACCATCTCCAAAAATAAAGAATAACTTTGTTTTGCATTCTATTACTAAATTTAAACCTGCAATACTCATTAGAATGGCAAAGAATCAAACTACAAAGAATTGTTCTAACTTCATGTGAACAGCGTAATGTTGCTCATTTTGAAATTTTAACCAGGTTTTCCAAGCCAGCTTTCAAACACAAGACACGTTATTTATTATCTAATTTACTCTTAACTCTACTACCTAACAAATGTTGTGTGTCCAATGTGATTTTGAAGTCATGCATAATTCAATGTGTAATTGACTCCATAAAATGGCACAGTATACCTTATACGAGTGAGCTACCATGAACTACATATTGGAAAATGTGTTCTGCCCTTATAGTTCATGAGCAAGTAAGCATAAAAGGAGATAATTTTGATTTTTGCAAATGGATTACTCATGAAAGCCAATTTTTGTGTCAACTATTAACTCTGTGTTACCTTGTAACTCCCTCAGTACAACCTCACCACTACAGAGACTCTGCATAAGCATTGACAAAATTCCATGCTTCATAATAAACACTGATTAGACACTAGATATAACTCCTTTTTCTTTTGGCCCCTGGCTTCTGCAGTGTTGATTTGGGCAGGACAGAAATTTGATATAGCTTTGTTAACCAGATCATCCTGAAGCTCTGTATGTTTCTTCTTACTCTCTAGAAGAGACTTAAATGGATATTTTTCAGCAAAGCAACTTTGCAATGTGTCATTACCTGGCAGATCTTTCATTATTATAGCCTCAGTCATACTGAAACCTGCTTCTAGAAATTCATCAGGACTCTAGTGCTTTTAGGAAACAATGAAACATATATATTCACATGAACAAGTTGATAAAGGGACCAAAGGCTGCTATAGTTCAATTTTTAAATTCAATATTCAGAGCTTCTGACACTAGTTTCCTCTTAATGCTGTTTGGCCATATAGATTATTAGTGTCAGAGACCAAGGGTCATCCAACACAAAACGTTCACTCTGATTTCTCTTCACAGATGCTGCCAGACCTGCAGAGCTTTACCAGCATTTCTGTTTTTGTTTCTGATTTACAGCATCCATAGTTCTTTCAGTTTTTTACATTCATTTATCAGTTCCCTAAGAGCAAGTTCCCAAAATGTTCCTTTGCCAGGTACCAGAAACGGTTATGCACGTGGGTACAGCTTGTGCTGCATCTGCCACTGTATGTTATTCCAATCAATAACACAGCTGATGCGTATCTGTCAACCTTTGTCAGTATTAGTTTCTACCTGTGCAAAGTGATATTACTCATGATCCGAGGCTTGGAGAACCATCCCATCAAGAATGAGGTGGTGATGGTAGTCATTGGAGAGCAGCAGAGCAAAACAAAGCTATTGAGTTAGGTGCCCATTTAAGTCTCCATACACCAACATGAGTGGTCATGTAACTCTCCAGCCAAGTGCACCGTCTTCTCCTCACATAGGATGAAGAATCTATTTCTGCCACATCAACCCCCCAACTCCCACTAACCTGTGAACAGATGGATATGAAGGCAAAGCACCAAGTTTGAGCCAGATTGAGGTCTTTATCATGATGCCGTGGCAAAAATCAGAATGAGTTCAATGGACTCATTGCATCAGATACTGAAGGCAGTTAATTTGAGAGTTCTAAACCATTTTTATTGGGTTAGGGGTATCTTTGTGCAATGAACTCATTCAGTAAACTGTCCCACATTAAGTTAGTATGAAAATTTGGTGCTATGTTCCTTGTTATATTTCAGAATGTTGACCACCTGCATCTGCACTGATGGTTACCAATGGTCATGCCTTCCTCAGTCCTGGAATCTGTTGGTCTACTCTCTGTTTGAAGGAACAACACTTCTCTCTGATGTTGACTTTTTCAGCTGCTTCCATTTGCATTTGCTCAGTTAGAGAGGTTCTCTCTCTCTCTCTCTCTCCCTATCCCTGGGAAAGCTCATTGCAATCAAGCACTTCAGGGAGCAGCCCTTTGCACATCTCCTCTCTATCGCTGCCATTGCTGCAGCCTGAAAGGTCTACGTGCTGGTGAGGTCCTTCAAACCCATCCTATGGTGTGCTGAATTGACGTGTCATCCTAGCTGGCCTTGCTAATGGCTCAGAGAGCCCAGAGGGGAGATGTTGGTTCACTTCCTCTGGGAAGAGTCTTGGTATACTTGCCTAGATGGAATTCAGACTCCCAACGAGAAGAGATCCTCATCGTTCCAGCACGGATTGAAGTAATTCCATAAGGTTCTGCTGAAGATGAATGTGAAATGTTTCCTGATTTCAAGGGCAGCCGGTCGAATTTCCTATTTGCTGATTATCAGGAGCAACATTCTTTAGAATTTCGGTGCCTAGTGTTTCAGCTATTGTATGAGATGTGAGGGTGCGGTTTGGTTTTAATATTTTTCATTTCAAATCCTATGCAAGGTGCCTCAATGGTATTGAAATGCGGGAATCTCACCGTGGAGTTCCTGTTGAAATTGTATTTTGTTTAAGTTATTCTCAGTTAACTGTTTTGATTTATTAAACTGACGAACTGCTTTCAAACGTTGGCTGCTGCTCTGACATAATTAAGCTGTTTTTGTGCAGGTTGATAAAGCAGCTATATGCATGCGATTGTTCCTTAAAAAAACATTTATAGTACACGGCTTCCCCTTTTGTATTTCATTAGATTGTTGACTTGAGCCTTTTGCATCATTTTACATTTGGAAGAAAGCAGCAACAAATTCACAGCTAAGAGTGACGTGTTCCTATAGATGAAGGAAGTCCTATTTTTGTTGTCAAAACCTTTCACATATTGATTCTTAATATTATTTTAATAACAATATAACCTTATGTAATAGGAAAGAATGGATACAATATTCATAATCAGGGCGGCATGGTGGCTCAGTGGTTAGCAAGAGCTCCCTGGACATGGGTTTGAATCCATCCCCGACTATTTGCCTGCATGAAGTTTGAATATTCTCCCTTTGTCTGTGTGGGTTTCCTCTGGGTGTTTCAGTTCCTCTCAGAGGTCAACAACGTGCAGGTTAGGTGGATTAGCCACGCTACATTGCCCATAGTGTCCGGGGATGTACAGGCTGGGTGGATTTGCCATGGGAAATGCAGGGTTACAGGGGTGGGTTGGGATGTTGTGGTTCTGTTCGCCGAGCTGGGAGTTTTTGTTGCAAACGTTTCGTCCCCTTTCTAGGTGACATCTTCAGTGCTTGGGAGTGGTGTTGACAACACCAATAGTGGTGTTGTCCCAATCGAATTCGTGTTGTTTGTCATTATAGGGCAGGCCAAACAGAGAACAGCCAGGGAATTCCTAGAGGCATGGCACTCATCCACAAATTCTATCAACAGACACATCGAACTAGACCCTATATACCGGCCACTGCAGCGGACAGCAACTGACAACCGGAAGCGGCAGATTCAAACCAGTATAAATGCCGGAGGAATCAGCACAGAAGCGCTTCACAGGAGGCTCCCAAGCACTGAAGATGTCACCTAGAAAGGGGACGAAACGTTTGCAACAAAAACTCCCAGCTCGGCGAACAGAACCACAACAACGAGCACCCGAGCTACAAATCTTCTCACAAACTTTGAATGGGTTGGGATGTTTTTCAGAGGTTCAGTATGGACTTGATGGGCTGAGTTGCCTGCTTCCACACTTTAGGGATTCTATGATCCAAAAAAGTTGCGAGTTCACAGTTTTTATTGTTATCAAGTAAGTTCGACTGTTTTGTTTCCATGCAAGGGAACACAAATATTAAAAACTGGACAAGAGTGTGTGTATTGAAGGCTAAATCCATCCTAAGTAATTGTGGATAAACTGGAAGGTTGCCAAGAAGGATCTTTTCGCAGTCTTTCTGTAGCTAACCAACCCAAACATTGATATTTTAAAATGTTAAATTAGCTCTGTGTTCATACGTGATTGCACCAAATATGATATTGAACAAACTGGATTTGTAATTCAATTTACTACTGTCTAATGGTCTACTGACCAACTTTCACTTTTCTCTTAGCTTCTGCGTATTTTTTGCTTTCACTAAACATCAATCACTCTCAAATTGCCTTGGAGTCGCCAGCACATTTTCTTCCAGACTACTTCATATGGCACATATGACATTTAACATTAGCAATGTAATAGCAAAATGCTTTTTTAGGGAGCTTTATTGCTGTGAGGATATGGATCCATTCACACCAGTTGATCTTCTAGGAATATTGCTACACAGTGGTTTTTCCTAAGGCATAGAGTCAGAGAACCATTGAGTCACATAAGGAGGCCATTTGTTTCATTGTGTCTACACTGGCTCTCTGTAGAGCAATCCAGTCAGCTCCAATCACCCACTCTATCCCGATAGCCCTGCAGGTACTTCAGGAACTCATCCAATTTTCTTGTGAAATAATTAATCATCTCTGTTTCCACCACCCTTGGAGGCAATGAGTTAGCTCATTTTTACTTGACACATAAAAAAGTTGTTTTTCTTGGCATCTGTACCACTTGCTCCAAGATCTGGGTACCCTGATCCTTCTACTACTAGCCTTTCTTTTGCTAAACCTGTAATAATCTTGTAAACTATTAAAACTCCGTTCAATGTCTTTTGGTTTAAGCAGAACAACACAGCTTCAAAACAAAAACACAATCTCTGCAGCTATATTTCCTTATTCTTTGCAACAATTCTGGCAAATCTGCTCTTCATCCTCTCAAGGACATGAAACTCCATCCTTAAGTATGGCAATCAGAACTGAATGCAATATTCTATCTGTAGCTGAACCAGATATTTATAAAGGTTCAGCATCAATTCCATGCTTTTGTACTCTCTATGACTCTGTTCAATACCTTTATTTATGAAGATCAAAGTCCCACTTTTTAAAGCAAACTCCTGAATGGGATTATGGTCGGCATGGAATGGTTGGACCAAATGGTCTGTTTCCATGCCGTATGACTATAATTCTATATTCTCAAAATGGAAGACCTTACCTTTCTTTGCATTAAGTTCCATTTGCCATTTCTTTGCCCATTGTTCAAGCCTACCTATATCCTAATACAGTCAATTTGTATCATCCTCACTGTCAGTCGACATAATTTGGTACCATTTTGAACTTTTGAACACATTTTGAACTTTTACATTGCATTCCAATATTACGAAAAAAAAGACTTATAATCCTAGGAGTGAACTTTGAGGAATGGAACTGTAAAAGCATCTTCTATTCTGCAAAGCAATCGCATAACATGATTCTCTGATTTGCTTTCAGCCACATTTTTCTGGTCTGTAATCCTCCATGCCCCTCAGTTTTCTTAACCAGCCCTCTGTGTGGCACTTTGTCAAATACTTTCTTAAAATCCACCAAGTCAGCATCCATTGTGCTCTCTTCATCAACCACGACCATTACAACATTATAAACCTCAATTAGTTACATATGATCAATGCATGACTAATGGAGTAATGGCCTTTACTGTAAAAAAAATATTTATTTCCAAGCCTGACAATACACAATGATTGGGAATAATCTCATTTCTATCATGATTGTTATCCTTTTCTGCATTTCATAGTATCAACAAGCACTAACATTTGAAATTTAATACAATTATTTGCTGGCCAGCGCACAGAATGCCTGACCAAATTTTACAGCCAGGACTAAAACATTAGAGCTGCAAAAGCAAGTATTGCAAAATTGCGCACAAAAGTAAAAAGCAACCATTAAATCTAATAGCTGTCAAGGTGTCATTCTCAGGATAGACTATGATATAAGTGTGCATAGTAGAGTTATTAGCAGCCATGAATTACACAGGTACACACCCTCTCCCTACATTGTAATTAAGCATAAACAATATGAAGTCAACACAAAAGCTAATTATTTAATTGGCATCCAAAAATTATTCAAATTTGTAGCCTAATCCAGTTCAATGTAAAATGTTTGCTTCGCTTGGCTATCTGCCTTTGTATCATCAGATTAATAAGATCTTGTGCCTCTACACAAAAGCACACATCAATGGACCATGTACAAGCAATCTTAATTTGGAAACATCTCAGTACAAAGAGAGATATATTACTGGAACAAGGTTCCTCATATATAGGAAACGAGAGTCCAAAGTAAGCAAAATGAAAAAAAACTGCAACATTAAATATGAGAAAGAAAACATAAAATGCTGCAAACATGTCGAATTTGGACAGTCCTGCTACACCTGGTTGAGGGTGGCAGTTAACAGTTAAACAACCTACTGAAGGGGATGGTGGCTTCACAAATATTCCTATTCTCTAACATTGGGGGTGGGGGAAGCAAATGAGAAAGTTAAGGCTGGAGTACAGGGCATTTTTCAACAACGTTCTCGTTCTTGTACAACCTTGTGTTATAGAAAAATCACGCTTTGGAAACAGCGCTTAAAGTGTTGGCGATGCAATCGCGTTACAGCCAACACACATTTTAAAAGTTTGCGCTTTAGAAGCAGCGTCTCCAATTCATCAATCACATTACAGTGAATTTGCGTGAATGAAACATGCGTTATAGCAGAACGACCTGTCTCCGCATTCATCTTCAGCCAGCAGTGCTTACAGATGATTCATCTTGGCATCCACCAGAGGTCCTCAGAATCAAAAACACCTTGCTTCAGCCAATTCAACTTGTTTCTTGTAAAATCAGGAAATGGCTGAAGACAATGGATCCTGCAAAAGCTATGGATGCTGACAACATTCTGGCAAAGATTTGTTCTGGAGACCTTTGTGCTGTATTTCCATCTAAGCTGTTCCAGTACAGCTACAACACTCACATTCATCTGACAATGTGAAAAACTGCCCAGTTTTATCCTGTACACAAAATTCAGGATAAATCCCAACCAATTATCATGCCATCTGTCTACTCTTGATCATCAGTAAAGTGATGGAAGGTGTCATCAAAACTGCTATCAATCTGCATCAACTCAATAATAATTTGCTCGCTAATGCTCACTTTGCATCCTACCAGGCCTCCTCAGCTCCTGACCTCACAGCAACCTTGGTTCAAACATGGATGAAAGAGCTGGATTTCAAAGGTGAGGGTGAATGCCTTTGACTTCAAGGTTGTATTTGGCAGAGTTTGGCATCAAGCAGCTCTTGCAAAGGTATAGTCAATGGGAACTAGGGGAAATTTCCTGCAAGTTGGAGTCATATCTCGCACAAAGGAACCTAGTTATTGGAGGTCAGCCATCTCAGCCATAGACAGCATTGCAGGAGTTTCTCAGAGTAGACTGCTGGACCCAATCATCTTCATTATTGACTTTCCTCCACCATAAAGTCATGGTGACTTAATGTTCAGCACTATTTGTGACTTCTTAGTTACTGATGCAGTCATGTATTTTTGAACCAGGCAACATTCAGATTTGGGCTAATGAACATCAAGTAACATTTGTGCCACCCAAGTCCCAGGCGATGACCATCTCCAACAGGTGAGAATCCAGCCATCACTCCTTGACATTCAATACTCAACCATGGTTAGATCCCATATTTTCTGGAGGTTACCATTAGCCAGAAATTAAACTGAGACGGTCATATAAATACTTTGGCCACAAGACTCGATCAGAAGCTTGAAATTCTGGGGCAAATAACTCTCTTAACTCCTCAAAACCTGATCCAAAAAGTAAAGGCTACATGTAATTTGACTGCTACAGGCAATGTACAGCCAGCAGGAAGGAGTAGTTTGCAGGTCAAGAAGTAAGGAGCTAAAGAGGTTCCCAATCATCCAGAGAGGCATAATCTACTTATAAAACTATTGGTAATTCATTGCTGGCCTGTAAAACCACTGTATAGATATGTATACCTGTAAGTCAGACCTGTGTCACCAACATTATGTCTCTTATCCTCACCAATTCTAGTTTGGCATCTAGAAGTTCACCAGTCTTGTACTGATGAATGCCACATGATAATTTTGTTTTTCTTTACTGGTGCTTAATTTGCTAATGAGAAACTCCAAATGATTCTGAATGCTTGGGCCTTATGTTAATTTTTAGTCAATGTGTTGATGTGAAGTATTAATTAGTAGGCTACATTCTCTGTGAAATGTATTTTAAATCAGAATATTTCTGGAATCCAAATTCAATAAACAAAGTAGAAGCTGGTACTTAGAAGTAATGGGTGGAAGTTAATATACCCCCAGTGCCCCCCATTGTGCATTGTGTGACTGGGGGGGGGCATTTAATCAGTCGAAGAGTGGCAGGTAGGGACACCATGGCCTTCCCAACTTTGCCTGAATTAGGTCCGTGACTGGCAGAGGGAGCACAGATAGAGCCCTTTCTTAGCTGTCAGTTGAGATTTTTTAAAGAGGACCCTAATACTGATCTGGGTTACAGCAAGGTATCACCAAGATAGAATACCACAAGTACACCATGGTATGTTGACTTCTGTTTGTGTTCGCCTGGGAGGGGGTGAAGAAAGCACCCCTGTGGCACTCTAGAATATTGCACAGAGACTCAGCTTTCAAATGAATTCACACAGACTCTAAACAAACTCAAAATGTTGCTCTTCTGTTCAAGTTTCTTTGAAGTTCAGAAATGTTATTCAGCTATCTCAGGAGAGATTCAATAATTATGCCAACAGAGATTTTGAAGTTGTCACTGAAACTACATTCAAAGATTAAAAACAACTAAAGGAAAATAAATAATTGCATGATATTCCTGTTTCTTCAAAACACTTGATTAGAAACATAAGAAAATTATTTATTTGCCTGAAATGAACAAATTTAACAAACATAAGAGACATTTTTGTACTTCTTCAAACTGTATTTAAAACACTTTCAATTAAGGGCGAGTTTATAAATTAGTTAATGCGCATACCTCTGATGTTGTGAGTTTTTGTGATTCTGTGCGATAAATACCAATAGGAATGTCCCCTGATGAGGAGCAAAGCTTTTGGTAAAGCCGGCCATATGTTCTGATCCATAGGTCATCCTCTGTGATTTTCATCTGTAAGAGCATAAGAGGTGAGACTGTTCAGCAAACATGGCCTTGACATCAAGTTTATAGACTTTGTTGCACTTGTCCCATTGCATTGATTTGACTGAGTTTAATTGCAGTCAAGAATGTGGTTCTGGAAAAGCACAGCAGGCCAGGCAGCATCCAAGAAGCAGGAGGATTCCTGATGAAGGGCTTATGCCTGAATCATTGATTCTCCTGCTCCTCGGATGCTGCCTGAACCGCTGTGCTTTTCCAGCACCTCACTCCCGACTCTGATCTCCAGCATCTGCAGTCCTCACTTTCTCTGAATTTAATTACAGACAATGATGGTTTCAGCAGAACCAGAAACTAGGTTAAGATAAATTAATACATTACCATCATTCAATCACTACATCAATTCAAACTTGAATCTGATTATGCCTTCTACTTCCACACAGTCAAGAGCGGCATTTTTAGACATGATTATTAAAGGCAAACAAGTAGAGGCTTTCCTCCACATTATTTGACCATTCCTAATAAAGTCCTTGACTCTTCTCCAGAGGGTATCTTGGACTTAGTGTCATCACTGTTTGAATAACGTACAAATGCACAGTAGTTGACAGGCCAGGAACAACTTTCAACTGGACAACTGTGTTTTTTTCTAATAAAATTTGCATGCCTTATTTCATAGCCCTGCAGGAGCCTGTGTAAGGGCTCACTGCACTTTATTGCTGTTGTTCCAGCCCTGGATTTCTCTCTTCATTTTTCTGAAGGCTCACACCGCAGTAATTGCAAAAAGAATAAAGATGGACAAATGTGCCATTTGCTATAATGCGTCTTTCAGAGATTCAAGATGATTAGCAGACTGACAGATCATCAACCAAATAACTATGATTAGCAGCCCAGCTGTTAACTGCTAAGCAGTGCATGTATCTCTAGCCATCTCAATCAGCTGCCAGAGTGTATGTGAAGCTAACTGTGCTGAGTTTCATCCTTAGGCAGTTCACCCCAGGTATTTGCTTTGATAAAGGGAGCTATTTCAACAAACTTGCAGCAGCGTCTTAACTTTCCACAGTGTAACAAAACTAAGCAGTTTGATCAGGCTGATGTGGAACAATTTTGTACTGGTTTGAGACCTTGCACTTCATCTAGTTTGTATTTAAGTGATTCCTGAGGAGGAACCAGTGACGTTTGCTATGGGTTTCCAAGAGTATATTTTTTGTTTCCATTGGGCATTCAGTCTTTCCTCAATTTCCTCAGATGAAGAGAATGATGCAAAAATGAGGAGAAGGTCTTTGGAGGTTGACTTTCTAAATGAATTTCTGGACCCAAGTTGGATGGGACCAAGTAAAGCACGGGCATGGTGATCGACTGGGACAACAAAGTGTCTCCAGAGCATGAGATGTGAGAGATTTTAATTTTCTAATGAAGAAATGCTGATTTTGACTCCTGCCTGAAGTAGGTGGGAATCCTGTCATGGGCTGTGGGCAGGAAGTGAACTGGAGAGGGTAGGATTGCAGTATTAGACCAAGTGATCACAGAGAGGTAAACAGAAGTTAGTGGTGGGGAAGGGAAAAATCTGAGAGAATTGGAGGCTGAGCGGTGAATGGTGGAAGGTGGAGAAGGTACTATGAAAGCAAGGACAGAGGGATAAATGGTTTCCTCAATGAGAGAGTAAGAATAGCGTTTCAGAATTTCTTGGCCCGCAAGAAACTTGTAAAATTCAAAGTTACAAGGTTTCACATGAGAAGGATGCAGGCAAGTTTGATACTACAGACCAGTATTTCAAGTCGGAGGAAACGTTTGGGAGTTGGGACTAAACCTGACATCACGATGCTGCCTTCATTGAAAACCACTATAGGCAAGTTCTTCCAGGGATTTATGGGCCCTTAAGGCAGGACCTGCCACCCAAGGCAGGAATGGGAATGGGGTGAGTCCACAGCGGGCTGATTAAAAACACCAACCTCTGCATCTCAAAGGCCTAATCTCCCAATGCTCCTGAGACACTCAGCAGTTTTGTTATACACAACCGATACCTACTTTAAGTATCCCTACCTCATCCAAACCTCATACCTCCTCTGTCCCTCAACTCTTAACCCTGACTCCATGATCTGCAGCCGCTCATTTTACTCACTGCAAATAAACAAGCTTTTCTGAGCAGCTTCTAACAATGTGAAGTATGGAGAATATGATTAAGCAGTTAAATTGCAGCTTGGAGCTGTAAAACCTCCTGAATAAACACCTAACCTAGCAGATGGTCAGACTGAATATATCAATGCAATTGGAAAAATGATACAGTTCCACCTAGTTATCATGCTAAACTTGTCAACAGTTTGAAATGCATTCTATTGATTAAATAGACCCTTCTAATTCATTTAAAGACATTCGTAGTTTTACAATGTGGATCTTTTACTTGTCATTTTGCAGAAGGAACAGTCTGTCAGACACATGGAACTGAATTTTCCATTTGTTTGACCAAATGGTTTTGACTGAGATTCACAGCAGTCAGTCTAATGTCTGGCTTTTCACACAAATTCTTCTGCTCTTTCAGTTATCAATTATGCAACCAGCTACCTCCCATGGACAGGCTGGCTACCACCACGGAAAGCCAGATGCAGCTCACTTAGTGCCTGCCGGATACGCGCAAGACAGACTTGCACTCAATCACTGCAGCCAGAGGTACACCGCATCAAGAGCATGGGACAGGGTGGTGAGGAACCTCGACCTCACTCCAAATGCCTCTTCCTCTAATGGAGGCAGAATGGTGCAAGCAGTCATCCATGGAGAAAAAGTGCCATAAACAGGACACTGTCAACAGATCTAGTCCACCTAGGCCCTAAAAGCCGCAGAAACAACGAGCCATGTCTTCCAGTCCAACAGGGCCAACAGCAGAATGGACTCCCTCGATCCCAGCTGTAGGATATAGTGGGCAGCAGAGGAACAAAGCAGCATATTCAGGGCTCATAGATGGCATGGCTGACAAATTATTGGAAAGTTCTTATACTTTTGTAAATATATATATATATACTTGCTTTTTTAAACAATCTCTTGTCATCTCTTTGTCACTGTTGGAGCGGGTGAAGTCTCATATAATTGACACGTGAGCAGCCTCCTCAGACATCCCAAAGCTGAAAGATGTTGCAATGTGTTTCTCACCTCTCACAAGCAACCAACTCCTTCACTGCAAGTATCATCATGAGATGAAACAGATCATTTAACAGTCAGTTGCACTTGGATGTGGACATCACTGAAGCGACAAGCAAAGATTGTAATACAAACCATTCAAATGGATGCCAATCTTGTCAGTGAGAGCAGAGAACCAGGAATGATTTCACACATCTCTGGAAGCAAAGGTTTACACTATCTATTAGCGTTTCAAGGAAGTGTACTGCCACTTGGAGGAGGGTGATGGACATTGGGCAGATCATTTGCCTACTCTCCCTCATAGTGCAGTGGTCTGCCAAAGAGAAGCTGTACAGAGTGCTGCCTCTCCTGGGTTAAACACTGTCCTTCAGGATGTCCAAGCACTTCAGCAAAATTTAGCAGTCTTTATGACCTGCCCTAATGTGAAGGCTAACTGGGTGACAGAGAAGCAACACAGATTTACTCCCAACCTGCTATTACAAATGACTTTGCTACACAACACCCAGGTATAATGTAGTGATTGAAGGCCTAAACGCCACCTACCCTTAGCATATGATGTTAGTGCCCTGGCTCTCTTCAGTATTTCTTTCTCCTTATCAATAAATAGGGGACCTAGAAAGTGTAGATACTTGTAAGTGAGATTATTCAAAGATTCAAGATGCACCAGCCTCAGAGGAATGTCATAACATTTCTGAACAGGTTGGTTAAAAGTACCTACAAATCGGATGGATTCAAGTAACTTATTCAGTACCAGAAAAGTTCTAGCACTGAAAAGTAATCAGGTCCACATGCATTTTGGATTGACCAAGGCTTGCTTGCCATAAAACAAATAAATGAAAATAAGTTCCAATCCAGCTCATTCATGTCTGAAGAGTCTTGGTGAATTTCTACAGTACACCTTGTGGATGGAACACAGTGCTTCCACTGCTGGGGGGAGTGGAGAGAGTAAATGCTAGTGGATTTGGTGATTGTCTGGTGATGCCCATTTGGGTGGCTGAAGGTGGAAGACGAGGGTGGCCATGGAGCATGCAGGGAGCATGTGAGGGTGACAGAATACTTGAAGACTTGTACATATGAACCTGGAGCAGTAGCTGGCCATTCAGCCCCTTGTGCCTGCTCTGCCATTCAATAAAATCAAGATGGATCTGATTGTAACCGCAAATCCACATTCCTGCCCAACCCTGCTCATTTTCCATCCCCTTGCTCAACAACTATCTATCCAGCTCTGCCTCAAGGACTCCGCTTCCATCACCTTTTAAGAAAGGATTCCAAAATCTCACAAGCCTCTCAGTGAAAAAAAAACTTCATCTAATCTCTTTTTCAACGGGTGACCGCTGATTTTCAAACAGTGACCCCAGGTTTTTTGCTTCCTTCATAAAAGCAAGCATCCTTTCCGCATCGACCCTGTCAAGCTCTTCAGGATCTTTTTTTTTGTGTCAATCAAGCCAGTTCTTGTTCTCCAAAACTCCAGCAGAGGAAACCTTCTCTGAACTGCCTCCAATACATTCACATCCTTTCTGAAATAAGGTGATCAATAGTGCACATTGTACTCCAGATGCAGTCTCAGTAATGCCCTGAACAACTGAAGAATAAATTCCCTACTTTTATATTTAATTCTCCTTGCAATCCTCCTTGGAGTGGCATGGTGGCTCAGCAGTTAGCACCGCTGCCTCACAGAGACCCAGGTTTGATTCCGGCCTTGGGCGACTGTGCGGAGTTTGCACATTCTCCCAGTGTCTGCGTGGGTTTCCTCCCACAGTCCAAAGATGTGCAGGTCTGGTGAATTGGCCATTCTAAATTGCCCATAGTGTTAGATGCATTAGTCAGAGGGAAATGGGCCAGGGTGGGTTACTCTTTGGAGGGTCAGTGTGGACTGGTTGGGTCAAAGGGCCAGTTTTCACACAGTAGGGAACCTGATCAATAAATAACAGCTCACTATCAGCTTTCCTGACACTTGCTGAGCCACCATGTTAACCTTTTGCAATTAATGCCATGTTACGTTGAGGTTGTACAGGACGTTGATGAGGCCTCTTCTGGAGCACTGTGTGCAGTTTTGGTCGCCCCATTTTTAAGTTTAAGAGGTTCAGAAAAAATTTACCAGGGCATTGCTGGGAGTGGAGGGTTTGCGTTATAAAGAGAGGCTGGACAGGCTGGGATTTTTTCACTGGAGAGTAGGAGATTGAAAGGTGACCATATAAAGCTTATAAATTCCTGAAGGGTATAGATTTGGTGAATGATAGGTGTCTTCTCCATAGGGTGGGAGATTTCAAGATCGGGGGGGGGGGGGGGGGGGGGGGGGGGGCGCTATTTTTAAGGTGAGAGACGAAAAATTTTAAAAGAAGACATGAAGGGTCTTTTCTTTTTTTTACACACAGAGTGATTTGTGTGTGGAATAAGCTTCCAGAGGAAGTGGTGGGAGCAGTGGAGTTACAATGTTGAGTAGACATTTGTTTGGAGGGAGCTGGGTCAGTCACAGGTAGGTGGGACTCATTTATTTTGGGATTATGGTCGGCATGGACCGGTTGTTCCATGCTGTATGTTTCTATGAGTCTACGCACGAGGACAACTGGTTCTCTCTGCATTTCAGAGCTCTGCAATCCTTATTCTTCCAGACAAGATCATCTTCATATCTTCTGACATTACACTCTCTTTGCCCACTCTTTTTAACTTAACAGTACCTTTTTGTAGCCTCCTTATATTCACTTCACAACATACTTTCCAATCTACACTTGTGCTGTCAGCAAACTTGGCAGCCTTGCCTTCCATTCCTTCGTCTGAGTCACGAATATAAATACTGGTGAGGTTGCAGCACTGATTTTTATGGAACACCACTCACTACATCCTGCCAGCCTGAGAAAGGCCAACTCATGCCTATCTCTGCTGCCTGTTAGCCGGTCACTCCTATATCCCGGAAAAGCAAGCAGCAAGAGGATGCCACCAGGTAACTGCTTGAACTTTTACTTTGGTGAATTGGAATGCCTAGTTCCTCAGGAAAGGGATAAGAATTGGAAACTGTGTGGAAATGAGACGGGTTTAGCTCTGATGGCAAGCTGTCAAATGCATGAAAAAGGCTTCTCATTTCCCATTTTTTAAACTGTTTCTCATGCCTTCCTGGGGTGATCTATTTAAGAAAGGCCTTGTTGAATGTGCACCGTCAGTAAGCCTCACACAGACAGGAAGGAAAGGTCACATCCAGTGTCAGGCATGGCTCAAGTGATGAGGGAAGTCATGAGAATTCAGTGCAGAGGGGAAGAGATGCTTTTTGCTTGGGCCATAGCTGGCCAAGTTTTCTTTTTAAACAAAACAGGATAAATTGAAGCCCAGGATCAGGGGCCAAGAGCAAAAGAGTGACATCATAGGCAAACAGTAAACTCATTGGTTGCTGATCGCTACTGAACTGACTATCCATTATAGGTTACTTTCAGAAGATAAATAGAAGGAAATATTTACAGGTTACAAACTAAAAGACCAGTGGGAACATTTTAAAAATCAAACTAAGAACTAAGTAATTATAATAGGGATGTTGGGCAATGTATTGGAACTGCATGATGTGGGAGCTGATGGACCCCATTTTGGTCGTAGTGATCACACTTGTAACGAGTGTTGGTTGCTTGAGGAACTCCGGCTCAGAGTTAATAAGCTGGAGTCTGAGCATTGAACACTGCGACACATCAGGAAAGGGTAAGAGTTACCATGGACAGTGCATTTCATTGAAACTTACAGAATACTGAGAGGCCTGGATAGAGTGGACGTGGAGGAAATGTTTCCACTAGTATCAGAGACTAGCACCCGAGGGCACAGCCTCAGAGTGAAGGGACAACTCTTTACAGCTGGGACAAGGAGGACTTTCTTCAGCCAGAGGATTGGTTAATCTGTGGAACCCAATGCTGCAGAAAGCTGTGGAGGTAACTATAGACCAGTGAGGCTCACTTCTGTTGTGGGCAAAGTCTTAGAGAGAATTGTAAGGGATAAGATTTATGAACATCTGGATAGGAATAATGTGATCCAGGATAGTCAGCATTGTTTTGTGAAGGGCAGATCATGCCTCACAAACCTTATTGAGTTCTTTGAGAAGGTGACCAAGGAAGTGGACAAGGGTAGAGCAGTAGATGTGGTGTATATGGATTTTAGCAAGGCGTTCGCTAAGGTACCCCATGGTAAGCTACTGCAAAAATTACGGAGGTATGGCATTGAGGGTGCATTAGAGGTTTGGATTAGGAATTGGCTGGCTGGAAGGAGACAGAGGGTAGTAGTTGATGGTAAAGGTTCATCTTGGAGTGCAGTTACCAGCGGTGTTCTACAAGGATCTGTTTTGGGACCATTGCTGTTTGTCATTTTTATAAATGACCTGGAGGAGGGGCTAGAAGGTTGGGTGAGCAAGTTTGAGGATGATACGAAAGTCGGTGGAGTTGTTGACAGTGAGGAAGGATGTGGCAGGTTACAGCGGGATATAGATAAGTTGCAGAGCTGGGCAGAAAGGTGGCAAATAGAGTTCAATGTAGCTAAGTGTGAAGTCATTCACTTTGGTAGGAGTAACAAGAAGATGGATTACTGGACTAATGGTAGGCTACTTGGTAGTGTGGATGAGCAGAGGGATCTTGGTGTCCATGTACACAGATCTCTGAAAGTTGCCACCCAGGTAAATAGTGCTGTGAAGAAGGCATATGGCGTACTGGGCTTTATTGGTAGAGGAATTGAGTTCCGGAGTCCTGAGGTCATGTTGCAGTTGTATAAGACTCTGGTGCAGCCTCATCTGGAGTATTGTGTGCAGTTTTGATCGCCATACTATAGGAAGGATGTGGAGGCACTGGAACAGGTGCAGAGGAGGTTTACCAGGATGTTGCCTGGCATGGTAGGAAGATCGTATGAGGAAAGGCTGAGGCACTTGGGGCTGTTCTCATTGGAGAAAAGAAGGTTCACAGGAGATTTGATAGAGGTGTACAAGATGATTAGGGGTTTAGATAGGGTTGACAGTGAGAACCTTTTTCCGCTAATGGAGTCAGTTGTTACTAGGAGACACAGCTTTAAATTAAGGGGAAGTTGGTATAGGACAGATGTTAGGGGTAGATTCTTTACTCAGCGGGTTGTGAGTTCATGGAATGCCCTGCCAGTAGCAGTGGTGGACTCTCCCTCTTTATGGTCATTTAAGCGGGCATTGGATAAGCATATGGAGGTTGTTGGGCTAGTGTAGGTTAGGTAGGCTTCGGTCGGCGCAACATCGAGGGCCGAAGGGCCTGTACTGCGCTGTATTTTTCTATGTTCTATGTTTTTCTAGGTCAAGTCATTGAGTGTACTTAATAGATAGGTTCTGGATTAGTGAGGGATTCACATAGGTTATCGGGAGAAGGCAGGAGATCAGGGTTGAGAAACACATCAGTCATGGTGAAATGGCAAAGCAGGCTCGATAGACAAATTGCCTAATTTTGCTCCTATATCCGATATTCAACAGAAAACTCAGCCCAGATCCTACATCCTTCAATCGCAAGACTTCCACAACTCATTCTATTGAACACAGTTATAACTCATACTGCAGCATTTAATCATGAACTGTAAAGGAGACAGATAAAGCATCTTACTTATTTTTAAACACTTTGAGCTGACAATCCATGGTTCGGACCCCTGTGCAACCTCTACGTGGAGAACATAACAGCGGCCAAGCTGGCCGCTTCCATGGAAATTTTAAAGAGTAACTTGCCTGGTGTGGGATCTCAATATCCTCACAGAGCTGTCAGTTCCATACTCTATAGGTAAAGGGTGTGTTGCAGGGTTCCGCCACTCCACTGCACTCAAGGCCATGCCCTTCTGTTGTCCTGTTTGGCAGCCATTTCAGTCTTATGACCATTTGGTCCCGATTTGGGCCAGAAAATCTGGCAATCAGTGGCCAGGCCTGTGGTTAAAATAGGGTTTGTATTCCTACAAATTAACTTGGACCTTGCCATCTATATTGGACTCCTACTCTTGGGTGCTGGGTGGAACTATTGTGTTTGATTTCAGGGTAATTGTAATGCATCTGGAAAATGGCTTCTTGCATGGCCTCTTCTCACTGAGCAAGGGAATTTAAATTTCCTCTCTCTTATGTGACCCAATAGGATTTGTGTAATAAAGAAAATGTATTTCTCCCAAAGATTTTGTTTTGGATAATCAACTGATTTTAACATAAAAATGGAATCAAACTATTCCCTCATCCTTTTGTGGGGAACAATCACCCTCGTGAAAACATGGAGAAATCACAGAGACACTTATTCTGAGATATTAAACAGTTTTGAAGCCTGCTGTAAATGAGATTCAATTTCAGCTACAGCTAACATGACGTTTAAAAGAATCCTGTGTTAAAGGAGGTTACATGGATAAAGCAGACCTTACCAAAACTGGGAAAGTCAACTGCAAGTATCTAAATTTTAGATATTACAGGCATGAATTTCAAAACGTTCTGATAGTATTGCACACAAAGTGAAAAGTTGATGAAAGCCATGTAATGTGCAGACTCTTAATGCATACAATGAACTGTAAATCTGTTAACCCAAGATCTTTAACCATTAATATTTGACAAGAAATATAATGCTAAAGGAGCCAGATGGCTTTTAATTGCCTACACACTAAAGGCACTTTTGAATGGATTTCCTGTTACGAGAAAAATCCATTATGACACTAATTTAATTGACAACTTATTAACATCTTCCTAAAAGAGGCTATTTGTTGAAATGGGTCAAGAATGAAAACATAAATAAGTCTCAAGTAGCAAAATGGATGTCTGTCCACAGATACAAATTTGTATTTATAGTTCAAGCTAATAATGTTGGCATGTGGTCTCGCTGCTATTGCTGTGAACACCTTTCATTATTGAGGAGGGTAAGTAATGAGTTCCAGCAGTATTGTAGAAATATTGAAGAATTGGCTTGACAATATCACCCGTCTAACACTCTTTATGTAGCACATGTATTTTATCAAATACAGTACAACCTTGATTATCCAAACATCAATTATCCAAGTTTCAGATTATCTGATCAAGATCTCAATGTCCCGTAAAAATAGCATTAGGCAACTCACCATTGTTACTAGCTCAACGGTATTATAGTGTGCATTGCCAGATAACCGAAGTATGTTCGTTAACCGGAACTCAAATTACCGCTTGTTTACGATCAGATCAGTTATCCAAACGATCAATTATCTGAACAAATTACTCCCCGCCCGTCTCATTCGGATAATCAAGGTTGCTTTGTCCCTACAAATAAACACTAACTCGAAATCATGCTTTTCAAATTGCTATTACAGGTTACTCTTGCTGAACAGTCCATGCTCCAATCATATGTCAGCTTGTCACAGCTAACCAATAATATTAAAAGTCGAATATTAAATTCACATGCCAGAACTCCAGCATACAACTTAGCTTTCACCTGATTGGCTGCTGTGGAACAGAACAAGCTCTGGATTTGATTCCAGAGTATTGGCACAGCTCTAAACAATATAAAGTTTTGCAATAAACAATTGCTGTTGCAAAGAGTTCCGGGGCAATTTAGCAATTAAATATTAGATCCTTCACCGCTTAGGAAGATTAGTGACTGCAAAACAAAATGATACAAGCTAGAAGAGGGCTTCAGCTCATTCCCTGTCTTGGCCGAACTGGTTGCTTCCTGTGAAGACAGCAGTTATCTATCACAATGGTACAGAGGGATAATTGGGTAAAGTTCCTACTTAGGCCATCTTCCATTTTATATGGAGATCAAAGATGGCCAGGGTCCGAAGGGACTCGATGTACAAAGATCTGGACAACGGGGAAAAATTCACACTCAATGCCACCCTCACCCTGAAGGCCACTTTTGTGTGTGCTGCATCAAGCTGTGCGTGGATCCCCGGTACGCAAACACAAAGTGTCTTAGGCTCTACCTGTCCCCGGTGTTGCGAAGGATGGGCTTGGCCTCGCTGCCGCAAAATGCTTCAAGTAGTTGGACCGTTCCATATCACCTGTCATTCGTGGGGAAATTTACGAAGAAAAACACCTTTGACCACAAGTCCATCAGGAAATGGTCAGCACATAGTGTCCTTGAATCCCTTTGGGAAAAGGAGAGGACGGATCCTATCGAGTGGTTCCCTGGGCAGACTGTCAAAGTCATTTGGCAGGATGCCTCATCGCCAGAACTTTCCAACAAGCACCAAGATATGGCTTGGCTGGTGGTGAGAAGGGCTCTGCTTGTGAGATGCTTTATGCACACCCGGACTCTCTACCACACCGCATGCTGCCCTCGAAGTAGCTGCGGAAGGGACGAGACTGTCACACACCTCCTTCTGGAATGTGCCTATACAAAGGAAGTCTGGAGAGGAATGCAGTGGTGTTTGTCGAGATTTGTCCCGAGCAGCTCCGTGAAGCAGGAGTCCGTGCTCTACGATCTGTTCCCCGGGACGCACACCGAGATAAACATTAACTGTGCCTGGAGGATCATCAATTCTGTGAAAGACGCTCTTTGGTCTGCCCGAAACCTGTTGATCTTCCAACTGAAGGAGCTGACCCTGACTGAGTGTTGTGGACTGGTACATTCCAAGGTCCAGGACTACGTGTTGAGGGACGCGCTGAAGCTTAGGGCAGCTGCCGCCAAAGCACGGTGAGGAAAGACCACCGTATGATGTCTGCCTGCCTAAGCAGTGGGGGCCCACACAGTAAGTGGGCTGCACTGAAGCCTCAGCTAAATATATGGATAGTAAACATACAGACCTGTCTATATGAATGCTTACTTGATTTCTGTATGCAAAGAAATGGAATGTTTACGTATGTATGGCATGACCAATTGTACAGATCATCAAGATATTTTATGAATAAAGTATTTTTTGAAATAAAAAATATAATTGGGTAGAGTTCCTGACTTCAGCGACTCATGCTTTAAGTATTCGTATTGACACAGTACAACGGCAGGTTAGGCTTAGTCCTGATTGAGCAGCCTGCAGACATTCATAGTTGGGGGTTCAATTCACCCTTAGGGGAGCAACAGAACACGTTCACTCCTTGTGAAATTGTACCTCATCATGTCATCTTCAGAAAGAGAAAGAAAGTATTTGAAAAGAAAGCAGCAGTCAAAACTAAAAACAGGCAATACAATAACAACCAAATCTTCTTTATGCGCTACATGAAACAACATTACATTCTTCAGTCCTAAGTGCATTATAAACACAGGAATAAGAACGGTTAGTTCCAGTTCATCACCAACAATCTTGTGACAGCCATCTCATGAAGGCCTCATCTGCTCTTGCTGCTGCAAACTTAGTTCTTCTTTCATCATTACCAAGTGGGAATACCATGAAATTCACACTGAATTCTTTGCCTGTCATCCTGGGCAGAGTTTTCACAGACCATTGGGGCTTGGCTCAGTAGAAGTCAGGGTCTGAAAGTCCAAGTTATCAGGTTGAGGTCATGATGCGATCCTGCCCTCTGCTGCATTGACCTGGGATGGTACGCAAGGCAAGTGGAGAACACCCTTTGATCTGTCAGTTGAGTAACTAGGAGATCAATGAGTTCGTTAAGAAGCCAGTTAGGATCTGTTTTAACTTAGTATCTAATATCTTCCAGACAGGGGCACCTTGTGTCTTCCACCAGTCAGCCACTTGCTCAGATCATTGAGATGAGGACACAGTGAAAAGATCTTCTTCACTGAAGCTGAAGGTGCAGCAGAATTTAAGCCATTTACACAGAAAGAGATCCAATCCTGGTCATTGACAGACTGCTGTTTAAAACACCTCCGCCTCTCAAAGTGCTACACCAGCTGAGAAGTGATTTACAACTTCCAGAATGGTATTTCACCTGGTCCAGTACTTCATTCCCCTCCAGCTGAATTCCTCTGCTACTGCAGGGTATGAGTTGCAGCTTATGTAACTGCATCTCCCATCTCTGTTGAGGGTCAAGGGTAGAGACCGTGTGACTGCCAAGAGCTCCTGCACCACCTGCCTTCACCAGCATCACCTGCCTCCAGTAGCATGCATCTCAGAAGGTCAGAATGGAATGGCTACTGAGACCCCATAAAGAGAAGCCAAGGTCCCCGACACATGGTCTACAGCTCTCATGACATGTCCGAACACCAGTGCCTTAGACAGTCTGGGCCCTCATGGCTGACCATCTCCTTTGCAGCAGATTGGCACATGATCACCAGTGGTCAACAAGATGTCCGTCACTGCAGGTCAAACTCACCCTCCACCCCCACCCCCAACCCTGCCAAGGCATCTGCCAAGTTGTGTCAGAGTCATAAGGATGTACAGCATGGAAACAACCCCTCAGTTCAACTCGTCTATGCTGACCAGATCTCCCAATCCAATCTAGTCCCACCTGCCAGCATCCAGCCCACATCCCTCCAAATCCTTCCAATTCATATAGCCATCCAGATGCCTTTTAAATGTTGCAATTGTACCAGTCTCCAGCACTTCATCTGGCAGCTCATTTCATGACGTACATTTCAACCTCTGCATGAAAAAGTTGCCCCTTGGATCTCTTTTATATCTTTTCCCTCTCACCTGAAATCTATGCCCTCTAGTTTTGGACTGTCCCACCCCAGAGAAAAGACTGTCTATTTGTCATTTCCATGCCCCTTATGATTTTATAAACCTCTATAAGGTCACCCCTCAGCCTCCAACACTCCAGGGAAAACAGCCCCAGCCTGTTCAGTTTCTCCCTATAGCTCAAATCCTCCAACCTTGGCAACATCCTTGTAAATCTTTTCTAAACCCTTTCAAGTTTCTCAACATCTTTTCGATCAGAAGGGGACCAGAATTGCATGCAATATTCCAACAATGGCCTAACCAATGTCCTGTACAGCCGCAACATGACCTCCCAACTCCTGTACTCAATACTCTGACCAATAAAGGAAAGCATACCAAACACCTTCTTCACTAACCTATCTGCTTGTAATTCCACTTTCAAGGAGCTATGAACCTGCACTCCAAGGTCTCTTTGTTCAGCAACACTCTTTAGGACCTTACCACTATGTGTATAAGTCCTGCTAAGATTTGCTTTCCCAAAATGCAGCACCTCACATTTATCTAAGTTAAATTCTATCTACCACTTCTCAGACTACTGACCCATCTGATTAAGATCCTGTTGTAATCTGAGGTAACTCTCTTCGCTGTCCTCTACACATCCAAATTTGATGTCAACTGCAAACTTACTAATTATACCTTTTATGCTCACATCCAAATCATTTATATGAATTATGAAAAGTAGTGGATCCAGCACTGATTCTTGTGGCACTCCACTGGAGACAGGCCTCCAGTCTGAAAAACAACCCTCCACCACCACCCTTTGTCTTCTACCTTTGAGCCAGTTCTATACCCAAATGGCTAGTTCTCCCTGTATTCTATGAGATATAACCTTGCTAATCTGTCTCCCATGTGAAACCTTGTCAAACGCCTTACTGAAGTCCATATTGATCACATTTACCATTCTGCCCTCATCAATCCTCTTTGTTTCTTCTTCAAAAAACTCAGTCAAGTTTGTGAGACATGATTTCCCACGCACAAAGCCATGTTGACTATCCCTAATCAGTCCTTGCCTTTCCAATACAGGTGCATCCTGGCCCTCAGGATTCCCTCCAACAACTTGCCCACCACCGACATCGGGCTCACTGGTCTATAGTTCCCTGGCATGTCCTTACCACCCTTCTTAAACAGTGGCACCACGTTAGCAAGCCTCCAGTGTTCTGGGACTTCATCTGTGACTATCCATGATAAAAATATCACAGTAAGAGGCCCAGCGATCACTTCCATAGTTTCCCACAGAGTTCTAGGACACACCTGATCAGGTCTGGGGATTTATCCACTTTTATGTGTTTCAAGACATCCAGCACTTCCACCTCTGTAATATGGGCATTTTTCAAGATGTCACCATCTATTTCCTTATGTTCTATATCTTCCATGTCCTTTTCCACAGTAAACACTGATGGAAAACACTCATTTAGTATCTCCCCACCTCCACTGTGGCTCCACACAAAGGCTGTCTTGCTGATCTTTGAGGGATCCTATTCTCTCCCTAGTTACCCTTTTGACCTTAACGTATTTGTAAAAACCTTTTAGATTCTCCTGAACTCTCTTTGCCAAAGTTATCTCATGTCCCCTTTTTGCCATCCTGATTTCTCCCTTAAGTATATTCCTACTGCCTTTGTACTCTTCTAGGATTCACTTGATCTCTCCTGTCTGTACCAGACATATGTTTCCTTCTTTTTCTTAACCAAACCCTCAATTTCTTTAGTCATCCAGCATTCCCTATACCTACCAGCCTTCCCTTTCACCCTGACAGGAATATACTTTCTCTGGACTCTTGTTATCTCATTTCTGAAGGCTTCCCATTTTCCAACTGTCCCTTTACCTCCGACCATCTGCGCCCAATCAGCTTTTGAAAGTTCTTGGATAATTCCATCAAAATTAGCCTTCCTCCAATTTAGAACTTCAACTTTTAGATCTGGTCTATCCTTTTCCATCATTATTTTAAAATTAATAGAATTATGGTTGCTGGCCCCAAAGTGCTGCCCCACTGACACCTCAGTAACATGCCCTGCCTTCTCCTGCAAGGAAGCAGAATGAAGAGGTGTGAGTGTTACCAGTGGCATGTGTAGGGAGAGGAAAGGCTGCCCTTTTTGGAAGTAACTACATAGTGTGGACACAAGAGAACACAAGGCTGAGGGAGAGTGTGAGAGGGTTGGCTGCTCAGATGACTGTCCAATGATTACAGATGGATGGAGCTGTATCAGCCTGAAATGTGCTTTGCAAGTGAATGCTGGGACGTTATGGTGTGGAAACTAATGGGGACAAATGACAGAAATGGCTATTACAAGGGGGCCAAATTTTAAGATGATTAGAGGAAGGTTCAGAGGAGATGTCAGAGATGGGTTCTTTACACAGAGAATGGTAGGTGTGTGGAATGAACTGCCAGCAGGGGTAGTAGAGTCAGATACATGAGGGACATTTAAGCGATTGGATAGGCACATGAATGTTAGTAAATTAAAAGGTAGGTAGGTTAGTTTGACCTCAGAGTAGGTTAAAAGGTTGGCACAACATCAAGGGCTGAAGGACCTGTCCTGTGCTATACTGTTCTATGTTCTGAGTCATTCACATTGTTCATCCTCCTGTATCCTCTTAGTGTACTGTCTCCAGTTGGGAAGAATGTAATTTCCACTGCTGACTCCTTCCCACATTTCCATCCACACCTGTTTTGTAAGACAGAGTACGCTGTCTTCCTACTGTCCTTGGGTTAGATATGCTTCATTGTAGTCCCTCAGTCCCCAGAGCAGGAACTCCAGCTTGAAGTGAGCAGCTCAGGGAGCAGCCTTCCCTATTCCTGTGGTGTGTGCAACCTCAAAGAAGATGCTGCTAACTCCTGGTAACCCATGCTGTTGCCCCTTAAATTACAAACCCTCCCCTTTGGGAAAAAAAATGGCCCGTGCTCCCTAGTTGACCAGGAAGCCCCCAAAAAGGATTGTAATTCGAATGACCTAGGAAAGTGCAATGCCAAGTGGGCAACCAGTAAATCAGTTCTGGCAGTGAGAGAAACATTTGCTTCTATATCAAATGAATGTTCTCCATCACCATATACAAACATCAATCAACTTTAAAATAACACAATTTCATTAAATTTCCATTTATGCTTTCAGCAACTGCAGCTCACATCTGTCAGTTCACTTTTGAAGCTGACTTTCATAACTCACTCATTATTAAGTAGCTTTGATGAGGAAGAAGGATTTCCCATACATTGGAAAATAAATAAAAAAACTTCATATAAGCTTTTACAGCTTTGGTAAAAGTGGAAGAAAATCTTGCCCTCACACTATACTCTTCACGTTTGGAATTGCAAGCATTTCAAAAGGCTTCATCCACATGGAGGTCCCCAAGAAATGTCTCAGTAAGGCTTTCTTGTAACAAATGGAATATACAGTTACAAAATGATGCTTTGGATTGTGGATTTGGGTTGGCGTTAATTGATTGAATGGATCAAATGCAAAGAAGAAAAAGTTACCATAGTCCTACCAGACCGTAGGGCAACTCTCTCTTCAGATGCTTTAACCTGAGGTCACCATGCCTCAGGCGAGGGGAGAGGTTGAGAAGATGGGCTCTTCAAGGTAACCTCAGCTGGCATGGGAACTGAACCCATTATTTTGGCATCACGCTGTATTGCAAACCAGCCATCCAGCCAACCAAGCTGAATGTACCCCTAACTGCCAACAGGGAGACAGAAATTGATCCTGAGTGGTATTGCACAATAGCAAGGTGTTCCATTGGCTGCCCATTTTCAAACTCAGTGCCAATAAAGTCAATGGACCCAAATATTGGACAGAATACAATCATTGTTGCTCATGTTCATAGGATTTTCTATGGCATCATCTAGGAAGAATAGGAATCATCTTAAATGCTGATGACCATAAGGATGTAAAAGAAAATTTAAAATAGATTTGCAAACTGTTGACTGGAAAATCTGCTATTTAATTCATCGAATTCATATCTAGTCTTATGGAGGTCACAAGTTAAACTCCTTCATCCTACAAAGAATAATTACTCAGTCAGCATGTGTTATTTGTATAGATTTCCCTCCAGCTTGTTTAATTTTATTAAGTATTATCATGTGCCCCATCACGGGACGGCACGGTGGCACAGTGGTTAGCACTGCTGCCTCACAGCGCCTGAGACCCGGGTTCAATTCCCGACTCAGGCGACTGACTGTGTGGAGTTTGCACGTTCTCCCCGTGTCTGCGTGGGTTTCCTCCGGGTGCTCCGGTTTCCTCCCACAGTCCAAAGATGTGCAGGTCAGGTGAATTGGCCATGCTAAATTGCCCGTAGTGTTAGGTAAGGGGTAAATGTAGGGGTATGGGTGGGTTTCGCTTTGGCGGGTCAGTGTGGACTTGTTGGGCTGAAGGGCCTGTTTCCACACTGTAAGTCTAGTCTAATCTAATCTTCAAATAACTCAAGCAAACACTTGAAACACATTAAAATAATTGTCAAATTAATCAATGTAGTTAAAAGATGACATACATACTTGCATTCAGTTTAAAAGTGCCATGCTAATCTTAGAATGCAGTGTGAAGTGAAATCTTGCTGGTTAAATACAGATGGTTTTGGAGGTGGATGTTTGAGGTGCTTTGAACATAATGCATTAGAGCATGCCAGCTGACGGGTTGGTCCTCCAGCCTCGTCTTGCTGAAGATGGGTAAGCAACAGGAGTGCCTACATTTGGCTGTGGTGGGTAACCAATTGGTGCCAATTGACAAGTGGCTTGGGAATACTGTCAGAGACTGACTGACAGTCGCAGGTTGGCAGGTCACTTGGAGCTGTGCAGAGAAGCCGCCTTTTTCTATCTCCCAGCCTTGAGTCTCCCCATCAATGGGCAGAGAGTTTCCACTTCACCAAAACTGCAGCCATTAAATAAGTTTACCATTTTCCTAGAACTTGGGTCCTTCTGCTTCCAGAAGCAGTGCCCATCTCTCCCTGTGGGGCTGCTCGCAGGACAACTCTGCTTCCAGAAGCAGTGCCCATCTCTCCCTGTGGGGCTGCTCGCAGGACAACTCTGCTTCCAGAAGCAGTGCCCATCTCTCCCTGTGGGGCTGCTCGCAGGACAACTCTGCTTCCAGAAGCAGTGCCCATCTCTCCCTGTGGAGCTGCTCGCAGGACAACTCTGCTTCCAGAAGCAGTGCCCATCTCTCCCTATGGGGCTGCTCGCAGGACAACTCTGCTTCCAGAAGCAGTGCCCATCTCTCCCTGTGGGGCTGCTCGCAGGACAACTCTGCTTCCAGAAGCAGTGCCCATCTCTCCCTGTGGGGCTGCTCGCAGGACAACTCTGCGATCCATCCCACTGGTCCAAACCAAGTACATGCCCCACCCACTGTCCTTAGTTTAACAACATTTCCAGAAATTAGCTTTCAATTGTCTCCCGCTGGAAAGATGGCGTTGGTGGGCAACCGTGGTACCATCTCCTTTCAGTCACAACCTCAGAAAATGTCTGAAGGTCTCAGCCATAATGTGAGATAACAAATGTAGTCTAATAAATTGAACGATGATTGTGTTATATTGATACTGAATGAGTCCAGCAAAAGCAGCAAATCATCCTTATTGTGCATTTACAATGTACCTGGTGCAAGGCAGCCTTGCTTCACTCCAGTGCTAAGGGTATACTGGAAATTAAGATTAAAATCACGCCTTCATTCTGGGTTTACATAAAAACCTTAGTGTTGGTGCAAAGTAAAATAGTTTGCATTCAATAAACCATCGCCAATGCATTGTAATGGATGCTATTCTCCCATAACTTAAATAAATCAAAAATCCATGATCTGTTGGTGTAGTTAGAAGAGCTGTTAATTTCCCAAAGACTAAGGCAAGTAAGAGTCAAATGTTGAAGATCAAGAAAACAACACATTGTTTGTAGATTCATGATCAATATGATTTGCATGAAAGTAGATATCATACTATTTTAATGCTGTCTTTCGCACAGCAGTTTTGAATATTGGTTGTTCCTTAATGCTGACTTGCAATTGCCTTCAACATCCATTTTCTAAACGTAGCTCCAAATCTGAGCATAAGCTTAAAGAAGCTGAGCTCCTTCCTGATAAACAAGTAAGCTGACTGTGGTGTTACTGGTGAGTTAGGTTACATTAGAAGAGTAAGCAAGCAACTCTTTAATATAACAAAGGAAACACAATTATCCCCTGCACTCAGGATTCATTGTCTAGCACTACTAGAAAGTAATAAAAGTAATTTACACCCACACACATGAAGGACGTGTGGAAATCCTTTTGCACATAGACCTCATTTATCTATTGCACAGAAATGTTACCGCACTGACATGCCATTCAGCTCAGCCTCTCTGTGCAGGCTCTTCAAATGAGCAATTCACCCAGTTCCATTCTCCTATCTTCTTCCTATAACTGCACACTGTTCCACTTAAAATAAATAACTAATTCCCTTTCCATACCTCGATTGAACCTTTTTCCACCTCACTGTCAGGCAGTGCATTCGAGAATATAATATGCGGTGCGATAAAGTTATTCACATGCCACTTTTGCTCATTCACGTAAATCTGTGCCCTCACATTGTTGAACCCTTCATGAGGAAAATCTCCTTATTTATTCAGTCCAGACCTCTCATGACTTAAGTACAGTTTACTGAAATCGAGTCTTCTCTGACCCTCAAAGGAAAAAAATCCCAATTTCTCTACATTATCTTCATAACTGAAATTCCCCATCTCTTGCAACATTCTCATGAACCTCTTCTGCACCCTCTCCAATGCCTTCACATCCTGCCTGCAGTGCAGCACCCAGAACTGGTCCAAAAACTCCAACTAAGGCTGAACTAGTGTCTGACATTAAGTTCTACATAACCTCTTAGATCTTGTACTGTGCGCCCTATCATTTCTTACTCTGCCCTGTCACCCCTCACTGGGGCAGTGCACTGGAAATCAAGCCGTGCTATTCCTGGAGTTGTCAGAAAAGATTTAAAAGTTTATCCAAGTACACAAAATCCGTAGTTTAACTGTGGGCTAGACCAGGTTAGTAGAAATCATGGGCTTGGTTTCTGTACTAAACAAGAACTGCTATTCAGTACAAATAAAATAAATTCTAACCACAGGTAAATAACATATAACATTACTAGTTAAAACCGTAAAGCATCCCCCATCCCAACACACATGCAGATACACACAGATAACTCAAAGAAAATGAATGTTATGGGTGGAGGGAAAGAAAGGCGGGGAAGTGGTTCAAAGGTGCCAATCCTCAGGATTCAACGGAGTGGACCTTTTGTTTCCCAAGCTATCCAGTTCTCTGAAGTTTTCCTTCAGGTCTTTGGAGGTACAGCACCATAAAGCTTTTGCATTACTAGTTATAATCTACAGCTTGCAGCAACTGGTGGGAGAGGGGGGGTTAGACAGAGAGACACACACACACACACACACACACACACACACACACACACACACACACACACACACACACACACACACACACCATCTGCCCTCGCAGCACTCCACACCTTTCTGGCAGGAGCCAATCTGATAACTGCTGTCAGGCTGATGGCCTTTGGCATTCACTACTGGTCACAACTCCATAAACCAATCAGCTGCCGGCTGACTGCACATCCCTTGGTGTTGGTCTTACCAAGAAAAGATTTCCCCAGCTGCTTGAACAAAGCAGCAATGTTACTGCCACACCCATAGGCTTTCAGTAACTTACTTTTTCAATGTGTACTTCAGCAAAACAGCCGTACCTTTACCAAATTTGTAAAGGAAACCGTCAAAAGTGGCATGGTCAGCAGGAATGACAGGCTGAAGGCAATCCTAATAAATGAATCGGTTTTGGCCAGCCCTAATTTCTTCATTCGTTCTTTCATGTCAAACAATCCTTTCCTCAAGTCAGTCCACAGTCATAAGTAACATAAAAAGTTGCAATCTTTATATGCCTCCACACATCTTATACCATAATTCAAAAAATGCACTTCATCACAAAGTACGAGCAACACAAATCACAAAACTCCGGACTTGCATCCATTAATCCTTCCTCCCCTCCCCCCCCCCCGCCCCCAACCACCACCCCTATACATCCTGAGTGTTTCTTGAACCTTTAGCTTACTTTATCATCTTACATCAGGGCAGTGCATCTATAATTACATTATCTCAGCCAACAATGTGAAAGATCTTTATATTAAATGCTCAAAACTAAAGACTCCATCTAAATAGCGTCATATCTAAAATTTTAAACGTTTCAGTGAAAGCCAGCAGATTATGATCAGAGTAAATTAATGTTTCTTTGTTACCATGTCCAGCACAGACTTCAAAGTGTTGAAGAGCCAAGAATATTCCCAATGTCTCTTGTCCTCATGATTGACTGATACTGGTTTAGTTTCTTTGAGTAGCATTCCACTGGCTCCTCAAATCCCAACTCATCACCCTGTGTTAAGACTGCACCAACACCCAAGTCAGTTGCATCAATCACCATTTTAATGAGTCCAGAGAAATTAGGGCTGGCCAAAACTGATTCATTTGTTAGGATTGCCTTCAGCCTGTCATTCCTGCTGACCACGCCACTTTTAACAGTTTCCTTTACAAATTTTTGTAAAGGTCCAACTGTTTTGCTGAAGCAACACACAGATTTCTCGTAAAATCCACAAACTTACAGAAAGGATGTGGAGGCTTTGGAGAGGGTGCACAAGCGGTTTACCAGGTCACTGCCTGGATTAGAGGGTATGAGCTGTAAGGGGAAAACCAGGGTTGTTTTCTCTGGAGTGGTGCAGCTAATGGGAGACCTGATAGAAGTTTATAAAATTGTAAGAGGCAGAGATCGGGTTGACAGTCAGAATATTTCTCCCCCCAGAATTAATATGTTGAATATTAGGGGCATGTATTTAAGGTGAGAGGAGAAAATTTCAAAGGAGATGAGAGGGACAAGTTTTTTTTTACACTGAGAGTGGTAAATGTTTAGAACGCACTACCAGGGGTGGTGGTGGAGGCAGAAACGATAGGGGTGTTTAAAGGGGCTTTAAGATAAGCACATAAATAGGCAAGGAATGGAGGGATATGCACGAAGGGCTGGAAGAAGGAGTCATGTTTGGCACAACATCGTGGGCCAAAGGATCCGTTCCTGTGCTGTACAGTTCTATGTTCTATATTCCAAAAAAACCCCCATAATTGCTAATTCATTTTTAGGAATAGAGAATTCTACCGCTTTTGTTGCGCTTGGGGCAACACTCTACCTTGTCATATAGTATGTTTTAGGTAACTTACTCGGTTTCACAAATTCATTTTTACCTATATTTGTTCCTAAGCTAACCAACTGTAACTGCTTAAACAGATCTTCCGACTGTTTCACATGCACTCCTCACTATACACTGTCTAAATAAATTACAAAATTACGGACCTCAACTGTGACATGATTAATAGGCCTTTGGAACATAATTGATGGATTCTTAAACCCAAATGCCATAACTTGACATTGGTATAGCCCATTTGGTTTGACAGAATTGGATCCTTTGGCCTTTGATGTTGATGGCATTGCATAGATTAACCTTGGAAAGGAATGAGGCACTGCTATCAACACAGTTTTCCACTCATGTAAAGACTGAACAAACTGTGGATGCTATAAATCAGTAAGAAAAACAAAATTGCTGAGAAAACTCAGCAGGTCTGTCAGCATCTGTGGAGAGAAATCAGAGTTAACGTTTCAGGTCCGGTCACCCTTCCTCAGAACTGATGGCAGCTAGGAAAATGTGGATTTTTATGCAGAAGATAGGGTGGGGGGCAGGGGATAAGGAGAAAACAATAGGTGGGGATAGAGCCCAACAAGAGAAAATAGCTGGACATATAACTGGGTACAAATCTGGCATTCAGCTTTCTGTAGACTATGCAGAATCTTGTTGCTCAATTTAGTTTAGGAACTAATACGACTGGTAAACTTTGACTAGGTTCAACTATGGTTTCCCACTAGTTTTATACCAAGTAGGAAAAATAGGATGTGCATCGCAAGGACATCAGCTTTGCCATGTTACTGCACAGCATCGCTGGCTGTAACAACACAAACATAACTTGTCTGGCAACTTCATTCAATTGGGTGAGGTCAGTTTTAACTCACTGTAAATGCAGCAGAGGCCAGTCTTCCTTGATTAATTCCAAATGCAAATGTTGCTTACCAGTTTATTCTTTCTTCACTCTTCCTATTGTTAAATAAAAGCTAAGGTTGCAATCTGATGGAAGCTTTCACAACACCTGATTTCCATTCAATCATGTCAATATATTGTGTTAGTATGGGCACTATGGGAAGGACAGCTCACCTTCAGACAGGGTTAGAACCATCATGTGATGCTAGGGATGCCAACTGTCTTTACGTTCACCCTTGTAGCTACACTTAAAATGATCACAGAGTTATTGCTCGAAGCATATGATTACAAATTGGTTACTCTATTCACAAAGTCGTTTCACTTGTGCCATCCATGTACCTCCAGAATGCCTTCTTTGTCCTCCCCACTGTGTCCAGGTACAGTCGTCCCAGAATGGAAGGAGCCTAGCCCATAATGGAGCCTGTTGCCTTTGGAGTTTTGGGCAAGTGACCCTGGCAGAGTTTAGCCAGAGGGCCCAAACATGCTAAGAGTGTCCTGTCCAGATGGAAGCTCACCCTCTTCAGTTTGAACTTCAACAGGGTAAGGGACTGCAAGCATAGTAGAGATGGAGAGTGGGTGAGAGGGAGGGAGGGAGGGAAGATATTGCATGCAATAGCGGGATTGGGATAACATGAGCAACTTGGTGGGAAATGGGCGGAATTGCAAGATTACAGTGAATGTGAGGTGGCAGAGACAGGACAGCGGTACTTAGCTATGTACCAGAGGGTAATTAATCTTCCTGTAATGGAGTTATACCTCCATACCACAGGTACAGCAATGATCCAGGTGAGAAGTTCAGACCAGGCTGGTGAGGTCTGATACTGTGGTCTCCACTGGCAGTCCTGAGGAAAGAACATGTCCCTCTTCACCACCACTAGAACCTCCAGGTTCCTGTAGGTAAACTAGGGTGCCAACTTTCCCATCAACCAACTCTGCAGCAATACTTCCCATGCTGCAAGTGACAAAGGCAATTCCTGACTGGCAGCATTTCAGCTGATGCACAGCTGGGCTTTCAACATTGAGTGAACAGCAGGAAACCCACAATGTCCCATCAGCTGTTGGAGAGTGCAAGACAGTGTGCGGTCAGAGCCTCGAGGCACGGCGCATACATCATGAGCACCATGATAACTCCCTGGGTCTCATGGAGAGAAACCCTTCATGGAAGTGCTTGAAACTGACACTGAACCAAATCACTGAGAAAAAACTCAGCCTGGGTCAGGGAATACAACGAGAGGGAAGTACTCAGTGTTGACCCCTCGGGATGAGTTCTGGGACCCATAGCTCTTTCTACGTGTGGTGTAGAAGACGGAGCCAGGTTTTCACATTTTCGAATCCTCAAAGGTAACAGAACTACTTGATAAAACAATTAAAACAAAATAGAGGATCCTTGGTTTCACAAAAGTAATAACATTATGGTACATTGTTGGTTGGTTCCCAGCTTGGACTAGTGAGTCATAGAGATGTACAGCATGGAAACAGATCCTTTAGTATAGCTCGTCCATGCTGACCAGAATTCTTAAATCAATCCTGTCTCACTTGCCAGTATTTGGGCCAAATCCTACGGAACTCTTACTATTCATGTACCCATCCAGATGCCTTTTAAAATGTTGTGTCCAATTTTGTATAAAATAATTTGGAAGGAAGAGATTTAGGCCACGGAGGTTTATGAGAATGATACCAAAGATGGTCAAATTCAGTTAGACAGAGAGGCTGTAGAGGCTTGGGTTGTTTGACTTAAAGCAGAGAAGATAAAAAGATGATTCGATCAGAGTGTAAGGGCAATGATGCTGCAGACAACGATTAAGTCACCTGGGTCCAAGCTCCCTACTCTAACACATGACAATATGTGGGTGAAAGGAAGCAGATCTACTAGGGATGAGGGCACTGTCAGACAGGAAGGCAGAATGTTATGGAGCCTACAAGTGCATTCCCATGAAAATAATGAAAATCCACCATCAAAATTGCCAGGTTGCTCAACTGATTCTCGATGATCACTGTCTGAACATCAGAAATGGGCAACTTTTCACTATCCACCAGTTTGAAAACAATTGTGGTGCTGGGGAGATAGGGAGACTTTTCATTTTAGTCAGGCAACTGCTATGACTTGTAATGCATTGTCTAGAGGGAGATTCAATCGTAACGTGCCAAAAGGGGATTGGAAAGGGCTCAGTTGCTGAGCTACAAAGAAAATCCAGGCAATTTGGAACAATTAGATAGCACTTTCAAAGGACTGGCAGAGAGACAATGAGCTTAATCGCCTCCTTCTGTGCGATACGGTTCTATGATTTTCCAGGTTCTGTGTGGGGAAGTCTGATGTGTTGTACATTTCACACCAGTAAAAGTCACAACTGGTCAGAAAATGCACTTCGTAATATAACCAATTGTGTATTTTGTGAAGTTTGAGCCAGTCATCATTCTTGTGAGCTTTGAAAAGACTGGTTGCGTGATACACTGCTCTCAATTGATTTTGAAACTGTTGGCCAGGGTTGGCAGTAGGAAAGGAGATGGGAGGTTGGCTGAGTCAATTTTTTCAACCATCCTTCCTGATCCTTCAGATAAGATGTAGTGGGATATAAAAGCACGGAAGAAATGCATTTAAATTAAACGCTACACATAAATCCAGAGGCACTGACCTCAGTTTCATGCTGCTGAATAAAATCAATTTTTATACCATGGTGCTGTGGTCTCTGCTTAGTTTTATTACTGCTGCAAACAACACATGCCCTAACAATGAAAGAAACTGAATTTGTTTCCTCAATGCTGCATTATATTGCATTAAAATGCAATTACGTGAAACATTACTTAAATGCTACATTTTAAAAAAATTATTGTTACAAGGAGCACATTGTAATTGGTGCACTGAACAGAATTTTACTTGCTACAAGCTTGCAGCTTCCAACGTCAGGGAGAAGCTTTTGCCAATGATGTAGACGCAGATTCCCCTAATTAATCGACAAGTAAATAGACTCACCATTAAATATCTCTGGTGTTTGAAGCATGCATCCTGTGATAGTACCTAGAAATCATCCACAATCATTGAGTCACTCCTCCCCACCCCCATGCTTCTAATCTCTATTGAGTAGATCCAGAGTCTTCAACTGCTCTTCACATGTCAAGGCCTTCATCCCCAGGATTATTCTTGGAAATCTCCTCTGGATCCCCTCCAAAATTAGCACATCCTTCCTTAGATATGGGGTCCAAACCTGCTCAGTATTACACAGCCTCAGCAGTATATTCTTGCTCTTGTGTTCTAGCCCTTTTGAAATGAACGCTAACATTGTATTCGCCTTTCTAACTGCCACCTGAACCTTCATTTTACCCTTGAGAAAATTTTGAACCAGGACTCCCAAGTCCTTTTATATGTCAGACTTCTGCAGCCTTTCCCCATTCACAAAAAAGTCTATGCCTCTGCACATTTTTGTACATATTTTCGTATGCCACTCATTTGCCTATTCTCTTAGCCTGTCCTTCTGCAGCCTCCACAGCTCTTCAATACTACCTGTCCCTCAACCTATCTTTCCGTCATCTGTAAACTTAACAACAACGCCCTCAAGTTCCATCATCCGGATTATTAATGTATAACATGAACAGTTGTGATCCCAACACTGACCTCTGCGGAAGTCCACTCATCACTGGCTGTCATCCTGAAAAAGATCTTTTCATGCCCACTCTTTGCCATATGCCAGTAACCCCATCTACCTGCCATTGGGCACGCAGGAGCCCAGGTTCAGCTGCCAACACTGAGATGCAAGCTATCTCTATAATGGCTCCTCATGTAAAAACACCGCTACAGATTTATTGCAAACATTTTCTCTGGTGGGTAATTTCTTGAAAGTGTAAAGGACAACCAGTTTTTTTTGGCAATTACTGGGTTGCTCTTCCAAAGTTCCAGTACAGGCAAGGTCACTGAAATCTCCTTCAGTGCTATATTATTACATGAACTTTGGGAGTCTTAGTTTTCTGCCACCAATCCTGAAACTCTCCCCCATTCATGTTCATTACTTTCCATTCAGAGACTAATACGTCATGCCACCTTTGGATTTATGACACCTGTCTATTAACTCTCCCCCTCCCAGTCCTCCACAATAGGAGTCACCTCCTTCTTGTTATAGGTTCCTCACAAAGTCAAACAGTTAATGCTGGAAACAGGGCAGCTGACTTCCTGTTGCTTTCCATTAGATGCTACCCAACTCTTTTAAGAGTTATAGAAAGAGTCTAGAGAAAATTCAGGGTCATAATATCTGGTCAATGGGAACAGAATTAGCTAAAAATAACATATAATTCAAAGAACCAATTTGAGATTTCAAAGCAACTGGGATGAAAGTAGTCTTTAAAACATTGTAGGTATACAATATTATTCTGGCCACTAAGAAATTGTGACAATTTATTCAGCAACATCAGCAAGGCCGACTAGAACATACAGTTGCTTAGTTACCATCCAGGGCTTAACACTGATTATTATTGAATGCAAATTTCTTAAGAATTAAAATCAGCAAAGAATCTCATTTCTCAGTCACACAAATATTCACACTTAAGATTTAATAAAACCAATAAAATTTGCCAAATAGTGATTCCTTCTTTTAAGGGCCAAGATGCAGAGTGTGCAATGCCACCAGGTTTGAAAGACTAAATGCGATGGTGACATCAATCAGCAAGTGTTCTTAGATGATGCCAAACAGGCAATGAAGGGAAATCGTCTGCTTGGTACTTTTTGGAAGTGGATTTTGGAAGTTCAGTACCCTCAGCCTGTGAATATGCGTGCAAAACAAAAGCAAATTTATCTTCTAATTTCTGAATAAATCAAAAGAAAAGCAGAGAAAAATGAGAAGCTCTGAAGATTTACTATTTTTCATCTTCCTAAAGGTAGTAATGTGATTGCAAATTCTCTTAATTCAACATTGCATGTGTTTGTTCTCCCCATTGTATAAGAGGACTGTTCGGTGGAGCAGCAACCACAATATTACTAATGAGATGAAATACAAAAAGTTACCATAGAGAGAGAGAGAGAGACAGAGAGAAAGAGATTAGAGGATGGCAAACATTTTCTAACATTTGACATTTCTGATGCAACACCCATATTTGTCTTTCTGTCTGTTCTGTAGATTCTGAGTCTCCTCTGCCATAAAGGCAAAAGTCAAACCGTCTTACCAGACCATAGGGCTGCTCTCTTATGACAGAGAGATGATTGGTGGTTAGTTTGACTCAAGGGTCACCATATCTCAGACAAGGGGAGAGGTTGAGAAGAAGAGTCCTTTAGGGTAACCTTAGCTGTCACTCTGCATCACAAACAAATAGTTCAGCCAACTAAGTAAACTGGCAGCCAAGATTGAATATTTTTGTAAAACTAAATCGCAGCAGATGGCTTTGATCCATCTGGGTTACAGGTCTAGCATACTTGCGCTGTGCCACTCTGCTTGAGATCTTCTGCTGAATCCACATTTCAAGAGCTCGTATTACTTCTCTTATTCTCTTTTTGCAGAGTCCAACTCTGACATCTATAGACAGCAACAGAGTACAATACCTAACTGTTCTAGGTTCTGGTCGGCAACACATGATAAATGCAGCTGACAGAGGTCCAAAAAATCTGATCCTCCGTTTAGGGGTAATTTGAACCATGAATATTCTAGAGAAACAGGACATCAGACAATAAAACACTAAGTAAGAAATGTAACAAATGCTTAAGGAACAATTTGCCTTAGGATTTGCAAGAATGTAAAAACAGAACTTACTGCACAGAGAAATCCCGAACCTGGAGTGGTATCCAGTCCTAAAAGCAGTCTTGTAATGGAGATCATGTAGTCCTTCACAAATGACTGCAAGCAAAATGAAAACAGTCATTTAAATAATAAGTGAATGGAAACACCTACCACAGTGAATTGTTATTTACTCCTACAGGCCGTATGAAAGTGTGCTTAACATGAGCAGATAATTGAATTGCCTCACCAGCAGGAAATTCAACAATGACCCTCTGTCATTGTCCATGGATACGTTATAGACCCATACAGGCCGTTGTGCCATAATGCTCGCTTTGTCAGTATGAATTGGCTATGACAAATTGTGGGCGTTTTTTTGGATAATATGAACTTTCTATTGAGTGAATGGAGTGATTTTCTCGTAGTGATTTACTCCAGCGTGATTTTCTGTAGCGTGAGGTTACAGAGGGACACAACTGTCGCATTATAGCAGAACGACCTGTAATAACAAACTAAAAAAAATCAATTATCTGAGAAGTTAGTCAGATTTCAGTACTTAATGACAAATTCCTTGTTTTTAAAGACATAGACGGTATTACTGCAGTGATAGGTGTATTTACTTCTATTTTTAAATCACAGGAACTTGAGTATCACTGGCACAGACAGTATATTCTGCCCATCCCAAAGGGTCCCCAAGAAAGTGGCAGATAAGTTGCCTTCTGTAACTGCTGCAATTCATGTGGTGATGCCACTCTGACAATGCCGTGAAAGAGGGGATTTCGGAATTTTGATCCAGTGATTGTGAAGAAATGGCAATATGTTCCCATGTCTGGAGGGTCTGAGATTTGGCAAGGAACTTGCAGCTGATGGTGTTCCCTGAGTTTGTAGGTGGTAGTTGCTGTGAATTTGAGAGGTGCTGTCAAAGAATTTTGGGTAGTCACTGCAGTGCATTTTATAAATGGTTTTTGGAAGCAATTAATGGTTAAGACAGAGGATAGAGTGTCAATGTAATCAGGAGAAAGTGAGGACTGCAGACGCTGGAGATCAGAGTCGAGTATTTGGTGCTGGAAAAGCACAGCAGGTCAGGCAACATCCGAGGAGCAGGAGAATTGATGTTTCAAGCATCAGCCCTTAAAATGTCGATTTTCCTGCTCCTCGGATGCTGCCTGACCTGCTGTGCTTTTCCAGCACCACACGCTTGTCGATGTAGTCAGCTTACTTTGTCCTTTGGCGGCACGGTGGCACAGTGGTTAGCACTGCTGCCTCACAGCGCCTGAGACCCGGGTTCAATTCCTGACTCAGGCGACTGACTGTGTGGAGTTTGCACGTTCTCCCCGTGTCTGCGTGGGTTTCCTCCGGGTGCTCCGGTTTCCTCCCACAGTCCAAAGATGTGCAGGTCAGGTGAATTGGCCATGCTAAATTGCCCGTAGTGTTAGGTAAGGGGTAAATATAAGGGTATGGGTGGGTTGCGCTTCGGCGGGTCGGTGTGGACTTGTTGGGCCGAAGGGCCTGTTTCCACACTGTAAGTAATCTAAATCTAAATGGCATGTCGAATTTCTGACACTGTTCAAAGTTACAACGAGAGGATAATGAGAATGCAATAATTAATGGTCTGGTTGAATCCTACATTTCTAAACATTTTTTAAATGAGACATGTTTGCATACCAAACCCCTACACTGTGACTGGAAGGTTATAGCTATTTTATCTGACGCAGCTGGAGCTTTTGAAGTGTTAGATTGACAGAGATGAACCAGGACAAAACATGAAATAAATTGTTGTTAATAAGAGTTGCTAAACCTTGGTCATCATCTTGGTTGAAGGTAAAATGTAATGTCCATAATAAAATAAGATATGGCACTGTTATCATGGCTTTCCTGTGGGGTTGAGTTAAGGTTTGATGTGAGATTGTGCAAGAGAATGTCAACTGTCTGTGATAGATGGGAAGAAATTATGAAGAATAAAATTTACCAGAAATATAAGTTTGGAGCCACAGTATTTCCTGCCATTGTTCCTGCTGCCACATGGTAGGTAATGACACAGCCAGGATTTTGACAGCATGATGCAATAACTAACATTAAATGCCAAATGATATCATTTTTATTTTACGTACCTGAGTTAGAAACTCAATCCTTTATTAACTGAAACAATGTAATTATAATTTATGCATTGTTACAATGTTCCTCTGCAATTTTCTCACTAAACATGATTTGGAACTGACGAGTTGGAACTGAAACACATTCACAATGCTCCCCCAGAGTTAGGGATGCACTGGAAAAGCCGGGAATGAAACATGGACATGAATAAGCTGGATTGTTGGCCTTCTGTTTACATCAGGGGACAGGCTGCTGGAGGTTCAGAGACAACAACTGCAATTTAATGCCCTCCCCTATGGTGAACAGATTGGAAGGTGTCGACTGGGCACCAAGCTGCCTTCCCACCTCCATGTCGATTAAGTCAGTGGGAGATCAGTGAGAGTAAGTCAGTTAAGGAAGGCTCCTGTTCAGCCTTCTTGCCCTGTCAATAATATAGAGTGGTGGGGGAGCCAGATGAGAGCTAACCCTTATTGTTGACCCCCTCAACTCTAAATACCCTCTTCCCATTGCTTCCCTGTGGCCTGGGGTCTAGTATTAGGGCTCGGGTTGGTACTGTATTGGCAACTGTTCATAATTGAAGAGTTGCTTGTGTCTGACTGACCAGTAGCTCTAAGACACCTATGCTCCCAGGATCCTTGCTCTGAGCAAAGGCTCACCACTGTCCAGAACATGATTGGCACTTAATGTAGCAAGTATGCATGAAAAGTGGTGATTTGGCACTCTTCCTAGATCTATAGCTGGCGGGTGAGACCACCTTCGCCCCTACTAAAGACTGCCTGGAATCTCTGCCTGCAGAAATCACTGCTTGAAGTAATCTCACAGTAACTAGCTCAAACATTCTTCACTTTCAGGCAGTGTATGCAGATTTCTAATCCTGCTAAATCTTACAAATGGATAGAAATCCAATACCCGTTCCCAAAGGATGCAGTAACACTTTATAACCAAGTCACAAATAAATACACAATCATGCAGAGTTTTGAAGGAGAGGTGAAAGGAATTATCAGGACTGAGGTATCTATTTTGCAGCTTTGACACAGTAACAATGAGTCTCTGTCCAAATAGAGATGGATGACTTTTTTTATCTGTAGAAGGTAAAGTAACAAATATCAAATCAAACCTTGTTAGGAGATTATTTTGACATATGATAGAGTCAAAGATCTTAATCCATTGCTTGGATTGCTCGATTATATTCAGCAGAGTAACAACATTTTGGGCTGTTGATTTATTAGATGAATGTTAAACAAAACTAGATGTCAATCAGTCTGATTAAAAGAGCAGATACTACTCTGCAGAACAGGTATAGAATTATCAGAATTCATGATCTGGCAATATTCCAAGGCACATTAAGCCGATGCCATTATGCATTAGGGTTGATGGCAATCTGTTGGTGTGTGGATTTATTTTATTAATAATAACAATGAAAAACACTACCTGGTACAGCAGTGTATCTAGCATGCTGATGCTGAAGACTCTCCCAGCGGCAAATGGTTGGCGGAACATGAATGCTAGATTGGAACCTTTTTCACGTTCTTTCTGTGAGAGAAACAGATCAGACTGAGCTTTTATTTTAGGCAGAGCAACACTGCCTCTATCTGGGTAGTGGAAGAATTAAACAACACCAGATGAAAAATCTGTTGGTCTTTACTTTTGACGCTAGAATTTCCAAAAAAAATGAAGAATTTTGCAGAATTTTGTTGATTATTACTAATGAATTGGTATGCATAACTGGATTGTTTAAAAAATATTCCATTATCATACAACGAGCAATTTGATAATTTAGTCAAAGACTATTATACCCACTTACAGCAAAAAATATTAATTGGAGAATTATTTTTACTGTATAGCTTTGTTATATTACAGGTCTTTATTTGGCATTGAAATATCAAATGTAAATATTTGGGAACAGCATTTCTTTTGAATGAAAGGACTGTGAAAGAGTATGATGACGACAGCTTGCATCGGCACCACTGTATACAAAAAACAGTATTGAATATATTTCACCTGAACAGTAAAGATAAGGTCACCTTGTGTAGGTGTGAAGTCATTGGAAAATTTACATTTTTAAGAAAATGCCCAAATAAACATACTTACATTATAGATGACCATCCTGATTCAACAATTACTTTTCATCATCCATTCTATACTACTGACTGTTAAATTATTCACTTGCATTGATCCAGCAAAATGATAAATTGGATATTTGTATCTGCATGATTTTTAATGTAATTGTATGTTTATAATATGGAAAGTAATAAATATGTGAAAATATAGAAATTTTCTGAAAACTACTCATTAGAAAAACAGTAAAAGTGAATATATTAAATAAAAATAAAGATAAAAGATTTTTAAAATGCGTCTTTCTTTTACTCACATGAGAAAAGTCAAACAAATGAGCTATCTCATCATTGAATCCCTACAGTGTGGAAGCAGGCTATTTTGCCCATCAAATCCAATCTGATCCTCTGAAGAGCAGCCCATCCAGACCCACCCCATCCCTGTAACCCTGCATTTCCCATGATTAATGCAACTAGCCTGCACATCCCTGGACACTGGGCAATTTAGCATGGCCAATCCACCTAACTTGCACAGCTTTGTGGGAGGAAACTAGAGCACCCAAAGGAAACCCATGCAGACACAGGGAAAATGTGCAAACTGATGGCTCAGTTTATTATTTCAATGATTACCTGAGATGCACAGACTAAGAAGGCTTCTAATTTGATCCTCAGCCCAAATTGACTACTCTCCATTGGTGTGACGGAGAGCATGCGACCATTAAACTGAGCAGACTATTGAACTGCACAGTCAAACTGTGCAGACGTAATTCATAGGAATCATGATCATACCTTGAATATTGTGCCCAGGTCACACGAGTGACATTCAAGGTCAGAAAATCTTCTGGACAAGTACAGAAGTTGATGTTAGCGACAAAGAATTATTAGGGAAGTCTAAAGAACGAGGCCAATTGGGCCATGTTCAAACAGTCCGCAGCTACCTTGGACGAGTACACCACCACTGTCACAGACTTTATCAGCAAGTGAGTGGAGTACTGCATACCGAGGAAGTCAATCCGGATATTCCCCAACAGGAAACCCTGGATGAATCAGGACATACATAACCTACTAAAAACCAGACGTGAGGCCTTCAGATCAGGAGACCTATTCAAATATAAGGAATCCAAGTATGGCCTTCACAGAGCCATTAAGAGAGCCAAGGACCAATACTGATCCAAAATAGAGACCCAGACAGACACCTGGCAACTATGGCAAGGACTGAATGACATCACAGGTTCTAAAAGAGACAGTACAAGATACCAGCCGATGACATATCCCTCCCAGATCGTCTCAACGCCTTCTATGTTCACTTTGAGCAGAGATTTGGTGGAAAGGTAACACCTATTCCGACAAGTCCTGTCGCACAAATTCCAATAGACACTGCATTAGAGGTCAGATCAGTTTTCCTTCGTGTGAATCGAAGGAAAGCGATGGGACCAGATGGAGTATCAGGCTGTGCACTCAGAGAAGTGCAGATCCACTGGCAGAGGTCTTCTTGGACATCTTCAACCTCTCCCTGCAACAGGACACTGTGCTGCCTGTTTCAAGAGGGCCAACATCATCCCTCTGCCTAAGAAGCCTCATGCAGCATATCTCAATGATTACTGCCCATGGCCCTAACTTCAGTGGTCATGAAGTGCTTTGAAAGGCTGGTCATGGCATTAATCAACTCCAGCCTCCCCGTTACTCTTGACCTTGCCAACTTTTATAGGTGTGCCATTGAGAGCATTCTGTCTGGATGTATCACTACCTGGTATGGCAACTGTACCATTCAACATTGGAGACGGTTACAGAGAGTGGTGAACTCAGCCCAGACAATCACAAAGGCCAACCTCCCATCTAAAGAAACCATCTACCAGGCCTGCTATCAAAGAAAGGCCGCCAGCAGTCTCAAAGATTCATCCCACCCTGGCAATGTTTTTCTACAACCTCTACCATTTGGGAGAAGGTACAGAAGCCTGAACGCATGCACCAGCTGGTTTTGAAACAGTTTCTACCATTACTGTTGTTAGAATACAGAATGGACTCAAACTCTTAGCATTCACCTGTACCTGTGCTTTAGTTTTTGCTGCTGTTTACCTATTATTCACTATTTATGCTACTTAACTCTGTGATCTGCCTGTATTGCTCGCATGACAAAGCTTTTCACTGTGCCTCAGTGCACATGACAATAAATTCAATTCAATTCAAGTCAATTTAAACTCTCTCCAACTGGTGGGCGAGGACCAAGACAGTCCTTGAAATAGAATTTCTCCATGTTTTGCTTTCAACTTTCCTTTTGAACTTATTGCTTCAGAGAGTGGCATGTATGCACTAGCATAGATCAGAGAGGCCGAATGGCCTATTTCTTATGCTCCTCCAGTGACAGGGCTGAAATCAGGGGAGTGGACATATAAAATCCACTGGCTAACCATCCACCCCATAACTGTCTGAGATTTTACAGGAGATGGAGTGGTGTCAGGCAGACTGTCCATCTCTGGGCCGACTAAACCCTTTGAATGGTCAACTGATGGCCACATAAGGGCCACCTCCAATTGAAAGACATATCCACAACTTGCAACTGGTTGTATTTGGATCTTCTTTGGGTAATTTCCTGCCACCAATCCAATGGCAGTTTTTGTAGTTTACTAGCATTAACTGGTGAAGGATTAATCTTTAACAAAGCCTTCAGAGGAAGAGGAATGTACATGAGTAACAAGAAGTGGTCTATGCCATTTCTTCTCAGGCAGAACCCTGAGACAAAGGATATGTTCCTTCAATTCTGGAGGTGTGGAGCCTTGAGGTGACTAAACAGCCCCCACTGTTAGGTCTGCGCACCCTGCCAAAGTGAGACAAGTGGAATTTGAAGAGGAGTGATGCTGGGCTTTCATACACTCCTCCTGCTGTTTAAGATTGCCCTCATCTGCCTGTCAGAGATGCTCAAAATGGCTGTAGTCTCACTGATTCTTCTTCTCAGAAATAATACAACATTGGCCTGTTTTCTCTCGAATTTAGAAGGTTAATGGTGACCTGATCAAAGTCTTCAAGATATTAGTAAGAAAGACAGGGTAGATAAAGTATTTCTGCTGTTTGGGGATTTGAGAACTAAAGGGCTTAGTCTGAGAATTAGGGCCAGACCATTTAGGAGAGATGTTTGGAACACACAATTGGGAAGTAGAGGTTTGGAACTCTCTTCCATAAACAGCAGTGGAAGTTGGATCAGTTGTTAATTTTAAATCATAAATAGGTTCATTTTTGTTAAGCAAAGGTATTAAGGGATATGTGCCACAGGCAGGTATGTAGAGTTAGCTCACAGATCAGCCAATAATCTCATTGAATGGTGAAATGGAGTCAAGGAGCTGAAAGGCCTACTCCTGTTCATATGTTCTCCAGTCTGGGTGATTTTTGGGCAGGAGCATTTCTTCAGGGAGACATGGAGGATGTTGTTGAAGATTTGTCTCTGCCCTCCTGGTTACTGTTCACTGGGACAAAGTACAGAGTAGAGAGCTTGCTTTGGAAGTCCTCTGACAGGCAGGGGAACACTCTGGCATACTTAATGCAGCTGATTGGCAGTAACCAGCTGCTATTCTGCTGATGTCAACTTCTGTGGACGAATGGTGGAGCCCAGTGCTGACCATGAAGTGTCCCATGGGAATGCAGGTGAGCAGAATCAAATGATCCCTACAGCGTGGAAGCAGGCCATTCAGCCTATTGACTCCATACTGCCTCCTCCAAAAAAGCATCCCATCCGAATCCAGATCCACCCCCCCATCCTATCCTGTAACCCTGCAATGCACATGGTCAATTCACCTAACCTTCACTTCTTTGCACTATGGGAGGAAAGCGATGCAGACATGGAAAGAATATGCAACTTGCACAAATCAATTACCCGAGGGTGGAATTTCATTCAGGTTCCTGGTGCTGTGAGGCAGTAGTGCTAACCACTGAGCTACCAGAGAAGGGCCCAGAGAAGCACCCAGTGAGTTTTACAGCCAGCTACCTACTAATGTGCAATTGGTATGCAATCGTTTTAGGCAGTGAGTGAAGATTTTTTTGCATCCTGGCATAAGTCTCAATAACTAATGCAAAGTGAAGCTTCAAGAATATACATGAGTCCCAAGTAGCTCGACTGGAGCTCATTGCCCCCACCCACTTTGGTTAAAATTGCCAGCAAGCCAGTGAGGCCACCTAATGTATGCGAAAATTTATGCGAGAAAACATTTATTCTTCAGAAGGGATGGAGAAGCGCAATGCTCCCCCAGATATCACAGAGAAGTCTGTGTGCCTGCTGTCATGGGGTCAACGTGCATTCCCCACTTGGGACACCCTCCCCTTGTCAATGACTTATTGGATTGCCAGCAGCCTTCTCATTCTTCTGGTTAAGGTCCTGCTGAACTTTGCTGGCTCAATGATAATTCTAGCTCCAACCAACAGAATCACAGACTGGTGGGAGTTAAGTAATCTAATCTAATCTAATCTTAAAATGTGCTATTAGGGGCTGTAGTCAGTGGCAGTTAAAATCAGCTCTATGGTATTTTTTGGTACACACCATACCCTGCTCTTCTTGGAGTTGACCCGTTTTAAAGTACGCACATTCCAGCAATTTACTCGACTCTCAGACCAAGGTTGATAGAAAGCACAGACCAGATTTCTGCCCTAAACAGGGGTTATCATTGAGATGTATTTAGATTGTAGCTACAAGTAACCACTGGTATTTAACACTACTAAAACTCCAATTCTCTTATAAGCTCTCCCCTTGCACACGCAGAGACAAGCAAAGAGGGAAAATTGATTATTTCTGGAGGTGGGTAAAAGCTGTAAAGTTAGTTCAGTGGTCTTTCTCAATTCCACTGTTAATATAATGTGGAGGTGCTGGTGTTGGACTGGGTGGACAAAGTTAAAAATCACACAACAGGTTATAGTCCCACAGGTTTATTTGGAAGTACAAGCTTTTGGATCTGTGGTGATTTTTAACAATGTTAATATGATTCTACTTTAGTTAGCCAGGCCCCTTTTTGTTCTTGTGTTCTATCAAATTCCCTGCTGTGAAATTATGCAACCTTCTTGTTAAATCTGTTTATTTTTATAAAAGGAACAGTTCTTTTTCCTTGCAGACCACAGATTTTATAGACATGAAAAGAGAAAAGACAGTTCTTACAAAGATAATGCCAAACACATAGGTGCATCTGTAATACCTAACAGTTTGGAAAATCAAAATCGAGAAAATTACATTCTGAGACTAAGATGAAGGGACAAAATTAAAACCTAGCAAATGGCAGAAAGTTGGAACAGGGTTTCAGTTAGAGCATTGAAATGCAGCTATCCTGCATTCTATGGGAGACAGCTGAGACTGCAGAGACATTGTTTTTGGGATATTCTTGTGTGAATAAAAGATGATGGATTAAATTATATTTTTTCTCACTGTTCATTATCTTGTCATCCTTGGTCAAAATTGTCACAGTGTTTGTTGCATGCACTGGCACAATTGCACTCTAGCTATATGTTATTACAGGGCCCCCATGGCCTAGCATACATAAGAATAGCCATCTTCTCGTCTAACTAGAAGTGTCTTTAAAGCCGAGGTTTATTGTATGTTTCAGCTACTTACATGTTAAGTGGATCTAACAATGCATCATTACAGAGACCATTAGAAAGACCTGGTCTGAAGTCTGAGATTTGACTCCTTCAAGATCCTGAGTTAATCTTTCCACTAATCCTCATGACCTCATCACAATGAGGGATGCTTATAGCAATCACTCAGTATTCACTCTTTCAGGCCCTTATAGAACACTACCCAGTAGAAAGGCATTCGCAAGAGAGAGAAAGAGATAATATATATGTACCATACTTCATGTGAATAGGCTTGAGCTGGGTTATAATTCTCTAATAAATGACTCAGCCGGTCTACACATGCTCTTCAGTTTTCTACACAAATAGAAGCTGCTTGTCAGAGGTACCAAAAGATACATAGACCCCAACAGAACGACAGCCCAACATGAAGTAATGTCTTAATAAAGGCAGAGGAAACAGCAAGTGAATGATAAATAAGGGAAAATGTTAAATCTATCTAATGGCAACTTTATTTGGAAAATAGCTTAATTGTGGAAGGAAAATTAATTTAGCAAAGGACAATCATGGTGTTCAAATATAATTCTTCGCTATTAATAGACATCTGAATTAAATAATAAAGACAATGGGAAAAGAACAGAAACAGCATTATTATGACTGACACCACATTTTAACCACTCAATGATGTGATTTTCATCTTTGACAAAATGATTCACAGGATTTATTTTTCACTCACACATTTTTCCTGCACCTCAGTGATTGTATTGCAACACTGGCACATGGCATTAAAAGGAACCTAGATGCATTTACTAATGTGACAAATATTAACCTTGTCACTTACACCAGTACCTGCCAATCCATTAAAAAGCACTCAGTACAAGTGGCAAGCTGACTAATAACTAACAGCAATCCTTCACCATGTCTAAGTATCCTACTCTATGCTGACTGTGTAAATTCAAAGAGGGCTAAACTGGATGCCACATGACATAAATTGCAGGGACCATACCTGATCAAAACTGTCCTGTGCTGACTGCTCTTCAAAATGGTTGTGGTAAGCACCCAGTATTGAATTAGCTGCTGCAAGCCTTCAGGCATCCGAAGGTAATACAAATCGATGTGTGAAGTTAGTGCCACTTACAGCTAACCAGCACTATTTCAAAAGGAGGTGCATCCTGGCTGTAGCAGCGGTGAAAACTGCTGAAAGAGAAGTGGAGTATTTGAAGGGCATACAGACATGCTGCGCCAGACTAGAAAGTGCACCCCGAGGATCTTGGATGCTGGGCTTGTTTCATTGATGCAAGAGAAAAATTGAAGGAGAGAGATTCTCTCTCCTCAAGGGATCAAGCAACCCTCCAGGCAAGTACTGAGACTGCACTGGATCCATGTGCTGTAGTTGTCTATGTCAATATCCTGGCTTTGTGTGCTTGAAAATAGTGTCATAAGAGCTTTACTGACCTCACAAGAATGGTCAAGGTTAATGAACACACTCTCCCATGTCATATCCTAGTAATGGCACCATCTGCATTCACCACCACCCTACTAATCATCACAGAGAGTTTTATAAAGAGTACAAAGACAGGCAGGCCAGAGACAGTATAAAAAAGAACATGGAGAGATATGGACCCTGAGACAAAGATCAAACAGAACATGGAGAGGAGGTAGACTTGGAGCCATGGAAAGTTATCCTGCGAAAAATCAATGTCACGGCAAAGGGAAACAAAAACTAACTAGTTGGTGAGTATTTATTTTCTCAATTTCATTAACTAGTCACGTAGATTATTTGTGACTGTGAAGTTTTTTTTAAGCTATAAAGATGGTTTTATTTTTTATATTTGTTCACAGGAATTGGCTCAAAGGTAGAAGACAGAGGGTGGTGGTGGAGGGTTTTTTAGATTGGAGGCCACAAGGATTGGTGCTCGGTCCACTGCTTTTCATCATTTATATAAACGATTTGGATGTGAGCATAAGATGTAAAGTTAATACGTTTGCAGATGACACCAAAATTGGAGGTGTAGTGGGCAGAGTACAACGCGATCTTGATCAGATGTGCTGAAAGGCTGAGAAGTGGCAGATGGGGTTTAATTTTGATAAGTATGACATGCTGCATTTGGGAAAGCAAATCTTAGCAGGACTTATACACTTAATACTAAGATCCTCGGGAGTGTTGCTCAACAAAGAGACCTTGGATTGCAGGTTCATAGCTCCTTGAAAGTGGAGTCGCAGGTAGATAGGATAGTGAAGGTGGTGTTTGGTATGCTTTCTTTTATTGGTCAGAGTATTGAGTACAGGAGTTGGGAAGTCATATTGCAGCTGTACAGGACATTGGTTAGGCCACTGTGGAATATTGTGTGCAATTCTGGTCTCCTTCCTATCGGAAGGATGTTGTGAAACTTGAAAGGGTTCAGAAAAGATTTACAAGGATGTTGCCAGGGTTGGAGGATTTGAGCTATAGGGAGATGTTGAATAAGCTAGGACTGTCTTTCCTGGAGTGTTGGAGGCTGAGGGGTGACCTTATAGAGGTTTATAAAATCATGAAGAGCATGAATAGGGTCAGTAGACAAGGTCTTTTTCTTGGAGTGGGGGAGACCAGAACTAGAGAGCATAGGTTTATGATGAGAGGGGAAAGATATAAAAGAAACCTAAAGGGCAACTTTTTTACATAGAGGAGGGTGCGCGTGTGGAATGGGCTGCCAGAGGAAGTGGTGGAGGCTAATACAACTGCAACATTTGAAAGGTATTTAGATGGGTATATGAATCGGAAGGGTTTGGAGGTATATTGGCCGAGTGCTGACAGGTGGGACTAGGTTGGATTGGGATTTCTGGTCGGCATGGACGAGTTCAACTGAAGAGTCTGGTTTGTACTGTACATCTCTATGACCCTATCACTCTATGACTCTGTGTGGGTGTCACTGGCTAGGCCAGCATTTATCACCCATCCCTAAATGCCTAGAGGGCAGTTACAAGTCAGCTGAGTTGCTGTAGGTCTGGAGTCACATGTAGGTCAGACCATGTAAGGATGCCAGATTTCTATCCCTAAAGGACATTAGTGAACCAGATGTTTTTTTTTAATATTTGACACTATCTGCCATCGTGGGATTCAAACCCAACTGCCCTGAATGCTACCCCGGGCTTTTCTACCTTCTAGATTGCTAGCCCAGCAACATTGTCACTATACCATGTCCTCCCTGGCTAACAGAAGTAGCAAGGTTTGTTCATGAAAATACATCAAGACAAAATAAATGAACTAAAACATAATAAAGGTGGCAGGACTCTATTAAATGGAAGCTGATGAATGTCAGTGTCTGTGATTCAAGGAGGTCTGACCCAGAGTCAATAAGCAGGAGGCCAAGCTACACACACAGCAAAAAGAGGGGTTTTCAACATCAGAAAGCACTTCACACACCTGTGGATAGGATCGTCTGATTTTGTCAGTGGACAGGAATGGGGGGAGTGTGACTGAGAGTGAGGCAAATAAAGAGACTGAAAAACGAGAAATGGAGGAGCTTCAAGATTCTAAAGGTGAGAAGTTCTGGAGAAGCTCAGCAGGCCTGGCAGCAGCAGTGGAGAAAGAACTTGGGAGTCCAATACCACTCTTCTTCTGAGGTCAGAAGCGTCATTTCAGACCTGTAATGTTAACTCTGTTTCTCTCTCCCCGGATGCTATATTTCCCCAGTATTCTTTGCTTTTCTTTCAGGGTTTCCAGCATCTTCAACTGTTTGATTTTATTTGGTTTGAAGTTCCTGCAATCTGTATGATGAGAATAGGAAGCAGGGAACGGTACAGTTGCACTCAGAAAGATAGCTGCTTGCCTGGTGTCTAGGTTCAAGTCAACTCCTCAGGGGTAGAGGGTAAATTTTACAATGAGAATATCCAGTTATCATGGTCCATGTGAACACTACCATCATAAAAAGGATATGAAAAGAGGTTCTGCTTCAGGATTATTACAGCTAGCTCTAACTTAAAAAGTGGAGATAATAACCATTTAATTATTTCTAAGGCCACAAGCAAAGTGGTACAGGATACATAAAATTAGAGAGATGAAAGTTTGGTGCAAAGATTGATGTGGGAAAAATAAGTTTTGTTTCAGTGGTCACTGGCATCATTGCTGGGGAAATATGGAGCTTTAATTTTCAGACAGATTGATACTGAACCCATACTAGGACTGATGTTTTAGCAAGTCACATAGCTAGGTTAGCAAAGGAGGCTTTAAAATGGGATGAAGGGATTATGTGAGAGAAAATGAGGTAAGTCAAAGTGAAGCAATTCATTAACATAGTAGGGTAGTGATTTTGGTAATGAAACTCATAACTGGCAGGAAGGAATAGACAGTAGAAGCCTAAAAGTATGGCTGCAGTTAGGACCAGAGATTGCAAGGACATTAATAAAACAAAGGTGAAGGTTCTGTGTCTGAATTGATGCATTTTCAGTGAAATGGATGCATTCTTAATATGGACAGAAATCAATATGTATAAGCTAATAGACATTCTAGAGAATGGCAGATTGTGCAGGTGAAGAGGATTAGAAGCTCAATATTGAAAGCTATTTGACAATTCAAAAGTATAGGAAGCTAACGAAAGTTGGTGGGGTGGCGCTGTTAATTAAGCATTTCATTAGTATGCTAATGAAAGAATGTCTTAACTCAAAAGAACAAGATTCATAATCAGTTTGACAGAGATAACAGCCAGAAAAGAAAGCAGGGTATAGTTTATAAGCCCCTTGACAGGAGTTATACTGTAGGCCAGCATATACAGAAGAGTAAAGGAGGGGTGTAAGAACGATTGCACAATAATTGCAGACAATGTCAATTTACTTGTAGATGGAGAGAGCAAAGGTAACTTGGAAATGCGCTCATCAAGTATGCTCAGGATTATTTCTTAAAGCAATCAACCAGGGAGAAGCACATAGTAGGCATAGCAATAAAATAGGATGAATCAATTGTAGAGGTGGCAAAAATCATATCAATATTATTTTTGGTCAGTTTGAAATAATCACGGAATCCCTATAGTGTGGAAGCAGGCCATTCAGACTATCGAGTTCATTCCAATCCTCTAAACAGCATCCTACGGAAACCCACCTCTACAACCCTGCTTTTCCCACGGCCAGCCTACCTAGCCTGCACAATCCTGGACACTTTGGGCAATTCAACATGGCCGATTCACCGAACCTGAACAACTTTCAACTGTGGGATGAAACAAGAGCACCAAGAAGAAACCAGTGCCAACGTAAAGAGAATATGCATACTCCACACAGACAGCCTCCCAAAGGTAGAATTGAACCCAGGTCTCTGGTGCTGTGAGGCAACAGTGTTAACTGCTGAGTCACCTTGTGCCCAAAGAATGAAACGCAGGTGTAAAACTAATGTTTTAAACTTGAGTAAAGGTTACTGTGTAAGTATAAGGGCACAAAAGAAGAATGAACTTGGAAACAATATTAAAAGGTAGCTTAGTAGAGATGCAGTGGCAGATTTTTGAGGAGACATTTAATCATTCTCAGATTTATTCCAGTGAACCAGCTAGGTAGTTTGAGAATTATTCATTTATAGTTAAATAAGGATAGTCACAAATCAAAAGAAACACTGTACAAATCTGCGAAGATTAACTGTAGGTCAGATGATAGGTCAGCTTTTTAAAAACCAGCAAATAATGAAAGATTCTGGGAAAACAACTGGACCTATGGGCGGAGAAGTCCCCAGGACAGGATGGCCTGCATCCTGGAGTTTCAAAAGAAATGGTTTCAGAAATAGAAGCATCAGTTACTATTATCCACAAGTCCTTGGATTCTGGAGGGGGCACAGCAGATTTGAAATAGCCCGTGTAAAATTGTTACACAAGAAAGAAGGGAGACAAAAGGCTGGAAACTGTAGGGCAGTTATCCTGGCACTTCATAGGAAATTCAAAATGAAGAAGAATACAGCAAGACATCTAGAGAATCACAATGCTGTTAGGTCAAATTAACAACAGCTTTATGAAAGGAAAGTCATTTCTAACTAATTTATTACAGTTCTTTGACAAAGTTCTTTGTCACCAGCAAGGTCACAAGAAAGGGAAGCTGTAAATGTCATATACAAGGATTTCCAAAAGCCACTTGATAAGATGCCATCTGAAAGGTCATTAGAAGCTAAGAACACATGGTGTATGGCTAAAAGTCTGGTTGGCTATCTGGGCTGGTGCATCAACTATGCACAAGCTACATCGGTGACTTATATGAAGAGACAGAACATATTGAATTTTTTTTACTCAGAGGGTAGTAGGGACATGGAATGCACTGCCCACAACAGTAGTAGACTCACCAACTTTAAGGGCATTTAAAGGGGCATTGGATAGGCATATGGAAGAGATTGGAATAGTATGGGTTAGATGGGCTTCAGATTGGTTCTGCACATTGGCGCAACATCGTGGGCTGAAGGGCCTGTACTGCACTGTAATGTTCTATGTTCTATGAATCAAATTAACCAAAAGCAAAACAGAGAACTAAAATAAGAATTTTGAAGTTGGTTCTCAAACATAATTTTGTGTAAACTGAATTCGTGAATTTCTAATCTGTGAACTTTTCCTGCTGACTTTGGAACTCTGATTCATTAGTGACCTGTATGTCATATACAGAAGTATTTTCTATGAGACCTGTTTATGTTTTTTTATTATGAAATGCAGTACTCGGATAAATGATATGTGAGCTCAAAATCATTAAACGTATAATTCATGAACAAGAAAAGAATTTACAAAAGTGTTGTCTGGAATACATTGGTTTATGCCTGACCTAATGCCATATTTTAGGCAAATTTCTGCACGCCATTGTTTATTCCTGTATACACTTTACAGTCGATGCAATAGTTCCAGGTTAACAAGTATTCAGTCATAAAAGTGACATCTAAGAACACAATTACATGCATGTGAATGCATGTATAAATCCTCATTTCCTACTATACAGTAGAACTTTTACATTAACTGCATTTTTTTCTTGGAAGAAGCTGAAGCTATGAACATGTTCTCCGAATGTGTTTCTTTTTGAACAAGGCGAAACATCAAAAACAATTTATAGTTCCAGTAATTGCTCATTAAGTAAATGATACCAAGGTGTGTCACTGAGCCAGATGGAAACCTAGTTTCAATGCCTGATTTGTTCTTTACAAGTATAGAACGGGTGGGTTGCAGTTATAGTCTTAGTGTCCATGGTATAGGTGAAAGAGAATTTAAAGTGTGCTCTTAAACCACAGTCACTGAATCACTAAACCACAACTGTGAATAAGATCAAGTTGATGTTGATAGAGCTCAAATTCAGATTCTGGTATATTAACTCCACACAATAGTAGCGTTCAGTGACCTACTTGTTGGAGCAGAGAGATGCTTTTAAAAAGATTTGCAACAAAAATAATTTTAAAACACAAATGGATGATAGGTTAAACACTTTGGGAATTAATGTTGTAAACATTCATCTGATTTTGCAGTATTGTCCTACTTGGGTCATTATGTTCATGATTCAAAACTTTTTAGACTAAGAATTTTACCATCTTAATTATATATGCTAAGTCAAACCTGAGGGATTAGATTTTTCTGCTCTTTAAACAAAAGTGTGTCACTTCACAAGGCATGGGGTAAATGACTTATGAATATTCAAATACAGCTGCTGTGCTGAATGTTTCTCCTTTATGGAAGAAACATATCACTTTAAATCCATCTATTTATGTACTTCAATTTTTCCTTAACTGATTAATGTAAAGTTGGCTGGGCCAGAGATATAAATCGACGTGGGAAGTGACATGGGCCTTTCTTCTAAATGACTTTCAGCAAGAGTTATCACTTGTATTAATTATTAAAGCAGGAGGGTACGAGATTCTGAACTCTTTCTCTTTTCACTCCTATCTAATTAGGAAGCTCATTATTTATCTATGCGTTGGTAACAGCATTACAATAGTTAGCACTCATCTACACAGTGATCCCACAAAAGATGGGCACTTTGCAGAAAAGCAAGATGCATTTTTACACAAACGTTAGTCCAAACATTAAGACAATCCAACAACAATACATAATACTGTATGAGTCAACACCATGCAACTTAACAAAGACACAACGTATTTGCGTTGACATAACATAGCCACTCAACAGAGAAAACTGCAACGTCTTCTATACTGACATGGGCATCAGAAGGGATAACCATGGCTCATATATGAAACAGACATTCAGGAAAACCAGGGGGGTGGTGGGTGCCGTGGTGGCATGGAAACTGGCTCATGCCAGCAGCAGATTTGCAGTGACTGGACAGCCATATTTTTCTGACACTGAGGATTGATATTTCCTGCTGACTTGGAAAATATTGACAAGAGTTTAAATTTCAAACCAAGGAACATCTACAACGAGAACAGTACATCGATGTTTTTTCAAAAAATTTCTGTGCACTTTAATGGAAACATGCATCATGGAAGGTGATAAACAGGCTACTAATTCACTATATTTTTGCATCGCACTGCTAGATCTGCATGCAGCTTATGCAGAACTCCTTAAAGGCAACGCTGCAGGCCAACACCCAAAAGCTGAACTTGGTTTATTTTACAAATACTGACAATAATCTGCAACTAGGAGGGTCCGCTAAAATCAAGGGTCCCTTCAGGCCATCACTCTCTGTCAGTACACTGTCCCCTCCTCACCTGAAAAAAATACTCTGATAACTATTCTTGGACTCTGATTGTTGTCTCTCCTTTTACTCATCCCGGTCTGGTTGCCTCTTTGTTGTGGGGATTGTTCCTTGTACTCAATTTGAACGTCATGGCCCTTGTATAACAACAAGCAGACTTGATGGATCTGCAGATCTATATATATATATATATATATATATACACACACACATCTACTGTTCTACAGGAGGCAATAAAACTCAAACATATCGCACTTCTCACCACCAAAGCATTACCCACCTTCTGAGTAACAAATCATTAGTTCCTTCAATTATCATCCAATTAAGTCATTAATCAAACATCTGATTCACTAAACATGACAGAATCAGCGAGTGTAAAATGTCCCTGCGCAAAGGAAGCACAATCAGCTGCAAGTAAACAAGTCAGTCCCTCAATACTTAAACCAACAGCTGGCGTAAAACCAATTAATTCTGTCCAATGCTTTTTTCTCATTCAATAAAATTATTGTATTTCATTAAGTCAGAGCCAAAAGCTGAAGCAAGTATTAATTTACACAAAGTTGCATGAATCTTTTAAAATAATAAGTTTGTCCAAAAAATTGAAGTTAATTCTCAAATGGTTTCCAGGATTTCAAGGGTTTCAAATGGATGATTCTGGATTTTCTGAGGATGTGTCACGAAGGACATTTAGAAACAGCAACCATGAAGACCATGAGATATAGGAGCAGATGTAAGAATCTGGATGTAGTTTGAGGTTTAGTTTCAGACGATTCGTCACCATACTAGGTAACATCATCAGTGAGTCTCTGGACGAAGCACTAGTGGTATGGCCCGCTTTTTATATATGTTAGCAAGCTTGGAGAAGATTTTGAAAAGATGTTGTGATGTCATTTCCTGTTCTTTTTCTCAGGGGTGGTAAATGGGATCCAGGTCAATGTGTTTGTTGATAAAGTTCCGGTTGGAATACCATGCTTCTAGGAATTCTCGCATGTGCCTCTGTTTGGCTTGTCACAGAATGGATGTTTTAGATTAGATTAGATTACTTACAGTGTGGAAACAGGCCCTTCGGCCCAACAAGTCCACACCGAACCCACCCATACATTTACCCGTTTACCTAACACTACGGGCAATTTAGCATGGCCAATTCACCTGACCCGCACATCTTTGGAAACCCATGCAGACACGGGGAGAATGTGCAAACTCCACACAGACAGTTGCCTGAGGCGGGAATTGAACCCGGGTCTCTGGCGCTGTGAGGCAGCAGTGCTAACCACTGTGCCACCGTGCCGCCCGACTGGGATGTGTTGTCCCAGTCAAAGTGGTGGCCTTCCTCATCTGTATGTAAAGATACTAGTGAGAGTTGGTCATTGAGAGCTTTGACAAAGGGTCAGTTAGACTCGAAACGTCAGCTCTTTTCTCTCCTTACAGATGCTGCCAGACCTGCTGAGATTTTCCAGCATTTTCTCTTTTGGTTTCAGATTCCAGCATCCGCAGTAATTTGCTTTTATTTGGTCATGTCTGTTTGTGGCTAGTTGATGTTCATGTATCCTGGTGGCTAGTTTCCTGCCTGTTTGTCCAATGTACTGCTTGCTACAGTGCTTGCATTAGTTTTTGTACATACAGATGAGGAAGGACACCACTTCAACTGGGATGACACATCCTTCCTAGGACAAGCCAAGCAGAGACATGCATGAGAAGAATTGCATTCCAATCAGAACTCTGAATGTAGGGGGCGATGGATTCTCAGGAGAATGTAGCACAAACAGCCAAGTTTCTGGTATTGAGGCTGGCTCTAATGCAACGAGGGGTACGTCAGGTTCCAAGAGATCAATTGAGTTAGGGGACTCTCTAGTCCAAGGAACAGACAGATGTTTCTGTGGCCTGCAGCGAAAAATCAGAATGGTGTGTTGCTTCCCTGGTGCCAGGATCAAGGATGTCTCAGAGAGGGTGCAGAATGTTCTCAAGGGGGAGAGGGGCCAGCAAGAAATCATTGTCCACATTGGAACCAATGACATAGGAAGGGAAAAGGTTGAGATTCTGAAGAAAGCTTACAGAGAGTTAAGGAGGAATTTAAAAAGGAGGTCCTCGAGAGTAGTAATATCTGGAATATTCCCAATGCTATGAGCTAGTGAGGGCAGGAATAAGAGGATAGAGCAGATGAATGCACGGCTGAGGAGCTGGTGTATGGGAGAAGGATTCACATTTTTGGATCATTGGAATCTCTTTTGGGGGAGAAGTGACCTGTACAAGAAGGATGGATTGCACCTAAATTGGAAGGGGATGAATATACTGGCAGGGAAATTTGATAGATCTGCTTGGGAGGATTTAAACTAGTAAGGTGGGGGGTGGGACCCAGGGAGAGAGTGAGGAAAGAGATCGATCGGAGACTGGAACAGTTGAGAACAGAATAGAGTCAAAAAGCTAGGACAGGCAGGGACAAGATAAGACTAATAAATTAAATTCATTTATTTCAATGTAAGGAGCCTAACTGGGAAGACAGATGAACTCAGGGCATGGTTAGGAACATGGGACTGGGATATCATAGTAATTACAGAAACGTGGCACAGGGATGGGCAGGATTGGCAGCTTAATGTTCCAGGATACAAATGCTGCAGGAAGGATAGAAAGGGAGGCAAGAGAGGAGGGGGAGTGGCGTTTTTGATATGGGATATAATTACAGCTTTGTTGAAGGAGGATATGCCTGGAAAAACATCCAGGGAAGTTATTTGGGTGGAACTGAGAAATAAGAAAGGGATGATTACCTTATTGGGATTGTATTATAGATCCCCTAATAGTCAGACGGGAATTGAGAAACAAACTTGTAAGGAGATCTCAGCTATCTGTAAGAATAATAGGGTAGTTATGGTAGGGGATTTTAACTTTCCAAACATAGACTGGGACTGCCATAGTGTTAAGGGTTTAGATGGAGAGGAATTCCTTAAGTGGGTACAAGAAAATTTTCTGACTCAGTATGTGGATGTACCTACTAGAGAAGGTGCAAAACTTGACCTACTCTTGGGAAATAAGGCAGGGCAGGTGACAGAGGTGTCAATGGGGGAGCGCTTTGGGGCCAGTGACCATAATTCCATTAGATTTAAAATAGCGATAGAAAAGGATAGACCAGATCTAAAAGTTGAAGTTCTAAATTGGAGAAAAGCCAATTTTGATGGTATTATGCAAGAACTTTCAAAAGCTGACTGGGTGCAGATGTTTGCAGGTAAAGGGACGGCTGGAAAATGGGAAGCCTTCAGACATGAGATAACAAGAGCCCAGAGAAAGTATATTTCTGTTAAGGTGAAAGGAAAAGCTGGTAGGTATAGGGAATGCTGGATGACTAAAGAACTTGAGGGTTTGGTTAAGAAAAAGAAGGAAGTATATGTAAGGTATAGACAGGATAGATCGAATGAATCCTTAGAAGAGTATAAAGGAAGTAGGAGTATACTTAAGAGGGAAATCAGGAGGGCAAAAAACAGACATGAGATAGCTTTGGCAAATAGAATTAAGGAGAATCCAAAGAGTTTTTACAAATACATTAAGGACAAAAGGTAACTAGGGAAAGAATAGGGCGCCTCAAAGATCAGCAAGGCGGCCTTTGTGTGGAGCTGCAGAAAATGGGGGAGATACTAAACGAGTATTTTGCATCAGTATTTACTGTGGAAAAGGATATGGAAGATATAGAATGTAGGGAAATAGATATTGACACCTTGAAAAATGTTTGTATTACAGAGTAGGAAGTGCTGGATGTCTTGAAACGCATAAAGGTAGATAAATCCCCAAGACCTGATCAGGTGTACCCTCAAACTCTGTGGGAAGCTAGAGAAGTGATTGCTGGGCATCTTGCTGAGATATCTGCATAATCAATAGTCACAGGTGAGGTGCCAGAAGATAGGAGGTTGGCAAACATGGTGCCACTGTTTAAGAAGGGTGGTCAGGACAAGCCAGGGAACTATAGACCAGTGAGTCTGACATCGGTGGTGGGCAAGTTGTTGAAGGGAATCCTGAGGGACAGGATATTCATGTATTTGGAAAGGCAAGGGCTGATTAGGGATAGTCAACATGGCTTTGTGCGTGGGAAATTATGTCTCATAAACTTGAGTTTTTTTGAAGAAGTAACAAAGAAGATTGATGAGGGCAGAGCAGTAGATGTGATCTATATGGACTTCAGTAAGGCGTTCGACAAGGTTCCCCATGGAAGACTGGTTAACAAGGTTAGGTCTCACAGAATACAGGGAGAACTAGCCATTTGGATATGGAACTGGCTCAAACGTAGAAGACAGAGGGTGGTGTGGAGGGATGTTTTTTCAGATTGGAGGCCTGTGACCTGTGGAGTGACACAAGGATCGGTGCTGGGCCCCCTACTTTTTGTCATTTATATAAATGATTTGGATGTGAGCATAAGAGGTACAGTTAGTAAGTTTGCAGATGACACCAAAATTGGAGGTGTAGTGGACAGCGAAGAGGGTTACCTCAGAGTACAACAGGATCTGGATCAGATGGGCCAATGGCTGAGAAGTGGCAGATGGAGTTTAATTCAGATAAATGTGAGGTGCAGCATTTTGGGAAAGCAAATCTTAGCAGGACTTATACACTTAATAGTAAGGTCCTAGGGAGTGTTGTTGAACAAAGACACCTTGGAGTGTAGGTTCATAGCTCCTTGAAAGTGGAGTTGCAGGTAGATAGGATAGTGAAGAAGGTGTTTGGTATGCTTTCTTTTATTGGTCAGAGTATTGAGTACAGAAGTTGGGAGGTCATGTTGAGGCTCTACAGGACATTGGTTAGGCCGCTGTTGGAATATTGCATGCAATTCTGGTGTCCTTCTGGTCTCTGGAAAGATGTTGTAAAACTTGAAAGGGTTCAGAAATAATTTACAAAGATGTTGCCAGGGTTGGAGGATTTCAGCTATAGGGAGAGGCTGAACAGGCTGGGGCTGTTTTCCCTGGAGCGTCGGAGGTTGAGAGGTTTATAAGATTATGAGGAGTATGGATAGGATAAATAAACAAAGTCTCTTATCTGAGGTGGGAGACTCCAGAACTAGAGGGCATGGTTTAGGGTGAGAGGGGTAAGATATAAAGGAGACCTAAGGGGAAACATTTTCACACAGAGGGTGGTACATGTATGAAATGAACTGATAGAGGAAGTGGTGGACGCTGGTACAGTTGCAACATTTAAAAGGCATATGGATGGGTATATGAATAGGAAGGGTTTGGGTGGATATGGGCCGGGTGCTGGCAGGTCGGACTAGATTGGGTCAGGATATCTGGTCGGCATGGACAGTTTGGACCGAAGGGTCTGTTTCCATGCTGTACATCTCTATGACTCTATCAACAAACACTTTGACTTGGATCCCATTTACCACTCTCTGAGAAAAAGAACAGGAAATGACATAATTACAGGAAATGATGTCACCAATCCAAGGAAACCTAAACACATAAATAAAATGAGGCCATACCACAAGTGCTTCATCCGGAGACTCACTGACGATGTTACCTAGTGTGGCATCAAAATGTCTGAAACCAAACCTTCCAGCTCAGCGAGCAAACCTACATCCAGAACCTCAACTTAAGCTACAACTATTCTCACAAAAAATAATTTAAGAATCTAAGGGTGACCACAAAAACATTGAAAGTTTTCAAAAAGTCCACCTGGTTCATTAATGACCTTTGGGGAAAGTGCTGCCATCTGCTCTGGCCTTCTCCAGATCCACAGCATTGTGATTGAATCTTTACTGCCCTCTGATGGCCAGGCTAACGACACCACGTCTCGTGAGTGAATAAAATTTAAAAATTCCTTCATGAGTCAACAGCCATCCATGTGACAACACTACCATCTGGCTCTCACAGACAAGATCTCACATACCACAGTCACCAACAGTGCCTCACTGACCCATAACTCTACTCACTGTGACCCCAGAATGGCATTCATGCTGTTGCATTGGTTTACTTGCAGTTCCAGCAGTAGCCTATAGAGTGATTATGACAAGGTTAGCCAGTTGGACCTCATAGAATATGAGTTTCCTGACTGAGGCTTGTAATCTGGTCCAATTAGGGAGCCCTGGCTGACATATATGATGGGTGAGTTTCAGAGATAAAGACTCTCTGATAACCGATTCTATATAATGCAGCACTATATTCAAGGACTCCTCCTCTGTAAATAAAGAGTGACTTGGTGACGGGATACCAGACTCTGTGGAGTTATTTCAGCCACAATCATGGTGGAACTGCCAGGAATGAAGATCTGTCATCTGCAAGCAGCTCATGAAGGCCCCAATTATTAAAAAGGATGAGACCCCCAGCAGTGAATCACTAGATGCCTGATTAGACACTGAAACAGCCAAAGTAGAGTTGCTCTGGTTTCCAGCCCGTAGATATACCTACTGTTAGTTAACAAACACACTGGCTAAATGTGAAATTCCTCTGCCTTCTTCAATGCTGTGGGAATTAATTTGTTGCTTCTGAATGGATTATGGCCTCTGTTAAAATAGTCAGCAAATAAATCTCATACAGGAAAATAAGCATTAATCTATTAATATTATTGATGCAAATTGTAAATGAGGTATTTGCAAGATAATTCCAAATTAATAATTATGCAGAAAATATTAGGAGCCATGTTTAGCTGGAAGGGGAAGAACACATCAAGCTATGGCTGCTATTATATTTAGATAAAACATACAGACCTATCAAGGTTGTTGGAATCTGTCAACCAAGTTTCTATTTTAGTCTTTTCTGTAGCTACAGTAAGCAGATGAATGTTTAGCAAGCTGGAATAAGGAACACTTTATTCAGAAAGTACAAGTGAATGCTACTGACTTGAACATCTGAGTCTGAAGATTGTGCAAGGATAAAAACTTAAGATCAACTGTTACTGAAACATCAAATAACAGGTCTTTGTGGCTGTGTGACTATTTCAGCATATGCATTTGGCCACAAAGATTGGACTTCACTCCATGTCACCCTTTTAGTTTATCACTAACCAACTTTGACCTAAAAAACAGGATTTTCCATGATTAGTTGCACTTAGCGCTGCATAAAAATTCTCCTGGAACAGTTTGATTTATGGCCTTGTCTTTCTCTCCATTTTGCTGATGCTCATTCGCACTTGGTAGTGACAAGATTGTCCGATACAGGCATGAGAGTGAAGAGATAAGCTGCAAGTGAAATAACCACAAATCCACTTAACAAAATTGTTCACAATCTGGAAGCGGCATGGGTAGGAACACTAAAGAGATTTAGAAAATTAATGGAGACAGCAAAATATCATGTGCACCTTAGTTTAAACTGAAAGTGCAAACATGCATGGTAATAAGATAAAGACATCTTCCCAATACAATAGAGTAGTATTCAGAAATAATACATACACTGAAAAAAAGGGTTTTCCAAGTAAGATAAAACTTGTACAAGATGTTGAAATCAAAAATAAAATCAAGTTCTTGAAAATTAGGATGAGGCATCAAAATCAACTAAAAGTCAAATCCAAATTAAAAACCCTCAAATAACTCTGAAATATTAACAAGAGGACAGTGATGATATTAGGACAGTGATGATATTAATCCTTTTCTCTTCTACTCAACCTTAGTTATACCACAGAAAGGTAATGATGTACAGTGGAAAAATATTTGGACAAAAAAAAAGGCTTTTTTCAGAAATAGTCTTGTCATAACATTAGAATTCCTATTTAAAATGGATAACTCATAAATACTAGAATCAGCACAGTTGACAGGTCTGAATAAAAAAAGCTGAGAAATATCTTGGAAAAAATTCACTGCAGTACTAAAAATAGAAAGGATAAGGAAAGCTAATTATCCATATCGATTCCAAACTAATTCTGTTTTGTGTCAAGATACTAATACCACATGTAGAAAGATTGGTTAGTTTTGTGCTTGGATATTAACTGTATCTTGCAAAGACCAATTTTGTACATCCAAGCAGCACTGAAAACATGTCCAATACCACATTGATTCAGGTACTGCAGAGGAATCCCAGTAGCTGCCCAAAACTGCTCCCAACATGCCAATCAGGGGTCTTACCATTGCTTTCAAATTCAACGCAAACATTGATTTACTCTGATACAGCTAGACTGTCACTGATACAGTTGGGCTAGATTCTTTAGTCTACTTACAACCGAACAAGCCTTCCTTGATGTTTTCCAACATAAAAATAACTATGTACCTAAATGTAGAGTCAGGAGAAGCAAGAGTTCAATTGGTGGTGTATTGTTCATTTCCCTTCCCAAAAACCCCTAGCAGGCATTGACTTGCATCCCAGCTATCCCAGCTATCCAAGCTCACGATTTCTCCCCAATGCATCTCCATCACCCAGTTAGCCAGCAAGCTTTGGAGACAATGACTGTTATGCACAGCTGACTTGCATTGTCAGTTGGAGATAGTGAACTAATTTATTATAGCTCTGCTGGCAACTTCAATGGGTAGATGCAACATACATTGCAGCGGAAACAAATCCTGATTCCAATTAATATCTAGGCCTGCAATTGCTAGCGGGAATTGCAATCTAGTGTACCTGAGGGGTGGATTGCAAAAGATTGACAGTCAACTGTTGTCATCTTTTGAATGCAAAGATGTATTTAAAAATGAGTACAATATAAAGACCTACATAGTATGTTTGCATTCAAAACCTATTACATTTCTATCCCTCCTTGCTTTTAACAAAAGGTCATCCTGACCTGAAATGTTTCTCTCCACAGATACTGCTTGACCTGCTGAGTGTTTCCAGAGGTTTATAGAGTCATAGAGATGTACAGCATGGAAACAGACCCATCCATGCCAACCAGATATCCCAACCCAATCTAGTCCCACTTGCCAGCACCCGGCCCATAACCCTCCAAACCTTTCCTATTCATATACCCATCCAAGTGTCTTAAATGTTGCAATTGTGCCAGCCTCCCATATTGATTGTATGCTTATACCCTTACTATTTTTTTCCAAATCAATCAATTCACAGGGCAACACAGTGGTTAGCACTGGGTTCAATTCCCACCTCAAGCAACTGTCTGTGTGGAGTTTGTACATTCTCCCCGTGTCTGCGTGGGTTTCCTCCAGGTGCTCTGGTTTCCCCCCACAACGCAAAAGTGTGCAAGTTAGGTGAATTGGCCATGCTAAATTGCCCACAGTGTTAGGTGAAGGGATAAATGTAGGGGAATGGGTCTGGGTGGGTTGCTCTTTGGAGGGTCGGTGTGGACTTATTGGGCCGAAGGGCCTGTTTCCACACTGTAAGTAAGTAATCTAATCTAAGATATTATGACACACCTCGGAAGCAGGTGGGGCTTGAATCCAAGATCTCTCAGTTCAGGGGTGGGGGTGCTACTTCTGCACCACAACAAGGCCTCTACGTATATCCTTACTGTACTCCTAAGATCATTTGGCAGGGACAATCATCTAACCATTTATTTCAATAGCATGAAAATTGCATGAGCTCTGCAATGGAGGGATGGGGTGGTTAATCCACTCAATTAGGTTTCCACTCCTTAAGATAGAATGCTTGTTAACAAAGTATCTGAACCTTGCAATCAAGTAAACCCAAAGATGATTTCACACGAACAAACTTGTGGGTTTCTCTCCATATTGTTCATGTCCACAAGTGCTAGCATTGAGTAATTAATTTCTGTAAATAACTTAAATGTCTGACCTTTTCAGTGCTGATGTTAATTATGCACTGTCATCGCTTGATGACAATCAGTAAGTAATTAGCTAATTACAAACAATTAATAGAAGGCAAAAAGCTGAGAAAGTAACAACATAAGTAATGAATTAATTTAAAAAATAATCACCATCTCTTATTAATTATTAAAGGAATGAAGGACAATATTGGTAGTCTTCTTGCTGATCTTCTGTTTAATTAAGAAGCTCTTAATTCATCAGTGCACCAGAATGCTTGTATATCTCCATCACTTAAAAGTCATCAAAAAGGCTAATGAAGCATTGGCCTTTGGCTTAAGAAGATTGGAATTCTGTATTTAAGTTGTACAAAGCTTTGATCAGACCCCATCTGGAGCACTATGCTCAGTTTTAGCCAACAAACCTCAGGGCAAAACAAAATCGTGATGCATAAAAGGGGGAGAGAATCCCTCAAATGACAGCAGGGGCTGAAGAGTTAAATGTGAAGGAAAATTGCATAAGTGGGGTTTGGCATTCAAAAGTGGAAGGGTGAACTAGAGTATAAGGTCATGGCTCTGAATGAGTTAATGTTGAGTTGCATTGCGCTGCATTAAACTCGATGATGCCGCCCTTCCTTGGGTTTTTATGCTTGAGATTCCAATGGAGACAGATGTGCCATACCTAGCTACTGATTTAACTACAGCATATCTTATTAAGTAAGACAAGTTTCTCTATTTGTTAAGAATCTCTAATAATCTATTCTCTACCACTGACAATTGACAGGCCCTTCGACTCAGCAGAAAACAGGGGATTGGGCTTGGTGCCATGGCTTGAATGCCAATGGGCAGGCAGCTCTGATTTCAAATCCCAGCCTGGTTTTACTTTGTTCTTTCGAAATGTGTGTTTCAATGAAACTGCTATGTACAATAGATGTCTGAGGGCTCTTGTGGCTTGGTGGTAGTGTCCCTACTGCTGGGTTAGAATGTCCAGGTCCAAGTCCCCACCTGCCCCAGGCATAGAGCCATACAACACAGAAACAAACCCTTCAGTCCAACCAGTCCATGCCAACCAAAATCCCAAACTGAACCAGTCCCACCTGCCTGCTCCTGGCCCATATCCCTCCGAACCTTTCCTATTCATGCACTTCTCAAAATGTCTTTCAAATGTTGTAATTGTACCCACGTCCACTACTTCCTCAGGAAATTCATTCCACACACAAACCACCCTCTCTGTAAAAGATTTGCCCCCCCATGTTTCTTTTAAATCTCTGCCATCTCATCTTATAAATGTGTCCCCTAGTGTTGAAGTCCCCCAATCCTAGGAAAAAGACAACTACCATTCACTCTGTCTATACCCCTCCATTATTTTCTAAACTTCTCTAAGGTCACCTCTCAACCTCATACCCTCTAGTGAAAGTCACAGCCTTTCTTTATAACTAAAACCTTCCATACCCAGCAACATCCTGGTAAATCACTTCTCAATCCTCTCCATCTTAATAATATCCTGTCTACAACTGGGTGACCAGAACAGGACACAGTACTCCGGAAGAGGCCTCATCAATGTCCTCTACAATCTCAACAAGACTTGCCAACTCCTAGATGACAGTGATGTCTGCAGATGCTGGCGATCAGAGTTGAGAGTGTGGTGCTGGAAAAGCACAGCAGGTCAGGCAGCATCTGAGGGGCAAGAGAATCGACGTTTTAAGCATAACCCTGATGAAGGGCTTATGCCTGAAACGTTGATTCTCCTGCTCCTCGGATGCTTCCCAACTTCTGGTACTGTGGCAGAATGTTTCTGAACAGATCGGTTAAAAATACGTCAAACAGAAGATTTGTTCCACAATCAGCTGGTACCACAGGGGCCCCAGTGCATCATCATGCCTCTAAAATGATACTTTACTTAAACCTATAAGTTTCCTTTAGAATTTTGTCAAATTGGCCCTTTGGGGTTATTTGCATTTGCATTGTTTAATTTGATTATTTTAAATGAGCAGAATGGCCAATAAGAGCAAGCCTTGTGATCCAACCAAAATTTGGACGATAAGGTCAAGGTTCAAGTCCCACCTCACAATGTGATGGCCATGGAAGCACCCCATAACAGGCTGAACAGGGTGATTACATTTAGTCATTACAGTGGATTCTGTGGCGTAGTTGTAATTTCTCCAGAAAGGTAGGAGAAGCCCAGGCAAGATGACAGAATCTTCCAATAAGAACCGTGCCTTATAAAAGCACATTCCTTTCACACAAAAGACTGTGAAAATGTTGAACTCTCTCCCTCTCACGAATGGCAGCACTGTGACCTAGGTGGAGAAACACCATTGCCTCTGAGTGTTACAAGTCACACATGATCATCTCTGGGAAAGATATCACGGTCGTTTCATGGTTGCTAAGTCAAAATCTTGGAAGCATGAACATTGTGATATTGTAGCCCAGTTGTGAGGGTGGAATGCCCAATTAATGTTAGTATTGGACAAGCCAGATTCCCAACATGAACCTGACTAAATAGATCATTTTTTAAAAAATCAAGGTGCTATTTTACTAAAACAGAAACGCACACTATTGCAGTCTTTGTTCAAACAATAAAACAAAAGTTTATTAACAACAAGCAAAGGAAAACAAGGGGGGAAAAGCAATTAAAACTCTACCATGATAGTTTGGAAGATAAGTTTTTAAACACACAGTAGAAATGATCCATGCATTTTTCACATTTGAGCTGAAACAATAGGTGTGCCTGAACCAGTACACTCTACTATCGCTTATTAACATTGCTAGCTTTCCAAGATCATTCTAGCAAGACCGGATCCAGACTATTTTCAGTGAGACAGAGAGACAGTTTTTTTTTAACACCTTGATATGCTTGAAGTTATAAAAATCCCAACTGCTTGTTGGAACTATAGATGACTCTTTCTTAATTATAATGCTTCTGACTTAGAATCGTAGAATCCCCAAAGTGTGGAAGCAGGCTATTCAGTTCACCGAGTCCACACTGACCTTCTGAAGAGCATTCCGCACAGACCCAACCCCCTACCTTATCACCCTGCATTTCCCACAGCTAACCCACCTAAGCCTGCACGCCCCTGGACATTATGGGTAATTTAGCATGGCCAATCCACCTATTCTGCACATCTTTAGACTGTGGGAGAAATCTGGAGTACCCTCAGAAAACCCACGCAGACACAGGCAGTCGCCTGAGAGTGGAATCAAACCTGGGCCCCTGCCGCTGTGAGGCAGCAGTGCTAACGACTGAGCCACTGTGCCACCCCAGTTAATTCATTCTAATATTATACTACTCCTGACATAGCTTCAATTCCTTTCTTTTTTTCAAAAAAAACTTCAACAATCTAACCTCCCTTCTTTTTCACTGACAGTATCCTAACACTTCAGTCCAGGATAAATAATAACTTCTTACCCTAAGATAACTTCATTACTTTAAACTCATTTTATTGGGAATACTGTTTAGCGTGTGTTACTCTATAAAAGGTCTTCTCAGAACTTTGGAGCTTGATACATGCTTCTATTTCAAGCAGCATAAGCTGAATCAATTGGGAAAGTGATTTCCCTGGGCTCTCTGGGAAGATCTCTAGGAATTCAGGTAACATGCTAAAGACTCTTATATATTTTTATAGATGCACCATAGAAACCAACCTATCTGGATGCATCATAGCAACCAAAGCATCATAGCTTTGTGGTATAGCAACTGCTCTTCCCAAGACTGGAAGAAACTACAGAGAGCTGTGAACACAGCCCAGTCCATCATACAACAGCTCCAAACCATTGACTTCATCTGGACTTCCTGCTGCCTTGGAAAAACAACCAACCCCTCCCACCCTGGTTTTACACTCCTCCATCCTCTTCCAGTGCACTGAAGATATAAAAGTGTGTTCACATGTACAAACAGACTCAAGAACAGCTTGAGTTATCAGAGTTTTGAATGGACCTCTTTAATGTTAAACTTGATCTCTCTCTCTGCACCTTCTCGGCAGCTGTAGCATTATATCCTGCACTCTGTTCTGTTAACCTGATACACTTGTGTAGTACTATCTTCCTGTAAAGCATATAAGTTAACACTTTTCACTCTATCTCGGTACGCGTTACAGACATAAGTCAAATCAAATCAGGCATCCTCTCACTTTGAATTAAGGACATTGTAGTTTATTTCCCTCAAAAGACATCTATCAATTCCACACGAACGGACAAACCAATACGTTTGTCTGTATTTCCAACTGCTGAAACTCAAAGTAAATGATACCAAAACATATAAAACTCTCAGCTCCATCACACCCACCAGACGTGACTCTGGGAGTACCTTTGCTGCGTAAAGTGCAGCTTTTCAAGAAAGTAATCATCCACTCAAACACAATTAGAGATGGGAAATAAATGCTAGCCTTACCAGCAAAGGCCACAGCTCATGAATGAATTTTTAAAAAGAAGTCCTCGCAAAGGCTGTAACTTAGACATCAATTGAAACGTCAAGGTTGAAATCAATAGATTTTAATTAGGTAAGGGCATCGAGAGATAAAAATCAAAACGTAGTAACTGGACTTGAAGTGCACAGCAGCAAAATCTAATCAAATCATGGAACAGGCTAGGAGGGCTGAATGGTCTGTTATGTGATTTAATCAGCTTTCCTAAAAGATAATGAGCAATGCTACGCCCGAGAAAATAAACACAATTTGAGAAACTGTCAAAATCATAAAAGCATCAGGTAGTTGGTGAGAAAGGCTATTTTATGAGCAGAAATCCAAGATAGCAGTGAATCAATACTCATCTGCTGAGATACTACAAAGGAGCTATTGTTCCAATTGATCACTATAATTTTATCAGAGGCCTGAGCATCTAGATGGTGATACACAACTGTGAAATGAGTGACTGTGACAGCAATGTAAAGTGCACTTCATTTCACTAACCCCACCAGAAGGCACTGATGGACAGGGTAATGGAGAAATATAAGATCATTATTAGCAGGGCTGCCAGGTTCCAAACATGGGAAAAAAAATGTCAAATGTGCTGAATGCCAGTGACGGAATGAATACTGTTTCAGGGAATTAGAGAACCTGGCAGAAAACTCAGGCACCAAGATTAGTAATGATAATTAAGAGCAAAGGTATACATGCATGCAAGAGACAGGTATAGTTACAATTATAAATTCAAAAGAAACAATACTAACACAGAGACAGCAAGTACAGAGTTGAAAATAACAGGGTTAATCAAATCACATAATACATGTCACTATTGAAGAGCGAATGTATTGTAAAATTGGTATTTCTAACAAGCAAACTATTTTCAAGGACATTTTGTGAAATTATGCCCCAGATGCAGGATGTAACCCAGTGGGACTGTTTATTCAGTGGTTAGATGTATGTAACTCCATGATTTTCCTTCAGAATAAGCCAAAAGTGCACATTAAAAATTAATAAAATGATCCCTTATGTATGAATTCTTACTACATTTATGGATAAGAAATAAATGCGCATATTATACAAGTACACATACACTAACTAGCAAGTCCCTTAGACGGAAATGCATAATTTCAACATAAAGAAAATATTTGTGGTATTTTGTGGTGGGAGAACTCAGGAGGGATTGTAGAATTGTTAAAGTGAACTGATGGTAAGTAGCATATTTTATATATTATTTTTCATTATATGATGTTTTATAGTTTACATAATGTAGTATACAGACATTCAGTGCCAAGCCGTAACTGTACACAATGATACAATTTGGGTGGAAAAGTAAGAAGGCATACATTAAATAGTAATGCTTTAGAAGGAGCAGAGAAACAGAGATTTAGGGCTGTAAATAAACATTCCTTTTAATAGTAAGAGGACAAATTGAATCTCCAAACAAATATCTTTATAAGATATTTAAAGAACAAACAACAATACAGCACAGGAACAGGCCCTTCCAAACACAAAACAGAAGAGGAAAGAATTGAAATATGGCAAAGTTTAAATAAACAGATCATGACCAAATGTCAGCTGTAATATCTCACTGTAATTCAACGAACAAATGGAGAATAACTTATATTTAAAGAGCATCTTTTGCGTATGAAATTCCTTGAGCTGTTTCACAAGCGCATTGAATATAAAACCACAGAAGGAGATATTAGGTCAGATGGTCAAAATCTCAGACAAGTTGGTAAGTTGTACAAAGTATCCTCAAGGAGGAAAGTGAGCTAGAGAGGCAATGGAATGTAGGGTGGAAATTCCAGAGCTTGAGGACTGAGCAATGGTAAGCATGGATACAAAAGATGGAGCAATCATTATTGAGAATGCATGACAGGTCAGAACTAGAAGGTTGCAGAAAATACAGAAGGATGTGGATTTGGAGGTGCAACAGAAGTAGGGAAGGGAAAGATCATAAAGGGATTTGGAAATAACGATGAGTACTTTAAAAGCCAAGCGCTGTGTGACAGGGAGTTTAAGAATTGTACAGCACAGAAAGAGACCCTTCAGTCCAACTTGTCCATGTCGACCAAATAGTCTAAATTAATCTAGTCCCATTTGACAGCATTTGGCCCACATCCCTTTAAATCCTTCCTGTTCATATACTGATCCAGGTGCCTTTTAAATGTTGCAATTGTACCAGCCTCCACCACTTATTGTTTGTAAAATACAGGGGTAATGAGGGATACAGGTGGCAGGGTAGAACGTAGGAGGATCTACCAAGATGCTTTGGAATAATAAAGTCTGGATGTTATGAAGGCATGGATGATGGTAGTGGCAGACCAACTGAGACTGGGCAAAGTTGAGCTGTATTGCAGAGATGGAAACAGTCTTTGAAATGGTATGAATGAAGTCAAAAGCGCTTCTGGGTTTCTGCTGTCACAACAAGATTGCCAAATGATTGGCCTAATTTTCAAACTGTTGTCAGGGAGCTGGATGGAGTTGGTACTGAGGGAAATGAATTTGAAGTGGGGATTGAAGACAATGACATCAGTCTTCCCAATATTTTAATAGAGGAAATGTCCACTCTTCTTACAGTGACTGCCAGCTAGTCATCTGGCCTTTTACCAACAGTGCAGAGTTGAGAGAATTGGTGATGAGACACAGCTGGCTGTCATTGGCATACATCTGAAAACTAACTCTACATCTTGTGATTTTACATCAGGTGACAACATCTGGATGTCAAATAGAAAAAATATAATGCAGTAATACCCACCTCACTGTCTCAGAAATCAAGAGCTCTTTCTTACTATTGGGAGATTTGGTTCAGAAATCATAAGCCAATGCAACTGGACAATTGTTTGATAAATTCCATGTATGGTTTGTTTAATTTCTAAATAGGTCAGAGTTGCTTACCAAAAGTTTTTACAAAACTTCACCTGTTATTCCAGCACATACTTAAGAATAATTTGCCCTCCCACCATTGTAGAATGAAGCAGCATGGAAAGAGACAATTTGAACCTTTATCCCAAAGCAAGCTTTTTGACAGAGTTATCACTGCTTGCCCTCTAAACATTTCTATTAACATGTTTATCCCATTCCACGCCTCTGGTCCAATTTTAGGCACCACCTCTCACTAGCTAACATTTAAACTTGCATCTTAACCAAGTGGCCTTCAGACAGCTATTTACTCTTTAAGGACATTGGAGATGAGCACAATCTTGTTTATACCCCATATTAGCACACAAAGACGTAGGTACATAAACATTAGTCCTTATCTATTTGCACTTCCCAGCAGATATCACTCGATAGCTACTCATTTGCTAAACCTCCATCTGAACTCCCTTCTCCAGTGCATATGGTCACAAGACCAATTGAGGTCCCTCATACCATCAAGCTAGACTTGCCAAATGGGGAAGAGGCACAGGAAAAGATCATTGTGCTTTCTGAAGACAGACAGATTATTAGTCGCACACAATGTCTTGTGAAAGAGTAATTGTGCTTGTTCCATATTTCCCAATTTTGGCTATATCCTCACAACCTCTTTATCCTGAAGTCCTTTTCCATTGTCTTTAAAAATTATTAACAGTATCTGCTTCCAACTCTTTCATTCCAGATCCTGACAGATGTATACTAAAAGAAATATCAATGTCTTTCCCCTCTAATTTAAATGTCTTGTGTACGTTTTATAGGTGTCTTTTGTTTAGGCTAAACAGTAACACTGGAATCAAACATGACAAGTCTTGAAGATGTGTAATTAAGTTCATTGTTTAAAACCAAGGCAAATTGTTGGAACGATGTTCCAGTGATGCCAATGTTAGTTGGATGAATCGGTTTATTTATTGTTAGGTTTAGGCCCCTCTCATTGAAAACAGAGCTACTATCACAGCTTTTACTGTCTAAACTTTCTTACAATGTTCAAGCAATTCCAAGTTAAATTGGTGTCACCTAATGACAACATTCTATAACCTTGATAGGTCATGGATCATGGATCTGAACCTTTAGCTGAATTAGACAATAGCGTGTTTTGCAATTTCAACAGCAGACTGGACACTAACGTATCACCTCAATTGTCTAAATCATTCACTTTGATGATGCGATAGAGGCCATTGAGAACAGTAGCACAGTAGTAGTGCCCCCACCTGTTGACCAGAAGACCTGGGTTCCAGTCTCATCTACTCCAGAGGTATATCATAGAAGGTTGATTTAAAGATATCTATAAAGGTCGCTAAGATGGGAATCTACCATGTCCAACATAAATACTCATTATCATTTTACACAGAATATCTTTACCAACATTAGTACGTTGCCTGTCACAGATTAAGAGCAAACAAGCTAGCTTCTGAGAACTTATAAGCTTTGTAAATGACAGCTGTAGTTTAATGGACAAACTTGGATTTTTTTGTTGTTTACAGCCCTGTAAGAATGTATATTTATGATATTGCTCAACAATGTGCACAGTAGTTGAAATATCCTGCCCCCTCTGTTCATTAGGAGAAAGTTAGGACTGCAGATGCTGGAGAGTCAGAGTCAAAAAGCATGGTGCTGGAAAAACACAGACGGTCAGGCGGCGTCCAGGCGTCAACATTTTGAGCATAAGCACTTCATCGGGATACTCGAAACATCTACTCTCCTGCTCCTCAGATACTGCCTGACCAGCTGTGCTTTTTCAGTGCCTCACTTTTTGATCCTTCTGTTCTTTGGCAATCAGCAACTGCTCTAATTGGCCGCTTTCTTTGACTTATTTCATTGTTTCATGAACAGTGGTTACCATATACATTCAATATCACAGGCAGTGCATAACTACTGACTGTACAATCTGAAACTTCATACTTTCTGAAAAGCAAAAAGCACTACTGTTAATGAGAAATTTTCTCTACAACAGGGACATGCTCTTTATAACATGCTCTTTCAGGCTATCTTGAAGAGCCGCTGCTATCTCAAATGTCTTGTCATACTGTTGATAGTATAGCGATCTCGGTCTTCCCTTGGCATATATTGTGTTACTCCGTTGTAGGATATCATATGCAGTCACTAAGATATCCCATTGCCAGGGCCAATCGCACCTGACTTGCAGAAATGACAGACAGCAAAATCACAAGACATCGGAGCTCTTGCATGAGAGAGGAATAATTTTACCCAGAAATTGTCCCTCGTGTTTAATTTGCAAAGCTTGCCATATCTACAGTTGCACTGGCCACTGAGCAGTGTAACCCAGTGGTTCTTAAAGGATCTCTAAAGGCAGTTTAGAAAAGTACATTTTTCTTCCCAATAAAGGGGAATTTATTTACAAAGCCAAGAGGTGGTAGAATATTTTCTGGCTCCCCAAAAAGCTTCCTTGGCACTACAAGACGAATCTTGCTGCTCTGATGATCTATTCCACCCTACTCCACCACCCCCCGACCCCCAATCACCACCAACTCCCATTCCCTAACCAGCCCTGGTGCCAGCCAGCTCTCTAAGGTTGGCTGATTTGCAAAAGTCAGTGAGCTGAATGGGAATGCCATTTGAGCATGCAGTGCCCCAGCTTGAAAATGGTTCTGGCTTCGTCAGGGCTGAAATCCTCTGCTTTGCCTTTGGGAAAATGTTGGCTGAAACCACGTAAAGATCAAAAATCAAAATCAGACATTCATTTTATTTCCTATTGCTTTTACTGAATAAAACCCGCACACTAGTTTTGTAACTCTGCATTTTCAGCAAGATTCTGCACTTGGAGGATGCAGAGGTCAGGGCTAGAACAATGTAACCCACGTTATTTTACATTTGTTTCCTTAGTGTGTGACTCCCAACTGGGAGTAAGGGATCTTGCAATTAACAGGCTAATTGCAATAAGCCATTGCGAAGTAACTGAACAGAGACAGTGCAGTTACCATAGAAACCAGCACACTTCAGTGTGGTTCTGAGATAAATCTTGCTTAAAGAGATTTCAAATCTGTAATGTGTTTATTGTGATTAAGCTGAAATACACCTATAAGTTGTTACAATATGTAATTCATGGTAAATCATAATTTCCTTGGATCTGCACTAAGTGATTTGTTTGTTCAATCATCTCAATATTGCTCTACGCCTGCTCTGTTTAAAAGCATGTCTACTAAATTTCACCATTTTAAATTGTCTAGCAGTGAACTCAATTTGTGCATTTTATTTTGTTAATTAAATTTTATTTAATTTGTATTTATCTGAATAGCTAAATGTATGGATAGCAGTAAGTCATGTACACCCTTTGGCTGTAAACGTATGAGATTCTACAGGTTCAAAATAATCTATTCATCACTTTGGCATTGCCATTTCACAAAGGGGATGCCATGTTGCTATGCTACTACTTCGAAAAAGATACTCCAGAGATAGCTCTTCCTGTGATCAGGTGCGAAGATTTAATGCCAATGTATTCTTTCAATCCACTACAAATAATATCCATTAAATCAGTCAGTCTGTTGTTCACAGAGTAGTTTGGTTACACTTCATCACATTCCCCTGTGGAAAGGAGGCTTCAGGTTGACAGCGCACACAACATTCCTCATTCTCAGGAATGCAAAACACAGTACATGACAGTTATGCAGTAAGAGCAACCACTGCACAGTCCTCATGGAGACGAAGTCCCACCTTCACATTGAGAATAACCTCCATCATAGTGCCATACAACAATCACAGTGCTAAATGGGACAGACTTGAAACTGATCTAGCAACTCAAGACTAGGCATCCCTAAGGTGCTGTGAGCCATCGGCAGCAGCAGAATTGTACTTCAGCACAAGCTGTAACCTCATGACCGGTATAAACCCCACTCAATCATTATTGCCAAGCCAGCGGATCAGCCCTGGTTCAATGGAGAGTGCAGGAGGGCATGCCAGGAGCAGCACCAGACATACCTATGGATGAGGTGTCAACCTGGTGAAACCACTAAACAGGACTACTTGCATGCCAAACAGCATAAGTAGCAAGTGATAGACAGAGCAATGTGATCCCTTAACCAATGATCAGATCTAAGCTCTGCCATCATGCCACATCCAGATGTGCATGGTGGCACACAACTAAACAGCTCACTGAGGAGAAGGCTCAACAAATATCCCCATCCTCAATGATGGAAGAGCTCAGCATGTCAATGCAAAAGATACAGCTAAAGCTTTTGCAGCAATCTTCAGTCCAAAGTGCTGTGTGGATGAGCCTTCAATGGTTCCCAGCATTACAGATACCAGTCTTCAGCCAATTTGATTCACTCCAAGTGATATCAAAAAACAACTGGAGACACTGGATACTGCAAAGGCTACAGATCATGACAACATTCCGGCAATAGTACTGAAGACTTGTGCTCCAGAGCATGCTGCTCTCCTAGACAAGCTGTTCTGATATAGTTACAACACTGGCATCTTCCCTACAACGTGGAAAATTGCCCAGGTGCGTCCTATACACAAAAAGCTGGACAAATCCAACCTAAACAGTTGCCGCCCCATCAGTCTACTGTCGATTATCAGTAGTTTGATGGAAGGTGTCATCAACAATGCTCAACAATAACTTGTTCAGTGACACCCAGTTTGGGTTCCATTAGGGCACTCAGCTCCTGACTTCATTACAGCCTTGGTTCAAACATGGACAAACAGGTTGTATTTCAGAGGTGAGGTGAGAGTGACAGCCCTTAACATCAAAGTTGCATTTGACTGGGTGTGACATCAAGGAGCCCTAGCCAAACTGGAACCAGTGGGGATCCGGGAGAAAACTCTCTGGTGGTTAGAGTCATATCTGATACATAGGAAGATTATTATGGTTATTGGAGGTCAGTCATCTCAGCTCCAGGACATCTCGGCAGGAGCTCCTCAGGATAGTGTGCGAGGCTGAACTATCCTCCATCAATGACCTTCCCTCCATCATAAGGTCAGAAGTTGAAATGCTTGCTGATGATTACACAATGTTCAGCACCATTTGTAACTCCTCAGATACTGAAGCAGTCCATGTTCAAATGCAACAATATCTGGACAACATCCAGGCTGGGTTGACAAGTGACAAGTGGCAAGCAACATTTGTGCCACACAAATGCCAGGCTATCACCAACAGGAGACAATCTAACCATCACCCCATGACGTTCAATGGTGTAGCTATCACTGAATTCCCCACTATCAACATCGTGGGGCTACCATTGATCAGAAACTCAATCAATCTCACCACATAAACACAGTGGCTACAAGAACCAGTCAGAGGCTAGAGTAACACACCTCCTGACTTCCCAAAACCTGTCTACTAACTACAAATGACAAGTCAGGAGTGGGATGGAATATTACTCACTTACCTGAATAAGTACAAATCCAACAGCATTCAAGTATCTTGACACCATCCACAAACATCCACTCCCTCCACCACTGATGTTCAGTAGCAGCAGTGTGTACTACCCATCAGATGGACTGCAGAAAAGATCCTTACACAGCACCTTCCAAACCCATAATCACTTCTATTTAGAAGGCCAAAGGCAGCAGATACATGGGAACACCACCACCTGCAAGCTCCCCCTCCAAGCCACTCGCCGTTCTGACTTGGAAATGTATTGCCGTGTCTTCCCTGTCAGTGGCTCCAGCCTAATGGAACTGGAACTCCCAGCCTAATGGCATTGTGGGTGAACCCACAGCAGGGCGACTTCAGCAGTTCAAGGAGACAGCTCACCATCAGCTTCTCAAGGGCAACTAGGTACGGGAATAAATGCTGGTCAACCAGCGATGCTGACAAATAAAAGATCTACAGACTGCGGAACACCAGGTTCCTCCTCCTCCTACCATCCTGCCACAAGCAAAGCCTGGCCTGCTCAACAGGTCATCTTTGCGACTCCTTTGTGCAGCAGCATGCCCCTTTTCCTACCAAACAGGAGGCTGGCTACTACACAACTGTGTCACTTGCCTACATTTTGCCCAGAATTATCAGCATACTCAGCAATCAATGCCCTCCCCATCACTTACCAGCCTCATCGAAGACAATTAGATAGGTGCCAGTTATTTTGAAGGTTGATGAAATAAATATTTTTTGACATATAATATTTTTCACCAAATGCAGTCAAAGTGCACAAAACTGATTGAAAGGGTTGAACATTCAGTTGCTTGTGCTTTATGTTATCCAAAATGGAAGCTAGAATCTGTGATTTATCCAAAATATCTCTTCTGAGGGATGAAAACATTTTTAAAGAGTATAATTTGGAGGAAAACAATTGACTTTTGGAAAAGTATGAGCAAATTAATTAACATGATTCTATTTTCCAATGAAGTAATAGAGAGAGAGGAAGAAAAGGACAAACCAACTCCCATTCCTAGATGTGATGGTAAAGAGAACACCAAACAGAGAATTCACCACAAAGGTATACAGGAAAGCCACACACACATACCAAGTCCTGAACTATGAAAGCAACCACCCCAACACACACAAAAGATGTTGCATCAAGACACTGTTCAAAAGGGCCACAACACACTGCAGCACACCAGAACTGCAAAAAGAGGAAGAAGAATACTTCTACAATGTATTCGCCAAAAACGGATACCCGCGCAATTTCATCAACAGATGCCTAAGGGAAAGACAATGGAATGAGGACATGCCGCAACCCAAAGGACTAGCCACACTACCATACATCAGGAGCATTTCCGAACTGACAGCCAGACTACTGCGACCACTAGGACTCATAACTGCACACAAACCAACAGCCACTCTCAGACAACAACTCACCAGAACAAAGGACCCAATACCCAGCATGAGCAAAATCAATGTAGTGTAAGGACTGCACAAAACACTACATAGGACAAACAGGAAGACAGCTAACGATCCGCATCCATGAACACCAACTAGCCACGAAACGACATGACCAGCTATCCTTAGTAGCCACACACGCAGATGACAAGCAACATGAATTCGACTGGGACAACACTACTATCATAGGGCAAGCCAAACAGAGTACAGCCAGGGAATTCCTAGAGGCATGGCACTCATCCACAGGTTCTATCAACAAACACATTGACCGGGACCCAATATACTGCAGCGGACAGCTGGAACTGACAACTGGAAGCAGAGACAAACCACTATAAATGCCGGAGGAAACATCATAGAAGTGCTTCACAGGAGACTCCCAAGCACGGAGGATGTCACCTAGACAGGGGACGAAACGTTTGCAACACAAATTCCCAGCTCGGCGAACAGAAGCACAACAAGAAGTAATGGAGCAAGTCACTGAAGGCTTTGCACTTGCTGGTGTGTAATTGGCCCTTTCAAATGGGTTTGACTAAGCACTGCACAATGCATTTGCAAGATTGGAATTAAAGGGCCCACATGAGGTGGCACGATGGCTCAGTGGTTAGTACTGCTGCCTCACAGCGCCAGGGACCTGGGTTCGATTCCTGCCTTGGGTGACTGACTGTCTGGAGTTTGTACATTCAGCCTGTCTCTGCGTGGGCTTTCTCCAGGCACTCCGGTTTTATCCCACAGTCCAAAAGATGTGCAGGTCAGGTGAATGGACCATGCCAAATCGGGGTAAATATAGGGTAGGGGAATGTGTCTGGGTGGGTTACTCTTCGGAGGTCAGTGTGAATTTGTTGGGCCGAAGGGCCTGTTTCTATACTGTAGGATTCTAATCATATATGATTGACTGAAGGACAGAAAGTAGATAGTCTTGGAATAGAATCCCTACAATGTGGAGACAGATCCTTTGCCCCAACAAGTCCACACCAACCCTATTGCTCTATACTTAACCACTGACCAATGCACCCAACCTACACATCCCTGAACACTATGAGCAATTTAGCTAATCCACCTCACCTGCACAGCTTTGGATTGTGGGTGGAAACTGGAGCACCAGGAGGAAGTGCACACAGCCACGGTGGTTGGGCGGCACGGTGGCACAGTGGTTAGCACTGCTGCCTCACAGCGCCAGGGACCTGGGTTCAATTCCCGCCTCAGGCGACTGACTGTCTGGAGTTTGCACGTTCTCCCCGTGTCTGCGTGGGTTGCCTCCGGGTGCTCCGGTTTCTTCCCACAGTCCAAAGATGTGCCATGCTAAATTGCCCGTAGTGTTAGGTAAGGGGTATATGTACGGGTATGGGTGGATTGCGCTTCGGCGGGTCGGTGTGGACTTGTTGGGCCGAAGGGCCTGTTTCCACACTGTAATCTAATCTAATCTAACCAGGAGGATGCACAAACTCCACACAGACAGTCTTCCAGGCTGGAATCAATCCCAGATCCCTGGCGCTGTGAGGCATCAGTGCTAACCACTGAGCCACCAGTAAAATGTTTTTTTACCACATGGGATTATTTATATTGCAACATTAGGGGGTGCAATAACTTGCACTTATAGGGTGGAAACATATCGGGGTCTGATCGATGTTGGCTGTGGTGAAAGATATTATAACACCAGCCACTCGGGCCTCCTCGCTATATTCCTAAGTATCTCCAACTTTCTGAAAACCTCCTTGTCACCACATCAAATTCCTTGATCCCTAAACTCAGGTAGCATTGTGTCATCCTCCACTTGCTCCACTATTGGCAGCCATCCCGACCACCATTCCTGTAAAAATCAACACTTCCATTAGGTTTGTGCTCACTCTCTTAATGTGGCTTGACATCCATTTCTGTCTGGTAGTGATTCCTTGAAAGATTCCTGACATTTTTTTTTCTATTTTAAAGGCATAACATAAATGCAAATTGTTGTTTATGGTGTCTTTTTATTCAACTCTGAATGTGTAGTTAAAGTACTGAATCCAAGATATTCAAGCATAATGGGTTCTCAAAAGACAAATCATAAAATAATGCTCTTGTTTATGCTTAGAAGAAATAATCAGTAAAACTCTTCAAAGAACACCCGAGTAGAAGGATATAAACAAAGCACAAACGTTGAAAAGCTCCACAATTTCAGATGAGATACAATTAAATGCAGAATTCTATCATGTCAATGTCTCACAGTTAAGTCCTACAAATGTAACAATTAAGGCAGTTTCCATGACAACATTGGCTCGCTTAGAAAAACTGTGAACTTCATATATTACATGTTTTCATGCAATTTAAACAAATAAAAACAAGTAAACCATTTTACAGGTGTACTCTGTCTAAATTTTGATAATATTCAGCTGTCAAGAACCAAGGAGGTTTCAAAACTGCATAGAATAATTGGGTTCAATCAGTTTTTATAAATAAGAATGTCTTCGAGATGTGGCTTGTCTGCCTAAAAACTGATGCAAAATGAATATAACACAAAAGAGCTGTATGTCACGAAGCCAAACAGAGCTAATAAAAAAAAGCCAGCAAAGTCCCCATTCTTTTTCTTTCTGCCAGCTCTGAAGCCTTCTCTGTTTTAGATTATCTTAGAAAGTAGCAAGCATTTCCTTATCTGCTTCCCACATAGCTACTTTGTGTAGAATTATAGGTGTACCTTTAAATCTGGATAATGCCAGACAAACATGAATCCACATCAGAATTCACAACTGAACTAACCTGTAAAACGGGAAAAAGAACCTTACCGTAACAACCATACTTTCATAATGTACATCACACATCACTTTAGCATGTTTTCAGTTCCAGTAGAAACAGTCTATCACTGATTGCTGATGGGCTAAGTCATGTAAATGAAATCAAAAATTTAAAATCCTCAAAATGTGTGCAATAGCATTGGAAAATAATTCATTTACCACACCGAAGAGGAGTGCTTTTAGCAGTTGAACAATAATCTTCTATTTTACCCCATGTGAAAAGGATGACAGTCCAACACAATGCGTGAAGTGATATCTGGAAACTCTTTTACAATGGATGTTTTTGCTGATAGAGTTTAGACAATCTGCCTAATGCTGTAGTGTTGGTCTGTATTCTGTTGTAAATTTTGCAGCAGAATCAGGCTCTCCAGAGTTCAGGCTTAGGACTTTAATGCTTTCCAAAGAAGGAGTTATATCCACTAAGAAAACTTTTTTCTGTGCAGCGGCATCAACTAATCATGTGCCTTTTCTACCGTCCTAAACTCACCTCATTAACAATGCACCACACCCTTTTGCTTGTCTGATGCTATCATGATTCTCCCAATCCCAGAAGTGAAAGTCCTTGCCCCTTTTGGAATATCCTGGGATTGCAGATGCTGGCACCATCTTTGATCCTCAGGCATGCACCTAGTCAAGCGTTGGCAGTCCATAGATGCCCCAGCTCCAGATCAATGCTTCTCATGGCACTGAGATGACACAGCTGACACTTCCTTGCACATGAAACTACACTATCACTGTTTAAGCACAAAGCCACACAGCTCCTCTCTCCTTAGCTCTGTCTCATCTTTTGACCCTCTAAGGAGTCTGCGCTACTCTTTGTACAATGTCCGCTGGATAAGGATAAGATGCTGGGTTCAAACCCATCACTTTTATTCAGCAACAACAAAAGGAAACAAAATGAAACAAACAGACTGAAGTTGCATTTGCCTTTCGGAACAGAAACGGGCTGCTACGTCTGTCAAGAACCAACAAATGTACAGTCAATGAACAAAGAAGGGGGATCCAATTAATCCCTCCTCATTTGAAAGATGAATGACTCGGAGTATCCCATCCGAAACTGTAATGAATTGGGGACAAACCAGGAGTGTGATGAAATGCTTCCTACTTGCCTGGACCGGTGCAGCTGCAACAACACGCAGAATAAGAGGTCCACTTGAATAGAACCCCTTCCCCACCTTTAACATTCACCTCCCCTACCATTGACACGTGTTAGCAACAGAATCACTGACAAGAAACACGGCAACACCTCATCAAGTCTCATTCAACAGTAAGGAGAAAGTGAGGACTGCAGATGCTGGAGATCAGAGCTGAAAATATGTTGCTGGAAAAGCGCAGCAGGTCAGGCAGCATCAAAGGAGCAGGAGAATCGACGTTTTGGGCATGCGCCCTTCTTCAGGAATGAACAAAGAATGAACAAAGGAACAGGAAGATTCCTGAAGAAGGGCTCATGCCTGAAACATCGATTCTCCTGCTCCTTGGATGCTGCCTGACCTGCTGCGCTTTTCCAGCAATACATTTTCAGCTCATTCAACAGTAACCCTATAGTGACTCTACCAGTTACAGGGACAAGGGCAGCAGATACATGGGAACACTACCACATGCACGTACACCTTCAAGCCACAAATCATCCTGACTTGCAATTATATTGCTGCTCCTTCACCAATGTTGGGCCAAAATCCTGAAGATCCCTCCAAACAGCACTGTGGGTGTCCCTTCATCCCAACAACTGCTGTGCTTCAAGAAGGCAGTTCATCTCATGGTCTCTGGAGAAATTAGGAACGGGCAATAAAGGCTGGCTTAGCTAGCAATGCCCACACTTTGTGAATGAATAGGTTTTTCTTTTAAAAAGTTAACTCTGATGGATTGAGATGTCACATGGAGAAGGCAATGGAGTACTTTTAGCTTCTAAAGCTGCTTAAGAAGGTACAAGGATGCAACAAATCCTTTTGTTTGCAGGGTTACTGGCTGCCTTTGTCCCGATGAGTGGAAGATGGAAAGCTTTGGCAATTTTATCTCTTCAAAGCGATTGATTGATTGTTCAATCTGAGAAAATCACTGTGTGCAGCATACTAATTACCTTTCCCCTCAGTGTGCGTTTTATTAAACTTGTGAGAATACACCCAACATTTAACGAGACAAGTTTGAATGGAGCTCTTTTATAGCTCGATTTGGTGGAAAGACAGTCAACAGTAAACCTGAAATGAGGAGCACAACCAGATATTAATGCTTAGTGCAACCTGAGCCAATACAGATGGTCTCAGCATAAATAGTACTGTGTTAAGAATAGGAAGGTTTTCATTCAGAAAACACATCCAGTTTGCATTGAACACAAGCATTATTTTGTTGGATTGATAAATTCTTCATGTGGTTTAACCTTCTTTGTGCTTTTCATTAATTATGCACCAAGAGTCTCAATTGAGCTCTGCATTCCTACCACATTCAGTCGTGAAGGCTACTGGTAAAACCTGGTAAGGGACGACTCCACCAATATCCCCATTCTCTATGAAGTGGGGAGTGCGCAGCACATCAGTGCAAAAGACAAGGCTGATGCATTTATTTTAGGTCTGCACTCAATGGAGTTTAGAAGGATGAGGAGAGATCTGATTGAAACTGACAGATTGTGGAGAGCTAGCAGAATAGGCTAGGACCCAAGGGCAAAGCCCCAGAGAGGAGGGATGGCCCATTAGAACTGAGATGAGGAGGAATGTCTTCAGCCAGAGGGTGGTTAATCTATGGAATTACTTGCTGAGTGCATTGAAGTCAGATTTAGATAGGTTCTTGATGAGTAAGAGGATGAAGGTTTACAGGAGAAGATGGAAGATCAGCCTGATCGAATGGCAGTGCTGACTTGATGGTCTCCTGCTGCTCCTATATCTTATGGCCTTGAGGCAATTATCCTCAATCGAAAGTGCTGAGTGGATGATCCATATCAACCACCTCCGGAGGTTTCCAGCATGAGAGATGCCAGTCTTCAACCCATTTGTTTCACCAGTTTTATATCAAAACATTATTGCAAAAGGTAAATCCAAAGACATGCAGGTTAGGTGAATCGGCCATAGGGAATGCAGGGCTACAGGGTTAGGAGGTGGGTTCGTATAGGATGCTGTTTGAAGGGTTGGTGTGGACTGGATGGGCCGAATGGCCTGCTTCCACACAGTAGGGATTTTTTTTAAAATTCTATTCTACTGGAAAGTCTATAGGTCTTGACAACTAGTCTGGCAATAGTAATGAATACTCAGGGTAGTGTCCTAAGCTCAACCATCTTCAGTTGCTTCATCAATAACATTCCCTCTATCATAAGGTTAAAAGTGGCGATATTCACCTATGGTTCCACAATGTTCAGCACCATTCACAACTCCTCAGACACTGAAGCAGTCCACATTTAAATGCAACTGAACAATATCCAGGCTTTGGCTGACCAGTGGCAAATAGCCACACGATCATCTCCAACAAGAGAGAATCTAACCATTATCTTTGGACATTCAATGGATTTACCACCACTGAATCCCTCACTACAAACAAGGAATGCTGGCCAGCCAGCAACACCCACATCTCACAAATGAACAAATTAAAAACTATCAATGACCTGGAGTTTTTGTGGACTAGCCATATAAAACCTGCAATTAAAGAACAGGTCAGAGGCTTGGAATCTTGCAATGAGTAACTTACCACTTGACTGCCAAAAGCCTGTCGCTTATCTACAAGGCAAAGTCAGGAGGGTGATGGAATATGTACCATCTACAAGATGCGCTACAGAAATTCACCAAGGCTCCTTAGATAGCATCTTCCAAACCCGTAACCACTCCCATCTAGAAAGACAAGGGCTGCAGATCCATGGGAACACCACCACATGCAAGTTCCCCTCCAAGCCACTCACCATCCTGACTTGCTGCTTCTTTGCTGTCACTGAGTCAAGATCCTAAAATACCACCTTAATGGCACTGTGGTTCTATCTACATCAAATGGACTGCAACATTTCAAGAAGGCAGTTTGCCAACTTCTTCTCAACCTCATCAAAGGTAGGCAACAAGTGCTGGGTCCAGCCAGCACACCCACATCCCATGAGTGAATGAGTAAAGAAAAAGAGAATTTCACTATTGCTCTTTAGCATTCAATGGAGCATTATCACCAAACTCTCTATTACTGGGAGTTATCATCGACCAGAAACTAGACTGGACGAGGTAATAAATGCTGTTTAGTCAACAATACCTACAATCCATGAAAATGAAAGCTTACTGGGGAGAAAAACAAAAAAGGCCACATTTTGGTTTTCTCAGTTAGACATAAATTAATTAATGAGTTCACCTTTACTGATGCTACGTGTATGAAATCTCATATTGATTGGGACATTTTGCTTCTTGTTTGTCTTTTGTAAACTGGTCGGATTTTAAACTCAGGAAAGAATAAGACTTTAGTGTCAACTGGTAGAGGCAGTGTAAATGGAGATGCTCTGTAAACTGATCCAAAACATAAACTGCTAAAAACTGTGAACTGCTGAACCACAACTTCTCGAACATTTTGTAAAAATCTTTGACTGACAAACTTGAAATAAATTAAACTATACAAACAAAGGGCTATCTCGTCACCATGACAATTGAACTGGGAATGATGACAGCAGACATCCATTAAGAGCGCACATTTCAAGCAGAAGTGGTTTTGAGCTTACCCTGAAGCAGGCTATTTTCTGAAACATATGGAGTGGTAGCCTTCTCAACACAAATTGCTCCCAGCAGACAGAACCACCCTAATAAAGTGTGAGTTCGAGATAGGTTTAAAGCACTGATGTGCTGAGATGTGCCTCTTTCTAATGTTGAATTTATCCTTCAACTTAAAGAGCCAAAGTGTTTATTTGATTATGTTACAGGTCCACAGGCCTTAAAAGCACAAGTAGGCCATTTAGCTCCTGGAGCCTGTGTTCCACCACTCAATAAGATCATGGCTGATTTGATTGTGATGCCAACTGCACTTTCAATCCAAAGCTGTTGACTGATTTGTCTATTAAAAATGAATAATTTAAATGACCCAGCCTCTGTTGTCTTCTGTGGAAATGGTTTCTATGCACTGATGACACTCAGAAAATAAAATCTCATTTTCATTCAAAAATGAAAAGCTGATTTTTAAAAATTGTGTCCTCTAGTTCTAGTTTCTCCCACTTATATTCTCTCACTGTCCACTCTATCAATTTCACGCAGAATTCGTGTATGTTTCAACAGGGTCACTTCTCATTGTTCTAATTCTGAGATAGATACTGAAGAGAGAAGTGGCAATAGTCATTGCTAGAGGAATCTCTCTCTACATTAATGTACTTAAAAGTACAAATTAACCACTACTAAAAAGTTCTGACCTTGCAACTTCTGGATATATTACAGATGCTTCAACGATACTGCACTGGAAAAGTACTGCATTATAGAATGTCCTGAGGCATAAAAGGCACTAAATGGATTACAAGTTTCTGTCTTTCTGAGCTTCTTCATTTCTTAGCTTCTATCTTTATGTTAACTGATACAGGATAGATTATAAAAATCACAGCAACATGATTTCCAGGATTCACAAAAATGTTTAATTCTTTTTGCATTGTTTAAGTAGTATGGAGTAAGTTTCTGATTCTACTGTATGGAAACAGGCACTTGCATTGTCAAAAAAATGAAATATCAACAATTGCCAACATTAATGAGCTAACCACGTGTTTTTTTTAAACACAGCTACATTATGCATAAGATCAAAATGCAGATTTCAGGAAAAATAAAAATACAGAAGAATAATTCTCACCTTTTCAAGTTTAGACAAAGCCAGTGAATAGCAGTCTTTAGCCCTGAACTGCATGAATCGCATATTGGCTGGATGTGTCAATTCTGTGATAATACTAAGACTGGAGAATAACCTACATGCAGAAGAAAAATGGAGAAGACACGATTGGTCATTGTTGGGTTACACTCATATCAACCAAAATTACCAAAATTTAAACATAGCGATTTGTTTTCTTACAGTGATCCAAACCATGATTCTAGTGACACCTAAAGAAACAAGTATCCCATCAATTTATGTGGATTTATAATTAAAATTAATAATAGGGTATAATTGGCTTCATGTGATGCCCAGCTATCCACTGACCTGGCCATCCTCAGAGGGCATGGTGAGCACAAGGAGAAAGTCCCCAGGAAGGTCTGAGGTCGCAAACAAAGTGTGATACGTGGAGAATAGCCCATGGATAGGTGTGGGCATGAACAGAGAACACAGAAGGTACTTGGGCCACCTTTGTTTCCACTCAACGAACACAGTTGAATTGTTCACAATGTCCATTACCATCTGGATGATGGAGAGGGGTGCAGCTTTTGTCAAAACCATAAATCTGGCAAAGCTGCTGCAGGATCTTGCTCTCAAAATTGCCATTGACTATGCCAAAAAACGTAACAGGGGATTTTGCACACACATATGGTTCAAAATTCATTAAGGAGGGATTCTTCATACTGCTGGTGTCAGGTCAATACAAACAGGAAGGGAAATTAAGGATCAATAAGAACTACATACTGTCCAATATGTACATGGAAGAATATTATGGACTATACTACACTGAGGAATTCCGTTATCTGCCTGCCCTCCCTTCCTATTAGCAAAGACACTGTTTTGTTTCCAGTGACAGTCCATTTGTCTGCTCCAGTTGCCCTCCCTCACCATCACTATCTGTTGCTGGAGGTCCTATTACAGCAAAGAGAGCCTGCTTCCATTTTGAACTACCCTCTCACTTGCTTATGTGTCTTCAGATACATATTGGAAGGTGACTGTCATGTCCTCTAGTTTAAGCATCCTATCCACTGCCCTTAATTAGATAGTCAGCCAAACCCCTCCTCTAACTATTAATTGTCCATACACACTCTAGCCAGTAATAGGCCACCTCATGGAAAATCACTCAGCGACTGTTTTCCACATAATATGCTTTTCTGATTGACATTTCAACCTGGAATTGGAAGACTTCAAGGGTGATAACCTACCCATAGAGGGAATTGTGGCTAATGGGTCAAGCAGTAAAGGAACAATCTTGGCTGTGGATTTGATGTGAGAAAGGAAGTACAAGTTGACCCTGAGCAGTATGTTAGAGTTAACTTGCTGCGACAGCTGAAAACTTAACCTAGCCACAACAAAAGAGGAATCCTTGCTGGTTGGTAGTTTGGGACACAATAGGATTACAATGTTTTCAGCCTCCTTCCCTGAACCCCAATCATTGCAAATTTAGTTCTTTGTTGAAAGCATTGTGAAAGTTTGAGGGAATCAAGTCAGGACAATATCACAAAAATAGACAACAATGCAGGAGAGTAATGATGATAGAACGGCAGTGTAAAAATACAAGAGATTGAGCAGAAATGTTAGAGGTAATACTGAGGATGGGATTGTATCCTAAAAGGATTTATATGTTGATGTGGTTTCCTTTTGCTTGAATACAATGAAGAAGAAAATTTAGAAATTATTGTCTTTTCTATCCATGATTTAGTAACAGCCTTCCCTTTACTGAATGGCATGACAATGGAGAAGCAAGCCTCTAGCCTTTTTTTAAACTGAGATTTGCAATGTCTTTTCTTTATTTAAAGCTTAATAACATAACATTTGATGAAATAGCTGTAGTTCAGTTGGGATTTCAGATTGCTGACCTCAGGTTGATAGGAAAATGAGGACCAGATAAAGGAGAGAGCCATGAAACCGACTTTGACCCTAGGTTGCTCACAGAAACAGAAGCTAATTAGGATGAAACAAACATGAGGCTAAAAGAACACAGCAAGCCAGGCAGCATCAGGAGTTGGAGAAGTCAACGTTTCGGGTGTAACCCTTCTTCAGGACTGGGGGTGAGTGTAAGGGGAGATAAAGAAGATGGGGGCGAGGTGGTAGTGAGGTAGGGATAGGTGAATGTAGGTTGTGGGTACGACCTGGTTAGTCAGTTGGAGAAATGAATCCGGTTGGTTCTTGGAGGGAAAGGTTGATCAGAGGAATGGAAGGAAAGTTATTTGAAATTGGAGAACTCAATGTTGAGTCTTCTGAGCTGTAGGCTGCCCAGGCAGAAGATGAGGTGTTTTCCTCCAATTTGCAGTTTGGTCCATTGTGGGAATGGAGGAGGCCGTGGATGGCCATGTCAGAAAGGGAGTGGGAAGGGGAATTAAAATGAGCGGTGACTGGGATGCTCAGCGAAATGTGCCCTGAATTTACATTTGGTCTCCCCACCTATCCCTCGCTCTCCACTCCTACCCTCCGTCCTCCCCACTTCTCCCCTTCATCTGCAACTCCCCTTACACCCCCTCCCTTCCCAGTTCAGAAGGAGGGTTACACCTGAAATGTTGACTTCTCCACCTTCTTATGCTGCCTGGCTTGCTGTGCTCTTCCAACCTCCTGCTTGTCTATCTTGAATTTCAGCATCTGCAGTTTTTTCTGTCTCTAATGAAAAAGCCCTGAGGCAGATTAATTTCCAGCAGTAGTCAGAACTGCATGGAGACTGGGACAAACTGTGGAAGTAGTTCAGGCATATTGAGAAGCTGGGTGGTTTCTAACCAGAGCGGACTGTTCAACGCACCTGGATGTCAATGAATGATTGGATGAAGGTGTCCCTTAGGGAAGCTGTGCATTAGATTTGTTATAAATTGAGTGTTGACAGTTCTTGCAGTGACAAGAACCTTTTGCAGGTAATTATAACAGTGGGGGTCAAATGGAGTGAGGCAGTTGTCTGAGACCACTTGTTCAAATCATCCATTAGGAAACTGAAGGACCACTGATGGAAGCCAGCACTGTGAAGGACTATGGAACTGTACATTATGCCAAGTGTGTTGGAGGAACTGCCAGTAAACCCATCTACTTCTATTTAACTAGCTTTTTGAAGCATGAATTATAGTTTGTGTTGATTAATATTTGCCTGTTAGTTCATGTTTAATTTATATTGATTTTGAATTTAAAAATTAAAGCATTGCTAATTGGGTTTTTCCATTGTCATCACTTGGGAAGTTCAGTTCTTTAATGTTATTCATCTCCACAGATATTATAACAAGAGTCTGACAGTTCCATAGTGCTAGATATAGCTTTTGTTACATTTAGATAGTTATTACTGTTGCCATTACATCACAGTGGTTTTGTAGTCTGTGTAATCAATCTAGTTTACTTTTCACAGTCATGTATTTTCCAACACTGTTAAAATGCTATAGTAGTTTGTAAAAGAAACATAGAAATGAAAAAAAACTTAATCAAATATTGTACTCCTGTAATTAGCCTGTTGTGAAGACACGAGGAAATTCAGCAACCTAATGTTAAAATGAAACAACTTGCTGTGATATAAATTAAGATATGATTCAAATCTTCAAATCAAAATCTTCACCTTGCCCTTCAGAAACAGAAGAGACAAGAATGCAACCTCTTTCAAATTAAATAATCCATGGTAAATGAGTATTATATGCCAAACATTTATAGGACAGTAAGGACTGAAGAAGTAAGAGAACTCCAGGAATTCAGATGGTGTCATGCAGTGTGTAGCCAAAGCTCTTACCACTTGAGGCTTTTTCAACTTTGGTAGGGTTTCATTGAAGTTCATTTTAATTTTCAGATACTGAACACTGTATGATGTCATAATTTGCTGCAGCATGATAATAAATAACATCTGTCAGTTAGACTTGACATTTTTTCCCAATTAGGATGAAATGTCGCTGAAAGTGTGAGTGGATAACATGAAGTGAGGAAAATCGAACATTAGATATGAGTGAACTGTATACCTCCTTAGCAAATCAGTTTGAAGATATGTGAAATTAACAGAGGAAGTTGCATGGTGGCTCATTGATTAGCGCTGCTGCCTCACAGCGCCAGGGACCCGGGTTTGATTTCCGCCTAGGGTGACTGTCTGCGCGGAGTTTGCACGTTCTCCCTGTGTCTGCGTGGGTTTTCTCCGGATGCTCCGGTTTCTTCCCACAGTCCAAAAGTGTGCAGGTCAAGTGGATTGGCCATACTAAATTGCCCGTAGTGTTAGGTGCATTAGTCAGGGGTAAACATAGGGTAGGGGAATTGGTCTGGGCGGGTTGATTTTCAAACGGTCGGGGTGGATTTGTTGGGCCGAACCGCCTGTTTTCATACTGTGGGAATTTAATCTAAGAAGGACCGAAGTGAAGGGTGCAGTAAAGTGGATGAGTTTATCCTCAAATCAATTAATGAAAAACTGAGGGTGAAACAAAGATCTGGTTTAAAGAATGAAAGAAACTAAAGGACAAATTAAATGCAAATACAAAATTATTATCTACAACAAAACTAAAACTCAAAATTATGAGACTCCGCAATTGTAATTGCTTGGAGTCTCAAAGGGGTTGACTGACAATAATTAACACTTCTCATGTGATTAAAAAAGTACCTTCAAATGGACAAGACTGAACTTTGTGATAATGTTAGCTTACATTTACCTCACAAATATAGCTGGTCGATTCTTTTCAGTGAAGAGATGCAATTTATGCAAACCCAACAGCAAGGCAACACACATCTTGGATAGCAAGTTTGGGTTTCAATGTCTGCCATTTGCTAATGTTGCTGCAGCATTTCAACATCAAGAATTATTGAGCTAATAAGCACTATTAACCTTGTCCGTTTTCAGTTGGAGTAACTATAAATAGCTATATGCTAAAACATGAGGACCAATAAGTTGGGCAAATTTGTCCTTATTGTAGTTTTGACAGTAAATTTGTTAAGCATAAATAAACTGCATAAATAGGACTTACAATGAATATGTACGTTCAGCAAGCAACTGAACTGTGCAATATAGATCAAGTATATATGGCTTGAATGTTTACCATATAATAACAACATGGAAAAACACTGCAGAATTATGCTCAGCAGTCTTGGTTAATAGAGTTCATTAAGGCATATTATACCAGTCTAACAGAACCCACACCAATAATATGATTATTAACATTATTAATCCATTTCTGCATTTATAAGATACATCCGAAAGTGTTTGACCTTGTAACATTAGAATAAGTTATAATAATGTTCTGTTTAAATCAAAAGGATTTAAAGAAGGTACGTTGGGCAATAAGATGATGTAGTTACTGGATAAAAAGAAATGAAACTAAAAATCTAAATTGCATTGTGTTCTAAATTAAGCCTGTAAAGGACTTCACTTATTCTCTACTCTGCCCTGACTTGGCTATCCACCTTTTCAACAAATCGGAACTAGTATATTAAAAATTCACCTTCTATTTTCTTGATAGGTACTGAACAATATGACAACCCTAGAGACCGTGGCATTTAAGGAGTATTCAAATGAGCACTTGCAATATCAGGTATATAAGGCTACAGGCCAAATGTTAGAAAATGGTATTAAGAGTGGATGGTTGTTTTTGATTGCTGTAGATTTGATAAGTCAAGGGGCCTTTTATTGTGCTGTGGATCTCTATGCCACTATAATCATTTCATACATTATTAAGTCTTATTTTGTGGTCATTTCTTTATGCTTATTGCATAATTGCAGAACATTTTCATCTTTTGCATATTACAGAAGAATCTTCTCCGATCACTTCAGCAATTTATCATGATGGCTTGACTTGAACGATTTTTAAAGGCTATAATAGCTTCAGATACAATAAAATCCCTCACGCATTTTGCCAATTTCTAACCCATTTGCCATAAAAGTTTGAAATCGCTTTGCATTTGTTTGTGAAGCACTTTACATGATGCATTTAAAGACACCACAGTTTATCAACTGGCCCAAAGTAGTTTAATGCCTATCATTTTTCTGATCTTATGGATTGTGATAACATTTTCTGAGAAGAAGAATGAAAGGCTTTGGGAATACTTTCAGAGTGAAGCACTCTCCATTTGTTCGGCTTTTTATAAAAACTAACAGAATTGAAGTAGATGTAGAAAGGATTTTCGATTTAGTGAATTATTCCCTTCCCACGGAGACCTGCCACATTAGATCTCCTCTTACCCTTGGTATTGCTACCTATTATACTGTATGCTCAGAATTGATTTTCCCTGGTCTGGACAGAAAGTCAAAATGGCAGGTCTCTACAGGAGGGGAAATGATTCACAATAAATGTACGTCAGCTCTTGAAAAAAGTTACTTGAAGGCTAAGTTGCAAACACTACTGAAAACTGGGATTGTGATGCATAACTCATGCTTACCAATATAGAGTCAATATTGAGAGTGAATATGTCTCTTAAAACTAGCCTAAACTGCTGAAAGAGAAAGTGTATTATGGTAGAAGCAAATGGTGGGAGTCATGCTTGGAGAGAATCGCGGTTAGGAAACAGTGAGGAGTGGCACAACAAGGGAGAGAACAAGAATACAAGGACAGTGAATGCAACTTTAAATGCCGCATCTGTTGTGGCATCAGTCACCTCAGACAAAGAGCACATTCTCATTGCTCACCTACAAACATGCTGCCAATAACAGTGTATATCTAAACAAGCACATAATGCTTCACTTCATGTTCACACATTTTGCATGGCTGCAAGACCTTAAACCCAGATTTTGCAAGTAATAATGCTACCAGCTAGTTAACTACAACAGCTACCAGCTAAACAGACTCAAAAACTACTTCCTCCTGACCTGCCGGACAAGGTGGCGCACTATAGGGGCAGCACAGTGGCTCAGTGTTTAGCATGACCACCTCACAGCACCAGGGACCCGGAGGTATGACTGTCTCGGGCAACTGTCTGTGTGAAGTTTGCAAACGGTCTTGCTAAATTGCCTGTAGTGCCCAGGGATGTGTAGGCTAGATGGATTAGCCATGGGAAATGCAGGATTACAGGGATAGGGTAAGGAGGGGGTCTGGGTGGGATGCTCTTCAGACAGTTGACGTGGTCTCAATGGGCCAAATGGCCTGCTTCCACACTATCAGGATTCTATAATATTGGAAGTTGGTGTTTGTCCCAATAGGGAGATGTCAAACTAAGTGGCTTGACCACCATGGATGATGGGACTATCAAAGATGACAGCAACCTCATACTCAACCCTCCTTATGTCCCACATAGTCCTCATCTCACATTCTCTTCTGATCTTTGAAGACAATGCATATATGCACCTTTGCTTTTCTACCTTCTGCTCCATAACCAAAACCCTTCTGTTCCTTTTTTTGCCCCAGAAGAATATCTGGCCGGTAATGGAAGAAAAACAAGAAGGAAGTGATGATGAACACAAACAGCAATCACTTGATTTGACCATTGCAGCCACCAGCTCGGTTACTGACACTGCATGTATCTTTGAGGAGAGATTAAAGACCGGATCCACTTGTGATGAGACACCAGACACAAATGGACTGCAACAAAAGCTGGAAGCAAAGATACCACAGGCACTTGCTCACCAGAGAGTGAGTGTGCACACAGGTTTCAGTCCTGTACACTGGAACTCAGCTGAGAACTTTGATGTGACTTTACAGACCGAATGTAACCCAGTGTGGAAGTGGTGACCAACTGCATTTACATATTTGTCAACCCAACTGTGATGGAGCTCCTGGTAACTGATCTTGCAGCTTTCATTATAGCACACCTATGGAGCAACTACTCAATGTCTGCAAAGTGCTGGACAAACAGAGACCAATTGTTGCCATGCTAACTCAAAATGTTTGCAAACTACAGCATGCAAAGGGACATGCAGGATATCACAGCTGACCAGCAACGTGTCCTCCAAGACATTACTGACAGACTGCCCCAGGGGAGTGACTGGAGCTCCGTTGAGATAAAACCTCTCTCTCAATCCTTGCACACCTCCCATTTTGTCAGTGCCCTCACTGTTGCCAGTCAGTACCAAACCAGACTGATGCCACCTGGACACAGACCTTTTAGGCTTTAAGCTGCTCAAGAACATCATCCAAAACCAGAGTATAGTCGATTAAAAGTTAGACATGTTGTAGCCAGTGCAGCACCACGACAGGCAAAGGCACAAGGAGAACAGTAAGAATTGTTATTTTTGTATTTCTACGAGGCACTCAGCATCACAGATATTGGTCTTGAAACAGCTTGATGCTCTCCATGTGATATCATGAAATAGCTGAACTCATGATATCACGAAATGGCTGAATACTCAATATCATGAAATGGCTGAATACTCGATTTCATGAAATGGCTGAATATGCCGGATACTGCAAAGGTTCTGACTACATTACAGCAATAGTACTGAAGTCTTGTGCTTCAGAACTAGCCAGCTACAATTCTGGCTATTTGCCAGTCATTGTGGAAATTTGCCCAGGTCCGCCAAATGAAGCCAGACAAATCCAACCCAGCCAATTACTGCCCTATCAGTCCCCTCTTGACCATCAGCAAACTACTGCAAGAAGTCATCAGAAGTATTATCAAGCAGATTGCAAAGGAAAGCATTCCTCACTGGCGCTCAGTTTGGTTACAACATAAACAAAGAGCAGGAATAGGCCATTCTGCCCTTTCAACCTGCCCTACCATTCAATAAAATCATCATTGTTTTGATAGTTACCTCAAATCCATACTCCTGTCTCACACTGACAACAGTGCAACTTCTTGTTGAACAAGAATCTGACCAACACTCCCCTTAAAAAATCCATCCATCATCTTTTCAAGAAGAGTTCCAAAGACTAACATAAATCTTTCTTCCCTCATCTCTGTTTTAAAATGGGTGTCTCCTGATTTTTAAACAGTGGTCCACATTCTTGCTTCTACTGTACAAGGAAACATCCGCTTTTGCAAAATCCCTCACTGCCTTATGAGTTTCAATTAAATAACCTCTCAATCATCTAAACGTCAGGGCTGTCCAACCTTCCTTCATAAGACAACCTGCTCATTTGAGCTACTAGTCTGAAATGCCAGGGTCATTCAGCTCTTAACCTCACTACATCCTTGGTCCAAATGTGATCAAAAGAGCTGAACTCCAGAGGCGAGTTTGGAGTGACTACCCTTGACACCAAGGCAGCATTTCACGAGGTGTGGCATCAACGAGTCCTAGTAAAACTGGAGTCAGTGGGAATCAAGGGAGAAACACTGCACTCGGGTAAAAATCACACAACACCAGGTTATAGTCCAACAGGTTTACTTGGAAGCACTAGCTTTTGAACTGCTGCTTCTTCATCAGGTAGTTGTGGAGCAAGACTCTGTAAATCCCACTTTAGAAATACAATCAGTCTGACCTAATACTGGGACACAGACAGACTTTAACCTCACACCTTCAATGCATTATCTGAGTTGAGATGGTACTTATTGTTAAAAGTGACCTTGAGAATGTAACTTTAAAAAAGTTTTGGGATTGACACATGAAGGAACCGAAACTAACATGATCATTCTAAAAGATGAAAGACTTAGGCTAAATCTGTTTAATATTACATTCCATGATCCTGCAATCCAGTTGCTATAAATTCTGTGCCTTACGATTTTGCTCCATAATCACCTGAAGAAGCAGCCCTTCAAAAGCCAGTGCTTCCAAATAAACCTGTTGGATTATAACCTGGTGTTGTGTGATTTTTAACTTTGTCCACCCCAGTCCAACACCAGCACCTCCAAATCATGACTAGCACAAAGAAAGATGGTTGTGGTGGTTTCAGGCCAAGGATCTCAGCTCCAGCCTGCTTGATGAGCACCCATTCATCACCTCCATTGTTCACTCCCATCGACCAGCAGTGACAGCAGTGTGTGCTATCTACAAGATGCATTGCAGTAGCTCACCAAGGCTCATTCGATAGCACCTTTTAAACCTCTGACACCTACCACTTACCAGGACAAGGCTAGCAGAGCTCGGAAACACCACCACCTGCAGGTTCACTATCTCCTCCCCATAATTCATTGCTATTCCTTCACTGTTACTAGATCAAAGTCCCAGAACTCCCTTCCCAACAGTACTGTCGGTGTCCTGACACCCCAAGGACCACAGCAGTTTAAGGTAGCAGCTCACCACCACCTTCATCAGAGCAAACAGAGATGAGTAAGAAACACCAGCCGAGCCAGCGATGTCTAAATCCCAAGAACAATTTTTAAAAAATTCTAATCCCATAGCAAAAAAAAAGGCGAACAAACAATTTCCCTTCCTAATTGTTTGCTGCAGCTGCAGGCTAATGTCAGTGAAAATCAAAATTGACAAGTTTCATGCCTTTTCAAAATATTGTTTCCCTTTTTTCACTCTCGTGAATAATCATCATACACTTCACCACAGCATATTCCATCTGCTACCTTGTCACTCACTCACTTGACTTGTCTATATCGCTTCGCAGCCTCACACACTTGACTCAGCAGCTTGTAGTTCCTCCCTACGCCCAAACTTAGTTACATTACTCTCTGTTTCTCTGTCAAGTCAGCGGCATTGTTCGCAACTTTAAGAAAAAAATTAACCTATTTTTTAAATCAATCTGTTGAGCAATGTTATCGTACACCTCTGGGTCAGGTGTGACTTGGAAATGACCGAGGCCCAACACCCCTCCTTGTTTTGCAGTTTTAGGAAAAAACTGTAAGAACTCACAGGCATCATTCAGAATCTGAACTATACGACTTATTAAAATATGGGTTCCTTCATTCTGGAATCTTTCTACTGGTATATGGATACTGTAGCCTTAAGTGGACAAAACATATAACACAATTTTTAAAGCACTACACCAAGGCACACTCTAATCATTAAAGCCTGCCTTCTTGAAAACGTCCCATCTATCCCTATTCTTCCTATCGACTAACCAATCCTCTATGCATGCTATTAAATGACCTCTAAGTCCTCAAGTCCTTTTCTTTTGTATTAAACTTTTGTGTGGCACATTATCAAAGTCCTTTTGGGAAATCCACTTTTCCTGCCTTCTAAGACAGATCCTCAAAAATCCCCATTAAATTTGTCAAACAGGATTTTCCTTTCTGAGGAGCTTTCTCTGCTATTTCAAACTGTCTTGACAGTGGTTGATTATATGACTTTCTTAGTGGCTTGTTTAGACTTCCTTTATAATAGATGACACCAGGTTATAGTCCAATGGGTGTATTTGAAAACGCTAGCTTTTGGGACATTGTTACTTCATCATGTGCTAGTTCCAAAAGCTAGTGTTTTCAAATAAACCCATTGGACTGTAACTTGGTGTCGTGTGATTTTTGACCTTGCCCACCCCAGTCCAACACCGGCACCTCCATATCATTAATACCAGGTTGAAGGGCATACCCAATGACACATTAGCCTGACTGGCGTACAATTTCTGATTTACTTTCTCTCTCCTTTCTTCAATAGCATTGTTGCATTTGCTAACTTCCAAACTGCTGGGAGTATTCTAGAACCCCGAAAAATTGGAAAATTACAAGCAGTGCACCTGATATGAGGTCAAGCTCAACAAAGGATCATACGGGAGGCTGAGATTGCTAACACAACTTAAGTTGCGAGTTCATTTTGTATAAGCAGCAGTCATTTCACTCAGGCAGCTGTTCACTGTTCAGAGCTGAGCAAAACTTTGTTCTTATTTGGCTGCTAAATTCCCAAAGGCCAATTTGCAGATTGGGATATGGTGGGGCCTGACAGATGGGCACCATAGTTTCAATCACTATGATTAATGAATCAAGAACAACCTTACTGTCTACACACAAAAATCAAGGCACTAGATTAATGTAAATGTAAGCGTTTTTCTACTTGCTTTTTTTTCTCAAAAAATAGAGACAAAGCAATTCAGTGTATTTAAGTAATGCATTTGTTCTCAAATTACAAGGGCTCAATTTTAAAAATGGGGCTATCGCTAAAATGCCAGATACAAAATGGTCCACATTTGAAAATAATTATGTTTACGTTTGTGGAAACTTTCACTAAAACCATATTATTTTATAATCAACGAATCGTTAGTAATTAAATTAAAGGTTGCTTAATTGTAACTGAATATCAGTGAGAATTTCAAGAAGACAGTTCACTCCAGTTCCTAGGGGTGTTGGTCCCCACCCTACTCAGGGTTATGAGAAAAGCTGAGATTCATGAAAATGACTGGAAGGTAAGTTGCCACTGTTTCCTCATTAACTGTACAACCAGGTTTTTTTTTCCTTCCTAGTAACAATTGCAGAAAGCTAAATTTCCCAATGTTTTAAGTTTATAAAAACTGAACAAGGAATTGTGATTTTTGCAAGGGATTTAGGACCAGAATAAAGTGTTCTTAATGACAGCATTCTTTGTGAATACGAAACTCTAACAATAACAAATAGAAATTTTGAAGTATTTCAGTAAATTTCACATAGTTACAGAAGTAAAATTGGACCACGAACCTCTAATGCTGGAAGGTTGTTTGGTAAAAAACAATTTCCCTCGCGATTTGAAGGAGGGAAGGATGACATCATAGCTGTTCAACACATTCGTTGAAATCACCGGCTGTTCTCATTCAGAGAGATTTATAGAGCATATAGATTTATCAATAATGAATTAAATATTTAATTTCCTGATTGCTCTGTTGGATTTATAAGCAGTACCACCTTACTTATAGCAGGTGGCTACTGTGGGGAAGCTAATGAGGAAAATACATCATTTTCAGAAATGCGATAAGAAAACTCATAGGAATGTGGTCTTGAGGATTTACCCTCTTCGTGCTTTAATCCAAGATGCTTTTATGCATTGAATGTTAAATTTCAAGATGAAAGCCGTTAGATTTTCACAATGCTAAGACAGATGGCCTGAAAGTCTATGGTCTCTAAAGGGCCATGAGTAAAATGAGCTTGATCACTCATAACGTAATGACTTATCTTAAAGCTCTGTATAAAATCTGTCAAGTCCTGCAGTAATTGACATTTTTTTCTCACATAAATCATAAGAATATAGCATTTGGGAAACATAAAATCTGCATTTAGCACAGTGAGTGTTCTTCTCATTCCTTGGGTGAGGAATATTACTGGGACAATGTAAGGAGAGCCTTGGATTCCAAATGACCTGAGGCAGAACATAATTCAATTTGGCAACTAAGAGTGTACAATTAAAAGTAATTCTGATTAGTGGTGAGATAAATTAAAATATCCAATGAAATAAATCATGTTCTAATTTGTTTTAAATCCAGCACCAATTAACAAAATAAAGCCGCCCTTTAGAGATATAATGAAAAAATGTTTAGTGCCCATTAACATCAAAATTTATTCAATTTAATTTTGAGAAAACATAAAATACTGTTTCTCACCAACAAATTAATTTTTATCATGGTCTTTTCTGTTTTAGAAGTTGGAATCTTCTATTTAATCTTTGTTAAATTCTTTGCTGTTTGGAAGCACTAAAGAGTAATTCAACATATTTTACCAGAACTGTAATTGTATTAATCAGAAGCAGAGTGTAAGGACAAGCGAAGTTGAAAAAGGAAATCTTCTGCCACTTTTGTAAGGCATTTTTCAATTGTTGAAATAGTTAAGCAAAGCAATTCCCCAATAAAAGGTAAGGTTGCCATAGTCTCACCAGACCATAACTTTATCATTCATTAGAGAGACAATTGGCACTGGTTTCACATGAGGGTCTGCACAGCTCAGGCATGAGGAGAGATTGAAAAGGAGAATTCTTCATGGTAACCTCAGCCAGTGTGGGAATTGAACTCACAGTTCTACAATATTAATTCCATTTTAAAAGGTTGGAGATACAAGTTGCATTTGATCCTGAACGTTCATGGTTAGCATACAAAACACTGGGTAGAGTTCTTATGATAAAGGTACAGATGCAGATCTATGGTCTTGTGACTTCTTTGAGTTCCTACACTTCTAATTTTACAGTCTTTATCAAAATGAAGCAAAGTATTAAATAAGTATCAAATATGGAACAAGTGAATAAGCCTTAGAGAAAAACTATTCATCACGCACTGAGATTAAAGGATTATCAGTGGGGCTGTGACAGCAGCTTTCCCATCACTGATTTTTAGCTAACCTGAATCACAAAACATATTATAATAGGGATAGTGCTGGGCAAGTAACATAAAGCAGACAGTAGTGGCAAACTGCTGTTGTCCAAGTTGTAGAAAAGGTCACAATTCTGTTTCTCACAAATCAATATCCAGCTCAATACTCTTTAAAATGTATATTTATGCCCTGTAAATAGGATAAGTTGGGGATTTAATGAAATTCAGATGCATGGAATTAAGACAGTCACCACACAATGGTGTTTAAAGCTAATGAGGAAAATTGTGTAAAGTTTTCTCAAGACCGAGATTCTGAATTTTGCAGTTACTCTGTATTTTCCCACCTTTCTCAGCTCACACCAGGGAAGTGGAAATTCTACCCCATTTTCCAATTATGGCTTAATTGTTGCTGGTGGATGGGATGGTACAGAGAAGGGGCATCCTCTTGCTGGGAGGGCCAGCAGAGAAGGTCATACTCAGGCTGCCTGGTTGGAGTCACCAACAAGGTCAGTGCTGTTTCTATGCTCGGGAGGAATGGCCAGCCATGCCCCATGGAGGTCATTGAAATTCTCTGTTCCACTGGGGTAAGTGTCACGTTCTTCTCTCTGCTATATCACACTTACCCCATCTCTGCTACTGCACCCACTTCCCACCGAGGCTCGTGCTCTGCCAATTTCATTATCACATGCAATGTCTTCCCTCACTCACTCTATTTCACCCCACTCCACCCAACAACCCCACAAACCCTGCATGGCGTCTCCACTGCCTACTCAGTCCCAAGTCACAGAACCTGTCCATATCCACTAGACATCCCAATCTACCTAGTGCCATTGCCAGATTGGGACATCCCTTTGAATAACTCACCCCTAGACCACATGAACCAGCCATGCTGATAACTTTCACTTCATTCAATCTCTCCCTTTCTTTCATTCCAGGAAAAAGATATTCCAAAATACACCAGGGAGTGGCAGGGTCAAGGGATGCTGGACAATACTCTCTGCACCCAATGAGGAGAAAATTCCTCACATTATAAGACGTGGACTACTTCCTGTGGGAATGCTGAAATATCCATGTCCTGTCACCTGATTAACTGCTGCACTTCGTCCATTCTGCTGCAAAGCTCACGTTAACCTTGTATCAGTGTCTAGCCACTGATCACAGCAGCTTCTCTCCCTCATCTCTTGCAGATGCCAGTGGGATGTCCTTGGTCCCAACGGAGAAATGGGCTGCTGCGTCGGTGTCAGGATGGCTGAGTGGTCTAAGGTGCCAGACTCAAGGAGTAAAGTCCTTGTGGGCGGCACGGTGGCACAGTGGTTAGCACTGCTGCCTCACAGCGCCAGAGACCCGGGTTCAATTCCCGACTCAGGCGACTGACTGTGTGGAGTTTGCACATTCTCCCCGTGTCTGCGTGGGTTTCCTCCGGGTGCTCCCACAGATCAAAAATGTGCAGGTCAGGTGAATTGGCTATGCTAAATTGCCCGTAGTGTTAGGTAAAGGGGTAAATGTAGGGGAATCGGTGGGTTGTGCTTCGGCGGATCGGTGTGGACTTGTTGGGCCGAAGGGCCTGTTTCCACACTGTAAGTAATCTAATCTCTCAACCTCAGAGTCAGAAAGTATCGAGGCTGCAGAGGAAACGTTGCGTCCCATAAAAGCCCCCTCCCTCAAGCCTGGATACTGACACTTCAGTGGGAACACAGAGTATAGACCATGTGGGACCACAGTGTGGTGAAGGTCTCAGTGATCTCCACAACTGTCTGAGGAAATAATGACCCTGGCCATTAGCATTTACAGAGACCAGGCTCCTACTCAGGCCCAGGTGGGATAGCACCTCTCATACTTGCAGCTAGATGTCTTTGAATCAATCAATTATTCATTTTAATAGATTTACACATAATTAAATTGAAGGAGCATACAGGGAGGAGGTTATTTTGACCATGCCAAATGGTTCCTGGAGGAATGTAACATTAATTCCAATGTTCATCCTCAGATCTGCCATTGGGTGGATCAGTGTCACAGTGTAAAAATGAATGCTTGAAACTGAACATTCCATTCTCAATTTCTGCCATCAATGAAATGGCAATCCACTTGTCTGATTCACAATCATCGTGGAAGTAATTGAGTCCAGTCACCTCACACCTGCATACTGACAGCTCAAACAGACAATGGGCCAGAGCCACAAGAAGACATACACTGGCCATGTGACAGAGGGCCAGCTGGATTTGGTGTCCATCACGTAGCTTGTAAGTTGCTATAGGGACTTCCACCACTTTACAAGCTCAGAGTCATCCTCCAGGAGCTGCTGCTCCTCACTCCCAGCAGCATCATTGAGAACAGTGGTCATCACTGAGACTGCACACTGCCTCAAGAAACCGTGAGGTACATTGCACTAGTAGCCAAGTTATGTAGGATCGGCTACCTTGGGGTCTTGGATGGTAGTTGGTGAAATAAATAACTTTTGAAGATGGGGGTGGGGGGTGGGGGCACTGTGTGCATTTCACCAGGGTACTTCCCCCCTCCATGACGCCCTCACCGTCACATCACTAACTAGAAGCCAAAGGAAAGTTGGCAAGGTTCACCAGCTGGTCTGCCTACATGGTGGGGGGCTTGCCCAGTGGTGGTAAAATGCCAGCAGCAGACTGGCAAAGCAAAGTCTCCACTTACCGAGAGGACCATAGGGCTGCTCTCTCATCAGACAGAGTTGACTAGTGGATAGTTTACCAGACCTCATCACAAGATCAGCCAGTATAGGAAGCCGAGCCACGCTGCTGGCATCACTGTGTTGCAAATCAGCCATCCAGCCAACTGAGCTGACTGAACCCCCCCCCCCCCTCCAAACTGGCAGAAGACAGGGGAGATACTAAATGAGTATTTTGCAACAGTGTTTACTATGGAAAAGGATATGGAAAATGTAGAATGCAGGGAAGTAGATGGTAACATCTTGAAAAATGTCCATAATACGGAGGATAAAAAATGAGGTCTGCAGATGCTGGAGATCACAGCTGAAAATGTGTTGCTGGTTAAAGCACAGCAGGTTAGGCAGCATCCAAGGAACAGGAAATTCGACAAATTAATGTTCTTTCCTGATGAAGGGCTTACGCCCGGAACGTCGAATTTCCTATTCCTTGGATGCTGCCTAACCTGCTGTGCTTTAACCAGCAACACATTTTCAGCCATATTACGGAGGAGGAAGTGCTGGATGTCTTGAAATGCCTTAAAGTGGATAAATCCCCAGGACCTGATCAGGTGTACCCTAGAACTCTATGGGAAGCTAGGGAAGTCATTGCTGGGCCTCTTGTTGAGATATTTGTATCATCGATAGTCACAGGTGAGGTGCCGGAACACTGGAGATTGGCAAACGTGGTGCCACTATTTAAGAAAGCCAGGAAACCAACCACCAGTGAGTCTAACCTCGGCGGTGGGCAAGTTGTTGGAGGGAATCCTGAGGGACAGGATGTACATGTATTTGGAAAGGCAAGGACTGATTAGGGACAGTCAACATGGTTTTGTCCATGGGTAAATCACGTCTCACAAACTTGATTGAGTTTTTTTGAAGAAGTAACAAAGAAGATTGATGAGGGCAGAGCAATTGACGTGATCTATATGGACTTCAGTAAGGCGTTCGACAAGGTTCCCTGGGAGACTGGTTAGCAAGGTTAGATCTCATGGAATACAGAGAGAACTAGCCATTTGGATACAGAACTAGCTCAAAGGTAGAAGACAGATGGTGGTGTTGGAGGGTTGTTTTTCAGATTGGAGGCCTGTGACCAGTGGAGTGCTACAAGGAATGGTGCTGGGTCCACTGCTTTTCATCATTTATACAAATGATTTGGATGTGAGCATAAGAGGTTGAGTTAGTAAGTTTGGGGATGACACCAAAATTGGAGGTGTAGTAGACAGCGAAGAAGGTTACCTTGAATTACAATGGGATCTTGATCAGATGGGTCAATGGGCTGAGGAGTGGGCAGATGGAGTTTAAATGCAGTGAGGTGCTGCATTTTGGGAAAGCAAATCTTAGCAGGACTTATACACTTAATGGTAAGGTCCTAGGGAGTGTTGCTCAACAAAGAGACCTTGGAATGGAGGTTCATAGCTCCTTAAAAGTAGAGTTGCAGGTAGATAGGATAGTGAAGGAGGAGTTTGGTAGGCTTTCTTTTATTGGTCAGAGTACTGGTTTCCAGCATCTGTAGTCATTGTTTTTACCTCGTTGATTTTAACCCTACTGCGAATCCTCTTGAAGGATGCCTGCCTTGAAGAAGTTTTCCTCCTCTCTCTACAAGAATTTCAGGGAGTCCCTCTCCCTGCTCCTCGGATGCTGCCTGAACTGCAGTGCTGTTCCAGCACCACTAATCCAGAATCTGGTTTCCAGCATCTGCAGTCATTGTTTTTACCTTACTGAGTACAGGAGTTGGGAGGTCATGTTGCGGCTATACAGGACATTGATTAGGCCACTGTTGGAATATTGCATGCAATCCTGATCTCCTTCCTATTGGAAGGATGTTGTGAAACTTGAAAGTGTTCAGAAAAGTTTTACAAGGAAGTTGCCAGGGTTGGAGGATTTGAGCTATAGGGAGAGGTTGAATAGGCTAGGGTTGTTTTCCCTGCAGTGTCAGAGGCTGACGGGTGACTTTATAGAGGTTTATAAAATCATGAAGGGCATGGATAGGGTAAATATACAAGGTTTTTTCCCTGGGTCTGGGAATCCAGAACTGGAGAGTATAGGTTTAGGCTGAGAGGAAAAGATATAATAGAGACCTAAGGGGCAACTTTTCATGCAGACGGTGGTATGTGCCTGGAATGAGCTGCCAGAGGATGTGGTGGAGGCTGGTACACTTGTAACATTTAAAAGGCACCTGGATGGGTATATGAATAGGAAGGGTTTGGAGGGATATAGGCCAGGTGCTGGCACGTGGGACTAGATTGGTTTGGGATATCTGGTCGGTATGGATGAGTTGACCAAAGGGTCTGTTTCCGTGCTGTACATCTCTATGACTCCAAATGAAACTCTTAATCAGACCTGCAGTGGGACAACTGTCCTCTAGAGGGACAATCATCCTCCACATTTTCCAACGTGGGTAGAAGAGGAAGGTAACCAGAGCTCCGGCTCTCCCCAACTCCCTGGCATTACGTCTACGTACCTCATCAAACATAGTCTGCAGATCCCTAGCATCCTTCTCCCTGGGCAAAGTATTTCAAAATTTAGGAAAAGATAGCTGAAAATATATTTGCCTCAACAAAAAGCAGTCAAAAATAAAACGTAACTGCCAGAAACCTCGACAAACAAAAGGAGACAGTAAAAGGAAATAGATTTGCACTGACATTGCGCTGCGCAAGATATAACATCGAACCAGTGTGACAGCCTCCTGGAGTGGAAGGCTTTAGTATATTTAAGAATCAAACTGAGAACTGTTCCCAAGTTTCACTGCCAAACTGCATCAATGTACACCCAAAAACACTTTGCATCCATTTAATGGTCGCAATTAAACAGTGGTATAAATCTTTGCAGAATCTTATCCATTAAAAATAATAGATTACAGATCTGGTCTTGATTAATCATTGTAGTGATTCCTATGTTATGTGTTGATGTATTGCATTTGGATGCAAATCTTCAAGGGAATCTCATCAAAATTGTCGCCGAAACTAAAAGTTGTAATTCACGCTGCCCATATTGCTATCTCTGAACAACTGTTACGTAGATTAATGTTAGAGGAAAGATACAGGTCAGCAGGAGGCCCATTTTGTGAACAAGAATTGGGGCTCTGCTGCAGAATTTGCCCAGGAATAAACTGTTAACTTTAGGGTACACTGTAGAAGCACCTCACGTTCAAGTGACAGAATCACACATAAAATTGGTAGATCAAAAATGACTAGAGTTAGATTAGAGTCGAGAGTGTGGTGCTGGAAAAGCACAGCAGGTCAGGAAGCATCCGAGAAGCAGGAAAATCGATGTTTCGGGCAAAAGCTCTTCATCAGGAATGAGGCTGGGAACCTCGAGGGTGGAGAGATAAATGTGAGGGAGATGGAGCTGTGGGGAAGGTAGTCAAGAGTACAATAGATGGATGGAGGTGGAGTTAACGGTGATAGGTCAGAGGGGAAGTGGAGTGGATAGGTGGGAAGGAAGATTGACAGGTGGGACAGGTCATGAGGACTGTGCTGAGCTGGAAGGTTGGAACTGGGGTAAGGTGTGGGGGGGGGGGGGGAAGGGGAAATGAGGAAACTGGTGAAATCCACATTGATGCCAGGGGGTTGGAGGGTCCTGAGGCAGAAGATGAGGCGTTCTTCTTCAAGGTGTCAGGTGGTAAGGGAGTGGCAATGGAGGAGGCCCAGGACCTGCATGTCCTTGGGGGATTGGGAGAGGGAGTTGAAGTGTTCGGCCAAGGGGCGGTTGGGTTGGTTTGGTTGGTGCAGGTGTTCCAGAGATATTCTCTGAAGCACTCTGCAAGTAGATGTCCTGTCTCCCCAATGTAGAGGAGACCACATCGGGAGCAACAGATTCAGTAAATGATGTATGGAAGTGCAGGTGAAACTCTGATGGATGTGGAAGGCTCCTTTGGGGCCTTGGACAGAGGTGAAGGAGGGGGTGTGGGTACAGGTTTTGCAATTCCTGCGGTGGCAGGGAAAGATGGGTGGTTGGGGGGCATGGACCTGACGAGATAATCATGGAGAGAACGTCTTTACGGAAAGCGGATAGGGGTGGGGAGGGAAATCTATCTCTGGTGGTGGGGTCTGTTTGTAGGTGGTGGAAATGGAGGAGGATGATGTGATGTATACAGAGATTAGTGGGGTAGAAGGTGAGGACCAGGGAGGTTCTGTCCTTGGTGGAGTTGGAAGGTGGAGGTGCGGGAAGTTGATGAGATGTGCTGGAGGGCACCACCAACCACTTGGGAGAGGAAATTGTGGTCTTTAAAGGAGATCGTCATCTGGGGTGTTGTGGTGGAACTGATCGCCCTGGGAGCAGATGTGGCGGAGGCAGACGAATTGGGAATAAGGGATAGCAATTTTACAAGAGGCAGGGTGGGAGGAGGTGTAATCCAGGTAGCTGTGGGAGTCGGTGGGTTTGTAGAAAATGTCAGCTTGAGTTGGTCACCGTTGATGGAGAAGGAGAGGTCCAGGAACCGGGGGGGGGGGGGGGGGGGAGGTATCTGAGATGGTCCATGTGAATTTAAGATCGGGGCAGAATGTGTTAGTGAAGTTGATGAACTTTTCAAACTCCTCATGGGAGCATGAGGTAGCGCCAATGCAGTCATCAATGTAGCAGAGGAAAAGGTGGGGGGAGTGGTGCCGGAAGATGGGACTGTGAAACTCCAGAAGATGGAATGGTTTACATAGCCAACAAAGAAACAGGCATAGCTGGTGCCGATGCAGGTGTCCCTGGCTACCCCTTTCATCTGGAGGAAGTGGGATGATTCAAAGGGAGAAGTTGTTGAGGGTGAGAACCAGTTCAGCCAAACAAATGAGTGTCAGTGGAAGGGTATTGTTGGGGACATCAGGAGAGGACAAAACGGAGGGCTTGGAGGCTCTGGTCATGGCAGATGGAAGTGTATGGATAAGGCGTTGGGAGCCAGGGACCCCACCACCAGAGATATATTTCACTCCTCACCTCTATCCACTTTCCGTAAAGACCGTTCCCTCCATGACTACCTGATCAGGTCCTCACCCCCTAACAACACCCACCCCCCACCCCCCGCCGGCACCTTCCCCTGCCACACAAGAATTGCAAAACCTGTACCCACACCTACCCCTCACCTCCGTCCAAGGCCCCAAAGAAGCCTTCCACATCTATGAGAGTTTCACCTGCACTTCCACTCATGCCATTTACTGGATCCATTGCTCCCAATGTGGTCTCCTCTACACTGGGGAGACAGGACGCCTACTCACAGAGAGCACTTCAGAGAACATCTCCAGGACATCCGCACCAATCAACTCCACCGCCCTGTGGCCGAACAATTCAACTCCCCCTCCCACTCTGCTGAGGCCATGCAGGTCCTGGGCCTCCTCCATCGCCACTCCCTTACTACTCGACGCCTAGAGGAAGAACATCTCATCTTCTGCCTCGGGACCCTCCAACTCCGTGGCATCAATGTGTATTACACCAGTTTCCACATTTCCCCTCCTCCCACCTTATCCCAGATCCAACCGACAAGCTCAGCAACAACCTCATGACCTGTTTTACCTGTCCATCTTCCTTCCCACCTATCCACTCCATCCTCCCCTCCACCCTATCACCATGATCCCCACCTCTATCCATCTATTGCATTCTCAGCTACCTTCTTCCCAGCTCCATCCCCCTCCCATTTATCTCTCCACCCCCGAAGCTCCCAGCCTCGTTCCTGAGGAAGGGCTTATGCCCAAAACGTCGATTTTCCTGCTCCTTGGATGCTGCCTGACCTGCTGTGCTTTTCCAGCACCACTCTAATCTGGGCACTAGTATCTGAAGTGTCCACCTGAAACATTAAGTCATTTTTTCCCCATTTTAGATTGTAATGTAACATCGGTACATCTCCAGAATTTTTAGTTTGATATCTGGTTTTGGAGTTTTCTCAGCCTAATTTGGTACCAGTACATTCGTCATCATGGGCAAATAATAGGTTGTTGTTTTGAATGTGAAAAGACTTAAGTACTTCACAATACCACCATTAAAAGCGAAGACGACAACCTTTTATGTACTAATGTAACACTCACCTAAAGAGCGTTTGCACATTTACAATCGTTTTGGCATCTGCCATGTAATCTTCCTCAGCGCTCATTGTGCTTTCTTTGTCTACCACAACCATATTGGCAGCAAATGTCACTCCACATCTTAGTAGGTCATCTAGGCTTTTGAACAAGAGACGGGGTAAATTAATGCAATTTATCAACAGTCACTGGATGTATCATGAATTAATATGCAACAGAATATGCCCCAGAGCCAAATAAAGTCAATACATTAAGGTAAACAATTAATCCAAAGTTGTTGAGGCAGTATTTGTACAATACTTACCAACATATAAAACAAAGATGTACTGAAAGGATGTCAGAGCAATTATGACATTGATTTGGAATTTGTGGCAGTAATTACAGTGAGGCTCCCGTCTTCACCACTATTACTGCGCAAAACTGATGGCAATTTCTGAGGTCAGTGCATGCACAGTTAAACATGGAAATTTAAGAATTGGTCACAGACTGTGCACTTGGAGTCTTTGCATACATAATCAATTAAATTAATTGCTTTAGCATGAATTTCAACTATTTGCACATTATTATAGCTGTAAAGAGCAATTATCAAGTTAACTCTTGTTCAAACAGAAGTAGTTTTTTTTAACAGTGCACTAACTCATAATTTCTCCTGAACAAGCTTTATGGCCTTGAACAAAAATAATTTCATAATTTCGAACTTTTATTTTCCCAGAGCAACATGTAAACACTGCAAATTTTAAATATGCTATAAATATTCTGTGAAGTTTATATTCTGACATTTACATTTCATCTTTAATTCTCTACATCCAGAGACTTAAATTGCTTTCTGTCCAACAATTTAGAAGTGATTTGTACACCCTTCTTTTTTAAATCCATTTTGCAGTCTGTGAGCATACTTCAGTATTGATTAGTTGATCAGCGTGCCCTCAATGCTGGATGTTACAAATTTTCTGTAGAAGGCAACAAACTGACAATGATACTGAAAAAAGGAAGTCCATGCTGCAGCACTTGCTAAAACTTTGAGGGCAGTTTTCGTTAGCCTCCTTGTCCTTTTGCCACTAGCTGGGAAAACCGAACCATTGTATTAAATCTCTGATAAAAATAGTATTTTTCCTTGTTTCTTCCTGCATATCAATTGATGATTGAAAGTCTGATTTCTCATCCTTGTTTTAACTGAAAACAACGTTAAAACATAGGCTTTTTTTGCACACAAACACACACTGTACAACAACTAACTCATTAACAATGGTCAAAAACAGCAGAAAGACTCAGTAGGTTAGTCAACATCTGTGGAGAGAGCAGACTGGTTAATGTTTAAGGCATGACCTTGCATAAGGCAAGAAATTTCAACATAACTTGAGACTGTGCAAGCAAAGATTCAAGTGGATTAGAGTTAATCTGGAGGCATTTGGTCCATGGATCTGATTCTGATGCTTCATGACAAAAGGGAGAACATGGTGGGGCAGATTTTAACTATTGTCGCTCCATCAGCACAGCCATGCCTTGCTGAGGTCACAGGTGCCAAAGTGTAACTTTCGCATGCCAGATCAACACAATACCAGGCAACTTCAAGGCTAGAAGGAGATATCAATTGCAGAGGAGTCAGAGATCAAAGGCAGCAGTAGCTGACACAGAAACAGTCATGTCCCCTAGGCCCCGCAAAAATAAGAGCAAAAGACCCTGCATCTTTGGTCCACTTCCCTTGAGCTGTTGGGTATTTGGACAGAGAGTTACAATGTATTTCAGATCAGTTGGCCCCCAAATAGCAATGACCATTGTGTATATCATTGGACCTCAATTTCCTTATCATCTGAAACAGTCGGGCTTTTTAAATAAGTGAGCAGCCAGCTCAAAGTAGCAGTGGGTCACTATAAGTCCATCCCTTTCATTTTCATGGTATTAATGCCCCAGTTCCACTCAACGGAGCCAGCAAAAATCTTGCCCGGTAACTTAGAGCATTACAGAAGCAATGTCACCATCAATGCACTTTTTGTAATACTATTACTTTTCTTTGAATTTATGTTTAGTGAAGTCTAAGGATGTAACATCTGCAGACCATACAAAAAGTATTGAAAGGGGAGCTTGAAAATCAACAATGGCCAGAGGTCCTTGTACATTTTCCCAAAGTGTTGTTGAGAATAAATAAAACAAAATCGATGCTCAAGCGAAATCACAATATTAGGAAACATAATTCGTCTACTCCAGATAATGTAAAATTAAAGTCCGCAGAATTCTCTATAGCTTAACAACTTAAATACCAACTATAGAAACACACTGAAGGATTCGTAATTCATAACTGGAAATCAATCATTCTAACAAAATGTTGTGTTTAAAAGTCAAGAAATAACCTAGGAATTGGATTTTTCCCAAATTTGTGTAGTATGTAATCCGACCTGAATAAACTCTTATTTTAAAAGCTTGATTCATTTAGGCAATGATCTGTTCTGTGGGCCACTTATCAGTTATTTCTCCACTGTTGGCCTTTCCTGTATTGCTCAACTTCTGGCACAAGAGATCAATCCAAAATCACTGAAAAAAACCCAACTTTTTTTATGGCTGAGAAAATTAGCCTTAAACTTAAAATCTATTTGTTTTGCCACTTATTGTCAGTCTCAAAAAATTGCAGGTTAGTCATGCTTTGGTTTTAAAGAAGATTTGATGTATTATTTTACATAAATAAGCAGGAAAATGACAACCAGTGGGCCAGGCATCACCAGTGGAGCAGCAATTCCATCATGAAGATGCTCAATTGATAATCATCCACTTATCAACTTCCAAGTCATTTATATTTTGGAAAGATGGCTTTTACAGGGTGTCCTGTGCTGATAAGGAACCACATGTCTATCACTGAACCAAAAGCTTTTGAGATAAGAAATACAGTATTCAGCAATGCTTTTTCCGGCTGCTCTTTTGTGATGCCCTGAAATGCATAGGTTGGAAAGCAACAGCCCTGAACCTGCTTCAATGTAATGTGTTAGGCCTGCCAATTGCCAAATGTTGGGCAACAGAGTGGTATACATGGGCTACAACTTGTGTCACTGGATGTAACCTCCAAAGCAATAAATACAGGCAATGATGTGGTAGAGAGCTTTGATTTCAATACGTGTACGTGTGTGTGTACATGTGGGTGTGTTTGTGTGTGCGTGTATTTTATGTGTGAGTATGAGAGAGAGAGAGAATGAGGGGGAGAGGGAGAGAAGGGGATAGGGAGAGAGAGAGAAACAGCGAGTGTGTACATGTGGGGGTTGGGTATGGATATAGGTGAAAGGTAAAGGTCAAATGGGACCAAAAAAAACTAAATGCAGTGCCTTCATTTCTTTTTTCTTTACTCATACAATATTGGCATCTCTGGCTGGGCTTGCATTTATTGTGTGTCCCTAGTTGCCCCAGAGAAGGTGTTGGTTGCCATTAGGGAGGAAATTTGACATGGCTGTTTATGCCATTGTCATTTCTGTTACCTAAGTTGATGCCAGGTGATTCGCCCAGTTTTATTTCTTTTTTTCAGACTTTGTAGTGATCGTTACAAGTGTGTAGTTGCTAGGCTATTTCAGAAGATTGTTATGAGTAGAGTTGAGGGCGGCACGGTGGCACAGTGGTTAGCACTGCTGCCTCACAGCGCCAGGGACCTGGGTTCAATTCCCGCCTCAGGCGACTGACTGTGTGGAGTTTGCACATTCTCCCCGTGTCTGCGTGGGTTTCCTCCGGGTGCTCCGGTTTCCTCCCACAGTCCAAAGATGTGCGGGTCAGGTGAATTGGTCGTGCTAAATTGCCCGTAGTGTTAGGTAAGGGATATATGTAGGGGTATGGGTGGGTTGCGCTTCGGCGGGTCGGTGTGGACTTGTTGGGCCGAAGGGCCTGTTTCCACACTGTAAGTCTAATCTAATCTAATCTAATCTAACTTTGTTGTGGGACTGGTGTCACATGTAGGCCAGACCAGGTAAGGATGGCAGATTTCCTTCCCCAAAGGACATGAATGAACCAGCTGTTTTTTTTCTGACCATGTGCAATGATTTTATGATCATCATTATACTCTTGATTCAAGATATTTTCTTGAACTAAATTCCTTGATTTGCCATGGCTGGATTCAAACCTGGGTCCCCAGAACATTACCTGAGTCTGTAGATAAATAGTCTAGTGGTAAAACTAGGCCATTGCCTCCCCATTACTAAATAAAAAAGTAAATGTTGGAAATCATTAATAAAAACAGTGAAAGCTGCGAATATTCAGATTTTTCTTACTTTATATCAAGCTAAATGTTTGAATTCACATCACACGTTGCCCTTAAACTTCAGTTTCTGGAAGATGTTTCTAGAAGATTACTTGTCAGAACATTTGCCCTAGCTATTGTCCATATTAATAAAATGTTGTTATTATTACAGCATGGGTCAGATTGACTGTAAGATTTACCTTTGTGATCTTGAACTGATATTATCCATTGCTAGCTGCACCCAAAGTAAAGGTGTTGATTTTTCACTACAATGTGGCTTGTTACAGATTACTAATCCATATTGAATGTTGTCAGGTTTGGTGCAGTGACCTCTCACTCATGTATTATGGCACCGAGTTGACAAAGTGTTCCTTCTATTTGAGCTGACCTGCATTTCAACTCTCAGCTCACAACTGGAAAGGCAAATTTGTCAACTAATTCTGAGAGCATGAACTTTTCATAATATTTATTATCCAAGATCAATTCCCTAAAGTCCTGAACACTCACTACTTGTTAGACAAAAGCAGCAATGGGCTATCATCAAGCACAGCATCCGAGAGTGAAGACTGAATGTGGTCCAGTTGTGTTTTCAGTGCTGTAGTCAAGAATACATACATACACAAAAGGTAATGCACAAACACTGAACAAAAATACACAGATGTACATGCAGCTCATGCAACAAAGTACTAATCTACTTTTGCCACATAAGACTTCTGGGGAAAAAAAAGAAATAATAAACAGAAAACTCATGCTAAAAATAGTAACGATTACTGTGCACAGATTACACAAAGCTTTTATCATTTTTGTCAGCCATGCCTCAAAATCTTACATACTTGTCAATAGAGCCAACCATGTAGTAAACCATTGGAAACCAGCAGATTGCTTCCAGAAAATGTACATCTGGCCTGGAGGGAAAGCCATAATTTAGAGAATGTGCTTTACATACATTGTAACTGTGAAACAAGCATTTCTGCAAGGATGTAAGTGAAGAGAAGTTTGAACACACAAAGACTGCCTAAAGCTAAAATGATATTTGCACAGATTTTTATAATGAGAACACTATGTACTTTTTAAAACATAATCAGCTTCTGAAGAATGTATTTTTCAAAAATGTTCAGATCCTTCTTGCCTCAATGTTTTATTGTCCCCTTAATATAAACGAGGCTGCCCGAAAGCAATGAACACAGCGCGATGGTCACAGTCAATCAAACATGGCCAATGCAATGTTGCAAATGGATGCCATGTGAAAATAATTTATAAGTCACATATTTTTATTGTGCTTACAATATAAACATCACCATGGAATGAAATTTCCTCAAAATCTTTGTCATAATTATTTTGCATGAACAGCTTCAAAAAACAGTCATGTGTGTAATTTAGTTTTATACTGAAGTATTGGTCTGAGTACATTTTCTTGATCTTTAATGTTGATGTGTCCTGTGAAATTTTGCCAAAAATAAATGTTACGCAAGGGTCTGAAAGGGTTAATGCTGAGGAGTGCCTTAAATACCACCCACTATGATAATGCCAAATGGAATTGGTGGCAGAACAGCCAAAGATCTCAAAGGAGTGAGACTCAATGTCTGTGCCTTTCTCATAATCTCTGTGACAATATACATCAAGTTTGTGCAACTTTTACATAACTGTTATCATGCTGTAAACTACACCTTCCTTAAGGCAGGAGGCCCTTTTCTCCTCATTTGTTGACTATTTCTCTCATTTCCCCTTCCAGAGCAGGGGAAAGTCTAGTCTGGTAGGGGAAAGCAGGTGTGTAGACTTCAACCATGGAAAAACTACCTTATAGTCAGAAAATAGGATAGGTAGTGCATAGAACATAAAGAACAATAGGATAGATTGCTCATGTAACATGGTGAGCAGCGATATGGCTCCACTTAATGACCTCCGCTATTTGGCAGCGGTGGAGGTGTGAGGATTTCTTCAGGCATGACTTTAAGAAGGCTGACAGTCAGCAACTACAAGAGCTGATCACTTGAGATCCCTACAGAAGAACACCTCGTGGTTACATTCAATCAGCCAGAATCCACGGTTAATGGTAAAGGCATTTCAGACTTGGCACACAGAAGCAAGAAGGTGCTCAGAACTCGCTGGAGTTGGAATTGGAGCACAAATCCCTCCAGGACGGTTATAAATTGCATCGGTTGCCCCTGGTCCAGGAACAGATGATTACAGAATAATTGGTCAAGGAACGTAGGTCAAAGAGTCATCAGTCGTGAGAAACCAGTCAAAGGATAACTGCTCGGAGATTTCATAGGGTTCCCGAGATTCACGGTGGAGCCAAGAATATAAATTAATTTTAGCAATATTCAATTAAGAAATTTGTTTCAAACTGTAAGCAAGTTAGAAATCTGTGACTATGCTGGATTAGCAGAAATATTTTCCACTGCTGTCAACAGTAAAGAGAGGTCAGACGGCAAGAATTAGTAAGAAGTGAGGACTGCAGATGTTGGAGATCAGAGCTGAAAATGTGTTGCTGGAAAAGCGCAGCAGGTCAGGCAGCATCCAAGGAGCAGGAGATTCGACGTTTCGGGCATGAGCCCTTCTTTATTCCTGAACGTCGAATCTCTTGCTCCTTGGATGCTGCCTGACCTGCTGCGCTTTTCCAGCAACACATTTTCAGTACAAGAATTAGCAACCTTATCAAGAAAACACCAGCAATCCGAATGCCAATGAGCAGTATATTCCTTTTGATTTAATCAATGAACCTTGAACGAGTATAATTGAGAGTGTAACCCAGAACGGTTGGGACAGAACAGTTATGCTAGTTTTAAGTCTGATGGTAGATGCTGAGGTGATTCAAAAGACAAGTTCCGAGGCAGAGTTTCATTTCCTTGTCTTCCCAGAAAGAATCCTCAATGACAGTAACAGAGGTCATGGGAAGAAAGGAGGAATCCACAAACTGTACGACTGAGGAAGTGGGCCCACTTATTTCATCAGGAGCACAACCACTGAGGGTGAACGAAAGGGACAAAACGATTCAACAAGTTAAAGAATCAATGCACTTCTGCATTGCGTTACTGGCAGGCTGAGAACAAGAATCTGACTGACACAGATTGAGGACAGGATGGAGTTAGGCTTGGAGATCATGGTGAGATTTGGCGGGGAGGGGTTGCTATGAGGAATTTGGTCTGGGCATGTTCAACCGGCACTAGTTTTGAGATTGTCGCTGGAGGTGGGGGGTCTCTGTGAATCATATGGCACCCCTTATGAAGGCACCCCCAGCCAACCCACTGAGAGAACTTTCCTGAATGATGATGACAGCAAGCCCTCCTAATGTGGGCTAAATGTCACCTAGCCTGCACACTATGAGCAATCTTGGAAGTGTGGGTGGAAACCTAAGCACCTGGAAGAAACCCACGCAGACACAGGGAAAATGTGCAAACTCCATGCAGACAGTCACCTGAGGTTGGAATCGAACCCAGGTCCCCAGTGCTGTGAAGCAGTAGTGCTAACCACTGAGCCACCATGCTGCCCTGTTCTGGAAGAGGAAGAACAGCAGAAGTGGCAGTCAGTGGAGAGGAAGACACCATGAAATGAAAACTGCCAGTCAAAATCGCCAGTGCAGCAACACACGAGGGAGTTGCCTCCAAGCTGCTCACATTCCACCAGTGCTACTCTGCTGGAAACCTACTTATAAACCTCCAACAGGCTAGCACCAATGGCAGATGAACATCTCATGAACTTTCCAGCACTTATAAATTTTGACAGTGAAATAATTTTAACGGATGCTGTGTAGGGTTGAAAAGTGCCCAAGGTCCTGGTTCAAGGTTCAGCTCATTGTGTCTAACCTATTTGTAGATAGAGGAAGACTGGCTATTAACTGACAGCAAGTCCACCTCCTAGTAGTGGTGACCTGCCTATAGTAGACTGGGAAGGACATTTGAACTTGGCTACATTTAATCCCTTTGAAGCAGTGGAGTCACAAGTTGTGACTTTTAAAACACCTGCTTTAAAAATGGGACATTCCGGTTTATTATTTCACCAGCATATGAAGAAATTCCTTCTGTCTCACTCACGTCATCCTTCCCCATTTAATCCCTGCTTCTCTCCCCATCCACCCACACTTGTTCTGTACTTCCCTCAGCCCCCATCTAACTCTCCTTCATTTAAACTTCCTCTCTTACCACACCCAGATACCTCCCCTCATCCTTTCCGCCCCTTGACGGTTCAGTCCCCACACTCCAACAAATAAAACTTTGCCCATACTAGAGGCTTTGGCACTGCCACTGCCCCTACTGTCAGAGGCTGGGTGCAGCTCCTCCATTAACAATTCTTTCTCGGAACAACAGAGTAGCCTGCTAAAGAGGATCAGAGTTTGGGTCCAAGTGGACAGGGAGCGGAGGCCTCTTCCATCACCAGGTGCCCCTGTATCACTGAGGGCTCAAGTAGACTAAGTCATTGTCAGTTGAAAATGCGTTGCTGGTTAAAGCACAGCAGGTCAGGCAGCATCCAAGGAATAGGAAATTCGATGTTTCGGGCATAAGCCCTTCATCAGGAATGAGGAGAGGGTGGCAGGCAGGTTAAGATAAAAAGTCATTGTCATGTTGTAGACTAATGGATTAACGTCGCAAGAGGTCCATGGAATCTATGGCATTGGCAAAAGTATGACTACATTACGATGAGGACAGAAGCAGTGGCAGATTGGAGTTCATGCTGAGTTTATAATGTATGCATTTGGCATAGTCTAAGGGAAAAATAGTTTAAAATAAAGATGCACACTTCTCATGTTAGATTAGTTCCCAACCCCACCACCAGCACTGTCGAAAATGCCAAGCACACTTGGTTTCATTAGTGACCGGGTCCTGAAGCAGCTTGAGGAAGCACCCAGCAACAGAGTTGCTGCAGTCCGTGCAACTTCAGGGGAAACTCCAGGAAAAGCAGAGAAAAGGCCATAAGCAAAACCGTCCATCAACCGGCAAAAGGCAGAGCAGCAGGAAAACCTAGACCAGGGTGCGCTCAATCTTGTGGCTTTCAGACACATTCAAAAGTGCGGAGGGACCACCACAAATATGGGTGAAACAGAGGAAGTGATTCACATCAAGGAAAATTCCTCAGGGCTAGCAACACCAAATCACAAACAGATTAGTAATCAGGGTTTTAGACAAAACTCCTTCAGAGTCAAGTAAAAATTGATCTTTTGAGAGCAGAGTTGGAAACAACAAACCCTGTACCAGCCTCATTGCTGGCAGAACGTCCTGTTCTTTCACTTTTAGACTCTTCTCCCTGACCTCCCACTAGATGTTGAACAATCGATAACGGCCCAGCCAAAAGCCCCCTGAAAGGCAACCACTCTAGCTCGCCCAATGATAGCTTGTGTCCCACCTGCCCTCGCTGCTCCTCCAATTAGAAATTCTGTTTCTGGAGGAGCAGCAAGAGCTAGTGGAAGGGAATCTGTGATTAGAGGAGTTGGAGTAATGAGCACAGAAGAGATGGAGTCTACAATTGGAGGAGATTTAAGAGTGGGAGAGCTGGAGTCTGTAGTCATTATCTGAACCGGGTAAGCAGAAACCGGCTCAGCACCTATAAGGCTGAGTGTTATCGGCCTTATAAAAACACAAAAAATAGGAATAGAAGTAGGCTGTTCAGCCCCTCAAGCCTGTTCTACCATTCAATGGGACCAGGCCTGATCTGATATTCCTCATGTTAAATTTCCTGTCCCTTTCCCCATAATTCTTGATTCCCTACTGATCAAGAATCTTCCCTCTGGGAATGGGCTTGGTGGTACTAAGAGTCGAAATGTGTGGCGCTGGAAAAGCACAGCAGTTGAGGCAGTATCTGTCACACTTCGGACATAAGCAGTTCATAATCACATTCCTGATGAAAGGTTTCTGCCTGAAACATCGACTCTCCTGCTCCTCGGATGCTGCCTGACCTGCTGTGCTTTTCCAGCGCCACACTTTTCAATTCTGACTCTCCAGCATCTGCAGTCCTTGGTGCTTGGCATGAGGTGGTGCCTGGTGACAGGTCTGTTGTCTTCATATTACCATGCCACCTTCCTGGAGCCCAATTAAGCCATTTAATTCAACTGAGAAGTTTCTGAGGAGATTGCAGGTGAACCCTAGTGGCCTCCCAGTGGACTCTGGGGTGGGGCTGCCTGTTTTGTGGGCATTCTTTGGACCTCAGAGTCCCCTGTCAACCAAGATTTGTCCCAGTTTCAATGGCACCATACACTGTTAACCCCTACGCCAGCCAAGGTATCAAACTGGCTTCTGGTCAGGGAAGGAGTAGACAAAAAAAACAGGCTTTATTTTTCATGGGAATCGATTTTTGCTGGAACTTGTCTATAAAAGGGCAAGCGGTGAATCAAAGATATTTGGTATTGAACAGAAAGTTGAGAGGGTCTTTGTTAAGAGTAGTAGCAGGCACCCAGTCCTGAAATTCTCTAGGGACCTCCCAACTCCAGACATTGCACAGTGTGAGCCCAGCAAAACACATACATTAGTGACACAAACAGCTGGCTCTTCTCTGAGGGCTTGGGGGTGCATCCTTCTAGCTCCCTGCCACAGTTTAGGTGGGAGATCTGTAGGGGGCTCGTTTCTTTAAATAAGAGAACGGGGCGCTGTTTTTCTTGTAAATGTTACATTATTCAAACGTAAGTTATAACAGTCAAAGCAAAGGACTCTTACAAAAGAGAGGTGCTAAAGACAGGAGTACCCAGTTCTGTTCAGAAGGAAGAGCTATTGCTACCTGGCTACAGATGCTGTCGATATGGTGCAATGGGAGTCAGCACCTCTTAAAATAACATGCTCAGGCCACTCAAGGAGCAATGAGACAAAACTAACTCGACAAACTAACCACGTTAAACCCAAATTCATAACCAGCAAATGACTGGATTGAGTCATGGCTTGAGTTTATTTTGGAAAATAAGCTGAAACATAGAAAATAGGAGCAGCATAGGCCATTCAGCCCTTCGAATCTGCTTCACCATTCATGATGATCATGGCTGACCTTCTACTTAATCCCTTGTTACTGATTTCTCACTATACATTTGATCTGAACATCCTTTACCATCTATCTCTACCATCAGGGAAAAGGTACAGAAGCCCTGAACACACACACCAGCCAGTTTCGAAACAGTTACTACCCTATTGTTGTTAGAATACTAAATAGACTCACAAACTCTAAGCATCCGCCTGTACCTGTGTTTTTGTTTGAGCCGCTGTTTACCTATTATTTACTATCTATGCTACTTAACTCTGTGATCTGCCTGTATTGCTCGCAAGACAAAGCTTTTCACTGTGCCTTGGTACACATGACAATAAATTCAATTCAACTCAACTCAATTCAATTCAATTCTTTATCGTCCCTTAGGCCTTAAGAACCATATCTAGCTCCTTCTTGGAAACTGTCAATACTTTGGCCTCAGCTGCTTTTTATGGCAGAGAATTCCGCAGCACAACTACCCCCTGGGTGAGGAAGTTTCTCCTCCTCAGCCCAGTCCTAAATGCACTACCCAAATGGTGAACATAAAGTCTCCTGCTGATTTTACTCAATCAGTTAATTATTTTGTAACCAGATGTTTTCTAATGAAAATGACCCTCCTTCACTTTGCTGGCTATTTGAAAATTTCAGTGGATACTCAACAATGAATTTGACACGTGGCAGAACAAAATGCTTTGGTTGTTTACCATTATAACAGGATTTCCAACAGGTTTGGATTTGTGTTTCTGTGCTGGTCGTCATGCAATATTAACTATTGTCAGCAGATGGCGATTGTCGCCTGTTTGCTGAAGAAATGAAGGCGAATAGAGATCTATGGGTTTCTTTGCCCGAGTACTGTAAATATCATTTCATCGTATTTTGGTTTCAGAAATGATAGGATTCATCAATTTTTTTAAAATAAAAAAATCTAGCCAATTTTCTAATAGCTTCACAATTTTAAAAATAAACTTCTGATAAAAGGGTGACAAATCTAGACGTATTTGCACAAAACTGTTTCAGGTGGCAAGGCAAGAGACCAGGCCCAATGTGGATTTCTCAAATAGAGGTGAGGTAGTCAGTGTTCGTCACAATTACCATGCAATATTCCTGGCTATAACTTCTGATGTCCACACAGACATCTCCACGGGGTGTGCAGCTGCAGTGCTAACTGATGAAATCTGCACAGAAATCTGCACCGTCACCGCACAAACATAGCTAATGATTTACCATTCCCACTCTGAAGACAGCTAAAAAAGTTAGTCTTTGATCAGACAGGGTGGAACGAGCTTTTCAATGGCTTACGTAGTCACCACCGGTGAAGAAAAACTGGGTCAGCAAAACTAGTTTTGCGAATATGGGGTCTCAGAGGAAAGTTAGCACTGCAGGTGAAGAACACATCGTTTTGCCTTTCCTTCTTTTATTTGTTTCCAGTGATTTGATAAATATGTTACAGTTTTTGTTATTTTGCTCCCTGTGTAATGGTTTAAATGTTATTTATATTTCTTGTTGTTTTCTATTATAAATTTCCTACTTTGCTATCTATGAGAATACCTTATTCCAGTCAATTGTAAAGCTTTTCTTATGTCTGGCCTGCTCAGTGATAGCATCAGTCCCCTCTAAGCGTCAGATGACTGAAATTCCTTACTGACAAGAAGCTTGAGGGCCAATCTATGTGATGTCAATAGTGAAAACTGGTCCTGTATCACACGCTGTTAACAGGGCTGCTCAGGTTTTGAAATGGTTGGTGCCCCCTTTCAGTCAAGATTAAAGAAACCTCTTCCAACAATGTGACTTTTTGATTTAATATTAAAATAATCTGTTTTCTCCACGCTTCCCCCCACCACTCCAGCAGTTGAGAAAGTGAATGGAATATATAATCAAAAATTGAGGCTTGTGACATTTTCCTCAGAAGCCATGCTGGGTGCTGTGCACTGATTAGTTATCTGCAGTGTGTGAATTGGAGAAACGCATGCAGTAAAGAGAGGGCTGGTTGGATCAGAGTAGATAAGCAGGATTACAAAGTAGGCTTGTTGGTGTTGAGATGATTTTACTGCTATAGTGTGTGAACAGGACAATAGGAGTACAGAATAAAAACAATTTCCCTGACACTCCAGGCAAGGTCCAAGATTACATTAATAGCAGCATTTTCTAGCTCTGTCCTATCCCTATGTTTAAAAAAATCATTTTCATCCGAGACAGAGGAATCAACTTGAGCTGCTACAATGAGTATATAAATGTTGTCCCATCACAGAGTCCTAATTTCACCATATTCTGTGGCAAAATCTGAACACACTGCAGTACTTAAGTCCTCAGTTCCGACATGCGAGGTGAACAGTACAAACACAAAGACATTTAATAAACCTTTCGATTTGACTGAAATGAGCAAAGCTTTTAAAATGGTTAAGTAGAAAGGATTTGGTAATTAAAGTTATTGCATTTTAAAGAAGTGTGGAAAGCTTATTGATTTACTCAAAATCATCGGCATGCCTGGGATAAGTGGTTCCTTCAGAAATAACATTGTCAGTGAAGGCAATGCTCACGGAAAATTGCCAAAAATGTTGCTTGTCAAAAATAAGCGTGGTGTAAGTGTGGGGGCTGTACATAGTGGTGCAGGACTTTCTTACTTCAAAGCCGTCCTCTACACTTAAGACTGAAGACAGGTTTGAGACCATTATCCCTGATACTGCATTATTCAACCTCACTACATTGTCCTGCAAGATAGTGGTGATTCCCAAAAGGTGGGAAAGTAAAATTACAAGTTGGCCTTTCTTTTGAATACTTGAGAATCAAATGCAGAAGACATCAGCATCCAAGGTCACCTACATACACATTTAGATGGGGAATGGCATATCCTGTGGACTGTTAAAAAAAACAGCAGGAAAGAAAAATTCAAAATGAATCCTTCCCCAAAACAGAGTAAAAACATAATTCTCATTTTCATTGTTTTGTTAAAGACCAATTTAATTCAACATAGAAAATTTAACCTCATTACAACTGGAAGATTAAACAATCAGTTGTTTGTATCAATAGGAATTTATGTATGCATGCTTTACCTAAACATTTACTTTAGTTTAAAATTGGCAATTGTCTGTCAGAACAGCTCGACCAAGTTACATTACTCAAGAAAAGTTGTTTTCATAAGTACTCTGTAAGTAGACAAACACTCAAAACCAATGTAGTATTTTCTGCAGTTGTTCCATGAACTGCATCTCTGGTTTCTAGAAATGAAGCCAGGGCCGAGATTAATTTGGTTGGGGAATGGGATGGAGACGGCTCTAATACTGGGACCACTGGAATCTGCCAACAAAGTACCCAATGAGGAACTTTTTTTTGGGTTGGCAAGTAGAGATGATTTTCCAGGGTTCAGAGAAAGAATTGTGAATTTCCTCATGGCCAGACAGTTCCGCATGGGAGCCAGACAATTACCAGAGCAACAGAGACCTGTTTGGTACCCCTAGCACACCAGTAAAACATCTGGGCCTCGAAGATCACTGTAATTCCTAGAAATTGCATTTAATCTCCATAGTATGCACAGTATACCTTGGATAGGGGATTTCACAAAACAAATCATGCTAAATTTATTCTTCAGATTCCAAAATTATCTCAGGCTGGAATGGCTCATGAGTTATGTTTCACTGAGTGCCAGTTTTCATCATGTTTCCAACTCAATAAACAAGCTGTCAACATCTAAAGTAATACATGTCACATTGGCTCAATAAAACTGACAAGTAATGACCATCTCCAACAGGAAGGAGTTGATTGAACATCGCAGCACCATTGCTGAATCGCCCAGCATCAAACATCCTTGGGATTTAAAACTAACCAGAAACATAAATAATGTGGCTCCAAAAGCATTTCAAAACTTCTCAATTCTGTGCAAGTAACACATCCTAAGTTAGGAAACCTGTTGCCATCTACAAGTCACAAAGACTCCAGATGCCTGGATGAGTGCAGTTCTAACACTCGAGAGATCACCCAGAACAAAGCAAATATTTAATTCGCAACACATCCTTCGCCTCAAACATTCAATATTTCAACATCAGAATACAGAAGCTGCAGTCTGCCCCAGCTACAAGAAGCTAATTCATCATGGGTCCTTCAGCTAAGCCTTCCAAACACACCCAGGAGAACAAAAGCAATAAATGCAAAGGAAGCAACACCAATTGAAAGTCAGTCACCATGCTGACTTGAAAAAATATTGCTGCGTCTTCGCTGTCATTAGGTCAAAGTCCTAGAACTCTATAGCCTACAAGATGTTAGTGTATCTACACCACATGGCCTGCACTGCTCAATTATCATTACCTTCTCAAGGATAATTAGGAATGGGCAATAAATAAAAACAGAAAATGCCTGAAATGCTCGCCAAGTTAAGCAGTATCTGTGAAGATAGAAACCATTGAATGGTTTCAGATGATAGTATTTGGGTTATTGACCTGAAATGTCCATGGTGTTTCTGTCCATAGGCACTGTCGTACCTCCTGAGAAATTCCAGCATTTTCTGGTTTTATCCAGCATCTGCAGTATTTTACTTTTGCATTTGGACAATGAAATGCTGGTCACACTCCAACCAAACGAATGAAAAGATATGAACAACAATTATGCATATATAAGTGACTGAACAGTTTTGCAAACTCCTGCTGTAATCCTCGTCCATATTTTTGCTAACTTTGTACTTAACTGTCCCAATATTCTTTTGTCTAATCTTTCTTCTTCCATTGACATAAAGTATTTGGCTGCCTGTGTTCTAAATTGCACCAAATTTTGTTAACCACATCGCACCCCTCCCCCGCCACCCCTCTCCCGTGCCCACACACTGATCTACATTTGTTCCCAATCAAACAGCGCATCCATTTGAAAGTTATCCTTGTTTCAAAATCCTTCCATGATCTCATCTCTCTGTATTGTCTCTCCCAACCATGTAGATCTCAGTGCTTCTAGAACCTATCGCCTCTTGTGCATTTTCAATGTGATTTATTCCAGTATTAGTGACTTACATTCTTATCCTCTTTTCCTAAGCCACTCTCTCTATCTCTTGCTCTCTTCCATGAAGGTGTTCCTTAATACCTATCACTTTGATTATGCTTTTGATCATTTTTGTTCAAACTTGCTTGTGGAAAACTGTCAAATTTTATTTGATAACCAGCTGTGAAAACAAAATGGGAGATTTTGTTTTACAAACCGGCAATATGAGTAAAGGCTGTTGCTCTCACTGCTTTTGCAAGCCCATTATATTTTACACAGACTTGAAGAAACCCGTTTTACGTGATGAAAGTATGGATGAGTATTGGCAAACCATAAAACAACAAGAAAGGACTTACGGATTATCCAGAAGCAATATTATGGGATTTAACTCTTTCTTTGGTCTGTAGTAAGCTCTAAGAGGAACAATAAAATTGTACAATCCATTTCCAGCTGTTTCTGCTGAAACAATGATTAGCTTGTTCCTGAAACCATACGCTTTTGCATCTTCATTGTAGTTATGTTGACACCCCTGCGGAGCAGAAGAATGAAATTTACTCACTTCAATTTTCAAACAAGTAGATACTTGAACATGCTTAAAGTCAAATTCAATTTCATCCATTAATATGGATGCCAACTTGATTCTTCCTTTCAAAGAAAATATTTTCATTGAGTTCATCTTTTTAAAATATAAAAAATATTACAGGATGACGAAAAGAAAATGCCTACACGTGTTAGTAGTTAGTGAGAACTGTTCGTATCTGTCCAAGATTTGACCATCAGGCAAACTATGTGTAATTGGGAGTTATTTGAGAGATTAAAACTAGACAGCCCATTGTTAGCATAAGGAACCATGAGAGATCTTCATTTATCTTCCATTGGAATGCTTCTCAAAATAGTGGTACACAAATTTTGAAAAATTGTCACAAATTATTGAACTGTTTTGTATGTTTAATTACACAAGTAGAAGAGATGGTTGGGGAGTAAAGGTTTATCTTATTCCAAATAAGAGCTGACCATGTGGGGAAGGAGCATGTCAGATCAGACGGAAAATTGTGTACAGTTAAAGAGACATCCTCTCTTACCATTTCTTGGGTGTAGCTATTCTTAATAAAGGTTTGGCCTACTTTTGACCAACACCACACACCTGATCATACTACAATTGCTTTAAAATTACTTAATTCCATTTCTTAGAGAGGGTGTGTTTTTAATATGAGAATCCAATAAAGTTTAAAGTTTTCAAATAGGGTTGGAGGCAATAAAATATTACTGTAGGTTGTGGTGTATAAATTGCCTTTGAGGCCTTGAACCTCCAGATTACAGGATTGTGTAACACTGTGTATAAAATATGAACTACTGGCATTGGTGGAGGTGGTCATCATTTCAAATAAACACCAGGGTTTCAAACTGTGATTGTTGCATTGAATCAATTAATTGTAAATGGGCACCTTTAAAATCAAAATTTATCGAAAAGGGATTCCACCCATGTTGTTGATATCACAGAATGTGTTCATGCAGCTGCCTGCTAACAAATCACTGGAAACTGCACACATTAGCACCGAAGCCTTTGCTTGTAGTCCCTGAGGAATCAGTATTCTATCATAATACTCAGCTTTGTCATCCGATAAAGTGACTATACCAACCAGATTCTGCCCCCTTCACCCTTCACTTCAGCTCTAGACTCAAAATGCTATCTTGCTGTCTCTCCTTGGCTGCTGCTTCACCTGCTCTGATCCACAGCTTTTTTTGTTTAGAATACAGATTCAAGCATCTGCAGTTATTCGTTCCTACAGATGTTGCTGTGGTATTTGTTGCTGGTGACAATATAAACATTCTGCTAACTTTCAGGAAATCATTCAATAGAGAGCAGAGCAGTGGCATGACTTTGCTCTTTTGGTGTATTTGTTCTTGGGCCCTTTCTTCAGGGTCGATTCCTCCTTCCATTTTTGCACCAGTATTTTCACCCTGCACCACTGTTCTTTGATAAGTTCACAAAATCTAGAACTTTTAGCTTTATACCAACTCCACTCTTTTTGATGGTGGAGCCATTCCTGTTTTCTATCCACCATGGGCATACATTAAACTCGCAGGTACAATGTGGTCAGAACCTTCTGCTTTATCTCACATGTCCACTGATAAGGTGAAAGAAACGTGGATTGTTGAGGTGGGAAATTAAGGCTGACTCCTAGTGCAAGCAGAGCAATTTTTAGCAGGAATGGGGGTGTTGACCCCCTCCCTCTGAACTTGCTTCTTAATTCTGTGTCTTCTAAGTGGACCTCAGAGATCACTGTATTACAGCAACTTCTGAAACCAGAAGATAATGTATTATTGTACCAATTGTCAAGGCCAGACACAGTTTCTATGGACTGTTGGAGTAGATACTTATGCCAAATAAGAGTTTTGGAATAAAAAAGTAATCTTATACTCCAGTCTGCCTTTTCGCTATGATCTATGGTATTTTTACCTACTGCAACGTTGTAGCAATGGTGGATAAAATTATGACGGAAAGTTGTGTTTTTGACTTTCAAATAGGCAGGTGCTTATGACTTTGCAAATCACTGCACTGACAATGTTTTTTTAAGAAAAATGTTCCTCCTTCTCAATTCAGGAAAGAAATATGCTCCACAATTGTTTAGCAGAGTTGAAAAACAAGACTTGATGCCATACCTTATCTAATCTAAGACAGCAAAATGGGACTTTCTCCTGCAGTAGGTGACATAAGGTTGGAGAGCTTCCAATATAAGGCGAATTTGGAGGATATCCTTTAACATACCTAAAACAAATCAAGTCAAGTCATTTTAAAACTGGGAATCGAAAACAGTTTTAAGCACATCATTACTTTTCCGAGAAGTGTGTGTTCATGTGCAAAGTGGGAGTGAATAAACAAAATAGGGCTCCCTTTCATCTCCAAACTTTATTGTTTCAGCTTTATACGTATAGCAAAATACTGATACTTGAAATATATATTAGAAATAAGATGCTTATGGTAGACTTCACAGTAAAAACATGTGGAACTTGTTTTGAGTATGGTTGTTCGAGTTAATTAATAAGTTTTTTTAAAATTGAGGATGTCAAGCCATTGGGAGGCTATAGATGATGTTTCCCAGGTTGAAAACAGGGATTTGGAGTTCAGATATGTGGACTGAAGAAACTGAGATTGTTCTCTTTAAATCAAGAAAGGTTAAAGACAGACCTAGCATAGGAGTTTAAATTAATGGGGGATAATGATGCAGCAAGTTGGGGGGAAATGGTATCACCTGGGAAGTGGGTCAGTTACTCGCAGTGACAGCTTTGAAATAACTCGTAAAATAACTAGGAGGGAAAGGAGAAGATGTTCCTTCACACAGGGGGTTATGAAGATCTGGAGTGCACTGCTTGAAAGGCAGTGGAATCAATTTCCACAGTCACTGCTGAAAGGCAAGTGAATGCGTACTGCAGGCTGACTAATATGCATGGTTAGGGAGTTGAATCAGAATGGCTTGAAAATGGCTCGTACTGAATGCAATGACCTTCTTTGGTACTGTAAAGTTCTAGGATTCTAGTTCATGGAATACAATCGAAGCACTTTGTCAGAGAAATGAAATGAGAAGAGTCAGATTACGCAATAGGGAGACATCGATGCAGGTTTGCAAACTGCTTTGTTTGCCAGGAAGGCAACAAGGCATTCTGGGAAAATGGTAAGTGATGGGACGCAATTGCCCATCTCCTTAACCAATATGATTTTAGAGTTGAAAATGGAACCAGAACATCAGAGAAGGAAAGAGGGAATTAGAGTCAAACAAGCTACAAGAAGAGAAAAAAATCAATAAAGAGGAAAAAGAGGAAACAGAAAGGGACATTAAGAAAAAAGGCATTTAAAACTTCAAAAAATCTCTGGAGTGACATGCAGAAATTAAAAACTTGCCATTAAAAAGCTCTGTACACAGTTAAGAATCATCATTAACTTTGTGCGGTTGGTTTAATAAGCAATGGATTTGAAAATGCTGAATTAAAAGTTCATTCGGAAATTGTTTTGCCAAGATTAACAGCAGAGTAATATACATTGTCCAACAGTCTCAGTGAAGATTCACCATATGTCTTCCCATAAGTTGTTGAGCGATTCACACATTGATTACCTCATTCTTATTAAACTCAACATTATTTTGGTTGTAAAATCTAGGCCGTGATTAATACTGATGAACAGATAGTTCAATGTGAACTTGAGAGAGAAGGAAGTGTAAATTTTAAAATGTTGCAGGGACAAAAATGGCACCATTAATAATGATGCTCAAGAGGCTTGACACCATTCAGAACGAAGCAACCTGCCTGATTGGCACTACACCAACAAGTTTCCACTTCCTCCACCACTGCGCTCAGTAGCAGCAGTGTGTAACATCTACAAGGTACACTGCAGAAATTCACCAAACCCATGACCACTTTCCAAAGTCACTCACCATCCTGACTTGGAAATACATCGCTGTTCCTTCACTGTCACCGGGTCAAAATCCTGAAATTCCCTCCCTAAGTGCATTGTTAGATTAGATTAGATTACTTACAGTGTGGAAACAGGCCCTTCGGCCCAACAAGTCCACACCGACCCGCCGAAGCGCAACCAACCCATACCCCTACATATACCCCTTACCTAACACTATGGGCAATTTAGCATGGCCAATTCACCTGGCCCGCACATCTTTGGACTGTGGGAGGAAACCGGAGCACCCGGAGGAAACCCACGCTGACACAGGGAGAACATGCAAACTCCACACAGTCAGTCGCCTGAGGCGGGAATTGAACCCAGGTCCCTGGCGCTATGAGGCAGCAGTGCTAACCACTGTGCCACCATGCCGCCCTACGGTCAACCCATAGCAGGGGACTACCGTGGTTCAAGAAGGCAGCACACCACCACCTTCTCAAGGGCAAATAGGGACGGAAAATAAATACTGACCAGCCAGCAATATCCACATCCCACAAATGAATAAATTAAAAAAAAACATGAGTCAGCTGTTCATTTCCTTCTTCGCAATAAAGGATTAAATGCTACTCTCAAGTAAAACCAAAACTGCCCTTGTTGCTTCAAACATACAGACAGTTCTTTCCTTTGCTTCTGCATCAAAGGAGAAAATGGTTCACTGGGACGGTAAAGACACAGTCAAGTCACTAGTTGTGCGTGAAACAAGACTCCCTGAGAGGAAAAGCTTTCCTGACCAATGCTCCACAGCATGTCTGACACTTCAGCTAATGACTGTAACAGCTTTGATATCATTGATGATAATGTTATAAGCCTGAAACTGTTCTGAGTGAGATCACTACATGGACACAAGAAGCTATAATTTAACATGGGGAAACAAATTGTGATTCTAACCAAGATTTGTGTTTGCGTAAACCAGCAGTACATTTGTCGAACTGAATGGAAAAAAAAACACAGGGGACATAACTAATCAGAAGAAACATTTAATTTTCATTACTCAAGTATTATAGTGATATTTATAAATCATATTGCTCCCACCTCTACAAAGCAAAGCATGTCCAATTCTACTTGAAGATCCATACATTTACTTGCATATGTAACTGATTTTTCAAGTGTCTTTGATACTTGCAAACTGGTGATGCAGCAGAGCACTCAGTCTTTGCTTCTACATAGGTCCAAAGCATGGAAGGACTGGAAATTCTCATGCAATAGATTGTTGCACATGTTCAAGAGAGCTCACTGTAAGAACTCATGCTGTATACACAATGTTGTGACTCTGTTTGCAGTTAATCTGCAAGATGCCCAAACAGAAATCAGCTGATTTGATGCAATGCCTGTTTCCAAACTTATGAAGTGCTTCACTGTGTGACTCATGGACTCAATCAATCTCTGACAAGTAGATCAATAGGTCATCAAACTATTATCAATAATATGTCACAGTGGATATCAATAGAAAACATGATGCTAATGGAGCCCAATTTCGGACCTGAGATGCCAGTTTAAGTCATCTGTGAAAGGCAAGGAAACAATCAGACAGGGTGCCAGATAGATGGCAAGGGAAGGTCAAAGACATACTGTCAGAATGTCCACTAAATTCCTTCATTTAATTGGGACACAGCTTGCGTCCTAACAGTGAACAAAATGTTTAAATAGTTGCCAGTGCCACAGTTTCTAGACTTGGGCATGCAAGCCATTGAGCTTTGCTTGGCAATTGTGAATGAAGGTCTACACAGACTTAACATGTCAGGGTTAACAGCTGAAGAGCTTAAAGATCCCCCAAAACTATGCACCACATTACAAGACCAATTCAGACTCAGATCAAACTTCCATACTCTTCATCTAGCATTTGTGGCACTTAGACAAAAGCCCTACAGAATCTAACGACTACTGACTAGGTGCAGAGAAATCTCATTTTGAGATTATATGATCTTTCAAATGGAGAGTTAAAAGTCAGAATTGTTGGTTTGGTGACCACATCCACTGAGTGGGAGCGTTCTAGGAAGATTTGTTACACGAGCTGATGACTTAGCATCGAAGATCTAGCAAAGGATTAATGGAAGTACCAAGTGATCCTCACAGGTTATTGAAGTGGTTGACACAATCACTGGAACACACAAACATTGTATGACAGGTGGAAGGTGTGAATTTTTGCATATGCCAAGGAAGTGCCTAGCTTTCAATCGATTTTTCACAGCATATCGTAGAAAAGGCAATTGATAGTGACACTGCATTAGAGTGGAGGTAGGTGCAGCAGCATAGAGTTGTGGACCGACCACAACAGAATTTGCACTAGAACTATCTCTAAGCTGCAATAAAAGACATCTGATACTACGGTGTTGGCATATCCATAAAAAGTGGTGAACACATCTCACACTGTTAATCTCCGTCATCACACCATCCAAAGTGTTTGCAAAGATCCAAGTGATCGGTCCTCAGAACATGAACTGGCTACCAATATATAGCTCCTGAAACTTCTAAAAGCCGTGAGAAAGCCAACAAAATGTCAGCAAGTCCATGAGCAGGGTTAATGGTGCTGGAGTGCAAGTACAATCAATGGTCCTGGATGTCACAGAAGTCTGACATTGTAGACAGTGTTGGAGCAGCAAGTTCAGGTGTGTGAGCACGCTGTGACCTCGTTATCAATTAAACATCAGAGACACAACACAAGCTGCAGCAGTCTATTCAAGCAACACTTGCATGGCTGAGTATAAGAGCAGGACCCTTCACATTCTTTTGAATGAGTTGAAATAAAACCTCAACATTTTGCTTGGGGAAAGAAAACAAAAGTTCAATTAAAAAGTCTGAACTACTAGATCAGGACAAATCCAAAATTGAGAAAGCAATCTTCGATGAAGTCGTCTTTAGGGGCACCTTTACTCAGCTCACAAAGGTAAACAAGAGGCTGGAAGAGAAGAATGGAAGCTGGATGAATTATAGATACTTTCTAATCAACATGGACAGTGACTTTATGACATACTTCTAGAACAGGTGACACTTGCACCCAAGCTTCCTGACTCAGAGGTAAGGACACAACCACTACACCCTTCACGACCCACAGTATGACTTATATGCTGAATATAGTCAATACAATGAAAAGGTTTACAGGAAGATCTGTTGCAAATGGCATATAAGAAAGATAGTGTTCAGCCAGAGCAGTTATGAAAACTGTGAATCGAATTCAAAGCAACGCTGGAGGAAATTACAGAATGTCAAAATCAGGTGAAAACATACATCGAGGGGCTGCAAATCACTCAAATGTGTGATTTTCTTAAATAATTCACAGAATCACAGAATGACTACCGTGCAGGAGGAGGTTAGTCAGACCCTCATGTCAGCAGTGGTTCTCTGGATAAGTATTACGACTCAATCTCAATCCCCTACCTATTCCCCATAACCCGAAATATTGTTTCTATTTAAATAATCATCTAATGTCCTCTTGAATGCCTCAACTGAAGCTGTCTACACCACATTTCCAGCCAAATACAAGCAATGATATGAACAATCCAGTGAAGGAACTGGAGAACAGGAGAGGAAACCGAAGAATCAGTGATACAGCAAGTGGAAGGGCGTCAGACTGAAAAGGAAACAAAAACATAAAAGAATGTTGAAGAGACTGGGCAGTTTTTATAGCAGATTATGGAAGAGAAAACGTACTGGGCCAACAGAAGACCAAAACTACAACAGATTTAGAAGTCTTCAGGGTCTAAAGTCCAAACCTTCAAAATCAGGTGGAAGCAGTTAAGGAATGAACCTGGGAATGCCAAAAAGATTTAAATTATTCTAACCAGCTTGAGGTATGAGATCAGTCTGTGCAGAACGAAATCTGGCTATAGTACATGGCTGGGATGAGCAGGTTCAGTGACAGCAACTGCAGTCCAGGACAATAAGTACTTGATAATGCAACAGGACTGATAGGCAATATTACTGATGACTGTGGGAATCAACAGGACCTCCAAAGTCACCTTCATGAGATCTGGAAAGATCTGCAAATTACACAAATGCTGTAAAAACTCAAAGGCTCACTTGCTGTTGTAAATTGTTACACCTTAATTTTGTAAAGGAGGGAGTTGATGTAGGTGTACTTTGCCTTTAAGAGAATTCACCCACAAGGATACTATGTATTGTATGTATTTAATTTTGCAACTGTTAGATAGTGGGTCTAAAAGCTGTAAAGTACAAACTGTACTGTTGTACAGAACCTGTATAGAAAGAAATCAAATGATTTGCTGTCATCTCTGCGTCAGATATGAAAACACATTTGTTTTACTCTTTTAATTAAACTAACACAAAGAATGACTCTGTGATGAGTGATTGATTATTTTTCTGTTTCCATTAACATGACAATAGAATAGTTAAATGAAAAGCATAAAATAATCAGTGACAGAACCTTCATTTTGTTTAACACTTGCAGTTTGCAAAAAGGGACTTATCAGTTAATCACATGCTTATTCTTAATGGAAATGTCTTCAGGTATAGCGGTCACCATTTCCTTTAAATGCATCTTTAGCCTCATGTAAAATAACTCTTAATTCTAAAATTTTCAAAATAGTAAAACTATATTACACATTTCACAACTGTTGAAACTTACTCTGGTGCTGATGATACTTCCTCATCAGAATGATTGGCTTCATCCTCCGAGTGGTCACTAAGAAGGTCACAGGCTTGGATTGATGAAACATCAGCTACTTCTAGAACAGGAGCAATGCTGGGCCTTCTGTTTTCTTTTGCTCCATCTGAAGGAAGCGTCAAGGTAGGACCAGCTGGAGGTCTACACCTTGTGTCTTGGAGGTCTATGGCTACTGTGCCTGAAAGCAACAAATGACATTAAAATAGTTGACAAATAAATTAATACTATCATCAATGCCTTTGCATGATACACAATGCTTGCAGTTGTCTTAAAACCAATCAGATTTGTCAAGTAACGCATTGCTAAAAAAGAGGCAAGATTTTGCCAAAGTGAGGTACTTACACTCTGTTCTAATAGTTGATAATACCAATAGTTTTTAAATTATTTGGACATGTAGATATTTTCTAATCAACTTATTCAGAGATGTAATATCACAGCTCTGGAGCAGGTGGGATTTGAACCCAGGCTTCCTGGCAGTACACTTCCACTATACCATAAGCATGCTACCGATAATAGTGCAGTGAATGCAACAAGACATCCAGAACCCTGATAAAGAATGGAATAACAATGTATTTCCTCAACCAATGAATTAAAATGACTGTGAAGTAATCAAAGGAAGAGCTGAGAAAGAGAGTGAATTCATGACGGTAACTTAAAATATCAAACTAGGTATGGAATGAGAAATTGAGAGACAGAGATATTGCATTAAGAGAAAGTGAGAGAGAGAGAAAGGGGGAGTCAGAGGGAGAAAGAAAATTTGTAAATAAGTACTCAAAAATATTTTGTTAAAGCACAATCTGAAAAAAATGAGACTCCATCCAATTATCTAGTTTCTGGACAAGACAGCACATTTACACCATTAATTGCTGGACTTTAATTGTCTTTTACATTTGCAAATGCAATTCATGTATAAATCAATGGCTCAATGGTTAGCACTGTTGCCTCACAGCACCAGGGATCCAGGTTTGATTTCAGTCTCGGGCAACTGTCTGTGTGGAGTTTGCACGTTCTCCCCATGTCTGCATGGGTTTGCTCCGGTTTCCTCCCACAGTCCAACGATGTTCAGGTTAGGTGGATTGGCCATACTAAATTGCCCCATAGTGTTCAGAAATGTGTAGGTTAGTGCATTAGTCAGCGATAAATATAGGGTGGGGGAATGAGTCTGGGTGGTTCACTCTTCGGAGGGCCGGTGTGGACTTGATGGGCCGAAAGGCCTGTTTCCACACTGTAGGGATTCTTTGATTCATGGAGAGGTTGTGTCAAATGCCATTTTTTTGCAAATCTAACTGCAGAAAGACGCAAAGCAGTCAGCAAGTGTTGGCAATTCACAGACTAACTTCTTTGTCACAAGTTTCTGGTTGATTGGTGCATTGATAATGATAGGCATCACTCCAATGCTGATTGTTTTCATCAAAATTGTTCTTCTGATGAGAAAATATAAATTATAGGACAGCAACACAAAACACTGTAATTTCATTTAGCTAAAGACAAAGGCGCTGTTCCAATTGTGCAAGCCAATTATTTGATGCAACATTTAGAAGCATCTGTACACATTTTCCAAGTGGATCTCCAATCTGGAATAAGGCAGGTCATTGTAATTAGCCCAACCTGACCATCAACACACTGATCCCAACAGGGATCAAACTAATAAATATTATTAAGTTGAGCACCTGCTGTGATAAGGAAATTGCTTGCTGCAATTGAAAGGAATAGTTGAGATTTGTTGACATGGCATCATAGGAATTTTGATCGGACTGTTTTGAGTTGTGCTTCATCTGTGCGTTACTATGATCTTCACCTAGTGCCAATTACCAGCAGGGAGCAGGTATTCCAGAGAAGGCTGCTGTGTACTCAGGCAAACTGCTTCGATCTATTAATGCCCAAAAAATGTTCAAAAAATCTAACTTCAGTGGTCAGGGTCAGGCAAAATAACCAATTGCAATTTTAGATTCATACTAGACACCAAGTATATGTGCCACTGAGATAAATTTCCTCCTAGCACAGAGGTCTTGAATGCTTACTATAGTAACGTCCTTATCACTCACAGGCTTCAAAGTACACACTGAAATCTCACACTACATTCTATGGACATAGTAATGTATTGCATTGTTGGACTAGTAATCCTGAGAATTAAAGTTAAAAGGTCGTATGGTAGTAGTTTGTTAATTCTTTTACAAAAACGTTCTGATAAAAAGCTGAGTGACAAGAATCTGACTGGTTCACTCCTCTCTCTTAGTGATGGAAACCTGCTAAGCTGACATTCCCATCACAATCTGGTTGACCATTCAGTGCTCCTTGATGTGGCATAACTTTAAACACAATGACTGAGCCAAAACTGAACAGTGAAATGCCTTGAAAATAAGGACTGAACAGCATACACTTTATTTACTAGCTGTTCTTTTCCATTCAAAGTTAACTCTGGAGTTAAGATTCATCTGGGGGAAAATCACGGCATTTTAGTCTCATCAGCGATTGAAGCTGCCAGCTGTTTGTGGAAGGGGTACCCTCCACAAATACAGACTCCCACCAGAAATACGCGTTATTAGCTGCGATGCAAAGTTATGGCTTCTAATCCATACTTGCTCAGTTATGCTCAATTTATGAGACACTCATCCCCTAAAAATTAACAGGTAATGTCTTTTTGATCCACTACTAATAATTGTTATTTATTATTTCAAATTTCTCATAGAATTATCTCCAGTAAATTTGTATATATTATGTCACAAATCCAATTTATATGTAAAACTATATGCATGCTCCTGGGATTAGAGAATGGCTATTTCATTTGAACTGATGTTACATTTATATTAGACAGTAGCTTTGTTTTTGCAGACAGTGACAGTAACTTAAAGTACAGTCAGTTACCTTGCTACTTAGACTCAACCCCTGTGGTTGAGGAATCAACCCAACCAACATGATAACAGCAAATTCAGTGGCACAGTTATAGCCAGTAGGTATCCTTCAACAGCCTGTAACTACTTGTTGGAAATTGTAGCCTGAGAAATTCTCCTGTTGAGTGCCCATGATCTGTAACTCGCAAGTTCCTACATTTCAATTGACACCTGGTGGACACCTGCTAAGTTTATGTAGTTGTAAATCTAACAACAATGACAGAAAACGGTCTGCAAAGTCTTAGATATATGTTTGGTCTAAAGCAAAATAACAGATTTTTGCTTGTTTAAATAAGCAATTGATTTGTTTGTGTATTCTACCATCCCAATAAGGTAACTTTAATTAAACTGGAGATAGTAATGTCTGGAAGTCTACCATTCCTTGAGCATCAGCAATCCTTCACAATTATAACCTGACGTGTCAGATTATGTATCAGAGAAGACAACAAAGGTAATACCTGATGGTTCCAGCAGGGCTCACTGAACAGTAATCAGGAGAAGAAATCCCAGTTGTTTTTCAACTCCATTTCATGGTCCAGCAGTTGTAATATTGCAACTGCTGTCCTATCGCATACTTACCAATTTAGCAAAGATGTGGCATTAAACCATGCCCTTCTGAGCTCTATGTTTTAATACCACACAATCAATATTATTCATGGGGCAATTTACCCAGAAAAATCCTTTCTAATAGCCAGTAGATTCACTTTTAATATGCTCTTAAGCAGTTTTGAAACTGTCATCTAGTGACATGAAGGTAATGGATATACTCTAATAACTTAGAAATTAGCTCATTTTCAACTTATCATTGTTCGTTCATTGATGGCAACATACAAGAGATCCCTAGTAAAGTAATCTCCTAAAGTTCAGTATATCTTGACTTCAATAATAGCGGAGATCAGTTCATTGAGCACAAACCATCGATCAAACTTTTCTGATTTGGTGACTCAGCTACTTTCTTTATTATCAAGCTAAATCAGCAAGGGAGCTCAGAATTTATATCTATAATGATCACAACTCACTGCTATGCTTACCCATACTAGCAATGATGCTGTGAACAGGTAATCTGGAAGCTCCGTGATATATAGTATTTGATATACTATTTATGCTTTGTTCATTTTGCTTTATAAAAGCTGAGTTTTCTTCCTTGGTAATGTTGATATAAAAACAGATGTCTGTGGAACTCATGATGTACCGCGGACCTGGATTAAGTAAAATATTTTTGTTTTCTTCCCTCTTCACACCGATCAGACAGGCTCCATACCTAAAGAAAATCATAAAGGGAAATTCAACACCATTACAGGATTTATGCCTATAGATTTAACTTCCCATACATGCAATCCCATTGTCCTGTTCATATTTGAAATGATTCCTTTCAAAGAATTGAAGCAATCAACCTCAAGATTAAAGTTATATTCAACTTATATCTCTTAAACAAACAGCATGACTAAAAGATTCCAAGTTTGCTCATGGAATAAAAATGACCGCAGCAAGTTGGATACAAAACTGACTCACTGGTAGGAAACAAGAATGGCATGGTCAATGCGTATTTTTTGAGATGGAAGAACATCTGTGATGGAGTTCCCTCGGAGTTGGTACTTGGACCCTTACTCTTTCTAAAACATGTTAATGAGCTAGATCATAACATTCTCCAATGACATGAAACTTGGAAACACTGTCATCTGTGGAGAAGACAGTGTAGAACTTCAAAACGACACTTTGTGGAGCAGGTGGCTAGGTGACAGATGAAGTTCAATGCAGAGAAGTGACGGATTATTTGATTTACTGCAGTTACATGTACCTTAGTACAGTGAAAAGCTTGTGCTTTGCGAGCAGATCATAGCAAACAAGGATGTACAGATCATTGGGTGCTTAGACAGAGCGAGGCATACAGGTTACAACTGCACAGGAGGTGTTCAAACCAAGATCAAGATTAGCAAGTTAGAGAGTCCATTGCATACAGGTTACAACTGCACAGGAGGTGTTCAAACCAAGATCAAGATTAGCAAGTTAGAGAGTCCATTCATCAGCAGGAAAGAAGCTGTTCTTGATGCATGTATTCAAGCTTGTTGGTACAGGATGGACTAAGTACGATAGCGAGGAAGGACCATGGATCAGAGGATGTAAAATCCATATGGGGGTGGAGGAAAGAAATAAAAAGTCGAACACTGGCAGGAGTAGCTCATGTGCCCTCCAACAATAACAGAATAGATCAGGAGATAAAGTGAGCATGTATCAAAAGTACATTAATCATGGGTGACTTTAATCTTCAGCCAGATTGGGAAAGCCAGATTGGCAGAGGTAGCCAGGAGGAAGCATTCACAAAGTGTATTTGGGACAGTTGCCCTGAATAATAAGTTGTGGACCCAAATAAAAACCAAGCTGTTTCAGATCTGGTGATGTGTAATGAGACCGATTTAATAAATGATGTTTGAGTAAAAGCTCCCCTAGGAAACAGTGATGATAACATGGTAGAATTTAGTATTCAGTTTGAGAGGGAGGAACTTGGGTCAGAAGTAACTGAGCTAAGTTTCTATAAGGGCAAATACGATGGTATGAGGGCAAAGCCAGCTGGAGTGGACTGGGAAAGGAGTCTAGTAGCAAAGACTACTGAGGAAAAATAGTTCACAGCTCATAGCAAGATATATTTCAGCAAGGAAAAAGGACACAAGTTAACCATGGCTAACCAGGCAAGTCAAGGCAAGTGTCAAATTAAATAAAAAATAAATTGTTGGTCAGGGGCTGCTCACACATAAAAACAGCAATTTGTGAACTGAAGTTACCTGAACCCGAGCCACTGGCTTGGGCTGGTCTGAACTGGTTCAACTCTGAGGGGTGACATAAAGTGCCTGTCCTTACTTGGAGGAAATACAATGAAGCAATCCTAACTGTGTCCTTGAAGTGAGCCTACAGTGGAAAGACACCAGCTCGTCAGATGCATATGAGCCAACTAGAACATAGCACCACAGTTTGGGAAGATGAGGAAAAAGGATAAAAATGAAGGATTTCGCCGTGCCAGCAGTGAAGACCCTGGACAGCAACTTTCACAAAGTTATAGACCCCATGCTTGGAAGTAGAGAGATAACCCTGACACCAGGGAGAAATTATCTAGCCAGCATAGACTTCTATTCTAATCACTGTGGGACTCCACTGGTTAGAGGTTGACACCCTGAAAAAGTAGCTCCCCCCACACACAATGCTCTAGTTATTCCTAACTCCCTGTCTTCTATGAGTTAACCAATCCTCTATCCATGCTGATAGCCTTTATTTTTGTTGTCTGTTCAGTGAATGTCTTTGGAAAACTAATGTGTGCACTCTCGAACTTAACCCTGTATGAATTACATGCCTGCTGTTAGCCTTTTCTTAACCAAATGGGGTGAATTGTATGTCTGTTTTAACCAAACAAATAAAGTTAGTGGCGAGTTGATACAAATTCAACTCTTGTCCTCTTTGTGCCGTGTCAATAAATGTTGTCGACGTTGGTAACCGGGCAACAAAATATATTTTGAGAAAGATTGATGGTTAGGCAGAGGAGTGGGAAAGATTTAAAAACTAACAAGAGACAGAAAAAAAGGTGAAGATAAAATTTGAGGGTAAACTTGCAACTAATATCAAGATTCTTTGAATAAAGAATATTGAGAAAGGCCAAAGTGAACAAATATCCCTTGAAAATAAGCCTGGGGAAATAATAATAAAGAACTAAGAAATAATGGAGGACTGGAATCAATATTTTGCATCAGCCTTCACAGTACAAGATACTAATAGCATTCCAAAATTACAAAATAATCTAGGTGCAAAAGAGTATAGGAAATAAATGCATTAACTATCTTAGAGAAAAGGTGCTAGGGAAGCTAATTAGGCTAAAGACTGACAACTCCCCAGGACCTGATGGGATGCATCCTAGGTTGTCATAGGAAATAGCAACAGAGATAATAGATGTACAGGTAGTAATCTTCAGATTCTGGTAAAGTCCCAAAGGATTGGAAAACAGAAAATGCAACACTTTCATTTAAAAAGATAAGGACAGGTAGGTCAGTTAGATTAATGTCTAGTATCAGAAAATGTTAGAATCTAGTATAAAGGACGTAATAGCAGAGCATTTAGAAGTATATGATATGATCAAGCAGAGTCAACATGGCTCCATGAGGGGGAAATCAAGCCTGTCAAATTCACCAGAATTCTTTGAGGAGGTAACAAGCAGGTTAGAGAAAAGGAGAAGCAATGAATATAATATATTTTGATTTTCAGAAGGCGCTTGATAAGATACCATACATTAGGCTATTTAATAGGCAAAGAATCCAAGAGCTCAAAGTGTTGGAAGTAGTACATTAGCATGGATAGAGGACTGGTTAACTGATAAAAGACAGGGAGTGAGGAATAAATGGGGGGGGGGTGCTTTTTCAGGGTGGCAACCTCTAACCAGTGGAGTGTCACAGTGATCAGGGTTTAGCCACAATTATTTATAATATATACCAATGACTTGGATTACAGAAGTGAATGTACTCATAGCCAAGTTTGTGAATGGCACAAAAATAGGTGAAAAGGCAATTGCTGAGATGACACAAAGTCAGCAGAGAGATATAGACAGATTAAGCACGTAGGTAAAAACTTGGCAGATGGAGCGTAATGTGATAAAATGTAAGGTTATGCACTTTGACATGAAGAATAGAGGAGGTGAATGTTATTTAACTGGAGAAAGACTGTAGAAATCTAAGTACCTAGGTACAGAATTTTGGTACAAGGGAAATAGACTATACAAGTCAGGCAGTTTTGGTAAAACTACAGAACGCATTGGTCAGACCACAGCTGGAAACTGTGAGCATTTTGGGCCACTTATCTAAAAGATATACTGGCATTGGAGGTAACCCAGACAAGGTTTGCTAGGTTGCTGGAACTTACTGACTGTCTTCTGAATTTTATGCTGCCAGAGGGCTGTTGAGGCTGAGTTGTTAACTGTATTTAAGACTGAGATTGACAGTAAGGGAATCGAAAGTCATGTGGAAAAGGCAGGAAAGTTGAGTTGAGGGTTATCAGCCATAATCTCATTAAGAGGTAGAACAGACTCAATTTGCTAAATGGCCTACTTCTGCTCTTATGTTTTATGGTCTTATGGTACATTGGCTAGGAAGAACATGGACAGACAATATAAAATAAGAGGGATAATTCTAACAGGATGTGCAGGAACAGAGGCATCTGGGTATATATGTGCACAGATCATTTAAGGTAGAAGAGCCATTGTAAAGAATAGTTGGTAGAGCATACAGTATCTTGGACTTTATTAATAAGAGTATAGAGCACAACAGCAAGGGAGTGATGCTGAACCTGTACAAGTCACTGGTTAGACCTCAGCTAGGGCATTGTGTACAGTTCTGGCACCACATTATAGGAAGGTGTGAATGCATTCAAAAGACAACAGAAGAGATGTGCAAGATGATTGTGGATTGTGAAACTTCAGATAACAGGACAGATTGAGGGTTAGAACTGTTAGCCTTGAAAAAGAGGCCAACAAGCAATCTGACCAATTTTCAGAGGGGGGTGTATTGAGTAGATAGTGAGAAATATTTCTCATTGTAAAAGGATCAAGAATGAAAGGATCAACAAATTTAAATTCATTTACAGAAGAAGCTAATGTTATTTGAGACAAGAAAAACATATTCACACAAGTGATTTGAGTCTGGAATGCGCTACCTGGAAGTGTGGTGGAGGTAGGTTCAATTTAATTATTCAAGATGGCATTAGATGATCTTTTAAGCCTAAATAATATGCAAGGGTATGAGGACAAGGCAGGAGGGGGTCACAAAGCCATGGTGCTCATTTGGAAAGCCTGTGCAAACACGACCAGCCGAATAGCCTCCTTCTGTACCATAAACCTTTTGTGATTCTGGGACAAAATCCCTGTCTGCTCTGATTGGATTGCACAAAGCTTTGAGAATGTGATGCTTGAGATAATGTTTTGTAATTAGATTCAATATGTTTCCTAAAGGAAAGCGACCATTAATTCGGCAGGTAATGGAAAATTGTGTCCAATGCAATGAAATTTTACAGGGAATTCTGAACAAGGGAATATTCTCACATAGATGGAATGGATAAGTGAAAACTTTCCGTAAGGCTGAGTACAAAACATACAGTTCAGAAAAGAAGTGAAATAGAATTCTATGTGTCTTCTTAAAATACTTTGAATGATGAAACTAATGGTACACTCATGGAGCGAGACACATTAACTATACACATGGCTGGCAGCTTTGTATTCCATTGTTTTCTTAGCTACTTATAAAGACAAGCAAATGGTTGCAGTTATGAAAGTTATGCCCAATGTCCTCTCCAACATTTATTCCTCAATCAACAGCACAGAAACAGACTGTCTGGCAATTAATACATTCTGTTTCTGGGTTCGAGCTCCTACATCAGAAAATTCTTCAAGATGTGAAAAATAATGTATAAATTCAAGCATTTTCCTCATCCTCGCTACCTTATTTTACCTATAATTTTGTAATTCCTGGTAGTCTCATCAAAGATCATGGGGTTGTACTTAAGATGTGGTGAATATATGTTGCTATACTGAGGGAATAATTTGATCAGTGCCTCCACCTGCAGCACAATTTTCTTCTTGGCGACTATGTTTGAGAGGAGGTTTGGGAATACATCTCTAGACTGAACTTTACACTTGGATATGTATAAAGAGCGGGAACCTACAAAGCTTTCTCTGAAAATAATCAACAGGAAATTACATGAAGTTAATTGGCACTCAACAATGAGAGCAATTAGCTGGTACATCTATTCAGCAGTCTGATGTACTTCTAATAATTTCACTCTACAACCAGATAAATTAAAAGCTTGATGGAAATCTACATCCTACTTAGAATTAAAATTTGAATAAATTGTCTACAATGATTATTCTACATTAACATGATGGTTCTGAAAACACTTTGGGAGAGGTTGTTTAAAAATTAGCAAAATCATTATAAATGTGTAGATTTATAAGTTGCCAGTTTAACAATAGTTAGTGAGAATTTCACTGACTGTTTCTTCGCCACAAACACTTTTAGCGGCTGCAAGATTACTGTAATAACCATAATTTCAAAAATGCACATAGGAATAAATCTTGTTAAATGTGGTTTGAAAGCCTTAAAGATTATTAAAGCTGGATTATGTTTATCTAATTAAAAACAACCATCAGCATTTGATAAATGCCATTAGCAGGCAAGTTAAAATACTGGAATTCTGCATCAGTGCTAATTGCAATTCTAAACAGGAAAACAAAATGCACTATTAATTATTAGGAAAGTAGTTAAAGTTCTCACTTTTTGTGTGCATGGAAGGAAGTGTAAGTAAAGCTCTTCCCCTCAAACTCTGTGAAGAATGTGCTCTCTTCCATCTTAATGTGATAGACTTCATTGCCTGAACATTTGCCATAAACCTTTTGCCACTGTTCATGGGATTGGTGGCCATCCCTGAAAAATGCAGCAGCAGAAAAGTATCTGAGAATAGTTATTACGATATACAGCAAATGTAAATCATTAGCAGTTTGCAGGCACATTATTGCAGATGCATATATTTGTACTTCACCTGGTTTGAATCTGCCTAGTTCCAGTTAGTTGTCTAAATGCCTCCCATGGTGCCGATCTGAAAAGAAGTATAATTAGTCCATTATTTCAATCCTGATGCTTGTTTATCTAAATTACAGTAAAGTCTCATCATTTGTCTGTTACCATTCGCAAATGTGCTTAGCTGCACACAACATGATGTATGCCATTTCATGGATCCGATGTTTATTGTTTTCAGAAGAAAATAGAAAACTCGGGAAAATCCAATTAAAAAGTATCTGGAATTAAAAGCTAGTCCAACGCCAACCACGTAACCACACTGTCAATTATCTAATCTAATTCATTAATGTCCTATAATCTGCCATCTTTACCAGATCTGAAGTATAACTGACTCCAGACCCTCAGCTCCACACTGTAAGTAATCTAATCTAATCTAATCTATGGAGTTGACCCTTAACGGGCCTCTGAAATAGCCTAAGAAGGCATTCAGTTAAAGGATAATTATGGTGGGCATTAAATGCTGGCCGAGTCAATGCCACCAACATACTGTGAACAACTTAAAGGTAAGTCAGGGGCATTAGGTGAGGAGGGTCTTTCTACCTTAGGGAAGGTGGCAGAAGGATGGGAGAAGGGTTTTAATCTCTGCAGGAAGGAAGGAAGGAAGAGGATATGCTATTTCTTGAGGGGAGTGCAAACTGGATGGGCAAAGCGCACCCCTTACCACCTTCCTTCCTTCATTTTATAAAGGGCTGCCAACACCAACTGCATTCTGCTGTGGACAAGGTAATATTGGGGTCAACTGACCTTTTCCCATATAGTGGGCAGGCCAATGATTCAGTCTCTGTATTAAGGGGGTGAGCTCAAGGTGAAAACGGACCCAGCAGGGACATGTAATGGCCAGGACCGTCTCTTTTTAGTTACTTATTTCCAAACTACCCAGTTATTTCCTACTGTTATTTGCCATTCCCAGTTACAAGTCTACATTATATCCATATATTCTATATGAAATGTGCTCTATTTTCCCAACATACTTTTTTTCATTTGCTTGGTAGTATCCAGTTGTTTTCTTAAGCTAGCCACCAATCCCTTTAACTCTGCGTCTCTCTATTGGGACATTGCATTTTACAGCACCTTTATATCCTTGGGACAATTCAAAGCATTTCATGTGTTCCAGTTAGCAATTCAATACAGACCACTGCATTGGATCCCCCACTACCTCTTCAACTGCTTCACTGTCTCTAAATTTAGAGTGACCACATTAAAGAACATGTTTTCCAAATACCTTTCCTAGTATGCAGTTTGTGGTTGTGGCCATCAGCATTTTGAACCCATCATTCCTCTGCTTGGGCAACACAAACATCTATGGTTTTATGCTTGTGCTAATCCTATATCAAATGTGTGTTAATTGCATTCAGGCAGAGAATAACATCTGTGGACTCCCTGTGTCCATATATACAGGGACAAACTAAAAGCAGAATCATTGTTTGGATGTGCACAATACGCTATGTGCAATGCTGTAAGTAAAAGCTTTGAATGTACAATGACTACTTCTTACTCTATCCTTCATTGCATAGCTAACTAAGTTCCACTACAGGATAATTTACAATGCAGAATTTTTGACAAATAAATTGCATGGACGTCACTGGCTTAGGTTCCAATACTGTCATTAACATGCACCCAATATCTATTCCACTGTAAACTGAATTCATTTGAACTATTTACCTATATTCTGTGTGTTTGCCTTAATGTGAATCTCTGAGCTAAACCAAACTTGCAGATCACATTCTCTCAGGAAAACAAAAATCAATCTTTGATTCCCTGAACTTGAGCTCAGAAAAGTTGTTGTTAGCACAACCTTATTCAATAGCAATAAGAATTTAGGTATCTCCCAATTTCAATTTCATAATAAGGACAATTTTATTGATTTATGTCATGTGGTAGTTAATTTACTTTCCATTCATCTATTATTCAGACCAAATACATCATAATTGATTCTCTGCAGATATATGTGGGCTTTTAGCTCATCAAAACAAAATTGCACTTAGTGCCTTTCCCAACCTCAGGACATCTTGAAGTGCTTGATAATCAATTAAGTAATTTTAAAAGGTTGTCTCTGTTGAAATGTAAAAAAACACAGCAATCAATTTGTGCATAGCAAGGTTCCAAAAATAACAAAATGTCAGATGATCCAATTTAAACATTGACTGAGAAATGAATTTTAGTCAGACCAACTGCAGAATACCTTTTATTCTGCTCATTTATAAACTTCTGCTTTTGTTGTCAGCTGTGGCTCAATTAGTAGCGCTGTCACCTCAGTTTCAAAGTGTTGTGTGTTAGGTCCCACTGTGGGACTGGAGCAGAAGATTCAAGCTTTGACCACTCTGCAGTCATATACAGTGGTGGTGCTTACACTGTCAGAAGAGGAGCCATCTTTCAGGCACTATATCAAAGAAGACCAGCAGTGTCCTCTCTAACAATTACCACTCAATTAAAGGAACTGATATAATTAATCTCGTCATTAGCACATTGTTGTTTCTGGGAGCTTGCTGTGTGCAAACTAGCTGCCACATTCCCTCCATTTCAACACTGGCTACATTCATATAGACACAGAAACACAGAAGATAGGAGCAGGATGAGGCCAAGTTTGCTCCGCCATTGGAATGATCATGAGTGATCATCGAGCTCAATACACCTAGCCCACTCTTCCCCACCCTGTATCACTTGATCCCTTCCGCCATCTCCTTCTTGGAAACAGAGTATTTTGGCATCAACATCTTTCTGTGGTAGTGAATTCCACAGGCTCACCACTCTCTGCATGAAGAAACTTTTCCTCAGCTCAGCCCTAAAAGGTTTACACCCTATCCTTAAACTGTGACCCCAGGTTTGGACTCCCCACCATTAGGAAGCATCCTTCCTGCCTCTGACCTGTCTAGTCCTGTTAGAATTTTATAGGATTTTTGGAGGTTTCCCGTCATGTTTCTAAACTCTAGTGAATACAATCCTAAACAACTCAATCTCTCCATGTACACCAGTCCTGCTTTCCCAGAAATCAATTTGGTAAACCTTTGCTCTGTAGCAAGCACATTCCTGAACCACACTGCACACAATATTCCAGGTGTGACCTCACCAACGCCCTGTATAATTGCAGCAAGTCATCCTTGCTCCTGCACTCAAATCCTCTTACTATGAAGGTTGATTTCTTTACTGTCTGCTGCACCTGCACACTTACTTTCAGTGACTAGTGTGTGAAGACATCCAGGTCTCATTGAACATTCCCATCTCTCAATTTACAGCCATGCAAAGAATGATCTGCCTTCCTATTTTTGCTACCAAAGTGAAAAACCTCATATTTATCCACATTCCCCTGCATTTACCATATATTTACCCACTCACTCACTCAGCCTGCCCAAATCACACTGCAACATCTCTGCATCCTCCTCACAAGTCACGCTTCCACCCAGCTTTGTGTCTTCAGCAAATCTTGAAAGGTTTCATTGAGTTCCCTCACCTAAACCATTAACAGACTGTTTTTTTTTTAGCTGGCACTTTCATGTACTTCCATAATACATCCATGGTACTTTCCACTAAACGAAGCATTTTGAATTGACCTTTGGTCAAGAAAGGTGCTATATAAATACAAGTCTGTCTTTTTTGGATCAGTAACAAATTCCAGTGACTCACAGGACCATTTAATCAATTGTAAATTGTGGTTCTGTTCGCCGAGGTGGGAATTTGTGTTGCAGACGTTTCGTCCCCTGTCTAGGTGACATCCTCAGTGCTTGGGAGCCTCCTGTGAAGCGCTTCTGTGATGTTTCCTCCGGCATTTGTAGTGGTTTGAATCTGCCGCTTCCGGTTGTCAGTTCCAGCTGTCCGCTGCAGTGGTCGGTATATTCGGTCCAGGTCGATGTGCTTATTGATTGAATCTGTGGATGAGTGCCATGCCTCTAGGAATTCCCTGGCTGTTCTGTTTGGCTTGTCCTATAATAGTAGTGTTGTACCAGTCGAATTCATGTTGCTTGTCATCTGAGTGTGTGGCTGCTAAGGATAGTTGGTCGTGTTGTTTTGTGGCTAGTTGGTGTTCATGAATGCGGATCGTTAGCTATCTTCCTGTTTGTCCTATGTAGTGTTTTGTGCAGACCTTGCATGCGATTTTGTACACTACGTTGGCTTTGCGCATGCTGGGTATCAGGTCCTTCGTTCTAATAAGTTGTTGGCCTGAGGATGGCTGTTGGTTTGTGTGTTGTTATGAGTCCTAGTGGTCGCAGTAGTCTGGCTGTCAGTTCGGAAATGCTCTTGATATATGGTAGTGTGGCTAGTCCTTTGGGTTGCAGCATGTCCTTGTTCCGTTGTCTTTCCCTTAGGCATCTGTTAATGAAATTGCACGGGTCTCATTCGATGTAATGGCACTGTTCACCTCTATCGACAAAACCCTAGCCAGAGAAACAATAGCCAACCTGCTGGACATACAGAACAGACAACAGGACGTTGAACCTATCAACAAAGACGGCATACTCAAACTACTGGACCTGTGCCTCACAACACACTTCACATTCAAAAACCAAATATATGAACAAATCAACAGCACACCCATGGGCCCACCCATCTCTGGACTCATAGCAGAAGCGGAAATGCAAAGATCAGAACAAACAGTCTTACCGCAAATTCAACCCAAACTCTGGGTCAGATATGTGGATGACACCTTAGTAATCATTAAAAACAAGAAATAGAGAACATATACTGGATCGTCAACGCCGCACTCACAGGAATCAGATTCACTAGAGAGGAAGGAAAGGACAACCAATTCCCATTCCTAGACGTGATGGTACAGAGAACACCTAACGGAGAATTCAGCACAAAGGTATACAGGAAAGCCACACACACAGACCAAGTCCTGAACTACGAAAGCAACCACCCCAACACACACAAAAGAAGTTGCATCAAGACACTGTTCAAGAGAGCACAACACACTGCAGCACACCAGAACTGCAAAAAGAGGAAGAAGAACACCTCTACAATGTATTTGCCAAAAACGGATCCCCCGCAATTTCATCAACAGATGCCTAAGGGAAGGACAATGGAACAAGGACATGCCGCAACCCAAAGGACTAGCCACACTACCATACATCAAGAGCATTTCCGAACTGACAGCCAGACTACTGCGACCACTAGGACTCATAACAACACACAAACCAACATCCACTCTCAGACAACAACTCACCAGGACGAAGGACTCAATACTCAGCATGAGCAAAATCAATGTAGTGTACAAAATCCCATGCAAGGTCTGCACAAAACACTACATAGGACAAACAGGAAGACAGCTAACGATCTGCATCCATGAACACCAACTAGCCACGAAACGACACGACCAACTATCCTTAGTAGCCACACACACAGATGACAAGCAACATGAATTCGACTGGGACAACACTACTATTATAAGACAAGCCAAACAGAGAACAGCCAGGGAATTCCTAGAGGCATGGCACTCATCCACAGATTCAATCAATAAGCACATCGACTTGGACCCAATATACTGACCACTGCAGCGGACAGCTGGAACTGACAACTGGAAGCGGCAGAATCAAACCACTACAAATGCCAGAGGAAACATCACAGAAATGCTTCACAGGAGGCTCCCAAGCACTGAGGATGTCACCTAGACAGGGGACGAAACGTCTGCAACACAAATTCCCAGCTCGGCGAACAGAACCACAACAATGAGCACCCGAGCTACAAATCTTCTCACAAACTTTGAATCAATTGTAAAGCTTTAGCAATGGAAGTAATAAAAATAGTAAGAGTACTCCTTGTTGATTTAATAGTTCTAAGGCATTTGGAATCTCTTCCAAGGTGTAAGCATGACCAGAGTGCAGTGTTAATTTAAAAGTTGACATCACTGACGGTTCAACATTCCCTCAGTGGTGCACAACAAATTGTGCTTCACCCTAAATTGCATAATCATGTCTGGATTCAGGGGTCAGGTTAACTTGTATACCCAATAGTATGACATTCAGTCCAATACATTTGGGGGACAAACAAAGCTAATATTTCAAAAAAAGCTAGCACTTACTGTCCCCTGGAGGTATGAACCAGCAGAGTAATCAGTGTTGATGTGGCTGGACAGATGCAATTCAGTGCCAGCATGGCATATTTGAATTCCTCTTCACATACAACGTGATCTAAATAAAAGCACACATACAGATAGCTGAAGCGATGCAACTAGAACAGTATGAAATTGTATTCACATATTAGTCAACTGTCTAAACATTATATGAAAGATATATTTAAATTTCACCAATCAGTGAAGCACTTACTCCTCAATGCATTCCAAAAATTGTTTGTAGTAGCAGGGGTTTACCCAAGCGATCTCATTACTGATTGCACTGGAGCAGCAGAAGTGCAATCCCAAGTAACTAGTTACTTGGCCAACAAACTCAACTCTGACTATACTACAGCAAAGGGAGGAGGGAGGTGATTCCAACTTGATAGAACCTCTTTCACAGCAGCTACATAAGTAAGCAGTTAAAATTATCCAAGTTATTTACTCACCCTAAAGCCAGCTAGAATTGCTGGGACCAAATTTACTGCCCATTAGAAGGTAACATGTATGTACACTCTTCCAAAACTATGGGGTCTTTGGTCAAAATGCAAAGCGAGGACCTATGAAATCACTGGGGGCTGACTATAATTGTACTTCTGATCTGAGTGGGTAACTTCTAAAGAGTCATACAGGCAATTTTCTATAACGCGATGGTTGCGTTCTTGTGCAGCCCTGTGTTATAGAAAAAGCATACTTTAGAAACAGCACTTAAAATGTTGGTGTTGTAATTATGTTACAACCAATACATGTTTTAAAAGTTCACACTTTAGAAACAGTGTCCCCAATTCGTTAATCACGTTACAGCGAATTTTCATGAACGAAATGTGCATTTATAGCAGAACGACCTGTACTGGGCTTTAATCGTTGACTGATTCTCTTGCCCCAAGTCCTGCCATACCTGCTGAGTTTCTCAACCCTTTCCACTTTCATTCCAGGTCTCCAGCATCCCACAGTCCAATTGCCTTTATCTGTGACTTACCTGTCAGGCTGAAGTTGCCCAAACCACTTACTTAACTTCTGTGGCAAGCAGAATCAAAAATGTTCTTTCAAGTCTCCAATGGCCATGTTGATTCAGGATTTCTGCATATTTTCTCCCAAAATTAAGGGAAGTCTCAAGTAAAGTTCTTTATTGGTTTTGTACAGCCAATCAGTTACCCAAGCAGTAGTGATCTCCCGATCAGGGGACTGGTAGGTTAACTGTAAAAATCTCTTTGTTACTGTTTAAAGATGACAGCTTACAGCAACCGGTGTGGAAAGGTAAACTGGCTTTCTCTCACATCCAAGTGGTTTGCATCAGAGTGAAAAACACACTACCTACCCGTGCAGCTGTCCAAAAGCTTCTGCCAGTATTGTTAATACCCACAAGCTTTTCAGCTACTAAAATGTCAAACACATGGATGTCATCAGGCTGATAGCGTTTGGTATCCACAACCAGTCACAATTCCACAAAGCAATCAGTGGCCTGCTGTCAGCCAAATTTCACTTTGCACACACCCCATGGTGTGGGCCCATCTCCAAATCACTGCTCATTGCTTGAGCAAAGCAGCAGTGTAAACACAACTTACAAGGAGTTTCAGTCACTTGCTTTTTAGAAGTACAGCAATTCCTTCCTCTGTGCCTGGTTTAAAAAGTTCTTTCTCCATCTCAGAGCACATTCAAAAATATAGAAAAATGAAAACAAATGTTGCCTTTACAGTGTAGCATGAGAAAACACTGCACATATAAATATCTGTACGTGATATATCTTATCTTCACGATGGACATCCAGTCCCTGTACTTATCTTCACGATGGACATTCAGTCCCTGCACACCTCCATCCCCCATCACGAAGGACTCAAAGCCCTCCGCTTCTTCCTTTCCCGCCGCACCAACCAGTACCCTTCCACTGACACCCTCCTTCGACTGACTGAACTGGTCCTCACCCTGAATAACTTCTTTTTCCAATCCTCCCACTTCCTCCAAACTAAAGGAGTTGCCATGGGCACCCGCATGGGCCCCAGCTATGCCTGTCTCTTTGTAGGATATGTGGAACAGTCCATCTTCCGCAACTACACTGGAACCACCCCCCACCTTTTCCTCCGCTACATCGATGACGGTATCGGCGCTGCCTCGTGCTCCCACGAGGAGGTCGAACAGTTCATCAACTTTACCAACACCTTCCATCCCGACCTCAAATTCACCTGGACTGTCTCAGACTCCTCCCTCCCCTTCCTAGACCTTTCCATTTCTATCTTGGGCGACCGACTCAACACAGACATCTACTATAAACCGACTGACTCCCACAGCTACCTGGACTACACCTCCTCCCACCCTGCCCCCTGTAAAAACTCCATCCCATATTCCCAATTCCTTCGTCTCCGCCGCATCTGCTCCCAGGAGGACCAGTTCCAATACCGTACAGCCCAGATGGCCTCCTTCTTCAAGGACTGCAGATTCCTCCCATACGTGATCGACAATGCTCTCCACCGCATCTCCTCCACTTCCCGCTCCTTGGCCCTTGAGCCCAACCCCTCCAACCGCCACCAGGACAAAACCCCACTGGTTCTCACCTACCACCCCACCAACCTCCGTATACAGCGTTCCGCAAAGACCACTCCCTTCGTGACTCCCTCGTCAGGTCCACACCCCCCACCAACCCAACCTCCACCCCCGGCACCTTCCCCTGCAACCGCAGGAAATGCAAAACTTGCGCCCACACCTCCTCCCTTACCTCTCTCCAAGGCCCCAAGGGATCCTTCCATATCCGCCACAAATTCACCTGCACCTCCACACACATCATCTATTGCATCCGCTGCACCCGATGTGGCCTCCTCTATATTGGGGAGACGGGCCGCCTACTTGCGGAACGCTTCAGGGAACACCTCTGGGACGCCCGGACCAACCAACCCAACCACCCCGTGGCTCAACACTTTAACTCTCCCTCCCACTCCATCGAAGACATGCAGGTCCTTGGACTCCTCCATCGCCAGAACATAACAACACGACAGTTGGAGGAAGAGCGCCTCATCTTCCGCCTGGAAACCCTCCAACCACAAGAGATGAACTCAGATTTCTCCAGTTTCCTCATTTCCCCTCCCCCCACCTTGTCTCAGTCGATTCCCTTGAACTCAGCACCGCCCTCCTAACCTGCAATCTTCTCCCTGACCTCTCCGCCCCCACCCCACTCCGGCCTATCACCCTCACCTTGACCTCCTTCCACCTATCACACCTCCATCACCCGCCCCCCCCCCCCCCCCCCCCCAAGTCCCTCCTCCCTACCTTTTATCTTAGCCTGCCTGGCACCCTCTCCTCATTCCTGATGAAGGGCTCTGGCCCGAAACGTCGAATTTCCTGTTCCTTGGATGCTGCCTGACCTGCTGTGCTTTGACCAGCAACACATTTTCAGCCGTGACATATTAGAGCAATTACCTTTCTATAGATCATAACAATGGAAACTGTGTGAACAATAAAAACAGCCCACTGAACCACTATTAGGTCAACTATCCAAATTAATAAAACAACAGCATGCAAAATGAAAGAATATTTGTGATAAGAAAAGGTTTGCCTGATGGACTGACACAATAAGACATTTATTATTATGGTATATTGCTGACTAAGAATCTAACTTCTGCAGATAGCACTTTACCAATGGTAGCAATAATGAATAATCAGTGTTTTTACTCCAACTTTACTTCGGAACTACCTCATGGCAGACCAGACAATGGTATCAATGAAAAATAAGGAAATACAAAAGGTCATCTGCTGAGTTTTCCTTGATTAAATGCAAAACCACTAAGTCATAGTGAGGAGGGAAAGGGTACAAGGCAGGAGAGGGGCCGAAGCATGTTGAAAACTTTACAATGTGATAATGCTGCTCAGTTAGCAAGGTTATGCTGCCCTTGGCTTGTTTTTCCAGAGAGGTCCTAAAAGCTGCGATTTCTAAAAGTCTGGCTTTTGAAGGATTTTTGGGCCAGTTTCGTTGGACTTTGGACAATTCAGCTGAGCCATTTTGGTGCGGCGTGTTTGGCACAGCCTATTTTGCTGCAGACCCATTTTGGCGCAGATACACGGTAGTCATCAATGAAAATCAACATAATAGTCGAATGATTAAATGGGTAGTTTCCAGTGGTTTGTAGTTATTGTTAAAATAACTAGTCATCAAAGAAAAACAACTGTAGAGGGAACTTTACAAGTGATTAACGAGTGCCTAGGCAATTTGTCAGAAGCTTACCAAGGAGCGATGTCTAACAACAGAGCGCTGAAGAAAATGGTTCGTAGGACAAAGAAAGAAATTGGTGCTTACCCAGTAAATCCAAGAAATTTAGAAGAACTTGTAATTCCAGATAGCTTTAAAACATATTCTTTAATGAGTATAATGAAGACCAATTTTTACTAGCTGACAGCAGTAGCACCACCTGCAGAATTATTACATGTGGAAGAAAAAGGAATGCCGAGTTTCTGAAACAATCGAAAATGTTATATGTTGATGGAACGTGCAAAATTTCCCCACCTCTATTTTCACAAGTTTATGTTATTTTAGGGGAAATACCTAAAGATGTGTTCCCACCATTGTATGCTTTACTCCCAAATAAGTTATGAACAACATATGATGAATTATTTGAAATGGTTCTGGAAATACAGCCTGAATGCCGCCCTGACATTATCAACTGTGACTTTGAACTTGTACATCTCGTAGCAGGGCACAATATTCCATTGAAATTAAAGACATTCAGGGAATTTAACGTGTTTTTTTTAGGAGTTTTGAGGAACCACTGTTAGGAGAGGACTAATCACAGACTAAATGCAGTTGATACACAAATTACTACAAACCACTGGAAACTACCCATTTAATAATTCTACTAATATTTTGATTTTCATTGATGACTACCGTGTATCTGCGCCAAAATAGTTCTGCGCCAAAATGGGTCTGTAGCAAAATAGGCTGCGCCAAACAGACCATGCCAAATCGCTCAGGCCAAAATGGCTGCGCCGAATGGTCCCACTCCGAGTTTCATTATAGTTAGCAGGTACTGCCTCAGGCAAAAGACATTAAGTTAAAAAAAACACTTGTACAGAGAAGTGGACAGTTCTCCCAGCTTGGCTTTTCCCTGATTTGATGTGGTTTTTGGCAATCTGGCTATTCACTGAAATTAGTCAGGCAGTTTTGAGGCTGCTGATCTAAGAAACAGCTTACATGGAAGAGGGTGTTCCACGCTGCCATCTCTCACTCTCACTCTCTCTCTCCTGTAAGACCCTGTGTTTGATTTTACCTTTTGTGTCAAAGGGTGTTTATGGGGATTGTTGCAAGTCTTTGTAACAGCATCATTGAGTTGGGACAATCTGCTGGGTTTTTGGATAGGTTAAGTTATTCTGAATTCTGTTCTCTCTCGTTTGTGTTTCATTTGGTAATCTTGTAACTAAATTTTGTTTTGTTTAAAACGAACTGGTTTGACCAGCTGCATCCCTCCTGGAATATCAGAATTACACCTGCTTAAAACAACTAGAAAAGTTAGGTTATGGACTACGTTCAAGTAATGTTTTGAGGGGGTCTGGCCTGGTTCAAAACAACATCAAAATAAAGCTTTAAAAAGTGAATATTCAGTACAGCAGAGGGCATGAAGAAACTGTTTTAGAACAACAAAGACTGAAGACTGGAATTAGAATTAGAATTCCTACAGTGTGGAAACAGGCCTTTTGGACCGACAGGTCCTAACCGCCCCTCTGAAGATTATTCCACCCAGACTCATTACCATACGTTTCCTCTGACTAATGCACCTAATCTATACATCCCTGAACTGTGGACAATTTAGCAAGGCCAATTCACCTGACCTGCACATCTTTGGACGAAGGAAGGAAACCGGAGTACCCGGAGGAAACTTGCGCAGACACGGGGAGAATTGCAAACTCCACACAGACAGTCACCTGAGGCTAGAATCGAACCCATCCCTGATGCTGTGAGGTAGCAGTGCGAACTACTGAGCCACCGTGTGCGATCTCAGCTGATTGAGTCGAAGAAGTTGTGACTTGTGTTATGGACCAGCCCAGAACCCCTCAATGTATCTTAAGAAAGTAGCCTAGACCCTAGCTTTTCTTATTTTAAAGGCAGATGTGAAGTGGATATTCCAGGTGTGATGCAGCTGGTCAAACCACTCAGTTCTAAGCAAAACGGAATTAATTTAAACTCTACAGTTCAAACATGAACAAAAAAAAGTGACATTCAGAAAAACAACTGTTGGAAAACTTTACTGACCCAACACAGCAACTTAACTAAGACTCTATTCCAGTCCAGTAACATTCCATAAACACACCCCTTAGCAAAAAGGTAAATTCAAACACATGTTCTTCCAGGCAAAAGGGAACAACTTCCAAAGAGATTTCAGAGAAAGCAAACAGTCAGGAACAATCTGCTAAAGCTTGCAACCTTTCCGGACTGCAGCAGCTTGTGACTGCTACAGCTAAACCAAACTAGAACGAACCTGAACTGGGAGACCTAGCCATTCCCCTGCCATGGTTAAACTGGACACTTCCACACCCCTGCCTTTACGATCTCTCTTGAAAAACAAAACCAAGGACAAAATAACATTTTTAAAGTGACAGCAGCATTATGCTTCATGTGTCTTGAACGCAAAATTTAACTTGGCCTCCCACAGGCTGAAAAGCCAGGCAAAGAGCATCTGTTGGACACAGGGTTTCTTAAGAGGAAGGACTCTACCCTGCCCCCTCCAGGCAAAATAGTTCAGAGAAGGTTCACGTGGCTAATTCTGAAGAATGAGGGGACTGTCTTATGAAGAAACATTAAGCGTAGTAAGGCTATATTTGTTGGTGTTTTAAAAAAGAAGTGATTTTACTGGAACTTGAAGGACTGCAAGGGCGTTGACAGAGTAAATACTGGGAGGATGTTTCCACAAGGGACATAGTTTCAAAATATGGGATCTACCATTTAAGACAGAAATGAGAAGGAGTTTCTTCTTCAAGAGGTCATTTGATATTTGGAGTTCTCTTCCACAGACAGTAAGAAAGACTGGATCATTCAATATATTAAAAGCGTTGAGTCAGATGGAATCTTCTTTGACAAAGGAGTCAAAGGGCTCATGTGGGATGGATACAAAGACCACAATCAGATCAGCCATGATTTACTGAATGGCAGAGCAAGTTAGAGGGGCCAAATGGCTTACTCCAGCTCTCATTTCTTATGATGTTACAAGAAAAGGTCTATAAGTTGCTCTTAACTGGCCAATTAAGGAAGACCAATTTGTGATTTAAGGAGGGATAAATTGGGTCCCTCATTTCTACCTTCCCAGTTGGATGGATCAGGAGTTTAAGGTTTTTTGGCGTATGGCTATACCTTTCTTGAATTAAAACATAAGTAATTAATTTTTAACTGTGACAGTAATTAAGCAATCACAGGTTTTTGTTGAGTTAAAGGAGGAAGAGGTGATTACCTGCTAACTCTGAAGAGATGAGGCGGCATGGTGGTTCAGTGGTTTCCACTGCTGCCTCACAGCGCCAAAGACTCGAGTTCAATTCCCAACTTGGGCAACTGTCTGTGTGGAGTTTGCACACTCTCCCCGTGTCTGTGTGGGTTTCCTCTAGGTGCTCCAGTTTCTTCCCACAGTCCAAAGATGCACAAGTTAGGTGAATTAGCCATGCTAAATTGCCCATAGTGTTAGGTGCAGGGGTGAATGTAGGGGAATAGGCCTGGGTGGATTGCTCTTCGGAGGGTTAGTGTGGACTTGTTGGGCCGAAGGACCTGTATCCACACTGTAGGGAATCTAATCTAATCTAATCAGAACTAAAGGGACAATGTCAAGCTAAAGGCCTTTGGACAGTCTTAGACATAAACACACAAAGGTGCAAAGTTGAAAGGAATAATGCTCAGTACGATAAGAAAATAAAATTTGTGTAATCTTGAGGCCTGGGTCTCCTTGAGGAATAAGGGTGGAACCTAAAGCCACTTTTGTATTGTTGATTTCTGAAATGATCGGCAGTAAACAATATTGTGGTTATCTTTTAAGTTCTCATTTCCTGATTTTGCTTTTTAGTGTTGTCACCAGGCTTTAATTCTTGATAGAGAGCGGGAGTGGAAGAGGAAGAGAAACAGAGGTCTTTCCAGCCTGCTTCAAAGCTGTAATCAAAAATTCATCTCTTTTGCTTTTGCCAGAGTCCTCAAAATTGTATGTGCATCCCATGTCTGTGGGAGTTACGTTTTCAGGCTTGATAATTGTAGGCAAGGCACTAGCTTCAGCATATGGAGATTCCCACATTGGTGTAGAGAGTAGAATGTCTTCTCACACTCCCCAAGGGAGCGGTTTTCTAGCGAGTTCCATCACCCGTGGGCATAAAGTTATCTTCTGTTCATGCTTTTATTTATTTATGCATAGTAGTTTCATGAAACATAATTAGCCTGCATGCTCAAATGATACTCGTGGCCATTTTTAGTAAGTACTTTTGGTCCTTTTGTAAAAAGCATTTTAGCCCATTAAAGATATTAAGTCCCATGTATTGAAATGGATAAAGGAATTTACATCTTAATAATCTGTACCATTATGACACATTAAATTACACACCCCCACCCCCAGCAATTTCACTGAATTTAGGCCACTCCCAGTCCCGAAGAGAGGATCAAAGAGTCCAGTCACCTGCTTCAGGGATTCTTTTATCAACAAACTCCGACAAACAAAAGAACGTTGTTCTTCCAGTTTCTAGAGTTTGATGGAGCATTGTAATTTATATGTAATTTTGCTGCAGTGTTTGACTATAGGGTTCTATCCTGCAAAGGCATGTTGCTAATTTTTGATCAGCATTGCTTTAGGTGGGGCATGGGGTTTATAAGGAGGCATGGGGTTAATAATTGGGTTATGTGAGGGATGAGGGTTTGAGAGCCTGTCATTCATTTTTAAAACCAGTCCGCTATCTCAGGAAACTATGGCAGACCTCACTGCCTGTTGGCCTACACATCTGCCCACTTATTACTGCCTTGGATTTGCCTCCCGAGAAATCTGGTCCATCTCCCAGCCCCGACTTTCTCCAGGAAGTTTAAAAAAACAGTAGCTGGGAGCACATTGCAAAAAGACAAGTCTTCCAGGTCAAGCCATGTATCCCAACTTGACTTTCCCTCCTCCCCATTAAAGTCCAACCCAATGTGTTTAATGGTTTTCAATGGCAAGTCAATCAAGATAACCTTACAAATGTACTTTCTTATAAATATCTGCATAGTTATTTACATTTAACCGAGTTATTAACTGATAATTATTAATTTATACTATGTACTGCCAACAGACCTTTGAGTTAATGCTCACCTTACCTTCTTTATCAAATCTATAAATCAGCCAATTCACATACTTCATGTTGCATCTGTTCCTAAAATGTGCTGCTGACATTTTATTTGTGCTATCAACATGATCACCAATTTCCACTTCATTAAACTTGCTCAACTTCACCCCATCTCAGTTCACCTGCTGCTAGAACCCTCACTCTGCCAGAACCCTCACTCTGCCCTCTTTACTTCTAGACTTGATTATTCCAGTGCACTTATTACATCACCCATAAATTGGAGGTCATCCAAAACTCAGCTGCTCATTGGCTCCCTGTCAGGCTGGATCGAATCCATCTGCAAATACTTTGGCTCCAACAACAGGTCACAAAACCATCTGCCAGGCACAGAGTCATGAGGGTGATGGATTACTCCCCACTTGCTCGATGACAAACTTCAACAACTTGCAAAAAGCTTGGCACCATACAGAACAAAGCTGCCCACATAACTGGCATCACAGCTACCAAATTCAACAATCACTCCCTGCACGGTAACAGCAGTGTGTACCATCTAAAAGATGCACTTCACTAACTTTGTGAAAGAGCAAGAAACCTTGACCGGGGTCAAAGACTCAGGAGGCAGGCAGGAATCAGGTAGATGGGAGATGTTATTCCTATTCAAGCAATCACCAGTTCATGCAGGAAGAGGGGCAAACATCTTCCCCAAATCTGGCCTCGACGTGAGAACACAGTTGTTCCCTTAATCTTTGGCTCAGACCAGAAGAGCGATCAATGACACTCTGGTTTTTTTACAGTGAAATACAGCAGTTTTTATACAGTACGGTAATCACATACAACGTGGTCACTGTATCTGTCCCTTTATTTTATACATCCAAATCTATGAAACACCTAATCAATGTTGGGCATTCCTATGGACAGCCTCAGGTTCCCATGATCTCATGGTGTTTAACAGACATTGTCATTGTCAGGCCTTGGGATATTTCTACGCATCCTATTAATTCACATTTCAAAATTTGGGTATGTCCCCAGACTTGCATATCTCTCAGGACTACTTGAATTCTGTTGCCACTTGTATTCCTTTGCTATCTCTATCAAATTCTGTTACTCCTCATATTTTCTCACTGTCTCCTTTATATATACATTTATAAAAACAATTGGTTCTAACTAACTGCTATAAGATTCATAACATTAATTTCTATTATATAGGTAATTATATGTAAAGTTTTATAGCTACTGCTACTGTTAGCAGTTCTTAGTTAATGAATTGCGAGCATTTTATTCTATACAGGACATGCCAAGCATCTTTTTCAGTAAGAAGGAAAACTTTTTCTGAGACAAATTAATTTTCACATCTATGTTTGAAGGTTTCTCCTAATGCTTCTAATATATTTTAGTGATATATGTGTATCTATAATTACACTGAAATCTATCTGTGCGATTGTCTGAAGAATCTTTAAGTAGAAGCTATTTCTTAACATTGTAAATTTCTTAAAAGAAACAAGTGATTACTAGAAAATAACTTTCGCTGTCGTTTTCACAGCTGCACAATGAGTTAGGCTGGCTGTCTCATGGACTGAGACTAACTGGCGCTGTTCACCTAATGGGGCAACATCCTTTCATTAATAAGGCTTGAATGAATCATTTGACATGGGTTTAATGAACTTGTGTCTATCCATATACATCCTCCTATCGAATTGTCTCTGTCAGTTGTTTGTGCAGGATCTCCCATTCATCTTGGAGTAGCCCTATTCAAAGGTACCATTGTGTTTCAATTAAATGCTGGAGCAGGCATTTAATTCTGTTTATTACTTGCCTGCCATTTTGTGCCTTTCAAATATGGGCAGGCCTTACATCCTCCAAAATTATCTCCCAGCTCCTAACAATTACCATCTAGAAGGACAGCGGCAGCAGATGCATGGGAACACCAATTCCTGCAAATTCCCCTCCAAGTCATACACGATCCTAACTGGGAATTAGATCTCCAATCTTTCACTGCTACTGGATCAAAATCCTGGAACTTCTTTCCAAACAACATTGTGGGTGTAAAGGCTGCAGCAGTTTAAGAAGGCAGCTCAACATCACATTCTTTAGGGCACTTAGGGGATGGGTAATGATTACTGGCCTAGCCAGTGAATCCCATATCCCATGAACAAATTAAAAATAGCAACATTGTGCATTTGAAATTCTGATCCATGTTTTCAAATCCCTCCATGGCCTCACTCTACAGACTCCTGCAACCCAACAACCCTTCCAAATATCTGCACTCACCTTATTCTGATCCATTGTGCACTCACTATAATAATTGCTTCATCATTATTGGCCTCCAGTTGCATAGAAAGACTCCATAAACAGCAACATGGATTGACCAGATAATCAATGCTTCAGGGTATTAGATAAGTGATAGACAATGGGTCAGAACACCAAAGAGAACTGTCCTGCTCTCTTTCAAACAGGATCACAATACAGTTGCAAAGGCAAAAGGGATTTCTGTTCAAAAAACTTTTTCAGATTTTCATCTGAAAGATGGTGCCTCAAATAATGCAGGAACCCTCAGTTAAACAGCGTACCTAGATTTTCAGCTTTAATTGGTCGCCTCATTGTAGAAAAGATGTGGGAACTCTAGAAAGGGTGCAGAGGAGATTTATCAGGATGCTGCCTGGACTGGAGGATAGGTCTTATGAAGAAAGTTTGAGGGAACTAGAGCTTTCCTCATTGGAGCGAAGAAGGATGAGAGGTGACTTCTTAGAGGTGTACGAGATGATAAGAGGCATAGATAGAGGGGATAGCCAGAGACTTTTTCTCAGAGTGGAAATGGCTCTCACAAGGGGGCATAATTTTAAGGTGATTGGAGGAACGTTTAGAGGAGATGTCAGAAGTAGGTTCTTTACAGAGAGAGTGGTGGGTGTGTGGAATGCACTGCCAGCAATGATAGTAAAGTCAGATACATTAAGCGACACTTGGATAGGCACATGGATGATAGTAAAATAATGGGTATGTAGGTTAGTTTGATCTTAGAGTCAGATAAAAGGTTGGCACAACATCAAGGACCGAAGGGGCTATACTGTGTTCTTTAACTTTTGAAATTGGGCTTTAAATGTCAGCCTTTTGACTCAGAAATACATGTGTTATCTTTAAATCCCACAGAAGAATTACACCTGAGTTCACTCCTGAATTTGTACATTTGGTGACTCATTTATATTACATCTTGATATTATCTTTACAAAGAAATATTGAAAGAAAAAGGCTCTAAGCTGAATCTAATTATGTTTGGCCAAGTTTCTGTTAAACAAGGGTTTTGGAGGGTTCACCATGACTACTGCCAGTTTTCTCACCGTGTCTCAGCAGACTCAGTTCATTAACCAGCTTTGTAGCACCCTCTCATCCTATTCTATTCCCATCGGACCACTGGTGGCTCACAGAACAACTGACTACTGACTACTCAGCAGCTATCTCAGAACTGATCAACATCCCTAGCACTGATGCCAACTTCAAAAAGCCTGTTGTGCACAGTGATAAGCTGTATTTGTCCAGAGCTCCCCAGTACACTTCCTGGCATTTGTTCTGGACTGTGGCACTCAGAGAAACTGGCACCAAATTGGAGGTCCTACTGGATGGGATGCCTTCCTGTCCCCGGACCAAAAGAGGAGGGCATAAACCCCAGATCTCTCCAAACCGGTCCACAGTTGTTCGCATTCCCATTACCACCCCCACCCCCCCACCCCCACCTCTACATTCGCACCCATCTGGAGGAAGCCTCTGCCAGCGTTTGTGTCACCAACCTCTCTCTAACACCTTACGTGCTCTACTCTCACTATTGACCCTAACATCTTCTCTCACTTACTGTCACCCAACACAACCTCTCCCCCACCCTGACACCACTAACCCCTGCATGCCCTCTGCACTGCCAACTCATTGTTCAGGCCACCCCCACCTGCACCAAAAGTAAAAGCCGCACCAGCCATTTCGTCTCCCTTAATATCAGGGTCTCTTTGTCTCTCTGTCTCTCATATTCCAGATGGAAAACAATACAAAAAAAAAATGACAGTTAGTCAAGACCGGTATTGGCTGCCCAGATTCAGCTCCTTGGCCCTTAAATAGATGGTATCCTGACTCTGCCCACTTCACTTGGCTGACTGACTGTGCCCAAGCCCCTGGACGGGTATCAGAGGTTGCTTTTGACTTACAGTGCCAGGATACCCTGACTGAAAACTCTCTCTCCGGACCTGACTGAGGACTGCAGACCACCATGTCAAACTTCTGGCTTTGGGTTGTGCTAAGTGGCGAGGCAGTAAAGCAGTACTGTGAGCTTGGTATCTCTTACCGAGGGAGGTAAGACACAGGAGGGCAAGACAAGGCAATGTAAGCGAGTGGTCAGGTATACTCAGAGTGATGTGGTGGAGAGAAGTGAGCAAACAGCCTGGAGATGCAGCCTGGTCCAGTCCATGAGCTGTGTCTATTTTCCTGAGTAAACCGTGTTCTGACAGCCACATTGCAACACAGGAGCATCCAATAAGTGCACTACATATGGGCGATGAGGTTTCTTTGAGACTGGAATATGCCAGATGCCAGGGTCTGTGGATGCAGGGTGACATGTGGCTCGTGTCCTGAAAGACCTGCTGTCCAAAACTGAGACCTTTGGAGAAAGCAACGAGTTGGAGTCACCAGATACCTACTCTGATTTCCGTGTTGAGAATCCTCCAAGTCATAGAGTCATAGAGATGTACAGATACTCCCAACATCGAGGAAGGCCTCACTGGACTGATGCTGCCACAAATCTCCCCATAACCCATGTTATTAAAGCCCCTGAAAGATTCTGCCTTATGTCAGCTGTCCAGGTCTGAAGAGACTTGTTTCCAATCTATTGTCTTTGGGGTCTATTGCTTACTTCATTATTCCAGCACTCAATCTCTTAGCTTCCTTTTACATGCTCATCCTATCACTATCTAATTTTACTCCGACAGATTCATTGACTAAGTGCCCTTTGCTCAACAGCAATTATCCATCTATACAGATTAAGTTGCAGTGAAGAAGGCTGAGTTCCCATCAGTCAATACAAACTGAAGTAAAACAACGAGCCTGGGTGGAAGGGGCCTCTGAGGTTTCCACATCCACTGTAGGCTGGTCTGGTTTCACTGAAGGTATAATGAGCAAGTTAAATTCTCTGCTGCAACTTAACATAGATATAGCACAAAGCTCTGAAACAGCCCTTCCTGTTAATATATCATTCAGCTTTTATACAACAGAATTCTTTAAGGTAATGACAGGGGACATCTGCAGAATAAGCCCAATCTCAAGGGCACAATTCATCACAGATCATGCCATTTCGCATCTTACAATTAAGACAATGCCTTCCCATTCAGAAAAGGATCCCACTCAGTTCACAATTGCCAGTTTCAGGTACTATCCTACATTTAAGTGTTCATTATCCAGGGTCCACCCACAAGGTTTACAATCTGATGTAAACATGCAGATGAAAATAAATTTGCTTCAAAATAACTGGGTAAGCATTCTAAACAAAATGTTTGAAAATATTTTTGATGTTTCCTAGCTGAAACCCCGGTGTAACCAAGGGAAAATACCATGATTCAATACTATATAAATCCAACAAATTAATGAGAATGAAGACTTCAGGTTTAGAATTATTAAACTGAATTTCAATTTTGTGCCAAGAAGGTTCCCCGTTTGGTCACCATTTTTGTGTATATATGCTTTGTATCTATAATGTAGATATATATTATTGTACTTGACATTCCCCTTCAGCAATTTAACATCTAAATCCAAACATTTAAAACTACTGCAAAATCAATTGCAAATATAAGCTTTGAAAGAGTCATTATACAAGATGCTCATTTTGCTCACAAATGGCACAGTATGCCTGTAGATGACACTGAATTTGAACAGACATCAGAAGTCCCTGTTGACAGGTCTGCTAAACGTATGTAGGCAGCTGTATGTCTGATGAATGCCAAAAGTCATTACTCTACAGCCCATAGCAAACTTTGGACAACTGTAATCCATGTATATGATACCATGTCAAAAATGTTGTGTGGCTCTTTTCCCCCCTGGAGTATCTTACATACTCCAAACTCTGCGCATGTGTCACATTTCCTGTTCAAATCGTTAGTTGCAATAATTTGGAATCACATAGTTGAAACAGTGCATCACATATCAAAGTCAAGCAACAAATCTAAAGTTAAAACATACTTCTGTCAGGAATAAATTACTGATTAAAATTATCAACTCATCCACCAAGAGTTCTTCATTGTTGGGTGAGTAGCATCTTACTGTTCTATTTCGCTAAACAAGTTACCTGCGAATTTGACATGGAATTTATTCTCAGGTTTCAGTATCTGAACGTAGAGGGGACACTTTGGTGCAAAGTCTTTGACAGCCCATGCTCTCAGGATGGTTTGATGATCCTGGGTTAAAATACAACAAAAATACATCTTATTTGATGATGGGAATCGATGTGGGAAGATGAAGTGGAAGACAATTATGACATATGAGCTGACACTAATAACGAGCTAAATGCACACAAACATGTATCCTAATGCACAGGGAGTTACAACTAAATGTAGTCTTCACATCAATCTTACTGTTAACCTGATACATCCTCAGTTCCATTGTTGAAGGAGTTAATTTACACAAAATTAATTGCCTCTGTTGAGAGTCTATTATTAATTCCCCTGGGATAATTTTCTAAAAATATCCTCTCTCATGTCAAGGCTACTTAAACTATTGGAAGCAAACCAATTTATTGATGTAGAAAGCAGTCAGTGAAAGGGAAGTAATGTGAGTTTTGAGTAAACATGTATTCCAAAATTCCGGTTAATTTAACTCTGAAAGGACAAGTACTGAAAATTAAATAAATTTGTGTTCATGATAAACCAATATGTATGTTGGCTTGGGCAACCAATCTTCTATGGATTTTCATCCTTGCTGCAGTTCTAACACCTTTGAAATGGACAAAAATTTAACAGCATGATTTCTATAGGCACAAGAGCTTTGGGTTGATCTCTTGTTTAGAATGACTGGAAAATTATCATTGACACCAATATCTTCCCACTGGTACTCTGTCAAAAATATATCTGAAAATACTCATAGCTAGAGTCACAACTTTCGAAATAGGATGTAAATAAATTAATCTTTTTCAAGATGGAAGCGAGGGAGTTGAGAAGTGGGGAAAAAAAACTTTGGGAAGTGGTCTTTCATTCCTGTTACAAACAAAATAGATCCTTAATACTTAACATTTGCCAATGCTTTAAGCATGAAAAAAATTAGAAACCAATTTGGAAAACATTAAGTTGAGATTGTGTTTTTAACACACTACTGTCACTGTTTTGCTAATAATATTACATTGAATGTAAAAACACATGGATCAAACTGATGATCATGGAACTAGACTTAAAACTATTATTTCGATGATCGTGAAAACTTAATAATAAGTAATTGATCTTGACTGTAACCCATTAAATCTGATAGTTCCTCAAACAGAAAGGGTTGCACACAACCCAAAAGAGAAATGACTTTTTATGTCATGGAATTGGTCAAACATGTATTTATCAAACGCTGCATTCGTATATTAAGCCAAGTCTATCTGGCCAAATGTCCCTTCAGTACCCTCCAACAATTTCAGCTCAAAGACTCGAGTGTCTATTTCTTGGTGTGTAGCAAATCAAGCTCATCTGTCAATCCAGTCTTTTACTGAACTACGTTAATTCTAGTTTCTCAAACATTCCAATGTAAAATTCTTCTCTTCACATTGAAACTTCTTCCTGAAGGGTAGTAGCTTCCACTAATGGGGGAATCTTGAACAAGCAGTCATAGTTACAGAATAAGGGGACACTCATTTAAATCTGAGATGTGAAGGAATTTCTTCTCCTAGAAGGAGGAGATATCTGGAAATCTCGACGTCAGAGAATATTGGAGGCTGTGCCACGAAGTATCGAAAGAAGATTTGGGTAGGGCTTTGAAATACCAGGAGTTGAAGAGCAGAATGACCTGTCATAAATGAAAAGTTGAGGCCTGGGGTGGATCAGCTATGACCTTGTTGAATGGTGGGGTCATCTTGAGAGGCCGAATGGGCTCACCCTAGCTCCTACAGTTGTTGTCTCCTTCCTATCACCTATCACAGCATACAAATCCAGTAGCTACATCAGCATTCAACAACTTTCAAAATACCTAGATTAACAATCTCCAGGCATTTTACCATGAAATGAAACTGAAATTCTGAACAGCTATGGTGACCACCACTTTATTCGTAAAAGACATTATAAATAACCTAAGTTTAAAAACAGGAAATACTTGGCAGATATTGCAAAACTAAGTTAATGGGCAGAGTCTTGTGGTCTCTTAGAGTAAGGTGGTAGATGGCAGAGGACCCCACTGTGTAAAATTCCTTTGAGGTCAAGGTCCCTAGCTCATGGCGTTACTACCAATTTTTTCTCCCTCAAGCCATTAAACAGACCATTCACTGGTGGGGTAATTGAGGGTCTTAATTGGTCAAGGGCTTCACATCATTCCCACCCCACTGCAATTTTCCCATGACGTATGGAGGCCATGCTAAATGGGTAGCCTTAACACTCTTCACTTCTTCAGTTGGGTTTTTGGGCAAGGCTGGGGTACCTCCTTCACATCAGAGGCCTCACCCCCAAGGCTTCACCTCCTTGGCTCCCCAAAACATCCCCAGTCTGTCCACTTGAGTCCCTTAATCCTCCTACCCAGACCTGTTAGGCTTGTCTTGTGAACACCACCCCCACTGCTTACGTCCCCATCTGGCTCTGGGCTCAGCAGTGGCCACCAGCCAAGCGGTGTTCCTGGCACCAGTGAGCTGATGGCCTTTGATTATGCTGACTGTTTTTGGACGTCTTATATCCAGTCGTCTCTCTTCAGATGAGGATGGAAGGTTATTCCTGAACCAATTAAGCTCGACCTCATTACCTTCCATGCAGTTCTCCCTTTCACACAGCCCTGTTAAATCTCTCTGCTAAATTAGCGTCCACCCAGACCCCATCCTTTGCCCTCACATCAACTGACCAAGTATCTACTATAGGTGGATCTCAGAACCCAATCCAGATGATATAATGTTTTGAGTGTCCGTTGCAGAGTTCTTTTCTAAAATTTCAAGAAGTCCACTTACATTTCTTCATCTAAAGTAATCACCTATAACCACAAACATTATTAAAGTGCTACAATAGACTATAACAACAAGCACTGGGATTCACCAAAACCCCAGCTCAAAGAGTCTATAACAACTTGGAGCTGTCAAGCAAACTATGAAATGGTATGCACTCTATTCTGATGATGGCAGGTTATGAAATCAGCCATGCTGCACTAATCCAATGATGGGAGCCCTCTGATCTAGATCTAGTGTGAAAAAGCCATTAATTTTATTTTTAAACACTCCAGGCAGCTTTGCTTTCTCACATATTTAAAGGGCAGGACTTCTAAGCACCTGCTTGTCAGCTTCCTTTGACAGTTTCTCTTGATCCTCTTGACAGTTCTGTGTAGGTTCGCAGTTACAAGGAGTTAATGTGCCTTTTACACACGCGTGTGCCTATTTTTAACAATCCTAAAGCATACAACCTCCCTCAAAGGTGTCCCGGGACCATGTTTAATGGGATACCTTACATCTCCAAAAGAGGACTCTGGTTATCCAACAAAAATTATAAAGCTCAGTCCTGTTCATCGTCTACAACTGACAAATGTTGCAAATTCTATATTTTGGTTGTGAAGCTCAGTAAGGACAAGAGTTAAAAATCACACAACACCAGGTGATAGTCCAACAGGTTTAATTGGAAGCACACTAGCTTTCCAAAACAGGACAAGAGGAAGCTGCTGATTTACGTTAGCACTTGCCTCCTCCAAACACCCAGATCCAGGATGCAATCTGCACACGAAGATGGTAAGTGCTTCAAATGTTCAGCTTCCTGCACTGTTTCCACACTGAAAATGCAGTCAACTATTTTTACAAGCACTTTTAAAATCATAGTATTAAAAGTTTATCTTTTATAGACGAAAAGGTCTTATAGCAAATACGTTTTATTGCTCCCAGCTCCCAATGGGTTTGAACCTCCCCATTTTGCTGAGTAGTGACTTCAAAAATCCAGCTCCAGGGATATCCTTTACCTTAAAGAGTTTTTAAAATCTACTAGCCATAATAAATGATGGTTCTTCCACTCTGGTCTTGCCAAGATGAATCTCCTGGAGTCTGTGGATCATGTGGATATGTCTCTTTGACTAGAGACCATCTTCTCCTGAACCCAACTGCAGCAGACTATGGGGCTGATTATAAACACAAAGAACTGCAGATGCTGGAAAGCGGAAGCAAAAAACAGGAAGTGCTGGAGAAACACAGCAGGTCTGGTGGCATTTGTGGAGGGGAATATCTACATAAACCTCTGAGTCCAGCAACCATATATCAGACCGGCTGAGTTTCTCCAGCAGTTTCTGTTTTTGTTCAGAAACGATGATTAGCTGTTTTAGACATCCATCCTTTTTTGTTGAATGCAATACAAGACCCCCTCTGATCAGAAACAAAAAAAATCTTGTCCAAGCATATTCACAATATTTGCACAAGGCCACTTAGTGCTTTGAAAATTTTGAGCATCACATGACGATTGGTCCTGAGAAGAAAGTGATGGCTTATCTACCATTGAAAGCAATAAGACAGTTGGAAGAACAATAGAGAGCTCCAAGAGATGAAATGAAGGAGTAATCAACAAAACTGTAGACGGAGTAAACTGTACTGTGGTGCGACAGTAGGCAAATAAACAGCAAAACATTTGTCAGGACCCCAAAAATATTAATCTAGCACAAAAAGAAAGCACTACCCAATAGCAAGCATTGGAAGGAATCACAGTCATGCGGGCAGGGTCAAGTATTATCAACCAGCTCCATGTCTGCAGTAGATACTGAACTGCGAAGCTTAATGAGGAATTGTTGCTGTTGACAACATTCAACACACATACAAGGCATGTGTAACTATGGTGCAGATTAAACGATCATGACTGCCCCAGTGAAGCCACACAAAGAATCAGGAAGCCTGGGATCACGCTTAATGCAAAGGCATTATGGAGGTGACAAAATGCCAATTCACTGGAATGATGCTAATTTCAGACCGAATCAAGAAGAGTCCTTAGAAAAGCATTGTTATCTTGGAGAAGAAAGCTCTGCAAGACAAGGGAGTCAAGAAGTTCCCTTGGACTTGATCCATTAAACAAGCTCTTTTATACCTCACAGGCCAAAGCGAATGGCAAACCTATGGGAGCTATTGAAAGAAGGTCCCATGAAGCAAAGGTCAAAGTTACATGAGAGGAGCTTCAAAAAACTCAAAGCAGCCCTCGCGTCTGTCATTTAAAACAAAGATATACCTGTCACTCTGAAAGTCAATGCAGCTACATAAGTACGAGAACAGCTATGCATAAGAGGAAAGACGAGTGCAAGTGCATCCAAAGCATTCGCTGGAACCAGATTTGACAACATGGAAACAAAGCATTTGATAGTTGTGCATGGGTGTGAGAAATTCCAGGCATCTCTGAAATGGGAGAAAGTTCATATTGGATCATGAGTGATTATTGCCTTATGGCGCAAATCTACAGGAAAAATCAGTGGAGACCACCAGCAAGATTGCAGAAGTTACTACCTGGCGTTTGAATTTATAACTTCACTCTGAAATACAAGCCAGAAAGAGAACTGCTGATAGCAGCTGCCCTATTTGACAGACAACACAAAATAAAAAGAGCAACAATATAAAGATTTAGCACCTCATAAATGTTATGCCACCATAACTGTGTCAACGTAGAGATGGGATCTGTAAAAACAAAGAGTTATAAGTTAATCCCTCAGCAAGTGGTCTAGGGATAGTCAGAGAAGAAGACACAGCCAGCACTAAGGCAGTATTAGTCAATGACAGCTGATAGCTCATTAGACTGGATCCAGACTCAAATCATCGGACTTAAAATGACGCAGAGAGAACTCCTCAGAAGATAATGGAGGTCACGTGTTTATAATCAGCCCCATAGTGAGCTGATCACGCTTAGAGCCAGGTGAGCTGTGCACTGGATAGCATCTATATCATTGTTAGGATTGTATGGTATGGATGGTATCCTCACATGGTATATACCAAAAACACTAAATACACAGCAAAAAGGGAGATACTATCTACTGAGGTATCATCCCAACTATGGCATACTACAGATTCCAATTTCACACACAGTCAAGAATGACATTGCATGTTAGCAGATGACTTCTCAAAGACTTCTTAAAACAGAAAGATAAAAAATATTTTAGAGCAATTGGCAATATTAGCTGTTTGCTGAGCTTGGGATTCCTGAAAAATGAATTTGTGATCATGGAATCCAATTCACCTCTGGAACATTTAAAGAGATGACTAAGTGAGTTTCACATCGTTATGTCATCAACCGATAGGACACAATTTTAATAAAAATACAAGCAGGCAGTCAAGCGATTTCTCACAAAATGCCAAGAATCAACATTGAAGATCCAAACATTGATTTATTCTCATCCCAAGAACCACCTCCAACAGTTGAAATACAATTATCCTGCAGAGCTACTTAATAACAGAAAGTACAAGCTATAAACTCTATAAGACCAGGAGGAAGGAAGGTAACAAGTGACAGATGCACAGATGGGAGCTGGTCAACCCTCCTGCAAGCATGTGAAATCTTTACTTGACGTATTCAGAGGGTAGACTGCACAGGATCTCATCATCAAAACCTAAAGCATACATCACCTAGACCAACTGGTACGCAAATGAGTGGGAACAGAGTTCAAGTTCAACCCACATCCAAGCTGGGCAAACAGAAAAGGTCACCATCAACACCAGCAATATCACTCACAAGAGAGGTGACGTCAACAGCATCATCAATGACTGGTTCAACATCAGCAAGTGATAAGCAACAAAACAAGGAAATCTCCGATATCACCAGGGCCACTACATTGAGCCAGTTAAGTAGTATACTGTGTAAGATATTGAGAAAAGAAAACAAGCTACAAAAACTCCTAAGTTGTTCAGTTTAATTACGAAAGTCAATTATTAACCTCATTCCAAGAGTGAAAACCATAATGTTATGTGCACATAAACATATTTACAGAATGTCACATCTATCCATACAATCCCTAGAGCATGGAAACAGGCCATTTGGCCCAACAAGTCTATGCCAACCCTCCGAAGAGCTTCCTAACCAGACCCATCTCCTTATATTTTCCCATGGCTAATGCACATAACCTACACACCTCCAAATTCTGGATAATTCCACACGTCCAAACCACCTAACTTGTACGTCTTTGGACTGTGAGAGGAAACTGGAGTACCTGGCAGAAACCTACACAGCACAGGGAGAACATGCAAACTCCGTGCAGACAGCGGCCCAAGGCAGAAATTGAACCCAGGTCTCTGGCACTGTGAGGCAGCAACGCAAACCTCTGAGCCACCATGCCACCCCTCCTACGCTGCAGTTAATGTACAAAATAAAAATGTATCAGTCCATCAGCCACATGGAGCATTACAAAAAAAAATGAAATTCCAGCATTTGACTCTAAGAATGTAATTATATTGTACGTCTGGAAACCACAATGTCATAAATTTGCTACTGTTGTATGGGTACCGAGTTACTACAATAGGGTGGGTGGCTAGTGTGTGGTTCAGGGATGAAGGGTAAGAGCAGATTCAATTCCTGTACTGGCTCACCTACATTTAGGACATGGTTCTTTGCCCTGCTCCTGATAATGGAAACAAAAATCTGCTAGTAGAAACAGTTCAGGATGGAGCAGCAGCAAAAGCCTTGCCCTTGAGCAGAGTCAGAGTGAATTATTGTTGCATAAAATGGGAACACAGCATTTATAGCAGCAAATAAACTTTTCTTTACAACATCATCTGTTGTTTATTCATTTTTTTACTACTTGTGAGTTATCTCATTATGACAGCTCAAAAAGTGCATGTTGAGAATGTTCCATTTCCAAGTCACTGAAAGCAATTTGTCTCTCATAAAGATGATTAAAACTAAAGAAAGTAAATAGAGGTTGATGGAATTCTCTTAAAATACTGAAATATGTAAATATGCAGGATGTTTTATTTTTATTTCACATTAAAATACAACCAATTGAACATTTGCAATGATTCCCACTATAATAGATTGTTAGAATCTTCTTTGTATAAGGTGAATAACTAAGAATGTTTATCAATTTTTTTTCTGCTTAAGTTATTTAAGGCATGCTTCTGAACACAATCAAATGATTGAAATGAGATTTCACGAAACTAAAGAAGAAAGGAAATAATTAATGATTGAGAGTCACAATATTACCCAATGCACAACTCATGAATAAAATCAATTGGAAATTACCCTGAAACACAATTTGGAAATGTTGCCCTCTTCATGAATATGTAAAACATAATGTGGGAATTGCTGAAAAACTGTAAACAATGTTTAATTTTCCATCGGGAAATAAAGATGCATAAGTTAAATTTGAGCAGATTATGATAGCAAAATGAGACTCTTTCATTAAGTGTCATTAGTGAGACATTTTAATTTGCCAAATTTGTTGGTAACATAAAACAAAAATATTGGCCCGTAATTTCCTGGAACTTGATGGCAAAACCATGGGTGTTTAAGAGCTGGTGTCATGTTTTTTTTAATGAAAAACATTTGCAGACTTTGTCCACTTTAATGCTGATACACTGTCATATGTGAATTTCTTCATTTATCTGTACTGCTTTCTACATTCGTAGACCACATTCTTTAGTTGTTCATTAGCACAGCCCTACCAAACACACAAAAAAATCAAGTTTATGCAACTTCATGGATTTACACCACTAGTATGCTGGCAAAGATTTGCCCAGACAGATTTAGCTGCAAGAATGCAGTAAAAATGCAGGGTGGCTCAGTGGTTAGCACTGCTGCCTCACAATGCCAGAGACCTGGGTTCAATGCTAGCCTTGGGTGACTGTTTGTATGTTCTTCCCCCACTGTCCAAAGATGTGCATATTAGGGTAGACTTTCCAAATTAAATTGTCCATAGTGTCCAGGGATATGCAGGTTAGGAGTATTAACCACAGGAGTTGCAGGGTTATAGGATATGGGGGTGGGAGGGATGCTCTTCAGAGTGTCAGTTGATTTAGATTAGATTAGATTTACAGTGTGGAAACAGGCCCTTCGGCCCAACAAGTCCACACTGACCCGCCGAAGCGCAACCCACCCATACCCCTCCATTTACCCCTTACCTAACACTACGGGCAATTTAGCATGGCCAATTCACCTGACCCGCACATCTTTGGACTGCGGGAGGAGACCGGAGCACCCGGAGGAAACCCAAGCAGACACGGGGAGAACGTGCAAACTCCACACAGTCAGTCGCCTGAGTCGGGAATTGAACCCGGGTCTCAGGCGCTGTGAGGCAACAGTGCTAACCACTGTGCCACCGTGCCACCCACTTGTCTGGACTTGATGAACAGAATGGCCTGCTTCCACACTGAACAGATTCTACAAGAAAAATTACCTGATATTGATACAGATTTCTTGCATGTGACAAGAGTTTAAATTTTTGATACTCTTTTAAAAATCAACACCTGCGCTATAGTCAACCAAAGCGTGATCATTGCACCTGAAGTTGTTCAAGAATGTACTTTACAGCTAAGTGTTTGTTATGACCAAATTGCTTGAAAGTCTTTTCCAATTAACATGCAATTCTGCATTTTAATGGGACTGGAACAGCAGAGCAAGTAATTCTGTGAGGTGCCTCAGCACTGTACAGCAGCTTCAGTACTGGTGCCACAATTACAATAGCTTTTACATTCCAGTTTAGACCAATGTCTTTCAAAAGAGGTTTCAGTGTAAACTTTCCATATTAAGTCAAAATCTCGATGTAATTTCTGCACATACAACCCATGAAATTCTGAACCGAACAGATCACACTATGATATTGGAAGTCCGATAAGGAAATATTTTGTCTGGATTCGTAATCATTTTGAGATTAAAGACGAGCAAATACAATTAGAAAACTGATGCCATTTTACCAGAATTTAATTTCATAATGCTTCATTAGTTACAGTTTCGCATCTGGATAAGCATTTAAATAATCAAAAGAAACCAGGGCAGGCAAATAGTTTATGTTCCATTTACTGTAACCAAAATATCAAATAATTAATTTTAAATAATTTCAAAGGTAATTTTCTTTTCATACAGTAATACACAAAGATTTCCCTTTGTGTTGCAGTAATTTATCTTCTTTCAAAGAGGATACAAATAATTAAAAAAACATAGCTAATAATTATCCAAGATTATTCATTCTAGTCACAACTAAATATGCTATCAATGGTAATTTAAACAAAGAAATGCTAATATAATCAAATTTATGCATTTTTTTGTTAGCATGTAAATAAGCAGTTTGCAAAGTGATTTTCAAGTAATAATTCGGTAGAAGTCTGAATCTGTTTGGAGAACTGGTTGCCAGATTGTATTTATGATGAAATTATATCATAGAACCTGTTTTTATGTCTTGTGTGCGCGCTTGTGTGCATGCATGAGAGATGGGGTGTTGAAAAAACAAAACTGTTTCTTCTCCTGGCCTCAAATCTAGATGTACAAAACCAGAATTTGCATTATCTCATGTTGAGAGTGGATGTTGTTGGGAATCAAACAGACCTCCTTCATCAATGTTTTTAGATTAGATTCCCTACAGTGCGGAAACAGGCCCTTCGGCCCAACAAGTCCACACCAACCCTCCGAAGAGTACCCCACCTAGACCCATTTCCTTCTGACTAATGCACCTAACACTATGGGACAATTTAGCATGGCCAATTCACCTGACCTGCACATCTTTGAACTGTGGGAGGAAACCGCAACACCCAGAGAAAACCCAAGCAGACACGGGGAGAATGTGCAAACTCCACACAGACAGTCGCCCGAGGCTGGAATCAAAGCTGGGACCCTGGTGCTATGAGACAGCAGTGTTAACCACTGAGCCACCGTGCTGCCCCTTATGTTCTGAAAGGGATTCTGAAACAACAATTAACATTGATATTTACATTGAGTCATACAGTAATACAGTATGGAAACCGACCCTTCGGTCCAATTCAGCCATCCTGACCAAGTTTCTCAAACTAAGCTAGTCCCACTTGCCTGCATTTGGCCTATATCCCTCTAAACCCTTCCTATTCATTGTTATGGACCAGACCACCCGCCTCAAAATACATTAAGAAGGTAGTCTAGACCCCTAGCTTTTTGTTATTTCAATGGTAAGTATAAGGTTTTACATTCCAGATGCAATTCTATTGGTCAAAACACATTTTGTTTTTAGATTAGATTAAAAACAGTCAAAATAAAAATAAAAGAATTGGCTTAACTGTAACTCTATTGAAATGCAAAAACTTTATGCCAGCACCTAAGTTCAGCGAAATCGACGTTTCTGGCAAAAACCCTTCATCAGGAATAAAGGCAGTGAGCCTGAAGCGTGGAGAGATAAGCTAGAGGAGGTTGGGGGTTGGGAGAAAGTAGCATAGAGTACAATGGGCGAGTGGGGGAGGGGATGAAGGTGATAGATCAGGGAGGAGAGGCTGGAGTGGATAGGTGGAAAAGGAGATAGGCAGGTATGACAAGTCCGGACAAGTCATGGGGACAGTGCTGAGTTGGAAGTTTGGAACTGAGGTGAGGTGGGGGAAGGGGAAATGAGGAAACTGTTGAAGTCCACATTGATGCCCTAGGGTTGAAGTGTTCCGAAGCGGAAGATGAGGCGTTCTTCCTCCAGGCATCTGGTGGTGAGGGAGCAGCGGTAAAGGAGGCCCAGGACCTCCATGTTCTCGGCAGAGTGGGAGGGGGAGTTGAAATGTTGGGCCACGGGGCGGTGTGGTTGATTGGTGCGGGTGTCCCGGAGATGTTCCCTAAAGCGCTCTGCTAGGAGGTGCTCAGTCTCCCCAATGTAGAGGAGACCGCATCGGGAGCAATGGATACAATAAATGATATCAGTGGATGTGCAGGTAAAACTTTGATGGATGTGGAAGGCTCCTTTAGGACCTTCGATAGAGGTGAGGGCGGAGGTGTGCACACAGGTTTTACAGTTCCTGCGGTGGCAGGGGAAAGTGCCAGGATGGGAGGGTGGGTTGTAGGGGACGCGTGGACCTGACCAGGTAGTCACGGAGGGAACAGTCTTTTACCTTCCACCATGGATCCCAAGGAGATCCTGTAGATTTCTGAAGAATATTAAAGCTGGATGCCCAGGATACTACATGCTTTCCCTGTCAACAAATGGTGCATGCTGGGGCATTAGAACTTGACACATATAAACAAGTGGGCATCAGCTGGAGAAAAACACTGAAAAACTTTAAATTTAATCTATGATGCTCACATACCAGAAAAATGGAAAATGACTTTAACATCAGTGGTTTCTAAACCAGTCAGCTTTAAGTAAATAATGACTGTTTGTTCTGCATTCCAAACTAATTAGAACCATTGTTGCTGCAATACTCTTCCTGGCCCTGGTTTAAAAATAAAATTTGGAGGGTCAAGTAGAGAAGGAAGTCTATTCTTGCTCCCAGTGACTGCCTCACATAAAATTAACACCATCAGCATTGTTAAATGGTTGAAGATGAGGTGGCACAGAAGTGGAGAGGAGGGCATCAAGGTGGCTCAGTAGTCAGCACTGCTGCCTCACAGCACCAGAGACCCAGGTTCGATTCCACCCGCTGGTGACTGTTGGCGTGGAGTTTGCACCTTCTCCCTGTGTCCACACAGATTTCCTCTGAGTGCTCCAGTCTCCTCCCACAGTCCATAGATGAGCAAAGATGGCCATATTAAATTGACCATAGTGTTCAGGGATGTGCAGATTAGGTGGATTAGTGGTGGAAAGGTAGGTTTATAGGGTAGAGGGATGCTCTTCGGCAGGTCAGTGTGGACTTGATGGGCTGAATGGCCCTCTATAGGGATTGTATGACATGCCCTCTCTAGGTAAGGTACAATTCTGCTGAGATTTGCTGATCAGTCGGATAGCTGTCAGTTCTATCTCCCAGCAGCGCCTGTGGGAATATTGACCACTTCTAGGCCTACAGGCAAAACCAAGAAAGATGAACTTGGCTACATAGAAGGGGGCTCGATTTGAGATCCTGAGAAGGTTAAAGGCAGAGGTAATGACATACCCTACTGTAGAGATAATCCCCACCATGGTGGTATCAGGCTGTAAAGGATTGATTAACTTTATTAGCACAAGGATAGATAGGGCACCTGATTCTGACTTAGAATTGCAGAGGGGACAGGGTAGAGATGGCACAGTATCCCTTGAATTGTCTTTGCTCCACCCTCCCTTCCAACCTGCTAGGAGAAGAGTGAAAAGTCCAGTCCCAAAAGTGCACAGGTTGAGATCCATCTGCCCATTTTCATTCCAATGAAAATAGAAACCCGCCCTAACGTCACCTTCTGGGCCAGCCCTCTGTAGGTTTGGGCAAGTCCAATTGCAAGTCCCTCTTTAAAGCATTTGGATTTCTGCCTTTTCAACTCTTCTAGACAGGAAACTCAGGTCCTCGTTACCCACTGGTGAAAAGAAATATCCCCAGATATGACTTATCAAATTGTTTAAATTTGTGTACCCCTGATTATTGATCCTGAGGCTCGAGGATATAGATCCTGCCTATCTACTCTATCTCAGCTCCTCATAATTTTATGAATTGAAACAAAATCGTTACATGGCCTCCTCTTTTCCAAAGAAAACAGCAATCAGTCCTCAGTACTAAATTTTTCGAGTCCTGGGAATATCCTCATAAAAGTCTTCTGTATTGCAGTTACATCCTTTCTGTAATGAAGTCACCAGAATTGGACATAATACTCTAGCTATGGTCTAACTGGTGTTTTGTACAGTTTTTACATAATTTCCCATTTATTCATTTATCTATTCTTCAGCTAATGAACTAGGATAATCCTGTCTGTCTTGATAACCACCATATCGACCAGTTTGTTTCTTTCTGGGGTTCCTCCATTCTGCTACATTCATTTATTGAATATTCTCTTATCTTGTTTGCACACCCCAGCATGCAATATCTCACATTTCTCTGGGTAGAATTAAATCAGCCACTTCACTGCTCACCTTAACAGTTGTCCACTGAAATATCTTCGCAGTCTACAGCTTTCTTCCACATGAACAAACATTTGACCAATTTCTGTTGAATCTCAGCATTTGACATAAAAAAACACACATCAATCATTTTCCTTTGCTTCCTCCCATGGAGTCAATTTGGACCAAAATCGTCACTTTTCATAGATCACATGAGTTTGATTTTTTGGCCAATTTGCCAAGTCTGACCTTATCAAAAACCTCCCCAACTTACAATGAGTAGAGGAGTAATCTAGAAACAGCTGCTATGAAGATCTAGCTGATCATGTTTGATCCATCTGAAAGACTATATTCTGGATGAAATTAGGCTCTTCTCATCTATCCACCCCAGCTTTCTTTTTGGAAAATGCATGATAAATTTCAGTCCTAGGTAAGATAACTTACAGCAGCTGTCCTGTCAACTTCATATCGACTGCTAAGGATAAAACAGGCTTCAGCATCATCCATTCTGAATCAGTCACCAAAAGATCCAGTTGTAGAGGAAGGCAGCATTTAAGGAAATGGATTGCAGATTGAAAGAAAGAGAAATATTTCAGAATCATTACTGTATTCACTGCTGTGTTTGCAAAATGAAGACAAAAATGCATGGAGACTTGCAAACTACAAACACCAATATAAATGTTGGTCCAGATGTTGCATTAACAACAGTTTTATCAAATGTGGATTAAAGCTGAATGTGCAGTGTAATGAAGAAATTCATGGCAAAAAATCTAATTCCATTAGTTTCAATTGTTATCAATTCTAAACAAAGTTCTGCACTTTATAACTACTTTTGTACTTTGAAATGTGAACACACTGGAGATCACAACAATGAATTAGCTATTTTTCTTAGTTTAAAATCTGGTATTTTTAAAGGAAGCTCTATTCCATTTTCATACATTTTTCACATTCCATAACTGACGTCAATTGCCAAATGTCCTACCACAGCTGTTGCACAATAGAATTATTGATAAAGGATAAATGATTATCAAACAGTAAGAGTGTAGTTAGCTTGCAATCAGAAAAATAACAGACATAAAACTACATACTCAAGGAGCTTATATGATACTACTGGATCTCCAGTGGTTTTGCTTGTGCTGAATTTGTGGATCTATAGTTTTATTACATAATACTAACAGCAACAACAACTCCCTTCTTTGGCAAAGCCCTCTCCTTGAGCTCTTCTAGTTAAGAAAATCTCTTGGCACTTTCTTTCTCCAGTCTGGTTTCTCATCCTGAACAGTAGCCTTGCTGTAGCGTCAAGGCAGAGTATTTCACCCTGTATCTTCAAACCCTTCTCAACAAGATACCACATTTACTGTTAATGACAAAAATTGTGTCATTCTCTGCTCACTTCCTGTCTTTCTCATGCTCTCTTCCCAGAAGGATTCTTACTGCAGTCTCCCTCTCTATCAATGTTCCCTAAGTTTCCAGCTTCATTTTCAAGTGTAAACAAGTCTCCTTTTAATCTCCCCATAATAAGAACATCCCCCAACCTTTTTCTTCTCTCTCCCATTCACTCATTCATACCTGAAATAACACATAATGAAAGGAGTTCAATCCATGTTCCTATGCATATGTACATTAATGTTATTCATCCTTCAAATATTTGTCCAACTCCTGTTGAAAGCTACTGCTGAATCTGTGTCCACCATCCTATCAGGTAATATAGGCTATATTTCACAACTTTGAATCAAGCATCTTTCCACAGAATCACAACTATAATAGATCTTGGCTTGTCAAATTCATGGCAAAATTTACTTTCCCATTTCACACTGTTGTTGGAGAATCATCTGAAAAAACATATCATGAATTATACAAAATATTCTATCTAAAGTATAGGGAACACCAGTTTTGAAAAACAAAATGGCTCACAGCTTGTACCAATAGATTATTTAAACAAGCCACTGGGTTGTTGAATGCAGTCAAGAAAATGAAGCACAATTATTCATGTATGCAAATTCCAGTTAGTTTAAAAAAGGCAAAGATTCTATAGGTTAACTGCTTTTCATTCAGCAAACTGTGATTAAGATCATAAGATTATGATGCTGTGTAAGATAGACTGAATAGAAAAGCTCAGTCAGAATCCCATGTATTGACTTTCAGACTCAAGGCCGTGATGAACGTTGCTGTTACTCACAGCTTTCCGATTGCAACAGCATCTATTGAATCAGCTTTTCCATTAAGCAGCAGTTTGAGAGTTCAAGGGCCAATACAGTGGATGTTTGCTGGAGTATCTAGGGAAAACTGCCATTTTTCAGCACAGTAGCTCGTAATCAGCCACTGACCTTGCCTGTCCATGCACAATCTAATCCTCATTTAGGAGATGCCGTATTCATTCCCAGGATGAGGGCATCGCTGACCAGGTAGCATTTATTGCCCAGATAGCAGTTAGCCAACCATATTTCTGTGGGTCTCTATTTGCATATAGGCTAGACCAGGTAAGGATAGCAGTTTCCTTCCCTGAAGGATATTAGTGAACCAGATGGGTTTTTCTGACAATCGACAATGGAGTAACGGTCATCAATAGATTCTTCATTCTAGATTTTTTTTAAAAATTGAATTTAACTTCCACCATCTGCCATGACAGGATTTGAACCTGGGTCCCCAGATAATATCTGAGTCAACACTTCAGGATGATACCACGAGGCGATTATATCGCCATAAAATCAGATGAGATTGACCAGGGTATTGGCAATCCTTAGAACCAAGTTACCAGGAGGACCTGAGGCATCTCAAGATCTACCTCTCAAGACACTGGCCTACAGATTGCATGTGACAGAAGCTCTGGAGTAGAAAAAAGAAACATATTTTGATAACCAAGTGAAGCACAGTGTGAAGGAGGACCAGAAAATTATTGATAACTAGAATATCATTAAATGGAACGGACTTTTCAGATCTACAGGTGGAATTACCTGGGTTCCATATTGTCATGCAAAAGTTAGCAAAGCTCCTTGTGACCTCTTTGGTAAAATATATTAAAGAAAGTCTCACTGCAATTTTCATAAAATCTGCATAGCCTGCAAATTCTTTGGAATTGAATGCTACAGTGCAGATCCTCCTTTTCATTGTTCTTTCATCCTTCACTGTTCATACTTTGCCAGCAAAATAGGGAAATCAAACTGAGGATCACATGTCCTTATCTCTCAAACTCCAGGGTAAGTGGAAAAAATAATTCTAACACTCTGTCCCTCAAGGTAGTTTGTGCCCAGTTCTCTCTCAGTATTACACAGAGTTCAGTAATTGCAATTTAAAGCTTCTCCATGCAGCACACTCCAAAATAAAAGCATTCAGTCATTATCAGCTGCAGCAGGTAAACTGCTGCTCATTCCTTCCAAGTCAGCCTTTATGGATTGAGAATATAGGTTGTAGGTTTAGAAACGGTCAAACCAATCTTTCACATTTGTAATTTTCCCAAACAGGCTTCAGGGAGGAATGGCACCTGTCATAGGTATAGTCCTAGATCCAATCGGAGGTGGCAGTGCAAACATTTCGGGAATGGAACAAGCTCCATACCATCATCCTTCCCAAATTATGGTTCTCAATTAAAACAAAATTAATTTCCAATAATGTAGTATCAGGGCATAAAATAAACAATAAAATAAAATGGAGTCAGTGCAGTTTAAAGCGTAGGATGCCATGCTTGATTAATTTATTACATTTCTTTGAGCAGATGATAGACCTAGATATTTCTAATCCTCATATGCACTTAGCCCCTCAGATACATAACCCAAAAGTACTTTGTATTTCAAACGCACAACATCCAGTTCTGTCTCACCACCCATCACTGCCTCAGATTTCACAGAGCTCATCCAATTAAAGGAGCAGAACTTCTCCTGAAGAAAGATTGAGAGCAAATGCGATTTTTTTTCCACATGCAACAGCTTTAGATAATTTGAATCCAGGCAAGTTTTACAGTCTGTAAACAAATTTTATACCTCTATTATTATATTTACAGTTAAATGCAACAAATTAAAATGGAAAATAGAAGATGATTTTTTTTAATGGACACATTAGTTAAGTGTGTGGAGCAGATTGTCAATTTGGATAATGGGACAAGAAGCATTAATGGGATTCAAGAAGGAACTAGAGAGATTGTGACCAATAAGTATGATTCAAGGAAATTCAGAATGCATCATTTACACGGAACAGACTAGAGAAAAAGCAATCATCTGCTTCCTGAAAGCATTGCTATGCTATTTTCAATTTCATTTGCACAATGGAAAAATCAGTGTAGACCTACTTGGCTCTCAGAAGATCTTGGTCCTTCAACGCTGACCCCTGGAGGTAAATTACCCTTTGTGCCCACATTGGAATTTGCAACACTCTTCGAACCTGTAAATCCATTTCAGTAGGACAAAGGATCACTACATAGTAATCCTGTTAGAAAAATGAAATGTAAATACAATTAGCAGAACATGAAGCATGTATTGTCTAATACTTAGTGAAACAAAAATAAGTATCTACATTCTTCAAAGTTTTAACTGACATTATCAAATTGAAGCAAAATATATGGAATTCTCAGTTAGTACTGATTCGCTTGTTAATGTGCACCCATATTTATTGGTTAATTATTTTTTCTTAATTCAATTTAGATTAGATTAGATTCCCTACAGAGTGGAAACAGGCCCTTTGGCCCAACAAGTCCACACCAATCCTCCGAACAGCAACCCACCCAGACGCATTGACCTCTGACTAATGCACCTAACATTATGGACAATTTAGCATGGCCAATCCACCTGACCTGCACATCTTTGGATTGTGGGAGGAAACTGGAGCACCCGGAGGAAACACACGCAGACACAGGTTGTCTTGTATAATTTCTTGTCTTGTATAATTTAATGCAAAAATATGATTATTGTTAACAATTTTTAATAATTGTTTACAATGCATACCGGGGCAAGTCAACAATAATAATTGATCATGGATTCCCGAGTATGTTATATTGTGTATACTGCTATTGTTGTTTACAGCTGTACTGATTCTTGATGTCTGCAAACATAGCTGCACTGATCTGCAGTATTTTTGATAATAAAAATTGAATGTTATTGCACAAACTGGTCGCTACTGATGGAAAGATTCAGATCTGGTTATGTTGTGACTTACCTCCCAAATTCATTCATCGCACAATTACTTAGAAGATGCAGCATGGATAAAATTAACTGTATCCACCTACCCATTAATTGATCACTCTAAATGACACAATGATTTAAAAAAAACTGCACAAGTTTACATCAACTAATTAGATGCTGCAGAAGTTACATAAATAGCCAAGGTAGTGCTTTCTTGCACAGAAGTACAGCAATGTAAAAATTATCACATATTCCTTCACATGATCTTTAATCCTATACAAGGTGAAAAATTACTAAAATCCAAAAGCACACATATGTCAATTTATTTACTGGTTAAGCAAAAATATTAGTAAAATGCTCATAATTTTCTCATAGAATTACCTCTTACAGAAATATCAGTGCTTAATTTGATTAAGCAAATTTGGATGCTCAAGATCTACAGTAGTATTCTCTCCTTGGTTGAATGAATCAAATTTAAATGCATTTTTGATTATTTCAAAAAGTGAATTTATTGATTTTGAGAAGTAAAATATAAAATTGTACTGACAAGTTTACTTGTAAGAGTACATCAACATGGCGTACATCAGTTTGGACTGATGTAAGGTTGTCTGTATTTTAAATGCTTCTTTTTGTGGACAACTATATGATTAGAACACATATTCTTTATAACCTGTAGTCTGGGATGAGCGTAGAATTCATTCAAAAAATCCATTAGCAGGTCAATCTTCAAAGAGGTGACACATAGTACAACATGTTTTTCTGTCTGAGCTCTATGACGACTATAGTTTCCTCCTGACTTCTGCCTCTCCATCCACAGATAGGCCAGCTGTTCAAACTGCAGGATAAAAACAAAACTACTTATCAATTTTCACAAGCAAAATGCCAAGATATTGTTCATGACTAACAGACAGAAAATCAATACGGACAGATTTGTTTTATTTTTCATTGCTGCAACAAATCCAGATCGACACAATGTTTACTTGTTGTTATGCGTTTCAAATCCAAAATTTGCAGTATCCATACAGATAATATGAAGGGGAAAAGGAATTCTTGTGAGGTTGTATATTCAGTACATTCAAAGCAGAGGGATAGATTTTCTTATCAGGTGGATCCAGTTACTGGGAGTAAAGTATGTCTAACCAATGGGGGAAAAAAAGTTGGAACATTATTTATGGGAGAAAGTGAGGAGTGCAGATGCTGAAGATCAGAGTCGAGAGTGTGGTGCTGGAAAAACACAGCAGGTCAGGCAGCGTCCGAGGAGCAGGAGAATCAACATTTCAGGCATAAGCCCTTCATCACCCTATTTAAATGTTCCATCCAATTTTCCTGTTAGGTTTTACACTGATGCGAAATGTTTCAGTTAGCCTTCTGTGGATATTATTGAACTAACAATGTAATTTCCAACTCTTATGCCAGTACAAAATTTGATCATCTTGCTTCACATGCAAAAATTGCACCTAGGGCTTTAACAGTGTGCTGAATGCATTTAAAAGGCTCTTGGGGAAGATTTGACATAACATTTTTGATGACCTTTGTTCCTCTTTCTAATTAATTTACCTTTGTTGTTCTGGAGATATGCGCATTGGTGGAAAGGCGAACATCTGTTGTTCAACCTGAATTACCCGTGAACCGAGTCACTTGTACAGCCGTTTCAGATGGCAGTTAAGAATCAGTCGCATTGTTGTAGGTTTGGAGTCATACGTGGGCCAGACCAGGTACCAATGGCAGATTTCTCTCCTAAAAGACCTCAGTGAACAAGGTGGATTTTTGTGACAATTGATAATACTTTCAGGTCACCATTACTGAGAACAGCTTTCAATCCAGATTTATTCCACTCCTTTATCTGCTGTAGCAGGATTTGAACACCTGTTCCCACAGCATCAGCCTGAACCTATAGATTACTAGTTTGGAGATTTTACCACCACGTCACCATCTCCCCAACTTCATTGTTTGGAAAGCTGTGTTCCAAGTTCTCTGACACTACCCTTTTTTTTGATAAACCCATAGTTGTGGCCCAACAAGTTTCCAGGTGTGTTTCCCTTTTTACTTAGTCTCATTTTGAGAAATAATAGCAGCAATGAAAGAATACCAGAGATAGATTGCATCGACCTGCTAGTAACTTGCCATTCACAGTTACAGACGACATCATGGATTCCAAATCAGGTGACATGAAAAGCAGAGCTGCACTATCTAGTGCCAGGTTACCTGCAAGCAGTAAATATCACAGCCATTGCCTTGCTAGGGCAGAAGCAGTGACGGGTGAGGATTGGCATGGCCAGGGAGATAGCAACTGCGCTGCCAGCTAAGGTTGAAAATGTTCATGGAGCAAACAATGATGACAGCCATGGGACTTGATGGCTATAATAATAAAATCACAAGAACAAATTGTTTTTCTCCATCTGCTAATATTGTAAACTATCCTGTGGAGATGTAATGCACTGGAGTGCAATGCAGATCTTCACTCTTGATACACGACTTGCATTTTGACTGAGAACCACCAAAAACGTTGGAGGGCTGACTTACCCCATCCCCTATCACAGACTATTGACTTTATATCTCCATCCTGATTGTATCAGTTACTAACGTTCAACAGATATTTTTGATACTGAGATAAACTTTGAAAAGGCGTAAATTGGATATATTAAAATAAATTGACAACCACTATCCATTTTCCATCAAACATACCAGTCATCCTTGTAAACAGCCAACTTTCAGGCTGCTAAGAATGGAGGAAATTCTGTCAAGGATGTAATTTAAGTTTATTGCATAAAATCAGCTGGGCCCATCAAGCTAGTTGCACTTGCTGCCATCCAACTGCAGGGGGTGCACTCACCACACATGCAGCCACAGTGTCTGCGACGTGTTAGTAATGATGTAGATAGCTCTCTGCATCAAAGAACAGGACCATCCACAATAATGAGCGATGCAACGTAACAAGCAGATGAAAAATGACTTTTTTATCCCCCCAGATATTTCAAATCAACTGAATCCTGGGGATTCTTAACTAGTCACGACTTCACTGCCAGCACTTGGCTGTGCCGCTCACTCCCTCCCTTACCATCCTGCTCCTGATTACTGATGCCTGCGAGTAAGGGAACAGGGCAGAGAGTGAGTTTTTTTTTTACTCATTCACAGGATGTGGGCATCACTGGTTGGACCAAATTTATTGTCCATCCTTAGTTGCCCCGAGGGCAGTTAAGAGTCAACTATTTTGCTGTGGGTCTGAAGTCACATGTAGGTCAGATCAGGTAAAGATGACAGATTTCCTTCTCCAGATGATATTAGTGAACAAGATGGGTTTTTCCTGACAATCAATGGTTTTATGGTCATCATCAGACACTTCATTCCAAAATTTTATTGAATTTAAATTCTGCCATCTGCCCTGGTGGAGTTTGAACATTACCTGAGTCTCTGGATTAATAGTCCAACAATAATAACACTAGGCCATTGCCTCGCTAAGATGAAATCAGTGAAGGGTCAGGATTGGTATGATTAGGGAGGTAGCAAGTGGGCTGCCACATAAGGGTGGAAATTTTCATGGAGCAAACAATGATGATGGCCATGTGAGCAGGGTAAGTGGGTGCTGACCTCCTGTCCCAGTGGCTAGCAATACAGCGGTACCAAAACTCCATTCCCAAATTAATGCCTATTCAGCACTCTGTGTCAAAGGAGACACTTTCCCAGTCCCTGGACAACTTGGGCAATGTTAAGAATTTTAAAAATCTCGATGAGAAGAAAGAAGTGCAAGTTTCCACATAAGGTTTCAAAGGTTAGATGAGATTCTCACTAAAGAACTGTGAGTGGACTATTCTCTAATCTTGCCTCATGTCCATGCAAATTGCAAGTTTTCCCAAGCAGCAGGGAGAAACTAAATGGCACCAACTTCTGACAGGAAAGTCAGGGTGGTGAACCTCAGCAGTATATTTTGTGGGCATCCACCTTGGCCAACGTTCCCCACTATCTCAGTGGGTATGACATTAAGAGCAACTGCCCACATCCTCCACACACAGAGCTTGGAATCAGTAAATCACCAGCCTCACCACATCATCATGGCACAGCTTCAACTCACAGTTCTCCAATTCAATATTGCACTTGGGAGCTCATCAGCAACTTATATTAAGATACTGTTGCCAGGTTGCTTGGAGCACAGTGAATGGCATCAGAACAGGGTCTGTCTTTGGCTTATTATCTTGCTTTCCTAACTCATGCACTTTGCACTTACTTGGACACACTCAGCATCTCTGCCTTGCCTTGCCTTTTAGTGCAGACACAAAGCCAGGCAGCATGTCATTGTTGTCAGCAGTGATCCGTCATAGTGGGTACACAGTTTGCTGTATAGCACTGTGCTATATCAATGTCGGCACTATGCTACTTGCTGGCAGCTCACAAGGCAGATACAGTGAATATGCTTTGACTTCAAAGTGTAAGGGGAGTTTCCTTTGTCTAGAAAAAACAGAACTATTGTCAGTCAGAAAGTGCTGCAACAGTAAAGTCAAGGTTATTGTTCAGTCTCCACAGAGTCTGGGACACCATCAGTAGGTTGCCTATGGCATCAGGAGATCCATATCATTACAGTCCAGGAAGTGGGTCCCAGTCTGTTCTGTACATCAAATACAACCTGTCCGATATTAGAGGTAAATCTATCAGGGAGCTGGTTGGGGTCTGATCATTCATCAGTCAGTGCTGTCCCTCCACACCAGAGTGTTGGGGCATGGGTCAGCCTGAAGGGCCTGTTTGTGGCTGGTCAAGGCTTGTAATCAGGAGCCACTTTGTGGTGGGGAATTTGTGCAAGTGAATTAAGGACAGTGGGAGTTACATGCTAGGATGTAGAGGGAGCCAACTCAACATATAAGGGTGTGAGAGAATGAAGTAAGGGAAGACCTGGCTACCACAGGAAGTGAGGGTAGGGTCATCAATTGTCACTAACATCTTGGCTTCAACAGGGGGGGGCAACACTGTGTTGTGATGTTTGGCCTGACTTAGGTATGCCTGGACTCGGGTGGGGGGGGGGGGGGGGGGGGGGAGGAGTTAATTAAGAGGGTTGGCTGGGAATTGGAGGGGGGGGTTGAAACCTGTCGGGGTCACTGGGGAGAGCAAGGAAGAAAGGAACATAAAGGTTTGAGGGCGGGGAGCTTGTCATGAAGAGGTGAGCCTGCGACTCACACTCTGGAACGTTTTCTGTATTGCCTTCCATCCTCATTCAAATCATGAATGTGCGGTGGAAATGAGAAATCGTTGCCACCATGCCCAGAGTGGGCAGAATACATTTTTTCTTCTCTGAGGAGTTATGCGTGAGATGAGGTTCTTCAAGGGGCAATTAATCAGCCACTTGTACATTACCAGCGTATATTGAAGAGAGCTTTAACCATAGAATTCTGCAATGTGACGGCACTATGTCGATTACAAATGCTGAGCACAAGCAACCTTAACCAAACCATTGATCATTGCAAAATAATCCAAGTAATCACAGAGAACTTTTAAAAAGTAATCATTTCATAAACGGAGTCCAAGGTCTCTCAGGCTGCACCAGGTGCTGAAGCTGCTCTTCTTACACATTTGATGGTAAGTATTATACAACCAATTCTTATATGCAGTGCTGCCTTTCTTTAGTTTAGCGAAGGGTTGGATTGGAGGGGATGGGAGTAGTGAGAAGGGCATATTTATTCCTACCGCACTTTCAATTCCCTACTTTATACACAGCATCTCTTGTGAAGGACACATCTGATTAAGGTCTGCTATGTTCAAGGTCCGTGTTGGGACAACCTGTTACCCTTCATGCCCCAAAGTATGGAGGACTATGGTGAGCTGTCCTTTTTTTCAGCTGTGTTAATCTTAACAAAAGGCTGATTTATTTTTGATAATGTCCACAGAGACTCATTGAAATCACTTGCCAGTAGATCCAGCACAGCTGATCACCTGTATGACTCCAGCACAACTAGCCACAGAGCGTGATGAGGAACACATACTAGCTCAGGCACACCAGTTAATGTAGAAAAGCCTTCAAACCAGAGTTTGCAGCAATAAGGTCCGCTCAAAAAACAAAGAAAGGGCAGAAACCCACAGTCTCTTTCTACCTGGGCCACATGAAACCTCCTCAAGATGAGGTTCCCGTGCTTGGACAGGTTTGGGTGGTTTCTTGCAGTACATTACAGACAGAATGCATTGCATAATCCCCGCACACTGTGCTCTGGACAACAGGAACAGACCAAAAGGGGCCAACTGGAGGACCAGCAGTATTCTTCTGAGGAGGAAGATGAGGGCAGTGATTGAGGAAATATCACTTTCATCATGAAAGAGCACAGAAGGACAGGCAGAACTTATTTAGGACCCCTCTTTCAAGGGAACAGAGTTGGATGAAGTCATTATTCATTGCCTGTCGGCCTGTCAGTGTTGGAAAGCAAGCAGCTCCTGTTTATTCCCAAACGTAAATGTAACTCTTCAGTTTGCTTTTTCTCTAACGTTCTTGCTGTGCAGTAATAGTTAACAAACCACTGGAATGCTTTACAACATCTGTTGCTCCCACAGTCAGATATGACAATGCTTTATAGTTGCAGAGCACTCCTTTAGACAAGGTTCTCATATTGTGTGGCACTAAGGAAGGCTAGCCTCTCGAACTTCATTCTTGTAGCCGCAGCTAAAATAATGGCCAAAATAATGTAATGATGTAAAGTGAAAATATATATCTACAAATGAGAGATTCTATTTACATTAAGGTGTCACCCGTAGAACCTATCTGCCCTAGGAAGGTTTTCTTTCTCCTTTCCTTCTCACTACACCCAGGTGCAGTCCCGACTCTCCATGGAAATTGCCAACCCTGCTCACGGGATCAGGCAGAGCCAATATGGTACTGATACTGTGGTGGTCTTCCCCAATTTCCAATCCAATTTTCTCCGAGTGTCTCTAGCAACCTTGCCTGCTGCTTCAGTGTGTCTGCTTTACCTAAATGGGCTTCCTTTATGGGGTCTCATGACTGAATGGACTGGAACAAAAATGGTTAAGGTTGAGGAGATCAGAGGGGGATTGAAGGCCTGGGTCAGGGCTGGTCTGGGAAGGACCAGAGGCCAGGATGAGGGTGATTAGAGGCCTAAGTAAGGCAGATCAATAGGCCAGGACCCAGGTTTGGGGCATCATCAGTTAGGCATGAGAGTCTAGAAGGAAGGTGTAACACCAGGGTTGAGGAGACTGGAGGAGAGGAAAGTCTGAAATGCAGAAGACAGATTGGGACAATGGAGGAGAAATTTGAGAAGTGAGGGAAATGTTTGAGCATGGTGGCCTATTTGAGACAATCAGCTGGATCTGGCAGATAAGTGGAGATCTCCTCAATCCAGCAGACCTCAATTCCAAAGGCCTAGGAAACATAGCCAGTCAGGATTAAATTCAAGTGATTGGTTGCATTGAGATCAGCAAATCGTTATTCTACATCCAGATGAACAACCGCATACTATCTCATAATGCAATATAAGAATGTGGAATTAGTAGTTATATGATTAGCTAAGAGATTAAAAAGCAGAGTAGTGGTGAACACTTTTTCCTCGACTGCAGGGAGGTCGACAGTGATTTTCCCAAGTGCCAATATTTGGACACCTGGTCTTTCTGGTGAGCATCATTTTGCATTTTCCCCAGCCAATGCCCCATTGCCCAGATAAACCGAGACAACCACCCAGCCTTTTTTGTGCCCAGGTCACTGACTAAGTGAAACACCATGTGACATTGCAACAACACTGCCAGGTGAATCCAGGAATTTGTGACAATGCTTCCAAAAACAAGACAACAGGGGTTCTGGAAATGTTTACGATAGCAGCATTCCTTACTCTCCCTGCCACTTGGCACCTGATAATGTAAGAAAAGCTCTAAGAAATGCCCTTGTATCTTCACCCTTGATGTTTGCAAATGAGAGACAAATTTGTCACCTAGAACTGCATGGTCAGATTTTAATGTATTGTCATTGTATTGGCTGGTTCGGCTGTGTAGTACAATGTAACGTAATAGCATCAATCTGTAGTGTCCAGGTGCAGAATGGGGAGCCATGTGTGGCCTTTTACTGAAAGATCACAAAGGAAACAGCCAGCAGACCTGGGCCTCTGAGCAACCCTCCAACAATGGATCTCCATTACAAACATTCCATTTATAGTTAAATACACAATCGGTCTGTGTGCTGTGTGTCCATCTCTCAGAACAACTCAGAGAGGAATTTCACATATGACTAATGTACTTGCAAGATAAAAGGTTTATTGCTATCTACTTTGCCTATGGCTCATATTGCATTTCGTAGGTAGCAAGGGTTTCCCAATTGTGATCTTTCCTTTGTGCTAGGCTTGAGAAAAGGTAAGTGGCAGCAAAATGAAAATAGACAGCGCTACTGAAGGGATTGGTTCCCAAAAGGCAAGAACACACTGACCTTTAATGGTCAATTTGAATGAACATAGAACATGATAAGAGTGTGACAAACTACAACAATTTGATTGCAGCTTCCTCATCTGCCGATGAGAAGGTACTTTGTCTAGGAAATTAAGCACTCTGGGATGTATTTTTACTGATCTGACTGGCAGTGAGTGAGTCAGCAGAAAGTCAGGAAAAGCCAAAATTCAGGATTCTCCACCGGTTGTGGAGTTTTCGCTCCATCGCACCTCTCTGGCCTGCGCGGATGGGGTAGGGGAGGAGAGCAAATAGGGATTTGATTGGGAGGGGAGAAAGGAGAGTGCAATTGGAGTTGAGCAAGTTGATCAAATGGAGTTGGAGGAAGACATCGCCATAATTGGATGGGCTGCTTATCTGGAGAAGTGGGGTCAGAAAGTAGGAGATGGAGTGGTGGTGTCAACGCTATCAGGGCTTGAGATGGGTATCAGAAGTTTGGCAGGGAATGAGGAATCAGTGTTCCCTGGAGTTGGGAGGGCTCGGTTGATTCACTAGATGCCTGAACAGGGAGAGATCATCAATATGAGGAATGGGGGTTGCAGAGAAGAGAGTGTAAGATTCCTCAGGTGGTAAGTGTGAAAACACTGCCAAGGTCCAACAAATCTTCATCTCAATGGAGTTCTGGAATGTTCTGACATTTCTGAATCCACAGTTAATCTTAAAAAATAACCAAATGACAATGAGGTATGCTGCCTCATTATCACGTTCACATTTTCTTGGGTAAAAGCTCCCCTACCCTCCCAACCTCAACAAGGAAGAGTGCACTACAAACACAAAACTATTTGGCAGGTGCAAGAAGTGGGCTAGAAGCTGGAAAAACTGAACTTGTAAGTTTTCGGCCTTCCCCCTTGCTAAGACAAATCCCATCAGTGGAAACATGTTTTGACAGTAAGGATGAGAATCAGCTAGCAGGCAAGACAAAGCACACGATTTTCACTCTTAGCAGGTCAGGAATAACGGGAGCACAACATGACGGAACACATCAGAAGACAAGCTATGCTGGTTCAACGAGACAAGTTCACTTTTTTCCCCTAAATTATACACAGTGGGATCACTATTGCCGATTATTTCAGCATTCTTCTCATTTGGGAAAATGAGGCATGTCTAGGTAGAAAATTGTGTAATTAATAAACGAAAACAGTATGGGGTCTCTCTTAACCTTGTTGAATTCATGACTCAATGCAGGCAACAGTTGAGGCGAGACAGCCTGAACATAAAAACAGTAATCAAACCAATTGATTTGAAAAATGTCTGCAGCGATACTAGGAACCTGAAAGACAACATGATGCTTTTGAGGTTCATTTTAAATGCCAAATTTCAAACCAGTTAAACAAATCTGACATGGATAAAAGTGCTACGTTTGAAGAAAATATAGTTCTCTGGATGTGGGCATCTCGGACAGTGTAAACATTTATTGCTCATCCCTAATTACCTAGAGACAGTAGTGATGGAACATCTTCTTCCACTAGCTGTTGTAAGGCAGCCCAGTGACTTGGCCACTTCCACTGGCAGTTCACATGAAAATGGAACTGATGTTGCATACAGGCCCAACTGAGTAAGGACTGCGAGACCATTGGATCAGTTGGGTTTTGATGACAATCTGACAGCTTCACCATCACTTTAAAGACATTGCCTTTTCTTACTTTAATTTCTGAAGAGGGATTGAATTATTCCTGCTGGCCTCTGATTTACAATGTTCAGGAGCCTAACCATTGCACTATCACAACTCAGAACACACAGTTACTGAGCCAGTTAGGTAGAATAAAACAGTTTCAAATGTCTTTCACAAAGGAAAGGCTGTAATTTTAAGAACTGCACGAAATTATTGCCCTTCCCTCAGAAGTTTTAAACGTCATGTTTGTTTTGATGGGCCAGCACTTCACAGATACCTACCAGTGGGTTTTCAAACAGGAAATAATCTTCACTGGGGCTCCAACCTAGCCACATTTTTTATGAGGGGAAGCCACTGAAAGACTGCTTCACACCCGGACTCAAAGCGTGAATCTGGCAGGAGCAGTTCAGAGGCCATGGGATGCCCACTCTAGGTTGCTCTGCTCACTTCTTGGAAGTTGGGAAGGCCTCCACCTCATTTAAAGGGCCCCTTTCCACATTGGATGCTCTGCCCTGCAAGGTCCATATCATCCCCCAACCTCCCAACTTACTGACCTCTCCATCAAGACTCAATCAGGTTGATTGGCAGCTCTCCAAATCAGTACTTTGTTCAAGTTGGAGATGGATGGCCCACCTCGAGGCAAGTCGAGTGTTAAATGATAGTGGGCCTGAACTGACAGTAGGGGACCTGCTCCCAGTCAAATCTTTGACTAGCGGGGCAGGAAATCTATCCATGGGCCTTCCTGCCTCAGACTTAATCAGGTGGAGGAAAGGTGGCAGTGAGCTCACAACCTCCGCTGCCTTCATACTTGCCATTTAATTCTGCACAATGTGTGACTTGGAGGGGAATTGGCGGTGGTGGTGTTCCAGTGCATCTGCTGCCCAGGTCTGTCTCGGTGGTGAAGGCCATGCAGTTCCTCGAGATTTACACATCTTCTTTGTTTTTCTGTCCAATTTACCTCACAAAATGAAAACTGAAGTAGATGGGAGGCAATCGAAATGTTAAGTAACTTGCCAAAAAATAAACCGTCCTCCTCGGGTGGAGGCTGGTTACAAATGGCATCTTCTCCTGCACTGTGTTATAGATGAACAGCCTCCATTAATTGTTTTGCTACACACCAATGTTTAGAGTTGTTTCCTATGAAATCTAGGCCGAGAGATGGGAACAATGATCAAAGCCGGAAACCATGAGTCAGTCTATCAAAAAGAGAAATTACATCATGGAAATGTAAGTAAGCACAGCAGTTGACATAAAAAGAATGTAAATTTGACAAATTGTGCAATTTAGTCTCACCATGTTGAACTCCTGAACACAGAGCTTTGAAAAAGATTGACTTGACAATAGCACTTCACATCTGCAGCTGAAATCCAGTTTTGTGAATCAACTGAAAAGATTTTGTGTGGTTACTATGTTCAAGACATAAATGGTTTTCTTGCTACATTTCTTAAGGAGTTTTTCAAATGTAGCAACACAAATGTACCATGATATGGTTAAAATAATTAGCAATTTATAAGCAAAATACATAAATTTCTGAGGTTCTGAAGAACAGGCATAATAGACTTGAAATGCTAACTCAGTAGCGTCTGTGAAGAGAGAAACAGAGCTTCTCCAGCATTCCCTGCATGCTTCAGGTTTCCAGCATCAGCAGTATTTTGCTTTTATGTAAATTTCTCAGTAAGCAGATTTTGAGGAAAATGCAAGTTATATGAGATTGAATTTACTTTCAATTACTTGAGTCATCCTTTTGGAAATGTTGTGAAAAAGCTGTGGAATAATCTTGAATCCCCCCCAACAAATTCTTTAATCTTCAGCCAGAAGCGCGGACAGGATGATCCATCTCGGCCTGGTCCTGTGGTCCCTAGTATTATAGATACCAGTCTTCAGCCAATTCGACTCACTCCAAGCGATATCAAGAAACGATTGGAGAAATCGATACTGCAAAGGCTATTGGTCCTGACAACATTCCGGCAATAATATTGAAGGCTTATGCTCCAGAATTTGTTGTTGCCCTAACCAAGCTGTTGCAGTCCAGTTACAATACTGGTATCTACCCGACAATGTGTTTTCCGGGTCCTTAAGGGGGAGGGGGAGCAGCCCCAGATCGTGGTCCATGTTGGCACCAACGATATAGGTAGGAAGAAGGGTGAGGATGTCAGACAGGCTTTCAGGGAGCTAGGTTGGAAGCTCAGAGTTAGAACAAACAGAGTTGTAGTCTCTGGTTTGTTACCCGTGCCACGTGATAGAGAGTCGAGGAATAGGGAGAGAGAGCAGTTAAATGCGTGGCTACAGGGATGGTGCAGGAGGGAGGGATTCCGGTTTCTGGACAACTGGGGTCCTTTCTGGGGAAGGTGGGACCTCTATAAAAAGGATGGGCTACACCTGAACCTGAGGGGCACCAGTGTCCTTGGGGGGAGGTTTGCTAGTGCTCTTTGGGAGGGTTTAAACTAACTCCGCGGGGGCATGGGAACCAGGACTGTAGCTTTAGGGTACAGGACCTTGAGTGTAGGGAGGTTAGGAATAATGCAACGATCTCTAAGGAGGGTGCCTGTAACCAGAAAGGTGGATTGAAGTGTGTATACTTCAATGCCAGAAGTATAAGGAATAAGGTAGGTGAACTTGCAGCGTGGGTTGGTACCTGGGACTTCGATGTTGTGGCCATTACAGAGACGTGGGTAGAACAGGGACAAGAATGGCTGTTGCACGTTCCAGGGTTCAAATGTTTTAGTAGGATCAGACATGGGGGTAAAAAAGGGGGAGGCGTGGCATTACTTGTCAAAGACAGTATCACAGCAGTGGAATGGACAATGGAAGAGGACTTGCCATCTGAGGTAGTTTGGGCTGAGGTTAGAAATAGGAAAGGTGAGGTCACCCTGTTAGGTGTTTTCTACAGGCCTCCTAATAGTCCTAGAGAAGTAGAGGATAATATTGCGAGGATGATTCAGGAAAAGAGTGAAGGTAGCAGGGTGGTTGTTATGGGGGACTTTAACTTCCCAGATATTGACTGGGAGAGCTATAGCTCGAGTTCATTAGATGGGTCGGTGTTTGTACAATGTGTGCAGGAGGGTTTCCTGACACAATATGTCGACAGGCCAACAAGAGGGGAGGCTATATTGGATTTGGTTCTAGGTAATGAACCAGGCCAGGTGTTAGACTTGGAGGTAGGTGAGCACTTCGGGGACAGTGACCACAACTCGGTGACTTTTACTTTAGTGATGGAGAGGGATAATCGTGCGCCGCAGGGCAAGAGCTATAGCTGGGGGCAGGGAAATTATGATGCAGTGAGGCATGACTTAGGTTGTGTGGATTGGAAAAACAGGCTTCAAGAGAAGAACACTAATGAGATGTGGGGATTGTTCAAGGAGCAGCTACTGCATGTCCTCGATAGGTATGTACCAGTCAGGCATGGTGTAAAGGGCCTTGTGAGGCAGCCGTGGTTTAGTAAGGAATTGGAGTCCCTTGTGAAAGGGAAGAAGGCGGCATATGTAAAGGTGAGGCGTGAAGGTTCAGTAGGGGCGATTGAGAGTTATAAGGTAGCCAGGAAGGAGCTAAAGAGGGAGCTAAGAAAAGCGAGAAGGGGACATGAAAAGTCTTTAGCTGGTAGGATTAGGGAAAACCCAAAGGCTTTCTATAGGTATGTCAAGAATAAAAGGATGACTAGGGTAGGTATCGGTCCAGTCAAGGATAGTAGTGGGAAGTTGTGTGTGGAGGCGGAGGAGATTGGAGAGACATTAAATCAGTACTTTTCATCAGTATTCACTCAGGAACAGGACACTGTTGCTGATGTGAATATGGAATCACAAATAATTAGAATGGATGCCCTGGAAATATGCAGGGAAGAGGTTTTGGGAATATTGGAAAGGATGAATATAGATAAGTCTCCTGGGCCTGATGGCATTTACCCCAGGATCCTATGGGAAGCTAGGGAGGAGATAGCAGAGCCATTGGCCTGGATTTTTATGTCGTCATTGTCAACGGGAATAGTACCAGAGGACTGGAGGATAGCGAATGTGGTCCCATTGTTCAAGAAAGGGAGTAGGGATAGCCCTAGTAACTATAGGCCAGTGAGTCTGACTTCAGTGGTGGGCAAAGTCTTAGAGAGAATGGTAAGGGATAAGATTTATGAACATCTGGGTAGGAATAACGTGATCAGGGATAGCCAGCATGGTTTTGTGAAGGGCAGGTCGTGCCTCACAAACCTTATTGAGTTCTTTGAGAAGGTGACTATGGAAGTGGATGAGGGTAAAGCAGTAGATGTTGTGTATATGGATTTTAGTAAGGCGTTCGATAAGGTTCCCCATGGTAGGCTAATGCTAAAACTTCGGAGGTATGGCATTGAGGATACATTAGAGTTTGGATTAGGAATTGGCTGGCTGGAAGGAGACAGAGGGTAGTAGTTGATGGATTATGTTCATCTTGGAGCGCAGTTACTAGCGGTGTACCACAAGGATCTGTTTTGGGACCATTGCTTTTTGTTATCTTTATAAATGATCTAGAGGAAGGACTTGAAAGCTGGGTAAGCAAGTTTGCGGATGACACGAAAGTCGGTGGAGTTGTGGATAGTGAGGAAGGAAGTGGTAGGTTACAGCGGGATATAGATAAGTTGCAGAGCTGGGCGGAAATGTGGCAAATGGAATTCAATGTAGCTAAGAGCGAAGTCGTTCACTTTGGTAGGAATAACAAGATGATGGATTACTGGGCTAATGGTAGGCTACTTGGTAGTGTGGATGAGCAGAGGGATCTTGGTGTCTATGTACACAGATCTCTGAAAGTTGCCACCCAGGTAAATAGTGCTGTGAGGAAGGCATATGGTGTACTGGGCTTTATTGGCAGAGGAATTGAGTTCCGGAGTCCTGAGGTCATGTTGCAGTTGTATAAGACTCTGGTGAGGCCTCATCTGGAGTATTGTGTGCAGTTTTGGTCGCCATACTATAGGAAGGATGTGGAAGCTTTAGAACGAGTGCAGAGGAGGTTTACCAGGATGTTGCCTGGAATGGTAGGAAAATCTTATGAGGAAAGGCTGAGGCACTTTGGGCTGTTCTCATTGGAGAAGAGAAGGTTTAGGGGAGATCTGATAGAAGTGTATAAGATGATTAGGGGTTTAGATAGGGTAGATACTAAGAACCTTTTACCGCTAATGGAGTCAGGTGTTACTAGGGGACATAGCTTTAAATTAAGGGGTGGTAGGTATAGGACAGATGTTAGGGGTAGATTCTTCACACAGCGGGTTGTGAGTTCATGGAATGCCCTGCCTGTATCAGTGGTGAACTCTCCTTCTTTATGTTCATTTAAGCGGGCATTGGATAGGCATTTGGAAGTTATTGGGCTAGTATAGGTTAGGTAGGACTCGTCGGCGCAACATCGAGGGCCGAAGGGCCTGTACTGCGCTGTATCCTTCTATGTTCTATGTTCTATGTTCTAATGTGGAAAATTGCCCAGGTATGTCCTGTAGTCAAATATCAGGACCAATCCAACCCAGCCAATTAGTGTCCCATCAGTCTACTGTCGATCATCAGTAAAGTGATGGAAGGTGTCATCAACAGTGCTATCAAGCAAGATCTTTTCAGTAATAACCTGCTCAGTGACACCCAGTTTGGGTTTCACCAGAGCCACTCAGCTCCTGATCTCATTACAGCCTTGTCTCAAACAAGGAAAAAGAATTGAAATACAGAGGTGAGGTGAGTGACCATCTTTGACATCAAGGCTGCAGTCTACCAAGTGTGGCATCACTCCTCACTATTTTAAGGTCAGAAATGGGATGTTCGCTGATGATTGCACAATGTTCAGCACCATTTGTGACTCCTCAGATGCAGAAATACCTCCATGCCCAAATGCAACAAGATCGGGACAATATCCAGACTTGGGCTGACAAGTAGCAAATAACATTCACACCACATAAATGCCAGGCTATGATCAATATCATTAAGAGATAACCTTACCACCGCCCCTCGATATTCAATGATGTTACCATCACTGAATCACCCACAATCAACATTCTGGGGTTACCATTGACCAGAAACTCAACTGGACTTGCCACATAACACAGTGGCAGGTCAGAGGCTAGGAATAGCGCAGCGAGTAACTCACCTCCTGACTGTCTAAAGTCTGTCCATCACCTACAAGATACAATTTGTAAATGTGATGGAATACTCCCCACTTGCCTGGATGGGTGAAGCTCCAACAAAATTGAAGATGCATGACACCATCCAGGACAAAGTAACCAACTTGATTGGTACCACATTCACTCCCTCCATCATTGCTCAGTAGCAGCAGAGTGTACCATCTACAAGAAATCCTACACTGCAGAAATTCATGAAATATCGTCATTATCGCACATTCTAAACCCAAGACCACTTCCATCTAGAAGGACAAGGGCAGCAGATACATGGGAACACCACCACCAGTAAGTTCCCCTCCAGGCAACTCACAATCCTGACTTAGAAATATATCCCTGTTCCTTCACTGTCGCTGGGTCAAAATCCTGGAATTTCCTCCCTAAGGGCATTGTGGGGCAACCTACAGCACATGGACGGCAGCGGTTCAAGAAGGCAGCTCACCACCATCTTCTCAAGGGCAACTAGGGATGGGCAATAAATGCTGGCCAGCTAGTGATGCCAATATCCCACGAACGAATCTTAAAAAAAATTACAATGTGGAGAATGATTTTACTTCCTGGGTACATGACTGCCTATATTAGATGTTAATCACCTCTTCTGGCCTCATTTTTGTTGCTTCTCATATGACACGATTAAAGTTTGCTTTGAAAATGGGAACATACTTTCCAGCTAATGGTACAGTGAAAGATCAATTAATCATTGGAATTTTGCAATTACTTGTAATAAATCAAACACCTGAAAAGTTCAGCACATCAGAAATAAACGTGTTGGAATAACAATGATTAAAAGTACTTACTTTTATCATTTTAATATTGAAGGTTATTGATAATATTTTAAACCATATTTTATACTGTTCATTGCTTACCTGAATAGGCAACACTACAAGGGCGACGCAGATCATGATGACTACCAACAACTTGGAGGGCCAGATCTGGGGTGTAACATCCCCAAACCCCACCGTAGAGAAGGTGACAATGCAGAAATAAAGTGAATCAAACAGGGTCAAGTTATTCCCTGCTCTTTCCAAATGTTGTATTCCACAGATGCTGAAAATTGAGGGAAAATTATAAGGGTTAAAAATACTGCCAACCAATCTCCAGCCGTACAATCTAACACACACTTTCAAACGAGGATATTTTCATTCTGTATCCCTTGGTTGTTCAATAATGTCTACACTGTTTAAAACGGCATCATGATTCGAGCTTATTTTTTGCTACTTCTTTTGGGGAGTACATGGCTTTGTTTCTTAAAAGTTATTGGATTGATGTGTCATTCTTTTTGTAGTTATTTAGATTCTCAACAGATTCAACCAAAACAACTGTGTGACTTTTTTATGTAGCAATAAGGTGACATGTAAAAGCATATTCTGGCCAAAACCATCATCAGTCAGAATTTCATAACGCTAACAGGGAAATGGTTAACTGAAGAGAAATAAAGGCAACTCTTTTTCACTGTTGAGTGTAATCTTTTGAACATGTCTTTGACAATATCGAAATCAGGATTCCATTGCTCTTGTTTCCACCAGACAAAACATCCAAACATTCAGACACAATCCGACATCTAGTCAGTGTGATTCAATGACAGATCTTTGCGAATTTGTTCCTGACTAAACATCACCTCGACTGTTTATGATGGTGAGAAATGGAAGCCTAAGAAAGATTACAAACCAGTTGAGGTTTACTTCTCAAACAAATGTTAGTTTTGGCTTATTGTGGCAATTTGGTGTTAATTTATACTTCTCTTATTTATTGTTCTGAAGCATAATAAAAAGTGGCAACAATAAATTTCTAACAGTAACTTTTTAATTCATGCAATATACCAATTGAATCAATTGGGAGACAGAGCTAACATAATACTAGTCACCCATGGCACGCTTGCTATTTGAAGAACATTACGCAATCTTATGTCCTGACACATCCATCAAACCTTTATCACCATTTAGACAGGAAACTACCCTCATTCAATACAGAGTATTCTGCTACAGCCATACCTTAAAATGAGGCACAAATAGTGAAGTGATTACCAATGGACACACACATTCTCAGTACCAAAAAAAGCAGACTATAAATAGGCCATTCCATTTCTTTTGCCTAGCTGTGTTTTGTTTCTTTTGTCTTGTCCCCTCTCCCTGTTAATCTCAAGTATCTTCCAGTTTTCAGGAAGGAACCATATTCAAAGCTTCTCATCTACTCTCTGAACAAATTTCTATACAGACATACTTGAGTGTTTCAACATTTCCTATATTCATTTCAGATGAAAGGTTAGGCTAAGATGTTCCACAATGCAAGAAAGGATGAGAGCAAAGTCTATCTCTAAATTCAATTGCAAGTAGGAAGCTAGAATCAGATAATTAACATGAGAAGGAGAGTCTATTAATGTTCCCATAGTCAACTACAATAGAATCAAGCATGATTACAATGATTAGACTACATTGAAGAGCTTACAAGTCCACTCAGCTAAGAGTGCAACCAAACACTTATTCTCCTCCTGCTACCCCATTATCATAGATGCCAGTTCAGTTCACTATTATGACCAGGTGAGTGCATTGCATACAGTACAGCCCTGACATCAATGAAGTATCTAACAGTATCGTCATTGCTGGAAGGATTCAGAAACCTCAGACTGTATCAGAAAGCCCAGCTTGAATTTCCCCTAAATAGCTATCCATAGCTGAAGGTCAATGCAGATTTAGATTTACCAACTGTCAGTGTTTTAATGTGAATTTATTTTGAAACAATTTATGGCTGGTTATAAAATAATTACAGGTATAAAGTTTAATTCCCATGGGGGTGTCCTTAGCACATATTTGTGGTACTCCTGCAAAAACCTTTTGAGAATTAACAGCCTATCCCCTTTGCTATTTGAATGCCTCATCCATCCAGCTGTTGAAACTTTCATTGTAGTTATTTTACTCGTATGGAACTTTTGTGGTTCTACATTCAAAGAAAGAGAGAACCTAACATTAAGATCATCATGAAAATATTCAGCTTTCATCACTTGACTTTATTACCCAAGATTATTACAGACTTTCACAACGGCCACTACAGCTCTAAAATGGCCAGCATGATCACTTTGTAAACATAGTGTGGAAGTGTCGGTGTTGGATTGGGGTGGACAAAGTTAAAAATCACACAAAGGCATGTTATAGTCCAACAGGTTTATTTGGAATTACAAGCTTTCGGAGCACTACTCCTTCATCAGGTAGTTCAGAGTCCTTCAAAAGCTTGTACATCCAATAAACCTGTTGGACTATAACCTGCCTTTGTGTGATTTTTAACTTATAAATATAGATAACCTACATGCAATTTATGAAACTAACTGCATTGAAACGGCCATTTTATTCAAGAGGCACTGAAAATCAGTATAGGATATCTTGTTTTACTCACAGTTGTATGATAACCTCTCATACTGAAAGGTGAAAGTCTGGCTACCACTATTCAGCTTGGAATAAAGCGATGACAGGTAGCAGATTCCACAAAAGAAGTGCATATCAAGAGCAGAAGCAACAAAGGAGAGAGAACGCAAGATCGACTAAAAACCCCAAAGATATCGGAATCTCTTCTCTCCCTCCTTCCATTAATCTCAGAGGTGAGTGCCAGTCGAAAAACAATTTGGAAAAACCACCATTCACTGAGAAATCAAGGTCCTATGCATGCTTCAGCACTTCGAAGGAAACAAGACAACAACTCAACAGTTTGGACTTAGCTTTCACTCTTGGCACTGTGGTGAATTACCCCTCCTACCTGGTTATCTCATTGAATTTTAAGTTTGTCTACGGTAACTTGGAAAGCAAAAGCATTAAATACTTGATCTCCCAAGCTACAAACTTAAGCATAACTGAAGGAATTACAGACAAACCCGGGAGAACAGGGACAATATTTTGTAGTTTATATAGTTTATATTAAAGACAGCCTTTTAATCACTACCCTTCCAGTCAGGTGTCCTCCCTAAGGTTGAGCCCCTTGCCCCCAGGTACTCCCTCCTCGCGTAACTTTGACATCATGACCTTCAGCCCTCACCTCCTGAGATCATTGCAGCCACCTGACACTGCAGGTTCCAGCATTTAAACTGGTCAGAATCCAAGAAAAAAAAATTGCTAAACCTTCTTCTTTTTGGTTGAACAGTTAAAAGACATTACGCTCTTTTTAAATACCTATGAGACTAAGTGTAGAATTTTGAGCACAAGAGAATAAGAGAGAGATGAGGGGGAAGGTGAGTCAGAGAAAATATCCCAAATAGACAGGAAAGGCAGAGAAGATTTTCAATTTTCTAAATTGTTGATAAAAGTACGCCCGTTGAATTGTAAAAACAAACAAAGCCGTGTTTGAGAGGAGGAAATAGGAGGTTGTATGATATGATGGACTGTGCTTACTGAAGAGCTTAAATGATAATTCTTTTGGTTAATATTAACTTATCTATTTTACCCCAACCAACTGATTGCTCTGTCACCAACTGTACTAGAGATTGAAGTCATGAATATGTCAATCGTAAACTATCTTCTGAATAACAAACCTGGATAGTGCAAATTCTTGATATCCTCACAACTAGCAATACTAAAACACAAGTGATCAATATCAGTCATGCAATATGACCTGAATCTAAGTACAACGCTGTGTGCACTTAGATGCTTGTACTGCATGTCAAACATAAGATGGTCAACAACTTGACCATGTATAATACCTGTTCATACACACAGCAAGCAGATTCAGTCAAAAATACTGCAGAGTTTTATTATGCCAAGCACAGGGAAGCAACATTTGCAATGCAACAGGAGCTTGGTCTTGGTGTTGCGGCTCAGAAAAGGGTAATCGTTTTGTGCCATTCACTTTCTGGGAGCTCCTGATGGTATTTTGAATGGAGCAACATTGAACTGTAGCACCAGATCTATAATGGTTGTCTGTAATTCATAGGCATAGTCAGTGAAGAAGAATCTGACTACTTTAAAATTATATTTTTAGCTTGCTTTTTTTTTCAAAAGTCAATGAGACAATGGTTCTTTTGTACCAGCAAATAAAGAACTATTTACTAACCTAGTTGCATAATATTAACATTGACTTAATATAACAGTTTTATCTGGATCATTCAGGCAAGATAATATTGGCTTAACCTTCAAGAGATGTAAAGGCTTGCTTTACGAGAAACACATGGATTAGTTTCCGTAAATCATGAAAAAAACACGGTACGTATTGCCAACATTTCAATCTATATTTTTAAAGAACATTGGGGGCAGCATGGTTAGTAGTTAGCACTGCGACCTCACAGCACCACTACCTCATAGCACTAGGAACTCGGCTTCGATTCCAGCCTCAGGCAACTGTCTATATGGAGTTTGCACATTCTCCCTGAGTCTGTGTGGGTTTCCTCCGGGTGCTCCAGTTCCCTCCCACAGTCCAAAGGTGTGCAGGTCAGGTGAATTGGCCATGCTAAATTGCCCCATAGTGTTAGGTGCATCAGTCAGGGGTAAATGTAGGAGAATGGGTCTGGGTGGGTTCTCTTCAGAGGGTCAGTGTGGACTTATTGGGTCAAATGGCCTGTTTCCACGCTGTAGGGAATCTAATCTAAGTGGACAAAGATGCACTGTGATTAACTGAAGTCAAAACTTAGAATAAAACCCATTCCCCGAAGTATTATCTCCATTCAGATTATATTAAAATCATCTGTAATAGAATACAAAAAGCATACTTTTTTTTGTTTCACAAGATTTCTTAAAGTCCCCGCAAAAAAAAGACATATCGCCAGCTCACTAATTTCAAATGTATTTCCCTTCTTTAGTATCAGTACATTATATGACTGACTAGAATCTCACAGTTGTACTTGATAATACAAAGCTCTACAACTTAATCGAGTCAGATCCTTTTTAAGGTCCAAATTTAAGACAGCAACTGAAGAACTATGGTGGTTAAGCGCAATAGTCATAAGTCACTTGACACCAGGTAAAAGTCCAGCAGGTTTATTCGAAATCACAAGCTTTCGGAGCACTGCTCCTTTCATCAGGTGAAGTGAAAAAAAGCACACAGGTACACAATTTATAGGCAGTGAAAGCCCAAGATTATACAAATATTGTGAGTGAACAGGCCAAATAACAAGTCTCTGCAGTTGACCAGAAGTGTCAGATCATGTGAGTAAAGTGAAGGGGTGACCTAGGATCTGATTAGTTGAAGTAGAGAGCTCAATGGTGGTCACGTTACACCAACCAGAAGTAATACTCCATTGCGATCACTAAGAGAATACAGTCTAGATTCGCTCATTAAAATATCTGGAAGCCTTCCCAAGGTCACAAACATTTTACAGCGCGATTATGGCATGGTCAAAAATTAACAGAAGTAATCTGTGCTTTCAGCCCACCCTTCATTGGTCTACTAGATGAACAGCTGGAAGTTGTGCAGGGCATTATAGGGGGAAGATGTGGAAATTTAATAAGGGTCTCAAAGCTTAATAATTTGATATACTTTATTTCCACTCATTACCTTCACTATATCCAGAATGGTAAAAGTGAATGCAGTATTTGTTTTCTCCCTTAAGATAATCATAATCCTTAAACTGTGTAGGACCTGTCTGTGCAGTGTTGAAAATCCTGTTCTTTTGGCTCCATACAAAAACTGCATTCAACTGAATGTCGTTATAACAAGATACATTGCATTGTCATTCATAATGATTTTATAGTTACACTGGAGGATCCTATGCTCCATCTGTGACCTTTCCCTCCCACAAACTTGGATTTTCCAAACTGTTCTTCTTGGCAGCTCATGACAGGAGACCAAATGAGACTGGGATCTCGTGACAATCAGGCTCACATGTTGTAAACTCAAGCCAAATCACTCATTGACAGAACATTGGCATTGCAAAGTATTGCTCCTGCACAAAATTCTCAATTGAATATTTCGTGAATATAAGGTGCATAGTGTTGATGCCATCTTTAGGCGGCACGGTGGCACAGTGGTTAGCACTGCTGCCTCACAGCACCAGGGACCTGGGTTCAATTCCCACCTCAGGCGACTGACTGTGTGGAGTTTGCACGTTCTCCCTGTGTCTGTGTGGGTTTCCTCCGGGTGCTCCGGTTTCCTCCCACAGTCCAAAGATGTGCGGGTCAGGTGAATTGGCCCTGCTAAATTGCCCGTAGTGTTAGGTAAGGGGTATATGTAGGGGTATGGGTGGGGTTGCGCTTCGGCGGGTCAGTGTGGACTTGTTGGGCCGAAGGGCCTGTTTCCACACTGTGAGTAATCTAATCTAAAAAAAATAACATCATTGCTCTAAGATATTCTACATCTTCGCTCCAATATCTCTTTTGGCATTTGTCACCTGATCTCAACAAAGCTGATTTGGCTCCTTGTTATTTCTAATGAGCCTTTATCATCCTAATAGATTAACTGGGTTTAAAGCGGTGAATCATTTTGTTTTAAAGGCAGACATAATAAACAAAACAGGCAACATTAAAGTAACAAAAGAAATAGCAACATACATTGGAGTTGTTAGAAGGCTCAAGTCTTTTGCAGAAAATGGATGCACCTCACGCAAGAGCCCTCTTCCTACATCAGGATCCCCCCACCCCCTTTGCCAAAGGTCATTATGGTCCCACAGGTGCCCTCTCTCTATCAGGCCCTTCCCCTCCCTCTTCCAACATTCTCAGGCTCTCCTGGGAATCACAAGGTCCCGGGTTTGGGTACTTGGTTTCTGTAGCTACCTGCCCTGCCAGTGGTGCTGCTGGAACTACAGAGCTGCCAACCAATCAGACCAGTCAGCATTGCTCTGAAAGGGAATACCCAGCTCAGGTCCCATCTCCAACCAATTAATACTCCTTGCCCTGACCATGACATTCACTCCTCTACTTCTAGAGGGATAAAACTGAAAAGTAAAGATGCTAGATTAAAACTGTATTAAATCTCGAACACAATGACAGTAACACATGCAATGTTTGCTGCCACACTGGAAAAAAAAGACATGAAGAAACGTTGGCAAAAAAACTGCGATAACCTACAGGGACAATGCCAGAAGTACATCATAATACATTGCAGGAAATGTTCGACTGGCCTTTGTCTTGACCAACGGAGGCGGAGGCTTAATCTGTGGTCTTAATAATTATGAAAGAGTTTGAGGGAGTGAATAGAGAGAGAACGGAATGGATTCAGGAAAGGTTCAAAGAATGGGCTGGAATCTAGGAGGTCTGGAAAATTGGATGGGGGGGGGTACGAGACGTGTCAGGGCTGTCATGCTCCTTTTCTCCTGGCTGGCATTGGGGAAAGTCAGAGGACAGCCCTCCACTCTGAAGCATGCTATGTGATCAATTCCAAGGCCAGACAAGGGCTCCTTACTGCTGTCGCTGGCATTTTACCCATGGCAGGTGGCCCTCTACCACATGTGGAGATCAACAGGCTAATCCGTGGCAGCCTGTCCAGGTCCAGGTCCAGTGTTCCATGGAGGCTGCCTCCTACAGCAATATTGTCTCCAATCCTCAGTGACCCAGAACTTTTGCCCCTCGCAAAGACTGGCATTTTTGGGGGCAGAACATCAAACATTAAAGTGAATGGAACTCCAATGCCAGGCACTATATGAAGTATGGTTAGAGCTCCGAGAAATGGCTGAGGTGGGGTCACCTCAGATTCACAGACTAATGAAATTATTGATCACCCCATAAATAGATGGCTAATGTAATGACTCATGGGAAAGAGCACGATAGGGCCATGATGATAAGATAGTCATTGGGAAATCCAGAAGAAACCCCTTTAACCAAAAAGTGGCAAAAACGTGGAATTCAGAACCACATTAAGTGGTTGAAGTGAATAGCACAGATGTATTTAATGAGAAACTGACAAAAATTGAAGGAGAAGGGAATAGACATTCATGATAGCTAACAAAAAAAAAACAAGGTTAACATTATTCACAAGGAAGGTTCATATAAAGTTACAAGAAAAAAATAGCAAGCCTAAGGACTGGGAACCATTTAGAATTCAGCAAAGGAGTATCAAGAGGGGATACTCCTCTGGGGGGGGGGGCGAGGCAAAAATTGACAATGAGTTAAATTGCAAAGTCAGACTGCAGCATCTTCCATAAATATGTAAAAATTGAAAAAAATTAGGGCAGCCAAGTGTAAGCTCCTTACAGTATACAATGGGCAAACTGATCATTGAAAACAAGGAAATGGCAGATGAATTAAACTACTATTTTAAATCTGTCATCAAAGACAACACAAATAGCACTACTAGTATGAGCAAAAAAAAGTGCTGGAGAAACGAATGAGACTGAAAACTGATAAATCCCTAGGGCCTGATAATCTACACCCCAGGTAATATAGGAGGTGACATGGAAATAGTAGATGTGTTGGCTGTCACGTTCTATAAATTCTAGAACAGTCCTGGTAGATTGGAGGGTGGCACATATTATGTCACTATTTTAAAAGGAGGAGAAACAGTGACATTTTGAAACAATTAATCTAATATCAGTTGTAGGGAAAATGCTGGCATCCATTATAAAGGATGTGATCACAGAACACTCAGAAAATACCCACTGGATTAGACAAAGTCAACTTGTATCGATTAAAAGGAAATACTGTTTGACAAACCTGCTGGAGTTTTTTTGAGAGTGTGACTAGAATAGTAGATGAAGGTGAGTCAGCCAATGCGATTTATTGGATGTTCAGGAAGTACTGATAAACTCCCAAAGGTTAGTGTGCAAAATCAAATCACTTAGGATTGGTGGCAACATACGAGCATGGATTGAGAATTGGTTAGCAGATGAGAGACAGAGAATAGCAATAGTGGGTCATTGTTTGAGTGAAACATAGTGATGAGTGAGGTACTGCTGGGACCAATACTTGGGCTCAGCTATTTACAACATAGATGAACAATTTGGATGAGAGAATCAAGTCATATTTCCAATTTTGTTAATGATATAAAACCAGGTGCAACTGTTAGCAGTAAAGAGTATTTAAAGAAATTTCAGGGCAATTTTGGCAGAGAGAGGAAAATCATGTGGATAAGTGTGAAGTTGTCCACTTTGGTAAAAAAAACAGAATGGCAGAGTATTGTTAAATGGCGATAGATTGGGAAATGTTGATGTACCAAAGAAAGTTGAGTGTCCTTGTTCACCAGTCAGTGAAAGCAAATACGCGAGTGAAGCAAGCAGTCAGGAAAGCAAGTGGTATGTTGGCCTTCACTGCATAAGGGTACACGAGTAAGGAAGTCTTACGGCAGCTGTAAAGGGTCTTGATGAGACCACACTTGGAATATCGTACCCAATAAACGATATACTTGACATAGAGGGCGTGCAGTGAAGGTTCACCTGAGTGATTCCTGACATGACAGGTCTGTCACATGAGGAGTAATTTAATCAGCTGGGCCTGTATTCACTAGAGATCAGAAGAATAAGAGAGTCCCTCCATAAAACTTATAAAATTCAAACAGGGTTGGACAGACTGAATACAAGAAGGACAACTCCTCCGGCCAGGTGTACAGAGCATGGCCATTTAGGAGTCTAATGGAGAGCTATTTCTTTCCTCAGAGAGTGAATCTTTCTACCACAGAAGGCTGTGGAAGACAAGTCACTAAACAGGTTTTAGAAAGAAATTGATTTCTAGAGGCTTAAAGCATCAAAGGTTCTGGGGTGAGAGCAGGAACATGGTACTGAGAGAGAATCATCCAAAATCATGTTGAATGACAAGCAACTCAATGGGTCAAGTATAGAGTATATATTCCTGTTTCTAAGTTTCCATGATAATCTTAAAGGAGGGAAGATGAGGAGACTCGAGCAGAACATAAAACTTAGGGGCAAATGGCCTGTTTCTGAATACCCAACATAATCCCCTGTGGTTCCCTGTCTCTTCACTTTTGCCAAAAGCTCCAATAGGCTGAAGTGCCTTTGCAGGCTCTCCAGTTGTTTTCTGATTTACTAACACAATCTTTTACTGGTGCCCATCCTTATCAGTTTCACTTCTGTGCAATTCTCATTCCAATCGCTAATGCTCGTTTGAGTCAGTGTTTGAAAACATACCAATAAGCTGACCTCAGAAAACTGAGTGTATAATCAACTTACAACAGATTGTCTTAAATGCATGAACATCTATTATATTGCAATTACGTGAAACAAATCCAAGCTTTGTGCTCCTGTAAACATGTAGTACTGGAAAAAAAAGCAGCAGTAATTATCTGGTATGTTTATGTCCCTTTGTTTTGTTTTCTGTTGCTTAAATTTACTTTCTCCACAGTGATTTTTAATTCATTTCCATAACTTCTGTTCCATATTGCTTGTATGATTCTGCCTAGGTCACATCTGCTCTTTCTTGTATAATCCAATGCGTTTTTGTTTAAGCACAACTATGATTATCTGTAATATAACACTCTCAAGTCACAGTTATTGTTTGCCCTACTCCTGAGCAAAACATATTACCTCTGCCATATTTTGGTGAATCCCAAAATTTCAGTACTCACATGGAAGAATATTGCTTTTATCTGGATCATCATTCCAGCACAGCCTTATCCCCATTCCTATTTTCATAGGGTCTACTTTGAAACCATCCACAAGCTGAAATCACTCAGTTTTGTAAAACATGAGGGATAGATACCACAATGTGCTCTCTATATCAATTCATGAATCACACATAAGTGTGTGTAAGCAGAAAAATTGCACTGTTAATATCATTTATTGTGAGAAAAGGGCATGTCCTTTCGAAACGGGCTGTACAGGTTTTAGTTGAGAGTGTGGTGCTGGAAAAGCACAGCAGGTTAGGCAGCATCCGAGGAGCAGGGGAATCGACATTTCGGGCAAGAGGCCTCATTCTTGATGAAGGGCTCCGGCCCGAAACGTAAATTTTCCTGCTCCTTGGATGCTCCCTGACCTGCTGTGCTTTTCCAGCAACACACTCTCAACTCTGATCTTTAGCATCTGCAGACTTCACTATCTCCTGGACAGTTTTCTAAATGATTAGGCAATGGAAGCAGCCAAATTCAGTGTGGAAATTCTCATTCTCCATTCTTCAGAGGTGTAACCTTTCATACAGCACAAAGGTGCATCGAGGTTCCAACTTGGTGCTCACAAATTTGTAAGCAGAAAGACAAGGTAAAATACATTGTATATTCAGGAACATCGGGTACCCGATAAGCGCAATTGGCCAATTCCTGCACAACAGACCTAAATAGGAAGACACAACAAATGCAGAGCCATATTACCACACATCAAAGACATCTCAGAGATGATGACCAGACCACTTTGGCCTCCAGGCATCATGGTAGCCCACAAACCCACCACCACACTGAAACTGCTCCTGATGAATTTAAAGGACCCCATACCAACAACCACCAGAATGAACATCATATTCAAAATACCCTGCAAGGACTGCAACACACATTACATTGGACAGACAGGCAGGAAACTAGCCACCAGGATACATGAGCACCAACTAGCCACCAAAAGACATGATACCATACACACAGATGAAGAGGGACACTAGTTCGATTGGGACAATATCCATCCTGGGGCAGGCTAAACGAAGACAGCACAGGAATTCCTAGAGGCCTGGCATTCAAACCAGAACTCCATTAACAAAGATATAGACTTAGACACCATTTACCAACCTCTCAGAAACAGAAATGGAAATGATATCAGCTGCCACAACAATCCGAGATAGATAATTAGCGAGCGGGACAGAATACCAGCACTTCAACAGAGGCTCACTGATGATGTTATCTAGCATGGTGACGAAACACCTGAGAACAAATCTACCAGGTTAGCAAGCAAACTTACAACCTGATCCACAAGCTGAGCTGCAAATCTTCCCCAGAATCTCAAACCCGACTAAGAGACAGACATAACTGGGACCTATGTGGATACCCATCGTCACAACTTTGACCTGAAGAAAATGAGGTGAGTGCAATGAAAAGTTGTGCGGGGTGAGGACCAGCTCAGTCAGGTGGACAAGAGTCTGGATGGAGATGGTTTAGGCCTTTTTTCTAGGTAGAAGCAGAGAGCCCTGAGACCATCCTGACAGGGAATGGATGTGTAAAGGATTTGCACGTTGATGGTAAACAGGAGGTGGGTGGAACCCATGAACTAGAAATTTTGAAACCATCACAAAGCATCAGGGAGGGACTGGACACGGGGAGAAATCGAGGTAAGGTAGGAATAAATAAGTCCCATGAGCATGAACAGACAGAAATTCAGGGTCTACTGGGCAGTCCTGTTTGTGGATGTTAATGAGTTAAATTATGGGAGGGATGATTGGAGAATATCCAGATGACATTAAAATTGGCTGGAAAGTTGATAGTGAAGAGAATGATGGTGATTGCAGAATGTCAATATTGGCCAGGAAAATGACCAACTCCAACAAAAATCAATCTAACTACCACCCTTCGATATTCAGTGGTGTTAACATCACTGAATCTCCCATTATCAATAATCTAGGGGTTACCATTGATCAGAAATTGACTAGACTTGCCACATAAATACAGTGGCAGGTCAGAGGCTAGGAACACTACAGTAAATAACTCACCTCCTGACTCCTCAAAGCCTGTCCATCATCTACAAGGCACAAGTCAGGAGTATGATGGAAAACTCTCTACTTGCCTGGATGGGTGCAGCTCCAAAAACATTCGAGAAGCTTAACAGCATCCAGGACAAATCAACCCATTTGATTGTGGTGCCATTCACTCACTTCACCACCGCTGCTCAGTAGCAGAAGTGTGTACGAGACACACTGCTGAAATATGCCAAAGATGCACAGACAGCAGCTTCCAAAGCCACAACCACCACAATCTAGAAAGACAAGGGCAGCAGATATATGGGAACACCACCACCTGCAAGTTCCCCTCCAAGCCACTCATCATCTTGACTTGGAAATACAGCTGTTCCTTCAGTGCCACGGGGTCAAAGTCCTGGAAGCCTGGGTGGGTTGGGGGAGGGGGGAGGGTGGAGCGGTGCCACACAACTACTTACGATGTATGTTAATGACTCAGGTGAAGAAAGTGAATGTACTGTGTCCAAGTTGTAGATGACACAAAAATAGGTGGGGTAGGCAAGAGGAGAAAATGACAAAATATCTGCAGAGGGATGTGTTCAGCTGCAGTAAGTGGACAAAACAATATGACAAATAGAAAATAATACACGAAAATTTGAGATTGTGCACTTTGGCAGGAAGATTAAAGGAGCTGAATATTATTTAAAAAGAGAAAAACTACAGAAAGCTACCAAACAGAGGATTTTGGGAGTCTCCATTCTTGAATCTTAAAAAGCTAGCATCTAAGTTCAGAGGGTAATAAAAGAAGGCAAATGAAACATTCGCCTTTACTTCAAAAGGGAATGGAGAAAAAAAGTAGGGAAGTTTTGCTGAAGCTATACATCAAACCACCGTTGGAGCTGGAATAATATGAATTGTTTCAGGACTCTTATCTGTGGAAAGATACTGCAGTGAAGACAGCCCAGAGAAAGTTCACTTGGCTAATACCGGATATAATTGAGGAGAGGTTGAGTCGGTTTGACCTGCACTTCTTGAAATTTAGCTGAATGAGAGACAACCTCATTGAAACATACAAGATTCAAAGGGGACTTTACAAGGTTAATGTAGAGAGGTTAATGGGAGAATCTAGGACCAAAGGGCATAATTTCAGAATAAAGGCTCACATAATTAAGGCAGATATAAGGAGGGTGGTAAATAATTGGAATTGTTCATGACAGAGGGCTGTTAATTCTGGACCATTAAGTACATTCAAGGTTTCACCAGACAGAATTTTAATCCATTAGGGAATCCAGGGCTATATGGAAAAGGCAAGAAAGAATAATTAAGGGTTATCAGACCTGCCATGAAGATCTCATTGAATAGTAGAGCAAACTTGATGGATTGAATGGCCTACTTCTGCTATTATGTCTTATCGTTCTATGTAAAGCTGAAACTCCTGCCATGACCATGGATCAAGACCTTAAAGTAACCATGGACATTGTTATCTTTGAAATCAAAATGCATTTATTAAAATAATTCTGCTGCAGTCAAAATGCAACTAATATTCACTATCTAGCAAAGTCCCATGTGGGCCTCATGGAATGTTGCTCCTGGAGAGTGTCAATGGAACTTCCAAACAGGCAGAGAAACCTTCTTAGCAGAAAGCCATATTTTATAGATTTTGTGTTTTTTGGCCTTCCAAGAATATACAATAAAAGGACTAAAAACAAATTGCACCCTACTGTATGTTAATGTCGAAAAGTGTGGCACTGTAAAAGCACAGCAGGTCAAGCAGGATCTGAGGAGCAGAAGAGTTGACATTTCAGGCATAAGCTCTTCATCAGGAATGTTGGGGGTGGGGGGGAGAACGAAGGGGGCTGAGAGATAAATAGGAGGGTGGGTGGGGCTGGGAAGAAGGCGGCTGGAAAGGTGATCAGTATATGCATGTTGGGGGGGGGGGTGATTGTGATAAGTCGGTGAGAAGGGTGGAGTGGATAGGTGGGAAGGAACATGGAGGTGCCAAGTTGGAGGGTTGGACCTGGGATGAGGTGAGGGGGGGGGGGGGGGGGGGGGGAAGGGAGATTTGGAAACCATTTGAGTCCCCTCCCCCCCGTCTCATCCTAGGTCCAACCATCAAACTTGGCACCACTCTCTTGACCTGTCCTACCTAGCCATCTTCTTTCCTACCTATCTGCTCCACCTCCCCCCCCCTCCACCAATTTATCACAATCATCTCAACTTGCATCCACCTATTGCTTTCCTAGCCACATTTCTCTATCTTTCCCATCCCCACCTCCCCCCCCCCCCCCCAACCACCACCGCCAGGTCCACCACCTCACATTTATATCTCAGCCCCATTTCCCACCACCACACTCCCACATCCCTGATGAAGGGCATATGCCTGAAATGTCGACTCTTCTGCTCCTCAGATGCTGCCTGACCTGCTGTGCTTTTCCAGTACATTTTTGGCTCTGACTCTAAAGCCTCTGCAGTCTTCACTTTCTCCTCGTCCTTCTATATTAATAGCCTGATGACCTATTTTGTGAACTAGAGTAGTGTGGGGGACACTGAGAATAGCCATTAATCACCCCTGCACTGCAGGTAAAGAAAAAAGAAATAAAATCTTTCACTCTGAGTGCTGCCAGCCAGCCACTGCTGAAAGGAATCAGGATAAAGAAGTTTAATCAGCCTAAAAATCCAAGAATCTCAAATTATCTGTTGAACTACAAGTGTCAACATCACCATTGACGTACATTGCAAGGTTCAACAATGAACTGTTCACAAACAATTCAAAAAATGGTCCGCATTTTTTATTTAAACTTTTATCTTTTCAGATTCATCTTTTTGTTTTAATCTGTGGATATGTCTGCTCTGTTACGATTTTGTCTCATGTTTAGCAATTAATAAACACATTCTATGCTAATTCAAGATAGACTGCCTTAATTGGCTCTTTTTAAAACATTATTTCATTTAAAACTGGGAGAAATATATCCGCAAGGGATGGGATCCTATTAAAACTTAACTTTGTTGCGACCAACTGAGGGGATGGGTGAAAAAAGGGAGCCAGTTCACATTCCTCACCTGGAGCTCAATGGTTTGATCCAGTCTGGGACTGTTATAAATTGTGCAACCTCACTATGGAACTGGTTTGTAACACTATATCAGACAGTGGTTAGGCCACAGCTGGAGTTTTGTGCACAGTTCTGGTCACCACTCTTCAGGAAAGACATAATTGCTGCTAAAAGAATTCAGTGGTTTTTGCCAGGGTTCATATCAATGTCATAAGATATGGTTTGATAACTGTTAGTTATCAACTACCTGCACAAAATGAAATATGTGCCATGTCTGCACATCTTAATTAAACACTTCCTCCATGTAATCCAGCCAACCGCTCCAGCAACAAAAGAATTTCAAAACCACGTCATATTTAATTTGCTCTCTAGTAATAAAACAATTCAACCTAACTGAGAATTAATCATTATTTTTAATTTAACCTATTTTTTCTAACCAACTTGTTCAGAGATGTTATTACACACCACGAGACTGGGTGGGATTTGATCCTGGATCTCCCAATCTGGGGTTAGGGACTCTACCTCTGCACCACAAGAGGGCCATTTGAGAATTAATCATATGCTCTATTTATGATTAAAGACTAGGATAGGCACTAAGCCAAATTCAAAGGAAGCACAAGTACATCAGTAAATATCATTACAAGTCCGACTGTATCATGTCAACATGAATCTATTTAGTTGAGCCTCCACATTTTAGTCAGAATGCATTAAAACATGGTCAGTGTAAGTTTCTGGTTCAGCTTCTTTGTTTGCCATGGTTTTTTTTTGGACTGCCGTTCTTCCACATATATCAAAGGCTCTGGATTTATTGCACACATTTTCATTCACAGTTGAACAGTTTCCCTCAAGCACACATTCAAGTCAGAGAGATTTGTGACTAAAACATCAAGTCATTCAGCTGACAATAAGCTAAGTATTGATTCAGCAGTAGCAGTCTAGACCTCGACCTACATCCAAATCATGAAACTGTCCTCAAGTCAGAAGTCTTTTTTTTAGATTAGATCACTTACAGTGTGGAAACAGGCCCTTCGGCTCCAAAAGTCCACATCGACCCTCTGAAGATCAACCCACCCAGACCCAGTCCCCTACATTTACCCATTCACCTAACACTACAGGCAATTTAGCATGACTAACTCAGCTAACCTGCACATTTTTGGACTGTGAGAGGAAACCAGAGCAGCCAGAGGAAACCCACGCAGACATGGGGAGAACGTGCAAACTCCACACAGACAGTCTGTCTGAGGCGGGAATTGAACCCAGGTCTCTGGTGCTGTGAGGCAGCAGTACTAACCACTGTGCCACCGTGCCGCCCATTAAGTCTGGCATGAGTAAAACCGAGATATCAGAGGAGTGAGTTTATTTTGCACCGTGTGAAGAGGCAGTGAAGCCAATTGATGACATCAAAGCGTAATATACATTTATGCTTTCTGGTCAATGGAAAAGTAATTGTTCTCCTTTAATGCAGGTGCTGAAGGATGAGAGATATGAACAGGGCTCATTAACCAGGAAAACAGTCTGCTTTGTACAGAATACCTACAACTGTGCTCCTACCCTATAATCATCTGCATTTTGCCTGCTCGACACATTAACAAGCGACAGGTAGTTGTTTACTGGCAGAGTTGGATCCAGGCAGGCTGGACCCTTTACTGAATGTTAATCCAATCCCTGTTCACTGACATCAGAATGGTTCACTGCAGCAGGATGATGGAGCTGCTGCAAGAGGTCAGGCAGCGCCATCACCTGCTACAGCCAGGAGCACAAACAAAGTGGCCAAACCTGAAAAAAAAAGTCTTCAGAAACACAGAAAAGTTGCTGTTGCAAATCTGTGCTTAACAAGTTGCATTCTTAAACTCTACCGTGAACCCATAACAATTATACAATAATGCTGAAATCTGCTGCCAAATACATTGTATTGAAAACTTGTTTTCAAGGTAATTAAAAAGAATGCATTTTACCATCGGCATGGATGCACTAACATGTAAATTAGATGTGTCTTGTTTTAAAAAATAGGGTGACAGGAAAGGGTTGAGAGGGTGTTGCTGGAAAAGCACAGCAGGTCGGGCAGCATCCGAAGAGCAGGATAATCGATGTTTCAGGCCGGAGCCCTTCATCAGGAATCCAGATGAAGGGCTCTGGCCCAAAACATCAATTTTCCTGCTCCTCAGATGCTGCCTGACCTGCTAAGTTCTTCCAGCAACACACTCTCAATTCTGATGTCCAGCATCTGCAGACCTTACTGTCTCCTGACAGGAAAGGGTGCAGATTCAACTCCCAGGTGGGATGTTGCTAGCTTTCTTAAACTGCCTGCTTGAATTGAGCATCATCAGGGAGCGGGCAGGGTGTTCGGGGGTCTGTGAAGTTGCCTGGAGGTTGCTAGGCCAAAGATCAGGTGGGCTGAAAGGGCTGGGAAATTTGGAAGAGCGAGTTAGGTTGGTTTTGTGGATGAGATAAGGAAGTGTAGGATGCTGACATAGCGGCAATCATGCTGAGCCCATCACAGATAGGTGTCACATGTAAGTGGCAAGATCTCCACTAGTTTCTTAGTAGGAGGCAATTACAGTGGGGTCTCCTGAGTGACAGCACATATACAGTATTTCAGACTTCTTCCAGAGTCACCTGGAGATTTCACAATCTCAAGAAAACTGTGATTTGCTAAAGATGAGCTGTCGGGAAAGAAAAGCAAATGAATGAAAATGTGCAGCTTGGTTTCTTCCAGGCAGGGGAAGTAAAAACTCCCTCATCTGTTTTTATTTACAGAAGTTTGACATTGGACCAAATTTGGACTTCAAGTTTAAATAAATTCCAAGTCAAATTGAACAGAGTAAGAGAACTCTCCTCATTCACAAACTGCCTCCTTTATGTGTTGATCTGAACTCTCAAGTGGAACAACAGCGAATGGGAGGGACAACCATTGATCTTTCCACCTGGTAGAAATGCCTGGGTCTCTTCAAGATCTTATAGGTGATTTGGCCACCTACAATAGGCAGCTGGTCTGTTCATCGAAAAAGGAATATTCGACTTCCCAGAGGTCACCTTCTGGTATTTTTCCAAGTTGAAGTGGTTTGGCAGTGGTTTTGCTGTTTAGAGTCATCGGCACCCAGATCCGACTTTGGTATTCCACTTGTCTCAAGTGTGGGCCGGTTGGGTACAATCTGTACCTTTCGTATTAAGAACTAAAGGTGTTACTCTTTGATACATTGCTCCAGTTTCCGGGACATGAAGCCTACCACACTTGGCAACACACCAGCACTGAAATTCATATACCATAGTATTCATTTGTTTGATAGGCAGATGTCTTCTTGGCTTGACAGCAGCATCCTGTTCACAGTGAACACCATTTGCGCTGCATAGTTGCATCATGAAACAGCTAGCTTCACTTGTTTCTCAATTCTTTGAGTTCCATTATTCTTCCAGGCTAACCTGATTTAGGATTGTCACTTGAGTTTGCATTGTGGTGCACCTACTTAAAGGTACACATGTTAGCACACAAATATCAGGTCTTTGAATTCAGAAAGAATATATAAGTACACTGTACTTGTTCAAACACAACAGAATACATGGCAGCATTACTGATTCAACTGTGGCCAGTATCAAACTGTCTGGCTTAAAATTTAAATGAAGCCCATGGATAACTTTCAATCATCAATAATGGGTACATTCTCAATGGAAACACGCCTATTAATCAAAGTCCAATTGCCTATCAATCAACATTCTCCTCTCGTGTCATATAAATATGTTGGTCTTCCCCTTGCATTGTGTGATTTATCCTCATGAGTGCAAGTTAAAAACTTTTTTAGTAGTGAATTCGAGGAACTAGGGAACTATATTTAATTTTATCTGCACATGGGTCTTTCAGCATTTAGCCAATTCGCAGAAGTTCAACATCAGATGAACAGGTGACAGCCAATAAAGAGCTAGTGGTGTGAAACAAAGAGGGGGCAAGGGGGCAATGTAAACGTGGGGATGAGCATAAAAATGGGGGTCTGGAGGCAACTGATGATAATGGAGCAGAATTTGGTGTACTGTAAGATATAGGCAGAGGTTTGGATGAACTGAAGTTTATGAAGAGGATGGAAGCACTGATGGAACAGCAACATTTGACCTGAATGAGGATTTCAGAGTTGGTGGGTCAAGCATGATAGAAACAGGCTTTGTTAAGGAGATGGAAGTAGAGGACTGCCCTTACAATGGAGAATATATGGAATAGAAAGCTCAGCTCATGCTCATATAGGTTACAAACATAGCAAACCTCTGTTGATTGTCATACAATTCCAATAGGATGGAAGCAGTGTACATATGGAAACTGGTCAAGGGATAATAATATCATGGACTAGCATGTAGACGAAGAAAAGGCAAATACTAAAGTGAGATTCTAGGGGTGCTCTGAAGTAAAAACAGAAGAAACGCCATTGCTCCAATTCCCTATTCCATTTGGAGAACTCAAAAGGAAACTAAGTGAGAGCACACCCACTGATGTACATATAAAAGAAAAATAGCTGCAGGAGAATGATGTGGTCAAAGTGGAAATGAAACACCACAATCACAGTGATGTGTGACTTTGGTTTGCATTGTTTTAATGCTTTGGCAGGGTAGGAAACTGGATCAAAGAGCTTCCAGTATAGATTTTCAAGGAAGGTAGTCAAGAATTAAATAATACAGAGGAAGCTGAACAACCTTGGAGAGGTGAACGATGTCAGATATATTGTGGTTGATAATAAAAACCCAGGGACTAATGATGGGCTTTTTGAAAATGCAGGTAATGATGGCTGTTTTGAAAGCAAAACAAAAGGATCGCACCTGATGTGAGGAAACTTTATGGCAAGTAACATCAAGGAAGTTCAACTGTGAGTACTGGAAATAGGATCAAGTGATCAAGAGGTGGATCTCATTGAGAAGTTGACCTTTGAGAGGGCACAAGGGTAAGTTGCAAGAAGGTGAGGGTTGATGGCTGGTGAGCACAGGGTAAAATCGGTTGAGGTTTTCGCTTAGTGGTTAAGAGGAGACATCACAGGCACCTGAAAGCTCGTCTCAAGTAATGAAGAAATTCAAAAATTTATTTCCCCTTTCAGAGGTAGAAGAGGTCAGGGACAGGGTTTAAGAGAAATCAGCAGTGGAGGAAGAAGATAAATTATCATTCGTCTGCTCTCCTGCTTAGATGGGGGTGAATGGGGTGGTCATTTTGTAAGATAGAGATGATTCTGGATCCTGTAGTCAATGTACAGTTCTTTTCAGCTAAAATGTTTCTTTGACTGTTTTATTGACACATCCTGTATTTGGTACTGATGGGAGCAATTCAGAGCAATCAACACCACTAAAAGTCAGAAAAAAAATTCTTCCATTTTGACCTGCCTAAATTCAATATTCTAAATTCATTGGTACTATATTAACTATCTACAGAAGATCTCTCCCCTAATGTTACACAACTACAAAAGACATCTAAAAAAAATTGAAGCCTTCCGCATTAGAAAAAATATTTTATATTATACTTTTGTTATTTTTGATAGTACATATTCGGTTGATGATGGTTTCCTTTGACATTTTAGTGCAAACTGTAGAATATAATTTATTTACTAGGATACAAAAAAAAACCATCTTAAATATGTACTTTTTAAAAAAGAAAATAGCATTTCTAGGCTCCTTTTCCTATAAGGTCTCATTCTAATCAGCTTGATCGGGTATAGACAGGCTGAGTGGTGTCATTGCATTTGGCTGGGGACTGGCTTAGTTGTCAATAGCGTGGTGCTAGAAAAGCACAGCCCATCAGGCAGCATCCGAGGAGCAGGAGAATTGATGTTTCAGGTATAAGCCCTTCATCAGGAATGAGGCTTGGGGGCAGGGGGGCTGAGAGATAAATGGGAGGGGTGTGGGGTTTGGGGAAAAGGTAGCTGAGAAAGCAATAAGTAAATGAAGTTGAGGGAGAAAGTGATAGGTCAGAGAGGGAGTTTAGGCCGATAAATGGGAAAGGTGATGGGCAGGTCAGGAGGGTGGTGCCGAGTTGGAGGCTTGGGACTGGGATAATGTGGGGGGAGGGAAAAGGAGGAAATTGTTATAATCCACATTTATTTCAGGTGGTTGCAATGTCTCTTTCCGTGAATCAAATCATCTCACTCAATATTAATTCTCTCAGTGATTGAAATTCTGTGATGGTGGTTCTGGATGGTAGCTGGGGTGCTGACATTGGGCATAGCTACATGAAGACCAGGGCATCTAATGGACAGCTCTGAGACCAAGTACTCCAACTGTGGCCATATAGTTGAGCCAGGGTCACCAGTCAGACTGTAGCTAGCGGAAAGACTGAACTAAAACAGTGACACCACAATAGCATTTAACCACATAAGCAATGAATGACTGTGCTTTAAAAATTAAGGGACTAGGGGGAGGGGCGATGGAGGTGGGATAGGTGGAAGGAGGTCAAGGTGAGGGTGATAGGCCGGAGTGGGGTGGGGGCGGAGAGGTCAGGAAGAGGATTGCAGGTTAGGAGGGCGGTGCTGAGTTGAGGGAACCGACTGAGACAAGGTGGGGGGAGGGGAAATGAGGAAGCTGGAGAAATCTGAATTCATACCCCCTGGGAACCCTCCAACCACAAGGTATGAATTCAGATTTCTCCAGCTTCCTCATTTCCCCTCCCTCCACCTTGTCTCAGTCGGTTCCCTCAACTCAGCACCGCCCTCCTAACCTGCAATCCTCTTCCTGACCTCTCCGCCCCCACCCCACTCCGGCCTATCACCCTCACCTTGACCTCCTTCCACCTATCCCACCTCCATCGCCCCTCCCCCTAGTCCCTCCTCCCTACCTTTTATCTTAGCCGGCTTGGCTCTCTCTCTCTTATTCCTGATGAAGGGCTTATGCTCGAAACGTCGAATTCTCTATTCCTGAGATGCTGCCTAACCTGCTGTGCTTTGACCAGCAACACATTTGCAGCTGTGATCTCCAGCATCTGCAGACCTCATTTTTTACTTTAAAAATTAATGTTACATTGAGAAGAAAGGCAGGAAGAGCATCTTTGCCATTTCTTGTTGCACCACGCTGACTCTATGACATGAACTCCATCCATCCAGGGGACGTCTAATTTGAATTCTGGGCTCTTTTGTCTGCTCTGTATTGCCCATTTACTGTGAAACATATGTTTCCAATAACTGCTACTTAATCTGGAAGGGACATGGAAATGCAAGGGGTGGATGGATGTTTGTGGGACGGCTTAGCCTCAGTGGCATTGCAAGGAGAGGGGTGAGGTTGATGTTAGTGAGAGTGCAGGAAGAAAAGGCGCTAGCAAACAATGCAACAAATAAATCTCTGGCGCAATGGTTCTTTCAGGAAGAGTCAGTTCCCAAGAACTGATCATTTTGCCAGTGCTCAAAACCATGAGTGCAGTGGACTGAGAGACAATTGATTAATGGATGAACAAAATTTCCAGATGAGAAACTCAGCTAAAGCAGTTTCAATGTTGTCAAGCACACATTGACTGAACAAGGTTCAATATTCTCAGGGAAAGATCTGTTAAGGCAATGAATTAATGGATTGATCCAATAAAACCCATTTGGAGTTTCCATTTTGTTTAAAGCTGACTGCATACATTTCAGCCAAGCCACAAGCTCAGAATTGTAGCCAACGGCCAATATTACTTGACAAAATCCATCAAGAGAACAACACAATTTACTCTTACTCTGCCTGCTGCTATTTTATTAACAAGGAACTGAAAGTTCAGGCACGATTTGCAGAATCCCAGGTGGAGATTATAACCAAGGGAGAAGTCTGCAGGATAGAATGGCAAATCCCAGCATTAAAAAAGGAACAGTGTTTATAAAGAATGAAGCTCTCCGAGGAAGTAATTACTTGAGGTTGGTCAAATGGTAGCACAACGCTCTCAATGGAGAAAGCAGCTGTGCTCACGAAGGTCATGGCAATGATGACTTTCAAAGCCAGCTCACTCAGCCCACTAGGTAGGGAGAAAACTTCTCAAGCCAGTGAATTGTTCAATTGAAACTTGATAAATCAATAATGCCACATTGCAGAGGGATTACAGCCCCATGAGTTTCCACAGTCATGTAAATCAACAACTGGGGGGTGGGGTGGGGGGGAAGGGGGGAGGGGGAGAGAAAAAGGCAAAAAAAAGACATTGTTGAATTCTAAGAGATCTTGGCTAGATTTGATTGAATTCATATTAAGGTAAGAGTGCTCAAGTTATCTGACGACTCATTAAATTTGCAAAAGCTTCACATGCATTGTGAAGCATAAGGCTTCCTAGGTATAAATGAACAAAATCCAAAAATCTTCAACGCCATCCAGTCGCCACTGGTTACAAAATTTGAGTGCAATTGCTAACTCCAAATCTTGTTGCCACATGAGTTGGCCACTGCCTGAAATTGTGATTTCTTACATTAATGCACAGCCTACAAATACTGGTACGAGCTGTGCTTGAAGGGAATACTGATCAGAAAACCATTGCCATTTCTATTGTCTGTGCTTCAATCCCTGGTGAGAGTACTAGATGGAGAAATTTACACAATGTGAACTTCATATTGCTGGATATAAGATTATCCTGTTCTTTTCAACAGAAAGTTTTAATTTTTGATTACTTAGTCATAACATTCCATATTTTAGTGAAATATTGAAACTAAAACAAACTGTAGTTTATACTTAATCTTTAATCTGATTCCTTAAATTAAATGTGCACTTTTTTTTGCATATGATTGACATTTTACTGTTTTGCTTCATGTCGTATTTTCAAAAATTTAACTATGAATTTGGCTAAGCACAATTACATTTTTAAAAAATTTCTTTACACTGCTCAAAATATAGTATTAAGTTCGCAATATTCTTTGTGCTGTCATGATTTGAGACACTTAGGAAGGAGAGAATAATAACAACGAACTATAGACCAGTTAACCATCATGAGGCAGCAGGAAAATGTATTCTCGGTTATTAGGGATTTGATATAGTCACTCTGATATAAAAAAAACCAGAACACAATTGAGCAATTTTAAATGGATTTGTAAAAGGAAAACTTTGTTGACAAATCTGTGACATTTGTTTTCAGAATGCAACTAGTAGAGTGGTTAAGGGGAAAACAGCATGTATTGCATTTAGATTTTCAAAAATTCTGTGATAAGTTGTTGAACAACCTGTGATTACAGAATTTGAGTTCTGAAATTGGGAGTGATATTAGCATGAAATGAGGATAAGTCATTGACAGGACCATAAGTCCACAAGACCATAAGTTACAGGAATAGAATTAGGCTATTCAGTCCATTGAGTCTGCGCTATCTGATTTTGCCCCTACAGCCCTCTGTAGCAATGGGTTCCACATATTAATCACACTCTGGCTAAAGAAATTCCTCCCCATCTCAGTTCTGTTGGTTGTCCCTTTACTCTGAGGTAGTGCCCTCAAGTTCTAGTCTCTACCACTAGTAGAAACATTTTCTCCATATCCACTCTACCCAGGCCTCTTAGTATTCTGTAAATTTCAATCAAATCCCTCTCCACCTCCACATCTTTCTAAACTCCATCCAGTACAGACAGAGCATCTTCAATCGCTCTTCATATGACAAGCCCTTCAATCCCCATGATCATTCATGTAAACATCCTCTGAACCCCTCCAATAGTAGCACATCCTTTCTTAGATACAGGGCACAAAATTCCTCACAACGTTCCAAATAGGAGTCTGACCAGAACTTTACACAGCATCAGCAGTTCATCTATGCTCTTGTATTCTAGCCCTCTTGAAATGAATGCTTGCATTTGTCTTCCTAACTCCCAACCAAATCTACATGCTAACCATAAGAGAATCCTGAACTAGCACTCCCAAGTCCCTTTATGCTTCAGATTTTCAATGCTTTTCCCTGTTTAGAAAATAGTCGATGCCTCTATTCTTCCTACAAAACTGCATAATCTCACGCTTCTTGACAAAGTATTCCCTCTTCCACTTCTTACCCTACTCTCCTGGCCTGTCCAAGTCCTTCTACAGCCTTCCCACTTCCTCAACACTATCTGTTCTTCCACCTATCTTTGTGTTACCTGCAAACTTAGCAACAATGCCCTCAGTTCCTTTGTCCAGATTGCTAATGTATAATTCTTCTGCACACTCTGCTCCCTGCACAACTCTACTAGTCACCAGGTGTCATCCTGAAAGAGACCCCTTTATCCCCATTCTCGGTCTTCTGCCAGTCAGCCAATCCTCTATCCATGCCAATATCTTGCCACGAACACAATGGGCTCTTATCTTCTTTAGCAGCTTTTTGTGTGGCACCTTGTCAAAGGCCTTCTAGAAATCCAAATATAGTTTGTCGACTGGTTCTCGCTTGTCTAACCTGCTCATTACAGCCTCACAGAATTCTAACAGATTTGTCAGGCATGATCTTAGCTAACAGACTGAATATTAGCATGAGAGGATTGTCCAATGCATCATCTTAATCCTATCCCCTAGTCCTAATATTCAAGCTAGTGAACTTGGGTTGCACTCCCTTTCAAAGAAGTATTTCCTTTCTGAGGTAAGGAAACCAAAATTGTAATAAATGTTCCAGGTATGGTCTCACGAAGGCCCATACACAACTACAGTGAGACTTCTCAATTGGCAAGGGAATGGTGGCTTAGTCAAAATGCAATTGCACTGGCAATCAAGTGACTTGGACTAATACTCTGGACACAAGGCAGATGGTGGAATTTAAATATGGAACTATTGAGAAGTGTTGGTCTACATTCCCTGGAATTCAGTAGAATGAGAAATCATTTCATGGCAACATTTAAAATTCTGAACGGAGTTAATTGGCTAGGTGCAGAGAGAACATTTCCCTGGCTATAGAAAGTAGAATTTGGTGTCACAGCTTCGGAATTAGGTGTCAACCATTCGGGACTAATATAAGAAAAAACTCTCGAAGGTTGGAATTCTCTAATTTAGAAAGCTGTAGACATTCAATTGTTGCGTATGCTTAAGAAAAATGATATTAGATTTTTGGATATAAATGATCCAAGGGATAATATTGCAAGGTAAATTTGAGGAAGGAAATCAGACATTATCATATTGAATGGAACAGCAACTAAAGGGACCAAACGGCCTACCTATGTTCCTGTTTCTCATGTCTTTATGTTCTTACGGACATGGCATGGTAAACTGTAATGTTTGTTTGTCGTGCTGTATGCTCCTACAATAAGAATCATGTAAATTTATGACTTGTGAATACATTTCTACTTCAAAGTCATTCTTTCTATTTTGAATATCATTTAATATTCAGGCTTATGCTGACAATACGCAAAAGATATCTCAATTGATCAGTTATTCTCAGTACAAATGGCTCCCTGTAAGACACACACACACTACTGTTTGAATGTGTAAAGCTAAGGTTAGGAGATATGTTTATTACTTTTTCCTTGGAAAGCACTTGCAAGTAGCTCTTTACTACTTTTTCTCTTAAAAGGCAGAAAATTGAAGTCCCTGTCTGAATTCATCATGGTTTGGCTGTGTTTCCATGATGGTAGACCATTATTTACTTTTCTAACTTTGATATGACTCATTGTATCCATGAGACTTGGAAAATGGATTTTGTGATGTAAAACACATTGGAACGACCTAATAACATAACTGCAATCATTAGTTTTGAGTTGTGCTTGGCTACACTCTCAGCTGCAGTGTTAGGGAGTAAGTTAAAAGAAATTCAATATCATCCTACAAAATGTATTTTCCAGCAGTTTGGGAGGCAGAAATCACACAATGTCCACTGTAGAGTAACAGTCATATTAGATTTTCTTATCCAGCAGATGCACAAGATTTACACTGTCCACACATTGAAGGGCAACTTCTGTTCACCAGATTAGATCGACATGGATTTCTATGAGGGTAAGGAAATTGGCTAATTACAATCCATATCAATGACTTAAATAAAGGCATGAACTTAATTGAATGTCAAGGCAGGCTAATTGACCAATTCCTGTCCTACTTCTTTTAATAATGTTATAGATCAGGTCTTTAACCTCATTGAAGATATTTCACAACAAGTTGAGGCTTCGATCTTGTCTTTCAATGTGGGTCACAATCTCTGGTCCATTCACCACCTTCCTCCTGTTATCACAGATCCATTTCATGATTTGATGCTGGTCCACCTACAGAATCCTTGGGTAGTTTTCAAAAGGCAACACACTATTCAACTAATCATTTTGCATTCCAGGTATCGGGAAAACAAATTTACACGGGTGCAATTACATCAGTCATTCATTCAGGTCACTAAACAGGGGCAGTCAACAGTAAAATGAGCTCCTGAGAGTAGCAGTCAGAAAAAATAGGGTTACAAATCATAACAAAAAAAAAACTGGAGCTTATTAAATATATTTTTTCTAGGACAATAGCATCAAAACTAAGCAGGAAGTAATACTCTGAGCAAGTCCTCATATTTAAAAGACAACATTTTAAAAGGAAAACAAGTTGTTTTCCCCCCATCTCATGATCAATTGGCTTTACGTACAGGATTACAAGAACATGAGTAGGCCACTTGCCTCATGAACTTGTTCTACCATTTTATTACCATACCAGCTCATGCTCAGTTAATCCCAATTCTTTCCCAATTAATAACATTCTTAAGCTCAACTGATTGTGCATCAATGACCGTCTGGAACAGTTGGCTGAATTATCGGGCCATGCCAAGGCTGCCATTGGAAATGGGCAGGGCCTGAAAACGGCAGTAATCTGCACGCCAGTTCTCACTTACCATGCCTGGCACTGACTTTGATCACCAGAGTCAGGACAGCAGGGGCAAGATGGAAATGCTACCTGATCCCCCATAAAGCGAACTGTAGAGCTCACGAAGAGCTCACCAACATGGGATGTGGAGGATACTGGAAGATTCACAGGGAGTATAGAGGTTTATGGGAAGACCAGATGAAAGGAGACAGGCACAGAATGGGATTAATCATGGCTTCTCCGGAAAATAACATTCAAACCACAAACATTTAAATAGTATGCAAGACAACTGGAAGATTGGGACATAGGTGTCTGTGGGCCTGTGGTGGGTAGCCAGACCTTGCGAGATGTCAAGGGAGGCCATCTGTCTCATGGCACCTCTGGGGCAGAAGAACAGGGGTAAGACTGCCAAGGCCAACTGAACAACTAAGTACAAGGAAGGCAGCAGCTGACAATAGCAGCACAATTCTCAGATTTCATATCCAATGCTGTTCAGGGCAGCACCCTCTGTATGGGGTAGGATGGATCCCGTGACATCAGAAGGGCAGGACAGAAGAGCAGGAAGGACCACAGAGACGATACACTCCACAAAGAATCTACTGGGGTTTAAAGATTTATGAGAGACTGTGATTCTCAGTTTAATTGTCATCTACACCTGTACCCTCACCACCAAAGACCTTTCACTTCACAGCACTGCCTGTAGCTATAAAATTCACTGTGGACTTGAATGTTTTCACATCTAACTCCGTCCAAGGATTAGTGCGAACCTTAATGGGATCTAGCAAACAAGTGCACGCACTGCGTTTCCCATGATCCTGAATGCCCTACTTACCGGAGCTGCATGAGTCTTTAAGTTTACGGGAGATGAGGCCTCAGGAATTACTGAAGGCAATGGGTTTCTCAGTCTTGCTGGATTTCCTGAGGTGGATGGCATTGTTAATTGTAACCGCATGGCCATGAGGAACTCTGTGACCATCCAGTCAGATTCACTAATAGAAAGGCCTTCCATACTCAAAAGTTCAGTAAGTCTGCAATCACAACTGTTTCCTCACAGTTTGGCAGTTGCCACGATGCCTTCATCCTTCCGCCAATGATTTATTCTGCCCCATACACATTAGCTTCCCAACTTGGCCACTCCCAAGCAGCCCTCTCCTTGGAGGAGGTGGAGGCAGCTTGTTCACTTGCCTCTGATTGCTGGGCTTGCCTCCACCACTTACCACTGCAGCAAAGAGCTGCCACTTTCAGAGCAGACAAGGAGTCCAAGAACAGAGATGGTGCCACACAAGGGATGGATCATTTATTGACCCTTTATTGTACAACCAATCCTTGGCAAATGCTCAAGACACATTTAAGTGGGTAAACGGCATCCATTCCAAACACATCTCTGCCATAAATACCACTGCCTGGTCCAAGCTGCACCATGTGGTGTGAGTCCTGTTAATGAACAGTTGCAAAACTGGACAACAAGTGTTTCTACACAAGCTGTATGGACATCTCCGTCCTCAACCTGCACTGTCCCAGGGAATTTCAACAAAGGAGAGGATGACTTCTGCTCCTGCTTTCAATAAAGTCTCAATACATAATGTCACAATCTGTTTGGGAAAATTCCCTGATACTTGAGCTCTATGTTTCCGCGATCAACTCTAAAGTTAAAGATTCAATCAAAGTACTTAAAGTAGCCAATATACCTGTCTGATGGATTTGGGGAGCAGAAAAGACTCATTTAAACTTAAGAAAAAGTATTTATTATGAAGTAAATTCAAACCACAGACAACAAAGAATTATCAACATTTAACTCTACTAGTTAAAAATTTGATCCCCTTTAAAAATATCTACACACGCAGACAAAGACTAAAATTAGTAGTATATAGTGCAAAATAACTGGGGAAACACAGTACAATAGCACCAGTCCACAGGCTTCAATGAAATGTTCCTTTTTCTTTCCAAGACCTTCTGTTCTTTAAACTCCTTCTTTCCTTCCATGTTTTTTTCAGTTCTTTGCTGAAGTCACAGAGGCTTTAGACATTAATTGTTCACTTTCTCAGTCGCTGGCTACAGGCAACAGGTTACTACAAATATTGGGACAAAAATAACAGACTGTCTTAAGGCTTGAATTACTTAGCTGCAGAGATACAGACAGACCCTGCTTCTCCCAGTCTGGTAACATTTTTTTTCCCTTTATTGTTCACATCCACAAGCTGTTCAGCTGCCCAGAAGCCAATCAGAGAGTTGTCATCAGGCTGGAGCACAACTGGTTGCAGTTGCACAAATCAATCAGCTACCAGTTACTGACCAAAACTCACTCTGCACGGACACTGCAGTACTATGCTGTCTCATCCCAGTTATCCCACTGCCTGCATATCGACAGTGTAAACACACTCACAATGAGTTCCACTGACTCGTTTTCAAATGTGCAACAATTGCTTTTGCAGTCCTTGATTTTAAAACACTACTGTTCCATTTTAGCCCATAAACTAAAGGAAAATAACATGATGCAGTCTTTACAGTATTTCTTCATCTACATCCCAGTGCTTTTCTACTGAAGTCGTATCCTCAATCTTGCATCCAAAATATACTCTCATATTTTGGGACATTCAACCAGGTCTGCCATTATTATGCTCATTCTGAATTCTTCTGTAATTTTCCCGTTCTCTTCTTTCTCATTAATGACTCATTCTCTGCAGAGTTGGATAGACTCATTTATGTTACGTTGCGCAGTTTAACCTCAGCCAAATCCTAAGGGAGGTAGGATTGTTATTGTCAATTTGTGAACGTTTCTTTCATCCAAACACTCAGCTTTTCACTTTAAACAAACTAGTTATCCATGCCACGAAGCTTCCGACAGTTCATTCAGCAATCTGTGTGGAGCCTTAACCATTTCAGTATCCATTGGTCCCTTTCCAATTATGTCACAAATCATTATTAGCTTAGTTAAACATTAACCTGTAGAAAAGTATGCCCACTTTTCCTAATCAGCACATACTTTTACAAGTGCACAGGTACTTGGAACAGATATTACATTTTTCCATTTCCACAATTCTGACATTTAGCAGCATAAGTTTTTTGCTTCTCTCTTCCTCTTTTGCAAATAAATAATCTTGTTTACCTTGTCTCTCCCCATCCCTGCCCTCCACCCACAATTTCTCCTTTCCAAGTGATTTCTTCATTCAATTATATTATGGTAACTATGCTCAAAATATCCACTTATTGACATTTAGATTAGATTCCCTACAGTGTGGAAACAGACCCTTCGACCCAATAAGTCCACACCCACCCTCTGAAGAGTAACCCACCCAAGCACATTTCCCTCTGACTAAAGCACCTAATACCAAGGGCAATTTAGATAGGCCAATTCACCTGACCTGCACATCTTTGGACTATGGGAGGAAACCGGAGCACCTGGAGGAAACCCATGCAGGCTCAGGGAGAATGTGCAAACTCCACACAGACAGTCACCCGAGGCTGGAATCGAACCAGGGTCCCTGGTGCTGTGAGGCAACAGCGCTAACCACTGAGCCACCGTGCTGCCCCTAACTATTCATAGTTTGTCAATTATTAAATCATTAACTTAGCAAAAATGTTTATATCTGTTTTTCTGTTAGATTGCTTTTACAAATCATTTATCTACGGGGTTTATCGTTTGGTAAATCGATTTGCAAAGTTACCGATAGCTGCCATTTATTCTCTCCCCCTTTGTGCTTTGCTACAGTTGAGAAACAAGCTAAGGCAATATTAATTCTTTGCTGCAACAAAAGATGGTCTGATTATATAAATACATCAAACATACCCCCCCAAAAATGGAAAAAGGTTCGGGAGCATGACATTTTATGTGACACAAAACAGGATTAACAAAGTTTGAGATGTTGATGTTTGGAATATCAGAGTCAGCAAATTAAGACTCAAGAATCACTTTTCGTTTGAGGAACAAGTATCAGAGATATGGACAGCCACAGTATGATTCAGGTACAGAGCAAGTGTTCATAGAAAATCCATAGAAAATCTCACAACCTTGGTCACCTCCATCAATACCACTCCAAAATCAACCACTGGGAGGTGCACAGGAGCAGCTCACAGTAACTCCAAATTAGTAGAATTACAAAGATTATAAACATGAGATTCTGAGTAGGCAGAAGAGATACCTTAGCAGGTGAGAACCGATGACATTCAAGTAGTGAAATGAAGTGCAGATATATAGACCTATTTAGACATTTGTGAGTTGTGCGTGTTTTATAATAAATGTGTGCTTTCCAGTAAAAGGTATATATTTTTGCTAAGTGGTTTAAGCATGTCTAAATGGAAGGGATGATTAATCACGCTAACACTACTAAACCTAAGCATGTACAGTTTTCTATTGGACATGGTTTCTTAAAGTATGTCCTTCCATTCCATATATTGTGAGAAAGTGAGGACTGCAGATGCCGGAGACCAGAGCCGAAAACGTGCTGCTGGAAAAGCGCAGCAGGCCAGGCAGCATCCAAGGAGCAGGAGAATCGACGCCCCGGGCATGAGCCCTGAAGAGGGTCCTGAGGAAGGGCTCATGCCTGAGGCATCGATTCTCCTGCTCCTTGGATGCTGCCTGGCCTGCTGCGCTTTTCCAGCAGCACGTTTTCGGCATATATTGTGAAAGTCTGGTTTCCTAATTCCAATGTGTTAGACTGTAACTTTTAGTTTAGGAATCAGTTGTTCTATTCAATACAGATAAGTCACAAATCTGATCAAGAAAGTAGCAATAACCCTGATGGAAATGCAAATCAAATCAGCTCAAGTTAATTAGACAACAAGTTACTTGTGCTTATTAAATAAGGTCAGAGTTAACAGTCAGTAACTTAAACAAGTATAGCATTTATAATGTGGATCAGGAAATTGTTAATGTCTTACTCTCACATTCCTGAACAACAGTTTAATGAATTCAATGGGTAATGGACTGTTTTGGATTTTATTTGCATCTCCAAAAAAAACTTTATTGGCAAATTTTAATCATGCAGAAATAAGCATTTTCACAGAACAATACGACATAACAACACTTACCAGGTAAAAATGAGGCACAGTAAAGTGGATATAAGTATAAGAACCTGATTAAACATAGCAGATTGGGTTCGCTGGATAGCTCTGTGAAGATCATTCTAAATGAATAGAAAAAAGTTAAAATTAAGGGCAAACCCTCCTGTTTATTTTTAATGCCACATTCTATTCTTTCAGACAGAAGTTACATATGTTTATTAAAATGCAAAGGCTTGATCGCCGAAGAGAAAGATGCAAATAAAACCAATGATGATGTTTGCACTTAACAATCAACTTTTACATTCCAACAATGTGTTAAAATGACCTGATTGTAAACAAATTATGAAATTATATAACTTTTCCATTAATTACAGCCACTGGATTATCAGTTTCTAAATTCTAGCTATTCAGTGAAATGCTGAACAGAGGTCCTGTACACCTGTACCACAGGATGAAAAGATCCCATGATACTATTCAAAGATGTACAGGGGAAATTGGGAAACGTTTCAAGGTTCTCATACTCACAATCATATTCTCCAGGGCATGCTTGGCTAACCAGCAGTTCAGAAATACTGGGATGAATAGATTCCTCAATGGAGACCAAAATATCTGGAATCAAAGCAGCTTGATTGAACATACAATTTCAGAGAACTTCAGAATACATTGCAAAATTTACAAACTACAGAGTAGAATGGACAATGTCACACTGATTATAAAATATCTAAGAATGACCGAAGGATGGGGAAGACACTCAAGATGAGAATTTTGTCACTCCCAAAGGTAAGGTTCAGCTGCATGTGATTGGACTGGAGCATGTGAGGTGTTGAGTCTACCCTCCCCCAGCTTGTCTCCAATCCAGTCTGGGCTGAGAAATCTTGCAGGTGGCCTTCCCACACAGAGGTTAATGGTTGCCCTTAAGTGGCAACCACTGCTAACCAGTGAAGGGAGTCTGGAGGCCACTCAGTAAACCCTGCTGGATTTAGTCGACAAAGCATAGTCCTTCATTTACAGTCACTCTGTACCGAACTGACTATGGGTTTTTCATACATCCACCTCAAATTACAAACCATATTGGATGGCTGTTGGTTTTGTTGCTCCTTGAATCATTGCAAGTTTCCTGTTGTCGTCCTGTACCCACGTCTCTAGCCCTTGGCCCAAATGTGCAACAACAGGCACAGAGATGCCCATCATAGTGTGATGGGCTTCTTCCCACATACATATTAATAGTCCTGACGGCATAAATGTGAAATCAAATTCCCTGGTGTGGTAGAAACCAACCTACTGTGACCTTGGTCAGTCTAACCTTAGACACCAACAAATACTGATTGAGTCACTATGAGTGTATTGGGTGTCGTCGGCAGTTTATCCTGCACATATTGTAGGGTTGAGTCAGAACTTCAGGACCTGTAGTGTCATCCTTGTTAACCTTTTCCCATCTAGTAATGAGACCAGTGGTTGTAGTCTGTTGCCAAGATCAAGACCAAGACCAAGAATATATTCCAAAAATCTCCCACAAGCCCTTGTAATCAGGAAAGCTGTCATCTCTATGGTGGCACACCTTGGTTATGTCTGACAATGTGCATGATGCACAGTACATTGCTTTTCAAAACTCATCCAAGACCACTACTCCATCATTAGGTCAGAAGTGGGGATGTTCGCTGATGATTGAATAATATTCCCTGTCACCAACGACTTTTCCGATACTGAGGCAGTCCATATCCAAATGCAACAAGATCTGGATAATATCCAAGCTTGGGTTGACAAGTGACTAGTAACATACATACCATACAAATGCCAGACAATGACCATCTCCAATAAGGAGCAATCTAACCACCACCCATTGACATACAATGGTGTTACCATCACTGAATCCCTCACAATCAACACCCTAAGGTTTATTATTGACCAGAAACTTGACTGGACGCACCACACAAAAACAATGGCTACAAGAACAGGAATACTGCATTGATTAACTGACCTCCAGACTCCCAAAAGCTGGTCCATCATCTACAAGGCACAAGTCAAGAACGTGATGGAATTCTACCCACTTGCCTGGATGGGAGCAGCCCCAACAACTCTCGAAACTTGACACCATCCAGGACAAAGCAGCCCGCTTTATTTGGCAACACATCCACAAGCATCCATTCCCTCCACCACCAATGCTCAGAAGCAGCCATGTGTACTATCTACAAGATGCACTGCAAAAATTCACCAAACCTGAGACCTCACCTTCCAAACCCACGACCACTTCCATCGAGAAGGACAAGGGCAGCAAATACATGGGAATAGCACCACCTGTAAGTCCCTCTCCAAACCACTCACCACAATGATTTGAAAATATATTAGCATTCTTCCACTGTCACTGAGTCAAATTCCTGGAATAACCTCTCTATCAGAATTGTGAATCAATCTACAGCACTTGACCTGCACGATTTAAGAAGGCAGCTCATCACCACCTTTTCAAGGGCAAATACGGAGGGCAGTAAATGCTGGCCAGTCAGTGATGCCCATTCCCACGAATGAATAACAAAAAAGTCTGTAGCTGAAAGATCAGCAACTATGGTGTTGGAAAGAATGGATTTCAGAGAAGAAAGTAAAAGTAAAACGAATAAGACTAAAGGCTATTAAGCCCCGTATACATGATAGGGTGCATCCTCGGGTATTAAAGTATGCAGCTGTAGAAAGATTGGACGCATAGTTAGCATTTTGTCAAGAATCCTTACTTTCTGGAAAAGTTCCAAGGATTTTCAAACCCTCATTTGAAAAAAGGAGAAAGACATCAAAACAAGTAACTATAGGACAGTTAGCTGAACGTCTACAATCAGAAAAATGTTGAAGTCTATTGTAAGGTAGTAAGAACAGAGCATTTAGAAATGCACAGCATGATCAAGCAGAGTTCAAACGGGTTTATGAAGGGGAAATCTTGCCTGGCAAATTTATTAGAGTTATTTGAGGTGGTACTATGCAGGACAGATAAAAGGGAAACCAGGAGATGCAATATATTTGGATTTTCAAAAGAGTCAATGGGCTGAATCTTATTTTTTATAAACTTAGTTTAATAGGAGTCAGTTAGCTCCATTGGCTAATTGGCTAGCTTGCAACTTGGGCTGATATAACATAGAACACAGTATATTACAGCGCAGTACAGGCCCTTTGACCCTCAAAGTTGTGTCGACCTGAAGAACCAGTCTGAAGCCCATCTAAATGATGCCCAAAGTGTGGGTTCAATTCCTGCATATAATGTCTATTAGCTGTGTAAGCTGCTTGACTAATTTCACCATTGCCCATGTCACTCAGAGCCTGATAAAGATTTCTTTCCTTGCCCCTCCAGCTTCAAAAACCAATCCATTGCCCTTATTTAGACCAAAGAATAGTCTCCATGCTACTTAAAAGGGCATACTTGTGAAATTTCCAGTGAGCGTCTGTTTCTTCATGAAATGCAGGATAAATTCGGGACTGGATATAACTCATCCAATTTCAGTTTTCCGCCTGCAGAGGGAAATTCCAACCCATTGTCCTTTTTTTTAAAACCTAGAAACTGTCATGTACCTTCTTAGCTGATTAAAACCAAAATAGACAGAGAGCAGAAAGTGGCAGGACTATTTTGTTGTCAGGTTTAAGCAGTTTGATGCTACCTTGTTTTAATTAGATTCATTGATGGTAGCACACATCTGGAAATGAATTTGAACTCTGCTGAGCGAACATAAGAGTACATTAATTCATTATGGTAAATAAAATGAGCCATCACCTTAATTTACAATGTATCAGAAGTGCACAAGCTGTCTTCCCACACATTCACAAGTATTTGAAGTCTATCCTTCACTTGAAATGAACAATCTTTATTTCTGAATTACAGCTGGAACATTTTGCAGTTTGAGCAAAATTACGACAGAAAATTGAACAGTCAGTCAGATGCGACCTTCAAACAACTATTAGGTGTGAACAGCATGGGTTTACCCTTCCTCTGCTTTTTATAAAAATGAAGAAAAAAGCAATTTGGTTAAAATAGATACTTTTGCCATTTTTTTGGAATGCAGCCCTGGTGAAAAGATAAACTTTAAACATGCTGTTCACGTTGGAAAAATATTAACTTTATAATCTCTGCCAGCCAGACCCCCACTGAATATTTGATAGCACAGACAGACTCACTGTGATGATAAAGGGCACGGTGTTGATCATCTCCAGGATGAAGGATATTCGTAGAATTTGTTCCCAAATGTTCCCCTGTGAGAAAGAATAACCGCAAGTAAAAGGTCAGAGACTTCAATGACTTCAGTATTACACAAATCAGAAAAATGGCACAATATAGAAAAATTAACATATAAAAAAAGTATCCTATTATTCAATTTTTTAATTCAATCAGTGCTGTGTGCAATCCACAGATGCCTATTAAAAGTAAAACTGAGTGCAGCAAGCTGTGTTTGCCTCCATATCTAATGTATTTAGCACTCCATAATTAAAGAATAATAGACTTAAAAGCCATTTGGCCCAACAGTGCGAGGGATATCCAACTAATCTTACTGCCCTATTCTGTCCCTACAAATACTGAAAATTCTTTTATCCTTCAAGCATTTATCCAACTTCTTTCTGAAAATTGTCAATGAATCTGCTTCGATAATCTTTTCCAAGCAGTGAAATGAAGATCATTATGACTCACCATGTAAAACATTAATATTATTTTTGCTTCTGGTTCAATTACCAATAAGTTAAACTTTTGTACTCTTGTTACTGGCTCTTCTGACACTAGAAACAGTTTCCCTTTACTTCATCGATCAAAACCAATCATAATCTTGTACATCTCTTGCTGTTCTAAGAAGTACAATCCCAGCTTCTCCAGTTTCTCTGCATATCTGCACTCCCACATCTTGGCATTAATCAATTAAATGTCATCTACACTCTCTCAATGGCCATTGTATATTTCTGAAAAATCACACCAAACTTGAAATGTTAACTCAGTCTTACTCTCTCTCGATGGTGCTGCTACACGTCCAGCATTCTCTGTGCTTGTTACCACTACATATTTGTTCTTTGGGTATGGGATCTCATCCTACTACGTAGTGTAGGATTAGAGTGACCATGGGACAAGAACCTTAAGGGTGGGAGTCTCCCTTCTGTAAGAGAAATTAGTGAATCTGTTTGGTTTTTGAAACAATTCAGTAGCTTTCATCATAATTTCACCATAGACCACCTGGTGTTCAAATTTAAGTTCCCAAAACATGGAATCTAAACTCCCAATTGCTGAATTGTTTATCAGGTCCTATAGTTTTTATGTATTTCTGCAAGTATGATGGACTGTCACTTTATAGTCTTATCATGTGACATAATGATGACATCAGCCACCATTTTGGGCAGATTAAACAACTCTCTCTAACCTCACTGTCTGTATGTGAACACCTCCATAATAAAACATATCCTTATTGGAACTTAAACACAAGGCTACCTTGCTCTATCAGATTCTTTAGGACATGTGCACCAATTTTGTATGATCTTGTGAAGGCAATTTGGCACGTGCTGGAGAACTAAGTGTCATCTTATTTCAGGTGGCTCTGCCACATACAGCTCCACTCAGGCGTTCGATTGGCTAGCAGTGGGCCTTCCCTGGGAGAGCTGCAACCATTCAAAGGCCAATAATTCTATTGAGTGGCAGCGCCACTGGGAGGGTGGTGACTGCTGCAGGCATAACACCCACACAAAGTCTAGTATCATCACTGGACTCTCGGCTTGCAGTGAGAGAAGGGAGTGGGGCTGGGTGCAGGGGAAGGAGCTCAGCAGAAAGAATATGGTCCTGGTGTTCAGTGGCCATCCACTTCTCAAAATCAAGTCCTTCGATCAGCTTCCCACCCAAAACCCTGGGAGCCTATCTGCACCCCTGCATGGGTACATTCACCATGTTCTCCACATGGAGAGCTGCCCTCTCTCTGGTAGATTAATATGAAGCTTGGCAGAGTAAGGCCCTTAAAGTGGGCAATATTTGACAGTGGAGAAGAAAGGACACACAAGGGTCGTCATGGCCTGGACTTAATTAGGGTGAAAGTGGGAAGGTGGTGCAGTCACCATCCCCCTACCAACTGAAAAGCCCCCCTTACCAAAATCACCACAGCTGAGGTCATGAAGTCCCACTCAAAATGTGCAACACACTCCTAATTACTTATATTTCAACTGAAAGTCATTGGCTTCCCCATCATGCAACAGGGAACTGCAAGCAGTGATCGATGATTCAAATGCCTCATTAGATCGGGCACTGCTAGGGAAGCTTCTTGCCTTCCATGAAACCATTGCTCTATTTGAGACATTCTTTGGAGCTTTATGGAGCACCTGCATCTTTTTCAACATTAGAAGTGGTCAATAAATGCAAGATGCTGGGATTGTTAGCTATTCTTGGGCAACATAATTTCTGTAAGGTTTTCATCTGGCCGGACACAAGAATTTATTGATTTAATTTAAACATTCCTGAAAACAACATTAAAGCTAGCTGCTCCATTTGTCACAAAACTCCAATCCTTTTGCCCTCGTGATTTTGCCATCCTCATTTTGCTAAAGGGCCTCAGTAACTTTAGCCCTAAATTAAGAAGCAGCCCAACTAAATTGCATTTATGCAAGTGTCCTGATAGGTTACAAACACTAAGCATCATGGCTGTGTGGGCCTGAAGCCTAAATTGTGTTTCTTGATAAGTTAAATGGGCTACCATTCTTTCATTAGGACCACGGCAAAACATAATCCATTCCCTTTCTCTTGGCCGGCTTCCATGTTCATTCATCCTGTGGTGCTCAACAGTGCCAACATTATATGAAGGATCAATAATGTCACAGAGCTTCAGATCACAATTACCACATGGTATCAAATGCCAAGGGGACAGCAGAGATACATCCTCGTCCAGGCATCTACCAGTGCTACAGAGCAAAACAAAACACTGGCATCTTCACAAGATAATTCTTAATGCTTGAACTAATTGTTGGAGTTCTTCAAGGTTACTCAGTTAGATTGACTAACAGAATAGCGTGAGAAAACAAAAGGCAGCTGAAGAAGACAAAGTTAGGCAAGAGGCAGCAGGGTTGCCTGTTGAATGGGCCTCTGATACTCTTGCAGTCAATAGTTCAGACTGAATGAGTCGGACATTGGAAAGTAGCCTTTCCGCCCACCTTAACATTGACTCAGGCTGCTATTCTGAAAAAGAAACTTTTATCCCAACTCTCTGCTTTCTGTCAGACAGCCAACCCCCTATCCATGCCAGTAACTCACCTTGAACACCATGGGCCCTCACCTTATTCAGTAGTCTCCCATGAGGCACATTATCAAAGGCCTTTTGGAAGTCTAGATAGATAACATCTACCAGGTTTCTTTGGTCTAACATCCTTGTTACCTCTTCAAAAAGTTCTAACAGATTTGTCAGGCATGACCTCCTCTTATTAAATCCATGCTGGCTTTTTCAAATCTGACCCTGCACTTCCAAGAATTTAAAAATCTCATCCTTAACGATGGATTCTAGAATTTTGCCTAGAACCGAGGTTAGGCTAATCAGCCTATAATTTTCCATCTTTTGTCTTGATCCTTTCTTGAACAAGGGGGTTACAACAGTGATTTTCCAATCATTTGGCACCTTCCCTGACTCCAGTGACTTGTGAAAGTTCACAGTCAGTGCCTCCAACACTTCCTCAGCCACCTCCCTCAGAATTCTAGGATTTAACCCATCAGGGCCAGGAGAGTTTTCAATTTTTAGACCTTTTAGCTTTTCTAGCACTTCCTCTTTAGTAATGGTTACCATACTCAACTCTGCCCCCGATTATCCTTAATTGTTTGGATATTACTCATCTGAAAATGTGTTGCTGGTCAAAGCACAGCAGGCCAGGCAGCATCCCAGATGAGATGCTGCCTGGCCTGCTGTGCTTTGACCAGCAACACATTTTCAGCTGTGATCTCCAACATCTGCAGACCTCATTTTTTACTCTTGGATATTACTCATGTCTTCCACTATGAAGACTGACACAAAGTACTTATTAAGTTCTTCAACTATTTTCTTATCTCCCAGCACCAGCCTTCCAGCATCAATTTGGAACAGCCCAATTTCTACTTTTGCCTCATATTTGTTTCTTATGTATTGAAAGACATTTTTATCATTTCTAATATTATTGGCTAGCTTACCTTCATATTTGATCCTTTCCTTCCTTATTTCTCTTTTTGTTATCCTCTGTTTGTTTTTGTAGTCTTCCCAATCTTCTGATTTCCCAGTGCTCTTGGCTGCTTTATACACTCTTACTTTTTCTTTTATACATTTCCTGACTTCCTTTGTCAGCCATGGATATCTAACCCTGATTGTGGTACGGCTGCAGCCCATGGTGAGTTGGGCTGGTAACAAGGTGTTCGACAAGCAACAAAGAGTGCCAATTGAGAACTTGCTGCTCCCTCATGAGAATCTCATCATACCTCTTGAGTAAAGTGAAGATGTTGCAACAAAATGATCTCGACATCAAGCCAATCACCTTGCGCGATTCCACAATACATCTCACCGTGGCTCACACTGCTCAGTTGCTCATAAGAATTTGCCCATTGTCTTTTAGATGAGGAGACAGGATTTATATATTTACTGCTACAACTAGAGATAACAACATCATCTATACTGACCACTACCACTGACTGGCTACTTGGTACTGCTTCAGTATGGGCACAAACTGGTAGTAGACAGCAGAACTTTGTGGTGAATGGAAGAGTTGAACTGCTGCACTGTGACAATTTCAATCCAATTGCCCCACCTATATAAGCTAAAGGACACAGTCAGTTGTTCGCATGAACTCCAGATCAATCCAACTAATCCTCAGAAAAGCAAAGGCTGGATTCAGAACCATTGCTGCAGAGATCTCTGAAATAAGTGCACACTCCATAATCTCCAGCAGAGGGAAAAGGATCAGAGCCCAAATGCAGATTGTGAATTTGTTTATTGACTATTAGCATTATATAGCTGCACGTCACAATGTCAATTCTCTTTGAAGCTGGGCTCAAGAATACAATTAGAAATTAACTGAACATTGTTTTTTTAATTCTTTCACAGAGTCCTGGGCCAACATTGATGGCCCATGCCCTTGAGGAGGTGGTGCTGAGCTGCCTGCTTGAACTGTTACTGTCCCTGGGAGTGTACATACAGCCACAGCCTGTTGGAAAGGGAATTCCAGGACCTTACTAGTGACAGCACGGTGATATAATTCCCAAGTCTTGAGTTGCTACAGGATCTCTTACAGGTGGTATGCATTGCTGCCACTACATAGAGACAGTGGTGCACGTGAACATTTTAATGTGGTGGATTGGTGCATATCATGGGGCTTACTTTGCACTGAATGTTATTAATTTTCTTGAGTGTTCCTGGAGGTGCAGTTATCTACTCAAGTAGAGGACATTCCAGCACCATCCTCACTTGTGTCTTATAAATGTGATAGGCCTTGGAGAGTCCATAGTGAGTTATTCACAGAATTATTTGGCACAAATGTAATTGTTCCTTATCAACCCACAGGTATGTATTTTCCAGGTCTTGCAGAACATGTACATATTGGACTACTTCAATACCTGAAACATCATAGATGGTGTTGACCATTTACTTCTGACCTTATCATGACACAAAGGTCATTGATAAAGCAGCTGAAGATGGTGAAACCTAAGACACTATCCTCAGAAACTCCAACATAGATGTCCTGGAGCTGAGATGGCCAACTACCTTTATGTTAGATATGACTCTCCCTCTTCACTCCCATTTACAATTGACTCCAATTTTACAAGGGCTCCTAATGTCGCACTTAATTAAACACTGTTTTGATATTATGGCAAATCATCTAGGCCTCAGCTCTGCAATTTAGTTCTTTTATTGATATTTTGGCCAAGGCTGTAATAAGGTTAGGGGCAGAACAACTAGTAGAATAAGTTCCACTTGATAGCACTGGCAATGACACCTTCTATCATTATTTTAATGATCAAGATTAGACTGCTGGGATGGTAACTAGCAGAGTGTACCTATCCTGCTTTGTGTGGACAGCATATATCTGGGTAAGTTTCCCTATTTCTGGGTGGATGCCAGTGCTTTAACCATATCAAAACAGTTTGGCTAAGGACCTGGCTATTTCGGGGGCTCAAATTTTCAACACAGTGCCTTCAGCTGTTTCATCGTGCAGGGAGATCTGAATTGCCTCAAGAGGAACATAGCCTAATGTTGCAGTTTGCTCCTAAATCATATGACATCTGCAATTCAGGCTATCTCAGAAGGACACCAAGACTGATGTTCTATCGGCATTTCTGGCAGATGTTGACCAGAGATGGTTCACCTGGTGCACCGCGATGCTGGACTCCCCTATTGTGAAGGATAAGAATAGTTACAGAGCTTTCTCCTCCTGCTGGTTGTCTAATTGTTCACCACCTTTCATGACTGGATGTGACAGGACTGCAGAGCTCAGATCTGATCCATTGCTTCTGGGATCACTCGGCTCTGCCTTTCACACAGCACTTCTGTTTCATTTTATTCACTTGTGTGCTGTGAACGTCAGTGGCTGCCCAGCATTTAGTCGCTCTTGAGAAGGTGATGGTGAGTTGCTTTCCTGAATCACTGCAGTCCATGTACTGCAGTCTACCATGCTGTTAGAGAGGGATTTCCAGGAATTTGACCCAGCAATAGTGAAAGAACAGTGATATTTTTCCAAACGAGGATGCTGAGTAGTTTGGAGGGCAACTTGCAGGCAATGGTATTCCCATATATCTGCCCTTGTCCTTCTTGATGGAAGCTGTCATATGTCCTGAGGCTCTTTGGTGCATTTCTGCAGTGTGTACAGTACACACTGCTGCTCCTAAGCGTTCTTGGTAGAGGGAGAGGATGATTGCGGATATTGTACAAATCAAATGGGCTGCTTTGTCCAAGGTAATATGGAGGTTCTTGGAGCTGAATTCATCCAAGAAAGTGGGAAGTAATGTATCACACTCCTGACTTGTGCCTTGCAGATGATGGGTAGGCTTTGGGGAATGAGGAGGTGACTTACTTGCTGGAATATTCTGAACTATTGTTTGCTTAACAGGTCCAGTTGAGATTCTGGTCAATAATAACCCACAGGATGTTAATAGTGAGGATTCAGTGAACACCAAGGAATGGTGGTTAGATTATCTCTTGTTGGAGATGGTAATTGCCTGCCATTTGTGTGGGTGTAAGTGATACTTGCCACTTGTCAGTCCAAGCCTGGATATTGTCCAGTTGCTTTTGAACATGGACTGCTTCAGTATCTGAGGAGTCACAAATGGACTGAACATTGTGCAATGATCAGTGAACATCCCCACTTCTGACCTTATGAAGAAAAAAAGATCATTGATTAAGTAACTGAAGATATTTAAGCCTATGACACCTGCAGATAAGTCCTGGAACTGAGATGACTGACCTCCAACAACCTTGGCCATCTGCCCATGCATCAAGTATGACTTCACAGTGTGGAGAGCTTGCCTCGGATAGCTAGTTTTGCCAGGATTCCTTGATGCCACATTCGGTAGAATGCAGCCTTGAAGTCAAGGGCTGTCACTTCCACCTCAACTGTGGAATTCACCTCTTTTGTTCATGTCTAAACCAAATCTGTGATGAGGTCAGGAGCTGAGTGGCTCTGGTGGAACCCAAACTGTCACTGAGCAGGTTATTTCCGAGCCCTATTGATGAAATCTTCCATCAATTTACTGATGATCAAGAGTAGACTAATGGGGCAGTAATTGGCAGCATTGAATTTGTTCTGCTTTTTGTGTATAGGAAATACCTAGGTAATTTCCCATATTATCAGGTAGATATCACATTATGACACTACTGGAACAGTTTGGCCATGGGAGCAGCAAGTTCAGGAGCACAAGACTTCAGTATGATTGACATAATGTTGTCTGGGCCCCTAGCCTTTGCAGTATCCAATCATTTCTTGATATCATATGGAGTGAATCAAATTTGCTAAAGACTGGTATCCATTATGCTGGGGACCACTGAGGAAGGCAAGATGAATCATCCACTTGGCACTTCGGGCTGAATATTGCTGTGAATGCTTTAATCTCATCTTTTACATTGATATGTTGGGCTATTCTATCATTAAGGATAGGGTTATTTATGGAGCCTCCTCCTCCTCCAGTGAGTTAGTTAATTGTCCACCACCATTAATGACTGGATATACCAGGACTGCAGAGCTTAGATCTGATTCATTGGTTGGAGGATCGCTGGCTCTGTCTATCATTTGCTGCTTATGCTGTTTGGGATGGAGGTAGTCCTGTTTGGTGGCTTCACCAGGTTGCCACCTCATCTGGAGGGCTGCTCCTGGCATGCTCTCCTGCACTCTCCATTGAACCAGGGCTGATCCCCTGACTGGATAGTAATGGTTGAATGGGGGATATACCAGGCTATGAGGTTAGAGATTGTGCTGGAGTACAATTCTGCTGTTGCTGATGGCCCACAGTGCCTAATGAATGCCCAGTCTTGAGTTGCAATGTCTGTTCGAATTCCTTAGAGAGGATCCGCCTGGGTAATATGCAATACCATTTGACAATTGTGTAAGTGATTTACACGGAATCTTCAGAGATGGAGTTTGGCTGCATTAGGGTCCTGGCTTCTCTTGTATTTGTTTAGCAAGGATCACTCTCCCTGTGGTACATTAAGGCCTTCCATTCGACCATCCGAGTTATCACATGGAACTTGTAGCGATTTCTATGTTTCTCATTCCTTGATCTAAAGAATGATTCTAGTGCATCTTACTCTGGAAGGATGCTCTAAATGAGACACCAGGATGGAAGATGGGCAGTTAGTGGATTGAACAGGTTGGAAACAAGTGAGGATGGCAGATGGCGGAACTCAGTGTGGCGCTGAAAAAGCACAGCAAGGTCAGGCAGCATCCAAAGAGCAGGAGAGTCGATGTTTTGGGCATAAGCCCTTCATCAGGAACGTATGAAGGGGGTTGTGGTGGCGGTGGTGATGGGGCTGACAGGTAATTAGGAGAGGGGTGGGGCTGAGGGGGAAGGTTGCTTGGAAGGCGATAGGTGGATGTAGGCGGGGGTTGATGGTGATAGGTCGGAGCAGAGGGTGGAGCGGATAGGTGGGAAGGAAGACGGACAGGTGGGAGATGTTCAAGAGCACGGTGCTGAGTTGGAGGATTAGATCTGTGATGAGGGGGTGAGGGAAGGTGCGAAAACCAGTGAAATCAACATTGATGCTATGTGGTTGGAAGCTCCAGAAAAGGTTATGAGGTGCAGCATGAATAGTTTCAAGCCGCCTGCTGGTTTTAGTCAGTGAGCAGATGCAGGGAAGGAGTATTGCTCAGGAGGAAAGAAAGCCAGGGGAGTAGTGTTGTCTGAGGGCTCTTGTTATGATGTGCATTTTCCCCTTCAACTGGGTGTCAGCACAATGTGCCTGTGATACTCTATAGTGAACATACCCCACTGTGGAATAAGACAGGGCAAGTGCCAAGGTCCAGACTACTGTGCCACATAGATCCAGGGAGTTTGGTTAACAGGTTGTTTCTGGTATGGACATTTGCTTTAGGATGTCAGCAGAAGAACTAAGTTTTACCTCGACTTGCACACAAATATATTGGTCTGTGAGTGTCTTTTAACCTCTGCCCATTCATAGTTAGGCAGTTTTTGTTTGGACTGGCATTGTGGTGATGGAATATGTTAGAAACGCTTGGAGAGATTCAAACCCAGTTTTGTAGCAATCATTCAATTTTATAACATCTTTGTTAAGGGTCTGGAAGGGCGTGGAAGGTTGGAGTTTGGGTGGTACAACAGATGTCACCAGCAGAGATGAACTTGTGAGACATAGTGTTCGGCAGCTTATTTCTGCACAAACAGATCAGAGTTGGGGCTAGCATTTCACTGTGAGGTAGGTCATTGGCCGGACTTCTCAATGCATTTCGCTCTTGTTCAAGGTCAATTCTAGATCACCTGCTGCAAAAGTGTTTTATTGACTGTCCCAATCCAGGTTGGAAGCAGTCTGGGCAGGGTGGTGAGCCATAATGCATCAAGAGTAGCTTTGAGGTCATTAACTTAATGCCTGTCTTCAGGTTGTTAAGGAATCCTTTTTTGACATAGGTGGTAAGAACCAAGATTTGGTCACATGTGCTGTGACCCTGGTCAATGCTTGGTCAATGCTAAGGAAGTTTCCTACTGCTGGCAGATATTGGAGGATAAGATGCTGTTTACTAAACCATAGATGATTCTCCTGGTATGTTTTTCTTGTGCATGGTTTATGGGTATTGGTGAGCCAGCACTTATTACTCCTCCCTGGTTGCCCTTGAGAAGGTGGTGAGTTGTCTTCTCTGGAGGACATTAGTAAACTAGATCTATTTTAACAACAATCAACAATAGTTTCACAGTCATTGTTAGATTTCTAATTCCAGATTTTTATTGCATTCAAATTCCATCATCTGCCAGGTCACCTGGATCCCTGAATTAACATTCCCTTGACAATAGCCCGAGGCCATCACCTCAACAGATTCATTTTGCGGACGCCATTGGGAATGTCCTCCCAACTGAAATCACTATGTCACCAACTCTGGATTGTAATGGTTGAGTGGAGAACTATTCTGAACCATGAGGTTACAGATTGGGTTTGAATATAATTCAACTGATGCTGAGGGCTCACAGTTCAGCGTCATTGAGCGTCACGGTGGTGCCAAAACAATATGATGCAGAGCTTCCTCAAAGTGAATCTTGGACTTGATCTCTACAAGGACCATGCAGTAGTGACTTTTATCAACCAGGTCATGGATAGATGCATCTGTGACAGGTAGAACCAGAATAATAGGTTTTCCCTCTTGTTGGTTTCCAGATCAGCTGATTCAGACATCTTCTGTCATTTAAGACTCAGCCAACTCTGTTATCAGTGGTCTTAATAATCAGTAGGAGATTGAAGTCTCCCACCCAGAACCACCCTTGCCATTCTCAGTGCTTCCCTCAATGGTCTTCAACATGTAGGAGTACTGATTCACCAGCTGAAGTTGAGGGAGGGAGGGTGGATGTTGATAGGTAGCAATAAGAAGACTTCCTGTGTTTAACCTGATATCATGAGGTATCAATGTTGAGGATATCCAGGCCAAATCCCTCCAAACTATGGACCACTGTGCTAACGGGTCTGGGGCATTTGTGCTGCTAGTGGGTCAGAACATGATGGGAATGTGTGGGACATTTTCTTGAATGTTTGATTCCATGAGTGTGACCAAGTCAAGCTGTTGTTTGACTGCTTTGTGGGGCAGCTCTCCCAACTGTGGTACAAATGTGTGCGAAATGAGGGCTTTGCAGAGTTGGCCAGGTCTGATGTTTTTGTTTTTTGGCTTTTCTGGAGTGGTTTGACCCGGCTGAATGGCTTACTAGAGCCATTTCAGAGGGCATTACGAGCCAACCAGATTGCAGTAAATCTGGTGTCACATGTCAGCAAGTTTCCTTCCCTAAGTGACATAAATGACCCAGATATGCTTTAATGACAATCAGCAATCATATCACAGTCACCACTTGAAGGATCAGTTTCAATCCCACCCTGGCTGATGGTAAAATTTGAATTATATTTTAAGAATCTGACATTGAAAATCTCGCCTAACTGTCAGACAGACACGTCTGGTTGACTAATGTCATTTTGGAAGGGAATTTGCCCTCATTACCGAGTCTAACCTATGTGTGACTGAAGTCCCATGACAAGATGTCCAACTCTGGGCAATTATGGATGGGCAATAAATGTTGACCTTGCCAGCGATGCCCACATGCAGTGAACAAATAAAGAAAAGAGATGAGCTTTAATTCCAGATTGAATCACTGAAGTCAAATTCTGTGGCGAGTTCTGAATCTTTGGGCTCAGCAACTGAACGAGGCCATGAGGCTGCCCTCTGACCAACAAATTCTGTCACCCTGCAATTCACCCGGCACTTTCTCCTCACTCACACTCTGCTGCTTCAACAATAGCTTCCTCCTGGAACTCAGAGATAATAACAATGATTCATGCTTTTAATACTTCATTGCGGTCCTGGCACAACACGTAATAAGCAGTGGGAAGACCATGAAATTATTTAAATTCACTGACCTTGCATTATTATGCAAGTTCAGCTGTTCCTTGCATAGCCATGCAGAGGCACTGAGCAGCATCAGCCGCATAGTGTAGAGCTGTGAAATTAGCTCTACATTCTGCAAATGGACAATTATAATTGTATTCACTTTCAAACTGAAACTAATCCATAAAGTTCATTTTGTATAGTTTCACTAATATTTTGGCTGTGGAAAAATAAGATGGGACAAATGGTACTGACATGATCATCTTTGAAGGAGCAAGGAAGATTCCAGTGGTCTAACTACCAACTAATGGACTACGCAATATATATTATGTTTTATATTGAAAGTTAACCCACCATAATAGCTGTTCACCAAAAAGATTACAACTGAATACATTTTTACTTTGATATCCATGTCTGCAAATAATGCATAATTGAGTAACTGAATTCAGAGCTGAGCCCTATTTATTGAATTTGCTCCCATACAGAGGAGTAAGATAATTGTATGACATGCCAAAATTAAATTTGGCTTTAATTTTTCATCATATCTTTTTCCATTATGTCAGTGAGATTCCTCTCTCTTCCAATAAAACTTTATTGCAACCTTTCTATATTAATGAATTTGACAGATGTATGGCAGCACAATTACATTACTACTTTATATAGTAATACTGCAGAGGGGTTGACCTCTAAAACAAGACAGTTAACTAATGATATATTTACGACTTCTATTTTTAAAACAGATTTCCAATCCAAGTTGGAAAAGAAAATCATCCCTTTCCCCTATCAAAAGAAAATAAGGCACTGTATTGACCACGGCAGACTGAACCAGATTTAACACTGGTTTCATCATTGCCAAATTACTCACCTTTCCAGTTATTAAAGTATCCCAGCAATATGATCTCACAAAACAAAATTGGGGAAGACCAGCAGCGAGCAAATGCTAACTCTGCCAGTAATGTGGACTTGCATAAGTCCATATGCCATGCAAGGTTGCCTTTTGACATCACTGAGCATAGGGACTCCATCTGCTGTAACCCCATGAGCATGCTCTCAGCTGGAAGAGATAAAGCCACTTCTATCAAGCAATCACATTACAAGCTTAAATTGTAAATTGATGCTGTAGAATCATTAGATGATAATTTCAAACCAAAATCTTGTCACTCTACAAGATCACTTGTGGAACATTTTAATGTAATTCTAACTCTTGCAAGATGTAAGTGACAATGTGCAAGTGAAGTAAATGAATTAGTGGTTTCTCCAGCAAACAGTTTGCTAACCTCAAAGTCTTCTTGAGTGACTGAAGAACATAGGGAGTGGCACAACAGTTATACACTTGACTTGCAGTCTTTCTAGAGTGGCATAATGGAAGGTTAAGCTCATCACATATATACCTCCACTCATGAGTATCCAAATGCCCATTCAATTGACACAGAGAGTTAGATTCTAACAATGAAAGGAGAACAAATGGGGTTGAAAACATTCTCGGGGAGACTTGGTAATTTGAAGCATTGCTTCATGCCTGTAGTAATTCTCTATGCAGCTGTGCAAAGGTAAATCTGAAAAGATCTCACCGTCACACTGTTTATTTACTTTTGATTTCAATACTGAGAGTTAGTTCACACATTTTTATTTTGATGTGAAATCTAACTTTGTTATGCATCAAAGCATTCTGCGAGTCAAACTATCATATTCAATTTTTATTCTTCTGATTTTCAGTGCAAGTATGATTACAATTATTACATTTCATTATTTTTTGGATTATTAATTTCACATTGGGAACAGTTTGCTGCTCATCCACTCAAAAAGTGACCAGGGAAACACATTTTTTACCCAGGGAACGAACTTTCCATGGCCTGGTTGTCAATTCTCTATCTTTGCAAATTAACTGATTTAAGAAACCAAAACTGTTGGGGACACAGATGTGGTGGTCTTCTCGCAGCCTTGTTTTTTAAAGACAATTTACATTTCATTAACTCAACATATAGTAACGCTGCAGAGGAATTGACCTCTAAAACAAGATAGTTAATGAATTGTATTATTACAACTTTCATTTTTAAAACAGATTTACAATCCAAGTTAGAAAATAAATCCTTCTTTTCCCTATCAATATAATGTGAGAATACCACACAGTTTCGACCACAGCAGACTATGGTGGCTTGTGAGTCAGATTTAACACAAGTTTCATTTGCCGCAAAATTACTACCCTTTCCATTCCTTAAAATTTTCCAAAGTCCAGCAAGGTGATCTCACAAAATATAGTCAAGTTCCCATCCCTAAACTGGAAATATTTCCTTCGACTTTGAAATTATCATGCACAACAGTTGCAATTGTAAATATTGTTTTGAAAATTAAGATGGTATCACTGTAGAATGAATATATCATGCAGGGTAATCTTTCTGCAGTTTTGCAGACACAATATCAACTGTGAAATTTATTAAACAATAAAGAAGCTCATAGCTGAGTGAGTGGGGTTTTTTTCCCTCTTATTTGGAACAAGGGTTTAAATCTGTCATTTTGTTTAATACAGCATCACAAACCATCAATTATTTGCATAGTCTTCTGGGTGAAACTGTTATGCAATTTTTACCCTCAAAGCAGAAAAATGAGCAATTAAAATCTGCTAGCAATAATGCTCACTTCTATGTCTCTCAAGTGACTCAACAACCACTTAACCAGTTAAGCAATAGTCATTGACATTAATGAAGCTTTGGAGTGTTAAACTGGAGGTGAAGAAGTAGGAAAGACTGCACATTTGTCAGCCCATTTCACTGATGTAATCATTTTTGGATATGAAGAATTTGAAGAGCTTCTAAATCAACAAGCACTAAATCAATTTCGATTCTACTTGCCCAGCAGAAACTAAACATGTGAGCAAAATGTCAAAACTTCAATTCCCAGATTCCGTCGTATCTGATTTTATTCGACATATAAAAAGCAATTTCCCCAAAGCCAGCAGTGCTATCATTTCCATGCATTGCTGCCTTCTTCCTCTGAGGTATTCTCAGAGGCCAGGAACCACTTCGAGAATAAGCAGTGAACTAGTGATACATCAATGATGCTCAATACTTAAAATTGCATGGTCTCACACCGCTGCCAGTTGAAACTAAATTAAGCCTTTAGCTCCCAGTGGGAATCTGGTTGTTCAAATCCACACCAATCCCCAGCCAGAATCTCTCAACCCAATCTTTAACGTGCAAGCAACCTTAAAGTTTAGAAATGGCATCTTAAATTTAAAATACAATTCAAGATTTAAAATGCACTAATTAACTTTGCCTGTGTAATTTGTATGAAAAAATTGAATTTCAATTGATTGTTTGTCCAGACCTGCACTTCCTTATACTTAAAGTGCTTTATTTAGACAAAATAACTAAATTTCAGCTACCTATGAGGAAGAAGGAAAGTCTAGCTGAGCAGTGCTGGAGTCTATTAATCGTGTTATTACTCATTTATTTAAGCGTTAATGTACAGAGTGGGGTTCAACTGATTGAAATGCCAAGCATTACAGTGTAGCAAACTGCTTTTAAAAATTCCTAGTGGAATTGGTAGTCCTAGGTGCAACCTATGATAAGGAGGCCATTAGGCCCACTGAATCCATGCTGACTCCTTCATCCTTACCCCTGGAGTTCTTTTCCTCTTAATCTACTTATCTAACTTCCTTTTTAAAGGAACTATTGAATCTGTTTCACCCACATTTCAGGCAATACTTTAAAAATCTGCACCACTTGTCTCATATTAAAGTTCTTCCTCATATTCTCTCTAGTTCATTTGCCAATTCCCTTCATTACAGCCCTTGCTATCCAGCAAAGGTTTCTTTTATTTATTCCTTTTCTCTAAACTCTGCGTGATTTTAAACACCATTTGAGCAGATGTAAAATTTAGCCATATAAAGGCAGAACGTTGCTGATGATGGAATCGAAAGTAAAGTCAGAATATGCTGCAATTATTCACCAGTTCCAGCAGCATCTGTGGAGAGAGGAAGCAGGCTAGAATCCTTACAGTGTGAAAACAGGTCTTTTGGCCCAACAAGTTAACACCAACCCTCCGAAGGGTAACTCACACAGACCCATTCCCCTACCCTATTATCCCATATTTATCCCTGACTAATCCATCTAACCTACACATCCTGAACACTATGAGGAATTTAACACGGCAATTCACCTAACCTGCACATATCTGAATTGTGGGAGGAAACCGGAGCACCCGGAGGAAACCCACGCAGACACAGGGAGAATGTGCAAACGTCACACAGATAGTCATCTGAGGCTGGAATTGAACCCGGGTCCCTGGCGCTGTGAGGCAACAGTGCTAACCACTGACCAACCGTGCCACCCCCTTTCACGAGATGGGAAAGGGAATTCGGTACCATTTCTAGATCCCTAATATGCTTTCAGAGAAATGGAAATGGGCTGTAAGTGACTGGTTTAACACAAGTGGGAATGGAGGCGGGACAATCAGCCAAGGGATGGAAGGTGAAGGTTGAGGACTCCCAGGAAAACTGGTTCCGGACGTGCCACCAACCTTGGGCCAGGCTATGGCCAGGGATGGTGATACTGGCATTCGCAGCCTATGACTCTGAGTTTGACTGGTTTCGATAGAAACAAAAACAGAATATGCTTGAAGAGCTCAGCAGATCTGGCAACATCTGCGGAGAGAAATCAGAGCATACATCTTGGGTTGGGTGACCCATCTTCAGAACTTCGACTAGTCTGCGGAACAGGCCTCCCAATTTTTGGACTTTTCTTCAAATAGTAACCAAGGGGTTTTTGCAAGGCTCTGCTTGCCATTGTTGTTTCTGGTGCCTCGGTCAACAGAAGGGTGTCCATCCAGTTTCACTCTTTTGTTTGGACTTAATAGCAATTTCACAGAATGTACTATGCCATGTCTGAAGGTTAAAATTAATAATCACACAGCATCAGGTTATAGTCCAACAGGTTTATTTGAAGGGAGTTAAGAAGCAACCACGTTGCTTAGAGTCTGGAGTCACATGCAGGCCAAAACAGACAAGAAGGGCTGATTTGCGTCGCACGCAGAGATTAGTGAACTGGATGGGCTTTTTAAAGCAATCGACAATGGTTACACAGTCACCACTGGATTAGCTTTTGATTTCACAATTCCTTGAATTGAAATGTCACCACTTGCTATCCCAAATGGATGAGAAAATCCCAGTTTCTACAATCTGTCCACATAACTAGTCCCTTCTCTCCAAAACCATTCCGGGAAATTCCTTTCGGGATGCCTCTCTCAGCTTCTGGCTCCAAATAGCCCTTTCTGCCAGTGTGGACATCAAAATGATGATGTAACCTCTCTCAGAAACTTGCCAATGTAACAGGATAAGTGATCCAAAATTATGCAATGTTCAGCTCTGTGGCAGGTTAATTAATTCCTACCTGGTGGTTTTAATTGCCTCTGACACAACAAGGTTGCATCTTCCCAAGCTTTATTAAAAACAAAGCCCAGGTACACTAAAGTTATAACTGACCTTCTTTTGTTGCCCAAGCAAATAAAGATAACCACCTTCTGGTTTCCTACACTTTGTATGTTTATTTCTGGGATGCTTGCTATTGTAATAATGGACAATATGTCCGTATATGTTCTTAATAATTTGTTAACATATTCACAAGAACAAGAATTAATAGTCATTGTACACAGTACCCTTCCATGTTCTTCCACTATTTAATATTTTAATCCACTACCATATAGCTATTTGCAAACTTTTGCTATCTGAGTGGTAAAATGAAACAATTACTGGTTAACAGCAGAACCAGTAAAGATTGTTCCCTCACGTCCATTCAATTTATGCAAATTCTGCAGACCTCTGTATCATGACCAACGAGTAAAATCAATCTGACAGATCCCCGAATGTGGAGACTTCATGCAAGCAATGGGTTGCCAAGCAACCATTTCAAATGGAAAGGCTTACCTTATAGCTGAGATAAGCCAGCAACATTGTTTCAAAGAAACTTATCAAGGCCACTGTAACCTGAAAGGAAATGGTAGAAATTAACATGACACGTTCTCTGGCTAAAGGAGCTTCAAGGATTTTGAACAAGGATTAAATCAGCTTTCTTTTTACAAAAAAAGAAATAATCTTTTTGGGCATTTTAAATTATTTGGCAAGTCTTTCCAAAATATATGGTTAATTAAGACAGCAGTATCAGCTTTTCAGTGATAATACCAGTTCTTTTTCAACACAGGTAAAATCATTTACATTGTCAGTGCTTATATCTTGGGACATTGAAGCTCTGATCGCATTGTTAGTGGGAGAAGGGTCATTTTATAAAGGATATTTTTTTCCTTACATAATAGTATTCTCTTAACGCTATCTATTATAGACTGCACTGTTTAGTTATGTAAGACTGACAATGTAACAGATGTATGATTGTGTTACATCCAATGAGATGCACGGTTGAATAAACATGTCATTGCGTTGATGAGCTTGGGACTTTATCACTAGGTGAACGATATCAGTAGTCATAAGGTTTAAAAAAAAATCAAACTATTCTCTAGTTTGGTGTTTTTCATGCGCAATTTTCTGTCATTCCCATTGCTGTTTTCATTCTAACAAAAGGCTAATTGATGCAACATACAATGAGTCGTTGCTTTGCAAATTTTAATGATAACAAGATTTAACGACTAACATCGTCTCACCGGTAGCTTTTCTAGGGCCCAAGAGAAGTGCTCTTAATAATTCGCTCATTTGAGCCTCATGGACCTCATGTCAGGTGTGAAAACATGAAAAGGAGAACTATCTGTTACAAAATAACCTACAGCTGTCCTGTATTATATCATTATTAACCAAAAGGTATGCAACAACACCACTGCCAAACTGAACTAACTCACAACATTCAAATGGAGATAGAGATCCTGAACTCTGATTTGACCTTCAGGAAAAATACAGGTTGCCCATTTAACAGTCCGTACTCAGTGAAGATCTTGATGTCATCTTAATTATACTATTGTATATTATCTCAAACAAGAAAACTTCATTTACCTGAGTAAAGTTGCATGAATTAGTGAAGTGGTGGCAAACATTTCACAATACTGTATTTGAAAGTTTCATTCTTTTAAGGTAAAGGAAACAATTTGCGCAGTGGACGAATATCCACTTTTCACTTTCAATGAAGAATACCTAAACAGTGGATCACAGACCTGTATGAGGTGGCAGAGATCACATTTGGGGTCAGGAGCATCCCCCTTGGCTGAGTCGGAGGGGTAACCCCAGCCTCAAAGCACTGAGGGGACAGGCCAACACCCAAACAATTCCATTGGAAAGCATACAGTGGCTGGTGAGCGGAAAGTGCTCTTTTAACTTCAGAAAACACTACTGGCAGTCAGTTTGAATGGACTCGGGATGTTTACGAGCCTACGTGCATGGCTAGAGGCCTGCAGGAGTAACCCATTCACAGTGCTCACTGCATGAAGGCCTGCACGTCTGTGAGGCTGAGCCAGGAAAGGTGAGTGACAACCTCAAGCATTGCATCTTACTGACATACAGGCTTCGAACCTAGGATAACTACTTTGTTTCACAGGTACCAGCGACATGACCAAAGGGGAAAAGAGAAGCAGCTCAATGAGTGAGTACGTGTGCGTGTGTGTGTGTGTGTGTGTGTGTGTTGGTGGGGGGAGGGGGTGGTGATGGTGAGGAGAGTCGTGAATGGGTATTACTATTGTGTGAGAAGTAGGAGGAGGGCTGAGATGGGGAATGGGCTGCTGGATGGGAGAGGGGAGGGAGCATTCATAAAAAGGGTTACTGGATGAGTGAACAATTAGGAGAAGGCCATAGGGTCATAGAGATGCATAGCACAGAAACTGACTCTTTGGTCCAACTCATCCATGCCGACCAGATATCCTAAATTAATCTAGCCCCATTTGCCAGCATTTGGCCCACATTCCTGAAAACCTTTCTATTCATATACCCATCCAGATGCCTTTTAAATGTTGTATCAGCCTCCACCATTTCCTCTGGCAGCTCACTCAATACATGTACCACACTGCATGAAAAAGTTGCCCCTTAGGTCCCTTTTAAATGTTTCCCCTCACACCCGAAACCTATGCCCTCTAGTTCGGGACTCCCACAACCCAGGGAAAAGGTCTTGTCTATTTATCCTATCCGTGGCCCCATGATTTTATAAACCATTATAAGGTTATCCCTCAGCCTCAAACACTCCAGGGAAAACAAGCCCAGAGTATTCAGCCTCTCCTGATAGCTCAAACCCTCCAACACCAGGCAACATCCTTGTAAATCTTTTCTGAACCCTTTCAAGTTTCACACCAACCTTCTTATACATGGGTGACAGAATTGCACACAATATTCCAAAAGTGGCTAAACAAATGTTCTGGACAAAGGCAACATGACCTCCCAACCCCTATCCTGGACTGGGATGAGGGACTGATTTTTGTGTGTGAGAGAGAGATGGACAAAACATATTTAACATTAAGTCACCCTAATACTATTAAAACATGCCAGATTTAAAATCTGCATTAAATTTCCTCTCAATTTCTCTACTGCAGAAGGAAGCTCCCCTTCTTTCCTTGTAATTGCACTTTCCTATCTCTAACATGCTCCCCATGACTTGACTGCCGATCTGCAACAGTAAACATGAAAAGCTCCAGGCAACCTTGACAAGCAAAATATCTTCAACGTATCACAAGGAACAGCAATGTTTAACGTGGCATTGCAAAATTGGTGCTGGAAGGTTGAAACATTGGTCAATAACGGAGGAAAGGGAAAAGCAAATAGGTTGCATCAAAGATAAATATTCTCAAAATGTTTGCCAGCAGATGTGCAAGTGTCAGCATGAACCTGAATTTTTTTTTCCCGCATGTTCCCATTTTATACATAACCAGCTGTTAGCAAATGGTAGCTAATTCTGACTCAGAATTAGCCAGACAAGTCGCCTCTATTCTGATTATTTTGCGCAAGATAATACTCCATAGGGAAACAATTTAACATAGATTGGATTCATAGAAACAAATCACTACTGGCAGTGAACCTAACCTGCTTTTCTGGTTGCTCAGCACACTTACCCAGTCGTGACATGCTTACCAGGGAGACTGCAATCCTCGGCCTGCACAGTGTTCGCTGATTTCAGTCAACCCCTGCCATTAGATTCAGTGACCCAGGATTAAGGAGCAAAAATCTGGTAGATTGATTTCTGGTGATCCTTACCAGAAGTGCAGATGTGCAAATATTGAACAAAGACACAAACAAATAGCTACCCATAGTCAAAAACAAAACCTCACCATCAAGGTTCATGTATAAATAATGGGAAGCAGGGCTCTGGGGTGATGATTTAGTACTTTTGAGACTTCTTGTGTGCAAGAACTCAACACATTCAACAGAAGGAGGGAAAGGATCGAAAAATAAGAAAATACCCTAGGTTAACCCTAGGAGGGGGCTGAGGGTCACAAATAATTCTGACTTCCTGCCTTAACAATGAGCTTTTTTGTCTCTTGCCTACACTCTTAGATGCTCTTTCCCTCTAGCCCTGCAGTTATACAAGTGCAAAATGCAGTTTCTACTGTACCGGGCAAGTGGTGTTCTTATTATGGATAACACCATTGTGATACTTTGAGCAATGGTTGAAATTGCCGAAGTAAAGTTCTCAAAGAATGCACTGGAGATCTTGTTCAAAAAGATGAATAGGAGAACTGATATGTCACATTGCTGGGAGCCTGAGCCCACCAGATGTATGTCCATATTAGTAATATCAGAAGTTGCTAACTGGAATGTCGGCTTCAAGGACATAAATACAGAGCAGGAAGAAGTTCAGCAATCCCACACAAGTTGTCAAGGTTAATGATTTCATTATCAAACTGTATTTCCTGCCAACTCATCACTAGTCTCACATGTTGCTGAATTCTCTACACTATAAAACCCAGTTACCAACAATATCTATTAATTGGTATTCAACCTGTCACAACCCCCATTGAGACCATCAACATTTAAAGAGAAATTCAAATACCAATCAATTAACTGAAAGAGCAATGCCACAAGATTTCCTGGTTTTAAAGAAAAAACAAACTTCACTACAGAAATTAATACAGTTAAAAAAAGCAAGCATTATGAACCTGAGAGTTCTTTTATACATCATGAGATCTTGCAGATTTGTTTATATCATTATCCGAGATCAACCAAGTATACCACAGCTCTCTGGAATGCACTCTGATTTGGAAAGTGGGAAAGTGCGAGGTCATACATTGGTAGAATACAGGCATTGACTAGTTTCAAACTGGGGAGAAAATTCGGAAATCTGAAGTGTAAAGGGACTTGGGAGTCCTAGTCCAGGATTGCCTTTCCTTACAGATCGAGTCGGTAGTTAGGAAGGCAAATACAATGTTGGCATTTATTTCAAGAGGACTGGAGTATAAAAGCAGGGATGTACTTCTGAGGCTTTATAAAGCTCTGGTCAAGTCACATTTATAAAGTTGCGAGCAATTTTGGGCCCCATATCTCAGGAAGGATGTCTTGGCCTGGAATGGTTCCCGAGGAGGTTTATGAGAATGATCCCAAGAATGAAAGACTTAACATATGAGGAATGTTTGAGGACTCTGGATCTATATTTGATGGAGTTTAGAAGGATATGGGGGGGATCTAGTTGATAATTACAGAATACAATGGACTTTGGGAAGAGGTTTCTATTAGCAGGAGTGACTAGACTCAAGAACACAGCCTTAGAGTAAGGGAAGACCCTTTAGAATGGAGATGATATGAAACTTCTTCAGCCAGAGTGGTGAATCTGTGGTATTCATTGGCACAGAAGGTTGTGGAGGTCAGGTCACTTTAAAACAGAAATAGAGAGGTTCTTGATTATTAAGGGGATCAAAGAATACAGGAAGAAGGTGGGAAAATGGGGGTTGAGTTTTATCAGCTATGATTAAATGGTGGAGTAGACTCGATGGGCCAAATGGCCAAATTTCTGCTCCTCTGCCTTATGGTCTTATGATTCCTCATAGATTCATAGAGTCATAGAGATGTACAGCAAGGAAACAGACCCTTCAGTCCAACCCATCCATGCCGACTAGATATCCCAACCCAATCTATTCCCACCTGCCAGCACCCGGCCCATATCCCCCCAAACCCTTCGTATTCATATACCCAGCCAAATGCCTCTTAAATGTTGCAATTGTACCAGCCTTCACCACATCCTCTGGCAGCTCATTTCATACACACACCACTCTCTGTGTGAAAAAGTTGCCCCTTAGGTCTTTTTTATATCTTACCCCGCTCACCCTAAACCTATGCTCTCTAGTTCTGGACTCCCTGACCCCAGGGAAAAGATTTGAACAAATCAACGGAACACCCATGGGCTCACCGATCTCCGGACTCATAGCAGAAGCAGTAATACAAAGGTTAGAAAAAACAGTTTAAACGCAATTACAATCCAAACTCTTGGTCAGATACGTGGACGACACCTTTGTAATCATTAAAAACACAGAAATAGAGAACACACACCGGATCAACAACGCCACACTCACAGGAATCCGATTCACGAGAGAGGAAGAAAAGGATAACCAGCTCCCATTCCTAGACGTGATGGTACAAAGAACATCGAACGGAGAATCCACCACGAAGGTATTCAGAAAAGCCACACACACAGACCAAGTCCTGAACTATGAAAGCAACCACCACAACACACACAAACGAAGTTGCATCAGGACATTATTCAAAAGGGCCACAACACACTGCAGCACACTTGAACTATAAAAAGAGGAAGAAGAACACTTATACAAGGTATTCACCAAAAACGGATACCCACGCAATTTCATCAACAGATGCCTTAGGAAAGGACAACGAAATGAGGACATGCCACAACCCAAAGGACTGGCCTCATTCCCATACATCAGGAGCATTTCCGAACTGACAGCCAGACTGCTGCGACCACTAGGACTCATAACAACACACAAACAACACCACTCTCAGACAACAACTCACCAGGACAAAGGACCCGATACCCAGCATGAGCAAAACCAACGTAGTGTACAAAATCCCATGCAAGGACTGCACAAAACACTACATAGGACAAACAGGAAGACAGCTAACAACCCGCATCCATGAACACCAACTAGCCACGAAACGACACGACCAGCTATCCCTAGTAGCCATACACTCAGATGACAAACAACACGAATTCGATTGGGACAACACCACTATTATAGGGCAGGCCAAACAGAGAACAGCCAGGAAATTCCTAGAGGCATGGCACTCATCCACAAATTCTATCAACAGACACATCAACCTAGACCCTATATACCGGCCACTGCAGCGGACAGCAACTAACAACCGGAAGTGGCAGATTCACACCAGTATAAATGCCGGAGGAATCAGCACAGAAGCGCTTCACAGGAGGCTCCCAAGCACTGAAGATGTCACCTAGCAAGGGGACAAAACATTTGCAACAAAAACTCCCAGCTTGGCGAACAGAACAACAACAAGCACCCGAGCTACAAATCTTCTCACAGATTTTGTCTATTTATCTTATCCATGCCCCTCATAATTTTGTAAACCTCTATAAGGTCACCCCTCAGCCTCCCAAGCTCCAAGGAAAACAGCCCCAGCCTGTTCAGCCTCTTCCTGTACCTCAGATCCTCCAACCTTGGCAACATCCTTATAAATCTTTTCTGAACCCTTTCAAGTTTCACAACATCCTTCCGATAGGAAGGAGACCAGAATATTACGCAATATTCCAACAGTGGCCTAAACAATGTCCTGTACAGCCGCAGCATGACCTCCCAACTCCTGTACTCAATATTCTGACCAATAAAGGAAAGTGTACCAAACGCTGCCTTCACTATCCTATCTACCTGTGACTCCACTTTCAAGGAGCTATGAACCTGCACTCCAAGGTCTCTTTGTTCAGCAACACTCCCTAGGACCTTACTATTAAGTGTATAAGTCCTGCTAGGATTTGCTTCCCAAAATGCAGCACCTCGCATTTATCTGAATTAAACTCCATCTGCCGCCTCTCAGCCCATTGGCCCATCTGGAATAGATCCTGTTGTAATCTGAGGTAACCCTCTTCGCTGTCCACTACACCTCCAATGTTGGTGTTATCTGCAAACTTACTAACTGTACCTCTTATGCTCTCATCCAAATCATTTATGTAAATGACAAAACGTACTGGACCGAGCGCCGACCCTTGAGGCACTCCACTGGTCACAGGCCTCCAGTCTGAAAAACAATCCTCCACCACCACCCTCTGTCTTCTACCTTTGGGCCAGTTCTGTATCCAAATGGCTAGTTCTCCCTGTATTCCATGAGATCTAACCTTGCTAATCAGTTTCCCATGTCAAACGCCTTACCGAAGTCCATATAGATCACATCCACTGCTCTGCCCTCATCAATCTTCTTTGTTACTTCTTCAAAAACATCAAGTTTGTGAGACATGATTTCCCATGCACAAAGCCATGTTGAGTATCCCGAATCAGTCCTTGCCTTTCCAAATACATGTATATCCTGTCAGTCAGGATTCTCTCCAACAACTTGCCCACCACTGAGGTCAGGCTCACTGGTCTATAGTTCCCTGGCTTGTCTTTACCGCTCTTCGTAAATAGTGGCACCACATTTGCCAACCTCCAGTCTTCTGGCACCTCACCTGTGACTATCGATGATACAAATATCTCAGCAAGAGGCCCAGCAATCACTTCTCTAGCTTCCCACAGAGGTCTAGGGTACACATGATCAGGTCCAGGGGATTTATCCACCTTTAACCTTTTCAACACATCCAGCACTTCCTCTGTAATCTGGACATTTTGCAAGATGTCACCATCTATTTCCCTACAGTCTATATCTTCCATATCCTTTTTCACAGTAAATACTGATGCAAAATACTCAGTTAGTATCTCCCTCATTTTCTGAGGCTCCACACAAAGGCCACCTTGCTGATCTTTGAGGGGCCCTATTCTCTCCCCAGTTACCCTTTTGTCCTTAATATATTTGTTTAAAACCCTTTGGATTCTCCTTAATTCTATTTGCCAAAGCTATATTATGTCCCTGATTTGCTTTCTCCTCATTTCCCTCTTAAGTATACTCCTACTTTCTTTATACTCTTCTAAGGATTCACTCGATCTATCCTGTCTATACCTGACATATGCTTCCTTCCTTTTGTTAACCAAACCCTCAATTTCTTTAGTCATCCAGCATTACCTACACCTACCAGCCTTCCCTTTCACCCTGACAGGGATATACTTTCTCTGGATTCTTGTTATCTCATTTCTGAAGGCTTCCCATTTTCCAGCCATCCCTTTACCTGTGAACATCTGCCTTCAATCAGTTTTCGAAAGTTCTTGCCTAATACCTTGGCCTTGCTCCAATTTAGAACTTCAATTTTTAGATCTGGTCTATCCTTTTCCATCACTATTTTAAAGCGAATAGAATTATGGTCACTGGCCCCAAAGTGCTCCCCCACTGACACCTCAGTCACCTGCCTTGCCTTATTTCCCAAGAGTAGGTCATGTTTTGCACCTTCTCTAGTAGGTACATCCACATACTGAATCAGAAAATTGTCTTGTACACACTTAAGAAATTCCTCTCCATCTAAACCTTTAACACTATGGCAGTCCCAGTCGATGTTTGGAAAGTTAAAATCCTCTATCATAACTACCCTATTATTCTTCCAGATCGCTGAGATCTCCTTACAAGTTTGTTTCTCAATTTCCCTCTGACTACTGGGGGGTCTATAATACAATCCCAATAAGGTGATCATCCCTTTCTTATTTCTCAGTTCCACCCAAATAACTTCCCTGGATGTATTTCTGGGAATATCCTCCCTCAGCACAGCTGTAATCCTATCCCTTATCAAAAATGCCACTCCTCCTCCTCTCTTGCCTCCCTTTCTATCCTTCCTGTAGCATTTGTATCCTGGAACATTAAGCTGCCAGTCCTGCCCTTCGCTGAGCCATGTTTCCGTAATTGCTATGATATCCGAGTCCAATGTTCCTAACCATGCCCTGAGTTCATCTGCCTTCCCTGTTAGGGCCCTTGCATTGAAATAAATGCAATTCAATTTATTATTCCTACCTTGTCCCTGCCTGCCCTGACTGTTTGACTCACTTCTGTTCTCAGCTGTATCTATCTCAGATCGATCTCTTTCCTATCTCCCTGGGTTCCATCCCCCCACCTTACTAGTTTAAATCCTCCCAAGCAGTTCCAGCAAATTTCCCTGCCAGTATATTAGTCCCCTTCCAATTTAGGTGCAATCCGTCCTTCTTGTACAGGTCACTTCTACCCCAAAAGAAATTCCAGTGATCCAAAAATGTGAATCATTTTCCCATACACCAACTCCTCAGCTATGCATTCATTTGCTCTATCCTCCTATTCCTGCCCTCACTAGCTCGTAGCACTGGGAGTAATCCAGATATTACTACCCTTGAGGACCTCCTTTTTAAATTCCTGCCTAACTCTCTGTAATCTCCCTTCAGAATCTCAACCTTTGCCCTTCCAATGTCGTTGGTTCCAATGTGTACAATGACCTCCTGCTGGCCCCTCTCCCCCATGAGAACATTATGCACCCTCTCAGAGACATCCTTGATCCTGGCACCAGGGAAACAACCATTCTGCTTTTTCTCTGCTGGCCTCAAAAATGTCTGTCTATACCTCTGACTACAGAATCCCCTAACACAATTGATCTCTTGGAACCCAACATACCCCTCGTTGCTTTAGAGCCAGTCTCAATACCAGAAACTTGGCCGGTCGTGCCACGTTCCCCTGATAATCCATCACCCCCTACATTTTCCAAAACAGTATACCTGTTTGAAATGGGTATATCCACAAAAGACTCCTGCACTAGCTGCCTCCCTCTCTTACTCTTCCTGGAGTTAACCCATCTATGTGACTGCATCTGAGACTTTCCCCCCATCCTATAACTGCCATCCATCACATACTATTGCTGTTACAAATTCCGCATCGCTTCTATCTGTCTCTCCAACTGATCCACTCGATCTGATAAGATTCGCATCCAACAGCATTTATGGCAGATATAATCTGCAGTAACTCTTGAACTCTCTTTAAACTCCCACATCTGACAAGAAGTACACATCACTGCAAAGGCCATTTTTGCTCCTTCAAAATCTACAGACCCAGAAAATAACACCATCTTATTCCTCTACAAACACTGCCCCAGGTTAAATTAATAGCTATGGCTTATATTTTAAGTTTAATAAAGAGACTTATCTCCAAAAACATATAATCAAGAAAGAATCCACTATACTCACTACTGTAGCCTTTCTCTTGGACAGACTTAAAACTACAATTAACTTATCTGATTCTGTGCTCTGAACTTCGCCCAATAGTTCCTCCTAGATTTGTTGTGAATTTCACTATTTGTTAATTTTCCCAGATGCACTCCGATGTCCAGCAATACACGAATTCTCTCCGATGTCCAGCGATACGCAAATTCTCATATTCCAGCTATTCTCTCTGATGTTTGAGATTTCATGAGGAGACTTCCATTACATTTTAATAAGCATCTGTCCGAGATTCCTTTAAGACCTATGATTGTGGATTCATCCCCTCAAGCTAGGACCTCACTGTATTCAAGATCTTAAAAACTGGGAACACACTTAATTCCTGAAGGCCTCTAGGCTTTGCGTCTGACAGCTGGATGAGAACTGGCATTCTGAAACCACTCTTCTCAATCAGTAAAGACCAGGTCAGAACAGGGAGAAGTGACACTAATATTGTCTGACAGGAACCTGGAGGTCCTGGTGGATGAGACTGTGCAAAGGAGAGCAGTCATTTTGAAGGGGACCAGCAACTGAGGTCACACTACTACACCATGGTAGCCTAGTCTGAAGTTGCCACTCCGGTCAGTGCCACCTCCCTGATATAGAAGAACCAGATGATGATGTCCTATCAACAAAGGGTGCATCTGGCTGGCATCTGAGGATCATGCTCTGGGCTGCAGGTTGATTGTAGACAACATAAAGGCAACTCAGACTAAGTGACAATTAGGAGGTAATGCAGCACCTGTAATACAGACACGGCAGGGCTCAAATTTCTCCTTCGCTCAGTTCCTTCTGCAGTGCTTTCCTGCACTGTCGATTACTAGTAGAAGTGGCCTCACCCCTTTCTAGGATAACTCAAATATTTGTAAGCCTGGCAGAGTTGTTCCTGGCAAATGCCTGGAGCTAATCTTGAGTTTCATGGGAGTCATGATCAGATTGGCTAGCAGTGATTTTTGAAATGCAAAATATAACAGGAACATGCGAGCTGTAGCAAGCCTGATGCACACCTCATGCAGCTGCCAAGGCCAATCACACAATCAGGCGCTATTTCAACAGAAAGGACATGCAGATCATCAACTGGCATTGGGGAGCTGGGAAACATAATTTGAGATACACAAAGATCTCTGCAGAGAAAAAGCAGTAGGTTTATTTAGCATTGATTTTTTTTTGTCTCAGTACTACACTGTCTTCATCAGAAGACAGGGTATCAATACATTTAATAAAAATGTCTCGTGCCATGACTATATTTAAAAGTTAGACATTAGTAGTGAAGCACTATACAACAATGAAAAAGTGAAAGGCACTACAAAAAGGTAGCAAATGAAAGGCATTATAAAAACACATTGTTTATTTGTTGTTTTATGATAGGAACGCATTTGAACTGAAAATTTGCACTGTGAATTCATAATGGTTCAGTCTAGTCAAACCTGCATTAAAATATGTGGTAATAATGAATGCGTTTCTATCACTGGACGCCAGAGTTCTATCTTGATGGAAACACAAAAACTGAAAATGTGTTGCTGGAAAAGCGCAGCAGGTCAGGCAGCATCCAAGGAACAGGAAATTCGATGTTTCGGGCATAAGCCCTTCATCAGGAATGAGGAAAGTGTGTCCAGCAGGCTAAGATAAAAGGTAGGGAGGAGGGACTTGGGGGAGGGGCGATGGAGATGTGATAGGTGGAAGGAGGTCAAGGTGAGGGTGATAGGCCGGAGTGGGGTGGGGGCGGAGAGGTCAGGATGAAGATTGCAGGTTAGGAGGGCGGTGCTGAGTTCGAGGGAATCGACTGAGACAAGGTGGGGGGAGGGGAAATGAGGAAACTGGAGAAATCTGAGTTCATCCCTTGTGGTTGGAGGTTCCCAGGCGGAAGATGAGGCGCTCTTCCTCCAACCGTCGTGTTGTTATGTTCTGGCGATGGAGGAGTCCAAGGACCTGCATGTCCTTGGTGGAGTGGGAGGGGGAGTTAAAGTGTTGAGCCACGGGGTGGTTGGGTTGGTTGGTCCGGGTGTCCCAGAGGTGTTCTCTGAAACGTTTCGCAAGTAGGCGGCCTGTCTCCCCAATATAGAGGAGGCCACATCGGGTGCAGCGGATGCAATAGATGATGTGTGTGGAGGTGCAGGTGAATTTGTGGCGGGTATAGAAGGATCCCTTGGGGCCTTGGAAATAAGTAAGGGAGGAGGTGTGGGCGCAAGTTTTGCATTTCTTGCAGTTGCAGGGGAAGGTGCCAGGAGTGGAGGTTGGGTTGGTGGGGGGTGCGGACCTGACGAGGGAGTCACGGAGGGAGTGGTCTTTTCGGAACGCTGATAGGGGAGGGGAGGGAAATATATCCCTGGTGGTGGGATCCGTTTGGAGGTGGCGGAAATGACGGCGGATGATACGCTGTATACGGCAGAACATAACAACACGACGGTTGGAGGAAGAGCGCCTCATCTTCCACCTGGGAACCCTCCAACCACAAGGGATGAACTCAGATTTCTCCAGTTTCCTCATTTCCCTTCCCCCCACCTTGTCTCAGTCGATTCCCTCGAACTCAGCACCGCCCTCCTAACTTGCAATCTTCTTCCTGACCTCTCCGCCCCCACCCCACACCGGCCTATCATCCTCACCTTGACCTCCTTCCACCTATCACATCTCTATCACCCCTCCCCCAAGTCCCCCCTCCCTACATTTTATCTTAGCATGCTGGACACACTTTCCTCATTCCTGATGAAGGGCTTATGCCCGAAACGTCGAATTTCCTGTTCCTTGGATGCTGCCTGACCTGCTGCGCTTTTCCAGCAACACATTTTCAGCTCTGATCTTCAGCATCTGCAGACCTCACTTTCTCCCCGGAAACACAAAAACCCCAGCCTGGTTCACTCAATTAACTCTTGGCAAGCACTTTTCAATACCTCAAAAAAAATTCTCTGCAGCTGTACAAAAAGGGAAGAAATGCTACTGATAGACCAAGTCTTGTTTTTCATATACCCAGTGCTGATTTTATTTCTCCAATATGTAATGTTTGCTATCTCCCAGTGGGATTTTATGCTACAGCTGAAAGGATGTATCTTATTTTCTGAGGAACAACAAAAAGGGCAGCAATCGTCTCCAAATAGTTTAGGCACTAAACAGCTGGCCAAGATGAAGTCTTCGGCCAAAGTGCCAAGAGAGCCTGCTGCTAGTGCAGAGGCACCTTAGCACAAGAAGCTGAAACCAGCATGAGGAATAGTCAACCAGGGGCTTAATAAACAGCTGATTGCCACTTAAGATACCTGCTGATGTTCATCACAAATGCTGTTCATCAGCGACCAGCTGTTTGGAAATTAATACGGCACTGATGTTTATTTCAAGCACTACTTAAAGGGATACTACCAGTTAAAGGGATATTCACCAATTGGTGCTCTCATTGCTGCTTGAACTATGAAGAGGACTCTGTGACAAATCACGGATTTTCCATGACAGTGTCAAGGCTTCAGCAACATCAAAACAACACTCATTTCCGAAGCTCTCTAATAACTTCACTTAAGGGTGTATGCTGTGCTGTCCCAAGTCAGTGCTGTTACCAGGAGAAAGGAAGCAATTGTTTGTGGGCATTTTGCTAGGGATTCACACCACAGAATTGTTAAGATGCAACAGGTCATAACTGGCCTCAGCAACGGCTTTCTGAAAGAGCTTTTCACTTTGTTCTATTTTCCTGCCTCTCCCCGTAATACTGCACATTGTTCCTCTTCAAAGCAAAATCTGATTGCTTTTCGAATGTCTTAATTGAACCTGACTCCACTATATTCTCAGCCAATGCAATCCAGACCCTAGCCACTCACTGCACAAAAAACGTTTTCTCCCTCATGTTGTTTTGCTTCTTTTACCAACTCTGCACAGATTTATCACTTGTTTTCATTCTTTGACCAAAACAATTTGCATGGACTGATTGCTCATTAATTCTGTACTGGGTTTCGGACATGGCCAGAGCAGTCACAGCTCTAGGCTACACAGTTTAACAACAAGTCCAAAAATAAATGGCTAATTGAGGCACAAACACATTTCAATTCTCTTTTTGCAGACAGCATAAATTACAGAACACAGAAAGCTGAATTAGACTCGTCATATGTAGTTTCCAAATTTCTGTATAATCTGACCTTATTTACACTGTAGATAAATACAAATGCAAGGAAATTGACAGGAGTGAATTTATTGCAACTATCAATGTAAATTGGCTCAATGCTACAGAAAGCCCGACAGAAATTTATGATTCCAATAAGTTTAAGAAACATTTGCAAAAGGCAATAAGCAAGTTGCTTGTAGGCATAGCACCTGTTTTATACATTTTGTGTGCTATAATGATTAGTTGTAGAGAATAAATAATGTATTAAGTTCATGTAGAGTCAGAGCAAGAATAAAAGAATGTGGGATTGAAAGAAAGTTGTTCTGCCAGTTATTTAATTTCATCTTTCAGCTAAGACCTCAGCACTCCAGCTAATATGGGCTTCAATCTGACCATATTGCAAACTAAAAAAGTCTATTAAAGCTATCATTGTTGAACTAGTTGCATCTTACCTGTAAACCCCACAAGGGAAGACTCCTATCTACCCAAATTATAGGGGACCTGGTGGTAAATCAAAATAATAACACTGGTTAGTTTGTATTTCAAATATATTTGTCATAGTGTACTTACATTTTTGAGCACACACAAGCAAGTTATTGGCCAGGCGATGAGCTCATGTATCAGAATAATGCCAAGAACAGGTCTGTAGCCTGTTCCAGCTGAGGTAGAGCTGGGACTTGCCTCCTTAGCCTGCCCCATGGTCAATTCATGTAGTGCCAATTCAGGGGACCCTCAAATAGAGAATGTTACTTAGAAGAAGAGTTTACAAAACATGAGAAGTATTTATGGGAAAACAAAAATCAGAATCCATTCATATGATCCACAAGACACCTTGAAACATTCTGAGTGGTTCTTCAATATCATGTAAGAAATATATAATTTGACTTCATTCTCTCTCCATCGGAGTTGCAAAATTGTCAACAGGACAAGGCAAGCAAGGAGGTGTCAAGAAATACCTCAGCTCATTCATGCAATATACCAACACCATGAACATTATCCTGCACCTCACCTGACCACATAGTAGTTGCAACTTGCATTTCAATTTTGACAAGAGTATGCAAGCTTGAAACCATGAGTTTTGATGATAAATGAAAAACAAACTACAAAGGAGATATGCACTCATACCTTTCTTCCACACTGAAGCTTAAGGAGAAAAATAGTGTTTTGAAGGTTCTTGTGGAAGTGGTAGACAGAAGGATAAAAATTTAACTTCAGTATGCCCACCACTTTAAGTGGGCAAAACCCTACTGTGATTACTATTACAGTTGGAAAATGGTTACTGGGAACAATGTAAAGAGTTAATCACATAAGACATGGCTGCAATGCTGAAAAAAAAAATTAATGACCACATAATAGGTGGCATAGAATCCTACTCTCTTACTCTCTGCCCAGACTTCCAAGACCTTAAGTGTGCAAAGACTGCTCTACAGATAGATCATTATTCTCCGACAATCACTGATCAACTCAGAGATTGGATCCGTATGTACTTTAGACACAAGGGATATGTTGGATCATGAAACGTAAGTGTTCAGGGACTTAATGAGTGCAATGAGATGAAATTGTATAATAGCTACACTGCGGAGGACTGAGATGATGAATTAGAGAAGCCAAGCTATAAAACAGTTTTTTTTTGTTCACTCATGGGATGTGAGCAACGCTGCTAAGCCATCATTTATTGTGAGAAGATTTGACCAGATCACTCTGTCCAACATGGTCCGTTCTTGGTGGCCACCATATTCTGGCATCTCTACTAAAAGCTTCTGCAGCAGCCAGTTTTGCAATGTTACCATGGAAGCTCACGTGGCTGCCATTTGTGTGCGGAGTGAGGGTTGGCAAGGGCTTCCAAACAATGGTCTCCCTCCTGCATTCTGTTGTCACACAGAGAAGCAGCAGTGTGGAGGCACATTTCCAGGAAAGGGATCATGGAACCTGGTCTTCTCAGTGCTGGATGTGTATTCCCCGGCACCCAGGCTGTTATTGCCACACAGCCAGCTGGACCAGAATTCCCAATCCAGAATTATTCCTTTCCAGGAATGGAAAAGAATAATAAAAATGTTGTTTAAAAAAGCCTTTGTACATTGATTAAAATTTCATTTTAAACACATTGTTTCAGTGTGTTATCAATATTACAGTGAGCCCATTCCTAACGTTTGAGTAACTGCATTTATTTTCAATATTGCAATTTATGAGCTGTAAACAAATAAAAACCAGTCAGCTAGGGGAAACAGAAGGTGCTAAGCTTGAATGGAAACATTCTCCATAATCTAGAGTGCTGTTGGAGAGATTGATTTGTGTGGAAGCCCTGCACCTGGCCATAAAAGAGGGGCAGTGCTCTCACAAGTGTTCTCTGCCTATTCAAGCCCTTTCAGATATTCGCCCCTGATCAAATGCTGTAACAGAAATAAAAAGGCAATTTTACTCCCTGCAAAAACACTCGGCGAGGTTACTTTGGGTAGAATGTTAAAATCCCAAAAATCTCAATCTTAAAAACAATCCACATCGGATGCACCCCCATCAGTTTTTAACAGAGGCAGATAAGGCAGGCAATAAATTCACTTCCAAAAGCAATGCGGCTGATTTAAGTATTTTAATGGAACTCCATGCCTCTGTTTCTTTCAAGTCTTATCTGGCCCTTAAAATTCTGGCTCCTCAGGAATCCCAGAAACTGATGGGAATCCTTTACAATAAAGCATGGAGTTTTCCAGCTTTGCTTGCTGGCTGTAAGGAGCCCAAGTCCTTTGGTCTGGCACCCTGCCCCCAATAAAATCTATGCCACTGCTATGATCTGCAGTCTCACCCACAATCCAATCTAAACTACAATCAGGAATAAGCCACTTGGCTCTTCCAAATTCTGGATTAGTGGTGCTGGAAGAGCACAACAGTTCAGGCAGCATCCGAGGAGCAGTAAAATTGACGTTTCGGTCAAAAGCCCTTCATCAGGAATACAGGCCGAGAGCCTGAAGGGTGGAGAGATAAGTGAGAGGAGAGTGGGGGTGGGGAGAAAGTAGCATGGACCACAATAGATGAGTGGGGAAGGGGATGAAGGTGATAGGTCAGGAGGGGAGGGTGGAGTGGATAGGTGGAAAAGAAGACAGGCAGGTAGGACAAGTCATGGGACAAGGCAAGTCATGCTGAGCTGGAAGTTTGGAACTAGGGTGAGGTGGGGGAAGGGGAAATGAGGAAACTGTTGAAGTCCACATTGATGTCCTGGGGTTGAAGTATTCCGAGGCGGAAGGTGAGGCATTCTTCCTCCAGGCGTCTGGTGGTGAGGGAGCAGCGGTGAAGGAGGCCCAGGACCTCCATGTGCTCGGCAGAGTGGGAGGGGGAGTTGAAATGTTGGACCACAGGGCGTTGTGGTTGATTGGTGCGGGTGTCCCAGAGATGTTCCCTAAAGCGCTCTGCTAGGAGGCGTTCAGTTTCCCCAATGTAGAGGAGACCGTATCAGGAGCAACGGATACAATAAATGATATTGGTAGATGTGCAGGTAAAACTTTGAATGTGGAAGGCTCCTTTGGGGCCTTGGATGGTGGTGAGGGAGGAGGTGTGGGCGCAGGTTTTGCAATTCCTGCAGTGGCAGGGGAAGGTGCAAGGATGGGAGAGTGGGTTATAGGGGCGCGTGGACCTCCACCTCAGAATACTTCAACCCCAGGGCATCAATGTGGGCTTCAACAGTTTCCTCATTTCCCCTTCCCCCACCTCACCCTACTGCTCCTCCAATGCTGCCTAAACTGCTGTGCTCTTCCAGTACCACTAATCCAGAATCTGGTTTATCAGCATCTGCAGTCATTGTTTTTATCCATTCGGCCCTTCTACCCTATTTCACTTTTCAATAAGATCATGGTTCTAGGATCAGGAATAGGCCATTGGCCCTTCCAGATTCTGGATTAGTGGTGCTGGAAGAGCACAGCAGTTCAGGCAGCATCCGAGGAGCAGTGCCTCAGCTCCACTTTCCTGTCTACTCTCCATAACTCTCCGGTATCTTGCCGAGCAAGTATACATCTACCTGAACCTTGAATAGATTCTCTGAGAAGAGAATTCCACATGGTAAATAGGCCTTCTAGAAAAGGATTCTCCTCAGTTCCATGTTCAGTGGGAGAGTCCAAATTCTGAAACTGTGCCTAGCCCTAAACTGTCCATGAGGGGAAAAATTCTCCCTGCCTTCACTCTGTCAAGTCCTCCCTGGATGTCGTCAAAAAGCGTGGTGCTGGAAAACCACAGTGGGATAAGCAGCGTCCGAGGAGCAGGGGAGTCAATGTTTTGGACATTAACCCTTCATCTGGAAGAGCTGATAAAGGGCTTATGCCTGAAATGTCAACTCTCCTGCTGTTCAACCCTGAATCTCCAGCATCTGCAGTGTTCACCTTCTCCTCCTCCCTGGATGTTCTATGTTTCTGGAAAATAACCTCTCATTCTTCTAAACCTCACTGGGTTTAGGGCCAATTTGTGCAACCTTTCCTTGTTAGATAACTTTTTCATCCCAGAACATCCTCAAATTACCAGCAGTCTCTAAACTTCTTCCCCTCACATTGCCAAATCACTCTCAGCATGAACCATTTCTCCTCTTGATCACCCCCTCTGATCACAACTCCCCTACCTGCACTATAATCTCACACTGTTCCACAACCTCTTCACCACAGTGCCCGACCTGACAGAAAAAAAACCTCTGCCCAAGCTCAGAGAGTTGCAGATGGGGAAACCTGGGATAAAACATGCAAGTTGTGGGATAAGGTTCAGGAAAACTGGGCAGCGAACCTCTCCCACATTGGAGATTAAACACCAGCAAATATTGGGGCCTAGGTATTTGGGCGTGGGGTTACAAACTATAGCTACAGAACTGGTCACAGGACTGAGGAACTGTCTGACTCCACTCAGCTGAACTGAAGCTTGAACAGCATAAATTTAAAATTTTCAATACTTGTGACTGATCCTTTCAGATCGTCCAAGACCTTTCCAGAATGGGATACAACTCTCCAAGTCAATGCTTCTGGCAGGCAAGGAGATCGATGCCATTTCAATCTGTTGTACTACCCTTTGTCCCCACCCATGATTCCTGCTTCCACTGACGTTGGTGGCTTCTATCGCATAGAAACCTCCAACTTGATGGTATCAGGGAGCGAGAGAAAGTGGAATGGACAAGGAGATGTACAGAGCTGAGACAGAAGGAAGTGAACAGGGAGTGGTTTAGAAATGCTGATACTAAGATCCATTAAGGTCAATGCGGCTGGTGATACATCTAGCAAAAACAAGACCACTGTTAATCCATGTCAGCTGGTTTTGAACATGTGAAATCCTAGATATATCGGCTCAAAGAGCTGTCTTCTTCTCAAAGAACCTAAATGCAATACATAGTCCAAGGTGAAAGGGAGAAATGGTATTTTGAGAGTAGGCCAAGGGGTAATGGATTCAGATATATGGCAAAAATCACCTGGTGACTGGATTAGCAATAATTTGAAGGAAAATATTTGGACTTTATACGTAACTCACAGTTATACTTGTAAAGTATCAGTGAATTATTTTATGACTGTGGGTTGACAGAGGAACCAGAGTTCTTTATTCATTCATCAGCAAGGTGTAGGTGTGTCTGGCTGGGCCAGTATTTATTGCCAGCCCCTAATTGCCCTTGAGAAGATGCTATTGAGCCACCTTCTTGAAGTACTGCAGTCCATGTGGTGGAGTGCACCCACAGTGCTGTTAGAAGAAGGTCCAGGATTTTGACTCAGCAAGAGGGTGAAGAGTAATGCACGGCCTGGAGGGGAGTTTGCAAGTGAAGGTGTTTCTACATAACTACTGACCTTGCCCTTCTGGGTGGCAAAGGTTGTAGGTCAGAAGAAGCGGTTGAAAAAATCTTGGTGACTAGCTGCATTGTATTGTAGAGAGTGTAAACACTGCTGCCACTCTGCACTAGTGTTTGGAGGCAGCAAATGTTCAAAGTATTAGAAAGGGTGCTGGTAGACTGCTTTGTCCTGGCTGATATGAAGCTCCTTGAGTGTTGTTGGAGTTACAGTCATCTAGACAAGTAAGGAAGTATTTCATCACGACTCTGACCTGAGACTTATAGATGCTGCACAGGCATTTAGGAATTGGGAGGGGAGTTACTCACTGCTCTTTTAGTCCCAGTGTTTATATGGCTGGTCCAGTTCAATTTCTGGTCAATGGTTACCCCCATGATAATGATAGTGGCAGGATTGGGGATTCAGCAATGATAATGCCATTGGATGTCAATGGGAAATGGTTGGATTATCTTTTGCTGGAAATGCTAATTGCTTGGCATTTACGTAATGTAAATATTACTTGTCACATCCAGGTCTTGTTGCATTTGGACATGGACTGCTTTCAGTATTCTGAGGAGTCACAAATGGTGCTGATCATTATGCAATCTTCAGTGAACATGCCCTTTTCTGACCTTTTAATGAGGGACGGTCATTGATGAAGCAGCTGAAGATGGTTGGGCCCAGGTCATGATCCTGAGGACCTCCTGCAGTGATGCCCTGCAGCAGAGTAGACTGATCTCCCTCAACCATATTGATCTTCCTTTATGCTGGGCAGGATTCCAGCCAGCAACAGTTTACCTCCAATTCCCATTTACTCCAGCTTTGCTAGGAGTCCTTGATGACACCCTCAGTTAAGGCATCAAGGACAGTCCACCTTCACATGCCCTCAACACTTTTGTTCCATGTTTGAACAAAGGCTAAAATTAGGCCAGGAACTGAGTGCGTTGGTGAAATCCAAACTGAGTATCAGTGAGGTCATTGTTGAATAAGTGTAACTTAGTGGCTTTGTTACAAATCCCTTCCAATACTGTGCTGATGATAAATTGGAGACTGACGGGGTGGTAATTGGCCAGGTTGGATTCATTTTTTTTGGGTCAGGACGAATCTTAATCCTGGCCAGTCAGACTTCAATGTTATCAGAACTATGTAGTTAGAGGAATAGCTAGTCCCACAACACTAACTTCAGTTCAATTGCTGGAATGTTACTGAATTTCCTCACCTTTGTAGAATCTAGGGCCTTCAGCTATTTACAATACCACATAGAGTGAAACAAATTGGCTGAAAACTGACATTTGATTACTCTCAGCATTATTGTTAGTTATCAGTGCATCTTTTGTGAGTTAGTATCAGTCAGTGGTACAATCCATGTGGCTCCCCACCTTGGGAATCCCCTCTAAAATAACCCTCCCTTCTTGATTCCTTTCTTCAGCTGGCAGTATCCGGAGTCTCAGAGCTTCTCACAAACCAATTGCGGATGCAGAACAATAAGCATAGATACTCAATTCTGCAGAACCCAACTATTATGGTTGAATGAAATTAAAATTAAAATTAAAATTAAAATGTCACCCTATCCAAATGCCACCAGGTCCAAATATCACTTGGTAAACCTGTAGACATGCCCCTCACAGGTGATGAACCTGGGAGCTTACTGAGGCTTTCTTAAAACTTCACTGAAACAGGTAGCTTCAGCAAAGAAAACTCCAGTAGGAGAACAGTGGCTCAGTGGTGAGCACTACAGCCTCACAGCACCACCGTCCCAGGTTCAATTCCAGCCTCAGGTGACTGCCTGTGTGGAGTTTGCACAGTCTCCCTGTAGGTGTGCTCCAGTTTCCTCCCACAGTCCAAAGATGTGCAGGTCAGGTGAATTGGCCATGCTAAATTGCCGATAGTGTTAGGTGCATTAATCAGAGGGCAATGGGTCTGGGTGGGTTACTGTTCGGACGGTCAGTGTGGACTGGTTGGGCCGAAGAGCCTGTTTCCACATTGTAGGTAATCTAACAAAGTGTGTGTTTTGCAATCTCATCCACAGGGGTCTTGGGGGTACTGCATGTACAGAATCTGGTCCTCCCTTTTTTCAAAACCGCAGAACTTTTAAGGCCCAAACAACCATCATTCTGGGCTCTGCAACATGAATGTATCTTCACTTGTCAGGGTTTATTTTTCTCTTGGATCCTGGATCCTGCAAAGTTATTACTGATATCCGTTCATTGGCATTTACAAACATTGCATTCATTTAGCATAATCTCTATCTATGCATGCTACATATGTTTATAACGTTTATTTTAAAAAGTTAGCAATAAAAGAGAGTTTTAATATACAGTCATAAAATTCCCAAGCTTACCGCTCAATGTATGTGACATTGTGGCTTTGATTGGAGCAGCCCCAGCTAGAAAACAAAACAAAAATGCATTAAATAATAACCTCAGGCCAGTCTCTTTAATTTACAAATGCACGTCACTTTCTTTTTGTAATGGTTTTGTTACATTATGTCACTTTTATTTTCATGGTCATATTTTTTCAAGAGATGGGCAACCATCAGGTAATAATCAAGAAGTACTGTTTTCCAAAGAGATTGTTTGAGTGGACAAACATGATCATTCTTCTCGCTCTGCTCCATAAAAACTTATTTGAACGGAAGTGGGATTTCACATGCCATGCTGTAATATCGGTTTTGGATGGCTTTCTTCCACAGAAAAGGTTTTGCACATTCCTACTTATGGATGCAATCTCTGATTATTCTTGTCCTAACCAAGCGTGTCCTATGGTTTTCTGTTGCAGCTGCTCTTTGACTGACATCAGCTGGCCAGTTCCTGGCCTGATTTTAGCCTTTGTTCAAACATGGAACAAAAGTGTTGAGGGCATGTGAAGGTGGACTGTCCTTGACACCTTAACTGAGGGTGACATCAAGGAGCCCTAGCAAAGCTGGAGTAAATGGGAATTGGAGGTAAACTGTTGCTGGCTGGAATCATGCCCAGCATAAAGGAAGATCAATGTGGTTGAGGGAGACCAGTCTACTCTGCTGCAGGACATCACTGCCGGAGATCCTCAGGATCATGTCCTGGGCCCAACTATCTTCAGCTGCTTCATCAATGATCATCCCTCATTAAAAGGTCAGAAAAGGGCATGTTCACTGATGATTGCATAATGATCAGCACCATTTGTGACTCTTCAGGATAGTTACTGGTGAGGAAATGACTGCATCTTATCACCATTTCTTCCATCTGGCACAAAACACGTAGTTGGCATGTACTGCTGGGTTCCCAGATCTGAGGGCAATCACAGATTAACCACATCGCAATTTACTTCTCAACTCAGACCACTCCTGGCACAATTAGGATGTTAATCCAGTTACATCCTTCGTGGGGAATTTTAAAGACTCTCATTTGGCGAGCAACATTACTGCTGAGTATCCCTTTCCCACAGATGCAGTGGCTGACACAACATTCCCAAAGGGCGACAGACAGGTGGCTGATACACACACCTGAGCCATGTGATAGGTGCTTTTAATGTGCAAATTCTGCAAGGCACTGAAATTGGTTATTCATAGGTCCAAAGCTGGCAATTCTAGTCCAGTTCCATGTGGGTAGTATTAAGGTAACAAAATGTAATTGATTTGTATGATATGGGGTTGTCTTTCATTTCATCTATTAATGCTAATTGTTATGTCATAAAAAGGGTAATTTCTGTATTCATGATAAATTAGGGTCAAGGACAAGTGCCTAACAATATGTTTCTAGATTTTACAGAATGATACAAAAACCATAAACAAATTTTACTCATCAGTACCTACACTGTGACATATCAGAAGTTATTTAGTATGAAAACATCAAATGTAATGTAGCGCAGCACATATGATTGATATAATAGATGGATTACTTCTTCTTTTCAACATGATATTCCAAACATCCCATCATTAGTAAAATTTGTTTTCATTGCTGTACATATCAGGAACTGATTATTTTGAACTTCTCTGGCAATTAGGAATACCTCCTCAATGATTATTTAGCTAGCATTTATCAGACAGATTGAGCCTCTGATCACTATTTTACAATATGGAGTAAACCCCTCTGCTAATTTAAACCAGCAAAACAAAAAAGATTCACCCTGTGCTGTGATCTGTTAAAATTCGAGACGCAAAGAACTATCCCCAAAGTCACGATTTAAATTCCAAAACTTCTAAGAAATTTATTCTTTAGGCCATCAGAGAATATAACTAACAACTATTTACCACTCATTTCTCTTAACCTCTCTTTTAACCCCTCCCCCTTCTACAATACTGGTTTGATAAAACTCCCCAAAAATTCAAATTTTAAAGCCAACCAACTGTTGAATCCTATCTTCCTCTGTCTTCTTTTCTTCTTCTTAGGGTTTCTGTTTCACAGGTCATTGATTGATAAAGGTACCTTTAAGAGAGCCATTCTGCGGGCAGGTTGCATAAGGTGGCTTGGCAGTTCTCCTCCAGCTGTTTATAGAACATAGAACATTACAGCGCAGTACAGGCCCTTCGGCCCTCGATGTTGCACCAACCTGTCATACTAATCTCAAGCCCATCTAACCTACACTATTCCATGTACGTCCATATACTTGTCCAATGATGACTTAAATGTACTTAAAGTTGGAGAATCTACTACCATTGCAGGCAAAGCATTCCATACCCTTACTACTCTCTGAGTAAAGAAACTATCTCTGACATCTGTCCTATATCTATCACCCCTTATTTTAAAGCTATGCCCCCTCATGCTCACCATTCTTGGAAAAAGGCTCTCCCTGTCCACCCTATCTAACCCTCTGATTATCTTATATGTCTCTATTAAGTCTCCTCTAAACCTCTTCTCTCTAACGAAAACAGCCTCAAGTCCCTCAGCCTTTCCTCATAAGATCTTCCCTCCATACCAGGCAACATGCTAATAAATCTCCTCTGCACCCTTTCCAAAGCTTCCACATCCTTCTTATAATGACGTGACCAGAACTGTACACAATACTCCAAGTGCGGCCGCACTAGAGTTTTGTACAGCTGTAGCATAATCTCATGGTTCCAGAACTCAATCCCTCTATTAATAAAAGCTAAAACACTGTATGCCTTCTTAACAACCCTGTCAAGCTGGGTGGCAACTTTCAAGGATCTGTGTACTTGGACACCGTGATCTCTCTGCACGTCTACACTACCAAGAACCTTACCATTAGCCCAGTACTGTGCATCCAGTTACTCCGACCAAAGTGAATCACCTCACACTTATCCGCATTAAACTCCATTTGCCACCTCTCAGCCCAGCTCTGCAGCTTATCTATGTCTCTCTGTAACCTACAACATCCTTCGTCATTATCCACAACTCCACCGACCTTAGTGTCGTCTGCAAATTTACTAACCCACCCTTCTACGCTCTAATCCAGGTCGTTTATAAAAATGATGAACAGCAGTGGACCCAACACTGACCCTTGTGGTACACCACTGGTAACTGAACTCCAGGATGAACATTTCCCATCAACCACCACCCTCTGTCTTCTTTCAGCAAGCCAACTACTAATCCAAACTGCTATATCTCCCACAATCCCATTCCTCCCATTTTGTACAATAGCCTACTGTGGGGACCCTTATCGAACGCCTTGCTGAAATCCATATACATCACCTCAACCAGTTTACTCTCACCTACCTGTTTGGTCACCTTCTCAAAGAACTCAATAAGGTTTGTGAGGCACGACCTACCCTTCACAAAATCGTGCTGACTATCCCTAATCAAATTATTCTGTTCTAGATGATTATAAATCCTCTCTCTTATAGCCTTTTCCAACACTTAACCAACAACTGAAGTAAGGCTCACTGGTCTATAATTACCAGGATTGTCTCTACTCCCCTTCTTGAACAGGGGAACCACATTTGCTATCCTCCAGTCTTCTGGCACTATTCCTGTAGACAATGACGATTTAAAGATCAATGTCAAAGGCTTTGCAATCTCCTCCCTGGCTTCCCAGAGGATCCTAGGATAAATCCCATCTGGGACAGGGGACCTATCTCTTTTCATACTCTGCAGGATTTCCAATACCTCTTCCCTGTGAACCTCAATCCCACCTAGTCTATTAGCTTGTATCGCAGTAATCTCCTCGACAATATTGTCATTTTCTAGAGTGAATACTGTTGAAAAATATTCATTTAGTGCTGCCCCTACCTCCTCTGACTCCACACACAACTTCCCACTACTATCCTTGATTGGCCCTAATCTTACTCATGTCATTCTTTTATTCCTTAAATACCTTAGGGTTTACCCTGATTCTATCTGCCAACAACTTCTCATGTCTCCTCCTGGCTCTTCTGAGCTCCCTCTTTAGGTCTTTCCTGGCTACCTTGTAACCCTCAAGCACCCTAACTGAGCCTTCACATCTCATCCTAACATAAGCCTTCTGCTTCCTCTTGACCAGAGATTCCACTTCCTTCGTAAATCATGGCTCCCGTGCTCTACAGCTTCCTCACTACCTGACAGGTACATACTTATCTAGGACACACATTAGCTTTTATTTGAATAAGCTCCACATTTCTAATGTGCCCTTCCCCTGCAGTTTCCTTCCCCATCCTATGCTTTCTAAATCTTGCCTAATCGCATCATAATCGCCTTTCCCCAGCTGTAATTCTTGCCCAGTGATATACACCTAACCCTTTCTATCACTAAAGTAAACATAACAAAATTGTGATCGCTATCACCGAAGTGCTCACCTACTTCCAAGTCTAACACCCAGCACGAAATCTAACGTGGCTTCGCCCCTTGTTGGCCTATCTACATACTGCACCAGGAAGCCTTCCTGCACACACTGGACAAAAACTGACCCATCTATAATACTCATTCTATAGTGTTCCCAGTCAATATTTGGAAAGTTGAAGTCCTGTTTTTTTTCTCTCCTGTTTTGTACCCCAAGAATCGGATCATTTCATTGGTTAAATATTGTCAAAATATCAAACTTGATTGGAGTTTAGTATCTTGGGGCATAATTTAAACTGATTGGCCGAATGGTAATTTATTTTGTCTCATAGCAACCCAGGTACTGCTAGCTGCTGGACCAAATGTTACATTGTAAACTTTCCATTACTCTATGTACTTCTTTAAGCCCTTGCTAGTTTTCAACTCTAAGGTACAGTACCCTTTACACCTTCATAACACTATCTATTCTGAGGTTGTAAAACATTCTCAAGTTGAGGTAATGCTCAGTTACATAATGCACACATTATTATTAGATTGATTAATTATGCGAAGCATTTGTCATTTCTGACAATCCACATGTTTGATGGGATGAGAAGTGATTATATTAACATGACAATTGGAGAGAGAGGACCTGGTTTCCATTCCCGAATTGGGTGCACAGAGGCTGGAGACATCCAAACTATGAGATCCCAATCTTTAAAAATGACCGTCCCACACTCCCCATTGTCAGACCAGAATGATGGGCTGATGACTCAGGGACAGCAGAGGACACTGCTGGTTTCTAAAGCAGGTTGGGCAAAATGACCAGCCTAGTGATTTCAGCATTGTGCTCAAAGTTTAGATATAAAACATAAAACATTCCTCCTGCTCTTCCTCTCTTCACTCCACACGTTCCAATGTATGCTTCTGAACCTACCCTCAAAGCCTTATAGAACCATTCCCCACCCTTTGCCACCTACCTATTCTTCCATGGTTCTTTATATCCTCCGGTCAAATAATACATTTTCAATGGCTCCTCAAGCCCCCTATGCCTGCAATCATTCCAATCGCCCCATGCCAAATCTTTACAAACTCATACCTCCCCTTTTCCCTCCTATCTCTGTGCAAACTCACCTATTATCTAACATGAGCATAAGTCAGGAGCCATCATGGCAGAAAATAAAATTATCAGTCTATTGATAATGTCACTTTGACAGAACAAAAAAGATTTTGACATCAAAGATATCCAAAACATTGAAATTCCTTCAAGTAATCATTCTTTAGACTGGCATTTCACTCAACTGCTCAATTCCTTATGTAAAAATTAAATGTTCATTCTAGAAGCAGTTAGAGCTATCCATCAAAAATGCTCACTTGTTAGATGTTCCATTGTGAAGACAGTACAGATGTACGGTTATTCATAAAAACTTGTATCAATAAGATTTGTCCAAAGGTCAAAATCTGTTAACGCTTCTCAACGTCATGTCATGATGGAAAGTTCCAATGAGTTTGTGCATCTTTCACATACACAATCTTGTCCATACTTAACAGTCCAAGGGAAACCTAAAACCCTTTTCCCATCCTAAGATGTCATGGGGCCATATCCACAAGGGTACAACAACTGTTCAAAGGGGTATTCTGGCTATTAAAAAAAAATTCTGAGAAGAGACCTATTCTTACCTGGTCTAATCCCCACACTAAAGTTCCAGACACCAGAGACTCCTAAACCAGGTTTCATTGCAGGTAAATGGTTAGTTAAATGGCCAGTGGTTTGAGTATCATGTGTGCACGAATTCCATCCCTGCAAAAATGAGAAATTCCAGGTCTACGATTGGACTTGGGTTTCTCATTTTTGCTGTAATGCAGATGCACCTCATCTCATCAAAAAGAAAAATCAGGATCACAATTTGTGGCAGAAATAAAGAGTGTACAGATGTATCACCAGTGTTCTTTTCTTATTCATAATGTATTATCCAGAACAGCAAAAGCAGTAAATCTGATCATCTTGTAGATATATATTGGTCCAAACTAAAGGTTCATCAAATTTATATTAAAAAAGTTAGATTCACAATTACTTATACTACAGGCAAACAAAGTGCTTATTCACTGGTAAATCAACTTAGATGATGGAAAAAGAAACAGGGATATATAGGCTCCCAAGCTGCTGAGTAATTCACCTCAGTGATAAGGATTTAACCTTTTCATCTTGTTTGCAGAGAACGGATCCCTGCATATAAGTGCGTAATGTTTCTAGCAAGCATGAATGAGTTTTGCTACAATCTTAATTGATTGTGTTAAATTGGTTGTGAATGCAGCTAAGGGTAGTACAATGGGTTCAGCGATTAGCGTAGCCTCCTCATAACACCAGGTATCCAGGTTCGATTCCAGCCTTGGATGACTGTGTGGAGTTTGCATGCTTTCCATGTCTGTGTGGGCTTCCTCCAGGTGCTCTGCTTTCCCTCCATAGACCAAAGATGTCCAGCTAAACTTCCCACTTTGTGCCCAGGGATGTGCAGGCTAGGTGAATCAGTCATGATAAATGCGAAGTTACAATAGGGTGGCAGCTGGGTTTTTTATGGCATGCTCTTTGAAGGTTTGGTACAGACTCAATGGGCTGAATGGACTCTTTCTGCTTTGCAGTAGTTCTATTAATGAACACATGATTATTCAGAATGTGCTGACTAATTGCAAAATCACATCTGGGACTGAAGAAAGTTTTTCTTTGGGTTTTGCCAATTTACAGATTGTACCCTGATTCGTGATGAAGAGCTTATGCTCAAAACGTCAACTCTCCTGCTCCTCAGATGATGTCTGACCAGCTGTGCTTTTCCAGCACCACAATCTTCAATGACATATTCTACGTGACCTATTCCAAGCCCCTGGTCAACAAACAATAACTAACTTTCAATAATCAGTCATGTTCATAACATGGCTCATTTACATTTACTAGAAGCAACATCACTCTTGTGCAGTGATCAATACTCAGCAAAACAGAATAAGTTCAGGCCTCGGGCTTCTGTTGAATTACCTTAGAGGTGGGACAGCCATGGTTCCTGCTGCTTTCCCCTGGCAATGCTCCAACCAGAAGCAACTTGCAGATCAATCAGCACCCTTTTCTACTGCGGTATAAATTGTCATGATTGTTTGAAAGTTGGCATTCTTGTCTTTGTCCTGATAAATGCCAGACAAAAAGGCTTGATGATTGACCCTCTGTTTTTAGCTGTGCTACCAAGCGACATAAATTCTTATTCAGTGAATGCTAGAAAACTGAAATCAATAAGAACCTATATCCAGGAAACACAAAGTAAATACAATGGTAAAACAAGAAATGAGCTGTCAAAACACAGTACAAAATTATTACTGACTAATGGGAACAAGAGATAGTTGAATTGATGTGGATAATAATATTATTGTTCCTGCGGCTGAGTGTATAAATGCTGCTCCCCTTGAAGAGACTGCTGATAGGATCTTGTTATTGTTTTCTAACAGAAAATGATCTAATCTTACCTGCAATTCCCTGGTGACTTCTACATACCAAAAAGCTCCATGCCTGAAGTCTGACCATGTACAATTAACCCTTATAAGTTTACAATTACAGTTAGGTCAGTTCACTCAGTTAGTTAGCGGCTAGTGTCTAGTTCAGAATCACTAACTACAAAGTTTCAGTTTCTGTCCTAGTTGAGATTGGTTTGGAACCTACCTCCTCCTCCTGTCCACAATGGTGAATGGTATTGGCAAACTATGAATGATGAAAATGGCGCAGGATAAAGTACAACAGACAATCAGCCAGAGACCTGCCTTTGGGAAGCTTTACGACATACATAACATGTCTCATACACATCAAACAAAAATTGCTCACTCTATTTAGGCTACAAGTAGCAGAATCTTCATGAATGTGGTATTCCCTAGACAGTGGTAAAATGGCAAGATAGGTTTTGACTTATTGGACAACTAATGTTTATAATCATGATGCTCCACTTGTACAAATTTAAAATCACATTGTAATCAGAGTTGTTTGAGTTCAAAGAAATGAATCTTTTTGTACTTACCATCCATTTCTTTCTCTGGGATCATCAAGTAAGACACGAATAATGTACAATAAGCAGCTGAGGAGCTTGAGAGAAAAGTTGAACAGACGTATTCTTAGGCCTGAAATGATTCAAAAGTCTTCAGTCAAATGCAAAAATACACATTCCTCAGTTGAACTAATAAATTTTCTTCACTTACAAGACCATAATTAAATTCAATTCTATGTTCAAACCATAAAAAAGTTGATTAAGTTATATGGCTAAAAGGAGAGTGAATGTACACCATAATCTTTATAATACCATACTGACACTTGTTTACCTAAGGATATTTTCCATTAAAAAATTACTGTTGTGTGCCAAAACTAGTTTATTCAAAAACACGAATGAGTAAAACTAGCGTACATGGGATAATACTGAGGATGCCATGAACACCATCCACTATGATGGTGTCATCTGGGTTTGTGAGCAGGTCAGCCCCAGATCCTAAAGGAGTGAGACCTAACAAGTAGGTCCTCCTCAAAGTCTCTGTAGCAATGTCCTTAGTATGAAAACCAACAATGGCTCTGTTAGCATAGGAAGCAACTTTCTTAGAACCTGATGGTAACTTAACATGACTTTCCTTAATCTCGGCATTGTGGGAAATGACTGCGGTGTAACTACCAGAGGCACAGACAAGGTACCACGGTGACCTAGCTTCCCTTCTGGACAACATGCTATGGTACCTTCTGGCATAGTACCCACAGGTGGACATTTCCAGTGTTCAATTGAGCCTTTTTTTCCACAGTAATAAACTGACCGGTGTGAATACTCTCTGCTGCAGTGAACAGCTCAGTCCTCCTTCTGAATCAGTAGGGATCTCGGAACACCTCCTTTGCAAAAAGAGCACCACTGCCAGGGTCATGAATCATATACTTTACAATACCCTTGATATAACCATGTTGCTCAACAAAGTCCACAACTCTCAATGTTACAGAACCTATCCTGTGTTTCACATGAGCTTTGAAGATGAAGCCTGCACCCTTTCTCTGGTCTCCTATTAGATGACCCATCGTGTACCTAGGTGCTAACATGCAATAAATGAAATCTTAACTACAGGATATTCTTCTGGTTGGACTAGAAAGTGTTTTTCTTCCAATGACAGCAGACAAAACAGACAAAAATGATTAAATAGTGTGGAGTTGTTAGTAACACTCATCATGACAATCAGCTCACACACAGTCTCAAGTCAAAATACGTGTACAACAAAGCCATCCTCTCAAACCACAAGGACATACATCCCCATCCTTAAAGGAAACATCAGAAGATGGCTGAATAATTATAAACCCAACATTCCAAAAGCACAAAGCAGAAGTAACCAACAATTTCCATTTGATTGCTGTTTACCAAACCTAATTGAAGTGCATTATTTGCAAAAGTAGCAAGGTCATTCCGGAATCAAGGAGGTAATCCCAAAGTCTCAAAGTGCATTTTGCTCAACCATTTTCATTTGAATTTTATCAGTGCTAAAAGAAAGCAGGACCTTCCGGTATTTATAGTGGTCTGTCCTTGCCGCTTCCGGGTGTCAGTTTCAGCTGTCCGCTGTAGTGGTTGGTATATTGGGTCCAGGTCGATGTGTTTGTTGATGGAGTTTGTGGATGAATGCCATGCCTCTAGGAATTCCCTGGCTGTTCTCTGTCTGGCTTGCCCTATGATAGTAGTGTTTTCCCAGTCGAATTCATGTTGCTTGTTGTCTGCGTGTGTGGCTACTAGGGATAGCTGGATACTGGAAGAAACATCAAAGAAGCGCTTCGCAGGAGGCTCCAGAGCACTGATGATGTCGCCTAGCCAGGGGACGAAACGTTTGCAACGAAAACTTCCAGCTCAGCGAACAGAACCACAGCAAAGCAGGACCATCCAATAAAAGCCTTCTAATATGAAAATTCAAGCACTGGTGAGTAGGCCATCACACACGCATGTTTGTAATTACACACAAGCTTTCCTCTTATCATTTAGTGGAGTTTAAGATACTGTATAATTCATATTTGCTGGCTACACATTGCACTGTACTTGACACTGATCCCTGCAGTATATTGGCATTATTCTTTGAACCCAGAAGACATAATTATCCGAATGATGGAACAGTTCAATAAGTTTTAATAGATAAAAGGGAACAATCTCAAGTATGGGAAATCTGAAATTAAAAAAGATATTGTAAATGCACAGCTGATCTGAATGAAAAGATAGCTTAATATTTCAAATGATATTTCATCAAAGCAGAGGAAGAAACCTACTAGAATTGATTAAAATAAATAGAATGGAGAGAGAACAAACAATGGGGATCAAGACTTTGAATTTATAAATCAGGCAGATAAATAATTTTAATAGCCTGTAAATACTCTCCCTGAAATGGTATATAAATGAACTTGAGAACAGAAGAACAACATTTGAGAGCATGAACTGGCTTTAGAGCCACTTGGGGCTGTTCCAACATTCAATAAGAACACGACTGATTCAATCTTGGCCTTAACTCCACTAACCTAACTATTATGCGTAATCCTCACCTCCCCTTTAATTCAAAAATTTCCCTTCTTCAGATTTGAGTATATTCAATGACTGAACCTTTATGGGTCCCTGGGTAGAGGTCTACTAAGTGTGTGATTTTCCTTTTGTTTTTCTCAGTGTGTGGAGGCAAGCATTGTCGATGGCAATTAAAATGCCAATCCCCATCACCAAGAAAGATCCACCTTTCGCGCGCCAATCAACACATTATGAGCTGGCAAGTTAGCGTGGGCGGGTTTCCCACCCTATCACAGGCCTTGACACTGGTATCCAGGACAACAGAAGCTACTGGCCAATCAGAGGCCAGCTGCTCCTCAATCCAAATTGCTGGTTGAGGCCTTCGCCTCAGAGAATCCTGTGGTAAAAAGGCATTTTTAAACTTTTGTTCAGGGGCACATGCCGCAGGGAGGGAGCAGTTGTGAGATGTTTGAGTTGAGGGGAAGGTATAGTTTTCAGAGGCCACCCATTGTCTCTCATCCATGTTTTGGCCTGCACCCAGACTGGGGCAATTGGAGCTCCCAACCTCCCCTTCCCCAACCCCCAAACTCAACAGACAGGTCACCCTCCTTATCCACTCAGGAAACTAGCCATTTTCATGTGGCCATTTTGAAAGTGAAAAATGTCTGACGTGATGACCATGCACACAGTTTGACAAATATTGGGGTTGCAATTGACAATCAAGGTGCATTTTGATTTTTCCTGTGTGAAGGTATTTTAGGCAGAATGGCTGGGTTTTGGAAACCACCTGAAACAGTCCTTATTTTCAGACAGAAATCTTAAAACAGTTATTAGTTAGATACATTGTCAGTGCAAAGATTGACCATAGAACTCTGCCCTGCACTGTTAATTTGACATTTAATTGCTCAGCTCTTTGTAAGTTCTCACATGTGCACTTTTTTTTCACTGGGGAATGTATTATAATGCATTCAAGACTAGAAACAGTCCTCGGGAACTACAATGTTATGATCTAAAGTGATTTAAAAGCCCTTTAAATTTAAGGAGAAGGATTTGCAGCTTCCTCTTAAACAAAAAAAGACACCTACTCCTGGTCTATTTTGACTGACCACAGCTTTAAAAAAAAAGCCATCTTTTTTTGAAGTGTCAATGGGCTTCTTTGTCCACAATCTGTCATGGTTTCCATTATGAACAACTGATTGAGTTTTAAGAGCTGCAGCAATCTTCTTCAGCAGATTGATATGTTCTTTGGTTGAAAGATTTGAGAGGTTGTCAAATGATTCTCTCCCTTTGATGTGATTACAGTAAGCAAAGTTCACCAGTTTTTACAAGAATTTGACCATATGAACGGATTTAAACTTTCATTTGCATTGGGTCAGAATCATTTTTAAAAATATGCACGCTTGTGTTTTGTCACTGACTACTAGAATGGATTTTTAGTGTGCATTTTTTGATATCTATTTCGAAGGGTTGATATCTTGTTACATGTTACATGTCTTCCAAGTTCTGTATGCAGTGGGTATTGGGTGTCTCCCAAAGACGGCAGAGCTGACCAACTGGAGTTTCCAAAGTCAGGAACTGGCCTGACTTGCATGCCCATCCAGAGGCTACAATTACATCCTGTATCCCCCTCACGTCTTGTTTTACAATTGACGTTAAGTCATAAGCAGTGCTGGCTACTAGTTAACCTTGGAGGAGAAGGTGAGGCCTGCAGATGCTGGAGATCAGAGTCAAAGAGTGTGGTGCTGGAAAAGCACAGCCTGTCAGACAGCATCCGAGGAGCAGGAGAATCGATGTTTTGGATATAAGCCCTTCATCAGGAATGTAGGGGTGGCCCAAGGGGGCTGAGAAATAAATAGGAGGGGGTGTTATTCTCATCTATTACTGTCTGTCAGGGTTGCAAATGTGTTGCTGGTCAAAGCACAGCAGGTTAGGCAGCATCTCAGGAATAGAGAATTCGACGTTTCGAGCATAAGCCCTTCATCAGGGTGAAAAGGAAGCAGCAAGCTGCAAGATCTTGGGGGACAAGGTATGAAAATGTTAACCACTTTCAGAATAGCTAAGAATAATCCAAAGGAAGTTAGGTATTCAGAGCCTCTAAAGTTTCATTTCATCCTGTCTTGAGCAAAGTCAACCCAAAAGTATGATTTTCTTCAAGCTTAGCTACAGAAATGATAGTAATCATTGGAAGGTACTTACTTGACCTTTGGTTTTTTATGAAAAACAGCTTGAGACGTTCTTTGAATGTATTTTCATTCACATAAAATTCGACTTGTACCCTGTGGATGAACCAAAACAGGACAACTTTCAGATGCTTTCTATTTAAAAAAATGAGAAAAATAATTATGTAAGTAGTGTTCACAGAACCATGGTGGGATTTATTATAGTTGAAATAAGTGAATACATTTTAACACAGATAATGATTTTTGTCTGCACAAATTCCAAACAATCACTGGTCAAAATAGATTGTATTATGATCTAATGGAGCAACATCACCACAGGATGTTCTGATTCACTGACACATATCAGCACTGGAGTATGTCCAGTAGCCCCTATAACCTTTTCTACTATTTAATTAGACCATGGCTGATCCAATTGTAGCTTTACCTCCACTGTCCTGCCTGCTCCACCCACTATACTCAAATCCCTTTTCAATCAAAAATTTGTCTGTCTTCTCCAGCCATGAATATATACAATGCTCAATGTTCATTGGGATTCTCCACCTCAGCAGGCAAAGATTAATGACAGAAGAAATTTTTTATTAATTTCTGTCTTAAATGGGAGACATCACACATTGAAGCATCTACCCTTCAATAAACATTTCATTAAAATCACGTTTCACTTTATAAGTTATAATATGAATATTTGAAACTCTAACACTGAACCCTGTGGCTGTCCAAAGTTTATCTACCTAAAAATGTCCAGACTTTCCATTTTCTGTTAATTACTCTATCCACAATTCATGCTAATATATCTAAGAATCATCAAATCGTAGAATTCCTACAGTGCAGAAAGAGACAATTCAGCCTCCGAAGAGGCACCCCACCTCGGCACACCCTATCCTCTTACCCTGCATCTATCACAGCTAATTCACCTAGCCTACACATCTCTGGACACTATGGACAACTTAGCATTGCCAATCTACCCAAAATGCTCATCTTTGGATGTGGGAGGTAACTGGAGTGCCCGGAGGAAACCCACGAAAGTGCCATAGTTTTAAAGGTTTAGATGGAGAGGAATTTGTTAAGTATGTACAAGGAAATTTTCTGAATCAGTTTGTGGATGTACCTATTAGAGAAGGTGCAAAACTTGATCTACTCTTGGGAAATAAGGCAAGGCAGGTGACTGAGGTGTCAGTGGGGGAGCACTTTGGGGCCAGTGACCATAATTCTATTAGTTTTTAAATAGTGATGGAAAAGGATAGACCAGATCTAAAAGTTGAAGTTCTAAATTGGAGGAAGGCCAATTTTGACGGTATTAGGCAAGAACTTTCAAAAGCTGATTGGGCGCAGGTGTTCGCAGATAAAGGGACGGCTGGAAAATAGGAAGCCATCAAAAATGAGATAACAAGAGTCCAGAGAAAGTATATTCCAGTTAGGGTGAAAGGAAAGGCTGGTAGGTATAGGGAATGCTGGATAACTAGAGAAGTTGAGATTTTCATTAAGAAAAACGAAGCATATGTCATGTATAGACAGGATAGATCAAGTGAATCCTGAAAAGTGTATAAAGGCAGTAGGAGTATACTTAAAAAGGGAAATCAGAAGGGCAAAAGCCGGGCATGAGATAGTTTTGGCAAATAGAATCCAAAGGGATTTTATAAGTATATTGAGAACTAGGGATAGTATTGCGTCCCTCAAAGATCAGGAACGTAGCTTTTGTGTGGAGCCGCAGGAGATGGAAGAGATACTAAATGAGTATTTACAGTGTTTACTGTGGAATAGGATAGGGAAGATATAGAATATGGGGATAGATAGTGACATCTTGAAAAATGTCCATATTACAGAGGAGGTGGTGTCGGATGTCTTGAAACACATAAAAGTGGTTAAATCCCCAACACCTGATCAAGTGTACCTAGAACTTTGTGAGAAGCTAGGGAAATGTTTGCTGGGCCCTTTGCGGAGATATTTGTATTTGTATCATCAATAGTCACATGAGGTGCCAGAAGACTGGAGGTTGGCTAATATGGTGCCAGGGAATGATAGACCAGTGAGCCTGACATCAGTGGTAGGCAAGTTGCTGGAGGGAATCCTGAGGGACAGGATGTACATGTATTTAGAAAGGCAAGTACTGATTAGGGATAGTCATCATGGCTTTGTGCGTGGGAAATCATGTCTCACTAACTTGATTAAGCTTTTTGAAGAAGTAACAAAGAGGATTAATGAGGGCAGAGTGGTCAACATGATCTACATGGACTTCAGTAAGGCATTCAACAAGGTTCCCCATGGGAGACTGGTTAGCAAGGTTAGATCTCATGGAATACAGGGAGAACTAGCCATTTGGATACAGAACTGGCTCAAAGGTATATGTGGTGGTGGAGGGTTGTTTTTTAGTTTGGAGGCCTGTGACCAGTGGATTGCCACAAGGATCGGTGCTGGTTCTACTACTTTTTGTCATTTACATAAATGATTGGATAAGAGCTTAAGAGGAATAGTTAGTAAGTTTGCAGATGACACCAAAATTGGAGGTGTAGTGGACAGCGAAGGTGGTTATCTCGGGTTACAATGGGATCTTCATCAGATGGGCCAGTGGGCTGAGAAGTGGCAGATGGAATTTAATTCAGATAAATGTGAGGTGCTGCATTTTGGGAAAGAAAACCTTGGCAGGACTTATACACTTAATGGTAAGGTCCTAGGGAGTGTTGCTGAACAAAGAGACCTTGGAGCGCTAGTTCATAGCTCCTTGAAAGTAGAGTCGCAGGTAGATAGGATAGTGAAGAAGGTGTTTGGTATGCTTTCCTTTAGTGGTCAGAGTATTGAGAGTTGGGAGGTCATGTTGCAGCTGTACAGAACATTGGTTAGTCTAATGTTGGAATATTGCATGCAATTCTGGTCTCCTTCCTATCAGAAAGATGTTGCAAAACTTAAAAGGGTTCAGAAAAGGTTTACAAGGATGTTGCCAGGGTTGGAGGATTTGAGCATTAGGGAGAGGTTAAACAGGTTAGTGCTGTTTTCCCTGGAGCATTGGAGGCTGAGGGGTGACCTTATAGAGGTTTATAAAATCATGAGGTATGTGGATCGGGTAAAAAGACAAAGTCTTTTCCCAGGGGGGTGGGGAGGTTTCCAGAACTAGAGGGCTTAGGTTTAGGGTGAGAGGGGAAAGATATAGGAGAGATCTCAGAGGGAACCTTTTCACACAGAGGGTGCTACATGTGTGGAATGTGCTGCCAGAGGAAGTGGTGGAGACTGGTACAATTGCAACATTTAAAAGGCACCTGAATGGGTATATGAATAGAAAAAGTATGGGCTGGGTGCTAGCAGGTGAGACTAGATTGGGTCAGGATATCTGGTCGGCATGGACAAGTTAGACCGAAGGGTCTGTTTCTGTGCTGTACATCTCTATGCCTCTATGACACCGAGAATGTGCAATCTCCACCTAGATAATCGCACAAGAATCAAATCTGGGTCCCTGGCGAGGCAGCTGTGCTAACCACTGAGCTAGCGTACTGTCCCACATGTCCCCAGTATGTTCTGCTCCTAACTCACATAGTAACATTTACGCTGCAAGTGATCTTTCATATCAACTCATTTCCACACATTCATCATGCTTGAATACAAATATATTTGTCAAAACGGTTGTCCTTTCACACAGAACACTTTGACTCTACTTGGCATTTTTATTTTAAAAATTATCATGGTACTACTTTCTTACTAATGGATTCCAGCATTTTGTCAATGTCAGACATTAGGTCAACTGATGTATATTTCCTGCTTATCTGTTCATTTCTTTAACAGGCATTGTACATTTTGCAGTTTTCCAATCAACTGGGACTTTTCCACGATCCAGGGTATTTTGGAAGCTGCTATTCCAAGGAATGAGAGAAAAGAGGATTTTGCTATTTAATCATCAAGAAATCATCACAGTATGCCTTTAAAAAGAGCACAGTGTGCAAAGTGTAAGTGGGATGGCACACAGGAAATCAAGTCCTGCTACTCTGAGAGACATAACAGAAGTTGAAGAGTTAAATATAAGTACAGACTATTCTTCTGTTGGCCATAACCTTGCTTTTTAGTATTTTTCTCCAGATGCTTCCATTGGTTTGCAAGAGATACAAGGTGGCGGGTGCACCTTATCAGGTCAAAGTCACAGCTTGCAACAACTGCTGAAGCAATGTCAAACTGGTTTCCTTCGCATGCAAAGAAGTTATTGATGTAGAGAACAGAAATACAGTTCCTGATCTGGTAGAGATCAAATCACCTCTCATGTTCCCTGCCCCAAGCTATTCAATTACCTGAGAACCAATCAAGTTTTGAGAAGATTTGTAGCTCAGGTTGGGGTTGTGGATGTAAGCTTGCTCACTGAGCTAGAAGGTTCATTTTCAGACATTTCGTCACCATAATGGGTAACATGATCATGAGCTTCCGGATGAAGCACTGGTGACATGGTCCATTTTCTATTTATGTGTTTAGGTTTCTTTGGGTTGGTGACATCATTTCCTGCGGAGATGTCATTTCCTGTTCTTTTTCTCAGTGGGTGGTAAATGGGATCCAAATCAATGTGTTTGTTGCTAGAGTTCCGGTGGGAATGCCATGCTTCTAGGAATTATTGTGCACGTCTCTGTTGGCTTGTCTTAGGATGGATGTGTTGTCCCAGTTGAAGTGGCGTTCTTCCTTATCTGTATGTAAGATGAGGAAGGACACCACTTTGGGACAACACATCTATCCTAGGACAAGCCAGACAGAGACACACATGAGAATTCCTAGAAGCATGGTATTCCAACTGGAACTCTATCAACAAATACATTGACTTGGATCCCATTTATCATACCCTGAGAAAAAGAACAGGAAATGACATCACCACAGGAAATTATGTCACCACAGGAAATGACATCACTGACTCAAGGAAACCTAAACACACGAATAGAAAGTGGATCATGCCATCAGTGATTCATCCGAAGGCTCACTGATTATGTTACCTAGTATGGTGATAAAATGTCTGAAAACAAACCTTCCAGCTCAACGAGCAAACCTAAATTTAGAACCAATCACATGGTTGTGGCAGGCAAATAGCTTTTTTCATATTTAACTGGTGACTACTCCCAAGACCAATCAACTTCTTACTGCCACCCAACTGCATCTGTACAGAAGCCCTCAGTTCCAAATGAACATCAATCCAAACTTCAATTACTGCTTGTTCATACAGCTATTTAAACAATGCTTGCCACAAGGGTCAGGTCACTGGCTTTGAAAAAGATGAAACAATCCTTTAAAATACTGGTTTTAAAAAAAATCAGTTCTTCCCCATTTCAGCCCACAACTAAAATAAAAAGACACCATCCTTACAAGCCTGAACAGGATGATAGTGTGACAAGCTAGAAATGCAAGTTAAAACCACAACGAGCAGTTCAAGTTGATGGGCACAGTAAGGATGTGCTTCTGATGTGTAGTAACAACAGTAGGTTAGTCTGTCCCTCAAACAAGTATCATCATTCATTTAGATCTGTAGCACAACTTACTTTAGATAACATCTCATACTGTCACAGGGAACAAATGCAACTTTTTGCAAGTGAAACTCTCATTGCAACATTTTCTATTTTAAAAAAACATAACATATGGATCAAACATCACAGTGACCTTGAAAACCTATGTCTATTCTGCTAAGTTGGTAGAAACTTTGGTTCAATTTATATTCCAATGTTGCTATGAATTTAGACTCGGCTCACAAAATATTAACTCCCAGTGAGGAACATAAACTATTTGGAATGTCATTAAATTAACTGGATTATCAGGCACATCAGTGTTGTGCTTTTCCCATACCAGATGTGTTCGAGTCCAGGAAATCACCCAACACCTCAGAGAGCCACTAATAACTCATACAATGGATTGGTTTATTATTGAGCTGCCTGCAGGAGGTTTCACTGAAACAGGGTTGCTATGACGCCTGTACAAAGGGAGCAAATTTCTTATTGAAGGTGGTAGATTTGATTTACAGTTCAGCTGACCAATCCTTTACACAGCCATCTGTCGAAGAGGCCAGAGATCAAGCATCACTCTCTCTCTCTATTTTTTTCTTCCCCGAAGTGGGATTCTACAGTTCTATCCTGGAATGGACTGTTTGAAAACAAGGTCTTGGCTTATAAAGGTGGGTGCCAGTCAGTTTAGTCCTTGCTGACTTATTGAACAAATGTTGAAATAAGTTATTTATTTTTGCTACATCTCATGGAGTGGTAACAAAACATAGAATCCTTACGGTGCATCAAGTGTGCACCACCCCTCCAAATAGCATCGCACACAATCCATGTAACCCCGCATTTACCGTGGCCAACCCACTTAACCTGCACATCTGTGGAAAGAAACTGGAGCACCCAGAATAAACCCACGCACACACAGGGACAACATGCAAACTCCACATATACAATCATCCAAGGCCGGAATTGAACGCAGGTCCCTGGCACTGTGAGGCAGCAGTGCTAACCACTGAGTCACCTATGATCGAATCTCAATTCAAAAGCCATGCCCTATTTTTTGCGTATACCTTGTGAATCCGTTAGTTTAGAGTATAGGTTAAAATGTCACTAGGTGCTATCTGCATCATTTTTAAAAGGTAGAAGTAGTTTATCTGACACCTATTTCAGGATGAGTTACAATTCCCTCCAGCTAAACACTCTGAAGACAGAAACTATCTTTGGTTGTTGCCATAAACTCTGTATCCTTGGCACTGATTCCTAACACTTCCAGGCTTCATGACTGATTAGATTATTGAGCCATTTTGAACTTGCCTTATTTATTTTCTGTGCTGTCCATTTAATGCCTGTTCTGACAGGTTTTAACATCAACTCTTCAATTATTATGATCTAAGCGTGTCAAAAGGAAAACAAGCAGTTGCTAGGAGTGGATGATAGCGCTAAATGCTGCAGTTTTAGCTGGCTTCTTTTTAAATTGTCTGAAACAAGTCCATTTTTTTTCCTTATCATAATTATCAACCCTAGAAAAATGTAAAAATTGAATATTATATCTGTATAGTGTTCCAGCATGAGTGAAAATTAAACAAAAAGTTCTCAGTTTTTCCTAGTTCAGTGATTCAAATGAGAAGTAGCATTGCTCTGTGGAACCAATTGTGCCTCATTAAATACTTCTTTAAACTTTGATCAATCAATATTTATGTTGCTTTATAAACTGCAGACAATAGCCAATTGTCCTCAATCATCACACTTTGACCGAAACACTTCATTGTCATTCCTTAGTTAAGAGAAACACTTGAATTGCAAAATGAGGAGCTAAAACTGAACAACTAGTAATTTAATGCTAACACGGTGAGAATAGAAGTTGTTCCATCATCACCTTCCTCACTTTGTATTGCTTTTGCATTACTGTTGACTGTTAGTTTTATTACAAATTGATTTGAGAATGGAGGCTTAACTCTAGAATTCAATCACCACAGTGGTGGCTTGTTGGAATTAAAGATGGCACAGATGAGGCCATTCAGCTCATCAGGTCTGTGCTGGCTCTTAGAAAGAGCCATCCAATTCATCTCTCCCACCTACTCTTTCTTCACTTTTTCTGCAATAGGAATAGAGAAATTATTTCCTCCCACTCCCCACAAAATAAGTTTCTTTTGCCAGAGATAAGCTGAAATGGAAAAAATAACTGATGTTTAGAGTTGTAGTGCTTTATTGAAAAGGTACTATGGAGTGTGCCTTTTCTCAATACAAAGAGAAAATTCACAAGTAGAATTAAATTTTCAGAACAATCAATATTAATTCAAGTTTGCTTCACTCAATTAATTCTGTTTGTTGAAGAACATCTTTAGCGCTCATATTATGCCAGGCACTGGAAGATAAAGCTAAAAGAGATGTCTCTTATCAGAAAGTTGCAGGGTTCCAGTATCAGGACTGCTGTTGAGAGTCCAAGAAAGATGGAGGAATCTTGGAAGTCTTTCACACACAGATTCTATATCATCAAGTTCTTCATACAGATACATGACATTTTTAAATGTCAAAGAAACTTCACAATTGTCATTAGAAGTTGTCAACTTCCTGATTAAAGTATTTCTTTGGTAGAAAACGCTCAAGTTTTCACCAAAGCACTCTCTCTCTCTCTCTCTCTCTCTCTTTCTGGCTAATCTTTACCAATGGCAATTAGCAAGCACTGGAGAAGTAATAGGATATTGAACACATTCCTACCATGGGCTTAAGTGTTAAGCTGCCAACAGTTAGCTAGTTTATTTCTGTTGCAGAAATCACTCCTATAATATCCTCAACTACCAATACTTTAAAACCTAACTGGTAATTTTCTGTTTCTTAGTACTCTAAACATGTGCAGAATATACTTTTGTAGGATCCTGACATGATACAAATTGTTTAGAAAGTCAGAGTTTAAGATCAACATGGGATATTTTATCCACTGCAACACTCATGAATGACTGGATTTTCACAAAATTTTCACTTCCCCTAAAAACTGGTCATTTTAACACAGCATCCTGCCCACCTGCCTGTCCTCGGCATGCTACAATGCTCCAGTGAATCACAGTGCAAAGTGGAGGAGCAGCATCTCATCTTCAAACTAGGCAGTTTACAACCTTCTGGGCTCAATATTGAGCTCAACACCTTCAGACTGTGAACCCATTCCGTTCCTATCATTTAGCTTTGCTTGTTGCATTCTCTGTCACCCTCTCTCCCCTACCCCCCCCCCCCCCCACCCCCCACCCCAATGGGACTGTTAGTTCTTCACAGTCTAGCAGTCAGACACACCTTTGTTCTGCCATTCTCATATTCCAATTATTTAATCTACATTATCGACATCCATTCTCCCCCAGTACTCCAACTGCCTTCCCCACCCCACCCACTATTGCATAAGTGTTGCCCCTTCCACACTTCACTTCAACTTTAATGAAGAGTAATCTATTGAAACAAGAGCTTGCTTTCACTCCATGCTGCCTGGCCTGCTGTGACGTCCAGAACCTCTTGTTTTCACTTTGAAGGATTGCGGACGCTGCAATCTGAAACGAACACAAACAGAAATTGCTGGAGAAACTTGGCAGGTCTGACAGCATCTGCGAACAGAAAACAGAGTTCATGTTTCGACTCCAGTATTCTGCAGAAGGGTCACTAGAGTCACTGGATTCACAACATTAACTTTTCACTCTCCACAGATGCTGCCAGACCCAGTTGTTTTGGAAAACTCTTTTTAAAAAAAATCAGTATCCCAAAAATAGGTGTGTGGAAATGAAGTGTGTTATAAACAGTGGACTAAAATTAAAATAAGATATTGCAATCACTTAGAGTCATAGAGATGTACAGCACAGAAACAGATTCTTTGGTCCACATCGTCCATGCTGACAAAATATTCTAAACTAATCCAATCCCATTTGCCAGTACTTGGCCCACATCCCTGTAAACCCTTCCTATTCAGATACTCATCCAGATGCCTTTTAAATACTGCCATTGTACCAGCCTCTACCACTTCCTCTGGCAGCTCATTCCAACACGGACCACCCTCTGTGTGAAAAAATTGCCCCTTAAGTCCCTTTTATATCTTTCCCCTCTCATCCGAAACTGTAGAGTCACAGGTAAATAGGATAGTGATTTATTGGTCACAGCATTGAGTATAGGAGTTGGGAGGTCATGTTGCAGCTGTACAGGACATTAGTTAGGCCACTATTGGAACATTGCGTGCAATTCTGGTCTTCTTCCTATCGAAAGGATGTTGTGAAACTTGAAAGGGTTCAGAAAAGATTTATAAGGACATTGCTAGAGTTGGAAGATTAAAGCTGTAGAGAGAGGCTGAATAGGCTGGGGCTGTTTTTTCCTGGAGTCCAGGAGGCTGAGGAGTGTTGTTATAGAGGTTTATAAAATCATGAGAGGCATGGATCGGATAAACAGACAAAGTCTTTCCCTGAAGTGGGTCAAATATTTTCATTTTCAATCTACTCTGCTTCTATTTATTTTTAGTTAATACATGGACTGGTACTAAGCAACATCAGCATTTGTTTTATTTGCTGTTTGCAATACACATTTAATGGTAGAAAGCCACATAATGTGTAGGGAGACAGCAGTGAAACTTACTCCTAAAGTAATTAGGTTCTATAAATGTGATTTTACAATACCCCTTTGAAAGCACTTCACTTGCTTTGATGTACTTTGGTAAATTGAAAGTAGATGTTTTGATTTGCCTTTTTAGTAGCTGGCATCATGTTATTAATGTTTGCATTCTATTATATCCGTATGAACAACATCATGAATATCACTTTGATGTACCCTACTTCAGAACACAAGAACATGAGAACAAGTAGGTGTGGGTCATACCTAGAGCTTGCTCAGTCACTCAGGAAGTTCACCACTGATCTGATCTTGACCTCAAATCCATTTTTGCAACCTGTCCCTCCTTAATTCTTGTCTCCCATAAAGTTCAAAGATCTGTCTGACTCAGCCTTGAATATATTCAAAGACTTAGCTGTCACAGCTCTCTAGGGTAGAGAAACCTTCACATCTTTCCTAAAGTGTGACCCAAACAACTGAATTCAATACTCCAGTCGAGGCTAAGCTAATGTTCTATGCAGGATAATGTGACTTACTTGCTTTTGATTACTTTACCCCTATTGATAAAGCACAGGATGCTAAATGCTCCATTACTGGAGCTTTTCATCTTGCAAGACAATGGCTTATGCCATGTTAGTTAACCCTGTGTTATGATGTGAAGGTGTTGGCGTTGGACTGGGGTGGACAAAGTTAAAAATCACATAACACCAGGTTATGGTCCAGCAGATTTATTTGGAAATACTAGCTTTCAGAGTGCTGCTCCTTCGTCAGGTGTGGAGACCAGAACTGTACACAATATTCCAAATGTGGCACAACTGAAGTTCTATGTATCTGCAACATGGATTGGCAAATTTTACACTCTGTGCCCTGACTTTTGAAAGCAAGCATGCCATATGCCATCTTGACCATTCTGTCTACATGTATTGCCACTTTCAGGGAACTATGGATCTGTACACTGTTGGGGATAATCTGCTATCGGAGTACCTACATTGGGGCTAGGGAGGGGAGCACCATTATTAAAGCAGACACTGTCAGGTACCAGCTAAAACACAGCCATGTAAAGTAAACCCAGCCACTGCAGGCCACATTCCTTGGGGATTAGAACATGTCCGTCAGTTTCAGATCATCCTGTTACAATCTCATTGTTAATAAAGGAAACCGGTAACTATCGGATAGTGTAAATCGCACCGATACTACACTTGATTGATAAAGTACTTGCTAATGCCTCCGCTGACGTCAAACTCATTCGGGTCCTGTGTTAAATGATAATACCTGTATATTCAACTATGGAGAACTATTGTGAACGCCCAGACAGCCAGGCGCATAGCAATGAGGAAACCCTTCCAAACAATAAACTTTTAAATTACAAGATCGGAAACTGCTGAACCCAGGATGTCTACCCATTGTTCAGCACAGCAGGAGCTGGACAGGTATCTCGGGGCAGCCAATAGAGACACTAATCCCTTCACAGACAGGTGAACCGACCAACGAGAGAACCGAACGAGGGGAACCTGACCGGGAACTCGAGGAAGCGCGAAGTATAACTGCTCCAGGTCCGTAGAAGAAGACAGAACGCCTTCTCCAACGAATTGCATGCTCTTGAATTCGTTGTATAGCTTGCCAGTCTTGATTCTGTAATAAACGGTGTTTTTCCTCCAAACTCTAGCCGGTGTGATCTCTCCTTCCAAAGAACACGTGGAGACGAGACCCTACGGGTCCGTCCCAACAGCTGGAGAGCCTGAACGTGGGAAGGGAAAGAGACGACCGCAAGTTGGCCACATTGGCGGACCAGAGGGCAGACAAACTTTCGGCCGAACTTTTAAAAGGTGAGGAAGCGCCTGTTAAAGCAAAGACTTCCAGTAGGTAAATTTTTTAGTTAGTCAGTCTTTGTCTGCTCCCTGATCCTCACCAACACAAACAGTACTTTTAAATCAGTTTGGCAGCAACGTTGCAGAGTCCATACTGGTAAGCTATTTTCTCACTTCTTCACTAATACCTGCCTGTTTTCGCGGTACTGAAGTGACTAATTGACCCATGGCTAGCCTTAAGTTAATGGGTGGATTTCGGATCCTGGACGCAGTTTTTGAGTTGAGTTTTACGCGTGGATTTCGGATCCTGGACGCGGTTTTTGAGTTGAGTTAATGCGTGGATTTCGGATCCTGGACGCAGTTTTTGAGTTGAGTTTTACGCATGGATTTCGGATCCCGGACGCGGTTTTTGAGTTTTTTAAAGTGTGTTTTTCCCGGAGGTAACAAGTGATTCCGGCAGCCCAATTTTCAGAGGTGACAAGGGACTCTGACGGGCAATTTTCGGAGGTAACAAGGTGCCCTGATGGACTGTCTTCAGAGGTAACGAAGGCTCTGACACGCGAGACGTCCAGTACTGCAGTAATTTTCTTCTGAATGGGGGACTTTGTCGGGCCTGACGCGCTAGTGGGGAAAAAACTCTGGGTCTGAGTTAAGGTACAGCGTGGCTTACGGAGCCTGGACGCTCAAGTAAGCCTTTCGCGTCCCTTCAGCTTACATAGAATGCAAGTAGGTGCGAATTCTTGTGGTTTATAATGGTTTTTCGTCATTGGTCGAGCTGGTGTGTGTTTCTGAGTTAAGGTACAGCGTGGCTTACGGAGCCTGGACGCTTTTTGAAATTAATTAATACAGCGCTGACCGCACTTGACTGATTGGATCCTTTCTCTTTTTAATAAGCACTTTAACTCTGACAACTATCGATAGACACACTCGCTGCTAGCATCCTAAGGGGACAGAGGGCGGATCTCATCTCCTGCATAGGGTTTATCCGCACATGCGTCTGCCTTAGACCGGTTGTTAAGAGCAGAAGTCTGCCACGCGAAGGTCAGGCTTTGAAAGACGCTGTTTTTAAAGCGGTACCCATCAGGGGGATCCGACATGGGGGACTTGATTTTGGACCGCCGAGGATGTAATGCCTCGACACATGTAACTAAAACTGGGGATGAGGGACTGCGACAGACGGAGTTGAGAGTACGGACACACCGACAGTATGCGTGGCTTGACATGTATGTGGGTGAAAACCAGTGTGGGGCCGGCCCAGTGAGAGAGGGAGTGAGTGAATGAGTCCAGTGACTTTTAACGGACGTGGCGAACGGAGGTGTCGCAGCAAATGTTTCATCCCAGGTCTCGGTGTACAGTGGACCGGCACCGACAGCCTGAGTGACGGAGAGGGACCGTGGGAAGCCGCCCAGCAGCCGAAAGCAGTTTTACTGGTGTCGGAGTACGTGAGTGTTGTTCTCTACACTTAGCGGTTTGGGATTGATAACTTAACGGTCTGGGATTTCTCTCCATAGTCTCGTCTTGATTTTTAGGATTAAATACCGCTTGTCCCCCCACTATCACTTTTAATTACTCTTATACTTGGAAAGGAATACCTGGATGTAGGGAGGGGGCGCAGGGAGGGATGGTGGAGCTTTTTATTTTAATAACACTACGGTTGTGGAATCCTAAGACGGTAAATCCCGGGGTGTCCCGTGCTCACCCTAGTTTTGGCGGGTCACCCTTCTCTAGGCGGGTCACCTTAGTTCTTGGCGGGCTTTCTTGCTTTTGGCGCGAAGGCTCAGGTTGGGCGGGGCCAGCTGACTTTTGGCGCGAACGCTCAGTTGGGGCGGTGCCCGTTCGCTTTTGGCGCGAATGCTTACTCTTGGCAGGATTGCACAGTCTAGAAGGGGCTGCTCGCCTGCGGACGTTCCGCGACCCTATTAGCTCAACTACCGCGCCACCACTACACCGATGGGTCTCTCAAGCGTCATTGCCCTGGTCCATGGGATTGCCCGATGGAAAGGTCTTCTTCAATTATTGTGATGTTGATATGAATCATGCCTCTAACTACATCTTGTTTGACAGGTTGTACCTTTTTACTTTTAAATACAATATACCGAACAACAACATGCGCATTGCCGCATTGCCATACTGTGGCACACTGGCCACCACTACTCGCCCTTTTTTACAATGTTTTGTATAACCAGTGTTTGGCCGTCTTAATGCCCAAATATCCCCCAGCCCACTTATTTTTGCCTCTCTCTCTTTTTCTCCTGCTGGTCACAGGTCTCAGGCCTCCGACCAGGACCTGCAACTCAGCACACAGTCGAGTGCTTCGCCCAGCTCATTCATCTCTCTTCCTCGCAACCACTCACTCATCTTTTTGTCCGCCGACATGGGTGCTTAGGCCATCTTTTTCCCCTCATGTTCACAGATTGTACAACACGAGAGGGGGCCACTTGTTCATCTTTCCGTCTATGCCCTCCAATTTTTAATGCCCCTTCTCACGCACCCATTCTCATCGTTTCTCCCAAACCCACATACTTTATGTTCACCGCCGGAACTGAGGTCGTCTTAGTTCTGTCTTTCACTCAGCCTGCATTGAATTCACCTGGTTCTCACTGAATTGAGGATCCGCCGATCCCTACGCTCCACCTCTTTTTAAGGTTTTAAGCTCCCTGAGGTTTTCTACCAGGACACAGTAACTCTTCTTCTGGCCTCATCTCTCCATTAGGGCATTTCACTCACTATGCTTCTACTGCCGTGCTCTGCGCCCCATCTTCTTTCCAAAGTCTCATGCTCCCTGAGGTTTGCTACCAGGACTTTCCCCAGTCTCATGCTCCCTGAGGTTTGCTACCAGGATTCGTCACGCCATCTCCAAATAATAAATGGGGCCACCGCCACTGCAAACTTGAAGGTTCCCGACCCCTCTGTTGCACTGTGGGCGCTCACGCCGGCCTAACATTTTCCTCTGTTACACTCCTGGCCAACACGCTCTTTTGCCCTCCACCGCACCTACAGTGTCGACAGCACTTTGCCGTCGCTTTTTGCTTGAAGGCATTACACATACAATCGCCTCCCACAGGGATCGCTGCCCAGCTCCTGCCCAGATCCTTCAGTCTCTTCAACTGCGAGTAGTCCTCTCCACTTCATCTGTTCATATCTTTTGCAAGGCGCACGTTCGCGCTGAGAACAGCAGGGTCACCAGGTTCCTTTATCATCCTTTTCCCGGGGTATCTTTTAAAGGCTGTTACTTCCCTCAAACTGATCAAATCCTCAAGTATTAAACGGAGGAAAGTGCTACACAGACAATTTCTGTCCTGACCTGTCTGACCAGCCTTTTGTAATTCTCTCTCTCTCTCTCTATCTCCTTTCCAACATGCCTGCAGCACCTGCACACACTCTTCTGGCTAGGGTACACGGCCCCTCACACCAGCAGGTTCTTGCATATACAAGGATTGTACTTGCACCTCTCGTTCTGTACCTCATTCAGGGAAACAAGCCCCCTCAGGCAAACAGTCCAACTTCGTTCCACCGCAAATCTCCTAATTGCCCAGAGTTTTGCTTTACTCATCAGGCTCCCGGTGAGAAAGGCCCCCCTCTCCATGATCATCATCATCATATCTTGTACTGAGCTGGCTGGAAACACATAGGCCACTACACGCACCACTTCTCTCATTGCTCCAGGTCAGCACAACCTAATATATCCCTAAAATCACTCGATGAGACGGGACCTCGCGGGGAGGTGCAGACTGAGATGGGAACATGCAGCCCCACCTTGACACGGCCCGACATGGGTCCATTTCACTGATATCTTTGCTCTTCTCGTACTTTATTTCGCTGTCTAAACTCTTCATTCAGCCTTATCTTAAGAGATCCACCTTGTTTATCATGGACTCCACTGCGAGCGGGCAAATAGCCATCAGGATAGGATTGTGCCCTTTAGTTGGTGCTTCAACCTCCTTTTTGTCTACATTTGTCTTTATCCCTTGTGTAGGCGCCTTTTTCTGATGTTACCCATACTTTCTGAATCACAGTCGCGGTTCGCTCCAATATCATACCCAAGTGTCTGGGGGCGACAATCCCCCCCCCGCCTGCTAGACAGGGTCCCGACCGCCTTGAGGCTTACGCTGCGTGCCTTGAGAGGTTAGGGGGATCTCCTGCGCTGTGTCTTCCCTAACCACACGGTGAAAATTTACCTGCTCTATTGTCCTGTTGCCACAGAGTTGATGGGGATCCTCATCATTTCCACATTAATGCCCTTATCCTAAATGGTCTCCATGGGTGGCTCATCAAACGATTGTCCTACGACAACCCTATTGGTTGTGCGCCCCGAGCACGGGCAGTTCCCCGGGGTGCAAATCGAAACTACTTCTGCCCCTTACCGCACATTATCAAAGCGTCCCGTTTGCCTTCCCCTATGCAGTCTACTGCGGTTCCCTTCTCACTATTACCAATCCCACTTCCCTTTCGAGGGAGTTACCCTATTTTTTTCGACAAAACTCTTGGCCGAATATTTTTTACTCTTCAACATTGCGTATTTAACATGCATGCAAACGTTTGTACTCCTGCAGCTGCTAGTTCACATTCGTACCGGGTCATAACTGCAACTCGTACTATCTTGCATTTTTATCATTATCCCGACTTTAATCTGCCCCGTATAGTGCTGATGCTCAATTGGGCGCGGGTTATCCTGCTAAGTGTCTTCTGCAGTCTGCACACGTTTGATTTTAACTTTTTCAGATTAAGGAATACTGCTACTTGGTATCTTTTGCGTGACTGCTCCCCCGCAATTACCTCCCCGACACTGAACCAGTGGTGTGGTTGCGTTTTTACATTTTTTCTTCTGACTCTTCGTAATTCGACAAACACGAAACACCTGCAGTATAATCTGTTTACCCCTACCTCGATTGCCTTTTGTGGCAGCCCGTGGTCGGGGGCCTTTTTCTCTGATTGGAGATCACAAATTCCTCTGGCTTCCTTTGTGCAAGGTTGTACCTTTTCCCTTACATGAAACCACTCCTTCTAACTCACACAGAGTTCACTCCATTTTTATGTGACTCCTTTTGGTGGATATTTTTCATTGAAATACTGCCACGTACAGGTCCGCAACTCATAAGAAAGGTTAAGGGTCTCAGACTACCTTCATTATTTTCACCATTGTCTTTTATATCTGCTCTCTCCATTCCTCTTACACAGATGGTTGAGTGCACTCTTACTGGTTGCATTTGACATTCCACATGAGCACAGACCTCATGTCCAGAAGTATTGACTGGAGAATTTGAGGACTGACTCCCGTCCATTCCGGCCTCCCAGACTTACCACCCCCAAAGACACCTATCACCTCTCCTTATATTATGTTATTCAACACAATACTTTATTTCCCATAGTAGTCAGATGGTTCCTGACTGTCCCCGCCAGATATCACCCTGGTGATGCGGGGACTCCTTTTCACTGCATTCATACAGCCCAATCTCGCTGGTTTAAAGGTAATATGGTATCATTACTTTTCAACCGAACCCCCCATACGCTGAGCTTCACCAGAAGCCGACGCCGCCACCAACTCTGCGTACACGACAGCCTGTGTGTGATCTCCTACGAACAGAAAAGGGCATATGGAATACATGCTGTAAGCTCGCTCCCATTCATGAGCCGTCGGGGGGGGTTTTTTTTTGCTTGCAGCCGGTTGCATTAAGGGCGGGCGACGGGGGACCTGCCAGTTAGTCTCTCCATTGGTCTACTACCGCCTTTGCATGAGCTCGGGGTTCGGGCGTAGTAGATGCTATCTCTCCGGTGCATGTCAGCTGTCTCAATGGCTTTCTTTTGAATTCATCTGATCCTGTTGTACTCATGACTAACTTTTCATCTTCATGTACACTGAATGTAGCCTGCCTGTCCAAAGAGCCCCTACTTATCTATTTTGCCCGTTTAAATTGGGGATATGTGAATTGATCCTTTCATAACAGCAGGTGGGGGAGATGTACTGTGTGCCCTGGGAATCGAGACACTGCTGTTCTCGCAAGCGGCCTTTGCGGACTGTCCAGTATTCCTGACTGGCCTCAGCCACTCTCGGAGGCCACTGACCATGCTACTGAGCTGCCCATGTCTGTCCTTGGGGCGGTGAAACGGATGGCGGTATCTATTACTCAATGCAGAACGACTGGTTAGCCAATGACGGGTAAGGTCCCTCGAGCGAGGGACAACCTAAGACAGGCACAGTCGCGCATTGACATCGGAACGGGTGGCCTCCGTTCGTCTCCATTTGATGAGATTTCTGCCTGCTTGCATCCGTGTCGGACGGTTGGACAGCACTGCTGCTCTCTGGAGCATACTGATCTACGGGACCACCGGGGCACAGTACAGTTTCACACTGGGTTTCACATCTCTAGCGGGTACCTAGCTGCTGGTACCAGGCTGTTCGTACTCCCTTTCCAAACTTACAACGCCTATTTACATTTGCCGGCTCTTTGGACTACAGACTTGCGTTTACTAAATGGCTTACTCATTCTAACGCACTCGCGTACATTTCGCCAGCTCTGAATGACTTATTGCAATGCTTGTCTAATCCTGTGCTTTTCGTTATTTCTGCAGACACTGCCTCAATTACTTCAACTATTAGTTTAGCTTAGCATGCAGCTGTGACCATCTATTGCTTAATTGTGTAGCGGCGCGTTTTTCAGGGCACCCTTCATCCCCACATGACTGTCTCCTTAGAACCGGTGAGTCTGGTCGATACAACACCGGACACCGGTCGCTTCGTGGGGTTGCGTTCCTTACGGGATAAGGGGGTGTGGCCTCTTTCGAGGCCAAGGGAGGGAATGTTGGGGATAATCTGCTATCGGAGTACCTACATTGGGGCTAGGGAGGGGAGCACCATTATTAAAGCAGACACTGTCAGGTACCAGCTAAAACACAGCCATGTAAAGTAAACCCAGCCACTGCAGGCCACATTCCTTGGGGATTAGAACATGTCCGTCAGTTTCAGATCATCCTGCTACAATCTCATTGTTAATAAAGGAAACCGGTAACTATCGGATAGTGTAAATCGCACCGATACTACACTTGATTGATAAAGTACTTGCTAATGCCTCCGCTGACGTCAAACTCATTCGGGTCCTGTGTTAAATGATAATACCTGTATATTCAACTATGGAGAACTATTGTGAACGCCCAGACAGCCAGGCGCATAGCAATGAGGAAACCCTTCCAAACAATAAACTTTTAAATTACAAGATCGGAAACTGCTGAACCCAGGATGTCTACCCATTGTTCAGCACAGCAGGAGCTGGACAGGTATCTCCCCCTCCATCCACACATCAATTAATTTAATACACGTCGTGATGTCGAACACTTCTTCCGCCTCCGCCTCCGAGCTTACTTTCACAATCAGGACTCCCGCCCACCTTCCGAGGACCCCTTCACTTGCCTCCAACACACTCCATTCCACCTGGACACCCCACACTGGCCTATTACCTGCCCTCAACCTCTTCATTTCCAACTGCCGCCGAGACATTAACCGCCTCAACCTGTCTACACCCCTCCTCCTCTCCAATCTTTCACCTTCACAATGCATAGTCCTCCAATCCCTCCGCTCCAATCGCAACCTCACCATCAAACCAGCAGATATAGAGGGCGCAGTGGAAGTCTGGCACACTGACCTCTACACCGCTGAAGCCAGGCGCCAACTCGAAGACACTCCTCCTACTCCCCCTCAACTATGACCCCACCCCCCATCACCAAACCATCATCTCCCAGACCTCATCACCTCAGGAGACCTCCCACCCACAGCTTCCAAATTCATAGTCCGGGAACTCCTCACTGCCTGGTTCCACCTCCTTCCCAAGATCCACAAGCCTGACCACCCTGGCCGACCCATTGTCTCCGCATGCTCCTGCCCCACTGAACTCATCTCCACTTACCTCGATATTGTCCTATCCCCCTGTCCAGGAACTCCCCACATACGTTCGAGACACCACCCACGCCCTCCACCTCCTCTAAGACTTCCGTTTCCCCGGCCCCCAACGCCTCATCTTCACCATGGATATCCAGTCCCTCTACACCTCAATCCGCCATGACCAGGGCCTCCAAGCTCTCCGTTTCTTCCTCTGCCAATATCCCCAACAGTATCCTTCCACCGACACTCTCATTCGTTTGGCTGATCTGGTCCTCACACTTAACAATTTCTCCTTCAAATCCACCCACTTCCTCCAGACCAAAGGGGTAGCCATGGGCACCCGCATGGGCCCCAGCTATGCCTGACTCTTTGTCGACTACGTAAAACAGTCCATCTTCCGTAGTTACACTGGCACCACACCCCACCTCTCCCTCCGCTACATTGATGACTGCATCGGCGTCTCCTTGTGCTCCCGTGAGGTGGTTGAGCAGTTCATCAACTTCACCAACACATTCCACCCTGACCTTAAATTTACCTGGACCATCTCTGACACCTCCCTCCCCTTCCTGGACCTCTCCACCTCCATTAATGACGACCGACTTAACACTGACATTTTTTACAAACACACCAACTCCCACAGCTACCTGGATTACACCTCTTCCCACCCTACCTCCTGCAAAATTGCTATCCCATATTCCCAATTCCTCCGCCTCTGCCGTATCTGCTCTGAGGAGGACCAGTTGCACCACAGAATACACCAGATGGCCTCCTTCTTTAGAGATCGCAATTTCCCTTCCCATGTGGTTGAAGATGACCTCCAACACATCTCATCCACATCCTGCACCTTCAAACACCATCCCTCCAACCGAAACAAGGACAGAACCACCCCACCCCCAGCCCGGTCCTCACTTTCCACCCTGCCAACCTTCGCATTAACCACATCATCTGCCGACAACACCCTCCAAACGGACCCCACCACCAGAGATATATTTTCCTCCCCAACCCTTTCTGCATTCCGCAAAGACCGTTCCCTCCATGACTATCCTGGTCAGGTCCACGCCCCCCAACAACCCACCCTCCCGTCTTGGCACCTTCCCCTGCCACCACAGGAATTGCAAAACCTGAGCCCACACCTCCTCTCTCGCCACCATCCAAGGCCCCATAGGAGCCTTCCACATCCATCAAAGTTTTACGTGCACATCCACCAATATCATTTATTGTTTTCATTGCTCCCCATGTGGTCTCCTCTACATTGGGGAGACTGGACGCCTCCTAGTAGAGGGCTTTAGGGAACATCTCTGGGACACCCGTACCAATCAACCCCACTGCCCCGTGGCCCAACATTTCAACTCCCCCTCCCACTCTGCCGAGGACATGGAGGCCCTGGGCCTCCTTCACCGCCGCTCCCTCACCATCAGACGCCTGGAGGAAAAACCCCTCATATTCTGCCTTGGAACACTTCAACCCCAGTGCATCGATGTGGACTTCATCAGTTTCCTCATTTCCCCTCCCCCACCTTACCTCAGTTCCAACCTTCCAGCCCAGCACTATCCTCATGACCTGTCCTACCTGCCTATCTCCCTCCCCACCTATCTGCTCCACCCTCCTCTCTGACCTATCACCTTCATCCCCACCCCCATTCACCTATTGTACTCTTTGCTACCTTCTCCCCAGCCTCCCCCCCCCCCCCATTTATCTCTGCACCCTGGAGGCCTCTATTCCTGATGAAGGGCTTTTGCTCAAAACGTTGATTTTCCTGCTCCTCGGATGCTGCCTGACCTGCTGTACTTTTCCAGCACCACTCTGATCTAAACTCTGGTTTCCAGCATCTGCAGTCCTCACTTTTGCCTGGCATAGTGGCAGTGTCTGTGACTCTCACCAAGAGACCCAGGTCCCACTTGCCCCAGATGTGAGTCCATAACATGTTGAAACCTGTATATAAAATAAGAAAAATCAAAACAAAAACAGAAATTTCAGATTTCCAGCATCTGCAGTTCTTTCGATTTTTTTTGTCAAATAAAATCAAAGTCTTTTGTAAAAGAGTAGAACCTCTTTTATAACACCAACAAATTCAGCTGCATGCCTGCCAGCTACTTCTACAAGAGTCATAGAGGTCTACAGCTTAGAAACAGGCCCTTTTGCCCATCTTGCCCATGCCGCCCAGTTTTGACAATTTTAGACTCATCCCATTTGCCTGTGTTTGGTCCATATTTCCCCCATATCTAGTGCATCCACATACCTGTACTAACTTCCACCATTACCTCTGGCAGCCCATTCCAGGCACTCATCATCCTCTATGTGAGAAGTTAAAATTCACATAACACCGGGTTATAGTCCAACAGGTTTATTTGGAAGCACTAGTTTTTGGAGCGCTGCTCCTTCATCCACCTGATGAAGGGCTTTTGCCCAAAATCTCAATTTCCCTACTCCTCGGATGCTGCCTGACCTGCTGTGCTTTTCCAGGACCACTCTGAGTTTTAGCTTTTTACATCCCAGTCCAACACCGGCATCTCCAACCTATGTGGGAAAACCGCCTCTCTGGACTCTTTTGTACCTCTCCTGTCTCATCTAAAACCTATGCCTTTTAGTATTAGACTCTCCTACCACGCGGAAAAGCTGTCAACTCTACCGTATCTATCTCCCTCATAATTCTACAAACCGCTATAAGATCACCCCTCAGTCTTTTTCGCTCCAGGGAGACAAGTCCCAGCCTATCCAATCTTTTCTTTTAACTCAAACCTTCCAGTCCTGATATCGCCCTAATAAATCGTATCAGCATTCCTTCTGGTTTAATAATATCCTTTCCATAGTAGGGTGACCAGAACAGCATGCAGTAAGTACTCTAAATGTGGCCTCACCATCGTCATGTACAGCTGCAACAAGACATCCCAACTCCTGTATTCAATGCTTTGACTGCTGAAAGTAAGCATGCTGAAAGCCTTCACCACCCTGTCTACCTGTGACTCCATTTTCAATAGCTTTCTTTAATCTGCCAACAGGATTGTAAGCATTATATGAGGAGACTGCAAGGTACAGCATTGAGAAAATGGGGAGGTCTCAATCACCAAACAGATCAAAATATCAGACAGGAGTTTCCAAACCACCAAGTCATTGGATGAATTCAGAGAATCGTACAGTACAGAAAAGGCTCTTTGGTCCATGGAGTTTGTGCCTTACGTCAGTGAAAAGTGTCCGCTGGATACATGGAAATTGATATGAAAGGTCTGTAACATCAGGATCATTTTCTTGCATTAAAGTCATTTGCACCAGACTCTCTGGCAGAACCAAATAGATTCTCAATTCTGAAAGTTATGTCCATGGAATCCCAGTTGAAGTGGAGGCTGTAGCAATCAGTATTAGGTCAAGATCAACAGAAGCAGAAACCAGAAGAGGTCATGGGCTGAAAATGAGACTCAAGTAAAATAAATGAAAATGGGATCAAAACAGAATGATTTTTTTTGCCTTCAGAGTTCAAAATTCAAGAAAGGCATTATCCCAAGTAGAGGAAATATGATAATGTTTGGCAGAGGAGCAAAGCTGATTTAAAAGTGTTTTTTGCTGAGATTATTAAATAAAGGTGAGCAGATTTTGAAAAGGAAACTGCAGCATTTCAGCAGATTTTGAAAAAAAAATCTGAAGTTAATAGGATAGTGCTTGTAATACTAACATTGTAATGGCTTCCATATTTGTAAGTCTGACGTTTTATAGCTCAATTAAATGGGGCCACTTTAAAGTTTAATTTATTTATAATAGATAAGCATAGTTCCACTAAGAAAGGAAAACACTGTTGAAACAAATGCACACTATTATTTCGACTACTTTAAGCTTAAAGCTTCAGAAAGAATTTGCACACACCTATGTTATTGAGAATTTTAGAGTAATACAACAAACAAATAATTCAAATTTTAAAGCCAATAATTACAATGACGGAATTGCCTTGTCCACTTTCTTTCACTTTCCTGTTCCTCCTCAGGCTATAGTTCCTTGGATCTGGCAGCTTGTCAACAGTGTCCTGCACAGCAAATCCTAACCGATGTTCCATAGATTACCCCAGTGCAGCTTGAGGTGAGGTCAGTTAATTCAACACAAGTGAGAGATCAAACACAAAATCATATTGTTCTATACTGCTGAGCACAGAAGTCACGCTGTATTCATCAAGTGAAATAATGAATTGCTTTCCACTATAGTTGTGGACAATAACAGATCATCAGCATCAATGCAGGATGCTTTGGCTCAGTGAGCCTGATGACTAGTATGTAATTAAGAGTACTGGCAACATTACTGGTTCAGTTCCTGATCTGGATAAAGTAAATTTGAGGCTTGCTTTGGAGGCAGTAGAAAACCACAACATTTGCTAAGGAATCTACCTCACAGCAGACAATGATCCAAGAGTGTGCTTTTAGGCAGAAAACTTGTGGACTGGAATGACATCGTCAATGCAAAATACAACATTGCAATTCAGTTAATACTGCTCAATTAATGATGACTAGCATAGCTTTTGCAGCATTGTTCATCGTGAGTCAGATATTGCTGTAGGATTAGTTGGGAAACTAACATTTCATGACTGGTATAAATTATCATAATATTACATTATACTTTAATTGTGTAATTATATCACACTGTTTAACAGGAGCCAATGCAAGCCTTGGTACAGTAATATCATGCAACTCCGCTTAGCCTCACTTGATGAAGAAATATGCCATAGGATTGGGAACAGATTAAAAACATTAATAATTTAAACGCAAAGACATGGCTGAGGAATCCCTATTTCATCAATTGCTGTTACAAGATTGTAGGTTCCAGTGCAGAGGAAGAAAGCACATATATCCCCAACTCATTAGCCCACATGGTTAAAGATGCCCTCCAATGCATCTCGTCCACATCCCGCACCTCCTCCCTCAGACCCCAACCCTCCAATCGTAACACGGGCAGAACGCCCCTGGTGCTCACCTTCCACCCTACCAACCTTCGCATAAACCAAATCATCCACCAACATTTCCGCCACCTCCAAACAGACCCCACCACCAGGGATATATTACCCTCCCCACCCCTTTCCGCAAAGAGCATTCCCTCCGTGACTACCTGGTCAGGTCCATGCCCCCCCCCCCCCTTCAACCCACCCTCCCATCCTGACACCTTCCCCTGCCACTGCAGGAATTGCAAAACCTGTGCCCTCACCTCCTCCCTCACCTCCATCCAAGGCCCTAAAGGAGCCTTCCACATCCAAAGTTCTATCTGCACATCCACCAATATCATTTATTCTATCCGTTGCTCCCCATGCGGTCTCCTCTACATTGGGGAGACTGGACGCCTCCTAGCAGAGCGCTTTAGAGAACATCTCTGGGACACCGGCACCAATCAACCACACCGCCCTGTGGCCCAACATTTCAACTCCCCCTCCCACCCTGCCAAGGACATGGAGGTTCTGGGCCTCCTTCACCGCTGCTCCCTCACCACTAGACGCCTGGAGGAAGAATGCCTCATCTTCCGTCTCAGAACACTTCAACCCCAGGGCATCAATGTGGACTTCAACAGTTTCCTCATTTCCCCTTCCCCCACCTCACCCCAGTTCCAAACTTCCAGCTCTGTCCCCATGACTTGTCCTACCTGTCTATCTTCTTTTCCACCCATCTACTCAACCCTCCCCCCCCACCCCATCACCTTCATCCCCTCCCCCACTCACCTATTGTACTCTATGCTACTTTCACCCCACCCCCACCCTCCTCTCACTTATCTCTCCACCCTTCAGGCTCTCTGCCTGTATTCCTGATGAAGGGCTTTTGCCCGAAATGTCGATTTTACTGCTCCTCGGATGCTGCCTGAACTGCTGTGCTCTTCCAGCACCACTAATCCAGAATCTGGTTTCCAGCATCTGCAGTCATTGTTTTTACCCGGCCAGTTTTTAGCATCAACTGAAGTGACAAAAGAGGAGTCACTAGAAAAATGAAAAAAATTATGGCCACAGCTGTCTATTGTAGTTATCTTAGAAATGAAGCCATTGACCAAATGTAACTTTTGCACCAAAGTTAACTTTGCAAAATATGTAGCCGCATAATCCTTTGGACTTCCATTACTTAAGACAATGCATTGAATAATATTTCACTCACTCTTAGGTAACTCTGTATATCAATTTGTTTAGAATAGCACTTGGTGATTTTCAGTTTTCATTTTTATGTAATTTTGAAATTAGAAGCAAACTTTTCATAATATATCTTGAACCTTTCTTTTTGGGAAAAAAAGGATAATGTTAACTCTTTCCAAGCTTTCAAACAGCAAAAACAAAAAACAAACTTTAAATGAACATATAGCTTGTAGGAAAACCAAATGGATAGTCATGATTTAATGGGAACTTTGCCAATTAAGCCAAAATTTAGACATGAACTCAAGGATATCAATCTTTTTGTCCTGACTGCACACACCTCCCCTTTCCCGAAGAAAGGGCTATTCTCCTGAGGTCATGTTGCAGTTGTAGTGCGGCCTCATCTGGAGTATTGTGTGCAGTTTTGGTCGCCATACTATAGGAAGGATGTGGAGGCATTGGAACGAGTGCAGAGGAAGTTTACCAGGATGTTGCCTGGCATGGTAGGAAGATCGTATGAGGAAAGGCTGAGGCACTTGGGGCTGTTCTCATTAGAGAAAAGAAGGTTTAGGGGAGATTTGATAGAGGTGTACAAGATGATTAAGGGTTTAGATAGGGTTGACAGTGAGAACCTTTTTCCGCTAATGGAGTCAGCTGTTACTAGGGGACACAGCTTTAAATTAAGGGGTGGTAGGTATAGGACAGATGTTAGGGGTAGATTCTTTACTCAGCGGGTTGTGAGTTCATGGAATGCCCTGCCAGTAGCAGTGGTGGACTCTCCCTCTTTATGGTCATTTAAGCAGGCATTGGATAAGCATATGGAGGTTATTGGGCTAGTGTAGGTTAGGTAGGCTTTGGTCGGCGCAACATCGAGGGCCGAAGGGCCTGTACTGCGCTGTATTTTTCTATGTTCTATGAACATTTCAAACTATCTTATCTTAGTAAAATGTTAAAAGAAAAATGAGAAAACTTAACGAAGAAGATTGACCCCATAGAAAATTGACAACTTAAGGAATCAGACAGAAAATAATAGGAGGTGACACCTGTCAATGCCCATTACCCTTAAGAGGGTATTAGAGATTGTTCATAGAACTTAGAACAATACAGCGCTGAACAGGCTCTCCGGCCCTCAATGTTGTGCCGACCTGTGAACCCTACACCATCCCATCATCATCCATATGCTTATCCAAGTAATGTTTAAATGCCCCTAATGTGGCTGAGTTAACTACATTGGCATGTAGGGCATTCCACACCCTTACCACTGAGTAAAGAGCCTATCACCCCTCAATCTGCAGCTTTGCCCCCTCGTAAAAGCTGATGTCATCACCCTCGGAAAAAGACTCTTACTGTCCACCCAATCTAATCCTCTGATCATTTTGTATGTCTCTATTAAATCCTTTCTTAGCCTTCTTCTCTCCAATGAGAACAGACCCAAGTCTCTCAGCCTTTCCTCATAAGACCTTCGCTCCAGACCAGGCAACATCCTGGTAAATCTCTTCTGCTTCCAATGTTTCCACATCTTTTCTTTAATGGAGCAACCAGAACTGTACACAATATTCCAAGTGAGGCCGCACTAGAAGTTTGTACAATTGCAGCATGACATCCCAGCTCCAGAACTCAATCCCTCTACCAATAAAACCTAACACACTGTATGCCTTCTTAACAACATTATCAACCTATGTGGCAACTTTCAGGGATCTATGTACAGATACCAAGATCCCTCTGCACATCCACACTATCAAGAATCTTTCCATTGACCCAGTATTCTGCCTTCCTGTTATTCTTCCCAAAGTGAATCACCTCCGCCATCTCCTCCCTAGCTTCCCAGAGAATCCTTGGATAAATCTCATCCAGCCAGGGAACTTGTCTACTTTCTCACCTTCTAGAATTGATAACCTTACTAACCTCAATCCATTCTAGTCTAATAGCCTGTATCTCAGTCTTCGAGGAAAAAGTGAGGTCTGCAGATGCTGGTTCCTGATGAAGGGCTTATCCCCGAAACGTCGAATTTCCTGTTCCTTGGATGCTGCCTGACCTGCTGCGCTTTAACCAGCAACACATTTTCAGCTCTGTATCTCAGTCTTCTCCTCTACAATATTCTCCTTTTCCTGAGTGAAAACAGGTGAGAAACATTCATTTAGCATCTCTCTGATCTTCCCAGGGTCCACAGAAACTTTCCACTTCTGTCTTTGATTGGCCCTACTCCTACCCTAGTCATCCTTTTATTCCTCACATACCTATAGAAATACTTCATGTCATCCTTTAACCGAGACTTGCCTAACCTTGACCAATCAGAATGTAATAGCATCATTGATTGTGCTGTGGGTTGTGGCTTGGAAAGAGTTAACCAACAGCTTTCTGTGATCAAGGTTTGTGAAAAGTTTGAGAGTGAAGTTATCCTGCTGTCTAGCCTGGAAGTGGAATGTCCTTGAGGTGCCAGAGTTAGACCAGAGACAGAGCGGTGACCTGCATCCCAATCCAAACTGGAAAGCAAAGGCCATGGTATGCCAGTAAAGCTACTGCTTCAATAGGTATCAGTTATGATCTCAGCAAAACTTCCGAGTTACTACACTGAGCTCCTGTTGCCTTGTTGGTTAGGGTCTCAAATGAACAAATTATTGAATTCTAAATTGTGACCTATAGAACTTGCATTGTGCCACAGTAAAAGAGGGACTTTTGTGGACCAGACTGCCCAAGAACATGAGAAGAATTTGGAAAGATATGTCAAAAAATATTTATAATTTAAATTAATTAGAATTATTTTATATACAGCAGATAGAGTTGACCAGTAAGCAAAGCACAATTAAAGAAATTTAGGGAGCCAAATACAGTGGGATTAAGGGTGTTAGCTAGCAGACAGAGAGAGGGCCAAGGAGCAGTATATAACCACAGACTCCCTACAGTGTGGAAAGAAGCCATTCAGCCCATTGGGTCTGCAGTGACCCCCCCCCAAAGAGCATCCACCTCGTCTCAGACCCCAACCTATCCCCATAACCTGTCATTCACCATGGCTAATACATCTAGCCTGCATACATATCCCTGGACACTATGGGCAATTTAGCATTGCCAATCCATCAAACCTGCACATCTTCGGACTGTGGAAGGAAACCAGAGATGTCAGCAGCATTAATAGCAAGATCCAATCCAAGCCTTTCAGAATTGAAAGAACGTAAAATAAATATTGGATAAATTTTCACTTGATTGTTTAGTCTTCATTTTGCAATGAAAGAGCCTAAGGCTCTCCCAAAACCCATTGCCTCCTCATTCTATTTTCAATCAAGATTTTTTTTACAATTACCTCTTCAAACAAGCTATTCGTCACTTCCCTTGATAATTTTTTTTAGATACAAGTGACTGAGTACCAAACTGACTGCTAATGTTCCTTAGGGGTGTTATATTAGAAGGTGCTATATAAATACAAATTATTGTTGGTGCAATTGGGACAATAGCCTGAAGCTTATAGTGGAGCAGTTAATCCAGAGAAACTACAGGGTACAATTGGTCAGAAAAGCAGCCTTTGAATAACAATGAGGAGAAACAGTTCAATGAGGAAATGTTCATCTGAGCGATATGGTTTTTAAAAACTCCTTGTGAACTTACTTCAGACAGCGTTAACGCAGTCTCCAACGGCTGTTGTAGACAATACAAAGCTATCAGATATTTGACAGCAATTGGCAATCTAACATTGACTTATTAAAAATTAAGATAAATGAGCAGTAAACTGCCATTGATGGAAATCTGAAATAAAAACAGAGAATGTCGGAAGCACTCAGCAGGTCTGACAGCACCTATGGACAGATAAGTGCAAAGTTAACTGGCTAGATTTTCCGTTGCTGGCAAATTCGGAATTGGTGAAACTTAAAAGGATAGTTAGTCATCACAATGAAAATGGTCTTTTAATATGGTCTCACCAACAGAAGACCTGGCAGAGATTCAAGCCATATCGCTCACGGGCCATATCTTTGTGAGAATACTTCACACAAGCTCCTGGAAGACTGAGACCCAAGTGAAATGAGCAGGCAAGCTGTTGATGTCAATTAGGCACATTGTTGCAACTCAGTGGTCAGTACTTTATCAAATCTAGCAGCTCAGATGCCAAAGTAGCCCATAAGTAGTTCCTAAGAAGTTGCATGAATCACCAGCAGTTGACTCTTCAGACTCAATTAGATTAACGTCGGTCCCCACCTTGCTTGATTTCCGTGTGACTGATATCAGAGTCACAGAAATACAATGTTTGATGAATACTTAGATATTTACTTAACATTGAACTGGAATGTATATACATATATATTTAAAAGCTTGAGAAGAGCTTGCTAAGGTGCAGTTTAAACCTTTAAAAGGGGAGGTTAGACGTGAACCAGCTGAAAGACTCTGGGTAACTTTGGATGACAAATAGTACAGGAGCATGTCCTGATGAAGGGTCCTTCCTGCTCCTCCTCCAATGCTGTCTGAACTGCTTTCCATCTCCAAATTTTATCGACTCAATACATTTCCTTGTTGGTCTCAACCCACAACTCCTCAATCACAAGACCCGACAGTGTTTCCTTCAATGCTATTCAATTAGGCTCTTAAAAGTATCTCATCATTTGAAATGCTGGGCGAATTTTCTGAGTTCATGCCCAGGTGAATTCTGGGACCATAAGAGTTCATGGCTGATCTAATACCCTTTACCTGTGTTCACCTATCCCTACCATACCACCCCAGGCATCTCTCCTGCTCTGTCTCTCCTCCACCCCATCTGCAGCTCCCTGTACACCCACCCCTAGTCCTGAAGAAGGGTTACACCAGAAATGGTGACTTCTCCACCTCCTTATTCTGCCTGGCTTGTTGTGTTCTCCCGGCCTCCTGCTTGCCGATCTAATAACTACAGCCCATGCCCAACAAAGGTTTTCCACATCAGTTTTAAATACTTCATTTGTCTTCGTACCTACGATCTTCAGAGAAGAAAGTTTCAGCTTCTCATTTCTTTTTTAGTAAAATATAGTAATTGACTTCACTCATATATGGCTTTGCTCTAATTTTACGTCCTCTTCTTCTATATTCACCTACTAGTACAAAATATGCAGTAGAGTCTCTTCAAATGATATAATTTTGGCTCGACCATCTTTCAATCACCTAAACTCAAGAGTATACAGACCAAACATGAAGGCTGGCCTCAACTTTTTTAAATTCCTGCTGTAATGAAGCTGCTCCTTGGACAAAGTTAGGTTGTCCTTGGCCTTTTCTTCAGGAGGTCGTAAAAACATATGTTCCAAAATGTCTGGGTTTGGATGGATTAAGGGCCAATTTGTTTGTAGCCAGCAGATACTGCCTCAGGCAGAAGGCTTTCAAGTTTAGAAAAACTGTGTATAATGAAAGGGAAGTGACCAGTTCTCCAAGCTCAGGTTTTCTCTGGCAGTAGTGAAGAAAGGCTGATAGAAGCAGGACCCAGCTAGTTCTCACTGACTTCATCCTATACAAACCTGTTTGGTTTTACCTTTTGTACCAAGGGATGCTGATAGGGATTGTTGCAAGTAACTGGAACAGTATCATTAAAGTGGGACGATCTGTTGGGTTTTCAGGATAGGATAAGTTATTCGGTGTTCTGTTTTCTGTTTTTTGTGTTTCATTCAGTAATCTTATAAATAAAATTGATTTTGTTTAAAACTAAGAGGTCTGACCAGCTGATTCTCTCCAGGAATATTCTCTGTACACTTGCTTAAAATAACTAGCAAAGTTAGGGTCTGGGCTACCTTCTTGAAAAGTTTTGAGGGGGTCTGCTGGTGCATAACACTGTTAACATTCTGATGGACAGGTAATTCATCCCTGTCTAGTACATATCAATTCTTTCATTTGACTTCAAGTATTGAAGATGAAATAATATTTCACAATTTAAAAAAACGTACAGGACATTCACCTCAAAAGTTTAAACTGGGTGCAATGGAGTACCATCAACATGACCTACCTGTCTATGTCTCTAATGACCAGCTGATTTACTGTTTCCAGCACTCGCATTTTGACGTTAGTGTTGCAACACTTGAAGAATTTTGCTTATTGTAAAATTAGGGAATAACAGAAATACACAGCACGAAAGGAAACCATTTAGTCCATTGTGCCTTCATCAACTGTAAACAGATAAACGCATGGCTAAGGAGTTGGTGCATGGGAGAAGGGTTTACATTTCTGGATCGTTGGAATCTCTTCTGGTGTAGAAGAGATCTGTACACGAAGGACAGATTGCACCTGAATTGGAAGGGGACTAATATACTGGCGGGGAGATTTGCTAGAGCTGCTCAGGAGAATTTAAATTAGCAAGGTGATGGGGTAGGAACCAGGGAAATAGTAAAGAAAGAGACCAACCTGAGATTAGTAGATTGGGAAAATGAGTCAAACAGTCAGAACAGGCAGGGACAAAGCAGAGAACAAGGTCGGACTGATAAATTAAACTATATTTATTTCAATGCAAGAGGCCTAACAGGGAAGGCAAATGAACTCAGGGCATAGTTAGGAACATGGGACTGGGATATCATAGCAATTCCAGAGATGTGGCTCAGGGATAGACATGACTGCAGCTTAATATTCAGGATACAAATGCTATAGGAAGGATAGAAAAGGGAGCAAGAGTGGAGTGAGAGTGGAGTTTTTGATAAGGGATAGCATCACCACTGTACTTAGGGAGAATATTCCTGGGACTATATGAAGGGACATCATTTGGGTGAAACTGAGAGATAAGAAAAGGATGATCACCTTACTGGGATTGTATTATACACCCCCCAATAGTCAGAGGGAAATTGAGAAACAATTTTGTTAGGAGATCTGAGTTATCTGTAAGAATAATTAGGTGGTTATGGTAGGGGATTTTTACTTTGCAAATATAGACTGGACCTGCAATTCTGTTAAGAGTTGAGCTGGACAGGCTTTGTTGAGAATGTACAAGAAAATTTACTGATTCAGTATGTGGATGTACCTATTAGAGAAGGTGTAAACCTTGACCTACTCTTGGGAAAAAAGACAGAGCAGGTAACTGAGGTGTTAGTGGGGGAGCACTTTGGGGCCAGTGACCATAATTCTATTAGTTTTTGAATAGTGATGGAAAAGGATAGACCAGATCTAAAAGTTGAAGTTCTAAATTGGAGGAAGGCCAATTTTGACAGTATTAGGCAAGAACTTTCAAAAGCTGATTGGGCGCAGATGTTCGCAGATAAAGGGATGGCTGGAAAATGGGAAGCCTTCAGAAATAAGATAACAAAAATCCAGAGATAGTATATACCTATTAGGATGAAAGGAAAGACTAGTGGGTGTAGGGAATGCTGGATAACTTGAGAAATCGAGGTTTTTATTAAGAAAAACGAAGCATATGTCATGTATAGACAGGATAGATCGAATGAATCCTGAGAAGTGTATAAAGTCAGTAGGAGTATACTTAAAAGGGAAATCAGGAGGGCAAAAATGGGGCATAAGATAGTTTTGGCAAATAGAGTTAAGGAGAATCCAAAGGGATTTTATAAATATATTAAGAACAAGAGGGTAAATAGGGATAGCATTGGGTCCCTCAAAGATCAGGAACACAGCTTTTGTGTGGAGTCGCAGGAGATGGAAGAGATACTAAATGAGTATTTGCATCAGTGTTTACTGTGGAAAAGGACATGGAAGATATAGACTATGGGGATAGGTGGCTACAACTTGAAAAATGTCCATATTACAGAGGAGATGGTGTCGGATTCTTGAAACACATAAAAGTGGATAAATCCTCAGCACCTGATCAAGTGTACCTAGAATTCTGTGAGAAGCTAGGAAAATGTTTGCTGGGCCCTTTGCGGAGATATTTGTATTTGTATCATCAATGAGGTGCCAGAAGAGTGGAGGTTGGCTAATATGGTGCCACTATTTAAGGGAGGTGGTAAGGAAAAGCCAGGGAACGATAGACTAGTGAGCCTGACATCAGTGATGGGCAAGTTGCTGGAGGGAATCCTGAGGGACAAGATGTACATGTATTTGGAAAGGCAAGGACTGATTAGGGATAGTCATCATTGCTTTGTGCATGGGAAATCATCTCTAACAAACTTGATTAAGGTTTTTGAAGAAGTAACAAAGAGATTGATGAGGGCAGAGCAGTGAATATGATCTACATGGACTTCAGTAAGGCATTTAACCTCATGATTAGCAAGACTAAATCTCATGGAATATAGGGAGAACTAGTCATCTGGATGCAGAACTGGCTCTGAGGTAGAAGACAGAGGGTGGTGTTGGAGGGTTGTTTTTCAGACTGGAAGTTTGTGACACTGGAGTGCCACAAGGATCGGTGCTGGGTCCACTACCTTTCGTCATTTATATAAATGATTTGGATATGAACATAGGAAGTATAATTAGTAAGTTTGCAGTTGACACCAAAATTGGAGGTGCAGTGGACAGTGAAGAAAGTTACCTCAGATTACAACAGGATCTTGATCAGATGGGCCAATGGGCTGAGGAGTGGCAGGTGGAGTTTAATTTCGATAAATGTCAGGTAATGCATTTTGGAAAAGCAAATCAAAGCAGGATATATATACTTCATGGTAAGGTCCTAGGGAGTGTTGCTAAATAAGGAGACACTGGAGTGCAGGTTCATTGTTCCTTGAAAGTAGAATTGCAGGTAGATAGGCTAGTGAAAAAGGTGTTTGGAATGCTTTCCTTTATTGGTCAGAATATTGAGTATAGGTTTTGGTAGGTCATGTTACAGCTGCACAGGACATCGATTATGCCACTTTTGGAGTATTGTGTGCAATTCTGGTCTCCTTCTAATTGGAAGGATGTTTTGAAACTTGACAGGCTTCAGAAAAAATTTACAAGGATGTTGCCAGAGTTGAAGGATTTGAGGGAGAGGCTGAATGGGCTGGGGCTGTTTTCTCTGGAGCGTCAGAGGCTGAGGGGTAACATTATAGTGGTTTATAAAATCATGAGGGGCATGGATAGGATAAACAGACAAAGTCAGCGAGTCCAGAAGTAGAGGGCATAGGTTTAGGGTGAGAGAGGAAAAATTTAAAAGAGAGCTAAAGGGCAACTTTTTCACATAGAGGATGGTGTGTGTTAATGGAATGAGCTGCTAGAGGATGTGGTGGAGGCTGGTACGATTGTAACATTCTGGATTAGAGTGGTGCTGGAAAAGCACAGCAGTTCAGGCAGCATCCGAGGAGCAGGAAAATCGATGTTTCGGGCAAAAGTCCTTCGTCAGCTCTATTTCTGAAAAAGGGCTTTTGCCTGAAACGTCGATTTTCCTGCTCCTCGCATGCTGCCTGAACTGCTGTGCTTTTTCAGCACCACTCTAATCCAGAATCTGGTTTCCAGCATCTGCAGTCATTGTTTTTACAACAATTGCAACATTTAAAAGGCATCTGGATGGGTATATGAATAGGAAGGGTTTGGAGGGATATGGGCCAAGTGCTGGCAGGTGGGACGAGATTGGGTTAGGATATCTGTTCAGCATGGACGCGTTGGATTGAAGGGTCTGTTTCCATGCTGGACATCTCTATGACTGTATAACTCTATAACTCTGGGACAGATATTTAATTTAAACCACTCTCCTGCTCTTTCTACAATACACTCTTTTTTTGCCAAATCTTTTTTGAATGTTAATATCAAATCTACTTCCAACACCTGTTCAGGCAGTGCATTCCAAATCATGGCAACGCACTGATTAAAAATAAGTTTCTTCAGTTCACCTCAAGTGTTTTTGTCAATCACCCTTTTACCTGTGTCCTCAGGTTACTGACTATCGTCACTGGAAACAATATGTCCTTATTGCTCTGTCGAAACCCTATATCAATTTGAATACTTCCATTAAATCTTCTGCAGCCTAAAATAAATAATTGAAGTTCCTCAGACCACTGCTTTCCCAAAAAATCTACCTCAATATTAAGTAACACTCCCACACACAACTGTTCACCTGAGAGATAACAGAGGCATTCTGTGTTCTCTAAATATTTTGGCTCCCAATTGCACTCATATCATCCAATACTTCACCCATTTCATAGACATACATCAAGAGGATCTTTTCTTCATGGTGGGAAGGCTATGATTCCACCTCGATACTGACAGTACCTGTTCACAGTTACTTCATCCTGAAGAGACAAGGTGCAGGCTACAACAGACCTGTCACCTCTCAAAGCAAGCCCAAAGTGCCTGGGGAAGCAAGTAAATGCTCCTGTTACCAAGGCCTGCCTCTGTTCAATTAGGCTTGAATCCTCAAAATGGTTATTTGTTCTTCTCAGGGCTCTGAGCTCTCAGCCCCTCACCTCCCCCAACCCCTGACCCCCATCAACACATTTCCGCTCTAGCTTCTCCCCACCCATGGTCCTTCTGATCTCATTGCATCCTCCATACCCATTTTTCCAGTATCCAAGAGGTACAGCCCAATGGCAAGTTTTTGAATTGTTCACAGAATTGTCAAAATTAGCAAGTAGGCATTAAAAATGGCCTTGCAAAAACATAACCCCATTTACACGCTTAAACTGTCAAACACAGCCATTCATATTCCCACTGAACAACGCTACATACCTCTTAACAATTCTTAACCCTGTCTAAATAGATGAACAGGTATGGAAAAACCATTTGAAAGAAAGATCAAGCTATTACATGCTTGTGTAATGACCAAACATGAGTCCTTCACAGCTTGGTAAATTACAACAGCACTGAAAACATTAGTGGATGTGAAATTCAGACAAGCATTCATAATAGCATTTCATCGCATAACTTTGTCAACAAAAGCTCTAAATGTGATACACTGCCACCTTTGAAGAAGGCTGAACAGGTGGCCATCTGACTCAACAGATGGTTGGTATCTTTGAGTGATAGCTTGAAATATATCAATGTATTCTGTTTTAGAGTCTTTGTTGTCACAGGTCTACAATGGAATCCCGCCTCCATGGTACACCTCCCCACAGTTCACAACTTTGAGGTGTACGAACCATGCCTTCTAATAAAAGGGGCTTGACTTCCATTAAAATTGCAAAGATATATCATTTCCATGTAATGGAATAGGCAAGGACAGCAATGCCAATTAGAGACTTACTCCCTACACACTTAACCTGAGCAAGAAGAAGCCACATTATAGACATGGGGGTAGGAAGTCCAAAGTCTAGTCCTGCCTAACATTTGTAATTACCACTGTCTCTGTTTGGATATGGACAGATAAGGAATGACACTCTATCACAAAGAATCAGAAGGTTCTAGATTTCATCTAGCCTTTGTATAAAGAAGTACTTGAATTGAATTGAATTGAGTTCAATTTATTGTCACATGTACCGAGGCACAGTGAAAGCTTACAATACAGGCAGATCGCAGAATTAAGTAGCATAGATAAGTAAACAACAGGTAAACAGCAGCAAAAACAAAAACACAGGTACAGGTGAATGTTAAGAGTTTGAGAGTCCATTCAGTATTCTAACAACAGTAGGGTAAGGTAGAAACTGTTTCGAAACCGGCTAATGCATGTGTTCAGGCTTCTGTACCTTCTCCCTGATGGTAGAGGTAGTAGAAAAACATTGCTAGGGTGGGATAGATCTTTGAGAATGCTGGCAGCCTTTCCTTGACAGCGGGACTGGTAGATGGATTCTACAGATGGGAGGTTGGCCTTTGTGATTGTCCAGGCTGAGTTCACCACTCTCTGTAACTGTCTCCGATCTTGAATGGTACAGTTGCCATACCAGATAGAGATATAACCAGACAGAATGTTCTTGATGGCACATCTATAAAAGTTGGCAAGGGTATTCGTCACTGTGTCAAATTTCCTCAGCTGCCTGAGGAAGAAGAGACATTGTTGGGCCTTTGTAACCAGGGTGTCCCAATGAAGAGTCCAAGAAAGCTTGCTGTGGATGACCACTTCCAGGAGCTTGACACTCTCCACTCATTCCACCTCTGTGCTGTTAATATGTAGGGGAACATGAGTAACATCCCGCTGAAAGTCAATAATGAGTTCCTTGGTTTTGCCAGCATTGAGAGTTAGGTTGTTCTCAGTGCACCATTTTTCCAGGTCTTCCACCTCCCGTCTGTAGACTGTTTTGTCGCCACCTGAGATTCGACTGACTATGGTAGTGTCACCAGCGAACTCATAAATGACATTAGTTTGGTATTTAGTGATGCAGTCATGGGTATACAATGAGTATGATGGGGGCTGAGTATGCAACCCTGAGGGTCCAGCGTTGAATGCTAGTGAGGATGAAATATTGTCCCCCATCTTCACTGATTGTGGACTATGGGTCAGGAAACTGAGGATTCAGTTGCAGAGAGTGGGGCTTAGTCCGAGATCACTAAGTTTAGTAATCAGTCTCGAGGGGAAATAGAGTTGAAAGCTGAACTGTAGTCAATGAGTAGGATTCATACGTAGCTGTTCTTGATGTCAAGATGTTCTAGGGAGGAGTGAAGGGCAAGTGATATGGCATCTGATGTGGATCGGTTGATCCGATAGGCAAATTGGAATGGGGCAAGAGTAATGGGGAGGCTGGAGTTGATTAATGCCATGACCAACCTTTCAAAGCACTTCATAACCACTGAGGTTAGAGCCACTGGGCGGTAGCCATTGAGACATGTTGCATGAGCCTTCTTAGGCACAGGAATGATATTGGCCCTCTCGAAACAGGCAGGGACAGTAGCCTGCTGCAAGGAGAGGTTGAAGATGTCCAAGAAGATCTCTGCCAGTTGATCGGCGCATGCTCTGAGTGCATGGCCTGGTACTCCATCTGGTCTGATTGCTTTCCTTGGATTCATATGAAGGAAAACTGATCTGATTTCTGATGAAGTGACTATTGGAATAGGTTTGTCAGGACTGTCAGAATAGGTGTTACTATTCCACCGAAATTCTGCTCAAAGCGAGCGTAGAAAGCGTTGAGATGATCTGGGAGGGATATGTCATCATCTGCAATCTTGCACTGAATCTATTTAGAACCTGTGATGTCATTTAGTCCTTGCCATAGTCACCTGGTGTCTTCCAGACATCACTTGGATTCCCTACACTAATTTTAAGGGTATGGCCCTTTGTTCTGAATTTCCAACCAAACAAGTCATTTTTATTCAAATTTCCTGCCAAATCCATTACTCAATTTCAACACCTCTAAAGAAATTGAGGTTTGGTGAAGAAAAAGAAGGAAGTTTATGTCAGGTATAGACAGGAGAGATCGAGTGAATCCTTAGAAGAATATAAAGGCAGTAGGAGTATACTTAAGAGGGAAATCAGGAGGGCAAAAAGGAGACATGAGATAGCTTTGGCAAATAGAGTTAAGGAGAATCCAAAGGGTTAAAATGTAAAAAGGTAACTAGGGAGAGAATAGGCCCTTCAAAGATCAGCAAGGTGGTCCAGAACTAGAGGAGATAGGTTTAGGGTGAGTGGGGAAAGATATAAAAGAAACCTAAGGGGCAATGTTTTTCACACAGGAAATAGTGGAGGCAATTATGATTGCAAATTTAAAAGGCATTTGGATAGGTATATGAATAAGAAGGGTTTGGAGGGGTATGGAGCAGGTGGGACTAGATTGGGTTGGGATATCCAGTCAGCATGGATGAGTTGGACTGAAGGGTCTGTTCCTGTGCTGTACATCTCTATGTCTCTGTGACTCTATGACCTCAATTAGAATCAATGTATCAATCTTATTCTCTCTAATCCAATTCAGACTAGTTCCCTGGTGCTGTTGTGACACAGTGGTAATGTCCTGCCTCTGGCCCAGTAGGCCTGACCTGCTCCAATGCTGTGACAAAACATATTTGAACAGGTTCATTAAAATATCTATACTGGTCACTTCTCCATTAGTCTTGCTATTGACCCCTCTCTGGCACCAGTATTATCTCCTTATCAAATGTTGTGAGCAACGTTGGCAGAACGACAGCACCTGACTTCCATGAGGGAATAGGTACCCAGCCTCACCAACTGCGGGACACTGGGCCTCCAGGAATTGTCAGCCTGGGAGGTTTTGGGCCACATCTGGACAAGGGGCAAAGTCCAAAACAAATTGGGGTGGAATGTGGCCCAGAGGTGTGGGCGATAATCGGAGCTCTGGGTGAAGGAGGGTCAGGGCCCAGACTGCTGGGTGAAGGATGAGTGAGTCAAGAATCAACCAGGACAATGGGAGGGGAATTTGCAACATGGAGCAGCAAAGGCCCCAACAAAGGAAACCCAAAGCCTCTGTCAGTAGCTAGACAAGTAGAAACACAAATTCGAGCAGACATATCACTTCTGGACCACGTCCCAAAGTGCAAGTGACTACGAGGAGAGCAAGATGGCCTTTGTGACTGATTCAACTGGTCACAAAAACAACCAATAGACACTTCACCAATTTAACAAATCCAAAAATGTTGCCCCAAATCCTGCCATTCCCATACGGTGTCTTAACCATTAGTCTTTTCCTTTTACTCCAATCATTTGCTTCAGATCAAAGGGATGGCCATGGGTCCCTGCATGGGCCCCAATTATGCCTGTCCCTTTGTGGGCTACATTGAACATTTCTTATTCCAATCCTACTCGGGTCCCCAACCACCACTCTCTTTTGCAAATGTGGAAATATTTCATTTGGTTCCCCCATCCAAATCATGAATAGAAATTGTGAGCTGTTCCCAAGCGCTGATCCTTGCAGTGCCCACAAGTTACAGCCTGTCTACCTGAAAATGACCTTATTATTTCTACCAAAAGAGAAAATGCTGGAAAATCTCAGCAGGTCTGGCAGCATCTGTAAGGAGAGAAACGAGCTGACATTTGTGAAAGCTTTGACAAAGGATCAGTTAGACTCGGAACATCAGCTCTTTTCTCTCCTTACAGCTGCTGCCAGACCTGCTGAGATTTTCCAGCATTCTCTCTTTTGGTTTCAGATTCCAGCATCCGCAGTAATTTGCTTTTATCCACTTATTATTTCTACCCTAGTTTCTGTCCATTAAGCAATTCTTGCTCAATGTCTAAATATTTTTGCCAATGGCACGTGCTCTTTTTTTCAAAACTAATCTCTAACGTGAGATTTATCAAAAGCTTTCTGGAAATCTAAATATCCCTTAACCGCCAGTTTTCCCTACTCTATTCTATTTATATCTCCAAAGACTGTAGCCACTTTGTTAAACATTATGTCCCATTCATTAAACCATGATGATACTGCCCAACTTGATAGTTATCTTCTAAGAGTCCTGTTATTACACCTTCCATTACAGATTTCAGGATTCTCTCTATGACTCATGTTAGGCTTAAAGATGTGCAGTTCCAAGATTTCTCTCTCCCTCCTTTCTAACAGGTGATGTTGCATTTGTCACCTTCTAAGCTGTGTTTTAGCCTCCATCACAATTTATTCCCCTCTCACTGCCAACACTTCCATGTCAGTGCCATTCACCCGAGAATCCCAATTATGCGCCACCTTCAGCTACGAGTGGAATGACCAAACGGAATTAGGGTAAAAACAGATCACAGTCTGCTTGAGTGAAAGAACAAATTGGATAGCCAATGGGTTTTAACCTCAAAATAATGTTTTGTTGCTAGCTGTGGGAGTACAGCAAAGATCAGTCCGAGTTCAAACAAGCAGTAAGTTGCCTGTGCAAAGGAGAGTTGATCAGACCATTTTACACTGAAAGCACAAAGCCTTACTCATTCCAAACGCAACTGCATCCGCATGGATCCAACAACTGCAGTAGTTACTACTGGAGTGTCTGTGGCAGGAAACATCAATTTCCATCAGGTGTCTTGCTTGCTTGCTGAAAGGAATGGGCGTCCATCCTGAAAGTTTTGAGTAAGGTCCACAATTTACTTTTCCAAACAGGAAGTTCAGAGGCTAGGGGTGGCCTTTTTTTGGAATGTCATCCCTAGATGTGGAAATCCTGCTCAGCAAGAGCTGTGATCCAATCAGAAGATGTCAGCTCTTGTTCTTGGCCTGACCAATGCTGATGAAGAGTCACAACATCCCCTGGACTAAAGTTTCAGGAAGGAATTTTTGTTGGGCTGGAATCTGAGTGGGAGAGGGAGGGGCAACATTTCTGGGGCTTGGGGTGGAGAGGTTCCAGAGAGATGGTCAACTCAGTCAGAAGGGAAGCAGCTCTGTGATATCTAGTCCCCTGACCCACAATCCTCCTGCTTCTTTGTTTCTTTACCATAGCTGTGATAGCACCCCCATACAGTCAGATGGTTTCACAATTTCAGCTTTATCTCTCACAGCAACACTGTTAAGTTATTAATATGTTGACAGTTTGACTTATGACAAGTCTATGGCTCAGTGCACTCTGTTTACCTAACCATTCTTACTTTTCGTTTAGATCTGTCATCTGGGTTGAGGCTGTCAGTCAGCTTTTATCCACTTTCTAAGTTGGCATGTTCAAGCCTGACTGCCTCTGTGTTATGATTAAATATCGCCAGACAATCAGCTGCAAGATGAAATCATCATGACCATGAAATCAGGGGACAAGACTTTTCAACTGACAATCGTTTGACTCAATAACAGATCCTGTGCTGATTAATTTTCTGATCTCTGATTAGAATCATTAACAAACTAAAGGCCAATTACCACAAGGTCAGGCCCCATTACAAAGGAGAAAGTGAAGACTTGCAGATTCTGGAGATCAGAATCGAAAAGGCTGCGAACACAAGATTCGGGTGGGCAAAAGTAGAGACCCTGTAATGTGTCACTCAAAGGCTCACTGTATTGTTTTTAGTTTCTATAATTGTTCAAATTTAGTGCTGTTGGTGGCAGATGTCTTTTGGGCTCTGCCCCCACCAGGAACTTCGCAGGATCAAGTTTCAAACATAAACTTAGCAGCTAACCTCTCAGTACCTCTACACTGAAGTTCTGCCCCTCCAAAAGCTTGCAATCAATGTTACTGGAAGCTGGAGATTGTCACAGGAGGTTGGAGGTAGTGCTGTGTTAGATATTACAGGAATCCCAGGCTACACAACTGTGAAGGGTAGGTGAGGGGTGGTCACAAGGAGAAAGGGATCAGAAGGGAGTGCCTTTCAGTCGCCACTCACTTCCCCTGCCTTACTTCCACTCCCCCGGACTGGGGCAGCTTCTCCACCAAGGTGGCAGGAAGACTTACCCTGTTTTCCCACTTTTTTTTCCTGCCAGCAAGAATTGTCTGAGTAACTGAACCAGTGGTGAGTTGAGGCTATTACAATGACATTAACTTGATGGCGCAATGGACTTAATCGGTAGCAGGTCAGGAATAATCATCAAAGGACATTAAGCATGGTATTACTGCAGTGCCACTCACATTTTAACACTCGCCACCAGTTATAGAGACAGGAAATCCTACCCATTGACAGGAGAATCCAGCATTTTGGTCAACTGTGGCTTTCACTTTGCTACGGAGCATTTTGGGGCATAAGTCACAATGTAAAGATGAATCAGCAGCAAGCTGTATCCCTTCGCAAGAGTTAGCAGCCACAAAATAAAATGATTCCGGAGATTGTCTTCAGTCATGGGTAATAAAGTTCTTCTGCACAAATGACAAAGCTGATGCTCTTAAAAGGCATGAAGATATTCAAGTGTCACAGGATAGTAAACCATTGTTAAGAAGGTTTATAGGGTCCTTGGGTTTATAACTAAAGGCAGAGAGTATAAAAGGAAGTGATGCTATACCAAATTATTGGTCAGATCACATTGGAGCATTGTGTTCATTGCTGGACACCTCATTTAAGGAAGGATGTTAAAGCTCTGGAGCAAGTTCAAAGAAGATTTACTAGAATGATTCCAGGAATGAAGGATTTTAGAAACAAGGACAGTTTACAGAAATTGGGCTTATTCTCCTTGGAGCAGAGAAGATTAAGAGGTGATCTTATTGAGTTGTTCAAAATTATTAACAATTTGGAGATTAAAGAAAGATATTCTGTTTCCATTAGTTGGTATATCAGTAACTAGGGGGTCACAATTTCAAGATTGTCAGCAAGAAAGCTAAGAGTGAGATGAGGAGAAACTTCTATAATCACAGTGTTGGTAGGATTTGGAATGTGATGGAGGCGGGTTCCATAGGAAGTTTCAAAGGAGAGGTGGATATATATTTGAAAGTGATGAAGATGGAAGGGTAGGAAGATAGGGCTGGTGAGGGGGACTAGCTGAGTAACTCTCTGGGGAGCTGGTAGAGACATGATGGGTCAAATGCCCTCTTTCTGCATGTTAAGCTTCTGCAATCTTATGATTCTAGTACTGTACAAACATACCATTCAATCAAATATAGTAGAGTTGAAAACAGTTGGAAAAGTCAAGTGAATCAGCCAAACTCTTTCCTGGGGTATTCCAAAGCCTTAAGATCTCCTTCTCTCGCATTCCAATACGGCATGATCCTTTAAAGTCAGCAGCAGAAAAACAGCGTCTTACCCACGTTATCCACAATGCTATATCTTTGGGATCACCTCACAGCTGCTAGATCCTAGAAATATCCCATTACTTGCAGTCTATTTTAGTCTTCAATACCCACACCATCACATCAATATTGTCAGATCAGTGATAGAATGCCAAATTCCATTCTCTTTTTTGGCATCCGGTCCTTTGAAATTAGTTCGCAAAATCCATCTCAGTGTTTCATGTCCATTGTCTTTCAAATTGTCCACAGTTCACGGTGTGTTTATCACCAAGATCCCAGGATCATAGTATTAATTCTCCTGTGCTCTTATAGGCAGAGACACTGCTGAATAACGTTGCTGCACTCAGACTTCACCATCATTTCCATGATACATGTGTCAAAATTGGGTCTCGGGGCATCAGGAGGCACCTAGATTCTAGAAGGTGAATCGTGTCAACTTGATTGCACTAGGTTAGTGAGGGTGTCCCAGGATCCGGTAACATTGGTAAGAAGCTGGAATCTGGTTTGATGCAATCTAATCTACATCTGATGCATTCCCAGATCTTCAGGTTAAGCATGAAGCTTAACCTCCAGTGTAAAACGCTCTTCAACATTTGTTGACTGAATGTTTTTCTGGAGATTCTATTTCTAAATATAAGCTTGTGATTCTTTTCGTTTAATAATAACTAAAACTCAATTGCCTTGATGATAGCTATGTGTCCCTTTACTCTTTAACTTTTTAGTTATCCCCCAGGTAGATCAGCTTTCCTATCCTATTCTACAAAACCTCAGATACTCTCCTTACTAAGTGTTAACTGGTTTCTTATAGAATTGTAGGAAAAAGGATGAGTAGACCATTCAGCTCCTTAAGGCCGCTTCACCATTCAATAAGATCAAGGCTGATCATCCAATTCAGTACCTAATTTCCGGTTTCTCTCCATACTCTTTGATCCTTTTAGCCCTATGAACTACATCTAACTCCTCCTCAAAAATATTCAATGTTTTGACCTCTCATGTGTTCAGTGGGAGAGAAGTCCACAGGCTCACCACTCTCTGGGTGAAGAAATTACTCCTCATCTCACTTGTAAATAGCCTACCCCACATCCTTAACCATGGTTCCGGGCTTCTCAGTCATTGGGACATCCTTCCTGCTTCTAACACGTCTGGCCCTGTTGGAATGTTATAGGTTCATTTTTTTCATTCTTCTAAACTCCATTGAATATAGCCGCAACCAATCCAATCTCTTTTCATGTGTCAGTTGAGCCATTCCAGGAATCAGTCTGGTAACCCTTCAGTGCAATCCTTCCAAAGCCAAAATATTATTCATCAGATAAGTAGATTGCAACTGCACACAACATTCCCAGAGAGGTCTCATCAAGGTCCTCTGCAATTGCAAAAATACATCTCTGCTCCTATACTTGAACTCTCTTCTTCCCACCTGCATGCTTATTCGTAGCAACTTGGATACAAGGACAGCCATCTTCTTTTCCTTTGTTTCCTAATCACGTCTTTTTTTTCATTAAAAAGACAATCAATATACATTAAATACACCAGTAAAGAAGTGGTCAATAAATATCTAGTCATTCGTTTGTAGCTTTCATGGGTCCGACCTTCAAAGCACTAATTCAAAATCTAAGAATGCAATCAATTTTTATGTCAACTAAACCAGTGGCTCTGGCAAAATATCACATATTACGTTATAAAGTATTTCCTTTGTTAAACAAAAGCCAACCAATCTCTCTCTCTCTCTCTCTCACACACACACACACACACACACACACACACTATCCTACCTATCATCTACAAATTTAGCTACAATGCCTTTGCTCCTGTCATCGAAGTCATTGATTGAAATTGTAAAAAGCTGGGGTCCCAGCACAGACCCCTGCAGGACTCCACTTGTCAGGTGCCGCTAATCAAAAAAAAATGGCCCATGAATGCCAGTCACCTCATTATTACAGATGGTACATTAGCACTGATACAGTGAACTCCTGCAAGTGAAAATCATTCACCAGAAAATCCCCAAAAGACTGGTTAAACATGATTTCCTTGAGTCAGGCAGGGCTGCCCACTCTCTCCTGCCTTGTTTGTGTGTCTTCCACCATGAAGTAATTATTCAATTCCTTAGCCATTTTCCTTGTTCCCCACTACCATCTCTCCACCGCCATTTTCCAGCAGCCCAATGCCTGTCTATTGCCCTTTATATATCTAAAGAAACTCTTAGTGCCTTCCTTTCGGCTAGCGTACCCTAAAATTTAATTTTCTCCCTCATTTCTTTTTTGTGGCCCTCTGTTAGTCTTTGTAAGCTTCCCAATCCTCTGGTTTCCCCCTGCCCTTCGCTACATTATATGCTTTCTCTTTTAGAAGGGACATCATTACTGTTGAGTTTGTACTTTTCAATTTAGTGATTAGTTCCTCATGCAATCTAACAGAACCTCTTTTCTAGTCCTATATACTGCTGGTATATATTTTCTATATTATTTTCTATCACTTCTCCACTTTAAACACAACATAGCCACCAAATTATTTAAATAAATTGTTATTTGTCCATCAGGCCAAAACTAATGCAGCACTTGAGGCATAACAGCCATTTTAACTTTGTACTGTAAATAGAAATTGACAGTCGCATTTTCTTCTATGTTTCAATAAAATCCTTAAAATCCCTTTATGTCATTCTTTTCTTATATCTATATTCTTCTTAGAGCTACAGTATTTATGCATTTTGTAGAAATTCAATTATATGTTATGTTTATTTCATATTCATTAAGTACATCTGCAAGATTGGTTCTAAAAATTCCTGCAGCAATGATGAATAAAAGATAATTGTTGAAATGGATCATACCTTGAGTGCACAAGATTTTAATTATGAGATTTGTCTGCTAACTTTCATTCCTTATGAGGAGCCTTTGGAACAATTTGTAACTTCTAACATTCAACAAAGCTTGAATGAGTACGTGACCAAAATTACAATTTCACTTAAAAATTAAACTACAACACTAATCAGCACAATAAATTAGACAGTGTTCCTCATTTTCAGCAGAGTCCAAAACTAGTTGAGGCCGATAAGATGAAAATGTCTTTCTTTAAATGTGAGGTATTACATGATGAGTTTCATCCTGGTTCCCAATGATTATAAGGCCACAACAAAATTACAAATGCCAGTAAGTATGACTGAGTGTTAGAAAATCTCGCTATAGTACAATACTGAAATCCCTTTGTATCTTTAGCGTTGAAACACTATTTGGCAAAGATGAAATAGAGCTTCACACGAAAGCAAATGAGTGTTTTGATAGCTGAACTAATAGTGTGAGACCTGGAGAAGGAAATTCCTAAAGAGAAAATGGTGGAGAATTCAGGTGTTCTGGCAGCAATGGTGAGAGTAACATTGCGAGGCTGATTTGATTCTAAAGATGCCATATCAGACCGAAAACGATTATCTTTTCCTCTCTCTCAGATGTTGCCAGACCTGAGTTTCTCCAGCATTATCTCTTTTTTTTTCAGATTTCAAATATCTGTAGTTTTTGGCTTTTACTTGATGGAAATTCCTACCTTTACTAATCTTATTCTGACGTGTTTGCTCTGGACTTTGGGTTCACATTAGTGTGATAATGCTGCTCCTTTACAAGGTTATGTTGTCCTTAGTTTTTTTTATTCAGAGGGGTCATAATGTCATGGGTTCCAAAATGTCTGGGTTTACCTACTTGGGGAAACTTTTAAGTTTAAAAAAACACTTGCACAATAAAAGAGAGTGGCCAGTTCTCCCAGCTCAGCTTTTCTCTGGTTTGGTTTGGTGTTAGCAGTCTGGTTGTTCAGAGCTACTGGTCAGTTTAAGCTGGAGAATCCAAAGAAACAGGCACAGTGGAAAGAGATTCCATGCTTAACCTCTCTACCATCTCTCTCTCTCCTGTAAGAACCTGTGTCTGATTTTACCTTTTTGTCAAGGGGGTGTTTATGGGGAATGTTGCGGGCATTTGGAGCATCATTATTAAGTTGGGATAGTCTGTTGGGTTTTCGGATAAGTTAAGTTATTCTGTGTTCTGTTCTCTTTTGTTTATGTTTCATTCAGTACTCTGAATAAATTCTGTTTTGTTTAAAACTGAGGGCTTTTGACCAGCTGCAACACTCCTGGACTATTCCATTTACAACTGCTTAAAACAACTAGAAAAGTCAGGGTCTGGGTTACCTTCTTGAAATGTTTTGAAGGGATCTGGCTTCGTCGATAACATTAAATATTTGTGGATTAAATGTCAACAGGCAATCCTGCAAGTGGACATCTACCTCAGTGAAGAGGTTACTTAAACAATGCACTGTTCAGCTTGACCCTGACAGCAGAGGTTTGAAATCCCTCCATGTGCACTCACATCAGTGTCTTATCATACCCATGCTGCTCATCTTCCAGAAGGAACACTTATCAGCCTCATAATGTCAGCAAATATCATTCATAATCTTGATTACAGTCTATTCAGATTGCAAAATTTAAATCAGAGTTGTGGAAAAAAAGCCCTAAATTTGAGAGGTAGAAACATATCAAAATGAGTCAACAGGAAATGGGGCATGTCTTAAACTTACTTTGTCCTAATTCAAACCGGTGTCTCTTTCTTCTGTACTGGCATTTTCATTGAGAGTAGTGTACAAAGTTTGTTTTCCTCAACCTTTCAAAATCTTTAAATAGCGCCAGGAGAGCTCAAACCACTCTGCTGTTCAGAACTAAACTGTTAGTACTGCAAGCTCAGTCTAAAGGCTCCTCACTTACTATTGCAGATGCTTAATTTACTTTCTTGTTTTCTCCTGACCATAATTAGATGCAATATCTCCAGAACATTTGACAATAACATCTTTTGACTTATATTGTACAGCTTTGGCTATGTAATACCATATTCCATTAGCTCTGGTTGGATATGTCCCCTGTTGATTCCATGAAGGTTCTGATTTCATTTTTGGTATCATTATCTCAGTTGTTGGGCAAGTGAGAGCACTTACCCTCAAGTCAGGAAACTGGTGGTTCATGCCCCAATCCAGGTTTCAGGGCAATTAACCTAGGTTGACACTTCAAAGCAGTACTGTTGAAGTGCTGCATTGTCAAAGTCCACACATTTTGGAGGAAGCATTAAACAGAGTTTCGAACTGCCATCACCAAAGATGAAAAAAAAACCCGTGGGACCATTTGAAGAAGAACAGGAGAATTCCTCTGGAGTACTGACCTAGTATTATCCCTCAGACAACACTAACAAAAAGAGATAGTCTAATAATTTACCTTGTTGCAATCTGTGGGACTTTCCTGTATGTGAATTGGTTTTTGTCTTTCTTTATGTTACAGATATGATTACACATCCAAATACTTCACAGGCTATGCAGTACTCTATGACATCGGGACATGAAGCAAGGCTGTACATAAATGCAAGCTCTTTCTTTAACTACCCTAACATGTTTCAAGTAATCCATACATCATCTACTTTTTCTTCCTTTCTGCTTTACTTCACAATTGTCCAAACTAAAATTACTTCCTTCTGCCCACACATAGTTTATGAAAATCATCCTGTAATTCCACTGTTCACTTTGGTGGGTATCAGCTGAAAACTTGCTTTCTTTTAGTTGAGTTTCTAAATTCATATAATTTATGTAAATCCAAAATGATTGCATTCTCCACACTAAGTACGTAGGCAACCGACTCAATGCTTCTGTGTTCCTTCCTTCCAATGTAGTCCATCGAGAACATGATTGCATTCAGTCAATGTTTCTCAGAGTGCGAAATGGCTTTGTGTCAGCCAGCATCAAGGGTGATTCACTTCCTCTTGACGCTTCAGGTGACAGGGTGAGAAAGCCCACCAGCCTATAAATCCGGCCCCAAGTAATTAATCAGAATATGTACTGTTTTGATGTCATCCTTGATTTCATGACAGTTTCCATACACTAAGGTTTCCACCATTTTACTGTCATTTACTGATGTTGGTACTTGTATAACATCTGTACTGTGCTTTTGAATGTTTTGGATATTCGCTCTTCCGTCATATATTCACACGCCTGGACTTCACCACCATTCACACTGCAGGATTTGTGAAGGTCACAAACATCCTTGTCATCTCACTTATAGCATATGTGGTTCATCATTTACAGCCACATTAGTCTTTTTTTCCTGAGTTTATTTCTTTTCAGAGTGCAGTTATCCTGCATGGTTAGCATTATTATTATTGAAGGTGACCACCTGTCTAACACTTAAGTGTTATTGAACATGTTCTCCAATTCTTTAGCTTAGCAGTTTGATAGAATGTGGACATTTTAAATACACGTACCCAGGTTTTAGGTATCCTGTTAAACTGAACTGTTTTGAGGTGGGTCTTTTCCCCTTGGGGAGCTATGATAACCAGAAGAAAGAAATAAAATGGTAATGGATTTACAGAGAACTGTACTTCATGGGAAATACACTATTTAGTTCCTTCAATAAATCTAATTTTTTTTATATGAATCATTAAATGATGTGTCCATCAGGGGGAATACATTCACATCAACTGCATAAGCAGTCACCTAAGGCACATAACCTAACAAAACTAGTCCTACATAAGCTACATAAGGCATCATTAAGCAGACCATATGAGCTAGATTCTATGTTTGTCCGTCTGTTATTCTGTAAAGATCTAAATTTGCCATCTGTTGCAGAAACACTGTATTAAGTGGATAATAAAAACTTACTGAACCTCAAACAGGAACATGCTGAAGAAATCAATCAACGAAAGAAAAACAAATCACTAATGGCCACTTTGAAAGTTTTTATTTCTGTATTATGGAGGGCAGACTTAAAAGAAATTGCCACTTCTCCATAGGAACATTATTTTGTCCAGCGGTCAAACAATTCTCTCAGATGATACTGCCAACCAACAGATGAAATGGCTATTTGGCTCACTGCAGCTAATGCAGAATTGCCAGTGTAGAAAAGCTGCTGGACCTTGGCCTTAACCAACATTGCAAGACTCACCACTGTTCAAAGTGATTCATTGTGTGAATCAAAATGCTACAAAGATAATAACATAATAAAACACTAAACAAATGCAAGCATTGCCAATATGTAACTGACTATGCTCATCTTGTTCAAATGAGCTTCCTGAGGTGACTCAAATATTCCCATACCCAGTTCTTTACTTCATCCATTAAAATAAATCCAACTGTATCTTTTGAGCTTGTCATTGAAAAGCAAGATGTCAATTGCAATATATAATTCTTTAACTCAAGCCAATAGGAGAGTAACTAGAGTAGAATATCTAAACTACCCAGGCTAAAAAAACAGGAAATTAGTAGGAAAAAGAACATACACTAAGCCAAAGCTACGAACAATTAATGTGAATTTAGTACAAAAATGAATAATATAATTTAGTAAAAACCAAACAACTGATGTTCTAATCCCTGTTAAAGTGGGCAGTTACACCCATTACCCTGGAACATTCACTCCAGCTTCTTGGAATGATCACATTTGTTTCCAGTGAAGTTTTATAATTGTTAAGTAAGTGCACCCAATACAGCATGAGAAATTTCTGTGAAACTAGTCCAAATTGTAGGCACATGTGAGCTTAACTTTATCCCCATATGAGACTCACGAACAGCATAAACAGGTTTTGGAAGGATATTGAAAGAATTGTAAGTGGAGGTCAAGTTGAGTCGAGGGAGGAGAAGTATCAGGCAGAAATAAAGTGAAAGGAAATTAAACAGCAAACCTCATTCCACACAAAAGACAGTGAATGGTACAGTACTCACTTTGTTTCAGGAACTGTTAAGAGGATATGCAACTGAATGAGAAAGGTACACAGAGAATCGCCCAATTTGTGCCAAACATCAGCAGAGCACCCCTATTCACCTGATGGGCAACACTATGTAACCACTATGCAGTATTAATGTCGGATCAATTGCACTGTTACAATTTTGTAACTGTCATTGTTATGATCAAGAGAAACAGATTGTGCTACTAATTGTCTATAGGAACATATAAATAGGGACCAACTTTGACACTAGACTGTTAGGTGAGAGCTGTAACACTGTTCAAGTCAACACATTCTCCACAAAGAAAAGCTGTGCACTGAGATCTGGACCTCACTAACTAATTTGGAATCTTGTAACATTTGCAGCAGAGAATGTTGTCCAATTTGGAATTCCCTTATTTTTAAATTTAAATTTTATTTTTAAATTTATTCCTAAATTTCCTTAGATTGGAAAATAAAATTTCTTTCAGACAGAATGTTGGAATGAAAGTTATAGAGTCATAGAGTAAACAGCATGGAATCAACTCGTCCATGCCAAACAGATAGCCCAACCCAATCTAGTCCCATTTGCCAGCACTTGGCCCATAACCCTCTAACACCTTCCCATCTAGATGCCTTTTAAATGTTGCAATTGTACCATCTCCACCACTTCCCCTGGCAGCTCATACCATACACACATCACCTTCTGCGTGAAAAAGTTGCCCCTTAGGCCCCTTTTACATCTTTCACCTCTCACTCTAGACTTACGCCATCTAGACCTGGACTTCCCCATCCCAGGGAAAAGACTTTGTCTATTTATCCTATCCATGCCCCTCATGATTTATAAACCTCTATAAGGTCACCCCTCAGCCTCTGACACTCCAGGGAAAACAGCCCCAGCCGATTCAGCCTCTCCCTATAGCTCAAATACTCCAACCCTGGCAACATCTTTGTAAATCTTTTCTGAACCCTTTCAAATTTCACAACACCCTTCTGATAGGAAGGAGACCAGAATTGCAAGCAGCATTCCAAAGGTGGCCTAACTAACATCCTGTACAGCCGCAACATGACCTCCCAACTCCTGTGCTCAATACTCTGGCCAATAAAGGAAAGCATACCAAACGCCTTCTTCACTATCCTATCTACCTGAGACTCTACTTTCTCCTTTATGTACCTGCACTCCAAGGGGGTTACCTTGAAGAACACTGGCTGAAATCAAGAATATTCCCCATTGATGCTCTGTGAATAGCAAAATCAAGTGGATATACAGACACGGGTTGTGACTTTACCAGGGAGAAGTCAGGTCTGACCTGAAGTGCTGCCATTCATACTCGAAGCAGGATCGGATAAAACGTTGGACACTGAGGAGGGTTTGGAAATTATAGAATTTATAAGGAAGTTGAAATATTAAATGCAAATGAGGCACAATCAAACCTTTATACATTTAGAAAGAATGATGGTTATTTTGTAGAGAAGAAATAATGGAATTTAACAGACTGTATGTAATATTATAAACATGTGACTTGAAGATTCTGATTCAGTGCTTGCTGTAAATTGTTGGATTGCACCAACATGTTGAGCAATGGATAGACTCCCAGTATCAACTGAAATTATGATTCTTTTTGAAAGCTTGCTTTTGTATTAGATACTAGTAGCCTTAAAAGTGAATCCTGGGAAAACATCAGGGGCATTCATCAATAACACAAAAAAATGGAAGATTTCATGATAGCACCATTCTGAGACTTTCAAAATTAGAGTTGCAAATATTAACATAAAGGAAGGATTAAACCCAAAATCCAAGAATAGAGACTTCTTCAGCAACTATGACAGATGACAAGAATTGGGGAACTGTAACAGAACAGCATACCCCATGAATATCCGGGAAATGGTCAACAGGTTTTCAGATGTGACTCAAAATCTCATCACGTAATGAGTTTTCCTAAATGGAAGAACAGGGTTAACTAAGTATGCTATAGAAGCAATCAATGATAAATGTGGCATATGAAAAAATACAGGAAGACACCATCGTATCAACTGGCACATGCCATTCATAAAGTTGTGGTAATGGACTTGAAACTGAGAGATAAGGAAAAATAAAATTTTCATTTTGCATTTCATCGACTTGGTAATTAGATTTAGACAGTGTACAATAATATATTGTAAGGATAAGAGAAATGGACAGTTCTAGATGGGATTTGGAGGGGAAAGAGCAATTGTCTATAGTTCCCAACTGGGCAATTGGAGATGGGGGGCAGTGTCAAATTGCCAATTATGAATTTCGGGATAGATCCGAAAATATGAGCATGGTCATGGAAAGTTCCTTAAGTAATGGAGTTTGTAAAATAATTCACACAACCATCACTGATTACAGACTTCATATAATGTAAGAGGAGGTCATTTGGTCCATTTAATCTGCACAGCCTTTACAAATAAGCATTATTGGTCAATTCTCCTGCTCCTTGGATGCAGCCTCAGTGGCTGTTCTTTTTCAGAACCACACTCTTGACTCTGATCTCCAGCATCTGCAGTCTTCACTTCCTCCTAAGTAAGCATTATTACTAAGTGCCAATCTAGTGTCATGATGCATGAGCTCCTTCAATGTTTAACCTTTTGACAGGACAACAGGATGCCACCTTGAGGTGTCAGTGCCAACTTCCTGGTGGCCTCTATCAACAGGTTTCCTGTGACATACTAAGGAAGATCCCTCTGGATCTGTGAACCAGCCTACCTTTCATACAGGCATGTCATTATGGAGAATTCTCTGGAGATCCACGCTATCCAGCTTAGAAAGAGGAAAAGAAATCCTTAACAAAAACAGCGATACTTCCAAGGGACTGTTGGCATCCTATCATCTGGTACCTGAACAAAAATCAAAAATGAGCACTCCAAAATACACCAACAGACTAAAGCACACAAAAAAAGGATTTTAAGCACATTTAAGTAATGACCGGAAGGGGTGAGGAAGACACTGAGGATTTCCATCTTGGAATCACTCCAATTTCCGAAACATGGAGGACGTATCCACAGAATAATCAAGTGCGTATTTTGCAACAGGGAGTACCAGTGTTCTGGTGGTCCTGGAGGGAAATGGAGGACTGGCACACACTGATAGAGCAATACCGTACCTGAATTTAAATCCTGTGTCCAACGTTCAACTGAACCAGGAACACACAAGAATGGAATTTCAGACCCTAATTTCAACTTGGACAGGCGCAGAAGGGCAACAGAGAAACCTTGTCAGAAGTATTTTCATTTGAAAATAAAGGCCTTCCTCCTATCGAATGGCAAATGGTAAGCACTCCTCATCAAGAAGATGAAAGAACAGCTGGTCAATTTTGTTGGACCCTATTCTTCTACCTGTTTTCCTACCCTTTCGGGTTATTAGAACATGTTGCCAGCATCACACACTGACCAACAAAACTGTTCAGGATACAGGTACATAAATTAATGAAAGTGACGTGGAGATGAAGCAAGAACATTGCAGGAGTTTGCCTATTGTAACAATGAACATCATCATTTAGATCCTTCAATTGTCATTATTTACCATCGTCCATGGCCAAATTTATTTTAAATGAGATAATGGCAGCTCTAAAATATTAGAAATTGGAAAATCCAAGCAAATTAATAAGATAGCTTCCACAAACATTTAAAATAACCAACCTGAATGCAGTGCCACAAAAAAACAACTGACATCATGAGCCACAAAGATAAAGAGCTCTCCCATAAATATGTTAGAAAATGAAGAAAAGAAATCTGCTGAGTCAAAAGCTGCTCCCTATCTCCTTCAAACAGATGTTAATATAAATCATCTCAGCCACAGTACAGTTCTAACAGAGGATTTGTCTGCTGCTGAAAGATAGCTATACTGAAATCAAACAGCATTTTTGATTACATTTACTGTGGTGACAATACAAATCATTTAATAATACGCTAGTTTGAGATATGGAATAAAGTGGCCATGATGTGTTACCTCATATGGAAGTTGGCTGGAGGTTGGGGTCATAAAAGCACATAGGATACACGAGGTGCCATGCCTATTCTCATCCAGCTCCCTGCACCACTGCAAGGTAATAGCCTCTTCCTATTCCTGCTGACATTTTACAAGCAGTAGAAGGGGTAGGGAGGGATCTGAGGGTGGGGCTTGGGCTGGGGTGGAAGTGGAAAGAGATGACAGGGAGGCCATCCAGTAAAACTCGTCAACTTCCTTATTGGGAAAACTGTGACACATGGGCTCTCCTCCTCCGGCAGCATAAACCAACCATGCAGGAAACAAAACCCTACCCTCACGAGCTTTCCCACCCTCAACGATTCCTACCCTCATGTTGCCAAGCTCCTACATTACTTCAGGATGGTTGGTTCACAAATTGCTCTAGTCCCAGCATTTTCCACTGAAACTGAAGAGCTGACAGCCTTTCAATTGGCTGAGAAAATTGCACTTCAAGGTGATGGCAGTACACAGTGGTCATGTCACTGGACTGGTAACTCAGAGGCCCTGGTTAATGACCTGCTGGAAAAGCGCAGCAGGTCAGGCAGCATCAAAGGAAAAGGAGAATTGACGTTTTGGGCATAAGCCCTTCTTCAGGAAGTGCTTATGCCCGAAACGTCAATTCTCCTGTTCCTTTGATGCTGCCTGACCTGCTGCGCTTTTCCAGCAACACATTTTTAAGCTCTGATCTCCAGCATCTGCAGTCCTCACTTTCTCCTGGTTAATTATCTGGCAACATGGGTTCAAATCCCACCATGCCAACTGAGGAATTTGAATTCAGTTAATTAATAAAACCTAGAATTGAAAACAAACTATTTAAAGCAAAATGCATCTGGCTCACTAATGCTTTTTAGGTAAACAAAACTGCCATCCTTACTTGTCAGTGCAAAACATAGTTCTCTCTTAACTGCCCTCTGAAATGGCCTGGCCGGCCACCAAACTTAAGGCTTATCAGGGATGGGTAACAAATGCTGATCTTACCAGCAATACCCATAGAAGAAAAGAAAATGGTCTCATGACATGCAGAAACAAACTTGGTAAAAACAATTACTGCAGATGCTGGAAACCAGATGCTGGATTAGTGGTGCTGGAACAGTACAGCAGTTCAGGCAGCATCCGAGGAGCAGGAAAATCGACGTTTCGAGCAAAAGCCCTTCATCAGGACAAACAACTTGGCACATTGTCCAGCCAGTGGTCAGGGTCATCACCATCTGTGAGAAATTCTGACCATAGATACCTGGAAAATTGATGAATAGATTGAGGTCCAACTCATAAATAAGATCAGTAAACATCTTGGGCTGAGTTTTTGCCTGGGATGTCGGATGGGAACATGGTGACTAAGTGGAGCTCTTGAGCCTAAACATGTCGGATGGGCACAGGGGTATTGCAACAGACTCCTCCTCACTGTGGGGGAGGGTAGTAGGGGACATTACCTCACTGCCCAGTGAAGCATAGCGTGGGGAGAAGCCCCCAGTGTTGGCCCAGCATCTGTGGAGCCTCTGCAGTCCTACTGGGAGTAGTGGGTGTGAATGAGGCAGGTAGGAAATTCAGAAAATACCCCAAAAGCACCTCAGAAGCATCAACACTATATTTTAAAGAGACCTAGCAGGAAAACCCCAGAGACAAAACTTTGCGACACTTCTTATGACAGCATCTAAGTTGTTGACAGCTGCCTCAATGCCAGTGACAACCTCCTTAAAGCATGGACTGCCTCGATTAAGCACCTTTATCTCAGAACTGGAGATAGTGAGGATTGCAGACACTACAGAGTCAGAATGGATGAAGAGTGGAGCTAGAAAAAGCACAACAAGGCAAGCAGCATCTGAGGAGAAGGGGAGTCAACACTTCAGGTCGGAACCTTTCATCAGGACTGGGGGAGGGGAAGGGGGCTGTGAAAAAAAGAGGGAGGTGGGTGGGGCTGGGGGCAAAGTGGGTGGCAGCCATTCTTCCATTGGCAAATGACATGACTAATTTGGAACTTAATGATTTCAATTAACTCCCCACTTTCATTCATCTGCCTAAGACAGCTCCCACTTTTTCCCAGGACCCAGCTTCCAACTCATCAAGCAGAGATTGGGAAAACCCAGCCCATTTTGTGACTGACCAGAACATGTTGCACCATATTACTCACAGGAAGCCTGAAAGTGCAGTGTGTAATGAAGTTGAACACGTACAGAGCGCAACTGGCTTTACAATTTGTCCCAAGACTTTCTTAAGCGCCTGGCAAAATTGTCCCCTGGGCCAGGATCTTCCTGCAATGCAGAACAGATCATAGCTTCTTTCTCCCAATAACAACCACCTCATAAACTCTTCTCCACTGTCTTTTCACCTTCAATTCCAAGCTCAGTTGTGAGAGGCTCCTTTGCTCATTCATCTGAGATTCCTGCAAGAAGCTCACCCCACCCCACTTGACTTAACCTCTACACTTACATCATTGTTCCTCTTTCTGTGAGATCTAGCCCTTGGGCCTATTCTCATTAAACTGCAGACCAGTCCATTTCTCCTCATGACAGTTTGAATAGTACTTCTGCCAGGATATTTACCCCCTTTTCCACAAAACTGCATTCGTCAACTTCCTCTTGGAAGACAAAAATCACCTCTACCCCTCCATTATTGGAAACCATTGCTCCATCACCAGTCTGTCTTTCCTTTCCAAAGTACTTGAGTATATTCAACCTTGTTTTCTTTCTCTTCACCTGATGTCATACCTCTCCAAACAGGTTACTGAGCTGCATGAGCATTGAGAAATGGTCTATATTAAAAGTACAAATGATCTATCCTGTGGAGTGCTACCCCTCATTTTAACTGATTTCTTTGAAAACTTGGCAAAAGCTGTCCATACCATTGTCTTGGTCACTGAGAGCTGGTGAATGTTGAAATTCACAGATATTTGAGTGTCCGTTATCCACAAACTCTTAGAAACGTAGTATGCCGATTGTCACAATTCACTGGGGTAGTGCACTGGAAACCAAGCCCTACTATACCTATAGTCATCACAAAAGCTAAAGACATCTTTCAAAAAGCAAAATTTCCCAGTTCACCTCAATTTCAGACCCAGATTGATAGAAAGCATGGACCAGTTGTCTGTACTTAAGAAGAATTATTATTTATTACAAAACATTAGACTCCAACTACTAATAAACAGTTATATCTTGCTGTCTTACACTATAAATTGAAATTGTAATGCCTTTATGAACTGCCCTCTTACACAGGCAAAGACAAATGTACAGACATGGAGAAAGACACATGGATGGAGGGGAATAAAATGGAAATACATTTCAATAGCCTTTGTTCCCCAATTTATGCTGAGTTGGTTCCTGCTGACCTGAAAGTTTTTCTAAATGTTTGGGCTAGTTTCTAAAAGGCAGAGGATGACAGGGTCATATGAAAAATGTTTCTGATTTTTTTTATTAAAAGTCACAGCCTGCAGCAACTGCTGAAGCAAGATGAACCTGTATTTTTCAGGTTTTAAAGTGAGTTCTGACCGCAGAGAACAGAGAGATTATTTCTGACTTAGTGGAATCATAGAATCCCTGCAGTCTGGAAACAGGCCATTTAGCCCAACATGTCCACACCAACCCTCTGAAGAGTAAGCCACCCAGACCGATACTCCTACCCTATTACTATACAGTTACCCGTGACTAACACACCTAACCTACACATCCCTGAACACTATGGGCAATTCACCCATAGGACTTAGGACTGTGGGAGGAAACCAGAGTACCTGGGGAGATCAAATCCTCTCTCTAATTTGCTCCCAGCTCCAAACTGTTCGGTTACGTTTCAACCAATCACGCGGATTTTGGCAAGCAAAAGATTTTTGCCATCAACAACCAATCACTACTCCATAGGCCAATCAACTTTTCATTGCATCCCAGCAACCAGCTGCTACTGTACACTAAGCCTCAGCTCCAGTTCCTCTGCCAGCACGTTAAATATTGCTTGTTCAAACCATTATTTACAATGCTTGCCATGGGTGTCAAGTTACATACTGTTAAAACATGTAGCCAGCCTTTCAAAATAATGGGATTCGAACAGTTCTTCTTATTTCAACTTGCAATTTCAAAAGCACAAAAATAAAAAGATATAGATTTACAAGATAGGCCAAGCAATGAGCAAGGCACGGTATAGTACGGTTAGATTGTATTACAGAAGGAACACAATAGTAACAAAGTCTCCCTGCAATATAAAGGGCTTTGATGTGATCACACCTGGAGTGCTGGGTATACTCTCCTTATCTGAGAGAGCATTTACTTCCCTTCATGGATAAATAATAAAGGTTTGACTTGAATAATTTCCTGAACTAGAAGGCTCTCTTGTTAGATAGGTGGAGAAGAATGGGCCGATGTTTACTGAGGTTTACAGAGTAATAGTTGAGCAGATTGAAATGTACAAAATTCTTTAATGCCCAAACTGGAAATGTGAAAACTCGTAGTCACAAAGCAAAGGCTAGGGAGGTTAAGAATGAGAACCACCACCTTCTCGAGGGGATCTCAGGATGGACACTAAACGCTGGCCCAGTGACACTCGCATCTCATGAATGTATTAAAAAAAAATACATTTTTCTTCACTGAAAGCTACATGGTCAATCTTTGGAATTTTCTATCCCAGAGGGCTGTGGATGCCCAGTCACTGGGTACTTCAAGCCAGAATTTGACACATTTTATAAACTAAGGGAATCTAGAAATATGGGGATAAGACAGGATAAAGGAGCTCATTCAAAGTTCAGCCATGTTCTCATTGAACAGCGAAGCAGGCTCAAGGGATCGCATGGCCTATTCCTGCTTCGATTACTAAGCTCTGGATTTTTTAACAATATCTTCTCTTTTAAACGCTGACCTTGAAGTTTCCTGCCTTAACTATGGTTTTTGACACCCTTCTTAATATATCCTTCACAGGCTCACAGTTGAATCTTATCTTTTGATGTACCTGTGAAATACCTTGAAATGTTTTCATATTGTAAAAGGTGCTATATAAATTGAAGATTTATTGTTGTTGCATGTTTGCTGCCATCCTGTCACAGATTTAACAGAACAGTAGTTCATCATTTCAACTTGCTCCAGAAAAATATGTTACTAATAAAAACAAGGTCTTTCTTGAGTAAAATATTGATTATCTTTCACTTTATAAAGCATGCTTCAGGGCAATTATTAAGTTCTCAAAGACTTGCATAAAATTCATTTTTGATGTACCTTCATGAAAGATTGGTGATATTCTTTAAATACTTCAGTTACTCATTTCCCTGTCTGCCTCAACATCATCCTTGTTCATCTCAATTATTTATGTGACCAAAAAAATACTTTGCCTCTCTGCTAATCCCCAATAGATTTCCAGCTCTGTTGAAATCATTGTCATGATTTTCTCATACAGTTTAATGCTACACAAGGAATTTGGGGTCAAGGCAGACTGGGTGAGGAGAAGGCCAAGCCAATAACTGTCGTCAGGCATAAACTTCAAAGTAATACTATTTATTATACATTAATAATAAATACTGTTCTACATGTTGATCAATGACATACTAGACTATGATGCTATGGATACATTAGGCATGGTCCTGATGTAGCTTCTTTGTGTACTCATCCTCTTGTGCGTGGCAGTATTCCAGAGAGTTGGCTGTAATGGCTGTTCTACCAGTGCTCACACGGTCATAGTCAGTGATGTGGAATTCCATAGCATCACTGCACAATTGGTCCAGGGTCCTGATGCTCTTGCACAACAGTAACTATATTTATGGAGCTTTGAGGTGGTGCCAGATCAAAGGAGAAGGAGAATAGCATGGGGGTGCGATGTGAAAAAGACTCAGTATGATTTAGGATACAGGCAGCAGATTTGGAGAAACTCGAGTTTATGACAAGTTATAAGGCTGAAGATAACAGGAACTGATAAAAGGCTTTACAATGGGTTGTTATGTGATTGGAATTACATGAGGCAGTCAGGTCTGCAAAGAGCTAAGATTGCAGGAAAATCAGTAACTACTATCTCTGCCAAATAAGGCACACATTTGGACAAAACATTCAGGATTGGTCACGTGCACAGATAATTTCAAGTAAGGCACACACATGGCATAAAGACTTGTGTATGAAGAGCATGAAGAAATCTCTTTGTTCAGCAGCTCTTCAAAGATTAATGTTGCAAGAAGTACCCTACATCAGGAGGCATGGTGAAGACATCAAGCAGAGTTCCAGCTTGGCTAGCTGCCAACTCTCCCGGGTCATAAGGTTTGGGTGTACTTTCAGAAATCAGGGTCATGAAAGACAGTGATTGAGATATCTCTCATGGTTAAAAGTGTGTGTTATTCATTTAATACTTAATAAATCAATTCTATATCTTCATCCATGCATTTACTGTTGTCTCTCAGAGATGGACAACAAAGTGAACGATTGCTGAAAAAGGATGTCACAACCATCAAGTCGAGAGGTAGTAAAACCATTTGTAGGGACCTTTGCAGCAAGACGAAGTCTGACAGTGATAACATTAAGTGATGTGACTGAGGTGGGTGTAGGTAGGTTTGATGAGAGAGAGGATATATAGTTAAAAGCTCAACTCAGCATTAAGTATGACACCAGAGTTGAGATAGTCTGCTTTAGCCTCACACATTTGACTGAGAGAGAGGAATGCCAGCAATGTAACAAATTAGAGACAGTAAAACGTTTGAGCAAGGCAATGGTTGCGATAGAGATCAGAGTCACTAGTATATATGCAAATTGTAGTGTTGTGTTTATGGATAATGCCAGCTATACATTTCATAAACATTTCCTCTGCCCGCAACAACAGAAATAAACAACTTACCTCAAAGAAAAATCACAGTTCTGAACAAAGTGTATGCTATATAAAGTAATGCAAGAAATGAATCAAAATATTACCTTTTCTAGCCAGTACTGGTGCCAAAACTTTGTTATTTGTAAATGTTTTTGCTCATTTTTCACAGTACGCTGTTGTATAATTTGACAGCCACACAATGAAAACTAAAACATCCATGATGGATCTCTCTCATAGGCAAAAAATAATTCCCCACAGCATCTTGAAAATCCAGAACCAAGGCCCAATTGAAAGTTTAAATTCTATCTGAAAATCTATGGGGAAAACGTGCTGATTCAAAGTGAAACTACTTGCAGGCATTACTAACATTCAACAACCAACTTCATTGTTAAGTGCATTGACATTCGTTTGCCAGAATGGAGCAATTCTTTACATGTATGAAGTGATATACTCACAACTGAGCAAAGGAAAGAACACAACAGAGACCTCTAATTTCTTGGTGATGGCAACTTTCATTCATTTTAATTGGTTGGTGTTAAGGATAGATTGTGAATTTGGACATCCCACAATGAGATCTTTATTTTTATGGCATGGGGAGTGTTGTATCCAGATATCAACAACTTACTTTAGAAAGAAGCTTAGGTTTTGGAGATGGTGCAGGAGAGATTTGTTTGGATGTTTCCCAGGAAAGAAGGATTGCGGTTGCATGGGTAGATTGGAGAACTGGGAATATTCTCAAAACAGAGAAGGTTAGGTCAAAACGATTTAATAAAGGCATTTAAAACCAAGACTGGTCTAGATTGAGAAAGTGATGCGAATCTGTTTCCAATGGGTGGAGACACAATTACCAGAGGACACAGTTTTTATGGCGATTGTCAAAAGAATTGGACATCGGAGGAAGTAAAACCAATTACTGCAATGACAGACAGAATCGATTTACTCCTTGAGTAGAATGTACTCCTTGATAAGATGGTGAATGCTGATTCAGTTGGAGACTTCATAAGAAATTTGGAAAAGCATTTGACTAAGGAAGATACAGGGAATGGGACCAACTCAATTATTCTTGAAAAGAGCCAGCAGGACTTAATGAGCTAAATGATCTCCCTCTACTGCTATACTTTTCAATAATTTCACATTGTCTGACAGGGTAGATTCTCAGAGGGGAGACACTTGCATTAGTGTGGAGGAACCTTGAACTAGGAAGCAGAGGTTCAAAACAAGGCTCAGCCATTTTAGGCAGGATAAAGGAAGAACTTCTTCTGCCAGAGAATTCTGATCCCTAGCAAATTCTGGAGGCTGGAACCTTTGAATCTATTCAAGGTCAAATCTGACAGATTTGTAGATTGACAAGGAAGTTGAAGGGTTATGACAGGCTGCAAAAAAGTATAGTTAAAGCCTCAACTAAATCACTCATCATCTTCGTGAACAGCAAAGCAGCTCATAAGGCCAAATGGTCAATACCCACCTCTGCTCTTCTCCCTTGTGTCCTTACAATTTAGGAAAAGTGAAGACTGCAGATGCTGGGGAGTCAGAATCAAAAAGGATGGTGCTGGAAAAGCACAGCAGGTCAGGCAGCATCTGAGTAGCAGGAGAGTCACAATTTAATAAAGGCATTTAAAACCACAATTTAATGGTTTATCATTAGTCACTTTGAATAAAATATTGAGGTTTTTGATTGTCCAGCTTTGCTAATTCTTTATTGATTTTTTTATTGTTTGAGTTATTCCTATTTAGTCATTTGAATACTTGATTCTTCTCCTCTTTGAGGCAGTTGCTTATGGTTAACAATGACTGGTTCCCACTCCAGTCAATGGGTTCTGGGATGACATGTTTGACCTCCTCAGTGATGCCATGTTACATACCCGATAATGTCTTCCTGTGCAGTGCTCTGAAGAGGGCATCTCCGTCAGGAGACTGCTATCAGATTGACAAATGACATGCTCTGTCAGCGAAACTGATTTTAAGTTACATTCGCACTCCACAAATGCTAAGCCATGACCATCACCATGAAGAAACAATGTAAGTCTGCCCCTTGACATTCAATGACGTTACTATCACTGAATCCCCCACTAGGACTCTCGAGATCGTCATTGTCCAAAATCTCGACTGGACTTGTCACAAACACAGTGGCTACAAGAACAGGTCAGAAGTTAGGAATACTGTGGTGAGTAACTCACCTCCTGACTCCCCAGATCCTGTTCATCATCTACAAGACACTATTCAGGAATATGATGGAATACTCCCCACTTGCCTGGAAGGATGCAGCTCCACCAACTTGACACTATCCAGGATAAAGCACCCTGTTTGATTGGAATCACATCCACAAGCATCCACTACACTCAGTAGCAGTGGTGTGTATTACCTACAAGATGCACTGCAGAAATTCACCAAAGATACTCAGACTGCACCTTCCAAATCCACGACCACTTCCATCTAAAAAGTGAAAATCAACAGATACATGGGAACACCTTATCATCAAGCTTCCCTCCAGCCACTCACCATCCTGACTTAGAAATATATCAGCATTCCTTCACTATTGCTGGGTCAATATCCTGGAGTGCCCTTCCAAATGACATTGTGGATCAACCCATACCAGAGGGACTGTAGCGGTTCAAGAAGGCAGTTCACCACCACCTTCACAAGGGCAACTAGGGACGGGCAATAAATGCTGGCCAGCCAACGATGCCCACATCCTACAAATGGATAAGTCGTCGCCATGAGTACCTCAATGCTGGAGGTTTGGCTTTGGAGCTACACTGCTAATAGACTTTGCTTCCAGCTGCGGGGTATTGGACTTCTTATCTGTGAATCACCAGCTATTTGAGCCAATATTAATTTGTTGACTGATAGCACTGAGTTGTGACATTTTTAATATATTGCATATATGAAAACATGGTTAGGAGAGTGTGGAACAACAATTCGACAGAAAACACTAAGCTGCAAGTTTTCCAAGCCCCTTTCTCCACCGTCAGTTCTAGTGGTGAACACTGGACCACACATGCTGAGTGGTAGAAAAGGCTGAACTGTTTCTAATTCCCTTTCTCCCAGATGTAACGTAACCATTTCTTAGCAGAGTACATTTGAGTATGCTAATCACATTCGCTAACGCTGAGCTGCAATCTCTGCACTGGCTCCTTCTTCTTCGTTACATGGATGAAGTCTGTGTCCCCAAAAGGCTTGTGTACCTGAACTGGCCACTAGGACACTTATACCTCTGCTACGAGATGAGGTTTGAAGATGATAGACATTGATCCAGACAAGAGGGAAGCAGTTGTTGGTTGTGGTCAGCTTCGGAGTATGTTTGGAAGGGCCTTGGAGGAGAGGAACAGAAATGTAAAGTTCAGTTACCACGACGAGGAACCAAAGAAAACAGAGGCCAGTGAATCCTGGATTGCAGCCCGCTGTAAACCTCCACAGTAAATGTGGCAGACACGGTGAGGCTGAGGTTCCTGAGCTCCACCAAACAACACTTAACAAAGTTGTTCACCACAGAGCAAACCATCATCGCACGATTTGCACTTGAAAAAAGTGATGCAATCGATATTGCTAGTCCTGAACTGGTGATTGCTTCGTGGGTAAGGTTGCATATATCAAACAAGGGCATTTTTAAAGTTTATGAGCTTTAACATTTATTGTGGCTGTAGCCTTCACAGCAGTTCGCATTATCAGCAGCCTTCTGTACATTCAAGGTATTGTACAACCAATGTACAACAATATCGACAGATCAAACAAATAAGAGAGGCATAATCTTGCAGGATTTGTTGTTTGTTGATTTTGTGTGACTATGAAGAAGATTCAGTTTTTCTTTTACATTTAAATTTTAATTTAATTCCTTTTTAAATGAATTTGACTCAATTCTTGAGAAAATAAAACTCCAAGATGAGGAAGGGCTTTTCTCCTGCTCCTCGGATGCTGCCTGACCTGCTGTGCCTTTCCAGCACCACATTCTCAACACCAAGGTGAAGAACTCTAATCTATTTTTACTAAGACTTCCAAACAGGACTTTAAAAGACAATAAAAGTTCAAGGTTTACAAAAGTTGTGAAATACACATTCGAGAAAAATAACAAGCAAAGATACCCTGAGGGATGCGATCAGACCATGTAAAGTTTCACACACTTGCCATGACTTCATTTTCAACTTAAAACAAGTGGATATGAAATAAAATGGACAGCAGATGTGATTTATTCACCAGACAAATTTGGATTAAAGTTACTTTTGTTATTCAGATACATCAAAGTGGACATTAGTAACTACAGAAAATGGAAAGGTCACTGGTAACACTTAAAAGCAAAATACATTTGATACTGGAAATCTGAAAGAGAAACAGAAAACGTTGCATGTATTCAGTGGGTAAGGCAGTATCAACGAATAAAAAACAGAACTCAAATTTCAGGTCCATGATCTTTCACCAGAACTGGAAAATGTTAGAGACACTTGAACAAAGTAGAGAGATAGAAAAAGGGGCTGCAGTAAGAAAATATTATAGAAAAGATTTAAGATGTGGCGAAAGGTGGACATCAAATGATGAAAGGAATATTGTATGTGGACAATAAAGAAACAAAAAGGTATGTCTAAAGGAGAGGTCCACTGGGAAAGCAAAAATCACCGCTAACAGCTATCATCAGACAAAAAGGGGAAGGCTGAGGTAAGGACCTAAAATTGTTAAAAGCAGTAGGCTCAAAAGAGCTTAAGCAAAGATAACATGCTCTTCCTCAAACTTATATCAACTTTTATTAAACTAGAGTAGGAGACTGAGAACTGGAGTAGGAGATAGAACAAAAAGGTCACAGAGGTGGAGAATTAAAATGATAGGTGAGGGAATGATTGCACTTACAGATACAGTGGAGGTGTCCCACAGGGGATTATCCAATGTGTTTAGCCTTCCCAGTGTCGATGAGACGGGGGGAAATGAATAAAATACACTACTTTGGAAGAAGCAAACATGTAAATCACTGTTCCACTCAGGAGGCACGTTTGAGGCCATGGAAGACAGAAAAAGATGAGATGATTTACCAGGTATCATATCTCCTGCACTTAGATTGAAGATTGTCATCGTTAATGCTGCAGTGTTAGAGTGACTGAAAAGTGGACCAGGGTGTCATAGAAAAGAAGTAGGCCATTAAGCCCAATGAATCTGCCCAAGAACTCAATACGGTTATCATACGGTTGAACATTTTGATGCCTTTTTCCCACCCTATCCCATGATGCTGTAGACCACTCCAGAAATCTATGGTCCTCTATTAGAAATACAGGAGCAGAGGAACACAAGAAAAACAGAACAAAACTGTTCCAGGAGAATGGTGAAATGTTGGCAATGAGGTGATTAGAAATAATCTGTGGATCAGGCTGGAGGAAGGTAAGCACTAAAGAATCCTTTTTGTAGTTCTGAGAGGGAGGGAAAGGAATGAGAGCAGAACTATGGAAGAACAGGAATTTTTGAGGATCCTGTCATGAGGAAAAGCAAACATTGGAATTGTAATAGAAGTTTCATGACTACACTGTCAAAATATAATTAACACAAAATAGAGGTATTGGAGACTTGGTATCATTTATGGAGTTTTAGTCATTGCTCATCATTAAGAACTTACTGTTCATTTCTTTATCCAAGATGTAAAACATGATCTCACTTACCATACATACCATACAATAATGAATCCTGAGTCTGACTACTTTCTTGTACTGTTCCAGTGCTTGATGTTCTTAATTTACTTAATTATTTTATTTCTATAGTTTTGGCTGCAAGGGCAACTTCTACAAGAGCATTTTAAATTTTGTAATATTAAATAATAAGAAAATTGTAATTGAATGCTTTCGTTCAATGCATAAAACACGTCTTCTGAAAATTCAATTTTTGTAGGAGTTGGTTCCTCCCAAATTGAGTAAATATTTTCCCATGAGCATGTAATCACTTTAGTAACTTATCAATTCAAAATTTAACAGACAATAGTTGAGCAAAATAAAAAAATATTACCCATGTTTCAACAGATTAAACCGAAAATTATCTGCAAGTCCCCACTAACAATACCTCTTGTCATTAATGTGATGAATCAATTATACCCATGACTCCCATTACCACTCTAAATACAACAGAGAAAAACCTGAAACTACAGCACACTACACACACTCGACAATTATTCTATATATTAGCATAAAACAGAAAGCAGCTCAGAATAATCAGGAAAAATGTCAACTAGCAATATTTGAAATGGAAAGATTGGTAAGAGATCCCAATTTAGCCTAAACAGAGACATGCAGAGGAATTCATGGAGGCCTGGCATTCAGACCAGAACTCCATCAATAACCACATTGATTTGGACCCTATTTAGCCACCTCTGAGAAAAAGAATCAGAAGTGATATTACCCACCTTAACAAACCAAGACAGATAAATAGAAAGTGGGACAGAACACTAGTGCTTCACCAGAGGCTCACTGATGAGGTTACCTAGCATGGTGACAAAACGTCTGAGAACAAATCTACCAGTTCAGTGAGCAAACTTACAACCTGAATCCCAATAGAGCAACAAGTAGGGAATAAAGATAACAGACCTGCCTCTATCAAATTTTAGTGTCTTGTCTGACTCAGTAGCACCATATCATGGATTAGAGGTGAGAAACAACTTTAAAAAGTTCAACTATCTCAAATATGAGTCTCATGGCCATTGAGGTAATATCATCTAGTTACCTAGAGGGGTTAGAGGGTGGCGATAATAGCAGAGACAATGGGAAAGGTACATGCATTGAACTTGAAAATTTGAAGATGCAAACCTCCCCCCGCCCCACACAACTGACTTAAAGCCAGGATCTCTTAGATAATTATACACAGTATTGCCCAGCAACAGGTCTGACTGTCAGCTGACCAGTGAAAGACTGAGCTAGGGATTTCCTTGTAATTAGAGATTTGGGGTTCTTGTGGTGCACTGGTAGTGTCCTTACCTTTAAGTCAGAAAGATGTGTAATGACATCCATGAACAAGTAGATTTGAAGACATTTGTAAAATGGGGATTGGGGCAAGGGGAAAGGGATGTCTTGCGCATTCTTGTGCAATTGAGGAAAGATCAGGGTTACTCAAGGACACTTCCCTGACTGGCAAGCAGGAAGAACTCTTATTTCAGCAGAATGCCTTCTTTAAACACCGCTTGGCTTCATCAGACTATTTTGCTTCTGCCAAGGTGACGCAGTTACAAAGAGAGAGGGACATGCCATGGGCTTGACATTAATATTACTTAGGTGAAAGTGAGGACTGCAGATGCTGGAGACCAGAGTCAAGATTAGAGTGGTGCTGGAAAAGCACAGCAGGTCAGGCAGCATCCGAGGAGCAAGAAAATCGATGTTTTGAGCAAAAGCCGTTCATCAGGAATGAGGCCTAAGCTGTACTGCTAATATTATTACCATTGTGACAACTGCATCTTAAATGGGCTTTGGTGTGCATAGAAAATCACATTGATGACCTGAAATGCCACTGTTACTATTTTGGTAGCCTAGAACTTTGCAAGTTAGATATGGATTCCCAGTTTGAAAAATTTTAATTCTTTGCCTGATCCATTCATGAGTTTTAGTGGTGGCGTGAAGTTAAAATAGCAAGCTGTGTGTTCTGTCATAGAGATGTACAGCACTTCTTTTAAAAATGTGTGCAGCTTCCACAAAGTGCTTGCTTTTGACTCTGCCTATCGACACAAAATGTAGAACTAGCAATAAAGGATGCCTGCTGCAGAAACAGACCCTTAGATCCAACTCGTCCATACTGATGAGATAGCCTAAATTAATCTAGTCCCATTTTCCATCACCTGGCCCATATCCCCCTAAACCCTTCCTATTCATATTCCCATCCAGATGCTTTTTAAGTGTTGTAATTGTAACAGCCTCCACCACTTCCTCCGTCAAATAAATCCATACACACACCACTCTCTGCATGAAAAAGTTGCCCCTTAGATCCCTTTTACACCTTTCCCCTCTCACCTTAAACCTATACCCTCTAGTTCTGGAATCCCCCAACCCAGGTAAAAGACCTTGTTTATTTACCCTAGACATACCCCTCATGATTTTATAAACAGCTATATGGTCACCCCCTCAGCCTCCAACACTCCAACCTCTCCCTAACGCTCACTGTAGCCCACAAGAAGAAATAATAACCAGCATATTGAGCGTATTTTTTTTGTATCCAATGAACTGGAGGTGCCAGAACCAAGACTCTGGGCTTTTAGCCAGCTTGTGTGAATATTCATACTGCAAGCAACACATTGCTGCAAACCTTGCCTAAAGCACTATGCCCTCAGTTACAGCTAGGACTAAATATTCACAGAAATACAGAGGGCTTCCAGCTTAGTCAAAATGGTTTGGAGCCCTGTTTGTGGAAGCCCACACCCCCTCCACCCAAATACATGCCTAGCAGGAAGGTGTATTGTACTTTGTTCATCTGTAGTCCTGCACACTGTCACCTTCGAACAGGGCTAAGCTTGACAAGTGGGATGTCCAAACAAAAACACTCCTTGCACATTTTGTTGGAAAGTTCTAAACATTTTTTTTGGAGAGTTAGGGTACTAATTTTGGCGAGGAATTGGTACCCATCTAGAATGATCAAGTGACACCCTTTGGAGCGGTCAAGTGTCCCTTGGGATTGTTAAAAGTAAATGTATGTGCCAGTGCAGACACAACAGGCTGAATGGCCTCCTTTGGTACCATAACAATTTTGCATTAATGAAATGGATAAACTCACTGGAGCTGTCAAACCTTGAAAGTGTTTCAACCCCGGCTTTAAATTTAAAAAAAAGTCTGCAGTTTGGGATGTCTGCTGTTGATTTCATATATCATTATCACAGTGGGATGCCTGCCAGTTTACAGGTTAATTGGCTCTGAGTGGTTATGAAGCCTCTGATGTGGGGCTACGAATAAAAATGCATATTATTTCAAAGGATTAAATGCTTGAAGGAATTAAAGAGTGAATCGACATTTAGTAATGAGAACATTTTGCCTAATTGTGAATTTACCAATAGATACTTACAAATTATTTCATCTCATTTTGGGTCCTAAGGTTTGTTCATGGTGAATTTTGAGTGCATTGGCCTGGATATGTAAGTGTAAAGGGTGGTGGGAGCACAGGTTAGCAATGGGCAGTTTGAAAGGCCTGAGTAGAGGACTCCAGGATTGTGGGGCAAATGCAGGTTCATAGGTTGGCGTGGAGCAGCATTTGTTGGAATGGATGGGCCCTGAGAACTATGTGAAAGGGTTGGGGCATGAGGGGATGTGAGGAGTGAGGTGCTGTTATGTCTTACATTTTTTCTTGAAAATCCTGGAGCACCAACGGCATACCCAATAGGCCCAGGTGGTTCCCAGAATGAAGATCTGTCCAGTTGGGGCACTTTCTCCCAATTCAAATTTTAGGAGTAAAACACAGACTGTGGAAAATCCAAGCCCCCAGTTTACATCTGAACAGCTTCTGCACAAATGTGATTCTCACATGCCATTAAGTACATTATTATAGGAAGAAGTGGATTCTCAAACTGACTGACTCGACATAAGACTGATGTTGTAGATATTTTTTCATCAATCCATTCAGAGATTTTACTACAGACCTCTGGAGCAGCTGTAGCTTGAACCTGGATCTCCTGGCTCAGAGATAGGGACACTAACATTACACCATATCCTTAAAGCCTACACGATATTTCCAGACAATCTCCAGACATATTAACTAGGTCTGAATATGCTTTGTTTCCGAGGTCAGGTGAGGTTGGATGTTTTCACATCAGCATGGCTCTAGGCATCCTCTCCTATTCTCACCATATATATTTTCTAATGTTCAGAGATGGTATGACACAGCTCTAGACCACATGGAACTTGACCCCAGCCTCTGGGCGCAGAGGTAGGGGTCCTATCATTGTGCCAGAAGATCCCCAAAACTGATGTTGCAATCAAATTCCTACTATAGGAATCACCTGAATTTCATTTTCATTGATATCAATTGTAACAAAGTATCTGGTTTGCATCAGTTTTACATTCAGATGCACAAGGTAAAACAATTCACTGGTTTTATTGGACAAAAGGTACAATAATGAAACACCAGGAAAGTACAAACAATCTTCAGAAAAAATGCTCATGTTTTACATTTTGCCCTGCCATTCCAGAGACTGGAAACATAAGTGATTCAGGGAATTATCGAATGTGAACAATGCATTTTGGAGATACGTGAAAATATGAAACCACTGAATATCAATCCTTGCACTACCTTAAATAGATGAACATTGAAATGCTTGGAATACTTCACCTTTGTATTAATGTCTGAGAACAGCCTCTATGGGGAGAGCACACATTCATGCTCTTTGATTTTACTTTGTGTGTGTCGTTATGAAAATTGACTACTTACCTGAGTGTTGCTTTATCAGTTCAACCAGCAGTAGGGTTACATTTTCCTGTTTCAGACCAGAATGATATAAAATAACTTGAATGGAGCAAGCTTTATTAACATTTTCTGCCACAACTCATGTACAAAACTTCTACTTTAAATTTCAACTTGCATGGCAAGGAGTGCTTACTTCACTTCCAACATAGGCGAGTGAAAACACAGAAAAATCATCAGGTAATGATGACAATGAAGTTGGAGGAACAAGGTCTTGCAAGTAATCTGCATTCTAAGTGGCAATTGTCAGTAAGGATGCTGAATGCCTCTAATAGCTTCAATTTCAATAGGCTGCAAGCTGCCTTTTAAATGCAGTTTTAGATTAGATTCCCTACAGTGTGGAAATAGGCCCTTCAGCCCAACAAATCCACACCAATCCTCCGAAGAGTAACACACCCAGAGCCATTCCCCTATCCTGTATTTATCCCTGACTAATGCTCCTAACACTATGTGCAGCTTAGCATGGCTGATTCACTTGAAACTGCACATTTTTTGGATCATATGAGGAAACAGGAGCACCTGGAGGAAACCCACACAGACACGGGAAGAATGTGCAAATTCCACACAGACAGTCGCCTGAAGTGGGAATTGAACCCAGGTCCCTGGAGCTGTGAGGCAGCAGTGCTAATCACTGGGCCACCTCAGTTAATGATATCATAAGGAGAGTGTTATCACCACTATCACTCTACAATGGACAGAGGCTACTTTGGAAATCATGGGGAATCTCTATATAAACCCAGATTTATTTGTGCTGCTACAGAGCTACTTTAAATTCAAGCAAAGGATTCAAATATTTCAGGTAACTGTAATGCAAAAGGTTTTTGACTAGTTGGATGTTTCATGTTATTGCATGCATAATAACTTCATTCTTTTGCTTTATGTACTCAGAAGTGTACTCCAAAGCCCTTTAGAGCAAAAGAATGCTCAAATTGCTTTTCATGATCTCTGACAAATGTTGAGGAGATCCCTCTTAAGAATTCTGTGCTGGTCAGATAAACAGATGCCTGACAGAGCTATTAAACTAAAGATGATATATTGTTCGGGCAATTCAATGTTCATGTGCGTTGGCCAGAAAATTAACCTATTTCTCTCAGCATCAACTGATACCTTAAGCCGTGGTGCTCTGACCTCTCTATAAATGACCAGAATTATACAGCTAGTTCACATTAATACTGTACCTCCGTCAGTTCACATACTTCTTTACTGATGGCTTCCAACTAAGTGTTTCATCTATTTAACAGCACATACTGCAAATTATATTTCACTCAGTAGATTAATGTACACACCAATTGTTCTCAATCTAATGTCAGGCTTACATTTTTGAGAAGGCAGTAACTTGAAAAAAATGCCACTGCCAATGAATGCACTATCCATTGTTCTGACTGCATCAATAGGGATTACTAAGAGGAATCAACATTTCTCTCTCTCATCACAAAGCAGAAGGGATGTTAACCAGTTAAATCAGGACAAAACAGCTCATTTGTTGATCTACCACCGCTAGTTTGGATGATTTCCATTGGTGGAAGAAAATCTCAGTTTATTATAAAAGAGCAGCCCTATTCAGAGATGTTCATTCCAATTACAGGAGTGATTCACTGATATTGAAGAAGGAATAGCTATTACCCAAACCGGAGTTTTAGAATCATCCACAGTAAAGTGGATGCATTAGTTACACAAATAGGTACATATGGGTCTGATGTAGTTGAGATTATGGAGACGTGGCTGCAGGCTAACTAGGGATGGGAACTAAATATCCAGGTCCATTCCCATTTTATGAAAGACAGAAAAAAAGAAAAACAGGTGTAGGTGGTCTTGCTGGTTACAAGGAAAATACTACAAAAATGGGGCAGGATATTGGTTTTGGTGAAATAGAATCTGTACAGATAGAGGGGCAGAAAATGACAGTGGGAGTTTAATATAGACCCCGAATGGTAGTGGTATTGATGGGGAAGGCAGAAAACTATAAATTAGAAATGTAAGCAATAGAGGTGCAGCTGTAATTTTGGGATGACTTTACTCAGTATATTGATTAGGCAAATCAGATCAGCAACAATACTGCAAAAGAGAAATTCCAGGATTATGCAGGAGGATGGTTATCTGGATCAATACGTTGAGGAACCAATTACAGAACAAGCCATTTTAGACAAGGTATTGTGTAATCAGAAAGGAATAACTGGAAATCTGTGCAAGACACCTTGGGAAGAGCGGCCATACAATGATAGAATTCTTCATTAACATAGAAAGTGACATAGTTGATTCTGAGATTAGGGTGCTGAATCTAAATAAAGGAAATTATAATGTTAAGAGGTGTGAGCTAGCTACAATAAGTTGAGGAACATTACTTAAAAGGATGACACTGGATAGGCAAGAGTGTACATTTAAATAGATTAGATTCCCTACAGTGTGGAAACAGGCCCTTCGGCCTAACAAGTCCACACCAACCCTCTGAAGACCAACACACACCCCCCCGCCTCCACTCTGACTAATGCACCTAACACTACGGGCAATTTAACATGGCCAATTCTTCTGACCTGCACATCTTTGGACTGTGGGAGGAAACCAGAGCACCCAGAGGAAACCCGCGCACACGTGGAGAGAACATGTAAACGCCACACAGACAGTTGCCCAAGGCTGGAGTTGAACCTGGGACCCTGGTGCGGTGAGGTAGCAGTGCTAACTACTGACCAATCATGCTGTAAATAGTGTGAGAAGGAAAGACAACAATTGCACATTCTTGTCTGGCACATAAATGAAACAGGAAAGTTGGCCCAACAATGTCTAACTAGGGAAATTAGGAATAGTATAGATCCAATGAAGGGCACACAAATTAGCCTGTGCTGGAGTGTTACGTTGCTGCATTAGAAACTGATTGGAGTTTGGTGACAGAGGGAGCAAGTGATCAGTCCTTTTTTTCTCCTGGTTGGGTAATTCTCCTCTTTAATATCCAAGTAAGGGCTTAAGGAATTTTTGAGCAAAAAGAGGAGCCAGTGGGAGAGGTGACTCAGGGATCAGAAAAGGCAGGGGGAGAACAGAGTAAGGTGACAGGAAAAGCCATAAGTTGATTGGTTGGTAAGTAACTGCTAATTCAAATACCAGTTCTAAATTGCTTTCAGATTAGAGGTAATTTGGAGAACTATTTTACAGATTAAAAATTAAAGACCAGCTGGATACTGGATATTACAAATTAAACACTAATTAAATAATTTTGAGATATAGGGCCAGCTGACTTGTTGTACCTGCTTGATATGAGAGCTGATGAACTCCATTGTGGTTCACAGTGATTATATCTGTAGCAAATGTTGGTTGCTTAAAGAACTCTGTTAAGGGTTAATGACCTGGAGTCTGAGCACTGGATACTGCAACACATCAGGGAGGGGAGAGTTACTTTGATACTGTGTTTCAAGAGGCTGTCAAACCCCTTTGAATACCTCAAACTCAATCAGTGGTCAGGGACAGGAAGATATGACTACAAGTCAGGCAGGTAGAGAGATCCTGAATTTAGCATTGGAGGAGATTCAGTTCTTGACCTTGTCCAAGAGGTATGAGCTACTTACTCCCTAAGTGGGTAAGGAAAAAGACTCAGGAGGGGATAGGCAAACTGACCAATGCACCATGGTATAGGAATGTATTTAAATAGAGGGAATCTAAAGAAAAGTGGTTGCAACAGGGAATTCTAGAATTAGAGGTACCGATAGCATCCTTTGTAAGCAGGATCGAGAGTCCTGCATGATGTGTTGGTTCCCTGGTGCCAAGCTAAGGGACATCCTGAACTAACTTGAAAGAATACTGGAGTGGGAGGGGGCAGATCCAGTTATTTAGGCAGGGGTAAGCAAGAATTTCTATTAGGGGAATATCAGGAATTAGGAATAAAATTAAAGAATATAATCTCTGCATTATTACCCAAGCTACTTGCAATTGGCTTGGAGATAAGAAAACTAGGGAAGTAAATGTGTGAATCAAAGAGGGGTTCTGTTTCATTGTGCACTGACACCAGTATTGGGACGGAAGGAACTGTACCATAGAGCTAGGGTCTACCAGAACTGATCTGGGTCCAATTCTGAGCTGATAGGGTAAGAAGAACACAGCAAGCCAGGCAGCATCAGGAGGTGGAGAAGTTAACTTTTCAGGTGTAAAACCCAAAGGGTAAAGGGTTGAACAAGGACTTTAGACTACTATTTGGAGGTGGGGGGCTCACGGGAAGTCATACAGTTTCAAGAGTAAGTAGCAGGACAGGGTAAAGAAACAGTCTGGAATCTTGCTTCAGGTACAGCAGGTAAATCACAAAACTATAAAACGTACATTAATTAAACAGAAAGGGAGAAATAATAAACAGGTAAATAAAGTATCAGTGCTGAGCGACAGATTACAATGTATGATCCAAATAAGAGATCTATATATAAATGCACAGAGTGTAAGGAATAAATTAAATGGGCTGCAGGCACAAATTTAAGTTTGAGATGATGACATAGCAGCCATTACAAGATATGTCTGCAGGATGATCAGGTTTGGGATCTAAAAACGCCAGGTTTTAAGGTTCACAGGATGTACAGGAAAAATAGCAGAGGAGGTGGAGTAACCTCAAACATTAGAAAACAAATGTTGTAATGGTGAGGGAGGATGTAATGAGGGAAGAGCATTCAGTTGACACCATGAGGGTGGAACTCAGCAACAGTAAAGGGTCTAAAACTCTAATAGATGTGTACAGACCCCCTTAGAGCAGCTCTGATGTGCTACACTGTATCAGAGCAGAAATTAGGCTAGTGTGTAGCAAAGCCAAAGTAGTATTAATGTAGGATTTTAACTCTAAAACGGGTTGGGAGGGGCAAACAAGCCCACCTGACAGAAAGTTGGTGAATTTCTGGAGAGTGTCCAGTATTGTTTCCTGCAGCAATATATCCTAAATGCACAAGGGAATTTCATAATGAGTAATGAGCCAGATTTAATTAGTAACCTAAGTCAGTGTGAAGATTGATCATAAAAGTGGTCATAACATGATCAAAATCAATTTCAATGTAGTGTTTGAAAGTGAAAAAAGTATCAGCGCCCAGAATTTTAGATTTAGGTAAGGCTAACTTTAATGCGATAGGACAGAGACTATCCACGGTAAACTGGGACAATCTCCTCATGGGTAAGTCAACTGAAGAATAGCAGAGGACATTTCAAGAAAAATTTAACACAGTACAGTTTATACCCCTGAGAGGGGAAAGCTCCACTTCACAGAAAAAAAAAAGCCACAGACAACCAAAGAGATAAAGGACAGTATAATACTAAAAGAAATGGCTTACAAAATGCAAAAAAAAAGCACAAATCCTACTGCATGAAAAAAATACAAAGACCATCTGAGGCTGACAAAGCAGCTTAGAGGACCTACTAAAAGGGATTAAAGAACGAAAACTGCCAGGGGCATCAAAATCAATAAAACATCACTTTCTGGTTACATAAAGGGAAGGCAGGTGGTCAGGAGCAATGCTGGCTCACTAAAGACTGAAAGTGAGGAATTTTCCATGACTATGGGGAAATGGCAGACATGTTAAATAATTACTTTGCCCCAGTATTCATTGTGTAAAAGGTGGACAGCTTGCCAGTCAATCAGGAACAGAGACTGAATAAAATTAACACAAGTAAAATGTCAGTAATGAGGAAATTAATCGAATTACAGGGGTACAAATCCCCAGAACCTGACGGTTTCTATCTGAGGTGTTTAAAGGAAGTTGGGGAGCAGGTTGGTAAATGACCTATTCGTAATCTTCCAGAGTTTTTTATGTACAGGAATTACCCCTCTGGACTGCAAGATTGCACGTCACTCTGCTTTTTAAGAAGAGCAAAACCAAGGAATTACAGACCAGTTAGCCTAACATCTGTAATGGAGAATGTGTTGGAGTTGACAATGAAGGATGGGGCAACTGAACATCTTGAAAATTTTCAGTTTACCAGAGAGAGTCCAGGTTGGATTCATGACAGGTAAGTCATGCCTGACAAACTTCATTGAATTAGTTACAAGAGATGGCTCGGATAGCAGATAAGGAAATGTCGATGGATGTTGATTATATGTACTTCTAGAAGGTAAATTGAGGGCACATTACTGACATAGCTAGCAAAGTAGTTGAATGGCAGGCAACAGGAAGTAAAAATATTGGGTTGACACTAAAATTGGCAGAATGCGTCCAGCGGTGTCCCACAGGATCTGTATTATGGCCTCAAATATTCACATTATTTATTAATGACTTGGAGAATGGGACAGAAATTTGTGTATCCATATTTGCTAATACCACTGGTGGGTGGTATTATAGACAGTATAGATAATCTTTCATTTCGGTAAACGAAGGCAAGACTTGTACAATTAAAAGTAGGCCCTTGGGCAATGTCATAGAACAGAGAGACCTTGGGGATCAGGTACATATTTCTTTCAAGTTTGATTCATACATCGACAGGGTGATTAAGAATACATATAGTATGCTTGCCTTCATTGCTCAGACCTTTGAGTATGGGAGTTGTGACATTATGTTGAGGTTGTACAGAGTGTTGGTGAGGCCTTTTCTGAAGTACTGTGTGCAGTTCTGGTCACTCTGTTATAGGAAGGACATTACCAGGCCAGAGAGGATTCAGAACAGATTTAACAGGATGTTGCCAGGAATGGAAGGTTTGAGGAGAGGCTGGATAGGCTGGGATTTCTTTCACTGAAGCATAGGAGGTTGAGAGGTGACATTATCGAGGTTTATAAAATAATGAGGGGTATAGATAAGGTAAGTGGCAGGTGTCTTTTCCCTAGGATGACGGATTTTAAGATTAGAGGGCATATTTTTAATGTGAGAGGAGAAAGATTTAAAAAGGATAGGAGGGGCAATTTTCTTTAAACACAGAATGGTTTATGTGTGAAATGAACTTCCAGAGAAAGTGGAGGATGCGGGTACAGTTACAATATTTAAAAGACATTCAGAAAAGTATATGAATAAAAAATGTTTGGAGTGATATGGGCCAGACACAGGCAGGTGGGACTGGTTTAGTTTGGGATTATGGGTTGTATGGACTGATTGAACCAAAGGGTCTGTTTCTATACTGTTTGACTCTGACTTAATGACAGCATAAAATCACAAAGGAATATTGACAGACAAAGTGAACGGGAAAAACGGTGGCAGATGGAGATCAGTGTAAGGAAGTGTGAGGTAATCCATTTTGGACCAAAAAAAGAATAGGTCAGAATTAAATTTCTTAGAACCTGTAATTAGTATTAAAGGCCCGCAATACTTATCCATGTAAACCATCGCTAACAAAGAGTCAAGTAACATACTAACTTGGCTCTTCTGGCTTTTCACATTAATCCTGGGGTAGTTCAACATTTCATAATTTTTCTTTTCCAAACTTAGCATTCAGGGCAGTCCTTCAATTGGCTCAACCAGTTTGGAGACTAGCAGATTAGCCTTCATGTCTCAATGGAAAGCTGGAACTGTTCCTTCACCTGGAACAGTGTGTGTCCCATTACACACTGCCTCAGGGAAGTGCTTACTGCTATCCAGTCTCCAGGACTGATCTCCAGCCTTCTGTTACCCTTGCAATGTCCCTGATCCTGGTGAGGTATTGGAGAAATTTTATTTTCTTGTCCACTAAATTCACTTCAGTGGTAGATTTCAACATCTCTGGTAGCCTTTTCCATTGCCAACGTTGCTGCCAGCCTGTTTAATTGTGTGCTCAGGTCTAGCTCTACTTAGTCTCTCAACATAGTGTTGCTGGAGTCTATGGAACTTTGAACGAGAACTTTTTCTTCACACTAGAGTTTCAGGTCCCTCCCAGCTCACTCTACTTATTGATGTGACTCCAACAGCACTGTTACATAATCACACATTCTTCCAATGCTAATCCTATTTCACTACAGATATAGATTATGGTTTATCTACAAATGAAAACATTCACCAAACCTCATTGAGTGTGAGAAAGCAGGAAGCACTTATGCTGCTGCCAAAGGAACGCATTCTTGGGTGGGTGCTGAAAATGTGTTGCTGGTTAAAGCACAGCAGGTTAGGCAGCATCCAAGGAACAGGAAATTCGACGTTTCGGGCACAAGCCCTTCATCAGTGCCCGAAACGTCGAATTTCCTGTTCCTTGGATGCTGCCTAACCTGCTGTGCTTTAACCAGCAACACATTTTCAGCTGTGATCTCCAGCATCTGCAGACCTCATTTTTTACCCTCACATTCTTGGGTGGGACCAATTCTGATTTCTAACGGTTTCAAAGCAAGCTCCACAATTCTCACCCCTCCACAACAATCACTACACAACTCCCCAACCACACTTCACCTGCCCACCCCACACATTCTCTTCCTGTTACGGAATATGGATTAGGGTTCGGAACACACCAAGTGCACACTACCTCGCTGGCAGAGGAACACTTTGGGCAGTAAAATGTGTAATTGTACCACATGCAGAGTTAGGATTTTAAATTTTATGCCAGCAACACTTATTTTTGACACTTCAGCAGGAAACTCAACCAATGCAAAGCAATGAAGCTTAAGGTTGACAGATGAAAATGAGCACACTGTCAAAATCATTGAGTACCAATGTCAGGAAGATACAAACCCTGGAGTGTTTTACTGCAGTTCAGCTTACAACATTTGACAAAATTCAGTCACAGTTGCTAAGGCTAACTCCATACCCAGAAGATAAGAACAATGCACCATCATTGATAGTTGAAAAGGTAATGAGACAGCAGGAGGTCTTCCCAAATTGTGATCTAACATGCTTGGCATCTTCCACCTTCTTCACACTGCATAAATAAACAAGGAATGCCACAGAGATGCTCATTATGTGAAGGAAGAGCTAGCTAATCAAGAACAAGCATGGCAAAGCACATCCTAAAACATCCTAACACCCCAACCTCACTACCCTTCCCATCACAGTTAAACAAATCATTAGTCAAAAGACATCATCCAGCATGTCGTCCACACGTTTAAACATTTGCAGACTACAGACTTGCATAACTTGTCATTTAAAGAAAAAAGCAATCTGGTAAGACCACATGCCCATTTCTTGGGATGAAATTAAATTATGTGCTTCCAGATTAAAGTGAAAAATTGGGATTGATACCTAAGTAATGTTACTTGTTCTGCAAGATCAAAATAAAATGAGGCTTCCTCCAATTTCATATTGCCTGCTGGAAGCTTGCACCATCCAAGTTATGGCAAAAGATTCAGTGGAACTGAAGATGGTGAACCTTGAGACCAAAGTACAAAAGAATTGTAGATTTAGGAAATGACATCTCGTGAGCTTACTTTTATTGTGGCCAGCAGGACCCTGAAATGAAATGCCATTTGCTGACAGTAGGGTGGGCTTGGCGATTTTGCAGGAAGTGGAATCCTCAGTGTCTGTCTGCCTACCATTGAATTGAACTTCAGCAGCCTGACCAGCAAAGACATGCAGGAGACCTCAGACATGGCTGAAGATAGAAATGCTGTCAATTTGAGATGGCCAAGGATGGCAGGCTCTTCACAATGAGAGTGAAATGCTTCCAGATCCAGCATTGGGACCATAAGCCTGCAATTTGTGCCCATAGCCCCCTCTGCTGCTGCAGAGCTGGTGACCTTGCAAAATGGCATGTGTGTGCATGCTTGTGTCTTCTACCAACAAACTGATGGCATCCAGTTTAGGCTGTAGAGTTAGAAATAGGTGGCACATCTCTGTGGAGTAGGCACCTATCAGACAGCCCCCTTCGCTGCTGGAAAACCTCTCAATTTCTTTGACAGCAGGAGCACGACAGAGAGCCAACCCAATGCAGCTGATTGTTATTTTACCAACCTCCAACTCACCTCTAGTCCTTCCATCCAAGTGACCAACACAATTCAGCATTAGGTTTCTACCGCATTTGGCACAAACCTAAATTGGCCTGTCTTCAAGCCACTACTTTTGGACTCACTCTTTGCTTCATGCTTTTGGCTACTGAATGTGTTTAATGCGCAGCAGCACAATAATTGCTGGTCTTGACATATCCTGGGTCAACTGTATTTGTCAGAACCAAACAGTAACCATGACAGCTGAAGTCCAACATATCTGCAATTGACAATTGCTGTCAGTAATCTTCAAAGACAGGGATCAAAGATAGTTCAAAGCCTGAGCTGCAGTTCCCTGGTTTCAGAAATACACACATTTCCTCACTTATACTTTGCTTTGCTTTCAAAGGAACATTCAGAGAGATGTCACAGTCAATTGGAATTACCCCAAGGTGTTGAAAAAAAAGTGACCATTTTCTTAACTTCCACTCAATTTATATTAACAGAGAACTGTGAACACATTGAGCACATTTATGTTGACAAAATTAATCTGTGCTTTACAACAACATAGCATATTAAATAGCCACATCATTATAATATTGAACATTATTTATTTTGTGACACACTTAACATGGAGAGACACAAGGTGACTTGTTACCTCATTCACTTAATGCTTTTAAACCTTTATTCATTTCTGGACCCAATATAGTTAAGTAAGTTGGAGAGAATTTTTCCTCACACGTTACACCATGCATCACAAATGAGCCAAAACAATTCAAGTGAAAGTAATCATGAACATCATAATGAATTCCCTTTATTTACAGTTAAGGATTACTAACATGTTTTAGAGTAGGAAATGCCAAACCGAAGGAAGTGATTGCATAAAGCACTCTCATGAAACTGTGCAACTGCAATGACTTCACTTTGCTGCTTTAAGGAAAAGTGCCATTGTGATTTCTTTTTAAAAGTCTCCTGGATTAAAGGTGATTAATACACTAACAGTTGTTATTTTCCTCAGAAATTGGAAGTCAGATTTTCAAGGAGGAATAGTCTTAAAGTCTGCCTCGAGTGTAAATCAATGCATACATGGAAACAAGTGTTATCATCTCCAACAGAATTGCAAAAAAGCAATGTCACCTCACAGAGGATGTTCCTAAGTTGATTTTCAATCTGCCACAGGGTAAAGAAAGAGCAAAAAGCAGTTATACTATTACTTACTGTTCTCAAAATGCAGACATCATAACGGAGATAAAATTACTTTAGCTTAGGTCAAATGTAAACATGAAGGTGCTTTTCTGAATTCTGACATTCAGACCATGTTTCTTAGTAACAAAAGTTCATTGACATGGATGTAAGTTTGCTCGCTGAGCTGGAAGGTTTGTTTTCCAACATTACATCACTATATTAGGTAATATCATCAGTGAGCCTCTGGTGAGGCATTGGTGTTAGTGGCCCACTTTCTATTTACATGTTTAGGTTTCCTTGTGTTGGTGATGTAATTTCCTGTTTTTTTTCAGAGGATGGTAAATGGGGTGCAAGTTGATTTTTATGTTGATACAGTTCTGGTTGGAATGCCATGCCTCTAGGAATTCTCATGAGTGTCTAAGATGGATGTGTTGTCCCAGTCGAAGTGGTGTCCCTCCTCATGTAAATGACTGCCAGACTATTCAGACCTCTTGGCATTATGGTAGCCCACAAACCTGCCAACGCACTAAAACAGCAGCTAATGAACTTGAAACAACAAAAAAAACTAATGTTATTTACAAAATACTTTGCAAGCACTGTAACAAACACTATACTGGACAAACAGGCAGAAAACTGGCCACCAGAATGCATGAACATCAACAAGCCACAAAAAGACATGACCCACTCTCACTAGTATCCTTACATCCAGATGGGGACAGACACTACTTTGACTGGGATAACATATCCATCCTAGGACAAGTCAAACAGAGACACTCAAGAGAATTCCTGGTGGCATTGCATTCCAATCAGAATTCTATTAACAATCATATCGACATGGACCCTATTTACCACTCTCTGAGAAAAAGAACAGGAAATGACATCACCTCAGGAAATGACAGCGAGTCAGCGGGTCACTAACACCAGTGCTTCACTGGAGGTTCACTGATGATGTTACCTAGTATGGTGCCAAAACGTCTGAAAATGAACCTTCCAGCTCAGCGAGCAAACTTATGTCTAGAACCTCAACCTGAGCTACAAATCCTCTCAAAACTCGCTAATTAATTGACATGACTGGCAACTGCAATAAAATCTTTGAAAAGAAATGGTTTGAAAATATTTGCAAGAAGATCTGTTGCCACTATTAATGGCATGATGATTCAATGGTTAGCGCTGCTGCCTCACAGTGCCAGGGACCTAGGTTTGATTCCAGCCTCAGTTGACTGTTTGTGTGGAGTTCGCACATTCTCCATGCGTTTGCATAGGTTTCATCTGGGTGCTCTGGCTTCCTCCCATAGTCCAAACATGTACAGGATAGTTAGATTGGCCATGGATGTGGAGGTTAGGTGGATTGGCCATGGGAAGTACAGGGGTAGTGTAGGGAGATGAATCTGGGTGAGGTGCTGTTCACAGGCTAGGTGTAGACTCAATGGGCTGAATGGCCTGTTTCCAACTGTAGGGATTCTATGACTTCTAATTATTGGGAAGGGCAACTAAAACAGATATAAATGATGACAAAATGTAGCCACCTTCAAGTGTTTATGGCAGCTAGAATTCAAAATGGAATTGATTGAATCCCTTAAAATGTCAAAAACCAAGTTTATAATTTCAGCAAATGAGCCAGCATTTCAAAAGGGCAAATCCAAGAGAAACATGATTTTATATTTCACAACTTTTCATTTAAAATATAAAGATGTAAGGACGAAGCATTTGCAAGCATCTTCAGCCAGGGAATCTCACATATGCCAGTCTTATGCCAATTTGATTCACTCTACATGATATCAAGAAACAGCTGAAGGCACAGGATACTGCAAAGACTTGGAATCTGACAATACTCCAGCAATAGTACTGAAGCCAAATGCTCCAGAACTAACCATGCTTGTAGCTAAATTAGCCTAGCGCAACTGCAACACTGTCATCTTCTTCACAACATAGAAAGTAGCCCAGGTATGTCCTGCCCAAAGAAAAGGACAACTTGAACCTGGTCATTAGTGATCTCTCAAGTATCCAAATGATGAAGGTATAATCAAGCAGTACAACTGCACACTGATGTTCAATCTGGGTTCCACCAGAACAGGCTGGTACTCACATCATTTCTGTCTTGGTCCAAATATGGTCAAAAAAAAAGCTGAACTCAAGAAGAGGGGTGAGAATAACTGCCCTTGACTCATTTACAGCATTTGACAACGACAAAATGAATCCCTGGAAAACTAAAGTCATTGGGAATCAGAGGGAAACCACTCTGCTGGTTGGTATGATACACTGCACAAAGGAAGATAGTGAGGCGAAAGGACATAACTGTGAGCAACTCCTCCAGTGATGGCATTGGAATGAGATGCTTGACCTCTGACAAGCCCAATTTTATAAATACTGCGTTCAAAGGCTAGGAAGCCTGCAGTAAGTAACTCACCTCCATCTGCAAGGTGCAGGTCAGGGGTGTAACTGAATTCTCCCCACTTGACTGGATGAGTGCAGCTAGGAGAAAGTGAGGACTGCAGATGCTGGAGATCAGAGTCAAAAAGTGTGGTGCTGGAAAAGCACAGCCGGTCAGGCAGTATCCGAGCAGCAGGAGAGTCGATGTTTCGAGCAGAAGCCCTTCATCTTGCTATTCCAGCACCACACTCTTCGACTCTCGATGAGTGCAGCTCCAACATAAATTTTGGCACTATCCAAGACAAAACAGTCCCCCTCTTGATTAGCATCCCATCTAATATCTTAAACATCCACTCCTGCTATCACCAATACAGAGTGGCAGCAGTGCATACAAATCATAGAATGCACTACAGCAATTCACCAAGGCTCCTCCAGAAGCATCTTTCAAACCATTAACCTCTACCACCTAGAAAGACAAAGACAACCGATGCTTTGGAACACCACCATCTGCAAGTTCTCTTCCAAGCCACTCACCATCCTGGCTAAGAAATATAAGGCCATTCCTTTTGAGGAGCTGGGTGAAAATTTTGTACTTCCCTCCCTCAGGGAATTGTGAGACTACCTACAGGACAGGGCGTGCTATGGTACAAGAAGACAACTCACTAAAAGAACAGCGAGAGACAGGCAATAAACTCTGACCCAGCTAGCGACACCCATATCTGATGAATGAAGCAAATAAACATCCTGAAACTTTGATCATGGCAATCAGCAATAGATAACAAATGTTAGTTTTTCCAGTAACTTCCATATTCAAAAAGAACTGAAATGGAATAAGAAAAACTAATGGCCAATATATGAGCGGCTAAAATATTTTCCATTGTTAAATTTAATAAACACAACTAAAGTATTACACAGGAAATGTGCAAGTGATTTTATGATGATGCTATCAATAGTTGAAAGTTGTGTTCAGACAACATACTTATGCAATTTTAGAAACAAATATGAATTAATTCCTGTACAGGAAAGATGACTACCACTTCAACACAACATTAAAGTGGCACTAAGACAAGGGCAAAATTCCAGACGTGCAAACTGAAAACACAAAAAATAAATGACAGGTCTTGCAGTATCTGAAGAGAGGAAATTGGAATCACATTTCAGATTGATAATCTTACTTAAGAATTGCGAAAAATTAAAAATGTTAGATGCTGTGAAACTTGAAAGGGTTCAAAAAAGATTAGCAAGTATATTGCCTGGGTTGGGGGGTTTGAGCTACAAGGAAGAGGCTGAATGGGTTGGGACTGTTTTCCCTGGAGATTCAGAGGATATGGGGTGACCTTATAGGGGTTTATAAAATCATGGGAGGCACGGATAGGATAAATAGACGAGGTCTTTTCACCAGGGTGGAAGAGTCCAGAACTAGAGGGCATAAGTTTACTGTGAGGTGGGTAAGATTTAAAAAGGACCTAAGAGGGTGGTGTGTATATGGATTGAGCTACCAGAGGAAGTGGTGGAGGATGGTACAATAACAACATTTAAATGGCATTTGGACATCTTCCCAGCCTGAATGATTTGGACTGAGGGGTCTGTTTCCGTGCTGTACAGCTCTATGACACGTTACATAACAATATATAAAACAGGAGCAGTCACCAGTTTTCCAGTCAGCGGTCCACGATCTTCTGCCTGTAAACTCAGATATTTGCTCCACAGAAGATGGGAGACCCATCAAGCATTTCCTGAGTATAAAATGGCCTCCTTCTTTCATTTGATACTCTGCTTACACCAACTAGCCTGAACTCTTCCCCAACTATCCCCTACCCAGTTTTGTTCTTCAACATTTCTTTAATGTTCTCTATCTTTGCTATTTTATTTCTCATTCTTATTAGTTATCCTCAGTTCCAAAGCAAAGAGCAAGTCCCATTAATTTGCTTGGTTTGATGAAGCAGAGTTGTGGAACAAGTATATGCTATTTAGACCTTCATATGTTCTCACAAAACTGCTTTGAATTTGTAAGCTACATGGTATAGATTCAATCTTTGCAAGTTTAGATAGGAGGGCTGACCTTAGCTAACACCCGTTTCAACAGAAACAAATGCAAACTATTGACATGATTCGGAAGTTGCCAATTGCCACATTGCAAGTGCTAAAGTTAATATTGTACAACAATCTGTATTTGTAATTAAAGATGACATAATATTAATGCGCAGCAATGTGATTGGGTAGATTCTTGTGTCATGTTTCCAAAGTTATTTCATTGTCAGTCTGCAGATATAACATATGACTGATGTATTAGAGGATACGTCATGAAATTCTTGCTTTTTGTTTTAGTGGTCTTTCTTTAAAATGATTAAAATTAATGTGAATATAACCTATAAAGGACATAGCTCAAAATTGTATTTTTTAAGAGTCCTTTTCAATGAACTGTGCTATCTTGGTGAAGGCATTAACTAAGCAATTATTTTTTTCTTACCTCAGAACAAGTTTATTTCCACGTGAACAAGTTGCACATGAACGCAACAAAAATCTATGCATTTACATTGGAAGAAAACTATCTGCATAAACTGTCAGCATAGCACAGGAATATGTGCAACAATAGAAGATGAAAGGAGAGGAAGTGACACCAATACAGACCATTCCTCAAGATATCTGCCCTGCTACAAACTTAGACATATCCCTACTTCCAATCCCCATTCTGACAGCTCCGTGCTATCAAAGCCCCTTCATTTCTTCAACACAAACAAAATGCATTGCAATGTCATACGCGGTGACTGATTCCAAAGACCAGCAACACTGTTTTATTCACAGCTGCAACAATTGGTGAAACAAAAACTTACTAAAAACAAATGACACTTGCGAATGATAGGTAAAACTTCTTGGAATGTTTTTATGTCACTACATTGCAAGAGCAGAATATGGAGTTTTGTTTAATCCTGCCTTGTCACTGTTCCTTGCAAGCTGTAGTTCGAGAGTTGAAGATTGTCACGGCTCTGGTAATAGGCGGCATTCTGGGACGTTTCATTATTTGAGAAGCCTCTCTACAGTCATGATCAAGACAATTGTTTTTTGGCTATATCCCCACTTCTGCAGAACAGTCCCAATATGATTGAAACCCATGCAACCAATTTTTATGTAAGTGAAAAAGTGAGAACCAATTTCCACAAATGCTGGGAGCTGAAAGAAAACCAAAGTGCTGGAGAAGCACAGTAGACCCAGCAGCATCTGAGGAGAAAGAACAAAGTACACGTATGTTACTCAATGTGGTGACATGTCCTTCAGTGCTTCAGAGACAGTCATCAAAATTTGACATGCAGCCTCCCAGAGGTTACTGGCTACATTTTTGTTGTAATAGTACTGGTGAATAAAAACACTTTTCGTCAGATAATTAACCAAGAAGAAAATCTCATTGAACCTTTGTCCAATATAACTTATGATGTCTAGAAAAACAGTGGTTTGTCAAGCTATTTAATAAAATGGCATACAAATATGGGTCCGACAGCAAAACAATACTTTTGTCATTTCTCAACCTACCTGCCTTAAATTGTAAATATTAACAAAATGTTAGAAAAATCATTAATCTTATAAATGGAAGACAACCAAACATTGCCTTTCAATTTTGTTCAAGGGTTTTATGCTTTAATGTGCTGATCAGGTAGACCAGGGAAGCAAACATCACAGACACAACTTCCTCTCTTGTTAGAATGAAGCTGGATAAATACTTAAATGTGAAAGAAATCGATGCTACTCACAAATCAATCACACCCACTATCTTCTCTCCACCTCACAAGTATTTCCTTAATTTCAGATTGTCCACAGCAAAATGTTTGAAGTTACAGTTCCTTTGTTTTTTGAGCACCCAATGTCCATTCCTGCGAGAACCAAAGTTTGTAAAATGTTGTTCTTTGTTACCTGCTATCCTGCCTCATGTCAACTCAAATTGAGCAAAACCCTCTCATTATGTTCAATCTACAAATCACCAAGTCCACTTACTTTCACCATTCTAACACGTTCTACACTTAGTTTCACCTCCATTGTGGGGACCCTGATCAAAATGTATGACCAATTTATTTGTTGGCCTTTTCTTAACCACTCTTGACAAATGCAGACCTGATCAGGACACAGCTACCTGCATCATCATTTATATAAATAATTTGGATGTGAACATAAGAGGTATAGTTTGTAAGTTTGTAGATGACACCAAAATTGGAGGTGTAGTGGCTAGCAAACTCTGGGTCAGATATGTCGATGACACGTGCATAATCATCAAAAACACAGAAATAGAAAAAACACACCGGATCATCAACGCCACACTCACAGGAATCCGATTCATGAGAGAAGTAGAAAAGGATAGCCAACTCCCATTTCTAGACGTGATAGTACAGAGAACACCGAACGGAGAATTCACCACAAGGGTACACAGAAAAAGACTTTTGATATGCTTTCCTTTATTGGTCAGAGCATTGAGTATAGGAGTTGGGAGGTCATCTTGTAGCTGTACAGGACATTGGTAAGGCCACTTTTGGAATATTGTGTGCAATTCTAGTCTCCCTCCTATAGGAAGGATGTTGTGAAACTTGAAAGGGTTCAGAAAAGATTTACAAGGAGGCTGGCAGGGTTGGAGGATTTGAGCTACTGAATAGGCTGGGGCTGTTTTCCCTGGAGCATCGGAGGCTGAGGGTTGACCTTATAGAGGTTTATAAAATCATGAGGGGCATGGATAGGGTGAAAAGACAAGGTCTTTTCCCTGGGTTGGGAGAGTCCAGAACTAAAGAGCATAGGTTTAGGGTGAGAGGGGAAAAAATTAAAAGGCACCTAAGAGGCAACCTTTTCACACAGAGGGTGGTGCGTGTATGAAATGAGCTGCCAGAGGAAGTGGTAGAGGCTGGAGAAGAAGTGGCAGATAGGCAAAGTCTTTTCCCTGGGGTCGGGGAGTCCAGAACAAGAGGGCATAGGTTTAGGGCAAGAAGCGAAAGATATAAAAGAGACCTAAGGAGCAACCTTTTCACGCAGAGGGTGAAATGTGTATGGAATGAGCTGCCAAAGGAAGTGGTGGAGACTGGTACAATTGCAACATTTAAGAGTAATTTGGATGGGTATATGAATAGGAAGGGTTTGGAGGGATAAGGGCCGGGTGCTGGCAGGTGGACCTAGATTGGGTTGGGATATCTGGTCGGCATGGATGGGTTGGCCCGAAGGGTCTGCTTCCATACTGTACATCTCTTTGACCCTATGACTATGACTCTATGCTGAAATCTTCATTCAGGACAAATTCCAACCACATACACGTGCTGTGCAAAATAAAATCTACTTGGTGAATCTACTACCAAATCTTTGAAATGCAACTGATGGGGACAAACATATGAACAGAAGATTAGCAATTTCAACCACAACTCTATGACTCTAAGGCATCTGGATGGGTACATGAATAGGAAGAGTTTAGAGGGATATGGGCCAAGTGTTGGCAAATTGGACTAAATTGGGTTGGGATGTCTGGTCGGCATGGACAAATTGGACCCAAGGGTCTGTTTCCATGCCGTATATCTCTATGAGTCTATTCTTTGCCACGTTGTGTCCAGTTTATCCATCAGTCTCAACCTTTTTTATATACACCGACTCTCGCTATGGCCGACCGTCCTTTTATTTTGAACTTCGAATCATGGAACTGTAGACACTCCCTTCAAACTAATAGTATGGGTGACCCTCTACCGTAAGGAGGTAAAAACAAGGACTGCAAATGCAGGATCTCATCTTCATCCAAGGTCCCTAAGAAGCTTTCCACATCCATCAAAGTTTTACCTGCACATCCACCAATATCATTTATCGTGTCCATTGCTCCCGATGCGGTCTCCTCTATCTTGTGGAGACTGGACGCCTCCTAGAAGAGCGCTTAGGGAACATCTCCGGGACACCCACACCAATCAACCACACTGCCCTATGGCCCAACATTTCAACTCCCCCTCCCACTCAGCCAAGGACATGGAGGTCCTGGGCCTCCTTCACTGCTGCTCCCTCATCACCCAACACCTGGAGGAAGAGCGCCTCATTTTCCGCCTCGGAACACTTCTACCCCAGGCATCAATGTGGACTTCACCAGTTTCCTCACTTCCCCTTCCCCCACCTCACCCCAGTTCCAAACTTCCAGCTCAGCACTGTCCCCATGACTTGTCCTACCTGCCTATCTTCCTTTCCAACTATCCACTCCACCCTCCTCTCTGACCTACCACCTTCATCCCCACCCCCATTCACCCATTGTACTCTTTGCTACCTTCCCCCACCCTCCTCTCTGACCTACCACCTCCATCCCCATCCCCATTCACCTATTGTACTCTATGCTACTTTCTCCCCACACCCATCCCCATCTCATTTATCTCTCCACCCTGCAGGCACTCTGCCTCCATTCCTGATGAAGGGCTTTTGCCCGAAACATTGATTTTCCTGCTTCTCGGATGCTGCCTGAACTGCTGTGCTTTTCCAGCACCACTCTACCGTAAGGAGGCAACTCACCACCATCTTCACCAGGGCAATAAATGTAGCCTAACCAGGACACCCATATTCCATGAACAGATTTCTTTTTTTTTAAGTCGGGTTTGCATGTCATGGTTTTAAAGTTGGAGTTTGCTAGGTTCTACTTCTTTCTATATCTCTTCACATGGCATTCATGCGGCTATCATATCGCCATTTACATGTCAGCTATACACAGCCACCATACCAATTGGCACGTTCTTTGGCTTTAGTATCAAGAAATATTTTGTAAGTTAATCGCTCCTATCACCCATCTTATCAGGGAACTTCCTTTACTCTTATTCCTGCCTCCCCCACCTCTCCTGCTAATGATGTGAAACTTTGATACTTCTATCTTCTTTCAATTCTGATGAAAGGTTGTATAAAATATAGATGACCTCTCTACAGAAGAACCTGGGTCCCTTTGCTTCTCCATGAATTAGAGAATGTTACCACATCTTCACACATAAGCCATATCCTCAATTCTATTATCAAATTTAACAACTGCCGATATATCCCCATTGCAATTCTTTGCTTTGGTTGTCTTAAAAGGAAACAATTTATCTAGATCAATTAGTTTGCTTTAATAGCCAATACACTCAATTCATTTTATACTTATGGAACAATGGTCTGTCCTGTGATTCATCAATATATATAAAAAAAGAGATCCTAAAATTAATGCCCATGGAACTTCTCTGACAATCAGCATCTAATACTCATTTATCATTATCACAAGCAACTTATCTTTTATGCACCAATCAATAAGTTTGATACTTTGCCAACATGCCAAGAAAATTAGTCTTGCATTTTGTCTTGGACTAGACTTGTATTTTACCAGCGAGCCTGATGGTGGTCATGGTGAAGGAGGGGAAACAGGGGACGGGTGGTTAAAGGAATGGGTGAGAGCTGATATGTCACATACCTGCAATGCATACCTGTGCACCTTCCATGAGCTCAACAATGGGGATATTCACTCCGGATGGGACACACTGACTCATGGAAGGCACTCCAACCACAAAATCTGCACCCCACATCAAATTCCCCACCTGGCCTCTCAATCCATACCTTTGCCCCTGTTAATCACCCACCTGAGACAAGGCCTGTTTAAACAGCTCCAGTAAGCCACCCACTTACCTTTACTCCAGCATTACTTCCAATCTGCAGCCTTCTGCAGTCCTGGTTATGGCCAGCTGTCCTGGTGGCACTGCTGAGACTGAAGAATTGCCATAACTCTGATTGGTCAATAGCTTTTGGAAGTGAGATACCCTGCCTCGGAAGTCAGAGGCCATGATCTCAAGAACAAACTACCCAATGACTATTTAGTTGTCATCACTTCTAGATGCACTCACCCTAGAACATGCACCTGGTAAGCAGGAGCATTGGCCCATGGTCAATCCCAGCCTTACAGTCATGATAGCACAGTCAGAGAGTTACAATTTTCTCTTTTCTATTTTCTCTCAGAGTGAAAAAGGTATTCCTCACATCACTACCACTAATTCTTCACCAATCCCACCAACATTTCATCCAAAACCTAATATTCATGCTCTTATACTGCCAGATAATAGAAAAGCAGATTTTTTTTCAAACCTATCTTATCGACACTTCTCATAACTTTATGCACCTCCAGCAGATCTCCTCTCAATCTCCTTTTCTCTAAGGAGAAAACCACATCTTCCTCAATCTTATGTAATTTTCAATTTCCTCTCTCTGCATCTATTCTTCTGCACCTTCTCAAGGTTTGTAAAATATTTTGTGTTGTTTCTCTGCTTCTGTCATCAACCTCATTCATAAAGCCCAAGATTCCATATGCTTTGCTCACTACTTTTTCAATATGTCCAGTCACCTTCAAAGGTTGATATCCCTGAACCCAGATTCCTAACTCTGCACAAATTTTGGAAATGAGCCACTAAGTATATATACTGTCTCTCAATGCTATCTATCAAAGTGCACCACCATACACATTGCATTCAATTCCACCCAGCGCTTCTATGAGCTAATCTAGTTCCTGTTCTGGTTGGGAACTCCAAGTGTATTATAAACAAAAAAATTCGAAAATTTTTGTCCATGAGCCAACATTCTATTCCCATATGCAGTTTTAGCATTAATCCTCGGACATCTCCAAAGTCCACCATCCCCCAGTCTGAAAAACAATTCTTTACCATAACTCACATCCCTTTTGTAATGTTTCACCCAAGCTTAAATTGACCTTTCTATGCCATAAATATCAGTTTTCTTTACAGATGTTCACTGGTACTTTTCAAACACTTCATAAAATCCACATATCCTTTACCAGTCCTCTGTTAATTCATCAAAAAATTAACTTAGTCAAAATGGCCTGTCCTTCATAAATTGGAGCTAGCTCTCCTTCATAGACTCAATCTCTCCAACTATCTGAAGCTGTAACTTACGTGAACTGATTTTTAAATGCTTCTGGATTCATCAAGCTTTGCAATTTATAACTCACCTCCTCCCCCATCCTGTCCTCCTTAACTTCCTGACCACACAAATGTGTGCATGCAGACCTGGGAACCAATTTTTTTGCAATCTGAATGCTTCATTAATAAACTCTGTTTGATTTCATCTTAAAATATTCTGCTGTGGATTTGCCTTCAACATTGGTACCCAGAAACCAGGGTTTGGAACCGTCTTTCAGTCTACCTCAGTAGGGGATGAGAGTAAAAGGGAAAAATACTAAATTAATCAGTACTTCAGAATTCAGCAGTTATCTATCACACTCCTTTTTCTGTTCATTCTACATACACCTCTGTCATGCCCCTCCTGAACCAATGCTGATCAATCCAATTATATCAGATACTTTCCTCACAATGCAATAAGGATCATTGGTCAATTTAAGTTAGTTATATTGGTTTACTTAGAGAAAATGACAAACAAACAATTTAATTTTGTTTTTGCCCAATTCCAATAAACTTTGGAAGACCCCACCAAGGGGATTATAATCTGCTCACCTGATAGAGCCAAGGGTGGAGGGCGAAAGAGCCCCTTAGACTGCTTACCTTCCTTACACTTCCTATAACACCTTTCTTTGTTATACAGAAGGTTGACAAGTCTTTCACCTCTCTGAGACTCTTTTCTCCCATCTTTCTTTCCCCTTTTCTTCAAAATCAAAAAGCTAACGATACTGCTACCTAATTGCACTCAGGCACCATACTGATTCGTCTCCGGATTCAGCTCTCTACCCCGATTGACGATGATGTAGAAAAATGAGAGAAGAGATACAATGCATCAAGGGTTTACAATTTTCAGCCTACTCTTGTAGAAGTGGGAAAGCCACCATTTCCATTTCGTATTTTGCATCCTCAAGGTGTCACCAAGTGCTCTGCAACTCTCAACTTTCAGATTCGTGTTGCAGTGCTACAACTGAGCTGACTCGACACAGTCAAACAACATTGCAATACTGTGACCTAGACAGAGAACATAGAAGTAATTAACCAACAACCATGAGTGGCAAGTGATGCTCGAAAAGAGCACAACTGAGCGATTAAACAAAACATGAAGTTTGCATCGGTATGATTTCTATTTCTCCAAATGAAGCACCAATAAGATTAAACACTTGACCAAAATGAATAAGAAATACCAGTTACACTAGACATGAACTGAATAGTAAACCAACTTCTTTTTTTTTAAATTGATCGCCTAAAATGTCACATTCCATCAACTAATTTGGAATCCTTGTCCAGGAATAGTAACATACGTAACATTTAGCAATCAGTATTTGATATAATGCTGGATACACTGACAGATATTTAATTAACTGCAGTCGACAACAACCACTTCAATTAATCTCTGTTGCCCTATCATATTTTATTCCTCAAATCTAACCAAGAATTGTAAGCAATTTTTAAAAATACATGAGTATTACTGTGGGAGTAGCATAAGACCCCAGGTTGGATCAATTTAACTAATGACTTTCTATTAGTGGAGTCGTCTGTCTAAAAGAAAACACAAGCAGGGCTTATTGAAAACGTTTCTGCCAATGGAGTGGCATTGACTGGGCGTCAAGGTCAGGACTTCAGGTCCTGAAGCTAAGCTTAATACAAGTACCAATATGTCCAGCTGAAATTCTTCTCTCCCCACAATGCTAGTGATAACTGGGTCAGATGCATTTGTTAAAATAGAAGGGAAAGGATTCGATTCGATTTGATTCCCTACAGTGTGGAAACAGGCCCTTCGGCCCAACCAGTCTATACTGACCTCCAAAGAGCAACTCACCCAGACCCATTTCCCACTAACTAATGCACCTAACACTATGGGCAATTTATCGTGGCCAATTCACCTGACCTGCACATCTTTGGAGCATGGGAGGAAACCAGAGAACCCGGAGGAAACCCACGCAGACACGGGGAGAATGTGCAAACTCCACACAGTCACCCAAGGCTAGAATCGAACCTTAGATCCTGGTGCTGTGAGGCTACAGTACTAACCACTGGGGCAGCATGGTGGCTCAGTGGTTAGCACTGCTGCCTCACAGTGCCAGGGACCCAGGTTCGAATTCCTGCCTCGGGCAACAGTCTGCGAGGAGTTTGCACATTCTCCCCGTGTCTGTGCGGGTTTCTTTTGGGTGCTCCAATTTCCTCCCACAGTCCAAAGATGTGCAAGTTAGGTGAATTGGCCATGCTAAATTGCTCGTAGTGTTAGGGATAAATGTAGGGGAATGTGTCTGGGTGGGTTGCTCTTCAGAGGGTCAGTGTGGACTTGTTGGGCCAAAGGCCCTGTTTCTACACTGTAGGGAATATAATCTAATCTAATCAAAAGTGAATCAAATGGTTAATTTTGTAAATCACGCACCATGATTGTTTAACAATTCAATTTCTATCCTCTACTTATTTCAACTGAAAATAAATTAATCTTATGTGCAAATTCTAATTTATTCTGACTTGAGAACAAAATCTGATGTTAAAACCAGCCGTCTTTTTTGAGTAAGTAATTTGCATTGGCCATTCAAACTTAATCATTTCAGCAGTGGAGAACTTCCTAAATTGAAAGTGAATGTTTAGTGTTTTTCTATCCTTGTCATTCACTGACATTAAAGATAGACAACAAACCATTTACACACCTCACAGTGGAATTAGTTGTGACTGTTGAGAATATTACAAGACCGCTCTCCTACTTATTTTACAGCATTCCTATCTAAAATCATCTAATTAGATTGTGATACATAAATTATTTTTTCCATGTTTATTATGCCATCATTATTGGAGTATGATCATGCTTTGTCTCAAAAACAAATCTTGAATTTTGGCGCAGACTTGCGTTGAAATCTGTTTGAAGAAGAAACCCCTCCACTACATTGGATAGTTGATGTATCATCTTCCAGATGACAGAAGTGCACTGTCTTTTTCTAGTCCCACTATTCCATAGATCACAACATAAATGTAATCATTTTATATCTTAGAATTTGCTGGGAAAAGTATATATATATATATGTCTCAGCTTTTCTTCTTGCATTCATCAGGACAATTCGCAAGAATACCAGTAAAGATGAAAAACAATATTTTTACTGCATGAGAGACAGTGCTGATTGGTTGGCAAATGGGTTCCGAATGGTACAGGCATTGCAATGGAGAATGCACCAATCAATAATGACTGACTGTCAGGCTTTCTTTAGAGTCTAAACTGGACAAGTTAAATCTAACTGGTTACAGCATAGCCCTGAGAAACAAACCAGCAAACATTTTGTTGAGTTGAAACAGTGCTCTGACCAGAGTCAACCTGCTGGCTTTAAAATCTAAAACAATGCCTGGCAGTCAACTGTCAATCATTACCTATTGCATTCCCTTAGGCAATGCCTCTGCCAATGCTTCAGAGTCCAGAGTCAAACTGGCCCATGTGGATACCTCACTAGATATGAGGTCTTGGCAGAAATATTTGCTCAGGATACTGCACTCAGGAAGTCTTCCAGTTGCTTTTAACAAATGTCCTGCAGAAACAGGAGAGTTCAGTCAAGCAGCCTGGTCTTCAGCAGACTTCTTGAAAACTGAAAAGTGAACCTTTAAGCTGCCTGCAGAATACAGTTGAAGCAGAGCTGCTGTAAAATCCAGTCAGATGACTTCCAGCAAAACTTCAGTAATTAGCTGAAATTATGTGGTTTCTAAGAAATGATCTGTTAAAAAAATGTTCCAATGTGTCTTTTCATTGATTTTTTAAAAATCAGGCATCTACACAGAACTCAAAATAAATCCATCTTATGGAACCTAAACCAAGTAAAAATGTTCTTATTTTCCAACCTGCATTGACCCACTTCGTGAAAATAGATAACATTTTGGTCAATCTATTCTACATTCAACCACTGATGCCTTCTGTGGTTTTTCTTATTTCAATTTATCATCTTCTCCCTCCGAATTCTCTGTGGCATGCATCACTCAAAGAATGCTGCTGTTCCCCTTTGAGCAGTTCATTACAATGACAGTTTGAAGCTAGTGTTAATTGTTCCCCAGACACCTGTGAGTTTCATTCGCCTATTATTGCTGCTTCAATCCTGTTAAGTTATCTTCCAAATTGCTTTCTTCCTATCTCCTCTGTCTGTAACTCTCTCTTTATACTGGCACCTGTGTCTAGTACCTGGACAATCCAGGCTGCCACAATCATTGAGTCCTCTATCCTTTATTGTTACAGTACGGAACATCACAGTTGTGCTACAAGGTGATTGGAACTGTCTGCACGCCCAGGAATATTTGAAGGCAGCAGACATCTGCTCCAAAAGGGAATCACTTTCAAGAACCAAACTTCAATTAAGACTAAGAGCCTGTTCATAAGGGAAGGCATGATATAATGGTAACATCACCAGACTAGTATTCTGGAGCCCCAAGCTAAGGTCCTGTTGACTGGGTTCAAAATCCACCATGACAGATTGTGAAATTTGAATTCAATAAATACCCCTGAAAGAAGGAGCTGTCCTAGTGGTGACCATGTAACTACTATCATTTTTTGTAAAAACCCATCTGGTTCACTGATGTTCTTTAGCGATGGAAATCTGCTGTCCTTACCTAGTCTAGCACACATGAGACTCCAAAACCGCAGATTTTTAATTGCCTTCACAGCATTTAGAAATGCATAATAAATTCGGATGTGGCCTCTGACATCCACATTCCAAGAACAAATAAAAAAGTGAACACTTCAGTGCAATTTAAATGCGAACCAGATGTGAAACTCAAAATTAAATCCTTCAAAGTCTGACCATGTCCTCATAGGCATTCAATAGATTGTTGTTCTAATATATGTCATCCAAGAAACTGTATACAAGAGTCAAACTTTCCCCAATGTTCAACCAACAGGCTTCCAGCTCACAAACCCAATTTCTGAATTAACTTTTGTCAGGAAATGACAATGCCATGACCATAACATGCTTCTCTTTATTAGGGACATACCCGATATGCATTTTGTTTTTTTACTGGTCAGAAGTAATCATAGGACTCTGTCAACAAAGCGTGATCACACCCCAACAATTTACATTTGCTTTCAATCATTCTTCATGAAAACTTAAATGATAATTTTGGGTCTTAAATAAATTCTTAGTTTCCAAATTTCAGGGTTACTATGTGAAACTTCAGACATCCAGTTGCAGAATGAGGAGGGGATCAGAAGTCAATGTTTTCTCAGACTTAAAATTTGTTCCCAAATTGAAACATTACAAATATATACTTCCTAACACTACAAGCCAACCACCCTGATGAATAAATGGATCTCTATATAATTTCTTATCACCCATCAAATGAGAATCCTGTGTTTGTACACACTTTACCAAACTGATACTATTGATATTTCACACTGTAAACTATCGATGCAATATGATTTTTCTGTCATGCTGGGCAATAAGTTAATCCTAATTTGTCTATCTTTTCTGTGATTTAAACCGGCCATACAGGTCAGCCAGCCTGCCTGTACTGAGTCTGATTCTCTGCCTCAAATGGTACTTTCACTGATTCTCGGAGAAATTCTGTCCCTTTTAGCTGGATCAGATAGAAAAAAGAGACAAAAGTAACAGAAAAGGGAATTCCTTCCCCCAGCAGAGACAGATAGTTAATAAAATGCACTAAAGAATGTGTTGAGTTGTCCCATTGGTTATACATTCTGGATTTTTTTCATAAGGAGAGAATCATAAATGAAAATAAAGTTTTAGAACAGGATATTAAACACATAACAGAAAATATACAATTCGTCTTATTGTATGGGCAGATGCTTTAGGGAATAGAAAAAAATGGATTTGCAATTGTCCCTCATTTGGGGATGACTACTTATTAAATTGTATTCTCCAGTGTACAGATTAGTAATTTGTAATGATGATCAGGCAACAATAGATCAGCCGTTCATTTAAATCCCAGCAAAGAACAAAGTTGATAAACATCAGTCACAAGAAAGAAGGTGGCATGTAACTGCAGCCAATGTGTGCTTTTGAGTTTCTTCCATTTATCCACTCAGCTCACATATGCTTAAGTTTTCAAAATAAATCTCCAGGTTACAGGGCAGCATGCATTCACTAAGTAAACTTAGAGCATTCTTTGGCGACAGGCAGGATGTGTTGCTGTGGCTTGAACTTTACTATGCCTTGAACTTGTTTTTCCAAACTATATTTGTACAGATTCTTCTGCCAGCTCTAACAGTGACTGTTGCTTTTCAGGTGAATAGAGAATGTGCATCACATACTTTATCAGCTTGCATCCAGATAGCAATTTGACAGTCGTTGTTCAGTGCAACTTGTATTTCATCTCAATATACCCTATGTTAGATGGAGCTCTGGTGATGGTAGTGACCCTGTCTTGAGCTAGGAGGCCTGAGTTCAAGTCCCACTTGCTCCAGATGTGTCATAACATGTCTGATCAGGTTGTTTATAAAAACCTACCCTTTACCTGTGCTTTAATATCTGTTGTACATTTACCACAAAAGTGACTTTGTTCATATTCTGGTCATGAAATGTCTACCCATCATTTCACCAACAAAACATTCAAATTCAATACTCCAGAAGGAAAGCAACCAATATAGAAACTCTAAGGTTTGTTCTGTCACCCTTACTCTCTTTCTGTTCAGACTCTTTTTAGACACACAGAGTCATACAGCATGGAAACAGTCCAACACATCTACACTGACCAGAGATCCCAATCTGACCTAGTCTCATTTACCAGCATTTGGTCCATATCCTTCTTTGAAGAAGCTCTCCATTTGGTCCATATCCCTCTACATCCTTCTGGTTTATACACCCAACCAGGTGCCTTTTAAATGTTGTAATTGTCACCACCTCCACCACTTCCTCTGGCAGTTCATTCTGCATACACACCACCCTCTGTGTGAAAAGATTACCCTTCAGGTTATTTTTAAACCTTTTACTTAAAAGGCAGCTGAATGGGTATAGGAATTGGAAGGATTTAGAGGGATATGGGACAAATGCTGGCAAATGGGACCAGATTTATATTGATATCTGATCAGCATGGATGAGTTGGACTGAAGGGTCTGTTTCTGTTCTGTATATTTCTGTGGTTCCATGACTCACCTTAAACCTAGACTCTCTAGTTTTGGACTCCCCCACACTAAGGAAAAGACCTTGTCCATTCACCCTTTTCATGCCCCTCACAATTTTATAAACCTGTATTGAAACCGTTCTAGTAGCTGCTCTCGCCAGAATATACCTCACATTTAAGAAGCACAGGCTGCCTTTGAGTAGCATGGATACTAGTAAAGTGACATTGTTGGTGCAACACTTTGAGCCCAATACAAAGTGGTGTAGATATTTCTCAGAATGCTTAATACTTGGCCATAACGAGACTACTGTTTAAATGAGGGGGCACTACAAAGTTTACCTGCACCCTGGATTATTACAAAAGGGTGGGCAGGCGAATCACAATCTTCATTCCCTTTATGATTGCCTTTATCCAATTATTACCCCAAAAACCTTCTGTCTTTTAATTACCACTTAATGGCCCAGGCACATGCGTAGAGTAAAGGGAAGACACCCAGAGAGTGGTACATCTGTGGAATTCCTTGCCAGACAAGGTGTGGGGGCCAGGACATTGAGTATATTTAAAACAAAGACAGAAATTTTCTTGCTGGAAAAGCATAGCCAATCAGGCAGCATCCGAGGGGCAGGAGAATTGATGTTTTGGGTGTAAGCCCTTACTGCTTTTCCAGCACCACACTCTCGACTCTGATCTCCAGCGTCTACAGTCCTCACTTTCTCCACAGCTAAATTCTTTATTGCCAAGGGGATCAGAGGATATAGAAAAGTGGAAAATGGGGTTTGACCGAATGGTGGAACAGACTCGATGGGCTGAATGGCTTAACTTCTGCTCCTATGTCTTCTGGTCTTAATTTAAACACAATGCTTTTGGAGGGTATCAGACTGTTTCTTACCAAGAGTAGAATCCTAACTAAAAGGAGAAACCCTAACTAAATATTCTGGCTTCTAATGAGCAGATAATATGGATTTCCGAAAGGAATAGCTTGCTTGAGCAACCTCACCAAATTCTTCAAACATATAGCAGAGAGAGTCAACAAGAGAGAGACATAATGCAATATATCTAGATTTCAAAACGCCTTTGATAACACCACACGATAATGTTCTAAACATGCAGAGACAGCGGATAAGTGGCACAACAAACAGCTGTTAAAAAAACTCAGAGTATGGGGAAGGGGTAGATATTTAGGATAGCAGAAGCCACAAAGTGGATCCTAAACTGATTTATATTTGAATTTGAGTTCTTCATAATTTACACTAACAATTTAGGCCTTGGAGTCAAATATATTTTTTCTAAGATTGCAGATTACATCACACATCAGAAGGGACAGTAAATGTTGAGGAATGCTTCAGCAAATTACTTGAATTTTTAATAACCATGCAGAATGAACATTTAATTATAGAATCAGAAATCAGGCTGTACAGATTAGGCCCTTGGGCCCATCAAGTCTATATAGCCAAAACTATACCTCCCCATACTCTAGATTCACTTTCCCATACTAAGCTCATAGCTTGAATGCTACGATACTTCAAGTGCTCATCCAAGTGCTTTTTGAAAATTTGCCATTTAAACCACCCTTCCAGGCAGTACATATTAGATTCTCAGCACCCTCAGCGTGAAAAGGATCTTTTTTCCCTCAAATTCCTTCTAAACCTCTGCTTTTCACATTATAATTATGCCTCCTCCCCACCCAAAATTGTTCCTGATCCTTCACCTCAGGGGAACAGCTACTTTCTATTCATCCTGTCCATGCCCCTCATATTATTATACACTTCTATCAAGTCGTCCCTCAATCTTCTCTGCTCCAGAGAAAACAATCCGGACTTATCCAGCCTCTCTTCAGAGCTAAAATGCTCCATACCCACTCCAATGCAATTACATCCTTCATATTGTGTGGTGACCAGAACTGCAAATAGTGCTCCAGGTGTGGCCAAACCAGAGTTCACGTAGTTTCAATATAGCCTCCCTTCTCCTATAATCCATGCCACTACTGATAAACATCTTCTTAACGTATGCCTTCTTAACCTGTTCTTTCACCTGCAGAGATCTGTGAACAAGCGCCCTAAGATCCCCCTGCTCCCCTGAGCTTGCTAGTGTCCTGCCAATTACTGAGTCCTCCCTTGTCTTGCTCTTTCTTCCAAAATGCAGCACCTCCCATTTACCAGGCTTAAATTACATCTGTCACTGATCTGCCCATGTGCAAACCAATTTCAACATTGGTAAGCGTGAGGCTTCTTGTTTTGTGTAAGAAAAATAAAATGGTCAACATGTAACATGGAAAGTAAAAAGCTAAATGGGATAAAAACAGAAAGATTTTCTAAACAAACTTCCAGCAAGTCCAAATGGTCTTGCTCACAATTGTGTCCAGCTGTCAACCAGCACGTCCAGAAGTGGTACTCATATACTACTCAACCACAGCTCTTTCCCCATGCTCCAAGTCATAGCAGTCCTTAGCATGGTTTTTCCATGTTTTTGACACTTGGGAATAGGCTGGAAATTTCTGCCGAGCTCAGTGCCACTAATTGAATGCTAAGTTCACTTCCTGATCAATTAAACTATTTGTACTTAATTGGCACGGGGGCAGGATGAGGAATTCGTTTGGGTATCAGGTTCCTGACATTGGACTGAAAATCTGGCTCGTCATATCGGTGTTTTCTCTCCATTTATGTTGTCAGACCTGCTGAGTATTTCCAACATTATCTGATTTCATTTTATAATGAACTTGGATTTCTTTTCACTCTAAAATGAAAATGCTGACCAGTAACCTAACAGGTCTTCAAAACTGCAAAGATTTTGAGACATTCAACATAGAATGGGATCCAAAGCCAGCACTGGCCACCCAATGCAATTTTCCCCAGGGCAATCAATTAGTGGCCAAAAGACAGGCTCACAGTCCAATTAAGGATGAAGGGCAGCTCTCAAAGTCGAGGACAACATGATTTCAAAGCAGCTGGATGGCACAACATGAGGAAGAGGGTCACCAAGGAAACCAATTGGGAATCTGGAAGGAACTATTTTCTAAGAGACTGGTGTGAATATAGAACTCACTAGCAGAGACAGTGTTTGAGACAAACAGTATAAATGCATTTAGGGAGAGGACATCTCGTATATTTGATTGACAGCTTCTTCTGTCATGACCTGCCATGACCTTCACTTCTGGCTGTCTAGCTGTCATCGTTTGAAGAATTATGAACAAGCTCACATGTCAGGTAAACTCAACAGTCTGAAGCTTTCTGTCTCTTAATACAACTGTGTCATTTTGCTTTCTTCAACTTTATAATAGGTGATTCTCTCTGCAATCTTTTCATTCGATTTTCCTTCACGATTTGGCAACGGTACAAGAAAATATCCTTTCTTCTCTCCAAGGTTGCATTCTGTCATAAAAAGGAAGTTATTGACATTTATTCCACCCATCAGCGAATCCATTTAAACTGACAATTTATTTTCTTCACCCTAACAACTAGAAAATGTATGAAGACTATTTCCTGTCAGTTTATTACTTTAACCGCGATTATCACCCATTCAACACTGTGATTGACAATATCCACAAAATCCGATCCCCAACTCATTGGCTAGCATGACTCAACAAAGCTGTTCACATGACCATGATCCCTGATGGAATTATTTTCAGGGTCTGTGTGGAGGTGCTAATCAAGGCATGAAATGTTGAGTTTCTGTTTTTTTAATTGCTGGACATACAATCTTCCTCAATGTCCGTCCTCCAAGGTGGACTTTGAAATACGCAACAATACAGAGTTGCTAAGCAGAGGGTAATAGCCAAGTTTGGTACCCACGAGGATGGCCTCAACCAGGATCCTGGGTTCATGTCACATGACAAGTGACCCCACCACACTATACACTGTCACACATAAGTATGCATATACACAGACTCACACACACACCTCTCCCGAGGAGTGTGAGAGTGTGTGTATATGCATGCTTATATCGACCTTCTCTCATACACACACACTTTCTCCTACACACATATTCATTTGCATACCCTTTCACAGGCATATACTCCTTCACACTCACACACACACACACACACACACACACAGACACTCTCTCCCTCTCCCTCTCTCTCTCCTGTGACGAACCCATTCCTTTAACAATATTAGGCTGTCCTTGGCTTTTTTTCGGACAGGTTGTAAATGACACAGGTTCTGGATGGTCTGAGGTCGAATGGATTTCAGGGCTAATTTGTTTATAGCTAACAGACACTGCCTCAGGCAGAAGGCTTTCAAGTTCTGAGGGGAAAAAGCTTGTATAATGAAAGGGGAGTGGCCAGTTCTAGCAGCTCAGCTATGTTTTGGTTTGGTTTTAATGCAACAGTGGGTATGTGAAGAAAGGCTGGTGGACTCTCTCTCTTTCTCTCGCTCTGACTTCATTCCTTTAAGAACTTGTGGTTGATTTTACCTTTTGTGACACGGAGTGTTCATGGGGATTGTTGCAGGTATTTTGGAACAGCAGCGTTATGTTAGGATAGTCTGTTGAGTTTTTAGATAGGTTAAATTATTCGAGATTCAGTTTTATCTTCTTTGTGTTTCATTCAGTAATCTTGCAAATAATATCTGTTTTGTTTAAAACTAAGAGGTCTGACCAGCTGATTCTCTCCTGGAGTATACACTGTACACTTGCTTAAAATCACCTAGCAAAGTTAGGGTCTGGGCTACCTTCTTGAAATGTTTTGAGAGGGTCTGGCCTGGTCCATAATACTTCCTCTCACCCACACTTCCTCTCTTTCCCTCTCACACACCCAAACGCACACTCTTCTCCCTGTTTCCTGCACACACACTATCTCCCTTTCTTCCCCCTCCGCCCCCTCCCCCTCCACACACACACACCCACACACACACACACACACACACACACACACCCACACACACACACACACACACACACACACACACACCCACACACACACACCCACACACACACACACACACACACACCCACACACACACACACACACACACACACACACACACACCCACACACACACACCCACACCCACACACACACACCCACACACACACACCCACACACACACACCCACACACACAAGTTTATGGGATGAATTTGCAATTGCTGATTTGTATTTGCAGATACATTTTATTTTGCTCAAAAAGCACGCAATCTGTAGGCAGTCAGTCCATGTGACATTTTATAAATTCCTATTTTGGAAATAGAAAAGTCGGACTTGAGGGTGGCATTCGGACAGACACTAAGCTCACATTTTTAATGTACTGTCTGAGCTGAGGTGTCACTTTTGTTATACTGATAAAACCGCACGTTATCTCGGGACTGACTTGAAAGAATTTCTGGGATTTACATTTTAATCAATTGAAACCTGTATCCCCATTCTAAGTGATTAAAGACTGAACAGCAATCTAGGTTTGCTCAATACATCACTTAAGTTGTCTGATACTTTGATCTTTTAATATAAAATCTGTGTCCTATGATCCTGCCCCACTGGCTACCTGAGGAAGGAGCAGTGATCCGAAAGCTAGTGCTTCCAAATAAATTTGTTGGACTATAACCTGGCATGGTGTGATTTTTAACTTTGTCCACTCAAGTCCAACACCGACTCCTCCACAACATGGTTCCCCATTCCCATCATTATTGTGTTTTCCTTTCACAGGTTAGGAAGTGTTTGGTTACAAAATTCACACCTCTCTTCTTGGATCAGGTTCACCATATAAAATATGGTAAAAAATATGTAAAAAAAAAGTTTTCCACCGTGAGTACAGATATTTTCAAAATCTGCTCAAAGTAACTATTTCTAACAATTTGTGAACAATGGACCAGAGCAAAATGTAAAGTAGAGCTCATTGCATTTTACTGGATTAGTGGAAAGCCTGGGCCTGCCCGTGTTCGCAGTAGTGGTAGTCTACATATGCATGGCACTGGAGTCTTGTGTATGCACAGTGGGCAGAGGTGCCTGGTGTTAGCAGGCACTAACTTCAATAACAGACACCTCAGCTCCAGACAGAAGTGGAAGCATGAACCAGCCTTGGGCACTCAGTCAAAGCAGCAATGTCTCCTGAACATTTCAGAGCACACTTCACACCTTATCACAGCATACTGGCTTGGAAATGACTGCATTACAGTGCTATTTCCACTGCAGAAACAATAAAAAAACTATGCATTACGCATAATGCATTAAAAGTGTTTCTTAAAAAAGGTCCTATTAGGGCCTCATGTTGTGTTTGTGCTTAATTTAAATTGTCTAACAGCCCTTAAAAATCATCTCTGCAGCTGCTCCCGTCCACTTAGTGTCAGGCATTCTGCCATGATATGCGGAAATGTCACTCTCAAACAATGTAGCTGGCTGCTTTATCGATGACAGTTGTAGCCATTTCCAATGCTTTGCTCGGTTTCAAAAGCCACTATGGCTTCAGCTCAGCAGGTGGCCTTTTGATCTTAGGATGACTGAAATGTTTAGGCAATTGTAATAAATGGATATGCCTTTGGGGTGGTTCCACTTCCCCACAAAACTAATTGGTACCTAAAAGATTATTTTTATTTTCCATTCTAGCATCAATGAAAGTGTTTAAATTCAGGATTAAGGGGAAAGAAGGTAAACATCTAACAATGATTAAAGATAATTCCTATTGCTAATGCATGACCATTGAGCAATGTGCATAATGCATCATGGGTGATTGGCTTTGCACAATGCACAGAGAGAACACTAGGCTGGCATGGAGAATCCAAAGACACATGGCATGTTATGGAATGCATGGAGAGGTGATGTTACATAAGGTGTTATGGGTCCAGAGGGATTACAGGTTGCATGAATGATGTCAAGTTTCATCAAGTAGCTGAGGTCACCTGATGGTGCATGGGGATGGGTGGGGAGATGGGGTTTAAGTATCTTTTAAACAATGTTGGCAGTTGGGTTGGAGCTCACATGGCAGCTCACAGAATGTACTGTATGCGCAGAAAGAAATCCAAGACACAGTCACACCTGGGCCAGGTGAGCATTTCAGAACACACAGATTGAGTCCACAGGGAAATGCAGCCACAGCGCTCAATATGCAAGAGATTCTGCCCCTCTGCTGAGAGGTCATGGGGACAGTTATCAAGGTTTTGAAAATCGCACCCGTCTTGTGTTCTCAGTTTTTATCGTGCCTGATTTTCCTGCAGCTGCAGCTGATGATGCTTCAATGCTAAGACATGAAACACAAATAACCTTAATTCAGCAAATTATGACTAATATTAATTTAAACAAGTTCAGGAAATGCACTGTTTACCCAAATAAAATGAGTGATTGATAGTGAGGAAGGAAATTGGTCTTTCTAGCTTTGAAATTTCCTAAAGCTTAGTGTTTTAACAAAATGTTGAAGTCTGGCTAGCTCCTGTTTTTATCGATTTATACTAATTCTTCATACACATTCTTTCTCAACATTTTGAGAAGTTTTACTGGAGTCTTCAGTTTACCAGCATAGTCTCCTGAAAACTTTACAATTACTTCTACAGTTCAAATTGCGGCTAATGAAGTTAAGACTATTTCGATGGTGCTGAAAGAACTTGATGAGGTAAGCCAATTTATAAGATTGCAAAACCTTCAAGTTCAAAGTCACCTCATGGGATATAACTGCTCCAGGTAATAGATTGAGAATGTTCACAGACAGCGTCATTCTGATGAAGTTACATCAGAAAGGCAAGCTTGCCATAAATCAGTGAAGCAGAAAGCAGGTCACTTTTTAATAAATTTCAATCATGGATGTGAGAATCACTGGCTAGACCAACACTCATTGCCCATCCCCAACTACTGTAGAGGTAGTGAGCTGTCTTCTTAAACTGCTGTTGTCCTTGGAGTGACGGGAGCCTCACACAGTGCTATTAGGATGGAGGTTCCAGAATTTTGACAGTGACAGTGATGGTGCCAACTCAAAATGGTGAGTGGTGAATGGTGCTGACCTACTGGTCTTGTCTTTCAAAGGGATAGAGGTCATAAGCTTGAAAGCTGCTACTGAAGGGCCCGTGGTGAGGAACTGCAGAAAAAGAAACACTGCTACCATTCTGCACCAGTGGTGAATGGATTGAATATTGAAGCTGGTGGATAAAGTACCAATCAAGCAGGCTGCTTTGTCCTGATGTGACTGAGGATCTTGAGTATTGTTGGAGCTGCACCTAATCAAGCAAGTGGAGGTTATTCAGTCACACTTCTGACTTGTGCCCTGTAAATAGTAAACAGGCTATGGAAGGAAGAAGGGGAGTTACTTGCTTCAGAATTCCAAATATCTGACTTGCTCTTGTTGACACTGAATGTGTCTGGCTAGTACAGTTCAGTTTCTGGTCAGTCGTAACCCCAGGATATTGCCAGGGAGGTATTCAATGATGATATATCTGTGAAAGTCAAGAAGCAATGGTTCGTGCCTGCCAAAAATAGTCTGAAGCAAAAATAATTTGCTTGCTGCAAATATTACCTGCCATTTGTCAGCCCCAACCTATTTGTCCAGGTCTTTTTGCATTTGCACATGGACTGCTTTAGTATCTCATAAAATCGCAAATGCTGCTGAACATTATGGAGGCATCAGTGAAGATTTTCATTGTCACATTTTGAAGGTAAGAAGGTCATTGATGGAGCAGCTGAATTGGGTTAGGCCTGGGGCACTATCCTCAGGAATTCCTGTAGAGATGACCTTAAGTTGAGATGAATGGTGCTTGGTGTGATCCAACCAGCAGGGAGCCTTGCTACCTGATTTCCAAAGATTCCGGATTTGCAAGAGTCCCTTGATGCCAACCTCTGTCGAATGATGCCTATGATGTAAAAGGCAGTGACTCTGATGTCCACCTCTGGATTCCAGCTATTTCATGTTTAAACCAAGGAGGCGATCCCAATGAGTATCATTAAGCATGTTCATTCTTTTACAAGTTCTATTTAACAGCATTGTTGACAATTCCTTCCATCACATTGCTAATGATCTTGAATAGACTGAGTGTGGTAATTAACTAGATTGAATTTATCCTGCATTTTAATGCTAGGACATACCTGGGCAACTTTCCACAACATGCCATCTATAATGCAGCCAGCTATGTGGTTCCTCCCATAGGTATGAAGGTCACTGTTGTATTAAAATTCCTAAGCCACTGGATCATTCCAGACGGACACTAAGGTTACCAGCCAGAGAAACATGGTCTGAATTTCATTCCTGGAAAGATCAATTTGATAACATTGTATTGGCTAGGGATAAACTTTTATTCCAGCTCAAACAGAAGGAAGAGAGTAAATGGATAAAACCCATTAGGATTAAGAATCTTTGGGTTATTGATATAAAAAAAGATATGCTGTCAAAGCTTTTCATCTTGTACTCATTACAACAATTTGCATGAAAAACCAAAGGAAAGAGAAAACAAAAAGTCTGGTTGAAGATTTGTAGCTCGAGTGTCCGTTGTTGTGGTTCTGTTCGCCGAGCTGGAAGTTTTTGCTGCAAACGTTTCGTTCCCTGGCTAGGGAACATCATCAGTGCTATTGGAGCCTCCTGAGAAGCGCTGCTTTGATGTTTCTTCCGGTATTTATTGTGGTTTGTTCTTGCCGCTTCCGGGTGTCAGTTTCAGCTGTAGTAGTTTGTATGTGGGGTCCAGGTTGATGTGTCTGTTGATGGATCTTCTTGCCGTTTCCGGGTGTCAGTTTCAGCTGTAGTGGTTTGTATATTGGGTCCAGGTCTATGTGTCTGTTAATGGAGTTTGGGGATGAATGCCATGCCTCTAGGAATTCCCTGGCTGTTCTCTGTCTGGCTTGTCCTATGATGGTAGTGTTTTCCCAGTCAAATTCATGTTCCTGGTGGTCTGAGTGTATGGCTACTAGGGATAGCTGGTCGTGTCGTTTTGTGGCTAGCTGATGTTCGTGGATGCGGATTGTTAGCTGTCTTCCTGTTTGTCCTATATAGTATTTTGTGCAGTCCTTGCATGGTATTTTGTAAACTACGTTAGTTTGGCTCGTGCTGGCTATTGGACCCTATTGGACCCAATAGCCAGCACGAGCCAAACTAACGTAGTTTACAAAATACCATGCAAGGACTGCACAAAACACTATATAGGACAAACAGGAAGACAGCTAACAATCCGCATCCACGAACATCAGCTAGCCACAAAACGACACGACCAGCTATCCCTAGTAGCCATACACTCAAACAACCAGGAACATGAATTTGACTGGGAAAACACTACCATCATAGGACAAGCCAGACAGAGGACAGCCAGGGAATTCCTAGAGGCATGGCATTCATCCCCAAACTCCATTAACAGACACATAGACCTGGACCCAATATACAAACCACTACAGCTGAAACTGACACCCGGAAACGGCAAGAAGATCCATCAACAGACACATCAACCTGGACCCCACATACAAACTACTACAGCTGAAACTGACACCCGGAAGCGGCAAGAACAAACCACTATAAATACCGGAAGAAACATCAAAGCAGCGCTTCTCAGGAGGCTCCAATAGCACTGATGATGTTCCCTAGCCAGGGAACGAAACGTTTGCAGCAAAAACTTCCAGCTCGGCGAACAGAACCACAACAAAGAGAAAACAACATCGGTGCTTTATGAGAGGAGAATGCTTATTGTTTGGTAAATTGTTAGAGGTAATGTTATGGAGAATGTACCAGTTTAAATAAGGCAGATTGACTAGGTATTTTCCTGAGAAATGAATCAGAGATTGGCTGTCACTTACATTGTTGTGTTGAAACAAATGTAATATATGCACAGGCTTCCCATCTGCAATGAACACAACTTTGTGCACTTACATAAGTAGGTTCTAATACGTGCAAATGGGTGCCACACTGTACTCTCAAATGAATCTCACTGACGGACAATTTATGAGTAAATTATATCCAATCATTGATTTACAATTAATGTTGGACTCTGATGTGAATTTTGGAAGCACAGGCTGGTTGGGTACAGTCAATATGTTACTTTTCATCAAACAGCCAAAGGGGTAGACTTTGCAATATAATCCACCAATCTTTGTGATGTATGTCCTACATCCTTGGCAACACACAGACACTGAAACTCATATAACAAATTACTAATTTATTTAATGGCAGAACATCTTCTCAACTTTACTGGAGTATCCTGCTGGTCATGAACATTATTCGTGTTGCTAGTAGGATAAAACAGTTGCTCACCTTTTGCTCAAACCTTGGAGACATCTACTCTTCCATGATAATTAGAGGTACACTAAGCACAAAAGAGAGTCAAAGTTATACAGCATGAAAACAGACTCTTGGGTCTAACTCTTCGATGCCAAACAATCTTCCCAAACTATGCTAGTCCCATTTGCCTGCACTTGGCCTATTTCCCTCAACCTTTCCTATTCATGTATCTGTCCAAATGTCTTTTAAATATTGTAACCATACACGCATCCACCACTTTCTCTGCTGGTTCAATCCACACATCGGTGTGAAAAAGTTGCCCCTCAGATCCATTTTAAACCTAGGCACCCTAATTTTGAACTACCCCATTCTTGAGAAAAGACCTTTGCTATTCACCTTATCTATACCCCTCATGATTTTACAAACCTCTATAATGTCGCCTCTCTGCCTTCATCAATATTCTTCACTACTTCTTAAAAAAAACTGAAATAAATTAGTGATACAAGATTCCCTACATACTATGTTGACTATTCCTAATCAATTCAAATACATGTAAATCCCATCAATCAAACTCCCCTCCAAAACTTATCCACCACTGACATCAGGCTCACCTGTCTATAGAGCCTTGGTTTTTCCTTACCACCTCCCTTAAATAATTGCACCACGTTAGCCAACCTCCAGTCTTCCACCCCCTACCCATAGCTATCAATGATACAAGTATCTCAGCAAGAGGCCCAGCAATCACTTTCCTACTTACAACAAAATTCTGCGGTACATCTGATCAGGTCCCAGAGATTTATCCACCTTTATGCTTTTTAAGACATCCAGCACCTCACGTCCTCTGTAATGTGGACATTTTTCGAGGAATCACTATTTCTCCAAGTTCTCCAACTTCTATGTCCTTCTCCACAGTAAATACTGATGCAAAATACCCGTTTAGTATCTCACCCATCTCCTGCGGTTCCACACATAGTCAGCTTAATTGTTCTTTAAGTTGATCAGGTCCTGGGGATTCACCTCTCTTTGTGCTTTTAAGACCTCCAGCACCTCCTCTTCTATGATGTGCACTGTTTTCAAAACATCAATATTTATTTCTCTGAGTTCCCTGGATTCCATGTCTTTCTCCACTATAGAAATTGATGCAAAATATTCACTTATTATATCTCCCATCTCCCCAGTTCCATAGACAACCTTGTTGAACTTTTAGGAGCCATATTCTCTGCCGAGTTGCTCTTTTGGTCTTAAATGTACTTAGAGAATCTCTCTGGATTATCCTTAACTAAGGCTCTTTCATATCCTTTTTTGCCCTTCTGATTTTCCTCTTGAGGGAATGTAATTACACCCCTTATACTCTTCAACAGATTCACTTGATCCCAGTTGTCTGTACCTAACATATACCTCCTTTTTATTCTTGACCAGAGTCTCACTACATTTACTCATCCACTGTTCCTTATTCCTACTAGCCTTACCCTTTACTTTGACAGGACTGTAATGTGTCTGAACTCTTGTTATCTCACTTCTGAATGCCTCCGCCTTGCCAGGTGTCTCTTTACCTGTGAACAGACTACTCCAATCAAATTTTGAAAGTTCCTGTCTTATGCCTTTAAAATTGGCCCTCCTCCAATTAAGAACTTTAACTTTAATACAAGATCTATCCTTTTCCATAACTACTTTAAATAAATAGAATTATAATCACTGGTCCAAATGTCATCCACCAACTAACACTTCAGTCATTGCCCTCTCTTATTTCCCAAAAGAAGATCAAGTTTTGCTCTTTCTGTAGTTGGTACATCTACATTTTGATAAAGAAAATTTTCTTGAACACAGTTAACATATTCCTCACCATCCAAAACCAAACAATACGGCAGTCCCAGTCTTTGCAAATTTGCAAAGTTAAATTCCCCTACCACTGCAACCCTATTCTTCCTACATAAATCTGAGATCTCTCTGCATATTTGCTCCTCAGTTTCCCACTTACTGTTGGGGTTAGGGAGTCCATAGGACAATCCTATCAAGATGATGCCCCATTTATATAAGCAAGAATGTTCTTACATGCTGCTGCCGATTAGAAAGCCGCAATTATACTGTCTATATGTAAGATGTACGCAGGGAGTAGGTTAGGTGTCATTCCATTGAAAATGCATTTCTCATGGAATTCAGGTTTCTAGAGCTGGGTCAAGTAGCGATTATGTAGCAAGATAATCGATTTGAGCATACATGAGAACATTCAAATTGATAGCAATTGTGTGAGTTTGATTTCATAAGTTCAATGAATACTGATTTCTTGACAGCAGTGGATCTAGATCACCATAACATAGCGTTGCTATATACAAGTCTATAGCTTCCTTCAATGGTAAATTAATGAATAGACAGCAATATCAAATGAGTACATGAACGCTGCAATACTAACTATGTGCAATAGCTGTATTGTCTGCAAATGTGAAAGAATCCTTCACAAATGTAGCAATTCAAGCTTTGTCTGAAGGAGAGTCAGAACAGAATTGTAAATTGTGTTTCTTTCTCCACAAAAGCTGCCAAACCTGCTGAATATCTTTTACGACTATTTCAATATACTTACTAACACAAAGTAGGTGGCACAGTGGTTAGCACTACTGCCTCACAGCGCCAGAGACCTGGGTTCAATTCCCACCTCAGGGGTTTGGGGTTTGCACATTCTCCCCACGTCCGCGTGGGTTTCCTCCGGGTGCTCCGGTTTCCTCCCACAGTCCAAAAATGTGCAGGTTAGGTGAATTGGTCCTGCTAAATTGCCTGTAGTGTTAGGTGTAGGGGAATGGGTCTGGGTGGGTCATGCTTCAGTGGGTCAGTGTGGACTCGTTGGGTCGAAGGGCTTGTTTCCGCACTAAGTAATCTAGTCTAATTTCAACTCCCCAATTGCACAGATAAGCAGTTTTACTCCTGCCATTATCCAGCAGAAGCCCACCTAACTATGTGGCAGGTATCAGGAAATTACAAATTGCCCCATCCTAAAGTCTATGTATGTGCAACGGAATGTACCTAAAGGCCGAACGCCATATCCACGGGTCTAGTTTCCACAGTTTCAGTTACCTGCAGTTTGCTGCGGCCCGAATATTTTACCGATAACACTCTAGAACCGGGGACCCGGGAGCTGCCGGGTAGGTAAATTTTCTATTTAAATGATAAGGTTCACTCCTTTCTGCAGTTTCAGGCTTCTGCGGTAGGTCTTGGAATGTATCCCTTGTGGGTACAAGGGGACTACTGCATTACAAAGTCGTTCAGACACTCAAGTTTCTATGGGAAGGAGAATCAATGCTGCATTGCTACTCTGACTGTCAGGTACTCCATAATCCAGCCAACATTTCCAAACTCATTATATTTGCATGTGGCACAATCTGCTGCCAATTGACAAAGCATGCTGCTATGCTTAGGACAATGCCCTGCAGTAAGAGAGAAGCAAGACAACAACATGAATGTAAATGATGTCCAAACTTGTTGATTGGTATGGAACTCGGGGCAGCAATTTACATGACTAGGTATATCCTGTTACGGATTAATCTCACCATTCCTTATGGACAGTACTCATCCTCAAATGTGATATTGTGAAGCAAAGCTGCCTAAGGTACAGTAATTTGAATGGAAGCTCTTATTCTCTGTGTTGCTACCTCCATTGGACGGTGAGAACCATGAATGTCCAGATGTAAAGTAATGCAACTGCAATAACTGAAGTCAGGTCAGAGGAGTTGAGGAGAAAGTGAGGTCTGCAGATGCTGGAGATCAGAGCTAAAAATGTGTTGCTGGAAAAGCGCAGCAGGTCAGGCAGCATCTTAGGAACAGGAGATTCAACGTTTCGGACATAAGCCCTTCTTCAGGAATGAGGAAAGAGGAGTTGAGGAGAAAGTGAGGTCTGCAGATGCTGGAGTATCAGAGCTGAAAATGTGTTGCTGGAAAAGCGCAGCAGGTCAGGCAGCATCCAAGGAACAGGAGATTCGACATTTCGGGCATAAGCCCTTCATCAGGAATCAGATGAAAAAGAGGAGTTGAGGCCTGTCACCAGCGATGTTCCACAGGGACCTCTTCTGTTTGTGATTTATATAAACAGTTTGGATGAGAATATGGAAGGCATGGTTAGAAAGTTGTGAATAACACCAAAATTGGTGGCAAAATAGACAATGAAGAAGGTTTTCTAAGATTACAAAGGAAACTTGATCAAATGGGTCAATGGGCTGAAAAATCTGGATTAATGCGAGATATTGCATTTTTGTACAAAAAACAAGGGAAAGCTTAAGTTTGCATCCCCTCTGGACAGGGTGGTTAAAAAGGTACTTGGCATGCTTCCCTTCATCGCTTAGTCCTTTGAGCATAGGAGTTGGGAAGTCATCTTGAGATTGTACAGGACATTGGTGAGGCCGCCTCTGGAATACTGAGTCCAGTGCTGGTCACCTGGTTTTAGGAGGGATATTATCAAGCTGGCGAGGGTTCAGAAGAGATTTGCCAGGATGTTTCCAGGCATGGAAGGTTTGAGTTATAAAGTAAGGCTGGAAAGGCTGGGACTTTTCTCACTGGAGCGTACAATTTTGAGAGGTGATGTTTCTCAAGTTTATAATATAATAAAGATATAGATAGAATTAATGGTAGTTGTCTTTTTCCTAGAACAGGGCATTTCAAGATTAGGGGTATACTTCTAAGATGAGAGGGTAAAGACTTAGAAAAGACATGACGGGCAATTTTCTTTTACACAGAGGCTGGTTCGTGAGTGGAATGAACTTCTTAAAGAAGTGGTGAATGCGGCACAATTACAATGTTTAGAAGGCATTTGGATAAGTAAAAAAGATTTGGAGGGATATTGGCCAGGAGCAGACAGGTGGAACTAGTTTAGTGTGGGATTATGGACTGGTTGGATCAAAGGGTCTGTTCCCGTGTTGAATGACTCTATGACAGCACCGAATTTTCTGTAGTACTTCACAATTAGAGAGGAGACTCTCTGGAAATGCGAGGAAATGCAGATATGTTGAGAGAATATTACCCGAATAGAAACTTGGTCCTAAAGGACCCCAGACAAATAATCCACAATTAACTGAGATCAGTCTATAACATGTGACAGATATCATGTATAGCCTCAATTAATTGCTCTTTTCAAGCAATCATTTAGTCTTCAAATCAGCAGAAACAGATACATCTGAGAATGCATTATTGGGGTTGAGCTTGAAAGTGAGGTGCCAACATCACACCATTAATATTTTCTTAAATGACTCCATGTATTCTCTTCCTATCCAGATTCGGCAACTATATTTCCGAGCAGCAACACGTTGGGATGGTGATGGGGAAATCTTAGGATTTTTAGGTTTTATTGTCATGCTTACTCAAGTCCAGGAGTACAGTCAAAAGTGTGTGGTGCCGCCACATGTAGTGCCATCTGAACTTCCAAGGAACCTAGGTACAAAATAAGCTTAGGTACAAAGTAGCAGGAGAAACAAGAGTTAAATTGTTAAGCATTACTTCACAAAATAGCACAATAATAAAGGAATAGGTAATACATCAAAGTCTTTCATAGGTTAAACTTGGAAAATAAAGGAACGAGTTAACAGTTCAACGACCTTTGATGAGTCCTCCACTTATCTCGCTCTGTTGTCTGTTCTCAATAGTGCCATCATAAATACCGTCACTGCAGCCTCTCTGATCTCGCCTGGTGCCTCGGGAACACGCCCGGGCAGGATCCACTCACACGCCGAGCTGAGACACCGTCATGAGCCAAATCTTACTCCTCCCCAGACCCTATTTAGATTCTTCCCAAGACGAGCAGTTCCAAACAATGTGGTGCCTTGGCTTCAAGGGTTTCACAGCATATTCTGTCGCTCACTTTCCTGCCACCCACCACCATCACACATTTTTACATGCTTGACCATATACTGTAGTTACAAGTCTGAAAAAAAAACCTGAGATGAACCACAAACTTCAGGCTCTGTACTAAGATCATGACATTTTACTGACGTGTTCTTAAAAATGGTTTTGTCTTCTTGAAAATGTTGTTCCCACTGCAATGTAAACCAACACACTTTTTAATACTTGCACACCAGCTTGCAAGAAAGCACATACTTCACATTCTAATATTCCCTTTATATGTAGTGTGGAATATGAAGTTTTTCAAAGAAAACTATTATGCTCTCTTCAGCTCTTTATCGATGGACGAAACAGTTGGATCAATATAAAATGAGTAAACTCAATTACAGTAAGGATGTTATTAACCTGAAAGGGCACGGAGAAGATTTAGAAGGATGTTACCAGGACTGGAGGGTTTGAGTCATAAGGAGAGGCTGGATAGGCTGGGACTTTTGCCCTGGATCATAGGAGGTTGAGGGGTGACATTCTAGAAGTTTACAAAATCATGAGGGGTATAGATAAGGTGAAGAGTAAATGTCTTTCCCTGGGGTAAGGGAGTTCAAAACTAAATGGCATAGGTTTAAGGTGAGAAGGGAAAGATTTAAATGGGACCTGAGAGGCAACATTTTCGTATGGAGGATGTGACATATGGAATGAACTTCAAGGGGAGATGGTAGAGGTTTGTACAGTTACAACATTTAAAAGACATTTGGACAGTATATGAACAAGAAAGGTTTAGAGGGATATAGGCCATTCATAGGCAAATGGGACCAGTTGAGTTTGGCTTATCTAGTCGGCATGTACGAGTTGGACCAAAGAGTCTGTCTCTGTATGGCTGTAAGTTAACCTTTTCACACCCTCACTGGATTTGTGTCTGCAATTTCCTTCAGCCCATCATCCCTACAGCAATGTCCTACTTGCTTCCCATTCTGGACTTGGGTAGGACTTCCTGTCGTACGATGGCAATGAAAAAAAATTATTATTTTCTATTCGTCTCCTTTTCTATTATGTATAAGGTAAATTGAAAACAGATTTGGGTTGATTTCTTTTATTATAACCAAACAGATCAAAACTTCTAAAAAATGATCAAAGGTTAATGTCTTCCTACTTTGACTGCAATATCTATGATGTTATGTTTGAAACCCTATCTAGTTTTAATTGAGAAGTGGCATTCATATTTATCTGACTTGCACAGATGTCTGTGGTTAAGCAATAGAGTAAGGTATTAAACATGCAGCCAAACAGATTTATTGCATAAAGCACAGCTTTCACCACTCTCCAATACTTTCAAACTATTGTGGTCACAATGTAAAATTAATATTTCCACAGAATTCAAAAACATGTTCGGCTCACTCTGATTCAAGCAATCAATTATTTTCCTTTAAATTTTCTGCCACGACTAAGTTCTAACTGAATTCTGAGTGCTCTTGTTGTCTGCATTAAACTGGTTAAACAGGTGGTTAAGAAATAGACACAAGTTAAAAGTATTTCCATTTACATGCTGCATTGCTCTGTGTGCATATTACTTTCTTAATAGAAATGCGGGATACAATCAAGATTACCAAGATCAAATATTATCTGCATCATCAGGTAATTGTGACTCCAGAGGACATGTTGTTCATAATAATGAGCGGAATAAATTTAGCATGACAATTTTCTGATAACCCCATGGACTGATTTTCAAGGTTGCTTAAGGTGACTGCAGTAAGCAGCTCATAATAAAAAGTGGATGATGATACTTGGAGAGAAATAAAAAAGGTTCAAGGTTTGGAATCAGAGATGAATCAATGCCTCTTAGCACTGACTTTGAAGAAAACTGTCCACAAAGATCTGACAGGCCCTGTTTGACAGATTTCACTTTCCCCGATGTACATTTGAATCTCCTACCAAACCAAGAGGGTCTCTAGGTATCCAGTGGAATAAGCAGTCAAATGCATCAAAATATTCTCACAGACAAAATGCCAGCAAGGAAAACACCCTGATTATCCTTCACTTTTCAGAAATTTTACACAGAGCAAAGGAATAAATTAACAAAGTAAAGAAGGACAGGGTAGACCAGAAAATGAGAAGCCAATCAGTCTAAACCACAGCGATGGTAAAATCATTAGAAAGGATTATGAGGGATCTGCACTTTAAGAGATGGGGATTATGCAGGGAAAAACAGCATGGATTTGTTAAGGGATGATTGTGTTTGATGCAAGAATAGAAGTACACCACTCAGCCCAACAAGGTGGGTGGAGATGAGTACTGCAGATGCTGGAGGTTAGAATCAAGATTAGAGTGGGGCTGGAAAAGAACGACAGGTCAGACAGCATCCGAGGAGCAGGAAAATCGATTTTTCAGGCAAAAGCCCTTCATCAGGAATGAGGCTGGGAACCTCAGGGGTGGAGGGATAAATGGGAGGGGGGGGTGGGGCTGGAGAGAACTTAGCTGAGAGTGCAATAGGTGGATGGAGGAGGGGGTGAAGGTGATAGGGCGGAGAGGAGGGTAGAGCAGATAGATGGGAAGGAAGATAGACAGGTGAGACAGGTAATGAAGACGCTGCTGAACTGGAAGGATGGAACTGGCGTAAGATTGGGGGAGGGGAAATGAGGAAACTGGTGAAGTCTACATTGATGCCATGGGGTTGAAGGGTCCCGAGGCGGAAGATAAGGCATTCTTCCTCCAGATGTAGGGTGGTGAGAGAGTGGCAGTGGAGGAGGTACAGGACCCACATGTCTTTGGCAGAGTGGGAGGGGGAGATGAAATGTTCGGCTGTTTGGTTGATTGGTGCGGGTGTCCTGGATATGTTCTCTAAAGCGCTCTGCGAGAACGCGTCCGGTCTCCCCAATGTAGAGGAGACTGCATCGGGAGCAACGGATCCAATTGATGACATGTGTGGAAGTGCAGGTAAAACTTTGATGGAATTGGAAGGCTCCTTTGGGGCCCTGGACAGAGGTGAGGAGGAGGTGTGGGTGCAGGTTTTGCAATCCTTGCGGTGGTAGGAGAAGGTGCCAGGAGGGGAGGGTGGGTTGGGGGGCTGGGGGTGGGGGCGGGGGGAGGGGGGAGGGGGGGGGGGGAGGAGGTGGACCTGACCAGATAGTCGCGGAGGGAACAGTAATTGCACAAAGCAGATAGGGTTGGGTAGGGAAATGTATCCCTGGTGGTGGGGTACATTTGGAGATGGTAGAAATGTCAACAGATGATGCCAGGGCTATTCTGATCATTTTCCTCATTACTTTCCCACCTTTTGCCCTTAACCCTTTACTGATTAAAAATCCTTCCACTGGAGCCTTGGACATACTTAATGACCCGGCCTCAATGGCTTTCTGAAGTAAAGAGCTCCCCAGATTCACCAACATCAGAGAAACAAAAACTCATCTGTCTCAAATGGAAAACCCCTTACCCTGAGATTCTGCCGTCTGGTCCTGGACTCACCAACAAACAGAAACAACTTCTTGTACCTGCCCTGTCAAGGTCCCTAAAAATCTTATATTTCAACAAGGTCCCCTCTCATTCTCCTGAACACCAATAATGTAGGCCCAACCTACTCCACCTCAGTTCAGAAGAAAATCCCTTCATGCATGGATCAACTTCGTGAGCCTTCTCTGGATTGCCTCCAATGCCAATACATATTTCCATCAGGAAGGGGACGAGAACTGTCCGCAGTATTCCAGCTATGGTCTCACCAGTGCCTTAAACAGTTTCAGCAAGGCTTGCCTATTTTAACTGACAAACCTGATAATTTCTTTTGACAACGTAACCGCAAGTGTTTATGACGGTAATGCTTTGATCTAATCTGCATGGACTTTAGCAAGGCTTTTGATATGGTGCCTCTGTCAGACTGGTCAAGAAAGTAGGAGCCTCAGGATCTGAGGCAAAATGCATGCTGGGTCCAAAATTGGTGGAGAAGCAGGAAGCAGAGGGATGTTTCAAAAATTGGAAGTTGATTTCCAGTGGAGTTCTGCAGAAATCAGTTCTGGGAGCCTTGTTGTTTGCGATGCACCTTAATGATTTGGATTTAAAGTTGAAAATATGATCTAGACGTTCATGGATGATATGAAAATTGGTAGGCGGCAAATAGTGAGGATAGCTATAAATGTAGGAGAGTATCAATGGACTGGCCAGGAGGACAGAGCAGTGTCAAATGGAATTTAATCAAGAACAGTGTGAGCTAATATACAAGGGAAGGACTAATAAGGCAAAGACTTATATTATGGATGGGAGGACCTTGGAAGCATTGATGACCAAAAGGCCCCGAGTGTTTATATTCACAAATCAGTGAAGACAGCAAAGCGAAAGGACAAGGTGATTCCATCATGTGGGAATATTTGCCTTGATTAACAGAGGTGTAGAATGCGAGAGAGGTGGTTGTACTGGAACTGTATAAATGTTGGTTGGGCCACAGCTGGAGTACTGTGTATAAGTCTGGTCACCACACTCCAGGAAAGATGTGACTGCACTTCAGAGGGTGTGGAGGAGATGATTGAGAAACACACTGAATTATGCTAAAACATTGAATGCTTTCAGAATGGGAAAACCTGCAACCACACAAACAAAGTTCTTCAGCAGGTTAATGATTTGGTATGCTCTTAAAAAAAACTTACACACCATTAAAATGCAGGCTGGGCAGTGGATAGTGGGAGGTTCACAGCAATAAAGAGAGCAGAAAGGAAAGCTTTTATCAGTTTCACTGATGATAAATAGTTGCTGTCTGTGAACACTTATGGGCAGCACAGTGGTCCATCGGTTAACACTGCTGCCTCACAGGGCCAGGGACCCAGATTCGATTCCGCCCTCAGGTGACTATCTATGTGGAGCTTGCATGTTCTCCCTGTGTCTGTGTGGGCTTCCTCTGGGTGCTCCAGTTTACTCCCATAGTCCAAAAATGGCTAAATTGCCCACCTTGTCCAGGGATGTGCAGGCGACCTGGATTAGGTACGAGATATGCAGAATGACAGGGACATTATGAGGGGAGGTGGGTGGGGTCTGGGTGTGATGTTTTCAGAGGGATGATATTGACCCAGTAGCCTGCTTCCACACTACTGTAAATAAAAGACCGGTGATGACAACATTGAAGTTCTACATTTATCTGCACATGCTAAGAACCCTGGAGTTACTGTCAGTTTCAGGGGATTCCCACAAAATCTGAGATATTCTAATTTATTGCAATGTGTTTATTTCATGGCTGCAACACAAGTTTCATCACATGCTGCTTTGGTTCAGTTCTGCTCTAATATTAGAACAGGTTTTAGGACAACAACCTACGCTCAAACAGGACCAAAACATTCCAAATATTACCAAATGAAAATGTAGCACCAAAACACTGCAGAGCAAAATCTTGGTCAAAAAAGGGAAGTTTTAAAGTGTGATTTAATGCAGGTAGGAGAAAGAAAGAGGTGAAGAATACTTGGAAGGAAATACCAGCATGAAGAGATTCTGGTAGCTAAAGGCAAAACAGCAATGAAAGAATAATTAATATCGGCAATGTTCAACAGGCCAGAAACCGAGGAAGCAAAAAAACACTTAAGAGGTAATAAAGCTGGAGGAGGTCACGAGCATAGAGAGGGTGAGGCCAAGGAGAGCTCTGAGAACAAAAGTAAAGCCTTGCATCAACGTTAAAACTCTGTGCTGGGAACCAAAAGGTCAGCAAGCATGGGTGAGATAGTGAGAGTTAGGACAGACAGCCAAATAGCAGCATGAGGAGGGTAGATGTGCAGAGGTTAGCCACCAGTGTGTTAGAATACTTAAAAATTTGAGGGAATGAGAGAACAAAAATTTTGATGGCCCGCTGAAGGAAATGGCTGGAAACTCCTGGATTTATAAACTTCATGGGCATCAGGATAGTTCCCTGTCCAGGTCAGCAGTCACCACCCGGATTGACTTTGTGAAAGGCAGGCAACTAATGGGCTGATTTTGTGTTCGATATCCAGCTCAAATGGTGGGATACACACAGGTATTGGGGGATCAGAGTGCCTGTTGGGAGAGGTGAGCACAAAACGGCAATACTAGCAGAAAAATGCTAATCACATTTACAAATGGGGAGGCAACAGCCTAGCGATATTTTCACTGGACTGTTAATCCAGATATTTAAGTAATGTTCTGGAGACCTGGGTTCAAATCCTGTCATGGCAGATAATGGAACATGAATTCAAAAAATAACTGGAATTAAAGAGTCTAATGAAGACAATGAATCCACCGCCGATTGTCAGAAAAACCCATCAGGTTCACTGATGTCCTTCAGGAAAGGAAACTGCTATCCTTTCCTGGTCTGGCCTATATGTGATACCAGCACCACAGCAATATGGTTGACTCTTAACTGCCCTCTGGGCAACTAGGGATGGGTAATAAATGCTTGCCAGTGACAGCCTCATCCTGTGAATGAATAAATGAAAAGAAATAAACAGGGCAGCCAAAACTGTTTGAATAAAGGCAGAATACCTCCTGATGAATGCTTTCAGCCACATAGTTCCTGCTTCCAGCCTTTGGTATTATTAATTCTGCCATGTGTAGGAGTATCCAATTCCCCGGCACAACAGGGGAGTGAACAGAAGCCTGCCCAACCCTGTGCCCCTCTCCAAAAAAGGCCACAAAACCATTTCTTAAACATCTTGATTGCTTGCCCAGGTGATCAGTTTTTGCAATGTCAGTAACAGCCCAGTCCTGGGAAACTTGCCTGGAAGTGGGAATATGTTGGAGAGTCGTCCCAAACAGATTTTGGAAAACTTTCACTAGCTGACAACCTTCGACTGTCATCTTCAAGGAACTGGGAAATCTCCTCAACATCTGCATTCTTCCTAATATTTAGAGGTTGGAGAAAGTTTCCGCTCATCCGGCATTGGATACCAGGCAGGAAGTCTGACAGTCAAGGGAGGCGCTGTCATGCGGATACCTGGCAAAACTAAAGCGATGCTTTTGAATGTTGCTCCTTATGTGCAGTACATCATTGAAAAATAAGAAAAGGCCAAGAATAGATTTTTTGGGGACGCTATATGTTTGGGCACAGGAGCAGAAAAAGGCTTTATCACAGTTATTTTTCTGGCACCAAGCATGCATACATGGCTTTGGTAAAAGCCATTTCATTGACCTGGTGCTGTATTATGATTTGTGAAAAGCCAAGAACTCACTGTTATGTGACTATATATCCCAGGATTCCACATTTTGGTGCTAGACTACAATCAGGGGTTTAAACATCATTCTACCAGACGCATGAAGATAGAGACAAAAGGGAAGAGAGAGAGAGAGAGTGGGAGAGAGAAGAGGGAAGAGAGAGAGAGAGAGAGAGAGAGAGAGAGAGAGAGACAGAGAGAAGGGAATGTGAGCGAGAGAGAGAAAGAGAGAGAGCAGAGTATGGGGAGAAAGAGAGAGAGAGAGAGAGACAAAAGGAAGAAGGGGGTGTGGGAAAGCAGGTGGAGGACTGATTGAATCATGCAAAAATGAAAGGACCCCAACACCAACAAATATAAATCTCCTACTAGTTCATCTTCTAGTGATGAACTAGAAGGCTAATGGTATCATACAGGCATTTGAGAAAACTGACCATATAAATAGACACATTTTCAAAAGTCAGTAACTTTAGAAAATGCATTGATGAAAGGAAAAAGCCAGATACATTCTTTTGTAGACCGGGGAGAAAAGAAGTTAAATTGATTTAATAGCTGGGAGCTGCGTGAACCAGTGGAAACCCAGACCAAACTTGAGAAATTCAGCAAAAAACTTCAACCAAAGTCAAACCATTGGGTCTACTGATATGAATTTTAAGGGTGCAGACAGGAGCTAGGTCAGTCTATTGACAATTTGATAACAAGATTGAGAAATGCAGTCAGAAAACGTAAATTGAAGGACACAGATAAAAGGCTACGAGATCAGCTTGTCTAAGTTCTGCACACTCTGAAGGAGAAGGAGTGGACACTCTCAGAACAGATAAAAATGAGAATGGACTGGAAAAGTGATTGATGGCTCAACTGATTAGCTTTCAACAGAGTCAAGAGAAACACAGCGGGAATACTGCAGTGAAAAAGTAACAGAAGAAAGCATAGCAGGAAAAGATGCACAACAGCTGGCGATGATGCTGAGTTGACAAACAGAGGAAATGTCCCACATGTGTTCACACTGGAGGGCTTGCAGAAATCCAAATTGCTGGAAAAAGTTGTGCAGAACAAAAAGAATATGGTAAATGAATTATCACGGATGCACAAGTTAAAAAACAAAGCATGTATATCCTAAAGATGTGCCCAAAACATCGATTTTCCTGTTCCTTGGATGCTGCCTGACCTGCTGCGCTGTTCCACCAATACATTTTCAGCTATCCTAAAGATGTCAATGGGTTTGAGCACTCACAGACACTGGTACCAAAGAAATGCATTAAATGCTTGTGCTACAATTACCAGTGAAAGAAAATTCAAATGCTCATTCAGATCAGAAAGAGAGCAAAAACAAAAGCTTACAAAGATGATTGATACTGGAGCACAGTACACCAGAAGATCTTTCCTGAAAATGTCAAAGCAAATGAGAATCTAAGGAATGGCATTCTGAAACTGAACAACGTCACACTAATGGCATATGACAAAACAGATTCAACAGCTAAGAATAACCAAAATCAGACACACACATAAGGAAAGGAATGTCAACCGTGTGCTCCAATGAAATAGATGATCCTACTATCCTCGGGCTGAGCAGCTGGAAAGAGCCACAGTTTCTCTAATTTAAAAAAGGGAGATGCTGTGGGTAGAATGGAGAGTGGAGAGGGTGGAGGATTAGGGTTCTGAACTCACTGATAAGGCATGATAACAATGAATGGCAGAGCAGGTTCGAGGGGCCCAATGGCCTACTCCTGTTCCTTTCTTAATTTGGTTCGATGTATCTAAGTGACGGCAGCATAATGCTGCGCGCTGAAGGTAATACACCCGAGAAAAAATATCCTCCGATCAGAAGCAAGGGAGCTCTGGCATGAAGATAGTCAGAAGTGTTTTGCTGAGATGGCTGAATGCTTTGAAGAATGAAAATCAGATCACGACTGATCCAACGATGAAACCAGTCATTCATTCATCCCCCACATAAAGTACAACTGGAACTCAAAGGAAATCTTAAAAGCAAGCCTGAGGAGATGGGAAAGGTTATCACCAAAATCACAGTGCTGAGTTCTATTATAGTGAAAGGGAGGCCAAATGCACAGGTCAGAACTTGCCTGGATCCCAACAATTTTAAATCAAGCAATATAAAACCATTATTATTCCATTCCTACACTGGAAAAGATCACACCTTCACTGATTCAGGTAACATTCAGGGTGACACGGTGGCTCAGTGGTTAGTACTGCTGCCTCACAGCACCAGGGACCCAGGTTCGATTCTGGCCTCAGGCGACTTTCTGTGTGGAGTTTGCACATTCTCCCCAGGTCTGCGTGGGTTTCCTCCCGCAAACCAAAGATGTGCAGGTTAAATGAATTGGCCATGCTAAATTGCTCATAGTGTTAGGTGCATTAGTCAAGGATAAATGTAGGGGAATATGTCTAGGTGGGTTACTCTTCAGAGGGTCGGTGGGGCCGAAGGGCCTGTGTCCACACTGTAGGGAATCTAATCTTAAAAACTTTCAGTAAGACCTGAAGCCAGAACTGACTGTTGAAAGATGAAGGTTGATTAGGAAAATTCAATGTTGACAATGTTCATCATCCTGTTTGCAGTGTGAGTTCCCATATCTACATTTTGGTATTAAAGTGAGTCAGAAAGTGGTCCAGCAAAAAGCAGCCAAGGTACAAAGGCTAATGACATCCAGATCTGCGTAGGATCAGGAACTTAAATGAGAAACAATTGACCATCATGCACAGGGAAAGAAACTAGAAATGCTAAGTTTAAATTGCGTGCATGCTCAAAATGACAATGCAGTTTATTGGAGTGTTGTATACACTTGACAGTTCTCTAAAGGACACAGCCATCCCAGAGATGGAACCTCCAGAAGACAAAAAAATAGCTGAGGAGTTTCCTTGGCTTGATGCATGACCTGAATTCTGTCATATCTCATTCGTCAGCAAAAGAGCAAACCTATGAGAACGGATGAAAGATGATGCTGAGTACTGGTGGTCAGTCACACAAGAGGACTTTCAACAAAAAGGTAGTCTCTGCAAGGAGACAAGCCTGACAAGCTACAGCAGCAAGAAACTGGTCATCCTCCAAGTACTTGATTGTGTGGACATGAGAAGAGGTGGCACGGAGCACGAGATTTAGCAAGATACTAGCAACAGTAATGTCGCAACAAATTGTTGGTGATTGACTTTATAGTTGAGAACTTGAAAGTGCATTAGAAAGTGACTTAAGGGAGGATGGTTTTCCAGGAAAGATAAGAAGGGAGTCGAAGTACTGATTGAGTTGAGAAAACAACAAGGAAATATAAAACAAGAGAATGGATAAAAATAAGTAGGAATGTAAACATAAAGGAAGAGATTTAGGGAAGAGAAGGAGCGTAGCAAACTCAGAAGAGAGAAAACAAGGATTGGGTTGAAGATCAAAATCCCCAAGGATGAGAAATCATTCCGTGCAGAAGCCAAAGGGGAAGGCAGAAAAGATGTCTCAGTGAGAAATAAGTGGGCAGAACAGATCAGGAACTTGAATAAAAATTATGTGGAGACTAAAAACGAGCAGGTTTGTCAGAGCAGGGGAGGTTGCCAGAGGAGCATGAATTCAGACCAAGGTGAAAGGTAGTGGCTGTACCACCACCACGATGGTTTGGTTACAGCAACTACATCCAAGCAGAGAGGACTTGCTAAGAGGAAAGGTATCATCCCGAACCACAACTCCATCAAGGTCACAGTGTCAACATGATAATCCACAATAAGCTCATAGGTGACATGGCCATTCTCTATAAACGAGCATACTGGTAGGAGATTTGGAAATGGTAGAGATGTGCAGAAAGAGTGAGAGTAAAAGAGAGGAAAAGAGAGTTTTTTTAAAAAAATGGCTTGATTAACAACGTGTAACTAACAGTTTATTTAATTATAACAGGCCCCATGATGTTTCTTAATTGGAATACAATCAGTCAAACAATTGAATGTTTTCTCCTGTCGTGAAGCAATCTGAAGTCCAAATGTAAAATATGTGCACAACTTTATTGCCTTATGCAATAAGAATGATGTTTAGTGTCAGAGATTCTCTAAGAATGCCAGTTTTAAACTGCTTGAACAGAAAAATAATGTGATTACGAGATGCATTTCATAGTTTCTGTGCTTTTGGATGTTGCAGTGTGTCGCACTCATTTTTGTAAACAAATTTGTCATCAAACACATATGCTATTAAAATGACCTCTAAGATGTGATGAATTTGTTAGGCATTCTTCTGCATGGGTTGTGATTCCACTCCCACTGACCCAATGGCTGGCACTTCCAAACATCCTCTTCCAAAATGTGCTCTGCTAATATGTTAATGGTTCATTCTCCTTTCATCATCCTGGTGAGTTTGAATTCACGCAAAACAGGTTTATTTCCACGTATTTAAAATCAGATCCCATTTCTTGAATTGTCTTTCCTGTCTTCTTTCCTGCCGAGGTGATTTTCATTTTTAAAAACATCATTCAAAGCAACATGATCTGAACAGGGATCCAGTCATTGCACTGTGTATCTAATGTTAAAGGCCTCCAGCAACACTCAAACTCAATGATATCAAGTTATCAAACCAAGTCTATCCAAAACAACGTACAGCATCCCAAGAAATTGAGGTGGATTTATGGTTAGAGTCAAATAAGTGAAGAGATAAAAGTAAAGATGGATGGAAGAAATTGAGTAAAGGCAGCAGTATGGGTCAATGAACCATTACAGACAAGAGCCACAGCCAAACACACAATACTTGAGTCAGTCAAACCAGTGAAGCTGGAATTCAAATAACACAACAAAGATTGGAGAGAAAGCGTGCCTACCAGCTTCTAGTTCAGTGACCTTTTAATTCCTTCAAAGGGCCCAGATGAAGCATAAATTTACTCCTGATTTTGGGTCTGCACCCAATGGTGGGCCATTATAGCCATTCAATGTTAATAAATCTCAACTAAAAATGTGGATAAAAGAGCCAAGATCCGGATAAAGCACTGCACACTTCACTATATGCTCCCAGAGGAAGTGAGTTATTGACACAGGGCTTGCTTGTAACCAAGATGTCGGAAGAAATTGATCTCAGGTTTATTGTAGCAGGATAACCAAAGTGCAGTGAAATCTATCCAAAGAAATGTCTGGCAAATGGCTGATTACACAACAGTGTACAGTCAAAACTGATTTATTGGAAGTTCTACGAAGATGTGAATTAACTTCTAATTAAATCGAGGAGCAGGATGTGATTTTGCAAGAGAGAAGAGAAAGAATGGAAACAATTGAATTTTCTTTCTCCTAAAGCTGTATGTTTTTATATAGAATTAAGTAGAAAGCACATCTTGTTTCGATATACAGAATTGCAATGTGCATGGGGTCAGTTGATATTCATAAAATATGATATTGGTAGAATCACACAGTGTGAAAGGAGGTCATTCAGCCCATCAAGTCCATGTCATCCCATCCAGACCCCATTCCCCATCCCCTGCATTTCCCACGGCAAACCCACCTAGCCTGAACAGCCCTGGACATTATGGGCAATTTAGCATGCCCAATCCACCTATCCTGCACATTTTGGGAGGAAATTGGAGCACCCCAAGAAAACCTGAACAGACACAGGGAGAATTTGCAAACTCCACGCTGACAGTTGCCCGAAGGTGGAATCAAACTTGGATCCCCCCCTAGCGCTGTGAGGCAGCAGTGCTAACCACAGAGCCACCGTGTCACCCCTAAGATACTGGATTGCCACAGGAGTTACCTGACCTTTGTCAGATTTGCAGGATGGTAATAGCATGTTTCTTTTAAAATCAAAGCTTCTTTATTGGAATACACAAAAACATCAGTAACAAGATCGACAAACTAATAGAAATAAATAGTTTTGATCATATGACCACACAAACGCAAGGCTGTCAGATGACCAAGGTTGCGGGAAAAAAATCTGAAAAGGGCAGGCAGAATGGAATAGAAGTAGTCCTCACCCTAAAGCATGACGTGTACACAATAGTAAGAAAGGCTTCTGGCTCAATACAGCAGCAAGTCAAAAATCAGTCTGGGTGAAAATGAGGAATATTATAGGGACTACAAAAAATGGTTGGTGTAATGAATGGGAATTTATGGAATACTTCCACGGCAGCTTCCTGGAGCAACACACTGTGGAACCAATCCACGCCAAAAGTATTGCTTGTAATGAGTCAGAGTTAATTAGTAATTTTAATTCTATGTCAAGTTTGAAAGCAATATATTTGAGCCAAAAACAAGAATCATGAACTTAATATCAGTTGCTTTGGTACGAAGGGAGAATTATTGAATGTTGACCGGGTAAATATACCGAAAGATATGGCTTTAAATATTCAATAAAATTTTACTGACTTTGAAAACTTTAAGGGCAGTATCACATCAAAAGAAAGGACATAGAATATGAAGCATAACAATAAGCCTGAAAATTGGGAGATTTTTAGAAACAGCAAGGAGCAAACAAAACATTGACGAAAATAATGAAAACAGGACATGAGAATAAACGAACCAGGAATATTAAAACAACAGATTCTAAGCTTTAACAAATATGTAAGGAGATTAGCTAAAGAATGTACTGGTTGATTTAAGGCAGAGGCAGGAGAAAATAATGCGGGAATTGTAAATAATGCAAGAGAGGACAAAACAATATTTCACCCGTCTTCACAGCAGAAGACACAAATTACATGCCAGAATCAAAGGGTAACCGTGGGGAGTATAAGATTAATAATCTTAATATAACTAATATTGGCAGAAGGCTAAAGGGATCAAATGCCAAAGAATGTTTAGAACCTGATGATCTGCATCTCTGGATCCAAAAGAGTTATCTAGAAAGATGGTGTGTTCACTGGCTAGGATTTTCTAAACATTCCCTAGATCCAAAAATGCTACCAACTAATTGAAAGTTAACTAATAACACAGTTATCATAATATCATGCCACTTTTCAAAAAAAGGAGTGAGATAAAAAAAAGTGAGTTATATGTTAGCCTGATATCAGTCATTTCGAAAATGGAACATGTTATTAATGAAGTCTGGCCTATACATTAAAATAAAACATGATCAGACAGATCCAATGTAGCTTCACGAATGGGAAATCATGTTTGTCAAATTTATGAGAATTTTATTGAGAATTAAATTAACAGTGCAGATAAAAAGTGAGCCATTAGATGCAGTATATTTCGATGTCCAAAAGGCATTAAAGAAAGCAGCACACATTATAAGAGCTCTGAAGTGTAAGATATTGTCACAGTGGGAGGATTCAGACTGGAAACTGAGATTAGGGATAAATGGAAAAATTTCAAGTCACCAGGCTAAAGCTAATAAGTATCTCAAAGATCTATGCTGGCTGCGAGCGTAAGCTATGAGCATGCCAAAAAAGCTACCAAGAGTTATAGATCGTTTTGAGAGTGGGTAGCAAATGGCAAATGGCCTACAATATGAGGAAATGTGGGTTTATTCAATTTGGAAATGAGAAGAGGCAAACAGAATATTTTTAAAAGTCATGGAAGTTTTAAATGCTCATGTTCAGAGCTGAGTGTACTCAAACAAAGGAACACAAAGTTAGTTTGCAAGAATATTCATCAACAAGTCAAAAGGACTATTCAGTAAGTGGGTACATCTCTGCCATACTATTTGAACTTAATCGCAGAATCCCTACAAGCCCACGCCGACCCTCAGAAGAGTAACCCACCCAGACCCATTCGCCTACCCTATTACTTTACATTCATTTCCTAACTAATGCACCTAACTACATATCCCTGAACCCTATGGGCAATTTAGCATGGCAAATTCACCTAACCCACACATCTTTGGACTGTGGGAGAAAACCCAAACAGCAGTGCTGGCTACTGAACACTATGCTGCATAACTACAGTAATGTTACTACAGTTACAGAGATTCAGTCAAAGAATTGTCATGCTGAAAGCAGAATTCATTTTATTCAGAGCTACCATCTCACTAGGCAGGCTTCAGGCCAATCCACATTCAACAACGTGCTCATAAAACTCTGCTCACATTTTGACAGCTGGGCCAAATTCTGCCATAGCTATGACAAATCACAATGTTCTAAAATAATAAACAACATTCACAATAAAAAAAATAACATTCTTCAAAAGTCATCAAAAAATCCTATAATTTTAAAGAACCATTTAAAACAAACATCCACAATCAAACTTTGGAGCAGGAGCAGGCAATTTGGACCTAGAGACATTCTCCACTGTTCAATATGATCATGGCTTATTTATAACCACAGCAATACCTTCCCACATGATCCTCATTTCCCCTTATATTCAAAAATCTATTGACGTCTGTCAAGGATTAAGCATTGCTCTTGAGTAGATTCACATATTTCAGTCAATAGATTTCTCATAAGCCCAGTTTTAAAAGGCTAATTCTTTACTATAGGGGAAATATCCTTCCAACATCAAGCCTGTCAAACATTTTACAGTTACACAGCAATCACCTCTTATTCTGACCTAAAGGGAATATTGGCATAAATTGCTCAATCGTTCCTCGCAAAACAACTCTATCATCAACGGAAGCAGTTAAGTGAACTCTGATTGCACTCACTCAAAAAGAAAGTGTATCCTTTCTTAGGTAAAGTGATCACAAGTACATCAATAGGACTGAAATTAATGGCTATGGCCATCTGGAGGAGCCCTGCCTGACTGAAAGCTTGATCAGATACTGCAGCGCCTGCTGTGGGGAATTCCCAGCTCTCTCGAGACAACGATCCTGCCTGCAAGAACTTGCTGGTCAATCAGTCAGAGGTTAGCAGCTCTTCAGTCCCAACAACATTCAGTGCTGGTGCTCCATGAGGCCCACAGCAAGGAGAATACACGGGAGGCCCCAGTGATGAGGCAAGTGAATGGGCCTTGGTTTTAGTTAGGCTCCAAGGAATGGAAGGCATTTCATGTTGAGGGGTGGTCGATTCTTAACAGCAGGGCACTGCATGAGTTTGATGGCGCTCAGAAAGGATGAGCGCAGCAACGCACAACTAGCCAACCCACATTTCCCAGTACAACTGACGTAGTCCTGTATGTCCACACTACACTTGAGCAAAGACCATAAGATCACTGTGTAAAATGAACTGTTGGTACGTTTTATCAAATGATCAAATTTATCTCATGAAACAAAGTAAAACAATCATGGAATATTTTAACAATCAGGTAGCACAAGATCTTTCCTAAAAGTGAATTTTCCCAATCAAGCATCAAAATGATAAATTCTAAATTAAGTACTGACAGAAAGATTGTTAATTAACAAGCATAAATAAAATAAAAAAGATGGCAACTTCTATTGCTTTACATTAAATTTAAATGACTGAACATTTAAGAAAGATTTGGGTGCTTCTTTAAGAAGTATATGATACCGAAAAATAAACTTCTTTTAAGAAAAACACAAATTTAGTCTGGTTACTGTTAAGTGGATAAAACTTTCTGAAAAGGTTCAAGCTTTTACATTGCATCATTGCTCTAGCATCTGATAAAAATGCTGAAATGCATCTGAACATTAGAGAAGAAACAAAGTACCCTAAACATCACTCAAATACTGATGACATTAATTTCCAAGATGTACCGATGTAAAACATTGAAAGAAATTTGCTTTCCTGGTGAACATCATTAATACAATTTACTGTCACTGTTAATATAAAATTGAGCACAATACTTTCCTATTACTGAGATGTCGATGGTCAGTCAGACGTGTACTTGCACATGATGCTGATTGTATACTTTACCTGTGTACTGCATCAGCTGCTATCAAATCGTGGCCCTGAAATTGTACAAAGGTAGAACCACAATGAATAAGATTCTGAGCTTCGGTGGCACTTTTCTGACCAGCACTCTCCCGAGATGAGTCTACCATGTTCAGAGCCATTTCACACTATTTACTTCAGTCTGACAAACATAAAACTGTGCATGTTCCAATTATCTGTAGGTAGGTAATACAAGTGTCTGCTCTTTGCTCATGTTTTTCTACATCTTCACTGGCTGCTTTAATAGTCGCTGGTGCAGAATTTTACAGGCATTTTCAGCTGAAAGCAGGGAAACAAATGATCTAACTAACTTGATTATGATCCAGCTCTGCACAATAATTACTATCAAGCAACCTGTCATACAGAGTTTGTAGTTCTGCAGTTTCCTTGTCAAAAAGACTGCTCAAGCTTAACAGAAGTTCTGGTGATCACCGTATGCTTCTCTTATCAACAATCAACATATTTTTACCAAGAGGAGTGGCAAAACTAAGTGAATCGCTGTTGTTAAAAAAAAGAAAAAAGATCACAATACCAGTTGCTTAAATGCAGTGCAAGAGCCATTTGTTTTCTTCCCATGTGGAACAGATACGAAAAGACAGACTCTGTTCTGCAGCATTAGGAATTAGGAAATTAAATAACATCTATAAATTGGCAAGAGAAAGGAAAATGCCAGCTTATAACATATATAAATGAACAACAAAACAACAAAATGGAAAACAACGTGTGCAGAAAATTGCACAACACATGCAAAATTAACCATTCCCAGCCAAGACAGTAACAGCCTGCAAAGGGTCAAACCCATTAGTCTTCATATTTGAAGTACATATGATGAAGTTACGTTGTTCTCTCTTCAACGAGTTACTCTCACTACAAAAAATGTAGCAATCACTTGTTCATTGTTCATCCTGAATGCTACAGACACTATTATCGAACTGGTAGATTTAAACCTTGTAGGAATATCAATAGGGACTAAATTGTATATCTATTATTTCTTATGTGGACTGCAACAATAGATGGACATTTTAGAGGAAAGACAGAAAAACACAATATAGGGTGGATTCTCTTCATCCCACCATTTAATGACAATGACACAATGGTATTTGGAATTGTTGATTCATCAATATCAGTTAAATTATGCTTTATTTCCAATGAATAGTCATCATTTCTACTGCTATGCATCCAAAGAAATTATGGGATTTTATTCTTTATCCCCCATCTAAGAAAGTTCCATTAAAAAAATCTAACTTCTTGTCTCCAAGAGTATGCCTTTACCTGGTCAATACCTGAGGCATTTGTTTGTTGTATTTGGTTTTGGGATACCAACCACAGGAGGGTGCTGTTGGGGTAGTTCACTGCCACAAGTTAAGTCTGAACAAGAAGAGGCTCATATCATAAATACAGACTCATAGAGATGAACAGCATGGAAATAGACCCTTCAGTCCAACTTGTCCATGCCAACCAGATATCCTAAACTAGTCTAGTCCCATTTGCCAGCACTTGGCCAACATGTATCTGTTGCACCCAATGGGGTCTCCTCTACAGCGGAGAGACAGGACGCCAAGTTGTGGATCATTTCAGAGAACATCTCCGGGACACCCGCGCCAACCTACCCCACCACCCCACTCTCACTCCACCAAGGACATGCAGGTCCTCGGCCTCCTCCATCGCCAAACCCTAACTACCCAACATCTGGAAGAAAAACACTTCATCGTCCGTCTTAGGACCCTGCAACCACACAGAATCAATGTGGATTTCACCAGTTGCCTCATTTCATCTCCTCCCACCTTAACCCAGTCCCAAGCCTCCAACTTGGCAACACCCACTTGCTCTGTCCATCTTCCTTCCCACCTTTCCACTCCACCCTTCCACCTTCATCTACCTATCACATTCCCAGCTACCTTCCCCCCAGCCCCAACACCCTCCCATTTATCTCTCAGCACCCCGGCCCACAAGTCTCATTCCTGATGAAGGGCTTATGTCCTGCTCCTCGGATGCTGCCTGACCTGCTATGCTTTTTCAACACCACGCTCTTTGCCCAAATCCCTCCAAACCCGTCCTATTCATATACCCATCCAGATGCCTTTTAAATGTTGTAATTGTATTAGCATCAACCACTTCCTCTGTCAGCTCATTCCATACACGCACCACCCTCTGTGTGAGAAGGTTGCTTCTTAGATCCTTTTTAAATCTTGCTCTTCTCACCCTAAACCTATGCCCTCTAGTTCTGGACTTCCTCAAGCTAGGAAAAGGACCTTGTCTATTCACACTATCCACACCCTTCAGCCTCTCACACTTCAAGGAAAATAGCCCCACACTATTCAGCCTCTCCCTCGAGCTCAAACCCTACAACCCTGGCAACATCCTTGTCAATCTTATCTGAACCCTTTCAGGTTTCACCACATCCTTCCGATACTCAATGCTCTGACCAATAGAGGAAAGCATACCAAACATCTTTTTCACTATCCTATCTATCTGCAACTTAGCTTTCAAGAAACTATGAATTTGTACTCCAAGGTCTCTTTGTTCAGCACCGCTCCCTCGGACCTTACTATTAAGTGTATATGTCCTATCCTGGTTTCCCTTCCAAAATGTAGTATTTCACATTTACCTAAATTAAACTCCATCTGCCACTCCTTGACTGACTGTTCTATCTGATTAAGAAGCCATTGTACTCTGAGGTAACTTTCTTTGCTGTCTACCTCACTTCCAATCTTGGGGTCTCTGCAACTTGCTAAGTATAACTTCTATGTTCGCACCAGCTGAAAGTTTGTTGAATGAGATAATTTCAGGCAATAAGTTACATTGACTAGACAGATATTGTTATGAAGGCTATTAGGAGACCTTGAATATAGTTCTTCACTGAACAAAATCCTAATATGCTTTATATATCTCCAGCTAAGCCAGTATGTGATAAATCGGCTGGAGTTAATGTAGTCTTAAACATTAACCATTTCAGAAACATGAACTTGTTCAACACCCTACCTCCCAAGCTTATCTCCTCATAATTAACATTCATATATAATTACAATATGTCACTCCCTGTCTCTGCAGCCTCTCCCTGACTAGTCTCTGACTTCGTAACTTCAGGTGGTCTGGAGGTTTCAACATTTCTGGATGCTCCCTTTTCAGACTTGGATGAGCATGAGGTCTTAGACTTGAGGACTTTTAACCTTGAGTCTGTTTCGACACTGTATGTCTTTCCCCATTGGAGGATCCCTTAACTCTTGGGATGTCTTTTGCAGTGGACAATGTTCCTTCACCAGGTAACGTAATGAATCAACTGCCTATTATTGGAGGAACAGTGTTCCCAAAGTTTGTGGTTTCAAATAAACCTGTTGGACTATACCCTTGGGTCATGTGACTTCTGACCTTATCTAGAAGAAGCAATCACGTAATTTCTGTCACAATCAAACTCTTCCCTGCTGACTCAAGGAGTTGACCCATATTATCACGTGAGGAACCTTTAATCTCATTGTTGTGCTATCTGAGATATGGAGCTTTCTCTTTATAAGTGGCCACCACCAATAATTCTGACCTGTTCTGCCCTCACTCTGCAGTGGATGTGGTGATGGGCGGTCTTCCCTTCAGCAGGAGGTGGTGATACTATGTAGACTTCTGTACCATGAGAAATAAACCTGTATCTCACGGTGCTGAAAGGTTTGTTTGATATATATTACAACTCCTGATATTAACAGGTATTACAATCACAGGCACTCGCTCTGCTCGAGCTAAGCAATTCAGTCATAGACTGCAGCACCCATCCCTAAGTGTGTCATGCTGCAAGTGGGCCCAGTAAAATGGAGACTGAGACCTTTATATTATCAAATCACATGCTATGATATGGTGATGATATCATGACCACGCCCCTTAAAAGGTATATTGCACACTAGTTGTGAGACATAACACAAAATCCTTTCATAGAAGGTTGCTGCCCTCAGGAAATAGTTTCTTTTTTGCAGAATTGGCAGCCAGGTCATTCCTTCTTCACAATACCCTGGATTGCTGTGCCAGGTCATTTCTCCTTGACCGTGCCCTGAATTGCTGGACATTAGTTGTGGCATCTCAGCGTTGGCTCCCATTGAGTAGTATGAAGTCCAGCTGAGATCTGGTTAAATGAGTACTGTATTTATTTTCTATCTGCTGAGTCATCAGTGCTGAAGGATGTGAACTCTTGCCTTCATCTTGCCGATTAGATTGCCAGTCTTCATTCCCCCACCCCCCCCCCACCCCCCTCGGTGATGGTGGTCCCAACATATTCACATCCTGAGATATGCGATCTGTGGATTGATGCTGGCCTAAATCTGCCATTGGGATGGATAATTTCTCCTGAAAGATGGAGAACTGAACGATTTCATCACAGCCTGCCTCACTGCATCACCTGACATCAATTTTGAATCCCCTATTACAAACAGCTCACCAGACTGTGTTGGTGCCTGGTCAATTTCAGATAAAAATTATACTGCTCATTTGTTTGCTCCTTGCCAGCATCTTCTCTCCAAATTTGCTAGTTTCTGTCATCTGAAGCTTCCTGCTATCTGCTGTTTGACCTATTCTGTGTATTGACTTGTCATAAGTTTAACTTATCTCTCCTGAAATTGATTTTTGGCTTGTACTGTAAGTAAACCTTGCACAGCAATGATTTACACTAGAATCTCTTTGAATACATGACCATTTTTCCTCCAATCACAATACAAACTCTCAGACAAATGCTTTACTTTGAATCAAAAGACCCAAAATGCACCAGATATTAAACAGAGATTTAGACAAAACTCATGAGGTATTTGCATTTAAATGGAATGGCTCCTCTTCTGATTTGGGGGTAAACTGGTTCTGGCAACTGAGTATGGATGGAAATAAGTAGATCCGTTTCATTTTTAAAAACCCCATATTCAACATGGCAAACATAAATTAATGCAATGATATTTCAGCTGAAAATATTTATTCTGTTCTGTTACAGCTGCATAATGAATGATATGGTGGCTCCAACCACGTCCATCTCACAAATGTGTCATTAAGTTCTTGTGTTACGGAACTGAATATGAATTTTGCATGGAATTAAGTTGTGTTACTGCTGCTTATTGCAGCACAAGGACAATTTATTTAAGACCAGGCAATGATTAAATGTTCTTCTTCATCCTTGCAGGGGAAAAAACTCTTCCTGAAGCGCAGAGACTCCAATTAAAAGAACGAGATTTGAATAATAGTTTATTCCAAATGATTCAAAGCATAATCCAACTATCATTTTTTTTATTCAGCAAGAAGTGCCAAAACTTCAATCCAGTGGGCATAGGGACGACAATGTACTATTTCTCCACTTCGAACCAATGTGACGCAGGCAACACTCAAACGTCTAGCTGCTAGTTCATCACCATAATCCTGAACACTTGGCTGACCAGCTGTACAGGCGACAGGGGGCCCTAAGTGTGTACAAACCAACCACAATTCACAGGCAAACTGTCTTTCTTAAAGTCAGACTGCCCCTCTTAAAGAGGAAGAGTTACTCAGGCTGTAGTCGTCAGTGTAATGGTCTCCAATAAACGTCTCAGAGAAGGGACCAAAGGCGCCAATTGAGCCGAGAGCCAAAGTGAGAGCTCCCAGTTTATTCAGGGAAGTTAATAAGGTCTGCTCCAGAGAGTGGAAGGGGACAGAAGGATCATGTTTCTGCAGGGAACCAGGCACAACAATGTGGCAGGGAACCACAGCAGTCTAATTAAAGGAATCCAACCCATGAGAACCAATCTGCAATAATACAAGGCAGGTGATATACACAAACAGCATATGGACAAAAAAACCTGCAGCAGTTTTTTTTTGCCTGCAGTTAAATAATGGCTCATTGATTGTAACCTCAAGACCACTCTCCTCCCTATGCCTGAAAACCTCTCACTCCCTTGCTGCGCAAGAATCTAACTAGCTCTGGCTTAAAGTTAACACCGAGACAACACAGTGCGTCAGTTGTTAGCACTGCTGCATCAAAGTCCCAGGGACATGAATTCGGTTCCAGCCTCGGCTGGCCGTCTGTGTGGAATTTGCACATTCTCCCTGTGTCTGCGTTGTTCCCTTCTGGGTGCTCCAGGTTCCTCCCACAGTCCAAAAAATGTGTAAATTAGGTGGACTGGCTACAGGAAATTGCTCATAACATCCAGGGATGCCCCTGGGAAACAGCAATAAAGGTGGTATGCTCTTCAGAGGTTCGATATGGACTTGATGGACCAAATGGCATGCTTCCATACTGTAGAGATTCTATGATGTTGACTCTGCCAGATCAAATTAAATTTAGAACATAGAACATTACAACGCAGTCCAGACTCTTCAGCCCTTGATGTTGCGCTGCCCTGTGGAACCAATCCAAAGCCCATCTAACCTACAATATTAAATTCTCATCCATATGTTTATCCACTGACCATTTAAATGCCCTTAAAGTTGGTGAGTCTACAACTGTTGTAGGCAGTGCATTACACTCCACTACTACTGAGTAAAGAAACTACCTCTGACATCTGTCCAATATCTATCACCCCTCAATTTAAAGCTATGTTCCCTCATGCTAGCCATCACCATCTGAGGAAAAAGGCTCTCACTGTCCACCTGATCTAACCCTCTGATTATGTTATCTGCCTCAATTATGTCACCTCTTCACCTTCTTGTCTCTAATGAAAACAGCTTCAAGTCCCTCAGCCTTTCCTCGTAAGACCTTCCCTACATACCAGGCAACATCCTGGTAAATCTCCTCTGAACCCTTTCCAAAGCTTCCTATAATGTGGTGACCAGAACTGTACGCAATACTCCAATTGCAGCCGCACCAAAATTTTGCACAGCTGTCTCATGGTTCTGAAACTCAATCCCTCTACCAATAAAAGCTAACACACCATATGCGTTCTTAACAATCCGATCAACCTGGGTGACAACTTTCGAGGATCTATGTACATGGACACCGAGATCTCTCTGCTCATGTACACTACCAAGAATCTTACCATTAGCCTAATGCTCTTTATTCCTGTTACTCCTTCCAAAGTGAATCGTCTCACATCTTTCTGCATTAAACTCCATTTGCCACCTCTCAGCCCAGCCCTGCTGCTTATCAATGTCCCTCTGTAACCTACAACATCCTTCATCACTATCCACAACTCTATCAACCTTACTGTCATCCGCAAATTTACTAACCCAATCTTCTATGTCCTCATCCAGGCCATTTATAAAAATGACAAACAACCCAAAACAGATCCTTGCAGTATATCACTAGTAACTGAGCTCCAGGATAAATGTCTTCTTTCAGTAAGCATTTTTTTAATCCAAACTACTAAATCACTATCAATCCCATGCCTCCATGTTTTGTGCAATAGCCTATCACAGGGAGCCTTACAAATGTCTTACTGAAATCCACATACACCACATCAACTGTTTTACCCTCATCCATCTGTTTGGTCACCTTCTCAAAGGACTCAGTAAGGTTTGTGAGGCATGACCTACCCTTCACAAAACCATGTTGACTATCCCTAATCAACTTATTCCTTTCTTAGTGATTATAAATCCTATCTCTTATAACCTTTTCCAACACTTTACCAATAACCAACGTAAGGCTCACCAGTTAATAATCGCCAAAGTTATCTCTATTCCCCTTCTTGATCAAGAAAACAACATTTACTATCCTCCAGTCTTCTGGCACTATTCCTGTAGACAGTGACGACATAAAGATCAAAGCCAAAGGCTCAGTAATCTATCTGGCTTCCCAGAGAACCCTAGGATAAATCCAAGCTGGGCCATGGGACTTACCTATTTTTACACTTTCCAGAATTGCTAACACCTCCTCCTTGTGAACCATCTAGTCTAGTAGCCTGTATTTCCGTATTCTCTGAATAACATTGTATTTTTTTAGTGTACATACTGACAAAAAGTATTCATTTAGTAGTTCCCCTGTCTCCTCTGACTCCATATACAACTTCCCACTTTACTATTCTTGATTGGCCCTAATCTTAAATTTATCCAAGTGGCCTGCTGTAATGTTTTATTTATTGGATATTAACCTTTAATATTTTGCCTGTAAGAGATATCAAGCTAATGGGCCAGTAGTTTGCCGTCACCCTCCTTTTTTTTCGAATAAAGGAGGTATATTTGCCACTTTCTAATCTAATGTGCTCTTCGAATCAAGGGAGATTTGGAAAATTATTTTAAGATCCTACAATGAATTCTGTCAGAACCTGGGTATTTGTCAGCCAGCAGTTCACAGAATCTCTTCAGTGTGGAAACAGGCCATTTGGCCCAACATGTCCACACCAACTCTCTGAAGAGTAACCCAACCAAACCCATTCCCCTACCCTATTATTCTATATTTACCCCTGAACAATGCACCTAACCTACCCACCCCTGAACACGATGGGAAATTTAGCATGGCCAATTCACCTAACCTGCACATCTTCAGACTGTGGGAGGAAATCAAAGCACCTGGAGGAAATCCACACAGACATTGGGGAGAACATGTGAACTCCACACAGACAGTCGCCCGAGGCTGGAATTGAATCCAGGTCCCTGCCACTGTGAGGCAACAGTGCTAACCACTGAGCCACTGTGCCTAGATTCCAACAAATTTATTTGTAACACTTTTCTGCAGATTGTAATTTTCTTGAATTGCTTCCTCCCTTCCACTTCCTGATTGATAGATGCTGCTTCTGGCATGTTACTTGTATTCTCTATCGTGAACACTGATGAAAAATACCTGGATGGGGTGGCGGGTGGGGGGGGTGGGTGGAGAATGGATTGTCTTAGTCTACTGTCTTGCTCTGCTTGGTTTTCTATGCTGTAATGTTGCCAAAGTGGGCAGGTCTCTGTATGATACGTTTAGGCATCTAACTGGGTCTGGTATTGCCTCTTGGCATTCCTGGCAGCTTTGCGGAGGTCATATGTGGATTTTCTGAATTGCTCTGGGTCATCCAACCTGAATGCTGCACGCCTGGTCTTCAGTGGGCAGTGGATTTGCCGATTGATCCAAGATTTCTGGTTGAGCAACACTCAGATTGACTTCCTTGGCATGCAGCCCTCCATGTATTTGCTAATGAGGTCCATGACATTGTGATCTTCCACTGATTTCTTGAATGAAGTCCAGTCCACTGATTTCTATCAGCTGCAGAGACGGTCTTCCACAGCCTCAGACCAGCATTGTACTACTTTCTGTGAAAGATCTCAGCTTCTGTTTGTAAGCTGGGAGGAGGAACACAGTGCCATGACCTGATTTTCCCAAAACTGTGGACGTGAGAATGAATCGGTAGGCATTTTTGATTGTTGTGTAGCAATGGTCCAGGATATTCCATCATCTGGTGGGGTAGGAGACATGTTGGTGGCATTTTGGAGCACCCTCTTGAGCCTAGTCTGGTTGAAGTCGTCGGCCATGATAACAAAGCCTCAGGGAAGTTTGCCTCCAGAGCGTTTGTGGAGGTGTAAAGTTCATCCAGGGCATGCGCCACATCCATCTGGGGTGGTATATAGACTGCTGTCAGGATAGCAGAGTTGGACTCACATGGCAGATAGTAGAGACGCCATTTTACTGTAAGGTATTCTCAGTCCATGAACAGTGGCTCGCCAGGGACTCAACATCTGAGCACTAGGGAGGTGCTGATTGGGAAGCATATTCCTCCATATTGGGAAGCATATACCCAAGGACACTACACAGCCTATGCAGTGTATGGAGAACCCAAAGCGAAACTGTGTGACTGGGCAGTACTTACTGAATATTACTGAGTGTGCCATTGACAAGCAATTTAAGATAATCATTCAAGCTTGTAACATAGCTAATTAAAGGCCCACAAGAAGCAACATACACAGTGCACAGAGACTCATTAATCAGCAATCGAAAGGATGTTTCAAGTCTTGTCATTTTTCAACTTCCCAGCGACTTGGGGAACCAATTCTTCAACAATGTTTTCCCTAATGTAACATTTCAGAAGCGTTCACTTGCTCACCAATCAGCTCACCATTCTCCAACTGGATAAAATTGTTGCCATTATTTGAAATTCAGATTTCTCGTAAGAAAAGATGCTTTAGCGGAATCTCTCTCTTTTCAGTAATATTCATAGAATCACAGAATCCCCACAGTATGGAAGCAGGCCATTTGGCCCACCGAGTCCATAGCACCCCTCTGAAGAACATCCCTCCCAAACTCACCTCTCTCCACCCTATCCCTGTAACCCTGCATTTCCCATGGCTAATCCACCTAGTTTTTACATCCCTGGATTCTGTGGGCAATTTAATATGGCCAATCCTTCTAACCGACACATCTTTAGGCATTCGCATTCTTTACTCCAAATAACTGCACAAATACTTTTACAAATTCTTCACTGTAGCTTCCCTCTCAATCCAGTCACAATAATGTGTTTCACAAGATGAATATTTAAATTTAAACAAAAAGGAATAACAAGAATTTGTAACTTTCTTGATTTGTTGTATGAGAATGTCTCAGTATAATTGGTAATATCACTGCTGCATCACACCAAGCCTCCCCCTTGACTTGGTACCAGATATTAACTGCCTTGAACAGATGGGAAAACCACACTACAGACATTGCTTGAAGTTCTTATAATGCTGATTGCAATAAAGTATGGATCCAATAGAACTGAGCCATTAAGTAAACGGGAAGATCACACTACTTATGACAGGAGGCTCGAAATATGCTTCTGTTATTCCTTGTTGCAACAGTACATTTCACGTCATACACCTTTCACTGTTAGCACATTACAGAGATTTTGTCAGACTTAATCTCATCTATTAAACGCTGGAGGGGTCTCAACATCCCTTCCGCAATAGAAGTAAAGGTTAAATACAATATTGGAAGATGTGCCTACTAAATATGGGTGCAGAGGCATATTATACAGTAACCAAAAGAAAGAAATATCCAAACTAGTCTCCAAGTGGCACTGGAAGGCTGATTTGGAGAGTAGCTTCACTGAGTGTTAGAATGTGGGTTAAAGTCAGCAAATTCTTAGGGTGCAGCCAGGAGCACTGCCTGGGCTTCCACCTTCAGCAGGATTTCTTAGCATGTCAGTAAAGGCAAAGGTCTACAGGACTGTCTCTTCAACCAAACACTTTCAGACCTACATGGGAGGAGGTGACGATAAATGCATTCTTTGAAATTCGAGGGCAGCTTGCAGGTGAGCAATAGTGTCAAGAGACTCGCCAAAGTAAGAGTAGTCAACTTACTGAATTACATGATTCTGTGCAACATGCCTACAGCACACACATATACATCTAACAATTTGTAATTCATACTCTTTTTAATGCTGCTTTCACACACACACCCCTTGCAAGGAACCACTGCAAGTTTTGTAAGAAGATCCATTAAAAACACTCTCACACATTTTTTTCAAAGGGCACCTTAACAAGAAAAGCTTTAGATGGAAACAGTAAACTTTCAAATAAATTTGGATTCATTAGTGTCCTATGGCCCAAGGGTCGCTACAACATCAATATTTGTGCTTCTTGCTGTGCTGTATCAATGGTGTGGCCCCTTTTCTCTGCTGTGGAATGTCTCTTGCTTCCTCAAGCTCAATCACCAAAAGAGAGAGTTCTGCTAAAGAAATGGCTATGATGAGTCAATTAACTTGTCCAGCAAAAGTAGCTGGCTATTGTCAGGACCAGAGTATTCAGTTTGATTCATTACACATAACTGCAATAAACTGTTAAAAACAAACTCAAGCCTACACTATTTTAAAGGTGGGGAAAGTCAACTTCTGAAACATATGTTGGAAAATGATCATTCTGCCTCGAGATTAGAAAGGAAATTAGATTTTTTGGACTAGAAATTCTTGTGCAACTATATTTTTGAACACAATTGGCAGGGATGGGCAGCAAAAAAAAAAATCCCCTGAATTTGATTGGCAAGTTTCAATATTGGGCATCCAATATTGGGCCTTGTTTGGGCTGCCCATGACTGAGCAGCATAAAATGGCTGACAACTGCCTCTGACAAGCTCTGCAGAACATGGCTGACAGTATTTCAAACGTGTGGGAGAATACTTGATTAATGCAGTCTCAGCAAGTCAAACAGAAGCAGGACTGTTTAACCAAGGTTACTGGCTGGATGGAACACAAAGCTTACACAGGTAAGAACATTTTACTAAGTAGTTGTTTCTCTTGAATTATTTATCAACCTGTTACAATATTAGAAGTAGGTTTTAGTTCAGATTGATCAGATAGTCATAGATATAGATTCTGAACTAGTTATCGATCGACATATATACAAAAGAGATCACCAAAAGATTCAAACTAATTTCAGGCAGTAGAAATCTCACCCCCACCCTTATCATTAAAGTCTGTGAAAATATCATGTCTGTGGTTGAACCACCAGCCTGAACATTTAGATCATAGAGTCATTGAGTCCTACAGCACAGAGACAGGCCCTTTGGCCCAGACTGGTACATGCTTACCAAAGTGTCCATCAACGCTAACCCCAATTTTCAGTACTTGGCCCATTTCCTTCTAAACCTTTCCTATCCATGTATTTGTCCAGTGTTTTTTAAATGTTGTTAATGTACCCACCTCAACCACTTTCACTGGCAGTTCATTCCACATGCGTACCACCCTTTGTGTAAAAAAGTTGCCTTTCAGGTTCTCTTTTAGTCTTTCCCCTCTAACCTTATACTGATGCCCTCTAATCCTTGTTTCCCCAACCCTGGAAAAAACACTGAGTGCACCCTATCCATGCCTCTCATAATCTTATACACTTTCTATAAGATCCCCCCTCAGTCTTTAAAAAAAAGTCCTCGTTTGTCCAACGTCTCCCTATAACTCAGACCCTTGAGTCCTGGCAACTTCCTTACAAATTTCTTTGGCGCTCTTTTCAGTTTAATAACATCCTACCTATAGTAAGGCGACCAAAATTGAACACAATATTCCAAGTGTGACCTCACTAATGTCCTGCACAGCTGCAACATAACTTACCTACTTCTATACTCAATGCCCTGACTGATGAAGGCCAGTGTGCCAAAAGCTTTCTTTACTGCCCTGCCTGTGACTCCACTTTCAGAGAACCATGCACCTGAACTCCAAGGTCCCTTTGTTCCACTACACTCCATAAGACACTACCATTCACCATGACACTCCTACCTTAATTTGACTTTCCAAAATGCAAAATTTCACACTTACCTATATTAAACTCCATTTACCATTTCTCATCCAAATTCCCTAGCTGATTAAGGTCCTGCTGCAATTTCTTATAACCTTCCTCACGATACCTCCTATTTTAGTGTCATCTGCAAAGTTACTAATCATGCTGGTACATTCTCATCCAAATCAATGATATAGATAAGACAGTAATGGGCCCAGCACTGACCTTGAGGCACTCCACTAGTCACAGGCCTCCAGTTGACAAGCATCCTTCCACCAATTACCCTCTGCTTTTACCATCAAGCCAACTGTATACCCAATTTACCAGCTCCCCTCAGATTCCATGCAATCTAACCTTTCAGAGCAGCCTACTACATAAAACCCTATCGAAGGCCTTACTGAAATCCATATAGACTACGTCTACCACCCTGCCCTTGTCAACCTTCCTGGTCACTTCATCAAAAAACTCTAATAAGTTTGCAAGGCATGAACAATTTCTCTGTCGTTTAGTGATCTTAGTTGGAAATACACTAAAATTGCTGTGTACTGTGTAAGATGCTGTACAAGAGAGCCAATGACAGAAGGACATCTCAACACTGTTGACCTCATTGTATAAGAGAGGTGTGAGCACTCTAAGTTTTAACAGTATGCAATCTGAAGTTTTTGTAATCTTTACTGCGAAAAAAGTCTTAAGCTGTAACAAAGCTGTACCTGAATCTACTACAGGATGCAGAATCATTGTAAATGAGATCCTACAGGCCCCAACCTTATTATCATTGAGTTGTGGACATTAAATCATAGCTTAGTGTGAAAGTAGATTGGGAGATAGGCAAAATAGGACAGGAAACAGGAAATGGGGGCCACTGGGGCCCCATCTGTTCTTCTATCCAAAGTACAGGTGTGGAAGTGAGTAAATGAAAGAAAAGTGAGTATTCACTTCTATGTATTTCTATTTGTTTATTCAAAGGATGTTGGTGTCACTAGTTGGACTAGTATTTGTTATCCATGTCTAATCCAGAAGGTGGTCATGGTAAGTTGCAGTCCTAAAAAACATTGAGTCCTCTGCAGCATTAAACACAACATTTGAACTTATCAATACAAGTTGTTCAATTATAATGTTGAATTGCCCATGATTCATTTAGTGCAACTATTTCAATTTAGTTTAAAATTCCCCTAAAGATCTCATCAGTATCTTCAAATAAAGATGTTTTTACATTAAGTCCTCACAGTAAACAATGGACTAAAATTATGAAAGGTGTTTTCAACATTACTAAGTTCACAAATCCTTCTGGCCCCAATGGTGCTTACTACTTCAATCATAAAAAATGGGAAGATGTCTGTAAGATTAGCTTGGCTTTCTTACTCATTTTGATTTTTCATGACAGTGCAAATCTCACACACAAATCCCATACATTGTTAGTTCAGTTAGGTCTTGAAAAGTATGCGATGGCAATAGTGTGTGCATGTCTCTAGATATTTGAACTCAGTTCTGCTTCAGCACTATCCTTTAACTTCAACACCAGCCCACCACCCCACTCTACTTGACACTGAATAATTCCACATTTGTTATCACTGTTGATCATCACCTGGGATTGGCATAACAAAATCAGAAATGAACCTTTTGAAGGAAGCATTCTCCATGTGACTTCACGCAAGATGAATTGCTTCAATTTTATTTTCATTTTTCTTTCCAATTTCTCCTAGGTCTTGTGCTTTATTGACAGTCAGAGTCGCACCAGGTGGAATTGCACAGCAAAGCATGGTTCTACTGTTTTCCAGCCCAAAATAAGTATGCACTTCTCAGGGAAAGAGTAGGATGCGAAGGAAACTCTAACAGTGTGGACTTGCTCTAATTCTATCCTGTCACAGGCTGTTGAGGAAGATGCTCCTGTTAACTCATCATAAGAAATGAGACTGGAGATCTGCAGTTATGAATATTTTAAATAATGTGTGTTACAGCTGGTAATAGGATTTCTGTTCTAATGAGTTGGTCATTGCTCAAATCTCATTTTCATTATTGAATTAAAATTCCCCAATCATGCGAGAGCTTGATAACGCTCTTCTTGGAAACTTTATTTTTACTGTTTCCTTGAAATCTGCACCTGTGCCTCAGCAATTTTAAGTGAATAATTTTCAGAGGCTTCTGTTTTGTGTGGTGAACTGCACTGAATTTACTTGTTCTTGTTGTACACCCGTCATTCAGGTGTACAGAGTTAACACAATATGTTTCAAATGATCTTTTTACAAGATGGGCACTATTTGGGATTTTCAATCTGGACTCCGGTGTTCAGGTGGAGTGGTGGTCCTGACCCCATACTGCATGGGGGGGAAAGTCAGCCTGCATTGATGCATCTTAGACTGACCAATTCATGGGCAGAGGGTGTGCTCACTGTCCCAATGAACAGAAGCAGGAAGTCTCTCACATCTGCAGGACCAACAGGAGATTCCTCCAGCTTGGCAGAAGCTGAAACAACCTCTTGTTATTGGTAAGGAATAACAAAAGTGCAGCCCACCTGCCAGGCGGTGATGCCTGTTTACTTAACAATCCTTCGCCGTCCTCTCCCACCCATCCCCCCCAACCTTGACAGTGAAAACACTGTGCGATGTCTCCAGTGTAATGGACAGTCACATTTCACCAAGTTCACCTTTTTGCCCCTTCAATAGCAAACAATGTCTTTGCATTTTACATGAACCCAATCAAGTGCAGCTTTTAACGTGCTCTCATTAAATCCAAAAGGTATGGTCTTACCCCTTGGAAATAAAATACTCTGCATCCACCATGCTACAAAGAAATGGAATCTGCTGAAAACGCACAAGTGATGTTTTATTTCTTGAGGATTTCAATTGGATCTTACTTATCTGAACATTTATGCAGTTAATGCAATGGATCATCTGTAAAATTAGGGATGAATAGGGAGTGAATAATCAGTCCTGAAAAGTATATACTTCCTGGAGGCAGACCAGTGTTTCTCTATAGTTAAAACACCATGGAAACAACAGTACCTACAATTGCTCACCTCTGAAAAGTAGTACATTGAAATAGTTATCCTTTTCAAACTAAAAGCAAAGGATGCGGTGAAATCAATAGTGCCATCGAGCTGGATATTCAATTACCACTGCTAATTTTAAGCTTCTAGTTAACTGTATTTGTACGGGCCTTCAAACGAGCAAGAAAATAACTGTGTTTGAACACTGACAATGATAAATCTATACCAGAGGAACAGATGAAAAACAGCTTCGAGTCAATCTTTGCATTCAATCTTAATAAATAGCTATAAAGGTCATGGGCATAATCATCAATAATTTTCATTTAAATACTGCCTTTAGCATAGCTAAATACTCACCAAGGAATTACACAGAAGGGCAAGGATAAAGACTGTAAGCTGTAGCTCAATGCGTAGCAATCCAACAAAAGCAAAATGCTCCAGATGCTGGAAATCTGAAACAAACATAGAATGCTGGAGAAACTCAGCAGGTCTGCTTGCATCAGTCGCAAGAGAAACAGAGTTAATATGTTGAAACCAGAAGGACTGTTCTTCAGAACTGGAGATTTGGACCTGCCAAGTTTCACCAGCATTCTCAGTGATTGTTTCAGTTTGTGGCAATCCTGCTCCTGTATCAGAAGGTCATCAGTTCACATTTTACTCTAATGACCTGAGTCCAAGAATCTCAGTGCCTTATTGAGGGAGTGTCGCAGTGTTGGAGGTGCCATCTTTTCAATGAGTTATCCAACTGACATTCCATCTCCTCTCTCCAGAGATCAGATAGTACCTTTCTGAAGCACAACTGAGGAGATACGATATTTTCTAATTAGCTTGTTCAGAGATGTTATTACACACCTTGGAGCAGGAGGAATTCAGACTTCCTGGATCAAAGGTAGGGACAGAACCACTCCACCACAAGTGCCCAAGGGTCTTTCCTTATTGTCCTGGCTAATACATATAATCCTCAATCAGCTTCTCTTTCATTAAAAAAACAAACAGTCATTATAATTTTGCAGTTTGGGTGCATAAATTGAATGCTGTCATTTCTACATTACAACAGAAGTGGCAGTTCAAATGGATCGCCCTTGTCTGTGAAGCACTCTAGGTCATGCTTTATTCTTGAAAAACACTTACAAATACAAATCTTTCTTATCTTAGTTAGATGCCAAAAATGAGATAGAAGGATTACTGGAAGCACGGTCAAAAAGGACAGCAAGAAAGGGGCTCTTAAACAAGGAGACTTGTTCAAGGAGACCTAAGGAAAAGTGGGAAATCCCAATCAAGATCACTTGGATAGCTGAAGGAATATCCAAAGGCATCAACAGAACAAAGAATTCAAGGATGACGCTTGTAACACTTGAGGTTACAAAGCTAAATAGGGCATAGAGAATCAACAATAAGGAAAAACTGCAACTTATGGCACTGGAGGATCAAGATCCTATGCAGATTAATGAGTAGGTGGATGATGGGTGAGCAGAACTTGGTGCAAGATAAAACATCAACAGTTTGGATGAGGTGAACCTTTTGAAGAATGTACACAGGAGGTCAATCAGGAGATCATTAAAATAATGGAGTATGCAGGTGAAAATGGTACAGATGAGGGTTTCAGCAGCAAATAGAGTAACATGGATGGAGCAGGACAAGGTTAGAGGTAGAAGTGCTTGTATTTTCTCATGGAAATAAGGCAGTATTGCAAGTTCAGCAGTGGGTCAAACAGGACATTAAGAATACATGTAATGAGGCAGGTGAGAAAATAAACCATTAATAAAGATGTTTCAGCCATAACTGGGTGGGCACAAGTGAAACAAAGCAAGATTAGTCCCACCCAGCTGGTCAGAGGAGAAGTACTGGAGGAAGATGACATGATGAAAAACTAAGGAAGTTGACAAATAATAAATTAAGCCATCAACATTTGGAAAATCAATGATGAGTGCACAAATCTGAAGTTTTTTGTACAAGTTATGCTTTTCGCACCCTCCCCCCACCCCCCGCTCCCTTTTCAGAAGGGTCTAAACCTTAAAACTGTGGAACATTGGATTTCATTGTACTGCTTTGCAAAGCCTACAGAATCACCATGGCAATCAGTCACATGACAGACAGGTAGAAAAAACAGAAAATAGAAGCAGCATTTTATGAGGTTTGGACAAATGCAAAAAAAAGTATGACTTTTTTGTTGCTGATCTCCATGTCATACTTTTGCAGTGACCCCCCACAATTTCATACATCCCAACTCATGTCTAAACTTTAGCTTATATATATTTTACAATGGAAATAAGTCAGACATTTTCTGCTTATCCTCATTCACCTTTAGCTTTGGATATCTCCTAAATCCTCTCTCAATCTAAACTTGAACAAGTAATCCAAGCTAATGATATACAATTCCTTATTGTTAACCAGGTTATTCTCCAATTTATCACCATCGCCGACTGCAAAGCTTTCCTTCAGCTTTACTCAATCTGAGAAAATCTGCCTTTTGTTCGTGTGATCCTCAATGTATTTTTTCAATCGGTTTCATGCAAATTTAAATATTTTGCGTTGTTACATACCAGCAATTACTTTCAGATTACATTAAACTACGCGCCCTTAAAACATCTACAGGTCTTTTTCAGACAATGATCACAATCAAGACTGTTGGGAATTCTGTCATACTTTTGGCTATCATTCACCATATACTTATCATTTTGTCATTAACTTCCAATTAAAGACACAGCACCAATTTTAAGGTATCATGTGAAATTTTTCAAAGACTATTCTCTGAAAATGATTTTGCTCGACAGGAACAGAACTTCGAAAACCCTGTAATTTCCATCAGCTAATACAAGTAAATCCTGCTCAAAGAAAGGCAAATCCAAACCAGAAAATCACAATAGTGAAAACACATGGGTTGGGAAACAATCATCAGTCCATCATGGTTAACCCTTCCACAGACTAAGTTCATGTCATTGTATGAAATTCTGTGGGTGGACCATAGTCTCCAAGTCATAACACTGCATAAACACTTCCTAAAAACACAGTGCAGAAGAATCATGAATCTTTACACAAAGAGGGAAGCCATACAGCCCATTGCAGAAAATTGAAATTTAAATTAAATTAAAACCCTCAAGCAAATTAACGTCTTCCAATTTTCCAATATCACTATCTTTTCCTGCTTTAAGTATTTGTCTGTTTTTCCATAAAAGATACAATTGCCCTTTCTATAATTGAAAAGCAATCTATTCACCAGCAAACCATTGCCTTAGAAAGGGTTTTTCTAAACCTTGCTAGTGAAAATTTTCCATTAGTGTTTTTTCAGTCCCCAGGATCCCAGATGAATGACAAATTATTTGGCTTATTAAATTGATGATAATGTTACAAATACAAGCTATCTCTTAGTTTTCTCTACTGTTGTGTGAATAGTTCTTTTTGCTCAAGCCTGTTTGTACAACTGTAACTTTCTTTCTGTACAATATATTAGCGAGTTCACAATGTTGGTTCACTATGGTTCCCATGTACTTTATTTAAAATTTTGAGAAACCAGGCACAAAAGCTGCACAAATCCTGAGAATTATTATATTGCATTGTGTCCAATATTTTATGTTTCCAATGGGAAATTTCCTTGCAACTGGGATCCACTGAAAAGTGTCCCAGAAGCTTTTAGTGATTGCTGATTCACGTACCTGGAAAACAATTCAAAAATGACAGACGGATTTAATCCTGAGTAACTATAAACTGCCACCTCTCTCTGACTTCAACCCACCCAGCACAACTCCAGATTCCTTCCCCAAAATCTCTACACAATCTCATCTTCACCCATTTACCTGCCACCCTACACCCCATTCCTAATCATCTCCTCTCTGTAGCACATCAATAAAGCAGCGGAACATTTAAACTCTTCATAGAAGAGCAGAAGATGTAAAAGCAAAGGTAGGCCATCGGACTTGCTCTGCCATTCAATGGGATCATGGCTGATAACCCTCAACTCCACTTATCTGCTTATCCCCATATCAATTCCCTTATTGATTAACAAAGCATCTATCTCAGGCTTGAATACACCCAACAACCCAACCTTTAGAGGCCTTTGCAATAAAAACTTCCACAGATTCACCAGTCAAAGGAAAATCCTTCTTATCTTCAACTATTATGAGCAAACCTTACTCTGCGATTATACCATCTGCTCCAAAAAAGAAGAAAGACCCTAGGAGGAGGCATGGGTGGCCGTGGCTGAGGAGGGAAGTTAAGAAATATATAAAGTTAAAAGAGAAAAAGTATAACATAGCAAAGATAAGTAGGAAAACGGAGGACTGGAAAGCTATTAAAGAACAACAGAGGATTACTAAGAAGGAAATACGCAGAGAAAAAATGAGGTACGAAGGTAAACTGGCCAAAATATAAAGGAGGGTAGTAAAAGCTTTTTTAGGTATTTGAAAGGCAAAAACAATGGTTAAGACTAAACTTGGGCCCTTGAAGACAGAAACAGGGGAATATATTATGGGGAACAAAGAAATGGCAGAAGAATTGAATTGGTACTTCAGATCTGTGTTCACTGGGGAAGACACAAGAAATCTCCCTGAGGTAACAGTGGCTGAAGGACCTGAACTTAAGGGAATTTATATTTTCCAGGATTTGGTGTTGGAGAGACTGTTAGGTCTGAAGACTGATAAGTCCCTGGGACCTGATGGTCTACATCCCAGGGTATTGAAGGAGGTGGCTCAAGAAATTGTGGATGTGTTGGTGATTATTTTCAAGAGTTCGATAGATTTGGGATCAGTTCCTGCGGATTGGAGGGTGGCTAATGTTGTACCACTTTTGAAGAAATGTGGAAGAGAGAAAGCAAGAAATTATAAACCAGTTAGTCTGACCTCAGTGGTGGGAAAGAAGCTGGAGTCTATTATAAAGGATGAAATTACGACACATCTGGAGAGTAGTAACAGGCTAGGTCAGAGTCAGCATGGATTTATGAAGGGAAAATCATGTTTGACTAATATTCTGGAATTTTTTGAGGATGTAAGTCTGAAGATGGACGAGGGAGATCCAGTAGATGTAGTGTACCTGGACTTTCAGAAAGCTTTTGATAAAGTCGCACACAGGAGGTTAGTGAGTAAAATTAGGGTGCATGGTATTGAAGGCAAAGTACTAACTTGGATTGAAAGTTGGTTGGCTGATAGGAAACAAAGAGTAGTGATAAATGGCTCCACTTCAGAATGGCAGGCAGTGATCAGTGGGGTACCGCAGGGATCCGTGCTGGGACCGCAGCTTTTTACAATACATGTTAATGATATAGAAGATGGTATTAGTAATAACATTAGCAAATTTACTGATGATACTAAACTGGGTGCCAGGGTGAAATGTGAGGAGGATGGTAGGAGATTACAGGGTGACCTGGACAGGTTAGATGAGTGGTCAGATGCATGTCAGATGCAGTTTAATGTAGATAAGTGCATGGTTGTCCACTTTGGTGGCAAGAACAGGAAGACAGATTACCACCTAAATGGAATCAATTTAGGTAAAGAGGCAGTACAAAGAGATCTGGGTGTTCTTGTACACCAGTCAATGAAGGTAAGCATGCAGGTACAGCAGGTAGTGAAGGCGGCTAATAGCATGCTGGCCTTCATAACAAGAGGAATTGAGTATAGAAGCAAAGAGGTTCTTCTGCAACTGTACATGGCCCTGGTGAGACCACACCTGGAGTACTGTGTGCAGTTCTGGTCTCCAAATTTGAGGAAAGATATTCTGGTTATTGAGAGAGTGCAGCGTAGGTTCATGAGGTCAATTCCTGGAATGGTGGGACTACCTTACGCTGAAAGGCTGGAGTGACTGGGCTTGTATACCCTTGAGTTTAGAAGACTGAGAGGGGATCTGATTGAGACGTATAAGACTATTAAAGGATTGGACACTCTGGAGGCAGGATTCCGCTGATGGGTGAGTGCCAAACTAGAGGACACAGCTTGAAAATATGGGATAGACCATTTAGGACAGAGATGAGGAGGAACTTCTTCACCCAGAGAGTGGTGGCTATGTGGAATGCTCTGCCCCAGAGGGCAGTTGAGGCCCAGTCTCCGGATTCATTTAAGAAAGAGTTGGATAGAGCTCTCAAGGATAATAGAATCAAGGGTTATGGAGATAAGGCAGGAACAGGATACTGATTAAGGATGATCAGCCATGATCATATTGAATGGTGGTGCAGGCTTGAAGGGCAGAATGGCCTACTCCTGCATCCATTGTTTATTGTTCCTACACTCTCCCAAAAAAGGAAAACAGACTCTCTGTGCCTACTCTGTCAAGTGCCCCCCTCAAGAATCTTTTATGTTTCAATAAGGTGACTTCTCATCTTTTTAGACTCAATTTAATGCAAGCCCAACTTACTCAACATCTCATAAGGAAGTCCTTCAAAACCCAAGTTCAACTGAGAGAACCTTCTCTGGGTTGCCTCCCAATGGCAGTCTATCTGTCCTTATTTAAGGAAACAAACCTGTTCACAGTATTCCAGCCACATTTTGACTAATGCCTTGTCTATTTGTCTTCCATATTACCTGAACTTGGCTACTAAGTTTTTGTGATTTATACATTAGAACACACAAATCTCTGTGCTGCAGCTTTCCCTATTTAAATCATATTCAGTTCTTCTATTCTTCCTATCAAAATGCATAATCTCACAGTTTCCCACATTATATTCCAATGGTCAAGTTTTTGTCTCATCTCTTAACCTGTACATGTCCCTCTGTAGTATCTTTGGAACAGGTGGTTTTCCTATTTGTTTTTGTATCATGCACAAACTTTCAAGTCCTTCATCCAAGTCATAAACATATTGGAGATAATTGTGACCCCAGCACTGATCCTTGTGAGACTCCACGTGTTACAGGTTATCACCCTCACAATGCTCCCATTATTGAAATGCTGTCTTCAGTCAGTTCACTAATCCCCTACCAAATGTTGATATACTACCTCAACCCCAGAGGCTTTTATGTTATGAAGTGGCCTCATGTGCTCTCCTTATCTAATATCTTTTGGAACTCCAATTATTATTTACCGGTTCCCCTTTATCTATCTCACTTGTTACCTCCTGAAATATTTTATCAGGTATGATGTCCCCCTTCATGAAGCCATGCTGATTCAGGTGATCTTATTCTGCATTTCTAAATATTCTGCTATTACCTTCTTTAGAATAAATTCTAACATTTTCCCTAACCACATACATCTCGCTTACCAAAATAAAGCCAGTAGTGATATAAAAAGGGGTGGCTGAGAGGCTTGACTTTATCTGGTGATCCCACACTCTTAGGATTCAGGTAGATTGAAGGAATACTGCATATTTCTGAAATCTCTGACAATGGAACTTGGGCCAAGAAATGGAGAAGGCAGGGTACGAAAATGTTACAGCAAGGTAGTTGTGATCTATATGGACTTCAGTAAGGCGTTCAACAAGGCTCTCCATGGGAGACTGATTAGCAAGGTTAGATCTCATGGAATACAAGGAGAACTCACCATTTAGATACAGAACTGGCTCAAAGGTAGAAGACAGAGGGTAATGGTGGAAGGTTGTTTTTCAGCCTGGAGGCCTGTGACCAGTGGAGTGCCACAAGGATTGGAGGTGGGTCCACTACTTTTTATCATTTATATAAATGTAAGCATAAGAGGTACAGTTAGGAATTTTGCAGATGACACCAAAATTGGAGGTGTGGAGGACAGCAAAGAAGGTTACCTCAGATTACAACAGGATCTTGGCCAGATCGGCCAGTGGGCCGAGAAGTGGCAGATGGAGTTTAATTCAGATAAATGTGAGGTGCTATATTTTGGGAAAGCAAAACTTAGCAGGACTTATACACTTAACAGTAAGGTCCGAGGGCATGTTCATAGCTCCTTGAAAATAGTCTCAGGTAGATAGGATAATGAATGCGGCATTTGGTATGCTTTCCTTTATTGGTTAGAGTATTGAGTACAGAAGTTGGGAGGTCATGTTGCAGCTATACAGGATATTGGCTAGGCCACTGTTGGAATATTGTATGCAATTCTGGTCTCCTTCCTATCAGAAACATGTTGTGAAATGTGAAAGGGTTCAGAGATTTACAAGAATTTCGCCAGGGTTGGAGATTTGAAATATAGGAGAGGTTGAATAGGCTAGGGCTGTTTTCCCTGCAGCGGAGGTGTATAAAATTATGAGGGGCATGGATAGGATAAATAGACAAAGTCTTTTTCCTGGGGTGGGGGAAGTCCAGAACTAGAGGGCATAGGTCTAGGCTGGGAGGGGAAAGACATAAAAGAGGCCTAAGGGGCAACTTTTTCATGCAGAGGATGATACATGCATGGAATGAGCTGCCAGAGGAAGTGTGGAGGCTGCTACAATTGCAACATTTAAAAGGCATCTGAATGGGTATATGAATAGGAAGGGTTTGGAAGGATATGGGCCAGGTGCCAGCAGGCGGTACTAAATTGGATTGGGATGTCTGGTCGGCATGAATTAGTTGGACCAAAGGGTCTATTTCCCTGCTCTACATTTCTATGACTCTATGACTCTAATTGCTACTTCAGAAGATTCAAGTCAATTTAAGGAGTTTAGCAAGATAACTGCTAGATGTACATTTCCTCTAGTTGGGGAGTCTACAACTTGCGGTCACTGTGTCAGAAAAAGGGACAAGCCATTTAGAACAGAGATGAGAAGAAAATACTTTGCTTGAAAGGTTCTGAATATTTGAAATTTTCTATCATAGACAGGAGTAGATGTCTACGAGTAACTAAGTCCAATAGACTTTTGGGTTCTAAATGGACCAGGGGATTGTGGGGGATGGTGTAGCTGACATTTATAATCTTATTAAATGGTGAAGCTGCTTAAGGGGCTGGCTAAATGGCCTACTAATGCACTTCTCTCTTATCTTCTAGGTTCTTAAATTATTTATCTGTCCCCAACCACATTATGTTCTCATATACATGCACCCTCCACAACACCAGCTGTTATTTCTCATTTATGCTTCAAATCCAGGCCAATTTCTGTAACTTCCAATCCCATTACTGAATAAATATGTATCCAGTATTTCTTAGAGGTACATTATCAACTGTCTCTCTTCTGATCTATTACTTAGTAGGAAAACTGTTCAAATTTTATACAAGTTCATGCTTAAGTTTGCAAACATAGATCATTCCTTGCTTTGACCACGATTGCAGGGGATGTTCCCAATGGAGCCTGCACTATTTGCATAAGGGTTACCAGTTACTACTCAGCTTTGGCTATTAGTGTTTACTTTCCAGTGGTTACACATATAATTAAAGGGGAGATGGGAACAGTTTACTTGTTCACTCTCAATTAGGGAATAACACTGCTGCTATCGGGAATCAAAAGTGCCAGTGAATGATAGCCAGCAGTAACAAGAGTGACAACATAGACTCCATACCCCTCTAAACATAGAATGCAGACAGTACGGGAGCAGGCCGTTCAGCCCACTGAGTCCATCCAGACCCACCTCCTACCCCTGTAATCCTGCATTTCCCATAGCTAACCCAACTAACCTGAACATTTTTGAACATTATGGGCAATTTAGCACAGCCGATCCACTTAAACTGCACATCTTTGGACTGTGGGAGGAAACCTGTGCGCCTAACGGAAGCCCACATAGACATGGGGGGAATGTGCAAACTCCACTCAGACTGTCGCCCGAGGGTGGAACATTGAATCCTGGTGCTGGGAGGCAGCATTGCTAACCACTGAGCCACCATGCCATCATGTACCAGTGTAAATGACTTTTAAATGTTATAACGTTATGACGATAAACTGAAATGTGACTTACTACATTATCACATATTAATATGCTGATAAAGAATACATTTGTAACACAAATACACATTTTGAAAACAAGAAGGGGTTGCATTTTTTTTCAATATATAAGAGAATAGTAACATTTACTATCCTGGAAACAAACTGTAGAAACAGTAGAAGGAACATTTGCATAAGTTCACAAGGGGAATATTGACCACTTCTTGTAATGCTTGAATCACAACTTACTACCACTGTCAATGTTTGTTCTTATTGTTCTTTGATGCATGCAACCTGTTTATTGAACCATGGTTCCTTTTCAAGTGTGGGGTCAGGGATGCACAAATTACAAAGGGAATGGCTGGTTGTCCAAGTAGCTTGTTGTGTTTTCTTTTTTGCCGACTACCTCCATACACCCATACGGCTTACCAGAAAAATTGATTACTTCTATGTTAAATTGAATATTGACCCATGCCCTTGAAATGGTTGGCAACTTGGGAGTTTGAACACCAGCATTAAAGTAATCACTTGAATAGTTCCATTCGATAAATATACAATTGTTTGGAAAAGTAACACTGGAATATTGGAAAGACAAAGTGAGTCTGAATGAAAAATATTTGAAGCTTTCGTGTACTATACTAGACTATGTGGAAAGGAAGCATAGCATAATGACTGAGTGCAAAGACAAAAGCTGAAAATGTGCTGCAGGAAAAGTGCAGCAGGTCAGGCACCATCCAAGGAGCAGGAGAATCGACGTTTCGGGCATGAGCCCTTCCTGAAGAAGGGCTCATGTCCGAAACGTCGCTTCTCCTGCTCCTTGGATGCTGCCTGACCTGCTGTTCTTTTCCAGCAACACATTCTCAGCTCTGATATCCAGCCTCTGCAGTCCTCACTTTCTCCTTGCAGAGACAAAAGACAAGTTTCAAAAAATAATTATGTTGAATGTTGTCATTTGTTCCTATCTAGGTGATACATAAAATCTTATCAAACTGTGGAAATAAGTTTGTCTTAAAAACTATAATGGCAGAAATGTAGCACAATTGGCCAGAAGCCAGGCTTTTAATTTATCCATTACAGTCCCAAAAATTTAGCATGTTCATATGGTAGGTCTGTGATTTAAACTTTTGTTTTTACTCTCATGCTATATGGACATCACTGGCTGGCTATCATTTATTGCCTGTTCTCAAGGTCGTGGTAAGCTGTCTTTTGGACTACTGCTGTTCATATGGTAGAGGTACACCCACAATGCCGTTTGGGAGGGAATTCCAGCATTTGGATCCAGTGAGTATGAAGGAATGGTGATTTGAATTCAAGTCAGGATGAAACCCATTTCAAAGTTTCACTAACTTTGCAAAGCCACGGGAAGATCTCATTCCCACAATGAAGGGTTCCTGAAGGAGAATACAAGATCCACTCCACTCCCAAGGAGAAAATCAACTTCAGCCAGCTGTAGACAATCCAGGAAGACAGGCCCATGCCAACAGTTATGAGCAAAATGACTTTGGCTGCAGACACATATCTGGACAATCCGAGAATAATTATTTTTCTGAACGTAATTGTCACTTGGCCAAAGTATTGTTAAGATAACATTCTGAAGAGTTTATAGTTCTGCCCCCAGACTTGTATGCATATGTCAATTTTAAAGAAGGGTGGTTGTATTTGTGAACAATTTACATCTTTAGCTAATAATCTTTACATTCTCAATTGATTAAGTTTTGTTTGTTGTTTATGGAACTTGGCTGGCTTGTTTGTGAAGCTGAGCTGAATACATTCTGACAAAACTGTCAATACCACCTCCAATTTAAAATTGAAGCTTTGTGGGAATCAGTGGAGGAGTGGAACAAGGAAAGCAATTAGTTCACCCCTCCTAACGCAGTCAAATAAAAATGACCAGCTAAACTTAACTTCAAAATTGGAATATTCCTCTAAAACATTAGCCTGCATCTAACAATGTCAGTACAGATTTTGAATCAGTTAGACAAATTTATTTAAGAACACTATTGCCAGAGGATTAGGTTGAGTTTAATACATGTTTAATGGAATTAATACTCCTAATAATGAGAGAAAATGGAATAAACAGATAAAATCAACTCCATTCGACATTAGACGCAAATAGAAACTGGCAGATCATAGTCATAGTAAGTCCCGCAGGAAATAGCAGGGTAGGTCATTCAGTCCCTCAAACTTGCCTCACCATTCAATATGATCATGGCTGATCTGCCGCTGTGACAGCACCTCATAGCCCTCAATTTCCTAATGCAAAATTCCATCTGCCTCCTCTTTGAACACTTTCAATTATCTCGCCTCCACAACTCTGTGGGGCACAGAAGAGGAGACACTGACTACCTCAGAAAAAAAAAACTTCACATCTCAGCTTTATACAAGTGCTCCTTTTTTCTGTAACTATCCCCTACTTCGAGATTCCCCCACAGGTGGAAACATCTCCCATGTCAAGCCACCTCAGAATGTTGTTTGTTTCATCCTTCCAAACTCTAATGAATAAAGGCCAAACCTGTTTAGCCATTCTTGATAAATCAACCACCTCATCTCAGGAATCAGCCTAGTGAATCACTTTTGAACCAGTTCCAGTGCCAATATATCCTTCCTTAAATATGGGGACCAGAACTGTCTCCCAACAACCTGTACAGTTGTAACAAGACTTCCTTATGTTTAAATTTCAATGCCTTAGCAATAAAAGCTTAAATTCCTTTGGGCTTAATTACTTCATTAATTCTTAATTGCTTCTCAATTGCTTCAACTAACAGAAGAAAAATTAAAAGGAGCTCTTCCATATAACTCACACCTAATTCAAGGGTCCATTTCAACTTGCCTTGGTACTGGAAGAAAGCAGGCTGGAGCCAATCTCACCCTTCCTGGCCACAATGTCAATTTGAGCTTTCATACCTAATGTGGAGACCACAATTCAGCAAGACCAAGCCTGAGGCACCATTAGGTAAATGGTTTTGTCTCTCTTCATTCCTTCATGGGATGTGGACATTGCTGACGAGTCTAGCAATTGTTGTCCATCCTTACATGTCCTTGAACAGTGTCCAAAAGGGGGAAGGTATTCCCCCTTTGCTATTCAATAGAATTCCAGCTCTCCGCATCAAGAAATAATTGAAAAAGAACGAACAGCATCAGGTGCCTACACATTATGATAACAAAAAGCTCAGATGTTGGGGTTTTTTAAGCAATTGACTTACATTTGGCTCCCTAAAGCCTACCTACCACTGACAAAGTTAAAAATCACACAACACCAAGTTATAGTCCAACAGGTTTAATTGGAAGCACGCTAGCTTTCAGAGCGACGCTCCTTCACCAGTCCAACACCGGCATCTCCAAATCATTACCACTGACAAAGTGCTGGTTATGCACGTGATGTTGGACTGAGCTGTGATAACAGTGAAGAAGCTCGATCTACAAAAGGTGGTGCAACTGATTGGTGCTTTACCCATTCGATTAAACCTTGATCAGCTTCACCACTGTTTCCCTGCAGCAAGACTTCCCAAATTATTACCGTTCTAGATAGCATGTCCCAAATTGTTAAATCCCCAGCTAAGGAGGAAAGATCTGGCTCCGCTTTTCCTTTCTTTTAAATGCACCTATCCCCTTGGTTGATCATAACAAGGTTAATTTGAAAAAAAATCCTTCCTTTTGGAGGCCTTTCACCCAGACCAAATGCATTTTTGTTTAGATTCCCTACAGTGTGGAAACAGGCCCTTCGGCCCAACAAATCCACACCGACCTTCTGAAGAGTAACCCACCCAGACCCATTCCCTCTGCCGAACATACCTATAACCAAGGGCAATTTAGCATGGCCAATTCACCTGACCTGCACATCTTTGGATTGTGGGAGGAAACCGGAGCACCCAAAGGAAACCCACGCAGACACGGGGAGAATGTGTAAACTCCACACAGACAGTCGCCCAGGGCTGGAATCAAACCTGGGACCCTGGTGCTGTGAGGCAGCAGTGCTAACCATTGAGCCACCGTGCTGCTCTATAGATAATTATTTATTTGATAATTATTTAACATGGCTATTTAATCAGGCATCTCTTCTCCACTGAGAAGAAGTCAACATTCCATTTGCCTTCCCCATTATCTGCTGAGCTTTCATGAACTTTGTATGATTTATGGAGGAATACCCCAAATCACTTTGCACTACAGCTTTCTGCAGTCTTTCACCATTGAAATAATATTAATTCCTCTATTCCCCCGACAGTGTGAAAATCCTAATATTTTCTCACACTAGATTCCATCTGCTGAGATTTCCTTCCATTTACTTGACCTGTCTGTGTCCCTCTCAAATCTCCTTGTATCATCCTCACCACTTGATTTCTCACCTGTCTGTGTCCTCTGCAGACTTGTTGATAATACACTTTGTGTCCCTTATCCAAGTCATTACTACACATTGTAAATAATTGTGGCTCTAGCATTGATTGCTGTGTCCTCCATTAATTACATGTTGCCAACCTGAGCATTATTTATTGTTCAACATGAAAATAGAGTCGCTATATGTGGTGTATAAAGGTTGGCCCCAGCCTGGGACAGACAGCTCTGAAGACCTGTCCCTGGGTCTGCTTTTTTTTGATGTCCTCTTTTCTAAACAGCCTGTTCAGCAATGTTATTACACAGCTCTGGAGCAAGCAGGACTTGAACATGGGCCTCCCAGTACAGGGAGGGAGTTTACCACTGCGGCGCAAGAGGGTCCTTTACATGTATTGCTGCTAGAAACAAGACTCAGGTGATGAGTTTGTTACAAAGGGAACCCATACTCAATGACCTCCATTGGGAGATTAATTAGTGATTCTCCTGGACCTGAAAGGGGTTTTTCCCAATATACAAACTGGCAGCTATAATAAACTACACAAATGTTACAGATGTGGTGGAAAATGAAATTAGGAATTGCAGTTCAATAGGACCGGAGGTCAGTGGGGAGTCCTTTGCTTCTGCTAAGTTATTCAGATCTCCAATCATTTTCTTTCCAAGTCATTTCATTCCTTTAATCCAGACACAGGGCAGTTGGCACACTAATTGTTCAGTCTCTTAATCACTGATTAGAGGCAGCACCTTAGAGGCAAATGGTGAGTGAGAATAGCCAACTATCTTCCAGGAGGGAGAAGCTGTCTTTTTTGAGTCAGGTGGCTTATTACCCCTGTATTGTTCACACACAGGCTATCCACCTGCCCAGGAACCAGAGAGTCGTCATGCATTCTGGTCCGAACTGAAAAATACCAGATCAACAGTCTCTGAGCAAAATTGCTCTGAACACAAATCCAGAGTGCTCATGAGTGCAACCAATCTGACTGTACCCTCATACCCCACTGCTTGACCAAAGGAACAGTGTCAATATAATACAGCTTGATTATAAATTGCAATGTCTCCTTCCAACAAAGTTTATTTGGTCCACAATCCAAAAATATACTAGAAGTGGTCTTTACAATGAAAAAAAACTTAATCTGATGCACCTATCTGTATCATTTATTCCTCGATAAACTGAAAAAATGCTCAGGACTTCTTGCTTTCTTGTCTGTGAGAACACCTCAATGTGATTGGCTGTTTATCCTGGTTGATGACATCACTGTGGCTGGATGCTTTGAAGCACTAATAGATATGAACATACTGGTCGCCTTGATCAGAGTCATATTAAAGACGAGAAAGGGAAAAGTCACACCACAGACAGTACGACCTTTGTGAGTAGTCTAGATTACAGCAGTGCTGGAAAAGCACAGCAGGTCAGGCAGTATCCAAGGAGTAGGAAAGTCGACGTTTCTGGCAAGAAAGCTTTTGCCCAAAACGTCAATTTTCCTGCTCCTTGGATGCTATCTGACCTGCTGTGCTTTTCCACACCACTCTAGACTCTGATTTCCAGCATCTGCAGTCCTCACTTTTGACCTTAGTGAGTAGGTTTTCTTTTAAAAAGAACACAGGCTCTATGGCAAGTTCTCTTACTTGACTGTTGACTGTGAAATCCCAGCGTCTTCGTAAATGTGCTGTTAAGTTAAAACCATGCTAGTTTCAGGCCACAGGAACTAATCAAGGTAAATAGGCAGAACTTGTGTGACATCAAAAGGTCAATTGAAGGATATTTCTTTCTCCAAATGATCAGGAAAAAAATCATCAGGAAACAATTGCTCCCAATGAATAATTGAGGTGACATAGTGGCTCAAAGGTTAGTGCTGTTGCCTCACAGCACCAGGGACCCAGGTTTGATTCCAGCCTTGGGTGACTATCTGTGTGGGGTGTTTGCACAAATTTTCCCCTGCCTGCTTAGGTTTTCGCTGGGTGCTCAGATTTTCTCCCACAGTCTAAAGATGTACAAGTTAGGTGAATTGATCATGCTGTCATAACTAGGTTTGCGCAGACAAGGCAAATTAGACATGGGAAATGCAGGGTTATAGGGGAGTGAGTCTGGGTGGGATGCTCTTCAGAGGGTCAGTGTGGACTTGATGGGCTGAATGGCCTGCTTCCAACATGTAAAGATTTAATGATTCTAATAATGCGACTGGCTCAAAACTACACATACATTATGTTGATTTAAGAATACGTAACACTGAAACAGAATAAATCAAAAGCGGTCATGACTTTTTCTTCAATAAAAATTATGCAAGGTGATGACGACAAATCATTTTGATTGCAATCAAGAACTAGTGACTAATAACAATGACTCAAACAGTGCTACATTAAACATTAAATCCAGACATGAAATGATTACTTTGCAGTAAGCAAATTTATATGTTGATTAGAAAAATGCATGTTGCCTCACTGGACTTAATAACTCTGTTTCCTTAGTTTTCTATAATTTATTTGAAAGATTTCTTTTGGAAAAAAGCTTAAAAAGTTTGCTTTGCACAAAGTCTACCATTAGCTAGTTTTTAAACATGCCAATGAAAACACGTCAAGAGAAACTATAATCTTGTTCTTTTAACATTCAAGTTGTCTTCCTTAGCAAGCACAAAAAATTGCACTTTTGTAATACGTTTGCATCAATCACATGATATAATGCTAACTCCAAGGGCACACATTGTTTGACAAGGGGCCTGCTGTGTTCATGAAATTAGAAATGGAACATCACAGTACAAACACAGAATTGTTCAACAACTTCTATTATTTTTGGTATTAATGTTTTAATTTAAATAGCAGAGAAGGGAGATTTAAATGAACCAGGCTTTCAAAAAAAATCAGAGCTTGTACCTGTGTGACATGATGGAAACCAATTGTATCAAGAACTGTCTCTCGCTGGTCTAATGTAAAGATGGAGGAAAAAAAATCTCAAAGGTTGCATCGAGCAATTGCAAAAACGAATAATTTTACTTTACGAGAACACTGAAATTCATTGTTTATAAGTAGAGCGTAATTTGGTTGGAGTATAGATCTAAAAATATTCTGATGAAATGTTATCAAGTTACCACCAGACAATTTCAACTCACTCAACGTCAATCTACTTACAGATAAAAAACAGACCTGCTGGTTCAGTTTCTTTCCCTGCAGATGTTATCTGACCTGCTGAATATTTCCAGCCTTTACTATTCTCTATACTTCTTAATTCCAGAAGCCATTGTATTTTGCCTTTGGCCTTAAATATAAAGGGCTACAATTTGAATGCTATGCTCTTTGGCTCAGACATACAAAGCCATAGCCTTGAAGATTGGGATAAATTCAGAATTCAGCAAAAGAAGGACTAAGATAATGAACAGCAAGAAAACAAACTATGAAGGCAAACTAGCAAGAATTATAAAAACTGGCAATAAGAGCTTTTTAAAATATTTAAAAGAGAGAGGTCAAAGTGAACATAGGCCCTTAAGAAAATAAATCTGGGGAGACAGTTACAGGGAACAAGGAAATGACAGAGGAGTGGAACAGGGATTTTGCAGTCTTTACAGTGGAAGGAACTTCAATCATTCCATTATTACTAAAGAATGTGGGTGGGAATAAATTAAGTGCCATCACCTTTACTGGAGATTAGTATTAGGAAAACTCACGGGGCTAAAGATAGACAAGTCAACAGGCCCTGGTGGCTTCCATTCTATGATTCTAAAAGAGATAGCCACAGGGATTGTGAATGCATTAGTTTAATTTTCAAAAAAAAATCTGGATTCTGGAGAAGTAGCAGGGGATTGAAGAAAAATGCCAAAGTGACACCTCTATTCAAAAAAGGGAGGCCAAAAAAAAAAATAAACAGGCAACTGTAGGTCAATTATCCTAACATCTGAAGTTGGAAAAGTATTGGAAGCAATTATAAGAAAATAATAGCAGAACATTTGGAAAACCATAATCTAATCAAGCAGAGTCAGCATCACTTCATGAAGGGAAATTGTGTCTGACTAACTTAGTAGAGTTTTTTCAAGGAAGTCTCAACCAGGGTGCATAAAGGTGCTGTGTTTGGACCTCCTGAAGGTATTCAACAAGATATCTTATAAAAGGTTAAGTCATAAGATAAGAGACCATGGTGTTGGAAGTAGTGTACTGGCATGGATGGAGAATTGGCTTATGGGCAGAAAATAGTGAATGGGGACAAGGGGTTCATTTTCAGGTTGGCGACCGGTGACCAGTGATGTTCTACAGGAAGCAGTGCTGGGATCACAACTATTTACAAAATTGTACATTTGCAGATGATACAAAGAAAGGCAAGTTGCAAAGGGGATACCAACAGCTTACCGAGCCATGTTTAGAGGTTAAATAAGTGGACAAAAAGTTGGCAAATGCAGTATAATGTGGAAAAATGGGAAGTTGTTCATTTTGGAAGGGAGAACAAAAGAACAGTATTAATTAAATGGAGAAAACTGCAGAAAGCTACATCACAAAGAACCTTTGGGTACTTGTGTACAAAACACAGAAAGCTAGCAGATAGGTGCAGCAGGTAATAAGGAATGTTCATGGAATGTTGGCCCTTATGTCATGGGAGTTGGTGTTAATGAAGCTTGCTGCAATTGTACAAGGTGCTGATGTGGCCACATCTGGAGTACTGTGAGCAGCTTTGGTCCTTTATTTAAAGAAGGACATCATTTCATTGGACGAAGTTCAGAGAAGGTGGAGGAATGATTCCTGGTATGGAAGAATTATCTTATGAGCAAAGAATAAACAGGGTGGGATTCTAATCACTGCATTTTTGAATAATAAGAGGTGATCTCTTTGAAATACATAGAATTCTTATGGGGCCTGACATGGTAAATGCTGAGAGGATGTTTCCCCTTCTTGGACAGTTCAAGACCACAGGACATAGTGTCAGTAAAGGAGCAGCAATTCAAGACTGAGATGAGGAGGATTGTCTTGTCCGAGAGAGCTGAGTGCCTTCGTAACTCCTTGCCACAGACAGCTGTGGGGGCAGAGTCCTTGTGTATACTTAAGTCTGAGACAGATACATTTTCAACCAAGGGTTACAGAGAAAACGCAGGAAAGTGGAGTTGAGGAATGTCGGATCAGCGATCATCTATTGAATGGCGGAGCAGGCTCAAGGGGTCAAACAGCCTACTCCTGTTCCTATTTCATAGGGTCTTAAGGATCAGTAGAAAGTGTACGGGCAAACAGTATGCAATTTTATTTCTGAATTTCAACTTCAGGAAAATACATATCCAGTATTAAAATACAATAGAAACCATGAAAAATATTCAAGGAGTGCAGCATACATAGCATCACCACTCAAGATAGAAATCAGGATGCCAAAGGAGATCACTAAAAAGGGTTTTTAAATTTTTAAAACTCAATGCCCGTTCTGAATTGCCCATGAAGGATGAAGGTGAACTATTTTCTCCAACCATTGTAGTCAACAGATATAAAATAGATTCTTGCTGATTTTTGGGTAGAAGGGCAAGTTCCTCCATGCTTGCACCAATTCCAATGGAAGTGGGTGAATTTGTGAATGAGTGTGGTACACGCCCCTGTGCTTCCAATGCTCATCTCCTGAACAATGCCTTAGAGCTGTACACAGAGTATAAGAAACAGGATCTTACTGTCATTTACTCCAAACAGTGCCAAGGCACAGAAGTAACGAAGGCAGAGAGGAACAAAACCAGCTTATAAGTCAGCCAGCAAGCAAGGGAATAGAAGGCAGGATGTGAATGCGATAACCTGCTTGATCTTCTGATGTTGTCGCCTCTCTCACCCCTGTTTCTATGATGCTGGTTGCAAAATAGAATATAATCACTCTCAAACAAAGTTGAGATGAAACAGTGCACATTGGCTAAAGGTGTTTAATATTCGGTGAATTGAAGAATTCTGAATTGTGAATAAAATGTCGGGGAGAGCCAAGCTGAGACAGAGAGAGAATCAAAGTAGAAAACAAGTGAGATATTTTAGATGCAAAAGTGCATAGCTAAAGAACATTAGAATCAGGTGAGTTCTGACCCAAAATACTAATCTCACCATGCTCAAGACACACATGTTGAACGGGGAGTTTGCAACCATAGGACAGATGGTTGGAACATTGTTGCAAACCTTGTTGGAACTAAGCTGGAAGGCCCAGCAAGTCGCTGGACTTATAGAAACCTTTGAAGTAATACTCAGACCATTTAAGTTATCTTCCAATTTTTTTAATCAGTGTGCAAGTTGAGATTATTAATGATTTACAAATAATGAGAACAGAAAGCAATGTAACCATAAGAGTTTGGTTTAGACCATAATTGACAGTTCAGTATAGTTTTAATGTCTTTAACATAACTTGCTATTAAATATGGAGTGGAGGTATTCAGTTTCATGTTTCTTGAATTTGGTGTAGCAAAATGTTTTTGATTTAAACCATGAACCTCATGGCTACTTTCTTGGATTCTTGAAAGAATTTGGAAACGTTTCTGGCCTTTACTGAGATAATACTAGTGCAGAAGAGCTCCCTGTATCTGACTAATCAGCAGCTCTCTGCAGGAAAGGCCTGCTGCTGATCTGATAAGTGCTCAAGTGATTCACAAGCTTCAGTCAGGTCTATAGTAAACTATTCCAGCAGTAACTGCTATTTTACCAGAACCACTAATGAAACAAAAATGGAACACCTGAGAAACATTTACAAGTTTGTCATAAAGGTACCACAAGAATAAAGAGTATTGATTGAAAAACCCCTTTCAATCTTTTAAGCTAACCAATGCACTGTTGTTTCTTATTTAGAATAGATAAGACAGACATGATGATCAAAATCAAAGCAACAAAGTGAAATGACTAAAGTAAAACAAAATGAGCACTTACATTTGTGTAGACTGAATCCTGAGGGGATATCATCTGTCCTCCCACTGCGTTACACTGGTTAAATTGCTTTGTTTAATTTCCACTATACAAATGGGAATCATTTCAAAATTATGCTGCAAATCCTTAACCATAGTGCACATATATGCTTTGCAAACATAATCATGGTTATGATAAAAGGTTTTGCAAGCAATAAACCAAAAGAAAATTGTAGCAATCTTTAGCCTCCAATGACTATTTACAGGCATTGAAGCTTTACACTATTGTCTGCGATGCAGGGGAATTTGAAAAAAAACGTAGGCCTGTAAGGGAATTGTTTAGTGGAAATGATTCATATTTATAAAAAATCTTATTTAAGTTCATTTTGTGGAATAGTACATAGGTGTAACATATCTAATACAAACCCAAATGTTACAGAGGGTGAACAGGGTCACGAATTAAAAATAGTTCCCGTGTCAGAATTGGATTTCTAAAAACAATAAATGATTGTGAGACTGCTGTTTTGATATCGTAGGTAAACATTTCAGGTTACCAACCATAAGTTACAAAGGTGAGAAAAAATGTCATTCAATATATATTTGTGCCAAGATCATGTTTTGGGACCAGATTTTCAGGCACAAAGGGATTATATTTTAGGCAAGTTGTAAAATACATTTGGACAGGTACAGGAATAGGAAAGATTTAGAGAGACATGGACCAGGTGCAGGCTAATGGGACTAGTTAGTTTTGGAAACTTGGTTAGCATGGACAACTTGGACAGAAAGGTCTGTTTCCATACTGTATGACTGTAAGTTATCCCTTGAGGGGTTGAATTCAGTACTGAGTCCTTGGAACTGCTGAACTAGTGGGAATAGCAAACCCAGGCTATTGACAGTTACCTCTGACTTTTAAATGAGAAAACAGCAATTGTGGAAAAGACTCACGAGATTGTGATCACTAAACCCATTCCTAAAACTAACACAAATTGTGAGAAAAATAGAGGATTTGGGGCCAAAGAAATGGGGTCAACAATTATACAAGATTGAATATTACTCGAGTATTTATGCTTGAGCTGTTCAGAACAGCATGTCCTGTCAAATAGTCAAGGAGGAATTGTTGAGATAATGTTTTTCTTCATGTTTAGTCATGCTTGGAGATTCAATTGCTATTACTCATGGATGATTTTGTAACAACAGCAGAAGTGCAACATTCATGACCATGAGTTGAAGAATATAATTTCATAACCACACATAGATGTTTATGTTATATATTTGATAACATTATAGAATCACAGACTCACACAGTGTGCAGAAGAGGCCCTACAGCCTATGAGTTCTGTACCGACACGTGAGAAACACCTAATCTCAACCTAAACCCATTTACCTGCACTGCGTCCACTGCCTTGAATATTTTGCATACTGCTCATCTGGTTACATTTTCAAGGATGTGAGGCAATTTGCCTCTACCACTCTCCCATGCAGTGCATTCCAGACTGTCATCATCTTCTGGGGAAAGGAAAGATTTTCCTCACATTCCCCAAAACCTCCTGCCCATCACTTAGAGCCTGTGTCCCCTCGTGACTGACCCTTCCACTAAGGGGAACAGCTGCTCCTCATCCACTCTGTCCATGCCCCTCATCGTCTTGTACAATTCAATCAGATTGCCCCTCAGCCTTCTCTGCTCAAATGACACCAACCCAAGCCTCTCCTAGCCTCCCTCATAACTTAAATTTTCCATTCCAGGCAACATCGTGACGAATCTTCTCCAGTGCAATCACATCCTTCCTGTAATGTGGTGACCAGAACTGCACACAGTCCTCTAGCTGTCTTCTCACCAATGCGCAGATACTTCAGTGACCCGTTATTAATTATTTGTTTGCTACAATGCTTTGGGTGTTAACACGTTGGAAATTGTTTTGTAACGTGTATATTCAAATGGCTGTTAAATGATTTGTGATGTACTGTTGCATGCCTTGCCAATTACAAACATCTAGAAGTCAAAATAAAGAATACACCAGAGATTTTCAAACTTTATTTAATGTCCAATTTTCTCCTAGAAATTCTTACCTTAAGCAATGTTTCCTTTTAGAATAAGTGACTGGAGATTCCTGCAGTAGTGATAATGGCAAGGAAATGAGGGTCCAATGCACCCCATCCTTCAATGGCAAATTTACATAAAACATTCCAGAAAACAACAGTGAATACACCAGTCAGGTCACCATAAGCTTACCAGACCACAGGGCTTCTCTCTCATTAGAGAGAGATGACAGGTGGCAGTTTAATCTGACAGTCACCACACCTCAGGTGAGAGTAGAGGTTGAGAAGGAGAGTAACCTCAGCTGGTGTAGGGATGGAACCCCTGCTGTTGGCATCACACTGCTTTGCAAACCAATCATCCAGCCAAATGAGCTAAACCAATCAATGTGTACAACTAACTTGGGTTCTTTGAGGAAGTAACAGGTAACATATATAAAAGGGAAATCTGGAGTTGTGGCATACTTCGGATTTTCAAAAGACATTTGATAATGAGCCACAAGGTTACTATTCAAAACAAAACCTCATGGTATATGGAGAAATATATTATCGTTAATAGAGGATTGATTAACTAATAGAATGCACGGGGTATGGATAAGTACATCATGCACATGTGGCCAAGTGTCTCAACTACTTACAATCTCTGTAACTGACCTGAATTATGAAACTGAAAGCATGGTCACTCATTTTGCTGATTATAAAGGAAGGCAGGAAAACAAATTATGAAGAGGACATGAAGAGGCTATAAAGGGAGTTAGTTAAGACAAATGAATCGGCAAAAACATTTGGCAGATGCAATGTAATGTGGAAAAAGGTCAGCTCATCGTTGTTGGCAGGAAGAATAAAAAAAGGCAGTATATTATTCAAATGAAAAAATCTGCAAATTGTTGCAGTACAGAAGGATCAGGATGTCCTGATACATAACGCAAGATTGATAGAGGAACAGGTTTAGGCCATTCAGCCCCTCAGGTCTGTTCTACTATTCAATGAGATCATGGCTGATCCCTGGCCTATCTTTGCTTCACAAAAATTTACCTTTCTCAGATTTAAAACTAACAACTGACCCAGCTTACTGTCATTTGTGGAAGAGATTTCCAAATATCTGCCAAACCTTCTGCGTTATCAGTGCTTCCTAACATCGCTCCTGAATGGGTCTGGCCCTAATTCTCAGGCTATGGCTACCCCTCCCCCAATTCTCAAAGACCCAACCAATAGGAATAGTTTAGCTTTTACTTTATCGACAATGTCTCTTCATGTTAATATCTTGAGAACTTTGATCAGATCGTCCCTGAACCCTCTAAATCCTAGAGAAGCTAAGCCTGATTTGTCCAATCTCTCCTCAAATTAACCCCGAAGTCCAGATATCATTCTTGTAAGCATATCCTGTGCTTCTTCCAAGGGCATATCCCTCCTGAGGTGTGGTTCCCAAGATCTGCTCTGACTAGGGTTTTCAATAACTGCAGTTCAATGTGTGCATCCTTATACTCCACTCTTTGAGATATCTGTCAACCACTCCATTTTTATTATTATTTTCTGCACCTGTTTGTGACGTTTTAGAGACCTTTGCATCTGAGCCTCCAATTCTCTTTGGCCATCTACCTATTTTTAACTTCATATCATCTAGAAACAACCTGATCTATCATCCTGAGGGAGGGTCACTGGACCCAAAACATTAACTCTAATTTCTCTGCTCAGATGCTGCCAGACCAGCAATTTCCATTTTTTGTTTCTGATCTATCCTTTGTCAGTTGAGAATGAATAAGCTCATTGCTCACATTGAATGCCACCTTCCACAGTTTTGCCAATTCACTTAATCTATCCATATTCCTTTGTGCTATCATCTACACTGTCTAGAATGCTGCCTGACTTTGTGTCATCAACAAATTTCGATACTTGACTTTCTATTTATTAACAGCTTGTATAATGGCATAATGTGAACAATTTAGGCTCTACCACAGATACTTGTAGGATACCACTAATCACAACCTGCCAATTTGAGTTCCTACCCATTACCCTTACTTTCTGTTGCCTGTCACTCAACCTATTTTACAGCCATGTCAGTAAATTGCATTCAATTCAGTGGGTTTCAATCTTAGTTAACCACCTCTTAATTTGGGCATTATCAAATGCTTTCACAAGTCCAACATCCACAGACGTTCCCCTGTCCACCAGCTTAGTCACTCTTCAAAAAGATTCCATGAGGTTTGGCAAGCATGATCTACCTGTCATGAATCCATACCAGCTATCCCCGATTAACTACAAATTTTCAAGATGTTCAGTTACCTCCATCCTTGATTATAGATTCCAATAATTTCCCCACCACTGATGTTAGGCTAACTAGTCTATAATCCCTTGGTTTTCCTCTCTGCCCTTCTTAAAAAGTGAAGTGATGTGTAATTTTCCAATGTAGATGGATGACTCCTGTATCTAAGGAAGTCTGAAAGATTACAGTTCATGTTTCTAAAATGTTCTCCCCTATTATATAACACCTTGGATGGAAACTGTTCGTATCCTGGGGATTTATTAATCTTGAATTCCATTAATTTCCTTTCATTAATTTTATTCAGTCCCTGTTACCAATTACTATTCATTACCTCAGGATTTCTAGCCACACATCCTTCTTTTCCACTGTGAATACTGAGGCAAACTAATTATTCAACATGTCCACCATTTCCCCATTATCACGGACAATATCCCCACTTTCAGTCTTTGACAGGCCAACAATGCTCCTGACCACCTGCTTTACCTTTATTTAACTGTAAATGTTCTTCTCATTGATCTTGAAGTCCCTTTTAAGTTTCATTTAATAATCCCTGCTCATAAAAAGTTAGCATGCAATACAGCAATTGATTATGAAGACAAATGGAGTGTTGGCATTTATTGCAAGGGAAGAGAAATATAATGTAAGAAAGGCTTGCTACAAGTATATAGGGTATTGGCAAGAACACATGTGGACTCCTTACTTGGGAAATTATACAATAGCATCAGAAACAATTCAGAGAAAGTTCGCTTGATTCAATTCTCAGATGAAGGGGCTTTCTAATGAGGAAAGGTTGGGCAATTTGGGTGTGCATCCATTGGAGTTCAAAAGACAGAGGTGACCGTATTGAAACAAAACTTACTCTTTGCATCAACCTGGTCAATTTCCCTTGAGTGGGAGGGCTAGAACTAGGGGGTACTACTTAACAGGAAGGGACTCCTATTTAAGACAGACCTGGAGAGGGAGTCTGTTTTTTTATCTTAAACATGGTCTGTGCAATTCTCTCTTCCAGAGAGCAGATGAGTTGGGTTACGGAGTGTCTTCATCACTGGGGGCAAAAGGGTGACCAGCAAACAGGACTTGTTGTACATTAAAACAGAAATTTGGATGAGCTCCAGATGGTGAAAAAGTAGAAGTTGGGACACAGAACTGGAAAGGTACTGTCTAAAATGGTAGCGAAATGACACATGAGGGTTTCAACAGAAGACGAGCCAAGTCTGATGATAGCACAGAGATGGACAGATTTACACACACTGTTACAACTGATATGTAGTCAGAAGCTCACGATGGGGACAAATACAGCACTGTGGTTGTGAATAAGCATTCAGGATATTGTCAGTGAAAGGTTAGAGCCATTGGCTCTGAGTGTTTGATGACGTTAGAAGTCAACAGCTTTGGTCTTTCCAATGTTTAGCCGAAGATAATTTCTTCTTGTCCATCAATTTAGAAAATAGTTTCCACGCTACTAATGAACAAAACCACCACTGTGGAAGCTGATAAACGTTTTTTTTTAATTTTCTTGAGTTTGATATGTCCCATATGGATAATGAGAACCAAAATCTGTAGAGCAGTGTGGAGTGACTACTCACAAACGACGTACCAAATATGTTTTTCAGCACTTGCAACACCATATTCATGTTATATCTCATTGAATGTATTCAACCTATACTCCACAGTTGACAGGCAAATTACAAAAATACACTACTGTACATAAGCAACTTCTGGATAGCTCACTTGGTATAGCGTACATTATGGGGTGGGGTGGGTTGGGGTGGGGGATCTTTACCAGGCCCTAGCAGGTGGTATTAAGAACAAACAACAAAGAAAAATACAGCACAGGAACAGGCCCTTAGCCCACTAGGCCTGTGCAATTCCTAATCCTTACTTAGACTCACTACTTAATGCTCATGTGCGATTTCTATCCCTTTGCTCATCTCCCATTCACCTGTCTATCAAGAAATGCTTTAAACATTGCTAACATGCCTGCTTCCACCACCTCCACTGGCAGGGATTTCCATTCACCCACCACCCTTGCTATGAAAAATTTCCCAAATACTTTTTCCCTAAATTTGCCCCTCTCACCTAAAACCTGTGCCCTTTCGTAGATGATCTTTCCATCCTGAGAAAAAGCCTCTTGACAATTCACCCCACCTCTGCCTCTTGTATCAGGTACCCTTCCGCCTTTGTCTTTCCAGTAAGAGCAATCAAAATTCCTATTAATGAACAGAGAATGAGCTCTTACCATTGATTCAATGTCTGCAGTTTATCTGACCATGTTAGAGATATTGCAAGTGAAACCACACCTGGGCTCACCTGACATACGTAAACCAGTCAATGCTTTTCTAAAAGAAAAAATTACATTAGCTTTAAAACACAGTAACAGGCCATTCGACACAAATGCTCCAAGCTGGTGGTTTTATACACTGCACAGGACTCCTCCTAACTCTATCCTCCACTGGTTCTGGCAAAGAAATGTTTCTTACCATCTATTCTGATTACGTCACTCAAGCTTTTCCACATCGCTACTCAACCTCACTTTTGGGAGAACAATTCCAGTTTCTCTAAGTTATCCATTTAACTTAACACTACTACTTACAAATTTATCTCCAAGCCATTCACTATCCTGACTTGGAAATACATCACTGTCCTACACCATCTCTGGGTCAAAGTCTTGGAAATCCCTTTCTGACAGCATTGTGGATCTATCTGCACCAAATGAACAATTGCAATTTAGGAAGGAAGTTCACTGCCACGTTCTGAAAGGACAATAAATGCTGGTCTAGCCAATGAAGCTCACATCCCCTGAATGAATGAGTGAATGAGTGAATGAATGAATGAATGAATGAGTAAATGAATGATTGAATAAAAAGTTGAAGTCCCTTATCCCTGGAACCAATTCATGCAACTCTCCCTTTTTAAAGTGCGATGTCTAGAATTGGTCTCGTGCTCCACAGGTCTGCCATTGTTTCATTGGTTTTATTCTCTATGCCTTCATTATGCCAGGAACCCACAAACTATTTTATCCAGCTCTTCAATCTAGCCTGACCACCCTCGATGATTTGTAACCACGTACCCACAATCCTGTGTCCCTGAACCCTTTTAAAATTACACCCCTTCTTTTCACATTACTTCTCCTTGTTCTTCCTTTCAAAATGTAGCCCTTCACGTGCTGAAAAACTCAGCTTCTGATTACTCTGGCAACTGCTGGATGGCAGAACAAATGATGGTGTTCGAACTGGCCAACAACATGGCTCCCTAGACCCAACTGCCCAGCAAAGCTGTCAGGCCTGACTTCACATCTGCTGCTACCTCAAGACAATGCAGGGTAGACAAACAGGAGTCTGGAAGAACACAGCAAGCCAGGCAGCATCAAGATGTGGAGAAGTCAACGCTTCAGGTGTAACCCTTTAATGCAGGCCAATCTTTCAGGTCAGTGACTCATTATCACCACTTCTGTTCTGATATGGAGCCCTCTCATCCATTTATTTCCTGGTCTACACTGTAGATTTAATGATAAAATAAAACTCAAGACTCCAAACACAAATCCAACACTTAAAACGACAGGTTCTGAAAAACGATCAGTGGACTCAAAATGTTAACTCTGCTTTCTATGTTGCCAGACCTGCTGAGTTTCTCCAGTTATTGCTATTTTGGTCTCGGATTTAAAATGCTGTTAAACTATTTTGACTCTTTTGACTGTATTTTTACTTCCATACACCTGGGGTCAATGGCTCCTTCCTCTCCACGCTAGTTCTGACCTCACTGCCTGATGCACCTTCCTCATTCCCTTTTTAAAAGGAAAGGCATCCTTGCCTTTGCTCCCACTCAGGTCAGTGCTGGCTATAGATAATTTTGCATACTTCGATGGGACATTGGAATCTGACAAAAAAAAGGTGCTGATAGTGAGCCTAAATTGCTTAATATGACCTTGGCCCTAAACCATATCAGACCATAAATAATTAAATAGGAGTTTATATTCCATTTCAAATCAATCCTGGATAATTGGAATAAATGGTAAAGCAAATATTAAAACTATGTATGCGGGTAGCTGCATCACTGCTAGCATTCATACATTTCCAACTGGTCCAAGTATTATTGGCGCAGGATTGACATTATCATTATTAATGTTAAAATATAATTAATTCAGCTTTGAGCTTTTGTTTAGAATAGCAAGGCAAAGATGTTTTAGTTTCCAATACAGTACAAGATCTAGAAATCAACCAGAACTAATATAATTTGCAAAAGCTAATTATGCGATTTGTTTTTATCATCCTTGGGAGAAGTTCACGTAAAAAAATAACCTCAAGGGTTTGTTCTAAAATATCTGCAGGTTTTGCACAAACATAACATTAATGTCATTACACCAAGCCCATTACACTGTACTGTAAAAGTTTAAAGGACAGTACTAAGTTAACCAGTTCGCAATCACTAATGTTGAAGAGAAGTGGAACAATAATAATTACATTTTAAATTCTTTCAGTGAGGAGAATGGCAGGGCAGTGCAAAGTCCGAGGGAATGACAGCTTGGTGAAAGCTGTCAGTGGGGGAGCACTTTTGGGCCAGCGACCATGATTCTATTAGTTTTAAAATAGTGATGGAAAAAGATAGACCAGATCTAAAAGTTGACATTCTGAATTGGAGCAAGGCCGATTTTGACGGTATAACTTTCAAAAGCTTTGACGGTATAACTTTTAAGGGGCAGATGTTCACAGGTAAAGGGATGGCTGGAAAATGGGAAGCCTTCAGAAATAAGATAACAAGAGTCCAGAGGCAGTATATTCCTGTCAGGGTGAAAGGGAAGGCTGGTAGGTATAGGAAATGCTGGATGACTAAAGAAATGGAGGTTCTGGTTCAGAAAAAGAATGTAAGGTATAAACAGGAGAGATCGAGTGAATCCTTAAAAGAGTATAAAGGAAGTAGAGGGAAATCAGGAGGGCAAAAAGGGGACACGAGATAGCTTTGGCAAATAGAATTAAGGATAATCCAAAGGGTTTTTACAATTACATTAAGGATAAAAGGTTAACTAGGGAGAGAATAGGGCCCCTCAAAGATCAGCAAGTTGGCCTATGTGTGGAACTGCAGGAGATGGGGGAGATACTAAACGAGTATTTTGCGTCAGTGTTTACTGTGGAGAAGGACATGGAGGATATAGAATGCAGGGAAATAGATGATGACATTAGATAGGCATATCTAATTGGATTGGATAAGCATATGGAGGATAGTGGGCTAGAATAGGTCAGGTGGGCTTGGGTTGGCGCAACATCGAGGGCCAAAAGGCCTGTATTGCGCTGTATTTTTCTATGTTCTATGTTCTAGATGGTGACATCTTGAAAAATGTCCATATTACAGAGGAGATGGTGCTGGATATCTTGAAATGCATAAAAGTGGATAAAGCCCCAGGATCTGATCAGGTGTGCCTTAAAGAGCTCTGTGAGAAGCTAGAGAAGTGATTGCTGGGCCGCCTGCTGAGATATTTGTATCTTCGATAGTCACAGGAGAGGTGCCGGAAGACTGGAGGTTGGCTAACGTGTTACCACTATTTAAGAAAGATGGCAAGGAAAAGCCATGGAACTATAGACCAGTGAGCCTGCCATCAGGGGTGGGCAAGTTATTGGAGAGAATCCCGAGGAACAGGATGTACATGTATTTGGAAAGGCGAAGACTGATTAGAGATTGTCAGCATAGCTTTGTTCATGGGAAACCATGTTTCACAAACTTGATTGAGTTTTTTGAAGAGGTAACAAAGAGGATTGATGAGGGCAGAGCAGTTGATGTGATCTACATAGACTTCAGTAAGGTGTTTGACAAAGTTCCTTATGGGAGAATGATTAGCAAGGTTAGATCTCACGGAACAGAGAGAGAACTAGCCATTTGGATACAGAACTAGCTCAAAGGTAGAAGACAAAGGGTGGTGGTGGAGGGTTGTTTTTCAGACTGGCGGCCTGTGACCAGTGGAGTGCCACAAGAATCAGTGCTGGGTCCACTACTTTTCATCATTTATATAAATGATTTGGATATGAACATAGGAGGTATAGTTAGTAAGTTTGCAGATGACACCAAAATTGGAGGTGTAGTGGAAAGCTAAAAACGTTACCTCAGAGTACAACGGGATATTGATCAGATGGGTCAATGGGCTGAGGAGTGACAGATGGAGTTTAAATTTAGATAAATATGAGGTACTGCATTTTGAAAAAGCAAATCAGAGCAGGATTTATACACTTAATGGTAAGATCCGAGGAAGTGTTGCTGAACAAGGATTCCTTGGAGTGCAGGTTCATAGCTCCTTGAAAGTAGAGTTGCAGGTGGATAGAATAGTGTAGAAGGCATTTGGTATGCTTTCCTTTATTTGTCAGAGTATTGAGTAGAAGAGTTGGGAGGTCATGTTGCAGCTGTACAGGTCATTGGTTAGGCCACTTTTGGAATGTTGCATGCAATTCTGGTCTCCTTCCTATCGTGAAACATTTCAGAAAAGATTTACAAGGATGTTGTCAGGGTTGGAGAATTTGAGCTACAGGGAGAGGCTGAGTAAGCTGGGCTGTTTGCCCTGGAGTGTCAGAGGCTGAGTGGTGATCTGATAAAGGTTTATAAAATTATGAGGGACATGGATAGGATAAATAGACAAAGTCTTTTCCCTGGGGTGGGGGAGTCCATAAGGGCATAGGTTTAGTGTGAGACGGGAAGGATATACAAGAGACCTAAGGGGCAACGTTTTCATGCAGAGGATGGCGCATGTATGGAATGAGCTGCGGAGGAAGTGGTGGATGTTGGCACAATTTCAGCATTTAAAAAGGTTGGATATATGAATAGGAAGGGTTTGGTATGAAATGAGCCAAGTGCTAGCAAATGGGTCTAGGTTACGTTGGGATATCTGGTCGGCATGGGCGAGTTGGACTGAAGGGTCTGTTTCCGTGCTGTACATCTCTTTGACTCTGTGTGATGTTCTATCAAATGGCAGGACAGCACATGATTAATTTCATGTCTCTCATTTTAAAATGTGCAATGGCTCTGTTGAGACATTGTAAGTAACAATATTTTCCACCCTGTTGCCTTGCCCAAAACAAATCATGTTGGCAAATTCTATAGTGGAATTAATTGAGCAACTAACTCCTTGTAATGATGATGTCCCTCCTGTTTATTTGGTCCCAAACAGACAGACATTCTCCAAAGCAGATAGAATTCTTTATTCAAATGCTATTTTTCATACATTGAAATATTTCTCACTAAAGCATTCACAAAATTAAAATATGACCTTGTCTTGCATTAAGTATCATTAAAATTACAGTAATAAGTATTGGCACAAAGATTGGAGAAAAATTTATTCCACTGACAATGATGTCAAAAGAGCATTAACAGAACGATTTAAGCTATCACATCAAGCTAAAGTAATACAAAACTAATTTATTGATGTTATTACTGGGTTCTAAGAGATAATCTTTTGCAAAATCTGAGACGAAGAATATCAAGAGCTGGGGTGATTTTTAATTTGGTATTTATAACTGACGGTGAGAAAGCCACGCTCATTAAATGGTCAACTGGATAAACAGCAGGGAGCATGTAGGTTTGCAGGGAAGAAGGTTAACAATTCATTTGCATGATCACCAGTACCAATTGAACATAAAATCAAGTAGGAGTCCTTATACTGGAAAAGGGGCAGCTCAGGAGAAAGATTAACAATTTCAAAAGATGTGTAATAACATCTCTCAACAAGTCGATAGGAAAATACACATGGGCTTACTACATCCAGGCTGACTTCACTCCAACCATTTGACCTCTATCCCACCAAACTGCCTCTAATTTGTCAGACAGTTTGTTAGATACCCTGTACTGAATAAACAGAAATATTCTCTAAGTATTGAGTAATCCAAAGTTCTTGTCTTCAGCCCCTACCAAAAATTCCATTACTAAAGCCACTGTCTTCCTCCCTTGCCACTGTCAGAAACTGTGCGTGTTCATATATGACACAAAGGTGAGATTCCAACCAACTATTCAATCACTGAGGCTACTATCTCTGCCAGCCCACCCTGACCTCATTAGCTGCAGAAACTCTGATCTATGCCTTTGCTACCTCCAGTCTTGATTCACCCCTCTTCAACTAGACAGTCTCCCACCTTCCTTGTGTCTACATAAACCTGAGCTCATTCCAAACTAAAGCCACCACAATCTTAACTTGGACTAAGTCCCATTCAGCTATTGCCTCTATACTCACTGGCTAACAATGACCCACAGTCAGGCAACACCTTAAACTTAAAAAATCTATTTTTTTCCCAGCCTTGCCTTTTGCTGTCGATGTAACCACCTCCCATCTACTAACCTGAAACATCTCAGTGATCTCTCTAATTCTGCCCCCTTGTACAGTGATGTATTTAATCACTTCACTATTAGGCACTGTTGCTTTGAACTTCTCGGTGCTAAAGCCCCAGAAGATGTTTCAAGTTTTACCAGTATTTTCTTATTTAAGACACCACATTATGCCTCCCTCTTTGTCCGATTTTAGGTCATCTGTCCTAATATCTGTCTAGTGGCCCAATATCAAATCTAGTCAACAGCTTTCCTGGAAAATCCCTTTAGGTGTTTTATTATGTCAAAAGTGCTTTATAAATTGTGAGTTGTTGTTCAACTGCAAAATAATCAGCTTGCTGTTCCTTTCTACATTACTGGATTGCAGTATTGGATTCAAAACAGGATGACCCTTATACAATCTCCTGGCTCTCCTCTGAGCTGATCACAGCTTTCAGCTTTAGCAATATGATTGCCTGCTTTTGTTGGTTTCTTTTTACTTAATATTGCCTTCTTTTGGCAACTAGATGATTGAAAACCTTTACCGTAACGGTGAGATGGTTGCTGTCAGGTAGTTGTGTATGGTGGACTGAGTCAAGCTAGGGAGTTCCTTATTATTTACAGTTTGTGGGAGAATGTGAAACATTAGCAAATTTGCTTTGTAACATCCACTCTCTCAGTACTCTTCCTCAATGTGTGAAGTTGCTTGTCTTTAAAAACCCATTTTGAATGAATTACACTTGCCCAGAATTTATTGTAGGAAATTACTAAAATGTGACAGGAGGTTTGGATAGGACACAAAACAAAAGCAAGATCTTCAGAAGAAATAAATGCAGTATGTACACAAGAACTCAAAAGGTCTGGCAGCATCTGTGGAGAGAGAAACAGAGCTAATCTTGAGTCCAGTATTACTTTTTTCAGATTTTCAGCAGGTATGGAGAAGATTGGATACTAAATTCCAGGTACAGAACAATTTCACAAGATCAGCTACCAAAGGCAGATCGCCAGGAACTGAGATTTTACTGACACCATCAGCTATACACCACACACAAGATGGAAAATGATAAAGTAAAAGACAAATGCCATGGATTTCATTAAGATTTTGTAACAGCATTTCAGTTAAAAATAACTGTTGGTGGTGGTGGTGGTGGTGGGGGGAGGTGGGGGGAGGTCAACCCCTCTGATGAATCCAACAATCACTACACAACTCAGCAGCAAACTACCCAATGAATGATGGGAAATAAGCATCACTCAAGTTCAGGCACACAGTTATTGTTCAGAATCTTTAACAACTGCCTTAATTCTTTTGACCTATCTCCTCAATACAAAACAACTGTCACGAATAACTGGAAGCTACATAATTTTCTCTCCCATGAAATGGCAAAAAGGTTAAGAACACGTACAAATGAACCTTAAGCGAGACATGAAGGAAACTGAGTGACAGTATACTACCACTGAAACTAAACAGCCATTTAAAATGCAAATTTCACTCCATCCAAACACCTTAAAATAACTGGTGGTGCAAAGGAAGAATGAGTTTTAAATCGACTAGGGGATTACAAAGAACTTCACCTGATTCACTTAGAAATAGACAACAACCTAATTAATGTTTATTCCTAGTTGATCAGGTGAACAGTTTCAAATGAGTTTAACTTGACAAAAGACATGAACAAACATTAAAATTAGTGCTTAATTAGATGGCATGCTGAATGACATGCTAGGAAATGTGCACTTCAAATTGTTTTTTTGCAGTTTTTTTTAAACAATAGCCAACAGCAAATAAAAATCTTTATATCTATTTTAAAAATCACTACCAACTGCCCACAAAATGCGCTCTTTTTAAATATTCACAAGGTTTGTTTTGAAATTACCAGGGAGAACTTATTTCCCCACCTCATACTGCGACAGATCAAATGACTTAAAGTGAATTTTTGAATATACATATGGCGCTGCACTGAAAGCAACTGACAGCTTGCTGTGCTACTGTCCAACTGATGTGCGGAGGTGTTAGAAATTATCAAAGTCTTTCTCTGCCTGCCATATTTTTAAAGACAGGAGGCAGTGCACACTTTAGAAAGTAAGTGATACTGAATTTTTTTCCCTCTTTCAAAGCAATCATCTTCCAAAATTCCACGTCACTAAACACTAATGAGCAATTTATGAATGGAGTTTAATTGCTTACATGGTTCTCGTTAACAATACGACATCACATCATGTATTAAGCTTGCGAAAAGGAATCCTCATCGCACTTACTGATACTAGAAGCCAGATTGCAACAACTTTTACCAGTTACCAAAAACAAAAAATGTTGGAAATCACAACAGCTCAGGCAGCACCCATGGGGAGGGAGCAAGCTAACATTTCAAGTTTAGATGAATATTAAAAGAATTCTGCAGTACGTGGAAACAAAAAAAAATAGTTTTTGACTTCACCATATTTAATAGCACCCTTTTGGGTAATGGTATGACTTCCCTTTCAGAGTAAATTAGAACAACATTTAAATGCAATGAAAAGGTACAATCTCAAAGTTATTACCAAATAAAACAAAATAAAATGAAGCAATCAAACCTGGGAGTTAAACCATAATATTTGTAAAATTTGCCTGACTGTATCAAATTTACTAACATTCTATCATTTTGTTAATTGATGTCCAAATATTACATTTTTAAAATCTGGTAGCAAGTTGAGGGGTGACCTTATCGAGGTTTATGAAATCAAGAAGGGCATAGATTAGGTGAATAGAAAGGGTCTTTTCCCTTGGTTGGGGGAGTTCAAAACTAAGGTGCACATTTTTAAGGTGAGAGGAGAAAGATTTAAAAAGGATCCGAGGGGCAACTTCCATTTTTACACAGAGTGGGTCATGCATGGAATGAACTGCCAAGGAAAGTGGTGGAATCAGGTATAGCTACAGCATTAAAAGACATATGGATAAATGCATGAATAGCAAAGGTTTGGAGGGAAATGAGCTAAATGCAAGCCAGTGGGACTAATTTAGTTTGGGAATGTGGTAAATGTGGACTAGTTGGACCAAAGGCTCTGTTTCCATGCTGAATAAATCTACAACTTTGTAGCAATGACACAAGAGGATAGGCAAAACAGTTACTTATTCTGCAGGAAGTGTCAGCTGAGAAGAACAAGACAAAACTCACAATGGGCTTCTGTGACATTGGCTGTGAAGTTTCAACAACGTTGCAACCAGCAACATAACCCTCAGGTTAAGCTCATTTCAGAAGCCAAGCCTCGAGTTACGAGTGTTACAAATAAATTTCTGTTGGCAAAATGGGTTGAACAAACTGCATTGTGCTGACAAGTGGCAATTTAAGAATCCAGATGTGCCACAATTGGTGACTTACACCTTCTACAACAACAATTTAATTCTTGTCTTCTTTGACCAAAGGCAATCAGACCCACAGCACCACAATCTCCACATCATGTAGGGCAAGGAACCAGGTCCTGAATCCAGCTCAGACAGAATGGGAACCAAATCCTGTGTAGTTAGTAACAAAATGATCCACACCACCTGTCCAGCTATCTGAACCAAACAGCCCCAACGAGTCAAAGTTGTTGTGACAACATACATTTTCACTGGCATTTTGCAGTCCTGGAGGTAAAGTGGCCTTAGTCCCAGAGGACCGCAGGGTAGCTCTCACATTAGAGAGAAGCAACTGCTGATGGTCTAACATCAAGGTCACCATGCCTCAGGCAAGGGCAGAGAATCCTTCATGGTCACCTCAGCCAGTGCAGGAGTTGAACACACATTGTTCACATCACACTGCATTACAAACCAGCCATCCAGCTAATCAAGCTGTAGTTTACCCCTTATTTAAAAATGATGGTGTAGGCAAAGAAAACCAACCTTAAATGTCTCAGATAAAACAAAGTCACGTGGTCAACATGTCCTTAATATGCAGTGACAGGGTTTAATGAGTATTAGCTTTGAACTGAATACATCAAGAAGATTTGAGATTCTAAATACTTCAATTAACAATTCAGAATGTGAGAGTTTAAATATATCCACAGATCGAATAAAATGATATAACGAATTTGAACTTGCACAACCATAACTTACCTGGGATGGTGACATTTCCAAGCAGAATTTTACAAGATCCACTCTCAGTTTATTCACATGGTCAATTTGCATATTTATTTCTTGCCCTAAAGTGGCAGAAATAGGAAAGCTACTATAAAGGCAGGAAATTCAGGATGCCACGCAACATTTCACACTTTTTGAAAGGTTACATACTGGCAGAACCATGCAAACGTTCTCAGTACTGCAATTATGTTACAGCGTGAAAGGCATAATTCATAAGACACAATTTTGTGCTGGAAGGCAGACCCCAACACTGTAGACCTGTCGTTCCAAAGATGCAAGCCTCCAGGTAATTGCAAGCTGCTGAATAAAGGCTGAATAATATCAGAGCTTATCACTGACTAATGTCTATACGTCCTCATGAGTTCCACTGTCCACTAGCTACTGAAACAAAACCTGCTTTTAAAATGAAGGCTTTGAAAATAATTACAAATATCTTTGAAAAGATTTTTTCTCATTTTGTCACTCAATCCTATATACAGTTGTCACCACTGTAGCTATAACCTGCAAACAAATTATTCATCTCATTAGTCCTCATGGCCCCTACATATATTAAAAAAACAAAACTGCAAATAAAAGTAAAACTACAGATTCCGGAAGTCTGAAATAAAACCCAAAAATGCTGGAGAAAATCAGCAGGTGTGGAGAGAGAAATAGTTAACCTTGCGTGTTTGATTCGACTCTCAAGAGAGAAAGGAGCTGGAAAACAGTAGCTTGTGTGCTGTTGACGGAGGAAGAGGAGGAGTGAGAGGAACAGCTACCGAGGGTGACCATAGAAAAGGGCAAGAGGAAGTGTAAATGGCAAGAAAAGACGAAGTCAGAAGTCACCCAACACCAGGTTCCAGTCCAACAGGTTTATTCGAAATCACAAGCTTTCAGAGTTCTACTCCTTCATCAGGTAAAGTCTGACTTCACCTGGAGTCATGTGACTTCTGACTTTGTCCATCCCAGTCCAACGCTAGCACCTCCACAACATGGCAGTAAAGGAATAAGTGTAAAATAGGTGTAAATAATAGATAAGGAGAAAAGGAGGTTCACACAAGCTGTTCCACCCACTGCTCCTGCTCTCCTTCGATCAACAGCATTAGAACCAGCATTTTTCAGGTCCTTTCAGTTCTGAACAGTCTGATTGAACTCAAAGCAGTAACTCAGTTTCTCTCTCCATCTACGTTGAGTCTCTTCAGCATTTTATGTTTTAATACAGAATAGCACATTGGTGGTGTAGGACTTCACGCAAATTCATCAAATGAGATTGCTCATCCTTGATTAATTTGATGTTAGGGAGTGCTAATTAGGGCGATTGTTCAGAGTAAAAAATGGGAATGTGCTGGAATTGAGCTTGAAATGTGATTTCCACCCAAATCCTTCATGGGCTGGTGTCATCAGCAGCTGTGCTAATATTTCTTGCCAATCCTGATTTGCTCTCGAGACGTTGATGGCTGATGGGTCCTCTTCAACCACTGTAACCCATGTGGTGCAGGACTGCCCACATTGCTGTGAGAAAAGTAGTTCCAGGATATTTTCACATTGACTGTGAAGGAAGAGTGACATTGTTCCAGGTCAGGATGGAGTGTGGATTGAAGGGAAACTTGCTGGTGTCATTTTTTTAACATGAGTGTAGCTTAGTTCCCTAAAAACACGGGACAGCAACAAGTTCAAGAGATATACTTGCAGTTTTTAAAAAGTATGAAAAACTTAATCTAAATGTGAGAATTGAAGGTCAAATAGTGAGGTATAAAACAAGTTGAAACTTCTCCAGGCAAGGCTAGCACATAATAGATTAAATCAACAGCACCTTTGGATGAATGGCCACAAGGGAATTACTTTTAAACACATACAGGATTACCAGAGATGCAGTCCCTCCTTATCTAGCTTGTACTTTGATAAATTGCCACTACCTCTATGAATGCATTTGGAGAACACTTGATTTACCAGCACTATGGGCACACATTAATCGCTTAAATTCCATCACAAAACAATAAAATCAATTATGAAGAGGATGACTTGATTAATCATACAATACAATATAAAGCAGTGAACAAGGGGGACTCAAAAGTTAAATTCTTACCTGACCACCCACCTTGGCTCCTTTCAAGAATTAACAACCCAACTGGACCTTGCCTGACTGAACTATATATTGGTACCTTTCCTTCCAAACTTTTACACAAATGTTAATTGTTAAGATAAAACTTTGGGGGATTTAGCATATGTGCCGTGCATGGACACCAAACTTGTAAAAGGATGCAGTAAAAGAAGTAGCAATATTACCAAAGGTGTGCGCCACAGGATTGCATTATCTAGCTTTAGTTAGTGATTTGGGCTCAAATTAATTGTAAATTAGTAAAATAATAGTGAAAGAGGAATCATGGAATGAGCTGGACAAGAAGTGGATTAATGACAGTTGATACACACTAAATATTGATGGGAAAAAATGGTCAACTTAAGTTCCACAAACAGAGTGTCGAAGTACCCATGGGTGAAGGTGAAAAAGACCCAAACTTGATCCTGATACCCCTGGCAGTTACAGTGTCTGATGACCATTTTCACCCTCGCTCCTGCCCAGACACCCTGGGTATTTTATTTGAGTGAGACTCGTAGCAGGGAAAAAGGAAAGTCTGCAGATGCTGGAGATCAGAGTCAACAGGGTGTTGCTGAAAAAGCACAGCAGGTCAGGCAGTATCCGAGGAGCAGGAGAATTGGCGTTTTGGGGCCACAGCCCTTCAGTAGGAATCAGGCTGGGAGCCTTGGGGGTGGAGAGATAAATGGGAGGGGAAATGAAAGTAACTGAGAGTGCAATAGGTGGATGGAGGTGGGGTAAAGGTGATAGGTCGGAGAGGAGGGTGGAGCAGATAGGTAGGAAGGAAGATTGACAAGTGGGACAGGTCATGAGGGTGGTACTGAGCTAGAAGGTTGGAACTGTGGTAAGGTGGGGGGGAAAGGAAATGAGGAAACTGGCGGAGTCCATACTGATGCCATGGGGTTGAAGGGTCTCAAGGCAGAAGGCCTTCTGCCTCCAAGCGCCGGGTGGTGAGGTAATGGAGATGGAGGAGGCCCAGGACCTGCATGTCCTCAGCAGAGTGGAAGGGGGAGTTGAAATGTTCGCCACGGGGCGGTGGGGTTGATTAGTGTAGGTGTCCCGGAGATGTTCTCTAAAGTACTCTGCGAGAAGGCGTCCAGACTCCCCAATGCAGGGGAGACCGCATCGGGAGCAAAGGATACAATAAATGACATGAGAGAAGTGTAGGTGAAAGGTTTATGGATGTAGAACGTTCCTTTGGGGCCTTGGATGGAGGTGAGGGGGGAGGTGTGGGCCAGGTTTTGCAATTCCTGCGGTGGCAAGGGAAGGTGCCAGGAGGGGAGGATGGGTTGTTGGGGGGTGTGGACCTGACCAGGTAATCACAGAGGGAACGTAGCAGTTAACTAGGACCCATGTTGACATTACCCAATATAATTGTGTGCTCTCCAGATCATTAACTATGCCTCTAGACTCATCAGCACTAACCCCGGTGGAATCATGCAGCAGGAGAGGCAGGAATGCTCACCGCTAATGGAACACAGTAACATTCGCACCAGTGATGCCACAATTAAATCCCTGCTCCACAGCAGATATGATTCTGTGGGTTAGGAAATGTCCCTCACACTATGGTTTTCCAGCGTGATCAGTGAGGAAATGGTCCAGAGAGCCAAATTAGTTCCCCGTTTTCTGGACAGGGATCTTAAGGTGCTGCTGAAGAGGAGGGCTATCCCTTTTCCAGCTGACTGGGGAAGGATGCCAGGCCTACTAGATTCAGCTACCCAGGACTATGGTGTTAGTTCAGGTCAGTGACACCTGAGACAAGGAATATATAATTCAGCTCAATGACCTTCCGCACCTTTAACTAGAGCCTACTTTTTAATCTTCTGAGTAACTTTTAAAAATTAACTACCTTCTAGAAACTAACCTTAATTGTTGTCCTGATAGCTGCTTAAGGAGTTGACTGGGCCACATTCTGTACCTGGTGGTTTGTTCATTCACTGGGACAATCATTCCCACATTCTCTCTGCTACCTCACATCTCACCAAGGTTTGTGTTATTATTGCCTGCATTATGTCCACTGAATACCTCAACCTTCCTCATGACAAATGCTTCCTGCCCTCAGCACTTCGTACTCATTCACCTGGTTACTGCTCATGCATCATGACTAACTGCTCTTCCTCCCACTTCCAATCATTTTGATTTATTATAGTCACATGTTTCAGGATACAGTGAAAAGTATTGTTTTGCATGGTAACCAGACAAATCATACTTTAAATAAGTACAATGTTTTTATTCATTCATGGGGTGAGGGTGTTGCTGGCCAGGCCAACATTTGTAGTGGTTCTGTTCGCCGAGCTGGAAGTTTTTGTTGCAAACGTTTCGTCCCCTGGCTAGGAGACATCATCAGTGCTCTGGAGCCTCCTGTGAAGCGCTTCTTTGATGTTTCTTCCGGTATTTATAGTGGTCTGTCCTTGCCGCTTCTGGGTGTCAGTTTCAGCTGTCCGCTGTAGTGGTTGGTATATTGGGTCCAGGTCGATGTGTTTGTTGATGGAGTTTGTGGATGAATGCCATGCCTCTAGGAATTCCCTGGCTGTTCTCTGTCTGGCTTGCCCTATGATAGTAGTGTTTTCCCAGTCGAATTCATGTTGCTTGTTGTCTGAGTGTGTGGCTACTAGGGATAGCTGGTCGTGTCGTTTCGTGGCTAGTTGGTGTTCATGTATGCGGATTGTTAGCTGTCTTCCTGTTTGTCCTATATAGTGTTTTGTGCAGTCCTTGCATGGTATTTTATAAACTACATTAGTTTTGCTCAGGTTTTGCAATTCCTGCAATTTCCTCAGGTTTTACATTAGTTCTCCTAGCCAGGGGACGAAACGTTTGCAACAAAAACTTCCAGCTCGGCGAACAGAACCACTACAACAAGCACCCGAGCTACAAATCTTCGCACAAATTTTGAAGGCCAACATTTATTGCCCATCCCTAACTGCCAGAGGGCAATTAAGAGTCTACCACATTTCTGTGGGTCAGGAGTCACATGTAAGCCAGACCAGGTAAGGACAGCAGTTTCCTAACCTAAAATGACATTTGTATGGATGACTTGTACCTGCTTATAACAAAATGGCCCATGTCAGCTCACATCGAATGGCTGACAAACAAAGAAAGGCAGCCTGCCCCAGCATTAAAACACAAGATGGCTGACAGGAGATAAATAAGACAAATAGTCTGTTCCAACCTTTAATTAAAAGACACACAGCATCTTTGAACAGAGTTACACCAAGGCCATGAGTACACCATTCCAGACAGTTGTGATATCAGTATGTCTGCAAAATAGACAAGCGACTAATCTTAACCTTCATTAATGGAAGAATAATTGTCCCAGTGAATGAACAAAACACCAGATGCAGAATACAGCCCAGTCAACTCCCTAAGCAGCTTTCAGGACAACAACTAAGGTTAGTTAATTTTTTTAAGTCACTCAGAAGATTAAAAAAGTAGGTTCTAATTAAAGATTCTTCAAAACCATTGGGGTAGTTTGCAACATAAAATAGATACATATAAGCCATGCTTAATAAAAGTATTAAAGAAAAAGCATTTAGACTGAGATTTGAAGTTTAGGAAATTAGTTCAAGATAGATTGGTTCATGGTCCATTAATTACAATGTCCTGACAGTAAGAGTAGCTATATAATTTTACACTGTATAACTAACTTTGTAACAGAAGCCTATATTACTAATCTTACAGCAAGTTAAATTAACTCTTTTGTATTTCTTTTAACACATATAATCAGAGCAGGGGAAAATATAAGAAGACTAAGTAATGATAAAATATAATGAATAACAGAATTCAAACTGTCCCTACAGATAAGCCAGCATTAGATGCCCAAAGAAGTGTAGCAATTAACTTTGGAATGCAAATGAACAGGATGCATAGAAAGATCCCAAGACCTAGAAATTATAGTGCCTGTTAAGAGACATGAGATCATAGGAACCTGAGGCTATCCATAGGGATGCCCATCATAGATTAGATGCTTTACAGGATTGAGTGTATGGATTAGGAGGAAAGAGCTGCAACCACATTGTATGTGATCATTGTAATACAGAATTGTATAAAATATTGCTTTTCCCTCTACAAATGGAGTATGTCATGGATTTCCCTTCCAAGGCCAGTCTCAGGGCAAGACCCTTTGGCCCTCTTTCTGCATTAACTGGTTTCTGTTGAATAAACATCTTCCACTTGCCTGAACCCTGCCTGTCTCCTGAGCTTTCATCTCCCCTTCAGGGAAAAATTCTCCTGTAACGTTCATCATGCTAATAGAACAGATTGCAGAACACAGTGTTACAGCTACAGAGAAGATGCAGAGAAAGATCAACTCTAATATACAAGGGGTCCACTCATAAGTCTGAGGTGGGAGGAGTCCTTGATTATATAGGCTGCTTTCCCAATGCAGCAAGAAGTATAGACAGAGTCAATGGAAGGGAGCTGAAAAATGTGTTGCTGGAAAAGCACAGCAGGTCAGGCAGCATCCAAAGAGCAGGAGAATCGACGTTTCGGGCATTAGCCCTTCTTCAGGAATTCTGAAAAGATTCCTGAAGAAGGGCTCATGCCCAAAACGTCGATTCTCCTGCTCTTTGGATGCTGCCTGACTTGCTGTGCTTTTCCAGCAACACATTTTTCAGCTCTGATCTCCAGGAGCTGCAGTCCTCACTTTCTCCTCAATGGAAGGAAGGCTGGTTCTTGTGATGGACTGGGCTGGGCTCACAACGCTATGTAAATTCTTGTGGTCTTGGGCAGAGCAGTTGCCATACCAAGCAGTGAAGCATCTGGATAGGGTGCTTTCAATAGTACATCCATAAAACTTGGTAAGAGTCAAAGAGTCATAGAGGTTACAGTGCAGAAACAGAACCTTCGGTCTAACTCCTCCTTGCCAATCATATATCCTAAATTAATCGAGGCCCTTTTGCCAGCACTTGGCCCATTTCCCTCTAACCACTACGTATTTATGTACCCATCCAGATGCCTTTTAAATGCTGTAATTGTACTAGCCTCCAACACTTCCTCTGGCAGCTCATTCCATATGCGCACCACTCACTTTATAAAAAAGTTGTCCCTTAAGGTTTGTTTTAAATCTTTCCCTTCTCACCCTAAACATATGTCCTCTAGTTCTTGAGTCATTAAGAACATGCTGAATGTCTTTAGCCTCCAGAGGAAGTAGAGGCATTATTGCTTAACCAGATTTATTTCAATGTACTACCATCCCACATGCCCAAAAAGAACGGACTTTACAAATCTAATTGATATGGACATGTAATAATTCTTCTATATTGTCCTGTGCATTGTGTTCTGAGAACTGGTCTGTCTCTGGCTTAAATATATAGATTAATTTGAATGTCAATCCCATACATTTTAGATTGTGAGCAATAGTTTGCATCTTCCCAATCAGGTTCATCCCAGTACAGGGTTAATTGGCCACGGATGTGGAGTGATTCAACTCATAACAAAATCTTCATTGCATTTTCCAATGGGAGATCTTCCTTCAGGAGTGAAAGATCTGAAAGAGTCATAAATTCCAAAGACAATCATGCTTCTAATAGGTTCTGTTTGCAATGCTCCACATTCACAAGGTGAAGATGCATGAAATTTGTTGACAAAGTTGTCAGCAGGTTCTCATGGAAACTATATTCCTTTGTTTACTCTTGCTCTGTTTATAATGCAATTAATTCTTTAAAAATGACAACAATTTATGAACAAAAGGCACAAGTCTCTTCATTGACTGTTTTCCTACTTATAACATGATCGCTAATAGTCCCACAAAATAAATAAACTTTTCTACTTGTGATTTGGTATGTAGACTTGAAACAATTCTGTTGCTCATAATTTGCATTTTTCACACTGATCAATTTAATCCTCCATCTGATATATCTGTAAGCCTTCAATCTGCCCGGATGTGTAATAACCTTCCCCATTTCTTTATCTAAATTAAATTGTTCACTTATAATTCTGAAAGCTTTTTAAAATTATTTATATTCTACTGCATATTCAGCTCTTATGTCACAAGTTTGATGTGCAGTTTCCATTCAATTGCTGTAAAACTTTTCAGAAAAATTCCAGTTGCAAGAAATTATTATCTGAAATTCTGAAATTATAATTACATTTTATTGATAAAGATGGATCTTATTAGCTATTATATTACAGAAGAGTGGTTGCTTTAATAGAGATTTAAATCTTCAATTTTCTCTTCTTCTTTGGAAAATGTTTTAAATTGTTTAAGCTTTCTTAAAATCTTCAAACTGTGAAGATAGTCTCAAGAAAGCCTTGGAAATTAATTTCAATAATTTGGAGACAGCAGAAATTTCTTATGTTGTCATTTCATCAATCTCAGATTTGAATATCAAGCATTAAGGTTGGTGATTGGCAAAAGGTTGACCCTTGACCCTTCTTGATGGTTTTCCTGAGGTTTTCCAACAAAAATGAACAACTCACACTATTTTGACTGCTTTTCCAATACATTCATGCGCTTCTTAAAAGAAAACAAAGGCATTGTGGTATTGTTACATTTCCAGGTTACTTCAGAGCAACTAATTTTCCTTGAATATTTTCCCTTTAGCTTTTAGATTCTAAGCTCTCAAACAATGTTAATGGCCTGAAGAAGTCTGAAATAATGTGTGATGGGAGAATCTTTCCGCCACACAGGCACGGGGAAAATGTGCAAACTCCACAAAGACATCACCCAAGACTGGAATTGAACCCAGGTCCCTGGGCACTATGAGACAGAAGTGGCAGCCACTGTGCGACCCAAGCGTTTGACAAAATTCAATGTGGTAGACTGGTTAGCAAGGTTAGATCACACGGAGTAGTGGGAGAGGCAGCCATTTGGATACATAACTGGCTTAAGATAGGAGACAGTGGGAGCTGAAAGAGGGTTGCTGTCCGGAATGGAGACCAGTCGTGTGCCACAAAGATTAATGCTGGGTCCACTGCTTTTTGTCATTTACATAAATGATTTGATATGAATATAGGAGGTATGGTTAGTAAGATTGCAGATGGCACCAAAATTGGAGGTGTAGTAGACAGGGAAGGAGGTTACCTCAGAGTACAACGGAACCTTGATCAGTTGAACTGAGAAGCATCCAATGGAGTTTAATTTTGACAAGTGTGAGGGGCTGATTTTGGTAGGACAAATTAGGACAGGACTTATAGATGTAATGGTGAGGTCCTGGGGATTGTTGCTGAACAAAGAGACCTCGGAGTGTCGGTTCATCGTTCCTTGAAAGTGAAGTCATGGGTAGATACAATCGTGAAGAAGGCGTTTGGTATGCTTGCCTTTATTGGTCAGTGCATTGAGTATAAACGTTGGGACATCATGTTGTGGCTGTATAGGACATTGGTTTAGCAATTTTTGCAGTACTGCATGGTCTTTCTCCTTTAGGAAGGACGTTGCGAAACTTGAAAGGGTTCAGAAAAGATTGCAAGGATATTGCCAGAATTTGATGGTTTGAGTTATTGGGATAGGCTGAATATGCTAGGGCTATTTTCCCTTCAGCATTGGAGGCTGAGGGGTGACCTTTTAAAGGATTATAAAATCATGAGGGGCATGTATAGGTTAAATAAGCACAGTCTTTTCCCCAGGATGATAGAATCCAAAACTAGAAGGCCATAACTTTAGGGTGAAAGTGGGACAATTTGAAAGGGATGTAAGGGCCAACTTTTTCATGCCAAGGGTGATATGTGTATGGAATGAGCTGCCAGAGGAAGCGGAGAAGGCTGGTACAATTACAGCATTGAAAAAACATCTGGAAGGGTACGTGAATAGGAAGGGATTAGGATAATATGGGCCAAATGTTGGCAAATACAACTAGATTTATTTGGGATATCAGGGCAACATGGACTAAAGGGTCTGTTTTCTGTGCTGCACAACTCTATGACTCTATGACGTGAAGTTGACTGGGACAGTGAACTGTGAGAAGGATGCAGTTTGGCTTCAGTGTGATTTGGACTTTCATAATAATAGACGCAAGAGTCGGCCATTTGGCCCATTGGGCCTGCTCCACCATTTATCCGGATCATGAATGACCTATCCATCATCTCAGTTCCTCCAACCAGCAGTATCCACATAACCCTTAATTCCCCTATATGCAAAAGCCCAACTGTGCCTCGAATATATTTAGTGAAGCTACCTCTGTTGCTTCCTTGGGCAGATAATTCCATAGTTTCACTATTCTCTGGGAAAAGCAGTTCCTCCTCATTTCAATTCTAAATCTACTCTCCCTAAACCTGAGTTGTGAAGTCATGGAATACGTTGCCAGCGGTGATGGTGGAAGCAGAGTCATTAGGGGCATTTAAGTGACTGCTGGACATGCACATGGATAGCAGTGAGTTGAGAGGTGCGTAGGTTAAGATATTTTATTTTACATTAGGATTAACTCTCGGCACAACATTGTGGGCCAAAGGGCCTTTTCTGTGTTGTACTTTTCTATATTCTATATTCTCATGGTGATTTTCACAAGAAAACAAATACTGAATTTAATAACATAACAAATATTGATTTTCAAGCTTTCCAATTGTAAAATTCAGCATTTTCACCCTAACTTACTTCTGGAGTCCAAAATTGATAGACTTCTCCAGATTGCAACTCTGCATCTTCCTTGCAAAGTTATAAAATGTCAGGCTTCTTTCTCATTAGAAAGAGATACTGATGGCGGTTTAACCAGAGGATCACCACAAGTCAGATGATAGGTGAAGCAGAGCAAGAATCATTCATGGTAACCTCGATTGTTGCAGTAATTGAACCCACACCCGTTACCATCACACTGTGTTACAAGCCAAATGACCAGGCAACTGAGCTACCTAAACCCTGACAGCTGTTGTTGACTCAGGAGCTGATTGGATCTGTGCTCCTTCTTAAATGCTGCTCAATTCTTAAAGAGGCACTCACTTCCTTAAGTGGAACTTTTGCTCTTCTCCTTCTCTTCAGATTGCTCTTGATTCATTGCACTGCTGGTGTTTTCTTAACTTACCAGTCTATGCCATTGGCACCATGTTGTGACAAATTCCAACTGATGGCACCGAGTTGGAAGCAGGAATGCTGCCAGGTGTTCACTTCAAAAGCTATATGAAGTTATTGAAGAGAAAACGGACACTAATCTCTCTTTGAGTACATCTAAGGCTTACCAAATGGAATCCTTGGCAGAAGAGGCCCATTCTTGATTAACGAGCAGTTAGTTGTTATAATTTTGTTATTTTGCTATTAAGTAGGAGTAGGATTTGACAACAATATATCTTGCCTAGTGCTAGTCTAGTCATCTCCTGAGAAATAGTAGCTATGTTTACCAACTGCAGTCCCTCCCAGGGACTATCACTTGTATCAGAGGATGGAGCCATACCAATATTCCTCAGTTGAAGCCTTTCAATCCAAATGCCTTATTTAACAGAAGCTTCTGGGTGCAATGTCTGTATTCAGCTGAGCAGAAACTTGCAGAACATGAAGCTCTTCAAAACAAACTGTCCACTACCATCTCCAACTCATGCATCCACTCCTACTCTCTTGTAAACCATGTCACCAAGTGAAAACCCAATTTTCAATAACTGTAAACCACTAGTTTTTGAGCTGGTTTCATGTCTGTTTTGGCCTTGCGATAGTATAACCTAAGAGGGAATAACCTCCTCTGACAAGTCACTAGCATCTCATGCATAACATCAGCACACATCTTGATGAATGAGTAAAGATATTGTGGGTGATTAAAAATATGAATGAATACCATCTGGTTTGAACTTCTAAGGTTTTCATGAGGCACATGTCAACAGCCAGTCAATATAATTGTGTGAGATATGCAATGTGGCTATCTAACATGGCTTTCATTCTAATATCAGGTTGTCAGGCACCCATCCACAGCTAGGTGTAAGACTGCTAGAAGAATACCTCTTGTTTCCTGGCTTTCCTGCTGTTGTTGCACTTGCTGTTCCTGCAAGAAGGGAATCAGGAGCTCCATGAGTGACAGCAATGGCATGTATTTGCCACAGTCAATGAAGATCATTCATTGAAGATGACTATGACAGGGGCATTGCATAAAACGGAGCAGTACAATGATGACAGATAGAAGGAGATGCACTGAAACAGTGACATGCACTTGCAAGTTAGCATGAAGAGTTCTGACAAAAAGATCATTAATTGAAATGCCATTTTCAGTTTCTCACTCCACATATGCTGCATATTTCTAGCATTTTGGATTTTTAGTTAATTTTTCCAGCACCCGTATTATTTGGCCTTGATGTTGGTGTGAAGCACAAGAGGCAGAGTGAAGAGATTGAAGGGACATATAGGACAATACACTATTGCTCCAATTTTCCCTGCCTGCTTAGATCACTGAAGGGCTTCCTTCACTGGACTCAGGGCCTCCTTGTGCATCTAGTAACCACATTGTCTTTATTTTCCTCATTAAGCTTCTTCTGCTCTTTGGTGGAGAATAGCATCTCAATGGCCCGCAGTACCCTGAAATGAAGTATCCCCCTCAACTCCACCCTTACGTTTTTTTCCTCTCTGAATGACAATTCCAACTGTTCCACTTCGCACAAAACTGGAATAACTGCAGATGCTGAAACCAGAAACGAAAACAGAAATTGTTGGAAAAACTCAGCAGATCTGAACAGCATCTGTGGAAAGAAAGCAGAATTAAGGGTTCAGGTCCCGTGACCCTTCTTCAGAACTGACAGTAGCTAGGAAACGTTTGGTATTTATGCAGAAGATAGGGTGGGAGGAGTGGGAGAGGAGTAAGTGATAGGTGGAGATGGAGCCCAAAAGAGAGAGAAAAATAGTTGGACAGACAAAGGAGTGGGAAAGCCTGCTGAGTTTTTCCATCAATTATGTGTCAGTTCCACTTTACACATTTGGACTGGCTGCTGGAATACTCAAGTTCAGATTGCACTGGGCAAGATATCATCATGACCGCAGATGTTAAATGCAAGGGAAACCCACATACCTGTTATTAACAAAGTAGCTGCATTATCAAGCATCCAAGATGTGCACTCTATGTATCCTTGAGTAAGCTCAGTTAGGGGGTTTCTGATGCAATGACACTGCCACTAGCATCCGTTCAATTCCTGTAACAGCTGAGGTTACCATAATGGTACCTCCTTCTCACTCTCACCTCCAGGTTGAGGTATAGTGATCCCTAGCTTAAACTCACCACCAGTCATCTCTCTTTGATAAGACAGCCACCCACTATGGTCCTCTGGAATGATGATGTCTTTACGTTTTCATATGCGAGTTTAGAACTTACTATCAGGATTCCTGCTCCCAGTACATCTGAGCATCAAAACCCACTGCAGTGTTTCCGTGGATTGTTTTGCAATTTAGTCCCTGAGGTGCAGGCCATGTTCTTTGATCCTACTCTGAAAGGATAACTTGTCATCATCTACATTACTGTTATTAGCATTCATGAGGGATTAGGTAATCATATCACTGCTCAGCCTTCTCATTTCCATTGAGAACGTACTCAATTTACATAGTTGCTCCTTACATTCGAACCCTCCCTTCACCGTAATCATTCTGCTTGGTCTCTTTTATATTCATGAACTACAATATTCTCTGTGCACCAGAACCGCACACAACACACGATTTTAAGTGCAGTTTTATGAAGTGACAGGATTATCTCGCTTTGACCTGAATAGTAGTAAGTACCTTGAATCTGTTGAGTGGGGTCACAAAAGTGAGAGTTAACCCTATGTGTTTTTTCTACCATTGTGCACTCTTACCAAGAGCAGCATCAGCACAGACAGCTGCCCATCCAGCAGCAGTGGGAAGTCAATCAGGATATTTTCCAGCCAATCCATTGTTTCTCCAGAGAAGACCAGGAGCCCTGTGGTGTGCACAGATTGTTGTTTTAATTCATTTACGGGATCCGGGCATCGCTGGCATTTATTGCATGTCCTCAATTGTCCATAGGGTAGTGGAGTCAACCATACTGCCTTGGACGTGGAATCACATACAGACCAAACCAAAAAAGAACGACACATTTCATTCCCTGAATGGTAATAGTAAAACCAAATGGAATCTTAGAACAATTGACATGGTCACCATTAAGCTAGCTTTTATTCCAGATTTTTATGGAATTCAAAGTTCACCATCTACCATGTGGGATTCAAACCCACTTTAATCTGGGGTCCTGGATTATACTAGTAACATTACCACTATGATACTGCCTCCCCTCACCCACACGCAGGAACCAAGCACAAAGTGGGAGAACTCACCAGCTCTAACATTATGGGATTTGCAAATAATCAGAAGATGATGGAAGTCAAGGTTAGGTGGAGATCTGCCTTTGCGAGAGTCTCTCTGGAAGCCCTCTGCCATTGCACAGAGAGTGCCTTGCATTAATAAAATCATTCCTGCTCTTTCCTCCTCGTCTCCCTTTTACATCATATGTCAAAGGCTCCCAATTGACTCTCCTAGCTGCAGCTCACCCATTGTCCCTAACTGGACAGCAAAAAAGAAGAGAGTTTACCAATTGGGGTGCTTCACATAATACTAATGCAGTAAGCACTCTGCTAAAACATGAGGCTGGGAACTGGAAACACTCCAAACCATCTGGTGCTTACTGCAAAATATAGCACAGTAAATTGGCTCAATACAGCCAGTCCCAACAGTTGATTAATTCTAATCAATGCAAAAGCTTCAAGTTATTGTTAACCAGAACCCCTAGATCTCCTGCCACTTTCTCTGCACATTTCTATGCCCCATTTAAGCAAAAGTCACTTCTTTGATTTGTTTTTGCCTCCCCCCGTGAGGCACTTCACATTTCTCCACATTTCATTTGCCATCTGTCTGTCTAATTCCAGAGTGTATTGAAGTCTGTGCCAGCTTGTCTTGTTCAGCCTTCAGAGTCTACCACCTTCATTAGCTTTATGTCATCTGCAAATTTAGTCGCTGAGCTGGTGACTCCCAGCTTCAGATTGTCTGAAAAAATAGAAAACAAAACAGATCCCAAAACAGATTTCAGTGGGACCCCACTAAGATTATTCTCCCAGGCTGATCACAACCCCTGTAGTACACCATTCTTTGCTCTGCATTAACTAGACAATTATATATTCAGTGTGAAAGAGTTCCACTTGTTCACATTTTAGTTTTAACCAACTGACTGCAGCAATAAAGGAGTCTCAGGGTCTTTCATTATGTATGAATTATGACATGACCAAAGCCCTCCCTCATCTCCAATTATTTTATTGGTATCAAGCTACTTGGCAGGAAAAACAGACAGATTTTGTGATAAAAAGTATTGGTAAGGAGCACAAGATTCAAACTTCCAAACACAATCAAACAGCAACATCAGGCACACGCTGGTAAATGCAGGAATCCGAAATCTGCTCTACAATTCTGTGATTCTCCAACACACTTCCCAAAGATGGCATTTCACCCACCCAGAGTGACCACACTAAAGTACACTGAATGACTGACATGAGGTTAATATGTCTGTCTATCTGCAGGGGATTAAAAATTCCAGACTTTCAGATGGAGGCTGGAACAGGGGAGGCTATGGCATTATTGCCAAATTATTAATCTGGAGATCCAGGTGAAGTTCTGGAGAACTGTGTTTGAATCTCAATATGACAGACAGCAGGATCTGAATTCAATAAAATGAATCTGTAATTACAAGTCTAATGATGACTATGAATCCATTGCTGATTGGCAGGAATACCCCATCAGGCTCACCAATGTCTTTCAAGGAAGGAAACTGCCATCTTATATGTGAGTCCGGACCCATAGCAATGTGGTTGACTCTTAACTGTTCTCTGGGCAATTCGGGATTGGGCAATAAATGTTGGCCTGGCCAGCAATGCCCATATCCTGAGAATGAATAAAAACTCTCAAGAGCATGACTTGGATAGCATGCATTCTTCAACCAAACATTGACTGCATTAACAGGAAAGAACATGACTGCTAAACCTTTGGTTTTTTTTGCTCTGTGAGGGTAGAATGGATAGGTTTGCGTTGAGGCCAGGTTTGGATGGTACGAGAGCATTAGGCATCAAGCATCCTTGAATGAATATGCAAACAATTGTTAAATCAGACATGCAACAACTAACAGCACTAGATATTTATAGGTATCAAAGCATAATTACAATTGTGCTGCCCATATGCCTTGAGAGGATTTTTGTCTGTTGGCTTTCGTTATGTCTAGGCATAGGCCTGCAATCTGGAGCTGGAATGGGAGCAGCCTGCTCTGCTCTGCCTATAAGCCTGGAGGATTTGGGCCCATAAGCCTGGGAGGTATCTGTAGCTAAAGGACCCAGACACACTCAGTTCCTACAGGGTTGTGCATGGAGGGCTGAGTGAACAGCAGAGATCAAACCCCTCTGGACTGCCCTGAGGGGAGACTACTGGAGAGCAGTGGGTGGCTTCTCTTCTGGTTGGGTGCCTAATGGCTCCTTAATAGGAAGAAGCACTCAGAGTGAGGCCAAGGTTCCTCGTGACACAACCAGGTCATGTTTCCATGCCTAACCTAGACAGAGAACCACTGAGGTGGAAGTCTCTGACCTAGGGAAGGTGCAGGAGAAGATTTGCCTGTGCATCCTCTGGGAAATCTGTGCTTTCTGAAGAAGTGATGGATCTCCTTCCTCAGAGGAAGAGCCAACAGCCTCATTGGGACAGCAGCTACATGCGTGCCAATGGTGCCTGCATTAGAGAAGAGAGGACATCAACTGTGCAATAAGGTAGAAGCTTGAGCACATTAAAAGACATGTAGACAACAGTGACTAAAACAGAAGACGTTTGGAGATAGAGAAGGGTCTAAGCATGAGGAAAATTAGCTTAATACAAGAGAAAAGGTTGATTTGAATACTGAGGATAGAAATTGAGAACATAAAATGGACTGCAATATTTGCTAAAAGCAACATGAAACAAGTATTAAAAGTGGTTATAAAACTCAGGGAAATATATATTTGCCTAAAAGGAAAGAACAATTTGAATACTAGTGAGAGTCACTGAAATTGATTAGGATAGAAAAATAAATTAATAGTGATGGTAATGGGAAAGTTGCACAACCATAGCACAAAATAGTTAATTGGTTTCTCTGGGCATCCCCAGATGACCAGCCTCTGGCTTGTTAAGTCATTTTCTCTTCATATTGGGGGTGAAAAGTTGAATGTCAGCCCCACAGCTAGTTCAGTAGCTGTACTAACAGTGGTGGTGCCGGAACAGAGGTGGTGAGGTGTCTCAACTGAGTGAATGGAAAGCAGAGAGTGCAGGAAGGCTTTGTATTTAACATAAAAAGGTGTAATTAAAATGAGGTGAGTTGCAGATGATCGCTTGAGATAGGGCCATTGTGGGAAACTCTCTATGAAAGTCCCCGACAATAAGACTCAGCCAAAAACAAAGGGAATATTCAGTCCACTGTGCAGTACTGCAGGGAAAAGGCACCAAATTATAACACAAAACACTCGTTATGGTACTATGTTTGATTGTGTGTGTGAGAGCTGTACTGCAACAATCTAAGGTTCTGTTAATTGCTTTACCTGAACAGGTATCTAGTAGAACAACATAATGGCAACAGAAATAGGTCACAGCTATCAATAAGACAGAATCCAGGTCAGAGTGGAAATTGTAAACAGGGAGGTGGCAAAGGCTTTACCTTAGAAAGGGAAGGGTCTCAAAGAAAGGTAGCCAACCTGTATGTAAACAAATCAAGGCAGGAGAACACAGGCAAAAGAATAATGTAGGGAAGGACATGGATGGTAAAGGAAGAAAGTAAGGTTGTAGAAAAGGCATCGGAAAGGACGCCAAAAACTATTGAAGAGGATATCAGATCAGAAGGGAGTTAATTTGTCTGTACAGCCCTGCATACAGTGTTTGAAATAAAAACATAAAAGACAGCTGGAAAGAATTGAGAGTGGGAAGGAAGCAGATGGAATAGGAATTACCGAGATAAGCCTACAGAAGAGTCAGGACACTGAATTCAACATCACAGGCTATAACTGGGGAAAAAGGAGGGAGGTTTAGTAGCTGCATCTAGTAGAACAACATAATGGCAACAGAAATAGGTCACAGCTATCAATAAGACAGAATAGAATCCATATGCATTCACATAAAAGATGCATTAACAGGTGGAGTCTATAGACCAGGAGGATGTGCGTAGATAGATGAAGAATTTGTTTAAAAGATATAATAATCATGGGGGTTTCAATTATCCCACTATTAACTGAACCAAACGCACAGGTAAAGAGACAAAGAACATAGTTCCTTCAATATATGCAATATTCCTTTCTAAAGGCAGTAAGTGAAAAGTCTATCAAGGGGGCTCAGTAATGATGGATGAATCAGTAAATAAAGAAGTAAAAAGAGAGGAACATCTAGACAACAGTGACCAAACAGAATACACTTGAAAATAGAGAAGAGCACAAACATGAGGAAAATCAGGTTAACACACTGGGAAAAGGAGATGCTGAGGATAGAAATTGGAAAAATAAAAATGGATTACACTATTGGCTGAAATAATAGAAAAATACTAAAAATAGGGTTCAAACTCTGGGAAAAATATGTTTACCTAAAATAACAATTTCAATACTAGTGAGAGTCCCTGGAATGAATTAAGACAGAGAAAACAGTTGAGGTTTGGGACCAAGGTACATTACATGCACTGGCTGCAAGATATGAGGAAATAAAAAGATTTCAGGAGAAAAATCAAAAACCTAAAGAGGAAGGCAAAAGAAACTGTGAAACTAAATTATCAAGAAACATAAAGTAGTAAAATCTGTTGCGGGCATATTCAGAAGATAAAGGGAAAACTGTGATCATGACCATTAGGGATAGACAGGATAAAATCACAGTTAACTAAAGAGGGATGGCAAAACCATTAAATAATATACTGATGTAGCACCATATTGATACTTACTAGTGCATGTCTAAACAATTTGAAGTAAGTGCATTTAAAACAAATAGGGTACACTGAATAAACTAAGTGAATCAATAAGTGAAACTGAACTAAGTGGAGGTAAAACCCCTCAATCAAATTGATAAATATCCATATATTTAACAAAGACTCTAGGGAGGCGATAGCATAGGTATTACTATTCACATTTAATTATTAGAAAAAGGAACAGTACCAGAGGACTCAGATACTAATGCAATTCATTTAGAAACCTGAGAGTTCGGTATAAAAACAGAGTTCGGAGGAAGAGTCACCGGACCAGAAATGTTACCTGATTTACCTTCACAGATGCTACCAAACCTGCTGAGCTTTTCCAACAACTTCTGCTTTTGTTTCTGATTTACAGCATCTGCAGTTTTTTTTTTATTTAATGCAATTCAAGCACATATTTGACAAGCAAGTTATAGACCAGTCAGATTAACAGCAATAGTAGAAAACAAACAATGAAATCCTTACCAGAGGGGAGAAAATAAGAAAATCAAGAAACAAGAAATAATGACTAGCTGGTATGTATTTCAAAACGGAAAATCTTGCTTGGCCAATTTTTTTTTTGAGAAGATAACAGAGTAATGAGAATGCAGAAGATATTATCTGGATTTTCAAAATTCCTTCGACAAATGTCCCATTAAAAAAAAAGAACAGAGAATTTAGAGTCAGGACAAGCGGGAGAATGGTCTACAACTTGGCTTCAACGACGGAAGAAAGTTGGAATAAAGGGAGGAGGAGGTGGAAAGTGGTGCTCCACAAGGAAGAAAGCTGGGACTATTACAGTTCCCAATTTAATTTACAATTAGGATTCTTAAATCAAAAGCTTAACTTCTAAATTTGCAAATGACAAATTGGGCAGATAGCCAATACTGAAGTGCACAACAAAATTACAGGACATTAATGAACTTGCAGAAAGAGCAAGTAATTGGAAAATTAAGTTCAATGCAAATAATGAGAAAATAATGAAATAAAGTTTGGCAAGAAGTCTAGGAAGATCACATCGATTGAAAGTTGCAAGTCTAGTCGGTGCATTGGAACAAGGAGAACTTAAAGCACAAATTACATTATGTCACAAGAGTGCGCCACAAGTTGTCGAGTCCACAGGAACAATAAAAGCAAGCTAAATATCATGTGTGATTCTTTTTAATATAAAAGGAAGGAAGTTAAGTGAAACACATATCAAACCTTGATTAGGAATACTGTGTAGCTCTTGTTGCCAAATAATTAAAAATGATACAGAGGCAGAGAGATTAGGATAAAACCAGAAACACATAGGTATACATATCAAGCAAGGCTCTGAAAGGTTGCAACACTATTCTTTTGGAAATTAGAGTAAGGAATGATTTAGTGGACTTTTATGATTTTGTTTAAGTGGATATGAAGAGAATGCTCGCTACTTAGGGAAAGAGGATAACAGCCAATAATGTAAGAAGGCTTGTCACCAATAAATCGAACAGGCAGTTCTGAATATATTCTTTTTTACTCTATAAATATTGAACATGCCACCACATGGAGTAGTTGAACAGAAAGGTACAGACACATGTTATGGAGAGCTAATACAAGGAAGATGGGAATCAGTGATTATGGTGGTAGATTTTGAAGAGAGATTGGAGAAGGCCCAATTGCATCATTAATGTTAGTGTGGAAGGGGCGGACCAAATGTCTTGTTTCTCTGCCTTATACTCTATACAATCCTTTGTGACCTGATTTGATATTCAATATTCCAGGTTACACTCTCTGCTACTCGTAACAATTCTTCAGTTGGAGTAAGATGACTTCTCATTTGTCCAATTGACATGTGTGTAAGGGATGTTATGTTTTTGGGATGGTGGATTGACAAGCCATGCATCTCCCACCCACAGCTTCCAACCTCATAGTTCAGGTACCCCGCACTGCCCGATTCTACCTCCTACCTAAGATGCACAAGCCTGACTACCCTGGCCAACCCATCGTCTCAGCCTGCTCCTGCCCCATTGAACTCATCTCCACCTACCCCAATTACTGTCCTATCCCCCAGGTCCAGGAACTCCCCACATACGTTCGAAATACCACCCAGGCCCTCCACCTCATTCAAGACTTCCGTTTTCCCGGCCCCCAAAGCCTCATCTTCACAAAAGACATCCAGTCTCTCTACACCTCCATCCATCATGACCAGGGTCTCCAAGCCCTCCGTTTCTTCCTCTCCTGACATCCCCTCCAGACCCTTCCACTGACACACTCATTCATTTGGCTGAACTGGGCCTCACCCTCAACAATTTCTCCTTCGAATCCTCCCACTTCCTCCAGATGAAAGGTATAACCATGGGCATCCATATGGGCTCCAGCTATGCCTGTTTCTTTGTCGGCTACATAGAACAGTCTAACACCGGCACCACTCCCCACCCCTTCCTCCACTACATTGATGACTGCATCAGCACCACCTCCTGCTCCCGCGAAGAGGTTGAACAGTTCATCAACTTCACCAATACATTCCACCCGACCTTAAATTCACCAGGACCACCTCTAACACCTCCCTCCCCTTCTCAGACCTCCCCATCTCCATCCACGAGGACCAACTCAACACTGACATCTTTTTTTACAAACCCACCAACTCCCACAGTTACCTGGATTACACCTTCTCTCACACTACCTCCTGTAAAAATGTTATCCCGCATTCCCAATTCCTCCGCCTCAGCCCCCCAGGAGACCAGTTCCATTACAGAACACATCAGATGACCTCCTTCTTTAAAGACCAAAATTTCCCTTCCCACGTGGTTGATGATTCCCTCCAGCACGTCTTATCCAGGTCCCACACCTCCGCCCTCGAACCCCATCCCTCCAACCGCAACAAGAACAGAACCCTCCCTGGTCCTCACTTTCCACCCCACCAACCTCCACATAAATCACATCATTTGCCGACATTTCCACCACCTACAAATGGACCCCATCACCAGGGATATATTTCCCTCCCCAACCCTATCCGCTTTCCGCAAAGACCATTCCCTCTGCAACTACCTGGTTAGGTCCATGTCCTGTAACAACCCATCATCCCCTCCTGGCATCTTCCTCTGCCACCGCAGAAATTGCAAAACTACACCCACATCACCTCCCTCACCTCCGTTCAAGGTCCCAAAGGGGCTTTCCACATCCATCAAAGTTTCACCTGCACTTCCATAAATGTAATTTATTGTATTAGTTGCTCCCGATGAGGTCTCCTCTACATTAGGAAAACTGGACGCCTTCTTGCAGAGCGCTTTAGAGAACATCTCCAGGACACCCATATCAATCAACCCCACCGCCCCGTAACCGAATATTTCAACTCCCCCTCCCACTCTGCAGCGGACATGCAGGTCCTGGGCCTCCTCCATCGCCACTCCCTCACCAGCCGAAGACTGGAGGAAGAATGCCTTAACTTCCACTTCGGAACCTTTCACCCCCAGGGCATCAATGTGTGCTTCACCAGTTTCCTCATTGTCCCTCCCCCATCTTACCGCAGTTCCAACCTTCCAGCTCAGCATCACCCTTACAACCTGTCCCAATTGTCAATCTTCCTTCCCACCCTCCTCTCTGACCTATCACCTTTACCCCCACCTCCATAGACCTATTGCACTCTCAGCTACCTTCTCCCCAGCCCCAGCTCCCGCCCCCTCCCATTTATCTCTCCTAGCCTCATGCCTGATCAAGGGCTCCGGCCCAAAACACGTTGATTCTCCTGCTCCTCAGGTGCTGCCTGACCTGCTGTGCTTTTCCAGCCACATACTCTCAACTCTGGTCTCCAGTATCTGCAGACCTCACTGTCTCCTAAACCGCACATCAACCCAGTCTAAGGGTTCAGTGCAAATTTAATTAAATGGCTGATTCAATTTGTTTGCTGCCAAGAGGAACATGTGTGGACAGATTGATACCTCTCATCTACCACAGGCATAAAAATCACTGCGCTGTGTGTGTGCACAGGACAGACTGGTACCTCTCATCTACCACAAGTATGAAAATCAATTGCATGGACTGCATCTGAAGTTGGGTATATTAAATATGCAAAATATACAGATACTTCTTTTTATAAACAGTTTAAAGAATATTGTGTTTGTGTTGGCTGTGATACGTTTACAACAGCTGTGTTAAATTCAAATGTGAGCATAATTTGTTGAAAAGGAATTGCTGTTCACATCCTGAAAACCGAACAAAGAGCGGATGACAGAATCTTATAATTGAAGTGTTAAGAATGAAAGAGAGACCCTCAAAATCAAAAAGGAAAACAAATGCAAGAAGTACAGAAAAGTGATGCAGAGAATCTGTTATAATAAGGGAAGTTGCAAAGGAGCAGAGATTGAAGGATAATAAAACATTTATTTCAAACACGTAACAAACAAGATCTGTAACGCCAAGCATAACCACTGCTGTAAACAGAATGTTTTGTATGAACAGGAGTCAAACTGTATTAATAAATGAACATACACTTTATGCTCACTGACAGTCAGATAATGCATTATTTTGAAATAAGTGGTATTCAATATTATGGACAGTGTAACATCAGGGCCAAAGACTTCCAATTGCTAAATAGTTCCAGGTCGATTTTTAAATTCATTATTATGCAGAATTAATGAATTCTATTTTTGTTTTGGTTGTAATCAACCTGTTTAGAACCTGTATATTATATACATATTTTGTTTGGTTGAGAGATTTTATCTGTTACTAGTTTAAAGAGGTGAAAATAAGCAACAAAAGAACATACAAGGCAAGCTAGATATGAAGAAGCTCTTGTTTTTCAAGATGTAGCCAGATATGCAGTACAACCACAACAACTTTCCCAACCTGAATCTTAAGCAAAAATGAACCTGAGTCTCCTCAACGCTACTTCCAATAATCTAGATGAACAGAGCCACCAATGTTATCATCACTTAACAGAAACAGCTGCAGAAATGGTAATTTGCCAATTCTCAGCTTCTGGATTGAGCAGCCCATTTTCTTCAGCCTTCCTGTACTTCACCAATCAGAGCATTTTCAATCAGTGTTAGACTTTCCACAAGATTTGGTTCCAATCTCAGTACAAGTCTTGGTTTCCTTAGTAACCCAGACTGTAGCGATTTCCTTTCTCGGGATTTCTTTCCAATTCAGATCTGTCTCAAAAACTACAGGTTTTACAACTATCCATTGCATCACAGTGCATGCCCAAACCTAGAAATTGCCATGAATGTTTCACTGCTCCTCAGCGGATGAGCTGTTAAGGATTCCACCACCTCCCTTCTCTCAACCTATTAAATAACACCCACCAGACTTCAATCAATGGGAAATTTATATATGACAAACATTTTTACTTCATGTGGCTGTTAATTCACTGGAGAAAACACTGTAAAGGAAACACTTTGTTGAAGGAGGTGTATCAGGCCATTTGACAACACATTGACAGGTTTTGGTCACCATGAACTTAGGTTTGACGTCAGGACCCAATGCAGGAGAGCAACTGCAGCAATCTACTTCGCAGGAAACTAATAAGGAGGCATTGTCAGTCACACCATCTACCCACAGATGCCAAGCTTTCTCCTTGGTTTTGAGGGTTAGCCGCGCTGTAGCCTCAACAGCACCATCATGGGGAGGGAACCATTGTTGAGACAGCAACGGAAGAAATGGCCTACTTGAAGAGGTCACCTCAAAAGAGGCGGCAGAGCCAGAGCCAGGGCCAGGGCCGGGCAAGCCCTGGTGATCAGAGAAGTGATTACACAGACAGCAGTGCACTCGCCCGGTCGCAAAAGGTACCCACCACCTTCCCTGCCAGAAAGCCACTTAGAGATCACCTTCATTCAGTAATTCAGCTGACAGCTTCCTGCCACTCAGTAGCCCAAACAAAGCTGTATCTCTAGAATGCAATGACATGATCTGAAGAAGCAAATGTGGCAGCCAGCTCCTAATGCCAAACCTAGATGTCAGTTAAAATTGTTACATCTCACCAGGATAGCAAGCTGGAGCTAAGCACCACTATTCCCAGAGTTGGCAAAAAAAATCTAAAGATTTTATAAGGACACACAATTTCTCTAGTTTGACTGTCTTTTAGACCCAGGGTGATAGAAAGACCAGACCCTGTTTCTGCACTTAAACAAGGACTAATGTTTCTATGGCCAGCAACGAAAAAGCAGAATGGTGTGTTGCTTCCCTGGTGCCAGGATCAAGGATGTCTCAGAGAGGGTGCCGAATATTCTCATGGGGAAGAGGGGCCAGCAAGAGGTCATTGTCCACCTTGGAACCACCAACATAGGAAGGGAAAAGGTTGAGATTCTGAAGGGAGATTACAGAGAGTTAAGCAGAAATTTAAAAAGGAAGTCCTCGAGAATAGTAATATCTGGATTACTCCCGGTGCTACGAGCTAGTGATGGCAGGAATAGGAGGATAGAGCAGATGAATGCATAGCTGAGGAGCTGGTGTATTGAAGAAGGATTCACATTTTTGGATCGTTGGAATCTCTTTTGGGGTAGAAGTGACCTGTACAAGAAGGGTGGATTGCACCGAAATTGGAAGGGGACTAATATACTGGCAGGAAGATTTACTAGAGCTGCTCGGGAGGATTTAAACTAGTAAGGTTGGGGGGGGACCCAGGGAGATAGTGAGGAAAGAGATCAATCTGACACTGGTATTGTCGAGAACAGAAGCAAGTCAAATGGTCATGGCAGGCAGGGACTAGGTAGGACTAATAAATAAAACTGCATTTATTTCAATGCAAGGGGCCTAACAGGGAAGGCAGGCAAACTCAGGGCATGGTTAGGAACATGGGACTGGGATATCATAGCAATTACAGAAACATAGCACAGGAATGGGCAGGACTGGCAACTTTATGTTCCAGGATACAAATGCTACAGGAAGGATAGAAAGGGAGGCAAGAGAGGAGGGGGAGTGACATTTTTGATAAGGGACAGCATTCCAGCTGTGCTGAGGGAGGATATTCCCAGAAATACATCCAGGGAAGTTATTTGGGTGGAACTGAGAAATAAGAAAGAGATGATAACCTTATGGGGGATTGTATTATAGACCCCCTAATAGTCAGAGGGAAATTAAGAAACAAATTTGTAAGGAGATCTCAGCTATCTGTAAGAATAACAGGGTGGTTATGGTAGGGGATTTTAACTTTTCAAACATGGACTGGGACTGCTATAGTGTTATGGGTTTAGATGGAGAGGAATTTGTTAAGTGTATACAAGACAATTTTCTGATTCAGTATGTGGATGTACCTACTAGAGAAGGTGCAAAACATGACCTACTCTTGGGAAATAAGGCAAGGCAGGTGACTGAGGTGTCAATGGGGGAGCACTTTGGGGCCAGCGACCTTAATTCTATTAGATTTAAAAATAATGATGGAAAAGGATAGACCAGATCTAAAAGTTGAAGTTCTAAATTGGAGAAAGGTCAATTTTGACAGTATTAGGCAAGAACTTTCAAAAGCTGATTGGGGCAGATATTCGCAGGTAAAGGGATGATTGGAAAATGGGAAGCCTTCAGAAATGAGATAATGAGAATCCAGAGAAAGTATATTCCTGTTAGGGTGAAAGGAAAGGCTGGTAAGTATAGGGAATGCTGGATGACTAAAGAAATTGAGGGTTTTGTTAAGAAAAAGAAGAAAGCATATGTCAGGTATAGACAGGAAAGATCGAGTGAATCCTTAGAAGAGTATAAAAGAAGTAGGAGTATACTGAAGAGGGAAATCAGGAGGGCAAAAAGGGGACATGAGATAGTTTTGGCAAATAAAATTAAGGAGAATCCAAAGTTTTTTTTTAAAAATACATTAAGGACAAAAGGGTAACTAGGGAGAGAATAGGGCTCCTCAAAAATCAACAAGGCGGCCTTTGTGTGAAGACACAGAAAATGGGGGAGATACTAAATGAATATTTCCTATCAATATTTTCTGTGTAAAAGGATATGAAAGACATGGACTGTAGGGAAACTGATGGTGACATCTTACAAAATGTCCATATTATAGAGGAGGAAGTGCTGGATGTTTTGAAACACAAAGTGGATATATCCCCAGGACCTGATCAGGTATAATCTAGAACTCTGTGGGAAGCGAGAGAAGTGATTGCTGGGCTGCTTGCTGAGATATTTATATCATTGATAGTCACAGGTGAGGTGCCAGAAGACTGGAGGTTAGCTAAATTGGTGCCACTTTTTAAGAAGGGTGGTAAGGACAAGCCAGGGAACTATAGACCAGTGAGCCTGACATCAGTGGTGGGCAAGTTGTTGGAGGGAATCCTGAGGGAAAGGATGTACATGTATTTAGAAAGGCGAGGACTAATTAGGGAAGTCAGTATGGCTTGGTACGTGGGAAATCATGTCTCACAAACTCGATTAAGTTGTTTGAGTATGTAACAAAGAGAATAGATGAGAGCAGAGTGGTAGATGTGATCTATATGGTCTTCAGTAAGGCGTTCGACAAGGTTTTCCATGGGAGACGGGTTAGCAAGGTTAGATCTCACGGAATACAAGGAGTACTAGCCATTTGGATACAGAACTGGCTCAAAAGGTAGAAGGCAGAGGGTAGTGGTGGAGGGTTGTTTTTCAGACTGGTGGCCTGTGACCAGTGGAGTGCCACAAGGATGGGTGCTGGGTCCTCTACCTTTTGTCATTTACATTACTGATTTGGATGCGAGCATAAGAGGTACAGTTAGTAAGTCTGCAGATGACACCAAAATTGGAGGTGTAATGGACAGCGAAGAAGGTTACCTCAGAGTACAACAGGATCTTGACCAGATGGGCCAATGGGCAGAGAAGTGGCAGATGGAGTTTAATTCAGATAAACACGAGGTGCTGCATTTTGGGAAAGCAAATCTTAGCAGGACTTGTACACTTAATGGTAAGGTCCTAGGGAGTGTTGCTGAACAAAGAGACCTTGGAGTGCAGGTTCATAGCTCCTTGAAAGTGGAGTCACAGATAGATAGGATAGTGAAGAAGGCGTTTGGTATGCTTTCCTTTATTGGTCAGAGTATTGAGTACAGGGGTTGGGAGGTCATGTTGCGGCTGTACAGGACATTAGTTAGGCCTCTGCTGGAATATTATGTGTAATTCTGGTCTCCTTCCTATCGGAAAGATGTTGTGAAACTTGAAAGGGTTCAGAAAAGATTTACAAGGATGTTGCCAGGGTTGGAGGATTTGAGCTATAGGGAGAGGCTGAACAGGCTGGAGCTGTTTTCCCTGGAGCATCGGAAGCTGAGGGGTAACCTTATAGAGGTTTACAAAATTATGAGGGGCATGGATAGGGTAAATAGGGTACAGTCTTTTCCCTGGGGTTGGGGAGTTCAGATCTAGACAGCATAGGTTTAGGGTGAGAGGGGAAAGATGTAAAAGAGACCTAAGGGGCAACATTTTCACACAGAGGGTGGTACGTGTATGGAATGAGCTGCCAGAGGAAGTGGTGGAGGCTGGTACAAATGCAACATTTAAGAAGCATTTGGATGGGTATATGAATAGGAAGGGTTTGGAGGGATATGGGCTGGGTGCCTTCAGGCGGGACTAGATTGGGTTGGATATCTGGTCGACATGAATGGGTTTGACCAAATGGTCTGTTTCCATTCTGTACATCTCTATGACTCTATAAATTGCAGGTAAAGCATCATGAATCATCAACATTCAAGGCTAGTGTCAAAACTCTAACCCCACTTATGAAACACTCCCGCACTCAGACATAGACAAACAGACACAAAACAACATGGGCATATGGACTGAGGGAAAGACAAGGAAGGCAGTTCAATAGCCACTGCCTTCAGGGCGTACTGAGAAGATTGTTTTGGCTTATCAGGACTTCATCTTCCATCATCAGGTTCATTTGCAATAAGAATCTGCCTGGAAGCATTAGAAATGGAACAGTCTACTACTGACACAAACTGCACATTTTTTAAATGCAGCATTAAACCTTAAATCATAGATGGAAAGCAAACCACTGCCACTCAAAGCTATGACCATAATTTTATTTACATTTCTTTACCTGATGCCTTCTTTTTTGTTCACTTCTAAAATATATTCACTGTTAAAAATGGTACGAGGAATTGCTGTTTTCAGATCTAAAGTAAGACTCTCAAATCTCTGTTTTGGTTCTGATCCATGATCTTTGGTGTCTGCTCCAATGTTCAAATAAGTTTACTCTCTGCAAACATCGGAGACTTCAAGCGTCAGGGCAGATGGTGGCATTGTGGTGATGTGAATGTGTCAATCCAGAAGCCCAGATTAATCTGCGATAACACGGGTTCAAATTCCACCATAGAACCTGGGGAAATTTAAATGCAAATACTAGAATCTAGAACTGAAAATTAGACTCAGTAATGGTGACCAAAAAATGCTTATCGATTGTCAAAAAGCTAAGGGAAGGAAATCTGCCATCCTCACCACCTCTGACTCCAAACGCACAGCAACAGTTAGCTGCTCTCAGAAATAATTGGCAAGACATTCAGACATATCACTCAGACACATAATTTGGTAAATTTATTTTTTCATGGATGCCAGCTAAAAACAAGTGCTCTTAGAACAAAGGAAACGTACTTACTCGCTAATTTCGTTTTTAAGTCACAACTCCAGCTGTAATAACAATTACTTTTAGCTAACACATCTCTGTATGAGCAGATTGCAGTTTACATTTTCCTACATAGTATTTATCACATTGTCAATCACTAAGGAAGCAACATTGCTGCTATGTTAATGGAGTTGTTCTCTGTTCACGAAGACCTGCAAGGTACAATTCATTTACTAAATGGACAACAACTAATGAAACAGGAACAATTTTCACACCTTAATCTTATTTCTGCTTCGATTTCTACACACTGGGAAATCTGCAGAAAGGTATTCCTCTTTGTCTAAAATGCTTTCATGATATGAAAAGTGCTGTAAGAGAAGCATTTACCACTGATAGAAATCTACTGCATTATTTATTTTCAATGCAAGTACAGCACTTCCATGATGCTAACTATTGGGATCTCAACGGCCGGGCAGTAACTGTCTTTCTGAACATTACATACTGCGATGAAATCCACTTCTTATAATCAGTTCGGACTGTACAATCCAACATCCAGGGATCAGGCAATTCCAGACAGTTGCTGCCTTTGACTGTTCCGAAATGTTAGTTACATTCAATTCTGGAACAAGAGCAGGACTGGTTATGATATTTTCCATAAATCACTCAATAGTTGATAAAGACGTCAGAAAAGGCACTGCAGGTCAGGCAGCATCCAAGGAGCAATGCAGTCAACATTTCGGGCAGGACCATTCTTCAAGGGTTGAGAGATAAATGGGACAAAGGGAGGGTGGGGCTAGGGGACAGGTAGGCAATAGGTGGGAGAAGGTGGGAGGTAATGGTGATAGGTCAGTTGGAACAATGGAGCAGATAGGTGGGAAGGAAGATGGACAGGTAGGTCAGGTCAAGAGGACAGATTTGAGTCAGATGGTTGGATCTGGTGTGGGTTGGGGGGAGGGGACATTTAGAAACTGGTGAATTTAATGTTGATGCCATGTGGTTGTCGGCTCCTCAGGTGGAAGATGAGGTGTTCCTCCTCCAGTTTGCAAGTGGCCTTGTGTAGGTGGTGGAGGCAGCCCAGAATGGACACCATCTCTACTAAGTAGCTGACGGAATACTAACCTGGAGGTAATGTTGTCACTTTACTGCATCTGTCTCAAAGACTGGACTGTCTATCTAGTGAGGATCAATGTTTCGGGCATAAGCCCTTCACTGGGGATCTTGATGAAGGGCTTTTGCCCGAAATGTTGATTCTCCAGCTCCTCGGATGCTGCCTGGCCTGCTGTGCTTTTCCAGCACCACACTCTTGGCTCTAATCCCCAGCATCTGCAGTCCTCACTTTCTTCTATGTCATCAGAGGGGAGTGGAAGATGGTGTTGAAATGAATGGCCACGGGAAGGTGGTGTTATTTGTTGTGAACAGACCAGAGATGTTCCCTGAACCATTCCACAAGTTTGCACTTGGTCTCTCCGATGTAGAGGAGACCACATTGAGAGCACTACATACAACAAATGAGGTTGGATGATGTACAGGTAAATCTCTGCCAGATTTGAAATAATCCTTGGGGGCCTAGGGCAGAAGTGAGTGGGCAGGTGAGGGTGCAGTGTTTGCACCTCTTATGGCAGCTGGGAAAGGTGCCAGGATTGAAGAGCGGATTAGCAGGGAGTATGGACCTAACGAGGGAATCGTGGAAGGAACGGTCCCTACGGAATGCAGATAGGAATGGGGAGTGAAAGAATAGTTCAAGGTTCACTAGACAAGACAGTTCAGACTTGGAGACAGATGCAGTAAGGTGACAACATTATCTCCAGGTTAGTATTCCGTCGGCTACTTAGTAGAGGCTCCATCCCAAAAATAGGTGCTGCTGCAGCACACTCAGAGTTGTTAACAGTCAGGAGAACGCTGGGGAGCTTGCAGCTGCTGCTAAGTGTTCGGGTTAGGATTCATAAAAGGTCTTAAGAACTGTCAAGGTTTGAGAGCATCAGTAGCCCAATAACAGTATAACCCAGCTTAAGGCAAAGATGAAGCCCACACGCTGTATTTCCTTCATGACGCTGAATGAGTTTCAAGCTCGGAGAAACGAAGGGGCAGTACCAGCTTCAATGGTAGCTGCCTGTGGACACGCTGACATTGTGTCTGCAACTGGGTGCTGGAGTGTAGTTTCCAGAATCCAGATTGAAAAAGTGAACCACCGCACTTGAGGCATCACTAAGGCAGTCCTTGTTGGGGCAGTTTTTGAGAGCCCCAAAGCTAGATTGTCAGCAGTAAAGAATCAAAATCTCATGTAAATGTTCCAATGAGATTTTGTGGCGCACAATGTCACTCAAGTCTTGGAGGTTTCTGAGAAATATGAGGCAACTGTCTTGACCACACTTGTTATGTGATGTGCTCCATGGTAATTAAATCACAATGCGTCTATTACCCATAATTACAGCAGGTTAATCCAGTTGCATGTTAGACCACAAACTTCAAAGTAAATTGTGTTGATTCTAACTTTGGAAATTTTATTATTTGTTCAAAACCATGTGGTTTTATTCTCTTCATTAGGTACCTGGGATCTCACACGGTGTCTACTTAAATAAAATAAAAAGGTTTCTGGCCCTTCCCCAAACTGTGACAGATTTGGCAGTCTGCTTTGACATTAAATCATAACAGTAACAATTTTGAAATTTGTAATTTATTTACTTTCTCACACTCAATTTGATTTTCACAATAGTTTTTGTAAGTGGTTTGTTAAATACAGTGTTATAATAATACAATCTACCATAACGAATATTATCCTTGATTTGGAATGGAGTGTTACTAAATGTGCTGAAGAATTTGTGACTCAGTGTCATCAATGTACGTGCAAAACTAGACATTTGGACTGGATTATATTCCCATGGTTTTCATTTGCTCGATGATTGCCAAAGCTTTATGTTCTAGAACTATTCAAACCTCTGTCTCACTTTCTTCAGCTAACAGCGTTTTTTTTCATAAACCAAACTTTCGAATTGGCTGACTGAAGCCACATTCTTGGGAACTCTACTTGCATGACACAGCTGATGATTGCAATATTACAGATTGGAATTCCACCATTTTCAAGACTGAACGCGGAACATAGAATAGTGCAGCCCAGGAACAGGTCCTTCAGCCCACTATGTCTGTGCTGATCAACTGAAGTGCCATTGGTGGAAGAATCTGATATGGCCACTTGGATGATACCAACAAAGCCACCTTGACACGGCCACGTTGCAGAATGTGATTTCTGCAATAACACAGCACATTGCCACAGGCAGTTAGTGACGCAGGATGGGTTCATGGATTTTCCAATCCATGCAGATTGGAATGCATGGATCTTCAATTTTTCAGAGCAGAAGTCTGCTCCTCATGATCACATGGGCTCCTACCACCATATCACTTCACCATCCAATTACTTTGTGATTTACTTTGTGAGGGATTGTTCATTCCAAAATAAAAGGGCGGCATGGTGGCACAGCAGTTAGCACTGCTGCCTGACAGCGCCAGAGACCCAGGTTCAATTCCCGCCTCAGGCGACTGACTGTGTGGTGTTTGCACATTCTTCCTGTGTCTGTGTGGGTTTCCTCTGGGTGCTCCGGTTTCCCCCACAGTCACAAAGATGTGCGGGTCAGGTGAACTGGCCATGCTAAATTGCCCATCGTGTTAGGTAAGGGGTAAATGTAGGGGTATGGGTGGGTTGCGCTTCGGCGGGTCGGAGTGGACTTGTTGGGCCGAAGGGCCTGTTTCCACACTGTAATAATCAGACAGTCCTTCTAGAACACTGTTCTAATTCAGTATGAATCAGACAGAAAGAAAGGACATGCTGGAGTGTTAATGACAATTGATTTTACTGTGGTGGTTTAGGCAGATGAGGTAAAGTTGAAAGTCATTAGCTTGCTTGCACTCTGGATAATCAAGGATTGATTTTAGCTTAGGAAACCCAGAGCTTAAAAGTTTAGGCCAGTTCAGAAGATGCATGATTGCAGTCCGAAGCTATTATAATTTCTCTTCTAAACAGGAACATATGACAGCTCAGGGAAAACACACAGTTACCTCAGTATGAAAGATTACTTAATGCAACTTCTAAACCATAAGTGTTTGGTTAGAAATCTGCAAGTTATTAAAAGCTAAGAAAGTCTAAGCTCTTTTTTGGGCATAACCCTTTAAGAACGCTTCACAGTTCCCAGGGAAACACTAGGTAAAATAATTTAAAATCAGACTTTAAAAAAAATCCCGCTATACAAAATCTTTAAGATTCGAGACTCTTGGAACAGTTAGTGCCCGGAAACTCGGTGAGTCTTTGTTTCATTGTAGGATTTAAGGTTTTCAAACTGTATTCCATAGTTAGTTAGCTTGGTTTATGAAGACTTTTTCTCTTTTCAAATTTTGAGGACTTCTTTTCTTGCTTGTCTACATATTTTTATTCTAAACCATCCATAACTTGTGGTATTTGCCAGAGAAATAGTTAAAAAGATAACTACAAAAGAAAATGGGAAATAAATAAATGGTGATTTTCCTGGCTGTATTTAATATACCTGTGAGTCAGTAAGAAAAGATTGGAACTAATAATAAAATGATGTCTCACTGACTGATTAGAGTGAATCATAGATACTGTGAAAGAAGTGGTCATTCAGTATATCACATCTGTGTCAACTGAAAAAATGTAAGCTATATGGAGTTTTGAGCTATTGATGATAGCCTTGTAGATTAAGGTGCTTCAGGTATATATCCAAGAATTTAAAAACACACAGGAAAGGTAAGGCAAGTTTAGCCTGGATGTTTTTATCTTCATTTAGACTCTGTTTCTTTTATTCGTTCTTGTTTTCTTTAATTCTGGCATTTTGTCACTAGGCTAGCAATGCCAAACCCCATGCTAATGCCTTGAGGGCTTGGTTCAAATCCTGGTATAGCAGACGGTGAAATTTAAGTTCAGTAAAAATTGGAATTAAAAAACTGATCTCATTAAGACCATGAAACTATTGTTGTAAAAGCTCTTAGGGTGGCACAGTGGCTAGCACTGCTGCCTCACAGCACCAGAGACCCGGGTTCAATTCCCGACTCAGGCGATTGTCTGTGTGGAGTTTGCACGTTCTCCCCGTGTCTGCGTGGGTTTTCTCCCACAGTCCAAAGATGTGCAGGAGAATTGGCCATGCTGAATTGCCTGTAGTGTTAGGTAAAAGGGGAAAATGTAGGGGAATGGGTTGTTTGCGCTTCGGCGGGTCGGTGTGGACTTGTTGGGCCGAAGGGCCTGTTTCCACACTGTAAGTAATCTAATCTAATTTATATTTTACAAATGGCAACTTTGTACATTTTGCACTGTATCTTTGTATTCCTGTACACGTGACAATAAAATCTAATTCAAATTCTAATTCCAATTCCAATTCCTCCTTAACTCCCTTCTAATCCTTCTCCGAAATACTTTAGCACTGCGCTACTTGGGAATTCACACCTCTGCAAAAAGAAAAAATATATGTCCTATACGCCATCTAAAACCCAAATGACTCTAGATTAAAAACAAATTTCAAGTCAAAGAGAAATTTGCATTTTATCAATCAACTAAATCTCAACCCAACCTCCTCTACTCCAGGGAAAACAGCCACAGCCCATCCAATTTCCCCTGAGCAGCCAGAATTCCTCATTCCTGGCAACACCCTAACCTCTCTAGTGTAATCACATTCTTCCTGCATGCAGTGAGTAGAACTACACACTGAACTCTGGCTGTTCCTCAACCAGTATTTTGTACAACTTATTGGTTTTTATTTCTTTAAAACCTTCACTAATCAAAGGGACCTCAAATCCCTTTCTCACCATTTTATCATCCTTCAGAGAGATCTGTGAATACGTACTCTGTTGTCCAGACATTAGACACTTCAACCAGTTTATGTATTAAAAAGGTTTTTGTCGGTGAGGTGAACAAAGGCACATTGAATCTGATTTGAGGTTCAACTCAATTTTATTAACAAGCTGTCCAGCTCTGCCTGAGAACGGGTATTGACCACAATGATCCAATTGTTTGAGCCAGACCACTGGAATCCCCTTCCTCTGACACAGAACTGGCTCTCTGCCATGAAGTTGAATCTCACTGGTCAGGACAGATTGTCTCGGTTGAAATAACTCCACAGAAACTGGTATCCCATCACCAAGTCACCCTTTATTAACACATACATAGAGCTTGCCACTGGTCCAGATTCCTCCAGAGCCAGCTCTTAGAGCGAACAAAACCTCTGACACACCTGTTTATATCTGGCAGCCAGGGCTTCTTGATAAGACCAGGTTAACAACCCCAAGCAGGGAAACCATATCATGAGGTCTACCTGGCCGACCTCATTCCAATCATTACATAGAACTTCTTTGGTTGCCGCACAATCTTTCACCACAGGTGTTGCGCAAGTCTCCATAGAGCAGGGGTGGCTTTTATCCCCCTCGCCCCAGACCTTCCCGAGTTTCATGTGGCTTTTGGCCAATGGGGTCATGAGCTAGATTCAAAACATCCAGTGGAGTTGTGCCAACACCCTTCGCTGTTGCCATGCCAGGGAGGTCAATGTCCAGTTGCCAGAAAATCTGACTGATAGCCCTCCAACACACAAACATCAGGCTAGTTGTAAGTGGTTCCCCCTGAACCTTGTGAACTCTCTGACCCTGGTTTTTACTGTTCTTTGTAGCCCATAGTTGCTGGCTGCCGTTTAGTTTGGCTAATTTTCTGTCAGGGTCAATCTAGAATGCCCAACTTGGGCCTGTAATCACTTGACCCCAACTCCTAGGTCAGTTTCTCTACACTTCTCGGAATGTAACCATTTATTGCATCGATCCTTGCCTTGCATGCCTTTCCCATTCGCATTACTTCACACATCTCCCCACTGAACTTCATTTGCTCGTTTTCTACCTCTCTGTCCTAATAGCTTCCTAAAGACGGTCGATTGTTTCCCTGCGATCAACTAAGTAATTTCTGTATAATCTTTGACGCCTTAAATAACGTACCATACTCAGTTAATCAAACATGAACTTCCCTTAACAAATCCATGTTGCCTTCCTTTGATTAATCAGACTATACACTGTCCTTCAGAATTGTTTTCAATAACTTTTCCTCTCAAGGTGAGCCTGACCAACCTGTGCTTACCCCTTTCTCTTTCTTTAACAAAAATAAGTCAGTACAATGTCCATAGCCAGAGAGTACTGGAAAATTGGAGTATGAATATTACTGGAAAGGCTCAAAAGACATAATATAAATCGCTGCACACTTTTTTGTTTTTTTGCTGGTCAGGAGATACTACTTGATTGTGAAAAACTAGGACCACTGGTCCTCTCTTGGGTGATAGAGTTCTTCTGATCAGTGGATACTGCAGCACCACCGACTTGCAGAACACACAAATCATCTCCTGAAGTGCTGATCAGAATTCCACACCGCATGCCCAAAGTAAAACCAAAATGTCATGAATAACTAGCACATTTCCCAAGATACTAAATAATATCATTCATGCAGTCACTGCCCGCTCAATGGTGTCATGAGAAATGTAATGCTTTTGACAGTACTTAACTACATATGCCATCCTTCTTTCCACTAATCACCTTCTTACACTTATGCAGCACTTTAAATCACTACTGGTTCAATGGCAGACAGGATACAGCATCAGAAATGTAGTTACTAAAAAACAGACATGCCATTATCTGGTTGTCAGCCACCTGCATATTTACACAGTGTATCCAGAAGCAAAGGCAGCAAATAGTGTTCATACTGTTCCCAAACAATCCTATGCTATATACCTTCTACTTATATTATATGTCCATTTAGCACATTTTTTTAAATACTCGCTATCGATCCATCTCAATTTGTGATTGACTTCTGAAGTTCATTAAATCATTCAGTTTTATGAAATCATACGGCTTTTCAATCAGTAATTTAGAGAGACATAACACATGATGGACACATTCACCATAAAAATAAAAGGCTGAATTTCTTGCAAACTTGCTTGAATGATAGGAAGTGCAGTGAGTGTGACAGTCAGAGTGGGTGGAAAATTGACAGCTCATCCATGGAATTACCTGTATAGGCATGGGCCAGCAGCCTTCATTAAAATGCTCAGTTTATGTGACCTGTACCAGCCTCACTGACTATCACTGATACCACACAACAAACTGCGGAACCAATGTGTTTCGACCCATGAGAGCAGGGGGGGTCAAACACAGTCGGCGACAGGCCACTTCATGCTCCTTTCTTATTCCTCCTGGCACCATACGAAGAGAAAGAGAGTCTTAAAATAGAAAGAACTGTTTTCCAACTTAGGTAGCAAACTAACTCCTGCCAGAAACAAGCAGCCAAGTTACTCATCATTTGCATTAAATGAGCCAGGGTCATGAATGAGTATTAGCTCATTAGCCAAGTTAAATTCTGTCTCAATACTCAGCTGCCCTCTCCAATTACCAGGGAAAAAGAAAGGTGGTCAGTGCCTAAGATTTTATATTGCATAAATTTTGTATAAATTTTATATTGGTTCATAACCCAAGTACTCAGTCCACCTTTTTGGAGAGAGGAGCCTTATGCGACAACATCTAATACAGTCCTGTCGCAGGTTAATGGTTCCCTGTTTAAAATGCTTTGGTCATAGTATAATTTACCTTACACATTACACAACCAAAAAAAATTGTAAAACAGATGAAATCAACTTATGGCAAAGATTGGTGACACAGAAGCAAACCAGAGCAATGGCAGGGGGGTGGGTAGTGGGAAATCAAGCTATCCATTTATTTTAAAAGGTTTTATTTTATACATCAAGGACATGGATCCAGCCCATTGAAACACTGTGTTTGTAGTGTCAATTTCACGGAGGGTTTATCCTCAGTGAGACCTACCAAGTTTTCTTGTGCTATCATTCCAGACTTGCCTCATTAACTACCTACCACATCTAAAAAGCAACTCCGAAAATATAATTAAGATAGTTACAGGAAGTGGAAAAGCTGTTATTACAATGGAAAGCAACAAAAACAAATCCTGGGATCAATCTGGGTCAAATTAAGAGATGGTGTTAAAAAAGCAGAATTAAAAGCATTTTATATGAATGTACACTGTATTCGCAACAAGATTAGTCCAAGTAGAAACTAAGGGTATCATTTGATTGTCATTATGGAAATGTGGCTACTGAGTGACGAATACTGGGAATGGAATACTAAAGGTTAGACAACATCTAGGAAGGCATAGACAAAAAGGGAAAAAAAGGTGAGGGTCTGTGGATAAGGAAAGCTATCAGTGCTGTAGCAAGAGAGAATCTCCAAGCAGAAGAATAAGACATGGAATTTGTTTGGATGAAACTAAGAAACAGCAAAGGGCAGAAAATGTTGTTCACAGTGGTTGATAGACCATTAAACAGTTATAGTAATGTAAGGCGAGATATAACTAAAGAAATTAGAGGTGTAAATATCAATGGGAATGCAATAAACGTGGATGATGCAAATCTACACACAAACAGGCTAAATCTAAGAAGCAGAGCTGAAAATGCATTGCTGGAAAAGCGCAGCAGGTCAGGCAGCATCCAAGGAACAGGGGAATCGACGTTTTGGGCATAAGCCCTTCTTCAGGAGCCTAAAGAAGGGCTTATGCCCAAAACGTCGATTCTCCTGTTCCTTGGATGCTGCCTGACCTGCTGCGCTTTTCCAGCAACACATTTTCAGCTCTGATCTCCAGCATCTGCAGTCCTCACTTTCTCCTTAAATCTAAGAAGCACCAATGATATGGAGAAAAAGGAAGATCATGGAACATGTCTGAAATGTTTTCTCGAACAAATGTTGAAGAACCAATAGATTAGTTTAGCTCTAGTGTAATGTAATGAAAATGGGTTAATAAATAATTTTGCTGTAAAGTAAATTAACGAAACTGGATGCTGACAAATCCCCAGGTCCCAATGACCTTCACCCAAAGTACTGAAAGCGATGGCTACAAAACAGTGGGCACCCTGGTGATCACCTTGCAAAAATTCTATTAAATTCTCCAAACATGCCTGCAGATTGCATGTTTACATATGTAACGTTACCATTTAAAAAGAGAGAGGATGGGAAGGAGGAGAGAAAAATAACAAAGAATTATAGACCTGTCTACAGGTAGCAGGGAAAATACTCAAATCCATTGTAAAGGATAGAGTAATCAGGTATTTAGAAAATAACTGATTGTGTAATGCATAAACCTTCCCTTCCTCCTAAAATCAATTGCATTCAATAGCTTTGCTTGCAACTCAACATTAATACGAGCAGTTGTTCCTGGGAACTTCACAAAACCAACTAAATTATTGAGCTGTCACTTCAGTTGCTTTGGGGTCATCAAGATTTAGTAAAGCTTCACTTTCCAATGTAGTACTGTCTGGACAATTGTCTGTAAAATGCCCAGTTTGGTGATTTTTCTAAGACTAGCATAAAGATTTATTGCTTTGGTAGAAATGTTCAAATTGAATGAACTAAGAATATATATAAAAAGAATTAAACAGCCATATAGGTTTTTGAAAAGTTAAATATAAAAAAGGCATTTTCATGCAATAGTAAAAGTCCAATAGGAATCTATAATTCAACCAAGCTAACCAGTAGTAGTGACAAAATCAGGAAAAGCTAAAAAGAAAAGTCCTAAAACCCGACACCACTCCCACCATCATCCGTCTCCACTACTAAGTATTGCTCTTAAAACTATAGTATAAATATGGCCCAAAAAGCAGGAGCTTGTACATTCTCCCCGTGTCTGCGTGGGTTTCCTCCGGGTGCTCCTGTTTCCTGCCACAGTCCAAAGATGTGCAGGTTAGGTGAATTGGCCATGCTAAATTGCCCGTAGTGTTAAGTGCATTAGTCAGGGGTAAATATAGGTTAGGGGAATGGGTCTGGGTGGGTTACCCGTTGGAGGGTCAGTGTGGACTTGTTGGGCCAAATGGCCTGTTTCCACACTGTAGAAATTCTAATCATTCAGAAGTGACAATTAAATAAAGAGGATGGAACAGTTGTAATGTTAATTAATTTTGAAAAGCAGTTCTAAATTCTCAATTTTCAAATGATCTTAATCTAGTGTCAAACACCTTTGACAAGTGTGCTTAGCATGAAATAACCCCAAAGACTTTTGCTTTATTTTTCCCCCAGGCACAAGACCATGCAGTCGAGGTATTATCAAGAGTTACTAAGGCTTCACTGGAATGCAACAGTAATATGCTCCTTCCAAGTGTCCAGTGAAGGAGCATTTCTCAAGAATCAAGTGACTTTGCATCTGATAATAGTGCAGTTCTTGCCTGATCCTTCAACGTTGTCTATCTTGATGGTGGAGAAGTGGAGATGTTTGCTGATGATTGCACAATATTGTTCACCATTCCTGACTCCTCAGGTGCTGAAGCAAAGCCTAACCACTGTCAACAATGCACAAGTCAGGAGTGCAATTCACTTGCCTGGATGGGTGCGGCTCCAACAACACAAGAAGCTTGATACCATTCCACTTGATTGGAATCACATCCACAAGCCTCTAATCTCTACACCAGTGTATACTATCAACAAGATGCTCAGCAAAAATTCAAAAGTCCTTCGATCACATATCCAGAAGGACAAGGGCAGTGGATACATGGGAACACCACCGCCTGCAAGTTCCCCTCCAAGCCACACACCATCTTGACTTAGAAATATATTGCTTATCCTTCTCTGTTGCTGGGTCAAAATGCTGAATTCTCGGTCTTTCAGCATTCTGGGTTGATACAGAGCAAGTGGACTGCAGCAGTTCAAAAGGGAAATTCACCACCACCTTCTCAACAACAACGAAGGCAAGCAATAAATGCCAGTTAGCCAGTGATGCCCACACACCACAAGTGAATAAAAGCATATTATTGGTGTGGCTGATGACAGACCAGCTATATGAGCCACCAGAGGACCATTTCCATGTACCAGGAGTGCCTATCACATGGGCAGATGGCCAGATACAATTTTTGGCACATTTCCAGTAGATTCTCAGAGAAGGGAAGCCCCTCCTTTAATGGGCATCTCATGGTCCACAGAGAAGCCCACCCATGGCCCAGACTACCTGCTCCCAAAGTATCACTCCCATAACAACCTCATCTTGTGGTTCTCCCAAACCTCAAATCCTGATCATTAACTTCAGATGAATGGTCAATGATCTGCAACATTAACTTTCTGATTTGCTGCGAGTTTTTTTCCAACACTTATTTTTATGTCAGATTTCTAGCATCATCGGTATTTTGCAATTGTAGACTCCAAGCTTGAATCAGGAGAACTAAGTTAATAAATTACACAGACTCTCTAACGCCTTTGTGAAATGATAGTTATCAGCAATGAAACGGTTTGTGAGCAACACCAGAATTAGTGGTTGAGGTAAAGCTGATCTACCAATCTCTTTATCATTTACTTCTCCTAACGCATGCTCCTTTTATTCATGGGATATTCCTTCGAGTTGCTCACTAACTCAGAGCTCCCTAGAGTGTGCATTTCCATGCTTGTGTGCACTGTAACAAATGCCTCTTGAAAGATTGGGCAGTGGGTTCAGCATATAAGAGATACATTGCGGGTGAAAACAGCAGCATTGCTTGTGATGGGGGTGCTGGAGGAATAAACATCAATGGGCCATATTTCACTATTCTTTCTCTCTTGGTAAAAAAAAAGAATTAATATTTGACTATATACAGTGTAACATATAACTTTAAAACAATGCTGTTTGGTGATTTTTGTATTTACACCGATGCACCATTTCTGTATACAGGTTCTGTTCCTGCTATTATCTCTTCCATTGTCATCCATAACATCAGCAGCGTACCTTGAGGTCATCCTTTTTTATGTGATGAGCCACTGAATTACTTGTTTGTTTTTATATAGTTTGATTCACATTAACACCAGCCTGCAGCTGGTATTAACCACAATCAAAGATGGAGAAAATAAGAACATTTTCTACCAAATTCCTATCATCATATTTAGAGAGAACGATTACAAGTGAGCAATGGCTTAGCTCTAGGGACACTTCGGTGGATGAAACAAAAGGAAAACAAATACTAACCAAGACAGTTTGAAAAAAACAAACGTAGTGTGCAATATCAGCATTAGCTTCAATGTCTAAGTGATAGCTTTTGATAATTACACTCTCAGAAAGTTATCCCCAATAACATACTGGTGAGAAGTTGAGAATGTTTTCTGTGACATCAGTGAAATGTATTGCTCGTCTCCAGTCATTTGAATAATGGGTGGACAGCAGCAACATGGACAAGTGCAGGAGAATTTAAAAGAATACAGAATTGTATTAATGTTAAAAAGTTTAAGAAAAGCAGGTTCAATGTTTCAAGATTCGAAACAAATATTTTGATTGCAGAATTTTACAAGATAGCAGTGCCCCTTCCCAACAGATGTTTTGGGTCGGGGTAGGTGGGGGGATGGGGGGAGGTCTTAAAATTCCATCTCATTTGTGGGTAACCACTTTCTCATCCATAGAGTCTTCACAAGAATAATGCATCCTAAGATTTGTCACAGTCTCTGTATCTAGACAGCAGTGTGCTATTTTCTTCTGCCTCAGAATTTAGGCAAGGCCAGTCACTTAGTGGGAGTTCCATTTCACCTCTATTTGGGGCCACTAAGTGGTGACTTCCAGAAAGAACTATTGGCTCCCAAAGTCAGTTCAAACTGGTCGCAGATGCTCAGGAATCTATGCATTGACAGCAGCAACCCCAAATGCAATGGCCATAACATTCAAATACCCACTCTTCACAAATGAATCAAATACTGATCCATATATCTTTACTTTTATCCTCTTCAAATCAGCTCTTATTTCTAATCTGTGAGTATGCATTACAAATTCTTCTCACATTTACTCATGAACAAACTCTCCCCTCCTGTTAATTCAAGAAAGATGGACTCATTTTCAAACAAGTTCTTTAGATCTAGGAGAAAGATACCCTTAAGGAAAGGATCCTTTTCAAGTTGATCTTGTTGTAACCACAGAGGGTGTGAGCGAACAAGGAAGTGGAACAGTTATTCGGGAGCCAAACAGTTTATGATATCATCCCTGGAACTATTATGAACTCGGGAGCCTTGCCTGAAGTCTGATCATAACAAGACTGAAATTTATGTCACTAGCTATTTATTCTATCACACCTTTCAAATTGTGCTAGTTTAGTGGACTATCACCAAGCACAAGAATCATCGCAACTTAGAGTGTTAGCGCATTAACTTTACTCTATGAATGGAGGTAGACCTAGCTGTACATCAATGGACTGAAAACCTCTTCATATCACATGCGTCACTAGTTATTGGTCTTAATAAATAGCCATATGATATACACGCAGCCCTGCACTTGAAAAACTGCCACTTAAGGGACCTCTTGTGGTGCCGAAGTAGTAGTTTAGATCAGAGAGGTGCTGGAAAAGCACAGCAGGTCAGGCAGGATCCGAGGAGCAGGAAAATCGACCCTTCATCGGGAAGGGAGGCAGGAAGCCTCCAGGGTGGAGAGATAAATGGGGGGGGGGCGGGTGGTAGCAAAGAGTACAATAGGTGAATGGTGGTGGGAATGGAGGTGATAGGTCAGAGAGGAGGGTTGAGTGGATAGGTGGGAAGGGAGATTGGCAGGTAGGACAGGTCATGAGGACAGTGCTGAGCTGGAAGGTTGGAACGGAGGTAAGGTGGGGGGAGGGGAAATGAGGAAACTGGTGAAGTCCACATTGATGCCCTGGGGTTGAAGTTTTCTGAACGCCTCATCTTCTGCCTTGGAACACTTCAATCCCAGGGCATCAATGTGGACTTCACCAGTTTCCTCATTTCCCCTCCCCCCACCTTACCTCAGTTCCAATCTTCCAGCTCAGCACTGTCCTCATGACCTGTCCTACCTGCCAATCTCCCTTCCCACCTATCCACTCCACCCTCCCATCTTACTTATCACCTCCATCCCCACCCCCATTCACCCATTGTACTCTTTGCCACCTTCCACACCCTCCTCTCTGACCTATCACCTCCATCCCCACCCCCATTCATCTATTGTACTCTTTGCTACCTTCTCCCCAGCAATCCCCCATTTATCTCTCCACTCTGGAGGCTTCCTGCTTCTATTCCTGATGAAGGGCTTTTGCCCAAAACGTCAATGTTCCTGCTCCTCGGATGCTGCATGACCTGCAGTGCTTTTCCAGCACTACCCTGATCTAAACTCTGGTTTCCAGCATCTGCAGTCCTCACTTTTGCCATGCAGAAGTAGCATCCCCACCCTTGACAGGAGAGACTTGGGTTCAGGTTCCACCTACTCCAGAGGTGGGAAATTACATCTCTGAACAGGTTGATTAGGAAAATATGTTAAATTTTAAAACAAAAAGAAAAACTACTGCCTGGCAAAGGTGCTGCACCATCTTACATTATTGAAAGTAAGGAGAAGATTTGACACACAAACCAAGGTTCTTATGACTTGCATAAAGCAGCAATGGATGGACACTTTGCAAATATTCGATCTAGCAATGGCAGCAAAAATATGGTCAGAAGTCACACAGCACCAGGCTATAATCTCACAGGTTTAATTGAATTCACATGCTTTCTGAGCATGCTCCTTCATCAGGTGAAGCCTCCTTCAAATCATAGCTTGCAAAAATATGATCATGTAAACGTGTGTTGCAGTGGGCCAGAAGATAGGGGGGTGTGTGTGTGTGTGTATACACGTGTCTGTCAAAGACACATTTACTTTCACAGCAATGGGTAGGATTATCTCTGTGAAATTGCTACATCAAACCAGTTCTAATGGAGACAATATAATGCCCTGACAATCACCCATGTAGCATACACTGAAAAGGCAAGTAACTTTAGACACATCACTGGTTAGGTCCATCATGAATTAAAATTTGGGTCTCAGATCACAAGAAAGCCAACGTCAGAAACCTGAAGTGCAAGTGTATTTATTTATTCGCTTAGTTTGCACTACTCTTCCTCCTGTGAAAGCTTCAGTCCCTTTGGAAAGCCCATGAGAATGGCAATGCTGAGTACTACAGTTGCTAAAAAGAAAGAAGCTGTCATCAATAAAACTGCTGAGCTCAACTTTAAAATGCAACAGCAAGAAAGATATGGTCCAAAAGATACCATCAGAATGAATGATCCAAGAACATTTCAAAATTATGTTATCTGTTACTTTTCCCTTTTAAGAATCGAAATGCAAAGAAACAGCAAGAGGCTTTGAACTCTGCTTTCGAATGGTGAACTGGTGTAGAGTGAGCAGAACAAAAGTAAAATTTGGAATTGCTCAGATGATTAATTTACAAGCTTTCCAGTTCATTCAGAATTTGGATGATTTAGATCATAAGACCGTAAGATACAAGAGCAGCCCAAGGAGTCTAATCCACCATTCGATCATGGCAGATGTATTTCTCGACCCCATTTTCCGGCCTTCTCCTTGAAACCTTTGATTCCCTTACTAATCAAGAACCAATCTATCTCTATCTTAAAGACACTCAATGACTTAGCCTCCACAGTTCTCTGCTGCAATGAGTTCTACAGATTCACCACCCTCTGGATGAAGAAATTCCTCCTTATCTCAATTCCAAAGGATCATTTCTTCACTCTGAGGCTGTACACGCAGGGCTTAGTCTCTCCTAACAGTGAAACATCTTTGCCAAGTCCAGTCTATCTAGGCCTCTCAATATTCCGTAAGTTTCAATGAGATCCTCCCCCATCCTTCTACACTCCATTGAGTACAGACACACAATCCTCAACTGCTCCTCATATGACAAACCCTTCATGCCCAGGATCATTCTTGTAATCTCTTTTGGACTCCCTCAATGCCAGCAGATCCTTCCTTAGATACCGGGCCCAAAACTACTCTCAACATTCCAAATGCAATCTGACCAGAGCCTTACATAGCCTCAGCAATATATCCCTGCTCTTGCATTTGCCTTCCTAGCTCCCATCTGAACCTGCATGTTAGTCTTAAGAGAACTCTGAACAGGACTCCTAAGTATGCTTCAGATTTCTGAGGCTTTTTCCCACCTCTATTCTTCCTACCAAAGTGTATAAATTCACACTTTCCTTTATTGTATTCCATCTCCAACTTCTTTGCCCACTCTCCTAACCTGTTCAATTCTTTTTGCAACCTCCCTGCTTCCTCAACATTCCCTGTCTCTTGACTTACCGCTGTGTCACCTGCAAACCAGCAACAATGCCCTCAGTTCTTTCATCCATCTCATTTATGTACAATGTAAATAGTTGTGGTCCCAACACAGATTCCTGAAAATGCTACAAGTCACTAGTGGCCATCCTGAAAAAAAAACCCTTTATTCCTACTCTCCGCTTTCTGGTAGTCAGCCAGTCCTCTGTGCCAGTCCCTTGCCCCTAACGCTATGCACTTTTGTTCAGCAGTCTCCCATGTGAACACCATGCCAAAGGCCTCTTGGAAATCTAAATAGATCATGTTCATTGGCTCTCCTTTGTCTAACTTGCTCATTCTCTCCTCCAAGAATTCCAACCAATTTGTCAGTCATGCTGACTCAGCCTTATTTTACCATGCGCTTCCAAGTAATGCACAATTTCATCTTTAATAATGGACTCTAAAATCTTTAAAATGATCAAGTCAATCTAAGTGGCCTATAATTTCCTATCTTTTGCCTCCCTCCCTTCTTAAATAGGGGAGTTATCTTGGCCATTTTCCAGTCCACTGGGACCCTTCCTGACTCCAGTGATTTCTGAAAGATCACCATCCAAACCTCTGCAATCACCTCAGCTATCTCCTTCAGAACTCTGGGCATAGCCCATCTGATCCAGGTCATGTTCTATTGTTACAAGATTATAATGCATCTTCATAATCTCCTTTATAAGTTCAACACCAGAATAAACAGCAAATTAGATAACTTAAAAACACAAGGCTAACATCTAAACTGAATTCAACCTGCCACAACATAGCTCTTCAACTTTACACATTTGCAACTACAACAGTTTGTGTGCAACATGGATCAGATCCCTCAATTTTCCATTAGTGCAACTAGTTACATATTGTAAAATCAACCAACTCAAAATCAGAAAAAAATTGAAAGCAAGCCATACAATTCTTATTAAGCATGCAAAAAAGCAACTGATGGTCCAATTTTATTTGCTGAAGAAACAATCCAGTTAGACATTCTGTTTTAATTGAACAAATCATTTTAGGAATTTAAGAAACAAACAATGCATTAATTTTGCATCAACATGAATGTTTATGTCAATATCTGCAACCACATTTGTCATCCAAGCATCCTCTATAAACACATCCATCAGTGATTGAGTTGCATCAGCACCAATGGTAAAAAGGAAGTGATTGTAGCTTAATATTCATCCCAGTCTCTGTAATCATGTTTCTTTGGAGGCATGATAACCTATAATAAAAATCTAAGGGATAGAATGCCTGATTTAAAAGTGGGACAGAATTGTATCTCCGTGACCTGATCCAATTAGGCCGTGCCAATTTTGTTTCCTCTGAAACTTCACTTGGTCCCAGAACCCTCACCTCCAGTACCACAGAACTTAAACCAGTCTCTTATGTGGTTTAAGATCTTGAAACTTACTGTTGGACTATATAATTTATAACAGTCAAAGACATCTGTCCTCAACAGGAGCCATATGTCACCGTATCTTCTGGCCATCAGCAAATGATTTGATTTATTTATCGTGAAGTGTATTTTATTACAAAACAAACAGTGAAAAGTGTTGTACAGTGTTATCACTCTTCTTAAAACACAGAAGAAAGCCAAACACATCGAATGTAAAGGCAGAAAGATGAAGAAATAAAGAAAAAGTGTTAAATGCTCCACCATGGGCCATGGGCCCACTGGCCAGGCATGAGTCTCCTTCGCTATGCTGCTGCTAGAATTGAAGCCAACATAGGACTTGATCAGGTGCACCCGAGAACTCTGTGGGAAGCTACAGAAGTGATTGCTGGGCCTCTTGCTGAGATATTTGTATCATCGATAGTCACGGGTGAAGTGTCGGAAGACTGGAGGTTGGCTAACGTGGTGCCACTGTTCAAGAAGGGTGGTAAGGACAAGCCAGGGAACTACAGAGCAGTGAGCCTGACGTCAGTGGTGGGCAAGTTGTTGGTGGGAATCCTGAGGGGCAGGATGTACATGTATTTGGAAAGGCAAGGACTGATTAGGGATAGTCAACATGGCTTTGTGCTTGGGAAATCATATCTCACAAACTTGATTGAGTTTTTGGAAGAAGTAACAAAGAGGATTGATGAGGGCAGAGCAGTAGATGTGATCTATATGGACTTCAGTAAGGTGTTCGGCAAGGTTCCCCATGGGAGACTAATTAGCAAGGTTAAATCTCAGGGAATACAGGGAGAACTAGCCATTTGGATACAGAACTGGCTCAATGGTAGAAGACAGAGAGTGGTGGTGGAGGGTTGTTTTTCAGACTGGAGGCCTGTGACCAGTGGAGTGCCACAAGGATCGCTGCTGGGTCCTCTACTTTTTGTCATTTACATAACTGATTTGGATGTGAGCATAAGAGGTACAGTTAGTAAATTTGCAGATGACACCAAAATTGGAGGTGTAATAGACAGCGAAGGGAGTTACCTCAAATTACAACAGGACCTTGACCAGATACGCCAATGGGCTGAGAAGTGGCAGATGGAATTTAATTCAGATAAATGAGAGGTGCTACATTTTGGGAAAGCAAAGCTTAGCAGGACTTAGACACTTAATGGTAAGTTCCTAGGGAGTGCTGCTGAACAAAGAGACCTTGGAGTGCAGGTTCATAGCTCCTTGAAAGTGGAGTCACAGCTAGATAGGATATTGAAGAAGGTGTTTGGTATGATTTCTTTTATTGGTCAGAGTATGGAGTACATGAGTTGGGCAGTCATGTTGCATCTGTACAGGACATTGGTTAGGCCACTGTTGGAATATTGCATACAATTCTGGTCTCCTTCCTATTGGAAAGATGTTGTAAATTTGAAAGGGTTCAGAATATATGTACAGGGTTGGAGGATTTGAGTTAATAGGGAGAGGCTGAACAGGCTATGGCTGTTTTCCCTGGAGCGACGGAGGCTGAGGGGTGACCTCATGATGGGTATGGATAGGGTAAATAGACAAAGTCCTTTCTCTTGGGTCAGGGAGTCCAGAACTAGAGGTCATAGGTTTAGGGTGAGAGGGGAAAGATATAAAAGAGTCCTTCTAAGGGGCAACTTTTTAACACAGAGGGTGGTACGTGTATGGAATGAGGTGCCAGAGGAAGAGGTGGAGGCTGGTACAATTGCAACATTTAAGAGTCATTTGGATGGATATATGAATAGGAAAGGTTTGGAGGGATATGGGCCGGGTGGTGGCAGGTGGGACTAGATTGGATTGGGCTATCTGGTCGGTATGGATGGGTTGGACTGAAGGGTCTGTTTCGCTATTATACGTCTATGTGACTCTATGACTCTTTGGCGCCATCTTGCCTCCACCAATGCCCTTGCCACTATGAGCCCTCGCTGGACCACACTAATGCAGACACTGCTGATGCCACTGGGTACCGTACCCACCAAAACTGGACTCCATCACCTTCATGAGTCTGCTTTGGGCCCACTTCACTGATCCAGCCATCTCTGATGCTGCCAGGTCTCGTACAGGGCCCAAACCCACCTTGGCTGCCATGAATCTGCGCCAGACACCAGTGCCACCAGCTGTCACCACAGCAGTAGCCATGAGTCAGCGCTCAGACCACATTCAACAATGCAGAAGTGCCAGGAACCCAAACTCTGACACCACCATCATGAGTCCACACTGCTGGGCCTACTCATTGCCATGGCTCAGTTTTTTCTACAAAAGGGACAAGTTAAATAAAAGAGAGAAAAAAGACGAAAAGAAACAAAAGGAAAAGCAGATGGAGTAGACGAGCCCCAGGCTCAGAAGGCCTACTGCAACACTATCTTATCTGAAGGGATGAGATTTGCTCATCAACTCAAATAATCAGCACACCTTACTTGAACCAAAGAAATAAAAGTAATCAAATATGTGTTTTATTTAATATAATGCTCATAAAGCTGATAATGACCATGAAAAACAACAAAATCCACTTTAATGCTGCTATTCACAAACAACAGAGTGCTGCTATCTCGTCAACTCTTTGCGCAGCCATGTTGTTTTACAGGCAATTATTGATTAATATTAATTTTTTTACATAAAGTGTGTAATAAAAATAATAGCAATTGATTAAATGCATACAAAGGCATTTTTTTCACCTTAGATACTGTGAATAACAACTTTTTTTTAACCAGACATACTACTGACAGCCTTTGGAGGATAGTCTAAGGCAATCTTCACTTGCTACCTGCACACATTAACTGGTTTGACTTTTGATTTTTTTCTGGCATGGACAATTCCAGAATCCATTCTTGCAATAAATAAATGAACTCAAGAAGTTGCATCTGAATATTTATTTCAGCAGCAATAAAGTTGGGTCTGAGCACTGAATAACAAAGATGTGATGTCAGAGAATTTAGAATTAAATTGATAATATGATACCAAAAGATTAAAACTTGCAGCAAAATTAATTGTGGAAGGTTACCAGCATATTGAAGACATTCTTCTCTATTGCGATAGAAGACCACTAAAGATAGCTGCAAATGCTGTTCTCACTGTTTCCAAAATGATATCCCAAAAATTGTTTTCAGGCTACATCTTCTTTAGTTATTAAACAGACAATAAATCATGGCAGCAGACTCTGCGTGTTAATGAATGACTTCAAGAAGAGGAGACAGGATGCAGGTCTACTGAAGGTGCAGAACTACAGTACTTTAATCAGATCCTTTTATCTACTCTTTTTGGGAGGCAGCCCAACAGACCGAGATTTAAATTTCGAAAGACTATTCTTCCAATGTTATTGCACTAGTGAATTAGTAATAGATGCGATAACGTTCGGTTATCTTTACAAGAGCGCATACAAAACAATCACATCTACAGATTAATTTCCACGTAAGGCAAGAAAGAAATGACAAACATCGCTCAATCAGAATTCTGTTATCAACCGTATTATGAATCTAAATGTTTCCATTTAGGCCTGTTTAACTAGACAAGGTCTACACTCGGGCATTGTTTGACAATATTTCAGCAAAGAAACAAACTTTCCAATGCGCGTAACAAGTTGTATTTATATTAAAATTGCGTATCTTTCTTTGCATCCAAGACACCTGGCAGTCAAATGTCGATTAAAAGAAAATCACCAACCGGACCTACCTGTCATCTGCCTGCCAACCTTGATCTCCAAGGAGCAAATCACGAAACCTGTACCTTGGAGGAAGAGGAGGCACTTCGTTTTCCAGGTCCACCATTCTTTCCAGCTATGCAGTGTACCTATGCCAGACGAAATATATATATATATTACACGAATATACTCGCATAAATTTCCCATTTGTTATCTCAAGGGATCACTTTGTAAGAAAGGCGCACACACACACACACAGAGTAAGGTTCACTTTAGTTGTCTATGGAAGCCTGACATGCACAACTCTGCGAGCTCCTGCTCGCTTCGGCTCATCGCGCTAAAAGGGAAAGTGTTGAGCGCGCGGCAGCGACCAGCGACCCTGGGGCACTCTGATATAGAACGCCACCCGGAGCTCGTGTCTCCTCGGGGCAGTCAGGGCTAGAACTCTACCCGGAGCTCGTGTCTCCCTCGGGGCAGTCAGGGCTAGAACTCCACCCGGAGCTCGTGTCTCCCTCGGGGCAATCAGGGATAGAACGCTGCCCGGAGCTCCTGCATCTCCCGGACTGAACGCTGCCCGGAGCTCCTGCATCTCGCTGGGGCAGTCAGGGGCTGAACGCTGCCCAGAGCTCGTGTCTCCTAAAGCAAAATGAGAATCTGCCCGCACCTGTGTCCATTGCAGGCGCCACCACCGCCCCTGCCTGAAACTATGGGATTCGTCTCCCTAGCTGAGGGAAAATCCCTCCCTCGGGTTGTTTACTGGCTGACTTCGTGCACGCGCAATCCCCAGATCGAGGGAATATCCTTTCATGTGGAGTCGTGAGATTTATAGTGGATGAGGGATGTCCTTGTTCAACGGTGATTGTCCAATAGCATAGAGCATACGAAGCAACATACAACACACTAAAAGGATTCCCCCACCGTCTGCCTGGCGTGGGAAATACCTTCCCGGGGGCGGTAATGTTTCCCAGCAGATTTTATTTATAGTTAAGTATTTTGAATATGGATCGAAGATTCGCTGTGCTTTTTTTTAAAAAAATAACAATTTTCAGGGAGTCGACGGGTGCTCATTGTCCACCCCCAACTGTCCTTGGGAAGGTGGTGGATTTTCATTTCAAAGCAATAAAGGAACTCCTGCTATCGGTCCAAATGAAAATTTTAACGCACGTTGAGCTGTTGATTTTCCAGGTCTCCTGCCCCTAGCCCTCGAACTGGTGGAGATCGCTAATTTCAGAGGTGCCCATGGAAAAAAAAAGCATGGTAAACTGTTGCAAGTTACCCTGTAGATAACACACTGTACATCTGCAAAATGCTTACTGTTAGTGGAGCAAGTCAATATCCAACAACAACTTGCATTTGTATAGTACATACAAGGCAGTAAAATGTCCAAGCTGAAAATGTGTTGCCGGAAAAGCGCAGCAGGTCAGGCAGCATCCAAGGAACAGGTGATTGACGTTTCGGGCATAAGCCCTTCATCAGGAAGGGCTTAATACTGCCCAATGTTTGGCAGTATTCATGACTCTTCAGGTACTGAATTAGTTCATATCTAAATACAATAATATCTGGGTCTGAGCTGACAAGTGGCAAGTAACATTTGTGCCACACAAATGCTAGGCAATGTCCAACTCCATCAAGAGGGAATCCAATTATTATCTTGTGGCATTCAATAGCATTACTATCATGCCCCACCCCCCCAAAATAAAACTTCCTGGGAAACAGGAGTGTCACAGGTTCTGTTTACTCTGAGAGCTGGTTAAAAAGAATAAAACTTCCTGGGGATAACCCTTAACCAGAAAATGAACTAGCCAAGTCATATAAATATTGTGGTTACATAAGAATATCAGAGGCTTGGAATCTTGCAGTGAGTAACTGATCTCCTGAATCATCAAAGCCTGTCTGCCATCTACAGGGCACAAGGCAGGAGAATGATGGAATACTTCCCTCTTCCCTGGATGAGTGTGGCTCTAACAAACTCATGATGCTTGACACCATCTAGGACAAAGCATCCCAGTTGACTGGCACCCCTATTAATATTCAATATTCACTCATTTCACCAACAAAGCACAGCGTAGTGGTGTGTACTATCTACAAGATGAAATGCAGTAACTCACCAAGGTTCCTGCAATGCCACCTTCTAAGCCCCAGACCTACTTTCTAGGAGAAGAGAAGTCAATGCATGGAAATACCAACACCTGCAAGTTCCTTTCCGAGTCACTCACCATTCTGTCTTGGAACTTTACTGTTATTCCTTCATTTTCAATGAGATAATGTTTTTCCTAACAGTTCTGTACCTGTACCCCAGGGACTGCAACTGCTCATGAAGGCAGTTTACCCACCACCTGTGCAAAGGCAATCATAGATGTGAAATAAATGGTAGTCTAATCACAACACTGTGGTTAATACTGCCACCTCACAGCACTAGAGACCTTGCTTTGATTCCAACCTTGGGCGACTGTCTGTGTGGAGCTTGTACAGTCTCCCTGTGTCAGCGTGGGTTTACTCCAGGTGCTTCATTTTCCACCCACAGTCCAAACACGTGCAAGTTAGGTGGATTGGCCTCCTGAATTACCTATAGTGTTCAGGGATGTGCATTAGTCAAGGGAAATATGGGGCTATAGGGATAGAGTAGGGGGATGGGTCTGGGTCTGGGTAGGAAGGCCATTGAAGGGTTATTGTGGACTTTTTGGGCCGAATAGCCTGTTTCCACACTGTAGAGTTTCTATTCTATTCTTACATCCATATCTCATGAGTGAACTTTAAAAATACCATATAAGCTATTGAATATTTCAAGCGTTTTCTTTTTCTATTAACTCTGCCGCTGAATGAGAGTGGAGAAAACGTTTTTCAGAAGTTTGTTAACTTCATACCTAAAAAGCTAATGGATTTCAATGAAACTTGGAGATGGAGTGCAGAGCAGGGAAGAACTGATACATTTCTTTTTGGCAAAAACACTGATCCCAATCCCTGAAATGTTTTCTTGAGAATCTGTCAACAGTGGGAGATAGGGCAGTTTGACATTATTTTGTTAAGAATACTGTGTGTTGTTTTATTTGTAATGTTGACTGTCTTAAATTGGTATGGATTGTCTCAGCTTCTCTATTTTCTAAATCTGCAAGGTTGTGGAGGCCATCTGGTGCTGAGGCTCACTCTGCAAAGTGAGACCACTGTTTTCCTCAGTCATTGCTCAAATTACAAGCATGCAATGGAGGTGGAAAAGGCTCCCACTGGAGCCAGAGTGACCAGAGTAAACATCTCATTTGCAAGGGAGGAGTCTCCTCCTCTGTGCAATGTGAGATCCCTCAAAGTGTCCAACAACCTGCCCATTGCTCCTGTGTCTGAAAGTGAAGTTGTTCATTGCCAACACCAAAGGATCCTCTCCTGAATTGGGTGCCTGCTCCTCCAATTGTCAGTGCAGGGGGGGGGGCCCTTTTTCTTGGCCAGCTGCAGGGATGCGCTCACCAGCATGTGCTTCTGCTCATGATACCCACCGAGTGTCTGAGCTAGTGGAGGGGTGCAGGAGTCAGCCTCGCCAGTATAATCTCTCAGAGATCCATGGCTCCTTCCTCAGAGGTGGAAGAGGAAACATCCTGCAGGGGACCCCTCTTGACAGCAGCGACTGTGCAGATTCCATGGGCCTGTGTGAAATAAAAGAGAGAAGAAATCACAAATTAGGGATCGAAGTTCCAGCATGGTATATAACCATCGTGGCAATAAAGGAGCACAGCAATGGACAAAGTTTGTTACTTAGAGAAATCAAAAAGTGTGGTGCTGGAAAAGCACAGCTGGTCAGGCAGCATCCGAGGAGCAGGAGAGTCAACATTTCGAGCGTGAGCTCTTCGTCAACGATTGTTACTTGCTAGCTGGAGCAGGGAGCTTTTGCCACCACCGCATGAAAGGTCACAATCCTTTCCTCACACCATCTGCTTTGACTCTCTATGCCCTATTGTGGGCAAAATTTTCTCCTGGATTGAGGCAAAGCTGAGGTGGCTAGCACAGATGTGAGAAAGCTGGTGAGCTGTACCAGGTGAATGAATAGGCGGCACAAAGGGCAAGGAGGGTTAGTGGTCTGGGGTTGGTGAGAGATAGAGAGGGAAGATGCGGCATGCAATAATGTGAGTGGTAATTGATGAGCCTTAAGGGCAGGACAGTGCAGAAGCAGTGAGAGAGTGAGGTAGCAGAGATACAAGGGTGTCACTCACCTTGACAGGAAGTAATTGAATTTCTGGTGGCATTAATGGGCATACCTTGGGACCATCAATGCTGCACTAACCCAGGTGGCAACTTGGGAGAAGGCTGACAGGGCCTGGTGGTGTAACCTTCTCTCTGCCAGTTCTGAGATAAGAGAAGGGTTTTTCTCTGCACCACTTTATCCACCAGAATTTCCAGGCCCCTTTTGGCAAATCAGCATGCCAACTTATGAGAAGGGGCTGTGGGGGAACCTCGATTATTTGAAGGACATGGGCAGGGAGTATTTTGTTCTGTTAATCGAATTCAAGATAATCAAATGTTGGATAACATAGTTTAGTCAAGTATCGGGACCTTGCAATGTTGCTGGATAATCCAATATTTGGATAATCGAATGCCAGATAATCAAGGTTACTCTTTACACAACAAGGTAACAAAGTATCACAGAGAGATGGTTGCAAACGATCAGGGCTGGAACTGAATATCCAATGATATGCGTTCTATGGAAAAGACAGGTAGTTAGGCAAAGGGGACAGAGTTGCCTTGTTAATAAGAAATGAAATTACATCCATAGGAAGAAGTGATATGGAGTCAAAACCTGTATGGATAAAGTTGAGGAACCACAAAGTAAAAAGTACACTGGTGAGAGTTATGCACAGGCCTCCAACTACCAGTAGTCAGGATGTGGGCAAGAAAATAAATCAGGAGATGAAAAAAAGGCATGTAAGAATGACACTATTATTGTAATAATGGGGAACTTCAATATGCAGGTAGACTGAGAAAATCAGGTTGGTAGCAGATTCCAAGAAAAGGAATTCATGCAATATCTTCAAGATGGTTCTTTGGAGCAGCTAGTGGTAGAACCCACAAGGAAACAGGCAATTCTGAATTTGGTGATGTGAAATGAGGCTGACCTGATTAGAGAGCTGAAGGTAAAGGAACCCCTCAGGGGCAGTGACCATAATATGATCAAATTCAACCTGCAGTTTGAGAGGGAGAAGCTGAACTAAGATGTAACGATATTACAACTGAGTAAAAGTAAGTGCAAGAAGATGAGGAGGAGCTGGCTAGAGTTGATTGGAAGGGGAGCCTAGCAGGGAAGGTGGTGGAGCAGCAATGGCAGGAGTTTCTAGGGATAATTTCGGAGGTGCAGCAGAAATACATCCCCCGGAAGAAGAAATAAGTCAGAGGAGATTGAGGCACCCATGGCTGAGAAGGGAAGTCAGAGACAACATTAAACAAATGAGGTGAAGAAGATTGGGAAGCCTTTCAAAAACAGTAAAAGATAACTACAAAGCAACAAGGGGGGAGAAGATGAAATATGAAGACAAGCTAATGAGTAATATAAAATAAATTGGAAGAGTTTTTTTTAATACTTAAAAAGTAAGAGAGAGGCAAGAGTGAAAATTGGACCATGTTGGGGAAGTAGTAACAGGGAACATAGAAATGGCAGAGGAACTGAATCAGTATTCACACTGGAAGACACCAGGACTTTAAGAGAGTCAGGGGCCAGAGGTGAGTGTCATGCCCATCACTAAGGAGAAAGCATTGCGGAAACTGAAAGGTCTAAAGGTGATATACCATCTGAACCAGATGGACTATATTCCAGAGTTTTGAGGGAGATAGCTGAGGAGATGGTAGAGGGCTTGATGATGATCTTTCAGGAATCACTGGAGTCAGGGCGAATACCAAAGGATTGGAAAATGGCTAATGTAACAACCTGTTTAAGAAGGGAGGGAGGCAGAAACTGGAAGTTATAGGCTGGTTAACTGACTTTAATCTTTAATAAGATTTTAGAGTCCTTTATTAAGGATGAAATTGCAGATTACTTGGAAGTGCATGGTAAAGTAAGGCTGTGTCAGCACCGCTTCATCAAGGGAGATCATTCATGAAAAATCTGTTAAAAATCTTTGAGGAGTTAAAGGACAGGTTAGACAAAGGAGAGCCAGTTTTTCGTGATCTATTTGGATTCTTAGAAGGTCTTTGAAAAGGTGCCACACAAAAGGCTGCTTAAACAGATAACAGCCTATGGTGTTCAGAGTAAGTTACTAACATGGATAGAGGATTGGCTGACTGGCAACAAGCAGAGAGTGGGGTAAAAAGGGGTCTTTTTCTGGATGGCAGCTAATGATTAGTAGAGTTCCACAGGAGTCAGTATTAAGGCCACAACTATTCATGTTATATCAATCTGGACGGAGGAACTGAGGGAATTGTTGCTAAGTTTGCAGATGACCCAAAGATAGGTAGAGGAACAAGCAGTGTTGAGGAAGTATGGAGGCTGCAGAAGGACTTGGCCAGGCAAAGAGAGTGGGCAAAGAAATGGAAGTGACGTTAAAATTAGTAGGTGGATCAAGGGCTACAGGGAGAAGGCAGGAGAATGGAGTTGAGAAACATATCAGCTATGATCGAATGGCAGAGAAGACATGGCCTAATTCTGCTGCTGTATGTTATATAGTCTTATGGTGTTATGATCTCTGAGGTAATTCTTCACATGAACGCACTGACAGGATAGCTCCGGACCTACAAAAGGGAAGATGGCATGAGTGGCGTGCCATTGAGGCTGGTGCATAGCTTATAAGACAATTTTGGGAACTAGCATCAGAAATCCCACTGAGGATCATGGAGAGAAACCGTCCATGAAGCCAACCAAAATTGACATTTGGCTGATTTCTGGTCTAATTTAGCCCATTCATTACTGCCCTATGTGTCATACTGAGAAATATACCTTTGAATTTCATTCCTGATGAAGGGCTTATGCTCGAAACGTCGAATTCCCTATTCCTGAGATGCTGCCTAACCTGCTGTGCTTTAACCAGCATTCAGCTGTGATCTCCAGCATCTGCAGACCTCATTTTTTACTCTTTGAATTTCAGTCTGACTCAGTAGTCAAAAGTGCAAGGCCAGATTAGTTAACGTTTGATGCCAATCTCAATTTAAAAATGTGTACGATTTCCCAGCTTTGGACCGGTCGTCACTTTATTGACCGAAGCAGAGATCTGAAAACGAAATTTTGAATCCGCAGTCACTCCTGCATTTACCCTTTAACATGTAATATTTAAATAAGCTGGAGCAAAAATCCGATGTATACATTCAGTATTAAAAGCATGAATACAGTGCTGTGACCTGTGATCCACTCATTGCAGCTATTGGTATCACACCCATATAACAGCAACCTATATCAATCTCAAACATGTAATAGTTTTCAGGGCAGGAGTCCAAATCACACTAAGGTTGTATTTAGGCTGCAGCTGTGCCAATCAGAGGTTAGTGCCTACTGTTTAGCTTTCAATTGAGCAAGGCAATACTTATGTTGCTTGGTTCCAGCTTGGCTGAATCTCTACCTACCTGCCCTGTTCGGCAATGGATCAGGTGATCTCTGTCTCTATCTGCCCTGTCCAGCACAAATTTTTAGCTTGTGCGGATATTGCATCTAGTCAGAATTCACTTCCAACAGTTAGAAATTTAAATGCTTTATCGACATTTGTGCAACCAACAAGAAATATTGTTTCAGACGCTGCAGAACAAAAACTAAAATAAAAACATTTTCAAATCTTTGTGCTTGAGAGAAATAAAATTTACACTTCTTTCAACTTTTAAGACAGTATTCGCTGTCACCAGATTTAGAAACATAGATCCAGGAGTAGTCGAATCAACTCCTCAATCATGTTCTACTGTTCAGTCAGATCATTTCTGATCTGCACCTCAACTCCATTTATTCAGTTTTGCTACACATCCCCTGATATGCGTATCTAACAAAAAAAACCCCATCAGTGTCAGACTTGAAAATTAAAATTGACTCACCATGTGCAGTCTGTTGGGGAAGAGATTTCCAGATTTCTGCTGTGCTTCAGGGTTAAAGTAAATGATAGTGCCTGCTCAGGAGAGCCAACTTTCCCGGTTCTTAAAAGAGGAGCAGAGGTTATATTGCTACATTGATGATAACTTGGTGACATTTTGATTTTTCATGAAGTGATTGACAAGAAATTGTTCTTCATTATCTGCAGTGGTTCCACTGAGTAAATGTATAAATAGACTGAGGAAGAAAAGGCGTGAAAATGCTGTGAATGGGAACAGCTGTCTGCTTTTCTGTCCACTTTTTCCTTTGCAGCTCTGTGCTTGCACCTGTTCTTTACTCGCACCTGAAAATATCATGAGAGAATGGAGACCAAGATGGCTTTCCCCTCCTGTTCATCCTCCCCATTTGTGAAACGTTTTCTTGAAAACAGCGTAGACGTGTTTGAATAATTGTTATACAGTGAAGGACAAACAGGTCTGCACTTGTGTCAGCAAAAGTGGGAATGATAGGGGAAGAAACACAATAGAGGGAAAAACAAGAGGAACAAGTTGTCAGATTGTAAGGAAAAAAGTCAGGTGTGAAAGGAAAGCATACCAAAGATTTCCCTGAGGTAGATAATGATGATTTTTTTCATGCAAAGCTTCCAACATAGCTTAGGAATATAAAAACAAAGGCGGGCTGGTCATCCGATTCATATTAATAAATTTCATCAGTATCAGGTTATGATGGGATCTTTGACTTTGGACACCTGGTGAAATCTATAAATATTTTACTGACTGCAACCAAATCTAAGCAACAATGCTGTTACAAATAACATATGATGTATGATATCATCTCCATCTAGGCAAATTGAGACAAAAGCTAAATATCCTCTGTAGGAAGGAGGACCTAATTGTTCTGCATTAATACTACAATGCAATTTTGAGAGAGGTCTTCAATTCTTCAATGACTGTTAATTGACATGACTGTGGGTGCACTATTATGTTTTCTTTGGCTGAGAATTTGCTTTTGCTTTTGGACCCTTTTGGGTCATAAGTTTGGCAACGTTATGTATACCAGAAGGTCAAGGCCTCATCACTGCAATTCTGGTAAATGCTGTCGGGTTTCAGAGTGGGGCCTGAAATAGGTCTCTCATTCAAAAATGCAAGTAGTCACATGGCTATATGAATGAGACAGTTGTCAGGGATGTATGATATCCCCCTGTTCAATTTAGTGGATCTCATACTTTTTCATAACATGTGCTGTTTGCCCTTCTCATGTACCCCAAATGTGGCTCCAATGGCATAAATGTTTGGTTCCTTTGTTCTTCACATCACTGCAGATATACTGCTGGAAAATTCAGTCACATATCCTTTACTGCACACTAGTGGTGAGCTGCAAATCAGACGGATTTCCATGCTTGCAGTTTGCCCACAACATATGAATTGAAGGGTTCCAGCACTCCAACTAGCTAATCCTGGCACACCCACTAAGTCTGAAATTGAAGACAAAAATCAGTCCAAATTTATGGAAGTTGCATGTTCCATGATACTAAAATGATTATTTCATCTCTATTGCAACTCAATGTCTCACTTGGTAAACTGGGCTTTTCAAATTTGTTGCTGAACCATAATGATAAGGTTTATGTACACTCTGCAGCTGGATGAACAGAACTTTCATTATTTATATCTCTAAGTGGTAAATTAGCTGATTAAAAAGTGTGAAAGGAGTTTTATTGCATGCATTGGTTACTTGCACAAAATCAAATTCAGGGCAATCATTTTACTTGGCAACAATTAAAACCTAAATAGAACACATTATTAAGTATTTCCCAACAAGGTGTTATGTGAAGTTACATTCGCAAAACCTACTGCTGTAATGGTTGATGGTTCCTTATCTTGTATAGTGAGACCATACTGCTTTAGAACGATCTAGACTGTAAAAATGTCAGTTTTAATTTTTATTTGCTTTCTCTGTTTCAATTGCCTCAAATCTGCTCTGTCTTAAAGGTATATTTGTGATCTGTCCATATATTTAAGTTACAATCTCAATATAGGCATTAAATTTTGCAATGATTTTGTGCTGACCATACTTCAAAGTATGCAAAGATATTAACTCCTGCTATCCATTCTTACTTTGATTTCTTAGTTTCTCTGAAAGGCAACAACCAGAAAAAACGTACAGCACATCACAATCTATTATAAACTTTGCTCAATAAATTAGTCTTTAATTAACCCTTCATTTGCCAATTTACATCACTTTAATCCCTAAAAGACCAACATGAGCAGTTACTTTGAAACAATCCGCTTTCAAGCATTCTTTTATTTCAGACTCTCTCATGATCTTTTCCAGCTTTAAAGATACTAAGTAAGTGCATATTTCTGTTGCCAGGGATTCACTTTTAAAAGTTGCCTGTGAGACCACAGGTTTGTGGAATACTCTAATAGTCCCATTTATGAATTGCCTAGCAGAGCAGAAGTGCATTAAAGAAGATTGCTTTCAGCCACTGCTGTGACTTTCTCTTCTCATTGAAACCTATCCTGAACTAAAGATCACAAACGATATCTTTCACTATTAACTAAAACAGTAAAACATGAATGCTTTTAAGAGTACAAAGAGTACCTAACATCAGCCAAGCAGCACTTCTTCAGGACTTAGTTGGATTACACTGACACTGACTGTTCACAATACTTTCTTCTTTCCAAAATGGGTCCCAAAGTTCATTAGCTGGACAGGATGCAAGCTGAGCAACTGAATAGCAAGTTTGTTATCCTAAAATAAAACAGTAAGTGCTAGAAACACTCACCAGTTCAGGCAGTGTCTGTGGAGACAGAATCAGAATTAATGGCCTGAATTTTACCAGAAATTGGATAAGCGTCTGTTTTGTTGAGTTCCATGGAGGACTTCTTTCCATGAGGGCAGGCATGTTTTCTCACTCTGCTTTCCCCAAGTGATCTTATTCCTGATGTAACATGCCTGGATTGTGCCCTACTTGTTATGTCCTCCCTTTTCATCGCAGTTAGAAATACTCGCCATGACCAGGACCTCCTGGGATTGCTGGTGCCAGTGCCATTTTTAAAGCACAGTCTTACACCCATTCGAGTGCTGTCAATCAGGAGCTGCTCGTCAGTTTGCACGTAGAGGAAAAGGAACAAAAAGGCTGAAATGCCAGTGCACATTCACAAAATGTATGCTGTTTAGGAAACTTGCTCCATAGGTTACCCATCCTTAGTCTCATCCCATCTTAGAGCCTTATCTATTCGGCAATGTTACTCTTTCTCCAATGTACAATGCAGATTAATATCTTGTTATTGTTCAATCGGTGAACATTAGATAATGGAAAGCCTTCAAGCAGTTGAAAGCATTCTCTTCAATTCAGTAACAGCCAAAGCAAAGAAAAATCAAACAGAAGCTGCATTTGCCTCCAGGAACAAACAGAGACTGCTTGCCTGTTGATCACATTTCTAACACAATCACAACCAATGATTAATCACTGCAGCCAGCTTTTGTCTACTGCAAGTAGGTGTCAACTAAGTCCTAACTGGCTGTTAGCATTTGATACTGCAGCCGTCTTCATGAAGAAGGTGATGTTCCTCCTGTTCAATGTCCTCATCTTCATTCTGGGAAGAATGCTGCCACTCCCACAACTTTTCAGAACCCATCACATTCCTTCTTTGCATGCCCCAGTTGTGCAGATCACAGCATGCTGGGATTATGCAGCACAATCTGTCTGGACTGTATCACAAGACTTCCCCAACTCAGATTGATCCAAGTATCAGTCCTTCATCTTACTCAGCCAATCACCTACTGCACCATGGGCCTGAATAGAGAATGGGTTGCAATATCTCAATGCTCTGCCTCAGTCAGGGGATTGCTTAATGGACTCATCATCCATTGTTGTAGAGGGTAGCCCTTAGCTTCCACTAAGTATTCATGTAACCTATCCAGCCTTTGTATATTCATCTATACAGTGGAACTCAAGGTCTCCAACAAGGAGGCCCATAGAATGCTTCTGTATGATATTTGATGTCAGGATCTAACTCTGATGAATGCAGGATAAGCTGTGTCACCAAAAGAAGATTGTAAGTGTTATGTGATTAATGATACATTGAGCCCCGTCCTCACCTAACAAAGGCAGCATCACATGTCAGAACATTTTTGGCAATACTTACAAATCAGAATGAGTGCAAATCAGTTCTGTGCCCTGACAGTCTACAGACTCTTGGATTGTCTTTGTCAATAATAGGGTGCAGATGCCACTTTTAAGGTCACCTATAATTTCCTGTGCTTCATAAAGATGACCATTTTCAATCTCATGACATGGTCAGATTGCTTGTGACAAGGATGTGTATCCCACACAGTTGGACACTACATGCATTACATATACAGGGTATCGTGATGACAGATGACCTCAAGCAGTAGTGTAAACATGCCCAATTAATGCAATCACTGAGTCCAAAGCTAAGATCTCCTTCTTTAATGGCATTGGACAAATGAACTGTAGTGGTTCAAGAAGGTAGCTCACCATCAAGAGCTACTGGGATGGGCAATAGATGCTCGCCCAGCCATCATCACTTGTGGCCCATGAATGAATAAAAGAAATTATCGATTACAGAGCCTCATGCTGCTCACAAATTGAGCTCTCAAACTCAGGCAGAAAACAAAAGCACTTACTCTGTCCACTGCAGCTGCAATTGCAGCCATATTTTCCATTTCCAGTGCGCAGTAACGAGTTGCATGACTATGAAAGGTAATGCAGGTTACATGCGGTACAGTGAGTCACAGGTTCAGCCTGGCAATCGAGATTCCATCCACAGCCTCCCCAAGTGAACCTCCATGTTCTTTCTTCCTGGCAGCCCAAACAGCACCTATCAGTTCTGAGCTCCCAAATGTTCCCACTCAATGCCTTGACTTAAGTCTACATCTCATGAGAAGACGCCACAGTGGCTCAGTATTAGCACAGCTGCCTCACAGCACCAGGGACCCAGGTTTATTTCCAGCCTTGGGCGCCTGTCTCTGTCACATTCTCCTCGTGTCTGCGTAGGTTCCTCCAAGGGCTCTGGTTTCCTCCCACAATTCAAAGATGTGTAGGTTAGGTGAATTGGCCATGCTAAATTGCCAATAGATGCATTTGTCAGGAGTAAATACACGCATAGGATGATAGGGTAGGGGAATGGGTCTGGGTGGGTTACTCTTTAGAAGGTCAGTGTGAACTTGTTGGGCCGAAGGGCTTGTTTCCACACTGTAGGGATTCTATGATTGTGCCCTGAACACTGGCCCTACAGCTTACAAATGTCAACTATTATTCTGCCACATCAAGTTGCCTGGCTTTGTGTTAATGCTTAACATAATGTGAGCTTTGAAACTTTGGCCGAGATGGCAAAGCACAGAAAATTCAAGAAACTGTAAATCTTTGTTAACTCTACCTGAGCAGTTTGTGAACATTTCATTGTTGAGTGTACTTAAAGTTGAGTTGGTCAGACTTTTAGCCTCTTAGGGATTCAGAGGATGTGGAAAACAGGCATCAACATGGATTTAAGGCTAATGATCACCCATGGGATTACCTTGAACCCAAATATTTACCCCCTCCAGTTCCCAACTTTCTTTTCACAGGGGCTACAAAGGTGCGGTTTCATATGATTACAGGCAGATAATTGCAGCACAAAGAAGGATACAGATACAATACAAGGCGCACAGTAGTCTGATCTCTCACTAATCAAATTTGAGTGTTATGTTAGGCTTATCCGTCAACGTACGGCGATATCACTTGGCATTATATTGCCTGCAACAAAATCCATCTCATTCACTAATATCCTTTAGGAAAGGAAACTGTCGTCCTTATCTAGTCTGGCCTATGTAACCATAGCAATGCAGTTGACTCTTAATTGTCCTCTGGGCAATTAGAGATGGACAACAAAATACTGGCCTAGCCAGTGATGCCTACATTTCATGAATGAATTTTAAAAATTCCTGTTCTCTCACCTGACACTATGTTATTTGTTTCAGAATTTAGGTGATTTTGCAGAACTTACGTCAACTGTATCACTTTCTGTCATACACTGGAGCACAATACAATTGTCCACTCTAGGGGCTAGTTCCTAATACCTACTGTTGCTATCTTCCACTGCAATATCTGATTGATTGATCAGGAAACTACAGCAGGATGCTTTAGGTCCTAGTCCCTGTTGCCTACTAATGTATTGCTGCCTTCCATTGCAAACATCCTGCCTCTGAGCCAGCAAACTGGGCTCAAAGCACATCTGCTCCAGTGGTGTGTCATAACATCTCTGAAGAGGTTGGTCAGAAAATATCCAGAATTAACACTTGATGAACTACTGAACATAAGAAAGTCAGGCAATTTAGATTTGAAAGTGGAGCCTATTCTACCTGAAGGGTATAGTACCTACTGATAGTTGCATTAAAGGGCATTACACAGGAACATTAAAACATCTTCTGCTGGATAAAGAATATTGGATGGCAATCTCAGAGACACTGTTATGTAAAAGAGAGTGCTAGCAGAGCAAGAGGCACATAAGATGAGCTGTGTAATCACTAGAGTGCCTCACTTTGCTGTCTTCCAACTTCTGATTGGGAAGATGATTCAGTTCATTGTAGGACAACATAAGGAAATGGAACTTCTCTCTTCAGTTCAGGAGAGAGCTAGGTAAATCAATCAGCTCAATGAGGGCAGCAGATCTTCAGTGACTGTCTAAAATTTCATTGGAGACAATTAGATTCTAAAGTATAATGGCAGTATTTCATAAGAACTATCATTATTGCAGTCCTTTGAAACAAGGATGCCATCTTTTCATCTTCATGATTTGTGTCCTCAATTAACTCAGCAGGCCAAACCTGGAACCACTGGTCTTTGAACAGAGAAGGTAAGTGTTGCTGTGAGGGAGCATGAGCCTTGAGGCAGGATTCTAATCTCCTCCTTCTGCTTTTATCGCTACTTGCATGAAAGTTTATGCAGTCTGGCCATGCTCAATGAGTGCACCAGAGGCTTGCTTGCAGCAAGTTTCTCCCAAAACAAAATTCAATGTCAATTTTTCTCTCCTTTTCACTGAGTTCTTCTGGATGTCCTAAAATGTTGTCTCCATCTTCCTTGAGATCGGGTGCCTTGAGTTCCTTTGCGAGGATTTGCTTTGAAAGGCAATTGGCCAGAATTCAGATGCAATGACCAGGTCAACTGACTGAATTTTCATGATTGGTGTTGTATTGTAAGAAGAATTAGTTTGGGTAAGGATGTTGGAATTTGTTCACTTATTTTGTCACTTGATGGTCTATCATGCAGTGGACCACTGGTGGAAATTATGCAGAGATGCATGCGGTAGGTGACTAGTTCCTCATTTACATGTTGACGTATAATAACAACAATCGTGTTGTAGATTAAAGCTGTTGACGTCTTGTGGAGATTTCTGTTAAAGACCCCATTGTGCAGTTTGTGGAAGGATTGTGTGCTAGCACAGCAGATTCTGTGCCAGATGGTTAATAAACTCAAAGGCTTTAGCCCTATCAATACGGTCTATCTCCTGGCTTTTGCAATTCCATCTTTAATTTATCTCATTTCATTGCAAGAGAAAATACATGGTTGAACTATTGAGGCATATCCCTTATCTCCACTGTGGGGAAGGTTCTCATGTGATCCTCCTGATCCACCTCATAACGTCAGTGAATACTTACTCACAGAATCCTAATGTGATTTCTGGTCATCCAAGGGAACCACAGACAGTATATTTGTCACTCAGCAAACCCAAGAACAGGATCTAGAACAGTAAATATCTCAGCACGACTAAATCACATATGGCTAATACTCCCAAGGGCTTGATGATGTTTTGGATTCCCTGAAGTCCTTTCTCTCACTTTAGCTTCCAGTGCCAAAGAAGCCTTCATTTCTTTCAGGACCATACTCTAAACTAACCTATTTCAAACTCTTGCCCTCTATCCCAACCATCCTGACATATGGAGTCTTAACCAAATGGTTAGTTCAATCCCAAGAGGCATCAAACATTTTGCAGCAACTGTCTAGATCAAAGATCTCCTTACGCACCCAGTATCACATAAAAGAAAAGCTAGGACATGTTCAGAAAAATAAATCACAAAGTTGAAACAGGTGTGCATTCATTGCTCCAAAATCAAGAAATTATTTTGTAAATCAATCATTGGAATACTTGATGTCAAGATTGTTTTTTGTTTGGTTCTTTTGTTTGACATGTAATGTGCTAGTGCGAAGATTTGGTATTAGGATGTTATGGCTAACAATGATCAGTAAAGCCTTAACTAACATCAGAGGGAGTTATGGTAGGATGTGAATCTCTGATGGATAGAGACTTCCAAATAATGATGTTCTATTCATCTCTAAAGGAGCGTTAAATGAATCTGTCTATCAGCTGTCAAACAATTGTTACTACTGCATCTGATTTCTGATATTGATGGTCTGCATCCTCTATATGAGTAGTGCCATCATCAGACTCTCTGGCATCCTGTGAGAGACCTAGCAGATATTCCTCAATTATAAAGTTGTGAAGCTGACAACATACAGTCACAGTTGACAAGACAGTACTAGCCACATATTGCAAAACACCACCAGACCCTTCTGCACATTGAATCTGCCATTGTCAGTTCCATCAGCTTTGCATGCCACAAATGTAATCCTTTTCGTTGATACTTTGTGAAAAACTTCCGTTCCCTAATTCACTAATTCATTTCCATGATAGCAGGATACTATTTGTACAAACATTAATTGTGTAACTAGCTCAACCAGATTCTGGATCCTTTTAACAGATGAAGACTTGAAACCATACAATGCTCATGGATGCAATCAGTAGCTCTGGAAAGCTTAGTGGTTTGGTAATACTAACTTGGTCTGGTATCCTCTGGCAATACCTAATCAATTTGACATTTAAACGTTGTGTTACTGCCATTTGTGTTTCATGATAAATATCACATTTAAGTGGATTCCATCAGACCCTCAAAAGGTTTTCCATAAAACACTTTGTTGCTTTTACATCAGAAGCCACCAATTATCCCTTTAAAAACAGCTCATTAGGCTGCTCACTGCTTAGCAAACACTAGCATTTTTTAATTGAGGGCCAATAACCATCGAATTTACAACACAGAAATAAGCCTTTAGTATATTTGACTCGTGCCAGTATTTATGATCCTCATAAGGTGTTTCTCATCCTTCTTCACCTTTTTCCATCATCATATCCTGTTATTCCTTTCTCTCTCGTGTCTTTATTTAAATTCCTTCTCAATTAATCCATGTTAGTTGACTCAACTGTTTCTTGATGGAACAAATTTCCAGTCACTCCCTGGGTAACATTAGTGACTATCTTACACTTAAGGTCTCCCTAGTTCCAAGCTCCCTCCCAAGTAGAACCATCTTACTTATTCAAATAAAAGCAAAATACTGTAGATGGTGAAAATCTGAAACAAACACAGAGAACGCTGAAGAAATGCAGCAGGTCTGGCAGCATCTGTGGAGAGAGAGAGAGAGTTAATGTCTTGAGTCCAATATGTTCTGAAGAAGTCATGCCACTAAATCATTTTTGCACTGCATTCAGTGCTTCTTATTATAAGAAGCTTTTTATAATAAGGCAAAATTGTTCGCAGTGATTTAACCAGGATTCTATACAAGTTTAATATAATTTATCACCTTTTCAAAAATATCTGTATAGAAATTAATCTCAGACTTTATTCACTTTTTATTGGTATTGTTAACTTGAGTAGCTGCTTCTAGTGATTTATCTATCTGTACCCTTGATTCTACATCTCCTTTCCTCCACTTACACTTAGTTAGGAAGGAGTATATGCAGTCTTCCTTATTTTTTGTACCAAAATGTACAACTCACACTTAATTAGATTGGAGTTGATTTGTCAATTACACACCCATTCTGCAAATTTATTAATGTCTTCCTATATTTTCTTGCAGTTCTCCTCTGAACCGATTGTCAGATCCCATTTAGCAAATGCTGCAAATTTTTATATCGTACTCCTTATATCGGAGTCCAATTAATTTGTGCAAATGGTGAACCTTACTAGTTCTGGCACCAATCCTAGTGGAACACCATTTTGCAAGTCTGAGTAAGTACCTCTAATCCCTATTTTGTAGCCATGAACCATCCATCGGGTTTGTCCCCTGATTCCATTTATTCTGATTGAAGTCATGAGTCTGCTTTGTAGTATATTTTCAATGGTCTTTTGAAAATCTATGTGTATTTTCTCTATTGTATCGCTTTTGCCTATCTTCTCGTACGTTTTCAAAGAATTCAAAAAATCTGGAAAGCATTAGCTTTCCTTTTGAAATCTGTACAGACAATTGTGTTGTATTTTCAATTTCTAGGTATTTTTTTCTATTACATCTTTCAGAAAAGATTTCATTATTTTTCCCCTTACTGATGTTAAGCTAATTGGTCTGTAATTCAATGGGCTCATCCTATCTTCTTTTATACATACAGAAATCACATAAGGACACTGATTTGAATATTTGGTTACCCTGGCCTGAAATGGGTAAGAATGTTATTCAGCTACTTACAGGCCTGTTCAGACATAGCTTGGGCGTAATTGGGATAGAAGAGGTTCCCACCATTAATCCCTTTCTCACAACTAGTTTTTAATTGCCAAGAGCTCCACTTTTAGACAGAAACAACTTCAGCAGCAGTGAAATACTGTTTTCAATTAAATTTTTAAATTATTAATAACAGATTAACCGTCCCAAACTTGAGAACAGTAGACAATTATTACAGCATTTTAGTGGTTGTTTAAAATGTAGACTGAAAAACTATGAAAGGGACTGCAATTTTTTGTATGCAGCTTCCATGAAACTAAATGCAATAGTGATGAATTCTTACAAAATAAGATATACCTCTAAATAACAATGGACTACAGTAGGAAACAAGTCCTGTAGGGCTTGTAATGAAGTCAGCCAGGTGGACCACCTTAGTATGTGAATTCCCTGATTGAGGCTGTTAACCTGGTCCAATCAGGAAGCCTTAGCTGACAGAAAAAAACAGGAGTGTCAGAGGGCAGATCGGAGGACCTCCTTATGGGTCTGCTCCTGGGCCCGGCCAAACTGACCATAAACAGGTCCAGGCAGCGAGCCGTGGAGGGGGTTGTTGGGGCCGACTGCTTGCCCCTCTTCCGTGGTTACGTTAGAGCCCAGGTGTCTCTGGAGAAGGAGCACATGGTGTCCACCAACACCCTGGAGTTGTTCAGAGAGAGGTGGGCGCCGCAGGGAGTGGAGTGCATTATTTCCACCTCCAATTCTATTTTGATTTAGTCTCTGCCCTCCCCCTCACTGTTTGATCATACAGCATTGCTCTTTGATGTGAAGGGCACTGCTTGTCACTGGCCACTTTGGTGTATCTTTTCTTCCTGGTGGTGGAAACTGAATAAAGATTTGTGCACCTTGTGTCTCTCACTGTGTCTCACACCTGCACACACACAACATGGGTGCTGGGGAAAAATAAGCATTACCGCAGTTAGGCGGTAGTGTGGGGGTTTAAAAGAAAAAAAAATAAAAATAAACAGGAGTGTCAGACATCCTGTTCACTCCGAGAGCTGGCTCTTCAGGGAGCTGAACCTGTGTGTGTGTACTGCAAGGACTCTCCTCCTTGACTGCGTCTGAGGGGAAGGGGACTGTCTCTGGACCAGCTGCCCCACATGCAGCGGGCTCTGAGAGGAAGGAAGGAAGAAGGAGAGAAAAAAGAAGCAGGAGTGTCAGAGGGCAGATTGGAGGACCTCCTCTTGGATCTGCTCCTGGGCCTGGCCAAACTGGCCATAAACAGGTCCAGGTCGCGGGCCATGGAGGAGGTAGTTAGGGCCGATTGCCTGCCCCTTTTCTGTGGTTATGTCAGAGCCTGGGTGTCTCTGGAGAAGGAGCACACAGTTTCCACCAACCCCCTTGAGCTGTTCAGGGAAAGGTTGGCACTGCAGGGTATGGAGCGTTTTATTTCCCCCTCCAACTCTATTTTGTTTTAATCCCTGCCCTCCCCTTCACTTTAATCGATCACACAGCATTGCCCTGTGGCGAGAAGGGGACTGCTTATCACTGGTGACTCAGGTGTTTCCTTTCTTCCTGATGGTGGAACATAAATAAAGATTTACACACCTGTTCTCCACTGTGTCCGACACCTGCACACACAGGACGTGGGTGCTGGGGAAAAAATAAGCACTACCACTGGCAGGTTGTAGTGTGGGGCAAGCAAAGAAGAAATGAAGTAAAAAAAAAGGAGCATCAGAGGTTTTGAAAAAAAAGGAAAAGGAAAAAACAGGAGTGTCAGACATCCTGTTCACTCTGACAGCTGGCTCTGAGGGAGCTGGATCAGTGTCAAGAACTCTCCATGTGTAAATAAAGGGTGACTGACGGGATACCAGTTTGTGTGGAGTCATTTCAAGGCCATGTCAAAGTTAAAGCTTTAAAGCCAAACACATTTTAAAACAAAATATAAATTATTCTTTATTAAAAGTAGTGTTTATTTGTTCTAACTTTAATCCATCCTTTTTACACTGGCAACTTTGCACAATAATTTAGAAAACTAAACTTCAGTATGATGAATTTGTATGCATAAACATTAAGTGAGAAACTGATTTCGGCATGCTCTTGGCATCATCCCATTTCGGATTCATTTGCCTATTAATACATGCCAAGACTAAGTTTTTGAACCAGCCTTATTTCAGTGTGATTAATTCACCGAGTCGTGGAGTTATTGCTGCAAGCAACGATCATAGGGTCTTGCAAAGTATGCATGCATACGTTGAATAGTATTTTAGAGATGAGTAACATTCATATTTATGTGGAGCAATGGAAAGAGGATTGTCAAATGGATAGTGATGTTGGCAAATATAAGCTGATGTACCTATAAATAGGACACACGATTGATGTATCAAGGAGTGTGCAATGACAAAGTTGGAAAATAATTTCTGTATCAGAATTGATATTTTTAAATTATTAATTCTAATTTAAAATGAATAGCTGTTCTTTAATTACCCATTAAGAAAAATCTGCAGGCGAAGTACTTTTTTTCAAATTCCTCCAAGGCCTCGCTCCTTTCTAACTCTGTAATCTCCTTCAATCCTACAAACTTGTTGATCACTGCAATCCACCAATTCAGGCCTATTAGACATTCCCTATTCACAGATCCTTCTATGCTTCTCCTTTTTTGGGTCTTCTTGCCTTTTGAATCTTCCTCCCAAAGTACATGACCTACATGAAATGCCATCTTTCAAATTTCTGACCACTCACCAAACCTATCTATATCCCTCTGGAGATTCTTTATGTCCTCATCACAACATGCCCTCCCAAATTTTAAATATCATCAGCAAATTTTGCATACCAGAAACTCTGCTCCTCCTTGAAGTCATTATGTAAATGGTAAATAGTTGAGGCCTTAGGTCTGACCCATGAAACTGGTTATGGCTTTCCAACAAGAGAAAAACCCATCAATCCCAACTGTCTATCTTCTGTGTGTTTGCCAACTCATGCTAATACATTACCCCCGATAAAGTGTGGTCCTATCTTGTGCAATAAATTTTTATTTGGCACCTTATTGAATGCCTTCTGGAAGTCAAAATATATTACATTTACCAGTTCCCCTTCATTTATTCAGTTCATTCTATCCTCAAAGAACTCTATCAAATTTGTTCAATGTGGTTATCCTTCCATGAAACCAATCTGTGTGATTGTGTTAAGCTTTTTGTTTCTAAAAGCTTCGCTAATCCTTTCTTAATGATAAACTCTAGCATTTTCCCAACAACATTCATTTGCCTATTAATACATGCTAGACAGTGGGTTTTTGAACCAGCTTTATTTCAGTGTGATTAATTCACCGAGTCATGGGGTTATTGCTGCAAGCAACGATCATAAGGTCTTGCAAAGTATGCATGCATACGTTGAATAGTATTTTAGAAATGAGTAACATTCATATTTATGTGGAGCAATGGAAAGAGGATTGTCAAATGGATTATAATGTAGGCATATATAAGCCGATGTACATATGAATAGGACACACAATTGATGTGTCAAGGAGTGTGCAATGACTAAGTTGAAAAATAATTTCTGTATCAGAATTGATATTTTTAAATTATTAATTCTAATTTAAAGTGAAAAATGAATAGCTGTTCTTTAATTAACAATTAAGAAAAATCCGTGAGTGAAGTTTTTTTTTCAAATTCCTCCAAGGCCTTGCTCTTTTCTAATTCTGTAATCTCCTTCAATCCTACAAACTTGTTGATCACTGCAATTCACCAATTCAAGCCTATTAGACATTCCCTATTCACAGATCCTCTTCCCTGGTCCTATTGGCAACGGCCATTGAGAGTTAAGTTTAACAGAAAACTCAAACATGGTTTTGGACACATTACTCTGGTCAAGGATTCCACACAATGGTGGCTAGGTGAGAGGAAGATTAAGAACCTTGACATCCTTCCCGATGTCCTTCCTCCAGGGAGTCAGGAAGGTGCCACTGTTACCAACAGAGAAGAGAAATGCCAGAAATATGGATATAACTTATGTAAATACATCCATCGGAAGACTTTACTTATGTATGTTGAATTGTTATTGTGTTGGAAGCAATACCAAATGATTGGTGCATTTAAAAGCATTACACAAGAACACAGAAACATCGGAACTGGAGTAGGCCATTCAAAAGGATTGTGCGGACCTGGTGTGGTTTTGGTGCCTGCTTACCAGCCTCGACAACAATTGGCAAGGCACAAACAGGACAAGAGTAAAATCTAATTCAACTAGCCACCAACTTTTTACTTTGATTAAAACAGGCAAACAATTCTCACTGGGAGAAAGTGAGGACTGCAGATGGTGGAGGTCAGAGTCGAGAGTGTGGTGCTGGAAAAGCACAGTAGGTCAGCCAGCATTCCCGATGAAGGGCTTATGCCTGAAACATTAATTCTCTTGCTCTTTGGATGTTGCCTGACCTGCTGTGCTTTTCCAGTTCCCCATTCTCAATACAATTCACGCCATTTGGTTAAGGAAAGGCTAACAGTAAGCATGTAATTCATACAAGGCTAAAATCCAAGAGCACACACACTAGTTTCCAAAGGTTTTCCCTGAACAGTCAACAAAAGTAAAGGCTGATGTCCAAGAATAGAAGCTCACATTTAATGGGGTAGTTAAGAAAGCATAAAGGACACTCCCCATTATCAGCTTTAGCATTGATTATCAGAGCGGGGAGGTTATCTTGGAGCTATACAAAACTTTGGTTCGGCCACAGCTGGAGTCCTATGCTTGGTCTGGTTGTCTGGAGCAGTGCCAAGGAAATTCGGGATATTGCTTGGGTTGGAGCATTTTAATAATGAAAAGGGGCTAGATAGGTTCACACAATCTCTGCAGAGTAGGGAGGGCAGAGGGGTGACCCAGTGAGTGCTATAAAGGGTATAGACTAGGTGGATGGGGAACACCTGTTCCCTTTAGTTGAAGGATCAATAATATGGGGACATTATTTTAATGTGAAGGGAAGAAGGTTCAGAGGGAATTTGAGGAAAAAAGGGTGGAGAGAACTGGAATGTGCTGCCCAATGTGCAGTAGAGGTGGGAAAACTCACAACCTTTAAAAATTACAGGACTAAGCTCCAGGGAGCTTACAAGGTTCCACCTCGAGTCACATGGATTTAAATTTGTTAAGTGAGTGGGTGAAAATTAATGGCATAATGTGGAAAAATGTAACTTTGCCCACATTAGCAGGAAGACTAGAAGTGCAATATTTTATTTAAATGAAAAGAGCTTATAGGATTCTGCATACAGAGAAATCTGGAAATCCTGATACATGAACAACACAAATGTCAGTGCGCAGGTACAGGCAGTGACTAGGAGGGGAAATAGAGTGTTGTCATTTATTGCAAAGGGCATTGAGTGTAATATAAAAGGAAGTTACTCCTCCTGTAGAGGACCTTAGTGATTTTGCACCCGGCATACTGTGCAAAATTTTGGTTTGATTAATTGGGAAGGATATAATTTCATTAGAAATGCCACATAGAAGATTCACTTGTTTAATTTCTGAGATGAATAAATTATCTTATGAAGAAAAGTTGAGTAAGTTGTACCTATAACCATAATAGTTTAAAAGAATGAGAAGTGACCTGATTGAAACACATTACATTTTGAAGGGACTTAACAAGCTGGATGCTGAGAGGGAAGTCTAATACCAGGGGACAAAGTTTCAAAATGAGTGTCCCTCCATTTAAAACTAGGAGCTACATCTTATTTTGGCAAAATGAGAATCGCAATCAGGTTCACTGGAATGATTATCAGTGAGAGGGCCGGTGTGTTTTCTCACTGTATCTTCCCAAACCTGCCTCATTGAGGCCGCATGCCAGGAATCACATTTGGTTCTGCCCTATTATATCACACACAATTCCCAGAGTATCTCATCTCTTAACATTGATCCTAGAACTGACCTGGCCTTGGTGCCATATTTAAAGACTGTTATATAGCTGGACAGATGCTGTCAGTCCAGAGCTGGCCTGCATGATTCCTGACATTTGTCCCAAACATGGGAAGCACAGGAAATTGGCATCTTGCTATGCCGGCATGGTCATAGAGCTCTTCATGGAGAGGTGCACAGTGTTACAATAATAGTTGCTGGTGTAGCCCTAGGTGCAATCATTTATGGCCATCCTATAAGTGGATCAGACATGAGCCATGAGGGTTCATTGGGAATTCTGTCTCCCATGATCCTGCTCCACTAGTTACCTGGTGGAGGAGCAGCGCTCCAAAACCTTGTACTTCCAAAAACCCCGTTGGACATAACCTGGTATTGTGTGATTTTTAACTTTTTTCACCCCAGGCTAACACCGGCACCTCCACATCATAGAAATGTAGAAAATAGAAGCTGGAGCCAGCTATTCGGCCCATCAAACCTGCTCAATCATTCAACATGAATATGACTAATTATTCAACTCATTACTTTGTTTTGTTTTCGGTCTAACCTTTTAATCTCTTCAACCCTAAGAAGTATGTCGAAATCCTTCCTCAAAGCATTTCGGCCTCAACCTTTTGGTAAGTAAAATGTTATAGAAGGAAAGTTGTGTTAACAAGTTGAGTATACAATATCAGTAACTATATTGATTGACTTTTAAAACATTTAACTTAACTGACTGTTTACAAGAGAGCTTTGTTAGTATTCATTATGTTGTTTCATTCTTGTGCTGTAAAATTATTATGTTATGAACTGTAAACCTTATGGCTTCATTTTGTTGTGAATATCTGGGCTTTGGATTCTAATGAATTTATAAATTAATTAATGTTGCTGATCTCTAGCAGGAGCATAACAATTATTTCTTACTAAATACTGTCTCCTCAACATGTCATTGATCTTCAGGGGAAAAACAATAATGTGCTCAAACCTGGACGGGAAGCATGTCTTTGACGTGCTCATTTGACACAAGTATTAATTGTATTTTATTTAGTTAAACAAAATTTCTGTCTTCAGTGTTTATTCACACATCAAATTTCAAACATCCCACATTTCCCAAGCCATTTAATTATAATAATCTGCCACTTTCTCCATCTGTCTCCACATCTGTTACAATCCCAACCACATTCCCTGGGCACTACTATTTTAGGAATGTTTTCTATCCATTCTTTAGCCCTCTCTACTGTATCATTTATTCCAGTTCTCAGTCCATCAGGCGATTGTCTGCTTTGTTCCTAGCTTACTTAAACACTTGCACATAGCTGTCGGTTACTGATACCTCTGAATGCTAATGCATGTACGTATTAATTAATTACAATACGTAAAAGACATCAGCAAAGTTGGGAAATTTTCTGGCTCACTGCATCTACTTTGGAAAAGAATGTACTCCAAATAATGAGAACTTCATTGCAGGGGAGAGAGATTTAGGTGCTTGCTAGAATTAAGACCCCTGCCCCAGCATGCAATTTGGCCACAGGAGCTGCCAAGCACTGAGCGAGCTGGTGAAAAGACCCACCCCGGTTCTCACTGGCTTAGCCCCTGTTGTGTTGTTAAATATTTGGTGCCCTACCCCTCAGCTCTCATACCCCTGTTACTTCACCCATTCATGATCCATCCATGGCAACTAACACCCCTCACTCTTCCCCCAAGGCTACTTATAGCTCTATACCACCTCATGAACCCTATTAACACCCATGTTCTCTCAAAGCCCTTCAGCAAACTTTATGTCGCCATACAATAGCCAATGCTCCCCACGCATCATCCTTTGCGTTGACAGTCTCCAACCAAACCGTGGGTGGCACGGTGGCACAGTGGTTAGCACTGCTGCCTCACAGCGCCTGTAGACCCGGGTTCAATTCCCGACTCAGGCGACTGACTGTGTGGAGTTTGCACGTTCTCCCCGTGTCTGCGTGGGTTTCCTCCGGGTGCTCCGGTTTCCTCCCACAGTCACAAAGATGTGCGGGTCAGGTGAATTGGCCATGCTAAATTGCCCGTAGTGTTAGGTAAGGGGTAAATGTAGGGGTATGGGTGGGTTGCGCTTCGGCGGGTTGGTGTGGGCTTGTTGGGCCGAAGGGCCTGTTTCCACACTGTAAGTCTAAGCTAATCAAACTCAGCCCGTTTTCATCGTGGGCAGAGGTCAGGAGCCACACTGAGCTGTAATAAAATAAAATGTTAAGTATCTTTCGTACTTCACTAAATCCCCTCAACTACCTAATCCCATTTAAAAACAAACATTTGTATTCATAACTCCATGTTAAAGGCAACCATTCCTATATTAACCTCTTACAGCTGCCAATCAATCTGTGAATTTACAGGGCCCCATTGTGTTAATTACAGCCTTTAGAAACTATCAAGCAATAATATTGTATAACAGTAACCCTTAATGTTATTTCAACCAGCATCTATCGAAACAGCATGTATAGATATTGTTCAATTCAAATACAATTTAATTCAAATAGTTTTGATTTAAACATTTAAAATGCTGGCCATTTTCACTAATTTGCCAGCTTGACAGTTCCGCCACCTTATCAATCTTTTATAAACATTTATATCTACTCTTAAAGACAATCATAAATCACACATTTGAGTTTAAGGTTCTCGCTCCATTGAAAATAAGGTCTGCTTGAACTTAGCGCTGAGTTCAAATGGTCCTGCTTAGTTTGGTTTCCCCAGCTTGTGAGACATGGTCCTACATTGACAGCCCATATTATAACGCAGCTGACTCCACTAATAGAAAAGGATTCCATACAGTAAATATACATCTCATCTATGATCATCAGTGTCACTTCTTAGATGTCTATGCCAAACACTCTGGGAGTTGCCATTCCCTCTTCCCACAAACAGGATCTGTCAGAATGGGAGTCAGATGGCCTAATCCAGGTTCCCAGCACCATTTTGAATAATTTATGAAATCTTCACAACTCTGTATCAAGACCCAGGTCTGTCATAAAATAAAACATCTTAACCTAATTGTACCATACCTAAATGGCAAGTCATTTACAAAAAATAATTCTGTTGACTGTGAGAAAAATATCTGAACGTCTCTCATACACGAAGTCTCTCACATATTCTCACACATACACACCCATACTCACACCCATATATGCACCTTCTCACAGACTTATACCCCTTTACACCCACCCTCACACACACACTCTCACAGACATTTATACCTGCGCCACCTCTCAGCTACACACACCTACATGCACATACACACATATGTAAAATGGTGGGGTGAATTTGTACTTGCAGAATTACGTTTTATTTTACTCAAAAACTGCATGAATCCATGTAAGATTCTGTAAATCTCTTTTTTAGATTAGATTCAATCTGAACATTGGGGCACAGACAGCCTCACACAGGGCATCTCACACCTTCAATACATTATCTGGGCCAACATGGCACCTATTGTTAAAGTTCACCTCAGAATGTAACTTTAAAAAAAGTTCTGGGGTTTACATATGAAAAAACTGAAATCAACATGGTCATTTTAAAAGATAAGAGACTTAACAAACAATCCAGATATTTTTTCAAAGTATAATTTCAGTTGCATCACATTGTAACCTTTTGCTATAAAGTCTGTGTCTTATAATCTTATACTCCATAACCACCTGATGAAGGAGTAGTGCTCCGTCAGCTAATGCTTCCAAAAAGGACTATAACCTGGTGTTGTGTGATTTTTAACTCAATATCTCAGAGCATGCCCTGCAGGCAGTGACCAATTGTACCCTTCATCTGAAGAGGTTGGCATTACTCATGCTCTAGCCTCAACACATCTTCATGACACAGCTCCGATTCACTTATACTGTAATTCATCACTTCAAAGTGACACCTAGGAGCACAGAAGTCTTTTTCATTGCACTGTTTTGTGGATAGGGGCAGGAAGCATTGGAACAGAGTGCATCTCTGTGCACTTAATACTCACTCACTTTGCATTTATCTGGTTGCTCATTGTCTCTGTTCCTTACCTTGACTTTTGAGCATTGTCACCTCATTCAGAACTTACTGGCTCATAGCACTTGTTTCGTGACTTGCTTTTTAGCACAGACACAAGCCAATAAGATTATCACAGTTGCCAACAGTGGATCCGTCAAGGGGTTAGACATGTCATGGTATGGTACCATGCTACACCAGTCTCACATTCATAGTATGTTCCAGCTGTGTACATGCAAGCAACTCAGCCAAATAGCTATGTCCCTAAGCCTAAAGGGACCGGTCCTCAGCTCAGTCACTGGCAACCATTGTCAGTCACTGGCAATCAACAGCATTGTACAATCTCAGTCTTGGATATGGTTAGTCAGCCTCTTGGAGTGGTCAGAGTTGAGTGGGCCTCTCTATCACTACATCCAGTCCATGGGGATTATCAGAGCTGAAAAATGCGTTGCTGAAAAAGCGCAGCAGGTCAGGCAGCATCCAAGGAGCAGGAGAATCGACGTTTCGGGCATAAGCCCTTCTTCAGGATGCTGCCTGACCTGCTGCGCATTTCCAGCAACACATTTTTCAGCTCTGATCTCCAGCATCTGCAGTCCTCACTTTCTGCGTGGGTGTGTTATCAAGGGTCACTACAGTGGCAGAAACATTGGGGAAGTCAATTGTGAGGACTGATGACAGTGCACCAGCATGCAAAGCGAAGAATACTTGTGAAGGAGGCAACTCAATTTACAAAGATGGGAGGCAATAATCCACTGAAGGTCACAGTTTACAATGAGAGAGGGATTAATCGATGATCATTATCACCCTGTCTTCAATGTCCATCATAATCATTGGCATAGCTAGACTATAGGCCCAGGGCTCCAGGGGATAATGTTGGGAGGCAGTTAAAGGAAAGAATTGGGTGAGTACATGTAAAAGCTGAGAACTAATGGGGTTGATACGAAGTGCAAGCTAAAAGAACATAAAGGTTTGTGGAGGAGGTTGGCAGAAGGAGGTGAATAGGTTGACTCTGTTACTCACTCTGGAAAGCACAGCCTGTGTTGCTTCCCATTCTCATCCCAAAATGCATAAAGTAAACAAAAAAAAATGGCTGGCACCACACCCAGAATGGACAAAGCACAAGTTTTTTTTTATGGTTAAAATTGCAGACTCCGCTTGTGAGTGGTATGAAGCCCTTCAAGAGGCATTTGCATTAATCGGACGTTTATGGTTTACAGGTTTAAAACCTCTCTAATCATAGAATTGTTCTTGTGAAACACATGTAGTTACCAGCCATATCAACTGCAAATCTTAGGCACATCATTGGTCATTGCAAATCAATCATCGTCTTCTCAGAAGCAGAAATAATCACAGGCCACTTTAAAAGTGTCATCAGCAGGCCACAGTTCACTGCAGTTTTTATAGTTGGTAACGTCACTGTGGTGTTGATTACTGTGCGGGACACCCTCTGGATCTGTGTGTCCAGAACATCCATAAAGTTGCTTTCAAATGGGAGGTCACTTCAGTGGTCACCATTTGTTTCCAGGTCCCCTGGTCGGCTTGCATTGCTTAGAGGGGAAGCAGCGGCCCCTGTAATTTTTCTATGTCTCGCGCAAAGCTACTAGACAAGCAGAGGAAGAAAAAAAAAACTGCAGATCTGCAGAAAATGGGCAGAGCTGCAGAATCAGCTAAACTTATCTTACAGATAGTCTCCACCAACATAGTGGACTGAGCAGCCTCCTTTATTTATTCGTGCTGTAGTATCCTAGCTTCATGCATCAGTTCCTTGTATATTTCTTATTCAATTGTTTACGAAATTTACTTTACCCTGCATTGATAGTCCACCTTAAACAATCTGAAACATGACAGCAACAAACTGACAAAATGTGTAAAGAGTATGCACTTCTCTCTGAGCCGCACATGGAAGTCATATTGCAGAAGTGGAAATTATGACGTTAGATATGCATGCAGTCAGGGAACATGGATGGGTTCAAATGCTAGAGACTCTGCAATCAACCTGCTGATCACAGTCTATATGTTGCAGACAACAGATGTATTGGAATTTCATGACCTTTCTTGTTGGATTCTGCTATGTTCTACTTTATCGAGGACTATGCTAAACTGTCATTTGTGCTGACTGTTCACATTGATAAAGTCCTGCTCTGCTTCTGAAAATCCCCACACAGGTTTATTGGAACCATGACCAATGGATCTAGCCACAGCAGGTTTTTCATTGATGTAGCTGCGATGTAATGAAAGTACAGAGAAATGGAGGAGGAACAGATGCTCCAGCTGGTCCAGGGCCAGCAGCTGTCAATCAGCTTTCACATGAAGGTGTACGGTGCTGTACTGTCCTCCTGTACTGTGCTGTACTGTCCTCCTGTACTGTGCTGTACCGTCCTCCTGTACTGTGCTGTACCGTCCTCCTGTACTGTGTTGTACTGTCCTCCTGTACTGTGCTGTACTGTCCTCCTGTACTGTGCTGTACTGTCCTCCTGTACTGTGCTGTACCATCCTCCTGTACTGTGTTGTACTGTCCTCCTGTACTGTGCTGTACTGTCCTCCTGTACTGTGCTGTACCGTCCTCCTGTACTGTGCTGTACTGTCCTCCTATACTGTGCTGTACCGTCCTCCTGAACTGTGCTGTACTGTTCCCCTGTACCGTGCTATACTGTCCTCCTTTACTGTGCTATACTGTCCTCCTGTACTGTGCTGTACTGTCCTCCTGTGCTGTGCTGTACTGTCCTCCTTTACTGTGCTGTATTGTTCCCCTGTGCTGTGCTGTACCATCCTCCTATACTGTGCTGTACTGTTCCCCTGCACCGTGCTATACTGTCCTCCTGGACCGTGCTGTGCTGTTCTATATTCTATGTTCTATGAAGAAGTGGCAGCCGAGGGTCACCTCAGCATGTGAAGAGAGTACAGAAAGCCCAGAGGCTATCATCCTCGATATTATTTCTAGAGATTATTAAGGCAAAATGCCACCCCAGATCGATGATATCCCACACAACCATCACTGAACTGTGCCATCTATTGGCGCTAGACTTGGAATTGAAGGGGTGGGTGGCCATTCTATTCCATGAAGGTGACAGCTGCACTAAATATTTATGCCATTGGCTGCTTCCAAGAATCCATTTGGGGCCATTGTGGGATCTTTCAATCCTCAATCTTCCACAAATGTATCAAGGCTGTTACTGATGCAATTTGTGCAGAGTCCACTACCTCTCGTTTTCTCATAATAAGCACAATAGGTTTGCCAACACATCTGCTTCTCTTGGATACAAGGTGCTTTAGACTGCACTCTGTAGACATCGCATTGAGAGCCTGTATCATAATGCTTCACTAATAGAAAAAGCTACCATACAGTAAATGCACATCCCAGCTGTGATCATCAGTACCATGTCCTAGAGGTCTGTGCCAAACACTCTAGGAGCTGCCATGATACCTGTACCCTTAATAACTATCAGGTTACTGCTTTATTTCAAGGGTTGGATGTCTTACAAGGATGGCAGCTGGGAGACAAGGGCTACTCTCTGCAACCATGGCTGATGACTCCATTATGCAGCTTCCTGACTGAGGCTGAGCGTAGATACAATGGCCATGGTGGAGCTGATGTCAGGCCTCTTGAAGATAAGATTCCGATGCTTGGATCAGACTAGGGCTGGTGGACAGGAGCATGGTGTGGTGGCAGGACCAGAGTCTTGCAGTACAATCCAGGACAGAGAATGCCACATAATCCTTGCGTGCTGTGCATCTGGAGCAGTCAAAGAGGGGATATGATGGGAGTGGAACATCTGGGAAGGCAGTGGAATCCTTCCTGTGAGGAAGATGAGTTCACTGAAGAGGAAGAACATCACCTTCAACATGATGCAACAGTGCAGTGCCCGTACCCACAGGCTAACCAAGACTTAGTTGACACCTGTTTCCAATAGATGTGAGTTGGGTGAAGTGATTATTCACTGACTGTGAACTTGTTGTTGCTCAAAAGGCAAGTGACACTTGTTTTTTTTCCAGAAGCAAATGAAGCTTCTTTTGATTTTACTCCACTCTTGCTGATCAATAAAAGTTTTAAGGCTTTGTAATGCTCCCACATTGAACAATGACAAGATATTATGATGGATTGGAATTAGAGTAAGAACAGCACTCCAACTACAACACAGGCAGGTTCTAACATGGTATTGCATTAAGGACAGGTAACCGGGTGCTAAGTCCACTATTGTTTATCATTTAAATGAACAATTGGATGGGAATAAAGGAAGCATGTTAGTAAGTTTGTGGATGATCCCAAAATTGGGAGTGTAGGGGACATATTTTAAAAACGTATTCATTTTGTTGGATGTTGGCATCACTGGCTGGCCGGTATTTATTGCCAATCCGTAGTTGCCCTTGAGAAGGTGATGCTGAGCTGTCTTTTGAACTGCTGCAGTCCATCTGTTGTGGTTGACCTACAATGCCATTAGGGAGAGAATTCCAGGATTTGATCCAGCGAAAGTGAAGGAATGGCGATATATTTCCAAGTCAGGATGGTGAATGACTTGGAAGGGAACTCAAAGGTGGCAGTGTTCCATAAATCCGCTGTCCTTAGCCCTTCTAGATGAAGTAGTTGTGGGTTTGGAAGGTGCTGTCTAAGGATCTTTGGTGAAATTTTGCAGTGCACCTTGAGGACAATATACCCTAGAAAGTAATGAAGAAGGCCATCTAAAAGTACAATGAGATCTTGATCAACTGGGTCAATGGGCTGAGGAGTGGCAGATGGAATTTAATGCAAATAAATATGAGGTGTTTTTGGTAAGATGAATCCGGGTAGGACTTACACAGCTAATGGTAAGGCCTTGGGGAGTGTTGTCAAACAGAGATACCTAGCAGTGGGGGTACATTGTTCCTTGAAAGTGGTGTCACAGGAGACAGGGTGGTGAAGAAGGCATTTTGCATGCTTTCCTTTATTGGTCAGAGCATTGAGTATAGGAGTTGGGACATCATGTTGTGGCTGTACAGGTCATTGGTGAAGCACATTTGGAGTCCTGTGTACAATTCTGGTCGTATTTGTATAGGAAGGATGTTATTAAGCTGGAAAGGGTACAGAGAAGATTTATTAGGATATTGTCGGAACTGGAGGGTTTGAGTTATAAGGAGAGGATAGTTAGGCTGGGCCATTTTTCTGTGAATTGTAGGAGGCTGAGCCGGCTGAGAATTTATAGATTTTATAAAATCATGGGAGGCATGGATAAGGTGAAAAGACAGGGTCTTGTCCCCAGGGTAGGGGAGTCCAAAATTAATGGGCCGATGTTTAAAGTGAGAGGGGAAAGATTTAAAAGGAAACTGGGATGGGGAGCAACGTTTTCAAACAGAAGGTGGTGCGTATGTGGAACAAACTGCCAGAAAAAGTGATAGAGCTAGGTATAATTGCAATATTTAAAAGGCATTTGGAGTAGTCAATGAGTGGAGAAATATTGGCCAAACAGGCAGTGGGACCACCTGGTTAGCATGCACAAATTGGACCGAAGGGTCTGTTAAGGGTCTGTCTCTGTGCTTTATGACTATGATTCCATAACCTGTGTAACTTCATTCTTGCAACTGCACTTACAATGACAGTGAGTGAAGAGGCAATACATTTATAATTGTGAGATTGTCTTTCCAATGAATTGCCACCCTGGTTAATTTTGTCCATTTGGAAGCTTTTCTTTTCCATTTCCCTCCAGCTACATGTACTGTGAAAGGCTATTCCTGGCTGGCAGCACAGCTGGACATTTAATATGGTGTTGGTGGCACTAATCCTGGAAGGTCCTGGCAGTGACAAGTACTTCAGCAACTGGTGAGTGCACTATATGCAAGTGCACGGTGTATACCTTGAAAACTTCAGCCAACAGCTGAAAGTTGAATGGACTTAGGGAGGTGTTTCCTTGTGTAGCAATGAAAGAAAATAAATTCAGTACAGGGTTCAAAAACTGTGGCATAAAGTATGTGCTTTTAAGCTAATGTGTATCAACAAATGGCTAACAATAACTAATTTCACAATAAAAGAAACCCTGAAGTTCCAGAGGACATAGAAATGTAATGTTGTAATGACCCTTCAGTCTAAGCTAGATTTCTTTTATGCCAAAAGAAAGTGTATGAGTTTTGACATGAAAATCTTTTCTAAATAATAAGATCTAAAGCAATAGGCTTTGCTTTAACTGAAAGTCTGGAGGAGTTGGAGTTACATATATTGACTGTCTAAATGAGAGGCTAATACAAAAATCAAGAGCCACAGCTGAATCTATAACTGACAGGACCAAGTAATAAATGCATTTTTAAAAATACAGTGTATATCTAAAAAGGATGAAAACAATAAATTGTAGCTCTGTTTTATCTTGAGGAGCTTTATACATTTGCCTAATTAATTCTGATATTATCTTATATCAAAACAACTTAGTTAACAAGATCCCACATTAAAACCAGATATTAGCTCAAACAGAGAAAAAGGACTGAAATTAACATTATTGGCACCAAATTAAATAATGATTCATTTTCAGATTCATATCCAGAAAAGAATACCACAGTAATCAGTACAATTGCTACAAGAGGATAATAACCCGGTTTCAGATATCCATTAGCTACACCTTTGGCAAAATTAATTATTGCATTTATACAGCACAATAGTTGGTGGGGGTCATATCTTTTCCCCTCCGGCTGTAGCCTGTGCATCACATAGTGTGAAGAGAGCTGAAGTCTTTGCTCAGGTAACAGTTAAGCTGCCACATTAAAACAAAAATAGGGAAATTATCGATGGAATTGGAAGATCATGACAATAAAAGTGTTGTGTTGCTGCCGGCTGATACTCCTTGTGCTGATTTACTGTTATATGGGTAAGACTGTCTAGACATCAAAATTCGGTTGATAGTATTTATACTGATTCACTATTGTGACATAAGTTTCCCACATAGATATTATGCTGCCAAAATAAAATGATTAATTAAGCCAATTACTTGGAATGGAGGAGTTTGATTCAGCAATATGACAAAGGACAATTGTTATGGACTAGGCCAGGCAACTCAAAACATTCTTAAGCAGGCAGCACAGACCATAACTTTGCAATTTGTTTTAGTAAGTGTACAGTGAAAATTACCCGGATTAAGTTAGCTAGGTTGACTACCAGGTTTTAAAACAGACAAAAATGTATTCACAAGATTACACAATGAAACACAAAGAACAAAGTACCTCTATAGAACATAGTCTATCCAAACTGGACTTAGTTATGCTGTTCCGAATGTACACAACAGTCCCAATAAGCAAACCCCCTTAAAAATCAGTATAAATGGAACAGTTGCTCAAAGTGGAAGTTAGAAGGGCAGAAGAGGAGAGAGTTTGTTTCCACACAGCTCACTGTTGAACTTCCAATTAGTTCTGAACTGAACTAAACTGCTCGCTAGAGAGCTGACCACTCACCTTTCATTCTACAGGTCACTTCTAAAAGTTGATCACTTTGACATGACGTCTCAGCTGTTTACGTATAAACAAAAGGCCTCTCAAAATCCTTTTAATCTCTGTACCAAACTAGTCTGATCGGAGCCCAGCCTGGTTTATTACCCCTCTGAAAAAAATCAAAGACAAGAGTGTCTTGACCCAAGGAGCACTTTTAGATAAAAAAAAGGAATAACTTTGTGACACAATGAATTATATCATACTGATATAAGAACTTGGATATGTAGCGATGGTGAGGATTGTATGCAATTTCAGCTTGTCACTCATTGCCCTCAGATCAACTTCCTATGTAAAATATTACAAGTTGTCAACATTTTAGGCCGGAGTCCTTCATCAGCTTTAACTTGTTTCAAATTTTATGTAATAATCTTGCCTATTTTATGAAAAGTACACATGAAAAAAAAGTGATCTTATTAAATTAAACTATGGGAGGTTGATATAAAAATGTTAATTGGAATGGTGAAAATGCTATCACATTTAACATTATCATTGTTTAAACCAAGCCTATACCAATCACCTCACCTTTATTTGTGTGAAGAACTTTCTTCTGAAATTCCTATTGGATTTTTTAGTGACTATCTTAATTTTATGCTCTTTAGTTATGGTCTTCTCCACAAGAGGAAGCATGCTGTCTGTAGCCATTCTGTCAATGCGCTTCATTCTTTTGAAGATCTCCATCAGGTTACTCCTCAACTTTAGAGTTGTTAACTACGGCTGGATGTATTCAAAGAGAAATTGCTGGAAATGATGCCATGGAATCCCAGTGACACAGTGTGAACAGGTGAACAGTGGGGTGGATATGTTTAATCATCCTTATATAATATCCACAGAGCACAGTTCCTTAAAAATGATCATCCACACATAGATACAGACTGGGCACTGACATTTGCAACTGCAGCAAATTGAACTCAATCCTGAGCAGTTTGTTTAGTCATCCTCCACATGTTGGAATTGGGACTTGCATTCAACATCTGGTTCCTATCGAAGCACCAGAGCTTGTCCCCTACTGTTGACCCTACTGTTGACCCTGTACTCACGTCACAGGCTGTAGCAGCTGCTGAGTAGCCCTCTGAGCATTTTACTAAGCAAACCAGCACACATCAACATAATATTTACCTTTTCATTACTCAGAGTACAATCCCAGATAATGGTAATACTGGACAAGTCAGATTTCAGAGCAAAATTTAGTTTTATAGGCTTTAAGTTTTATTTTTACAATTTGGTTGCATGATGTTTAGTCACTTAATATATTTACATGAGGCTGTCAGTGTACTTTTCATAAAATATGCAAGATTATTACATAAAATTTGAAACAAGTTAAAGCTGATGAAGGACTCCGGCCCAAAATGTTGATTTTCCTGCTCCTCAGATGCTGCCTGACCTGTTGTGCTTTTCCAGCAACACACTCTCAGCTCTGATCTCCAGCATCTGCAGACCTCACTGTCTCCAAACTAAAGTTATTCCAATTTGAAAATATTCAACTCTTTTTCCCAGCAATATCCTATTCAGACCCTCAACTTCAATGAAAAATTCCTCCCATTTTCATATAAAAAATCTTTCTGAGGTCATAAGTATTTCCTTTTGGTATTTTCTTTACACACTCACCACATGTGATTCTCTCTGTTATTGTTAGAATCACACAGCCACATATGGTAACTCAATTACTTTTTTCAACCAACGTTATGAAATAATCTGCTAAACAGCAGATCTGCTGGCATGGTTCTTTTCTTCTGAACTACAACCTGCTTTTAGGCCCTCGCTACTTTAGCTCATAAAAATGCATGTCAACAATAAATAGCAATTTTCTTATCAAGTAACTTGTTGAGTGATTTAGCTTAGGTCACACGAATTCTTGGAAAGATTGTCTTTACCTCACTATTCCCAAATTACTTTCTGCCCTTTTAAAAACAAAATCATGGAAATAATTTTTCTCTATTTTATAATCAAAACTCTGAAATAATATGTCATAAGCTTACATCACAAGAGTCACTGATATAGCTCATTCACTGTTCCTACTGGTCCTGGGATTCTGGTTCAGAGGTCTCTTTTGAGAAGGCTGATATAACAAGTGGTGTACCACAGTGTCTCAACTACTTATAACCAATTTTGATGACTTGAATGTCGGGACCAAATACAGTTGTTAAATTGGCTGATGACAGAAACACAGGTATGAGGAGAGTATAAAAGTCTGCAAAGCGATTCAAGTTAATTGATCATAGAATCACTACACTGTGGAAGCAAACCACTTGGCTCATTGAGTCTACCCTGACCCTCCCTAGAGCATCCTATCCAGACCCACTCCTTACCCTGGGTCTGTAACCCTGCATTTCCATGGCTAATCCACCAAACCTACATATCCTTGGACACAGGGGGCAATTTAGCCTGGCCAGTACACCTAACTTGTATATCTTGGGACTGTGGGAGGAAACTTAAGCACCCAGAGGAAATCCAGGCAGGCATGAGGACAATGTGCAAACTATATACAGATAATTGCCTGAGGATGGAATTGAACCCGGGTCCCTGATATTGTGAGGCAGCAATGCTGGCCACTGAGCCACCATGCCCTCCACAGTAGGAAAATTAACTGGAAAAAAAATTGACAGATCGAGTATAATGTGGAAAAATATGAATGTGTCTACTATGGCAGGAAGAATAGAAAAGCAGTATATTATTTAAATTGAAGGAGATTACAAAACTGGGTAGAGGATGATCTGGGTGTCCTAGTGCATGAATTGCAATATGTTATTAAGCAGGCATAGCAAGTGGTTAGGAAAGAAGATGGATAGTTGCTATTTATTGTATAAGGGCAGAAGCATAAAGGTAGGGATGTTTTGTTACAATTGTACTGAGCATTGGTGCGGTCATACCTGGATTACTGTATACAGTTTTGGTCTCTTTATTTAAGAAAGGATATAAGTGTGTTTGAAGCAGTTCAAAAGAAGTTCACTCAACCGGTTTCTGGGATAAGACAATTATCCTACAAGTTCCGAAGAAGGGTCACTGGACCCGAAATGTTAGTTCTGATTTCTCTTCATAGATGGTGCCAGACTTGCTGAGATTTTCCAGAAATTTATCTTTTTATTTCAGGTTTCCATCATCCACAGTTCCTTTGGACTTTTATCCTACAAGATGAGCTTAGATCTATTGGGCCTATATGCACTGGAGGTTAGAAGAATGAGGGAACCTAATGGAATGTTTTAGAACCTGAGGAAATTTGGCAGGGTTGATGCTGAAAGGATATTTCCAGTTGTGGGTGAGACAAGCACTAGAGGACATCATTTGAAACTAAAGGGCATTTGAAACTTAAGACAGAGAATTTATTTCTCTCAAAGGGTCATGCATCTGTGAAACTCTCTTCCCATAGTCTAGTGCATATGAGATCATTGAATTTGTTTAGAGGTGGATGGATTCTTGACTAACAAGAAAATCATGGGTGTCGGGAAAACAGGAACTTTGGAAATAATCAGATCAACTAAGATCTTTTAGAATGGTAGAGAGACTGAGTGAGCTGTTCCTCTTAATTCAAATCATCATACATGTCTGTAAAGATACAGTTAAAAGTGTATTCAATCCTCTTTGTAATCCTTTTTCTTCACTTTTAATAGGCTGAATCTTTCAAAACGTGGCAGTCACATTTGAAGGGTGAAGGGAATAATGTAGAAGGTGATTGGTTGAGGGATAGGATTGCAAGTAGATTGCATATCACGTGGGTGAGGAAATATGAGACACAGCTAAGTGGGTGAGAAGATAAGGTGTGTTGGTATCGTGGGATCAGATTGGGAAGGACAAGACAGGAGGTTGGTGTTGGCGGGGCTTAGCCAATGGGTTTTGGAGGTGGGATGTCGGGGAAGATTGTGGTAGAGAGTTCAAGAGTGAGGTAGTAGGTGAAAAAAAAATCACACTTTACTGATAAATATCTCTTAATTAAAGGCAAGGATTATACAACTGATTGTGTCAACCATAGGGCATATTGCAAAACCATGGATAGAAAGAGAAGGTAAAGATAGTCTTAGATTGAAGAAAAAAGATAATATTGTTGTTAATTATTCCAAATCTAAGTTCACTAAAGAGTGAGCAAGAAATTAAGAAATACATAGAGTCGCTATTTTAAATCGTTCAGCTTAATTATCACTCAGTTGTTGGGACCCATATTCAAAACAGCATCAGGAGTTTTGTATTAACATTGTTTTGTGCCAAACCCAATAGAAGATCCCATGCCTCAGTTGACATAGTTTCATGAAACCTCTCCCACACCATGACACTCTCAATCACTAACAACCTTCCTTCTTATCAACCTTCTCCCTCATCTCCTCGCCAGGTTACAGTTTACTTCTGCAACTTAAAAATGCTATTCCTGCATCTTCGTCAATCATCAGACAAGCCTCTTTATAGTGAGAGTTTGTTAAAGGGAAGCAATGAGCAGGACAGGTTGTAAGAGAGAGGTTAGACAGAGTAAGTTCTGGTGAGGAGGTTCACTAGTGTTGGAGAGAAAAAGAGGTAGCAAGCTGAAGGGTCAATGAGCTGGATACACACCCGTTACGGGGGAATGGGGTGGAGGGATGGAGTGGTGTCAAGGCATGGCTGTGGCAACACAGAAAGGTGGCAAGATGAAGGATTGGCAACTGGGAGAGGAAGCTACTGAGTAACTTGGAGAAACCATAAGCCCACAATAAATAGGAACGGGAGTAGGCTGTTCGGCCCCTCGAGTCTGATCTGCCATTCAATAGGATCATGTCTGATCCCACATTCGTCAAGTTCATTTTCCTGCATTTTTTCCCATAGACCTTGATTCCCCTATTGATCATGAAAATATGAGAGATGTTAAGTGGGAAAGTCAGTGCGTTGGAGAGCTGGTAAGCCAGTGGTAATTAGAAAGAGTCAGCTTATTTCTTTAATAATTTCAAATATATTTCATTTTTAAAGTTATTCAATTTAGAAATATAGGAATTTAACAAAGTAAAATATTTCAACTTGCACAACAAAATTTTCAATGTCTTTTTTTCTGATCAGAAAGGTTCTTCAGAGTCTAACTACAGATTTTACATTGGTTATAATGGGAATAGCCTGATTTGCTTAATGTTATCTGATTTAATCTAATGTGCTTTTCAGGGACATAACTACAATTTAAAGTAAGCACCTAGCATTAAGAGAGAGTTGATTATTAGAGTAGTCTAGCAATATACATATCAACAGGTTTTAAAAGATTCAATAAACGTGCAACAGTGAAAAGATTCATGAAGGTAAATATACCTCGCTTAGAGGCAGAGCAAGGCAAATTACAATGGGGAACAAGGAAATAGGGGAACCATTGAAAAAATATTTTGAATCTGTCTTTACAACAGAAAACAAAAAAAAACAAATCCCCAAATAGCAAGGAACCAAGGCCTTAGTGAGAACGAGGACCTTCAAAAAATAAATACTGTACTTTTAAAGCAATAGGACTTGAACCTAACAAATCCCTTTCACCTGCTGACCTGAATCTTAAGGTCTTAAAAGAGGTGATTACTAAGATAGTACATATGCTGGTTTTAATCTTCCAGAATTCTGTCAATTTAGAACATATACCCCATGGATTAGCAGATAGTAAACATAATCTTAATGTTCAAGAGAAGAGGAAAATAAGAGAATACGAGCCACTTGGGCAATTAACCATTGATGCAGTAGTTGGAAAAACAGTAATGAGATGTTTAGAAAATAATATGATTGGCCAGAGTTAACACTCATTTACTATTGGGAAACAAATCGATTTTTGAGCTCAAAGAATGGAGAAAAGAGAGCCAGTAATGTAGCATAATTAGCTTTTCAAAAAGAATTTGATAATTGTTTTTGAAGAAATAGTATCTAATTTGGTATTATAATCAGAATACATTTGGAGAGAACCATGGTCGTTATTCAGTAGTATTGAGGTGTTCTGGAACACAAATCACATAACATGTAGGTACAGAACACAATTAGGAAGACAAAAGGTATGTTTATCACAAAGGGAGTGCAGTATAATGGTAAAGAAGTCTTACTGTGATAATATAGAGCCTGAGCGAGATCACACCTGGAACACTGTAAACTGCTTTAATTATCATACTTGTCTTAGGAGGCGCCTTTGAAAGTTCATAATCTTATTGCCATGTTCGGGGATTGTTTCATGAAAAGAGACTGAATAAACTTGCTCTGTATTCCTTATAGTTCATAAAAGTAAGTGGTGATCTCATTGAGACTTGACAGAGCAGATGGAAGGCGAATATTACTTCTGACTGGGGAATTGAGAATTATGAATCAGCGTCCCAGAATAAGAGGTCAGTTATGAGAGATGAGGAACATTTTCTACCCAAAGGGTAGTGAATCTTCGGAATTCTCTGCAGCATAAAGCCATGGATGCTTAGTGTTAAGCACTTAATTGTTAATTATAGAGATGAAGACACCTTTAGTTACTAAGAGAATTAGGGCACATTGGGATAGTGCTGGAAGGTGGAGTTGAGATAGAAAATCAGGCGTGATCTTACTAAATAGTTAAACAGGCTGGAAAGGTTGATTCTTATATTCTTAGAATCAAATACAGCATGTGTTCTCAAAATTCTTCAGTGTTTTTAAGTGAAAACGCTGACACCTTGTGGCTATTATGGTATGTGTTTTTTTTGTGAATGGTAACCTTTCTTCCAGCTGTACGTCAATAGTTGAAAGGGAGAGAAGAACTTTGTAAAATTGGTAAGTGACACTAGGAAAATGCAAACAAGTGGAGCTGCAGCTGATAGTTCTCTTGGTCCAGATTCATTTCATTCCAAGGTCTTAAAAGCGGTTGCTAATCAGTAAATTGGTATTGATTTTTCAAAATTCCCTAGATTCACGAAAGACTCTATTCAGATTGGAAAGTAGCAGACTTGATGTCTGACATGGTGGAGTTGTTATAATTGATTATTAAAGAGATTATAACTGCACACTGAGAAAATTCAAAGTAGTTGAGAACAGTCAACATGGTTTTATCAAAGATAAATCACATTTAGCCAATTTATTGGAGTTCTTTCAAAGATAATATGTATTTGGGAATAAAGGATTATGCCTGAAACGTAAATTCTCCTGCTCCTCGGATGCTGCCTGACCTGCTATGGTTTTTGCAGCACCATACTCTTGACCTGTAGACGCACTGTACTTGGAGTTCCAGAAGGCATTTCGGGAAGGTGTCATATCAACATTTCAAAATTTACCTCAACCACTTAGTTGAGGAGAGCCAAGGCATTGTAGCTAGATTCACATCCAACACCAAGATAGGTAAGAATGTACAAAGAATACTTGAGGAGGTTGCAGACAGTTATAGATAGTGAGTGATGTGGCATAAATGTGACAGATGCATTATAATGTGCGAAATGTAAAGTTGTTCACTTTCACAGGAAAAGTAAAAAAGTCGTGCATTACTTCAAGAAAGAATGGCTGGAATTTTGAGGTGCAGAAGTATTTAGCTGTTGGAATGCATAAGATACAAAAAGTTTGTACATAGTTCCAGCAGATACTCGAATAGGCTAAAGGGATGTTGTCCTTCATTTTGAGAAGAATTGAACATGAAAGCAAAGATTACATGCTTCAGTTATACAAGGCATTAGTGTAAAAAATCAGTTCAAAAATTGTGTAGTTTTGGTCACCTTAGTTAAGGATGTAAACTCATTGGGTGAGGTTCACAGATGGTTTACCAGGCTGATAGTTGCAATGAGTGAGTTGCCTTTTGAAGATAGATTGGACAGGCTGGGGATATTTCATCTTAGTTTTGTGTGGTCAGCAAACTTGGAGATACTTTATTTGATTCCCTCACCTAAATTGATATATTGAGAATAACTGGGCCCCTGTGGGTCCACACTTGTCACCACCTTCCATTCTAAGAAAGACTGATTTATTTCTACTCTGTGTTCCCTGTCAGCTAACCAATATTCAATCCATGCTAGTAGATCATCCACAATTCCATATGCTTTAATTTTTACACTAAGTTGTCATGTGGGAAATCCAAATTCACCACATCCCACTGGATTTCCCTTATCTGTTTTAACTAGTTCTGTTCTTAGAAAAATTCCACTGGGATTTTGTAAACAAGATTTCCCTTTCATAAATCCATGTTATCTTTATCTAATCTCCTTGATGTTGTCTTGGTGTCCTGTTATGACATCCCTTTAAGATAGACTCCAATATTTTCCTACCATTGTTGTCAGACTATAATTCCCAATTTTCTCCCTCCCTTCTACTTGGAATCATGAGGTTACTATTTAACACCCTTCAATCTTCCAAGATTGTTCCAGAAACTACAGACCTTCAGAAGGTAACAATACACAGCCATTACATCTATGGCCATTTCCTTTAGCACCCTGATATGTAACTTATCAGCTCCTGGAGAGTTATCAGCTTTCAGTCCCATTAATGTCTACAGCACTATTTTTTTCACATTTCCTCCTTGCCAGGTGGCCCTGACTTATCCAACTTTTGCTGAGAAATTATTTTCATTTTCTGTGAAGGCAGGACTCAGCAGATCTTTGAACCAGGCTTGGACTTAAGAGCAGAAAGTCAGAAAAGAAAGAGCATTATGTCTCAAAATCAAGACAACAGTTGATTAAATGTAGCCTTAAGGAGACCTGGAAAAACTGAGGCCAGTGTGGATCGGGTGAAAACCCTGCCAGTGACTGGAGTTATAAGTGACACAAAGGAAACTGTGTGTGGTCATCATTAACTAATTGACACATTCCCAACTAAATTTCAATGGCACCAACACCAACATGTGCCTCATATTCAATTTACTGAGAATCATTGTTGACCAGGAGCATAACTAGACCAACCATATCAACAACATGGCTATTATAACAAGGCAAAACCTATTTTGTTTGATCCACGCTGCGACAGTCATCCCTCCTATATCATACATACCACAGCTGCAGTATGATTGATAGGGGTCACTGACACAACTTACTGAGGATACTCAGCAGCAGCTCCCTCATCTGTAGCTTCTCCAAACATGAAGGATGAGTTAAAATTTCAAATGAATACCATTTCTTTCAAGGCTAAGTTCTTTTCTAAATCAGTCACCAACGTGCCTTGCATAAATATCACAGTGCCTTCATTACTACTGTGTCAATATATAATCTGTCCCTAACATCAGTGTGGGACCACCATTACCTCAAGGGCTTTAGAAATTATATGGGCCTGCCATTATCTCAGGGCTACTAAGGATTGGGAATAAATCCATTATTTTGTCAGTGCTATCCATATCACAAGGAAGAAAAAAAGTTACATTTGAAATATCATAATCCAAACTTAAGTCAAAAAGTTACAAACCACTTCAGTAAAATTAACATTTCCACAATGATACATGTTGCGAAAAAACAAAACCTCTTTTATTTGAGATTTACCAAGAACAGAAACGTATGCTGTTGACTTAATATTGAGTTCACTGAACTAAAATATCATTATCCAAACAGACAAGGGATCAGATGTTGACTTTTAAAGTAAAACTTTAATAGGTTAGTTTCAGTCTGCATTCTGATAATACAGCAGAAGGCTACTGATTCGAAAGTCTCTCTTGTTCTGCTAAAATGAAATTATCTGAATTTGTTTTCCTTATTGCCATTTTCCATAGTTCTACTGGAGAGTCTGCATCAAACCGGGGTGAGTACAGTACTTTTCTTCATTCTAACTTTTCAAAATTTGCAAAGAAATGAGTGAATGTGAAGTATACAGTAGGAACCAGTTCTGAGGAAGGGTCACCTGACCCACCACATTAACTCTGATTTCTCTTCACATGAGATGCCACATCTGCTGAACATTTCCAGCAATTTCTGTTTTTGTTTGTGAAGTTTATAGTTATGAGCTGACCTGGTTAATATAAGTTGCTGTGGATGGTAGTGAATTAAAATTCCCTTTCATCAAATATTCACACTGGATTCTATTTCTCCCACATATATTTACAACTTTTGTTTAATTGGAATGATAACATACACTAAATCTTTCTTGCCATTGGAATATTCTCATTCAACAGCTTCCACTGTACTGTGAGCAATCCAGTAGAGAATTTACAAGAAACTTCTTTTCCCAAGAAGCGGTGAGAATGTGAAACTCACTGAAATGGGCAGTGGTTGTAGTGACAATGTATGGGGAAGAAGGATTTACAGAGCTACATAGATAGATTCTGATAAGAGAGATGGGAACTGGTGGTATATACTGACATGACCAGTTGGGTTGATTGGCTTGTTTCTGCATCATATATTCAGTGTAAACCTGGTTCAGAAGCTAGCCAACACAGGTTGGGAAGCATAAGAGTCAGTGGCAGTGCATTGAAGATCCACAATGGTTCTTGTATCTTCCACAGTCAAATTCTGTACATCATCACAGACAGGAGGTTGCCACATCTGACATATTAATTTATGAATTATCACAGTGATCTGTGTATCACTGGTATCCTCTAGTCAACAGCAGTACCCTATCTGGGCTGCTGTGCAATAAATACCCAGCCATTTTCCACAATTTCCCAACCCTTCGGAATGTTCAGTGATCAAGAAAATCTTTTCAACCAAGTTTTAACAGGGTCTTTCAACTTGGTCCCATACAGTTAAGCATTGACAGTCTTAATCAAAGTTGTTGAAGCTTCGGAAACTGTATGCAAGTCATAAGGTGTCATAATTAAATACCTTGTGAAAATCGCAATGCTGAAAGACCCTTGCTTTGATCTTTCACAAAACTCACAGGCAACTATAAACTCCCTGTTCACAAACTATGACAGATGCAGATATTTGGAGCAAAATTGGAAAATTAGAAACTCTTTTGAATAGGACTACGGTGCTAGAACGATACATTAGAGTCTGATTCGAGAGTGTGGTGCTGAAAAAGCACAGCAGGTCAGGCAGCATCCGAGGAGCAGGAGAATCGACATTTCAGGAATGAGGCTTATGGGCTGGGGCTGAGAGATAAATGGGAGGAGGGTGGGGTTGGGGGGAGGTAGCTGGGAAAGCAATAGGTGGATGAAGGTGAGGGAGAAGGTGATAGGTCAGAAGGGGCAGTGATGGGCGGGTCCAGAGGATGGTGCCGAGTTGGAGGCCGGGGACTGGGTTAACATGGGGCAAGGGGAAATGAGGAAGCGGTTGAAATCCACATTTATCCAATGTGGTTGCAAGGTCCTAAGGAGGAATAAGACCCAGGACCTGCATGTTCTTGACAGAGTGGGAGGGGGAGTTGAAGTGTTCAGCCATGGGGCGGTGGGGTTGGTGGGTGCAAGTGTCCCAAAAATTTTCTCTGAAATCATTTGCAAGATGGCGTCTTGTTTCCCCGATGTAGAGGAGACCACACCAGGTGCAACGGATGCAGTAGATGACATTGGTAGAGGTAGATTCTGATTCACAAGTACAGCAAAGGCAACCCTGTGGTATGTGCTGTTACACTCAATTGTTTGGCTTACATCTACATTTACATAGCCTTAAGAAAGACAGATGGTCATTCTGTGAGTTTGAGTTACAACTTTCCACCAAAAAAAAGGAATAGAATGTTGGTGGAAGAAAACACATTTTGAAACAACTGCATATTATTGCATAAAGGCTCCAAAGTCTGCTGTGGCACAGGTCAGTAATACTGCACTTCCAATTTTAACAAACTTGGTTTTAATATTCCTGGGAGGATTTCATGTATTACAGCTGTAAATAAGTATTTCAATAAAAAAAAAGCAGATATTGCAACCGTAACTATGCTTCAAAAGTATTCATTTTTTTGTAAAGTATTTGCAGTATCCTGAGGTTATGAAAGGCAGTGTATAAATTCAAGTCTCCTTTCTTTCCTGCTCCCTTATGAAGCAGACTTGACTGGGTGTGAATTGCACTGAATATGTATGATGATGGTTCTCAAGGACAGTTGCATTTTAATGGAAGCAATTTGGGGAAGAAATTAATTATTTTAACCAATTAGTGTGAAGCATGACTTACAACTGGATAAATGAAACAAATCACAGCTCGTCAGTACAAAATAAGCACTGGAAGTAAAGTAACACTGCCTGCATAAAACAAATCACAAGAAAAATACACAAATTCTTACAAATAATAACATAAAATATTGGAAACATGAAATAACACATCACAGGAGGAATGTAAGCTTAACATTTTGGGGCTTTTGATCTTTTGGCACCCAGTTTCAAACAAACGGTGGTCCACCCTCAGTATTTTAGCAATTGTTTTCTTTGTTCAAAAGGGATGGGTGCCAAAGAACATTTAATAACATAAACAATGCTATACTTTTTTTAAAATAGAAAATCATGTTGTGGCACAGTCTTGTAAGTAAATCCGACAACAAAAATTAGCCAAACAGTTCCCAATGAAAATTGGCAAAACAATACGTAATGCAGCCTGTAAAATTCTGCAGGTGTGTTGCCAACAGCAGAGGCAGGATTGAACTAATGGCACTTCGAACAAGAACACAAATACAATAATCCTAAAAGCACATTTTGGGTGACAGGCAAACAAGTACTTAAGATATTTGTCTGAATTCCCTCCTGCGCTATTTCAGATCAGCACAAGAGATGAATCTTCGATGAATCAGGGTTGACCTCAGTGAATGGACTGTTTTACAGATTATTTTTGATACAATATTACCACCTACTGGCTCAAAAGCTATCTACATCAACTTAAGCACTCAGACATTAAGGTGAAAGGAGCCTGAATTTCTAAACTGTAATGAGCACCGCAGCTAATTACCTGGGCAGATTCTTCCACACATCAGAATTTACACAGAATTTGAGGTGGCTGAATTAGAACCCAGAACTGAGGCAATAACATCATACACCATCAATCTTGTTGTTTACACCCCAGTGATTTTGACTGGCCCCTGGACACCCTTCAATTCTTGGGAAATGTCCCAGAAAACTTTCCTTAATTCATGTAAGTTTTACAAAGGTAATCAGTTAAAAAATATGGAAGCATTGTGAATGCAACCTGTTAAGTGAGTAATGATCTATATAAGTTGTTCAATGATAGCTGCATGCTTATTTTCCTGTGGAGCACCTTAGAGATACTTATGCCTCAGTGGAGCTATGTAAATACAAGTTGTTGCTGACAACTGAGAAAAATAAATCAATCTCATATGCCTTTTCAATCCGTTGAAATAATGCTTTGTACATGCAATGCACAGAGACTTTAACTTTGTAATCTTTCTCCCTCGTTAAAACAAGAAGACCGTTAAAATTTGAAAAAGAACATGCCAAATGTTCCAATAGGACCTACATTCTGCTTGACACTAAGTTCTACTTGCCCAGCAAATTTCACCTTGGAAACGTCAGTCATCTTTCATGCGAGATAACATGAAATGATAGGTATTTGCCCTCATTTACTGATATATCCATGGCATCACTACTCACTAGTGCAACTTTCTCAGTTCTACATCCCAGCGCCTATCTTTCATCTCCAACTTTAGGCCTTCATCACAAAATCCATCAAGTTTTCTCAGGTTTGCTCCCCAGAAATCCTTTTGTTACTATGTCTCTCTTGATCTTTAATTACCTCCTCAAAGTTGACTTTTAACCCATGCTTGCAAGTTAAATCTCATGCAATGTTTGCTATTTGAAGTATTTTAGGTGCCTTCTATGTTGTAGATGCCTCAGGAGTAGATGCTTCACCTTTCCTCTATTGATCTTATCAACTCCAATAGATATGGCATGTTTGTTAATTTACTCTTCTTTTAAGTGAACTTCTCTTTCTCTCTCTCCCATCCATAAATCTTTTTCTCCCTCACAGTAGCTACAGAAATCCCCATTAATTAACCTTAAAAACAATTTTAGCAAAGGTCTTTTTCCCAGGGTAGGATAGTCCAAAACTAGAGGGCTCAGGTTTAAGATGAAAGGGGAAAAATATAAAAGGGACCTGTGGGGCAACTTTTTCATATAGAGACTGGTGCATGTATAGAACGAACTGCCAGAGGAAGTAGTGGAGGCTGGTACAATTGCAACATTTAAAATACATCTGGATGGGTTTATGAAAAGGAAGGTTGTAGGGGGATATGGGCCAAATGTTGGCAAATGGGACTAGATTAATTCAGGATATCTGGTCAGTATGGGTGAGTGAGACAAATGAGTTTGTTTCTGTACTGTACAACTCTATGACTCTATGTCCTTTTATTTCTCTTTATCTCATTTTCTTTTCAACTCCATTTTTCATTTCAAACAATATCTTAGCTAATTCCAGCCATGACATCCCAATTTCTGTTTCCTTTCTTCCAATTCTAATTACTGGATAATAATTTGCAGCATCTCATACTATGAGGCCCTGCTTTTACTTTCACCTTCAATTCATGTGCTACCTCTCAGTTTAGCTTTAATCAAAGATCTCAAATAATTCACTGCTCTATCATCCACTTACAGAAAACTCTTAGCCATATTTAAAAGCATCTTCATATTCCGTATAATAAAATTGACCACAACACAGGCATTTTATGTTCAAAACTACTACACATCGGTTAGTTTAAAAACAAATATGTAGACCTCTCCTAAACTCAGTAAATTCAGATCTCACAGATCTCATTTAATGCTGGACATGTGAGATCCCAGACTGAGATCTGGCTTGATAGATTTTACATTACAACACACTACAGGCCCTTCAGCCCTCAATGTTGCACCACCCTGGGAAACCAATCTCAAGCCCATCTCATCTACTCTATTCCATTCTCGTCCATATGCCTATCCAATGACCATTTAAATGCCCGTAAAGTTGGGAGTCTACAACTGTTGCAGGAAGTACATTCCATACCACTGATACTCTCTGAGTAAAAGAGCTACCTATATTTATCACCCCTCAATTTGAAGCTAAGCCCCCTCATGCTAGCCAACACCATCTGAGGAAAAAAGCTCTCACTATCCCCCGATATAACCCTCTGATTATTTTATATCTCTCAATTAAGTCACCTCTCAACCTTCTTCTCTCTAATGAAAACAGCCTAGACCCTCAGCCTTTCCTCCATACCAGGCAACATCCTGGTAAATCTTCTTTGAACCCTATCCAAAGCTTCCACAGCCTTCCTATGATGCAGTGGCCACGCAGACATGGGGAGAATGTGCAAACTCCACACAGACAGTCACCCAAGGTTGGAATCGAACCTAGGACCCTGGTGCTGTGAAAGCCACTGAGCCACCGTGCCAGATGACAGCAGCATATGTGGCAAACATATTATTTGTGCATAGGCTGAGTGGTCATGTCTCAAAGTATAAGTAAAGTAGTTACTGCTCAAGCCAAGGGAGTCAATCTTCACTCAGCAGTGTGTCAAGTATAGTAAGTCAAGGGAGATATCCCATATCAGTCCAGGGGGTTTGGGTCACTTGACTGTTTGGGGTGGTGAGGGTCAGGTGGCATTTGCCACTATAGCTCAAGGAGTGGGCCATGGTCAGCCCTGTAGATCCAATAGAACCAGAAGTGGGGATTTTTAAAAATGAATACATTGGATGTCAATATTGCTAGGGCAGGATTTGAACCCAGGTCCCCAAAACATGATCCAGGTCTCTGAATTAACAGTCCAGCAATAATACCACTAGGCCATCAACATGCCCAATTGAACATGAAAAGATGATTGTTGGATTTTCTCTTGTTGAAAATGGTCATTGACCAGTAGTAGTGTGATGCAAATGTTACTTGCCATTTGTCAGTGTCTAGGTCTTGCTGATTTTGAACATGGGCTGTTTTAATCCCTGAGGAGTTACGAATGATGCTGGACATGTGCAATGATCAGCAAACATCCTCACTTCTGACTTTGGTGGAGGGAAGTTCATTGATGAACCAATTGAAGATGGTTGGGGCTAGGACACTATCCTGAAAACATATTGTAGGGATGCCCTGAAGCTGAGATGATGACCTCCAAAAATCATCTTCCTATGTGCTATGTATGACGCCAATGAGAGGAGATTTCCTTGATTCTATTTGGGTAAGACTCCTTGAAATCACAATCAGTCAAATGTGACCTGATATGAAAGGTTGTCACTCTCACCTCACCTCTGGAATCCAGCCCTTTTGTCCATGTTTAAACCAAAGTTGTAATGAGGTCAGGAGATGACATGCCAGGGCTGAATCTAAACTGGGCATCATTGGGCAGGTTATTGTTGGGCAGGTGCTGCTTGATAGCAATGTAGATTATACCTTTCATTACTGTACTGATGATCAAGAGTAGACTGCAGTGGTAAATGACTAGTAGGACTTTTCCTGCATTTTGAGTACAGGAGATACCTGGACAATTTTCCATGTTATCAGATAGATATCATCCACTTGGCACTTCTGGTTGAAATGGTTAAAAATGCTTCAGTCTTGTCTTTTATAGGGTAATGTCTCTACATCAGAGCCCATATGGAGGTATTCCATGGCCTGCATTGTCGGAGTTCTCCAGGTCCCACTGCATTGAGGGTTGTGCTGGACTGTCAAGTGCCAGATATTGACTAGGAGACAAAGGTTGTGTTCTGCAACCATTGTCAATGACTTGAATGTGCCAGCACCCCCAAATGTGTCTACATACAGTTACAATGCAGTCTATTCTTTGACTAGAGCAAAGACGGAGAAGACAATAGGCCTGCTGAAGGTGATGTTCTGACATTTGGAAAATGTCTGGGGATGGTGGGGAGGGTTTGCAGTTTAGTCCAGACAGACTGTACCTTGCATGCTGTGCTCTGCAAAACTGGAGCAGGCAATGGGGGGATGTGATGGTTGCTGAAGAGCTGGAGAGAGAAGGCAAACTTTTGAGGAGCAAGATAAAGACATTGAGTCAGAGGAACATCACCTTTAACGTGATATAGCAATGCAGCAACAGGTCAGAAGGGCCTTAATTGTCACCCAATTCTGTGATGTGAGCTATACCATTCATTGACTATATTAGTTGTTGTTCAAAAGGCAAGCAATCTCTGTTTGTTCCCAGAGGCAAAGGCAGTTACTGTTTATTTGTTTTTTTCTTTTGTTGCAAAATAAAAATGAAGGTTTTCAATCAGTTGAATGTTTTCCTGTATGTGATGTTCCCTTATTAATGGTCAACCATGCATCCGGTCAAGCACTGCCAGCCGGAGTTGTCCTTCAGTGTGAATGTTATAGGAAGAGGTAGCAAAACCAATGGTTCTTATGCCATATAGACGGCTTGGCTGATACTTCATTACAAACAAAAGTTCACATTGTCGATGAGTTGCTATTTAAGTACCAAGTTTTCATTCTACCAGATCAGCGAGTTTCAGATAATCACATGAGAATGCTCATGAAGGGAATGATTCCAAAAAACTTGCCAATATTGATACTTATCCAACTTTGATAAAATTCAACCCAATGGGAAAAAATGAGGACTGCAGATGCTGGAGATCCGAGTCACGAATGTGGTGCTGGAAAAGCACAGCAGGTCAGGCAGCATCCAAGGAGCAGGAGAATCAATGTTTTGGGCATAAGCCTTCATCAGGAATTATGATTTTTAATGTGAAACTTTTTATTTCTTGCTGTAGATTGTGGGCATTTTCCGAAATTTGAAGTGGCACAAACTCTCACACCTGACAATGGCGTTCACGATCATGGGACTGTAATAAATTACAGGTGCATAGTCGGATATGTGGGTCGCCTTAGACAGAAGTGTGTGGATGGAACATGGAGAAGTGTAAACCCAAGCTTACGTTGTGAATGTAAGCATATGCAGCAGTGCCTTTTCTACATCAATTAATTTTAATAAACTTTCTCAGTTAAAAGACATGTTAATATCAGATGTAATAGCAGCTCTTATAGTTTATCATTTAAATAAGCTTTGTTGAAACAAATTATAAAAGTTTAAAAAGTTAGCACTAAAGCTTTTTTCTGTAATTCTAAATGACCATCAATACAATCTGGCAGACACCTCGAAAGAAATCTTTTTAGAAATGCTATAAGCTAAAGTGTGTCAGAAGATGTAATAAACAGGAGGGGATATTTTCAGATATTTTAAACAAAAATGTATCCCAAGTCCTTTAATTATATTTGAAATGGATGATATAAGGTAAACATTCAGTTCAGTCCATAATTGATTCTTTCACTTTGTACAGTATGGTTGCTGCTGTGTATTCAGTCTTAGCACTTGGGAGAATGAGAACCTTTTGTATCATGAAGCAAACTGTCTATCAGCTTGATGCCAGTTGAATACTGAGTAATCAGAGAGTTTCTGTGTCTATACACTGCTGTTCTGGGAGCCTGGTTTCAGTTAGGAGCAGTAATCAATTCACAAAAGTCTTAGTCTTCCATGCATTCTTCAGAACTTAAAACAAATAATCAAATATGGCATATAGATGGGTCAACATGCAAATGTACTTTTTTTTATGTTACTGAAGGTGTACAATTCACAGATTTATTTACCCAATTTCAAAAGGTGCGTTGACACAGTAATTATCACCAGAATGATTTTCGATGTGAGAGGAATAATTCATTAAGGACATTCAATAGCTTATTTTCATTGGTAAAATGCAAGCTGAATTCTCAAAACAGACATTAATTTCCATTTCTGCTCTTGGAACAATAACCTGATCTTTTAATATGGTCCACCTGTTCATCCCAATTTCCTGAGGGCTCAGAGATCGAAGGAAGAGGCATACAAATTGGCTAGAATAAAACCTGAGGAGTGGGAGCAGTTTAGATTGATTAAGAAAGGGAGAATAGAGTACAAGAGCAAGCTTGCAGGGAATATAAAAGCTGACTGTAAAAGTTTCAAGGGTATGTGAAGAGAAAAAGGCTGGTAAAGACATATGTAGGCCCATTTCGGTGAATTTTAATAGGGAGTGAGGAAATAACTGACCAACTAAATACTTTGGTTCGGTGTTCACCAAGGAATACACAAATAACACAACAGAAATATTGGGAAACACAGGATGTAGTGAGAGGGAAGAACTGAAGGAAATCAATACTAGTAGGGAAATGGTGTTGGAGGAATTAATGGGATTGAAGGCCATAAATCCCCAGGCCCTGATAATCGACATCCCAGACTATTTAACAAAGTGGCACTACAAATAGTGGGAGGTCATCTTTGAAGGTTCTATGGAGTTGGGAACATTTCCTATAGCAAATATAACCCCTCTATTGAGAAGGGAGGCAGGGAGAAAACAAGGAATGATACATCAGTCATTCTGATGTCTGTGGTTGGGTACTGGGTAGTCCATTATAAAAGAGTTAATATCTGATCATTTGAAAAACAGTGGTAGGATCAGACAGAGTCAGCATGGATTTATGAAGCAAAATCATACTTGATAAACCTAATGGAATTCTTTGAGGATGTAACTTATAGAGTTGATAATGGGGGCTATTGGATGTGGTTTATTTGGGCTTTCAGGAGGCTTTTCAAAAATCCCACAAAGAAATTAGTGTGTAAAATTAAAACAAATTGGATTGGGGACAGTGTATTGAGATGCAGTCAGAAAACAAATATTAAGAATGCATGGGTCTTTTATTGATTGGAAGGCAATAGCTAGTGATGTACCACAGTGATCAATGCTAGAACTGTTGTTGCCATAGCGAGAGGTCAACTGTTTTAAGTTACTTGACAGCATTCCCAACAAATAATGTGCTGACAAAATGCAAGGTTAGACAGTCTGTACCAGCAGATCTTAAAACTGTGCTTTATTTTGGAAGGAAATAACGAGGCATAACGACTAGGATAAATGGAAAAAAAATCAATTTGGAAAACAATAGTATGTGAATAGGAATGCATTCATTGTACTGGTGCTCCATCATAAAGTAAACAAGATATGTTGGACCAGTATGTCTGAGCAGCAAATTTTACAGTTCAATTTATCCTTCTGGGAAGTCACACGTTGGGACATTGAAGATGATAAAGTAGAAGGCATTAGAGACTAATTTCAAGTCACTGCCCAAATGAATGTTCGCAGTCAGTTTTCAATGAGGCCTGACCGGATATAAGACTAGATTAGATTAGATTACTTACAGTGTGGAAACAGGCCCTTCGGCCCAACAAGTCCACACCGACCCACAGAAGCGCAACCCACCCAGACCCATTCCCCTACATTTATTAGATTGTATATAAGTCCCTTCTATTCCAATAATCAAAGATCTGGCAGAGGAGAGTTCCCACATTGTATTCCCCTCTATTTCCCTGTTGATTCTGCCTAGTAATCTGCTCAGCACGCTTTTTGTTATTATTCATTGTGGGACTTGGGCATTGCTGGCTGGCCAGCATTTATAGCTCATCTCTATTTGCCCTTGAGAAGGTAGTAGTGAGCTGCCTTCTTGAATCGCTGCAGTCCACTTGTTGTGAGCTGACCCACAATGTCGGTGAAGGAACAGTGGTATATTTCCAAGTCAGGGTGGTGAGTGGCTTGGAGGGGCACTTGCAGGTGGTGGTGTCACCAAGTACCTGCTGCTCTTGTCCTTCTGAACAGAAGCAGTCTTGGGTTTAGAAGGTGCTGTCTAGGTAGTTGTGGTGAATTTCTGCAGTGCATCTTGTAGATAGTACACACTGCTGCTACTGAGCGCCGGTGGTGGTGGGGGGATTGAATGTTTGTAGATGTGGTGCTAATCAAGCAGGTTGTTTTATCTTGGATGGTGTCAAGCTTCTTGAGTGTTGTTGGAGCTGCACCCATCCAGGCAAGTGGGGAGTATTCCATCACACTCCTGACTTGTGCCTTGCAGATGGTGGATAGACTTTGGGGTGTCAGGAGGTAAGTTTTTTGTCACAGTATCCCTAGTCTCTGACCTGCTCTTGTAGCCACTGTGTTTATGCAGTGAGTCTAGTTGAGTTTCTGGTCAATGGTAACCCTAAGGATGCTGACAGTGGGAGATTCAGTAATGGTAATACCATTGAATGTCAATAGATGATGGCTAAAATGTCTCTTATTGGTGATGGCCATTGTCTGGCATTTGTGTGGCGTGAATGTTATTTGCTACTTGTCAGCCCAAACCAGGATAGAATGTAGACTTTGGGTTATTAACCATGAAGACCTCGGTTATGTAGCAAAAAGGAAATAAAACTGGAATCTTGACAAATAGCCATGATTTTTCTTCTATTGAGATTTTTTTTCTCATTGATTTCTTCCATTTTTCACAGAAGGCTGCCTGCTCCATTAAGATATAGCATCCTCTGTCCCCTTGTAGGAGTGACTATACTGTTCTTGGCCATTGAATGTACATGTATATCCCCAGTAAGCACAGGGTTTGGAGGTTGGATCTTGAACTAATCTTCCTTGTTAAGACATCAATAGCGCTTTTTGATCTCTTAGTACCATTTCATAAGCATTAAAAAAATTCTTTTACCTTTGAAAGATTGCATTGCCAATGCACACACCTCCAACTTTATGTCAATGTTGTTATTCTCCAGGTCCAGATTCAAGTCAAACCTTCTGTTATCTTTGCATAACTTAAGATCAGAAGAACATATAACTTGGAGTAGGAGTAGACAATTCGGCCCTTCTAGCCATTTGATACGATCATAGCCGATCTCATCTGGGCTTCAACTCCGCTTTCCTGCCTGTTCCTCGTAACCCTTTAGCCTGTTACAAATTAGAAATCTGTCTATTTCCTTCTTAAACTTATTCAGTGTCCTGTTGTCCATCACCCTCTAGGGTAATGAACTCCACTGATTCGCAGCCCATAGAGGGAAGTTTTTTACTCCTCCTCTCTACTTCAAACCACCTATTCCTTAGCCGAAAACTATGATTTCTCCTTCTAGCTTGCCCCATGGCAGGATATATCCACTCTACGTCTACTTTGTCAATCCCCTTTAGCATCTTATTTGCTTCAAGTAGATCTCTTCTTACCCTTGTTGAACTTCAGCAAGTCTAAGCCTAAACTGCTCAATCTCTCCTCTACTCAATAAAACAGTCATAAATGAAAGAACTCTACACATCCTACCGCCCCAAACCAGTGCTTTCCAAAGGTATCATGAAGTATTTACAGGTTAGTTGGTGCATTATTTTTCTTGGTTCTTGTTGTAATTCCACATGTGTGTGGAACTTTCCAATACCTGGCTAAAGTTGCAATGGTTTACAAGTAGTGTCCTGGCTGGTGCTTCATATATTTTAGGAGAAATGAAGGATTTCACTCAAACCAATCGCTTCCAGGTCTGAATGGACCTATAAGCCTTTCTTTTGGAACTGCACATGACTAGAAAAATGAGCTGAGGCTGCTCAGAACTGAACAAGCTGCTAGAAGAGAGGAACTTGGAGAGATGGACTGTGAAAAGGAGGCCATATTTGTTGGAGGACAAATTCTCCTAACTCAACTTCAGCTTGGAACATCTTACTTCACTAAATTGGTCATGATTGAAATCAAGCAACTGTAGATGTCACATCTCCAAACTTACAGGAGGATGAGGGCCACCTTGTCCAGGGATGTGAAGGAGACCGTAGCCTCTGAGTGTTTCAGAACCTTCCAGTTGGAAATTTAAACAACAACCAAGAGCTTCTGAAGGAGAGTCAAATCAGGCTCCAAATGCTAACTCTTTTTTTCTCACTGACCTGCTGCATTTCTCCAGCATTTTGTGTTTTTATTCCCCAGGAGCTTGCAGTGTACTTTTGCGTAAGGGTTTTCCCTGCGGAAAGAGACACCTTCATCTGAGTCACTTTTCAGAGACAATTTGGTGGAACATGCTTGAGGGTTTGTCTGCATCATATGTGAACCCCAGCATTTTCCTGATCCAGAGGGACTTTATTCCTTGAGTGTGCAGCCGGTGTTCAGCCAGCTGAAAGCAGACATGATTTGTTCATTTCATGGCAATTCTCTGGGTCAGTTATATTTGGACAACAGTGGGAAGAAAAAGGCAGGCTGCTGGATGGTGAAAATTATCAAAACTTCACTTATGACTTCAGCCCAATCCTCACACATACATACACAGCAGAACTGCCAGTGAGAGCCAAGCTATCATTTCAGAGCACATCATTAACATCCTCAAGCAAAGCTTCCTCTGCCCACTATGGAAGAGCCAGCTCCAGAGGACCCCAACAGTACTCAGCTCAATAGGAATTAAGGTTTGTGGGAATAGACATTTGGTCGTGGTGATGGGAATGAAGGCCACAAGAAGTGCTGCCTCCTATTGCATGCTGTATGTCTCTTCAAGAGGGAGGAACATATGTCAATGAGTGCCAATTAACCAATGTGGATGGCATCATTTTAATTTGGCAGCATATTCAGTCTGTGAGATGATTGCTTGAGTCTTGCCTCTAAAGCTAAGTGTACAGGGATAGGTTGACAGTTAGTTTTAAATCCTGATGAGTAGAATTTATTTAGTAAAGAACTGAGAGAGATATAATAAAATTAGAAGTAGATGCAACTACATAAGATATACCAGTTGAAAGTGAACTCACCGACCTTGACAATTCATACAGGATCATTAAATCTTTTACTGATGTCTGATATTGACATCCAATGCTTTTCCTTCACATTGCCTTCCAGCCCTGTGTTCAGAGTGCCTTATGCCCATCTGTCAGAAAGGATCTTTTTCTTCCATGCCGTCTTGACCACTCAGACTCCAGTGCAGTTTCAGGAAACTGTGGACCATGCTTTTCACCATGGTCAGCTATTTCTAGGTCCTTCATAAGACTCTTTTAAAAGAAATTTCCATATTATAAGAGATGTGGTTTGTGCTAGACACATATGATAACAGGATGTCCATTGATGCATGTAGCTTAAGAGTCATGTGTGTCTCTGGCTGCAAGCATTTGCTATGCTGTCTGCAATTGTAATGAACGAATGGGGCATCATAGTCTCTGCACAGTACCTCACAAACTCCCTTGTTAGGGATTATCCAACATAACCCCAAAGATTTGGCACATTCAACCATTGAAATATTAATGAATAAAGGAAGAATGCTGTTGATAACCCATGCATGCTATCAATACAATAGCTACCAATACCAAAGGAAAATATTCAGTGGCTGGCCTAACTAATTTGCGATAGATAAACAATGATATTCAAAATTATGTGATTATTTTAAAATAGCCAATTATTTAATAGATTTTAAGAAATCATCTACTCCTTGTCACAGATGACAATATGTGTATCTTTGTTCATTCTACAGTTAGTTAAGTCAGATAGTAGAAACCAAAGGTGAAATATGAATTATTTTTGTAACCAATCATTCATGATGTTAATCAATAAGCATCAATGATTATTTTTTATTGCTAACCCATCAATTTCAACCTGCCTTCAATATCAGTAAAGCCATGCACAAGCCCTGGAGATATTCCACATGGAACATTTCATCTGGTTGAAGGTGAAGGTCTGGTGTTTGGTGCACGCATTGAATACACATGTGATGAAGGGTAAGAGATGCATTATATTAATCTATTTCTATTAGTGTCAGGAGAAAGAACAGCTACACTTGACATGTAAAGTAATCATAGTCCTAGCAGATCTCATTAGAGAGCGATGACTGGTGCAGGTTTAACCTGAGGGTCACCACACCTCAGGCAAGGGGAGAGATTGAGAAGGTGGGACCTTCACTGTAACCTCAGCTGGTGCAGGAATCAAACCTACACTCGATATCATAAACCAGTTCTGCAGCCAACTGAGCTAATCAACTCACTACTTGACATGCATGCACTACTTTAATCATTTATCTTGGGCTCACTCAATGAAGAAAGTATTTCTACAATAAATCCGCTAGATCTTCTATTTAGCAGAGTTTTCATGGTGCTTTAATGTACCTACATGTGTTATGTCTGATCATATTATGTAACAGTTTACATATAATATGTGCTTCCAGCTCACTATCTCTAGCATCCTGTGTCACAACTTCAAATGATGTATTTTACATCAACATGTATTATCGAAGTGGCCTATCTTAATAAAGAATCCCTACATAAAAAAATAATGAAAACTCCCTATTTCAATGTTCACGATGGGGAAATTTTTCAACATGATTTGTAGAATAGCCAAATTACTGTTGGGACTTTTTCAGAGGAAATGTCTTGTCTTTTTCTTCCCGTCAGTAGTAATTTTAAGACAATGCTTCAATTTTCAAATGGATATATGATATATTGCACAATAATGTATTCAGTGAACAGCCTTTTGTTTCCTTTAATACCATAGTAAACGTTCTGCCTGAAAGTTTCACCCTAGTTTTGAGGTGTTAATTGTGGATTTGATATTTTTGCCCAACACTGTGGCTTTTAGCTGAACGCACATACAGATAATGGACATAAATATGCACAAACCTTTGGTCATATTAATTCCAGTCCAATTGTTGTCGATTTTCTGTTCACCTGCAAACAGGTTTTTGCTTGGATGTTTTTAAGAGTTATTTGAAGATCAGTTTGAGGTAGAAATTCACTTGTGGACTAGTTGAATGGCAGAACTGACTTGATGATCCGAATAACTTATTTATTTCCTATGCCCTTATGTGCAAAACCTATATTGAGATAAAAATATAATTTGTAATATATAATAAGGTGATATATAATTTGTAAATCTAATGGAACATGTGTGATAGTGAGTTGTAGAGAGATCATTGATGTTCTAGGAGTGTATTAAACTGAGTGTTCAGCCAAAGAATAGTGCAGATAGTGATGCCTGCTTGCAGATATCATTAGAATTTGCTGGCATCATGAAGTTTGTGTGCTTTCTGTATGATACTGAACTAGCATTGGGTATTCATGCAATGCACGGCTGTGCATATTTTCAGGGACTTATCAACTTAACCCCAACAGACTCCAAATACCATATGTGAAGGGGCAAGGGAAAGCATCAGTGCTATCCAAACTCTGCCACAAAACATCTACCATTAGTACTGCCAGTTTGTGGAGACACAATATGAAACTTTTACTCAACTGGTTTGATGTATGTCAGCTATTATTCCTCATTGATAAGTCAAAATGGGGAAAGTGATAAAATGTTGAGTTGTTTCAGGCTTAGATATAAATAAATAGATTAGATTAACGTACCTATACAGGTAAGTGAAGAAGTACTGGTTTCAGTATTCTAAAACAGGCAAACATTTCTCAAAAATTGAATATCTGCACTCCAGGGCAATTTGTTGTATTTGAAATTAAATTCAGTTAATAAAATGAGGAGAAAACAAAACATTTGGTGAATTCATGACCATCTAGCATTCTGTGCCAAACATCACACCTAGCTTGCTACAGTGTGTCATACTCCTCCTGCCAAAATTGAGCTCTTATTTTGCCACCTCTGTGTCTCTGTAGGTCTCAGCCCTTTGCCTGTGCTCATCATTTTCATTCTGCCAGCTGTAGCTCAACTGGTAGCACTTTGACCTCTGAGTGACAACAGCCTGGATGCAAGACCTGTTCCAAGGTTTAATCACAAAAGGCATGGCTGATGATTCAGTTCAGTCCTGAGGAGAACTGCACTGTTGAAAGCCACCTTTTAGATGAGACCTTTGATAGAGGCTCCATCTCTCCGCTTGGTAGAGATAAAGGATCCTTAGACTCTATTTTGAAAGGACTGGTGGACTTATCCACAGTGTCCTGGCTATAATTAGCTCTCAACTCATATCACATGTATGGATTGCATGGTCATTACCACGTTATTGTTTGTGATGGTTTGCTGTATTTGGCCGCCACTTTCCCTACATTAAAACAGTTATTGCACTTTTTAATAAAAAGTATTTCTTTGGCTGTAAACCACTTAATGAGGTCCTGTGCTCTTAAAATATAAATACACAGAGGAACCTCAATTATCCAGCATTCGATTATCTGAATATCAGATTATCCGGCAAGATTGCAATGTTATGCAGCATTCAATTATCCTGAATTCGATTAACCGAGTGAAATGCTCCCTGTTGGTGTCCTTCGGATAATCGAGGTTCGTCTGTAAATGTAAGTTCTTCTTTCAGGCTAAAGAAAATGATTAGCGTTTTTATTTTGTTTCCTTTTAAAGATATAGGATGGTGGGTACAAAAAACTACCGTATTTGTGAAACCGATGGATGGAGTGGTCTTGTTCCATATTGTGAAGGTAAAGAAAGAGCATTTAAAAAGCTTTGTCATTTTGTATTTGTTAGAGATCATTTTTAGATAATAATGAAACATCTATGATGAGATTTGTAGTAAAATTGGGTAAGGTGTCCAGTGAGGTCTATTTTGACAGAAGGAGCAACTCGCTGCAACTTTTATGCATCAGGAACTTGCCGATTAGGGTGGATTGCTGTTTGTTAAACACTGTCTTAAAGGCCCAATTCACCTTATTCAGCTTCCTATTTTACCAACTATGCCAACGAGCAAAATGTTGAGAATTCTCAACATGGAAGTCAGAACAAGGACCTGGCAACTTTGCACATTCTCCCTGTGTCTGCGTGGGTTTCCTCCGGGTGCTCCGGTTTCCTCCCACAATCCAAAAATGTGCAGGTTAGGTGAATTGGCCATGCTAAATTCCCCGTAGTGTCAGGTGAAGGGGTAAATGTAAGGGAATGTATCTGGGTGGGTTGCGCTTCGACGGGTCAGTGTGGACTCGTTGGGCCGAAGGACCTGTTTCCACACTGTAAGTAATCTAAAAAAACTTCAGTTCACTTACTGCTTTGAAGGACCTCTGTGTTGGACACTGAATACTAAAAGTTCAGGGCCAAGTGCAACTCACAGCTATGGACATTGGCATCCAACATGTACCAGCCTCTAAGAACCCTCTAAGCATATCTCCAATCCATTTACAGTACACGTTTGCACCTCAGTGCTACACCAACAACTATCATTGTGATGCTCCTGTAAGGATATCTTCACTCAGGGACACAATCCCGGCTCATGGATTGAATCAGGCTGCTCCTCCAGGCTGTTCGTCCAGCCAAAGTACCAAGTCTCTCTCAGACTACCTAGAGGCTCATAGCATCATGGCATTGTGTTACCTTGCCTTTTTTGCACTTTGCCCACTCAGCCAAAGATACCAGGCTCACCTTACCTCTCTCTCTTGTCTTGCTGTGTGGTAGCATAAAAGCAAAGCTTGTCCCTGATCATCAACAGCAGGCCATTGGTTCCTGATCAGCAGGCCTCAGTCATTTCAAGGAAGATATCCTTCACTTAGGGTACCCCAGTACAGTAAGTCAAGGGCACCCATTGATATTAGCCCAGGGCCTGGACACAGTCAGTCAGGCCTCAGATTGGTCAGAGTCAGGATACTAGTCCATATAACGGGTGAGGAGCCAAATGTCAAGCAGACCGCAACCTGTCTTTTCTCTTTCTGCCCTTCCAAAGGGTTTTTACAAATATATTAAGATCAAAAGGGTAACTAGGGAGAGAATAGGGCCCCTCAAAGATCAGCCTTTGTGTGGAGTCACAAAAAATGGGGGAGATACGAAATGAATATTTTGCATCAGTATGTACTGTGGAAAAGGATATGGAAGATATAGACTGTAGGGAAATAGATTGTGATATCTTGCAAAATTTCTAGATTGCAGAGGAGGAAGTGCTGGATGTCTTGAAATGGTTAAAGACAGATAAATCCCCAGGACCTGATCAGGTGTACCTGAGAACTCTGTGGGAAGCTAGAGAAATGATTGCTGGGCCTCTTGCTGAGATATTTGTATCACTGATAGTCACAGGTGAGGTGCCTGAAGACTGGAGGTTGGTAAACGTGGTGCCACTGTTTAAGAAGGGCGGTAAAGACAAGCCAGGGAACTATAGACCGGTGAGCCGGACCTCAGTGGTGAGCAAGTTGTTGGAGGGAATCCTGAGGGACAGGATGTACATGTATTTGGAGAGGCAAGGACTGATTAGGGACAGTCAACATGGCTTTGTGCGTGGGAAATCATGTCTCACAAACTTGATTGAGTTTTTTGAACAAGTAACAAAGAAGATTGATGAGAGCAGAGCAGGAGATGTGATCTATGTGGACTTCAGTAAAGCATATTAGTGGCAGTAGAGCATGAGCCTTGGTGAGAGCTGGGTACAGTAACAGAGATAGAGTAAGTAAGGTATCAAGTGATGGTAGCACTTAGCTTGGCACACTGAAGAAGATCACTGTCTTTCTTCCTACAATGCTGGACATTCCATCTGATGACCGAGACCGTATTGAGTCGAAAGTGTGGAATTCCTGATGAAAGGCTTATGCCCAAAATGTCGATTCTCCTGCTCCTCGGATGCTGCCTGACCTGGTGTGCTTGTCCAGTGTCATACTTTTCGACTCTGATCTCCAGCATCAGCAGTCCTCACTTTCTCCTGAGACTGTACTGACTCAGGTGATAACTCAGGCTGGTCTGATATCCAGGCCTCTACTGCTGGTCCCAAGGGAAGACAATGTCCCACATCTAGAAGAAAGTGAGGACTGCAGATGCTGGAGATCAGAGCTGAAAATGTGTTGCCGGAAAAGCGCAGCAGGTCAGGCAACATCCAAGGAGCAGGAGAATCGATGTTTCGGGCATGAGCCCTTCTTCAGGAATGAGGAAAGTGTGCCAAGTAGGCTAAGATAAAAGGTAAGGAGGAGGGACTTAGGGGAGGGGTGTTGGAAGTGTGATAGGTGGAAGGAGGTTAAGGTGAGGGTGATAGGCTGGAGGGGGGGGTGGGGGCGGAGAGGTCAGGAAGAAGATTGCAGGTTAGGAAGGCGGTGCTGAGTTCGAGGGTTGGGACAAGGTGGGGGGAGGGGAAATGAGGAAACTGGAGAAATCTGAGTTCATCCCTTGTGGTTGGAGGGTTCCTGGACGGAAGATGAGGCTCTCTTCCTCCAGCCGTCGTGTTGCTATGGTCTGGCGATGGAGGAGTCCAAGGACCTGCATGACTTTGGTGGATTGGGAGAGGGAGTTGAAGTGTTGAGCCACGGGGTGGTTGGGTTGGTTGGTCCGGGTGTCCCAGAGGTGTTCTCTAAAATGTTCCGCAAGTAGGCGGCACGTCTCCCCAATATAGAGGAGGCCACATCGGGTGCAGCAGATGCAGTAAATGATGTGTGTGGAGGTGCAGGTGAATTTGTGGTGTATATGGAAGGATCCCTTGGGGCCTTGGAGGGAAGTAAGAGGGGAAGTGAGGGCGCAAGTTTTGCATTTCTTGCGGTTGCAGGGGAAGGTGCCAGGAGTGGAAGTTGGGCTGGTGTGGGGTGTGGACCTGATGACGGAGTCACAGAGGGAGTGGTCTTTTCGGAATGCTGACAGGGGAGGGGAGGGAAATATATCCCTGGTGGTGGGGTCCGTTTGGAGGTGGCAGAAATGACGACGGATGATACAATGTATGTGGAGGTTGGTGGGGTGGTAGGTGAGGACCAGTGGGGTTCTGTCCTGGTGACGAATGGAAGGCCGGGACTCAGGGCGGAAGAGCGGGAAGTGGAGGAGATGCGGTGGAGAGCATCGTCGATCACATCGGGAGGAAGTTGCGGTCATTGAAGAAGGAGACCATCTGGGTTGTACGGTATTGGAACTGGTCCTCCTGGGAGCAGATACGGCAGAGACGAAGGAATTGGGAATATGGGATGGCGTTTTTACAGGGGGCAGGGTGGGAGGTGGTGTAGTCTAGGTAGCTGTGGGAGTCGGTCGGTTTATAGTAAATGTCCACGTTTATTTGGTCGCCCGTGATAGAAATGGAGAGGTCTAGGAAGGGGAGGGAGGAGTCTGAAACGGTCCAGGTAAATTTGAGGTCGAGGTGGAAGGTGTCCCCACATCTGTCCAGTAGGACATCCATCTCATTGTCCATAAAGTGGGGTAGCAACTTATCTTCTCTGCCATGACTGGGAAAATGTCAGGACCTACAAAGGGCAGCTCCGACTGACAGCTATGGTCTGGGTGCACAACACGTTTTTAAAGATAGTGCATGTGCAAGGGATGCTGTCACTGGTTGTGTCTTAGTAACAAATTGTTCCAGGAACAACAAGTGATAAGATTAGGATAGACTCAGACATGAGAGATGCCGTAGGGTGCGGTAGGTTGTTAATGAGGTGAGTTTGGTGAGGAATGGTGAGAAACCTCATTAGGCCGTATGCCAAGATCCCTCCCAAAAACTAACCACAACTTGCATTTAGTCAAAAAAGCAGGATTCAGCCCACAATGACCATTCAATGCTTCAAGAGCAAATTGAGAGCAGAATCAGCCCGAAATTTCTCTTGCTCAAAATTTTAAAATCAGACAAATTATTTCCAGTGAGATAGTTGTTCTCTAGCTTGAATTGCTAACGGCAAAGAGTGCATGGAATATTTGTGTGTGATTTCTGAGCAGTCTTCTTCTCCTTTCCACGTGGTCCTTAAACCTGATCACAATATATCTCTTAATTAATGTATTTTGGATCCACCTGCCTTACCATCTTCATTAAACCTGTCTAATTCATGAAACATGGTCTTTTGTTATAAGTTCTTAATCTTTCAACCTTCTCCCTAGTTACATATTCACTAACAAAACCAATGTGCCCCAGTCCTCCAGCTTCATCCCATATAACTTTCACAACAGCAAACATCACTAAAGTCACTCCCATTCTGTCTGACCATTAGCTTTTTTATTTTTAAAGCCCTAAATGATCGTTTCATTCCAATTATGATTTTCCTTGTTCTTGACTGCCATCTGTAATCACTCACAACACTGAGGTTACAATGGCATGACTTGTATTTCGGCTCATTGAAGTTTCACGTCTTTCCTTTCTGAAATCATTGCTTGAGCTTTACTCATTTTATTACTTTGTTGGTGGAACCTTCCCTTTAATGGGACCATTGAAAACATGGGGTCAGTTTTCATTTGTGCGCCTTTCGCATTCAACACACTTCTCATTTACTAGTGGTGTGACGGTCACTGCTTTTTCCAACAACCTCACCAAACATAGATGAATTTTGGTTTCGTCCAGTATAATACCAGTGCATGCAAAATCATCTCACACAAGAGAAAAGTTCTTTTACGCTTAAACCCCCTTCTTATAGTTGCCACCTCAGCTTCAATGCAAAGACAGGAAACTTTGTCCACTGCTCAAACCTGAGCTCAACATATTCATTCTCTATCTAATCTGATCATTTTTCATGCCACACTCATTACTTCCTGCATAACCTTCTGCACTGGAAACATCAAGAATGGGTTGCATCAGCACTCTTTCTGATAGCCCTCATGCCTCCATCCTCAAAATACTAAATGTACAGCTTATGTACTCAGCTTTATAAAGCTACATGCGCTTGCTCTGCTCCATGGGCTCTTGTAGAGAGTCTCTACTGAACTTCCAATAACAGTTCATTGAGAATGGAACGTAAACATTGCTGGACAGAGAGAGAGAGAGAGAGAGAGAGAGAGAGGGATATAGCCAATGCTATTGCTTTTACAGTTATCAGGATAAACATAGGAATGCCATTTTTTTTTAAAAAATCAAAAGAATTTAAACAACAAGAGAAAATGAAATTGATCAATTGGCAAGTTGGCTCTGATTAAGGCATTGCCATGAAGAAAGCACACGGCACCTTTCAGTCCAACAGGTTTATTTGGAAGCACTAGCTTTCGGAGCACTGCTACTTCATCAGTAGCTGTGGAGCAGAAGCATAAGACATAGAACGTAGAGCAAAAGATTAAAGATATATTGAACAACCTAAGTTGCTGTTAATATTTTATTTGCTTTCATCTTTTAGAATGGGTTGCAGGTTTTGGTTCATTAATATGTAAATCCCAGAACTTCCTTTAAGTCACGTTCTCAAGATAACTTAAGGTTTTATAGAAAGAAAAATGACATCTCAGTGACATTAATGGTGTGTGGTTAGAATCTGTCTAAATCCCAATCTTGTGTCAGACTGGTTCTATTTCCAAAGTAGGAATTTATAAAATATTACCTGGATTGGAAGCACATGGTGAGGTCAGTGCAGTAGAAAAACAAAGAAAGAAACTGACACCAGGGTGAACCTACACAGCTACTGCCTTTACTGTTTGAGTTCATGTATCGCTGGACATCGGAGTGCATCTGGGAAAATTAACAAACAGTGAAATTAACAACTGATCTTGGAGGAAATGTTTGGGTGAAGTTCACAGCACAGAATCAGATAAGTTAAATGTTTAAGTGGCCTACAGAAAGTCTGCATTATTGAGTAGAGTGAGTTCTTTCTTGATTATATGTTTTTTTAAGATATGTTTCTTGATTAAACTTAAAATGTAAGCCATAACTATTAATCTAACCTGGGGCAGTGTTTTGTAGAGGAATAATACGGTGTTATTTTCTGGGTCTGTAGATTGTGAAGAAGCAAAAATGGTCATTAGAAGAGTAATATATGCTTCTTGTCTGATGTGGGAGTATACAAAGAGTTTAAGGGTTACTGTGGATTATATCTGCAATAAATGCTGTTGGTTGCGAATCTTATCAGATCAAATCGATCGGTTGGAGTACAGTTAGAAGCAATTAGGAATTTGCAACAGCAACAGTATGTGATGGATGGCAGTCATAGGAAGGGGGGAAAGTTTCAGATACAGTCAGACAGATGGGTTAACTCCAGTAAAAGTAAGAGAGGTAGGCACCTAATGAAGGTGTGTTCTGTAGCTATATCCATTTCAAACAAGTATGCTGTTTTGGAAAATGTAGGGGGTGATGGATTCTCAGGGGAACGTAGCACGAACAGCCAAGTTTCTGGTATTGAGACTGGCTCTAATGCAACAAGGGGTACGTTGGTTTCAAAGAGATCAATTGTGTTAGGGGATTCTCTAGTCTGAGGTACAGATAGACATTTCTGTGGCCAGCAGCGAAAAAGCAGAATGGTGTATTGCTTCCCTGGTGGCAGGATCAAGGATGTCTCAGAGAGGGTGCAGAATGTTCTCAATGGAGAGAGGGGCCAGCAAGAGGCATTGTCCACATTGGAACCAACAACATAGAGTTGGAAAAGGTTGAGATTCTGAGGGGAAATTACAGAGAGTGAGGCAGAAATTTAAAAACGAGGTCCTCGAGAGTAGTAAAATCTGGATTACTCCCAGTGCTACGAGTTAGTGAGGGTAGGAATAGGAGGATAGGACAGATGAATGCATGGCTGAGGAGCTGGTGTATGGGGGAAGGATTCACATTTTTAGATCGTTGGAATCTCTTTTGGGGTAGAAGTGACCTGGACAAGAAGGACGGATTGCACCTAAATTGGAAGGGGACTAATATACTGGCAGGGAAATTTACTCAAGCTGCTTGGGAGGATTTAAACTAGTATGGTGTGTGTGGGAGGGGTGGGACCCAGGGAGATAGTGAGGAAAGAGATCAATCTGAGACTGGTACAGTTGAGAACAGAAGTGAATCAAACGGTTAGGGCAGGCAGGGACAAGGTAGGACTAATAAATTAAACTGCATTTATTTCAATGCAAGGGAAGGTAGATGAACTCAGGGCATGGTTAGGAACATGGGACTGGGATATCAAAGCAATTACAGAAATATGGCTCAGGGATGAGCAGGACTGGCAACTTTATGTTCCAGGATACAAATGCTACAGAAAGGATAGAAAGGGAGGCAAGAGAGGAGGGGGAGTGATGTCTTTTGGTAAGGGATAACATTACAACTGTACTGAGGGAGGATATTGCCGGAAATACATCCAGCGAAGTTATTTGGGTGGAACTGATAAATAAGAAAGGGGTGATCACCTTATTGGGATTGTATTATAGACCCCCTAATAGTCTGAGGGAAATTGAGAAACAAACTTGTAAGGAGATCCCAGCTATCTGTAAGAATAATAGAGTGGTTTTGGTAGGGGATTTTAACTTTCCAAACATAGACTGGGACTGCCATAGAGTTAAGGGTTTAGATGGAGGGGAATTTGTTAAGTGTGTTCAAGAAAATTTTCTGAGTCAGTATGTGGATATACCTACTAGAGAAGGTGCAAAACTTGACCTACTCTTGGGAAATAAGGCAAGGCAGGTGACTGAGGTGTCAGTGGGGAGGCACTTTAGGGCCAGTGACCATAATTCCATTAGTTTTAAAATAGTGATGGAAAAGGATATACCAGATCTAAAAGTTGAAGTTCTAAATTGGAGAAAGGCCAATTTCGACGTATTAGGCAAGGCAACTTTCAAAAGCTGATTGGGGGCAGATATTCGCAGGTAAAGGGACAGCTGGAAAATGGGAAGCCTTCAGGAATGAGATGACGAGAATCCAGAGAAAGTATATTCCTGTTAGGGTGAAAGGAAAAGCTGGTAGGTATAGGGAATGCTGGATGACTAAAGAATTTGAGGGTTTGGTTAAGAAAAAGAAGGAAGCACATGTTAGGTATGGACAGGATAGATCGCGTGAATCCTGAGAAGAGTATAAAACAGTAGGAGTATACTTAAAAGGAAAATGAGGAGGGCAAAAAGGAGGCATGAGATAGCTTTGGCAAATAGAATTAAGGGGAATCCAAAGGGTTTTTACAAATATTTTAAGGACAAAAGGGTAACTAGGGAGAGAATAGGGTCCCTCAAGGATCAGCAAGGCGGCCTTTGTGTGGAGCCGCAGAAAATGGGGGAGATACTAAACAAGTATTTTGCAACAGTACTTACGGTGGAAAAGGATATGGAAGATATAGACTGTAGGGATATCAATAGTGACATCTTGCAATAAGTCCACATTACAGAGGAGATGATGCTGGATGTCTTGAAACGCATGAAGGTGGATAATCCCCAGGACCTGATCAGGTGTTCCCTAGAACTCTGTGGGAAGCTAGAGAGGTGATTGTTGGGCTTCTTGCTAAGATAGTTGTATCATCGATAGTCACAGGTGAGGTGTCGGAAGACTGGAGGTTGGCTAACGTGGTGCCACTGTTTAAGAACGGTGGGAAGGACAAGCCAGGGAACTAGAGACTGGTGAGCCTGACACCGATGGTGGGCAACTTGCTAGAGGGAATCCTGAGGGACAGGATGTACATATATTTGGAAAGGCAAGGACTGATTATGGATAGTCAACATGGCTGTATGTGTAGGAAATCATGTCTCATAAACTTGATTGAGTTTTTTGAAGAAGTTGCAAAAAAGATTGATGAGGGCAGAGTGGTAGATGTGATCTATATGGACTTCAGTAAGGCGCTCCACAAAGTTCCCCATGAGAGACTGGTTAGCAAGGTTAGATCTCACAGAATACAGGGAGAACTCGCCATTTGGATACGGAACTGGCTCAAAGGTAGAAGACAGAGGGTTTTGGTGGAGGGCTGTTTTTCAGACTGGATGCCTGTGGCCAATGGAGTGCCACAAGGATCGGTGCTCGGTCTACTACTTTTTTTCATTTACATAAATGATTTGGATGTGAGCAAAAGAGGTACAGTTAGTAAGTTTGCAGATGATACCAAAATTGGAAGTGTAATGGATAGCGAAGAAGGTTACCCCCGATTACAACAGGATCTTGATCAGATGGGCCATTGAGCTGAGAAGTGGTAGATGGAGTTTAATTCAGATAAATGCGAGGTGCTGCATTTTGGGAAAACAAATCTTAGCAGGACTTGTACACTTAATGGTAAGGTCCTAGGGAGTGTTGCTGAACAAAGAGACCTTGGAGTGCAGGTTCATAGCTCCTTGAAAGTGGAGTCGCAGTTAGATAAGGTAGTGAAGAAGGCGTTTGGTATGCTTTCCTTTATTGGTCAAAATATTGAGTACAGGAGTTGCGAGGTCATGTTGTGGCTGTACAGGACATTGGTTCGGCCACTGCTGGAATATTGCATGCAATTCTGGTCTCCTTCCTATCGGAAAGATGTTGTGAAACTTGAAAGGGTTCAGAAAAGAATTACAAGGATGTTGCCAGGGTTGGAGGATTTGAGCTATAGGGAGAGGCTGAACAAGCTGGGGCTGTTTTCCCTGGAGCATGAGAGGCTGAGGGGTGACCTTATAGAGGTTTACAAAATTATGAGGGTCTTGGATAGGATAAATAGACAAAGTCTTTTCCCTAGGGTCGGGGAGGGCATAGGTTTAGGGTGAGAGGGGAAAGATATAAAAGAGACCTAAGGGGCAATGTTTTCACACAGAGGGTGGTACGTGTATGGAATGAGCTGCCAGAGGAAATGGTGGAGGCTGGTACAATTGCAACATTTAAGAGGCATTTGGATGGGTATATGAATACGAAGGGTATGAATATGAAGGTATATGAATAGGAAAGGTTTGGAGGGATATAGGCCAGGTGCTGGCAGGTAGGACTAGATTGGGTTGAGATATCTGGTTGGCATGGACGGGTTGGACCAAATGGTCTGTTTCCATGCTGTACATCACTGTGACTCTATGACTGCCTGCATTGACTGCCTGCAGATTGTGCATTTTTGAGCAAAATAGAATGTATCTGCAAATATAATTCTGCAAATGCAAATTCACCCCATAGACGTATATGCGTGTAAGTGTACATGAGAGAGAGTGTGTGAGAGTGTGTGCTCATGAGTGCGAGTGAGCATGCTAGAGTATGTTTGTGTATGTGCATGTTTGCTAAAGTGTGTATGTGAGTGCTTATACTTCATCACACTCACAATTTACCAAGCATGCATTCACGCAAACACACGCTCTCTCACACACACTCATGTGCACACACTCACACTCTCTCTGTATTGCACACATACATGCATATAAATCTATGGGAGATGAATTTGCATTTGCAGAATTATTTGCAGATACATCCTATTTTGCTCAAAAAGCACACAATCTGTGACATTTTATAAATTCCTACTTTGGAAATAGAACCAGTCTGATTCAAGATTGCGATACAGACAGACTCTAACCTCACACCTTTAATGCATTGTCTGAACTGAGATGTCACTTTTTTTTAATAAAACCTTGTTATCTTGAAAATATGGCCTAAAAGAAGTTCTGAGATTTACATATTAATGAACCAAAACCTGCAACCCATTATAAAATATGAAATACTTAACAGCAATGTAGGATTGTTCAATATATTATTTCAGTTGCATGACACTGTAATCTTTTGCTATAAATTCTGTGTCTCATGATCCTGCTTCACAGCTACCTGATGAAGGAGCAGCGCTCCGAAAGCTAATGCTTCCAAATATATCGGTTGGACTATAACCCGGTATTGTATAACTTTTAACTTTGTCCACCCCAGTCCAATACCTGAAGAAAGCAACAGGGAACAATTGGTTCTGCACGCTTTTGGCTAATTCAAAAAGGTGTAATGTTTCTTTATATCCCTTTTGTTTGCAGAGAAACATATGTTCATGACTCTCCTAGCAAGTGTAACTATGTCATATTATAAATTTGGCTGATTAACTTGAATTGGTTGTTACAGTAACTGTTAGCTCATTAAGAACTTTTTAGCAAGTGCTGTTCAATTGCAAGACCACATGAAACAGTAGATGTTTTATTTTGGGCTTTACAAGTGCAGCCGTTTTGAGCAGGCTCTGTATTCTACTTATTATAAACAGCCGGTGAAACATGTTGCTTGACTTGGTCAACCACTTTTTGGGACATAAGACCTAAATACCTGTCATTGCACTGGCACTGAAACCCATGCAGGATTTTTCTCAATTTTGTGGTAAGTGTAAAGTATTTTTTGGACTTATCACTGCCTTCTGGAAAATAACACCTCATCACTACACTAGAATACAGGAGAACTGACCAAAGGTAGAAGACAAGGTGGTGGTGGAGGGTTGTTTTTTCAGAATGGTGCCACAAGGATCAGTGCTGGCTCCACTACTTGTCATCATTTATATAAATTATTTGGATGTGAACATAAGAGGTATAGTTAGTAAGTTTACAGATGACATCAAAATTGGAGGTGCAGTGGACAACAAAGAAGGTCGGGGTGGCACGGTGGCTCAGTGGTTATCACTGCGGCCTCACAGCACCAGGGCCCCAGGTTCGATTCCAGCCTCGAGTGACTGTCTGTGTGTAGTTTGCACATTGTCCTCGTGTCTATCCAGGTTTCTTCCGGATGCTCCAGTTTCTTACCACAGTCCAAAGATGTGCAGGTCAGTTGGATTGGCCATGCCAAATTGCCCATAGTGTTAGGTGCATTAGTCGGAGGAAAATGGATCTGGCTGGGTTACTCTTCCGAGGGTCGGTGTGGACTGGTTGGGCCGAAAGGCCTGTTTCCACACTGTCGGGAATCTAATCTAAACACAAGATCTAAAAGCAGGAGTAGGCAATTCAGCCCCTCAAGCTTGCTCCACCATTTAAAATAATAGTGGTTTACCTTGGCTCATTTCATCTTGGCTTCAGCTCCACTTTCCTGTCCACTCTTCATAACTCTTAAACCCATTACTGATTAAAAATCTATCTATCCCCTTCTTAAATTTACTCTAAGTCCTGGCATCCACCCTACTCTAGGATAGTTAGTTCCATGGATTCACGACACTTTGAGAAGTAAATTCCCTTATTCACACCATACGGGGTTAGTTATGACTCAGTTTCTGAATAATAATAAGACAGAGCAGATCACCTGTCTTCTATAGAAGCTGCCTGATTTTCAATTTTGGCTCTCTAAACAGTAGGTAATTCATGTTGCCGGGTTACCATTCACCGCAAAATTGTAAAAGATACCCTTTGTGTTACCCCTGGTGGTTTTACTATTAAATTAGAAGATTCATTAGAAAATCAGCTAGTTTTCTAATGTTGCAGATGAAACTGGCAAACAGTACATAAATTGATATGAAATATTATATACTCCATGTTAAAGATATTATGTCCAATTTGTTTTGCAGTTGTGACCTGTTCCCCTGTGGAAGAACCAGAAAATGGAATGATCGTTAGATCAGAGCAATTTGGCCTTGAGCAAAACTTTCCTTTTGGCTCTGTCCTGCAATTTGAGTGTAATTCAGCAGAACTGGACATTGAAGGTGTCAAAGAGATTTATTGTTTAGCAAATGGAACGTGGAGTAATCCAGTTCCCAAATGCAAAGGTAATGCTCAATATCCACACTGTACGTAAAGCTTTCCTAAATGTTTTTTATTTGCATTTCTTCTGATTACATTTCATGATTTTAAGCAGAAATCTGCATCAGCCAGGATTTTATGGAACACAGTAGTTGGAGATGGGATTTCAACCCTTCTCTTGGGATCAGATTGGCCTTCAGCACTCTACTCCCAGCACTACTAGAAGCTGCAGTTGACAAGACTGGAGCAAGCGTTCTTTAGAAGCTACAGGGGTGACAGCTATTGCTTGGAAAGTAGGCAGGAGACCCTCTTTCCAGGAAGGCCAAATAAACCAATCAGATAGTGGCTAGGGCACTGGTGATCTATTTTCATAACTAGCTAAGATTGTATTTAACCATTGTTAAAAATACATTTCTAAGCACTTTGAATACATGATTTCAGTAATCTTCCTTTTCAGAATTCATATGTACAGAACCAGCTATAGAGAATGGGAAAGTAATTGGCAACAAACAGATTTACAAATATTCTAATGTACTACAATATCAATGCAATCGCAATTATAGACCTGAAGACATTCAACTGACTACTTGCACTAAATTTGGATGGAACCCACTACCAACTTGCACACGTAAGCTGTAATTTTATGTCGATAGTAAATTATTTCAATAATTGAAATAAGAGAATCTCTAAGAAAGCTGAGAGGTTCCTTTAATTGGTACTATGTAGTGTATCTTGTTTCTGATTTTGCAGAATATGATTCCAATCAAACTTTCTGTTACAAAAGCAAAATGCTAGGACACTTTTGTGGCACAGAGGTATTGTCCCTACCCCTGGAGTACAAGTCTCACCTGCTTCAGATATGTGTAATAATATCTCTGGACAGGCTGATCAGAAAAATTGCCTAAATAAATTTTAGAAAAGCAAAATGCAGCCAGCACTACAAATCTGAAATCTAAAGAAATGCTTGCATAATTCAACAGACTTTCTATGGACAGAAACACTTTCAGGTCAATAACATAGACTTGGAACTTTTGATCAGAACTGAAGAAAGATGGGCGGCACGGTGGCCCAGTGGTTAGCACTGCTGCCTCACAGCACCTGGGTTTGATTCCTGCCTGTCTGTGTGGAGTTTGCATATTCTCCTTGTGTCTGCATGGGTTTCCTCCAGGTGCTCCGGTTTCCTCCCACAATCCAAAAATGTGCAGGTCAGGTGAATTGGCCATGCTAAATTGCCCACAGTGTTAGGTGCGTTAGTCAGGGGTAAATATAGGGTAGGAGAATGGATTTGGGTGGGTTTCTCTTTGAGAGGGGCGGTGTGGACTTTTTGGGCCAAAGGGCCCATTTCCACACTATAGAGAATCCAGTCTTAAGGCAGTGAAAAAGGAGAGTGAGCAGAAAAGACAAAAGAGTAGATCTCTAATAAGGTAGACAGCAAAGGAGATTAAGGAGCAAAGGATTTCATGATGCAACAGGCAAAAAATATTAATGAAAACAGCAAAGGCTATGCCTAGATGAGTTGCAAATTGTTACATAAAAGTACATCATTAAGGAATAAAGAAAGATACGAGATGAAGACCAAGTCAGCGAAACATAAAAAGAGGAAGAAAAATGAACTGAAAGAATGAGTTGGAGGCAGAGATTATGATCTAAACTGTTAAGTTCAATGTTGCAAGTGGCAAGCTACCTGACCTGATGAGATATTTAAATTTTCCTTGTTCTTGCTGCCTTCCAGTTACCTTGGCTACAAATAAACGAGTAAGCTTAAACCTCCTTCACTACTGCCTTCAGAGCTGACATTGTTCTGTGTCTTCATCCATTGTTGAAAAGTTCCACTTTTTTTACTCCTCTGTGGGACATGTTTGTCGCTTGCACAGCCAGCATTTGTTTTCCATCCCTAATTGTTTCTGAATGCTATTGTTTGTTGGGGCATTTCAGTGGGCAGTTAAGAGATAAGCACATTGCTGTCACGTATGGGCCAGAATTTCTGAGGAATTTCATTCCCTAAAGGTTGTTAGTGAACTATCACTTCAGAAGACTACTTTGCCAGGAGACAGTACTTCAGAACAACAGACATGACATGATTCAGCATCTCTTCCTGAGGCTCAAATCACTCCTCTTCCATGAAGACCAAAGAGAAATATTGGTTTAAATTACCTGCCATTTCCCAGTTCACTGTTCTCAACTCCCTAGTCACATCCTCCACACTTGCTTTTACTTTTCCTTTTATTTACCCTTCAAAGCTCTTGCTTTTTTCTTATATTTCTTGCCAATTTTCTTTCATAGTCAATTTCCTCCCATTTTATTAGATTTTTAGTCAGCTGCTGCTGGTTTCTTAAAAACTCCCAACCCTCTGGTCTAATACTAGTTTTGTATGACTTAGCTTTTAATCATATACTTTCTTTGAACACCTTTATTAACCATTATCCTTCTCATTAAATTCCTTCATTTTGACCATAGTAAATCATCACTGAATGTTATGAAATAGCTGCCGATCTGGCAAGGCTGAGATTTTCCATTGAGTTGCCCTTTTCTCAATTTTCCCTGCACACTTTAGACTCTTTCCCCCATAACTCTGTATTTGCCTTTACTGAAGTTGAAAACAGTGGTTTGATACCTGAATTGCTCTCTCTCTATCAACTAAATATGAAATTCTACCATACTATGATTGCCACCCCCTAAAGGATCATTAATTACAAACGCTTGTATTAGTCCTACCTGTTTATGTATCACTAGGTCTGAAATAACCTGTTCCTGGGTAGGTACTGCAATGCACTGTGATAAGAAGCAATCTGTGAAGCACTCTATGAATTTGTTCTTGGTGTTACACTTGCCCATCTGGTTTCTCCAGCCATAAGATCATAAGACATAGGAGCAGACATTAGGCCATTCAGCCCAACTGGTCTACTCTGCTATTCAATCATGGGTTTCTCAACCCCATTCTCCTGCTTTCTCTTCGTAACCTTTGATCCCCTTCAACAAAGAACCTATCTATCTCTGTCTTAAAAATACAGGACATTCCCCATATCTGTGGATTTGTTTTCCGCGGTTTAAGCTACCCACGGTTTGCCACGGCCCGAGCATGCTATAGGGAGGCTTCCGGAACCAGGGACCAGGAGGCTGCTAGGAAGGTATATTTCCCATTTAAATGAATGGGTTTGCTCCTATCTGCGGTTTCAGACTTTCACGGTAGATCCAGGAATGTAACCCCTGTGGGTGAACGCCTCATCTTCTGCCTCAGAACACTTTTTCAACTCCAGGGCATCAATGTGGACTTCACCAGTTTCCTCATTTCTTCTCCGCCCACCTTACCCCAGTTCCAACCTTCCAGCTCAGTACTGTCCTCATAACCTGTCCTACCTGCCAATCTCCCTTCCCACCTATCTGCACCACCCTCCTCTCTGACCTATCACATTCATCCCCCACTTCCATCCATCTATTGTACGCTTGGCCAGCCTTCTCCCCAGCCCCAACCCCCTCCCATTTATTTCTTCACCCCAGAGGTTCCCTGCTTCATTCCTGATGAAGAGCTTTTGCTCGAAACATCAATTTTCCTGCTCCTCAGATGCTGCCTGACCTGCTGTGCTTTTCCAGCACCACTCTAATCAAGACTCTGATCTCCAGGATATGCAGTCCTCACTTTTGCCAGGTACAGGGGAACTACTGTACTCAATGACCTGGCATCCACAGCCTGTTGTGCAATGAATTCCATAGACTCACCACTCTCTGGCTGAACAAATTTCTCCTCATCTCCATTCGAAAGGGTCTTGTCCTTACTCTAAGACTGTACCCTCTGGTTCTAATCTCTCCTACCAATGGAAACATCTTCCCAACATCCAGTTTATCCAGGCCATGCAGTATTCTGTAAGTTTTAATTAGCTCCAACCTCTTCCTTCTAAACTCCATCAAGTATAGATCCAGAGTCCTCAAACATTCCTCATATGTTAAGCCTTTCATTCCTGGGATCATTCTCGTGAACCTCTTCTGGACCTGCTCCAGAGCCAGTACATCCTTCCTGAGGTATAGTGTCCAAACTTGCTCATAATCCTCTAAACATCATCTGACCAGAGCCTTATAAAGCTTTAGAAGTATATCCCTGCTTTTATATTCTAGTAATATCTGCAAATTGTATTCAATCTCCTAATATGCAGATTAAAATCAGCCATAACAATTATAGCATCCAGGGAGCAGGAAAATCCTGATGAAGGACTTTGGCCCGAAATGTTGATTTTCCTGCTCCTCGGATGCTGCCTGACCTGCTGTGCTTTTCCAGCACCACTCTAATCTTGACTCTGATCTCCAGCATCTGCAGTGCCCACTTCTGCCCATAACAATTATACCATCCTTGTTACACACTTCCATTATTTCTCACTTTCATTTATACTTTGTCCTAATGTGAGAAAATTCTTTGGCAACCAATAGACAATTCCCACTTAAGACTTCTTTCTGCAGCAGTTCCTTTTTTTCACCCAATCTGTTCCACTTCACAATCTATTACAACCATTTCACTGCTCACACCTGCACTGATACCTTTATTGAAAGACCCACCTCCTTTTCCTTTTTGCCTAGTCTTCCAAATGTCAAATATCCTATAATATTGAGTTCCTAATCTTGGACACCCTGGAATCACATCTCCATAATAACTATTGAGACAGATTCAGTTATTCTATATCTATATTATCTGCGTTGTTTTAAATATATTCAGAGAAACAGCCTTAAGTTTTGACTTTGTACTCTTATTTCTCTCACTGATTCTAATTTCTGCTGCACTCTTCTGTGTATATTTTCTCCCCCTTCCTGCCTTAAGTTCTCCAAAAGAAAACCAAGAATATCTTATGAATTACTGATACAATTAATTGAAATATTTAGTAAGTGAAATTAATGTTTCACTAATTTTCCTCAGCTCAGGTAATGCACACATCATTTTTATATCATTTGTAATAATGACCTTTTCTATGGAGATAGCATGAAGTTAGTAATTAAGGATTTATTACTACCATTCATTGTATTAAAACCTATCATTTTGTTTTTCAGCAATAATATGTACGATCATTCCAATAGACGATGGTAAATTCCAAACTACTAAGTGGATGTATTCCCACGGTGAAACAGTAGAATATACTTGTGATAGCGGGTACAGACCTTCAAGCTCAAATTCAGTAACATGTGAAGCATCTGGATGGTTTCCAAATCCAAGCTGTGTAGGTAATTGAATTTTTGGTTTCTAATTTATCCTCAATACTTAAAAGCATAACAAAAAATCCTGCCTAATAATGTTTTATGAACCATATCACATTATAAAAGCAATGTGCACTGTTTATCTATGATTATTTTACCCAGATGGGTTTAAGCGTAAGAAGTACTCAAAGTTTGTGCGAAGATTTGTAGCTCGGGTGCTTGTTGTAGTGGTTCTGTTCGCCGAGCTGGAAGTTTTTGTTGCAAACGTTTCGTCCCCTGGCTAGGAGACATCATCAGTGCTCTGGAGCCTCCTGCGAAGCGCTTCTTTGATGTTTCTTCCGGCATTTATAGTGGTCTGTCCTTGCCGCTTCCGGGTGTCAGTTTCAGCTGTCCGCTGTAGTGATTGGTATATTGGGTCCAGGTCAATGTGTCTGTTGATGGAGTTTGTGGATGAATGCCATGCCTCTAGGAATTCTCTGGCTGTTCTCTGTCTGGCTTGCCCTATGATAGTAGTGTTTTCCCAGTCGAATTCATGTTGCTTGTTGTCTGAGTGTGTGGCTACTAGGGATAGCTGGTCGTGTCGTTTCGTGGCTAGTTGGTGTTCATGTATGCGGATTGTTAGGAACAGGAAGACAGCTAACAATCCGCATAAATGAACACCAACTAGCCACGAAACGACACGACCAGCTATCCCTAGTAGCCACACACTCAGACAACAAGCAACATGAATTCGACTGGGAAAACACTACTATCATAGGGCAAGCCAGACAGAGAACAGCCAGGGAATTCCTAGAGGCATGGCATTCATCCACAAACTCCATCAACAGACACATCGACCTGGACCCAATATACCAATCACTACAGCGGACAGCTGAAACTGACACCCGGAAGCGGCAAGGACAGACCACTATAAATGCCGGAAGAAACATCAAAGAAGCGCTTCGCAGGAGGCTCCACAGCACTGATGATGACTCCTAGCCAGGGGTCGAAACGTTTGCAACAAAAACTTCCAGCTCGGCAAACAGAACTACTGTAATAAGTACTGTTTTCTTTTCAAAAAAGAACTCAAGGCAACATGTCCGTAAGCGTTTTATACAATCACAGCAGTGAAGCAGTTAAATGCTCACTAACTTGGCAAGCATTTCCTTTTTTAAAAGAAACGATCTGTTTCGACCAATAAGAGATTGGAAATGAACAATGTGATTCCACCTCTGCTCTCCTGATTCTAACAGTGATCTGAATGAAGTGCTGCAAAAATGGATAGGCTACAGAGATCTGATGAGAAAGCTCTTCACTGCAATAGGCAATGCAATCTGAAGATTTGTCTTGACTCATTGAAAAAGAATGTGGAGGAAAATAATATTTGGTAAAAAAGATTGAGAGCACAAAACAAATTTTACTAAAAAATAGTTTTCAGAGGCAAAAACAGAGCCTGTATGGCTAACTATAACCATGCAGCAAGTTCAGTGGATCAGTCTGCCTCCATTGTTCCATTTATTTAATTGCATGGAATATTGCAGCATTAGTGAGGAAAATTTGAATATACCAGTTCTTTAAATTTTCTTTTTTTAAATTTCATTCATAGGTTAGAAGCATTACTTTATCATACTTCAAGAACTATTCAGTGATGAGTCTTGGTCAGCATGTAACATTATCAATATCACATATGCATTTGGTGTTAATTTCCCTTTCTCAGCAATTAGATGTCCATTACCAAACGTCAATGCAGTTTTCAAACCATATCGTTGGTACTTCAATCTTGAGGAAACAATAGCTTACACCTGCAAACATTCCAACCACCGAGGTAATTCCAAGTGTACACTAAGTGGCTGGACCCCACAAATAAAATGTCCAGGTAAGATTTCTTTATTCATTTAACTTAGTTTAAAGTAAACCATGAAATGAAACTACAATTTTCTTTGAAACAATTATATAATTGAATAGTTCAAAAAAAATCTTTAAAATCGACATGAAATGTGGCAAAATTTATCCAGTTGAATTAAAATTATCTTTAGAATCCCAGTATTAGTTTTGTTTGGATTGCTTTCTATTTATTGCTTTAATCTGGTTATTGCTCTTCTGTTGGTGCCATTGGTAAAATGACCTTTATTTGAAAAAAGTATAGAATGCAAACAGACTAAGGATGGGAATGACAAATGCAGAGAGAAAGAAAAAGAACTTCTCACAACTCTTCCCTTCCAAGAAGTTTTAGTTTTTGTATTTGATGGCAGATGGTGGAATTTAAGTTCGATAAAAATAAGGATTTAAGAGTTTAATGATGGCCATGGATCTGTTGCCAATTGTCAGAAAACCCCGCTTTGGTTCACTAATATCCTTTAGGGAAGGAAGCTGCTCTCCTTAGCTGGTTTGGCCTACATGTGTCTCCAGACCCACAGCAATGTTATTGACTCTTAACTGCCTTCTCTGTGATGAGCAATAAATGCTGGCCTAGCCAGTGATGCCCTCACCTTGCGAATAAGTAAAAAGAAATGTTACTTGCTCTAATCTTGTTTGCTAAATAGCATAAGGTTCAAGTAATAAACCAAAGGTTATAATTCTTGAGATCCAGTCCATTAATTAAGTTCCTAATACCTGCTACTCTGCAAATAGCACTGTTTACCTACACTTCCCAAGTTGTTACCACCAACATTGAGTCCTTTCTTTCCTTCACCATATTTCTTTCAAGTCCATATGGAAGTCTCTCACATTGATAGTTGTTATGAAGCATATGGCGTGGCACTGTCAATCCTGCTTCCAAAGGATTCCAGCTGACTCCCTAATTATTAACTCCTCTACAATAACATATTATGCTTTCCTTTTTTCCCACTTTGGACAGCTTCCCAACTCAAGGAGCCATGGCCAACATTTTAGTGTCCTTTTGACTTAGTAAGTATTTTAAAACTGCTGAACAAAATTGGAGGTGTAATGGACAGCGAAGAGGGTTACCTCAGATTACAACAGTATCTGGACCAGATGGACCAATGGGCTGAAAAGTGGAGGATGGAGTTTAATTCAGATAAGTGCAAGGTGCTGCATTTTGGGAAAGCAAATCTTAGCAGGACATATACACTTAATGGTAAGGTCCTAGGGAGTGTTGCTGAACAAAGAGACCTTGGAATGCAGGTTCATAGCTCCTTGAAAGTGGAGTCGCAGGTAGATAGGATAGTGAAGAAGGTGTTTGGTATGCTTTCCTTTATTGGTCAGAATATTGAGTACAGGAGTTGGGAGGTCACATTGCAACTGTACAGGACATTGGTTAGACCACTGTTGGAATATTGCATGCAATTCTGGTCTCCTTCCTATCGGAAAGATATTGCGAAATTTGAAAAGGTTCAGAAAAGATTTACAAGGATTTTGCCAGGGTTGGAGGATTTGAACTATAGGGAGAGGCTGAACAAGCTGGGGTTGTTTTCCTGGAGTATCGGAGGCTGAGAGGTGACGTTAAAGAGGTTTATAAAATTATGAGGGTCTTGGATAGGATAAATAGACAAAGTCTCTTCCCTGGGGTTGGGGAGTCCAGAACTAGAGGGCATAGGTTAGGGGAAAGAAATAAAAGAGACCTAAGGGGCAACTTTTTCATGAGAGGGTGGTACGTGTATGGAATGAGCTGCCAGAGGAAGTGATGGAGGCTGGTACAATTGCAACATTTAAGAGGCATTTGGATAGGTATATGAATAGGAAGGGTTTGGAAGGATATGGGCCAGGTGCTGGCAGGTGGGACTAGATTGGATTGAGATATCTGGTCGGCATGGACGGGTTGGACCGAAGGGTCTGTTTCCATGCTGTACATCTCAATAACCCTTATGACTCTATGATCAGTGTCTGCAAATCCTTGTTCTCTGGGAGGCCAATTATACCGTGAAGGATCAGTTCCAATAACTCACTTCCAGGCTTGCACCTCCTGGCAAGCAATGGTTGTACTCTCCTCAAACTGTCTGGATATTGCTCCCCTTTCATTCTGTGTTGACAGATTCTGCCCATCTTTGTACATCTTTCAGATCCACAATCAAGTTACAAGACCTACAAAGTCATGTTGATGTTCTAATTATGTCCAGGAATTACTTAAGGATAAATCAGCTGGTCCGAAATATTCAATTCTTTAAACTTCTAGTAGTTTGAAAATGCTTTTATAATTTTCCTCAGGCTGCAGATAATCATTAATATCTCGAGATAATGCCGATGTATTATTATACCAGAAATTCATTTAACTACTAACATTAGGTAAAAGTTGTGATCAAATTTGTGAAACCTTTGGTGTATTTTTGCTGAGTCTATTTTGAAATCAAATAATAATGTTCTTGTTCAAGTAAATGTCAATTAAATGAGCACTAATAAACTAAACTGTTTCCACAGGACCATGCTCAGACCCACCAACTATTGAGCATGGTGATTTTCCATTTTCAAGGTATTCATACAACAGTGATTTTACGGGAAATTATCGATGCAATCATTATTATAGATTACAAGGGAATGGTGAAATCAAATGCATCGATGGTGAATGGCACATCACAGACTCTATTCCAGCCTGCATTGGTAACTTATCTTCATAATTACTAGAATCTAATGGAAATGACAAAATAAATGTGTTAATCGACAAATGCAAACAGATTTTCCAAAGGTGACTGTTATAAAAGTGGATTGTTAGCCCAGCAGCAATAATTTTACAACTGATTCAAACAACATGGATATATTCACATTCATGTAAGAGTATTTGGTGTTGTACAGCTACTCATGCTGTTAAACTAAATGATGAGATGGCACACGATTAATGCTACAGCTTCTAAGGCCTGGAGTAATCTTTTTCAGGACTCTAAGCTGTCTTTATATGTGTGGCCTACAGGCTTAACTTGAGAGTGCTCCAAAAGGACAGTAAAACCCAGCTCCCAGAACTACAATGGTCAGCTCTAGCTTCCCAGTCATTCACACAGCTGCAAGCTTCTGACCACCACAGAACCTTCTGATTAATAAGAGAAAGTAAAAGTCCCATAATTGTGTTATGCAGTTACATTGGGTAGAGTTCTCCCCTCCCCGTTATGGCCAGAGTAAAGGCAAGTAATGGTGGAAATACAGTGAGAATGAGGAAGATCTGATGCTTGACATTGAGGTAACTTTCCCCCCTTAAATACTGACATCAGAATCTCACCATTGAGCAGCAGCTAACCGATTCCAATGCCATTCAATCAAATTACAACCCCAACTGCACTTATTTCTGCATCACTTCACATTCTCTTCTCCTCCACCAAGAAACTAGGTGACACAAATTCCCAACATGTATATCCAACTATTGCAACTCTCTCAGTGTTTCCCCTGGCCATCAAACACTGTTCCTTGTGAATGAGATCCTTGCATTTTCCATGATCACTACCCTCCTTTATCTGTCATCCAGCATCGCCATATCATCATTCCTGCTCTGGCCTGACTCAGACACCACACCAGCCCTTCAACTTTACTTTGGAGCTCTGGGATACCAATAGATTGCATGCTTCCACCAAGTAATTCTGTGAGAAGACAAACACGCCGCCTACATATCTAGAAATGATGTGGACATATGCAGCCTTTAGTTCCTGACATGCTTTCTTAGCACGCACACTTTATCACTAGGCAAAGTAGGTTGCCAGTCTATGTCTGCTTCACATTACCTTCTTAAACATGCTCACTGTATTTAGTAGTCACTTGCAGGTTGCCAGTTTGCATGTGACGCATTGTTTTCTAAGTGCACAAGCCCTTTATGCTCAGCTCCAGGCTGTCAGTCTCTGTAGAGGCAAGAGCTGTAACGGCAGGAAATGGTAAGGCGATGGAAAGTAATGGGGAGGTGGACTGGACTATTAATCCAGAGATCCAGGTAACATGCGGAGGACCCAGGTTCGAATCCCATCATGGCAGATGGTGGAATTTGAATTCAATAAATATCTGGGATTAAGAATCCAATAATGACTATGAATCCATTGATGATTGTCAGAAAAAAACTCATCTGATTCACTAATGTCCTTTGGGAAAGAAACTGCCATCCTTGCCTGGTTGGCCTACATATGACTCCAGAGCCACAGCAATGTGGTTGACTCTTAAATGCGTTCTGGATAATTAGGGATGGGCAATAAATAGCCAGTGATACCCACATCCTGTGAATGAATAAAGGAAAAATACTGCTGAGCAGTCACTCTATCAGTGCAGTAGGATGGATATGTCACTGCACAGTAATGTGCGATGTCACTTTCAGACCTACAGCGTGTGCCAGCAGTTTATACAGCAATCAAACTACACGTGCTTCAAGCAAAATGGCCATATATGAAAGCCAATGGGAATCACTCCTTAGTTGGGTGAAAGTGAACTGTAATTACTCGAGTCTCTATCTAGTCAAAAATTGGCTGTAGTCAGTCAGCCAGGTACTTGGCCCTCTCAGAGCCTCATGATAATGTTTTTGTAGTCCGGGGATTGGACAAGCAGCCCAGGAATTACAGATAGGTCAGTCGGCACCTAAGGTTGGGACATCAGTCAAGGAATGGACCATGTTTGATTGAGGCTGCCTTGCCAAGTCTGCACCAAAGTCCCGTGGCTTTGACGAATAAATGCAGTTCAGTGCGCAGAGCTCTGGGGAAAGTGGACAATTCAAGTCTGTGGTTGAGCTTCATTGTATTGTATTATTGATGGAGTAGTGACAGTATTAATAGGTTCTAAGGATGAGGTGGATGCTTGCAATAGGGAAAGTTGACATCCATGACTCTCAGTTAAATGTATGTGCAGTGGCAGAGTTGGAATGAGTATTGGCACGGTGAGTGTGAGGTAGCAGAGACAAGATAATGACATTTACTTTTTCAGAGCTCAGGTCATTGACCTACTTTCTACATTGCTAGGTGTACCTTTTCACCCGGATCACAGCATAGAGCCAAAGAGTCATAGAAATCTACAGCATGAAAACAGGCCCTTTGGCCCAACACTACCCAGTTTTCACACTTTAAGCTAGTCCTATTTGCCTACATTTGGTCCATATCACTCCAGAACTATCACTTCATGTACCTGTCTAAATGTTTCTTAAATGACAAAACTGTACTCTCTTCCCCTGGCAGCCCGTTCCAGACACTCACCACTCTCTGTATGAAACAATTGGCCTTCTGGACCCTTTTGTATCTCTCCACTCTCACCTTAAACCTATGCCCTCTAGTTTTGGCTGCCTACCATGTGTTAAAGCTGTTACCTATCTACCTATCTATGCCTCTCATGATTTTATATACCACTATAAGGGAAAAAAAGTCCCACTCTATCCAACCTCTCCTATAACACAAACCTTTCAGCCCAGGCAGCATCCTAATAAATCTTTTTCTGCATTCTTTCTAGATTAATAGTATCCTTTCTATAGTAGGGCAATCAAAACTGCACACACTACCCCAAATAATGGTCTCACTAATGTCTTGTACAGCTGCAACAAAACATCTCAATTCCTATACTCAGTCTTCTGACTGATGAAAGCTAGCATGCTGAAAGCCTTCTTCACCTGCCTACCTACCTGTGACTCCATTATCAAGGAACTATGAACTTTTACCCATATATCTCTCTTTGTTATATAATACTCCCTAGGGGCCTCCCATTGACTGTATAAGTGCTACCCTGGTATGCCTCACCAAAATGCGACACTTTGCATTTATCTAAATTGAACTCCATCTGCCATTCCTCAGCCCATGTGGCAGTTGATTAAGCTCTTTCTGCATTTCCAGATAACCTTCTTCACTGTCCACTATACACCAATCCTGGCGTCATCCATAAACTTACACTCGTGCCTCCTAAATTCTCATCCAAATCATTTATATAAATATGCTGCAATAATTACCAGATTGGTTGGATCTGGTGGCTCGACCCGCTGTAGCAGTCCATTGGGAAAAGAACATCTCTTCTCGCTACCATATTGACTAAGATAAGAAAGTAGGGTTGTCTGTACAAGGGAAAGACAATCATCCACTGTGTGCAGTGAATAGCATGGCTTGGGAATTGGTGAAGCCACTTTTAGAATACTGCGTATAATTCTGATCACTCTGCTGTTGGAAAAGCATTGTTAAACTTGAAAAGCTGCACAAAAAATTTACAAGGATGTTGCTGAAACTGGAGGGTTTGAGTTATAAGGAGAGGCTGGATAGGCTGGGACTTTATTCCCTGGAGCATCGGAGGTTGAAGAGTAACCTCATGGAGGTTTATAAACTCATGAGGGGCATTGCTAAAGGGGCCAACCAAGGTCTTTTTCCCAGGCTATAGAAGTCCAAAACTAGAGAGTATAGGTTTTAGGTGAGAAGGGCCCTGAGAGGCAATCTTTTCAAATGGAGGATGGTGCCTATATGTCATGAGCTGCCAGAGGCAGTGGTAGAAGTGGGTAAAATTACATTTACGAGAAACTTGGATAGCTACATGAATGGGAAAGGTTTAGAGAGATTTGGGCCAAATGCAGACAAATGGAAAAAGTTAAATTTGAGATACCTGGTTGGCATGGACAAGATGGACTGAACAGTCTGTTTCGTGTTGTATGTTTCTATGAGTCTATTGTTTTGCTGGTGGAGCAATACCAGATTGCCGAAGCTTGACAGGTACACGGTGGCCTTTTAGACATGACTGATACTTACTCTTTATTGGCTAAGTTTCAACCATCTATTTTCAATGCACCATTTTACATGTTATCAGGAAAGCTTCCCATTTTCTAACAGGAAAAGAGGAGTTGTTGAATTATGGCAGAGGTCCCAGACTAGACAGGCCTGAATCTTTAGGATATGACAAGTAAAGTTCCAGTATAACAGCATCTGCTTCTCCTTCAATGCTTCTCCATCTGCTCAATCAGTGGGCTGCCTGTATGTAATTCACAGCATGATCGGTAAGCAGTGAACCCAGACTGTGTCTAAGTCTGTGATATTTTTAGCCACGTAAATTGTTTGTGATTTTGATAAACTTCAAGATATCTGCCTCAATTAGAACCTAACTTTATGATATATTTCTGACATATAATGAACCACAGAGTGTCAGCACCAGTTTTGAATGACACGGCAGATGATAATAATACAGAACATCCTTTCTAGCCAATACTGCAAGCCCCTACCAGTTGTCCAAGCATTGAAACCTCATCTTCAAGAGGCCCATGATCTGTCCCACTGTGGCCCTGGTCAAAATATGAGCAGTCCTTTATTTTTATTCCGCCTGAGGGTATGTTAAAGATGTCATGAGCCTTGTTTTGAGGGGCTGCCCTTGTCTCCTTTGAAGGAGGCAGGAACTTGAGAGTTCATTAGTATATAAGAATCATGGCAGCTGCCAGATTATTTGCACAGGCATCCAGAATTTAAGGTCAGTAATCATAAATGACTTGAATATTCAGGGACTGGAAACCTTTCTGTCCACAAACATTTCCAGTTAGTGAGAGGACACTCACAGTCAATAGTGTCCTGCAGTTAGGGAAAACAGATGGTGCAGAATCTTAATGCCCGAGCTGCTTGACTAGCATTGTCAAACAGCAAGAATATGAAGATATATGCTCTGGGGAAAATTGTGTTGCTAAGATCATAGATGTATTTATGGCTTGAAGAGACTTTGAAATACAAGTTTATAGTTCATTGAAAGTGGAGTCTGAGGTAGATTGGATAGTGAAAAAGGCATTTAGTATGATTTTCTTTGTTGGCCAGAGCATTGAATGTAGGGGTTGGGAGATCATGTTGCAGTTGTACAGGACATTGGTTAGGCCACTTTTGAATTATTGTGTGTAATTCTTGTCTCCCTCATATAGGAAGGATGTTGTGAAACTTGAAAGTGTTCATAAAAGATTTACAAGGATATTGTCAGGGTTGGAAGGTTTGAGCTATAGGGAGAGGCTGAAAAGGCTGAGGCTGTTTTCCCCGAAGAGTCAGAGGCTGAGGGGTGACCTTTTAGAGGTTTATAAAATCACGAGGGGCATGGATAGGGTTCATAGGCAAGATATTTTCCGTGGGGTAGGGGAGTCCAGAACTAGACGGCGTAGGTTTAGGGTGAGAGGGGAAAGATTTAAAATGGAACTAAGGGGCAACTTTTTCACGCAGAGGGTGGTACATGTATGGAATGAGCTGCCATTTAAAAGGCATCTGATGGGTATATGAATAGGAAGGGTTTAGAGGGATATGGGCCATGTGCTGGTAAATATGATTAATTAATTTGGGATATCTGGTCGGCATGGACGAATTGGACCAAAGGGTCTGTTTTTGCACTGTACATCTCTATGACTGCATTTGGATATACCACACAAGTCACATATTCTTTTTTTATTTCAAAATATACTTTATTCATAAAATTCTCTTTGTACATATACACAGTCACAAATGCAGTTCGGTTCTGTACAGTAGAATATCAAGTAAACAAACGGACCATTGGACTTTGACTCTATCCCCAAAACCAAGACTTCTTTTACACATGCAAGACTAATATTTATATATGTTTGAGACACTGGGAGGTCCAATAACTGAACAGATCTCCATTTACCTTCAGCAGGAAGAACACAAACAGTGGTCTTTTCCCAAGTACCTTGGCAGCAGCTGCCCCAAGCTTTGGTGCATCCTTTGGCATATAGTCCTTGTCCTTGGAATATGCCCACACAAGCCACCCATTACTCCCAGTAACAGGCAGTTGTGACTTTGATGGCCACTGGGAAGAGATTGGAACCCAGTCTGTCTGAACATAAGTCATCTAACAGCAGCTGACTCAGCCAGGGACGTGATTAATCAGACCTGCACTGTCTTTCATGTAGTCCAGCAAGATGACACTGAGGCCTATAATTCTTGACTCTCATCATTTGATTACCACTCTTAACCTTAAGTTGATCTTAACCTGCTGCTTTTCCCTCCAGAAACAGTGCAGCAGCTATTGAAGGTTGCTGAATTTCCTGAGTTTTTTTAAAAAATTGCTGTTACCAGTGCGTTGTGTTCAGAGAATCATTGAAACCATAGGGAATTCAGCAATGGTGTTCTCCACCCGAAAACTATGAGCAGGTAATCTGTACAGAATCTCAGAAAGAATAATGCAGTGTTATTGAAGGAACTCCTGATCCGTTACACTCATAGTAATGAAACATAATGTTATTTCTTCATTCAGTGTGGCATGGGAATTTGACGAGGACCTGCCTTGTCATGCCTTGATAAGGAGCTCTCAAGTATATTATTATATCCATTTGTGCAGGGAATAACCAAAGTGTTTATATTACCTTGAGAAGAGATTTCTGCCACTAAACATGAACTTGTTTTGCGCTGTACCTTTCCACACTATTAATTATTACAGGATGAAAATCTTGGCATTGCTTTTAGACCAACATTCCTGATAATGAGGATATCTTCAACACATTAGAAAGTCAAATACAAAAATCTAAAGTATCTTTAAAATGTTCAGACTGCTCTAACCGGTTTGATTTCCGTGAGAAGAAGAAATCACAATTTTCAAGTATCGTTTATGACCTCAGGGCCACACAAGGCACTTCACAGTTAATGAAATACTGACGTGAAATCTTCACCATTATGTCAACTGATGAACCACTTGTGGGCGGCACGGTGGCACAGTGGTTAGCACTGCTGTCTCGCAGCGCCTGAGACCTGGGTTCAATTCCCGACTCAGGTGACTGACTGTGTGGAGTTTGCACGTTCTCCCCGTGTCTGCGTGGGTTTCCTCCGGGTGCTCCGGTTTCCTCCCACAGTCCAAAGATGTGCGGGTCAGGTGAATTGGCCATGCTAAATTGCCCGTAGTGTTAGGTAAGGGGTAAACGTAGGGTATGGGTGGGTTGCGCTTCGGCGGGTCGGTGTGGACTTGTTGGGCCAAAGGGCCTGTTTCCACACTGTAAGTAATCTAATCTTAGGTTTTATAATACTGTTGAGCTTCCTGACCAAGACTGGAGAGCATTAAACAGCCAAATATCACTGAAAACCAATTCAAGCTGTATGCAAGAACAAACATTTAGAGGCATATGGCTACCTGGTAGAAAATGGGCCATGTCTTCAGAAAGGATATGAACAACAAATGCTATAACATGGTCTCTCCATAGTCAGCTATTATATTTTAGTTGAATTCTATCAAAAACTAGTCCAATTTACTCATAGATATACTTGATCATATACTTTACAGACCAGAGATGCGGAAAACCACCTACATTAACAAATGGAAGATATAGTCCCGAACAAGCAAAGTACAATGAAGGGGTCGGTGTGACCTACAGTTGTAATCATAGATTTGAACTTTATGGGAAGAACTTTGTGAGATGTACTTCCAAAGGTTGGCCAGAGGCACCTGTCTGCATTGGTAAGCACAATTTTTTCAAATATTCAATAGATAATTGTTAAAAAAAAAATTTATAAAGTAGACTGTTTAATTATAAAGTCTTTCTTTAAAAATGCAGGATTAAATACTGTATTTGGGTCCTGTCTGATTATGTAGTCATTTAATAAGAAGTTATTAAATAATTCAACATCAAGGTAACTGTCCAACAGTACTTTATAAACTTTTAAATGTCCATTACTTCATGTATCCTGATATTTCATGCATTTGTGACCAATGCCATCAACTGTCATGTTGTGCCATCAGTGAGGTTGCTCCTTGATGCTCAACCTTTGTTCGTCCACAAATATTTGTGCCGTGATTTGGTGTGGAATGACTGCAGAGGTTTGACCTGATCTATTGTTTATGGATCACTTAGCTGCATCTGTTCTCTGTGTTGTTTTGCGGCACTTCCAAAGTTAGTGCCTTACTTCCAGGTCTCATCATATCTCTCACCATCAACATCCTTGTCCTGGCTAACTAGAAATTGAAAGGGGGGGGGGGGTCAGCCACAAGTGTTGAGGGTACTGGAGCAATTAAATAACTGGTTATTCTGCAGCGAGTTGATTGCTTGCTGACTCAAAATAACAGTTGCTTTGTGTGAATACCCCAAAGTACTATATTATTTATTGTCAATTCCAATTTTAAAGTCTTGTCCGAAATAGGAAAATGAACACTTTAGAAATCAAATGATGAGACTAATTCAACTTGCCCATTTAATTATCATCTCTGGCCTTTAATTCCCTCATATCTTTTAAATTTCAAAGGCTCAGCCTGCCTCATATGCCTAGCCTTGGAGTGGATATTTTTCCTTGAAATATATTAGGGTTAGGGTTATGACGAGAGGTTCAAACCAACTGTATCCTTAATGAAGTAAGGGGAAGGGTTGATGAGAGTTCTACGGCTGATATCACGATTCTTAACTTCTAAAAGGAATTAGGAAAGTACTACATTATTGATTATTAACCAACTTAAGGCCCACGGGATTAAAAAGGGCAAGTCTTAGCATGGATACAGAATTGCTTAGGGTCTTAGAATGCAAAGTTGTGGGGAACAGTTGCTTTTCAGTCTAATGAAATTATCATGGTGTTTCCCAGATTAAGTTTGTAGAAACATACAGCTCTGTTTGATATATATTAATGACCTGGACCTCAATATACACAGAGTAACTTTAAAGTTTGCTCAAGATTTTAATCAACTAATTAAGGAGAAATTGTTTCCACTGACAAAAGGGTCAGCAACCAAAGGCAGATTTAGAGTAATTAACCAAAGAACCAGTGATGTCATTATAATAGAGTGAGTTGTATTCTGGAACAAAAACAGAAATTGCTGACGAAACTCAGCAAGTCTGGCAGCATCTGAGGAAAGAGAAAAACAGAGCTGATGTTTTGAGCCCAGAGACCCTTCATCTGAATGCTTTCGAATTATATTCCGGTGTGGACTATCTGAAAGGGTGATGGAACCAGAATCAAAGGAAACTTTCAAAAAAGAATTAGCTAAATGTTCAAAGAAACGTGAGGCTTTGGGAAGGGCAAGGTGTTAGACGAATTGGAAATCTCTGAAAGAGCTAGCACATGTGCAACATGCCGATATAATATTTAGCACAAGATATAATGTGTTACATCATTCATTAATCTGGGCATTCTGAGCAGTTTCTGGAATTAATCAATATCCATTTGTTGAGATTCAAGTTGGAACAAAATAATGATGATAATAACAATAATCTGGAGTGTGAACTCTCAAAACCTTATTTCAGGCAAATGTGACATTTAAATTATTCACAAATACTCCTCTCTTCCTCCCCAGAAGACAATACAATATGTGAACAAAATTAGGCCATTCAGCCCATTGAGTCTGCTCTGCCATTCAATCAAGACTGATATTTTTCTCAACCCCATTCTTTTGCCATCTCCCCATAACCCTTGATCCCCTTACCATTCAAGACCCTATCTATCTCTGTTTCAAGTACATTCAATAACCTGGTCTCTGCAGCCCTCTGTGGCAATGGGTTCCACAGATTCACCATCCTCTAGCTAAAGAAATTCCTCCTCATCTCAGTTCTAAAGAGTGGTCCCTTCACTGTGAGGCTGTGCCCTCAGGTCCTAATCTCCTCTACTTGTGGAAACATCTTCTCCACATCCACTCTGTTCAGACCTCTCAGTAATCTGCAATTTTCAATCAGATCCCTCTTCATCCTTCCAAACTACTTTGACTACAGACCTAGAGTCCTCAGCTGCTATGACAAGCCCTTCAACCCCAGGATCATTCATGTAAGCCTCCTCTGGACCCCCTCCTTCCTGAGATATAGGACCTAAATCTGCTCACAACATTCCAAATGCAGCCTGACTAGAGCTTACACAGCCTCAACCTTACATCTCTGCTCATGTATTCTAACACTCTTGAAATGAATATGAACATTACATTTGCCTTCCCAACTGCCACTTGAACCTATATGGTAGCCTTACGAAAATCCTAAACTCAAACTCCTAAGTCACTTTATGCTTCAGATGTCTGAAGCCTTTTCACATTTAGAAAATACTCTCTGCCTCTAATCTTCCTATCAACATGCACAAGATGACACTGTACACATTATACTCCCTCTGCCACTTCTTTGCCCAATCTTCCAGCATGTCCAAGTCCTTCTGCATTCTCCCCATTTCCTGAACATTCCCTCCAGCTATCTTTATGTCATCTGCAAACTTAACAACAATGCCTTCAGTTCCTTTGTCCATATTGTTAATGTTTAACTTGAGTAGTTGTGGTCCCAACACGGCATCCTGTGGAACTCCACTATTCATCAGTTACCATCCTGAAAAAGGCTCTTTTTGCCTGCTCTCTGCCTTCTTTCAGTCAGCCAATCTAGTACCTTATCCCTAACACAACGAGCTCTTATCTTATTCTACAGCCTCCTGTACGCGCCTTGTGAAAGGCCTTCTGGAAATCCAAATAGATCACCTCCATGGCTCTCCTTTATCTAACTTGCTCATGACCTCCTCAAAGAATTCTAACACTTATGTTAGGCATGACCTGCTGTTAATGTAGCTGTGTTACACACTTTCAAGTAGTCCGTAAGCCTAATAAGGGCCTCTATAAATGGCTGAGGTCAGGCGCGCGAGGCTATAGTTTCCCGGCTTCTGTCTCCCTCTCTTCTTAAAACAGGAGTATTATTTTAACTATTTTCCAGTCCACTGGGACCCTGCCTGACTCCAGTGATTCCTGAAAGATCACCTTCAATGCCTCCACAATCTTCTCAGCTTTTCCTTCAGAACTCTGGGCTATAGTCCATCTGGTCCAGATGATTATTCACCTTCAGAACTCTCAGCTTCCCCAGTGCCTTTCCCTTAGTGAAGATCGCTGCACTCACTTCTGCTCTGATTTCTTGAATTTCTGGTATGGTGTTGGTGTCTTCCACTGTGAAAACTGACAAGAAGTACCAACTTATTCCTCTGACATTACTTTGTTCCCTATTACTGCTTCACTAGCCTAATTTTTCAGGGGTAAAAAATGAGATCTGCAGATGCTGGAGATCACAGCTGAAAATGTGTTGCTGGTCAAAGCACAGCAGGCCAGGCAGCATCTCAGGAATAGGGAATTTGACGTTTCGAGCATAAGCCCTTCAATGTTCGCTTTGCCTCTCTCTTACATTTTAGATAACTTTAAAGAGGTCTTTCAGTCTTGTTTTATCTTACTAACTAGCTTACTCTCAAATTTCATTTTCTCCACTTTTATTGCTTTTTTAAATTATCCAACTGTTGGTTCTTAAAGGCTTCCCAAGCCTCTGGCTTCCCACTTATTTTCACCACCCTGTATGTTTTTTCTTTAGTTTTTATGTTGTCCCTGACTTCCCTTCTCAGTCATATTTGCCTCATCCTTTCCTCTTCTTTCTTGGTATAAGTTTCTACTGTGCCTCCCGATTGTCCCCAGTTCCCCTGCCATTGCTGCTCCACCATTTTCATTGTTAGGCATCCCTTCCAATCAACTCTGGCCATGTTTTTGTAGTTAATCTTACTCAATTGTAATACTGTTACATCTGATTTGAGCTTCTCCCCCTCAAACTGCAGCACAAATTTTATCATATTATGGCCATTGTCCCCAAGGGGTTCCTTCATCTTAAGCTCCCTAATCAAGTCTGCCTCATTACAGATCACCAAATCCAGTATTGCCTGTTCCCTCATTGGCTCTACCGCAAGCTGCTCCAATAAAATTTAGATAATCTACAAATTTATTTTCTTGAGATTTGCTACCAATCTGATCTTTCCTGTCAACCCGCATTTTGAAGTCCCCCATGATTATTGTAATCGTTATTTTCTTACATGCATTTTTTATATTCTGAGTTATTTTCTTCCACACATCCTGACTGCTGCTAGGAAGCCCATACACAACTCCCATCAGAATCTTTTCATCTGCATTGCTTTTAATCCTAATAAAACCAATGATTAACAGCAGCTTTTGTCTCACTGAATCACAGAATGGTTATAACACAGAATTCACACACATTCACAACTCTGTGTCTGTGCCAGCTAAATAGAAGAACAATTCATCTAATGCCATACCTTTGTGTTTAAACCATAGTTGGGTCATTTTTCCCCCCATTCAGATAATGATCCAATTCGCTCTGAAGTCCATGGTTGAATCTACTTGAATCATATTCTCAGGAGGTGTATTCTGGGTTCTAAGCACTAGCTGAGTAAACAGTATCCTCCTGCCACTGTTGCTTCTTCTGCCAATCATCAATTATCAACCAAAACCAGAAATCAAAACTTTCTGACATAGGGTGACTGAACCGGAAACTTTAACTATTTTCTCTCCAAACATGCAGAGTTTCTCCAGCAATTTCTGATTTTGTTTCAGATCTTTCGCATCCACAATTCTTTGTTTGATCCACAGTTCTCAATTCTTTTGTTAGTGGGGGTGGTTTCTTCCTATTTCCTATATCCTGATTTCCCATGATTTTCAGCACCTATGTGAAATCTCTCTATGCTTTCTTTGCTAACAAGATAACATGAAGTTTTTTTATTACTTCCAGTCAAAGCTTAAAAATCTTAGATTGCTTTGTCCTCCCCACCCAATATTACTGTCTTTCCACTATATAAAAATGAAAATGCTGAAAATACTCCACCCACATCTGTGGAGTCAAGAACAGCGAACATCTGTGACCTTTCAGTAGAATTGAGAAAAGTTAGATATGTCATTAGATTTTGAACAAGTTAAAAAGCAGGGTTGGGACAAGGAGTGTGCACATATGGATAAAAATAAATGTTTTTGATTGGGTCAAAGGCAGGACAGTTTAAATGACAAAAAGTTCAGTGTCGCTAAAGGATTGAAAACTGAGGATCAAGCAAAAAAATTGCAGATGCTGAAGATCTGAAACGAAAACAGAAATTGCTGGAGAAACCCAACAGGCCTGGCAGCACCTTTGGAGAGAAAATAATTGAAGTTTCAGGTTCAGACACCCCACGTCAGGAGGTTTTGTTAATGGAACAAATCAAGAAACAATATGTGTAGAAGGGATGCGAATGGCAGAATACCTGCCATCAAAATTCAAAGTAAAGGCAATAAGAAACAAATTATCAAAATAAAACTGAACACTGGCAGAGATTATGTGTTTGTTTATGTGTAGACCAGGGATTTGAAGGGAGTGGTCAAATTTAAAAGGCTGACTGGGAAGTGATGCTGTGATTAGTGTTGGAATCACATTGCAAATGGCAGATATCATTGGATGACCTGTTGAATATGAAAACTGATGGAGTGTAAGGTCTGGACAAGGAGAAGACAGTTTAGCTTCTCAGGGGGAATGGGATGGGGCAAGAGCAGAACTATGTAAAGTCAAGTGCATATGATCAAGAGTCCTAGAAATCAATGTGGGGCAGGTGAGGTAGAGGTGTGGCAAGGAACATCTTTATTTGACGAGAAAGAAAGGCATGCCAGAAGTGTTAAGCATGGCATGAGGGATTGTCGTTGAGATAGCTATCTGAATCAGTGAACTTAAAGGGAATATGGGTTAAGAGCCTATCCTCAAAAATGAAGACAGAAAAGCCAAGACTGAAAATGTGAAAGACAAAGATGGGCCATGTGATGAAGAAGAGGGAGGAGTAGCAATTGGAAGCAAAGTTAGTCAAGCTTTCCAGTTCAGGACACAAGCAGAAATGGCACAGATGGAGGCATCACTGGACTAGTAAAAGAGAAGTGAGGGAGGGGACCAGAAGGACAAGGGGTCAGGTGATCACAGCAGCCATTTTAGGTCAGTATTTGTGCCTTTGAAAATCACTTTAATCCATGAAGGTTTCCTAGAGAGAAGTCGTACCAGACTCGAACTATTAAACTCTCTTTCTCTCACCGTAGGTGCCAAACCTACTAAGTCTCTGCACCGTTCTGTGGTTGTGTCACATCGCTTAGTTGATCGGATAGTTGTGACACAAAATTATATCAATGGCATAGTTTCAAATCTGTAATGGCTGCGGTCATTCATGCAGGATTGTTTCTTCAAATTACATCTCATTTATCGAGTGGAGACCCTTAAGCTATATAAAATACAAGAGATGCCATTGTCCTCAGTTTAAAAATAAAAGCTCTCGTGGACCATTTTTAAGCAGCAGCTTAATTATTTTTACATGGTCTGCAGTGGACAACACTGTAATTACCACTCATTAATCTTATAATACGTTATTCTAGCAACTGTGATATGAGGGTAAAGGCTCTTGTTCATAGGAGACAAGCTTGTTTAGAATTCTGACTGCATACTGAGCATGAGATGAAAATGTTGAGAGGCAGGTGAATGTTTGAACTGTCACTTATTACTTATAGGATGCTAACTAATTTGGTAAGTAATCCTGCAGTTGATCTCTGCAAGTTCCAATATTCCCCACAGGAAGCCTTAATTAGCTCCAGCTCCTCATTGACTGCTTGGAGTGGCTGGAGCTGCAGATAGACTCACTATGAAGCATCCACGATGTTGAGAATATCACCTTTAGTGAGTTGGTCACACCACCAGTAATGGCTACACAGGTGGAAAGCAGTGGGTGACCACCAGGAAGACTAGTAAGCATGGGTAGGCAGTGCAGGAGACCCCTGTGACCATTCCCACTAAGAGAGGCGGGGGACATTGCATTATTAATAAAGGAAGCCATCGCTGCAGCCATTAGGGAGAATGTCCTAGAAGGGTCTTCAAATGAAGCCACTTGAGTAGATTTTAGATATAAAGAAGAGGGTAATTACTTTGCTGTGATTCCAATACAGGCTCCCTAACAGCATGAGGGTGATAGAAGATCAGATTTGCAGGCAAATCACAGAAAGGTGTGAGAGAAACAGGATATAGTTGGCGGTGATTTCAACTTTGCTAACTTGCACATGGGATCACCTTAGTATGAAAGGATTAGATGGGATAGAATTTTTAAAGTGCATCCAGGAGAACATGTTGTGTCAATAGGTAGATAGTCCCACTAGCAATGGGGCAGTGCTAGACCCAATCCCAGGGAATGAAGCCAGTCAAGTGGTTGAAGTTTTAGTGGGTGAGCATTTGGGGATAGTGCTCCTAACTCTAAGTTTCAAGTTTCAATATGGAAAGTGATAAGGATAGTGCAGAAGTTAAATATCTTAGTTGGGGGATGGCAATATCATTAGGCAGGGTCTGGCAAACAGAGTGGGAGCAATTACTTGAAAGTAAGTCTATATTTGGAAAGTGGGAGTCTTTTAAAAGTACTGTAGTAAAGACTCAGGGATAGCATGTTCTTCTCAGTGTGATGGGAAAGGACAGCAAGTTCAGGGAGCCAAAAATGTCAAGAGATATGAAGAGTTTGTTAAAGAGAAAGGAGGATGTTTATCTCACTAAAAACAGGGGAGGCCCTTCAAAAGTACAGAGAATGCAGGAGGTGCCACAGAAAGGAAATTAAGGAGAGCAAAGAGGGGCCATGAGATATCTTTGGAAGATGGGATCAAGGAAACCCTGAGACATTTTGTAATTACATATAGAGTAAGAGGATTGCCAGATAAAGGTTATTGACTCCTGCATTGAGCTAATGGTTGTGAGTAAAGTCTTAAGCAAATACTTCTCATCTCTATTACTAATTTAATTGAGTTTTTTTTAAAGGTTACTATAATAGTCAGGGTAGTGCAGTTGATGTGGTATACATGGACTTCAGTAAGGCCTTTGACAAGGTCCCACATGGAAGGTTCATCCAAAAGACTGTAAGCTTGTGACTAGGTGGTGTACTCACAGGGATCGGTTCGAGGACCCTTGCTGTTTGTTAAATACATTAACAACTTGGAGGTGACTGAAAAAGGCATAATTCGTAGGTTTTCAGATGCAAAAATTGGTGGTTGGTGTTGATAGTGAAGATGGTGATCTCAGGCTGACAGGGGATCTGATTGAGGAATACAAAATTGAGAAGCCTAGACAGAGTAGATCATGAGAATCTTTTCCCCATGCCATTGAATGTCAAAGGATGGTGGTTAGATTGTCTCTGATTGGAGATGGTCATTATTTGGCATTTGGGTGGCAAGAGTGTTACTTGTCACTTCCTGATACCCATTGAGATAGTGCTCCTTATGCAGAAGCTGAAGGACTCCCTGTACTGTGCCTATGCCCAGCCTCACTCTTGTCAACTGCAGGTGAATGGGTGGGTTAGTAAGTTTGCAGACGGTACAAAAATCAATGGCTCATGTAGAAGGTTGGTAAAGGTTGCAGAGGAATGTAGGTCTGTTGCAGATACGAGTGGAGAAATGGCAGCTCGAGTTTAATCTGGGTATGTGAGAGGAATTACACTTTGTTAAGGAAAAGCATACAGTTAATGGCAGGACTCTGAACAGCATTGGTGTATAGAGGGATCTTGGGGTTCAAATTTATGGCTCATTGAAAGTGGCTACATAAGTAGATAGGATGCTAAAGAAGGCATATGGCATGTTTGTCTTTATTGGACAGGGAATTGAGTACAAGATTCAGGATGTCATTTTGCAGCTTTATAAGACTTTGGTTAGGCTCCACTTGGAATATTGTGTTCAGTTTTGGTCACCACATTACAGGAAGGATGTGGAGGCTTTGGAGGGAGTGCAGAAGAGGTTTACCAGGTTGCTGCCTGGATGAGCGATAAAAGGAGAGGCTAGAAAAACTCGGGTTGTTTTCTCCAGAGCATGGTAGGAGTGTGGAACACATTGCCAGGGGGTGGGGATGGGGGCAGATACAATAGGGCTGTTTAAGGGTTTTTTAGATAAGAACATGGACATGAAAGGAATGGAGAGATACGGACCAAGGGTAGGCAAAAGGGATGAGTGTAATTTGGTGGGGTGCTCGACACAATATTGTGGGCTGAAGGGCCTGTTCCTGTGCTGTCCAGTTCTATGTAATGACTGTCCCAATGAACTTGAGGAGTTAGAATGAAAACACCAATATTTCAAGGCCAAAAATATCGAGATATCTAGCAGCAGAATTTCCATTTGATTAGGTCAGCCTTCTCCTGTGGTGGCTCCCTGCCACCAACCAGATTCATTCCTGCCATTGACCAACCAAGTCATACTCTCTACCTGTCTTCACCTATCCCCACTTCATCACCTGGCCCCCACCACCCCCTTTATCTGCATCTCCCTGCACACCCATCCCCCAGTCCAGAAGAAGGGTTATACTCAAAATGTCAACTCCTCCACTTCCTGATGCTGCCTGGCTCACTGTGTTCTTCCAGCCTCCTGCCTGTCTATCTTTTCTTTTCAGGTTGGGCAACAGTTATACAATGTTAAAAACTCAATCAAACCTCCTTCTTTTCAAATTATATTTACACAGACCTAATCATCTTAACTAGTGCAGTCTTGCATATTGTGTTAGAGCTTCAATATTCAGTGTATTTTTGTCTTCAATTTGATTTAATTTTTATCCAGGAAATTGTTGTGTTTAGATAATAGTACAAAAAATAATTTACCATGTATAAATGAATTATTTTGTTTGGATATAGATTGCATTATACTACTTTGATGTGATGGCTTTGCAATGGGAATAACAGCCTAATTTGTTCAGTTATTTTCACAAAAATTGAAGTTTAAAAGCAAATATAAGTACTTTTTTCATCTTAGAGAACTATCACTAAATGTTTTCAATGTCTTCTAGACAGGAGCATACGTTGTCCACCTTCACCAGACGTAGAAAACGCAGAAAAACGCAGTGATGCCCAAACAGCTATTTATCGATGTCACTCAGGATTCGAGATGGAAGGATCAGAACAAATAAAATGCATCAATGGGCAATGGTCAGAAGTACCGACATGCAAATATGGTGAAGGTGAATAAACTATTAAAATTACTGAAGTTACTGAAACAGAGACTTATTTTTCAATTATTACACGGCACAGGAAAATTACTGACAAGGTCTTTTGACGGCCATTCCTAATTGTTCTTAAGAAATTGTACATGAGCTGCTAAAAATGTGGTAAACCCAATCATCTGAGAAAGACGGCATGAGGGAAGCAGGACAGGCTAGGTTGGACCTGCTGAAGAAAGAATTTAATATGCTGACACAGAGAATAGAAGGAGTACATTGAATGAAAAAGAATAAGTCACGATAGTCACCAATTGTCAATGGAACTTAAATCTTCCATGTTACATAGGGATAGGGAAACTGTATGAGGTGCAGGGGTTAGCTCATTAATTAAGATGGCTATTACAGTTTAGAGAGGGCAGAACTATGGAAAATCTATCAGTGAAAACTCCATTGTTAGAACTATGAAATAAGTGAGGAATTAAAAATGTAAAGAGAGTGATATGAAGTCTCTAGACATCAACAATGAGTTGGCCAAATCAGATGATTGGATGAACATTGTGAGATCAGCATAGGTTCCTATGAAATGCTGATGCACAGATATGCATGGAATTTACCCAGGAAGTTTAAACTCTCACTGGGCTAATTCACTGATGACACTGTCTGTAACTGTCTCTGGTCTGGTGCTTTGGAGGATGACTTGAGTCAGACTGGGGGACTTAATCCATGAAATGTAACATAAGTTCATGCCTAGCGTAAGCCAACACAATTGACTAGTCACCAACCCTCGATTCACTCCAGGAACCGCTCAACTAATCTGCTTGAGCAGCTAACCATTTCACTGACTTGAAATACACAACTATCCAACACCACTGTCCCGTGCTGCCCCCATGATTTGACTTGACCAAGCTAACCCTTGATCCAAATACACTCCTAAATCAAGCAAACTGTCTTCTAACCACTCAACTGGTAAAAGAGGGAGTGGTGTGGCATTGTTAGTCAAGGACAATATTACAGTTGCAGAATGGATATTTGAGGATTTATCTACTGAGGTTGTATGGCTGAGGTTAGAAACAAGAAAGGAGAGGTCACCATGTTGGGAGTTTTCTATAGGCCTCTGAATAGTTCCAGAGATGTAGAGGAAAGAATAGCAAAGATGAGGTCTTTAATTTTCCAAATATTGACTGGGAATACTGTAGTTTAGATGGGTCAGTTTTTGTCCAATGTACAGGAGGGTTACCTGACGCAGTATGTAGACAGGCCAACAAGGGGTGAGGCCACATTGGATTTGGTACTGGGTAATGAACCCAGCCAGGTGTTAGATTGGTAGGTGAGCACTTTGGTGATAGTGCCCACAATTCGGTTATGTTTACTTTAGCAATGGAAACGGATATGTATACAATGCAAGGCAAGAGTTATAGCTGGGGGAAAGGCAATTACAATGCAATTAGGCAAGATTTAAGGGGCATAGGATGGGGAAGGAAACTGCTGGGGATGGGCACACCTAAAATGTGGAGCTTATTCAAGGACCAGCTACTGCGTGTGCTTGATAAGTATGTACAGGTCGGGCAGGGAGGAAGTTGTCGAGCGTGGGAGCCATGGTTTACTAAAGGAGTTGAATCTCTTGTCAAGAGGAAGAAGGCTTATGTTAGGATGAGATGTGAAGGCTCAGTTTGGGCACTTCAGAGTTACAAGTTAGCCAGGAAAGACCTAAAGAGAGAGCTAAGAAGAGCCAGGAGGAGATATGAGAAGTCGTTGGTGGATAGGATCAAGGAAACCCTAAGGCTTTTTATAGGTATATCAGGAATAAAATAATAACTAGAATAAGATTAGGGCCAATCAAGGACAGTAGTGGAAGATGTGCGTGGAGACAGAAGAGATAGGGGAAGTGCTAAATGAATATTTTTCATCAGCATTCACACAAGAAAAAGACAATGTTATTGAGGAGAATACTAAGATACAGGCTACAAGGAGGAGGTGTCAACAATTCTGGAAAGTTTGTGCGAAGATTTGTAGCTCGGGTGCTTGTTGTAGTGGTTCTGTTCGCCGAGCTGGAAGTTTTTGTTGCAAACGTTTCGTCCCCTGGCTAGGAGACATCATCAGTGCTGTGGAGCCTCCTGCGAAGCGCTTCTTTGATGTTTCTTCCGGCATTTATAGTGGTCTGTCCTTGCCGCTTCCGGGTGTCAGTTTCAGCTGTCCGCTGTAGTGATTGGTATATTGGGTCCAGGTTGATGTGTCTGTTGATGGAATTTGTGGATGAATGCCATGCCTCTAGGAATTCCCTGGCTGTTCTCTGTCTGGCTTGCCCTATGATAGTAGTGTTTTCCCAGTCGAATTCATGTTGCTTGTTGTCTGAGTGTGTGGCTACTAGGGATAGCTGGTCGTGTCGTTTCGTGGCTAGTTGGTGTTCATGTATGCGGATTGTTAGCTGTCTTCCTGTTTGTCCTATATAGTGTTTTGTGCAGTCCTTGCATGGTATTTTATAAACTACATTAGTTTTGCTCATGTTGGGTATTGGCTCCTTTGTTCTAGTAAGTTGTTGTCTGAGCGTGGCTGTTGGTTTGTGTGCCGTTATGAGTCCTAGGGGTCGCAGTAGTCTGGCTGTCAGTTCTGAAACGCTCCTGATGTATGGTAGTGTGGCTAGTCCTTTTGGTTGTGGCATGTCCTCGTTCCTCGGTCTACCTCTTAGGCATCTGGTGATAAAGTTGCGTGGGGATCCGTTTTTGGCAAATACCTTGTATAGATGTTCCTCTTCCTCTTTTCGCAGTTCTGGTGTACTGCAGTGTGTTGTAGCTCTTTTGAATAGTGTCCTGATGCAGCTTCGTTTGTGTGTGTTGGGGTGGTTACTTTCATAGTTTAAGACTTGGTCTGTGTGTGTTGTTTTCCTGTGTACCCTTGTGGTGAATTCTCCGTTCGGTGTTCTCTGTACTATCACGTCTAGGAATGGGAGTTGGCTATCCTTTTCTACTTCTCTCGTGAATTGGATGCCTGTGAGTGTGGCATTGATGATCCGGTGTGTTTTTTTCTATATCTGTGTTTTTGATGATTACGAAAGTGTCATTGACATATCTGACCCAGAGTTTGCAGAAGCTGCATCAGGACACTATTCAAAAGAGCTACAACACACTGCAGTACACCAGAACTGCGAAAAGAGGAAGAGGAACACCTATACAAGGTATTCGCCAAAAACGGATACCCGCGCAACTTTATCAACAGATGCCTAAGAGATAGACCACGGAACGAGGACATGCCACAACCAAAAGGATTAGCCACACTACCATACATCAGGAGCGTTTCAGAACTGACAGCCAGACTACTGCGACCCCTAGGACTCATAACGGCACACAAACCAACAGCCACGCTCAGACAACAACTTACTAGAACAAAGGAGCCAATACCCAACATGAGCAAAACTAATGTAGTTTATAAAATACCATGCAAGGGCTGCACAAAACACTATATAGGACAAACAGGAAGACAGCTAACAATCCGCATACATGAACACCAACTAGCCACGAAATGACACGACCAGCTATCCCTAGTAGCCACACACTCAGACAACAAGCAACGTGAATTCGACTGGGAAAACACTACTATCATAGGGCAAGCCAGACAGAGAACAGCCAGGGAATTCCTAGAGGCATGGCATTCATCCACAAATTCCATCAACAGACACATCGACCTGGACCCAATATACCAATCACTACAGCGGACAGCTGAAACTGACACCCGGAGGCGGCAAGGACAGACCACTATAAATGCCGGAAGAAACATCAAAGAAGCGCTTCGCAGGAGGCTCCACAGCACTGATGATGTCTCCTAGCCAGGGGACGAAACGTTTGCAACAAAAACTTCCAGCTCGGCAAACAGAATCACTACAATTCTGGAAAGTTTGAAAATAGACAAGTCCCCTGGGACGGACGTGATTTATCCTATGATTCTCTGGTAAGCCAGGGAGAAGATTGCTGAGCCTCTTCCTTTGATCTTTATGTTGTCATTGTCTACAGGAAGAGGGCCAGAAGACTGGAGGATAGCAAATTTGTCCCCTTGTTCAAGAAGGGGAATAAAGACACCCTGGTAATTATAGACCAGTGAGCCTTACTTTGATTGTGGGTAAAGTGTTGGAAAAGGTTATAAGAGATAGGATTTATAATCATCTAGAAAGGAATAGGTTGATTAGGGATAGTCAATACCGTTTTGTGAAGGGTAGGTTGTGCCTCACAAACCTTATTGAGTTCTTTGAGAATGTGATCAAACAGGTGGATGAGGATAAAGTGGTTGATGTGGTATATATGGATTTCAGTAAGGTGTTTGATAAGGTTCCTCACGATTGGCTATTGTACAAAATAGAGAGGCATGGGATTGAGGCTGATTTAGCAGTTTGGCTCAGACATTGACTAGCTGAAAGAAGACAGAGAGTAGTGGTTGATGGGAAATGTTCATCCTGGAGTTTAGTTACTATTGTGTACCACGAGGATCTGTTTTGGGTCCACTGTTATTTGTCATTTTTATAAATGACCTGAATGAGAGCATAGAAGGATGGGTCAGTAAATTTGCAGATGACATTAAGGTGGTAGAGTTGTAGGTAGTGCCAAAGGATGTTGTAGGTTATAGCGGGACATAGATAAGCTGTAGAGCTGGGTTGAGAGGTGACAAGTGGAGTTTATTGTGGAAAGGTGTGAGGTGATTCACTTTGAAAGGAGTAACAGGAATGCAGAGTATTGGGCTAATGGTAAGATTCTTGGTGGATGAGCAGAGAGATCTCGGTACCACCCAGGTTGATAGAGTTGTTAAGAAGGCATACAGTGTGTTATCATTTATTAATAGAGGGATTGAGTTTCAGAGCCATGAGGTCATGCTGCATCTGTACAATACTCTGGTGCAGCTGCACTTGGAGTGTTGTGCGCAGTTCTGGTCACCACATTATGGGGAGGATGTGAAAGCATTGAAAAGCGATCAAAGGAGATTTACTAGGATGTTGCCTGGTACGGAAGGAAGGTCTTACGAGGAAAGGCTGAGGGACTTGAGGCTGTTTTCATTCGAGACAAGAAGGCTGAGAAGTTACTTAATTGAGACATACAAAATAATCAGAGGGTTAGATAGGGTGGACAGTGAAAGCTTTTTTCCTTGGATGGTGATGACTAGCATGAGGGGACATAGCTTTAAATTGACGGATGATAGATATAGGATTGATGTCAGAGGTATTTTCCTTACTCGGAGAGTAATAGTGGCATGGAACGCACTGCCTGCAGCAGTAGTAGACTCACAAAAGGACATATGGACGATAATGGAATAGTCTAGGTTAAATTGATTCCATGGGTTGGCGTAACATAGAGGGTTGAAGGGCCTGAAGTGCGTTGTAGTGTTCTATGTTCTAACTTTGCACAAACCAACTACCCACATTATCCATCTGCCCACCCGTTCTCTGAATCACTTGGCCATTTATTCATTCATAAAGCGACTTGGATCTTTGAATGTTTGGTACACATGGTAGCTCCTATAAACTGTTCTTCCTCCGACTCTACTGGACTTTCTCTGGAGACACTGCACTGTCCATTTCTACTGCAGCTGGCATTGGAAAATTCCAGCAGAAACAAAGTGTTTTGTTGGCTTTGACAAAGCTTCCCAGGCAGCAGCATTGTCACTTACTGCAAAATCTCAGTCATTACCTCAAAGATTAGTGAGGCTTATAGAAAAGACAACATTACTTGCGAATTGTTATACTCTATGTCCTGACTGAAGAAGGCAATGGGGAATATTTTCATAACTTGACCTGTCAGAAAGATTGTGAATTTCTTCAGTGCATTAAAAATCATTTTCGGGAGCTGCATATACTAGAACTAACAAGTGAGAATGCTTTACTTGTCTTAATAACTAATAAGAAGATCAATTCAATTAATAGTCCATCAAAAAGGAAGCACTTATCTAAATGATTGTAATACGATCAAATTCATTGCTGGGTCTGAATACAAGTTAGCACAATTGCCCCAAGGTTCTAGATTTTCATAAGGCTAACCTTAAGTGATGAAACTGAGACAACAGCAAATTTTGCAAAATAATTTAGAAAGGAAGTGCTATTAAGTGTAATTGCAATATAAAAGTTAAGAAATTAATAAAGCTAAGTGCATGATTTTGTATTCTGTTTGTACATTTCAAATATAGTCTGTGATCGTCCACCAAGAGTAACGAATGGAGACATAGAGAAGATTGTTAAACCATGGTATCAGCATGGTGAAACCGTGACATATCGGTGTTGGAATTCATTCATTTTGGATGGACCAAATCAAGTTAGATGTTCAAGTGGGAAGTGGTCAGCCGTTCCACGCTGTTTAGGTAAGTTATTTCTCAGTACTTATTACAGGACCCAATCATGAAATGAGACTTTTCAGACACTTGTAAATAATTAATTGCCATCAAATGGTTTTCCTGGATTTAAAAAAAATTATCCTCAGGTTGTACATATCACTGGCTAATCCAGCACTAATCATCCATCCTTAATTTGGTGCAATTAACAGTAGCCATTGCTGTGTAGTCTGGAATCACGTTTCTGCCAGACCAAGTAAGGATTTCATATCTCAGTGCACCAGATGGGTTTTACTACAAAATCAACAATGGTTGCACAGTTGTCAATATACTAGTGATTTATTTGTCTCACTATCTGCTTGTGGTGAGATTCTAACACATGTTCCTAGAAAATTCATCTAAGGGTCCAGTGACATTACCTTGACACTGTTGCCTCCCCCTTATCATGTTAAACAATGTGAAAGAACAGTGAAAAGGATTGATAGACGACATTTGAATAGTGAATTAAAATGGTTGTTTCTTTTCCTGGTTAGAAGGCTTTTGTTCAAAGGGCCTGTTCTGAGGATGTGACTTCACTGGCACAGAATCAATTCCAACTTGAGGTTGCATCTGCTGCCATGGACTTCTTTGACATTGATCTGCATCTCTGAAATGTTGTCTTCACATAAGAATGGCAGCTACTATTGCAGCTCTACTTTGGACTCCTGATAAGGAAAACTGAAGGTTAAATCTAAAGTTTTTGGCAAAGTGACAGTTTCATTGAGTTTCATGGTTTCTTTTCCCTCTGCAAGGATCAGGAGCATTTTCTCATAGTTTCTTACCAAACCCAACTCATTATTTGTGCTACTCTGGTAGCGCCCATTTCTCTTCTGATTCTAACCCCATCCTGCACCCTTCCATATCCAAAACAACCTGCCATTGCTGGGATATCGCAGAATGAATGGCATCCATGGCTCCATCTGCAAAAGGCCACTGTGTACTGTTAAGACGGTTCTACCATCCCCGTGTTCGTTTCGGAGGAATGAGACACCGGGTCAGATTCCAAGAGACAGACTGCTTTATTCGAGAGAGAATCGAGTTACAGCAAGGTATCAGGCTTGCTGGAGAAGGCGTTCTGACTATTTTTTAAATTTGTCTATCCTTTTGTTCTCTCACATTCCAGAGTTACATCCTTATTTGGTAAAAAGCAGAAATTTTCGTATGTGATTGGGTCTCGCCTGATAACGTTCTATTACCTCAGTTTGAGCTACGTGTATCTAGACACGGCTCTAGTGTCCTGTTATCTCTCACCCTCCCTGGGGCCTCTTCAGGCTATGCCATCAGCTTTTCAGTCTGTTCTTAGTGTAACATAATGGCTTACTGTTGTCTAGTGAAGCTAACAAGTTCCAGACTTGCTAATACTACCTTACGTGAGCACTACCTAACAATAAAGTTTCTTACACTACCTAACCTTAATAATGGATCCCAACAGTACCCAGACAAGCAGTATCAGTTTGGAACTGCCCCACACAAATCTTCATGCTTGTTCCTGACAAGGCAGAGAATAGAAAATGCTGAAGAAACTTGGCAGGTTAGGCAGCATCAGTGGAGACAGAAGCAGAATTAGCATTTCAAGTTCAAGTTTAAGTTTTTCTTCAGGTTTGATTTGATCTTCTTGTGCCATTCTGCCACCATCTCTGCTGGGTAGTCCTGCTAGTGGGAAAAGACATACCTAGACATGGTGACAATGGTGTCTGGGACATTGCTTGTGAGGTACAATTTTGGATTTCTCTCATGCATTCAATACCTCTCCCAATTTTGACCCAAGCCTCCAGATGAATTTGCAAGTTCGACAAGGCTAGGTTTGCATTGTCAATTCCAGTGTCTAGGACAAAGCTGGCTTGATCCATCCAATCTACCGTATCTGGAGTCATGTGTAGTCCAAACCAGTTAAAGAACAAAGAACAAATAACAGTACAGCACAGGAACAGGCTGTTTGGCTCACCAAGCCAGTGTTGACACATGACGCCTTTCTCAACTAAAAAACCTTTTGCCACTATGAGGTCCATATCCCTCTATTCCCTGCCTATTCTTGTATCTGTCAAGATGCCTGTTAAACATTGCCATTGTATCCACCTCCACCATCTCCACCACCTCCTCTAGCAGCGCATTCTAGGCACTTACCACTTTCTATGGTAAAAAAAATACTCGCCTCTCATATCTTCCTAAAACTTGCCTCCTTTTATTTTAAGGAGAAAGTGAGGACTGCAGATGCTGGAGATCAGAGCTGAAAATGCGTTGCTGGAAAAGCGCAGCAGGTCAGGCAGCATCCAAGAAGCAGGAGAATCGACGTTTCGGGCATGAGCCCTTCTTCAGGAAGAAGGGCTCATGCCCGAAACGTCGATTCTCCTGCTCCTTGGATGCTGCCTGACCTGCTGCGCTTTTCCAGCAACGCATTTTCAGCTCCTTTTATTTGAAACCTATATGCCCTGGTAATTGAAGTTTCTACCTTGGGGAAAGAAATGCCTCCAACTGTCCATTCTATTCATCTCTTTCATAATTTTGTAAATTTCTATCTAGTCACCACTTGTCTTTCAACATTCAACTGAAAACAAACCAAGATTGTCTAATCTCCTCATAGCTATCACCCTCTACATCAGGCAATATCCTGGTAAAGTGTTTCTGTACCCTCTCCAAAGCTTCCAGATTCTTTGGATAATGTGACAATCAGAACTGTACAGAATATGGCAAATGTGGCCTATCTGAAATTCTTTACAGTTGCAACGTGACTTGCCAATTTTTATACTCTATGCCCTAACTGATGAAGGCAAACATGCCATATTGCCATCTTGACCACCCTATACACTTGTGATGCCACTTTCAGGGAACTGTGGACTTTTCTAGATATCTCTGTATGTTGATGTTACTGGGTTCTGCCATTTATTGTTAAGGCCAGCTGATTTCCTTCCCTAAAGAGATAATAATGAACCAGATAGTTACAAGGTCACCATTAGACAATGTATTAGAGAGATATTTTTTTAAGTGAAATCTACTTTAAACATCTGCTCTGGTAAGATTCAAAAACATGCCCTGGGTTCTGGATTACTCGTCCAGCAACAGTATAGTGCCACCATTGCCTTCCCCCTTTATCAATGTCTTCTCATGCTCATTATCTGTATTTGGATGAGCAGAGAGTGTGGAGGATCCTGCACCCTCCAAAAGTTCAGCATTTGCAAGTACCGATCGCCAACATTTATTCCTGCTCACTTGTGCTGTTTAGCCCACTATTGTGACAATTGTACTGTCCGGTGACTCTTCATCAGAGCAGTGAGTAGCTAGAAAAACAAAGTATGTGGATATGATCATCTGCTGAGAGCATCAATCCCCTTCCTGCTCCCTGCTTAAGCAGCAGCTTCTCCTTATGTTGACTTTATTCATTCTCCCTGTCCTGCTGCAGGCTTATGTGGATTGAAAACTATTTCACCTATGACTGGGAGCTAATGGTCCAAGTACTGCCCAATTTAAATTTTTTTTCTGGAAAATTATTATTTTGTAGCTACTGAAATATGCCATAATTAACTCAATGATGTTTTTCTCTGATTTAGCTCCATGTAGCCTGTCAGGGGAGGATCTTGAAACTAATGGTGTCTTCTTAGACTGGTCATTGTCGAAAAGAGTATTTCTGAAACATGGAGAGCGTGTAAAGTTTAATTGCCCCAGTGATATGCATATTCAAGGACCTGCAGAACGATTTTGTACAAATGGAAAAATAGAAATTCCTACATGCCTCAGTGGTAAGTAAAACCAAATAATCCAGTAACATCATTGATTTGTTTTGCTGTTTGATTGCATGCTTGCTGTTGCTAATTTGTTGTTAACAAAAGAACTTACTGTGGCTCCTGTGTGAAACATTGTAAATTATAGAAGATTCATTTCTTTATGAGAAAAAGGAAAATTAGTTTCATGTGTATAGTTAATATAAGAAATTTCTCAAAAAGTTGGGACTGTTGATTTCATAATATGGCAAAGTTTAAAAATTATTCTGTAATGCCAATAGACAACTCAATGTTTCAGTATAAGCCAATATCTGTTCCAAACTCCAGCCATTTGGAAAACAATAGCCTTCCAATGGGCACAGCAAACCAATGGATGCTCCAAGAACTCAGCTGAATAGACAAACACAACACTTGCCTATTATAAAAGAGCAAGAAATTATCCACTGATCAATATGTCAAGTAATCATACTAACTGGTAAAAATTTCCAGAATAAGGGCTTTCCACACCCTTTCTTCATCACCATCCCACCCCAAACTGGTACTTAATGAATTTGGATTAATGAGGAATTGGAATGCTGCTTGTCTTCTGAGGTTAGGGCATCATAGCTCCATGCATAATATGCTAAAGGTCTGCAGAATGAGATTAAATATGTATTTGTATATGTGCCATTGTACATGTGTCACCTTTGCAATATTTTGGATGCTGTCAGTACCAATGCAGCAACATGATCCAATTTAATATTAGTTATTTATAACCAAGAAGTGAGTGGTGTTTTATTTTAATTTATGATTATATGTGAATACCTTATGATCTGCAATTGCATGTATCAGATAATCAGATGGCTGTAATGGAATTTACTTTGGTGGCTGATAGATTTAGCTTGGAGGTGGTAGGAATATTCCTGCTCCTTCTGGCTTCACAGTTGTCTATGCATTTTTAAAAAATCTGCATTTTGATCACTGCAAGCCATTTAAAGGCCTTTCGTAAGAATATTTTAAAATGCTGCATTCAGGATCAACCGCATGTTCATTTAGTTACCAAACTGATGTAAAACTCTATTAGCATATTGAAGGGGCTTCATGCCTGAAGTAGGATTACCAAGGACCCTGTGCAATGCCCAAAGCAATCTAGTACACGACACATTTCTGGCAATATTTGCACTTCCTGATGTTTTCTACTTTGCACTGCTATGCCACATGGACTGAACCATTACTGAGCATTGAGTCTCTGGTTAAAAGTTCTAATTTAATAATATATTTATTATACAAGAGCTTTAGTCACATTAGTTATGATTGCAGTGGTATTTATAAGAAAAAGTGTGAATTAATTTGATCTGATTTTGTGCATGTTTCACGTTTTGTACTCTGGATCAGAACCAATGATTATTTAGTCTCCTTTCTATGTTCTCTTAACCTGCCTTACAACCTTCTCTCTTATTGGCATGTTTTCTTTCAAATCTCCCATCTCAGATACTTCCCCAGCCTCCAGGGTACATTCTAAATCTACATTATGCCTGAACCTTGCTAATCTCAGGTGGTTAGTACCTAATTTCTAGAATTACTCACCAATTGCCTTCTCTCATCGCTCCCCTCCTCAAAGCTACTCTTTAAAATCAGTCTTTTAAATTTGACTTTCACTTTGATTTTTCCCAATCATTTTTCATGTGGTTCAGGCACTAATTTGACCTGATAACATTCCTGTGAAGTATGTCGGAACGTTTGGCTATGTTAATGACACTGTGCAAATGCTAATTGTTGCACATCCTTAAAAAAATTCAATTGTGAACCAATTCTCATTTCTTCCCTTTCTTTCAGCTTGTTATCATGTCCATCCTCCCCCCAATCCACTTTTACTGTCCTTTCAAGTCTGGCAGGAGACACAGCATTGTTCTATCATTCTCACATACTGATTACTTAATCTGAATATCAACATCTTTTCTTAATCAGCACACCATACCAACTATGCCAAGCCTCACGCCACCCCCATCAAACTATTGCATAAATGCTACCCCTTTGACTCTTCTCCAGATCTGAAGAGAAGTGTGATCTACACTAAAACATAGCTTGCTCTCTCCATGACCTATTGACCTACTATTTGACCTACTGTGTTCTCCTGCATTAGATAACACAATGGAAGCAGATCAATTGCATCCACTCATGCTAGATGTTATCGAAGTAATGACAGAGAGAAAGCAATTACATAGGCACCATTACATGTATATAAAATTCATTCAATAAACAAATACTGCCAGACAGCTAGGTGGATCCCTATATGTAATAATGGCATTATAGTCCAGGTAATTATTGATAAATTAGTTCAAAGGTGTAATACAAAATCTACAATGAATTTCAATAAACCAACCTTGCTAAGTCTTTTGAAAAGTAAAGTCTGAGGCCTGATCTAATGGAGGTCTTTAAGATTATGACTTTAATAGGATGGAAGAATTACTTCCTCTTGCGAGTTCAGCCACAAGATGATCATGAATGTGGAATGTTCAAATGTGGAACATATTTCATTTGGAGTGGTTGAGATAATAGCACATATGTACTGAAGAGGAAGGTAGAAAAGTACATGAGGGGAAAACCAATAAAGAGCTCTGTAGCTGGACTGAAATAAATTAGGGAAAGAGACATAAACACAGGCAGGAATCTTTTTGGCCTATCTCTGTTTGGTAACTCTGTTGTAATGCTATATAATGTGTAAAATTCTCAAACCTGGCCTTTAATTTGGACTTAACCAGCTGCCTAATTGCAATATTGAACACATACTGAGAAGCAAATCCTCACTAAAATCAATATGTCATTAAATAGAACATAGAGCATTACAGCGCAGTACAGGTCCTTTGGCCCTTGATGTTGCACTGACCTGTGGAACCAATCTGAAGCTTATCCTTCCTGCACTATTCCATTCTCATCCATATGCTTATCCAATGACAACTTAATGCCCTTAAAGTTGGCATGTCTACTCCTGTTGCAGGCAATGCATTCCACGCCCCTACTACTCTGAGTAAAGAAATTGCCTCTGATATCTGACCTATATCTACCAACCCTCAATTTAAAGCTATGTCCCCTTGTGCTAGCCATCACCATCTGAGGAAAAAGGATCTCACTGTCCAACCCATCTAACCCTCTGATTATCTTATATGTTTCATTAAATTGCCTCTCAACCTTCTTCTCTCTAACAAAAACAGCCTCAAGTCCCTTAGCCTTTCCTCGTAAGACCTTCCCTCCATGCCAGGCAACATCATTGTAAATCTCCTCTGAACCCTTTCCAAAACTTCCACATCCTTCCTATAATGCAGTGACCAGAACTATACGCAATAAATAGAGATAACAATTCGTCTTCGGGCTCATTTGTAACTCTTATTATATGGACCATTGTGTTTTCACATTACATGAACATTACAGTGTGAAATATTTCATGATGGAACTTTCAAAATTGTATTTTTTTCAGAAATGAGCTTCTTTTCATGTTTAAAACTTTTCACATATCAGCTGTAAAAGTACATATTTGGTGTCTTTTTCTGCAGAAGAGAATACTTTCTGCTCAACATATCGATATCTTGAATGTCCAAGATGTTCAAGAGCTGAAATTTGTGTACAATATCATATTCAAAAAGTTACATCTTTACAGACAGGTAAGATAATTCCCAGGGAACTGCTTGGAATAATTAAGGCGTTCAGCACAAATATATGATTAATAGTATGATGGAGCTCTGTCAACCAGTTTCATCTGGAGTAGCCTGGCTGCATTTCATAGATAGCATGGTAATAACCCTCACCTGCAATCTAACAACTGAAGACATTCACTTCTGAAAAAGAAAAGCAGTGAACTTTAATGTTTAACTTTTTTTTCTTTTCAGGTGCTGCCAGAGCTACTAAGTTCCTCCAACACTTTCAGTTCTTAGTTCAGATTTCAAACATCCACGGTGGCACAGTGGTTAGCACTGCTGCCTCACAGCATCAGGGACCTGGGTTCAATTCCCGCCTCTGGCGACTGACTGTGTGGAGTCTGCACATTCTCCCCGTGTCTGCGTGGGTTTCCTTCGGGTGCTCCGGTTTCCTCCCACAATCCAAAGATGTGCGATTCAGGTGAATTGGCCATGCTAAATTGCCTGTAGTGTTCGGTCAGGGGTAAATGTAAGGGTATGGGTGGGTTGCGCTTCGGCAGGTCGGTGTGGACTTGTTGGGCCGAAGGGCCTGTTTCCACACTGTAAGTAATCTAATCTAAAAAAAAACTCTCCTACATTCAAGTCTAAATCATTAACATAAAGCACAAACAGCAATGGCCAAACAACAATTACTCCTGTGGGACTCCATTGGACAGAAAAACACCCTGAATCATCACACTTGGCTCCCTGACACTCAGTTAATTATGGATCCAATTTTCCAGAGTTCCTTGGATCCCATGGGCTCTTACCTTCACTTTCAGTCTTCCATCTTGGACTTTGTTCAAAGCCTGACAGAAGTCCATGTGGACTAACATTGCCTTCATCTGTATACATGGTGAACTCTTCAAATTGTTCAATCAATTTGGTCAAATATGTTAGGCTTATGTTAGGACAAAATGTGAAAACTCAGGGTGCTTGAGGGTTACAAGGAAGTCAGGAAAGACCTAAAAAGACGGCTCAAAAGAGCCAGGAGGAGACATGAGAAGTTGTTGGTGGATAGGATCAGGGTTAACCCTAAGGCTTTCCATAGGTATGTCAGGAATAAGAGAATGACAAGAGTTAAATCAGGGTCAATCAAGGATAATAGTTGGAAGTTGTGTGTTGAGTCAGAGGAGATGGGGAAGCACTAAATAAATATTTTTCAACAGTGTTCACTATAGAAAATGAAAATGTTGGTGAGGAAGACACAGAGATACTTGCATCTAGACTAGAAGAGATTGAGGTTCACAAGAAATACTGCAGAGTGTGAAAATAGACAAGTCCCCTGAGCTGGATGGGATCTATCCTAGGATCCTTTGGGCAGCAAGGGAAGAGATTGCCGAGCCTTGGGCATTGATCTTCAAATCATTATTGTCTACAGAAATAGTGCCTGAGGACTGGAGGATAGCAAATGTGGTTCCCTTGTTCAAAAAGGGTAGTAGAGACAACCCTGGCAATAACAGACCAATAAGTCTCACTTCAGTTGTTGGTAAAGTGTTGGAAAAAGTTATAAGAGATAGGATTTATAACCATCTAGAAAAGAATAATCTGATCAGGGACAGTCAGCACGGTTTTGTGAAGGGTAGGTCATGTCTAATGAATCTTATTGAGTTTTTTGACAAAGTGACCAAACAGATAGATGAGAGTAAACCAGTTGATGTGGTGTATATGGATTTCAGCAAAATGTTCGATAAGGTTCCCCACAGTAGGCTATTATACAAAATGCGGAGGAATGGGATTGTGGGAGACATAGCAGTTTGGATCAGTAATTGGCTTGCTAAAGGAAAACAGAGGACTGTAGTTGATGGAACATGTTCATCTTGGTGTCCAGTTACTAGCGGTGTACCACAAGGGTCAGTGTTGAGTCCACTGCTGTTCGTCATTTTTATGAATTACCTGGATGAGGGCTTAGAAGGGAGGATTAGTGAATTTGCGGACGACACTAAGGTCGGTGGAGTTGTGGATAGTGACAAAGAATGTAGCAGGTTGCAGAGACACATAGATAGGATGCAGAGCTGGGCTGAGAGGTGGCAAATGGAGTTTAATGTGGACAAGTGTGAGGTGATAACTTTGGATAGAGTAATCAGAATGCAAAGTACTGGGCTAATGGTAAGATTCTTGGGAGTGCAGATGAGCAGAGAGATCTCGGTGTCCATGTACACAGATCCCTGAAAGTTGCCACCTAGATTGCCATCCTTCAGCCCTTCCTGAAGAAGGGCATATGCCCAAAACGTTGAATCTCCTGTTCCTTGGATGCTGCCTGACTTGCTGCGTTTTTCCAGCAACACATTTTCAGCTCTGATCTCCAGCATCTGCAGACCTCACTTTCTCCTCCTTTATTAATAGGGATTGAGTTCCGAAACCAGGAGGTTATGCTGCAGCTGTACAAAGCTCTAGTACGGCCACACTTGGAGTATTATGTACTCACCTCATTATAAGAAGGATGTGGAAGCTTTGGAAAAAGTGTAGAGGAGATTTACTAGGATGTTGCCTGGTATGGAAGGAATGTCTTACAAGGAAAGGCTGAGAGCCTTGAGGCTGTTCTCATTAGAGAGAAGAAGATTGAGGAGTGACTTAATAGAGACATACAAGATAATCAGAGAGTTAGATAGGGTGGACAGGGAGAGCCTTTTTCCAAGTATGGGGACGGCCAACACAAGGGGACACAACCTTAAAGTGAGGGGAGATAGGTATAAGACAGATGTCAGATGTAGTTTCTTTACTCAGAGAGTAGTAAGGGTATGGAATGCTTTGCCTGCATCAATAGTAGATTTGCCAAATTTAAGTGCATTTAAGTCATTGGACAGGCATATGGACGTACATGGAATAGTGTAGGTGGGATGGGCTTCAGATTAGTATGACAGGGCAGCGCAACATCGAGGGCCGAAGGGCCTGTACTGCGCTGTAGTGTTCTATGAATCTATGAAAAATATGACCTCCTTCCAATAAAACCATGCTGACTGTTCTCAATTAATCCCTGCCTCTCCAAATGCAGATTAATTCTGTTCCTCAGAATTGTTTCAGGAGGTGACTTATTGATTTTTAAACCTACCAGGCAACTCGGAATCTCCTCTCTCTCTCAATGCTAATTTCTTTAATTGTACCACAGATCTTCTCCTTGATTTCCATTTTCACAACATCCCTGTCACTTGTGAACACTACTGCAAAGTATTACTTAGAACCTTACTCACACCTTTTGGCTCCACGCACAAATTACCATTGTGGACCTTAATGGGTCCTACTCCTTTCCCCATTGTCCTTTTGCCCTTAATTTATCTGCAAAACAAATTTAGGATTGTCCTTTATTTCACCTGTCAGTGTCCTTTCATGTCCTCTCTTAGCTCTCCTATTTAAGTTCCCTCTTGCAAATTCTATACTCCACTAGGGCTTTGCTGGTTTGAGTCCTCAGCACCTGTCGGAAACCTCCTTTGTTTTCCCTCAATCTAATATTGCATATTCCTCAATATCCAGGATTCTTAGGAAAAAATGGTCCCACCTTTTTTGTTATGAAACACGTTGACAATGTACTCTCCATATTTCCTTCTTGAATGCATCACGCAGTTCTAAGACAAGTCTGCTGCCAGTCTACTCTGGTCAAATCAGACCTAATCTTATTAAAATGAGCATTCCCTCAGTTTAGAACTTTGATTTCAGGCCCATTCTAGCCCTTTTTCTAAAACAATCTTGAATCTAACAGAGTGAAAATCACTATCTGCAAAATGCTTGCCTTTTACACCAAACATTTATCTACTTGAAAGTTCCATTGTTCCCAACCTTCTCAAAAGAATGTCTTCCAGACTTCCAACAGCTTTTATGCTAAATGGTTTTTCCAGATTCTGGACCTGAATAGCTTGTTTTTGCTCTTGTTTTTGCTTCTCACCACCAGAAGAAATAATATTGACCCTATTAAATGCTTTCAGTGTTTTCAAACACATTAACATTGCCTATTCATCACATTGAGCATTGCTAGCCAAGGCCACCACTTTACTGGCCAAATCTCAAGAAGGTAGTAATGGCTGCCTTCTTGAATACAAGTGAGTAGTCTATTGGGTAGAAGGCAATTAGGAGCCAACTACATACAACTCTAGAATCAGATACAAGCTAATCTGGGTAAGGACAGCATTCCTACTTCACTCAAAAGGTATCAATGAAATCAGTTGGAATATTGTACAATGCAGTCACCAAAGATCCTTAGACAGCACCTTCCAAACCCACAGCCACTTCCACCTAGAAGGACAAGGACAACAGTTACTTGGGAACACCACCACCTGCAAGTTCCCCATCAAGCCACTCACCACCCTGACTTGGAAATATACCAACATTCCTTCACAGTTGTTGGGTCAAAATTCTGGAATTTTCTCCCTACTGGCATTCTGGGTCAACCCACAGCAAGTAGACTGCAGCTCAGCACCACCTTCTCAAGGGCAAATAGGGATGGTCTATCAATGCTGGCCACCCAGCGATGCCCAAGTCCCACAAATGGATTTTTAAAATGTTATTTCAGGATCATCAATAATATAAGAACTTTAGAACAAAAGAACGTGAAGCAGGTGTAGGCCACACTAGCCTTTCAAGCCTTTTCTGCCTTTCAGTAAGATCATGGCTGATCTTTTTGTGGCCTCAGCTCCACTTACCCGCCCTCTCACCGTAACCCATAATTCCTTTATTGTTAAAAAAAAACTAGCTTTAAAAACATTTACTGAAGTAACAATGACTACTTCACTGGGCAGGGAATTCCACAGATCCACAACCCTTTGAGTGAAGAAGTTCCTTCTCAATTCAGTCCTCAATCTGCTCCCCCTAATCTTGATGCGATGCCCTCTTGACCTAGCTTCACTGTCAGTGGAAACATCCTCTATACTACTATCTTATCTATTCCCTTCATAATTTTGTGTGTTTCTATAATATCCCCTCTCATTCTTCTGAATTCCAATAAATATACTCCCATTCTACTCAGTCTCTCCTCAAGCCAACCCCCTCAACTCCAGAATCAATCTAGTGAATCTCCTCTGCACCCCCTCCAGTGCCAGTACATCCTTTCTCAAGTAAGGAGGTCAAAACTGCACACAATACTCCACATGTGGTCTCACCAGCACTCTATACATTTACAACATTAACTCCCCACTTTTAAAGTTAATTCCTTTAGCAATGGAGGACTCAATTCCATTTGCCTTCCTAATTACTTGTTGTACCTGTAGACCAACCCTCTGTGATTCATAAACAAGGACACCCAGGTCCCTCTGCATAACAGCATGCTGCAACTTTTTTCCATTCAAGTAATAATCCTTTTTACTGTTACTCCTACCGAAATGTATGACTTCACATTTATTAACATTATGTTCACATTTATTAATATCTTCTAGACATTTACCCACTCACTTAAAGTATCTATGTTCCTCTGCAAAGTTTTACAGTCCTCTACACACTTTGCTCTGCCACTCATCTTAGTGTCACCTGCAAACTTTGACACACTATACGTAGTCCCCAACTCCAAATCATCTATGTAAATTGTGAATAATTGCAGTCCCAACACTGATCCCCGAGGCACAACAGTAGTTACTGACTGCCAACCAGAATAGCACTCATGTAACCCTAATCTTTGCTTCCTGTTAGTCAACCAATCCTCTATCCATGCTAAAATTATACCCCTAATGCCATGCATTCTTACCTTACGCACAGCCTCTTGTGCAGCACCTTGTCAAATGCCTTTTGGAAATCCGGGCACACCATATTCACTGAGTCTCTGTTGTCCACCGTGTTCATGATGTCTTCATAGAATTCCAAAAGATTAGTTAAGCATGACCTCGCCTTCATGAACCAATGCTGCATCTGTCCAAAAGGAGAGTTTCTATCTACATGCCTTGCTATTTCTGACTTGATAATGAACTCAAGCATCTTCCCCTCTACAGAAGTCGAGCTAACCAGTCTATAATACCTATCTTTTGTCTGCTGCTCTTTTTAAACCGTGGCATCGCATTTGCTGTTTTCCAATCTGCTGGAACAGCCCCAGAGTCCAGCGAATTTTGGAAAGTTACCTCAAGTGCACTTGCTATTTCTTCCGCCATCTCTTTTAGTACCCTTGGGATGCATTCCATTAGGGCCAGGAGGCTTATCTATCCTTAGCTTCATTAGCTTGCCCAAAACTATTCTTCCGTGATAATAATTGACCATGACTGGCTTTTCATTCCATAGGTTACTTGATTTATTGAATTTAACTTTTCCAGCTGCCAGGATGGCACTGAACCTCATACCAGTGGATTGGGGGACCATGTGTCTGATTCCTCATGCAGCAATATACTACTCTATCGCTTGTTACTGTAGATTAGATTAGTAGCCAGTGTAGGTTTAGGGTGAGAAGGGAAAGATTTAAAAGGGATCTAAGGAGATAGTTTTCTCAAACAAATGGTGGTGAGTGTATATAAGAAGCTACCAGAGGAAGTAGTGGAGGCTGGGACAATTATAACATTTAAAAGGCTAGATCGGTATATGAACAGGAAGGTTTTAGAGGGATATGGGCCAAGTGCTGGCAAATGGGACTAAACTAATTTACGATATCTGATCAGCATGAACGAGTTGGACTGCAGGGTCTGTTTCTGTGCTGTACATCTCTATGACTCTATTTACATTGCAAAATGTATCAAGAGTGTGATAGATGAGCTTGACAAGAGCAATCCTTGACAGAACGTGTAAATTATCTTGAATTATCTTTGTGAATTCTGTACATTTAATAGTTGACAGAAAATAGGAAGCCATTTGGCCCATCATGTCTACAACAGCTCGCCGAGTCAGCATTTCACTTCATGCCATTCTCTGTAGAGGCCTGCACGTTACTCCTTCTCAGATTAAACCTTCCTTTCTATTGTAAATGTACCAATTGAATATGCCTTAACACTGTCTGGCATTACATTCCAGGTCCTCATTAAATCACAATGTGATAAGCTTTCTCACATTGTTTTTGCTATTATGACTAATTGTTTCAAATCTGTGACCTTTTGTTCTCATGCCTTTCATGAGCAAGAATGGTACCTATTCTGACCAATTTCCTTAAACATTTGAATACCTAATTAATACCAATGCACACAGTGGTATCTGGATAAATATACAAGGAAGAGAGGAAGAGATAGATTTGGTGAAAAGGAGATACAGAGGAAGTGGTAAAGAGCTTGTATGGAGCAAATCACTGTACAAACCAGATGGACAAAATAGCGTGTTTCACTGCTGTATATTTGGGGAAAATGATGTGTAGCTGAATAAATGAATGTGGTCTACCTACTACTTCATCAGTTTTGCGTCATTCCGTAAATTTTGTTCTTTGATAGATGATGTCACACAATGTGTTACTTTATTTTCACAATTCTGCATATTTCATTTCTCTGTGATCTGTCTGTAACCATTTTGCTTTGATACTTTAGATTCCAGCACACTGACTTTAAAAGCTCTGAATGGAATTGGAAATGCCTCATTTAAAGTGCAGAAAACCAGAAAGACATATGACAACATTTTGAAGTTTTCCATCAAGGAATCCACTAATGCTATTGTGAATGTAAAATATAGCGATGAGCAAAGCAGTATAGAGTATAATAATCCTGTGACTGGAGATTACTGTTTAACATATCCCGCAGATAATTCTGTAAGTAGAAAGATTTATATTTCTCTCTATATAAAATCAGAGCCTTTTAACATAGTATGACATGATAGTTCAGAAAATAGCTGAGCCGCCTTTTAGGGGTAATAATGATTCTACTCAATGACTACCATTCCATTGATCTGATCAATGAACTTAACTCATTATAATTTTAAATGCCTTATTGCTCTGTGCAGAGTGAAATTCAATATTCAATAGAAAAGATTTATAATAAGTTAAAGTCCAGTGAATTGACAGCAGAAATAACAATTTTGTAAGTAACTACAATATATTAAAATAATCAGAAATAATGATGTTCAAAAACTGTTGATGAAAAGCAATCAACCAAAAACATTATCTTTGTTTCTCTCCACAGATACTGCCTGATCTGATTTTAGCCTTTTTATTCTTATTTCAGATTTCCAGTGTCTACAGTATTTTGATATTATAAATATACTAACATCTTTGTTGTGCAATTACATGTCATTTATCAATGCATCATTGATGCTTCTCTAGAATGTATCTCATCCTTCCTTAGCCCTAACTTCTTAAAAATAGTAAAAGACATTGAATAAATGCAATATTATAAAAAGTAATAAAATCCTCAAGCTGCTAAAGAGGAGCATTATAAAGTAAATTTTGACACCAAGGCACGTAACAAAATAGGAGTCCAGATGGTCAAAAACTTTGTAAAAAAAAAAGGTAGATTTTAAAGATCATCCGAAAGGAAGGAGAGTGAAAGTGGCAGAGAGAGAGAGAGAGAGAGGAAGAGTACTACAGAGCTTAAGACCTAAGTGGTTAAAGGTATCGTCACCAATAGTGGAACAATTCAAGTCTGGAAAGCTCAAAGAGGCCAGAATAAGTTGTATGTGGACATCTTGAAGGTTATGGTGTTGGAGGTGCTCACTGAGCTAGAATGGGGAAAGGATTTGACAACAAGAATCAAAATGTTATAACCAAGATACAGGGAACGTGTGAGCACGGGGTTTATGGATGAACAGAATTAGGTGCAATGTGAAAAATTGTTCTCCTAACTCTGGGCTCATTTACTATTTACCACTTATATTTAATTAAAATTCACATTGGAAAACAATTAAACTATCCTTACTGTTATCATTTTCTTTCTCTACTGCTCCATTTAGCGGCACTGATACACTATTCATTTAATTTCCACTTTGTAGTTAAATAAATCCACACGTTTTCCCTGTTGTACTTTCATTCTAAAATCTGATATAACCTGGTTCAGGTGGGGTAAAACTGTGAAGACAGGTACCTCACAGAGCGGGGGACCAAGGTTTGATTCCAGCCTCAGGCAACTGTGTGGAACTTGCTCATTTTCCCTGTGTTTGCATGGGTTTCCTCTGGATGCTCTGGGTTCCTCCCACAGTCCTAAAGCATGCAGGTTAGGTGAATTGGCCATGCTAAATTGCCCATATAGTGTTCAGGGATGTGTAGGTTAGGTGCATTAGTCAGGGGTAAATATGGAATAATAGGGTAGCGGAATGGGTCTGGATGGGAAACTCTTCAGAGGATCAGTGTGGACTTGTTGAGTCAAATAACTTGTTTCCATACTGTAGGGATTCTATGATTCCTATGAAAAATATCAGTCCATCAGGCAATCTTCAATTTAAACTGTATTCACACCCTAATGATCACTGAGAAGTCTGTGCCATGTGTGTGCGCATAGCCAACCCCATCCACGGTTATCCTTGCAAGTCTTTCTCTATATTCCTAAGTGCATATTGCATGGAGCATAAAAAGCACACCCATGGCATTGACTGATTCACCCCGCCGCCCACCCTTTTCATCATACCATCTTACTTTTTTAAAAAATCAGGTCCATATTCTAGATTTGGAAAAAAAGTCCATTAACATTCAAAAGTTTTTGATGGGAGACAGTTGTGGGCTTTTTATTTGCATCATCGGGCAGATGAAGAGTTTTACCAACTGTAACAGAAATGAGATCAACATTTCCAAACATTGCCAGAGACCAACTGAGAAGTAGTGGAACCACAGTCATTATTTTTTCAGTGCTGCTCACAGCTTGGCTACAGCAGTTCAATGGCCAAGACAATTTCTTTAGCACTGAGTGGTCAGATTTCACAGGCTACACAGGCTTTTTGACCCTGATCTCCAGCATATTTCATCCTCACTTTCTCCTTATCCTTGGTTAACTGTGAAGTCAATCAATTGTACCTGTACCCCCATTTCAATAATTTTGTTTTTGTTTCCAGCTTGTCTTAAGGATTAACTTTAAAAAAAAGTGTTGTGGGTTTCTGGGATACAAAATGTGGCCAATTTTGATGATAGTCAAGTCACAAACTGACTGCTGTTTTTGAAGGACTAGCCACATACTTAAAATCAATGGCTTTGTTGACATTTCTGAACTACAAAAACCAAAGACAATATTAGTTTTCAGACTGAAATGAAAATTGAGTGTTAATCATATTCTTTAGTTTATCTTGGGCAATGTCAGAGGAGATCCCGAAATAATAATAAAGTTTGCTGATCACACAATCCCAACAAAGAAAGGCTTAATTGTCAGCAAATAAATTGAACAAACTGAAACAAGTTTCACAGAAGTAAACAAAGATGGCTGCATACGGTTTAGAATATGCATGGACACAAAGGAACAGGTGACTACAGACAATGCGGCCAACTTATGTGATTTATTTTAGAATGGAATTGCCCTGTTGATTTTGTACTGTTTAATGGGTGGGATTAGTAGTTAGGTTTAGCAGTGAGGTGACACATGATTAGGAACATTGTCGAACATAGAAGCCACCACAAAAATTGCCATTTTATCTGATCTGCCCCATACAAAACAATTGAACAGAATAAGTTCACATGCAAATCCAGTAAAATATTCAGGCAATCGAAAACCTGTACTTGCTACAGACAAATTTGACATGAAGGTGTGTTCATTAACTAGGTTGGTTCTATGAATCTAGTTTATACTTTTTGAAAATGTAGCTGAGAACAAGAGAAGCCTATCTATGGCATGGAAGGAGTCATACTGAGCAGCCTGGAAAGAGAACTAGGAAGTGATTGGATTACAATGACTCAAATTTGTTGTGCATGTTTGGGCATTATGAATGTTTCGGCTTATTCAATTCTCATGGAAACTGCAGACAATGGTTAAATTCATGCCTCAAACCTAATTTGGTAGAATCCTGGTCTGCAACTTGAATCTCTTGTTCTATTGGCAGCACTGTGAAGGGTTCTCCTTAGGCATTATCTGTAGTACTGCTGCGCGAGAGGTAAAGTGTCTATACTACATGCCTCTCGAGGTGCACTTATTAGATTAGATTCCCTACAGTGTGGAAACAGGCCCTTTGGCCCAACCAGCCCACACTGACCCTGCAAAGAGTAACCCACCTGGACCCATTTTCCTCTGACTGAGGCACCTAGCAATATGGGCAATTTAGCAAGGCCAATTCACCTGATCTGCACATCTTTGGACTGTGGGAGGAAACCTGAGCACCCAGAGGAAACCCATACAGACACAGGGAGAATGTGCAAACTCCACACAGACGGTAACCCAAGACTGGAATTGAACCTGGGACCATGAGGCAGCAGTGCTAACTATTGAGCCACTGGGAGAGTTCATGATTCAAATGAAATATTAATTCAACACTTCTCTACTTTCTAACATAGACATAAAAGATCCATTAACGCCATTCAAAAAAAGGAGAATTCCCTGACTCCTCAATATTTCTTCTTAATCCAACACCACAAAAACAGAGGAGTAAAAGCAAACTTACTACCAATGCTTGAAATCTGAAACAAACACAGAATGCTGGAGGAACTCAGCAAGAGTTGAAATCTAACTTTAACTCTGTTTCTCTCTCCACAGGTTTTGCCAGACCTGCTCAGTTTCTCCAACATTCCCTGTATTTGTTACAAAAAATACATTTTCTATTTGTAAGACCGCACTAAATTGACTCATATTTAGCTAGAAAACACTATGGACAATATTTGTAACTAAGTGACTGCAAAACACTTTGGGATATCTGAAAGACAAAACACATGATCAAATTCAAATGAGAAAAATGGAATGCTAAAAATAAAAATCAGATCAGGCAGCATTTGTAAAGAAAATCCAAGTTATAGTTCTATGTTGACAATCCTTCGTTAGACTGTTTATTTCCACAGATACTGGCTGATTTGCTGAGTATTCCTATTTAAAAAAAAATTCAGGTTTTCCAGCAGCTAAAAGTATTTAGGTTTTGTACTTTACAATAAAATGCACATTCCTTTGATTTTACAGCCTGTGTTTTCCTCTCATTTACCATATACCTGTTAGTGCATGTTTGCTTGTATAGAAGGGATCTTCTTAATATATTGATTTGTTCCCATTGTAGATCATTTTTAATGTCACATTTAGCAAGATTTTCAAGATAACATTTAAGAAGATAACATAAAATTTGGAAAACTGAAAAGGTAAGATATTGTAAATGCATAATCATAACATTCTGTTGTGTCATAAAATTTTTGGTTCAGTTATTAGAGTTTATTTTACAAGGATATGCAGGTATATACTCTTGTCAGAATTCAGCAAGGTCTCTCTCCAAGTAAAATTCGATTTTAACTAGCAATTTACCTCATATCATTATAATGTTTTTTCCTTTCTCAATTAAATTCACAGTCATTGATTTCATATGTACATCACTAAAAAGGTAAAGTTGTCATAGTCCTACTGGACCATAGTGCTGCACTTATTAGATTAGATTACTTACAGTGTGGAAACAGGCCCTTCGGCCCAACAAGTCCATACTGACCCGCCGAAGCACAACCCACCCATACCCTTACATTTACCCCTTTTACCTAACACTACGGGCAATTTAGCAAGGCCAATTCACCTGGCCTGCACATCTTTGGACTGTGGGAGGAAACCGGAGCACCCGGAGGAAACCCACGCAGACACAGGGAGAATGTGCAAACTTCACACAGTCAGTCGCCTGAGTCAGGAATTGAACCCAGGTCTCTGGCGCTGTGAGGCAGCAGTGCTAACCACTGTGCCACTCTCAGAGAGATGTATGGTAGTGTTTTAACCTGTGGGTTACGACCCCTCATGTGAGGGAAGAGGTTGAGAAGGAGATTCCATCAGCTAGTGTGGGAATTGAACACACACTGTTGGTATCACTCCACATCACAAACCAATGGATGCCCTGTTGGGTTTTTGAGTGTTCAAGGCTAGTGATGAGTTTTCCCACCACACGCCTCATGTGTCTTGTGATAGAGAGAGGGTAGACAAGAGATTAACCACTCACTGCAAAATCAGAACAGTGACAGTACAGGCAAAGGCAATTCAACCCATCAAGTCCAGGCTGGCTCTCTGGAAGAGAACTTTAACTAGTCCTACTTCTTTGCCCTTTCCCTGTATTCCTCCAATTCTTAGTCCTTTACACTGCTCATTTAATTTCTTTCAGAAAACAGTGGTTGAGTTTATCTCCAACAATGTTTCAGGCTGATCATTACATCTCATAGCTGCGTAAAAAGGCTATTCCTCATGTCATCTTGGTTTATCACCAAGCACTTTAAAATTGAATTATCCAGTATTTTACCTTTCTGCCATTGGAACCAATTTCTCTCCTTGTCTAAACCCCTTGAACCTTTGAACACTTCAATCTGGTGTCCTTTCAGTCTTCATTCTGTCAGATAACTAATATCAATTTGACCAATCTATCCATGGACCCTGAAGTTCCTCATCACTGGAACCATTTTTTGTAAGTTTTTTCTGCATCCTCTACAGTTGCACATCCTTCCTGAAGTGTGGTACCCAAATTTGCACATACTTTTCTAGTTCAAGCAGAACCAGGTTTCTGAAAAACAAGTTCATCACAACTTCCTTGCTTTTGCACTCTATGCCTCTGCTTATAAATTTCAGGACTCTGTAGGTCTTTGGAATCACATTCTCAAGTTGCCCTGCCATTTTCAATACCGAGTCTACTCTTATTATTTGGAGAGCCTGCTCCTGAACTTAAATTTGTACTTCAGTCCCATGCTCCTGATCTTTAACAATCAAGTCAGGAAGGGTGCAGAGAAATTGGAGGATCTTCTGGTAGCATTGCTAATGTGACCAGGCAGTGGGTTACAGATGTGAATGTCCAGCTTGCCTACCAGAAATTGCTGTTTTCTTTGAAGTATTTTTTGTCACAGAGATCTTAAAGCGTCTGTCAATGAGTTAAATTGCTCATTTGCTTCTCATTTACTCAAAAAATGTATTGCTCCAAACCTTTATGTTCCTGCATCCTATTTAGAATTGTATCCTTTATTGTTTCTTCTGCCAAACTGTGTCGCTAAGCACTGTCACATTAAAGCTTCTCTGCCCCTTGTCCAGTGCTCTGTCCATGCCTTCTTGAGCTCGATCACTATCCTCTTTGTAGCTCCACATACTCCTAAATCCTATATTATCTCAAAATTTTGAGAGTGAGCTGGTCCTAGAACAGTGCCTGGGGCACCATTGTGTGCATCCTTCAAGTCGGAAGGAGAAACATGCACCTTTGATCTGTTTCCTACCAATTTGTCAATTTCATATCTATGCTGCCATTGTCCCATTCACTCCATGGTCTTCAACCTGATGTCAAGCCAATTACGTGTTACGCCATCAAATTCCTTCTGGAAGTCCAGATACATTATATAAGTTCCATTAATCTCAAAGCTGGATGGCTTCTTGGCATCAGAACTCATCTGTCCATTTTCAAAGAATCCTCAACTTTATTAACCACCTTCGGTGACCTGCCGGCTGCACATAATAAATGCTTCCCAGGTCAGGGAATCAGGTGTGGCTGATGAGGCATACTGCTGGAGAGGAAGTCCTACACATTGCAGGATCAGAATCCAGAAACAAAGATATTGAATTTTGTTAAGCAAAAAAGGAGTGGGCTACACCATAACCTGCAGAGCAATATTCTGTACTCTGATCACTAAAGTAAATAATATTTGAAAAGTTCTGAGGAAGTTTAAACTTGAAATTGATTTTTTTCTTCATGAAATATTTAAGCAGTTTTGGTAAATATAATTGTCGAGTTCTTATTGCCCAATTAAATGTGGTGAATTTATAATAAATTCATTTGTTATTATTTATTTCAATAACAGGCACAAGATGTAGCAGTGCAAGCTCTGAGAAATAGCAACTAACTGCTTTCAAAGAATGAAAGATTCAGTTACATTTTAAAAAATAGTTACTCTGTTATATTACTTTCTTGGTTTTAAAACTAATTTAACCATTTAATCCAATTAAACAAAAACATATTTTGAATATTTTTAAAAAAAACAAATAATTTGGATAGCTTGAGTAACCTTTGGATTATTTTGGGGATTTATTTTATTTTAAAATAATTGTAAATAATGAAAAATGTTATCCTTCAAGGCATCACGAAATGACTATGAGGTGGAAATGACTGTTCTTGAATTCAGAGCAGCATTTAACCAAGAATGGTGTGGAGGAGCATCAGTAAAATTGGCATTGTGAGAATTAGGAGGAAACCTCTGTTGGTTGGAGTCATGCTTAGCAATAAGTAAAGTGGTTATGGTTGATAGAAAGTCAAAAGGTGTGGTGCTGGAAATGCACAGCCAGTCAGGTAGCATCCAAGGAGCAGGAGAGTCGATATTTTGAGCATAAGGTCGTCTTCAGTAATGTTATGAAGAGCTTAAGCTTGAAACGTCAACTCTCCTGCTCCTTGGATGCTTCCTGAATGGCTGTGCTTTTCCAGCACCACACTTTTTGACTCTGATCTCTAGTATGTGCAGTCCTTGCTTTCTCCTCATGATTGATATGAAGGCAGGTTATTAACTGAATGGTAATAGAATGGAAAAAGAGAGATGAAATGAGACCATGGTGTCTTTGTAAACATTTCATTGAAAGTAAGCATGCAAAAGCAGCAGGTGACAAAGATGGAAGATGGTATGTTAGCCTTCACAGCAAAGGCATTTGAGTGCAGCAGCAAAGTGGTCTTGCTGCAATTCACAAGGTATTGATGAAATGACACCTAAAGTATTACATGCAGTTTTGGTCTCCTTATCTGAAGAAGGGTATCCTGGCTATGGAGGGAGTGCAACAACAGTTTACCAGTCAGATTGTTGGGATGACAGGATTAATGTGTGAAGAGAAATTGGATCTGTTTGGAGAATATTCTTTGGAATATAGAAAAATAAGGGAGGGGCTCAGAAATCTATAAAATTCTAAAAGGACCAGATAGGGTAAATGCAGGAAGAATGTTTCTGGTGACTTGGGAGTTCAGTTCAAGGATGTGGGGTAGGCCATTTAGGACTGAGATGAGGAGGACTTTCTTCAGCCTAAGAGTGGTGAGCCTGCAGAATTCTCTGTCACAGAAAATGGTTGATGCCAAAACATTTAAGGTGTTAGATATAGTTTTTAGGGCCAAAGGGATCAAAAGGGTATGGGGAGAAATAAGATACTGATTTGGATGATCAGCCCTGATCGTATAGAATGCCAGAGCAGGTTTGAAGGACTGAATGGTCTATTCCTACTCTTTAGTTTCTATGTTTCCATGCTGTTGGAAGTTAACCACCTCAGCTCCAGGATGTTACTGTAGGAGTTCCTCAGGGTTATGTCCAAGCCCAACCATCTTCAGCTGTTTCATTGATGACCTTCCCTCCATCATAAGGTCAGAAGTAGAGAGATCCACTGATAATTGAACAACATTCAGCAATATTTGAAGCAGTTTGTCTCCTGGTGCAACAAAACTTGACAACATCTAGGTTTGAACTGATAAGTAGCAATTAACATTTGCACCACATGAATGTCGGGTAATGGCCGCCACCAACACCAGATGATCAAATGATCCATTGAAATGAAGTATAAAAATATTTGTGAGGATAATATTCACAGCAGTGAGATTAGTTGCAAAATGGCATGATGTTATTTAATGCTGCAGCTCTTTTCACTGATTATATTGTTATTTATGTAATTTCAGTGAACATTTGATTTTATTGCAATGCTACAAGAAATAAATACTTGTTAAAATGCATAAAGTGAATGGCATTTGTTTTTGTATATTGCAATCAGACCATTACAATAGTGATAGTTCTATGGTTTTAAGAGGTGCATTTTGTCCTTTTTTTTAGGATAGGCTTTAAGACAAAAGTGCCGAGCTGGTTATTTGAATCTGATAAAGTAAACAGCTCATGATGCCTTGGGTTTGTTTTTATGTTGGAACAATAGAAACCACCTGAATGGTTGGAGTTATTAGATTAGATTACTTACAGTGTGGGAATAGGCCCTTTGGCTCAACAAGTCCACACCAACCCTCTGAAGTATAACCCACCCAGATCCATTCCCCTACACCTAACACTGGGGGCAATTTAGCATGAACAATTCACCTAACTTGCACATTTTTGGACTGTGGGAGCAAACCCATGCAGACACAGGGAGAATGTGCAACCTCCACACAGACAGTTGCCCGAGACAGGAATTGAACCTGGGTCTCTGGCGCTGTGAGACAGCAGTGCTAACCACTGTGCCACCCACTTCCACAAAACCAGGATATTTGGTTTCAGTGGTTGTTGGGGTCTTGAAGCTAAAAGTGGAAATTCTCCTTCATCTGTCTGTTACAGCTAAAAGCTGGGGTTCTCTTACTGCTGCTAGATTGCTGGAGAGAGTCTATTTTACTGAATTTGAGTTTACGGAATTTTACTATATTGGAACATTTATTATTTAGTCGTTAAATAATCCATTATTTGGTGGAGTTAAATTATTACAATTTCTTCTTCTGTTGCATTTAACTATGGTGAATGGATAAGGTGTATTTTTACTTCAAGACAGATAGTTTGACCAATCAAATTGCATCCGGAATACAACACCGTACACTTGCCTTTAAAAATAAGAAAACGTTAGAGCATTAGCTACCTTCTTAATATATTTTGAGGAAGTTTGGTATGGTACATAACATAATACAAGTGCTACACTGAGAGTTGTGGCTTTGAAAGGATCACTGTTCACATGTAACCATACATGACAAAAACTTGCATTTAAAGCACACTGTTTTTCATTGTAAAATGACACAGAAGCATGGCAAAGCTAATATTTGGTAATTGAGACAATGATGGTTCCTTGGGGGGGTTGTAGCCAGAGCCAGGTCAATGGTACTACGGACAACTCCGCTGTTCAGCAAGCGAGGAAGACGAGTGGAAGAGTAAAGTTAGTAGGGATTCATATCAGGGTTATAGAGACATTCCTGCTGCAGTTAACAAGATTCCAGAATGGTGCATTTCCTCTCTGGTAGTCGGGACAGGGATTTCACAGAATGGCTGCAGGACATCCTTCTGGGGCAGAGTAGACAACTAGAGGTCATGGCATCAAACTGATGTCAATGACTAGGTTGGAAAAAAAGGGATGAGATCCTGAAAGTAGATTCTCAGGAGTTAGGAAGGAAATTAAAAAGCAGGGCCTCAAATCTCAGGATTACTCCTAGTATCATATGCTCGTGAACAAATGAGTGGAAGGATTGATTGTTTGAACATTTGCCTGGAGAATTGGTGGAGGAGGGAGGGTTTCAGAATTGAGGCACTGGGACCACTTCTGAGGTAGATGCACAAGCTTGGATTGATTACACCTTTATAGGGCGGGACTGATACCCTCACAGAGAGATCTGATGGTGCTATTGGTAAGGTTTAAATGAGTTTGTCAGAGGTGGCAACCTGTGACTTAGCTCAAATTGGCAGGAAGTAAAGCTGGTCACAGGAAGTAGGAAAATGGCAAGTGAAATTAGAAGGTGATGAGAATGAAGGTGAGCATCAACTAAGCTTAGGTTGTGGAATAATGTAAAACACTGAAAATATTAGGTGTATTCTACCTGTAGACATGCAGCATTCACAAAGAGGTGGACTACCCTGAATATTGTCTTTTGATTTAAAGGCACAAATAGAGGTTAGATATGATCTAATTGCCATGACAGAAGTATGCTTGTAGGTGACCAAGACTGAGAATTGAATATTTAATGTCAATCAACATTTAGGAATTCTAGTCAAAAAGGAAAAGGAGGTAGTGTTGTGGTGATAATAACAATAGGATCAGTATATTAATAAGGGAATATTTCTAACTGGAAGAACAAAATTATGAATCTATTTTGGTGGAGTTAGGTAATAGCAAGTATTATCAAACCCTGACAGGAGCTTCAGCCGACCCAATATTAGTCATACTGTAGAAATGCAAAGCAGCACACAGTAATGTAGTAGTGAAAGGGTGACTTCAATCTACATAGACTATTGAGAAGTAAGACTGAGGAGGATGAATTTCTGGACTGTGTTATGGATTGTTTTCTGGAATCATTTGTTGGGTAACCCATGAAAGGCTGGGCTATTTTAGACCAAGTGTTGCAAAATGAAAATGGGTTAATTAATACCCTTGTTAAATAACTTTTAGGGATACAGACCATAATGTGATAGAGTTCAGCATTATGTTTGACAGTGGTAACTCATATCACCAGGTTATAGACCGACTGGTTGAAACCTGTTGGATGATAACTGGTGGTGTGTGATTTTTGAAATTTGTCCACCCCAGTCCAACACCAACACTTCCAAATGATGTTTGAAAGTGGGGTATTTCAATCTGCAGTCCGTATTTAATTTAAACAAAGGAAGTAATGACCATTTCAGGGACAAATTAACTGAGATGGATTGAGACAATATATTCACAGCACATAGGCAATGGACAGCCTTTAGAAAGTTACTACACAGTTTACAGCAATTATAATTTCTTTTACAATCCTTACTGTGTGGAAACAGGCCCTTCAGCCCAACAAGCCTACGCCGACCCTTCGAAGAGTATTCCACCCAAACCCTTTCCCATACATTTTCTTGAACCAGGTGTCACAATTTCACACTAAGGAAAAACACCACTTAGGACTGAGATGAGGAGAAACATATTTACTCAGTGGTTTGTGAATCTTAGGAATTCGCTAAAGCAGAGGGCAGTGGAAACTTAATCTTTGAGCATGCTTAAAGATGAAATTGACAGTTTTCTAAATACGAACAATACGAAGAGATGAGCAAGGCTTGCAGGTGATACAGTAGCTCAGTTGTTAGCACTGCTGTCTCACAGCTCTGGGGACTCAGGTTCACTTCCTGCCTCAGGTGACTGTCTGCATGGAGTTTGCATGTTTTCCCTGTGTCTATGTCTCTTAAGAGTATACTGACTGTGAGACCAGAAATAACAGTGAGATTGTTGATGCTATTTGTTATTATGGGGTCTATTAAACAGCAACATTTCTCATTGGCAATGCTGGAAGACTGTGCCTGTGGCCAATACCGCTACTCAACTGAGCATTGCACACTTGTGTATAAAACTATTGTTACTCCATAAGAGTTTAAAAAGGTGTTATACTCTATCTTAATCCAAACACATGAAGCAGGATGCATGATTGAAATGGTGATGTTGTGTAAAATTTAATAGTTTAATGTTAATGTAAACCCTGCTGTGTCTGCTAGTCCATAACAGTTAGCGATAACAAATGTCATGATATCAATGTCTCACATTTTATATTATGGGACCAAATATAAACTTTGCCACATTTGACAAAAAATCCCTGCTGGAGGCTGGCATTAGAAGCTAGCATGATTTCACTCTTATTCTTCACCCATCCTATACAGAGTCATAGAGATGTATGACATGAAAACAAACCCTTCGGTCCAACTCCTTCACGCTGAGTAGACATCTCAAATTAATCTAATCCTTTTTTGCCAGCACTTGGCCCATATCCCTGTAAACCCTTCCTATTCATATATCCATCCAGATGGCTTTTAAATGTTGTAATTGTACCAGCCTCTACCACTTCCTCTGGCAGCTCAGTCCATGGACACACCACTGTCTGTATGAAAAAGTTGCCACTCAGATCCTTCTAAATCTTTCCTCTCTCATCCTATAACTATGCTCTCTAGTTCTGTACTTCTCTAATATATATGGAACCATGCAAAGATGATTTGCTCCTTGCTCTGAGATAGGTGTGAGGCTAAAGAAAGGTAAGGCTGTGTTTATTATTTTTTCACTAATGATTACAGAGAATGATGTTGATGTTTACATGAAGATCTGTGCCAACACATAACATGCAACATAGATTTTGATCATTCCCTTTGTGTTTCAAGGGGTGGTATTTAGTGGAGTTTATATCAGAGTGGTTCTGGAAAAGCACAGCAGGTCAGGCAGCATTTGAGGAGCAGGAAAATCAACGTTTCGGGCAAAAGCCCTTCATCAGCTTTTGCCTGAACGATTGATTTTCCTGCTCCTCGGATGCTGCCTGACATGCTGTGCTTTTCCAGAACCACTCTGATCTAAACTCCGGTTTCCAGCATCTGCAGTCCTCATTTTTGCCTGGTATTTAGTGGAATCAGTAAGAACCTTGCACGTGTGATGGTAAGAACCCCATGTTGTCGCTTGTAGGGAATGCTCACTATGAAGACTGACACAAAGTAATTATTCAATTCCTCAGCGACTCCCTTGTTTCCCACTACCATCTTTCCAGTGTCTTTTTCCGGCAGTCCATTGTCCACTTTTGCCTCTCTTTTGCCCTTGGTATATCTAAATAAATTCTTAAGTCGGCCTTTATGTCACTGGCTAGTTTATCTTCATACTTAATCTTCTCCCTCCTCATTTCTTTTTTTTTGCTTTCCAATTCTCTGATTTCCCACTATTCTTCACTACTTTATATGCTTTCTCTTTTGTTTTTATGCTATCCCTGAATTCCCTGGTCAGCCATGGTTGCTTCATCTTCCCTGTAGCATGCTTTTTTTTCCCTTGAGATCAATCCCTGCTGCATCTCCAGAAATTCCTGCCATTGTTGTTCCACTGTCTTTCCTGCTAGGCCCCTCTCCCAGTCAATTCTACCCAGCTTCTCCCTCATGACTACCTTTATTCAGTTGAAATACCATTATCTTTGATTCTACCTTCTCCCTCAAGCATCAGACCCAAGATGTTTCTCTCCAGAAGGGAATTCATTTAAAGCAGTTAGGAAATAGGTTCTCTCAGTGTAACAGTTGTAATTTGAAAATTTCAGATCTGAAGGGGTTATTGAAGCCAAGGAAGATTTTAAGGTCAGCCACATCAATAATCAAGGAAATAGCCAATCAATAATTGAAAGTGTTTAATTTACAGATGTCACAGAAAAGCAATTTTCTCACTGGTAGGTGTACACTGAAGTCTTGACATTGGGATTTTTATTTGCCATGTTTCAAATTGTTATATACAAATACTTTGGACTTTCTATTATCATTTATTTTATGTCAAACCAAATCTACAGCACTTTATACTTGCCTGTAAAAACTACCACATTAAATAAAGAAAAACAAAGTATGATCTATTCGTCTTGTGTCAGATGACCAGCTGGAACAGCAACTCTGATCTAACAATTTACAGGGTGAGGGGAGACATTGATCTAATAATGCTCCCACAAACCTGCTCACCCTTGTTCTTCTATGTGGTGGAGTTTGTAATTTTGGGAGGAGCTAAAATAAGATCTTGGTTTAATGTAGAGGAAACATGGCATTGAATGTCAATTGGAGGTGACTAGGCTCTTCAGTTCAAGATGATCAATCTTAACATGGACAAAGCTGTAACAAGTTCTGGAGCTAAGTAGTTCTGGCAAACCCAAACTGAGCATGTGAGGTAATTACATTCATTGACAATTTCCTTAACCATTTTACTGCCAATTGAGAGTAGGTTCATAAGGGTAGATTTCTCTTTTATTTTTGTGCTTGGTTTAGGAGATACCTCAGCAATTTTCCACAATGCAAGGTCTATGCTAGTACTGTATTCACACCAAAAAAATGCCTAAACGATGAAACAGTTAGCACAAATGCTTAGAACCATCCAAAAGCAAAGACCACAGTCTGACCTCAGTGGTGGGAAAAATGCTGGAGTCTATTATAAAGGATGAAATTACAGCACATCTGAATAGTAGTAACAGGATAGGACAGAGTCAGCATGGATTTATGAAGGGGAAATCATGCTTGACTAATCTTGAATTTTTTGAGGATGTAACTCTGAAGATGGACGAGGGAGATCCAGTAGATGTAGTGTACCTGGACTTTCAGAAATCTTTTGATAAAGTTCCACACAGGAGGTTAGTGAGTAAACTTAGGGCGCATGGTATTGGGGGCAAAGTACTAGATTGGATTGAAAATTGGTTGGCTGATAGGAAACAAAGGGCAGTGATAAACGGCTCCATTTCGGAGTGACCAGTGGAGTACCGCAGGGATCCGTGCTGGGACCGCAGCTTTTTACAATATATGTTAATGATATAGAAGATGGTATCAGCAATAACATTAGCAAATTTGCTGATGATACAAAGCTGGGTGGCAGGGTGAAATATGATGAGGATGCTAGGAGATTACAGGGTGACCTGGACAAGTTAGGTGAGTGGGCAGATGCAGTTTAATGTGGATAAATGTATGGTTATCCACTTTGGTGGCAAGAACAGGAAGACAGATTACTACCTCAATGGAATTAATTTAGGTAAAGGGGCAGTACAGAGAGATCTGGGTATTCTTGTACACCAGTCAATGAAGGCAAGCATGCAGGTCCAGCAGGTAGTGAAGAAGGCTAATAGCATGCTGGCCTTCATAACAAGAGGAATTGAGTATAGAAGCAAACAGGTGCTTCTGCAGCTGTACAGGGCCCTGGTGAGACCACACCTGGAGTACTGTGTTCTGGTCTCCAAATTTAAGGAAAGACATTCTGGCTATTAAGGGAGTGTAGCGTAGGTTCACAAGGTCAATTCCTGGAATGGAGGGATTACCTTACACTGAAAGACTGAAGCGACTGGGCTTGTATACCCTTGAGTTTAGAAGACAGAGAGGGGATCTGATTGAGACATATAAGATTATGAAAGGACTGGACACTCTAGCAGCAGGAAACATGTTTCCTCTGATGGGTGAGTGCTGAACCAGAGGACACAGCTTAAAAATAAGGGGTAGACCATTTAGGACAGAGATGAGGAGAAACTTTTTCACCCAGAGAGTGGTGGCTGTGTGGAATGCTCTGCCCCAGACGGCAGTGGAGGCCCAGTCTCTGGATTCATTTAAGAGTTGGATACAGCTCTCAAGGATAGTGGAATCAAGGGTTATGGAGATAAGACAAGAAGAGGATACGGATTAGGAATGATCAGCCATGATCATATTGAATGGCGGTGCAGGCTCAAAGGGCTGAATGGCCTACTCCTGCACCTATTGTCTAAGAGACATTACTGATAAATGAATTTTATTGATAATATTCCAGGAGGCACAGAAGACAAGCAGAGATAACTATATCCTACTCCAACAGTGGATTGCTTAAGAGTTGATTATTCATCTTGTTGAGCTTAAAATTCATTCATAGGCTGTGGGCATCACCAGATTTATTGCACATAGTTAGTTGTCCATAAGAACACGAGTTGAACGCATCTTCAACTCGCTACAGTCAATTTTGTATAAGTATATCCACAGTGCTGTTCAAGACAAAGTTGCAGGCATTTAACTCAATCACACTGAAAGAACACCAATATATTGAAGGGTCAGGTTGGTGAGTACTTTAGAAGGAAACTTACAGGTGGTGGTGTTCCCATATATTTCTTCTTTATGGTAGTACTCATGGTTTTGAAACGTTCCATGCAAGGAACATAAAAACATAAACCAGGAGTTAAGCAATTTGGCACCTCAAGTCTGCTCAGCCATTTGATGAAATCATGGTTGACCTCAAATCAGGCTTGACTCCACTTTCTTGCCTTCTCCTCGTAACCCTTTAACCTGCTACTGATTATATATATCTCTTAAATTTATTCAGTGTCCCTGATATCCACTACACTCTAGATTCACAACTTTTTGAAATAATTCTTCCTGTTTTAAAATTACAGTCCCGCAGCCTAAACTATGACTCACATTCTAAGTTGCCCCACAAAGTGAAATATCCACAGATTATTAATTTTGTCAACTGTCTTTAGCATTTTACATACCTCAAATAATCTTCTCTCAGCCTTAAAGAATCCTTGATGAATTTCTGCACTGTATCTTGCAGATGGACTTTCTGCTTTTATTGTAATGCAGAGTGTGACAATGTAATCAAGTGGCACTCAATTTATCATTATATGGTCCTTGGCAAATTTTACTTTTGTCTATCAACCACAATGGAATGAAGATGGAATAATAAATGAATAGGATTACTGCTTATGATGTTTACTCCTTGTTATTGTGTCTTGAGCAATACTCGACAGACAGTTGGAAGTCATACAAGGAAAAGGCTTTATTCTACCAATGTGCATATGAGGATGCAGTTAAAAATGTTCAGTTCTTGCACACATTAGTTATGGTTGTTACTCTGGCATAGAATTTGTGACGAGACCACAAATAAGGTAGTCACAGTATTGATGTCTCATTAAAAGGTTGGATTGGTTCATGGTGGGATAAACACTTTCCATTGCAAGGCCAATCAATCAATCAAGCTCTTGCAGTCTCCAGTGAACATGTTCCTTGAAAATGTGAACAGGTTCCCATTTAGAGCTATTATCACTCAATCTCATCAATGAATTTATAATTTACATACATAATCATGCTCACATGTCCTCTTGGATCTGTAATGTCCCAAATTAAGCTTACATTCTATGCTTCATTTCAACAAACTGCAGCTAGTTGGCAACCTAACACTGTAGCCTGCTATACACCAAAAATCCTTCTATATATTTGTCTAGTGTCTAGTTAATTTGAATTTAATGGGCATCTATACTCCCTTCCACAAAATGCTAATACCATTTATCAATGGTAGCCAGAAAAAAAATGATTCAACAAAATATTTGTTACTCATTACATAAAAATTTATTGCTTCTTCTTAAATGTAAAAAACCGAGCTTCCTGACATTTATTTTCAGATTAGAAATAATAGATCATCTTTCACCATGATATGACACACATAGGAGAGATGCATGTGAAACTAAACCAAACTTAGTCAACATTGACAAAACAATATACAAGGGTTACAATCCGGATACGTTTTAAGATGTTGTTTCTGCATACACATTTACATGAATATGAACACGAACATTTGTTGAAAAATTAAGCTATTTTCCATTATTGACATTTAAAACAGAAATTCCAAGGGTATCAACAACCAATTGAATGGCTTTTAAAGGATCCACAATTTCTTTCATATTGTCTCTCCTCAAGACCCAGTCTGGTTTTAGTCTGCAACACAGTAAAGAAAGAAGTTCAGCAAAACTGCAATTTAAAAAAAAAAGGAATAAAAGACAAGGAATAAATGGAACAGATGAGTGAAAAAGAATGACAACATAATGAAAAAGTAAGAAAATGGGTTCTTACTTAGAAACTAAACTTGTTCGGATAGGAGTAGCTGGAATACAAGAAACACCATTGCAAGGAGTAGACATCCGCAGCTTAACAGTCATTCTGTCTATATCCATCTTATGTTTTCTCATAGTGAGCTCATAAATGCTAAGGATACGATCCACTGCTCTGGGCAAGTTTCGAATTTCCTGAAAACAGAAACTACCGTTAGTGCATCGATTTCAACCAAAGGGCCCTTTGTCTTCTCTGTTTAAGTGGGGAAAAGGAGAAATCAACAAGAATTGAACCAAATACTGCAAAATACTATAGATGCTGTAAATCTGACACAGCTCTGAAGAGGAGTCACACTGTATTGGCTGCTAACTGTTCTCTCTCCACTGTTGCTGCCAGACCTTCTAAGTTTCTCCAGCATTCTGTGTTTATATAAGAAATTAACCATAACTCAATTATTTATTTTCTGCAAAGGCAATTTATTTCAGCAAAATGGAATTTATCTAATTGAATGTTACTGTATCTAGACAAAATAAAGCACAACCTCAGAATAAATGTTCGTCTATTGAATACAAATCAAGCAGCAGAATTTGCAATTGCCACATTTTATTCAAACTGGCATTAAACTTTATCCATAACAACGAAAATGTTTAGAAAATACACTTGTAGATATATTTGCTCACCATTGCCCTCTTTGAATCCTTTGAAAGGAGTGCCAGTAAACAGCAAACCTTTGTAAAAATGCTGCTACACTTGTCTGAAGTCTTGTCACCAGCTTTCCCTCTGTACATTTGCAACAAGTCGAGTAACGTATTAATGGAATTGTCCACTTCATACACCACCGTAGATGTTCTGTGGTACTGGAAGTCATGAAAATAAAAATGCAATTTTATTCATCCATAGTGAAAACTAAGCTATACCTTTATGCTGATAGGAAGGAAAATCTAAAAAGGAACAGCTACTACAATAAGGTAAGCAAATTTCCAATCATAAATATTCTACATGTTTTTGTCACCATTGAACAACAAAAAAACAGAAAGAGAATCGTGCCACTTTGTGAAAGGCTGGGGGTGAATAAAAAGAGATTTTGCTCATGCAGTGACTATTATCTCTTCACCATCACGACCACATTAAAACCATACAGCTCAGTAGAATCCTGCATCAGTCCCATGGAAGGAGTGCACAATTAGCCTTTATGGGTGTCAACTGAACAACCTAAAAACGTCTAGAATTACCCTAGCATTTCCAATGCAATTGTTTTTAAGACATAATATAGTCGATAGAGTTAATGGTAGTTCTCTTTTCCCTAGAACTCAAGATTGGGGACACAATCTTAAGGTGAGAGGAGATAGATTTAAACAAGATATGAGAGGTAATCTGTTTTTTAAACAGAGGGTGGCTCGCATGTGGAATGAACTCCCCGAGGAAGTGGTGGATATGGGTAAAATTACAACATTTAAAAGACATTTGGATAAGTGCATGAATAGCAAATGTTTGGAAGAATATGGACCAGGAGCAAGCGATAGTGGACTGGTTTAGTTTGAGAGTATGCTTGGCATGGACTGATTGGACAGAAGGGTCTGTTGCCAAGCTGTATGAATCTCTGTAATTGGACCTTCCTGCAAAGATGAGACTGAAAAGAAATGGTCTCCTAGAAAGAGCCCATGTGTGAAACATTGCAGGTTAACCCCTTAAAGGAAAAATGATGATAATTCAAAATGAGCTGTCAAGATCAGAAATCAGAGATGTTAGAAGTACCATACAACAGGGATCCTATGAAAAGTAAAGCAGATTAAATCAGTTACTATCTTGGGAAGCTGCTTTCCCTTGTTTCAGGTATAAGAGGGCATAAACTGCATGAAAAGTCGATGAATTCAAAAATAATGTAAGAAAATATTATTAGCGAGCAAGTGAACATTTTGTGGTTCGAGTTCCTCAGGGAAGATTAGATTAGATTACCTGTGTGGAAACAGGCCTTTTGGCCCAACCAGTCCACACCGACCCTCCGAACCGCAACCACCCAGATCCATTTCCCTCAGACTAATGCACTTAACACTATGGGCAATTCAGCATGGTCAATTCACCTGACCTGCACATCTTTGGATTGTGGGAGGAAAGTGGAGCACCTGAAGGAAACCCATGCAGACACGGGGAGAATGTGCAAACTCCACACAGTCACCCTAAACTGGAAACAAACCTGAAACGTTAGTGCTGTGCGGCAGCAGTGCTAACCACTGAGCCACTGTGCCGCCCCAAAGATGGAAACAATTAGTATTAGTTGATACATAGGCGGTCCTTGGGTTGAGAACAGATTCCATTCTGGAGTTTTTAAAGTCAATTTGAATGACAGTTGGAACAATGCAGGACAATAATAAAGGAGTTGTTCCTAAGTGCAGGAAATGCTTGTATATTTTGGATCTTTAAAATTACACCCTGTGTGAGATCACATTCGTAAGTATGAGTTTTGAGAGTTGTACCTTCATAAACCCTATTAAATACAAAGATGGATTTCTTTCAAGCAATACTTTGGCTTACATTATGAGTAACGAGACATGATAACCATGGCAAGCCTGGAGCAGCAGGTGACTTAAAATACTGATCTGATTTTCAGATTAACATCCAAATTATGGGTCAGATTACTTCTCGACATTACATTTTCACATTCTAATTCACCCTCTAATGTACTTCTAATGCACGATCATCGTATTTTCAATCTGCAGCATTACAGCAGCCACCTCAGGAAACGTGCCCAGGGTGAGAAGAGAATTCTAATTTGGGCAATTTAGGAGATGAGTACTTCAGCTCAATTCTGAACATAAATATTATGCACTCTAGACCTGACCCCAAATGCTTCCTCCTTACTCTAACTGCCTCTGGCCCAATGTCCATTATGGACGCAAGTCATGAACCCTGCTATAATTTTGGGAAGTTCTTGAGATCGTCATGAAGTAATCAATATAAACGAATAGCCATTCTAAAACCTCTCCAAAAAAAATTAATTCTGAGCACAAAACTACCAAAACCAAGCTCTCAATCCACTTCTGCCTTTGTCAGCATCAGCTGCTGAACTAAATACGATTGGATTTGGATCTTGGCCAAATGCTCACGAGAATGCAAAACACGGCTTTGCCAGGAAAGCCTCTAAAGTTGAACCACTATAAGTCTTTTGAACTAGAAGAACAGATGGTCTAATGCCCCACTGTTTCGAACAGCAATGCAAATTGCTGACTTTGAATCAGCACAATGACTCAAGTACAATGTCCAAATGACATCTCTGTACTATTGAAGGAAGAAAAAAGTGTTTTATCTACTGGATAATGGTCTTTAATGTATCTGGGCACCTTTGCAATGCTGGTCAATTTTATGTTCATTTGATTTAGAGAACAAACCCCATAAATCACTGCATTAAAAATATGCTTAAATCATACAACACAATTATGACACATCAAATTGGCAACACCTTTTTAAACTTGTACATCAATAGGTTCCCAATTCATAAATAACCCTTCCTTCAAGGTTCTTGATGGACAATCTGACATATTTCACACATGCGTGAGGAACTAATCCACCTAGCTAAAGATATTAAACTATGGGACATTTTAAATTGAGATAGGCATTTAAAAGACAAAGCATAATCAGCTTTGGTCATTCCCTGCACCACTCAAAATGACAGTTGGTATGATGCTGTTGGGGAATTTAAATTTGTAATGCCCCAACCTTCACTCTTGGTCACCTAGCATAGATTGGTCCAATGTAACGAAGACAAAGTCTGACTAATTTTCCCAAAGGCTTCCCAAAGCTTGCCTGAAGGGACAGATATATAGCTATGCTAAATCAACAACAGCGTTACTATATCATGCAACTACCAAATGGGAGACCACTTCCACTAAATAACAGTCTTCTTCCATTTTGCAAATCTTATTTTAAATTAATTAACCTTTTAAGAAAACCATGGTGCCTACTGAAAATATGTTTGATTGTTTAAAAGGTAACTGTCTGTGTGGAGGATTATGGGCATTGCTGGCTAGTTGCCCAGAGGACTGTTAAGACAACCACATTGTTGCTGTTCTAGTTTAGGCAAGACCAGTTAAGGACACAGTGCCCTCCCCTAAAACAAAATTAATGAACCTCATGAGTTCTCCCTGACAATTAAGAATGGCTTCATGGTCATCACCAGACTGTTAATATGAAATTTTTATTGAATTCAGATTCCACTATATGCCTTGGCAGGATTCCAATCTAGAACCCAAACATTACCGGGTCTCTAGATTAATAGTCTAACGATAATACCACTAGACCTTCACCTTCCCTCAACTGTTGCAATCAGGTCAGCTCCAGTTAACCAACATCCAAGTACATAGGGTAGTCAAAACATATTTGGATGGAAAAATTTAACAATCATGACTTTTAGCAAGTCAACAATACAGCCACATCCTGACAACTAATTTAAATTCAACATACTTAATACCTGCCTCAAAATAGGAAGACTTTCTTATAACAACTACCGTAATGTATCTTTAAAAAGCCCTTTTAAAGAATAGAATTTATTTTTAACAGGCTAATGTCATTTAATATGGATAGTACCTTTGAAAGATTGAGGAGAACCTGTACTGCATACTTAATCACTTCCATAGAAGGCACACTGCGGTTACAACTCCTGATCAAAATTAAAATAATAGGAGTTGCTCCACTTCGAGCGAGATTTTCACAGCAAATGGAAGATAGTCTGGTTGCAGCCTCTGAAAATAAATAAATGGTTAATATTAAAATTATAACAACCTCTGTAATGGAGATTAGCAGATACTTCATGAAATTGGTCGGTATGGTCAATGCCCACTTCAAGCCAAGTTTTAAACATGAAAAACCCTCAGCTCTTCAGCGAATACATGAAAAAAACACTCTCCTTCAAATTTGCTCATAAAACACTGCCTGTATGTCCTTAACCCTCACCCGAAACAAGTGCTAGATTTCAGAAACTTCTCTATTATTCAGTTTTATAGAAGGGTTCTCTGAGTGTTCAAGTGGGTTATCCCACACCATCTTCTGCTTAAGTGACACAAAAAGCATAAAGATCAAACTGGAAGTTGCACTTGGAATTGGGATTATACAGGGGATACCTGCCTCAGCAACATCAAAATATTTACAGTCAGTGCAGGATGACTTCACATAACATGATTCATCAGAAAGACTAAATCTAATAATTTCTCATCTAATCTTATTGTATTGCACAATTAAAAAACAGAAATATACAAACCTAAATGCTTCAAAGCTGCAAGAATGTGAGAGAAATGTTTGTATTTAAGAATGTAATCTAGTGCTACAGCTGTCCTGTTGCACAATTTCTGCTCCTCAGTGCTGTTCTGATTAGCCTGTTCAATGTGGCGTCTGATAGTATCTATTTGAAGATTATTGGTTTTCTTGCGCAAGCAATATCCTCTCCACAAAGCCTACAAAATTAGAAAATTATTTTGATATTTTCTTTGACAAATAACTGCATTATTCTAATAAACTTAAAGTCCATAAGATCAAACTGAAATAAAAGTGTTTATAAAAGTATGTATATCACTGTGAAACAGCACTCTCATCACTAGGCAATTGATTTTCAATCATAATAAGACAATTTAAAGTTTTTAAAAGTATATGATATTTTGTAACTTCCAAAATAACCAGTAATCTAAATTATACAAAATGTACTTTTTTCTTTCTTGTTAATTAATAAAGCAATTACGTTAACTGAAACTAACTACAATCAAAGATTTAGTACCTGTATTTTGATTACTCCACTATGAAATCTTTGTTTCCGAGTTTTATAAAGGAAATGTCTTGCAACTTTCTGAATTACAACAGCAGCCTTGTGACGACGCATGAGCCAGACCTTCACTGTCCGTTGAACTACAATAATCTTATGATAATCATCAAGATATCTTCTGCGTTGAAGACAAGTTCTGAACAATCTCTATAATGAAATATACGTGTAATACTGTACATTAACAAATAACCATTTCAACGTAGCAAAAACATCAAGGGGACCTTCAGCATCCACTCAACCAGAAATGGATTTGGGAAAAGCTAGAGAAGTGTCAAAATACATTATGGATTAAATAGTCCAAGCAGACTGAGTGAACAAGTGGTTATAAGGTAATTTAAAAACAAGGTAATGAAGTAATTTTGGCAGCAGTAACTCAATTGAGCAGTACTAGCATGCGTGAGATTATATGACACAATGTGCACAGATCAAGTCTCAATTGATGTTCCAAATTCAAAAATCAACGTTGACATTTTAGAATGCTGCATTATTGGAAGTGTGATCTTCAAGTGAGAGGTTAAAGCAAAGCTTCCAGATGGCTATTCAAATAATACAAACCAGTCAACATCCTGGTCAACAATCCATGCTCAAACACAACTCATTCATTTTCTATTTTGGAACTTTAAGTATAGACGGCCATTACTACAGTGACTGTATCCTCATCACTTGACTTCCCACCTGTTCTTTGGCAGAATGAACAGAGGAGCGACATTTAAGCAGCCTCTGGACAAGCACTTAAAATGCCAGGGCAGAGCTGTAATGGACCAAGTGCAGGTAAGTGGGATTAGTACCTATTGGTCAGCATACGCAAAGTGAGTCAAAGGTCCTCTTTCTGTGCTGTCATCTCATCTGATGTTAATGAAAACCATTTCTTCAGAAGATTAGGTATTCTCAAATAATGGTAAAAAATTAGAAAAAGTTAAAAGACTTGTAAAGGCTCAAGTCATCATAAAATAATGGGATTAATCTCTTTTGGTAAAATATAGACACTGTAAAAGATATTTGACATATGAAGTAGACCAGTTCTTCATTGTCGACAAGTGGTAAACTTCCAGCTTTTTAAGAATCCCTGTCTTAAAATGATCACCTGGATTGAACTTCACCCTTTTCATTTTTTTTTACCTGGATAAAGATGACAGAATTAATTGCTTCTTGTGCACTTTTAAGAGCCTTGTATCTTTTGTACATTCTTTGAATCTTAAAAGCACAAAGGTGGTGATAAACAGCAGCAGTGAAACGAAGCCTCTTTTTTGCCAATTTTTGTTCAACAAGCTGTAAAGTGAAGAGGAAAAATAAATACTGAAACAAAATAGGCATTTATAGCATTTGAGTTATTATGGAAAAGTCAAAATTTGAAATCTGAACAGACAATTTACATACAGCCTTCTGGAACAAAATATACATTCAATTTAAATATTTATCTTGAGACCAGACATAATTTTCCACTTCTTAATTTTAGCTCCTTATACCGACAAATGAAATGGACTATCCCTAACAATCCTAAAGGGCAGTAGTGATTTTCACATTTGCTGTCTTTATTCCCAGTGCCCTGAATGCAAGCAACTGGAACTGCAACTTTCCTTTTGCATGTTAAACATTTTTAATAAATTTATTTTAGACACTACTGTGACCACGTAGCATAATTTCTCCCTTCATTTAGTTGACACCAACTCAGATTTACTTTTTATTTAGAGTCATTTTGAAAAAAATAAATTGGAATTTCGACATGATTGGTCGGGCCAGCATTTACTGTTCATCCCTGGTTGTCCTTGAGAAAGCGATGGTCAGGTGTATTCTTGAACTATTGCAGTCTACTTGCTATGGTAGACACAATGCTTTTTGGGAGAGAGTTCCAGGTTTTTGACACAGCAACACTGAAGGCTTGGTCATTTAATTCCAAATCATGATAGCAAGTGGCTCAGTGGGGAACTTCTGGGAGGTGCTGTTCCCTTGCAGCTATCCTTGCCCTTCTAGATAGCAGTGGGCGTGGTTTTGGAAGACACTCTCTGAAGAGCCTTGGTGAATTTTGTTCACCCCATTTACCAAATCCAGTTTGTACCAAAATCTTAAATGATCCCCAACTAACAATTAGGAGCAAAATTAAATTGATAACCCATTTTAGGATGATTATATTGCACAGATTTCCTCAACAAATTAAATCAGTTATCAGTTTCTTCCTGCCTGGTAACAATTTATAGTGAATAACATATTTCATCAATTTTCAGACAGTTGTGTATTAAAGAAAACTAGCATGAATTTCGTCGAGATAAATTGTGTTTAATGAACTTGATTTGAAGTTTTAGTTGACAGAGGTTTGTGTTATTTATAGACTTCACAAAGGTATTTAATTAAGAGACATAATAAACTTGCTGGCAAAACGCCTCAATTAAAAATTGTGTTATGGGAGTATGAATACAGTTACAGTCAGTTCTTCTATAACACGATGGTTGAGTTTTTGTGCAATGCCATGTTATAGAAAAATCGTGCTTTAGAAACAGTGCTTTAAGTGTTGGTGATGTAATTGCATTACAGTCAACACATGTTTTAAAAGTTTGTGCTTTAGAAGCTGTGTTCCCAATTTGTCAATGCGTTACAGCGAATTTGTGTTGACAAAGCACATGTTATAGCAGAACAACCTGTAGTTGAGTGATAAGGAGCATTGAATAATAATGAAGAGTTGTTTTTCGGATTGAAGAATGATGTTGTCATGTCCAGTACAGCATGAAGACTTTAAAACTGTATTTTTAAAATGAACATGCCTTTTAACACAGTGATGCTGGAAAAGCACAACAGGTCAAGCAACATCCGAGGAGCAGGAAAATTGATGTTTTGGGCGAAAGCCCTTCATCAGGAATGGCCGAACCGGTGATTCTTCTGCTCCTCGGAGCTTGACCTGCTGTGCTTTTCCAGCACCACTCTAATCTTGCCTCTGATATCCAGTACTCACTTTCGTTTATGCCTTTTAATACAGCAAATATCAAAAACAATATTTAATTATATACAAACACAGCCACGTGTGAAATTCACACGTCCCTTTTTAAAGAAGGGACCAAACAAGACAATGTACCAACTGCTCAATCTTCCAGCTTCGCTGTGGATAACAGAGATGTTGAAACTCAATGGGTGCTCAGCAAACAAAAATGAATCCTATCAAACTTTCACCGTCTTGTAATGACTTCTCATCTCAAATTCCAAGACTTAGCTGTCTCAAACACTTGGTATGCATAGCCACAATTCAGGAAGTATACCAGCTCAACGCTATTTTGGTAAAAGATAACAGAACTTGAAACGGGCTATGAGTAAGACATCATGTTTGTTACCTGTTCTGTCAAAAGTTACAGCAGAAGCTGCTCTATTCAGAAACATGATCAGAGATAACATCTGAAACATTACAAAAAGCTATTGAACAAGCTGCAAGCCAAAAATGTAGCCAAGGTGACAATAACTTAAGTAGGAGAAAAACTCCCCCCAATCTGTTCCACCTCAGGCTCTCCTGACACCGTGGCAATTCAGCTACAAAAAACCCTGAAGCTTATCATGCATTACCTGCTATAAGAGGCTTCCATTCCATTTGGAACATCAATTCAATTAAGAAACATGCCTGCTAGGAAAGAGACTAATTAAAAAAAAAACTCTTTATCCTCTTCATCTGCAGATAAATCTTTGTGTATATGATAGATGAGAAGTTGTGCTAAACTTCTGAGACAAATATGGGGTAATAAACTATCTGTCTAGTTTTAAACTCAAAAGTTTGATGCTAAAAAATTATTTAAGTTGAGACAAACCACTCCGTAGGCAAGAAAATACATTTACCTCACAGAACAAAAATACTTTGATCGTGGAAAATAAGAAAGCATACAAGTTCCTGTCTGTGACAAATGGCTACTAGCCAAACCAGATCAGTCACAAATATCAAAATCTGAACTCAAAAGAAGGAAGGACGGAAATGAGAAAAAGACAAAATTGTTAAAACAAAGCAGGGAATTACAGCAATAAGCTTTGGGATTACTAGCAATACAAGATGGCTACTTTTGACTTGAAAGCATTTCTGCAAGTGGATTCAACTTAGCAAAAATTAGTATCACTAAACATAGGGCAGTTATAAACCACAGTTAAGCAGGTAGACTTTAACATATACCTTAAAGCATGTACAACAAAGGTAGTAAAGATACTGATTGAGCAGTTGGACTTCGTTCTTGATTCAGGGCAAGTAGAAGTCACAGAATTTGAAACAAACAAAGTTACCTTAAACTTGCTTGGAAGATTGAAGGCTAGAATTACAACTTCAAGCAAAAGAAAAAGGATAAGACTAAGAAGAACAGAAAGAGAAGCCCAGAGATGAGAAAATAAAGTGGATTTCAAGTGATTCAGGAAGGAAACATTTAAAGTTTGAGTAAGAGTTACAACTACAGAAAGACAGGGAATTGAGTCAGATTGCAGCAGCTAGAACCTAATAATAATTCCAACACACTTAGGCAGCAAACACATTTTGTTTTCCTAAAATATTCCCAATTTGTGCACAATTTGAAGGAGGATGTGGAAACCTTCTTTGCAACCGCAGGGCATTACAATGGCCAAAGTTTTAAATAGGAGAGAATAGTAAATCATTGTCACTTGTGTTTTTTTAAAAAAAGAAACAGTGAAAAGTGTTTAAGTCACCATACCACAGCACCTATATTAAGAACAGAAGGCATAGATAAGAGAATTTTTAAAAACTAAGACAAAGCCTATCTGAGTTAAGTTCATGGCTCCTGGTTCAGGAAGACAGTACTGCTGAAGAAAGCCAGTGAAGACTACCACAGCGGGCTGCCGGAAATCGCTGAAGTAGGCTATCCACATTGGGCTGCGGGAATCCCGGGCCACAACACTCAGCAGAAGCCGACCTAAGGACCAATCTCAGCTGAAGCCAGCCATCTATGCCAGCTGCTAGAATTTTAGGAATGAATCTCAGGAGCTGTATAGAGTATACCTGCTTCCTACTGAGGCTAATGTCAAATTCAGTCGCCTGAGCTGCATCATAGTTCCAATGTGCCTCAAGGCCGTTATCATCGTCCCCATGCTGAGGAAGTCTTCAGCGTCCTGTCTTACCAACTACACCCCCGTTGCGCTAGCACCCATCATGAAGTGTTTCAAGATGCTCGTGATGAGGCATATTAAAACCCTGCTTCAGTTCTGCATTTAACACTAGCATTCCTCAGCACCTGATTGGAAGGCTGAGTCTGCTGTGCGGAAATACTGTACTTATCTTTGTAACTGGATCCTGCATTTCCTCACTGGGAGACCTCAGTCAGTCCGGATTAGGAACAGCATCTCCAACACCATCACACTGAGCACAAAGCCCCCCCAGGGCTGTGTGCTCAGTCCACTACTATTCAACCTGCTGAAACATGACTATGCAGCAATGCATAGGTCGAATCACCATGTTTGCTGATTACACAACTGTAATGGGTCTCATCAGCAAAAACAACGAGTCAGCATTCAGAGAGTAGGTGCAGTGACTAACGGACTGGTGCAGAACCAACAACTTGCCCATGAACGTGGACAAAATGAGAGATAGTTGTTGACTTCAGGGGGGCACAAAGCAACCACTCTCTGCTGGACATCGATGGCTCCCCCGTGGAGTTCGTGAAAAGCACCAAATGTCTTGGCGTCCACCTGGCACAGAATCTCGCCTGGTCGCACAACACCAACTCCACAGCCAAGAAAGCCCAGCAGCATCTCTACTTTCTGCGTTGACCGAGGAAAGCCCACCTCCCACCCTCACCACATTTTACAGAGGGTTCATTCAGAGTACTCTCAGTTGCTGCATCACTGCTTTGTTTGGGAATTGCACTGTCTCAGATCATAAGACCCTACACAATGGATAGTGAGGACAGCTGAGAAGATTATGTAATTTGTGCTGGCCATGCAGTACCTTGGTCCTGGAGGAATGCTGCCTTGTGTTTTACCGTATCAGTTGCATATGGCAGAAATGACAAATAAAATCTACTCTACACTACTCTAGACACATCATTGTTGGCAGCAGTAGCATGGCATTGGGGTTGATGAGACCCTCCTGAGGTCGGACTCTGACTGTGGCACTCATCACAAAAATGTTAGTCAGTCAGATAAAACTGGAGGTTTATTCCATGTTGTCGGTTGATAGTGCTGCCACTAATGATCATAAATAGTACTCATACTCAAGTGTAATATCAGAGCAACTCAAAACTTTAAAAGAAGCAAAGTCAAGCAAGGTACTACAGACTTTAAAAAGAATAAAGCAGCTGAACCAGAGGTCTGGTTATCTAACAAAGTCTTTCCAGGTTTCTTTAGGATCTGAAGAATTTCCAAAGCTATATATATTCTGTGAAAACCCAGTTACACTCTCATGTAATTAAGTCACTTACAGGTGTCTGTGAATGCTAATGATCATTTTTAAATATAAAGAAGACAATCAGATTGTAGTTAATAGCCAAAAATATAGATGTGGATGTCACAAAGGACTAACAAAAGCCAAGACGAGCAAAGCCATGATTACAGTTATTTTAGCTGATAGGTGCTTCCTACTCAGTTATTAGGATCAGCAAATGTGACCGTAATTCCTATCCGTTCCTCTCTACTTCCCTTTTGAAAGAGTATCTTGTCATCCTTTTAGATTTCTGATCTGGTAATTACATTGGTATATGATTAAAGTTTAGTCCATTTCATTAGTTTTTGCATCGCAAACATTTCCTTGATGAATGTTACAACATTGTGTTGCACTGAGGATTTTTTAAAAATTACTATTAAAGAAATGTTTGCTATTTCCTTTCAGTTTCAATTAATTTGAATTTTGATCATCTTTGTCAAATATTTGCAAACTAGTATCATTAAATAATTGATATGAGTGATTTCAACTTGAGCATACAGGCAATAACTTAAAAATTTGGACATAACCAAACTTGAAAACTACTCTAAAACATGAAAAGGATAATGATAGGCTTCTAGAAGAGAAGGCTGGTGAAATACAATAAATTGCAGATAAAATGTAACACAGAGAAGTGTGAAGTGAGAGACTTGTAAGAAGAATAAGTAGATGTAATATTACAAAGGACACAATTCTAAGGAGTTTCAGCAGAAGAGATCCTGTTGGTATAGGATCAGAAATTGAAGTTGGAAGGACAGGTCAAGCACAGCTATTAGTGAATCTGAACCCTGGACTTTATCACAAAGGCATACAGTACAAAGAAAACAAATTATGATGAATCTTCATAAAACATTGGATTGGTCTCAACTTGAACATTGTATTGATCTGTATACCACACTTTGGTAAGGATGTGAAAGGGTTAGAGGGAGTGCAGAAAAGATTCACGAGGATGAATCCAGGAACAAAAAAGCTTCAGGCAGGTCGACAGATCAAAGAAACTGGGCTTGTTCATCTTTGACAAGTGAAGATGTAGAAGAGTTATGATAAAACTGCTCAAAGTCATGGGTAGTCCACACAAAATAAATAGAAGGAAGATACTTCATTTGGCAGAAGAGTTGATCATTTTAATGAAAAAATATAAAAGATTGGCAAAAGAATTAAAGGTGGCATGAAAAACAATGTTTTTATACAACAGGTAATTAGGATATAGAATGCAATTTCTGAAAAGGTTGTGGAAGCACATTCATCATGCTTTCAAAATCAAATTACACAAGTATTTTTTCTGAACATAAAATATTCTGGGAGGTCTATAGAGTGCTAAATGAGCTTAAAAACAAGCTTCAATAAATTAGAACTTATTCTACTTACTAACATCATACCTTTTTGCGAACAAGCCATCCACGACATATGGATTGCAAGAGAATTACAGCCTCTCTGATTTTTTTGTATTTCATGTTTTCAGTTTTTGCAAGTCGCCATGTTCTGTAAATTCTTTGTATGACCATTGCAGCCATTTTTTGCTGAAGAAACTTCTTTCTTTGCTTATAACTTCTGTAAGCAGACTGAATTTGAGAGGCAGCTTCATGTTTCTGTAACCCCAAAAATAAACAATAAGTATTGGTGGTATAATTTTTGAAAAGTAATTTGCTCCAGTAACTTGAAGTTTGACATCCTACTTCAAACATTTAAAAACTGAAGCAGAGACTGGGTCTGGGACAGGTTAATAAATTATTCTTTGTGGACATATAAAGGATGGCAAAATATAAAATTTTCAGTAAGAACAGAAGTAACCAATTATTTTCCAGAAATCTGGTCTTGGACTCCTGTGATTCATGATATTAATTGGCCATCTATTCATTACATCACTGTATGGAGAGGCAATGAATAGAATTTAACCAAGGAAGTTAAACCAAAATGTACAGTCATACCTGCATTCTACCACTGACATTTATATCCGAAATATATTAATGGATTGGCAGAGTGGCAGAGTGATCTGCACAAGCAGTATTGAATTTTTCATCGAAAGATCACTGTAACACACCCAATGTAATCCTGGCTGTAGTCCATATAAAATATCAAAATCATCACCCCTTGTTGCAATAAAATGGTCGATACTAATTATGGTCTACAGTTCTCAAAGCCAATTTCAAACAAAAAGACCAGACAAATTAGATATTATGCAATGACCTGAACCTTTTTTGATTGAAGTTGCAAGGCTATTAGTTCAAGAATTAAGCATAGCATTACCATGTCTTCTCCTCACCTGGTGTAGAATTTTACTCAAAAATTAGGCAAGTATCAATTTTGGAAAGCTTCAGCGGATTTGCCATCATGAGCTCCACCAGGCAATTTTCTGCTGCTCACCCCATTATGTACACACCTCAGTGCAGTCATTCCAATTGTGCCCTCACCTGTGGAGGAAATATTTGCTGCTGCTGGGACCATTTGGGCCACCAGTGTTATAAATCAAGCCTAGTTGTGCACCAGGTCATACTAGACCTTCACTGTACACACTGTGGGGTGGAAATGGAAAAAAGCTTCTAAGCGAATATAGGTAACATGAATAACATTTCATTAGAAATAGAACTTATGATCGTAAATATTTAACATCTTTACATTAACACCTGTCTGACTGATTGTCATAGCTGCAAGAATGAAGTTATACAGGTTACCCTGAACCCTATCTGAAGGACAGCGAATCTTCCCCGAGTACCTGGGGTAACCTAAAAAGGTTAGCACTGCTCCATTCTGGAGCATCACATATCAGAAAGCTTTCAGACAGCTAGTAATATCAACATTATTTAACAGCAGGAAAAACAAAACTACGAAAAAAGTTTGAAAACAACCTGCATTTGTTTTTGGAAGTGAGAAGAGTTGCTTGCCTTTTGAACAACAAATTTTGTCAATGAATGATGACTTCACCCAATTTATTTATTGGGAGCAGGAGTCAACTAAGGCCTGTCTGGCCTGTTATATCTAATGCTGCCCTACTCTATCTAGATTTTCCGCTTGTTCAATGCCCTGCTGCCTCTCTCCCAGCTCCTCAACATTCATCACATCCCTCTTTTCCTATTTCATTGCCCAAAATACATCAAGCGTTATGTAACATCCAATGTTTGGTCTGTACTGCAGGGCTCCCACCAGACCTGTACATGCATTGGAACTAATCTTTAGGGGAAGATTTTCTGCTTTACCAATGCGCTGGAAGAAAAATGGTTTGTTTTTATTTAAACTTGGCTTTAGTCAGCAAGTTGAGTAAATGAGTCATAAACTACAGTTGTAGAGGGTTGGTCTTGTTACCTAGCAGCCACCCTTATAAAGGTACATAGCCATTGAAATGAAACAAGAACCTGAGCTATCAAGGACATAAAGCCTCATAGTTGCTTCAAAGGTAATTGATGCAGACCTCGAAGATGTGACCACAGTTGTCTCCTATATTTACTGAATGGGAGCATTTTCTATTAACATTAGCTACATTATGCAGTGCTGAGTATAACATGTATTAGAATCAAGATTAGAGTGGTGCCGGAAAGGACAGCAGGTCAGGCAGCATCCGATGAGCAGGAAAATTGATGTTTCGGGCAAAAGCCCTTCATCAGCATATTAGTGGCATTAAACGCAAGACATAGGCAGAGATGCAGTATACATCCAAGTGAGAATTAAGGGAGCAAGCAAAGACCCCGGAGATATACCATATTTTGATGTAGGAAATGGGTGCCTGTCCCTGTGCACAAAGGTAGCCTCAGGTACACAGCATTGAAAGGCGCTGGTATACTCCAAAATGAAGTGGCAAACAGAATTCTAAGTGATTATATATGTGCCATGATAATGGGAAGGCTGGGGTATTCTAATGTCAAACTTCATGGCTGAAGGATACAGGTGGATGCTGCCCATGTAGTATGCCCTGAGGTTTCAGACCAGACTTACGTTCATAACTGCCACAATCTAGTTTCTCTTCAGTAAACTGCATATTGTACAGGCCTCTCACCACTCACTAACAACATTCTCGTCTCACCATTAAAACCTGGGTGGAAAATTGGAACTTCTTTTTATCACCGTTGAGAATCTCATTCTTTCCAATCGTGCTATCTTTTCGCAATGCACCTGTTTTGTTTCAGAAACTAGGTAAAAATTATTCAGGTTCACTTCTTCCTCAAACTTTCTCAAATGTCTGAAAATAAAGATTACTGTAATACCAGCAATTTCACCTGAACTTGAATCCTGATCCCAGAACTAAATGAAAACAGAAGTTTGGAGCTTCCATACTCAACATAATTCACCATAAAAGATTACAGAATTTTAATTCAGTTCACAGCCAGTCTAACTGGAGTGTCTGCAAAGTTTAACATGGTTTAACCAACATCATGCTGGAAACTGGGACCCTAACTATAACATTGCACTCATCTTAGTTCAAAGTAGTAAGCATGGAGAAAACGCAGAAAATTGTAGAGAAGCTGAACACCTACTGAGAGTACTGAAGAAGAGTCATGCTGGACTTGGAAACATTAAACTGTTTCTCTGTGCGCTGGTGCCTGCAAAACTGCTGAGTTTCTACAGCATTTTCTGCATTTGTTTCAGATTTCCAGCATCTGCAGTATTTTACTTCTAATAAGCATGGAGATCTTTCACAGAATGAAGAGCCAACTTAAAAAGAGGCATAAAATATTCTAGGTGCTTATTGACAAAGGTATACTTGAAATATTGATAAAGATTTGTTTTACAAGGAACAGACTGTGCATGAACGATACTAAATAATATCATGTTATGTTTTGAAATTTGTTTTAATTGGAATTATTTACTAATGGGTACTCACAGGTGGTACATTAGAAACACACTGTAAATGCTTCCTCTTGCAATAAACTCATTTTTAGCCTAAATTAATAAAGCTGTGCAGGTGAACACTCTCAAATCCATCATAGGAATGTCTTTTAAAGTAACTGGCAGCAGGAGAGGGGTGAGGAAATCCATTATCTCTATTATGTAGCCAGTTTGCGTGAGTTCAAGAAAATGTTGAATTCAATGATAGAAACTGGTTTTAAGCGGACATCCGAATCTTGGAAAATGCACACAATTTGTTCCTGCGTTGCACAGAGTGGACATTCTAACCCAGTATGTTTATGCCAATCCCTCAAATGCAAAGCATGCCCAATGAGGAAAATGCAATCTACCTTCATCAGCTGATTTCTGGCTCTAAATCCTTTCCAAAAGGCCTGGACTTTGATTGCTGCCAATGTCCTTCTCTTGTTTTCATCCTGCAATCTCCTTGTTGCAACAGTTAGTCTCCATCTTCGCTGAATAACAATTGTGGCAGCCCGGATCCTTAAGAACCTGGTTGTGAAATACAAGAAAATGCAACCAAATCAAACTATATTGAAAAAAAAAGAGAAAATTTAAAATCAGGATTAAAAAAAAGTAGTCAACTTTTGAACTTTGTTTACCTCTGGTGCCTAGGAACTGAACTTGATAAATTCTCAGATAGCAAACCAGGCAGTACAAAGGACAGACAATCATTCATTTTTTGACCATTTCATAGGGAGCATGGAATTGAGGCTGAAACAGCATACTTTTTTTAAAAATCAGAACTAAAACATGAAATGAAGGTCTAACTACGATGTGATTTTAAGTGTGTACATCACAGAAAGTTATGTAATGTCACATGATCTCTCTTCTAGCTTTGAGGCAAGCTGAAGACGTGTTAAAGTATTCTTAAGAAGATGCTTTCTTTATCTCAGCAGACTATCTAAATTATTCTTTAGCAGCATAGCAAGGCCAAGAATTATAGAACTACTCAAAATGCAGCTGCAAGGGATTTAACATTTAAAATGTTTTTACAATGAGAATGTGCGATAAATTTAAGCTCACAGCAGAAGTCTGATTTCTGTGTTGATTGCATCTAGAACACCAGCATTCTCTATAAAGTAGGGAATTTTTTCCAAAAAATTCCATATTTAATAGTTCATGTGCTAACTGATATAACTGCTAAGCTGTGTATTACAAATCAACCTAAAAGTTACCACACAGGTTGTGTTTGGAAACTAACTATGTGCACAAGTGGTCAGACAAGAAAATATAGTGGGATTTTATAACAGGAAAAAAAACGTGGCTATGCAGCATAATAAAAGTTCACAAGCCAACAACTGTAATCATGTCAGAAGTTGCTATCAGTAAAAGCTAACAGTTCTGTTTTCTCTGGAACTAAAAAACACGGTGTCGTTTTTAACAAATTATTTGCAATAAAATGTTACCTTAATCTTTCTCGTTTTGTTTTCAATCGCTGTTTAATGAATATAACAGAGTCAAGTATGGACTTATACCGCCGACGTTCAACTTGAGCCTTGAACCATGCCTGGATTTTTTGAGCAGCTCTTGCTTTTCTGGCTAGCTGTCTTACTTTGTATCCACGGAATGCATTCTGACAAAAAATTATAATATGGAATAAAATATTTATTAACAACGGATGTCGAAGTTGGTCAGAAAGACAGTAAACAGTTTTAAGTAAAATCATACATTTCAACTGAAAAAAGTAGCACTCGGAGGTAACAATATTTATGCAAACAACTCCTCGAAACTCAATCATGTATGCCTGACCAGTGAGCCTTGAATAAAAATGAGAAGGAACACAACAAAAAACTAAGAAAATGAAATGCTGAAAAGATAACTTTTGAAAGGTGAAGAGAAAAAGGCAGCCCAAAGAACATATACTCTATAATTGGATCAACTGACAGAGTTGAAAAAAAAAGCTCATTTCAAAAAAGTTGAAGGAAAGTGCTTCAGTATAAATAGTTTAATGACAATGGCTAGAAATCGTGCACATATTTGATGGAATTGTATAGTAAGGACAGATATTCAGGATAAAAAAAAGAAACAAAACTAAACAAGAGACATTTAGTGACAAAAGGTGTGAAGAGCAGAATGTTGATTCTTTCAAAAGCCCAAAACTTTGGTTAATTTGAAGTGAAATTGAGAACCAACTGCATCACACTAGTTCCATGAGATTAGCAGTCATTACCAAGGTGACAAAATCTATCAGATGGCACGGCAGCATTTTGTCAAAGAATCAACTGTTGCATTTGTGATGGATCAGATTAACTGTTGAGTCCAACTATGCACATTTAAATATAAACATACAGAAAGACTATGCGCAGTCAAGTGAAATCACATCTACAGTGTAACACTTTATTGTCAGGGCTCCTCAAAAAGAAAACAACAATTTTAAAATCAATGAATACAAAATATATGTCATGATATATTATTCAGTTAATCACATAACTAAACAGGATCAGGGGCAGGGGCATTAAAATTGTAGGTTAAAAAAAAACTGGTTTGAATCCAGTATTACGGCTACTTTGCATCACTTTTTGAGGGAAAGTAAAAGCAATGCCAAAGTCAGAGGTTGTATGTTCAGGGCCATTAGAAAAACAGCTTGGTAGTTAAAAATTAATGCAAAACACATGTCTTAAATAATATATATTTGTTGACTGATAAATCCTTCGAAAAATTCTACTTTCTGGAGTATGTCTTTTTAGAGTGAAAGATAGAAAATCGAATTCTTATTTGAAAAATACAAGCGGTGACTTAACCATAAATTTCAGTCAAATTTGAAATCTTTTAAAGGATTAGCTGGGGAATATCTCAAGCAATGCTGTTTTGTAAGGAATAACAGAGAAGAAAAAGAAAATTCCTACTATTTAGCATTTGTGAGCAAAATACCTGAACTACGATAGCAGCATGCCTCATTTGAAAGTATTTTTCTTGTTCAACCTTTCTTTGACAATAAGCTCTGTAGTGTTGCTGTATCACACATGCAGCTCTCTTGTTTCGAAGAAATATCGTCCTTTGTTTTTTCCTACGATAACAGGCCTGCAAAGATTTTTATAAACAAAACTATTGCACTTAAAAGGGAGAATCAAAAAGTCTTGGTTTTGGCAAAATGTGAAAATATTTCATCAGCACATTATTCCCCATTATCCTGAATCTAATTCTTTCTTAAACAGCATTTCACATTTGCTGCTGCAAATATAGCCAATTATCTGGGAGCACTTCTTTGTTGAATCACTCATTAAGCAACATAAAATCTCCCACAAGTGGTGAGCAAAGACAGAATGCTGAAAAATAGAATGACAGGTGGTCAGGGAAGACAAGACAAAACAAAACAAGGAAGTTTATTATTGTTCAATGAACAATGTGTACAGCAAAGGCAAACTGAAATCTGCCTCCTAATCATCCCCAATGAGTTAAGGAACTATAGTTAATGAAGTAAGAGATTGTTTGTGCTTGTAAATTAAAACTTCAATTATACTGATTATATACTACAAAAGGTACCACCTTACATACTATAGCCAATTTAAATATAATATTTGAAATACAGTATTACCTGAAGTTTTGTTGTGCTCTGAAGTATCATCTTATAACGTCGTTGGGCAAAATTTCCTCTTACTCTGGCTTGGAGCCTGATGACTAACTGCCTGAATATCAAGTAGCTTGATCTATGTTGCTTCATCAAGAGGTAGGATCTGTAATAGCCTTGTAATATAGTAGTTGCTAGCTTATACTTTTTGTACAGTTTTTGAGCTTCTCTAGCCCGGAAGTGAGACTGCACTACAATGGCTGCAGATTTTATTTTGAGGAAACTTCTCCTACATTGAATCATACGGAATGTTGACTGAATTTTAACAGCTGCATCTTTCTGTTTAACACACCGGCGGACAACCATGCATCTGTATGCAGTCTGAATCGTGATAGCTGCCTGCCTCATGGACTGATATTGCACAAGCTGCAAACGGCCCATTTTGCAAGCTCTATACCAGTTTTGGATTGAAATAGCTGCCTGACACATTGCTCTGTAGCGTGCCTTTTCTCGATGACCACGGAAAGCTGCCTGCAGTACTATCACAGCTGATCTTTGAATCAAGAAGAATTTTCTGTCAACGCACATCTGCAAGAATGATATAATTCGGCGAATTGCCTTAATTCTTTTAGCCAAATCACGTGCTTTTTTCTTACGGTAAAATGCCTGAAATTTAATTGCTGCATTCTTCATATCATTATATTGTTTCACACAGACATCTCTGACTTTGCATGCTCGGTATCTTTGTTGCACAGCCGTGGCTGCCCAGCAGAGTCTCTTATAACGTTGCTGTTCCTTGTGCATTCTATAGTAACTCTGTATTAATGTTGCAGATTTATGCAGCCTTCTCAAATGCCGTCGAACCATCATTCCCCGGTACGCAGACTGAATAAGTCTAACACCATTGCAAAGCTTTATATAATTATTATGATCTGTTTTCATTTGAAGGTGAGCTCGATAATGGGTTTGAATTATTGTAGCAGCCAGTTTTAACGCCCTGTATGGCAGGTGCATCCGGTGCATCCTAAACGTAGCCTGTATGACTGTAGCTGCCTTGTGTTTGCATTGTATCTCTCGACGCGCTTTCATGCCCCTGTAAGCAGCTTGAATGGATATGGTTGCATTACGAATAGTGGAGTAATTTTTTTGTTGAATCCGAGTAAGCAGAAGTGCACGGTAACGCTGTTGAATCACAATAGCGGCAGTTTTAAGAGACAGATATCTTTTTCTGTCATTATAGGCATGAATTCTTCTCTGGATAATTACTGCAGCTTGACAAATTTGCCTAATTTCTTGTCTCGTTTTCATTCCTCGGAAACAAGCTTGAATATGAATAGTTGCTCTCTTAACATCATTATAGCGTTTCACACAGGCATCTCTAATTTTGCAAGCTCGGAATTTTCTCTGCACAGCTGTGGCTGCCCAACAGAGTCTCTTATAACGTTGTCGTTCCTTGTGCATTCGATAGTAACTCTGTATTAATGTTGCAGATTTATGCATGCTTCTTAAATGTTGTCGAACAATTATTCCCCGGTACGCAGCCTGAATGAGCAGAACGCTGTTGCGAAGCTTCCAGTAAATGTCACGATAGATTTTCGCTTGAAGGTGAGCTCGATAATGAGTTTGTATGATTATAGTTGCCAGCCTTAAGGCCTGATATGGAAGGCACACTCTGTGCATCCTAAATGCAGATTGTATTATTGTAGCTGCCTTGTGCCTGTGCCGAATCTCTTGCCTTACCTTCATGCCTCTATAAGCAGCTTGTATAGTTAATGTTGCGCCACGGATAGATAGATAGGTTCTTCGCTGCTTTCTGCTCAATGCCAAAGCTCTGAATTGCCTTTGCAATAAAATCGAAGCAGCTCTAAGAGTAGTATAACACTTCCGGCTTGAGAAAGATCTTACTGCAGCTTGGATAATTGTTGCAGCTTTGTGAATTTCTTTCACTTTTTTCCGGCTTCTCATTCCACGAAATGAAGCTTGCAATAATATGGCAGCAGACCTTATGTTTTGATATCTTTGACGCTGATATTTTCTTTGCACATGTGCCCTGAATCGATTCTGTATTATTAATGCTGCGCATCTCATAGCCTGAAACTTTGCACACATTTTGTGCATTCTGAAATAAGACTGTATCGTAATACAAGCTTGCCATTTTCTACTGTATTCTTTTCTTGCCATCATGCCCTTATAAGCTGCTTGAATTATTATTGCTGATTGGCACATTCTCAGATATTTTTGACGTTCTTTTCTCCCCATGATCTTTGCTTTAAAACGCCGTTGAACGGCTAAAGCAGCATTCTTTAATAGTACAAACTGATGCTGGGCTCGAAATTTCCGGAAAGCAGTTTGAATGGCTACTGCAGCCTTATATTGCACTTTTAATTTTTCCCTTGTAGCCATTCCACGAAATGCTGCTTGAAGAATAATCACTGCTGTCCTAATATTAAGGTACTGAACTCGCTGATGCTGACTAACTTTGGAACTCCTATACCATCTCTGGATTGCAATGACTGCATTTTGCATTGCTGAGTATTTGACCCTTGATGCATGCCCTCTGAATGCTGCCTGGATTTTGGTGGCTGCTTTATGCTGAAGGTGAATCATTTTGCGCACACTGTAACCTTTATAACCTGCCTGTAAACAGATTATGGCTTCTTTGATTCTTAAGAACTTCTGTCTTTGACAAACCCCTTCAGTGTAGGCACGAAATTTTCTTTGAATTATGACAACAGCACAACGAATCTTAAGATACTGCTTTCTTAGTCTATGCATTCTGAACATGGACTGAATTTTAACTGCAGATTCCCTCCATAAACTCAACTGCTGTTGCATTAAGTACAATCTAATAGCAGACTGAAGGCGTACACAAGCTTCCCTTTTCTTCAGATATTCTTTGCGCGTCTCCAAGCCAAGTCTTTTAGCCCGGTAATGTCTCTGGATGTACAGTGTAGACTTCTTAAGAGATCTGTAATACTTTTGTACTTGCACCATTTTCATGGAGGCCTGAATTTTGATGGCAGCATTTTTAATTTTCATGAACTCTTTCCGTGAAGCATATCCCCGGAAAGTAGATTGTATCTTTACAACTGACCGTAAAAGCCAAAACTGTCTTCGTGCTTGAAGCCCTCTGTATGCAGATTGTAAGACAATAGCTGCAGACCTTAATGTGTTGTACTCAGACTGAGCTTTTTTTTTAGCTGCAATTGCTCTGAAATGGGTTTGTATTGTACAAGCAGCCGCTTTCATTGAACAATATCTTCGCTGAGCTTGCCATTTTCTCACATAGGCCTGAATTGTAATGGCACATTGTCTGGATTGTAAAAATTTTAATCTTTGTTTTCTCATTTGCCAGTATGACTGAATAATATATGCAGCTTTCAATTCTTTGGCAAACCTACGAGCCTTCATGCCATGAAAGTAAGCTTGTATGGTTATCACCGCCTTGAGCATCAACATATGTTTTTCATTTTGAGCTTTTCTTGCTCGGTAAGCTCTGTAATATTTTTGAATGACCAGCACTGCAATTTTGACAGTGCAAAAGGCATGTTGAGCAACGCAGCATCTATACCATGACTGTATTCGTATGCAACTTTCTTTTTGACGTAAATACTTCTGTTTTTCCCTACACATTCGATACCATGACTGTATTTTAACTGCAGCTTTATTTTCTCTTATCTTTTTTTGAGCTTGCCATCTTCGAAAAGCCACCTGCAGTTTTACAGCTGCCTGTCCAAGTTTTCGATAATGCTGCATCTCCTGCAACCCCTGTTGTTTGGCTCTGAAACGTCTCTGCAAGTTAATGACAGCTTGACGATATTTTCGGTACCTAATCTGAGCTAACCGCATTCTTACTGAAGTCTGCATTGTGATTACCATTTTTCGAATAGCAACAAACCTCTTTCGTTGCTGATACATTCTAAAAGTAGATTGGATTACTAAAGCTGACTTTGTTTGGCAATAAAGCTTTCTTGCTTGTACACCACGGTAAGCAGATTGAAATACTACTGCAGCCCATTTCAATTTTTGATAGGAAACATATTCACGCTTTCCTGTCACATACGCCTTTATGTGCTTCTGCAGTGTAAGAACAGCTTTCTTCTTATTATTGATTGCACTTCTTACTAGATATCCTTTAGCATAAGTTTGCAACATGACTATGGATCGTTGAAATCGTTTGTATTTATATCGACAGAGGAAACCTCTTATGTATTTCTGGAGTAATACCGAAGCCTTGGCCTGCACTTTGAGCTTCCGAGTTTTCCATCTTCTAAATGCAGATTGTATTGTAACAGCTGATTGTTTGAATTTTAAATAATTCCTCCGCTCAGCTAAAGCTAACTGACGGGCTCTGAAATGCCTCTGAAGTGTAATAACAGCCTTTTTTGTACGTTTATAAGTGGTTACTGCGATTTTCATTCTTATGTGGCTTTGTACGAGAATGCAAGAGTGCTGCATTCGCCGAAGCTGTCTTCTAGCAGCATACCTTCGCCAATAAGCCTGTTGCACAGATACAAAAGAATTACAATAGTAAAAATACTATTGATGTATGCTATAATTTGATGTATGCTATAATTAAAGATTAGACTAGCCATCCAAAAGAAAAGCATTCCAAAGTGTTACAATTTTGTGTAATAAATAATTGTGAAGATACCATAATTAAGCACACAAAATAGTTCAGAAAATTTAAACAAATATCTAAATAGTTATCTCTCATTTGTTTTTAATTTTTCCCCCCAAAATGATTATTTGATATGCAAGGTTAGCAGATCAGGAATTGTATAGATTTGTACAGCTCAAATGAGTGACAACATTCCGACCAGACTTGAAGCTAAACTTTGACAGCTTACTGGAGTAAAAGAAAAACAACAAATATCTGCAAAGGAGCCATCTAAAACAGGTGGAATAACGAAGCAGCATTTAAGCCTTAAATTGTCCTCATTATGTAGCATATTAATCTAACCTGAAGAAGTGTTGCCGCTTCAATCTGCACTGCTTGCATTTTCATCATCATCAATGCTTGAGCTTTCTTCCTGGTCATATGACCACGCCAATGCTTTTGGATAATCAGAGCAGCATTTGTTGCCTTTTTGACATGCTGTCGACAGAGGAACTTACGCACAGCTGCTTGAATGACACAGGCAGCTTGATTTTTTTCCTAAAACACAGTACATAATACGATTTTTAAAGTTAGAAGAACAAATGTACAATTTAGGCACTGCTTGCCATGGTTTCAAGGTCTTCGAAAGCAGAGCAATGTCAAACATCTTGCAAAATGCATTCTTTATATATGTTGGGATGAAGGGCCTGTTTCCACGCTGTAGGGAATCTCATCTAATCTTGTCTATTTTGACATGTGGGAAGGAAAACAGAATTGGTAGAGTAGCAGTTAAATAATTTACATCTTCGTGCCACCTCATACCTCAACATATTGGGTATCCCATTAAGCCCAGTGTTGAATTACAGCAATGTTCTGCTGAATGGAATTACAAAATATCTCTATGTAAGGAGATGCTAGGCAAAGACATCTCGACACAAAGACAGAGGATGATACAATGCCTAATCAACAATAATCAATAAGCTGGAATTTAACTCACTGCTGCAAAGCTAAAATGGCACTGAACTAATTAAAACTGAGATTGGAACCACAGTAATGGGATAACTGGAAAAAATTCTGGACAAAATGCATTTTCGTGCATAACTCATTAGTCACCTGCAAACATGCATCTTTACTTCATTGTAATGTTGTGATGAAACGCATGAAATGCAATGAAGGAAAAAAGTGTACAGAGTAGTGTAGGCATAAGTATACTCTGATGCTTGCAGTAATGACGTAACAGTAAAGTAGTCCATCCAAAAATCATACAATTTATTTAACCTTATTTGCTTCTTTCCAATGGCAATAAAGTGAAATATTAGAACAAACAACAACTATTGACATATTACCACGCTTACATAAAACTCTACTGCACATTACTAGAAAAAGAATTCACTCAATACGTGTACATGAGCTTTATGGGGACCCTGTAAAGGACAATATATGTGTCAATGAATATTCTGGATGATGCTTACACTACCTTTAAAAGTTGAAGCTCACAATTGAGCTTGTACTTCCTCCAAGCTGCCTGAATGATCCTAGCAGCTCTTGTTTCATTTCGAAGGTCCAGAAGACGAGCACAAAGAAATGAAACATAAGTAATAACAACCTATAAAATAATTTTTAAAAATATTAGAAAATAAATTATGACAAAGTGACAAGAAAAAATAAATTTGCAGTGGTGGTACACGGTGGCATTTGGAATATTTAGTTAAAATAACACTGAACATACTGGCCATGAGCAGGAATGATTTAATTATAATTAATCAGCAGCTTGATAAAACATCAAATGCTCAAGACTAAACCAGAAACATAACTTATCAAAACAGCAGTCATATAAATTTTCAGATCTCATTCTATACTTAATTTTTAAATTCTGTACAAAAACAGAAATTGCTGGAAAATTTCAGCAGCATCTGTGGAGAGAAATCAGAGTTAACAGTTTGGATCAAGTAGCTCTTCTTCAGAAGTCGACCTGAAACAAAAGTGTCAGACTTGATGATTTTATTCCAGCAATCTGCTTTTGTTTCTGATTTCCAGTTTGTTTTTTTTTTAAAAATAGCACACTATTTAATGTTATCACCTCAAGGCAAGGATATTAAATTTTACCTTCTCTTCAGGGATAGTATTTGACATATCTGCTGGTCGTATCATAGCTGGAACCCCTCCAAGTGTTGCAACAGCAGTAGTCACCAAATTAAAATTCTTCTTTTCATTCTCCAAAAGTTCTTCAAAGAGTCTAGTTGATGAAGAAGCTAAAAAGTGAAATTAATATGCTGTTTTGTATCATATATGTAATTCTAAAAGCAACAGATAAATATCTAATTATTTACCTAACTGGAATAAAAATTAGCATTTCACCTTGTTACCACAAGTGTACACAATAGAGTAGGGACTGTTACACCTCAGTTCAAACAATTCAAAAAGTAATCCCACTATCCTGCTGTCACTGCATATTTCCGTCATCAAAATTGATCAACTTGTCTTTAAAAAGAAAATAAATTCATTATTCAGCTACGCATATAAGTTCTTAGAATCTCACAATTTTAAATTGATGGCTCTTAAATCGCTTACTCATGAGCCACAGAAAATAATTTTTTTTCATTCACATCATCAAAATTGTTCATACTTTTTAAAAACCTTTTCAATTCTCCCCTTTGACCACTCAGCTAATGGTGGAAACAGTAAAAATATCTGAAGTTTCCTATTCACGAGACTAGTTAAGTAAAATGCACATCACACAATTGCCAGACAATGACCATTTCCTGTAAGGAAAGCCAATTTCATCTGTTTGATATTCAACAGCATTAGAGTTGCCTAATAACACCTGGGGAGCAGAGCGCAGGGGAACAGCATCTAAACTGCGCCTGCCACATAGAAAGCTAGCCAGAGATGGAGTATTCTGTAGCCCACACAAATAAAACTCCCAACAAGGCACTTGTTAAAGACATACATGAATGTTCTTCACTTGCTTGCTGCTCTGATAATTTTTGAAAATTTCGACAATCCAGGAAAGGGTTGACGCCCCACCTACCAGCTTAAGAATTCATTCCTTCCTTCACAGATTTGCAGCAGTGCATGTCATTTACAAGACTTGCAAGTTGCCAAGTCTTCTTTGATGTCACTTCACAAACCTACAACTTGCCTGTCCTAAAAAGAAGGCACATGGGGGACAACTATTTTCAACCTCTCCTCCAAGTTCCACATCACCCACACAGGAAGCCAGATCTGATTGGCCCTTTACCTCCCGGTGAGTAAGATTTTCTGGGGCAACAGTATGGCTTGGATGCCCTGGATTATCCCTGGATTAGTGGTCCGCTGCGCAGTAGCCAGTATATGAAAATGATGGGGAACTGAAGATCTGCCTTTGAGGACCAGCTATCAGGTGCACACTCTGTACCCTGTCAGTTCTGTGCCTGTTCCTTTGTGCTCATTTGGTCCTACTTTAGGGCCCAAGGGCATTTAGCTACAACCAATTTTGGTCAATCAATTCAACAAGGATGGCTTGCACCTTGGCATTGATGAGCAGTAGTCTTTTTTAAAATAAGGTTACATCATATAAAACCACAAATGTTTTGTCTAATTGCAGATGACTGGGGGGATAAATACATATTTCCAATAAAACGTGCACTTTCTAGAAATAGTATAGTCATTAGCAATGGGGCACAAATGTCACCAATTATCTTCAAAATACTGACCAGACTCACTGAGGTTTGTTGGGATGACATCAACAGAGCTTTCATCAGATTCACTGGTTGATGTGTCAATTGCCACTGTACCACGTTGTGCACATTCAACCGTCTGTAACGTTCGTGAACAGATGTCATTTGCAGCAAGAAGGCCAGGATGATAATGATGGACAAGGTAACACAAAACCCTGCCATCAGAAAAGGCGACAGTGAAGTTCTCAATCTGAAAGAAGTAGTAGAATAATAACTTGATCAATGCAGCTTAATTGTCGTTCTGCCAGTCACTTGCTACTCTTGCGCAATGAAAACAGCCACATATGGAGTAACGATGGATGGCACTTACATACAGATATACTAAAAAGACACACACAAAAGGAAAGTTTATACAGATAAAATAAATGAATCAATAAACCTACTTTGACACCATAATATCCACAAACAGCATTAACCCAATTCATTAACAATTTGATTCTTGGGCTGTATTTTTCAGGTGTATCTTTGAGGTTTTGATCTTTTGGTGATTTTTGAGACAGTACAGGCACAGAGCGCAGAGCTACCAGTTTATGGCATGTGCGCAAAGTTTTTTGCAAGAATTCAATTTCTTCTTGTAATTGTTCTTCACTCAGCAAAATCTCGACCTAAGAGGAAAGAAATCAGCACAGTCAAAATACTTAACCTCCAAGACACACATCATTGTTGAAAATACACAGGGCTGGTAGCCAAATGGGAACGTCATAAGTAACCCATGGAAAAAAAAAGTCAAGGATAGAATTGACTATTGTATGAATCAACAGTTTTTCTCTAGTCTAAACAGACCTGAACAATTGTAAGCACAGTTGTCCCATTGAAAGCGTAGGAAAACAATGCAGAGATTTTTTTTCAAAGAAGCAGTGTATGTAGGAGGGATGGCTGCTTCTCCAAACTCAGATTTTGTTGCTCCTATGCTCCTTGTTGCAACTTTACCAACCACAGGTTTCCTCCCTCCCAGCCTTGTGCTTTTCCTGAGACATAATCTATGACTGGTGAAGCAGAAAGGGTAGGAGGGAAGCAACCTGGAGCTGGAAGAGTTGGAACAATTACATTCATAGGTCCCAATGCCATCACCTGGAAGACTGTTGTCTGCACTACTACTCATCTATTGAGAAGTCGGAGGAAAAGAAATGAAAACAAAAATACAGATGGAGCTAGTAGTCAGAAAAACTCAGTAACCAGGCTAGAAGCAGGACCCAAGGTGAAGGCTGTACCGAGAATAGGTTCATGATCCATTTCAGTCACATCTTGGCTAAAGAGGATGGAGTAGGTGGGCAGAAACCCAGTAACGAGATTGGGGTCAGGTCTCAGGGGAAATCAAGACTTTACCTCACCTTCGCTCTCATCCTTTGGTGTCTTTGCTAATGGGACTGGGATTTTTGTCTGACCTTTCACATTTTCACTGTGACAAGAGTCTGAATAAATTGCAGGCTATTTGGAAAGGAGGTGAGGAATGGAGATAATTTGCAGAACTACCAAGTTAACAGGAGGAGGTGTCCAAATCTGGTGCTCATTGAGGAAGACAGTAGGTGGTGGTCGGGTCACCATAAAATGAGCCACCTTCTGATAATAAACACAAGTTAAAGCTTACTTATGCTTCCAAAAGCGAATCTCAAACAAAAATTTTGAGAATATGGATATTAGCATTTAAAAAAAACACAGGAACAAGGTTGGCATCAACATGTTAATATCCAAATTCTAGCTTAATGACTACCTGAAGCAATGTTCTGTTGGAGTTCCTTTTGCATTTGAATTCATTAAAGATGGATTCTCCCTAGTCAGCACCACTTGAACAAACAAAATGGGTATAAAGACCCACGTTTAATGCTCCTTTGATCATTCAATCTTGCATCACTTAAGTACACAGCTTGTAAAGCTGCTGCAAATTATACAAATCCTTAACTGATGGCTGGCTTGATGCTGCAGCATTAATTTGTGCATACGCTTTGTTGCACAGCTCTAGGATCTTGTGGTACTGTTCCTAATTGAGCTGGGAAGCTCAAGTTTAAATTCCACCTGGTCCAAGGGTGTGCAGTAACATCTCTGAACAGGTTGATTAAAAATATTGTGTTGAACAGTTCACCCTTCTAAGTCAGTACCATTTTCCATTAGATGGCCACCTGGCTTTCGCAAGGCTGCCAGAAGCTAAAAAGCAAAGAGAGTAAAATTCAAAGAGCTGAGTATTTTCTTCAGCTTTTGAGGCAGTAAGATCACAAGTGATGGTGAAAGCAAATAAATGGATGAAGTCACATACATTTCTAAATATGTATTGTGTAGAATTTCAATGCTAACTCAGCAACTCTTTCACTTTAATTTCAGAATATTTGCACCATCTTTGAGGAATGACAGGTATACTTTTAAGAAACACATACCTGAAATGCAAAGATGATTCTCCACAACAATGATAAGGTTTTTTCTCTATGTCCATCAACAATATCTCTAGAATCTATTACGCTGCCTTATAAACAAAAAATGGAAAAAAAAGGTTTAAAACTAATCATGAATGAAAAAGCTTTGTATTCTCAAGTCACAGTTGCAGAATTTCAATTTTACCCCGTTCATCTCTCAAGTCAACTCCTCGAGTTTTAAGGGCATTTAATGCAACATCCATGTTGTGCAGTTTTTGAAGACGGCTAATAGCTGGAACTCTGAGCTGCGTTGACAGTTTCCAGTTTCGTGTGAGAAGCTCCACTGCTCGCCTATAGAAGAGATTGTCCAAATCAAAGAAAACAAATGTAACATCATACTAAATACATCAATTGGAATTACACATTGTTAGCAATTCACAAGGTTGAAAATCTTGACTAAGTTTAAGAATTGCTCAATGTCTTGTCTCAAGACAACTTTACTATATCAATTTGCTTATTTAGAGCACTCATCAAGTCAAAGGAAAATTAATCATACAAAATTCTAACTAAATGGGCAGGCTAAAAGACCAGCTAGGTAAGTTGCAAAGTAATATGTCCATATGATTTATTTCATTTTCTTCATTAAATATTCAATGATTAAACAGCAATACCAGATAACATCAACTCTAAAAACCAAGTACTTTGTCCATTGGTTTGAAATACAATCAATGTAAATTTGATCAAACATTTGTTGAACTCCACGTGAAGATCTACAATTGGACATTGTTTTGAAATGGAATTGCTACACAGTCATTGATGAATTCCATGGAGTCTATCATTTTTTAAATCAAGGTTACAGCTCAGAGTCAATATACTCTGATTGCACAGCACATTGCATAATTTCAGAGTTTCCTATTCTGCAATGCATTAACTTGATTGGCTCCACATCCATAAATATTCAGTCACTCCACCAACATTCTCAGCAGTGTACACCATCAACAAGATGCACTGCCAAAGATCCTTCGACCTCACATTCCTAACACACAACCAATTCTATCCAGGAAAACCAGGGGAGAGCACAACACCACCTTTTTAAGAGCAACAAGGGACAGTCAAGTGCTAACTCAACTAGTAATGTAAATATCCCACGAGTGAACAAAAACAATTGTTTCATCTTTTGAAATGCTGTTGATTTTGGAACAGTTACAGTGGATTGGAAGGTAGTAAAAGTACCACAAACGATAGCTGAATCAGGAAAACTAGCCTATCTGGAAAATGTTGGAATCATAAAGGATGTGTTAGCAGGCAATTTAATAAAAAAAATTGTAAAACCATGTGGACTGCACCAAGTCATATTACAAAAAGAAAACTTCATTTAGCCAATCTACAAGAGATTTTAATGAATAAATAACTAGCAACAAACATGGGTTGGCGATATTGCCGCATGTTTCAAATTTCTAAAAGCATTTGATGAAGTGCCACAAGAAAAGGTTGTTGCACAAAACAATAGCTTGTTGGACTATGAGTATTTTATTAGCACATTTAGAGAAATGTCTATCAGACTGGAAACAAACAGTCCAAAAAAAAAATCATTTTCAATTAACAAGCCGTTAGTTGGATACTATGAAGATCAGTTATAATGCCTCTAACATTCACAATCTGTAGTACTCTTCTTGGCCCTTTGACCTGAATCAGTATTTGCTAAATATATGTTTTTTCCTCTTTAGTATGGACTTGGTAATCTGTATGGTTTTACTATTTTCTAAATTAGCTGCTCGCGAGTTACAATTCCAGCATTTTCCTGACGGCTGACATCATAAACTGGCATACAGTTCCACACGCTATCTTTCTCCTTTCTTGAATAGCAATGCTACCTTCCAATCTCCAGAAAGTCCTAAATTTTTTGCAGATATGAACAGATTAAACCAATGCATTGAAGAACAATCAGACTCTCAGAAATTGTGCAGTATGCTCTTCCATTAAAAGTGTATTTGGCTTTGCGATGTAGAGTTAAGATGAAATTTGAAATTCATCAGAAATTTGACTGTCTGTAAACAACGCTATGTGGTAAAAGCTGAGCTAAGGTTATAGATAGGTATAGAAGGTATTTAAAGCAGAAAAATGGCAGTTATTCATTTTTTGGAATTTACTTAAGTGACAAAGTGTGAAAATTAAAAGAATTTGGTTGCCATTTTGCCAGAAACACAAAATTAATATTCAGGTATAGCAAACAATGAAGAAATAACATATTGACCTTGATTACCAGGGGTTGGGACACAAAATTAAGAAAGTCTAACTGGAACATAGGATTTTTGTGAATGACACCTAAAATGCTGCCCACGGGTCTAGTCAGACTCCAAGGAAGTTAACAGTTTTCTTAAAAGGGCTATCATCAACGTTCCCAGATTGACTCCTATGTTGAGAAGTTTGACTTTTCAGGTCAGGTGGAGTAGTGTGAGCTAGTATTCCCTAGATTTAAATGAATAAGAAGTGATCCCATTGATACATGCAAAGTTCTGAGATCATTTCACAGGAAAGTTGTCAACAGGTTGGGTCCCTCGCCGGAAAGTCTAAAACTAAGGGATATGCAGTGCCAGGATCAGAGATTCGTCACTTCCAAAAGACAAATAAAAATTTCATCACTCAGGATGTTTGCAAATCTTAGGATCTCTTGGCCAATGAGGGAAGATAGGGAAGAAAGGAGTATGAGCAGGTAAAAATAATTTGTTTCAAATTCACCAAAAACAGTTTCAAAATAACTAATTGGTTCAAATCTTAGAAATATACAAGATATAAACACATTGAGCAATTTTAGACAGGAGAAAATTGCTGGAAGAACATCAGGATGTCAAATAACCCAGAGACAAACAAAATACTTAAACCTGAGTCAGTAATGCTATTCATACAAACTACTCATACCTTAAAGTATATAACTTTATATCACTTCAATTCTTTAGAATATGCACCACATTTAAGAGAAAAGTCAGAGGCACCATCATTCCATTGGATCAGTAAAATATACTTACACCAAACGAACACCACATCGAAGATCGACAGCTATATTGGTGATAGCAAAATTAAATTCATGAAGAGGTGTCTGAAAATGGCTAACAGTCAACCCAAAGTAACTGAGATGACGAGAAAGATCTCCTTCACCACTGAGAAAATCTCTAGAGAAAGCAAGTAACAGATCTTTGCTTGTCTAAAAAAGAAAGACAAGTTAAAATTAGAATATTCAAAGTTTACTAGTAAATCAAGTCATATTGTAATGCACATGGTCTATAATTTTTGGTACAGAATACACTACCTTGGACCCAATAAATTTTTCAGAGCCAAAAAATGTTTTGCAAATGTTTAAGAACATTCAAGTCACACAATGTCAATAAAAAGATTTTCTGACCTAATCTCACCATTTAAAAGAAAGCATTAGTGCACTTAAATAAAACCGGTTATACTTTTGCTGTTAAATCCAAAAAGTGTTATAACAAAATCTATGTATGTATAGATTTTCAATAAAAACTCAATGAATATGCATGGAGAAGCAGTATTTTTTCATATCTAACCTTAAATTCTGCATCTTTGCAGAAAAGGCATGGATCATGATCTATCAACCTAGACTGTTTGGCACAATCCAGAAACCAAACCAAAAGCAGAAACTTCTTCAGTGTAAACTGTGCCAAAACCTCTTGATGCTCTAGAAAATCAAGACAAAGAGTTACAATGTAATTTACAGTAAAATTAATTTCTAGTTGAGCCTTAATACATTACTAACAGTATTTTTACACTACTAATTGGAGGTGCAACCCCAAATTCAAGATGGAAACGTAATCAAGACTCAAGAAACAATATACGTTAATTAAAATCCACTGCACTTAAACAAGCAAATTAAGTTTAATTAACTTTGTGAAATCACCCACTTTGGCAGGAGTAACGGTAAAAAGGATTCCTATTTGAATGGTAAAAAGTTGCAGCATGCCACTATGCAGAGGGACCTGGGTGTACTTGTGCATGAATCACAGAGGGTTGGTCTACAGGTACAACAAGTAATTAGGAAGGCAAATGGCATGTAGTCCTTCTTTGCTAAAGGGACTGAGTTTGAAAGCTGGGGGGGTTATGTTGCAGCTGAGGTCACATCTGGAGTACTGCATGCAGTTTTCTCCTTACTTGAGAAAGGATGGACTGACACTAGAGGGGGTGCACAGGAGGTTTACTAGGTTGATTCCGGAGTTGAGGGGGTTGGTTTATGGAGGAGAGACTGAGTAGACTGGGATTATATTCACTGGAATTCAAAAGAATGAGGGAGGAATCTTACGCAAACATATAAAATTATGAAGGAAATAGATAAATTGAAGTAGAGAAGATGCTTCCACTGGCAGGTGAAACTAGGACAAGAGGGCATAGCCTCAAGATTAGAGGGAGCAGATTTAGGACTGAATTGAGAAGGAACTTCTACACCCAGAGGGTTATAAATCTATGAAATTCCCTACCCAGTGAAGTAGTTTATGCTACTTCAGTAAATGTTTTTAAAGCTGAGATTTCTTGACTGTTTTAACTTAAATGAAAGTTTAGTTTGAAGCAATCATGACCAATAAAACGAAACTGCAAAAATACTTTTGTCTTTGAGGTAGCCAAAATAATTCTTTTCCCAAAGTGGCTATGTCCCTTAACTAGTATTGCTGGGCAAACTGCCTGCCATTGCAGCCATGGCCTGCAAACCAACAGTTCACCCATGCCCTCAACAGTCTTATCCACCTACTCACTTTTCATTTCTCCTCCAGTCAAAGGAGGAGTACTGCACTTGCTGCTGTTCAACAAATGTAGGGAATTAAATCAGCCTGGAAATAGAGGAACAGTTCCTTTCAAAATTTTAATTCCAAATTAAGGGGCAAATTTTCTTTCCGATTGTCCAGGAAAAATCAGTCGTGGACTGGCCAATTTGTGGAGATGTGTTCACCCACTACCTTTATGTATTTTGTATGTTGCAGCTTATGTTCCATAAACTCCTCCACTTTTGCAAACTATACATCATACAACTGTTCAGGTAGCACAATTACAAGATGTAACACTGAATTTAATAAATCTGGACCTTTGTGAGCTCGGATTCTGAAAATTAAAAACTGATAACATACATAAGAGCAATTCATTCACTAATGCCATTCAGGAGAAGGGAAAGTGTCAGTTCGCTATCCGATTGCACTGTCCATGTGGTCAAGTTACAATGATCTTCAGTGGACTAACAAATCACCTCAATTATAGAAGTAGTAGCAGAAGTAGAATCAACAATAACTTTTGAAAAGAAGGAAAGTTGTAAAACAAATTGCAAAACTTGGAAAACTTTATTGGCAATAACATAATGCAGTGCAATCTTGTTTTGTGCTATAAAATTTAACGATCTTAATCAATAATATTCCAATGAGCAGAACCAAAATATGTACACAGAAAACTAAATTTGTACTTATTGAAACTTAGATGAAAGTTTAGTTCCAATCCATCTTTCTCTCAATACTTCTGGAGGCACTTCAAGTCAATGACAGCCCTGTAACCTACATGTCACACTTACATTTTGAAACACTTTTCATATTTGAAGCAAAACTTTTTTTACCGTCACGATATAAATGTGGCACAGTCGGATGTTGAAATACTGCAGCTATATCAGAATTCCAAAGTAGGCGATTTAAAATAAATCTAGCTAAGCCAACCACATCGCTGTTGCTTTCCAGTGGAATCAGTTCACCAAATATACACTGAAATGTGACAAGATGAAGATTTCAGCCATTACACCAAAATATATGCACCATTACACAAAACTGTCAAATTTGCTTAAATTATTCCAAATTGTACAAAGTAAGCCTTACCTCCAGTCCTATACGCAACCACAGAGGATTATATGACAAAAGCCACTTTAGGACCTTCTGTCGCTCTCCTTCAGTGAAAAAGAAAATACATGAGGTAAATATAATAGCACGTACCTACAGATAAAAAATTCCAAAATCAGTAAAATTATGTTCCACATTCCATGGTAACAGAAGGGAAGTAACATTTGTGCAGCTATACAACTAAATATGTAACTTTAAGGATAAATTGAACATTTGAACATGATACTTTTCTTTCTAATAAAAACATTGCTTGAATGGTGATGACAAATTATTCTAATTTTCATTCTGCTGTCCAATCAATACAAGTAATTGGACCTGTGTTTCATTGCAGAATTGCACAGACATAAAAAGGCATGCCTTGAAGTTAGACAGATACCACCTCTGGATTTTATTTACCTTTGCAACAATGTGTGAGTAAATCCAGCATTAATACAGCCAGACCAGATTAACAGGAATGTTACAGCTCCGTATCAATTTTGGTGGGAGCTAATTCTTTTTACCAATGATTATTGCGAGGATTTTGCTTCGGCTTTTTAGCCTACCTCATTTGCAACAGCCAAATACAAAGGGTTTCAAATATCAGTGGGGGAAAATTTAGAACATTCTAATCATCACCTCAAAGTTAGGTCAGTTGTAGAAAAAGAGCAAGCTAGACTTAAAAAAAAACAAATTTGTGGAAAGTCAATTTTGATGGGGTGAAATCAATTGGAACCAAAGATTTCCAGGTGAAACAGGATCTGCAAAATAGGCTGCATAAATGGAAGAAATAGGTCAGCCACAGACCAAGTACAGTCCCATGAGGAGGCAATAGCCTAGTGGTATTATCGCTAGACTATTAATCTGCAGAAGCAGATAATGTTCTGAAGACCTGGTTTGACAGATGGTGGAATATAAATTCAATAAAAAGAAGAAAAATCTAGAAGTAGAAGTCTAATGATGACAACGAAACCATCACAGATTGTCAGGAAAAACCCATTTGGTTCACCAATATCCTTCAAAGAAGGAAACTGTCATCTGGTCTATATGTGACTCTAGAAATACAGCCATGTGGTTGTCTCTCAACTGCCCTTTGAGCAATTAGGGATGGTCAATGAATGCTGACCTAGCCAGCAATGCACACATCCGGTGAATGAATAAGAAAAAGTAGAAATGCAGACATTCTTGGATGACAAAAATAATAGAGAAGAAGACAAAGATGAAGTGGTTTCAGACATCCTCGTGCAAACATGAGCTTAAAGATAAGCCCAGCAACTAGAGCACAGTCGGTTTAATGTTGATAGTGGGGGAGCTTACAGAAATTGTAATTCTGGACAAAACGGTTCATTAAGTGGGTAAATGTGGGTTTATTAAGGAAATGCTCGCCGAGCTGGAAGTTTTTGCTGCAAACGTTTCGTTCCCTGGCTAGGGAACATTATCAGTGCTGTTGGAGCCTCGTGTGAAGCGCTGCTTTGATGTTTCTTCCGGTATTTATATTGGTTTGTTCTTGCCGCTTCCGGGTGTCAGTTTCAGCTGCAGTGATTTGCATGTGGGGTCCAGGTCGATGTGTCTGTTGATGGATGTTCTTGCCGTTTCCGGGTGTCAGTTTCAGCTGTAGTGGTTTGTATATGGTGTCCAGGTCAATGTGTCTGTTGATGGAGTTTGGGGATGAATGCCATGCTTCTAGGAATTCTCTGGCTGTTCTCTGTCTGGCTTGTCCTATGATAGTGGTGTTTTCCCAGTCAAATTCATGTTGCTGGTTGTCTGAGTGTATGGCTACTAGAGATAGCTGGTCGTGTCGTTTTGTGGCTAGCTGATGTTCATGGATGCGGATTGTTAGCTGTCTTCCTGTTTGTCCTATATAGTGTTTTGTGCAGTCCTTGCATGGTATTTTGTAAACTACGTTAGTTTGGCTGATGCTGGGTATTGGGTCTTTCGTTCTAGTGAGTTGTTGTCTGAGCGTGGATGTTGGCTTGTGTGCTGTTATGAGTCCTAAGGGTCGCAGTAGTCTGGCTGTCAGTTCTGAGACGCTCCTGACGTCAGATTTTATTAAGGAAAGCCAGCACTGACTTATACAGCAATAAAATTGAACTAACTAACTTCTGGAGTTTTTGATCAGGATGCTGTCAGGTTTATTAGTTATGCTGACAACCTATTCTACAATAATTTATGAACACTTCAACATAAGTATCATTGTTGTTGCATCTCCTTTGGAACTGTATTCTTTGGAATTGTTTCTCCACATTCTTCCAACCAAGACATATCACAACACATTGCATTGCACTTGTTCTGTATTTTTAAACTTCTGCACTGTCCTCCTCAGCTCACAATGTTGTCTAGTTTTGCAACATCTGCAAAATTTGATTTGTGTTGTGATATAGTAAATTTCAGAACTTTAATAACTGTTCATGGATAGAAAACAAAAATCAACAAAGAAAAAGAGTTATACACGGAAAGGTGCAGTAATAACGCTGTATGCAGTAAACTATATTAAAAACAAAGGCAAATTTTACAGGAATTGAAAGCCTGGGAAAAGGAAGTATTGAAGCAACATGAATATAAATGTTCTGCTTGAGAACTGGCTGCTTCACAGGTAAAGAGAGATGCAATGTGTCAATTTAACATTTCTGCCATGCTTTCTGTCTCCAGGCTTACATCATTTGAGTCACTTATCTGCCCGACTCCTACTTTTGCCACTGCGTTATCAACGTATCATTAGAAGACTTTGGGATTTCCAGACCTTGGATACCAGAGCTTTTTCATAATCCCCGACCCCCCTCATTTGCTTTTCTACACCCCTCAGAATCTTTTGTTTTCAGCTTGGATCTCAATTGTATTTTCACTTCAAACTTTTCCTTTTTAACCTTTATTTCGATCTCCTGCACCACCCAAAGACATTTGGATTTGTTGACCATATCTTCCTCTTGAGAGACTGCAGAGGCACACTCAGTTGAGATATTCAAGAAAGAATTGGATTGTTATTTGAAAAGGAAGAACCAGTAGGGCTCCAAGAAGATGGGAAAATGACGCAATGTAAATTGCCAGCATTGGGTCTTGCCACAGGCACAACAGATCAAAAGTTTTGTTCTGTTCTCTGCTAATTGCATTTCAGTGCTCTATTCCTTTCCCAGAGGATTGCATATTTGATTACTTGATAACGTTTGTACATGGCTTCATTATATCCATATGTGACATGACTGATGATCTTTTCTTTTAGTTACGCTTCTGTAGTCCCTGCTTCTCTTCCTTTCCAACATTACAAAAGATATAACTTAGTGAGGTTATAGGAGGTTTACGTGAATCATGAATTTGTTAGGCCAAATAGTCTGTTTTATTGTTGTACTTCAACCACCAGCTTGGAGGAATTTCTCCCTTCATACTAGTAATTCTGTGCACTATTCAGGAAATTTTGAGCTGCCAAGATTTCCAAAACCTCTTAGTGGCCTTAGACAAGGTCATGAAGCACATAGAAACTTTTCAGACATTCACAAACCTTGCTTATACTGACACAAAGTTAAGATCCCACAAACAATGGTGCTGTCTCAGAAACTGTAGTTGAAAAATGCAATTCATACTTCTCTGCTGTGAACAGTGACAAAAAGATAATTTGCTATCCAAGAACATTTGACTGAGCAAAATTCTGAAAATAGCAATTTCACACAATATGGCTTAGTTTTTATTAAAATGGAATTATAAAACTTCATCTTATCAATGTGTTTGTCAGGTAGAAGTCAGAAGTTTCATTCAAACAAGTAGCTTCATCAAACCTCCCTCAAGATTGTGATTCACACCTCCAAGAGGTTATGTCATGTTTGCCTTTAGCTTCCCTCCTTGTGTGGGTATTTAAAGCACATTCATGTGAACCAGTAAAATACATCTACCTCACATCTGCAATCAGATTCAGCCCATACACTCCTGTAGACACTACAACCCCACTGCTTCCTCCACCATATGGAACCTGAACACCATTCTCCACTCCAGTACAATCACTGCTCTGATTGCCTACTAAGCCATAATTTCCCCTTCCCCACTCCCTTCCATAGTCCTCCCTCCTGCAACTCTGGACTGAATGGGAGTCATCACATTGATCACCCACTCCAAACCTTAATCCACCCCTCTTCTACTCCAATGGAAATAACCCTGCTTCACCCATTTTGCACCAAAACACCACCTCTTCCAATCACCACACCTGAGCCCCAGCCCAACAGCAACCCACCCTAAACACTACATCACTTACCTATCTGACTCACACTCTATCCCAGCTGACATCCTGCAAACCTAGTACCCTAATGTCAAACTTACCGTATGCATTTACTGTTGGACAGCAGCTGTCAAAGTGGAGATCAGGACCTTTAATTGTTAGAATATAGCAGCTAATTCTTATGTAAAGCAGGCATCATTTTCCTTATCCAACAGTTCTAGAATACAAAGTGACTGCCAGAATGGAACTATGACTGAATCTCTGAAGGAACTCTTAACAGAATCTCCTCTCGTGTCACGTTCCCTCCATTCGGAAGAAAGTGACGGATTGGTTGCAAATCTTGTACACACTTCAAAATTAGCACAATAAACAGAAAAGTTACATGTTGAAAATTTACCAATGTCTTTCCAAAGATATCGGTCTTTCCGCACAAGTAGATGTTTAGCTTCAATAGCTGCTTCCAATTTATGTATAACTTTAACCATCCCTTCAGATGCAAATAGTCTGCAAGCTGCACGACGAAGACGATTAAGTCGACACTTTGCGGTGTATGCTCTCAGTGACATTTCTTCATTGGTTGGTGCTGCAGGGACACTAATTTTGTGGTGCTGGATCTCAGAACCCATAAACAGTGTAGCAGTGTTTACTAAAAAAAAATAAAGTTAAATATTTAAGTTACCATAACAGCAGGGCTTAACATTTTTGGTAATTGTCTCCCTGATTAAGAGTCTGAAAAAGGATTTGTTTAACTGATCATACAAAATTTAAAAATTAAAATTAAAATGTTAAAAATTGAAATTCCAAATTGTTCATCCAGCACCAGTATTTTAAATAAATTATTACCAATATAAAGATTCTTAAATACACACTTGAAAAAAAGTGAGAAAGTTTGGGAGAAGATTTGTAGCTCGGGTGCTCATTGTTGAGGTTCTGTTCGCCGAGCTGGGAAATTGTGTTGCAGACGTTTCATCCCCTGTCGAGGTGACATCCTCAGTACTTGGGAGCCTCCTGTGAGGTGCTTCTGTGATCTTTCCTCCGGCATTTATATGGATTTGTACCTGCCGCTTCCGGTTGTCAGTTCCAGCTGTCCGCTACAGTGGCCGGTATATTGGGTCCAAGTCGATGTGCTTATTGATTGAATCTGTGGATGAGTGCCATGCCTCTAGGAATTCCCTGGCTGTTCTGTTTGGCTTGTCCTATAATAGTAGTATTGTCCCAGTTGAACTCATGTTGCTTGTCATCCGAGTGTGTGGCTACTAAGGATAGCTGGCCGTGTCGTTTCATGGCTAGTTGGTGTGCATGGATGCGGACCGTTAGCGGTCTTCCTGCTTGTCCTATGTAGTGTTTTGTGCAGTCCTTGCATGGGATTTTGTACACTACATTGGTTTTGCTCATGCTGGGTATCAGGTCCTTTGGTGAGTTGTTGTCTGAGAGAGGGTATTGGTTTGTGTGCTGTTATGAGTCCTAGTGGTCGCAGTAGTCTGGCTGTCAGTTCAGAAATGTTTTTGATGTATGGTAGTGTGGCTAGTCCTTTGGGTTGTGGCATGTCCTCATTCCATTGTCTTTCCCTTAGGCATCTGTTGATGAAATTGCGCGGGTATCCGTTTTTGGCGAATACTTTGTATAGGTGTTCTTCTTCCTCTTTTTGCAGTTCTGGTGTACTGCAGTGTGTTGTGGCCCTTTTGAACAGTGTCTTGATGCAATTTCTTTTGTGTGTGTCGGGGTGGTTGCTTTCATAGTTAAGGACTTGGTCTGTGTGTGTGGCTTTCCTGTATACCTTTGTGGTGAATTCTCTGTTAGGTGTTCTCTGTACCATCACGTCTCGGAATGGGAGTTGGTTGTCCTTTTCTTCCTCTCTAGTGAATCGGATTCCTGAGAGTGTGGCGTTGATGGTCCAGTGTGTGCTCTCTATTTCTGTGTTCGACTAGGACAACACTACTATTATAGTTCAAGCCAAACAGAACAGCCAGGGAATTCCTAGAGGCATGGCACTCATCCACAGATTCAATCAATAAGCACATCGACCTGGACCCAATATACTTGCCACTGCAGTGGACAGCTGGAACTGACAACCGGAAGCAGCAGGTACAAATCACTATAAATGCCGGAGGAAACATCACAGAAGCGCTTCACAGGAGGCTCCCAAGCACTGAGGATGTCACCTAGACAGGGGACGAAACACCTGCAACACAAATTCCCAACTCGGCGAACAGAACCACAACAAAAGTGAGAAACCATGGCACAATGAAACACCTAGCACTGAGAATTTAAATGTTTTTAGCAGTAAATCATTAACTACAGAAAAAAACCACCCAAAGCTCAATGTTGTGTACTGCTCATTTCAGCTCACCTCTGGAGGACTCAGTGTTCACTGTAAAGTCATCAGGTGTAAGAATGAAATTCAGCCACCATGTGAAACCTCTCTCTTGCTTCTCTTTCCATTGCTCATCATAATACATGTTTCCTATAGAAAATGGGTTTGGATGCCTAGGAATGACTGCAAATAAGAAATGTGAATAATAGTATTTCTGATCAATATATTTAGATACAAGTACTCGCCAACAAGGTAATCTCAAGATAATTATACACAGCATACATTTATACTTCAATATTTTTTGCGCTTTGGTTGTAACACGAAGAAACAAAAAGAAGAGTGCAAGTGACTCAATAATAGAAGATGATTGGGATGAAGTTGTTTATATATTCAACAGTACTTTCTACTAGAACTAATACATCTGACCAATCAATTAGTTTACTTAATTAATAACACTGATTCCAAATAATTTAGCCTGGAATCTGATAGTACTCATAAACTGGGTATGCCACCCAGTTTACATAATTATAAAATGCACCCCACTCACTGGGTAATAATCACAGTATTGCATTTTAACATAATACATTTTATTATTTAATAAAAATTTCTACTAAATGGCCTGCAGCAAACTGAAATGCATAAATTCTTCAAGTTTCCTGAAACAACATTTGATAAGACAACATAAGACAAGATGTGAGCTGTTCAGATTTATCAAAATGACCAATTACAAGAGTCGTAGAATGTCCAGCTGGATGGCATTTTAAAACAGAGTTTTTCTGCTATTGATCGTAGGCACAGCCCGTTTCTCATCTTTTTAAAAGATAATCGTGAGTTAACTGTTATGTTGGGAAAATAGCAGAATCTTGCACATGCCAGCAGAAACCTTGTTGAGCATGCTTTTTGTACAACACTTCACTAACCCAAGTCCATTGGCCTTTCACAGACAGCTAGTCCTAGGTCAGTCAAGGCAACATCTATGAGAACAGGTTTTGTACCCTCTAAACAGACTGCTTTGCACCAAATGGATAAATTTTAATTGGGGCCCATGGAACCAGATTTAATTGCCAGTATCCCTTAGTAAGGTAAATCCAGTCCATTCATATCTTTTTTCCAACTGTCATGTACCAATTTAGAATAGTTCAAATTTCACTGTACAATTCTTTGCCAATGTAACCAATGACCTATCCAATGTGTCATCAAAATAGCATTACTGTCAGCTGTAATAAAAAGTATATGTAACCATAATAATTAAAAAGACTTGAACAAAGTAAAAACACATCAAGGAAATTAGCAAATGGAACCTCAAGTCATTGCAAAGTTACTGCAGATAAACAATTAAACAGATCATCTTTAAAAAGTAATAAGATTTCTAAATTTGTTCAGTTTACAAATAAAATTAGCAAGTTTACAAATACTGTACATTCTCCTACCTGTCTTGGTCAATTTTCGAAAAGCAAATTGTGACTGAGCAACTCCAGGCATTAGTCTTCCAGGTTTTATACGTGCAGGAGCAGTGGCCTGAACATGAGAAACTGTGGAGTTCAACAAAACTATACATTTTATTGAATGAACTTATGACAAGTTATAATAGTTAGTCCATAAAGCAAGCATCTTAAAAACAGCAAAAACAAAAACAACCTGCCCAATTGCATAATGCAAATACATTTACTAATGGTTTATACAGTGATGTTTATATACAGTAATGAGCTTGGTTTGGAGTTATTAGCCAACTGTATGCCAGATAATTTCCATCAGTAATAAAGGGACAATGTTGGACTTCTTTTATGTTAAAAAATGGATACCACTTGCTCACAAAATACAGGTAATATTGCTGTAACGTGTGGTTTGCCAACGCAAATTGGCTGTAGTGCAATTGACGAATGGGGACATTGTTTCTAAAGTGCAAACTTTTTAAATGCATGTTGGTCATAACGCAATTATGTCACCAACACTTTAAGTACTACTTATATTGTACGATTCTTACATAGTGCAGGATCTCACAAGAACACAACAATCGCATAATAGCAGAACTACCTGTACAGAAAATTCTGAAACAAAGTGAAGAAACTGTGCAGCAGCACTTTGCCTTACTGGCAAGATAAGCCACCAAGAACATATTCTTTAATTGGACCTGGAGCTCAGGCCTATGACAAAACCAGGGACTTATCTGGTTGAGCAAAAGCTTAGCTATTGCATGATGTAAACAGTACTAAAATTCAGTAATATTAGACCTCAAGCTGCTGAATAACCTCCTATTTCAGAGCAAAAAAAAGTGTTCAGTAACTGCTGAGCTTCTGGGTCAAATTTTACAAGGAAGGGCAAACTTATGCAGCTTGCTACTTCATCCCTTTTAAAAAAAAGGGAGTATGGAAGAAGGGAACTCAAGGCTCTCTTGGAAACGTGTAACTGTACTTCCATTCTGATAGTTCTTTTGGAGATCAGAGCATTTAGAAGAAGACACGCACATACTTTTTCACAGCAATGAGAGACATTATTCTGTAATGTAAAGGTGTTGACAACCACTTTAGCAGCTGCTGTCAAGCAGTGACACTTAAGTGCGATGTCAGGGTGCTAAGAGGGTAGAGTGGATAGGGTTCTAGGCAAGTAAGCTAGAAGATGGGTAGGATACCATGTATGTAACGTGCTGGGAAAGGGCTACGGTTCCAGGATGTCAGATGAATACAGGCACCATGCAGAGAGAGGGATATAATGGATAGGGTGCCAGATAAATGATGCCATAATTAGGGCAAGTGAGGGCGAGTGGAGAAAACTGTATCAGGGAGGTCAAGTTGGTGGCTGGGAGGTGGTGTAGTTGGGGACTGCGATAGGTATGGGGTCAGCTGAAAGTGTTACTCAAATTAGACATTTTATTTAAATGCTCAAAATTCTCCTGAATAACTATTTTACTTAAATGTAAACTATAGGAAGTTCCACCCAGTGGAAAATTCAAAAGAATGCTCAATTTTAATGCCACATATTTAAGACGACAGCTCTGTCTGATCTTTTCAACATCACCATAACGTTCAATTTCAAATAAATCTACAATGCTGATGCATGTTTTCTTTAGTTATTCAATAATATATTCATCGCAGATAAACTGCTTCTGGGCACAAAAATTCAAATGGCTCTCTCATTTTTTCATGTCCAACATGATTCCAATACAGAAGTCTCACACTGTTCTCAAATCTTCCCATCAGTGTGGAATATAATGCAATGGTTTCAAATATCAATACCTTACATTAGTACATTAACTAAACAAATGAAATATGCTCTCCACAAATCCACCACATTCTCTGCATAAAATTGAGCACATCAATTCATACCAGATTTCCTCTTCTGAAGTGATTTTCCTCCAAATGAACGGCATTTTTTCACATTTGATTTTCTACTCAATTGTTCCACCTGTACAGACTTTCTTTTATTTGTAACAATATCCTTTTCACATGCTTGTGACAAGAACTCTGAACTTTTTCTTTTTCTGCCAGAAAATGATAGTTGGTTAGCAAGACTTGGATTTCTGATTTCAGCGTCAGTCTGTATAATAGTAACAGAATGAGAGCTGGAATTTGCATTAACTTCAATAACTTCCTTCCTGGATAACTGAACTTTTTTTTCCAATTCAGGAGGTCTGACAGAGTTACATTTGGTTCCTGTAGTGGTGTAGACAGGGAGCAATCTGGTTTGCGCAGCAGATTGAAGTGCTTGCTGTTTAGTTGGTTGTGCCCTCTGGTGGCCATTAGATGTTTTTGACGTCACAAAGAAAGTTAACCTTGACTTTGGTGGCCCCAGTTCTTCCATACTTATAACAGGGGAAGAATCCTTCTCTGGCGTGAATAATCCAAGTGTCCCCTCTAAGCTCAAACTCTCATTGCTCCTCTTCTGTTTTGCAGAATTTCTTGACTGCAATGCAATTTTGTTTGAGGTTGTTTCAACAGCCTGTACCTGAGTTAAACTTGGTAAAGACTGATTCATAGTTTCTAATGTATTCTTCAAAAATTGATCTGGTGATAGCACTGATGGCTCAACAAATACGTCAGGGCTCTCTTCAGGAACATAACTGTCATTTACAAAGGAATCAGGGCTTAAGATCCGACGCCCATTAATTGGAGTATGAGGAGCAGATATACAAGGCAAATTTGCTGGTGTCTGGACAGAAAACTCTTTCATTGGTTGATTTACCAAGTTCCCTCCAGATTCCGCAAAAGTCTCAACTGTGCGCAATGCATTAGGCTTTTTGTCACAATCCAGCCTCATCTCATTTTGCATTGTTATTCCATTACTTCGAAGGAGAGAATAAGTAGTAGAACGTTTAAGTGAAAGTGGTGTACAATTTTCAAATTCTTCCTTAATTTGACCTGGTGGTAATATAGGAGATAATTGCAGTATCTCAGGACCGTGAAATGTTGAGCAGTGGTGAAGAGGAGGAACTCTATCGCCAACTGGGCCCACATTTTCACATGATTGAAGAGGACTGCGAGGTTCCCCCGTTTTCATAGTATCCACCTTTTGTGATATGATGATGGTTTTGCTGGCAATTGACGCACTTCGTTTTGGCTTCAAAGTACCAGAACCTTCCGAGGCCTTTTTTCTTTTAATCGATTCCCACAGGCTTCGCTATGGAAGAAAGGTAAGTACTTATAATGAATTTTCAAACTATTTTGCACAAGATACTTGCAATAAATTCTCAAACAAATAAATGAGAAATTTGCTGACTTTTTTAAAAAAACAGGAAATCAGAAATAAAAGCAAAAACACTTAAATTCTAACTATTTCAAACCATAACAAAGGTATTTTTAAGAGTTCTCGAATAAAGATATGATAATTGCCAAATTCGCACATAAGAACATCAGAAGTAGGAGATGTAAGACACAGGGCTGCTTTCTCATCCAGCTTAATGATCAGACAATGGACCCAACTCCACTTTCACATATGTCCGAACAAACCTGGATTCTCAAGTCAAAACTCTATCCATCTCAACTTTAAATGTATTTGATGTCTCACGTTTCCACAGCTCTCTGGGGTAGAGAATTCCAAATATTCACAACACTCAGAAGAAACTCACCCTTTTAAATGGACAATGTCTTATTTGAATTCCAGATTCCCATATCAGTGGAAATATCCTTTCAATACCTACCTGATCAAGCCCTCTCAGAATCTTATATACACCAATAGATTGATCTTTCATTCTCAAAACTCCAGAATGAATGAGAGCTTAACATACCTGATTGCTCCTCACTACATAAAACCTTCATCCCAGGAATCTCGTGAACCTTTTCTGAACAGCTTCCAATTTCAATATTTACCTCCTTATTTAAGGAGATCAAAATAGTATGCAATTCTCTACCTACAGTCTATCAATAGCCTGTACAGGTGGATCAGGATTTCCCGACTTTTAAACTCTATCTCCTTTGCAATAAAAGGCAAGATTCTATTCACTTAATTACTTGCTGCACATGCATACTAATTTCAAAGCATGTGTGTAAGGAGATCCAGATCCCCTGAACAATAGCATCCTGCAATCTCTTTAAATTTGAACAAGTCAAATTTCAACATAATCCACCTGCCAAACTTTGATCAATCAGCAACAACATCCTTCTATAGGCGTTGTCTTCCTTCCAATTTACATTATCAAATTTAGCTATATTACACTCTACAGACTCTAAAATAGTTGATAGTCCGACATTAGTATCTGTTGCATAGCTCTAGCTACAATTTGCTAATCTGAAGATGACCCATTTATCCTATTTCTTGTCTGTTAGCCAATTCTCTATTAATGTAATATATTGCCATCGGAAGCTATTATGTGCAATAACTTTTAATATGGAACCTAATTGAACATTTTTTTGGAAGTCCCAATACATTATATCTGCTAGTTCTTGTGTATTGGCTCTGGCAGTTACATTTTACTGTACTCTGTCTAACATGATTTCTCGATCATATAGAGTCAAATTGATTTTATCATGATTTTCACAAGAATAAATGCAAGAGAAACTGGTCTACATTATGCTGCTGACAACCTCCTTTCTCAACAAGCATCAAGATCTGCAACCTTTCACTGGCTCCTATCTGTACTCTAGAAAGATTTGGCACATCGTAATCAATCCATTTACAATCTGTGCAGCCATTTCTTTTAAGACCCATTAGGAATTAAGTCCAGACATCTTGTCAACTTTTATTCCAATAGTTTGTAAGGTAATTTTTTCTCTAGAAATAGAGTTTGTAATAATGAAATTTCTCATACCATGCCACCAATTTCGACAGAGCTGATGAGAGATTGAATTTTTCAGAATTAGGACTTTTGGGATACCGCAAGTATGCAATTTGCAATACAGTGAAGTAAACATGGTGCGCTTGGAGGAAAAAGGTAAATTTCTCCAGTTATCAAAACATCACAAGTATTGTATTCCTTGTTATGCCTGCCTGTTGTAGAATACCTAATAGAAATTGTTACGATTAGTTAACAATTCTATTACCCAATGCATAATTCAACTTCTAGGATAAGATACAGTAAACTAAATTAACTTTGATTTTTTTAAAAAAACTATTTATCAGTTGCTATGCTGCTGCATAAAATCACCAGGTCAAATTTACAGCATCCATTGAAGCAACAAAAGAAACGAAAATTGTTATCAAAATGGTTTTTTTTACAAATATGAAAATTGTTAATATTAGAGTTTTGAATTCTTGTAGACATATAGTGTATACATTAAAAATTATAACCATCTTCTATTTTGAAGTTTATTGACAAGAAGAATATAAACAGGCGTTACTTATGGTGGGATGAAATGGAAGGGATTTCTGAAAGGATGAAAATAAATGCAATTACATATAATCCACGTGCAGTACCTTCTGTGGAGTAAAACATCAAGACATTTCCAGAAGTTTTAATCAAAATTGGACTTCAAACCTTACAAGGGAATAGCAGAATTATTACTGATCAAAAAGGTAAAGATTTATGGATGCCAAAGGTCAATATGACTGCGATTGTACAGATCAACAGCTGTAGCAATACTGGGGAAAGTAGAGAGCCATAGGCTAGAGTTGGAGAATTCAACTGCATTTGTAAGTGATTCGTAAAGGAGGCTTATTTGCTCCACAAGCTGTATGGAAAAGGATATAGAAATACAAATCTTAAGAAAGCAATCAGAGATGTCCTTAGCCATGATTCAACACTGCAAGCATGCGTATGACATAATGGACAAGGTAGTGGGAAAAGGCAAATGTCTGGTGGCAAATCTCTGTCACACGTCTGCTGGGGCAAAGGTAATTTGGCAGATGTTAGGATTTTGTGTGGTTGACTGGGCAAATGTGCCTTTCTTGACCTCATTCCATAGGCAAATGTTGAGTAGTTTTGCCCTTTTGTTTTTCATAGCGGTTTATGTTCTACTTGATAGTTACTCCAAAATTCAGTAAAGAGTTAACGACATTGCCCCAGCAGACCCGTCGAGCAGAGCTCAGTCGAAATTACAGAATCACAGTTCTGAGGCAAAACCCAACGTTGTTTCTTCACCACGCTGTCCAATACAGGACAGACGCAATACAGTACAACTGTATGCAATTAAGTACTGAGGAATTGGGGTCCTCAACATTGACTGAAGATCCTGTCAGGTTCCACAGCATCAGGTCAAGCTTTCTGTTGATTACCAGAGCTGTGCACCTTTCAGCTCTGAATCTTTGCTTGCCCATTTTTGAAATGGTACAATATTGAACAACTACTTGATTAATTGACAGGGTACAAAAGAACAACAATACTCATGATCTGTAGGAATTTAGGAACCTGGTTGGATTAACCCAAGTGGGAGTAAGAAATAAGAGTAGACTATTTGGACCGGCGAATCTTCTCCACCTTGCAATAAGATCATGTTTGATCAGACTGAGTATTAACCCCATTTTCCTACTTGCTCTACAAAGTCCTCAACATCCTGTAGATCAAAACTCTGTCTAACTTAATCATCAATATTGTTAATGGTCCAGCTCCACTGCTCTTTTGCAAAGATAATTTCAAAGGATAACAGCCTTGAGAGAAGAAATTCCCGTTCATCTCCACCTTGTGCAATGTTCACCAAGAGTGGAGGCAGTGTGATCTACTCTTCGCTGAAAAGTTTGGGCAGCTGGCTCAAATAATCCTTGATGATTGGGAAGAGAAGCAGTAATCATAGCTGCAGTGTTATTCCGAGGTTTTCAGGCTGATACGGCAGAAGTAAAGACAGGCAGACAAAGAAAATTTAATAGGTTAACAGGAAGCAAAGTAATTGGAAACTAAGAAAAGACAATGACTTGACTGGGCTGTACGAGGAAAAACAAAAGAAAGGGTTTAAGAGAATCAAATAGCAATTGAATGATTCTACTTGTCTGTCAAAATCCAGTCACAAATTCATAAGATCTACGCTTATTGTATCTGCTAATACCTATGCAGGTTATGGTTTGTAATAACTGATTATTAGTTTCATTAAAATGGTAAATTATAAATCAATTCATACTTGTTTTGCTTGCATTGTAGTAAAAGTCACAGAAGTGAGGCTTTCGAGTAGTGTATCCAAAACATCATCGTAACAGTTTGTAGAATGATTAGAGAATCAAAAATACACAGAAAACTGCAAGATTATTTTTACCCCTAAAGTAGGGGGAAGAATGAAAATCTGACCAAAGTATTTTTATTTATATTATAAATACACATAAACATTGTTAATTATGAAACAGAAACAAACTCTCCAACCTTTTTTTTGGGTGCATCCTCTGCCTTTCCCAGAAGAATGCAAAGAACTTTCACACAGCCGACATGAAATGTCACAGTTTCTCGAATGCCTCCGACATCTACTGGTGTCCAAGTTATGGAAAGGTAATATTTTTCTGCTGGCTGAATTCAAAAGATGAGAATTACATTGAAAGTTTAATTTCTGATAATTAAAAGCAAATGAGAAAAAGCAATTTGCAATGATATAATATGAAATGTTTCTGCAGGATTTGTTTAACAATTCTAAACATGTTTAAACACACTTCCATATTAGGATGCAGCCAATACTGAAAACAAAGAAAGCTTGTAAATGCCTTTTCTTACCACATTCCTGAGAGAATGACAGCACACAATCATCATGCAATAGCTATTTCTTAACACCATGGAATTCTGCTGAATGTATTGTGTCAATCATTCATTGTTGTGGCAAAGGATATTTGTAATCACAAATGTAATAAATGTACTCAAATCAGTTACATTCTGGAGCTTGTTCACAATTGCTTCAATTTCCAAAGCGGAAAGAGACACAATCCTCTTTATTTAAAACAAACAAGGCAGTTTTAAGGAGTCTTCATGTCACACCTCATGGACTGAAATGGTCACAAAAATTAAAATTTTGGGGGACTTTGTGTAACTTGACAATTTACCTGTTGGGCTTCCCAGGCTAAGACAGACCCCCATGTTTCTGTACATAACAAGATTTAGTATTTATTACTATAACCAGAGTTGCCCACCAACCCCTTTGTAAACTACACACTCACGAAAACTGGTGTTATGAGTGGATGGAAAAATAAACTGGGGAAGCAGTTCAATGGCTATATTCCACAGGGATACAAGAATAGTTGAAATGATGCTTTCGCTTGTCAGGAGTTTTTGCTTTTCAACTTCTCTTCTGTAAGTTCACATCACTTTTTGCAGGAGACACAGGTGATTTGGTGTACTATTTGCAAAATCTTTTACATACTAATTAAAAGACCACAGCTCTAAGTTCCAACATGGGAAGGTAAATTGGCTTTCTTGAGGTTTCTGGAGAGAAAAGGAACCAGACAGCTGCTGTAAGGCTGATGGCCTTGGCCATTCACAACTAGTCACAACTCCACAAACTAATCAGCAGCTTAATTCCAGCTTAATTCCACTTTGTACACAGGCCAGCACCAAGGATGGAAATAATCTGACTCCAATTGCTTGAACAAAACAGCACTTAAAATAAATTTCAATCAATCCCTTTCTTTTTAAAAAGTGCAGAAACTCCTTCTATATTCCTCTGTCCTTTTCAGTTCACCATCAAAAATACAAAACAAAACGTGGTCTTGTCTTTACAGGCGGAGGAGATGGCCCAGAGGTATTATCATCAGAATATATTATTATCAGAATATTAATCCAGGATCTTAGCTATGTTCTGGGAGACCCAGGTTTGAATCCCACCTCAGCAGATAACTGAATTTGAATTCAATAACAAAAAATCTGAAATTAAGAGTCTACTGTTGACAATGAAACCCCTGTCGATTGTCAGGAAAAATCCATCTGGTTCACTGATACCCTTCAGGGAAGGAAATCTGCCATCACCACCTGGTCTGGCCTATATACAACAGCAATATGGGTGACCTACAATTGCCTTCTAAATGGCTTGCAGGGCCATTTCAATGTACAATCAAGACAAAGTGTCAAAGAAATAAAACTGGATGGATCACCTAGCATCAACTGTGTCTTTTCCAGTGCCTATGGCAGAAAAAGGCCTATTCACCCTGTGAAGTCCTCCTTACTAACATCTGGGGGTTGGTGCCAAAATTGGAAGAGCTATCTCAGACTAAATAAGCAACTGTCTGACATGGTCATACTCATGGAATCATACATACTTTACAGACAAAGACTCAGACACCATCACCACCATCCCTGGATATGTCTGTCCCACCTGCAGAGCAGGCCCAGCAGATTGATATACAGCCAAGAAGGGAGTTGCCTCAGCAGTCCTCAACTTTGACTCTAGATCTCATGAGGTCTCTTGGGTTCAGGTTAAACATGGGCCAAGGAAATCTCCTGTAGTTTACTACATAATTTCCTCCCTCAGATGATGAATCAGCACTCCTCCATATTGAGCAACACTTACAGGAAGCACTGAGGACGGCAAGGGCAAAAGGTGTTCTCTGGTGGGTGATTTCAATGTCCACGATCATGGGGGACTCGGCAACAGTGCTACAGTTCAAGTTGGTCGGATCTGAAAAGGACAAGGCTGCTAGACTGGGTGTGTAACTGGTGGGGAGGGAGTCAACAAGAGGGAAAAATACACTTCACTTCACCCTTCCTAATCTGCTATCTGCAGATGAATTTGTCCATGAATCTAAGAGTAGCCACTGCATAGTCCTTGTGGAGACAAAGTCTTGCCTTCATATTGAGAATAACCTCCATCGCGTTGTGTGGCATTGCTACCATACTAAATGGGAGAGACTTCAAACAGATCTAGCGACTCAAGCCTGGGCATCCGTGAAGTGCTGTGGGCCATTAACAGCAGATTCATACTCCTGAACAATCTGCAACCTCACAGTCCAGCATCTCCTCACTCAACCATTACGATCAAGTCAGGGGATCAACCCTGCTTCAATGGAGAGTGTAAGAGGGCATGCCAGGAGCAGCACTAGGTATACCTGAAAATGAGGCATCAATCTGGTGAAGCCACCAAACAGCACTACTTGCGTGTATAAGCAACAAGAGACAAACAGAGGTAAACAATCCCACAACCAAAGGATCAGATCTAGGTTCTGCAGTCCTGCCACACCCAGTCGTGAATGGTGGTGCACAATTAAATAAGTCACTGGAGAAGGAGGCTCCAACAAATACCCCCATCCTAAATGATGGAGGAATCCAGCACATCAGAGAAAAAATAAGGCTTAAGCTTTTGCAGCAATCTTTAGCCAGAACTGCCAGGTACGATGCTGGTAATGACGTCCTAACAATCTTACCGTCAAGCAGAAGATATAGAAGACCGAACACATGCGCCAGCAGGATCAGGAACAGTTTCTTCCCAGCTGTTATTAGACTGATGACGGAACTCACTTAACTCATGACCTGTGCAGAATAACCTGTATGCCTCTCTGCAAGTCTTTTTGATCTGTACATCCTTCTTATACTGCATATAAACAAAGCTTTTCACTGTACCTTGGTACTCATGACAATAAATCAACCAACAAATGCAACCCAGCCAATTATGACTGCATCACTACATGTGATCATCAGTAAAGTGATGGAAGGTATCAACAGTGCTATCAAGCAGCACCAGCTCTGCAACACCGAGTTTCAGTTCTGCCACAGCCACTCAGTTCCTGAATGCATTACAACTTTGGTTCAAACGTGAGCAAAAGAGCTGAATTCCAGAGGTGAGGCAAGAGTGACAGCCCTTGACATCAAGGTTGCCTTCAACTGAGTGTGGCATCAAGGAATCCTGACAAAAATAGAATCAATGGGTATCAGGAGGCAGACTTTGCAGTGGTCAGAGTCATACATAAGAAGATGGTCATGGTTTTCGGAGGTCAGTCAGGTCAGCCCCAGGACATTTCTGCAAGAGCTCCACAGGGTAAAGCCCTCGGTACAACCATCTTCTGTTGCGACATCAATGACCTTCCCTCCATCATAAGGTCAAAAGCTAGGATGTTCACTGATAATTGGACAATGTTCCGCACCATTCACGACTCCTCAGATATTCAAGCAGCTCATGCGCGCGCACACACACACACACACAGGAACTCCTATACACACAGACGCGCGCACACATCCTAACAGACACACATACTCCCACATGCACCCCCTCACAGACTTAAGACACTCTGCACTCACTACACACACACACACACACACACCTTCTCACACTCACATACAGACCCACATACTCTGTGGGGTGAATTTGTACTTGCAGGGTTACATTGTACTTTGCTCAAAAACTACATGCATTCATGTAGAACTCTCAGCTCAAAAACTGCATGAATTTGTGTAAAACTCCGTTATCTCATTTTTTTAGATTAGAATCAGGTTAGGATTGAGCCCTCCACAATCATCTGATGAAGGAGCGACGCTCCGAAAGCTAGTGTGCTGCCAATTAAACCTAGTGGACTATAAACTGGTGTTGTGTGAGTTTTAACATCGCTAATAGACAATCGGAACATTTTGGCACTGGCCAAATTACTGGAGGGGAGGGGGGGGGGGGGTGAATACTCAATTAGATAAGTGTGCACTATTATCAAATGCAAGAACTCCATCCAAAGGTGATCCGGGAGGTTGGGCGGGGGAGGACATTGGGAACACAGTTTAAAGACTGGCCCCCTTACCTGCACCATGAACTCCCGCTCGCTGATTGTGAAGCCCCTGGAGCTGGGGAACTTGTCGATCGTCACCCAAACCGGGACGCTCTCGGGATTCTCGACGGCCAGGATCTGGGTCTTGGAGCTGCCGGTCCTCACGCTGTCGAAGCAGACGAATGGAGTCCGGGCGAAGTGAGTGAGGACGAGGACGGGGACGGGGACGGGGACGGGGACATCCTCGCCTCCGGCGGGCACGGCCGGGACCGAGCGGTGCGGCCGCCGGGCCGAGCTCAGCTCCATCGCGGTCTTTCCGAAGGCCGCTCCCGACGGTGAAGTCCAGCCGCGCTTTGTCTTGTTACCCCCTGTAAGTCGTAGTCCCCTTTTCGATGATCACCTCCATCCGACCATCACTGACTACCACGGCGACCGTTAGCACCAATTCCCCGCCCACCCCGCAATTCAAACCGTCACTTCCAGCCAATCGCCCTGCCGGATTCCGCGCGTCCCCCACCAATCAGGGAGCTGGCACGCCCGGGCCAATAGGACAGCGCTGCGCCCGCCAGCCCCGCCCCGCCGTCAGATTTCAAACCCCGTACCGCCAGTCCAAACATCATTGCCGCCCTCCCCGCGAGGCTATGGCTGGCGGTTGGTGATGAGGTCTGGAGGCGGAGCTTAGCCCGGTTGGAGGCGGGGCCTGAAATTAACCTCAGGGGCGGGGTTGATACTGAGTTCTGGGCAGTGTTCATGTTGAGTGGGGACCAGGCTGTCAATGAGCAGGGGTCACGAGCAGAAAATACTGGAAAAACTCAACAGTTCTGACAGCATCTGTGGAGCAAGAAACAGAATGGACTTTTCAGCTACCAGGTGATGCTTCCTTAGGGCTGGTTAATCTGCTGAGTGTCTCTGGCATTTTTAAAAAAATTCATTTTGGAGTTTTATTCATAAATTTCAGTTCTCGAAGCAGTTCCTCTAGATGACTTGCACTCACTCTGCTTCCATGGGTTCCAAGATAGCTGACAATGGATAAGTTTGGTAATGATCTGCAGATTCTGCCATATATGGAGCAGTAAATGCTTGCAGGTTTGGAAAGATGAGTTTCTCCTCTTATTACTGACAAAGTCTCTTGAGTTGTTTTGGTATTGCCATAAATGAATCTTCTTCATTTTTGGTCAGTCAGAAGCCAGGGAGGCCCACGAGTTGGAAGGATGTTTTGACGTCAGGGATGACCACCTACTGGTTTTGTATTGAGACCCATTTCCAATTGCTACAGGAATCTGGTGTTAAGTGTACATGTGGTAGCTACTGAATTTTGATGGATTCGTCTCTCAGTGTTGAGAAAGTTAACTTCAGAGATACGCTGCTGTTGGATTGTCTTTCTTGTCATCAGATATGGAAGATCTTGTGAAGGTCATAGAGATGTACAGCATGGAAACAGACTCTTCAGTCCAGCCCATCCATGCCAACCAGATATCCCAAAAAATTTTAGTCCCACTTGCCAGCCTCCGGCCCATATCTCTCCAAACCCTTCCTATTCATATACCCATCCAAATGTCTTTTAAAAGTTGCAATTGTATCAGCCTCCGCCACTTCCTCTGGCAGCTCTACCACCCTCTGCGTGAAAAGGTTGCCCCTTAGGTCTTTTACATCTTTCTCCTCTCACCCTAAACCTATGCCCTCTAGTTCTGGACTCCCCCACCCCAGGGAAAAGACTTTGTCTATTTATCCTATCCATGCTCTCATAATTTTGTAACCCTCTATAAGGTCACCCCTCAGCCTCCGACACTCCGGGGAAAACAGCCTCAGCCTGTTCAGCCTCTCCCTATAGCGCAAATCCTCCAATCCTGGAAATATCCTTGTAAATCTTTTCTGAACCCTTTCAAGTTTCACAACATCTTGCCGCTAGGAAGGAGACCAAAATTTCATGCAATATTCCAACAGTGGCCTAACCAATGTCCTGTACAGCCGCAACATGACGTCCCAACTTCTGTACTCAATACTCTGACCAATAAAGGAAAGCATACCAAATGCCTTCTTCACTATCCTATCTACCTGCGACTCCACTTTCAAGAAGCTATGAACCTGCACTTCAAGGTCTCTTTGTTCAGCAACACTCCCTAGGACCTTACCATTAAGTGTATATGTCCTGCTAAGATTTGCTTTCCCAAAATGCAGCACCTCACATTTGTCTGAATTAAACTCTATCTGCCACTTCTCAGCTCATTGGTCCATCTGGTCCAGATCCTGTTGTAATCTGAGGTAACCCTCCAATTTTGGTGTCATCTGCAAACTTACTAACTGTACCTCTTATGCTCACATCCAAGTCATTTATATAAATGACAAAAAGTAGAGGACCCAGCACCGATCCTTGTGGCACTCCACTAGTCACAGGCCTACAGTCTGAAAAACAACCCTCCACCATCACCCTCTGTCTTCTACCTTTGAGTCAGTTCTGTATCCAAATGGCTAGTTCACCCTGTATTCCATGAGATCTAACCTTGCTGATCAGTCTCCCATGGGGAACCTTGTCGAACGCCTTCCTGAAGTCCATATAGATCACATCTACTGCTCTGCCCTCATCAATCTTCTTTGTTACTTCTTCAAAAAACTCAATCAAGTTTGTCAGACATGATTTCCCACGCACAAAGCCATGTTGACTATCCCTAACCAGTCCTTGCCTTTCCAAATACGTGTACATCCTGTCCCTCAGGATTCCCTCCAACAACTTGCTCACCACTGAGGTCAGGCTCACTGCTCTACAGTTCCCTGGCTTGTCTTTACCGCCCTTCTTAAACAGTGCCACCATGTTTGCCAACCTCCATTCTTCCGGAACCTCACCTGTGACTATCGATGATACAAATATGTCAGCAGGTGGCCCAGCAATTACCTCTCTAGCTTCCCACAGTGTTCTCAGGTACACCTGATCAGGTGCTGGAGATTTATCCACCTTATACCATTTCAAGACATCCAGCACACCCTCCTTTATAATCTGGACATGTTGCAAGATGTCACCATCTATTTCCCGACAGTCTATATCTTCCATATCCTTTTCCACAGTAAATACTGATGCAAAATATTCATTTAGTATCTCTCCCATTTTCTGTGGCTCCACATAAAGGCCGCCTTGCTGATCTGTTCTCTCCCTAGTTACCCTTTTGTCCTTAATATATTTGTAAAAACCCTTTGGATTCTCCTTAATTCTATTTGCCAAAGCTATCTCATGTCCCCTTTTTGCCCTCCTGATTTCCCTCTTCAGTATACTCCTACTTCCTTTATACTCTTCTAAGGATTCACTTGATCTATCCTGTCTATACCTTACATATGTTTCCTTATTTTTCTTAACCAAATCCTCAATTTCTTTAGTCATCCAGCATTCCCTATACCTACCAGCCTTCCCTTTCACCCTGACAGGAATATACTTTCTCTGGATTCTTGTTATCTCATTTCTGAAGGCTTCCCATTTTCTAGCCATCCCTTTACCTGCGAACATCTGCCTCCAATCAGCTTTCAAAAGTTCTTGCCTAATACCAACAAAATTGGCCTTTCTCCAATTTAGAACTTCAACTTTTAGATCTGGTCTATCCTTTTCCATCACTATTTAAAAACGAATAGAATTATGGTCGCTGGCCCCAAAGTGCTCCCTCACTGACATCTCAGTCACCTGCCCTGGCTTATTTCCCAAGAGTAGGTCAAGTTTTGCACCTTCTTTAGTGGATCAGAAAATTGTCTTGTACACACCTAAGAAATTCCTCACCATCTAAACCTTTAACACTATAGCAGTCCCAGTCGATGTTTGGAAAGTTAAAATCCCCTAACATAACTACCCTATTATTCTTACAGATAGCTGAGATCTTCTTACAAGTTTGTTTCTCAATTTCCCTCTGACTATTAGGGGGTCTATCATACAATCCCAGTAAGGTGATCATCCCTTTCTTATTTCTCAGTTCCACCCAAATAACTTCCCTGGATGTATTTCCAGGAATATCCTCCCTCAGCACAGCTGTAATGCTATCCCTTATCAAAAATGCCACTCCCCCTCCTCTCTTGTCTCCCTTTCTATCCTTCCTGTAGCATTTGTATCCTGGAACATTAAGCTGCAGTCCTGCCCATCCCTGAACCATGTTTCTGTACTATGATATCCCAGTCCCATGCTCCTAACCATGCCTTGAGTTCATCTGCCTTCCCTGTTAGTCCCCTTGCATTGAAATAATTGCAGTTAAATTGATTAGTCCTTCCTTGCCCCTGCCTGCCCTGACTGTTTGACTAACTTCTGTTCTCAACTGTACCAGTCTCAGATTGATCACTTTCCTCACTATCTCCCTGGTTCCCCCCCAACTTAAATCTCCCCAAGCAGTTCTAGCAAATTTCCCTGCCAGTATATTGGTCCCCTTCCAATTTAGGTGCAATCCATCCTTCTTGTACAGGTCACTTCTACTCCAAAAGAGCTTGCTGGCCCCTCTCCCCCATGAGAACATTCTGCACCCTCTCTGAGACATCCTTGATCCTGGCACCAGGGAAGCAACACACCATTCTGCTTTCTCTCTGCTGGCCACAGAAACGTCTGTCTGTACCTTGGACTACAGAATGCCCTAACACAATTGATCTCTTGGAAGCCGACGTATCCCTCGTTGCATTAGAGCCAGTCTCAATATCAGGAACTTGGCTGTTCGTGCTATGTTCCCCTGAGAATCCATCACCCCCTACATTTTCCAAAACAGCATACCTGTTTGAAATGGGTATATCCACAAAAGACTCCTGCCCTAGGTGCCTACCTCTCTTACCCTCCTGGAGTTAACCCATCTATGTGACTGTATCTGAGACTTCCCCCCCCCCCCCTCCCGCCCCCTTCCTATAACTGCCATCCATCAGATATTTGTCTCTCCAACCATCCACCCAATGTGATGAGATTCGCATCCAACAGCATTTATGGCAGATATAATCTGCAGTAACCCTTAAACTCTCTTTAAACTCCCACATCTGACAAGAAGTACATATCACTGCAAAGGCCATTTTTGCTCCTTTACAAACTACAGACACAGAAATTAACTCCATCTTATTCCTCTACAAAACATTGCACTAGGTTAAATTAATAGATATGGCTTATAAATTAAGTTTAGTCAAGAGACTTATCTCCAAAAACATATAATCAAGAAATAACCCACTGTACTCACTATTACAGCGTTTCTCTTGGACAGACTTAAAACAACAATGAACTTACTGATTCTGTGTTGTGAACTTCGCCCAAACCGGTTCCTCCAAGATTAGTTGTGAAATTCACTGTTTGTTCATTTTCCCATGTTGTTAAACTTGAAAGAGTTCAGAAAAGACTTACAAGGATGTTGCCAGAGTTGGAGGATTTGAGCTATAGGAAGAGGCTGAACAGGATGGGGCTGTTTTCCCTGGATCGTCAGAGGCTGAGGGATGACCTTATAGAGGTTTACAAAATTATAAGGGGCATGGATAGGATAAATAGCCAAAGTCTTCTCCCTGGGGTCAGGGAGTGCAGAACTAGAGGGCATAGGTTTAGGGTGAGAAGGAAAGATATAAAAGAGACCTAAGGGGCAACTTTTTCACGCAGAGGTTGGTACTTGTATGGAATGAGCTGCCAGAGGATGTGGTAGAAGCTGGTACAATTGCAACATTTAAGAGGCATTTGAATGGGTATATGAATAGGAAGGGTTTAGAGGGATATGGGCCAGGTGCTGGCGGTTGGAATAGATTGGATTGGGATATTTGGTTGGGGTGGACAGGTTGGACCGAAGGTTATGTTTCTATTCTGCACATCTCTATGACTCTATCTTTCCGATAGGAAGGAGACCAGAATTGCACACAATATTCCAACAGTGGCCTAACCAACATCCTGTACAACTGCAACATGATGTCCCAACTTCTGTACTCAATACTCTGACCAATAAAAGAAAGCATACCAAACACCTTCTTTACTATCCTATCTACCTGCGACTCCATTTTCAAGGAGCTGTGAACCTGCACTCCAAGGTCTCTTTGTTCAGCAACACTCCCTAGGACCTTACCATTAAGTGTATAAGTCTTGCTAAGATTTAATTTCCCAAAATGCAGCACCTCACATTGATCTGAACTAAACTCCATCTGCCACTTCTCAGCCCATTGGCCCATCTGGTCAAAATCCTGTTGTAATATGAGGTAACCTTCTTCACTATCCACAATACCTCCAATTTTTGTGTCATCTGCAAACTTACTAACGGTGCCTCTTATGCTTGCATCTAAATCATTTATATAAATGACAAAATGTAGAGGGCCCAGCACCGATCCTTGTGGCACTCCACTAGTCACAAGCCTACAGTCTGAAAAACAACCCTCCAATATCACCTTCTGTCTTCTACCTTTGAGACAGTTCTGTACCCAAATGGCTAGCTCTTCCTGTATTCCATGAGATCTAACCTTGCTGACCAACCTCCCATGGGGAACCTTGTCGAACGTCTTACTGAAGTTCATATAGATCACATCTACTGCTCTGCCCTCATCAATCTTCTTTGGTACTTCTTCAAAATTCAAGTTTGTGAGACATGATTTCCCACACACAAAGCCATGTTGACTACCCCTAATCATTCCTGGCCTTTCCAAATACATGTACATCCTATCCCTCAGGATTCCCTCCAACAACTTGCCCACCACGATGCCAAGTCTCTGAAGCATATAGGGGCATGGGGCTCAATCCAGTTTAGTAAACCAAGACATCATTCTCCAGTTTGAGACCTTGTCCTCAGATATTCATTTCCTGTGTCAGCCAGGGGTGGAGCTAGCACATTGGAGGCAGCATTATATTCTGCCACCTGTCCCTGCTTTGATTAAAAGGAGGCTCCCAAAACCCTTCCATGTTTTCCAGGATCTTGGCAGACTGCTCAAAACTGCCATTCACTGGAGATCATAGTGTTGCTGTGCACATGGACATGGTCTGTTCCCAATAGCTGGGATGATGGTCACATATCTAGATGATGATGGCGGCCACACTGGGGTAGTCTGAACAAGGGTCACTGAACTCAACGTCGACTCTGCTTCCTCTCTATAGTTGCTGCTAGACCTGCTAAGTTTCTCCAGCAACTTCTGTTTTGGAACACCCTTAAGTTCTAGAAGGTACAACATAAATGTTAAGTCTCTGTTAAAGTGGTGGGTGAAATACAGATAAATCAGGTTACTTTGTCTTGAATGGTGCTGAGCTGCTTGTGTTGTTGGAACTGCAGGCAAGATGAACAATGTTGTCAGTATTGGAGAGCCTTTTGGGAGTGACAAGGTAAATCACTGAAAAGAACTTCAGCAGTGTATCACTTCACTCTTTATATAGCATTCTGTTTCCATTTAACACGTACATAATACTTCCTGTTGTAGTTTATATTAGCACGTCATTTTGACATACAACTGATGCTGCTCTTCACATACATTTCCACACTCTTCACCAAATCAGTGTTGGTCACCTGGCTTGAGAACAATGGTCGAGCGATATGAGTGATGGAGAGTAGATATGACACTCTGTGTGGTTAGAGAGTAAGGTGGAATATAATTCTGCATCGCCTACATATATTTAGCTGTATTTAGGTTGTACTTAGCTGACTCTTAGGCAGCTTTTGCAGCAGATGGCTATGATACTGAGTTGTGGAAGAGATTGACCAAGACTATCAGTTTTGCTGCTTGAAAGTGCTGTATGCAGAGGTAAATGAATAGATTCAAGGAGAACACCTCCATTTTGTGATGGTGAGTGGAAGAATTCTGATTTGAGCTTCAAGCATTGTACTTTCTTTTATGAATTTGAAACAGAGAAATTTATGTTTGAAGTAGTCTAATATACCTTTGAATATAAAGATAATGAAATGTTAAGTCAAAATGTCATTTCACAAATCCACGTTAATAAACAAATGTAATCATTTTCCAAAACTGTTTCAGAAATTTCAGTAAGCGGGATTTTGATTAGATTCCCTACAGTGTGGAAACAGGCCCTTCGGCCCAACAAGTCCACACCCACCTTCCGGAGACCAACCCACCCAGACTCATTCCCCTTACCTAACACTATGGGGAATTTAGCACAGCCAATTCACCTTACCTGCACATCTCTGGACTGTGAGAGGAAACCGGAGCACCCGGAGGAAACCCATGCAGCCACAGGGAGAACATACAAACTCCACACAAACAGTTGCCCGAGGCAGGAATTGAACCCGGGTCTCTGGTGCTATGAGGCAGCAGTGCTAACCACTGTGCCACCATACCATCGTGTACATCATTGACAGATATTAGAAAGATACAACACAAAAGAAGACTATTCGTCCCTTTTGTACCTGTACTAGTTCTTTGAAAAATTGAACCAGCAGCCCTTAGTCCCACTTTTCCAAAGGTTAGTCCTCTTTAGTAAGTTATCACTGAATCCTATTGGGCAATACAATTAGATTTTTTACTCTGCAAGTTATAATTTATCACAAAGTCCCCGTTCTCACTTGGCTCGCATACCCATCATCTTGAAAATGTTTCTCTGATTACCAATTTTCTTTCCAATTGAAACATTACTACATTTACTCTAAGAAAGTATTACATGAATTTGAACATCTCTCCTCTTGAACCCCACTGTTCTGCAACCCAAGGTTTCTAAAACAGTATGGTGTTTATGACGCCTCACCACACACTTTACATTCAACAATCAGATATACGAACAAATCAACGGAACACCCATGGGATCACCAATCTCGGGACTCATAGCAGAGGCAGTTATGCATAGGTTAGAACATACAGCCATACCACAAATCCAACCCAAACTCTGGATCAGATATGTTGATGACACCTTTGTAATCATCAAAAACACAGATATAGAAAAAACACACCGAATCATCAACGCCACACTCACAGGAATCCGATTCACACGAGAAGAGGAAAAGGATAGCCAACTCCCATTCCTAGACATGTTAGTAGAGAGAACACCCAACGGAGAATTCACCACAAGGGTACACAGGAAACCAACACACACAGACCAAGTCTTAAACTATGAAAGTAACCACCCCAACACACACAAACGAAGCTGCATCAGGACACTATTCAAAAGGGCCACAACACACTGCAGTACACCAGAACTGCGAAAAGAGGAAGAGGAACATCTATACAAGGTATTCGCCAAAAACGGATACCCACGCAACTTTATCACCAGATGCCTAAGAGATAGACCGAGGAACGAGGACATGCCACAACCAAAAGGACGAGCCACTCTACCATACATCAGGAGCGTCTCAGAACTGACAGCCAGACTACTGCGACCCTTAGGACTCATAACAGCACACAAGCCAACATCCACGCTCAGACAACAACTCACTAGAACAAAGGACCCAATACCCAGCATGAGCCAAACTAACGTAGTTTACAAAATACCATGCAAGGACTGCACAAAACACTATATAGGACAAACAGGAAGACAGCTAACAATCCGCATCCATGAACATCAGCTAGCCACAAAACGACACGACCAGCTATCTCTAGTAGCCATACACTCAGACAACCAGCAACATGAATTTGACTGGGAAAACACCACTATCATAGGACAAGCCAGACAGAGAACAGCCAGAGAATTCCTAGAAGCATGGCATTCATCCCCAAACTCCATCAACAGACACATTGACCTGGACACCATATACAAACCACTACAGCTGAAACTGACACCCGGAAACGGCAAGAACATCCATCAACAGACACATCGACCTGGACCCCACATACAAATCACTGCAGCTGAAACTGACACCCGGAAGCGGCAAGAACAAACCAATATAAATACCGGAAGAAACATCAAAGCAGCGCTTCACACGAGGCTCCAAGAGCACTGATGATGTTCCCTAGCCAGGGAACGAAACGTTTGCAGCAAAAACTTCCAGCTCGGCAAGCAGAACCACAACAACAGACACCCGAGCTACAAATCTTCAATCAGATTTTAAGTATGACGTGTTTCTAAAATGTTTTAAAACAAAACATGCATAATTAAGATCCCTTTTTTAATGGTTCACAATCTCCAATATTTTGACTACCTTACAAAATTGTGATGCCCAGAATCTATTTTGTCCAGATTTGTGATGGGTGTTTCAAATTCTGTCAGAGCTGAGATTTGTTCTGGCCTGTACTCATGAGAAAGATGTAGCAAAGTCAGGTAGGATCTATTCCTCAGATGGTAGCTGGCCAAATACATGCAATGTGAGATTAAATGGCAGAGCTTTTTGACCACAAGACTTTGAGTGAGATATGCTGAAGAACAGGACAAAATGAGAGTTGAATCACACTATCATCATATAGTGTCGTCTGAAGATTACAGGTTATAGTATGTGATAATATAATTAGTAACTAAAATCCAATACAAAAAAAATCAAGTTGCACAGGGTTACTACAAAGGTGTATACAGGCTATGTGATGAAAGATGTTTTAGATATTTTATATAGTTATATTAGTTTTAAGAGTTTGAATTTAAAGTAGTACCATGTGGAATTGCTTATTTTTCTGAAGGGTTTAAAAAAAAGTCAGCAAGAGAGGGGAAAGATATCAAACAGACCTAAGGGGCAACTTTTTCACACAGAGGTTGGTACTAGTATGGAATGAGCTGCCAGAGGAAGTGGTGGAGGCTGGTACAATTGCAACATTTAAGAGGCATTTGGATGGGTATATGAATAGGAAGGGTTTGGAGGGATATAGTCCGGGTGATGGCAGGTGGGACTAGATTGGGTTCGGATATCTGGTCGGCATGGACGGGTTGGACCAAAGAGTCTGTTTCCATGCTGTACATCTCTATGACTCTATGTCCTTCCATGGAACGTCCATGGAGAAAGCATTGGCTCCATGGCATGTTAAAGGAAGATTGTTTCTACTGTGGTAGTGTAAAGCAGCAGAGGCAAATATTGAAAGATTATTTTTAATTAGGATAATTATGGATTGATTTTAGTTTCAGAACCCCAGAGATGTAATATGTTAGGGCAATTCGAAGGAGACCTAACTGGACTCATAAACAAATAAAGTTCCTTACCTAGAAAGGAATACAGAGCAGTTAAAAGACTAAGTTACCTCAGCAGAAACATTTATATGGGAAACATTCAGACCCAGGAGTGTTTTGGTTAGACATTTTATGGGTACTCAAGTATAAAGAATTCACAGTTCACAGGAAAGAACTGGAGAGATCAGATTAGTAGAATTTCAATAAATGATATTGTGGAATAGTTTATCTGAATTTGAATTGCTGTAAAGTGATGATTTTGGGGAATAGATTGAAACTTTGTGTTGTTGGATGCATTAAGATTTTTCTGTGTTTTTAGAACAGAGTAGCTTTTTCAAAATTTGCCTTTTGTCTGACAAACTTCTATCATTAAATCTGCAGTCTTGTGTAACCGCTTCAGTGAATAAGCAACAAATTTTTAAAAATTTGTAAAAGGTCTATCAGGCCAGATTTCATCGTGGGATTTGACTTGTCTTGTAATTCCATAAACTGGGACTCTAACACTTATAAAATCAGTAAGTACCTTGTCACTCTCTGAGCATCACCTAAGAAAACACAGAAGTTTTGTTGTAAACTAAATGATGGCATGAAAGATTTTCCCACTGGCACTGACTTAGTATTAGACTGTCACCTAGTATTTACTGCAGAAATTGCTGAAGGAGCCAGCAAAGAATATTGTCACTTCAAGTGGAGCTACAATTTCGAAATAGATAAAAGATTTTTCAAATACTTTGCTCAGATGTTGCATAAAATGATAGAACTACATAAATGGACTTTAATTCCTTCACATTTATGAAATCTCAAATGTTATTGCAACATGAGTGTTACTAGAAAGTATCATAAATTATATAAAATTACTATTGTTTTGTGTCACTGCTTAAAAAATGCAAAGCAACAGATAAGAATATAATTTAGTATCTTTCAAAACAAACATTTTTTGAACTACTGTGGTTTGATATGTGGAGATAATTAGGAAGTATTTCTCCACGTGAGTGGGAGGAATTTGGAACGCTCTTCTGCAAACATTTATTAGTACTGGATTATTTTTTAATTTTAATACTGTAATTGTTTGATGTTTGATGGTCAAGTATATGAAGAAATGTGGGCCTAAAAGTAAGGATATATTGTTCAACCAAAAATAAGGGGCTAAATGGCCAACTTACATTCTCATTTTCATGTATTTTTAAAATTATCTCTCAGTATGTGAACATCTGTGACTAGTCTTACATTTATTGCCCATGAATGTTACATGCTGCTTCTCAGCCCAAGCCTGGAAGTTGTCCAGATCTTACTACTGATGGATGTAGATTGCTTCAATATCCTGGAAGTTATGAATAGTGCTAATCATTCTGTAGTCATCAGTGAACATCACCATCTCTGATCTCATGATACGGGGAAATTCAGTGATAATGGATCTGAAGATGCAATTGCTTAGGACATAATGTTGACGAATTCCTGCAGTGATGCCCTGTGGCTGAGATGATTGAGCTGCTGTAAGTTTGCTTGCTGAGCTGGAAGGTTTGTTTTCAGACGTTTCGTCACCATATGAGTTAATATCATCAGTGAACCTCCCGTGAAGCACTAGTGTTATGTCCTGCTTTCTAGTTATGTATTTAGTTTTCCTTGGGTTGGTGATGGTATTTCCTGCTGTGATGTCATTTCCTGTGTCGGTGATGTCACTTCTTGTTCTTTTTATCAACATGGTGTGTTGGATCTGTCTGGTTTCATTTTTTTAGATGTCTCATCGAAGAAACCCAGCAAATCATCAGACAGACAGGCGCACCAACATTATGTAGGAAAAAGAAAGGAAATACACTCAATACACAAGAAAGGAAAGCACGAGAAACACTCAAAAGATAAAAACATCACTATCCTACCTGCAGACAAAGGACGCTTGATAGTCATTTTAAACCAACCAGACCACATTGTGAAAGTAAATGCACTGCTTGCAGATACTGACACGTACCAACAGATGGCGATAGACCCGACCCCACAACTAGAGAACCGAATCATAGCCTTACTCAAACTTCAGAAATCTGGAGAATTAAATAAGACAGACTTCCAAAAAATGAAAGCAGACAGATCCAAAACACCATGCTTCTATGGATTACCTAAAAGTCTCAAACCTGGAGCCCCCCTCAGACCCATTGTCTTGCTATCTGGAACACCATTGTACAGATTAACCACGGAACTACACCAAAGACTTATGCCACTCTATTCACTCCATTTCTAAACACTAAAGACGCCAAGACAGAAGAGGATGAAATAATGGTCTCCTTTGATATAAGAGCCCTGTTTACATCCATCAACATCAACCTAACCAAAGAAACATTGACAACATGATTAGAAGTACCTAAGACACAGGCAGCAAACACCACCAACCTCATCAGCAAGGCCAACATCGTCAAGCTAGTGGACCTATGCTTACCACTCACTTCACTTTCAATAACAAAACCTACAGACAAACCAACAGACCACCTATGGAATCTCCAATATCAGGGTTCTTAGCAGAGACAGTAATGCAGAGACTCTAACAACAACTCTGCCAACCATCCAACCCAAACTTCGGGTCCGCTACATGGATGACACCTTTGTCATCACTAAATGAAACAAATTAGAGGAAACCTTCAAGACCATCAATAATGTTCTTTAATTGCATAAAATTCACAAAAGAGGAGGAAAACCACAATAAATTACCATTCCTAAATGTCACAGTAGAGCAAACAGTCAGTCAATAAGAAACATCAAACCAGTATCTACAGGAAAACACATACAGACCAAATACTGAACTACAGAAGAAATCATCCTAACACCCACAAACGAAACAGCATTAGAACATTATTTCAATGAGCCACTATACACTGCAGCACCAAGGAACTCAAAGAGCAGAAGAGAACCATCTATACAGCATATTCAAAAAGTACAGGTACCCAATTAACACAATCCGTCGATTTCTCAGCAACAAATCCAAACAAGTGGACAAAACATTCCCAGAAACCCTAGCCACTCTCCCCTATATCAAAGACATCTTGGAAATGACTGCCAGACTACTCAGACCTCTTGGCATCATAGTAGCCCACAAACCCACTAACAGACTAAAACAGCAGCTAAGGAACTTAAAAGACCCTATACAGACAACAAGCAAAACAAATGTCATTTACAAAATTCCTTGCAAAAACTGTAACAAATACTACATTGGACAAACAGGCAGAAAACTAGCCACCAGGATACATGAACATCAACTAGCCACAAAAAGAATGACTCACTATCACTAGTATCTTTACATACAGATGAGGAAGGACACCACTTTGAATGGGACAACACAACCATCCTAGGACAAGCCAAACAGAGACATGCACGAGAATTCCTAGAAGCATGGCATTCCAACTAGAACGCTGTCAACAAACACATCAATTTGGATCCCATCTACCACACTCTGAGAGAAAAAAACAGGAAATGACATTACCAACTCAAGGAAAATTTTAAACACATAAATAGAAAGCAGGACACAACACCAGTGCTTCACCGGAGACTTACTGATGATGTTACCTAATATGGTGATGAAACATCTGAAAATGAACCTTCTAGCTCAGCGAGCAAATGTACATCCAGAACCTCAACCTGAGCTACAAATCTTCTCCAAACTCCCTAGCTGGAATCCTCTCCCTTTGGAGTCATATCCAACACATTGAGTGGAAGGTTTTACCTCAGTTCCTGTTGACTCTAATTTTGCTAGGACTCCTTAGAACAGTGGATGATGCCTTGGTCAAGTGCTGACTTGATATCAAGGACAGTCACCCTCACCTCCCATCTTGCTTTCTGCTGTTTTGTTCACACTTGGATCAAGACTGTAACAATCTCAGTTGAGTAGGCCAGGCAAAACCTAAATTGAACATCAGTGAGCAAGCTATTGTTGAGCAAGGATCATTTGATAGCTCCTTCCTTCACTTTGCTGATGATTGAGAGTATACTAATGGAGCAGTAATTGACTGGTTGGGATTTGTCCTGCTCTGTGTACTGAACATACGTGGACCATTTTTCACATTCCTAGGTTGGTGTCAGTTTTGATCCTGTTCTGGGACAGCTAGGCTCAGGGCTTAGCTAATCTGGAATACTATTGCTGAAATGTTGCTAGGGCCTTTGCAGTAGTCAGCACTTTCAGCTGTTTCCTGGTTTTAAGTAGAGTGAATTGAATTGGATGAAGGCTGGCATCTGTGAGTAAAAAGTGAGGTCTGCAGATGCTGGAGATCAGAGCTGAAAATGTGTTGCTGGTTACAGCACAGCAGGTTAGGCAGCATCCAAGGAACAGGAAGTTCGACGTTTCGGGCCAGAGCCCTTCATCAGGAATGCTTGGGCCACAAAAGGTGACCAATGTGGATTGCATCTTTGGCAATTCTGGCTGAGAATTCTCCAACTGGAATGTTCCTTACTCTTCAGAATATAATTGTTCATAATCTGCCACAGTCCACGGCCTAGGTAGCAATCTGCCTAAAGGCAGGTCCTCTGCCCATTTCTTCACATCTCATAGTCTTGCACTTTCCTCTTGCTCATTACGAGCCTTCCATTTTCAAACTGTCTAACATCATTAATCTCTCTAATATTCCTTCAGTCACTTTTTCAGCAGGCTCTCATTTCTTAGAATATGATCAATTCAACGATATTGCCTTTTTGTTATATTCCCTAAGGACCTTTCCTCCTGTACAATTCTGGAAACTTCTTCATTGCTCTTGTGTGCACTTGTGTAACCTACTCCATTCTTCTCTGGAATGACATTTCACAACTTTTTCATCTTTGGATATCCACTTACGGTCTCGTTTTCAACCTTTCTACGACAAGACACTCGGATACTTAATTGTGATTGTTATTTTTTTGGACCTCTACTCAACCCTATACTGAGCAGTTCTTTGCATATTTTCAGTTGCCATTCTATCTGTTATAATGGATTCTCTGAGCTGGCTGCTTCCATTAACCAAGACCTACTGGTCTTCAACATCTGACAGACATATTTCCATAACTTCACTTCTACTGTTATAGGAAGATCGCTTTCTCTGTTCCTCTTTGCAGAATGTTAAACCAAATCACCTACTGGCGTCCTTTTATGATTCACTAGAAATCACGAGGGAAGTCTCTTCCTCACCTCAGCATTTAACATCTTCTGACAAGATGTTCCCAATTACTTAAATGGCAATACCTGATCCACCTTTTGACTGCTACCTTCCAAAGCAGATGCATTATTTCTTCCAATTTTTGTAATGGTTTTATTTTTTAACGTTACTTGACACTTTGGATGCTGTCACTATTCCAATCATTCTATTCAATGGTATCTATAGATTTTCTGCTGCACTAACCAGCAAGACCTGGTTGTCTGCAAATCCCATACTTCATATGACTTCCTTTGACACCTTTTCTGTACTTCATCTAGTGTTTCTTTTATCATGGCTCTTGCATTGATGTTAAAGAGCAATGTTGACTATATCGAGTTTTGTCTCACCCAATGTCCAGTTATACAAACTTCAGATTCAACGTTTGCTGTCTGATTGCAGCAATCTGGCATATACAAGCAACAATCATTCTTTTATCTTTCTGGCCACCTCCAACATTTTCAACAGACTTTGCCAGTTCACCAGGTTGAAAGTTTTTCCATGACACACAATATCAGGTCAACAATATGTTAACTCCTTGTTTGAAGTTCCACCTCACTTCCAGGTTTTGATGGAAGCAATAGCATTTGTGTTTTGAAAACATAATAAAGGAAGGAATTAGCACCGAGGACCTTAAGAACCATTGTGAAAGGTTAAATCTAAGGACGAAAGAAGTATGGCATGTGGATGGTGTCATAGCAATGTCACTGGGACCTTAGGTTGTTCAAGGACGATGGATCAAATTCCAGAATGGCAAATTCTGGAATTAATGTATGATTTGGAGACACCGGTGTTGGACTGGGATGTACAAAGTTAAAAATCACACAACACCAGGTTATAGTCCAACAGCTTTAGCTCCTTAATCAAGTGGTTGTGGAGAGTAAGATTATAAGACAGAGAATTTATAGCAAAAGTTTACAGTGTGATGTAACTGAAATTTTTGTGTTGAAAAAGACCTGGATTATTTGTTAAGTCTCTCATTTTTTTGAATGACCATGTTGGTTTCAGTTCTTTCACACATAAATCATGAAACTTTTTTAAAAGTTACATTCTCAAGTGAACTTTAACAATTGGTGTCATGTCGGCCCAGATAATGGATTGAAGGTGTGAACTTCTCTGTGTGAGGCTGTCTGTGCCACAATGGTCAGGCTGATTCTAATCTAAAAATAGATTTACAGAATCCTATCTGGATTCATGCAGTTTTTGAGTAAAGTAAAATGTAATTCTACAAGTACAAATTCACTCCACAAACTTGTGTGTATGTGTGTGTTGGATGGGGGGGGGGGGGGGGGGGGGGAGGTTTATGAGTGTCTGTGAGAGAGTGTGTGTATGTGTGTGAGCATGAGTGTAAAGTGGTATAAGAATGTGAGAGGGGGTGTTTGGGAGTGTGTATGTGTGAGCATATGAGAGAGGGTCTGCATGTGTGTGTGTGTGTATAGTGCAATGGGGTCACCTGTAGTGTGACATGAACCCAAGGTCCCGGTTGAGGCCATCCCCAAGGCTACCGAACTTGGCTATCAGCCTCTGCTCGGCTCGGCTCTGAATTAATGTAACCATTGTCAATTATTGTAAAAATTCATCCATTCACTACTAGAAATAGCTAACTGGTACCTTGTGACTATAAACTGACAGCAATGTGAATGACTAACTGCCCTCTGAAATGGCCTGAGACAAAAAAAAACTGCAGATGCTGGAATCCAAAATAGACAGGCAGGAGGATGGAAGAACACAGCAAGCCAGGCAGCATCAGGAGCTGGGCCCCTCCCTATCCCTTCCATTGCTCCTTGCCACCAACTGAATTCATTCCTCCCATTGACCAACCAGGTTGTACACTCTACCTGTCTTCACCTATCTCCACTTCACCACACTATCCCTGCCATCCCTCTTATCTGCAGCTTCCCACACACCCAATCCCAGTACTGAAGGAGGGTTACACCTGAAACGTCAACTTCTCCACATCCTGATGTTGCCTGGCTTGCTGTGTTCTTCCAGCCTCTTGCCTGTCTACTCTGAAATGGCCTAGCATGTCTCGGTTGAATCAAATCACAACAAAATCAGAAGAAGGGAATGAAGCCAGGCAGATTATGTGCCATTGACCTAGATACAAAATGACATGTCAACACTACAAAGTCCTGTTTACTTATTTTCCAAAGTTAAGAAATCTATCCAACAGATTATCACAGAACAATCTGTTATAACTGTTCTCACAGAATTATACCATATACATAAGACATCATTCCAGGATATGTCTTGTATCCAGAATTGGTGTGCAGTTAAGAGGCAGTTGCCTTGGGAGACCTCCAGAAAGTACATCCTGTCCCATTGGCAGGACACACCCACCTGAGATGGCTATATAATAATATAGTCATATAAGCATAGAAAATCCTGAACCGAATTGTTTAAAGTTGATATAATGGTTTTCTTCAGCTTTCAACCTTTATGTTCGGAGACAATATTTAATGTTGCCTTGGATGCACATAATCAAAGTTACATGCAATGCTCTTCACATGTCATGGTATTTATCTTCTCTAATGGAAATACTGTGCTCCTTGAAACATCTATTGATCATTCTCTTACTGATGATGGCAAAGCAGTACACGTTGTTTATTTGGATTTTAGTAAAGCTTTTGACAAGGTTCTGCATGGTAGACTAATTAATAAAGTTAGGTCCCATGGAATTTGGGTGAGCTTACCAATTGGATATATAATTGGCTTAACGGCAGGAGACAGAGTAATGGCGGAGGGTCGTTTTTCACACACCATCAAGTCACTGACTTTTCATCACAGCTAAGAGAAAGTACACATCTGATAGCTTTGCACCAATGGCTTGCACAGGATTAATCCACAACCACAAAAAATTGACCTTTGAATTGAGTCCCATTTGAGTTCATTCAGATTACCAACTCTGGTCAGGTTTGTTGGCACCAGCCAGTAAAGCTGCTTCACTTAAACAGGCTTTTCCTCGCTAGAATGCCAACACACTGGGTAAGCCAGCTTTTGTTGCCCATCCCTGATTGCCCAGAGGGCAGTTAAGAGTGAAATACATTCTTGTAGACCAGGAGTTACATGTAGACCAGATCAGGTAAGGATGGTAGATTCCTTCCCCACACTTACAGCATGGATAGGTACCTGGGACTTCAATGTTGTGGCCATTTCAGAGACATGGATAGAGCAGGGTCAGGAACGGATGTTGCAGGTTCCAGGGTTTAGATCTTTCATTAAGATCAGGGAAGGTGGTAAAAGCGGGGAGGTATGGCTTTGTTAGTCAAGGACAGTACAATGGCGGCTGTAAGAACTTTTGACGAGGACCCGTCTACTGAGGTAGTATGGGCTGAGGTTAGAAACAGGAGAAAAGTGGTCACACTGCTAGGAGTTTTTTTGATAGGCCTCCACAAAGTTCTAGGGATGTGGAGGAGAGGATTGGCAAAATGATTCTGGGTAGGAGTGAAAGGAACAAGGTAGTCATTATGAGGGGCTTTAACTTCCCCAACATTGACTGAAAATGCTATAAACCTAGTACGTCTGATGTATCAGTTTTTGTCCAATGTGTGCAGGAGGGTTTCTTGATTCAGTATGTCGAAGGGCCAACACGAAGAGAGGCCACACTGGATCTATTGTTTGGTAATGAACCAGGTCAGGTGTTTGATTTAGTAGTAGGTGAGCACTTTGGAGAGTGTGATCACAATTCAGTTAAGTTTAGTTTGGCGATGGAAAGGGATAGGTACATTCCGCAGGGCCAGAGTTATAGATGGGGAAGGGTAATTATAATGCGATTAGGCAAAACTTAGGAGGTGTAGAATGGGGCAGCAAAATGCAAGGGATGGGGACAATTGAAATGTGGAGCTGGTTTGAGGAACAGATATTGCGTTGATACCTTGATAGGTATGTCCCTGTCAGGCAGGGAGGAAATGATAAGGTAAGGGAACCGTGGTTTACTGAAGAAATTGTATCTCTTGTGAAGAGGGAGGCTTATGTGATGTTGAGACAAGATGGTTCAGATGAGACGATGAGTCACACAGACTAGTTAGGAAGGATGTAAAGAGAGAGTTAAGAAGAGCAAGGAGGGGACATGAGCAGTCTTTAGCAGGTAGAATAAAGGAGAACCCTAAAGCTTTCTATAGGTATGTGAGGAATAAAAGGATGAGTAGGGTAGGAATAGGGCCAGTCAAAGACAAAAGTAGGAAGTTATGTGTGGACTTTGTGGAGATCAGAGAGGTGCTAAACGAATATTTCTCAGCTGTTTTCACTCAGGAAAAGGAGAGTATTGTAGAGAAGACAGATACAGGCTATTAGACTAGAAAGGATTGAGGTTATTAAGGAGAAGGTGTTATCCATTCAAGAAAGTGTGAAAGTAGATAAGTCCCCTGGGCCAATTGGGAATTTATCTGAGGATTCTCTGGGAATCTAAGGAGGAAATGATGGAGCCTTTGGCCTTGATCTTTGAGTTGTCATTGTCTACAGATTTAGAAGCAGAGGACTGGAGGATTGCTAATGTTGTGCCCTTGTTCAAGAAGGGCAGTAGAGATGACCGAGGTAATTATAGATCAGTGAGCCTTACATCTGTTGGAAAATATTTGGAAAGAATTATAAGAGATAGAATTTATAATCATCTAGCAAGCAACAATTTGATTGGAGATGGTCACCGTGGTTTCGGCAAGGGCAGGTCGTGTCTCACAAACCTCAGAGTTTTTGAGAAGGTGACCAAGCATGTGAATGAGGGTAGGGCAGTTTACATGGTGTACCTAGACTTCAGTAAAGCCTTTGATAAGGTTCCATATGGTAGGCTTTTGGAGAAAATACGGAGATATGAGATTGAGGATGATTTAGCAGTTTGGATTAGAAACTGGCTTTCTGTAAGAAGGCAGCAAGTGGTGGTTGATGGAAAATATTCAGCTTGGAGTCTGATTACTAGTGGTGAGCTACAAGGATCTGTGTTGGGACCACTGCTGTTTGTCATTTTTACAAATGACTTGGATGCAGGCATAGGTGGATGGGTAAGTTTGCAGATGACACCAAAGTCAGTGGAGTGGTGGACTGTGTGGAAGAATGTTGCAGGGGGACTTGGATCAACTGCAGAATTGGGCTGAGAGGTGACAAATGGAGTTCAATGCAGATAAATATGAGGTGGTTCACTTTGGTAAGAATAACAGGAAGGCAGAATACTGGGTCAATGGAAAGATTCTTCAATGTGCAGAGAGATCTTGGTGCCCATGTATGTAGATCCCTGAAAGTTGCCACCCAGGTTGACAGTGCTGTTAAGAAGGCATATGGTGTGTTAGGTTTTATTGGAAAAGGTACAGAGGAGATTTACCCAGGTTGTTGCCTGGTCTGGAGGGAAGGTCTTGAGGAAAGGCTGAGGGACTTGAGTCTATTCTCATTAAAGAGAAGGCAGCTAAGAGGGGATTTGATAGAGACATACAAGATAATCAGAGGATTAGATATGGTGGGTAGTGAGAGTCTTTTACCTAGGATGATGATGTCGGCTTGTACGAGGGGGCATAGCCGCAAATTGAGGGGTGATAGATTTAAGACAGATGTCAGAGGCAGGTTCTTTACGCAGGGTGGTAAGGGTATGGAATGCCCTGCTTGCTAATGTAGTTAACTCAGTCCCATTAGGGGCATTTAAACAGTCCTTGGATAAGCATATAGATGATGATGATGGGATGGTGTTGGGAGATGGGCTTAGATTAGTTCACAGGTTGGCGCAACATTGAGGGCTGAAGGACTTGTTCTGTGCTGTATTGTTCTACGTTCTATGTCTTCTTAACTAATTCTCGTTCTGTTGGCATATAGCTATTTGATCTATTCTTTGCCACCCAGCACAACTACTTAACTATTTATTCCTCCCGGCATTTGATTGCTTTTCTTTCCTCCACTTACAAGAAAGATATGTAATAAATATTATTGTTTGGATTTTTAAAATAGAGACAGATGGATTTTGTTTGTTTTGTGAAGGCAATCTTTTCAAAGAAATCAGAAATTCTTCTGGAAAAGTGATCTATTTACATCATTAATAAGAAAGCATACCTTAAAGTGCCTAGCCAGATACTTGAGTGAAAATTGAAGTGTTCATACTGCAGAGTTTATGATGGATAGAAAAAGAAGTACAGAAGACTCAGACACTTAGCTGAAGCGTAGTTCAGAAAAATCAAGGTTCAGTTTCATCTTTGGAGAAGAAGAGTTTTATTCTAGCAGATGACTAAAGTATTCAGTCTAGAAGAGCAGCAATTTGAAAGATTTATAGAATTTCTAGGTTGAAGGAGTTAGTAGAATTTAAAGACAAAAAGTGCTGGAGAAACCTAGCAAGTTTGGTGACATTGGAGATGTGAGAAAGAGGTAATGTTTCAATTCCAGTATTACTCTTCTTCAGCTCCACCTTAGTAGAAGTCTCTTGACTATCAAAACGGAAAAGGAATTTAATGCATCCAAACTGGAAGGAGTCTTCAATCTATTTCAAAAGTACACAAAGGAAAACCAGGAAGAATCAGTTAAGTAAAAAATTATAAAGTTAAGAGCAGTATTTCTCTTTGCTTGATTATTTTAAAAGGATAATGCTGTGGAAAGGATTGACTCTGTTTTGGTTTATCTCAGGATCTTTCAAAGATTTGCAAACAGACTTCCCTTCTCTTTTTCATTCCTGCATTAAAATGAAATCTGCTATCTTGTGTCAACGTGTAAAGTTACAAGCCATCACTGTAACCAACTGCAAAAGTAAGACTATCTTGTCAGATTTCATTCCAGAATCTGATTTGTCTGGTTTTACCATCAGCTGGGATCATAACATAGTCAACTATTTTAATTTCTCATAAGGAGTGACCTTTAATTCTTTTATTTGTAGTCTTTCCAATTTTCTGCACCAACATTCTCACAGAAGTTAGTGTCCCTGTCTTCCCAGGGATAACAGGGTTGAGGTGGACATTTTATTTAAAAAAAAACGAAAGAACTGTGGATCCTGGCAATCATAAATAAAAACAGAAATTGCTGGTAAATTTCAGCATGTATGGCAACATTTGTGAAGTTCTAAAGCGGGGTCACTGCACCCGAAAAGTTAACTCTGCTTTCTCACCACACATTCTACCAGACCAAGTTTTGAGTTGTAAATTTGATTACCTGCAGTACAGTCATTTCAGCTATAAACGTGTTTCTTCAATGCAAATTGGCTTAAATGCAATTGAACATTTTAGACGTATTTGTAGAAGAACATTCCTTACTGAATACAATTGGCTGTAATACAATTCTGACTGATTAGTTTTAATGGCACGGCTATTGTGCGATATTCTTAATGTGAGATTACACTTTAATGGAACTGGCATTATAATCAGAACCTACTGTATTTTAATTCTTAACTGTTTTAATTTCTAGTCACAGCCCAGCAGTCATCTAAAGGGTTTGCTTCTGTACTTCCAGACCATTACCTCTGGGGTCTCTCAAAGATCTCTCCTTGTCTCCTTGTTATTATCTACTTAACACCTCTTGGTGACTTTATCCAAAAATAATCTGTTTCCATTGACAATACCTGGCCGAAATATACCTCCATGTTACCTCATCCTGTGTCAAAAACTGCCTATCCAGAGTACTGGATCAACAGATGTCCTCAAAACAAAATATTGGGAAGACAGAAAACACGGTCTTCAATTTATTACGAATTCTATTCCCTTGCCAATGACACTCACTCTCTCTAGTGACTGTCTAAGGCTGAACCAGACTTTTGTACCAATATATTTGACTCCAGGATAAAAGTCCTGTAACATAGCTGCACCATCATGATTTTCATTTCCATACCTTGCTTCTGAAATCTTTACACTCATCTTAGAACTGCTATACTCAACTATCTTAACACATTCTGAACAGCTCCCTAATTCTATCATTCATAAACTTGACATAATCTAAAACTCTGCTGTGTATGTCCCAGATCATACATAACTCTACATCAACCTCTGGGAAAGGGGTGTCTTGGTGTTACAAATGTCACCCTTCTTTACAGATCCTTCTGTGGTCGGATCTCTCCTTATCCTTAATTTTCTCTAGCCTAATATGGCATTGATATCACTACACACTGTCAACTTTGTTCTGTTTTTAATTGTTCTACAGCTGGAGTTTGTGCCTTCAAGCTGCCAAGTTCCTAAGCTTTGATATTTCATCTCTAAATCTCTCCAGCTCACTACCTCCTTTTCCTGGACACTACTTAAAAACCTACCTTAATCTTTTGGTCATCTGCCTTCATACCTCAGTGGCTGAGTGTCAAATAGTGAGAGATACTTGTAAAGTGGCTTGCATTTAGGGTGTACCTTAGAAGTAAATTAAAATGTACCATTGGTTGATCTGAAAGAACTTTGAAGATACTTAAGTGGTGTGATTTAGAGGAAACGGTACAACATGATAAATACTAACTTCTAAAAGGAAGTCCATTACTATAGAACTCTACACAACAGCTTGTTATAATTTCATAAAGTTCAATGAGCAAAAACAAGTTGAGGCCTACAAACAGACAAATGTAAAGCACTATTGATTATTTAAGTTAGAGGGTCCGCCTTGCAAGTTGTTTCTGTGCCAGCAAGTAAAAGGTTCAAAAGATCACTATTGATATAATTTGAGGGAACAATCAATGCTGCTGTAAAGCAAATTTTAAGTGGCTTCAAAACAGAGTTGCTGAGTTAGACCAAAGTAAATTAACACTCCATGGTCTCCCTTCTTCACAACAGTGTCAGTTTTTTAAAGTCAGCTAAAAGACTGTCATCTATCTTGAACTTCATTTCTTAGTTCTACACTAACGTTCATTACCTCACCCTGCAGCTACAGATTTATATCAAATAGCAGCTCACCCAAAGAGCTATCATGTAGTCGTTCCTCAACTTGCATCTTGGTGCTGTCTCAAAAACCACCACTTAATTATTCCAGGACATACAACGTTTCTAGTATTCCAGCTGTGTAACAGTCCAACGTCCATTTCTACTTAGTCCAAAAATGAAAAATATCTGGTCCTTTAAAGTGCACAAAATAGGGTTATAAATAAAGTGGTCTATTTATGAAATCCTTCCTGCTGGCTTTCCTAACGCAAACCATAAGTGAACTTAAATATTTGTAAACTTTAATTAATATTCAAATTTTCCTTTATTAGTGCAGTATAATTAATGAGCTGGATTTTGCAGTGTCTGGACATCAGACAGGCCACCAACTTCTACAATGCACATGAACAAGAGTGCACTAATTCACTAATCCTGAGGGTCAGCTACTTTAAATGCCTGGGACCAAAATGAATTTTGGGCTAATTGCTCACTAAAAACAAATTAATTACATTAAAACTTTACAACACTATTTTCAGATATAAGCCCTCAAATTTACAAATACTTAAAGTAAAATGGAAAGATTTTGTGAAATCTTTTAATATATCTGATACATTTGTCAAAAAGTAGCCTTATCCTATAGATAGATTTCAGATCTTTTAAACACTTTAATACCTGATCTAATACTTCATTTTGAAAAAGTGTTATAAAAAGCTGATTTTCTGACATTTCCGTCCTTCTTGTTTGTGGTGTAGTGACTAAACTGTGACTCCCGCCTGCCTGCTGTTAAGCCTCTTTGCAATCCAGAGAGAGATCTTTCTTCAAGGCCATTGAAATTCTCGTCACCAGAACTGCACTATATGTAGACATTCGTTCAATGTTCATGGGAAGCCCTGCTGCTGCATGCAAAATTCCAGTCATTATTTCTTCATGCCATACAGTTTTATTCAGAGTTGCAATTTTTTTTAAACTAAAGTGCACTGTGCATGCATTCTTTAAAATATGATCTAAAATATTGGTTTTTCTTCCATTTCCAAAATAAAAAATTCACTTTAAAAAAATTTTTAAGCAAGGAAATTTAAAACGTTGCATTGGTTTTGTAAATGAGGTTTGTTCAATTCATTTCAATTTAACATTAAGTTAAAACAGGTAACTTTACAACTTAAAAATACTGTCTGGTATGTTTTTCAATTAGAAAAACCGTGGATGTCTGTGCCATTAAAATATCTTGAGTGTTTGCATCCTTGCCTTTATTTGACAACTTTTAAATGTATTAATGATATATCATTTGAAAATCCTTCATTTCCTGTTATTGGTAAGAGTCACAAAAGCAAGTACTTAGGCAAAACAAATATAGTATTTTTTTCCTCTGAAAAAGTTAAATGTTTTAACAAGTAATTTGGAAATTTATTACATATATAGCCTCTATTTTTCAATTCTGCACATGATGTGCCGAATGTTTGCAAGTTAATCGAGGTGCCTCTGGTTTCACCCCTCTGAACTTTTGAGAATGGAATAATTACAGAACACATGCTCAGAAGTGGTTGATCAACATTAAAAGAGTATTGCTCATCGTCAGTCTCTGCTGAAATACTGAAGCCCAGAAAAGGCTAGGAAGAGGAAATAAATTCTGAAACAAATTAAACACACTAGGGAACAAACATTCTCTTGGGAAATACCTTTAGCTGACTTCAATATGCTTCAACCGTTTTTAGTTTGGAGGATGTAGGTGTGGTAATGAAAACTTTCAAAATTAGTTGCAATGATAAGTTTTACAAGATTAAATACACAGCATTCATAGAGCAATTATATTCTTTTAAAGACTGTAAACATATTATGATTACTTATTATAAAATACTACAACCAAGTGATAAACAACATTTTAAAAGGACTGGTATGAAATCTGCAAAATATTCTTCCTTTCTTCCACCTGCCATTTCAGTTTTCAACTGAGGTGCAGATTCTCAGCAGGTTTTATTAATCAGAGGTTCTTTTAATAACCCAGAAACTAATCAGTAAAAAGTCAACTGGGAGACTACAGTAGCATTATAAGCAATTTTGCCCATCAATAAAAGGACAAAATAGGTTGTCATCCATCAGCTTACTAAGTGCTATTACAACAAACATTGATGTACATTTTGATGAGCCATCCTCAATTTTGCAGGTTGGAAGGCTTGGTACTCAATGTGTAAAATAAAATCAAAAAAGGCAGATGTTCCATGTTTTAGTGTGCTAGTTATAATTACTCAAATTAAAAATTAGTCTTTGCTATGATAGGTTTCTTGTTAACATAGCTTCCTTCTCTTCTAAATTACAGATTAGCTTTTGTTGTGCAATTTAAAATCTCATGTTTAGATGCATCATATTTCAGTTTATTTTGATTCACCAGCTGGTTTAATACTGAGATTTCTCATTTCCCATTTTCAGGTTATTTAGTTATCCAGCAATTTCTCATAATGGAAAAAGTGAAATTTCAATACGATACCAAATACTTGTGTAAGAAAAGTTTTCCACTTTCTTTTTAATGGGACTGAAATGAACTACAGAAACGTGAAATCCTTACACTGGAGAAAGAGGCCATTTGTACCACTAAGCCTGCACCAACTCTACTAAGAGCAGCCTACCCAGACTCTTACCCAAACAATGTAAGCCTACATTCACTGTGTCTTATCCACTTAGCTTACACATCTTTGGATTGTGGGATGTAACTGTAGGAACCCAGTGGAAATCCATGCAGACACGGCAGAATGTGCAAACTCCACAAAGTCATTCGAAACTGGAATCGAACCTGGGGCTTTGGTGCTGAGAGGTAGTGGTGCTAGCCACTGAGCCACCGTGACATCCAATAAATGCATCTGATGGCAAGGTATTTTCTCAAGTGAAGCTTGGGAAACCTAGGTTCTTTGAAAATGTTAAGAAATTTGGCATCCTTTTGACTATTCAAGCAGCATTTTAGAGTTATTGATATTATATATCAATAACTCTAACCATGATTAAACAAACGAGGATGACTGAGCCTAATGCTGAGCCAACTATTCAACCAAGAATGAAGACATGGTCAAACAATAAATATGATCAGTTTAATAATTTTCAATATTAATCTTTGGATTTGAATAGGTTAATGTTTAAAATCATTCAAGTCATCTGTACCGCGCCAAAGCATAATTTCAGTTATATACAAGCCTTGCATTGTCCCTCAGTAATCAGACTGGAAAGACCTGAAGCAAATGTAAACATAAAAAATACATTAAAACATACCCAGGATCCCAAAATGTGGATAATTAAAGGAAAGCATACCAATTTACTACATAATTTGGAATCAATATAAAATTAGCTTTGACATAAAAACTTGTCTTTTACTTTTTTGTGTAAGATAATGCCATCACAAAGGGTGTACTGTTCATTGCAATTAGTGGCCTGCATTGGAAATACTTTGTACTGGTGTACCTGTGTCAAGTCCAAGTAAAGTCCCAAGATATGATTGCTCTCTTGGATCTATAATTTGATCAGCACGAACAGGATGCACAATGTTGGCAGGTTGTGGTGTAAGGGTATACTTCTCTAGAAATGCAAGATCTGTAGCTCTTTGATAATCAGGCTGCTGATGAGGCTGTTGGGAATGAAGGAGTTCATGAGATTGTGGTGCCAAGGTTGCAGCATGTTGAGCTGCATCAGACTGAACAGTACTATCAGCAATCTGTACTGGCACAAGGGTCACATCTCCATGAACGTTCTGAATTGTCGTTTTGCCATCTCCTTGGTAAACCTTATTTTGATCCAAATAAGATTTTGCTTCAGTTTCGTACATTTTGCCATCTTGTGTAAATAGCAATTGCTGGGATACCATTTTCACTTCAGAAGCAGTCACAATTGATTGTTCTGGAGATTTAGTGCTGTGAACATGATCCATATGATACTTTAACTTGTCTTTCCTTTTGAATGTTGCATTACAATGATGACAGTTGAAGGGACGAGCATCTGAATGAATAACCATGTGTTTTGTCAATGTCTTCTTAATTCGAAATGCTTGGTTACAAACTGGGCATTTATAGGGCTTTTCACCTATAATAATAAAGAAAAACAGACCTTGACTAGATTTTAATTCGAGACCTGACATGCTTAGACCAATTTGCCAACACTAACCTATTCAGTGCTATTGTTTTCCCAAAAGGACGTCACCATTAGCCCTACAAGACATTTCTGAAATGAAGTATATTGCTAAACTCAAATCAAATCAACTCATTTGTGAAGAACTGGAATTCAATGTAAATTCTCAGGCCCCTCATTAAAACTTTGAAGCAGGGTTAGAAATTTCTCAGAAGTGATGGCTATGCCTCTGCATGAGAAAACAATTTTCCATAGATGTTGATGGACATTAAATTTAATCATTAAATCTGTACCTCAAGACAAAAAAAAATTAATGATTTCACTTTTTCTAGAATTAGTAATAGGCAGGCATATATTCTGCATTTTGGGCAGTATATGAATAGTACTTTAATGTTAAACAAAACAAAATTATCCCATGCCTTAATGAGTTATGATGCATTGCATAATAGATTCTGTATCAAAAATAGGAAGACAATTGCAGGTACTTGGCATAGATTTCTGATTTAACTTTGCAAATTCCAATGACATTATTCATTGGCAGGGCCTTGGGTAATGCAAATACATTAAGGCAGATGCTGAATTTGGAATCAGGAAGTATGTGATCCTAAAAGTTGCCAGAAGCCTTGATTAATATCTTTTAGAAATCTTTCCATTGCGAATCGAGTTGTACTATTAAGGGTCAGCAGGAGATTAGACAGAGTTTGATCAAAGAAATGGCTCATACATCTTCTGGTGTCTCTCCACCTGCAGGGATAATCCATGCATGTCATACTGAAGGACAGGAAATGGCCTACAATTTAGGCCTAATATTATGGAATATGCGCATTATAGCTGTTTGGTATTGTTTTTGGCAAATATGAGATCCTAGGGACAGTCTCAGACATGTTTTCTTATACTGAGTTCATGGAACTAACCTGAAATAAAGAAGAAAATGGTGGAGAAACACAACAGGTCTGGCAGGATATGCGGAGGGAGAAACAGAGTTAACAGTCAGATTGTTTCTCCAGAGATGTTGCCAAACCTTCTGGGTTTCTCCAGCACTTTCTTTTTGTTATAAATTTCCAGCATCTGCAGTATTTTGCTTTTATTTGAGTTTACAAACAAACTGTACAAACAGATTTCTTGATCATTGTGGAGCAATTTGCCCATCCAGTTAAAATCCTTATTATATTAGGGACAGAAATCACTAAGTCAGCATTTCTGAAAGATTGAAACTACATCAGTGTGACCAAAAGATTCATACAAAACACCTTACAATCTTCACAATATTTCAGCATGACGATGGAGAAAGGGTTTCGTATTGCTTGGCATTATGTGTCTATCATTATTAGTCTACACACTCCCAAGATCAAAATGATCATATCCACAATTACTTCAAAGAAAGCCAAGCCTCTATAAATACACTGCATTATAATCTATAGTGATTTTGAATCTACACTACTGTGGAGAAGATAACATCAAATTACAATGTTCAGAACAAGGAACTTTGGATCCTAAATTTAATACTCAACAAATGTAAAAAAAAATATATTTGTCACTGGGTGCTGTGCCCAGGATTTTTTTTTTTAATCCAGGTAACTGAACCAGTACTTACAGATCACTATAACTGCCATTTGCAAATTCCCATTTAAGCTGATAACGTTCCAGACGTTCAGAGAACTCACTGAAAGTTCTCATCTTCAACCACCATATTTTCCATGGAAGGGGAAGAAAATGTTCAAGAAAACCACTACGGGAAATGTAGAAAAATCTATGTTTTTGGCATAAACGTCAGTGAGGCTGACAATCAGCTCAGTGTGTGCTGATCAAAGTAGCTACAATTATATTTTCCATTGGGTATGCGGGTGGTGTTTAATTAAGGCAAGTTTTAACGGTTGTCATCATAAGGTACAAGGTGCAAACAATACTCTTTAACAAGTATTTGTAATGTTACTACCTATGATACAACTTTAGTATTACCCACAGGAAATTTACAGAATAATGATCTTCAGTGACAAAGCTCACTGAGTTTAAGGAAGTGTGCAGAAAGATCTGGTGCCAAGGATGAGATACATCTATAATTTGGAGACAGAAGAGAAGCTAGGATTGGTGTTCCCAGATCAGAGAAAGTTGAGGTGACTATTAATTAAAGGTATTCAAAACTGTGATGGGTTTGATGAGAGGAGATAGGGAAAGATTGTTTCCACTGAACGAAGGTTAAAATTCAGACAATATAGTTTAAGAAATTGTCTAAAGAACCAGAGGAAAGCAGAGAATTCGATTTTTTTTTAATGCATCAAATTAAAGTCCAGAATGCAGTGCCTGAGAGGACGGTGGAGCAGATCGAATAATAACTTTCAACAGAGATCTTCTCAAAAAAGAGTGAGGAAAAGAAAAGATTAGAATGATTTCTGATTTAATGGATGTCACAAACATCTTATCAGAATACCTGAATGTGTCCTAAAATGCATATCCAAGCTTGACTTCCCTTTGAATTCTTTTTTGCAAACTTCACACTGATGAAGAGTCGCTTTATACCTGTAACCCATAAAGATAAATGAGAGATGTTTTGTTGCCTTCATTTAAAAAAAAATTCCTTTAAATTCAATAATGAATTAAAAAGACATTTACAACATTTTTGCCAATAATGTTTGTACTGGTTGACAAAGATCAGACTGCACTAATCCTATTTATGAGCTCATAGGAATGCAAGTGAACAGTTAAATAGTAGAAGTAAAGGGGGCTGCTTTCTCAGGAGGAGATGACGAGTGGTAGGTTAACCTGAGGGTCACCACATCTCAGGCAAGAGGAGAACCACAGAATCCCTACAGTGTGGAAACAGGCCCTTCAACTTAAGAAGTCCACATCGACCCTTCGAGAAGTAACCTACCCCAACCCATTTCCCTATCCTTTTACTCTACATTTACCCCTAACTAATGCACCTAACCTACACTATGGTCAATTTAGCATGGCCAATTCACCTAACCTACATATCTTTGGATTGTGGGAGGAAACTGGAGCACCCAGAGGAAACCCACACAGAATGTGCAAACTCCGCACAGTCACCAGAGGTTAGAATGAAACCCGGGTTCCTGGTCCTGTGAGGCAGCAGTCCTAACCACTGAGCCCATCATGGTAACTTCAGCTGGTGCGGCAAATGAACCCGCGTTATTGGAGTCAATCTTCATCACAAACCAGCCATCCAACCAATTGAGTTAATATCAAAATACAGAAGAACCTCGATTATCTGAATATCAATTATCTGAATTTTGGATTATCTGAAGAAGATCTCAAGGTCCCAATAAAAACTTTGCATCAAAGAAGTGTTTCCAACACTGATCACGTCTTTTGTTTAAAAGTGAACTCGGCTTACTGAAATGCTGCTGAGAACAGTCCTGGACATTGACGAGAGGCCCGGCACCATCTCCAAATGACTGACCGCCCATGTTTTCTCTCTCTCCCCCCACACTTTCCCTGGAGTTTTACACAGGGGTTTACCCCTAAATCCTCCTTCCCCAGATAATCTCTCCAACATTGTCCTGTACAGGGCAGAACTTGTCAAAACTTTGCAGTAAAAAGTTATCTGTGTGAACTATTTTGAGACTCACTCCCCAAATGCAGCAGCAGTCTTGCTGTAGGTGTCCAGTCCAGCATCTCCAAAAGCAGGGGGGCGGGGGTGGGGAAAGCTGGCAGGGAGGATGGGTTGGACAGGGGGCGATGGGGGGGCGCGATGGGCTCTTCTGAGCAGAGAGCGGATTTAGCAAGTCCTAGTTCTGTCAAGCCCATTGAATTGATATTGATAAATCACCTCTAACCCCCGCTGGAGCAATTATCTCCTTCCTACAATGTGGTGACCAGAACTATATGCAGTACTGTAACTAGGGCCTATCAGGTATTCTATACAGTCCCAGCATAGCATCTCTCTGTTTGTATTCCATGTCTTGGCTAATATGCCTCTAGTGACCTTGCCATATTGAGCCCTTAGTATCAAACAGAAGTCTCTTTTTTTTTAAACTCCTAACCTTGGACATAAATTTGCATCAATTTACATATTATTCACCCTACTTCAGTGGAATTGATACAAAACATATAAAATTCATCCTCTTAACAGGAACCATTCAAAGCAAATGTTTTTACTTTTCTTTTGCCAAAATTGTCACAGCAACTTTCCAGGGGTTGCATCAACAAATTCCTTCGCCACTAAGCACACAAGGCAGTAATTCAGCACCTTTTTTCCCCACTGCATTTTCTGATTATATTGTAGAATTGAATGCACTATGTAACTGCTTCATCATTGGTTTGCTCACAATTTGTCCATGTTAGGTTCAAACTATTTCCACTTGTATGCAGTTGAAACAGCTTTCACCGCCTTCTTTTCCTTCATATTAGATTTCCTGTCAGATAAGCTATGCCTTCCTTGATCTCAGTCTGGCTCCTATTCAGGATATATTATCTATGTTATAGATGCCACTCACCAATTTACTACAAGACAAATGAAATTATTTGACTCGCCATTAAAAAGATGCATTTTCAGGGCTTTCGTGGTGCAGCAGTAGCATTAAACCTCTGAGACCCAGTTTCAATTCTCATCTGTTCTAGAGGAGTGTAATAACATCTCTGAATAGGAGGATTAGAAAATAGGTTTGAAAGGTATTAAAGACATAATCTTTAAGGGTTCTCGTGGTGTAGTAGTAGTGTCCCTACCTCTAAGCCGCGAGGGGGCCCAGGTTCAAGTCTCATCTGCTCCAGAAGTATGAAGTAACATCCCTGAATAGGTTGATTTGAAAATATCTTAAAAAGATCACCCATTAGCTTCAGCTCATCCAAATCTCAACTGCTTGATTCTAGCCCATGCCAAGTCCCTTTCACCACTGCCTCAGTGTTGCCTACACTGAGCGTTTGGTTACTTCCTTTGGCTGACTGATTTGTCATTCTCAAATTGGTTCTATATAAAAGGCAACATATGAAAGCAAGTTCATGTTAATTGCTGATCAGAAATATGCATCGAGAACAGAGTAGGAAAATTTCTTTCTACTCGTGGGTGGCAAGGTGGCTCAGTGGTTAGCACTGCGCTTCACGGTGCCAGAGACCCAGGTTTGATTCCATCTCGGGCAACTGTCTGTGTGGAGTTTGCACATTCTCCTCATGTCTGTGTGGGTTTCCTCTGGGTGCTCTGGTTTCCTCCCAGAGTCCAAAGACGTGCAGGTTAGGTGAATAATCATACTAAACTGCCCACTGTGTTAGGTGCATTAGTCAGGGGTAAATACTGTATAGGGTAGGGCAATGAGTCTGGTTGGATTACTCTTTGGAGGTTCAGTGTGGACTTGTTGGGCCAAATGGTCTGTTTCCATGCTGTAGGGAATCTAATCTAATCTTGAACATTATTTGTTGCCTTTCACTACAATAGTTTCTGCTTAATCAGTCAGACTGTTTTATCTGTGCATTGAAGTTTTTTGGCAATTAGAAGCATCATCCACATCTTGAGAAAGCCCGCTATAGACAAACCTAAATAATTCTCAGAGCTTCAACTTTTCAGAGATTATGGAGAAATGTCTGATAAATGACATGGAACTATATGGCAAACTCAACCATAGTCGTCTAGACTCGAAAAGGTAGCTTGCTGTCTCTCCATGGATGCTGCCTGACCCACTGTGATTTCCAGCATTTTTTGTTTTCAGTCATGGTGAGTTACATCTCTACGTAAAAGGAATTTCTTTGTATTCTTTAGCTGTCTTGAACAACTTGATTAATCAGCATACTAATGAACTGCCTTCCAATTCAACATGTATTTGGGACAATTATCGACTGTCCAAGACTACAGCAATTCTTTAATTATTTTACAATCTGAACCCATTTTAACTCACCAGCACCTTCTCAGAGGCAATTAGGGATGAGCAAATGTTGACATTGGCAGTAATGCCCATATTCCAACAAATATATTTAAAGGATCATGAAAATTAATATACTTTATATAGACATGAAAATCTGTGTTTTAAAACTACTTTGTAATAGTGCCATCATTTTAGACATTATGTTCCATATTCCCTAGTGACAGACAGACAATGAAACTCCTCTTCCACACACACATTAGTCCCTAGAAGATGCCAGTAGATAAATACTGCAATCTTGTAGAGACTGTATATACTAAGTCCGATGCCTTTACAAAATGCGGGAACAACATCTTCACCATGGACATCCAGTCCCTGTACACCTCCATCCCCCATCACGAAGGACTGAAAGCCCTCCGCTTCTTCCTTTCCCGCCGCACCAACCAGTACCCTTCCACTGACACCCTCCTTCGACTGACCGAACTGGTCCTCACCCTGAACAACTTCTCTTTCCAATCCTCCCACTTCCTCCAAACCAAAGGAGTAGCCATGGGCACCCACATGGGCCCCAGCTATGCCTGCCTCTTCGTAGGATATGTGGAACAGTCCATCTTCCGCAACTACACTGGCACCACCCCCCACCGTTTCCTCCGCTACATCGATGACTGTATCGGCGCTGCCTCGTGCTCCCACGAAGAGTTTGAATAGTTCATCCACTTTACCAACACCTTCCATCCTGACCTCAAAATTCTCCTGGACCGTCTCAGACACCTCCTCCCCTTCCTAGACCTCTCCATTTCTATCTCGGGCGACTGAATCAACACGGACATTTACTACAAACCGACCGACTCCCACAGCTACCTAGACTACACCTCCTCCCACCCTGCCCCCTGTAAAAACGCCATCCCATATTCCCAATTCCTTCATCTCCGCCGCATCTGCTCCCAGGAGGACCAGTTCCAATACCGTACAACCCAAATGGCCTCCTTCTTCAAAGACCGCAATTTCCCCCCAGACGTGATTGACAAAGCCCTCCACCACATCTCCTTCACTTCCCGCTCCTCCGCCCTTGAGCCCTGCCCCTCCAATCGCCACCAGGACAGAGCCCCACTGGTCCTCACCTACCACCCCACCAACCTCCACATACATCGTATCATCCGTCGTCATTTCCACCACCTCCAAATGGACTCCACCACCAGAGATATATTTCCCTCCCCTCCCCTATCAGCATTCCGAAAAGACCACTCCCTCCGTGACTCCCTCGTCAGGTCCACACCCCCCCACCAACCCAACCTCCACTCCCAGCACCTTCCCCTGCAACCGCAAGAAATGCAAAACTTGCGCCCACACCTCCCTCCTCACTTCCCTCCAAGGCCCCAAGGGATCCTTCCATATCCGCCGCAAATTCACCTGCACCTCCACACACATCATTTACTGCATCCACTGCACCTGATGTGGTCTCCTCTATAATGGGGAGACAGGCCGCCTATTTGTGGAACGTTTCAGGGAATACCTCTGGGACACCCAGACCAACCAACCCAACCACCCCATGGCTCAACACTTCAACTCCCCCTCCCACTCCACCAAGGACATGCAGGTCCTTGGACTCCTCCACCGTCAGACTATAGCAACACGACGCCTGGAGGAAGAGCGCCTCATCTTTTGCCTAGGAACCCTCCAACCACAAGGGATGAACCTAGATTTCTCCAGCTTCCTCATTTCCCCTCCCCCCACCTTGTCTCAGTCAAATCCCTCGAACTCAGCACCGCCTTCCTAACCTGCAATCTTCTTTCTGACCTCTCCGCGCCCCACCCCACTCTGGCCTATCACCATCACCTTGACCTCCTTCCACCTATCGCATTTCCAATGCCCCTCCCCCAAGTCCCTCCTCCCTACCTTTTATCTTAGCCTGCTGGACACACTTTCCTCATTCCTGAAGAAGGGCTCATGCCCGAAACGTCGATTCTCCTGCTCTTTGGATGCTGCCTGACCTGCTGCGCTTTTCGAGCAACACATTTTTCAACATGGAAGATGGTCAGTTTGTGGACAAGAACTTTAAAGGTGGAGGGATGCAATTATGGGAATTTACGGAGGTATCAAGATCATTTATAGCAGACCACGGAAAGTGACTAAAAGAAAACAGCATGTTAGGACATTTATCTTTTGATATGTAAAACTAAAATTCAACAAACAGTTGAGGATAGGATGGGGGTAGAGGAGGGAGGGATGAAGAAAGAACTTGTCAGAAGAAATGAAGAAATAGGAGGAAAATGGGACAAATGGAAAAGGGATTGGAGGGAAGATTTGCATTTCGTCAAAAAAAATGTAATTATCCAATGATGCAATTTAAATTTCACTATTTTCATTCTCCATAATTTAATTCACTGTTATTTTGACAATTAAGAAACTCTAACAGCAGTACTTGACTTACTTCTGCCAGACTTTTTCTCCCAAATGGACACTTCTGTAGTGAACACTGAGATGATCCCGACGGCCAAAACATTTTCCACATTCTTCACATTGATGGGCTTTTTCTCCTATGAACAGGAAACAGAACAAAAACTTGAACATCATGGCTATGAAAAGAAATGTTGCATCCTTTTACATGAACAGAGGTTCAATGCCAAAGACAAAATAAATGTTGTAAAGACAGTAAAACATTCTTGTGGGGAACCACGACAGATGGAGGTGTTAAAACATCTAGTAAATCCATTACACTAAAAGGTTGTCTCTACATGAATTAAATAGGCAATGCAGGATACAGGTTTGTGAATTACATTAGTGCTGACAGGGACATGGAGATACGGAGGGTCACTCTTCCAGCAAGCCAGCAAACAACAATTGAAGTGATTCTGGAGCTATCAAGTTATCCACTTCCCAAGTGGACAGTCAACTCAAGCTATTTGAATACTTTACCTGAATGGGTTTTTCGGTGTTTTGTGAGATGATCATGGCGAATAAAGGTTTTCCCACATTCTTCACATTCATATCGCTTGTCATCATGGTGTACCCGAAGATGTAGTCTAGTTATAAGGTGCAAATTTATAAAATATTCAATGATATTTCTTGTCATGACAAATGATTTTATGAACCTTAACAACACGTCAGAAATAAGGAATCAAAATGCTTTTTAAACGAAGAATGTTGGTAACCATTGCATTTATTATAATAAGTGAATTTTTATTTACAAAGATTTTAACAGAGCTATTAATTGCTCCTGTAATAAGTTTATGATACCAAATAGCACACGATATAACTAAAAAGAATTGATTTTTTTTAAATAAACATGACAAATATCAAATTTCAGCCAATATCTCTAAATATTCATAGAATACACTCTGATATCATCATAAACTTGATTGAGCTTTTTGAAGAAGTAACAAAGACGATTGATGAGGGCAGAGCAGTAGGTGTGATCTATATGGACTTCAGTAAGGCGTTCGACAAGGTTCCCCATGGGAGACTGATTAGCAAGGTTAGATCTCATGGAATACAGGGAGAACTAGCCATTTGGATATAGAACTGGCTCAAAGGTAGAAGACAGAGGGTGGTGATGGAGGGTTGTTTTTCAGACTGGAGGCCTGTGACCAATGGAGTGCCACAAGGATCGGTGCTGGGTCCTCTACTTTTTGTCACTTACATAAATGATTTGGATGCGAGCATAAGAGGTACAGTGGACAGCGAAGAGGGTTACCTCAGATTACAACAGGATCTGGATCAGATGGGCCAATGGGCTGAGAAGTGGCAAATGAAGTTTAATTCAAATAAATGCGAGGTACTGCATTTTGGGAAAGCAAATCTTAGCAGGACTTATTCATTTAATAGTAAGGTCCTAGAGAGTGTTGCTGAACAAAGACACCTTGGAGTGCAGATTAATAGCTCCTTGAAAGTGGAGTCGCAGGTAGATAGGATACTGAAGAAGGCGTTTGGTATGCTTTCCCTTTATTGGTCAGAGTATTGAGTACAGGAGTTGGGAGGTCATGTTGCGGCTGTACAGGACATTGGTTAGGCCACTGTTGGAATATTGCGAGCAATTCTGGTCGCCTTCCTGTTGTGAAACTTGAAAGGGTTCAGAAAAGATTTACAAGGATGTTGCTAGGGTTGGAGGATTTGAGCTATAGGGAGAGGCTGAACAGGCTGAGACTGTTTTCCCTGGAGCGTCGGAGGCTGAGGGGTGACCTTATAGAGGTTTACAAAATCATGAGAGGCATGGATAGCATAAATAGGGAAAGTCTTTTCTGGGGTGGGGAGTCCAGAACAAGAGGACATAGGTTTAGGGTGAGTGTGGAAAGATATAAAAGAGATCTAACGGGCAACTTTTTCATGCAGAGGGTAGTACGTGTATGGAATGAGCTGCCAGAGGAAGTGGTGGAGGTTGGTACAATTGCAACATTTAAGAGGCATTAATGTATATATGAATAGGAAGGGTTTAGAGGGATATGGGCCAGGTGCTGGCAGGTGGGACTAGATTGGGTTGGGATATCTGGTCAGCATGGAGAGGTTGGACCAAAGGGTCTGTTTCCATGCTGTACATCTCTATGACTCTATATAATGAGATAACTAAAAAAGCATGATGATCAGCATGCAGATGAGAAATAAAATTAAACATGAGAAATACACACATCCTTCTATTGTATGCTGTCAATCTTAATGATACGCAAAGATATTGCTTGCTTGGTAAATTCTCTCTATCAATTTGATTCAGTTGTAGTAGGATTGACTAGGTAAATTTCACATTAATTAACAAGAATGTTAAAACACAAAAATAAACTAAAATCAACCAGCTTTGCGCAAAGTTTAAAATATTTTAATCAATTACTTTCAGTGTATTTTATTCCTGGTCTTTTCAGATATATAAACAGACACACACAAAGTTCAATGAGAACTGCAGGTCTCAATTCAATGATTTCCATTGCTCCTCTCAAATAGAAGGGACTGATATCAAGGTTTGAGAGAGTAGAAATTAGATCAGGAAACAAACGGTTGAGACATACCCATGGCAGAGTCCCCAGCATGAAGAGAGTGCTGAGGAAGGACTTGTCATAAGGGGCACAAGTCTTAGGGTGCAGAAGCCCAAGGTCTACTTGAAGAGCAGAGACAACGTTGCCTTGAGCATCGTAATCGCATCTGTCCTACATATATACTATTTGCACTGACTTGAACTTACAAAGGACTGGCGAAAATAATTTTTATCTTTAGATCAAAAAGTTTATTTCAGCAATTATTTTAAGTCAAGCCATTGGATGGGAAACCAAATGAGGAAAAATATTTGGTCAAACTTCAGTTTTACATCCCATTTAATGCTGGTCTCCATTGATTTCACTGCATAAGGCAGGCAGGTTCAAAACCAATGTTCCACCTGACCCGTTACATTTTCCAGTGGGGGAGAGTTAGGTTAAAACTATTAAATTAAAAAATATATATTTAATGTTGAAAATGAGAGGATTCTGAGACAGAATGCGCAAGAATGGGATTGGGTTAATATTATATGAAACATAGAAGATTATAGCATTGCAAAAGGCCCTTCAGCCCACTATGTCTGTGCCAACCATGATACCATTCTAAATTAATCCCATCTGCCTGGACAAGATCCATATCCCTCTATTTCCTGCATGTTCATGTGTTGTCAAAATGATTCTTTTACTTTGCTAATGTATCCCCATCAGTGCATTCTAGGCACCTGCAAAAATAAAAATGCACACCTATCTCCCTTAAAGTTTCCTCTCTCACCTTAAACTTATGCTCCCGAATTTTTCACATTTCACTGGGAAAACACTCAGAGTATCCATCCTATCCATCCATCTCATCATTTTAGATACAGGTCATCCTGATTCTGCTCAAAGACATGAATATCTATAGAAAAGTTGATTCATGCAGAATCAATGCATTGTGGCATAAACATTCATGATTGCACAGTTTGTATCCATTATGGTTGTGATTAGATTGGTTGTGTACTTTGTAAAAAAAAGTATACAATCAATCCAATCATAACCATGACAGTGAACGAAGTATCAGCAATGTTGGCTCACTTTCACTTGCCTTCACAGGGCATTTGCAGCATTAATGTGCTTTACCCACTGATTTCTTGGTCAGAAATTGTTTGCATTACACATCAACATTAAATGAAGATGAACAGAAAATATATTTTAAAAATAGTAACAAACATGATAAATTATCTTGAAACAATATTTAAGACACAAACCCAGAGTGCTTCACAGGACTTTTTTTTTAAAAATTGACTGTCACCTGTATAAACATAATACTGATTGGAAAACAAATGCCTTAACTTGTTTGTGGTCCAGGTTTACTGTTTTAGTAGACAGTAAATAACAGATGGACAGAAGAAATGCAGAATGGCTGATCATTCTCGAGTTTTGTTGGAACACATGTAGAAAATATATTTAAGAAGTGATTAGACATCAATGATAGATTTTACAGAGCCAGATGATTCTTGCATGTTCTTACCTGTATGAGCTACCATGACGGAAACTCTGTCCGCAAATGCTGCACAGATGTGGCTTTTCCCCACTATGGATACGAAGGTGTTCTTTTAATGTAGTTCTGTTCAATTTTTTTTTAAAAATAAGAAATAAATAAATTAAGGTTTCCTTAAGAATATGTATTCTGTTGACTTTTGCCCTTTTCACTGCTGAATATTTCTGTAATTACCTTGTTTGTGAACAATACATCTCAGTAACTAGCCTATTCAACCTCTCCCCATAGCTCAAAACCTCCAATCCTAGCAAAATCCTTGTAAATCTTTTCTGAACGCTTTCAAGTTTCACAGCATCTTTCCAATGGGAAGGAGACGAGAATTGCACACAATATTCCAATTTGTTGAAACAATGACACAGAGTTTGTCAAAACTGTTCAGATGACAGCTAGGTTTTCAGTGTATGTTGTTGGATGTGAATAGGCCTGAAGCCTTCTCAGCAAGATGGAAGTTCTGAATAAAACATTAATTTTTTTTTTAAACGCTGTCATTACACAGCATCAACCTGATCGGGAAAAGTCTCAAGGAAGAGCTATATAATCATAATAATGTTATAACATTATTACAATTACAACATTGGCAGGGATAGGCAGTGTATCCTCTTCACTTATTGTATTATTTATTGATTTCCCAAATTAAGAGCATAGATTTCAAACTCACTTGAGAAAGAACAAAATAAGATGAATACTTACATAAAGAGAAATAAATATTGTCTTTTGAACATGACTATACATTAATTGCATCATCAAGTATTAACAAAATAGCCTAATGTTAAAGTAGATTTCTAAATACTGGGTTTTTTTGTTAAATTGTAAAAGTAAAAATTGTAGCCTTTTCTCAATGAGCTTAAAAAATGCAACTATTTGTATTTCGTTTATTTCTAATAGCCATATCTAGTTTTACCTTTCCCTTACTGACTTCCCACAAATAAAGCAAGTCCACTTTCGTTTTCCTCCATGAGTGCATTCAATATGACGCTTAAGGTTCCCAGTGTCATTAAACTGGCGACCACAAATGTCACATGGAAATGGCCCTAAAATGTGAGAAATAAATTGGTAGTGTTAGTTTCAAATTGATCTGCAAAGTCTGCAGTTCTGCAATACAAAGTGGTTAAAAAAAACTGCATTAAACTGAACTCCATTCAAATTAGAAAAATGCAACCTGCCCTGACAAAATGATCTAGGCTGTATCTCTGCAGTCCATCATCCATGCACTTTCTTTCCTTGCAGGGAAAGGGACCACAGTTTAACCTTTATTTTGGTGTGGCTGAAAGAAAGGATGATAAAATAAAAAAGTCTATTTATTATAATCACCAAACGTTTTGCTTCAATATTTTAAAACACTCACTGCTCTCAGTCATCCTTTATTTGGTTATGTATGAAATTTGCTATCCAAGGATAACCTGAGAACAACCAAATATCTTGTTTTGAATATCTCCTTCAAATAACAAAGTTATGTTTGATAATTAGTATGGACTGTTAAATATGAACTTCACAATTTTATTTCACACAAAAGAAAGTGGAGAAACTCAATAGATCTGGTAGTACCTGTGGAGACAGATATAGATTTAAAGTTTCAAGTTCAAAGACTCTTCTTCAGAACCTGAAGCATCACCAGACTCGACGTATCAAACTTTCTCTCTCGACAGATGCTGCCATACTTGCTGAGTTTATCCAGTATTTTGTTTTGTTCATTTACAAAATCCCTCGTCAAATTGGTTAGCAATCTACTCCTCGAGATCAGATTAAATAGCACAATAAGTTCAAAGGGTTGAAAAGATTACTTCTGTTCCCTTGTATTTATATTCCTATGGCTGTACAATAAATGGGGAGGAGATCAAGGACAAATTGTCATGATTCTTTATAAGGAAAATAACGAGAAATCTGATCTCCGAGTATCAACTCGCACCACTTGATAACAGTGTCGATTGAATAGGCAGAAAAAGAAACTTCAGTTCACTTTAAAGATAACAAAAGAGGTCCTAATTGTTGAATTTACTACATTCCCACAAATGACTGGCAGCACTTTATAACTAATGCAAGAACAGCTACTTCATTCTTTCTCATCCCAGTGTCATGGGATCTTTAAAGTTCACCTAAGCAGGCAGACAGGACATGTGATTTGACATTTAGTCTGAACATCTAATTTCAAAGATACCTTTAACATGCAGCATGCTCAAGAGTTCACAAAGGTTAAGATTAGTTATGTGCTCAAATGCATCAGGGGTCTTTAACCGATATTTGTACGCATCATAATCAAAAGGTGCCACCAAACTCAAAATATATTCACAATACAACAGGCAGAAAACTACATAATGTTTGCTAGAATTCACTCGAGATTTCTGAAAATTAGACAAGAATAATCAAGTTTTTTTGAGATTTCATACATTGTTAAATATAAGTACAAACATTGGGTATTTGAGCCTAGGTATCTGAATGGTTACTTATTAAATGCAAACTGTGAAAGCTGTAACACAAAATACTATATTTAATTTCATAAATGATTTACTGTACATGGGGCAATTGTTGACCCATAAGTCTAATAATTTTAATTAAGGTATCCTTCAACATAACTTCTGAATTCTAAAGATAAGCAGGTGTACAGAGCAAGAGTTCTGTCGGTATCAAATTATAACAATTAACAAAAAAGAATTTTCAGACTGAACTACAAAACTAGATGGTAAACTTTGAAGGAAACAATCAGAGGTTCCACAGCTAATTTTTCACTTAATGTTTTATCTTGCAGACTTTTCCATACCCAAATGAAACTTTTCCTGGTGTTTAAGTCTTGCAAATCTCGATTTGAAATGTTCTTCACAATAACTACATTTAAATGGTTTGTCTTGCGTGTGAAGGATCCTGTGCTCCTCAAGGTGAGGTCTCCTTGTGAAAGTTTTGTTACATACCTATGGCCAAATAAAAGCAATAGGGAATCATCACAAAAAGTTCAATACTGCAAGACACAAACACAGAAGGGTCAGGGCATTTTATCTCAGTTACTACTTATGTACATCACTTGTTGGGACTTGGAGGATACATTAAAGGACTTACGTCACACTTCCAGGCTTCACTCTTCTTCTTTCTGGCAGCAAAAAATTCTTGTACATTAGCTGGATGAAACCTGGAAACATTCCCAAACTTAATTAATTAGCACACTGTTGCCATCATAAATGAAAATAAGAATGAAAGCATTCTTAAAAACCTAAACTATATTTTTGAAAATGCTTTCCCAAGGAATCTGTGTTCTGAATCGCAAATCTTCAACATCATAAAAAGATGCCTATTCTCTGTATTTCAGCTTTCCCGCTAATTGTGTTTGGTATTTTATTTTTTATTGAAAATGTGTTGCTGGTTAAAGCACAGCAGGTCAGGCAGCATCCAAGGAACAGGAAACTCGACGTTTCGGGCAAGAGCCCTTTTTTATTTTATTTTTTATATAAACTATACTTTATTTGGGGAATTATGAGAAGTACCTCGCTATTTCAGTAATTGATTTGGCTATACATCTCTCATCTCAGAACAGCAATAGTAAAACTTAGTAAAAAAGAAAAACATACATTATTCAATATGGCCATAAAATGAGGCTATTGATTGTACTTATACATTAAAGCGCATTCTTTATTCAACAATTTCCGACAGATATATTGTTATTCTTTTCTGGTCTCTCCTGAATCTTTTGCTGGTTGTTTACTTCTGAGCATTAACAAGCCAATATCCAATTGTGCTGGAAGAGATACTGATGCAATCATGCAGTACTGAGGAAGCTCCGCAATACTGGAGGTAAACAGATAGAATATCTGTCTTCTCACACTGATGTAAATAATTTTGTGGCACTTTTCTATGTAGGCCCGTGTCTTTGCCAGTATTAATGCCTCAAATGAACATTGCTGGAAAATTATCTGGTCATTTTCACGTTGCTGCTTCAGAAAGGTGACTGTCCAAATTAGCTTCAGTGTTTCCTCCATCAGAACTGTAACTACACTACAAAAACTAGTTTACTGGCTATAAAGTATTTTAGGACACCGATTAAAGGCTTTATCTAAAATTGAAAGGGAACATTTCTGGTATTATTTATTTAATAATAACTTTAGTGTTTGTTTGGGCATATTTGTTTTTCTTAAATTGATAAATTATACAAAAGCTACATTTAAAAAAAATTTGGTACTAACTTGACACATCCAAAAAATGGTAAATACTGTTTCACTTTTGACAATCCAAATATATAATGGCTACTAGAAGGCTGCAAAAAACTATGGGGGTATACAAATATTTCAACAGAATTTAATCAGCAGTTTACACTTACCTCCTCACATGCTTTGCCAATGTTTTTTTGCTGGCATGTAGCTTGTTACAGAATGGACATTTTTGTTCTTTTCTTTGAATAGCAACTTGCGCATTATGTTTCTTTCTGTGTGCAGTTAAGTTGGATTTGGTAGAGTAACGCTGACTACAAATATCACACTCAAAAGGTTTTTCTCCAGTATGCACACGAGTGTGACATTCATATTTTCCTATAAAGTCAGGATACAACATTAAGACAAAAAGATTCCAGCAAAAAACCGGATTATGACTGATCATGTAAATGCACACAAATAAAGCACAGTGAGCAGCATATACATATTTCACTCTCAATAGCCCTCACTGTTGAAAGCTTTTGATCTCAGATATGCCATTACCAGGAGGTTCAGATACTACACAAAAAAATAGGAGGAGACAACAGCTTTGGAGGAAAGAGACCAAATAATTAGTCAACAAATCATACAGGAAATAAAATTGCTAAAGCCTATGCCTTCATAACCAGTCTTTTTAGCTGGAGAATGGAGCAAAGGGAAAGCATAGAAATTTGTAATCTAATTATAATTATTCAAACATTAAATATTTGAAAATGAAATTATGTTGAAGTACAGAACATCTTTTGTATAAAATTTGAAATTATTACAAAATCAGTTTCCACAAGGGATCCATATTTACTGAATGGCAGAAACAGTCAACACAACTGACCAAAAGACCAGGTATTTTGATCTTACCAACCTATTCGATCAAATGTTTTATCACATTTGGGACAATGAAGTGTTTTCTTGCTGCCAGTCTGTGATACGACTGGATCTAGTTCCCTGGGAATATTTTGCTCAATTTCTTCTGCATCCAGAGGCTCATCCTCATCAGTTTCTTCATCGTTTTCCTCCTCTCTTTCAATTTCTTCCTCCTTTTCCAATTCTTCCTCAAATTTTACTTCAACTCCTTCCGTTTCATCTTCACTTTCGATAGCTTCACAATCATCATGTTTCTCTGCATCACTCCCATTTTTACTGGAAGATTCATCTTCAGAGATATCTGTGACTTCATTGTTACTTTTACTTTCAAATTTTGCTGGACACTTACGAGTGCGAGTTGACCACCTCCTCGTGGAACGTGCCAACTTTGTTGAAACAGCACTCTCTTGTTGCACATGAGCATGGTCACTGTGAGCTCTAGCAATATGGTTTTCTAAGGATTTTTTATAACAGAAACTTTTACTGCAGAAGGTACATACATTTTGTAATTTGGGAGCAGGTTCAAGAGAATTCTTTTCTTCCAAACACTGATTGTTTTCAGTGGAACTCTCTGATTGGGTTGACCGAGAGACATTTTCATTACCAGACAATAATTTAACTGCATCTATAATGTCGAGAAACTGTGCTGCTTCCAAAACTGATGGGATATCATTTTCCTGTATGAAGAATTCAGACGTATATAGAAACTCCAACAAGTGATGGAAAACATAGTAACTTACATGGTCCAATTGGATACTATCCATGTTTGGGTTTTTGCTTAAACAAGCATAGAAATAACTGCTCCCCACTGCAACAACCACCTTATGGGCACAAAAATGCTTTCCTTCTACCATGATAATTAAGTCACAGAAAGGCGACTGCTTGAGTCTATCATCATTCATATATTTCAATAGATTTTTGTTATGTACCAGTGATCTCAGGTGTATAATAGGTGAGGATGGACCTAAAGGAACATCCAGATTATCTGCAACACTTGAAAGGCCTTGAATTGATCTGGGACCACAGCATCGATTTTCAAATTTTGCAGTCTGTAAATCTAAAAAAATGTCTTTGCAAGGTGTTCCCATTAAATGTGAACTAGTTTTATAAGAATTGTCAGTATTCTGAGACATGATGTTTATGAAAACTGCAGCAACTGTGTAACTTTTCTCAGTTTGCTGACAGTCATTGGAACAATACTATAGAACAAAAATATGTTGTTTCAATGTCAGTTGTCCTTGTAGTCTTTGTTGATATTAGATGATTTCATTTTGCAAAATTTTCTTAGTATAGTCACGATATTCATCGGGCCTGCAAGAAAATTGCCGAAACAGGTTATTACAATTAAACAAAACTGCAACACGCTTAAACTATATTTGTTAGATAGGCTCGTGCAATAAGTGAATACTACAAAAAAAAAACTGGTTAACTAAATTAAAAACAAGTGTGCTTATGCCAGGTTGGCAAATCGTACAATATTGAGGCAGGATGAGCTATTGATCACATAGTAAAGGAATCTTTAGGGCACAGTGATCATACTATGATTGAATTTCAAATTTGGTTTGAGTGTTAGAAATATGTGCCGGAAACTATTGTCTTAAACTAAATCAAATTGTGGAGGGGCCGGTGTTGGACTGGGGTGGATAAAGTTACACCACCACGTTATAGTCCAACAGGTTTATTTGGAAGTACAAGCTTTCGGAACACTACTCCTTTATCAGGGCAGCAAGTAGGGTAAAATTATAGGACACAGAATTTATAGTAAAGGATGAAAAAGTGTCATGTGATGTATTGAACAAACCTAGATTGCTGTTCAGTCTTTAATCACTTAGAATGGGGATGAAGGTTTTGATTGATTAATATGTAAATCCCAGAACTTCTTTCAACTCACAGTCCCGAGATAAGGTAAGGTTTTATTTAAAAAAAAAGTGATATCTCAGCTCAGACAATGCATTAAAGGTGTGGGGTTTGAGTCTGTCTGTATCCCAACCCTGAATCTGACTGGTTCTATTTCCAAAGTAGGAATTTATAAACTGTCATATGGACTGACTGCCTACAGATTGTGTGCTTTTTGAACAAAATAAAATGTATCTGCAAATGCAAATTCACCCCATAGACTTATATGTGTATGCGTGAGGGAAAGAGTCAAGTTCAGTACCCATGAGGATGGTCTCAACCAGGATCTTGGGTTAATGTCACACTGCAAGCGAACCCACTACACTACACTACACAGCACAGACACACTCTCTCATATGAGAACCAAACTGTACTGGCAGCAGTTCAAAGACGACTGAGAGGTTGATTCCTACTTCCTCCATGTTTATAAGGAAACTAAGCAGATTGAGCCAGTACTCATTGCAGTTTAGAAATATGAGAGGTGATCATGTTGAAACATAGAAGATTTTGAGGGAAACTGATAGAACAGATGCGGAAATATATCTCTGTTTTGTGGGAATCTAGAACTACGAAGTAGAATTTCAGAGTATCATTCATTTAAGATAAAAATAAGCAAGAATTTCTTTTGTCGGAGTCTTGAAAATTTGGAATTCTCTATTCCAAAGAGCTGTAAACGCTGAATTACTCATTTGGAAGGACTGAACTTCTTAAGTTATTCCAACAATCTGTAATGCTGGACTTCTTATTTCTTTCCTTTTCTTTTTTTTTTCCTTACAACTTGTACTGAAGAATCTGTACTTAGATATTTGTATCTAAGATAGCGCCATATGTGGTGACTTGTAAACTTTTTCATGTACTTATTTGAATATATGACAAAAAAGCTCATTGAATTCAATTCAAACTCTCAAGCAAAATCTCTAAAATAAATTGAAATAAAGAATAAAAACCAAACAACTAAAAATGAATAAAAGTAGAATCTTTTTAATTTCTGAAAATGCATATGTGAATCAATCTGATAAAATATCTCTTTCCTTGGGCAAGAAGCCAAAAACAATATACGGTTCAAACTATGGGCAGTGAGAGGGGTTTCTAGTTTGGGAACTTGTTTGAGGGGGTGCTTATGATGTATTTTGAGCAACTAAGCCACAAAGACGGGTTACCCAGCAGAGATCTTTTCTGTTTTTTTCAGGTTAGGGGTTTCATCCAGAAGACTATGCTTCTCACTAAGCGCTACAAGCCCTTAGAGACGTTGTTGCTACGTTCCACAAGCACCCTTTCGGTTAATGCCCTCTATCATCTACTGGGTGGCAGGGCCTGGCAGGATATTAACCAGTTATGTGAGGTCGAGATCTCTTCTGAAATATGGGAGAATACTCGAAAGATCTCAATCTGTAAAAGGACATGCACTACACAGTTAAAAATTCTGCACAGTGCTCATCTGGCACCAGACCATCTGGCAAAGTTTAAAAAAGGGGTACCTTCAGTGTGCCCAAATGTAAAATACATTTACCCATTGCTTCTGGACATGCCACAGGCTCCATGTTTATTGGAGCGCTGTGGCAGGAGAGATAAGGAGGGTATTGAGGACTGAAGTCAAATAGACACGATATCTCTCCTCTTAGGTCTACCGAATTTACCAACTTTAGACAGGCATGGGAAGAAACTATTTAATATTCTTGCATACTGTGCACAGAGGAATATTCTGATGAATTGGGTGTCTGAGAACCTGCTGGGCTTGCTGGGATGGCAGAAATTAATTATGGAACACATTCCCTTGGACTATTTTACAAACATAGTGCACCACACAACAGATCATTTTTATAAGACATGGCAGCCCTACTTGAGTTATTTGGATATAGATTTGCCAGTTATATTATTTAGGGCATTTGTCTAACCAGGTTGGTTAGATTTGTCAAGCCCTGGAGGGGGTCTCCTGAGGTAATACAGGTATATATACACAATGCTCCTGTTTCCTTTGTTTGGGAACTTTGTGCCGAGCATAGTTGTTCTGTATTTTGTGGGTTTTGTTTGCTTTTCTTTTTTTGGTGTTGCTTTGCACAGTGTTAGAGTTTGTTTGTTTTGTGTTATAGGATAGGTTAGTAGTTGGTAAAGAGTAGTTGTATTGTAATTTGTGTTTTTTTGTTTTTATTATACTGATATTATTAATTGTATTTTTCAATAATTCTATGTTTGTAAAGTTAAAAAAAATTGCAAATAAATATATTTCCAAAAAAATATATACAATACTTCAGTTGAAGTAAAACTGTAAATTGTATTTATTTGTTGATAAACATAATGAAATATTGTACGTTCAAGAGGAAAGGATTCATTGTGAGTGGATTTAAAGAGAAGTCACGAATTAAAAATACAAAAATTCAAAAAGAATTTAGTTAGTTTGTTAATTTATCACAATGGCTTTCTGAAAATAATTAATCTACAATATAAAACCTAATTGAAATGTGGTGTTTAGGAAAGTTAAAGCTTTTAAACTATAACAGTAAAATAAATAGTAAAATAAAATTTAAAATGAAATTTGAAAGTTCTATAATATTTTACAGTGTCAAGCCCATATACTAGTGATTGAAATTGAATTACTGGCATCTCTCTATGTTCTAGAAGTGTCTAAAACTTATAATTTGCAACATGTTCTGTTTTTAATCAGCTGCAGATCTGGCAATTGTGGAGAAAGAAACACAGTGAATGCTTCAGGACCAAGTATTCATTGGAACCAGTACTGATGAAAAGTTGTTCAATCTAGAAGGTTATCTATTTCTCTCCCCACAGAGAGCTGCTGAATATGTCCAGTATTTTCATAATATTTCACATTTTCAAAATTGAACCTGAAGTATGTTGCTTTTTCTAAAGTTAATACGTTGCACCCTGAAACAAAACAAAGGACTATGCGCAAACTAAGCAGTCAAAAGAAACACTGAAATCTCACCAAAGGCAGCAATCTAGTTTGGTGGGATTATTTTCATAATGGAGACCACAAATAACACCTTAGAGTAGACTGGGACCAATAAATTGTGATCTACAGATTCTAATCTAGTTTGCGCCTCACCGAAATGGTAATACATCACAAACACCTAACAATCAACAAACCAGACCATTCATCCATACCAAGCCCAATCAGGATTTGAGATGCCAGTGTTTAACTGGATGTACAAAGTTGAAAATCACACCAGGTTATAGTCCAACAGGTTTACTTGGAGCACCAGCTTTCGAATGAAGGAGCAGCACTCCAAAAATAGTGCTTGCAAATAATCCCATTCAGGTCCTCACCCAATACCCAGGATTGTGCATTTCAATGAAGAGTAATGCCTGATGGTAACTAGCTCTCTGAATATACATTTAGATCATCCTCAGCACAGACAGTAACTGAAGGCCAACAAACAAGACACACAGATACACAGGCTTGCCTGATTTGATCAAAATACCAAATTACAACACCAAAGCCAAGAATCAGGAACTATCCAGAAAAATGCACACCAAATTCATTTTTAAAAATACTGTTTACAACGGAGGGACTGCTCAATCAGGAGTCAAAGCAGGGCTGTGATTAGCAAATATGACTCGAACAAGTTAGGACAGAATTACAGATGACCTCAACTTACACAGAAAGACAAAGGTCGGTCAGAAGTGCGTTAGGAAAGTCAAAGTAGATGGTTATAACAGAAAAATGAGCCTAAACATGGGTGGAGTCATTATAGAGTGGAAATAGACAAGCGATGTGTCAGAGGCTAATTTTGGAGTCATATATATCACCAATATCACGAAGAATTGGTTCAGTCTCAGATAAGCCGCCAAGAGGAGGAATGGAGTCAGCAACCTTCTTCCAATCTCTCCAAATAAAAGTAGCTTTGCACAAACCCACCTGCAGTACAAAACTGGGTTATGATTCTCCCCCCTCTCATTTCCGCCATCAGGCAGTCAGATCTCCCATCCCCATCAGATTCACACCAAGGTCAGAGAGCAGGTGGCTGGCCCACTAAAACCAGCAAGCTCAAGCTTCAGTGCATCCCCTCATGCTGCTGTGAGAGCCACGGGCTGGTTGTCAGAGCCCCTCTGCCCCAGAAGGGCCCAGCCAGAGAGGCACTGTCCCGCAATCGGTGCCACCAAACGAGGAGAAGTAGTGTCTCAGGCCGCCAGCTCCTGCTCTGGACTGTGAGCTGGGGCCACCGCACTCAACTGACACTCCTGGACCACGGGACATAGCGCCATCCAACCTCCTCCCGGATTAGAGTGAAGGAATGGACCCAACACAGGCCCTGCCTTCCCCCGGAACCCCTCTCCCACTGCCGACCACCCCGCAGTAAACCCCTCTCCCATTGGTTCCCCGCCAAGCCCCAAGCCCCGACCTTCGCGTTCCCCTTTATCGGTTTTTCTTTAAATTTTCAAACCTTTGTTTCCGCTCGTGGCCAGAACCCGGAGAAAGCCGAACGCCCGCACACGCGCAGTGGGCCGGCTGCCGGGCGGCCAGTCCCTGCGCACGCGCGTTGGCTATCTGCCGGCCTCCCCCGGTCCCTTTGCCTCCTGCACATGCGCAATGGCCGGCGGCTGTATGTCAATCGTACTGGGAAGATCATGCAGTGAAGTCCAGTCAGTTTCGGAGCTGTGTTATCCTGAAGTTGCGTTGGTAGCACCTATTGAATGGGTACATCATAGGAAGAGGAAAGCCATCATGTCTTTGCATACTGTTCCTCGTAGACCCGCATATTCTTTCTGTCTTCAAGCAATGGTCTAATTTCCAGTTGAAAACCATGGTGGAATCCATAACCATCAGCTATGTTGGGAATTGCAATCCATATCCTAACAACTAATTACCTAAATTTTCTTTTTGCAAAAAGGTCATTTATCGCTTTGTTTTAGGTCCTTTTGCTGCACCTCTTATCGGGATCATCTGTTTCTTAATCCTTAAAGCAATGATAATTGTTACTTTCTTTCCTCTATCAGGGTCCCTTTTGAAGCCAGTGCATTTGAGAACTTACAAAAAATCAAAGTATTACAGGATTTGGAAACACCGGTGTTGAACTGGGGTTTACAAAGTTAAAAATCACACAACACCAAGTTATAGTCCAACAGGTTTGTTTAGAAGCACTAGCTTTCGGAGGGCTGCTCCTTCATCAGATGATTGTCAAATGCTGGAAACAACTAGCAGGCCAGGGGTAAAACAGTGAGCACTTAAAATCTGTGACCCTGCGTCAGAACTAGGAAAAGTTAAGAATAGTTTTGAACATTTGAGGAGCATGGATCAATTTACTAACTTCCCTTCATTTTTGCAGCACATGGAATCTAGAGTTAAAGATGCCAGATATAAAAATATGCCCTACAACCCAAAATCAATACCAGAAAATAAAAAGAAAATGCTCAAAGTATGGACGTCAAGGAATATTTGATAGATACATTTTGAAGGAGTTAAAATTGTGTCCATTTACAAAGCACTAAGAAATGCTTCAGACATTTTATTAAATCTTGATGTTAGAGGTGAACACAAAACAATGCAAAGTCAGGCTGTGATGGATGATGCCTTACCAGTTATGTATTCCAGAATATTCTGCTTTGATGTCAGATTTCTGGATCTGCATTATTTTATTTTAGCCCTTTTTAAAATATTCTATCATGGGATGTGGGCATTCCTGGCAAAGCCAGCATCTATATGCCACATCTAGTTACCCTTGGTAAAATGGTGGAAACAGGCTTCATGAACCACTGCAGTTTGTGGTTGCGGGTATGCCAATAAAGAACTTTTAAGAAGGAAGGAAGTTTCAGGAATCTTGACCCAGAGAAAGTTGGAAGAGTTTGGTGATTTAAGTCAAGATGTTGAGTGAGTTGGAGGAGATACTGGAGGTGATGTTATTCCTGTACTTTACTACTCTAAAATGGCAAGTGTAGCAGAGATCATAGATTTGGACAGTGATGTCAAAGATGCTTTGGCAAGTTGCAGGAGTGCATTTTGTAGATGGCACATACTGCTGCCATTGTGCTGGTGGAGGAAGTGTAAGTTTAAAATAATGAAAAGATACAGATCAAATGGGTTACATTTTCCTGGATGGCACTGAACTTCAAGTGATGTTGGAGCTGCACTCATCCAGGCAAATAGAGAATATTACATCATAGCCTGACCGGTACCTTGTAGATAGTCGACTGACTGATTAGAGATTCCCTACAGTGTGGAAACAGGCCCTTCGGCCCAATCAGTCCACACCGACCCTCCAAAGAGTAGCCAATCAAGATCCACCTCCCTCTGACTAATGCACCTAACCTGCACATCTTTGGATTGTGGGAGGAAACCCATACAGACACATAGGGAGAATGTGCAAACTCCACACAGACAGACAGACAGTCACCCAAGGCAGGAATCAAACCCAGGTCCCTGGCGCTGTGAGACAGCAGTACTTATACTGAGCCACCATGCCACCTCCCTAAGTCTGGAGAGTCAGGAGATGATTTACTTCCTATGGCATTCCCAGAGTCATTCCAGTAAGAGGTGACTTAATTGAAAGATAAAACATCCTGAAGAGGACTTGAGAGAGAGAGAATGTTGATAGGGTCTTTCCTCTTATAGGAGAGTCTAAAACTGGGGGGGGGGGGGGGGGGTCAGAGTTTAAAAATAAAGTGCTGCCCATTTAAAACGGAGAAGGGGAAACATTTTTATTCTGTCAGAGTTGAGTGTTTGGAACTCCCTTCCTCAAAGGCAGTGGATGCAGAATCTTGAAATATTTCTAAGGCAGAAGTAGATAGATTCTTAATGACTAAGCAGATGACAGATTATTAGAGATATGCAGGAATGTAGAGTTGAGGTTAAAAATCAGATCAGCAATGATCATATTGGATGATGGAGCATGCTTGAGGAGCTGAGTGGCCTTGTTTATGTGCTGAAATATTCAGATAATAATGACAAACAATGGCATCTTTCATAAAGAAATAGAAATGAATATTTTTTTTTAGTAGATGTTTCTGCTTCTGTTCCATGTTGATGTGATGTATCATCATCTCTGGCTTTCTGTTTGTCATTTGTCTCTTTTGCTTCGTATGTAATTTCAACTTTCAATCTCACACTACCTGAAAAAAATAAAAATGATAGTATATAATTATGATTTTCTCACATATTCAGTCTAACACTTCCTCTTCATTTTTTTTTGCATCACTTACAATCTCTCCAAATTATACTTTAATGCTCTTCTAATAATCCAACTTATTTACCATACAGACTTGAGCACTATCCTGATAATAGAGAGTGTGGTGCTGAAAATGCACAGCAGGTCAGGCAGCATCTGAGGAGCAGGAGAATCAACATTTCAGGCATAAGCCCTTCATCAGGGTTGTTTTTTCCAGGCAGGATTCCTGATGAAGGGCTTATGCCTGAAATGTTGATTCTCCTGCTCCTCAAATGCTGCCTGATCTGCTGTGCTTTTCCAGCACCTCGACTCTGACCTCTAAGATCTGCAGAACTCACTTTGCCCCAGCCATTTTGATATACCAATTTCCTAATTCTAACCTTGAAAATAGAAGAATATTCAACAATTGAATGTGCAGTTCTCCCTTGTGTTAACCAATTTACAGGAGCTTACCAGTAGGAGCATCCAGTTCCACCTTTCACATTAAGCCTACGACATGTTATGAAGAAGTTGAGCAAAAAAAACCCCAACATATGGGGAATAAATAATATTCCTTTAAGGTAATTTGCTCTACACACCTTAGGAAAAGGAGATATATGTTTAATTTAGACATTTTCACACAGGTGAGGTGATACTTGTGTGAAGAGTTGTATTAAATTGTTCACAATAATTGCAGTAGCAAGCTTTGCCATGAGAGAGAGCACTATTACCACATTATAGAACATTTTGTCTACTCTGCTACCTCTGGGTGGCAATGTTCAAAACAAAGTGTGTATGAAATAGAATCCACACGAGTGCGCAAAAACAATTGTGGTTTTGGAGTGACAAATTGAATTTCTATTGTAGCATAAGCTTGCTTTCTGAAGAATTATTTATCTTTTGAGGAGTGGGGGTTCTGCATCCAGTTTCATTTCTAGCATCTTTCATGCTACACTGATCCAAACCATTTGCATCACATTAATTATTTTAGACTTAACTGAAGTTGTCTTTCTAGAGTATGAAACAACTTTCATTTTAATTCTTAAACTTTGTCTTATTGATGAAAATTCAATAATTTATGTTAATCATTTAATCCTTTGCTTGGTGATAATAATGTAATAGAGTATCAGGAAGATTTTAAGAACAGTTAATGAACTTAGTTCCATTGACATACATAAAACTGCAGCACAGAAATGTTCGGTTCAACAGCACTATACCTAAGCAGGATTTATTCCATATAATAGTGACATAAAATACTTCAACAGGTAAAACATGGTCAACTTTCTTAATAACCCTATAGTAATCTCAATTGAACCATAAGTTTTTAACATATCTTGTTGCAGTGCACAGATGCAATTCTGATGCTAGCAATAAAAATTGAAGCACTGTTCTTTGTTTGGTGGATATTAATCTTCACTCCCATTCTGCTGCTCTATAATAACTTTACTTTACTTATAAAAATGAGCATTAACCTAACAGTGATTAGTATAGATCGATGTCTTTTCTCACCTTTTTCATTCTTTTATCCTTGAATCATTTTGGAGAGATAACCTTCTTTGTAACAATTATCCATGTCTTTCTCCCTTTTAAGATCTGGATCTCATCTAATTGTATCTTCTTAAGATACCGGGAACAGTAAAAGGTCTCTCATCTTCATGATGGATTGCAATGTCATCATCCCACTCTATCCCTTACCCTTCTTAAAAATGTAGCTAACTGACTTTTTAAAAAATCCAATTTATATTGTCCATATTGTGGGCCCACCTGGTAACTTCATAGTTCTTGGTTTTGCCAGCTTCAATCAGGGTCAACAATAATAAATTGATACGAAAATGTATTTACTGCATATTAAGGGGCAGATGTGTCTGTTAAAGAGCAGTGTTATGCATACACATTTTAAAACAGGAAATCAGAAACTGGCAGGTATAGTAATGAATTCTTCACACCAAAACAAAGGCTGAAAAATTAAAGATCTAATTTTAACTGCGTCAGGAATAAATATACAATGTGTAGAAGCAATAATCTAAAAGTATTATGTACAAGCCAACCACTGAAGTACTGTGTAATATTTCTCAGAGGTCTTGAAACTGGATAATTTATTTGTAATATAATCTCTTTCTTACTTCAGAGACAGGAAAAAGCTTCCATGACTGATCCAACTAAGGTCAATGAACATATCACAGACCAAATAGTGTTGTGGTCTGCATGGCTAAGTTGCTGAAGTATACAAATAATTTGCTAAATAATCAGTAGGGATAAAAATATGTTTTAAACATCTTTGATATTGGACAACTCGCCAAATCAGCAAGAGGATTCAGGAAATTAGATTATGATCACTTATTTCATATATGTAGGTATGGAGAATAAGTTGTAACACTGTGACATGTATAAACGCAGTCTGGTGGGTTACAAAATACTATCAAAGTGCACTTATTAAAATTCCAAACTTTACTATGCAGGTGACTCACATTATCTTTTGTTTTCTCAGTCTTTCATTGGCATTGTCTGCATTTCACCCAAGGCTGGCTCTACTTTGCTGATAAAAGTATGGGAGCTGCATTAGCTTCTTATATGTTTAGCATGCCTTCATACATCTGTAGATCACATTACTTTTCCAAGATGACAAAAGATTTAACCCTTAACTAATGGAAACTAATTCCACCCATTCACACCCAAAGTCCATTGTTCTCTTCTATTGTGATAATATGAAATTGAAGAGATTGCAGCTTGTAAAAGGAGAAAACTGTTGTTCTTCAAGCTACATGCCTACCATGAAAATAAATTAGTCAGATATTTGTGCATCAGCACTGAAAAGAGAACTTTGAATACACAGTCCAGAAGAAAATGCATTTTTAACAAGCTCAAATAGCAGAACATTTTAGAAATTATAACTTGATGGTAAATACAATTGACATCTGTGCAGGTTCAGTAAATTCATCAATACATATTTTATTTGCACAGTAAACAACCCAACATCTCATCTGGGCTTAAATTACGTTAATTAATTCAATTAATTTAGTGCATGTTGAAAATGAGGCCAATATTGGCAACAAAATGCTTGATTTTGGTTGGAGATTTAAAATGAAACAACTGTAACTCCTCTTCATACTGCCTTTATTTTTAAATAATAATTTATAAGCATAGGAGTATTTTGTATTTTCTCAAAGTAGACAGGCAATTATTTTGTCCATTGCTGGTCTAAGTGTTTTTTCACCCCACAAGAGTTCATGATATAACCTGCGCTGCATTTTCTCATAGTAACAGTTGTCAAGGCAATCAGAGCAAAGCTCTTTTCAGCTTTGTCAAGGGTCTGAGGGTTTCTATGTTCAACAATAAAAAAAATCTATATTATCTTTACTGATTCATTGTAGCATCTGAAAGCTTTGTTCATAATTTAAATTAATTGAAGTATGGCACAATTTTTTAAAAACACGTTATATTGTTGGAAATAATAATCTAAATCAGAAATAAAACCAAAATAAGCTTTAAAATTAGTCTACAGAGGTTGAATAATTGATGCTTATAATGTAAAGAGTTCAGTGTGGAAGATTCCAATATTAATTCTTTTTAATATATTCGGTTAAAACTACAAATTGTAGTCTATCAAATATATTTCACAAAGTTACATTATCTCAAAAGGAAGATCATTTTTGAAATGTGTAACTTTTGTACATATTCTACCACCTTGCTGTTATGGTGACCCCAGACCCACACAAAATGAGTATGGAGTATTTGCTATGATTAGCCTGTACTTATCTGTATACAATTGTTCAGCATGTGTTGCTAGTAGGACATGGTTCTGCTTTGCCAGAAAAGTTCTCTTTCAATGTTATGTCCCAATTTCCGGTTAACTTAATTTCTTTTGGGTTGGAAATCCTTCTGGATAAGATGACTAAATTACATGGTAACCAATGACCAGGTTGCCCAGTTTGTATCACAATCCCATTAAGATCTAGTAACTTTTTATTTAACGACAGATAATATTTGAAATCAGGAGGTATTTACTAAGATTACAAAGTCATAAGATTCCATTTCTTCTAAACCAAAAAGAAAGACTTTACCATACAAAGTCCCAAAAAAGCAAATTAAATCTACCATAACCAATATTTCCTCTCACATTCAGAAGTAACATGAATTATACATAAATTATCAAACAAACAGGGGTGAAATACAACATAGGTATAGATGGATATGATAAAATGAGATTATGGAAAAGTAGCTGTAGGGTGACTAGGGTCGCAAACTGTATATCCAGGGGTATTCATTTCTTATGAAGGACAGACAAAAAAGGAAAAGGAAGTGTGGTACCATTATTGGTTGAAGAGGAAATTAATACAAGAGTAAAAGAAGGATGAAGTGGGATCTACTAAGAGCGAGCTCAGAAACACCATGGGGCAGAAAATTGTAGGGAGGTTTGTATGTGCACCCCTAAACTGTAATGGTAATCTTGGGGAAATTCATTAAATAAGAAATTAGACATTCAAGCAATAAATGATACGGTGGTAATTATGGGCAACTTTGATCTGAATATAGATTAGGCAGATCAAATAGGTAAATGTACCACATAGGAGGAATTCCTAAAGACTGTATATGATGATTTTCTGGATCAATATACTGAATAACCAACTAGAGAATAAGCTATCCTAGACTGGGCATTATATAATGAGAAAGGAATAATTAACAATCTAGCTATGTATGACCATGGAGAAGAGTGGCCAGAATATGATCAAATTTTTCATTAAGGTGAAGAGTTACCTTTGAGAGTGGGAGAGCATAAGTTGATTTGAAATTCTGAATAAAGGAAACCACAAGAGTGTGAGGTACGACCTAGCTATGATAAATCGTGGAATGTTATTTAAAAGGAAAAACAGCGGATAGGCAATGGCAAACATTTAAAAAGAGTGCATGGAAAAACTGCAAAATTGTTCACTCCTGTCCAGCACGAAATTGAAATGGGTAAGGAGGTCCAACCGTGGCTAGCAAGAGAAAATAGGGATATTATTGAATCCAAGGAAGGAGCAAACAAATTGGCCAAAAATAAAGCAGCAGAATTGAGGACTGGAAGTAGTTTAGGTTTCAGGAAAAGAAAAAGAGGACAAAGGGGTTGATTAAGAGGGAAAAATAGAATATAAGATTATACTTACAAACTGATTGTAAAAGTTTCTATTAGGTTTCTATTGCAAAAGAAAAAATATTAGTCAAGAAAATGTCACAAAAAGGGAAAGTTGTAATGAGATCAAAGATAGCAGACTAAGTAAATATACAGTTTGGTTCTGTCTTCATAGAGGAGGCCACAAATACCATTCCAAAAATGTTGGGGATCGCGAACTCTGGAGAGAGGAAGGAACTGAAGGGAAATGGCTTTTGAGAAATTGATGGGATTAAAAGCTGATCAATTCCCAGAGCATGATAATCCACATCACTTAGAGTGACCCAAGAAATATTGATGCATTGGTGGTCATCTTTCAGTATCCTGTAGAATCCTGAACAGATCCTATGGATTGGAGGGTAGCTAATGTAACCCCACTGTTTAGTGTGATATTTAGCACAGTCACAAAGCCAGGAAGCTTTTTATTATTGTGAGCTGTCCTCAGTCCAGTTGAGAGAGATAGCCTTTACTCAATGAACCCCAACACAGTAAGCTCAAGGGCAGTCTCCGATACCTGTCCAGGGTCTGCTCAGAATGGTCAGTCAGGATTGTCTACTCAAGAGTTGAGGAGTTGAATGATGAGCAGCACATTCACCCACTTTTACTAAAAAAAAAATCAGTTTCCATCTCGAATGAGAGATAGGCAGGTGTTTGGGAAGATGAACATGTGCAGCCCAGTTGGTGATTTGGGGAGGTGTCCCACAGAGGACATATAAATGGTTAATAATTTTATGGGTAGGAGTGGGCATGAGAGAGGGGCAGTGCTTATCCAGATGCACAATGTATGTCTATCTGGAGCTGCTTTGCATGATTCTAACATTTGCCCAGACATTGCAGATGAAGGGAAACTGGCATCTTGCTTGCAAACATGATCACCACTAAAGCCAGCATTAGTGCCACAAACTTTGCTCTGATAACTTACACTCACTAACTCTGCTACTGTGCCCATCTCCCATTGAGGTTCATGCTCTACCCACTCTCACTTTTGCTGCAATTTCATCCACACTCACACACGCCTATCCTTAACAGTACTAACTCTGTATGCCCTCTGCAGTGTTTACTCACTTGTGTGGGACACCTCCCCAAATGACCAACCTGGCCACCCACTTTCATCTTCCCAAATACCTGCCTCTCATACGAGAAGGAAATTGATTGATTGATTTTGAGTAAAGAGGGGTAGTATGTTGCTCAGCAGTCAACTCCTCATCCGTTATAAGTAGACAGACCTGATTGACCACTCCGAGCAAGCCGTGGACAGGTATCGGAGGCTGCCCTTACTGTCTAAAAATGGAAGACACTATTTTATGATGCAAATTACAAAATGGGCATAACCAGAAAGATGGAAATAGGCATCCAGGCATTTGTGAACCTTAACCCATCTGATTGCTTAAAATCAATAGTGTGCTTCATAGTGCAGCAATGGATATAACAATATGATTTAATCATAACAATTGAAATCACAATCAAAATAATTGTGATAAAAATTTAAATTCAGCCCACACAGAATGAAATGGACATAACACAAGCTTATTATCTACCGGCATACCATTTCCATAGTAATTTTATACAGCAGAGTTAACTGTCCTCGGAAGTCTGCTTTGATTGGCAGGTTCAAGTGATTTATTCCACAAATACAGCCAACACTTTTAAGAAAAGTATGCAGAGGGTTTAAAGAAGAAAAAAAGAGAAGTTGAGAAATTTGAAATTTAAACTTGTAATTACAAATCAGAAATTAGGGCTGGTCACTTAAGTCTTTTCACTTTTGAAATCAGCCATCAGCTATGACAGACCCATCTGTCCCATTTAGATTCTGAGAATTTCTAGCACTTTTTAGTTTGCCAGCACAGTCATAAGTTTATCTTGTTTCTAGTACCATTTAAAGGATTTCTACTGATATTGGATAATGTATCAAGTGTCCTACTTTCCAAATCTATGACTATTTGAAAAATAAAATTCCTCTTTTTGACTGCAAATACTAATATTTTGTGAAATCATAAATATCTCTGCATAAACTAGGTGTACTTCTGGTTTCCTCATTCTATTGTGGGCATTGTTTGCTGGAGATATGTAATGGAGTAAAGCCAAGTTGCCTAATCTGGTCATTTGATCAAAAATTGAAGGGCTGACCATTCAGGTTCATCTATCCAGAATGACATTACCATTGAAAAATTTAAGGGTGATGAGAATAAAATGAGATAGTTAGCAAGTTATAATTAGTGTGGAATATAAACAACAGGTTTGACCATACAGTCTGTTTATATGATGTAGATTTTATGTAATTCATCAACTGAAGGGGAAGAAAGCACATGCAAACCATGCCAAAAGTAGGTTCAGGATTCATGATGAGCCCATTATTATAATGAAAAAAAATCACAATACAGTTCACAGAGAGTGAGAGTCTGCTCATGTAGACAAGCTTTTGGATTGCTTCCTGATGAAGGGCTTATGCTCGAAACGTCGAATTCTCTATTCCTGAGATGCTGCCTGGCCTGCTGTGCTTTGACCAGCAACACATTTGCAGCTGTGATCTCCAGCATCTGCAGACCTCATTTTTTACTTGAAGCTTTTGGATTGAACATGAATAAAAAGATATTAAGAAGGGAATTCAACTGTAGCTCTGGCAGCAAATAACCTAGGTCACCCAGAGGTTCATTAGACTCCCTCTGCTCCACTTAAACTTTGTGCCTCAATCAGACTTCAGAAGTCAGCTTGTTGTCTTCAAAAATGAATTTTCTATTTTGCTTCTTGACTCCTGTTGTGCAAGCTTGGACATTCAGTCTTAGCAAGGACTCAATGCCAGCAGTTGGTGGGCAAGCAATTCTTAATCCATTATAGACATGTAATGTTGTTTGTAATTAACATTAAACTGAACAGTAGAGATCTGTTCAAAATTTGCAAATCTAACCAATGTTATAATAGAGTCTGTGCTGAAACTCCAGTCAGGCTTTAATAATTCAAGTCATAGCTGAAACCAGTTCCTCTGTAGCTAGGTCAGATCAGACTTTTGTGTTAGGAAGAGATAAAACTAGCAAACATAGTGCGACTTGTCACGTGAATGCAACTTACAAGGAAGTACAAACATTGGGTGATTAAGGGAGTTGGGTGAAAGAGTTGAACTGCTCTATTACTTTTGCTTATTTCTAACTTTTTCAGCCTCCAGAAATTGATTCATATTCTGCTACAGGAGGACAAGTTACTAATTTGATAAGGATCAGAGAGGTGAAGAAGAGTTATTCTGTGCCTAAGGTTCACAATAGTATAGCAACTGGTAGTAAGAATAATAAAATATTTCAACCATAACTTAAGTTTATTAAAACAATTGTGTAGTTAATTGTATCACCTTGAAGATGACAAGACAGATTTAGGTGTCACAGCTATGGGATGTGCAAGGTCTTTAATGCTTGTTTGGTCCAGGGCAAACATGTTTGCACTCAGTATTTGAAGTTCCAGCAGATTTGGATCACAGTTCATGAGAATGAACTACAGACAGTGCAAAACTTTTGCCTCTCCCTAAATGTAAACTCGACGCTTAGCACCAGGAAGTAGTCACATTTTTTAGAATAGAGTCTTCTGATCTGGTCAGTGTTCAGGGACAAGGAAGTGTATTGTAAAAGGAGGCAAATAAGGGAATCCAAAAAGCAAGATACTCAACATCTGCAATTGCCTAGGTTTGAGGTTCATTCATTCATTCAGTTTGTTTGGATGAGAGTAGGGGTCGCAGAGTGGATAAGTTAACTGACCATGGTTCTTGGGTGCAGGAGTCAGGGGAGCAAAAAGGAATGTATCAGTGCGAAGGAGAGAATAATCAGAGACACTGGAACCATTCTCTGTAACAAAAAGTAGGAGTTGAGGTGCCGTTGTTACCTATCTGATGCCAGGGTTCAGGACATCTGCTTATAGCTAGAGATGTAGTGGGGAGGGAGAGGCCATTCATTGTGATGCATGTGGTACCAATGATAGATGCAGAATAACAAAGGAGGTTTTGCATGGTCGGTAAGAGGAGCTAGGCACCAAATCAATAAGTAGAACCTCAAAGGTCATAATCTCTGGATTATTACCAGGGCCACATACAAATTGGCATAAGGAAAATCAGATTAGAGAAATGAATGTGTGCTTTGGAGACTGGTGAGGGAGAAATAGATTCCAGGTTATGGGGCAGTTGGGAGAGTGTTGTACAAGCCCCGTAACAACAGTCACATGGATGGTAGAGCATAAATGAAGAAGTAATTGGAGCTTTTCAGAACAACATGGCAATAATCAGGGGAGATTTTAATTGACAGAGTCTGGAAAAAAAAATTAGGCAAAGGCAGCCTGGTTGAGTGATCATAGACTGTTTTCAGGATAGTTTCTTAAAACAGCATTTCTTGGAGCTGACCTGATTCTCCAGACCTGGTATTGTTACGACAAAATAGGATTAATTAATCGTCTCATAGGAAGGATGTCCGTAGATAGCAGGGACCATAAGTGATTTGAATTTTGATTTAATTTGAGTGAGAAGTGAGTGGGTAAAAGGTATTTGTTTCTGTTAATTTCAATTATTGTAATTATGAGCACATAATTCCCTCCAGCAACTTGCCAAATTAGGTTAAATGATAAGTCAATAGAAATGCAATGTCACACTTTGAGAAGGATATGTCAGAATACATATACCAACAAGAAAGAAAAATTTCAAAGTACAGTTCCACCATCCATGGTTAATCAGAAATTGCAATAGAGTCAGAGATGTACAGCAAGGAAACAAACCCTTCTGTCCAACCCATCCATTCCGACCAGTTATCCCAACCCAATCTAGTCCCATCTGCCAGCACCCGGCCCATATCCCTCCAAACCCTTTCTATTCATATACCCATCCACATGCCTCTTAAAATGTTGCAGTTGTACCAGCCTCCACCACTTCCTCTGGCAGCTCATTACATATAAATGCCACGCTCTATGGGTAAACATTGCCCCTTAGGTCTCTTTTATAACTTTCCCCTCTCACCCTAAATCTATGCAGTCTAGTTCTGGACTCCCCAACCCCAGGGAAAAGACTTGCCTATTTACCCTATCCATGCCCCTCAATTTTGTAAACCTCTATAATGTCATCCCTCAGCCTCCAACACTCCAGGAAAAACAGCCTCAGCCTATTCAGCCTCTCCCGATAGCTCAAATTCTCTAACCCTGGTAACATCCTTGTAAATCTTTTCTGAACCCTTTCAAGTTTCACAACATCTTTCCAATAGGAAGGAGACCAGAATTGCACACGATATTCCAACAGTGGCTTTACTAATGTCCTGTACAGCCACAACATGACCTCCCAACTCCTGTACTCAATACTCTGACTAATAAAGGAAAGCATACCAAACACCTTCTTCACTGTCCTACCTACCTGCGACTCCACTTTCAAGGAGCTATGAACCTGCACTCCAAGGTCTCTTTGTTCAGCAACACTCCCTAGGACCTTACCATTAAGTGTATAAGTCCTGCTAAGATTTGCTTTCCCAAAATGCAGCACCTTGCATTTTTCAGAATTAAACTCCATCTGCCACTTCTCAGCCCAATGGCCCATCTGACACAGATCCTGTTGTAATCTGAGGTAACCCTCTTCGCTGTCCACTACACCTCCAATTTTGATGTCATCTGCAAACTTACTAACTGTACCTCTTATGCTCGCATCCAAATCATTTATGTAAATGACAAAAAGTAGAGGGCCCAGCACTGATCCTTGTGGCACTCCACTGGTCACAGGCCTCCAGTCTGAAAAACAACCCTCCACACCACCATCTGTCTTCTACCTTTGAGCCAGTTCTGTATCCAAATGGCTAGTTCTCCCTGTACTCTGTGAGAACTCAATTTGCTAATCAGTCACCCATGAGGAACCTTGTCAAATACCTTATATAAGTCCATATAGATCACATCTACCACTCAGCCCTCAATCATCTTCACTACTTCTTCAAAAAAAAACAACTCAATCAAGTTTGTGAGGCATGATTTCCAATGCACAAAGCCATGTTGACTATACGTAATCAGTCCTTGGCTTTCCAAATATATGTACACCATGTCCCTCAGGATTTCCACCAACAACTTGCTCACCACTGGCGTCAGACTCACTGGTGAATAGTTCCCTGGCCTGGCTTGTCCTTACCACCCTTCTTAAACATTGACACCATGTTAGCCAACCTCCAGTCACCTGTGAGTATCAATGATACAATTATTTCAGCAAGAGGCCCAGCAATCATTTTTCTACACCCTCTTCCCACAGGGTTCGAGGGTACACCTGATCAGGTCCTGGGGATTTATCCACCTTTACCCTTTTCAAGACATCCAGCACTTCCTCCTCTGTAATATGGACATTTTGCAAGATGTCATCATCTATTTCCCTACAGTCTATATCTTCCATATCCTTTTCCACAGTAAATATTGATGGAAAATACTTATTTGGTATCTCCCCCATTTTCTGCGGCTCCACACAAAGGCTGCCTTGCTGATCTTTGAGAGGCCATATTCTCTCCCTAATTACCCTTTTGTCCTTAATGTATTTGTAAAAACCCTTAGAATTAAGGAGGATCCAATTTGTCACCTTTTGCCCTCCTGATTTCCCTCTTAAGTATATTCCTTTATACTCTAAGGATTCAGTCAGTCTATCCTGTCTATACCTTATATATGCTTCCTTCTTTTTCTTAACCAAAACCTCAATTTCTTTAGCCATCCAGCATTCCCTGTACCTACCAATCTTTCCTTTCACTCTAACAGGAATATACTGTCTCTGGATTCTCGTTATCTCATTTCTGAAGGCTTACCATTTTCCAGCCATCCCTTTACCTGCAAATATCTGCCCCCAATCAGCTTTTGAAAGTTCTTGCCTAATACCAACAAAATTGGCCGTTCTCCGATTTAGAACTTCAACTTTTAGATCTGGTCTATCCTTTTCCATCATTATTTTAAATCTGAGAGAATTATCATTGCTGGCCCCAAAGTGCTCTCCCACTGACACCTCAGTCACCTGCCCTGCCTTAATTCCCAAGTCTAGGTCAAGTTTTGCACCTTCTCTAGTAGGTACATCCACATACTGAATCAGAAAATTGTCTTGTACACACTTAACAAATTCCTCTCTATTTAAACCCTTAACACTAAAGCAGCTCCAGTCTATGTTTGGAAAATTAAAATCCCTTACCATAACCACCCTATTATTCTTACAGATAGCGGAGATCCCTTCACAAGTTTGTTTCTCAATTTCCCTCTGACTATTAGGGGATCTATAATACAAACCCAATAAAGTGATCATCCCTTTCTTATTTCTCAGTTCCACCCAAATAACATCCCTGGCTGTATTTCCAGGAATATCCTCCCTCAGCACAGCTGTAATACTATCTCTTATCAAAAAACGCCATTCCCCCTCCTCTCTTGCCTCCCTTTCTATCCTTCCTGTAGCATTTGTATCCTGGAACATTAAGCTGCCAATCCTGCTCATCCCTGTGCTATGTTTCTGTAATTGCTATGATATCCCAGTCCCATGTTCCTAACCATGCCCAGAGTTCATCTGCCTTCCCTGTTAGGCCTCTTGCATTGAAATAAATGCAGTTAAATTTATCAGTCCTACCTTGTCCCTGCCTGCTCTGATTGTTTGACTCTCTTCTGTTCTCGACTGTACCAGTCTCAGATTGATCTCTTTCCACACTGTTTCCCTGGGTCCCACACCCCCACCATACTAGTTTAAATCTTCCTGCCCTGCCAGTACATTAGTCCCCTTCCAATTTAGGTGCAATCCGTCCTTCTTGTACAGGTCACTCCTAATCCAAAAGAGATTCCAATGATCCAAAAATGTGAATCCTTCTCCCATACACCAGCTCCTCAGCCATGCATTCATCTGCTCTATCCTATTCCTGTCCTCACTAGCTCTTGGTACCAGGAGTAATCCAGATATTACTAGAACATAGAACAGTACAGCACAGAACAGGCCCTTCAGCCCACGATGTTGTGCTGACCATTGATCCTCATGTATGCACCCTCAAATGTCTGTGACCATATGCATGTCCAGGAGTCTCTTAAATGTCCCCAATAACCCTGCCTCCACAACTGCTGCTGACAATGCATTCCATGCTCTCACAACTCTGTGTAAAGAACCCACCTCTGACATCCCCTCTATACTTTCCTCCAACCAGATTAAAACTATGACCCCTCGTGTTAGTCATTTCTGCCCTGGGAAATAGTCTCTGGCTATCGACTCTATCTATGCCTCTCATTATCTTGTATACCTCAATTATGTCCCCTCTTCTCCTCCTTTTCTCCAAAGAAAAAAGTCCGAGCTCAGTCAACCTCTCCTCCTAAGATAAGCCCTCCAGTCCAGGTAGCATCATGGTAAACCTCCTCTGAACCCTCTCTAAAGCATCCACATCTTTCTTATAATAGGGCTACCAGAACTGGATGCAGTATTCCAAATGCGGTCTAACCAAAGTTTTATAGAGCTGCAACAAGATCTCACGACTCTTAAACTAAATACCCCTGTTAATGAAAGCCAAAACACCATATGCTTTCTTAACAACCCTGTCCACTTGGGTGGCCATTTTAAGGGATCAATGTATCTGCACCCCAAGATCCCTCTGTTCCTCCACACTGCCAAGAATCCTACCCTTAATCCTGTACTCAGCTTTCAAATTCGACCTTCCAAAATGCATCACCTCGCATTTATCCAGGTTGAACTCCATCTGCCATCTCTCCAACCTTTGTGTCATCTGCAAACTTGCTGACCCATCCTTCGATCCCCTCATCCAAGTCATTAATAAAAATTACAAACAGTAGAGGCCAAAGGACAGAGCCCTGTGGAATACCACTCACCAGACTTCCAGGCAGAATATTTTCCTTCTACTATCACTCGCTATCTTCTGTTGGCTAGCCAATTCTGTATCCAGACAGCTATGTTCCCCTGAATCCCATTCCTCCTGACCTTCTGAATGAGCCTACCATGGGGAACCTTATTGAATGCCTTGCTGATGTCCATATACACCACATCCACAGCTCGACTCTCATCAACCTTTCTAGTCACATCCTCAAAGAACTCGATAAAGGTTTGTGAGGCATGACCTGCCCCTCTCAAAGCCGTGTTGACTGCATTTAATCAAGACATGCTCTTCCAGATGGTCATAAATCCTATCCCTCAGAATCCTTTCTAACACCTTTCAGACGACAGACGTGAGGCTTACTGGTCTGTAATTGCCGGGGATTTCCCTATTTCCTTTCTTGAAGAGAGGAATTACATTTGCCTCTCTCCAGTCCTCAGGTACGACTCCAGTGGAGAACCAGGATGAAAAGATCTTCGCAAGTGGCGAAGCAATTGCATCTCTAGTTTCCCAAAGCAGCCGAGGACAAATCTGGTCCAGGCCTGGCGACTTGTCAATCTTAATGTTTGACAAAATTTTCAGCACATCATCTTCCTCTACCTCTATCCATTTCAACATGCACACCTGCTCTTCAAAGGTTTCATTCACTACAAAGTTCGTCTCTTTTGTAAAGACAGAAGCAAAAAAACTCATTTAGGGCTTCTCTGACCTCCTCAGACTCCACACACAAATTCCCTATGCTATCCCTGATCGACCCTACTCTTTCTTTGACCATTCTCTTACTCCTCACATAAGTGTAAAATGCCTTTGTGTTTTCCCTAATCCGTTCTGCCAAGCCTTTCTCGTGTCCCCTCCTGGCTCTCCTCAGACCATTTTTAAGCTCTTTCCTCGTCTGCCTGTAATCTTGTAGAGCTGAGCTTGACCCTATCTTCCTTCACCTTATGTAAGCTATCTTTTTCCTTTTGACGAGAAGCTCCACTGCTCTTGTCATCCAAAGTTCTTTATCTTACCACTTGTTGCCTGTCTCAGAGGGACATATTAATTCATCACTTGCAACAACTGTTCCTTAGACAAACAAACAAACAAACAAGTCTTCACATGTCTATAGTGCCTTTACCATGGAATGATTGCTCCCAATCTAAGCTTCCTAACTCATGTCTAATCGCATCATAGTTTCATCTTCCCCAATTAAATATCCTCCCAAGTTGCCTAATCCTCTCCTTCTCCATAGCTATGTAGAATGTGAGGCAGTTGTGGTCATTATCACCAAAATGCTCTCCCACCACAAGATCTGATACCTGCCCCGGCTCGTTTCCGAGCACTAAGTCTAGAATGGCCTCTCCCCTCGTCGGCCTGTCAACGTACTGAATTAGGAAGCCCTCCTGAACACATCTTACAAAAACAGCTCCATTCAAATCTTCTGCTCAAAGGAGTTTCCAATCAATATTGGGAAAGTTAAAGTCACCCATTACTACGTCCCTACTTTTCCAAAATCTGCCGACCTATGCTTTCTTCCATCTCCCTGCTGCTATTGGGGGGCCTGTAGTAAACCCCTAAAGAGGTGACTGCTCCCTTGATGTTCCTAATTTCCACCCATACTGATTCAGTAGACAGATCTTCCTCGACAATGGAAGGTTTTGTAGCTGTACTACTCTCGAAGACCTCCTTTTTAAAATTCTGCCTAACTCCTTGTAATCTCGCTTCAGAATCTCAACCTTTTCCCTTCCTACATTGTTGGTTCCAATGTGGACAATGACCTCATGCAGTCCCCTCTAGTTGTGAGAACCTTCTGCGCCCTCTCTGAGACATCCTTGATCCTGGCACCAGGGAAGCAACAACAGAGCATACAAGTTTGTCAAAACAGGTGACAGGTCAGAAGAATGACCAATATAATTTTTTTAAAAAATCAAAGAATTCCTAAACCATAAAGGGAAAAAGTGAAATACAACAGAAAGCTAGCCAGAAATATAAAAATAAACATAAAAAGTATAAATATTTTTTAAAATGTGTGTTAAAATTGACTCATGGTTCTATAGAAAGTGTGTCTGGAGAAGTAGTAATGGAAGTTAAGGAGATAGCAGATAAATTGTACTTGTGTTTTACAACAGTTTTCACTGTAGAGGATGCAAATAATATCCTACAAACAGCAATAGATCAGGAAGTGAAAGGAAGGATGGAACTCAGGAACATCTCAATCGGAGATTGCTAGAGCTGTGGGCTGATGTCATCACAGCATCTTAAAAGTAGTAAGAAATTAGATGGTTTATACATTGGTTCGAAAACTCCAATTATTTTGGGAAAGGTCCCCATTAGGTTGGAAAGTAGCTTATGAAGCTTCTTGCTTCAAACAAAAGGAGGGAGATAGAGAGCAGAAACCTACAGGTCAGTTAGTTAACATCTATCTTGGGGAAAACGTTAGGTACTATTATAAAAGAACTGATATATGGGCAATTAGAACAGTTCAAGGCAATCTGGCACAATCAAATTAGTTTTGTGAAGGGAAGTTATTTTTGACCAATCTATTAGCAGTTTTGAGGAACTATGACGTGCGGTGAATAAAGGGGAACTGCTGGATGTACTGTACTTGAATTTTCAAAGGCATTTGATAATGCATCACATACAAGATTACTGCACAATAAATACTCAGTGCAAATTACTGTCATAAATTCAACAATGTCTGCCAACAAGATTCGTGATATAGGCATAAGGAGATCTTTTTAATGTTGGCAAGATGTAATAAGTGATGAGTACCAGGGATTAGTTCTTGAGATCTCAACAATTGTCAATTTGTGACTTGGATGAAGAACAAAAGGTTTGGTTGCCAGATTTGCTTATGACATAAAGATAAGCAGCAAAATAAGTTGTGAAGTCTACATAAAAAAGACTGCAAAATGTTATAGCTAGGTTAAGTGAATGTGTAAAAATCTGGCAATTGGACTATAATGTGGAAAAATGTGAAATTGTCCATTTTGTAGGAAGACTTTAAAAAAAGCATGCTTTTTATTCACTTGGGAGATATGAGCATTCTGTCTGTGTTAACATTTATTGTGTAAGCAGACCCACAAATGAACAGTTAAAAATTTCCAATTCCCTCTCGGATGATGAATTAGTATTCCTCCATGTCGCGTACCACTTGGAAGAAGTACTGAGTGTGGCAAGGGCACAGAGGTCATCTTTGTGTTGAACCTCAGGAGATGGGAGAGATATTAAAAGAATATTTTAATGCCAGTTTTTACTGTGGAGAAAGAAATAGAGACTAGAGGATTCAGGGAAATAAATATCATGTTTTGAAAACAGTTCACATTTCAGAAGAGGAAATGCTGGAACTCTGAGAAAATAAAAGGTGGATAAATCTCCAGGACCTAATCAAGTATATCTCAGGACAATGTGGAAGGTAATTGCAGAGCCCCTAGTAGAAATATTGGTATCGTCTATAACCAGGGGTGCGGTGTCAGTGCTTAATACTATGCTTTCATTTGAGAAAGGCTGGAAGGAGAAGCCTGGAAACTATAGGCCTGTGAATCTGACATCGGTGGTGGCTAAGTTGTTGGAGTTGATTCTGAAAGATAGGATTTACATGCATTTGGAGAGGCAAGGAATGATTAGAGATAATCAGCATAGGTTTGTGCGAGATAAATCATGTCTCACAAACTCGATTGAGTTTTGATGAAGTAACGAAAAAAGATTGACGAGGGCAGAGCTGTTTACTCAGATGTCAGTAAAGCCTTGGATAAGGTTCCACATGGTAGACTAATTGCTAAAATTAGATCACATGGGATTCAAGGTGAGCTTGCCAATTGAATACGAAAATGGCTTCACATTAGGAGACAAGAGCGTGGCACTGGAGCATTGCTTTTTGGACCGAATACCTGTGACCAGCAGGGTTCCACAAGAATCAGTATCAGGTCCACTTTTGTTCATCATTTATATAAATGGTTTGGATGAGAGGATAGGAAGCATGGTTAATGATTTTGTGACTGAACACCATGATGGTTTAGTGGGCATGAAGAGGGTTATGTAAGATTACAATGAGATTTGATCAATTGGGTCAATGGGCTGAGGAGTGGCAGATGGAATTTAATTTGGATAAATGGGGGGTATTGCATTTTGGTAAACCAAACAAGGGCAGGACTTATACAATCAATGTTAGGGCTCTCAGCAGTGTTGTAGAACGAAGACCTAGGGGTTCATGTACATAATTCTTTTAAACTTGTGTCATATGTAGAGAGGGTGGTTAAGAAGGTGTTTAAAATCCTTGCCTTTAGACCTTTCAGTCTAGGAGTTGGGATGTCATGTTGAGGTTGTACAGGAAGTTGATGAGAACCTCTTCTGGAGTACTGTGTGGCATTCTAGTTGTTCTGTTATGAGAAGAATATTATTAAATTGGATAGGGTTCAGAAAAGATTTACCAAGACGTTGCTGGGAATGGAGGGTTTGAGTTATAACAGCAGCCTGGGACTTTTTTTCACTGGAGCGTAGCAAGTTGAGGAGTTACCTCATCGAGGTTTATAAAATCATGAGGAGCATAGGTAAAGTGAATAGCAGAGATCTTTTCCCAAATGTGGGTAAGTTCAAAACTAGGGGGCATACTTTGAAAGTGAGAGGAAAAAGATTTAAAAAGGACATGATAGGCAACTTTTTAAAAAAAGTACAGTGGTTAGTGTGTTGAATGAACTGTCAGAGAAAGTGGTGGATGCATGTACAGTTATGTTTAAAAGATATTTGGATAGATTCATGAATAGGAAACGTTTGGAGGGACATTGACCCAACTCAAGCAAGTGAGATTAGTTTGGGAGCATGATTGGCATGAATTAGTTGGACCAAAGGGTCTGTTTTCATGTTTTGAATGACTCTATGATTCAAATATACTCTGGATTGGAGACTTCAAAATCCACCCCTTTTCTGCTGACATTTATGTCTAGGACCCCATATTTTTCTGCTATGCTGAGAATTCTGAAGGCAGATGTCAGACTCACAATGAGCGTTAAGTGTTACTGAAAAAGTGAAGGAAACGTAACAAGCAAATTGAGAAGGAGTATTTGCTGTTTACAATTGGCCTCTTTGCCTTGCTTGGTGAAATTTTGCAGGTTCATCTTGCAGATTGTATACATTGCTACTACTCAGCATTGGTGGTGGAGAGAGTGAATGCAGTGGCAAACAAGTGGGCTGCTTTGTCCTGGATGGTGTTGAATTTCTTGAATGTTGATGGAGCTGCGCATATCCAGGTTAGTGGGGAATATTCCACCACATGCCTAATGGTGGTTGGGTTTGGGGATTCAGGTGGTGTGTTGCCCACTGTATGATGTTTAGCTTCTGAACTGTTCTTGGAGCCAGAGTATTTATATGTCTCACCCAGTTCGATTTCTGATAATCCCTCAGGATGCTGAAAGTAGGGTTTTATGATTGGAATGGTGTGAGATTACAGATATGAGATACTGAAGAATCTGATGTCTTCACGTATGAGTTGCAAAAGACTAATGTGCAGTTACAGCAAGTAATTATGGAAGTTAATAGATATTGTTTATTGTAAGGAGAATCTGGTACAAAGTAAGACTATTTGCTTCACTTGTACTGTGCACTGGTGAAGTCATATTGAGTAGGGTACAGTATCAGTCATCTTTGTGAAAGAGCAAATTAAAGCATTAGGAGTGATTCAAAGAAGGTTTACTAGATTAATTCTGCAATTAGCAGGTCATCTTATAGCAAAGGGCTAGACATGTTAGCTTTGTGTTTTGCTGGAATTTAGAAAGGCAAGAGGTGGACTCGATTGAAACAAGATATTGAGGGATCTTGATAAGATGGATGTGTTAGATGTGGAGAAGAGATTGACTTGTGGAAGAAGCTAGAATAAGAACATGGAACAGTACAGTACAGGCCCTTTGGCTCTCAATGTTGAACCAGCCCTTTATCCTACTCTAAGAATCAGACTAACCTGCATATCCTTCATAGTACTATCTTCCACATGTCTATCCAAGAATTGCTTAAGTGTCTGTAGTGTATCTGACTCTACTACAGCTGCTGGCAGTGCATTCCATGCACCCACCACTCTGTGTAAAGAACCTATCTCCAATTATTTTAAAATTATGCCCCCTTGCGATAGATATTTCTACCCTGGGAAAAGGTCTCTAGTTATCCATGCTATCTGTGCCTCTCAGCATCTTGTACACTATCAAGTTGCCTCTCATCTTGTTTAGTCCAATGAGAAAAGCCCCAACTCTCTCTACCTTTCTTCATAAGAAATTCCCTCCAGACTAGGCAGCATCCTGGTAAATCTCCACTGCACCTTCTCTAAGCTTCCACATCCTTCATATAATGAGGCAACCAGAACTGAACACAATATTCCAAGTGTGGTCTATCCAGGGCTCTAGAGCTGCAGCATAACCTCCTGGTTCTTAAATTCAATCCCCTACTAATGAAAGCCAACACCATATGCCTTCTTAGCAACCTTAAAAACATGGGCAACTTGGAGGGATTTGTGGACATGGACCCCACACTGCCAAAACTTCTGCCTTTAACCCTGTGTTCTGCATTCAAATTTAACCTTCCAAAAGGTGAATGACTTCACACTTTTCCAGGCTGAACTTCATCTGCCATTTCAGTGCAATTCTGCATCCAATGTCCCATTGCTAAAACAGCCCTCCTGCTAACCACAGCTCCATCAAGCTTTGTGTCATCAACAAATTTATTAACCCACGCTTCCACTTCCTCATCCAAGTCATTTATAAAAATCACAAAGATGAGAGGTTCCAGAACTGATCCCTGCGGGACACCACTGGTCAGTGAGCTCCAGGCTGAATACTTTGCACCTATTCCACCCTTTGTCTTCTATGGGCCAGTCAATTCTGTAACCAGACATCCAGATTTCCCTGTATCCCATGTCTGCTTACTTTCTGAACAATGTGTTGCTGGAAAAGTGCAGCAGGTCATGCAGCATCAAAGGAGCAGGAGAATCGATGTTTCAGGCATAAGCCCTTCTTCCTGAAGAAGGGCTTATGCCCAAAAAGTTTATTCTCCTGCTCCTTTGATGCTGCCTGACCTACTGCACTTTTCTAGCAACACATTTTTAAGGTCTGATCTCCAGCATCTGCAGTCCTCACTTTCTCCTACTTCCTGATTAAGCCTACCATGGAAACCTTCTTCTCAAAATGCCTTGCTAAAATCCATGTATACCACATTCACTGCTTTACCTTCATTAATGTGTTTTGTCACATCCTCAATAAAGTTTTGAGGTATGACCTATCCCTCACAAAGCCATTCTGACTGTCTCTATTCTAACAATGGTTTTCCAAGTAATCATAAATCTTGTCTCTCAGAATCCTCTAATATTTTGTCCACTACTAACGCAAGACTGACTTGTCTGAAATTCCCAGAATTCTCTCCCTTCCCTTTCATTTGCTACTCTCCAGTGGACAGTGAGGATGCAAGGATCATTGCCAAAGGTGCAATCTCTTTCCTTACTTCCTGTAGTAACCTATGGTATATCCAGTTTGGCCCAGGCGATTTATCTATTCTTAAGTGTTTTTCAAAGTTTTCAACACACCTTCCTTCCTAATATCAACCTGTTCTAGCATTATCAGTCTGTTTCACACTGTCGTCAGAAACATCAAGGTCCCTGCCAGTAGAGAATACTGAAGCAAAGTATTCATTAGGGACCTCCCGTATTTCCTCCAACTCCAGGTGCAAGTTCCTCCATTATCCCCGATCGGCCCTACCCTCATTCTGGCCATCCTCTTGTTCCTCACTTAAGTGTAGGACACCTTAGATTTTCCTTAATCCTACCTGCTAAAGGTTTCTCCTGTCCCCTTCTAGCTTGCCTAAGTCCATTCTTCAGTTCCTTCCTGGCTACCTTGTAACCTTCTAAATGCCTGTCTGATCTTTACCTCCTCAATCTTAAGTAAAACTTTCTTCTTCCTCTTGACTAGATGTTCCACATCCCTTGTCAACCCAGGTTCTTTCAACCTATCATCACTTCTTTACCTCAGTGGGACAAACCTGTCTAGCACTATCAGCAAGTGTTTCCTAAACAACCTCTACATTTCTGTCATGCATTTCCTGGAGAACATGTGTCCTCAATTTAGGCGCCCATGTTCCTGGCTAACAGTATTTTATCACTAATTACTGAAATGCTCTCTCACACAGAGATCTGACACCTGACATGGTTCATTGCCAAGCACCAAATTCAATATGGCCTCCCCTCTAGTCAGCCTATCTACGTATTGCAACATGAACCCTTCCTGGGCATACCTGACAAAAACTGCTCCATCCAAACTATTTCAACTAAGGAGGTTCCAATCAATATTTGGAAAGTTAAAGTCACCCAATCTGCTTCTCAGTGTCCCTGTTGCTATTGGGGGATCTATAGAAAACTCCCAATATAGTGATTGCTCCTTTTCGATCTGACTTACACCCAAATTGACTCTGTAGACAACCCCTCCTCAACGACCTCCCTTTCTGCAGCTGTGAAACTATCCCTGATTGGCAATGCCACTCCTCCACCTCTTACCTCTCACCCCATTTCTTTTGAAACATCTAAACCCTGGAACATACAACAACCATTCCTGCCCCTGTGATATCCAAGACTCAGTAATGGTCACAACATCATAGTTCCAAATATTGATCAGTGCTCTGAGTTCATCACCCTTATTCCTGATACTTCTTGCATTAAAGTAGACACACTTCAACCTATCACACTGATTGCACCTTTGCAGTATCCCTCCTCGCAGACACTCTGCACACTGCATCTGGCTGTTCACTACCTACACCTTCCCAAAACCCCTGCCAATCTAGTTTAAACCCTCCTGAAGAGCTCCAGGAAACCTCCCACCCAGCGTATTGGTGCCTCTCCAGTTCAAATGTAACCCATCCTTCTTGTACAGGGCTTTCCCCAGAAGGTATCCCAATGATCCACATAGCTGAAGCCCTCCTACACCAACCTTGCAGCTATGTGTTCATCTGCACTCACTCTCTACTCGCAGCCTCGTGAGCACGAGGAGAAAGCGAGGACTGCAGATGTTGGAGATCAGAGTTGAGAATGTGGTGCTAGAAAAGCACAGCAGGCCAGGCAACATCCAAGGAGCTGGAGAGTAGTCATCCAAAACATCTGTTCTCCTGCTCCTCTATCCTGCCTGGCCTGCTGTGCTTTTCCAGCACCACATGCTCGACTCACTAGTGCGTGGCACTGGTAGCAATCCGGAGAGATTATTATGCTGATCAACCTGCCTTCTAGCTTCCAACCGAACTCCTCCCTTTCCCTACTTATGTCATTGGTATCAATATGTACCACGACTTCTGGCTGTTTTGCCCCAGCTTAAGAATCCTGTAGATTTGATCAGAGACATCACTGACCCTGGCACCCAGGCAGCAACATACTATCTGGGAGTCTTGCTCGTGACCACAGAATCTCCTGTCTGCTCCTGTCACTATTGAATTTAGATTAGATTACTTACAGTGTGGAAACAGGCCCTTCGGCCCAACAAGTCCACACCGACCCGCCGAAGCGAAACCCACCCATACCCCTACATTTACCCCTTACCTAACACTACGGGCAATTTAGCTTGGCCAATTCACCTGACCCGCACATCTTTGGACTGTGGGAGGAAACCGGAGCACCCAGAGGAAACCGGAGCACCCGGAGGAAACCCACGCAGACACGGGGAGAACATGCAAACTCCACACAGTCAGTCGCCTGAGTCGGAAATTGAACCTGGGTCTCTGGAGCTGTGAGGCAGCGGTGCTAACTATTGTACCACCGTGCCGTCCATTTCTATCACTATCACTCTCCTATTCTCACACGTTCCCTTCTGAGCCACACCTCTGCATAACAAAAAAGTGGTATACTTATTAAGAGGGAATGGCCACGGGGGTCCCTGCACTCTCTGCCTATTCCCTTTTCCTCTCCTGACAGTCACCCAGCTTCCTTTATCCTGTAAGACAAGTGTCACTACCTCCCTATCGTTCCCCTAGCCTCCCGAATGATCCAAAGTTCATTCAGCTCCAGCTCCCTAATGCTGTTTGTGAGGAACTGGAGTCGGGTGCCCACCTTGCAGGCGAAGTCAGCGGGGGCAACAGTGGTGACCCTTACCTCCCACATCCTGCAAGAAGAGCATGAAACTGCCCTGGCCTCCATTCCTTCTGCTCTAAGTTGCCAAGGGAGATTGATTCCATTGAAAAAAAAAGCCCAACCTTACCAACTCTGCTCACACAGTCTTTTTTCTTTGGTTTGAAGAGGATGACTGGTGGGAGACACTACACGTGTAGTGTCTCAGGTTTAGCCACAGCCTGAATATATCAGGCCACATGCCCAGCAATCCCCAGGCGGTCACGGTTTAAAAATAAGAGGTCATCCATTATTTGGCAGTAACTATACTGATCCAACTGTTGCAATTCCTCTATGTCTCCCTGTTTAGTGAGAGCAAGAACAGGGCCATGCGTATGCAGTTGATGGTACCATTGGGAATCTAACTATTACTGGTAAAGCCATATGCCCTCTCTTACTGTTTCTTCATGCTGAAGCAGAAAACAACAAGCTTGGAATTCCAGGCACAAATGATTTCCAGCACCTCCCAGAGACATCGCTGATTGGTGTACCAGGAAAAATCATCTGGACCCAGGATACAAGAAGTTCAATGCAACTATAATCTTTACAGTCACCAATGGTATCATTCTCACTTGAATATGAGGATCTAGATCATATTGAACAGTACTGGAACCGCCCAATTGCCTGAGGCATTGTTCCTGAGTTTAGGTATGGAAAGTGCTCCAGAACCTCCACGAAAAGCAGGGTCTTCCATGAGAGTTTTCTTTCTTTCGCCATACCCCTTTCTGCAGTCTTTGTTTTCTTTTCTGGTCCTGTTGCAGACTCAAAGGCATTGCAATCACATTTAGAGGAGTTTTACAAGAATGTTGTCTGGTATGGAGGGAAGGTCTTATGAGAAAAGGCAGAGGGACATGAGGCTGTTTTTGTTAGAGAGAAGGAGGTACAGAGGTGACTTTATTGAGACATACAAGATAAGAGGGTTAGATAGATTGGACAGTGAAAAGCTTTTTCCTCAGATGGTGATGGCTAGCACAAGGGGACAGAACTTTAAATTGAGGGGTGAAAGATATAGGATAGATATCAGAGTAGTAGGAGCATGGAATGCACTGCCTGCAACTGTAGTAGGCTTGCCAACTTTAAGGGCATTTAAATGGTCACTGGACAGGAAAATGGACAAGAATGGATGGGCTTCAGATCTTTGCACTGACCTGCGGAACCATCGATAGCCAAAGGCCCTGTACTGCACTGTAATGTTCTATTCGAGATCTCACCTGTTGCCTCTCTTACTGTATGCAATCATTTCCAAATATAACCCACACTAACATTTTCTGCACAGAAGAGCAAAACACCCACCAGCATGGTTCGGTCAAGTCCTTTATGCTACTGAATGTTTGTCCAGTTGTAGGTGATTATCACAGATGTTCAATGAACATTTGCTGACCGAGTTGGGAAACAAGCATATCAGCTGAACATTTGGTATCGTGATCGGACCAAATCTCAGGCTGTTGGCCTGAGTAGGCATGCCAGTATTGGCACTTTACATAGCATCACATGGACCATACTGAAAAGGGATGAGAGTGTGGCGGAGCCATTTGAGGCCTTGGCTGTTAATTGTACATTAATTTCAAGTTCAAGTAGAGGGCATTAGCTGTGAGTTCATATACTACAATGTAGGGGAACAGTTGCACAAAAACAGGCCAATATGGTTATTTTCATGGGACACCTGTTCATAATTTGTATCTGTCATTAAAAATAATTATAAAATGTGTAGAGATTAGGTTTAAATTTTATCCTTTCAACTTAGAACATTTAGAGCTTCTGCGGTGCTTTTCTGTGTGATCCTATCAAATTTTTCTCCATCATCATTTCAAGTCCCTACAGTGCAGATACAGGTCCTTCGGCCCAATAGGACCAAACTGACCCTCTGGAGAGTAACCCACCCAGACACACTCCCCTACCTTATGGTTACCTTAACAAATACACCTAGCCTACACATCCCTGAACACTATGGGCAATTTAGTATGGCCAATTCATCTAACTTGCACATCTTTGGGATGTGGGAGGAAACCAGAGGAAAACCAAACAGATACAGAGAATGTGCAGACTCCATATAGACAGTTGCCCAAGGCTGGAATCAAACCCAGGTCACAAGCTCTGTGAGATAGCAGTGCTAACCATTGAGCCACAGTGCCACCCCAATTATCTACTTCAATATCATTAGGCAAGACATAGCAATTATCTATATAGTATAATGAGAACTTTATGGTAATGATGATGCTAATCTGTAACCGTGATGTCAACAGTCAGTGTTATAGATTCTGAGAAGAGATGAACAGAATTGTACTGGAAAGTTCAAAATCAATATTCTGTATATTAACACATAAAAACAAAATCACAACATCTACTGAGAATGAGACTCGCAAGCAAGATAAAGGCAAAGGTTCAGCAAAGTCAGGACATGAACAGTGTAGCTAGGTAGAGCAACATCATGAATGCAATGAAAATACCTAGTGTCTAGACCCCATGGTAGGCAAGATCCACAGGGGCAGAACAATATAGGCTTGAGTCAATTGAGCACTGTGACTGCAAACTTGCACAAATCAGTCTACTCACAAGTTGTGATGCATCTGATTTCACACAAAAGGCTGAGCAAAACAAAAAATTTAGGCATTCTCTATGCAGAGTAATTTCACTCCCCAAGTCATTAAATTTGCTAAAATCTGTTAGAATAAATGACATGATCAAGACAAATTAAAGCATTTCACCGGCTGTTTCAGTTTCTCTCCAGATCTGGTAACATCTGCTGATAATATTATTCCCATTTAGCAGAACATATGTCATGAGGAATTAAAAGGCTGTTAGTATCACCTGATACTAGTAATCACTTGCTGGTTTTATTTAATGAAGCTGTTAAATAGATCTAAAGGAAGCAATTAATACACATGTCTAAACAAATAAGAGGTCACATTCTTCCACTGCAATGGATAATAAACCAGTAGGGTATTTGCAACAGATTTCTCAATGAACGTATGGTCTATCATGTTTTATTAGAGTTCAGCTGGTCATAACCAATGGCTTTCCAGTTTTCTGATTTGATTATTTCCACATAGGTATATACCTCCCATTGAAGGATTCAATTGTTCTGCTCCACTCCACTCATCAGGCTGGCCAGAACATAAATCCCAGGAAAGGGAAGAAATTTGTAGAGCAATCTCAAAATGCTGCTTACAATTGGGTTCACTTTTGAATTCTACACTGGTGGTGAAAAAAAATTATTTAGTAATACCTCTCTTTATTAACAGTTTAACTGAATGCAAACTTGCTTTGACAATTTTAAATGTAAGTTCTTTCAAGTGAAGTAGATAGTTACAGCTTGCACAGATTCTAAATAGTAACAACAAGCTGTCCAACCTTATTTACAAGGAAAACAAATGGATCAAGAAAGAAGAAATTTAAAATCTTGCATTTATTTAGCACCTTTCACGAATGCAGGATGTCCCAAATATTTTACAGCCAAATGTGTAATGGCATCTCTGAGCAGGTTGATTAAAAACTATTAAAGAGAAATTTCTGCAGTACAATCACTCTTGCAATGTAGAAAATACACTGATTTTTACACATTAAATGTTCACAAACAACATGATGATGATAAGATAAACTTTTAGTGGTGTTGGTGGAGGAATAAATTTTAGCCAACATGCTGGGTGGATCAGCCCTGCTCTTCTTGAAAGCACATAAGTTGCTTCTCCCACCTTTAGAATGTGAATAAATTGAAATCTTATTTCAATTATCTTTATATTTATTTCAGGTATTTTGGAACATTAATCTTTCTATTCAAACATAATTGTGTATCCACTTGTGTTTTCACTTTTAGCAAGCAGTAGACTTGGCAACCAGTCACTAATAGAAATCAACTAATTAGATCAGTTTCCCATAAATTAAGTGTTAACCATTTGTTTCTCCACAAAATTCATTAAATGAAATGGCCAGGAAGAATATAACAAAATTAAAAGTTTCCCAGATGAGGGTTGGCAACAGATTGTAAAAACAAGACTCAAATAACAAAAAACTACTCCGGATGCAAAACGATTCCCACATACATGGTGGAAATCCAATTAAACATCCATCAAAATGCTCTAAACAGACTCCATGGCATGTTAAAATGTGCAACATTATTCATAGTTTTCTGTAAACAATACAAAATCACTTTGTACGGTAACAGTTTAAGGGTTTACCTGTATTCACACTGCATTATCCAATTTTTCAATGTCTACTTTAACATCTTGGTTGTTTTGTGTGTCTGAATTCCATTAGTGGCTGGCTGCATGCCAGGTTGTCTAGGCCACCCGCAGGAGTGGGCTCATGCTGTCTGGAAAGATAAGGAACAGCTACAAGTGCTCTTATTGTAATAAGAGGCAAAGAAAAGAAGGGAAATTAGCATTAAGAAGCAGCTTAGTCTCTGCCAATTAATTAAAATGTAATAATTATAAATTCCAAGCATGTGTCTGTTGCAAATGTCTGTCACCTGAACATAGGAACCTGAGAATATGGCAGAATGGATTTCCATGATTTGGGTGGCACAATGGGTGGTTAGCATTGCTGCCTCAAAGTGCCAGGAACCTGGGTTCAATTCCTGCCTCAAGCGACTCTCTGTGTGGAGTTTGTATATTATCCCTGTGTCTGTGTTGGTTTCCTCCGGGTGTTCCAGTTTCCTCCCACAATCCAAAGATGTGCCGGTCAGGTGAATTGACCATGCTAAATTGTCCAAAGCGTGAGGTGCATTAGTCAGGGATAAATGTAGGGGAATGGGTCTGGGTGGGTCACTCTTCAGAGGATCGGTTTGGACTTGTTAGGCCAAAGGGCCTGTTTCCACACTGTAGGAAATCTAATCTAATCTTGATATTATTTTGAATTGATTGGAACAGAGGTCATATTTTTGTGAAAAGGTGTATGTAAGGAAAACATACTTCAAGCACCAAAACCAAACCAGAAGGTTAAGTTAAATATAAATAACACTTTTAAGTCAACAAAAGATCAAGTAAAAGTCAAAAGTTTGAATTACATATTGTGGTGATACTACGGCTATAAGAGATGTATTTTGACCTGTTTTTATTTATGAAGAAAGGTTGATAAAGAGGTGGAAAGCAGTGTATTCAAAGCCAATAAAATAAACAGCTTGTGAGGCCTTGGGTTTTTAAAACAAATGTTGGAACAATCGAAGCTGCCTGAATGGGTTGAGTCAAGCTTCCACAGCACCAAGATTTTTCGTTTTAGCTTTCAGCAATTGCTGAGGTCTTGAAGCTGGATGTGGGATCTCTTATTCCTCTCTCTGTTACAGTTAAAAGCTGGGGTTCTCTTCCTGCTGGTAGAATTGCATGTGAGGCAATCTATTTTACAGAATTTGCCTTTATCATGGGTATGCCTACGGGGTATTACTATATTGGAGTAGTTCATGAGTAGTTTGTGATTTTGTTCGGTTTTTCGATAGTGTTAAGTAAAGCCAATTATTTTCATTTATCTTTATTTTGTCTGTATTTTAACTGTAGTGTATGAATAAAGTATGTTTTGCTTCAAGCCTGGTAGTTTAACCGATCAAATTGCATCTGGAATGCAATGCCTGGCATTTGCCTTTAAAATAAAAAAAGGTTAGGGTTTAATCTATCTCCTTGTTATGTTTCGATGAGGTTTGATCTGGTCCGTGCCAATATTGTCTCTGGTATCCGTTTAAATTTCCCAAGCTGGTTGAGTGAGAAAAAGCAATAGGGTCAATTTTTGTCAGCTCCTTTAGAGACTAAAAAGCTTCCATGATGATATAGATGTTACCTTGAGCTGAATCGCCTGTTTAGTTTGCATTGGGCCAAAGATGAATACCAATTCCCTTATTGGACTGGAGGATTCCATGATGAAGGGTAGCTGAGAGGCAACAGCAAGGGCACTGGAGGCTGGCAGTAACGGGAACCAAGGGTTCTTGTTTTAAGAGAAGACTGCAGTTTCATGTTCCACATTGTCAATGCAGTTTCCAGAATTGGATATACTGGGAGATCTCGACTTCTGCTAAATGGAAGTAGCTGAGGTAGCAGCCAAAGTACACTGTAAGGTGTCTGCTGTGAATATCTGTACCACTTCCACAGTGAAAAGAATGAGCTCCAAACTCCACATGATACCCTCTGCCACATTGGAGTCAGACTGCTCCCTGTTTCCAGCTGACACAGCTGATGTATTGCCTGGCTGTAGTGATTCATTCTATGCTAGTCCTGACTCCAAACCATTCTCTAACATTTGTGCTGTGCCAATATCTGAGCTGCCGGTTAAGATTGTACAATCAAGTGTCAGTGCCTCCTCTTCAGTCCGATGAGCTTGTTCTCTTTCTTCCACCTGGACCTTTGAAGGCTAAGCCAACATTACTTTCTGATCATCTGAAAACACAAAAGCTTAAAGATAGGGTTGTAGTGAGAGAAGGGGCTCCTGGATAAAAACAGAAATTTCACAGTCACTCCATCTGGAAGTCCACCTCGTGGTATATTCCAGGATAAGGAATGAGTGAGTGAAGAAAGTGAGTAGGGAAACAACTGAACCAACATCTTCAAAACTGAGAGCATGTGACAAGATGAGTGATGGACATTGAACTTCCAATTGAAGAAGGAGAAGAGGAAGGCCTAAGATCAGTTGGAAAGGACTGATGAAAGGACTCACATATACAAGGATGAGAAAATGAATGAATGAATGACTGACAGGAGGTGATGGACAAAGGTGATCAACCAGCATACGGGTGAACCCAAGTAAAATGAGAGAAGTTGAAAGTAAGTTGAAAGTGTACCATTAAAAAAGAAGGCAGCCAAAAAATCCAGTTAATTCCAAATGTTACCTACTTCCCTGCAGTGTGTGAAAGATGCTGGCAGCACCAAGCAGAGGTGTATAGCACGGCATCTGCTCTGGGTCAAATTAAAATCATGGAAACAAAGCAACCTGTTTAACATGTTGCTGCCTTCTTTTGAAATGGGCACATGACACCTGCACCCGGACAGGTTAGGCTATCTACCTATTAAATGTTACAGGCATTAGAAGCAATCTGAAGCCCTGGCAATACTAGTCACACACAAGGATATCTTCACTCGCTTTGTGGCTTTGTCTTGATTGATGCTCATATTAATTTTCTACCGTCTTATTGCCCCTGCAACAAAACCTTTGGAACTTTGATAGCCAGTATCCTTTTGTTTTTAATAGTCCAAATACAAATTTCAACATTTCTCCAGTCGTCTGAGCAGGCACAGTTATCACATGTGTAGCAAGGAAGATGGAGTACATCTTTATTTACAAGCAAAATTAATTAATCAAGAGACAACAAAAGCATTTGAATCAGACAAAATGTAGATGCACACATTGCACAGTGGATTCTCTGTGCTTGTTTTAATTACATCTTTATTTAAAATTATACACAAAGTCTTGAACTATGTCACAAAGTTTAAAAACCAATTTCCACTTTCCTGAGAAGCACAACATTGCAAATGGCTTCAACCACAACACATTTGCTGTTTTCTGACGAAGGGCCAATGCCCGAAACATCGATTCTCCTGCTCCTCAGATGCTGCCTGACCTGCTGTGCTTTTCCAGCACCACATTCTTGACTCTGATCTCCATCTTCTGCAGTCCTCATTTTCTCCTCCTTGTTTTTCTTCTGACCCTCTCAAACCACTTCAATAAAATATACCAGTCAAGCTCCTGATCGCTAATGTCCAGTAGGATTTTACAACACAATGCTATCTATTTCCCTCTTCGACCTATTCCTGAAGGATTTAACAAACTTCACCAAACAAAAATCGGAATATTTTCAACACTGTCTCAACTCACACAATCTTCATCAACCCTCTGGTGTTTTTTTTTGTGCCTATGTCTGGCTTCCAATGTAGAAGTAATTGCTTTAGTTCAGAACATGTGAGTTTGAGCATTTCTGAAAATCTATTTAACTATTATTTTGACCATAAAGAACATGAAGGGCAATTGCGAACTCCGCAGGTAAAAAGACCTATGAATGTGGTTACAACCGGTAAGGATCAGTGGGCTATGAAACAATAATTTGCAAACTCTACAAAGGGAATTAAATATTTGCTTTTACTATTCAATTTACTCATGAAATGGCATAAAGTACTGTGTTATTTGATCTCAATTAGACAACACTCACTTTTCTGTTACTACAAAAGATTCTTTGGGAATAATTCTTATTAATATTTCACTCAGATACACAAGGGTCTGCCATGACCAATTAATCAGCCCCTAACATTATAGCAGGATTCATTCAATGGCCCAGATTTGGTTTTCACTGGTGAATCATCAGCATTCACCATCGACCTTGGGAAGAAAAACTGACCATAAATGAATTTGTTTTCTGTGGTGCAGAGTTCCCACATGCTGATCCAAATATGAATCTAGTGCCAAGTCAATGGAATCTCCAGTCATCCAGAAAGAGTTCCATCATCTGGCAAGGTAATTTGCCAATTATGTAGAAGGATTCTCATCAACAGCAAACATAAAATGAACTGATTGCCCTTCACCTTGTATATTTTTAGACAGTGAAATAGAGGTTGGAACAAATGTGCTAGAACTGAAGTTTAAAACTCATTTTCATGTAAACAAAACTATGGAATTTTCAACGATAATGGAATAATTTGACAATACACAAATTATATTTGTTTGTTAGGGCCAGAAATATTCTTTAGAGTAGCTTTTACATATTAGATAGTTTAAATATCCCGTTACTGCTCTTTAAGAGGGCATTACATTTTAATTGGATGGGTCATTAACCCTGATTTTAGCACAAAGATGAGATTTCAGTGTGAACTAACATTTTGCTCTCTGTGGGACAGCAGCAAAGTTGAAAGAAGGGAATCATTAACACCAATCCCCAGATTTTATCCCTTCACTGCCAGCACTTGGCCATTTCCTTCAAAACCCTTCCTATTCATGTACTCATCCAGATGCCTTTTAAATGTTGTAATTGTTCTAGACTCCCCAACTTTCAATGGCAGTGCATTCCATAGACACAACACCCTCTGTGTGAAAAGGTTGCCTCTTAGGTCTCTTTTAAATCTTCCCCTCTCACCCTAAACCTATGCCCTCTAGTTCTGGACTCCCACACCCCAGGGAAAAGACCCTGTCTATTTACCCAATCCATACCCCTCATGATTTTATATACCTCTCTGAGGTCACCCCTCAGCCTCCGATGCTCCAGGGAAAACAGTCCCAGTCTATTCAGTCTCTCCCTATAGCTCAACTCCTCCAACCCTGACAGCATCCTGCTAAATCCTCACTGAACTTTTTCAAGTTTCACAAAATCCTTATTTTAAAACCATAGGATGCAGTTTACCAATCCCATTAGATTTCTTCACACCTTTTCTCCAGTGATTGTGATGATTCTAAGTTGCCCCATGTCTTTTCTCCATTGATTTATCATTACTATTGGAATTCTTTTAATGTGTCTGTTGTAAGAACTGATGAAGAACATTTGTTCAACATCTCTGCCATTTCCTGGTTCCCAGTCTCATCCACTAAGGCACTAATGCTCACTTTAGTAATTCTCTACTATTTATATATTTCTACAAGCTTTTACTATCTGTTTTTATATTTCTTGTTAGTTTTCTCTCATACTCAGGTCTGATGAAGAGTTACCTAGACTCAAAATGTTAGTTTGCTTTCTCTCCATGGATGCTGCTTGACCCACTGTGATCTTCAGCAATTTTTGTTTTTAGTACAGATTCCACAATCTGCAATAGTTTGCTCCTTACAGGATAATATGTTGATTCCATTGCTAATCCTTGACTAATAAACGTTGCCCAGGACGACAAGAAAACGTTTCTGCTCCACACCAACTAGCACAATGAAATCGATATTACAGTGTCTCAAAGCCAGCAACCTCACACCTAGGTTGGGTCAAGATGGAGATATTACTGGGTCTCGAGTTTGGCAATATGCCAGTGGGCATTTCAATCAAACCAAGTTGAGTGGGATGAAGGATCTCTCTGAGTATGGGTTAGACTGGCAAACAGAGTGGTGGAGTAGTGGATCAGTAGTCTGGAGCTTGTACCTTGCCAAATTATGTTTTTATTCCATGTTATTTGTTTAAAATTGAAACACGTCACATTGTAACAGAGTCTGTTTTTCTCACAAACCTGGTGTATGGAGTGAGGGATTTGAGACCGTTCCCTGTACAACATTTTTCGTAGAGATATCAACTGTCTCTTTCTCGAGTCATGATTTGGAGGTGCCAGTGTTAGACTGGGGTGTACAAAGTTAAAAATCACACAACACCAGGTTATAGTCCAACAGGTTTAATTGGAAGCACTAGCCTTCGGAGAGCTGCTCCTTCTCAGGTCATTGTGGAGAACACAATTGTAAAACACAGAATTTATAGCAAGAGTTTACAGTATGATGTAACTGAAATCATATATTGAAAAAGACCTGTAACAAACAATCTGGGTCTTTTTCAATATATGATTTCAGTTACATCATACTGTAAACTTTTGCTATGAATTCTGTGTCTTACAATTGTGTACTCCACAAAAATCTGTTGAAGGAGCAGCGGTCTGAAAGCTAGTGCTTCCAAATAAACCTGTTGGACTATAACCTGGTGTTGTGTGATTTTTATCTTTCTTGAGTCAGGATTATCTTAACCCTGTCAGATTTCCATCCTTTAATTTTTTTTCTAGTCTGTTTTCCTGTATACTTTCTCAGGTAAGGACCATTGTGACCGTAATGAGCTTCAGTTCCTTATGATTCATAACATGTTGCAAAATGACCAAGTAATACACACACACACACACACACACACACACACACACACACACACACACACACACACACACAATATACGGTAGTTGTTGCATTTCAAATAGAATTGACTGTAGCCAGAAACTCCATTTAATTACTGGTTCCTCTCACCCAGTTTAGGAACTATCTGCATTGTCAGTCAGTGCATAGCTGCTGGCTGTCAAAAACAGCTGACTGATCCTTTATCAAATCTAGTCAGCTACATTGTGAATTTTCCTATTAACTAATAGGAGGACTGTGGCAAGCTGCCCAAAGTCTTCACACAAGGTGTACTTGAAAGCAACCACAGGATCATGGCCTCCTTCTGGTATCATTACATGGTGTTCCTTATTATGGCTTGTGAGTTGCCCAATATTGTCTCCTTAAGTTCACTGATTGGGATTTGTTACTTTAAAAGTTGACATGAACTTCACCTGACAAAGGAGTAGCGCTCCAAAAAGTTATGATTTCAAATACACCCCCTTCTGGATTCTGGTGTCGTGTGACTTCTGACTTTGTCCACCCAGTCCAACACCAACACTTCCACATCATGGCTACCATTAAAAGTTGATAAGAGAGGACAAATGTTCTTATGTGGCATCTTGGGCAGGCCTGTCCCCCTGGCATCTGCTATTCTGGCCCATAATGGCACTAAAGTAATTAATATGAAGTGCTGTCCCTGCGTGACACGCATCAAAAAACTGATTATGCAAATATGTGCATTGTTTGTTCTATCAGTTTACCTTGGTGTCTGAGTCAATCGGAAGGGGGTTCAAAACATTACTAGTTAGAGAGTGCCATGGCTTCCCCAGCTCTTAGCTTTATACCACTCTGCTAAACAAAATGGTCCAGAGGAGCTTCTTCTTTTCAGAGTCTTAATTTCTTAATGCTTTCCCGCCTCAAATCCAGTAAAAGGTATAATCTGGTCATGCAAAGTCAGAAATATTGAAGCTTACAAGTGTACATCCACAGTGACTGACTTGTGGAAGGCAGAGGAAAGCAATGACAATTAAGCTTGACAGGTATGAAATACACTTGGAGAGAAAGATATAGTTGTGAACACGTATTAATCAAAACATACATTTTCAGTATTCAGCAGAGTGGTACTCATATGTGTTCTTGTGTCCTTTTCATTGTACTATTAGCTGCAGCATTACAGATTTTTTGTCGAAATTATTACTTGTACATTGCAAAAGTAAACTTCTATCTCATCTGCAGCATTGTCGTTAAATGTTTGACAAGAATATAAGTAAGCCAAATATCCACACCAAAATGTTGTTTCTCCTTCCATTCAGATGTATTAATTATATAAAATGCAATTCAAAATGTACAATTCCTCTGGGAGCACACATTTGTAGAACCAGCCTTGGTGGCACATCTCTATTATATTAGAGATATTTCTATTGTAAGTGGTGGAAAGATTTGTTCTGAGAATTTGTTTCTGTTTTTTACATTTGGTTTTGTAGTTTTACACACCCAATCAACTCAAGAAAAGAAAGACCTTTAGCCTTGGTAAATAAGCCTCAGGATGATCCAATGAGATTTCCCAAGTACATGAAGGGCAAAAGAGCAACTAGAGAGGGAATATAGCCTCTTAAAGATCAACAAGGTTGTCTTGTGTTGATTCTCAGGAGGTGGGCGAGATATCAATGAATATTTCACGTCAGTTTTTACTGCGGAGAAAGAAACGGAGGCTAGAGAATTCAGGGAAATAAATATTGATGTTTTGAAAACAGTTCACTTTTCAAAAGAGGAAGTGCTGAAGGTCTCAGCAAATGTAAAGGTGGATAAATCTCTGGGACCTGATCAAGTGTATCCCAGGATGTTGTTAGGGAGAGAATTGTGAGGCCCTGAGCAGAAATATTTGTATCATCTACAAGCACGGTGAGGTGCAGGAGAACTGGAGGGTAGCTAATGTTGTGCCTTTATTTAAAAAGGTTGAAAGGAGAAGCTTGAGAACTATAGCCATGTGTGCCTGACATCAGTACCGGGTAAGTTGTTGGAGGTGATTCTGAAGGATAGGATTTACATGCATTTGGAGATGCAAGAAATGATTAGGGATAGTCAGCATGGTTTTGTGACTAGGAAATCATTTCTCATAAACCATTTTTACTGTTTTTCAGATTGGAGGCCTGTGACCTACAGTACTTCAAGGGATCAGTGCTGGGTCCATTTTTGTTTGTCACTTATATAAATGATTTGGATGAGATTATAGGAAGTATGGTTCGTAAGTTTGTAGAAGACACCAAACTGGATGGTATAGTAGGTGGTGAAGAAGGTTATCTAAGATTGCAAAGAGATCTTGATCAATTGGGTCAACGGATTGAGGAGTAGCAGATGGAGTTTAATGTGGATAAATGTGAGATATTGCATTTTGGTAAAACAAACACGGGCAGGACTTATATAATTAATGTTAGGATCCTGGATAGTGTTGTAGGTTAGAGAGAGACCTAGAAGTTCAGAAACATAATTCTTTGAAGTGTGCATCATATAGCGACAGAGTTAGGGTTAGGCTTAGACAGTGCGGTAAAGAAGGTGTTCAGCTTGCTTGCCTTCATTGCTCAGACCTTTGAGTATAGGAGTTGGGACATCATGTTGAGATTATACAGGATGTTGGTGAGGCCTCTTCTGTGTGCAGTTCTGGTTACTCTGTAATAGGAAGGATATTATCATACTGAAAAGATTCAGAAAGGGGTTCAGAAAAGATTTACTAGGATGTTTTCAGGAATGGAGGATTTGAGTTATAAAAATAACTTAGATAGGTTGGAGCATTTTCACTGGAGAGAAGTGACCTTAGAGGTTTATAAAATCATAAGGGACACAGATCAGGTGAACAGCAAAGGTCTTTTTCCCTAAGGAAGTGGGAGAAACTAGGGAGCATATTTTTAAAATGAGAGTGGAAAGTTTTAAAAAGAATGAGGGGCAATGTTTTACACAGAGAGTGGTTCCTGTGTGGAGGAATTGCCAGACAAAGTGGTGGACACGATTAGAGTCACAACATTTAAAAGATGTTTTGATAAGTACATGAATAGGAAAAGTATGGAGGGATATGGGTCAAATAAAGGCAGGTGGACCAGTTGGACAGAAGTGTCTGTTCCCATGCTGTATAGCCCTATGACTCTATTCATTTTGGATTTATTTGACTTTGTGTCATCTCCTCTGAAGGAAACACTGAACTTGACGTAAAATTAATTTTTGTGGCAGCATTTATGGAGAGAGGGAAAACAAGGCTTTTGGATGCTGACCCTTCATCAGAACTGGAAAAAAAGTTAGAGATGTAACAGACTTTAACCAAGTTCAGAGGCAGCAAAGGAGCAGGGTTGCAGAACAAGAGAACGAAAGGTCAATGATAAGGGAAGAGCAGGAGACAGGATGATCCAAGACAAAAAGCAAATAGTAATGCAACAAGTAGAGGCACAAAAGATGGATCTGAAGGAGCTTTACATGGGAAAGTAAAATCGGCACCAACAACAACCTGAACATGTTAAAAACATTAAGTCCGGGAGGTTGTGAAGTGCCTAAGCCAAAGATTGAATAACCCAAGAGAATCTGCTTCCCTTGAGAATAAAAATGCTGGAGAAACACACAGATCTGACAGCACTTGTGGAGAGAGAAACAATCTGATATGACTGCCCTTCAAAATTGCAATCTGTCTACAGGAATTGATGTACCTCTGTCTCAAAAATATTCAAAGATTATTTTTCCAAGACTTTTTTCTGGAGGTAGAACACTGTGTGGTCAAGGAGGAATGCAATAGAGAAGTGAAATACCAGGAGATCAGGAACTGAAGATGAATTGGGTAACTCTGGGACACAAAGGCAGTAGGACAGATTGTTATTTCATAAACAGCAATAATAATAATTACATGGGTTTGATTACAAGATTTATCAAAGAACTGGTAAGGATTGACACAGGTCCAAACATCTAAATAATCATTTCCAGATTGACATTAGGAACACGAATGAAAATTCCAGAGGAACTCATAGAGTCATAGAGATGTACAGCACGGAAACAAACCCTTGGGACCAACTCGTCCATTTCAACCAGCTATCCCAATCCAATCTAGTCCCATCTGCCAGCATCTGGTTCATATCCCTCCAAACCTTTCCTATTCATATACTCATCCAGATGCCTTTTAAATGCTGCAATCGTAATAGAAAGCCACCACTTCCTCTGGCAGCTCATTACATACACGTACCACCTTCTGCGTGAAAAAGTTGCCCCTTAGGTATCTTTAATACCTTTCCCCTCTCACCCAAATCTATACCCTCTAGTTCTGGACTCCCCCACCCCAGGGAAGACACTTTGTCTATTTATCCTATCCATACCCCTTGTGGTTTTATAAACCTCTGTAAGGTCACCTTTAGCCTCTGACGCCTCAGGGAAAACAGCCCCAGCCTATCCAACCTCTCCCTGTAGCTGGTCATAACGTTAGGGCAGCACACAGAGAAACACGGGGATCCTTTGTTTTGTCGGGATTAAGACTGTGGACGGAAATGGCAAACTCGAATGAACTCCGGTCCGCTGAACATTGAGATCTGTAGCGGGTTTGGAAAATCGCCTGGGTTCTTCCAATGAACTGGGAGAAGGTAGTGAGTGCCGCCTGTGGACTGACACCTCCATAGCAGCAGCAGCAGCAGCAGCATCTCTCAAAGAGCTCAGTGCGGATGCCGGGAGAACACCGGGCTCTGGGAGACACCAGGATCGGGTAAATCTCGCACTGCTCCCACAGCTACAGGATGGTTTCCTTTCAAAATGATGGCTTTCTGTAACACATCGAGAGGGAGCAGAAAGCCCGCCAGGCCCCTGTGTTTGTTACTCTTCATCGCTGCCCAGTGTAAGTACAATATTATTTCTGATATTTAGCACTAACGTCGTGTGTGGCCATTTCAACCTTCAAATAGTTAATTCCGCTTTCAGATATACCTGACCATTAAACACTAGAAACCAAAACAATTTAACTTTAAAATGAAACACCTTAACTTCTGATCAACCCGTAAGAGCGACGCTCTGGAGATGTGTTTTGGCGTGCGGTTCAGATTTGAGTTAAACCTCAGCCAGGGTAAAACTGGGGACCTGTCTGAATGACATGGGAGGAAGCAACAAATGAGACTTTCAATTTGTGGGGAATGGTCTTGAGGGTGAACTCTGCCCATCTCGGCCAGGGAGAGGGGGTCTGATTACATCCAAACTCGCCTGACCGAATACGGTATCATTTGGAGCCAGTTTACGAAAGAGCCAGAGGGGAGATTTGGAGTAGTTTGTACCGCCAGTGTTGGTGTAATCTGGCTCACCTTCTGCCGCGCAGATCAACGAAGGTGGGGGTTGAAAATAGGAATCGAGGTTTGGCTGTTCTGCCGCACCAATTTCTGTTTGAATCGTTCAAAGGCAAAAGAGCAGGTCTGCAGGATGGGCAGATGATGGAAACAGAATAAGTTGGAGCACGATTTAGATGATAACATGACCTGGTTGCCTGAGCCCACTGTTTCCCGGTCTCTGGGAGCTGGAGAAGTCAGCCAGTGCTTTAGTGCCGGAGATTTTGTTATTACAAGACGGGAAGAAGTTTGCGATTCATTTCACAAAAGTTTTGAGATATTAACGGAGATTTTTTTTTCTGACACGCATCCTGCACTATAAAGACGTTCACTCCAAGTCGAATCCAATTCGACGACTTAGAATAAATTCACCAGTCTATCAATTTCCAATAATGACAGAGAACTAATTTGAGCTAATTTCTATACACTTGGGAAGTTAGCATCTTATGAATTACTTGACTATTTCTTGAATCCTTCTTCTTGAGTCCGGTGTATTACTTGCCCTAATAGTCGAATAGACGTGGGGAATTACTTGGTTCAAGACATGGTGCTTTAATGGACCCTGTCCCTGTCTCTAAAGTGGACATCAGTGCGTATTCCTAAACTATCTCGTTTAGTTACCAAAGTGCTTGCATTCCGAACAACAGTTGCAGTTTCTTTAATCAGAATTGGAAGATTTTCTTTCCTGAATTTAAGAAGATTAGATTCCCTACAGTGTGGAAGCAGGCCCTTCAGCCCAACAAGTCCACACTGACCCTCTGAAGAGTAACCCACCCAGACCCATTTCTCTCTGACTAATGCACCCAACACTATGGGCAATTTAGCATGGCTAATTCACCTGACCTGCATATCTTTGGGCTGTGGGAGGAAACCAGAGCACCCAGAGGAAATCCATGCAGACACGAGGAGAATGTGCAAACTCCACACAGACAGTTGCCTGAGGTTGGAATCGAACCTGGGACCCTGGCGCTGTGAGGCAGCAGTGCTAACCACTGTGCCACAGGAAGAAAATAAAAATGCACCTACTAGGGAGTAAGCAAACTATAGTGAGACCACATCTAGAGTATCTTGTGCATTTTGGTCACTTTACCGAAGGAGGAACATACTTGCATTGGAAACAGTTCAGGAAAGGTTTACTAAGCAGATTCCTGGAATGAAGAAAGGTTGAGCACATTGTGACTAGAGTCATTGAAGTTTACAAGAATGAGAGGTGATCCTATTGAAACATATAAAATCCTAGGGGCTTCACAGCATAGATGCTAAAAGGAATTTGTCAAATCTGGAAAAATGTGGATCTAAGCTTCAAAATAAATGATTTCCTACTTAAAATGGAGATGGTAATGTTTTTCTTAGAGGGTGATTAAAGCCTGGATTTACCATCCCCAGCAAACAGTGGATACTAAGTATATTCAAGACTGAGTTAAATGAATTTTTGATAGACAATTGAAACAAGGATTAAGGTGAACAGGCAGGAAAGTGGATACAAGATGACAACCAAACTAGCCATCATTTTAGGATCTAGAATCTGAGCTGAAAACAGAAAGTGCTGGAAATCACAATGGGTCAGGCAGAATCTGGAGAGAGAGCAAGCTAATGTTTCGAGTCTGGATGAATCTTCAACAAAGCCATCATCTTATGGCGTTATCTTCTGCTCTGTTTTTAGGCAGTGCACTCATTATCACAATAACTCACACCATACATACATTTCATCATGTTACTGCAGGTTCTTTTGCTAATTTCTTTAAATCTGTGTCCCATGGTTACTGACCTATCTACAACTGGAAACTAATTCTCCTTCGTTATTGAATCAAGTTGGTTTATTTTGTCAGAGGTACTCCCACACTGACCCCTGTAACTTTGGCAGATGTTAGGGTGAAACCAAACCAAAGACTTGTGTTTCTATAATGCTGTTCACAATGTCAGGAACACTTGATAGTTGTTTACCAATAAAGTATCTTCTAAAGAACAATTTCTGATGTAATTTAGGGAATGGGACAGCCAATTTTGTGAACAGCATGTACTTAAATAATCTTTTTAAGTTTTGTTGTCTGGGGAACAAATATAAGTTAGGACACCTAAGAGGTTTTCTTGGCTCTCCTGTGAGTCCATGGGATCATTTATGTGTAGGCTTCAGGTTTAACATTTCATCTAAAGGAAGAGCTTTATACATTACAACATTGCACGGAAGTCTGGACTAGATTGCATGTTCAAGTCTTTGGAACTGGGTTCTATTGTGTAACCAATACCTTTTTTAAAAGTAGTCAAAATCATAGACCCAGGTACCCACCAAGAGCATAAACCCACAGGATTCCACAGTTTTGAACAAACAATGTTAAATTTATCATATAAAGTTAGAACCATACTGTAAGCTACATTATATGTGCCATTTATGTTTTAAAATTCAAAATTACCCTGAGCTAAATATGGTTAACAGGAAAACTGTTAACAGGAAGACAGGAAAAGTGTGTTTCACAAGAAATACCCACCAAGCGCAGATCTAATTTTGAAACTCCCCCAAAACCCACCTTGTCATGACTGTCACAATGGCTGCTTGTGCTTTGGTAGTTCACTCTCCCATTTGGATCTGCACTTCTGGATTCTGAAAACTGCACTCCTGTACCTACTTACAGGTACAATTTCAGCTTTTCTCTGGCAACTAGCTTTACCAAGCTGGCACTACTCCAATTTCTCCAAATACTAACATTGTTTAGCTGCACACAGAAAATATAGGCTTCTTTCACCCTTGCTGTCAGTTGTACTGAGCTGTGAATGGCATATGTCTTTGCCTGAGCTGCCACAGCTTCTGGGTTTTTTTTTCCTGAGCCCTAGCCCCAATGTATAGCTGTACCTCCTGACTTCCTGGACTTCTCCTTAGCAGTAATGCATTGTGTCCATTTGGGGATCATCTCCTTCTGCTCCTACATACCTGGATGAATAGCAGGAAAAGGTCTTCTGATTTCATCCAACTGATATCAGGGGTTCCTTGCTCCTGGTATGGCCACACATTTTGCCATTATTAGAGGAGGTTCCAGACAAGGTGAAGTCTGAACCGTCACCCATTCAGCTACTATTCCATCTCCCTAACCAAATAGCAGACTCAACCCTTTCATACCAGACACCTGAGCCTATCACCCATACATTTGCCATCTTACTTCCACAAACAGGTAACTGCCATCTGCCATTCACACCCACCCATCACCATACCCACTTACCAATCATGCACTTTCAGCACCTACCTGCCATGCTACCCTACAACCAACTGGCACCCTATCTATTTATACATCTGTCATCCTATACCCTTAACCACCAAACTGCCAATATAGCCTCCTCGCCCACCTATTTGCCACTCTACATCCCCATTCACTTACCGCCAATTATTTCTTTGCCCATCAAAACAAATCTTTATCATATTAAACTGTTCAATATTAAATTATCCAATAGACAAAATGTTCATGACAATAACAACAATAATATTTCTCCCTCATATAGTGGCTACTGAACTTGTGTAGCATAAACCTAGAGATTCTACATGCATTTTAAAGTAATTCCCTCAATGACTTAAAATGTTCTGGTTTCCCAGTTAGCTAAGTATTCCAATAGCAAAAGATTGCAAACCATTCTCTCCCCTTTACAATTGCTCTCTCTCTCCTTCACTCCCCGGTGGCTCAGTGGTTAGCACTGCTGCCTCACAGTGCCAGGTACCTGGCTTCGAGGCCAGCCTTCGGCAACAGTCTGTGTGGAGTTTGCACATTCTCCCCGTGTCTGTGTGGGTTTCCTCCCACAATCCGAAGATGTGCAGGTTAGATGAACTGGCCATGTTAGAATTGCCCATAGTGTTCAGGGATGTGCAGGTTTGGTGCATTAATTAAGGGTAAATGTAGAAAAATAGGGTAAGGGAATGTGTTTGGGTGCATATTCTTCGGTGTGGATTTGTTGGGCCGAAGGACATGTTTCCACACTGTAGGGATTCTATGATTTACAACTCCTCTCACTCCTCTTTGTAGCTTCTCTTACCTACCACTTGATAGAATCTCACTTCCTTCTTTTCCAGCCAACTCCACCGCACCCCACCCCAATGCAGCCACTCTCCCCCATTTTTGAGCTCCTCTCTTGTATTCTTCCTATTATCATCACACTCCACCAACTCCCAGGGAAGCACTGACCATTACCTGGCCCCTTTTCCTGATAGCTCAGTTGAAATCATCAACTCAACAAACAGGAGAGTACTTCACAGATGTGGTCTTGCTGCTCACAACAAACCTCATTTGTGCTCTATAGGGAAAACAACTCTTGCTGAGCATATTACTGGTGGTATCATCGCATGTCTTCCAACTTTGGCCAGTCTTCCTTCCCACCTCTAATACTCAGACAAATTATAGACCATTGGTATTTAATGAAAAGAAATGTACCCGAATTCCATGGTTCCATGGCAATTGCACAACTATTTGGAGTCTACTTGCCAACCAATTAGCATCTCTTCTCATGAAGTATAAAAAGGTTGCTTTCCCTTTACATTGTTATTTCTTATGATTGTTCCTGATGAGTGCAGGTTGAAAATCTTCAACAGAGCATGTATTCATTGAAAATTTCTTGGTGACTCTATAGCTGTTTAATTAGGAGATGGATTCCATCCTGTTCGGACTGTGAAAATGAATCCAGCAGATTGTCTTTGATTACTTGTCCAAAAGCTTTCATATCCTCCCTTGAATTACTCGTTTTAATATTTATTTCTAACAGTTTTTTGAGTGGGTGTGCCTTTCATAGTCATCAATGTTGAATACTCTGCATTTGTTGATGTCTCCCTGAAACTGCGATTGGTTTTGATGGGTGTCTAGTCTGTGAAAGTTTCTCTTTACACACCCTGACACTCCTCGCTTATTCCCTTTATTTTCTCACCTCCACTTTGGAAGGTGATCTAGCATTGTGAAGCAGTCAATTTGCAACAATTAAAAGGAACCATTACAAGTTTATAGAACTGTATCTTCAAAAACTAAAGAGTATATTAAATGCATTATATGTATGTGATTGATAGAGTTCAGAAGCAGCATAGTGTATGTAGCTATTGATTTTTAAAAAGCTTTGAAAATTTGTCAGTGTTTTAATTCAGGACTTTCACCAATAGAGCCCAACTGAAGATGATCAGAGTTTTACACTTGTTTAATATAGTTATCACTTGAGGAACTCAATGACTTTTAAAATAAGCATTTTTTATTGCTCAGAAAGTTTGAAAAATAATTTTACCAAGTTGAATTAATGAAAGGCAATACAGAAAATTGTCATATACTTATAAGCACCTCTATACAGAAATAAAATGGAAAAAGTTTTTTTGTCCTGCAATTTGTTCTACATTGAACCGACAATTCTGTTCTAATAATTGCAGCACTTGGTTGTCACGGTAATGCTTCTAATGGATCTGTTTAGCACCACACCAAAACCTACAGCAACCAACCTGTCTTGTACTGCTAAGAAGACTGAAATAATTCTGTAGATCTTACGGTTTTTTCAAAAAAATTGGCTGATTTTAAATTTCAGGAGCACTTCTCTTTGTGAGCTCTAGCAAGTTATCTCGCTGAATTCTCCACTCCTCACCTGATTTAAGTATGCACCAGGACTCTATACATCATTTTCACCTTACATGCTCTAAGATGGTGGAAAAATCCTTGAAATGCTGGTCTGAATTAGCCATCTGAGTTAGTGTGATGTTGAGGAACAGACAGCAATGCTGCAAGAAGGTCAATAAATTTCTGTGCTATTAAGGTTAAGTGCCCCCGTCCTCTCTACACCACCATAGACTCACTCTGATTCTGCTCTTGCATTCATGTCTCACCAAGGCTCATGCTCTACCATTCTCGATATTGCACACAGCATCTTCCCTTTCACCAACATCATCCCCCCAGACAATTACCCCTTCTTGCACTCTGCTTGACTGAAGAATGACCCCAACCCCTGAGTGTTCATTGTCCCTCTTGAACGTACAACAATCAACAGACAGGATTGTTCCTTCCCAGTCGGAAAACACTTTAGCAGTCCGGGACATTCGACCTTGGGTGACCATCCTCCAAGGTGGACTTCAGGACAAGCAACAACGCAAAGTGGCTGAGCAGTAGCTGACAGTCAAGTTCGGTACGCATGGGGATGGCCTCAACTGGGACCTTGGGATTAATGTCACCCTACAGGTGACCCCGCTACACTATGCAAATACACAACTTCTCTCTTTCTCTCTCTCTCTCTCTCTCTCTCTCTCTCTCTCACACACACACAGCCACTCATAATCCCCCCACACACATGCACACACACACACATATAAGTTTGCGGGGTGCATTTGTACTTGCAGAATTACATTTTATTTTGCTCAAAAACTGCATAAATTCATGTAAGATTCTGTAAATCCCTGTTTTAGATTAGAATCAGTCTGAACATTTGGACACAGACATCTTCACACAGGGCACCTCACACCTTCAATGCATTATCTGGGCCAACATGGCACCTATTAAAGTTCACTTGAGAATGTAACTTTAAGAAAGTTATGGAATTTACATATGAAAGAACTGAAACCACCATGCCCATTCTCAAAGATGAGAGACTTAACAAACAATCCAGGTCTTTTTCAATATATAATTTCAGTTACATCATACAGTAAACTTTTGTTATAAATTCTGTGTCCTACGATTTTATACTCCACAATCACCTGACGAAGGAGCAGCACTCTGAAAGCTAGTGCTTCCACATAATCCTATGGTGGACTATAACTTGGTGTTATGTCATTCTTAACTTTGTCCACCTCAGTACAACACCGGTACCTCAAAATCTTGAACGTTCATGGCTGTCAAACATGACAAGGTGCCTGGCTTTCTGTGCCAGAAGGCAAGGCAAGACAAAACAGATCCTGTGAGCTTTCAAGTTGTCACAAACCAAGTCAGGGCTAAGAAAGCAAACTAAGATCCTTGAGATGCACTGTGTTCTGATGCACAAGTTGGATGCCTGCCACTGTGTGCACAGTGGTCTTGTCAGAGTATCGAAGTGCTAATGCATGCAAATAGGACTCGTGCTGCTCAGTAGTGAGATTCTCACCTCACTGGTAAAATCATGGTTGGGAAATTGGGCTTTTTCTTCTTGGTGTTGAGAATCTCAGCACATTTTACCAATTGAAAAACCATTGCCCACTTCATTTTGGGGCTGGGAATATTTCCAGCCATGGTGTTTTTTCACAGCATTAGTTGAAAGAACAAAATAGTTACGTAACATTGACTGTGGTTATCAATTGCATATTGGGAATTACCATAAAAGATGTTTGGAATCAGTGTGTAAATAATGACTCAAGTCAGCTATGTCTGTGAAGTCGCATATATGAACTGCGTGTGGTGTGACAATACAAAATTTTTGAACATTTGAAAATTACTCATGGACCATATGACAATAAATGAGATGGAGCAGGATAATGATCATTTTATTCTTTAAATTTTATCAATCTGAATGGGAGGAAAGTGAAACTCGACTTATTGTAGACAAGATCAATGACAAGTTTTAAAATCCTGTTTGCATCATTCACTGAGAAATACAAACCTTAAAATTACATTTCTGCTGCCCTTACAATTATGAAAGATGATAGAAATTTAGCAAATTATGCATTTCTATGTGGGGAGATTGGTGGGGGAGGGGGTGGATATCATCACACAATGCACCTTTGATGATGACTGAAGTTGTCAGTCCTTGAGAGATCAATTCTGCCACATGTTCTACCTTCAGAGGTACTAAGTGACATTGTGGATTGTCATTAGCAGTGTTGGTATCTATTACCAAGACACTATACCCATTGGCCATTGTGATGATGCACAGCAGCTCATAGGAGATGTTGATATTGTCCTCTGTCATCAGCTAGCGATTCCTGAAAACAATAATCATTCTTTAGGACCTCTGTGTCATGCTTGTAAACATCCTTGACTGAGTACTTTGGGTGTCCTATTGGTCATTTGGGTCCCAATACCTCACCCAGTAGAAAATTCCTGGGTGTTGCAACTGTCTTCCATTCTGTGAACATGACTAAGTCAATGTTACCGCCTCTGACGACAGCCCACAAATGTTGAAAGCTGTGCCTTTGTGAGGACTGCCACATTCATGATTGTGTCCTGTAATTATTCAGGCAGTCCCTGGCTTGTGAAAGGGTTGTGTTCTGGAGCATACTTATAAGTTGATTTGTTCGCCAGTCAGACCACAGTGCAGGACACTAGAAAGCAGCTGTTTATAAATGCAGGAAATGATCATATGTCAGGTCATTAAAATTAAAAATACTTATGGGAACATATTCTTAATAAAAAGTTTTCATAAGTTGAAAGTGTGTAAATTGCACCCACCCCCACCCCCGAATGTCCATAGTAAACTTTGGACAATTGGAAATTGTTGAACTGGCTTTCATGAGAGCTGAAAGTCATCCATCTTTCACAACAATCCAGCAAGGTGTGGAGAACACAGCTCTTATAAACAGTGGGTTTGATCATAAGGGTCAGCTTAATGTTATTCCATACATACTTTGTGAGTTGGCCATTGGTGGTTACTGCCTCTCCTATACATTTATCAAGTTCTTCTTCAAGGCACAGATTGTCTGTCAACTTTGACCTGAGCCAAGAGAATTCGCTAACAATTGACATCAGGGTGTAATTTCATGTGTTTGCTGAGGACGTGCAATATCTGTCCCACCACCATGATTTTTTGACACTTATGGTCAGGGAGAACAAATCACAGTCTGGTGCAGAACCACAGTTCACAGCTTTAAAGACAAGGTGATTAGTGATACTGCCAAATGCTGGCACTTACACTGTTGTTAGAACAGTTGCTACCGATTCAAGGTTTATCAGCAGTTTTGTTATCGATGAAGCTTGAAAGCCACAGAGTTCGACACCTGTGAAGCAGCAAACAAAAATTATCTGAGACCTATTGCAACTAAGGTGACTGCATGCAGTTCTGATTGCCCAATACAAACAATTGAACTAGAAAGAGTACAGAAAAGATTTACTAAGATGCTACCTGGACTGGAAAGTTTGAGTTATAAGGAGAAGTTGGATAGACTGGGAGTTTTTTTTCCCTGGAGCATAGGAGACTGAAGGATGGTCTATAAAATCATGACAGGCATAGCTAAGATATACAGTCAACAGCTTTTTTCCCATGGTAGAGGAGTCTAAAACTGGAGTGCGTATGTTTGAGGGAAAGATGCAAAAGGGTCCAAAGGGGCAATGTTTTTACACAGAGGGAGGTGAGTGTCTGGAATGGGCTGCCAGAATTGTTGCAGAAGCGAGTTCAATTTTGTCATTTTGTCAGCTATACGAATGGGATAGGTATAGAGGGAAATGGACGCAAGCAAATGGGACTAGTTTAATTATGAAAACTGGATGGCATGGACAATTTGGGCCTTAGGGCCTGTTTCCATGCTGTAAATCTCTTTGACTGTATCTACTGTTGATTCAATAGCTTAAATGATGCATGATATAAATTCAACATCTAAAACACTGGTCAACCTGAAACTAGCCAAGACAGGATGATAGTACGCAAATAAAATCTGGATCAACTTATGCTCAGAAATCAATCTGCCAGTGACAATGCAAGTCTGCAAATGATGTATGAAGGGATCAACAGGCTGTGGTTGCTCCTTTTGTCACCAAAATTACCATCTGAGAACCACAGATGATGAAGTACTCATCCCACAGAAGTAAACAGATGGCTCTCTGGGCTGAATACTGAGAGATGGACATCTGTCAATCTATGTTTGATGCTCTTCCATAGCTAGTGCAGGGGAAAGGCCATAGACTGCTGAGCCAACAGAACACCCAGCAAGGATGGAATCCCAGCTAAACTATTCAGACACAGCATATAACAACGCTTGCCACAATCCTTATAACTTGTATCTCTGCTCCACTCCAAAGTAGATGCTTGATGCAAAACTTAAACTATACAAAACAAAGACGATAAATGAGATTATGACCACATTAAGATTATAAATCAAAATATATTAACTCTACAGCTAAAAATTCTCAGTTGAATATCATGTGATACAAGTCTCCCATAAAAGCAATTTCTGTTTTCTTTTAATGAACTGGTTTCCATGTGCCTGCTTTAAAATCTAATTCTAAAAAATTAACTTGTTGGCTGTCAGCGCACTTATGCACAGGAAATTATGATTTCCAAAGTACCCTGGTGAACACAACACTAAAATGAAGAGTAAATCTGAGAATCCATTGTGAGTATCAATATCAGTTCAAGTTAGCATGAAGTAGCTTTTTATGTAAAAGGGCAATACAACTGCAGATTGTAAAAATGAGAGTTTTTAAACTCCCCTGATGGCAAGTCAAAAGTAAATGAGCTATTGCAAATTGTTAAATTCTTCTACTTCTGTACTTGGGAACTTGATATTTAAATGTTATGGTCGCACATGGGGCAGCCTATAAATGTAATCAATATCTTTTCCATTTTCTTCACTATAAAATTCACATTATATTTATAACCTTCCTAAAAAAATTAGTTTACCCATGAATTTAAAAACATTTATGAATAAGGCAATAATTTCAACTAGTCATGTTTTAATGCTGTTACTTATGCCTACATGCATTTACTATCATGTATGAATCACAATTTTTGTATAATTATTATTTATAACATGATTAAAATTGTCAAAACTTCTTCATTTCTGTTGCTTTGAAAACATACGGATTACAAATGGATTTTACAATTGCTAGTGTGTTTCATATATGATATATAATCCACAGAGGAGGAATTCTCCTCAAATGTTCATTAAATAAATCATTCTTTCTGATAGAGAATTGTGTCAGCACTCTGGCAATTCACAGGGAGAAGGAAAGCCTGACAAAGTGACAGGGGAATGTGTTTGCTGTGGGTGGTCAATGTTTTCCTGCTGTAAGGTTGGCAGATGTGTCACTCTCGCAAAGGCCAGTTCAGTCACTTAGCAAGTGAATTGGGGGATAATTTCCACATTCTCAGACATTGTGCCTTTGTCCAGGGTGAGACTGTTGTGTGAAACCACCAGGTGGATTCTCTCTTATGGATACTTTATGGCTCATGGAAGGGCCCCCAGCCAGCTTCATGACATTGGTGCTGAGGTGCCTCAACATCCTTCCATCATCTCTTCCACAAAGCCCTGGAGCCTCCCTGCCTGGACCCAACACCCACCAGTTGAAAATGTGTTGCTGGAAAAGCGCAGCAGGTCAGGCAGCATCCACGGAACAGGAGAATCGGCATTTCGGGCACCAGCTTGTCCATCTTCAAGAGCTCCTAATCATTGAAGGGGGGTGGGTGGGAAGGGTGTGATCACAGTTAACTTATAAAGGCTATTTGTATCAATTGTTCGATAGTTTATTGATTATGTTAAGAAGCAACAGTTTCAATATGATACATTAGTTAATCAGATAAAGAAGGCATACAAGCTTGAGAGTTGGGGGTGGTCTGCTGAGACCAAAGCACAAACAGGCTGTTAATGTGGAATATGTAACCTTTTTAAAGCTGTAACGGCAGAATCCTGCTCTCTATCCAAAATGTGAGGGAACTCTTCTTTGCATGATCCTGCTCCTTTTCTGGTCCATTTTCATCTGAAGAAGACAGTAGCCCATTGAGAACTGCTGCTTTTAAGAACTGTTTGATGAGGACTGTCCTCTGCTTTTCAAACTTAAGCAGCATATGAATTGTTTGAGCCTATCTTTCAGCTCAGTGACAACTAAGAAATTAGACATTGCTTCCCAAAGGGAAAGCATAACACACGTGGTGCAAAAGCCAAGAATATGGAAGATGAGCTGACTTAAATGTAATATTTGGATTTCAGGTTTTTTTTTGTGGCACTGGAATACCTTCTAAGTTGGTCCTAATTGAGCATAAAGGTCTTCACAAGTAATCCATTACTATTGACAGATGCTTGAATTCGACTCCTTCTTTGAGAAACAATGAACAGGGCAAATTCAGCAAAATGTGGAATTTGACATTTTGAAACTGTCCCCATCCTTTTTTTTTTGGTGGGTGGAAGTGTTTCTTGGGACAGTTAAAGGATTTTTAAGCCAGCATAAGAATTCAGCACCAGAATGTACAATGGATGCACGTATGGAGAGAGTAACTGAGCTGATAGTGGTTAGCACTGCTGCCTCGCAGCACCAGAGACCCGGGTTCAATTCCTGACTCAGGCAACTGACTGTGTGGAGTTTGCACATTCTCCACATGTCTGCGTGGGTTTCCCTCCAGGTGCTCCGGTTTCCTCCCACAGTCCAAAGATGTGCAGGTTAGGTGAATTGGCCATGCCAAATTGCCCGTAGTGTTAGGTGAAGTGATAAATGTAGGGGAATGGGTCTGGGTGGGTGGCTGTTCGGAGGGTCAGTGTGGAATTGTTGGGCCGAAGGGCCTGTTTCCACACTGTAAGTAATCTAATCTAAAAGGTTTCATCTACTCTTTTTAAAGAGGCCAACATTGTCAAATATGACTCTTGCTTGGACAAACAAAATGTGCTCAGTTGGAAACAACTCTATCTCTCGCTGCAGATGCTTCAGACCTATTTCCTTTTATTTAGGAAAAGTACCAAGTTAGCGTGTATGGTCTCTTCACAATAACATACAACAGAAAATTAGTTTGAACACAGCTGGCATTTCAGAGGTACTCATGTAAACAAGAACTAATGGATGAATCAGTTCATTGGTTGATCCAGTTACAAAGAATAAGATAAAGTAAACCAGGAGAAGGTGAGGACAGCAGATGCTGGAGATCAGAGTCCAGGGTGTGGTGCTGGTAAAGCATAGCAGATCAGGCAGCATCTGAGGAGTGGTAGAATCGACATTTTGGGCAAAACCCCTTCATCATTCCTGATGGAGGGCTTATGTCTGAAACATCGATTCTCCTGCTCCTTGGATGCTGCCTGGCTGACTGTGCTTATCAAGCACCACACTCTTGCTAAAGTAGCTGAAAATGTGTTGCTGGTTAAAGCACAGCAGGTCAGGCAGCATCCAAGGAACAGGAAATTCGACGTTTCGGGCCAGAGCCCTTCATCAGGAAGGGCTCTGGCCCGAAATTTCCTGTTCCTTGGATGCTGCCTGACCTGCTGTGCTTTAACCAGCAACACATTTTCAGCTCTGATCTCCAGCATCTGCAGACCTCACTTTTTACTCTTGCTAAAGTAGACCAGCCAACTTCTGCCATTAGAAAACACTGAAGAAAAAAAAAATTGTTTTTCAGTGAGAAAGGTTACTACTGATTAGCTTCATATTGGATACTATTTTATGTGCGTATTGTTTATTATGTATGAAACAGCTGCTTGATATTTCAAACATGAAAAGATATTTCATGAAAGAAATAACTAGGTCTGAGATGATGCTCAGATGAAGATCTTCATGACAAGGGAAGGACAGTTCCAAACATCAGCCTGCTTATCACGCCAGAACTACACAACTGCTTCATGGTGTTAGCTGGGCAATAAAATAAAAATGCCACATTTGTCATATTGTTTTAGAAGCTCCTTAGCCCATATTAATTCCCCAAACAGCTCTTTTAAGAAAACCGGAGTATTATGGTCTGGCTGGGTGACGTACAGTTGCTATTTTGTTTGAGGACTAATATATAACTAGTTATATTGGAGGAAATTGTATCTATTGAGCAGAAACAACATAAACAGAAACGTAAAGAACAAATGGTCTGTTATCCTTTCAGCTTGTTTCTTTTTTTTACCAACACCTTTTAAAAATGTGTTTTATATTGCGACACCGTAAAAAGACACCATTGTGCGAAGATTTTATTATATATTTTTTCCACCACCAGCAAAACACCCATGTGGCTATTGAAACATTGAAAAGCACAGCCTGTGAAGCGCAATGCTGTCATAGAAAAAATAAGGGGACGGTGGAGCTGGTTCAGGGAAAAATGGAAGATACTAAATCAAAATGGAGTTGGAGGAGGGAGAAATAAAGCACTCCATCCTCTCACTAAAGGTGTCGAGAATATTGGTGGCTCCTACATGGCACCCAGGCTCAAATGTAACTGTGGAAGAGAGACAGACTCCCCTCCACAGCCTGCTGCCCAGACCTGTTTATTGTCAGTCTGGCCAGGCCCATGAGCAGATCTGGGAAATTTATCTCAGTTGGCTGAATGGCTGAATCCACCAACAACATGGATTCAATTCCCACACCATTGGAGGTTGCCTTGAAGGATTACCCTTCTCAACCTCTTCGCTTTCCTGAGGCATAGTGACCCTCAGATTAAACCACCATCGTCTCTCTGTCTCTCATGAGAGAGCAGCCAAATGATCTGATAAGTCTATGGTGACATTATGCATGCATCACATGGTGTTCTATTCTAAAGTTTCTACTTACAAGCTTTCTTTTAATAAATTAATTTGATCATAATTTATTAATATTCATAGCTTTTCTAAAAATAAATGTATTGTGAATGTCAAGATAAGTATAATAATTTTATATTTCTTAAAAAGAAAGATAAGAATGTTGTTTGTAGCAAGAAGTTGTCAGTATTGCAAAAGGATTAACCTTGGAATTCTTGACATACGTATGGTGGAACCAGACTATAATTGTAGCATCATTGAATGAGTGCCATAATTATATTGTCAGGATCTAGTTGGGGTTTAATTGTAGCACTCCTGACTTAGAGCTGGAATGTTGTAAATTTATGTCCTACTCTAGGATGGAGCACAAAATCTGGACAAATATTCCAATGCAAGACCAAGGGAGTGTTACACTTCAGAGTTGCCATATTTTGCAAAAAATGGCAAGTTGAGGCCCTATATACACAGTCAAGCACATATAAGACCTCTGATAGCATTATTGTAAATAAGAGCTCAGGAGTCCTCCTTGGTGATCTGCCTGAGTTTTCTCTTTTAATCAACATCACCAAAGAAGATTCTGTTTTTGTCACATTGTTGCTTATGGGAAACTATTGTGTGCAAACTAGTTGCCACATTTTCTGCATTCCAACATCTGCTGCATGTAAAGAGTGCATTGTTAGTTGAAAGTTGCTTTGAGATGTTCCAACGTAGTTAAAGGTGGAATCTAAATTTAAGTTTTTGTTTTGTTTCAAATGCAACTTAAATCTGGCATTGCAGATGTCAGCTGTCAACACTGGAACAATCAGGATTGTGCTATCTTATAGTAGCTACCCTTTCTTTCTTTCAGGGTCAGTTCAACTCTCACTCCCAAAGGACTGAATATAAGTTTGGTGTTAATGGGAAGTCTAATTGCTCTGCACCAAAGCTGAATTTATATAATGCATATGGGGCATTGAGAGACAGGGTCAGCCAATATCCTAGGTGGAGCAGGCTTGATAGGCAGAATGGCCTATTCCTGTTTCTATTTTCTATATTGAGAATGTCTTGTCGAACAAAATCTGTAAAAACACCTCTGGTAATTTGTTCCAGCTCTGTGCAGAATCGCAACCAGTGCAGGGTAATTTCAACCTGGCAGAAGATTCTATTTTAACAGCACCCAGGAATTATGATAGCTTTCCTGCAATCTTCATCAACAGTCTTTAGTTTCATTTTTAATGTTCAGATAATCATCTTCTCCTATCCTCCTTGCTTGTCAAACAACTAGGATTTTCTTTACGGAGGTAATGCCAGTGGACAGGCAGATATCTCAGTTGACATTCTTCTGGTTTCCATAGAAAGCCAACAGATAAATCCATCATGGAAATACCACTTAAAAATGTTTTGAGCTTCTACTACTTATTTCCATTCACAGGATTTTTAATTTAATCAAGAATAATCTGACAAACTCACAAATCCAGTTTTTAATTGTTTTTTGCAAGGTTATCTGACATGTCAGATTAGTTTTACTTAATTCAACATGAAATAATCCATCTGAGGAAAATTAAGCCCGACAAGCAAACATGACTTTTTTTTCCCCCCGCATTAATACAATAAGGGGATTAATCAAATACAAAATAACAAATGTGGCAACTTGAACACAGATCTGCAGCTTTAAATATAGCATGGATCATTTGAATATCGTACAACAGGACAACATCAAATTTGGATCTGTGAACAAAACGAAAGAAATTAGAATGGAATTAGAGGCAGACAGTAAACAGTGTGCACACTGAATCTCCCACCACAACACAAGGGGCACATCACTCACTTGACTCAAATCTTGCTGTGCTCTGGCTTCGGTCCAGCTCATTATTTTTGAGTTTCAAGAGAAATTTCAATCTCCAACTCAAGTTAAATGGAATACACAGAGCTCTCCTCCAATCTCCAGTTCTGATCACATGGTCTGTTTTTAAAGCACTTCATCAGCACACAGTGACAATCAGCATTGAGCACTTTGTGCCTCACAGCCTGCATTGCGTATTTTGTTGAAAGCAGTTAAAAGACAGTGTTTATTGAAAATCAAATTGAATATTGTTAAAGGCTGTTGAAACCACTATTTGCAGCAGTATGTTATTCAAGACTCAAAAGAAACCTGATATTTTATCCAACTTCTGTTTCATATTCTGATAGATGGTTTCTGATACATGTAATAGTTTCCTTGCAAAAGAAAACGTTTATATCAATGTTCAAATGCCACTGCTAACTACAAAGGAATGTTATCGGGGGAAAACATGGTTCTAATTCAAGTGCCGGGATTGCTGCTTTTTGGCCATTGTGTATGTTTGTAGTGTTTCCATTTGACCTTGCACTTTAATACAAGGTCATCTCATTATAATAAGCATTCAGCACTTCCAGCAATTAGCACTGGGTATGTTGAGAGCCCCACAATTCCAGAAGCAGATTATCCAAGAGCCCTTGAAGGGGTTGCTGCTTCTCCTAAAAACACATTTGTAACATAGTGGTGGAATGCTTTGAGTCAGCTAAGGGTATGAAATCTGTGTTTTTTGAAGAAAACTGACTTAAGTTTTAAAAAGTTGCGGTGGACAGTTTCAGGGGCAGCTGCATGAGCCACCCTTCTGGATTCAGGAGGCTGGTTTCCTGGCCAGTATGCTCAGATTTCCATTCATGTTCATGGGAAGTACCAGACAGAGTCTGTGAACTGGCCACTTTAGAAATTAGGCAAAAGTGAGGACTGTAGATGCTGGAGATTAGAGTCGAGAGTGTGGTGCTGGGAAAGCACAGGCAGCATCTGAGGAGCAGGAGAATCATCATTTTGGGCAAAAGCCCTTTATCAGGAATTAGGCTGGGAGCCTTGGGGGTGGAGAGATAAATGGGAGGGGAGTGGGGCTGGAGGGGATGGTAGCTGAGAGTGTGATAGGTGGATGGAGGTGGGGGTTAATGATGATAGGTCAGAGGGGAGGGTGGAGTGGTGAGGTGGGAAAGAAGATGGACAGGTAGGACAGGTCATGAGGGTGGTGCCGTTGGAAGGTTGGATCTGGGATAAGGTGGGGAGAGGGGAAATGAGGAAACTGGTGAAATCCACATTGATGCCATGGATTTGGAGGGTCCTGAGGCGGAAGATGAGGTGTTCTTCCTCCAGGCGTCGGGTGGTTAGGGAGTGCTGATGGAGGAGGCCGAGGACTTGCATGTCCATGGTGGAGGGGGTGGGAGAGTTGAAGTGTTTGGCCTGGGGTGGTGGGGTTGGTTGATTGATGTGGGTGTCCTGGAGATGTTCTCTGAATAGCTCTGGTAGTAGGCGTCCTATCTCCCCAATGTAGAGGAGACCGCATTGGGAGCAACGGATACAGTAAATGACATGTGTGGAAGTGCAGGTGAAACTCTGGTGGATGTGGAAGGACTCTTTGGGACCTTGGATGGAGGTGAGGTGGGAGGTGTGGGCACAGGTTTTGCAATTCCTGCAGTGGCAGGAGAAGGTGCCAGGAGGGAAGGGTGGGTTGTTGGGGTGCATGGACCTAACGAGGGAGTCGTGGAGGGAATGGTCTTTACAGAAAGTAGATAGGGGTGGGGAGGGAAATATATCTCTGGTGGTGGGACCTGTTTGTAGGTGGAGGAAATGGCAGAGGATGATGCAATGTATATGAGGGTTGGTGTGGTGGAAGGTGAGGACCAGGAAATAGGTGGGGGTTTGTCGTTGTTGTGGATGGAGGGGTGGGGTTTGAGGCCACAGGTGTGGGAATTGGATGAGATGCACTGCAGAATGCATCACTTCCACCCCCTTTGTTGCTGCCGCCACAGCCACTTCTGTCTCCATCGACATCACCTACACCAAGCATTCCATCACTTCCACCCTGAAGCTTCCACCATCGCAACCACTTCCACCCCACTTACACCTCTCACCTGAACACTGCCGACATGCCTCCCACAGATCCCACAGTCACCACCTCCACCACCCGCCCACCCACTCCCTCTCCGAGAGTCCCGGGTGAGCGTCACTTCCATAAATGACTTCACCCCCACTCCCCCCACTACCACACCCACTGTAGCCACAGACTCTGTCCCCACTCTCAGCTCCAGCTCTATACCAGTCCCTAGATCCCAGCCCTGCCGAGTTTTCACCAGCCCCTCCAGACCTCCCCCTTACTGAGGACAAATGATCAGTCCTCAGCAAAGACCTTACCTTCATCCCCCTCTGCTCCCGGATCAATTCATTCAACGTGTGTTGTGACATCGAACACTTCTTCCGCTGTGTCCGCCTCCGAGCTTACTTTCTCCATTTTTCTCCCCATCCATCTTCCGAGGACCCCTTTTCCCACCTCCAAAATGCCCCATCCACCTGGGTACCCCATGCTGGCCTATTACCCACCCTCGATCTCTTTATTTCCACCTGCCACCGGGACTTTGACCAGCTCAACCTATCCACCCACCTCACCCACTCCAACCTCTCACTGCCAGAATGTGCAGCTGTTCACTCCCTCTGCTCCAACCCCAACCTCACCATCAAACCAGTGGACAAAGGTGGGGGGGGCGCAGTGGCAGTTTGGCGCACCGACCTCCACACTGTTGAAGCCAGGCGCTAACTTGAAGACACTTCCTCCTACTGCCCCCTCGGCCACGATCTCACCTCCCATCATCAAACCATCATCTCCCAGACCGTACACAACCTCATCACCTCAGGTGATCTCCTACCCACAGCTTCCAACCACGTAGTTCAGAAGCTCCTCACCGCCCGGTTCTACCTCCAACCCAAAATCCACAAGCCTATCCTGGCCGACCCATCATCTTGGCCTGCTCCTGCCCCACTGAACCCATCTCCACATACCTTGATACTGTCCTATCCCCCCTGGTCCAGGAACTCTCCACGTCCGTTTGTGACACCACCCATGCTGTCCACCTCCTCTAAGACTTTTGTTTCCCTGACCCCCAATGCCTCATCTTCACCATGTACATCCAGTCCCTATACACCTCCATCAGCCATGACCAGGGCATCCAAACCCTCCATTTCTTCCTCACCTGATGTCCCCACCAGTACTCTTCTACTGACACTCTGATTTGTTTGACTAAACTGGTCCTTACCCTCAACAATTTTTCCTTTGAATCCTCCCAATTCTTCCAGATGAAAGGGGTAGCCATGGGCACTCGTATGGGCTCCAGCTATGCCTGTCTCTTCATCAGCTACGTGGAACAGTTCATCTTCCGTAGTTACACCGGCACCACTCCCCACCTCTTCCTCCGCTACATTGATGACTGTATCGGTGCCACCTCGTGTTCCCATGAGGAGGTTGAACAGTTCATCAACTTCACCATCACATTCCATCCTGACCTTAAATTCGCCTGGACCATCTCCGACACCTCCCTCTCCTTTCTGGACCCTCCATCTCCATCAATGGTGACCGACTCAACACTGACATCGGCTATAAACCCATCAATTCCCACAGCTACCTGGATTACACTTCCTCCCACCCTGCCTCCTGTGAAAATGCTATCCCTTATTCCCGCCTCTGCCGCATCTGCTCCCAGGCGGACCAGTTCCACCAGAAGGCCTCCAGCTTTAAAGACTGCAATTTCCCCGTACATGTGGTTGTTGATGCCCTCCAGCACATCTCATCCATTTCCTGTAACTCTGCCCTCAAACCCCACCCCCTACAACCATAACAAGGACAGAACCCCACCCCCCACCCCATCCTCACCTTCCACCCCACCAACCTCAGCATTCATCACATCATCCTCCGCCATTTCTGACGCCTGCAAACAGACCCTACCATCAGAGATATATTTCTCTCTCGGCCCCTATCCACTTTGCGTAAAGACCGTTCCCTGCGTGACTCCCTCATCAGGTCCGGGCCACCCCCTACCAACCCACCCTCCTCTCCCAGCACCTACCCCTGCCACCACAGGAATTGCAAAACCTGTGCCCACACTACCTGCCTCACCTCCGTCCAAGACCCCAAAGGAGTCTTCCACATCCATCAAAGTTTCACCTTTGTCACAAAGCTGGTTCCTTTTATTTTGTAAAAGCTGTTCCTTTTCTTAAGGATATTCTGTCCTTGATTATTTTTCAGAGGGGTCATAAACCTGGCCAGGCTCTGATCAGTCTGGTTTGGTACAGAGATGAAAAGATTTTGAGAGGTCTTTTGTTTATATGTAAGCAGATGAAACATCAGGCTAACATGGTCATGTTTTAGAAGTGACCCGTATAATGAAAGGGGAGTGGTCAGCTCTCTAGCTAAGCAGTTCAGTCCAGAACTAGTTGGGAGTTCAAAAGTGAGCTGTGTGGACCTTCTCTCTCTCTTTCTGCCCTGCTAACTTCAACCTGTAAGCATCTTTTCCATTCATTTATACTGGCTTTTAAGGGGTTTTGCTTATTGGGACTGTTGTCTATATTTGGAACTGCATAATTAAGTCCAGTTTGGATAGACTGAGTTCTATAGGCATTCTTTATTCTGTCCTTTGTGTTTCATTGTGTAATTTTGTGAATAAATATCTATCTGTTTTAAAACCTAATCCAAGTAATTTACACTGTCCACTTACCAAAACAAATTGCAAAGTTATAGTCTGGGTTGCCAGTTCAAGAATGCTTTGAGTGGTCCAACTGAATCCATAACAGATTTGGGGCTCTCTGCAGGATTGTAAATAGCGAGTGGTAGGTGCAAGTGTCTTTATTTCGGATATTGGTTTGGTTGGGCAAAGTTTGGGATAGTAATGGCTCTCTCAGTCGCCAAGAGTTTTCTGGAAGTAAATGCAGTAACTTTGAAAGTTTTGCAAAAAGTGAATAAGACCAAGCTGCAGGAATTCGCAGAGAAGCTGGAATTGGAACTGCCTACTTCTATGAGGAAAGGAGAGAATATTAGAGCAGTAGCTCAGCATTTAAGGTTGCTAGAGATACCATCAGAATCTGTAGAGATGGAAAAAATTCAATTGCAAATGAAGCAGCTTGAGTTAGAGGCAAAAGATAAGGAAAGGGCAGCAGAACTGAAAGTCTGAGTTATGATTAAAAGCAGAAAAGGGGGAAAAAGAGAGAGCAGCAGAACAGAGGGAAAAAGAGAGAGCAGCAGAAGAGAAAGAAAAAGAGAGAGCTTTTGAACTTCAAAACTGACACTTAAAAAGGAAAGTCAGCTTAAAAGGCTGCAGATAAAGGCTGAGGATAGGCTTAGTGAGGAAGAGAGGGAGGATGAACAAGCCCCTGGTAATCAGAAGTCCAGGAAGAAACTGTTTAAGTATGTTCAAGCATTGCCTAAATTTGATGAGAAGGATGTGGAAGTCTTTTTCATCTCATTTGAAAAGGTAGCTAAACAAATGCAGTGGCCAGTGGCAATGTGGGTTTTGTTGATCCAAACCAAACTTGTAGGTAGGGCTAGTGAGGTATTCGCATCACTACCAGAGGAGATATCTGGGGAGTATGTGGAAGTGAAAATGCCATTTTAAGTGCATATGAACTTGTACCAGAAGCCTATAGACGTTTCAGGAATCTAAGGAGGGACCTTGGTCAAACCTACATTGAGTTGGAAAGGATCAACCAGAGTAATTTTGATAGATGGATAAGAGCTTTAAAAATCGAGCAAACCTATGATGTCCTTAGAGAGGTATTTATTTTGGAGGAATTCAAAAATTCACACCCGAAGTAGTGCAAACTCATGTGGAAGAGCAGAGAGTTAAACAGCAAAGTTTAGTGGACCTTATCAAATCGAGTGTCATAGAGTCATAGAGATGTACAACATGGAAACAGACCCTTCGGTCCAACTCATCCATGCTGACCAGATATCCCAACGCAATCTAGTCCCACCTGCCAGCACCTGGCCCATATCCCCCCAAACCCTTCCTATTCATATACCCATCCAAATGCCTCTTAAATGTTGCAATTGTACCAGCTTCCACAACTTCCTCAATTGAAGTGAGGCGAGCTACTTGATAAGGACTCCAGACAGGAAGAAATCTCACAGAATGTGTCATGTGAATATGCTAAAAGGTATTTGGATAGGGAAGGAAAGCAAGAGGAGAAGGTGTTAATGATTACAGCCCAGAAGGAAGAACCAAGTTCAGAGGATTCTGAATTGGACATTCCTCAAATCAAATTGGACAATGAGGAAGTTGTCAAAAATTGGGACAAATTATTGAGTTACTTCCCACAAGAAAATCGAAACGACCTGAAAGAGCTATTACTATCAATTGGGGGAAATGTGGAAATAAACTGGGAAGTACTTACCTAATTGTGCATGATATAGATATAGGAGATGCTGTTCTGATTAAGCAACATCCTTATAGACATAACCTGCTAAATTTGGCACAGGGTCAGAAGGAGATAGAGTGCATGCCCCAAGATGGCATAATCAAAGTGAGTTACAGTGACTGGAGCTCACCTATTTTAATGGTACCAAAGTCAGATGGTACCCAACGGCTCTGTATGGATTATTACAAAGTCAACACCGTTACAAAGACTGATGTATATCCAATTCCACAGTTGGAGGAATGTGTCCAAAAAGTGGGACAAGCAACTTGCATTTCTAAGTGGGACTTGCTCAGAGGCTACTGGCAAGCACCTCTGTCAGAGAGAGGAAAGGCAATTTCGGCTTTTGTAGCCAAATGGACTATATCAATTCAAAGTCATGCCATTTGGTACGAAAAACACTCCAGCCACTTTTCAAAGACTGACTAATAAGGTCATTGCCAGATTACCCAACTGAATGGTGTATATAGATGATTTTTAGTCACTCATGGAAAGAACATTTACAGCATTTGTCGGACTTATTCGATCGGCTTCGGAAGGTAGGCTTGGTCGTAAATCTAGCTAAATGGGAATTTGCCAAAGCCCAAGTCACCTTCCTGGGCCATTTTATTGGACACGGACAAATGGCCCTATGGGATACGGAAATGAAAGTAATTGGAGAATTTCCCACAGCATCAAAAAAAAAGTGGTGCTACGGTTCCTAGGATTGAGTGTATTTTTCCAAACATTTGTGCCTAACTTTAGCGGTGTGGCTGCTCCACTTACTGAAGTGTTAAAAAAAGCAAGAAGTTTCAGTGGACTGTCAAAAAGCATTTGACAGCCTAAAAACTGTGTTAACCATTGCCCCAGTATTAGCCACACCTGTTTATAGAAAGCCTTTCAAGGTGGCTATCGATGCTAGTGATGTGGGTGTTGGTGCAGTGCTCCTACAGGAGGATGGCGAGGGAATAGAAAGACCCATGAGGTATTTTTCCAGGAAGTTGAATGTTCATCAACAGAAACATTCAACAGTGGGGAAAGAGACTTGGAGCTTGGTGCTGGCACTACAACATTTCAATGTTTATATTATCAGCAATATAATCGTATACACTGATCATAACCCATTGCCATTTGCAGAAAAATTTAAGGACAAAAATGCCAGACTGTTTAGATGGAGCTTGTTGTTACAGCCATTCAATTTGGCAATTGTGCATGTGGCTGGTCGCGAAAATGTGATTGCTGATGTGTTATCAAGACTCGAATGAGATACGGAGGCACTCGGTGGTAGGTGTGCCATGGCCTGAATTTGCATGTAGTTATATATGTTTATAATTATATAGTTTATATGTGTGTTTAAACCACTAACTGGGTTTTTGAAGGGTTTTAAAAATGAAGCCATCTTTTGGTATTGATGTATCAAATGTATCCGTTGCTCCCGATGCAGTTTTCTCTATAGTGGGGAGACAGGACACTTACTCACAGAGCGCTTCAGAGAAAACCTCTGGGACACCCTTATCAACCAACCCCACCACCTTGGGGCCAAACACTTCAACTCCCCCTCCCAGTCCGCCGAGGACATGCAGGTCCTGGGGGCTGCCTCCATCACCACTCCCTAACCACCCAACGCCTGGAGGAAGAACACCTCATCTTCAACCTCAGGACCCTCCAACCCCTTGGCATCAATGTGGATATCACCAGTTTCCTCATTTCCCCTCCCCCCACTTTATCCCAGATCCAACCTTCCAACTCGGCATCGCCTTCATGACCTGCCCCAACTGTCCATCTTCCTTCCCACCTATCCGCTCCACCCTCCCCTCTGACCTATCACCATTACCCCCACCTCCATCCACCTATCGCACTCTCAGCTACCTTTCCCTCAGCCCCACCCCCCTCCCATTTATCTCTTCACCCCCAGGATCTCAACCTCATTCCTGATGAAGGGCTTTTGCCCGAAATGTCGACTCTCCTGCTCCTTGGATGCTGCCTGACCTGCTGTGCTTTTCCAGCACCACCCTCTCGACACTTAATAAATAAACCAAGCTTGTTGGCAGCTCGCCCTGAAGGCAGTACGTAATCTTTGATTGCAGGAGTTGGGAGTAGAGTCACATCATGGGGAGGAAGCAGGGTCATTGTGAAGAGTGTTCATTGGCACTAGGACAGAGGGATACAACAGTCACTGTTTGAATGACTGTGAAGTGGCCCTTTCAATGCCAGCAGCAGAAGGACTGTAAAGTTGGCAACAGATACAAATTGCAAAGGAGCTTCAGAGAAGGAGAGCAAAGTGCAGACCAAGACCATGATAGAAAGTGATGATACAGATCTGGCAAGTCCATCAGAATTTGAAAAGAGAAAGAGAAGGTTGACATGTAGATGGAAGACAATTTTTATGCCCAGCCTCTCCTTTTTCTCCTCCTTTGGCTTATCATTCACTTCTCATAACACAACAGTGTAGGAAGTCTCCCTACACAGAAGAAGTTGTACAATTTGAAGAGTTTGTGTGCCTTGTAACGTTTGTGATGTTTGGCTGTCTTTCCCCTTTGGGAGGGTTAATGGACCTTTTCACACCACTACGCTGTTTTAAACCCCTTCTTGCAATTCTTCTCATATAACGTACCACACTCAAAAATAAGAATCCTTCAAAAATGTCCACTTGTGTCAAGGGGAGTTTTTTTAATGTAGGTATTGGGAAAGGGGGGGATTGAGCAGGACAGGTTCTGGTGAAGGGTCATTTGACTAAAAACATTTTTTCTGTTTTTCTCTCCACAGATGTTGCCAGACCCAGCATTTCTGTTTTAGTCAGACACCAAGAACTTTATGTTCCCCCGCTACTAATAACCTCTTAGAAAGAACACATTATTACGGAGTAAAAGTCACACATCACACACTACACAATGATTCCTGCCTCAAGCCTGTGCACATTAATAAAAGTTGGTTTAGGTTGGAATATGTTTCCCAAGTGCTTTTGCTACCAAAAAGACCCTTTATCGAGAAGGTATTTTTGGTCCCTCTGAAGATTGCTGTTATGCACTGAATTTATAGAGTACTTCACAAGATATTTGCTTCGTGGGACCCTGATGAATGAGTGTCTTGTTCTATCTAATTGTCTCCTGATAGGGGCTCAACTCCTTCTTGTGGTTTGCTTGACTCAGACTGTGTTAGGAGTGTGTGTTGTATGATGCCACTGTGCAAGTTTTACCCTTGGATTGAAGAGTAGACACCAGCACAATTGCAGTGTATATTCTTGCTCTCCAGCAGTCCTTCCTGCAGTCTTTAAAGCTCTTTAACTGACATTGGTGATCAATAAAATGAATAATGAAAGCTGCCAGGTAACAAAAGTTCATGTTTATCATTCTGGCCCGTTGATCACAGTTAGGCTGAACGTTCATGAAGCATTGACTGTTTTCTGTTTGAGAGTTAAATAATAATGGAATCTTAAGTGGTCAGTCAAATACACCTGCAACTGGGAACCCCTGCTGCACTGTAGAATACTCTTTTCTGCTTTGGCTGTTTTCCAAGAAGTAATTAATGATTGTTTGGTCTTGATCATTGCCGCATCAGTGAGCTGCCTGATATCAATGTGTTCTGACAGAGAACTTCTGTGTTGCTTGTCACGTAAACGTTTAACACAACGGTTAGGTTCACTGTGACTAACCAAGCTATCATTGTCCTGGAAGCTGTTCCCAAGCCTGGCTACAGGAGTATGCTTAGTTCTGTTATGACCTTATTTGAAAACGTTGTTCTCCAAATGAAACTCTTGAGTGGCTTGACAAGATACGAAGATGTTTCTCCTGACTTGGGAGGCTAGAATTAGGAGTCCCCATCTCAGAATAAGAGGTCAGGCATTTAGAACTGAAATGAAGAGGAATTTCTTCACTTAAAGGGTTGTGAAGCTTTGTCATGCTCTATTACAGAAAACTTTGACTGTCAAATATGTTCACCAGAAGGGATTCATAAATTATTGGATATTCAAGGAATCAATTCAGCGCTTTGAGTTTAGTCCAGCAATGTGTAGCTGATGTAGATATTAGCTATGATCCTATTGATCGGCACAGCAGCCCAGAGTTAATGACCAAATATCTGCTCCTATCTTACATACAGGTACCCAGATAGTACAGTCAGACCTGTATATAGATGGTGGTATTCTAAGAATAGATTCCAATGTTTAAAATACCTGAAAGTGGTTTGTGTGGTGGTTTCCCCTGCACAATCTACAAGTAATGGAAGTCCATCCGTAACTATGCAAATGAAATTCAGCACACAATTACAGTAACAGTGTCAATGTAAGTCATAGACAGGCAAATCAGACTTGGTGTAAATTGGGATACAGACAGCAGGGTTCCAGATCAGCTCAGGTTTGTGGAAACTGCAAGGTGGAAGACCAGCCCACACATCATTGGAATAGCTGTTTCTAGTGGTAATTAAAGTATTGCTAAGATCTTCTGCAGCCACTGAGCTGAGACAGGATGGAGACTGACATCTCAAAGTGCTTCATAGTCAATGAGCCATTTTTAAATTGTGATCAATATTATTCAGGTGTGAGGTCTGACAGCTCATTTAAGTAAAGCAAGAACATGCAGAATTTTGATGGTCTTGGTTGAAGAAACTTTGAACAGGATGAGGCCATTCAGTCTGCTCAACTAGGTGGCTGAGCCCAATCTGATAAAATGTCACATCACCAACTTTCAAGCTCTCTTCATAGTAAATACAAATTCGCACCAGAATAGCTTCATGGCCAACTATTTTATGAATGGTTCAGAATCCAAATATGACTTTTAATACTTACTGACTACTGTGAAAACAACCAACTTGTTTCCTTTATGGTAACCTTGCGCCATATTTTGTCATGTCTAACTTTGCCTTTTTTCTTCTTACCTTCTCTAGGTTCATATAGCACTGCAAATCTGAACAAGTGCCTCTCCAAACCTTGCGAAAACAATGCAACCTGTGAACCACAGTCCGAGACCTACGTTTGCCATTGTCCAGATGCACCAGTGCCATTTACAGGGAAGAACTGCAAGGAGCTATATGACGTTTGCACTTCGTATCCCTGTCTGCATAATGCAACATGCAACCGTGTTTTAGGCACAGTTGACTTCTCCTGTGATTGCCCTCCAGGTCAAATTGGCCCCAGTTGTGAAACCTATCTCGGCAAATGTGCCAACACCTCCTGCATGAATGGTGCCATCTGTTTAGATGAAGCTGTAGGCTCTAGCTGTGTTTGCCCACCAGGTTACACCGGCGCCAACTGTGAAACCAATGTGAATGAATGTGCATCAAGTCCATGTGAAAATGGAGCTGTGTGCAAGGACAAGATTGATGGATTTTTATGTTTCTGTGTGCCTGGCTACCAGGGCAGACGTTGCGAGATTGAAGTTAATGAATGCGCATCAGAACCCTGCAGGAATGAAGCCAGGTGCATGAACGAAATAGACAAGTATATCTGTGCCTGCCCACCTGGTCTGACAGGTAAAAAGTACTTTCTAGCCAGTCTGACTATTATTTGGTAAACTGTCTTGAAGGAATTCTGCTATTATCATTCCAAAAATGCCCATCTGAATTAAAAAAAACACGTGTTTTCAGTTCTGGCGTTTAATTTGAAAAGTTAGCCTATTATTTCGTAGAAAGTTCCTAGAATTTTACAGCAAGAAAGGAGCCATTTGGTCCAATAAGTTTTTGCTTCACTCTTTGAAGAATTATTGGTCCCATTCCCCTGACAGGTTTTATGTTTTCAGTTTTTATTCAAATAACATCTCAAAGTTACTTTGAATTTGCTTCTACTATCCTTCCAGCCAATGTATTTCAGATCATATCCCAGATTTAGCACAGCATCTATTCATTAATTATTAAAACAATTACATAAGTCAATACCTCTATTCCAACAAGTCCATCCTGTATTGATTAATAATTTTTAAATGCTGCAGGTATCTTTTTTTTAAATGAGGTCTGCCAAATTATGTAAGACAGCCCAGTTACAAATTGTACCAGTTAATTGTAGACTTTGTTTTGAAGTCTTTTTGATTCCCAACTTTGACAGCACCACTTGCATAATTCAGATGGGCAACAGTGTGTCACTCTGCTTTTCACATTTCAGGGAGAAGAGGGCAAAGAATTCGGAGCTAGAAATTCTGAAGGCATAAATTATAAAAAATAATGAGGAATAATAGATCCGCAGAAACCAAACCAAACTGCTGCTACGCTTAAACTCACTCAATAATTCACAATGACTGTATCCAATTTTTGATCGTTTCAGCAACACTCACCATTACCTTTGTGGTCTTTTTCATAATGAGAATCATCCAACATGCTTCTCACTCACTGAGGCCATGAGTCAGGGAACTTAGAAAAAGAGAAGCTGTTCCCATTAGCTGATAGCACAAGGATGACAAGACATGGATTGGGGATGAGAGGAAGAACCTTTCTTATGTAATGAATGATAATAACCTGGAACTCTGCTCACAAGGGCAGTGCAAGAGAAGATGAGGACGATTTCCAAATAAGGTTGGATGAACTCTTGAGGGAAAATAAACTTGCAGGACTACAAGAATAGAACAGGGTAGGGGGAAACTGACTAGATTGCTGAACTATAGAACTGACATAGTATCAATGGGCCAAATGCCCTTATTCTGAACTGTAAGTATTCCATGAATCTAATTGCAGTTACAACTGGGTTGTACCCCAACCTATTTCTATAGATTCTGCGTGGGCACTGCCAATAAGTATTATAAAAGCTGAGAAAGTACCAAGTAAGAATTGACTAGATTCACAAATCATCATTTTTACTATTTTTAAGAGGTACTACATAAATGCAAGTCACTGTGAGTGTGCACAATTTGACAAAAGGGAATTCTGAGATTTTACCAACACTGACAATTATAAGTAAGTTTGCAGATAACATTAAAATAGGCAGTACCACAGACAGCGAGGAAATTGCAGCATGACTAGCTGGGGAAGTGGGCCGAGTCATGGCAAATGGAATTTAATATTGATAAGTATGAGGTCTTGCATTTTGGAAAGTCAAATCAGGGTAGGAGTTTCATGGTGAATGGTATGGCCTTAAGAAGTGTAGTGGAACAGAGAGATGTAGGATTTCAGGTACATGGTTCTCTGAAAGTGGAGTCACAGGTAGACAGGGCACTGAAGAAAGCTTTTGGCTCACTGGCCTTCATCAGTCAGGGCACTGAGTACAGAAGTTGGAAAGTTATGTTGCTGTTGTACAGGACATTAGTGAGGCCGCACTTGGAGTGTTGTGTTCAGTTTTGGGTACCTTGCTATAGGAAGGATGATCCTAAACTGGAAACAGTGCAGAAGAAATTTAAAGGGTATTGCCATGACTCAACGATCTGAGCTATAGGAAGAAGTTGGACAAGCTAGGACTTTTTATTTAGAGCATAGGAGACTGAGGAGGGGATATTATAGAAGTGTATAAGATCATGAGAGGCATGGATAGGGGTTAATGCTCTAAGTCTTTTTTCCGGGGTTGGGGAATTGAGGATGAGAGGGCATTAGTTTACATTTACAGGGGAAAGAATAAAAGGGAATCTGAGGGGCAACTTTGTTCCGCAATGGGTGATACACATATGGAATGAGCTGCCAATGGAAGTGGTTGAGGCGGGTATATTAACAACATTTAAAAGGCATTTAGACAAATACATGGATACCAAAGGTTTAGAACGATATGGGCCAATTGCAGGGAAATTGGGTTAGCATGGATAAGCGTTTAGTTTGGAATTGACCAGTTTGGACCAAAGGGCCTGTCTCCATCCTCTATGACTGACTCTAATTCATAATGCCATATGTCCTATTATTGAAAAAAAGCAGGATAAATCCAACCTGGCCAATTACTACCCCATTATTCTATTCTCTATCATCAGTAAAACAATGGAAGGGGTCATCAAAGGTACAATCAAGTAGCATTTACAAGCAATCACCTGATCACTGGCACTCAGATGAGGTTTCACAAGGCCAATTGGCTTCTCAATTTATTAAAGCCTTGGTTTGAACGCAGACAAAAGAGCTGAATTACGGAGATGAGTTGAGGTTGATTGCCCTTGATTCAATTCCCCCAACCACTCCCTTTCCGATATGACCATCCTTGGCCTCCTCCAATGTCAAAACAAACCACAGTGCCTATAAGAGGAATAACACCTTATTTTCCACCTGGGCACCATATAGCCTGGAGGATTCAACACCGAGTTCTCCAATTTCAAATAACATCCCTCCCCATCCTCTGATTCCCTTCCCAGTTCCTCTCCCTCCCTGCCACCAACCGTATTCATTCCTCCCATTGAGCACCAGGTCACACCCTCTATCTGTCTTCCCCCATCTACACTTCACCACCCTGCTCCCGTCACCCCCTTTATCTGCAGCTCTCCCCAGACCCACCCCTAGTCCTGAAGAAGGGTTACACCCAAAACTTTGATTTCTGATGCTGCCTGGTTTGCTGTGTTCTTCCAGTCTCCTGCCTGTCTACTTTGGATTCCAGCATCTGCAGTTCTTTCGTCTCTGCCCTTGATGCAAAGGCAGCATTTGAGACGGTATGGCATCAAGGGGACACAGCAAGTCGATCAAAATCACAGAAACTGGTTAGAGTCATATCTAGCACAAAGGAGGCCAATCATCCTAATTCCAGGACAGCACTCCAGGAATTCCTCAGGCTGCTGTCCTAACCCCAACCATCTTCAGCTGCTTCATCATGATCATTGCTCCATCATAAATTCAGAAATGGGGTACTCACTGATGAATCCATAACATTCAGCACCATTCAAACTCCTGAGGCACTGGAGCAATCCATATGGATCAAGGCCTGATCAAGCTTCAGAGTGACAGTGGCAAGTGACATTTATGCCAATCAAGTGCTAGCTGACAGCAATAACAAAAGAGAATCTAATCATCCTCCCATGACTGTTAATGACATTACCATCACTGGATCTTTCCCATGTCAACATCCTGGGGCTACTTCTGACCAAACATTTAACTGGACCAGACACATAAATACTGCGACTCGCAGAACAGGTCAGAACTGTGAATTCTATGGCAATGTATCTCCTGACTCCCTGATGCCTGTTCACAATCTATGACGCAAGTTGGGTCTGTGCTGGGGCATATTCCCCTACTTGGGTGAGTGCAACTCAAATCACACTCAAGAAGCTCAACACCATCTAAAACAAAGCATCCACCTCAGTGGCAGCCCACCCACCATCTTCGACATTTAATCCCATTCACCATACTGGCAGCAGTCGTGCATGTACCATATACAAAATGCAATGCAGCAACTCATCAAGGTTCTTCCAACACTACGTACAAACCCTCAACCTTCACCACGAGAAGGACAGGGACAGCAGATGCACTACTGCCTGCATGCAGTCCAACATTCAGATTTGTAAATATACCAGTGTTCCTTAACTGTCCCTGGGTTAAATTCCTAGAACTCCTTTCCTAACAACACTATGGTTGTCCCTACACCAAATGGGCTGCAGTGGTTTAAGGAGGTAGCTCACCATTACTTTCTCTGCGGCAATTAATGATGAGCAACAAATTCTGATTTAGCAAATTATTGCATCCTGTGAAAGAATAAATTTAAAATGAAATTGGTATGGCCTAGCCAGACTCAAAAAGAAATTCAAATTCAAATCTTATTATACAAAATGAAAGAAGAGATGATAATATAAGGAATGAAAGCAATCCAGATTCATAAGGATCAAAGGCTCAGAGTACACCACATGTTTATATGACATGGTTATTTCAAAGAAGCAGTGATTACTTTATATCTTTCCTTTTATATTGTAATAGTATTAACTAAGTGTAAATATAAATTGTAGCTATTGCTACAGTTGCACCAAAACCAGAGGTTCCCTAGCTGTCTGTTATTTACAATGCTTAATTCATATCTTTTTGTGTGTCTTATTATGAAGCTGTTTCTTTTCTAAGTGCCATGATGATCGTCCCAGTCGTTGGTGCTCTGTCCTATCAATCTCTTTGAGTATTGCATCAGCTTATTGGAACTAATTTTGAAAACTAGTATAAAATGGTAATATTGGATCAGCCTCTTGTTCAGCACCTCTCCTGACCTGAATTCCCATTGATTTTCTGTTGTCATATTATTGTCACAGACTGTTTTCTCAGCGAAAGCAATCGAGGCAGCAGTTCATCATGCTGGATGAGGAGCAAATGGGATTGAGAGAAGAATAACTTCCTAAGTCCTCCTGAGGTCTTCCTGTCCTTTTTTTAGACAATGGGAAAATTTGACAAATGTGAATCCCAAGTGGGATTCCAACCAAATCTCTACAAATCTTGGAGCTTCCGGATCACTGGGAAGTTGTGAGCTTAATTTAAAATAATTGAGGGTGTCCAACAGTTGACTCTTTTGGGGTACTATAATCATGTATTCATTATTGGGTTATGTATTGTAGGAACAAATTGTGAGCTGGAAATCAACGAATGTTTGTCACAGCCGTGCCTGAATGAGGCAACCTGTCACGACCACTTTGCCAGCTACAGCTGTACGTGCGCACCAGGATTCAAAGGCAGGGACTGTGAAATAAACCTCGATGAATGTGCTAGTCAGCCATGCCAGAATGGAGGGCAATGTACAGACAAAGTAAATGGGTAAGTTATAAAATCAAGGCAACTGTTGGAACAGGCAACAGCCAACAAAGGACACCAGCTGCTCAATTCATGTACACATGGGCATTTACACCTGAACGTACAGCAAATTGAATACAAAGCAGTATGGTACTCTCAAAAAGGGAACTGGGGCATGTGTGAAAGGACAAACAACTGTGCAACCCTGTAAGTGGTTAGAAGAATCTTAACTAAGGAATGCAGCATCTAAATGGAGCATGAGGTAGAAGGTTGAGTCCGTGTAAAATTGTGTGTAGAAAGCACTAATGAAAGGAAAGGAAAAATATACAAAGAGAAAGAGATAAAAGACAGAAATAAGTAAAAGTTGTGAAGGTCAATGGGTACATATCATAGAAGTACCCAGCTTGATAGATTCTACATGTTTAAATGCTGAGACATGATAACAAAGCTTGAGGAGGAGCAGAACAACTCAGGCACAGGTTCCTGATTTCTGGGTTTAATGGCAGATGTGGCTTGTGGAACTGGCTGTTTCATATATATTTTAACAATAGCAAACCTCATTGATATCCTCACTGTAAAATCTATGTTCTGACTATTAATTGGTCACAGGGAGTACTAGTCAAGTTTAACAAAATATTCCAAAATTTTCTGAACTTTGTGGTCATCTTGCACTTCAAATTTGCTGAATTTTTTTTTAAAAACCTAAAGCGAAAAATTTTGCAAGTTTGAACATAGAGTTTTCTAAAATTAAGCATTAGGGACTTACAGATCTTGAATTACATTGAAAAGGCTATAATGCTGTCACTTTGTAGCTGTATAAAAAGTGGAGGTAAAAGGTCTTGGCACTTGGAAAATTTTACTTTTTGAGACAAATGGGTTGCAAGTGTGAACTCAAAGTGTCAAGCATTCAGTGTTTAATTTATGCCTTTAAAAGTAGCAGGAAGAAAGCGTTTGCAAAGTTCTTTTTATGTTTGGGACAAATGCAAACCATTTGTCACAGGGTTCACAGCATCAACTGCAAATGACATTGCTCTGTCTCCATTTGATTTACATGGGTTGCATTGAGAATCTGTAACCAGTCAGCAGGCAGTTGGCAAACACCTTTGCCATGATGATAGTAGTCATCTGGGATGCTGCAAATATATCTTATTTCAAACAAAGTCTGTCTGATGTGATAAGCTCCTGAAAGAGAACAAAGAGCGAAAGGGCTGATTGCCAGTCAGAACAGTTTACCTCAGTTGAGCTTCAGCAGAGGGCAAAGAATTATTAGTGTGTCAATAAATCATCATTTTTTGTTACCTTCTGACTGTCTTTGATCAATTTTCAAAATCTTTCCTAAAAACACTTGCTGTATCTTAGTTCGACTGTTACTGCTTTGAGTGACTTAGAATATGGAAATAGTGAACTTCTGAATTTTCTACAGCTACATATTTTCATCTATAGATTACATTTTATTCCTTTCAATGTGAAGTGGGACTACGCATTGCGTAATTTGGTAAATAAAGCATTGTCAATCCGCAAGTTATTCTGTTACATGAGTACTGGAACATCGATAGGTGTAAGAATCTGGTTGTTGAATTCTATTTGGTTTCAATTCAAAACTGAGAAGAATGATTGAAAATTTGCTGAGAGAGGGGAAAAGGTTTAAAATGTTGCAGTCCTTAGTCAGGCATAGATTACACCAAACAACCCAAAAATAATAACCATTGATTCCAACAATAGCATTTCTGCCTAGATGTTAAAAACTCTATTCTCAATAGTTACTAATCCTTAGCAATATCCAAATCAAATTAACACTATATTGATCATATTGCAGATATAGCTGTGACTGTGTGAACAGTCAATTCACAGGTGTACACTGTGACATCCATGTTCCAGCTTGCCTTTCACATCCCTGCCTCAACAACGCCACCTGTCAGGACAATATTGGAAACTACACTTGCCACTGTTGGACAGGTTTGTATGAACCCTTTAATTTATATGGCCAACAATATCAACAAAATTTGACTTACAACAAAAAAATTGTCTCATGCACATAAATTTACAAAGACTTAAAATAAACTAATTTGGGGAAATTATAACTGAATAGTTTTGTGTGCACGGTGTGGTCATCTGTTTGGGGGAGAGAGAAAGGGATGAAATCTGGTGAGGCGAGTGCGGCTGAGATGGGGAGGAAGAAAGCCCAAGGCCAGATGAAAAACTGAAGTAAGTGAGGTGCTTAGATGCAGCAGAATGGAAGGGAAATGGGTGACAAGAGGCGATGGAGAAGGGTGATCAACATTGGCATTGTGACGACCCCAGTCAAATGGGAGAAAGAGGGTATTGCGTTTGTTCTGAAAATGCTCAGATTGATGCCTTAGACCACCTTGCTGCTGATTTACAAATGGAGGGTGGAGAAGTTTATGAAGGTGACTAGTGTCTGAGCCACCAGATAGGGAGCCAGTAATGGAACCCATGATGCCTGAGAATTATGAGCACATCAAGTAACTGACATGGAATCAAAACTTTTAGACCGGCAAGCCCTGCTCAGGCAGAGCCGCCTGCCTATTTGAGGCCCTTTTGCTGAGCAGCGCCACTGGGAATACGGTGTCTGCTGTGGGAAGTACATGCACTGGAGGCCCAGAAAATCAAAGCAATCTAGGCCTGAGGAAGTGATAGTGGGAGGAGTTTCTTAGGGCTCAGGTCACAGGGTTGGAGCTCCAAGATGTCCTCAATGTAGTGATTGTAACAAGGTCAGCCAGGATGACCTCATAGAATGTGTTCCCCGATTGGGGCTGTTAATTTGGTCCAAGCTGTGATTAACTGATGGATAAAAAGAGGAATGTCAGAGATACTGACACTCCACAAACTGACTCTGAAGAAACAGTTCTAACATTGTGTGTAAATAAAAGCTGACTTGGTGGATACCAGCTTCTTTGGAGTTATTTCACTCAGCAAATAAAGACAAGCGTTTCCCAGAAGCAAATAAAAAGCGTCAAACTTGCAAATGACACATACTGATTTAACTTGTATACCGTAAAATGAAAGTCCATTGTGACCAGTATGTTTATTATTGGTTTTTACCCCTTTTTCTCCCTGGACTTTCAGTGGAACCTAGCTCAAGTCCCACCATGATAGGGTCTAAAAATATCTGGGATTATGAGTTTAACAATAATCATGGGACCGTTGTTGATCGTCAGAAAAAACAGCCTGGTTAACTCGTGTCCTTTCAGGAAGAAAACTGCCTACATGTGACATGGGACCCACAACCATGTGATTGACTCTTAACTGCCCTCCTAGCAATTAGGGATGGGCAATACATGCTGGCCTTGCTAATGAAGCTCACATCCTATGAACGAACACAAAAAAACTGACTCCCAACCCTTTTCACAATGTTGGCCCCCCTCAATCAGCATTGAGTGCCTTTCAATGGGTGACCACTACTCCTATCACAACCCACCATATGCTTAGAACCATGGGAGACCACAAACAACCCAAAAGAGCCTCCTGTCATGCATGGCTAAAGGCCTACTTGCCTGTCGAAGAGGTTTTTAAGAGAGCATTAATAGCAGATGAAGAAAGCTGTCCATGGGCCTTCTCACCACAGACTTAATCTGTGTGGAGGTGGGAAGGTGGTAATTTTTCCATCCGACTCCCATCCCACCTGACTAAATGACATTCCTACTTCCAAACACACTCAGGTGAAAGGATATAAAATACCAGAAATGCGAGAACTGTGTTTCACTCAGGCAGACCAAGCTGCTGTAGTCACAGAACATGACTCTCCATATAGAAAAATTTGTATCTATTTTTAAACATGAAATGCTATCAGAGGGAAGGCAGGTACTTGACCTATACAAGATGAGTCAGAATGTGTGGTGCTGGGAAAGCACAGCTGGTCAGGCAGCATTTAGGAGCAGGACATTTCAGGCATAAGCTCTTCATCAGGAATGTGGGGAGTTAAGAGATAAATGGGAGGGTTGTGGGGCTTGGGAGGAATGTAGCTTGAAAGGCGGTAGGTAAATTCAGTTGAGAGGTGATGGTGATAGCTCACAGCGGTGGGGTGGAGTGGATAGGTAGGAAGGAAGATAGATAGGTGGGACAGTTCAATAGGGTGGTGCAGAGTTGGAGGGTTGGATCTGGGATAAGGTGGGGGGAGAGGAAATAAGGAAATTAGTGAAGTTGATGTTGATGCCATGTGATTAGAGGGTCCCAAGGCAGAAGATGAGGTGTTCTTCTTCCAGGTGTCAGGTGGCTAGGATTTGGTGGTAGAGGAGGCCCAGGGCATGCATGCCCTTGGTGGAGTGGGAGGAGGAGTTGAAGTGGTTGGCCACAGGGCAGTTGAGTTATTTGGTGTGTGTGTCCCAGAGATGTTCTCTGAAATGTTCTGCAAGTTGACCACATCAATATTACATCTACCTACTCCTCTAGCAGTGGTTTAGTCACTGAGTAGCTCAGACACATAGCATGGGACAGTTCAATCCCTGCTCAGTGTGAGCTGGTTGTTGAGTGCAGGTCAGATTGACAGAATTGCTCTCAGTAGCATTTAATGTGCCTTAGAGGAGGAATGGAAGGCAGTTTGATCAATATAACATTACAGTCCTACTTCTTTGTAGCAGCTTTTTGAAATCATTATATCACTGAATTAAATACCTCCTAAAATATTTTAAAGTTCATAATTTTGCATCTAAATTAAATCATGATCTGGCTCAGTTCTACAGTTACTATTTCAACAACGTCAAAGCAAAAACCATAAAATAAGTCCATGCGCATTTTGGATAAACGCGCATGTTGATCGATAATTCAAGTCTCACCTGCACAGGATCTGATTTTCAGTTTGGAATTTCAGCTCAGAACACAGATCCATTTTATGGAGTTCTTACAGACACTGGGCATATAGATAGAGGATAAAGCTTATACAAATGTGTCTGGAAAATCTTGATTATTTTTAAATGTGCTCACAAACAACACAAGTACAAAAGGTGAATATTATCACTTTAAAGGGTTACCTGAATCATGCAGCAATGTGAAATAAGAGCAATACTGTCTTGGTCTATCAACTCCACCATTATTAATATATCAATGTTACAGTGGGTGAGTAGTAACATAAGCTGTTCCTGATCTCCAGAGCAGCAGTATATCACTGCTGTGTTGGATTCTAATGAAACTATCAGCAAATGTGCATCTTATTATTTGCCAATACTCAGACACTGTCAAAAGAACAAGTGAGGCTAAGCATTCACAAAGATAGGTTTGACAGAAGGATAGTCTTTGAGTTGAACTTTCCCAGCCAGTACTACCAACACACTGCTGCATCCATTTTGAAAAAAAAACAGAAAAGTGTTTTATTCAGCTCAAAATGTAAGAAGAGAAAGGTTTGTTTGGACTAAAACTAGCAGTGATGGTCAAATATCATTCTGGGTGTTCCCTCTTGTGTACGTATACCTTGCTCTGAGTCAAGGCTTCTTTTTTCGTCAGACAGTGAAACCTCACCGATGTAGCATACAGCAGAATGGAACATCTGATTCCTATGTTCTGGAATAGCAATAGTGGAAGGGTGAGAGGTGGAAGAATTGATGATTTTGTCACACAATACAAAGATGGAAAGAAGACATAGACTCAACAAAAAGAGGTAGAGACAATCAACATTAAGACAATTAAGACAGCAAGATTACAGAAAGGAGATTAAGAGAGAATGTACTAAAAAGAAAGAGGACATGCAAGAAAAAGCAGAGGAAGGGTTGGAAATATGAAGCCATTCCTTGTTGTTGAGTCAAAAGAATTGGAATTGCAGAGTAGCATTGTGGGTATACCTCCACCCCATGGACTCCAGTGGTTCAAGGAGGCAGCTCACTCCCACTTTCTCAAAAGCGATTAGAATGTACACTAAACATGAGCCTCTTCATCCATGTCTGCATACCATGATCAAATTAAAGAAAAGGAAAATGATAAAAAGAAACCCATGTAGTTCACTGTTATTTCTGTAACTCAATTATCAAAAGTTTTTAAAAAGTTAGAATTTAGTTACACTGCTCATCTTCTTCCCTTAAGCTCAATTTCACCTCACAACTCTCAGATGGAAACGGTTGTCTCACCATGTGTTTCTGATTGGTTTATCAGTGGGAAAATTATTATAAATATGAATTTTGTGATTTATGCAGGTTTCACAGGGATACACTGTGAAATTGATATCCATGAATGCTTCAGTAATCCTTGCCTCCATGGAGGGGAGTGTATTGAGCTCTCCTGGAAGATTATGTATGGAATTGGATCAGAATTGCCTGCAGTTTTCAGCTATGAGCACGCTGCTGGCTACATCTGTAAATGTCAGCATGGATTTACCGGTAAGCTCACATTATATTATGACAAAAATGTATTCTTTACTTTGTTCCCTGACAAATAATACTCTCCTGTTGGCTTTACATGGTTTAGACATCATTAAAACTTGTTTATTTGCATGTTAATTTCACAATGCATTCATCTTTTTACTTAATGCTGCTGCCACAGTATGTATCGTGTAAAAAAAAATATTGGATGTACATGGAGCTCTTTGCAGTGTAATTTATGGCCAAACACAACAAAATGTAGATTAGATTACTTACAGTGTGGAAACAGGCCCTTCGGCCCAACAAGTCCACACCGACCCGCCGAAGCGCAACCCACCCATACCCCTTACCTAACACTACGGGCAATTTAGCATGGCCAATTCACCTGACCCGCACATCTTTGGACTGTGGGAGGAAACCGGAGCAAACCCACGCAGACATGGGGAGAACATGCAAACTCCACACAGTCAGTCGCCTGAGGCGGGAATTGAACCCAGGTCCCTGGCGCTGTAAGGCAGCAGTGCTAACCACTGTGCCACCGTGCTGTAGTTATGACCCTTTCAAGAGATGGTACAACAGCCAACCTAAAGCCGACAGCTAAAGCATGACAAACTATACTGGTCATTATTCCGTAACTCATTGGCTTACCTCCCCTTGTAACTATCATTCAACTGGTGAGACACACCAAAGTTATATTGTTGGTCAGACTAGAACTATGGTAAACGTTTGTACGGAATTAGTCATGTGAAAAAAAATCCCAAGTAGAAACTGGATGCAGTTCATTACAAAATAGATATGCTTGCAAGAGCTACTTGATATAAATGGATTAACTTCGCTGTTAGATTGTTAATGATCAGAAGCTTACTATATCTATATTCATCAGTGGCTTTACATCAGTGCAATAATTTAAATAGACTATAACAGTGTAAATCTTCGAGGAGAAAGTGAGGTCTGCAGATGCTGGAGCTCAGAGCTGAAAATGTGTTGCTGAAAAAGTGCAGTAGGTCAGGCATATAACGTCGAGTTTCCTGTTCCTTGGATGCTGCCTGACCTGCTGTGCTTTTCCAGCAACACATTTTCAGCTATAATAGTTTAAAACCTGTTTGAGGGATGTCCTGATTTAGCATTCCAAAGAACAGAATCACTTTTACCTCAGTAGAAACATCTAAAAGAAGAAACATCTACCAAGAGTTCTCATTTACTTCATAAGTCTCCAGATATTTCCAACTCGGCACTGGTCTCTTAAACTGTCCTTCCCACCTATCCGCTCCACCTTCCTCTCTGACCTATCACCTTCACCCCCGACTTCATCTACCTATTGCATTCTCAGCTACCTTCTGCCCCAGCCCCACCCCTGTCTCACTTATCTCTCAGACCTCTTGGGTCACCCCCTCATTCTTGATGGTTATGCTCAAAACGTTGATTCTCCTGCTCCTAGGATGCTGGCTGACCGGCTGTGCTTTTCCAGCACTACACTCTTCAACTCATCTCTCAGCAGAAGCAGATCACAATGTAGAACAAGCTCTTAACCCAAACTTATAAAATCCTAAACACAGATAAATCAGCAGCAGCAAACTGTACAGTGATAAAACTACTGAAGTTTAAAGAACCTCAACAGAGACACATCTTGGCTGAAATAAGAAGGTTAAATCACTATTCAATCCCAGGATGACAAGACTAATTAAAATATTTCAAATGCTGATGAGATTTATTTAAATAAATCTCAACCGACATCACAAAATTGATTAGCTTCAACCTCTATTAATGTAAATAGTATTGCAGGAAACTGGGTGAATTATGGGATTCAATTGCAGCAGGTTAGTTAATGTTAATTGCAGATGGATGTTTGGAAGATCGACTGCACTTGGCCTATTGATGTGCCCTTGGGATGATTCATACTTACGTCAGATAATTAGTCAAGAGATACTAATCAACGAGAATAAAACAAGTTGGAGTACACAGGTGAGTTTGAAGGCTGCAGATGACAATCAAAGCTGTTAAAAATTTAACATTGGTTGTAAGAATTTAGCTTTCGAGGTGCCAGACAAAAGTTCAGCTTTGATCCACTATGATTTGCATGCAGGACAGTGCAATGGACCATCTGATTTATTTGATGTCTGTAACATTCATGACAGCAATTGCCACATGCTTAACCTGGAATTTCACATTGTGCAGTGCAACAACAGCATTTTCTATTGGCCTGGCAAAGCCAATCCTTCCAATGAATTTTGTAGTGCGGATTTCCTCTTTTGTTGTTGTTAGTTTAAATCAGAGACCAAGTCAGAGGGATCTCTAAGAAACTCAGCAGTGATGTTTTAAGACAGTATAGGCAGCAAGGCACATTGAAGACTTCCCACATTCTGCCAGAGGAAGAGCTGATGCCTGAAATGTCAACTCTCCTGCTCCTCGGATGCTACTTGACCTGCTGTGCTCTTCCAGCCCCACACTTTTTGACTTCTCACAGACTGCAACAGGAAGTTAAAGACATTGATTGTTCTTTTTTATGAATTCTACAGAGAGCAGTATAATAGTTTGGGACATGCATGTCAGAAGCTGAAGCATCATAAAAAATAACAGACAGAATCCTATAGGGGTCTGTGAGACGGGCTACAATGAGATGTGGGAAAAGTCAGGCAACGAGTATGGCAAAGCCCATCCTGATGGCTAGATTGTCTCATCCATCTTTTATTCTTTTCACAAGTGGCTTGGTTAGACTCGTTCAACAGTGGCAAGTGCATATGGATGTCATTACTGATTGTTAAAGCCACAATTCAGACTCCTACCTCACCAAACAAGCTAGACAACAGGGAAAAAAAAACAGATGTTGCTGGACAAACTCAGCAGATCTGGCAGCATCTGCGAAGAGAAATCAGAGTTAACGTTTTCAGTCCAGCGATCCTTCCACAGAAGAGTTCTGAGGAAAGGTTACCAGACCCGAAACGTTGATTCTGATTTCTGTTTGCAGATGCTGCCAGAGCTGCTGGGCTTTTCCAGCAACTTCTGTTTTTGTTTCTGATTTACAACATCCACAGTTCTTTTGGTTTTTTACTTAGACATCAAGGAAACCAGAGTGGGTACCTGGGTGGATTGAGCTCTTCACTTGCTTCAAACTACCTCCATATTGAACACCGGGCAACACGTCAAGCCATGAGCCAAGCCAAATGTACTCCTCCTCCTCCACTATGTGTGTTTGCATCTACCATCTATTCATGGATCATAACCATCCAGGCACTTCTGCTATGCAGTAAGGTCTGGAAGCACAGACTGACGTTGCTGGGTGAAATTGAAAGAGTGTAGTGAGGGAAATTATGCATGGGGAAGGGTAATCAGCTCGCAGACTGGACAATGCCACATCTCAGGGTTGATCCCTTGCTCTCTTACTGCTCACTCACTTAGCACATGCCTACTTGCCATGCCATGCCACATAAAATTGGTGCAATCACAGAAACAGAATAGAATCCCTACAGTGTGGAAACAGGCCCTTCGGCCCAACAGTCCACACCAACTAGCCAAAGAATAAACCACGCACACCTATTCCCCTGCCCTATATTTACCTCTGAGTAAGGCACCTGATCTACACATCCCTGAACACTATGGGAAATTTAGCATGGCCAATTCACCTAACCTGCACATCTTTTAGATTGTGGGAGGAAACCCATGCAGACACAGGGAGAATGTATAAACTTCACATTGACAGTCGCCCAAGGCTGGAATTGAATCCGGGTCCCTGGTGCTGTGAGGCAGTGGTGTTAACCGCTGAGCCACCATGTGGCCCTAAAGCAGTTTGCCTTGCTGGTCAGCACTCCCTGCTCAAGAAGGTGGGTTTCTTGCTGTGTGCAATGTCAACATCACACCCCAGCATATGCCAGCAGCTTTACATAGCAAAAACACTACATATGTAGCTGACAGTCAGCGGTGTATCCAACTCCAAACAGAGTGTTCATCAATATAGTTCATGGAGGCACCAGTCAGTCAGGGCTGCAAGGCAAAGGCAGCTTCCCATACTAACCCAGGGGATTGCCACAGTCTGGCAGGTGGTCAGAGAGGACTGTATCTCTGTAGTGCAGGGAGTGGGTCACATACAGTCTGTTGGCTTTCAAGCGGCAAGTCTAGGGACAGGGGTAGGACTGATGAAGCTGGAGAAATATATAGGCAATACAGTCAGCAATCTGGGCACACCCTGCGCTGTAACATCACGAGAAGCACTGGGCCACATTGGCCTGAAGGGCACATCCACAGAAACTAAGGTGCAAGTGGGTACTGGGGGAGGAGAGGATGGGATTAGAGGCTGTATCCATTGTACTGACCCTCAGTATCTTACTGTTCAGGAATGGGGGCAGTCAATGACCACTCTGAGCTTGGGCATCTCATATGCCAGGGTCTGGAAACAATGTTCGTACATGGATTCGTTAGGCACATTGTGAAGGTGATGACAACAGGCTCTGAGGAAGGGGATGTGGCTATTTAAAGGCTCACTGACACAGTCAGCCAGAGAACCTTTGGCAAGGGACCAGTTTCTGTCATTTTCTGTCGACACTGGAATTGAGAGTGTGTAATGTGCAGAAAGTGACTGCAACTATGCACAGACTGGATGGAGTAAGTGACCAAGGCCGTGATGGAGGGGTTGCACCAATGCGCATACATTGGGCCTTGAAAGGATAACAACATAGGTTACAGATCCATGAAAGGTGGAGCACGCAGGCTTGAAGGCTGTTTATTTCCTTATAACCTTGATCTTCTCTGGGTGTGGCACCTCCCTGGCAAAGTCATTGCTGGACAAACCTTTCACAGCTATGTCTTTGTACACAAAGAGTCAATGTTGGAAATGTTGACCCAGAAGGGCCAAAGTTGTCAGCAGCACCTAATGTCACATGTACCCATTGCTCCCTTTGTTTGCAGGTGCTGCAGTGAGCTGTTAGTGCAGATGCCATCTAGTATGACTCATGAACCACCATGAACCATAGCTGGCTGATTTGGAAATGCATGGACCCCAAGGTGAGGGTCATAGTGCCTCACATCCCTGCCTGCTGCTCCTGCCCCTCCCTGTGCATGGGGACAAACTCCCTGATTGCTGAGCCCACCAGGAGGCTGCTCTCCTGCCTGGGCCTGAGCAGGAGACTGGTCGCCTTCCGAGAGCCAGTGTCCTGGACCATTCCTTCCTCGGCCAGCTATGGGGCTGAACCAGTGAGAGGCCCAGCAGATTGGGAACCTCTAGCACAGTCCTAGTGAGGGGCTCAGCAGATTGTGAACCCCGCATTGTCCCAGTGAGGGGCTCAGCAGATTGGTAACTCCACACTGTCCTAGTGAGGGGATCAGCAGATTGGTAATTCCACACTGTCCTAATGAGGGGATCAGCAGATTGGGAACCCTGCATTGTCCCAGTGAGGGGCTCAGCAGATTGGTAACTCCGCACTGTCCCAGTGAGGGGATCAGCAGATTGGTAACTCCACACTGTCCTAGTGAGGGGATCAGCAGATTGGGAACCCCGCACAGTCCCAGTGAGGGTTCAGCAGATTGAGAACCCCCCGCACTGCCCCAGTGAGCATCTCAGCAGATTGGGAACCCTGCACAAAGGGGGCAGTTAGTGGGCTGGTGGCGGTTACAGGAGGCAGCCTTTTTTGCTGCTTCCTCTGGGTCGTCCGTACTCTCATCTTCAGAGATCAAGGGTTCAGAGGCCATAAGGTCATCATGAAGCTTACAGAACCCGCAAGATATAAAAGAGAGGTGTTGCATCATTGGAAGTGGTGTGCAATGATTGAGAGTGGCAGCAGAATTAATGGGTGAGTGGCAGTGGTGCGCAAAGTGGTACTTACTCGTTTGGTGGGACATGGATGCCTTGATACCCCTGCACGAAGGAGGTCTTGATCTTTTTTCCTGCAAGGGGTAGGATTCTTGCCATAAAATGGAGGAGGACCAAAATGTAGGGCACTCTCGTGTCTTGCCGATGGAGTGGGTACAAAGGATACTGGGGTTTCTGTGAATATTGAGTGAGTGGCATGTTGTTCTGAGAATGGAGTACGGTAAGCTGGGGTGGAAATCAGACATGAGCGACCCCATGTGGGCACAGTGGGCAATTAATATAGTGATTTTGGATGAAAACTCATTCGACCTTATGGTGAAAATCCCACGAAAATATCCAACGCAATTCAAACTTGCCCAAAATAATGTAAGATTCAGCCCTATATTTCAGAAGTTCATATAAAACAACTACTAAATTATCATAATGAAAACAATTGACATAGCACATACGTAAAGTGATTTCCAGGTAAAGAATGGTCATTCAGCTTCAATTTTGACTTAAGTGCTCCTAGAAATCCACTTACATGTCACTAACAAAGCACAATCACAAACATTAAAAAAAAAGCGAGGTTCACAGTAATTCTAAGCATTTTTTAAAGACTGCAGGGATTCCAGTAACAAATGTAATGCAGGCCTGTTTTGTGCTTGTGTGGAGAAGTCACAGTATTAGGTTCGAAAGGATACATAATGAGCAAGCTGGATCTTCTGATCAGCTGTGTACAAGGTACAGAAGCGGAAAGAAACGACAGAAAATCTTAAACTTAGTTTCCTAACAGCTTGAGGCAAACGCTGACAATCCAGTTAGCTAATTCATTATTTAAATTTAAATCATTATGAGTGGCCTTTTTTAATGCTCATCTGATTAATTCTGCAATATTTCACACCAAAGTTAAAATTTGAGTGGCTCTAAATAGATAAGTTATTTTAATGTAGAAATTGTTACGTGTACATATTTTAACAATTTTATAAAGAGATCATTTGTGAGGATACTGTCAGTCAATGGCTCTCCGAAACTCACACTTATAACATTGTATATAATTAATTTCTCTCGTCACAAGTGTAATTCTAATCATTTTAAGGAAGCAATGTCATTGCATCTCGAACGTTTGATCTGAACAGGTGGAGAGTACCTTTGCATTAAAGGACAAGATTCCACCTTCCAAGTTATATGTAAAAATATTGAAATTTTCCTTAAAATTGATAAGCTAGCCTCTTATCAAATTGGATTCTTCCTGCATCTATTTCACCCATAAAGGAAGAACTTCCACTTATAAAGCACCAGACATGATCTCTCAAAGCACTTTACAGCCAATGAAACACATTTGTTGGCATCCAATCTGCAAACATCAATGTGGTAATGACCATATAATCTCTTCTAGAGATATCTGTTGAGGAATGAATATTGATTAGGACCTGAGAAAGCATGGGTTTAAACATCTCATCCAAATGACGAAACCTCTGATAATGCAGATTACCAGCTCAGGTCTCTGAAGTCAAACCTTAACCCATACCCTTTGACTAAAGACGTGAGTGTTATTCATTGAGCCATAGCTGACCCCCAACAGCTTAGCTGTAACAGCCTTTAAAGAACAGAATGGTCAAATCTGTAGAAATGTACGAATGCAGATTTTTGTCGAAATTAAATGCTGATTTTATGGGGTTCTTTTGCCTGATGGAAGGAACTCTAGTTAAATTGGAAAGGAAAATGGAGGGTTCTTTTCCTGTCAGGTGACATGTTAAACATTTCACAATAACTGGTATTATACACCTTTTTTGATCGTGTTATACTTCCAAAGGTACTAGTAATGAGGGTAATCAGGTAAAACTTGACACAGTACCAAATAAGGAGATATTACAACAGATGATCTAAAGCTTGTCTGAAAGGATAGATTTAAGGAGCAAATAAAAGAAAAAAAAGAGATTTGGAGAGGCGGAGAAGTCTAGGAAGGTAATTCATGAGTTTAAGGATCTGTGAATGAGGACATGCCTTCCAATGATGGAGGAATTAAGACCTGTGATGGTGTAGAGTGATTGGAGGATTTCACCCTCTTGGAGGGTGTGGAGCTGGAGGAGTTTGGACATATAATGAAATAAGACATAAAGAGATATGACAAAAATGGTAACAGTTTTCAAGATGTTGCTTAACCAGGAGTCAATGCAGGCCAGCAAGTAGAGGAGAGATGGGTCATAGGGCTTAGTGTGAGTAATAACATACACAGCAGACCTTTAGATTACTTCAGGTTTACAGAGCACACAAAGTAGGAGCACAGTCAGGAGTATTTGGATTTGTCAATTCTACAGTCAGTGAAGGGATGGATGAAGGATTCAGCAGATATGTTGAGTCAAGGAAGGGATGGAGAGTTTGGTGATATTATGATGATGGTGGAAAATGGAGTCTTAGTGGTGGTGTAGATAGTCTGCTGTTCTACTTTGTATGAAGCATAACAACATAGAAAATGATTTGTAGGTATCGGTGTTGGACTGAGGTGGACAAAATTAAAAATCTCGCAACACTGGGTTATAGTCCAACAGATCTATTTGGAAACACTATCTTTCAGAGCATTGCTCCTTCATCAGGTGACTAGTGCTCTGAAAACTAGTGCTTCTGAATAAACCTGTTGGACTATAATCTGGTGTTGTGCAATTTTTAACATAGAAAGGAGGAACATGAGTCAGCCATTTGGTTTTACTCCACCATTCATTATGTTCAAGATTGATCATTTAACTCTGTAGCTGAACCTGTTTGAGCCCCACGTGTTATATCCAACTCCTTGTTGAAATCATACCATACTTTGGCCTTGACAGCTTTCTGTGGTCATGAATTCCACAGGTTCACCACACCCTGGATGAAGAAATTTCTCCCCATCTCAGTCCTTAATGGTTTACCAGGTATCTTTAGAGTGTGATCCCTGGTCTGGACACCACTGCCATCGGGAACACCTTTCCTGAATCTCCCAATAGACAATAGGTGCAGGAGTAGGCCATTCTGCCCTTTGAGCCAGCACCACCATTCATTATGATCATGGCTGATCATCCTCAGTCAGTATCCTGTTCCTGTCTTATCCCCATAACCCTTGATTCCACTATCCTTAAGAGCTCTATCCAACTCTTTCTTGAAAGTATCCAGAGACTTGGCCTCCACAGCCTTCTGGGGCAGAGCATTCCACACACTCACCACTCTCTGGGTGAAGAAGTTTCTCCTCAACTCTGTTCTAAATGGCCTACGCCTTATTTTCAACTTGTGTCCTCTGTCTACTCCTGTTGGAATTTTATCAGTTTCCGTGAAATCCTCCCTCATTCTTCTGAATGCCAGTGCATACATTCCTCACTGATATTGGTTTGAGCTGAGGATTTGGGAAAGAAAGCAGAAATCTTTGGAAGTTGGCAAATATTATTGTTTATTTAGACATGGTAAAGTTTAACTATGTACAGGTCACCTGTCTCCTGAGTGATTCATCTTCTAGAATTTATGAGGTCTTACATTAGATCACAATGATAATATAGACTCTTTTACTTCCTTGTTCACAATAGCCCTTTCCAGTACAAAATATGATCAAAACCTCACTTTGAAGTAGATAGTTGTTTGGTATTTTAACATAATCATCTAATAATTTGTTTTAAGCAGAGTAATAACTGGATTAAAATAGCATACAAAGTAATTTGATGTTTGCAAACATATTAAGCAGTGTACTACCAGAAGATAGTAAACATTCAAATATGCAAATCATGATTCACAATGTTTGCTGTAACATTATATCAACCTTTCAGTTTGCAGAAGTAAAAATTAAACACTGATTAATTGTAAAGTTACAAACACATACGCAGCATGTTTGTGAAAAACAGCTTTTAATAATGTATATATCTTGTAAAATTATTCATTCCTTCATTGGGCATCCCTAGGAGATGAGGATGACTCCCCTCCACTGTTCAGGCAGAAGATGGTTGTGTGAAGGGGTGGGTACCACATTCAAAGTAGAAAGATTGGAAAAGGGTGCACAAAGAAACTAAGATGATGGTCGGACTACCTAACAGCAAAGATTGAACAAATTGAAGCTCCTAACTCCATAAAAGACTGAGGGCTGACCTAACAGAGGTCATTAAGCTGGTAAAAGGGGCTGATATCGTAGACCTAGAGACAAGATATTTTCATTTGCAGTGAACTAGTGACAAAAATATTCGATAGTCACTAATACTTTAACTTGAGAATTCGAGAAAACCTTTAGTACCCAGAATAACTGGTAGAAGGAGCAATCTTCCTGAAGGAAAAGATATGATAAATAGCAAACAGACATTCAAGGAGAAGCGAGTTAAACAAATGAGAGGAATAGAGGGACATATTGTTGGCTTCAGATGAAGATGGTTGGGAGAGGAATAGAGTATAATCACCCATAGATCTGTTGAGCAGAATAGTCTGTTCATAAAATCTAAAGGTTTTGTAAAATCCTCATTACATTTTCTGATTTGATTGCTACTGGCCTGAAGTGAAAATGGACAAAGTTTTTATTTGGACCATTCCTGACAGTTCATTTCTATGGCAAATACAAGAGAGACAATACTAAAATATAATTTAGTGGCTTAAAGTGTATTCATTCCTTATTTTTAAATGCTTCTAGTTTTGTTGTAGTTGATGGGAACAACCTAAATGGGTCACAGAGACTGACTGCATAAAGTATTGTGTAAGCAAGGAATTTACTGATTCTTAAACTAAGCCTTGCTGATCAGGCTTTCAGAACATTTCACGCTGAGCTGAGTCAGCAGGCATTGCAAACAAAGGAACAGTATGTGCAGTTAGCACACAAGTTAACAATGAGAAATGAACTACAATCAACGGGTGTTCAATCGACATTGGACTGGAGATTTTTTGCATCTTATTGGCAAAGAGTTCGAATGCAGATCTTTGTATTTTAATCACACTGGGAGCAATGGTCTCATCAGTGAATAAGACTTGCTTCATTTTTATGATTGTCATCACAGGTAAATTTTGCTAAAAATATACTATTCAGTTAAAACCATAAGAGTAGCTACTAGTGCTGATAGTTTAAAACTTGGAGGGTATGCGGAATAGCTGATAACATTACAAATAGACAGGTGACCTTTTAAGGGTTGTTGCATTATACATGGCTATTGTTACTTCTTGAGTTATTAAATTTTAATGTATTGTGCAAAAGCAATAAGCTAAAATTGATACTTTTGAGAAAACCATCGTTGCATGAATCTGGATGAATCATAATCATAGACGATTAATATAGTTTGAGTTCAAAAATATTTACCAGTTTTAGAAATCTTCCAGATCATGGATGCAAATTGCTTTGCTGTGTTATTGAAGGGGAAATGTTTTGTTTGAGATTAACTTCAATTAATTTTTGAAACAAGTGTGTTATGTTCATAATCAAGAATCACCAAGATATTTGTTTTTTATGTATTGTAACTAATAATAGCCTAATCTTCATAATCCACTAAACAGCTTTCCCTTTAGCCTGGTAGGCATCAAACACATCATTTCCTGTTTCCCTGCAAAATGTCAACAATTTAACCTGGCTGGCTAAAACTACTTCTATTTCCCCAAAATACCATTTTTGCAAATGTTGGATGTTGGAATTCTGAAATAAAAGAGGATGTTGAAATGGTCAGGTAGCAACTATGAAAAGAGAAACATGGTTAATGAATCAATCAGAAATCAAGCTGAAATGTTAACTCTGTTTCTCTTTCCACAGATGTTGCCAGACCTCCTGAGTATTTTCATCATTGTCTGGTTTATGACTAACATAGGTCACTTGGACCCAAAAGCCTGTTTCTGTATGGTTCATTCTGAAAACATATGTATAGAGGTCACCACCAGAATGCACTGCAGAAATTCTCTTTTATGCCTGCCTTTCCCTGTTGGTGCTGGGAGGTTCAGTTTTGTTGTGTTGTTAGTCCTTCTGTTGTTGTTGGACTAGGCAATTAGAGCGAAAGTTGATAATTACTGGATGTGTAGGAGTATTAATGATCAGCCATGTCCAATGGAATTACATATCCTGACAATCCACAACAACATCACATGAACCAGGCAATAGGTCAAATAACATTTTTGGCCTAAAGTCAGGTTAAGCTAGGGTTTGTTTTAAAAAAATAGGTTTAAGGGAACCAGAATTTCTATTGGAGTGTTGTCAGTACAGCTGAAATAAGTCATTACAAGATCCTAGCATATGATCTCCTGTTTAAGGTGCTGTTTGTGAAAGCCTTCCTGAATTAATATCCTGCTAATGAAAGTTCAAGAAATAACTATATACTTGCCATCATGGAAAGACAAGGAAAGAATATCCTTTTGTAAATACAGTTGAATAAATACAATATGTGCCTCTTCACCACCTTCTGAATTAACAGGCACACTGTCAAAAATGCAAAAATTGAAATGCCCATCAGCCATGATTGAATGGCTGAGTGGACTCGATGGGCTGAATGGCCTTACTTCCACTCTTATGTCTTATGGTCTTATGGTCAAATTCCAGGGTACTGCAAAAAAGATTACTGTCATACCTTGGACATACCACCTTTGATATGTGCCTGAAGGAACTCTGTTACAGCTATCAATAGAAGAGTTGAATTTAAAAAAAAATTCAAAACCATAAGAGGAAATGTGGTAAACGTTTCCTAATCATCTGGTTTAGAGATGTCATTAAACATTCAAGTGGGACTTGAAACCAGACATCCTGGCTCAGAGGTAGGAACATTGTCACTGCACCACACATACCGTGCAAAATGTGGTATTGCAATAAAGGTACCTCAAGCAGTAAACCATTCTTGTCAGTCAGTGAGTAAAAATGGACCAAACGTCTGTCATTACATAAAAGGTGAAGCATCAGATACTTTGGGTGTACATTGTGTGAATTTCATATTGTCATTTTTTGGTGCAACTCATCACAAATTTGACAGAATTAATTCACGTACAACAGAACATAAAAAGAATTAATACAAATTTGCACTTTATTTCATTTGATGACAAAATGTAGACACTTTAGTTAGAACAAATAATAGACTAATCACTTTCTATTTGCCAATATTTTCCAAATTTACACCTCAACCAAATGACTGCACTATTTTGCCTCGTTGCTAAGGAATCATGATTACGATGGTGTTGTGTACTGCGCACAGGGATACATGATAAACTGAATGTAAAAAAAGAATTGTCCTCAAGGAGAAGTTGTTGTACAGCCTATATAGATGTTATGGAAAGTTTATTTCTCTAACTAACGTGAACAAATGGTAAATGTGATACATGAAGGAAGTGCATTTTGTGTACCCATATTTACAGACAATAGAAGACAATGGTGTGTGCTTTCTTTTGAAGGTTCCCACTGTGAGATGGATGTTAACGAGTGTGACTCAAATCCATGTCAAAATGGTGGAACATGTCAGAATACCATGGAGAGTTACATCTGTCATTGCCCAGCAAGAAATGAACAAGAATTGTTTTATGGAGGCAAGAACTGTACAGACATTCTGACAGGCTGTGAAAACCATGAATGTCAGAACGGAGCGACATGTATCCCTTACTTAAAGGATGCACAACATAGGCACAACTGCCTCTGTGCTAATGGTTACACTGGTTTGAACTGTCAATTATCCACGACCTTCTCTTTTGAAGTCAGTGGATATCTCAGTGTTAAAACAGCAAATGCCAGCAAACATGAAGAATCAATGGATAAACCTCTCTGCAGTGTGTTCCTGAGGTGTAGAACTGTGCTGTCTAGTGCAATTATATTTCGTAGAGGGAACAAGGATACATTTATGAAATTGGAAATACTCCATGGACATTTATTTGCCTCTTTGAAAGTGAGAAACCAGCTGGTTGCCGACCTTGAGATTTTTAAGAATGTTAGTGATGGTGACTGGCATACTGCGGAAGTGACGTTAGGCAGTGACTTTTCTGTTAAGCTCTTGGACAATCCATGTTCTGAAGAGTGCATGATCAAAAGGTTTGTTGGACTGGAGACTGAGCAACTTGCTTCTGCATTTGAAAACACCATCTTTGGGAGCGCAGAAATTGAGCGTGGACATTTTTCAGAAGTCACCAATATCATCCAGCCTCAGCCTTATTTTATTGGTTGCCTCCAGGATGTGGAGATAGATTCACAAAGAATTGATATAGCAAATCTTTCCATTCAGTCAACGCTGAATGTCAAACTAGGGTGCAACAAGAAAGATTGGTGTCAGAGGAACCCATGTCAGAGCAAAGGTCAATGCATTGATTTGTGGCTAAGTTACAAATGTGAATGCTTCAGACCATACATTGGATTTAACTGTTCAGAAGGTAATTAGCCCAAATAATATTTCAAGGTTTGAAGTTTCTCCTTTCCATTTATTTTGGTGTTAAAAATCTTCGTGGAATAAGCTATTATACTGTCCTTTAAGTCCTGAGATTTAATGGTAAAGTCTACTATGAAACAATTGATAAAGCAGATCAAAGAGCAACAGAAACATCCTCATTTCAATGTAAAATATGTGAATAGTTCTTTGATTATATCAGATTAATGATATAACAATTACAAGCTACATATTGTTCCATGGCACTACTGTCTAAGACCAATGTGTGCCCCATTGGTTAGGTATATCTTTTTAGATTTCAGTTAAGTCTCTCTCTAGGGCAAGCACATTGGCTTCTAAGCATATCTCAGTCAGAATATAACTAAACTGTTTCACCGGTGAGTGGAATGTAAAACGTGCTTTGTATCCCTACATTATGCTTTCACACTTCAGTCTTCTTTGACACTGTTTACTGGATACAAGTTAATATTTGCAGCAAACATATCCAGGTACTACTGTAATATCAGGCCAGCTCTGCACGTGTCTGTAAACATTCATTTTCCAGCAACTCTCACAGCAATTAAAATGTAAATATTCAAAAATATCTGGAATTATCATTAGAGCTGTCTAAATATTTGAATGAACTGCAGATGGATTTAAAAAGGTTTCAAGAAATTCCAAGCATTTTTAAACCTAGTTTTCCATTGCACTGGAGTTGAAATGTGTGGTTGAGGATTTCCTCCGACCTTCTCCAGATCCATTGCTATTTATTGAAGCGAGTTTCAAGCTATCTCTTATAGCAAGAGTATGACAAGCACAAAAAAAGTAGTCCTAAATATGTTTGACAGACCTGTCCATTTTCAATCCTTTGTCTTGCATTCATCAAGTTACCCTAATGTGTGTTCTTAATTCTTTTTCAACTCTGTAAGTTAATTCTGAATCCCTTAATTCTCTGCACGAAGACATTTCTTTCGCTGTTTTTTGAATCAATTATATTTAATCTTGCAGTTATGGTCTCTGGTTTTTGACCCCTGAACTTTGAGAAACAGTTTGCTAATATCCACCCTGTCTCATTCTTTAAGCATTTCCATTGTGCAGCTGTGTAATTAGCACCTTTTTTAACAAAACATTTTTCAAGTTTGTCTTTGCATTACTTCATGCAAGTTTGAGTAAATCTGCATTATAACACTGCCAAAGTCTTAAATTTCTATAGTGTGAAGCCCATTCCTGCACTTTGCACTGCAACAGCAGTCTTATTAAGGTTTTATACAGGCTTGTGATTAGCTCCCGGCTTTTGTATTCTAAACCTCCAGAGATGAAACCTAGAATCTATTAGCTTCTTTACATCATTAGCTACCTGATAATATTCTGTGAACCATATCCCTAAATCCCATTGTGCTTCTACAGCATTGAGCTAGTTTCATTTGGTGTTTGATTACTGCTGCATTAACCAAGATGGACCATCTCATATAAATATGAAATTTCATCTGCAGCTCCTTAGCTCATCCCCCTCTTATCAATATTCCTTTATAGTTTCCTCTGGTCTTTAAAATATTAACCTATTTTTGTTTCACCTGTCATGGATGCTCCATTCTGTCAATCTAGTTGAGGAAGAAGGATCGGTCCTTGAAAGTAAAGCAGAAATTTATTTTAGTTGTACCTGGAGGAATATGAGTGCCCTTCTGTGTTTCAAAAATAGAGTCTGGGTCACTGATTTGTTGGCCTTATCCTGTCACTATTACTTAGTCAAAGACGTCTAAATTTTAAGCACGAACCTCACCAGTATTTACTATAATGCTGCCACCATACAGAACCATCACTTTGAATTGCATACCACTGACCTGTTGTTTCTATCCACACATTTCAGATGGGCAAATGGATGATAGATTGTAGATGAGGTCCATAGATTAAAAAATTAGGTTCAACTTGATGGCATTGTTAGGTTTGATGTCACTTGCAGCTGCCATATACCTCTCCCAGATAAACCCCTGCCCAATATTCTACCAAACATTCCGTGAAGTCAAGAAAGGGGAGCAGTAGCTGTTTTTCATGAAATTCACAACCCATCCAATAGATGGCAAATTGTCTTGATACAAATACTGGGTCAACAAATCACATAGTGATAGTTAAATTCATCTTCATGGGCTTTCAAAACCTTCACTTCCATTTTGAGGGAATGATTGTATTCTTTTCAAATATAACTTGGAGGTTCATTTAGATGAAGTTAGTTACAATAGTCAGGCAATTATTAATGATGTTTGAGGAGGTAACACTCTATTCAATGTGTTAGGACAGTTTAATATTTTATCTTACTACTGTATGAATGTACACATTTTTGTCAAGGCTTGTAATCTAATTTCTTTGCCTTTTTATCAGAATTAATTTCGGGCAGATTTGGCCATCAAGATTCTAAAGGCTATGCTATGTTTATCGTTGATGACAATCCAGGTGAAGAGGTGGAAATATCAATGTTCATTCGCACACAGAAACCAAGTGGTTTGTTGCTTGTCTTGAAACATAGCCATACACCATATCTCCAGATAGGATTGGACACTGGCAAAATTGTTGTCCAAACTCACTTGTCCAAACCCCTCATAGGCGGTCACTTCACTCCTGACAGCCCTTTTCATTTAATAACAGTGAAGATAAAGAATAACAGTTTGGAACTTGTTCAGGATGGACAGGTGGTTGGTCACACTCATATTCTTCCGATTCGAGTTCAAGCTGGAGATTCACTGTTTGTTGGAGGCTTGCCAGATCGGTTGAAATCAGCTCATGACAGAAGAAACTTTAAAGGATGCATCCAGGACTTAAAAATGAACAACAAAAGACTGGAGTTTTATCCCATTGGTGTCTCTGAGGATTCCTACGGTAACAGAACACTTGTAAATGTAACAGTTGGCTGCCATGACGACAATGCATGTAAGGTAGAGTATATGGTTTTTCAACACACATCATCTTGAACTGAACCCTTTATGCAATCCTGTGGATGCTTAGTATGAGAACAACAGATTTTAATGAAAATCAGCGAAAGGTCATAACCTCACGTGCAGAACAGATAGTTGTCATTCAGGTGGCACTGATAGAGCTCATCATTCAGACTCAGACACGGAACCCTTACAGGTGAACTTTATAAAGTTCTATTAATATAACGATCTACAAGGCATAGTAAAAGAGGATATACTTCTGCAATCTTACAGTCACTGGCTCCACTCCCATTTAGTGTGAAATCACTGTGGTATTGTTGCCTTTGCACATGCTCAATAGCTATTCTTGGGTGAAGATACAATTAACCTTGTAATATAAACAGACGTTTTCCTTCTCCAAAAGTCAACAGAGGATCACTCTGTAAAATAAAGGTGAAAAGTGAATTGTAATTAGAGGACTTTTTTTCTCAATTAAATCGTATTCATTTTCTCAAAACAGAGCTTACTACCTATGTGTCATGAATCAGAATTTGATCTCAAATCTGTGTTCTAACCCTGAATGCTTGATGCACTTAACTCCTGGAATGTCTTTCAGAATTTCAATTTCTTCATCAATGAGTCTAAAGATTCTCTGCAAAGGTTTTCTGATCTACTGTGATATTAATATTTTTAAAAAATATTAAACAACTGCCTTCCAAACAAAGTTGTTCTCAGTGTAATAACACAAGGGAATTATAGGGATTTTTGAAGGTCAATTTAAAAAACATTTTTCATAAGATAACCACATTGGATTAGATTCCATACAGTGTGGAAACAGGCCCTTTGGCCCAACAAATCCACACCGACCCTCCAAAGAGTAACCCACCCAGTCCCATTTCCCTCTGACTAATGCACCTAACACTATGGGCAATTTAGCATGGCCAATTCACCTGACCTGCACATCTTTGGACTGGGGGAGGAAACTGGGGTACCTGGAAGAAACCCACACAGACTCAGGGAGAATGTACAAACTCCACACAGACAGTCACCCTAGGCTGGAATCGAACCTGGGACCCTGGTGCTATGATACAGCAGTGCTAACCACTGAGCCACCATGCCACCATAAACAGAACAGTATAGCACAGAAACCAGCCCTTCAACCCATAGTGTTAGGCAGAAAATTATGCCAAATTAATCCAATCCCTTCTACCTCTCCTTGGTCCATATTCTTCCCTTAAATGCCAAAGTTGCCTGAGACTGTGATCAAACCCGGGTCCCTGACACTATGAGGCAAACGCTGCTAATCACTGTGCCACCGTGCCACACTATATATTTTATAAATTACATTTCCTTGTTACTCCCTATCACATTACCATCTCTAAGTTCTAAATATCATCCTCAGCTCAGCAATTTAGCTAGACACCTGACGCACTTTAGTGCCCCAACATGGCACTAAAAAGTAGATGTTCCATCCTTGGCACCTCTTGGCCCACTGTCAGTATTGTCGGAGAATCCAAAATAGTATATCAGGCAGCCTGCCCTCTCCCAATGCCAACTCCTCACCTCCCTGCCCCTTCCGCCAACATAAAGTGCAGCAACTCCTAATCTCACGCATTCTCAAGATGTGAAATATGGCTGTCTTGGAAGAAAGGTTAAGCAGGTTAGACCCGTATTCATTAGACATACAATGAATGGGATGCAGTCTTCCTGAAACTTAAATTGTATGGAGAGATCTTGACAGGATAGATACTACGAGGATGTTTCCTCTCACAGGAGAAACCAGAACTATGGGATACAGTTTAAAAATAAGGAGTCTTCCATTTGAAATTGAACTGAGGAGGATTTCTTTACTCAGTGAGTCATTTGTCTTTAGAACTCCTCTTTCACAGAGAGTTAAAAACTTGATTTTGACAGGGGCATTTTACAGTTTTGACAGGTCCATTGACAGTTCAAATGAGCTTGGCAGGAATGTGTTTATGTCCTTTATGCACATTTAACCTGTTTTTAGCAATTTATAAGGGTGGTTTAATAGTGGAATATCTTTATAATGACAGAATTGACATGTAAACCTCCACTTCTGTACAGACCAAAAAGGGCAGAAGGCTTTGGGCAAAGAGGGGAGGCGAGAAACAATGGAGAGAGAATCCAAATAATAATGAGACTCAGTCCATTTAAACATCTTTGCAACATTCATTTTTGTTGCATTGCAGGTTTGCTGAAACAAAATTGTATCCCCATTCCCAATAAAATAAGGGGCAATTTCGCAAGTTTCAACATGATAAACTCTGTGCTGTTATGAAGAGAGGTGACTTCCTGCCTTTGTTGTAGCAGCAAGGTAACACAGACAGAGATCCAGTAACTAGATTTGGCTGAGTTTTACATAACTGTAAAAGAGAATATAATGCTGAAGGGTGTACTCACTGATGTGGTGAATGTGAAGTGAGAAATGCTTAATTATGGATGAGTAGCAGTCACTTCTGTTGTTAGCATTCAGAATAGTTGCACAATTAATTATAGACCTTTGTTCACATCATATGCTCCTAATATTGTGCTCACCTGAAGGCTATCTTTATATACCAAACAAAGGATATATGATGGTGGATACAATTTATATTTTACATCCAGGTTGAGTGTAAGTTAAAGTTCATTCTATCAATGAGACATGGAATTGTCCATGGCTAATTGTACATTCAGTTTCAAAGGCACATGAGCTAATTAATACCTAAAACTATTATAAATATTAAAGACAAATTATGCTTAGTTTGTTCAGTGACTTCCCTGTTCCTTACGGGTGACATCAATTCCATGTATTGCAACAATAATACAATGCAAAGAAAGACACGTGAGCAAGATTTCAACTCAATGAAAAACCCATCCACTTACACATTGGGCCCTGCATGTAGCATGAAAAACATTATATGTTTATGATTCTACTGTTTTCCATTCTATCATACGTATCTCACTTTCTTTTTGTAAATTTATCTAGTTAAACCCGTGTCTGAATGGTGGAACCTGCTCCTCCATCTGGGATGATTTTGTATGCAAGTGTCCTCCAAATACTTCAGGAAAAACTTGCAACTGGGTGAAGTGGTGCCAACTTAACCCATGTCCTCTCTACACAGAATGCCAGTTACTCACCGATGGATTTGATTGTAAGTGGACAAGTTTTAACCATTTTTGTATTTCAACAGACTGTTCTTGACAAAATATTTACATTGCTGCAGCAAAAGCGCTTGGTGTACAGTTTACAGTCATAGTTTAGAAACAGTGTGGGGTTGAATCCAATGTGAACATCTCCACTTGTATTAATTATACAGTTTGTTCTCCTAACTAGGAATTGATTGCATGTGTGAGTATCATCTGCTGATAAACATCAGCCTGAAATCTCTTGAACCCTTTCCAACACAATAGGGAAGGTGATGGCCGGGTGGTATTATTGCTGGACTGTTCATTCAGAGACCTGGGTAATGCCCTGGGGACCCAGGTTCAAATCCTGCCCCAGCAGATGGTGGAATTTGAATTCAAATCTGGAATTAGGTGTTTAATGATGACTATGGAAAATCTGTCAGTTGTTGGAAAAATCAATTTGATTCCCGACTAATGCCCTTCAGGGAAGGAAACTGTCATCCTTACCTGGTCTAAATGTGACTCTTGACTGCCCTGTTGCCAATTGAAGTTGACCTAGCCAGTAATGCCCACATCCTATGATAAGGACCTTGGCTGCTTGTCTACCTCATGTTGTACTGATCCCCAATTATAGGGTTTGAAATATTTTACATAAAGAGGGATCCTTCTATAGTGGATTACCAGGAATATCGCACATTGCTTCTTGGTTGCATTATGTTGGGAATGCTGTGGCTGAGAGTGTGATTAGGGGAGAAAAGGCACCCACAAGTTGGACACTCCAGCTTCATGTATCTGAGTTGCATTTGACCCATTCCTTCCCATCTATCTGCTCCACCCTCCCCACCAACCTATCACAATTATCCCCCACCTGCATCGACTTATCACCTTCCCACCTACTTTCCCCCAGCCCCATCCCCACACTCTATTTCCCTTCATCTCCCTTCCCTTCCATATTCCTGATGAAGATCTTATGCCAGAAATGTCGGCTCTCCTACTCCTTGGATGCTGCCTGACCTGCTGTGCCATGCTTTTTGACTTCAGTTTGACCATTTGACAATGGATTTGGAAATTCACTTAGTTTTATCGCTGGGGATTTCAAAAGTAGTGTGCATCCTTGCCAATGCTTGAAAAGAAAAGCATAAACCAGATGAATGGTAGTGAATACGCTAAACAAGAATATGGTTCTCCCAGAGGCTGAACAATAGTTGATTCATTAGCTTGTCTGTATTTTCAGAATGACACCTCTCATTGGGGTGTTGGGAAAATCCTTTGAGAAAGGTATTTAAAAATAAGAACGAAGACATTATAATTTCTGACTGCTTTTCAGAAACAAGACTGCACAGGAAGTCAAGCAGCAAGAGACTGCAAAGTGAGAGTGGTTCTATCCTGGGACTATAGAACAGAATGCAGAAAAGCTATTCTGTTCAACTTAAGTAAGACAACTTACAATGGATAGCACTGTGGATTCTTTTTGTATTTTGCGTCACTAACCAAATGTGAGTCATACGAATTGAAGTAAGACATTCTTAGGATAGTTGTTGTTCTACACATTTCACCTTACTGCAGAATCAAAGTGCTCTGCCTTGAAGCCTTATTTGCTACAGCTCAAACCGCTACTGGAAATATTGAGGGAATACACGTATAAAAGTCAATGGACGTGACTATCACATTTGTAAAGGCGAGGTTTGAGTGCTACGTTTACCAGAAATCTTTGACATCTTTTGACGTCGGGTGGCATGGTGGCTCAGTGGTTAGCCTCACAGCTCCTGACACCCAGGTTCAATTCCAGCTTTGGATGGCTGTCTATGTGGAGTTTGCCCATTCTCCCTGTATCTGCATGGGTTTCCACTGGGTGCTCTGGTTTCCTCACACAGTCCAAAAGATATTTAGATTGAATGGTCATGTTAAATTGACCATAGTGAGGAGGCTTGGTGTGCTGGCCATGGGGTGCATAGGGTTGGCTGCTCTCCAGAGTGTCAGTGTGGATTTAATGGGCCAAATGGCCTGCTTCCACTCTTTATGATCATTTGTGTATCACTTAATCTAAATTGTGCCCAATTGCAATCAGTTGAAAATGTGTTGCTGGTTAAAGCACAGCAGGTCAGGCAGCATCCAAGGAATAGGAAATTCGACGTTTCGGGCATAAGCCCTTCATCAGGAATGAGGAGAGGGTGCCAGGCAGGCTAAGATAAAAGGTAGGGAGGAGGGACTTGGGGGAGGGGCGATGGAGATGTGATAGGTGGAAGGAGGTCAAGGTGAGGGTGATAGGCCAGAGTGGGGTGGGGGCGGAGAGGTTAGGAAGAAGATTGCAGGTTAGGAGGGCGGTGCTGAGTTGAGGGAACCGACTAAGACAAGGTAGGGGGAGGGGAAATGAGGAAACTGGAGAAATCTGAGTTCATCCCTTGTGGTTGGAGGGTTCCCAGGCGGAAGATGAGGCGCTGTTCCTCCAACCGTCGTGTTGTTATGTTTTGCCAGTGAAGGAGTCCAAGGACCTGCATGTCCTCGGTGGAGTGGGAGGGAGGGTTAAAGTGTTGAGCCACGGGGTGGTTGGGTTGGTTGGTCCGGGCGTCCCTGAGGTGTTCTCTGAAGCGTTCCGCAAGTAAGCGGCCCGTCTCCCCAATGTAGAGGAGGCCACATCGGGTGCAGCGGATGCAATAGATGATGTGTGTGGAGGTACAGGTGAACTTGTGGCGGATATGGAAGGATCCCTTGGGGCCTTGGAGGGAACTGAGGGAGGAGGTGTGGGCGCAAGTTTTACATTTCCTGCGGTTGCAGGGGAAGGTGCCGGGAGTGGAGGTTGGGTTGGTGGGGGATGTGGACCTGACGAGGGAGTCACGAAGTGAGTGGTCTTTGCGGAATGCTGATAGGGGAGGGGAGGGAAATATATCCCTGGTGGTGGGGTCCGTTTGGATGTGGCGGAAATGACGGCGGATGATACGTTGTATACGGAGGTTGGTGGGGTGGTAGGTGAGAACCAGTGGGGTTCTGTCTTGGTGGCGGTTGGAGGAGCGGGGCTCAAGGGCGGAGGAGCGGGAAGTGGAGGAGATGCGGTGGAGGGCGTCGTCGATCACGTTTGGGGGGAATCTGCAGTCCTTGAAGAAGGAGGCCATCTGGGCTGTGCGGTGTTGGAACTGGTCCTCCTGGGAGCAGATGCGGCGGAGACGAAGGAATTGGGAATATGGGATGGCGTTTTTACAGGGGGCAGGGTGGGAGGAGGTGTAGTCCAGATAGCTGTGGGAGTCAGTCGGTTTGTAGTAGATGTCTGTGTTGAGTCGGTCGCCTGAGATAGAAATGGAAAGGTCTACATCGCTGACACCTCCTCTTATCGCCCCCTCGACCACGACCCCACCTCCCACCACCAAACTATCATCTCCCAGACCATCCATAACCTCATCACCTCAGGGGATCTCCCATCCACCGCCTCCAACCTCATAGTCCCACAACCCCGCACCGCCCGTTTCTACCTCCTGCCCAAAATCCACAAACCTGAATGCCCCGGCCGACCCATTGTCTCAGCCTGCTCCTGCCCCACAGAACTCATCTCCGCATACCTGGACACGGTTCTGTCCCCTTTAGTCCAAGAACTCCCCACCTACGTTCGGGACACCACCCACGCCCTCCACCTCCTCCAGGATTTTCGCTTCCCCGGTCCCCAACGCCTTATTTTCACGATGGACATCCAGTCCCTGTACACCTCCATCCCCCATCATGAAGGACTCAAAGCCCTCTGCTTCTTCCTTTCCCGCCGTACCAACCAGTACCCTTCCACTGACACCCTCCTTCGACTGACTGAACTGGTCCTCACCCTGAATAACTTCTCTTTTCAATCCTCCCACTTCCTCCAAACTAAAGGAGTTGCCATGGCCACCCGCATGGGCCCCAGCTATGCCTGTCTCTTCGTAGGATATGTGGAACAGTCCATCTTCCGCAACTACACTGGCACCACCCCCCACCTTTTCCTCTGCTACATCGATGACTGTATCGGCGCTGCCTCGTGCTCCCACGAGGAGGTTGAACAGTTCATCAACTTTACTAACACCTTCCATCCCGACCTCAAATTCACCTGGACTGTCTCAGACTCCTCCCTCCCCTTCCTAGACCTTTCCATTTCTATCTCAGGCGACCGACTCAACACAGACATCTACTACAAACCGACTGACTCCCACAGCTATCTGGACTACACCTCCTCCCACCCTGCCCCCTGTAAAAACGCCATCCCATATTCCCAATTCCTTCGTCTCCGCCGCATCTGCTCCCAGGAGGACCAGTTCCAACACCGCACAGCCCAGATGGCCTCCTTCTTCAAGGACCGCAGATTCCCCCCAAACGTGATCGACGACGCCCTCCACCGCATCTCCTCCACTTCCCGCTCCTCCGCCCTTGAGCCCCGCTCCTCCAACCACCACCAAGACAGAACCCCACTGGTTCTCACCTACCACCCCACCAACCTCCGTATACAACGTATCATCCGCCGTCATTTCCGCCACCTCCAAACGGACCCCACCACCAGGGATATATTTCCCTCCCCTCCCCTATCAGCGTTCCGCAAAGACCACTCACTTCGTGACTCCCTCGTCAGGTCCACACCCCCCACCAACCCAACCTCCACTCCCGGCACCTTCCCCTGCAACCGCAGGAAATGTAAAACTTGCGCCCACACCTCCTCCCTCAGTTCCCTCCAAGGCCCCAAGGGATCCTTCCATATCCGCCACAAGTTCACCTGTACCTCCACACACATCATCTATTGCATCCGCTGCACCCGATGTGGCCTCCTCTACATTTGGGAGACGGGCCGCTTACTTGCGGAACGCTTCAGAGAACACCTCAGGGACGCCCGGACCAACCAACCCAACCACCCCGTGGCTCAACACTTTAACCCTCCCTCCCACTCCACCGAGGACATGCAGGTCCTTGGACTCCTTCACTGGCAAAACATAACAACACGACGGTTGGAGGAACAGCGCCTCATCTTCCGCCTGGGAACCCTCCAACCACAAGGGATGAACTCAGATTTCTCCAGTTTCCTCATTTCCCCTCCCCCCACCTTGTCTTAGTCGGTTCCCTCAACTCAGCACCGCCCTCCTAACCTGCAATCTTCTTCCTAACCTCTCCGCCCCCACCCCACTCTGGCCTATCACCCTCACCTTGACCTCCTTCCACCTATCACATCTCCATCGCCCCTCCCCCAAGTCCCTCCTCCCTACCTTTTATCTTAGCCTGCCTGGCACCCTCTCCTCATTCCTGATGAAGGGCTTATGCCCGAAACGTCGAATTTCCTATTCCTTGGATGCTGCCTGACCTGCTGTGCTTTAACCAGCAACACATTTTCAACTGTGATCTCCAGCATCTGCAGACCTCATTTTTTACCCAATTGCAATCATTTGAATCTGTCGAACATAGGCACAATTTGAACTCTCAAGTAATTATATTTTTATTTATTTAAGGGTCTCACTGGCTCAGGCAGCATTTATTGTCTGTCTATAATTGCACTTGAGAAGATGGTGGTAAGCTACCTTTTGAACTGCTGCACTCTTTTTGATGCAGGTTTGCCCACAATGCCGCAACTCAGAAGGAATAGTGATATATTTCTGAGTCAGGGTGATGAGTGGCTTGGAGGGAAACTTGCAACTTGTATCTGCTGCACTTGTCCCTTCTAGCTGGTCGTCATTGTGGATTTGGAAGGTGGTGTCTAAGGAGTCTTTGTGAATTTCTGTAGTGCATCTTGGAGATAGTAAGCACTGCTGCTGCTGCTGAGCATCAATGATGGAGCGTCAATGATGGAGGGAGTGAGTATTTGTGAATGTGGTGCCAATTAAGTGGCTGCTTTGTCCTGGATGGCGTCAACATTCCTCTGTTTTTGGAGCTGCAGGCAAGGGGGGAGTATTCCATCATGCTTCTGACTTTTGCCTTGTAAATGGTAGATAATCTTTGCAGAGTCAGAAAATGAGTTATTGGAGTGGATACAGATTCTATAGTCACCTTCAGTAGGGAATTTATGAAACACTTTAAGGTGAAAAACATAGAGGGATGCAGATAGAGAGTTGGGAAGTGTGACTAACTGGGTTGCTTGAAAGAGCCAACACAAAATTGATACATTGAATGTGCCCATTGTACTCTCTACTAGTCTAGAACTGCATATTTTATCATACTAAAATACTTTTTAAAAACACAGGTTATCTCTTCAAATGTTCAAAATGAAAAGATGAAGCGGGGGTTTTATAGGCACTGGAAGGTGTGCACGTGTTTTGTGTGTACACGTGTGTATGTGTTGTTATGGACCAGAGCAAAACCCCTCAAAATATTCAAAAGACAGTCCAGACCCTAAATTTTTCTTATTTTAAAAGTAAATGCAACGTGTTGTGTTCCAGATGCAATTTGGTCGGTAAAACTAGCAGATTCAAAGCAAAGAACACTTTGTTCATCCACGATAATTAAAATACAACAAAAGAAATAAGGAATTGATATGACTTAGCTCTGTTGGAAAATTTAACAGAGTAATACAAACAGTCTTTCTTACTAATTAACTGTTCCAATATAACAACATCCCATAAACACACCCTTGGGAAAAAGGCAAATTCAGAACACAAATTGTCTCACATGCACCTCCCATGGCAGGCAGAGAACTCCCAGGATTTGGCTGTAATTGAGAGAATGAAAACATAGCTTACACTTCGTCCGGACCCAACAGCAACTGCTGGAAGCTAACTAAAAATCCTGGCTCTGTAAGAGCTTGTCCTTATCCACTCATGCTGCTTTTCTGCTCCAACATAAATAAAAACCCAATGCTTCACAAGCTATTTACTCAAGTGGTTCTGGTAGACTACTCACCACCTCTGCTTTAAAACCTCTCTTCAAATGAAAAACTAGGACAAAATAACTTCTTAAAGCCATAGCATCTTCACAATATGCATTGATGTTTTCTGATTTAAACTGACCAGTGTTCAAAAGTTCAACACCTACATTCAGATTTCACTACTATTCACGCTTGAGGATGTTTATTGTTTGGCTCTTAATGTATTGACGCAAGTTTTCTTATGTCCTTGGCTATCCTGCATGTATACAGCATTATGACTGTCTTGGATGAACATCAATGTTTTTGACTCAAATATTGTGCACTCGTATAAAATGACCTTCTTCACTTTGAGACTCATAATTAAACGCTACTGTTAAGAAAAGCACCGTTTGCAAGAACCAAAACCCTTAAAGAGTTTGCTGCCTATTATAGTGTAGATAATGTTACTTCTCTGTTATTTAGAAATGTCTGGTTTAATTTTAAATGCATATACACTGCCATGAAGAAGCATAAGTATGATATGAGAGTTTATGTTCATCCCAGAATTAAATAAATGGTTGAATGGTGAAGAATAGAGTTTGTGAGTCTAGCAATTAAGACACTGCATTTTAGTCCAAATAAATATTCAATATTATAAAGCACCTTCAGGGTTAGATCAAATGCTTTAGAAAAAAAGATCTTTTATTCACCAAGATTATGTGAAACAGGAAAAAATGAGAGCAGGCTTTCTTTATTTCTGAATACTAACCTATTGCCTTGTTTTAACGTTCAAACAGCTAGATCACAATTATCTCAAAAAAAACTGTATGTGGATTAAATTGAATTTCTCTTCCCTCCAGAAACAGAAGTATCCCAAAGATCAGTGGATAAATTTACCAAATATATTAATCATTAGGTTCTTAAATTGCATTAATGCTCTTAAAAAGTTGTAATGATGCACTTTGTTTACTCTTGCTTTCTTCTCCTCTCGCCTCCTTAACCCTAAATATTCAACAAGATTGTCTTCAGCCTCCAGTACCTCTAACTGAAAGAACTTTTATCTGAGTCAGTAAATTATCCATAGCGCCTCGACATTAGAGTCCATCCTACGTCTGTGACAATGTATTGTATACAACTTGGTTTTTCTGGCCAGCTCATTGCAACTGTGATGTTCAGAACCAGCTTCTTCAAAGTGGTTTTTCAATCTCTCACAAGGTTGTGAAGTTAACAACTGCTGTTGGAAGGCCTTACAATGTTTCTGTCTGCTTCCCACTCACTTCCCAAAATTCATAAAGGCTGAGAGTGCCTTCATCATGGAAATCCATTACTGATATACCAAAAGCTTTTGGGAGAATCCTATGGAAGCATACCATGAAAACCCTGGTAGAATATCTTCTCCACCCCTCTGATCCACATCCCCCCCCCCCCCCCCCGCGTGATTAGGATGACCAAACATAGCAGTCTAGCCCCCCCCCCCCCGAAGAACAACACAGATGCTCTGCATGACTACACAAGGGACTAGTTTAATCCTCCCCAAAAACATCTGGATCCTTGATATTCCAAGTTTCACTTCCAGTTTGGAATCCGCCATTTAAGGTGAAATCAAGATAAACTTCTAGATATCAGCCTCGGGTTACTCCTAATTGCTGTTGGGAGTGGCTGTACCATTCCCATGATAAAAGCAAAGGTAATGAAGAAATAGAGGAGAGGCAAAGGAAGAGAGCGTCAATAAAATGAATGGGCAGGAAACCAGTAGCAATCAAAGGGAGATAGAGTCAAACCCTTCAGTACAACTCATCCAGGCTGACCAGATATCCAAAATTAATTTAGTCCCATTTGTCAGCATTTGGCTTTCTGAACCCTTCCTATTCATACACCCATCCAGATGCTTTTTAAATGCTGTAATTGTACCAGCCTCCACCACTTCCTCTAGCAGTTCATTCCATACATGAACTACCCTCTGAGTGAAAAAGTTGCCCCTTAAGTGCCTTTTAAATCTTTCTCCTCACCTTAAACCCATGCCCTCTAGTTTATGTCTGCTACCCTGAAGAAAAGACCTTGACTATTCGCCCTATCTTGCTCTTCATGATTTTGTAAATTTCTAAAAGTTCACCCCTCAGCCTCTGCTGCTCAAGGGAAAGTAGCCCCAGTTTATTCAACATCTCCTTATAGCTGAAACTCTCCAACCCTGGCAATATCCTTGTAAATCTTTTCTGAACCCTCTCAAGTTTTACAACATCCTTCCTATAGCAGGGAGACCAGAATTGAATGCAATACACCAAAAGTGACCCAACCAATGTCCTGTACAGCCGCAAAATGACTTCCCATTTCCTCTACTCGATGCACTCAACAATAAGGCAAGCATACCAATCGTGTTCTTCACTATTCTGTCTACTTGCGACCCCACTTTTAAGGAGCTATGAACCTGCATTCCAAGGTCTCTTTGTTCAGTAACACTGCCCAAGACCTTACCATTAAGTGTATAAGTCTTGCCTTGATTTGCGCCTCCAAAATGCAGCACCTCATTAAATTAAACTGGATCTGCCACTTTTCGGCCCACTGGCCCATCTGATCAAGGTCCCATTGGTACTCTGAGGTGACCTTCTTGGCTGTCCACTACACCACCAATTTTGGTGTCATCCACAAACTTACTAAACATCTTACTCACTTCTGCTGTTCACATTCAAATCATCATTGTAAATGACATAAAGTAGTGGATCCAGCACAATCCTTGTGACACTGCTGATCACAAATCTCCAGTCTGAAAAGCAATCCTCCACAATTACCCTCTTTCACCTACATTCAAGCTAGTTCTGTATACAAATGACCAGTTCTCCCTGTATTCCAAGTGATCTAAGTTTGTTAACCAATCTACCATGAGGAATCTTATTGAACACCTTACTGAAGTCCACATTGATCACGTCCACTACTCTGCCTTGATCAATCCTCTTCGTTACTACTTCAAAAACCTCAATCAAGTTAGCGACACACGATTTCTCACGTTTAAAGTCATGTTGACTATCCCTAATCAGATTGTATGAAACACGTGGAAAGGGAATGCAAAGAAAATGATACAAAAGAAAAAGCAGAAAAACCAAAAGGCAGCGTAAATAGATTATGAAGGAGGATAGCTTCCTGCAAATAAAATTCAAACTGTCTAGATGAATGAGTTGGTAGATTGAATGCAGTTCTTCAGATACACAGCCCTTTGCAATAAATGCAGGCATGAGTCCTCAGACATTGATAAGTTGGAACAATTAGCCAACTGACATTTGGTGATTTTTGCCTTCAATGACTTTCCTTCACTTCCTCCTCTTCATTGATTTTATTTTGGCAGTGGGGTTGGCTTGAACCTTTCTTATCTTAAAATTGTGTGACATTTAGCAGCTGGTGATGATTGTTTACTAAAGTGTACAATTGCATCAACAATTCATCCTGGCATGTGAGTTGTTACTAACTAACTAACTAACACTGTACGCAGCACAATTTCAGTCCACAGCGTGAGGCTCCTTTCATGAACAGTCATTTGGTGTTCTGAAATTCTGGGTTAATGGCTCCCAGGTGTGGAGCTATGGTGGAGAAAGGGTGGTCACTTGTCAAAACCATGACCCATGCTCTGATCTTCTGTCCAATATCTCTGTCCCTTTCAAATAACTTTGACAAAATAGGCAGAAACATATAATCCTCATCTTGTAATCAGGAGATTTGTTTGATTTATAATATTACTTTGGTGCAATTAATGAGCATTAATGGAAGCCTATAATCTTTAGAAAAATCATTAGGCTTGTGTGTAATGCCAGGATGATAGGTTAAAAACAATGACTGCAGATGCTAGAAACCAGATTCTGGATCAGTGGTGCTGGAAGAGCACAGCAGTTCAGGCAGCATCCAACGAGCAGCTAAATCGACGTTTCGGGCAAAAGCTCTTCATCAGGAATCATGTTGTCTACCATAAATTGCTGCCCAGTAAAAGCTCTGTAGCCTGATGACCCAAATGGATGGTGGTAGGTTACTATTGCTAGGGAGTGAAAAAAACCTGTCCGTCACATGCACATGTCATTAGCTTGAACTACCAATGGAAAGCAATTTGATTGATTCACCATATGTTCCTTCTGATGGTTTTGGAACAAGCCAGTTGTACAAAGTTTTAACACAATATTGAGCATCCTTATCCGATTCTTGTCATCAATGCTACTTCAAAGTGAATGTCAAAGTGGTAACATACTCTGTCTTCCCTATGGAGAAGAGACAACAAAAACGTTCTGCATACTCAGGTTCTGCTGTAAAAATAGATATACATGTAACGTCAAAGCTTTGTATGCATTTGCGTTTGCATCCCCTCATGTATTAATCTTTTTCCTTCAAGTCTGACAATAATATTTGAATCTACAATAGAATTTTGATCTTTGGAACCTTGCCATGGCCATGGGTGGCAATTAAACATCATAATTAGTGCATAAATGCAAACAGAGTTCTAACAGAAAAATGAAACTGTACATTGAACTTTTAGGAAGTTTATATGTCAAGGCTGGGTTTTTTATTAAACAGTTATGGATTTATTTCATAGAGGTTAGCTATTCTATTGGTGGAAGGCAGTGCAAGTGCAGAGAAGTCAACTGTGGGATCATTTAGCTTATTATTCCAATGTGTTGGTGAGATTAACTTTGTATGAATGCATGGCATTGAAAAACCAGCAAATAACCTCTCTGAAAAATGCCCTGTGTTGAGCATTGAGTACACGGACCTAAGTTTATAATACCTATTACTAACATGCCACTAGCACAGCCTTGGGAAATGTATTCTGATGTGTCAAACATCCTGATGAGCACTGTCAAGTTACTCTACTGCTCTGAAAGTGAGACACGTAATTGATTTTCAGACTTGGCCTCCCTAATCAACATTAGGTAAAATGTGACAGTTGTGTAATGTCTGAACCCTTCTGCAAAATAATTACGTTTGGATAGATGGAAACTCACAGTAGCTATATACAATAGTAAAAGTAGTTGATTGTTGAATCCATAAATTATAGTTTTAGTCTGTACTCGAAAATTCAATGCCTTCAGGCCCAGGATTTACTTTGCATCACTCTCATGTATGTGAAATATGGTAATGGCTAAAAAAGGGTTAATGTTGGAGACTACAATAGTCTTGAACAGTATTCCCTTTAATTTTAGCAGCTGCGAGGGCCTCCAAGGCCGAAGTGCAGCAACAACTTCTGAAACCGGACGTTAGTGCCACAAATGAGATGCCGATGCTGATCGTGGAACGTTGGAGTAGCATGCAGCTTAGAAGGAATGTTAGTCTTCAACCAGCCTTAGGTGCAGAATCAAAGTGTGCAACCCTACATCTTGATGTGACATCTTTGGCACCTGATATTTGTAACTATGTCTCAGTAGCAAATGCAACTTGTACCTATTTTTATCATTCAGTGAACTACATCTTGATGTTAAGACGAGTACCTTTTCTTGTTTAGACTGTATTAACATTAACAAAGAAACCCATAAACTCAGGACAGAAAAGCAGATTAGAGGGCTGTTGTGGTACAGAGGTAGTGCCCTCACACCTGAACTAGGAGACCTCGATTCAATTCATGTCTGCTCTGTGCTCCGGAGGTCAAGAATAACACCTCTGAACATGTTCATTAGAAAATATCTCTAAAAACAGATTACAACCTTTTGTTTTTGTTAGTGTGCCCTAATAAGGGCTGTTGAAACTGATTAAAGCTTTTCTTTTCAAAGAGTAGAAAGGCAGATTAATGGTTACACACTTCTCCAACCACAGGCTGTACAGGGTCCACAGACATACAACAACATATATTCAAAATCATTAACAGGCTCAGTCCCCATATTGCACCAATTAACGCTGATGACTAGATATTGAAAGAATATTTTACAGATGAGTTACAGGTTCTTATAAATTCCAGAATCCATTGCTATTTTTCACTGAAAACCCAGAACCAAGAATATGCTTGGTCAAAACTGGATCCATTGATCAAATTCCCAAATCTCATGTGCTGTGAAAACATGAATCCCCAGCAATAATTGCCATAGGGCCCATTAAACCTGGTCTGAGTCCAAAATCTCTTGCTGCAGGAGATGTTTCAGTTATTAAAGATTCTGGAAATTAAGGAGACATGTTGGAGGACATCTTCTAGACTTAACCAATTCAACATTGACAAAACATTCATGTCTACTTGTATATTGAAAATCTTAAATCTGCACGCAGGTCCACTCAACTTTTCCTATTTTTCTATCATAATAAAACTATTACTTGCCATGTCCATAGTTATAATGTGGTCAGACTGTAAACCCATCAGACTAATGTGTGGATGGTTAGTTTGTGATGCAACCAATAGTATGGGTTCTATTCCTGCATTGGCTTAGATTACCATGAAGGACTCTTCTTCTTAACTTCTCCTTTTATCTGAAATGTGGTGAAACTCAGGTTAAACCACCAGCAATTGTCTCCCTCTAATGAGAGAGCAGCCTGATGGTCCTCAGGGACTATGACGATTTTACTTTTACAACATTTTTCCAGTACTGGCATTCCACTATGGAGGACAACATGACAAGTCACTATTACAAATGTGCCCATATGAGTTCATGATACAACCATTAATGCAAAGACACTAAAATGAAAGCAGAATTATGCTTGCGTGACACAGTTTGATTGTCTGCTGGCCTCCAGCCTCAGTCTACCTGAGGATCATGCTTCATCATAATTCCCCGTATGCAATGATAAAGGAGCTTGTCTGGTTTTAGACTGAAACAATTCTGACTATAATTTCTCAGGAAAGACTTTTTCACAATCTTAACAAAACAAGAACAGTTCTCCAGTTTGTATTTAAATACAACTTAAGTCTTCCAATAGAGTGGACAGTGAAATTTGTTCTATGGTAATCTACTAGCTTAATATATTTATGATACTATTGTTTGAAATGACTTCTCTCTGTAGAATGCTTCTATACTCACTCACTTTGACCCATGCACATTATTGACTTCAATTCAATTTTGTTATCAACCAACTTTGTTGAAAGGACAAAAGTTCCTTCTTCAAATTTGGGGATTCAGAAAATCAATTTGAGTGTGAAAATCAGAAGTACTAGTTATTGTATGCGGCAATATTTAAACCAACATAATGAACATTTTCACATTTTGAAACTGTTTTATTATTGGGTCTAAGTTACGATTGGCCAAAAACTGACCAGGATTCATGCAATGTCTGAAATACAGCTGAGCCCTTCAGTACTAGCCTTGTGACTTTGCTTCCTCTTGTTTTAAATACAGGTCTTGTTAATGCAACTTTTAATGGACGGAAAAGTGATCTGGCTTTCAGGGGAAATGGCAAGATCAAGCGTGAGCTCACCAATATTACATTTAGTTTTCGAACAAGGGACTCGAATGCTGTTATACTCCACGCTGAAAAGGAGCAAGACTTCATCACAATTGCTATCCAGCAGTGTCATTTAATATTTACGATGCAAAGTGGGAACAGCCTGGGAAACCTGAGTATACTCAGCTCAAGAGCAATAAGCGATGGTTTCTGGCATGATGTTACACTTTACATAATAGATCCCTTTCTTCAGTATTCCAGGTGGCAGATGGTAATAGACAAGAAAGAAGAGATGGTGACAAGTACAGTCATCAGTGGGAACCTGAACTTTTTGTTAGAAGGAACAGACATTTACCTTGGGAGCGGAGGTCCTAAAAAAGGAGGCAGCCTCGCAGGTTGCCTGAATACGTTGAAACTTGGTGGTATCTCCTTACCATACTTTGCAAACGACAATATGCACATTATCCAGCCTCAACAAGAACAGTTTATAAAAATATCCTCCAGTCCTGTAATAATGGGGTGCCCGACGAAGAATATCTGTGTGTCCAATCCCTGTAAAAACAATGGGAGCTGCGAGGACATGGTCAGTTACTACCACTGTAATTGTGCTGCAGGCTGGACAGGTCTGAACTGCGATGTCAACATCAATGAGTGTGAGTCAGGTCCTTGCATTCACGGCAACTGCACTGATAAAGTCTCAGCATACAAATGTACATGTAAATCTGGCTTCAAGGGCACTAATTGTGAAATAAACATAGACAACTGTTGGAAGCACAGGTGTGCAAATGGTGCTACATGCATTGATGCCATTAACAGTTACACATGTAGTTGCCCTGATAATTTCACTGGAAGATTTTGTGAGTAAGTACAAATCAATTGTAAACTAATGTGCTCTTCATTTTGCAGCGGTTCCAGTCTTGAATGCAAACCAGTATAAAAGTAAATAATTCATTCAGTGACTGTGTCCAAATGATAACTCCAGACACTTCCATCACTTGAGTGATTCACTAAGACTTTATGCTCACTGTGACTCCGTGTGTGCATTTGTATCTCAGCGATACTATTGGGCATGGTGCATGCCATATAATTCACTAAAATGCAGCAGGAAGAAATGACAGTGTTTCCACCCACAATGCTTCAGGCCAGGATCACTGGTAATGATTATGATATTATTTCAAGCCCAGCCATGTACAAAAGATCAAGGCTATCTCTTAATATTGAAACTGGTATTTATCAAGCTAATATAGAAATAATATTGACAATGATTGGCTTGTGATCACACCCGTTCTACCAATTGTAACCTTGAGGTCATCAAAACCTCTACTGCCCATGTCCTAACACGCAACAAATTGCATTTACAAGTTACCTCTGTGCTCACTGACCCTGTGCTGGTTTGTAGTCAAACAACATCACAATTTTAAAATATTCATCCCAGTTTTCCAAACCCTCTGTGCACCTGTCCCTCCGTCTCTGTGTAAACACTTCTAAATCTAGAAACCTCTAAGACTTTTGCATTCTTCTAATTTCCATAGGAATCATAGTCACTCTACAGCGTGGATGCAGGCCAGTTGGCCCATCAAGTCCACACCTAACCTCCAAAGTGTATCCCACCATATCCCTGCAACCCTGCATTTCTCATGTCTGTGTGGGCTTCCTCCGGGTGCTCCGGTTTCCTCCCACAGTCCAAAGATGTGTAGGTCAGGTGAATTGGCCCATAATGTTAGGTGCATTAGTCAGAGGGAAATGGGTCTGAGTGGGTTACTCTTCAGAGGGTCGGTGTGAACTTTTTGGGCTGAAGGGCCTGTTTCCATACTGTAGGGAATCTAATCTAAAAAAAAACCCACCTAACTTACAAATCCGTGAGCAATGTAGCATGGCTAATCCACATAACCTGTACAAATTTGGAGTGTGGGAGGAAATCTACACTGACACATGGAGAATGTACAAACTCCACACAGTCACCTGAGGCTGGAATCAAATCCAGATCCCTGACAATGTGAGGTAGCAGTGCTAACCATTGAGCCTCTGTGTTCTGCTGAGCATCCCCAATTTTAATCATTGATGGCTGTGTCTTCAGTTGTTTAGCATGCAGGATCTGAGATCCTCCACCTATACATCTCCATCTCTCTTTTCTCATTTACGATATTGCCCAAAACCCACCTCTTTGCCCAAGGTTTTGGTCAGCTGACCTCACGTCTCCGATATGGATTTGTGTCATTTTTCTCTGTTTTATAATGCATCTGTGAAGTGCCTGAGGACGTTTCATCATATTACCAACATTATATAAAATCAGTTATTGCTGCTGTGACTCCTGTTATGATATGAAATTGTGCAAAGTAAACGGTGCAGTTTTGGCAAACGGCCAGATGATGTTGCACTGTACATAATTGAGGCAGAGCAATTTGGGGAAGGAACTCGAGAACCTAAGACTTTAGCAACTGATGGCCCATGCCGAAGATGGGTAAAGGAAATGAGGGTGTACAAGAGGTCAGAACTAGAGGATATGAGGTTTTTGATGTCACAAATAGGAATTTAAACATTTGTAAGGGCAATGGGTGAATTGGTCAAGCCACAGAATCAGGTCACCTGGCCCAATCTGTCCATTTACACTCCACTCGAACTGCTATGATCATTCCTCATCAAAATCTAGCTTTCTGATCTCCTTCCCCTCCTTTCTCAGATACTGACCTAGCTTCCGCTTCAACACATCTATATTTACCATATGAAAGGGAGGCATGAAGCAAACGTGTTTGACAAGGGAAGTCAAGGACAGCATAAAAGCACAAGATAAAGCATACAATATGGTGAAGATTAGTGGGAAGTCGGAGGATAGGGAAGCCTTTAAAAAAAGCAAGAAGTGGGGAGGACGTGAAATATGAGGCTAAGCTAGCTAGTAATATAAAAGAAGGATGCAAGGTTCTTTTTCAGACATATAAAAGGTAAGAAAGAACAAAGAGTGAACATTGGACTACAGGAAATTGAGGCTGGACAATAGTAATGGGGAACAAAGAAATGATGAAGGAACTGCAACAGTTTTCTCAGCGGAAGACACAAGTAGCTCACCAGAACTTCAAGAGAGTTGGGGGCAGAGGTGAGTGGAGTGACCGTCACTAAGGAGAAGATGCTGGGAAAGCTGAAAGGTCTGATGGTAGATAAGTCACCAGCTGGACAATACCCCAGAGTTCAGAAAGAAACAGCTGAGGAGATTATAGAGACATTGGTGGTAATATTTCAGGACTCGCTGGAGTCAGGGAAAGTCAAAGATAACTGGAAATGGATAACGTAATATCCCTGTTTAACAAGGGCAGGAGGCAGAAGACAGGAAACAATGGGACGGTTAGCCTGACCTTGGTCATTGGTAAGATTTTAGAGTGCATTATTAAAGCTGGGATTGCTGAACATTGAAGTGCATGATAAAACAGGGCTGTGTCAGCATGTCTGCATCAAAGGGAGGTTATTCAAGACAAGTCAGTGAGACTTCTGTGAGGAGGTAATGACCACATTAGACAATGGTGAGCCAGTGGACATGATCTATTTGGATTTCCAAAAGGCCTCTGACAAGGTGTAGCACAGTGGGTTGCTCAATTAGATAAGAGCCCATAGGGTTAGGGATAATGTACTGGCATAGAGAGAGGATTGGCTGACTGGCAGAAGGCAAAGAGTAGGGATAAAGGTGTTTTTTTTTAGCATGGCAGCCCAAGATTATTGGAGTTCTGCAGAGGTCTGTGTTGAGACCATGACTATTTAGAGAATACATTAACAATCTGGATGAAGGAAATGAAGGCACTGTTGCTAAGTTAACAGATGACACAAAGATAGGGGGCGGGGGGGGGGGTCAGTTAGTGTTGAGGGAGCAGAGGCACTGCAAAAGTACTTGGACAGGCTAGGAGAGTGGGCAAATAAGTGGTGGATGGATTACATTGTGGGAAAGTGTGAGGTTATGCACTTTGGTAGGAAGAAGAGAGATGTAGACTATTTTCTAAATGGGGAATGGATTCAGAAATCTACAGGACAAAGGACTTGGGAGTCCTAGTTCAAGACTGTTTTAAGGCAAACATGCAAGTTCAGATAAATGCAATGTTAGCATTCATTTCAAAAAAAGCGAGAGTACAAGAGCAGAAATGTACTGTTGAGGTTATAAATAGCTCTAGCCGGATCACATTTGGAATATCATGAGCAATTTTGGAGTCCGTATCTCAGGAAAGATGTTGGCTTTGGAATGGGTTCAGAGGAGGTTTACAAGAATGATCCTGGGGATAAAGCATTTGTCATATGGGGAGCAGCTGAGGACTCTGAGTCTGTGCTCGATGGTGGTGAGAAGGAAAGGGGAGGGGGATCTGTCTGACTCTTGCATAATACTGAGAGGCCTGGATAGGGTGATCAGGGAGAAGAGGTTTCCACAAATAGGAGAGACTAGGATCCAAAGAAACAGCCTCAGAATGAAGGGATGACCCTTTACAATTGAGCGGAGGAGAAATTTCGTCAGCCAGAGGATGGTGAATCTGTGGAGCACATTGCCACAAAGGCTGGCAGAGGTTAAGCCATGGTGTATATTTTAGATAGATAGATGGGTTCTTGATTGGTAAGGAGATCAAGGGTTATGGGGAAAAGACAGGAGAGTGGGATTGAGAAACATATCAACCATGATTGAAAGGTGGAGCAAGCTCACTGGGCTGAATTCTATTCCCACATCTTACAGTGTTACTTGCTTCAATGGTCCCTTAAGGTAGCGAGTTTCATATTCTAACCACTCTTTGAGTAAAGAAGTTTATTTTAAATTTCCAGTCAATTTTGGGATGACTCTCACATATTGAGAGCTCTTTTTCACAAGAGGGTCAATTTTGGATTCACTCTTACAAAACCTTTGATCATATAAAACACTTCTATTAGTCATATCCTCATTTTTTTTTCCTCAAGAGGAAAGGAACCCAGTCTAAACATCCTTTCCTGATATGTACACCCATGCATTTCTAGTATGATCCTTCTGCATCTTCTCTGCCTCCTTGTCCTTTTATTAATAATGTAGCAACCAGGACAGTATTCAGAACTCTAAATCTGGCCAAACCAAGGTTTAGTGCATGCTTAGCTCAATCACCTTGCTTCTCAATGTTACCATTCTAGCAATGTTAAATGTTACCAATCTAGAAATATAACAGATTGTTTATTTTACCTCCTGCATGACATTACATCTTTTAATGATTGGTTTATTTGTATTCTGAGATTGTTTTGTTTGTCTCCCCCACCTAGACTTGCACCCTCCAATAAGTGACCTGATTTTCCTACAAGATTTTCACATTCCCATTTATTGGTACAAATAGGATATAAACAGTTGAGTTTTGGCTGAGCATCAAACTAGCTTTACAAGTTTCTGAACCCAACCCTGAGTTGATGTAAATTTTTTAGAAAGGGCAGACACCCTCATGCACACCTTTTCTCACTCCACAAACCTTCATCCCATTTCTTCCTGCTCCACCCTATGTTCTCGAAACATTTAAGTGCTGCAAATTGTATTGTCATGTTACTGCAAATCCCCCTCCTGACCAAGCAGGTTGCTGTTGGAACTGGGCCATATGAACAATGGATTGCCTGATCAGACAAGTACTGAAAGATCTTTGTGCTGATATCTACTCCCAATTGAATGCAAACGTTGTTGGAAATCATATAAACCAAGTTCATCATGTTCTTGGCACCAGTTTTATCTTTTTATTACAGAAACTCAGTTTGAGTTTTACAAAATAGTCAGTTAGGCGGAAGACATATTTTAAAAATCTGCTCATTACTATTTGGGCTCTAGTTCTTTAGCTGGGTCAATTCATGGGCTCATAGATTATTAAATAATCTTAAATGCTGCTATGAAACTGTGACAGATTTGACTAGTTAAGTGAAAGAAACCTTAAACAAATCTTCCTTGATACACACATATGACCTATTTCAGAAGACTACATCTCGTCATTAGCTCCCATTTGATTCATATAAACCATGGTTAACATGACTAGGAAATTAAAAATATAATGTTTCTGGAATACCATTCTTAAAGAACACTTCCAGAATTCTTCATACTTCTTTGGAGCTGATTAGACCTCTCGTTGTTTTGATTCTGATATTTCAGTAATATTTGTATTGTATTACAATTCAGGCTTTTCCAATACTGACTCTTATGCAAACAATCTGACAATAGCCAAACCATCACATGAAATCCATGTTCCTTCCTCTTTGTAATCCTGAGTTATCGTAGTCCAAGGCTAATAATGGTTTTGACTCGATTAGATTCCCTACAGTGTGGAAACAGACCCTTCGGCCCAACCAGTCCACACTGACCCTCTGAAGAGAAACCCATCCAAACCCATTTCCTTCTGACTAATGCACCTAATGCTGTGGGCAATTTAGCATGGCCAATTCACCTTAACCTGTACATCTTTGGATTGTGGGAGGAAACTGGAGCACCCAGAGGAAACCCCACGCAGACACGGGGAGAATGTGCAAACTCCACACAGACAGTCTCCGGAGGCTGGAATCAAACCTGGGATCCAGGTGCTGTGAGGCAACAGTGCTAACCACTGAGTCACCATGCCGCCCCTCTCGGAGATGGGAAAAAAAACAAGGTGAAGGTTGCACTAGTCTCCCATTGAAATGTAACTGGGTGATGAAAAACAGTTAAAAACTAGATTTATTTCATCTAAACCCAAATATTTCCAGTCATACCTGCTAGAATCATCGACTTATGTAACACAAAGTGAGGAACTCTAACTAGCGATTCTCTGCTGTCTTAAAAAGCAATCCAGCTAGTACTAATTGCCTCCTGATATATTATGCAGCAACAGGGCACTTGGCCCAATCAGCCTTTTGGAGAGAATTTTAAAGAGGAGTTTTGAGCCCCGTGTTCAGCGGCACAAATTAATCTTTATATTGAACCTCTTACCTCGCAACTTGGAAGAGGTGACTGGAGACAGACTCTAAGACACTCCATCTCTCCCAATGAATTACAGGATATTTATATATTACGTTTTACAATTGCTGCATGCAGCATTAACACCACCGCTTGCCACCTCCACTCTGACCGTTATGCCCCTCCCTCGACATTTACCAGCTGCATCATACTGAGGGAGTACTGTTTGTTACCTTGTGAACCTGCAATTATTTATTTTCACAAGGTCATAACGACCGAATCATGTTTTGCAATTGCCCCCTTACAACACTATCTGTTTTCTGGTGTCCCTTCACGAGATTTTCTGTTTATACTCTTCATTATATGTCATTTAGTTCTTGGTGTTTACACTATTTGTCCTCAATCCCCCCTGTTGATGGGATGGAGGTTTCTTTCTACTACTTACAGCTATTTGTCGAAAGGAATTCAACTAAATTCCTTAATGTTTGTTTGTTTGTTATTTGCACTTATAATTTCAGTATATACCTACATATATAATATGTAATGACAGTTACTTAAAGAAAACCCATTGGTTATGGGATCAGACTTTTCCTTCTACACTTTACTAAATAACAAGCTTTCTTTTTCTCATGATGATTTCTTTAGAGACACTTCATTATCTGATCGGTTGCCATGAGTACGAAGGCTGCGATTCTGACTGGAATTGCTGCTTCAAATAGTTCTCTTCATTCATGGGCAACTCCAACACAGTCATTCACCTCCTCCAACCTATGTTGTTCCAAATTTATCTAAAAACATCCAATAGTCATGGCTTAAACCACTTGCTGTGTTAGCAAGTTTCACATTCCCACTGCTCTCTAGACATTTAGATTTCTCTTGAATTTCCCTTTAGTTTCTTGGTGACCACTTGATACAGATAGTCTCTAGTTTTGCTTTTCCCCATATGTAGAAATACTGTGAAGCCATTTAGAAAGCACAATAATATTTATAGAAATAAATCTACCCTTTTCAACATTTGAGTATAGCGTACAATGGATTTGAGTACAAAACAGGCTTCCATTAAATCATTCCAGTGAGTTAATGCCTTGCTAATCTAGACAATAGGAAGCGACAGTGATTTTAACTTCACATTTAAGGCTATCAGTCACATTCCTGCCCTGAGCAGGGTTGAAGAGGGTACAGCGTGTCAGCCCGTAAGGGAAGATCAGGCAGCGTTTAACTTGTGAGTTGTTAAGTGGAAATTGGAAGATTTCAGGAGAAGCTGAAGAGAGGAAGAATGGCGAAAGGGAACTGGCTTTCTTTCTGAGGTCTGAAGGAATACTTTTGTTCCACTTGACCCAACAATGCAATTTCTGACTTCCCCAAATGGCTCCTTTTCCTTTCGTCCTTTCCTTGATGGAGTGTTCATAATCCTCTGGGTAGAGAATTTCAAAAGTGATAACTTTTCAAGTGAACAAGTTGCCCCTCATCTCAATCCTAATTGATTGATTTCTTATGTTTTAGACTCCCCAGTCAGGGAAAATAAATTCTCAATGTCTGCTCTGTCAGCCTCCTTCAGAATTTTGCATGCTTAAATGGGATTACCTCTTATTCTTCTAAATTCCAGGTGGTATCAGCCCAATCTCCTCAGCCTCTCGTTTTAAGTCAACTCCTTCATCCCAAGAACTAATCTAGGGAACCTCTGCTTAAACTCCCTGCAAAGAAATTGTATCTGACCAATGAGTAGAGAGACCAAAACAATTCCAAGTATGATCTCACCGAAGTCCTGTACAACTGTAGCCAATCTCTTATTCCCTGGCAGTAAAGGCAACTTCCCTTTTGCTTTCCTAATTGCCTGCCATACCAATATGCAAACTTCTTTAGATTACTTACAGTGTGGAAACAGGCCCTTTGGCCCAACAAGTCCACACCAATGCACAACCACTCAGACCCATTCCCCTACATTTACCCCTTCACCTAATACCGTGGGCAATTTAGCATGGCCAATTCACCTAACCTGCACATTTTTGGATTGTGGGAGGAAACCAGAGCACCAGAGGAAACCCACGCAGACACAGGGACAATGCGCAACTCCCCACAGAGAGTCACCTGAGGCAGGAATTGAACCCAGGTCTCTGGTGTTGTGAGGCAGCAGTGCTAACCACTGTGCCACCGTGCTGCCCTTGTATAAGTGCTCCTTGTATAAGTATACTCAAATCTCTATGAACATCCAAATTTGTAAGCCAGTAAAAGATATCCTACTATCATTCGTATTACCAAACTTCACACTTTCCCACATTCTAGTTCACTCCTCGAACCTCTATCATCCTCTTTGTACCTTCCTCATAGTTTACATCCCTATCTGACTTTGTGTCAGCAGCAAACCTGGACAGATTATTCTTAACCTCTTTACCCACATCATTAGTGCAGAATGCAAGTGGCTGAGGCTCCAGAACTGATCCTTTTGGCAAAAGAATTAATACCACCTGCCAGTTTGAAAGTAACGATTTACTTATAATCTCTGCTTGTGGTCCATTAAACAATCTTCCATCCATTCTATTTCCCCAACATCTGTGAACCTTTATCCTGTATTATAGCCTGTTGTGTAGCAACTTATCACATAATTGTTATCGTGCAGATAGAGTCCATTCAGCTCTTTGAGCATTTTGACTTGATGCCACGCTCCTATCTTTTCCCAATAACATTGTACATTGTTTCTATTTCCTTAATCATCCAATATTCTCTTGATGACTTAGTTGAACCTGCCTCCACCACACTGTAAGGCAGCGGATTCCAAACCCAGACCATTTGGTGTGTGAAAAAAGCTCCTTCTCACTTCGCATTTGCTTCTTTTGCAAAACACTTTTAAACTGTGCCCTGTGATTCTTCATCTTTTATGAACAGAAATAGAGTTTACTATCTCCTCTGTTCAGATGCCTCATGATTTTGAAAACTTCTATAAAATCTCCCCTCAACCTTTACCTCCTCAGAGAAAACAATCACAACTCCTCTAATGTATCTTCATAACTAAAGTGTCTCCTCCCATTCTTGTAAACCTATCCTGCAGTGTCTCTCTAATGCATTCACGTCCTTCCTAAATTAGAATTGGAATTAGCTTTATTGTCACATGTACTCACACGAGTGCAGTGAAAAGTTTACGAAGTTGATATTAGGTACGAAGGTACCCAGGTACAGGATGTTAGGAACAAATTTTAAAAATAGAGAAATAAAAAAAGTTCAGCATTACAGTCCTTCAAGTGGACCGCACTGGGCCTCAGCATCAGCCTGCACAGGACCTCGCCTCCAGACCGTGCAGGGACCTCACCTCTGAGATCCACCTATGCTACGCTGTGGGCCAAGCGCAGCCCCGCTCCAAGCACCAAGTTACACCACAGCCAATGGTCCACTGACTTCCCGAGTCCAGGCTCAGGGCCTACTGAAGTTGAGAGTGTGGTGCTAGAAAAGCACAGCAGGTCAGGCAGCATCCGAGGAGCAGAAAAATCAACATTTCGGGCATAAGCCCTTCCTGATGAGGGACTTATGCCTGAAACGTTGATTCTCCTGCTCCTCGGATGCTGCCTGACCTGCTGTACTTTTCCAGCACCACACTCTCGACTCTGATCTCCAGTCCTCACTTTCTCCTCGGGGCCTACTGAAGCCAAGAGTCCTCGATCTCGTCACCACTGCTGCCAATGACCCTCTGATGTTGCTCTGGCTTTCCCAGAACATCAAAAGGTGAAAGAAAAGAATGAGAAAGAAAAAGAAGGAGCATACGGGCTCAGGAGCCCTAACATTCCCTATCATGCCAGCGGATCCTTCTTGGATCCATAACAGTACACAATATTGAATGTCTTACATAAGTTCAACGTGATTTCCTTGATGTTGCATACGCTAAACCCTTATTTATGAAATCTAGAATATTTGATGCTTTACTAACAACTCTCCCCATCCATCCCCTTCTATTTTTAATGACTTATGCACATGTAAATCCATGTCTCTCTGCTCCTGCACACCTTTCAGAAAAGTACCCTTCATTTTAAGTTTGTCTCCTTATGATTTGTACTAAAATATATCACCTCACACTTCTCTGTAATGAACCTCACCTACCAATTATCTGGCCAGTCTAATTATGTAAATATTCTTTTAATATTTTTAACTGTCCTTCTAACGCTTTATAATCTTCCCACATTTTATGTGTTATCTGCAAATGTTGAAATTGTCCCCTGCGCACTAAGATTTACATAATTTGTGTACGTAACATATATATATATATAATAGAGAGAGAGAGAGAGAGAGAAAACAAGGGTCCCAATACTGACCTGTGGGAATTCTACTCTCCCTCCATCCCAAAAAGGAACACTAACCATTACTCTCTGTTACCGAAACAAAAAAACTCAAAAAAGTATAAATGCTGGAAATCAGAAGCAAAAGCATAAATTGCTGGACAAACTCAGCAGGTCTGGCAGATCTGCAAAGAGAAAGGAGAGTTAAAGTTTTGGGTACTGTGAGCCTTCTTCAGTTATGTTTTGTACTCTGTTTTCTGAAGCTCAGCTAATTTTGCATTCACATTGCTACTCTTCCTTGTATTCTATAATCTGTGCCCATATAGCTCACAAACCTATTGTGTGGTAACATATGGAATACAATTTGGAAGTCAAAGTACATCGTACCAACAGCCTTGCCCTCATCAGCCATCTCTGATACTTCTTTGAAAAACGTCAGGAGATTAGTTTGATACAATTTTCTTTAACAAATCCATACTGATTCTTCTGAATTAACACATATTTTTCTATAATGTTATTAATTTAATCTGGAATAATTGATCCTCAAAGTTAATCTGAGTGATCTATAATTGTCAGGCCTATCTTTTCAACCATTATGTTTGAGCAAAGGCATAATGCTCAATTTTCCAGTCCCCTGACACGCATTCAGAGTCCAAGGAAGATTGAAAGATAATTACCAGTACCTCCGCAGTCCACTCTCACTTCCTTCAATATCACTTGAATGCATTTCATCTGGCCGTGGTTCTTTATCACCTTTAAGCACTGATAGGTTATCCAATATCTCCTCCTTATCAATTTTAAACCCTTCCAACAACTGAGTTTCATCCTTTGTCACTATGACCTCGGTAGCATCTGCCTCATAAAAACTGATGTTAACCTTCAGTTAACACCTCAGCCATGCCTCTCACCTCCATGTGTTAAACACCCTTTTCAGCCAGAGAGTGGTTAATCTAAGGAATTCACTGCCACAGAAAGCTGTGGAGGCCAGGTCGTTGAGTATATTTAAGATTGAGATAGATAGGTTCTTGGATATCAAGGGGATTATGGGTTGGGGGAGAAAGTGGGAGAATGGGGTTGAGAAACTTATCAGACATGATTGGATGCATATACGATGGGCTGAATGGCCTAATTTCTGCACCTATGTCTTATGGTCTTTTGATCCCTAATCACCTCTACTCCTTTTACCACCCTTTTGCCATTGGTGTGCTTATTGAAGATTTTGAAATTTCCTTGTATGTTAGTTGCCAGTCTTTTTCTCGTAATCTCTTTTAGTAAGTTTCTCTTATTTTCTTTCTCACCTCCCTTCTGAATATTCTGTGTTCAACTTGATTCTCAATTCTATTTACTATCTGACATCTGTCATAGCACACCTTGCCTCCTTTAACTTAATTTCTATCTTCTTTGTCATTCAGGTAACTTTGAATTTGTTTGCATGTGCTGTAGATCAAGGGGAGCCTATAAACGTACTATACTCTCAATTTCCAAAAGGCATTTGACAAGGTGCCACATTAAAGGTTATCAGTTGGATCTCTGGCAGAAAACAAGAGTGTGCAAATATAGATCTTTTTCTGATTGACAGGAACAGATGAGTGGAGCTCAGGATTTTACAACTTATGATTTAGCTGAGGGGACCGAAGCCATGGTTGGTCAATTTTCAGGTGACATGAACATAGCTAAGAAAGTATGTTATGAAGACAAAATCAGGAGGTGGCAGATATATATAAATAGTTTGATTAAGTAAGTAAACACTGGCAGATGGAGTATAATGTGGAAAAATGTTCAGTTATTCACTTTGGCAAGAAGAATAAAAAAAAGGAGAGTATTAATTAATTAAACAGAGAATGAATGCTAAAAGTGCAGAGAGATTAGCTTTCTAATTTGAGTCACCAGGTTAGTATGTAGGCACAGCAAATAAGCAAAAAGACTAAAGGAATGCTATCCTTATTATGAGAGGAATGGAACATAGAATTAAGGATGTTATGCTTCAGTTATACAAGGTATTGGCAAGGGCACATTTAGAATAATGAGTGCAATTTTGATTTCCTTATTTAAGGAAGGATATAAATACATTGGAGACAGTTCAGAAGAACTTAAATAGATGATACCTAGAATGAGTGGGTTGTCAAAGGTTGGACAGACTGAGTTTTTTTTCCCACTGGAGTTTGGAAGAGTTAAGGGTGACGTGATTGAAGTATATAAGATTTGTGTGAAGATTTGTAGCTCGGGTGTCAGTTGTCATGGTTGTGGGTATGTTTGCTGAGCTGGGAACATACCCACAACCACAAAGTGTATAAGAATCCTGAATGGTCTTGACAAGCCGCATATGAAAAAGATATTTTCTCTTAGAGGTGAATCCTTACCAAAGATTAAATGTAAGAGTCACCCTTTTAGGTCAGGGGTGAGGAGAATTTTTTTTGTCTCAGTGGGCTTGACAACTTTTGGATCCTCTGCCTTAGAAGTTGGTACAGACAGAATAATTTAATAGGCAGGGTCTTTTATCGTGAAGGGAGGTAGATTTTGTTTGGCAAGAGAATCAAATGGTGTCGGGGTAGATTGGAACATGGAATTTGAAACATAAACTTTTAAAAAATCTTGTTGGAGCAGGCTCGGGGAGGGGTGAATGGCCTGCTCCGAATTCTTCTGTTTCCCTCACAGGATTGATATGCTTTCACTGGAAAGGATACCCTGAAGATTCACAAGGATGTCTCAAGAAACGGAACATTGCCTCTGAACACAGATTAAATATGTTAGCTTTCCTTGGATAGAGGCAGCTAAATGAACATTTAGTTGAGGTATATCAAAAATGAGGCCAGATAGAGTGCATAGAAAATGCCTCCATCCATTAACAAAGAGGTTAACAATAGGAGAAAAAGATTTAAATAATTAACAGAAGCATTAGAGGTGAGTTGAGGGGAACACGTTTTCACCCAGAGAATGTTGGGGCCAGCTCAATGGCTGCAAAATGGGTAGAAGCAGAAATTCTCATCGCATTTCAAAACTGCTTGATGTGTAGTTAACTGTAACTGACAGAACTGTTAACCAGGAGTTGGAAAGTGGAACTTGGCTGGATATTTCTATTGCACTGTTTTCATATGCAATAGATAGATTGAGTTGAATGGCCTCCTCAGTGCCATAAACTTTCCCCATCTCTATTGTCCATCTGAATTTATAAAGGACATCATCAAAAAGATTTCCAATAATAAACTCCCCTGCAATGTCCATTTAAGTTATGATCTGTTTTAACTAATTTTTAAGATTTAGTTCTAATGCTTCAGTTTAAATTGTATGTGATTTAGAATTACCTTCAGTAATTCTCATTCAAACTGTGTGACTGATCAACTCTTTCAATAAAGTCTGCAAAATAATGTTCAGAAAAAAATTCTTAAGGTAGAATCAACTAAATATTTTAGATGCATAATCTGGTTGAAGAAAATAATGTTATGCTTTTATTAAAGTATGCATATCTTGATATTGGGTGGCACAGTGGCACATACCCATGAGGAATCTTTTGGGGAATAGTCAATGTTGAAACTGCATGCAAAGTATAGAAAATGTTCTATACCTTTGCTATATGTCCTTTGAAGTTAAGTCTTTTTCAAGTGAACTGAAGGCAAAAATCCAAAATGAAAAAAATAATTTCTCAGAGCACAAGAAATGGAGATTGCAGCAGTAGTGCCTGAAGTTGAACAACTTACTGGAAGTTTGCAAGTTGAGCAAATTTATTCATCACTGCAGCAGAAGTGAGGAAGTCATTATTGTACTAATCTCAGAAAGACTATAACTTTCAGGCAGCTAGATGTCACACAGCATTTGATATCTTAATACAAAAGGCCCCCAGCATACTCTGAGGGTAGTCAGTTAAGCTGTCAGCCAGTTGATCAGCTACATATATAATGTAACAGTAACTTAAGTAAATAAAGAATCTAGATTGTATGTAAGTCTGAGATATCATAACAGTGTACATAGTTAAAACTTAATAAACTTCAGGATATCTGTCTCAACAAGAGACTAGTCTTTGTGGTATATGTTAGGTGGGCTATCGCAAAGACTATATGACACTGGCAGTGGTGCCCACACCAATATTGGTGATTTGTCGAACTTGGATCAGAAAAATGGAAATAAGGAATGGATGAATTGCCATGCATGAAATTTGAATAGTTACGACTATCATAAAAATTACAGCCATGTATTGTTCAAGTGGCACAAATCAAATACAAAGATGGTGCATCTTCCCCTCACATGGAAGTATTACATGGTCACTAATGAGACATTGCCCACTGTGCATATTTTACTTGTAGTTTTGCTTACTACCACAAAGATAGGGAATCTATTGAATTCTCCACTACCAATATCCCTCACTTTTTTAAACAAAAATATAGGCAATAAACATATTTATATATGTAACTGAACAGATATAGTTGGACAAATATAGTATGGGAAGGCAATGGCCTAATGATATTATCATTGGACTGATAATCCAGAGACCCAGGTAACGTTCTGGGTACCCGGGTTTGAATCCCATTATGGCAGATGGTGGAATTTCAATTCAATGAATATCTGGAATTAAGAATCCAATGATGACTGTGAATCCACTGCCAATTGTCAGGAAAAACCCATTGGTTCACTAATGTCTTTTCGGGAAGGACTGCCATCCTTACCTGGTCTGGCCTACATGTGACTCCAGACACACAGCAATGTGGTTGACTCTTAACTGCCCTCTGGGCAACTAGGGATGGGCAATAAATGCTGCCTAGTCAGCGACACCTTCATCGTGTTAAATAATAAAGAGAAAAAATTAATATAAAATCATAATTGGTAATTAAAATGGTCATTCATTCATGTTTTGTGTCATAGATATCCTAGATTATCTGCTACATTCTGCACTGAGGAAAAGAAAAATTGGACTTGCTATAATGGGGGAAATTGCACTAATGGGAAGACTACAAGGTGCATCTGTCCGATCGGATTTACTGGAAACAAGTAAGTGAAAAACAAGTCGGAAGTGCTCACAAATATTGTGGGGCCAGTCAGCACTATTGGGAAAGTGATATGTAGAACTAAATCACTTCCTGAAAAGCAGACCAGAGAAGGGCAGAAATAATATTCAGAGATTAAGATTCCAAGCTGCTCTTATTACACTCAACTCTGAGCAACTAAGTTTAATCCAGGAAGTAGCTTGGTCATGGTTCATCTGCACAGCCACTCAAACAACTAGCAGTATTAGATACAAATACATGCAAAAAAAATTGATAAAATCACAATTCAAAGGCGATCACTGTCTTCTAGAGATACACAAAGCATGTAAGATCTCAGCAGCTTTTTTATGAATGCATAGTGTTCCATATGTTGAATGTCAATGAGTACAGGGTAAATTTTTCACCTATTCTGAATAACTTCACAAGGAATATTGTTCAAAGTTTGTGAGAAGATTTGTAGCTCGGGTGCTCGTTGTTGTGGTTCTGTTCGCCAAGCTGGGAATTTGTGTTGCAGACGTTTCTTCCCCTGTCTAGGTGACATCCTCAGTGTGTGGGAGACTCCAAACCACTGTAAATGACGGAGGAAACAACACAGAAGCGCTTCACAGGAGGCTCCCAAGCACTGAGGATGTCACCTAGACAGGGGATGAAACGTCTGCAACACAAATTTCCAGCTGAAAATGTGTTGCTGGAAAAGCGCAGCAGGTCAGGCAGCATCCAAGGAACAGGAGATTCGACGTTTCGGGCATAAGCCCTTCTTCAGGAATCCTGAACGTCGAATCTCCTGTTCCTTGGATGCTGCCTGACCTGCTACGCTTTTCCAGCGACACATTTTCAGCTCTGATCTCCAGCATCTGCAGACCTCACTTTTTCCTCCAACACAAATTCCCAGCTTGGCGAACAGAACCACAACAAGGAATATTGTGAAGAAAGAGCCAACTTTTCAGTTCAAAATTAAAATAGGAGTAAAGAGTTACATGATGATACACAAACCATGACTTCACTATATGCAATATAATTATTCAATGGCTGTTTTATCAGAGCAAATTATAGTTTTCTTAGTTTTTAGATTTTTAAAATTAAAAATGTAGAACGATATGTTTGATCCCAATTTTTCCTTCTCTCCTTCACTTACATCTTGAATGTTGCCACACGACCCTTTTAACTAAAGAAAGTGATAGCAATAACTTTCTCAATACCTACATGCTGAGCATTTGGAGAAGGCAGTTCTTGTAGTATCGTTAGGATGCAGGTTAGAATCAACGTCAGGTTCTACAGTCATTGCCAGTTCCTCTGTAGAACAGTTACAATTCTGGGAAATCAATGTCCCAGCTTTGTCAATAAGAAGGATTTGGAAAATTGTTACATGTGTATGACGGACTTTAAAGCAAGTTGTATTCATATGTTTCTGTTAAAAATTCTGAAATTAATGTTGTTAACAAACTAACATCTAAGTCAGTGATTCCCAAATATTTTCCCACTGCAAATCCATTGAGATTTGAAAATTGTTGCAACCTCTCAGTGAGAACAGGGTTGGTGGAGAGTGTGTTGCTGGAAAAGCACAGCAGGTCAGGCAGCATCCAAGGAGCAGGAAAATCAACGTTTCGGGTCAGAGTCCTTCATCACTCTGATCTCCAGCATCTACAGACCTCACTGTCTCCTCCTTGGTGGAGGGTGGTCAGGGGTGGGGAAGGAACACAGCAGGGGCCTGTTGAATAGGGAACACAGTTGTCGTAATTTGGTGAGAGCTTCACAGCAGACATTCCTGCTTTGCAGCTCACAGCTAGAAATTTCAGCTAGAAGTTTCAATTGGAATCCTCAACTGGGAAGCCCGAAGCTCGGTGTTCAAGTTGCCTGTCAACGAACCATTAACAATAAGAAACTTGCTGACCTCTCAAAAATCAATAAACATCCCAATCTGTTGGAAGGACCCTGTTCATTGGTAGAAGCTCTCTACCTTTGAGTGCTTCCTTGAGGTTGTGAACACCAGGAGTCAAAAGTAGAGCCGAAAACATTCAATGGTAGTCAGGGTTTCAAAGCAGTGCCACAGGAATAAGCTTTCACTGGACTCAGTCGGTTAAAAGGCAAGAGGTGATTACAAACTCCTTTATTTACCTTAATAAAGGATGACCCACTGTTGTGGGGAAACAATATGTGTCCATTATTTGTATTATATCCTGAACACAAGTTATGTAGGCCCAGATGAATCTGATATTAGCTTACTCTGTACATTAAGGCAATATAAAAAGCAACTTCATAATTCATATCTGGCCTGATCTTTCTCAGTCAACTTTTGAGAAGGTGACAGAAATTGGAATGGGTATATGTGAACAACATGAACATTTAAGGTGATACTTATGCTGTTATACAATTAAGTGTTAAGCAGTATTGGCAAGCAATAAAGTTTAAGACATTCAGATCATATTGAGCAATGGTCAGCCTAAAAAAAGTCTTAGATTCCAACTCACAATACTCCCCAGTATAGCTACAATACAGTGGTTCGAGAGATTTATTAAAATAGCAACCAGAACTAGATCTTTCAGCACATTTTACCATCCATTCCGTAAAGAAGCAACTATATTTTTCTGAATGCCTGCTATTATGCAGTCAATGCTAATTTATAGAAATCTTAATTAAGTAAAGTTAAGATTTACTTAATTAAGAATGCTTAAGCTGCCAAATACTCTGCAATTGAAGATCACATTTTGCGTTAGTTTTCATTTTGTCTGAACAAAATCCAAAGGGCAAGCCGAAAACCAAAATGTTTGAAATGCTTACTTGCGACTATTGAGATAAATGCTAGATGCACTCATCAGGTCAGGCAGTAAGTAGGTCACTTACCTGGAATTGATGCTAGGTGATTCACCTGGAACACTAATGCTTTCTCCTTTTTGACCTGTCATGTATTTCCAGTACTTTACCTTTTTTAATAATTGTTTTATAAATCTGGACCTTCTGCAGATGTGAAGTCGACATTGATGAATGTGAATCGGACCCTTGTCTTAATGGAGGCTTCTGCCAGAACTTACCCAATAGGTTCCACTGCATCTGCGACATGAGCTTTGCGGGTGACCGCTGTGAGTTTGATGTAAGCGATCTCTCCTTTTTCATCTCTCTATTGCTCTGGCAGCATCTTTTTCAGCTTCTCTCCTACCTCGTAATACGAATGGACGATGAACCAGCAGTTGAGTGGGGTTGAAGCTCTTGACTAACCAAAGTAATATGTCAGTTTATTGAGAAAGGATGGTGCAATTATGAAATGCCAGTATTGCTCTTGATAATTCATATTGTTTGGAAACCAACACATTGACTGAATTTTTATTAACCCTGGGAAAATGCAAAGCCCTTTTTGGCTAAAAAAATATAGAGCATATAACAAAAGTTATCTGGAGGAAATTATTTTCTGTAAACATTGAGCATTAGGTATTTTAAAGCAGAATTTAACACTTGTGACTATAAGAACGAAACAAGATACTGTGGAGCCTAAAAGTCTGAAACAAAAACTGAAAGTCTTGGAAATACTCAGCATCTGGAGAGAGAAAAGGAGTTCCAGGTTATAGTTTGAAATTTATATCCTTTGAGACCTCTGCAACTATTTTGCTTGCATTCTCTCTGCAGTTTACATGTTACCTTTTTTTTCTGTAATTTTTGCTTTCAGATGGTATTGGTTCATCATTTACACCTTCACAAGCCACATCCTTTGTCCTTTACCTGTCTCATTGCCATTCCTTTTGGCTTTGAACCAATAAGTACTCGGCCTATTAATCTTCCTTCCCTTTCACCTTATTAGAGACCTTATCATATGTTCTTTTTCCCCAACTCCTCCGTTTCACTTGTGTATGAACTATTATTCTCTAACATTTTCCGGTTCGAATGTGAGAACATCATTCTGAAACATTGGGCAGAATTTAATGTCTCTCACTCCCACCTAACACCAGAGAGGGCTGTGAACCAGCTGTGAATAACAGGCCTTGTAAAAGGTACAGGGAGGAGAACCCATCATTTCTGGACTAATTTCGATTAAGTGAGAGCTAGGGATGGTTGACATTCCCATCCTGAGGCCACAAGATAGCTGTAGAGACAGGGAGGCTGCAGAAGGACTTGAACAGGCTAGGACTCCCACGTCCCTTTGTGCTTCAGATTTCTGAAGCCTTTCCCCATTTAGAGAATTGTCTATGCCTCTATTCTCCCTACCAAAGTGTATACCTTCACACTTTCCTACATTGTATTCCAAGTGCCATTGTTTTGCCCACTCTCCAATTTATCCAAGTCCTTCTGCAGCTTCCCCACTTCCTCAATACTACCTACCCCTCCACCTATCTTTGTGTCATCTGCAAACTTAGCAACAATGCCTGCAACTCCTTTGTCCAGATCGATAATATGTGCTGTGAATGGTTTTGGTCCCAACACAGACCTCTGTGAAACTCCACTAGCCACCAGCTGCCATCCTGAAAAAGACTCTTTTTTCCCTATCTCTGCCTTCTGCCTCTATCCATGCCAGTACCTTCCACTTAACATAATGGGCTCTTACTTTATTTAGCAACTTCCCATGCCTCCTTGTCAAATGCCTTCTGGAAATCCAAATAATTCACAACCACTGGCTGTCCTTTGTCTAACTTGCTTGTTATCTCTTCAAAGAATTCTAACAGATATATCAGGCATGATTGCCCCTTAATGTAACCATGCTGACGCAGCCCCATTTTTATCATGCACTTGCAAGTATTCTGCAATCTCATCCTTAACAATGGATGCTAAAATTGCACCAATGGTTGAGGTCAGGCTAATTGGCCTATAATTTCCCATCATCTGCCTCCCCCCGTTCTTAAATAACGGTGTACCATTAACATTTTTCCACTTTTCTGGGATCCTCCCTGATGCCAGTATTTCCTGAAAGATCACCACCCACCCCCTCAGCTATGTCCTTCAGAACTCTAGATACAGTCCATCGGTCCAGGTGACTTATCCACCTTCGGACCTTTCAGCTTCCCAGCACCTCCTTCTTGGTGATAGCCACAACATGCACCTCTTTCCTTTATTGTCCTGAAGTTCTGGAATGTAGCTAGTTTCTTCCATCATGCATACTAATACAAAGTACCAATTCAGTTTCTCTGCCATTCTTTGTTTCTATTACTACTTCTCCATCCTCAGTTTCTAGAAATCCGATATTCATTCTTGACTCAATCTTAAGTTCTTCTATATCAAAAAAAAAGCTCTCTTAATCTTCTTTTACATTACCAGATAGCTGACCTTGATATTTCATCTTCTGTCCTCCTTATTGGTTTTTTAGTTGTCCTCTCCTGGTTTTTAAAGGCTTCCTAATCCTCAAGTTTCCCATAATCTTCAGCATAATGTATGCTTTTTCTTTTGCTTTTATATGCTTGACCTCCCTTGTCAGCCATAGCTGCGTCGTACTCCCCTCAGTATGCTTCTTCTTCCTTGGGATAATTTCTGTTGTGCCTCCTGAAGTACCTCCCCAAACTGCTACTATTGCTGCTCTCCTTTCTTCCCTGTTAGGTTTCCTTTCCAATCAACTCTGACCAGCTCCTCCCTCATGTCTTTGTAGTTGCCTTTACTCAATTGTAATACCGTTACATCTGATTCCAGCTTCTCTCCTTCTCAACCTGCAGGGTGAATTTTATCATCTTATGGGCACTGCCCCCTCGAGGTTCCTTCACCTTAAGCTCCCTAATCAAGTCTGCCTCATTATACATCACCAAATCCAGAATCGCATGTTCCCTCGTGGTTTCTACTACAAGCTACTCAAAAACAAACCCATGTCATAGACATTCCACAAAATCCTTTCCTTGGGATCCACCACCAATCTGATTTTACCAGTCCACCTGCAAACATGAAAATCCCCCATGATTATTGTGCCTTTTTAATGTGCCCTTTCTATCTCTTGATTTATTTTCTGCCCCACATCCTGACTACTGCTAGTGCATAACTCCCATCAGGCTATCGATTTAATTTCATTTCTTATTAACAAGGCAGCACAACCCCCCCCCCCCCCCCATGTCTGTTTGCCTGTCTTTTCACCAAATGAGGCTTAAGACTGGCTGGCTAAAGGCCATTGAGGAGCCTCAATCTCAGTTCTGCCAAAATGACACGTGGACTGCAGAAGGCCCATCAGTGGCAAGGATCAGCCCTTTGTCCTCTATACTGGCCCTTCTCCACTCCTTGTAAGGAACTGCATGACTGACCCTGGTGAGCTGTCACCACTCAACCCTTCTCCATGAGTTCCTTTACTTCTGGTTCCTCATCCTGGCCCACTGCAGTTACAGTGGGCTGATTGGAACTGAACGCATCAGGGCTCTCAAAAATAGCCACGGCTGAATTGCCAATCAAGCCATCACTTTGGCTTTCAAATGCAGCTCAATAACTCTGTTTCTCTCTCTGTAAATGCTACATGATGCACTGAGTATTTCCAGCATTTTCTTCTTTTATAATTAAATGTTGGCTTATTTTGTTGTAGTGTGGAAATATTAATACAGTGATGCACATTGTATTACAATTTCCAGTGTGGGCAAAAAAAAAAAGAGATAGTTACAGCAAATTTAAATTCTTGGTTTTTCCCAGAGTACACAGCTCAATGATTTGCACATGTTCAATTATTTCACTTTATTTTGATAATTAACAGTTTACTTGCCAGATTGTTCAGTTTCCTTTCAGCTAAATGTGATTAACAATGAAAAATGAGAAAGGAACATGTTAAAAAATGATATTTTTCAGCTTACTTTTAAAAATTGCACATTTACAATTTTGCAGTTGAATATTTCCATAGATTCCTGAACTAGTAATACATCCTACTACATACCTTGAGTGCATAGAATCCCCTTTTCTGGGATGATACATAAAGCTCTAGTCAGCTTTTTGTTTGTTTGAAAAGATTTTAAAAATGCAATAGTGCAGAATTCATGCAAAATTAACCAGTTTTTGCGAGCTTGTGAAATATGAAGTATAGCGTGAGTGACTGGAATAACTGATATGTTATTTCCAAACATTTGATGTTTGTATACAAAGGTGTATATATTAAATTGAATTACCTAAAAGATAACAGCACAGCCACTCATCCCAGTTAATCTATGGCAGTGTCTGTGTTCCACACAAGCATCCTGCCATATTGCTTCATCTCAGCTCTAGAGGAATGTATCCCTCCTTTGCACATCTACCTTCCACTTAAATGTATCTGTTACTGAACGCAGATCAATCCATATGATAACATATTCCGCATTCTCACTACTCACCCGTGAAAATATTTTCTCTTATACTCTCTGAGATTGATAAGATATTATCTTATATTTATGACTCAGAGCTTTGTGCTAACCACCAGTGAAAAATTTCCCCACATTTTAGCCTGGCAAATGCATGCATGATTTTAAATGTCTATTCATTTTTTTCTGGAGAAATTTGCCCCAGGCTTGGTCATAAAAGTAAATTGAAGCAAAGAGTACAGAAGCAGTATAGTACTGTTATGTACTAAAACAACTTAAAATGATCTCCCAATGCCACATTGTACCTGAACTTAAGGACAGAGTAATGGGACATTAAGGATAGTAGAATTACTTCACTGGATGCCCAAAGCAGGATACACACCTTAGCAGGATTGCAGGTATAACTCTTTCAAAAAGCCAGCACAAGCACTATTGGATGAATGGCTTCCTTCTCTGATGTATATTGATATGATCTTTACTTTTAGCTATGGATGGTAGTTCGCAAAGAAAAAATATCTCAGAGGAAACAGGAAAACAAAATTAGACATAAACCATACTGCCTCTCAAACTCTAAAACTTTAATTCAATTCACAAACTGGCAAGGAAAGGAAAAGAGATCTAGTATATCTGAAATAAACACAAGCTTAGGTGCTACAGAATGAAGTCTAGTTATCTCAAATTAAATTGACCTTGAAATCAAACTCCTATCCGTTACTTATTAGCTTACTGACAGTCTATTTGACCATTAATAAGTCACAATAGAAAATTGACAACAATCATTTGAGACAGTCAGGTATTTAAAAAATGGAAGGTCAAAGTTTGCCTTCAGAGGTCCTGCCATGAACCAGACATGAAAGTGAGGTTTCTTCCAACCAGCAACAAGTAATTCTGTTCAAACTATAAAGCAATATACCAGCTAAGAGATCTGTAGCAATGTCAATCATGGAAATCCTCTGTTGCTGCTGCAATTATTTTATTTTCAAGAAAAAAGTTTGTGGATATATTGAGATTTCTGCTAACGCAGGTGGAAACCTTCAAACCACATCTGTGTGTATTGCAGAAATTGACGCAATCGAAAACCATGCCTAAATCAGTAGCTTGACATGGTAATTACATTTGAGATACATGCTACAGCTATTTGCAGTGATTTTCACCTTTAGAGCATGGAGTAAATCTTTCACTTTAGATGTACTTCTCTGACATGAAATAATTTATTTTAGCATGGTTCCACTGAACTTTAAATAGTAAATAGCACAGAACAAATTAATGCCTTCAGAAAAGTTTTTAAGCGGACATATTCGATGCTAAAAGCTTGCTCACAAGATTTTACTTTAGCAGTTAATCATAGAACAAGCTGAGCATCATTATGAAGTTGCTTCAGTTTAAATTGGAAGTATCAACATAAATTCAAGATGGAGTGGAATGAACTACCTCCTTGAGGGAGTTCTACTCCACTTTACAAAGTTCCAAGTTGAGCACTGATGTCAGATTGAGGCCACATTTACTTGTAATTACAGCAGCAACTGCAAAACACTATAGTTGATAACTAAGCAAGTATCATAATCCTATGAACTATGGAAATTCTGCCTGCAACTTGCAGTAATCAAGATTTGGAGCTGCCGGTGTTGGACTGGGGTGTACAAAGTTAAAAATCACACAACACCAGGTTACAGTCCAACAGGTTTATTTGGAAGCACTAGCTTTAAGAGCGCTGCTCCTTCATCAGGTGGCTGTGCAGTATAAGTCCTTATACTCCACAACCAGCTGATGAAGGAGCAGCACTCCAAAAGCTAGTGCTTCCAAATAAACCTGTTGGACTGTAACCTGGTGTTGTGTGATTTTTAACTTTGCAATAATCAAGGGCAAGTAAGCATTTGCAGTCTTTTGGTGGTGGTTGTAATGAGCCAGCCAAGTATCTAAAACATCCATCTAGCTGACCAAAATTGTCTTGATTTCCATTTTAACATTTTGTTAGTAGTTTAGAACTGATCAATAAGTGGTTTACAATTCTTATATCCTGTACTGAATGCTAGTCTTATTGCTTCTTTATTTTTGAACAAGATTCCAACAATAATAAATAAAATTGAAGCACAGTGGCTATTTTAAGCACTACCTCTACAAATATTCAAATCTCACATTTAAAAATGTTCTGATCATTGCTTATTTCACAAATATGCATTTCATATATGCCTGTGCAACAGATATTTATATTTTTTCCTGTTTTGTAAGCTATATTTTTGATTAATGATGAATAATAAAAACAAAATAAATAAAACATTTTATGCAATGGCAGTGCAGACTGGAGGAGTTATATGGTAAATCTCCTCCTCTCGCCTCTATGTTCTTATATGTAATGGAGCTGCCCTGGTCAGAAAACACAGCCCAAGGAAATTATGAAATGCACACAAAAGGAAATATGATCCTGGTTGATCAAAATAAAATTAAAGATAAGGGAATACCTAGATTGGGCTTGACCTAATCCCACAGTTTCATATAGATTTACTGAAGTGCATTTTCAGAAACTTGATGCAATACAGTCCCTAAATAACCATCAAATCTAAAAAGTAGGAATGCCTGTTGACATGGTTTCTTATGGGTTACAATTTCTTGTTCATAACTAACTGGACCAATCGTTTATAACATTTCATGTCTCATCACTTGATTTCTCTGTGTATGTTTCTTTTGACTAAAAACTCATCATCATTTGACATACTCCATAAGATCAACAACTCCTCTAATTTCTGATACATGATTTTGTTCTACTTTCTCTTTGTGTACAAATTCCAACTCTTTGGGCATTGCCCACTGTTGTCATATGAAGACTTAATAAATATCATCATTGTTATATCTTTGTCTCTCTGTCCTTACACTTTATTTAATGGAAACATGCATATGTTTGTTTAAAAAAAAAGGACGTTTACTTCATGCGAATGTATTCATTGTGGTCTTTTACTGAAACATCAGGAAAACCTTTGTCTACATTTCCAAAATTTCTTCCTGAACCAAACTCCTTTAACTCACGTTACTCTTTCTATCATTGCTAAGGGTTCAGGAAGACAATGGGAAAAAGGAATTTGAACAGATCATTCCTGTGGGGAACCAGCACTGGTACAGCAAGAGGGCCAGTGTACCCAAATTCCAACACTCAGAAATCCAGGGCTAAAGTTCTCTCTTGGACACAAAATTAAGTAGAAAGGCAAGTTGTGAGAGGTACATAGACAGTTTACAGAGAGATATTGATAGGTTAAATAAGTGGGTAAAATGTTGGCAAATGGAGTAAACATGAAATTGTTCATTTTGGGAGAGAAAATAATAGAATGCAATTTAAATGGAGAAACACTGCAGAAAGCTCTAACACAAAGGAACTTGGAGAGGGGGGTACTTGTGCACAAAACACAGAAAGCTAGCACACAGATGCAGCAGGTAATCAGGAAGCCGAATGGAATGTTGGCCCTTATTGTGGGGGGGAGGGGGAGCGGGGGTTGGAGTGTAAGAGTGGGGAAGTCTTACTGCAACTTTACAAGGTGCTGATGAGACCACATCTGGAGTATTGTGTGCAGTTTTGGTCCATTTATTTAAGGAAAGATATCATTGGAGGCAGATCAGAAAAGACTCACTTGCATGATCCCTGGTATGGAGCGATTGTCTCATGAGCAAAGGTTAAGCAGATTCCATCCATTGGAGTTTAAAAGAATCAGAAGTGCTCTCATTGAAACATGTAGAATCCTTAAGGGGCTTGACAAGGTAAAGTTCCTATTTCTTATGGTTTTATGGCTTGGAATGGGGTTCTTGGGTATTGATTGAAGGTACTGAAACAATGGAATATAATTCAACATATATATCATAATAATCCTCATTATACTTATATTGTTAAGACAATAGTGTGGTTATCGTAGGTCTAGCATGAACCAGGGAGAAGATATTGTGAAGAAAGAGCCAACTATTTCAATTCTGATAATAGCAAGGTGGCATCAATGAGTTGAACATCACCGGATCCATGTGGGAGTAGGAAGATGATGATGGCTAGGGATGTTAATGATTCGCAAGGCCACTAGGGTTTAGTGATGTTCCAGGCTTGTTGTCTACCATTCAACAGGTCTAACTCAATTGCACAAAGGAGTAATATGTGACGTGAGATTGTGGTACATCATGGAGGCTCTAGGTGCATTGTTCTGTATCCTGGGGTTACACTGAAGTATCAACAACTGCACCATTCTATTGATAATAAGGAGATTGATAAATAATAGGCTCATCCCCAGAATGCGTAAGTTTCACTTGAGCATATATTGTGAATATATTACCATCAACAACAGTATACAGCAGAAGCAACAGCAAGACAAAATGCTGTACAGTCGAACATTTCACAATCAGGGTATTTACATAACTTACGGAACTGCATTGAGTAAGCTGCTTGTTAACCATGAATGGTATCTCATGGCATGCTGCACAAAGGGATGCAACTCATTAATATTTACACAGTCTGTGACCACAACCAAGTTTTGATGCAGTTGTGAGCGAGCAGCTACTATTCCACTTCAGGGAGTCTTGTGAAAACTCCCTGAGTTGGAAATAAGTTTGGTGGTTAGCTTTGCAGTGATCTGGGTTAACCACTTCAAAGGTGGCTCCTTACATATACCATTAAGCAATCTCAATAGCTCTCAGCTAATAACATGCAGTGATACACTTGTCAGAAGCAGTAATATCAGCAGATAGACATGGATACCTTGTGCCTTTGTTGTAGTTACTTATACACAAGTGCTTTCAGTAAAATACAGAGGGTAGTTCAAAATTGCTGCAAGGATGTTTCCAAGAAGAAAAATTGAACTTGTGTTTCTACTGTACAGTTCTTGCACTGAATATTGTGCTTATTGTAGTTGTATTGGTCAAGTGTCAGTACATGTTTTTCTCACACTTCCAAAATTCCGTCCTTCCTTAACTATTCGCCAACAAGGTTGAGAGACGTTCTCACACTAGAGCAAGATCGGTTCTACTGAGCTGAACTTTTCCCTGGCACTGTGTTAGTCCAGTAATCTGTTACAAATGGATCAGTGAGGAGGCTAAATTTAACAAAGGAGAAATCAATTTTCATATTAACAAGCTTTCAGGCTAAGAATATCTATTAGCTTTGAAAATTAAATGTTGTTACGTTCTGTAGTTTAAACTGGATTATTCAATATAAACTTAAAGAGTGGGAAGACCTGAGTAAGTTCTTCTATCATACCACAATATAATTATCATTAAGTTTTTGTTGCGAAATTCATTGTTTTATGGAATTGCAGCCAAGATTTCTTGCCCAATTGCTATTGGGGTGAGGACCAGGTAAAGACAACAGATTTCCTTCCCTTAAAGGACATTAGATGTTTTACTTTTTAACAACAGTCAACAACACTTTCATGGTCATCATTTTGGAGAGAAGGTTGCAGAATCTTGTATTTTTGATCCTGGATATGGAGTCAGACCTATAATTAGGACAAACTTCCACTTGGTATTGGGTCATGTCTTTTCTCATGATTAGGTTCTTCTCAGTTCATTACATATGTAAGCAAACTCCAAATTTTATGCACAGCAAGTTCTGACCCCTGTGCCGCATTTAAAAGGCACTGTGTCTCAGTGATGCTGCAGCATCAGTACTTTGCTCCAGTGCCACAAGTGGATGAATGCATTCACCAGGGTATGTACTACCGGCTACTCAATCGTTCATGCTCCTATGGGCATGAGTTAGCATTGTAAGGTCACACACAAGGTTGGGTATCAGGCATCTCCATCCAGATGCTTCACATGCAATCCAACATTCTAGCAACAGAACCGAAGAGTCCTGCTCTAGAACCTGCTTTACCCTTTCCAGGTGGGGCAATTTTCCACATTATCAGGTAGAAGCCACTGTTGGCTAGGGTATGGCAAGTTCTGGAGCAGAAGTCTTCAGTTCTGTTGCTCGAATATCATCAGGGCCCATTGCCTTAATGGTATTCAGTTCCTTCAGCATTTCCTGATGCTACCAAGTCAGGTGGATATCCAGGAGCCAATCCAAAGCCTCCTTAGCCCTTTTCTCCTTTTCCAGCTGGATACTTCCACTCTCTGAATGGGGAGGTATGAATTAGAGGTGTCTCCCTGTCACCATAGCTAACCAAATCTTCCCAACTTAACTTATAGATTCTGATACTTTGTTTTTTTCCATCCAAATGTGAACTCCTATCTGCATGCTGCATGGTGAACAATTAAGACTTGCTGTTTCTATCACTCGGGTCTCTTTCTATTTCTTCTTGACTTTTTGGAAAGAAACTGCAGACTATTCTTATAATACCTTCTCTGGACACTTTTTCTCTCAAAGCCCATCTCAAAATGAATCACAGGATATCGTTTACAAAATCTGACATTTATAACACCTCCCTGGAAATTGTAGACGAACTGTCTATAAACTGTCAGTACATTTGCTCTGGTCATTGCTTATGGTGTGAATATCTCACACTTCCTTCCCAATAAAACAACTTGGGCCCACCTTTCTCCTTTGGCAACCAAGCCACCCAAGATTGTTGCCAGGCAGATTTCAAACCAGTTCACATGATTTCCTTCATTTTGGGACATAGTGCTTCCAAGGTGCTAGAAATTTTCATTTGAAATTATTTTGGAATAGACCCATTTTGTGAATTAATTTCATGCTCTAGCCCATCCTAGATGTGTATAAACAGGCAAGTGAGATTAATGGATTGTTTTTATAACCAGCTGACATAGGCATATTGGACTGAAGAACTTCCTACTGTGCTCTCTAATTCAATTTAGTATAGTATGTTCTATATACTACAGTCAAAGGCTATTTCTGACTTGTCAGTGAATAGTAATAACTGGTGCACATTGTGATCTTCACAGTTAACCTTAGTTTTGGCTTTTCGCATCTATCTGAAACTCTATGATGACTGTTCTCTTCGGCTGCTTGTTCAAGTTCAAATCCTTGATCAGCCAAACCTTTTTTTCCAAATTAACATTTGCTCTTATGCTCATCTACCAACTAAAACTTCAGACTATGGTCCTCAATATGTGCGGCCTCAGGGCTCTATTTGCCTTGGTGAAAGTTATCAACCTCCTGGATATTACAACTGACCAGAAACTGAATTGGATTAGCTCCTGGATAAGGCATCAAGAATTGGTCAGGGACTGGGCATTCTGTGGTGGCTTACTCACCTCCTTACTCCCCTGGGTCTGTTTGCCACCCAGAAGGCAAAGTCAGGAGTGTAATACGATATTTAGAGGAAGAGGCAATGATAAATAAAAGCCTAATAATCGCCTATTGGTACTCTTACTCGATTCTTAATCCAGAGATCCATCTCATGTTGTGGAGATACAGATTCGAATCTTGCCATGGCAGATGGTGGAATTTGAATTAAATAATTTTTTAAAAAACTGGATTAATCTGAAAACCCTTGTTGATTATCAGGAAAGTATCATCTGGTTCACAAATGGCCTTTAAGGAAGGTAACGGCCATCCTTACCCAGTCTGATCTACGTGTGACTCCAGGTTGGGAGTTAACTGTGCTCTGGGCAAAAAAAGCTTAGCTAATAAATGTTGGCCCAGCCAGTGACAGCCACAAAAAACTCTGCAGATACCTGACTGAGTGCAACTCTAACAACACATAAGAAGAAGCTTGACAACTTCCCACAGTCCAAATACGTGCAGGTTAGGTGGATTGACCATGGGAAATGTGAGCCATGGGAATAGGGTTGGCAGTAGATTTGGATGGAATGCTCTTCAGAGGGTTGGTGTGGACTCCATGAACCAAGTGGTCTCCTTCCACACAATGGGATTTTATGATTCTACAATGTGCTAGATAAAACAGACCGCTTGATCGATAGCCGAGCAACCATCGTCAGCATTCACTCTCTCCATCGCCAGCAGATAGTGACAATAGTGTGTTTCACTACCTGAGACATTGCAGCAACTCACCACTGTTCCTTTGTGAGACCCCTCCAAACTCCTGACCCCTATCATCTGCAAAGACAAGGGCAGTACTTGAGTGACAACTCCCACCAGCTCCAAGTTACCCTCCAAACCACACCACACTCTGATTGGAAATATGGCAATATCCGTTTACTTCTATTTGATCAAAATCTCAGAAATATTTTCTCAACAATATTCTGGGTGCACCATTTACTGCAGCAGGTTAAAGCAGGTGAGTTATCATGAGCTTCTGAAGGACAACTAGGGATGGGCAATGAATACTGACTCAGCACTGGCACACACAGTTGAAGCAGCTTCACATCTCATTTCCATTCATGCCAAGACTAAATTTTGTGTACATTGTGAATCAACTACAGTGGGAGTCGCACCAATGAAAGCTAAGAACATTTTGGGTTTCTCTAATGTACCTAGACATAATTGGTGAAAACAGCAGGAATATTAAACATTTGATCCATTTTATTAATTAAACATTGCCTCTCCTTTGAGCTGCAGGTACAGAGTTGAGGTATGTTTTTCCAATACAATTTGAATAGTTAGTCAGGTCTTTAAGGAATTACAAAACTGCTTAAGACATCCTAGGGTATTTGCCCATGGCTCAAAATATCCATTGAAGAAGAACGATGAACTTTTGTTCAGACCAGTTATTGTCACGGAGACAGTCATCATAACACAGATGTGGAGAGGATTTTTAATATAAACAACACTCCTATTCTGGAGAGGAAAACACCCCTCAGATTCAAATTTTGAAATTTAAAAATTAATATTACTTTTCAGGCAATTCAAAGACAGCAATGGGGACCTAAGAAGAGATTACACCACAGGTTAAGGTATTAGCTGCAGGGTTCAGGTGTGGTTGTAACCTGACACCTGACCAGGTATCGTACAGTGCCGTATAGGAATTGCTAGTTTTTGAAAGCTACAAACAGAAAGCAGCAGTAATACATTAAAGCAGTTTAACCGCAGAGAAAAGGGATATGTTTACAATTAACCTCACATTTTACTAGTTTGAGTATCAGCAAAAGCATCAAGGATTAGTTAGCTGGAACAGAGATACCTCGTATCATGGAGTTCTCAGGGTGAAGCAGTCTTTTGCATCAACCCAAAGCACAGATAGTTTAAACGTAGTACAGAGAAGTTTTAATTTAAAGCTAGGTTTCAAGGACTGATCTCTTAAGTTTTGAATTTCAAGCTGTATAGTAATGCACTGTTAGAATGGAAGAACGACTGCATCTCAATTTAGGCTGGTTATCAATTACAATACTTTTACTAAAAGGAGGATCTTTGCTCACACAAGGTAAATATGCTTTTTGTTCATACTATTGGAAAAGAATAGAGGTGGAATTGAACATTTTCAGGCTGTGCTGGATAAAATTAACCCAGATACAACGTTTTGCTAGTTTTTGATAAGAAAATGTAAAGTCTTGTCGAACCTAAGTGTGTAATGGAGCATCAATGCAAGGTTCGGAACAAGAAAAGTTTTTACGACTGACATTGAGCAATTAGACTGAGGTGATGGTTTTCCTGTTGTTGTTTGTGGGTATACCAATGACTAAAAGGAGCCTAAAATTGAAGAAATGCAAGTACAAAGGAAAATATAAGTGTTTTTTAAGTGGTCATATTTTTGAATAGAGAGAGAAAAGCCAGTGTTATTTTTCATTATTCCAGCATAATTAAATTACGATAATTTTGAGGATATATTTGTACCAAACAATGAAGTTCAGTTAAGTACTGAAGGAAAAAATGTCATTACTTCATATTATAAATGCCAATGCGGTTTCAGGAAAAAACATAAAAATTATAATAAAACTAGGATAAATGTGTAAGGCTAGATAATTATAAGTGGCAATTTCTGTGGGGAAAAATGTGATTTGGATACATTTGAAAATGTCAGATCTGTGAATTACCTTTTTTCCTTCCAAGTAGCTCGAATCATTTCTTGCCGTCCTAAGATTTAAAAACCTGACTGTTGCATGATTCATAAGAACTAAAATGGCATTGGGTCTTAAACTGACTGAAGGATGATTGATGCTATATTAAACCTGTCTGCAATAGTATTAGCCTAAACCTATCTTTAACCCTATCGCAGGCAAAATAATATAGTTAAGATTAGATTAGATTACTTACAGTGTGGAAACAGGCCCTTCGGCCCAACAAGTCCACACCGACCTGCCGAAGCACAACCCGCCCATACCCCTACATTTACCCCTTACCTAACACTACGGGCAATTTAGCATGGCCAGTTCACCTGACCCGCACACCTTTGGATTGTGGGAGGAAACCGGAGCACCCGGAGGAAACCCATGCAGACACGGGGAGAACGTGCAAACTCCACACAGACAGTCACCTGAGGCAGGAATTGAACCCAGGACTCTGGTGCTGTGAGGCAGCAGTGCTAACCACTGCGCCACCCACAAATTAATTAATTCAGAATTAATTGAATTTTGAGAGTCAATGCATTGTTTGTAACTACTTGTGAAACAGTCAATGAGGCCAATTCAAATTCTGAAAATAACGATTTCATGCAGATGTCTGAAGGGCAATGATTTACATTATTGATTGTTTATAGAATATGAGTCATTAGAACTTAGCATTTGCGGTGGATTCCAGTTATGATATGGAGCCACTAAATGTATCAAAAACACAAATATGGGAGCAAACATGCTCAGAACAGATATTTGGTCCTAATTAATTCTCATAAAAAGAACCTTTGCATACCACAGATATCTTTTCTTAAAAAAGCCATACAGTTCCCAGTGGAATCTGCCTGCAGTGTTATTCTGAGACTGATGATTTCTTCCTGCTCCCATCTAACAGCAGTAATTAAACCAATTGTCCATTCACTTCCCATCTTCTGCTGCATTATTAGAATTGCAGTATTTGCTAACTGATTTATCATGTCTTTGTTTATCATCACACTTTCCCATCTCTGCACTGTAATTAATTTTGTGGAGATATACTTAAGTTATCTTGCTTCACTTTCCCAGGTATGACTGCTTTGCAAACTCTCATGCATCTTGAAAGTATTGATCCTCTGCTTTTCTCTATTTATGTGGTCATACTTCTGTCTCCAACCTTGAAAACACACTCCTTGAACTTAAGACCCTTGGATGCACTCTTGCCTTTCTCTGTTGCCATCCTAACTCAATGATGCTGTGATCACTTTTGCGGAGGTGGTAACAGGCTCAAATCCAGCTTCATTTTCAGCCATTGTGGGTTCCATTTGTTCTGAAACTTGTAGCTGAACAGAATTTGCTTCAAAATATATTTTCACCCATTATAGATTTCTGATTGAATTCAAACCATCAACAATTATTTTTGACCTTTAACAGTCTCAAATCTGAATATTATATTAACAATCTATTCCCTCTCTCCGTGAACATCATGTCTTCTTTCACATTAAAAAAGCCACTCCCTCCTGTCAAGTTGTCTTTTCTGTCTCTTTGTAGCAGTTTATATTTTTGCAGACTTACCCCTATGTGGCCTAGCAATTCCTTGCTTTGCTTTGTAGTAAATTTCTTAAAACTTCCTTATGTCCTTATGCAGTTGTCCTGTTTCACATCTGACTTCTGTACTTTTTATTCATGGTGACTCTTTTGTTTGGTCTGTAAACCAACAGGACTCCAACAATTACCAATGTACTCCTACTGTGAGGACTTAATACCAGTCCAATTCTCCTCAGAACAGCTTTCACCCACCCTAAAAATCTCCCTAGTACCAGAAACCCTCAATTTGATATCACTTTTCAACACATAAATTAATGCATATGACCTTTTCACTTCAGCATTATTTCTAAAAATATTACACTCAAGATCCCTGTCTTAAATATTGTACTTTGCTCTTCAAATTCGCCTTCCAAACCTCCATCTTCCTTCTGAACATACTGGTTCCTATCAGCTTTGAGCTTTTTTTTCCCTTCGGGAGGTTTTGTCTTTCCCAGCTGTTATAGAGTCATAGAGTCATAGAGATGTACAACATGGAAACAGACCCTTTGGTCCAACCCATCCATGCTGACCAGATATCCCAATCCAATCTAGGCCCACCTGCCAGCACACGGCCCAAACCCTTCCTATGCATATACCCATCCAAATGCCTCTTAAATGTTGCAATTGTACCAGCCTCCACCACATCCTCTGGCAGCTCATTCCATACACGTACCACCCTCTGTGTGAAAAAGTTGCCCCTTAGGTCTCTTTTATATCTTTCCCCTCTCACCCTAAACCTCTGCCCTCTAGTTCTGGACTCCCCCACCCCAGGGAAAAGACTTTGCCTATTTATCATATCCATGCCCCTCATAATTTTGTAAACCTCTATAAGGTCACCCCTCAACCTCCGACGCTCCAGGGAAAACAGCCCTAGCTTGTTCAACCTCTCCCTGTTGTTCAGATCCTCCCACCCTGGCAACATCCTTGTAAATTTTGTTGTAGAACTTTCCGTATGATAGATCCCAAAAAGGATTAGGTTCTTCAAAATTACTAGTCATGTTTTTTAAATAGACAGCTTTTCCCATAAATATCACTTCACTTGATATATAACACCTTATTCCAATTAGTTTGTCCCATACTGCACTCTGTAACAAGCCAGCTATTGAGGTCAGCATTTTACCTGAAACTATACATGTTTTTCTCATGTACTCTTCCACACCATGAATAGTTAAACCATGCATTTCACAAACTTCACAAATTTAGCTATACAGCCTGCCATTTCCATATGCAGGACTATAATAGGTTTCATAATAACTGCCTTTATGTTGTGCTTGCAATGGCCTTTTGCTCCTCTTTAGTAACAACACACGATATAAATATTTTGCACATCTTGACTTCACCACAGTCTTATATATGTCTTATTTTAACATAATAAATGATAACTATATTTTAAAAATTCCTAGTGCAATGCGTCAACACCAATTAGAATAATACTGTAGTGAAAGTGCAACCTGGTTAGCCCAGGATTTAAAACAAATTAAATCATGCAAGACTATTGTAAGAAGATTTGCACACTAGTAGTAGTTGGTTTATTGCAACATAGCCCAGTAGAGATAAGGATTTTTAAAAATACGCTACCAGTTTCTAAAACATTTTCAACAGAAAATAACAACTATTTGTAGGCATTTCCATACATCCATTCAAACTTTCAGGGAACAGAAAGATAAGGATCTGAGTTACTGTACTGATCTTACATATACGTAAGGGAGATTTGGTTCCTCATGGGAAAGATATAGTCATTACAAGTACAGCAAAAATGCATGAAACAAGCATTTATGTGATCTATAACAGAGATTGAAAACATGAGCAGCTCATCAAAGAAAGCTAAACAAATAGGAATGGTCAGTAGGGGGATTAACTGAGACCTTCTTAGAAATTTATCATTTATTCTTTTAACATTGTGTAACAGTCGCCTAAACCAAATGTGGGCAACTCTTAACAGGCAAAGGAAAAAGAAAATCGAAATTCCTTTCTGGTTAAACAAACGTAGCAACATTTCAACAAACAAAGTTTCCACCATTTCTTTCTACAAATGTCGGTGTCAATTTAACAAATTTTTTAAAGGTGTTTTGTAACCTGCAGCCAAAAGATACATTATTTACAAAATAAAAGAACATGCCGACCTCAAAATTTTGAGGGAGCATTTAATTTTCAGAGTCTTCTGAGTCTAGCAGGCATTCCCATAGTCAATAGGTGCTGAATGTTCCTTCAAGAAGCAGGAGTAGAATGGGGTGAACAGTCACTCAGGGTATATTTTCAGATGGGCACCAATGTAGTTGGGCAGGTGGAGAGGTTCCCTATCCAATTAAAGCTGACGGGAGACTGCTACAAGCTGGATGGCCAACTGAAAGCCTTCCAGTTTGAGATGAGCATCAGTTTGCATTGCAGGACAAGTGGCACTGAGGGTTCTTCAATATGGAGGTGCCCTCCTCCCACCGTTCTTGCAAACTTTAAATCATAAACCAAGCGAGCAGATAGGCCACCACAGTTTGGGGGAGGGGTTGGGTTGGGTGCGGGGGCGGGGTGGGGGGGGGGGGTTGCTGGTGAGTGTATTTCCCTCCAACAAGACTGCCTATTGGCTGAAGCCACACTCGGGCAAGTGGGGAAGATCACTAGGCCAGTTTGGAGAGTCAACCACGTGGAGCCTTGCCTCTGGGTGCCTGCCTACAGGCCATTGCACTACTCCTGCAAAGGAGAAACAGAGTTTGCACCAAGCTTCCTTTAGTCCTGTTTGTCAAGGCAGTGAGCCTGGTTGTGGGAGCAGCTAGTACTCCCAGCCCTAACCCTGCCTCAGCAAAAAAAAAAAATTCTGGCAGTGGAAATAATGTCAGGGAAACTGACACGCCAGCCGACGGTGGCATCTGGGGACCTCAAGAATTCAATTCTACAGCTGCAATTTCCCACACTCATTCTGTTTGAGTATAGGCCTGGGCACAAAGAAAGGCATGTATTACTCAAACCTTATTGAAGGGAAAAATAGCTACATAGAAGTTGTTGCACTGCACTGAATCCACTTCTGAACTATTTTTGCTATTTATAGGCAGATCTCAGCTCTTTACACAGTTGTCCACAGGCAAACGATATTTCAACTCCTAAAAAGCAGCAGCTAAAAATAATCTTTGAGGCACTTAATCAGACCCAATCTGAATGATCAGATGATTTGTTTTTTTTTTCTTGTCTTGCAATTCGATATTTATTTTCAGCCATTCTGGCAATTGCATAACATAATAAGGAAGTAGTTTTTAATTAATCACATAACATCCTGACTGATATAATACTGCACTTTAGGATAAAATGCAGATACACTAAATTGACAAAGTTACTGGAGATAGGTCACATCACACACCACAATCAACCAACCGATTCATCTTTCCATGATAAATGCTAACACAACCAAACTAAGAAAGCTCCTTCCTTGGTCTAAATAATGCAACTGAATATCCCATGAGAATCATTTTGTGAATATGAAATTATTATCTATGTTTCAGTATCAGTTCTACCCTAGAGTATAACTTTGCTATTGAGAAAACGGTGTTCAGATTTTCTTTTCTTTCTGTTGGTAAGGATAAGCCAGATGAGTCATGTACAGTAGTAAATAAGCTAAGTAACCATAGAATCATTACAGTATGATGCAAGCAACCAGGTCCCTGGCTCTGTAAGGCACAGTGCTAACCACTGAGCCACTGTGCCACCTGTAGGTGTTTTGAATCAACCTGTTGAGACATATTTCTGATGGTGAAAGATGAACCCAGACCTTCAGACCAGCGTGTGTTGTGTTTATGTTATTGCATTGCATACTCTCAATCTACACAGGATCGCCAGTTATTTGGTTGAGAAAATTATATCCCTTGATGGGTTTACGAAGGTGGTGGCTGGTTTCTGTTGAACTGATTTTGTTAGATTAGACCTTGGTACTGATCTGATTTAGACCAAAGTTTAAGCATTTTGTCATTTTGTATTTGAAGAATCTTGATTTGCTTCTCATTGTTAGTAATTTTGCAGCATTTAGACTTAGTCATTGCTGCATCATCTCAGCCTGTGCGGTCTGAGAGTGCTTACAGGTACGTTTAGAGAAGGTGGGACGCAAACCCAGGCCTCCTAGTCTGGGTTACTGACACCACACAAGAGCCACCTTGCCCCCAAAAAAAGGCCCTGTTCCAATATGCCACGACACACCTCTGTAGCTGGTGGGACCTCTACCCACACTTTGTAGCCAAGAAAGGTTTAGGGGGGACATTAACACTGCCCTCCAAGAGAGGTTATACCCCTATTGTGGGTCATTTCTGTTTGTGCTCCCACTAAATAACTATAGTCAGTTCAGCTTATTTTAGTGGGGTGAACAGATATAATACCAATTGTGGGCTTTTTTCACATTCTTTAACTCTCACGGTGACTGGCATGGTCCTATCGCTAATGCCAAACCAGCATTATAAACAAGGACCCATACCTATCAATCTCCCATGCACACAAAGAATCTCCTACAGAAGTAAGCTTGAATGGACAGGAATTGAGCTTTCGGGGGTCTTTCACAAAAGTCACTTGAGCCAGTTACATGCCACTTGCTGCATTCTTCTCCTGGATGGTCTAGCCCAGTGGTCACCTAACTGAGCAACACAGCCAAACCCACCCCAGTCATCTCCCCAGCCTGAGCCGACTCTCCTCCCAACACTTCCCCATCCACCATCACCCTCAATCGCCCCAGTCCTGAGCCAGCCTGATAATATTGATAAAGATTTGGCAAGTCCTGTTTCTCTATGAGAATATCCCCAGCTCTATGACAATATACGCTAAAGAGAGTTCTTTGGTTTTCACATTTCCATTGCAAATATTTGCAACGCTAACAATGTTGGCTAAAGAAGTTAGCAACTGGTCATGGAGTCGGGGGCATTTTAAATTATTAATTGGGCAATACCTCACCTTGATTTTAAAAAAAAGAGACTGCAATGAAAATAAATTGGTTGATTGGTTGTGGTGTGAGATGTGGCCTACCTTCAGTAACTTTATCAATGTACACAAGCTGTAGCAATGTCAACAGAATAGTTGCTAAGTTCTAATGAGTAATTGATAGATTTGTAGCAAGTTAGATACTTGCAACATTTGGTGCCATCTTCATGTTAGTGTTGGTTCCTTTACAGCAAAGAATGTAACAGATTCTACACAATCAACAAATGCTGGTAGCACACCATCTGTAAGTTGATAGATTTAACTTGACCTAATGTTAATATAGACTATGGTTTCATCTAATTCAGCTTTTAAGGTACAACTCACAAAGGATTGAATTTAAAAAAACTGTTTCCATAAACCAAATACGTTTATCTTTGAAATCGCAATTGATCTTCCAATTATCACTGACAGGATACTGTTAGATTAATACCATGATCAACACTATAGCTATTAAGAATCCTTTTCAATTAAGATGAAGACACATTAGTGCAATTATATGCATTATCCTGGTAATGCATCCATGTAGAAGTGCCACTTGAGAGAATCTGACTGCAGTTTTGAAAGCTTTCGTGCTTTTGTTGTGGAAATGTTTCTGATATAGAAGGCCATGGTTTTCATAACAAGTATTGAACTAGTTACAGAAAGTGGCAATTCATTATGCATGAAACATTACATTAGGCTTTAATCTAGAACTCGGCCATTGTATGATCAGTGTTACATAACCACAGAAGCAGGGTCAGACGCATATAAATAAGGAAATGAAACTACAGAAACATAATTGTAAACATTTAAGATGGAAGAGTGTCAGATGTTCTGGTAATAACAAAGTTGACTGCCTTGCTGGTGACCAGAGCTCAAATTCTTACCTCAGTGCCCCTTGAGCTTGTCGTGGCCTCGCCTGGGTTTGGGTTATAAGAGGATGTTGGATTGGCTGGGACTTCTTTCACTGGAGTGTAGGAGATTGAGGGGTGACATTATGAAGGTTTATAAAAATAATGAGGGGTATAGATAAGATGAATAGCAGATATCTTTTCCCTTGGGTGGGGGATTTCAAGACTAGGAGGCATATTTTTAAAGTGAGTGGAAAAGGATTTTTTAAAAAACCCATGAGGGGCGATTGATAGTAGTTCATGTGTGGAATGAACTTCCCAAGGAAGTAGTGGATGTGGGTTCAGTCACAATGTTTAAAAGAGATTTGGATGAATACATGAATAAGTAATATTTGGAGGGATGTGGGCCAAGTGCAGGCAGGTGGAACTGGTTTAGTTTGGGATTCTGGTCAGCATGGATTGGTTGGACCAAATGGTCTGCTTCTGTGATTTTTCACGGGTTAGTGGAGAGGTCCCAATCTCAGTGGAGTGGTCATATTGCATTGTTTGCCGTAGATGTTATTCTGACAATGGAAATGAAGGAGAAGACCACATTAGAATACTATTTCACTGCTCATTTCAGTAAGAAAACAGCAGGAATGGAATAGAAATGGAGGCTTAAAGATTATTGCTTTAAATTTTAAGCCACAAGGAGGTTATGCATATTTGTTAAAGTTTAATTATGACCAAAATATTGCATAAGGCTTGAATTTAGGATTGGCCCATTGTGTGATCAGTACTACACAACCGTGAGAATGTGGGTCAGACATACATAAGAGGGCAAGTGCAGATAGTGCAATGTAAATGTACAAGTTTCCAATCGTCCAGTAGTTCTGAGGATAAAATAACAGATTCTGTAGGTGAGGTTGAAAGAGCATACACGGAATTGAGGGTGGTGGAAATAGCCTAGTCCTACAATCAAATGGCACATAAAGGGGGTATATTGTCCATTGTACCTGTGCTGGCTCTCTGACAGATCTGATCAATTAGCCCCACTCCCTTGATCTTGCCCCGTAAATCTGTACTAACATTTGAGTACATAGCCCGTTCCCCTTTTGAAGGCTGTGCATTCTTGTTCACAACTCCTACACATAAACATGCGAATTAAGAGCAGAGCTCGGTTGTTTGGCCGCTATGAGCCTGCTCTGCTATCCAATGGGATCATCGGTGATCTGATTGTGGTCTTAATTCGTTCTCAATCCTGTAAAAAAACAGAAATACACTAGTTAATCAAATTGGGCCAACTTTTAACTCATTAGCACTGGTTAGATTAGATGTGCCCCACTTGAATGAAGCTTTCTAATAACAAAAATGTGAATTATTTTTACAGACAACTCCACCACCTAACAAAGTAAACATAGCAGCCATTGTGGCCCCATGTGTCATTGGCGGGGTGATAGTTCTAGCTGTCATTCTGACTTTTCTCATTTTAAAAGTGCGGGAGAAACGTCAGACTGAAGGCAACTACAGTCCCAGCAGCCAGGAGCAGACGGGATCTCGGATGGAAATGAACAATACCCTAAAACTACCACCTGAAGAGCGCCTTATCTGATATGCACAGGCTCTGTCATGCACACAAGACTTGAGGTTTCATGGCGGAAGGAGTAGAAATCAACAGTATTCCCTGCTCGACTTAACAAGTTAGCAGGAGGAGAAATGCTACAAAAGTGTGCGTGGGTGTGTTTTGCTTAAACCACGGCAGCTTCAGAGATAACCCTGCACGGATTATCCGTGAACTGTTTTAACCGTCTTGACTCTTGTCAGCAGGATGGGGAAGCCTGGAGATCCGAGCTTGTGCTGTATGCTGTGTTGGTTACGGTGGCGTTGTTGTTCATTTTCTTCCTAATCCTGACTGCCGCTGTCGTGACCCTGAACAGAAGAGCGAGCCACGGGGCGTACAGCCCTAGTCGGCAGGAGAAGGAGGGATCGCGAGTCGAGATGTGGAATATGCTGCAGCCGTTGCAAGTGGAGAGGCTCATCTGAATTAAAGCTTGGTAAATTGTACTTTTGTCATCGAAATGCCTGGGGAAATTGCCTCATTTGGAATTTTTTAAAAAACCCTTACATATTCACTCCAAACTACCATTAAAATTTTGTTCCATTTTAATTATTCTTGTCCACTAAAGACCCGTTTTACAGTGCAGGGATGTAACTGACCTGGGGAATACAAAACACACACAAATGCAGGAAGAAGATTAATGTCTCCAGATGTTAACACTAAACACACGGTCTGGTTCAGAAATGCCCCGTGGGTAACTGGTCTTCTTCATTTAGGGAGAATTTCTATTTTTTTAATATAAGATATCTGGGAATGGAGATTCGAACTATGTACCACAAATGATCCTTCTGTGATAGCTTGCCTCGAGTTTCCGCTTGATTGCGTTGTATTTCCAATTTGCTCAGAAGCGAACAAGAACTATTGCACGATTTCAAATTCAATTTGTGTCCCCAGTGACTGAATTTGGCGCTGCTTTCAAATAACATGATGGCCCAATGTTCGATGAAATGCCAATTGCTGGGGCGGAAATGTCAAAGCAGCCAAATTTAAGAGATGATTAGCGCCCGAAAAGCCAATTGCACCTTTAGATTAAACTACCCCAGTCGGTTTATTTCAGTACAATTCTACCCATCAGCAAAACATGGCACCTAAACCCAACTACACACGGCGGTTTCTGTTCATCCTCTCCACAAAGCCACATACCTTCACCGAAAAAATTTAACTGGACAAAAGTATCAGTTCCTGAACTTCATGTTTCCCAATGATCCAAATTTGTCACAAAGTTTCTAACACAGGGCCAGCAGCAGTGTCGTTCACCGCCAGAATCTAGAATTGCCAAGTTGCTCACCAGAACTATCAAACCTTCCTCACAAAAACAACGTTAGATCCCAGGACTCAGTTTTAACTGGAGCCCACCAGGAGATCACCCTGGAACGTAAAGTTGGATAGGATTTAAAAGCAGCATCCGACTTGAACTTAGCCTTTTTGTCAGCAGACATCCTCAATTAAAAACAGGAGTCTAATCGCCTGCTTAAGATTTTTTTGAGAAAAATAACACAAAATATAACTGCAGCTGGAGAAGTTATTTTTGGATCACATGAAACGCATTTACAGTTATGCAGTTCTAATAGACTGGTTTCAAAATTATTTTTCAAGAAATTGAAAAAAATTGTTAATATAAATCTTTGAAGGACAGATCCTTGTGTTGACCTGGTTTGTCATTTTTCACTGGTTTCTTTACTTCTAACATGCAGTTATTTTTGTTATTCTGTTATTCATTCATTTTAACTCCAAATTGTTATTGACACCAGTTTCAACCTTAATTGGGTAATATCTTTTTTAAAAAATCAACTAATTACTGGGCAAAAGGACGTTGTTGTTTTGAGAATGGAATGGGGCAGTTTTACTAGAATGTGTATTTTTAAACATGTACTTTCCACAGTTCCTCTCACAAATTTCACCTCTTTCTGTTCTGAATGTATATTTCAAACTAAACATGTTCATCAGAAAAACAGGCAAAATAAATAATTTTTCTACTTATCAAATGCAAAGCATTATATAGAAGTAGAAATATTAACTTGAAAAATATTTTTAACTTAAAAAACAATTATTTTCTACTCTTGCGCCAAATCCTCTTATAGTTCTCCAAAGGATGCAGGTCAACTGCCCACACAGTCTTTCAGCAGCTGGAGATGGTAAATGTAAAGAACAAGTATAGCTGAAAAATGAGATCAATTTGAAGTAAATATGTAATTTTATGTGTGGTTAGGAGGAAGGTGAATGAGCAGAAGTACCTCCTTTTTTTGCTGTGGCATGGTCAATGGTGAGTAAGTGGGGAAAATATGAAGACAATAGAAAAAAAAAACAAAATTTCAAGAACAAGAAAACAATTCCTGATCTTCCCCTCAAGCATGAAAGGGCAACTTCAGAATATTGCTGTTGCATGGCAACTATCTTATTTCTATGTATTTGCTTCTCGTGATTAGCCCAACTCATTTCTACATCACTTCTGATTCTCTTCTACCTAAGAATCTAGACAGTGGAAATTCCTGACTCATAAATTAGAGTGAGGAGCTGGATAGCTGCAGCTCACTACTTGTATGTCTGAACCATCAGTCAACTCTGTCTTCACCATTATGATTCTGCATGATCCATGGTCACCATTGTCCCCCATCCTTTACCAACACAAGACGGCAGCAGCCTCATTACACTACATCATCAGGCTGGCTTCCACACACAGCACTTCAGCCCATCAACACTTTACTTTGGAACTCAGGGACATTGATGACTTGCATGCTTTTCCAGGTTGCCTTGTGTGCAGGAACACTCATACCTCATGCACCTTTTGACATTTTACAGCTGATAGCTTGCTATCTTAGCATTTAATCACTTTGCTGTTCCTTGGTGGCCCATAGCCTTTGTACTCTTCACATGGCTTTCTTAGTGCTGAGGGAGAGGCAGGCAGCTTGGGACAGTGGGGAGATCCAAAGTCAAGCAGATGGCCATGTCATTTTACAGGCACTGGATTCATGTTAACACCACACCCGAAGCATGTGTAAGCAGCTGATACAGCGAATGCAGTTTGTGTGCTTCTAGCAAGTGGGTCATAGTTGAAGGCCAGAGGGGAACAGCTTTTGTGGGTGTTTAGGGGGACAACAGCAGGTCAGAGGACATTGCCACAGTTAGTCAAGTGGCTCATCCAATTCTAAATCAGAGGATTGTCCACAGTCAGCCAGGTACATAGTTCTGCCAGAATCCAGATCATGATCAGCCCTGTAGATCAAAAGAAAGAGGTTTTCAGTCTGTTGGAATACTGTGGAGGGTGAGGCAGAAAAGGGGCAATTTTTCCTGCAAGCATACAAAGAAGGGATTGAATGTGATGGAAGAGGAGTTAGAGTAGGAGGTAGTGAGGTGTGCCAACTGGGAGAATAAGAATCACAAAATGCAGGAAGGGTTTAGTAGTTTGGGAGGATGAGGTGGTGAGAGCCATGGAGAGTGGATGTGCTGCATGCAAGACAGACAGTTGTTGTCCATGAGCCATGGTGAGAGGTGTGTGCAATGGTAGAGTTAGAGTAGTGGCCCTGTGAACATAAGGTGATGCTACCATTGGGGATTGCTGAAGATCATTAATCTTCTTCCCGCATTGCTGGGTTCTCCTTTTAACCAAGGACTCAATGTAAGTCCAGGATAGTGGTGGCTGCTGGCAGTCAGAATTATAGAGTCTGCTTTAAAAATTCTTTTCTCCACTACTCCATTCACCAACATCTCCATGCCCCTGCAGTGAAGCTGGAAGTAAATGCTCCTTTCTGGGTCATGTCCTTAGTGATAAAGACTAAACATTACAACATGTGGAGTAGTTCCTGGCTTGCCTCATTTGAAATGGTGTGCAAATGGGCTTTAAACATGACATCAGTATTGTGAATGCTCAAGGTCCCAGTCATGGTGAGCACTTCACTACCTCAGGCTGCAAGATTCCGCAAGAAGGCCAACCAAGAGTTTGTTGTGTCATTAATGATGTGTAAAGTGGAAGGCTGCATGAGAAGCATCAGTGCGAGGCGTACTGTACTTGACACCCTGAGTCTTATTCCACAGACATTTTAACTGAAAACGGGAGCTTGCTGCCAAATGTATTTTAATGTACTATATTTGCTTCAATGAAAACTCCACAAGGTGGATGTTAGAAAAAGGCTATTTAAACAAGTAGCAGGGCAAAACTAATAAATGATGCTCGGGAATCACACATCAGATTTCTTATTTGTGTAAATTACAGAGAATTTTACAGATCATTCAGTCCCAACAGGTCAGTGACAAGCGTTCATCGTTGCCATAAACTCCTCTGATCCTCCTTAAACTCACACTTTCAACGTATTTTATTCTTGTTTCTTATTCACTCATTCATTTAAATTTGGATCCTCCCCAACAAAGAGAGCCTTTCTTTGTCAATGCTCTCAATCCATTCCTCATTTTAAAGATCTTTATCAGGCCACCGCTCAGCCCTTTATTGCCAGAATAGAGAGCCCTTGCCCATATGGTCTTTCTTGAAACAGCAGTAAATCCTCTCTGTTCTTTTGACTAAATTTGACAACGTAACTCAGACAAAAACGTGAAGAAAGTGACGACTGTAGATGCTGGAGATTAGCGTCGGGAGTGTGGTGGTGGAAAAGCACAGCAAGTCAGGCAGATTCCTGATGAAGGGTTTATGCTTGAAACGTCGATTCTCCTGCTCCCTGACCTGCTGTGCTTTTCCAGCACCACACTTTAGACTCAAACAAAAACATGCATTGCTTCTTTGAAAACTGGGATTGCACTCCTGGAATTAGGACAGACGGTGAAATAAATTACTTCAGTGAATTTGGGCAGGAGCAGAGGCACTTTACTCAGCACCTTACCATTTTGTATATGAGCTGGGAGTACTTGATGAAGACATTGGAAAATAAAGCTGAAAATGTATTCCACTTTCAGCTTTTAACAAACACTATAAATAAAATGTTTTTCTTTTAAAAATGGATTCAAAAAATGTTTTGTACCAAAATTGGGGCCTAAGTGAAAAAGAACTCAACCTATGGGCAGGAATAGATTTTGAACAATAGTACTCATAGCAACCATAAAAACAAATTGAAATACCACATATTTTGTCACAAGGTTATGTATTCAGATATAAATGGATTTAGTTAAGAAGCTATAGCATTTTGTGAGTGAATGGGAAATATCACATTTTTGAGACAGGGCATGCATTTGACAAAATACTTGAGAAATGAAATTATGTAAATCGTATTAAAGTGCACTCTCACATCTTTCATAGATCGCATGCTGACAAAAGGTAATATAGAATGCTTTGACTATTTGGCCTCTATGATGAAAAGGATATTTGGCAAAACTTCATAATAAAGAAAGTGTAAATAATAACAGAAAGTTTTGGAGACTCCACAGCTTAGGCAGTATCTGAGAAGAAATGTTTTAGTTCTTTAATAGACCTCTTGAGTATTATTTAAAATTGAACCGTTAAAATTTATAGTTAAATTAATTATATTACTTGCTCAAGGGTAAGAATAATTGTGCATTGAAAATTACATTAAATAAATCTATGTTGTTGAATACTGTTGTTGGGACAATATTCTGATTCCTGAAACTTTGGAGTGTGTTAGAAAATCCAGAAATGGCAAACCTGTCTAGATTACAGTTACAAGTATTATGTGTTTTAATAAATGTACCAAACCCATTGGAACGTCACTGAAAGATTTTCATCTAATTGTGTGAGCCAATTGTTTACAATGTTTCAGTGTATATTTCCCAATTGCACAACTTTACTTGTCAGTATTACAGAGAAAGTCAACAGTCGCCTATGATTAATTCTGGTCAAGTTAATGAAAGCAATAAACTGAAACACTTCCAAAGGTGGGAACAGAATAAAGTTATCAGCTCAGTTTAGATTAGTGATTGCAGTGTGCACTTAATGTTTGTCGGCTGATTGTGTATGTAAAATCATTTATTTAATTTTCAATTTTCTAAATAAATTGGTTTAAAAAGACCCTGAAATGAAACTATGGGATGTTAATGTGAAAATGTTTAATGTACTAGTTAGTGTACAATTTCATCAATTTTAGGGGAGTTATATGTCTATTAAAAAAAATATTTTAATATCTATGCTAAAAATGTACCCACAATAGAACTCCATTGCTGTCAGGTCTCAGTTTAATGGTAAAATAGAAAAACTACCTTTTGCTGGATATTGTGGTGTACGGCATCTTACAGGAAGATTGCCAACTGTTTTAAATCTGGTAGCTATGCCATTGTTAATTAGTCACATCAGTCAGAAATATTGCAGTCAATATTTCATTAGTCTGTGAATGTACAATTGTTATGGAGATTCACAAGTTACCAAAGCTACAATTCTACAAAACAAGTCTTTCCTTGTGGCTGTTATTTTGTCAGACTGACATATCTTTGTATTTGTGCATGCTACTCCATCAGATTTATGCTACTGATGACTGAGAATGAAATTGGCGATTATTTTTCATGCATCTAAACAGAGTCTGTAGAGATATTTTAACAAGTTATGAATAATAGAGAATTGAAGTCAAAGTCTACTCCAATCATTATGAACTTCACGTGATATTTTAAGCTAAAACTTTTGCCTACCATATTTTGAACCATTCATTAATCAGTTAGATTGCAATATCACCAACACCATTTTCATTTCAGGCACTAGACTCCAGTGCCTAATTTGTTCGAATAATAAAATAATTAATTTGACAGAGGGAAATGTTAGGATGGTGGATGGACAAAAGGAATATGAACGTACAAACTTTTGGGAAAAGAAAATGATAGTTGTTTGTTTAGAAAATATTTCCTCTAAAACTTTAACTGACATTTTGTGAAGTCATATTCAATTTTTAACCCTCTCCTGATTTTATGCTTAATTGTGTATTTCTGTGACATTTCTGAATCTATGAATGATGAGTTTAGAAAAACGAATGAGAAATATGTAGAGAAATGAGATTCACCTTGTGCCAATTTATTTCTTGAGTTGATTTTTATCTTCTTTGTGGCCATAATGAATTTATCCTCTGTAGCATCATTGGGATCGTATCACAGTTTTCGCACTCTGTCTATATGGTTTATCTGCACCTGCTATGAGAAATAATCTTTAATTAAGATTGACCATACAATGCCTCAGTGCTACTTCACAGCACTCAGGACCTGGATTCAATTCCAGCCTCAGGTGACTATCTGTGTAGAGTTTGCACATTCTCCCAGTGTCTGTGTGGGTTTCCTCACTGTCCAAAGATGTGCAGTTTAGGTTGATTGGCTATGCTAAATTGCCCAAAGTGTCCAGAGATATGTACGTTAGGAAAATTGGCCATGGGAAATGCAGGGTTACAGAGATAGGGTAGCGGAGTGAGTCTGGTGGGATGCTCTTTGGAGAGTCAGCATGGACTGGTTGGGCTGAATGGCCTGCTTCTACACTGTAGGGATTCTATGATTAAACAAAGTGCTTTTGACTGCTGTTGGAATTTATTTTGTTTTGTGATTAAATAATTTTTAATAATAGCCCAAATATGTTAATCAGAACAAAGCTAGTTTCACTGACAGAATAAATTAAAAGTACACAGAATACTTTTAATCTATAGCTTTAATGTTTCAATTTAAACATCAATGTTTTTATTAATATTTTACTTTGGATCATTAAAATTATAAATTTTCTCCAGAGGTGATCTCCTTTGATTCAATTTTTAAATGAAACTTGAGGAACACATGCAAGTTCTTAATGTAGACCGAGGAGATTGAGAAACAAGCACATCTTTGCATTTGGAATCATAATTTTTTCTAACTTTTCTCTATGGCAGTCCCTCATGCAGTCCATTTTGTATTTCACTCATTATTCTGAATGAAACCTCATAGAATTTAAATGAACAAATAGGGTATTTAATGATACAAATTGATCATCACACATTCAGTAAAAAACTGCTCATTGTAATCACAAATGGGAATTTAAAATAAAATTGAATTTACAGTCAATGCTCTGCGTTAAATCTATGAACTGAAGAATGGGAGCTTGCAATTGTAAACTTTCCTATTCTGGTTCTGCATTTCATGCAAAACAATTATGCAAGTAAAATGGAATGAATACACCACAGATAAAACATATTTTACATTATTTCCTCAGCAAAATAAAAGTCAATTGTTTTTGCAGTTTAACATTCTTCAGTCCATGAAATGTCAGTAAGAAAATCTTCTATTTTGTGCTTTTGTAATTGTGGCACTGTAAATATCTTAATGATTTATAAAAATGAATTGTTAGTTGGTTGAAAATCTTTAAATATAATGCCAATCCTCAACAAGTTACTTTACACCATCAGCAATGTGCCCAAAATTTTCTGTATATTGTAGATTATAGAATGATGCCTCAATTTTGTACTTCACATTAGAAATCAAATATATACACAACATCTTGTTACATGTAGATATCTGTTCTTTAGATCAATTAATGTCAATGCAAATATGTTGTGAAGCTAAATAAACTTTCTTCAGCGTATGAATGTGTATTGCTAATTTATTTACTTGCGATGATCTTCTTTCTGTGTTTACAGTGAATAACTTAAAGACTTATTGAACTAATGGTTTCCCATTTGTATAAATGATTAGTAAGTTTGTGGATGACACCAAGGTTGGCGGTGTAATGGACGGTGAAGAAGGTTATCTCGGATTACAAAGAAATCTTGGTCAACTAGGTCAATGGGCTAGAGTGGCATATGACATTTAATTTAGATAAATGAGAGATATTGCATTTTAGCAAAACAATCAAAAGCAGGATGTATACAACTTAAAGTGGATCCATGAGTAGTGGTATAGAACAGAGAGATCTAGGGGTTCAGGTGCATAATTCTTTAAAGTTTCCATCGCATATAGATAGGGTGGTTAAGGTGATTATCATGCTTGTCTTCATTGCACAGACCTTGGAGTATAAGAGCTGGGATGTTACATTGAGGTTGTTCAGGATGCTGGTGAGGCCTCTTCTGGGGGACTGTGTCCAGTTCTGGTCACCCTATTATAGGAAGGATATTGTTAAACTGGAGATGGTTCAGAAGAGATTTACTAGGATGTTGCTGGGAATGAAGGGTTTGAGTTATAAGGAAAGGCTGGGACTTTTTTCACTGGAACACCTGAGTTTGAGGGGTGACTTTTTACAGATTTGTGAAATCATGACGGGTAGAGATAAGGTGAATCGCAGGGGTCTTTTCCCCAGGATGAAGGATTTCAAGACTAGGAGCATATTTTTAAGGTGAGAGGAGAGAGATTTGAAAAAAAAAGATATGGGGTACTTTTCTTTTAAAATACAGTGTGGTTGATGTGTGAAATTAACTTCTGGAAGAAGTTGTAGGTGCAGGTACAGTGACAATGTTTAGAAGACCTTTAGATAAGCCCATGAATAAGAAATATTCCAGAAATATGGGCCAAGCGCAGGCAGGTGGGACGAGTTTAGTTTGGGATTACAGTTGGCGTGGATCAAAGATTCTGTTTCTACGTTGTATGACCCTATAACTCCATAACTGGTTCGCATTCTATCAGTTTACTGCTACAAGTGGATAATTGTCTAAATCACTTAGCTTAGTTTTCATAAAGTTAAACTGAGCAATTAATTTATTCAGTTTTAATAATTGGTATCTGCATAATACTCAACAAAGACAGTAACTTTTACTAATGGCTGTGTTATTTCTTCATCATGAAACATTTAAGAGTTGGGGGAAATGATTAAAGGGTAACAACAGGCTCCTGTTTAAACAAAAGGTAAATTCCAGTGGGAGTGAAATTCAACTACATTCCATCATTCATGCATCTCCATTTAACTTGGTTCTTTATTGGGTGCATTAATAAAAATCTATCCTCGAATGACTCCATGCTCACTTATTTATATTATGTATTCTGAAGAATAATTGGCAAAAAATATAATGAGATCTATGACTGCTGAGTAAGGAAATGTATTCGCTCTGTTTTATAACACTACTGAAGGACCCACTTCTAATTATATACGTCCACCTTTGATTGTTTCACCAAAATTCATTCTAAATGGTAAGACCTGAACTATTACAGAGCAACCTTGATTATCCAGCATTCGATTATCCGAATTTCAGATTATCCGAACAAGATCGCAATGTCACAATGCATGGTCAAACTACATTACCCAGCATTCAATTAACCGAGTGAAATACTCCCTGCCCGTGGCCTTTGGATAATCCAGGTTTCTCTGTATATCCAAAACATGGAAGAGTTTACTGTTGCCATGGCCAACTGAATTTCAAAGCATTTAAGGGTCAAATGAGGAAGTTGAATAAGCAGAAGGGAAATAGGCCTTGCAAGTGGTGTAGTGGTAATGCCATTGGAATAGTAATCTAGAAGTTCAGGCTTATGTTCTGGGGATATGTGTAAAAAATCCCATCATAACAGATGAAAAGCTTGGCTTAATGGTGACCATGTAACCACTGTTGATTCTCATAAACACCCATACGTTTAGTAACGTTCTTTAGGGGAGGAAAGACAAAAGATGGAAAATTATAGGCCAATTAGCCTAACCTCGGTTGTTGGTAAAATTCTAGAATCCATCATTAAGGATGAGGTTTCTAAATTCTTGGAAGAGCAGGGTCGGATTAGAACAAGTCAACATGGATTTAGTAAGGGGAGGTCGTGCCTGACAAACCTGATGGAATTCTTTGAAGACGTGACAAGTAGGTTAGACCAGGGAAACCCAGTGGACGTGGCCTATCTAGACTTCCAAAAGGCCTTTTATAAGGTGCCACATGGGAGGCTGCTGAGTAAGGTGAGGGCCTATGGTGTTCAAGGTGAGCTACTGGTATGGATTGAGGATTGGCTGTCTGACAGAAGGCAGAGTTGGGATAAAAGTTCTTTTTTGGAATGATAGCTGGTGACAAGCGGTGTCCCACAGGGTTCAGTGTTGGGGCTGCAGCTGTTCACATTATATATTAATGATCTGGATGAATGATTAATGAAGGGACTGGGGGCATTCTAGAAGTTTGCTGATGATACGAAGTTAGGTGGACAGGCAGGTAGTACTGAGGAAGTGGGGAGGCTGCAGAAGGATCTAGACAGTTTGGGAGAGTGGTCCAGGAAATGGCTGATGGAATTCAATGTGAGCAAATGCGAGGTCTTGCACTTTGGAAAAAGAATGCAAGCATGGACTACTTTCTAAACAGTGCGAAAGTTCATAAAGCCAAAGTACAAAGGGATCTGGGAGTTCTAGTCGAGGATTCTCTAAAGGTAAACATGCAGGTTGAGTCCGTGATGAAGAAAGCGAATGCAATGTTGTCATTTATCTCAAGAGGGTTGGAATATAAAAGCAGCGATGTGCTACTGAGACTTTATAAAGCTCTGGTTAGGCCCCATTTGGAGTACTGTGTCCAGTTTTGGTCCCAACACAGTGACATACTGGCACTGGAGCGTGTCCAGCGGAGATTCACACGGATGATCCCTGGAATGGTAGGTCTAACATATGAGGAATGGCTGAGGATCCTGGGATTGTATTCATTGGAGTTTAGAAGATTAAGGGGAGATCTAATAGAAACTTACAAGATAATACATGGCTTGGAAAGGGTGGACGCTAGGAAATTGTTTCCATTAGGCGAGGAGACTAGGACTCGTGGACACTGCCTTAGAATTACAGGTGTTAAATTCAGAACAGAAATGCGGAGACATTTCTTCAGCCAGAGCGTGGTGGGCCTGTGGAATTCATTTCCACGGAGTGCAATGGAGGCCAGGACGCTAAATGTCTTCAAGGCAGAGATTGATAAATTCTTGATGTCTCGAGGAATTAAGGGCTACGGGGAGAATGCGGGTAAGTGGAGTTGAAATGCCCATCAGCCATGATTGAATGGCGGAGTGGACTCGATGGGCCAAATGGCCTTACTTCCACTCCTATGTCTTACGGTCTTATGGAAATCTGCTGTTCTCATCTGGTCTGACTTACATTGGACTCCAGATCTACAGCAATATTGTTGACTCGAAACTAGCCTTAAAATGACCTGATAAGCCACACAGTTGTAGAAAACCATTAAAACATAAAACTGGATAGACCTAAGCACTTGAAACAACAATGGTGAACACAGCCCCACGGATCCTGTAAAGCGTTCCTTATAAACATCTCGGAGCTGGGCTTGGATCCCTGGAAGTGACGTGTAAGTGAATGTTCTTGACATCAGTCAAGACCTGACAGAATATGGTGTTAATATCACTCGCAAAATTGTAGTCAGTGGGATGTGACGGGGTGGGGGGGGGAAGGTTGGGTGGGGTGTGTGTGGATAGTTCTTGCAAAAATTGGGAGAAGATAGAATCTCAGAATTGTACCTTAGAGACTATATCCAAGGTACCATAATCACTATTCATGCATATGTTCTATTCCTAAGGTAAGACAGACCAATAAGTTCAGAATTGGTGATGTTCACTGGTGACTGCACGTTGGGAAGTACCATTTTCAACACCTCAAATATTAAAGCAGCTTGTATCTATATGCAAGTAGATCTGGACAACTTTGAAGCTTGCATTAATAAATGGCAATCAATATTTGTTTTTCCCAAATGCCAGGTAATGGCCATCTCCACAATTGATGTTGAATGGAATTTCTGCACATAATGAGAAATGACTACTTCTTACAAATAAATTCCAACCATGAATTAACAACTTACAACTCTAACTTAAACTTACCTCTTATTTAACCCCTATACACATTCAGACAGCCATTTACAACCATATATAGTTATGTTGGACAATGGGGCGGAGGGAGGAGAGGAAAAGGGGAACACTGTTCAATAGCACCAGTCCACAGAATTCAATGAGGGGTCCTTACGTTCTTCAAGTCTTTTTGTTCTTTGACCTTCTTTCAAAGTTCATTCAGCTTTTTCTGCAGAACAGAAGGCAGTTGGCACACTGATTATTCAGTCACAGTCACTGCTTAAAGAAAGCAATTTATAGGTAAATTGTGTGAGAATAGCTAGCTATCTTTCAACTCTTAGATACTTCTCCGCATGGAGTGAGGTTATTTTCATTTCAGAGTCTGAAGGCTTTCTGCCATTGAATTGTTCTCTCTCAGGCTCAGGAGTCTGAATTCTCCTGAAACAAGAACGTCCATTAGAGACCTCAGTTCCTATGATTTTAAGAATACAATCCAAAGTCATTGAGAAAAATTAAACTGCATATTTGGGGTATGTGATCTTGCATATAACAAAATATGCATTCTTTCCATTTTTTAGAAGGCAGGATGAAATGAAATCAAATATAAAGAAGCAACCAGATTTAGTTACAGTATATGAACGTACTGAAGTTTTGATATCAAGACATTGCATTTCCTAGCAATCACTAGGTCTTGATAATTAATGGGTTTTGCAATTTGCCCTATCCACACAGACACCATTTGCTAATCAGTAATTTTTTAAATGACTAGTATTCACAATATACATGATCTCTTTCCAGAAAGCTTGATCTCTGACATTTTACCTTTTCCCATTAAGGATTGTTTTGAGAAGCTGCCATCTCAAATGGAAAACCACCTTTTGATGTAGAGCCCATTGCAGCTACATCACTTAAATAACAAAGCGCCCTGGTGAGTGTAAAATATGGAAACAGTTCTTGCATTGCAGTGAAAATATGTTTGAAATGTTTTGGAAAAACCCCATTTTCTCAAATTGGTATTTGAAGCCCATCTGAGGAGATTTGCATTTAGCTAACATGTCCTAAACAACTTTCCAGCTGCATAGAGAGAATAACAGAGCTAATGTTTTAAGTTTCATGTGCTTTCAACTCTTCATTCTGATGAATAGTCACTGGACTGAAAATGTTAACCCATTTTCCTCTCTACAAAAGCTACCAGACCTGCTATGTTTTATTTCAAATTTCTAGCATCTGCAGTTCTTTGTTTTATTATAACATTCCAGCTAGCTTCTCTACTTTGTTCCTTCTCCCAGAGTTAGCTTTTTCTGAATAGAATTTAACTTCGTAGAAACTTCACTGATTTTACAGTGAAGGTGGATTGTTATTTTGAACTAAATGAATGATTTAGCTTTGCAATTAAAATTGCTGAAACATACCCAACTAACTGCCTACATTTCAATTGATCTGAATCATATTTGCAGAGTATTAATAGCATAGGCCTGATTAATTGTGACACCCAAATAATAATTCTTTGCCACTATTTGAAAGAAACAACTTAAACAGAACATCTCAACATAAAATTGAAACTTTATTGTTCGGCAAAGGCAAAGCACAGCTCTGCAAAGTCTGAAGAATAACTTTATTCGATTTTTTTGACAATTTCTCTAGATATTTTACAGCAGTATGGAGAACCATCAAAACATCAGGTTAGCCAAAGACATCAAGTATCCTAATTTGTCGCTCCGGTGAAATGGTCACTGGGTTTCATTTTAAACAGATATATCCTTAATTGGTACAGTGCTCACATAATTGTCACAAAAATGCTCTGTTGAAAATATATGCCAGCGGCTGAATTTGGAATTTGTACATCAAAATCTGGGTCAGTTGGAAATGCAGATTCAACGAGAAAGCAGAAGGTCCAACTTTCTCAGTACATTTTGAATCCAAAAGGCAAGTTAACACCACTAATAGGGTAAGATGCTGTGGAATATAGCTTGTGTTAACCTAGTTAAAAATGGATGGCCTCTATAAATGATCCTCCACAATGAATGCTGAAATTAAAATTGATATCAATGACACTTCTGCAGATTAGTCGTAACAGTGACTGGTGCTTTAAAAGTCAAATTACTGCCAATTCTGTTGGACTTTTAAAACAAACAGCAAGATGACAAGATACACAAAAAAGCCAGATTCAAGTGGGACACAGTTAAAATGCATTAACATGGAGGAATCGAAGCAACAAAATGCTAAGTATTTACAACATTTTGATAGGTTAGAGCAACTTAAATGTATCATATTAAGTTGAATTGGTTAGTGATTCATGGATACTAAATATGTTAACGAAATGCTTAAATGAACAAATAATTTTTTGCATAAATTAAACATGCAAGTCACTTATTTTACTGAACATGCATATATACATTTTGCAAGCAACAGGTAATGGCAACATTCAATTTTTAACAATTAACACGTAAATGTTTCTAATGTAAGCCATTCAATAGGTTAACAAAATGCATACGGAAAAAGTGCACTCTAAATTATGAAAATTATATAAACTACAGAGCATTAAGGTCAGAGTGGACTTCTGACCAAACATAATGTTAAAGACAGAGACTGGAAAATAAAAAAAAGCACTAAAAGAGAAAATTTAATTCCACAGCAATCTTTATTCACAATGATCTCTTGATCATGTTACTTAACTTTGCACTTGGCATTGAGCAAGTTTTGATGGTTAACTCAACCCATATGCATTTTAGGGGCTTCTCTGTATTCCACATTAAAATTTATTATTCAAAAAAGCTTGGTGCAAAGATTTAACTTGAAAGCAACATCTCAAATATAAAATGAGTATCTAGAATTCATATTGCACAGAGTTATTCTAAAAAAGACAAAAGCAAAGAGGCTGTTTTTTAAATTATTTGCAATATCTAAACCAAGGACAACAATAAGAGTAGTTGAATTGACAAGAGAGAATTTAAAACACAACTCAGCTCAATTTGATTTTTTTTTTGGAAGTCTGAGGTATATCAAATAGGATTATCCTGCTGATTTTCAGTTTTGATATACAGCCTAAATAATGCAACAGCAATGTTGCAACTTGATACATCAAGTATGTGCTATCTTTTCATGCACATTATATGCTTAGTTTCGAACCAATATGTTATCATTCCCAAGGTAAAATGAAGTACCAATTTGTTTCCATTAAGGCACATGTTTGAGCCTTTGCCACAGTGATGTTTCAGGTATTTTATATGCCTGAAAAAGAACTAAAGTATTTTTATATACGTGTCTCTGAATGACAGAAACAGTCCTTTAATAACATCCAGTTTTAAGAAAAAGGATAGAGGAACAAAGAACCAATAGCAATGCCTCCAGTAACAAAATAGAGTGCAAAATGGTGTCTTATTTAAAGTAATCATCAAGTAACCAAATGTTATCCAAAGATTTTAAATTATTAAACATTAGTGTAGCACATGTTACTGGAATCATCAGATTTGTGTATGTTGCCATCTATCCACATATTCATTATCCTGTTTATACAGACTTAAGTACCATTAATGAAACAAGAATACCAACAGCCTGTCCTTCTTCCTCTTTATATCCCAGTGTTAGTTGCCATTTACATTACACCAGTCCTATTACAATCACATTCTAAAACACAGCAATATTTCACTATTAACATTTACAGCTTTTGTGCACATTTGTTCAATACAAAAAGAAAACACTTTACAGCAAGGGTACATAGAAAATTGGTAACACTCACAATTTATCAAAATGTGAACAATTGTATTTTATGTTTGGCCAAAATTCTCAAAGAAAGTCTCAAGAAAGCTGACTCACCTCTCATAAAAACTATTTTGTTGCAAAATTATCGCTCAGGAAAGGTTCAAATGAGCTAACATTTATGGGGTTGAAGGTAACAAACACAATTCAACTTCTTTCAGGAAGACGTGGATTGAATACTCATTGGTACTAACAGACTGCTGATTAAATCAAATACAGCATTATCTCCATAGAGACTTCCATTCTCCCTTTATAAACCACAGTTTGCATTGCCATTCTTGATAATTATTGCCTAGTGACATGTTTTCAAGCATTTTCAGGATTACACTATTTAGACACTAAAGAATCTTTATTTCTGTGATAGTGGTCTAAAGAAATTCAGAAAGATGCTACATAATGATGTCAGAGGACTATGACTTGTAATTTTAAGGCAGTACCTTTGATTATTTGGCATTAATTTACTGCATATTTCATTTATAGACATGGGTGAAAGAAAAAAATGAGTGGAGTGTTTAAACATTTCAGAATGATCAACCGGCTTGCAGATTTATACAGATGAACCAGGAGATTTGAGGAGGACTTGAAATGTAAGGATTCTCAGAGGGTAGTACCATTGTACCCTCCTCAAGTGCTTGTAAATTCAGACAATACCATCTCATCCATTCAATACTATATAAGGTATTTTATGTATAGCATGCAAGAATTTAAATACCACAAGGCATTTGCCTTGTTACCCTCTTTTGGGTGGAATAATGCAGGGAAATCTCACTGACAACATTTCAATCTCCCCATGTGATGTAGAAACATAAGTTTATTTCTTGTCTCATACTTCAAATTGATTATGTTTCAGCTAACAGCTTAAATTAAACTTTTGTTGTGTGCATGCATTCATGATTGCTGGTTTGTCAAATCAGTACCTCCATTCCACGCAACAATGTGTAGTCAAATGTTAAGCCCAAGTGTATAAAGCAGAAATGTTTCCAATAGTCCACTTTAGCAGTGTATTAAAATTTAAATTTTAAAGAAAAATCTATATTTGATTTTGCATAATACAGTAAAGCAGTGCATGTTCACTTCTTTTGCACTTAAAAATGTCAAGAATGCCTTTACAGTTTCTGCGGTATACTCTCAATTTTTCAGTTTCTTAAATAGTTCTTTGAATGAATTGAAGCTTAGAAAACTCCTGTACCTGCGTACTTAATTCTAAGTATTGGTGGTGGAAGCATCAATACTGGAAACACTGTGACTCGTTCCAAATCTGGAACATAAACAGTCAATTTCTTGGAGTAAATCTATTTCACTTGGCCTTATCAATTCAGCCTCAAAATCTTCTTTCTCCCAGGGGATTAAAACTGATGTTTGTCTTGCTGTATTTTGACGTGGCTCTTCACAAGTATCGACTTCACTGGTTAGTGTTCGTTTTGACTCCTGTAATTCGGCTGAACTTTTTTGCTTTGGGTTTGATTCTCGGCTGGAGGCAATTGTTGCCACTGAAGTTTTAAAAGTTGAGTCACTCTTGAGTTTAGGAAAATGTATCAACTCATCGACAAACACACTAGAGCTTTCATAAGGTGAAGCTTCAAAGGTGAGTGGACATTCAGTAACATAAAATGATTTTCTGGGAGATGGCGGAAGGGGCCGCCTATGGACAACAGTATCATCTTGTCCTAAGTGCCAACTCAGATTATCACCATATCGTTGACTGAATTCAGAAAGGTTTCCTTCACTTGGAGTATTGGACTTGTTCTAACAAAATAGGAAAAGACATAATCAGTACGAGCCATCCCAAAAGCTAGAAAGGTAATTTAAAAAAAATCAGAGAATGGTTACAGTGCAGGAGAAAGCTATTCAGCCCATCACATCTGTGCCAGAAAAATCTATTGCCAAGTATTAACGACAGTTAAACACTACAGTAAATCTTCTGTACAAAATAGCTATTTTTTTGCATCATCTTTTGTTATTTAACATTTTCCAAATCCTCAAGATTCAAACTAGGCAACAAACCTGTTAAGGTTTTTATTTCCCGAAATTAGTTCTCAACAGCATTCCGTGTCGGAATAAAATGGGAGCCACAACACAAATCTGTCCAGCAATTACGCCAATAAAATTCATGCATGAAGTGCACATGATAAGATTAAGAAACAAAATAGTCGGTCCATTAAGCTAATGAATTAAGCTGAGAAATGTCAGTGTCAATGTAAAGCCTGATTACAATCTCGATTGTGATGATATTTTGAATTAATATACCTAATGAACTTAGGGTCACATTGTATTACCATAATCATACAAGTATAATGTAGAGTACTCACTACAGCTTTGTAACTGAGATCATCCATTGACTTGAAGAAATCCAGGCTTTTTGCACTACACAGCTTTCCTTGATCGGAACTGTTTGTACTGAGGGTATCTAGGATCTCCCCTAACAGATCCATCTGTCCTGGAGACTGTGCCTCTTGTTCGGTCTGTTCAGAATCATCACTGTCATCAATATAGGCACATATATCTCCACTGTCTTCAGATGATATCCTAAGAATTGTGAATATTTTAAGTAGTTCAGTTCTGCATGATGGAAGTCCTTATAAATAAAATTACCCATTTATCAATAAATTTGAAAAGTTAATTAAAGAGATAACTTAGACCATGTTACAACACATAGAACTAAATTTGCTTCATAGAACATCAAACCACAAAGGATAATTTATGCTGAATGATGGATGAGCAGAAAATTCAAAATATACACTTGACCAAATCACCGACACTACTTCTATTCATTACTGCATGTATAGGATAAAGACAAGGTAGTTTTACTCTGTGCAATTAGGGAGCTGCAAATATGAAATTCAAGTACATCTGAGGTGTTAAGCAAATTTCAATATTTTAACAAGTATGTTAGAAATGGCATTGATAACTAGTAACACAGATACCTCCAGTTATAATTTGTAAAAAGTCATTTGTGATACTATCACCATGAATTATACAATTGTTCAAGACTTGGAGTTGAACTAACTGACAAATAATATAATGGTGCGAATTGACATCATTATCGAAAGTGTGGGCTGGAAAAGTACAGCAGGACAGGCAGCATCTAAGAAGCAGGAGAATCGACGTTTCGGGCAAAAGCCCTTCATCAGGAATGTCATGCTTGTATATGCTAGCACTAGGGCTATTTTTCCAAAGGCAACAGCAGCAGCCAAAAGGGCTAACTGCCCAGGACAGGAAATTGTCAGTTAAGGGGTAAATAACAGCCTATTGAATTCTATTCTCAGAGGATGAATATTCTTTGTGATGCCGGGGTACTGTCCCTGCCTCTGGACCAGTAGGCCTCGGTTCAAGAAACAAAACTAAATCACTGGGAAAGAAAACTCAGCAGATCTGGCAGCATCAGTGGAGAGAAATCAGAGTTAACATATTGGTCCGTTGACCCTTCTTCAGAACTGAAGTTCAAGTCTTGGTTCAAGTCACATCTGCTCCAGAGATGCATCTTGCTACCTTTGAACATGTAGTTTGAAAAATGTGTGGAGGTGTCTCCACAAGCATGGTGGTCAAGGGGCAGTTCTTAAAGCCCGCAGACCAACACAGGGGTTCGCAGTCTTCCCTGCTTGGTATGTGTAACAATTACCAGGCATATATTATTGTGCAGATGATGCATTCCAAGGTAGACAAGCAGGAGACTGGAAGAACATAGCAAGCTAGGCAGCATCAGGAGGTGGAAAAGTCAAAGTTTCAGGAAGCAGGGTTACACCTGAAATGTTGACTTCTCCACCTCCTGATGCTGCCTGGCTTGCTATGTTCTTCCAGCCTCCTGCCTGTTTACCATACATTATTGTATAGCAACTGTATCTTTAACTGAAGATAAAATAAAGAGAGTCACGGGTCCTGCTCTGAAGTCTGACTGGAAGGTTTAATCTCTAAATTTTAATTTTAATTTTGAGAGATTGAAAAAGGGCAGGCTGTTTTTTACTGAGAAAGGGGATAATGGCAACAGCCGGAGATATAACAATGGTTAGACTGTGGGTCTCCAAAGTCTCCAAAATGTTGAGAACCTTGGGGTAAGAACAGTTGTGCTATAAACTGCCTGTTCACTTAGAAGCTAAAAGAAAGCTCTCAAAAACAGATAATCAGAATTTCTACCTAGTTACAATGACCATGTGACCCACACAGCAATACTGATAAGCTTTAAGAAAGGAAGGGTCCAAGGTACCTTTGAAAACTCTTGGACAAGATTAGTTTGTTGGGATTCAAGAAAAGGAACAGTTTCAAAATGGTAGGAATGTGAAGGGGAACTTTTGTTCACATTGAAAATATTGAAATAATGGTGAGTTAAAGTGAGATTGCAGGATTCAGCTAATTTCTATTTGAGGGAAATGGCATACTGTGAAAGAGTTGTAAAATTAAAAGTTCCCAGACAGAGGAACGAAAAGAACAGAATTAAACACTTATATTCATTCCATGAGAATTGAATGTCTACTTAAAACATAGTATAATGTACACTTGTGAAATGTTTTCATTTGTGCTAAAAGGAAAAAAAGGGGAATATTCTGTTTTGTGGTCTCAAGAATAAATTAACATGTACACTACAGAGAATATTTAATTTGGATTGCTTTCAGTCTTCTCCAACAGTAAAGATCTTAAAATATGAACTCTTCTTGTGTTACCTTTCAGTTTTACAAAGAAATTTGACATTCTAATTAATAAGTTATTATCTTCTTGGAAATTGTAATCCAATCATAGAATCCCTACATTGTGGAAACAGGCCATTTGGCTCAAAACATCCACACTGACCCTCCCACCCAGACCCATTCCCCTACCCTACTACTCGACACTTCCCCTGACTAATGCACCTAATGTACACATCCCTGAAAACTCTGGGCAATTTAGCATGGCTAAGTCATCTAACCTGCACATCTTTGAACTGTGGGAGGAAACGGAGCACCCAGAGGAAACCCATACCAACAAGGAGAGAACGTGCAAACCCCACACAGGTAGTTGCCCGAGGCTAGAATTGAACCCGGGCCCCTGGTGATGTGAGGCAGCAGTGCTAAACGCTGAGCTTCCTTACCACGTGTCACTCTGTGATAATGTTACCTTTGAATTTACAATTTATAAAGGTTAGAGACAGAACATGTCCAAACGAAGGTTCCCTTTCTCAGATTTGAACTGCAGGATGTAATTTCCTCTGAGCCGGTCAACCCTCGGGTGCTGAGAATCCGTTTATTAAACTTAATTGGACGTGAGCCTTTCCTCTGGTCACTCCACGGCCAAATTACTAGCATGTGACTTCATCCTCCCTGCTCATCATATCTGGGGGTTATGATCCCATTTGATTTCAGTGTCAGGATCCCTGCTCCCCGAGAAATCAGATAAATGGTGAAATAATTGAAGCTGTTACCACAACATATATTGGCTCCTGGCTTACTCCAAAGAAGAATTCCACTTCTTTTGGGAGGATCCAAAAAGGTTTTAAGATAAAAGGATAACAATTGAAACAATATTGACTCCCATAGGTAGCTATGGCACATTCAACAGCTGTCAATCGATGGTAATGTAGGTAGGACAATAGAAAATATGTAAGTGACCAACATGTAAATATGAAGCTCCATTGATGAGCATTCAGATCATCACAATGCAAGGATCCATTTATAAGCTACTTTTACATCTCAGGTGTTAACTGAAATAAAGGATGTGGAGGCTATAAAAGGTGGAGTAACATTTTCTGATGATACTGCTTTGAGTCTCTCTGATAGTAGTGTGGCTTTTATCATGGACCTTCCCCAATAGCCTCTGTATACAGGCATATCACTGAAGTTAGGACTGCATTTCTCATGAGGAATGATGAATATACTAGTTCTTGACTGGATCATCCTCATACCTAGGGCATTGCCTTGCAGAGTTATGTAAAGCAGAAATGCAAGAATATCAGCACCATGTAAAAGTTTAACACTGCAGGTTTCTGTAAGAGGCCAGATTGGCTGGTTGATTATTATTGTGTTCTGCAAGATGTTGACCTATCTAATTAAGGCAGTTACTAAATTACTGACGTGACCATAATAGTTTGATTTGGTTTTGAACTTACACCAGATATGTCACCTCAAAAGCCTTCATCTCAAAAGCTACCTCGCCATAACCTCAAATGGCATAGTCATTTGGCTGTTATCAAATAACTGACAAATACAGCCTTTGACAGGCAGTTGGAAAACAGCAAGAGTTCAGCACCAGGGCACGGTGTGGCAGCAATTCTCTGCTAAATGTATGACAGCTCCATCCTCCTGACTCACTTCTTATCCCAGAGAATTATCTCATCAGGGATCCACTGCTGTTTGTCATTTATTTACCAGATTTGGATGGGAATTTAGGAGCAATGGTTAGTAAGTTTGTGGATGACACCAAAAATTGGTGGCTGTATTGGACAGTGAAAAGGGTTATCTAAGATTACAAAGGGATCTCGATCTATTGAGCCAATGGACTGAGGAGCAGCAGGTGCAGTTTAATTTGGGTATATAAAAGGAATTGCATTTTGTTAAGATGAACAATATTAGGGCTCTGGGTGGTGTTGTAAACAGAGACCCCTAAGGGTTCAGGTACACAGTTCGTTGAAAGTTGCATCACAGGTAGACAGGGCGGTTAAGGAGGCATTTAGCAAGCTTACCTTCAATGTTCAGACCATTCAGCATAGGAGTTAGGATGTCATGTTGAGGTCGTACAGGATGTTAGTGAGGGCCAGTTTTGGTGTACTGTGTGCAGTTCCAGTCAATAGACCTGCTATTGAAAGGATACTTTTGAATAGGAGGGGGTTCAGAAGAGATATTCAAGGATGTTGCTGGAACTGCAGGGTTTGAATTAATAAGGAGAGGCTGGGACAGTTTTCAGTGGAGCTTAGGAGGTTGAGAGGTACCTTATGAAGGTTTATAAAATCATGAGAGGCATTAATAAGATGAAAAGCATAGGTCTTTTCCCTAGGGAAGGGAAGTTCAAAACTGGAGAGCATATTTTTAAGGTGAGAGGAGTAAGATTTAGAAGTGATCCAAGGGGCAACTTTTCCCACAAAGAGGGTGGTTTGTATGTGGAATGAACTGCCAGAGGAAGTGGTAGATGCAGGTGCAGTTACAACATTTAAAAGACATTTGGACAGGTACATGAATAGGAAAGGTTTAGAGGGACATGGGCCAAATTCAGGCAAATATAGTTTGGGAAATTTGGTTGGTATGAGTATGTTGGATCAAAAGGTCTGTTTCCATGCTGTATGATTTTGTGACTCTACGGCCAGGTAATTGTTGCTGCTGAAGCATGGTCGTGTGAATTTTTATAGTTTGCCTCCTGCTAATGCTTCAGCAGTAAGTCTTAGATATTCCTGCCTTCTACCTGGAAGTAATCACACAGGGCAGCTGGTCAGACGTTTGACACATGCGGTGACATGGGACACTCCCCATCTCACAGGTGGATGTGAAGGTGTGTATGTGGGCGTGTGCGTGTTAAATCCAACTGCTTGTCTGCCCACTGCCTGTCTACCCCAGCTCCCCCCCCCACCTTAATCATACCAACGGCAAAATGTCACCTGGTAACTGCCAAACGAAGTCCTTAAGAGGGAATTGAGGGAAAACTGCTACCTTACAACATCCCCCAGAATCTGGGTGAACCTCTCCAGCACCGAAATTTAATTGACAGTGAGAAATGCCTATGCCAAGTTGCCAGCCTGGCAGATTCCGTGCACCAGCTGATGGTGGCCAGTGAAGGTGATGGACTGGAGTGACAGGCTTTCATTGTAGTGCTCCCTAGGCTCAGAGGGCACCATCTCACGCAAGCAGTAATCATCATAGCATCCTCATCCCAAAAGGTGCCCTTGCCCTGTCTGTAATTCCTGAGCCCCAGCCCACCTACCCACTGACCTCTGAACACACTTTAATCTCCAATCCATCACAGCTCACATCCCCCACCCACCCTTGGCAACCATTACCCATGTGCAGTGCAGTTTTGCCACTGCTCCCACTGGATGGAAGGTAATCAGGAGCAGTTCAAGGGCAGAACTGCTGCCTCCAGCCAACTTACAGCTGATTGGCCATTAAAAGGGGGCAGCTTCCATTCTTTCCCAGGGCCAATTTCGCCAATCTATAAATTTTTAGCCAGGGAGGGGCCACTGACCCCTGTATAATTCAACCAATACATCTTATTGTCAAAGGTCGCTCATTCAATCAAAATTCTATTTTGATGCTTTTGCTCACTCGTGTTACATACTGCCTTCGAGTGGCATTGTGACATAATCACTTCTGAACCCCATTTTCTCTGATTTGCAGTTCCATCGGCAGCTCTAGACTCCTCTGTCCTTATTCCTCCTGCTTGTCAGAGACGACAAATTTCTGCTCCCTCTCCAAATGAGGAACATGCATAACAGAAGTTGCAGGAGGTGGAATTTATTCACTGCTTCTAAGCCGGTGAAAACTGCTAACATAAGGTAACAAAGCAAACTGACTAAATTAGAGAGCAGTTAAACTCCAACTATTGGAGTAACTGTAAACAAAAATGGTTGTTTTGCTAATGGAAAGTTAAGTGCACATAGCTAAGTGTATTCTATAGCCTGCTGAGCTCAGTAACGGAGGCTGAATTAGCAGCATCTCCACATCTGAAAATAATGAACACCAACAATGAAATATATTGCGCCATTTCACATCTCTCATTTGTATTGCTGTGAGTGAACTTAACTGCATTATGCTGCCACTTAGCTATCAAAGATGAACACTGGAACACAAAATGCCAATCCAAATCACCATTAAATAGACTTACACTCTCCCCAAGTACACATAGCTTGATAGCTTGAAACCAGCAGAGGTCAGCATTGATGCATATATTTTTGACACTGCACATTTATTATCCAAAGTGATCATTTCATCAAAAAGAAAACATAACTAACTGCAGAGTACAACCAATCAATGCAGAAATGCTAACATTTGGATTTTTTCCCAACTTTATGAATACTTGTATTCAGTTTACTTTTTCCGTTGCAAATACTTTGGTAAGTTGTGTTAAAAAAATGATTGAAAAGAAATGAAAATATGTTAAACTACAGCTGCAGAATTATACACAATCAACAGTTTAAATATCTTAATATTTTCATTATACATCCTGCAAGCATTTAAGGATGTTTTCGATTCTCGTCTCCCTGCTATAGGAAAGTTGTGAGATTTGAAAGGTTTCAGAAAAGATTTAGAAAGATGTTGCCAGTATTGGATGGTTTGAGTTACAGAGGGAAGCTGAATAGGCTGAGAGGTGACCTTATAGAGGCTTCTAAAATCATGAGGAGCTTGAACTGGGTGAATAGCAAATGTCTTTTTTCCCAGGGTAGCTGAGTCCAAACCTAGAGGACATAGGTTTAAGGTGAAAGGGGAAAGATTTAAAAGGCACCTAAGGGGCAATTTTTTCACAAAGGATGTAGTGCATGTATGGAATGAGCTGGCAGAGGTGGTGGTAGAGGCTGGTACAGTTACAACATTTGAAAGGCATCTGAATGGGGATATGAAAAGGAAGAGTCAAATGCTGGAAAACGGGACTAGATTAATTTAGGATATCCGGTCAGCATGTAGGTTTGTTTCCATGCTGTACATCTCTAAAACTCTAAGAAAATAATAAATGTCTCAGGGCTTTCGGACATCGATTTACTGCTTTGTAAAAGAAGTTGTTTTTGAAATGAAAACAAGTGCAATCATACATGAGATACTGCATGGAGAGGTACCTGTGCATATGCTAAGAAAATAAATATCGAGTGAGCCACAATTATCATTTACTTGAAATGTATCAAAAATATTGCCATCCTGAAATGCTATATGAACCACTAGGTTCAACTATATGAAAATATATGTGGTGCTGGAAAAACATAGCAGGCCAGGCAGCATTCTTGGATGCTGCCTGGCCTGGTGTGTTTTTCCAGCACCACATTTTTCGGCTCTGGTCTCCAGCGTCTGCAGTCCTCACATTCGCCTATATGAAAATATAGTTGAACATTGGGTATACATCAGTACCCGACCAAGAGATGTGGTCCATATAATATACTTGGCACACACATCAAATTTAACCTTTTGTTAAAACTTAACTGATAATCATCCGTCCGGGAAATACTGGATTGACAATAAAGCATAAACGATACCTACTAAAAGACACAACTAAAACGATTCCTTGATAAGCTCGGCAGGTCTGGCATCATCTGTGGAATGAAATCAGAGTTCATGTTTCGAGTCGAGAGACCTTCGATCTGAAACGTTAACTCTGATTTCTCTTCACTGATGCTGCCAGACCCACTGAGCTCATACCGCAATTTCTGTTTCTTTTTTCTGATTTACAGCAATTGCAGTTCTTTCAGTTTTTATTTAACATTGTTCCTTACTTGCTTGCTCTGTCTGTCTCATCAACATCCAGTGGCGAAACAATCCCAGCATGTGATGATCGTTGAGGGCGAATCTAAAGGCAATTAGACAAAAGTGATTTTTATTTGTAATGTTTCACTCCTATTCCATTTGATTTTGAGGATGGCATCAGCCTGTTTGAGTAGCCAATTCAGTGAGTGTGCGATTTCAACAATTACGTCTTCAGTTCATATCCCAAGTAAGCAACATCTCTGAAGAGGCCACAGGAGACCAATCAGAAGCTGCAACTCAAGATGTTTTTGCCCCTTTTCAAGGGAAATGTAGATATTAATGCAGAATGGTCTTTAATCAGCTAAACACTTATCGTGCTGGGATAATGTTGACATGTCAGATTTCCAGCAAGATGATTTGGGTACACAATTGTCACAAATTGAAAAGTACTTATTTTTACTGTGAAGTTACTATGATTCTAGCAACACAATCGACAAGAGTAAAAAATGCACACATCAAACAATCTTCATTGGTTATGCACATTCTTGATGCAATATTAGCGCACACATTTTAATAACTTGTCTTCCACATTTATTTTTAGTGGGATTAATCACACCATTGTCAAAAATGGGACTTCACGATTATTGCAATGCAGCCCACTCACAAAACTCTGATAGTCAGCTAACTCAGCGTTACATATCACAGGTCATCTGGAGTGCTGTTCACTGTATGGGGATGGTGCACAGGTCTGTGACACCATGCATGCACAATGTATATAGTGTTGTGGCTATGCTGCAATAGATCTATATTGGGTCCCTCTAAGAATGCCAGGTAGGATAACATGATTTCAAGCGATTAAGGTCAGGTAATGGTTGAGCTTTCAGATGGCCACAGCCTGTTGTATTTTTACCTCTCAGTCAGGAAGGAATCAGCATGAAATGTCTTTTCTTTACTATATTTACAATAGTACCTCAAGGGAGGCGATGGCCTAGTGATATTATTCTAGGCCATTAATCTGGAAACTCAGCCAATGCACTGGGTTTGAATCCTGCCATGGTGATTAATAATCTTTTGAAGACCATAAAACCATTGTTGTTTGTTATAAAACTCCACCCATTTCACTAATGTCCTTCAAGGAAGGAAATTTGCCATCCTCACCCAGTCTGGCCGATATGTGACTCCAGAGCTACAGTAATGTGGTTGACTTTCAACTGCCCCTGACATGGTTGAGCAAGCCACTCCATGTATCACCTGCTATGCAATCTCGACAAAGAATTGAAATGGACGGATCACCTGGCATTGACGTTGGCACCTGCCCTGTTGACCAAGCAAAATCCTCCTTACTGACATGTTGGGTCGTGACAAAATTAGGAGTCTAAGAAACAGCATGATATTGTCACACTCACAGAATGATATCTGTCAGAAAATGTCCAAGACTACCATCCCTAGATATGTCCTGCCCCACCGGAGGGACCCAGCAGAGGTGGTGGCAGGGGATATACAGTTGGGAGGGCATCACTCTGGGAGTCCTCAGCATTGACTCTGAACCCCATGAAGTCCCATGGCTTCAGGAAAAAGTCTTCATGGCTTCTCATGGGCAAGGAAATCTCCTGCTTATTACTACATACCGTCCTTCCTCAGCTGGTGAATCAGTACTCCTTCATGTTGAAGAATACTTGGAGAAAGCTCTGAGAGTGGCAAGGCTACAAAATGTACTCTGGGTGGGGAATTTCAACATCCACCATTGAGAAGGACTCTGTAGCAGAGCTACTGATTGAGCTGGGTTGAGTCCTAAAGGATGTAACTGCCATACTGCAGCAGCTGGTGAGGATACCAACTAGAAAGAAAAACCCCTTTGGATTTTATCTTTACCAATCTGCTGGCTGAAGATGCATGCATCCATGACAATATGGGGTGGCACAATGCCTCAGTGGTTAGCACTACTGCCTGGGACCCAGGTTTGATTCCAGCCTCAGTAGACTGTCTGTGTGGAGTTTGCACATTCTCCTGGTGTCTGCGCGGGATTCCGCCGGGTGCTCTGGTTTCCTCCCACTGACTGAAGATGTGCAAATTATATGGATTGGCGATGCTAAATTGCCTGTAATGTCCAGGGACATGTGGATTAACTAGGGGGAAAATGTAGTCTAAAAGGGATAGGGTAGGGGTATGTGTCTGGGTGGGATGTTCTTCGGAGAGTCGGTGTGAATTTGTTGGGTCAAATGGCCAATTTCCACACTGTGGGGATTCTATTAAAATAAAATATTAATAAGAGTGATCACTGCACAGTTCTTGTGGAGATGAAGTCCCATCTGCACACTGAGAATAACCTCCATTGTGTTGTGTGACACTATCACCGTGTTAAATAACACAGACATCAAACACATCTAACAACTCAAGACTAGGCATCCATAAGGCAGTGTGAGCCATCAATAGCAGCAGACTTGTACTCCAGCATAATCTGTAAACACATGGCCCATGTATTCTCCACTCAACCAATGCCATCAAGCCAGGGGATCAACCCTGGTTCAGCGGAGAATGCAAGAGAGCATGCTAGGAGCAGCACCAGGCATACCTGAAGATGAGATGTCAACCTGGTGACCAAGCAGAAAACCCATGCAAGTCAAACAGCATAAGCATGGATTCCAGTCTTCAGCCAATTCAATTCACACCAGGCGATATCAAGAAACAATTGGAGACACTGGATACTAGAAAGGCTACGGGCCCTGACAACATTCTGACAATGGTACTAAAAACATGTCCTCCAGACCTTGCTGCACCCCAAGCCAAGCTGTTCAGTACAGTTACAACACTGGCATTTACCCAACAATGTGGAAAATTGCCCACATCCTGTACATAAAAAGCAGAACAAATCCAATCCGGCCAATTACTGCCCGAGCAGTCTTGTTACTGTACCTCGAAGAGAGTTGAAAATCTAGCAAGGACTTAAAGACTTAGTCCAGAACAAGATAACAATGTAATATTTGGTCAAAACAGCTAGAGTATCCATGTTGTTATGAAACAAAAACAATTTCAAATTGGGCCAATTGGCTTAAATTATGCCCCAAGATATCAAACTCCAATCAAGTCTGAATTTTGTATTTTGATAATATTAAAGCTAATGAAATGGTCCAATGTTTTGGGGTATAAATATCAAATATTTTGAACAGTTAGCTAGAGCGGCAAAGAGAAATGCCAAAAGACCAACAGAGGTAGAGTATTAGTAAGAGCTCTCTGAGAGGTACCTGTCGGGAGGAAAACTTTGCACAAAGAATGACATTGAAACTGACCTGGAGAGAGAAACTACAGATGAAAATCTACAGATGAAACTTGGCAAAGCTGATCGGTTTTCAAAAGTGATTATTTTTCTGTAAATCATAATCGAGATTTTTATTTTTAATCAGACTAGTATTGTAGAGAGAGGTAAAAGATAGGTTTAAAAGAAAGGGGTTGTAAATAGTTGTGAGTTAATATTCTCTGTTAGACTTTTTAAAAAATCAAGTTGACATCTTTTACTTTAAAATAGTGAGTTTTGGGATAGTTCTTTGCCTCTCGGATATTAACAGATTACAGCACCAAGTGAATCTTATCAGTGTTGCTGGTTTAAATTAGCAAAGGAGTTTACCTCGTGTCATAACAGTCTACTCTCGATTATCAATAAAGTGTTGGAAGGTACAGTCAACAGTACCATCATGCAGCACCTGCTCAGCAATAATCTGCCCAGTGATACACAGTTAGGGTTCCACCAGTGCCCCTTAGCTCCTGAGTCCATTAAAGGCTTGGTTCAAACGTGGCCAAGACAGTTGAATTCCAGAGGAGAGGCGAGGCTGACAGCCCTTGACATCAAAGCTGCATTCAACAGAGTTTGGCAGAAAGGAATTCTGGCAAAACTGGAATCAATGGGAATTGGGGGTTGGGGGTGCAATCTCTCTCGCTGATTGGAGTCATACATGGCACACAACAAGATGGTTATGGTCATCTCAGCTCCAGGACATCTCTGCAGGAGTTCCTCAGGGTAGTGCAATATGTCTAACTATCTTCAACTGCTTCATCAATGATGTTCCCAGCATCAGAAGGTCAGAAGTGGGATGTTCAGCTCCACCTCCAACTCTTCAGATACTGAAGCAGTCCATGTACAAATGCAACAAGATCTGGGCAAGATCCAGCGTTGGGCTGACATGTAGCAAGTAACATTTATGCCTCACAAACACCAGGCAATGACCATCTCCAATAAGAGACAACCTATCCACTGCCTCTTGATGTTCAATGGTGTCATCATCACTGAATTCCACTATCAACACTTTGGGGATGACCACTGACCAGAGACTAAACTGGTTTTGCCAATTAAATGCAGTGGCTGCAACAGCAGATAAGAGGCTAAGAATACTGCAGCCAGTAACTCACTTCCTGACTCCTCAAAGTCCATCACTTACAAGACTCAAGTCAGGAGTGTGATGGAATGTCCCCTACTGGTCAAGCATGGGTGCAGCTCCAGCAACACACAACAAGCTTGACACCATCCAAGACAAAGCAGCCCACTTGGTTGGCGCAACATCTACAAACATCCTCTCCCTCCATCACCTAGGCTCTGTAGCAGCTGTGTGTACTATCTTCAAGATGCACTGCAGAAATTCACCAAAGATCCTTAGACAGCACCTTCTAAATGCATGACCACTTCCTTTTAGAAGGACATGGGCAACAGGTACATGAGAATACCATCAACTGCAAGTTCCCTCCAATTCACTCGACATCCTGACTTGCAAATGTATCACCATTCTTTCACTGTCACTGGGTTAAAATCTTGGAATTCCCTCCCTAAGGGCATTGTGAATCTACCCACAGCACATGAACTGCAGCAGTTCCCTAAGGCAACTCACTGCCACCCTCACAAGGGCAACTAGGGACGGGCAATAAATGCTGGCCAGCCAGTGACGCTGACATCCCACAAATGAATTAAAAAAACCCATCTTGCTGGAGGATTTATGATTTGCATTGATTGAAACTTGAATTTTCATAATGACAATATCTCTAGGCACCTTACAATAAATGAAAAGTCAAGATCATAATGGAAAACACAAATATTATTTAGTTAACCTGTATGCAAGCAGTTTTATTCTTATACAGTATAATTCAAAGTAATTATCAGTTCAGTTCACATAACAGTCAATAACAAGTCTACAGGCATTATATCTCTGGTACCAGTGTAGGAACCAGAGTATAAAAGTGAGAGTAGATTTCAGCAAATGAACATGGTGGCTCAGTAGTCAACACTGCTATCTCACAATGTCAGGGAGACAGGTTTGATTCCAGCCTCAGGTGACTGGCTGTGTAGACTTTGCACATTCTTCCCTTGTCTACATGGATTTCCTCTGGGTGTTCTGGTCCTCCCACAGTCCAAAGGTGTGTAGGTTAGGCGGATTGATCCTGATAAATTGCCCATAGTGTCCAGAGATGTGCAGGCTAGATGGGTTAACCATGGGAAATATAGGGGTACAGGGTTATGGGATGCTCTTTAGAAAGCTGGTGTGGATTTGATGGGCTGAATGGGCCTGCTTCTACACTTAAGCGATTCTGTGGAATAAGATAGAGACTGCCACATATTTTTCAAATTCGAGCAGGTCCTAAGCGATCTTCTGTTCAAAGTTAAATCAGAGTTACTTCAAAGAAAGAGAAAGTCTCAAACGAACCTTTAATCTGTCTGTGATGAAGTGTTCGTGATAAACTGCATGCATGTTAGAATGTGACAGTTTTGGCTCTTCAATATTTCACTGCCTTACAATGATCAATTTATTACAATTGCAGATTAAAACTGAAAACAAATATCAATGGAAAGTTAGAATTTTATGAAATTAAATATTCCACGCTATTTGTCTTCTTTAGTTCTGATTGTGGCAACCAGAAGTTTTAAATTCTACCATGTCCTCTTTCGTGTTCCACAGTTTTCGAGATGACAAAAAAACAGCTAGAACTGCTGAATAGAAGGACTTGTCAAGTGGAAGATGATTCAATCTGCCCATGAAATAATAAATGCTTCCTTCCTACCATGTCACTGCTTTGGGAATTCTGCTGTGTTATTTTCTTTTCTCTCTTGGATATCACAGTCCAGGGCAACTAACTGTCTTGCAAAATGGGGTGGTGGTGCAGATGAAAAATACACAATAGGCAAACTGCATAATATCATCATGTGAATAAAACATCAGCATCAGTTGGTAAAAATGATTCCTTAGTTAAAGAAGATGAAACTTCCCCAGACAGATCTTCATTTGAAAGATTTTGGGGGTGGCTTTGGAATTTTACATTGATAAATGTTTGCCCTTTCTCCTGCTAAAATTATCAATCATAGAAACATGGGTGTCTAGTCATTGACTTGTAAACTTAAATCCCTTATCCTGACTCACATTATTCAGTTTCATCACAAGCACACCGTATTCAAACCAAATTCAACTTCAGTGTGCCTGAAAATCCTGAACCCCAGCTTTACAGCAAAAATAAAACTTGACATTTACTGTCAAGTATCAGACTTCATTGCACGTGTGTTAAAGAAATCATACCTGTACCAGTCTGTTAAGTGTACATGCTGCACAATAAAGGGCATTTAGCTATCTCTTCAAGAAATTCCCAACAAATGGCAAGAAGTCCCAATGTAAAACATCTTTTAAAAACATGCCCGTATGATAAATTGCAATGACTTGCTTTTCTGCAAATTTGGATCTCTGCATGCATCAACCACAGTCAAAGGGGTCTCAAGCCTTCATCTGCACCATTGTGAAAAGGATTAGAGTTTTGCTGATGTCAGGCAGGGTGTGGAAAGGAGGTCAAGGCTAACTGAGTTCATCATATCTTTGTAACTCACTGCCTACATGAAGTGCTTAACCTCCAATGAGGCACCTAACCCATTCACTTTGGGTGTAATTTCCACTGACATGTTCACATGCTCCAGAAGTAAACCATGTAGTGTGCTGGAGCACAATGACATTTGTGTTTGGTGAATGGTGAATTTTATTGGAAATGTACACAGATGCAGCAGGTTAAACCAGAACCCTAACCCGTGATCAAACGGCAACTGGCCCTCAGTGTTCAGTTTCAAGTGACAATTTACAATGGAGAGATAGGAGAACAATTGCACCCTGCAGACCTGCAATGAGTAGAAGGAACAAGAACAAGAAGCCAAAAGGATGTAACATGACTTGTAAATGCAAAAGACTCATTATTTCTGAGCTACATAGGTTGCTATGTTTTTTTCAGAAATGAGTATTCCTCAACGTTTCTCTATTCATGAAAGGAGAAACTTTGACAACCATTTTAAAAAGTTAATTTTGGAGCCTGATGACAGATTTCTGATAATTATTTTTTAGTTGTTACATAGGAACCTTTTTGTAGCAGCATATTTACTCCACACAAAAAGTCTTTGTTGCCAAACTGCATTTGAACAGCAGAAAAAAAACATATTTATAATCAGTGCATACTTTATTTTTGAACTACTCATTTAAATACAAAGGTAATTATCAGTAATGAGCACTGTTTGATCTTTCTAGAAAAGACAGGCTTTCATGTCCTTCACTGCACATTTTGTTCCAAGTAGCACTGAACATTTCTACTGCCTGCGTTAATAATCTATTTTGTTTCAGAGAACTTTTTAATGATTACTTTTTTTTAATGGCAGTATCAATGGGATAGAACAAGCTGCAAAAAACGCTCTGGGTGATACATCTGACAGACTCAAGAGGTGCCTTGTGCCATTTTTAAAACTTCCATAACTTTAATATGAAATATATAACACGGAATTTTAAAACAAGTGATGGTACCACCATAGGTAAGAAGCCATTGCAAGACAATTAGACAAGATTCCAACTTCCAGCTTCAAGTTATTCTGTTAAATGCAGATTTCAAAGTCATGAAGTTGTTCAAACAATTTTCATTCAATAGCCATCTGTAAAATTTGTCTAATTCATGCATGTATCAACAAACCCAAACTTCCCGCTGCTTGCAAAAGAACAAATGACTGGAGCATTTTGCAGACCTCTCAGTTAATAACACACAGACAAGCAACAATAAGCTATAGAGATACCAATGTTCTATTCTACAAATATTCTCAAATTAACCACCTCACTCTTATTAATAGCATTCCATTATCTCAGGGATATAACACAATCTTTCTTGGTAATCCCAATAAATAGTAATTCAGAAATGCTCAAACCTACAAGATGTGCTTTGGAACTTGTCAAGGTTTCTTGAATAGTTCTTCCAGAGCTATGAAATTACCATCTGAAGGGTCAAAGACAGTGGATGTATGAGAATGCTGTCCCCTGAAAGTCACACGCTATCCTGAGTTGGACACAAATTGCTGTTTCTTCATCGTCACTGGGTCAAAGTCTTGGAACACTCTATTTAACATTGCCATATGACAGACCCCCTCTGCTCATAGTAGCAGTTCAAAATGGCACTCCACCATCATCTATAGAAAGGCACCAAGAGATGGAAACTACACAAATAAATAATTTCAAAAATATTTCAAAAGCAGATATACAGTTATTTAGAATAACCGTTTTTCATTCTATAGACTGATTAATTCTGTCCACCTTTTTGAAACTAAATATTCTTCAATGTAAATCCATGATCAGTAAATAGCCCACATGAGGTTCCTTCAGTTTTGAGTATATTGAGTTGATTGGCATTCTGATTAAGAAAAAAAAATCAAGATGTTAAGGATACATTTCACCAGGGTCAACTGGCAAATAATTGTCCTTTTTCAGATGAAGATGAGAAAATGTGAATATGCAAACATGTTGCCAATATTTTCATTTTACACTTTGATCTCTATTCAGGGATATAAGTAAGCTGCTTGAACAGTTCAGAAACAGATTGTATTCATTGCCACAACACCAGCAACAAGCAGCAGAGCACTGAAGTGTTTTGTAGTCCATTGCATTTGGGAGGAATTGTTTTGCACTTTCTTCTTATTTTATTGCCCCCATTGAAAATATCAAGCCCCATTCAATGGGGTTGGCAGGTAATTGGACTTCATATTTCACAGGTTGTTCTGAAAACCCGTTGCTGGGTGACAAAAGAGAATGGCTCACAGTAATGTTCAGTGCAAGGTAGAGAAATGTTTAGCCTGTCTGCTAAAGAGAACATTTGAAATTGTTAATACATTGAAAGACTCTACACTATCTATCTTACTGCTATCTAGCACCACATTGCTGCTGATGGAACAATACAAATGAAGCTCGTACATAACCTTATAAGTATCATATTCAGTTAAGCACTTATTTAATGACTAACTAACACTTCTCTATTTCCTTTGTGCTCCTTAATGCACTTAAAATCTATTTTAAAATCACTCTCAGATCAAAACATACATCATGGATTTACATGCACAAACTATTGTTTATTCCCTATACTTTGCTTATTTTCAAAATGCAATGGAAATATATCTAAAATTATTATTCTGTAATCCTGTTTCTTCCAACACAAGTGTAAGTTATTGCACAATTAGTAAAGACCAGTCATTTGCAAAATAAATCAAATAAACTGGGCCACTAACATATATGTACTTCAAAACAGATACTTATTCCTGATTCTTAATATAAACTTTATTTTAAGCATCCACACCACACAAATGGAGTTCCAGAGAATTCCCTGATAGAAGAGTGCACTTGTTAAAGACTGTATTGCATGTCATTGCTTGCTCAGCATTACATAAACCTTCCCTGCGAGACAGAAGCATGGTGAACAGGCTCATTAATTAGCAAGGTGAGAATTCAACAGCCAAAAGAATATGTATTCAATCTGTTTGCTGAAATATACAACAAAAAAACTTCCATTCACCATAAACTTTAACAAGGCTTGAAAATTAAGATATGTGCACTTTCTCTTCTCCCATGCCCTCCCATTGTAGTTTATTTAGCCCAAGGCTAGCCATCTGTTATCACAAGAAATGTTCTATAGTTAAGAAAACAAACAACAAAACAGCTAACCCAAGCAATTACAGGGGCAGCACACAAATACAAAGACACAAAAATCCAAGAGTTTTTTTTAAAACCCCAAGTGGTCAACCACGCCTACACATGCTGACTCTGTGCTCAAAAAGGAGTAAGGAAGCAATTTCTTTTAGCTTTTGGCAACTGAAGGAGCAGCATGCAGATTAGAAACACCCCTGTTACACACATACACAAGCAAAAGATCAAAATTTATTTACATTTTTCATAAACACACTTCCTGCTATGTGATCAACTGGTCTTGAAAAAGTAATACTCAGATCCCTGATTTTCACATTACTCTCAAAAGCCACGAATATTCTGTGAGTCTTAAAATGTTCTAATACAAAAATGTTATTGCAATTTCTGTTAGCAACCTGAGTGGTTTAACTGTGGACACTGACAAAATCATGCCTTATTTTTGTGTTTCATTAAAATGACATTTGGACAGGCATTTCCAGTTCGGCTGTGCTACAATGGGATGCTACATATTCAAAGGCACCCAGTTTTGGTGAAGGATAATTCAGTGGTTTTGTTTTGGGAAGTTTAATCAAAATACTGAAAGCTAGACTCCATTCATGGCATATCAGCGAGGCCTATCATTAACAGGCTCTTTTATGTATTGTCCAAAAATAGGAGCTAATCTGAGGTGGAAAAGATCTGCACAAACCAATATCCCGCAACCATGCACAAAAAGTCGTGCAAATTAATATTCCTTATTCTTGAACTGTTAAGCTATAGCTTTCAATAAAAAAAATCAAGTACCAATTCAATTGAAACTATTTGGACTGTAGCCAGGCAGCTGGTTAAGTTCCACAAAGTGCTTTGTAAGGCCAAAACAGCTCCCATGACTTTAGAATGTTCAGAACACACCGCAGCAGAAATGGATGTCTTGAATTATTGGATTCAATGGGAATGGGAGGAAAGGAAAGGTGAGTTAGCAGGTCACCCATCAGACAAGGCTCAAGAGGCCATATGTCTATCAAGGTTCCAAGTTTTCCATAATGCTGATATGGAAAAGGACGATTATCTGCCAGTTGACCCTGGTGAAATGTATCCTTAACATGTTGATTTTTTTTTCTTAATCAGAATGCCAATCAACTCAATATACTGAGCATTAAAACTCTCAATAAGACTGAATGCTGTGCAACCTACAAATTATGGACACATTGAGGACATGTAAAATGTGTCTTTTTTTGTTAGTGTCCTTGTTTTTAAACTGGTCATTGTATGTACAGGAGTTTGTTTTTGTTCCCAGAACAATCTTGGAGCATTTTATTAGCTCCAACAAAGCCATGAACACTGGTCTGGCGGTAGACTGAACTAAATTTGAATAACAAGTTCAGCATCTGTAAGATGGAATATGCTTCTAAAGATACTCAGATACCAAATTGTGGTAAGTGCAGACTTGAAAGTGTACGTATCTTCTGGATCCACTTGAGACAGAGTATGTGATTGGGTTCATCTTTCGAATCCACATAGGTGCAATATAAGTGCATCTTTTGGCATATGTTTTCAACAAGGCTGTGTTTGGAAGTAAGGACAGTAGTTTGCAGAGATGATTCATGCCCTGAGACCAGCACAAATAAAACGTAATTTAATAACTCAATGGTCATCACGATAACCAAACTGTGTTACAGTACAAACTTGGAGCACTTTATTTGATGTGCTTTAAAATCTAAAACTGCTTTGTGCACTGAAGCTTCTTGAAGGTTTGTAATTTGCCAGTGTCTGTGGTATCAGAGGGGCTCGTGTAGTCTTTCTTTCTAACAATTCAAATTATTTTGGTTTTTCGATAAGTGTCTATTTAATCAGGGTTTTTTTCTACTTCACTCATAATGACAAAAGGAAACATCATCTGCTTATCAAGTCAGCTCTCATTTGCACAATCAACAAAATATTAGATTGAGGCATCAATTTAACAAAAAAAAATGACATGCACCATATGCAAAATGGGATTTGTTATTAACTCAAAATATAAGCTCATAAAAAGTTTAAAAGTTGACACTTTTCACGTAATAAAAAAGACATCAAGAGGTAGGTAGACATAATCCGTTTGTATAGAATTTATACATTACACTCTTTTGTTCTCCGTTAGCATTCTCATTGTCCAGGGTTACAAGTCATAGATTATGCCATAATTTAGTTTGGAGAAAGTTGAGGCAAATTCCAAGTACCATGAGACCTTATAGCTGCTGTGCTGGTAATGTGCAGCATCACACTCCAGCCAACTAGTCAACTAAGCGAATTGATCCAGAACAACACGTGAAATACTCAGGGTAGACCATTCAACCCATTGAACCCACTATTCAATATGACCATGGTAGAGTTTGGCCTTTGGTTCCTCTTTCCCACCTGCTCTCCACTGCCCTGGAGTCTGGCAGATCAAAAATCTCAGTCTTCAATGTATCCAAACAGGAAGCATTCACAATCTCCTATTGAATAGAATTCTAAATATTTTCCAGCCCTTTGAATGAAGCATTTTCTCCTCGCCTCAGTTCTAAATAACTGGCTCCTTAGTTTGAGAGTGTGCCCCCATGTTTTAGATTCCCCAACTAACAGACAGAATCCTTCCATGCCAAGCCCATTCAGAATCCTGTATATTTCAATGAGAATGCCCCTTATTGTTCTAAACTGTAGATCATATCCAACCAATTTACTCAGCCTCCTATCACAGGGCAAATCTTTCATCTACAAATCTTCGCTCTACCACCTCCAATGTTTCTTTCAGAATGTAGACCAAAACAGCCAAATTCAATACCAAAACCTCATAATTATGTCAGGTAAATATTCATCACACAACCATTAGCTTGACATCCTGTCTTATTCCTCCAGTTATTTTGTTTTGTATCCCTTTCAAACGTAAGCAACAATTTGGGGTTACGGTTTCAGAGAACTGGGTAGCCTTCAAATACCTGGCTAAACTTGATTGTGCTCGTCAGTGTGGACAATCAGCAGGCCAGACTACTGCTGGGCTTATCCCAACCAAGTCTGACCCTATTCTTTTCCATAATCCACATTCTGGCAGACATCAATGGATATAATGCCCTTTTATGTGAAAAAGTAACTATTTCTAAAAGAAAAGCAAATCATACAACGTCTTATAAATGCAACCAGTCTAAATGATCCATAATGGCTCCCTCCTTTTCTAACATGTCACAAAAAGACCAATAATTACTTGGAAGTCTAACTGCTTCACATTCATGTGTTCTTAAGGACTTGAGTACTGCACATGAAGAACTTTGATTCAAAACTAGCTACGAGAGAGAAAGTAATAAACACTGATGTACAGTGATAAAATCAAATAGTGACAAAGGACACATCTAATTGCAAATTCAATTCTGATTTGCTCCACATTTCCACCCCCCCCGCCCCCTGCCACCATAGTTCCACAGAACTGTCCTTCTTTTGAAAATCAGGTTATCAGCACTTGGCATTGATTACACAGATTCATTAGTTTAACTTCAAATTTTGATTTAAAATAGGCTTAATTGCCATTACACAACTAAAACGGACCAGAGAATTCTCATTTTTTTGCAAGCAGCGTTGCAATTTAAGGATCTGTTTCCTCAAGAAAAAGGCCACAACACAATAGCTGAGTGTTAATTTAAGAAAATCATCTTGCGGTAAAGCGTTATTGTAGAGCTCTGCTGTGTGGAGTAAGGAAAGCGAGTTGTCAAATGCAGAAATTAAATTTTCATTGGGCCATCTGTGTTACTGAGCATAAGCCAAGCTGTTTCAAGTCAGAAGGTATCTGTAAATGCCATGTATGTGCAGAAGGTGATGATTTTCCATCATGAGATCATGGCAAACTGTTTAAATTCCTTTTACTTCAAACACAACAAAATACAATTTCTTGTGAAAAGCCGTATCGAGGCAATTAAAAAAATCGCCTTAAACATCAAACCTTTTACAAGTCTCCTTTTCTTGCCAATAAAGACAAATGACTGAGCAACTGTATCAATGTCAACCGCTTCACTAAAGGGCCTCTGTGAGAAAATCAATGGCAACATGCTCAGCTCCCACAGCTTTCACAGATATCGATGTTTCCAGCGCAAAAAGTCTGAATTATCTATGGAAATGTGTAGAGGATCATTCTTTCTGGATGATCACAGTCCAGTGTTCCAAGAGAGTGTGACATCCAATAGAGATGTGGAAGGTATGCCGCTGTGCACAGTGCTAAGCTACAGGCCTGTTACTGTCGGAGCATGGCTGATTGACAAACCCAGGTACCCACTGTTTCTTGAATGTCAATATGAGCTTGAAAATATCTGTCCGACTTGACAAAAGAAAGTAAACCTTCGTACTTTCATGTGCTCCTCAATCAATCACAGAAGTAGCAGCAATCTTGAACTCAATAGTTGTCTCAGCAAACTTCGATTCTCCACACAGATTCACTTTTCCAAAATGACCCAGCCAATTATCGAGCAGTTGTTACACATCTCCAATGATTCACTTTTGACAGTCCCAATACCACTCCAAGATGTACTGACTTGTAGCACAAAGCTTGTAAACTCATTCAGAGGGACCTACAAGGTCACTTGGAACAGAATTGAACATATTCAGAAAGACAAGAGAACAGGTGCCCAGAATACTTCCCCTGGCAACCTGGGCTTCAAAATTCAGATCAATGTGAGATTATGGGACTTATTACCTGGGTTTTTTATGCTTCAGTTATTCCTGGTTGATAATTTAGTTCTACTACTGCCTTAGCAATGAACACACAATAGACAATAGGTGCAGGAGTAGGCCATTCTGCCCTTCGAGCCTGCACCACCATTCAATATGATCATGGCTAATCATTCTTACCCAGTATCCTGTTCCTGCCTTATCTCCATAACCCTTGATTCCATTATCCTTGAGAGCTCTGTCCAACTCTTTCTTAAATGAATCCAGAGACTGGGCCTCCACTGCCCTCTGGGGCAGAGCATTCCACGCAGCCACCACTCTCTGGGTGAAGAAGTTTCTCCTCATCTCTGTCCTAAATGGTCTACCCTGTATTTTTAAGCTGTGTCCTCTGGTTCGGCACTCACCCATCAGCGGAAACATGTTTCCTGCCTCCAGAGTGCCCAATCCTTTTATAATGTCTCAATGAACAATTCCCAAATCAAAACACCAAAATGTAAGGTATGGAAATGACAACATTTAATCTTTTGAGAGAGCCAACAACATTTAATGTTTAAACACACAGTAGTCGCTTATTATTAATCCAAATTCCATGGAATTTTTATCTTGGTTCACAGAATCTCCACAGTGCAGGTAGAAGCCATTCAGTCCATCAATTCTGAACTGACCATCCGGACAGTCTGTCAGGGTGTGGGAGAGAGCAGATAAATGCTCTGATTGACCATGCAGGAATGCAAAGGTGGAAGCTAGCACTTGGATTGTGATGATTAAATTAATGAGGATTTGATACATGACCGATTCATCCAGCTTGTATAAGAGGGAGGCATTGCTCGGGAAAACCATCTCCCTGGAGGACAGCTCTGAGGTTAATTGTTGGGAAAGGAAAGGGACAGAAGTAAATCCTTGTAGACTATGAATCACTTTGGGCTAAATCCAGGGAAATCAAGTCACTAGTTAAGGGAAGCATCCTTGTGAGATGAGAGTTTTATTCCCCCATTTTGTTAATGTAAAACAGGAAAGTTTTGTTCAATCGTTTAAAGTGTAAATTTCCAACAAAGCATTGTTCAGTCAATATTTTTGCTTTAAGTCTGATTGTTACAGTGAAAGTTTTTAAATATTAAATCTTGTCATGACATCCTTTCAGCTATCAACTGGAAGTTCAAATTTTTAAGTTATTGGTTTCTATGGGGATTTCTTCACAGATAAAAGACATCTGTACCTTTAGGTGTGCTTCACTGTGCATTCATCCGTGGGAAATTACACACTAACGAAAAATTCCAAGTCACGTTATATTCAACTATCTGTTGTTGCAGCAATCTATTCAAATGTTTTAACTAGTACTACCACTATATAGAAACCTTTGGCTCTTTATGTTATATAAAATGGTAGAGGAAAAGTCAAGCCAAAGAGTTATGTAGCTTTGAAGTTTTTAGACTGGTACAATGAAACAATTCTCACATTATCAACTTTTCACCTTTCAGTATTGCTTTTGAATACAAATGCGGCAAATTTTTGACATTTCATTAAATTTCAAAGCAACTTAAGTAATGCTGTCAGATAAAAGATCTTGATGGTCTTCTGAGTGGGAGTAGACTTCAGTCTTTGCATATCAGTTCTTGTGAGGTTTATTTTCCTGCTGTGAACCCTTTGAGAACTGCAAACCTTTCAGAGAGTAAAATATGCAGATTAATCCAAAACCCATTAAATTTACATTCTGGATCCACATTTTTTGAAAATAAGAAATGCTATTCTAGTACTCATATCTGCCACTGTTTCTTGAAATGTGGTTATTTTGTTCTATTGCCCTGTGAGGAACATCAGAATGCAATAAAACATAGACTAGCAGTTCTTGGCTTCCATCATTTAATTTTAATATTTGAGACTTCTGCAGGCTAAAATGGTTTCACAAAGGAAAAAACACTGGTTTTAAAATGTCCACAGTAATTATCTGAACACAGGTTGAGCTTTGCCTAATGAAACCATAACTGAACAAGTCTGAACTGAATTGAACATCTTTATGAAAAGAGACTTAAATAATCAGTCATTAAGAAATCTCTCTTCTATTTTGATTTACACCTCTCTGACAAGTTTTACACATTGGAGATGAAAGCCATTGCTCACTATAATACAGCTTGAAAACAAGGAACTCAGATACTGGAAAACACAAACTAGCTGTATTTCAGGGAGCTTCTTCTGGCAGAGTAAAGGAAATGGATTTGTGACTGCAACTGGTAAATGTTCTCTGTCTGCCATTGCAGGAAGGACTAAACATGGTGACTAAACAATCAAGTATTGAGAACTGCAACATTCATGGATGCTCTTGAACCAGGATATCACGAACCAACCATGGTCTCAGATTAAAATTTAACACCTCAAGGATTTTAAACTGAAAATTATTTATCTGACTTACAAGTTAATTGGTGAAGCAAATCAGACAGTTTAAATTTTGAGTTATGTCACAGGATTATAGTAAAGCTTTGCTTTTCTTGAAGTGGCTAGCACAATTGACTTCTAATTTATAAAAACGTCTTGCACTTACCAAAACATAACACTTCCATGAAATTTGCATTGACACATGACGGTAGTGTTGCTGAACCAGCAAAGTGCAAAGACAGAGCTATGCTATGTCAACAAATAATGTGAGACACAAAAACATCTATCAACAAAATGAGCTAAATCAGAGTGCAGCACACGGGAAAATGTTACACCATAACATTAAGTTAGTGAGAGCTAGTTTGAAATGATTTCTTTATTAAACTACTGATATCATAGTATTTTTTGTGACCTTTTAGTGTTAGATCCACCATGTGCACTATGGTCCCTGGCTACCTACCCAACAAATTCCAATAGTTTTAATTTCACCTTCCTGTAAACCATGACAAACATAGTTATGCCACAGACAACCAAATATAAATATTAAAAACTACTTGGTATTTTTGTGACTTGCCACATTTTCCCTTCAAACAGTATCATAGTGTCTGGTTCAAACTGACATATAACTTCAATTAATAAATTAAGATAAAATGTAGTTTCACAAAATAATTTGTTCTAAACTTTACTATACGCATTTAAATTGGGAGCCACAGTTATGTGGACCAAGCTAATTAGATTTTTGAAAACATGAGCATGCATATATCTATAAAATAAATAACCCATTAGGGGGAAATATGATTTCAGAATTGCAGATGAATAAATGTTTCATCAAAAAAAAGTCATTACCCAAACAAAAGATTTGTCTGTGCCCTGACAAAGGATGCCAACAAAAAGTAGCATTGTTCAACTGCATGGCTGAATTCAAAACCAGCTTATACTATGAGAGTGAAAACCAACACTTGCAGCAATGAACCACATATTGTAATGCAAACACCACAATTTATTAGCTCCTAATACACAGTAGAACACTAAATTGTGTTTATTCACACAGAACAACTTTTCCATTGGGAAATGCATCCTCTGCAGCAAGCATTCAAGTGAACAATATCACAAGATACTGGAACTATTATAGTTCTTGGCTTTGAGGAGATCTCACAAATAATACAGCAGTAAATCAGAAACTGGAATACATTTTAAACACTTTTGTTTATTTTCGTCATGGGATACATCCACCATGAGGAAGCCAAGTTATAGTGTGGGGGCAGAACTTCAGAGAAGGGATTGTTGGAAGACAGTGTAGACTTAAAGAGGGACAGCAGCTCCTTTGCTTTGTGCTAACTGTTAATTTAAGCAGAATGAAGAAGTGGTCCATTTGTCAATTTAACCTACTGTTCTCCTGATACTGACTAATCTGGCACATTCACATTTCTGACGGTATTTACTGAATATTACGTATCTCCATAGTTATTATCAACATTAATATTTTATAATTTGATGATGTGACTAGCAATGCATTACCTTCTACAATAATAAATTGGCCCTGAAGTTTGCAAATTTGTCAGGAGTTCCAATGGATTGACACAGCATCTTTTAAATGGCTTTGCATCTCACTTGTATTAGACACAACAACTTGGATCTCAAGCTGCGACGGATGCCTTTCCAGTGAGGAGCCTTGCATGTTATGCTCTGAGGGAAATGTTGGAACCAAATTATAATGCAACTCTTACATTATGTCTCAACTGCCTTGTCAAATGCAACTAAAACCACAAGAAATCAGAATGACAAAAATAAACAGCAGCATAACTTCATTGCATGCTTCCAATTACTACATTTTTCTAAATAATCACTCGAGTTAATACTCAGAATTACAAAGTCATGAATCCTCTAGTCCAACTCGTCAATGACACAGTTTCCCAAACTAAACTTGTTCTATTTGCTTGCGTATGGCCCATAAACCTTTCGTGTATCTGTCTAAATGTCTTTGAAATGTTGTAACTGCACCTGCATCTACCATTTCTTCTAGCAGTTCACTCCAGATACAAACTATCCTCTGTGTGAACATGTTGCCCCTTCAGGTTCCTTTTAAATCTTTCACCTCCCCCCTTAAAAATATGCCCTCCAGTTTTGAACTCTCCCACCCCAGGAAAAAGGTCATTGCGCTTCAGCTTATCTGTGTCCCTCATGATTTTATGAGCCTCCATAAGGTCATCCTCAACCTCCTACCTCCAGGGAAAATAGTCCCAATCTAACCAGCCTCTCCTTATAACTCAAACCCTCCAGTCCTGGTAACATAACAAATGAACATAAGAAATAAAAGCAGGAGTGGGCCATTTGGCCCATCGAGCCTTCTCCGCCATTCAATAAGTTCATGGCTGATCTTTTCATGGACTCAGCTCCACTTACCCACCTGCCCACCATAACTCTTAATTTCTTCACTGTTCAAAAATCTATCTTTGCCTTAAAAACATTCAAAGAGGCAGCCTTTTCTGCTTCATTGGACTGAGAATTTCAGAGATTCACAATTCTTCAGGAGGGGTGAAATTGCTCCTTAACTTGGTCCTAAATCTGTCCCCCATATTTTGAGACTCTAGTCCTAAATTCAGCCATGAATGGAAACAACCTCCTTGCTTCTATCTTATCTGTTCCCTTCATAATTTTGAATGTTTCTATCAGATCCCTCACCGCCCTCCATTCTTCTAAATCTCAATGAGTATAGACCCAGTCTACTCAATCTCTCATCAGCCAATGTTCTCAATTCCAGAATCAATCCAGTGAACCTCCTCTGCATCCCTTCTAGTGCCAGCACATGTTTTCTCAAGTAAGGAGACCAAAACCGTACACCCATTGCTGGGAATTGTGACCCGGCCAATTATTGTCATGGACTTTCTGTTATTTACAAAACAAACTCATCAATGGGTTTCGCTTGGTAGTCATGTGGACAACAAAGCATTTGACCACAAGATGGCATAATTCAGTTATGCAGAGAAAGGCTTTTGCTGCACTTCAGTTCATGAGTAACAGACTTCCATGAAATCTCATCTTGACTTCAAACTTGATTACAGATGTTTTTAAAAATCCTCGCTATTTGTTGCACATCTGCATTTCACGGCGTGAACTGGAATTTCACAGTTCCATGAACTGGAATTGTACATTGGTAAGACAGGGAATATTGCTAATGTAAAGGACTGCATTTCCACAAAGCTTTTATCAGATATTACAACTATGTTCTGGTCTACACTGCTGAGGGGTAAATGTTAGCTCCACTCAGGAAGAAAAAAAATGTATGACAGAGCAGAGAACATTCTATAACATGACAATTCACATCAGGACACAGATATTAGTGTTCCTCACCAAAGGTTGCTCTCCATCATTTACCACATCCAAGCAAGCTACCTTCACTAAAACAAAAACGTTACAACAATAAAATGTTCTACTGCCTGCCTCATGGCGCCATCTCTGTAAAGTAACCCAGCCACGACCAGCTTCCCAAAGTAGTATGTGGAACCGGAAGACTGGGATTTTGGAAAAACAAAATCATCTCTAGGTTTTTGTAACTGACGAAACTTATGATTTTGTTGACTTTTCAAAATTCCATTACTTTAGTAGAAAATGAAGCAAGAGCACAAAAAGAAGGATAAGACAATGAAATGCTAAGTGAGAACATGATTATAAATGGTAAATGTTAATTTAATGAACCATTTAGAAAAAAGCTTCTAGGAATTCATCTGCAACATAGAGGAAGTTTAGTTGATACAGGTGAATGGTATAGAAGCAGGGTCTTTGTGACATTGGGATAGGCACTGAATATCAGGTATTCACGCCTCATTGCTGTCAGCCTCTTCAAACTTGGGAAACTCTGCAAAAGCTCTCATTCCAGACAACCATTAGGGAATTCTAAGAACTGTTTTTATGCTAAAAAATGAAGAAGGAAATTGAGATTTGTTTTTGAAAAGCAATATTTCTGAGAGATGCCACTGCACAATTAGTAAATATATTCCTTTAATAACTATCAAGAATTGTTCAAACAGACCTCAAGTATGGTCTACATTTGAAGTGTCAGAAAACTCATGGCAACTGTCACCAAGGATGACACAGGGAGTCCATTAAGAATGTGAGCTGAACGAACAAAACCAACAATTTTTTGGCAGATAATTAAAATGTTATGCAAGACTGGCTATGTTAAAAGAGAAAGCAGGCAGAATTCATTTTAATTTCTGTACTTTTGAAAAGCAGTTGTATTCTTTTGTAAAGCAATAATAAAACTTAACAGACAGCCAAATATTTCTCCGAATCTACAGTCTGAAATAAATCAGTTGACATTTTCCCCAGTTACAAAGTGACAGACAATTTATTTAAAAATTCCACCGATCAATGAGATCTAACATGCAACACAACAGAACAGTCTATGATGAACCATTTAAGCATAAAATGTCAGTCATTTTTGTTGCCAAAATAGACCACAAAGTTTTTGGCAAATAACCCATAATTAGAAACAACTCATATTTCTTCAGCTAGAAATAGACATTTTCTGCAGACTAGTGTCAGATGAGTATGAAAAACATATTCTTGTTTTACTATAAATTGCATTTTGGTCCTATGACAAAACTATTACAATTTATTTGTGAAGAATATTTATTTTGATCATTCTTTTTTTCTTAGCAACCCCGCATGGTTAACTGGGTGAAGTTACACCATTTATTTTCAAATCCAGAAAATAATTTCCATGGAAATGCCTAAACACCAAAATAGCCAGTGTACAAGTAAAAATAATCTTGATTCCAATGGAAACAACATACAAAGGGTTTACATCACAAGGAACTATCCAATTTTGATTCCTTTCAAACTTTCAGAGCCATTGTGAAACAGGAGTCTAGAAATGACTGAGAACCGTGTTCCATTACATTAATGATCAATGTTTTTGCATCAATTCCCTCTTTCTATTTTAATACAATACCAGTTCAAAATAAAAGTGGGTTTATGGCTCGGTTGGAAGAACAGAGATAGTGACTTCATCAAACATGAAACTTGAATAGGCAAATGTCATCTATCCCTGCGATTTTCAAATTTTGGCTCATTTCGTGGCAAATTTAAGTTTTTGTGTGAAATATAATTGAGCCTTATATCGTGATAAAATTATTTAATACATATTACTTACCAGCCACAATGCTTTAAAAAGGAAGCATTGAAATATTAATTTATTTCTCAGCAAAGACAACAAGTGATGTTGTTAAAGAAATGTTAGCCAGATACATGGTCAGTTAGAGAAAATCTGCCCGAACAGTTTAACTTTGTTATTAAAGAAAATGCCTGCTCTTCTGTTACAGTTTGTCCATTTTACTGAATCTGTCCTTGAGCCATATTGTCTCTCCTTCACTGTCCATCTATTCAAAATTCTCAACCTCCCTCCCTATGATCACTGTAACTGTACCACATGGAATGGAATGGTTAAGAAGCATGTTCACTACCACCATTGTAAAGGCAATTAGGAATGGGCACTAATTGTTGGAATTGCCAATGACGTTTACATCACAATAAACTTTTATTTTAAAATGACGTAATTTAAAGGTACGCCTTTCAAAATCAGGACCGTCAATATTCACATTCACAAAGAATGTGAGCATTGTGGAGAGACATTGTTACTAAAATTTACTTAAACTTTAAGTTAAAGAGGCCTTTAGACACACTTGAAGTCTTTGCATAAAGGAAAATCCTTTATTCCTTGTTATCTGATGGAGGATACTATTTGCTTACTTGGGCAGCTGCTATTGGTACTCATTCATACTACTAACTTTGGTAAAGAAGAACTCACAGCAAACAGTCACACTTGCTCAACACATCCTGGAGCCCTGTGGTTATTATACATTCTGTTTTTATGAATCAGGATTCTGAAAAATCTCTTGCTGCTTGGCCACAATGAACATATGAATGATCATTACATCATCTCTTCCCAAAAGCACTGCACAAGCAAGAAATGATGATGCTCACAGGAGAGTGGAACAAGACCACGGAACAAGATATATTTCTACACAACAGCAATACTGCTCAAAGCAGTTGACAGGGACTTGAATCTGGAAGCTAGCTTGAAATTTTAAAGATGGAAATCATGTTTAATGTTTGTAAACAGAGATGCTTACCATCTGTTTACTTGTGCCCCATAATATTTTCTGGCAATCACAGATAAAACGTACTGCTTTGACCATCTCCCCCACACATACAAACAAACCTATCACCCATAGTTACATAGACATTAAGCTTCCTGTAAACTATGTGGCAATAATAGATCTAAGTATTCCCAATCTAACTTGCTGAAACTTCAAAACGTCACATACATGATTCCTGACCAATAATTTAAATTTCCAACAGCTGAATACATTATAAAAAGGATCATGAGAAAAATGAAGCACTTGTCCTGTTTTAACAGAAATGCCTAAAATTACATTCAAATATGACAATGTAATCAAAAGACCCAACTCGCAGGAAGGAAGTGGAAGAGGAGGTATACTGAGGTTCATTTAATATCTTAGATGACATCCAAACAATGTTTTGCTATTAAGTCATACCAGCATAGACTGAGCCACATGAACCCTAGAGCAGGACTTGCTTCAGGACTTCCCAACTCAGTCACAATTGTGTCAGCCTTTCAGTTAAATAAGGGCGACTGAAATAACAGCACAAATTTAGAGTACTGACACTTTGTGTCAGCATACTGTACTCAAACAAAATAATGAAAACAAATAGGTTAGTCATGGTGATTCTATTCCAGCATTTATGCTGCTGAATTCAATTTATTTATTTGAGTGACGGACTCAGGGGAATTTAAAGCTACCTTTACCTATATGTTGTCAAAATGAGAGAATCAGCTACAGCAAAGTAAACACTTTGTCAAAAATTCAAAATACAAAACTGATGGTATAAAGTGAGCTTCTAATAAAGTGTTACGGCTTATTTTCCTATTGTCACTAGTCTCTTTTCAAGTGAACAAAATCTAGGCCATATGGTGCTGCAGAACTCATGATGCGGCAAAAAGTGTTCACCATCATTTGCAGTGAAATTAAATCATAACTTCTGCTGACCACACAGGCAGAGTCAAAAATGGAAATCTGGAGATTGTTATGGCGACATGGGTTGCATCTAAAAGTTCCATGAGAAAGGAATCCAGTTGGCTCTTTCTTCAAGTATTTTGAATGTTGTGAAGTTGACATATTTAGCTGATAGATAGGACTAAGTTCAGCAGAAATAGTTGTGGCTTGTCTATTCCAGTGTAAGTGCAATGTTCAATAACGTAGCAAGTACTATTTACTGCCAAACAACATTTCAATCCCTAAATATGATCTTTCATAAACACAACTCCTTGTCTTTTGAAATTTAATTCTTGTTGGACATTATGAAAAGTAAAAGATAAATAATTTTGACTTTTTTCTCTCTTACCGCATTATCTCTTAATCTCATATTTTATTGTCTCGCTTTGTTTCAATACCTGTGCCTTGTTGTTGCATTGTTGGGTCGAACAGACACTTGCTGGCTCACACTGTTTCCCACTCAATAATATTCTTCAATTTCAATGACTAGTGAGATATACAGATACTTGCTCTGTTCACACAGGTCCCAAATGATGTATAAAAAAATATAACAAGTAGGTCCTGCAGCTGCTCAAGCCTGCCCACCACTCAGCACTGTCAGAGCTGATCCTACTCCACTCCCTACATCCCTAAATTCCTTGAGAAATCATAAGACTACTTTAAAATTTAACAGCCAAAGTTTAACATGAGGCAAATCTGGCCAAAAGTTGTGGTTCACCTAATCTAATGCCGCAAACCCAATTTTTTTTTCGTATTATAAATTATTTACGAGGTTGGATGTCAGTCGCATGCTGATTTGAGAGACAGATTATGTGCAATGCAACACTCAGTATAAATAAGAACTAATTCCATGAGAACTAATTCGCAAAGGTTTTCAAAACTAAACAGATTAAAAAAAAATTCTGGATTAGGGGTGCTGGAAGAGCACAGCAGTTCAGGCAGCATCCAAAGTGCAGCGAAATCGATGTTTCGGGCAAAAGCCCTTCCTACCAGATTAAAAACAAAGGACAGGCAACTGGTATTGGAGTGTGAACATAAATAGAAATGAACAATCAATACCACTCATTTTCTTACCCGTTTACGTTTAGTGGCTGGAAGACGGTTCTGTAATAGATCAGAGTTTGATCGTCTTTGCAGGTTTGGAGATAGACTTTCGTTATGATGCAAGTCTTCTTCTTCAGTTGATTCCTACACAGATATTAAAATCACTCAGTAGTAGTTCAACTTCTATCTTTGATTTGAAGCAAGCAAATACTTGTAAACTAATTACCATTTTCTGTATTTGCATCCAGCCCCCAATAAGAAAGAGCTTTCTCCAATATAAACTTGAATAACAGTTTAGAAATATAAAATCAGACCATTGGAATAATGATTTTTGTTGCCAATAGCAAATGTTTTTACATTTTTAGTCTGCTGCTCGTTTTGTACAAATTTTGCATGCAAGTCAAATTGATTTCAGTCCCAATTTGACATTTAACTGTGATATCAAAACAATTGATTTGATCAAAACACACATTTTGTTCCAAGCAATATTTAGGACATCAATATTTCTGTAATAAAATATGCAAACAAAAAAAAAGGGTTCATTCAACCTCAGCATGAAACAATAACAGATCAAGATAGCCTGAGGGTCAGTTATGAAAAATGTATGTTATTGAACAAAGAATGAAGCAAATTTCACAAATCATTAAGAGACAATGTCTCTTGTAACTTCCCCATTTTAGATATTTCAAAGACTACAATGTCACTGAAGTCAGAAATGTTATGTACCTTCTGTTTTAACATGCTCTTCACTTCTTTGATCCCCATCTTAGCTTGGTTCTTAGCCTTGAAGAAAAAAAAGTGGTTTGATACAGCCTTCCCATTAAATGTGATACAAGTTTCTCAAAATGAAATCTGAACAGTCATAAGAGGTTTTCTTTAAAGTTACTACTAGAAACAGTTTGTCTCACCGTGATGGCACCCTTCATAATTATTTGGCTGAGCCAGCCAATTCATGAGAGACACAAAATAGAAAATTATGATTAAGTTACCATATGTATGCATTTATCAAATAATAAAGTCAAACCTTTACTCTTGGATTGATAATTTAAAATTAAATATTTTTAACTTTCAGCTATTATCCATCTGCTTTGATTGCCTTCACTAAAGCATCTTTGTCCCTTTTGATGTCTAACAATGAAAGTAGCCGACAAGTGACTCTTAGATGTCAATAAAAAAATTATTTTTATCTTCAATTTTTTTCTTAGGTATTGAATTTTCAGTACCAAAATGCTTTATAATGGCAACTCACCAAGTTAGAAACATTTCTTGAAAGAAAAGCTTAATTGAGCAACCTCCTGCCTATTGCATGGTTTCCTTCTTTTAGTACCCGACAACAAACAGCACTTCATGAAACCAGAAGCCAGTCTATTCTGGAATGTGTCTTTGAAGTAAATTCTCATAAAAGGGACAGCAGCACTATCCAAAGTTAATTTGAAATCAGATAGGTAGGTGTAGAAGAAGCAATCTTGAGCAAGTTTCTCTTTTAGTACATGAGGTTTGTCTGTGATAGCTCTTCAGTCTTAAAGACACTGTGCACTTCTCCATGAGAAGGCCAAACAGCCTGCTCCTGGCCTTGAGTCAACATCACTCAGCAGGACAAATAGCTTTGCATGATTCATGCATATTTCAACTCCATGTGAAATGCACCTGGCCTCCAGTCCACATCAGGCCCAAATAGGGAAGTAGTCACGTTACTCATTCTACAGGTAAACCTCATAATTACTCAGCTGCAAAGCCCCTTTGGGACAGTGTACTATGTCACCAGACGTTAATGACAATTCTGATCTTACAACTAGCAATATAAACTCAAAAATGAATAGTCTAATCTAATCTGTGCACTTTACAGAATTTACAAAAACACATTCTCTCAAATACCAGTGAATACTTATTGCAACATTTATACGGGTGGCAATAGTTGGCTGAACATTATCTGCGAAACTATTGCTGAAATATTTGCAAAACAATGCTATTGATGTGGTAATGATTACATATTGGATCCCATTCTGTTCCCAGTTTGCATTCTCTGTCAATTTTCAGATATAACAGATGAACGTTTGAATTACCCTTCATCCTTAATGCTAGAAAGGCAGCTATCCCTGCAGTCACTGATGTCAGTTACCATTGTGCAACAAACTGAGATCGTGTTTCAGCTCGGCTCTTGATTTTCCAGGGGCAATTTGGCCAAACCAGTGCAAAAGACTGTGGAATTTCAGTTGTAAATTATGTCCCGCACAAACTGAGTGCTTGCAATCTTTTGTGATGAAAACTTCCTCTACTTAGATCAAATTTATCAGTATGTCAGCCTTCCACTTGAGGTCCTTCAAGAAGCTTCTTCAAATTGAGATTTATTTTGAGAGAAGGGCACTCGTGACTAGCTTTTGAATTAAATTTATTTTTTATGTTTAAAGGCAAAGAAACTGACTAATGTACATGGTTATACAGATTAGCAAATGGTACTGCATTTTAACTTTCAGTTAAGATCAGGTTACTTCAATGGTGGATGAGGTACTATCAATCAAAATGCTTTAATATGCTAAAAAAAAATTTCCTGTTCTAATAATTACATTGTATCAGCCTACCACTCTTAAATATATTAAGGATTATCTTTTAATGTGAGGGAATAAATAAACAAATATGTTCTAAAATGTTGCTTGATTGCCGATGGAAGATTTTATAAGATTACTAAACAAAATTACACAAGTGATTTTCCAAAATGTGAAAATAATTTCACTTTGTGAATCATGATTGTCGTAAATTATCAAATAAGTGCTAACTTTCAAATGAATGATAGGAGGCAATATGGAGCAATTATTTTTCAAATATTTTCTCATTCGCAAAGCCATGAAAGAGATTGCAGCCAACGATTTCCCCAGTTTTCTTCTCTCATCACACCAAAAATAAATTCCTAATTCCAGGGATAAAAACATATGCACGTAGTATTATGAAGAAAGGTTCGGTTGCAGCCCATAATGATTAGATTCCCTACATTGTGGAAACAGGCCCTTTGGCCCAACAAGTCCACACTGACCCTCCGAAGAGCAACCCACCCAGACACGTTCCCCTACATTTACCCATTCACCGAACACCACAGGCAATTTAGCATGGCCAATTCACCTAACCTGCACATCTTTTGACTGTGGGAGGAAACCAGAGCAACCGGAGGAAATCCAAGCAGACACGGAGAGAATGTGCAAACTCCACACAGACAGTTGCTCAAGGCTGGAATCAAACCTGGGTCCCTGGTGCTGTGAGGCAGCAGTGCTATCATTGAGCCACCATGCCACCTCCAGCGATTTCAACATTGGTCTCAACTAAAGATTTACAATCAATAAAAGTGATCACAGATTGTCCTTAAGGAACTCAATGTTTAATTTTAAACCAGATATATCAACAAAATACAAGCATAACCCTGGGCAAAACATTAATCTATTTCTACTTATTGAATACATTATTTGCATTCTCACAGTCTATCTATAGTACTGCAGCACCTCATTGAACATGCTGGCATCCAGGTTAGGGACTTACAAATTTGTATGCTGTCTTCATGGCAGGATTGGCTTTTGTCATCACTGTATTTATCAAAGCTCCACCTTTCTGGAAAGGAAAGAAAATCTGGCTTAATTTAACTGTTTTGGTTAATGCTTCACATCTGGAAACTTAGTCTGGTACTTATGCAATCATTAAACTTAATTTTGTTGATGCACCTATGCCTTCTGTTGTGATGATATAAAATATGGACAAGTGATTTTTTTTAAAACTCTGTCTTCTGACTGAACAACTGGGAATTTCATGGGCTAAAGTCATTTTTAAAAAGGAACCTTAAATACTTACTTAAAATGGCCACAGTTTTCACCTGACAATATAGATTGGCCAAGTCCCATGAGGCTAACAGAGGTTAAACAAGAGACAGCCTTCACTAAAAATGACCATTTCTCCCAAGGGCAATGAAGCGAGCTAGCAAGCCAATGTGGAGAGGCATGAAAAGATCCTCAACTTCTTATTCTGATTTGTACCTTTTGGAAATATGTACAAGTTGGATATGAAGCTTTACATACAGTCTTAAAAAAAACACGAAAAACAGAGGCATGGATTTTCTGCTGACCAGACAGTCATCCTATCAGCGTGAATGGGAGGCACACATCAGCACCCTGTGGAATTCCCATCAAAGCACACTCTAAAGAAATTTCTTTGAAAACAGAATTTTCCATTGAGCAATTCTTCTACTCCTGGAAGCCTCAGAATCTCCATTCAAATTGGAGACTTCACAGCAAATTATTTACTCAAAAAAAGTTGGGCAATGACATTGCTAGTTTGACTCTTCAGTAACTATTCAACTGTTCTCATACATACCTCACACACCTTCAACTGCACTACCCCCAGACCTTGACTTGACTGTGCTCCCTTCATCTGCTGAACTGGACCCAACACCTAATCCCTCGGGCATGATCTGATGACCTTTGCCACCAGACCTGAGCAGACTGCCCCTCACTCCCTTCTTGATCAGGATACTGAGAAATTCAAAGGGTAACTACAATATTTATGATTGCTGATGATTCAAGATAACAACTAACAAACTGTGGTCTCATGGTCTCAGGCGAATCATCGTGTGGCCATATTCATACCAGAGCAGAGGCGCTGCTCTCTTATTAGTTACCTCAAACTGGTGATCAGAATTGAGCCCATGCTGTTGGCATCACACTACTCTGCAAACCAACGATCGAGCCAATTGAGCTAAACCAATTCAGGCTCTGGCCCAAAATATTGATTCGCCTGCTCCTCGGATGCAGCCTGGCCTGCTGTGCTTTACAAGCAACACACTCTCAACACTAATTCTTTACATCTCAAGGGCATTCTAAAATGCATTCTCCTCTTCTTCATGTGGCATTCCCTTTTAAGAGTGAGTGTGTGCGTGTTTACCCGCACACAAGAGTGAGAGAGCGCAAGAGAGCGAGAGAGGGCCCACGTGATTCCACAGGAGCCAAAAATTTGATCTTGTGCAGGAACGAATTACTGCAGATGCTGGAATCTGTACTGAAAACAACAAATGTTGGAGATCACAGCGGGTCACACAGCATCTGTGGAGAGAGAGCAAGCTAACATTTTAAGTCTTTATGACGTTTCTCAAGATTAAAATTCCCCACTCTCTCACAAAAGAAAACCTTGTAACTGACTTCTTATTGTTTATGGTGAAAACTGTTAATGACAGTTTAATTGTGGAAAGGTCGAGCCACATTCAGAAAAGAACATAAACCTTGCTTGTGACGAGGAGTGGGAAAGGTGAAAAGCTGGTTTATCCTTCCTCACCTGGTTGTAAAACACCTCTGTAAAGTGCCTGACAAAGGATCAATTCTATATAGTTTTTATTTCTTCAATGACTGTAGTGTTTGTACCTGTTCCTTCAATTTCCTTCTATTATTAATGCAGTTATTGATTATACAGTCATTTCCATAGCTTTCTCAGATTTTTCCCTCAATGCTAGCAATTTTGTCCAAGTTCTGTTTGAAGTTGAAGTCTTAATTCAATTTGGGTACATAATCTAGATTGAAAATTCAGTGCTGCATTGAGCAGGCAGTGCATTGCATGTTTTAGATCAGACAGATAACCAAAGAGATAACCACTGAAATGTTCAGAAGGTCTGCAAACAATTCAATTACTCTTTCTTAGAAAAATAAAAAGATCTCATGATCTCCTGCCCCAACAGTTCCTTAATCAAATTAATCAGAACAGAGTGACTGATCCTTTAGTGGAGTTATGAAACCTGGGTGTGCCTACAAATGCAAACACTCTTCTAAATATAACTAACTGACTGCGACACATTGTGAAAGAGTCTGGAAAATAAAAGGTACAGCTCAAACACAAAAATAAAACAAAGAACCGTGGATGTCGGAAATATAACACTAAAAGAGAAATTGTTTGAGAAACTCAGCAGATCCTGCAGCATCTGTGGAAAAAAAACAGCCGAGTTGATGTTTTGAGTCTCATGGTCCTCCTTCTGAATGCAAGGATCACTGATTTTGAAATGTTAACTCTGCTTCCTCTCCACAGATACTTCCAGACCTGCTGAGTTTCTCCAGCAACATGTTGTTGTTCTGATGCAAGTTGATCTTCCCTAATTTCTTCAAATGCTCTCACTTTGTTTTATGGAAATCCAAGTTTTTGCTTTGTTTCTATGATTTTGACTGATTATTGTGCTGTACTCCACCATTAATACCCTGGGGACGGAACAGCCTGAGGCCCTGTTTATTGTAACTAGTGACTTCAATCAAGCCAATCTAAAGAAGGTGTTGCCCAAGTATCACCATAACATTACCTGCCCCACTAGGGGCCCGAGCATTTTGGACTACTGCTACACCACTGTGAAAGATGCCTACCACTCCATCCTCCACCCTCATTTCTGGAATTCAGATCCCAATGCCGTGTTTCTTCTCCCGGCTTACAGGCAAAAGCTCAAGCAGGAGACCCCCTCACGGATACAGGTCCAGTGCTGGTCAGAGGAGGCAGAGAATCATCTCCAGTGCTGTCTGGAATCAGCTGATTGGGCCACGTTCAAACAGTCCACAGGTACCTTGGATGAGTACGCCACCGCTTTCACAGACTTTATCAGCAACTGTGTGGAGGACTGCATACCGAGGAAGTCAATCCAGGTGTTCCCCAACAGGAAACCCTGGATGAATCAGGACATACAGAACCAACTAAAAACCAGGAGCGAGGCCTTCAGATCAGGAGACCTACTCAAACAAAAGGAATCCAAGTATAACCTTCGTAGAGCCATTAAGAGAGCCAAGGACCAATACTGGTCCAAACTAGAGACCCAGACAGACAACTGGCGACTATGGCAAGGACTGAATGACATTATAGGTTCTAAAAAGAGACAGTGCAAGATCGTAGACGATGACATATTACTCCCAGATTGTCTCAATGCCTTCTATGCTCGCTTTGAGCAGACTTTTGGCAGAGAGGTAACACCTATTTTGACAAGTCCTGATTAATCTATTCTAACATTCACTGCATCAGAGGTCAGAGCATCAGAATCCAAGGAAAGTGATGGGACCAGACGGAGTATCAGGTCGTGCACTCAGTGCATGTGCAGATCAACTGGTAGAGGTCTTCTCGGACATCTCCAATCTCTCCCTGCAACAAGCCAGTGCCCCTGCCTGTTTCAAGAGGGCCAACATCAACGCTGTGCTGAAGAAGCCTCATGCAGTATGTCTCAATGACTACCATCCAGTGGCCCTAACTTCGATGGTCATGTATTGCTTTGAAAGGTTGGTCATGACATTAATCAACTCTAGCCTCCCCACTATTCTTGACCCACTATTCTATGGGGCCAACAGATCCACATCAAATGCCATAATCACTTGCCCTCCACTCCTCCCTAGAACATCTTGACACCAAGAACAGCAACGTAAGAATCTTACTCATTGACGACATTTCAGACTTCAACACCACTATCCCCTCGAGACTGATCACTGAACTTGATGATCTTGGACGAAGTTTCACTCTCTGCAACTGGATCTTCAGTTTCCCAATCCACAGGCCACAATCCATGAAGGTTGGAGACAATATTTCATCCTCACTAAACACTCAACCCTGGAGCCCCAAGGGTGCATACTGTACTCACTGTATACCCATAACTGCATTGCCAAATGCCAGACTAATCCCATTTACAAGTTCGCTGATGACACCACCATAGTCGGTCAAATCCCAGACGATGACGAAACAGACTACAGATGGGAGGTGGAAGACTTGAAAAAATGGTGCACCGAGAACAACCTTGCTCTCAATGCCGGCAAAACCAAGGAACTCAATATTTACCTTCGGATGGATGCTACTCATGCCCCTCTACACTTTAACAGTGCAGAGGTGGAACAAGTGGAGAATGTCAAGCTCCTGGGAGTGGTCATCCACAACAAGCTTTCTTGGATTCTACATGTGGACACACCGGTTGCAAAGGCCCAACAATGTCTCTTCTTCCTCAGGCAGATGAGGAAATTTGGCATGACAGCGAATACCCTTGCCAACCTTTACAGGTGTGTCATTGAGAGCATTCTGTCTGGATGTATCACTACCTGTTATGACAACTGTACTGTTCAAGATAGGAGACAGTTACAGAGAGTAGAGAACTCAGCCTGGACAATCACAAAGGTCAACCTCCCATCTATAGAATCCATCTACCAGGCCCACTGTCAATGAAAGGCCACCAACATTCTCAAAGATCCATCCCTCTCTGGCGATGCTTTTCTACAACCTCTACCATTGGGAATGTACAGAAGCCTGAACACATACACCAGCCGGTTTTGTAACAGTTTCTACACTACTGTCGTTAGAATACTAAATGGACTCACAAACTCTTAACATTCGCCTATACCTGTGTTCTTGTTTACCTATTAATTACTATCTGTGCTACTTAACTCTGTGATCTACCTGTTTTGCTCGCAAGACAAAGCTTTTCACTGCACCTTGCTACAATTCAATTCAATTATTGTGCTGTTTCTTAAAATAATTTTAACCTCCTTAGAAAGCCATTGATTCAAGTCTTTCTATATTAAGGTTGCTAAATATGCTTTTACATAGCTATTGGATTCAGACAATTTACCAGATTTATCACAGAAAATGTGCGAGAGACTCAGGAGGTCTGGCAGCATCTGTGGGGAAAGAAACAGATTTACCGTTTTGAGTCCAATATGACTCAAGTTCTGAAGAAGTGTCAAACTGGACTCAAAATATTAACTTTTGTGTGTCTTTCCGCAGATGTGGCCAGACCTGCTGAGTTTCTCCAGCATTCTGTGTGCTTGTTTTAGAATCTGGGGGCATGGTGGCTCAGTGGTTAGCACTGCTGCCTCACAGCACCAGGGACCCGGTTCAATTCCAGCTTCAGGCAACTGTGTGCGGCATTTTCACATTCTCCTCATGTCGGCGTGGGTTTCCACCAGGTGCTGCGGTTTCTTCCCACAGTCCAAAGATGTGCAGGTTAGGTGAATTAGCCAATCTAAATTGCCCGTAGTGTTCAGCGGGGTGTAAGTTAGGTGCATTAGTCAGGGATAATGTAGTGTAATAGAGTTGGGGAATGGGTCTGGTTAGGTTACTCTTTGGAGGGTCGGTGTGGGCTTGTTGGGCCGAAGGGCTTGTTTGTACAATGATTCTAATTCCAGCATCTGTAGCATTTAAATATTAGACTTATCCTCAGTGAAATTTATTTAGTGTGGGCAGTCAAGGGTAAATGATCAAGTTTAATATGTATGTATACTGTACATCAAAATAGTGTCACCTACAAACAAAAGCGATTCTAAGGCCAACTAAACATTTGCCTGCCCAGGGTAAAAATCCTGACTCCCAATTACTCAATGAAAAGTTTGACTCTACTCACTTTATCTCAAGAATATTTCAAATTATGCACTATTTACAAGTACATTCATTGAGTCTCAAGCTCCTTTTAAAATTCAAAGCAATTACAATATCTTATAGATGGAAACACTCATTACAATTTCACATACGAAATGTTCATTGACAACACCATTCTCGTAGTTGAGATGTCAGCTCTCTTTCATTTCACTAATTTTGGGCAATATTATCAACAGAAATTTGCAACATTGAAATTTCATCCTGAATTCATTATTCATGTAATAGACTTTGAGTTTCAATGTCAAGAAAGTCCTCTGATGTACTTAGTGGAACACAACGTCTCATCCCTATTGAGGGTTTCCATTTATAATTGTTCATGTTACAGATTAATCTGCTGATAGCAGCATATGAAATGTCATGCTACACAACATAAAAAGTTGACTACTCTTTAAATCATGTCCTTATTTCAGAATACTAACTTGTGCTTTTTTCACATATTCACCTTTCATTTCAGCAATGCTTATGGTTTCATCTGTTCAGTTTGTAAATTTCCCAATAACTTCTGTTAAACTACCTTCATTTTTTGATGCGATGAATCCATGTTAATATGTATGCCTGCCACATCATCAGGAAAGCTTTATGTAGGATAAAGGTTCACCCTATCAAGCCTAGGATGGTTCAGAGCCCAAAGATTAAAATAAAATGTTCTGAACAATTAGGCCAAATCCTCAAATAGCATTTTGAAGATTATTGCTATAGAAATATTTCAGTTAATCACAATTGCAGCTCTAGGTAAGCATCATTTTTCAGCACAGTCAAACTATAGTGATGTAACTAGAAATAAGTGTGTGCCCTGCTGATTTACATTAATAGGCATATTGACTCACCTTGACTGTGTGCATCCATTGCTGGTAAGATTTTGAATTTCCTGTGGATAATTAACAAAGGTTTGACGGTTACTCCTTTTGTTACAAGTAAAGATATTCAAGTAACAAAATTTCATGTGGTGAAGTAGAAGAGCAAAAATAGCCTTTAAATATATTTCAAATTGTGCACACAGCATTTAAAGGGAAATGTGCATTAAAAAACCTCATCTAATTTGAGCTTGAATGCTAGTTTAGTTTTCCATATTCTGCAACTTTTGCATGAAGGCTCAGTACGCAATTATTCTACAACCTGTTTTCCACTAGTCAAGGTCAAGTGGGCAAAACACTGCTCTTTATACTGACTTTCTCTTTCAGGCTTTCTCCTGCTCCTGATCTCTTCCTACACGGATATTCAACATTAGAATTGAATTTTGGCATTTCTTTCTCATCCCCATACCCACAATAAGTTAAAGAAAAATGCTCATTAAAGAGTTTTTGCTCATGGGTGAGATGACTAAAATTTATTCCCCCTCTCTCAAATAAAGGTTTTATATGGACATATTATAATGCAAGTCTTTCCATAATTAGGCTCTAGCTCTCTCACACAGGAAAAAAAACTCAATTCTTCAGATAAAAGCAACAGAACAAAGAATTCAGAAATGACCTCTTAGGTGCAAGAATATCAGTTGTGCTTTTTTAAAGCAAATGTATCCCAAATAATAAGCAAAATATAGTTCAAAATTATGATCTGGTTAGTGGAAAACTGATCAATGCAAAACCAGACATTATCCTCAACTAAGGATATGACAGAGAAGAGCAGAATTGCGATATCTGGAAGAATCCTACCTAAAGGGCAAAGACTAAAGGAGATAATTAGCAAAACAAATGGTACATTTCAATACAAGTTCATGCCTTACCTCCACTATAGCCGCCCACAGTTATCTCATCTTCGAAAACATCAGAAAATCCTTTCCCTGAGTTTAACTTTTCCAACCTCCCGTCGATAAACTAACAAAAAGATAAAAGTAATATAATTCAGTGAAGAGGACAAGTAAAATCTATGGCAGTGACACCCATTTTGGTTTACTCTAATGCAAAAAAAAAGTATGATTGGGGCAATTACAGGACTATTTGCAAATCTATAGGTAGTTAGCTGACATTGTTTAGCAGTGCGGGCACCACAGTTGGTCGCATTAGCCTTTGATGAATGGGGATAAAGCAGACAATGGGTTTAATCTCCTGTTGGTATTACATGTGCATGCATGAATTTCAGAAGCAGACAGAACTTGACTGCACATTAACACAAAAGCAAAATACTGCAGATGCCACAAAATTTGAACTTAAAACAGAAAATGCCATAAATATTCAGCAGGTCTGGCAGTACCTCTGGAGAGAGAAACAGAGTTAATATTTTACAGCAATAACAATGATCTTCATCATGACTGGCTGTGTAATTCTATCACCTAAAATTAAAAGATGAAAAGTTACTGCCCAACTTGCACAAAAGAAACAAAGATCACTTCCATGAAACAAGTCAAATCCTACACAGTTCATTAAATTCTCAACAAACAAAAACAGAAATTGCTGGACAAACTCAGCAGATCTGGCACAAGCTGTGAAGAGAAAACAGTTAATACTTCGAGTCCAGTGATCTTTCATCATTAAACGACTCAGAGAACCATCATGAACCTCAATGAAAAGTAATTTTTACAGCTTCAGGACAGAAAGTAGTTTGACCTTCAAATCCAGAGCATTAAAACAGTATTCTTTCTTCTCAAAAAGTTATTAAATTCATGCAAATTGAAAATAGAAAGGAAATCTTGCATTTATATAGCATCTTTCAGGATCACAGAATGCTCCAAAGCATTTTGCAACAATTGAAGCAACTAATTTGCACACAGCAAGCTCCCATGAATAGTAGCCATCTGTTTTTGTGATATTGATTCTCACATAAATATTGGCAAGAATTAAGGAGAATTAATAGAACTAAGGAGAATCCATAGATTTTAACAAATACATTAAGGACAAAAGGGAAGCTAGGGAGAGAATAGGGCCTCAAAGATCAGCAAGGTGGCCTTTGTGTGGAGCCACAGAAAATGGGGGAGTTACTAAATGAATATTTTGCATCAGTATTTACTGTGGAAAAGGATATGGAAGATATAGACTGTAGGGAAATAGATGGTGACAGCTTGCAAAATGTCCAGATTACAGAGGAGGAAATGCTGGATGTCTTGAAATGGTTAAAGGTGGATAAATCCCCAGGACCTGATCAGGTGTATCCGAGAACTCTGTGGAAAGCTACAGAAGTGATTGCTGGGCCTCTTGCTGATATATGTGTATCATTGATAGTCACAGGTGAGGTGCCGGAAGACTGGAGGTTGGCTAACGTGATGCCACTGTTTCAGAAGGGTGGTAAGGACAAGCCAGAGAACTATAGACCAATGATGTCGGTGGTGGACAAGTTGTTGGAGGGAATCCTGAGGGACAGGATGTACATGTATTTGGGAAAGACAAGGACTGATTAGGGACAGTCAACATGGTTTTGTGCGTGGGAAATCATATCTCACAAACTTGATTGAGTTTTTTGAGGAAGTAACAAAGAGGATTGATGAGGGCAGAGCAGTAGATGTGATCTATGTGGACTTCAACAAGGTTCCCCATGGGAGACTGATGAGCAAGATTAGATCTCTCAGAATATAGGGAGAACTAGCCATTTGGATACAGAACTGGCTCGAAGGTAGAAGGCAGAAGATGGTGGTGGAGGGCTGTTTTTCGGACTGGAGGCCTGTGACCAGTGGAGTGCACAAGGATCGGTGCTGGGTCCCCTACTTTTTGTCATTTATATAAATGATTTGGATGCGAGCATAAGTGGTACAGTTAGTAAGTTTGCAGATGACACCAAAATTGGAGGTGTAGTGGACAGCGAAGAGGGTTACATCAGATTACAATAGGATCTGGACCAGATGGGCCAATGGGCTGAGAAGTGGCAGATGGAGTTTAATTCAGATAAATGCGAGGTGCTGCATTTTAGGAAAGCAAATGTTAGCAGGACTTATACACTTAATGGTAAGGTCCTAGGGAGTGTTGCTGAACAAAGACACCTTGGAGTGCAGGTTCATATCTCCTTGAAAGTGGAGTCGCAGTTAGATAGGAGAGTGAAGGAGGCATTTGGTATGCTTTCCTTTATTGATCAGGGTATTGAGTACAGGAGTTGGGAGGTCATATTGCGGCAGTACAGGACATTGGTTCGGCCACTTTTGGAATATTGCGTGCAATTCTGGTCTCCTTCCTATCGGAAAGATGTCGTGAAACTTGAAAGGGTTCAGAAAAGACTTACAAGGTGGTTACCAGAGTGGGAGGATTCGAGCTATAGGGAGAGGCTGAACAGGCTGGGGCCTGTTTCCCCTGAAGTGTTGGAGGCTGAGGGGTGACCTTATAGAGGTTTACAAAATTATGGAGGGGCATGGAGAGGGTAAATAGGCAAGCAAAGTCTTTTCCCTGGGGTGGGGGAGTCCAGAACGAGAGGGCATAGGTTTAGGGTGAGAGGGGAAAATATGAGAGACCTATGTGACAACTTTTTGACACAGAGGGTAGTACGTGTATGGAATGAGCTGCCAGAGGAAGTGATGGAGGCTGGTACAATTGCAACATTTAAGAGGCATTTGGATGGGTATATGAATAGGAAGGGTTTGGAGGGATATGGGCCGGGTGCTGGCAGGTGGGACTAGATTGGGTTGGGATATCTGGTCGGCAGGGACAGAGTGGACCGAAGGGTCTGTTTCCATGCTATACATCTCTGACTCTAAGAACGTGGAGAGCAATTTTGCTACCTTCAAAATATTAATATGAATTCCTTTACATTCACTTGAGGGGCAGACAAGGTCTCAATTTAATATCCCATCTGACAGAAGAAACCTCTGGTTGGATAGCAGGTCCTCGATAACACACAAGCACGTCCTGCTTTCATTTTTGTGCTTAAATCTTACAGTGGGACTTGAATTCACAATGTCTTTAAACTCCAAGCATGAGTCTGTTGCCAGCTGCAGATAACAAAGTCACAGAAAATACAAACTATTATTACTGATTTCAAGAATGTCAATATGAAATTTCTCTTCATTGGTTATTAGGTCAAAGTTTTAAAGTCAACTTCTCCTTGCAGAATATCTTTTACAGTTATTTCCTCCTCCCCAATATATCTTTTGTAAAGTGAACATTGATCCAAATAATCAAATAACAGGTCAAAAACCTGAAAAGCTATCTCAATTTCTTGGCAGACCAACCACAAATCTTGTCTGCCTTATACTATTTAAATTCAAACTATAGATCATTGCTTTAATTAATTGGTTTTGTTAACAATCAAAACACTTAAGTACTAAAGCAGTTAGTCAACACTATAAAATTACAAAGGGACAATTAAACAGCTGACACCATTCATACTGTACTCTGCAAATACAGATTTTTATTAGAAATTAGAAAATTAGCACTGCATTTGGGAAAGAAATCTGACTCATGTCTGAAATACTATCAAGGCACTAATGTATGTGCATCTGTTGCTTATGCCTTCAATATTCAATCCAAGATTTCCAATTAGTATGACTTCATTAAAAATATTAAACATTCTAAAAAAATGAAGGATTAGTAATATTTTTAACAGAAATAAATGAACTGATCACTGAATTCCACTATCTAGAGAATGCTAACTCGCAATTAGATTGTTAATTTGTTTATCAATTTTTTTCAGATTTTGTTTTGTGAATAATTGAACTGCTTCAAGACACAGATGTTCTGTATGAAGTATTAACCATACAAGCATCATTTCTGATGGAATAAATTTTGATGCTGGAAATATCAAGCCGGGACTGTTTAAAAGAAAAATATACAGAAATATTCAACGTTGGAAGCAATGAGCGAATTATTACAAAAGCAGAATGAGGTTCCACTGTAATTCCCCACAGCTAGCCATGTTTAAACACAAAGAATAAAAGATATCATCTTGCAAATAAAGAGTCCACTGCAGTTATCTGTAAAACAATTCAATTTTACATTCCTTTTTCAGTTTGATTCTCAGTTTAAACAAAAGGATTCAACTATGAAGTTACTTGTTTTGCAAATGACAGTTATTTGCACAATTAATAGAATGGGGAACTTTTTAAAAATCATATTACAAGAAATTAAAGTGAAGTAGGTACTTTTTCTGAATTACATAGAAGGGTCAAATTAAAGCAGGATGTTTACTGGCCTGCCATGACTGTATAAATTATGCCGTCAGTGGTAATCTGAAGGCTATAATTCAGTTGTTGATATGGAACAAGCTGAATTCCTATAAATTAAAACAATGGCAACAACACATAGGGTAGAAATGATAGAAACCAGGCAGATAATCTGAGGCATAATTGGACAAAGTCCTATTTATTCAGAATGGGCCTTTTTCCAAGATCCAAGGCCTTGGTTCATGGTCAGATCAGTATTATTTACTGGATTTCATGTTAACTAAAATGAGATAAAAAAAACAACTGAGCTACTACAGAACAGAAATGCCTTTGAAGTGTAGGTTGCTATCATACTAGAAACTCAAGAAATTCTGCTGTCATAAGATAGCATTTGATTCATTATCATTCTTCACAAACTACTGAGCTCAATCAGTCTGTTACAAGACTGTGCAAATCATCAATAGTCAAATAACTTGGGAAAATTATTTCAGAAACACAGGTGCATATCATCCTCAGAAATTGGGATAATTTGTTTTATCACAAATTTCTTCAGCAAAACGTGCAAGGAATCAGGATTGCAGCAGAGTTTCTCAGACTATGTCCTTGTTATCATCGTGGAAAAACTAACCATCAATGAAAGAAAGAATCCTCAAAAGTTACCTGAATGACTGAGCACCCCAAAATACGATGAGGCAACTTTTTCACGCAGAGGGTGGTACGTGTATGGAATGAGCTGTCAGAGGATGTGGTGGAGGCTGGTACAATTGCAACATTTAAAAGGCATCTGGATGGGCATATGAATAGGAAGGGTTTGGAGCAATATGGGCCAGGCGCTGGCAGGTGGGACTAGATTGGGTTGGGATATCTGGACGGCATGGACGGGTTGGACTGAAGAGTCTGTTTCCATGCTGTACATCTCTATGACTCTAAAAGTGCAAGCTCACAAACAGAAGTGCAGCTTTTCAAAATATGATTCGAAAGCACAGAAATAAGGCAGATTTAGCAATCTGGCCTATAGTCTGCAGGAGCATACTTGATGCTATTATAGAGGCAATAATCAGGAAACCCCGATTAGCAATATTAATATCTTTGCCGACTTTTTTCTTTAAAACTTGAAGGCCTTTATATTTCCCTCACATATTCTTGTCCAGATCGAGCACTTTGGCAGCTGAAGACAGAAGACCATCAAAAATAGAAACAGAAGGCGGCTGTTCAGCCCCTTCAGGCTGTCCCACCATTCAATAAGATAAGAGCTGACACTTCTTACATCAACTTTCTTGCCCTTTCTGCATAATCCCTGATTCCACTACTGATCAAAAACCTAAATACCTATTTCAGCTTTATATATAGACAAGGACTTTGCCACCACAGCTCTCTGTGGCAAGACTCAAATTTCTAACAAAAGGATATCCTCATCAGAGTCATAAAGTCCTACAGCACAGAAACAGGCCCTTTGGCCCAAACCGGTGCATGCCAACCACAATGTCCATCCACGCTAACTCCATTGCCATGCACTTTGCCTATATCCTCCTAAACCTTTCCTATTCCAGTACTTGTCCAAATGCCTTTAAAATGTTGTTAATGTACCTGCCTCAAACACTTCTGCTGGCAGCTCATTCCATATGCATACGACCTTCTGTGTAAAAAATGTTGCCACTCAAGTTCCCTTTTATTCTCTCTCTTTTACCTTAAACTGATGCCCTCTAGTCCATGATCCTGCAACTCTACATTCTAAAGAAAAAAGTCCTAGCTTGTCAAACCTCTCCATGTAACTCAGACTGTTGAGTCCTGGCAACATTCTGGTAAATTTCTTCTGCACTCTTTCCAGTTTAGTTACATCTTTCTGATAGCAAGGTGACCAAAACTGAAACACGGCACCAAATGCGGTCTCACCAGTACAACTGCAACATAGCTTCCCAACTTCGATAAACAATGTCCGGACTGCTGAAGGACAGAGTGCCAAAGTCTTCTTCACTGCCCTGTCTGCGCTTTCAGAGAACCGTGCACCTGAACTCCAAGGTCCCTCTGTTCCACTGCACTCCTTAAGGCCCTACCATTCACCATGAAACCCCTATCTGATTTGACTTTCCAAAATGCAAGACCTCACACTTCTCTGTATTAAACTCCATTTGCCATTTCTCGGTCTACTACCTCAGCTGATCAAGTTCCTGCTGCAATTTCTGATAACCTTCCTCACTGTCCACCATACCACCTACTTTACTTACTAATCATGCCTTACACATTCTCACCCAAATCATTGGTATAGATAACAAACGGGAATGGGGCCAGCACCAACCCTTGAGTCATTCCACTAGTCACAGGCCTCCAGCCCAACAAGCATCCTCCACTAATACTCTCTGCTTCCTACCATTAAGCCAAATGTGTATCTAATTAGCCAGCTCCCCTGGATTCCATGCAATCTAACTTTTCAGAGCAACCTATCATGTGGAACCTTATCAAAGGCCTTACTGAAATCCATAAAGACTACGTCCACCGCCTTGCCCTTGTCCTACTCACTTCATCAAAAATCTCTAACATTGTTGTGGTTCTGTTCGCCGAGCTGGGAGTTTTTGTTGCAAACATTTCGTCCCCTTTCTAGGTGACATCTTCAGTGCTTGGGAGCTTCCTCTGAAGCGCTTCTGTGCTGATTCCTCCGGCATTTATACTCGTTTGAATCTGCCGCTTCCGGTTGTCAGTTGCTGTCCGCTGCAGTGGCCGGTATATAGGGTCTAGGTCAATGTGTCTGTTGATGGAATTTGTGGATGAGTGCCATGCCTCTAGGAATTCCCTGGCTGTTCTCTGTTTGGGCTGCCCTATAATAGTGGGTACAAAGAACACCGAACGGAGAATTCACCACAAAGGTATACAGAAAAGCCACACACACAGACCAAGTCCTGAACTATGAAAGCAACCACCACAACACACACAAACGAAGTTGCATCAGGACATTATTCAAAAGGGCCACAACACACTGCAGCACACTTGAACTATAAAAAGAGGAAGAAGAACACCTATACAAGGTATTCACCAAAAACGGATACCCATGCAATTTCATCAACAGATGCCTAAGGGAAAGACAACGAAATGAGGACATGCCACAACCCAAAGGACTGGCCACACCCCCCATACATCAGGAGCATTTCTGAACTGACAGCCAGACTGCTGCGACCACTAGGACTCATAACAACACACAAACCAACAACCACTCTCAGACAACAACTCACCAGGACAAAGGACCCGATACCCTGCATGAGCAAAACCAACGTAGTGTACAAAATCAAGGACTGCACAAAACACTACATAGGACAAACAGGAAGACAGCTAACAACCCGCATCTATGAACACCAACTAGCCATGAAACGACACGACCAGCTATCCCTAGTAGCCATACACTCAGATGACAAACAACACGAATTCGATTGGGACAACACCACTATTATAGGGCAGGCCAAACAGAGAACAGCCAGGGAATTCCTAGAGGCATGGCACTCATCCACAAATTCTATCAACAGACACATCGACCTAGACCCTATATACCGGCCACTGCAGCGGACAGCAACTGACAACCGAAGCGGCAGATTCAAACGAGTATAAATGCCGGAGGAATCAGCACAGAAGCGCTTCAGAGGAGGCTCCCAAGCACTGAAGATGTCACCTAGAAAGGGGACGAAACGTTTGCAACAAAAACTCCCAGCTCGGCGAACAGAACCACAACAACAAGCACCCGAGCTACAAATCTTCTCACAAACTTTGAATCTCTAACATCATCTTAGTCTTAAATTAATACCCCTTTATATTGAAATTATGTTCTCTGGTTCTAAACTCTTCTATGAGGGAAATTATCCTCTCAGCATTTACCCTGTCAAGTCCCTTAGGAACCCTATGTTTCAATGAGACCACCTCTAATTCTTTTAAACTCCAGCAAGTAGAGTGCCAACCTGTTTAGCTTTTGCTTATAGTACAAACCCTCCTTATTGGGAACAAAAAAAATTGCTGGAAAAGCTCAGCAAGTCTGGCAGCAACTGTGAAGTGAAATCAAAGTTAACGTTTTGGGTCCAGTGGCCCTTCCTCAGTTCCTCCTTACTTGGATCACTCTTGTGACTTTTACCTGAACCGCCTTCAACTGAATGATATATTTCCTTAAACACAATAGCAAAGCTGCTCACAGTTCTCATGATGTGGTCTCACCAGCATCTTGTACAGTTGCAGTAAGACTTACCCACACTTATACTCAAACACCCACCCGCCCCCTCCCCCGCACAAAAAATAAGGGTCAACATTCCATTGGCCTGTCTGATTATCTGCTGATTATTGGCTAGCTTTCTCTGTTTTATGCACAAGTATCCCCAAGTCCCTTCGTGTTACAGCTTTCTGCAGTTTTCCTCCATTGAAATAATATTCTGTTCTTTTGTTCTCCCTTCCAAAATGAATAATTTCACATTTTCTCATAATACTATCCTTTTAGCATTCCCCACTTACTTAATCTATGAATCTCTCCCTCTGTCTCAATTGTTTGTATCCCTCCCAAAACTTGCCTTACCACCTATGCTAACAAACCATGCACATGCTCCATGCACAATTCCCGGGATGCATCAAGATAGCCAAGTAACAAAATGATTTGCTCCCCCATCCAATTTTTTTGCATAAATGCAAGGAATCTTTGCCTTTCACAACCAGAGCCTGGATAAACTTCCTAAAGTTATTGCTTTTACACCAAATTGTCAAGTTCTGGGTGAAGATGGATGAACTGGCTCCCTTTCTTCATTCATTTACCCTCTTGTATTCTGACAATTAAACATCCAGTTGCACCGTCAGACACTTTGATAACTCCTATTCTAGTAAAAAGGTAGGTATCTAAGAAGGTAAGTGCAATGTACAGACACCAGTTGGGTTAATATTATGAACTTGAAAGTGTGTACTGTACCTTTCAGAGAGAGTGAATGCTGTTCTGCACTGAGAGCTTACAAGAGCAGTCTCAGAGTCAACTGCAAAATTGAAAATATGTATGTAATATTTGGCAGTGAAATGGATTCCTGATTTGGTTGCTGTTTTGCCAATTTGAATTTGACAATTTGAGTTTAAATTATGCTCCAGGATACTGAAACCCAATCAAGTTTGAATTTATTGTTTTGCCAACATTAAACCAATCAGATGATCCAACGTTGGGGATATAAAAAAAGACAGATATTTAGACAATCAAGCAGAGCAACTGCCATCGAGAGAGAGACCTAAAACATTGAAACACTCTCTACCAAAGGGACCTTTTCATATGAAACATCTTCACAGTAAATAGTAAGACGACAACCCAGGGAGATCTTCAGCCGGAAGAAGAAAGACACCGAAGACGACAGTGACTTTCTGGTTTTGAAATCAAATTGATGTAGTTTTAATAAGTGTTTTATAGGAATAGTATATTGTTATAGTGTTGAAGACAGATAATAAGCAGTTAAGAGAAAGGGGGGCTTAGAGTTGTGAACAGTTCTTGCTTAATGTTCACTTTTAGAGCTAAAGAATAAATTGAAATAATTTTCTTTAAATAATAGAATTTGGGAGTTCTCTGTCACTCATATTTTAACAGGATTAGGAGGTGAGTTGACCTTTTCTTGGCGTTTCGTTTAATTAACAGAAAAGTTCACCGCCTTGTCGTAACAGTTAGGTACCAAGGCACAACATGGAAGGGTGCCAGGTAAGTGATGCTTTATTCTGGATAGGTTGGTAGTATTGGGTCCGGTGGAGAGAAGGGGATCTGACAAGTCCTGGGGGTGCCAGCTCAGGGTCAAGGTCCATGGAGTATAAGAGGTCGGGGGAGTGGAAATGAAGTATTTGTATTCTAAGTTAGTAGGATCAGTTTCATGGATATCCAAAAGTTTGACTAGATTTACAACTGTCCAACTTTACCTTGTTAACGATTAACAGCAGCACCATTCTCTGAATTCTTCAATCTAAATGGATACTTTTGGAGGATTTCATGTGCAGGGGATTTTCCCAGCAGAATCTCTAATTTCTCAGACTATCCCATTAGAGTCTGCTGCATCAGGATTCCACAGGGTCCTGACAAACAATTCCTATTCATGTCCCGGAAGCAATGGCCGGATATTAATAAATCAATGTCTTTAACAATACACACACGCACACAGATTAGGCAGAAGAAGTGAGTCCAAAAGTGATAATAGGTTAAAGATAATGTGGAACAATCACCATCGGTCAGTCATGAAGAGTGGATGGTCAAACGACAATGGTTGAATAGCCGATTTTGGGATTTTTGACTTTGTAAGCAGTTTGAAATCCTTGGGTCCAGTTTTGCTTTGACTGGCTTGCTGGGTTTTAGACCTCAGGCAGAGTCTTTGATCTGAGCACTGGTTTACTTGGCTGGTTCTTCCATTGTGACCTTCATAACACACTCGTGCTTGGATGCTAGCAATTACAGATGAGTACCTAGTCCCATTGGCACAAACACTCAACTCACAAGCACATCTTCTTCAACTAGCACTCACAGACCAGGACTGAGCTGGCTTTCAACCTCTGTTCTTGTGTATCTCTGAAAGGAGAACGGTACAAAACATGTCTCTTTCCCAGACTGCTGTTTTTTCTCCGGTTCACAGTATGAGGACCTAACCCTTACAGTTCAGCATGTACTCATTTTTGATGAAGGGCTTATGCCCAGAATGCTGATTCTCCTGTTCCTTTGATGCTGCCTGACTTGCTGTGCTTTTCCAGCACCACTCTCCCGACTCTGATCTCCAGCATCTGCTGTCTTCACTTTCTCCTAGCTCAGTATGCACTGTCTTGTTCCCAGTTTAAGTCCATCCCTTGGACTTTGTCACCTCGTTAGGTGTGACATTCTGGGGATCTCTCCCCTTCTCTCTCTATGCCAGTGTGTTTACATCCACTGTCATTGTGGTTATATCAATCCTCTCTTTTGAAGAAAAATAATGTTGGAACTCAGATTTGATCTGACCATTGAGATGACAACCCGGGGCAGTGACATGTCAAACCTTTATAAACACTGATAAGGTTTCAGTTGGAACATTGTTTAGTTCTGAATACTGTAAAGGTTTGAGATATTATAGAGAGAGTTACTGTAAAGGATACTACAGATGAGGCACTTTGGATACATGGAGAGGTGGGAGATGGTTGGAATAGAATCGGAAAGTGCTAGGGTTGGAATATAAAAGCAGCGATGTGCTACTGAGACTTTACTGGTTAGGCCCCATTTAGAGCACTGTGTTCAGTTTTGGTCCCCACACCTCAGGAAGGACATTTTGGCACTGGAACGTGTCCAGCGGAGATTCACACGGATGATCCATGGAATGGTTGGTCTAACATACGAGGAACAGCTGGGGATCCTGGGATTGTATTCATTGGACTTTAGAAGATTAAGGGGAGACTTAATAGAAACTTACAAGATAATACATGGCTTGGAAAGGATGGACGCTAAGAAATTTTTTCCATTAGGAGAGGAGACTAGGACCCGTGGACACAGCCTTAAAATTAGAGGGTGTCAATTCAGAACAGAAATGCGGAGACATTTCTTCAGCCAGACAGTGGTGGGCCTGTGGAATTCATTGTCGCAGAGTGCAGTGGAGGCCGGGACGCTAAATGTCTTCAAGGCAGAGATTGATAGATTCTTGATGTTACAAGGAATTAAGGGCTATGGGGAGAATGCGGATATGTGGAGTTGAAATGCCCAACAGCCATGATTGAATGGCGAAGTGGACTCGATGGGCCGAATGGCCTTACTTCCACTCCTATGTCTTATGGTCTTATAAAATCAGCAGCTCTGGAAGCATCTGAGAGAGAAACAGTTCATACTTCAAGTCCAATATGGCTCTTCTTTGGATATCACAGACTTGATGAAGAATGTTCTCAACTTGTTTTTCTCTCTCCACAGATGTTGCCAGACCTGCTAAGCTTAGTTTGTTTCAGATTTTCAGTATCCATAGTATTTTGCTTTTACTAGAGAAATTTGGGTTGTTTTCCTTCGAAAGAGAAGGTTAAGAGAAGATTTTAACAGCTGTGTAAGAAATCATGAGTGTCTTTGGCACAAAGAAAAATGAAATTGCTTTGAGCGGCAGAATACACAAATCTACAATCATGCTCAAAAGAATTAGAGTTGACATGAGGAAATAATGCTCCTTCCTTACACAGAAAGTTCTGGAAGTGCAGTGAAAGGATATTGCAAACAGATTCAATAGCCACTTGCAAAAGGAATTTGGAAATACCCAGAAGGGAAAAATGTACAAGGCTATTGGAAGAATGAGGGAGAATGAGGGAATGGGATGAATTAGATAGCTCTGCTAAAACAGAACTTGAGTGGAGCCTTCTTTTTTTTTAAAAAGGGAAGCTTGTATATGAGAGAAATACTGACTTCTTAGCTGTATTTTAAGTTGCTGTCCCAATTCTGAATGTACTTGCAATTTTCACAGAGGTCATTCGATCATGTGGGAGTCAAAGTCACAATTTAATGCTTGCAAAGATTGTTTGAGAAGTTGCAAACCATTATTGCTAAATGAGTGCTGGCACTTCCTCTGAGCTAAGTGCTCATGCCCTCTTACATCCCTCAGTGTTGACAGGCATCAGGGGTGGGGTGTTCATTTTGTAATTTGGTCAGGAGCCAATTTGGGATCCTGGCGCTGCAGGGTATTTTCCACACACACCCACCAGGATGATAAAAGAAAGGCTTATTGAATACTTAGACCCTTCTTACTTTTAATTGCCTGGTTGTGACTGACAGCAGCCCTTCAATGGGATGGACATGGGTCACAGCTATGACCTGGACATGTTCCGAGCTCAAGCCCACTGCCTACAAGCTGACTGCAACTCCTAGTCATCTCAGGTATGGAGCCTGAACACATCCCTTTCTAACTTTAAATTTATCGTCATTGGCTCCCCACTGCTGGTAAAATGGTGGTACCTCATTACCTGACCCAACCTCTTAAAATGGCTTGGGCTGTCTTCATGACACAATGAAGACAAAGGCTGGCAGTACCAACTTGTGGGTCTGTTAGCCCATGAGCCCACGAGCCCAAGCTTGTCTGGAAGTTTAGCTCCTGATATGCATCAGCAAGCCAAATGTCACATTCCACACTCACCAGTTCTACCAAACTATTTCCATTACTAGGTCACAGACACCCACTCCATACTGATGTCTGTTCATGGTGCTCCACTCTCCGACCCTAGGAGGGCCACTTACGTTTCCCAGAAACCTCCTCTTACCCTCCAACAAAAATAGAAATAGTTTGAGAAACTCAGCAGGTCTGGAGAGAAAGCAGAGTCAATGTTTCTGGTCCGGGGACCCTTTTTCAGAATTCCTCCTATCCCATCCTATTAGCATTTTCCCCTTGTAACTTTATCTTGTTTCCCCTTAAATGCTAATTTGCCACGTGGTGGCAAATTCCACATTCTAACCAGTCTCCTAAAATCTCCACTGGATTTACTGCAACTGTCATGTACTTAAGATCATTTCCTCTGGAGTCTTCCACCAATACAAGTATCATCTGCATACTGCAAAAGCAAACCCCTTCATAAACCCTCTTCCATGCGACCACTTAGCCTTTGCTGACTGAGAAAATCTCGGCCAGTCTTTTCTAACCATTACAATCTCTCAGTTCTTGATTGAAAATTAATACTCAATATTCTAATCTGAGACATATGCAGTACAAAATAGTATTGAAAATAAATTTTCCCCAGCAACATATTCACACCATTTTTAAATGTACACAAATTCTTCACCTGTTTGAAGAGCTGAAGCTGTACTGCATTTTGAAGAAACTGTTTCATAGTGCTGGACCGATGTGCAACGTAGCTCTCCTCGCAAAATGTGATTGGCTCTCCCTGAAATTAAACAATATTCATCAGGTTAAATACCTGAACATGAGTTAAGTACATTCTTCCTCCTAGTTGTTAGTTTTTAAATGCTTTTTATTACATCGAACAGCACTGAAGAAATTGAAGCAGAAGTGCATGTTCGAACTGGAATAGACCATGAGAGCTGGCTTATATTTTAACAATGGACATTCCATCCATGTGCTTTCTCTTACCCTGAACATCCCATGTTTTCCATGTTCTGCTACCCCCGACAAGTTGCTCATTCCCTTGCCAGGGCATGGCTTCACTGGAAGCATTTGTTGAACACTACCTCACTCAGGCAGACCTGATTTATGCCTGAGCTCTGACACAGTACTGCTTGGCTGAAAGGTGGAGCTCACATCTCAGCCTGACTTGATCCTCTCTCAGCACCAAACACACAAAGTGCATTATGAACTGGTGGGTTTTAACCCTGCCTGATCTACTTCACCATAACCATCAAACTTGCAGAGAGCTCCACTGCCCCAACTGATGATTCCAAAGACATCACCATTTTGGCACATACTAGGGATCCTTTTCGTCAGTATAGCTTAGAAATGATCATCCTCTCTTGGATACCAACTTCATATCTCCCAAAAAATGAACAAACACAAAAGCTTGAAACTGACTCCATTAGGAAAAAAAACAAACTTGGTTAACAACTATCTTTATTGGTGCACATCGACACAGAATGTCATTTCAAAGCATGGTCTAGTTTCTTGGCAATAGTCATTAGGCTAATACGTATTGGATATCATTCCCTGTTCTTATGTTGTTTTATTCAAAGCAAAATTGGAAACAATTGTTGCTGATTCAGAATGGAATGCCTAAGGTCTTATGGCATTGGTTTGAATGTATATTTTCCCAACAGATCATTTTAACTGCTGATATTTCAATTTTGTTGGTTCAGGCCATTGTCTTGTGAAGTTTTTTCAGTCTGTTGATTCAAACTGGAGAGAACATTCAAAGTACTTGGACAGTGAAAGACCAGAGCATATCTGTGGCGAGTGAAGGAAATAATAATACCACAAAAGCCAACTGTGTATATCACAGATATGCAAATTTTTTTAGTAGAATAGCTTCTAGTCAATCAGCAGCTTACTAACTTTTGCAAAACCTAGTGTCTCAGCCATTGTTTCCTTTGGATTCTGATAAAAAGAATTCTTTGCCTGTCATAATGCATAAACCCTATTGATAATACTGATGAACAATGTTAGCTACATTCACATCTATATGTCTGTCATAAACCATTCACCTTCTGCCTGCTAAAATTTGAAGATAATCATGCCAGACTGCATGACCAAATAAAGAGAAAAGGGTTCTCCATTGGAAGTTTGCACAAATTTCCTGGGATGATCAAGTTAAGAAAAAACTTGTCAGTATGGGATGCAGGATCTTACTTCAAGAGATGGCCAGGGATGCTGACTATTCTCCCTGTCCTCCCTCGTCTTTCCCACTCCAGTTTAAAAGGAATGGACTTAAAAACAAGGTCTGTAGCAAATTGCCAACCAATGTAAATTGCTGCTCTTATAGATGTAATGAAGGTTTATGTCAAAATATTACTAATTTCTTTGTTTCTGCAATGCTAGCATTTAAGAAAACAGTGTTTTAATTCATACCTGACAGGACCATCAATCTTTGACCTCTATAAAATAGTGTCATTTGAATTTAGCTTTGTTCACTTGCATTATATTTTTCCCTCCAATTAACTGAGCACACAACTGCTGCAAACTTGACGGACAAATAAAACTAGAAGAACAAAATTTGTTTATCATGAGACCAGTGAGAATACAAAACTAATTTTAATGTACTTGGTAAGGAATTTTAACCAGCAGAATTTTTACTTCCCTATTACAAATACTAGGAATTACAGATATCACAGAGGCTGTAAACTCTTAAAATAATCAGTGCAAACATTACAGTTTCGCCCAATGTATTAACAAAACAATTCATTTTCTACATGAAAAAAATACCCAAATGGGACATGAGACACTAGATTCACATTCTGGAAATGTATTCTACTTGCACTATACAATATATTACTTTCTGAGGAAAAGTAGCATAAGTTTGGCATGCTTATCGCAAAGCATCAATATTAATGAACACTGTTAGCTACATTCACATTGATTTATTAACAAACAATTGAGTTTTGACGGGTAAAGTGAAGCAATCTAATGGCCTGGTTATATATTTTGAAAGAGTTGCTGCCAATTATGACTTTTTGTACACCAATAAAATGCTGAATATTCAATAAATAATACAAAGGAGAAATAAACTAAATCAGAAACATTTTAATTTGGATGTTGTAAAATGATCAACTGTAAATAACCTGGGAGCTCAGCTAAATGAAATGGACACTCTCGTACATCAAATCCCTTCTAACATGAAACAACTATTTAGATAATATACATACCTTTTAATGTCCTTGAAATGCAAATTTAAATAACATACAAGGTAAATGCATAAGAATAGGATTATGAAGAATTCTTTGAATTATAATGTTTATTCATGGAACATTATAATAATTCATTACAAAATCCCATATTTCTGTCAGGTAGTCAAGACCATGCTAATGGAATGGAATCTGCAAAGACTCTCTGGAGTACAGTTTTGATAGCTCACTGTACACAAAGGACAAATACTACGAGTCATTGCAGAACAATACAAAAATCTACTGCTGACAATCTCAGTACTTTATGAAAACACAGAGAAAACTGCATTAAGAGCTATTCTAATCACTCCTCTGGATCTCCCTCTGATCTATCAAAACAAAAATCAACAGTTACACATCAGACAGAAATTTTTAAATGGAATCAGCAAAAATCCATTTTATCTGATACTACTGAATCCCCAAAGCACAGATACACTTTTTAAGTTGCTGTGGTCTAGGATTACAAGCATGTGGCTATTTTATTTCACGCCATAATTACTGAAAGAACTTCAATGGAATAAATTAAAAGTTGTAATTTAATAGTCAATACTAAATCACAACATTAGATTATGGCAATTCTTCTGATGCAATAATAAGCTGTAATAAAACCATTCAGAAGAATACAGGAACAGAGGTAGGCCATTCAGTCCATTAAGCCTGCTTTACCATTTAATCTGATCATGGATGACCATCTGTTTTAATGCCTTTTTTTCCACACTACCCCTTTATATGATTGAAATTTTGATATATGTTAATCTTCACGTCAAACATAACCAAAGATTGAGCTTTCACAGACCAATGGTGCAGAGAATTCCAAAGATTCATAAATCTCTGACAGAAAACAATTAATCCTGATGCTGATGCTAAGCAGCATATCTCTACTTTGAAAGTGTCCTCTGGTCTATAATCAGGGGAAACTCCATACTTGTATCCATCTGTACATCTCTTAAGTATTTTACAAATTTCAATCACATTAACTCTTATTCTTCAAAACTCTAATGAGCACATACCCAATTTGCCCGATCGCTCTTTCTATGACAGTCCTGCTGTTGTCTTTAATGTCTTTAATGATCCTACACATGGGTACATAGAACCATGAAGCTGATACAGACCAAGGAAGTCCTGAATTCACAATGTTAATAGTGATGAGGTGATTGATGCAATGGGCCACCAATGAGGTTATTCAGCCCAATTGCTGCTGTATAGTTGACATATTGGTATTTAGTAGCATTGTGGTATGAAGTTTTTATAGCAATAAGGCATCCTGGAAACAAGTCTCCTGCCTTGTATGTGTGAACATACATTGAATGCACTCTGTCGCAATAATATTCTTCCCAAGATAAAGGACCCAACACTGTATAGACAATTCAAGGTGCAGTCCAATCAAGGTTCTATGGTATTGAGGGAAGAATTTATCATTGCTGCACTCAAATACTCTTATGTTAAAGGCTAACGTAACATTAGCCTTCCTAAATGCTTGCTGCATCTGCGTGTTAACCTTCAGTGACTTATTGCCAAGGATACCCAGGTCTCTTTATCCAACTATAATTCCTAAACTCTTACCATTAAAGAAATATTCTGCAGATCTATTCCTCCCACTGAAGTGGAAAACCTAATCTTTCCATATTATATATACTGTCTGCCTGGTATTTGTCCACACACTGAGTCGGTCCAAACCCTCTTGAAGGTATTTTGTTTCTTCCTCACAGCACACAATTTCACCTAGCTTTGATTTACATTTAAACTTGAATGTATCATTCATGTATCAATTCTCCTCCTCCTCCTCTCTCCATCATTTATTTAGGTCCCTCTTGACTGTGGATTCACTACACTCAATTGAAAATTCATCGATAAACTGATTCAATTGTTGAATAACTGATGGGCTTTCATGTTTCCACACAGAAAGCATTAAATTTAAATTCCTGCCCTAAGTGTAAAAACATAGTAGCTTAAAAAAACCCTGAAAATTATTTAATTAAAACAGGGTGTTTGGATGTACTAAGCCGTAGAGAAGTTCTCACAAGTAATTTTATAGAAGTGTGTGCAATCACTTTTCCTTCGTTGATGCCAGATATCATGGCCAATATTTCATCTGAACGCGAATTTTGAATGTGAACTTCATCTCTCAATGAATGTTAGGACTTAGAAGACTCAAAGAATGGATAAGGACAACAAGGTGCAATGCTTTACAAAAGATGGAAAGCCAATGAAATTTTAAGCATTTATTACAAAAAAATAGAAGATCCAGGGAAGATGGTTTGGGAACACTCGTTTTTTTTAGCTCCTTTAAGGACCAGTAAATTCTCTCGTCTCCCTCCTATCGGAAGAATGTTGTGAAACTTGAAAGGGTTCAGAAAAGTCAATGATGTACAATATGGAAACAGACCCTTCGGTCCAACCCATCCATGCCAACTAGATACCCCAACCCAATCTAGTCGCACCTGCCAGCACCTGACCCATATCCCTCCAAACCCTTCCTATTCATATACCCATCCAAATGCCTTTTAAATGTACCAGCCTCCACCACTTCCTTTGGCAGTTCATTCCATACATGTACCACCCTCGTGTGAAAAAGTTGCCCCTTAGATCTCTTTTATATCTTTTCCCTCTCACCCTAAGCCTATCCCCCACCCCAGGAAAAAGACTTTGGCTATTTATCCGATCCATGCCCCTCATAATTTTGTAAACCTCTATAAGGTCACCCCTCAGCCTCCGACGCTCCAGGGAAAACAGCCCCAGCTTGTTCAGCCTCTCCTTATAGCTCAATCCTCCAACCCTGGCAACATCCTTGTTAATTTTTTCTGAACCCTTTCAAGTTTCACAGAATGTTGCCAACATTGGAAGTTTTGAGCTATAGGGAGAGGCTGAATATGCTAGGACTGTTTTCCCTGGAGCTTTGGAGCTGAGGGGTGATCTTGTAGAAGTTTATAAAATCAAGAAGGGCATAGATAGTGTAAATAGACAAGGTCTTTTCCCTGGGTTGGGGGAGTCCAGAACTAGAAGGCGTAGATTTAGGGTGCGGGGGGCAAGATATAAAAGGGAGCTATGGGCAACTTTTTCATGCAAAGGGTGGTGTGCGTATGGAATCAGCTGCCAGAGGACACGTTGGAAGTGGTACAATTACAACATTTAAAAGGCATCTGGATGGGATTATGAATATGGTTCCGAGGGATAGGTGCTGGTAAATGGACTAGATTAATTTAGGATATCTGGTTGGCATGGACGAGTTGGATTGAAGGGTCTGTTTCTGTGCTGTACATCTCTAAGATACTTTACAGTGGCATGAGCATACAAATTTGTTTGAAAAATGGATGCAGCTAGAATGTCTTTAATAATCTTGTGCATGGGTACACAGAACAAGAAGCTGATAGGGACCAAAGAAGTCTTGAATTCACACTGCTAACAGTGATGAGGCTATTGATGCAGTTGACTACCAATGAGTTTATTCAGTCTTATTACTAACAGATTGGTATTCAGTAGCATTGCGGTATGAACTTATTATAGCGATAAGGCACTTCTAATGTGGAAACACTTTGATGTCAAAGTAGTTTAATATCAACTTAACCTTATACTTTATTTCAACAATGCAATATATAAATTAATCATTATAAACGACTTGTAAACTATTATGATTAACAATCATTTTTCAGAAATTCGATGGCACACGTTAAAAACAAAGCTGTAGACTTAAGAATTCTCAACAAAACACTTATTGCAATAAGTGGATTAAAATAGTCCTAAATAGAAAGCTTTGAAAATATGACTTTTTTAAAAAAATCATATTCCTTTCTCCCTATAAAATCTAGACAGCTTTATCAAAGACAGCTGACTCTGATCCTCAAAATGGAAACATTCAAGTTTGAAGTGTGTCAGTCTTATGAACACAGACAATGCCCCTTTAATCTTTGAAAGGATGAAAACTTTACATGTTGTAACATTCTGATACAAATGGATACATTCTTTGGCTGTGTTTCAGAGTACTGGCAGTTAATAGCACTGGGAATAGCTGCTGCCAACAGCTATTAAACATGACTTCTTTTCCCATTGAGGAATACTAAAATGTTGTCAGTACAAACTCTGAACTGCAGATCAGGTTATTAAAAAGAAAATCATTAAAAGCAAACCACAGTTAGTATTTTGTCCGCTTCTAAATTTGAGATAACAAAGGTTTGCAATCAAACCCACTTCCCTTGAGTAAAAATGAGTGCTGAAAATCAACATGCTCAAACAAACCCACTGTAGGACCATTAAAACTTTCAGTGTATTTAATGGAACACTATAATGGGAGAAACAAGATAAAGTTGTGTGATGCATTGATACAGCATGCTGTGTTCTCATCATTTGGATTCACGCCTGCATAGACTAATATTCTCACCATACGCAGCATATAAACATTTAAAGCAGCATTGAACATGGCCCAGTGTGTTTTCAGAACATTAAATTCACAGCAATTGACACCCCCAATCTCATTCAAGGCCACACGAATTTCAGTGACTTGGACAATGAAATGGAGTTTATGATTGGTCTTGAAGGAGCAACAGAAGTGGGAAAAACAGAGTGGGATTGGATAAGACGTTCCTGAGTGTCTGCCCAGATTGGCTGAGGCGAAAGAAGAATGTTTGGATAAGTAAGAATACCATTAAATGAGGATAGGGCAGATTAAGGCTGGATAATGCATCTTGGTCAGTCAACGGTCCCTTTGTTCTCAAAGTAATCAACCTGGACCAAACTGAAACCCATGGAAAATCAGAAACCATCAGAACAATTTCTTTCAGATCTCCCTTAATTCCGAAAAGCAAGTCCCAGCTCTACACTTTACATGCTAAGGCAGGAGGGAATATTCCTAACGAAGGGCATAGGCCTGAAATCTTGACTCTCCTGTTCCTCAGATGCTGGCTGACCTTGTGTGCTTTTCCAGCACCGCACTTTCCGACTCTGACTCTCCAACATCTGCAGTCCTGACTTTCTCCCAGGAGGGAACCTTCATGGGGTGCTCAGTTGCATGGAATTACACTAGTGATATGGCATAGGAGGCAGCCATTCGGCCCATCATGCCTGCACTAGCCTTAAAATGAACACCATTGCCCCGTGCCAGAACAATCATCCAATGTTGTCTTGAATGTCTCAACTCAACTGCCTCCACTCTACTTGCAGGCAGTGCACTCCAGACCCAAACCAGTTGTTCTACCTCACTTCATCTTTGCTGCTTTTGCACATCACTTTAAATCTATGCCCTCTTCTCCTTGTTCGTTTTACAAGTGGGAACATTTCCTTCCTGCTGACTCTATCCAGCCTGCTCATGATTTCGAAAACCTCTACCTGATCTCCTCTGCGCCTTCTTCTCTCTGACGAGAACAATCCCAACTTCTGCAATCTATCCTCAAATCCCTGGAATCACTCTTGTAAACTGCTTCGACACTCTCTCCAATGCATCCACATCCTTCCTACAATCTGGTGGCCAGAACTGCATATATACAGTTGGATAAAACTCTGCCTGCTTTGCTCTAAGTAAAGCTAATGCAAAAGGGCCTTGATCTGGAACTAGGTAACAAGATTTTGAACTGTCAATCTCCACTCGATGTTAAAGTTAAATTTCTAAGTGGAAACTGGAAGTACAGGTAACATAATTACCTTTGTGCTTCATGCATTTTATGTGTTTTGCTCAATATGTGAGATGACATTAATTTCATCCATTGGGTTAAGAAAAAATGGACTGCATAATAAAACAAGATGACTCTACTATTCTGGCAACTACAATTCCATTTTTCAGTTAAAAACTAGCGACTTTCAATAATCTGCATTCTTTCTCCCTTGTTCTCCAAAGGCCGTAATACTTGAGATGCACAATACAAAGGTATATGGTTCCTACCTGTTCGCAACAGTATCAACCTGGCATCATTAGTTGATTTTTTAAAAAACACTCAGGACATTTGTGCAACTGGATGTAGGTTTGTCCATCAGAAAAAATGCAGGAAGAGGCATGGCCCATTTTAATGTGGGAGTCTGAATAACATCACACAGTGCACTGCCTGCTTGAGGCTGGACCTCAGAGACTGCCATCAGACCGTCACTCTGCAGCACCTGATAAGTCGTTGAAAGGGAATTTGCAGGTAGTTTAGGAAACAGGATATAGAGTCATGCGCAGGACAGGGAAGGTCCAAATGTCCCTCACAATTAAAATTTCTACACTTCACTTCAAAAGTCTCAACTCCTTGCCTGCCAGGTCTGACTGAGTACATGAGAACGAGGAGCAGGTGTAGGCAATTCCTGCTCAGCTATTTGATCCTGACTGACCTCATCTTGGCCTCAAGTCTACTTTCTTCCACTGTCCATAACCCTTCAACCCATTACTAATTAAAAATCTGTCTACTCCTCCTTAAAAAGTTACACAACGTCCCAGCATCCACCACATGAATCTGTGAATTGTACAGATTTGTGACCCTTTGAGGGATGTAATTTTTCCTCATTTCTGTTTTAAATCTGCTGCACCATATCCTAAAACTATGACCTTTTATTCTAGATTGCACCACAGGGAAACATCCTTTCTCCATTTGTTTCAATTCCCTTTAGCCTCTTATATACCTGAATGAGATCTCCTCTCCTTCTTCTAAACTCCAGGCAGCATTGGCTTAAACTGATCAATCATTAACGTTATATATTAATGTTCTGGATGAAGGGACTGGGGACATTCTAGCAACGTTTGTCAGTAATACGAAGATAGGTGGACAGGCAGGTAGCACTGAGGAGGTGGGGAGGCTGCAGAAGGATCTAGACAGATTAGATTAGATTAGATTACTTACAGTATGGAAACAGGCCCTTCGGCCCAACAAGTCCACACCGACCCGCCGAAGCGAAACCCACCCATACCCCTACATTTACCCCATTACCTAACACTATGGGCAATTTAGCATGGCCAATTCACCTGACCCGCACATCTTTGGACTGTGGGAGGAAACCGGAGCACCCGGAGGAAACCCACGCAGACACGGGGAGAACATGCAAACTCCACACAGTCAGTCGCCTGAGTCGGGAATTGAACCCGGGTCTCAGGCGCTGTGAGGCAGCAGTGCTAACCACTGTGCCACCGTGCCGCCCAGTTTGGGAGAGTGGTCCAAGAAATGGCTGATGAAGTTCAATGAGAGCAAATGCGAGGTCTTGCACTTTGGAAAGAAGAATACAAGCATGGACTACTTTCTAAATGGTGAGAAAATTCATAACGCCAAAGTACAAAGGGATTTGGGAGTGCTAGTCAAGGATTCTCTAAAGGTAAACATGCAGATTGAGTCTGTGATTAAGAAAGCGAATGCAATGTTGTCATTTATCTCAAGAGGGTTGGAATATAAAAGCAGCAATGTGCTACTGAGACTTCATAAAGCTCTGGTTAGGCCCCATTTGGAGTACTGTGTCCAGTTTTGGGCCCCATACCTCAGGAAGGCCATACTGGCACTGGAGCATGTCCAGCGGAGATTCACACGGATGATCCCTGGAATGATAGGTCTAACATACAAGGAACGGCTGAGGATCCTGGGATTGTACTCATTGGAGTTTAGAAGGTTAAGGGGAGATCTAATAGAAACTTACAAGATAATACATGGCTTGGAAAGGGTGGACGCTAGGAAATTGTTTCTGTTAGGCGAGGACACTAGAACCTGTGGACACAGCCTTAGAATTAGAGGGGGTTCATTCAGAACAGAAATGTGGAGACATTTCTTCAGCCAGAGAGTGGTGGGCCTGTGGAATTCATTGCCGCAGAGTGCAGTGGAGGCCGGGATGCTAAATGTCTTCAAGGCAGAGATTGATAAATTCTTGATGTCACAAGGAATTAAGGGCTACGGGAAGAATGCGGGTAAGTGGAGTTGAAATGCCCATCAGCCACGATTAAATGGAGAAGTGGACTCGATGGGCCGAATGCCATTACTTCCACTCCTATGTCTTATGGTCTTAATCTCTATTCTTCAAACAAACCCCCCATCTCTGGTCTCAAATCTTGTGAACCTCATCCGAATGGCCTCCAATGCAATAACATTCCTCCTCAAGTAAGAGGACCAAAATTATACACAATACTCAGGTGTCGTCTCACTATTGCCCTGTATGGTTGCAGGAATACTTCTCTACTTTCAAACTCTTTTCCTTCAGCAATACATGCCAAAATATAATTTGCCCTTCTTCTTATCTGCTTGCTCATTTTTTGGTGATACATGCTCAAGGACTCTCAGATGCCTTTGCATTGAAGCACTCTGAAGTTTCTCTCTATTTTGACGCTAAGTTGCCTTTCTATTCCTCTCACATTGATCCAAGTTAAATTTCTTCAGGTTGTGATCCATTCATCTAACCTATCCAGAGCTGAAAAATATGTTGCTGGAAAAGCACAGCAGGTCAGGCAGCATCCAAGGAGCAGGAGAATCGACGTTTCGGGCATAAGCCCTTCTTCAGGAAGAAGGGCTTATGCCCGAAACGTCAATTCTCCTGCTCCTTGGATGCTGCCTGACCTGCTGGGCTTTTCCAGCAACACATTTTTCAGCTCTGATCTCCAGCATCTGCAGTCCTCACTTTCTCCTGTCTAACCTATCCAGTTCCATTTATAAATTTCTTATTTCTTCTTTGCAATTTACTTTCCCACCTACTTTAGTATCATCAGGTCAATGACTAATCGGCTGTTGTACTTTCTAATTCTGCATCCAAGTTATTAACGTAGATTATAAATAGTCTGAGCCCTGTGACAATCCACTAGTTACCATCTTACCAAATGAAAAATGCACATTTATCCTGCTTTCTGTTAGCTAGTTAACCCTTTATCCATGCTTATACATTACCCCACCCCATGTGATCTTCAGTAATGTGAGATAGTCGGCTCAATGGCCTAACAGCAATTAAAATGCCAGTAGGACCCTATGTACATCACTGTATCCTAATTTACATGTACTCACAAGGCTCCTACTAGACTCAAAAACAGTCTCAACTGCTTTAAGAAAATCATAGTGGTAAAATGGTTACAGAATTGTAAGAGTACAGTGGCTAGAGCTTATTTGATATTAATATACTTCGATCCAGTTTTAACTGGCAGAGTATGTTACAATTCTTCTATCTTTCTCTTCAATGGACATTATATGTGGTGATACTGTCCCCACCAAGCATTAAAGGATAGCATCCCTCCCCCAGCAATCCCCTAAGTTATCTGGTAACCCCCTCGCCACAAAAATCTCCACAACCCCTCCACCTGATAGCTGCTTTCCATAATTAATTCTGTAAATACATTTATTATTAAAATATATGTACACAAAATTCAGTTGTCCAAATCACAAAGGGTTTATCCTGTGAATAGTTGAGCCACACAGACCATACTAGTCCTGGAGGATGGTCAACGACCTGTGGCTGCAACACCATCGCATGTCAACAATTGCTTCCTTGGTTTGGGGCAAAAACAAATTGTGTCGGGAATCTCAGATACAAGGGAGAATCCAGACATGCATGTGCAGGGATAGAATACAAGTTTTAAATGGAAAATGAGAACACCAATATGTTTAGTTGTAATGCTTCCAACATCTGCATAGCCTGCCAGCATTCAACAATAAAGGTTATATTTCTGGTTCGGATACAGGTTCTTCAGTTATAACGCATGTGTTTCGTCAACATGAATTTGCTATAAAATGATTGGCAAATTGGGGACATTGTTTCTAAAGCCCGTGCTTTTAAAATGTGTGTTGGCTATTACATAATTACATCGTCAACACTTAGCACTGTGTCTAAGTGCGATTTTTCTATAACGTGGGGTTGCACAAGAAAGTAACCATTGAGTTATAGAAGGACTGACTGTATTGAAGGGCAACAAATGTCTGAGGAAGAAAGAGAAACTCAAAATGTAAAGCCAAACTGCTTGAAAATGCAGTTTCACCTAGTTACCAAAAATTAGTATGAGATAACAATCACAAAGGAATCTACACACAAAGGTCCAAACAGGAGCAGTAGGAAATATGATACATTGAGAACAAATTTCAAATAAATTCACATTATTCTTCATGGACTACAGCAATGTTCATTGAAGATAAAAAAAGATTTCTTATGCATTCATAAAATTCTGTGTAATTTACTTTGTAATTACAGTGAAAAATGATTGGCAATAATGTGGGAATTCTTTACATAAGTTGTTTTATCAGGGCTCTCTCTTCAATTAGCAGAAGTCATAACCCAGACTTAGCAGTTCTGATTTGTAATACATTCATCTTGTTGTAAGTTAACAAATATTGTTTTCCTCATTTTCTTGGAGCTCCATATGTTGTATCAAGTTTTCTCACCATGCATTGGAACCTACCTAGTTATCCAAACTTTCTTGGTGAAGCTAAATTCAGACATGACTTCAGCTTCATGAGATACAAAAATTAGTATATTTCCTGATAAATTCAAATCAGAGGGCATATTACTTGACTTTGCAGGCTGACTTTTCAGATGCAGTGAAACCTTACATCCATCCCTGATTAAAATCGTAACTTTGTTCTCCTATGGACTGGAAAGAACACAAAGGAAACGAGCAATATTTTGCCATCTCCCCCACAGCCAAGCATTTAATCAATTAATGCATTAAGCCTCAGCATCGAGTGCCTTCTTGAAACCTTGATGAAAAGAACTTATACTGCCTCCATCTCTGTTCACCAGATTGTCAAGCTCATTAAAGAAACCACTTTCTTTCACACAAGATCATGCTGAAATAGATCATCCCTTAACCATCTTTCAAAGTCTGCAACACTTACCCAACAATTTAGATGAGGCTCAGAGGTCTACACTTTTATAGAATAGTACACAAGTCTGATTAAGAGGAAGCCTTGTACCATTGTAGAATAGGGTCAAGTATTGAACACAAGGTCTATCTGATAATTAAACATGTCAAAATAGCTTTCTTCAGTTACTTCACAAGCAAAAAGAAAATGGCATCTTAATAATTGTGAAAATTGAAAGGTTTGTCAGGTATCGGTCAAGACAAATCTCTAGCCAGTCACAAAAGGCAGCAGATGACAACAGCAGAAGCTAGCAGAATAGATAATTCTGTTTTCACAGCTGCAGATTGAAGACAGTGAGAACAAGTGAGAATGATAAAATCTATACTGAACTCTAAACATGAGTTAACAGCAGGAGAGAAAAACGTACATAAGAAAGTCATGGAGACCAATACTTGCTTGTGTAATATGTGTTATAGTCATAGAAAAATAAAGATTCTTGAAATACTTACAGGTTTATAACGGAGTGCATCTCTATAGGAGCCAAATAGTGCTGCCTGTGCCTTAAGAAAAGCCCTTGCTACCCCATCACCAGTAGCTGTTGACTGCTTCTTCAGTTTGTATTTCAAGGATGAGACCTACACAAAAGAAGAAAACATGAAATTCATATCTGTTCAAGAGAACAAATTCTAAAGGTCATGCACAATATCAGTGTGCAAGCTCTAATACTTTTCAGAACACCTGCCTCTCAGTTCCTAGATATATAATGTATATGTATTGATAAGAATATAGAAAATAGTAGGACAGTTTCCTCAAGACTTATGAATGAAAATGGACTTTCAAGAGTTGTACACTTGCCATGATATCAAGAGAGTGGCAAATATGACAATATCCAGACCCAGTGAAAATTTCCTTTCATCAAATGCAATTTCTTATTGCTCAGTGTACTGCTCAGCATAAATTCCTTGCTGTAAGCATAACTCCAGAGATACAATCTTTTCTTCAAAAAGCCTTGAAATTATTCAGATGACAGCAAAGTAGAAATGTAATAGAGATCAGTTAATTGCAAGAAACACCTGCTGCATAATAAAAAAAAGACCAAATTTCCACTAGGAAAATATAATTAAGAACCAAATTGCATGCTAAAAAATGAAATATATGGTATTGAGAGCAAAATGACAACAGTATCAAACACAAGAGAAGGGTAATTAGAAGACATACCTATTGTTGTTAAAATATTGAACACAATTTCCTTTTCTGCTTTAAATAATGATTGCTGTCTAATTACTCATTATACTTCTTTTAATAAAGATAACCAGCACAGTACAAGGCATCAGAGAAAACTAAGCTCTACAGGTGATAAACCTTTACAGCAGTGACATTTTTCAGTGTAAAGTCACAGTTACTGTGATCTGATCAAAGAAATGGACCCCCATAGGGTCCAATTATAGCCATATTTTTATGGAAAAATCATTGAGTTATGATGTTCATAATCTATGCAGAAAGGACTTTACAATATAGGTCTTTTCCCAATAGCTATGATCTTTTCAATTTACATCAAGGCTTGATTGCTACAGATGAAAGTCTAGAAATTCAATTCATTTAATGCTCTGACTGCATATACTAAGGCTCATTAAGTTTTTTTCAATTAACTTCAGCACAAGTTGTGAAGTACATAATCTATATTGCTGTGGCAAGAAAGGTTAAAGAACATACAAATTCACTAAATTCTCCATGCTCCTTTAATTGACACTCGACGGTGGCTTCATTCTGGAAACCATCAAGCAATTAAACATCAATATCCTTCAGTCTTATTTCATGGGTGCAACAAAACAATACCTATTGTATCAAATGAAGCTTCTTTCACTATAAGAAAGGAAAAGCTTCCTAGATTTCACAACAGACAGGTATAATGATTTTATTGGTAACTCAAATGATTTAAAAATTGCACCCCAAAGCCAAATTGGAACTTTCAAAATGTATTGTATATTCTGCCTCAGAATGTCCCAATAGCAAAACAATGCTCCTTTGGTCAGAACTGTTACCAATAAAAATGGCCATATTATCAGTGGCCATGTGGCATTGAAAATTTTTCTTCAAGTTACATTTGACCGCATTTGTAATATTAAAAGCCATCTTTCCACATCCACTCCACTATTTTTCAAAGTTATAACAGTCCGATTGAAACAGTCAAGAGGCAGTAAACAAAGGCAAATTGTCGAGATGGTACACTGCTTAAACTTCCCACCTGAAAACTATGGAGACAGTGAGTCTTTATGAAAGGTTCTGACCTGAAACGTTGACTCTCCTGCTCCTCTGATGCTGCTTCATCTGAAAACTATCCCATGATGTTCAGCAGCTTTCACTTGAGGCAATATGTTTGTTTGGTTTATGACTCCTTTGACTATGAGGTAGGAAGGCAGACAACACCACAGATCCCTCTGGAACTTCATAACCATCAGAAAGAGGAGTGCAACTAGCTTCTTTTTATGTTCCTCTGAACACAGTAATTTTCAAACTAGTACACGCTAAAAACCTTAACAAGTTGTAGTCATTTGAATCAAATCTACTGGCTAGTGACTCCAACAGTGTGGGTTCAATTCCCACACCAGCTGGGGTTACCATAATGGACCTTCTTTCTCAACCTCCCCCTTCTCCTAAGGTCGTGGTGATCAGGGTAAGGGTCTTTTGAATCTGGGACTATTGAAATCATTTTGGTTTGATTGATGATTTCTCCGATGTTCTTTTGGTAAAGCCTGCTTTTGGAAGCCATTCCAGGCAGAGAGATCAAATGACCATATTTGTCAGATTTTTCACAGTGTTATGACTATGATTCAAAAGGTGATTTTGTTTTGGGTGTTCAATTACTTTAAAGAAGTTGTGTTCTGAAGGTTGCCTGACAACAAGCCTGAGTGGTTTGATTACTAAAGACCAAAGGAGAGCCAGATTGTTTTACTTGGAAGTGGATGGTTATACTTAGAGACAATGGCAGCAGCCAGTGTACTGACAAGGGAAAGAGTAAAAGTCTTCAAATTCCATAAACATGAGAGAAAGTTGCATTGTAAGCTGTTGTGCTTTAAATTATCCATTTACTTAAAAGATAAAAGGACTGTTGGGGGCGTCAAGGTTAGCTCATTAACATTTCTTCCTGGATAGAAGGCCCCTGCGGTTTATATTATCATGGAATAGATATTAAAAGGGAAAGGATATAAGATATCCATGAAAACACTTAGTGAAAGTTCATCTGCCAAGATGCCAGAGCAGGAGAACAGCTAAAGACAGAAAGATGCTTTGCTTTAATCACACAGGAATGTAGATGTGAGCTAATGCTTAGATTGAAAGGACATATTTCACAGAGTTCAAACAAGGCTGGAAGATTTGTCTAGCTTGTGCTAGAAGAGGAATCTATGTGAGAATAAACTAACTTCATTGTGAAACTAAAAGTTCTGAAATTAAAAGGGCGCAGGTAAAGAAAGGAGAACATCCTCTCGAGATAAAAATCACATTAGCACGGTTTCAAGAGAACTTAATACTTTGAGAGAACAAAGTAAAATGCAACTAAAAAGTATGTTTCAATTGTGGAACAAAAAAGTGAAGTTCTGTTCTGTGATTTAAAATACTACTTGGATAATCTACAAAAATAGTGTTTCATCAACTGGACATTTAGCATTTAGTCCTTTGTTCAAGTAAATATCTTAAATAGTAAAATCTTGTATCATCTTTCCAGCTGGCAAATGGGAATTCTAATTTCTTCCCGATAGTCATCGGTCTAAATGGAAATCATATCAGTAGTTAGATTCAATATTGCAAGAATATTTCTGACATATGTTAACTTGTTAGTTGGTCAGCCAGAAAAACAAACTGTACTGAATTTTGGGGGAAGATCTTAATTGAAGACATCAACTTGATCAGCAAAACAAAAATCTCAAGAGAAGGAAATTCCAGGGATCAGTAAAGAGTTCATGATTACCTTACTGGATAAATCTGTTGGAAGACTTGATCACTACAATCCAAGTTGATCTGTGTATATAGTCAAGAGCACACCACTGCAACTATTTGACTGCAAGGTGACTTTTCTGTTTGTCTGTGCTATCTTGCATACTGGAATCATGCAATTTGTGTAATTTAGTTATGTACAAATATGACAAATTGAGTTTGGTTTGTTGGCAGGTTCACTTACGTGGTAAATAGTTTCATGTGAAGCAGCTAACTAACATCTTTTACTTTTTTTTCCCAGAGGTGCTATCACCTTACGCATTGTGTGTTGGATTTCGATTACAAAAGAAAATCACTGCTAAGTTCACTACACGCTGTTCTAATCATTACTGTTCGCATTCAATGGCATAGACCCATTCCAGATTTTTTTCAGAACATTTTAGACATAGGATGTGAGGCTGTTGTAGGGGTATGAAAATTGGAATCCTGGATGCACCTTAACTCCACGAAATTGAGAATAGATTCTCAGCAGATACTAGGTTTTACAAAAATTTTAAGAGACTCATCACAGAATATCTGACAACACCTCAGATTAAGATTGAAAAGGTGCTGCCTCTTAAGAGCATGTGCGGCTCTCCATCTCTTCCCAGAAAATATGCAGACTCGACTAAATTCTATGAAGCTAAATCAGAAAGGACACCAAGTAACAGCAGTGCACGCGATTAACTTCAAGGAGTTTTAAAGGGGAAAGTTTACTGAGTTGTCAGAACATTCTTGATGATTTGGTGAAATCATGAACAAGTGAATTTTTCCTATGCATCATCACCTCATTCAGCAATGACCACAGAGGAAATTGCCAAGCCAGAAGAGTTTTGTTTCATGGAAAACACCAAAACGTGCAGTGCCTCAGTGGCAAGGATAAGTGGGTTTGCATTTCCCATCCCTCAACAAATCATTAAGCAATCAGAACGAATAGTCATGAATTATAGTGGAAGCAAACTATTTTTCTTTAAGTTATTATGGCCACAGCCCACTCCCTGCAGCGAGGCTGCAGAAATGGCTATTACAAACTGCCAACCAAGGGAATACACAGTGGTACAAGTGAGGAGGCCTGAAAAACCTGCAACTAACAGGAAATTTCCATAAAATTCATTTTATCAGAGTTCCATTCTGCACACTAGAAGTGGTAATATTACCTTTAATAACAGCGCAAATCCTTTGTTAGCAGGCTTATTAATGCAACAAAAAAATTAACAAATCAAAATTCGCTCTGTACATTATAAATCTACGTGGCCACAGCAATATTTCAGCAGGAACACAAATAAACACTTTGCCAGAGGGCAAAAACGGGAATTATGTTTCCATCTGGAAATCCACAGTGTTTTTCAAAGTAGCATCGCTATGAGCAAAACTAACATATCTAATAGGCAATAACTCTTAAATATTATGTGCGAGCATCTGACAAGAGATCATTATGAAAATGACAGCACACACCATATCAGAAAGTCTACTTGAAAACACTTCAGTAATTCAGGACAACTGTGACCCACTGACCTTTATGACAACTGAGACCAATACAAAAACTGACCTAATAATAGACTCCATATGGTCTAAAAGCCTTGTGACATGAACTCACATGTAACTAAACATATCTTGTAGCAGCTTTACGCAAATCAACAGGAGTCCAACTCATAATATTTTTACAATTACCTTTTCTGCCAGTGGGGGTGGATTAAAGAGACCAGAAGGCACAAGAGAAACCAATGTAATCAAAACACTGGACATAAATGATCCTGGTTGATTACCAAGTTACTTGGCAATTGCAGAGAAAACAACATGGTGGATGTTTGGAAATGGGCACGCCATAATTCATAGAATGTTGGTGCTATATTGTTTGTAGCTTGCTTAAATTAAAACATGGAATACTAAGCACCCTGAAGCATTAGTAATCAGGAAAAGCAATGCAAGATCAAAGGAGAGATGCAGCCAACACCTCATTTATCAAACTTCATTGGCAAATACAAGACCTTTCTTTTAACTACCTCTTCCTACTGGAGTACACGTTTGAAATTGTCAGTTTCTTCCAAAACAAAAATAAGCAACAGAGAGCAGTCAGTTTTAAAACAAATAATGTGTTTCCGATGAAAACGCCTGTCAGAAGACAAGAAAATTAAAATGCACCGGAAAACTAATAATTCGCGGAAACAAATGTTTCAGCATAGTGAAGATCAAAGGATCAATTTTGTGACCCCAACTGTAAAAATATTTCTTATAATATTGACCAGTGCCATCTGAACATTAATTAGAGGAAAAAGAACTGGCAGGTGGCAGGGAAACAGGAGCTGATAATTGGCTCCCTTCTTCTCGCTGCCTTCACAACTCAACTCATACTTCGGAAAGAAATGCCACTAGGCAGACAGAAATGCATACTTTGTAATTTAATGATTAAGTATAAGATGAAGAGGCTTACATTTTTAAAAAGCTACAGCTAATGAATGCAGATATCTTTCTGATCATGAACTTCATTTCCGATTGGCTGCACTGTTCAAAACCTCTCCTCAGCCACAGTCAAAATCACGAAAATAATTTCGCTTTTGTAAAAGTCAATTTGCGGTTCCTGATTTTCACAGGATGGAAAACAGCAGACTAGGTCCGGCTCACCCCCAACCCCTTATGTCTTCTAATCTGTGATTACAAAAGGAAAGATTTCAACATGACAAAGAGCTAATAAATTTGTAAAAGCACACAGTCACATTTTGACTTACCACTTCACTTGGTAGGTTGTGAAGGTCATCAAATGGTGTTTCCAGTGTGTTTGTATCTACGTTTAATATGATTACATCTTCATCAGCTTTATTCTTCACCTTCTGTTGAAAGGGGGAGAGAAAATGTTCAGCACGGTTGTAAATATAATGGTATTGTTTTAAAAAAATAAGGTACTTGATGTTGTGGTTGTGAAGTATTTTTATGTCATCAGCCCACAATGCTTTCTCAGAGGACCAGATATCCAACAATCAAGTGCCTATATGGAGGCAGTCTGTCTCTATTTATGTGCCTCATGACGGTAATACTGCTTATGAGTTGTTCTGCACCAAAGGTCTGAAGTCACATCCACATAGTCGGTATCTATGTATTTGAAGAGATGTTAAAAATCAAATGTTGGTTGCCTAAATCATGGACTCTCAACTTGATTCAGCACAGCAGTCAACATTTGGAGTGAAGGCAAGTTTACAAATTTGAAGCTCTGAATACGGTCACACGGGAACACTGATTAAAGTTGAGTAGCAGCACAAACAGAACTTAGAGAACTAAAAACTGTTGTTGTTCAGTACATATGTTGGGGACAAAAATAAGGTGCAAAAGGATTATTTACCAGTACAGATGGAGTATGAAAATAAGTGAGGGATAAAAATACTTATTCATTATTCAGTGGTCATTGAAATTGCAGTAGCATGGCAGAGTTAAAATCAGGGTATAAAATGGAACAGATTGGAAACCCCTTTAATCAGAAGTAAATTTATAACAGAGTGCTTTAGGGAAGACAAAGGTGAAAAAACAGCTCTCAGCTCTATCAGTTTCCCTGCACAGTACTGAGTTGGCTGAAGGTGTGAATCAACTCACTGAGCAGGCTGCTGCTCTAAGGGTGTAGTGTGCAAAGTCAAAGGGGTTAAATCATATGCCTTTCCCCATTGAAATGAATAGATAAGTACTGGATGAGGGCACCAAGGGATAGGAATCCAAGCTGGCAAATGGAGTTGAGTACAGATTAGCTATGTCTTAAGTTTCTGAACAACTTACTTCTGTTCTGATGACAGCTTTAAAAGTTCATTGTAATTAACCAACATCTCAGTTAATGTCTTTTAATACAAAGAGGAACTTACGGACATGATGGATGAAGATCAGAGAAGTGATATTTGTGAACTTTCATGTTGCCAACATAACGCACTGATTAATAAGGATATTTAATTAAGTGTGTTGAAATATTCACTGCTGTCAGATTGACAGTCAAGGAGTGAGATGCATTCAGAGATGTCAGAATAGAAGTGGGCTACCATCAAGTCCTGCAATGGTTGGAACAGGGACTGTTGTTTCGGTAACGTATATAAATAGGTTGAACAACAAAACACTGCCAAGCTTACAAGTAATAACAAATGAGACTCGGTAGCTAATGGCGTGAATCAATGTGTAGTAACTCAAAAGGATCTAAACAAGATGCAACAGAATATGGTAGGTGGCAGGGATACCAGATATAAAAGATTCAGACAGTAGAAAAGTGATTGGAGCTGCCTACTTGCTGATGTCATCAATTTAGTGTCTTTGAGGGAATGGGAAGAAAACAAATAAAATCACTAGATAGCTAAGGATTCTGAAAGCGGCACCTCACAAAGACTGCAGTACTGTTCTGGATCTTAATATTACAGGGATGTTGCAAAATCATAAAATAGAGTCCAAAGAAGATCAAAAACACCAGAAACTTAGGAACAGAAGTAGACCATTTGGATCCTTGTATCTACTCTGCCATTCAATAAGATAATGGCTAATCCATTGGGTTTCTAATTCCACATTCCTGTCTGCTCCTGAGAGCTCACCATTTCCCTACCTAACAAGAACATCTGCCTTCAAAATACTTGATCTCTACTGCCTTGTGAGGTACAGAGTTCCACAGAGATCTCTCCTCACCTCTGCCCTCTAAAGTTTAAACAGTGCCCCCCTGTTCTGAGCAGACCCACAAGAAATAACACCCTCAATCTTTTCGAAACTATTCAGGATCTTGAACATTTCAATCAAGACACACCTCGCTGTGCTAAACTCCAGTAGAAACAAGTTCAGAATGTCTCGAATGCACTCATTCCATTGAGTAAACCTCCCTGAACTGCCTCCAATATATTTACATTCTTCCTAAAATTAGGAAACCAAAACTGCATACATTGCTCAGGGTGTGGCCTCACCAATATACTGCATAAATGAAGCATAACTTATTTTTGAGTTTAATCCCTTCCATGATAAAAAGTAGCATTCCATAAACTGTTTTGACCACGCGCTATACCCAGTGCTAACTTTTAATAGTTTTGTTTGCTTCTGTACCCTTGGAATTTTGCTGCCATTCTCCTTTCAAGTAATACTCTGCTTTTTTATACTTGCTGCCAAGTGAACAACTGCAAATTTTTCCACATCATATTCCATCTCCATATTTGTCCATTGATAATGTTTCTATATTTGTCTGCAACTTCTATATGTCTTCTTAATAACATACTTCCCTCCTTCTCTTGGTGTCACCTGTGAATTGAGGTATCATGCCTTTACTCCCGTTATCTAAGTTATTACCGTAAATTGTAAAACATTGAAGTCCCAGCAAAGATCCCTGCGTCACTCCACTTGTCACATCCTGAAAATGAGACGACTCATGTATGCACACTCTCTGACTTCTGTCAGCCAGCCAACCTTCTATCCATGCAATTATGTTACTCCCTGTACCATTAGTTATTTTCTGCAATGACCTTTGATGTGGCACTTTATCAAATGCCCGATGGAAATCCAAGCATAGCATGTTTACAGGCTCCCGTTCATCTCCTGTGAATGTTACTTCTTCGACTGTGATGAAATTGTGATGAAATCATGTGACTCTCTTCAATTAGCTTGAGTTTTCTAAGTGCACGGTTATAATCTCTTCAATGATAAACTCAACACCTTCCCCATGACCGATATCAAGCTAACTAGTATATAGCTTCCTAAACACAAATAACTTTAATACCAATAGTTGTAGTACTGGATAAGCAACTGCAGCAAATTGAGATACTGGCTTGTACCAGAACAGATAACCATAAAAGCAAACAGATTCTTGTAAAACCTCAACTGATTCATTTAATTTCACCTGTTATCCAAAGTTAACCTAAGAATAGGCAATAAATGGTGTTGTATCAGTAACAACCACATCCCAAGAATGAATAAAGATTGTGGGCCAAGATATTATTTATCTTAGAGGAGAGGAATGCATCCAGGACATACACAAAGCAGGGAATGGATAAAAATAGCGTGGGGAACATATGGCTTACACCATTTTCATTTGAGGACAGCACTGGACAGAGGCAGAGCTGCAGGAGATGAATGGACCAGTGAAGGAGAAATATACAGAGTTGGAAAACTAAAGCAACCTGGAACATTAAAGGAAATTTGTGAGTTGAATCATTTGGGGAATAACTGCTGCTGGAGACTGTGTAAAATGCTGAAATTAAGAAAACTGGAACTAAGTAGTTTATAATTAGTTAAGAAGCTCTCGCAGAAAGGAAGTAAGGAACAAGTTATTTCATTACTTATCCTTAACTGGTGAGGTTGATAAGATTCTAAAGTTTAATTTAAACCAGTAAGTGGCAGTGAGAGAGACATCAATTTATGCAATAATTAATCATGTAATTGATTATTTAATCAAGATAAATAAAGGTTGCAGCCCATGTGATACTGCAGAATGTGGGAGCTCCTGGATTCCAGTGAAATTTGCAAATAAGTGTGTGCAGCGTGAGCAACTTTGGCTGAGGCCAGAGCAACAGACATTGTAATACACAGGGAGGGGCAAATTTACATGGACGTTTTATTCTAGGAGATAGTCACAAGAATAATGCCTTTTATTTGGTCAATGGTCAGGAAAGGGAAGAGTGTGACTATGAGTGATGCTGCCAAAGGGACACATGATGAAGGAATACAACAAGTTCAGCCTTTGCAATTGTCCAATAGGTCTGAATTTCACCTTGATCAAATGAGAGGTTGGCTGCAGTGTGGGAGTGCAAAGCTGACCATGGCATTCTGGAAATCATTCAAGTGTGGGGAGCAATGAGGAAAGTCAGGGTCAGTATAATGAAGGGATTGGCACTGTTCTCCACATCAAACAGCAAGAGGCCATTGAGCCTCCAGAATTTGGGAGCTGTTTAGGGTTGGAGAGGAACTGACAGTGGGAGGGGAAAATTGCAGAAAGGATTCTCTTGCAGGAGAATCTACATAGAGATCACTACTTAAAAATACCCATTTAAGACAGAGTCTAAGAGAAAATTTATTTCAGAGGCCTGAGTCCTTGGAAATCTTCCACAAAAATGACAGAAGTGGAACTTTTGTGTATTTCTAATTTGGACACAGGTCAATTCTTGAAACGATAAAGGGTGACCATTTATCAGAGCTAGGCAGGATTGTGGAATAGTCAGATCAGCCATGATCATCTTCGATGGTGGGGGAGACTTTACTTCTGCCCCGAATTCCTACATTTGTTTGTATGATGAAAGATCATCCACTTAGTTTTCCAAAGTTGGAAAACAGACTTCAATATTCTCAGGTGTACAGAAAATTTGATTTTTTGTTTGATAATCTATTTTCTTCTGTTTGCTACAGGATTCAAAAAGTTAGGTGACACAGTTGACAGCTGAATTTGTGAAAGAAACCCAGGAAACTAATTTCTCCAGTTGCAACAGTAACACAAAGTGGACAGTGAAAAAGTTTACCAGGATCTTGATCAACTGGGCCAATGGACCGAGAGATGGCAGGTGGAGTATAAATTAGATAAAAGCGAGGTGTTGCATTTTGGGGAGGCGATCCATGACAGGACTTACACAGTTGATGGTAGGGTTCTGGGGAGTGTTGTCAAACAAAGAGATCAAGGTTGGGGTGGCAGGGTGCATAGTTCCTTGAAAGTGGTGTCACACGGTGGTGAAGAAGACATTTGCCATGTTTGGTTTCATCGGTCACAGTATCGAGTCCAGGAGTTGGGATGTCATGTTACAGCTGTACACAAGACGTTGGTGAGGCCACATTTGGAGTACTGTGTAGAATTCTGGTCATGCTATAGAAAGGATGTTAATAAACTGGAAAGCGTGTTAAAAAAGAGGTTTACAAGGATGTTACTGAGATTGGAGGCTTTGAGTGTAAGGAGAGGCGGAAAAGACTGAGACTTTTTTCACGGGAGCATAGGAGACTGAGGAGCATAAATGGAGATTTATGAAATAATAAGGGGAATAGACAGACTGAATAGCTAACCTCTTTTACCTGGGTGGGGGTCCAAAACTAGAGGGCATATGTTTAAGGTGAGAGGAGAATGATTTAAAGGGACCTCAGGGGTATTTGTTTTCACAGAGAGGGTGGTATGTATACAAAATGAGCTGCAAGAGGAAGAGGAAGTGGTGGAGGTGAGTACAATTACAACATTTAAAAGATATCCGGACAGGTACATAATTAGGAAAGGTTTGGAGGGAAACAGCAAAAAAAAAATCTTAAATCACCTGAAAGGATGGAAAAGAGATTCTGGAATGATTAAAGATTCTAAGAAAGAACAACAGTGCAATGATAGCTACCTTTGTAGCCCTTGAAGGTCTAAATTTTATACAGAACTGAGCTCCAATGTCCTTGGGAAAGAAGAAAGAGTAGACGGCCAGTTCTTTGTCAGTGTGCTGATCACAGAATAGTTACAGTGCAAGGGGCTATTCAGTCTACTGTATCTACACTGGCTCCCTGAACATCTTATCGTAGTGCCAACCTCCTGCCTTTTCCTCAACCCTACACGTTGTTGAAGTCGAAACAATCATTCATCTCCCTCTTGAAGGTTCAAATTAAACCTGATTCCACCACTCTTCCAGGCAGTGCATTCCAGACCCTAACTACTCACCATGTCAAAAAATTTTGTTCTACCTCACATTTGCTACTTTTGCAAGACACTTTGAAACTGTAGCTGCTGGTTCTCTATCCTTCTACAAGCAGGAACTTTTTTTCCCTATCTACTCTGTGCAGACCATTTATCATTCTGTAAAAATTCCATTAAATCTCCCCTCAGCTTCCCCCTCTTGTGGTAAACAATCCCAACTTCTTCAATCCATCTTCAGAGCAGAAGTTTCTCATCACGGGAATCAAGCTTGTAAACCTCTTTCTGCACGACTGCCAATGCATTCATCTCTTTTCTGCAATGTGGAAACCAGAACAGTACAGAACATTCAAGTTGAGGTTTATCTTAAGTAGATTCAGCACAATCTCCCTGCTAACTACTAAACTACACGAAAGGCTCACTGTTTAGCAGATTGATTCATAGTGACTTTGTTATCCAAAAGAAAAGTTGTATGTCCAGCTCCTTTCTGGGATCTATGTACGTATGTTGCAAAAGTCAAACCAAATACTTCTGATGGCTTGAGTCATTTCAGTTTAAAAAAAATTCCAGTGACACAGGAGCTACAAAAGGTTGCGAAATCTAAAGTATTTCATACTATTTTGAGATTTTCATAATTAATGAAGATAAACACAACTTTTACTTGTTTCACTTCTGTCAACAGTCTTCTCAAAGTCATGTGTACAGCCATTTCTTTTTAAAATTTGAGAAGTCCGTGCATAAAACAGAACTTATGCAGAAGTTAAAGCCAGCGTACATTTGAAATACATGTCTACAATTAAATCTTAATTAAATCTTAATTTTCAGGAGTTATTGGAATAAAATTAACTTTGACAACATTCAGCACAGAGCAGCATTTGCTTTGCTGCAGGTTCAGCAGATACAGATTAATTGGTGGCAGTAGTAATACCAGCACCATGAAGTTCCTTCCACGTTATCATAACAAATTGCATGATTTAATAGGTCACAGTATTTTGGAGCTGCAAATGTGTTGCTGGTCAAAGCACAGCAGGTTAGGCAGCATCTCAGGAATAGAGAATTCGACGTTTCGAGCATAAGCCCTATTTTGGACAAAACTGTAACGCAACCGTGTCCTCTGCATAAGTAAAGCTCTTCCCTTTAACCTGCAACTGCATTGACTCTGAAATGCCTTTACTTTCCAGTTGTGCTTCTACAGAAGGCACCTCTTAAATATTGTGGAAGGACATCTGTCATCCTTATCTAGTCTGGCTTACGTGTGACCCCAGATCTGCAGCAATATGCTGACTCTTAACTATCCTCTGGGCAATTAAGGATGGGCAATAAATGCTGGAAGGCAGTTAAGAATCAGCCATGTTGCTGTGGGTCTGGGGGCTACCTTTGGCCAGATCAGATAAGGACAACAGATTTCCTTCTATTATGGACTTTCACATTAGTGAACCAGATGTATTTTTACATGATTGCCATTTTTTTTTGTATGCCAGAGTTTTATTCACGTCTCACCATCTGCTGGGAGAGATTTGAACTTACGTCACCAGAATATTAATCTACGGTTCTGGATGATCAGTCCATGACATTACCACTATACCACCACCCCTCCTACTGACATTGCCACAACGAGTGCTGATTAAGTCCTCAACTCCAGGCAACACATTTTTACTCTGGGTAGAATACAGACGATGCTAAGGTGGGGTTTTATCAAGGACTGAGCTGGACTGGCTTGTTCTCCCACAGTGGTTCAATTTAAGATGCATGCTAGCTTTAACTGGCAAATCTGTGGTGAAATGAGCACAAGATTAAAATTTCCCCAGATGTTATAGTTTTAGGAATGCAACATATGCATTTGAGAAAGGGACTTTTTTTTAAAAACTTGAGATTCTTTCCTCAAGATGTTCGCAGCAAATATTGTGCTCTCAATTCGTCTCAGCGAAATGTAGCATGGTGGTTTTGATTCAACAAGGCCCGGGACGGTCATGACTGGAAATTGGAGTTTATCACACTTCAGGCATCCACTACTAGCAGCGGACATTTCCAGCTCAGTTACAGCACAGCCAGATGCCAAGGACATTCCTCTTTCCTCTGACATCATCACACAGTCCAGTATCAGTCTCAGAATATACTCTCCGAGACAAATTTCTTTCTCCCACCGATTTCCTCCATTGTCCATCCTGGTTCCTGCCAACTAGTAAATGAAGCAATCAAAATATATTTTGCACAGATCCCTAAAAAGTCAACAAATGGAGCTGGCTTGAATCTATTCCATAAAGTGAAATTCCAGGGCCTCAAGCACCATATTTCTCAGTTCCCTGTAGTTATATTTTCCATCAGATTTACATGAAGAACACAATTTCACAAATGAAAGTATAGACAGTATCAAAATAATTGTCTAATTCCGCTAAAGATAACATGAGTATTTGCTGCTAATAACAAACATAACCATCCCATTCTGAACACAACCATTCTCGACCTTACTCTGCCATTCAATGGTACCACAACTATTCCATTTGTGTTTTGATTTCCACATTCCCATCTACCCTGGATGATCTTTGAATCTGCTGCCAAACAGGAATCTATCCAACTCTATCTTAACAATATTCAATGATCCAATTCCCACCAATTTCTAGGGCAGAGAATTCCAAAGTTTCACCCTACACTAAGTGAAGAATTTTTCCTCCCCTCTGTCCTGAAATAGTGTCCCCTGATTCTAGACTCAGCAACTAAAAGAAACATCCTTGCCATGTCTACCTTGTGAAGATCATTCAGGATCTTATAATGCTTCAATCTTATAACGCTTCAATCAAGTTACCTCTCACTCTTTGAAACTCCCATGGAAACAAGTCCAGCTGTCCAAGCTAGCAAGCCTGTTCTGAACTGCCTTCAATGCATTCACATTCTTCCTTAAATAAGGAATCCAAAACCAGACAGTGTTCGAAATGTGGTCTCACCTTGATGTGTATAAGTGACCTATAACATCCTGACGTTTATGTTCAATTCCTCTTCTAATAAATACTAGCATCCATTAGGCTTTTTGATTACTTGCTGTATTCGCATAGTAACATTTTCCAATTGATAAAGCAGAACATCTAGACTCCTCTACACCTTAAAATTTTGCAGTTACCTTCTACTTACGTAATACACTGCATCTTTATACTGCCTGTCAAAGTGAACTACTTCACATCTTCCATCATTGTACTCCATCTGCCAGATTTTTGCCCATCACTCTCTCTATTGCTATCTATCTGCAATTTCCTATTATCTTCTTCCCAACATCATTTCATACCCATCTTGGTGTGGTCTGGGAATTTAGCTACCATACCTTCTCTGTTCTCTTACAAGTCATTGATGTATATTATGAACAGTTGAGCCCAGCACAGACCGTCATGGGACACCACTCATCACATCCTGCCAATTAGACAAAGATCAATTTATGCATACTCTCAGATTTCTGCCAGCCACATCTTCTATCCATGATAATATGTTACCTTCTACACCATGAGGTTTTATTTTCTGCAATAACATTTATGTGGCGTAGTACATTTACGGACTCCCTATTATCCAAATTCCACATTAGTCTTTCAAAGAATGGCAATAAATTCATTAAATATCATTTCTCTTAAAAAAAATCATGCTGCTTCTTCCCAATCACCTTAACTTTTCCTAAGTGTGTGGCTATAATTTCTTATAATCGGTTCAAATGTCTTCCCCACAACAGATGTCAAGCTGTCTGATCTATCGTTGTCTGTTTACTGCCTCCCTCCCTTCTTGAATAGAATGGTTATATTTGCTACTTTACATGCAAATGAAATCTTTTGTGAATCTAGAGGAAGTTTTGCATATTTAACACCAACCCAACTACTAACATTAGGACACTCTTTTAAGACTTAAGTATCAATTAGGGTTTCAAGAAATAATCATCTTTGCTGCGTTTAACTTCGTGTGAAAAGTTAGATATTGATTCATATCACTGACTTCATTGCCAATTCATTTTTGTACACAATTTCAACTGTATAAATCTTTAAATGAATCTCAAAGGACTCCAGAAAGAAAACATTGCTGGATGCACTGTTCCTTATCTTACCAATAGGCAGCACTTTCGCAAACTGTATATACTTTGAAAATCTCATCGTCAAAACATTTAGCTGAATGACTAAATACTAAGCAATACCTACTGTTTAACAAACTTATTTCCTCTAATTGAAATATTTCCTCTCTTTTCCCAAATATCTCAAAAATATTCCTGTGATTTGTCCATTTTTCATCCGTTTATTGTATTAATTGATCACGTTTTCAACTTTTATAACTAAGACTGCAACAACATCAGTACACTGTGACACTGACATTCAGTAACTTCTTGCGCTGTTTGCCATTTAAGCTGTGTAATAAGATCTTTACACTACAAGTCAGCACAGGTTACTAAAAATAGCAAAAACATGCAACTTACATCCATTAAGCTCAAGTGAACTCCAACAAGATAGGGCATTGGGGCACTGGGGAAGAAAGAAACAACAAACTTTACATGTTGAAGGAAGTATTTATGTTCAGAACATACACACTAAAAATCAAGAATAGGATAGCTTGGTAAACATTACTATGTGCCATGGAGTGTACCCTGCTTACTTATAAAACCTTGCGTCATAAGTGTCTCACCTCTATTCTGCCATCATTGGCAAGAGGAAAATGATTCTGTGCAGGAAATGAAAGATAATCACAAAGCAAGAGGGAAAAGGGAAATCACCTTTAATCATTTTTTAGGCCATGTTTTAAACCAATGAGATAAATGGAAGCAACTGACACATATGCAAAAGGTTTGAGCATTTACAAAAAAACATAGGATACATTAAATATTACTTTTGTTTTGTGTAATCAGGATATGATGGAAATAACTAAAAAAATTGAGTGTTATTTATTTCAGAATGACTTCACATCTGCGAAAAACTTTCACATGTAACATAGTGCAAGCCAAGAGTGCACGCAAAACACACATTTGCATTTAATGGAAAATATGATAATTTGTGAAGTAATGCTTCTTTGGCACGCAAAATACAATTGAGATGGATAACTGTTAACAAGGCCTGCTTTTGTAGAAGGATTTTATTTGTAAATATGTGATTTCCTGTAGCAATTACTGTCTTTACATTATGCAGAACAGGCAAGTTAAGTGACAAATAATTGCTCCCATCTCACGAAACCAGGCTTGTGGAAGTACTGCTGCCGAATATGGGTTATCCTGTAAACAGCAACTCTGCTGTAATAAACGGAACTGTAAAACTGCATCTGGATAAGGACTACCAAGTGATCAATTTAATGACGGATTCTGATGCAGTGTTCCCATTGCAATACTGCATTGACAACTCCCTCATTGGTTTCTATGTATAACATGATAGGTGGCTTCTGAAAAACATGCTGTCTACATATTAAGGATTAGCATTATCAGTTGCCCATCTTTGAATGAAGGATGGATATTTCAAGCATAAATATTATGCAACTGAATTATTTATGTCTTGTTCATCACAAAATATGGGGAAATGCTTACACTTATTTTCATCATTCAATTATGGACTAGAGGAAAAAATGAAAGGTGCAAAAATCAGTCTGCACTTCCAGTTCGTTCAGTTCTTTCAGTAACAGTTCTTTAGTGCAGGAAATGGGGACTACAGAAGCTAACATGGATTTTTATGAATGGTTCAATTGTTTCTCCCTCTTCCACCATGCCCCCACTATTTACAACACATACAATGTAGTCTCTAGCCAATAACATTTTAATCTCAATTTCTGAATAGTCATGACTAGCTTAATTTGTGTAAACAGCAACATAAACCTTGCCAGAAATGTAATCCCCAGAACACTTCACCAGTCCCCAGTGAATTTGGAAGACTGGCATATAATACTGTATGTATTCTAGTGTTTAAACACAATAACTTCATTATGTATTTATATATGCAATTCAATTCTTTTGAGTTCTGATCACGATGCTTATAATCCTTTTGTAAAATATCTACTGCACCAACAAGCTTATTATAAATGGGCAACTTGGCACAATTATGATTATTAATGCTCTCGTAAATAAAAGACATCCATTTCATTTTATTTTGTGAAATAATTAGTATTCGTCAGAGCAGTAAATTTTAAAATCCAATTTTAAAATTTTGTGAAGCCCATCAGTTTGGTCTTAACCTCACTAACTATCCACACAAGTACATGGTAGCCAAAAATCCGTTCAGTTCAATGAAATCAAAACAAATCTCCTGCAGCAATTATACACAATGTTGTGCCCCTAAGCATATTTGACAGTATTCAATTATAATCTGATGCATGTGCCATATAATACAAAAGGCAGAACACTTGCCAATTCAAATCATTCTGATCTACAGCTAAGACAACCCTGATCAGAAAGTGTCTTTATATTCCACAATAAAAGACAGACAATAAATTTGAATTCTTCACATGAGGCACCTTAATTTTCAACAGCTGGAAATTCAGTACAAAATCAATTTAGCAGCTGTTGCATTTAAAACAAACTATCTTTAAATTAGCACATAGCGTCAGCCTTACCTATAAAGCAGATTTCCCAACAGAGAATTAAATGTTTAGATGTCTAATAATTGTGACGCTCATTTCACAAATTGCCGTATTTTTGTTGAAGAATAAAAGGTGCACCAATCATTCCTTCAAAGCTTTCCCACTTTTAAAGGAAGTTCTCATGATTTAATATTGAAAATTGGCTGAATAAGGAGTTCAAAACTGAAGTCAAACAGAAAGTAAACAATGGCATCCCACAATTTATCATTGAACTATACCCCAGAGAAGAATACCTCAGAAGAAACAACTTGGAAAAATGTTTGCATCAAATACCCTAGTCCTGCTAACTACATATCCCCCATTCAGGGTGACTGCCATGACCTAACCAAACATAACCTGAATAACCTTATGTGGGCAGTTTATGTTTTGGACATAACTGATTGTTTTATCAAGTAGAGTATGGTAAGATCTATGAAAGACCAAAACTATCACTGACAAGATTCTGCTGCAATATGTTCTATCCACCTCCGTCCTATTCAGTCCAGTTACAAAAAGCTCCTTTTAGAACACATACTTTTATCATTAAGAGTATTAAAAGCCATTCAACTTGCTGTCCTTGATGGAATCCAAATGCAAATCAACTTTTCTCACCAAGCTCAAACTCCTTTACCCAAATCACTCACTACTCCAAACCAGCAATGTTTCCTCCCATGCCAAGTGCCTCCAGGAATACTTGTCGACGTCCTCTTCAGCTTCACATGTGAGAACCTCATGAGTAGCTTATGCATTTAGACAGAGACCATAGCTGCCTTTCCTCTGCTTTTTGCCCACCTGTCCAAATTTCAAAAGACTACCTTGCCCATCTTGAATTTTCATTTGTATTCCCCCTGCATCTGCAGAGGTCATGGGTCAACACTTTGCTTCTTTAACTTGACGATTACTGAGGTACTGATCACCAGCCTTACTTCCTTCCTGGTCCTAAACTGGTCCTGGTTGCAAATAGTCTCAGTCCTTCAAGCACAATCACCCATCTCACCTGCAACCTCCTATTCGAACTTTTATTCGGGTTTTCATTCCTTCCGAAAAGCTCAGCGTGTCATTTCAGCTCCTACTACTGAATGTTGCTTTTTAAAATCCTTGCGTGGCCTTATCCATTCTTAACTCTTTAACCATGTAAATGTGTACATGTGCATACACATCCTTCTTCAACAATCTCTGCTGTACCACTGATTCTTTGCTCCGAACCACTTAAGATTAATTCTAAAATTATCTACTAAAACCTTTCCATCCTCTTCTTTCAAGTCTCATCACAAACCCACCTCATCCAGTACATTTTTAGACACCCTCTTAAATCAAATTCTTTGGCTCCGTATCCATTTCTTCACAATTCCATGAATTGTTTTTACATTAAAGGCTGCTTATATAATTCAAGAAAAATGTCGATAATGAATGAAGGACAGACCCAGTGTGTGTATGTATCTGTAGAGAATATGTGGCTTGTGATCAGTGTGCATCCACCAATAAGAAGATTATTTATAATATTATTTTTATTCAAATTTGTTCATGAGAGGTGGGTATGGCTGGCCAGGCCAACATTTATTGCCCATCCCTAATTGCCCAGAAGCCAGTTAAGAGCCAACTACATTACTGTGGATCTGGAGTCACAGGTAGACAAGGTTAGGATGGCAGAATTCCTTCCCTCAAGGGCATTAGTGAGAAAGAGAGGTTTCTGGTGGCAATAACAAAACCAATTCTTCTCCTGAAATTTGTCTCAATGATCAAGAAACTGGAGAAATGGAAATGGTGAACAATCGGGTGCATTATTCTATTTATCCCAATAACATATTGCAGAAAAACTTTTAGAATTTTGAGTCAACATCAATAGTTGGGTGGGAAGGACTCCGTCAGAGGTAATGCTGGTCTCAAATAAGTGCTGAAGCCTCTCTTTGTACATTTAAAAGACTTAAATCCTGGTTCAGGACTGACACTGCACACCGATTTCTCAGCCTTCACAAAACAATGGTTGGTACATTTCTGACTCAGAATCACCAAGGGTTTCCTGTCTGGTGCCCTTAGAGGCCACTGTTTGTCATCTGTTACTACATTCTTTCTATTTTCCCTGATATCAAATGCCACGAAGCAATGATCAAATGCATTCGGATTACAATAATCTCTGGTTTTTCAAAAGTGCACAAAGGATTTTTTTTCTGAGCGGTTTGTACACTTGAAGGAACCCTTTAACTAGGTGGTTCTACAAATCATTGAGTTGGATAATGGTCATCTGGTTTTGTGGTCCATCCACTTAATACAGACTGGTCGGGTTTACAAATGATCCCGTAGCCATCAACTGCGAACATCACACATTCTTATTTTGCTGTTGAAATAGAAGTCAGATGAATGGCAATAAATTAACAGACAATTTATTAAAGATTTCTGCAGAAATCAACATTTCAGATTAACAAGCCATAGTTCAAATCCTCTCCCTCATTAAAGAGCATGGAAAAGAAAACCAGGATTCCCTGGGAACTTGCACGGCAGTCATTTGTAATGATTCCACTGTGGATGGGTATTGCTGAAGGCTCTTTAAACAATAAGACAATGTCATGTAATGTACTGACTCCATGTGTTATTTAGGCTTTTAAAATGTGCAATAGTAGCTATAGCAGGGATCTCCAAGGTAGATTAGTAGCCTTACCAGCAATAGTCCAGCAGGTGGGGAGGGAGCACTGGGATGTAAATATGCTGCCAGTACATTGGATAAAGCATGGCAGCTGATGCATGAACACAAGCCGTTAACTGGAAAACAAGAAGATAATATTGAATCAAATTCCAAAATCAATTGATTAAACCACAGCAAAGTGCAAAATAATCGACAGTAAACCCTTATGTTTTTATTGTGAAACATTTTTAACAGAGTATAACAGTGAAAAGGTCACATCTGCACCATAATTTGCTCATCCTCAGGATTAAAACAACATGATTAAATATGGAAAAGAACAGGGTCTGAAGGCTCCTGAGGGATATCATTAGGGCAAATTGCCAAGAATGAAACATGAGCCAGCCAGGAGAGTCTCGAGGCTGAAAAAACACTGAGGGATTGAAATGTTCGACAGTTGGAGCTATGGTGATGTGTGAACTGCAGCTTTAGGTATCAAGAGAATTTGTTCACTGACACATGGAATGCCACTATTGACCAGCAACTGCCCGAGCTAAACAGCTGTACAGTTGAAAGCATAAATATATTATGGCTTTTCATCTGCAGCCAATGCTCTTGAACTGACTTACTTGCTATTGTGTTGTGATATGGGCTGCACACAAAAACAATGAATCCTGCACTTGTACAGGTAGATCGAAAACTGCAAAAATGCAATTTTCTTGCTCTAAACATGCCGGCATCCTTCCATCTATGAAAGATCACAGGCACACAGCAAATAATCTATCTCGGAGGGGTAGTCTTCACATGGGACACCCTGACTGCTGGCTGAAAAGGCCAATCTTTAAGAGGCAGATTTCTACCACAAAAGCACAAGTATTCAAGTATCAGTGTGTGTCGTTGCTTTCAGCATCGGCTTTTGTTGCCAAGCTGCTGCAGCCACTGGTTATTACGGTGGTACACACAGCCCAAAGGAGGTGTCGCTATTTTTTTCTGACAGAGAGTGACTCACAGCTGCGACCATTTTGTCCAAAGCCTTCCTGCCATATTTGTACCTCACCGATATAAACATCTTTCAGGTCGCTACCTTCTTCCATCCTGCACACAAAACTTCACCAACAAACCATCTCTCGGTTCGATGAGTGCAATCCTGGCAACTCTACCTTTGAGAAGGCTGCCAACATTTGTAAACTTGCTCTGCCAGAATATACCCATAATGTGCTACAGGCAGCCAAGGCTGAAATTGGTGAGCTTATTTTCTTGAATGCCCATGTATCACAGCCATACAGCACGTTGCAGAGATCACAATCCTTATAAGCCATTAACTAAGGATCAGTGGTGGTAGCTGCTTTCTTTATGAATGTGTCACGCTTTGCACTTTGATAGGTGGTTGATCACTGCAGACCTGAGCAAACTAACTACTTCTAGGGGGGTGTTACGTAGTGTGAACAGGGGAAGAGATACACTATGTTTTTCTTGGCACTTATGGTCAGTGCATTAGAGTATAGCACGGCAGAGACAATCCAGATGCCTTTGTGGCTGGGTTTCCAAGTGTGTCACTAAGATCAGTGGCAAGGAATTCTCTGATAACGTAATGTCACTTTGACTTCACTTTCAGCCTTTCTAAATTGTACATATTAGTAAAAAGATCTCATCATGGTATTTCTAAGATTGTCTAGCAATGCAGACCAACTCAATATCCATTTCTGTAATTAACAAACAACCCACAGTCTTTGTTACCAATGATACATCCCAACAGCATGTGTCATCATATTTGCTTACTACCTACCACATACAAAAGACTGATCCCTACAAAAAAGCAAACATTATTGATTTAAACAGAACACTCTCCACTTTAATGAACAGAACCTAAATATGGAGTGACCACGTTCAAGCTGCTTGATAGAAAGCTTAGGCATAAAAAGGACTCAAGATTTAGAAATTTAAAATTACTTCAGGATAGGAAATATTGAGCAAATCGGCATATGCATTCTCAATTCCCAGCAGAAATAACTAATGCAGCTTCCATTCCAATAAGCATTGGTTTTTATGGTATCTAATCCCTTATAGGACTTGCATACACGTTAGCCCTTTATATTTCTGCCTCTGAATACACTAGCATTCCAACAGAAAGCATATTCTTCGCTTTGAAGGACTTGTATCAGCCAACACTGCTATGCCTTAATATCTTGTTGTTTTAAAGTTCTACTCTCAGTTGCTTTGCATATCAGCTACACTGACTTTACATCTCCATGTTGGGACGTCACTTTGCAATGTTAGATACAGTAAATGTCCAACTTAGAAGGAATGCTTTAGCTTCTAATTAAGTTCTGTAGGAAGGATCCAAGGTGTCAAAATTTATAATTTTTCTCAGACAATGTTCCATTATTAGATCATTCTTAAATTGAAGACTACAAAACACCAAGAAATATCAAGTGTAGATTAAACGTCAATAGTTTCTTACTCCTAGTGCATCTCCGAATTTAATTTTGGACGTGTAATTAAGTGTGACAGACCAGAAATTTATTTTTATAATCTGAGACACAGCAGATCTGTAAAGTAATTTTACATAAATAAAACATAATTTGAATAATTCCAAGAGTACTGAATGGAGCAGATTTGACACCATGTGGAGTTAGAACACTTTTTAAAGAAAAATAGAAAAAAATTGTCACAACACAGCTGATTCCTCTTGTACTTTGGCAACTTATGCCATGTTTCCTAGCAACACTCCTAACGAAGATCAATTAAACAAATGTAAATCATCTTCTAAGGACTATTACATAAACACAACCCTACACTCCATAAAAAGTTCACATAGGGTTCTGTTGCTAATAAATGTATTTTTAAAGCAGAAGTAGAAGTTATTCATTATTCATAATGAAATAAACATTACGGAGATTTCTTTTATTCTTGGGAATTATAATACAATTTTACGATGGTACACAAAGCTATTTACCACTACACTGAACATGCCTTTGAGACTTATTCAAAGGTTCTAGAGCTGGAAAGACATTAGCCAAGCAGCTCTAGTGTTCAGAAGGGAGTTGAGCATTCAACACAAAGGTAAGTACCTCCATAAACAATCATAAAATTGTTATAAATAATAATAAAAATGCACTCGTAGCTTGAAGGTTGCGGTTGTATGAAGATTGAAATTTGCATTGAATACAGATATTAACAGATACTGTTGAAATTGAACAAAATCTGATTAAAGTGTGTTACAATCATCTCCAAAACACTCTAAGGGTCTTCTGACATGATAACTCACCAGCAGCAAGTATTATAACTTTCCACGTGAAGTGCACAAATCTGATAAAATGTAAACATTGATTATTCCTACCATCTTGTTGAGAAAATATTGAATGAACTCACAGATGGCACAAAAAAAAAGATTTAAGGAATTCAAAAAATATTTATACCACAGTGATCACCCTGTTGACTTGAAGCTGCATTTACAATTACAACCCTATAATACCGTCTTTATACAAGTCCAACTCCCATGACCAAACAACATTCTTCAATGAATGTTTTGAAGGAACAGATACAAGTGTCCAAAAACTCTAAAGCACTTCAATTAGTTCCTGATAAATGTGAATAGTGAACAAAATGATCAAAGAATAGAGCAAGATCTAACCAGAATGGTTGAGGGGTGAGCTCCACTGGCTAATCCCACATCATTCTTTGAAGTTACATAATTTCTGAGTTGTACTGCAAATTTAGTGTTATCACTGACCTTTGCAGATACAACACCTTGATCTTAGTACATTTCATTTCTAAATGCACAGAAAAGTCCTTTGTCAAGTTTAAACTCTGAAAAACCCAATCTTAAACCATGTCAACTTTAACAGCAGTACCACTGTGTGTGTAGGTGGTGCTGTGACAGTGTTTTTCAACATTTTATGCAATTAGCAGCTCCAAGAGAGTACATTGAGAGTTAATCTGAAGCGTGTTTTTTTAACATGCAGTTGCAGACACTAGTCTGTGCATGTCACTGTGGAACAGCGTATGATTCTGACTCATCACTGAGGTAGCCAGCAGCCATGTTTAGCACAGGGTGGTCAAATGAATTAAAATAAAGATTAACTTTGCTGCCCCTCTCAGGATCAAATATGCCTCACTCTTCTAAAAATCGCACCTTGCTGCCACAGTATTGATCAAAATCCTACTTTTCCGAAAAAAAACCTGCTTTTCCAATCAAGTCTTGTAAATCCTTGCTTTAGCACCTTGACTACCACTTGCTCCACCCTCCTCATCCTATTCCCTACCGGATGATCCAGGTCACAAAGTTCTGGTCCTATTGACATGACTAATGCTGCAGCTAGTGCCTTGGCTAACTTCCGAGCAGGAGATAGCAGGTTGTTCACTCAGCGGATAACTGCACAATACTACTGAGGAAAGACACAGACCAAACATCAGTTCAAATCTTTTTTTTTAAACTGCATTTCATTATTATTCTTGGACAAGTTAAATTGAATAATCTTGTAGAATAAATACTTCAAAACACATCTGCTGGCCATTTTTATGGTTGTTGTGATACAAAATCATCCCACAGGTTATAGAAATGACTGACAATGCTATATATAACCTGAAATTGAAAGCTAAAATTTTTACTACACACTGGAGCTTAGTTTCTCAGTTTTTTTTAGGCAATATTTTAGAACTAATGTCCATAAAACTGTAGTCAATTGTTGTTGATATACAGTATTTTATTCCAACCACTTTCTGGAGGCTCAGTGATTCACTGAAATATAAAACTCCTGTTCATTCACAGATCAGTGAGATGGCAATATATTTTTGTTCCATTAATAACTAATGCCCCTTAGAGAGCCTGTTAACTTCCTTCATTGAGCTTGTGGGCACAGCATTAACTCCAATTATGGACCAAAACTTTTAACATTGCTCTCTAGAAACAATGTGTTGTGGAAAGCAATCTGTTATTTCGTAACCTGTTGATTTACTTCAGCTAATATCAGCTACTCTTATTTCTATGCCAACAGAGGTCTAGTGAACAAAAATGGCCACTGAGAATTCAGTCGGCGAGGCATTCACTCATGCTGCTTATAAAAATCTGATTCTTTCACCTCAATGTCAATGTTAGGTCAAAATAAAATAGTGACCAAAATACACAGAAAATCTTTTAAAACTAAAGGAATTTCCTTCATTTGGAAACTGTATCTTGTATAATTGCCCCACCATGAGCACTCCTTGGGATAAAGCACACATTAACTTCTTGGGACAAAGCGCACACAATTTCTTGTGGTATCTCCAAACGACAGGCAACTGTGCACCATCTCATCACACTTCTTGTATGATCTCTCTGGCTTCATAGCTCATTGAGATGTCATGTGCAGTTCCCAGCCTAGACTGACCAAACCCATTTTGAAGGTAATGAGAACGGGTTTGTTTCTTTTCTGAAACTTTCGCTGACATTGTATTTGTGAGATAGTATAATACAATTCGCAAGTTTTGTTAAAACCTATGAAATTCTGTTAAAATGTGTTTTGAATGTGTTTTTTGTTATAGGAACAACACTGTGGTTCTGAAGGTATTGCCTTTTTGACTAAATTTTTACAATGACTTGTGTTATTAATGTTATAGACTGTTCGTCTAAATAATGTCTGTTGTGAGCATGAACTGGCACTGCTTTTGGTCTACAACCGAAGCATTGGTGCAAAATGGAACTGCTTTGCAGTGGTACTATAAACAGTGTCAAGCCACCAGGCTGAATTCATTTTAATAAGTACAACACTAGATTAATGCACCAGCAATCTATTTCACCTTCATGTCAATAAGATACAAAAGTGTTCATCTTGCTTTTTGCAATCAATAGCAAGGAAACAAATGTCTGCTTTGGTGTTTGACTGAAATAGATAATCACCAAATTAGTCCTTCTGTAGGGAAATAAATGTTGACAAGATTTTAAGTATTTATTGCCCCAAATTAATCCAGGAAACTTGCTGAGTTTGCAGGAATTGTGTTTTATTTTTCAAGTGTGAAGGATGTGTAACTGAAACTCCACAGGGGTGAGTCATTTTCAATCTAACAAGAAAAATAAACTCCCATCTCTCTCCTTCATAAGCAAATCATTTCCAAGCTGCATTCATGTCATTTATGAATTTCTGTACTTTTTCCTTCCCATCAAGCAGCATAGTTGGAGTTAAATTTGCTACTGCAGAATGGGCAGATATAATTTTGTTTGTCAAGCATTTATAAAAATAGCAAGTATTCACATAATTTGAGATTTCATGGTTTCAGATCTATTGGAGGATTACCAATGTAACATTAGAATTTACTATTTTTGCAATTACTTGGCTGTATATTTTTAAAATTTCAAAACAAGAGCAGAATTTGGCAATTAGAATTTTAACATAAGTAATATGTTGTTGTCTGAAATCGATCTTCTGATTAAGTGCAGTGATGTAATAGGTGTGGTTTAGTTGCAATAATTCTCATTAGGCCCAACCAGATATCATTAGAACACAATGTGCAGTCAGCTCCTGACCCAATGAAACTCTCTGTGGCAGCATGACATAACCAACCAGCTTCAGAGGCCACATGGACACTGCAAACAAGCTGCTGTCTTGTCCCCAAGGAAACAACCTTTCAGCAGTCAGCGCTATGAAGTAATGGCTCAGAAAACTCCTGCAACTGACTCCAATTATTTCAACAAGGCCTCAAGGCCAAGAAAATGGTCATGATTTATTTATAAACGAGGCAGAGGTTTTGAGAATCCAGACAAAAAAATGCCGTAAAGAGATTGATTTACAAGATGAAGAGCTTTTAACTGATTTCTTTTTTTGCCAACTCTCTCGTTCTGCCAAGACGTTGCCCTGTACATAACGCTGGACCTACTAACTGTACACATATTGACAGCACGTCCATGTATAAAACAACCTGCTTGGGTGCCACTGTAGGTTGCAAATGATACACTCTGGTTAGCATACGTCTGACAGGATGATGAGAAGCCTCTTGTCAGCTGCAGGCCAGCCAAAGTCTCCTAGACAAAATGCACGGCCCCAGCTGACTAGTTAAAGAAAGCCTGGCATGGTACAATTATACAGGCATATGACAAGCCTTCACGGCTGACTGACTTGAAAACTGATGACATGGCTTTAAATTGTGGTAGTCCTTACCTATTGTCACAAAACACCAATAAGTCAGCTCATGCACTGTTGTAAAACCATGACATATTCCTCAGCCTCGAGTATGTAAGATTGCAGCTTGATCTTCAAAACGACTTCTGTAGCATGTTCATACGCAGCTAAAACCTGAACACTGCAAGCAGAAATCAGTATTCCTGCTCGTACCACAGGTAACTATCATCTCACGCCTGAAGAAAGCATGATGATCGGGCTCCTCAGAAATAAAGGCATATCATTCCAGTTGAAAGCTTTTTTCCCTCCTCTACACTTCTACATTTTGTGTGTCAGCAATAAAAGAAATCCAGATAGTGTTTAGAGAATAACTTGAAACACGAAGAACAAATCTGACCATGTTGTAATTTTAAAATAATAGTTAAACTTGATCTGATTGCCAGCATCACTGCTCTCAAATAATAATGGTTGCAGCTACTTGCCTGACCAGCACTGGGAATTTTGAAAATTCTAATTCAGACTCCAGTCACAGTACATTAGAATGCAGATTCTAACACAACCAGCGGGATGCAGTTTAAACTAATACGGAAACAAGAACAAGAAGGGTCTCCTTGCAGAATTAGCTCTAAAGTTAAGATTGTTAGCAAAGATCACCCAAAAGCAACAACTTTTCAATCAAACTATGAGGATAACAGGATGGATAACATTTCTGTGATGGTTAAACCCATCTTTAAAATGGTTAGCATTCTACCTGAGAGTAGATGTCAGCCTACATTAAATTCACATGGAAATTTTTGAAATGTAATGTTCGACTTAATTGAAAACCTGGCTAAATTTTGAATGAATGAAGTAACTGTCGATTTGAAATTGGTACAAATTGGAAAACAGTCAGGTATATTCACCTATGTAAAATATTGCAGCACAGCAAGCTTCATAAATGCACATGCTGAGTTTATGCTTTATTCTTCTGCCTCACCATTTTTGTCAAACAATTTTTCAACATTCTGCATGTTTATCATTTTAACCTGCATGCATAATTCCCTCTTGTTTATCAAAATGTTTAACAGTATAGGTGTCCTGGATGCTAAATTTCCCTGTTCTGTTCCTGCATTTTGTACATTAGGCAACATGGAAACTAGGGAAAAAGAGTCATTTTTCTGGGTCCAAATCATTCTTCACAACATTGTGAGCATACCTTCATTACATGGACAGTAGAGGTTCAAGGCCACAGCTTACAATCAACATCTCAAGGGCAATTAGAGGCAGACAGTAAATGCTGGCCGAGCAAGTGATGTCCATATCACATGAGCAAAGACAGTAAAACCCTCAGATCCATTCCATCATTTACTGGAGTTGACCTCCACTTCAAACCAAACTCGCGTTGTTCTCTATCCCTTGATATCCTGAGTAAGTAGAAATCTTTTTCAATCTTGAAAATGGTATTGGCCTAGATTTTGAGGAACCAAGTTTCCAGCTTCTTATTAATATATGGGCAAACTGCTTCTCATTTCACTCCACAATGAAACCGGACTTTCAGACTGTGCTCCCCTCTATTCTGGACTTTCCTCACTAGAACACAGTATCGCTGAATCTCCTGTTACAAATTCCTGATTAAAATATAAACACTGATATTACATCCATCTTCTATACTCAAGGCAGCACAGAACAAGCTTATTCGAATTAACTCTGTAGTTTTGCCCTTTGCATTTTCATTCTGGCTAATCTGGAGGCAAATTCCATTACAAATTTGTAGAAATTTTAGATGACACCCATGCAAGATTTTTTCTAAATTAATCTGATTTTGTCTCATTTGAGATCCAGCCATCAGTATACACTGCAGGCATCTCTCTGAGCTTGACTTTTTTCTGATATAGAACCCAGATTAACTGCACTGCATTTGGCATTTTGTTGTGCTCTCTAACTGACCTTCTTTCTCACCACCATTGGAGCATTCATTACTACCCACGTGCCCTCCCCTCATTTGCCTGCCCGCAAAATGGCATTCCCGGACACTTTTCTTCACAGGTTTCCCAATAGTATGTGGATTAGAACATCGAACAGTTCAGCCCCTTTGGTCCTTGATGTTGTGTCTACTCTAAGAGCAAACTAACCTAAATACCCTTCATTTTACTAACATCTATGTACCTATCCAAGATTCACTTAAAATGTCCTTAATGTATCTGAGTCTACTACCACTGCTGGCAGGGCATTCCGCACACCCACCACTCTCTGTATAACAAACTAATCTCTGACATCCCCCTTAAACCATCCTCCAAACACCTTAAAGTTATACTTGCTTGTGATTGCCATTTCTGCCTTGGGAAAAAAGTCTCTGGCTATTCATTCTAACTATGCCTCTCATCAGTCTTGTAGACCTCTCTCAAGTTGCCTCTCATCCTTCTTTGCTCCAATGAGAAAAGCCCGAGCTCCCTCAACCATTCTCCATAAGACTTGCCCTCCAGTCCAGGCAGCATCCTGGTACATCTCCTCTGCACCGTCTCTAAAGCTTCCACATCCGTCCTATAATCGGGCGAATGGAATGGAACACACTATTCCTTATGTGGTATTCAATGGGCCAAATGGCCTTACTTCCACTCATATGTCTTATAACCAGGGCTCTCCAGAACTGTAGCATGCTCTGCTAGCAGAGTGGCACAGTGGAAGCGTGCTGGGCCCATAACCCTAAGGTTGATGGATCAAAACCATCCTCTGCTATTTGCGTTCTAGCAATGACTGTTACTTTGGACAGCACAGTGGCTCAGTGATTAGCGCTGTTGCCTCACAGCACCAGGGTCCCAGTTTGATTCCAGCCTTGGGCAATTATCTGCGTAGAGTTTGCACATTCTCCCTGTGTCTGCGAGGGTTTTCTCTGGGTGCCTCTGTGGTTTCCTCCCACAGTCCAGAGATGTGCAGGTCAGGTGGATTGGCCATGCTAAATTGCCCATAGTGTTAGGTGCATTAGCCAAAAAGAAATGGGTTCTGGGTGAGTGACTCTTCCGAGGCTCAGTGTGGACTTGTTGGGTCAAAGGGCCTCTTTCCACTTTGTAGGGATTCTAATCTAGTCTAGTCAATAGGATCATGGCTGATCCGACATGCCTCATGTCCATTTTCCTGTGTTTTCCTGTAACCCTTCATTCCCCTACTGACCAAGAATCTATCTATCCCATGGTTAAAGATACACAAGGACTCTGCCCCCACAGCTATCTGTGGCAAGGAATTTCAAAGACTCTTAACCCTCAGAGAGAAAAAAATCCCCTTCATCTCAATATTAAATTGGTGCTTGTTTATTCGGAGGCTATGCCAGAAGCCCCTGACCCAAATCCCCTGTGGAATGCTTCTCCAGCACTATGTGGGAAATCAGGGACATTTCCAGTCTCCATGGTGACCACGTATGCATGACATGTGCTCAGCTCCTACTCCTGATATATCACATGGAGCACCTGGAGCTGCAGATGGAATCACTGTGGAGGATCCATGAGGCTGAGGATGTTGTGGATATCATGTTTAGTGAGCTGGTCACACCATCAATAAAGGCTACACAGACAGAGAAGAGTTAGGTGACCACCAGGAAGATTAGCAAGCATGGGTCGGCAATGCAGAAGTCCCTGTGGCCAACTCCCTCTCTAACAGGTATACTGTATTAGATACTGCTGGAGATGGCCTCTCAGAGGAAAGCAGCAACAGCCAAGTAATGAGGGAGGATGTCCTACAGGCCATCTGGGTACAGTTTAGTAATAAAATAAAGGCAATTACCTAGCTGGGATTATACTATAGGCCTCCCAGTAGTGACAGGGAGTTAGAGGAGCAGATACTCTCGGCACATCACAGAAGGGTGAGAGAAAAAAACAGCATTATAGTTGGAGGGGATTTCAACTTTGGTGGCATTTACTAGGACAGCCATAGGGTGAAAGGTTTAGATGGGATAGCATTTTCAAAGTGTATCCAGGAGAACCTTTCATGTCAGTACATAGATAGTTCTAATAGGGATGTTGCAATGTCAAATCTAGGGAATTAAACTAGTCAATTGAATTTTTGGTTGAATTGGTTGAAATTTTAGTGGGTGAGCATTTTGGGGCTCGTGACCATTATGCTGTTAGTATCAAAGTCATTATAGAAAGGGAAAAGGATAGTGCAGAAGTATCCAAAATGGGGGGGGGGGGGGGGGGGGGGGGGGGCAAGAGGGGTGGAAGGCTAATTTCATTATCATTTGACAGGATTTAGCAAACACAGACTGGGAGTCGCTACTTGCAGGTAAGTCTACATTTGGACTGTGGGGGTCGTTTCATAGTTCTATAATGAGAATTCAGGCCAGCATTTCTGTGAAGGGCAAAGGTAGCAATCAAGGGATATTGAAAGTTTAATGAAGAACAAGAAGGAATCATATGCCAGATGTAGTACATTAAAAACAGGGGTGGTCCTTCAAATGTACAGAGTGTAAGAAGTTCCTTAAAAAGGAAGTGATAGAGAGGACAAAGAAGTGGTACTTCCCAATGCCCTAATATATTTGACATATAGGATTAAGGAAAATCCCAAAGCTTTTTATAAACATATTAAGAGAAAGAACACTATCAGGAAAGAGTGGGATCTACTAGAGACCAAAGGGGCATCCTGTGTGTGGAGCCAGTGGATGTGGGTGAGGTCTCAAATGAATAATGCTCATCTGTATTCACAGAGGATAAAACATTGTAGCCAGAGATTTCAGCTGGGACAGTGAGGTTCTAAAACAAGTCAAGATGAATAAGGAGGAATTGTTAGGTGCTTTAGCAGACATACAGGTACCAGATGGGATCTATCCCAGGCTGCTGTAGGAGGCAATGGAGGAGATTGCGGGGCCCTAGTGGAGATATTTAACATCTCACTGGTCACAGGTGAAGTGCCAGACAACTAGAGGATGGCTAATGTAATTCCTTTGTTCAAGGAGAGCAGCAGGGATAAGCCAGGTCATTTTAGACCAATTGTGCAGTATGCCTCTATGAAACTAAATTCTTGCAGCTTGCAATACTCTCTTGAAAATCAACTTTCCAACCCAATCCTTAACCTGTGCCATGTAGCTAAAAATGCTTCTGCAGTTTTTGGTGACTTTCTTCACCAGCACAACAGGAAGGAAAAAGAAAGCTAAAGAAGTCAATGGAATGGCATGGTGACACAGTGGTTAGCACTGCTGTCTCACACCTCCAAGGATGCAGGTTGAATTCCAGCCTCTGGAGGAAAGAAAGCAGGAAACGTGGTCACAAACTGTCCAGAGGATCTGAAAAATATATTTAAAAATCAGATGAAACATCATGAGGTCAAGTCAGTCTCCATTCTCCCGATTCCTTCCAAAAACAAACACGAGCCAGGGTCAGGTCACCAAGCCTGCAAACTTCAAGTCTACTCTGGCATCTGGAACCCAACCCAAAGTATCAGAACACTTCTGAATGAAAGAGGCAAAGTATAACCAATTCCTTTCTCAATACCCTTGCAAACCCTTCCCAAAATGCAGTTGGACTTCAGCAGTGGATTGCCCAAACTGTACACCCTTCATATTTCCCCATGCCCTAGATTTTTAAAACCTCAATTCATCAGATCCTTCTGATGCATACTCTTACTTGTTTCTCAGTTCCCAAGATTGCCACATTAACGCTTCCAAATTCTATGACTTTGACAATCTCGTCACCAGTATCCTTCTACTCAGCCTCAACTCCTCTGTCGCTCTAACGCAAACCAACTTCTTCATTTCTTCACATCACAACTGCTTGTCGTGCAAACATTTGCATGAGTAATCTCCCCCATCATAATGCTCCCAGACACAAGAAACCCACTCAGTCTGTTTTCTGGTCCAGCAAATCTCCCACAACGAATGCTAACAATCCCTGAGACACATCCTAATGCTTCAAGACACCAGAAGAAGCTGCTCCAAGCTGTTCAAACATGACCCCAAGTCTTGATCCTCTCGGCCAAATTTTCACCAGCTAATGCCACTGTTCACTCCCAGAACATCACTCAGTACCTTTATATTCAGGAACTGCTTTCTCAGAATCCTAGATTCAAGGATTTCCCTTTCCCAATATTGCTACATCATAACCTCCTCTGCCATCCTGTCTCACCACACAAATTCCTGAAGAAGGGCTTATGCCCGAAACATCAATTCTTCTGCTCCTTGGATGCTGCCTGACCTGCTGCGCTTTTCCAGCAACACATTTTTCAGCTCACCACACAAATGTATGGTGTATGCACAGTCTAAAACTTGAGGTAAATTGAAGTAACAAGCTGTCTTTTCATCTTTAACATAGTTAACCATCAAGAGTTTCACAGGAGTGATATCAAACAAAATTTAACACCAAGCCCTCTGAGGAGATATTAGGACAGGTCCATATAAGCTTATTCAAAGAGCTAAGTTTCAAGAAAACTATCAAAAGTGATAGAACCAGATCAATGTATGGAAGATATTCCAATTGTTAAAGTTCAAGCAGTTGAACACATATCCACCAATAATGTATAGATTAAAATCAGGGATGCACTAGAGACCAGAACTGGAAGAACACAGACATCTCATTGTTGTAGGCCTGAGTGAATTTACAGAGGTGAGAGGAACAAAGCTATGGAAAGATGTTTCATATCATTTTCTAGTTGTGTTAGTTTTATTTGAAGAGGGAACTGTTCCAACTGTAGACTGGTGCCAATATTTTCATACATACATTTTCACTCACCCAGTATATTATTTCAGTAGTGAACATCAAAAATGAAAGACAGATTCATTGCAAATCAAGCTAAATTTCTGAGAATGAATGATTAACAAAAAATAACTCTTTGAGGATCTTGCATATAAATATTTCAGAAAGGTGATCAATTGTACTTTTAGACACAGTTAAGTTAGCATAATTTACTTCCAATTTTACATCAGTCTAAATCATCAGATTGACACAAGTTGAGTTTTTTTTTTGCAAGCAATAATTTCAAACTTCTAGTCCTGTTAGAATAACATTGACAATGTTTTCAAGTTCTAGATTTCCTGACAGTGCACCGCCCGTAGGCTGGCGAGTCGGTAGAACACTAAACAGTGATCTATAATTTATATGACAACACTAACTCTTTCAACTCTAGCAAGATACTTCAAATAATTCTAAAACAAAAACAAAAATCAGGGTGGGATGAGGGAAAAGACTTCTGCAAAATTTGTAACATTGAACAGATTAGGGCTCTTTTCTCTGAAAAGAAAAGGATAGAGGTGTTATCTTAGTGAACTCAAAGATTATGAAAGGGTTTGACAGCCTCAATGTAGAGGAGTTGTTTTCACTTGTGGAGGAAATCAAAGTGAGGAGCCATAAATCTAAGATAGTCAGTAATAAATCAAACAGGGAATTCAGGAGAAACATTTTTAGACACACTGCGATTAGAATGTGGAATTCTTTTAATATAAGGAGCAGTATAGTTACACAGAATTGTTACAGTGCAGAGGCCATTCAGCCCAGTGTGTCTGACTTAGCTCTCAGAGAGAGCAATTCATTTCATGCTAGACCCCACCACCATACATATTCTTCCTTTTCGGATAACAATCTTATTTCCCTTTGCATGTTTCAGTCAAACATGCCCTGATACACTCTCAGGCAGGGCACTCCAGACCTTATCCACTTGCTTTATGAGAAAAGGTTTTTCTCATTATGCTGTTTGCTAATTGTGGGAGATTTCATAGATTAATTTAAGGAGAAGCTAGAAAAACATTAGGGAGAAAATAGTGCCAGAAGCTTATATGGTCAGATAAAGATGGAAAAAGTGCCATAGACCAGCTGGGGTAGCATAGTGGGATTCCATTCTGTACATTCTACATTAAAAAAAAGGTGTCATGAATAAACAGGGTTAATTAAATAATCTTGCACAGGCACATGTACAACTCTGGTGAAGGAACAGACTATTTAATTTGTGGAGGGTTTAAATGGGCAAACTGCACCAACCCATTATGATTCCAGCAAACTAGTATGAGATGAATTCACTGCTACACAAAGGGTATGGTGATGTATGAAACTTTTGGTGCTTAGAGCACATGGCAACATATCGACAAAAAGAAAAAGAACCTTTTCTTTAAAAAAAAGGTCATGATACGCTGTCGGATTTAGATGATGAGCAGGCAAAAATTATACCTAATAAAGTTGAAAGTGGAAATCAAACACTGGGGTTGGTTGAACATCACGTGTTTGGTTTGAATCTGTGGGTTCTGGTGGCAAAAAAAATTGAAAACAACCATTTTCTGTTCTCTATTTCCCAGTTACAAAGCTACATTTACTTTGGTGTCACATGGCAAAATCCAAACTCTCAAACCTGCTAATGGCAGCATTCCAAACACCCAAGAATAAAGGAGTACAACAAAGGTTGAAAATTAATGTGAACTCAGCAAACACAAACCAACCTGGCTTTATAAATAAAGACCTATTACAGAATCTATGGCACCATAAATCTCCAGGATAGATTTGAACAATGTTTCTCCCTCCCATAGGAAATCTTGCAGCACAAGCCTTGAACCACTCAGGTTCTTATCACCTGTTACCCTCTGATACCAACTATAGCTAGACAATAATTGTAGAATGACATCACACTTCAGTCTGTATGAAAGGTTGTAAACATTTCACACAAAGTTCCAAGATAATGACCGTTAGTACTCCCTGTGGGGAAAGTTGGGGGATGGGGCAGGATGAGTAGGGGAACATTACACAGTACATGAAAATGGTTTTCAGGCAAACGAAGTATGAACAAAGAACAAAATAGGACTGCAAATTTTAAACAGAAACACAAACTACTGTCAGCATTCAGTTGGTTCAGCAACATCTACAGCCAGAAAAGGCAATGTAGTACTTCGAAGGGCAGACCATTTCAATATTAGAAATGTTAGTTGGTTTGTACTCTCCATTGTTGCTGCCTCACCCACTCAGTGTTGACCAGGTTTTCCACTGCTGTTTCTGTTGCCAAATAGCTTGAGTTCTGAAGTGCATCTTTGCAGCATAATTGCTAAGATTGTACATTTGCTTTTTCATGGTCACAGCAACCGATTTTATCCTTAACTCTTTTTAGGGAAGCTAAGGCTATTGAATTCCACCAGCCAGGGCGAAATATTTCCACAAGAGAGCAAAACAGGTGACAATCACACAAGACTCACAACAGTAAGTTGTGCCTGAACTATGGAGCACTCTGAAAATAATTCAAAACTGAGAGAAGATTAAAACTCATGCTACAGAACAAAGTTGGGGGCAAGGATAGATGTACAAGGGCAACAAAGAAGGCTTGTTAATGAACTATTACAGAGGATCCCGACATGCACAATTTTTGTTTTATATTTAACCCTGCACCAGAAATTATAAAGACCTTAGTGATCTGGAAAGGAGACTTTTTAAAAATGATGAGAGAGGTGATTATCTTAATTTTAGTGGCAAAGACTGCAGCTAGTAAGAGGCACGTCAACAGAAAGACTGGAGTGGTATTTAAATGCTTCAATGCATCCAACAGGTTTAATTGGAAGTACACTAGCTTTCGGAGCACCGCTCCTTCATCAGGTGGTTATGGAGGACACAATTGTAAGACATGGAATTTTTAGCAAAAGTTTACAGTGTGATGTAACTGAAATTATACATTGAAAAATACCTTGATTATTTGTTGAGTCTTTCTTCTGTTCAAATACCATGATAGTTTCACTTCTTTCATATGTCAATCACAAAACAGTTTTTTTTAAAGTTACATTCTCAGGTTAACTGTAACAATTGGTGTTAGCCAAATAAAATGTTGAAGGTTAGCCCCCTGTGTCTACTGGAGTAAACCAGTTGCAATCCTCAGAATTTATTTGCAGGTGTAACTCCTATGAGGTCTATTACCAAAAGCTGCTCTTCATCATTCTCAATCATATCATTTTGGGCACTAGAAATCAAAAGTTCTCTAGCTGATCTGCAATTGCACTAATCTATGGAGACAGTGCATTTTGTCCTATAAAATGCATAAAATACTAATTTCTAATGAGATATAAGACCTATCTAGAAATAAGCCTTTTTCTCCCTATGCTTAAAGGCCTGCTCATTTTAGCTGTCAAGCAAATAACTGGCTTTGAATTACTGAAGAACTATAAACAGGCCTTCCGGACACTCAGTTCCATGATGAGTGCAAAGCCTTTAAACCTGATCGAAATAGCCCCACTTCAATCACAAAGCATTAGCAGCCTTTTTCTAAAACAGTAATATCACAGCTTCTCAAGCTGCCACTCAGAAGCAGGAATCAATTTACTTATTGCAACTTGAAGTAACCATTATCGTGGTCTATTGCTTTCTCTGAAGTAGTCATGGCAGCACATCATTCAAGTGAGCAAAGAACAAAAACGCCCTCAGGTAACTTCTACATTAGCTACACGACAGTTAAATGAGCTCTGAAGAGTCAAAAAAAACCTCTCAGCTCCTGATAACAAGCAATAATTAATTTATCTGAATATAGCTCAAGAGACCTTGTACAGCTTAAACTTTTGTACATACAAAAGTCATGCCAAAGCCATCTCTCACACCATGCTTTGACATTGTCTAACAAGAATCAAATAGGATACAGCTTTTGTGTGGATAATACTTTGAGAGAAAATGCAGTCAATGCAAAAAATCCCCCTTTCCATTAGATGCCCCAAGTACTCACAGTGCTAAGTTTACTGGAGGTAATAATAATACGTCGTTCGTGCAGCATACTGGCATAAAGTTGCAACATGTTGTTGACATCCACAGCGACAAAATATTCAGTCATGTTTCTCTGCATCATGTAAATGAGATAATGGTAAGCAAATTATGCAATAAAAGATAGTCCTGCTTCATTTGAACATTTCGTTGTTTGAGTTATAAAATCTGCAATTCCATTTTTACAGTGTGTAGATTTAATACTGTTCAATGTTTTTGAAAATAGCCAACTAATATTTATTTCAATTTTGTTCTCTTCCTTAAAGAGAAATGGCTCCGAAGTGTTATTTATCAATCAACACAAAATCATTCACTTATCCTCCTTTTTAGTTGAAATAGGAAAGCATTAGAAATCGACATTCTTACATTTCCAGATGACTGAAAATATTGTAGGAATTATGGCATGATAGCTATTATAGAAAATTGGAATTGGAGGCATTTGTGCACCATGTGCTGAAAACCACCATGTCCAGCAATTATGATTCATTGGAGCTCCAAAGCAACCAGCAACTTTCTTCAATTCCATGGTTGACTCTGACAACAGGTTTTGGCAGCTAACTTAAATCACACATTGGTACTAACACAGGAGGCAGCTGTGCCAGCCATCCTATCTGGGCTGGCCCTCTGAAGGAGCAATTCACTGAATGCCAATCCCCTGCTTTTCCCCCATAACCCTGCAAGATTTCTTTCCAAATAATAACCTGACTCACTTTGAATGCCTCAATGAATGTACTTCCACACACTGGCTGGCAGTACATTCCAGATGCACTGCAAGAAACAGTTTTACTTTGTGTCGCTTTTGCTTCTTTTGCCAGTAACATTTGCCCCTACCTCTTGATTCTTTTATTAGTAGGAATTGTTTCTGTGAAGCTTATCTGAAGAGACCCCTCATGATTGTAAATATCACAAACAACTTACCCTTCAAACTTCTCTGCACAAAGTAAAACCATTCAATCTTTCAAATCTATCTTCACAAATAAAGTTCCTTATCTTAGGAGCATTTGCACAAACCTTTTCTGCACTTTTCTAAATGCCTTCATATCTTCCCTCAAGTATGGAGTTTAGAACTGTATGCAATACTCCAGCTGAGGCTGAACCTGTCTTTAATATCGATTTTACACAACTTTCTCCTTTTTGTTCTCAATGCATCAACTGATAAAGCACAACACTATAAACTTTATTAACCAGCCTTTCAACCTGCCCTGCACACCTTCAATGATTTTTACACAGAAAAATGCAAATCCCTCTGCTCCTATAACAACTGTAACTGCCTTATTCCACAGTGTGTCGCTGCAATACCCAATGTATCAACTTATGTCCTTTCCAACTTCTTTGCTATTCTCATGGTTCACACCAATTTTACTATCATCTGCACATTCTGAAATTGAGACCTGTACGCCCAGGTCTAAACCATTAATGTTAAGCAAGAGGAGCAACAGTACAAATACTGATCTTCCACAGAACACAACGATACATTTTCCTCCAATCTTATAAACAATCATTCACCACAACTCTTAGTTTGCCCCTCAGCACTTGAGCTAAAGTAGTTCTGTTACATAAACACACCGTCCAGCATGGTTTACTGTTTAATGAGCAGGTATTTCCACTGGAAGCAATATCTTTGAAGAGACAAATCTACTTACCTACTGGTTTCATAGTCAAGAGTGTGCTGCTGGAAAAGCACAGCAGGTCAGGCAGCATCCGAGGAGCACGAGAATTCCTGGTGAAGGACTTATGCCCAAAACGCTGATTCTCCTGCTCCTTGGATTCTGCCTGACCTGTGCTTTTCCAGCACCTCACTCTCGATTCTGACCTTCAGCATCTGCAGTCCTCACTTTCTCCTTACTGGTTTAATACATGTGTTATTCATAGATTTAAACACCCAAAAAACTACAGAGGAGCCTTGATTATCTGAACAAGATGGGCAGGCACTATTTCATTTGGATAATTGATTATTCGGTTAATCGATTCAATGCCTTTCCTCTGGGGCTCAGAGTTTTCAGTTAAGTCCGCTCCCCGTTCGGGAGACTAGGCAGCAGCACACGGCATGAGAGTCCCCGCTCCCCCCGTCTGCCTCCTAACCCTGTCCAATCCCACCCCTCAGCCCCGTCCAACACCATCCAACACCTGTCCCCGTTCACCACCACCCACCATTCAACTCCCGTCTGCGCCTCTGCCTTCAGTCCAACCCCCCCCCCATCCTGCCCGGAACACGAACACACACGCACACACGCACGCGCGCACACACACACACACACACACACACACACACAGTGAGGGCGGGGTGGTCAGTCATTTGGAGATGGTGCCTGGGCTCCCATCGATGTCCAGGGCTGTCCTCAGCAGCATTTAAGTAAGCCAGGTTCAATTTTAATAACCGTAAACAAACGATGTGATCAGTGTTGGAAGCACTTCTTTGATGTAACGTTTCTATCGGGTACTTGAAATCTTCTTTGGATAATCCGAAATTTGGATAATTGATATTCAGATAATTAAGGTTCCTCTGTACACTTTAAAGCTGAATTCCAAATGAAATGATACTCCACATTCTCCTCATTTTTCACACTTCACTAGCCTTTCTCATTCAAAAATTTGATTAGACTCAATTCAGCCTATTTCTTCTAATTCATATGTTAAACACAAGTCATTGGCTGACCTTACTACATCAATTATACTTCAATTCAGCATTCATCAAGATTGGGTTTTTTTTGTTAAAACTCAAAAGGATGGTTAAAATGTTTTTTTGCATTTCTGGTTTGAGACATCAAATCATGAAAACATACAGGAAAAGATGTGGCCACCATACAATCAGGTGAGCTCAAAACAGACACTGCAAGCTAAAGGTTGATTTGCAAATTTACAATTTTTAAGTGCAAAAATGAGTAACCTGAAGTGAAAATCATACACATTGTTTACAGTACTCACGCTTTCAGGTATTGTGGGCAGTCCACTTGTATCAGGAGTAATGAAGTATGATCGCTACATTGAAAAGACAAACTGTGTTAGTCAAGGTCAATCCACACACAACACAAAAGGAAAAGAACAATCTGAAGACGATTCATGTATATCCTATAATCAGTAACTAGTATCATGATAAAAGGATAAAAATTTAAAACTGAAAAGGAAAAAGGACAAAAGGCCAATACAGGCATAAATATCAAATAAGCTGACAGTAGTTCCATTGAAAATTTACAGAAAATAGTGTGAATAAATTTGGAGAATGTTAGTTGCACATCAGCAGACCAAAAAGTTCTATTCAGTATCCAAAAATAACAGATTCTAAACAAAGGATTTTATGAAACATCAGTAATTTTCTGCTGTATGTGTTCAGATAACACTAACTGGACTTTTATTGTGAAAAATATAAATCATATACCAAAGACAAGGGACACAGGGTACAAATGTTTAGGATTGGTCAAAAGGTAATCCGCTAATAGGATACTGGTGACAATGAAAATGATTGATTGTGCACGTAGAATACATTTTTACCGACTCTGAGGAGAACTGTAGGTGGAACAATATTAGAACAAATTTATGCAGACATTGAGTACCCACACTAACATGTGGCATTTTACGTAATACTGACAACCTTCCTGATCCTCTGAAAGGTGCTGTGGTGATTGGGAGGGAGGGGTGGTTCGGATTTAAACCTCAGTGAGATCCACCAAATTGTGTATCACCACTGAGTCACGTACCACCGATACCAAAATGAAAATAAAATGACGGCCATCTAAACTTCTCAATACACATTTTGCTTTCGAGTTGAGATGGGATACTGACCAGACAAGAGAGCGGGCTTATGGTGGGGGAATGATCACTGACGAGAGTCACTGAGGGTGCTGCAGAGCCACAGCCCAGCAGGAAGCAACATTTCATAAAACAAGTGAGGAAAGGACTACAAAGGGCACATTCATCAATGCCACTTTGAAAACAATTATATTATCAAATTTCTGCAAGGTGTACGAAGATAGGAAAAAATTGCGATCTAGATAGTACCTGAAGTCCTAGTGTTCTCTCCTTCAGGCAATGAAGGGGTTCAGCGTTGCATAGTAATTAAAATGGTAAATGGCCCTTTTGGGTTATACTGGCCTGCAAGGTTTCGATTAGCATTTGACAGAAAACATATTTGAGCTTGTGAGTTGCATATATTTATATTTTCCGATTTACAATACCCTACTCCATGGTATTTTAACATCAATGAAATTGGGAGGAACACTTCACTAAAGGCATGCAAACTGCACAGCAGATCTGCGCTATTAAATGTTTCTCCCTTCCTCCAGATCAGTCATTAGTGAGGGACATACTTTTGTCACATCTTTAAAGAACTGATTTGTAAAAGCAATTCTCCAATTGTATCATAACAATGGCTTCCCAAGTTCAGCATTAATGTCTCAAAATCAAGATTGAAAATAAAATTGTGGGTTCTGAAAAGGTGACAAAACAAAAGTACACAATGTTCATTTTGAGTTCATTGGTAAACATCTCATCTCTGGCTTCAGAACTCTTATTTTTAACTTGAACACCTAAATCATTACCTTTATCAGTACTGCTGCTTCTAGGTTATACACTATCACTTAATGCAATACAATAAGGCAGTAAACAAACATTAATAATTATTTGTACATAGTTTGTTTCAAATAGAAAAGACGAAAAATAGGAAAAGAAAAGAATTTAGATAAACTCACCACCACCCAATAGTAATCATTTGATACACGGGATTCTGATTACAAGTCAAGCACCAATACCAAAGTAAAGAACATTGCAAGTGACAGCATTTCTTTGTTAGTCAATTCACCAATTGGAAATACTTCCTTCTCAGTATTCCATACTTCCAATTTTGGATAACAGTCAAATGCAAAAAGTAATAATCAGATCAGCAATATGTATTTAAAAATTAAAGTTAATACTAGATTTTTTTTTCTCCACATTGCAGTTAGTCATTTTCAAAAGAGTTCTCCAACAAACCAAATGACATCCATACAAAGTAAGGCTTCAGGAAAATTCCCAATTGGTTACACACGATCAAAGAATATCTTAATAAGGGCAATCCTCAGGCAAGAACATCGCTTGCTTAATTTTGTATTTCCTGGTAAGCAATCACTTCAGAAGGCAGAATATGTTGGCAGCTTTGCAGAAATGTTATCATAAATCAAATCTTCATTCGATGACATGCACTGAAATTAAGTTCTATAGGGCAAGACATATTATATGATAGAATTAAGGACACTTATTGCTACCCAAAGATTAATGGAGGCTTCAATTAGACAGGTATTTCAAAGATGACTCCCAAGTTTTAAACTCACCAAACCCCGTTTTGGCAGGTTTTTCAGCTGTCCACTTCTAATGCATATCTGTTGGTTCTTTTATATATAGAAAAAAAGTTCAACGTTTTTCACATTTGATGAACTGGCAAAGTTAATTTTCAAGTGTAGCTAACCACAAATTTCTGATGAAAAACAATTTAGAACTATCAACATTTATAGAGGTCTCTATCCATCTCTATATGATGCATATTTGTTGCATATATTCGAGTTATTTATGATTTGTGTTTCTTGTTCCTGGATCCATCCGACTTGGAATGATGCCATCATTTCTTCACTATAATTGGGTTGAAATCCTGGAACTCACTGTCTAAGGGCACTGTGGGTGTACTTACACCACATGAACTGCTCAAGACAAAATGACTAACCACTACATTTCCAGGAGTAAATAAAGATTGGCAACAAGTGCTCTCCTAGCCATTGATGACTACACCCCACAAACGAATAAAAAGAAATGAGGTTTTCTGAATTACTTTATACTGTTAGCTGAGCTCTCATTCTGCGCTCATTTTTGAATCTTTGTAATTCTTTCCATTTCTAAAAATCTGGCATCCTTCTTGCGTGATTCAATTTCAATTTGCTTCAAACATTTGACTTCTCCCATATCCATGCCCTCCCGACTCCACCTAGACCCATTCCCTCGATACAAACGGATAGGCTTCTTTCCCCGATTGCCAGCTTTTCAAAGTGCTATTCTGCTAAAGTCAAAAATCAAATGACACCAGGTTTTCGTCCAACAATTGCAAAGTTTTGCAGCACTGCTCCTTCCTCGGGCGTGGAGAAGGAGCAGATCTTCAAAAGCTTGCAGTTTCAAATAAACCTATTGGACTATAACCTGGTGTCATTTGATTTTTGACCTTGTCCACCCCAGTCCAACTTTAGCATTTCCACATTGTGTTCTGATGAAACCAACAGCAAGCCCGCTGTGAAACTGTTGAAATTTGTATAACTACTGGTCTGGAAAATCAACAAAAAAATAGGGTTTCCCAAGAGCAAAAACTGCCAATTTTACAGTTGGCTTGCAACAATAAGCCAGTAGCATAAATGAAGGCTTTCCAGAATAATAAATCTGCAAACAATTGTTTCTTTTACTTTCTAATTATATAAGATTCTCTAGATATCATCGATTTACTTTCCTTTTTGCTATCTTTCTTCCACCAAGTGTTTACCTCATACACTCCTATTTCTTCTCATCGATGACAAAAACAAAGTAGTGAGGATTAAAACTCTGGACTTCCAATAACCAGAGAAATTAGTCGATGTGAGTGTTACTTTTCTCTTCTCAGCTGTTGATCTCCCTTTATTATTTGCTCTATCTGTACCACTCATCTTTCTACCTGAATATTTTATTTTCTGCCTTCAGGTGCTCCTGAGCTTCTTTGCCGTTTTGGGATTTGTGACTATTTGATGTTGGAGGAATTCCAGGTTAAGTTTATCACATAAGGAGATATAACATGCACAAGGTTTTGTGAATCCAAAATAGATTCAGATGAACTGGAAGCAACACTTTCCAAATACCACAACACTTAAGATAATGTAAGTTCACTAAGACATTTCAGTAAACTATATGTCCCTAGAATCACTTCATTTACAGGTAGAGGAGCAACTAGCATAAGTTAACAGTGAGTAGCACAGTCGGGAATGTTGATTAGCTGCTCAACTGGTTAGACCTCAGACAGCTGAGGGTGAAAGATGGGTCATGTTTTCAGCTTGGAAGCTCTCTCTGACATTGACGGAGACTATTTTGAGATGTTTTTCAACTTGACTGTTAAACCTTCTAACAGGTGGTAACCTGTAACTAGTCATATTTTAAGGAGCATGCTTTATTATTCTATAATCAGCGTCTGCTCACAATTGAGTCCATTAACCTGTTTTCCACAAAGAGTAAGCGGAGGGACACATAGGAGATGGATAAAGACAGCACACGTAACAAGATTATAATTTTCACAAAAACACCTTTAGCTTTGTAGTTACACCAGACACAAAATATTAACTTCTATGTCTCTATGTTGCCAGACCTGCTACATTTCTACTGCATTGTCTGTGTTCGTTTCATAGTTCCAGCATCCGCATTTTGCTTTTATCTGAACACATAATAAGGTGCTTTGTTTATAATGGTTTAGATGGCTAGGGACTCAATTGTACAGGACAACTCCAGATTATGGGGAGAAGGGACTGTTTTCTATGTACCTTATTTGTTACCCATACAATCTTATGGGAGAGAATCAGTGTCAATCAAGGAATTATGGAAAATGATTTATCTGGTTAGGAAACTTGCTGAATGGCAAGGGATAGGTGAAAGGGATATTCACTGGATACTTTAATTCTTGGGATGCAATTACACAAGTTGCCTCTAAGTCACCTGGTATCCACGCACACCAATCATCATGCCAACACCATTCCCAGCATTGACTGCTCATGTCAGAAGTTGGTGTTACGCACAGACCTCAAAAGATCCCCACACTAGAAAACAAAATTAGAAGGAACAAAGGTGATGCCCCACAGGAGAAGAATGTGTTGAGGCCTCATTTACTCACTACTTATTAATGCCTGAGGGCATCCAACAGAGAGCTACATCCCTCAAATGGATTGATAACACAAAGGGAGCCTTATAAGCAAAGGGAATGGAAACATAATGCAGGTGTCACCCCCATATCCATGGATGTTACATTTCAAGGCCTGCCGCAGATGCCTGAAGGATAATAGTGAACCCTATAATTTAAATGGGAAACCTACCTCCTTGGCAGCCCCTTGGAATTATTTCTGGAGCGTTCCATGTAATATTTTCAGGCCGCAGTAAACTGCGGAAAACAAATCTGTGGATATGGGGGTTCTACTGTATTAGGCACAGATACAAATGGCTTAAGTGTATGTGTCCAAATGATGTTCCATTCCAGCAAGTTAGAGTTCAAAAACTCTGGACATAGAAGAATTGGAAAAAAGATGCTAAACAGCGAAAATCCAAAGAGGCTTGGAGATCCAAATATATGGATCATAAAAAGTGTTCATGATAGGTCAAGGAAATTATCAAAAGTCTAAATAATTGCTGAATATTACATTGAGAGCACCAGAGTGTAAGACTAGATTCTGTCTAGATTAGATTCCCCTACAGGGTGGAAACAGGCCCTTCGGCCCAACAAGTCCACACTGACCCTTCAAACAGTAACCTACCCAGACCCAGTTCCCTCTGACTAATGCACCTAACACTACGGGCAATTTAGCATGGCCAATCCACCCTAATCTTTGGATTGTGGGAGGAAACCGGAGCACCCGGAGTAAACCCACGCAGACTCGAGGAGAATGCCAGATGATTTGTTAGTTTTGCATCAGAAATGGAGAGATTTTTGTTCGTCAAAAATATTAATGAGATATGGGGCCAAGAACTAACATGGAATTAGATCAAAGTCATCACAGATCTCATTAAATGATACTTTCTTACGCTCTAAATTTTTGTCAGATCATGTATCTTGAGACATGTTACTACATTAAAAGGCAATAGAAGATATTGTCGACACAGCTATCAAGGGCATTTAAATGTGGATCAAAACACCCTCTGCCATAAAGTAAAGATTATGTTCTGAAATCTCAAAACTCCTCTCTCACCACAGATGCATACTCTCCTGAACTGTTTCCAGCATTTTGCTAGTATTTCAAGCCTCCAGCATCTTCAGTAACTTGCCCTTTCTCACCACTAGTTTCTTCTCATTTGCCTCTGCAACACTGGTAAGGCTAATGATGTTGCAGTGTTGTGGAATGGTTTGGGAGGGCTAAGATTCTTTAATGCACCATAATACGAGTGCGAAGGGTCACCATTCCTGGACAGATAGTGAGAAGGAGAAGCCCATTAAAACTGTTGCATTACAGAGAAAGTAGAAAAAGATGGATCTTCAGAAGCACAAAGAGTAGAGGAAAGGAGGAGAGCAACACAGTGAATGCAAAAGAAGCAAACATCTCAAACTCAAAATCCACTGTATGGTGGCACAGTGGTTAGTATTGCTGCCTCACAGTGCCAGGGACCTGGGTTCAATTCCACCCTCAGGCAACCATGTACATGGAGTTTGCACATTCTCCCTGTGTCTGTGTGGGTTTCCTCTCACAGTCCAAAGATGTGCAGGTTAGCTGGATTGGCCATGCCAAGTTACTCACAGGTATCCAGGGATGTGTTGGTTAGGTGGATTAGTTGTGGGAAATGAAGGGCTACAGGGAAAGGAAGGGGATGAGTCTGAGCGGGATGCTGTTCAGAAGGTCAGTGTGGACTCGATGGGCTGAATGGCATGCTTCCACACTGTAGACATTCTATGAACTGTGCATCATTGCTGACATGTTGGGACGCCATTGTGTGTTGGCTCCTGATAACTGTCATCTTAGAAATCAAATGTTTTTTGTTCATATACATTTTCCTTGTTCCATCAGGGTGAGGACTAGATGAAGAAGGATGCAGTCAGGAGTTCAAATGTGCAGAGACCAGCTGGTCAGCTATCCCATGATGTCTACACAAAGGGAAATGGTGGATTACACTCAGCCTGTGGCTAACTGGATACTTCAAATTTTGACAAGTCCTGCATATGAAATTTTAAGAGAACCAATCATTCAAATCACAAATATGGACAAACAATGGAACCAAAGTGATAGCTGGAGGAACTGTTGGCTTGCGATTCTACAATCGGAATCATTACGCGGCTTTACTTTACTAAATTACAGTTAATTAACAGACAAGGTAGTTTGAAGGAAATCAGTCCCCAAATGAGATAAATTCCTTTAAAGCTTGCACTGAAATTTCATTGTGTACAAACATCTGACTCTTGTTAAATTGCTGTCTTCCTTGCAACTCTCAGCGGCTGACACAGCAAATTGCAAACCATATAGCTCGACATATTGTTTACCTATATGTTTCAGCAAGATCAGGCATTGCTGAATCAAATAAATTTCTATCCTGAACAGGGCTAGCGTTGCGATTCACTCATGTTTAACCTTTCATTTCTTTCTATATTAGTGATCAATAAATACAACCTGACACACTTACGTTGCCACAAAACATTCATTTAACCATGGTTCTTGACAAGCAGTGCCCTGTTTCTAATGATGTACTGTACCATTATGCCCTAATTTAAATAAAACATGCAGAAAAAAGCAGTTAAAATTTCCAGTTAACAGCAATCAATGCACGACATGAAAAATGTCCCCAGGCAGAACTGAGCATGTTGCAACAAATAAAATTAGCAAGCCTGCTTTTCAGGCTCACAGTGCTGAAGTCTTGGATTGATCAGTGAAGTACACAGCCTGCAAAGGAAGATGGCACATGATAATTTGGGTAGTGTCCAACTTTCGTCAAAGTTCATGTGACTGCGACCAGGGGTCTGGTTAAGCTTTCCCTCTTCATAGGCATTCTGAGGTGCTTTCCCATTGATGACGGATATATTGACCCTAGCAGCCTGCACAAGTGGATGTCTGCTATAGAACATTGTGTCTGGAAGATGAAAATCAATTTTTGTGGGTGGGTGGAAGTTTGGGGAAATAAAAATTCCTGTCCATCCATGTCAGGGACCCTCTCTTAGCCTGTGCTTCAGTCACTGATGCTTGAATTACTGAGCAGATGGATTAGGGGGCTGTCAAAAGCTTGCCTGGAGCTGAAATACTGATGGAAAAGGGCCATATTTGGAGGCAGTAGGAGACACTCCTAGTGGCTGGATCACTCAACCTGACCATGGAACATCAGACCATATAATTCATAACCATGTTATATTTATTCGTGATCAAATTCCCCCATCTCTCACCAAGACACCATTGCTAATTGCTCTGACAAGTCCCTTTCTACACCTCGTCCCTCAGTTTCTAATGCGCCCTGAATTCCAGCTCCCATCTGCCAACTCCATTGCTGCCCTCGACTCCTGACCTTTGACTGTTCCTATCAACTGTGTTTAAGGCACCTAGATTTTTCAACAGCTAGTTCTATTTGTTGGCAAGAATGAAAATGACATCATCTGATGAGTGTCAAAAAATTACACTCCCCATTACAGAACCTCAAACAATGAGAGGTAAACTGAAGGCAAGGGAGAAGACCAAGTTCTTTGTCAGAAGACAGAAAAACTCCTCTATCCTTGCAACGGGACTGCACAATCACGTTATCGCTGGAATTCATTGATCTCTTGATCTCAACAGTAATTTCCTTCATCCGTTGTCCCTTCACTGCTTACTTGCCTGTCCTGTAGTTTAAGCTCGAAATGGACTTAGTTTATCAAAGTTTGCATGGTCCGTGATTGTAAGGTGCAGTTTTTATCTATTGCAATGCATGTTATTTGGGACGTGGAGGTGCTGGTGTTGGACTGGGGTGGACAAAATTAAAATCGCACAATACCAGATTATAGTCCAACAGGTTTCTTTGGAAGTTTTCAAATAAACCTGTTGGACTATAACCTGGTGTTGTGTGATTTTTAACTTTGTTATTTGGAGATATCAACATGGCAACACAACAGCCATTTTGTCCTTCTGAAGATTATTAAACAAGAATGATAATTCCCGTAGAGCAGAAATCAAATGTACAAGCAAACAATACAGAAACTGGCATTTCTTAGGGAAACATATGACCACAAAGTAACCTCATTCAAGTTCTCAAGGTTATGGAAGTTCACTGGCAAAGTGAATTGATGTAAGTTATTTGATTATGATTCCAATCCCTTGTTGAGAAACAAGCTTGAGATCAAGTTGCAAGTAACAGATTACCAACAAACTGTTGAGTTGATGACCGTGTAAATTGGAAGAAAAGCACAGGCTTCAATAGTATGAAAACTGTAAAATTTAAAGAATAAACAGAATGTGGTAAGGGCCAATAAAAATCAGTGCAAGAAAAATGAAATGGGTGCAGAAAGAAAAACAAACCAAAGGTTATAGTGAAGTGTCGGAGAGGGAGTGCAACAAAGGTTCACTAAACTAATTTCTAATGGAGGGATGGTCCTACCAGGAAAGATTCAATAAACTATGCCTAGAGTGTCTGGAGCTTAAAATAATGAGAGTTGATCTAATTTTAATAGACAAAATTCCCACAGAGATCAACATGGTAGATGCAGGAAGAAAGTTTCTTCTAGTTGGTGGAGACTGGTCCAGAAGCTTGCAATACCATCGCAGAATGGGGGTTGGTCACTTAGGACTGAAGTGCAGAGGAATATCTCAACTCAGAGGGTGATAAATCTTTGGAATTCTGTGCCCAAGTGGGCCAGAGAGGATTAAACACTGGGTGTTTGCAAACAGGATCAAATGGTTTCAATACGTTAGAGACATAAATTAAAATGGGGATAGTGAACTGGAAGATCAGTCCTAACCTTACTGCAAGAGATGTGTCTCTTGTCTTAGGAGTCCACTGCAGTGTTAATAACCAAGAAAGCTTGCAATCAAACAAGGTCAGAAATGAAATAATTTACTGTCCAGACATTAAGCACTTTACTGTATGCTGTCCATGGGGATAAGAAATGAAAATTCTCACCAGACCTGCAAGTTCCTGATGAGAGGCAAAAGCAGAAGTCAAGTAGAAGGTTTCCAAACGAAGGTTCAAACACTTGGAGAACAGGTTAGGTTCCCTGACTAAGCTCAGGTTAGGTTCCCTGACTAAGCTCAGGTTAGGTTCCCTGACTAAGCTCAGGTTAGGTTCCCTGATTAAGCTCAGGTTAGGTTCCCTGACTAAGCTCAGGTTAGGTTCCCTGATTAAGGTCAGGTTAGGTTCCCTGATTAAGCTCAGGTTAGGTTCCCTGACTAAGCTCAGGTTAGGTTCCCTGATTAAGCTCAGGTTAGGTTCCCTGATTAAGCTCAGGTTAGGTTCCCTGACTAAGCTCAGGTTTGTGCTATTTGCAAATCGTACTCATCATGCAATTTTGATCGTTCCAATTACCGAATTTTTAAAAGAATCAATTGTGGGATGTTGGAAAGCCAACATTAAACTGCTCCAAGCAAGTGACAGGGGACTTGTCTGCTGAAATTTTCATGATAGATTTGTGCAACTAATTGGTTTTCTAAGTCAATTTAGAAAACAACTAAGAGTCAGCCATATTGATGTGGGACTAGAGTCACATATACACCAGACAGTTGAGGAAAGGTCACCTGTATCACGAGTGGGATGCTGGACAAGCACAGCAGGTCAGGCAGCACCCAAGGAGCAGGAGAATTGATATTTCGGGCAAGTGCCCTTCATCAGGACTGCTGCCTGACCTGCTGTGCTTTTCCAGCACCACACTCGCGACTCTGATCTCCAGCATCTGCAGTCCTCACTCTCGCCTAGAAGGACTCCTGTATATCAGTTCTCTCCTGGAAGTGACAATCTGGTTCTCTTGTCACTGTTTCCAGCTTTCTAATTTCAGATCTCGCTTTCCACAAACTAAAATAAAGTAGAATTCAAATTCTCAAACTTCCATGATGAGATGAAGTCCTATCTCCTGATAATTAATACAGGAGTTTGATTACTATTCCAGTAGCCCAATAGCTACTGCACTGCCAGCCACAGAACAAGCAAGACGATGAACATTAAGCAGAGAATAGGTTTGATTTCTAAAAACAAGCAATAAGTATGTGTTGTCAGAAAGAAACAACTACATAAGTTTGGTACATCTAATTACAATGTAAAAAAAACTAAACATACTGAGGAGGATCTATAATGAGTAAGTTAACCTGAATAGGTTCGTCCATTTAGACTGTAGATCAGCCTTGTCCACTTTGAAGAGCAAGTTGCCGGTAATTGACAAGGTGAATTCAATAATTTTGTTCCCTTGTATCTAAGTGTGCATCACCGCCAAGGCAAAAGTCTCAAGTGGAGAATTTAAGGGCAAACCTTCTAGCTGCTTGCCTGACAAAAATCAAAATTGTTCAGTGAAAATGGGACCAGTATAATTCATACCTCCTGTAAGAAACCAAGGAAAATCAGTGAAATGGATACAAATCATGTGATTCTGAAACATTTATGTGTATCTCTTGAGGGAAAATTTTGAAGGAGGAGGGAGTGAGTCGGTGGAATTACAGATCAAAAATGAAACAATGGGGACAAAGAACAACAGACAATACTTGAGAACATTGAGTCATGATTAAACATGAACCACAAACAATTTATAAGAACACAGGAATTCAAAATTAGAAAGATTAATAACGATTGAATATTTTCAGAAGAAGGGTTGGCAGTATTAATAACAAATATGATCACAGCGTTTGAGCATAAGGATGTCTTTGAGTTGCATAAAGACAGAATTCATGTAGATAGAGACAGAAATGGTTCAATTACTGTAAGTTTTGGAAATTACCAGATGGCATATAGGAGTTTGAGGTGTGTATACAATTAAATAGCAGGTCAAGATGTTGAGTGCTAGAATGCAACAGGATGGACTGGAAACTAGATAATGCATACCAATGCAGGTACCATTGAGAACTCGTGCAAGATTGCAATTTGAGATGGGCCAGGATTAGATTTTTGATTCAGTCTAGCACAAAAATCTTTATTGTAAGCCAAATTGCCTCCTTCTGTGCCCTAACTTTTATATAGTTGAGTTCAATTAACTTAGTGATTCCTGAAATTTCTGAGTAATTTTTCTCACATTTTTGTACAGGTCCATGATACGAGTCACTGTGATTTACACAATTCTGCACTTGCATTACCAACTGTTGGTGGAGAAGGATGTAAAATCTCCCTGCATCCATAAAGCTGCGTCATGATGCACAACTTGTAACATGTGCCTGTGCAACTGCCACCTTGGCAAGTCCTTCTCATAATCAATTCAACAGTGAGCAAAGGCAGCAAGTGAAATGCTAAAACAAAAGCACGATATTATACACTGGGTACAAAACTACAAGTAATAATACATGGTAGGAAAGGTGAACGTGCAGTTGACATTGGGCGCTGTTTGAATCTTTCTCCACTGAGCGGCAAGTATGATTATAAAGAATGCTGATGAAATTGAATATAAAGCTACATACCTTTTAAAGCACTCAGACATTAAAGGAACAAGGATAAAGAATTGGAGGAGAATGACGTCAGTGATATTGAGCTGGCAGTTGATGACTCTCCAACTGCATTTCCCTCCTATACCAAAACCTCCCCAGCACAGAAGACAGGAAACTATAGTTGGCCTGACTTCAATTGTCAGTAAGATTTTAGACTCCATTATTAAGGATCAGATTGCAGAGCACTTGGAAGTGCATAGTGAAGTAAGTCTGAGTCAGCACATCTTTGCCAATGGGAGGTTATGCCTGAAAGGTGTGTTACAATTCTTTGAGAAGATCATAACCAAGTTAGACATGATCTATTTGGATTTCCAGATGCACTTTAACAAGGTTCCAAACAGAACATTTCTAAATTTGTAAGAGTCCACAGTGTATGATGCGGACAAAGGAACGGAGGGCATTGTTGCTAAATTTGCAGGTGACAGAAAGATAGGTGGAAGAATAGGTAGCATTGAGGAAGCAGGGAGGCTGCGGTAGGACCTGGACAGGCATGGAGCGTGGGCAAAGAAGTGGTGGAATACAATGTGAGAAAGTAAAGATTTTGCACTTTGGCAGGAAGAATAGAGGGATAGAGTCTTTAGTAAATGCAGAAGAGTTTTGGAAATCTGAAGCACAGAGTGACTTAGGAATCCTTGCTCAAGATTCTCTGAAGATTAACAAGCAGGTTCAGTTGGCAGTTAGGAAGGCAAGACATTAGAAGTCATTTTAAGAGGGATGGAATACAATAGCAGAAATGTACTGCTGACACGGAATAAGGCTCTGGTCAGACCACATTGGAATATCATGCGCAGTTTTGGGTCTCGTATGTAAGGAAGGATGTGCCAGCATTGGAGAAGGTCATAGAAAGTCTACAAGAATGGTCCCAGGGATGAAGGGTTTGTCATATAAGGAGCTGTTGAGAACTCTGGGTCTGTATCTGATAGAGCTTAGATGGATGAGGATTCTCTTACTGAACATACAGAATACTGAGAGACCTGAACAGAGTGGACGTGCAGAAGACATTTTCACTGGGAGAGACTACAACCCGAGGGCACAGTCTCAGAGTAAAGGGACGACACTTTCGAAGTGAGATGAGGAGGAATTTGTTCAGCCAGAGTGTGGTTATTCTGTGGAACACATTGCCACAGGGGGCTGTGGAGCCCAGGTTATTGAGCATATTTAACTTTAAAAATTCCTCAATATAAATTGTTTTGATAGAAGGTAGACTTCACTGTATTTAAGCCCAACTTATATTGAGGACTCCCTATATTAGAATTGATTTAAACCTGCTCTTATCTTTAACCAAACCAGTTGACCTGAGGATAGCTTTACTTCTAAGCATTAGGGATAGCAAAATAAAACTGACATGAATGATATGCAGCAACTATTTCTGAAGACAGAAATAGTTATACAAAGTTAAACAAAATAGTTAAACAAAGTTATACCATCTGATTATTCTCCAGAGGTAGGAAAATTCTCTTGACAAAGTGCAAAAGTTTCTCATCTGTTTGCTTTCACTGAATGTCGCATTCATACATGTATCACCAGTTCTCATCTGTTTTCCAATTCAAGTGGAAGACAAGGTCAAAATATCTGCTGAACATCATCTGTCTTTGTGTTCATTTCGGAATGGAGATTTACAAGCATTAACAACTAAGTTTCACTTGACTTCTTGAAAGTGTGACAGTTTATGTGACACAAGACATTTTCTTGTTCACAATGCAAAGAAATATGTCTGAATACTTTGACATAACATAAAAGAAAACAGATAATGTCTCAATTAGGTGGCATACTGCCAAATTTGAAATCAAAGGCTCAAGCAGTGAACAAGAGGTCAATTCTTAACTTTACATCATAACTTAGAAAAGTGACTATTGACTTCTCATTTTGGTCCAGAAAACACTACCCTGTTATCAGACAATGCTGGAACACATAATGCCATATTTTCACTGCTAAGCAAGTAAATTAGAAAAGCCTACCAGACTGAGGTTGACAGGAGTATTTGGCACTGGTACATCGTGCTCGTACAAAGTCTTTAAAATATCATTCAAGTCATTTTCCTGGAAGATAGACAGAAACAAAACATTCACCGGAAAGTTATCTGTTAGAAATGGACTTCAAAAAAGAAAATCCTGGACTGAAAAGAAACAAAGCTATGACAATGTTAAGTGAATCATTTCAAAATACATTTTTGACCTAACTTGCCTTTCTAACTGAAATATAGCCTAACTCAGCATCAAATATTTCATTAGTCAAAATCAAATGTGCAGAGGAAAAGAAAACTTTATAACCATTTGTTTCTTAATTTTGCAAATTAAACCTGCATTATATATGGGAGTCTAATTATTTGAAACAACTTATTTGCTGTTTTAAACTTTATAAAATGTCTCACAATTCTTCATAGGAGTGTTATAAATAGGAAGGTTATAAATCAATATCAGACACTGAGCCACAGAAGGCAATATTAGGGCAGATGGCCAAATGTTAAGGAGCATCTTAAAGGAAGTCGAGAGAGCGAATTTCATTGAGCATTGGCAGGTGAAGCCTTGACCACCAGTGCTGCAGTAACTAATATCAGGGGTGTTCATGAGGCCAGAATGCTCTAATCAATTTCGGTCTTTGTAGACACACAGGAATTCCTGGAATCAACAGATTTTTCTTCACACTTGGCACTTGCAAGCAGTAACAAAATCTAAAATGATATGGACGTACCAAATAATATTTCTAAATTCTGTATTACTAAAAATAAGGCATTAGTTCCATTCCTTAAAATATTTAATGCCCAATGCTTGGTGCAGTCCAGGGAACTGGAATCAAAATAAAAACAAGTTTTGATGTCTGGGAGACTGATAAGCAATTTAAAAGCACGTGCAATCCAGGGTAACTTGGCAAGTGGGATCCAGATTTGGTTCAGTGGTGGAAGACAGATGGAAAACAGAAGGCTATTTGTACGACTGGAGGCTGGTGACAATGATCACAGTGATCAGCGCCGGGGTCCCTTATTGTTTGTGATATACATATAAACAACATAGATGAGAGGGTGGGTAGGATGATAAGTAAATTTACGGATGATACAAAAACTGGGCTGGATGGGCATCAGGGATGAAGAATGTCTTAAGTCAAAGGTGGATATAAATAGATTGGTCAGATGGGCAGAACAGTGGTGATCGAAGTTAACTCTGATAAATTCTTGGAAGGAGGACTTTCCAAGAAGGAACAAGACAAGAGAGTACTGAATGAATGCAGGACACTAGGAAGCTCAGAAGAGCAGAGGGAATTTGAAGCGCTTGTCCAGAGATCCCTGAAGGTGGCAGCACAGGTTCACAGGGTAGTAAAGAAGGCATACAAGACATTTGCCTTCATCAGGCATGGCACAAGAGAGTAGGGAGGTCATGTCAGAGCAGGACAGAACTTTGGTTCAACTGCAGCTGGACTACTGAGTGTGTTCTGATCACCAAATGAAAGGAAAGACGTGACTGCATTGGAGAGGACGCAGAGGACATTCACCAGGACATTGTGGGATTGGGTATTTCAGCTATGAAGAGAGGCTGGATAAGCTCAGGCTGCTATTTTTTTTTAAAAGGAGCAGAGAAGGCTGAAGGCGTCCTGGTCGAGGTGTATCCGATTTTGAGGGACATGGACAAAGTAGATAGCAAATAGATAGCAAGGTCTCAGTAATAAGGGGCATAATTTTGTTATCAGGTTGAGATGTGATTTGAGGAAAGCTTTTTTCACCCAGAGGGTAATGAGAACCTGGAATACACTGCCTGCGAAGGGAAACCTTACTGCCCGAAATGGGAAATCTTACGACATTTAAAAAGTACTTGGATCACCACTTGAAGTGCCATAACATTCATGGCAATGGGCCTAGAGCTGGAAGTGGGAGGAGTGTAAAATTAGAGCAGATGGTGCAGATTCAAAGGGCTTTTTCTGAATCATATGATTCTAATTTACTATCATTTTACATAAACCATAGTATACTGATTAACAACTGGAAACATGCATCAATGAAAATAATCATATGGGAGCTTTTATAGCACATGATTTTAAATATCTGTCCTGAGATTTCCATGCTCAAGTTTATTGCTCTTGACTACAGATGATGTTAGTTAAGGTAGAGTCGACATGGACCCAGAGGACCAGAGGGAATGTCCCTCACTCACTCAAGAGAGGCGATAGGTGCAAATTTAACCTAAGCATCACCACGCCTCAAGGGAGGGACAAGGTTGAGAAAGTGGGATCTCAGGTGGTGAAGGAATTGGCATCACTCAGTATTACAAACCAGTCATCCAACCAACTGAGCTAATCGACTCCACACTTGGCTGGGGGCTACAAACATGTCCTCCATTTACACCTGCTGTTCCTTGAAATTTGTGGTTGATAATTTTACACCTTCGCTCCTTGATAACAATCACATTAATTACAAGCTGTTTTTTTGAAAATTAGCAATTGTTTAATTATTATTTAATTTAAAAAGTTGGGTCAAACCTGAAAAAAGGTATATTACAAGTTAAAGCTTTACCTGCTCCTTAACTAAAAGATCTGCCAATGTATTCAGTAGCTTGTAGTAAACTTCAAACCAAGGCAAATAGCTGGAAAAGAAAGACATTGAATACGTCACATGGATTGCAGAATATAATGACTTCTTTCTAATTTGGGTAACAGAGGATGATGTTCATACAAATAGCATCTAACAAACTGGAACAAAAAATCATGTATACACAAAAATAAGCTCTGTTCAAATATGTCTTTTATATTAAAAAACACACATGCAGATCATTTCTTGTGTGTGTTCTTCTCAGCGCCCATCATTGTATGTTATATCGGGATGACATGGCCATGAAAAACATTTTCACCATTTCAATGCAACATTTCTTCAGGTATTTAAGTACTTTTTTAAACATCTGAGCCACTGAATACAAATATAATGTACCACGAACAAGCTACCAATATTTTGACATCACAACTAATTAAAAATGTTAATATATTTCCCATCAATGATAATTCTAAATTTAAAACATCAGAAACATTAACCAAAATGGAATCTTGTCACTTCCCATCTAAAACTGTTTAACAACTGATTAAAATCAATTCTCCTGTTCACTTAGAAAGTGTATTTGCATTCCTGTATGTTGGTCTCTGCAGTTTTATTGGATTCAAATTACAAATTTTCCTAACTTCATTTTTTCCTAACTTTTCCAACACAGTTAATGAATAGAACGATTATGATATTAAGTTTCAGCCTGCAATGAATGATTGAAAGCATCTAACTGAATATTTGTTCCTTGTCAGCTCCTGAATTTACCCAGTCTCCATGAGTGACTCCAAACATGGGCACAGGTCTACACTGCTGTATAACTCCAAGGTGCCAATAGGACTACTGCATATGACTAATAGGGGCTTTGACTTAAATTTTAAACTATTTCAGTTTGTTACATTCCTTACCTTGTTTCAAAACCATGATAAGTCTAATCTCTGTCATGTTCATGTCACTTGAATATCTCTTTTCAGCTTCTGCCATAGGCACAACTCTCAGATTAATGTTGCCATCTGTTTTCTTGCAGCTCCTCCTCTTCCTCATTCAGCCACGCCACCTTTCAATTTTCTCTTTTCAGTCACTTTTCCCATCAATCATGAATTCACTCGCCCTCTATTCCTCTGCCTTCTTACTTGACTGCCACCGTCTGAGACTCAAAATTGGCTTGAATAAATTTGCACAGCTGATTGAAGAAACTGCCACTGTCTCTTCACGAACCGAAGTGCTTCATCTTTCTATTCCACTGAGCTTCCACTCAGCAGACCCAGTGGAGACTAACCTCACCAACACTTCTCCAGATTCCACTGGATCTGATGGTGGATCAATATGATGGGCGGCAGGGTGGCAAAGTGGTGATCACTGCTACCTCACAGCAACAGAGACCCGGGTTCAATTCCCACCTCAGGCGATTCTCTGTGTGGAATTTGCACATTCTCCCAGTGTCTGCATGGGTTTCCTCTGGGTGCTCCGGTTTCCTCCCACAGTCCAAAAATGTGCAGGTTAGGTGAATTTGCCATGCTAAATTGCCCGTAGTGTTAGATGTAGGGGAATGCGTCTGAGTGGGTTATGCTTCAACAGGTCAGTGTGGACTTGTTGGGACACACACACACACACACACACACACACACACACACACACACACACACACACACACACACACACACACACACACACTCCCTAGATCACCTCAGGTTAATTGTGGTGCTCAAAATCTAGAAACAAAATCCATCCCCCGAAACTTGTGTCCTGCTGACTCCATTCTCTTCAGCGTGCTCTTCAATAGTGACGTCCAGACTCAAAGTTCTACATTTCTCTTCCGAATATTCAAGCCATCTCTCCTCCTTTAAAATCAATCTTGTTACAAATACATTAAAGATGTATTATTGGGCTTGATGGCATTCAATTATCCTCGCAAGCATGTCTTTATAATGTTGACCACATCTTTTACTGGTATACTTCTCTAATTTCTCCAAAGGTAAACTGAACCAAGTTTGTTTCTGGTGTTTGACCATTACCTGTTCTTTGCAGGCAGGCAACATAATATAGTAAAAGCAAACATATAATGTTATTCTTTCCTTGACTTAAACAAGTTAAATTCAAGCTGTCGTTTGGTCTATACATGCCATGCCTTTCTCTTCAATAAGCCTGACTACAGTTTTCCTGCTGCATCAAGTCCCTCTGCCAACCTCAGTCTGATGATCCCCCATCTGAATCCATTTGCCTCACATAAATAAAACATAAACAGTTGTCCAGTACATCAGAAATTAGGAGATTTCGAATTGTGGAGACTACGGCACTGACCTCCAAACCAGTTTGGTAGAGCAAATCATGGTTCATTCAAAATAGGTTGCTGGATAAGTAAGTAACCTGATAGCAGGACCAGCTTACAGCTTGACAAAGCCATGAGACGACAAGAAATTCATCAAATTCTTCACTGTGGTTGATGTCAACAAGATGAAGCATGTAAATGAATAGTCAATCCCCCTCCCACTCTCCCACTCCCAGACTGAGACTTCACTGGTGGCAGGAATCTGTCGTGGATGGTACAGGGTGGGAAGTAAAACTATTGTGTGAGATTTTCTCATTATGATTTTCTAGTTAAATTAGAACAATGTAAAGCAAGTTTGACAAATGTGTATCAGGGTCTAATTGTATCAAGAATATGCCGGCTGCAGATTTTGAGATCTCTGTTGTACACTCATCAACTCCATCTGGAAACAACGCAGAATGATTTGACAAGCGATATCATTTTCTAATCATTGCATTTGTACAATTGTTGTGCATTTTCCTTCTAACTCATTCCGAAAGGATATTTTTGATGACTGGTAATTGACAATCAGATGTCAGCTTTCTTACTGAATTACCACATAATGCTGGAAAACAATGAGCAGGCCAATCTCTGACTGATTATTAGTTCATCCTATACTGCTATAACACTCAAAGGGGGAACCATGCAGTTAGTGATGATCATTTTGCTTCATCAATGTCCACAAAATCTCCAGACATGCTTTCCCTGATCTGGGAAAGAGCTGGCATCACTTTTTCCAACCAGAATTTGTGCACTGTTAAGTAATTCCGAGTCAAGTTTGAAGGGGAGAATGCAGAAAAAAACTTCAGATTGCAATGATTTGCATTTTCACTAGTTGTTGCAGTAGATTTAAAAGAGTGTCCTTGGCTCTCTTGCAAGGAAATGAATGACCACTGTTGCACTAATGGCCTTTCAAACATCTCATTCAACTATTAAAAATAGCAGCACTGGGTTCACCATCAAGACACCTGCAAAACTGTGCTAATTCAACATTAATTAAATGGAAAGGATTCAAATTTCTGGAGCCTGTGTGAAATGGTCAACCAATAAGATTCAGCTTAAATTAAAAAGAGAAATTGCTGAAGAAACCCAGCAAAACAGGCAGCATCTGTGGAGAAAAGATCAGTGTCAATGTTTCAAGTCCAGTATGACTTCTTCTGAACTCCAAAAACATATAGGCTGAGATATCACAGAGATAGATAAAGTTAGGTAAAAGGATATAAAGTAGGGTAGGTAAGCATGCAAAAACCTGGCAAATGGAATACAAAATGGGAAAATGCAAAATGCCGAAATTGGCAGGAAGAATTAAACAAAAGCATAATATCTAAATGGTGAGAGATTGCCGAGTTCGAAGATGCAGAGGAAAATGCCCATGTCAGAATTAGAAAATGTTAGTATGCAGGCACAGCAAGTAATTTGGAAAATTAATAAAACATTGTTATCTATTGCAAGAGGAATTGAATATAGAAGTAGGGATTTAAGATTCAGCTGGTGGGGGAGGGGACACAGTGAGAGCATATTTTGAGTGCTATGTGTAACATTGAAGGAAGGAAGTAATAGAAATGCAAGTGATTTAGAGAAAGCTTACTGAACTAATGTCTGGAATGGCAGGGTTATCTTGTTCATAAAGGTTGGACAAGTTTGACTTTTATCCACTGGAGTTTAGGAAAATAAGAGACGACTGATTTAAACAGACAAGATCCTGAGAGGCTTTGATAGGGTAGAAGGAAAAAGGAAATCTCCTCTTCTGGGAGAAATGTGTGTGGGGGGGGTGGGGGGGGGCGCAATGGGGTGTGAGTTCAGAAAATAAAGAGAGTCCTATTCAAGACAGAAGTTAGCATTATTCTTTTGATCTCAAAGGATCTTAAATCTTTGAAATACCCTTTCTCAGATGACAGAGATGAGGAGAATTCTTTTGATTTCAAAGGACCTTCAATCTTTGCAACTCTCTTCATCAAATGATGGTGCAAGCAAAACACATGGATGTTTTTAAGTCAGAAGTGGATGGATTTTTTTTACAAAGCAAGGGGGTAAAAGTGGAACAGTGGACTTGAGGTTAAAATTGATTAGTTGTGATCTCATTAAATGGCGGTGCAGGCTTGAGGGACTAAATGGTCTCTTTCTGCTGCTAACTTAGATGCTTGCATTCTCAGCATGTTAATGCATGTTCCTCTGAGACATGGAATAAACTTCAGTTTATACTTCATCACATCTGAGAACCTTAACAGTGACATTGGCTAGAGGATCTAGAACTTTGAGAGTTTTGAAAAGATTTGTAGCTCAGGTTGAGGCTCTGGATGTAGGCTTGCTCGCTGAGCTGGAAGGCTTGTTTTCAGACGTTTCGTCACCATACTAGGTAACATTTTCAGTGAGCCTCCAGATGAAGCACTGGTGGTGTAGTCCACTTTCTATTTATGTGTTTGCTTGCTTGGGTTGGTGATGTCATTTCCTATGGTGATGTCATTTCTTGTTCTTTTTCTCATCAACCTTCCAGCTCAGTGAGCAAACCTACATCTAGAATCTAGAATCTAGAACTGTTTTATTCAGAAGCATAAATTATGCTGCAAGAAATATTCAAGAAAGTCAAACACATATGTCCTTAAGAGGTGGACTGGCAGCCATTGATGAATGATATTTCATACTTTGCAGTCAATTTGTTACAGTCATAACATTTTATATCCACAAACTATCCACATTTTACTCAACTTATCCAATTTTAAAAATAATAGAGTCACACAGCACAGAAACTGACCCTTCCATCCAGCTCGTCCATGTTTCCCAAAGTAAACGTTTGGCCCATATCCCTCTAAACCTTTCCTACTCATGTACCTGTCCAAACTTCTTTTAAATATTGTAACTCTACCCGCATCGATTATTCCACATTAGCACTCCCCCCATGTGAAAATGTTGGCCTTCAGATCCCTTTCTCCTCTCACCTTAAAAATATATCTGATCCTAAGGGAAGAAAAAACCTTTGTTATTCACCTTAGCCATCTCCCTGATGATTTTATAAATCTCCATAAGGTCAATCCTCAACCTCCAATGCTCCACGGAAAAAGTCTCAGCCTATCCAACTTCTTATAACTCAAATTTTCCAGTCCCAGTAACATCCTTGTAAAGCTTTTCTGAACCATCTCCAATTTAATAATATCCTTCCTATAGCAGGACAACCAGAATTAGCATAGTATTCCAAAAGTGGCCTCAGCAATATCCTCTACAATCCCAACATGATGTGCCCTTCTAACAACAATGCTACTTCTAAGTTATGGCTAACACATTTCACAGATCAGAAGAAACGGGAATAAGATAAAATCATTCAGCTCATCAAACCTGCTCCTTCGTTCTGTAAGATCATAGTTGATCTGAATCTGGGCTGTATGCAATTTCTTGCTTGCCTCTGGAACTCTCTTCTACCATGTCAAATCACAAATTTGTAAAATTTCAGCCTTCAAAATATTCAATGACCTTGCCTCCAATGCTAACTGAGGAAAAGAGTGCCAGAAATTAACAGAAGGAAGAAATTATAGAATCATAGAATTTTACAGTCCAGTCCATACCAGCTCCCAAAGGAGCTACCCAGTTAATCCCATTCTCCAGGCCCATCTCCATAGCCCTCTAAATTCACCATGTTCAAACGTCTGTCCAGCTCTCTTTTGAAACCTCCCTGTGATATCACCTCCACCACTTTCATCGGCAGTGCATTTGAAATCCTAACAACTTTCTAAGTAAAGAAGTTTCTCCTTATCTTATTCCTACCTCTCTTGCTAACATCCTTGCATTGAGAGTCCTAACTACTGACAAACCAACCAGCAGAAACAGAATATCCTTCTTTACCCTGACAACTGTGTTCATAATTTTGAACACCTCAATAAGATCACCTCTTAATCTTCTCTGCTCTAAGGATAGCAAGCCCAAATTCTCTAATCTTTCCTTGTATCTAAAATCCCTCATTTCTTGTATCATTCTAGTAAATCCTCTTTGCACTCTCTCCAAGGTTTTAACATCTTTCCTTAAACAAGGTATGCAGAACTGAACACAATGTACCAAATGTGGTTTCACCAATTATTTACAGAGTATATCCTTGCTTTTATACTGTATGTCACTATTTATAAACCCAAGGATCCTATGAGTCTTCTAAAGAACAGTTTTGACTTGCCTAGCCATCTTTGGAGAATTATACCTCTACGCTCTTGTACTCCCCTCAAAGTGACACAATTGAACCTGTTTTGTACTTTCATATTTCTTCGACGAAAATGCATGACCTCACATTTCTCTGTATTGAACTTCATCTGTACAGTGTCTGCCCATTTAGGCAACTTGTCAATGTCCCTGTGAAGTTGCTCAGCATCAGCCTCATAATTCACTATTCTCTCTAGCTTAGTATCATCAGCAAATTTAGAGATGTTGCCCTCAATACCTATCTCCAAACAGTTTATGTAAATCAAAAAAAAAGCAAATGTCGCAACACCAACTTCTGGAGAACACCAACTTCAACTCATCTCTTGGCTGAGAAATGTTGATCCATACCTACCCTGTGTTTCTACCTTTTAGCCAACTTCTAATCCATTGCTACCCAAACATTTCTAATTTGTTAATCAATCTGCCACGTGGCAACATATCTAATGCTTTCTGAAAGTCCAAATATAACAACATCCACTACCTGTGTCACCTCATCAAAGAACTGGACCAGATCCAGCACAGCTTCCTCTCTGGTAGTACCGGAATTCTACTATTCCAGAAAAGTTCTTCTGCATACACTGCAAGAATTTCTACCCTGCTATACATGCTACCTTTTTGGCTCTAGGATAATTGAAATCTCCAACTATCACAGCATTACTTGTCCTGCAGATTTTTTATAATCTGCCTGCAAATGCTCTCTTCTACATCCTCACCACTATTTGGAAGTCTATAATAACTACCGAATAGGTCACTGCTCCCCACCTGTTTCTCACCTCCAACAGTATAGATTCTAATTCAGGGACTACATCTTGACATAGGGCTACAATGCTACTACACTGTCTCCTTTTTTTACCACGATGTTTCTACCAAAAACCTTATAGCCCAGGATATTCAGTATTCAGTCCTGTTCTGGTTTGAGCCACATTTCTATTGATGATAATACTTTATATCCCCTTAGAGCAACTTGTGCTTCCAATTTTGTTGACTATACTCTCTGTCTTTACATACATACAATTTAACCCTGCCGTTATCACTTTCTTGACCTCACCTCTTTCCTAAACGGGAGACCTCCTATCTTAAAACTGTATCCTCTAACTTCCCCTATTAGAAGAAACACCCTCCTAGTATCGAGCGTGTCCTCAGAATTCTTTTGTTTTATAAGTTCACCATGAAATTCATGAACAAGCATTGGTCAAAATTACTCAACCATTCCTCATGCAACAACCCTTTCATTCTGGGAACATAATCTAGCATAATTTATACAATGGATAAATTTTCATAGTGAACTTATCTGTACTTAAAAGTGTTAATTCAATCTTAAATTTAACACTTATATAAAAGGTAAATATTACAAATCTTATTTTGGTTCACACCAGTTAACATTTTTCAATGACTAAAATTATCATAGGATGGAAGCTGCATTTTAATATACTTAATAAACAAAAGCCATTAACATTATTTAGCCAGTCACCATATTCAATGTCTGCATACTCTGAGTTTCAAATACAGCTTTTCTTTCTTCAGATTCCTCTTTCGACACTGCATTAGCCTGTTTGATTTATGCCTTAAGACTTACAATCTTTCATTTTCTACCTCCTTCAAGGATATCATATAAACAAGGACTTGTATTTCAATGTCATGTTAAGCTGTCAAATTTTATCTACCGCTATACTTATTTCATGATTCTCTCCTACTGTAAAAACAAGGCCTAGCGGTTGTAAAATATTTTAAATTAGATGAAACTGTCAAGTTTATATACCATAACTTTTAAAAAATAAATTAAAATGGTCTGCCTTTTAGGGAGGGTACTTTCAATGTGAACAAACATTTTTGACAGCTTTAACGTTATGGAGATATTGAATTTAATTACCAACACGAGGTTCTATCAAAACTAATTTTAAGTCTCCTTCACTTTTCTCAAAGAAGAACATCAAATTTTCCATTCTTACAATGTGCACTAAATTTAGATTAAGATTATAAACAAATTCTAATGGTGTTCAGTTATCAGTGCACTCGTCATGTTGTGGCAACATCTTATCTCAGAAAGCAGCAGGAATGACATTCATGCGAGTCAACTGTGCATCCTTTGTCTCCACTATATTTTCAGATGTTCTCACAGCACATTGGGTTAAAATAATAACACATTCCTGAAGTTTTTTTTAAATGGAGAAAAAAATCCGACTTTAATTCACAGTTTTCGCAATATGGTAGTAAAGTTCAATTACAATTCTGTACACGTTAGACTTGCACATTTATGCACAACAACACATGCATAAGTAGACCTAGATATTTTTGCACTCATGACTAGTACAACTGTATTCCTTCCTAAAAATTCAATGAAATAAATACAGGCTAGACAATTCAAACAACTCTTTGCTCAAAAACATAAAATGGTGGTGCTTTGTCAACAGTTTCAAATATCATGTTTCGCTCTATACGTTAATGTATTCTAAAGGCCATGCTAAAGGGACACTGCAGAATATCTTTGACTGAAGTCACACCTTCAAGAATCAAGGAATTCCAAGTTCATTCTGCAATGTCACTATTCAAAAACCAGCACAAAGCTGTTAACACCGGAATTCTATCTTATGTTGTTTCTGTTGGCGTAATTTTTCTATTTAAATTTTAGCTCTGCTACTGTAATTATTAGAGGTCCTGTAAATCTTCAAAGAGTCACTGGAAAACTTTAAGAAAGGTTAAATTTTCTGCATCCTAACGTTTAAATCTCCAACTTTAAAGTTGTGACTTTGTAAATTATGTCTGACTGCAAACCATGTGATTCATCACCTTCTCAAATAATTTATACAGATTATCTTTCTTATGTGGAAGAGAATCTATGCTGATATCTCTACTCACTTAATTCTCTTCCCCAAACAATGATTCTTTCTTAGATTCTCAAACGTTTGGCGAATGATGCTGTAATCATCATTCTGTACTGAACCTATTCCGCTATGATCCATACATCATAATTGCTTGAAAATTGGCATTTTCTGCAGAACTAACATTTGTAACAGGTCTCAGGTGGATCTTGTTTTTCCACTAGCTTCTTGAGCTAAAGAATCATTCAGAAATGAAGCACACCATTCAGGTCCATTAGGGCTTGTTGGGCTCTTTGGAAGAATCGCCTGGTTCGCTGCATTCCTCTGCCATTCACCTATTGCCCTGGATGACCCCAAAGGGACAGACATGTAATAGTCAAGGAGATAAGTAACAAAAGGCATGGAGGAGAGTTTTTAGCAGCAGATGAGCTGAGACAGGGACAAGACTGGGTGATGTCACCGAGATTGAAATGGATGGTTTTATTGACAGTGTAGATAAGTGGTTGAAGGCTCATCTTGGGGGCCACATGTAACACCAAAGTTGTGCATAAGCTCCTTGCTTCTGCATATGACATTTTGTTTCTAAAACCTACAATCCCAAATGTGGTGTGGCCAGGTCCAATTCAACAAATACGAACTGCAGTTCTGTAATGTCTGCTGTCCAATTGGCAGAACAGTGGCAACCAACTTTGCACGGTTCACAAGCAAAACCTGAAAAAACAAATCTTTCTTCTAGCCGTAACTGTAATCCTACTTTACCAACGGAATGATCCACTTGGTTGCCATTACATTTTTCAAATGAGGATAAACCAACATTTTAGTTGAGAGTGTAGTGCTGGAAAAGCACAGCAGGTCAGGCAGCATCCGAGGAGCAGGAGAATTCCTGATGAAGGGCTTATGCCTCAAACGTCAATTCTCCCGTTCCTCGGATGCTGAGTGGCTGTGCTTTTCTAGCACCACACTCTTGGCTCTGATCTCCAACATCTGCAGTCCTCACTTTCTCCTCCGTGAACCAGCATCTTATACAGGTTTATCATTACTCCCCTGGTTTCATACTTAATGCCCATATTTTTGAAGTTCAAGTTTCCATATGCCTTTTTAACCAATCTGTCCTGCAAACTTCAATGGATTGGACACCTATTCCCTCAGGTCCCTGTACCCCTGTAACTTCTACAGAATTATACCCCTTATTTTATATTGGCTTTCCTATTTTTTCACCCATCAAAAAGGATCACTTAACACATCCCCATATTAAATTTAATCTGGCACTTATTAGATTCCCTAGAGTGTGGAAATAGGCCCCTTGGCCCAACAAATCCATACCGACCCTCCAAAGAGTAACCCATCCAGACTCATTTCCCTATATTTACTCCTGACTAATGCACCTAACACTATGGGCAATTTAGCATGGCCATTTCACCTGACCTGCACATCTTTTGGAATGTGGGGAAAAAACTGAAGCACCTGGAGGAAACCCACGCAGAGAAGGGGAGAATGTGCACACTCCACATAGACAGTTGCGTGAGGCCAGAATCGAACCCAGATCCCCAGTGCTGTGAGGCAGCAGTGCGAACCACTGAGCCACCAAGCCGCCCTCATGTGTACCCTTATGTGTACAGTCCATCAGCCAGTCTGGGTCACCTTGAAATTTTATCATTATTCTTCTCACATTTCACAATATTTGCAATTTTTGCCTCATCCAGAACTTTTAAAATTGGGTCCCATTCATCCAAGTCTTTGGCCATTAATATATCTGGAAAAACAGAGGTCATAACACAGAAAATCTGTAATTCCTGGGGAATCCTTCGACAGTATATACATTGCTCCAATATAAAAAAGACAATTGTTCACCAATCTTATCACTCCACCAATTTCATATCCCTGCTGCCACTGATCCTCTTATGATAAGGGCTCCAACTTTGCTGAAAACTCTGTTTTTGTGTCCCCTCAACTCATATTTTGAGAGGTACACCATAAAGCATATCAATCACATTACTCTCATCAAATCTCTGTTACCTCATTGCAATTACTCAACCGAGCTGTAAAACAAGATCTGTCCATGCTTTTTTCAATGCTGGCCTCCCTTAATGAATTCTCATTTCTCCAAGTGACTGTTAAGCTTTGTTTTGTCCAAATTATAGTTTTCTGAAAGTTTTTCCATCTTTGAGATTCAACCTACTGGTCTGAGGTTGCTGGGCTAATCATTGCACTGTTTTCTAAATAAGGGAATAACAATCTTCCATCTCTGACATAACATTTATATCAAAGAAAAATTGGAAAACAATGACTACTGCCTCCACAATTTCCTTGCTTACTTCCCTCAGTGCACTGGATACATCTCATCTGATGCTGGTGACTTACCAACTTAAAGTTCAACCAACCTATCCAATATCTCTTTATTCATTTTTAGTCCATTCTGTATCTCAATTACTTCTTCTTTCATTGTGACTGGGCAGTGTTTTTCTCCTTGGTAAAGAGAGGTGCAAATTATTCATTTCACACTTCAAGCCATGGGTCCTTTCACCTTGAGTAAATTCCTTTCAGAACAGTAATTGGTTCCATTCCTCGTTTTACGATTTATATGCCTCCAGATGATATTTGGATTCCCTTTTTAAGTATGATGCCAAACTCTTCACATATTCTCTTTGGTTATTTTCTTTACTTTTTAACACCACTCCCCCCACCCCCAGCTACCTGCCTTCTTTTATAATGACCCTGATTTTCAATTATATTACCAACCTACATCTGTCACATGCACTCTGTTTCTGCTTCATTCTCGTCTGTGTTTCCTCTTCTAGGGAGTGTTGGATTAATTTCCCTACCTTTAACCTTTGTAGGAATGTTTCTTCAATGCTCCTAATCTATCTCATCTTTTAAGGGGATCATTATTCAGGTATCCCACCTATCTTTGATTTCAAACGTACATCATAATAATCAAACAGAAAAATATCAGACAAGCTATTGTCTGTAACAACAGATCTTAAAATGGAAATATTCATCACCAGTTTAATTTGATACACAAGAGAGGTAAATGAAACCATGGGGCCTTTCTTGCATGTGTGCTTAAATGGCAGGATGTAAGCATAAAAGGTACAGTTAGTAAGTTGCAGATGACACCAAAATTGGAGGTGTAGTGGACAGCAAAGAGGGTTACCTCAGATTACAACAGGATCTTGACCAGATGGAGTTTAATTCAGATAAATGCGAGGTGCTGCATTTTGGGAAAGCAAATCTTAGCAGAACATATACACTCAATGGTAAGGTCCTAGGGAGTGTTGCTGAACAAAGAGACCTTGGAGTGCAGGTTCATAGCTCCTTGAAAGTGGAGTCGCAGGTAGATAAGATAGTGAAGGTGTTTGGTATGCTTTCTTTTATTGGTCAGTGTATTGAGTACAGGAGTTGGGAGGTCATCTTCTGACTGTACAGGACATTGGTTAGGCCACTGTTGGAATATTGTGTGAAAATGTGGTCTCCTTCCTATCGGAACAATGTTGTGAAACTTGAAAGGGTTCAGAGAAGATTTACAAGGATGCTGCCAGGGTTGGAGGATCTGAGCTACAGGGAGAGGCTGAACAGGCTGGGGCTGTTTTCCCTGGAGCGTCAGAGGCTGAGGGGTGACCTTATAGAGGTTTACAAAATTATGACGGTCATGAATAGGATAAATAGACAAAGTCTTTTCCCTGGGGTCAGGGAATCTAGAACTAGAGGGCATAGGCCTAGGGTGAGAGTGGAAAGATACAAAAGAGATCTAAGGGACAACGTTTTCATGCAGAGGGTGGTATGCGTATGGAATGAGCTGCCAGAGGAAGTGGTGGAGGTTGGTACAATTGCAACATTTAAGAGGCTTTTGGATGGGTATATGAATAGGAAAGGTTTTGAGGGATATGGGGCGGGTGCTGGCAGGTGGGACTAGATTGGGTTGGGACATCTGGTCGGCATGGACGGATTGGACCGAATGGTCTGTTTCCATGCTGTATATCTCTATGACTCTGTGACTCTATATGCTTCCAATCTTCATTTTTGTCCTTTTCTCTGTAACACCATTTTTAAATCTGTAAACTACAACTCTAAATTTTCCAACACTGTGCTAAAGAACACAAATTGTTGAACAAAAAAAAAGCTTTTAGATTTAGAATCTCTCATTCTCCAATAAAGCATTGAGATGTTACAATTTCTTTGTATACCATTAAATGGCAACAAAGAAAATTGCTCTTGGCCTGCAAATAAAAATTCCTCCAAAATGTTGATGATTCACTGACAATCGATGCATAGTGGATGTTGTTTTTTTTTAAAACAATCAAATAAACATCTCTATGATCAACTATTGTTTGCAAGAAAATAAACATAAAAAGGAATTAGCTAACATTTGCAGAACTCAATAATGTGAGAAATTATTTACATTTATTTAAGAAAAGTTTTATAGTCCATTTACAGATTCCAAGCAGTAATTTGTGCAGAAATATATTATATGCATTTAAGCACCGAAGGAAAATAATGTCGGTTTTTGTATACAATTATAGATTATGTCTTGTTGCACAAGACAAAGACAACATAAGTCAGTATTTCCTTCTTGCAAAATCACTTTAACACTTGAATCACTGCTTGATTTTCTTTTATCCTCCATCACAATCATTTCAATATCTACTTCCTGTACTTGGGTCATGGCATTTGAACACGGTTTCTCAAGTTTTAATAAAAATGTAAACGCAAGGACTAGCCGAATTGCTCAGTTACTAAATTCAGCATGTAAGAAAAATGTATGAGATGTGTATGGATTAAATCATGGTCTGTGTTTTGGGAGCCTTGCAGACATGCGAGATCGGTTCGGATTCAGCTGGAATGACCTGTGAGTGAGCTGTTTCCCAACAGTTAGAATTTTTTAACATGAAAAAGAGGGGCCATTTGGCCCCTCATGTCTGTACAGAAACAATTTACTTCAGGCCATACCCCTCGTTCCTCCTTGTAGCTCTGAACATTGCTCCTTTTCAAAGAACAACCCAAATGCACCTTTGATTAGCTTCACTGACTTTGTCCCATCACATGTTTTGTGAACAAACTTCTCTTCAGGTTGCCATTGCTTCTTTTGACAATTATCCTAAATTTGAAATACGAATACACCTGAACAGAACGTGCCTATTGCTTCTCAAAAATTAGTATTGCATTTGAAATCTTGGCCTGCAATTTGCTAAATATTTAACTAAAATTTGAATGGAATGCTTCAGATAAAACACTGGCAAGGGCCATCACTTGTCACATTCTATTTCCAAGAAAAGGTGAGGACTGCAGATGCTGGAAATAAGAGTCGAAGTGTAGTGCTGAAGAAGTACAGCCGGTCAGGCAGCATCCAAGGAGCAGGAGAGTCGATGTTTCGGGCATAAGCCTTTCATCAGGAATTGAAGGACTTATGCCCGAAACGTCAACTCTCTGGCTCCTCAAATGCTGCGTGACTGGCTGTATTTTTCCAGCACCACACTCTTTGACATTCTATTTCCAGGATGCTACAGAATGATTTTTGAGGATTAAAAAATAATAATCATACTTTCAAGTGTCTGCCCAGTAAAGAAAACTGCAATTCAAGAGAACAGTGTTCATTCGTACTGTGTGTTCCAAATACGCTCTAATTCCCATAAACTGAACTTGAGCCCATTCATAGCTATATCAATGTCGGCTCCTGCTCTTGCTCAAAATTGGAAACATTTGTTAATTCTGCTTCCAATTTACACCCTCTTTCACCATCTCACAGTCCATTTCCAACAATTCCCTTCCTTGACTTTTGTTTCCACTTCTGGGATGAACAGTCTGCTAATTTTTTTCCAAGCCCACTGACACCCACTGCAAGCTTGAGGAATTGTTCCTCATCTTCCAGTTTGATGCCTGACAGTCTTTTAGACTCAACATTGAATCCAACAACTGGAGACCACAAACTCTGTCTTTCATTTGGGATTCTTTGCTTTGCCAAAGCACCATGTGTTTCTTGTTTTCATGCTTTAGCATTCCAACCGTTTTCATGTTTTAGCATTTCAAAATTTATTTCCTGCCATTAGCAATTACGCTGCACCAGTGCTTTGTTTTCTTACATAACCAGTGGTCATTCCCTTTGTCTTTTGTTCAATGACAGTTTCACCTCACTTGCCACAATGCTTCATGTCCCTTTTTGTTCTACCTGACTCATCCCCGTTTTCAAGAGCATCTCTCCACAGATCTGCAGAAGAGACATTTTATATTTGAAGCATGAACTCCATTTCCGGCTCTACAACACTATCAGACTAGCTGAGTTTTCCCAGCATTTCCTGTTTTCACTTCAGTGTTTGAATCCAGCTGATCTCATCTTTCCATCTTTGCTGTCTTTCTTTTTTTGCTTTAGACTCCTTCTCAAACGACAAGACATACTTAAGCAAACAAAAGTAACCTCAATCTGAAAATGTATTCCTCCCTCAGCATAGTCTTGATTAACAGCTTAAAATCATACATTACATAGTGCAAGATACTCTCAATACTCCAAAGCAATGACCCAGAAGCAAGGGGTTGCTCAAAAAACCCAACAATGCTTCAAGGATCCAAATGAGAAACTTTAACAGCTAAAAAGTGCACTTCTTTCTCTTTGAGAGCTAAGCACTTGTATAAGGGGACTCAGTGCTTAGCACTGTTGCCTCACAGTGCCAGTGATCCGGGTTCTATTCCACCCTCAGGCAACTGTCTGTGTGGAGTTTGCACACTCTCCCAGAGTCTGCATGGGTTTCCTCTGCTGTCCTGGTTTCCTCCCACGGTCCAAAAATGCAAAGGTTTGGTGAACTGGCCATGCTAAATTGCCCATAGTGTTCAGGAATGCAAAGGATAGATGGGTTAGCCATGGGAAATGCAGGGTGACATGGAGGGGGTGAGTCTGGGTAGGATGCTCTTCAGAGGGTCAACGTGGACTCAATGGGCTGAATTCCAGGCTGCACGGATTCTATGATTCCATGAACCATTACAAGGAAATGTACTTTCAATGAAAGCTCCATTAAATGCATCATCACAACCTAAGCACATCAATGATTGATTTCAAATGCTGTCAGACCAATTTAGTAAATGGTACTTGTAAGTGGGAGCATTTAAATAATTGAAAGAAAAAAAAAAGAGGTTAGACAAAAGTAAAAATGTGGAGTCACATGGTGGCAAGACCTTGCATTCTCTTCATCAACTCAGATCATTATTTCACCTTCCCAGCAATGCAATGTCAACTTCTACAACATTGACGCTGGACTTCAAGAGGCCTCATGGTACTAGGTCAAACAGGAGCTTGGAAACCTCCTGATTACCAGCTCCCATTCCCCTCAGGAGTCACTACTCTTCCACGATGAACACCATTTGGAAGAAGCATGTGGGGCAATGGCACACAATGCATTCTTGGTGCAGGACTTCTCTGTGCATCATGCAAAGTGAGTCAGCAGCATCAGTATTGACTCAGCTAGCTGACGCATAAATGGAATATTTTTCCTAAAGGCAAAACAAACTTGACCTTGTACTCTCAAATCTGCCTGCTGCACATATATTTGTTTGTGACTGCACTGATAGGAGGAACTATGGCAAAGTCCTTGCGCATTCAAAGTCCTGTCTTTACACTGAGGACATTTTTCATCATGTATGTGCTGCACTACCACCATGTTAAATGGGATATATTTCAAACAGATATACAACTCAAAACTAAGCATCCGTAAGGTGCTGCAAACCAATGCCAGAAGTAGAATTATATTCAACCTAAATATGCAACCTCATGGCTTGGAAAACCCCCACTTTACAACTACCACCAAGCCAGGGGATCAACCCTGGATCAACAAAGAGTGCATGAGGGCATGGCAGGAGCAGCAACAGACATAATTGAAAATGAGGTGCCAGCCTGGGAAACTATAACACGAGACTACTTGCTTTCCAAAAAGTAGAAACAATATGCAATTGACAGCATTACGGAATCCCACAGATCAAATCTAAGCTCTGCAGACCTGCTATATCCAGTCATGAATGGTGATGCACAATTGAACAACTCTTTGGTGGAGGAGGCCCAGCAAGTATCTCCATCCTCAAATATAGGAAAGCCCATGCCATCAGTGCCAAAGACAGAGTGGAAGCATTTGTAATCAAATTACAAAGTGGATGACCCATCTCAGCCTTCTTCCAATGTCAACAGCATCAGATGCTGGTCTTCAAACAATCCAATTCACTCCCCACGCACTATCAAGGAATAAGTGAAGGCATTGGACGCAAAGGATATATATCCTGACATCATGCTGACAATTATGCATTAGACTTCGACTCCAGAACTAGTCAAATCCTATGCCAGTCCAGTAGTTACAGAATTGCATCTATTCAGCAAATTGGAAAATCATCCAGATATGTCGTGTCCACAGGAACAATTGCAAACCACCCAATCACTGCCGTACTAATCTACTCTCAGTCAGCCAGATAATGTAAGGTGTCATCAATGGTGCTATGAAGCATCACTTACTCAAAAACAACCTAGTCACTGATGCTCAGTTTGGGTTCTACCAGACTCACTTGGGTTTGACCACATTATTGCCTGAACATGGTCAAAACAGTATAACTCCAGAAATGAGGTAATACTGACTGCCCTTCACATCAAAGCAGCACCTGATGAAGTGTGGCATCATCAAGGAGCCTAAGGAAAAATTTAGTCAATGGGAATCCGGGGGAAATCATCCTGCTTGGAGTCACACCAGCACTAAAGAAGTTGGTTGAGTTTGTTGAATTTCAATCATCTCAGTGCCAGGACATGTCTGCAGGACTTCCTCAGGATAGTCAGCCATATTCAGTTGCATCATCAATTACCTTCCCTCCATCAGAAGGTCAGAAGTGGGGATATTCACTGATGATCACACCATGTTCAGCCATGCACAATTCCTCAGATACTGCAGCAGTCTGTGTCCATACACAGCAAAGACTGGGCACTAATCAAGGATCAAACTGATGAAAGGCAAGTAACAATCACTTCATGCAAATGCCAGTCAATGGCCATCTCCAATAAAACAGAATCTAACAGAAGTCAGAACCATCATTGAATCTCCCATTATCAACATCAAGGAGGCTACCATTGACCAGAAACTGAACCAGTCTAGTGATATAATTGCTGTGGCTACAACATCAGATCAGTGGTGAGTAATTCTGCAGACAGCAGCTAACATCCTGACCTTTTAATGCCTCTCCATTTACAACGGTACAAGTCAGGTATGTAATAGGATACTCTCCACATGCGTGAATGAGAACAGTTTCCAACAACAGCCAGGACAAAGCAATCCACATGATCGGCACCCAATCAAAACATGCATGCCCTCCACCACCAGTGCACAGTGCCAGCAGTGTGTATCATCTACATAGTGCACTACAACAAATTAAAGCTGCTTAGAAAGCACCTTTCAAACTCGTAATCTCTTATCAAGTAGAAGGACAAGGGCAGCATATGCGTGAGAACACCAGCATTCGCTGGTTCCCCTCAAATTCTGACTTGGAACTACATCGCCATTCTGTCACTGTTATTGGATCAACATCACGCATCTTTCTTCCTGACAGCACTGTGGATGTACCCACAAGAAGGCAGCTCACCAATAACTTCTTCAAGGTAGTTAAGGATAGACAATTAATACTGGTGCAGCCAGCGACACTTATATCCCATGAATGAATAAATGAATTCAACAGCTCTCCTTTCACAGAGACCCAATGGATTTGGACAGATATTTATTCATGCAATTTTAAAAGAACTTCCAAATCAATTGTCATGTTTCTGCAGACTTAAATTGATCTGGTTCTCACCCCATTTTAAAATAACAGCAAAACCACAGTAAAACTTATTAAGATTTCCACCTGGAAAGAGTCAAAAAGCAGTCTTTCAAAGTTACATTTACGGACCTGCATCAACTTTATTTGCCAGCTGTGGACTTCCACCTTAGTCCTGCTTCTACTTAGGTTTTGATTAACTTTTACTTTCAAAAGTCAAAGGTTAAATAAAGGAAAGGAAATGTTTTCCGTCAAATAACTTACTGACCACTGACACCAACTTCCAGCAGGAACGCAGCTCTTAGCAATCAAATCAAACAGAGGAAGCTGGTTTGCCAAGCTTCAACTTGACATGTCTAGGGGGCTACTTTCTTGTTCAGAAAATTGACATAAAATGTGTAAAATTGAAACATTGTGCTTTTAAGGGGATTTGCCTTTGGCAACTGATGACTTCACTTCGATTGGAGCTCCACTGCTACAAAGGTTTACCTCTTCTGACAGAAAAAAAACAAACTGAGTTTGCTTGTTAGAGCACTTCCTTTTGTAAGTGAAGGTGACAATTTAACAATTGCAATCCTTTAAAATCAAAAGCAGACCAAATATTTTAATGATGGTGATGTGTCACTGCTGGATGAAAGGTGTAATGCAGTCTTGCCCCCACAGATTATAATGTCCAAACTGTCGACAACAAACAAAGCAGGAAGATAGCATTTTTCATACGAACAAAGTTTCAAATAACAAACTTACCTTCCATTGATATAACCATGACTCTGTATATCCCATTAATTTGAGCACCATTTAACTTTCTGTTCAGATTCACAACGTGTGATTTTAACATAATTTATTTTACACAGATTATTAATTTTGATATCTCTAGTATAAACGTAATACAACAGAACATAAACACCACCTTAAAATAATTTTTCTCATTAGGAATTCGTAGGATGTCTACCAAGATGGGCAATCATCACCAATTCCAAAGTTCACCCTGGTGTTTTAGTTACTTCTCCATTTCCAATGCAGTATTGGGTTTTCTAAATTTAAACAAATTTTGTTTTCTTTGCTGTCCAGGTCTTTCATGTACCTCCTCCTCAAACATCATATGCAATAAAGACAATGAAGAATGGAATGGCTTAGAGACTGCACACATGCTCCTGTCACTGTTCCTATCCAAACAGAAATGCTTAAATCTACCCTTGAATAGTTTTCCCATTTTCTCATCCTCACACAATGGGGAAATACTTACTCACAACAATATAGTTTAAATACTAACTTATAATGCGAGGGATTGGGTGTAGATGTGTATGCACAACACAGTGCCACAGAACTGCAACTCTTCCGTAAAAAACATGCCTGAACAATAATTCAGAGACATATAGGGACTGCATATTTAGAATAGAATCTTTGGTATTTCAAGGCTTTTCTAATGGAGTAAAGCTCAAGTTTTTTTTTAATTTCAAAATAAAAGACTCTCAAACAAACAACATTTATCATATTCCTACTAAATTCTGATACATAATTTAAACTGGTTAAATTTGAATTGTTGTCAAAACAGCAACCAACTTAGGTATCCATTTTACAGCCACATGTTACATATTTGCAATTTTCCAGTTAGTAATTTACAAAAAGAAAAATTCTCACCCAAAATTCATGAAGTACAATAACTTTTGTAGTTTTTAAATCATTTTGATTATTCCTATTTTGAGGAACCAAACATACATAGTTGAAGAAACTACACTCAAAAACTTGAGAACTGTAAAATATAGAACACTATATGACCATTCCTATCACAATTCAACCTTGTTAAAGACGTAATTTCATTTAAGCCTTCTCTGTGACAGAAAATGCTTACATTTGTATAGTGTTTTTCACGACAACTTGAGATATCAAAGCACATTACAGACAGTGCAGTAATTTTGAAGTACAGCAATTGCTATGAAGTAGGAAAGAGAACACTTCCAATTTTATAACAGTGTGCATAACTATCTCTTCAAATAGATTTCCATGAAGGAACTAAAATAATGCAAAATTAAAATCTTGGCATGTCATGGATTATGCCAATTTCCAGACGCACAGATAGTAACTGATTAAGTTCATTGTAAATTATAGTGGTTTAGTTTAGAATCTTTCAAGGATCTGGGTGAAGAAAGGATCAATGCAGATCTCTGAAGTCTGACTTTATTGCTGAGTAATAAAAATGATTCATGAAAATTGAGCTGATAAACATCAAGCACAAGAATAAATCCCAAGAAAACCAGCAAGAATATCTGTTTTTATTTTGCATATTATACCTAGAGAAAACAGAGAAAAACCAAACCAGGTAAAATCATTCAGACAGTTCAAAGAACCACATTTGAAAGACCAAACAGCAGTTCCAAAAGGGCTAATAAAGTTACATAAACCATTTTAGCAATAATTGTTCTAGCAAATTAACTGTTTACTGAAAGCTTGTTGAAAAGGGATATTTCAAGTAAAACATCAGCAACATTTTATTTATGTGAATCATGGCTTTTTAAATATAAAATCAGAATGAAATATTATACTATTGCTAATATTCAATTTTGTACTTTGCGGTGTATTACAGTCAATGCATGCAGTACACTGGTTTTGTTATTAACAGCTGTGGTCATTTTTAAGACTCATCACCACTCATCCATACATTACCCATACAACACATAAGTGTCTCTAAAAATAATTCAGGAATAAATTGGTGGAAGTTGACAAAAAGAATTATCTTAAAGTGTCCTTGGGATCAAAACAGTAACTTGACTCACCGGTATACATTCTCTAACTAAAATGGAGAAAATACTTCATTCTGAATAAAGTAAGATATCTGCTTTATATTCTATTAATTATTTCAGACATCATGGAGAACAGTTAGCCAACAGGAGTTACTGAAAGAAAACTGTTAATTACAACAAATTTTAATGCTCTGCGTTAAGAGATGCTCAAAAAAGTAAAACACTGAAATCTTGAATGCTCAAATCTTCAAGATTTTCTTCATTCTCACATTACAACTCAATTATCGTGAAGCAAAATATATTTTTTGACAACAGCTAATTCATATGAACAGAAAGTAGCGAAAAACATCATTATGGTAACTACTGGAACCGAAAAAGAATCGGTTGATAAACTATAAGCTATAATGTAATCATACGATAAAACGTAAAGTCAGCTATTTCTGAAACAATAAGAATTTCTAGAGTATTAAAGAGAATTCAATCAGTCAATGAGAAGTACAAAAATTATCTCAGCCCTGCATCAAGACCAAAATCAATAGACGACACAAAAGCTACAGCATCCACACCAGCCAAAAAATGTAAAGGTTGTGACCTTCCAATTTGTGACTGACAATGTAACAAGTTTATTCTTTTAACTTTGGTACGCTAGCAAGTAGCAATGAGGTTTAAAATGTTACCCTGCAAAGCGCTCCACTCCCATCAACAGATCTCCAGTTTTTGACCCCACCAAATTTTCTCAAACACGAATGTTATTAGAAATTGAAATCATCAAGAACATGGTCACAAAATTGGAAACGTCTGGAGGAGCTGTGAACATCATTACATCTTCAGGAGGTTCAAATGGACTTCATCAGCACCTGCTGTATTCTTGCTGTACCTTCCAGTCTGCTCTTGTCAAAGATGATGAAAATCCAAATTTGCGTTAACAATTACAATTTACAATGTTTTTTTCCCTAGAAAATTCCTTGATATGTTATCAAAAATGAAAATCACAGCCTTAAGTGTAAGCCCACTGTTCTCCGCAAGTAGCAACACAATTGTATTAGGTTTTAAAGAAGGCATACAGCATACTTTGTTCATTGATTGGGGCACTCATTGTAGAAGTTGGCAAATTATGTTACAACTGTATAAAACTTCAGGAGAAAGTGAGGACTGCAGATGTTGGAGATCAGAGCTTAAAAATGTGTTGCTGGAAAAGTTTCAGGAAAACTAATCCTGATCTCCTGAAGAAGGGCTTATGCCCGAAATGTCGATTCTCCTGTTCCTTTGATGCTGCCTGACCTGCTGTACTTTTTCAGCAACACATTTTTAAGCTCTGTATAAAACTTCAGTCAGGCCACATTTGGAGTATTGCATGCAGTTCTGGTCACCACACTATAGGAAGGATGTGGAGGTTTTGGAGAGGGTGCAAAAGAGGTTTACCAGGATGTTGCCTGGATTGGAGTGTATCAGCTATAAGGAGAGATTGGGCAACTTTAGATTGCTTATGCGAGAGTATCACAGACTGAGGGGCAAACTGATAGAAGTACAGAAAATTGAGTGGCATGGATAGGGTGAATAGCCAAAGACATTTTTCCAGGGTGAAAATGTCAAATACTAGGGGGCATACATTGAAGGTAAGAGGGGGAAAGTTTAAAGCAAATGTGCGAGGCAAGTTTTTATTTCAATGCAGAGGATGGTAGCTGCCTGAGACACACTGCCATGTGAGATGGTAGATGCAGATACAACAGCAATGTTTAAGGCAGGCACGTGAATAGGGCAGGGAACAGAGGGACATGGACTGGATGCTGGTAGTTGAGATTAGTTTAGAATGGCATCATATTCAGCACAGACATGGTGGGCCGAAGGGTCTGTTCTTGCGTTGTACTGTCTTATGTTTTATGTAAGCCCATCAGATGACAATATGCAGAGTTGGAATTAACAGCAAAGGCAATAGATGGCATTTCAGTTAGAAGTAAGTTAAAGTTGAAAGGCACAGGAAAGGAAAGGAATAAGACATCTAAACTGCAGAAATCTGTGGAAACAGGATGTGAAATAGTTTTTCAAGTAAATGTGCGATAGGTGAGTTGAGAAGATCATGCAGACCAAGCTCTGGTGAGTTTGAAAGTGGATGGGGTAAGATAGGAGGTCTCCCGGCAGAGTCAATTACAGACATCTCCAAAACATAGCTGAAGGATTTGGCAGCAGATGGACCAAGGCATTGAAAATAGATGCTGTTTCTAACAAACATGATCAAAAGATTAACTCAGGTTCAAATAAGATGGTAACAGTATAGGTTTTCCCAAGGCAGTGGCCAGGAAGCAGGATAAAAATAGAGGCCAAGAGTTTTTTTTAAATATACATATTCATTCATTAGATGTGGGTGTCACAAATCAAGGCCAGCCCTAACTACCCTTGAGAAGGTGGTAGTGAATTGTCTTCCTGAACTTCTGCAATATAGTTGACAACTGAAGCTGAAGACGGTGACTTCAGCTTTACCAAGATTCTACCAGAAGCCGCCTCAGAACAGAGACAGTGAAAGGTCAAAGAACAAAACTGAAATGAAGAATTCAAAATATGGTGAACAAAGTCTCACAAAATCACTCATCATAATCAATGAGCAATTCATAAAAAAAGGCCAATGGAATTAAATGGATGGGATTCAGGAGAAGGAGACAGAAATGTAAACCCTCAGGACGGTCAAGGAAGGCATGGCAGATGTATGATTTAACCCCATATGTCCTCTGCCTTTGCTGTATATCACTTAATACCTCAGGTTAATCAAAATGAAACAATCAATCTCAGTGCCAGAGCATGAGCCTCAAGGCTTGCTGCAGAATTCATGACATCAACTGCACTTCAGCACCATTTGCATACCTGGAACCTGTCTGCAAACCATTTTAGTTCCACATACCTGAGGATACAGATGCAGACTCTACATCCTGAGGTTAAGCGACAGAAACCGAACCTCTGTTTGCTTTCAATGTCTGTAAGCACAAAAGTGAAGTGCTGTCCCACTTGACTCTGTGAAACCCTGAAAAATAACGATGTGCATCATTAACTGGCAAATAAAATCTTAATGATCAACTGCTATCGGCACAAAATATTACACTACAGTGGTGAAGAAGGGCTGAATTGAAATATTATTAAAGTGGATAATTCAATAAAAACAATCACTGGAATTTTCAAAAGGAAAGCAAGAAACAGTTCGAACTAGATTGGCCAACAACTGAAAAGGAGGGAGGCAGGTGGTTGACTTGCATCTTCCATCAGACCTAGAGTGGCAGATAAGCTAGTGCCTTAGCAAGATTCAGGTGGGCAGAAAATGGGGTAAGAAAAGCAGTTGGACAGGCTGACCTTCTTCAGTGAAAATTACAATGCTAACTACAGACAAATACTGCAATAATATTCATGATTTGGAGATGCCGGTGTTGGATTGGGATGTACAAAGTTAAAAATCACACAACACCAGGTTATAGTCCAACAGGTTTAGTTGGAAGCACACTAGCCTTCGGAGCGACGCTCCTTTATCAGGTGGTAGCAGAGGGCTCAATCCTAACACACAGAATCATTAGGATTGAGCCCTCCACTACCACCTGATGAAGGAGCGTGCTCCAAAAGCTAGTGTGCTTCCAATTAACCCTGTTGGACTATAATCTGGTGTTGTGTGATTTTTAACTTTGAATAATATTGGTAGCTTGGGCAACACCAAACACTTGAAAGAGTCAGAGAAGGATTTTTTTTTCAATTTGCACTGTTTCGTATCCATGATTAACTGGCAATTGGCCACGAGAACTTGCCAAATTCAGCTAAAGCTTCTGATTTCAAACAGGGATATCAATCTTCAAGTCAAACAAGAAATTTTGAATTTTGCTTTAAATTCATAAGTGTAGTGATGTACCTCCAGACACATTATTATTTGTGCAAGATCTTGCTAAGCAAGATAGCCTTATGTTTATGCAATCGGATATAAACCACACAAAAAAATGGAACCTATTCTATACAAAAATAAGCCTCTGTTATCGATCCCTAATTAATGTAATTAAAATGTCTGGTCATATAACAATTTCAAGAAATGTTTACCTATTTTAAAAAGGAAAATTGCCAATCTTCATGAAAATATACAGAGAAACATTGCTGTTTAATTTCAGAGTGGGCAAAAGGAGAAAGTATGGAAGATGACCAGCTAAGGCACATTTAATTTAACAGAGCAAATAAAAACCTGAAGACCTTTACAAATTTGGGAATAACATCAAAATTATATTCGAAGGTAGCTAATATTTGTCAGTGGTGGTGCACTCGCTTTATACAAAACCAATTCTATCAGTAAGCGCACCACTGGATGGCAGCAATGGAGCCTTGTTTTACAAGCAGATCAAACCTTCAGCCAGGCACATTTAAAACCCACCCCATCAAATAGAGCAAAAGCTCATTCTTAAATGCTTACAAAAGTATTCACAATAAACTGGAAGACTCAAGCGTGAAGACTCAAGAGGATGTCGTTAGTTAAAAGGTCAATGTTGGGGCTTAGATTTTCAAAAGCTGCTGCTGCAGAAAAGGCACCAACACATCATTAACTGCAGATAGGGTCTCTCAAAATGAAAGATTTATCCTTTTTTTAAAATACGAGTATACATCCATTCGCAAGAATCAACTGGAACACGTACATGCATCATCTGCTATTCCTTCATTAAAAAAAACCCTCAAATATTCATGTTTCCTCCGTGCTGGATTTTTAGGAAGTTCTCTCAAGATTGGAATCTATTTCGAAGAGTGGAAAATGCAAAATGATTGGCTTATTAGGCAATACTGTACCTTTCAACATCAAAAGGAAAGCAAAACTTCGGCACAGTCTGTAGCACTTCCTGTGAAGAATAATAAAAACGTTAGGCTCACGCAAGACTTGGATGTGAATCACTACTGTATTTACCACAGAAAATCTGAGTATAGCCTTCTGAATTAAAACCATATACAAATAGCTGCTCCTGTATTGAAATAATCAACTACAATGAACTTCATTGATTATTAACAAGAATCAAATTTATGCTCCAGCAGGCTGTACTGACAATGGGAAAGGAGCACCAGGAGGGAATAGCTTGGCCTAAAGGGCATTAACACCCCCTCTCATCCCCACTGGGATCCCCTTCAACAGGACCATATGGATTTTACAAGCAGCACTGCACCATATGGGTAAGCCACGTCTGCTGATACATGCATCACAGACTAGCCACCAGTTTTTTTTAGTCAACACAAGGGCTTCAGACGCAACATGTGCTGACAATGCAAATTGGAAAAAATACTAAATGGTAGCAATAAAAAAATGCCAAAACTTAAAATAAATGCACCATCCTCACTTTGCTATAAAATCCCAGTAGGTTTATTTGAATCACAAAATAACTACATGCCACATGCTTTGAGGCAAGCATTTCATCTTGCATGCTACACTTCAGTAAATCTAGATTTTAATAAATCTAATAGCTACATGCCACAATAATGAAACATGAGATGGTAACCACAGCAGCCACTTCATTTACAAGATCTAAATACACCACAAAAAAGTCATTTTATATCTTGCTATAAAACTTTCAGGCATTTGTAATGATGCTGATGCACAGTGATGAAATGTTTGCACTCTCCACAACTGCGCAAGTAAACAGTGGGGGAAACCTTTGAACTGGTTTAAGGATTTGGTTTACATAGCAAAGGATGCAGCGAGCTCAGGTTCATTGAAAACTCACAATTTATAATAGAATGAACTTTAAATGAGAATAGAGTGATCTCCACTTGCAAATATGAAGTGATGCGTATATCAAACACAAATCTTACTCTTTGCAGGAATAGCTGAGTGAACAGTACCTGTTAAACTGCTCTGGTTGTGCAATCAGCAATTTGGGCTTTAAAAATCCTCAACAACTAAATCTAGTGCTGCCTTCCTTCAGAACTTTACATTGTCCTGTCTTGCAAATTCTAAATCTACTACAGTGTATTACACTGGCCTGTACACATTTTCAATCGCTTCAATAAATGGGAGGCCATATTTTTGTTTAAATTGTATAACTGATTTGATAGCAGATTAAAAATACAACACATCATCCAAAACAATGTTTCTACCAACAACAAAAATTCTTGTGGATTTCACTGTCTTAGCTACACGAGGTTTTTTTTTTGAAATTCACTGTTTTCCAAAAGTTTCAAAATCACTTACTATCACAAGAATGAATTATTAAATCAGTTATTTAAAACAGACAGACAGATGGAAATTAAATCACTTGTTAGTTCGTTAGTCCGGCTGTATCTGGACAAAGAAGGAAATATTGTCTAACAAAACACAGTATTCTGTGTATATCACGCTCTGCAAAACAAACAATTTTAGTAATACACATCATTTTAAACCTGATCACCACTGTTTAAAATTCCTCTCTTTTTCTTCAGAATAGAACCCAAGCTTTCTACTCGCTTCCCAACTGGCACAGGCATCCCTCAGGGAGGCTGCATGTTTTTTTTTTAAAAAGCTCAATGCTCTTTTAAATTCATGCAGCCAGCAGGTCTATAGACTCAAAAACAGTTCAGACAAAAATTGTTTGCACCACTTAAGGGACAGACTAGTTCAGCTGACGACTGGGACTCCCATGACAGGATAGATGAGGTTACTTACATCAATCAATGAGGCTCTCTATCAGCTCCCAAGCCAGATATCATGCTAATTAAAAGGCACCAGCTCGCACCTTAACCTTATTAAATACTATACATATAAACCTAAGATATCCTTCAAAACCAGCCTCGACAGATCTCAGTACACCAGTAGTAAACACCCCACAGTTAACAGTCAGAGCAAAAGTATCAGTAATGCTGTACATCAGGACATGCATCACACAATTTCAAACATTGACTATTTCAGCTGGAAATGTGCTGTCTATCAGCACAGCACCATTTGTCTGCAAAATTTAAAAATGGTAGAGTGGGTTCCAAAAATACATTGCAGTGAACTGAAAAATCCTTAAACTTCTCTCAAATGTAAGGTTCAATCATTTTTCTCAGTAACAGTAAAGTAACACATTTACTGAAACAACCACCTTATTTTAGCCTGCTTTGTAATGGAATAATTGCTGTAGATACATTCTTTATATAAAAATCATCAATATCTTCATGGTAGAGAGATGCTACCCACATGACTCTCCATGCTTTCACTGTCAGTACAAAAGCAGGATTTCCTGGGTTGACAAATTAGGTTTTTGTTTGAATAAGGCAGCAACAAAAATCCAAACTAAGCAAAGAATACTTATTAAAATCACTGACAATAAACTCCCCATAATGACTGAAAAACATTGATAGATGGGAGATATTTAATTTAACAGAATGAGGATAATCGTCAATGTAGGAAATCTAACACATTCCTTTAACAAAACTGCCTGCAAGAGTTTTGAAATCAGAAATTTTGAGGGTGATTCTTAACAAATTCAGATTAGACAAGGTTCGTTTGAAATCATTAGCCTAACTTCCATCAGGTTTAGTTGATGAATCCAGGCGAATGCAACCACTGGGCAGTCACCTACAGGGTAGCAATTTGGTATGACTGTGAAAACTGAAGGAACTATTCATGAAATTAATTGCATCAATAAACAAACAGGCTTCAGCAGTGGGAATGAATGTTCAGATCTGCTGACATAATATATATACTTATGCTGAGACATAGAAACTTTGATGTAATTGCATTGCAGTCTTTCCCAAGATTTCACATTATATGCCCCATTCTACTGATGCAAGTTTTACAAACTTGTCCATCCACATGAGTATTCCAAATCTTTAAAGGATAAATAATATCAATTTATGATTTGGAGATGCCGGTGTTGGACTGGGGTGTACAAAGTTAAAAATCACACAACACCAGGTTATAGTCCAACAGGTTTAATTGGAAGCACACTAGCTTTCGGAGCAACACAATCACCTGATGAAGGAGCGTTGCTCCGAAAGCTAGTGTGCTTCCAATTAAACCTGTTGAACTATAACCTGGTGCTGTGTGATTTTTAACTTAATATCAATTTAATTCACTACACTCTATCATAATGAGTATTGACTGTGTAAGTCATGCATAAAGTCATCCATTAACTATTGTAAGAACAGCTAATATTACATGTGAGTCACATTGTACATTATAATATACATTTCTTCTATCTTGTACATAGCCTTTGGAAAGTATAGAATGATAAGTGCACAATCAAGATTATAATAGTCTCTTTTCTCACATAAAATATATCTGTAATTATAAATGCAGAGTTTTACATCTACATTGGCTTTTGAAAGTTAACTGTCAGGGAGTGGGAGTGCAAGGCTGAAGTTTCACGTACAGCACCAAGTACTCCCGCACCAGTTCAGTAACAAATCAAAATAATACTTGGAAGAAATATAAGATTCATTGCAATACTGGGTTCACAAATACTAAACAAAATAACCTTTTTGACTTTATCTCAAAGATCAATTTGATTTACCTCCAGGCTTATCCAAATATCTCACATTCATAAAAAACGGGAATTACATAAATGTTCATCAATTATAGAATGACACTACACTACAAAATACAGTGTACCACCTTGCTCAGTTTTGTTTGGAATTGAAAGAACCATCTGGTACGTGCACAAGTCACGATGACTTGATCAACATTCATTAAACTTAGTTCACAGAAAACTAAAGGAAAGCTCTCCAGTTTATGAATTTCCTGTTGAAAGTAATATTGGAAGAAATGAAGTAAATTAGAAACAGAGTCCTTACGAACAGGCTCAAAGGGCTGAATGGCCTACTCTTGTTCCTATGTTATTCTACATTCTGCAGTTCATAACTCCCTGAGGTAAAGACACCATAGTTCCAGAAGACCACAGGGCTACTGCCTTGTTAGAGAGAATGACTGGTGGTGAGTTTAACCTGGGGGTCACTACACCTCAGGCAGGGGGCAGGGTTGAGAAGATGAGACCTTCATGGTGACCTCATTTGGCACGGAATACACACCCACACGCTGTTGCCATCACTCTGCATCACAAATGCCACCTCCGCCCCCCCCAGCCATCCAACCAACTAAGTTAACTGACACTCCCCTCCTTATCAATAGTCGTGCAGTCAAATAGGTTTTCTGAATTGTGATGGACAGTGTTGAGCTGCAATTTGGACAACTTGGCCCTTCTCTGCAGTGATAATCCATATTAGTTAAAGGCAATTCTCTCAATCATGACAGAGGGGGATGAAATTCCTCAAGCAGTGCTTCCCAAAGCCTTTTCACCTGGAACACCATTTTGAGGTTTGAACACTGTTACAGTTCCTCAGTAAGAAAGAAGTGTGAGAGAGAGAGCAAAGCTGGCAAAGGGACCTGTGAAAATAGGAGCCTGCCTGTTAAGAGTTAGAAAGCAGCTGGTTTAAGTTAGCGAAAGCTCCACAGCCTAGACCTTGGGATTCCTTTAGGAGTCTGGGTCCCCACTTTAGGAAGCACTATCCTGGAAACAAATCAGCACAGGATCGCAATCCGCATGCAGTAGAAAGGAGCGAACAACTGGTCACCATCACAAACAAGGCAGTTTTGAGAAATCGCTGTCTAAAAAGGTTTGATGACACTATACAGTCAATCAAACCTTTAAGTAGGTAAAATAAATATTGACTCCAGAGGATAAATGCCCACACCAGTTGACTCATGCTAAGTTTGGCTGAAAATGTCAAGCTGTACATGATAAATGATTCAATTGGAAGTACACTAGCTTTCAAAGCGCCACTCCTTCATCAGGTGATTGTGGAGGACACAATTGTAAGGCACAGAATTTATAGCAAAAATTTACAGTGTGAACTCTTTGCTATAAATTCTGTGCCTTACAATTGTGTCCTCCACAATCACCTGATGAAGGAGCGTCGCTCTGAAAGCTAGTGTACTTCCAATTAAACCTGTTGGACTATAACCTGGTGTTGTATGGTTTTTAACTTTGTACACCCCAGTCCAACACTGGCATCTCCAAATCATGCCAAATGATTATCACCTTCATTGTGCTACCTTCCATGATGAAGCAAGATGCAAATCCTTTTGGGCCATGGTAGTGCTCAGTTCCAACAGCCAAACCAAAATGCACACCTGCACATTTCTCAATTAAACACCATATTATCCCTACAGCAACATATACACTGGCTGTGACTGAAAGCACGTCCGAATGTCAGGTATGACACTAAAGTCGGTGGAGTAGTGGACAGTTTGGAAGAATGTTACAGGTTGCAGGAGGACTTGGATAAACTGCAGAATTGAGCTGAGAGGTGACAAATGGAATTCATGCAGATAAATGTGAGGTGATGCACTTTGGGAAGAATAATAGGAAGGCATAGTACTGGGTCAATAGAAAGATTGTTGGTAGTGTGGATGTGCAGGAGGATCCTGGAGTCCATGTGCATAGATCCCTGAAAGTTGCGACCCAGGTTGATAGTGCTCTTAAGAAGGCATATGGTGTGTTAGGTTTCATTGGTAGAGGGATTGAGTTCCAGAGCCACAATATCATGCTGCATCTATACAAAACGTGAGTGCGGCCGCACTTGGAATATTGTGTACAGTTCTGGTCGCCATATTTCGGGAAGGATGTGGAAACATTGGAAAAGATGCAGAAGAGATTTACCAGGATGTTGCCTGGTCTGGTGGGAAGGTCGCATGAGGAAATGCTGAGAGACTTGGGTCTGTTCTCATTGGAAAGAAGGCGGCTAAGAGGGGATTTGATAGATACATACAAGATGATCACAGGATTAGATAGGGTAGATAGGGAAAGCCTTTTCCTAGGATGACGACTCCAGCTTGTACGAGGGGACAGAACTATAAATTGAGAGGTGATAGATTTAAAACAGATGTAAGAGGCGGGTTCTTTACTCAGAGAGTGGTAAGGGCGTGGAATGCCCTACCTGCTAATGTAGTTAACTCAGCCACATTAGGGAAATTTAAACAATCCTTGGATAAGCACATGAATGATTATGGGATAGTGTAGGGGGATGAGCTGAGAATAGTTCACAGGTTGGCACAACATTGAGGGCCGAATGTTTTATGATTTGGCTCAAAATCACATTCCTCATACTTACCAAGAAAATACTGAACCATTATTTTTCAGTCTCTCCAAGCCACCCAGAAAAATCAAATCATAAAACAAAGATCGAACTGAGATTGTGGGCTTCCTCTGTCAAACTGCTGCCTTGGCATTCCATGTGATTTTAGTGGTCGCTCCAGCTTCCACATTAGCAAATGAAGCTCCTTTACTCATGCAAATGAAATTTAGGGACCTCAGTTGCAAGGTAAAACGTAACCCTATGTTCTCTCTCGTCTATGAGTATATTGGAATACTCCATCATTACAAGTCAACCCACCAAAGGGAACTTGCTTCCACTCCATTCCCTGGTTGAACCAAAACAAACTTATATCAGCAATGGCAGCGAAACGATACACACACACGCTGTTATGTTTAAACATTGTACTGCTGGGCGGCATGGGGCCTCAGTGGTTAGCACTCCTGCCTAACATCGGCTCAATTCCACCCTCGGGCGACGATCTGTGTGGAGTTTGCACGTTCTCCCCGGGTTTGATCATGACTGATTAAAGACTTCAATGCCTTTTTTCAAACCCATCCCCACAATCTTCTATGCCAGGCTCTGTGTAAGAGTCATAACAGACTAGAAAGATTAACTCTGCTTCTCTCTCCACAGATGCCATCAGACTTGCTGAGTCTCTCCGGCAGTTGTTTTTATTTCAGACTTGTTGCATCCTCACGACTTTATTTTTATAAGGGAAGGAATGTTTCCAAGCTGACACATTAGCTGCTTTCTTACGCATATAGCAGGCAATATTTACATTAACAGACCATTCAAAGTTGAAAAAGGCCTGGCACGAAACTTTGGCAAATCTACAAAGTTGTTGTTTTTGCTTATATTATACAAGTTCAGTTATTTGGACTTCATGGCTGATACCTTTCCCAGAAAACTAGGAATAGCAACAGGCCACTTAAGACTTCTCACTGAGAGTGGGAGTATGTCTAATTCAGAGGAACCTCATGCTAGGTTTGGCTGAAAACATCAAGCTGTACATGACAAATGACTACCACTTTCCTTGATGAAGCAAGACGCAAATACTTTTTCAGATAATGGTAAAATCTATCTCATGTCAAAGTTAGCAGCATGGATATAATGTGATAGTCATGCCACAGGATGGTCCAATGATTGCAACATTCAACTTTGCCAAGGAACAAGGGTGGGACATGGTAAGAGTGTTTTGGATAGGTCATTCAAAACAGTCAAGTGTCACGAAGCAGCAGTTGGCTCAGTCAGTTTGTCAGCAATAGAACTAGAGGAGGTTATTTCAGTGTGCTATTACCGGGCTCCGCGCACATTGTAGCAAAGTCAAACTCATAGGGATCTGCTTAGAGCATCTAGACAGTGGGAATTGTGCCAGTGATTAGATGCTGGAGTTCAGCCTTTTGAAGCCAGCCTCGGAAAAAGCGAGCGAATATTTGGGAGGTGAGCTGGCAACAGAAAAGGCTAAGGAGTTAGGACTATATCTGTATTAAGTCAATGGAACATAGCCTAGCCAAACCGTTCAATGCAATCTCAAACCAGGAAGATCAACTTAAAAAGATCAGGTCTGGAAGCTCAAGAACAGCACCCTTCACTTGAGCGGTGAAGCTGAAATTGTGCTGCAAGTTTGATAGTTACGATCAGTCCCCAAAAACCCTGCGCACGTATTTCTGAAAGAAAAAGTTGAACTACCAGCACTTGGGCCACCACTGCCCGTGACAGAAAGGCTTTGATGGAGTTATGAATCTAAATTTTAAATGGGGTGAATTGGAATCCTTTGAGAAGTAGGCAAAATTTTAATGAGATTTGGTATCACAGAATTCTGGTTGATTTGATATGAAATCAGTGAAACCTGCCTTGACTGCTTCTGCTATTTGATGTTCTCAAAAGGGGTGCTCAACCACAGTATGTTTATTAATCCATGTTTACCTCATCTTAGTTCTGGATGCCAGAATGCAATTGTATATAGATAAATAGTTGATTGTTTCACTTTCCTAACCTTGGAACATAAAGTTTATTTGGTTTATTCTAAAGAATGTAATCTTGTTGGCCTGATCTCAAGTTGAAGCAAAACGAAAGGATGAATATTTGATGCAACGTATCTGGAACATAAGGATCTAAGCCAGCCATTACAAACATTGTCAACACTGAAGCCTTAAGTGCATCTCCAGCATCAATTATAATTTTAAAATGAATTCAACTTTCTCCTTCAGAGAATCCGAACCTTGAATCACAGAATCCTAATGAAAGCATACAAGAAGAAGAAAACTTATTTCAGAATGAAGGTGAGTACTTCCTTAGTAAGCTGGTGCGTACCCAATGGGCTGACGAGGAAGGGAGATTCACGAAAATGTTGTCTGGGATAGAGCATTTCATATGGAAAGAGGCTTTGTTAGCTCAAGTTACTTTCTTTTTGGAGCAGAGAGGGTTGAGGGACGACCTGATAGAGGTGTATAAGATTAGGAGGGACATGGAAAGGGTGAATTGAAAGCAGCTGTTCCCATTGTGCAAGGTTCAACACAAGGGAGAGATGGCCTAATTTTAACGTGAAAGGCAGGCAGTTTAGAGGAAATTTGAAGGAGAGCTTTTTCACAGGGTGCTAGGCAGGAAGTCTCACAAAACACATGGGAAGTACTTGAAATGTCATAACATTCGAGGGTTTGGATTTAGTGCAGGAAAGTGGGACTAGTGTATATAGTAGCATTATTTTTGGTAGTACAGACTTGATGGGCTGCAGGCAGTCTTCTGTACTGGATGAACCTATGATTCTATAATTAATCTACTTCTCTAGACAGGTTCAGAGTGTTTTTAGGCCATCATCCACATGTCATGATTCCTGAAAGGAGACCATGCATATTATGCTGCACTGTAATGTCAATTTGACCTAAATTCTATTTATGGAGAATGCTTTAATGAAGATATTGGACAATGTTCTATATCAGCCAATATCCTGGCAAAACATTCACTGCTAGTGCATTTTCTGCTACAAATCAATTCACTTGTCATTAAAATTAGCATCTAATAACTTCTCTCAAAATATACCCAAAGTACTATAAATACATATTGCTCAGTTTGGTTTGCAATTTTGACTGGCTGACATTTTAAACCTCACACAAGAAAGAAACCGAGACATTTTTCCCAGATTAAAGTTTAAGCAAGTAATACCAACATTCTAAGAATGAAGTGCTCAATTAGAAAGTGTTTAAAATATTTCCAAAACTCAAGATCCCTTAAAGACGCCATCTGATTGCATTTCATATTTCTCCTACAGCTTTATCAAGGGATATTTGCGCAGGCAAGTATAGTTGCATTTCTAAGCTGATAATGCCACTAATATCTGTGCAGTTTTTTAATCTTCCACAACGATTCAATATAATTGTTACTATTTACATGGGTAACCTTTGAAGTCCACTGCAAAAGTAATATACTACCTAACATTAGGCAGCAGTTTGATCTATTTCATGAATTGAAGCAAAACTGAAGGTGAACTGCAGATCCAAGAAAAACAACTAAAACAAATTTATAACATCTTTCAGTTCTAACACAAGCTCTCTGGTGTATTCCAAGGTATATGAAGAGATGACATTTTATCACCGGCACAACTGATAATCAAAAACAAAATTCAAATGTTAAAGATTGTAGTGAGAATACTTGAATATTTGCAAACTTCTTTGTGTTGAAATTCAAAGCGGATTTCAGACACTACAATAGATCTTCATAGGATTTATTTCAAGGGAAGCATTACATACAAAGATGATACGTCGTTGTAAGGCCTATGCCATAAACATTAATCTTTCGCTCTGCATATGTGATCTGTAATTCTGATTTTCCAGCACACTTAATATTTGAATATATTTTTAACTTTTGTTCATCAAGATCATTCATTTACAATACTGGAACTTTTTGGTCAACTAATCAAATATCCCATATGAAATGGATATATACCCCAAAACCTTTGATACAAACTTTAAATGCAACATTTGCTGTTTTTAAAAAATGGATCTAGCTGTGCTTGTAGGTCACAAATGTATAGAATTAAGCTGAAATGTAACTGAGTTTGGGAGAGTTCTATTAAAAGAAACAGGACAATCAATTAGCAAGTGTGAAGTATTTTCAACAAAATGCATGGATTCATTTTGGAAAACAGCATCTTAGTAACTGTGACAGCAACCCAATTGTGATTTTGACATGCAAAAGTGAAATGTAATTGACTGTAATTTTCATGAAGTATTTACTACTTACTTAATAACTTTGGGATGCAGCAAGTGTGTTATACTCTCCTTAAAATTGAGAGGATAGCTCTCAACTTCATCCAGCAATGCCTATGTCAAAAAGAAGTGCCAACTTTCATCAACAAACTGCACTCAGCCCAAACACACCCTCAGCTAACATAAATGGATAATCTCTGTCATACCCTGTTAAGTAATGAGTTTACTGAAGTCCCACATAGACTGGAAAGATTAGATTAGATTACTTACAGTGTGGAAACAGGCCCTTCGGTCCAACAAGTCCACACCAATCCGCCGAAGTGCAACCCACCCAGACCCATTTACCTCTTCACCTAACACTATGGGCAATTTAGCATGGCCAATTCACCTAACCTGCACATTTTGGACTGTAGGAGGAAACCGGAGCACCCGGAGGAAACCCACGCAGATACGGGGAGATATTTGCTTTATACATACAGTTAATAGTCTAACAATTCAGTAAGTGGTTTAAAAACAAAATAAAACATGAGGTTGAGGATGAAGTTTCAAAACAGTTCAAGAGATTCCCAAACGATATTCTAAATAAGATACGATGGATTGATCACTGATACCAACAGTCAGTCACTCTTCCCCCTGCAATAAGTGCACGTAAAGGGGATCATTTTGAGCAAAACTTTGCGATCCTTCAACTCTGGTGGATCACTAGCAGAACACAAAAAACACTGCTCAATTTTTTAAAAATGCTGGACACTTTTGGGAGACAAATTCTACAGCTACTGACTGGAAACAAAAATGCACAGAACAAAACAAAAACGCGACACAGAATGAGGTTTATTATAAACAGACTGGATAGAAGACACCTTGCCTTGAGCACGACACAAAATTATTTTTTTAAACAGTTAGCTCTGAGGACGTGGACATCACTGGCAAGTCTGCCAGTTATCAGTTCTGACTTGCCCTGAAAACCTGTTGGTGGGCTGCCAACTTGAACTGTGTTTGTGCAGGGACTCACATGATTAGGGAGGAGACTCCAGCCACGATGAGGCAAATGACTTAACATTTCCAGATGATAGGATACATAGAAGGAAACTTGGGAAGTGGCGATGCTCCCGTGCACATGCTGCCTATATCCTTCCAGGTGATATCGAATAACAGGTTTTGGAGATGCCGCTGAAAACATTTCAAGCAGGTTGCTGCAACGTAGACTGCAGATACTATACACTTCAGCTATTTTATAAAGGGGTGAATGCCTGAATGAATAGATAATGTGCTAATCAAGGTAACTGATTTGTCTTGGAGTGTTTTGGGTTTTAGTAGTGCAGCTATGCCCATTTAAATGGAAACTGAAAACTGATAGCAATTCAAAACACAGCTCTCTTTTCTTCCTCAAATTCCTTGTGAGTTGTATGATGAAAGTTTCTATTTGTGTCTGCATGTCAAACGAACAAGTATAGCCAATATATTAGGCAAAACATTTCCACCATAAAAGTGCAAACTGCCATTTGGTAGAACAAAACTTGAGTACTGTTGGGAAAAAAACACACTTTTCTTTCCTTTTTTTAAGAAAAATCTTAAACACTGAAAGGTGAATGCTGCAATTTTTTTTAAATGTTGCAAACATTTTGTCCCCTTTCTAGGTGGCATCTTCAGTGCTTGGGAGCCTCCTGTGAGGCGCTTCTGTGCTGATTCCTCTGGCATTTATACTGGTTTGAATCTGTCGCTTCCAGTTGTCAGTAGCTGTCTGCTGCAGTGGCCGGTATATAGGGTCTAGGTCGATGTGCCAGTTGATAGAATGGCACTCATCCACAAATTCTATCAACTGGCACATCGACTTAGACCCTATATACCGGCCACTGCAGCAGATAGCAACTGACAACCGGAAGGGGCAGATTCAAACCACTATAAATGCTGGAGGAATCAGCACAGAAGCGCTTCACAGGAGGCTCCCAAGCACTGAGGATGTCACCTAGAAAGGGGACGAAACGTTTGCAACAAAAACTCCCAGCTCGGTGAACAGAACCACAACAACGAGCACCCGAGCTACAAATCTTCTCACAAACTTTGATTTTTTTTAAATCGCCAGAAGCACTATTTTCAATGAAGCTTCAAATCAACACAGTAACAGGAAGTCAATTAGGAAATCTTTTAAAGCAAATGCGGGAGTAAATTGCAGCAGCATGAATTCTCAAACAGTTTTTGGCTAAACGCAAACATGCACAGTTATGTTCAGAACACATTATCAAACTTCTTTCATTCAGATGTAAAATCGACAGTTAAAAACGGCTGAGAATCACTGAGTCTTGTCATACCCAATCAAGCAAAATATGCCTTGCACAATTGTCCTGCAACTAACTATCTGTAGTTCTGTAAATTCACTCTGAATGTCTTTCAATAAAATATTACAGCAAGGCGAGAAAAGAAAATTGCATAGTCTGTTGCCAGTAGAGGGGAACAAAAATTATGGTAGTTTTCTCCATTTGCAACAAGTGACATGACTGATTGACCTCTTCCATTTTCCCTCCCAATGAGCTGACCAGAAACCCCTTCTCTCCAGAGGATTGTTGAGTCACCCGATAGGACTGATTTTGATATGCATTTCAACCTGTGTTATTTCACAGTAAGAACCAAAAAGCTGTTGGGCTTACGAGTGAGAATTAATTTGTGATGTTCCAACCAGTGTCAGCTGAAAACCTCCAACCAGCAAATTCCATGAGTGTTTAAACATAGAGTACAGACTTTAACAACATTAATGCCCGAAACTATCCTGGCAGGTGACATCAATACTCCGTTTTTGCACCACATGACTGTCAATGTCATCACTAACGGTTATGGGAGAAACCAGAGTCGAATTCAGAGCAGCATACAAGAACTGTACTGCATTACCCTCAAGGATATTTGGCTTAAGTGCAATTTTTCATGACAGAACACTGGCACTAATGCGTCAAATTGTGCCAACATGAGGTGGTGATGTTGTCTTGGCCATTTCCTAAATGAAATGGTGATGACATTTTTATTTTGACATCTGAAACAATTTGAAGACGGACTCTGTTATCTTCTAAAAAGTGTGTGGAGCACAAGTTCCATACCCACCCACTCTCTAACCCCAAAAATCCAAGCTGTCTCTCCAACACCAGTAAATAAACATAACAAGAAACATTGGAATACAGACTATGACTAAAAAAAAGCCTACAGTGTTCCAAAAAGACAAAATTACCAATGCTTCTTACTTCTTAATTGCTTGGTTATTCCAATCCCAAGGACTATTTTGACTGATGATTTGCTTAAGGTTGAACATGGAGAAAATGAGGACTGTAGATGCTGGAGATCAGAGAAGGGAGTATGGTGCTGGAAGAGCACAGCAGGTCAGGCAGCATCCGAGGAGCAGGAAAATTGACGTTTAGAGCATAAGGCCTTCATCAGGAATGAGGCTTGTGGGCCAGGAGGTGCTGAGAGATAAATGGGAATGGATTAGGGCTGGGGGGACTGTGTGTGTGTGTGTGTGTGTGTGTGTGTGTGTGTGTGTGTGTGTGTGTGTGTGTGTGTGTGTCAGAGACAGAGAGAGAGACTCACTGAAATCCTTGTAGAGAGAGGAGGAGAGCCTCTTCAAGGTAGGTAACCTTGGAAGAGGCTTCGCAGTAAGGTTAAAATCAAACTAGGAGAAATGTATGAAATGTTCCATGCTCATGGTCAGTAGCTGAAGTTAATCTCTTAGTTATTGTGCTTGAAAGCTAACGTGGAAGTGCTGATTTTATAGGAGGAGAGCAAATTGATTTCACTGCAAAGAGTACTTTTAGAATCAAAAGTGGAGGCGTTAGCATTGCTGCCTCAAAATAGCAAGAACCAGCCTCGGGTGACTATCTGTGTGGAGTTTACATGTTCTCCCCTTGTCTGCATGAGTTTCCTCTGGATGCTTCAGTTTCCTCCCACAGTCCAAACATGTACAGGCCATGTGGATTGGCCATGCTAAATTTCCCCATAGTGTCCAATGATATGCAGGCTAGGTAGATTCACCATGGGAAACATGGGGTTATAGAGATGGAGTGGGTGAGTCTCGATGGTATACTCTTCAGAGGGTCAGTAAAGACTCAATGGTCTGAACAGGCCGTCTCTGTACTGTAGAGATTTCGTGATTCTAAGGCAGGAAGCAATTTCCTGTGCTATTTTCAATCCATAATCCAATAAGTGTACTTTGTTTGAGCCACACAGATGATAGAGAAAATAGTCCCCTGAAGTGAAACGCTGTGAAGTGACACATAAACACTGTCAAATAATTTCTGTTCCTGATGCCTCCCTCCGTGCTTGGATCTTAAAATGTGTCCTCCCTTTTTATTATGAGAGAGTAGATTTCCTCTAAGCAGAAATAGGAAGAGAAGCCTTAGGTAGAATCACTATAAGCATTTAAACGAAGTTTATCATTTTTTTAAAAAATCAGTGCACTCCCCTTCGATTCCATAGCCAACCTCAGTGTTCAACAATCCAAAATGCTCTTGCCAAAAAAATCCAATTTTCAACAAGCTGAAATCCATGATCATGTTGTTGGTGCATGCTGCAAGATGAACCAACACCATCATCATGTTGCAAGCACTATCTGGTAGATTTATTGCCACTATTCTCTTTCCTGGTCGGATCTACGAGGCTTGCTTGGGTTTAGTATTTAAGGAATACCACTTGGTAGTTTGCTAAGAGTCTCTTGCCTTGTTAATTGCATGATAGCAACCAGGTATATGTTACATTAATATATGATTGGCATTATAGAAATTGTAAGGAATACCTGAATGGTAGGACTTACTCCTTCAAAAGCTGAAGTAATTCTCCCATCAAGTCCATATAATATCATTAGAATGTGTGGGATTTCAGGATGACTTCAGCATTGACCCTTTCAGGCGCTTACACAACAGTGTGCCTTCCAGAGTTCAAATGGGAAGTGTGCAAAATGCAGCCTCTATACCATTCACTTCACTGGAAATCTCAGCCGCAACACCATCAATGTATTTTTTTTTAAGAACCAACTGCTGACTAATACTCAATGATCCAGCTAGTATTATTCAAAACAGTAACGAGTATTCCTACACATAACCAAGGAAGGTGGACAATCCATATGAGGTACTTACACTACAATTGGAAAGGCTGAACAATATTACAAAAACTTGGAAGCAGACACAACATTGCCATTGAACTGATTAATACAACTCCTGAAGCCCATCTTCAAACAACTCTTGTGTAGTCCAAACTTCCAACACATTGAGAGACTAACCCTGGAATGTGGCTTCCATATTAAGGATGATATTAACTATATGATGAGCATGGCCCAATGTAGACTTCCCATAGCTGATAATTTTTATTCAGAATTCAGAATTTCTTGAGAGAATGTTAAGGTGTGTTGATGCAACAATTTGCATTTATCTAGCACCTTTAAAACAGAAGTGAACTGATGGTGGTTTTCAGGAATAGTAAAAAAAAAATTGGACAGGAGATGTCAGATCAAAAACAAAGGTGCGTATTTCAAGGTGCATGACAGAAGCAGTACAGAGGTGGAATAATTTAGAAAGGCATTTCCAGAGTTTAAGGTCAAGACAGCTTAAGCCAAAGCCATCAATGATAGAGCAATTAAAATTAGGTCTGTACAAGAAGCCAGAATTGAAGCACAGAAATCAGTATGCTAAACATATATCATCATTTTGTGGTCATCATCACATCATCAAGGGCTGCAGAATACTCAAAAATCACCGGGGTTTTGTTTTCAATTGATCACGCTGTTTGAGAAAGAGTCCATCATGATTTTGAACTGATTCAGATTTGACCAGGAATCTGCAATTGATTACAGAATGAGCTACCAGAGGAAGTGGTGGAGGCTGGTACAATTGCAACATTCAAGAGCCATTTGGATGGGTATATGAATAGGAAGGGTTTGGAGGGAAATGGGCCGGGTGATGGCAGGTGGGACTAGATTGGGTTGGGATATCTGGTCAGCATGGACCGAAGGGTCTGTTTCCATCTCTATGACCTCATCAATTTTGCTCAAGTTTAGTGAACTGTCTTTTAGACATAACAACGGGTCTTCTCAGAAGAGTCTGGGAAATACTGGTACAGCAAAGTACGCATTTCCCAAGATAATGAATATAGTGATGCATGCCACGTCTGACCCAATCAGCTCAATAATCAAAGTGTCATGGATCCCTGAGCAGCTAATTTGGTGGAATTTCTAGTGTGAGTCATCCACATTCTAGAGTCACAATCTTTTAACTAATTCCACATTGGTCAACCACAAAAAGTGCAGATTCAGATTTCTCAGATTCTTACTGTCATAGGGAACAAGCTTACTGAATTGTGGGAATGGAGAAATTAAGTTTTAAAACATGCTCTAATTTAACTTAGTTTTGCTTGATAGATATTTTAAACATAACAAATGATTGCTTTAGCTTTTCAAAATGCTCAGAGGTGCATTTTCCTGCAACATTTGCAGGTTTTACAAAATTTCTCAACAGTCTCTTATATACTACATCTTTAATGAACTAGAGACATCCATCTGCATTTCCATGTTCATGCAATTGTTAATCCAGCAGATAGAAAAACATTAGCTCTAGACACAGCTAACTGAAAAGAAGGATGTAACATCACCTTGAGAGAATGCTGCTGCAAATCTGAAGGACTGAATTTTAGTGAGAGAGTTAGGACCCCAACATGGATGAAAATCTGGGCCCAAAGACTGCACTTGCCAGCAGCACTTTGGCACTCAATGCTGGGGAATTAATCCTTGCATGACTTTACCATCCCGGAAGCTGGCAAAATTCTGAAAATGGAACTGAAATCTCAAAATTATGAAAAGCAAATTGCACAACACTCTCGACTCACCGTACATTTGTCTTCACAAACTCCCGTCAAAAAAGATCTTCGCACAATTCATTCAATCTCATTTTTCACATTTCCTCTAAATCTACACCTTCCGTGAGGTGACAGCACAGCTGAATACAAGCAACAGCTAAAGATAATCACAGCAACTATTCGACTGATTGAAAAAACTAAAGGAAAAGAAGATCACTGACATTAGGGAAGAAATGGGCGAAGTCTTTGCAGTCATCAGTCATGGAAAGAATCAAAGTCAAGAATTTTAATTGACCACTGAAAACTGTTCCAAGGGCAGACTATTAAGGGCCTTTGCATCACATTTTACATAATTATGGTACTCAACTAATAAAATTGAATGATATTAAAAAGTATTAATACTAAATGAAATTAATTTTGTGGTTTTAGAAAGAATTAAAAACTCCATAATAAAAAAATAGTTCGGGTGGATGATAACTTTTCAAGAGTTCTTAGGGAGATAACACTATACAGTAGGATCCACATCCCATACACTAAAGCAGCTCATTGTACTCTTCCATGGTGCTCAGACTGGAAAAGGGTGAAAGTAGCACATGGCTTTTCTTTTAAAAATTGACTAGACAACAGATCTGTTAAAATACACTCGTATTAATTTGACAACAGGAGTAGGAGAGATGTTCAGCAAAATTGTTAGCAATGCAAAAGACAATTGCTGGGATTGACAGAGACATATTAGGAACCATCAATATGGCTTCATAAATAAAACCTTAAAAATCAAACTGTATGGTTTTGAAGTTGGTGGATGAGTGGTGCCTGGTAAACATTCTCTACCTAGATGTTAAGAAAGTTTTTGATAAATTACTATACTAAAGGATTCATTGTCGGAATGAACCCTCTGATAATGGTGGCCACATACTGGGCTATATTAAGAAATGGTTGGCAAGAGATGGGCAAAATATGGTTACAGCTATGGATCAGGATTTTTTAAGAGACCCACAGGAGTCAGTCATAGGATCACAGTTCTGTTGTACTATTATTAATGCTGCTAGCATCAGTGCTGGGGTCACAATCCACCAGTCATGACCCTATAGCCAGTGAGAATGTTCAGAGTGTCAATTCATAACTGGGGATTGGCTTTGTGTAACAGATTGTATTTAACTTGCAATTCTCCCTTTTTAAGGAGGATTTGAAAATTTGAAAATCTCCTCCTGTCTGCTCCAGTAGTGTGGAGTACATCTCACCTGGGTCTTATCTAAATTTAAGCTTAAAAGTGATAACATATCCTCCGTTTGAATTGTAATTTGTTCAAATCTGTCACAGCCCTGTTCCCTGATTTCTACACCTGCATCCTACTTACCTATCGTGAATACAGACGTAAAGTACTCATTTAGACTTTACCTGCGGATTCCAGCTGCACCTACTATTGCTACTTATTTCTGTAATGGGCCCACTTTTCTCCTATACATTTAGATTTTCTTTTACTTTAATCACAGATGTTTCTTAGCGCTCTCTCTTCGTTTTCCTCATTTCTTTTTTCAAAAAGACAAGCACGAAAAAAATAAACAAGTATTGTCATTAAATTCTAACTATCCATTCACTGCAGTGCATCTTATAGATGAGCAACTGCAGAAACAAATTGTTAGTGAAAACAAATAAGGTGAGATACTGGGATAAGATTTTCTCATTGCTGCAATTAATGATATAGCCAATAAAATTCTTGTGATCAGTATTCTACTCCATCACACACTGCACACAAACATTTGCTCATCATTTCTGTGCTGGACTGAGAATTGATGTGCAACATAGAAGGACAGAGTTTTTATTACATCAATGTATCACATCAAAACAAATGCTTTAAATGCCATATGCATGCTCAATAAAAATCATTGTAACTTGTGTGAAGTGTATAAGTTAACAGAGGGATATGAAACACTTGAAAACTTAAGAGCATTACTTTTCAACTACATTTCAACTGTGTTCATTCCCAGCAATATTAGTGTGGTGAATATCGTTGAGGAAACATCCTCTTTGTTATGATTATGCTTGGATCTTTGTAGTTCTAACAAAAACCATAAATATTTTAGCTCTGTCTGCTATCAAAGCAGTGGATTCCTCTTAAGGTTTCTGCCACAGGAACCTTCCCAGGAGATATCTTGCCTAGCTGAGGTTAACAGTAAAGAAATACTCAATCAAGCACTTTGTCCACGAACAGTAGACTCCATTATAGAGAATTAACTCTCAGTACTTCCACTTTCCATTACACTCTCAAGCATAAGGAAAGCTGAGCAATAAATTTTAGAGGATTAAATAACTGGGACAAAGGTACACTCCTTTATGAGGTCAAATTCAGAAATCTCTAAACAAAAGGTTTAGAAGGAGGTTAAAGATCCACTTTGTCATAATGCAATATATGAAAAGTCTAAATCAATGTATAATTGGCCAGCTCTTCCAAGTTCAGAAAAAACTAGTAAAACAGTCAGTCTTCAGAATGAAAACTGCACATCATGAAAGGACACACACATACACTAAGTCTTTTGGACTTGTTGGGTGGGAAACATTTAAGCATCTTACTGAGTGGAGGGAGCTGATTAGTGAGGTGGTTTTTATAGATCAAATAGAGAGAAAGGAAGCAGGTAAGCTATCTCTGAGAAGAGCTCCCAACCTACGAACAAACTTTTGAAATAAAATGGAGTTGCTCTCTCCGGTATGCCTGCCAATGCCAACCCTATTATACCATAGTAATATTATGGTCAGTTAGGCTCTGCTTGTCAATGCATCACGAAAGTCAATTGTGCAGGAATATATTGGCAAAGACTATGGTGCTCCATCTGTTCAAATCCAGTGGCCCTTACCAGAAGCTTTCCAGAATGGCATGATTTCCAACAAATGCTTCCCATGTGTCCTCTTGGCTATTCTAGAGCAGACCAGCCCAGCAAAACCATGGAACAAGCCAGAAATGCAAATTTATCAGCCGGTGCCAATTCCCAAGGATGCTTTACCCACTCATTCCATACGTTGCTTGCAATGGAATCTCTCTTGGATGTAAAACATACTCTGCATAACTGGAGAATCTTGGCTCCAGAGGAGTCAGAACTGAAGCACTGCTATAGCAGCAAGTAAACAGAATGAAAAAATACTCATTACTATCATCATTTCAAAAGGCTGTGAAAAAAAAACACCTTCCTTAAAAACTCTGTTCCATTAAAATAATGCATCTGAGACACGAAACTTTTGCCTGTTACAATTTATGTTTGAGATATAACGTTGAAAATTTAAAGCAACCTACTTGAGAACGCTTGCTTGAAGTTATTGTAACAGTGCATACAGTATTGCCCAAACACTGCTGCAAACATACGGTAGCCTTAGCATTCGCAAAGCAGTGTGTAGCTAAACATTCTTTAATGCTGTGAATTCCTTGTGGGATATTAATAATTCCTAAGCTACTCAACAGAAAGTAACAGTTTTATTTGCATGCACCAATGTTAGATATGATTACAGCTATTTTCATCTCTCGCAGTGTTTAATAGTGCATACTGTGAACGGAGGTCCTCTGAGAATCCAACAACAGTTTCTAAGCAAATTACAACCATGCAATAGTGACTGGCTCAATGCTACAGGTGGTAGAACTGGCAAGTGCTTTCATTCATCTCATGCTGATAGCTTTCCATTAAAGACAGAAAAATCTTGAATTTATGCCAGTGAAATATAACTTAAGACATGTGAAAACACACCCGAAAAAACCTCCAAGTTTACTCATACCACAGTGGATCAGTTTTCTCCTAAAATAGCTCCGTAATACTTTTTTAAGGAATACATAAGGACAGAGATGGTTTTTGATAAAGTCAAAGAGTAACTAGTTTTCAACTGGGGGCAGCTGGCTTCACTTGCATATGTGGAGATAGATATTCTCAAGTTTTATTCAATCACCTTTGGGAATTAAGAGGCATTTGCACAACATGTTCTCTTAGGGAAGTAATTTGTCAGAATGGAATCCAAGATAGAATGTGAATGCAGTGTAGAAGTATTAGATTTCATTACCTATATTAGACTGATTTATCTCATTATTGCCTCTGCACAAAGACATTCAAATATTTTACTTAACACAGAAAATATAGTCCAGATTTGTTCAGTCTCCTCAATGAGAATCCTCTCATGCGAACTTTTCTCCTACCCTCTGCCTATTGCAGGAATGTAGTGTTAATTTGGTCCTCAATGAAGAGATTGGACAAGCAGTCTAATGAAAGCAAGACTTTCCTTGTCTAAGCTCAGTAAAATATATGCATATCTTTGCAGAGAAGCAAATATGAGATGAATCATACAGGTCATGACCTCTAATGCTTCTCTTATGTGATTTCAGCTTCTGATATCTTGGGTTCATGTCGCACTACACGCGACCCCGCCACACTGTTCTGTATCTGTAAAGTCCTCCTCCCTGTCCTGTTTTGCCACTATCACCTTGATGAATTGTTATAACCTTGCTACTTTAATTACAGTTTTGGATTACTTGTTACATTGGTTAGACCCTCAACATGCGGTTCTTATACCTATCATGTTATTCCCTCCACTACTTTATTTTTATTTTTTTGTAATTATCTCTCTGCTTCATTAATTGGATTATTGGTAATCCCTTTGCTGGTTACTCAGCTGCTGACACTTTACTCACATCGTCCAACACTTTTCATCACCTGCCGAAACTTATTATTCAACTCTCCACTCACACTATTTGTATGATCTTTTGATCTCTCTGCCTATAAATTCTGTATCTGTGTGCTTCATTCTGTATCTGTGTGCTTCTCTCTCACTTCATCTGATGAATAGGGCTAGGCTCTGAAAGCTTGCGATTTCAAATAAACCTGTTGGACTATAACCTGGTATAGTGTGACTTCGGATTTCTTCCACCCTATTCCAACACTGACATCTCCACATCATTGCAAATCTAGCTCTTTCATTGAAAATAATTGTTTGGGCAACAATCTCCAAATTAGCAAACTATACAAAATTATACGAGAGCATTGGGACTGTTATTGCTGATCAAATTTTACAAACTGATTCAGATGTATAAAGGCATTCAGCCACTATTGTTTAAAAGAACGCAAGAAAAAAACATGTTTTAACTTAGACAAGAGCAATGTTATATTTGCTGACTCAGCAAACACTAAATACAAATGATTGCTTACAAAAGGAGTACTGTAGTCAGTGGAAGCAAAACAGACTTGAATTTTCTGGTGCATAATGATTTATGACCATAGAACATTATAGCGTAATACAACCATTTACTCCTCGCTGCCTGTGGAACCAATCTGAAGCCTATCTATCCTACACTATTTCATTTTCATCCATATGATTATCCAATGATTAGTTATATGCCCTTAAACATAGAGAGTCTACTACTGTTGCAGGTAAAGCATTCCACGCCCCTACTACTCTGAGTAAAGAAACTACTTCTGACATCTGTCCTATTTCTGTCCCTCAATTTACAGCAATGTCCCCTCGTGCTAGCCATCATCAACTGAGGAAAAAGACTCTCACTGTCCACCCTATCTAACCCAATGATTATCTTATAATGAGGTGATGGTGGCCAGAGCAAATCAGGGTTTTGTGGATATGGATCGGAACGTTTTCTTGAAGATGAAAGACAGCTGTACATAGGCCTCAGTAGAATATTGTTCAGTTTATATCTCCTGACATGTTGAGGCTCTGTAATATAAGCATTTGCAGGGATGACACACAAGATTAATGTCCAGGTTTGGCTAGAAAGGACAAGTGGATCACAATTTTAGGTGGGGTAAAGTTAGAACTAATGATGGGAGATGGTTCTCTACTCCACAAGGAAAGGACCTGTGGAAAAACATTATGCACCAACCACTAAATTTCTTCAAAGATAAGCCTGATTTCTTTTTGGCCAGAACAGAGATCACTTCATCGAAAATGTTAATACAGCATAAAATTTATTAGGGTTAGGCTGCTCTCCTAGAATATGATGTCATCAGGTAAAGGGTTCAAGAAAGGAATTGGTCAGAGGTTAGTTTTTTCATTCACCTTTACCAGCTGATGATGTAACTTTCAGGCATGATGAAGAGTGTTTACATTGTAATACACGAGCTATTGCAGTTGTATGGGACAAGCCAAGTTGACCAGTTTTTTTTTAAATGATTCATGTATGTGGGCATCTCTGGCAGGGCCAGCATTTCTTGCCCATCCATAATTGTACTTGAGATGATGGTGCCGAGCTGACCTCTTAAACGTCTGCAGACTTCAGTTGAGGAACACCCACAGAACTGAATGGGAAAGAGTTCCAGGATTTTAAGACAGTGGTAATGAAGGGGCAGCAATATATTTCCAAGTCAGGATGGTAAATGGCTTGGAGGCGAACTTGCAAGGAGATGACATTCCCTTGTATCTGCCGCCCTTGTCCTTCTAGATGGTAGTAGTTTTGGATTTGGAAGATGCTGTTCAAAGAATCTACCCTTTTTTGTCATCATCAGCCATGACACTCTGATGAGATGCCAAGCAGACGATACATACTCATTGAAATGCAGTCCAACTAGTTCTAGAAGATTAACAGCAAGAACACGGTGGCACAGTGGTTAGCACTGCTGCCTCACAGCGCCAGAGACCCGGGTTTAATTCCCGCCTCAGGCAACAGTCTGTGTGGAGTTTGCACATTCTCCCCGTGTCTGCGTGGGTTTCCTCTGGGTGTTCTGGTTTCCTCCCACAGTCCAAAAATGTGCAGGTTGGGTGAATTGGCCACTACAGGTAAATTGCCCGTAGTGTTAGGTGTAGGGGAATGGGTCTGGGTGGGTTGCTCTTCAGAGGGTCGGTGTGGACCTGTTGGGCCGAAGGGCCTGTTTCCACACTAAGTAATCTAAACAGTAAAGAAAATCATGAACAGCAGGGATAAAAGAAGTCTCTATGCTTAAATATACAATTCAAATTTGAAAATGACTTGGATTTTCTTGCTGCAAACTTCATTTATTTTCAGAATGATAAGGTATTGAAAAGCTGTGTGATGATACTGAAATCAATCCGCAAGGCTTGCCTATAAAAACCAGTTTAATCAGTCCTACTCATTTCTATAATTTGATTTTTTTTTGCTTTCCCTGTTATAATTCAGCTTAAAAGCAGTATCAGGAGCCACACACATGAAGGCAGTTTCAAATGCTGGCTGGAAATTAAATTGGCTTGATTCAGTGAAACTAGCTTAGACTCGGGAAATTACATTTGTTAGTCCAATGGATAGAAAAGCTTGAAGCAGAATCAAATGCGTAAATTGCTTTTATTAACATGTCAGAGAAGACACAATCAAAACTCTTAATTTGATGTAAAATTTGTTGAAACACAGAGATGTAGATATCCCATTTTAGACAATGTTCAGGCAAACAAAATTACAATGTAAAATTCTACACTTGCACAAGTTAGATTATGTTTTAATAATTATGATATCAAAAGTGCAAGAAACATCTGAACTAGCACAGCAAAAAAAAATCAAACGTACAAACCAAAGTAGCTGCAAAAAAGACTAAAGGGAATAGATTCACTTCCATCTGTCTGCTCTATTTGTCCCTTTAAGCCTTTTTTTTCTGATGAGCTAAATATATGCTTTTGCTCCCAATGACAGCAGCTGTGAATGTCCAAGACTTCACAGTATTATACCAGTCATTTTCACATCATATTCCAGTGCTGCTGCCAGCTCCCAGTCTGTCTTCCTTTGAGCCCCATTCTACAGCAGCAGCAATTCTTATTCAATCAATTCATATTTCCATAATCCACAATTCTGCTGCTCCTTCACCTCCCTAGGGTGGACTAACCCCTTTGCCCCAAACTATGGCCTACAACTGTTATTAAACAGCGCAACAATAACGAGATAAACAAAAGAGCCAGCGGTACAGAGGGTTGCTGCTGCCATATGCTAGCTAACTTAGAATTCTTCAACTACCGCAGTAGCCCAACAAAAACATGAAAAAAATAATCCTAATCATGAGCAAACTGAATAGGCCTTTTATGCTGTTGAGCCAGGGGCCAAGCCATCTGTACACAAATCCTCAGAACGTGTAATCTCATCCAAGGAATGCCTTCATTTATTTATTTCGCTGTTTTTTCCACCTTCCACCAGTTAAGCCTCCCCCACCAATTCCAAACAGACACACCAAAATCGCAAGCGTGAATTGATGTTACCTCATATTATGCTCCATGCCTCACCTATAAAGAAAACAGTCTTCACACTTAATGAGATATTGAAGCAGCGTTGAGCCTATGTTCACCTGGGTGACCCAGCTGAGACAGTGGTGACAGTGAGCCGCAGCCAAGTTTACGGACTCCCAACAAGTTGATCGTGACAAATGCAGATTATTATCAACATTTGAATGAATGCCTTCGAAGGAAAGCAGCAGTGTTGGTCAAGAGCTTGTAATTTTGCTGAGCTAAGTGTGAAACTGAAGGCAAGATGCAAGACTGTTTTCAACAAACAGTTTGTAAATACTTGGTCAAACACCATTCAGCAAATTGAATACACATCTTTTTTTTTCATTTTCTGTCAAATGACAGTGCCAAGGTGGGCACCGAGAAGGCACACTCAGTGAACTGCCCGCCATTGCTCGGAGTAACCTACTGAGGGCTTTTTAAGGGCAATACAGCTGTCACCAAAAATGAGCAGAAAGGAAGAAAAGAGACCATTTAAAATGCAGGTTGGAAAAAAAAAAGGTCAGTGCAAGGCCCCCTTAGTGTGAAACAATATGCAACTGCTGCAATTATCATTCAACATGCAAGTGCAGAGGAAGTGTATCGATGAGGCTGACAGAAAATGTGTCCAAGGATGAGGCAGCTTAGGTCATGTGAGCATGGAAACAAACCTGGCAAAGGAATTCAGAAACCTAGCTTCTGGACTGCACAGATAGATTGTGTTTAGATTCTAGCACAGAATCAAACATGTTAGATCTCCTCACTTTAGAAACGAAGAGTGTTCTTTTCCAAATGACAATCTGCTGCAACTCCAGAGGTTATAAGCAACTAAACAGACTGGGAGGTGTGGAATGTAATACAATCACTGCCATGCAAAATTGCTGAAACCGTGCATATAATTGTTGCATGGTTACTTAGAAAATGTAATACCCCAACCATCATTATTCTGCTGTGTACAAATTGGAATCATGCGAGCCTTTTGTATATTTGGAGTTTTCATTTTTAAATTACAATTACAAGGATCAGCCGCCACAGAGAGGCGAAGGGACAGTCATGAAGGAACAGGAAGAGGGTCTTGGAGGGTGTTCAGTAGGAGGAGTTGGGGCATTGGAGGATGGGATTTGTGGAGGGCAAGGGCCATTGACAGGCATGGAGGGTGGGGAAGGAAACATCTAAAACTCAACCACACAAGTCTTTACTTATGTTCACATCTCTGACCTTGTGCGCTGCCTCTAAGTTCAGTATCAACTCTCTCGAAAATCCCTGTTCAAACCTCTGCCAACCTGCAGCAATAGTCCTGCTGTGAATGAGGAACTACATGACACCCTATCTTACTACAAGGCATTATTCTTCATGTCTTCAGTGTTTGATATGGTTGACCATGCCATTCTCTTGAAAACTGCCACAGAACTCAGTTGAACGTACTGCCAGTGGTCCCAACTCCCACAACTCTTTCGGCAGACAGTACCTCATACCTTGCTCTCAAGCTGTCACAGAGCTGTTTAGGGATGAATCCTCAGCCCAGTGAACAGCTTCACATGCATGCTACATCTCTGTCATTTTCTGAAAGTGGGGTTTCAGTTCCTCCTTTCAGTACGCTAACTGTTGGTTCCATCTGACAGCTGCTTGCCTAGATCCTCAAGCTACAGGGATACCAGTTCATTCAGTCATAAATATATCAACAATTCCTTCAACTGATTAGCAAGTGAAAAAAAGAGACAGCGATTTCATCCTCTGGCCTAAGTGCTACTTCCCTACCACTCAGGCTGAACCAGTGCTTGCGAAAGATCATCAACCTGCCTAGTTTCAAATCCCAAGCCATCTCTTCACCTGAGAACAACATTCACCTATGGTTAAAACTTGGAATACTTTTCACAGCAAACTGTTTTGACAAGGATAAACCCTCCTGCTTAATTTAAATCAGCAACACAGAAAAGATTTATCCCATACAGTAATTTGTGAAAATTTGAGAGGCCGAAAACTATTTAAAGTAAACAACATTATTTCTTATAAATATAACACAACATTATTAACAACTATTTACAACTCTTTCCTCTAACCCATCATTTACTCTCCCTTCTATAATACCAGTCTGATTAAACCGCATTCCCCCACCGCCCCAACCGAGTTAGATTTACTGAAAAATTCAAATTTCAAAACCAGCCAGCTGTCCAAACTTCCGTTTACAGATTTGCTCTCCAGGTCAGTGTCAATGTTGCTCTCTGTGTAAACACCTTCTCTAGACAGGTACCTCTCAGACAGTTCTGACTAGCAGTCTACATCTGTTGGTTTTGTGGCAATTCTCTTCTCAACTGTTCAATTCTCCCCGGTCTTGGACCCCCAAAGCATCAGATTGTGTCATTGGGTTTTAAGATTGCCTATATACTCAATTCAAACTTGATTGGAGCTTGGTATTTTTGGGGGGGGGGTATTATTTAAATAGATTGGCCCAACACAAATTTGTTTTTTGTCTCCAGCCAACCAGCTACCCTGGTTATCCCAGTAGCTGGACTACATGTTATATTGTATCTTGTTGAGAACACTTGGTGCTTTAAGGTAGTTCAGCTAGCTTTTAACTTTCTTAAAGGTACAGTACACTCACACCTTCACAACAAAACCTATTCAGCATCTTGTTCCTATCACAAAGGTTTATTTGTTTACTTCACATTTCAAAACTTGCAAAAAAATCGAATGGATTGATTGATTTCAAGTGTTTGGTCATATCCCCAATCTTGCTATGGTTTCGATGTTAAATACAACATTAACATGTGAGGTTACGTGATTAGAAAAGCAGAAGCTGAAAATAATATCGAAATGTTAGATATTTCTGAAATGTTGCTGAATACTACAGGTTCCTCGCAGGAATGCCTCAAAAAAAAACAGGGAAGGATGACATTTCCGTGATGTTCATTATGTGGAAAGAAGCACCGCTGAAAGTTTTACAGGTCCATTGTCAGGGAGCTGGCTAAAAGGGGAACAAAAGTGCTGTCCAAGGTCTTGAGGCCACTTTCGAATGGTTTTGAATGAGAGAGATTTGGGTGGGAGTGGGAGGTTGGGCAAGAAGAGTGAGAATGAGAGATGGAGAGCAAGAGAGAAAGTGACAGAGAGAATGAACAAGAGGGGTAGAAAGAGAGAATGAACAAGAAGGAGAGAGAGAAAATGAATGAGATGGAGAGGGAGAGAGAACGAACGAGTGTGAGAGAGATAGAGAGGATGAAGGGAAACAGAATGGGGGAAGACAATGACAGCACGCAAGAGGGAGAGAAAGAGAGACAGACAGACAGATACTGTCTCTAAACAGAGGTGGTGCAGGCAGGGACAGGTAGCTAACTGAATACAAAGCAGAACAGCAGCGACATCATTGCACTGTTAAAATTACAATTGTGATTTCACCTCATAAAAAGCTTGAACACGTCAAAGCAAATAGGGATACCAAAAGACCTCAAAAGATGGCATTAAAGTGGTAATTTTTCCTTTGTAAAAATGAATTCTGTGGACCCCAGGAAGCCAACTGGACTTTGGAATAACAAGAGCAATGAGGGTGTGCATGAAGTGCAGTCAGAACATAGCCTCCAGCACAAAATGAGGTTCAGTGTGCTTGCATTGATAACAATACCTTTTACACAAAAAAAACACAAGCAGAAGCTTGCTCATAACTAAAAACCTGCTGCAGACTTTTGCTTCCCTAAACGGTTTGAATCTTTCTCCATTAAATGTGATAAAAAAATCATTTGACTGCTTGCACAGACAATATTAATTACACTTCACAGTGTTGTTTAGGCCAACATACAATAACATTGCACCTTTATTTCCAAGTTGTTGTTATCTCTATCAACGGCTCATATTGGGGCACGTTGCAACTGGCATCAACACACTTACTAAAAGTGACCTTTCTCCATATATTCAGGTTTAAATTATAAGCAATGGTGGGTTAGTTAATGTAAATATCGACCTTATCAACAAGAATATAAAAAGATAAAATATTTTTTGAATGAATTGAAGGATATAAAACTCCTGACAATATATGTTTCCATGTTAACCTGTACTCGTATTTCAGTGTTTGAAATATAAGGCACTCTGATAGCCCACAAAGCACCCATGAGAAAACACTCTTCAGTGTCAACCAATTAAGGAAAACAGTGGCCTGGCAGGAGCCGAAGGACTCTCAGAGGAACTGCTTTTCCAATCACCGGCTGCGTCTCTCCATACTTAATACTGCCAAGCTCACTCGTGAGGGGTGGAGGGATTTGTAAAGAGTGTCCAAGCAAGGATACTCAAGGCAATCTGCAAAGGGATGGAGGAGATGGGGAAGAGAGAGAGAGAGAGAGAGAGAGAGAGAGGGAGGGGGAGCAAAAGTCAGCAAGATATGGAAGAGAGATAGTGTAAGGGGAAAGAGGGGGAGAGGAGGCTGAAAAACAGCCGGAACACATTTTAACCAGTCTAATGAATACTCAGCTAAGTAAGATTCAGGAAACTTGAAGTTACTGAACTTGCAATCTTTGAAAAATGAATGTAGGCTGCATAAGTTCAAGAAAAATACGTTGGTTGTTATTGTAATGTAACGTGTGCCAATTGTTAAATTCAAATCCAAGATTGGGATCTGCGATGCAGTAAGGAAGGTAAGAAAGGGGTGGCTGGTTAAAACCTACCAGCATTGAGCATTTGTAATGGAAATGCATTAGATGTGGTCTCTCTAGTTTTTGCAAAGATGTGTGTTTACAATGGTTTCTTGTGTGTAGATGTGCATGTTATTTTGAAAAACTTTATGATGCCAACTTGTGAGCGTGTGATCTTGTGCCAATTTAAATGCTGTTGTTTTGAGAAAATTAACACTTTTCTTATACTTTGTGGCTTTAAGCTTAATGGAGGGAGGATGATTATTGATGACAGCGACGAGTTCTTCTAATCCTGCTTCTGTGCCCCATTTGGCAACACAAATGCAGAACATAATGTTACTACCCCACTCCAACCAACGAATAATGGAGTTGTTGAGAATGAAAAAGAAACCCTTGAAAAGCAAATTTTTGATTCTTGGGAACTACAAGTAGCCCTTAAGTAAAAGTCACATGCCCTCAAAAATAACATGTTGATGCCTATTTTATCTGTAAATGATGTTCAGGCAGCACCCTAGTTAAACCATTTTGGTAGTGAACCATAAGGGCATAAGACATACGAGCAGAAGTAGATCAGTCAGCCCATTGCGTGTGCTCTCATTCGAAGAGATCATGGCCGAGTCAACAATTCTCATCTCCACTTTCCTGCTTTTCCCACAACCCATGATTCCTCCACGGATGAAAAATCTGTCCATTTCAGCCTTGAAGATACTTCAGGATTCGGCCTCTACAGCCCTGTTCAGTAAAGAATTCCAGAGATCCATTTCCCTTAGAGAAAAGAAACTTTTCCTCATCTCTGTCTTAAATGTGCAACCCCTTATTCTGAAATGATGCTCTCCAGTCCTAGATTCTCCCACAAGTTGAAACAACATTTCCTCATTTACCCTATCAAAACCCCAAGTAATTTTGTTGTTTCATTAAGGTTGTCTCTCATTCCTAAATGACTCAACCTCTTCACATAAGACAGTCCCTCTATACCTGGTATCAGCCTACTGAACATTCTGCATTGGGAGTGTATCATTCCATATGTAAGAGGTCCAAAACTGTTCACAATATTCGAGTGCAGTCACAGACCAGTGTTTACATAGTTTTACAAAACCTCCCTATTTGTATACTCCAATCCCTTTGAAATAAAGGCCAACATTCCACTTGCCTTCCTTATTACCTGCTGAACTTGGATACTAGCATGTTTGTGTTTTGCGGATGAGGACCCCCCCAAATCCATCTGTTTTGTAGCTTTCTTCAGACTTTCTCCATTTAAATAACCTTCAGTTCCTTCATTCTTCCTGCCAAAGTGTATAACCTTGCATTTCTTCACATTATATTCCACCTGCCAAGTTTTTGTCCACTTGCTTAACATGTCTCTACCACTCCATAGACACTTTGTGTTATCCTCACCACTCGCCTTCCCATCTATGTTTGTGTCATCTGCAAACTTGGCTATTGAATATTCACTTTCACCATCTAAGCCATTAATTTATATTGTACATAATCCCTACATACAAAATCATTGTACATATCTAGAAGTTTCTTCAATGAGTAATTTAAAAGATTAGATGAATGTCTAATCGTCTATATGTAATTGAAAGGCGAATAGCTAGACGTTATATTCCTGTTATGGAAAATACTCTGATCAGGTCAAATCTGCAGTGAGGTCTAGAACTCTGGGCATATCTCCGGAAAGTTATGTTGGCCTTGGAGTGGATGCAGAAGAGTTTCATATATTGGAGTTATATTTTGAGAATATGTTGCCCAGATTGTGCTTGTCTTCCCTCAAGTACAGTAAGGTAAAGGGTAAGCTGCAAATGTGTTGCTGGTCAAAGCACAGCAGGTTAGGCAGCATCTCAGGAATAGAGAATTCGACGTTTCGAGCATAAGCCCTTCATCAGGAATAAAGTTATTCAGGGTGAGGACCAGTTCAGTCAGTCGAAGGAAAGCTCGAAACGTCGAATTCTCTATTCCTGAGATGCTGCCTAACCTGCTGTGCTTTGACCAGCAACACATTTGCAGCTGTGATCTCCAGCATCTGCAGACCTCATTTTTTACTCTAAGGTAAAGGGTAAACCAACTGAGATGATGATGATGATGATGTCTGAAAGGAATTGATAGGACAGATACAGAAAAGCTATTTTCTCTGATGAGAAGTCCAAAACAAGGGACCCCAGCCTTCAAATAAGATCTAGGTCCAAGAGTGGTGTCAACAAGCACTTGATACAAAGGGTACTGGTTAATCTGGAACGTTGTCCATCAAGAAGCTGTTGAGCTTAAAACAAAGATACATTGATTTTTGAGAGGCAACCTGGGTGACAGGTGTGACCTATTCCTGTTCCCTACCCAACATCACCAGTTAATATGAGCTATCCAGCTGGGAGGAGCAAGTTAACTGTTGCTGTTTCAACTAATAATATTTGGTGTATTTCGAATGACAAAGCAACTTACTGCAATGAGATTGACTGAATTACATTTCGAAGAGCATTATAATTTGTTTTCCAGGCTCAGCAATTACATTTTTTTTTCTGATCAGGAACCACCTTCATATGGAGATAAAATAAGGGTGCTGAGAAGAACAATAGAATTCCAAGACTCAAATAAATATTAAAATAAGTGACCTATCATTAATCAAGTATAATGGTGCCTGTACTACAATTGCTACGGGTTATTTCGAGGAGGTCTGCTCATTGACTTCATTCATCCCTATCTTGTCACAGGAAACCGTATTAAATTAAAACAAAAAGTTAATCATGTTTCAAACCTGGTCTCTGAAATCCTTTGGGAACTTCCACACAACCACTGGATCTGTAAATAATTGACAGATAGTATAAATCAGCTGTGAAGGAATAAAGCATTTCAGTCAGAGCACATTAATATTCAAACAGCAGCCAGTTTTAACTTCTCAGGCAAGAACTGAAGCAGCCGTCCAAAAATCACTGTGCAAGGTTTCTGAATTCCTACTGACATTATACCAATATCTGTACATTTGTATTTTGTATTCATATTGCTTTACATGTTTTGCTGAAACAAGGAGACTTTGTTTGTCAATTTAGAGACAATTTATTTAATCACAAAATATCAATGATCAATAAACCACTAATTTTACCCTCATTAACCTACAGGGCTGGATTTAACCAACCAGTGTTTACTGAGTGCAGCAACGTTTTTAAAAGAACAAGGTCCAGTCTAGAAATCACATTAATCAAATTAAAATTAGCACATAGTTAAAAGTTACATTAAGAAATTTATCGTGTTTCATTTAGTGTTTATCCCTCACATGAAAACTCTCCTTTCATGGCACGGAATCAAAAAAAAAGAGAAAGTTGACATTACCAGCAGCTTCTGTACTATAAGTAGCCAAGATGCATAAAACACAGCCAAGACCACTTTTATATACACACTGTTCCAATTTTGTTAAATTCACTCTCTGGGATTAACAAACTGGTTCACATGTAATGTAGACACTGGAAAAACTGTAAATTGTTGTGTGGATCATGTTGGATATGGAGCAATCTGTAACCAAAGATGAGCTTGTACTATTTCACTCAAGGCAATCTTGCCTTGTATTTTTTGTGTGTATACTTGGCTCCATGAAGAAAAGAAAGGTGTTACTTTATGAGGCCAGACACATACCATGGCCTTGAACCAAGAGGCCCCAAGATATCCTGTAAACCACTGTAGTCAATGGTTTATGGGACTACATTTACAGCTCAGGGCAAACTCCAAACATATGCAAGGGTATTGCTAAATCAGTGGATATCAATTTGCACACAACTGAAAACAGTTTCCATAAACTGGAAGATCCAAGTCAAATTAGTGTGTAAATACTGATGCATAAATCCAGCACTGCTCCTGAGAATTTGCTTCTTGCTCATGTTCAACAGATTTACAGGTCGAAAAAAAATTCTAGGGCGAATTTTAAACAGAGCCAGAAACACTTACTTCAATCAGGCAGATGCGGAATTGTACTGGTTAAAGTAATACTGTAACCACATTATTCCATTCAATGAACAAATATTTAGTAAAAATCAGTGCAGAAATAAAACAAAGCACTCATTAGCCTGAGAACACCATTGCCAAGTTAACTCATCAACACAGAATAAACAAAGAACCAGAAAAGATAAATCACTGTTCTCATGTATTTCAGTTAAAAGAACAAAAATTGGCCTTACTCCTAATTCTACAAGAAACTACATAAATAGTGCAATTTACATCAATTAGATATTACCACATGTCTTGCTGTATTTTCTTTTGTTAGTGGTAAACTTGAACTATCAAAATTTAACTTCCTTCATCTGACTGTTGTACCCAAGACTTCTAAGGGAAGAAAATGCTTTTTACAAATAAAGATGTTTGTACCGAAAAAAGCTACAGTTGTCCACTGATTGAGGTAAGCAACAAGAGAACCATTAGAATAAATGAAGGCATCCACATTTAAATTACTATTTTAATCTACTTAGGCAACTAAGCAACTGTACCAACATCAAGACATTTGCATCTTGCCTTTCAATTTTCATACACTTGTATGATAATTTTACATATTCAGAATGCAAGAATTGTCTACTACGTAGCCAACTTGGGAAGACAGGGGAGCTAGACTCAGGAATACAAATTGATCTTTACTTTGAGAGATGCTTTTAAACTACAAGGCAAAGAGAGAAGGAGAAATGGATTTGTACACAAAAACTAAATGACTCTTTTACTCCCCTTGTCCCTGCTTCTTGGAATTATTATGCAATATAATGTCCTGTAGAAAAGTAAATTGGGCAACAACCATGCACTGAGACTACAAATACATCTACAGACATCTTGACTTATGAGGAGAACAAGTCAAGAAGTAAATAATTGTGGTCTCAACTGATGACACCTCAAGAACACTCAGGAGTCTTGAATTATGTAACCTTTATTCTCATGGTCTGTAACAGGCACTCATACTTTTAAAGGTATTGCCTGTGATTGTGATTATTCCATGACACACTTTTCTCTATTTCTCTCATGGAATTATTAAGTAATAAAATTCCTTTCTTTCACAAGGAAAACTGTGAAAACTGGCCCCTTCATTCTTTGGTGAACTATGCTTTGAATCATGTATGATAGATGTGTGATACAAATATTTGTTATGACTGACTATATCACTCTTCTTTTAAGAACTCTAATTTGGATAGTCTATTTGTATATGCAAACTTCAAGTGTGTATGTGTATATGTATGTGAGCGCACACAAGTGAGAGAAAGGGGTAAGAAAGTGAGACAGAAAATGGATCCAGCATTGCTCCTGAGAATTTGCCTCTTGCTCATATTCAACAAATTTACAGGTCGAAAAAAATTCTAGGGCGAACTTTAAACAGAGCCAAAAACACTTATTTCAATCAAGCATATTTTGCTTTGGCTGGTTTTAAGTATGGGAAAGTTGACCTCTTTCCTTGCTAAACTCAAAAGAAAATATATTATTTTATGATTATAGTAGAAAATCTATTAAACACTCAGAATTAGCTAGTGTAGATGGATTTTTTTTTAAAAATCCTGTTGAAATCAGATGAAAAGGGGGAGTCATGAGACACTCCTCACGTGGTCCTGGTGGATTCATATATGTATAGGATGTATTCTACACCCTAAGATTCAGAAGCATCAGTTTCAGACCACTTAAACAACTACAAATATAGCCATCAAATATCACAATTAAAATTATTGGTTACGCTTCAGTTATGCCACATGTATATAAACTAACCAATAAATTATATTCTTTGTAGTGGACACAATGTACAGATACATCCATTATATATCTCTCTTCTTTGTACTCTTGAAGGGGATGAGAAGCTGGAAAATCAGAATGCAGAGTGCACATAAAGTGTCCGCGTTGAACATATCCAAGTAAAAATTAAACCACTGGTGTTATTTAGTGCTTTACTGTACAGTGGTACCAATGAGTCAGATGATAAACTGGATCATTTATCTAATTAAAAGGGAACTTCCAGTTGATTTCTCCACACGCTTCAAAGTGAAGTTGGCATAATTATAAATAAATGATTGCAAATTGACACTGGTCATAGACTACAACTCAAGAACTAGGACTGCTAAGTTGTTGATGTTGACAGTTTAAGAGACCTGGTTAATTGCACAGAGTTTTATTTCAACACCCATGGGTTAAAATGCAGTGCCAGAATGTGCTAAGTGTGAAGTTTAAATGTACTGTAAAAGACCTATAATTTCAAACACTCATGGAAAATATTACTCTTGCAGTCTGAAGTAGAAGCTATGTATAATTGCTAACACTGTATAACAGATATAAAGTCACTCCACTGAGGGTTAAAAAAAACAATTATTGGAAAAGGAATATCTATGATTGAAGAGCAGTATAAAACTGTACCCTAACAATATTGTCAACAAACAATGTACAGATCTTCAGACATTTGCTTTAAAACGATTAAAGCAAAACAATTTTTTTAATACAAAGGCAATCCAATTTTAGAGCTACAAAGCAAGGAAATACTACAGATTGAAAATAACTATATTTCTCAAACATCTCAATGGACATCACCATTAATTGGTAGTGCAATCAATGCTGCTGGTATATCAGCAAACCAGCTTTTGCAATCCAATTTATCACAGTGGGACTTTGTACAGAGCAAGTCCTACAAACATCACTATGATGAATAACCAGTTAATTTGTGATTTTTATATTAAGCTCTGTACTTTGGGATATCGTGATGACATGACAAAGAGCTTGTGAATACATGTGCATTCTTGAACTTGCTTTTAATGTAATATGAGGGAAGAATGTTGCCCAGGATACCAGAATGACTCTGGGAAGAAAGAAAAAGCAGAAAAGCAGATGGTTTAGCATCTCATTAGAATTATGGCACCTCCAGCAATACAACTCGTGCCATACTGAGGGACTGTGAGTCAAGCAGATTTTGCACTGAAATCCTGGAGTGTGGCTTGAACCCACAACTTTCTTAATTCAAGAGACAGAAGTGCTTCTAACTGAACAAATTGACACTTTAGATTAAGATGGCTGATACTTGACTGTAGCTCATAAATTGATTACCTTAAGTCCCCACAGTGGGAATGCCTTGCAGCACAACTGACTTGTCAAATGATGTTTTACTGTGATCAGCTTCATAGCTAATTTATCTAGGTGAGACTTTTTCTTTTAATCAAATGCAGCATGCTCATTGTGTGAAGGCAGAAGACACAAATAAAACATTTCAAAATAAACTACTCTGTCGGCCATATTTGGGGCTGTTCTTCGAAAAAATGCCACAGACTGAAAGCCGGTGTTAGGGGCAGCTATTTGTTAGACTTGCACGTGCCCACTGGGTTTAGCACAGCATGTTGCTGTCAATAAGCCATGAAAATGGCCTGACACACTCTACATGGCATCTGGGACCTATATGAACAGGACAAATAACTGCCCTACTCCCCAACCTGAATTTGAAACTGTAAAAGAGTGAATGATTTAACGTTAAATCAGATACAGAAGTGAAATAAAGAGAAGGAAAGAAAGAAAAAAAGAATTGCTCTCTCTTTCTCACAATCCAAATAAAAATGATTTTAAGAAAGGTTGCTTTCTTTTAAATCTCCGATAATAATAAAAAGCATTTAGAAAGTTAATTTTCAGTGTCTGATAGGTGTCCTTGGCTGTAATTAAAACTTCGCAAACCATTTAAAGGGTATGCAGAGTAACAAACTTAACTACTGCATTTGACTTGCACCAAGTCCATAGCTGCAACATTAGCATAGTTCAATCATTTGAATGAGGAACTAAAAACAGAGATAATGTGTCTGCACAGTTTACATTAGACCGCTACATCTCATAAAGCAACTTTTACATTTCTGAATTTAATTCTGCAAGTACATAACCAGACTATGCGCATAAATGGTGAGCACTGTTACATTCACTACAATTTTGATAATAGAGCCCAATCCAAAATGTCTTTTAACTACATATGTTCAAAGGCAGACAGAGGATAGTGCATCACAAGTAAATGAGAAAAACAGCATTTTCATTTTGATTAAGGTGTTGTAGCAATTTGCAACTCAAGGCATCTTCCTTCCCCATTGCAACTCAGTAGTTTCACTTTTTCTAAACTGCCCTCATCATAGTGAGCCCTGTGAACCTGCCTTTACAGGTCAGTGATTTCTAAACTATTGGTTTATGCATCTTTGTTTGGGAAGGTTCTCAAGGTGAGAGAGAAATTACACAAGAGATTTACTGTGAACATATCAGAGATGGGTTTTTCTGTTGTAAGAAAAGGCGACAGAAACCTTTTAAAGATTTAGCAACAGCTTAAAGCTATGTTCAACATTTTATGTGGAATTCTGATGGCACAAGTCAGGAAAAACCATTCCAATGGCCAGTGAACTGGTCAGAAGAAAGCATCAATTGAACAGCCAAAAAAACAGCAGAACAGATAGGTCATTTGCTTTTTACCCAAACATGATCATTTAAGCAGAAAGTGGTAGCTTTAAATTATGCTAACTACCTCCAAAGGGGAGGAAATGGCCTAGTGATATTATCACTGCACTGCTAATCCAGAGACCCAGATAATCTTCTGGGGACCTGGGTTCAAATCCTGCCACAGTAGATGGTGGAATATGAAATTGTTTTTTTTAAATCTGGAAATTAAGAGTCTAATGATGACCACACATTCATTATCAATTATTGGTAAAACGCATTTGGTTCACTAATGTCCTTCAGTGAAAGAAACTGCCATCCTTACCTGGTCTGGCCTACATGTGACTCCAGACCCATAGCAATGTGGTTGACTCTGAACAGCCCTCTGGGATTTAGGGATGGGCAATAAATGCTGCTGGCACAGCAAGGCCTTCTTCCCATAAATGAATAAAGAGTAAAGAAAAAATGGCATTACTTCAACTTAAGATCCCAAAGCTTGTGATTGAAGACAACCTGACATATCAGAGAAGGTGCATTGGCATAAATGCAGTTATTCTGCTTTTCTCTCTAAAACCTCGTGAGCTGTCATTACTATTCCCATGAACCCTCTCCCAACCACTGCCCAAACAACTCCAATGCTGCCCCTTTTTAGCCACCACTATCCCCAAGAGCTCTTTCAACCCATTTTCCCCAACTGTACAAAATACAGTATGCCATCCCTCAATACTGCTGCACTCCTCACACAAAGAACAGAAAAATTTACAGACCAGGAATAGGCCCTTCGGCCCTCCAAGCCTGAGATGATCCAAATCCACTGTCTAAACCTATCACCCAATTCCTAAGGATCTGTATCCCTCTGCTCCCCACCTATTCATGCATCTGGCTAGACGCACCTTAAATGAATCTACCGTGCCTGCCTCTACTACCTTTGCGGCAATGTGTTCCAGGCACCTACCACCCTCTGTGTAAAGTACTTGTCACGTATATCCCCCATAAACTTTTCATCTCTCATCTTGAAAGTGCGGCCTCTCGTTATCGAATCCCTGACCCTGGGAAAAAAGCTTATCTCGATCTACTCTGCCTATATTCTTCATGATTTTGTAGACCTCAATCAGGTCCCCCCTCAATCTCCTTTTTTCTAATGAAAACAATCCTAACCTACTCAACCTCTCTTCATAGCTAGCACCTTCCATACCAGGCAATACCCTCGTAAACCTTCTCTGCACCCTCTCCAAAGAGTCCACATCCTTTTGGTAATGTGATGACCAGAACGGTACACAATATTCTAAATGTGGCCAAACTAATATCTTGTACAATTTTAACATGACCTGCCAGCTCTTATACTCAATACCCCGTCAAATAAAGGCAAGCATACCATATGCCTTCTTGACCACTCTATCCACCAGTGCAGCCATCTTCAGGGGACAATGGACCTGAACTCCCAGATCTCTCTGCTCATCAACTTTTCCTCAGACTATTCTGTTTACAGTATACCTGGCTCGAGAATTAGATTTCCCAAGACGCATCACCTCACATTTGCCTAGATTGAACTCCATCTGCCACTTCTCCACCCAACTCTCCAGTCTATCTAAATTCTCCTGTGTTCTTTGACAGTACCCTCTGCATTCTGCTACTCCACCAATCTTTGTGTCATCTGCAAACTTACCGGTCAGACCAACAAAGACCTCTTCCAGATCAGTTATGTATATAACAACAACAGTAGCCCCAACACTGATCCCTGTGTAACACCACTGATCACCTTTCTCCATTTTGAGAAACTCCCTTCAACTACTACTCTGTCCTGTTGCTCAACCAGTTCTTTATCCATCAGGCTAGAACATCATACACACCATGTGACTGCACTTTCTCCATTAGTTTACCATGAGGAATTCTGTCAAATGCTTTCTTAAAGTCCATGTATACGACATCAACAACTATCAACTTGATCACTTCCTCAAAAGAACTCTATTAAGTTGGTAAAGCATGATCTACCCCACACAAAGCCATGTTGCCTTTCACTGATAAGCCCATACTTTTCCAAATATAAATGGACATGGACTAAAGACCAGGAATATTTTATCCACTACCTATCTGTTGATTTATTTTTTAAAGCATAGATCAGGGCATAGAATGAATTATCATAGCAAACAGATAATACTCATTGCTACTGACTAGGAAGTGCTTCAGAATTTCAATCAGACAACATTGCTCACACTCCCTGAATACTTACAGCCAATGGTGCCTCTCAGCTGCTCAGCCATCTGTGCAAGCCAAGGGAATCCTGTCCAATGAATGGACAGTACACAATAAGGCAAACTGGAGGGAACATTGCTTAGAATAAAGTGAAATCATATGCTATTGGATTTGATTAGATAGTACACCCTCTGAGTAACAGAATGAGAGTGCTGCCAATAATTAAACAGTGACAATGCTGTGACAGGATACCCCTGCGCTGCATTGGTACTGTCCATACCTCTGAACCATAGGCTGAGGTTCAGATCCCATCTGCTCCAGAGGTATAGAATAGAATAGAATCCCTACAAGTGTGGAAACAGGCCACTAGGCTCAACAAGTCCACACCAACCCTCCGAAGAGTCACCCACCAACAATGATGAAATAAATTCATTGAACAGGATGATTAGAAAGTTTATAAACAATGCAGTGATAACCCAGAACTAAGCAGCTAGGCACCAATGAACAGATCTGAAAGTACCAAGCAATTACAGAGAAGCAGCTTGCAACTTCATTTTCTTTTAATTGCATTTGTCCTCCACTGACCAGTTCATAGCAACTTCATTTTTGTTTTGCACACCCAATGTGAAAGAAGTTATACTTAGCAAAAGGGTGCAGTTAAACCATATCATTGAGTCTACGCAAAGCCAGGTAGCAAGTAGCATTAGTGAGGGTGCTCATTATAAGACCGAAACGATTTCCCACTTCAGAGAAATTAACAAAATGACTAATTTGAATTGAATGTTATTTCATTCTATTCCAACTACTCACTATAGAATGTTCCACACAATATGTGCTTTTTCTTGATAAAGGAGTCACACAGTTGCAATTACTCTTTTTTTTGTGATCATTCAAGTCAGGAATAACTGGCCCTGTGCCTTCTACATCTTGATCACCATAAAATTTCTTCATCCTGTACCCAACTCACTGTCAGAAATGTTCATTGATTAAATCAGAATTTACCACACAAATAGATTAGGATGAGATTTCCATACAATTAGAATGAACCTCTACTTCAGCGATACTTGTCCAAAATTGTCATACTTTCCAAACCCTGTAGCCCGTATGAAGATAAATACTTTGGTGCCTAACCTCCCATAATATCTCAAGATAGACTAGGCATGTGGAACTCTCCCTGCCTTTTATATGTAAGCCACTGCAACAGAATTTCTGAAACTATACAACTTCTGATTCGTTGTGAACTATGCTTTCAGACAAATGGTTACACAAACGATTTCTGACATCTAACTATCAAAGGCTCGGGTTAGTACATAATCCTCACAACCCCCACATGCTTTAGGAATTGTGCATATTATTTAAGTTTAAGAATCACACTTTTATTGACTTAGCTTTGAATCTCATTACATAGTCACATCAAACACCTCCATCCTCCCCATTTTAAGTTCTGCTCTCGTCAAGTTAGCATTCTGGATCAATGCGTTTGATTACATCCTTACCTCACTCTATGACCAGCCCTTTCAGTACATTCTGCTTGAACTACAATGCACTTGCTGCTGTTTTTCTACTGCTAACGTGTCAAACACAAACTAATTTATTGGCAAATTTTCCATCAGCTCAACTACACCAGTGAAGTGTGGATGGAGAAGGGACTGATAATCACTTCTGATCCAATAATTGCAAATCTGCAATTATTAGTGCAAATATAAATCTGAAGTCAGAACACACAAACTCTGAATGGCTTGGCCAGTGAATTCTAATTCCTGTGTTATTCCACCCTGTGAAATGTCTGTTTTAGCTTTGCCCAACCTCTCTCTGTTACCAGCTCACAGTGTGATGTGCTCACAGCCTGATCTCTGGCTGTGCATTTGGCATGAGCATTGTCTTTTGCAATTGGATGCACCCAATAACAGCAAATAGATCACAGCAGTGGAAAACTTGCTGAGGAAAGATTGTCTATCTTCGACTCTACTTTGTGACTAAGAGTTTGAATCTTTTCCAGCTATCTGCAAAAAAACACAACTTATCATAATTAAAACCTGAATGTACCCAAGAAACATTCTTTTGAAGAAAAAGGAATGAAGACCTAAATCATAACGAGAACAGATACTCTTGCTCGCCAGCAGCCTTCCCTTCCTGCTGACAAAATATGAAAGTTAAAAATTTCATCGGGCAGTGTGCTTTCAACTAATTTATTTAATGTTAAAAGAATCTGTTTTTTGCCAAAAAGAGGATATACCCTTCCAGTTATCAGTTAATCTGTCACTCATCCTGAAAATCTACTGATGCAAGATCAGACTGAACCATCTCCCTAAGGCCAGCTCTTCGTCAGAATATCTGCTTCAAATACTTGTGAGAGAGCTTGCAACTTTGTTTTCCACAAAAAGTTAACAAAGTTGCTCAAATATAGAGGAAAAATTTAGAAGAGCAATTTATTCACATAATTGGAAAATATCTTATTCATGGAGTTTGTGCAATTTTGTGTGTAGCCCATTATCACCGACATTAGACTGTAAAGATTGGCAGACAAAAGAAAACATACAGATTTTGCCTTTCAGCATTCAGTCAGGTGGTGTGTAACCATCAATAGCAGCCTTCATTTATGGACCATCTCTAAATGCCCTTCGAGAAGGTGGTGCTGATGAGCTGCCTTCTTGAACCGCTGCAGTCTGTGATGCTGTTCGTGCCAACAAAGCTATTAAGGAGGAGGGGTTCCTGGAGATTGACCCAATAACAGTGAAGGAATGATAACATATTCCCTCAGTCTGTACGACATACAGCTTGGAAGTCAACTTCAGGTAATGGTGTTCCCTTTCCTCTGCTGCCTTCATCTATCTAATTGGTAGACTTTGAAAGTTTGCAAGCCGCTGTTGATAAAGCCTGCGCAAGTTACAACACTGTATCTTAGGACAACACAGGCTTGTCAATCAAGTCACTGCTTTGTCCTGAATGGAGTCAAGCTTGAGTGCTGTTGGAGCTGGGTTCATCCAGTTAAGGGAAGAGTACTCCATCTGGCTTGCGATTTGTGGCTTATAGATAGTATAAAAGATTCAAAGAGTCCGAAGGTGAACCACTTGCCAGACAATTCCCAGCCTTCTGATTCCGTTGTCTCACTTCTTTTATTCACATATCTCTGACTAATCATCCAGCATTGATTTTCTTCTTCCCCCTACTCACCACAGTAGATGCTTTATTAGTTGAACCACTTCCTCTATTTTTCTCAGGCTCTAATGATCTAAATCACAGAATTGTTGCAGCACAGAAGGAAGTCATGGGACCTCTTGGAGTCTGCAACAGCTCTCTGAGCATTTTAACCTAATCTCCTCACTGCTCCCCATAATCCTGCACATTGTTTCCATTTAAACAATCACTGAATGCCTTCTTGAATGTCTACACTGCATCAGTCTCTACCAAACTTCCAGGCTGTGCCTTCCAGATCCTAACTACTCACTGCATGAAGAAGATTTTTCAAATTTTGTATTTGCTTCTTTTCCAAAACACATTAAATCTGCACCTCCAGGTTCTTCATCCATTTTTGATTGGGAACACTTTCTCTCTAACTATTCTGTTGAGTCCCTGCATGATTTTGAAAACTTCGAGATCATGTCCTCTGAGCCTTCTCCTCTCAAGAGAAAAAAAGTTCTCCAATCTATCCTTTGAACTGAAGTTTATCATCCCTGGAACCAATCTTGGAAATCTCTTCTGGCCTCTCTCCAATGCATTCACATCCAACCTGTTCTGCACTGCCCAGAACACTGCACAATATTCCAGTTCAGGTCTAACCAGCATCCTGTATGTTCAGCATGGCCTCCTAATTCAAGTGCCCCTATGCCCCTATTAATTAAGGCAAGAATACTATAGATTTTACCAACAGTTTTCTCTAGCTGTTTGGCATTTTTAATAACTTATATACATATACATCCAGACCTCTCTGCTCCTGCACTCTTTTAGAATTGTACCCTTCATTTTACACCATCTCTCCATAACTTGCCTCAAGTTTGTCATACTTTTTGACAGCCCAAATCCACAACATCAATGTCTTCGAACTCATCAATCCTCACTATTACCTCTTCAATTAAACTTCAACAAGTTAGTCAGGCATGATTCTCCTTGAACAAATTCATGCTGCCCCTTCTAAATTAACCCACCTTTACCCACGTGACTATTAATTCTATCTTAAATAATTGCTTCAACAAGTTTCCCCACCACTGAAGTTAAATTAACTGGTCTTTAATTACTTGGGCTATCTTCTCAACTAGTTAGCTCAGTTGACTGGTCAGCCAGTTTGTGACACAGAGTGATGCCAACAGCAGGGGGTTCAATTCCCACACTGGCTGAGGTTGCTATGCAGGACCCTCCCCCTTGATGTTTCCCCTTGCCTAAGATGTCGTGATCCTCGGGTTAAACCACCACCAGCTGCATGCCTCTAATGGGAGAGAAGCCCAGCTCTGGGGCCGTAGTGACTTGACATCTAAATGCCTCCCCCATTGTCACTTGACCTACTCCCCACCTCATTCCCAAGAATCAGGTCTAGCAGTGCCTCCTTTCTTGTTGGTTTGGACACAACGTAAAAACGCTTGTTCCTTACTGTCTTTAGCAGTACCAATATTACAGTCCATACATGGGTACCTACAGTTCCCTATTGTAATGACTCCATGATGTTTACACTCAATAATTTCCTTACACATTTATTGCTCTGTATCCTTCCATGAGCTGTTGGTCTATGCATTACATGGAGAAACGTAATTGCATACTTCTTATTCCTTAGCTCTCATCCAATCAATTCTGTCCTCTGAAACATCCTTTCTCTGGTACTGCAATGCTTTCCTTAACAAGAAAAAACTGCCCTTCTGCCATTTTATCATTTCCTAGCTGTTCTCAACATCTGTAACCAGGAGCATTTAACTTGCAGCCCAACCTTCCTTACACCAGATTTCTATTATCACCACAACTTCAAAATCCCACAAGGCAATGTGTGTTTGGAACTCCCCAGCCTTATTAACTAGACTCTCTGCATTCACACATTTGCATTTAGATTTTATCACTAACTTTGTTATCTCTCTTTCAGTGCTGTCTCTTTCTCACCTTTTTGCGCCCTGATATTACTTTCCAATATTCTATCCAAATTCTCACAACCCACTGAGCTAGTTAAAACCTTCCCCAATAACATCAACAAATCCCCCCCAACAGAAACATGGTCCAAGCTCTGTTCAGTTGTAACCTATCCACCCTTGAAAGATGCCATCTCCCTCAGAGGCAGTTCCAGTGTCCCAGGAATATGAAGCGTTCGATGCCATTTTTCCAGCTGCACACTCACTTTTCTCATGTTCCTATATCTGCACTCACTTGCACACAGCCCTGGGAGCTATCCAGAGATTACACTTTCTAAGTCCTGCTTGCTAATTTTCTCCCTAGCTCCCTAAATTTTGGTTGTGGGACCATATCTCCAATCCAACTTAATGCGCCAATATCGACCATGACCTTTGGCTGTTCACCCTCACCCAGAAAAATTCTCTGCAGCCACCTTCTGACATTTGGACCTCAATGAGACAACAAACATCCTGGAGTCATTACTTGCCAACTAAATGCCTATCCATTGCCTTAGAATTCCCTATCATCACTGCCACTACAGTCTTCTCCCTCCCCTCCTATACAGTTCAGCAACCATGTTGTCACAAACTTCCCTCTTACCGCACTCTATCAGGATTCACTCTTTCACCAATATCCCAAATGAAAAACTGCTGAACACATGGACCCTCCATGGACGCCTGCCCTACCTGCCTCTTTTCTTGGACTGTCTGGTGGTCACCTATTCCCTCTGTGCCTTATTGCTGCTAGAATGTGGTCTGACCATACATCTTTCTGCATGGCCACACACGGGAGCTTTGAAACTCAGAGTTAAAGTTTGTGCAACCAATGAGATTTTCTGCATGTAGGTTTTCATAGGTGACAAGAAGTGACCGAGCCTTCCTGCACGTGATAGACTGGGCATTCTGTGCGGCAGCAGTGGGTACTGCTGGAGATTAGAGTGGTGCTGAAAAAGCACAGCAGGTCAGGCAACATCTGAGGAGCAGGAAAATTGACATGTCGGACAAAAGCCCTTCATCATGAAGAGCCGATGAAGAGGTTTTGCCCGAAACATCGATTTTCCTTCTCCTCGGCTGCCTGACCCGCTGTGCTTTTCCAGCACCACTTTAATTTCATATGGCTGAGCTTCCTACCATGTCATAACATTAAGTAATTAACTTACTTCGATTTTTTAAATGTTAATTACTTCAACTTTATTTTTGTACTATCAACTGTAAGTTGGAGATTAGTAAAGATACTTTGCACATACTCATCAATCTGCTCCCTCTCCAATGCCTACAAATTTGCAGTTTCGCAGGGCTCATCTAGAAATTTACATTTTTGAAAATTACTGGATTTGAAACAGTCCCCTAACAGCAACTGCCCAACTTTCCTATGATGTCAGTCTAAAGAGTTTTTTTTCAAAATGCAGCCAAGCAACTCAGGAAAGGCGCTACTTTGCAAATCTAACTCTTCTCACCTCCCCTCCACCCCAGAGAAAGTGAGAGAGAAGGCCTGTGCCACAGCCTCTATTTGCAATGCTCGCTTGCAGATCTGATTCTTCATGTTTTCGGAAAGAGTCAATCTGTGAGAAACAGAAACTCATATTCGAAGAGGTGGTCGCATTGAATTTAGGGGCAAGAAGCATTAACTCTGCTTCCCTCCAATTTCCTTCCACAATCCAAAGATGTAGGCTAGCTGGATTAGCCATGGGAAATGCAGGATTACAGGGATAGGGTAGGGGATGGGTCTGGCTGAGATGCTTTTCAGAGAATCAACTTGGACCCAATGAGCTGAATGGCCTGCTTGCACACTGAGGCAATTCTTTGATTTTTTCATCACACCTTTTCAGGGCTTAAAATATGGAAGGTGATGAGAAGCAACATATACTACACTGATGGAGCAAAGTGGAGCTTTTGAATGGTGAAGTCACGGTACAGGATTTGCACATAGCTAAAGGGGTCTCACTTTCTTTCATGACATGGTGGTTTCCTTGAAGTGATGGCAGTGCCAGGTCGTGGCTAATGGATGGGATTAGTAGCATCTTTAGGTTGTTCCTGTGGACAAGCAAACCAGCTGAGGCTCGACAATGTTGGGAAGAAGCAGCAACAGAGAGACAGAGTGAAGCCAATCTCAAAGTCTGCCACCATCATGGAACAAGGTGTGACAATTTGTTTGGAACACATTTTTCAACGTTACTGAAGTATGCCACGTGATACGGTGCCAAATCTAAAAAGCCATCTACGTTCCTGATTCAAGTCTGAGGGAGTGAGAAACAAAGGGGCAGTATCTTATGCGGGCCCCGAGTGATCTGGGATTTGGCAAGAAATCTGGGAGAATCACATGGGCAATTAAGTGAAGCCTATTGGAGTGTCAGGAGCAACAAGCTGCATTTTCCAACACCATTCTGGAAGTTGAAACTCAGTAATTGCAGGTCTCGCTTTATTAACATGCAGGTTCCTATCATACCACCCATGGCAAACAAACTAATCACCAAAACATCTACATATCCAAGCCTGAATGACTCCACCCCATTGCTTACTCCTAAGATTGTCCATCTTGGGCACCCAATACTAGCATCTCAAGGCCACACTCCATGGACAGCGATTTGCCCATCAGCCACATCAACTGACTGTAGTATCAGATACTTGTCTGCCCCTCTGCATCATCACAGCACATCTCTGAACCACTGGGAGGCATTGGCTTAGTGGCACTATTGCTGGACTGTTAATTCTGAGACCCAGGTAATGTCCTGGGGGCACTGGTACAAAGCCTGCGGTGGCATATGGTGGAATTGAATTGAATTATAAAATGTGGAATTAAAAGTCTAATGATGACCATGAATCTATTGCCAATTCTCAGAAAAAGTCCACTAGTGCCCTTTAGGGAAGGAAACTGCCATCCTTTTCTGGTCTGGCCTACATGTGACTCCAGAGCGACAGCAATGTAGTTGATTCTTAACGGCAACAAAGGATGGGCAATAAATGCTGGCCTAGCCAGTGATGCCTACATCCTGTAAACAAATTTTTTACAAGTACACTTCTGCACTTTAAAGCTACAATGCAGGGTGCACATCCAACTATCATTTCAACGCCGCTGCAAAGACTCTAAGAGTAGGGACAGGCACATGGCTCACGGATTGGCACAGGCTGCATTTCCAGACTGCTCACTTACTCTCTTGGTGCTCACACTCTTTTGTGCCTACCTGGATACAAACAGCACCTGGATCACTAGGCCTTGGTCTTGTCAGCCTTGCACCCCCGCCCTGCCCATGCTCACACAATTTGTGTGTTGCCTTGTTGTTCAGCATAGACACAGGAACTGGACTGAAGACTGCGGACATTGGCAACAAGTCAAAGGAGAAGGTGGGGAGGGTGTGGGCCCTGACACAATCAGTCAAGGGAAGCCTCCAATACCAGTCTTGGACACAGTCAAATGGCCACTTGGGGCAAATGGGATTGGGGTCCTGTGCATGCCGATCGGTAATCTTGCAGATCTGTGCAGGGGGCTGCAGAAATGAGAGGGAACGCCGATGGGTAGGCAGTACAGAGGACACATTAGTAATGCAGTGGTTTGAGGGGAGTGAGAGCTACAATAATGAGAGCAGTCGAGCACAGAGCCTTGCTGAGAGCAGTAGAGCACGGAGCCTTTGTAGGATGACAGTGTAGTGGCAGTGAATGGGAGGTTGCAGATTATCACACCTTCCTCACCTTAGCAGATCACTGCATTCCTTTCTGGACTGCTGGGCATTCCTCCAGAAGGTGGAGACCACACTGACCCATGGAGCTAGCTCAAACCAAGTCCAGTGTCACAGCCTCCTCTGACAGTCCATGTGGAAAGAGAGAGAACTCTCCTCTGCATCATCCCAATGAATACAGAGTTCCAGCTGTTGTCCACAAAGCAGGGCATCATCTTCCTCTTCTCTGTCACGCCCATGACAGGGGAAAATGACACAATTCATGCAACATGGTTCTGGACTGGCGATGCTTGTCCGAGTGCAAAATGATTCTTTTAAAGATAGCGCCGTCAACAAGTCCATTCCAGGATATCCAGGCAGTAGCGACTTTCTCCAGCTACAGCCAATGGTGTAACTGGGCTCCCATTAGATGGGAGGAAGACAATAGCATGGCAAAACTCGCCAGGCCTCCCAGATACAAACCCTCCAAGAAACTCATCAAAATTGACACTTTGCCAAGATTCCGTCGAAAGTCAGTCTGCCAGAAACCTGCTAACTCCTGCAGAAAATGTAGATAATTCAGCAATATTGGAGACAGCTGCACCATAACAGTGTCGAACAATCACCACTATCAGAAACGGCAAAACAAAGGCTTAAATTACAAACTACAAACGTACCAGCTGAGTGGAGAGAGTGTTGACTGAAAATAACATGACGGTTAGCATTTCTGTAAATATTAATAGCTTGGACAAGTAGATCAATATTTTAAAAAGTACGAGCAAGAAACATGAAAGGATTAAAACAGAAAGGGCCACAATGTTCAGCACCTTCCTGTGAAGGATTAATTCTTCAAATAATTCCTGAGGTTCCTGCAGATATTGCTCATCAGGAAGAGGAGCTGGTCAAACTCATATTTCACCATACCCACTGGCCAATGTGAAACTAATTAACCATGAAACCCCCTGAGCAAAATATTAAAATCTGCTAGAGCCCAATAGGGACTTAACAGGAAGCAATAAAAGACAATGTAAAATTCCTGTAAGGTCAAGTTCAAATTGTGGCGTCACTGATTGACTTTTTTCAGCAATATAAAAATGGTGCATTATCATTCCAACTACAAACTATTTAAATGACACCACAGTCTGCTTGCAAGTTACCAAACGTTCGTAGAACGTAAAGTAACTAAAATTGTGATGAACGACGTAAAAAAAATTAATTACTATTGGTAGCACAAGGTTAAATGATAATAATGATACATCAGGAACACTGTAGCTCAACACTGTCACTTATGCTTCAAGATCAGATGCACAGCTCTTCAAACTCTCAGGCAGTTATACTGGCTCAGTACAGATCGACTTCAGTAAGTCAAACCGCAAACAGTACTGAAATAAAACAAAATTATAATGTATTCAGTTTGGAGCTTTTCCTTCCACAAGCAACAAAGGTCCCTTGACCAGCCTCCAAAAGAAGTCAAACTGTTTCAGCTGAATAAGCAAGCTAACTCTTCCTCAGCTTTTACAAATGCAACTTGACAACACATCGATGCCCTTGATTTCACTCCTCCTCAAAACGTCTGATGTGTCCCAAAACTCTTGTCCACAAAACTGCTCAGAGACAGAACTGGGAATGGGCATTTGAATCCATTTGCACAGGATTCTTTCAAAAAAAAAGGCCAGAATTCTATGCAGTGCCTTGATGATTCATTCAAATACAATTATTTATGGCGGATGAAATGCTTTACAAAGAGAATATTGACAGCCAAAAATAATTGTATTGAAAGATCACATTGAAATGCAAAACAAAAAAGAGAAGTCTCCCAAGAGAATAAGTATGTCAATTTCATGAAAAAAAATTGACTGTAACTCCTGCTGTTGACCAGAGAGGAACAGTTACAAACATGCACTCAGAGCACATTGCAGAAACCAGCCCATACTCAACTGCTCCTGGCACCTTTCTGGTCTGTGGCTTGAATTTAGATCTATCAAAGGCCATGTAGTTTCACACTCCAATGGAACTTGTAATATAAGCATTGCCCAAGGGAATTCCAATGTTGAAATTCAATACTTACATGTGCGTACATTGCCAGTAATAGCAGCAAGTGGCATTATAACGGGAATTCCAGTGTAATATTTCAGCACATCGTATAGGAAAAAAATTTGTCGGCAACAGTTTTCCCCAGATCCTAATCCGTGGTGTGATTGCAATTGCAATGAGATTTTATACCAGTGCTACTCCTTGGCTTCACAGGGCATTTCTACATAGCTGAGGTCGCTCAATAGGAGAAAAGTCTCTTAAGCTTATGGGCATTGCTGGGGGTCCCATACTGGGTCAGATTAGATTTATTTTGTTAAAAATACTTGTTAAACTGACTTTTTACCAAAAAAAATCCTTCAACTAAATATTACAATCAATTCTGCACATTAAGTTGAGAATCTCATTGACTGAAATTTCTTCTTCATTTACTGAATCATCAAAAACAAAGCAAGAGGGGACAGTCGAGAGGGAACTCAAGTAAATACAAGAATCTGCAACTTGTAGAAGAGTCTAGACCTCCAATAGGTAATTTGAATATGGTTAGTCTGTATCAAGCCAACTCATTTGTTTTTAATGTTGCCAGCTCACCATCTGCCAGTAAAATTGAGCACGTGAAGGCAGTGGTTCTCTTGTGCTGTGACTCAAATAGACAGAGAGAAAATATCATAGAAACAAAATTTAGAAAAGTATAAGATTTAATACTTATCAGGTGAATACAGCAATACAAATTACCAAACAGAAATACTACAGATAGACTGGGCCTTCGCAGCGCCAGGGGCCCAGGTTCAATTCCAGCCTTGGATGACAGTCTGTGTGGAGTTTGCACACTCTCCCCATGTCAATGTGGTTTTCCCACAGATGCTGTGATTTCCTCCTTCAGTCTAAAGATGTACAGGCTTGGTGAATTGGCCATGCTAAATTAAACGACAAACAATACAGCACAGGAATACACCCTTCAAACCTGCTCTGACACATTTTGCCCTTCCATACTAAAACAGCCTTCACTTATAGGATCTGTATCCTTCTATTCCCTTCCTATTCATGTATTAGTCCAAGTATTTCTTGAATGCTGCTATTGTGTCTGCTTCCACCACCGCCTCTGGCAGCATGTTCCAGGCACTCACCACCCTTTGTGTGAAAAACCTGCCTCGCACATCTCTTTTAAACTGCTCCCACTCCTCTCCCAACACAGCTTGAACCTGTGTCACCCAGTAATTGACCTGTCCACCCTGGGAAAAAGTCACATACTTTCCACTCTATCCATGCCATTCACAGTCTTATAAACTTCTATCAGATTGCCCCTCAACCTCCTGCATTCCAGTGAAAACTAACTCCATCTATTCAACCTTTCCTCACAGCTGAAGACCCCCATACCAGGCAACACTCTGGTTATCCTTTTCTGAACCCTCTGCAAAGCATCCACGTCCTTCTACTAGTGTGGTGACCAGAACTGTATGCAATATTCCAAGAGTGACATAACTGAAGTTCTATGTAGCTGCAGCATAACTTGCCTATCTTTATACTCAATGCCCGTTTCAATGAAGGCATGCACGCCACACGCTTTTTTTACTACCTTATCGACCTGCGCTACCACCTTCAGTAATCTGTGGCCCTGCACACCCAGATACTTCTACATATCTATTTGTCTAAGGGTTCTGCCATTCACTGTATCATTTCCACCTGTAATTGACCTTCCAAAATACATCACCACACATTTGTCTCCAACTGATCTATATCTTGCTGTATACTCTGCCAATCCTCCTCACGATACGAAACTCCACCAATCTTTGTATCCCCCACAAACTTACTAAGTAGACCAAGTAGGTTTTCCTCCAAACCATTGATGTAGACTTATGTAAATTGCCCATAGTGTCCATGGATGTGCAAGCTAGGTGATAAGCCACAAAATTCAGGGTTACAGGGATGGGGAGGGGAGTGAGGTCAGATTAGGATGGTCTTTGGAGGGTTGGTGTGGACTTGATGGGCCGAATGACCTGCTTATTCTGTGACGATTCTATGAAGTACTGTTGAGATGCTGGGGAAGGGAATAAGGAGCAACAAACAAAAGGGTTGTACAATAACATGGAAGGCAGGAAGGATGAAATGATAAAACTGGTGAAGGTGCAAGGCAAAACAGCATGGTAGTGAGGTAACAAAAAGGCACAAAAGATGAGGCCTCCAAAAGAGGAGATGTAAATGGGACTAGCAGAGCCATCAGCAGAAACTGGAATTTGAACAAAAATAGGACAGTAGCTATGACCCGAAATTAATGAGTCTGGAAAATTGTAAAGTGCCCAAATCAATGCATCAAGTGCTGCTCCTCCAGCTTGTATTGAGCTTCTTAAAACAATGCAAGAGGCTGAGAATAGAGAACCCAGAAGGGAGAGGTGAAATAAAGTAACAGGCAACAGTTCAGGGTTACATCGTGAACTGAAAGGAGGTACAGTATATTGTAAAGTGATTACTCAATCACATTATCAATGCAGCAAGGACCAAATGCAAGTAGAGAAGATAGCATACAAAATAGGCGGTCGAAGTAAACTGTTGCTTCACCTGGCGAGATAACTTGGATCCTTGATGACAAGAAGGGTAGAGAAAGAAGGTGCTACATCCATTGCTCAAATAGGAAGGATATTAGGAATCTAGAGAGGGTGCAGAAGAGATTTACCAGGATGTTGCTGGGAATGGAGAGTTTGAGCTTTGGAGAAAAGCTGGATAGGCTAGGATTTTTCACTACAGTGTAGGAACGGTGATTTTATAGAGGTTTACAAAATCATGAGGGGTACAGATAAGGTGAGTGGCAGGCACCTTATCCCATGGTAGGGAATTTCAAGACTAGAGAGCATATTTTTAAGGTGAGAGGAGCAAGATCTAAAAAAGACACTTTTTTTTAAAAACACAGAGGGTGGTGCATGTGTGGAATGAACTTCCTGAGGAAGTGGTGAATGCGGGTACAGTTATAATGTTTAAAATACATTAGATAAGTACCTGTACATGAAGAAGAAATGTTTGGGGGGATATGGACCAAGCGCAGGCAGGTGGGACTAGTTTAGTTTGGGATTATGTTTGGCATGGACTAGTTGGACCAAAGGGTCTGCTTCCGGCTGTATGATTCTAGGAATGAATTGCCGTTTGGATGAGTGGAGCTTTTTGAAGTTTGGAAGCATTCCTTCTGCTGCTTAAACATACAAATAAACCAAAGACTTCAAATAAAAATGCCCTTTCAGTTTTTGAACCCTGTGATGTTCACGTGATTCACAGGCTATTTATAAGTTTACTTGAAAACTTGGCTGCATTACTTTGTAATAGCGCACATTAAATTTAAACATTCAAAATGTTTTAGAAAACTGTTCTTTTTCATATTTGGCCAGGATAGTAAAGTTGAGGAATGGTGTCCTTAAATATGATGGTTAAAGGAATAAAATCAACCATGTGAGTTTAAATGTAATGCAAATGTGGCCACGTTGGCTTGCACAGCACAAACTACACATTGCAATTGGCTAACGTTCACACAGTGGTATTTCTGTCGCACACAACCACTTGCCTGTTACCACAGGAAATTCATGTGAAATTACTGCATTTATGTGGCACCACATCACATCTTCCACAATAAACTTGAAGCACTCGGCCTAAAGTTATTGCAGTACAATGAATGCTGTTTCGTCAGCAGGCACAGCACCAGCTTTTCCATGCAGTAAGCCAGCATAAGTGAGACATGCGAGTTAAATGGCCAGTTAATCTTTTTCTTTGGCAATGCCATTTAAAGGAAGAATGTTCAATGGAAAACTATAAAAAGAGAGTCAGACTGCCACTTCCTCCAGAAAAATAATACATTAAATTCCAGAGCACTAGGAATTCAATGAATCAGTTATAATAATACCCAGCGTGGGCTCATTTATTCTGCACAGACTAAACACCAATAATGATCAATGCTGATGCACACATGCATGTAACATACATACAATGAAAACATTATCCTGCCCCTTATGTTTATTTCTGATTCGGGTTCAGTTTTTGTTCTCACTAAATAGCCCTTCTTTCCAGCATAAGCAAAACAGTTTGACCAATTGACTGACCACTAACCTTAACCCAACATTGAACTTGGAATGTAAGGTTACAGATAGGCATGAGTGAAAGTGAGGGGTCGGTCAATGCATTCAATGCATGCTGTCAATGCCAGATAAATGCATTTCTGAATGAAATGTAATACTAATGAAATCATTACTTTCCAGTTAGATCACATCATATAAAATGGTTAATATTAGCAGAATTTTTCTTTGATGCCAATTAGAATACTGTTGATCCACCACTGATTTTCTTGTACAATATAATGACCATGAGGTTGCTGCATTACCACCTCCATTGTGACAAGTTGGATCTATCAGCAAATTCTAGAGTCTGCACATGCACAGTTAAATCTCCAAGTGCAGAAGCTTATGCCAGGAATATCCTGCTCCTCTATCACAAACTAATGAGTCCTCAACATTGGCTCAGCATCAAAGTTGAAAAGCTCTCAACGTCAAGTTGAAATCCAACATGTTTATTTGGAAGCACTAGCTTTCGGAGTGCTGCTCCTTCATCAGGTAGTACATCAGGAACAGCCACCTGATGAAGGAGCAGCGCTCCGAAAGCTAGTGCTTCCAAATAAACCAGTAGGACTATAATCTGATGTTGAGAGATTTTTAAAATTTGTACACCTCAGTCCAACACTGACACCTCCAAATCATCAGTATCAAAATAGTTGTTACATGCTGCATGACCCAGCAAATTCTCAGAGGCAAAAAAAAAGTTGGAAAGTTACTAAATAAAAACCGAAAGACCTACGAGAGGATCACTCGACCTAAAACAATAACTCTGATTTCTCTCTATAGATGCTGCCAGGCCTAAGCTTTTCCAGCAATTCCTATTTGTGTTCTGAAAAACTACTGGTACTTTCTGTACTAAGTATTAAATACTCCCAATCACACTGACACTGAAAAATTAATTTAAGAAATGTGAGATTCCATTTTGCTAGGATTTATTTTTCATTAATTCATGTGATGTGGGTATTGGTGGTTGAGTCAGCATTTATCATCCATCCTTAATTGCCCTTGAGAGGACACTCGTGAGACTTGATTGAACTGCTTTGGTCCATTGGTTACAAATATGTCCACAATGTTGTTAGGATTTTGACCTAGTAATAGTGAATTAGCTCTAAGACAGTATGTAGTGTGACTTGAAGGAGAACATGCCGGAGGTGAGATTCCCATCCATCTGCTTCCTTGTATATCTAAGTGGCAGAGCAGCCCTGGTGAGTTAATGAAGTACAACTTGTAGATGTTATACACTGCTGCTATTTTCTGTCAGTGGTAAAGGCAGTCAATGTTGAATGTAGTTGATGGGGTACTAATCAAAGAGAGTGCTTTACCCAGGATAAGCACTATTTGAGCTTTTTGGATGTTGTCAGAGCTGCATCTATCCAGGCCAGTGGACAGTATTCCATCAAACTCCTGATTTGTGCCCTGTAGATGATAGACAGGCCCTGGAGACATCTTGAGTAAGAGATATGAAGCAGTTAGTGTCTGCCACTGTTTTTCTGTCATGCTACCACTTAACCTATTTTCTCAGTTTAGCCAACTCTAACTTCATGAACCTAAATGAAAACAACTGTACAGCAAGATTCTAGTTTTAAACACACATATTACACAAAAGAAAAGGGAAAGAGGCAACTTTTGATCGTTTGGAAAGATCTGATCAAAAACAGCAAAAAGAAAGATGCAATTCTTTTCCCAGCCATATGCGTCATAGAGACTCAATCCCAGTGAAGTGTTACCTTACTTTCATTCTTTAATTTCCTACTTCAATGACAAGGTCACAAGCAGTCATCTTCAGTGACTTTCTGCCCACTCATTTCATGTGATTGTCCGTGTTTCCTAGAGACACCTTTTTCTCTGAATTTTAAGAAAAACTGAGGTCTATTTGGACTGTAAAACAGATAAGGACTTCTTTCCAGTCTTGATGGCTTGGAGACTGTCCTTCTACTTGGACTGATCTTTTCCTCTGAACCGAACTGATTTGTGGCCTCTCTCTATCTGCCTGTCTCTGGGACTTAAAAGTTTCTCATCCTTAAAAAAAAGTTACCTTTGAAGTAAAACACGAAAACCTATTTACCTCCAAGTTCTGAACACTATAAAATACTATAAACCTTCCATCACAAGTCCTCGTGGATATGTTGGTGGGTTAATAATTTCCTTGACTTATGTTATATTGAAAATGAGAAGTATAAATTTCAAAATATTTTAGGTGGCTAATTTCATAAACTTGACCACAGTATAATTTTGCCTTTATTTTCAAGTAAACAGTAAATATTATCATGGTTAAGGAGGTCATTGCACCTGAATGTTTGAAGCAAAGTGGTCACTTTAGAGACAGTGCCATGTGCACAGCACAAGCAACAAATTTGGAAAATACATCTCAAATTCAAAATGCAGATTTGCCTTTTTATAAAAAAATGTTGAGAGTCGCCAACAGCTGAACACTTACTCAGTATTTCAAGTTGCGAACGAGGAGGAATCCAGATTCCACCATCAACACACCAAATGACAAAGTAGCACAAGCGACAGAAGAAACACACATTATAATCCAATTAGGTAATTTAATAGTCTTCATTTTGAGAGAATGAACAAATATTCTTCTTTTAGGGGATTAATTATTTTCAGCTGCTCTCAGAGTTTGGTAACCTTTATCTGATTTTATGGGTGAGAGGATGGGAATCAAGCAAGTGAAACAGCTCAGACTAACACATGAAATGTCAAAATACCCCACTTATCTTGAAGTTTGGAGTTTGTGCAAATGTGCTACAAAATGGGTCACTGAGGAAAAATGGTGTAGCTGTTGCTGCAAGTGTAAACTCTGTCAAAACCCTTCAGAGTGCCACCAGACGGCTACTAAATAAGAGTAGAGGCCATGGTGTTACGGGCAAGGTACTGGCATGGACAGAGGATTGACTGACCGGCCGAAGGCAGAGGGAAATGGAAAAAGGGGTCTTTTTCAAGATGACAGCTGGTGACTAGTGGAATTCTGCAGGGATCTATGTTGGGACTACAACTGGTCACAATATACACTAATGATCTCAACAAAGGAATGAGGACATTGTTGCGAAGTTTGCAGATGACACAAAGATAGGTGGACAGGCAGATTGTGTTGAGGAAGCAGGGAGGCTGCAGAAAGACTTGGATAGGCCACAACAATGGACAAAGTAGCAGATGGAATACATTGTGACAAAATGTGAAGTTATGCACTTTAGTTGGAAGAATAGAGTCATGAACTATTTTCTAAATGGGAAAAGGCTTCAGAAATCTGAAACACAAAGGGACTTGAAGTCCCAGTTCAGGATTCTCTCAAGGTTAACATGCAGATTCAGCTGGCAGTTAGGAAGACAAATGGCATGTTAACACTCATTTGAAGAAGGTGAAGATACAAAAGCAGAGATGCACTGCTAAGACTATACAAGTCTCTAGTCAGATTGCATTTGGAATACTGCGAGCAGTGTAGGAACCTGTGTCTAAGGAAGGATGTGCTGGCATCGGAGGGGATCCAGGGGGTTCACAAGAATGATCTCAAGATAAAGAGCATGTCATGTGAGGCACAGTCGAGGAATCTGGTCTGAACTCGATGGACTTTCGGAGGATGGGGGTGGGGGCAGTTGATTGAAACTGACAGAATACTGAGGTGCCTGGAGAGAATGGGCAGGGAGATGTTTCCACTCGTAGGAGAGACTAAGAGCTGAGGGCACATCTTCACAGTGAAGGATGACCCTGAGACAAGGAGGAATTGCTTCAGTGGTGTACCTGTGAAACTCATTGCTGCAGAGGGCTGTGGAGGCCAAATCATTCAGCGTATTTAAGAGACAGATATATTGGTTCTTGATTTGTAGGGGGACCAAGTGTTCCAGGCAGAAGGCAGGAAAATGGGTTTGAGAAATAGATCAGTTCTGATAGAATGGCAGTGCAGACCTGATGGGCCAGTAAGCTTAACTCTGCTCCTCTCTGTTTGGGTCTTATGGGTTAAAACAAAAGATGGTTGCCATTGCAACTCTCAAGAAATGATCACTTGCTACTTACATATGTTATCATTGTATTGCCAGGACCCAAAAGAGTTTGAGTCACATCAACATAGTAGCACCCAAGACTCTATTGGCATGAAGATCCATCTCCAGAGGAGCTTTCTCCTCAGCTGGCAGTTCAGTGCCACAACACAAAGACATGACGGCAAGAGGCAGCTTGCCATCATTTTGGCCGAGCTCCTCGGTTTGTAGAAATTCCCCTGCTTCTGTACGACATAGCGATGGGGGAAGAAAGTGACCAAAGAGAAACTTCTACCCAACTCCGTTTTCCCACCCAATCCCCATATACCTTGCTTCCAGGGGAGTGCCAATATTTACCATCTCAGAACATGCTCAAGATCATCAACATTTGTGGCTATCCAGGATAGAACATTCCACTGCAATTCCTTTCCCTCTCGTTGTACATGACCAAGCGTGAATCCTGAGATTATGCAGCTGACTCTCCAGTCTTTGTCTACCCTGAAAGATCCTTTTCCTTGCATCTACTACACCTTGAACTGCAAATTATCAACATTACAGGAGTGAGGTGGTTGACCAAGCAAAGGTACAGGTTCAGGTCCCACTCTCCAGTTGCTGAACTGTGCAACCAGAGGAAAAGAAGAAGTGACATTCACATTTCCTGGCCTAAACTGGCAAATAGACTCAGCTATAAAAACTCCACACCACCAGCATGGGGATCAAGAATTTTAACGAGCTTATTGTGCCCTTTTTTTTAACAAGGATAACAACAATTACAACCACAGACGGGAGAAGAGGGATTTCAGAGAAGCCAGTGATTAGCCTGAGACAGTTGTCCTCACTGACGATACTGAACAGGGAAACTTCATTTGAACACCATCTTTCTAACTTCCCTTCAGTAATGGCATGACCTCCTCTACATTTAGCATCAATATACATTTAGATTTGATTTGATTTACTGCTGTTTTGTGTTACCACTCTCTGCCATCATCTTAAAAATGCAAAGAAAAACCCAAAACACAGAATCCAGAGGGAGAAAAATAAAATAGTAAAGTTAGTCTTATGGGCTTATCACAATAATGTTCAGTGGTCTTTGGAACTGCTCCTGCGTCTAGCTCAGCTATGGGATCCTCCAACCCCGATGCCTCATGTCTTTGCCACTAACCAGACGATGGCACTACAACTACACTTCATGACGTCTTGCTGGAACAAAGTCGTCACTACCTGGGGCCACCTTGCCTCTACCAACACCGCTGCCACGAGCCACTGCATGTGCCACAGGGTCCTGCACTGGGACCAAACTTGCTGCTATGGCTGCCTCCACCCAGGCTTTGCCACGGACCTGAAACCTTGGTTCAACGGGCAAATATGGACCAGGAGATTAAGCTTGGAGACCCTGAGATGGGTGGACCCCCGTCTATCTCATCCTGGCATTGCTACTGCCGCCACTGAATGCCTCCTCCTCTGACACTCACTTGCCACTCCATGGGCCTGCGCTGCCATCTTTGTCGATCATTTCAATTTCCAGCAGGAACTTGCCCACAACATAAAATGCACGACTAAACTGTGCCAGTCAGATGACACCAGAGGGTGATGAAGACACATCCTTGTGTGTTATGCATGAGAAGATAATCAAGCTAATTTTCACAAACGGGCACTGAATATTTTCTCAGAAAGTTCACAATGCAATCTCCTTTTTCTCCCAAGTCTGGCTGGCACAGGCAATGGAAACATCGTGCTGGCACGGTGAAGTTTGTTCCTTTCATGATTCAAGCACAGTACAAGAAGCTTTTTTTTTAAACTTTCAATTTGTTCTATCCTGAGCTAAGTGCACTAAAGAACAAATAATTTCTGTGCTTGAACCATCGTGTCCTGCAACTTGAAACATTCAACCCTCAAAATGAGATGCTTCTAAAAATAACTTAGATTTTTAGGACAAGTAATTATTTGAATTTCTGTAACAGGAGGATGGAAAAACATACATCACAGAAATATTATTCTAATAAAAATTAAAGCAAGCGACTTCAGATACTGGAAATCTGAAGTAAAAACTGAATATGCAGGAGGACTTCAGTAGGTCTGAGAACATCTGTGGAGAGAGTTAACATTGAGTTTGATATGAACGTCAATGCTGAAGGAGTGTCTGAATTTGAAACAATTGCGCTTCCAGTTTTGCTGTGCTTACCTACCAGGATGGCACAAGCTGAAATTTTGTTACCGTTAACCTTACAACACTGAAGCACACTGTCCTTCATACGCTCCTCCAAGTAGACAATGTGTCTATGTTTTCAGACTTCATGCACAGAGTTACAGGTGAAATTAACTGTTTGAGCATGGCATCACTGGAGTGAAATGAGGAGAAACCTTTTCACTCAGAGTTGTTAGGCATTGGAATGCGCTGCCTGGGAAAATGGTGGAGGCAGATTCAGAAGAGAGCTGGATATATATTTGAAAGTGATGAATTTGGATGGCTACAGACGTAGGGTTGGACAATGGGACCAACGGGGTAGCTGTTTTGGGAGTTGGGACAGCCAGGATGGGCCAAATGGCTTTGCTCTGTACTATAAAATTCTATGATTAGATGATTCTACTGCATTGGGAAGTCTGTCATTAGGGACAGTATAGAGGGCTGGAAAATGAAACGCACCTTCACAGGGTTTTAATTGGGGTCAACACCAATACATCTTACATTGTCCATTGAAGCCATGACCGATTGATAACTTTAAATATGGCACTGAGTTCTAGACACTCCCGTAGGGACAGTCTTTAGGTTTTAAAATGGACACTGATGAGCTGTTAAGGTGGCTGTCTGAGTCAGGCTACCTTTCTTTATTCAGCATAGAATATCTCAAACCTTCAAAACAATCCTGATTGAATAACCATGGATAGCAACTTCGCTCATGAGTTATCGCATCCGTATGGAACCTATCTATGGAATTTATACTTGTGTTTTTGATGAAGTTCCAAACAGCCGCAAAATATCGTGACTTGGAATTGAAACGTGAACAATAAGTGTTGTTTAACTTATTGGTTCAAAAAGAGTTCATATTGAGGTTGCATTGGTGTTACTGACTCTGGCTGGAGGCAAGGAGATCTCCACAAGATTTTGCAGTGAGCAGAGATATTCTGTAAATTACATTAGATTAGATTACTTACAGTATGGAAACAGACCCTTCGGCCCAACAAGTCCACACTGACCTAACACTACAGGCAATTTAGCACGGCCAATTCACTTAACCTGCACATTTTTGGACTGTGGGAAGAAACCGGAGCACCCGGAGGAAACCACACAGACACTGGGAGAATGTGCAAACTCCACACAGACAATTCCTGTCTGAGGCAGGAATTGAACCCGGGTCTCTGGCGCTGTGAGGCAGCAGTGCTAACCACTGTGCCACCGTGCTGCCCACTCTGGAGATGCCTCATAACCGAGTTTGCAATTATACTTAATGATGTCACACAATAAACCATCCTGTTAACATTTTGGTTAAAATTCCTTCACGGGATGTGGGAGTCACTGCCAGGCCAGTACTTATTGCCCGTCCCTAATGGCTCAGGGAACTGTTAAGAGTCGACTACATTGCTGTGGGTCTGGAGACACATGTAGGCCAGACCATGTAGGATGATAGGTTTCCTTCCCTGAAGGATCTTCCCAATTCCAGTTAGGTTTTTCCAACAACTAACAATGATTTCATGATCATCGTCAGACTCTTAATTCCAGATTCTTTATTGAATTCAATTTCCACCATCTGCCATGCCAGGATTTAAACCCGGATCCCCAGGACATTAGCTGGATTTCTAGATCAATAGGCTAGCGATAATGCCATTAGGCAGTGAGATCACTGTCTGTTCTATATGGTTGTCCATAAGCCATTCCTGAAGAAGGGCTTATATGCCTGAAATGTCGAATCTCCTGTTCCTTGGATGCTGCCTGACCTGCTGCGCTTTTCCAGCAACACATTTTCAGCTATATGGTTGTCTAGCCTGTCTACAGGTCATTAAAGAAGCCCTTGACACAGTACAGGCAGATGAAGATTGGTGGCACGGAATTACCTCAAACAATGCTCACTTTGGATCACATACTAGCAGTGACGACAGACCCCACAGTGGCCATGAGAGTAACCCCATATTGGGCAGAAACAAAATTCATTCTCAAGTGTGAAGAGCTCATCCATTATCTCTATTTTATAGTAATAATTTTTAGTTAAGCCCTTCTGGGTGAGTAGTACCAGCATCCAGTAAACATAGGGACCCTCAAAACACCTGGCTAGCATGCAATTAGCCACAAAAATCTACAAGAAAGTCTGTGCCAAAAAATGCAGCATGTGTAAAAAGCTCCCAAGTCATATTCCAAAATTCCTGGTCCATGTGATGAAATTGGACCTCCTGGTAAAAATGCTCAACTCTGCAAATAAACCCTACAATAACCGTGATATCCAACCTCAATGATATGAATTAATCCATTCTACAACTCAAAAGCAGAACATACAAACAAGTGTGAAAGTACACCCCTTGAGCCCACTCTGTCATTTATTAAGACCATTGCTGATCTAATTATTACATATTCCTGATATCATTTCCATCCCTTGCTAATCAAGGATGCATTGATCTCTGCCTTAAAAAAGTTCAAGAACTCTGCTTCCATCACCTTTTGAGAAATGATATTGCATGGACTCATGAACCTCAGTGAAAAAAAATCGCCATTTCTGTATTAAATGGATGATTCATTATTTTTAAACAGCGGCACTTTGCTCAACATTCTCCCACAGCGGAACATCCTTTCTATTTGCACCCTGATAAGATCCCTCAGGAACTTATTTGTTTCAATCAAGTTGCCTTTTACTCTTCTAAATTGCAATGGACTCGAGTTGACCCCGTCAGTTTCAGGCAATATGAGTACATTATCCTCCTCCTTGAAACCCACAAAAGTCTACTGTTACTTAAAATTACCCAGACACAGACAGCACTAGGAAATACAGACATCCATCTTTCCAAAAAACTAGCGATCATGAACAGTAAGGGACAGGAATTACGGAGTTTGTTTAGTTCAAATCCTCAGTCTTAAACAATATCCTGAAGCAAGGATTCCCAATCTATGGGTCAAGTCTCCCAATGGGGTTGCAGTGGTCATATTTGGGATTGTGAGCTCTCCTCTCCTAAGCAGCATTGTCAACTGTGATGAGCAGACAACTCAACTGAGCGGCACTGATGGGAGAGCCCTGAACCAAGTTCACCCAACAGCACAGGCCCGACAGTGAGCCTAAAGCATTGTTCAACCTTAGAACACATTCTGAGTGGTGAGTTTGAGTAGCCGATGATGCTTTTGCACAGACTTTGTACAATTAGAGGCCCAAGCGTGTAACTAGCCACTGGGTAACTGCAGGAAAGAACTGTGAGATGATGCAGTTGAGCCAGGAAAGTGAGAGGTAGCTTCGAACTTTACTGCTCTGTGCACCAATCTGCCTGCTGTTTAGGCTCCTTATTCTGACTTCACTTCATAGATACAAGCAGCTAGAATGAAAGGTAGAAGGTGAAGTCCTTTGAGTATGTGTCTGTGTGTTGAGAAGAGGGTCTGGTGTCTGTGTGTGGGCAGAAGAGGGATATTGGAAAAAGGGTGCATCTGGGTGAGAGACAGGTATTGATTACAATGTGAGAGTGGGGATAGGTGATGGTTGTGTTTCATTCAATGTTACATCACCAGGCAACATGGAGAGCTTGAAATCTACAAACTCACAAAACAATCAAGTTTTTACAAAGTGCCTCAAGTCACAGATTTTTGTATTTGCATAATTGATTATTACATTTTGATCCATAATACTTGAGTCATTATACACGAATAATACTCTGCTGCTTTATCACTGACTTGTTTTCACTTGAGTTACATTCACTACCAGGTGTTAAAATAGGGTCACACTGGAAAATGAGAAGCACTCTGTGTTAATGCAAAATTAGACAGAAATTTAAAGGCTAAAATACAGGCTTGTTAGGAGAATGCAGAACAATGGGATTAGCTTCAGGCTGCTGCAGTACAAGAGCAGCACAACACGATGAATCAAAAGACCTCCTTCTGTGCTGTAAACTTCTCTGCTTCTATTTTTAACAGGGCTGCCCTCAAGGCATGATACTTGCGTCTCCTCAAGTTTGATAACAATTATTCTAGGAATTAGAAAACTGACAATAGAGTAGGCCCTTCACTAAGCTGACTTCAAATACCTCGGACTCTTCAGTAGTTTGGTGAACTAACTAACTGTAAAGTGTGCAAATACATTTTCACTCCTGGCCAGAGGGAACATGGGCTGGTACCACACCCCATTTTCACAAGTTAATGGTGTCAAGCTGCAACAGCCATTACTTACACCTGTACGTCCCAATTATTGGCAGTCACATTATATAAATTGATCAGCAGCATATAATTAACATCACGATGCAGTATATACCCTCCCATAGATGCCCGAACCACATTATTTACACTGGAAGAATAATTTTCTTTCTTCAAAACACAATATTGAAGGCTTCAATGCAGGTCGTTTTAACAATTCTACAAATTGCATATGGAAATGACTTCCTTCTTTTCAACTACCTCCCCCGAACATTATAAATATACTTTGTCATTCTGAAATTTTACTTAAAGCAGTGTGGGTGGAAGGGACTGGGCCAACTCGCAAATGGGCACATATGGGTCACACATTATCCTGGTGAAGTCTTGCTGGAAAATTTACATTTCATGCTTTCAGTCTGTCATGCTGTCACTGGAAGTATGTGACATTTAGATCAATAGATCTGATTCCAGTACTATTCTTGACCCTAACAAGCTGAATACTTATGGCACTTCACATAGATAACCTGAAGAACACTATTCCTGCAGATATATTTTTCCAAGATTTAAAGTGGGAAGTACTTCAAATCAAAAAGAAACTGATGACATTTCCCTAAAGCTTTGGCATGTCACTTTTTTGTCAATTTTATTACACATTTCAAGTTTCTCAAAGCATACTACTGCAACTTTCACAAATAAAAATTTACTTCAGCATTTGTAATGGCAAAAAAAACCCTGATATAACTGTCCCATATTTCATTGTTAAATATATGAAGCACATATATTTAGGTGCATTAGGAGAGTAAAAGAGTAGGGGAATGGATCTGGGTAGGTTACTCTTCATAGGGTTAGTATGGAGTTGTTGGGAAGAATGGCCAGTTACCGCACTGCAGGGATTCCATGATTCTAAATGACTGTTGTGATACAAGGTATGTAACTTACATACATTGTAATATCATTTATTTTGGAGTTTTGAGTCTTGAACCCCGAGTGGCATATGGGTTTCCTGTGTCTGAAGGGGTTAATGATTAACTCTTTTGTACTTCTGCAACCATGGTGATTTCTTATAAAAGACAATATTAAGCAGACACCTGTAGAATAACAGGGTTTTGTATACAATAGGAGAGTTTACCAGCAAACAAAATTAATAGTGTAAGTGCATTAGACTTTCAGATAGAGAATTATGGAATTTTGGGAGGCTTAGGGGAAATTACATAGTTTGGAAGAAAGCTTTTAAGTTTCAATTTGGGCAGTTTTGTAGAAGCCTTAGCTTCAGCTAAAAAAGTTGCTCCTGAGAAAGGAAGGTAGTTTAGGACTGTTAAGAAAGACGTCACCTCAGTCTTAGGAGTTTCGTTTAAATGGTCCAGACCAGATGTGTTTGGTTGAAATTCTGACTGAGAAAATCTAAGCTTAGTTATATGACTCTATAACTATGACAAGTTAAAGAAGAGGCTATCAAATTCTCTCAACCAGGATTTGAAATCACAGCTAAGTCAAACTCAATGTTGGAACACAGAAGGGATTCTGGATTCTGGGGATTGTAGTGGGATGCTGTTGGGACCCAGAAGGAAAAAAAGCAATAAAAATCAACAAACGATCCAAAATGTTCTGACTTGTCCTGCATTCTTTAAAATAGAGCTCCAGACTGACCAGTACAGGTCGTTCTGTTATAACGTGTGTTTCATCAGCATGAATTCATTATAATATGGTTGTTGATTTGGGGATGCTGTTTTTCCTGTGTGAAACTTTAAAACATGTGTTGGCTGTAACATGATTACAATGCCAACACTTTAAGCACTGTTTTTAAAGCACCATTTTTCTATAACACCGGGTTAAAAAAGAACGTATCCATTGTGCTATAGAAGAACTGACTGTACAGTCATTTACAAGTATTACTGGTTTTCAACACAGAGATTTATAGAAATGCATTCTTATTTTGTGTTCTGAAATATTTAAATGTGTTTTGCATGTCAATTCTTTGCTTTATTCTTTTTTGTTGAGTAACATGCTTCTGTTTTTGTATTAAAAACAAATCTGTTGCATTGTGTGCTTCTGTCCCAGTGAAAGATTAACTTGCTTAAGCCAAACATAAGTGAAATATGATCCATCAAGCCAGAATTCAGACTGGGATCTAGCTTATCCAAAAATAACTGCAGGTAGGATCAAACATTGTCATTTCATACGTGAAATATAGAGAATACTCCATACTGTTTCAGTTCCAGTCATAGAGATTCTGTAGATCATTGTTTGGAAATGGATTGAGCGCTAGGACTGACATTCGAAAAACTGAATGCCCACTGCTAATATTGGTATGGACTAGGACAATCATGTACAAAAGACAATCAAATTGCTATTAGTATCTCTACTCCTTTGTCCTTATTGCAAATTGAGATGTACTGAAGTTTTAAAAAGATGCTGTATTTAAACACACAATGCTAACCATACAGTATTAATGCAGGTCTTTTCTTTTAATACTTGTCTTTTTGTTTCATTATGTGATTGAGTGTCAAGGCTACCAAAACAACAGTGCAAACTGCCAAGCATTGAAGCCAGTTGTTTAGTGAACAGTTTCTCTTCGTCTAAATGCAGTGTTTGATTTAACACTATCAAAATACTGCTTCTATTCATCATCAGGTGTTGAGTTTCAAATTCTGGCTCTTCTTACACCCTGTCGCTCACTTGTAACTTTCCCTAAATAAATTATGTTGGCCCATTCACATACTGTCCCATGCCTCAGTCCTTTCCCTCTATGATATAATCTCTTTCCAGTTTGTCTTCCTTCTCTCTTTCCTCCTCTTGCTCTTATGCCCATCTTCTCTCCACTTGTTGTTTTCTCTTCTCTTCTGCAAACGTGCTTCTCTCCAATTATGTCCTAACCTAGATCACGAGAACATGTAGCCAACCAGCTGGAACTGCAAATGCAGGGCATCATTTCTTATGACTAGGCAAATTTGACTTCTCCTGTCACATCATTTCTACTTCAACAAGTCCAAGATCTTTATATTTAGTGTTGTTGAAATACTAGTATGTCACTTGCAAACCTACTGCTTTTTTGTATATATTTTTATTTTCTTACTTTATTTGGGCCCATTTTGGCTGAAGCAGCGCAGCATTTGGTCCCAATTCAAAATTCAGCAATTAATCCGTTCGGTAGGCTGTGAAACTTGAAAGGGTTCAGAAAAGACTTACAAGGATGTTGCCAGGGTTGGAGGAATTGAGCTATAGGGAGAGGAATTGAGCTATAGGGAGAGGCTAAGACTGTTTCCCCGGAGCATCAGAGGCTGAGGGGTGACCTTTTAGAGATTTATAAAATCATGAGGGGCATGGCTAGGATAAATAGATAAAATCTTTTCCCTGGGGTGGGGGAATCCAGAACTAGAGGGAATAGGTTTAGGGTGAGAATGGAAAGATATAAAAGAGATCTAAAGGGCAATGTTTTCACACAGAAGATGGTACGTGAATGGAATGAGCAGCCAGAAGAAAAGGTGGAGGCTAGTACGATTGCAACATTTAAAAGATATCTGGATGAGTATATGAATACGGAGGGTTTGGAGGGATATGGGCCAGGTGCTGGCAGGTGAGACTAGATTAGGTTGGGATATCTGGTTGGACCAAAGGGTCTGTTTCCGTGCTGTACATGTCGATGACTGACTCTAAATCACAAACATACTTCTTTGCAGCGTGATTGTGTACACAAAATGAAAAGGCTAAGACCAGCAACTTTGATTAAGCACATCAATGTTCTTAGAAAATTAAAGCAGGCATTGGCAGCATGAGTAAACAAGCCGTTTTTTTAAAAGGAGTACTATATATGTATGTTGCTTGAAACAAATGCGTCGAGAACGTACTTGCAAGAAAGGCTTCCAAGTTGTTTCACTGTTTCAGCTATTTGCTATTAATTCTTTCCATCAGCAATTTAAAGCGCACAATCTTTTTCAATGCAAAAGCCTACATTAAAGATAATGGCAGGTTCCTCTACTGCTTCATCAGAGGAGTGTTCATTGAGGTCGTTAATTATTCACTACCAAGTTAAATATATGAACAGTAGGTGCAATGATCTCATTGCTATGTGGTTGTGAAGCTGGGATTTGGACAAAGGTGATAACAAATTTTTTCAATGGACCTTTTTAACTACCACACAAACAAACTTGAAGTAACCAGTTCAAAAAATATCGCCGTCAGGATTAAAGTAAATGCAAAGATCAATGTAACCCAATGATGGTTGGCATGCTTTCACTTAGAACCAGAGTAAAATGCAACAAGATCAACAGAAAAGAAGCAATTGTGGGTTGCACTGTATGTTGAAGGACTGCTCGAGGAATATAAGCATTGGAGTCAAGATCGGAAAGGAGATTTGACATGGTGGTAAGTGAATTGCACTACAGTTCCATGGTCATACAAGGACTGAGTCTGAGTCTGAGTCTATCTCATGTACCCTTAAAGTGAAAAATCACACAACACCAGGTTATGGTCCAACAGGTTTAATTGGAAGCACACTAGCTTTCAGAGCGACGCTCCTTCATCAGGTGATTGTGGAGGGCTCGATCGTAACACAGAATTTATAGCAATAATTTGCAGTGTGATGTAACTGAAATTATACATGTATAATTTCAATTACATCACACTGCAAATGTTTGCTTCCAATTCTGTGTTACGATCGAGCCCTCCACAATCACCTGATGAAGGAGCGTCGCTCCGAAAGCTAGTGTGCTTCCAATTAAACCTGTTGGACTAGAAACTGGTGTTGTGTGATTTTTAACTTTGTACACCCCAGTCCAACACCGGCATCTCCAAATCATGACCCTTAAAGTGAGCAGTCTATTTGAATAAAAGAAACATTTTTTAAAAAGGGATTTCAGATTGTAAAACAGATGCGCAGGGTCGCACAATCACCATCAACCACAGTGTGCTTTTAAAATGCAACCTGAGTTTCTAAAAGTGCTTGACTTTTCAGAAAAAAAACCTTAGAATCTATCTTGCAATTCTGAATTTAACCAAAGAGGATTAATGAGTGTGAATTGAATTGAAAACACCTTGGCAGTTAAAGCAATTTCTTTTATTCACACCCCTCTGAAGCTGTGGGTGTTCGCAGTAATCAAACCATCACTGGTGAGAAGGTTGCCAGTCCCCAGGGTTTGGAAAGCAAGTAACCTTCAACATAAAGACTGCAGCACCACAGATGTTGTGCTTTGATAGGTCCATGACAAGCTCCAAAGATCCAGACTGACTGAAAATCAATGTTTTGACGTTCTTCTGATGCCTGTCTGTGAAAGTCTACACTGAAATTTGAAAACAGTAATGGAGTCTTGGTTGGTTAAAAAAGGTTGCCAGTAGTAAATACCAGTGTTCCAACAATTAAATTGTCTTTTGCCACTAAATTCTAAAGATCCCACATATTTGTTTCTTCCCTACGGGGCAAAGTCTAACTTACAATTATTCGTAGAGCAGAGAACACATCTCACAGGTTGTCACTGCAGAGTGAAAGCTAACCAGAAGTGTCACATTAGCAACTATAGGTTCCACATATTTGTATCAAGTGTCAAATGCCAATGCATACAATCATACACAATGATATTTTCCTCGAAGGAAGCCGATTTCATTTGCTAACAAAACCGTACCTTCAAATTAATTTCACAATTCTGATATTAAAAATAAATTGGAGAGATACACCTATTAAAGGTGAAAACTGCTGAAACTGCCTTATTGCCTTCACCCCTTGGCATTTGGATATGCAACCTTAAAAAGAAGGTTTCTGTGTTTACATTTATGGATCCTAAGAAAAACACATTTCTGCAATTTTAAACTGCTCGAGCCCAGAGAAAAATCACATAAAATGGGTAAAATTAAAATTAAGATGGTAAATGGTGGTGCACTGCCAAGTTTAGATCCGATGGACACCATGAAATGACCAATTAACTCTCAACTGATCCATTTACAATTTACATAATATATATATATGTATGTAGGATTATGGCACTTGTTGAAAATTGGTGGTACAATTTTGAGGTATACTTCCATACAAATACTGTTTTATGTTATACAAAATGGCAACCAAAAACCACAGCTAAGCCAGCTGATGTTTGGTAAATCTATTCCTGCTTGAAAACATTCCTCTTGAAATTTATTTTTTCTTGATATTTGCGAATTACACAGCACTACCTACGACACTCAGTAAGGGAAAATAAAACTTAAGAAAAAATTAGAGATAAATGTGCACATATTACCATAAAGCAAAAGAATTTCCAACAAATGTACATGCAAGTTTATTGGTAATCAAATACCGAAGTCAAACTTCAACCAATCAAAAGTAACATGCAAAGATCATGCATTCTTTAGTTTTAAAAAGCACAAGCCAAGGAGCAGTGTAAGTAGTTTATACTCAATTCTGTGCACAACTCTTTATATAGCCCAGGTATTTAACAAGGGGAAGAAAAGAAGGTTTAACCATCCTAAGTGACCCATGCATCTCATATTAGTTAACTCAATAAACAATACCCTCGACTTAGAAGTCTCTAGCCTGCTTTCTTGGGTAGTCAAGCTGTTTGACAAAAAATCTAAAAGAATTGGAAGTTTGGGGAGAAAAACAATCCTCAGAGAAACTATGCACAAGACACCAATCATTTGACTTGGATAGTTAAGAGAGTTTCAAATAATCTGAACTTTCGCTGATGTAACAATTGACAGACATCTTAGAAATTAAGACTCAAAGTAGAAGTGCACGTGTGTGAGTTCAACAATAAAGGTGAAAGTTTGATGTGTAAAATACTCTTTATTGTAGCTTTTATTTTCTCAAAAGGAACTGGTTGGCAAGCAGTACTATCAAGTAAAATGCATTTGTCTTGTGAAGAAATATATCCTTGAGCTTGTTAAATGTTTGTTCATCTGGATTTCTCTTTCAGCAGGACATCTCATTGGTTGCATTCAGTATTTGGGATAATGCATGGATAACAATAGTGAGTATAGAAGAATTACTTCAAAACCATAATTATAAAGAATATCACCTTCTAATTCCACTCCTGCATTGGTGAAAATTAAATATATTTGTATTTAACAATTCATAGTCAGATGTATTCGTTACACGTTTCTTCAGAACTAGCAAGTTTTATTCCTTTTCCATAATAATGTCACTCAAAGCTCGACTTGAGATTCCTGTCATTGAAGCTGTACTAATCAATCAGTCAATTCTTGATATATCACTGCACTGTTGTTGATTTGTTCAGTCTTTCCTCTCATACTGCTGTCTGTTTTGTGTCGGAAAATATCTGCTCACAAACCAAACAATGCAGTTTGCTTATTAGCACAAAGCCCATTTAGACTTTGACATCATACATGTTTTACTAGGACTCTTGTAACCATTCCCGTCAGTCATCTGTTTAACCTGCCTTTGAGAAACAAGGCAAGTAGACCTTAGAGAACTTTCTTCTCTTGTTCTTCTCCACAAGTTTGAAACTCCCTTGCCCTCTTATTTTCTGTTCAGAGGTTAAACTGCTGACCTTTCACCTTCCACTCATGGATTTTTTTTTGTAAAAGGTTTATTTCACAGCCTGCATCAGCCCGGATTAGCTCCTCTTCATGAACAAAGGCAAAGTCTTTTAACCAGCAGTTTGGCCAAGGAGCCTGCACGTCAGGGGAAGCTGCTCCTACTTAACATTCACAATAATCGCATTGTGAATTCCCAGTAAGTCCTGCATCTCTGTGTCTAGACTTTCACCCAGCTAGACAGCAATGGGAGAAAATCCTGTAAGGCACTCAAGTGAAAGCAAACTAAAGCAACCTGCTGTGAAATTGATGAAGATGTCAGTTCCCCATACAGCAAAACTTTCTATTGTTCAAAAAAAAAGGGAGGCAGAGCAAATGATCAGGAGTCGAAAACAATGGCTGTGATTTTATTACTAGGTAAGCATAAACATTTTTTTTCAGTGGTACCCAGCTTTTCCCCACCTTCTCATAAGAATTATCCAATGAAAATGGTCAAGATTTGTAAATGGTAAACACAGCTAATTTTTTTTGGAGTCATTTCCCTCCTTTTCCCTCAAATTAAGCTAAGAAGTTTCCAGACTCTCCCAAGGAGAAGGAATTATACTTGATGGAACATGCATTTAGACTCCTCTTTGACTCTTTACTGACTGCATAAATTTACATGAACATTTACAGCACTGGGCTTGAAACACAGAACCTAAATTCTGGCTATGGGGAGAGATAGACAAAAGTACTGAATGCTGCTACAAGGTATACTGCTTCTTTTCATTACAAAAATCAGGCACAGGCAAGGAATGGTTAGCACGAATAAATTTCTTAAGATAACCATATTCAGTGAAATGAAGCTCAAGATGTTGAAATAAATTAAATCTGAGCAATACTCCAGCAGACTGAGCAGACTCCAAAAACTGAATCTATAGAAAAGGTTATTTCAATCATTCAAATAGCTGTCAAAATACCAGAAAAGAATTGACTATGAAAAGTCTAGAAGATAGGATTTCAACAATCAAACACAATAATGTTAATTTGTTCAAACTTGTCTTTGCTGCAGAATATTTGAAATTGACTCTTGTACCTTTTCATTTTAGACATTTGATTTCAACTCAAAAATCAGAAATTTCTAACGAAACTCAACAGATAAACTTTAGTGAAAACATAAGGCATTATTCAAAAACATCACAGTAACACAATTCCTCTCCCATTCTTCGCTCTTTTCCAACAGGGAGGTAGCAACGAAGTGCAGTTCTTCTAAGTTCCGTACTAGCTTTGCTGCTGTTCTTGATAGAAGTTAATAATTGGATACAGGGCAGTATTTTAAAATTGCAGATTCCCCATAACAGAAGTAAAAACATGAAAAACAAGATAATAACAGGCTGCCGAAGGACAGAAGCAGTATGATGGAAATGGCAGACACATCAACTTGTAAAGGTATACAATGTATTACTGTTATTATTTCAGAACTTGGGTTCTAAAGTAGAGGTAAATGGGCTTTTGGTTGCTACTTCTGTGAAGGTGACTCCTTCTCTGCCCACCCTCTTACCCAGCCCAAGTATCAGAATCTTTTTTTCAGAAGTTGGTGAAAACAGCATTTCCAAACGACCTGGTCACTGAAATTTAAATGACGAGACAAGGTACCTGGTGAGATATATGCTTGTGTATTTATTCATTTAGGATGTATAACCCAGAGAGAGAGAGAGACAGACAGACAGACAGATGGAGAGAAGCCACAAGTAGGTTCAGTTCAGATGGAAAGATACCAACAGAAGGGTAGCTTCCTTTTGGCAGTATCCAAGGCCAAAGCTGAAAAGAAGTCTGAAATTGTTTCAGTAATCAAGACTTGGAAAAGCCATGAGTGTTTTCCTTAAAGTCCAATGAATTAGCTTGTGTCCCAGGGAAAGTTGCTAATGGAGGGAATCACATTTGGTGAATGGTACAAATTTGTTGACAATCTCATCAACTGATAAGTAGTTAAGCATATGTAAAGAACATTATTGGGAGGAAGAGCTGAATCATTCTTTCTCCTGTTACTGCTAGGACTTTTCCAACATGTATCATGTATATACAGCTTTGCTTCCTCTTTTGCTTTTTATTCCTGTGTAATAACCTGATGACTGTTTCTTAAAAGAACACTGGCAGTCTCTTGTGAATATGCTCGATAACAGACCACCACAGTGACCAAATGCAAAATATTAAACTTATTATCTATTAAGCTGAGTTTCACTCTGGGATCTGACTTGTTGAGTATCACTGTCAGCTGGAACCTAAGTGAAAGCCAATGCAAAAAAATAGACGATGGTCAAAAGAATAAGGAGAGAAGAAGGAGGTGTGAGCGGCATGGTGGCTCAGTGGTTAGCATTGCTGCCTCACAGTGCCCACGGTCCCAGGTTCGATTTCAGCCTTCAGCAACTGTGTGTGGAGTTTGCACATTTTCCCCGTGGCTGCCTCGTGGGTTTCCTCTGGTTGCTCCGGTCTCTTTCCACATTCCAAAGATGTGCAGGTCAGGTGAATTGGCCATGATAATTTGTCCATAGTGTTAGATGCGTTAGTCAGAGGGAAATGGGTCTGGGTGGGTTACTATTCAGAGGGTCAGTGTGGACTTGTTGGGCCGAGGGGCCTGTTTCCACACTGTAGGGAATCTAAACATATGTGGAAAATTGTGCAATTTTGAAGGGGTATAAGAAAGAGGGACATGGGACATTTGTGCACAAATCTTTAAAGGTGGAAAGATTGGTCAACACCACCATTAAAGCATATTGGATCCTAGACTTGATAAGTAGGTGCATACAACATTACAAAAGTCAGAACTTTATAGTAAACCTACACAAAACTCCAGTTCATGCATAGCTAGTGTATTCTGGCTGTTCTGAACATTGCCATTTTGGGACGACATGACTGCTTTGGAGAGGAAGGAAGAGACTTATGAGAGCGGTTCTGGGACCAAAGATGATTGTTCCTGTTTAAGTCAGCTGTTGGATTCAGAATCAATAACACTGTTCAAAAGGGCACTGGATTAAGAAAATTGCACATTAATTTGGTAACAGCAGGCAAGTGAGACAAACTAGATTGCTCTTTAGAAGTGACAACATGGATGCAATGGGCCAAATGGCTTCCTTCTGTGCTGTACTATTTTAGGAATTATTTGATTTCTCTAATACCCATCATGTGCAAGTACATTTCTATTGAAGCAAAGGTTGGGAGAGTAAAGACTGAAAAATAAAGAGAGTTGCAATCATCTATAATGGAAGTTGTTAGTCAGTGAAATACAATAATTTAATTTTATTCCAATTCTAAAGTGGTTATCAGTACTTCATGTTGCAGAATAGCCATGCAATCATCAACTCTTTCAAAGAACAGTCCAGTAAATCCCACTCTCCCTCACTTCCCCCATATCCATACAAACCTTTCTCCTTCAAGTATTTTTACAGTATCCTTTTGAAGCCCAACTATGACTTCTGTATCCATAACCATTTCAGGCAGTTCATTCCAAATCCTAACCATTTGTTTCATTAAACAGTTTGCACGTGGCAACTCTAGTACTCTTGTCAATGTTATCAGCTCTTCTGTCATTTGAAAGTTTCATTTTATTTACTCTACGCCACAGTGGTATTCTGTTGGTAGCAATCATGTTCCAACAACCTTCTGACACAAGACAAGTCCCACTCCACAGAACTGAGCATAAAAAATCTAGACTAACACCCAGTGGAGTGTTGGTGCAGTGCTACATTATCAAGATACTGTCTTTAGAACAATACACTGAAGCAAGGCCTCATCTGGCCCCTCAGGTAGACTGATTGTGCGGCATCGTTTAGAGCAGAGGGGTTTGCCCTAATGTCCTGACCGTTATTTCTGCCTAAGCTTTAGACTGTCTTTATCATAATGCTGTTTGTGGGGACTGGTATACAAATTGGCTGCCTTGACCAAAGTGACTTCACTTCAACCACAATTTATAGGTTTTAAAGTGTCAAAGAAAAACCTGAAGACATGAAAGTGGCACAATAAATGCAAGTCTTTTCTTTCGCACCCTTCCTGACATTAAACACTTTGATCAAATGTCTCTTTTGCCTTCTCCACTCTAACCACACAACTGCCATCCTCCAGTCATGGAACCATTCTAGCCAATCTTTTTTGTACCATCTCCAAAGCCTTCACATCCACCTTGAAGGTTACCTCTATTTATAAAGGTCAGAATTACATATTCTCGATAGACTGTTGTGTTTACCTGTCCTGCCACCATCAAAGGGGTCAGCTGTCCTCAAGTGTCACATCACTACTTCAAAAGAGTTAGAAGGTTGAAGTTTCACTCCTGGGACTTGCACCTAATCATGCAGACTGAAACTCCATCAGAGTACTGAGGGAGTGCTGCACTGTCAGAGGGACCAAATTTCAGATGAAAGAGGAAGCAAAGCACTGTATGGCACTAGTTCAAAGAGGAGGAGGCGGAGAAGGAAGAGTTTTCCCAGGTGTCCAGGCTTTTATGTATCCTTCAGGTAAAAAGTGAGGTCTGCAGATGCTGGAGATCAGAGCTGAAAATGTGTTGCTGGTTAAAGCACAGCAGGTTAGGCAGCATACAAGGAACAGGAAATTCGACGTTTCAGGCCAGAGCCCTTCATCAGGAATGACTGATGAAGGGCTCTGGCCCGAAACGTCGAATTTCCTGTTCCTTGTATGCTGCCTAACCTGCTGTGCTTTAACCAGCAACAAATTTTCAGCTCTATATGTATCCTTCAACCAACATCAGAAAAGAAAATTCAGTGACAGATTGCTGTTTCTGACAATTTGCAGTCAACAAAAAGGCTGGTGAGCCTCCTATATCACAACATTATACTTCAATTCTCTAGAAAGAGCTTTGCAATGCACTGAGATCATGAAAGATGTTATAGAATGCAAGTACTCCCCCATTTTAAAGATTTGAGCTCAAATTCCCTCGGTTCCTTTTCTTCCACTCGCTGCATGAAAATTAAACCAAGTAGTTTGTGTTACTGCTATTTATTTTTACAACCAAACTGTCTCATCTCAGCTATACAGTGCTCAATTTTTGTCTACCATATGGTTACCCATTCCACCAGACAGCCTTTGTGACTGTGTAGTCCCTGTTGCGATGTAGCACATGTGGTGAACAAATTATGCACAAGTTCCCACAAACAGCAATGAGATAATTAACAGACAAACTTCTGGTTATGTGATAAATATTGGTGATTGTGATCTTTTTACATCTGAGAAGGGCTTCTGTTTATTGCCTGATCCAAAAGACTGTATTTCCAACAACTGTATTGAAGCATCAGCCCCTACATTTGTCTGTTGCCAAATGGTTACAGGGAGCGGTGGTAATTTCCCTGCCTCTCAGCTAGGAGGCCGGGTTCAGGTCTCACCTGCTTCAGTGGTGTGTAATACCTTCTCTGAACAGGTTGATTAGAAAATATCACCAAATGGCTATTAATCATCTCCAGATTGTTTCTCTCTTCTCCCCAACCACCCCTCACTTTACATCCAAGGAGGATTTCAAGATTGCAACGAGCTCCTCCACAATTTATTTTGTCACTTCCCTCAGCAATCTAGAATGTATCCCAACCTCCCATTCTCTTCACCCGATCTCCACGTATTTTCAGCACACAGGAACACCACACCAAGGCAACATGAATCACTCTGTGCTGGATTTAATGCCTCTTTTCAGTGTCCTCAACAGTACTGCCCATCTGGTCAAATGTTGACTCTCTATATCATTCAACCTCTCTCTCAAAACCTGGTGGACTCACCCCATGGCTGGGGAGTTCAACCAACAGCCCCCATTAAAAAACTTCACACCAGGAAAGGAGGACAAACAAAAAAATGAAAGCCTCCCCCTCACAAGTTGAGAAGTGAGCAAGACAGTTCCTGACCCAAAGAATACAGGCCTAGTGAAGCAACCAGAAGGTTCAGTGGACAGTACACAATTACCACTTGGAACAGATCTGCAAACTCCAAAAGGTACTTGATGCTTTTAAACTATTGAATCTGACTCCAATCAGTGATAATAGTGCTACTGCACCTCAATTATTTTATTTCCACATCAGGTGTATACAAAAGCACAAGAACAGAAAAAGCTTTTCTAATCTTTACTGTACCCTACACCTCAAGCAAAAATCGTTTGTAGGAAGCATTTCTCGTTCTTCACAAGACCAAATATTTCTAAAAAAAAATTTCTTTGAATTTCATTTGGTGTACAAATGCAGAGTTAAATGAAAACAAGTTTCAATACTCGTCTCTTTACAGTTCATAGAGAGACAGTGCAACAGTAGCTGCGCCATTGAAGAGTGGCAGATTGCCCTTTTCAGAACCAGTCCATCAAAACTATGTGGCCAGTATAATCGGACTTACTTCAGTACAACTATGTCACTTTTTTTAAAAACTGTATCAAATGTCTCTTTTAGGAAGGAAAGCTGCCATTCTTAATTGGCCTGGGCCATAACTGACCAGTCACATACTAATATGTTGACTCTTTGTTTGCTTCAGAAATCAAATTATGCTAACAAATAAAAGAACAAAATTGAATTGGGAATTGTTGAAGGAACATGAAGTCGAGTTGACCATGCAAAGCCCTCCTCACGAATCATGGTTTTGTGCCAAAATTGAGAAAGCGGCCTAAAAACAAAACTGATGAATTGATCAACATGACATTGACGCACTTGGATCTATACCTACCAGATAATATTCCAGAATCTTCTATCATCACCCCTGGGTATGTTCTATCCAACTAGCAGGCCAAATTAACTCCAGTTTTAACTGGGGTTAGGGTTAGGGAGGAAGTCAAGGACAGCCCCAGAGAGCCAAACTGCCTGCTTTTATGCCATCAATGATTCAATGCCTCCTCTACGCATTTCACATGTTCCTGAACATATTGCAACTGGGAATCTATTGCCTTTCTAGGAAGTGACTGAGAAGGCGTGATGTTAATAGAAATCCTTTTGCTAAATCATTGAACAATTATTTTGTATTTGAAGGTTTATTCCACAGCTTACATTTCCCCAAGAATGATTTTAAAATTCCCACTCTTTGACAATCAGGAAATCACATTTAGAGTTCATAAAAACAAGAATATTGCTGTTGTAAAGTGATGTAAATTCCTCCTGGAAACAATCCAGAATTCCCTCAGAGTTAAAAAATGTGTCAAATGAAACCGTATGGAACTGCATAGCTATTAGGATTTTGATTTGGTATTAGGTACACAAATATCTAAGTGCTGTTTTTTTAAAATATTATCACTGAATATTGCAAAAGCTAGAAAATGTTAATCTAAGAAGTTGACATTAATTCTAACAGTTGAAAGATAATACGTGATTCCACATTAGATCACGCACAGAAATGCATTGCCATTCAATAAGTGCTACACAACATTAACTGCAATACATACTCTAGACAGCAGAACATCAGGTGACAGGTGAGCTTTCAGGCTCCGAAGAACTTTTCCAGCCTTTCACAGGATTTCCTCTTTTCCTGCATCATTCAACAAGGATTAAACAAAACTGAAGAAATAGACAAGAACCACAGTGCTTGGTATTAACCCATACGAAACAAAACCCAGCTCAATTTCAAAATGCTACAGAGTTACAAAAGCAGCACTGTAAACTGTTTGGAAAGCAACAATGTTCTTGACTTGTTTATTTCAACCACCAAAATACAATTCACAGCGTTGTAACATATTGCAGCAAAATGCCTTACTTCAGTTTAGGTTACAATACGTGCACATTAGATGTCACATATGTTTAACTTAAAAATGAAAAACAAAGCAAAACTCAACAAATCAGAGCAGAAATGTCTCTATGCAGATGAAAAATCCATGTTCAAGAGACATGGTGATCTCAGCTGTTAGCACACCGAACATTTATTGCTTCATATCACTAAACTGCACCAAATGACACAAAAAAATTTACAGAAACATTTAGCACAATTCAAAACGGACGACTTGGCATTTATCAAAATGCATCTTCCAACCAGATGGTATTATACGGCACCAGAGAGTTTTCAAGTTCCAAGCTGTTCTACTTGACTGTTGCTGCTAACCCAAAACTTCCACAAACCAACATTAAAGTCACAGTGTCACTGCATTATTGAAAATTCCACTCAATCAACTTCTACATGTAAAGGATGAATCAACAAATTTACAAGTCAATAGGTCATCATGACAGATAAACACTGTTATACTGACCACTTCCTAATTACTAGCATTTGTCATTGTCTCTGTTGCAAAGAACAGGAGAAAGAATACAATAGCTGATTTTCTTCTGCTGTCCTGTGAGCCATATATTTGATTGTTCCAAAAGATTTGAGTCCACTTGTTTTACTGGTCAACTCAACATAAATGGGATGAGCTGACTAAAGACTTCAAACCTTGTAGATTTAGGATATATCCAAGAGAAAAAAATGTCAAAACTGAATACAGAAAAAAGATAGAGTCCTTTATGGCATGGTATAGAGTTAACAATCTATCTCCCAAGGTCAGCACAACAAAAGTGCTGGTCATTGACTTTAGGAAGCAAGGTGGAGGGCATGCCCCTTCCTATATCAATAGTGGTGAGGTGGAGATGATCTAAGGTGTCAAGTTCCTAGGTGCGATGATTACCAACAATCTGTCCTCGTTCACCCATGTCGACCCTGCAGTCAAGAAAGCACAGCACTGCCTGTACTTCCTCAGGAGCCTAAGGAAATTCAGCCCATAAAGATTTACTAATTCTTATAGGTGCACTGTGGAAGGCATTGTATTGAGACGCAGCATGGCTTGGTATGGCAACGGTTCTAACCAGGACCATAAGAAACAATGTAATAATAATGACCGCAGATGCTGGAAACCAGGTTCTGGATTAGTGATGCTGAAAAGCACAGCAGTTCAGGCAGCATCCGAGGAGCAGTAAAATTAATGTTTCGGGCAAAAGCCCTTTTCCAGCACCACTAATCCATAAGAAACTTATAGAGAGTTATGAATGCAACCCTGCCCAGCACACGAGCCAACCTTCCATCCATACTTCTATACTTCAATCCAATGATCTATACTTCTCACTGCCTCAGGCATTCAGCCTGCATAATCAAAGACTCCTCCAACCCCAATCTCTTCTGTCAGGCAAAAGGCACAAAAGCCTAAACACACAGACCAACAGATTCAAGAACTGCTTCTTCCCTGCTGTTACCAGATTTTTGAATGGGCCTCTCAAATTTTAAATTTAATGTTGACCTCACTCTTTGTGCACCTTCTCTGCAGCCGTATTCCTTGCTTGGTTTGATTACCCTTAGATGGTGTGATCTGCTTGCATTACACGCAAAACAAAACCTTTCACTGTACCTTGGCACATGTGACAATAATAAATTCAATCAAGGAGAAAAAGATTACTATCACCTTATTGAATGAAAAGTAATGACAGAGCGCAAACTTACATTAATAAGAGACTGAATTGAAGCAATATGTAGGGCAAGACTACTTAATAGAGGGCAGTTGTTAAAACACAGCATATATGTACATTGTATGATCTAACCAGGAGAGCTAATAGTTGAAGAGTGTGATGCTGGAAAAGCACAGCCAGTCAAGCAGCATCTGAGGAGCAGGAGAATCGACGTTTCGAGCATAAGCTCTTTATCAGGAGTGAGGCTTGTAGCCCAAGGGGCTGAGAGATAAATGGGAGGGGATTGGGCTTGGGGGAAGGTAGCTGGGAATGCAATAGGTAGATGAAATTGGGGTGAAGATGATAGGTCGAAGAGTGGTTGCACTGGATGGGTGGGAAGGAAGATGGACAGGTGGGATAGTTCAAGAGGGCGGTGCCATTGGATCTGGAATAAGGTAGGGGAGGGAAAATGAGGAAACTGGTGAAATCCACATTGATCCCATATGGCTGGAGGATCCCAAGGCAGAAGATGAGGCGTTCTTCCTCCTTGCGTCTCGTGGTTAGGGTTTGGCGGTAAAAGAGGCACAGGTGGAGTGGGAGAGGGAGTTAAAGTGCTCGGCTACAGGGCGATGGGGTTGTTTCATGCGTGTGGTCCGAGATGTTCTCTGAAACATTCTACAAGTTGGCATCCTGTCTCCCCAACGTAGAGGAGATCACATCGGGAGAAACAGACACAGTAGATGACTCTGAAACATTCAGCAACTTTCCAGCACCACCATCTTCGACTCTGATCTCCAGCATCTGCAGCCCTCACCTTCTTCAAGGACAGTTATTAGTTTAGGTGACTCATTTGTTAAAGATCAAAATACATAGTTTTTAACAATCTACCATATGCCTCAACATCAATTAAATTTTCATGACACCTTTTCCAGCAGAATACCATTTCCCAGAAACTTTGAAATGAAAATTAACAAGAAAATCAGGAGCTGTATAAATTGATTGTAGAATTTGGAAGCCTAATAAAGTCATGGCTGCCATTAATTTATTAGTCAAGACTGGAGCCTCATTCACAAAATAGTCTTAATTTTGTCTTCGATGTGAGAACATGCTGCACCACAATTCACTCTGTCCACATGGTTCTTAGAATATTCAGCTGACAAGGAGACAAAGGGAGAGCACTTTCAAGAGCACAATTATAATGTTGTTTTGGTTGTAAATTAGGATTTAGTGACTCTCTACCAGATCACATACAAATAAAAATATCCTGATCAGATGACAAGAGTAAGATTCTGTTCATTCACAGAATAGTTACGGGGCAGGAGAGCACCCAGCTCAGTCTACTATTCCATATTACCATGGCTGATCATCCACTTTGGTGCCTTTTTATCCTCCGCACCATTCCCCAGATGCATTCACATCATTAAGGCATTTAGAAATCTATCTAAATCTACTCGAAATATGCTCTGAACTTCAATAGCTCTCTGGAGTAAAGAATTCCAAAGAATCACAACCATCTGAGTAAAAACCATTTCTCCTCACTTTGGTAGTATAAAGCTTCTCCGTTGTTTCAAATGTCCACAACAAGGGGAAACATCTTAACTAAATCTAACCCTGTATGCGCCTTTGAGTACTTTGTACATTTCAATGATGCAACCTCTTGTTCAAAACTCTAGAGAATATCGAACCAAAGGATAGTTCCACTATTCTAGGAACAAGTTTGCTGAACCATCAGCACACTCTCTATGTGACAATTATATCCTTCCAAAGGTAAGGGGTCCATATTGTACACAGTAATCCAGGTGCAGCCTAACCAAAGTCCTATGTAATTGAAGGAAGACTCCTCCTGCACTGAAATTCCCTTGTGATAAAGGGCAAACATAGTATGAGGCTTCCTCAGGTGACTGCGTGGAGTTTTCACATTATACCCGTGTCAGCATGGGTTTCCTCCAGCTGCTCTGGTTTCCTCCCACAGTCCAGAGATGTGCAGGTCAGGTGGATTGGCCATGCTAAATTGTCCAAGAATGAGCAGGGTAGGTGTGTTAGCCATGGGAAGTGCAGGGTTACAGGGAGGGGGTGGGATACTCTTCGGACAGTCAATGTGGACTCAATGGGCTGAATGGCCTGCTTCCTCACTGTAGGGATTCTGAGATTGCTTTTGCATCTCCATCTCAGTTTTCAATGACTTATTGATATGGACATCTAAATCCCTTTGTACATTGACACTTTCTAACCTTTTGCCATTAAAGTGCCACTCTACACATCTGCTCTTCCTATCAGAGTGGAACACCTCACAGGTTTTCCACATTATATTACATCTGCCTTACTCTTAGCAACTGACAGTCTGAGTTGAAATCTGTTGAAGCAGCTTTCATCTCTGTCCAGACCCATCATGATTTTGAATAAAAAAGATTTTGATACTTTAAAGAACAGAATGATAATGTTGCTTTGGCTGCAAATTAGGATTTAACAACTCTCTAACAGATCATGCACAAATAAAACTGTCCTGATTAGATGCCAAGAACAAGATTCACCTTTCAGCTGTTCAAGAATCAAAGAATTAAATAATCAAATAAAACATTTTGCAATGTAAAATTGAACAGTGCACACTTCAAACACCCATTCTTCAGGAAGGATGTGAATACACTGCAGTGTGCGCAGAGGAGATTTACTGGAATGGTCCAACAGTTTAGTTTGGGGAGGGAAAATGACAGATCCAACAGGAGAGCAGTGAACAAATAACAGGAGCAAATGGTGTTGCCTTCACTCTTCCTAATGTTTCATTGCAAGAAACTATCATTCTTCCCACACTGGATATTGAGAAATAACGTGGCAACGCCTACGTTACGGAAGAGGCTCTAGACCTGGAGTTCGGATCAGCAGAGAGATGCAAGATGACTGACAATATCATTACCAGGAGGCAGGAGATGACGAAAGATGAGGCCACCCATTCAGCAAGAGGGTGCCAGACAAAGTTCATTAATGGAATTGTGCTTAACCGATAAGTAGATGGATCCATGAAGGTGAGATCTTTGGACACAGATTGAGGCGAGGGAGAAACATGCAGTGTTCATAGCTACTGCAGGAATGGCAGAGGTGAAGTAACAGAGGCAGCTGAGCAGGTAGATTTCTTTATCACTAAAACGGACCCAATGAGCTCCTAGCACTCACTTTTGAAAAGCAATGGGTGAAGGGAACAGGGAGGGATACTGACAGAAAGGATCTGTAGCAAAAAAAAAGCTAAATAGCAAGGTTATCTCTGCTTTCCAGAAAAAACCTGAAGAAATGGGAAGTTTTAAATAAATGCGAGGTGCTGCATTTTGGGAAAGCAAATCTTAGCAGGACTTATACACTTAATGGTAAGAATATAGGGAGTGTTGGTGAACAAAGAGACCTTGGAGTGCAGATTCATAGCTCCTTGAAAGTGGAGTCACAGGTAGATAGGATAGTGAAGAAGGCATTTGATATGCTTTCCTTTATTGGTCAGAGTATTGAGTACAGGAGTTGAAGGTCATGTTGCGGCTGTACAGGACATTGGTTAGGCCACTGTTGGAATATTGCATGCAATTCTGGCCTCCTTCCTATCGGAAAGATGTTGTGAAACTTGAAAGGGTTCAGAAAAGATTTACAAGAATGTTGCCAGGGTTGGCGGTTTCAAGCTATAGGGAGAGGTTGAATAGGGCGAGGGCTGTTTTCCCTGGAGCATCGGAGGCTGAGGGGTGACCTTATAGAGGTTTACAAAATTACGAGGGGCATGGATAGGGCAAATAGACAAATCAGCAAAGTCTTTACCCTGGGGTCAGGGAGTCCAGAACTAGAGGGCATAGGTTTACGGTGAGAGGGTAAAGATATAAAAGAGACCTAAAGGATAACGTTTTCACACAGAGGTTGGTACAGGTATGGAGGCTGGTACAATTGCAACATTTAAGAGGCATTTGGATGGGTATATGAATAGGAAGGGTTTGGAGGGATATGGGCCGGGTGCTGGGAGTTGGGACTAGATTGGGTTGGGATATCTGGTCCACATGGACGGGTTGGACCGAAGATCTGTTTCCACGCTGTACATCGCTCTGACTCTATGACTCAGGTTTTTGCAAGAGCATTTCCTCTCCATAACGTAGAAACACAGATAATACATTAATAATTTGCAAGTTTAAGTCCCTTTTGAACAGAGCAGACATTTCTCAATTCAGGTCGTAAGGTCCAACTTGAGTGTTATTTGAATTCTCAAAGAATTTTAAAATCAGCGATTCAACAATTTCTTCTCTATCCTTGCTGAGGATTCTCATGTCCATTCTACCTTGGCCAAGTGCAACTGTAATAGTTCACATCTCTATTTTGATTCCATACTCTTGAAAATAATATCAAACATATACAGGGCTTTTAACAACAAAAGCCAAACATGATCCCTCGCTCTTCATAATCTTCGATTTCCTTGTGTAGCCATCAATATCTCCAGCACATTTATCTCTCTTTTCACAGTGATGCATTTATGCACACATTTCTGAATCATATTCGAAAACGTTTAACATTTCTCCTGCTCTGTTTTCAAGCTTGAGGTCTCCAGTCACACATCTGCTTGCAGTTACTTCAAACCTCAGCCTTTTGTAGACTTTCAAATCTAAAGGCACAAGCATTACGACAAAGTGGTTGCCCATTTCCCGGTTGAAAAGCAGAGTCAGAGGTCTACATGAAAGCTAATTGAATGCAGCGAGTCCTATAATAAGCAATTATTTTCATAAGTGTTAATACAGCCAGATGATCTGGGAAGTTTGGAGAGTCAAGTTTTAACAAAAGTATTTTCTATTTTAACAAAATCAATTTTTTGTTTATATTGCATCTTTAGGGGGCATTATGAAACAGGATCAGCCACTTACAGGAATTTTTAGAATAGGTGGCCAAGATCGCAGTCAAAGATATTGATTTCTAGGTAGAGAGTGAAGTGGAGCTGCAGAGGGAAATCCAGAGCTTCAAGGGTAAAAAAAAACATATATTTTCTTGATTTTTAAAAAAAATAACTTCATGTTTTAAAGTCTTATTTGCAGTCGTCCTGCAGATAATAAATGGGCAACATGACTTTGGACCTGTCAAATGTAAAACAAGCCTAAAAAATTACCCTCTTGACTTAGGTCTAAAGTAAGACACAAAATTTAAGGATTGTGCTCATTAGGTTACTTTAATAGACATTGGGTGATTAAATCTGAAAAATATTTATCTTCAATGAACGATGATCATTCACCTCAGTAAACACAAAGCAGTAGTTTAAAAAAAAACTGTAAGCAGTATAACAGTGGCACCAGTATTTTACCACTACCAAATACAAAAGAATATAAACTTCTAATATCAAAAAGGCAGTGAAAGCAAGCATAGATGCCTGAGAGGCATGCAGAAGAAAGAAGAATGGAGAATAAGTAAATGTCAGAGACACTAAATACTTGGGTTTAATATTCTGTTCAGATGCAAGATCACAGAAGTCTAATGTTAACTCAGCTAATGACTAGCTGAGAATTTCCTGTACGTTTCATTTTTATTTCAGGTATACAGCAGCTGCAACATTTTGCTTCTGTTGCGTTACTGTTAGTTATTCTTTGTGCCTTCACAGCAGGGGACAAAAGCATTTGGTAGAGTAGTCTGCAATCAAGAGTCTAATGAAAGTGAGAAACTTAAAAACTTTAAGGCCAAGTACCAAGGAAATGAATAGTACTGAAAACCAACAAATTATCTTAACTTCACGACCTGCAGCCAATATTTCTAAAAAAGCAAATGCATACATAATGGAAAGTTAAAAATCACACAACAGCAGGTTATAGTCTAACAGGTTCAATTGGAAGCACTAGTTTTCGGAGCCCTACTCCTTCATCAGGTGGTAGTGGAGTACACAATTGTAAGACACAGAATTTATAGCAAAAGTCTACAGTGCGACGTAACTGAAATTATACATTGAAAAATACCTTGATTGTTTGTTAAGTCCTCTCATCTGTTAGAATGACCTTGTTAGTTTCACTTATTTCATATGTAAATCACAAAACTTTTTTTAAATGTTGCATTCTCAGGTTAACTTTAACAATTGATGTCAACCCAGATAATGTGTTGAAGGCGTTAGGTCCCTATGTGTTGTTGTCTGTGCCATAGTGTTTCGATTGACTCTAATCTAAAAAATTAGTTAACAGAATCTTACATGGATTTGTGCAGTTTTTGAGCAAAGTACATTGTAACTCTCTAAGTAGAAATTCACCCCACAAACATATACATGTGTATGTGTGTCTGCATCTGGAGTGGGGGGGAGGCTATGAGTGTCTGTGAGAGAGAGTGTACATATATGTGTGTGTGCGTGCTTGGGGTGGGTGGGGGGGTTATGAGTGTCTTGTGAGAGAGAGAGAGAGAGAGAGAGAGAGAGAGAGAGAGAGAGAGAGAGTGTGTGTGTGTGTCTGTCTGTCTGCCGTGGTGGGAGGGTTATGAATGCCTGAGTGTCTGTGAGAGAGAGAGTATATGTGTGTGTCTGTGTCTGTGTCTGGGGTGGGGGGTTATGTGTGTCTAATTCTGTGAGAGGGTGCGGCAGCGGATGAATGGGCACCACACAAAAATCAACAGACGGAGAACACTTCAAAGGTCCAGAAGATTCGACCTTCGGGTGACCATCCTCCAAGGCGGACTTCGGGACAGGCAACAGCGAAAAGTGGGCGAGCAGAGGCTGATAGCTAAGTTCGGTAACCATAGGGAGAGCCTCAACCAGGACCTTGGGTTCATGTCACACTATACACACACCCTCTCACAGACTCAGACCAAATGATGATTGCAAGATATTCTGAGTTTAGACTTGTGTTTTTGTTTCAAAGGTGTGAAGCAGAGGTGAGCAAGATTCCTCCTTCTTCAGACTGTTGTTATGAAAAACCAAGTTATAATAGTTAGTTTATCAAGAGCAGACAAAGGAAATTACCTCAGCCCAGATTTTGCATTAATTACATTGGCAAAACTACAAACATTATCAGAACTATTGATCCCCATTTTTGTTCAGCTCAAAGCAGAAATCTAAATGTTGCTGTCAATGATTCCCCTTGTCCTCTGCAGTATACACCACTGAAGTTCGAGCAAAAAAAAGTTACCTTAAAAACAATGAATGGACATGAACTTCCATTTTTTTGTGCTATTACTCCCAATATAAAAATCCTTGAACAAACTTGTTGATTGAGATGCAACTAAGGTTTTAACAGTATATTGCCCTGATTACCATGAGATCATGTCTCAGGCACTGAAAAAGACTAATGTTTCATTGTAGAATGTAGACATTCTCCATGCTATAACAAGAAGGAGGTTGTAAAAAGTTTAACACTTGAGCTTCTAACATAATCCCTCAATTATTTCTCACACATTATCTTTTGTTAAGTTTTTTTTAAAAAGTGAATGAATAGTGAAGCCTGATTTTGGCTGACTTGCTGATTTTGAGAATACAGAGTCATACAGCATGGAAACAGACTCTTCAGTCCAACTTGTCCATGCTGACCATGTTTCATCCAGTTCTGGTCACTCTGCTGTAAGAAGGATATTATTATATTGGAGAGGGTTCAGAAAAGAGCGTTACCAGGATGTTGTTGGGACCAGAGGGTTTAAGTTATAAAGGATAGCCTGGGATTTTTTTTTCACTGAAGTGTAGGAGGTTGAGGGGTGACTTGATAGCGGTTTATGAAATCACGAGGGGCATAAATAGGTGAATGGCAAAAGGTCTTCTCCAAATACTTCAGCACAATTGGCTGCTTTTCCTGTTGGATAGTTTCAATTTTGCAAGGTACTGGATATCCTCTATAGTTGCTCCCCAAAATGACATTAAGTCCAGGAAAGATGAATGCATTTCACATTGGTTGTTAAAGATCTGATAGGTGCTTTTGTCAAGATCGAAGCCAACAACAAAAGTCACCATTAAATCCAGGCCATAGAATAGCAATGAACAGTATTTTAATCTTCCACAAAGTCACAAGCAAGTTCCGTTGAGTGAAATGAACTAAATAACTAACTCAGGGCAACTGAAAACTAGAGATCAAAAACTTGCTTGCCACTGTACTTAGAAACGATAAATTAGATGGGGATATAGGATAATATCCTGTTGCTAGTGTGAATATCAATGGAATTTCTGAACCAATGCAACAAATTATTTTATGAGACTAATTTTGCAACATTGGTATATAGTGTCTTCAGTCAATTCATTATGTTGCACATACAAAGATTGGCATCATATCTGGCACAAAGGAAGATGGTTATGGATGTTGGAGCACAATCATCTCAGCCCTAGGACGCATCTGCAGGAGTTTCTCGGGTAGGTACGCAACTTGTTCAGACATGTAATAATACACCTCTGGAGGCTGAGAATTGAACCCATACTTATGGCTCAGACATAGGTACACTGTTACTTCATCAATCAATGTGTCTAAGACCTAATCATCTTGAATTGCTTCATCAATTACCTTCCATACACCTTAATGTCAAGAGTGGGGACGTTCACTGATAATTGCACTACTTCAGCACTATTCTCAACTCTTCATATCTCGAAGAAGCACACATAAAAATGCTGCAAGACCTGGATAATATTCAGGTATGGTTTGACAAGCAACATATAGCATGCATGCCACACAAATACCAGGCAATGATCATCTCCAACTATCACCCCTTGACATTCAATCACACAACAATCACTGTATCCCTCTCTGTCAACATCCTGGGGTTATCATTAGCCAAAACCTTAACTAGACCAGACCACCAGACATATCAATACTGCACAAAAGCAGGTCAAAGACTGGGGCTTCTGTGGTGAACCATTCGCCTCCTGACGACTCAAAGCCAGTTCGCCACCTACATGGTGTATTATGGAACACCCCCACTTGCTAAGAACAGTGTGGCTCCAACAACACTCAAGCAGTTTGACATGATTCAGGACAAAACTGCCTGCTTCAGTGGCATAGCATATAATATGTTAAACATGCATTTCCTGCACCAATGCACAGTGAGATTGCTATGTACTATCTATAAAATGCACTACAGTAATTCACCCAAGGCTCTTTTGATGGCACCTTCAAACTGATGAACTTTACCACATAGGACAAGGCCAGCAAATACATGGGAACACCACATCCACCTGCAAATTTCCCTCCAAGCCATTCACCATTCCATATCAGGAATATATTGTTGGTCCTTCACTGTTACCAGTGAACTCCTGAAGCTCCCTTCCTATTAGCATTGTGTGCACACTAACACTACCTGGACTACAGCAGTGTAGAAAGGCAGCTTACTACCATCTTCTCAAAGGTTATTAAGATGAGCAGTAAATGTTGGCAGAGCCAACAGTACCCACATTCTGTGAATGATCAAAAATAAGGACACAAGTATATAATGTCACTACCTGAGGCAATTAGTTTGAAGTCACCACAATGAATTTGGAGTTGGAAAGGCTTATGTAGCCCAAAATAATGAAAGGTTTGAAATATCCAAATAAAACTTTTGAGAGCTTCATAAATATTTACAGCTCTACTTTGGAAGACTTATTTCTTCTCAAGTTTTACCAACATATGAGGGATCTGATTCTTGGATTTGCAGAAGCTCAGTTCATAGACATTATTGTGGACAGAAGATGCAACCAAAATCTTTTTAAACTAAGTACTGTTATACAATTGGCAAAATCCAAATACTCAACTTGCTAAAAATTTCAGACTTTCAAACATTTCTGAAGAGACAATACTGCAATGTGAAACAAGCAATTTTCACTGTACACATATGAAAGATAATAGTTATGTTTCATAAAAATTGTCATTAAAAATCTTCAACAAGTAAACTATTCTTACAAGAAGCGTTTCTCAGTCCTCCAGCAGTCACTTAATATCAACACAGTCGTGACTTGACCAACTTAGTCCCAAAAATTATTCCTTCTCCTAGGGTAACCAAATTACTTCACTGAAGATAGTTATTCCTTCCTGGGTGTTTTCTCCAATTTAGAGAGGTGATCAGAACGTTGAATGAGAATGTGGTACCACAGTGTTATCCAAAAGGTACACCATGGCAGACAATATCAAAAAAAAATCTATTAAACGGAATTGTCACAAGCTCCTTCACCCAATGGAAAGGAAGTGCTAATTTAAGTGTGGAAGTGGTAAAGTGTGTTTCCAGTTGTTGTGAATGACTGCAGACAGAGGAACTCTCGGCAAGTTATTTAAAAATATGGTGTGATTATGCAATACACAGCCAGTTTTAGCAGAGTTGAATATTAAAGGTCTGGAACGGTTTTGCAAATGCCCTTCACCGAACATTGGGATTCTCTGAACAGTGATTCAATTTTCATAGAATCCCTACAGTATAGAAGCAGGCCATTTGGCCAATCGAGTCCACACTGACCCTTCAATGGGCATATCACCGAGACCTGCTCCTTTACCCTATCCTATCCCTGCATTTCCCATGGCCACACCACCTAATGTGCACATTTCTGAACACTATGGGCATTTCAGTGTGGCCAATCCACTAACCTGCACATCTTTGGACTGTGGGAGGAAACCAGAGGAAACACACGCAGACATGGGGCGAATGTGCAAACTCCATACAGGCAGTCGCCTGAGGCTGGAGTCAAACCTGGTGCTGTGGGGCATCAGTGGTAACCACTGAGCCACTTGAAATGGCAACATTCCCCTGGGGAAAAAATGTGAGATTTGTACCATCTGAGCAGAAGAAAACTTTTTGGTGGTTTCTTTCTTCTCGGTCTATGCTTGTAATTTTTAATTCACTTGCTGCTATGGAGGTAATTGTCATTGCAAATTGAAAGTCATTTCATAAAGTAGTGGAAATTGGCTTTGTACCTATAATGGATATGGTGGTGGTGTAGTGATAGCGTTTTAAGCCAGAGGAGAATGTGATTCAAGTTCCACAATGGCAGCTGGTGGAATTGTAAGTTCAGTTGAATATCTGGAACATAAAGCTATTTTTGATGATGGTGATCATGACAACTCTGACTGTTGTTGTAAAAATCTGTCTGGTTGATGAATCTACTGAACTTCAGTTACCGCGCAGGAACATGTACATGTTCATGGAAAGCAATTAGAGCACTGGAGGTATCCACGTTCTAATAATCCTCAATATTAAAAATTATTTCTCCTTACCTCTTGCTTAAAATTCACAGCCATTGGTTACTGACTCACCAATTTGTTTCCATTTACTTTTCAAAAACCTTTTGCTTTTCAGCACTGCAATTAGATCAGTGAGCATGTTGTTGCATTGTTCGATGTTTCAGCATTCAGAGCAGATTTGAAGCAGAGCGCCCACCTGGTTTACTCATTATGGGAACTCACCCAGCATCACAGACAATATCCCTTCCGACATCACCAAGGTGTGGTTTGCTGGGGCCTTAATCTGCAATGAATTGACTGACAAGTTTGCCTCTGTGAATATAGTTAAAAATCCCACAACACCAGGTTATCGTCCAACCAGATTTATTTCTAAGTCCAAGCTTTTTACCCACCCAACACCGGCACCTCCACATTACGTGAAAATTAAAAATTGCATTTCAGAAGTAGAAATTTGATTCCAAAGTGCTTAGATTTGCAAGGTTTGTGAAGGTTTGTAGCTCAGGTTGAGCTTTAGGGTGTAGGTTTGCTCGCTGAGCTGTAGGTTTGATATCCAGACGTTTCGTTACCTGGCTAGGTAACATCATCAGTGGTGACCTCCAAGTGAAGCGAAGCTGTTGTCTCCTGCTTTCTATTTATGTGTTTGTCCTGGATGGGGTTCCTGGGATTTATGGTAACGAACAGGAAATGACATCACCACAAACCCCAGGAACCCCATCCAGGACAAACATATAAATAGAAAGCAGGAGACAACAGCTTCGCTTTACTTGGAGGTCACCATTGATGTTACCTAGCCAGGTAATGAAACGTCTAGATATCAAACCTACAGCTCAGCAAGCAAACCTACACCCTAAGTGCTTAGACTTGCTCTGAAGACATGGTGAGATTTTGTTTTAAACTAAAGTTTCTTCTTTACACATGAAAAACCAAACAGGACATCAACATAACACCTGATTTGAAGGATGCTGTCTTTTCAACGACACCCACTGTATTTCCAATCAGATTACACATATACCCAAGCTTGAACAAGGCACTTGAAAATAAACAAATCCATGACTTTCACACCCTTGCTTAGGAGGTGGTTTAAGGCAGTGGACTGCAGCAAATAAATCATGGAGTCATCCATTTATAATCGTGGAATAATGACCAGTTTTGGAAAAGGAGCAAGGTTCATGCTTTAGGCATTCAAGGGATGAGTAGTTAAAGTAGTTAACAATCAGAGACCTTCAGGACTGCATACCTTGGGCTCAATGGGGCAGAAGTGTGGGCAGAACCAGGGTAACAATAGTAGTGGGTTTAATGGGAATCATTAGTACAGAAGAAAGTGTGGCTAAGTTGTAGAAATGCTATGAGCTACTGAGGGCAGGAATAAGAGGATAAAGCAGATGAATGCATTGCTGAGGAGCTGGTATATGGGAAAAGGAATCACATTTTTTGATCATTGGAATCTCTTTAGGGGTAGAAGTGACTTGCAAAAAAAGGACAGATTGCACCTAAATTGGAAAGGGACTAATATACTGGCAGGGAGATTTGCTAGAGCTGCTTGGACGGATTTAAACAAAGGGGGAGTGGACCCAGGGAGATAGTGAGGAAAGAGATCAACTTGAGACTGGTACAGTTGAGAACAGAAGAGAGTCAAACAGTTAGGACAAGGTAGGACTAATAAATTAAACTGTTTTTATTTCAATGCAATGGGCCTAACGGGGAAGGCAGATGAACTCAGGGCATGGTTGGGAATATGGGACTGGGATATCATAGCAATTACAGAACCATGGCTCAGGGATGGACAGGACTGGCAGCTTAATGATCCAGGATACAAATGCTACAGGAAGGATAGAAAGGGAGGCAAGAGAGGAGGGGGAGCATTACAGCTGTGCTGAGGGAGGATATTCCCAGAAATACATCCAAGGAAGTTATTTGGGAGGAACTGAGAAATAAGAAAGGAATGATCACCTTATTGGGATTGTATTATAGACCTCCTAATAATCAGAGGGAAATTGAGAAACAAATTTGTAAGGAGATCTCAGTTCTCTGTAAGAATAATAGGGTGGTTATGGTAAGGGATTTTAACTTTGCAAACCTCGACTGGGACTGCCATAGAGTTAAGGGTTTAGATAGAGAGGAATTTGTTAAGTGTGTACAAGAAAATTTTCTAATTCAGTTAGTGGATGTACATACTAGAGAAGGTGCAAAACTTAACCTACTCTTGGGAAATAATGCAGGGCAGGTGACTGAGATGTCAGTGGGAGAGCAATTTGGGGCCAGTGACCATAATTCTACTAGTTTTAAAATAGTGATGAAAAAGGATAGACTAGATCTAAAAGTTGAAGTTCTAAATTGGAGTAGGGTTCAATTTGACGATATTAGGCAAGAACTTTCAAAAGCTGATTGGGGAACAGATGTTCACGGGTAAAGGGACGGCTGGAAAATGGGAAACTTTCAGGAATGAGATAACGAGAATCCAGAGAAAGTATATTCCGGTTAGGGTGAAAGGAAAGGCTGGTAGGTATAGGGAATGCTAAATGACTAAAGAAATTGAGAGTTTGGTTAAGAAAAAGAAGGAAGCATATGTAAGGTATAGACAGGATAGATCGAGTGAATCCTTAGAAGAGTATAAAGGAAATAGGAGTATACTTAAGAGGGAAATCAGGAGGGCAAAAAGGGGACATGAGATAGCTTTGGCAAACAGAATTAAGGAGAATCCAAAGGGTTTTTACAAATACATTAAGGACAAAAGGGTAACTAGGGAGAGAATAGAGTCCCTCAAAGATCAGCAAGGTGGCCTTTGTGTGGAGCCTCAGAAAATGGGGGAGATACTAACAGAGTATTTTGCATCAGTGTTTACTGTGGAAAAAGATATGAAAGAAATAAAATGTAGGGAAATAAATGGTGACACCGTGAAAAATGTCCATATTACAGAGGAGGAGGTGCTGGATGTCTCGAAACGCATAAAGGTGAATAAATCCCCAGGACTTGATCAGGTGTACCTGAGAACTCTGTGGGAAGTTAGGGAAGTGATTACTGGGCCATTTACTGAGATATTTGTATCACTGATAGTCACAGGTAAGGTGTCAGAAGACTGGAGGTTGGCTAACATAGTGCCACTGTTTATGAGGGGTGGTAAGGACAAGCCAGGGAACTATAGACCAGTGAGCCTGACCTCGGTGGTGGGCAAGTTGTTACAGGGAATCCTGAGGGACAGGATGTACATGTATTTGGAAAGGCAAGGACTGATTAGGGATAGTCAACATGGCTTTGTGCGTGGGAAATCATGTCTTACAAATTTGATTGAGTTTTTTGAAGAAGTAACAAAGAGGATTGATGAAATGTGATCTATATGGACTTCAGCAAGGCGTTCGAGAAAGGTCCCCATGGTAGACAAGTTAGCAAGGTTAGATCTCACGGAATACAGAGAGAACCAGCCATTTGGATACAGAACTGGCTCAAAGGTAGAAAACAGAGTTTGATGGAGGGTTGTTTTCAGACTGGAGGCCTGTGACCAGTAGAGCACCACAAGGATAAGTGCTGGGCCTCTACTTTTTGTCATTTACATAAATGATTTGGATGTGAGCATAAGAGGTACAGTTAGTAAGTTTGCAGATGACACCAAAATTGGTTGTGTAGTGGACAGCGAAGAGGGTTACCTCAGATTACAACAGGATCTTGACCAGATGGGCCAATGGGCTGAGAAGTGGCAGATGGAGTTTAATTCAGATAAATGTGAGGTGCTGCATTTTGGGAAAGCAAATCTTAGCAGGACTTATACATTTAATGGTAAGGTCCTGGGGAGTGTTGCTGAACAAAGAGACCTTGGAGTGCAGGTTCGTAGCTCCTTGAAGGTAGAATTGCAGCAAGATAGAATAGTGAAATAAGCGTTTGGTATGCATTCTTTTATTGGTCAGAGTATTGAGTACAGGAGTTGGGAGGCCATGTTACAGCTGTACAGGACATTGGTTAGGCCACTGTTGGAATATTGCATGCAATTCTGGTCTCCTTCCTATTGGAAAGACGTTGTGAAACTTGAAATGGTTCAGAAAAGATTTACAAGGATGTTGCCAGGATTGGAGGATCTGAGCTATAGGGAAAGGCTGAACAGGCTGGGACTGTTTTCCTTGGAGCGTCAGAGGTTGAGGGGTGACCGTACAGAGGTTTACAAAATCATGAGGGGCATGGATAGGATAAATAGGCAAAGTCTTTTTGTTGGGGTCGGAGAGTCCAGAACAGAGGACATAGGTTTAGGGTGATATGGGAAAGATATAAAAGAGTCCTAAGGGGCAACTTTTTCACACAGAGGGTGGTATGTGTATGGAGTGAGCTGCCAGAGGAAGTGGTTGAGACTGGTACAATTGCAACATTTAAAAGGCATTTGGACGGGTATATGAATAGGAAGGATTTGGAGGGAAATGGGCCGAGTGTCGCAGGTGGGGCTAGATTGAGTTGGGATATCTGGTCGGCATGGACGGGTTGGATCAAAGGGTCTGTTTCCATGCTGTACATCTCTATGATGTGGTGAATTCTAAAGGCTTAACAGTTGCAAATTTTAAAGTGCAGTTCTCAGTGAATTAGGGGAAGAGAGATTTTTTTGTTCAGGAGGGGATACAGAAGTAAGTCTTCAAAGGTGGCTTTATCCAGAGGTGGATTGACACTGTGAGAATTGAGAGGTCACATGGGACAACAAGTTCAGGGATATGGCCATAATATCAACAGTGAGGACAAGAGCACAGCAAACTCAGAGCAGTCATAGCCAGTGCAAAAGCTAAACTCGCAAAGCAGTGGTACTTGGATGGGTGGATGGAAGAGAACAGGGATTTTAAATCAGAGACAAGTAAACTGGAACAAAAGGAGATATTCAAAGGAGCAGAAGCTACCGGAGGAATGAGACCAAGATATGATGTGGTGTTAACAACGATACATCATCACAGTGGCTTGGCCAGGTTTTGGAAGGTTCACCCCGAAAGGAAGATTTCATTAAGAAGAGAGGAGATGTCATTACTCAGTCAGTAATCAGTCAACATCATGTTGTCAATGAAAGCATTCACAATATGTTCAGGGATGGGGAAAGAGTCCCCAAGTAAAGAGGGGTGAATAGAGATGATCTGTCGGTTGAGACCAGAAACATCTAAGCTGAGATGGTCAAGTTTAAATGGGGCAGTACAATGGATCTTGTTTGAAGAACAAATACCTGACCAATAATTAATAACAGTGGTGCAGCAGACGTTGAATTAGTTATCAGTTGTGAACAATGAATAGCTTCTGGCTGATGCAGCTACACAAACCTGCTTTTTAAATGGAGAGCAAGGACAGACCTAATTAAAGTACATGACAAGCTCCAACTGCTTCAGTCGTCAGTTCAGAAATGAAGTTCACTGGCCATGCTAAAAAAAAACACAACCACAACAACAGGGGTCAGCAAATATCACGGAGGAAATTGCTGCTTACCTCCTCCACACCACGCCCACAACATAATGGCCCAGATTTTCCACTGGCCAGACATTACTCCGGCATAGATAGGAGCTCTGCATCAAGACACTATACAATCCCCAATGTTGCAGACTCCAAAAGAAATCCTAGCAAATTGAAGATTCCACGGGGCAATTTCCCTCTACTTGGAATGCTCAAAGCTTCCATTAAAATTGGAGAATTTGGAGGATTTCAATGAAATTAAGTGACTGCTTACTCCGAGAAGGTTAAGCCATTAAATACATAGTACAACTCATGAGTAATTATTCAACAGATCCCATCTCCCACAGTCCCCTTACTTGTCCATCCTCTCTGGACCCAACTACCTCCTAACGTCTGCTGTGGACCAGAGAGCCAAAATTCCTTCAACCTCCACGAGATGCAAAACCACTTTCCAGACCATATATGACCATCACCCTTTATCTGTTCTGGAACAAATCCACCCTCACCAACGCCATCTCCTCCACCCAACCCCTAAACTCCCACTCTCCACTGACGCCAAACCTACCATCTGACCTGCTGCATATCCAACTTGCCCCTTCTGGACTTGATTCATCTCCATCTTTCACTGGGAATCCTGCTACTGGTCTCTCCTACCTGCCTACTTCCATTTCTCCCACCTCCAGACAGCTCTCCTCACTGTCCCCACCTGAGATTAGCACCCCTTGAAAAATCTGCCCCAATATCTTTTGATTTTCCAAAATGTTTCATGCAGACAGGACATGGGATATCCTCTCTAGTGGTGCTTCTGACTTTTGACCTGGAGCAGATCAGGGTTAAATGATCGAAAGTATGACTGGCTTCTTGGCAGAAGAATTCTGCCAATTACAGCAGTGAAATGGACCTTTTCTGGTTGGTTTCTCAGCCATTGCATTGAAGTTTCTGACTACTGCACTCTCATGAGTAACCTGTTTCCTTGCAGTTTCATGTGTTGCTTGATATGGTGTTAATAGATGATGATCACACTAACTGGACCCTTCAACTTCATTCAGAGGTCAACACCAATGATGAGTGGCAAGCAATATTTTTCTCTCAGGTAAATGATAAAAACAGTACGTGTGAGTTATAATGATAATTATGTTTTTATAAGGGTTTCGACCCATGTGGATCATGCAAAAATTCTTCTTGACAGGTTGCAGATCCATTTTGAAATTGAGGATCGAAATGTACAGCCAGAAGCCACTAAAAAATTATCAAAATCATCAGCAGAATATGCTGCAATGATTCCTCAGACAAGTAACTGTACGCTACAGAACTTACTTTCATGTTTTATTACAAATTGGGTCATCTTTAACAAATCTCGAACAAAAATCACATTATGTTGAACTGAAAGCCTTCTTTACAATTAACAAACTACCAAGTGACCAAAGGCTTCTCTGGGACTCATTTTAATGGGTAACCTTTGATGTTCTGTGTATGGTTATTTGCACCAAAAGCTGAATTGTGAGCACAAAATGTATTTTCCAACATGTTTTTGCCCCCTGTCAGAAATATAACACATCCTGATTTTAAATACCTACATTTGATCCTTCCTTCCAGGAGACACGGAGTCAAATGGAGGAGTGCTTCCAAAGGGAAGTGGGTGGTGCAGTAGATTAAATACAGGCCTTTCATCTCCAGGATCCCAGGTCAAATCCAGGCCCAGACGAACATGATCCAAATCTCCTCTGTCTGCTGACAGGCAATTCACAATTGTGGTTTTGCAGTCAGAGCAGCCTCAAGCTGACTGACCTCAGAAACAGGAAAAATAATCACATTTCTCAAGGGGAGGAGACTCTTACCAAGTGGAGGTTGATTGACTTGGTTGGGAACGATTTACTCTGCATCCCTCCTGTGTGACAGCCAAGCATGAAGTGACTGATTTTCATTGTGAAATGCAAAGACTACATCCCTATTCATAACATCCCTTAGTGCCGGCTGTTCTCAAAGCTTAAGGTAAATAAGGAAACAAGGTCAAAATATCAATGACCGATGCAGTACTAACAAGGGAAGAGAGCACTCAATGGACAGTGTAGTTCCGCAACATCATGTTAATTCAACAATAATGCAATTCTCTTCGTAAGCTTTTCTTTGCCTGATTGGTTTTTTTTCCAGCCTTATAGTTGGGGAGCATCAACCATTTTATTAAGAGTATACATCTCACTAATCAGGCTTCTGGCCAATCCTACATCAAGCAACCTAACCTTGAAAGCTCTCATTTTGACAACTATGACAAACACCATCACAATCCACAACATTTTAAACCAAACAATATTAGCAATAAAAAAACACTCAACATTTTTAAGAAAAGTAGGTTTACTCTGTCACCCAATGTTTTAAAAATTTCAAGACCTGGAGTCACATTCACGTTTTTGCCCAAAGGCAAGCAACTCTTTCTTGGGTCACACTCAGTTGAAATTCATCTTTTATATTCTGTCAGTGATTGAAGTAATATGGATGCTTCACCTCATGACAGACCTTTTTTTTTAAATGAACTATCCGGTGCACAAGAAACAGATGGGAAAAGCTATAAAGTTTTGGACCAGAACATTTTATTTCTGTAGCTCAAAATACTTTACAATTTGCATACATGCAGTTCAACTCCATCATCAATTCAATTTAAGAATGGTGAGTTTGTCCAGAATTCAGGATGATTATTTATGACCGACTATAAACCAATACAGCAGTCAGTCTGCGTCCAGAACTGTCATATCATGTAAACATGCGTGAAACTGTGGACAGAAAAAAACTCATACCAGTTCATTCAGCTGGTCCATGTGCAATCTTCAAGCCAATGCATATACAGAGTCCACCCGAGACACAATATGCTAGGAGTTGCAAAAATGCAAATAAAAACAGGTAAGTAATTTCAGACCTCTTCACATGAGCAAAATTGCTCAAAATGTTTCTCATATTAGGAGGTGCTTTATACTGGTGCTTCTCCAGAGTATCTTTTGGGTCCATAACTAATTTTTGTTTTGTAAATGGCCTAGACTCATGCATACACAAAAGTATGAAATGCTTGATCCATGCGAATTCACAAGCCGCTCAAGTAACTATGCAGAGTTTCAAATAGGTCAAGCTGACCGCAGATTTAAATATGTGGTTCAAAGAATAATGTGGGAGGAAGGGGGTTCAGATGATGGGGAACTGGCACCAGTACTGGGGAAATACAGCACTGTTCTGTTGGAATGGCTCCACTGAAACTGGACTGGTATCTATGTCCCAATGAATGTTGTAACAAGATCTGTGGCTGGAAGAGATGGAGAAGGAACAAGATGAAGGAAGTTTTAGAGATTTAAAGAAAAAATTGAAGAAATAGTACAGTGTAATAATCTGGGTAAAGGCAAGAAGAGTAAGATAGGGAGGGACAGAGTTTAATGGTCATTGTGCAACATCAAATAAGATTTGTGTAAAGACGAGGAGTAAAGAAAAAGAGGCTCTTTTCAGTTATTAACAAAAATGTACTGGAGACAGAAATGGAGATAAATGGTCTGGATCTAACTGCCATTACAGAAACAAAGTTGCAAGGTAAACAATTTTGGTAAATCAACAAAAATTCTGGAGAACCTAACTTTTCTGTTCTACTTGCCTTCTTGAAAAGGAGATGTAGCTCTGTTAGTCAATAAAATAGAGGGATCACTAGGGAAACAGTACCATGCAAACTGATGGAGCTAGGGGCTGACAAGTCCTGAAGGACTTCACCCAAAGATCTTAAAGGAGACAAAGAAGTAGCCAACACTGATGTGTTGGTGTTGATTTTCCAGAATTCTGGAAAGGTTCCATTAGGCTGAAATGTAGCAAATATAATGCCTCCATTCAAAAGGGGAGGGAGGTACGCAGCAGACAGGAGATTATAGTTCATTTAGCTTGACATGTTTCAGAGGATTGTGCAACTTTTAACTCTCTGCTTCAGAAGCTGGTGTTGGGATCAGGGAATATTCTACGGCAGAGGTACATAAATTCTTGATAGGCAAGAGAATCAAGGGCTATCAAGAGTAGGTGAGAATGTGAGATTTAAAACAACAGAGCAGGCTTGAAGCACTGATTGGCCGCCTTCTGTGATTAGTGCGCAAATAACGGACAGCAGGCTGCACTCAAAGCTGTGGGTAAGTAAGGAAACAAAGGCCAAAATATCAACAGCCAATACAGTATTAACAAGGGAATAAGGCGCTCAGTGGACAGCATCGTTCTACCACAACATGTTAATTCAACAATTATGCAATTCTTTCCATAAACTTTTTTCTGTCTGATTGATGCTCCCTAACTACAAGGCTGGTAACAAAAAAAATCAATCTTTCTATTAAGAGTTTCCATCTCACCAATCAGGCTTCTGGCCAATTTACCTTGAAAGCTCTGCTCTCATTTTGCCAACTTCAAAATAAAAAAGGAGTGACTTATGATGTTATACATAGGAATAAGATGAGAAACTGATGAAGGCAACCAAAGGCATAATGAAAAGAGTAAAACATAGTAAATTAGCCAAGAATAAGTGAACACATTTTAAGAGGTGGAGACCAGTTCAAGTACATATTGGTTCCTTGGACGCTGACAAAATTATCATGGCGAATGAAGAAATGCATAGTGTCCAGTCTTCACAATATAACTACATGCCATAAATAGACAGCACCAAGGGACTAATAAAGAGTGAGGAACTTAAGGCCATTACCATCAACCAAAATAAAAATTTCTTTGGACCCAATAGCTTAAATCCTATGAGTCTGAAAGAGGCAGCTGCAGACATAAGGGATACAATGGGAAAATGTGGCAAAATGCCAATGTCAGTGGGCTGGTCATTCCAAGACCCAAGTTAATGTTCTGGCAATTTGAAGTTCAAATCCAGTTGGGGGAATTTAATTCCAATGACAACTAAAATCTCAAGCCAGTCTCAGTTATGGTGACCATGAAATCATTATTTAATGCAGCATAATCCCATCTGGTTCACTAAGGTCCTTTAGGGAAGAAAATCTAAAGTATGACATTAGAATCACAACAAAGTGGTTGACTCTTAACTGGCCTCTGAAATTGCATGTCACTCCATTCAAGGAGGCGTGGTGCTGCATTTTGAGAAAGCAAATCTTAGCAGGACTTATACACTTAATGGTAAGATCCTAGGGAGTGTTGCTGAACGAAGAGATCTTGCAGTGCAGGTTCATAGTTCCTTGAAAGTAGAGTCACAGGTAGATAGGATAGCGAAAAAGGCATTTGGGATGCTTTCCTTTATTAGTCAGAGTATTGAGTACAGGAGTTGGGAGGTCATATTGCAGCTGTACAGGACATTGGTTCGGCCACTTTTGGAATATTGCATGCAATTCTGGTCTCCTTCCTATCGGAAGGATGGTGTGAAACTTGAAAGGGTTCAGAAAAGATTTACAAGGATGTTGCCAGGGTTGGAGGATTTGAGCTATTGGGAGAAGTTGAATAGGCTAGGGCTGTTTTCCCTGGAACACCGGAGGTTGAAGGGTAACGTTATAGAGGTTTATAAAATTATGAGGGGCATGGATAGGATAAATAGACAAAGTTTCTTCCCTGGGGAAGGGTAGTCCAGAACTAGAGGGCATAGGTTTAGGGTGAGAGGGGAAAGATATAAAAGAGACCCGAGGGGCAACGTTTTCATGCAGAGGGTGCTACATGTATGGAATGAGCTGCCAGAGGAAGTGGTGGAGGCTGGTACGATTGCAACATTTAAAAGGCATCTGCATGGGTATATGAATAGGAAGGGTTTGGAGGGATATGGGCTGAGTGCTAGCAGATGGGACTAGACTGGGTTGGGATATCGGGTTGGCATGGATGAGTTGGACTGAAGGGTCTGTTTCCATGCTGTACGTCTTTATGACTCCATAATTGTCATGGGCAACAAAAGTTAGTCTTGCCAGCGATGCCCACACCCTTGAAAGAATTAAAATGGGCGTGACTTTCCAAAATTCCCTAGATTCTAGAATTTGCCAACAGATTGGAATGTTGCGATGTGCAAGGATAGAAGGAGAGAGGAAAACAAAGAACGCAGAAACAATTTATCTGACAGCAATTAAGGGCAAGTACTAAAGTCCAGCACTAATGGAGTCCTAACAAAGCACTTTTAACAAAAAAAATTCTATGATCAGACAAACTCAGTGAGTTTACAAAAGAATATTTGACAAAATTAGTACAGTATTTGAGAATACACCTGGCAAGAGTAGGCAAAGGGGAAATCAGTCAATACTGTATTGTGCACTTGGATTTACAAAATGCATTTAGTAAATTGAGACAAAAAAGATTAGCACTCAAGATAAGTACATGTGAAATTGGGACAGATATAGGAGAATGTATAAAGGACTACTAATGGACAGGAAGCAAAAAACAGGGTAAAACAATACATGATCAAATTGGCAGGCTGAGAGTAAGGAAACATAACAAAGATCGATGCTGGAAGCTCAGCTATTCACAAACGATATTAATAACTTATACAAAGAAACCAAGGTCACTATATTTAAGTTTGCTGATGATGGAAAGCTAAATGTGAATTCACGCTGAGAAAAGTGCATTAAGAAGGAAGCTGCAAAGGTTAACTAAGTGGGCAAGGTAACAGAGAGAGTACACTGTGAGAAGGTCTGAGGTGACTCACTTCAGAAGAACAGAAAAGCAGAATACATTTTTAACTTCTACAGAGTGATATTCATAGAAACTTGGGTCGACTCATACAAAAAACACAGAAAAACGAAGAACCACTTCTTCACTCTTGTAGAACTCACTACTGCAGAAGGCTGTGGAGGCCAGGTCACTGAGTATATTCGACGAAGATGTTGATAAGCTTTTTGATATTCAAGAGATCAAGGAGTATGGAGGGCAAGTAGGAATATGGTGTTGAGATAGAGGCTCAAAGGTAAGCATGGTGAATGGCAGAGCAGATTCAAAGATCCAAATGGCCTACTCCTGCTGTTAGTTTCTATGCACAAGAGCAAAACATAACCTTTGTTTCATAATGAATTTTCTTGTAAATATCCCCAAACATCCAATAAAACTTCAATTAAAATATTGATTATGGGTAATATTTTTACACGTTGCTCACTTCCTTGGGTGCCAGTAAATAACATATTACAAGAATTAACATGGAACAGCATTAGGCTATGTCTTTGTCAAAGGCTCACATCACACCAGGAGTGGGTGGAGGGAGATAGGGGAAAGAAAAGTTTTATTTGAACCTGGGTGGCAAAGTTTGTGAACATGCAGGAGACAGACTGCTTCACAAACCTTTAGCTTGTAATTTCATGCACTAATTTCAGATCCTTTCAGCAGAAGAGTTGGTGCAGTTAGCAAACGGGCGTGCATAACAGAACAACTATATTTCCTGGCATTTCTTAGCTCTGATTGCCCATGAACCACTTCCTCTGCTTATCTTAGGCACCAGATTGAATTGTCCACCATGCCTGTGGGAGACACAGTACATCACACAGGGTTGCAGATGCACACAATCTGAGATTATGGAGAGGTGCAAAGCCTCCAAATGTTTTGTACTGAATATCGAATGTGTCACCTTATCCTCCTTTCTCTTCCTCAACAATTTGTCCAAACGTAGGATTAAACATAATCTTTTGTGTGAAATCCACAAAAGGTTCTCTATTGTTATGACTAAACAGGAGGAATGCACCACCTTTCTGAAGTTCCACTACTGCCCAGGTCACAATGTTAAGTTAATTATTTTGACCAGTTCCTAATATTGTCAATCATATGCTTTCTTTATGTTATTAACTTTGTATTTTTATATGCAAAACAATGATGATGCAGAACTAACACACTCTCACTCTCTCTCTCACTCTCTCTCACTCTCTAGTATCTCTCTACAGAGCTTCACGTTTGGAAATAAACATTTCTAACCAATAAATCTTCATTCTTGAAAATGAAAGATAAAATGATACAGCATGGAATGTTCACTTGACGGTCAATCTGATATTACAATGCACAAAGGCATCACCAGAAACATGCAGTTGTGGCTGGGTTCTTTCCCAAAGCTTGTTCAGGAAAGACAATATCAAGAATTCATCGAGTTGATAATCAAGATTGAGGTTGGACCCACAAGAGATTTTTCAGAAACATGAGAGCTGGGCTAGGAAGCTCTTCTCCTTCTCAGGGTTGGACACCAACAGAAAATGTTCAAACTAACCTCAAAGGTAAAGAGCTGCAAGCTCCAGGTAGGTGCCTACAATAAACAAACCCATGTCACGAAGGCACATGACTTTCAAGAAATGATCAGTTTAAAAAGAAGTTGACCTCTTTAAAAGAAACCAATCTGATATCTACAAACTCAAGTCTACAAGTTTCATTAAATGTCAAGCCGCTGAAACACAATCGCCTTCAAAGCTCAATTCTGGAGTGTGACTGATGCACTTTATTAGTCTCTCAGACGGCATGAGCAGTACCCATCATCCAAGTTGATCCAGGTCAAAGCAAACTGGTTAATTCGCACTCCTGCTCCAATATTAACACCTTCTATTGCCAGCACAGTGCATTTTGCCACAGTGCAGAAGATAATCAACCTGTTCAGAAATATTATTGCACACCCTCTGGAGCAAGAGAGACTTGAACCCAGGCCTCCTGGCTCAAGGTTTAGGACATTGTTGCTGCAACACAAGAGCCCTTGAAAGGTACAGATGCTCCAGGCTACCCAATGAGTTTATTTCTTAAACAGCTTCTCGGTTGATAATCTTCATCAGCAGGAAGGCCAAGAGCAGCAGCATCTTGAGGAGTACATGCGTTTCTGGCTTCCCCTCCAAGTCAAACATCACATGAAGGGAGCCATCATATTGCCAGTCTCTCAGCGCTATTAACTCTCCAATTCCTGAATTGCTACCCCAAGACCACTCAGAAGTACAATCACCACAGAAGACTCCAGCAACCTTAAAAATGGTGACCCAATATCACAACTAGGACTAAGTAACAGAAACAACATTATGAAAGTAACCTGCATCCTGAAATCAACAATATAATTTTCAAAAACAATCAGCGTGTCAAAACAAATCCCATATTATGACATGGTTAACATGAAGCCAAAATACCAAAAGAAATCACTTGAACCCACTGTATAACAACCATCTTAAATCACTGAAGAACAGCACATGCCTCACTCAATCTTAGACACTTAAAAAACCATCAGTGGAAAGGCCACACCTCCAATGATGGGTTTTACAGAGAATGGTTTGTGGAGCACGCACATCAGACTCTGCATCATTAGTTTATTTTTAACCTTGGAATTATAGACAAACATCCAAAGTCTGGATACACCATTCACATTTAGAAACCCTGAGGGCAGGGTGGCTACCGCAAGCTCCCAACTGCCTGACTATCTCACAGATAAATACATATTTAACAATGAGGATTAAACATAATTACTCTACCCCACAGCACAAACCTCATGGTTAAAATTTTGCTTACGGTGATTGTTGTATCAAGTGAAACTTGACAAAAAGAATCTTCCATGCCTGGTCTGAAGGCACAAGCTTGCACTGAGATGAATCCCCCAAAATGCCAAGTCAAAAAAAAAATTCAGTCAAAACACAGGAAATTATTGAGCTATTTGACTGAGGGGGGCATTAAAACCAAGGCCCATTCCAGTTATAAAATCACCAGTTCGGTGAAACCAGTTCATTCAAGACATATCAATCATCAGATCTGTACATGTCATAGAGTTACACAGAACAGAAACAGACCCTTTGATCCAAGCAGTCCATGCCAACCATAACCCCAAACTAAAACAATCCCACCTGGCGGCACTTGGCCCATATCCCTCCAAACATTTTTTTTTATTCATGTACTTATCCAAATGTCTTTTAAACGTTGTAACCATACCCGCATCCACCACTTCCTCTGGAAATTTATTCCACACACAAACCACTGTCTGTGTAAAAAAAAAGTTGTCCCTCATATCTTTAAATATTTTCCATTTCACCTGAAAAATATGCCCCTTAGTCTTGAAACCACCCCCCCCCCACCTAAGGAAAAGACACCTAACATTCACTTTACCTACACCCCCTCATGATCTTATAAATCTTTATAAGGTCACCCCTCAACCTCCTATACTGCAGTGAAACTAAGTCCCAGCCTCTCCTTATAACTCAAACCCTCCATTCCTGGCAACAGCCTAGTTAAGTCTTTTCTGAGCTGTTTGTACTGTGAACAATAGGAGATGCAATATTGTGCAAACCCCACTGTGTATTTGAGAAAAGAAATGATGCAGTAAAGCGTTAAACACAAACTTCCGGATAGTCTTGTCTGTAGTAGAAATATTCAAACTGCAGTTTTGCGCATAGCCACAACAACCACATTACAGAGAGGGAAAAAAAAATGAATACTGCTGTACTACAGTAATCTCCTGCTGGCTTTTAATGCAGGGAAGAGATCACCACCTTTCTTTGCTCATGAATTATTGATCAACATACAATGGACTTGATCTTTTTGGACATCCGAACATTATCCCCAGTATAACATCTGGGACAAAACAATGTGGTTGTACAGTAACATCTCGCATCACAAGATGCCTGACCCAAACACTGTCAAGAGAGCCGGAAAGTTGTGGGTGTGTCTTTCTAACTCTACATTTACAAACACAAACACTTGGGGAAAAGAAAATTGAAGGTCAATGTCTTAGAAATGCTTAAATATAATACCACTCCTCCAGTAGACCATAGTTCAATCTTCCAAGGAGTACAACTTTGGGTTTATCTTGCAGGCCTGGGGTGCAGTGGGTGCTGGAGTTAGGAAAGGAAGGATTAGGTAAAAGTAGGAATACCTGAGCAGGAGACATTTATGGATCAAATGATTGACAATTATGTTCACACCACATAATTGTTAAATCACAGCTCTAACATCTGGGAATGCTCTTTCATATACCTATCTCAATTTGGACACCTTCAAAGAAAATTCCCTCTGAAGGGAAACCATTCTAACCAGCAACCAATTTCTCTAATATTACAATCTTTAGTCCACCAATTATGATCACTTTGACTTTGAACTGCTTGCTTTCAATGTTTAAGTTGCCAATGAGCTACCTTTCTGTCCTTTCTTTCCCCTACACTTCAACCATGTTTAGGTGGAGACCAAATGCTTCATCTCCTAGCCACTGTCCTAGACCCTCACACAAGTATGGAATTCTTAAACTTCCTTATGCAGCTGCCTCCCCACCCCAACCTTGTTCCTAAAACCAGTTAGTTTTTAAATAAAAAGCCAAGTGTGTTATTACCAAAAACTTGAATATTTTACAAACAAGTATAATATGGAAAAGGGACTAAAATTGTTTAAAAATTCTTTAATGAGACCTAATTATGGTGTGTCAAACAGGAGATTTCAAAACTATCTCCGGAAAAAGGCATTTTTAATATCAGGTAATGAGGCAACTTTTTTTTAATGCAAGGGTAATCGTGTTTTGCTCAATCAATTCATGTCCTTTGAGGAGGTTACAACTGCTGGAGCAAAGATTATTGTGGAAAATAAAAACTCACGTTTGCAAAGACTGAAAGATGCCTGACTACCAGGAAGCAGAGAGCAGGGCAATGATGGTATATTGGTGAGCACAGCTAGTTTACAATCAGCTAACCTGGGTTCAATTCTCAGCCATTGCATTATTGCGGTTTTAAACCGACTTTTAAAGGAAACCCCCACGATAAGCCAAGAACATGAATGTTTCAGTCTGTGGTAAAAAGGATCTATCAGTTTGCTCCTTGCTTTGGAGTGTCATGGTGGCTCAGTGGTCAGCACTGCTGCCTCACAGCACCAGGGATGCAGGTTCGAGTCCAGCCTCGGGTGACTGTCTGTGTGGAGTTTGCACATTCTCTCTGCGTCTGCATGGGTTTCCTCTGGGTGCTCCAGTTTCCTCCCACAATCCAAAGGTGTGCAGGTTAGGTGAATGGGCCATGCTAAATTCCCCATATGTATTCAGGGATGTGTGCGTTAGGTACATTAGTCAGGGGTAAATGTAGATTAATAGGATAGGTGAATGGGTCTGGGTAGGTTACTCTTCAGAGGGTCAGTGTGGACTTGTTGGGCCAAATGGCCTGTTTCCACACTGTAGGGGTTCTAATGATTCTAAACATAAATGGGTATTTTTCAGGTTGGTGTTGCTGGGACTCGAAATGTTTACAATTTACATAAAATGAGCTAGAACACATGTCTCAAGTGTTTTCAGTCATATGTGATTTTCCCTTTTCTAAAATGCAGAATTGATTAACTAATTTTATTTCTTCACTCATGAGGTTTACTCTAGAAAACAAATGCGAGGACTCAGCATACTGGCCGTAAGACAATGTTAGATTGAAAATAGTCACTTTGGGCCAACAAGGATGTTAATCCTGAGAGACCCAAGCTGACTAAGTGAATTGCAGCACGACCACACATACCTTGAAGCCATGTCATCAAAGTGCTTCCTGGCATGGGATCAGGTTAAACACAAGTGCTCACATGTAGAGTTTCTCAGGATTTAAAATTTAAAATGTTAAAATCTAAATGAAGGGGAAAATGCATTTGGAAATCCCTTCAAGCAAATGTTGTGTCTGAATGTGAAGGGGGGGAAGAGTTCTTATTGGAGTGAAGGAAAGGGAGGAGGGGGTGGGTTTGGAGAGAAGTGAGATGAAATGCATTCTTTATTTCAGCCAGGCTAGACCAGGTTAACTGGACTACAAAATAGTCAAAGGCACCACTTCAGCCAACTCGCTCTAATCCATTCATTTACTCTGCCACAAGATACATCCAGTCTCTGCCAATGACATAGATTTAAAAATGAGACAAAGCTTTTAATTTCAGCTATTACGCATTCTCTTCCTTATCCAGATTATAATAACAACACGGCTAAACAAGTGCACTGCCTGAGACAAACACATCAACAGCACAGACCAGAAAACTCAATTTAAAACATTGGAAATCCAATGAAACATTTAAGAGAACTGGAAAACAGACAAAGTCATTCACCCAATTTCTCACTTCCACACTGTACTTCACTCATTTTAAGGCTTTAGGAACAGAAAATGCTCAGCCTCATGATCCCTTCCACTTGCTATTTTACTAAAGATAATGCTTCCCATTTGTTGGTGGTTCACATTTTCAACCCAGTTAAGCATGCAGCAAAATTAGAACTGTGTCCACATAAGATTAGAGAAAGTACAACATGCAAACATGCTTTGCAGCCCAACAATCGATGTTCATCCTTTATGAAGAAGTAATTCTCATACTTTGTACTATTAATCTTCAGAACTTTCAAGATTTCAAACATATTACCCAGAATAGCATTTATTTCAATAGTCCAACAGCTGCAGGGCATGTTCCACAATGCTGCCACTGTGTACCAGCGATGGAGATAATGAGTGTTTAAAGGTGATGGATACGGTACCAACCAAGTGGAAATTGTATTCTGTTTGATATCAACCTTCTCATTATTGGAGTTGTACAGAGCAAGGCAGTACCCTGTGCCTTGTAGGTGCTGGAAAGGCTTTGTGGAGTCCAAAGGTGAGTTACGCATCCTCGAATTCCAAGCCTCTGTCCTGCTCTTGTAGCCACAGTACTTATGTGGTCTTTTATGATTGTTTGGTCCCATTCAGTTTTTGATTCATGGTAACCCTAACCTACAACTGCGTTGCTTAAATAAGAACTTGTAATTTGTCAGTCCAATCCTAAACTTTGTCCAGTTCTTGCTGAACGGAGGTATGGACTTCCACACTAACTGAAGAACTGCAAATGGTACTGAACACCATCCATCCAACAGTTAACAATAAACAAGATGGCACAACATGCCCAGAAATTCTAGCTACTCTGTCACACATTAAAGACATTACAGAGATGACAACCAGACTACTTCGATCCTTAGGCACCATGGTAGCCCACAAACCTTACACCACACTGAAACAGCTCCGAATGAATTCAAAGAACCCCATACCAACAACCAACAGAAAAAACGTCATTTATAAAATATCCTGCAAGGACCACAACAAACATTACATTGACAGGCGGGCAGGAAACTAGCCACCAGGTTACATGAGCACCAACTAGCCACCAAAAGACATGACCAACTATCACTGGTATCCACACACAGAGATGAAGAGGGGCATAGGTTCGACTGGGACAATACATCCATCCTGGGACAGGCTAAACAAAGACACGTGCAGGAATTCCAAAAGGCCTGGCATTCAGGCCAGAACTCCATTAACAAACACATCAATTTGGACCCCATTTACCAAACTGTCAGAAAAAGATACAGACCAAGACAGATAAATGGCAAGTGGGACAGAACACCAGCGCTTCAAAGGAGGATCACTGATGATGTTACCTAGCATGGTGATGAAAAATCTGAGAACACACTACCCGCTCGGAGAGCAAACTTACAACCTGAGTTAACAGTCCCAGTTTTGACCCCGTTGTGTAGGAAAGATAATTGAAGATAATTGGTCATTTAGGTCACTACCCCATGCAACTGTTGCATCAAGGTCTCTGGGATGAGATGATTTGTTATGATTGTTCAAGACTAATTTCCTTTGGGTTCAGCATGTCTGCAATCATTGGAAGGTAGGACATAACAGGACAATTTTTCACAATGTCAGGCGAATGCCTGTGTTCCAGCTCTATTGCAACAGCTTGACTAAAGTTGCAACTAGTTCTAGTCCAAAAGTTTTCAGGATTATCCTGCCATTGAAAGTGGTTGAGATCAAAACATTGAATGCTTTCAAGGAGTTAGATATAGTTCTTAGGGCCAAAGGGTTCAAAGGGTATGTGGAGAAAGTAGAAACACGGTACTGAGTTGGATGGGCAGCCACAATCACACTGAATGGTAGAACTGGCTCAAACGGCTGAATGGCCTCTTATATTCAATTTGTCGATGGCAATAGAATCTGATGTTGTAGTGACCCACGGCCAGTGTTTCAGCTGTTTCTTGATATCATGAGGATTCCACCATATTTGCTGAAAAATAGTATCTCTGAGGCTGGGCAAAAAAAACCAAGATTTGTTATCCATGTATTACTCAGAGCTGATGATGCTTCCAAATTCTTTAGCCTTATCTCTTGCTCTTACATGTTGGAATCTGCCAATACAGAGGATGATTTTGGAACCTCTGCCTTGAATTAGTTGTTAAATTTGCCACCACTATTCACCACTGGAGGAAGCAGAACTGCACAACATGATTGGACCTTCTACGGGTTATCTACTACATCTGTTGACAGCACGCCACTTCTGTTTGTCACATGTAAGTACTGTGTCATAGCCTGACAAAGTCAGCACCTTTTTTTTGACACTCCTCACACTATCTGAGCCATAATCTCCTCCCCTCCTCTTTCATTTCACAGCACTGTCCAAATGAAGTTGTGGTTTCTAAGATCCTACAAACCTAAAACCCAAAATGCTGCATTCAATTTAATATGCAAATTTAGTCACCTGTATCCCAATTCCACATTATTGACAAAAATAGAAATTGCTGGAAAGGCTTAGCAGGAGGACTGGCAGCATCTGTGGAAAGAATCAAAGTGAACATTGTGGGTCGAATATATATTTGGGAAGATGCCTTGTAAACTGCTTTTAATTCCTGCTTCATTTCCTTCCTTCTGTTTTTATTAATCCAATTTGTTACCAGTCATCTACATCCTTACACATTAAACTTGTCATTATAACTTATAACTCCTCAAGTGTGCTCTGTAAGTACATCATATTGACTGCCTTTGGACATCACCATATTAGATACCATTCGCACTTTAATAATATTGGTTCCCAAATCAGTGCAAACTACTCCCAAGAAACAAGGAAAAGAACAGCTACAACAGACCATTCAGTCCATCAAGCCCATGCTGTCATTCAATATGATCATGGCCAATTCTCAATCTCAGTACTTACCTCCATATTCTCCCATTATCCCTGAACACCTTTTATGTTCTAGAAATCTATAAATTTCTTTCTTAACTGTATTCAGTGATTTTGCCTCCACAGCCTTCTATGGTAGAGAATTCCACAGGCTCACCATTGTGAAGAAATTTCCCCTCATCTCAATCTGAAATGATCCCCTGCATATCCAAAGACAGTGACTCCGTTTTCTGGATCATTCCAGCCAGGAGAAAACATGAACCCTGTATTCAGTCCGTCCAGCCCTGTCAGAAGTTTCTCCTCTTTAAGATCCCCTCTCACTCCTCAAATTTCAGGACTAATACAGGGCTAGTCAACCCGGTCTTTCCTCACACAGGAATCAGTCTAATTTCTTTGCTATACTCTTTCTATAGCAGGTCTTTATTTTCTTAAGTAAGCAGACCAAAATTGCAAAAACGTTTTGGTTTATAACTGCACAATAGTATTCAAAGTATGGTTTCACTAAGGCCCTGAATGGCTGCAGTAAGACATTCTTGCTCCTGTACTCAAACCCTTGTGTACATAACATTTGCCTTCCTAACTGCTCACTGCATCTGCATACTTGCTTGTGATGACTGATGTACAAAGATAGCTGGGTCACTATTTTTTTTAAGCATAACGCCATCCTCAATCTACCAACGTTTAAATAATTCTGTTTTTCCTACCCAAAATGGACAAGTTCCCACTTTTGCACGTCACACTGTACCTGCCACGCAATTGCTCACTCACTCAACTTGCCTGGATCACTCTGAAACCTTCTTAGATCCTCCTCACTGCTCACACTCCCACCTAGTTTTGTGTCATCAGCAAATTTGGAAATGTTACACTCAATTTCCTCAACCACTGATATATATCAAAAATAACTGGAATCCAAACAGTGAAAAACCCCGCAGTAACCCACTTTTCACCGCCTTTCTTTTCAAAAATGACCAGAAGGCATTTGGTATGCTTTCCTTTATTGGTCAGAGTATTGAGTACAGGAGTTGGGAGGTCATATTGTTGCTGTCAGGACATTGGTTAGGCCATTGTTGGAATATCGCGTGCAATTCTGGTCTCCTTCCTATCGGAAAGATGTTGTGAAACTTGAAAGGGTTCAGAAAAGATTTACAAGGATGTTGCCAGGGTTGGAGGATCTGAGCTACAGGGAGAGGCTCAACAGGCTGGGGCTGTTTTCCCTGGAAGGTTGGAGGCTGAGGGGGTGACCTTATAGAGGTTTACAAAATTATGAGGGGCATGGATAGGACAAATAGACAAAGTCTTTTCCCTGGGGTCGGGGAGTCCAGAACTACAGGGCATAGATTTAGAGTGAGAGGGGAAAGATATAAAAGAGACCTAAGGGGCAACTTTTTCACACAATGGGTGGTACGTGTATGGAATGAGCTGCCAGAGGAGGTGGTGGAGGCTGGTACAATTGCAACATTTAAAAGGCATTTGGATGGGTATATGAATAGGAAAGGTTTGGAGGGATATGGGCCAGGTGCTTGCAGGTGGGACTAGATTGGGTTGGGATATCTGGTCGGCATGGATGGGTTGGACCGAAGGGTCTGTTTCCATGCTGTACATCTCTATGACTCTATGACACTGTTTCCTGCCTACAAACCATTTTATTCTTTAATCTATGCCAGCACCAATATCTTGCACTTTGATTTTACACAACAACCTCTTCTTGTATGGGACTTTATCAAAAGCTTTCTAAAAATCCAAATACGCCAAATTCACTGCTTCACCCTCATCTGTTCTGCTTCTTACATTCCCAAAAACATGGCTCCAGTAAGTCTTTCAGCCACGGTTTCCAATAGACAATAGACAATAGGTGCAGGAGTAGGCCATTCTGCCCTTCGAGCCTGCACCACCATTCAATATGATCATGGCTTTAATCAGTATCCTGTTCCTGCCTGATCTCCATAACCCTTGATTCCACTATCCTTGAGAGTTCTATCCAACTCTTTCTTAAATGAATCCGGAGACTGGGCCTCCACTGCCCTCTGGGGCAGAGTATTCCACACAGCCACCACTCTCTGGGTGAAGAAGTTTCTCCTCATCTCAGTTCTAAATGGTCTACCCCATATTTTTAAGCTGTGTCCTCTGGTTTGGCATTCACCCATCAGCAGTAACATGTTTCCTACCTCCAGATTGTCCAATCCTTTAATAATCTTATATGTCTCAATCAAATCCCCTCTGTCTTCTAAACTCAAGGCTATACAAGCCCGATCGCTCCAGTCTATCAGTGTAAGGTAGTCCCACCATTCCAGAAATTGACCTCGTGAACCTACGCTACATTCCCTCAATAGCCAGAATGTCTTTCCTCAAATTTGGAGACCAGAACTGCACACAGTACTCCAGGTGTGGTCTCACCAGGGCCCTGTACAGCTGCAGAAGAACCTCTTTGCTTCTATACTCAATCCCTCTTGTTATGAAGGCCAGCATGCTGTTAGCCTTCTTCACTACCTGCTGTACCTGCATGCTTACCTTCATTGACTGGTGTACAAGAGCCCCCAGATCTCTCTGTACTGCCCCTTTACCTAAATTGATTCCATTGAGGTAGTAATCTGCCTTCCTGTTCTTGCCACCTAAGTGGAGAACCATAGATTTATCCACATTAAACTGCATCTGCCATGCATCTGACCACTCACCTAACCTGTCCAGGTCACCCTGTAATCTCCTAACACCCACCTCACATTTCACCCTTCCACTCAGCTTAGTATCATCAGCAAATTTGCTAATGTTATTACTTATACCATCTTCTATATCATTAACATATATTGTAAAAAGCTGTGGTCCCAGCACTGATCCCTGTGGTACCCCACTGGTCACTCACTGCCTGCCATTCCAAAATGAAGCCATTTATCACTACTCTTTGTTTCCTGTCAGCCAACCAATTTTCAATCCAAGTTAGTACTTTGCCCCCAATACCATGCGCCCTAATTTTGCTCACTAACCTCCTATGTTGGACTTTATCAAAAGCTTTCTGAAAGTCCAGGTACACTACATCTACTGGATCTCCCTCGTCCATCTTCTGGGTTACATCCTCAAAAAATTCCAGAAGATAAGTCAAACGATTTCCCCTTCGTAAATCCATGCTGACTCTGACCTATCCTGTTACTACTATTCTTTTTCAGAAATCCATGCTGACTTTTGTAATATCAATGGTAGTCTTTAAATGTTATCTCATCACATCCTTTATAATACTTTATATTATTTTATATGTTATCTATGTTTAATAGACTCCAGCATTTTGCCTACTGATGTTAGGCTAATTGTCCTGTAATTCCTAGTTTTCTCCCTCTCTCTCTCTTTTTCTTTTGACATAGTGAAGTGACAATTGTCACCCTCCAATCTTCTGGGACTGTTCAAAAAACGTTGTCAATTCTGGAAGATGATAACCAACATATCCACTTTTTCCATGGCCACCTTCTTTTGTTCCCTGTAATGGAGATGATTAGTCCCTTGAGATTTAATAGCATTTTGTCCTATTAATTTCTCCAGCACTTTCTTTTTTACTAATACTAATTTATTTCAATTTCTCTTTTTCAAAAGACTCTTGCTTTCCAAAGGAAGTTGTGCAAGTCTTCTGTGAAGTCAGAACAAAACTGGTTAAAAATTTGCCATTTCCTTGTTCTCCGTTATCAATTCTGCTATTTTAGATTGTATTCATCATCACTAATCTTTTCCGTTTCAATGCTTACAGAAGCTTTTTCAATCTGCTTCTATATTCCCTGTAAAATAACTCCCATCCTTCATTTTCCTCCTGTTAAATCAACCTCTTGGTCCTCCTTTACTTAATTATAAACTGCTCCCAGTCAGACTTGCTACAGTTTTGAGCAACTGTAATTTACTTCATTTTGATCAAACGTTATCTTTAATTTCTTTAATTAACCACGATTGAGCTATTGTTCTTGTTATTTTATCTTAAAAGAATATGTAACTGCTGCAATGAAAGCACGTATTCCATAAATAATACCCATTGCCTGTCATGCTATTTAATGAAGTCACAATCTATCACAGCCGACACTCAGCTCAATTTGCACATGCGCAAACTCTCACAGAAAAATTATTAATCAAGCCCTTCTTATTCCACAAACCAAATGTAGTATAGCCTGCCCCAAAGTTAGTTCTTCAACATGCTGGTCTAAAACTCCATCTTGTACACAGTCCAGGAATTCATCCACCACACGATTGTTGCTGATGTAGCTTGCCCTGACTAAACATATGTTAAAATCACTCGTGATTATTTTAGCACCCGTGTTGCTTGCGTCTCTAACTTCCTTCTAATGACACCTACTACCTTACCACTGTTTGAAGACCAAAAGGAAACTTCAATGAATGTCAACTGCCCCTTGGTGTTTCTTAGCTCCACCCAAACTGATGGCACATCTAGATTAATTGCACTAATATCCTTTTTTTTAAACTGGTGCAATAACTTCATCTTTAACTAAATGCCATCCCACCTCAAACAACAAAGGCAGAATTGGTGACTCAAATTACGCCAGCTATTGAATATTGCTGGCCACACATCCATTCTGTTTCAAAATAACCTTGGGGAAAAAAACTAGCACCAAAAGGCGACACTTGTAATATTTAAATGTTAGTATGTTATCTGTAAATTCTCAAAATAATTTTCGACTAATGTGGTTAGAGATAATCAACCGGAGAAAATGATTAGAGGGAGAGTTTAATTTTGTCCAGACCTAACTACCTAAGTTGCAACTTTGAATCTGGATAGGAGACTCTTCCAAAGTTCTCACCTGAAAGAATTTTCACAAGGAACACAATGTGGATATGGCATAGTAATCCTATAAGAAGCTAACTGTGTTAATGAAATGAAATAGAGCCACAAAAATAAATCAAAATAGTTGTGTCAATAGCAGACAAACAAATTACTGGCAATTCTTCAATGCCTAATCACTAAGGCACAAAATACCAAATCCACGATGGAAGATAAAATGAAAGCTACCTTCATTGTCGGAAGCTGGGCAGGTCACTTTGAATACCAGATCAAAGGTTCTTTCTGGGCTCTCTCTGTTAAAAGAAAATGAAGGAAAAAGTTGAATCCTCTGTTACAGCATGTTGCATTGGTACTGATATGAATACCTGTTATAAATGTGAAAACTAAGAACAATAAAATCTCTTTCAAGGAAACAAAATAAAAGTTCCAAAACTATCCAACACCCTATTCTAATTCTCATCTTTCACAATCAAAGTATTATCTTACAAAAAGGTTTAAACATATTTAGAATTGCGTAATGTATACATGCAATCGATACTACAGATTTACAAACAACTAACAGCACTCAACTATACTTCAATGTAGGAACAAGAGAAAGTCAGTTAGACACCTTCGCCCAATTCGTCATTCTGATGATCTGCACCTCAACTCCACTAATTTATTTTAACCCATTTTCTTTGGTCCTTTACTAAAACAAGACATTTTCAATCTCAGCTTTGATCCATCATTAACTATCTTTTAGTGAGAGATAGTTCCAGATTTTAACTACCCTTTCTTTGAAGAAGGTCATCCATATTACACAAACAAAATATTTGCATGAATATGACTCATCTTTCCTTGAGCTGTCTTCTTAGGAGACAAACATTATTTTGACCCCCATCACTCCTCCAAAAATATCTAATCATTCTGAATCTCAGGGTTTTCTTCATTAAAAGTCAATGCTTCAAGTCATAGTTTTCACAGCATGGAAAAGGCCCTTTGGCCCATAGTCATCAAACAGCTACCTCTTCATTCTCATCCCATTTTCCATCACTTGCTCCGTAGTCTTGTCGGCATTGGCATTTTAGGTGCTCATCAAAATAGTCTTTAAGCTGTTGAGGACTCCTACCCTTTTAGGCAGTGAGTTCCAGATGCTCACCACTCTCTACGTAAAAAAGATTTTCCCTAGATCCCCTCAAACCCTCCTGCTCCTCACCTCAAAGCTGTGCTTGCTAGTTATTGACTCATCTACTGAGGGGAAAGATTTCTCCCTACCCACCCATTCTCTATCAGAAATCTATACACCTCTGTTTATGGCCAGGGTCCTAGGTTTGATTCCAGCCTCGGGTGACTGTCTGTGTGGAGTTTGCACATTCTCCCCACGTCTGCGTGGGTTTCCTCCGGGTGCTCCGGTTTCCTCCCACAGGTCCAAAGATGTGCAGGTCAGGTGAATTGGCCATGCTAAATTGCCCATAGTGTTAAGTGCATTAGCCAGAGGGAAATGGGACAGGGTGGGTTACTCTTCGAAGGGTCGGTGTGGACTTGTTGGGCTGAAGGGCCTGTTTCCACACTGTAGGGAATCTAATCTAATCAAGTTTTCTGGCTCCACAAACAGTTTGCCACTTGGGTCCCAACTGAGCCCTACTCTTTCCCTGTTATTTTCTTGTCCCTGATGTACATCGAAAAGTCCTAGACGGAAAGCAAGCAAAATGTCTTTCAAGGTTTAATCCCTGTCATAAATCCACAATATAAACCAATAATCTTCCATCAACACTGCAGGAGGCTCGCAGTCACCTACTCTCTAACAAAGAGTGCGGTGGTGGAAAAGCACAGCCAGCCAGGCAATATCCAAGGAGCAGGCGAGTTGACATTTCGAGCATAAGCCTTTCATCAGGCATGAGGGGTAGGCCCAAGGGGGCTGAGACATAATTGGGAGGGGGTGGAGCTGGAGTGGAAGGTAGCTGGGAATGCAATAGGTAGATGAAGGTGGGGTGGTGATAGGTTGGTGAGGTGGGTGGAGTGGATAGATGGGAAGGAAAATGGGCAGTTCAAGAGGGTGGTGCCAAGTTGGTAAGTTCGGATCTGGGACAAGGTGGGGAGAGGGGAAAATGAGGAAACTAGTGAAATCATCATTAATCACATGTGGTTTAAAAGTCCCAAGGTGAGAGATGAGGCATTCTTCCTCCAGGTGTCGGGTCGCTAGAGTTTGGCAGTGGTGGAGGCCCAGGACTTGCATGTCCTTGGCATAGTGGGAGGGGGAGTTAAAAGTGTTCAGCCACGCAGCAGTGGAGTTCTTTAGTTCATGTGTCCCAGAGATGTTCGCTGAAACTTTCTGCAAGTTGGCATGCTGTCTCCCCAATGTTGAGGAAACCCTCTCCCACTTTGCCAAAGAGATGCAAGTCCTGGGCCTCCTCCACCGCCAAACTCTAGTCTGCTGAGACCTGAAGGAAAAACGCCCCATCATCCGCCTTGGGACTCTCCAACCAAATGGTATCAACGTGAATTTCACCAGTTCCTCAGTACCCCTCCCCTTACCTTATCCCAGATTCAACCTTCCAACTCGGCACCACCCTCTTCAACTGTCCTACCTGCCCATCTTCCTTCCTACCTATTTGCTCCAGCCCCCCTCACCAATCTATCACCTTTATCCCCACATTCATCTACTTATCGCATTCCCAGCCACCATTCCCCCAGCCCCTGCCCCTCCCCTTCCCATTTATCTCTCAGCCCCTATGGCTACCCCTCATTCCTGATGAAGGGCTTACGCTTGAAACATTGACTGTCCTGCTCCTTGGATACTGCCTGACCTGCTGTGCTTTTCCAGCACCACACTCTTCAACTCTGATCTCCAACATCTGCAGTCCTCACTTTCTCCTACTCTCTAACAAATACATTTGGTCACAGTTCTGGAAGCACTCTCAGACCTTTTCTTAAGGTCTCTTCATAAAAGGAACCAACATCCAAATGCCAGCAGTTTGAATTTCAAGCACAAAAAGATGATAGTATACAAAAATGACATCTTTGATTACAAAATTCAAGTAAAGTATAAAATATTCAACACACAAGCCCAGCCACAAACTGAGTCCTGTCATCAAGGTTTCATTCTTCTAACAACATTGCCCAAGCCAGTTTCACCAAGCTCAGCTATGTTCCACTTGATCTATTGATGAGACTATTCACTGATACACATTCAACATCAAAAGCAATGGTGAGCCTGACAATCAGAAAAGCTTCACATTTGCTCTCCAACAGCAATCATCATCAGGAAGTGAGTCTTCTCCTCCCATAAGAGAAAGGTACAATTAGATACTTGATGATTTTTTATTAATGGCATCGATGTGGGAAATTGCGAGTCTCCTTACTCCAAGTAAAAAACATATTCTCAAAAAAAAGAAACATTAATTGAGTCCATCTTTAGTGCATCTTGCCTCATGGTGAGGTTTTTATCAATGCAGTGAAAGCTGAACAACAGAAATAGTAAACAGCTAATTGCATCTTAATGAGTTGTGAATAAAGGCATCACCTAAAATAGTACTGTCACTAACCGGAGTCAGTGGTGGTGAATTTCCTTTTATCTTCTTTCATGGGTTTTGAGTTTTGCATTGTTGTACATTCCTATCTTCCTCTGACAACATAGTTGTGACAGGTCTTCTTGAACATCTACAATTCATGTGGTGTAGGGACACCCACAAGGACTGTTAGGAAAGAAGTTCCATTGATCACGAAAAATAAGTGAAAAAGCTCCATCTCAGGTTAGGGTTCCACCATAAGGCCAGAAAGAGGGAGGTTTGCCAATAATTACACAATGTTCAGTACCATTCAAAAGTCCTCAGATACTGAAGCAGTAATGTTCACACGCAATAATGGACTGGCAATTGACAAGTAACATCCATGCCACATAAATGCCAGGCATGTCCAATCAGAAATAATCTAACCAGCATCCTTGATATTCAATGGTATTGCCATCACTGAATCCCCCACTGTCAACATCCATGGGGTTACGTTTGACCAGAAATTCAACTGGACTCGCTGTGTAAATATAATGGCTACAAGAGTAGGTCAGAGGCTAGGAATACTGTGACAAGTCACTCACCTTCTGATTCCCCAAAGCCTGGCCACCATCTGCAAGGTCCAAGTCAGGCGTGCAATGTACGAGTGCAGCTCCAACAACACTCAAGAAGCTTACACCATTCAGGACAAATAGCCCAATTGATTGGTATGACATTCAAAGTCAGCCACTCTCTCTCCCACCGATGCTCAGTAACAGCAGTGTGTTATTATTTACAAGACGCACTGCAGAAATTCACCAAAGATTCTCAGATAGCACCCTCCAAACGTAATAACACTGCCATCTAGAAAGACAAGGGCAGCAGATACACAGGAACACCATCACCAGCAAGTTGTCCTCCAAACCACTTTCTGATTTAGAAATATATCATGGTTCCTTCGTTGTCACTGGGTCAGAATCCTGGAATTCCCTCCCTAAGGCGAGTCAATCTACAGCATGAGGATTGCAGCAGTTCAACAAGCCAGTTCACCACCCCCTTCTCAAGGGCAACTAGGGATAGGCAATAAATGCCAGCCAGCCAGTAATGCCCATGTTCTAGCAATAAATAAAAATAAAAGATTGGTGAGTGACTTTGAGGAGAATTTGCAGATATTCCCATACATCCACTGCCCTTCCCCATCTAGGTAACAGTGGCTGTGCATTTGGAAGATGCTGTTGAAGGAGTTTTGATCAGTTGTGTATTATATATAGCACACACACGTAGTCACAGACTTCAATAGAATCTGTGAAGTTGTGAACTAAACTGAATACGGTTTCCTGATAATTGCACATAACTCTTTCTGACATTGTACTGGAGAAAAGGGCTTTGATGGAGCAGCTACAGATGGTGGGACCTCAGACATCACTCTGAGAAGCTCCTACAGAGACATTCTGGAGCCTAGTCCAATGTTAGGTACAACTCCAAACGGTGAAGAGCTTTTTCTCTCATTCAAACAAATTAAATTTTGTCAAGGCTGCTTGGTGCCACATTCAGTCCAATGATATCAAGCGCAGTCACTTTCACCTCAACTCTCTGGTTCAGCCTTTTCATTCATGTTTTAACCAAATTTTAAAGCAGGAATTGAGAAGTCCTGTTAGAACCCAAACTGAACACTGATGACCAGATTATTGCTGGGCAAATGCCACTTAATTGAATTGTCAATGATTTTTTTTCATGACTTTGCTCATTGTCAAGCATAGCCTGATGGGCATTCATCGACTAGGTAGAATATTTCCTGAATTTTGTAGATAGCACAGAGTTGGATAATGTTCCATATTACTTAATATATGTGTGTGTCATTGGTGACTGGATATGATAGGACTGAAGTGCTTCAGTCTGGTATCACTTAGCATTGCATGCTATTTCTGCTGTTTGGTATGTAGGTAGCCCTCTGTTGAAGAGGCACCGGAATAACCCCATGTTTTTAGGTTCCCTATTGCTGCTCCTAGCATTCCCTCCTGCACTCAAGGAATCAGGGTTGATGCCTTCGTTTGATAGCATTGCTAGAATGCAGGATATGACAGGCCATAAAGCTATAGATTTGAGTTTGATCACAATTCCACTGCCGTCGATGGTCCACAGTACCTTATGGCTGCCCAATTTTGAGTTCATAGACAATACATGGAATCGATCCCATTTTGTACAGTGGGTATTGCTATATAACACAATAGAGAGAAATTCAATGTGAAGATGGGCTTCATCTCCACAAAGACTGTGAAGTGCTCACTCCAACCAATACTATCATAGACAGCTGCATTTATAACACCTAAGAGTAATTTTGTTGCATTTATGACTGATAGATTGGCGGTGAGCTGGTGCAACAGATATTTGCTCCTTTGTTGATTCCTATACCACCTGCTGTAGGCCCAATCTAGCAGCTGTATACTTCAAGTCTCAGTCAGAGCTGTCAGTGATGGTGTTATCGGGCCTCTCATGGTCACGGACTTTGAAGTCCATCAACGAGAGTACCTTAGGTGCCCTTGCCAATGTTTGTCTGTCCGCCCTGAAGAGGATGTTCAACATGGAATTGTACTGATTCATCAGCTGAATGGGTGAAGGGAGATGGGAAACTGCAGGGGGTTCACTTGCCCATATTTGACCCACTGCCATGAGACTTCATTGGGTCTGAATCGATTTTCAGGCCTCACAAGCTGTGAACCTTTTAACTGCACACCACTGTGCTGACAACTCCGGTTGGCTGACCTGATGGGACAAGACATACTCAGGGATAGTAATGGCAATATGTGGGACATAGTCATACTCACACAATCATACCTTATAGGCAACGTCAGCCTATTTCTTGACTATGTTTTAGGATATCTCTGGTAATTTTCGTACAAAGTTTGAGAGATGCTTGCTTTGAGAACATGCTTGTCATAGTCATTTCCAGATTCACCAACAGGTAATTGAGCTCAATTGTTCCTTTTTGACTTTTGCGTCATTATTTGGTACCAGTGAATGGCTTGTTAGGCCATTTCAGATGACGATTAAGAGTCAGACAGTCACAGAGACGGAAACAGACCCTTCAGTCCAACTTGTCCATGCCGACCAGATATCCCAACCCAATCTAGTCCCATCTGCCAGCACCCAACCCATAGCCCTCCAAGCCCTTCCTATCCATATACCCATCCAGATGCCTTTTAAATGTTGCAATTGTATTAGCCTCCACCACTTCCTCTGGCAGTTCATTCTGTACACATACCACCTCTGCGTGAAAGAAATTGCCCCTTAGGTCTCTTTTATATCTCTCCCCTCTCACCTACAGGCCAAATCAGGTAAGAATTATAAATTTCTTCCTAAAAAACATTCCCAAACCAGATGAGTTTTTCCAACGATCAATAATAGTTTCATAGTCACCTCTATCAAGACTAGGTTTCAATTCCAGATTTTCACTCATTAGTTTAAGGTTATTAACTGGATATAAATTCCACAAGTTTCTGTAATGGAATATGGTACTATGATGCCAGGATACTAATTTGGGCATCTGGCTTGCTAGTCCAGTGGCCTTAGCACTATCCCACTATCTCCAGACCTGAGTCAGCAAAACAACTGCAATTGCTTAGAAACTGTACAAAACTGTGAAGTTATGGCAAGTCACTTCTGATTTTCCTGGGAATATCTTCCCACTGCATTTGCTTATGTGCTTAAAAGGCTAATTTAATCCATGCTGTAAATCCTTCAAAACAGAATGAATTTCCTCTTGCTGAAATTAATTTATCTTGGGGCTATTAGATTTTGGGATAAACTCTGCAAAATGGCAAACTAGGCCCGCACTAATGTCCTGACAAATCCGCTTCAGGATTTAATTTCCAGAGATGGATGGGAGCAGCCAATAAGATTCTCATCTGCTTTCTACCTTTCATTGTTGTACAGAATGCCTCACCATGTCTGGTTAGGGACTGAAAAAGAAGTGACACTGCATGAGGAAATGAAGTTACCAACACCCTACTCCTCTCTTGCAAACCACAAAGAAATAACACCGGCTGTCATTTCAACGCAACCTCAAATTCCACAATTTAAGATCAGATTCAGCAAAAATGCACCAAAACTGCATCAACTTATTTTGTTCGCTAGAATTTCAAATTGCATTAGCTAGTGACCCCTTCTCACATTTTGTTAGAATTACTCGGATGGAAAATTTCCACAGCAGCATTTCATGAAGCAAGTACTGAAAGTCTGTTGTATGAAGTGTGACAGCAGGGGGTTCATGGCTGGTTGTCCAATCCAATCTCCTTTTGGAGATAGCCTAACCAAGTTGTAGGAAGAGAACCACTTCTTGTTCCCGTTCCCACACTGGTGGCACAGCTCAGCAGTGCAGTGTGCTGCCATTCATAAGTGGTTTTCCAAACACTGGCACCCTAGCAGAAAGATGGCAAGACCACTTCTGTAACTGGTGAAACTTCTCATATTACTAAATTCCAAATACTTCTGTTTTGGAATTTTCACATTATCTCTGGTTTTGTGGCCACCCTGTAAACACACGTTATTTATATTACCATAGACTGAGCTTACATGATCCTTAGTTTATTTGTTCATTCAGTCAGTGGCTTATCACCAACCATGCAGGTATATTTTTTGTAGGGAAAGCCACAGGAGCATGGCATTTTTCTAAAGAACAACAGACTTAATTATTTGGCCGTTTTCTTGACCTGGGTAGTTCTGTTTTTCATTTCATGAATTAAAAAAAAAGTAAATGTAAGAATTTGCACATCGTGCAAGATAAAATTGCAAGTTGATAGGGAGAACTGCACCCAACCCCCTTTTTGTTTTGTAAACCAGGCAGTGTACAGTATACCCTGGTTAGATATGAAATGTTCAGCCTTCACCGTCAGCAATCAGATTTGGCAGAGAGAGACTGAGTACAGGCCTGAAGCCTCCAGATTTCAACAAAACCAGAAACACAGGCGCTTCCACTCTGCAACAAAAGCCAATACTGCCAATGAATGTAATATCCCCCAGGCCCAACCCAACCAGGTGCTTCGACCTTGCGGAAGTCTCCAGCTCTCAATCCAGCCACCCCAGGGTCCCGACCTTTCCCAGTCACTCACTTCAATCTACAGTCCATGGTTACGGCATCTCGGTGCGGCTCCGCCCCCCCACCACCACCTCGGTGTCTCCTCGGTCTCTGTGTCCCAGCCGCCGGGGCAGCCCCAGACGGAGAGACTGCGCTGCGGCTGAAGGAGCAGCGCGGCTCCTGAGTTCGATTCGGCTCCTCACTGAACCATTGCCCCCGCTGCCGCTGTTCTTCCTCCAGCAACATACACACACACACAAGACAAACTAGGAAGTTAGCACTCACTGACAAGAGAAGGTTAGCAACGTCACCTGACTGAGTGCCACTACAGGAAGCTTACAGGAGAGTGATCTCGCAAAAGTGGATGAAATGTGAAGTTTAGGTTTGTAACGAAGGCATTGACTCCTACTGTTAGTGAGCATCAACATTAGAAAACAAATTAAGCAAAATAAAACGTCCGGACGAGCACTGTGGTTAGTTTTGTTTTCGTAATTGTCTTCTTCGTTTTTTTCTTAATTATTTATTCCCTCAGCTGCAAATCCCAATGTAGACAACCCTCTCTGGACTGCCTTCTACATCCACCACCCCGTCCCCAAAACCAACAAGTCATAAAAATGTTTGTTTTTTTTAAAAAAAAGAGCTGTTCCGACCAATATCAGTTAATGCCGAGGGATTTCCCTTTAATAGTCACCACCAGGTGAAATAATATGCTCAATCCCGTGTGACATTTCGTCAGAAGGATCCCATGTCATTGCAATTTTCTACGATCATGTTGCCATAATTCTGAACAATGATTTGGCATGTTAGTGTTGGCACATGAATTTCACTACAGCAGGATGGGTGTGAAATTGCCCATCCTCTTGTACTGTGAAAAACGAGTTGGATGGAAGCTAGAGTTTCTTTCTCTAAATATGTCACAACAGATTTGAAACTATACAACGAGGAGCACAAAATGCTGCTGCTAACAATAACGTGAACAATATACTATGTGACAATGGCTGGTAAATATCGACCAAGAGGCATACTGAAACACAATAGTAATGCATATATATATATCCTACTGCATTTTATCTAAGCACAATGTCTGCATAGAGACTGCTGATGCCTGAGAAGTTGTCTGGAGACTGCTGAGTTCAGAGATGAGTTTATGAATTGACATGCAAGAACCCACATTACATTTACTCAGTATGACTTGACACATCTGAATATTCATGAGTTATCAAATATAATGTCAAGCAGCAGTTGGAAAGAATTATTAGAGTGGGGAATCAAATGCTTAGCCAAAGTGTTTTAAAATCCGTCTTAAAATGTGAGGGTGTACAGAGGATTATATGTGGGTCCGTTAGCCCTCACGATAGGTGGCTCGGTGGTTAGCACTGCTGCCTCACAGCACCAGGGACCTGGGTTTCATTCCGGCCTTGGTTGACTGTCTGTGTGGAGTTTGTACGTTCTTCCTGCGTATATGTGGGTTTCCTCTGGATGCTCCAGTTTCCTCCCACAGTCCCAAGCTGTGCAGGTTAGGTGGATTGGCCATGCTAAATTGCCCATAGTGTGCAAGGCTGTGTGGGTTAGCCATGGGAAATGCAGGGTTGCAGGAATAGGATGGTACTGGATGGTCTGTCCTTCAGAGGGTGTGGGCTGAAAGTCTCACTTTCACACTATAGGGATTCTATGATGAAGAGTGGTCTATTTCTCAAAGAAATTGTGAGTGACTTGCAACCTGACTCTACATCCCATTTGTTTTTTTATTGATTCATGGGATGTGGATGTCACTGAGTGGGCCACATTTATTGCCCATCCCCAGTAGCTCTTGAAAAGCTATTGAAGAGTTCTCTTCTTGAACTGCAACAGTCCATTTGCTATAGCTGCACCCTTAATGCCATCCAGGTTTTTGATTCATCAATAGTAAAGGAACAGTGATATATTTCCAAGACAGGATGGTGAGTGGCTTGGAGGGGAACTTGCAGGAGGTGTATTGCCATATATCTACTGCCCCTTGTCCTTTTACATTGAAATGATCCTGGTTTGGAAGGTGCTGTCTGAGGAAGCTTGGTGAATTTCTGGTGAATGGTGGAAAGAATATTTATGGATGTGATGCCAATCGAGAGTGCTGCTTTTTCTGGGATGGTGTCAAGATTCTTGAGTGTTGTTTCCAGCAGGTTTTACCAATCCACATTGGATAGCCAATTGTTTTAAAGGGCTAGTGATTCTTAATTGCCTGCAGCAATACAGACTTCTGTGTCGAGAATCTCGTGGTGTAAGAGAATTAGCCTCATAAAGCAAGGTCAGAGGGATGGCATCAAGGTTGGATCAGGTATAATGAAAGTCAAAGGTTTTCTGGCTCCCTCCACACTGATCATACACGCAACTCTAAGCCTTTCCACAGTACTTTCATTTTAATGTGCCATTGCAATTCCTATCTATCTCAGAAGCACCTACCTCTCTCAAAGGGGTGAGAGTCAAGTCTTCCTTTGAGCCAGTGACATCAATGTCCCAGTTGTTATCTTTTATTAGAGAGAGTAAGTTTATTTGGCCCGTTAATTGGTTGTCCAGGATGCACTTCCAACATGAGTACACGCAAATAGTTCCACCAACATGATTTTTTTTAAAAGTAGAGCAGATTCCACCCTTTGTGTGTTTCCCAAATTCACTCCTGCAAGGTCTGACTAATCTTGGGACTGTGCTGTCCTACACTTGACAATCATTAGAATATCAATTCAATCTATTTCTCTAATATCTTGAAAACTTTGATCAAATCATCCGTTGAGCTTGTAAACACCAGAGAATACAACCATATGATGTAGGCGCAGAGTTAGGCTATTGGGCTCATCAAGTCTGATGTGTTTCAAAAGCCCACTCTCTGCCCTCTGCCCTCTGCCTGTAACTTTCGATCCCCTTACCAATTAAGAACCAATCTGGGAGATTCAAGATGGCGGCGACTCAGCAAGTCTGAGCCTACAGTGCTCCTTCCAAGACTTGGGCAAAGTGGATCTCCCACCCCCACCACACTCACCAAATCATCTAAAATAGCTCTTATTTAAAATAATTAGTTGTTTGGTAGTGTTAGTATTAAATTTAAATAATCTAATCTCTTAGGAAAAAAGACTAAAGGGAGGAGAGCCCACAGCTCTCAGCAAGCAGGAACCCCTCCCCCACCCTCTCCCTCTCCAGCTGCAGCTGAGGCGTCCATAGCCGCCCCGGGGGACTTACCGACAATAACAAGCCTTGTGGAGATGATTACCAAGCTGGATGCGAAGATCGACGCGTTTATCGAAGAGTCCCGACATCGCTGGGAATCACTCTCGGCCGAGCTGCAGAAGCACGGCCGAGACATCCAGGAACTCGAGCGCCGAGTCGGAGGGGCGGAGTTAAAGGCCGCGACCTCCGAGACTGCAGCTCAATCAGCCGCGGATCAGGTCCGGACTCTCGAGCAGCGAGTCCGGACCTTAGAGAATTACATCGACGACCTCGATAATCGAGGTCGCCGAAAAAATATTTGTTTGCTGGGCCTTCCCGAACGGGAAGAGAAAGGCCAGCTCACAGCATTCCTGGAGCAGTGGTTGCCACAATTTTTGGATCTGGAGGCTGGATCAGGCCAGGTGTGGGTAGAATGGGCCTACTGGGTCGCAATACGCGGGCCTGGCTCGAACCGGTCCTGTTCCGGCTGCAGAGCTATAGGGAGAGGCAGATACTCCTAGATGCCTCTAGAAATCTTGGAAAAGATCCTAAAGCCATGATCTATAAAGGATCCAAGATTATGTTGTTTCAGGACTTCTCCCCGGCTTTGGCCCAAAGGAGGAAGGCGTTCGATGAGGTGAAGAAGTGTTTAAGGGACTCAAATATTCAATACACCTTACACTACCCAGCGACGCTATGTTTTAACCACGAAGGATCCGGGTATAATTTTAGATCGCCAGAAAAGGCTAAGGAATTTTTGGACTCTCTTAAATAAATCGTAAGAGACAATGGATGTTAGCTTGCCTTTTCCCCACTCCGATTTATATCCCCCCCCCGCTTTTTTCTTTTTCCTATCTTACTGTTTATTATTATCTTGTGGGGGGGAGAGGGAATTATTTATTTGCTCTCCATTTAACGATTTTCTCCCCCCCCTTAGGGTTTTTTTAAATTTTATTATTATACGTATGTATGTGTGTATGTACATATATGTGTGTATGCGTGTATGTGTATATATGTATATATATAAAACGGGGGGTTTAGTTAAGGTTGGTGGGGAGAGGTGGTTACCTTATTCTATTTTATTTTTGCCTCTAGGAGCGGGGTTATTTTCCCTTGCTATTTTATATTATTATATTTAATTATAATTTGTTGAAGTTGTAATTTTATAGTTATATATGTTTATACATGGCATTGATACTACCAAATATACTCAGGTGTGGTTGGGGGGGGGGGGTGGTGGTGGGGGTAGGGTGCTCACTGTTAACTCTAGCTCGGTATTATATCTGAATTCTCCTCATCCTATTAAGGAGCGCCTGGGTCAAGGGTGGGGCACTGGTTGGGAGAGGATATGATGGACCATTGGAAAAGAAGTGATACCCCCTGGGAACAAGGGGGATAATCTCCATTCAAATATGTTTTATATTTTTTTTATTATTTAGAAATAGTTTCCTTTTTATCATACTGTTATGAGTGTATTAGAGAACATTTATTTTTGTAAATTCTATATGCTCTTTGCTCGGGATGTTTTAGATAGGGTCTCCCCTCCCGGGGGGTCTCGGATTTACCCGGATGATTATGGTTGATCAGTCGGTTAAGTGGTGCACCTGGAATGTCAAATAGGAAGAGATTATTTTCTGTCCTCTCTTTCCATATAAGGAAAAATATTTTGGTAAACTGGGTGGTTGAAGGTTCCCCTGGATTTTCAAATTGGCATAGATTAATCATGGAATGTATTCCCCTTGACTTCCTTATAAATATGGTGCACCGAAAGACCAAATTATTTTTTACAAAATATGGCAGCCCTTTTACATAGATATTTTGGCTATCCTAACAAGGGCTTTTAGTTAATTGAGATTACAAACATGGCTGGTCCGGGGCACCTTGGGAGAGGAATCCCATACGAATACGGGTTTTGTTATATATGATGTTAACACATTCCGAGCAAGTATTTTAATATCCAACTTCTATGTTAATCGTTGGGGTTTTTTTGCCCCCCACTTCTTTTTTCTCTCTCATTTTCTCTTATTTGAAAGATGTAAGTGACTCAATTATACACTCTGGCTAATTGTAGGTTAGATTAGTAGTTAATTGAGTTTTGTTTTTTCTCTTTCGGTATTTTTCTTTTGTTAAATTTTGATTATTGTATATTTAGGATTTATTTCTATATCAATGTTGGTACTTGAGAGTTTTGTTTATTTTTGTCAATTTGTTAAAATGTTAAATTTCTAATAAAAATATCTATAAAAAAAAGAACCAATCTGTTTCTGTCTTAAATACACTCAATGACTTGACCTCCACGGCCTTCTGAGGTAGTGAGTTCCACAGATTCACCGCTCTCTGGTTGAAGGAATTCCTCCTTCATTTCTAAAGGATTGTCCCTTCTCGCTGAGGAAGTGCCCTTGGTTCCTAATCTCCTCTACTTGTGGAAACATCTTCTCCACTCCACTCTACCCAGACCTCTCCGTATTCAAAAAGTTTAAATGAGATCCCCCCTTGTTCTTCTAAACTCCACTGAATAAAGACCCAGTGTCTTCAATCACTCCACATATGGTGAACACTTTATCCTCAGGATCATTCTTGTAAACCCCCTCTGGACCCAGTCCAATACCAGCACATCCCTGCTGACACATGGAGTCCAAAATTGCTCACAATAATCCAAATGAGGTCTGACCAGAGGCTTACATAATCTCAGCAGTACATCACTGCTATTATATTCTAATCCTCTTGAAATGACTGCTAACCTTGAAAGAATGCTGAACAAGGACACCCAAGCTACTCATTCCTTGGGATGGATTTCTGCTCTGGCTCCTGAATCACCCCCAGAATTTCCTGCCATTGCTGCTTTACCATCTTAGGCCATTAAATCGTTACAATATGGAAACTGGCCATTTGGCCCATCAACTCCACATCAACTCCTGTGACCCTATCCCTGCATTTTCCATGGCTAATTCACCCAGCCTACACACCCCTGGACACCATGGGCAATTTTAGCATGGCCAATCCACCTAACCTAATGGAAGGAAACTGGAGCACACAGAAGAAACCGACACAGACACGAAAAAAATGTGCAAACTCCACTCAGACACTCGCCCAAGGATGGAATCAATCTTGGGTCCCTGGTGCTGTGAGGCAGCAGTGCTAACCTCTGAGCCACATGTCACCCCTTCCCTGCTAGGCTCCCCTTCCAATCAACTCCCCTCAGTTTCTCCCTCATGTTTTTGTAATTACCTCTACTCAATTCTAATACCATTTCATCTGATTCCAGCTCCTCCCTCTCAACATATTGGGTGAATTCTATTCTATTATGATCACTGCCCCCTCGGGGTTCCTTAACATTCAGCTTCCTTATCAAGTCTGCTTCATTACACATCACCAAATCCCGAACTGCCAGTTCCCTGGTGGGTTATGCCACACATTGATGCAAATAAAAATCTTGTGGACATTCCTCAAATTCCTTTTCTTGAGATCTGTGACCAATCTGATTTTCCTAGTCCACCTGCATACTGAAGATCCCCCTTGATGATTACAATAATGCTTTTCTTATGAGCCTTTTCTATCTCCCGATTTACTCACTGTTATGAGGCATACACACAACTCCCATCAGAATCTTTTTTCCTTTGTAGGTCCTCAATCTACCAAACATAGATTCTATGCCTTCAGAGTCTATATGATTTCTTGTTATTGGTTTCATTTCATTTCTAGCTAACAATGAAACTCCACCTCTCTGCCCATCTGCCTGTCCTTTCAATATAATGTGTATACTTGGATATTTAGTTCCCAGCCCCGATAACCTTTCAACCACGTCTCTGTGATATCCACAACATGGTATAGTCAGTTCTGTTATAAAATGATAATTCCATTCTCATGCGATTTTGCATTATAAGAAAATCGTGCAATAGCCGCACCATTGAAACCAATGGGGCTAGAATCAAGTTGCAGCCAACACAGGTAAGGAAATATTGCATTCTACGAACAACAGTCTAAATTCTTCATGAATTTGCATTGAAGAAACACACATTATCGGAGAACTGACTGTACCTCCCAATTTCAATCCACTCTATAAGCTCATTTACCACATTTTGTATACTGTGTGCATTTAAGATAACACTCTCAGTCCTGTATTGACTGACCCCTTCTCATAGTTCTCCCCTTATCTGCTGTGCCTGAAGGTGAACTTTTTCACACTCTTTGTCCTATTACTGGCTCTGGAAACATTAATAAGCTCTGCTGAGTCCTCACCCCTTTAACTTTTGATGTAATTTTCTACAGGACTGAACCCAGTTGCCATATCCACAGCCTAAGTTATGCACTTTGTCAGGACTCTGGTCCCAGCATGATTCAGGTGGAGCCCATGCCATCAGAACAGCTCCCTCCTTCCCAGTACTGTTGCCATTAATTCAAATCAGTTTTTGCCATGCCAATCTTTGAGCGCCCTCTTTAATCTTGTTGAACCTGTGCCAATTTGCTCGTGGCCCTGGTAGTAATCCTGAAACTATTATCTCTTTGGTTCTGCTTTTTTAATTTTAGCCCCGAGCTGCTCATATTCCCTCAGAAGGAACTCTTTCCTCTTTCTACCCATAACATTGGTATCTATGTGGACATGACAACTGGACTTTTCCCCTAAGATCCTCTGCATCCCAAATGAGATATCCTGAATCTGGACACCAGGCAGGCAACACAGCCTTGAGGGGTCTCTTTTGTCCTGTCTGTTGAATGTCTCCCTGTACTTTGGTGCTATGATTTGTTTGTTCACCCTCCATGCAGCCCACACTCTTATCCACAAAGGGACAGCAAGAATCTCAAATCTGTTAGACAAGCTCAAGGGCTGAGGCTCCTTCAGCATTACTTCCTGGATCCCTCTACCACTGTCACTTATAGTTACACCCTCCTGCCCCTGACCACTGACTGAATATGAGAGTGTGACTGCCTCCTGAAACACAGTGTCCAAGTAACTCTCCCCCTCCCTCATGTGTTGCAATGTTCAAAGCTCAGACTCCAGCCAACTCTGAGCCAAGATTCCTCAAACAACAAATACTTGCTGTAGATGTGGTCGTTATGAACCACAGTAGGGTCCACCAGCTCCCACCTCATGCAGGTACAACACGTTGTTATTGCTGGCATTACAATCTTTAATTACGACTTCTTAATTGGATTTTTAAAGTTTAAAGTCTGGTTGAAGATTTGTAGCTCGGGTGTCCATTGTTGTGGTTCTGTTCGCCGAGCTGGAAGTTTTTGCTGCAAACGTTTCGTTCCCTGGCTAGGGAACATCATCAGTGCTATTGGAGCCTCCTGTGAAGCGCTGCTTTGATGTTTCTTCCGGTATTTATAGTGGTTTGTTCTTGCCGCTTCCAGGTGTCAGTTTCAGCTGTAGTAGTTTGTATGTGGGGTCCAGGTCGATGTGTCTGTTGATGGATGTTCTTGCCGCTTCCGGGTGTCAGTTTCAGCTGTAGTGGTTTGTATATGGGGTCCAGGTCCATGTGTCTATTAATGGAGTTTGTGGATGAATGCCATCTATAGTGGTTTGTATATGGCATTCATCCAAAAACTCCATTAATAGACACATGGACCTGGACCCCACATACAAACTACTATAGCTGAAACTGACATCCGGAAGCGGCAAGAACAAACCACTATAAATACCGGAAGAAACATCAAAGCAGCGCTTCACAGGAGGCTCCAAATGCACTGATGATGTTCCCTAGCCAGGGAACGAAACGTTTGCAGCAAAAACTTCCAGCTCGGTGAACAGAACCACAACAATGGATTTCTAAAGGTTTGCTTGTAGACTTTTAGTTTGTAGCCTTAAAATATTTCCCCTTTTGATCTCCAATCTGAAAGTAACATATAATATGTAGTCAAATGAGAAGCTATCACCAACCAATGAACCTTCGGTTTACCTGTGATGTCACTCTTTTGCACTGGGCCCCTGATCCCGGACTTCAACTATCTTATTAAAAAATCCTTACAAGCCATCAGCCAAAAAAAAGCAAGGAAAATGGACCTCTTACCCTCTGTACCAAATTCCCACAATGCCACCAATTTCCCCAAACTATACTCACACCCAGTTTGTGTCTCATTCCAGATGTGTTCTTACTAAATTGCCCATTGTGTTCAGGGATGTGTAGGTTACATGCATTACTCAGGGGTAAATGCAGAGTAATAGGGTAGGAGAATGGGTCTGAGTGGGTTACTCTTTGGAGGGTCAGCGTGGGCCAAATGGCCTGTTTCCATACTCTATGGATTCTATGATTCTATAATACTCCTTCTTGACTGTGCAAAGCTTACGAATCAGAGATTGTGGAATTGCCCTTTGTAAGAGTAATGTCCCTCAAAACAATGATATTTCTAGTCAAATTATAGTGCAGTGCCCCCAAAATCAATATATCTTTCCTATCCTAACCCGAACCCAAACTCTCACTCTAACCCTAACCCGAACCTTTCCTAAAAAGTGGTATATAGAACTGCTCACAGTACCGTAGACCCAGTCTTTTCAGAGCATAACATCCATCCCCACACAATTATACTTTTTCAGATATCAGGACCAACATCTTGTTAGCTTGCCTGATTATTTTCTGTGTTCATAACACCACTTAGGGAGGCAGTGAAATACTGGTATTGTCACTGAACTCATAATTCAGAGGCCCAGGCTAATGTGGTTGACTCTTGAGTGTCTTTGGAAATAGCTGAGCAAACCATGCAGTTGCATGTAAGTACTGCAAAGTATGATAAATGAAACAAACAACAACAGAAATTGCTGGAAAGGCTCAACAGATCCAGCAGAAACTGTGGAGAGAAACCAGAGTTAACGTTTCGGGTCAAGTGACCTTACTTTAGAACTGACAGTCATTGGGAATTAGTTATCATCAGTTCAACAGAAGAATTACTTGACCTGAAATGTTAACTATGATTTCTTTCCATAGATGCTACCAGACCTGCTAAACTTATCCGGCAATTTCTGTTTTTGATTCTGATTTCCAGCATCCGTAGCTCTTTTGGTTTTTATAGAAGAAATAAAACTGGACTGACCAGTCCACATTGACCAAGGCACTAAAAATGTCAACAGCAATCACAGCTCCATTGAACCTATGCAATCCAACCAATTACCATCCCAGTAGTCTCTATTCAATCATTAGTAAACTGATCGAAGGTGTTAACTATAGTGCTATCAAGCAGCACTTACTCAAAAATGACCTATTTACTGATACTCACGTTTGTTTTCAACCAGTTCCTTACCTCATTACAGCTTTGATCCAAACATGGATAAAAAAGCCGAACTCAAGGTGGGAGGTGAAAGTGATTCCCCTTGACATAAAAATCATTTCATTGAATGTGGCAACAAGGAGCCCTAAATAAACTCAAGTTAATGGGAATCAAGGGAAAATCTCTGGCTGTGTTCAACCAGCACAAAGGGCAATGATTGTATTTGTTGAAGATGTCACAGGTTACCACTGCAGGAGTTCCTCAGGATTGTGTCATATACCCAATGATCTTTAGTTGCTTCATCAATGATCTTCTCCCCAGGAGGTCAAAAGTTGGAATGTTTGTTGATGAGTTCACAATATTCAGCATCATGCATAACTTTACCAATACTGAAATTATGTTTTTACTTCCTCCCACCTTACTGTCCAACGCCCATCCAGTTGAAGCTGTTATTGACTTACATTTCATTAAATCTAGTCTGCTGCATTGGCACCCACGTTGTGGTCTCTTCCACAGTGGGGAGAAGAAATGCAGACTGGGTGACCACTTTGAAACCTATGTTCTGCCCATAAAATGAAATTTGAGTCACATAAGTGACAGGAATTGACCCTCCTCAATAAGAAAGAATCTCACAATTATCTCTTGACATTCAATGGTCTTACTATCATTGAATCCCTTACTACCAACATCCTGGGATTACCATTGATTAGGAACTAGACTCATCAGGAATGTGATGGAATATTTTCCACTGTCCTGGTGAATACAACTCCAACAGTATTCAGGTGGCTTGACAGCATCCTGCCCAATTCAGCCTGTTTGACTGGCACTTCATCGAACACTTTCATCACTCATTCCCTCTACCACCAAAGCACGGAGGCAGCAGTGTGCACCATCAACAGGATAGACTGCAACAATTCACAAAGGCTTCTTAATTAGCACCTTCCAAATCCATGACCTCTACCATCTAGAAGGACAAGGGCTGCAGATAAATGAGAACACCACCTGCATGCTCTTCTCCAAGCCATGCACAATACTGGGGAGTGTTGCTGAACAAAGACACATTGGAGTGGGGGTTCACAGTTCCTTCAAAATGGAGTTGCAGGTAGATAGGATAGTGAAGAAGGCAAAAGCTAGGTAAAAACAATGACTGCAGATGCTGGATTAGAGTGGTGCTGGAAAAGCACAGCAGTTCAGACAGCATCCAAGGAGCAAGAAAATCAATGCTTCATGCAAAAGCCCTTCATCAGGAATACAGGCAGAGTGTCTGAAGGGTGGAGAGATAAATGAGACAAGGGTGGGGGTGGGGAGAAAGTAGCATAGAGTACAATAGGTGAACGGGGGTGGGGATGAAGGTAATAGGTCGGGGAGGAAGGTGGGGGAAGATAGCAAAGAGTACAATGGGTGGATGAGGGTGGGGATGAAGGTGACAGGTCAGAGAGGAGGATAGAGTGGATAGGTGGAAAGGAAGATAGGCAGGTAGGACAAGTCATGGGGACAGTGCTGAGCTGGAAATTTGGAGCTGGGGTGAAGTGGGGGGAAGGGGAAATGAGGAAACTGGTGAAGTCCACATTAATGCCCTGGGGTTGAAGTGTTCCAAGGCGGAAGATGAGGCGTTCATCCTCCAGGCATCAGGTGGTGAGGGAGTGGCAGTGAAGGAGGCCCAGGACCTCCATGTCCTCAGCTGAGTGGGAGGGGGAGTTGAAATGTTGCGCCACAGGGCGGTGTGGTTGATTGGTGCGGGTGGTCCCAGAGATGTTCCCTAAAGTGCTCTGCTCAGAGGTGTCCAGTCTCCCAAATGTAGAGGAGACCACATCGGGAGCAACAGATACAATAGATATTGGTGGATGTGCAGGTTAAACTTTGATGGATGTGGAAGGCTCCTTTAGGTCCTTGGATGGAGATAAGGGAGGAAGTGTGGGCACAGGTTTTGCAATCCGTGCGGTGGCAGGGGAAGGTGCTAGGATGGGAGCATGGGTTGCTGGGGTGCGTGGACCTGACCAGGTAGTCACGGAGGGAAGGGTCTTTGCAGAAGACCGAAAGGGGTGGGGAGGGAAATATATCCCTGGTGGTGGAATCCATTTGAAGGTGGCAGAAATGTCGTTGGGTGATTTGGTTTATGCAAAGGTTGGTTGAATGGAAGGTGAGCACCAGGGGGGTTCTGTCCTTGTTACGGTTGGAGGGGTGGGGTCTGAGGGTGGAGGTGCAGGATGTGGACGAGATGCGTTGGAGAGCATGTTTAACCACATGTGGAGGGAAATTGCGGTCTCTAAAGAAGGAGGCCATCTGGTGTGTTCTGTGGTTAAACTGGTCCTCCCTGGAGCAGATACGGTGGAAGTGGAGGAATTGGGAATATGGGATGGCATTATTGCAGGAAGTGGGGTGGGAAGAGATGTAATCCAGGTAGCTGTGGGAGTCAGTGGGTTTGTAAAAAATGTCAATGTCAAGTCGGTCATCATTAATGGAGATGGAGAGGTCCAGAAAGGGGAGGGGGGTGTCAGAGATGGTCCAGGTAAATTTAAGGTCAGGGTGGAATGTGTTGGTGAAGTTGATGAATTGCTCAACCTCCTCGCGGGAGCACGAGGTGGCGCCAATGCAGTCATCAATGTAATGGAGGAAGAGGTGGGGAGTGGTGCCGGTGTAATTACGGAAGATGGACTGTTCTATGTAGCCAACAAAGAGATAGGCATAGCTGGGGCCCATACGGGTGCTCATGGCTACCCCTTTGGTCTGGAGGAAGTGGGAGGATTTGAAGGAGAAATTGTTAAAGGTGAGGACCAGTTCAGCCAAACCTTTGATGGAAGGGTATCAGGGTCTCCAAGCTCACCGTTTCTTCCTCTCCCGACATCCCCAACAGTACCCTTCCACCTGAAACTGCAGGAATTACAAAACCTGCACCCACACTTCCTCTCTTACCTCCATCCAAAGCCCTAAAGGAGCCTTCCACATCCATCAAACTTTAACCTGCACATCCACCAATATCATCTATTGTATCTGTTGCTCCCGATGTGGTCTCCTCTACATTGGGGAGACTGGACACCTCTGAGCAGAGCACTTTAGGGAACATCTCTGGGACCACCCGCACCAATCAACCACACCGCCCTGTGGCGCAACATTTCAACTCCCCCTCCCACTCAACTGAGGACATGGAGGTCCTGGGCCTCCTTCACTGCCACTCCCTCACCACCTGATGCCTGGAGGATGAACGCCTCATCTTCCGCCTTGGAACACTTCAACCCCAGGGCATTAATGTGGACTTCACCAGTTTCCTCATTTCCCCTTCCCCCCACTTCACCCCAGCTCCAAATTTCCAGCTCAGCACTGTCCCCATGACTTGTCCTACCTGCCTAATCTTCCTTTTCACCTATCCACTCTACCTCCTCTCTGACCTATCACCTTCATCCCCACCCCCATCCACTCATTGTACTCTTTGCTACCTTCCCCCACTCTCCTCCCCGACCTATCACCTACATCCCCATCCCCATTCACCTATTGTACTCTATGCTACTTTCTCCCCACCCCCAACCTTGTCTCATTTATCTCTCCACCCTTCAGACACTCTGCCTGTATTCCTGATGAAGGGCTTTTGCATGAAGCGTTGGTTTTCCTGCTCCTTGGATGCTGTCTGAACTGCTGTGCTTTTCCAGCACCACCCTAATCCAGAACCTAGTGAAGAAGACATTTGCTATGCTCTCCTTTATTGGTCAGAGCATTGAGTATAGGAGTTGGGCGGTCGTGTTGCGGCTGTACAGGATTTTGGTAAGGGCACCTTTGGAGTATTATGTGCAATTCCGGTCTCCTCCTAATAGGAAAGATGTTCTGAATCTTGGAAGGGTTCAGAGAAAATAGACAAGAATGGTGCCAGGGTTGTAGGGTTTGAGCAAAGGGAGAGGCTTAATAGGCTGGGGCTATTTTCCCTGTAATGTCAGAGGCTGAGGGGTGACCTTAAAGAGATTTATTAAATCATGAGGGGCATAAATAGGCAAGGTGTTTTCCCTGGGGTGGAGGGGTCCAAAACTAGACGGCATAGATTTAAGGTGAGATGGGAAAGGTATAAAAGGAACCTAAGGTCCAACATTTTCACAGAGCATGGTGTATGCATGAAATGAGCTGCGAGAGGAATTGGTGGAGGCTGGAAAAATTACAATATCTAAAAGGCATCTGGACGGGTATATGAATGGGAAGGGTTTAGCAGGATATCAGCCAAATGCTGGCAAATGGGGCTAGATTTATATAGGATATCTGGTCGGCATGGATGATTTGGACTGAAGGGTCTATTTCTGAGCTGTATATCTTTATGACTATATGCGTCTATTACTGACTTGGACTATATCACTTTATTTCACCTTAATTGGTATGAGACCATCACTGGCTAGTCCAGCATTTACCGTCCCTTCCTTATTGTCCAGTGGGCAGTTAAGAGTCAATCCAGACCAGATAAAGATGGCAGATTTCCTTCCCTAAAGGATATTGATAAACCAGATGGGTTATTCTGACAATTGACAATGGATTCATGGTCATCGTTAGGCCCTTAATTCCAGCTTTTTTTTTACTGAATTCAAAGTCCACCCGCTGCCATGGTTGATTTGAATCCCAGTCCCCAGAACATTAGTTGAGTTTCTGGATTAATAGGTCTAGTAGTAATACCAATAGGTTATTGCCTCCACTATATTATGTGTTAATAGTTACCACTTGAAAAAAATTGCATCAGGCTCATCAGGAGTGGGAGACAGAGATTTAAGAAGGACATTTCAGAACTTAAGGCTTAAATAGCTGAAAGCTCCAACATTTACTGAGTGGTTGCCAGAGCCTCTATAGCATCTCTATAGCACATCGTCAAGCCCTAACCACACCATGCCTGGAGAAAGAATGCCTCATCTTACACCTTGAGACCCTGCAACCCCATGGGATTAAAGTGGATTTCATCAGTTTCTTCATCTTCCCCCACCACTCCCCAAACCTTATCCCAGTCCCAAGCACTGTACTCTTGACCTATCCATCGTCTTTCCCATCTATCCGCACCACCCCCTCTCTGACCTATCACATTCTCCCTCACCTTCATACAACATAGAACATAGAACAATACAGCGTAGAACAGGCCCTTCGGCCCTCGATGTTGTGCCGACACATGGACTAATCTAAGCTCATACCCTTACACTATCTCATCATCATCCATATGCTTATCCAAGGCCTATTTAAATGTCCCTAATGTGGCTGAGTTACCTAAATTAGCAGGCAGGGCATTCCACAGCCTAATTACTCTCTGAGTAAAGAACCTGCCTCTGACATCTGACTTAAATCTATCACCACTTAATTTGCAGCTATGCCCACTCGTACATGCTGATGTCATCATCCTAGGGAAAAGGACTCTCATTGTTCATCTATCTAATACTCTGATCATCGTATGTGTCTCTATTAAATGTCCTCTTGGCCTTTTTTTCTCCAATGAGAGTAGACCCAAATCCCTCAGCCTTTCCTCCAAAGACCTTCCATCCGGACCAAGCAACATCCTGTAAAATCTCCTCTGCCCCTTTTCTAATGCATCCACATCCTTCCTGTAATGGAGTGACCAGAACTGTACACAATATTCCAAATGAGGCCGCATTAATATTTTGTACAGTTGCAGCATGACATCATGGCTCCGGAACTCAATCCCACTACCAATAAAACCTAACACACCATATGCCTTCTTAATAGCACTATTAACGTGGATGACAACTGTCACGGAACTATGTACATGGACTCCAAGATCCCTCTGCACATCCACACTACCAAGAATCTTTCCATTGACCCAGTATTATGCCTTCCAGTTCTTCTTCCTAAAGTGAATCACCTCACATTTATCTGCACTGGACTCCATTTTCCACCTCCCAGCCCAGTTCTGCAGTTTATCCAAGTCCCCCACAACCTGTAACATTCTTCCACACTGTCCACCACTCCACCAACTTTAGTATCATCTGCAAACTTACTAACCCATCCACGTATGCCCACATCCAAGTCATTTATAAAATGACAAACAGCAGTGGTCCCAAAACAGATCTTTGTGGCACACCACTAGTAACCGTACTCCAAGCTGAATATCTTCCATCAATCACTACTCGCTGCCTTCTGACAGAAAGCCTGTTTCTTATCCAAACTGCTAAATCACCCTCAATCCTATGCCTCCACATTTTCTCCAATAGCCTACCATGTGGAACCTTATCAAAGACTTTACTGAAGTCCATGTACACCATGCCAACTGCCCTAACCTCATCCACATGCTTGGTCACCTTCTCAAAAAACTCAATGAGGTTTGTGCGACACGATCTGCCCTTGACGAAACCATGTTGACTATTTCCAATCAAATTGTTGCTTGCAAGATGATTATACATCCTATCTCTGATAGTCCTTTCCTAAACTTTGCCTCCAACAGACATAAGGCTCATTGATCTATAATTACCTGGATCATCTCTGTTGCCTTTCTTGAACAAGGGCACAAAATTTGCAATCCTCCAGTCCTCTGATACTAAACCTGTAGACAATGATGACTCAAAGATCAAGGCCAAAGTCTCTGCCATCTCCTCCCTAGCTTCCCAGAGAATCCTCAGATAAATCCCATCCGGCCCAGGGAACTTATCTACTTTCACACCTTCTAGAATTGATAACACCTCCTTCTTACTAATCTCAATCCTTTCTAGTCTAATAGCCAGTATCTCAGTCTTCTCTACAATATTCTCCTTTTCCTGAGTTAAAACAGATGAGAAATATTCATTCAGCACCTCTCCAATCTCCACAGGGTGCACTCAAATCTTCCCACTTCTTTCTTTGACTGGCCCTATTTCATCTACCTATCGCATTCTCAGCTACCTTCCCACCACCCCCACCCCCTCCCCCTCCCATTTATCTCTCAGCTCCCCAGCCTACAAGCCTCATTCCTGATGAAAGACTTATGCCCGAAATATCGATTCTCCTGCTTCTCGGATGCTGCCTGGCCTGCTGTGCTTTTCCAGACCACACTCTCGACTCTGGTCTCCAGCATTTGCAGTCCTTGCTTCCTCCCAGAGCCTCTATAGGTCCCAGCCATTGTCTGTACCTACTTTGCAAAATCTTGTTCCTCGTTAATCTTCACCCATCAACAGAGGCCTGTTGAAAATCTCACAGTTCAACCATGTTATCAATCATCTCCCAAGTTTTATATCACTGCCACATTGTCCTGTGTGGTACTGTAGTTACTATATACAGGTTATGTGTTGTATTTGCCAACATTGTCCTAAGAATATAATTTCACTTTAAGTTTCAAAATACAAACTGAGTTAGATTTCATTTCATTAGACTAGTGAAGCTGGAGTTAAATTTGTAAGTGGTGTTGTGTCAGTATTGAGGCTTAAGAACATGGAACATGGAACATTACAGTGCAATACAGGCCCTTTGGCCCTCAATATTGCACTGACCTGTGAAACCAATCTAAATCCCATCTAACCTACACATTATCATCCATATGGTTATCCAATGACCATTTAAATGCCCCTAATGTGGCCGAGTCCACTGTTGTTGCAGGCAGGCATTCCACACCATTACTACTCTCTGAGTAAAGAACCTATCTCTGACATCTGTTCTTTATCTATCACCCCTCAGTTTATAGCTATGGTGGTGCTGGCTCGTAGGGCGATTGGCCTACTCCTGCACGTATTGTCTATTGTCTATACCTGGCCTGGTCTACATGCGACTCCAGACCCAAAGCAAAGTTGTTGACTTTTAAATGCTCTCTAAAATCAACAAGAAGGAAACAATCACAAGAAGTTGTATCAATCACTCGAAAGTCTCAAAAAAGGAATGGATGGGCTATCTGGCATTGACCAAGGCATTGGAAATGACAATGACAAACACTGCCCTGTCACCACTGTAAAATTCCTCCTTATGAATTGTGAGGGCTAGTTCAAAATTGTGAGAACTGTCTGATTGACCAGTGAAGCAACAGCCTGACATCCTCATGGAATCATATCTTAGAGTCAATGCCCATGAGACCACCATCATGATGCCTGGCTATGTCCTATCCCACCAGCAGGAGTGTATACTATCAACAAAAGGGCAATTCATCACAACTCCTTCAATAGCACATTCAAAATCTACAAACTCTATCCCAGAAAATCAAGGGCAGCAAGAGAATGGGAACACCAGCACCTGAAAGACCTTCTACAAGCCACAAGCCATCCAACAAATACTTGATGGATTAAAGCAATTAAGGAAGGCACCACACCACATCCCTTTCAAGGACAAATAAAGATAGGATACAAGAGTGGAATTTTAAAATGTGTGTGATCTGCTGAAAGGCCATGAGTAGTGCTGAGCAGCACAACTTGTTACTTCAGCAATTTTCTCTTCTCCCTGTAAGAGATCGCTCCCTCATGGTGGTCTTTAGTCAGGTCAAGCCTGAGTTTCAGTCAAATGTCTTATTTTGAGGACATCAAAGATGACAGACAAAATGAAAAATATCCAACAAAAAGGAACTGAAACCAGGAACTTCCAGAATGTAAAAACGAGAATCACATCAGCACAGAAAATGAAGTTTCATTTCCAAATTCTTTAAGATTGGATAAACAATCTCCCTGTATAGTCTTGTCACATCACAATGCAAATTCTAACCACACTGTTTACACTCATGAATACACGCATTTCTGTAATTCAAACCACCTATAACAATTACGAACATCATCTCCTACATCAGCCTTATTGCTATTGCAAGCTCTTGAAAAGCTTCCATTGACCTAGTTGCTGACATTTGTCATCAACCAAATTCCAAGAACTATAAGATTGAAACCTTCCTATCAAATGCTGTAGTGATTGGCTGTGCAAGGAATATTTGATACATATTTTCCAAAAAATAAGGAAACCTTAATGACCAACAATTAAGTAGACAGGAAATTAATTCTGAACAAATCATTGATTTTGAAAAAGTTCTTTATTTTTGAGAGATGTGTTCATTTTAATTTGAAGTTAGGAATGGCTTGGAAACATATTTAATTAGAATGTAGAAAGTCTCGGATAACATCGCAAATATCTCACATACATTCATCTATTCTGTGTTGTCATAAATTGTATTTGACTTTGATATTCATAATTGACAAATATTCATCAGTTTATTATTAATTTGCAAGGTTACCGCACTTGGAGTATTGTGTACAGTTCTGGTCACCGCATTATAGGAAGGCTGTGGAAGCTTTGGAAAGAGTTCAGAGGAGATTTATTAGGTTGCTGCCTGGTATGGAGGGAAGGTCTTCTGAGGAAAGGCTGAGGGCTTTGAGGCTGTTTTTGTTCGAGAGAAGAAGGTTGAGAGGGGAATTAATTGAGACATATATGAAAGTCAGAAGGTTAGATAAAGTGGACAGTGAGAGCTGTTTTCCTCAGATGGTGATGGCTAGCACGAGGGGATCTAGCTTTAAATTGAGGCGTGATAGATATAGGACAGATGTCAGAGGTAGTTTCTTTATTCAGAGTGTAGTAGGGGTATGGAACGCACTGCCTTCAACAGTAGTAGACTTGCCAACTTTAAGGGCATTTAAATAGTCATTGGATAAACATATGGAGGAAAATGGAATAGTGTAGAATAGATATGCTTCAGATTGGTCCAACAGGTCGGCGCAACATCGAGGGCAGTAGGGCCTGTGCTGCGCTGTTATATTCTATGTTCTATGTTGTCAATTATCCATATAAATAACATGAATGCTGTACATTGTTGGTTCTTCACAAAACACCCAATTATTGGTCATCCATCAAGCTTTTATCAAAAACAAGTAAGAATAAATCAGAAAATATTGTTGGAACCCAATGAGTATTGATGAATTGTGGTACAGCCAATTGGACAAAATAAAAAGCCCTTTCAGGAATATTTCACAATCAACCTAAAAATGGCTGGCATTATTGATCTGTAACATATGGAATAGAGATACCAGCCCCTCAAAATGAGATTAGATTCCCTACTGAGTGGAAGGAGACCCTTCGGCCCAACAAGTCCACACCAACCTTCCAAAGAGTAACCCACCCAGACTAATGCACCTAACACTATGGAAAGTTTAACATGACCAATTCACCTGACCAGCACATCTTTGGACTGTGGGAGGAAACCCACACAGACACAGGGAGAATGTGCAAACTCCACACAGACTGTCAACCAAGGCTGGAATCAAACCTGAGACCCTGGTGCTGTGAGACAGCAGAGCTAATCACTGAGCCACTGTGCCATCACATAGTCAGGAGGAAAGATTGCTCAGAATATTCTGGATGTGACTTCAAGCAAATGACAGACTAATCTTCGCAGAAACAAATATGTCCAGTGGAACAGCATAACCAAGAGATTGACTCTTCATTGACCATGAGTCGATAAGTTCTCCAATAACCTGAATTCAAATTTGTAAAGTGATTCAATCAAAGGCCAATCTGAATGAGATATAAATATAATTAAAGAAAGTTTCAAAGTAATTCTTCATCAGAAGGCTTTGTAGAATGTAAGTCAATAATTGTTCGACCATTTATGATTGTATCTCTGAAGTTGCTCTTTACACAGGCTTATTTAAACAATTTTGAGAAAAATAAGTTATTTGAAGTGTGGATATCTCAACAAAATTAAATTACAATTGAGAAATTAGTAAAACACGCAAAAGCTTTCATGTTTTCAGTATATTGAAGAGAATTTTTCTTGAATAAGCATCAAAGTAGCAACTTGATCATATTTGGGAACAGAATTCATTGATAATGAAGCAACAACAGAAAGTGCTATAAAAACTCAGCAGGTCTGGCAGCACCTGTCAAGAGGGAAACAGAGTTAATGTTATTTTGAATCTTTTTCAGATCTCCAGCATTTGCAGTAATTTGCATTTGTCACTTATAATGGAGTTCAAAAAGCTTTTTACTCGTCTACCTGTGTGTGGCAGCCAATTTGGATTTCAGCTAAAATGGGTGTATCAGTGCAGAGAAAGCACAAGATAAACTTTATATGAAGCTGCACACAATGTTATCCCAGCAATTCCTGCTGCGTGGCAGATAATTAGGATCATCTCCATCTTTGTGATGTATGGAGAAAAGTGAGCAGTGATAGACAGGTTGGCTCAGCATGTTGGTTAAAGACAGCCAAGATGCAGAAGTTGCTGCAACACTCTCAAATCTGTATGTTAATCTGTATTGTTTCCAGCATTTTATTTTTGTCATTTTCCTTTGCCTTTTTAAAATTTGATATAAGTGATTAAAACATACGGTCTTGGGAGGTGAATATTGAACAAGAGGTACAGATTGGAAATGCAGGAAGTTTGTAATTCTCTGAAAGTTTGTCTGCTTGGTATTACATACGGTTTACTAAGGTCAGGAAACACGAACAGTCTATTCATTATTCTGAAGAAGGGACACTGAACCCAAAGCGTTAACTCTGCTTTCCCCCTACAGGTGCTGCCAGACCTGCTGAGTTTCTCCAGCAATTTCTATTTCTGTTTCTGACTTCTAGCATCCGCAGTTCTTTGTATTTTTTAGTATTATGCTGATCTCACAAAGCAATGCCGACTGAAGTGACACCAGACTTTCTAATATGGATGACACAGACCAACGAAACAAATTTTCATATTACTGTGTAAAGAAGAAGCACTGAGCTGCAAACTGGACCCTGAAACAAACCTATTAAAGTTTTATGTTCCCTGCTTGCAAGCAGCTGAATTTTGAAGAACTGCTGTTGCAAACTGATTGAATGTGTGTGGAATGTTTTGTGGAGGTGTTGTGGTGAACATTTGGACTTGGCAGAGATCGTTTGAGCATCCTCAGAGGTGAAGTCTTCAATAGGAATGGGGAGGACAGTGGCGACATCTCTGAGTCTACAGCACAGCAGAGAAGTAGATAAGATGCTGGGGAGAGGGCAAGGTCAGCACAGTGCCCTTTCCCAATTCGGAGCCTTGATGTTGTTTGAGAGTGATGGGGGTGAGTTGGGGGTGTGTGGGTGGTTCTGCTTGGTAAGTCAGTTGTTATGTCTTAGTGCACATTTTCATCAATGTTGTTCTGTATATTGCCCCATTGAGCTCCTTACTCTTCTTCTGCAGTGAAACATCCCCATGACCTTACCTACTGTTGAGTTGACAACAAAATAATCTTTTACCCTGAGCAGATTGCAGCCACTCATGCTTGAAGTCTGGCATGCTGAATACAGATTTCCAGTAGTTGTTCATGCTCCATGCAGTACCAATATTTCAGCTGGTGCCTGCAGATGTCAGATTGGATGAAAAGCCTCTCGATCACTGATGTTATATTGCCTTTTCTCTTCCTTCTTGAGTGACATGGTAGCTCGGTGCTTAGCACTGCTGCCTCACAGTGCCAGGGACCACAGTTCAAGTCCAGCCTTGGGCGACTGGCTGTGTGGAGTTTGCACATTCTTCCCGTAACTGTGTGAGTTCCCTCTAGGTGCTCTGGTTTCCTCCCACAGTCCAAAAATGGGCAGATTAGGTGGATTGGCCATGCTATATTGCTCCATAGTGTGCAGGATAGATGGATTAGCTATGAGAAATGCATGGTTACAGGGATAGGGTGGGGGGCTGGGTGTGGGTGAGATGATCTTTGGAGGGTCAGTGTGGACTGGATGAGCCGAATGACCTGCTTCCACACTGTAGAGATTCTATGATACTGTGGGTGAGCAGCAGCTGTTCTTGAGTGCCTGAAAGCAGCAAGTTTAGAAGGCGAAGGTTGGCATCAGTGAAACAGGGTTGCAGGAGGCTGTGGGTTGGGAACAAGAAGTCCATGGCCACACCATCAACAATTGGATGTTGAGCTAAGGGGTTAAGGACGGATATAATGCAGGAATGGATCATTTTCCTTAATGTTCTCTGTAAAGTCAGAATACACAGGTTCTATTGCAACTGGCTCCATGATGCTGAGCCATTTCCTCTGTATGATTCAGGAAATGCTGGCTTCCTTGCACCTGACCAATTTTGCTTTGCTCCATTCGAGTGATCGAAAAGCACTGTCTTTAGGCAATATGCCTATCATGGTTGAATAACTGGATGCTCGAAGGCAATTCACAGCAACTCAGAGGGCTCTTTAGAAGCACCTTCTAAAGTGTTCTGAATGACAAGAACACTTAAATGTGTAAGTTCCCCTCTGAGCTACACACCAGTCTGATGTGGAACTATATGGCCAATTCCATTTCCTATATTTAAAATTGCTGCAATATTAATCCGTGAAAGTTTCCATTCGGAAGGACAGCCCGCCTTTAAGAACAAGTAGCTAGGTGTACGACGTGTTGTTAGCATAACACAGTGTAGTGGCCCCACTGCAGAGAGAGGAGGCTAGCCAGTAGTATAGCAGATATTGTGCCCTGCACTCCAAATCTACTCTGGTTAACTCCAATCGGACCCATGCACGCAGGTTGTGAACCATGACTCGTTTAAAGTTAAAAATCACACAACACCAGGTTATAGTCCAACAGGTTTAATTGGAAGCACACTAGCTTTTGGAGCGATGCTCCTTCATCAGGTGATAGTCGCTCCGAAAGCTAGTGTGCTTCCAATTAAACCTGTTGGACTATAGCCTGGTGTTGTGTGATTTTTAACTTTGTACACCCCAGTCCAATACCGGCATCTCCAAATCATGGCTCGTTTAGCCCTCCATTTTCTATTGGCATCCCTTATCATCTTCCATGCTCCACCCTCTATAAACTTCAAAATGTTCAATATTCTGCTGCCTGAATCCATGCTCACCCAATTTCTGTCCAACACTGGCACCTTGATAAGCAACTAATTGCATTTAAAATTTTCATTCATGTAACTTATTTTCTTGTCTCCAACTTCTAAACTTTTATCTTTGTTACATCCCCTTCATACTCTGTGGCCATATATCACAATGTTCAGATTTCCTACTATGTCACCAAAAAAGATAAATGATTGCATCGTCGATGTATCACTGATATTCTTACCTAATTATTTATTATCCACTGTGTTCATCTATGCACTCATTTCCTGTTGAGAAAAAAAAGCGAATGCACAGAAAGAAAAACAGGAAGTGTTTGAAATAAAGCTTCAACGTTAAATGCATAAGTAATTATGTCAGAGTCCTTGTTGCTGTTGGATTATTTCATATTTAAATCACCTTAATTCAGGTTTGCTTGATAGAAGCAGGGCGAAGTCTTTGAGTTCAATGGTAATTAACCATCATTCTCTGGGAATCATAAGCATCTCTCTCTGTTGAAGAAAGAGACAAGTGATGGGTAGATTGAGGAGGACCTCTCTGCATCAAGCCATGGATAGGGCAAGGAGACAGGCCTCAAGAAATCTCCAAAGCCAGCAAAGGGATCAAACCCATGATGTTATTCTGCATCATGCTCTAGGTGTTTGTCCAAGTGAGCTAAACAACCCTCATACAATGTTAAATATGCTGTACAAACCAAGTGCAAAATTATAATTGGTAGATGAAGCAGGTTAAGCTCCATACTAAAATGCAATGTGGCTATTATCATTGTCTTCAAGCGTTAGGTAGGCAGCACCCAAATAGACCATAGGCTGCATTTCAGTACTAACATGTACTCAACATGACTATTCAAGACTGGCTGAGATGGATGTCTACTCCATGGAGATGCAGCACAGTTCTCTGCCTGGGCTCTAAAACTCAATATACCAAACTCAAATACTGGGGGTACTGGAAGCATTGCTGCCTCACAGTGCCAGGGAACTGGGTTCGATTCCAGCCTCGGATGACTGTGTGGAGTTTGCACGGGTTCCTCCGGGTGCCCCAGTCTCCTCCCACAGTCCAAAGACATGCAGGTTAGGTGAATTGGCCATGCTAAATTGCTCATAATGTTCAGGGCTGCGTAGGTTGGGTGCATTAGTCTGGGGAAATGTGGAGTAATAGGGGAGGGGAATGGGTCTGGGTGTGTTACTCTTCAGAGGGTCGGCGTGGACTTGTCGGGCCAAAATGGCCTGTTTCCACACCGTAGGGCTTCCATATAAATAAAGTCCAAAGGATAGACAGAAAATACTGTAAATACCCAACAGGTTAGGTAGCATCTGTGGAGATAGAGTTACTGGACTGAATTTTAACTCTCAGACCAGACTCACACCTCTTTGAATACAAGACAGTTCTAGCAGGGCACTTCCAACCAAGAAGGGTGAGCAGCCATATTGACACCCTGCATCAATCTCTTTCAGAACCATCATCTGGAGGGACCTTGCGAGCGGTAGAGTTGAGGTGTTGTAGCTGAGCTGTGACAGAAGCACGACGGAGGCTCATCACGATGAAGCAGCAGCACATTTCCCCCTTGCATCCCTGAAATATCAGGCTGTGAGCTCTCAGGGCTGGTATGAGAACGCAGCCTGAGAACGCAAGCAGTTGTGGCTGGAAATGGCATAAGACGTGTCCAGCAACAGCAAGGTGCCTCGTTCCTGGATACGGTGCCTGAAGAGGTCTTAATGACCTCTGGAATGGTGATTAAAATGGCACACTCAAGCTTAGACGCCCTCACTCTGTCTTGCTTGGCCTCTCCTGCACTGGAGTCCTCACACTAACACCTCTTGGGCATATATAAAGGATTTGTAATTGCATTAGAGTACTCAATTTGGTGGCAAACACAAAGTTAGACAGTCACATTCTGTTTTCACAGAGTCACAGAATAGCTATGGTGCAGAAGGGGGCCATTCACTCCATCATGCCTGCACCATCTTGTTCAATGAGCATCATTATCTAATCCCAATCTCCTACTTTTTCCTCAAAACTTTGTATGTTATTTTTGTCCAAATAATCATCCAATGCCCTCAAGAATTCTTCACTTGAAACCACCTCCACCACATTTCCAGGCGGTGCACTAGTGACCCTAACTACTCACTGTGTGAAAGGTTTTGCCTCACTTCATCCTTGTTTCGATTATAGACATCTTTATGTCTATGCTCTCTTAATCTTGGTCCTTTTACAAGCAGGAACAATTTCTTACTATCTACTCTATTCAGCCTGCTCATGATTGTGAAAACCTGTATCAAATTTTCTCTTAGCTTTCTTGTGGGTGGCACAGTGGTTAGCACTGCTACCTTGCAGTGGCAGAGACCTGGGTTCAATTCCTGTTTCAGGTGACTGTGCGGGTTTCCTCCCACAGTCCAAAAATGTGCAGGTTAGGTGAATTGGCCATGCTGAATTGCCTGTAGTGTTAGGTGTAGGGGAATGGGTTGCACTTCAGTGGGTTGGTGTGGACTTGTTGGGCTGAAGGGCCTGTTTCCACACTGTAAGTAATCTAATATTCTCTCTGAGTAGAACAGTCTCAATTTCTTCAATCTATCCTCAGAACTCAAGTCCCTTATGGATAGAATGATTTTATCCTTGTGAACCATAAAATGAATTTAAAAGTTGCATTTTTATGTCTTCCCCACTGTGAACAGCCTTCTGCCTTGAAGAAAAATGATACAGAGAGGGATGACTGTTGCTGTGGGGTTTCTTCATGCTCTGTGGATGCCACAATGTGTTAAAAGTAATTCTGCAGAATACTGCACTGCCTCACTGAACCCGAATCTTTCTTCCTGGATACTTCTGGCAGCAAAGTGAGCAATTACAGATGCCTTTGCTCCTGCTCCTATTGATCCTCTTCCTCTGAAAATGCAGAGCATGCATTATCTTCTAGCACTGAGACCTCCAGTCTTCAGCTGAAAATGTGTTGCTGGAAAAGCACAGCAGGTCAGGCAGCATCCAAAGAGCAGGAGAATCGTCGTTTCGGGCATGAGCCCTTCTTCAGACTCATGCCCGAAACGTCGATTCTCCTGCTCTTTGGATGCTGCCTGACCTGCTGCGCTTTTCCAGCAACACATTTTCAGCTCTGATCTCCAGCATCTGCAGTTCTCACTAACTCCAGTCCTCACCAAAGTGTATTGTTGTATAAAGTGTCAGAGACTACTACCATTCAGAAACTCTAGCTGGTGCATACTGGCAGATGCCCCAGGATCTGCACATATCTGAACCCATCTTCAGCATCCCAATTTGCTGTTTAACGAGAACTCTGGCTTGGTATGGTATGTTGTGACTTGTCTGATTGCCAATGGTAGAAATCTCCACAGGTTTATTCATCACATCTTTAGAGAGTAGCCCAAAATTACAAAGGGCATCTGGTGGCACTGCTTCAAGATGTGAATCTCTGTGAGGAACTTGACTAATGCAGGGTGAACACATTGCATCTCCCTGGGTATTTTACATGTAAGGCATAATGATCTTCAAGTGATCGCGGTCTAAGTGAACATTGATGGTGTGGAATCACTTTGACTGGATGAATACTGGGGTGTAATGTGGTGATGTTTTGATTTATTTGTCTGTGCAATGACTGAGTCCTGGAGTTATCAAAGTCTCAAGCAGAAAGGCAAAGCACTTGCTTATTCTGAGCAGCCTTAGAATCCCTACAGTGTGGAAGCAGGCCATTGACCCATCAGTTCCACACCGACCCTCCGAAGAGCATCCCATCCAGACACACCCCGATCCTATCCCTCTAACCCTGCATTTCCCACCTAGCCTGCATATCCCTGCAAACTATGGGCAATTGAGCACAGTCGATCCACCTAACCTGCACATCTTTGGATTATGGGAGAAAAACAAGAGCACCCCGAGGAAACCTACGCAGAAATGGGGAGAACATGCAAACTCCACACAGAAGGTCGCTTGATGCTGGAATTGAACCCGGGTCCTTGATGCTTTGAGGCAGCAGTGCTAGCCACTGTGCTGCTTTATCGGTCACAAAGTGCACAGATGTCAGTTCTGGCAAACACGGCATCCGTTGCATATGAGATCCACTTCAGGGCCGCGGTTTGTGTCATTCAACAAATTTCACTTGCAGAAGGAACTCAAGGTGAGGAGATTCAGGGCTGAGGTGAATTTGACAGCCCCTGACAACACCCTCTTGGAACAAATGAAATGAAATGTGCTTCCAGCAGGCTGAAAACATCAGTGACTGACAAGAAAGTCTGAGCCTCTTGAGGGCCTGATGCTCCAGGAAACTTGTTCTTTATCTCTACACCCTGTGTGGGAGGTATCACTTCCTGTGAGCTGGAGGCCTGTGGCCATTGAAAGGTTTCCACTGCTACTGATCCTGCTGGTGCTGCTCCTGTCACTGTTAATGTTAAAATTACTGCTTCCCCTGCACCTCATTGGACGTCCAAGCTTGAGTTATAGCAGTAATATATGAGCAGCTGACATGCTTCACCGAAGGCTAACCCTGGGGCAGGGCAGATCCATTCCAAAACACTCATAAAGAGTAGAAATCACTCCAACGTGTTGGAAATCAGTTCCAAAACAGTAAAAACATACAAAGAAACAAAACCCATGGGAGCAGGTGACACTTCTCCACACTGCAAACTTTTAATTGCAGTGTCAATGTTGGCATTCCTCTAAACATGTTTTACCTGTCAAGTTCCAGGAAGGCTGAGAAACACATTTACACATTTGAAGTTGGAATAATGAGTTAAGATAGGATTTATTAATCATTTAATGTGTGTAAATTGCAGACCCGCCCTAGAGTTTCCTAATGATAAAGAATGTGCTCAGGGTTAAAGGCAAAAATCAATAGTTTCCTGTCAGCTTTTCGTCGTTCCTTCATGGGATTTGAGCATCCTTGGCTGGGCCAACATTTATTGTCCAACCTGAGTTGCCCTTAAGAAGGTGATTGTTACTTCTTCAAAACACTCAGTCAAGTTTGTGAGGCATGATTTCCCACGCACAAAACCATGTTGACAATCCCTAATTAGTCATTGCCTTTCCAAATATGTGTACATCCTGTCCTTCAGGATTCCCTCAAACGTCAGGCTCACCGGTCTATAGTTTCCTGGCTTGTCCTTACCACCTTTCTTAAATGTTAGCACCACATTAGCCAACCTCCAGTCTTTTGGCACCTCACCTGTGGCTATTGATGAAACAAATATCTCAGCAAAGGGATCAGCAATAACTTCCCTAGCTTCCCACAGAAGTCTACGGTTCATCTGATCAGGTCCTGGGGATTTGTCTACCTTTATGCGTTTCAAGACATCCAGCACCTCCTCCTCTGTAATATGGACATTTTTCAAGATGTCACCATCTATTTCCCTACATTCTATATCTTCCATGTCCTTCTCCACAGTAAATACTGATGCAAAATACTCATTTATTCCCCATCTCCTGCGGCTCCATGCAAAGGCTGCCTTGCTGATCTTTGAGGGGTCCTATTCTCTACCTAGTTACCCTTTTGTCCTTAATGTATTTGCAAAAACCCTTTGGATTTTCTTTAACTCTATTTGCCAAATCTATCTCATGTCCCCTTTTTTCCCTCCTGATTTTGCTCTTTCGTATACTCCTACTGCCTTTATACTCTTTAATGATTCACTCAATCTATTCTGGCTATATTTAACATATGTTTCCTTCTTTTTCTTAACTAAATCCTTAATTTCTCCAGCATTGCCTACACCTAGCAGCCTTTCCTTTCATCCTAACAGGAATATATTGTCTCTCAACTCTCATTATCTCATTTCTGGCTTCCCATTTTCCAGCTGTCCATTTACCTGTGAACTTCTGCCCACATTCAGCTCTTGAAAGTTTTTGCCGAATACCGTCAAAATTAGCCTTCCTCCAATTTATAACTTCAACTTTTAGATATGGTCAACTTGCACCCTGATGATCCTGAAGTCTGTTTGCAGCAATAACCCCAGCTACATTGATCGGCTCATCTCTGTCTTCATGCGATCTCTGCAGAAGATGGTGAGAGACCGTCTGAACCCACAGACAACCCAAGGGCCATCTGAAACCAGTACAGGTAATGACATTGCTTTTAATATTTGTTTCTTCCGATGAGGTTGGAAAGGGAGTCTGAAAGTAATTTATTGTACTACTATTATAATAAAGCTAAATGTACTGCTCCAATAAACAGGGGAGAATATGATTCATCTTCTGACGAGGTAAAGTGTACTGCCTTTTCCAGCAGTTCAATTTGTTCTGTAGGCCAATGCAATTTTTATTCTGTAGTATGAAGATTTTAGAAAAATAAAGGGAGTTGATTATATAAATATTTCAAACTTCACAATGTATACTTTGTTCACAAACCTAATGAAAACATCTCAATGGGTTTTATATAAAATCGACGTACTGTCTAAGACGGATTTGAAAATGTTCAATGGGGTGGGAGGCGTGGGATCTCATTGAAACTTCCAGAATACAGAGGCCTGAATAGAATTGCCACAACGAAGATGATTCCATGAGTAGGAGACACTGGGACCTCAGGGCACAGCCTCAGAGTAAAGGGACAACCTTTTAGAACTGAGATGAGGAGGAATTTCTTCAGCCATAGTGTGGTTAATCTGTAGAATTCGTTGCTCAGAAGGCTATGGAGGCCAAGTCACAATGTATTTAACACAAATAGATTCTTGATTAGTTGGACTATCAAGGGTTACAGGGAGAAGGCAGGAGAATGAGGTTGAAAAATGTATCAGCCATGATTAAATAGTGGGGCAGACATGATGGGCTAAATGGCCTAATTCTGTTCCTAGATCTTACAGTCTTGTAGTGTCAAGGTGATGTCTCTGTAGTTATAGCTACGCAGTGTCTTAATTGCTTCATGAGTTCTCAAAACAATTTTCACTTTGCTTAAACACTCATTACAGAAATGTCTTGGGCACTTTAGCAAATGGATTGTGGATAGAAAGTGGATAGGGAACTGGGTGGTGGTGATCAACCAGAAGGGATTAGATTCGGGACACAAATTTGTCTGAAAAATATTTAGAAGTGATGAAGATGCTGTTGGGAGGTAGTAGGATCAATATCTGAAGGAACTGCCATTGGTTGTTCAGCTGCAAGATTATAATAATCTGATCTCTGAATGCGAAGGTCAGCACTAGGAAAATGGGGTTTAAAATGGGGGTTGACAGTTTTACATATTGGCCAGGCCCTCCCCTGTTTTCTTGCAAACTACGTCATGAGATATTGTGCACTCACCTGAGGTTTAATATCTCATCTGGAAGATGACACTTCCACCACTGCATCATGCCCTTAGTACTGGCATGGAAGAGTGGTGGGACTTCAACTGACAACTTCTGACTTGAGACGAACACTACCATTGAACAATTTTGACTCTTATCGCTGTCATCTTAGCCGTATTCAGCTAATAAAATGGCCAAGGCAGAGACTTTTACTATTGCCTATAGTGTGGATGTTTGGCAAGGATAAGATTGAACGCAAGTGTAGTGATGACTCCCATAATATTGGCTGAATAAACTTGCCAACACACAGCTGATTTTATGGCGAATGAACATTTGGATGAAGTTGCACTGTGAAAGGAATGACTTTCAAGGCAGAAGAAATTTGGTGGTGGAGCGGAGTATGAAAGAAGGATATGAATCATTTTGTTTTGTGTTGCAGGCGTAAGTTTGTCATTGGGAAGTTGATACTTGGCAAAGATGAAAGGTAGACGAATACCATTTAAGCTGCCTTATCAGTTCTGGAACAAGGAACTTAATTTAAGAGTTTCAAACATGTTTGCTAGCGGATTAATGTGCCTGAAGCAAACTCCAGTAATAGATCAGCCATAACTGTTAATTAAATTGCTGTTATTGCAGAGGCAGTCTATCATGTTATAAAGATAGTAAAATTTCAACATGCTTTCAAATCTAAATTTAATTTTCTATAGATTGATGGTACACATTTCAAAGCACATCATGTAGATGCCTCTTCCCCTCTTTTCCAAAATCTCTGAAAGAAAATGCCCTCAGTTCACAGGCAGCAAGCCCCAAACTTTCAACAATATTTATAGCCTTAAGTTTCACATCCTGAACTGTTGCTTAAGATGCCCATAAGATGTGGGTGAAGAGTATGCTATTTAATCCATCCAGTCTTTTCTGCCATCCAGTGAGATCCTGACTGATTTGATCATCCTCAACTTCACTTTCCTGTCTTTTACCAATAACCTTTGATTCTGGCTGTGAAATTTGGCCAATACATAAACACCACTTCAAGGCCATTGATAAATACCATCAGTGCTGTTGGGGATGAATTCTTTGCTTCATCTGGAAGGACAAGCATATGACCGTTGGTGTCTTTGAAGCAGCTAATAGCACCAGTATCCAGACCATGATCATCCAAGACCTCCAAGCTTGCCATGTGCTTAGGATGCCTGAGTTTTGACTGCTAAAGCAAAATCATCTTCACTCAAGGGAGGCACTCAAATGAGAGGGTTCCAAAGCAAGAGTTTCAAAGAAAGCTTCCCTCAAGAAATGCAACATGTGGGAGTTCCTGATTCAGAGAAACCAACATGGAGGAAGCTCCTGTATGAAGGGGCACAGTTCTTTGAGAACACCTGTTGACAGAGGATGAACCGGAGAAAGGAATACCAGAGATCTCGAGACCAAGGACCAATTTCACCTCCGGAAAACAACTGCCAAATGTGGGTGGCTGGAGATGCAACTCTTAGTTGGATTCACCAGCCATGCAAGGATCCACAGAAAGCCATGACCCGTACACGGAATTTCCTCAGTGGAAAGTCACACTTGTTAATGAGTGATTGCCAATGACAGTGACGATTCCCTTGCTGAGGCAAAATCTGTCTTTCTTGTCCTTGAATATCATTAAAACACAGCCTCTACACCTCTCTGCAGTAAAGAATTGTACCAATTCATTACTCTCTGGGCGAAGTGATTCCTTACAGGGCATTTCTTTAGTCTGAGATTATGCTTTCTGGTCCTGGACTCTCCCACAATACCTCTCAGTATCTACCCTGTTCAATCTCATTAGAATCCTGTACGTATCAAAAACGTCACTTCTTATTTTTCTAAATAGAATGCCGGCCCAAATGACTCGACCAAAATGTATATCTTCACATTTACCAGCATTGCATTCCACCTGCAACATTTTTGTCCATTCACCTAACCTGTCTATATCCCTCTGTAGACTCTGTGTCATCCTCACCACTTTACTTCCCATGTATATTTGTTATCTGCAAACTTGGCTACAGGACATTCACTTCAAACATCCAAGTCATTAATACATATTGTGGTCCCAGCACTGATCCTGGTTGCACTCCACTGGTTTTAAGTTGCCATCTTGAAAAATGCCCCCTCTTCTAACTCTGTCTTCAATTAGTTAGCAATCCTCTATCTACACCAATATACTATCTTCGAAGCCACAGGCTGTTTTCTTAGGTAGCCTAATATGCATTACTTTATCAGAAGTCTTTTGCAATCCAAATATGCTATATCTAATGCTTGCTGTTTATCAATCCTGCTTGGTATATCTGATATTGTCAATAATTTCTGTTTTAAATATTATAAATTAGAATCACAGAAAATTAATAGCTTTTGTAAGGTTGATTAATGAGTCTACATGCTTAAATTTGTCAGACTTGTCATTTGTTGGAGTTGGGAGGTCATGTTGCGGCTGTACAGGACATTGTTTAGGCCACTGTTGGTATATTGCGTGCAATTCTGGTCTCCTTCCTATTGGAAAGATATTGTGAAACTTGAAAGGGTTCAGAAAAGATTTACAAGGATGTTGCCAGGGTTGGAGGATTTGAGCTATAGGGAAAGGCTGAACAGGCTGGGGCTGTTTTCCCTGGAGGGTCGGAGGCTGAGGGGTGACCTTATCAAGGTTTACAAAATTATGAGGGGCATTGATAGGGGAAATAGGCAACAACTTTTCCCTGGGGTGGGGGAGTCCAGAATTAGAGGCCATAGGTTTAGGGTGAGAGGGGAAAGATATAAAAGAAACGTATGGGGCAACATTTTCACGCAGAGGGTGGCACGTGTATGGAATGAGCTGCCAGAGGATGTGGTGGAGGCTGGTACAATTGAAACATTTAAAAAGCACTTGAATGGGTATATGAATAGGAAGGGTTTGGAGGGATATGAGCCGGCATGTGGGACTAGATTGGGTTGGGATATCTGGTCAGCATGGGCGGGTTGGACCGAATGGTCTGTTTCCATGCTGTACATCTCTATGACTCTCTATGGCTCTATTTTAAATCTAATAGAATTATGGTCGCTGGCCTCAAAGTGCTCCCCCACTGACACCTTAGTCACCCACCCTGCCTTATCCCCAAGAGTAGGTCATGGTTTGCATTTCTCTAGGATGTACATCCACATACTGGATCAGAAAATTTTCTTGTACACACTTAACAAATTCCCCTCCATCTAAACCATTCCTCTCCATTTTGTTGAAGAAGTAACAGAGGATTGATGAGGGCAGAGTGTAAACGTGATCTGTATGGACTTCAGTAAGACATTTGACAAGATTCCCCATGGGAGACTGGTTAGCAATGTGATAGCTTATGGAATACAAGGAGAACTAGCCATTTAGATACAGAACTGGCTCAAAGGTAGAAGACAGAGGGTGGTGGTGGAGGGTTGTTTTTCAGACTGGAGGTCAGTGACTCAGTGAATTGCCACAAGGATCGGTGCTGGATCCACTACATTTCGTCATTTATATAAATTATTTGGATGTGAACATAGAAGGTATAGTTAGTAAGTTTGTAGATGACACCAAATTTGGAGGTTTGGTGGACAGCGAAGAAGGTTACCTCCGGTTACAATGGGATCTTAATCAGTTGAGTCAATGGGCTGTGGAGTGGCAGATGAAATTTAATTTAGATAAATGTAAAGCGCTGCATTTTGGAAAAGCAAGTCAGAACAGGACTTACACACTTAATGGTAAGATCCTAGGGAATGTTTCTGAACAAAGGGACCTTAGAGAACAGATTCACAGCTCCTTGAGAGTAGAGATGCAGATAGATAGGATAGTGAAGAAAGCATTTTGTATGCTCTCCTTTATTGGTCAGAGTATTGAGTACAGGAGTTGGGAGGTCATTTTGTGACTGTCAGATTGTTGATTCGGCCACTGTTGGAACATTGCGTGCAATTCTGGTCTCCTTCTTATCGGAAAGATGCTGTGAAACTTGAAAGGGTTCAGAAAAGATTTACAAGGATGTTGCCGGAGTTTGAGGATTTGAGCTATCGGAGAGGCTGAATAGGCTGGAGCTGTTTTCCCTGGAGCATCGGAGGCTGAAGAGTAACCTTGTTGAGGGGCATGGATAGGGTAAATAGAAATGTCTTTTCCCTGGGGCCAGGGGTACAGAATGAGAGTGCATAGGTTGAGGGTGAGAGGGAAAAGATGCAAAAGGGACCTGTGGGGCAACTTTTACACACAGAGGGTGGTGCATGTATGGAATGAGCTGCCAGAGGAAGTGGTGGAGGCTGGTACAATTGCAACATTTAAAAGGCATTTGGATGGTATGTGAATAGGAAAGGCTTGGAAGAATATGGGTCAAGTGCTGGAAGATTAGATTGGGTTGGGATATCTGGTTGCACAGTCCAACTTGACCGAAAGGTCTGTTTCCGTGCTGTACATCTCTATGACTCTCTGATTCTATGGTGAGCTGCCTTCCTGAACTGCTTCATTTTGCTGTAGGTAAACCCACACAGCCATTAGGATGGGTGTTCCAGGATTGTCACCCAGCAACAATGAAGGAATGACAATATATTTTCGTGTCAGGATGGTAAGTGGCTTGGATGGGAACTTACAAATGCTGGTTTTCCTTTGTTCTTCCAGATGGTTAAGGTTATGGGTGTGGAAGATTCTGTCGAAAGAACCTTGGATATTTAAGTATTTTATCTTCTGGATGGAACATGCTGTTGCTGCTGAGCTTCAATGGTGGAGGAAGTGGATATTTATGGATGCAGTATAAATGAAATAGCTGTTATAACCTGATTGGTGACAAGCTTTTGGAAAGTTGCTGGAAGCTGCAGTCATCCGGGCAAATGGGGATTATTCTATCACACACCTGATTTGTGCCTTGTAGATGGTGGACAAAATTTGGAAAGTCAGGAGGTGAGATACCCACTACCAGATTCCTAGCTTCTGATCTGCTCTTGTGGCCATTATATTTATGTGGGGAGTCCAGTTGAGTTTCTCGTCAATGACGAACCCTCGGATTTTGATAACGAGTGGTTCAGCAATAATAATACCGTTGAATGTCAAGTGGTGATGGTTCGATTGCCTCATGTTGGAGATGCCTGACATTTATGTAACATGCATATAACTTGCCATTTGTCCACCCAAACCTGGACTATGTCCAGGTCTTGCTGCATTTGGAGAAATACTGCTTCAGCATCTCGGAAGCTGGGAACAGTGCTGAACATTGTGCAATCATCAGTGAACGTCCCCACTTCTGACCTTGTGATGGAGGGATGGTCATTAATGAAGCAACTGAAGATGGTTGGACACAAGACATTTCAAGGATACAGCTAATCACATTGGTACAACTTCTACAGTTCCATATTGATGATAAAAATTGTGTTTATACCTCTAGGTTAGTTCTGAGTTTTGAGGTGTGAAATTTATTCAAGTGATTAAGCATGGACCATTTAGCGCCCAGAGACAAGAACTAACATTAAGTGTAGTTAACCAATGAATGTGAAAGCAAGGATTTTCTATGATCAGTAGATATGTGGCTGCATGTGGAGATACTGATTAGACAAACCAGTGAGTTTGTTAAATTTGTACTAAATTTGCAATAAATATGAAAAAAAAATTATTCTCAAAAGTTCACCTCCCAATTATAAAAGTAAAGACAGTATAGTTCTACCAGACCACACGGCTGCTCTCTCATTGGAGAGAGATGACTGATGATGGTTGAACCTGGGAGTCACCATGCCTAGGTAAGAGGAGAGGTTGAGAAGGAGGGACCTTCACTGTAATCTCATCCTGTGTGAGAATGCAGTTCCAGACTGTTGATACCACACTGCATTACAAACAAGCCATCCAGCCAACTGAGCTAACTACATTGTCAGCAGCCTGATTGTATGCTCCACCATGGCCCTGGCTGCAGCATGCACCAAAGTGCCACATCAGCTGAGCAATCGACACATCACATCAAAAGGAGTACCTGTGAACTCTGATCCTTTTCCGATTCCAGACCCATATTCACCATTGAACTTTTCATTTCATTCTGTAGAGTCCATTGTGTCCTTACATGACATATGATGCAGCAATATGCCCTTCCTCCGATAGCACTTTTGGAAGTTTCACAGTGATGGGATGCTTTTGGTCAGCATTCGCTCTTTTTAACTCATTGTTGCTCTGCGCTGAATCACACAGCTAGCCAAGTTGGACTTGCAAGCACCAGTGACATAATGCAAATCACCTTTGACCAGCATTTGGAGCCTGACACATTCACTCTGCATGAATTGCAAAGAGGCAATGAAATAGTAGCAAATGAAATGTCGTGGTGGTTTGCAAATGCAAATGCATGCTTCATGTATTTGGGCCTTCAATGTCCTAGTATCCAGTAAATGTTTCCCCATCACTGTCCTTGCCCAACCTCAACATGTACAACTGCTTTCTTCCCCTAACCTTGATCCTTTTGACAGCTGTTTCTCCCACTGTTCCTTCAAGACTTCTTTGCACCTCCTTCACCAAGCAATAAATGGACTGTAATTGTCACAGATATTGACAAGCAGCCCTCAACACAACAGAGCCAGATCACTGCAACTCTATTGGATGATACGTGATTCTCTTGAGTGCTTGTGATGGCTCTTTAGAGCTGATGTTACCTACTCCCCGGATTGGAGGCTGACAGATCCTCTGACCATGATTGCATCAAACAAATAACAACTCTGGCAAAGCCCCTGGACAGTGTGCAGACTGCATTCAAGACTGACGCATCTGGAACCCCTGCTCATAAGACACCAGCTCTCGCTTGAATGGACTGAGGGCATGTGAAATATTGGAAAGATAAAGTGTACTTCTGTTTCTTTATTCTTTGTCACACAAGCTTGATCTTGCATTATTCTGCTCTTTGGCGACATTGTCTGAAAATACAACACCAGATTGCACATGTGTGATGATGATACCAACTGAGTTCTACCTCATTTCAACAACTCTTTCAATCCTTCCACTGGACTGAATTGTCAAGCTGCTTGTGTGGCATCAAGAAATAAATGAGCATAGATTTCCTCATTCTGAGTTTTGGATTGAGCAAACTTTCAGTTCCCACCACGACATCGGTTCCCTAGCCAAGCCTGAACCAAAAGTTTACATCATATTTGAACTTTATATAATCTCCAAATTTGAGATCACCCATTTCCATAACATCAGTAACCTCTTCACTCCCTCAGCTCACTTCCCACTGAAACCATTCATCTGTCCCTTTTTTTTAACCTGAAGACTTCAATCCAGTACTTCCCTTGATGGTCTCCCACATTGAAGTTGAGTTTAGATTAGATTTCCTACAGTATGGAAAAACCAGTCCACACCAGCCCTCCGGAGAGTAACCCGCCCTCTGACTAATGCACCTAACACTATGGGCAATTTAGCATGGTCAATTCACCTGACCTGCACATGTTTGGACTGGGGGAGGAAACCCACACGGACACAGGGAGAATGTGCAAACTCCACACAGACAGTCACCCAAGGGTGGAATCAAACCTGGGACCATGGTGCTGTGAGGCAGCAGTGCTAACCACTGAGCCACTGTGCCACCCCTAAAGTTTATCTAAAAGTTTGTTTGCAGTATCTTGTCAGGAGATCTGTTTACCCAGTGGTGTTGTATTCACTGACCTAAATTGGTTCAGGGTCCAGCAACATTGCAATTTTAAAATTGTTGTCCACATGTTCAAATCTTTCCATGTTCTTGCCCCTCCCTATTCTAAAATTTGCTGCAGCCATGCAATTGTCCAATATACTACCTTCCTCAAATTCTCGCCTCTCCTGCATCTTCAATTTTAATTACCTCAACATCTCATGGCCTTTCTTTCAGCAGACCATGGTCCTTAGCTCGGAAATTCCATTCCTTGGTCTCTTTGCCTCTAGTACCCCTTCCTTTCAGTTGGTCCAAAAAACCTATCTCATATGGTAACCGAGAGCTGCAGCTTCACAGTTAGTAGTTGCAGATTCTCCCACAACATGTAGAAAAATTGGAGAGACTGACAGCATTATTCCTGTGGTTCCTCTGATTGTCACTTGCCTCTCCTACATCTTGTCACTGTTAGGTATGGCTAAATAAAATAATATAGCTGCCTACATATGTCTGAAGCATTAACTGTTTTAGATCAAGCTACATAATTGAGTAAATTTGACAATACCTTGCAGAGCCCCTCTGATTTCTGCTTTTCTGTTAGAGAGGATGGTGGGTGCATGAAGGTTTAATGATTTGAGTGACTTGCTTGTGATTATTCTGTTGGATTCAGTAGCACTTTGAGCATTCTGTGCATGCATTTTTGTTTTGTAGTAAGGTTCCTAATCAAAACTAGGATGGCACAGTGGCTAGCACTGCTGCCTCACAGTGTACAAGTGTTCAATTCCACTCTCCAGACACTGCCTGTGTGAAGTCTTCACATTCTCCCTATGTCTACAAGGGTTTCCTCCCACAGTCCAAAAATGTGCATGTGAGGTGGATTGGCCATGGGAAGTGCAAGGTAATATGGATAGGGTAAGGTGGGTGGGTCTGTGTGGGATGCTCTGGTGTGGGCTGAAAGTCCTGCCTCCACACTGTAGGGATTCTAAAACCTAAGCTATGATTGTACTGGATCATATACCCAAAATATCTCCTTTTGTGGCTCAGTATCAAATTTTGTGGGTCAATACCCCTGTGCACTGCCTTGGGACATTCTATCACATTCAAAATTGCCCGGTAGTGAATGTTGGAGTATGTGTGTAGCTGGTAGAATGTGGGGAGACAATACTTTTGGAAGTCATCTGCACTCCTGCAGTAGGCCATCTGCAAATCATTATATGTATTAAGTAATGGTGTCAAACTTTCAAATGTTAAACACATGGAAAGCTTGCAGTAACCTGTTCAATCTATTCTCCATGCCAAGCTATTTGACATACACAGAAAACATAAAGAGTGAGAAATGCTCAGCAGGTTTGACAGCATCTGTGGAAAGAGAAATAGTTAACATTTCCGTTCAAATATTGAACATGACTCTTCTTCACAACTGAAGGAATGCAGCAATGTGATGGGTTTGATGCCTTTGAAAGGAGGGAGAAGAAAAGGGAAATAAAATAGAGTTGACGTTTCAAATCCAGTGACCCTTCTTCAGAGGTGTTTTCCCTCTTCAGATGCTGCCAGACCAACTGAGTTTCTCCACCAATTTCTGTTTTTGTTTCAGAGTTCCAGCATCTGCAGTTGCTTGTTTTATTAAAGAGAAAGGAAAGGTCTGGAATAGGGTAAAAGGTGGGAGGAATGTCATGGGAAAAAATAAGGCAAACAAGAGTGTAATGGCTGTAGTACAGAACAAAAGCATTTTTCCAGGGCAATTAAATTCAGGGATGTTCAAAAGCCCAGTGAGAGAGAAGTGCAGATATCTTAATGTGTTATATAGCAGAAGGTGCTTGTAGAGCTAGGGAGGGGCAAAACTGTGGGGGGAATTGAAAATAAGGATGGGAATTTTTAAATTGATGCCTTGCTTAACCATGCCCAATGCCAGTCAGTGAGCACACAGACGATGACTGTGCATGACTTCGTATAAGTAAGGCCATGAGCAGCAGAGTATCGGATGATGTTAAGTTTCTGTAGAGGCTGGCCAGGTGTTTATTGGAATAGTTAAGTCTAGAGGTTACAAAACCTGGGGGTGTTCTTCAAATAACTTTTTTCTCCATTTTAAAACATTTAGAAGAATGTGTGGGCAGCTGAGAGAGCTTTTCGCCTGCCAGTTTCCACGTCGCCACAGAGGAGCTCTGTGGAGCTAAAGCACATATGTTACATTCAGTCCCTATTAAAATATTCTGAAAAGGAGGAAGGATTTTGGATTATCCCCATTTAAATTATAGCTTGTATCAAGGTTTGCCTGACATCTTTCACCTCCATAATATTGCTGGTCTCGACTCAGCCTCAAATTATCTTCTGATCACTCCCCAGTCAATGTGTTTGTTATCTTCAGACTTGGTCATGCAGTGGTCTCCCATACATCTTCCACCCTCCACAAGCCTCAGCTCATTCACTTCTACAGTCTTACACCACCTTCCATTCCCTCATCAGCTCATTGCTGACAAACCTACCTTGGCTGGCACCCAATTCTAGCAACACTTCCATTTTACAATTCTCCTCCTTGTTTTCAAATCCTTCCATGGACTCACTTGTTCCTTCCTCTGTAACCGGCTCCATCCCTACAGTCCTCTGAGATCGCTGCACTCCCCCAATTTTGGCCTCTTGTACACACTTGACTCTCTTTCCCTCAACATTGAAGACTGTGCCTCCAGCTGCTTAGGCCCCGATAGCTGTAATTTCATCCCAAAATCCTTCCCAAAACAATCCAAAAAGTAAAGGAACTAAGAAGATGTGGTCTTGACATTACTCTCTGGGTAGTCACAGGTTGTCAGTTTAATTGGAGGAGCAGATGCAACAGGGCTTAAATTCTTTGCCACCCAAAACAGAATTCCATTCTGCTGGCAGCCAGTGATGTCATGCTACAACAGTGAAGCAAAAAATAAGTTCACCCTTGATCCTCATTAGTATAAATCAGGTAAAATGTGGATACCAATCAGGCATTTTTTATTCAGCTCACCTACCAAAGACAAATGAAGTTCGGCAGACATCATGGTCCAAACATCAACCTTGAGAGGATGAAAGGAATTGGGTGACAGCAAGCCGTTTAGACAAAATTAAAAAGGATTGCCAGGTTTTGAATGCCTGCCGCTATTCTTTTCAACATGGCTGGTCGTGTTTTACAAGCCCTGACATAGACAAATAAATTCAGGTCTGAAGTGAGTGAAAGAGATTCCATCCATTCTTGAAATGAATGTTATTTCAGGCTTAATGGTGAGGCATAGCTAACCAAAGGCCCTGATCAATTTAACAGTATGCCAAAATCCAATTTAGGCTGGACATAGACCTCGATATTACTAAATTGGATATTTGTGTTCATTTTGGTGCAACAGTGGTAGATTTAACTCACAATTTGAAAAAGACCAATATCGAGCCATTGTAAGGGTAAGAGGAATTTTCTATTTAATATATAGTGACCATAAACAAATCTCCTAAGACTAAGATATGTAGAGAGTAAACAAGGGAGACTAAAGTGATTTCATAGTGTCCTGTTGCCACTGCTGGCACTTGACTGGTATCTGCTATTTCTACCAGTTTGTGGCACAGAGTAAGAGTTGTTTGAAGTAGTTCATTGACAATAATTCTCCATTGGGTGTACTGTGTGGAGGGCCTCCCTAATAATCAGTGGTACAGGGTATACCCTGTAGAATCTTGACAGAGGAGACACATCCTGTTATCTGATCGTTGGTTTTTGCACAATAGAAATAACAATTAAATTATTTGTCAGGTATCATGACCATGACTACTGGGCGATACAGAATACAGCAGCTCCCAAGAAGGGTTGTGTAGACCTCCTTGTCTCCAGCCAAGACTGTGTCACATCATCAGATTGCGTGGAACTAATGCAACTTTGACATTAACTCATTTGGAACATTCACCTTATGGAACAATTCAGTTTATCATTAATACTGGAGGTCCTTTTGGAGATGAATGTGTACAAGACCAAAGATAATGATAAATGTTGACTAAAGCAGACATGCAGAATGGACCAAAATGGGGTGGTGGAGGAGTTCTTTCTTATTGTCATCGTGAGTTGACTAGAGGAGGAAAGTGAGCCATCAATGTTATCTGGGAGACAGAACAATTAAACCAATTAAATCAAGATGGGAGAGGGCCGGAAAAAAAGGACTTCTAAAGAAGAAACAATCAGTTTTTGCAAGAGTTCAGCAGGAGCGTCCACTCTAGGGGCAGAAAGTCAGCAAGCGAAACTTCTTTTCAATGAAATCACATTTAGCAGCTCTAATAGAGAATTTGCAGCAGTTACTAGTGGGGATAAACTTGGCTCAGAATGCTTCAGACGATCAAGGTGCCAGTTGCAAGCAGCAGAATTTACATGAGAGACTGCAGCACAACAGACACGATCCAACCCAAAATGTGGCACCCGACATGACAGAAGGGAAAGGGTGTAATAGGAGACTTGCCACACCAGTTAGAATTAAATCAGCCATGTCTCCAGGACAAAGTGGAAGGGTCAAGTTTTATTTAGCAAGCTATCTATTTTTATCAGCAGTTTCGCAACACTTCACTCATTTCTTGCATATGCCCATGACACTGACTTGTTTTGGAATTGATCTCAGTTTGCATCTGCTGTATTGGCATTTGATTTTCCATGTGGGCATGTTGTAACTGTTCCCGAGTGGCAGACTGGGATTGCTGCTGAGACTTGGCTTAGGTTAGTTACATTTGTTTGTGAGTCGTAGCATGGGCTGTTGAGTATATGCCTGCGCTTGCCATCCAGTCTCTGCCTGGATTTTTATTTTTCTAAATCGTTTTCCTGACATTCTGGAACAGGTGTAAGAATTGGCACCTCACTGTGCGACGATCTTGTCAACTGGCACGATTTATTTTATTCAACTTTCTTAACACTTTCTTTAGCGCTGGCACTTAAAAGCGGGACCAATTTTCTTCTTTTCTCACCTGGTTCAGCATTGGTTGGGCTGAGCATGTTGGAAACCGGCCCAATCTGGTTGTGGGTCAACCCGAGTCAATTTTCAGATGCAAGGGGCCTAGCAGGCTTTCATCACGCCAAATTCCACGTGGATCCTGGGCCTTATGCGGCAGTGAGATGTCGGTCCTGCTACACTGGGGAAGGCAAGATCGTTTAAATGGAATGCTACAAAATTAAAAGGAACACTGACATTGGCAATCGTCTGTCCATTCTGAGCCCTTCACGTGTTAGCTTGTGCCTACATTTCTTGCAGTTAGGTGCTGTTGCCATCAATTTAAATATTCACAGAGCACCAAATCAAGCTTATAATGTCTCGGGTGAGGGTGTCGAGTGCTGAGGAAGCTTGGATGTCTTGGGGCTCGGGAGTCAGTGCGATGAGTGGTCCGGCTTCAAATGTCTTGTAAGGGGTTGGTGTGATGTGTCAGTGGGAGATGGTCAAGTATTGGGGCTGTATGTTCAGGAGCTGGGTGCGCAAGATGTACGGAGTGACTGTTCATCCAAAGGATTTCACAGGGAGTTCATTGTCGGGAAGAAGGATGATTGGTGTCTTTTGGCATCTGTGGAGGGGGTCATGTATCCGTATGGGGTGGGGGGGAATGGCTAGGTAAGGGTTGGGTGTCTGGGTGTTTGGATCTCTAAGCTAAGTGAGTGGAATACTGTTGGGTTTCTGATAGAGGGATAGCATGTCTATCCAAATCAGGTATCTGCAGGATTGAGAATCTAGGGGTGGCGGTCCAGGAGGTTTAGAGTGTCCATGAGACAGAATTGGTATCTGGGGGTTGCTTGGGAAACCGGGAGGAGTTAGGTCACATGAGTGGGTGGGGGTTGATGGCCAAGCAGAGAGGTTGGGTGTCTGGGGGAGGACATGAGTATTGAGAAAGGGGTCAATATGAGTCATTCATTTTCCATTTGTATAGTTACTGAGGTGTTAGAGCAGGTTTCTATCTCTGAGCTTACCTAGGTAATTATCAGGATAAGTGTTTGATTCTAACTCAGAAGTTTGGAGAGTTCCAGCTGCTATGGAATTGTCAATTGGAAGTTTGAATTTGCTGGGCACATCCTTTTTAGTCAGGAACTTAGAAGTGATCCTAATGCAGATCTTTCAGGAAACATTCAAATTTCAATGATCCAGATACTGGAAAATCTGAGCCTACATTTCATAAATACTTGTACTTTACAATCAAACATCTCAACAGACAATTCCTATTCTACATTGATTTCCATGTAAGAGTCTCCCTGATACTTTACAGCATCTTCAAGGGTTCTTCCAATTCTCCCGGATCCCAATAAAAGTGAGCTATAGGCCTCAGCAATTCACTTTAATGTTCTTCAGCATTCCTACTTTGGTCTGAGATGTCTTGGAATCTTTCTGTTCTTGTCCAAACAGGGCAAATGTTCCAAGACTGCTTCAACACCTCATGTTGGTGAACTCTCCCAGTTTATGACAGCCCTCTGCTACAGATCCATAGCTCCTGGCAAATTCTCTCCCTGCCCATTTCAAAGCTGCTTCCAGGCTGACTTCAAGTCACCAGCTGGAATCTTAAAGGGATCTTAGCAATGTGGGCAATGACAAGATTTGTTGCAGAACTGAATGAGAAGGCTAGTGATGCCCATCTGGGAGCACCTCGTCCATCTTTTATGTTTTTGATCAGTGGCGTGATGAGTTCCTCGCTTGGCAGAAATTGAGAGGATTATTGCTTGATAAACACCTCGCTAATGGACTAATTTGCCTCATTAATATTCAGTTTCCCATCTTACCAAACATGTCAAGTAGACTAGAGGGATATGCAGATGAGTGAAAGATCTACAGTGAGAAACCTCAACATGGAAATCAAAACTGGTACTTGGCAACTTCAGCTTGCTCTCAAGAACCTCCATGTTGGTTCAGACCAAACAGTATTTCAGGGCATGATCAACAGGCACTATCTCACATCTGTAGACAATGGTGACCTGATTCGCCAACCCTGCACAGTACATGGCAAGGCACTGAAGATGCACAAGTAACTTGCATTGATAGGCCGCCTCAAGGCCACTTTGTGTGCAGGGACTGGCATCCACTTGGTAGATTGAACCAATCTGAACACTAGGACTGCCCATTTGCTCCCTTAGTGCTCGCTCACTGAGTACTGACTGCTTGCTCGCAACATCCCTGCCTTGCTGGCAGCAGTCCTTAGTCATGGAGGCAGATATCTTGTTGTACAGCAGTGTGCTCAAGTCAGTCTTACACCTGCACCATGTACCAGCAGCTTATGCAGCAAACACTCTGAATGTGCAGCAAGAAAGCAGCCAAGGGTTAACATCTTAGGAGACTGGCCCTCACCAAAGTCCATGGAGGTAACCATCAGTCAAAAGGTCACCTCATAGCAAGTCAAGGACAGCTTGGATGGACTTAGTAGTAATAGGCAATATGGTTCTGTACGGGGGGAGGTTGTATTTCACAAACATGATTGATCTTTTTAAGGAAGTGACAAAAATGATTGATGAGGATGGGGTGGTGCATGTTATCCAAATAGATTTTGGTAAGACCTTCGACAGGGTCTGTCATGGTAGGCTGATACAGGTGAATCACACGGGATCCGCAATGATTTGGTAAGATGGATACAGAACTAGCAGTGGAAGGATGTTTTTTTCTGACTGGAGGTTCCATAGAGATCTGTGCTGGGACCCTGGTCGTTCTAATATTTATAAATAATTTGGAAGAGAATCTAAATAGTCTGATTAGTAAGTTGGAAGATGACACAAAGCCCGGGGAGCTGTGGATAGTGAGGAAGATTGCCAGACGATATAGCAGGATATTGATTGGCTGGTGTCTTGTTTGGAAGTGGAATTTAATCTGGATAAATGTGAGGTGATGCACTTCTGAAAGGTCTAGTGCAAGAGTGAAATGTATAGCAAATTACAGAACCCTGAGAAGTAAGAACATAGAGGGATTAAGATATATAGGTCCACAGTTCCCTGAAAGTGGCAACACTGATAGGTGGTCAAGAAAGCACATGGCATACTTGCTTTCATTGGTTAGGGCAGACAGTATAAAAATTGGCAAGTCATATTGCAGCTTAACAGAACTTTAGTTAGACCTCATTTGAAATGCAGTGTAGACTTCTAGTCATCACACTACCGGGAGGATATGGAGGCTTTGGAACGGGTACAGAAAGAGCTTACCAGGATGTTGCCTTATTTGGAGGTAATTTTCTGTGAGGAGATATTAGACAAACATGGTTTATTTTCATTTGAAATTCGTAGGATGACCTGATAGAAGATCACAAAATTAAAAGCATGGATAGAATGGAGAGTCGGAGTCTTTTCCCCAGGGTAGAAATGTCAATTCCTGTGGAACATAGGGGGTAAGTTTAAAGGAAATATGAGAGGCAGGTTTTTACACAGGGAACACTAAGTGCTGCCAGAGGAGATGGTGGAGGTGGACACAACAGTGATGTTTAAGAGGAATCTTGAAAGATACATGATTAGGCAGGGAATACAGGGATGCGGATCACACAGAGGGCAAAATGTTTTAGTTTAGAAAGATTTCATGTGTTGCTGCAGGTTGTTGGGCCGAAGGACCTGTTCCTTTGCTGTACTGTTCTTTGTTCTCCTGTAATAAGAGGAACTGAGTGAGATGAAAATGGGTGCCATGGCATTAGTGGTGGTACAGGTGGAGAAAAGGTGTTCAAAAGGACTGAGCAGGCAGTGCAGCAGCCATGCTGGGCCAGTGCTCCGGAAAGTTGGGGTGAAGGGGTGAGAGTGACTGAGGGAAGATTGAGCTTGCAATAGTGACAGTGGCAGGGCATGATCCTTGGTGGGAGTTGGGTGCAGTAACAGAAGGAGAGTGAGGGTGAGGTAGCAGAGGAAAGAGTGTAGCCATTACCCACATACCTAATTACGCAGCAGATAAGGTTATTTACCTTTTTGTGGCCATTCTTCTGCAGTGTGGAGATGTCAGTCACCTCTGGCCAGGCTGCCAGGATCTGATGGTGCAGCCTTCCCTGCCGGTTCTCCGGGATAGGGAATCTTCTTCTTTGTACCAACTCGTCCACCAGAACATCCATCTCCCTGTCGCAGCGCCATCTTTCTCTTCTCCAAGATGTTCAGAATCTGTCTGTCACTCAACAAGACAGGTTTGGAATGTCACAGCTCACCTGGGTGCACAGGGGCCTTTTAAAGGTGGCGCGAATGGCACGGATTCTCGTCTTTCATCAGATAAGAGTGAATGTTGCATGGTTCCAGCACATGCTAAGATGGGGTAGGCAGTTAATGACATGAGTTTGGTAAGATATGGCAAGTGACCAGGGATGGACAATAAATGCTAGATCCACATCCTATAAATGATTTTAAAAACTCACCAAAGTTCACAATGAGAAACCCTCCAAAAAGACTAAACACAAGTTGTCCTTTACCAAAAAAGGTAAGATTCAGCCCATTGTCTGCAATTTAGTAACTTTCCCTTTTAGGGGAAACCACTGAATAATTTAAGCCCTTTATTAAGACAGGTATCTTCACCAAGAAGCTTAGAAAGGTAGCAAATTGTTGAGTGTCCAAAACTCCTCACTGTCACCTTACAAAACAAACACAAGCTACCTTTCGGTTTCCCTTTTCTTTGGGTCTGTTCATCAGCTTTTCAAATGACCTGTTTTAATTTATCTCACATTTAATAATTTAATTCCCCCAAGCTATAAATTACATTCATAACCAAATAAATTATAAAGTTAGATATTTGTAACAGCACATGATTGGATGATTAGGCAGATATTTAATTGTAGGACAACACGTTATTATTAATCCTTCTGAATTTGTAACTATTCTTGTCTACTGGCCACCATTTTAGAACAGAATGCAATAGGTATGGGGCTTTTTAAAAAAAAATTGGTGAAGGGAAAGACGATGGAAAATAAAAGTATTCTGGGGTAGTAAGATGAAATCCATCTGTCCTGCAGATCTATGGCATCATTGATGGTGGAAGTTGACAGAGAAATAATCTTTTTGCCCAATGGTTAAGGAACAGTTTTGGTCTTTAGTTAGCTATCAATTATACTCCAGAATTATTTTATATGTATTTTAACTGTTTATAAGACATTGAGCTGAAAGAATTGAAAATATTTTCTTGCATTTTATCTTAAATGAGCATCCTTAAGACTGGAATCAATTATTGGAGGTGACATTCGATACTTTTTCATTAATAGTTAATGACTTTGTTAAAATCATAAATAGTGAACTAAGTGACTTCATCTACTTGAATGAACATTCCATTAACTCAGTTTTAATCCTATGGGAGGCCTTCAATGCAATAATTAGAAACAGTCATTAGTGCTCCTGAATCTTGAAATATGGATTAACTGAGGAATTAAAGGAATACATGAATAAACTGGAGATGGCCTAGAACTTGCCTATTGATTGCATCTGTCAGAACTTGATGAACAGAAGAGTTTAATCATATTCTTTCAAAATAAATTGAGTTCTGTTGACCATTACTGAACTGCTCCAGTGAATCAGAAGAGGTCTAGTTCCACCTTCAGGTTTATATTGAGTTATATCTTTGAAACATCAGTTTTGAATACTGCAGATCACTATCTACTCAGTTTATTCTTGCGCACTGAAACTGCGCAATCTGTGACCACTATATTTTTGTCAAAGCATCAACCAGAGGGACCACACCGGTTCAAGAAAGGTGCTCTACCACCATCCTCTCATGGGAAATTAGGACTGGGCAGAAAATTCTGGCATTGCCAATAATGCCCATGTTCCATCAAAGTAAATCAAATGTATCCTATACTTTTCCAATAAAAGTATGCGATATAAAAGTACTTTTTCAGAATACCAGTTGAGAGAAGTAGAGAGCATTACCTGGAGCTCGGAGCTAAACCTGAAGCAGGCAAGGGCTACATTGAAAAGCCCCAGGAATCTGAAAGAGAAATTGCAATTATTCTATGCACATTCATTGTAGCACAGACAACATGCCAATTTTCTACTGCCTGCTGAGTGCTAAGTCAATTGATTTCAGAATCCAGACTGTGTTAACCACAATGTCGATTGGTTGGATTCATCAATAGTGGGCCAACATTATGAGAGGCTAGCACTATTTAAAGCTGGACTGTTTAGCTCAAAGGCATGGTTTGTTGTGGCCAGGATAGGAAGTTGAAAATAGTGATAAACTTTATTTTCTTCATTTATCCTTGGCATCAAACAAGCATGCTGTTTTGAAAAATGTAGGGGGTGATGGATTCTCAGGGGAACGTAGCATGAACAGCCAAGTTTCTGGTATTGAGACTGGCTCTAATGTAATGAGAGGTACGTCAGGTTTCAAGTGATCGACTGTGTTAGGGGACTCTCTAGTCCGAGGTACAGACAGACGTTTCTGTGACCAGAAGCAGAAAATCAGAATGGTGTGTTGTTTTCCTGGTGCCAGGATCAAGGATGTCTCAGAGAGGGGAGAGAGGCTATCTGAACGTCATTGTATACATTGGAACCAATGACATAGGAAGGGAAAAGGTTGAGATTCAGAAGGGAGATTACAGAGAGTTAGGCAAGAACTTAAAAAGGAGGTCCTCGAGAGTAGTAATATCTGGATTAGTCCTGGTGCTACAAGCTGATGAGGGCAGGAATAGGAAGACAGAGTAGATGAATGCATGGCTGAGGAGCTTGTGTATGGGAGATGGATTCAGATCTTTGGATCATTGGAAGCTGTTTTAGGGTAGAAATGACCTGTACAAGAAGGACGAATTGCATCTAAATTGGAAGGGGACTAATACACTGGCAGGGAGATTTGCTAGAGCTGCTCGGGAGGATTTAAACTAGTAAAGTGGGGTTCGGGGTGGGGGAAGGTGGTGGGTGGGACCCAGGGAGATAGTGAGGAAAGATTTCAATCTGAAACTGGTACAGTTGAGAACAAAGGCGAGTCAAACAGTCAGGGCAGGAAGGGACAAAGCAGAGAACAATGTAAGACTAATAAATCAAACTGCATTTATTTCAATGCAAGAGTCCTAACAGGGAAGGCAAATGAACTCAGGGCATGGTTTAGGAACATGGGACTGGGATATCATAGCAATTACAGAAACATGGCTCAAGGATGGATAGGACTGGCAGCTCAATGTTGCAGGATACAAATGCTAAAGGAAGGACAGAAAGGGAGGCAAGAGGGGAGGCGGAGTGGCGTTTTTGATAAGGGATAGCATTACAGCTGTACTGAGGGAGGATATTCCTGGAAATACATCCAGGGAAGTTATTTGGGTGGAACTGAGAAATAAGAATGGGATGATCACCTTATTTGGATTGTATATAGACCCCCTAATAATCAGATGGAAATTGAGAAAGAAATTTTGTAAGGAGATGTCAGCTATCTGTAAGAATAACAGGGTGGTTATTGTAGGGGATTTTAACTTCCCAAACATAGACTGGGACTGCCATAGTGTTAAGGGGTTAGATGGAGAAGAATTTGTTAAGTGTGTACAAGAAAATTTTCCAAATTCAGTATGTAGATATACCTACTAGAGAAGGTGCAAAACTTGACCTGCTCTTGGAAAATAAGGCAGGACAGGTGACTCAGGTGTCAGTGGAGGAGCACTTTGGGGCCAGTAACCATAATTCTATTAGTTTTAAAATAGTGATGGAAAAGGATAGGTCAGATCAAAAAGTTGGAGGAAGGTCAATGTTGACGATGTTAGGCAAGGACTTTCAAAAGCTGACTGGGGACAAATATTCGCAGGTAAAGGGACGGCTGGAAAATGGGAAGCCTTCAGAAAGGAGATCATGAGAGTCCAGAGAAAGTATATCCCTGTTAGGGTGAAAGGAAAGGCTGGTAGGTATAGGGAATGCTGGACGACTAAAGAAATTGAGGGTTTGGTTAAGAAAAAGAAGGAAGCATATGTCAGGTACAGACAGGATAGATCGTTTGAATCCTTAGAAGAGTATAAAGGCAGTAGGAGTATATTTAAGAGAGAAATCAGGATGGCAAAAAGGAGACATGAGATAGCTTTGGCAAAGAGAGTTAAGGAGAATCCAAAAGGATTTTACAAATACATTAAGGACAAAAGGGTAACTGGGAGAGATTAGGGCTCCTCAAAGATCAGCAAGGCAGCCTTTATGTGGAGCCCGCAGGGAACGGGGGAGATACTAAATGAGTATTTTGCATCAGAATTTACTGTGGAAAGGGACATGGAAGATATAGACTGTAGGGAACGAGATGGTGACATCTTGATAAAATGTCCATATTACAGAGGAGGGAGTGCAGGATATCTTGAAACACATAAAAGTGGATAAATCCCCAGAACCTGATCAGGTGTACCCTAGATCTCTGTGGGAAGCTAGGGAAGTGATTGCAGGGCCATTTACTGAGATATTTGTATCACTGATAGTCACAGGTAAGGTGTCAGAAGACTGCAGGTTGGCTCATATGGTGCCACTGTTTAAGAAAGGTGGTAAGGCAAAGCCAGGGAACTATAGACCAGTGAACTTGATGTCGGTAGTGAGCAAGTTGTTGGAGAGAATCCTGAGGGACAGAATGTACATGTATTTGGAAAGGCAAGAACTGATTAGGGATAGTCAACATGGCTTTGTGTGCGGGAAATCATGTCTCTCAATCTTGATTGAGTGTTTTGAAGAAGTAACAAAGAGGTTTGATGAGGGCAGAGTGGTAGATGTGATCTGTATGGACTTCAGTAAGGCATTCAACAAGGTTCCCCATGGGAGACTGGTGAGCAAGGTTAGATCTCATGGAATACAGGGAGAACTAGCTATTTGGATACAGAACTGCTTCATGGGTAGAAGACAGAGGGTGGTGGTGGAGGGTAGTTTTTCAGACTGGACGCCTATGGAGTGCCACAAGGATTGGTGCTGGGTCCACTATTTTTCATCATTTATATAAATGATTTGGATGTGAGCATAAGAGGTATAGTTAGTATGTTTGCTGATGATATCAAAATTGGAGGTGTATTGGACAGTGAAGAAGGTTACCTCAGATTACAAAAGGATCTTGATCAGATGGGCCAACAGGCTGAGAATGGCAGATGGAGTTTAATTTAGATATCTGTGAGGTGCTGCATTTTGGCAAAGCAAATCTTGTACACTTAATAGTAAGATCCTGGGGAGTGTTGCTGAACAAACAGACCTTGGAGTGCAGGTTCATAGCTCCTTGAAAGTAGAGTTGCAGTTAGATAGGATAGTGAAGAAGGCGTTTGATATGCTTTCCTTTATCGGTCAGAGTATTGAGTACAGGAGTTGGGAGGTCATGTTGTGGCTTTACAGGATATTAGTTTGGCCACTTTTGGAATATTGCATGCAATTCTGGTCTCCTTCCTATCAGAAAGATGTCGTGAAACTTGAAAGGGTTCAGAAAAGATTTACAAGGATGTTGCCAGAGTTGGAGGATTTGAGCTATAGGGAGACGCTGAACAAGCTGGGGCTGTTTTCCCTGGAGTGTCGGAGGCTGAGGGGTGACCTTATAGAGATTTATAAAATCATGAGGGGCATGGATAGGATAAGGAGACAAAGTCTTTTACCTGTTGTGGGGGAGTCTAGAACTAGAGGGCATAGGTTCAGGGTGAGAGGGGAAAGATATAAAAGAGACCTAAGGGGCAACTTGTTCACGCAGAGTGTGGTATATGTATGGAATGAGCTGCCAGAGGAAGTGGTGGAGGCTGGTACAATTGCAACATTTAAAACGTATCTGGATGAGTATATGAATAGGAAGAGTTTGGAGGGATATGGGCCAGGTGCTGGCAGTTGGGACTGGATTGGGTTGGGATATCTGGTCGGTATGGACAAGTTGGAGCGAAGGGTCTGTTTCTGTGCTGCACATCTCTATGAGTCTATGACTCTATTGTGGGCACGACCAACATCTGTGGCTTGCTCAGCCATTTCAGAGGACTGTCAACCACATTGGAATGGGTCTGCAGTGATGTGTCATCACTTCATGGAATTATATAGCTGGAAAGGCAGAAACAGTCACCACTGCCAGGACCTTCCAGAGTCTACGCTGCTGACACCCAACTTAATGTCTAGTTGCATGCCCCTGAAAGGCTGAAAATCAGGAACTGGACATCACAGCGTTGCACCTGACCCTCTCCATTCAGGATATGGCCCAAAAAGGGAGATTATGTCCTTAGTTCACCAACAGAGACCTGGAGGTGTTAGTGGACATTGTGGAGGAGAGGAGGGCAATGCTATACCTGGCTGACAGGCAAAGGTCACGTCACTTGACGTACCTAGCATCCCCGGATGCAGAAAGGTCCAAGTCATACGTACCCCTGAGCTCCACAGTCCTGAATGAATGAAGTGGCGTGACAGGGAGCTGGCACGATGTGGTGAGGTGGGAGATTTGGTGATGCTGGGAGGTGGGAGAGGATGATGTCTATGCTAGATGCAATGATGGTGTGGTGCAGATGGAATTGAATGAAGACTGGAGGAACATGCATTAAGATACGGTCACCAAGTAAGTGCTCTGACTTTCATATCGGGAATTGCTTCACACAGAAGGAAAGGAGAATTGGAAACACAGACGAGGAAAGCTGAGCTAGTAATGAGAAACGAGTGACTGAAAATAAGGTTGCCACCACTTGGTAGAGAGTCTGAAGTCACCAATTAAAATGGAATAAAATCAGGAAATTTTTTCTCAATGTCAAGTTTCCAATTTGTTTTCATTCTCATCAGAATTTCTCAACTTTTTCACCATTGTCTACGCCATTTAAGGGAATGTAAAATTTCACCCTTAGTACAAAGGCTGGAAAGGAAGAGAGATGGTTTGCATCCACAGGAGCTGGAGATCCTCCAGACACATGCTCAAGAGAAAACTGTAGACATCATTGTCAGCAATGAAACCACAAAGATACAGTGTCAGAAGAAATACAATCACCTTACCTGAGCAAACTTCATGGTTTTAGAATGAAGGTGTATTAGCTGTTCAGTGTATTCTCAACATTGACCAGAGTGATTCTCTGCCTTTGGCCACACAGTTATTACATGGTGTGAGAGTAAAATCTCTTCTGGCTCTGGTAGAGAGTAAATTTGAATTGTGCTACCTGCAAAATAACATTTGTGCAGTATCAGATCCATTGCAGGCTAAAATTCTAGTGAAAGCACGTGCTTGCACTGTCTGCTGCATTTTGTTAAATTAGAATGGAATGTGGTTATCTCCCTGAACAGAAAACCTGAGAGACCTTCCTTAGACAACAATGGATGGCAAACTGCAAGATGATAAATATTTCTTCAGCCTTGAGCCATTTGCAAAACAAAAAAAAAAGTTCATCTACATAGCAGCTAGCAATGCAGCTCTCACCCTGATCTGAGGTCATAGTTCTGCCTCCAATGCATGGCTGATTTCAGTGGCCTTACTGAATCAGACATCTCACAGATTGGTCATTGCTGAGCTTCATGTTTGAGAATTGCTCTGTGAATGAAATTGGTGGACATGGTCTCCTTCTATAAACCATTGTTTCACATTCTCCTCCTCCATCTTCCAGCAGCTTTTCCTATTCTGTTCCATCCTCTACTTATCAACTAGTTGTAATTCAAGAGGAATATTTACTGGGGTACTTCTATCAAGGAACAACTATTTTCTGTAGGAAGAGAGCAGGGTATGAAAGAACATCCACTGAAACTGAGCTCAAAATCACATTGCTGTTGTCAAATCGTCATTGGAAACTGATTGTTGTCACAATTTGCCTGCACTGGATACTGCAGGTGAATGCTCATTACATTTGCACTGACATCTGTACCAAATGATGTCCAGTGTGATCTGCCCCACTTAGTCTACAAAAGTGTGTGTATATAAGAGTTTGAGATTCTAAGGTCAAAAAATAATCATCAGGGCTAACCAGAGAAAGATGTTTATGCTACTTCTCCTGTCAATTATTTGATGAGGACAGTGGATCTGCTGAGTTGAAGTGCTCAGGTTTCTCGGATTCTGGTCTGAGCCAAAGTCCCTTGATAGCACTATAAAGAGAGCAGAGAAAAAGATTAACCTAAATTTCACATTGGCTTACACCAGTACCTGCCCCAATCGCCATTTTGATAATTCCACCTTCAATGAGACTTCCCTCATGAGATTGTATCAGTGAATAATGTCAAGTTAGAGTGCCTAAAAATTTCAATATCCCAAATGTACTGGTTACACATGTCAAATGAATGAGAAATGAACTGCTCCTTTAAATAGTTGGATAACACTTGTTGCGAGGATTCTTTCTGGATTTACATCAGCCAGATAAGGATTGAGTTATACCTCAGAAATGCAAATGGCAGCAAATTTGAGCCTGCATCATCAGTGTATGATCAATTATGAGAGATTATTGTCATAGATTTCTTCCAAAAACTCACATCCACCTGCACTACCTATTAACTTTGTTTCGTTAGAAATAATTTTGCTTACATTTATAATGGAAACAGCCTATGTAAACTTGTCATGCTATAATGACACCCTTCAGCTGGTAGTGGTGCTATAGTGCTACCACTGGCAGCAGGGTGCAATTACAGCATGATCAGTTCAGCAGAGACCATTCTGAAAATAGATAGAGGAATCTAATCTGAAAATATACGTGTCGGGACAGAATGTATGACTTCCAAATAGGAAGTGAATTGAACCCTATTGTTTTACTTGAACAATAGCTCAGATTGACCCCTATTGCTTTACTTGAACATATAGTATGCATATCCATACGTAAATTGAAAAACTACTATGAGATTTCTTGTCAGAATCTTGTAGGTTGAGCTCTGATGAAGATTGATCCAGACTCAAAACATTAGCTTGCTGTCTCCATGGATGCTGTCTGACTTACTCTGATCTCTGGCATTTGTTGTTTTCAATGAGACTCCTTGTGTTCAGATTGATTTCATACTTTTGCAGCACGCAGAATCTATGTTTAACCTTGTCTGTAATGTCAGTAACCCCTCAAAAGGATTGAGTGACAGGGTAATTTTATTTTTAAAGGTATTATTTCTAGTTTTCAGCCTACAGCACAAGGTCTGTGGGTCCATTTATTTAACAATAACGAAGATTAGGAGGAAGAAAGAAGATTTGCTGTCAATTCAATTAATGAAATACAATCAAATACAATATTCTGGTGGATCCAATGTGCAGTTTTAGATTTGGAGGTACTAACGGAAAAACTCAACCCAATTTGCAGGGAGTGTGCTTGGATGTGCACTAAATGCAAAGCATTAACAAAATATCTAGTGAATCCCTAAAGATGTTCTAGATTAATACAACTACTATCATCATGTTCCTCCACAAAGCTCCTGTCCATCAGCTCACAACATATACCTTGGCAGGTATTTGTGCATTTAGATAAGTGGCACTGGGCGATGATCATGGTGCTTGTGCTGGAGATGCCAGAGCAGAGGCAACTGCCATCACTTTACATCAGAGGGTGAACAATAATCACAGCCCTGTTCAGCCGTTCACAGGAGTCATAAGGAAGGAGGTTCCACTTTGAACTGGCTGTGAGTCCCTTCAACCCCACAAGCCCATGTATAGGGTTTCCCTGAGCAGGGCGGGCTCATGTGCAGAGGATGAAGGAATTCATTCAGCTGACTTGTGCCTCCTGAACTATGAACATGAGTTATTCCACTGAGGGAGTGTCAAGATGCTGGGGGTGCAAGGCACTTATATCCATGGAAAGCATGAGCCACCATACAGCCTGGACTGCTCTGTAGCACTGGCATCACGGAGATCTTTGGAACCAATGTGACCCAGTTGCTTTCCTCCTCCCGGTAGGTAGAGCATATCTGTGGATGTCAAAAGCAGATGAGGGTGCCACCCCTCATTGTCACATCATCATCTTAGCCTCCTGACTGACAGACCATCTGCACAGCATGAGCAAGTGACAAGATCCTCCCTTGGTGCAACCTCTAGACTTGTTCCACAACCTCATCCAAAGCCAAAGAGAGCGCTGGAGCACAGAAGTCATCACTTTGAAAGGATCATTAAGTGCTTTTTTTTAACTGACTCTGTTTATTATTTTATCATGTTTACATTGTATAAATAATGATAATTTAAGGCATATGTATGAAATTCCTATTATTGCTGTCATCTCCATGGTGAGTGAAACATTACTGGGCAGATGTATTCCCTTCAGTAAGTGATTAGATATCCCCAGCTGTGTTAGCAGAGTAGTAGGCACCATTACCATTGATTTTTGTTCCCTCACTTTGGGGGATGTTCTGATAGCTGCTCCGGACGTCGCTACAAAGGTTGAAACTAGTAATTGGCAATGAAGTGAATTGTAAGGGCAAACCCAAATCCGGCCGTTACATATGTAACGTCTCAGTGATTCAAGGTTCATTATCACAGAAGTAACTATGGCAATTACTGATACTTCAATCATACTCAATTAGCCACATGAACTTTAAAAATAAATTCACAGAGCAAATGAAGACCATGGGCGAAATGACAAGAGGAAACAATCATGAAAAGGGAGAATGAAATTAGGCAGGATGAAGAAGTAAGAAGAATGTTGCAGCAATGCTGCAAGACAGTAAGAAAAGAAATGAAAGGATTATCTCAAAGGTCAGGGCTATTTATAAGCTAATGTATTCCTTGAAGAATAGTAATAAGGTTATTTACAGGGCAATTCACACCCAAACTTTATTTAGGTGTGCTTCTCTTTTAAATTAAGGTAATTTGTGAATGGCATTAAACAGCACCTATTATCAAATGAGTTTGGATAAATTATGTTGTCAAGCAGAAAAAAAACACTGCCTATAATTCCATGCTAATTGACAGTCTCTTTCAGAGAGGACAAAAAGGATGGATGATATGCGAAATAGAAATGTCACCCCAGTGCAATAGAATGCATTCCTTGAGATTGGCATCAGGGCACTGTTGTAGGCATTTCAGGTCCCAGCTCACCTGTCCTCTATGTGATCTAGGAGTGTTTGACATTGACATTAGGTGTTAGAAGTGGAAAAGTCTACAACAGTCCTTCCAGTGTACTGAGGCACTACATTTTGCTCAGTAGAAAACTGCCCTAATTTCAATAATACCAAAAAAAAATTGCATGGATAATTGGAAATGAAATTAAGTTTTATTGTACACTGTTAATTAATACTTACAAGTAACACAGTTCTCAGCTTGGTATTAGCAGGACCCCAATAAAAATACTTCATTGTATTAATCTGACAAAGGAAGTGGATCTTTGTTGTGGCAGTACTATCAACATGAATCATGCACTGAAATTAATAGTAATCTAAATTAATCACATCCTAAACTTACAATACCAGTGCTTGTATGCTTCATGGGTGCAAATGACCTTTCCCTGCAATTTAACAGAACAGTTAACCTGTTTACCGTGATATGTCAAACAGCAACTCAGGGGCAGAAAGTATTTTAGCTGAGTGAGTGATAAAAGAGAACTGAACATATGATGTATTTAATAATTAGAATTAAACTTTCTGTGCATTAGTCAGGATATTCTTATAAAGATAATTTTAGGACATTTTGATAGCTGGCTACCAGTGATTTTAATCATAGAAATTGCTGCTATATTCAGAGGTACATACACCAATCTTGCATCTATATATTGTTTTAACTTTAATGCATCATGTAGTTTTCCTAAAGATTCCTGAACTGAAAAGTACTGAGAATTTGCAATTTGAAGGTAAGCTCTTACTTACTCACTCATATTATGTGAAGATGTCTTTTCTGCTTTTGAGTGTATCTATCTTTTTGATGTTCCTTTTCAACCAGAAGGAGATGCATCACCTCCATGTTCACTGCATTTCTAAATTAAGCAATAATGCCTGGCATTGAGGAACGTAACAAGCCTAACATTTAAGTGACGTGCTTTGCTAACACTCAGCTTTAAAGATACAATATAATATAATTTATGAACTAAGAATTTTGTTAGTTGCATACTTCGGATCGTACCAGTCAGTGACATAACATTAAAAACAATGGCATGACTCTATGACTTACTGAAGACAACTTGTCTCCTTTAAATTACAATGTCTTGATTCACTCCTCTAAGAAAGGAAGAAAATATTTGAAGTGGAGGGAGCTCTTTGCCAAAGCACTTGTGATTTGTTGCTAGGATTTGGAGAAGAGTTGACTTATCCCTCCAATTTCTCCAGCGTCTCAAAGCCTCCTTGTCATAGCTCAGCCAAAGAATCTGACATGAGAAAAATCACACTTGAGAACTTGCATTGTGTTGCTCCTCAGCCATGAATATGCTTATCAGATCTTTATCACAACCTGTGCTGCATCTCAGAGTGCCATTCTCAACTAAAAATTGGCAAAGAGAGAATACTTGCAACATGATATGCTTGTTCAAGATGCTGTCAGCTGAATTCAGCACAGCCAAGACAGTTCAACATTTTTGGTTTGATTCTGAAGAAGGGGTCACCGGACCTGAAATGTTAACTCTGCTTTCTTTCCATAGATGCTGCCAGACCTGTTGCGTGTTTCCAGCAATTTATGCTTTTGTTTCAAATTTCCAGCATCCGCAGTTTATTTCACTCTGGTACTGTTCTGGTTCTTTACTAGTTCTGACAGTTCATCTTGACTTTTAAGTTAGTTTATATAATTTGCTTCAACAGAAGACTGTGCAAATCTATTGTCCAAGTTATTATTTAAGACAGTCCTGTTATTCTCAGTTACGTTGTACAATCCACTGATCTGCATAAAATACAGAATTTAATGGCTTGACAGAATCAGAAACAGTAAGAAAAATATAACTACTTTGAAGTGCTTGGAGAATTTGTAATTGTTATTAAAAATGTTTGATCACTTTGAAAATTTGTGTTTCCTATGGAAGTAGCAATTTTAAAATGCAGATACTAAACAGTATTGTTGCATGACCTGGCAACCAAGCCTCTACCAATAGGAACAATGTTAATATACAAACGCTGTGTGCAGACAGGCACAAAGAGAAACAGAAGATCAGGAGGCAGTCAACAAGCCAATTTAAGGGTGCCAAATCCATATGAGGATGACTACCAGAAGCTAAGAATGGAGAATTCCCTAGAAGGTAGCGCATCATAATTAGAAGATTGCATAGATCTGTTTGCATGGAACCTGATAGCAGCAGAAAGTCAGCTAATTCCTGAAAGGAAAGGCACTGGGAAAAAAAGCATCAGCAGAAGAGCTGGACAGAAGTAAGTGTGTAATACAGGGAAGATTGCATTGAGCGCATCACAGTTTATATGAAAGCTACTGCTTGCAGGGAAATAGCTGAGTTTTTGATGGAATGATGCTGCAATTTTGGGATGAACTGTGTAGCTGAACTGGGCAGAGTGCACTTCCTAGCAAATCATTGAATTTATCTCTGTTGTATCAATTATTTTTTGTATAATTTAAAGTTCACAGTGACTATGATTTGCTTGTAATTTATGTAAATTTCTGATTTCTGTTAAAATAAAAGTGCCAAAAAGTGAAAGCTCATTGGTAGTTAGTGATGGCAATGTTGGGAGGACAGAAAAATTCATTATTTTGGTTTGCACTTTCAAACTGGCTCCAGAGTTTAATTTCTAAGGAGTCTTGTGCTTTACCTTTGAGAGACTATACATTGTCCACCATTTTTCCAATCATGCTGTTAAACCTTTGGCCACACCCAAACTTCTGGGTTTTGACTTTTCTGTCCTACTTTCTAGCCACGTTCTCACATTTGCTCATACACCAAAATCCTGACATTTTGTCACAATCTCCTCATAGGACAAATAACTGCCCCAGTTACAAGAATTAATCTAATAACAAATATTCTCATTACCAAAATGAATATCTTCACATTTACCCACCTCAGAATTTATCTATAACCTTGTTATCTCTCCAATGCAAACTGATCCTTCTTTATGTTATGATCCAGACACAATCTTTAAAAAGTACTTGGATGAGCCCGTGAAGTGTCATAACACTCAAAGCAGGGACAATCAGACCTTTGAGTGACAATACTCTTGTTACCTCACAGGTTTTATTTTCCCAGTTTGTTTACCATTGTGGTCACTCACTGAATAAATTACCATGAAGTGATCATTGAACAAGCGAACATAAGTAAATTAAGCAAAAGAGAGAAAACAACAAATCTGTCATAATTTAGAAAGATTTAAAAAGCAAAAAGAAAGATTTAACTTTTACTAGCAATATCCTCATACACAATAATAGTGAAGAATCACTTATATCATTCTCTTTAATTTTTTTACTCAAATTACTTTTTCCAGCCCTTCTGCTTGAACTGTTTAAGCAGCTTAAAACTTGTTTTTAGCTCTGATAGATTGGATACTTCTTTCCAATTCTGTGAGCCTGGAGGTTTCTATTAATTCTCACAGTTGACGATTTCAAAAAATTAAACTACCGCACTTCTGATGACATTCATTCTCTTTATCTGAACTCAACACTTGACCATCTGCTTCTGTATCATCAACCCTGCTTTGTGAATATTCTGTAACCATCTCCCCAGGTAGGTGATTGCTTCATTGAATGTAATTAAAAAGCTTTATTGAAAAAGATGATCTTAAATTTCCAATCTTCATTAAAAAGTGACCTTCACAGAACTCAAAAATAAAATCTATTTTTCCTCCATCTTTGAATCCAAATTCTTAAATAACGAAAATATATTACAAATGTACATTGTACTTAAATAAGGAGACCAAACCTATGTTGCAGGTGTTGCTCATTAAAGCCCTGTACAGCTGTTACAAGACTTCCTTCTTCATTTACTCCAATCCTCTCGCAATAAAGGCCAACATGCTATTAACTTTCTTAACTGCTTGCTGTGCCGAGATGCTACTTTATTGTGTTCTTTGTATGAATACATCTATGGCTCTTCTGAACATTAAATTATACAAGTTTCACACCCTTTAAAAATGTAAGTTTTTAAAAAAAATTCTTATTACCCAAATGAATATCTTCACATTTACCGACTCATAATTCATCTGTAGCCTTGTTGCTCAGTTAAACAGCCTATTTATATTACTTTCAGCTTCTTTTTGTACTTGCTAGCTTACATTTCCAACTAACTTTGTATCATCAGCATATTTCGGCACATTACTTTCTATCTCTTTATCTCATACATTTTGTAATTAGCTGAGCCTCCCATTCTTGTGGTATTCCATGACACACACAGCCAGCTTGAAAATGCCTTAGTTATTCCTACTCTTTGCTTTCTGTTGGTTAACCAGTCTTCTATCCATGCTGACATATTACCTCTGACTCTATGAGCCTTATCTCGTGCTTTAAGCTTTCATGTGACACCTTATTGAAAGTCTTTTGGAATGCCAGGTATGAAACATCTGCTGGTTCCTCTATACCTACCCTACTAATTGCATTCTCAAAAGACTAATTCATTTGTCAAACACAATTTCCCTTTTGTAAAACCAGGCTAACTTTATCAAACCTTACCACATTTTTCCAAGTGCATTGTTAAGACTTCCTTAATCATTGATTCTAACTTTTTCCTGATGTCTAATGTTGGACCAACCCATTTGCATTTCATGATTTTCTCTCCCTCTACTTTCTTGAATAGCGCTATTTCATTTGTTAACTTTCAATCTGCTGGGAGCATTCTAGTATTTAAGGAATTTTGGAAAATTATAGCCATGTCTCTGCAGCCATCTCTTAAGTAGCCTAGTCTGACAGATCGCTCTGGTTTTAGTATCTTAAGTTACTCATTGTACATGTTAACAACCTTAAGTTCCTTAGTTTTGCTAGTGTCTTCCACCTTCCTCTGTTCCAGGACAACTGGGTTACTGTATATTTTCTAATTCTTTTAGCTATTTCATGTTTTATGTACAAAATAGAACTAAATTAATCAAGATATTCTTCCATGACATTTCTATAATAGGTTTAACATAGCAGTGGGAGAGGGTGCAGTTATGAAGTACTGGTGGGTGAGAAGTTAAACTGAGTAGAAGTTAAAGTAAAGAGGGGAAGCTGGAAGAAGTTAATTAATGCAGTGAAATACATTCCCATCACCAGATTGGAAAAAGGACACTTCTGAAACCTTTCCAATTGTACCTTAATGCCTTGCAGTACTTTTAATACTTTGATGCTGCATGTAAAGTTTATGCCAAAGTGGAAATATGCCCTCACCACCTTTGCAACGAACATCTTTTATTGTGATGTGGACATGCAGGAATGCTTTTTCATCAGACCCAGTGTTGTTTTAATGGTTTGTTTTAATGCCAACTTCGTCTCTCAATCCCAATTTCTGATTCTCTTGCAATCTGTCTTCCACCTTTTGCTTTTAAAGTCTTAGGCAATGCAGCCTACATATTCACTTACGCATGTCATGTGGCAGCATGTTTTGACACTGGTGTCCTACAGTTGTTAAACTCTTTCATCTTAATTTTGGAGAAGTGCATTCAGTAATCTGCTCGCTGCAGATTAGAAGTGGAGGACCAGAAAAATGAGCCAGTCATTGAGCATGAACTTTGTAACCATACAGATGTTATTAATTGTACCTAATGAAAACAATCTGTAATAGTTTCCAATATCAGCACTAAACAATTGTGACATCAATTATTTAAAAGAGAACATATAATCAAGGTTGAACATGCACAATCATTACTTGGGTACCTTTTAAAGAAGTTAAGTATTGGGTGTTTGATGTAATTACTTTTTAGTTCTTTCCTTTCTTTCATAGCTTCAGGCGTTAGAATAATCGCCAAATAGCCTTGCAAGTTTATCCTGGTTGTTAGTAACAGAATAGAAAGACACAGTGGGCTAATATTTCCAGATAAATGGGCAAAATAACTATTTCACATTTATTGAAATAAAATTGAAACAATTGTGATTTCAGTTGTTCACTCAGTGTTCCCTCTAGGCTGCACAATAACGTGAAAGCTCTATAAAGGTCATGCATGAAGTTATATAGTCATAGAGATGTACAGCATGGAAGCAGACCCTTCGGTCCAACCCGTCCATGTCGATCAGATATCTCAACCCAATCTAGTCCTGCCTGCCAGCACCCGGCCCATATCCCTCCAAACCCTTCCAATTCATATGCCCATCCAAATGCCTCTTAAATGTTGCAATTGTACCAGCCTCCACCACTTCCTCTGGCAGCTCATTCCATACACGTACCACCCTCTGTGTGAAAAAGTTGCTTCTTAGGTCTCTTTTATATCTTTCCCCTCTCACCCTAAACCTATGCCCTCTATTCCTGGACTCCCCGATACCAGGGAAAAGACTTTGCCTATTTACCCTATCCATGCCCCTCATAATTTTGTAAACCTTTAAGTTATTGCATATGCATAGCCGCAGAAATTATTTAAAAGGACCATATACTTAAATAGATTGTTCAGGCACCCCAAAACATGATTGAGCGTTATATTGGTTAGACTGTAGTGAGGCTGTACTAATCTCTGATGCAGTCTTTAGGAAATGATATTAAACTGAGGCCCTCTATTCCCCTCGGTTAGTTTGCTGCTGTGTAAAAGATCCCATGGTACTTGTTGCGGGTGAGTTCTCCCAAGAATCCTGGCTAATTTTTATCCTTCAAGCCAAAACCATTAAAACCAATGATCTGGTAACTATCACATTGCAGTTTGTAGGAACTGACTGCATATACTGGCTGCTCTGTTTCAGCTTTACAGCAGCAGCTACACTGGCAAGACAAACTCAACAGGGGAAGGGGTCGCCTTGGTGGTAGACAGTCAGGAACGAATTATCCATGGAATCCTTGTCATTGACTTAGATCCCATGGCAAACATGAGCAAAGAAAACCCCTGCTGATTACCACCAGTGCATAAATCAGTATTCTTACATGTTGAATGCCACTTGGCAGAAGCACTCCGAGTGACAATAGCGAGACACTAAGAGTAGCCGAGTAGATGTGAGTATGGGACCAATTCAATAACTGTTGAGGAAGGTTCCAGTTGCCTTCAAGGCCAGCCTCATTCATGTCTCTCAAGATGAATCCAATCTGAGAATAGCACAAAATGTGCTCTACCGGCCAAACAAGACTAGCAAAACCAACATTTGCCAGAGCAGTACAGTGCTTGACATAAGATCTCTTCACTCTCACAGGAATGGATTATCTTGTCAACAGAGACTACTATTCTGACTGCCAGGGGTGGAGTGAACCAGCTGACTTCAATGATGACCAGTGAGGTTGTTGAATGTCTGAAAGTAAAACATTAGCCATTTCAGAATTCTTGACATTGTGATGAGTGACAATGGCCTTTAGATCCCAAGTGAAGAATTTAGCTGTTTTGTAATACATCTGGAAATTTACACTATACTATGCATCATTGCCACACTATACAAAATCAAATGGAAAATTAAGGTGGCAGTGAAATTTCCAAAGGAATCATGGAGAAATTGAACAAATCCAGACAGCTATCTATAAAGCAGTTGAGAAATACATCTACTGAAGATATCGAATGTAGTCTGTATGAAGACGAATGTCATGTCACATCCAAAGTACTCTTCCCATAGCAAAAAAAGTGATTGAAGTCAGAGTAGTAACAGGTGTCAGTGACAAAATCAGATGAAGTGGCAAAAAACCAAATTTTCTTTTGACAAGTCTGCCCAGCCACTGTCAGAGATGAGCATTGGAAAGACAGTCAAGGCACAAATCTTCAATGCTCTCAACAAGTCAGCACAAATGGTAACTTGGGACAAAGGGCTTTTGCCCAAAACGTCAATTTTTCATGCTCCTCAGATGCTGCCTGACCTGCTGTGTGCTTTTCCAGCACCACTCTAATCTAGACATACAGAGAACAGTTTTCAATTTAATCGAATGGGACGATGCTGCTCTTTTAACAAGGTTATGTTGTACTTGGTTTTTTCCAAAAGGGTTGTAAAAGGCAGAGGTTTGGATTTGTCTGGGATTAGGCCACTATGACTATGGCTAACAGATACTGCCCAAGGCAACAATCAGAGAAAAGGGATTTTACGTTTTTATTAAAACGCTTGTACAAGGAAAGGAAAATGATTTTTCTAGTTTGGTTTAGTTTTAGCTGGGGATCCAGAGAAACTGCTGGGGTCAGAAAAGCAGCGACAGTGAAAAGAAGTTCCATGCTTCAGCAAATGATCCCTGGCTGATCCTCTCTCTCTTTCTAACATCTTTCCTGTGTGAACCTGAGTTTGAACCTAACTTTTTTTGCCAAGAGGTGCGTTTATGGGGATGTTGCAGGAAATTGGAGCACCATCATTAAGTTGTAATAGAGTAGGTTGGGTTTTCAGATAGGTTAAGTTATTCTATATTCTGTTCTCTTTAGCTTGTGTTTCATTCAGTAGTCGGTAAATAAATTGTTTTGTTTAAAACTGAGTGATTTGTCCAGCTGAATTACTCCTGGAATATTCACCATCTCTCTGCCTAAAACAAGTGAAATAAATTAGGGTCTGGGCTATCTTCTTAAAACATTTGGAGGGCAAATGGTCTTGTCCATGACACATATACGGTAAAAGTGAATGACCAGACACATCATTCCATCCTGGAGACGCTGTTTCTCAGCTGCAGGAATCCAATCAGGAAGATATGAATGCACCACCTGCTGCACAGTCCATTAGACCCAGGGGTCCACAGCAACTCAACGATAGAAATCGAACAACAGATAATGATCGTATGTCAAAATCAGCAGCTTCGAGATTGCACCTTCTTCAGATCAGAGACCATGGAACCTCACAATGAGGCTGAAGACCAGCAGGTGGTGTGTTCCTCTCTTCTCTCCAGCTGGCCTGATTGGTGACATTCCTAAGGATGATGAGATGTTGGCGCTGCAGAGAAACAACTTTCTGATGGAGTTCTGTGAGTGTAAGCAAGGTGAGGGTTAACCAGAACACTAACTAATAAACCTGGTCTGCAATAAGCAGTGAACCATGTCAGTAACTAGCAACTATTCCCTCTGTAGCTATCAACAAACTGCTTGTTACAAAATGCTAATTGTTTAAAAAGAACTTCAAACTTACATGTAGAGAATGAGGCAGAGGAGTATCTTGAGTTAGAAATACTATAATTTCAAGCCATAGTGGATGCCAGACTACGGAGATTGTGAAGACAGTGCCAAATAAAGAGAGTAAAACCTGTATCATGGCAACAATAAACGGCATGGAGCTAACACTCACCAGGGAAAGAATAGCACTCAGATGAAAAGCCACAACTCACACATGTACCAGTGCAATCTAAAGGCTATTTATTCAATGCATATGCAGAGACTGACAAAAATACATAGCTACTAAAGCATGACAACAGCTATGTGTGTATATACTGGATAATTGGATAACTCAAAATGGGCATGATAATGTGTACAATTTTGTGTATGCAAGAATATGTAGAACATAAATGTAGTATGTACCAATGTGCTTCCTGGCTTGCCTTCGTCATATGACCTCTACCAAGATACACTGCATGGGTGCATTTTCAATAAAGTCACTATACAGACCAGACCATTATCTTAAGAGCTAATAACATGCTCAACGTGGTGTCAAAACTGAACCGGGATGAATTGGCTTTGGCCAATTGGTTTTCCACAATTTCCCCTTGAGGTTTGTTCAGCACCTGAAATCAAAAGGGCTGTTAAGTGACATCATAATATTCTCTATCATCATAGAGATATCACAGAAGGTCAACAGCTTTACTTTGAAAGATTGTTTCCTCATTTAATACTTTTCCTTCTGAGTCTTTGTTCCTCTTCAAGTTCTGTTCTTATCATATTATCTCCTTACTAAGGCATGTTTCCCCTGGCAGCAGGTACCCAGTTGTAATTTGTCCAAGTGGCAATTATTTATGTGGGTACCTTGACTGTGAGTGTTGGAGACCTACTCAATACATCAGAGATGAGTTAGAGTACACTATCTCCTGATTGCTACCTTAAGCCCAAACCTGACCCTGGCTTGATTCTGACTCTGAACTTAATGTTGACTCTAATCCTGATCACTGCTCAACCCCGAGTCTGTCACGATCTTGTCTTTGATACTGAGCCCAATCCTGATCACACCCTGACGCTGACTCTGACTCTGACTCTGAGCAAAGTATCTGAAATAGAGTAGGGTATTGTCAAGTTGACTTTGAATTAATAACATGGAGAATGCATGCTCACATCTTACTGAAGCAACTTGAGAATAAATTCAGCCTATTAAAAATGTTAATATTAGAAAACTTTCAGATTGTCATGTAAGCCCACATCATTACTCATTGATGTCCGATTTAGACTCTTCACTTCAGATCATTATTTGGACCTTCTTAATTGTGCACTGGTGCTCATTTTATGTTGTTTCATTGACTCTTTCTTTGCTGAAGATTATGATCAAATTAAAGAAATGCGATGCAGAGTAAATGCAGCATGACTACAAAACAAGAATACACCTGAGGCTAAGAAATCACAGCCCAGGGAGCATATCAGCAATTACGTAAGAGATTGCTATAAAACCCAGAAAACTGCGTATGCTCTTCCCTCATACAACTATTCATCTGTTCTCAGCACTGTTGGGGGTCTCTCACTATGTACATGACAATTATCTAGGAACATTGAGGTAAGTTTAAACATCCATCTACCGTACATGGAATAGACAAGCTTCCAGATTGACACAAATGAGAAAATCTGGACAGCAAACCCTCTGTTGTGGAAGTCAACAATACTCATCAGATCCTTATTCTCATGGGAAACTCCAGATGAGATACATCACCAGGAGAAGTTTATAAATCTGGGGCATACAGCTACCTATCAAACTCCACCTAATCTTGTCACAGAATGGAGAATCATCAAACCATTCCCCATGAGTTCAAGGATGCCATGATTGTTCACTAGTATGAAGCAAAAGGACAAAAACCTGAAATTGTCTCCCATTTTCTGTATAAGCTTTTGGGATCAATACAAAACATTCAGGTGCATGGTACAGTATATCTTATGTTGCTGGCATAAGCCTGCAAGTCTGGCTCATGTATGGACAGCTCTTGTAATTTTGCCCTAGATAATACATTGCAGAGCACTGTTCGCTTGACTGCCTCTTTGCCATGTTGCATAGGGTGGATTTACTCAGAATAGGTTCCCTTTATCATTTGTCTGTGGGATGTCAGATTGTCTGAATACAAAACCAAAAAGTGCACATCTTTGTAGCCTAAACTCCCTGTTGTAATTCAATACAGAATTCCCTGGATACTTGGGATTTTCTTGTGTTGTCTGCTTGAATCATGCTTTCTGTATTTTATCTTTCTCTGGCACTTTTCAGTTTGTCTGTAACTGAAGAAGCAGTATTTTCATCCTCTAATTAAAATCCCAAAACAATAGGAGAACAAATGTTTCTAGACTAAAATTTCATGTCTTTTATACATTGCTTGTTCCTTTCTGCTCCATATATGAGATTGCTCATGTAAATGGTCAGGTGTTAAGTTTGCTAACACAAAGTCCTGGAACTTTTTTTATAATTGGCAAGAAGCATTTGAAAGTGTTGCAGTCTCAACTTTAACAAATATGTCTCTCTGCTATAGGATGTTGTGAAACTGAAATGATTCAGAAAAGATTTACAAGGATGTTGCCAGGGTTGGAATATTTGAGCTATAGTGAGAGGCTAAATAGACTAGAGCTGTTTTCCCTGAAGTGTCAGAGGCTGAGGGGTGACCTTAAAGAGGTTTATAAAATAATGAGGGACATGGATAGGGTAAATAGATAAGGTCTTTTCCCTGGGGTGGGGGAATCCAGAACGAGAGGGCATATGCTTAGGGTGAGAGGGGCAAGATTTAAAAGGGCAATATTTTCATGCAGAGGATGGTGCGTGTAGAACGAGCTGGCAGAGGAAATGGTAGAGGCTGGTACAACTACAACATTTAAAAGGCGTCTGGATGGCTATATGAACAGAAAGAGTTTACAGGAATATGGGCCAAATGCTGGCAAATGAGACTAGATTAATTTAGGATATCTGGTCAGCATGGACAAATTGGACCCAAGTGTCTGTTTCCATTTAGTACAATGCTATGACTCTAAATACTATGGGTGTGCAAAGTTAGTACTGGAATGCAGGAAGGAATGAGAAGGAATTCAAAATAAGATGATAGAGATAAAAGTAGCATTTAGGAAGCAGGGAAAGAGAAAATAGAAACCACAAAACTGCTTAATCCTTTAAACAACCATTAGGAATTCCCAAAGAATATGTTTCCATTGCTGTTGAGCACTTTGATTATATTTTAATATTACTGATTGTGCTATTGAATAACTGTACATGGAAGTCAAAACTGAAGATTATCATGGGCAAGAACATTAATCAGTGTGATGCATGTGTTTATACCATGGTGTCATTTACTCAGACTGTCCCATAACCAATAAATTACTTTTTGAAGATTTTTATTACATCAACTTGTGGCAAAATACAGAGTCTGAGTTTAAAATCAACAATGCAGTACTCCCTCCTCACTACAGTAGCATATCACCTTGAAGTCTGGTTGAAGATTTGTAGCTCGGGTGTCCGTTGTTGTGGTTCTGTTCGCCGAGCTGGAAGTTTTTGCTGCAAACGTTTCGTTCCCTGGCTAGGGAACATCATCAGTGCTATTGGAGCCTCCTGTGAAGCGCTGCTTTGATGTTTCTTCCGGTAGAACAAACCACTATAAATACCAGAAGAAACATCAAAGCAGCGCTTCACAGGAGGCTCCAATAGCACTGATGATGTTCCCTAGCCAGGGAACGAAACGTTAGCAGCAAAAACTTCCAGCTCGGCGAACAGAACCACAACATATCACCCTTGATTACAGGATCAAGTCATTGTAGTGAAGCTGAAAAATATGACTGTTGAATTCAAAATACAACCATCTAGTAGTTAATGTGTGTACAGTATTTCCAAACAGCTAATTTTACTACAGAAATTCATCACAGCAAGTGACGTTTTAAAATTTTGATTGAAGTTTCCGACACAAAATAAATATTCAAAATGCAAGACTTAAAGACTGGCTCACATGAGATGGATTTAAAGATTGTGATGCATCAGAATGGCTTTGTAGAATTCAGCAAAGGATTTGGCTCAAGGTACTACAACTGCTGTAATTTTCATTTGTGTTGTGGTTTATCAGTGGAGTAAACAAGAAAATATGACATGACCTTGAGTATGCAATATACCTCAATATGTAATTGCAAACTCTGTAGATTACACAGCAAAATGCAAAGTGCACATTCCTCCGCATGAGGTTTGTTAAAGAATTTTATCTTCAGAGTTTATTAAGTGAGTCTAATCAGTCAATACATTGTCACTGCCATAACACGTGATAAACCATGGATCACATTCCTACCAATAATTCCACTCATAATTCCCATAAATGCAAATAATAGTGATCATAATTATGAGCTTGTGCTAATTTATGATCTTCATGGTATTCCACATTTTAGACATTTCTCCTTGAATCAGTCAGAACTAGACATGCTTGAGGCTTGCATATGCTATTAACTGACCTTTGTAAGTCAGTAGCTTGTCAGTTGCATGGTAAGCAGTATAACAAGTGGTTCAGAAACATTATTTCATGTATCTTCTCATCTTCAATTAACATTAGTTGTAACACTTCCAGCTTCCCAGAAAGTGCTAAATGAAAGGAGGCTTTTCTGTAAAAAAGCTGAAAAGACAATTTTACTTTCCATTTATTGCATTCTGGAGACAATAATTGTACATTTTACTCCATAACATCAAATAGCCAATTAATAGAAAATACTTGACCTACATGTTAAAGATTTGATTCCTTAGTAGCCGATTAAATCATGATTTTTTTTCTCACTTTCAGCCAGTTAACCAGATAAACACAATAGAGACTACCTCATCTAAGAACCTAATACATCTTTACTCATTTATTAAACTGGCTTCCTGAAGTACTAAAAGTGCCTGAATTCTTCCCATCCATTTGTCCAACTTGCATTTCACTGTGTAATGCAATTTATGTCATGACATAACAATAGATGAGAGAGTCCACTTATTCCATCCAAGTCCATTCATCTATTCATTCCATCACCAATTGGATCCTGTGATGGTTTCCAATTGATTTCTAAATGCTTCCAGGACTTTTACCCTCACTATTTTGGAAGTTCATTTCATAAACTGATCACAGACTGAGGAAAAGGTTAACGATATTAGTTTTAAACCCACCCTTTCCTACTTTAGCCTAAAGCCTCTTGTTCTGATTTGAATTTAATATAAATAAATTATCTCAATTACCCCTTCCAAACCATTTGCAATTCAAAAGATCTTTGTATTTTCGAAGTGTTGGGTAGCCATTTGGCCATTTGTACACAATTCTCCAGCCTTCTGTTCATAAAATTTAAAATGTTTACTATTTTCATATATTTCTTAAAAACAATTTTCATGGATTGTGCTTCACGATTGTGCATTCTAAGGCTGAACTGCAATGGACACATAAAAGAAAATCTCTGAACATCTCCCTTCATTTTTTTCACCAATGTGCTTTCTCCATGGCACTACTTCCACTAATCTGAGTCCATTCACTAACCAAAGAGCATTTTCTTCTCATGCACCATAAACGTTGATTCTCCCCTCAAGACGGTATTTTTGTGAAGTGTCTGGATGAGTGCAAGATTAAAATCATCAACAGAACGTATCATTTTTCAGCAAGAATCAAGTTCTGTGCTACCAAATGATTATAAGGAAAAATTAGAGTAAGAGAAAATTAGCAAGCAATGTAAAAAGAGACAGAAGAATCTTCTGCAGGTACCTAAAAAGGAAACGAGTAGCTAAAATTGTCATGGTGGACCCAGGAATTATTAAAGAGAAGGAAGAAAGCACCAGAGACTTTGAACAAATATTCTATATCTACCTCAACTGCGAAAGACACAAAACTGACAAATTTGAATGGTTGAAAGTCAAGTCAGAAAAGACTCCAAGAACTTGAAACAATCACAATCAAAAAGGATAATGGGAATGCTAATAAGATAAAGTTTAACAAGTTCTCTGGCCTGCATCCTGGTGTCTTCAAGAAATTGGCTTACAAAGGTAATGGATACATTGATTTTAATCATCCAAAACTTCCTAAGATCCTGGAAGACTCCTAACATTTGCAATTGTAACAGGAGAATTCACGAAAAGAGACACAAAGCAAGAAACTTGAGGTTAGTACGAGTAACATGGGAAATGCTGGAATCCATTGTTAAAATGGTAGAAGCAGGATATTTTGAATATAATACGATGAGGCAGTCAACATGCTTTATCAAAGGGCAATCACATTTGACAAATTTATTAGTTATTTTAGGATGTACCAAGCTGGGTGAATAAGGGGTAGCGGTAGATGCAGCGTTTTGGGATTACAAAAAGATATTCAATAAGATGCTCATGGTGTTAGACACTAGATATTAGCATGGCTGGATGATTGACTAAATAACAAAAAAAAGGATAAATATTTAATTTTAAGGTTTTCAAACTCATCAGTGCTGTGCCACAGGAATCACTATTGGAGTCTCAACATTTTACAATCTATATTCCTGACTTGGAAGAGGCTGAATTTGTGATACAATGGTAAGTTGTGAGGAGGACACAAAGAGTCTGAATAGGGATGCAGGAAACGTTAAGTGAACAGGCAAAAATATGGCAGATAGAGTTGTAGAGAATCATAGAGATGTACAGCATGGAAACAGACCCTTTGGTCCAACTTGTCCATGATGACCAGATATCCTAAACTAATCTAGTCCCATTTGCCAGCACTTGGCCAATATCACTTTAATCACATCCAATTCAAGTAGCCATCCAGATTTATTTTAAACATTGTAATTGTACCAGCCTCCACTATTTCCTCTGGCAGTTCATTCCATACCCACACCACCCACTGTGCAAAAATGTTGCTCCTTACTCCTCTTTTAAATGTTTCCCCTCTCACCCAAAACCTATGTCCTCTAGTTCTGGACTCCTACACCCCAAGGAAAAGACCTTGTCAATTTACTCTATCCATGTCCCTCATGATATAAGGTCACCCCTCAGTCTTCAACACTCCAGGGAAAACAGCCCCAGCCTGTTCAGCCTCTCCCTATAGCTCAAATCCTCCAACTCTGGCAACATCCTTGTAAATATTTTCCAAACCCTTTCAAGTTTCACAACATCCTTCCAATAGGAGGGAGACCAGAATTTCACATCATATTCCAAAAGTGGCCTAACCAATATCCTGTACAGCAACAACATGACCTCCCAACTCCTATACTCGATGCTCTGACCAATAAAGGAAAGCATACCAAACACGTTCTTCACTATTCTATCTATTTGCAACTTCACTTTCAAGGAGTTATGAACCTGCACTCCAAGGTCTTTTTGTTCAGCAACACTCCCCAGGACCTTACCACTAAGATTATAAGTCCTACCTTAATTTGCCCTTCCAAAATGCAGCACATCTAAATTGAATTCCACCTGCCACTTCCCAGCCCATAAGATCCCATTGTACTTTAACATAAACCTCTTCGCTGTCCACTACACCTTCAGGTTTGGTGTGACCTGCAAACTTGCGAACTATACCACCTATGTTTGCATCCAAATCAATTATACAAATGATAAAAAGCAGTGGACGCAGCACCGATCCTTGTGGCACACCACTGGTCACAGGCCTCCAGTCTGAAAGGCAACCTTCCACCACCACCCTCTATCTTCCACCTTTGAGACAGTTCTGTATAAAATGGCTGGTTCTCTCTGTATTCCATGTGACGTAACCTTGCTAACCAGTCTACCATGAGGAACCTTGTTGAACACCTTACTGAAGTTCATATAGATCATATTAACTGCTCTATTCTCATCAATTCTCTTCATTAGTTCTTCAAAAACTCAATCAAGTTCCTGGGACATGATTTCCCATGCACAAATCCATGTTGATGATTCCTAATCAGTCCTTGCCTTTCCAAATACATGTAAATCCTGTCCCTCAGGATTTCCTCCAACAACTTGCCCACCACTAATATCAGACTCACTACTGCACAGTCCCCACACTTTTTCTTGCCACCCTTCTTAAATAGTGGCACCACATTAGCTAACCTCCATACAGGATAATACAGGAAGCATTGAAATTGACAGGAAGATTTGACAAGTATAGTGTGAATGAAATGGAAAGTGATTGCAGATTATTGCTTACAGAGAGTTTGGCTGATCCTTTACATGAATCGCAAAACTTAGTGCAGATGTAGCAAGTAATTGGAAAGCCAAATGGAATACTGACTTACAAGAGAGATAAAGGATAAATTAGAGAAGTCTTACTACAACCAGTCAGGGCTTTGGTGACACTGCTTCCAACATAGTGTATAAACCTTTCATCTCCTTCGTTAAGGAGTGATCCAATTGCACAGAAAGCAACTCACAGGTGGTTTACTAGGCTGAATCCTATGATGAGGGGTTTGTCACATGAGGAGCGTTGAGCAGGTTGAGTTCCTATATTGATTGGAGTTTTAAAAAATGATGTGATCTTACCAAAACATGTCAGATTCCAAGGGGCCTTGAACAGGGTAGATGCTGAGAGTATGGCTTTCCTTGTGGGGGAATTTAATACTGGAGGCGCAGTTTAAAAATAAGGCCCTCCCATTTAAGATAGAGATGAGGAAACATTTCTTGTTTCAGAGGGTCTTTGACAGCTACAGAGAGCAGTGGAGGCTGTCACTGGGTCAAAATTCTGGAACCCTAACAGCATCAGGGTGTAACTACACAGCATGAATGGCAGCAATTCGAAAAGACAGCTTACAAGACCTTCTTCCAAGCCAAGGATGGGCAATATGCACTGCCCAAGCCAGTGGCAACTCTAGCCTATGAACAAAATAATTTTTAAAAGTATGTTGGTAAGATTTTTAGCTTTCTTACCTTATCACAAAGTTAAGACTTGGGAATTCCTTTTCCACTTTCTTTTCTGAAATTGATCTTAAGAATCAGCAGAAATTCTCAAATTTATGATGTGCAAGGGAACTGAACATCAAACCTGCACAAATCTTTTTCGATCAATCTATTTTTTATACTGCTTGTGCTGGCATTTCTGTATTCCTCAAAATCCTTCAGAGAATTTCAGTCAGCAATTTTTGTTTTCTTCTGTTACATTTGCAATAACAAGACCTGGACATAGAGTTGCAACAGCAATCCTGAAAAGCTATGAAGACCTGATACAGTGTCAGCACAGTCCTGAATTCAAGGGCATGGCAGGTGTTATGATTCCAACTGATGTTACTCCTGGACAAGTCAGATCCGAGACAGAAACCTGACTTGATAGATCATATTTATTTTGATTTTAATGAAGTGGTGTGTTGCTGAAAAATAACCACACAATGCTGCAGATTTTGCTTTAACAATAAAACAAAAGTTGATTAACAAAAGAAATGAAGATAAAACAGGATAAGAAAAAACAACCACATATGAAACCAATTCAAAGATTTTTAAACACACAGCAAAAGTACAATCCCATTAATCCCAAACATCCCTTCATAAATTGCAAAGAAACAAAACATCTCATGTATAGTACCCGGAAGACCACTCACACAATACTCATACCATACATAGTCCCTGTATCTAATACCTCAGCCGGCTTAAGTCACTTGTGACTTCAACTTGCAGATATCTTTTTTGGGGAGCTATTATATATGATGAAACTTTGGCTTTAAGAGGTGTATTTTTCATTTTTTTATCAAGAAAGGTTGAGAGAGAGATACCAAGTGGTCTGCTCAAAGCCAATAAAGTAACTAGCTTGTGAGGACTTGGGGTTTTATTTTTAAAGTTGGAACAATAGAAGCAGCCTGAATGGGTGGGGTCAAGCTCTCACAGAAACAGGATTTTTGGCTTTAGCTCTAAGCAGTTGCTTGGGTCTTGAAGCTGGATGTAGAAGCTCTTCTTCCTCTCTCTGTTACAGCTAAAAGCTGGGGTTCTCTTCCCACTGCTAGAATTGCATGTGGAACAATGTATTTATCGAATTTGCCTTTACCAAGGGTATGTTTATGGGTTGTTACAGTATTAGACCAGTTAATTAGCAGTACTTAATAAACATATTATTTTGTTAAGCATTTTGATAGAGTTACAGTTAAGTCAATTCTTTTCTTTTCATTTTATCTGAATTTTAACTGTAGTATAAAAGTAAAGTGTGCGTTGCTTAAAGTTGAGTAATTTGGCCAATCAAATTGCATCTGGAATGCAATGCCTTACGCTTACCTTTACAATAAGAAGAGTTTAGGGTCTAGGCTATCATCCTAATATATTTTGAGGGGTTTTGGTCTGGTCTGTAACATATACACCTCAGCATCAATGTAGTCAGCTTTAAGTAATCACCTCAGTGTTTTATCCCAACACTGCCAGTCTAGAGCTAACACTAATTCTTCAATCTACAATAAAATACTTGCTATACTGTTTCCTTCTCAGGAGCACTAGTCTATTCAGCCACCCTATTCAAAGACTTCACAGGGCTGCCCCAAAACATAAGGTAAAACTATATTAAATTACCCCCTTTCTCAGCTCTGGCTGTTTGCATTAAGAGTTTAAAAAAATGCAAATTCCAGAAGTTTCTAACAAACCTAGAGGCCCGACTATTTATCATTGTGAGTGTTAAAACTATTTAAGATAAACAAAAATATTCATTGGTGGAGAAAATAAACCCACTAAAGTTAAAAATCACACAACACCAGGTTATAGTCCAACAGGTTTATTTGAATGTCATCCACCTGATGAAAGAGCAGTGCTCTGAAAGCTAGTGCTTCCAAATAAACCGGTTGGACTATAACCTGGTGCTGTGTGATTTCTTTTTAACTTTGTACACCCCAGTCCAACACCGGCACCTCCAAATCATCTAAAGTTAGGCTTCAAAAACTGTTTTAAAAGAAATCATCATGGCTACAGATATACTTTTACGTTAAATATTAACCTTAGACATATAGGAACACCACAGGTTATTAATTTTTAAAAAACGGAAGCTCAAGTTTACAATAAATGATATTAAGAATATAAATCCCACAGTTTACATCACATTGGACATTGTTAAAGCTGTTATCATATCTCCTCCTTTGAGCAATATGAAGCTGTCCATTTTGCTTTCTCTGATTTGCTTTTTACATTGTATATTTTTCATCTCAAGGATGTATTTGGGGTGAAAATATACAAGAAATGGCTTTCATCTCAAACAAAATCAGGTACAGATGAACCAGATTATGAATTGAAAGAGTAATGCTCCACAACACCATAACTATTCATTGTGCTTCATTTTTAAAATAAAATTACTCAACATTATTTCAGAATATCCCTAACACTCAAATATATTAAACTGACAATTTGGAAAGGTATAAAGCTTCAAGATTTGTTGCAGCCAGCTGATCTTCTTAAGGATGTACATGAATATTAACAGGTTTTTAAAATGATTCTCAGCAAGGCCTGGAAAAACCCAGTTGATTAGTGCATCAATTTTTGAATCCTGAACATTTGGCATTGTGGTTAGATTAGAAGGCAATTGCTTATTTGTAAGAGTGCATTTATAATGTAATTTTATTCTAATCATTAATTCTGTATCTGAAGCACTCCACATTTGATGGTATGATATATGAATCAAATAAGGTTGCTCTCCATAAATAAAAAATACACTCCAATCATATAGCGTCAATATATTTGGATTTGAGTGAAAATCTTGCTTACATCAGCAATTGAAGCGAGAACACTAATATTTATATTAGAAAAAATTATTCTGATATGTTGCTTAATCGGGTACTCATTTAACAGATGGTTGACACCAGTGCACATGCCTTGTGCCCATAATGAGAATAGCATTCTATGATCCAAAACTAGTAACTTTGTCTAGATAGTTTTATTATGAATATATCTCTCACAAAAGAATGGGAAATAACTATTTTGGTATTTTAAGTTTAACATCTACACTTAGTTGTCAGACTCTCACATATGTAAGCACAAGTTAGCAAGGGGTATTACTGCCAATACAATGAAGTCATAATTTTGTATCATACTTTTGAATTAGCCAAATTAATATTGGGTATAATGAAGACTTCGGGTAAAAAATGAAGTCTGCAGATGCTGGAGATCACAGTTGAAAATGTGTTGCTGGTTAAAGCACAGCAGGTTAGGCAGCATCCAAGGAATAGGAAATTCGACGTTTCGGGCATAAGCCCTTCATCAGGAATGAGAGACTTACATGTTTCATGATAAGCCAATTACCTCAAAACCAAGATGAACAAACATTTTTCCATTTCTCATTGACTGTTTCTAACACTTCTCCAGGTGCTGCAAAAATGAAATATAAACCATATGGAGCCACCTTGATTTAACTTGTAGCTGCAACAAAACCTTCTGGTACAACATACTGTCAGGTGATTCAGTTGTCAAGTTTCACTTCTCATAAGGTCTCCTAAAAAAGATACTTTCCCTATCTTTGTAAATACAACTCAACCCGATGAATTCTTAAATTATAATGAGGTACCATTCTCAAATCACATGTCCATTTCAATGTACTACTTAGGGTACAGTTACTTGACAACAGAATGAATATGGTTTTTCTACAGTAGAACAGCCACCAAGTTTATATTATGTGCATTTATTCTTTAAGTCACAGGAATTGATTCATTACTTTGCCTTCATTACAATGTTAGTGTTCTCATTTTTCAAAAGCCCCATTATGGTTCCGACTGGAAGATTTGGATCATGTTACTGATTTTTCTGTTTGTTGTCAACAAACATATTTTATTATTTGAAAGCTATTGGCCCTTTGATACTATCAGCTTTTCAACAGAGATTCACATTCTCAAACTTCTTTCTTGTTTCAGAATCTTATCCTCAAGTCAACACAAACCAGTGATGCCTTCCTATTCATAAAGCCATTTGGGAACCAAGTGATGGATGGGCTAAAATCAATTGATCTTGCTCTCTTTTACCACAAAAGTATATCCTACTCTAAGGGAGTTCCTATTAATTCAACCTCCGGTAGGGTCCCTATACTCAGATTCACAAATGCCTTTTGAATAATGTCAAAAACTTACGTATTCCACATATTCCAAAAATTCTTCAAAAGGGTCAGATATGTTTTGTTCACCTTGCCACAGGCATTTGAAAAAATGCAGAACACATACTGCCAATAAGATTTAGGCTTTCTGTTACACTGAATACAATCTCCAGAGAATTTGAAGTGATTACTCAGCATCGCCTTGTTACAGAAACAGAATGTACAATTAATTGATGAATTGGTGTACCAACAGTGGAAGGAGTAAGGACAAAGTCCAATTTCTCTACCAGCCTTTCAAGTGGTATTTAATGTATCAAAGGATATTGTGTTTGCTATACTAGCATAACTGATAATGATTTTGCTAAACTAAATATGACTCCTGTTTGGCTTTATTCTCATTGAAGATATTCAGTTGGTTCTGTGCTGTTGTCTTCCTTCTCCTCAGTAATCTCTCATAATACAATCTACAGGGTTTTTCTTATATGGTCAAACTTTTGCTTTTCCATCTCTGTCATCTTATTCATCACGCATTTGCTCTTACTATGCTCTCAGGGAGGTGATGGCCGAGCCGTATTATCACTGGACTGTTAATCCAGGGACCCAGGTAATGTTCTGGGGACTCTGGTTTAACTCCTGTCATGGCAGATGGTGGAGTTTGAATTAAAAGTCTAATTATGGCCATGAATCCATTGTTGATTTTCAGAAAAACCCATTTGGTTCACCAATGCCACTTAGGGAAAGAAACTGCAATCCTTGCCTGGTCTGACCAATATGTGACTTCAGACTCACAGAAATGTGGTTGATTCTTAACTGCCCTCGGACTAGTTAGGGATAAGCAATAAATGCTGCCTAGCCAGTGACAGCTTCAACCCTTGAATGGACAAAAAAAAAATTTAAAACAACAACTATCAATTAAGTTACAGCAGATATTGCTGTCATCTCTGAGGTTGACGTTTATGGGCTCAGGTCCAACTCTAGTGTGCAAAAATTAAAGCTAACACTTCAGGACAGCACTAGCAGAGAGGTGTTTCAGGTGCAAAGTTAATTTGCATCCTCTCTGACCACCTACATATAAGATCATGCTGCATTATTTTGAAGAAGAGTAGAGTAATAGTCCCAGGTACCCTTAGAACATTGAATGTAGAACAAAACAGCGCAGGAACAGGGCCCTTGGCCCACAGTGTTGTGCCAAACATGACTCCAAATTAAACTAATCCCTTCTGCCTGCCCTTGGTCCATATCCCTCCATTCCTTGCATATTCATGTGCTTATCTAGAAGTCTCTTAATTGCTGCTACTGCATCTGCCTTCACCACTACTCCTGGCAGCATGTTCCAGACTCCTACTACTCTCTGTGTAAAAAACTTGCTCCTCACATAGAGTCATAGAGATTTCCAGCATGGAAATAGACCCTTTGGTCCAACCCGTCCATGTCGATCAGATATCCCAACCCAATCTAGTCCCACCTACCAGCACCCGGCCCATTTCCCTCCAAACCCTGCCTATATATATCTCCATCCAAATGCCTTTTAAATGTGCAATTGTACCAGCCTCCATCACTTCCTCTGGCAGCTTATTCCATACACGTACCACCCTCTGCGTGAAAATGTTGCCCCTTAGGTCTCTTTAATATCTTTCCCCTCTCACCCTAAACCTATGCCTTCTAGTTCTGGACTCCCCGATCCCAGAGAAAAGACTTTGTCTATTTATCCTATCCATGCCCTTCATAATTTTGTAAATCTCTATAAGGTCACTCCTCAGCCTCCGCGCTCCAGGGAAAACAGTCCCAGCCTGTTCAGCTTCTCCCTGTAGCTCAGATTCTCCAACCCTGGCAGCATCCTTGTAAATCTTTTCTGAACCCTTACAAGTTTCACAACATCTTTCCGAAAGGAAGGAGAATAGAATTGCACGCAGTATTCCAACAGTGGCCTAACCAATGTCCTGTACAGCTGCAACATGACCTCTCAACTCCTGTACTCAATACTCTGACCAATAAAGGAAAGCATATCAAATGCCTTCTTCACCGTCCTATTTACCTGCGACTCCACTTTCAGGGAGCTATGAACCTGCACTCCAAGGTCTCTTTGTTCAGCAACACTCCCCAGGACCTTACCATTAATTATTTATAAGTCCTGCTAAGATTTGCTTTCCCAACATGCAGCACCTCGCATTTATGTGAATTAAACTCCATCTGCCACTTCTCGGCCCATTGGCCCAACTAGTCCAGATCCTGTTGTAATCTGAGGTAACCCTCTTCGCTGTCCACTACACCTCCAATTTTGGTGTCATCTGCAAACTCACTAACTGTACCTCATATGCTCGCATCTAAATCATTTATGTAAATGACAAAAAGTAGAGGACCCAGCACTGATCCTTGTGGCACTCCACTGATCACAGGCCTCCAGTCCAAAAAACAACCCTCCACCACCACCCTCTGTCTTCTACCTTTGAACCAGTTCTGTGTCCAAATGGCTAGTTCTCCCTGTATTCCATGAGATCTAACCTGCTAATCAGTCTCCCATGGGGAACCTTGTCGAACGCCTTACTGAAGTCCATATAGATCACATCTACTGCTCTGCCCTCATCAATCTTCTCTGTAACTTCTTCAAAAAACTCAATCAAGTTTGTGAGACATGATTTCCCATGCACAAAGCCATGTTGACTATCCCGAATCAGTCCTTGCCTTTCCAAATACATGTACATTCTGTCCCTCAGGATTCCTTCCAACAACTTGCCCACCCCCGAGGTCAGGCTCACTGGTCTATAGTTCCCTGGCTTGTCTTTCCCACCCTTCTTAAACAGTGGCACCATGTTTGCCAACCTCCAGTCTTCCAATACCTCACCTGTGACTCCTTTGATCTTTCCCCCCTCACCTTAAATGGACACTTCCTAGTTTTAGACATTTCCATTCTTGGAAAAAAAGATTTTGACCATCAATCCTATTGATATATATTGTAATTTTATAGACTTCTGTCAAATCTCCCCTCAGCCTCCGACACTTGAGAGAAAACAACCTGAGGTTTCCTAGCCTCTCCTTACAGCTCACACTCCCTAATCCAGACAACATCCTGGTAGATCTCTTCTGCAGCCTGTCTAAAGTCTTCACATCTTTCCTGTAATGTGGTAACCAGCAATACTCTATTTTGTGGCCTAACCAATGTCTTATAAAGCTGCAAGATGTGTTTATCCCTTGATCACAAGAACAGATTATTTTGTCATCAAATAGTCATTTGATCGTACAGAACATGAAAATTGGTGACAAAAGACACATTTTGCAAACATTGTTTGGCTTGCACTCATCAGGACAATTCACAAGAAATGCCAGTAAAGAGAAAACAACATTTCACACTGTGGAGAAGGAGTGTGCTAACTGGCTGGGCAGGTCAATTCTGCTTGGTAAAAGATTTGACCAGGAGAATCCATTAGTTAAGAATATAGGGTCATTGAGATGTATATCACAATCATGTCCAACAGTTAACTGCTAAGCTTTGTTTAAATTTAAACCTGTCAGGTTGACACTGATTTTGCTTTTATCCTTCAGTCATCATCTAACTCGCGCATTCTCCATGAAGATGCCTTGATTAATCAGCTGTCTTCTCAGTATAAAATGTTGTTTTCCCTTGACATTGGCAATTTGCAATTTCATTTAAATTGTCCTGATGAGTGTAAGATAAAAAGCTTTGACAAAATTCAAGTAATTTTCAGCAATACATAAGTATTTGGTCATTATCACAGTGCTGTTTACTAGAGCTAGCTGTGCAATAAACTGGCTGCCCCATTGTCTACAACTGTACTTCATTTGTAAAACACTAGGACATCCTGAGGTCTTAAAAGCTATATATAAATGGAAGTTTGTCTTTCTTGCATAGTCTGCTTTCAGCAAACCCTGCATCCCTGATGATTATGAGTGATATTTTATCAATGGAAATCTTCCTGTGTTAAAGGCATTGTTTACAAAGGTATATTTTTTTTTACATTTTCATATTGATGTAGGGGTTGCTGCTGTATATTGGCAAGGAGAGTAATATTACTTGGCAAATAAAAGATTATATGTATGCAGAAACCCAGAGATGTACAACCACTTGGTACGTGAATAGGGAGGGTCTAGAGGGATGTTGGCTGAATTGGACTTTAACTTATTTGGTCGGCATGGATGAGTTGGACTGAAGGGTACAGCTGTACAGCTCTATGACTCCACGTCGAGTAGATAAATATTTACCACTTGAAGACTTCACAAATCGAAGTTTTAAGAGTACTCAAACAAGCTGTTATGGACATTTAAAACTTGAAGGTAATTCTAATTTTCTATTGCGAAAGAAACCGCATACTTGCCTACCATCCAGGAACAAAGCTTTGCATATGTACGCACGATAAAAAGCATCTTTCTCGCAAGTTATTGTGAGGACCAGCTAACAGGATATCTGTAGTCTGCCAGATCTTTGATTTAAAAATGGACTGTATCTGTAGTACTGTACAAGAATAACTTAACCAGCACCAATTCGGGGCCATATGTTGTGTGAAAACACATGGGAAAGGTCATCTCATGCCATTTAGCTTTCACAGAGGAAGCAACTTCAAGCTTTAAAGGGATTGGATAGTTTGCACGATCAGCTATAAGATTACATTGTCGAATCACAATGTGCAGGACCAGCCGAGTTTTTGAATGGTTTTACAGGAAGCTGAGGTGATAGCTTAACTTGCTGCATGTACATGTAAAAGCCTTGCTTCCACAAACGTCAATATACTTCAGGGACATTTACATTCAGTTGGATCAGGCAGATGCACTGTGAGAGAGACCTTCTGGTGACAAGTTTGGGCAGAGCTCTCTCCCAGTAGAAAAAGTGCAGTTTAAAAGAACTGTAGATAGGCTAAACATTTCAACTGGAGCTGCGCCATTTCAGCAACTCTGGAGGGGCATTAATTTAGCACCAGAACTACAGCATGTAGTTGTCTCGTACCAGCTCCAAAGTGGAACTGCACTATTCACTTGCACCTGTGGCTGAGGGAAAACAAACAAGTGCTCCTGTTTGCACACCCTCTCCCAGTCCATAAAGCTGGGTCACTGTTCAACCACCCGGAAGGCATCATTCACCTCTTGTCAGTCTGAGCAGGAAGTACTTCTGCTAAAATCTTTCCCCCAACAAACGCGATATCTTTTGTTTCATTAAAATATCCCGTTCCCACACACTTGGGGAAACTTTAAGAATGTTACTTGCTGCGTTGAAATTTCACCTTCCCGAATACCATGCTATGAAATGTTACGTCTTTGTTTTCAGTATAAATCCCTGAACACTCGAATTCAACCCATTACACACAAACACCTCGAAGTGGCCTTACAAACTCGGAAGAAATGTAGTGCAGACTCTCTGTGTGGCCCCGGCTCTCGGATGGGAGGGCAGCCCGGGGGAGGTCAGCAGCTTTTGGCAGGGGACAAGGCGCCAAAGGCAGAGCCGGAAGCCCAGGCATCTGCCAGGTTAACAGCGCTGGAACAGGAGATCGCCTCCATTCATCGCCGGGCCTGCGAGGTGAGTCCTTGTTCCAGCCCAGAGTCGCCTGGCCTTTCGGTCACTGGGTGACACCTTTCACTGTGATCAATCCACAATTTTCTTCGGACTGTCACGTTACCGCCTGTGCTATGCTTTAGAAAGAGAGGAAAGGCGGCTGGATTGGGGAGATGTGCATCACTTCATTCTCACGGTGCATTTCATTTTTTTTTATTTGACATAGATATGTTCGAAGCGTGAGGCTAATGGTGCTGCTTTTATTTATGCGTGAATGGCCCTGCATCTTCTCAGCTCAATGTCACTTTCCGAAAGGCTGCTCTCTCTCTCTTTCTCTGTATATGTGAGCCGCCACTCTGCCATCAGTTGAACTTGTGGTCTGCACCCCCGCTGAAATGCATTGAAACGTGTTCCAAGTCCCTGTCCCCGAAGTATGAACTAACCTCGACGCAGTCAACTCGTTATGAGTTTGAAGTGCCCTTTTAATGCTGTGATAATATTTAGTCGCGAACAATCAACCAGCGTGGAACTGAAAATTAACTGTTGCAAGTGAAAACAAAAACTCACAAATTAACTCAGGCAAGTGAAAAGTCTCGCTCCTTCATTGGTGTTGTGTGGAGTAAGCTCGTGCCCCTACTTCTGGGTCAGAAGATCTGAAGTCCCACCTGCCCCAGAAGCATTTCCTAACACATCTGAACGGATTGATTCAAAAAAATTAAAATCGCATTTTTTTTAAATTGCCCTTTCTGTCTCTCCTACCTCTCTTGATCCAATCTTCCTTCCCCCTTCTTTAACTGATTTGACATTGAGTTCTTGCAATCCGTTTTGCAATTCTTCACAAACTTTTCCCCTGGGTGCAGGGACCAATGTCCAGTTGGCACAGATTTAAGGTAAGGGGCAGGAGGTTTAGAGGGGACATGAGAAAATTCCCTTCCACCCAGAGGGTGGTGGGGATCCGAAACTCACTGCGTCTAAGGGTGGTAGAACAGAAGCCCTCAAACACTTACATATTCAGTCATGCCAAGGCTGACACAGCTATTGTCCAAATGCTGGAAAATGGGATTAGAAAAGCTGATTGCTTTTGATCAACACAGGCTAGATGGATGAAAGGGGATTTTTCTATTTTTTTTATTCAATTTCCACCACCAGGAAAAGTAGGAAAACACCCGAGTGGCCTGTGACAAGCAGTGCCCTTAGGGGATTTTTCTATGCTGTAGACCTTTATGGTTTCATTGGTTAAGGAGTTACTCAATTGTCTGCCCTGATTCAATCACCAACCATTAAGACCTCTTACTCTCAACATGTTAGTGGGCAAAAATATTTCCAGCTAAAATGAACAGGCTCAACTCCAACTGCTGGCGGCGTGTAAGGTATTCTTGCTTTAAGAGCTGTGTTACTTTCAATCATGATAGGCTAATGAGCCAAGGATCAGGATATGAAAAACTGCCACATGCAAGTAATGCTTGGAGGTAGCATACATTGGTATCTGGAATTGTAAGTTGTAGTCTGAACCAATGATTCCCAATATTAAGGCGCACAGACTTCATAAGTGAGCAGAATGTCAGCACATAACTGCCTTCAATAATTGACACTGATACTCCACAGTTATTTGAACACGCTGACACAAAGATTTTGCACTACAGTTCTCACCTGGTCTGCTACAATGCACTGCTTGAAAACCATTCATCTAAGCTGAAATAAATTAGTTTGAGTTTTTCAAGTAACCTGAAATAATGGCATAAACTCCTCAAACCGTGCTGCTCACTGACAACACAAGAAGACACATCAGCTGATGGACACCATGAGCTACCCTGTATCCGCAGTTCAAAGAATTTGGTTCAGAATCGGTGAGCTGCTTCCTGACATCAGAAAAAGGGGAGAAATATCTGCCCAGTAGGCAGTCACAACTTTAGTTAGTGGTCTATATTTGGTTAGTGGTCACAGACAGAAGGATGCCACTGACACTCAAGCCACTAAGGAGATCATAAATGCAATGGTAGAGGAGCCTCAGCTTTTGCAATTGTCTAACACAAGCTTGTCCTTGCTACTAGATATTGATGAGAACAAAGACTGCCGCATGAATGGGAAAACTGACCAGATCACAGTGGGATGGGAGAGTATTCAAGTGGGAGCACTGAAAAAAAATGGTCATTTCTTGGTAATAACAGGTGAACACATTCAGGGGGATAGATACTTATCCCTGAAGCTGTAACCAAAAGACTCAAAGACTATGTTGGTTGCCTAATGTCAGGGTACAGGATATCTGGGCGGCACGGTGGCACAGTGGTTAGCACTGCTGCCTCACAGCGTCTGAGACCCGGGTTCTATTCCCGACTCAGGCGACTGACTGTGTGGAGTTTGCACGTTCACCCTATGTCTGCGTGGGTTTCCTCCAGGTGCTCCGGTTTCCTCCCACAGTCCAAAGATGTGCGGGTCAGGTGAATTGGCCATGCTAAATTGCCCGTAGTGTTAGGTAAAGGGTAACTGTAGGGGTATGGGTGGGTTGTGCTTCGGCGGGTCGGTGTGGACTTGTTGGGCCGAAGGGCCTGGTTCCACACTGTAAGTAATCTAATCTAATCTTTTCATGGCTGGCAAAGTACTTGAAGAATGAGATAGAAAATCCAGTTATTGTGATCCGCGCAGGAGCCAATAATAGCTAGAATTAGGAGAGGCAGTTTGAAACTTAGGGTATAAATTAATAATCAAGTCTCTAATAATTATAGAATCCCTACATTGTGGAAATAGGCCCTTCGGCCCAACAAGGCCACACAATCCCTCCGAAGAGTATCCCACCTAAACCCATTCCCCTACCCTATTAATCAACATTTACCCCTGACTAATGCACCTCACCTACACATCCCTGAACACTATGGGCAATTTAGCATAGCCAATTCACCTAATCTGCACATCTTTGGATTGGGGGAGGAAACCAGAGCACATGAAGGAAACCCAAAGCTATGCACAATTGACATGAGACAAACAGATTCCATGTTTGCATATGTGGGTGAAATAGGCATATGGGATGTCAGTTCATGGGGATATTGACATGTACACTGGAAAGTGAGCTGTTTCTTTGGGATGGGTTTTGTTGAAACATTGTCCCAGCTAATCAAATACTAGAGCAACAGATGGGACCTGATCCTAAAAAGTGTGATGTAGGACTCAGAGAAGAGAACTTTTAAATAGTATGAAAAGAATAGTCAAGGCTGTGGTGAAGAATCAAGATTGGGTAATATCAAGCAGGTTGTGTCAGGAAGGGATGAAAAGGTTAATTTTCAAATTGTATCAGTAGCAACAGGAAATAAAATCTCCACAGGAAAAACAGCTATGTTTAGAGAAATTAAGGAAAGCATTAGACTAACAAATAAACGGGTAAAAAATGAGGTCTGCAGATGCTGGAGATCACAGCTGAAAATGTGTTGCTGGTTAAAGCACAGCAGGTCAGGCAGCATCCAAGGAATAGGAAATTCGACGTTTCGGGCATAAGCCCTTCATCATTCCTGATATAGATAAGTTGCAGAGCTGGGCAGAAATGTGGCAAATGGAATTCAATGTAGCTAAGTGTGAAGTCATTCACTTTGGTAGGAGTAACAAGAAGATGGATTACTGGGCTAATGGTAGGCTACTTGGTAGTGTGGATGAGCAGAGGGATCTTGGTGTCCATGTACACAGATCTCTGAAAGTTGCCACCCAGGTAAATAGTGCTGTGAAGAAGGCATATGGTGTACTGGGCTTTATTGGTAGAGGAATTGAGTTCCGGAGTCCTGAGGTCATGTTGCAACTGTATAAGACTCTGGTGCGGCCTCATCTGGAGTATTGTGTGCAGTTTTGGTCGCCATACTATAGGAAGGATGTGGAGGCATTGGAACGAGTGCAGAGGAGGTTTACCAGGATGTTGCCTGGAATGGTAGGAAAATCTTATGAGGAAAGGCTGAGGCACTTGGGGCTGTTCTCATTGGAGAAGAGAAGGTTTAGGGGAGATTTGATAGAGGTGTATAAGATGATTAGGGGTTTAGATAGGGTCGACACTGAGAACCTTTTACCGCTAATGGAGTCAGGTGTTACTAGGGGACACAGCTTTAAATTAAGGGGTGGTAGGTATAGGACAGATGTTAGGGGTAGATTCTTTACACAGCGGGTTGTGAGTTCATGGAATGCCCTGCCAGTAGCAGTGGTGAACTCTCCTTCTTTATGGTCATTTAAGCGGGCATTGGATAGGCATTTGGAAGTTATTGGGCTAGTGTAGGTTAGGTAGGATTCGGTCGGCGCAACATCGAGGGCCGAAGGGCCTGTACTGCGCTGTATCTTTCTATGTTCTATGTTCTATGTTCTAAGAGTGGTCAGCCTAATTGGAGCATTTTATAATTCAGTTAAGAAGAAACCATAAGCCAATATGTGTAAATTTACCAAATGACTCCCAGATGAATAAATTTGCAATAAGACTCCATGTTCTGTAATGGTTATTTTAATATAAATTAGAACCAATGCAAATTACAGGCAAATAAAAAGGCAAACTTCACTTTGAATAGATTGACCTGACAATGGTGCATTTGACACAACCACGAGTATTTGCATCATTCCTGACACAAATGTGGAAGCTTAGAGCAATTTGGCAAGTACAGAGTGAAGTGAACAAGAAATCAACAAAGCAAAGATGGAATATGAAAATATTGGCAGTTAAATGGAGGAAAGTGTAAAAATGCTTCATCAGTACTTTAAGAGCAAGATGATGTCTAAGGAAAGTTTAGAGCCTATCAGAGGTACATAGTAGTTTGTATGTAGATGAAGAAGAAGTAGTTAGGGTTCTTATGTGTATTTTGTCTCTACCTTCACAAAGGAAAATGATGCAACCATTCTAGATAAAGAGGAGAAATGCAAAATATTAGTTAAAATAAGCATAGTGAGGAGGAAAGTACTGGAGGAACCTACCTCCGTGAAGGTGAATAAATCTCCAAGGATTGATTAATTGTATTCTATGATGTTAAAGGAAGCCAAAGAGGAAATTGCAGATGCTGTAAGGATCATTTTCCAATCCTCACGAGACACAGGTGAGACATTAAAGGTTTGGAGACTGCAAACATTGTGCCATTGTTCAAAAGGGATGGGAAGACAGACAAAAAAAAAACTATGGGCCGATCAGTCTCACCTTGATGGTAGACAAATTTCGAGAATCAATATTGAGAGTTAGGATCAACTGTTGCTTGGAAAGTTGTGGTATGGTCAAGAGAAGGTCACATCTGATTAAATTGAATTTTGAGGAAGTAACAAGGAGGATTAATGAGGGTAGTGCAGTGGGTGATGTCTTTATTTGACAAGGTCCACATGGCAGACAGGTGAGAAAAATTAAAGGACACCAGCATATGGTGAGTAGGATTCAAAGATGGCTCAATGACAGTAAATAAAGGGCAGTGGTTGGCAGAGGTTTCATGAATGGAGAATGGTCTTCAGCTCCTTCAATTTAAATGTGGCAGAAACAAATGGAAAGTTTGCAGACAACACAAAAATTGGTTGATAGTTCACTGCAGTGCGTGGTGCAGTGTTATCTGCAAATTTTCCATTTGTGTCTCTACATTTAAATCTAAACAATTGGAAACAGAGTGGACTGGAATGACCTGTATCCTAGTAGAGAGGTCAATTAGCAGGGGGCACAGATTTCAAGTGATTGGTGGAAGAGGGGACATGAGGTAAATATTTTTTTCACCCAGAGGTTGGTGGGTGATGGAATGTATAGTCCAGTATTACGATTGAGGCAGAAACCCTCAACACATTTAAAGGAACCTGGAGCGACACCTGAAGCATTGTGACTGCGAGGTCACGGGCTTGGTACTGGAAAGCAAGACTGGAAAGGGTGGCTGGTATCTTCAACCAGTGCAGAGACGAGGGACCAAATAGCCTTATTCTCTGCTGCGATTCTTCTATGGTTTAATATGGTACCAGCGTCACGTAGTTCGACATTGTGCTCGGTACTCATGCAGAGTAGATCAGGAGCCCTATCCAACAACAACTTTTACCTTTGAGTTTCATGGGCACTGTTATTAATTCTACAGCGTACGTTCCCGCTGTTCTTGAACCTGCCCTTTACACATTAGCTTTTCCGCGAAGGTTTACTGTGTAGACGTTTTTTTCACCGACAGCAAATTTCACTTACCGCGGTTTGTGAAGGAAGAGAATATAAATTTACTTCTTGGTGTAAAATGTGTGTTATGTCTTGTTCGCGAGTCAGGCTGTGTGTGTGTGTGTGTGTGCAGCCTGCAATGTCTACCTTTGTCCATATCACCGATTACAACGTTCACCAGGAACGGATCCCTTGCGAGTATTAGGATTTCACTGTCTAGCAGCACAAACACCACAGAACACATTTCACGTGGCCAGCCACTACAGTCTCTTTTTTTTAAAAGCTCGTTTCAGCCTAATTTAATCAGAAAAAGTAAAGAAAATACCAACATACTGAAATAAGTTTCAAGAGATCTAACGACTTTTTTTCCAAATATTTGGCTGTCTTAGATGCACTGATTTGGATAATTTATCTGCTCTTGTGAAATCTTAATGTTCCAAAACAAGAACTGTTATCAGGCATTTCGCTGTCGGATGAGGATAATTTATGGAAACGTTGCTGTCTTTCGAGCGATCATCGAACAATATTGCTTTTGAGGATTTACACTCGAACTTCAGTGTCACAAACAATCCGCTGCTACTTCACTGCAAAGCTAAACTTGTGTTAATTGCAGTCAGATCAGTGATCTAATTCAACACACCCGGGACCCGAAACTAAAACCTCAGCACTGGGAGTTTCACACCCAAAGCGCACATCCCTCCCTCAATTTAAACAAGATCTTAGCAGTTTGGATTTCCCATTTCCAATTTCCTCCCATGTGCGGTTTTGTGACTCAGCAATCTTTAAACGTCCCTTAGCAAATGCTACACCCCTCCTCATCCCCCCTCGAAGTTGTCTTTTTATGGTTTAGTTGAATGAGAGAGCTTTCCAACGCACATCGCCCTACAGATCAACATTAAATCAATACATTGCAATACATTGTACTTTGCTCAAAAACTGCATGAACCCATGTAAAACTCTGTTAACTGACTTTTTAGATTAGAATCAGTCTGAACATTATGGCACAGACAGGGAACACAGGGGGCTAACACCTTCAACATCTTATCTGTGCTGACACCAATTGTTAAACAGTTAACCTGAGAGTGTAGCTTTTTAAAAAACGTTTTGTGATTTTGTGAAACAAACATGGTCATTCTAACAGATGAGAGATTCAACAAACAATCAACGTATTTTTCAATGTATAATTTCAATTTCATCACACTGTAAACTTTTGCTATACTTTGTGTCTTAGAATTGTGTCCTCCACAATCACCTGATGAAAGAGCAGCGCTCCTAAAGCTAGTGCTTATAATTAAGCCTGTTGGACTATAACCTGGTGTTGTGTGATTTTCAACTTTGCAATATGGAGTCAGCCATTTAAGACAGAAATGAGGAAAAATATTCTTTCACAAAGAGCCGTGGATCTGTGCAAATTTCTTCCTCACGAGGCAAAGGGAGCCGGGTCTTTGATTTCTTTTTTAAGGCAGAGGTTGGTTGATTCCTGATAAGCCAGAGGGTGAAAGGTTATTGGGACAGGCGAGAATGTGAAGGATTCTGGATCAGTGGTGCTGGAAGAGCACACCAGTTCAGGCAGCATTCAACGAACTGCTCGTTGGATGCTGCCTGAACTGCTGTGCTCTTCCAGCACCACTGATCCAGAATCTGGTTCCCAGCATCTGCAGTCATTGTTTTTACCGAGAATGTGAAGGAATCAGATCAGCTCTGAACTTACGGAATAGCTGAGCAGGCTTGAAGGGCAGAATTGCCTACTGTTCTTAACTCATGCACTTAACAAGCTGAAATAACAAAACATATCTGGGACAAGATAAATATAAGCTTGGATTATAATTATGGTAAATCAGCATCAACAAAGCGAAACGTGACCAAGAATCCGTACAATTTCAACTTGCTGTTCAGTTAATGGATTGGTTTTGCTGGCGATTGATGTTAGTTCTTTCCTTGCTGTCCAAAGTAGGCGAATCTTCTGAACGCGTTTGTTTTCTTATCATAGCTCATATGCAGATTTTTCTTGAAAAGGTGTTATTCCGCTCTTCAGGTTGCTGTCAGTTCACCCTGTGCACGGTAGCTCTTTATTCAAATACTAGTTTCAACGAACTGAAAGAAACAATCGAGAATAATTCGACAGCCCCTCCCCTTTAGTCCACATTGATTTGAAATTGGTGATAAACACTATGTGTTGCTGGAAAAGCGCAGCAGGTCAGGCAGCATCCAAGGGACAGGAGAATCGACGTTTCGGGCATAAGCCCTTCATCAGGAAGGGCTTATGCCTGAAACGTCGATTCTCCTGTTCCTTGGATGCTGCCTGACCTGCTGCGCTTTTCCAGCATCACATTTTCAGCTCTGATCACCAGCATCTGCAGACCCCACTTTCTCCTCGATAAACACTATGTTCCAATTTGCCCATATTTATTGGGAAATATGAGACATTTTAAAAGACCTGGTACAAATGAGTAATCAGTTTATCCTTTTGTGATGCAACCCCATGATTACTCCCAAAGGAATAAAATGAATTCATGGAATGCTATATTATCATTTTATTTTTGGAGGTGACATTTTCCTTAGTTTATGGGCATAATAATATTCAACACATTGTGAATAAAATCACGCATCATAGAAATGAGTGTGTGTGTGTGTGTCGTATCAACTTGGGAGTCTATTGACCCAGTGGGAACAATTCATTACAATTTCTGTGAGTGGTCGACATTAGTTATCTTCACTGAACCGATCCAAGGGTAAATCATCTTCAGGAATGGCCCTGCCGTCACTTACTTGGGTTGGAAAACGTCGCAGACAAAAAGTGTGGCGCTGGGAAAGCATCCGAGGATGCTGTCCGACCGGCTGTGCTTTTCCAGTACCACACCTTTTGACTGTGATCAACAATATCTGCAGCCCTCCCCCCGGAAAACTTCTCAGTTCTGAGGAAAGGTCACTCGACCCGAAACGGCTAGCTCTGATCCCTCTGCACAGATGCCGCCTGACGTGTTGAGCTTTTCCAGTCATTTCTGGTTCCTGCAAAATCTCCTCCCATGAAGACGCCCCTTTAAAACCCACTGCTTGCACCGAGCACCGGGGTGATCTGCGGGAGAGTTGTATTTCACTCAGTCGCCTGCAAATGGTCTGAGGGAGCGCCGTGATTAGTTTACATGGCCGCTATAGAAATGCAGGAGGCTTGGTTGCCAATCAAAGCAAGCAAGTTGCTCGTTGGTACAAGGGCTGACTGTGCGACATGGGAATAGCACAACCCAAACATCCAGTTGATTTCCCGAGTGTTTACAAGGTTTTGGTACAAGCTCAATATGCAAGCCCATTGAAGCGCCTGTCCTCATCCCTTCGCCCACAAACGCTTGTCCTTTTTTGGAGGGGCAGCTTTTATGTCCCTCTGGCCATGACCTCGCCATATCTGGAGTGGGTGGAAAGTATAAGATTAAAATTAATCATTTTGTTTTAAAAATAAAACCTGTTCTTGTTTTAACAATGTGTACCCACAATATGAGACCTACCCGCTTTGTGTTGTTGCAGGCTGGCCGGCAGACCTATGTGGACCCGGACAGCGGTTACCTGGTCCTGACTGGCTTCGCCCTCCTGCAGAGGGGGAAATGTTGCGGCTCCGCTTGCAGACACGTGAGTAACAAACATGCTTTTGTTTGTAAACCGCTCCTTTTTCCAGCTGGAATTTCCTCTTTCCTGATCTTGTAAATCTACACTCAAACTCCAAAATATCTGCGGTGCTCCCGGATAGTTATTTTATGTCAGATATCCGCCTCTCTTTGCAAAATCTGTAATTCTTCAAAAACACTAAGTGGGACCAACACTCGGGAATAATTAAAGTTATCATTGAGCCGGGATAGGGCGCAAACGGTCTAAAGCGAGCCCCTAATATTGCATGGAAGGAAAATATTTAATTTATTTTTTAAAAATGTTCCTTTTGCAGCCTAGCTGAGTAGGTACTGGAGGTAATTTCTTCACAAGTTTGGGATTTTCAGTGCGTTGTAAATTGCCATGCGTCTTTGTTCGGGGAGTTCAAATTAAATTGAGAGTTTTGCGACTTCAGACCGTGAAAGCCCTGACATAAATCAGTAAATTCCACTAATAGGGCTCGATCACTTTCGACATGGCAAGCTCAGCACTTGGGGAGACATGTTTAGGAAGTGCGGTTTCCTGAACAGTAATCATTCCCACTTGTAGCAACGCCGTCTTTCACTGAGAGTCTTCAGCCTGGAGGCAGCCTGTCAAGAGAGAGAGAGAGAGAGAGAAAGCTGACTTTTATCCCACGTTAATTTACATGTGTGAGGGATCTGTCAGTGTCTGTCCGGTAACGATGGGGGCAGGACAGAATCATGGCACTCTTCGTTTCTTTCTTATTCCCTTCGCAGTGCCCTTACAACCAAGTCAATGTTCAGGACCCGGCAAAAAGGAAGCGGTTCAATTCCATCTTTTATGTCTGAGGTCGGTGGCAAACCGCCAGCCCCTGGAAGACGTGGGAGTGGAAAGCTCAGGGGGAGCGAGAGACAGCACTGGGCTGTTCACGGGTCAGGTGCCCCAACCCTTGGAAGATAACCCTTTGAGTAAAACGCCCCCCCCCCCGATATTTTCCGACCCCATTCTCCTGCCGAACAATAAAAGACGGTGCCCACTCCTTGCATCTTCTGCTGTGAAAGGTCTTGTTCAAAGGGTTGACTAAGACGGCGAATGACATTTCCCGGTGTTATGGGCAACAACGCCGTTATTCACGAACAAACTTAAGTGGTGGGAGTGGATGGGAAGGTGCGGGTGGGGGGGGGGTTGTTGAGAAGGGGTGGTGGGTGGGGATGTTGATTGGGAAGTTGCCAGTGGGGGGTGATGGGAATTTGTGAGGGGGGGTGTTGATGGGAATTTGTGGGTGGGGGGTGATGGGAAGGTGCAGGTGGGGAGGGGGGATGATTGGAAGGTGCAGGTGGTGGGGGTTGATGGGAAGGTGCATGTGGGGTGTTTGATGGGAAGGTGCGGGTTGGGAGGGGTTGATGGGAAGGTGCGGGTGGGGGGGTTGATGGGAAGGTGCGGGGGGGGTTGATGGGAAGGTGTGGGTGGGGTGTTTGATGAGAAGTGGGGGTTGATGGGAAGGTGCGGGTGAAGGGGGATAATGGGAAGGTGCGGGTGGGGGCCTGCTGGTGGGAAGGTCCGGTAGAGGGGGCCGGGTTGATGGGAAGGTGTGGGTGGTGGGGTTGGTGGGAAAGTGCAGGTGGTGGGGGTTGATGAGAAGGTGCAGGTGGGGAGGGGGGTTAATGGGAAGGTGCAGGTGGTGGAGGTTGATGGGAAGGTGTGGGTGGTGGGGTTGGTGGGAAAGTGCAAGTGGGGGATTGATGGGAAAGTGCGGGTGGAGGGGTTGATGGGAAGGTGTGGGGGGGTGATGGGAAGGTGCGGGTGGTGGTGTTGATGGGAAAGTGCGGGTGGGGGGGTTGATGAGAAGGTGTGGATGGGGTGTTGACGGGAAGGTGCGGGTGAAGGTTGTTAATGGGAAGGTGCGGATGGGGGGGTTGATGGGAAGGTGCGGGTGGGGGCCTGCTGGTGGGAAGGTGCGGGTGGGGGGCAGGGTTGATGGGAAGGTGTGGGTGGTGGGGTTCATGGGAAAGTGCGGGTGGGGGGGGTTGATGAGAAGGTCCAAGTGGGGAGGGGTGTTGATGGGAAGGTGCAGGTGGGGAGGGTGGTTGATGGGAAGGTGCGGGTGGTGGGGGTTGATGGGAAGGTGTGGGTGGGGTGTTTGATGGGAAGGTGCGGGTGGGGTGTTTGATGGGAAGGGTGGGGTTGGGAGGGGTTGATGGGAAAGTGCGGGTGGTGGGGTGGATGGGAAGGTGCGGGTGAAGCTTGTTAATGGGAAGGTGCGGATGGGGGGCTGCTGATGGGAAGGTCCAGGTGGGGGGGCCGAGTTGATGGGAAGGTGCGGGTGGGGGGGGGTTGATGGGAAGGTGCGGGTGGTGGGGGTTGATGGGAAGGTGTGGGTGGGGTGTTTGATGGGAAGGTGCGGGTGGGGTGTTTGATGGGAAGGGTGGGGTTGGGAGGGGTTGATGGGAAAGTGCGGGTGGTGGGGTGGATGGGAAGGTGCGGGTGAAGCTTGTTAATGGGAAGGTGCGGATGGGGGGCTGCTGATGGGAAGGTCCAGGTGGGGGGGCCGAGTTGATGGGAAGGTGCGGGTGGGGGGGGGTTGATGGGAAGGTGCGGGTGGTGGGGGTTGATGGGAAAGTGCCAGTGGGGGCCTGCTGGTGGGAAGGTGCGGGTGGGGGGGGCAGGGTTGATGGGAAGGTGTGGGTGGTGGGGTTGATGGGAAAGTGCGGGTTGGGGGGGTTGATGAGAAGGTCCAAGTGGGGAGGGGTGTTGATGAGAAGATGCAGGTGGGGAGGGGGGTTGATGGGAAGGTGCGGGTGGTGGGGGTTGATGGGAAGATGCAGGTGGGGAGGGGGTTTGATGGGAAGGTGCGGGTGGTGGGGGTTGATGGGAAGGTGCGGGTGGTGGGGGTTGATGGGAAGGTGCGGGTGGTGGGGGTTGATGGGAAAGTGCCAGTGGGGGCCTGCTGGTGGGAAGGTGCGGGTGGGGGGGCAGGGTTGATGGGAAGGTGTGGGTGGTGGGGTTGATGGGAAAGTGCAGGTGGTGGGGGTTGATGAGAAGGTGCAGGTGGGGAGGGGGGTTAATGGGAAGGTGCAGGTGGTGGGGGTTGATGGGAAGGTGCAGGTGGGGAGGGGGGTTGATGGGAAGGTGCAGGTGGTGGGGGTTGATGGGAAGGTGCGGGTGGGGTGTTTGGGAAGGTGTGGGTTGGGAGGGGTTAATGGGAAGGTGCGGGTTGGGGGGCCAGGGTTGATGGGAAGTGTGGGTGGTGGGGTTGATGGGAAAGTGCGGGTTGGGGGGGTTGATGAGAAGGTCCAAGTGGGGAGGCGTGTTGATGAGAAGATGTAGGTGGGGAGGGGGGTTGATGGGAAGGTGCGGGTGGTGGGGGTTGATGGGAAGATGCAGGTGGGGAGGGGGTTTGATGGGAAGGTGCGGGTGGTGGGGGTTGATGGGAAGGTGCGGGTGGGGTGTTTGATGGGAAGGTGCGGGTTGAGAGGGGTTGATGGGAAGGTGCGGGTTGGGAGGGGTTGATGGGAAGGTGCGGGTTGGGAGGGGTTGATGGGAAAGTGCGGGTTGGGAGGGGTTGATGGGAAAGTGCGGGTTGGGAGGGGTTGATGGGAAAGTGCGGGTGGGGGGTGTTGATGGGAAGGTGCGGGTGGGGGGAGCCGGGTTTATAGGAAAGTGCGGGTGGGGGGTGTTGATGGGAAGGTGCGGGTGGGGGGAGCTGGGTTTATGGGAAGGTGCGGGTGGTGGGGGTTGATGGGAAGGTGCGGGTGGTGGGGGTTGATGGGAAGGTGCGGGTAGGGTGTTTGATGGGAAGGTGCGGGTTGGGAGGGGTTGATGGGAAAGTGCGGGTGGGGGGGATTGATGGGAAGGTGCGGGTGGGGGGGCCGGGTTGATGGGAAGGTGCGGGTGGTGGGTTGATGAGAAGGTGGAGGTTGATGGGGGGTTGATTGGAAGGTGCGGGTGAAGGGCGTTGATGGGAAGGTGCGGGTGAAGGGCGTTGATGGGAAGGTGAAGGCGGGTGGGGGCGGATTAATGGGAAGGTGCGGGTGGGGGGGTTGATGGGAAGGTGTGGGTGGTGGGGGTTGATGGGAAGGTGCGGGATGGGGGTTGATGGGAAGGTGCGGGATGGGGGTTGATGCGAAGGCACGGGTGGTGGGAGTTGATGGGAAGGTGCCAGAGGGTCGTTGATGGTAAGTTGCGGGTGGGGGGAAGGTGTGGAGGAGTGGGTTGGAGTTGATGGGAAGGGGTCGGTTGGAAGGGGGTTAATGGGAAGGTACGGCTGGAAAGTGAGTTTGTTGTACTGGGCCAGAGATGAAACCCCCTTTGGTGTTTTCAGGGCTGGTGTGTTCCTTTTCCTGTTCCAATTGACAAAGGTAGCAGATTTAAACTTTCTAAACATCGACTGGGCTGTCATAGTGTTAAGGGTTTAGATGGAGAGCAATTTGTTAAGTATGTACAAGAAAATTTTCTGATTCAGTATGTGGATGTACCTATGAGAGAACATGCAATACTTGACCTACTCTTGGGAAATAAGGCAGGGCACTTGACTGAGGTGTAAATGGGGGAGCACTTTGGCACCAGCGACCGATAATTCCATTAGTTTAAGATTGTGATGGGAAAGGATATTTTCCATCAATTAAAAGTTGAAATTCTAAATTGGAGGAAGGCTAAATTTGATGGTATGAGGCAAGAACTTTCAAAAGCTGACTGGGGGCAGATGTTCACAGGTAAATGGACAGCTGGAAAATGGGAAGCCTTCAGAAATGAGGTAATGAGAGTCCAGAGACTATATATTCCTGTTATTGTGAAAGGAAAAGCTGGTTGGTGTAGGGAATGCTGGTTGACTAAAGAAATTGAGGGTTTGGTTAAGAAAAAGAAGGAAGCATATGTCAGGTATCGACCAGATAGATCAAATGAATACTTAGAAGAGTATAATGGCAGTTAAGAGAGAAATCAGGAGGGCAAAAAGGTGACATGAGATAACTTTGACAAATAGAGTTAAGGAGAATCCAAAGGGTTTTTACAAATACATTAAGGCCAAAATGATAACTAGGGGGAGAATAGAGTCCCTCGAAGATTAGCAAGGCAGCCTTTGTGTAGAACCGCAGGAGCTGGGGGAGATAATAAAATGAGTATTTTGCATCAGTGTTTATTGTGGAGAAGGACATGGAAGATATAGAATGTAGGGAAATAGATGGTGAAATCTTGATAAATGTCCATATTACAGAGGAGATGGTGCTGGATGTCTTGAAACTCATAAAGGTGGATAAATCCCCAGGACCTGATCAGGTGTACCCAAGAACTCTGTGGGAAGCTAGGGATGTAATCACTGGGCTCCTTGCTGAGATATTTATATCATTGATAATCACAGGTGAGGTGCTGGAAGACTGGAGATTGGATAATATGGTACTAATATTTAAGAAAGGTGGTAAGGACAAGCCAGTGAACTATAGACTGGTGAGCCTGATGTCGGGTGGTGGGCAGGTTGTTGGAGAGAATCCTGAGGGACAGGATTGACACATATTTAGAAAGGTAAGGACTGATTAGGCATAGTCAACATGGCTTTGTGTGTGGGAAATCATGTCTCACAAAGTTGATTGAATTTTTTGAAGAAGTGACAAAGAGGATTGATGAGGGCAGTGCAGTAGATGTGATCTATATGGACCTCAGTAAGGCGTTTGACAAGGTTCCCTATGGGAGACTGGTTAGCAAGGTTAGATCTCATGGAATACAGGGAGAACTAGCCATTTGGATACAGAACTGGCTCGAAGGTAGAGGACAGAGGGTGGTGGTGGAGGGTTGTTTTTCAGACTGGAGGTCTGTGACCAGTGGAATACCACAAGGATCGGTCCTGGGTCTGCTACTTTTCATCATTTGTATAAATGATTTTGATGTGAACATAGGATGTATAGTTAGTCAATTTGCAGATGACACCAAAATTGGAGGTGGAGTGGACAGCAAAGAAGTTTACCTCAGATTACAGTGGGATCTGGATCAGATGGGCCAATGGTCTGAGGAGTGGCAGATGGAATTTAATTTAGGTAAATGTGACATATTGCATTTTGGGAAAGCAAATCTTAGCAGGATTTATACACTTAAAGGTAAGGTCCTTGGGAGTGTTGCTGAACAAAGAGACCTTGGAGTGCAGGTTCATAGCTCCTTGAAAGTAGAGTCGCAGGTAGTTAGGATAGTGAAGAAGGCATTTGGTATTTTTTCCTTTTTTGGTCAGAGTATAGGAAGCTCATGTTGCGAGTGTACGGGATGTTGGATAAGCCACTTTTGGAATATTGCATGCAATTCTGGTCTTCTTCCTATCGGAAGGATGTTGTGAAACCTGAAAGGGTTCAAAAAAGATTTACAACGTTGTTGCCAGGGTTGGAGGATTTGAGCTACAGAGAGAGGTTGAACAGGCTGGGGCTGTTTTTCCTGCAGTGTCAGAGGCTGAGGGGTGACCTTATTGAGGTTTATAAAATCATGAGGGGCATGGATAGGATAAATAGACAAGTCTTTTCTCTGGGGTGGGGGAGTCCAGAACTAGATGGCATATGTTTAGGGTGAGAGAGGAATGAAATTAAAGGACCTAAGGGGCAACGTTTTCATGCAGAGGGTGGTGCGTGTATGGAATGAGCTGCCAGAGGAAGTGGTTGGAGGCTGGTACAATTTTCAACATTTATAAGGCATCTGGATGGGTTTATGAATAGGAAGGATTTGGAGGGATATGGGCCAAGTGCTGGCAAGCGGGACTGGATTACGTTGGGATATCTGGTCGGCATGGACAAGTTGGACTGAAGGGTCTGTTTCCGTGCTGTACATCTCTTTGAGTCTATGACAGAAAGGCAGCAGGCAGAAACCAGGAGGCTCAGAGCCTGGCCGAAAGCCAGCAGAAGCTGCCCAACCCAGGGGGACGATTGAGGATCGCTGAGGTCAAAACACAAGATGCTCCTGCCCGGAAGTGGGGGGGGGGGAGGTGAACTGTCTCTCATTTCCCTCACTCCCCCCCTTCTCCCATTCTGGGGAGCAGAGGTGCAGAATGGGAGTGAGGTGTGTCTTTCTTCGCATAATGAATTAACTCGTCCCTTCCAAAGCCATTCTCAAATTTGAATGGTTACAGATGTGGTACCATGCACTCTGATACTCACGCTGGAGCCTGGAGTTGTGGAGAGTGATGCTGAAGGCTGCAACTTTCTTTCCTTTGTATTACAGACCTGCAGTCTCTCCTGCTCTTCCAATTGCTCTTGCCATGTTTTGGAAGGTTTTGCAGGTGGGTAATCAATCTGTTTGGAACTGTTTGAAGCCATCAACTCCTGGAGTTTGGGACTGAAATCAGAGGGTTATGCCACAAAAACTATCAAAGGCAAACCCTTACAAATTATTACAAATAAACAAATTATATCACACTCTTGGCAACTATTTTATCAGCATGTGGCATGAAATTCCAATTTGACAAAGCAAATGTAACAGTTACTCTTTCATCTCAGTTGCACTGAGATCTTTATTACTTATTGCTGCAAGGAAATAGTCCATGTTATTATAACAACTAGATGAGCAGATTTCACTGATATGTGATAATGGCATATATTACATCCAGCAGGTACATCAATTTTATAGAACATCGTTTACAACCACTATGTCTCAAGTTGCTTTACAGCCAATGCAGGGATTTTGAATTGTAATCCCTATTGTAACATGTGAGAAACCCATAGAAAAGATAACACTGTCAGATGCACTGACGTAGAGCTCAATGGCAACAGAACTTTGTAAATGTTAAAAATGTTCCCTCTGTTTAGAAAGTGGATAACCTGTACCATTGCAATTCTTGGACACATTGAAATTTAGGTTCACAATAGTTTACAGCTGAGTCAGGGTGTACTCTGAGCATCATGGAGTGACCTGCTAAAGGTCATTGCACAGTTTCTAATTTCAAAGAAATCACAGACTACATCATATACTACAGTGAAAGACACTTCATGTAGTAAAATTATTTCAGCTAATGTCTCACTAAATGAGAATACATGTTTTTCTTTAAATGCAATGAAGACTTAATGCCAGTTTGTATAAAATAATATGGGATACATGCAATATGTTTATGTTAGAATAATATCAGAAATTCCTGTAAAGAATTCAGTGGCAACTAATCAAGCAATTGGCATTTTTTTTAACAAAAAAATGTTACATTCCAAATTTCCACATTATTATTATTTTTGCTGGTTGTCTTTCTAATTCATAGGTCTTTTGAGAATGCTAAGTTTTGCCATGTCTGAGTAGCACTTTTGCATTTGACGTTTGTGGATGTAAGCATGTAAGCACAAGATCTCACTTGCTCCTGCAATGCAGTATTGAGACAATTGCTGCTTTGTTAGGGCTTGTCACCATTTAGATGCCATGTTTGTCCATGCATCAGGAGGAGCAGAGTAAAGATTTCATGTCATTATTGGAAGAAGATTAGTATCTTTTCCTTTACTTTTCTTGGAGCCAATGTCCCCAAAACACATTAGTGAGTAATCATGATGCTGTTTCTGGGATCTACTGGTTTGCTAAATGGTTGCTGTATTCACTTTCAAACCAGGGACCACATCTCAAAGCATGAAGACTTAACACCACACATTAGCTAATTATTTTTCAAACATTCACATCTAACAAAGAAGCAACTGTGTGCAGTGTGCCTTGGTATAATCTGTTTTGAAACTACAGCATTTTGTTTTATTTGCTTGAGATTTTTCTGTATGTTGCCCAAGGTATCCCTGGTAATCTGAATCTGGAATAAATATTCTTACAATGCTGCGGTATTTGAGACACATATTTTCCAGGAACAAATAAATGAGCACACTTAATGTTAGCAGCATATTACAATATAACAAAGAATTGTACAACGTACTTTGGGCAGCGTACGGAAAAATCAAGCCAATAAAATAAATTGCTGTAGAATCAAAACAGACTATACCAAGGCACACTGCACACAGTTGCTTTTTTGTTGGATGTGAAGGTTTGAAAAATAATTAACTAATGTGTGGTGTTAAATCTTCATACTTGAGATTGTACTACATATTAGATCAAAAGTAAAGAGTATTTGAATTTCATTTAAAAACTACTTTCTTCTATCCTTTAAAATGAAGCAGTTTAAAATTCAAAATTTAATGTCTGCTCTTAATGCATCACCTCCCCCATGTTGGCATAACTTCTAACAAGTGCTTACTCTTTTCAACTCTTCAGCCAATTTCTTGTCACTGCCAAGTTTTACTCTGAATCTCCACAGCCCGAATTTAATGAATTACATTTCATGAATAGCTTGTCAATTACATTTTGGAGGTCTATGAGTACTTCATGGAGACTTTCAGAGTTCTGTTGGATGTGCCTTTATGAAAAAGATCAAGGTGGTTGGCTGGGCAGCATTTGCTCCTTCAAAGCATGAACTATCTTCTGAAATGGGCCAGGATACAAATTCAGTTGTGCTAAAAGTAATGGGTAATATCTGCACGTCTTGTCATGAAAGTCAAAAATTAAAATAAACCAGAGTTTAAAAATAATGTTTGCTATTTCCTAAATTATTGTCACACATGCAATCCACCAGTTAACTCTTCGAAATTAATTCCAGTATCTTGCACACCACAAAAGACTAACAGTCTGTAGCGGCTGCTTTGTCAACATTGTGAAAAATGGGCACCATAACCATGTTAACCGGTTTCTTATCCAGTGACATCTTCCCAATGTTCATCTATTCACTTATAGTAAGCGACAATGCCTCACAAGTCTCTCTATGGCATATTTAGATATTCGTATCGAATGTATTGCAGCCAGTTTATAAAGAAGTCAAACTTAGTAAACAGGATAATCTTCATTGGATCAAAAGGTAGCTTTAGGGCTAAGGTAAGAAGAGAAAAACAAGTAAGACTTTTCTGTCCATTGCACAAATTATCATTTGTAATCTTAATCAGTTTACTGAACTTATCCAAAAATAATACAACCCATCATAAAATTTATACATGAAAATTGTCACCAGTGTATTTTAGGGGACTAAGTCAAAGTATCACTTAGATGATACAGCTACATACATTGTAATAATTGGATATTTGTCCACATAATAACTTGTATCGATACAGTATTTTTAGCATGATATAAAATGTCCAAAGGCACTTCACAGCAACACCACCAAATACAATTTGACACTGAACCACATACCAAGACATTAAAACAGATGACCAAAAGCCTGGTCAAAGAAGCAAGTTTAAAGGAACATCCAAAACAAGATGCGTATGATTGGGCAGTGTAGATGCTTATGAAGTTTATTTCTCAGCTTAAGACCTAGGAGGCTGAAAGCATGTTTGTGTGCTTAAAATCAAGATAATTCAAAAGGCCAGAATTGGAGGAACGTGTAGATCTTGACTGTGCTTGAGGGCTGGAAAAGTTACAGAGGGAGACAATAATTTGAAAACACTTAAAATCATTTAAAATTCGAGGCCAGGAAGCAATAGTTGGATGAATGGGAGATGGCGTAATTGACAATGTAGGTGGCCAAGTTAGGATAAGCTCAGATTTATATATTGTTTAAGATTTGAGGCTAACCAAAGGAGTATTGAAATATTCAAGTGTGGAACTAAGAAAGGAATGAATAAGAGTTTCAGCACCAGATGAGCTGAGACATGGACAGTGTTAGGAAGTTGTAGAGGTCTTGTACCTTTAAGAGAGTTGAAAGGCTGGCAAGGACTTAGCAAACACACAGAGTCCTGGAAAATTTAAAATGTAACATTTGGTCAAACACCTCGAAGAAGCTGGGTTGCTTTGAGAAAAACAAATACAGATTCAGCCAAACATTTTAAATTATGCCCCAAGATACCAAACTCCAATCAAGTTTGAATTTAGTATTTTGATAATATTAAAACTGATGAAACGATTCAATGTTTTGGGGTATAAATGTCAGACATTTGTAACAGCAAAAGAAAGTGGACAACAGCCAAGCCACCAACAGGTACAGACTGCCAGCAGAACAGCTCTCTGAAAAGTACCAATCTGTAAGTCTGTGCAGCAGAACATCAAGGCCAACCTGGAGAGAGAATCTACAGAGGAAACTCGGCAAAACTGACTGACTTTGAAATGTGATTTTTTATTTTGTAAATAGTAATTGGGAATTTTTATTGGACTGGTATTATTGAGTGGAGGTAAAAGATAGATTTAAGAGAAAGGATTTGTAAACAGGTGTTAGTTAATATTCTTTGTTAGACTTAAAGAATAAAGTTAATTTTTACTTTAAGTAGTGACTTTTGGGATGGTTCTTTGCCTCTCAATTTTTAAATGATTACAGCATGGGGTGAATCTTTTCTGGGTTGCTGGTTTAAATTAGCAGGGGGGGTTATCCTGTTTTGTAACAGTTTGAGGGTTCATCACCAGGATTTGAACAGTTTGGGTCTCAGATTCCTGGTCTGAACTAGTTTAGGTAGATCCAATGTAGGATTTGGACAGATTTGAATAGATATGGGGTACTAACAAGCCTGTAGATTTAACACTTGCAAGTTAGTTTCCTAGATCTTGAAATAAAATGTAGGTGAAACGTTCTGTTTAACTTCGGTGACTTGTGATCGATTAAATTAGAAGTGAGAGAAATGGCAGTTAAAATTGCTAAAGAGGTTCTGGGATTTGAAGATGATTCTCAATTTGCCAAGAAAGCTTAGAAGGAAAGAAAAAGGCCAAACTTTTAGAATTAGCAAAGAAGTTAGCTTTGGGTTTAACCAAGGACAGAACTAAAGCTGAAGTTGTAAGGGAGTTACTCAAACAGTTAGGTGTGTCAGAGAAACAGTCAAGTGTAGTAGAGGTAGAAAATCTTAAATTACAATTGAGGAAAATGGAGTTAGAAGATAAACAAAGGGAGAGAGAAAGAGAGAGAAGAAAGTGAAAGAGAAAGAAAGAGAAAGAGAAGGGAAAAGGAGAGAGAGAAGTTTCTTAGCTGAGTAAAGAGAGAGACAAAAGAGAGAGAAGAAAGGAAGAGACACAAAGAGAATTTGAATTTGAGAAATTGCAACTTAGTCAGCCAATTCAAGTTAAGAGGATGGAAATTAAAAGAGAAGGTAGTGATAATTACAAATATTTCAAAACTCTGACACATTTTGATGAGAAAGATGATGAAGCCTTTTTTATTTCATTTTAAAAATTGTCTAGGCAGATGGAGTAGTCTGGGGATTTATGGGTCCTGATAGTTCAGGCTAAACTGGTAGGCAGAGCCAGTGAGTATTTGCCGCACTGTCAGATGAGGGGTCAAAAGATTATAAAGAGGTCAAAACAGGTATTTTAAGTGCTTATGAATTGGTGCCAGAAGCATAAAGGAGGAATCAGGTCAGACTTATGTTGAGTTTGACAGAATTAAACATAGTCATTTTGATAGATGGGTGTGTGTTTTAAAAATAGAGATAGGACCTATGAGGCTCTAAGAGAGACTATTCTGCTGTAGGAGTTTAAAACTCACTTCCAGAGATGGTAAGAATTCACATGGAAGAACAGAAAGTTCAGGAAGTGAGAAGGGCAGCAGAATTAGCTGATGAATACACGTTGATGCAAAAGACAAGCTTCCAGCCAATAGTTTGTCCTGTGAGGGATAGAAGTTGGGAGAAGGGGAGGATCTACACTGGTAAGAGTTTACCACAGGTTAAGAAAGAAGCCCAAGAGGGTAGAAAGGTTGTGAAAAGCCTCAGGTGTTTCTATTGTGGTAAAGTGGGACATTTAAAGTCACAGTGTTGGTTGTGAAAGAAAGGCACTGTGGGAAAAGTCATGGTAAAAGAAGCTAAGCCAGTGTCATTAGTAAAACTAGTAAAGAAAACCCCAAGAAAAACCAAAGAGTGCACAGCCTAGACCGGGGCTGGGTATGGAGTTAATACCTGATTTCTAAAGAATTCACCTCTGTGGGTAAAGTTTACTCAGAAAGAACAGGTGGAGAATGACAAGAAGTTATAATTTTGAGAGATACAGGATCTGACCAGTCATTGAAAGTAAGAGATAAGCAAACTTGCACTCTTTCTGATCTGTTACCTAAGAGTGTGGTAATTTGTGGGATAGATGGACAGAAATTTAGCATTACCCTATGTAAGATCAGATTGGAGTGCCAACTCTAGACTGGGGACATTACAGTGGGAGTGATTGGCAGAGTGTTAGTTCAAGGAATTCAGTTTGTTCTTGAGAACAGATAGTAGGGTCCAAGGTGGGAGTGACACACCTTGTTGTGGAGAAGCCCAAGGAAGACTAAGAAACTGAGGAGTTAACACAGAAATATCCTGGTATTTTCTCAGACTGTGTAATAACCAGATCCCACTATTGTAAGTCATAGCATGAAGCAAAAACAAAAGAGAGAGATGAAGGATGTTCAGTTAGCAGCCACCCTCTTTGATGTAATGATGCAGGAATAATCTGAACATGCAGAAGGTCAAACAGAAGAGTTTAGTCCTGAAAGTTAAGGGATTTGCAACAGCAAGACAAGATGATAACAGATATGTAGTGGATGCGTACTCCAAAAAGAAGGCAAAGGATATTCCTGAGGGTTATTATCTGAAAGATAGAATCCTAAGATAGAAGTGGAGACCACAGCAGGTTAGTGCAGAGGAAAAATGGGCCAAAATGCACCAGATTGTGTTGTCGGTAGCATATAGACAGAAGGTGTTATGGGTAGCACATGAACTACCTGTAGGAGGTCACCTAGGAGTACGAAAGACTCAGGCTAAGGTACAAAAACATTTTTATTGGTCTGGAATGCACAAGGATGTGATTAACTTTCGCCGTACGTGTCATACATGTCAAATGGTAGGTAAGCCACAGGTGGTAATAAAACCAGCACCTTTGTTGCCAATTCCTACAAACCCCTTTCACGTGGTTATAATTGATTGTGTAGGCCCCATCCTAGAACTAAAAGTAGGAACCAGTACTTGTTAACCATAATGGATGTGTCTACCAGATTTCCAGAGGCAACTCCATTATGGAGTATCAAGGCAAAAAGGGTGGGAGAGGAGTTTGCTTTCTTTGTACGGTATGGGCTACCCAGAGAAATTCAGTCGGACCAAGGGTCAAATTTTTAAGGATTTTATGGATAGCTTAGATATACAGCACGCTAAATCCATTGCATTTCATCCTGAGTCCAAGGGAACTTTTTGAAAGGGACATCAGACCTTGAGGACCATGTTGTGAGTATCCTTTCAGGATTGCTTGAATGATTAGGATAATGTATCCTATTCGCAATGTTTGCCATTAGAGATACCCCAAATGAATCGACTCATTTCATTCCCTTCGAGTTAATATTTGGGCATGAAGTGAGAGGACCTTTGAAATTAATTATAGAAAAATTGACAGGGCCATAGTGGAAGATCTCACATTTAGATTATCTATCAGAGGTGAGGGAGAGATTAAATCGAGTAGGTGAGTTAGGTAAGCAGCACCAAAAGAGGGCACAGTGTAGAATGAAGCAGGTGGTAGATAAAAACTCTGTGACTCAGACATTTTCCCAAGGGGATGACGTGTTTGTACTGTTACCAGTGATAGGATATCCCTTCAAATCCAGGTTTAGTGGTCCCCATCATGTTGAGAAAAAATTGAGTGAGATGAACTATCTAGTAAAGATGCCAGATAGAAAAATACGGTATTGGGTATGTCATGTGAACATGTTGAAACCACATTATACTCAGAGAGAAAGAACTGGGGAAACAGGTGATAGTTACTGCCCCACAGAGTGAGAAATCAAATCCAGATGGGGTGGATTTTGATGTGCCTTAAAATAGATTAAAAATGAAGAAGTCCTTGAGGGCTGGGATAGGTTAGTAAACTATCTGTCTCAGGTGCATAGAACACAGTTGAAAGGTTTGTTACTGCAGAATAAAGACATTATGTAAGAATCCTTTAGGGAGGATTAATGCTATTGTACATGAAGTAGATATAGGGAATACTGTTCCGATAAAACAACACCCCTATTGGCTTAATCTTTTCAAGGCCAGACAGGTCCAGACGAGGATATCATTTAACCGAGCCAGAGAGTGTAGAGTTTGCCGATCATGTTAGTTCACAAACTGACGGGACTCAATGGTTTTGCATAGATTATTGGAAGGTCAACGCCATTATAAAATCAGACTCATATCCAATTCCAAGATTGGAGGGCTATATCAAGAAAGTCGGACAAGCCAGTTATATCACCAAGTTGGACTTACTGCATGGTTACTGGCAGGTACCTTTATCAGAGATGGCGAAAGAAATTTCTGCTTTTGTAACTCCAAATGGGCTATATCAATTTAATGCACCTGCCATATTCCAAAGACTCATGTAAATAGTTGTGGCACACTAAACAAACTGTCCGCTATTTGGACAATGCAGTGATCTTTACTAAATCCTGGAAAGATCACATGGTACAGTTGGCAGAGCTCTTTGAAGCAAAAGTGGTAATAAACTTAACCAAAACTGAATTCGTAAAAGCAGAGGTTCTTGGGACATAACATCGGTCATTGAAGGTTGACCCCACGGAACGCAAAGACAAAGGCCATCAAGGAATTTCCATCACCAACCTCGAAGAAAGAGGTGCTTGGATTCTTAGGACTCAGCAGGTTCTATTGGAAGTTTGTTCCAAACGTCAACAGTGTAATGGCACTGTTAACTGATTTACTGAAGAAGAACACAAGGTTTCAGTGGACAGAACAATGCCAGGAGGCATTCGACCATTTGAAAGCAATATTAACCACCAAACCAGTTTTAGCTTCACCAAACTTACATTAAAGACTTTAAATGTAAAAATCGTACATTTTGCGGGTTGTACAAATGTAATCGCAGATGCATTAGTGCAGATTTACCTGACAAAGTTTAGATGAGATTTGTATTTATTCAAAGTTTTATATATATAAATTTCATCTATATATAAAGTATATTAAACACTGAATAAGTACAAATGTCATCTAAACTTTATATACATATGGGAAGAAGGTGAGGTGAACTTAGATTAAAGTTATCTGTATGTATGCTACTGTGTTTAAAGAATTGGAAAAGAAAACATCTTTTCATTATGATGGTTCATCTTTTCTTAAGGGAGAATGTGTTATGAAGGTATAGAGGTCCTTTACTTTTACAAGAGTTGAAAGGCTGGCAAGGACTTAGCAAGCAAACAGAGTAATGGAAAATATAAATTGTAATATTTAGTCTAACAGCTAGCAGTAGCTGGGTTGCTCTGGGACAAAAACAAATTCAAATTCAACCAATCAGTTTAAATTATGCCCCAAGGTACCAAACTCCAATCAAGTTTGAATTTAGTATTTTGATATTAACCATTTTGAATAGTTAATATTCTTTGTTGGACTTAAAGAATAAAGTTGTTAATTTTTATTTTAAATAGTGACTTTTGGGATAGTTCTTTGCCTCTCGATTTTTAATAGATTTTCTGTGTTGCTGGTTTAAATTAGGAGAGGGTTTACAGGCAGTACATGGCATTATAATGGAAATCTTCGTGATGATGAAGATATCCTACACCAAGGCTGTGAATAGTCTGTTTTGACCTCAGTCAGTTGCTTGGAAGAGATATGAACTTGATGGCTAGGGAATGGATTTTGAGGTAGGGACCAAAGAAGGTTGATTTGGTCTTCCCAGTATTTCATTGGAGGAAATTTCTGGTTGTCCAATTCTCTTATGCTGGACAAACTAACTGACAAACCCAACTAAGTGGAAGGGTTGAGGGAGATGTGATATGGTAGAGCTGGACATTATCAACATTCAGGGAGAAATTGAATTTGTGTCTTTGGATGATTTTGCTGAGGGGTAGTACACAGATAAGAAGTAGTTTGGGATGAAGGCTAAAGACTCTATAAGTATCCGTGAGTTTGAAGAAAAAGGCATTACAGGTCATTCTCTTTACTCATTGCTGAGTGCTGATCACACCAATTGCAAACCACGTCTTTGTTCTCTCCCATAACATGTTTGTCATAGCTCTAATATTATAATAAAGATAAATCATGGTTGATTCCTAAAAAAAAGAGTATGTTGACTGTCAATTTGGATGTTGAAGACATCACTGCCTTCAACAACCATATAGAGGCGCCACAAAATTAACTTCCAAATGTAACAATAGTACTGAAGCAGTAGCGTTGCCAGGATACTCTAAAACATAAATTGAAATAAACATAGCATATATACAGGATTAGCATTCACAGAAGCTCTTCTTTTGGTCTAACTCTTGATATGACAACATCCCTAGTATATATATAAAATGTTGACAGAGTTTATAACTGCATTTTGCAACAGCACAAAGAATAGAAAGTGATGATGGCTAAAAGATCTGACGCTTATAAATCTCTTTGATGTAGAAGTACTTTCTTTGAAGATTGTCTTCAACAAAAAGGATTTGAGCAGAAAAATGCATCTCAGTAAAAGATAGGATGATCGCCTGGATATTGAGTTTTCTCATTGTTGTTCACTGAGGTTACTTTCACCACACAACAATTGAAAATTACAGTTTTTAACTGTCAAAACAAGAATGCAGAGATAATCTGAGATCAATGGGCTATGCTTTGGACACCAAGCACAGATATGAAACAATGAAGGTATTTTGGCCAAACATCCACATTGAGTAAATGGACATAGTTAAAATCTTGGTTGCTTGGTGGCACTGTGGTCATGTCACTGAGTTAACAATCCTGATCTTAATATTCTGGGACATGGATTTGAATCCCATCTTGGCAAATTATGAAATTTAGTAAATATCTGCAATTAAAAGCTAATTTAATGGAGACTATGCCAACATCAATCTGGTTCACCAATATTCTTTAGGGATAGAAATCTGCCATCCTTATATGGTCTATCCTGCTTGTGACTCCAAACTAGGTGTTTATATTTCTAACTAATTAAACTTTAATGTATAAATGTTGATTTTTGCTTCTGTAGGTGTGAGGAGTATGGACAGTTAAGTCCTAAAGAAGACTTGTGCAGACTCGGCAAGATGGCACCGATTCTGTGGAACTGCTGTGGACAGCTCTGCCTAACAGCCAAGGCATACTGGTGTTTTTTGCCATCCCTGGTCAACTTATGTGGTGGGATTATTAGTTAAAAACCTCACAGAACACATGTTTGTTAATATTTGGGAGTGGGAAGGATGCCAAAGGGAAAAGGAGCAAGCAAACAGCAGCAGGGAGGACATTCCCCTGCAACACCTACCACTGCAGAGACTGCAGCAGCCTCTCCTGAACCTCCCGGGGACCTGACAGACTCACAGGAATTGGCTGCGGTGATGGAAAGACTTACCTTGAAAGTTGGGGCTGCAATTGAGGAGATCCATGAGGAGATTCATGCCCAGGTCCAACCTATTGCATCCATGCTGCAGAAGCATGAGCAGGAGAAGGTGGAGGGTCGAACTAAGGTTTCGGAAGCTGCGATGGAGTCCTCATCCAGTCGGATCTAGGTGCTGGAGTGAGAGGTGCGGGCCTTGCGAGACCATATCGATGACCTCACATGGAGTCCAGCAGGTTGCAGATTGAAAGGGCTTATTGGGTTATAGTGCACAGATCAGGCCCGGTGCAGTGCCCCCGCCCAGTCCTAGTGCACTTCCACTCATATAAGGACAAGCAAAAAGTCATAGAAGCTTCCAGATCCCTGGGAAAAGATTCACAGGCACTGCTGTAAAAGGGGTCAAAAATCATGTTTTTTCCAGGATTTCTCTGCAGGTGTAATTCAAAAGAGGAAGTCATTTGCTGAAGTTAAAAAGAGGCTGAGGAACCTAGGCATCCAGTACTCCATGAGGTACCATGCAGTGCTCCATTTCAGCCATGAAGACACTGTTTATACATTTGACTCAGCGGATAAAGCTAAAAACTTTGTAGACACTTTAAAATAAATGGATTGGCCTGAAGAATATGATTAATGTTTGTTCTCTTTTATATCTTTCCCCATGTTTTCCCTTTTTTTTATTCCTTTCTTTCTCCCTAATACTTTCCTTTTTGAAAAGGGGGGAAAAGACCTTGGAATAAGTTGTTCTTTTTTTAAATAACTGGATTTTTTGATGGGAATTTTTGTGGATGTTCTTTGTTATCCCTCCCTTTTTTTTGTTTGTTCTGTTCCTCTTATAGTCACAAGTAGGGGTGAAATGAAGCCAGGGATGGGTGGAGTGCTCATCCTGACTTGGTCTTTTTTCTGTTGATTTAAGGATCATCTCCTTGTTTTTTTTCTGGCCTAAGGCTGGGACACAGTCCGGGTTTGAAGGAGCTGTGAAAGAGGGGATGGGTAGGGTGAGTGCCCCCTATGGGCAGGGGGAAGAGTCTTCCATTCAAGGTTTTATAGTTGGTTTTCTTTGTAGTTTTTTTGCTAGTAATAGTTGTTTATGTTTATAATAGTGTAGCTTTTGTATTTATGAGTCTTTATTTACTTATGACCGGCACTTTGTAAGCAGGGTTCTCCCTCTGAGGGGTTTCTGAAAGGGTATATGGCTAAGTGTCTTATTAAATGGTGCAGCTGGAACATTAAGGAAGTAATTCACCTGCTAAAAGGAATAAAGTGCTTTCTAGACTTAAGAGGGAAAGGGTTGATATCGCTTTGTTGCAGGAAACCCAACTTGATGATTGGGAACACCTGAAATTACAACAGGAGAGTAATGACCACAGTCACATTTGCTTCCTCAGTGCCTGCCTCCGTAACCAACTCATCCGACTTGGACTCCGGACCACCTTTAAACCAGCAGAGTTCGGATCCGAACAGGACAAACAGTACAGACTACAGATTCAAAAACACCAGCAACGGTTCTCCTTCAAGATCCTCCGCTCTACGTTTGCAGCAATGTGCCGGCACCTAACCTCTCTACAGTCAGCCCTGCCTCAGCTGAGGGCCACACTCTCTCAGAATTGCAAAGGACCCACTCTGTACTATATCCGCAGGAGAATTCATACTCTCAACAAACAGTATTTCAACTCCATCTCAAACATCAAAAACTGTAAGTACAACAAACTTTTATCTACCCACCTCCATAACCAGTACTCCTGAAACATTCCAGAAGATTCCCCTAGCCTCTGAAACTGCTCAGACGCCATTAGCCATGTGGCTGGTGCAGCTGCCACCCCCACGCTGATTGATGATATCACTTCCGCCCCAGCATGGCCACTCCCACAGCCACTTCCACCCCTCACAATTCCTCATGCATCACACATGACATCACTTCTGCCTCTCACATCATCGCTGATGCCACACGCACAATGACTTCCGCCAGCCCTACTGCCGTGTCTGCCACCACTTCCGCCCCACCAACACCACTCACCTGCAACCTGCTGACACGCCCCCCACAGATCCCACTGTCACCATTCCCAGCCCCCAGAATCATGAGGGGAACACCACCCCTGCTCATGATTCCATCCCCATTCCCCCCACCATCACACCCACACCAGATCCCAGCTCCCAGCCTTGCCGAATTTTCACCATCCCTCCAGACCTTCCCCTCACTGAGGACGAATGATCAGTCCTCAGCAAAGGGCTCACCTTCATCCCCCTCCTCCCACGCATCAATGAATTTAATACACGCCATGACGTCGAACACTTCTTCCACCGCCTCCGCCTCTGAGCTTACTTTCACAATCAGGACTCCCGCCCACCTTCCGAGGACCTCTTCACCCACCTCCTACACACTGCATCCATCTGGAGACCCCGCGCTGGCCTATTACCTGCCCTCGACCTCTTCATTTCCAACTGCCGCAGGACATTAACCGCCTCAACCTGTCCACCCACCTCCCCCACTCCAACCTCTCACCCTCACAATGCGCAGCCCTCCAATCCCTCTGCTCCAATCCCGACCTCACCATCAAGCCAGCAGATAAAGGGGGCGCAGTGGTAGTTTGGCGCACTGACCTCTACACCGCTGAAGTCAAACGCCAACTCGAGGACACCTCTTCCTACCGCCCCCTCAACCATGACCCCACCCCGCATCACCAAACTATCGTCTCCCAGGCCATACAGAACTTCATCACCTCAGGAGATCTCCCATCCACAGCTTCCAAACTCATAATCCGGGAACCCCGCACTGCCTGGTTCTACCTCCTTCCCAAGATCCACAAGCCTGACCACCCTGGCCGACCCATTGTCCCAGCATGCTCCTGCTCCACTGAACTCATTTCTACCTACCTCAACACTGTCCTATCCCCCCTAGTCCAGGAACTCCCCACACACATTTGAGACACCACCCACGGCCTCCACCTCCTCCAGGACTTCCGTTTCCCCGGCCCCCAATGCCTCATCTTCGCCATGGATACCCAATCCCTCTACATCTCCATCCGCCATGACCCGGGCCTCCAAGCCCTCTGTTTTTTCCTCTTTCGACGTCCCCAACAGTACCCTTCCACCGACACTGTCATTCGTTTGGCCGAACTGGTCCTCACCCTTAACAATTTCTCCTTCGAATCCTCCCACTTCCTCCAGACCAAAAAGGTAGCCATGGACACACGTATGGGCCCCAGTTATGCCTGTCTCTTTGTTGGCTACGTTAGTGGGCGGCACGGTGGCACAGTGGTTAGCACTGCTGCCTCACAGCGCCTGAGACCCGGGTTCAATTCCCGACTCAGGCGACTGACTGTGTGGAGTTTGCACGTTCTCCCCGTGTCAGCGTGGGTTTCCTCCGGGTGCTCCGGTTTCCTCCCACAGTCCAAAGATGTGCGGGTCAGGTGAATTGGCCATGCTAAATTGCCCATAGTGTTAGGTAAGGGATAAATGTAGAGGTATGGGTGGGTTTCGCTTCGGCGGGTCGGTGTGGACTTGTTGGGCCGAAGGGCCTGTTTCCACACTGTAAATCTAATCTAATCTAAAAAAAAAGAACAGTCGATCTTGCATAATTACACCGGCACCACTCCCCACCTCTTCCTCCTCTACATTGCTGATTGCATTGGCGCCACCTCGCACACCCACGAGGAGATTGAGCAATTCATCAATTTCACCAACACATTCCACCCTGACCTTAAATTTACCTGGACCATCTCTGACACCTCCCTCCCCTTCTTGGACCTCTACAAACCTCTACACCCTACAAACCTTCGCATAAACCAAATCATCCGCTGACATTTCTGCCACCTCCAAAAATACCCCATCACCAGGGATATATTTCCCTCCCCACCCCTTTCCGCCTTCCGCAAAGACCGTTCCCTCCATGACTACCTGGTCAGGTCCACCTACAACCCTACAACCCACCCTCCCATCCTGGCACCTTCCCCTGCCACCACAGGAAATGTAAAACCTGTCCCCACACCTCCTCCCTCACCTCCATCTAAGGCCCTAAAGGAGCCTTCCACATCCATCAAAGTTTTACCTGCACATCCACCAATATCATTTATTGTATCCGTTGCTCCCGTGCGGTCTCCTCTACATTGGGGAGACTGGACGCCTCCTAGCAGAGCGCTTTAGGGGACATCTCCGGGACACCTGCACCAATTAACCACACTGCCCTGTGGCCCAACATTTCAACTTCCCCTCCCACTCTGCCGAGGAAATGGAGGTCCTGAGCCTCCTTCACCGCCGCTCCCTCACCACCCGACGCCTGGAGGAAGAACGCCTCATCTTCCGCCTTGGAACACTTCAACCCCAGGGCATCAATGTGGACTTCAACAGTTTCCTCATTTCCCCTTCCCCCACCTCACCCCAGTTCCAAACTTCCAGCCCAGCACTGTCCCCATGACTTGTCCTACCTGCCTATCTTCTTTTCCACCTATCCACTCCACCCTCCTCCCTGACCTATCACCTTCATCCCCTCCCCTACTCACCTATTGTACTCTATGCTACTTTCTCCCCACCCCCACCCTCCTCGAGCTTATCTCTCCACCCTTTTGAGGCTTTTCGGAGCTTTTATTCTGAATTGTATCGGTCTGAAGGTTGTGAGGACAAGAGGGCTAAAATGGAGACCTTTTTTAAGAACTTGGACCTCCCAGGGGTAACCTTGGAACAGGCCCCTCTCCTTAATGCCCCCTTGACAGTTCGGGAAATACAGGAGGCAGCTAGGCAACTTCAGAGTGGGAAAGTGCCTGGCCCTGATGGTCTTCCGGGTGAGTTTTATAAGGAGTTTATAGGGATTCTGTCAGGGCTGATGTTGGAGATGTATAATCACTCCTATATGCATGAACGCCTACCACCATCTTTGAGAGAAGCTAATATTTCCTTAATTGTTAAGAAGGGGAAGGTTTCTGAAGATTGTGCCTCATACAGGCCCATCTCTCTATTAAATTCGGATTTTAAGATTCTGTCCAAGGCCCTGGCACTGAGATTGGAAAGGGTATTGCCCCATATTACTAAAGAGGACCAGACAGGCTTCATAAGGGGCAGTAGGTCCTCTAATAATATTAGAAGGTTGCTGAATATGGTCCAAGTTTGTCAGCAACAATTGATTCAGGGGTTGGTGATTTCCTTAGATGCAGAGAAAGCATTCAACCGTGTGGAATGGCCTTATCTTTGTTTATACTGGCTCTTGCTGTTGCAGACCTTGCCATACAGATGACATCATGGAAAAGCTGTGTCCAGATGCTAATTGAGAAGTGACTGTTTTCTTATACGTTAAAGATCTGGGACACTGGTGGACAAATGATTCCATTCTGGATCAGAGGCTTGGACTCAGAATCCACGCTTCCATTCAATTAATTAAATAAATGTGGAATAAAATATATTATCAGTAATGATGATCATGATTTGCACCTGGTTTACTAATATCGCTGAGGGAAGAATCAGTCCTTTATTATCCAGTCTGTCCTCTGTGTGTTTCCACACCTACAATGGTGCGGCTTGATAGCTTCATTGAATTCTGATATCAGGAAGCTATTCTGTTGTAATAAAGAATGTGACTCATTGCCATTTTCTCAACAGCATCCAGAATGGGCAATAAATGCTGATCTTGCCAGTGATGCCCACATTCAGTGAATGAATAAATTAAAATGTTTGCCCTTGCCCGTTTTGGCCTGTGTACCGCCCACTACGCAGTGTTTGTTCTAAACTGTGAAATGTGCTTGTCAAAAGTGAAATCTTAGAATTTGCCAGGTTGGGCAACTGGGTTGCCACCTTGGGATTTCTCTCAAAGGCTGGTAAGCCTCTTGTGTATTTTCTGTGCTTTCTGTTTCTCCTCCTTATCCCTAAGTTATTGCAACATTTGTGACCTTAGAGTGCAGGTTCATAGTTCCTTGAAAGTGGAGTCGCAGGTAGATAGGATAATGAAGAAGGTGTTTGGTATGCTTTCTTTTATTGGTCAGAGTATTGAGTACAGGAGTTGGGAGGTCATGTTGCGGCTGTACAGGACATTGGTTAGGCCACTGTTGGAATATTGCGTGCAATTCTGGTCTCTTTCCTATTGGAAAGATGTTTTGAAACTTGAAAGGGTTCAGAAAAGATTTTCAAGGATGTTGCCAGGGTTGGAGGATTTGAGCTATAGGGAGAGGCTGAACAGGCTGGGGCTGTTTTCCCTGGAGCGTCGAAGGCTGAGGGGTGACCTTATAGAGATTTACAAAATTATGAGGGGCATGGATAGGGTAAATAGGCAAAGTCTTTTCCCTGGGATCGGGGAGGCTGCCCCCTCTCACCATTGTTGTTTACGTTGGTGATAGAGCCGCTGGCAGAGGCCATTTGTCAGAACGTCCACATAACCACTCCAGAAGTGGGATCCAGGGTACACAAGACTACACTGCATGCGGATGATGTCCTTCTGTTTTTATCAAACCCGATGACCTCCATACCTCCTTTGATACAATGTATCAATTCATTTGGGGCAAAATCGGAGGCTATGCCTTTGGGGAACCTTAAGGATGTGCCAGAAGTTGAAGGTGGCCCTAAGTTCCCTTTTAAGTGGTCACAGCCAGGGTTCACATACCTTGGCATTTTAATTACCCCCAAGATTGATCTGTTATTTCGGACTAACTTTGTTCATTTGTTCAACAATATTAGGTGAGATCTCCAGAGATGGGAGGCTCTTCCAATTTCATGGCTGGGCCGAATATCTCTCATTAAGTTGAATGTTCTTCCTCGTTTGCTTTATCCAATGCGTATGCTCCCTATAATGTCATTAGTACAGTCAAGGCATGGCAGACTTCGCCACTTATGCCTATAGTTGGCATGCCAGGGTTCCAACCAGGAATGATGGATGCAGGGTTCAAACTATGGGCTGCAAGAGGAGTTTCTAGTTTGGGAGACTTATTTGAGGGGAAGATTATGATGTCTTTTGAGCAACTGAGCCACAAATATGGGTTATCCAGCAGAGATCTTTCCTGTTTTTTTCAGGTTAGGGATTTCATCCAGAAGAAGACTATGCTTCTCACTAAGCCCTACAAGCCTGATACAGAGAGGTTGTTGCTACGTTCCACAAGCACCCTTTTAGTTAGTGCCCTCTATCGCCTGGTGGGTGGCAGGACCAGGCAGGATACTAACTGGTTATGTGAGGTCTGGGAGCAAGAACTAGGAGTGGAGATCTCTTCTGAAACATGGGAGAACATATGGGAGAATACTTGAAAGATCTCAATCTATAATAGGACATGCGCTACGCAGTTGAAAGTTCTGCACAGGGCTCATCTGGCACGAGACTGCCTGGCGAAGTTTAAAAAAGGGGCACCTTCAGTGTTCTCCAAATGTAAAATAAGTGTAGATACTCTTACCCATTGCTTCTGGACATGCCACAGGCTCCACATTTATTGGAGCGCTGTGGTGGGAGAAATAGGGAGGGTATTGAGGACTGAAGTCAAAGTAGACCCGATATCTCTCCTCTTAGGTCTACCAAATTTACCATTCTTTAGACAGGCATGGGAAGAAACTATTTAATATTCTTGCATACTGTGCACGGAAGAATATTCTGATGAACTGGGTATTTGAGAACCCACCGGGCTTGCTGGGATGGCAGAAATTAATTATGGAGCACATTCCCTTGGACTATTTTACAAACATGGTGCACCACACAACAGACCATTTTTATAAGAAATGGCAGTCCTACTTAAGATATTTGGATATAGATTTGTCAGGTATCTTAACTAGGGAGTTTGTTTAACCAGGCTGGTTAGAATTGTCAAGCCCTGGGCACTGGAGGGGGTCTCCTGAGTAAATACGGATATATATACAATGCTATATACAATGCTCCCGTTCCTTTGTTTGGGAGCTTTGTGCTGAGCATAGCTGTTCTGTATTTTGTGTTTGTTTTTGCTTTTTTTTAATGTTGCTTTGCACAGTGTTTGATTTGTACTATAGGGCAGGTTAGTAGTTAGTAGACAGAAGTTGTACTGTAACTTGGTTCTTTTTCTTTTTATTATACTGTTATTTGTTATTGATATTTTTTAATAATTTTATATGTTTGTAAAGTTAAAAACATTTGCTAATAAATATATTTACAAAAAAAGACTTGTGCAGACTAAATAATTCTGAAAATCTAAAACATACAGTGGTGTGCATAACTATTAATTTTAAGAAATATAACAGGAATTTTGTTATGTAAAAGTGAAAATCTTGCATTATGGGCACATATTTAGCTAAAATATTTCTTAAACCTCTGGTTTATATGTAATTACTGTGGAAAACAAAGTGTAAATACATAGACAATTCATCCCTTCAATCATATTCCACCACTCATTTCAACCGAAGCTCATTTGTACCTCAACATCACTTATGCACCTACCTTTGATCGACATCCCCTAAAATCATTAACTAATAAAAAACTTGACGATCAGAGTCTTTAAAAATTCAATTGACTGAGCCTCCCACCTATGGGGAGAGAACTTCATGTTTCCACTAATCTTTGAATGCAAAAAGTGCTTTCTTATTTCATTTCTGAATGAAGTTGCTCTAATTTTAAGATGGTACCCCAGTATTCTGGAGTGCCTCAGTAGGAAACAAAAAAACATCTTTGGGTAGAATATTTCCTGTTTTGTGGGGTCTAGTTAGGATCGCAAAGTTAGAAATAGTATGTTAAATTGGCTACTCAATAGACATGTCTGTCACCAAGTCACAATAGTAGAGACTACCTGGCCAACCACCGTCAGTCATGGAATCAGAGAGTCATAGAGATGTACAGCATGGAAACAGGCCCTTCAGTCTAACCCATCCATACCGACCAGATATCCCAACCCAATCTAGTCCCACCTACCAGCACCTGGCCCATATCCCTCCAAACCCTTCCTATTCATATACCCATTCAGATGCCTCTTAAATATTGCAATTGTACCATCCTCTACCACTTCCTCTGGCAGCTCATTCCACACACGCACCGCCCTCTTTGTGAAAAAATTGCCCGTTAGGTCTCTTCTATATCGTTTCCCTATCATCATAAACCTATTCCGTCTAGTTCTGGACTCCCCAACCCCAGGGAAAAGACTTTGTCTATTTGTCCTATCCATGCCCCTCATAATTTTGTAAACCTCTATAAGGTCACACCTCAGTCTCCGATGCTCCAGGGAAAACAGCCCCAGCCTGTTCAGCCTCTCCCTATAGCTCAAATCCTCCAACCCTGGCAACATCCTTGTAAATCCTTTCTGAACCCTTTCAAGTTTCACTACATCTTTCTGATAGGAAGGAGACCAGAATTGCACACAATATTCCAACAGTGGCCTAACCAAGGTCCTGTACAGCTGCAACATGACCTCTCAACTCCTGTACTCAATACTCTGACCAATAAAGGAAAGCATACCAAACACCTTTTTTCACTATCCTATCTACCTGCAACTCTACTTTCAAAGAGCTATGAACCTGCACTCCAAGGTCTCTTTGTTCTGCAACACTCCCTAGGACCTTACCATTAAGTGTATAAGACCTGCTAAGATTTGTTTTCCCAAATGCAACACCTCGCATTTATCTGAATTAAACTCCATCTGCCACTTCTCTGCCCATTGGCCCATCAAGTCACGATCCTGTTGTAATCGGAGGTAACCCTCTTTGCTGTCCACTGCCCCTCCAATTTTGGTGTCATCTACAAACTTACTAACTGTACCTCTTATGCTCGCATCCAAATCATTTATGTAAATGACAAAAAGTAGAGGGCCCAGCACCAATCCTTGTGGCACTCCACTGCTCACAGGCCTCCAGTCTGAAAAACAACCCTCCACCACCACCCTCTGTCTTCTACCTTTGAGCCAGTCCTGTATCCAAATGGCTAGTTCTCCCTGTATTCCGTGAGATCTAGTCTTGCTAATCAGTTTCCCATGGGGAACTTTGTCAAAGACTTACTGAAGTCCATATAGATCACATCTACTGCTCTGCCCTCATCAATCCTCTTTGTTACTTCCTCAAAATTCTCAATCAAGTTTGTGAGACATGATTTCCCACGCACAAAGCCATGTTGACTATCCCTAACCAGTCCATGTGTTTCCAAATACATGTACATCCTGTCCCTTAGGATTCCCTCCAACAACTTGCCCACCACTGACATCAGGCTCACTGGTCTGTAGTTCCCTGGCTTGTTCATACCACCCTTCTTAAACAGTGGCACCACGTTAGCCAACCTCCAGTCATCCGGCACCTCACCTATCACCTATCACCTATCGATGATACAAATATCTCAGCAAAAGGCCCAGCAATCACTTCTCTAGCTTCCCACAGAGTTCTAGAGTACACTTGATTAGGTCCTGGGGATTTAGCCACCATTACCCATTTCAAGACATCCAGCACTTCTTCCTTTGTAATATGGACATTTTGTAAGATGTCACCATCTATTTCCCTACAGTCTATGCCTTCCATATCCTTTTCCACATTAAAACTGATGCAAAATACTCATTTAGTATCTCCTCCATTTTCTGTGGCTCCACCTTGCTGATCTTTGAGGTGCCCTATTCTCTCCCTAGTTACCCTTTTGTCTTTAACATATTTGTAAAAACTCTCCTTAATTCTATTTGCCAAAGCTATCCCATGTCCCCTTTTTGCCCCCATGATTTCCCTCTTAAGTATATTCCTACTTCCTTTGTACTCAGTTCTAAAGGTTTGCTCCTTCATGCTGAGGCTGTGACCTCAGGTCCAAGTCCCTCCTACGAGTGGAAACATCTTCTCCAAATCCATTCTATCCAAGCCTGTCAGTGTTCTGTAAGTTTCAAAGAGATCCTCCCCACCTTATGCTTCTAAACTTCATCGAGTAGAGACATAGAGTCCTCAGCCACTCCTCATATGACAAGCCCTTCAACACTGGGATCATTCTTGTAAACCTCCGCTGGACTCCCTCCAATGCCAGTACATCCTTCCATAGGTACGGGACCCAAAACTGTTCATAATATTTCAATTATGTTCTGGCCAGAGCCTTATACAGCCTCAAGGAGAAAGTGAGGTCTACAGATGCTGGAGATCAGAGCTGAAAATGTGTTGCTGGAAATGTCGAATTTCCTGTTCCTTGGATGCTGCCTGACTTGCTGCACTTTTCCAGCAACACATTTTCAGCCTTATACAGCCTCAGCAGTGCATCCCTGCTCTTTTATTCTAGCCCTCTTGAAATGAATGCTAACATTGCACTTGTCTTCCTGACTGCCAACTGAACCTGCATGGATGTAAGTTTGCTCGCTGAGCTGGAAGGTTCCTTTTCAGATGTTTGCCATCATACTAGGTAATGTCTTCAGTGAGCCTGTGGTGAGGCACTGGTGTTATGACCTGCTTTCTATTTATGTGTTTAGGTTTCCTTGAGTTGGTGATGTCACATCCTGTGGTGATGCCATTTCTTGTGATGATGTAATTTCCGGTTCTTTTTCTCAGAGGGTGGTAAGTGGGGTCCAAGTTGATGTGTTTGTTGATAGAGCTCCGATTGGAATGCCATGCTTCTAGGAATTCTTGTATGTTTCTCTGTTTGACTTGTCCTAGAATGGATGTGTTGTCCCAGTCGAAGTGATGTCCTTCCTCATCTGTGTGTAAGGATACTAGTGATAGCGGGTCTGCATGTTAAGAAAATTCTGAACTAAGCTTCCTGTGTTCCTTTATACATTAGAAGGTTGAAGCCTTTCCCCATTTAGAACATAGTCTACACCCCTATTCTTTCAACCAAAATGCATAAGTACACACTTTTCTACATAGGATTCCATCTGCACTTATTTGCCCTCTCTCTGAGCCTGTCCCAGTTCTTCTGTAGCCTCCCCACTTCCTCAACACCACCTGCCCCTCCACCTGTATTTGTGTCACCTGCAAACTTAGCAACAATGCCCTCAGTTCCTTCATCCAGATTATTAATGTATAACTTGAATAGTTATGGTCTCAACATATACCCCTGCAGAACTCTACTAGTCACTGGCTTTCATCTGGAAAAAGACTCCTTTACTCCTACTCTCTACCCTCTATTTGTCAGCCAATAATCTATCCATGCCAGTAACTTGCTTGGCCTTTCATCTTATTTAGCTGCCTGTGCAGGAAGGCTGCCAAGAAAATAGATTTCACCTACTGGCTCTCCTTTGCTTAGCTTGCTCATTACCTCCTCAAAGAATTATAATGGATTTGTCAGGTATGATTTCCTTCATGAAACTATGCTGGAATTGTCCTATTTTACCATGCACTTACAAGTACTCCATAAGTTTATCCTTAATAATTGATTCTAAAATCTCACCAATGGCCTGAGATCAGGCTAACTGAACTACAACTTCCTATCTGAAAATGTGTTGCTGGAAAAGCGCAGCAGGTCAGGCAGCATCCAAGGAGCAGGAGAATCAATGTTTCGGGCATGAGCCCTTCTTCATTCCTGAAGAAGGGTTCATGCCCAAAACGTCGATTCTCCTGCTCCTTGGATGCTGCCTGACTTTCTGCGCTTTTCCAGCAACACATTTTCAGCTCTGATCTCCAGCATCTGCAGTCCCCACTTTCTCCTATAATTTCCTATCTTGCATTTTCCTCAATTTTTAATCACGGGTGTTACATTAGCCATTTTCCTGTCCTCTGGGATGCTCCTTTATTTGTACAAGTTCTGAAAGATCACCATCAAGGCGTCTATATTCTCCTCAGTTATTTCCTCCAGAACTCTGGGCTATAGTCCATCTGGTCCAGGTGATTTATCCACCTTCAGTCCTCTCAGCTTCCCCAGCATCTTCTCCTTAGCGATGGCCACTTACCTCTTCCCCCGATTCTCATGAAGTTCTGCTGGTGTCTTCCACTGTGAAAGCTGATGCAAAGTATCCATTCAATACTTCCGCCATTTCTTTGATCCCCATTGCTACTTCTCCAGTCTCATTTTCCAGTGGTCCAATACCCACTCTTGCCTTTCTTTTAGCTTTTATGTATCTAAAAGAAAACTTCTGGAATCTTCTTTTGTATTATTAGCTAGCTAGCCCTCATATTTCATCTTCACCTGACTTATTGCTTTTTTTTACTTAGCCTCTGCTGGATTTTAAAGGCTTCCCAATCTTTTGACTTCCCACTATTCTGCCCTATATTCCATATGTTTTCTTTTGCTTTTATGCTATTCCTGACTTTTCTTATCAGCCAGGGTTGCCTCATCCTCTCTTTGGTATTCTTCTTCTTCCTTGGGATGAATTTCTGCGGCACGTCCCAAATTACCCCCAAAAATTCCTGCCATAGCTGTCTTGCCTGCTAGGCTTCCCTTCCCAGCTCCTCCATCATGTCCTTATAATTATTTTCAGACAACTATAATACCATTACATCTGATTCCAGCTTCTGTCTCTCAAAGCACAGGGTTGAGTTCTATCAAAATATGGTTACTGCCCCCTAGGGGTTCATTCACCTTAAGCTCCCTCAGTCTGCCTCATTAAACATCACAAATTCAGAACTGCCTGTTCCCGAGTGAGCTGTACCACAATCCTATTGACATGCCACAAATTTTTTTTGTGATCTACTACCAACCTGATTTATTCAATTGAAGTCCCCCATGATTATTGTAATAATTGTCTTTCTGATATGCCTTTACTATCTCCTGACTTGTTATCTGTCCCACATCCTGACTACCACTAAGAAGCCTGGACATGACTCCCATCAGGGTCTTTTTTTCCTTTGCTATTCCTTTATCCACACAGATGTTGTGACTTTCAACTCTATATCACTTCTTGCTATCGATTTAATTTCATTTCTTCCTATTGGAAGGATGTTGTGAAACTTGAAAGGGTTCAGAAAAGATTTACAAGGATGTTGCCAGGGTTGGAGGATTTCAGCTATAGGGAGAGACTGAATAGGCTGGGGCTGTTTTCCCTGGAGCGTCGAAGACTGAGCAGTGACCTCATAGAGGTTCATAAAATCATGAGGGACATGGATAGGATAAATAGACAAGGTCTTTTCCTTGGGGTGGGAGAGTCCAGAACTAGAGGGCATAGGTTGAGGGTGAGAGGGAAATTATATAAAAGGGACCTAAGGGACATTTTCACGCAGAGGGTGGTGTGTGTATGAAATGAGCTGCCAGAGGAAGTGGTGGAGGCTGTTACAATTGCAACATTTAAAAAGCATCTGGATGGGTATATGAATAGGAAAGGTTTAGAGGGATATGGGCCAAGTGCTGGCAAATGGGACTAGATTAGGTTGGGATATCTGGTCGGCATGGACGAGTTGGACTGAAGAATCTGTTTCCGTGCTGTACATCTCTATGACTCTATGTTTCTATGTTTACCTCTTTTTTAAATATAGATATTTTTATTGAAAATTTAACATGTTTTTACAAATTTACAAATAAAAAAATTACCCCAAGTATAAACATTGATATACAATTAAATCTTAAATAAATAATAGCCAAAATCTGTCAAACAAAAGAAGAGATGCCGAAAAGAAAAAAAAGACAAAATTCAACTCACTACTAATCTAACCTACAACTAACCAGAGTGTATGATTGAATCTCTTACATTACTTAGGAAAAGAGAATGACGGATAACACAAAAATTGAGTAGTAAAGTACATGCTCAGAATGTGTTAACATCAGAACGTAACAAAACCTGTATTCGTGCGGGATTCCTCTCCCAAGGGGCCCCGGACCAGCCAGGATCGTTGTCTCAATTAGAAAGAAGTCCTTAATAGAATGGCTGCCCCTACCCACACTGAAGCTATCCGAGCCTCGTCCATTGGTAATCACAACTGCTTTGGGATCATTAGACAGTGTTGAGACCCTTTGACAAACACCTTTCCAACGCCAAACCTTTCCAATGTGTAAAACAGACATGACCATTCAACCCTGTCGAATGCCTTTTCCACATCTAATGAGACTACTACTCCTGGTATCTTTCCCTGATGGCAGGCTTGAGTCACATTCAAAACCCTTCTAACATTATCGGATGATCTACGGCCCTTTGTAAACCCCGTCTGATCCTCCTTTATGATATGTGGCAATACCCTTTCTAGCCTCAATACTAACATTTTAGAAAAGATTTTAAAATCTACATTTAGCAAGAATATTGGTCTGTATGACGCGCAATCTTCTGGGTCCTTTCCTTTTTTGAGAATAAGGGAGATATTCACCTCTTTCAGCGAAAGCGGGAGACAGCCCTGACTGTATGAGTAGTTATACATGTCCATAAGTGGAGCAGCCAATATTCCTGTAAATTCTTTGTAGAATTCAGCTTGAAAGCCATCTGGGCCAAGAGCCTTATTGCGCTGAAGTTGCCTGATTGCATTAAGTATTTCTTGGATTGTTAGGGGAACATTCAGAATCGATACCTGTTCTGGGGTTAGGTCCGGAAAGGTCAAGGTTTTAAAAAATAATTGCATCCTCTTAGCTCTATCTTCACAATCCTGCGATTATATAAATCAGAATAAAATTTTCTGAAGATTGCTTTAATCCTTTTGTGATCATGAGTCAGAATACCAGCACTTTCCTTGATAGACGTGATAGTTTGAGGGGCCTTTTTTTGCTTTGCGAGAAATGCTAAGTATCTACCAGGTTTATCGCCAAATTCATATAATCTCTGTTTTGCAAATAATATTTCCCTCTTAGCCGTTTGGGTAAGTGTGGTATTCAGAGCTGTCCTAAGGGCCATAATCCTTTGTAATTTGATAATAGAAGGTCTGTCAGCGTATGCTGTTTCAGCCGCTTTAAGCGAGCTTTAAGCAGACGCTGTTGTTCTTCCTTTAATTTTTTCTGGGTCCCTGAGTATGAGATGATCAAACCTCACACGTAAGTTTTGATGGTCTTCAACATCATTGATGGGTTGCTAGCCGTGCCTGAATTAATTTCCAAAAAAGTTTTAAATTCTTGAGAGAAGTACTTTACAAATTTACTATCCTTCATCAGGAAGGGGTCCATACGCCAATGCTGGGGGTATGTCTCATTGTTCCTCGCCTTGATTTCCATGATATACAGCAGCGTGATCAGAAATTGTTATACTACCTATCTTACAGGATGATATGGAATTTTTAAAAATCGAGGGGGCAAAAAACATATCAATTCAGGTGTGACATTTATGTGGATTGGAGTAAAAAGAAAAATCTCTGCCCTGTGCGTGAAGGCATCTCCATACATCTACTAAACCTAATTCTTTGTTCAAATCCACCAATTGTCTAGATCTGGAGGATACTCCTGCAGTACTCTTGGGAATTCTATCTATTTCCGGGGCCATAATACAATTAAACTCTGCCCCTGTAATTGTATGATGGGCACCAAGAACCATCAATTTGGAAAAGGCTTCCGTTATAAATTTAAAAGGATCTGCCGGGGAATAATACAGGTTTAAGATCCCATATTCCTCTCCATTTATAAGGGCTTTAATTAGAATATATCATCCAGATTCATCTTTTATCTGATTTAAGATTTTGAAAGGGAGATTCTTCCATATAAGAATGACAACTTCCCTACTTTTGAGCTGAAGGAAGAAAAGAAGGCCCGATCAAATCCACCCTGTCGCAATTTCAAGTGTTCTTTATCCAATAAATGTGTCTCCTGTAGGAGAGCTATATCAACCCTTTCTTTCTTGAGGTTTGATAATATTTTCTTCCTTTTGATTGGTGAATTATTTCCCTTGACATTCCAGGTGCACCATTTAATCGAATGACTAACCATAATCATCCAGGCAAGTCCCTGGGGAGAAGAAGCCCCATCTAAAATATCCTGAGCATAGAACATATAAAATTCACAAAAATAGAGGTTCTTTAATACACTCACATCAATATATATAAAAACTATTTCTAAATAGAAAAAATATAAAACATATTTAAACAGAAATTTTCCTCCTTGTTCCCAGGGGGCATCATTTCCTTTCCGAAAGCCCATCATATCCTCTCCCAACCAGTGCCCCACCCTTGACCAGGCACTCCACAATAGAATAAAGAAAATTCAAATATACTACAAAGCTAAAGTTAACAGTGAGTACCCTACCACCACCCCCACCCACACCAACATCTAGATATATTTAGTAATGTTACTACCATGTATGAACATATATGACTCTAAAATTACAGTCTCAACAAATAATAATTACATATAGTAATACAAAATAATAGGGGAAAACAGTCCCACTCTTAAAGACAGAGATAAAATAGGATGAGGTAACCACCTCCCTCACCTACGTTAACTAGACCACCTAGCCTCTATATATATATATATATTAAAAAAGGGGGGGATATTGCTAAGTGAAGAACAAATAAATAAACCCCTCTCCCCACCCCCAGGAGATAATATTAAATAGTAAGGTAATAAAAGGAAAAAAAAGGGATGAACCAGGGTGGGGGGAGGACTGAACAACATCATTCACCACTTGAATTAACTCTTACAATTTATCTAAGAGAGTCCAGAAATTCCTTGGCCTTCTCCGGTGATCCGAAGTTGTGCACGGATCCTTTATGGCTAAAACATAGCATCGTGGGTAGCGCAGGGAGTACTGGATGTTTAAGTCCCTTAAACGTTTCTTTGCTTCGTCAAAAACCTTCCTCTTTTGGACCAAAGCCGGGGAAAAGTCCTGGAATAGCATAATCTTGGATCCTTTGTAAATCATGGCTTGGGAATCTTTCCCAAGATTTCTGGAAGCTTCTAAGAGCATCTGCCTCTCCTTGTAGCTCTGCAGCCGGAACAGGACTGGGTGCATTGCAACCTGGTAGGCCCATTCCACCCTTACCTTGCCTGATCCAGCCTCCAGATTTAACAGCTATGGCAGCCACTGCTCGAGGAAAGCTATAAACTGGCCTTCCTCTTCCCGTTCGGGAAGGCCCAGTAAACGAATATTATTTTGACGACCTCGATTCTCGATTCAGTGCTCGATTTCCTTGATGTCTGGGTCATGCTTTTGTGGCGTGACTGAGAGTAAATTCCATCTGCTCCAGGACTCTTCGATGAAGGCGTCAATCTTTGCGTCAATTTTGGAAATTACTTCCACGAGGCTCGCCACTGTAGGTAAGTTCCCCAGGGCAGCTGCGGATGCCTCTGCTGCAGCTGGGGGGAGTTGGGGGAGGGCTTCCTACTGCTGAGAACTACAGGCACCTTTCCCTTTAGTCATTTTTGCAAGAGACTAGACTGTTTAAATTTAGTACAGAGTAACTAATTATATTAAATAAAAACTCTTTTCAATGATTTGGTAGGTGTGGTGGAGGCGGGCGGCCCACTTTGCCCAAGTCTTGGGAGGAGCAGACTTGCTGGGTCACCGCCATCTTGGATCTCCCCCCATGTTTACCTCTTTAATCTCGTTAACCCTGTGCCAATTTCCTCATGGCTCACGTAGTAATCTAGAGATTATCATCCTATTGGTTCTGTTTTTTAATAAGTCATTAGCTACCCATATTCCCTCTATAGAACCTCTTTCGTCTTTGTACCTAAATTGTTGGTAGCCACATGGACGATGACAACTGGATCGTACCCCTCTTATTCCAAGTTTCTCTGAAGCACAAATATAAGTATTGTCTTTTCAGTGTATGCATTGGATTTACCTTGTATCAAATGCTCCCACGTTTTTCTCACAAATTTATTAATTTACAGCGAGGCTAGTTGATAGTATGCAATTTCTCACTTTTTCCAGACTATGGCTTATTCAAATTTGACACATTGTTTTGTGACTCATGCTTCTCCATCTCAAACCTAGAATCACATTGAATTATATTGCAGCCACCATTCATAAAATGGATCACAACAGTTCAATGAGAAGACTCAATGCCATCTTCTCAAGGGCAATTAGAAATAGGCAATAAATACTTGGACTTGTCAGTGACATAATCATCCCAAGGATGAATGAATACATAAATGACCATGCAATAATATCTGTTGTTGCACATGCGTGTGTGACACAGACATTAAGATGGCTGAAGTTAAGATATATCATTTCAAGGTGAGTTCTACTCATGTGGGAACGTCTGAGAAATATTGGATCTTCAATATTGCAAGTTTTTTGCTTTGAATCTTAATATATATTTGAGCTCAAAGTTTGTGAGAAGATTTGTAGCTCGGGTGCTCGTTGTTGTGGTTCTGTTCACCGAGCTGGGAGTTTTTGTTGCAAACATTTCGTCCCCTTTCTAGGTGACATCCTCAGTGCTTGGGAGCCTCCTGTGAAGTGCTTCTGTGCTGATTCCTCCAGCATTTATGAGCAAAACCAACGTAGTGTACAAAATCCCATGCAAGGACTGCACAAAACACTACATAGGACAAACAGGAAGAAAGCTAACAACCCGCATCCATGAACACCAACTAGCCACGAAACGACACGACCAGCTATCCTTAGTAGCCACACACTCAGATGACAAGCAACATGAATTTGATTGGGACAACACCACTATTATTGCGCAACCCAAACACAGCACAGCCACGAATTCCTAGAGGCATGGCACTCATCCACAAATTCTATCAACAAACACATCGACCTAGACCCAATGTACCGGCCACTGCAGCGGACAGCAACTGACAACCGGAAGAGGCAGAGACACACCACTATAAATGCCAGAGGAATCAGCACAGAAGCGCTTCACAGGAGGCTCCCAAGCACTGAGGATGTCACCTAGACAGGGGACGAAACGTTTGCAACAAAAACTCCCAGCTCAGCCAACAGAACCACAACAATATATTTGAGCTACAGACATAGATAGATTTGAGGATTTTGTAGTACATGGTAATGGCTGTGCCCCTTTTACTTTAAGGCTTGGGTTCAAGTCTCACCTGCTCCAATGGTATATAATGGCATCTCTGAACTGGTTGGTTCGGAAGTATCAATAGGAAAATGCAATAAACAGAAGTTAAAATCAGAATATTCTTCTCCTGATGAAAGGCTAGAGAACAGGGATATTTGAACTAGATTATATTGACATCTTTCAATTCCTATTTAAAACTAATATTTGGCTCCTATTTTAATTTCAAATTACTCTGTCCACAAAATGAGACCTATCAGTGCAAACTTCATGCTGTAATTATATCTTTCCACCAGTGGTGGTGCTGCAGTGCTTCCACTGGCAGGAGGGTAGATTGGCAGCAGAACAACTTCACATGGCCAGATTGTACAGTACTCTTTGTGTACACATATGACTTTATAATGGATATGTTGACAGGAAATGCTTTACGAATCTTAATATTTTTAATATTCGCAGTTCTGATTTGATTTCATGCCAGTAAATTCAAAGTTGTTAAGCATACAGCCAATCAATGCCATGTGTATTTGCGATTTCAACAACCACACTTTATATTTGAAAAATCAATTTCTTAAATTGCTTCTTCAAGGATGTCTAAGATCATTCACAAGTTATTTGCCTGCAACAAGTGAGAAAATTGCAATGGAAAACAGTTGAGGAAATGATGCAGCATCTACAAAATCATTACAGGTCTCTGCCAAATAAATTGAAAAGTTATAATTAAACATTTTTTGTGTATGATAAATGGAAGCTCAGAACATAAAGAAGTGATTAGCAGTGCATGCATATCATTGAAACACCTTATATTTTATGTACACGTAATGACTGTGTCAGTTAAATAAAACTTGGTTAGATATCCTCTTAACTTTTGTAACTAAAGGCAGTAGATAACAAATTTATATGCTTTATTAATATCATCATTCAAAGTTAGAGAGTAAACTACAGCTTCTTGTCATGCATATGTGGTCTTTTTAATGCAATACCTTGTTGGCTTAATGTTTCCTTTCATTACTGATGTCTTGGGATTAATGTTTAAGTTGTATGTGTAAAAGGAATATTTGTGAATGATCAGAATTATCACATTGATATAATTTAAATTGGGAAAGGAAAGTGTTTAAGAGATGCTTGAGCAGTATACTGCTTCAAAGTGGAACAAAGTAATCCCACAATTGGCAGTTTCAAATGACAGAACTTACATTAGTGAAACTCAAGTAAAGAAGGGCAATGTTAGGGAATGGAATAGTGCTCTATTAATTGACACTGGACTTTTTGTACTGTGTACTTCTATTCAATTAATGAGTAGCAGAATAAATCTTCCAATATTCAATTCTAATTTTCTGGATCGGAATTCAAGACAACTGTGATACAGTTTGAAATATGAAATTTCCAACATCAGTGGGGTGCATGACAAACGTAGTGGTGTTTTGAACTGAATTTTGGCATTTATTCTGACAATTTGTGTCTACCAGGAATTGGATTCACATGACCCAAATTCAGAAAGATCTTCATCCTGTCATGCTGAACTAAATTTGATCAAACTTAACAAACATCTTTACAGTGAACTCCTGGAGGAATGTTGCACTGTTGGAGGGGCAGTCTTCAAAGAAGATAATAACCTGATGCCCTATCCATCTTCTCAAGTGCCAAACCATCATCTGAAGAAAAGCATCTGAATTCTCCCTACAGATTATTTATCCTTCAACCAATATCTTTAAAATAGGTTAATTGGTAATTGTCTCATTGCTGTTACCTAGATTTTTGTTATGCACAAATTGCCTACCATATTTCCTAATATCAGCGTCAACATTTCAAAGTACTTCATAAAGCAGTTTAGGACACACTGAGGTTATGAATAGCCCTATATCAATCCAGGTTTTTCTTATTCACTTTTAACATTCTTACACATTTCCTAATTGCCTTAAACAACAGGACATTAACATCACCTGAACTACAAGTGCCAGCTACTTTGTGTTATTAAGGCTATAGTCAGAAACAGAATTACTATATTACTAACAATCTTTGTTAGATTTGCATGACAATCAAAAATCTTTGTTACAATAACTCAAGAATGTTTTTTTTGAAGTACATAATTTGCTGTATGACCTTATTGAATGAGATACATAGATATTTATGACATTCATGAATGCAAAATATAAAGTTTACTTCATTGAAGGAATCACTAAGTTATCTCAGTTGTGTGTTGTTCATGTCTTGGGTAGAAAAAAAAGTTGATTTTCAGCCGGTCTCTCTACTTTGTTCTGGATAAAAATCATTACTTAAGTGAACTTAAATAGTGTTCCAAAGAGAAGTGTAATTTTTAACTTGATTCTGACAAGATATAAACACTTTTGAAAAATTGTTTGATGCATCTTAAAATATTCTGTTTCAGCCTTAAAGTCACTCAGTTAGTTTCCTTTCGTCTCTTTGAAAATCAGTTCTAGAATTCTGTGATTGTGTGCATGTCATTTGTTGTGTTTTGTCAATAAATATGACAAATATGATACATCATCTTATGTTGGGCATTTTAGCATACCGTTGAGCATCTTTGTTGCAAAGTAGAAAATGTATGCACCAAAGTGAAGATGTGATGATAGTTCCACTATTGCCCAGATAATACCAAACAACAATGGATTGCAAAAGCCATTAAAGTTCGATTTGCCACTGCACAGTTCAATAAAGAAGATTTCTGTACAATACATTCATATTTGTCTTCCATTAATTATTTTAATATATAAATTGCTCCCTGACTGGTGTGAGAAATTTACAGAGGTTATAAAATGACTTGATTGCTAGCCAAACACTGAGTTTGACTGATCAAATATCCAACATTCTTTCACAGTAAATTGTATGCTCTTCCAGCACCACTAATCCAGAATCTGGTTTCCAGCATCTGCAGTCATTGTTTTTACCTAGTAAATTATATCAGTCTGGCTTAGAAAACTAAAGTGCCACATGATCATAGAACACTCCATCTTAAGGGAAGAAGTAAACCTGATATGGCTATCACACTCCATTCCAATACAATTATAAATGTTTGGAAGTTCTCCAACACAGAGTTGGTCTTTCGATTCTTTATATGCTTATCTATCATAACCAAAAATCAAAAGGGCTGATGGCTATTTAAGAGTTTAATATCCAATTGACAGCAATAGCAGATTAGAAACGTTAGCTCATTCTGAAAATTCAACAGTAAAATGGGGATGGAGAAGAGAACAGAGCACAAGATTCACTGGAGTGGACTTTAGAACACCCTCTGCTTATCATGGTTCAGGCTCCTCCACACAAATCGAACACTTTGTCCCTAGGAATGGCAAACTAGGTTGTCACCTTTAATATCTCTTTTACTATGATGTAAGTGAAGCCATTATATTTATATCACAGAAACATAACATATAATCATGGTTAGGAGAAAGTGAGGACTGCAGATGCTGGAGATCAGAGTTGAGAGTGTGGTGCCCAAAAAGCACAGCAGGTCAGGCAGCATCTGAGGAGCAGGAGAATCAACATTTCGAGCATAAGCCTTTCATCAGGAATAAGGCTTGTGGCCCGGGGAGGCTGAAAGATAAAGGGGAAGGGGTGGGGCTGTGAGGAAAGTAGCTGTAAATGTGATACGTATATGAAGGTGGGGGTGAAGGTGATAGTTCGGAAGGGAGGGTGGAGCGGATAGGTGGGAAGGAAGATGGACAGGTGGGACAGGTCAAGAGGGCTGAATTGGAAGGTTGAATCTGGGATAAGGTGGGTGGATGGGAAAAGAGCAAACTGGTGAAATCCACATTGATTCCATGTGGTTGGGGGGAATTAGTTGGTTCCATAGGCAGGCACTGAGGAAGGAGATGTGGTTGTGGTAGCGAGTTTGCTTCAGGACGCTCCATTCTCCTCTCTGACCAATCACCTTCACCCCCACCTTCAACTACCTATTGCATTCTTATAACTGCCCTTATTTAAGTTTAAAACTCTAGTCTTAGATCCACTCTTCTTCCCCTCAAATCCAATCCCTAAATAAAATATGGATGCAGTATATCATACACTTTTTATGTGCATTGTGATACATGACATTCAATGCATTTATTCAGTTTGTTCACTCCAAATAATGCTGAATGATGGGATAAAATCCTTCTTCTTTTAGAATAACAATTTCCTTCAGGAATTATTCATTTTTCTTCACAGTCTGTTTCAAGGAAGAGATCAAGTGATCCCTTTTGTAAATTTCTGTATGGATGCCAATAATTTTTTAAAAAGGTAGAAATATGTATATATTTATATGACCTGATGTGCTTTAATTTCAAAATGTTGTAACCCTGTAAAGGTACATTTATTTTTAATAGTTGAGATCAACTACATTAAAAGTTGAGGTAATTTATCCACTATATCCTCAGGATCCCAATTATTTTTCAGCTTTTAGACTCCAGTGCTAAAAATAAATTAATCTGTAAAGCATTTAATCAGCTTAGTAGGAATAGCACATACTGATGTTTGACAAACTCAATTTGCAGTCAGCTGTGAAAACTTTTTCCTTGCATAATGCTTTTAAACCAATAAAGGTATCTGCTCTAGTGCAAAGATGTATTATTTAAAACTAAGAGGAAAAGTTTCACCAACGCAGTTGGGATTACTTAATGGGCAGGAATCTCAAAGAAAAAATGTTTCTAGAATCCAATTTAATTGGAATTTATTACCAGAATTGAATACAAATCAAAATTAACTCTCAAAATTTGGATTGAATGATCAGTTGGGTAAAAAGGAAGTGTTGCATTGTTGGAGCTGTTATCTTTTCATGAGATATTTAACTTAGCTCATCTTCTTATTTTGCTGAATATTTTTACCAATTTTCTCGACAATATACAGCTTTGAACCTTGTGCACAATAACTTGTGAATTCCTCTATACAACAATGGTGACTTCAACTTAAGAAGCCATTCAACAATTTTAAGGCACATTGAGACAACTTCAGGACCGAAATGTAAGTACTACTTTTGTTTTGGCTTATTTTAGTGATAGTACAATTAATCATGCAAAGATAAATTAATCTCATCAAGTTAACATAATCTTTCAGGATATCCTTTTGGCTTGAAAAACTAATGTTAAGCTGTCTAATCTTTCATCTCTATCAGCCACACATGTGACACATCTGTACAAGCCACATATAGCATTTAAATCAATGTTGTTGTTAATTTGTGCAGATTTCAAGTTGTGAAAGCAGTCTAATTGTACTGATACAGAACTTAGGCTTCAATGAGACAAAACCTCAAACCCACAAAATTTATTGCAATTTATAATTATCAATCTATACGCAAATGGGATTGAATTGCTTGAGGTATAAATGTGTATGGCCTTTCCAGTTTTAGTTATGTCAGTTGATTTCCCATGGCCCTATTTATGCAGAATGATAAGAAACAAGTCATTTTGTGCTGATATCTTTATTCCACTCTGCTTTTTTATTTCTAGGGACATCTAAGTCTTTGTTTCTGTTATGCTTGTGATGAAATCTATTTTTCGTTGTCTCCATTTGATCGGTATTACCCACAATCCATCCATATTGTAACATTCACGAGCAACATGTTTTTGGAACGTTGAGTTTTTAGCTCATCATAAAGGTGGGGGCCTTGTTGTGAGGTTTTCAATTGGTTACTCAGAGCAATTCAAGAGTGAATGAACAGTTAGATTTTGACTGGACTGAGGAGTGGCTGAAGCAGCGAAGTAGCTTCAGGCACCATAAGTGCTGTTTGATGGCTCCAGGCAGTTAGGAGTCAGGGGTAGACCTGGAAATTTGGAAGCTAAGAAGAAGCCTGAGAGCTATTATTATTTCCATACAGTTGAGAATGGGATTGAATGAAACCCACAAGCAGTATTTACTTGCTGCAGCCGAGCAATATTTGAGCTCTGAGAAATTGAAGTTGGTCCCATCTTCATGAAGCCAGCTGTCTGCAGATAAGCTGGAAATGTATTCGTAAGTGGGTGCAGCACGACAAGTCTAAAATCCAGGGGTATGAAGCCACAAGAAAAAGGTCAGGAGCGGTTCATTGTGGCAATCAAAAATGGAATGGCTTTTGTGGGTGTTTTGCAGCTAACTCTTTGAAAGTGAAGATTCAGAATCCCTTGTAAAATCTTTAATGTGATTTAATGACCTGCAGTTTCACTGACATGTGGGGTGGGGAGAGAACGTTGGGTGTGTTGGTGGTGAAAATTTTGATCTGTGGGATCTGTTTTGAATGCATTTGCTATGCATTGTAGGGTGTCCAAGCAGAGTTTGACTGTCACCCATGTTTAGCTCATGTTATTCTGGGTGTTAGAATATAAATTTGATATATATGTATTATAAATGAAAACTTTTGTGAATAATCTTTTTGCATGTTCACTTACTTTGTTATTAATTAGTTGTTCCTTATAAACTTAAAAAACCTGAGTCGAAAAGTGTGATACCAGAAAAGCACAGCAGGTCAGGCAGCATCCGAGAAGCAAGAGAATCAAGATTTCAGGCATAAGCCCTTCATCAGGAGTGCCATGTTCCTGATAAAGGGATTATTTATATTAGTTTTATTTTAGATTACCAACAATGTGGAAACAGGCCCTTCAGCCCAACTAGTCTACAATGAACCTCTTAAGAGTAACCCACCCAGACCCATTCCCTCTGACTAATGCAGCCAACTCTATGGGCAATTTAACATGGCCAATTCACCTGACCTGCACATCTTTGGACTATGGGAGGAAACCGGAGCACCTGGAGGAAGCCCACACAGACACAGAGAGAAGGTGCAAACTCCACACAGACATTTGCCCGAGGCTGGAATTGAACCCGGGTCCCTGGCACTGTGAGACAACACTGCTAACCACTGAGTCACTGTACGCCCAAAATGTGGACTTTCCTGCTCCCCAGATGCTGCCTGACCTGCTATGCTTTTCCAGTGTCACACTTTTCGACGCTGACTCTCTAGCATCTACAGTTCTCACTTTCTCCAACTTAAGGAACCTGGCTGACTTGATTTTGTTACTGAACTAATGTTTGACACCTGAGTAACTTGGCACTGTTGCTATGATTTTTAAAAGTAAACTTTGTTGTAACCTGTGGAAGAGTGAGACCAAGAAAGAAATCAGGTCATCTTTCCAACTTTAGCCATAATATACTCTGTCTCGTTCTCTATGACTCGTGCATACTTGCCATTATTCCTGTCTGCTACTAGACTCATTTTCCTCCCTTGCTTTAAATAAAATAAAATTGTGTCTGTTAGTATTAGATTAGATTAGATTAGATTAGATTACCTACAGTGTGGAAGCAGGCCCTTCGACCCAACAAATCCACTATTTACCATAATGTCTGCACATATTCCACACATGCTCTTTACTCTTCAGCAGAAATTTGTGTTTTTTAAAGGTAGCATCACAAGTGGGAGACAATCTATGCCTGATTGGAGGTGGAGGTGGGGGTGGCGGTGCTGTTTGTACTGGGGTCAGATCAAGAATGAATCTGAACTGGGAGGTGCTGTAACAGAAAATCATGGATTGCAGCCTGGGTTAAGGAGAATGGAAGCATGGACCGATAAGGCTTGAGGAGGAATCAATGCAGTTAGGATTTGAGGGTTGAGTGAGTGCCAGATACTGCCAGAAGGGAACTGAAATGGTGACTGGGAGGATGCAGCAGGTATAGCACTCCAGATAATTCAGTGTCATGAGGCTGGCCTTAATTCCACATCCACTTGTGAAGCATGTGTGGGAGAAAGATAAACTGGAATTGGAGACGTGGAGCTGAGAATTCATCGGTTAGCTGAAACCTGCTAGCGTCAGAAGAATATTTAGCACTTAAACTGAAGCACACTGGGATCTAGGATTGTAGAGGACAAGGAACAGAGCTAAGATATCAGATCAAAAATGTGAGAATGAAGGTTAATGATGCTGGTCTGGTTTATGTTAGTGCCTTTGAGAGTTGGAATAGAGCTGAAGTAATTGGGCTGAACTTGGGAGGAAGTGAAACTCAACTGGAACACTCCAAATAAATCTCCACCAGGAGCAACAACGCAAAATCTGGAGATGCGTTTGAAAGTTTGTGCGGCTGCATTAGGGCACAGACATAGACCTGTAGAGAGTTTTAAAATGAATGGAGAAGGCAGGATTTTAAAAGTGAAGGACATAAATGGGTGGCAAACAAAGAGCAAAGAAGGACCTAGAATAGCTCATGCAAGCCAGTTGACGATGTTAACCTGATCAGTATATTCAATCAGAAGATTAACAAGATCTGAAACCTGAATGTGGTGAGGTGTCACTTAATCGAAAACTAACCTATGTGGTCACGATAAATTGCAATTAAACGATAAAGCACATTTTGTATTTTTATTCTGTCTGTATACTGGATATGAGTACGAATAGACATAACTCCAAATGCCATAAAATTGACATTTTTTGTACATACAGATAGTAATTTTCCATCACGAAAATGTCACTCAGTCTTCGCTGTCGGATTAGAAGCGTCGTTGAAACATCTGCTTTCGGGAAGGGGTTCAGTTCCAAACTGATTGCTTTGAAGAGCAAACTCTGTCATCCCTCATTTAATCCTCTATCTTCAGATTCTTACCTAGGAGTTGAAACATGACAGGTTAATGGCACTGCCTGAAAATAAATCAAACGGTATCTGACCGCAACATTGGGCTAAAACACAACTTGCACGTGGATGTTTTTGAACGCACGGAAGTGGCGGCGAAGTCTTTGAAAGTATTCGCTCAGAACCGACTTTCAGGCAGCACTCATCTTTCTCGCAGTTTTGCAAAATAGCTGCCACCAGGTTTTTTTTAACAATTCTGCCTGTGTTTCCTCATTCCCGCGATCCCCTGAACTATGCAGTTACAATGTTCAGCCAGCAGTGTGAGAACTTTGCAGTTGTCACCGTTTCCATAGTACAGACAGAATCCCCTGTGGCAGGGAGCTATCGTATTATTTAAAGACAACAGCAGCGAGTTGGCCAAGCGGGAGGAAGGGTCAGAAATCGAACGATTAATTGGACCGGGGGTTTTCCTATTGGTAAAATAATGACAAAGTGTTTTCAAAATAAAGATACTGTAGTAGGGTATCATTGTGGTCAAAGCGCGCCTATAATAATGTTTCAACGGAATTGCATGTTATTCGAGGAAAATACACTGGTACTAGTGCGAGATAATAAGACCTTTATTTAGGTTTTTTTTAAAAAAACTGGCTGATATTTCAGAGGAGCTACAAAAAAAACCTCTGCATTTTTAGTTCCAAGGGCGGCAGATAGGTTGTGGAAGTTCAAAAAGAGGTCCACGTTGTACACTTTGATCCATTACCATCTCAGCATTATCCCGTTAACCGATTGACAATAGGATTATATTCTAGCGAGAAAAAGACTTTGCTCCAGGGCAGTGGCAGAGTATTCCAAGGCGGATAATGTGGCAAATTTTGGAAAACGCTTGGCTGCAAGATCAGCTACAGATGGGCAGAACGATTTCGAGGGGCGGAATGGCCAGCTCCTATGTTCTCGGCTGCGATGCACTGGGGCCCGTGATAATGCCGCGTCGTTTTTTTCTGAAGGGATTGCTTTGGAAGCTCGGGTGAAACAAGAGGGCGCCGTGTCACGTGAATTCACCTACACAGGCAGCACTCAAGTTTGTAGTTCATGACTAAAGGTATCATTTTAATGCTCCAGATATCCCATATGCCAAAAGGTTTGCTTTTAGAGGATGGAAGTACAGATTTTGTGAAGAGGAAATCTGTGTTTGTCACTCTTAACATATAACACTGATACTTGGACATTATACCAACAAGAAAAGTATCATGTTGGAATTTTGTTGGCTGCCCAGTCTGAACTTGTGATTTTGCAACCAGCGCTCGCCAACGACACTCAGGTGATCAGTAATCGTCCATCTCGCAAATGGAGAAAATAACCACCCCCACTCCCCACCCCGAAGCAAGCGAAAGGGATTTTCCCCTCCAAGTGCCCAGAGCAAATTGAACGAGAACAATGAAGAAAAACTTCATTATCAACACTTCTGCATATATTGTTAACCAGAATACGTCTGAGTATCGTGATTTATTCATGCAAATACAATGTATGCCATTTAACATCTATGTCGATATATCAGGATTCGATCCAGCACCAGTATTACTTGATTATAATGAAGTATTAAATCTTCCCCATTATTGAGAAGCTGGAAAAGATGTAATCTCGAATCTATCTAGATTGTAAAATGTTGTGATAATGGATTGACCATATTCGAATCTGCTTTTTACCTTTTGTATTAGAAAGTCAATTAGAGACACAAAAATAAATGTAATATCAGAAGGCTGATTTTTTTTAATATAAAGCGCACACGCGCATTTTGGAAGTGAATTGTTTCCTAGTGGCTGTGTTTTCTTTGTATACGAATGTGGTACAGGTCAATAAATAATGAAAAGGCTGGTGGTGGTGCTGGAGGCGGGTCAGGGATCGCACCTTTCACGTCAGTTATATATTGAGCCCGGCGTTAAGACTGCGGGCAGAATGCGGGTACGTCCTTAACAAGTAGCTCTTTTATTGTAATTAACAGGAGCAACTCGCTCGCAAGCTCAACCCGGAGCCAGCGACAGGATAATTCTCATCGACTGCATCCCAGGGATAGCTCTCCCCCCACCCCAACAACGTCCATTTTCATGTTGGATCTGAACCGATAAAGGTAAAGGTAAGTTGGACTTGTGAGCTCTTGCCGATTTGTGGCTGTGTGTGTGTGTGTGAGAGAGAGAGAGAGAGAAATGGAATTGTGTCAGGCTTACTGTGAGCATACTTGGTGCTTTCTTAACAAAGGGCATTAATATTTACCCATCCGAATCGCCTAGCAACGCGATTCAGATTCACGCGAGCTGGAGAGGCAGGAATCTGTCGGGATCTTGATGAATAGCAGGTACTATTAAGAACACCTAGTTGGTTCACCTGTTTCTAAACCATTGTTAACAACCTAAAGCTGTCTCTGTTCTGTGGTATTTATGTATTAAAGACTGGGTTCCTTTTACAAATAAAAGAAGATTCGCTTCTCATGGTCAGTACGCCATGGAATAATGTCGCCCTCGATTAAACAAGCGGAAAAGCTTACAAGATTTTGTCTTTAGTGGTGATGGGCAAAATCAAAACTCAAGTCTTCTCACATCAGCTCAGTCCGATCTCATTTTAACTCGTTCGTCTATCGCCCCACTGTACAATATTGCTGAGGAACGCCCCGAAATTTGAATCAAATATTCACCGATTTGGGATTTTTCTCAATTAAAAACAACTTGCATTATTTGGAAACGTAAATATTGCTAACGCGATGAATACTTTTCGAGTAAAAACCAGTATAGTGCAATCCAATTAGATCCATTTTCAGTGGGAGAAGGAAATATGTCATGGTTTGTATAGAGGGCAAGGAGAATTGTGATATACATTAAATATTGTTGTGAAAATAGACAGTATAGACGCTTACATGTCAATTTCCTGTAAAGAAAAAACACTTATTTCATTGAACAGATTTTGGAATGTTCTGCTCTGATGGTTTAATTAATTACACCATTCGGTAGTGTAGTAACTTGAAAGGCAGTGTTAAGTTGTAGGATTTACGTGAGATGATAACAGCACCAAACTAAACATTCCGTATGATCAGTGCAGTCTAGTGTTGTTTTGGTGGAGTGTGTGGGTGGAAGGGGGAGGGAGTGGTGTTCACTGTGGTAGCCCCAAGAATTCTTTAATATTCCGAGGGGCACAAGATGCAACTCCACGTTATGAAACAAAAATAAAATTGGAAGTCCAAAGCAGAGTTATCAGAACGCCCACTTCCACAAACTGTATAAAATCGTGGCAACTGAAAGGCCTGCGATAGTTCGGTAGATTATTCTATGAAATATCTGGTGTATTCCAGGCCCCATACTTAAGAATGGCACCGCATTTAGCCTTTGTGTATATGTGCGCGTGTGTAGGGAGAGAGATAATTCTTCCATTCCTGGCCTTGATTCTTTCTCGGGTGTTTTGCACCCGACAAATTCATCAGAAATTCAGATGAAGATCCAAAATCTAGCGCTTTCGGTCCGACCCCTCAGTCGAGCTGTACGCCTGTACTTCGGCCCTTATTTGAAAAGTTGATCCCATTTTTGTTAGTTTCACGGATTACCAAAGCAATTCCAGCTTGTTTGTTTGCTATAAATCCTTTGAGCCTTTACTATGCTGTAATTTGCTGAAACCGTTGTTTGCCGGCACTCACCTGTTACTTAATGAGCTTTCACACTCTGTACAAAGGAACTTGGTGCAGTCAGATTTCCACTAACCATCGGTAGCAACACTTCTGAAATGTTCTTCTCCTATCGACACTCTAAATTTACATTTGCGTTTTATCCAGGTTAATATTGCAATCGAACCCCGTTTTACTGTAGCTGCGATATACTTACGTTGTCAATTGATTCTATGTAAACCTGTCATAGGTACCGTACTTCCCAAATCGACCATTAATCACTCTTACTCTTCAATGTGTAGGTTACCGGCGGGTGAAATATTAACATGAGACCGTTACACTAAGTAGATTGTTGGTCGCTGCAGAAAACATGATAACTATATACTAACAGTCGTTCGTTCTGAGATAGTCTGAGAGCAAGAATGTGAACATAAATCCCACGTAAATTATAAATACAACCACAAACGCTTGTATTCAATAATTTAGTCAAGAAAATCTAATTAGGTATTCAAAGAGGCTCATTTATAATGTTAGGTTCACAATTTTAAAATTGTAGTTCGTACGCGATTTATAATGGGAATAATTTACCCTTGATTTGGACCAATTGTGATTGAGAAAAATTCGTATTCTCGCATGCAGATTGCAATATCTGTGGTCGTAACAGCAGGTATAACACTTCACAAGATCGATGTGCAGCTATACTGATACTTTATTGGCATATTTCATTGCAGCGCCCGTCCTGAAATCTTTTGGCTAACACACTTTCTCCTATAGAATATTCATTTGGCCGAAGTGAGGTTAGAGATACATTGAATACAATTCAGTTTCTGCTGATGTCGGACGGAATATCCATCCAAGAAGGATCGAGAGAAACAAGCAGATTGGACAAAGGATGGCAAATGTGTTCTCAATACCCTTACCAAAATGTTAAATAAATACCACAACCGTCTTTAAAATAAATAATTTATAATATATCTACAATGAACCATCGCTTTCAAAGGGGACCGCACAGATAAATAGAACACACGCATACGACGTGGTTCTACCTTTTTTAGTAATGTATTTTAACTGCATCAAGTGCTGTAGTAACAGGAAATGGTGCTATTCACGCTCTTAAAGACAGTATCTCATGACTGAGTGGGTTTTTCTGTAATGTAGCTGGCTGCTTTCCGCTTCAGCTATAATATAAAACAATGCCCGAAAGCTGTTGATTAAGAATTCGAGCACCAAATATTATCAGCCCACGTGTTGTAATAACGTGCTGCCATTGACGCCAGTGAACTTAATTTGTGGAAGTGTGTTGTACAAATAAGAATGTAAAGGGGTAAACTGTAAATGAAATGGACGGTATCAGTGAATGGATTCGCAATGAATCGCATTTTAAAAAGTTATAATTTTAGTATTGCTGGATATCAGGATTGCAAAAAAAATCTGCACTCCTTGTCAACAGCTCATCACCCCGTGCACCTTACAGCGCCTGATGGAGCGAACCAAGAGCTAACATAATTAATTAAATGAATACAGATGTCGGGGTTTAGCCACTTTTGAGTTATGTTATTGTAGCCGGCCAATTACTGGTAATAGTGCCATTGAGCAGAGCTGGATATGTAAATTTAACACCGTTTTCCCCCCTCAAATGGAAAAAATAGCTCCTCAGCTCTCATGCACCTGCAGGTTTGCATAGAACCAGGAAAGTGCATTATCCAACAAATGGAAAGAAAGTCCTCCAACTTCAGAGCATGTTAATTGAATACATTCAATCAAGCTTGGGTTATGTTTGAGCTTTTATCTGCCAGGTCGGGATGCACAGAGAGAAGACTTCGGCATCAATTCATTATGCCGTAGCACTGCGTTTAGAAAGCGTTTACAGCTGTGTTGCAGGACAACTTATAGCTACGGCCAGGAACCTGAAAGCAAAACATAGCGTCTCTGGGATGGAAGAGTGGCACCCTGTAAAGCCAATTTGACACCACGAAAGCTGTCTGAACGTAAAAGATAACTCGCCTTCAGACACCTAGAAGATCCTGATATTTCATGTTTATTTGAATTTACATAAGGTCCTCATTAGATAGTCGTTAATTAGAGTTAAACACGCATTCATTAGTTGAATTTACGGGACTCCTATTGGTTGGGTTTATTATCTAAGAATAATATTTGCATAGGTGCACTTTGCTCCGTGCATGCAAGTAAAAGGAATGGAACGGAAATAAAATTAGAATCTGCCTCATTAAATAACCATTTGTGCCAAAGTTGTGCACGAACCGTTGAGGTTTGATGAGTGTTAAACTACCCCGGAGCTCAGAAAGCAAAATGCTTTGGCCGCACTGACTTGCTCCTCCGCACTTCCAGCTGTGTTGTGTATCAAAGGGCTCTGAACTTGGGAGGGAGTGCGGGCTCATTCGGTTGTAACCTCACTCTACAGCTTAATTCTGGAGTAATGCTCATCCGCAATATATTAGGTGTGATACGATTGGATAACATTATATGCTATTAGATCGCATAACAGTATGCTGGGGGCGAGAATGTGTTGTGTAGTCAGAACGCCCTAGACAGTTTGTAGTGACCATTAGCAGATTTACAGATACGTTAGCCTTATCAGCAAACCTCGACTCTCGCTCAAGACGCGATTTTCCTTTCTGCTTTGCGTGAATAATCTTATTTCTAAATGGGGTCGCGTGGATATTAATAGCAATAAGGTATATATTTTTTTTAATTCCTTGCGCTCTGACTTCCGTGTAAACGGTGATCCGGTAGCAAAGACTGACTCTTGCTCGACAATTGCATTTTCCACAAATTTTCGTCATGAAAATAATTGTGGAGCACTGTTAGCATGTGACAGCAGGGCAGAAAAAACATCCGCAGGAGTAATGGGGATTTCCTTTCGAGTATTTCTGAGCACATGCATAGCTATCACTGCTCTATTTATAAGCCATTGATTTCTGTACAAAACGACTAATTACATTACTTACAGCAAATAACAGCCCTGCTGTACATACGATAGCGTGCCAGCAACAAACAAATCACTGCTTATTTCACTTGATTGACTTCATTTTCACATGAAATTGTGCCTTATGAGCTAAACTCTGGCAATCTGGCTAGTGCACATACCCGCTAAGCAGCAGACACTGCTAATTGAATCTGTTTAAAAATAAAAGCTTCTCCCATGAAGTAAATGTTCATCTTACAGCTGTAACGATGAGACAAAGGGGAAGCTTCGGTTAATTTGCAGGTACGATGCTGACTATGAGCTTGCATCTTGCTGGAAATATAATCTCTATGGTTTGCACGCGATCTAACCGTTGTATGTGAGATCCCCAAGAGAATTGAGAAGAGAAACTCCACAGACAGGAACCCCCCCCGCCCCCCCATCTTGCCCGGGCTATAGGTGTGATCAAACACGCGACAGCTGGTACCGCCAAGACTGGGGCTAAAACAGCTAGTCAGAGGATTTGTTCTAAACCAATTAGTTTAAACTGTATATCAGGACAGGCATATGGGGTGTGAGGGAGAGGGAGAGAGGGAAAGATAGCAAAAGAGACAAAGAAATACAGTCAGAAAGCCGCAAGAGACAGACTTGACAAAGGCGGTAAAGGCCAGATTGAGTCATTCGTATTAACGATAAATAAGAAGTGGCTTTTTACAAGCAGTAAACATTTGCGAATGGGCATACAGTGTGTGTTTAGTTATATACTGAGCCATTTTCAAATACAGTTAGCAATTCCTCAGAGCTCGATTAGGTCTTATCAACGAACAGAGACAGCCTGTATATCACCAGAAGTCAGCCTATCCCCTTGCACAATACAGGAGTGTGTTACTCCTCTGTCATCTGTACCATAAAGCTCTCAAACCTCTGATGCCTTTTTTATATAAAAAAAAGTAATTGAATGCGCATTCAGAAAAAAATGCTTTAGATGTGGGAGACAGAGCTGCATACTCATTCAATCGAATTCTGGAATGGAATTGGTACATTTAAGACCATGCACTGTGACAGTTCACCAAACCCCTTGAAATTGTTTGAAAGCGCGGAACAACGCCCACCGTTCGGATGTAAAACAAATGTTCGAGAAATGATCAATTTTGGAATCTCTCCAGCAGACAGCACCAATAATGATGAGAAACAGCGCAGGTATAAGACCATTGCTGTGCACAGCACACTGCCGCGCGATCGCTTTAAACTCCAAATGTAGAGAGAGCAGTTGCCCTGGTGTCATTACAACTGTAAGGAGATAGAGTCAACAAGGAAAAGGAGGTAGATTCAAATCAGATATCCGTGCGCTCTCACGTCATTGGTGTATCTCTCCATTGGAATCTGATACAGGCAAGTCTTGAAATCCATCTGTAGCTCTAGATTCACAACCACATTGGAGCCTTTACGTATCCTGATCGCCACATGGGATGTGAACAGGTATTCTCTGTATCTCGGAAGGTGTGTGGAGGCTAAAGTAGATTGGAGATTCCTGACCCCCGCCCCCCCCCCCTCACCAAAATCGGTCAAAGATACCGGGTTAAATGCGGACTGGGAATGATCAAATCAAGGCGTGTTGCATGGGTGTTAGGGCAGGGGCTTTCGGAGGCTAGCGGTTGGTCATTTTCGAGCCACGTCTGTGGTCACGCCCTGGTCTGGAGGCGCCAAAGCTCCGGGCTTCAGGGACGGTGAAGATATTGCAGACTGGCGCCAGGTCTCCAGCATATCCTCACAGTCGAGGTGCCCGGATACCAGTCTTTTTGTGTGTGTGTGTTGGCCACCCAAATGCTGGCGGTGTCAGTCACCTTCCGAAACATGACCCTTACAGACGGCCCACTGCATTCTGCAAGCCAGCATACCCCGAAACTGGGGAGGGGAGGGAACGAATGAATGGGATGAACCCCACGCAAAATCCGAATCCAAGTGCTCACAATCGGCATTTTGGAGCCAACGTCTCGCTCCTTGAAGAGCCTTTTCTGCACGCTTTCACTTCCAACCTGCCCATTGCATGGACACATGGCGGTTGAGGATGGTTCACTTCATAATTCCGGGCAGCATTTGACTCATTGCCCGCCAGGAAAAGAAACGGATTTTCTTTTTTTTTCTGAGCTAAACATCCCTATCATGTAATCCCATGGCTGCCTGGAAATGTGAGCTGTAGTCTCAAATCTCAGTAGTCGCAGAAGGGCCGCACTCACACTCTCCTTGGCTGTGGGAGAATTGCAGTCCAATTTAATTCTCACTTTCAAGAACTAAGGCTGCTGTTTCGTCCATGTGATGACGCAGGGTCGTGAGCATTTTGAACGTAATTTTGTTTTGGTTCCCTCTCTTTCTGCCCCATTGCTGGAAGCAGAGCCTAGTTTTTTTTTACAGGGACGCTGTCCCCTGTGTGTGTGAGAGAGCACAATGTACTCCTTTGAACTTCGGGACAATACTGACCTGAAAAAATGCGTCCCTCTACTGATTTCCTTCCTGGACCCGAGTGACCTTTCAAATCGTGGCTGCTATCCTGGGACGGGGGTGGGAGGGGGGTGGGGGTGGGGGGGGATGGTGAGAAATGGTCGGGGGGGGGGGCGTGGAGACGGGAGGTATGAACAGCGAGAAAGATTCTGCTTCATCAACCAAGTACTATTCCCCCCCTTTCCCTTCCACGCTGCTATAAATCTATTCAAAATATCACATTTACCAGACTGTTCGGAAAGTATGCTTTTAGGAATTTAACTGAGAACTTAACAAGAGCTGCTGTACTGTTTCACAGAGTTAGCAGCGTCTATTTTGCCGGAGAGCGCGGATGATTGTTGGTATATCCTCCTCGAACGCTAGTTTTAATAATCTGCTGACTTCATTTTCAGAGTGTGGCTTGCCTATGCTGGTTGGTTTTACTTCTACGCTTTGCACAAAACACAATTAATTTTCTCCTCTTAATTGAACATTGTCTGCCCTCACGGAGAATACCTGTTGCTTTGCAGAGAGAGAGAGATAAAGAAAACCTCACAGTTCCCGCTCTGCCCAATCGGAAAGTCGCAAGAACTCGCCACACTGGGAAATCAAACCCGCCTGGAGCTGTCATTGACTGTCCGTCAATAGCCAATGAAAAGCGTATGACAGGCCTTTGTAATGAGAAGGATTAAGTGGCAGTCTATCGAACTCCTCCTACCAAATTATCCAACTGTGCCCTGGCGAGAGGCTGCAACAAATAGGCGAAACGGTGTGCTCCCAGCCAGCAAGCTACAATCCGTGCAGCAAGGATCTGAGGAGTCAGGGGAATGCGGTTAAAATCGCCCTAACATCATTGTTTGCCCGTTATTCCTAACCAGCCTGCAGGGACTCCTTCTCTCACTGCCTGGTCCCCAGCAGCAGCCTGTAACGATCATCTCCCCCGGGCGCTGGAGAATTTGACGTGTTGTACATCCTCCCCCCCCCCCCCCCCCACCACAACCACCACCATCAGAGATTAGCAGTTTATTTTTCTCTCTCTTTCTCTCTCTCTCTCTCTCTCTGTCTGTCTAATTGTCTTGTAGCAGTTTCTTCCATGGTTTAAGCTGGGGTCTGTATGGAAGTGCTAAGAGCCAGGGCCGAGGAAGACACGTGTACTTTCCGTCAATCAGCGATGCTTTTCCACGGAATCTCTGGGGGCGAGATCCAGGGAATCATGGAGGAAATGGAAAGGAGATCCAAGACGGATTCCCGGCTCGCCAAAGGAGTGCAGATGAACGGACGGGAAACGGTAAGAGGGAAAACAACAACATAAAAACATTTGAGACAAATGCACACAATCTAAGTTGCTTCGTTCGCCCAGTCGCAGTTGTTGAGAGATTGAGTTCAGCTTCTCCTAGTTAAACATTTCCTCGTTATATTGAATTTGCGACGGCTTTTGCAAACAAAAAATCCACCACACCGACCAAAAGAGATTTGGATTTGATCGGCAATACAATTCGGTGTGTCTGTCCAGACAGACGAAATTAGTGTGACATAAACCCCATTTTAAAACTGCCTTGTGAGTTTGTGTATGTCCGGTCTTTCTGCTCTGTCCCACTGCCAGCTCAGACCGGTGTATGTCCCCATTTGCAGAGCGATTATTTGCGAACTTTTAGCAGAAGGACCTATCACTTGAAGCAGACGCGTGCGCGTTAAAATTTATTTCAATAATTGCCCAACTTTTACTCTCTCCTTAAACTGTGTTGACTTCCATGCGAGGCTGAGCTGTCGCGGGAGAGGGCTGGGAGGGGGAGAATCTGCTCATCAGCTACAAGCAGATAATACATGGAAAACATTTACCTGCAAAACACTTAAAAGTATTATTTGTGCAAATCAGATGTGCCTGCTTTCGTTTACTTGTCCGCTCTTGTGCAGTCTGTGTATATGCATTTGACCATGACGTTTTACCTTGCCACTTTTTATAAGAAAAACACAAATATTTTTGTTTGCAGAACATGCCTTCCATTAACCCGGACAAACCCGCCCTGTGCGCAGGCTGCGGCGGTAAAATCGCGGATCGGTACTACCTGCTTGCTGTGGACAAACAGTGGCACCTCAGGTGTCTCAAGTGCTGTGAATGTAAACTCGCCCTGGAGTCCGAATTAACCTGTTTCGCCAAGGATGGCAGCATTTACTGCAAAGAGGACTACTACAGGTAATCAGCCAGTGCTTTCTGGGTCCTCAAACAGAAACCATGCGACTTGTCCTGGGAACGTGTGCGCACGTAAATATTGTTAACCCATGAGGAAAAGTAGGACTCACCTCTGTGTCGGGTTTTTTTTTAGTGTGTGTGTGTGTTTGGCTGCTGTGTCCAGCAGTCCAGACCATGTCCCTTTTCCAACGCGCGGGAGTGACCGCATCTCAGGTTAGGCCCGCACAGTCATCGCCCAACACCGAGGCAGGAGACCATGGCGGGGAGACTGGTATTTCCTCTCTTATTCCCCTTTTCTGTTGCTCCACGCCTGCTCACAGCCCAGGGACAAGGAATGCAGCAACCTCAGCTCCAACTCTTAAGTCTTTCTCTCCGTCATGTGAAGGACAACACTCCCCTTGTGTTTGAGGGCGAGCGTTTGACGAGCCAGAACCTGGGCCGCAAGAGTCAACAAAATGTGCAGCAGCGTTGGAAATGTTTAATTTTGTGACGAGGAAATTATGTTGGGGCCATTTTATTTTCGTTTTGTTTTGGCCGAAACATTGGTTCATATATTTAAAAAAAATGTGATCACCAGTCACTTGCAAATCGATGGAGATCAGTCAGTAATTGATCTCACGTCTGTGTCCGAAAGGATACAGTAATTAGGTCGGGGATGCATAGTCGTAAGCTTTCGGACGGGGGAGTAAATATGGCCCATACAATGGTGACCGGGTCGAAAACTGCGAGTTGTAAAAATGCCTTTGAGTTGAAAATGGGGCAATTTATTATTGACTCCCCCGTGCCACCCTATCCCTTCAGATCGGATTCATTTCGCTCACATACCGATAGAATTTAGGAAAATCAGGCGCTCTTAAATGTTGGTCAAATGTCAGGGAAAATGAAGTTGTAACTCGTGGTTAAATACTAATAGATCGATGATATTGATATGGTTTCTTTAGCCGACATTGATGTTGCTCGTCTTGCAATATAACGTATATATTTCTCCTAGCTCTAAGCGTTGTGCCCTTTGCTCTCTTCTGTTTTCTGTTCTGGGAAGGAGGTTTTCTGTCCAACGGTGTTCGCGTTGCCACCTCGGAATATCCGCCTCTGAAATGGTCATGCGAGCCAGGGACTCAGTTTATCACTTGAGCTGTTTCACGTGTACGACTTGCAACAAAACATTAACCACAGGCGACCATTTTGGCATGAAAGATAACTTGGTGTACTGCAGAGTTCACTTCGAGTCCCTGATGCAGGGAGACTATCACACGCAACTGAACTACACCGAGCTCGCTGCAAAGAGCGGGGGTCTCAGCTTGCCCTACTTCAATGGGACAGGCACCGTTCAGAAGGGACGTCCCAGGAAGAGAAAAAGTCCTGCCCTCGGAGTCGATATCTCAACTTACAATCCAGGTGGGGAAAATCATATTCGTCGGGCAACCGACAGATGTATATCAATGTAAAATTAATCAGCGTGACCAGACTTCCGCGCTACAAATCGAAACATAAATCACACTTGAACTCTTTTTTGTTGTTGTTGCCGTAATGCACCAACGAATGGAAAGTTCACAAAAAAGAACTTCTAAAATTCAGATATCAGTAATGTTCCAAATGGCTTTGCAAATCGACTGATGATTCAAGGCCCACTAACCCACTGCTCGAACGGAATAGAAATTGAAACTAATATTTAAGTTTGCTTTAGACTCCTAGCACGGCCCAGCCAAAACAGCCTTTCCCCGTTGAGTTCTTGTTATCCACAGGAGTTTTTGCTCGGCAGAGCCCTTAAGCTTTATAATTGGACTAAGCGTGCAGTCAAGAGAAACTTTGGTGTGTTTGATGGCTGCAAAAGCGTTCTGTAGGTCTCGACTTTTTTTTTAAAAAAACGAAAATAACCAAACATGATTTCATCCTTTTTTTTAGTAGATAAAAGAATAAATGCTTTGTGGGCTTTCCACAAACTGGACCCAACTGCATACTGGTTCATTGTGCCCCTTTGTAGCTGTTCCTTAATTGTGGGGTTTCCTCAAAGCAAATTGGCGCTCACTCGAGATTCTGATGTTCAATTGAATGGAAGAAGAATCACGTAATCTGGAGGTTAATTGTTTTCTGTTAATTAGACGTGACACAGGAATCCCTGGTTTCCAGTCCCGCATAAATCACCCCTACCCGCCGTAAATCCATCTTGAACTAACATACTGTACAAACTCACTGGTGTGTCCAAATCCTTTGCTGCATTCACTTGAGCAACCACCAGAATTAATACGCCAAACTTTAAACGTGTTCCTGCATTGACTGCTCGAAGCAAATCATTCATCTTTAACAATAAGGACAAAATACCTGTTTCACTCTGCGGGAGAGTTATATTATTAACATATAACCGCATTGTTGATGTTAAAGATAAAACCCAATGTGTTAAAGCGGTCAGATTTGAGAAAGTAATCCACATTAACTCATGTGGTGGGAAGGGGTTTGTTTTTAAATTGACCTACTGTCTCTATCCAGTGGCTGCAACAGAGGACGGGCCTAGACTCATAACATTTAATGGGATCCATATAAGATAGTGAATAGCCCCGAATAACTTGTAAAATAACCCCAAGACATTCTATTTGCAGTTTTGACAGGGTTTAAACACAATAGTGCACTAAGACCATCTCCTACCCAAACAAAAATATAAGTCAGTTTGGATACCGAGCAATTTTAGTGAAAAGAAAGAAAACGAACACAGGACTTAGTATTTCTCCAGGCAGGAAGTCCATCCAGTCAAGATCATATTTCAGAAAGTGCCAATTGAAGTCTGCAGATTACTCTTCAGTTAAAATGAATGGGCGAATAGCTGTCAGCTGGAATGTGTTAATTTCGCTGTAAAATTACATAAACAGTACCTGCTGCATATTTTCTGCATAAAAAAGTCACGAGGCGTTCAATAACTTTGCAAAATGGTTCTAAAATGTTACAAAGTCAGATGTTGTGTGTACTTTCAATCACGAGTGATGTGCATTTAAAACAAAAATAGTTTTGCCTTTTTTCGAGCGAAATGGGCAAAACGATTACCTTTCTAAAATAAATATCTGTCTGCATTTATTATTAAAATCTCTGAATGATTGTCTCGGTTGAAAAATGTGTCGTCCGCGATAATGATCATTGACAGGATATTCCCTGTGAGGATTCGTTTATCATAATAATTCCGGGTGGCGTTTGTAAAAATGTGCTGTTTTAAGTTAAAATTAAAAACTGCACATGAACAAAAAAAACTCACCGAAATCGATTCGTCCCATGGGCTTCGCATCAAATATATCACTGAACCCAAAGCACAAGGGCAATGCTTTTAGTTTTGAAACTATTTGTAACGTAATATTTCAGGACGGCTTTCGAAACGTTTGAGTGGAAATTCCTGGGAGCTGGTAATCATTTCTAAGGGAATAGTTGGAGGCGACTTGAGTAAGGAATGTCAAATATTGTGCAGTCCTCGTACAATTGCTATCGATAACAACTGGGAAGTGTTGACACATGCATTCCCGGGCTTGGAGTGGAGCGCCCTCTAGTGAAGAGGCGTAAGTGGTAGAGGGTGGGGGAAGAGGCAAAGAGGCTCATCCTGTTACCCGGTGTGAGAGATCATTAATAAACAGTACGGTTGTGTTTGTTAACGCCAGGCTGCAATGAAAACGACGCGGACCACTTGGACAGGGAACAACAGTCCTACCCTCCAACCCAGAAAACCAAGCGTATGCGCACATCCTTCAAACATCACCAGCTTCGCACCATGAAGTCCTACTTCGCCATAAACCATAACCCAGATGCGAAAGATTTAAAACAGCTTGCTCAGAAAACTGGGCTCACCAAAAGAGTTTTGCAGGTAAGAGGCATTCATTTTGATCTAACGAAATGTGCGATGTACTGTAAACCTCTGATCACCCTTTCATGCTCTGCGTTTAGAAATCGAAAAACTCACTTCAAAATACTGACCCTGTGACCGGATACATTGCCAGGTAGACCTGGTCGTATTGATGATTATACTAATCAGCGAAAGTATTAAAACAAAACACAAGAGCTGAAATAATTAAGGGGTGGTATGCCACGAGGGGTTACAGTGGAGAATTCCTGTCTATGTTTCATCCACTCCATAGATGCCAGGCTAGTGACATTACCATTTATGTGGCAGCTTGGGAACTTGCAAACTCATTGATTAATTCGCAATTGGACATATTTTGTACTTAACGACTGACAACAAAGATATGGCGCTTCAGAACTTCGCCATGAAACGCACAGCAATTCATCACATGGCGTTGCTCTAAAATGATTTTTGGGGGGGGGGGGGAATAAAGGATTTGTTCACATTGATGCACAAAAATACTCAATTTTAATCAGCTCATTGCACAAATTACATCTCAACAGTGAGTGCCGGTGTCCAACAGTACATCCAGTGCATTCTGAAACGTCCACGCTGGGGAACAGGCGCTGAAATTATTTTGACCATGATTGGGAAACTCTGTCGAGTTGCAGCTGCTGAGCACAGGATGCTGTCGACGACCGCCTGCCCTGTCCAAATCGACTGGCTGGCCGGTCTCATTTCAAATGGGGGCGTACAGCCGAGGGAAACAGGTGTGAGCAAGCCTCCAAAACTTTCACCACCCTGGCGCTCGCCATGACTTTTCTTTTTGCGAGTGGATGCAACATACGACACGATCTCATCTTAAGCTTTCATAATTTTCGCTGATAACCCGTTAAATGAGCCGTTTAAGTTGTGTGCGATGTGTTGAGCTTGTTCCTTGTCCTGTGCAGGGAAGTCAGCGGTATTAAATGTAACCAATTTCTGCTTGCATTGTCACAATCTCAGCCTCCCCAGTCCATTTAATGCTAGTCTATTTAATTCTGCATAGTAGTAGCTGTTTAAATAATTGATCTTTATATATCTTATTTATCTCTATTATATATCTGTAGCGATAAGTTGTGGTTTGTGAATAGATAAAGAAAACAAAGGATCAAATAATCGGTAAAAAGATTACATGGGATTGGTTTGCAGGTTTGGTTTCAAAACGCAAGAGCCAAATTCAGAAGGAACCTTTTGCGACAGGAGAATGGGGGTGTTGATAAACCTGATGGCACAGCACTTCCCGCCCCGCCCCCAGCCGACAGGTCCGGCGCCGCTCTAAGTCCAAGCAGCACTTCGACCACTTTAACAGACTTGACCAATCCCACTCTGTCAGTAGTGACGCCTGTGACCTCTAACCTGGACGTGCACGAATCCGGGAGTCCGTCACAAACTACCTTAACGAACCTTTTCTAACATTTTTTAGCAGATTCCTTCAAAACAAAACAAAAAACAATCCCTGGGAAGTATTAAAAAAAAAGACAAAAATAAAACAGATCCTGTTGTGTGTAGGATGATTTTGTTAAATAACTGATATGAATATATATTTTTTGTTTATTGACGAATTCTAGTTTACAGCAGTAGAAAAAGAGCAGTTTACAAAATAAATGTCAATGGACTGTGCAGTGGTGACTGCGCATGCTCGAATATAATTCCAGTTTCCAGTGATATTTTTCCTTAAAAGCTTCCAGATTAAAAGTTTAAAGCTCAGTTTAATCTTACACTACTTCAGTTCTCCTCGACACTGGTCATGTAAACATTTTTTTTACTTCTGCTAAACGTGCCCACCATATTCTGACTGTCTCTACAACTACAGGGTTGTCTTAGGGAGAGTGAGAGACTCAAAACAAATTTAAGTTTCGCTAGAGAGCTAATTCCATGCGCACTCACCAGTGAACATCTCTTCAGGCTCCTCGCTATTGTCATATGTACTGGTACCGACAATACTCAATAAAACTCGCCTCTATTTTACACTGCCGTTCTTTGGCAGAACGAACCATGGTGTACTGGAACTACTTTTCTCCAATGAGATCTATCACAGCTTTTATCATGTGCCTTATATTTCTGAAGAAAGTCTGTGACGTGATGTAGATTCGTGTTCCCTTGTTTGGAAAAAAAACAAATGCCCTTCTGACACCTCACAAGTTTTGTATTGTTACCTCCTTTTCTGATAACTTTTTAATGGGAAAGCTGTTTTTTTTTCTTTTAAAAAAAACACAAAACGACGTTCGGACTTGTCCTCGAAAGCAACCATGGACACGGTCTCTCACTAGAGTAGTTGGTATTCCCAATGTTACGAGGTCCTTCTGTTTGATCTTTGTGTTTATGATTAGTACAGTAAGTGGTTTGATGAGATTGTTGATGTTACTTTGTTTTTTTTAAAAAAATGAAACCATTGTACAGGCGCGTTCTCCCCTTTTAATATTTATGGACCAAACGTTTTGTGATATCTTATTAAAATTGTGTGATTAAAGCAGTTTGTTTGATCGTTTTCAGTTTAGCCTTCTTTCATTCGGCGCTTATATTGCGATATCAAATAAGCTCCTGGTGGTGTGTCTATGTGCATTATCAATTGACTAAAGACCAATGGGTATAAAACTCGTTTTAAACCAGAAAAATGCGGTAATAATACAAACAAATAGGTAGATGTAGCGACATAACACTTTTTTTTAGAATAAACTGAATAAAACAGTATCTAAACATTTTGTCAGTTCAAGCAAAAAGCACTAATGTTATGAAAAGTGCCTGAAACTAAAAAAAAACACAACACATAAAAGCGAGAACAGGGGACTTCAGGAGTTATAGATTGTATGTTTATACCAGCATTGCTTTTCAACGACCTCTATTTTTTCAATTGTCTGTTTGCAAATCTAGAATGCCCACTTCAAACAAATGAAAGCTATTTCAGGGACAACAAACACAGGAAAAACAAATGTGTTTTAAAATGGCATACGAAATACGACTGTATATAATCAGGAGGAACATGTTCCACTAGGGTCAAGCTGAGCACGAGAAATACCTAAAAGGCTTAGAGTTTAAATACTAGCACCAGTAGGATAGGGACGCCACAAGTTTTTATATTTTAATAATAATAAAGGGGGAATTTAAACCGCCTGAAACTCTATAAATTCAGGGAAGACTAAAGCCAAACAGTCGACATCCAAACAATGTAAATTTACCTTTCAAAATAGTTTTTCACGAAACGTTAGAAATATTTTCCTTGTTAAAAAAAACATAACAAAAAGACCCCGGAAGGCCAGATTGCTCTGTAGTTTAATGAACTGTTACTATGATTTCTTTCAGGGAGAACAAATCTTGGGGCATTACAGCCACACTTCCCGACGTTTGAAAATTCCCTAGGTATTTTAAGAAGGGGAAAGGTTGATCGGAATTCAACAGCAGTGAAGACAAAGACTATATTAACACACAATTAAATATCCTAAAACTTTACTCAGATACATAATTACAATAAGCCTCCAAAATGTAATTTGCTTGAATGTTTAAGCTAATGTAGGACGCAACGTGTTGTATTTCTTTTACGTTTAAGCTGTCAGTGGACATACATGTAGAGAAAACATAAAGTCTGCGCTGGACTGAATTTGAAAGAATTAGGATGTGGTTAGGACAGGCCAGTCTGATTTCCATCGCACTGCCAAGTTGACCAACTAAATTAACAGTTTCTCGGACATCAAACGCAAAGCTTTGTCTGTACTCTACAATTCTAAATGTATAATTAATTTGATATCCATTTGTAATGTGGAGACTTGGTTATGATGATATAAGCCACTTTCCTACATAGGGATAATCGATGTAAGGTATTTGGAGACGAAATTCGCAAGTCCTTCAAGCCCACAGGCGACATTTTGGTGTTTCTGGTTGTAAAACAAAATTGAGAAACATTGTGCATGCTATTATGATACTTCCTCTAAATTCTTTTCAATATCAAAGGGTCGGATGTAATATTGTCAGTACTGTTTTTTGGGTGATGTATACATTTTGATTGATTGATGTTAATTGTAATAAACAGCTTTCAGTATTGAACGAGTTCGCTTGCTTAATGCACCAAATGATTTTTTTCTCTCGAAGTAAGATTTTTTATATATATATATATAAACATATATCCAAGGAAGCACACGGACTGAATTAGCATTTGTTTTGAATAAATTGCTACCTTCATGTACAAACGATCGACTAATGTATTGGAATCCCTACCTACCCAGTCCTTTTCTCTCTCTCTCGCTCAAATACTGCTGTCAGTCCTGCGATATTAAAAACAAACACTACGACACCAAAAAAAAACTCATTCTGTAACTGCAGACGGTACTGTAACCGGTCAGCAGTCGCTGCTTTGCCGTTGCTGAGTACTCCGATGCAGTACGATATACCCATAAGCAATTTGTAATTTTCTGAGTTGAGACAAGGTACAAACCGGAAATGAAACAAAACAAAAGGCGAATGGAGCTCCGGGGGGCTGTGCTATTTGTCTTTCATCAGAAAGATGAGTATTTCTACACAGCGGGAAAGTCAGGTTGAGGGCGGCACTTTCCATTGGGCCTTAGAGAAACTTTTGCTCCAGCATTACTCAGGGCACCCACTGCTTGTATTTTGGAACGAACATAAAAGCGAGCTAGAGAATTGACAAGAAAATTGACAAGCTTTTGTGGGTTTTTTTTTTGTTTGTTTGCAAATCGAAATGATACTCGTGGGAAATAAACCATTATGACCCCCGAGTGAATATCGTTATCATTAGTGATCCAGGGGAGGACTCCGCTATAGTTCATATCGTCACCCTTCACTGGCTGCCGACGGACCGAGGTTGGAAACATTCTGTTGTGGTTTACTCTCCAGGGCAGTCTACATTTTACAATCCAGTCCATTTCCGTCACTTCACATTGGTAATGCGCCACAGTTCCCAGGTGGACGATGCTCGGTCTCCGGAGTCGAAACGCACAGTCACATTGGACACCAAGCCGAGCTAATGGGGTTGGGATTGACCAATATTATGTAGGAAAGAGATTACCTGGAAGTGTTTTCGATGAAAAAGAACATCGAAACCCCCGGAGCTAAACAATAGGACTGCCAGCGCCTTGAAAACAAAAACAAAATTCAGATTTCCTGATTAAATGATTCCTGCGATGTGTAGAAACGAATATGGTTGAAGTTACAATGAATGGGCTTTTGTGCAACACTATACCAATCGAGAGAACTGTAATATATCACTAATAGACGTCCCTTTTTTTAAAAAAAGAAAAATGAATGGTACCACAGCGTCTTTTTGCCTGGACAGGGTAATTAACAATAGGATCTGAAGCTGCGGTATTCCTTGCTTGGTTCCTATTAACGTACATGTTTTGAACAATTCACAGTTTCTCGCGTATAAGTATTTGATTCTCATGGTGTCAGGCAGGAGATCAAACGGCGAATTCCACTGTTTTATGTCACAGCGGTAGAATGCAAGAGCAGTAACATTTGGGAATATCGTGTACCACAATACCCATTATCCTGGATAATATCGCCTCTCTGAATTAGATCTGAAATGGTTAGAGAAAAAAAATCAAAGGCTTGTCCAGTTTGATTTTTTTCCCCCCTGTTGTAGACAACTGCCTCCGCATTGTCTCCTTCAGATTATTTCCAGAGATTATTCGTTTTTTCCAGCCTTCTGTGTGCAGAATGCTACACCATTCAAAGGGTTAGCAGTAAAACGCGCGTTCGTTCGCAGGGAGCATTGTTCAAGTAGCCCTGATGCTGGTAAATGAGCTGTACAACGGGGCGAACTAAATGTTCGAGTGGAACCTGGGCAGCTGAAATAGTGACAGTCAAATCACGCATAACGGCGCCATCGGCCCCCCCCCCCCCCCACCCCATCACAGCCTGCTTCGAAATGTCTCCAGGGTTGTTGGGTCAGCTTCCTGTCGATCAGCAAAAACTTTTTTTGTGTGTGTGCGACCGACAATCGAGCAGAACGGGACCCGGAGAAACCTGCTCCAGCCAGCGATATCACCAGCCTCTAGATATTTTTCAAAGCAGCCTGATTCAGGCATGTTATAAATATACCTCTGGCGCAAACTAGGCTTGAACTCAGGTCTACCTGGCTCAGAGATAGGGACAGTATCACTGCGCCACAAACGCCCCTTTCAATGATTGTCACGGGAGTGGATGGAATGCGTCTGAGCCGAATTCCTACTCGATCCCTCTTCAGACCAGTGACTTAACTTGGAAACGGGGGCAGTTTCTGTGGGGCTGTTCACTGCACGATATCTCTGATAGGACCCTGAAGGGTGGGTTCTCCCCATTCCCATGCGCGTGTCACTGTTCCTTCCTTTTTTTTAATTCAAACTTACTGATCAAAAACTGCTCTTGTTGAGACAGGGCGAAAATACAGCCAGTTCTCTCCTCTTTCGAAGCAGGTAAATGGCCGCTCGCTGTCACTCGTGGTTTCGACACAAAATCAGTTGAAAATCGTTCAGCAAAAATAGCATGGACAGGCTATGTCAAAGGGTAGGCCAATTGATGACTATCTCCCAATAGCTACATGCATTTTTTTTTCCCAACATGTATCCGTACTTTGGATACTGACGCTCCAGAATCTTGGAAGATCTGGTTTCTCTAGGGACATCTATTACTTTAATGAGTTAGTAGGCTGCCTTTCACTTTGGCGCTCCGGAGGTCCTGGTATTTTCCTTTCTCCCAGTAACCACAAGTTTCATCATTTAAAAGCATGCCTTGGAAAGTGTTGGTTCCATTGCAGTTTCAAACTGGTGATCTTTCGCTAGCCTGGGTGAGGGTGTTGGACGGATGGGGAAGGGTTCCTAAAAAGCTGAAGACCAGGAGATTGCTCTCCTCTGTGTGACCCCATGAGGAAAGGTGCCTGCCATTGCACACTGAGACCTTCCACAGCTGATGGGCTTCCGCAGGAGTGGTGAGTGTTCAATTATTCTTTAATTTTGACATTTTCTTTAACTGAATTATAAACAAAATAGGTTTGCTTTTCTTTTGCATGAGAACCCCCCCCCCCCTACCAAAATAGGTAAATAAAAGGCAACAACTCCCTAATTTACTGCTCTTCTTCAGTGCAATGTGACTGGCAACAGGGAAAGGCCCCTATTTATCTGACAGGCCTTTATATATTGTAGCTTGTTATATACACAGGCTGTATATTTAACAAGCTGTACATGTTTCTGTGCCATCTTATTAAGTGGCTTTAGTTTTTGGTTGAGGTTTGGATTCTTTCTTCTCAAGCTGTGCAAACATCTTTGCAATTGGAGTTGGCAGACTGACTAGGAATCAGAGCCCAATCTGACTCAAAATTCAGTGACAAGTGTCCTCCCCTTGCCAGTCCACCCCCTCGAGCACCCACCCCTTCTGAGCATCCCCTCCCACCCAGTCACTGCCAGCTTCTTTAGTTGCCAACTCTCCCAACACTGCCCTGTATTCTTCAGGAACATTAGCTTGATTTCTGGGCACAGCTTAATTTACATTGAATACTTTCAGTCATTCATTAGAAACATATTGGAGATAGGGTAAAGACGTGTGTTTGACCGACAGCCAAAAGTGATCTGATCCATAACAAAGCGACTCTTACTTCATAAATGTCCTATGAAAGTAACGTACTGTCGGGATAGATTGGCCTGGTAACCAATGAGAAGAGAGTGGGGATGCAGGGGCTGGAGGCAAGATGTTAGGCGATGAAGCTTTCAGGAATAGATCCAAGCAAAGCTGGCAACTAAGGTCTCTCTAGGAGATCAATTCACACCATAATGATTTAACAGGGTGCATAACTCCATGGCATTATATAACCCCAGAATTATATATTGCCATATAACTTTGGCATGCTGCTTTGTCTCGGACCGGTTGCATCATTTCTTAGCGGAGAAGGGAATGTATCTCCAGGGCAGGGCATATAGTGCTGGGAGGAGTAGAGCATCCCACTCTGTGGAAGTAAATGAGTATAACTGTGGTATGGTGCCTAACCCTGGTGTAGGATAAGATGAGTTTTTAAAACTCTACAGTTGGATTTCTTGACTGCTTTATCATTGATGGATGTTCCACAGAGTTCCTTAAATTATTTTCAGAAAATTACCAGTTCTTCCTCCAAGCACCTAATAAGTAACCAGTTAGGAATGAAGTCCTGGTGCACATACAGGCACTTTCAGGGATACAGGGGGTTATTAGGAGCCTTGCTGACAGTTCTCTGTATTCACCCATCACTTGTTGCAGAGTATGATGCTGCAGCAACCAGGGTGAGAGAAGTCAGTTGTGGAATGAAACATGTGACAGTTTTTGAGGTCCAATACATTGTGGTCAGACAGAGAATAAAGTGGCTTCTGTCCTTAATATTTCCTTCACCTCCATCTTAGCAAAGTACTAATCACTTTAAAATCAGTATTTGCAATTTCCCAGACAAGTTGTGCTGTTTTATTTTTGTGCAAGGTCATTTCATCATGTGTTGATTGTAGCGAATTACGGACATTCATGTATAAATGTCCAGACATAATTGTACTCTACCACTCTGTAGTTGATACAAACTCAGATCCTGAGCTAAAAAGTCAATTTACTCATCCACTGTACAAGCCAGATCAAAATCAACAGAATGCTTAAAACATGCTGGAAACACAATAAATTCAATACCATTTGCTTTTACTGATCTTGTATTGCCGTTTTATTAGTTTCTAATGATTCAAAAAAATGAAAATGTTATATGCATGGATTCACATCAGTTTCTTCCCTTATAGTCTATTTGAACATTTTACAGGCTTTCTGTCTTTAGCTTTATAACTGTGACTACAATTCAAATGTATTTCCATGGCTGTAAAGTGTTTTCAAACTACTAGTGGTCAGAAAAAGCACAACATATATATGATAAATAGAGATGCAGGCCTTGCTTTCTTTCTAAATTGGGAAGTCTGACCAGAAGGATTCTGGCATTCAATACCTACTTACTCTCTTACAAATGTTCTCAAACCATCCTCCAGGGGATGCAGGTTAGTTCTTTTTCTTTTATCTGTCAGAATCTCCACACTTCCTGTAATTGCCTCTCTTACAGTTCAGAAAATACAGTGAGTTCAGTTTTTAAGGTGGCTGACTTATTAGTGTAGAACAACTGTCACCTGTAATTTTAACAGTGAAATAAGTTTGAATCCAACTTCTAGCCTTCACAATATTCAACTAATGAAAGGTAGAGGAATCAGCAAATTTTTTAAAAAGTTTCCATTCCATTGTTGAATAAACACTACATCTTTCATGAAATACACAGCATCATGTGCAGCTAAAAGCAAATCGTTGGATGCTTTTCTAAAACAAATTAATGTCAGGCACCTGGCTTTCCCACTGGACTGTCAGCTCTCTAATGTTAAAGGAGATAAAACATGATTACTCCAAAGCTCCGCTGCAAGTTGTATTTCTTATTCTTGTCAGTGTGCTCAAAGTTAGTCCCTCCAACCCCGTATTGGAAATACAACAAAATTGACTGCCGTCACTAAGCTGACATTATTCCACATACGTTTTAAAATTAACGTCTCTTAATGCTGAATTAGTATTTAAATTATTCTAAGGATTTTGAACTTCAGGTCAATGTTACAGTGAAGCTTGTTATTGCTCTTAATTCTGAACTGATACTCAAAATTCCATAACTACAGTCAAAGTCAGGGACACATTTAACTGTTACAATGGAACATGTAACAACTGGCCAGTTTCTTTATGACCACTTCTTTGCCATAGTCTGCTGGGAAATAGTCCAAGTAGACATTGTACAGGAGGCTGTTAGCCAGGCAAAGTTTCTGTAAGTTGGCAGTTGTCTGGAAATCCCTGTTTTTCCTGGTTGAGAAGCAAATTTATCAAGGTTAGAAAAAGCATGAGGGAATGACTAGATTTCTTTTTTTATACATATACTTGATAATCCAAAAGATGTGCAGGTTAGGAGGATTGGCCATGCTAAATTGCCCTGTAGTGTCCAGGGATGTGCTGACTAGATGAATCATCCATTGTTCATGCTGGGTTATGGGAGGGTTGGGTCTGGCTGGGATGTTGTTCAGAGGGTTGGTGCAGACTCTAGGTGGGGGGGATTGCTGAATAGCCTCCATCTGCACTGGAGGGATTTTATGATGTTGTATTTTATAAAATTATGTTAATGTAAGACTTACATTGTTGATGAGTATATGTTTAAATTTGTTTTTTGGGGAAAGTTTTATTGTACTTTATAAGACAAAATTTGATGTGCTCCACAATAAACTTATTTACAGAAGAAACACAAGATAATTTATTCACCTTCAATATTTTTCTTTAAAATTAATTTGGTCATTATGATGGTCAATTATAATATTCATTTATAGAAAATGAGGACTAATTGCTTTCAATTTGATCTAATTTCTAATGTTATCATGCAATCTGTAATGATTCAGATTATTTATTCAGACATCTGCAAATGTTTATATTAAGTCTACATGATATAACCTTCATGTAACCACATAACCTACTGTACTTTGACTTTCACCAACCTTTAATAAACCAGCCCAATGCAATCTAGTGTTATTGAAATAATGAAAATGACATTAACTTTAACCAGCTTAATCAAATTATACAAAAGTTTGCATTTAATCGAAGTTTCTTCGTTTCATGTGTCAACCAAAAGCTGTATCATTTGTTTCTTTTTAAGTCATTTACAAAGTAAACCACAAAATATACCAATTGCAGTAATTTTTAAAATTTTTTGAATTCTATTTAGAGCACTTTTTCAGTAAGTTTGAAAGTTTGATGAATTGAATCCAAAAACAAGTTTTGTCTTGAATTTTGTCTAAGTGGACTGGTTCCCTGCTGTATGGGTTAGGAGTACAATTAATTAACTGGGTCAACATTTAATAGTTCACTGTTTCAATAAAAAGAAATTCTGATTTTTAATACAACAGCCCGTTGATGATTATTGTAGATTTTCAGAGCTGGACTATCACTAGTGTTGTGTTTTGAGTACAAAAATATGTTTAAGGAAATTTATTTTTCTTAAAATGAGTACTTTGGCTCATATTGAAATCACAAAATCTGGTTTTCTAATGACATTAAATGCCAATGTGGCTAAAACACCCAGGATTAGATGATGCAAACATTTGTAGTAATCCTTTTTGCACCAAGGACTTGGCTTCACACTCACCCTGGTGAGATACAGGTGTCCTTTCTATTGATGGCTGAAATGATTCCAGTGACGTGAGTTTATAATTTGAAATTTACTTCCTAAAGTGTTTAGCACTGTGCATCTTAGTCATGGACTCATAGAACCATAGAGATGTAGAGATTTGTTTTTTGGGGAAAGTTTTATTGTACTTTATAAGACAAAATTTGATGTGCTGCACAATAAACTTATTTACAGAAGAAACACAAGATAGTTTATTCACCTTCAATATTTTTCTTTAAAATTAATTTGGTCATTATGATGGTCAATTATAATATTCATTTATAGAAAATTAGGACTAATTGCTTTCAATTTGATCTAATTGAAATAAACCCTTCGGTCCAACCTGTCCATGCTGACCAGATATCCTAACCCAACCTAGTGCCACCTGCCAGCACCCGACCCATAACCCTCCAAATGCAGCCTATTCATGTACCCATCCAGATGCCTTTTAAATGTTGCAATTGTACCAGCCTCCACCACTTCCTCTCGCAGCTCATTCCATACACGTACCACGCTCTGCATGAAAAAGTTGCTCCTTTAGTCCCTTTTATATCTTTCCCCTCTCACCCTAAATCTATGCCGTCTAGTCTCTCCCCCACCCCAGGGAAAATACTTTGTCTATTTATCCTATCTTGCCCCTCATGATTTTATAAACCTCTATAAGGTCACCCCTCAGCCTCCGACGTTCCAGGGAAAACAGCCCCAGCCCATTCAACCTCTCCCTATAGCTCAAATCCTCTAACCCTGGCAACATCCTTGTAAATATTTCTGAACCCTTTCAAGTTTCAAAGCATCCTTCCGAATGGAAGGAGACTAGAATTGCACATAATATTCCAAAAGTGGCCTGACCAATGTCCTGTACAGCCACAACATGACCTTCCAACTCCTATCCTCAATCAGCAAAAAAAATTAATTTAACAAAATGCAGGCTACATTTCTTTCAGGTAAAAGCTGGAAGAACTGATCCTCCAAATACATAGAACAAGATTTTCACTAAAGTTGCAAGAAATATTTGATTAACATTTCTATGATACATGATTTATGAAATTCATATCAAACTGAACCAATCTTTTCACTTCTATAAATATTTAGATATTTTATTCACTAAAATCAAGTAACTTTTGATAATAACAGGGATCTCTTAATGTGTTTGTTTTCATACAATAAGTTAAATCTAGTCATTATCTTCATGGTATCAATAACACATTAAAAGGGCTTATTCTGTTTTGCTCATCACTAAAATTAATTTGAATTGATAACTTTTAAAACATTGGACTCAAGGTTTCCAGAGAAAAATGCCCCTAAGTGTGAAATAACTTTTTCTTCAACCTCCAGCTTTACTTGACAAGAAAACAAGACCAAGACCTAATCCTTAGCTTCTAAATGTGTTCAAATTTGAACAACTTAACAGAGAATATGTGGAGAGTGACTCAGTTTAACGAAGCCTTGTCCTCTACTGGAAAATGTTTTTCTCCATGTGACAAAGATAGAGTCATTGAGATGTACAATATGGAAACAGACCCTTCGGTCCAACTTGTCCATGCCGACCAGATATCCCAACCCAATCTAGTCCCACCTACCAGCACTTGGCCCATATCCCTCTACATCCTTCCTATGGATATGAACTGTATGGAGAATCACTGGGGAGTACATGTGGCCAATGAAACAAGCTTTCTTGAATCTGCTGTCCTTACCTTCCTGGCCTATATGTGACTCCATAATGCAGAATCATCTCTGTCTCCTGCATCTAATTCCACTCACTCCCATTTTGTTTCTGCAATCTTATTACAGAGCCCTGACTGTAAACATGACGAGGAAGGATTACAACCTCTATTATTCACTAGTGAACCTCTCTGTCCCACAACTAGATATCAGGGCCAGGAGCCAAGCCTTCACCAGATGAACTCAGACACAATCTTTGAAGAGGTAGCCTGCGAGCAGAGGGTAATGGTATAAGTTAATATCCCTGGGAGAGTGTTACATTAGGTTCCTGTAAAATGACAGCTTAAGGGAATGGAGGCACATTGGTTAGCAAAGACTGGGCACAATCTATAGCTCGGGATCTCATTAGAGATGAACAGCTTTGCAACCTGAAAGAATATCCCCCAAGTTGAGTGTGAAACAGAGTAGTATAATCCCTCCCAGCCCAAGTACCTTTTCTTCTCCCACACCACAGACCACAATACACATCCAAAATCCAACATGGCTGCACTCAGGACTATTGTCTCATACCTCAACTGGCTCAACGAACCAATGAAGTGGACGAAGTATTCAATCCACCACGTAGGGAGCAGGCAGTGCACTACTGCTGTCGTAAGTCCCTTCCCAGTTGGCAATCAGCTGACTGGGAGTAACAAAGACAGCTCCTCTCTGATTAAGAGCTGAGAAGTAACTGGCCTGTTACAAAAGTGCCTTCCCTTCACTGTTTCGAGATGGTGATCATTCCCATTCAAGAATCGTTGTTCCAGTCTGATTCAAGGTCATTCACCAGTCATGCTGATCACAATACTCTAAAATTAACTCACCCATGTCTTGCACCATAATATTCCTCTTATTGATCTTGTATACGAAAGGCAAAGTTATCATAGGAGAAAACAAAAACGTCTCCCCATTTAGACAGACCTCCAGTATATGTGGGTACTCTGTGCCAACATTGATATAACAATGCATATAAAATTGGCCTGAGGCTGGATATTTGGCAAGCTATGTGTTCACAAAAAAACCCCAGAAACAGTGAATCCAGAATGACAACATTTTCCTATGCCTGTGAGGTTGTAAGTTTGCTCTCCGAGCTGGTAGATGTGTTCTCAGATGGTTCATCCCCATGTGAGGTAACATCATCAGTGAGCCTCTGGTGAAGCGGTGGTGTTCTGTTCCGCTTTCTATTTATGTCTGTTGTGGTGGGTGATATCACTTCCAGTTCTGTTTCTGAGAGGTTGGTAAATGGGGTCCAAATCAATATGCTTGTTAGTAGAGTTCTGGTTTGAATGCCAGGCATCTCGGAATTCCTGCGTGTGTCTTTGTTTTGCCTGTCCCAGGATGGATGCATTGTCCCATTTGAACTCGTGACTCTCTTCATCTGTGTGTATGGATACTTGTGATAGTTGGACTTTTGGTGACTAGCTGGTGCTCGTGTATCCTGGTGGTTAGTTTCCTGCGTTTCTGTCCAATGTAATTTTTCTTGCAGTCCTCGCAGGATATTTTGTATATGATGTTCTTTCTGCTGGTTGTTGGTATGGGGTCCTTTAAATTCATCAGGAACTCTTCCAGTATGGTGGTGGGTTTGTGGGCTATCAGGGACCAGAGTAGTTTGGTTGTCATCTCCAAGATGTCTTTGATGTAAGGCAGAGTGGCTAGAGTTTCTGGGCATGTTGTGTCTTCCTGTTTAGGTCTGTTGTACGTGAATGGGTGGACTGCACTTATCGGATACCTATTGTTCCTGAATACGTTGTATCGGTGTGTTTCCTCAGCTTCTCATAGTTCCTGGATGCTGCATTGTGTTGTGGCTCATTTAAATAATCTCCTGATGCAGTTTCATTTGTGGGTGTTGGGATGATTGCTCATGTAATTGAATATCTGGTCAGTGTGAATGGCTTTCCTGTAAATGTTGGTCTGTAGCTCTCCATTGGCTTTTCATTCTACTGTGACGTATAGGAAGGGGAGTCTATTGTAGTTCTCTTCCTGTTTGGTGAACTTTTTACCGGTGAAAATGTTGTTTATGTCTTTGTGGGTTTCTGCTAATTTGCCGTGGTTCGTGATGACAATGGTGTCATCCATATAGTGGACCCAAAGCTTGGGTGGATCATTTGTTCTAACCTGTGCATAACTGTTTCTGCTAAAAGTCCTAATATTAGTGATCCCATAGGTGTCCCATTGATTTGTTTGTAGATCTTGTCATTGAACGTGAACTGGGTTGTGAGGCACAGGTCTACTAGTTTGAGGATGCTGTCCTTGCTGATGGAGTCGGTGCTGTCAGGTGTTTGTGTCCTTGGTTCGCCTAGCAGTGAGGCCTGAGTTTCTTTGGTTAGGGTGATGTTTATTGATGTGAATAAGGCTGTCATGTTGAAGGAAACCATGACCTTCTCGTCCTCTACCTTGGTGTCTTTGATGATGTTCAGGAATTCCTGGGTCGACTGGATGGAATGGCTTGAGTCTTCTGCTATGTATTTCACATTGCATTGCAGTTCCTTTGCTTGTCTGTATGTCATTATACCAGGAAGTGAGACCTCCATTTACCAACCTCTCAGAAACAGAACTAGATGTGATATCACCCACTACAACAGACATAAATAGCAAACTGGGCAGAATACTGGCACTTCACTGGAGGCTGAATGATGATGTTACTTAGCATGGTGACAAAATGTTTGAGAACAAATATCCCAGCTCAGAGAGCAAGCTTACAACTGATCCACAACCTGAGCTGCAAATCTTCTCCAAAATTGCAAATTTCTATCCCTGTCTTAATTCAATCCAGTATGCACGTTCCAAAAAAACCCAAAGAACTGCAGATGCTGGAAACCAGAAACAAAATCAGAAATTTATGGAAAAACTCAACAGGTCTGGCAGCATCTGTGGAGAGAAAGTAGAGCTAACATTTAAGGTTCAGTCACCCTTCTTCAGAACTGAAGAACCTACCTTCCAGTAATTTCTGATTATGTCATGAAGCACATTGGAACCATTTATGTACCGCATTGAAAGCACTTCATGAATGAAATTTGCTGTGGCATTTCTGAGGCATACTGTGTTTTCAAATTCTATCTCTATCCCCTACCTGTTCAGTTAACACTGGCAGACTTCTCTATGTCTCTGTCTTTCAGTTCCTGCTTCTACTCACTTTCCTCCCTCAGCCTCAAGTGATGCTTTCAGTCTTCTTGCTGACGATTCTTCATTCTTCTCAAATCTTGTTCTCAGCTTCTTCTCTCTTTCCTTCGCTGACTGAGGCATTCTTTGTGTCTCTCTTCATTGATCTAATATTTGCTGTCATGCCCTTCACCCTTACCTTTCCTGTCTTTCACTACTTCTGAGCACAGTCTTCTCCTGCTGCTCTCTGAAATTATTGCAGCTGCTTCAGGGTGAGGGTGGCAGTTTTCGAAGAAATTCCCATCCATTGAATGAAATGGCAAGAATTACTGCTTTTAAGGTCAGGACTTGCATAGGAGCGGCTCAAAGGCAGGGCCTAGTTCACCCTGATTTATGTCTGTGAATATGGATAGTTGGTCACAGCTCTTATGGTGTATGCCATCAAATACAGAGGTTGTTTCATCAGGGCAAAGCTGAAATATCAATTTTGCAAAGTGAGGAAGAAAAGCCTTTAGTTTTGCAACTGCAGGGAATGTCAAATTTGTTTCTTGATACACAAAGAATACAGTATACAGAATATTTTTCCTGTGAATGTACATCAAGACTTTTTGATGAATAAATATATTTTTGCAATAAATAAATCAACTACAAAAGCATAATATATGAAAGAAACCTGCAGCATTCCTTCACCAGCTTTCTCTGAAGTTGGCTCATCACCTTGTTCACATTCCTGATTCAAATGCCAAACTTTTTAAACTGACCTGCTCTGTTTAGGTGAATGACGGGATGGGATTTTGGGTATGCCTTACATATAAAATGACTTCTCTCGCGGCTGATCTTATTTTGTTGTTAATGTTTTCCCCAAGCTAAATACAGATGCATGAATGAAGCAGACTCATCACTTCTGACTGTTCACAACACATGAAATAAACAAGCAATACAAAATTCAAATGCAAAGTTCCACTTGTCCCACAAGCCCCCGGCAATGTGTGAGCTTGTGCAGCTGTCATTACTAGCCATAAAAAGATGCATCTACCCTCCCCCGTGGTGAAGGACAACCTTTCACACAACAAGCATGTGAGTGAACCACTTACGGGACATATGCCAGTCAGAATGGGTAATGTGCAGACTCTGCCTGGAGCTCTGGAAGCACCAGGCAATCTGCAGCACTTTAAGACTGTAAGAGCAAGATATCCCCATGCACACATTCATACCACTGCATCCCTTCCCCCACCAAGAAGATTCAAATGCACTGAATTGGAACGCAATTAGAAGCTGTGAAAGATACTTTTCCATTCAAGTAGGCCACTAAAGCCCAGCTTGCAATGTCAACCAACCCTGTCAGCCACTTTTCTATGTACTCAAACTCTCAAAAGTCTTCTAAGTCAGACCAATCTGTCAGCTGCCATGCAACTACTCTGAAACCCAGAACTACAATTACAATAGGACTGATTTCACTGTGAAGGCGATAACAGAGGAACTTAACACAGAGACTAAATTTCTAGATTTCATTAAGACTAACTTTAAATGGATGAGACAGAGACTGACAACAGCAAACGCTTCAAAATCGTGGTTGGGTAAAAGTACACCTGAATGGAGGAATGTGTTCCATCAAGGGTTTGGCTCAATCAGGACAAGTATGTACCCCTGAAGGGAAAGAGCTCGTCTTTATCAAAATTGGCTTCACAGGAATCCATACAGATTAGAACATTTTAGTGAGTCAGGGGTTTCAAGGGACATGAAGCCAAGGTTGTTAGATGTCATTAGAAAACAGGTAGCAGAGAAGGGTAGAATATGTGATAGAAAACATTTGAGTGGCTAAATACGGGGCATTGATGAGGCTACACCTTGGAAATTTTGTGCAGTTTTGGTCCTATTTGAAGAAAAATATAAATGCATTGGAAGCAAGATTTACACGTTTGCTACCTGGAATGAGAGCTATCCTTTGAGACTAGTTTAGACAGACTGGGCTTATTTCCACTGGAGTTGAGTGTGAGGGGTGACTGGGTTGAAGTGCATAAGATCCTGAGTGGCCCTTGACAAGGTGAATTTGGTAAGGATATTTCTTCTTGTGGTTCAGTCCAAAACTAGGCGGCACTGTTTTAAAATGAGAGGGTTCCCTTCAGGATTGAGATGGGAAGAATGTTTTTCTCTGATACAACTTTGGAACTCTGCCTCAGAAGGCAGTGGAAACAGTTATATTGAATATTTTAAAGACGGCGGCAGATAAATTCTTATTAAGAAGGGGAGTGAAAAGTTATATTGTGATATTGTGGAACTTGGAACACCAGCAGATGAACCATGATCTGACTGAATGCCAGAAGAGGCTTGAGGAGTTGAATGGTCTGCTTTTACTCCAGTCTTGTAAGTTTGTCTCACCTACTCCCGTTCTTTTGTATGCAGATGCTAAAGTGAGCTTACCTGTACCAACAGACTGTTTTCATGGAAACATAGAGCTTAAAAGCAGGCCAAATGCTTGCAAAATTGACTCCGATTATGGCTGATTGTATTCTGGCCTCAACTCTATTGTCTTGACTCCCTCAATCATCTCATCACTGCCCTTGACTCTTTTGTCTATCAGAAGTCTATCCAACCTGACCTTAAATAAATTCAATGTCCCAAACTTTCTGAGGAAGAGAATTCCACAGTCTTGTTTCACCTAGATCCCAAACACGGTTCCCCTGGTTATTATGGTTCCTGGCAGGGTACCCCAAATTGTTTAGTTCCTGGGTGAGGAGACACGAACTGGCTCCACTTCTGTATTCACCTGACAACTTGGCTGGTCACAACAAGGTTACTTCAAAAACAGGACCCTGCTCTTGTAGATATCTTTCTCCTAGATCCAAATGAACATGTGTTTTAAAATGAGCCAATTTATCCAGGTTTCTTAAGCTAACAAAGAGTGAGCTTATTAAGCATGAGAAGAGTTAACAATGCAGCATATATAAACATTGATTAGAAATTAGAGATCAGTCCAAAAAGATTTTAAAAATCCAAGGAACAGATATACAGATTAGTCTCTGAATTGTTCATGAAAAGCAGATAGTTGAACATTACAGCATGCAGTGAAGCTTACCAGTAGCTATTATTAGTTGAACAATCGGTTTCAAGGCTCTACGTTTTGCAGGTTGGTCAAGTTTCTGTTCCAGTTCCTTTTGACGATGACTGAAATCCAGCATTCAGGGTGAGCGAGTGTCCTTTTGTTGACCTGTTCGCTCTTGTCTGGCTTACTAACCAGCAGTCTACAAGCACTCAGAGTTAAAAATTCTCTTTGGCTGCAACACAAGGGTGGTAAGAGGTTGTGCTTCATCTTCTGACCTTCATGGCATGCTAACACTCAAACCTCAGTTAGTACATATGGGTACCTTTTCATGATAGCACGCAGGAATGTTCAGTCCCACTAGCACATTCCAGTGAAGTTGAAATTGGCTTTTTAGCCTCTGTATTCAAGGGGAGAGCCATAAAATATGTGTCTAATTTGGGACATAATTCGAAGCTTACTGTTGTGCAGGGCATCATTAGTTCCTTGCGCAAGAGATCACAGTTTTGACTTGCCTTTTTTCCTTTGAATGTTTGTTCTTAAAAGTTGTTACACTTTCCATGGGCTTTCTCTCCAGGCAACAACGTAATTTATATTTGCACCATTTTTGACTGTATCAACTCTCTTTTGGAATTACAAGTGGAAATGTCCACAGTACTTTGAGGTTCTGACTCATTGTCATGAAATATTTATGACATTCAGTGAAATACCATCTTCTCAACTGTGTCATAAAAGGTAGCCGTCTTATATTTAAATAGTGTCCCCTAGCTCTAATCTCCCCCACCAGAAGAAATGTCCTCTGGAATCAATCCTATCAAGTCCACTCAGGAGCTTTTATGTTTGAATAAGATCACCCATCATTCTTCCAAACTCAAATGAGTATAGACCCAATCTTTGTTGATACGATAAGCCCTTCATCCAATAAAATGCATTAAGTGAACTTTCTATGAATTCTTTCTAATCTATTCATATCTTTTGTCAAATAAGGGCACCCAAATTATACAGCATTTCAGAAGTGGTCTCACCAAAGCCCTTTAGACTTCTCTACCTCTTCATCCAATTTCCTTGACACCAACATTCCTCTTGCCTTCCTAACCTTTTGATGGATCTGCAGATTAACCTTTTGCGAAGTATCAGGCTCCTCCATTCCTTCTTCACCGTGGAGTTCTGTGATATCTCTCTCAATTTCAAAAGTTTTCTGTTCTTCCTGCAAATGTGGACAGCCTCACATTTTCTTATGTTTTAATCCAGTTGCCAAATTACCGCACACTCAATTAACTTGTCTCTCATCCTATGTAGACTCTTTACTTCCTATCAACTTTCTCACCTATCTTGATGTCATTAGCAAAATAAACTACTGTACTATTGGTCTCTCATTCAAGTCATTGACATAGATTGTAAATAGTTGAGGCCCCAGCACTGATTCATGGGCACACCACTAGTTATAATTTGCCAAAACAAAAAACGATCCCTTTATCCCTGCTCTCTGATTCATTTTAGCTAACCAAACCTTCACCCATGCTATTTTTAGTGCCTGCACTGACAGTTCCTATTTTGTGTAGCAACCTTTACTGTGACACTCTATTAGAAGCCTTTTGGAAATCCAAGTACACCACATTCACAGTGTTCCTGTTTATCCATGTTGCTTCTTACTTCCTCAAATAACTCTATTAAATTAGTTATATTTATTGTTCCTTGTGACAACTGTGCCACAAAACCCTACTGTGACCTCCACAAAATGTATGTACTTCTGTGCATAATAAAAAAAGTTCACTTTTACTATAAATCATGTATTTTTTTTTCCTTACACTTACTTTTACACATTTCCATTGCCTCACAATTCTTTACTTTGTAACTTCCTCCAGCCTTATAATGCTCCAATCTTAGGCTCTTGGGTATCCTCAGTTTCAGTTGGGTGATTGGGCTTTCAGCTGCCAAAGATCTGAGTACTGGAATTCCCTCCCTAAACCTCTCCATCTCTTTGCCATTCTTTCTTCCTTTAAGATGCTTTTTATAACCTGCATCAGGTGGCCAAGCTGTTTGCTATCTGGTTCAATATCTCTAATTGTGTGATGTCAAATTGTTGGATAACAATTCTACAAAACTCCTTGGGGTATTTTACAATGTGAAATGAATTGTTCTTTCATAGTCAAAAGAAGAGCTTTTAGTGAGCTGTAAGTGAACAGCGAACTCTTTTTATGACAGCAACATGAATTCCTCTCTTTCAGGCATTTTTAAACTTGTTGGAACTTGCAATCTCCAATGACAGTAATAGAACCCCAGAAAAACCAAACACGTTTTAACGAAAGGATATTAATTGGCACAGTGATCATAAAGCTGTGTTTTCAAATCATTATGATTTGACTATGAGATTGGAAATCTGTTGGAATTTTACATCAAAAATCAATGCTGTTTTAAATCAGGCTTGTCGTGGAACCTGAAGTGATGTCCAGTATCTCAAATAATTCAAAATTAAATTCATTGAAAAATCACAGCAGATTTGATCTGGCTGCTGATTTATTTCCTGCTGTTCAGAATGTTGCTTTATTATCAGCAAGAACTTGTCCTCCAGCAATATTTGTCAACTAGAATTTCTCATTTGTGTTTTTTTTGAATGGTAAGTATGGTATTATCTCTGGTTTCCTAATGGGTGTAGGATTGAAAATCTGGAACAAATTGGATCCTTTAAGAAGATAAGTGATATGATTAAAGGAGAAACACAATCACTCAAGCTCTTTGTAAAGCTCTATATACTTGTGGCAGAATTAATTCAGGGGCACACAGGCTATAGTTTCTTGCTTCTTCTCCTGTCATTGGTGGAGTGGATACACGTGGTTAACAGGAGTTCAATTCACATCACAGCAAATTGGTCCCAATGTAGAAAGTTCCAGCTCAAACAAAGCAAACAGGCTTTATATCACAAAACCCTAACCAGGACGACAGCAGCCAAGTTATAATGTAATCATTGATCTCAGAATTATTGTTATATCGAAGGAGGGTCATTTGGCCTGTTGTGTCTGTCCCAGCTCTTAGAGTGAGCTTTTACTTAGTGCCATTTTTCTCTTCATAACTCTGGGCACCATCCATTTTCAGAAAATCATGTTAATCCATTTTGAGTGTGTGAATTGATCCATCCCTAACACAATCAGGTACCCTATTCCAGATCCTAACCACTTCCTTCCTGAAAAGCCATTTCTATATTTTGCTTTTCCTTCTTTTGCCAATTACTTAAGATCAGTGTCCTCTTCTTCTTGATCCTTTCATGAGTAGGAATAATTTCTCTCTTATTGCTCAGTCCAGGCCCCCCAAGATTTTGAATACCTCAAGCTTATCTCCTCTGAACCTTCTCTTCACTGAAGAACGTCCCTTCTCCAAGTAATAGGTTTCATGGAAATGATCATCATTCTCTATGTGCCTTAACATGAACCACATGAAATATTTAATCAAGAATGAAATATCCCAAAGTACACATAATACCATGAGAGCTGTGATATAATGTGGCTTCCAAAATTGGTGGAGGACAGAAGATGTGATTCTTCTTCAATTTTTGTTTTCCTCACAGATTAGAAATAGAAATCGAGGTATAACTCTGTCAGCTGTTCACTTCCTGGTCACAACAAAGTTTTGAATTGTCACTTTGGAAGAAGTTTTGTTCATTTCTGAATGAAATTATTCATTTCACCATGACACATAATGCATAATACAAGCAGACATCATTCTTATGCCCAGGTGTGTATTATACAGTCAGTCAATTTGCGGACAGTTAAAATGTACTCTGGTTCATTGGTTCATTGACAATGGAAAGGAATAGCTAAAATACAGGCAATCCTGTTCTGTAAAAGTTATATGGCAAAAAAAGGCTCATAGTTCTGTAATGTTAAATACGATAATATTGCTACCTGCAAGATGTTCATTTAGATTACTAACCATAACACCAATCATATGAGCTGACTGTAGAGGAGAAATACGTTGAAATCCATAGTGACTAATAACAATACATTATTTGAATCATTTTGTGTTTAGTTCTGAAGATAAATAATATTGTCCAATTTCTAATTGGCAATGAACGCACCATTTTAACAAACCATGGATGAGGTATCAAATAGTAAAATGATGGAAAGACTTAGAATTTAGATAATATAAAGTAAAAAATGGAAAATGTTGAAGAAATTCAGCAGGTCTGGCAGTATTGGTAGAGAGAGAAATGGTGTTAATGGTTCAAGTTGTATATAACCCTTCCTCAGATGCTTATACCTTGGGGCAGGGGTGGTGGTGGAGGGGGTGGGAGGGGGGCAGCGGCATCAGCTAGCTCAGTTGCCTTGACAGTTGGTTTGTGATGTAGAGTGACACCAACAGCATTGGTTTCAATACCTGCAGTGGCTGAGGTTACCATGAAGGACTCTCCTTCTCAAGTTCTCCCATTGCCTAAGCCCTGATGACCTTCAGGTTAAACCATCACCAGTCATTTCTCTACAATGAGGGAGCCGTGCTATGGTCTCCTCAGGCTATGGGGTGACTTTATGGCAGAACCAGTGCAGGTTTAAACAATGGGGCCATGTGAATGAAAGACTACAACAGCATTGGCCACTATTCCTGTGGAAGGGTATCCCTTCACTCTACTGGTTCTGGGCTTCTTTCACTTATAGCTTTGATGGAAGTGTTTTAGCGTTGCGATACCTTCCTGCTTGCCTGTGCTGTCAACACACAACTCTCCCAGTGAGGCTGCTAGCTCTAGGAGCACTGTGCACCCTCCCTCTGATTGGGTTTGGGAAGGCCATCCTTAAGAACCTACAGAAGGTTTGTACGGGAATGCTACAATGCAGACTTCAGACTCCATGTGTGTCTGATGCCAGAGTGCTGATTGATGCTCATGGATAATCCAAATCACATTTTAAGCCTTTCATTAGAATTTTGGAAAATAAGGGTTAGGTCTGAAATCTACAGAAGAACATTTATATTATGCAACATATGTGATAAGAAAAATGTAAAAATAGTAAATGAGGAAGAACATTTGTAACATATAAAACCAGTCACATGTCTGTGATACTTATCAAAGAACGTTGAGGGGTGACTTTTTTTGAGGTTTATAAAATCATGAGGGGCATAGATAAGTTGAAGAGCAAGGTCTTTTCCCTAGGTCAGGGAATTCAAAACTAGGGGACATATTTTGAAGTTGAGAGGAGAAGTTTAAAAAAAGAATTCGGGGCAACTTTTTTTACACAGAGAGTGGTTCGTATATGGAATGAACTGCCAGAGTGAGTGGTGGATACATATACAACATTCAAAAAACATTGTATAAGTACATGTGTAGGTGAGATTTGAAGGGATATGGGCCAGACATAAACAAGTGGACTAGTTTAGTTTGGGCACATGGTTGGCATGGACTAATTGGAGCGAAGGGTCTGTTTCCATGCTGTATTCTATGACTATGAGTCTATTGACACAGTTTTCCTAAGTTGATTCATTTATAGCTGATTGCTTTACTTTCCTACTAATAGTAGTTATGCATACTTATAAAATTCTACATATTGTACAATCATGCTGCAGTTATTGTAATCTGTGGCATTTGAAAAGCAATGGTATTTGCATTTGGGTAACCAGTGAGACACATGTTCTAATTATTTCCATACCAGGAAACAAATTAATTATTTCAGGCCATAAACGATGTGGTATTTTTTCCTCAAAATGGGGTTGAGCATAATTAATATTTTAAGATGGGAACAATGGGTAATTTGCAATTGCAATCATGTCTTTTCTTTGGATAAAGAACACAATTCAAAGGGAAATGAAGGCCAATTCACTGATCCCTTGTAATACTAACTAACTTAAATTCTGCAGTTACTGCATATTCACTGCCATTTGGAAGATATGAAGCTATAACACATACATTGGTAGTCACTTTTAGTGTACATTGTTTTGCATCTTTAGAACAATGTTGAATTTTTATTTGGAATTTTAACATGGATCTGTGGCATACTGGACGCACTTTGAAGTCTTCAGTGACAGAGCAGTTAATCAAAGAGCCGGGAGGGTGTATTGGTTATTTGCCTGACTCCAGATTCCTGGATCAACTTTGCGGAAGACAATGGAAACACTTTAAGGGACATTCTCAAAAAGAGTCCCTAACTTGTGGATTTTGGGATTGCACTGAACACTGGAGATACTTTGTCAAGAATCGGCAGAGGGTGAGGTGTTATAGACGGAGCATAAACTCCCACCTCACCTGAATTGAACCTCCAGGCACCACCAGCCTGGCATCTGGCAGAATCCACAGATCCTGGATCAGATGTATGAGCCATCTCAGAACCCTTCAAACCAGAGTGGAATCAAGGAGAAAGTGAGCTCTGCAGATGCTGGAGATCAGAGCTGAAAATGTGTTGCTGGAAAAGTGCAGCAGGCCAGGCAGCATCCAAGGAACAGGAAATTCGACGTTTCGGGCATAAGCCTGATGAAGGGCTTATGCCCGAAATGTCAAATTTCCTGTTCCTTGGATGCTGCCTGACCTGCTGCGCTTTTCCAGCAACACATTTTCAGCAGAGTGGAATCAAGTCAGCCTTGATTTCTCAGGCACTACCTCAGGAGGAGATGGGCCTCAATGTTCTGTTCAATTTCCCTGCATGGCTGGGTTGGGAAACATGCTGCTGGTGGCAGGTTAATTTGCTTGTGGGGAGGGGGGATGTGTGCTTTGCATTTCTCTAGCCACTTCTAATTATCCTGTTGGAAGCGACAGGTGATATTCAGTTTATCTGTCCATGTTTTTGATAATGGCATAGATTTGTTTTAATTCTCTGATGTGATTCAGTCAATTAAAACTGAGCAAGGGGTGCCAAGACGACATTGGATGGATTCTTTCAGGAGTCTGAGTGACATGGTCTTTGGTGAGAAATACGGCAAATTCAGACAAAGAAGCCTATCTTGATGCTGAGAGCATTTTGCAGCAAGCTTTTACCAAGCTATAGTTTCTCACCAGGCGGTGGCGAGTTGCAAATTAAGGGGGAATTGCAGCAGTCAAGTTAAATGTTGAGAAAAACTCAACATGAAAGTCAGAGCAAGTACCTGGAGATTTCAGCTGATCACTTGCTTCAAAAACATTCCATGTTGGACAAACTTCTACCATTCACTCACTCTGAGCTTCCCCAAGATGCTCACTGCATATCTGCCTTACCTTGCCATTTTGGACTTTGCATCCTCAGCAAAAAACTGCCAGGCTCATATTGCTTCTATCTTGTCCACTCCTTGAACCTTATTTTGGCCATCAACAGTCCCCAATGAAGTCAAGAGAGATATAATTCTGTCAGGAGCTCCTGGCACAGTAAGCGAAGGGCAGCCTCTGATATCAGCACAGGGTCATGAACGCAGTCAGCCAGCCACTTGGGTAATCAGACTCCGTATTGTCCCCACATAAGGAGTGGGGAGCTGAATGTTAGGCAGCCCACCAGATTTCTGTACTCTGTCCATCTTATTGTGGGCTGTTTTCTTCCAGAATGAGAGAAAGGCAAGTATTAAGGCAAATGAGTATGGGTGGCGCAGTTGTTACTGTTGGTACGGATGGGAAGGTTGGTACGGTGGCCAGAGAGAGTGAGTAAGCAGCACCACCAGCATGCCTGGTTCGCACTGTCCAGGGTTGTGGAGCATACAAGGGAAAATGTTTGCAGGCAATAATGAGAATCGTAGAGCTTGAGACTTGGTGGAGGTGGGTACAGTGACAGAAACGGAGTGAATGTGAATATCAGAGAAAAGATGGTGACCCTTTTGCTGGAGGAATGGAGGTTGTGAACTTATTCCCAAATTTCTGAGCTTTCCCCAGACAGCTGGGACTGCTTTAATCAGGCTGGTATGGTCTGGTATTGTGGTGTTCTCTGCTGGTCCTGGGGTTAAGAAAGTCCCTATGTGGCACAACCCCATTCGGCAGCCCCTCCAGGTCCTGGCCTGTAAAGCTGGCCACTGGTTTCCCCATCTGTCATATCCTGCACTAGACTGACCGTCCTTGTCCAAGTGCACACATCGTTTTAAAGAAGGTGCAGGTCCAAGGGATACTGGTTAATTCCAGGATATCCCAGCAGTGACAAATTGTTCCAGGAACTGTGTGTGGTAAGATGGTGCTAGAATCAGACGCCATGGGAGCAGGGTAGATAATTTGTAAAGTGAGTTTGATAAGACTCTCTGACTCTGTAAAATCCTTTAGAACTTGGAACAAAAACCTCTCAAAAATACAATTCAACTGGAAAAGTGACTGAGATGTTTGTGGTAGCTGAAGGGCATATCCTGTTGAGGCGGTAGCTCAGAATGCTTAATATTCAACTGTATCTTTTGTACTAAATTAATTTAAATCAAAATTTATCATGAATTTTATTAATCTAGAACCTCATGATCAAGGCAGCTTACGTGAAACGAAAGCTTCAATTTACGAGATGGACCATATGAGAGGTTATTTCTATATTGAAGGTGCTGCTTAAATACGTGTTTTTCCTTTTCTATTTGTTCCAGTCGTCACACTTCAAACTGAATGCTGCCGATGTTTTATGTCTAAATTTGAAACACTCTTGTTCCAACAGGAATTTTTCTCTCTTTTTCTGTTGCAAATTAAAATAAATCTCTTAATTGATTTGTGTGAACTTTCTTGTAAATCCTTCAGGACTGCACTAAAATTTTAGCATGATCCAAACAGTTTTTCACGGTAAATACACTATTCATAATTCACAAGTATCATATAACACCGTTAAGCGTTTTGTCTTCAGCAACGTCAGTTAACTGATGATTAACAAAAGTGCAACCATGCAAAAATATGCTTTACATTTATGTAAATAATGGATGAGTGGCTGTTAAGACAGCTCTGTAGCAGAAAATGTCAATGCAAGTTCGTTTATTTGATAAAATCCCATGAGTTCACTCCTTGCACTTCAGAAAAAGGTAAATCTCAACCTTAACTATTTCAGTTAACCTTCCTAGTTTTCCATAATAGCTGGTGTATTAATGGGGGTTTACTCTGTTCAGATACTGTCCGTTTCTTATGTAAATTTGCCACCGTCAACCCTCTATTCAAAAAAGTAATGTTTGATGCCACCCAGCTGTGCAAACTACAAATGAATTTCCAACTTCCTTTCTTCTCCAAAGTTGTTGTACATATTGTCACCTTATAAATCTTTCCTGGAACTCTATCTTTGAATCCCTCCAAACCCTCCACCCTTACCACAGTATTAAAATAATTCTCATAAAATCTCAAACAACATCCAATGTAACTTTGAAATGGTGAACTATCCCTCTACGATCTTGGTGACACCATCTACAAATTTGTCAAATTCCAAACATACGCTACCATCCTTCTACCTCCTCTTTTGAACACATTATCAAACGGCTTGTATTATATCCAATTCTAGATTAAAATAAAATTCTGACAACTCAATATTGACAAGAGCTCAGTCATTATCTTTGGTCTCAGCAACAAACACCATTCCCTCACCACTAATTCCATCTGCTTCCTTGGCAATTTTCTAAATTTGAACCAGATCTTTTGTAACGTTGGTGTCATATTTGACTTGAAATGAGCTTCTGATCATGTATCAGCATCGTCAGTGACTGCTTTCCTTCACTTCTGAAGCATTTCCCTTTCCCATGTCTGACTCTGCTCATCTGCTGCTTAAACTCTCATTAATGCACTAATTGCATTGAAAGGTGACTAATCTAATGCTCTCCCTACTGGCCTCCTATTTTTCACCCTCTATAAGTTAGAGTTCATCCAAAGCTCTGCTGTCAGTATTATAACTCGCCCCATATCCTGTTTCCCTATCAACTATGTGCTTGCTGACCGACATGACAGTCTGATCCAATAGCAATTCAATTTTAAAATTCACATCCTTGGTGATTGCATATCCATCCACGTTCTTTCCCCATTTTATCTTTGTAATGTCTTCAGTTTTGGACATTCCACTTCTGGCCTCTTGTTCATTCCTGATTTCAGTCACCCTCTTATTTGTGCCTTTAACTGTGGTGCATCTAAGCCCTATAATTCCTCCCTAAACATTTTCACATCTCCAACTGTTTATCCTCCTTTAAGGGCTTCTGAAAACTTACCTTCTTGTCAAAGATTTCGGTCTCCTGTCATGATCCCCAGTGGTATCCCGTCACCAAGTCACACTAGCTCCCTCAAAGCCAGCTCTCAGAGTGGTAGGATATCTGACACTCCTGTTTATTTTTTTCGATTAACACTCCTGTTTCTTTTTTATTTCTTTTTTTTTCCCTTTACCCCCCGCACTACCGCCTAACTGCTTATGTTTTCCCCAGCACCATGGTATGTGTGTCCAAGTGCAAGACGCAGTGAGAGACACAAAGTCTTTATTTAAATCTTTATTTAATTTCCACCACCAGGAAGAAAGGAAACACCCGAGTGGGCCTCCTGTTTATATCTGTCAGCCAGGGCTCCCTGATTGAACCAGAGTAACATCCCCAGTCAAGGAACTCATATTGTATGACATCCACCTGGCTGACCTCATTACGAACATTGTATTAATATGTCTGTGGAATTCCCTGGATAAATACAAATTGTTGATGTTGTTGAGCATAAGACATTCATAGATGACACCTCCAAAATTAATTTTGATGGACTTTGGAATTATGATATTAATGTTACTGGTATAGTAATTCTCAGACTTGGATTAGTGTTCCAGATACGTCTATTCAAAACTGGGGAAGTTAAATTCAATTAATTATCGATTCTGGAGCAAAATATTAGTCTCATTAACAATGACCACAAGGGGGATCCAAGATGGCGGCAACCCAGCAAGTCTGAGTCTATAGTGTTCTTCCCAAGACTTGGGTAAAGTGGGTCACCCACCCCCACCACACTCACCAAATCATTCATAATAGCTGTTAAATTTAAATAGTTGCTTAGTATTACATTTAAATAGTCTAATATTTAGTGAAAAATGACCAAAGGGAAGGGAGCCCGCAGCTCTCAACAAGCAGGACCCCCTCCCCCACCCTCTCCCTCTCCAGCTGCAGCAGAGGCGTCCACAGCTGCCCCGGGGGACTTACCGACGGTAACAAGCCTTGTGGAGATGATCAGCAAGCTGGACGCGAAGATTGATGCATTTATCGAGGAGTCCCGAAATCGATGGGAATCACTCTTGGCCGCGCTGCAGAAGCATGGCCGAGACATCCAGGAACTTGAGCGCCGAGTTGGAGGGGCGGAGTTAAAGGCTGCGACCTCCGAGACTGCAGCTCAATCGGCCGCAGATCAGGTCCGGACTCTCGAACAGCGAGTCCGGACCTTAGAAAATCATATTGACAACCTCGATAATCGAGGTCATCGAAAAAATATTCGTTTGCTGGGCCTTCCCGAACGGGAAGAGGAAGGCCAGCTTACAGCATTCCTGGAGCAGTGGCTGCCACAGCTTTTAAATCTGCATGCTGGATCAGGCCAGGTAAGGGTGGAATGGGCCTACCGGGTCGCAATACGTGGGCCCGGCTCAAACCAGCGCCCATGCCCGGTCCTGTTCCAGCTGCAGAGCTATAGGGAGAGGCAGATGCTCCTAGAAGCCTCAAGAAATCTTGGAAAAGATCCCCAAGCCATGATCTTTAAAGGATCCAAGACCATGCTATTCCAGGATTTTTCCCCGTTTAAGGGACTTAAATACTCAATACTCCTTACGCTATCCAGCGACGCTGCGCTTTAACCATGAAGGATCCATATATAACTCTGGATTACCAGAGAAGGCTAAGGAATTCTTGAACTCTCTTAGATAAACGGTAAGAGATAGTGGATGTTGGTTTGCCTTTCCCCCCACTTTGGTCTATATCCCCCCCCCCCTTTTGTGTCTCTCTTTTTTCTTACCTTATTGTTTAATATTATAATGGGGGGTGGGGAGAGGGATTTGATTTTCTCCCCCTCCCCCCCGCTTGGGGTTGTTTTCTTTTATTACTTTATGTATATATCTGGGTATGTATGTATGTATATATATGTTGGGGCGTTTGGTTAATGTTGGTGGGGGGAGGTGGTTACCTTATTCTATTTTACCTTTGTCTTTAGGAGCGGGGTTGTTTCTCCCCTGTTATTTTGTATTATTATATTTAATTATTACTTGTTGAGATTGTAATTTTATAGTTATATATTTATATATGGTATTAACATTCCCAAATATATCTAGGTGTTGAGCGGGGGTAGGGTGCTCACTGTTAACTCTAGCTTTGTATTATATTTGAATTCTCCTCATTTTATTGAGGAGCACCTGGGTCAAGGATGGGGCACTGGTTGGGAGAGGATAAGATGGACTTTTGGAGAGGAAGTGACATTCCCTGGGAACAAGGGGGAAAATCTCCACTTAGGTACGTTTTTTTTATTTAGAAATAGTTTTTTATTATACTGTTGTGAGTGTATTAGAGAGCCTTTATTTTTGTAAATTTTATATGCTCTATGCTCGGGATGTTCCAGATAGGGTTTCCCCTCCCGAGGGGTCTCGGATTTGCCCAGATGATTATGGTTGATCAGTCGGTTAAGTGGTGCACCTGGAATGTCAGGGGGAGTAATTCGCCAGTTAAAAGGAAGAAAGTATTATCAAATCTTAAGAAAGAGAGAGTTGATATAGCTCTCCTACAGGAGACACACCTGTCGGATAAAGAACACTTAAAATTATGACAGGGTGGATTTGATCAGGCCTTTTTTTCTTCTTTTAGCTCAAAAAGCAGGGGAGTTGTTATTCTTGTTTGGAAGAACTTCCCTTTCAAAATCCTAAATCAGATAAAAGACGAATCTGGACAATATATTTTGATTAAATCCCTCATAAATGGAGAGGAATATGGGATTTTAAATTTGTACTGTCCCCCGGCACACCCCTTTAAATTTATAACGGAAGCTTTTTCAAAATTGATGGCCTTTGGTGCCCGTCACAATTAAAGTCTCCCCCTATAATTGTATATTATGGATCCGGAAATAGATAGGATTCCCAAGAGTGCTGCTGGAGTATCTCCCAGATCTAGACAACTGGCGGATCTGAATAAAGAATTAGGATTGGTAGATGTATGGAGATGTCTTCATCCACAGGGCAGAGATTTTTCTTTCTACTCTAATCCACATAAATGTCATACTAGAATTGATATGTATTTTTGCCCCCTCGATTTTTTAAAATTCCATATCATCCTGTAAAATAGGTACTATAGCAATTTCCGACCACGCTGCTGTATATATGGAAACTAAGGCGAGGAACAATGGGACATCCGCTCGGCACTGGCGTATGGACCCCTTCCTGATAAAAGATAGTAAATTTGTAAAGTACTTCTCCCAAGAATTTAAAACTTTTTTAGAAATTAATTCAGGTACGGCTAGCAACCCATCAATGATGTGGGAGACCATCAAAGCTTATGCACGAGGTTTGATCATCTCCTACTCAGCGACCCAGAAAAAATTGAAGGGAGAACAACAGCGCCTGCTCGAAGCTCGCTTAAAAGCAGCTGAAACAGCATACGCTGATAGACCTTCTATTATAAAATTGCAAAGGATTACGGCTCTTAGGACAGCTCTAAACACTACGCTTACTCAAACGGCTAAGAGGGAAATATTATTTGCAAAACAAAGGTTATATGAATATGGCGATTAGATACTTAGCATTTCTTGCAAAGAAAAAGAAGGCTCCTCAGACTATTACGTCTATCAAGGAAAGTACAGGTACTTTGACTCATGATCATAAAATGATTAATGCGACCTTTAGAGAATTTTATTCTGAGTTATATAAATCGCAGGATTGTGAAGATAGGACTAGGAGGATGCAGTCATTTTTTTAAAATTTGACCTTTCCGGGTCTAACTCCGGAACACATATCGGTCCTAAATGCTCCTCTAACAGTCCAAGAAATACTTGATGCAATTAGGCAACTCCAGAGCGGAAAGGCACCGGGCCCAGATGGTTTTCAAGCTGAATTCTATAAAGAATTTACAGAAATATTGGCTGATCCACTTATGGACATGTATAACTATGCATATAGTCAGGGCTGCCTCCCGCCTTCGCTGAAAGAGGCAAATATCTCTCTTATCCTTAAAAAAGGAAAAGATCCAGAAGACTGTACATCATATAGACCAGTATCCTTGCTAAATGTAGATTTTAAAATCCTCTCTAAAATGTTAGCACTGATACTAGAAAGGGTACTGCCACATATTATCAAGGAGGATCAGACGGGATTTATTAAGGGCCGTAGATCATCCAATAATATTAGAAGGGCTTTGAATATGATTCAAGCCTGTCATCAGGGAAAGATACCAGGAGTAGTAGTTTCATTAGACGCGGAAAAGGCATTCGACAGGGTTGAATGGTCATATTTGTTTTACACATTGGAAAGATTTGGCGTTGGACAGGTGTTCACCAAATGGGTCTCAACATTGTATAGTGATCCCAAAGCAGCTGTGGTTATCAATGGATTAGGTTCGGATAGCTTCAGTGTGGGTAGGGGCTGCCGTCAAGGATGTCCTTGTTATTTACGCTAGTAATTGAACCACTAGCAGAAGCTATACGGACTGATCCTAATATAACGGCCCCGAGGATTGGTACAGGTAAACATAAAATTACCCTTTATGCAGGTGATGTTCTTTTATTACTCAGTAATCCTCTGATGTCCGTACCTCGTCTAATCCAAGTTATTAATACATTTAGTGCATTCTCAGGCTATAAAATTAATTTTTCAAAATCGGAGGCTATGCCAATGGGTGGCCTGGCTATGACACCCCACTTAGTGGACGGATCCCTTTTTCCCTTTCATTGGTCCCTGGAGGGTTTCTTGTATTTAGGTATTTTTATTAATCCAGTATTTGGTCAGTTGTATAAGGCTAATTTTGTGCAATTACTGGAAAGGATAAGGCAGGACCTCCAGCGTTGGGGAGACCTTCCAATGTCCTGGTTGGGTAGAATAGCACTAATTAAAATGAATGTTCTGCCCCGTCTCCTATATCCTATGAGAATGCTCCCGGTGATGCTGCCAAGGCTGGCACTATGTAAATTATATGGCTGGCTGGGTTCCTTTATTTGGAATCATAGACAGCCCCTCATTAAGCTGAAGAAGCTACAGCTTCCACAGGCAAGGGGAGGACTGGACTTCCCAGACTTTAGGAAATATCAGTTAAGTTCCCTATTAAGTTACATAGCTGATTGGGTCTTGTCTGATCCGCAATCAATCTGGCTGGACATCAAGGCCTCTCAAGTAAAATACCCACTTATTAACCTGTATTTTCAGACTAGAGGAAAATCATTACAGATCACTGTAAAAACCCCATAATACTAAACACAATTAAGGCTTGGAATATAATGCGGCAAAATGAGGGTAATTTACATAAAACATCCCCCTATGCACCGATAGTAGGAGCATGGGGATTCCAACCGGGGTTTACAGATGCCACTTTTAAACTCTGGAGATCCAGGGGTATCTCATGTTTAGGGGACCTATTTGAAGATGGGGTCCTGATGTCATTTTAACAGCTGCGTCAGAAATTCGGATTACCTAATGGAGACCTCTTTCGATACTTCCAAATTCGAGATTATATACAGAAGAAGACTACGTTATTAGGTAGTCTTTATAAATCAGATAGAGAATGTAGTGTCCTACGACCAGTGGAGGTATCTTCCGTCAGTACTATTTATCATTTACTACATGATGAAGTGTCGGGAGATATGGACAATCTGCTTAAAACATGGGATCAGGATCTGGGACTAGAAATATCTATAGAAATGTGGAATGATATTTGGGAAAATGCTAAAAGAATTACTATCTGTAACAGAACTCAGGCTATCCAGCTGAAGATAGTTCATAGGGCCCATATAGCACCAGCTCGATTGGCAAAATTTAAGGCAGGAGCATCTCCAATGTGTCCCAAATGCAAAATAGAGGTAGGCACTCTTGTACATTGCCTATGGACTTGTCTTAAGATCTGTAGATATTGGACTAAAGTAGCAAGTACCCTGACAGAAATTTTAGGAACGGAAATTAGAGTGGACCCTATATCTCTCCTTTTGGGCTTTTCAAACTTTCCCTCCCTGGATACGCACAGGAAGAGACTATTTTCTATTCTCTCCTTCTGTGCAAGGAAAAATATTTTGGTGAACTGGGTGGCTGAGGGCCCCCCTGGACTTTCAAATTGGCACAGATTAATTATGGAATGTATTCCCCTTGACTTCCTTACAAATATGGTGCACCGAAAGACTGAATTATTTTATAAAATATGGCAGCCCTTCTTGAATTACATAAATACAGATATTTCGACTATCCTAACAAGGGCTTTTATTTAATGGAGATTACAAACCTGGCTGCTCTGGGGCCCCTTAGGAGAGGAATCCCGCACGAATACGGGTTTTATTACATTTGATGTTAATACATTCCGAACATGTAAGAGACTTAAGTATACACTCTGGTTAGTTGTAGGTTAGATTAGTAGAAAGTTGAGTTTTGTTTTCTTTTCTATTTCGATATTTTTTTTCCTTTGTTAAATTTTGACTATTGTATATTTGATTTAATTGTATATGAATGTTTGTATTTGAGAGTTTTGTTTATTTTTGTAAACTTGTAAAAATGTTAAATTTCTAATAAAAATATCTAAAAAAAACAATGACCACAAAATTTCTGGTTTGTCAGGAAAACTCGTTTAGCTCACTATGTCTTTCAAGGAGGGAAATCTATCCTCCTTACCTGGTTTGGCCTGCATACCACAGAATCCCAACAGTGTGGAAGCAGGCTGTTCAGCCCATTAGGTCCATACCTCCTCTCCGAAGAGGGTCCCATGCAGACTTAGCCCCCTACCCTCTAACCCTGCATTTCCCATGGCCAAACGACCAAACCTGCATATCTTTGGACTGTGTGAGGAAACCAGAGCACCCGAAGGAAACCTACACAGACACAGGGAGAACATGCAGACTCCACACAGATATTCTCCCAGGGGTGGAGTCGGTCCTGCATTCCTGGCACTGAGAGGCAGCAGTGCTAGCCATCGAGTAACTGTGCTGCCCATATAGTTTTGGAGGCTCACCAATGTAGGTGACTCGTAACTGCCCTCTGAAATGTCCCAGCAAGTCACTCAATCGTATCAAACTGTTGTAGGAAAATATACTGTTTGGGTACCTACAACTCACGGACTGAAACAGTTTGAGAATGTTGACCCATCATTAACTTCTCAAAAGTAATTGGGGATGTGATTTGCACCTGTGACATTAAATTATCAAAGAAAAAGAGATTAACTGAGATTGTGGAAGTGAGCATTTGGTCAAAGACCATAAAGAAGTGGAGGAAAAAGAGCTAATGCTGCTGTGAAAAGAAATGTGTGAGATTATGGATGACTTTGAATGAAATGAGATGACGAATGATCACAAGTGATAAACTAACAACTAACACAGTTGTTAGTGCTATCTTCGATATTTTCTTAGTATACATTTCTCCAGGGTCTGCAATGTCTAGTGTGGAGGTTTCTCTCTTTTAAACACAAGCGTGTTTTGTCTGACTTGGAATAATTGTGGTTTACTGCAGAGAAAGTTATCAGCTTTGACTGTCTTCATGATGATCTGAGGTTCTCCCCTGTTGTCAGGTTTTTCATTTGATTCATCCTAACCAATCTAAAGATGGCTGAACAATATATCATGCCTCACAGGGGAGCACATTGGAAATCAAGCCCCACTAATCCAAAGTCCCTAATTTACCAGGCAGATAGACACAGATTAACAGAAAACAAGGACCAGGTTTCTGCAGTTAAGAAGAACGACCACTTATTACAAATGAATGCATTCTAACAACAGGTAAACAATTGCGACTGTCAGCACACAACCAGACAAAGTAAACCTCTAACCCTTTTCTAAAATTCCCCTATACTCACTGCTAGACAGACAAAGCTTGCAGCCACTTGTGAGGGAAAATATATGGGTTTATTTCAAGCTTTATGTATTTTGCTCAAGAGAAACACTCACCATCTGCCCTTGTAGTTCGAAGGCTTCTGCAAGTATCATTCAAACCCACAAGCTGATCAGCTTCACCGGAACTGATCAGATAATAGTTGCCACATTGATGGTCTTTGTCATTCTCAACTGATTGCACCTCCACAAACAAATAAGCAAACCTGTTGGCAAGCAAATCTCTCTTTGTAAGCACTCCCTAGTGCCGATTTATGAACTGGCTCTCTAGTGCTTGAACAAAGCAGCTGTGTAAGCACAAGTTAAAATGAGTTTCAGTAATTTCTGTTATAAAGACAGCAACGTTTTCCTTCATCCTTTGCTATAAAACAATTCTTTTTGCACTTCAGTGCAGAATCAAAAATATTTTTTAAAATGATCCTTTAAAAATGGTTCTGTGATTCTTCCATAATATCTTTCAGCCATATGAATGATATGCAATATCTATCTCCATGGACAATTGTATTTTTCTGTTTCAATCCCTGATCCATACCTGGTGCCCTGTTCCTACCGCTGGCAAATTCCTTACACAGCAACATTTTTCGTAATATATGATTTGTTGCCATTACTTCATCCAATCTGAGATTTCTTTCTAGCCAATCAGCAGTCTCTTCTTATACAGTATAAAAAAGGTTGTTTTACCTTTACCTTGAATATTTCTTGCAACTTGTTAGAATGCATTCATTTGTAATAAGTGGTCGTTCTTCTTAACTGCAGAAACCTGGTCCTTGTTTTCTTGCTCTGATCAGTACAAAATGAGACGCTGTGACAAAAATGTCTTTGTCAGTCATTATAATATGCTAAGACATCTGTCAAGTCAAAATTTTCTTAACTTTCTGAAAATCATTGTCTTAGTCAGGAATCTAATACATTCTTATCTGACTGAGGAATTGTCTCAACTGTCAAGGATTCTGTAATAGTTATCAAATTAGGCAAAGAATTTTGTAAACAGATTCACTAAGACTTGTGAATATTCTGGACTGACTTTGGAATAGTGAACTCCATTATGACTTTAGCTTTCTGATAATCACCCATGATATCTTCACTATTGACCAGGTATCCCAAGAAACCAATGGACACTGTGATAAATTCACACTTGTCATGAGCATATGGCTCTCTTCTTTGATACTGCTCATCATAATCTCTAATCATGCGCTTCAACTGTTGCCCCATGGATCAGTGTGTCATTCAAGTGTTGTATACCTCTGCAAAGATGTTGCATAATGTTTGACATAATTTATTGGAATATCTCTGAGGCAGATACAACTCCAAATGGTAACCTGTTGAAACAGTATTTTCAAAAATTATAATATTTGTGGTGAATTGCTTATCCAATAGAATCTGCTATTTGCTTCAAGTTTTGTGAGAACTCTGCATCTGGGTAGTTCAGCTAGACTCTTGTCAAATGTGGTGACAGGATGGATTTTTCTCACCATCTAAGCTGGTACTATGTCAGATGCTTAACAAGTAAATAAGCTGTGTATAACAGATTATGTTTTATTTTACTAAGGGGTAAAATAAACAACAGTTACATCAGACAAGTATTGAAAGCCTTCAACAATTATTTCAACTTCAAAATTCATGAAAAAGCAATAGAAGACTTCAGTATCCAGAGGAATCCATGATAATATTATATATGGTCTCTTGAGATGAGTGGAGGTTAACATAAATTTGCATAACCCCATTAGGTTAGAGACCTTAAACTTACTCAAACTCTGCAGATTTCATGAGCAGGGAAATATAGCCCATATAGTCATTTCTGCAATTTGATTTTGATTTGGTTTCATTGTAGCATCTAAGATGTTACTAAGTACATAAAGGCAGTAGCATTTTGCATTTTCTTTCAGTGAATGACACTTTTAATTGTTAACATTAGATGTACCTTTTAAAACCAATTGAGGTATTCCTTTTTAAAATAACTCTTAACACATGTTGCTTAATCTTTTCCACCTTTCAAATGATATTGAGGTCAAAAACACTTTCTATTCAGGAGTGAAAACTCCTAGTTGTGAAAAAAGATTATCTCACATCTGGTGTCCCTATGTTGGAGATTTTCTTGTAGCTTATCTCTAATGTTAAGTGTTGTGTCTATGGACTGTATAGCTGCACTGCTGTTCACTGGAGTCAGTGTTTTCTCAACCATAGCTCAATATTGTGACATCTGATCTGATGTCTAAATTGAAAGCTGTGAGATGCCCATAAACATTCATATCAGATTGCTAAAATGTGAGGTCTGGTTCAGTTATTTACTCAAAAAATATGTGTTTGCTTCCACCAGCTATTAATTTAAAGTTACATCTTTGTCTGAGTAGTTCTTTGGTCTTTTTGCATTTTTCTGGCTGTGTCCTGCTTTGGTACATTTTCTGAAAGTGACCTACTGTTGTATAATAGTAGCATTTCCTTACAATAACAGAGTATGATCTGTGCCAGTGAGGATTCTTTGATTCACAGCAATAGCAAAGGCATTTATTACCTGATGCCTAAGAGTCATTTTTTATCTGTACTAGTATTTGTAGTTTACCATGTTTTTCTTCTGCATTAAATTTTCTTTGGACTGTGATAAATCTGTCAAAGTGTTATTAGTAATGCTAACAATAATTTGGTTTCTTATGAATTCTGACTGTAAATCACCATAGTTGCATTTCTCCACTCATCTCAAGAGATCATATATAATATTATCATGGATTCCTCTGGATACTGAAGTCTTCTATTGCTTTTTCATGAATTTTGAAGGCGAAATAATTGTTAAAGGATTTCAATACTTGTCTGATGTGTCTGTTGTTTATTTTACCCCTTGGTAATCTAAAACATCATCTGCTATACACAGGTTTATTTACTTGTTAAGCATCTAACATAATATCAGCTTAGAAGCTTCAATACATGAGAAATTGTTTTCTCCTGGATGTCCAATTTTGTGTTTATTTGGTTTATCTTTGAAGTTAAAAACCACCTCAAGTTATAATCTCAACTGATGGAAATACCCAAAGTCTGTTTCCGAATTGAGACCTAATTTGATAGACTACAAGTTTTATGTGTAAAATTTGATTATCATTGCAGTCAGACATTGGCAATCTCATGTCAATGTGTTCAATGTACTTTTAACAAATACAATTATTATACAGAAGAAACGAAAAAAAAACCAAGGTTGTATATCAGATAAAAGGCAGTTTGGAAAGATCTCATCAGAAATATCGAAAAGAAGGATTCGGTTTTTCTTTCCCAGAATAAGAGTTACACACATTCAACCCCAGTGATGTGAGGATATGGACCTCTGGGAGGTAGGCCGAAATGGGTAAGGGAGCTGCACAAAATGCAAAGTGCAAAAGATTATCTGTACATAATTCACTGTCACCTACCACTACTACATTTCTCTCTCCTCTCCCTACTTGAACCGTCCCCCTGTACCATAGTACCTTCTGCATTCCCAAATTAAAATTGCTCTGAACCAGTCAGAAACAAGAAACTGCAGACTGATGTAATTCCGATACATATTGCAGTCAGACACTGAACACATTGACATGAGATTGCCAATGTAATTTTAACAAATAAAATTATTGTACAAAAGAAACAACAAAAAAACAAGGCTGCATATAAGATAAAAGGCAATTTGGAAAGATCTCATCAGAAACACCTAAAAGGAGGATTCAGTTTTTCTTCCCCAGAATAATATTTACACACATTCACCCCCAGTGAGGTATCATTTTTATCTCCACTCTTTAATTTCCTGTTCAATTGACAAGGTTGCAAATGTTTCTTTTCAGCAACTGTCTACACAAGTATCAGAAGTGATTCTCTCCATCTCAAATTGAGATGAAGGCTAACTCACTGACTTTCTCCCTAAACTGTAAGGGGAAAAAAAAACTTTGGCTTTTTCCAGTTCCTGTGACTGCTTTCAGGCTGCTAAACAACACATACACAAGTGTGGATCTTTTCTACTGAACTGAACATGCTTCCAGCTTCTGGCCTCTGTCTGGGTCATAAAAGCTCAACATCAGGAATATTCCAACAATTGTTTTACCAGATAAATTCTCAAGTCATTTTGCTTTAGCCGCGTGATTTCTTGAAAATGGTTATGCAAAAAATTAGTTTTTGACTCTGAAAGAGAAGTTCACCTTTACAGAACTAAAAACAAAAACAAATGTTTTCCTCTACTTCAGAATCCAAGTTCCCAAATAACAATATTAATGCAAAGCTTCATGATGCCTTGTCCCAGAAACATAATGAGAGGATAATTTGAAGAAGCATTTGTGTTTTCAATTAAAATGTCCTGTTATTGTTATTTTTAATTAACTTTGATAGTGATAATATATTTGCATTAAACGCATTGGGATTTTCACAAAGAACATATTCTGCATAAGTCTATGTAGATCACAAAATTCATTTCCCTTGCTTTTGACAAGACATCATTGCAATGATGTGAAAGAGTTATTACTATTGCATGGGGAGATACACAGAATAAGCTGGGAAGTGGTAACCTAATTGTGAATGATGTAGATATAGGAGATGCTGTTCCAATTAAGCAATACCTTTATTGGCATAACTCTGTAAAGTTGGCTCAGGTTCAAAAGGAGATTGAACGCATGCTCCAAGACAACATAATTGAAGTGAGATACAGTGACTGGAGCTCACCCATAGTAATGGTGTCAAAACCAGATGGTACCCAACGATTATGTGTGAACTATCGCAAAGTGGATTGGTTATAAAGATTGGGGCATATCCGATTCCATGTTTGGAGGACTATGTTGAAAAGGTGAGACAAGCAAGTTGGACTTTCTAAGTTGGACTTACTCAGAGGATACTGGAAGATATCTGTGTCTGAAAAAGTGAAAACAATTTCATCTTTTGTAACGCCGAATGAACTGTATCAATTTAAAGTTACACCATTTAGTATGAAAAATGCAGGAGAGTTCCTCATTCCTGATAAAGGGCATATGCCCAAAACATCGACTTTCCTGCTCCGTGGATGCTGCCTAACCTACTGTGCTTTTCCAGCAGCACACTTTCGACTCTAATCTCCAGCATCTGCAGTCCTCACTTTCTCCCGGTATGAAAAATGCATCAGCCACATTTCAGAGACTAACCAATAAGATGACATTTTTTTCCTAGCATGGCAAAATCCAAGATAGCCCTTCTTCCCTCTCTCAGTGCTCCTGTCCTACAGTGTGGCCCATATAAGTCAATCATGCTTTAGCAAATGTACTGTTATCTTAATTTATGACCAAATTAGCTCTTTGTGACTGATGAAATAGTTGGTTTAAGTGTTAGAAAGTTCCTTCCCAGATTTGGCTGAACGAAACCAAGTCATTCAAGTGTACAACACAATTCCATCATCTTGATGGCTAATTATCGGACATTTGCTGGTGTACTTACATTCCAAATATTTAAGTCTATCCGGAATTTGAAAATCTGATTTGATTTTTGTTTGTCAGTGAATAGAATATTTTTTCAACTAGTCAATTTTTGTAGCAAACTGTGTTTTTGTAACAAACTTTTGTAACAACTGTCTAGCCCTTTCAGTATAATCCTTTGATTTTATTATTGTATTGTCTCTACAATAACTTATATACAATCTTTTTCATTTATTCAGTTTTGGCACCATCACAATGAGTTCCAGCTACTAAGACTCAGTTCAATAATATAACTGACTGTCATGAACTTTATCTCTTAACTCATTTAAGTCTATAAATATGTTTCCTGGGTAACACATTTTCAGATGAACATTATTTATAGTCATGCATGTTTTTTCCTGGCATCTTTACACACATGGATTTTATGAGTTTGTAATAGCTGACATAAATCTCTAGTTTTCTGGGAGATTGCATAATAATGCAACTGACATTTCAAGCACCTACATATTAGACAGCCTGAATACTGAATGGTCCACTTTTGAATTTCCAATTTCTTGATTTATTCTGTTATATTTATTTCACTCCCCATTTCTTTCACCACTCTCAGTACACTTCTGTCTTGACTATCCTTCCTGCTGTAATATTGACTTAACATATTAACATGACACATTTGCTGATTATTCCTCTTGTTTGAAGTATTCACAACCTAATTCCAAATGTTAAGTTTATTTTTGATTTGAGAAGGCCCAGTAAACCTCACTTAATACTTCCATAGAGACAGGTAACACCTTGGGTGGAATTTTCTGCTGCCTCAGGTGGTATAGAGAATGGCAAGAAAGTTGGGAAAGCATGGTGAAAATGGAAAAATCAGTTTCTCAACACTGAGACAAGTTTCAATTTCTCTTTCGGGTTTAAAAGGCAAGTTCTGAATCTCACTAATGAGCAGTGACTACCCTATTTCCATACATTTACATCTCATTATTAGCTAATTTTACCTCATTTCTATGTTACTCTTCAATTCTCCTCTCCTTCGAGAAACTAGGTGGCGCCAATTCCCAACATGAAGTCAGAAGGGTTTGCTGGCAACAGCAACATGCCACTTGTTTCTCCAGACCTTCAGGCAACTCTATCTTCCTAACAATGTCCCTACATTTTCCATGGACACCATCCTCTCAGAGGTTCACTGGGATATATGCATCTTGGCAACTCCCCGTACGTTTTGCTTAGACTTCTAAGAAGGAGAATCCAAAGGGTTTTTACAAATATATTAAGGACAAAAGGGTAACTAGGGAGAGAATAGGGCCCCTCAAAGATCAGCAAGAGGCCTATGTGTGGAGCCACAGAAAATGGGGGAGATACTAACTGAATATTTTGCAACAATATTTACCGTGGAAAAGGATATGGAAGATATAGACTGTAGGGAAATAGATGGTGACAGCTTGCAAAATGTCCATATTACGGAGGAGGAAGTGCTGGATGTCTTGAAACTGATAAAAGTGGATAAATCCCCGGGACCTGATCAGGTGTACCCTAGAACTCTGTGGGAAGCTAGGGAAGTGATTGCTGAGCCTCTTGCTGAGATATTTGTATCACTGATAGTCACAGGTAAGGTATCGGAAGACTGGAGGTTGGCTAATGTGGTGCCACTGTTTAAGAAAGGTGGTAAGGAAGAGCAAGGGAACTATAGACCATTTAGCCTGATGTCGGTGGTGGGCAAGTTGTTGAAGGGAATCCCTCAGGGACAGGATGTACATGTATTTGGAAAGGCAAGGACTGATTAGGGATAGTCAACATGGCTTTGTGTGTGGGAAATCATGTCTCACAAACTTGATTGAGTTTTTTGAAGAAGCAACAAAGAAGATTGATGAGGGCAGAGCAGTAGATGTGAGCTATATGGACTTCAGTAAGGCGTTTGACAAGGTTCCCCATGGGAGATTGATTAGCAAGGTTAGATCTCATGGAATACAGGGAGAACTAGCCATTTGGATACAGAACTGGCTGAAAGGTAGAAGACAGAGGGTGGTGGTGGAGGGTTGTTTTTCAGACTGGAGGCCTGTGACCAGTGGAGTGTCACAAGGATCGGTGCTGGACCCTCTGCTTTTTGTCATTTATATAAATGATTTGAATGTGATCATAAGAGGTACAGTTAGTAAGTTTGAAGATGACACCAAAATTGGAGGTGTAGTGGACAGCGAAGAGGGTTACCTCAGATTTCAATAGGATCTAGACCACATGGGCCAATGGGCTGAGAAGTGGCAGATGGAGTTTAATTCAGATAAATGCGAGGTGCTGCATTTTGGGAAAGCAAATCTTAGCAGACTTAATGGTAAGGTCCTAGGGAGTGTTGCTGAACAAAGAGACCTTGGAGTGCAGGTTCATAGCTCCTTGAAAGTGGAGTCACAGGTAGATAGGATCGTGAAGAAGGCATTTGGTATGCCTTCCTTTTTTGGTCAGAGTATTGAGTACAGGAGTTCGGAGGTCATGTTGCGGCTGAACAGGACATTGATTAGGCCACTGTTGGAATATTGCGTGCAATTCTGGTCTCCTTCCTATTGGACAGATGTTGTGAAACTTGAAAGGTTTCAGAAAAGATTTACAAGGAAGTTGCCAGGGTTGGAGAATCTAAGCTCTAGGGAGAGGCTGAACAGGCTGGGGCTGTTTTCCCTGGAGCGTCGGAGGCTGAGGGGTGACCTTATAGAGGTTTACAAAGTTATGAGGGGCATGGATAGGATAAATAGACAAAGTCTTTTCCCTGGGTTTGGGGAGCCCAGAACTAGAAGGCATAGGTTTAGGGTGAGAGGGGAAAGATATAAAAGAGACCTAAGGGGCAATGTTTTCATGCAGGGGGTGGTACGTGTATGGAATGAGTTGCCAGAGGATGTGGTGGAGGCTGGTACAATTGCACATTTTAAGAGGCATTTGGATGGGTATATGAATAGGAAGCGTTTGGAGGGATATGGGCTGGGTGCTGGCAAGTGGGACTAGATTGGGTTGGGATATCTGGTGGGCATAGACAGGTTGGACCGAAGGATCTGTTTCTATGCTGTACATCTCTATGACTCTATGTGATACTGATGAATGATCACAGGTGATGGAGTGACATGTGTTATTATATGGTGCTTTCAATGTGACATAGTGTATTGTGCTCTGCTCCTGGAGAATCCAGCTATGTTGCCAAAGTCTACTGCCCAAGCTTCAGCACTGGTCACAGGGAAATGAGGTGAAGCTGTCTGAACTCACTCAAGTTTGCTTTTTATTCATTAGTGGGATATAGGCTTTGCTGACTGGTCAGCATTTATTGCTCATCCTTTGAGAAGGTGTGCTGCTTTCTTGATCTGCTGCAGTACACATGCTGTAGGATGACTCTCAATGCTGCTGGAGAGGGAAGTACAGGATTTTGACCCAGCGATAGTGAATGAACACAAAATATTTCCAAGTCAGGATAGTAAGTAGCTTGGAGGGGAACCTACAGGTGGTGGTGTTCCCATGTCTCTGCTGCCTTAGTCCTTCTAGATGGAAGTGGTGTGGATTTGGAAGGTGTGTGTATGAGGATCTTTGTTGAATTTTTGTGGTCCATCTTGTAGTTAGTACAAACTGCTGATACTGAGTGTCAATGGTGGAGGGAATGGATGCTTTGTGGATGTAGTTCCTATCAAGCAGGCTACTTTATCCAGGATGGTGTCAAACTTCTTGAGTGTTGGAGCTGCAACTATCCAGGCAAGTGGGATATATTCCATCACACTTCTGACTTGTACCTTTTAGATTGTGGACAGGCACAACTATTCACTGCAGTATTCCTAGCCTTTCACTTAATCGTGCAGCCACTGTGTTTATATGGTGAGTCTAGTTGAGTTTCTGGTCAATGGTGAGCCCAATGATGTTGGTATTGCAAATTTCAGTGATGGTAACACCACTGAATGTCAAGGGGTAATAGGTTGTCTCATATTGGAGATGGCCATTGCCCAACATTAATGTGATGCGAATATTACTTGCCACATGTCTGTCTAAGCCTGGATATTGTTCAGATCTTGTTGCATTTGAACATGGGCAGCCTCAGTACCTGAGGAGTCATGAATGGTGCTGAAGGTTGTACAATCATTTGCAAAAATGCCCACTTTTGACATTATGACCTCAGTGATTCTGGTAAATTTTGTGACCTTTCTTGTACCTTCCTTTTTGTCTTTATTTGCTAGAATTGTTTGTTTGTGGAGAGGAAGTCATTGCTGTAACAGCAGTTAAATTAGATCTCATGCTACACAGTTGGTTTTAAAGTGATCCTAATTTTCAACAGGAAGTCTAATAGTATCATCAGCCAGCATCTGTGACTGACTCACTTCAGTGTCTCTCAAATATCTTTATTGGTTTACCTCTTGGGTAGAAGGATAGGGAAATACCTATTTCTTTGAAATAAAATATTCAGAATTTCTAGTGATCTGATTTTCTTCTCTTCATCAGTAATCTACTGATTTGTTTAACCATCTTACCCTTGTAAGATCTGAGGGAAGATACTCACTTTTACCACTGCTACAGTTTTAATACCAATTTCTTTTCCAGATTACCCTCTTTATGGTGATTCCTTTGATGATAGGTTTTACATTTAAACTCCAGCAATTAGCACTAGCTATTTACCATGAATGCTTGCTATTTTCTTTGTCACTTTTAAGCTCTAGCATTCCTTCCTTATTATTTTTTATCATTCCATTTGCTGCCTAACACTAAGATCTTTACCATCACCAGATTTTATATTCCCCCATTTCTTTGTGGATTCCCACATGACCATTACTGCACATGCAACTGCCTGAGTGCAACATGATAGGTTTCTCCAGAATTGCTGCTTATTCAAGTTTTGATATTTAACGTTCATCAACTAAGTCTTAAGAATCATAGAATCCCTACAGTTTGGAAGGAGGCCATTTGACCCATTGAGTCCACATCAACCCTTTGAAGAGCATCCTACCCAGACCAGCCTCCATACCCTGGAACATGTTTGGATTGTGGGAAGAAACTGGAGTACCCAGAGGAAACCTGCGCAGACAGTCGCCTGACTGTGGAATCGAACCCATGTCCGTGGCACTGTGAAGCTGCAGTGCTAACCCCTGAGCCACCGTGCCAAGAGTTGTCAAAATATTCTTTTTCAGGAATCTTCCATGATTTTGATTTCCTTCATTTTCTCTAACTTCAGTGATCGAAAGCACTGATCCCATTACATTCTTTTATCCTTTGAAAATTCTAAAATAACTTGTTAGATTTTTTTATAGTTCTAAATTTTAATTGATAAGCTTCAGGGACAAACTCAAAGCATTGCATATTTTTCTTTTCAATAGTTTCATTCTCTGCAAATTGTTCTAACAAATTGGTGTAACACTCATGGCTTTATCTGTCAGGACACTGTGTATGAATGAATATTCAGGAATGTTCTCCAGCTCCTGATGCCACCTGGCTTGCTCTGTTCTTCCAGTCACGATTGATCTGGTTACTCCATACATTTGCACATACCCTGATGATATTTCATCCCCTTATCAAGAATATTTGAGGACTCGCACTCAAAAGGTGATGAAAGTACAGTTCCAAAGACTCACCTTTTCCCCTCAAAGAGGGTAGTATCTTCATTACTCTGTCTTAAATGGGCAACCATTATTCTTCAACAATGATTCTCTCCAGGGGAAAAACATCCTTTCCATATGCACCCTGTCAAAACCCATTGTGGTCTATTAAATTTCAATAAAGTTGCCCCTTACTCTTCTAAATTCCAATGGATATAAATGTAGTGACTAGGAATCTACCCTTCCTGTGTTCCAAACATGCCACTTCAACATCCCCCACCCACTCCCCATCATTTTACACATTCCAGATCCAGTCTGCCTCTGCCACCCATCCTGCCACTCCAGAACCCAAACTCGCCCATTCTAGGGCCCATCCACTCTGAATTACACTGAATATAGTCATGTAAATGCACGCCTTCCCACCTTTTACCCTGGCACCTTCCCCACTTTGCATCTCACCCATCTGGCACCCTTCCATCCCAGTACCCTAACCTCACACTTACTTTATGTACTTAATGTGTGGCTGCCTGTGAATCTGGATCTTTACATAGAAACATTAAATCGTAGAAAATAGGTGCAGAAGTCGGCTATTCAGTCCTTCAAACCTGCACCACCATTCAATATGATCCAGGCTGATCATGCAATCTCAGTATCCCACTCCTGCTTTCTCTCCATATCCCTGGATCCCTTTAGCCACAAGGGCCAGCTCCCTCAGAAATATATCTAATTAACTGGCCCCACTAGCTTTTTGTGGTAGAGAATTCCACAGGTTCCCAACTCTGAATGAAGAAATTCTTCCTCATCTAAGTCCTGATTCCTTAATCTTAGATTGTATGGTTTACCCCTAATCATTAGATTGCATTTCAGAAGGCGGCAGGTTATTTCTGTGAAAAGGGGATGTGTTTGTTACTCCCCCAAAAGCCCTGCACTATGAGAGGACTGTTAGAATGGAAGTACGGTTTTGCATTTGAGGGAGCTCTGAACAGAATCTTGTATCAGGTATGTAGAGCTCTCTGCTTTTGGAAAAAAAGGAAGATTGGAGTGGGAATCCTTGTGAGCTTGCTGCTCCTCTGAAACTCCAACCGCTGTTGCATGTGAAGCCATCAACTCCTCCTGAGTATGTGTTTCTCCAGCTCCTCGTGGTGTCATGACAAGGACAACTACCTATTGTTTTAAATCAGGTTTCTAGTATTAAACAAGATAGAGTTCATTGCATTTCTGCAACTATTTAAATATTACAAGGATGTGCTATCCATTCTCACAGAGACAGTAAGACCTCATTAGTTCTGACTCCTTCAAGGTTCTTAGTGACTCTCCCCTGTAATTCTCATTATGGTGCTTATAAAGTCAATCAGCATTGAATCTTTCAAACCCATATAAAAGAGTCTATACTGATCAACCTATCCAGGAATACTGATCAACTTGTCCAGACAAGAATGAATGAGTGTCTCGAGTGTTTGCATGAAAGCAGTGGAGCACTCAACTGCATTTTAAAGTTAATGAATCCTGTGAATTCTTTGCAGCAGAGGGATGTTGGGGCTGTTGTTCACTATATTCAAGTCTAAGAGAGATAGCTGTTTTAATCGAGAGGAAGCCAAGGGTTCTGGTGAAAAGGTGGGCAAGTGGAATTGAGGGTTATCAGGTCAGCTATGATCTTACTGAGTGGTGAAGCAGGCTCCTCAATGGGCTGAATGGTCTATTTCTTCCCCAATGTTTCATGATCTTATTTTGCATGCTTACCCTGCAATCCCACAGAATGGATGCTACTGTTGAAGGCACCATCAAATGTTGAAGAGAATCATAGGAACTCTAAAGGACATTTTATATCAGCAAGTAATGAAGATGAAGGCATTCTGGGAGAGTTAGTGTGTGGTTACAGATGTCAAAGACTGTTGATAAATAGTACCATTGTTCAGGCAAGTCGCTGATTTTGCCATTGTGTTAAATATAGAATTTGGAAAGTGGATGTTTATAGGGGGATTGAAGGGAACAGTTAGGAATTATGGAGTTATTACAGTTGAAATGAAAGACAAGGCAGATATTATCAGACTCTGAAGTTGAATTAGACTGTGGAGGATATCTGTGTGTCTGATTAGATTTTGCTTTCCATATTTGACCTGTAGAAGACCAATATGCCATCAGCAGCTTTGTTGAACTGCTCATTAGTATTGAGCGTGTGAGATTTAAGCTCAATTTTGAGTGCTGCTGTTGTACATTCTGTGTGAGAACAAATACCTGAGACAGTTTCATAATCCACATAACAGAACAAAAGGATTGTAACAGTTCATTTGTCATCTTGAGAATGAAGAAATAAAGTCAATTGGAAAATAAAAATCAGTGTTAATGAGTTACTGTGCTGCGGATAGATATTCCAGGTTTTGGTCATTCAATATACAAGTGAACCACAATAATACCTTGAGGATGCAGAGTTCATTAACATTCAAAAATGGACATTGCGACCAAGGATTAGGAAAAGAACAGTGAAAACACACCCAGCTCCTTTTGAAAATTATCAAAATGTCCTACATCCACAAGCCTGATTCTGGGAATTACCTCTGTGTAAAAAAATTTACCCGAACATTTTAATAAACAGGTTATCAAACTCCAAATGCATTACATGAATGGGCCTCATTGGTGGTATTGGTGAGGAAAAGAAGTGGGAAAATTAATCCATGTAGCAAGATAAAGCCATTTAACAATGTCAAGTAACAACTCCCCCAAAACACAATCATACTGCACTTATAAGAAATGAACTGGTTGTAAAGTTGAAATGAAAATTGATTTATGGAATCGAAGGATGTTTTTTACTATGGTTAAATCTTCCCCTTTTTTTGGCTGACTGTCATTTTTGGGCAGGGTTTTCAGCCAGTGCCCATGGTGATTTTCTCAATTCAGCTTCTGTTGTTCACCTCCTTAATTATCTATTTCTTTAACCCAACCCAACTTCCTGCCCAATTCTTGTAATATTTATAACCTTAAGAATAGAATAGATTTCAACCATTTTCACATAATCACCAAGTAGGTAGCTTTGTCCCCTGTAGTAAATAACAACTAATACTTAGGATCATATATCACAAAAAAATGAAGCAACTGAGGAACTCCTTCCCATCTTCACTATTTTTCCTTTTTGCAGTGTTCCAAATCGCACTCAATATTAATTGCACTGAAATGTTTCACTTTATATGCTCTGAAATAGCTTAGGCCAAATTACGATTAGTTTAATAATGAATAACTTTAACTCTTTTAAATAGTACAGAGTTAAATATCCCTGCTTGAAACTAGACAAGATTTGCAATTAAAACAGGAAATGACTGTTAAAGTTAAAATTGGAATACAGGCAAAACTTAGGTTTTGTTTAGAAAGAGAGTAGGAACTTCCTTAGAGGAGAAAGTGAGGACTGCAGATGCTGGAGATCAGAGCTGAAAATGTGTTGTTGGAAAAGCGCAGCAGGTCAGGCAGCATCCAAGGAGCAGGAGAATCGACGTTTCGGGCATGAGCCCTTCTTCAGGAATGTCCTGAAGTAAGGAACTTACTCAGCAAGCTTCCACCATTGTGTTTAAAGTTTCAACCAAGCAAGCAATGCTGTGTATGAAATGTCAGTGTGATGCCAGTTACTGCAAGTGATGTTCCTCGCGACTGTTTTATTGAATCAAACAGCGTGTACCAACATCTGTTTGCAACACGAAGAGTAAGTTCTGCATTCAACCAGCTGGCATTCACAAAACTGAAAACAAAACTTCTGAGATGAGATGTATTTCTGTATTAGGGCAACACTAGCTGAACAATCCTGTGTGGCAGTAGCTACCCAAACAACCAATGTCACATAATCAGACTACTTGTTCATTGGGTCCAATTATGTTTTCAGAAAGCAATGTATGGGGACCCAGTCTCTGCAAATAATAGGAATATGTTCCAGCCCCGCACCATTTTGGATTCACCAGGAGCCCCATCATACCTCCCATCATGGCAATAATACGACCAATCACAGTTAACTTGTTAATCAACACCCTTTTCACCTGTTGTATAAATTTATTGTGATTGTGTGAAAATTGTCATTCTTGCATTTGTCTTGAGAAGTATATGAGTACAGGAGTTGGGAGGTCATGTTGTGGCTGTACAGGACATTCGTGAGGCCACTTTTGGAATACTGCATTCAGTTCTGGTCTTCCAGCTTTAGGAAAGATGTTGTGAAACTTGAAAGAGTTCAGAAAAGATTTACAAGGATGTTGCCAGGGTTGGAGGATTTGAGCTATAGGGAGAGGCTGAATAGTCTCGGGCTATTTTCCTTGGAGCTTCGGAAGCTGAGGGTTGACCTTATCGATTTTTATAAAATCATGAGGGGCTTGGATAGGATGAACAGCCAAGATCTTTTCCCCAGGGTAGTGAGTCCAAAGCTAGAGGGCATAGATTTAAAATGAGGGGGAAAGATATCAAAGGGACCTGAGGGGCAACTTTTTTCACCACCTGAGGGTGGTGCTTGTGTGGAACAAGCTGCCAGAGGAAATGGTGGAGGCTGGTACAATTACAACATTTAAAAATCATCTAGCAGGGTATGAGAATAGGAAGAGTTTAGAGGGATAAGGTCCAAATGCTGGCAAATAGGACTAGCTCAACTTTGGATATCTGGTCAGTATAGATGTGTTAGACTGAAGGGTCTATTTTCATGCTGTACATCCCTATGACACTATGACACTAAGTGCATGATAAAAATGCTCCAGCAACATGGTCTCTCTGTTTGGTAATACAAGTCATCAGTTTTCTTTTGCAAGATTTGGTCCTGTTAGGATGGAACATCCTAGGCTCAGCAAGCCAGTAAAGTAGGCGAAGATCCAAAAATGTTGAGGAGGACTTCTAGGAAAAGAAAATCCCACTTAAGAGATACAAATTGATGTGTCTTTCAATGTTAAAGATGAATTCAACACATAGGAAAGACTTACAATCAAGAAGGATGGGATAATAATAACATCCTCATGATGGAAGAAGTGAGGTTTTCCTACAAGTTTCACTGGAACCCAGATTGTCCCCAGAGAAGTGTGGACCGAAGTTTCCATGCTGTAAATCTCTATGACTCTAAGTGGAGAACTAGTTTACTGACCATCTCATGTCCATTGATGTTGAAACAAATGTATTAAATTTCATTATATATTAGAGCATTTCAAGCCAACTTGCAAAAAGAGCCCTTTATTAAATGTTAGAAGGTCCTGAAGAAGCTTAGGCTGTGATCCATAGCTATTACTAATTAAAAACATTGTCACCCGTCATCCACAAAGATGCCTGATGGTCAAAAGGAATCTTTACATTGATGGAAAGGTTTCCATCAATATAATAAATATCAAAGTTCAGAAATTACATAACAACAATTTTATCTATCCATGACTTTGAGCCGTTTCAACTGAATCAAACAGAGACTTCGCAGCTGATATAGATTTTATTATTATCATTGAAGTGTTTTCAGGGGAAATGATATAATGATATTGTTGTTGTTTTCCCCAAAAGCAAGTACAGGATACTCCCTGTTCCCTCCAATTTAGAAGTGTTTGTATGATGAACAATTTGTACAAATAGCCTGAACAACACGCAGTACATAAGCTCCCTCAGTCTTCCACAGTTTGTCACTGACAGAAGTTAGTGACAAATGCCACAATCTGAGGATCAAGCTCCTATGATCTGTTTTCTCTCTCTCTCTCTCTCTCTTCACCCCACCCTCCGCCCCCGAATCATCAGTCATCCTGTTCACAATTGTTTCCAACTTTAACATGTAATTACATCTGTGTCCAGCAGATGGAACCTCATCATGGAGGTAATAGTAGAATTTACTTTGAGTACTGGGTTCAGAACATTAGGTCAACAAATTTACATCTGCCATTGAAGAAATCATGGCCGACACAACCATGCAAAATGGGAGTTTAAGTTTAATTAAAACTCAATTCGACAAATACAATTTTTTTCTTAATTGGACATTGTCACAAAGGCTTCAAATGGTACAGTGATATCTTCCTTCACTGTGCTTTCACACGGTAGAAGTCTCCAGTGCCATTTTGAGAGTAGCACTAACAGCAGTTTTTCTTATGCTCTGGCAATACACTTTTTCAAAAAATATATCATTTTTGAAGATAGCAACAAATGCTTCCATCTAACAACACAGTTACGGCAAAGTTCCTCTTTTTTTATTGACTTCACAGGGCTAGCTTCTTTACTCCCCCCTCACAAATGTTGTCTTCATAGACTTCCCCAGCAAAAAATGAGAACTCGCAACTACCTGCTATTTACACATTCTCAGAGCATTGCAAGTGTGTCAGCACCAACCAGTTGCTTTCTGAAGTAATCATTTTTGTTTTTCAGGCAAATGCAGCAACTGTTTTACACATTGCAAGATTCACAAAGTGAACAATGGTAAATGATCTATTCATTCATGCGTCAGTGATGAGGCATAAGTGTAACACAGGAGAATTCCTTTAATCTTCAAATAAAGCTAAAGAATCTTTTTTACATTCACACTAGCCGGTGGAAGAAGCCTAAGTTTACTAAGTCATCTGAAACATAGCACCTCTAACAATCCCTCAGAACTGTACTGAAGTGTCAGCATAGATCAGCACTCAGGTTTATGGAGTGGACCCTGAACCTACAGTCTCCTTTTTTGCAGGCAAATGTTGCCCATGAGCCTAGGTGGTACCTGCGGGCTAATTCTTGCTCCCACTCAATCCTTTTGTTTGTCAACTGGAAGAAGCTAAGTACTATCTTGTTGATGTTTAGTCCACAAACCAAGGTCAAAAATATAACCTGAAAATTAACACAACGTAACGATAAGACACTCCAGAAAGGGATAGTTGAAGTATAAGCATATCACTAAGTTAATGGGGTACATAGAACAAATGGAACTGCAAATGTATCTCTAAACCTAGCCACTGAAGTCCTACTTGTGACATAAAACAAGAGTATACAGGTGCCACCTCAGTTGCCTCCATTTGTCTTGAGATTTTGTTTTGAGTCATTTGTGATACCATTGAAATATATAATGCTTGTAATATCTTCGTGCAGAACCAATGTATGGAAAGCTCCATTACTTTCCCTATGTTCCTTATTCATTCTGGCGAATGTATTTTCTTGATATATGATCCTTTATAGAGTCCTAATCTACATTTGTTACTGACTGTAACTACTGATCATGGTAAATATAACAAAGTCAAAGGCTGATTTTCTGAGGGTGCCCCGGAGCAGCATATCTGCTGTTAGTAGGCAGTCACAGATTGCTGTTTTTTGGGTGCACCTATCCGTGCGTGGGCAGGGGAGAAATTGTGGGACAATTTCCCCTGTCTCCCACATCATGGCTGACAACAACAAAATGTATTTTTTGAGAAGGAATGTTTTCACTGCTTGTCTGCTGAATTTAAAAAACAGAGGTGACCAGCTGTAAGATTAAATCAAAAGAAAGTTAATTTGTACAGCCTGAAATGTAATTGCAACAAATATTTTTTCCTCGTCCACACAAGACACATGTGCGTGCACACACAAGTAAAGCTGATTACAAAAATAAGTGACATGCATTGGTGGACTACTTCTGAAAGATGGTGACTGGAAGGGTGGCAGGCCTGAAAATTCCCTTTTAGTTCAACAAGGGGGAAAAGATGAACATCAGAGGTTTCTGGTGATGAATTCATAATGTACTTCAAGCAAAGGTTTCTGGTTTTTCCAGTTGATAATTGTGGAGAAGCCCCTTTGTCAAAATTATAGTCTGGAGATGCAAGAAAGGCTCCTCCTCTCTGCCTGAGATGACTTTTCTGGGACAAGATTCTTTTCCTTTTTTGGGAGGTGTCTTCTCCTATTGGCCCTGACACAGACTGATTTTTTGGGGTGATTTTAGAATAATGAGATCTCTCCTATCTCAACTCAGCTTCTGTCATATGACTACAGAATCAATACCCCCCAACTTCACACAAGTGATTCAATGGCATCAGCTATTCGAAAACAAACAGGAAAGCATTATGGTTATGCGCAGCTTCTTGTGATTTTTCACATGTTTGTTTACTGGATTTTGAGTTTGCAGGAACCGAATCTAGGATGACCATGATCTTTGCATTTCAGGAAACATCCAGACCATAGTAACTATTAATTCCACAAGTGAACTACTGTATTCTGATCTTTCTCTAATGGAAGTTTCTCCAAAGAGTCATTTACATTTCAGTGCCTTTCCAGAGGCATGTCCAGACGTGAGGTTGGTTCCAATCTGTGCAAAATCCAGAAAAGAATCTCTAGATCTGCTGGACTCCATTTTCTTCAGAAAAACTGTTCATTTTCTACACTTCTTTAAAAAGTAAAAATGTCTGCCTTCATGTGTTCATTATAGGCATATGACATAAGCAAAATACCTGGCTCTGAAACAGGATACCAAAGCAGCTGATATGGAGCAGTTGGAAAGTCACATTATCATATTAATCATTATGTTTATTACATTTTTTTATTGAGCATGCACAATAGCAAAAGAAAAATGAGTTATTTGCAGTTGTCATTATTTCCATGGAATTGCACCAGAAATCAGCCACAGTAATTTTCGTTGGCACCAAATACTGCAAATTGCTAATTACTTATTATGGAAAGATTCTGTAAGCATTCAGAATATCAGGATCAGCAATGACATACAATAAACAGTTAGAGTTCTGAGCCATATTATTGTAACTCACATGATTTCAAAACTTGTGTGAGCTGATTCTGACGTATACTTCAATTTATTTGTTTTGTTAAGTTTTATGTTTGTGATTGTACAATAGCACAGTGGGAAATCAAGTCTTTTATTAACAGCTACCATTGTGTGCTTACACATGAACTGTTACTATGGGGTGCACAGGAATACTCAAACATTCCAGCTGTAATTATGTGTACTGGGCTCTTTGAAAATGAATATCAAGTTAAAACACTGGCTGTAAATCACATTTTGCATTGCCCATAAAAGAAAATCAATTATGCATTCAAAGTGGCTGAATATTAACTTTAAGATATAAATAATAGATGTAACAAAAGCCAAAGCAGAGTAATGTGCATTGACTTTTTTGTATCAATTATCAATTGATTCGTTAATCTATGTTTATAGGAACACTACGTCCATTGCAGAGTTCACAAAATAAGTATATGGTACAGCAGAATAACTACCAAAAATGTACCTGGTATAAGTTAACAACTGTACTCAAATGATTCTGTTCAAAGACAGGCAATATCACCTCTTGATTACAAATCCTGGAGTAGATTATGACTTTGTGCACTAATGCATAATAGACGATAGTGAATTAATAGGCAGTGGTTTTTTAAGATGTTCATTCCTGCTGACTCTGTTACATTGCAAGCAGAAAGTGACCTCTGCATTATGGTTTAAACAATAAGCTAAATTGTATGGAAAGTTTTTACAAGTTGTTATTTTCCAACATAACCCATTCACAACTGAAATATAAACCAAATACTATTTACCATATTATAGGAAGAATCAACTAAAATGTTAAAAATGAAAGTTATTCATCTCTGGTTTTTGGCCATTTATTTTATGCAATGTTATTTTTTAAATTACTTTTGTAAGTTTTTAATTATGTCTTTGTTATAATGACATGTCCCGTATGATGTTATAGTTAACATTTCAGGCCATGGAAGAAGTATTATCAGAACAAGGGTTAACATTTCCCAATCCATCCGAGCTGGAATTACTAATAATAGTGTAACTAATGAAACTAATTTCATGTTGTGATCGATTTGACAAGACTTATAAACTGAAGTGCATTATAATTGATGCCACACAATCTCTCCAAGATCTTCATTTACCACTCTCAAAAGACCTTCTGGAATGTTTCAATTTTAATTTATTACTTAGTTATTATAATTTATCAGAGATTACTAACTGGATATTATGAGAAGTAGAAAAGCAGTATCCAATTGAATATTTTGTAAATGTATAAACCAAATTTACAATCTTTGAAAAATTCTTTTGAAATGGCAAATTTCTGTTTGAATGTTGTCAAAACAGATTTTTCTATGATATTGTCATAAAAATGAGAAGAAAACATTGTTTGAATGATTGTCAAACATGGTCTGAGTTATCACAGCATCACTGATTTCAAATCTCATTGTGATATGAAGATATTTTGGTAAGGTATGTAAATTAGTTCTTCTTACTGTTTAACTTAATTGAAAAATTGTAAATTACGTTGTTGGACTTTTGTAAATATAGTAGTAAAGTAAGTGAATGGGACCAACTTTTATAGTTTTGATTAAGTAGACAGGGGGATCATCAATGTGTGATCAACTGAGACCATTATTTGCAATTTGGGCAATGTGTCAACTTTGTGCTGCTTGTTCCTTCCTATAATCTGCTTCTAGCCGCCACTAACTGTCCGTTAACTAGAATTGTATCTGTTCATTCTTCCAGCCTAGTAATGCACCCATGTCTGGGTGGAAGCAAACGAATATGAAGTCAGCATGTAATCTTTCAGCACCTGCCATACCGTTCCTGTATAAAATAAAAGTCCTCCTGCTGGAACATGTTCATCTTCACAATGTTAGGTTAGCTTTAGCTTGTAAGTTGAAGTTCAAAATGACTCTGCTGGTATCAAATTGATGTCACATTCAAATTAACATAATGAGTTACCACCTCTGCACGCTTCCAGGAAACATTTACTGTTTATGTACTGATATGGTGTCCAATGTAATTTGCTCAATCGCAGGTGACATTTTGAGCTCTAAAAATGGGTGCTATTGACTCCAAATTCAAACTAAATGTATTTGCATTTCCTCTATATTCACTAATCCTTCTTAGTTGATTTTCCAAGGAATATTGAACCTTGGATAATATATTACTGTTAATATAATGTTACAAATCAAACACACATTCTCATCCCAGTCAAAACAGTTGGTTAACTTAGGTCTCCAATGGGCACTCCACTATTTCTCAGTTGAATCATTACATGGGCCCAGCCCTGATGAATGTTCCTGCCTGAAACATAGATTCTCCTCCTCTGATGCTGCTTGACCTGCTGTGCTTTTTCCAGCTCCACATTTTATTGACTCTGACTTTACAGCATCTGCAGTCCTCACTGTCTCCAAGTCATTAGATGGATCACACATATGTATGACAGCTGTGGGGAGGCAGAAGAACAAGTTTGTTCCGCTATTAGGCAAAAGATGAAGTGGAGAAGACAAAGATATTTCCATATGAAAGGGAGAATATGAGACATATTGTAAGATGCTCAATTTCTAAAAATATGTCGTAAAGTTACACATCCCTTTTTTTAATCTGTTAATTTAGTTGAATTCAGTAATTTCAGCCCAATACTTAATTTATTATTTGTTTTAAATATATGCTCTGTACCAAGAAAATATTTTTCATATCTTTTATATCAGCATTGTTCTCCAAATAGTTCTCATTCAATTTGTGTTCAATGATCCTACATGCTGAGAACCAGTTTTTCATATTTTGGGTAAGCTTCATAAAAAGAATTTCCGTGTCTTGCCTCTATAAATAATAATACTTATACAGTGTCTGAATAACATTATAAAACAAATTTTCATGCTGAAGCACTTAATCTTAATCATTAAACATTTTATTTAAACCATATGTGGGCTTACATACGTTTTATCTGAGAGTTGATCTTAAAAGAACAGTAAGAACCACTTAAGATATTTTTAACAAGGAAATATGATGCTTTTGTAACTGACATCCTGTTAAAACACTAATTGAAATCTTCCAAAGGCTTACACAAGCTACAAAGCATTTACTATGTGCATGCAATTATGTTCTCTCAATTTGTTGTGCATTTATGGAGATATTGTGCTTTTCACCTACATCAGACCTGCTGAATTTTTAAGTACTGTGGGTAATTTACTAAGTCACTTGAACACTGGTGTGGGACCGACGAAAGGTAGAAATTCAATCAAACAAGCAGATTAGAAAATTGAGGACACGTTCAGGGTCAATGGCATACATTTCCATAAACCACTCCAGCATTCTATGTTAAAATGCCAGTTTTGCTAAACTCCTATTGTTTGCAAGTTTCTGGGTAAAGCAATCTGCAAAATTGCTTCATACAAATGGCTTCTTGCATTTCAAAGACCACTAAAAAGTTCAGGTTTATATGTTTAATTCAAATTTTCCAGGATGGAGAATTTACCAAAGCATGTTGACTTTTGTGGCAGTCCTATTAACTATCAAACAAAAATTAGAAGACAAGTGACCAGAAGAATTAATATTGTACTTGTACAAACTCGGTTTAACTATGATTGTTCACTATAATTGAGTAATATGTAACGTACATCATCCTGAAATTTTATCCATGAGTAAAATCCTAGAGTTAGACCTAGAGGGAGGGATGACATGGTGGCTCAATGGTTAGCACTGCTGCCTCACAGCACCAGCAACCCAGGTTTGATTCCACCCTCAGGTGTCTATGTAGAGTTTGTACATTCTCCACATGTCTGCATGGGTTTCCTCCAGGTGCTCCTGTTTCCTCCCACAGTCCAAAGATGTGCAGTTCAGGTAAACTGGCCATGGAACTGAAAGGATAGCGTGGGTGGAATGCTCTTCCAAGTTTCAGTTTGGACTTGAAGGGGCAAATGTCCTGATTCCACATTGTTGGGATTCTCTGACTTGAAGACCGAGATAATGTGGGGAATGCCATACCCTATTTGCTAATATCAAAAACACCAAAGTATACTCTCAATTGCATTATGAGATATTCAAACCCACATTCAACACAAATGCCATACATGAGTGTAAACAGTCAAGGCCTAAGGAGTTGCTGAACATTGGAATTTCAATGCAATTCCCCATCATTCATGTACTGTATATCAAACAGAGCCTGATCAAGAAATCACAATCAAGGAAACTTTCCAATTACTTGCAGCTTTTGGAAGTCGATACAGAGTTTAACAATTTTACAGCATGAACTCTTCCTTCCACATATTACCCACCCCATACCCCAGATTCTGTCACCAACCCATTTTCAACTACTCAGCCCCCAATGTCACCTATCTAGCTTTTCTCTCTCTCTCCCTCTCTCTCTTGACACTGTTTTCTCTTCACTAACCTGCTGAGTTTCTTCAGCAGTTTCTGTTTTTGTTTGTTTTACATCTCCAACATCCATAGTTCTTTGTTTTAATTTGAAATCTTTATTGAGAGTTATTTTGTTAAGCTAAAAATGTACTCAGAAAAAGCCAACACAGTATGGATCTTGGTAAGGCGAGGTTTTTTTTCATGAAAATGCTCCCAAATTTGCAGATAAAAAAACAACAAAAAAGATTCTTTCCAGCTGTGACTGAACATTTGCTTATTGTTTTGAGAGACTGTCACTCTGACGAAATACAGTTGGAGGTTTATCACAGTATGAGAGTCAAGGACATGGTTGGTTTCGTGAGCTGAGATCTATTGAGACAGAAAGTAAGAAAGTAGCTGATGCTTCATGATTAAGGTAACTTTAGTGTATTTTAGTTCAGCTTTTAACCATATACATACACATTTATAGTCTTTTCTAAGCCATCAAGTTCAGATGTGTCCAACTTTGAAGGTGGAGTAACTGCAGTTTATTTTGCAATAGTTGAACTGATTGGTTCAAACTGGATACCCAATCAGTTTATCTTTCCACTTTACTTTTGGATGAAACAACAGAGGATACAGTCAATTTTACATCCGTCAGTTTTACATCTGTTCAGATAGGAGTGCAGGCCTGTGTGTGATGTAGAATGAATGCTAATTTGGGAATTTGTGGAGTTGAGATATTCCTTGTATATTTTCTCAAGCTATGATTTAGATTAACAGCCAGACTCTCATTTGGAATTTTAAAACCACAAAATAGATTAAAAAGCTTACTTGAACTGAAATTACCTAGATTTTGCAGACTCTGGAAGAGTCTCAGCAGATTGAAAATCAGCAAATGCCACATCATTGATGAATGGAGGAGTGAGAGAGTAAGTAGGGAACTAGACCCAGTTAATCTGACAACATTCATCAGCAAAGTACTAATATCTATTATTAAGAGAATCTTAACAATGCATTCAGAAAACCACACTGCGATAAGAACAAGTCCATTTGGTTTTGCAAAAGGAGAATTGTCGTTTGACAAATTTATTTAGAGATTTTGGGTTGTAACTTGTAGGGGAACCATTAAGATATGGTATAGTTGGATTTCTGCCATTTGATAAGGTGTCCCACAAAGGCTTAATGGACAAGGGCTGATGGAGTTGACAATGAAACATTAACATAAATAGAGGATAGGTTATTGATCAAGATACAGGGTGAAGGGATACATGGGCTATTTTTGGGTTAAACGGCTGTGACTAAGCATGTTCTAAGGCACCATGCAGTGGTCTCAGCTATTTACAATCATTATTGATGACTTTGATGAAGAGAAAGTGATGTTTTAAAATTTGCTAACAATAGGAATAAAAGATATGAAGAAGACAAAAAAGCAGCAAAAAGTCTATGCAGGATAACTGAGTTGGCAACAAGGAGTATAAGATTGGGAAGTGATTATACAAATGAATAAAAAGATTATTTTAAAGGTGTGAAACTTTGCAAATATTGATGTTTCCAGGGACTTGAGTGTACTTGGATAAGGAGCACAATAGGTTAGCATGCTGATACAGGAGTAATGTAAGAAGGCAAATGCATGTTGGCATGCTGGGATTTGAATTCAGGAATAAAGAAGTCTCAGTACAAATATACTGGACTTCAGTAAGACCAGATTTGAAATTTTGTGTGCAATTTTGGTCTTGTATTTAACAAAAGGTATACTCTCATTTAGAGTGAGCACAATAAAGGTTTTCTGCACTGACACTTTGCATGAAAGTATTGTCCTGTGATGAAGCCTGATAGTTGGATATGTATTCTCTAGAGTTTACAAGAATGATAGATGATCTCATTGAAGCATTCAATGTTATGGAAGGGCCTGACGAGGTAAAAATTTGATTTTGTTTCTCCTGATTGGAGAATCCAGAACAAGGGATCTACTCCTTTAGGACAGTGATGAGAAGAAATATATTCACTCAGCAGGTTGTGAATCTTAGGAATTCTGTATCCAAAGCCATCAATGAATATATTTAAAGTTGGGATTGACACATATTTGGTCTCTTGAGGAATCAAAAACATGGAGAATGGGGAGAATAGTGAAAGTGAAGTCAAAGACACAACTGTGTTTGTACTGAATGTTGGAGCAGGTTAACTGGGTCCAATGGTTGTCTCGCTTGGCTATCTTTGAATGACCAAAGTAAAATAAATATAAGTGAAATATTCGAAATGACAAACACAACTATCATTATTAAAAACTGGTCTGATCACCAATGTTTCTTTCTTTTTGGCCTTTCACTATATACCTGAAATCCTATCCATGAACAGTAAAGTTGCATTTCTTCAAAGTAGTAGCCAGAACTGATTTTCCAGGCAAATTTCAGGCAGCTCAACAACAACTTTTAGGGCCTTAATCTTCTAAGTGATTTAGGTGCAGAAATTTCAACTTTTCATGGCTGGGTTCATTTTTCTGAAGTGTATGCTCGTGGTGCTGACCATTTCTCTTCAATCCTGCTGACAGCTTCTTATTAGTCACACGATCACAGAAAAAGGTCAGTGACATATAGAAATAAAACAAATGCCTTCCTGAAATCAAAAAAGCATAACTACAAATGTTTCCAATTAAAATTCACTTCGACAGGTAGATTTCTTGTATGGGACGGTGAGTATGAAATCATTCATCATTATCATATGTTCTCTGTCTGAGATAGGTCCTTGCCTCAGTTTTCTCGACGTGTCTCTGTGTTGTGCCAGTCTTTTCATTTCTCCATTACTACTTTCAGCTTTCAAACAATCCAGTATTGATATTCTCTTCCTTCCACTTCCCATGTTTTCTTGAAATTTTCCCTCTCTATAATGTTTCTTACTGGTCCAATTCCATGTCTCTCTTTTCTTATTGTACTCTGCAAATTTCATTGTGTTCACTTACCTCAGAACACCATCATTTATTACATTTTCTGTTCTATTGATTCTTTTCATTCTCTTTGAAACTTGTATTTCTAAGTTATTTAGCAAGTTGGTTTCTTCATATTCTGCAATCCAAATCTTATATTCATCCAAAACAACACTCTCTAAGTCAAGTTCTTTCAAATAAATTCTTGTTGCTTATTTAGCTTTCCAGTTAGCAACTGTATCATCTTATTAAATATAGCTTTTCCCATTGTTAACCTTATTTCATCTTTGTTTTATTATTCCTTCCTGCTCCAGATATCATGCTTCCTAAATATGAATTCTTGACACTTGCAGTTTTTTATATTGTCAACATATGAATATTTCTTGAAGATTCTGGACGTATCGCTCTGGTTTTGCTAATTTTACTTCTTTCTTTCATATACAGAAATGCGGAGAATTTCTAAAATGGCAATAAGTTGTGAAGTGTTGAACTTCAAAGGTGCCTGGGCATGTTTGCTCATGAGTCATTTTGGCTAACCTGCAGATACAAAAAGCAATTAAAAAGGCACATGGTATGTTGGATTTTATTGAAAGAGGTCTTGGCTATTGGAGTCAAAATAGCTGACCATAATTGTACACAGAGCCTTAGTGAGACCATAAGCCCATCAGAATGAAGGGCTTATGTCCAAAACTTTGATTCTTCTGCTCCTCAGATGCTGCCTGATCTGCTATGCTTTCCCAGCACACCACTCTCACTTCTGATTTCCATCATCTACAGACCTCACATTCTCATAGATAGTGTATAACAAATCCTCATTAAACTATTTGCTGGATGGAGAAATTGTCTTATGAGTAAAGCTTAAATAAACTGGATCTATGTTCTCTGGCGTTCGGAAAAATTGATATAAAAGTTTTAGAGGGATTGACAGGGTAGATGCAGGAATGATGTTTACGTTGGCTAGAACTTCTAGACCCTGGGGTCACAGTCTGAATCTCAGAATAAGGGACATGACATTCAGGACTGAGATGAAGAGGAACATCTTCACTTAGACAGTGACAATCCTTCAGAATGTTCTCCCCCAGAACACTGTAGAGACTGCGTTGTTGAATGGATACAAAACTGAAATCAATAGATTTCTATATTTTGAGAACATTAACAAGACAGGAATAGTGCAGGAAAATGGTGTTGCTGTAGAAGATCAGCCATCTCCTTATTGAATGGAAGAGCACATGTGAAGAGCTGAATGTCCTATTCTTGCTCCTGTTTCTTATGCTTTCTTGTATATTCTTATTGTAAAATTTATGTCATCTGTTGCCAGTTGATTCACTATACTTGGACTCCTTTTGTGCTTTAACATTTGCTTCATCATCTGCAAATTTCACTGATTAGCCTCATGAACCCCCAAATTTTGTGTTCAAGCACAAGTGTTTCATAAGTCCTTTTCAATATCTGTGCAGGAGCAATGATTAAAGTGTTTGAAAATATGCAAACTGATAGAAAATTGTTGCAGATGTTATACCTACAGAGACAGTATTTCCATAATTTCAATTGTTTTAAAAATATCAAAAGAAATATTTGAATAATTGTAACCGATAAACCTAAGCATAAAATATCTTTTAGTCATACGAAATTGTACTAAAAGCGTGAAATACTTATTCAAGTTCAATGCAATCTGCAAAATGTCATGTTTTTATTTCGTTTGCTAAATCGAAATGGTTACTTGTTTAGTTTGTGGGAAAAGGAAGGATCCATTGCTTGGTAATGTAATGAGCTAACTAACAACTGATAAATAGCTCTCAACACATCCAAGAGATAAAGTAAGTAGATATATGCTTGTGGTAAAAATGTGAGGTACTGGGAAATTCTCCTTGAAATTTCGATTTAGCTTTTTCTTAATGATTAGGCATTCCTCTCCCAAGCTGTGATCTGAGAAACTGCGCTTTGAAAACAGAATAAAACAAGCTTAATTAGAAATTGACAGAAGAAAAGGTGTTTGTAACTGTACTGATTCCTGTAAAGACTGCTGCGCCTAGTGCCTAATGTGATGAAAAGTCTGAGGTCAAAAAAGGAACTCATTGCAGAGTTTTTAGCTTTTTTGCTAAGCTGTCATATTTTCTGGTAGGAGATGAAAACCCTGAGAACTACATTTTCCTTGAAGTGATTGAGGACATTCCCAAACTACTTGTCTCACTCTGCATCCTAAACATTTCTTTGATCTTGCCTTAAATCAGTGCGTGGTTGCTTCAGAGAATTAGAGTGCTTTCAGGTGTCAAAATGTTCTCTTGATGTGGCAGCAAATGTAGAAATGCCCACTTCTAAAATTATTTGGTCTCTGTTTTATGTAAAATGTAGAAAACCACAAAGCCAACTTAAAATCATTAATCTGCTTGGAAAGGGAAATTACAAATTACCCAACAGGTCATCAAAAAGATGAAGTTGGAATTATTTGAATAAGTGATAAGCTTCTCCTTCAAGAAACACAGCACACTGTGCAATTGTTCCTATAAATATCAACACACTATCTGGATATTAAGATGGAAACTATTGAAATTTTGTATTGCTATTGATTATGTTATGACAGGGATAGTAAGCCAAACCCAATCAGCCTCACAATCACTGAAATTAAAGCTTTCAGTAACCATTTAAAAAGCACACAACACCAGGTTATCGTCCAACAAATTTAATTGGAAACACAGCTTTCGGAGCGCTGCTCCCTCATCAGGCGGGAGCTAGTTCTTCCAATTAAACCTATTGGGCCATAACCTGGTGTTGTGTGATTTTTAATTTTGTACACCCCAGTCCAACACCAGCATCTCCAAATCATGACTAACCATTTAAATTGACCAGTTGTTCCTAGCCAGACTTTATGGATAGCAGATCTTGAACACCAAGATTATAACTTTAACAGTAATTTATTTTTAATAATGTAATGTTGGAAAAACACAGACAACAAGATAATAAAATTACAATTCATGATCTGAAAACCAATTTTCTTTGATCATAATCAGCACTCCCACATAGACCCAGTAAAAGGATAAATTTAAAATAAATGTAATTTGCCACTTTAATAAACAGTTTGAAATGATGGATATCAGACTGTCGTGAAATCCTTGGACAAAGGGTTGTTTATAGGCAGCATGAATTCTAAATAATCAGTTATTGCAGACAGTTTCAATAGCTTTGTAGAAATTTCCTTATTTCTTAAATACTGAATTTTTCCCCTCAGGACATTCAACAATTCAATAAGTGGAGGGAAACAAGAGAAAGCAAAAGAAATATGGAGTCTGGAAACTTCCAACATCACACTGTCTCCTAATCAGAGCCATTTCACTCTTTTTCTCTCTCTTTTCAATCTGTACTTTGTAGTTGGTAGGTGGCGCTGGTCCTACCTTGACATACAAATTCAACATCCAACCACTCTGTTGGTGTATCTACAGTGTCCTTATATCAGTAATTAAGTTTCATTATTTCTAAGGCCAGTTCCCTATAGAAAACATGTCTTTGTTCTATCTTCTAAAACAAGTTATTCAAAGTTCAATTCTGAACTTTAACTCACAGTTTCAAACAAAAAAAAGAGAGAGATGTTTAAAAAAAATGATGGTCTCAATGATTTGAGATACCTCAATCCACTTGTATTTTCCATTTTACTGAGTAGCGTAAAGAGAATGCTACACACTGAATTCAGTTTTCACTTAAAACATTACAGACATTTCTTATTTCAAAATCATGATCATTAATTTTATTGTATTTTCATTTGGTTATAAAGTAACAATTATTTTTCCTTCCTTATACAGTTGTGAACCCATTCTGAGAAGACTGTATGAAGAACTTTGAGATTTTTTTATTGGTGAAAATTGCCAAATAAATTCAACACTTTTTATTGGGCTATGTTTTGGTTCATATTTATATTTTCTGCTCTATGTGATGAAAAGTGTATGGTGTGTATGTATATATGCAAATGAAATTATCATTATTCCAGTTTTGGATATCAAACCAGTGACACAGGGGCATTGGTTACTTGTGCGAAGGGTTTTAAAGAGTCTAAAATAATGACACAATCCCATCTGTGTCAGGCAGTAGAAGACTGTAAATTCCCTGGGAGTGCTAATGGAAGATTGGTGATTATGGGATTTATGACCGCAAAAGTAAACATTGAAAGACATTAGCTTGCTTTTGGTTTAGAATAGCCAAGGGTTAATTTAACTTTGAAAAACAGGAGATTGGAAATTTTGTCAGGCATTTTGGAGAACACCTGACTAGGGTCAGAGGCAAGTAAGTTTCTCTCCGAGGAAAAGATTGTATAGGAAATGTAAAGTTATGTTGGCATGAAAGTTTCTCTTGTGCAACTTCCAGACCACAAATCTTTAGCTGGAAATCTGAAGATTATTGGATGACCAAGGAAAATTGAGACTATTCTTTTTCATAAGAAAAAGAACTCACAGTTCACTGGACAGAACTGAGGGGAAGTACTAAAGTCAAACCTAAAGACTTGATAGAGAAGGGTGATTTCTTTGGATTTAACTCATTATCGTTTGGGAAATAGATGGGATTTTTTTTATATGCGTGAGGATAATTTAACTAAATTGGAGTATTACATTACACATGCACACACTACTGTCAAATACATACATTTGAATGGAAACCAAAAATAATAAAAAATCACTGTAATTCACCTTGAACAATGCTTTCTTGATCTTGTATAAACTACTTCTTCTGTGAGATATGAAAGGAATGATGGGAACAATATCACGTTGCTGTACAATAATGGACGTACAGAGATATATGCTAGAGTATCAATTAATCTTTCCAAATATGATGAAAATAAAAGAATTGGGTCCCTGCTCAGACATTGCTATCATGGAAACAAAGAAATCAGTAGCAGGAGTCAGCTATTTGGCCCTTCGAGTCTATCCCTCATTCATTGGCTAATCCTCCAAGTGAGTGCCCTTTTTCTACATTCTCCCCATATCCTTTGATTTTCTTTAGCAGTAAGAATTATATCTAATCATCCCAGTTTCTTTCTTGTTTTCCCTGGGCTCTGGCACATTGAGATTGTCATACTAGTCAAGTATCCGAAGCAGACTTGGAACCTGCCAAATTTTCACAACCAGTGAGCTGACATGCGAAGTCAGTTAAATCTTTTGGCTACTAACTGCTTTATCTACCAACTGCAACAGTATGGGCAGGCTGGTTACATCTTAGTATGCTTGAGCCGCTGTATTGGGTTGGGTGAATGTCTCGTGGTTTCCCTACCTCCTCCTTTCTTCATGCTCACTTTGAAGAGCTATGAAATGTCCAGAAATTCTTCCTCCAGCTGGTTAACAAGTATTCACGCTGTAGTGGTGATTGCAGACTCCATTGTCTCCTTGAAGAGCACTGTGAGGTACAGAGACACCTGCTCTGCCTGTTGCTTTGCTAGTGGCATCCTGCTATGTACTTTCATCACCTGGTTCCCTGAAGGGCAGTCTGTGGTCTGGAATGACTCTCTATGGATGCTGCTGTGAGATGCCATTGATCAGAGCTGTTTTGAAATGGTCTGCTACTGGTGAGTAATGAAGCTGTAAGGTCACATGAGTAATATTGATTCAGAAGTACGGAAAGGGTCTGTGTAATTTCATGACCCCTTGTTGAAAATCTCTGAGTTGTGCAGTCTAAAGCCCTCACTCAGGTGCTTCTTGGCCCTTTGAGGCATACTGTGGAGAGCTGGAGGTGCTCTGGTCTCGGCTACTGCACAGCATTCTGAGAGGAAAGAGATGATTGTTTTCGTAACGAGCTTACATTTTGTTTTTTGGGCATTGGCAAAGAATTCTGTGCTCCAGGCATCTTTTGTCACCTACAGCACCTCTGATATGAAAGATTCTGCTAAATAGCTAGAAGTCGTCTACTTCCTATATGTTTACCCATCTTGGTGACTTGGCAAGGGCTTGTGTTTCAGAGATAGAAATTGCTTGTGGGGCACACAGCCCGTTGACATGATGGTTCTTCTTTTATGGCAGACATAGTAGTCTGATTGCTGCTGGGGCATATTTCACTCAGGTGGGCATTTTGCTGCTCTATCTGGAAGAAGAGGAGTTGGTGGCTGTGGTGCCCTCTTCTGGACCTGATTAGTGATTATGTTATTTAATGAATGATACATACACCACTTAAATCATAAAATGAATCTTGATCACTTCCGTTTTCACATCTAGAAATACCTAGCTGGCTGTGTGGATTTCAATAATGTAAAGTAATCCCTGGATGGCAGGAAGTCTACAGTCACACACTTGGCGTCAAGTATCATCACCCTCACTTTGGATGAGATTAGCTCTTTCCTCAAGGAGCCAGAATTGTAATTGTCAGTATATATCATTCACTAATGAGTCTATGCTCTCTCCGGGGCTCTGGGAGTGTCTTTATTCATTTTTGTGGAATGTGATCATCGCTGGCTGGCCAGCATTTATTGCCCATCCCTTGAGATGGTGACAGTGAGCTGTCGTCTTAAGCTTCTACAGTCCAAGTGCTGTGAGTTGACTTACAGTAACACTTGGGAGGGAATTCCAGGATTTTGACCCAGTGAAGTGAAGGAATGATGACATATTTCCAAGTCAGGATGAATGAACATATCATGATGCTCTGTCTAATAGCAAAATACTCATCCAATGCACTCGGCCTCTGGTTGCAGTTTACTGAATTCTCAGTGATTTCCTGTCGATATATGACTGGCACAGTTTCCCATTCCCATGTAAGAGCATGTTGGCCTGTTCTATCTGTCTTGTGTGAGAGGCTTGAGGCAGCTCTGAAGAATGGGAATCTTTGGCATCTGTAGTTCTTTTCCACAGCTTGGTGCAAGCCCTACAAAGGTGGAGGACCTCAGGAGGCAGAAAAATCTCCTCCATGATGAGGTAAGCTTGTAGTGTATAATTTGAGGAATTAGTTTAAGCCTTGCTTTTGCCTTTTTAATGCTCTGCTCAGAGCTGTGTGTCACGATTTACGCCATTTTCACTGCAGTTGGTCCCAGCTAATGCTGTTGCCTATCAGCTGCCAGGGTTGCTGGGTTCATGTGACTGTAGCTGCTGCTGCTGCACCTGTTTGTTTTAAAGTTTCCCACCAGTGCTGGGCACTGCTATGTGCCATTCCCAGTGATCCAAAGAGAGCTGCTCCCATTGAGCTGCTGCCCACCATGATGTAAATGTGTACATAGCTGCTGCTCGACAGCATCCCCCACTGAGAGGCCCCACAGGCTGTGACAGACCCCACTGAGAGGCCCCACAGGCTGTGACAGGCTCCACTGAGGGGCCCCATAGACTGTGACAGACCCCGCTGAGAGGCCCCACTGGCTGCTACAGGCCCCATTGAGAAGTTCCACAGGTTGTGACAGCCCCCACTGAGAGGCCCCACAGGTTGTGATAGGCCCCACTGAGAGACCCCACAGGCTGCGAGAAGCCCACAGGCTGTGACTGACCCCAGACCCCACTGAGAGACCCCACAGGCTGTGATAGGCCCCACTGAGAGGCCACACATGCTGTGACAGGCTGTGACCCCACAGACTGTTACAGGCCCCACTGAAAGGCTCTACAGGCTGTGATAGGCCCCACAGGCAGCTAGAGGCCCTACTGGGAGGTTCTACAGGCTGTGACAAGTCCCATTGAGAGGCCCCTCTGACTGCGAAAGGCCCCACTGAAATGCCCCACAGGCTGCGATAGGCCCCATTGAGAGGCCCCATAGGTTTCTGCAGGCCTCACTGAAAGGCCCAACAGGCAGCTAGAGGCCTCACTGAGAGGCCCACCAGGTTGTTGCAGGCCCAATTGCGAGGCTGCTACAGGCTCCACTGAGAGGCCCCACAAGTTGTGACAGGCCCCCATCCCCAAACGCCTGCTTTATTTCTGAAGCCTAACCCCTTCATGTGGCCTGAAGCTCACTGGCCCAAGCCACTATTACATGAAGGGAGGGGAGGAAATGCCCAATAAGTCTAGTCACAGGCAGCGTCCTGCTAGACAGGAGGAGGGGGCAGAAGGCGAGGCTAAGGCACAGCCACAACAAGTGGTGGCTCAAGTGCACTCCAGAGGTGCTGGCAATCAGCATGGATCCCTGCACTTACACTACCAGGCAGCATTCATAGTGCACCAGGAATTTGCAAGAGCTCCAGAAGGTGTTCTTCTGTTACTCTCCAGGAGGTGGCCTAGTACCCCGTGACACAGAACCCAGGCAATATCCTGTGATTCCACTCTCCATAGGGTCCACTGCATGAGGTCCTCGAAATGGATAGTTAGGTTGTTCTTTTATGATTTCACATTCATTTTATTTGAACAGTTACTTCATTTATCAGTGCAGTAATTTAGCTATTTTAAAGTACTGGTGATACTGTTTTTATAAAGGTATAGATATACTGTTTTAATTTCTTTTCTCTTCAAGAAAGCAATCTCCCTCTAGTTTTGGCTATAATTTTCAATGGGAATCAATGTTTCTCCTGAAGACTTTTCACTTAAAGTCAGTGCTTTCCTGAAAATCATAAATTACATGAGGGCACTGTGTTTTAAAACATTTACTGCAACCCTATCTGATAAAAACAACATTTCCACTTCCTCAGTTGATTGCTTCTGGCTTGGCACAATCTCTGTTGCAACTCTTAAGGATTCTTCCTGGGAAGATCAGGAAGTCAACTTGCCTCTTCTGAGTCACCTCCATATCTAATAGCAGACTCAAATCTGCTATAGATGTTTGTTCACTAAGCTGTTAAGCACTGAGTTTTATATCAGTTATGGTTTCATGAGTTTGCTCAAAGGAGTGTGCTGTTTATTGTCTAGTCCATTGCTTGTTTTTACTCATAAACCTGCTGGTTCTTGTAGTCTGAGCACCCTGCTTGTTGACAGCAGTTGGAAACATTGGTGCCAATCTAATATTGTTACAGGTTCCCATCTCATTAAAAGTAGGAAACAAATTTTTTCTGCTAACTGGAATTTTTTTGGTTCGATTGGGTATGCAACGATTCCAGCGTGCCCTAAGTAAGTTCTATGGACCGAGCTTTGGTTGGATATTTCTTCATTGGCTGTTCCTTGACACATTGTTCTTAACTTTTTGTATTGTTTAACTCCTCCTACCAGTTGAGGAAAGTTGAGGTCAGAACATATCTTTCTACTCGAGAATGACAAGTATTGAAAGTGAAGTACGCACAGATTTTCTAATCCTCGGCATCTCCAAAGTTAGAGTGTTGCCTGTAATATAACTTTTTAAGTAGGAGAAAGTGAGGACTGCATATGCTAAAGTTCAGAGTTGAAGAGTGTGGTGCTGCAAAAGCACAGCCAGTCAGGCATCCGAGGAGCAGGAGAATCGGCATTTCAAGCATAAGCTCTTCATTTTTGCTCCACAGTGCAGACAAGAACATTTAGCACCTGGTACCTATCCTATTCATGCACTGATTTCCCATGTGTGTTGTTTATTGGTACGTATTTTTAAAGAATTGAATGAAGTTTCCTTATCTGCTCCTGTGCAAAGATTAATCTTCGCCTTTTTATGATGGATCTGTGTTGCTTCTGCATTTCTGCTTAACTCACCAATAGTATGGCTTTCTCCAGACTCAGATCTTCATTGGACTTTGATGAGTCTTTGTCAGATTTATCAACCAATTCTATAACAATTCTTTGTTTCTTATGAATGCTGACTGAAGTCACCATTGTCACATTTCTGCATGAATCTGTAGAAATCATTCATAAACTTATCTATGGATTTCCCCAGATGGCCTTTTTAAAGAACTTCTCTATTAAATAATTTTCAATATTATTTGTTCTGAGGTTGAATGAATTATTAAAGACTGAGAGTACCCATGGATTATTTTAACCTTAGCATGGCATAATGTCATCAACTATACTTCTAATTGTGTATAGAAGTTTGTTGACTCAGAACATAGAACATTACAGCGCAGTACAGGCACTTCGGCCCTCAATGTTGTGCTGACCTGTCATACCAATCTGAAGCCCATCTAACCTACCCTATTCCATGTATGTCCATATGCTTGTCCAATGATGACTTAAATGTACTTAAAATTGGCGAATCTACTACCGTTGCAGGCAAAGCATTTCATACCCTTACTATTCTCTGAGTAAAGAAACTAGCTCTGACATCTGTCTTATATCTATCACCCCTCAATTTAAAGCTATGCCCCCTTGTGCTTGCCGTCACCATTCTTGGAAAAAGGCTCTCCCTGCCCACCCTATCTAACCCTCTGATTATCTTAAATGTCTTGATTAAGTCACCTCTCAACTTTCTTCTCTCTAACGAAAACAGCCTCAAGTCCCTCAGCCTTTCCTCGTAAGACCTTCCCTCCATATCAGGCAACATCCTAGTAAATCTTCTCTGCACCCTCTCCAAAGCTTCCACATCCTTCTTATAATGTGGTGACCAGAATTGTACACAATACTCCAAGTGCGGCCGCACCAGAGTTTTGTACAGCTGTAGCATAACCTGTTCCGCAACTCAATCCCTTTATTAATAAAAGCTAAAACACTGTATGCCTTCTTAACAACCCTGTTAACCTGGGTGGCAACTTTCAAGGATCTGTGTACCTGGACACCGAGATCTCTCTGCTCATCTACACTACCAATAATCTTACCATTAGCCCAATACTTTGTATTCTGGTTACTCCGACCAAAATGAATCACCTCACACTTGTCCGCATTAAACTCCATTTGCCACCTCTCAGCCCAGATCTGTAACCTACAACATCTTTCATTACTATCCACAACTCCACCGACCTTAGTGTCGTCTGCAAATTTACTAACCCACCCTTCCTCACCCTCATCCAGTTTATAAAAATGATGAACAGCAGTGGACCCAACACCGACCCTTGCAGTACACCACTGGTAACTGAACTCCAGGATGAACATTCCCTATCAACCACCACCTTCTGTCTTCTTTCAGCAAGCCAATTACTGATCCAAACTGCTATATCTCCCACAATCCCATTCCTCCGCATTTTGTACAATAGCCTACTATGGGGAACCTTATCAAACGCCTTGCTGAAATCCATATACACCCACATCAACTGGTTTACTCTCATCAATCTGTTTGGTCACCTTCTCAAAGAACTCAATAAGGTTTGTGAGGCACGACCTACCCTTCACAAAACCGTGCTGACTATCACTAATCAAATTATTCTGTTCTAGATGATTATATATCCTATCTCTTATAACCTTTTCCAACACTTTACCAATAACTGAAGTAAGGCCCACTGGTCTATAATTACCAGAATTGTCTCTACTCCCCTTCTTGAACAGGGGAACCACATTTGCTATCCTCCAGTCTTCTGGCACTATTCCGGTAGACAATAGACTTGTAGACTTGTTTAGTTTCTGATTTTAGTGTCTAATTTGGAAGATAGTCTGCATTTTAGAAATTATTTTCTCTACCATGTCCAATTGTATGTTTTATTTGCCCCATTGATGAGATCTTCCTGGAGTATTGTTTCTGAAACAATGCCTTCCTATTCTGACATATTTTGTTTGCTTAAAGGGCACGTTATTTTGGATCAATAACAGTTGTTGCTGTTTTGTGCTATATTAGAGGGTTTTCCCATTCCTCGTGGCTAAAAATTGAGGATTTCTACAATTCCCAGCAAAAACTGAGAAATACAGCATTTTAGCAGCTCAACTATATGAATCCTGTATTCATAAACAATTCTTTCTTTAGTTATGGCTTTTACTGAATGATTTGTGCTCCTTGTAGTTGCAATAAATGCTTCTTATCCTTCCTTTATCAGGGCTTTTTATGAATGCCATTCCACAGCTTTAATAAAATCTCCTTTGCCATTAGACTAGCCCTGTTTAGGTTTTCAATCTACCTAATGTTGCAATTTTAATTACTGGCTTCACAATGCCTTGTGATGATGCTGCTCCTTTAACAAACTTGTGTTTTCCTTGGCTTTTTTTTAAAGAGAGGTCGTAAAAAACAGACTTCGAAAAGTCTAAGTTGAAGAGTTTGAGGGCCAGTTTGAATATAGCTAACAGATACTGCTTCAGGCAAAATGCTTTTAAATTTAAAGAAAAACACATGTACAATGAAAGGGAAGTGGCCAGTTCTCCTAGCTCAGCTTTTCTCAAGTTTGGTTTGGTTTTAGCATGGTAGAGTTGAAAAAAGCTGCTGGACCCAAAGAGGTTAGTCTATGCTGATCACTCTCTGACGTCTCTCTTGTAAGACCTGTGTTTGATTTTTACCTTTTGTGCCAAGAGGTATTTATGGGGATTGTTGCAAGTCTTTGGAACAGCATCATTAAGTTGGGATGATCTGTTGGGTTTTCAGGTAGCTTACGTTATTCTGTATTCTGTTCTCTTGTTCGTGTTTCATTCGGTAATCTTGTAAATAAGTTCTGTTTTGTTTAAACTATGTGGGTTGATCAGTTGCATCTCTCTTGGAAAATCCATATTACAACCTGTTTAAAACAACTAGCAAAGTTAGGATCTGGGCCACTTTCTTGAAATGTTTGGAGGAATCTGGCCTGGTCTAACATATCCCTCGCTCTGCAAACTGGCATGACTATATTTCTTTTGTGACCCTTTACTCCTGTTTCAATAGCTGTACGCCATGGTGCCTGCTTGCTCTAGTGGTGATGCCCAGTCTAAGCTGCAAATAATCTTTTAACTTCTCACCTTTCCAGCCTGGTTTACTGTATTTTTTAAAATTGCTAATGGAACCCCCAATTTCCATTTGTTAACCTCTGAATGATGACTTGGGCTGCACTGCCTTGCAATACAGCCTTTGTCTACTTTTGGAATTATTAATTTGCCTTCCCCATGGAATTGTCCACTCTTTTGTTGCAACCGGGTCTGAACTGTTTTTTTCCATTCACCTGACTACTCTTCCTTGTTGAGGATTGCCATGATAGTTTCTTCTGTAGGGTTCTTAAATTTTCAGCTCTTCCTTGGTGCCTACTAATTGTGCTGTACAAACAGATGATGAGTGTGGTCTGAATATCTCGCATTGTTGCTCAGCACGCATTGTATAAGCAGTCAAATCAAATCCATATCATCATGTGGTATGAGCTTGCCAGTTCACGACATTCCATGAGCCACTGCTCATGATGAAGGTCGCTACCAAAATCTTCTTTAAATGTAGGAAACTACAGAGCTTGCTCACTCCAGGGTGGATACAGAATACCCACATATTTTGTATAGAATAGTCTCTTGCAAGTAATACAATAATTTATTGTGTCTTAGAAACTCATCACCAGTTACATTAAGATAGATATTGTTAGACAGTTTGAGGAGAGTCCTTCAAGATCCTAAACTGTTATGCACAACAAATCCATAAGTTGTCATCATGGTGGACGGTGCAGCTGACACTTCTCAATGTTAATCCTTTCAAAGGCAGTGAGTTCCAGAGCCATCTTCTGGGAATGCAACTTGCAAAGCTTACCTACTACTGTTTCCACACCCTAATAGCAATTAGTCCCAAAACTCCTGACAGTAGGTTGAAAGAACAAACAACGTGACGTAATTCAGTGCTCTTATAGAAAGATTTTCTTCTTTCCCATGTGTTTTTAATTTCAGTTCTGTTTATAAAGCAAAGAGTTCCTAAACATAAATCACAATAGTGCAAGTGCATAATTTTAAAACTGGTGCCTTTTTTGGGGGGGGCACCATTCCATGTGATCTAATAGTCTAAAATGTCTCTCCCTTAACAGTAGAAGGCACTGAATAGCCATCTTGAACAGGGAAGAGGAACATGAGCTGATTTTTTTTTTGCCTTCCCTAATTCAGGCTTTGAAGCCAAACATAACGCCCATCTGAGATCAACAACTTTTGGATAAAACCAAGGTCAAACCTCAGGGTTCTGGACTGCAGTGCTTAATGGGGCACACAGTATTCATCAGAAAAACTATGGCTTTGAAATAATGAAACGCTATTGTCTTGTGTTAATTTTCTCCTACAGTTTCAGGGATGTATCCTATTTAGATAGTCGTTTGGATACAGAACTGCCTTGAAGGTAGAATACAGAGAGTGGTGATGGAGGGTTGTTTTTCAGGCTGGAGGCCTGTGACCAATGATGAGCCACAAGGATCATGTGCTGGGTCCACTGCTTTCATAATTTATATAAATGATTTGGATGTGAACATAGGAGGTGTAGTTAGTAAGATAGTAAAATTGGAGGTGTAGTGGACAGCGAAGGAAGTTACCTTACAGGACCTTGATTAAATGGGCCAAAGGGCTGAGAAGCAGCAGATGGAGTTTAATTCAGATAAATGAGAGGTGCTGCATTTTGGAAAAGCAAATCTTAGCAGAACTTATCCACTTAATGGTAAGGTCCTCGGAAGTGTTGCTGAACAAAGAGGCTTTGGAGTGCAGGTTCATAGTTCCTTGAAAGTAGAGTCGCAGGTAGATAGGATAGTGAAGAAGGCATTTGATATGCTTTCCTTTATTGGTCAGAGTATTGAGTACAGGAGTTGGGAGGTCATGTTCGGCTGTATAGGATGTCAGTTAGGCCACTTTTGGAATACTGCGTGCAATTCTGGTCTCCTTCCTATCAGAAAGTTGTTGTGAAACTTGAATGGTTTCAGAAACGATTTACAAGGATGTTGCCAGGTTTTGAGGATTTGAGCTATAGGGAGAGGCTAAATAGGCTAGGGCTGTTCTCCTTGGTGTGTCGGAGGCTGAGGGGTGACCCTATAGAGGTTTATAAAATCATGAGAGACATGGATAGAATAGATAGACAAGGTCTTTTCCCTGGGTGGGGGAGTCCAGAGGGCATAGGTTTAGGGTGAAGGGAAAGATATAAAAGGGATTTAAGGGGCAACGTTTTCACACAGATGGCGGTGCGTGTATGGAATAAGCTGCCAGAAGAAGTGGTGGAGACTGGTACAATCACAACACTTAAAAGGCATCTGGATGGGTTTAGAGAGATATGGGCCAAGTGCTGGCAAATGGACGAGATTAGGTTAGGATATATGGTCGGCATGGACGAGTTGGACTGAAGTGTCTGTTTCTGTGCTGTACACCTCTATGACTCTATAAGTGTCACGGGACTTACTAAGTGTGGCAGTAATGTCTCGAAATAGGCTACTAATATGTGGTAACCTTTATTTTAAAAATTATCCCTTTATTAGTTTTTATGTTGTCTAGTTGGAATGTCAGCTGTCTGCTGGAGACATGACTCAATCTAAAACTGCTTCCAATCCCCAAAATAGATTTGCAATCATCAACCTCCAAGTGAAATGTAATGTACTTGAATGGTAACTACTTTTTAGTCAAATCATTTATAATAATTCTGGTAAAATCCTGATTTCCCTTTTTGTTAAAAATATCTGAATTAAACATTTGTTGTAACAGTTTTCATAAACACATTATTAGTTTATTATTATTAGTTATTAGTGCTTTCTGAGGTTGCGTTGTGAAAAACAAATTCTGTCTTCCAGGATGACTGAAAAATACCTGAGATTTATGCTTCAAAATAATAACTTCAAAGCATAAATCTCAATCATTGGTTATTATTTTGAAAACTTATTAATATCCATAATGTTTTAGAGCACATTATTGTTTTTTCAACAGCTCTGCACTGAAGAGATATGCTGAGAATTTTCTAACTTTTCAGTGATGGTTTTGCCATGATTCCTACCTGATATTGTGAAACTTGAAAGGGTTCAGAAAAGATTTGCAAGGACGTTGCCAGGGTTGGAGGATTTGAGCTATAGGGAGAGGCCAAACAGGCTGGGCCTGTATTCCCTGGAGTGTCAGACACTGAGGGATGACCTTTTCGAGGTTTACAAAATTATGAGGGGCATGGATAGGATAAATAGGCAAAGTCTTTTCCCTGGGGTCAGGGAGTCCAGAACTAGAGGGCATAAGTTTAGGGTGAGAGGGGAAAGATATAAAAGAGACCTACGGTGCAACTTTTTCACACACAGGGTGGTACGTGTATGGAATGAGCTGCCAGAGGATGTGGTGGAGGCTGGTACAATTACAACATTTAAGAGGCATTTGAATGGGTATATGAAGAGGAAAGGTTTGGAGGGATAGGGACCGGGTGCTAGTAGGTGGGACTAGATTGGGTTGGGATATCTAGTCGGCATGGACAGGTTGGACCGAAGGGTCTGTTTCCATGCTGTACATCTCTATGACTCATTCAGTTTCAACCTACTCATTTTGGGTTTCTTTCTCTCAATTAACTATTTTTTCATTATCATTGAAGAATCAAGGAATCCTTTCAACATTTCACTGGTTCAACATAAAAGCTGAGGGAATAATTTCAAGGAAGAATCTTCAATGCAACAGGAACTGTCTCTGTGGGTTTTTAAAACTGTGCCCAAATTATAAAGTGCCATTGGGTGTAAAACAACTTTAATTCAAAACCAGAGGGAAAGTATTAATATGTTATCAGATTGTGAGCATAGAGGTTGTGTGTATGTGCAAGCTACAGCCAAAATACCACAACTTTTTACTTCGGGCTTCAAACCATGTGCAGGAACACAGCGAAGTGAGCAGCAGTGGACTGACTCAATTGATTTCACACCACTCCCTCATCTGCTAATCACGTAGTAATTTCATAACTAAAAGTCAGTAGAATGTGATTCTCAGTTGACTAAAATGGGGAAGCAAGTGACAGTGGGGGCCTGAGCACTGGTACAAGGTAGGTACTTGACAAGGGGAATCCCAGTTGATTAAAAATGGGAGTATCAAGGTTGGGGAGACCCATGGCTCCAAGCATACGGCTGGACTCCTTGATCCACAATGAAGTTTGTTCAACTGTTTCTTCTGCCCTTGGCTGTTGCTCCAGGCTGGTTAGGCCAGCTGGGAAAACCACCACTAGCCCTTTTCCTGATTCTCACATTGGGTTAAACTAACAGATCAAAGCCTGATGATGTATTCTGAACCTGATCTGAATATTTAAAGAGGACCCTAAAGGCATGGCAATCTTGTCCTTGCCACCTGCTCTTTAAAATTGCTGTCAGGCATATTAGGATATGAAAGGAGTCTAAGTTCCCTCAGCCATTCTAATTGCCTTCTTGCCTAGTTTGCATAAGATGAAGGATGTAAAAATTGATTGATTTGAATAGCTTGCACAACCATAGCCTTACACATACTGTTCAACAACAATGTATTTGAAATAAAACCAGTCCTATTTTTGAAAGGTGATGCAGAGCTGTGCATATGCTCTGTTAATATTGTTGGATCTTATGTCATGAATGCTATCACAAATATTTTTCCAATATTAAACTAATAAAATATTATTTCAGTTCTTTTCCCAGCTCCCGTTGTTTGTGCTTGTACTGGGGTGGGAGTGGACGGAATTGGGGATTGGGTGCGCATGGACCAGGTTGGGGGTAGGCAGGAGGGGCGAGCAGGGTTGGGGGACGGGCAGGGGGTCGGGTGTTGTTGGGCAGGAGGGTGGGCAGAGGGTGTGGGTGGGGTTGGGCAGGGGGTGGGAGCGGACAGGATTGGGTTCAGGGTCACGTGCATGGTGTGCAGCTTGTCTCCTGAATGGGGAGCAGATGTACCAGAAAACTCCAAGCCCCAGAGGAAATCAATTAACCGAGTAATCAATAATCCGAATGAAATAGTGCCTGCCCACCTCGTTCAGATATTCAAGATTCCTCTGTATGTGTTTTATTGAGATAAGTCTCTTGATTAAACTTAAAAATTTAAGCTAAAAGTATTAAGTTAGCCTGGAGTAGTGCTTTGTAGAAGAATAAGATTGTGCTATTTTTTGGGTGTGCAGATTGGAAGAAGCAAAAATGCCCCTTCGTGGAGCGGTATGCTCATCTTGGCAAATGTGGGAGTTTAGGAAGAGTTTACAGGTTACTGAGGATTTTATCTGAAATAAATGCCATTGGTTGCGAATTTTCTCAGATTGAATGGATCCGTTGGAGCGACAGTTAGAGGCAGTGAGGAATTTACAAGAGCAAGGGGGTTTGATGGATGGCAGTTATAGGAAGGGAGAAAAGTCACAGATACAGTCCCATAGATGAGTTAACTCCAGGAAAGGTAAGAGAGGTAGGCAGGCAATGCAGGAGCCTTCTGTGGCTATCCCCATTTCAGACAAGTATGTTATTTTGGAAAATGTAGGGGCTGATGGATTCTCAGGAGAATGCAGCATGAACAGCCAAGTTTCTGGTATCGAGACTGGCTCTAATGAACTGAGGGCTACGTCGGGTTCCAAGCGATCGATTGCATTAGAGGACTCTCAAATCCAAGGCACAGATAGACGTTTCTGTAGTCAGCAGCGAAAAATCAGAATGGTGTGTTGCCTCCCAACTGCCAGGATCAAGGATGTCTCAGAGAGGGTACCAACTGTTCTCAAGGGGGAGAGGGCCCAGCAGGAGGTCATTGTACACATTGAAACTAACGACATAGGAAGGGAAAAGGATGAGATTCTGAAGGGAGAATAGAGAGAGTTGGGTAGGAATTTAAAAAGGTCATTGAGAGTAGTAATATCTGGATTACTCCTGGTGCTACAAGCTAGTGAGGGCAGGAATAGGTGGATAGAGCAGATGAATGCATGGCTGAGGAGCTGGTGTATGGGAGAAGGATTCACACTTTTAGATCACTGGAATCTCTTCTGGGTTAGGAATGACCTGTACAAGATTGACAGATTGCACCTGAATTGGAACGGGAGTAATATATTGGCAGGGCATTTGCTAGAGCTGCTCAGGAGGATGTAAATTAGTAAGGTCGGTTGGTGGAGTGGAGGGCGGAACCCAGGGAGATAGTGAAGAAAGAGATCAATCTGAGACTGGTACAGTTGAGAAGAAAAGCGAGTCAAACAATCAGAGCAGGCAGGGACCAAGCAGAGAACAAGGTAGGACTGATAAATTTAACTGCATTTATTTCAATACAAGAGGCCTAACGGAGGAGGCAGATGAACTCAGGGCATGGTTAGGAACATGGGACTGGGATATCAAAGCAATTACAGAAACATGGCTCAGGGATGGGCAGGACTGGCAGCTTAATGTTCCAGGATACAAATGATACAGGAAGGATAGAAAGGGAGGCAAGAGAGGAGGTAGAGTGGCGTTTTTGATAAGGGATAGCATTACAGCTGTGCTGAGGGAGGATATTCCCAGAAATACATCCAGGGAAGTTATTTGGGTGGAACTGAGAAATAAGAAAGGAATGATCACCATATTGAGATTGTATTATTGACCCCCTAATAGTCAGAGGGAAATTGAGAAGCTTGTAAGGAGATCTCAATTACCTATAACTATATTGGGTGGTTATGGTGGGGGATTTTAATTTTCCAAACATAGACTGGGACTGCCATAGTGTTAAGGGTTTAGATGGAGAGGAATTTGTTAAGTGTGTACAAGATAATTTTCTGATTCAGTATGTGGATGTACTTCCCAGAGAAGGTATAAAACTTGACCTACTCTTGGGAAATAAGGCAGGGCAAGTGACTGAGGTTTCAGTAGAGGAGCAATTTGGGGCCAGTGACCATAATTCTATTAGTTTTAAAATAGTGATGGAAAAGGATAGACCAGATCTAAAAGTTGAAGTTCTAAATTGGAGAAAGGGCAGTTTTGACAGTATTAGGCAAGAACTTTCAAAAACGTTGATTGGGGACAGTTGTTCTCAGGTAAACAGATGGCTAGAAAATGAGAAGCCTTCAGAAATGAGATTACGAGAATCCAGAGACATTATATTCTAGTTAGGGTGAAAGGAAACGCTGGTAGGTGTAGGAAATGCTGGATGACTAAAGAGATTGAGGGTTTGGTTAAGAAAAAGAAGGAATAGATAGGATAGATTGAGTGAATCCTTAGAAGAGTCTAAAGGAAGTAGGAGTGTACTTAAGAAGGAAATCAGGAGGGCAACAGGTGACATGAGATAGCTGTGGCAAATAGAGTTAAGGAGAATCCAAAGGGTCTTCACAAATACATTAAGGACAAAAGGTAACTGGGAGAAAATAGGGTCCCTCAAAGATCAGCAAGGCGGCCTTTATGTGGAGCTGCAGGAGATGGGGGAGATACTAAACGAGTATTTTGCGTCAGTGTTTACTGTGGAAAAGGCATGGAAGATATAGAATGTAGAGAAATATATGGTGACATCTTGAAAAATGCCCATATTACAGAGGAGGAAGTGCTGGATGTATTGAAACACAGAAATGTGGATAAATCCCCAGGACCTGATCAGGTGTACCCTAGAACTCTGTGGGAAGCTAGGGAAGTGATTGCTGTGTCCCTTGCTGAAATATTTAGATCATCAATAGTCACAGGTGAGGTGCCAGAAGACAGGAGGTTGTTTAATGTGGTGCCACTATTTACGAAAGGTGGTAGGGACAAAGCAGGGGACTATAGACCCATATGCCTGACGTTGGTGTTGGGCAAGTTGTTGGAGGGAATCCTGAGGGACAGGATGTACATGTATTTGGAAAGGCAAGGACTGATTAGGGATAGTCAACATGGCTTTGTGCTTAGGAAATCATGTCTCACAAACTTGATTGAATGTTTTGAAGAAGTAACAAAGAGAATTGATGACGACAGAGCAGTAGACAAAATCTATTTGGACTTCAGTAAGGCATTCAACAAGGTTCCCCATGGGAAACTGGTTAGCTAGGTTAAATCACATGGATTCTGGATTAGTGGTGCTGGAAGAGCACAGCAGTTCAGGCAGCATCCGAGGAGCAGTACAATCGACGTTTCGGGCAAAAGCCCTTCATCAGGAATAAAGGGCGTTTGCCCGAAACGTCAATTTTACTGCTTGGATGCTGCCTGAACTGCTGTGCTCTTCCAGCACCACTAAACCAGAATCTGGTTCCAGCATCTGCAGTCATTGTGTTTACCTAGATCTCATGGAATACAAGACAGAACTAGCCATTTAGATACAGAACTGGCTGGAAGATAGAAGATGGAGGGTGGTGGTGAAGGGTTGTTTTTCAGACTGGAGGCTTGTGATTGGTGGAAGGCCACAAGGATCAGTGCTGGGTCCACTACTTTTCGTCATTTATATAAATGATTTGGATGTGAGCATAATAGGTACAGTTAGTAAGTTTGCAGATGACACCAAAATTGGAGATGTAGTGGACAGCAAAGAAGGTTACCTCTGATTACAATGGGATCTTGATCAGATGGGCCAATTGGCTGAGGAGTGGCAGATGGAGTTTAATTCAGATAAATGCGAGACGTTGCATTTTGGGAAAGCAAATCTTAGCAGGACCTATACACTTAATGATAAGGTCCTAGGATGTGTTGCTGAACAAAGAGACCTTGAAGTGCAGGTTCACAGTTCCTTGAAAGTAGAGTCCCAGGTAGATAGGACAGTGATGAAGGTGTTTGGGATGCTTTCCTTTATTGGTCAGAGTTTTGAGTACAGGAGTTGGGAGGTCATGTTGCAGTTGTACAGGACATTGGTCAGGCCTCTGTGGGAATATTGTGTGCAATTCTGGTCTCCTTCCTATTGGACAGACTTTGTGAAACTTGAAAGGGTTTAGAAAAGATTTACAAAGATGTTGCCAGGGTTGGAGAACTTGAGCTATAGGGAGAAGTTGAATAGGCTGGGGCTATTTTCCCTGGAGCGTCGGAGGCTGAGGGGTGACCTTATAGAGGTTTATAAAATCATGAGGGGCATGGATAGGATAAGTTGACAAGGTTTTTTCCATGGGGTTGGGGAGTTCAGAATTAGAGGGCATAGGTGAGAGGGAAAAGATATAAAACAGACCTAAAGGGCAACTTTTCACGCAGAGGGTGGTATGTGTACAGAATGAGCTGCCAGAGGAAGTGGTTGAGGCTAGTATGATTGCAACATTTAAAAGACATCTTGATGGGTATATGAATAAGAAGAGTTTGGAGGGTTATGGGCCAGGTGCTGGCATGTGGCACGAGATTGGGTTGGTGTATCTGGTTTGCATGGATGAGCTGGACCGAAGGGTCTGTTTCCGCACTATACATCTCTGTGACTTTTTGACTCTATGGAAGTGAGCCTGAAGATATATCAAAAACCATATTCAATCTGTTTAGTGTTCCTCAACAAATTATGTCTGATAACAGTCTGGTGTATTTGGAGTCTGATAGTATGAATGTGAGCTGTGCTGGATATGGGGTTTTTCAACATATCACTACCTCCTTACTACACTCAGTTCAGTGGCGTTGCAGAATGCACTGCTCATACAGTAAAATCCACAATAGTCAAATGTAACGTGACTTGCCAAGATTTTCTGACAGCTGTGTGCTAAATTCATCTGTTACTTCTCATGACAATGGTTTGGCTTCATATACAGCTGTCATTTTTGGATGATAGACCAACACAATTCTTCCCTCCCACATTCTCACCACCCAACCACATGTGCACAACACATTGTTAGAGAGAACCAAGATTAATGAACAGGCTGGCAGTTATCACAACTTGAACCAGAACAAAAGTTCAAGTAAATGTTCAACATTTTCATCTCGTACATCAGTTCTGGTCACCGCATTATCGGAAGGATGTGGAAGCTTTGGAAAGGGTTCAGAGGAGATTTACTAGGATGTTGTCTGGTATGGAGGGAAGGTCTTATGAGGAAAGAGTGAGGTACTTGTGGCTGTTTTTGTTAGAGAGAAGATGATTGAGAAGTGACTAAATTGAGACAAAGTGAGAGCCTTTTTCCTTTGATGGTGATGGCTAGCACAAGGGTACATAGCTTGAAATTGAGGGAGGATAGTCATAGGACAGATATCAGAGGTAGTTCTTTACTCAGAGATTAGTAGGGCCATGGAAAACATTGCCTGCAACAGTAAGGGCAACTTTAAGGGCATTTAAATGGTCATTGGATAAACATATGGATGAAAATGGAATAGTGTAGGATAGATGGGCTTCAGATTGGTTCCACGGTTGGCCATCATCAAGGGCCGAAGAGCCTGTACTGTGTAATAATGTTCTATGTTCTATCACGAAAGCATTATCTAAGTGTACTGGAGGTCAACTATTCCAGTTATCACATAGTCTGTCATTACACACTACCTATTGTTAGCCACAACAGTCTCCATTAACAGCTATTCACCCTCCCAGCCAATTTGTTATCTATTCCTGTGTCTGTCTAACTGTTGTTCTCTCTCTTTGGGCTCTATCCCTGTCTATCATTTACTCCTTAACTCCTCCTCTCACCTATATAGACTGACATTTTCTGAGTTACCATCAGTTCTGAGGATGGGTCACTGGACCCAACACGTTAATGTTGGTTTCTCTTCACAGGTGCTGTCAGATCTGCTGAGCTTTTCCAGCAACTTCTGTTTTTGTTTCTGAATTACAGCATCCACAGTTTTTTTGGTGTTTTCAGTTATTTCAGTTAGCTGGCTGGCTGGTTTGCAATTCAGAATGATGCCAACAGTGTGGGCTCAATTCCTGCACTGGCTGAGATTACTATGAAGGACTCTACTTCTCAACTTTTTCCCCTTACCTGAGGCCTTGTGACCCTTAGGTTAAAACACCACCAGTTATCTCCAATGACAGAGCAGCCCTATTGTCCCATAGGATGATGGTGACTTTACTTTGCCTATTTAAGTGTGCAAAGACAATGTGTCTGTATGCATCCTTTTACATGTTGTTGGAAAAGATTTTTCACTCTTTAAAAGGAAAAGGGGGAACATTAAAAGGAAAAGGTGCAGGAGGGAGGGATTCCGGTTTCTGGATAACTGGGGTCCTTTCTGGGGAAGGTGGGACCTCTATAAAAAGGATGGTCTACACTTGAACCTGAGGGGCACCAGTATCCTTGGGGGGAGGTTTGCTAGTGCTCTTTGGGAGGGTTTAAACTAACTCTGCGGGGGCATGGGAACCAGGACTGTAGCTTTAGGGTACAGGACCTTGAGTGTAGGGAGGTTAGGAATAATGCAGCGATCTCTAAGGAGGGTGCCTGTAACCAGAAAGGTGGATTGAAGTGTGTATACTTCAATGCCAGAAGTATAAGGAATAAGGTAGGTGAACTTGCAGCGTGGGTTGGTACCTGGGACTTCGATGTTGTGGCCATTACAGAGACGTGGGTAGAACAGGGACAAGAATGGCTGTTGCACGTTCCAGGGTTCAAATGTTTTAGTAGGATCAGACATGGGGGTAAAAAAGGGGGAGGCGTGGCATTACTTGTCAAAGACAGTATCACAGCAGTGGAATGGATGATGGAAGAGGACTTGCCATCTGAGGTAGTTTGGGCTGAGGTTAGAAATAGGAAAGGTGAGGTCACCCTGTTAGGTGTTTTCTACAGGCCTCCTAATAGTCCTAGAGAAGTAGAGGATAATATTGCGAGGATGATTCAGGAAAAGAGTGAAGGTAGCAGGGTGGTTGTTATGGGGGACTTTAACTTCCCAGATATTGACTGGGAGAGCTATAGCTCGAGTTCATTAGATGGGTCGGTGTTTGTCCAATGTGTGCAGGAGGGTTTCCTGACACAATATGTCGACAGGCCAACAAGAGGGGAGGCTATATTGGATTTGGTTCTAGGTAATGAACCAGGCCAGGTGTTAGACTTGGAGGTAGGTGAGCACTTCGGGGACAGTGACCACAACTCGGTGACTTTTACTTTAGTGATGGAGAGGGATAATCGTGTGCCGCAGGGCAAGAGCTATAGCTGGGGGCAGGGAAATTATGATGCAGTGAGGCATGACTTAGGATGTGTGGATTGGAAAAACAGGCTTCAAGGGAAGAACACTAATGAGATGTGGGGAGTGTTCAAGGAGCAGCTACTGCGTGTCCTCGATAGGTATGTACCAGTCAGGCATGGTGTAAAGGGCCTTGTGAGGCAGCCGTGGTTTAGTAAGGAATTGGAGTCCCTTGTGAAAGGGAAGAAGGCGGCATATGTAAAGATGAGGCGTGAAGGTTCAGTAGGGGCGATTGAGTGTTATAAGGTAGCCAGGAAGGAGCTAAAGAGGGAGCTAAGAGAAGCGAGAAGGGAACATGAAAAGTCTTTAGCTGGTAGGATTAGGGAAAACCCAAAGGCTTTCTATAGGTATGTCAAGAATAAAAGGATGACTAGGGTAGGTATCGGTCCAGTCAAGGATAGTAGTGGGAAGTTGTGTGTGGAGGCGGAGGAGATTGGAGAGACATTAAATCAGTACTTTTCCTCAGTATTCACTCAGGAACAGGACACTGTTGCTGATGTGAATATGGAATCACAAATAATTAGAATGGATGCCCTGGAAATATGCAGGGAAGAGGTTTTGGGAATATTGGAAAGGATGAATATAGATAAGTCTCCTGGGCCTGATGGCATTTACCCCAGGATCCTATGGGAAGCTAGGGAGGAGATAGCAGAGCCATTGGCCTGGATTTTTATGTCGTCGTTGTCAACAGGAATAGTACCAGAGGACTGGAGGATAGCGAATGTGGTCCCATTGTTCAAGAAAGGGAGTAGGGATAGCCCTAGCAACTATAGGCCAGTGAGTCTGACTTCAGTGGTGGGCAAAGTCTTAGAGAGAATGGTAAGGGATAAGATTTATGAACATCTGGGTAGGAATAACGTGATCAGGGATAGCCAGCATGGTTTTGTGAAGGGCAGGTCGTGCCTCACAAACCTTATTGAGTTCTTTGAGAAGGTGACCAAGGAAGTGGATGAGGGTAAAGCAGTAGATGTTGTGTATATGGATTTTAGTAAGGCGTTCGATAAGGTTCCCCATGGTAGGCTAATGCTAAAACTTCGGAGGTATGGCATTGAGGATACATTAGAGGTTTGGATTAGGAATTGGCTGGCTGGAAGGAGACAGAGGGTAGTAGTTGATGGATTATGTTCATCTTGGAGCGCAGTTACTAGCGGTGTACCACAAGGATCTGTTTTGGGACCATTGCTTTTTGTTATCTTTATAAATGATCTAGAGGAAGGACTTGAAAGCTGGGTAAGCAAGTTTGCGGATGACACAAAAGTCGGTGGAGTTGTGGATAGTGAGGAAGGAAGTGGTAGGTTACAGCGGGATATAGATAAGTTGCAGAGCTGGGCGGAAATGTGGCAAATGGAATTCAATGTAGCTAAGTGCGAAGTCGTTCACTTTGGTAGGAATAACAAGATGATGGATTACTGGGCTAATGGTAGGCTACTTGGTAGTGTGGATGAGCAGAGGGATCTTGGTGTCCATGTACACAGATCTCTGAAAGTTGCCACCCAGGTAAATAGTGCTGTGAGGAAGGCATATGGTGTACTGGGCTTTATTGGCAGAGGAATTGAGTTCCGGAGTCCTGAGGTCATGTTGCAGTTGTATAAGACTCTGGTGCGGCCTCATCTGGAGTATTGTGTGCAGTTTTGGTCGCCATACTATAGGAAGGATGTGGAAGCTTTAGAACGAGTGCAGAGGAGGTTTACCAGGATGTTGCCTGGAATGGTAGGAAAATCTTATGAGGAAAGGCTGAGGCACTTGGGGCTGTTCTCATTGGAGAAGAGAAGGTTTAGGGGAGATCTGATAGAAGTGTATAAGATGATTAGGGGTTTAGATAGGGTAGATACTAAGAACCTTTTACCGCTAATGGAGTCAGGTGTTACTAGGGGACATAGCTTTAAATTAAGGGGTGGTAGGTATAGGACAGATGTTAGGGGTAGATTCTTCACACAGCGGGTTGTGAGTTCATGGAATGCCCTGCCCGTATCAGTGGTGAACTCTCCTTCTTTATGGTCATTTAAGCGGGCATTGGATAGGCATTTGGAAGTTATTGGGCTAGTATAGGTTAGGTAGGATTCGGTCGGCGCAACATCGAGGGCCGAAGGGCCTGTACTGCGCTGTATCCTTCTATGTTCTATGTTCTATGTTCTATTATATTATTGCATTGATTCCTGTCCAGATAGGGAGACTATCTTTACGATAGTTGCAGGACATTGTGACATGTGATGTTCTGGTATTTCCTGTACTCCAGTCACAGACTGTCATGAGAGTCAATATAGTGGGTTCAGACAGTCACTTATATAACTAAGTTCTGAACTTGGATTATATATGTCTGTGATATGATAATTAGTGTAAAAAATATTGTTATTAAACTTCTCCACATTTGTTCAACAAGAGCCTGGCCTGTAGTATATGCCAAATCAGTTCATGTAAATGGTGGGACTCAAACTGACAGCTGTATTTAATCCAAGAAACTGTGTCATTGTGGTCTGACGAAAATCTCCTGCTGCATTTTCTGCATTGTCCTTCAGCTGATGAATCAGCACACCGATATGTTAAATGTCAGTTAGAAGATGCAGAGGGAGAGGGCACAGAATATGCCGTTAGTATGTAACTCAATGTCTATCAGCAAGAATGGATGGATGATACTTCTACTGACTGGGTTGGGCAAGTCCTCGAAGAACATAGTTGCTCCCTAGGCTGGGCTGAGGTGGTGAGGGGACCAACAAGAACAAAGGAAACCCTCCATGACCTTGTTCTCACCAAGCTACCTCTCACAAATGTGTCAATGCATGGCAGTATCAATAGGAATGACCACTGTACTGCTTTTGTGGAGATAAAGTTCCATTTTTGCATTGTGCATACCCTCCATTGTTGCGTGCCATTAACACTGTGCTAAATGGGATCTCCTTATAGCAGATCCAACCACCACAATTGGGCATCTGTTATATATTCTGGGCCATCAACTGCAGCAGAATTATATTCAACACCGTAGCTCAGTGTACCCTTCACTGTACCATTACCGTCAAGTTGGGAGATCAACCCTGATTGAAGAGCGCAGGAAGGTATGCCAGGAGCAGCATAAGATATACCTAAAAAGGAACTTTCAACCTAGTGAAGTTACAGCAGAGGATTACTTGCATGACAAACATCCACATTAACAGATAATAAACAGAGCTAAGTGATCCCAAATCCAATAGGATCGATCAATGCTCTACCAGATCCAGTTGTTAGTGGTGGTGTTCCATTTTAACAACTAACTAAAAGGAAGGTTCTCCACTAACATTCGCCCTTCAATATTAGAGGAGCTCGGGGCCCCGGCGTAAAACATCAAAGATGAAATTTCAAAGAAATGCTGAGTGGATGGTCTAGCACAGCTGACTCCTTTAAGTTCCAATTATTATTTCACCCAATTAGATTAATTCAACATGACATCAAGAAATGGCCGATGGTGCTTCAAATTGCAAGAACAATGGACCCTGACAAAATGCCAACTGGCAGTGAAGGCATGCTCCACTATACCCCTCACCAAGCTCTTCCAGGGCAGGTAGAACACTCACATGTTTCCAGAAATGGAAACAATTGCCTAGGTGTGTCTTGTTCACAAATAATGCAGGACAAATCCAACCAGCCAATTAATCCCTTTAGTCAATTATCAGCACTCATTTGAAGGGACCATTGATGGTGCTATTTTGTTTAGTAATAATGTGCTCACTGACTTCTGCCAGATCCACTCAACTCCTGACCTCATTACACATTTGGTCCAACATGGACAGAAGAGGTGAACTCAAGAGGTTGACATCAAAGCAACAGTTGATTGAGTGTGGCATCCTTGGAATCAGGAAACTTCCAAATGTTCAAGTCATTTCCAGGCCAAAGAGAGATGGTTGTGGTTGTTGTGGGACAGTCATCTCAATCATAGGACATCACTGCAGGAGTTCCTCAAAGTAGTGGCCAAAGCTCAACTATCTACAACTACTATATCAATGACCTTCTCTCCACCATAATGGCAGAAGTGTGGACATTTTCTAATTGTGCAATGTTGAGTAGTCTGTGTCCATTTGCAGCAAATCCTGGACCACATCATACTCACGACAAGTAACAATTGTACCACACATGCCAGACAATGACTGTCTCAAACAGGAGTGAATCTAAGCATCTCCTCTTGATATTCAAAGGTATAACTAATGCTTAATCCCCAACTATCAAAATTCTGAGAGCTATCATTGATGTGAAAGTTATCTAGAGTAAACATGTAAATAAATTACCTACAAGAACAGATCAGACTGGGAATTCTGTGGCAAGTAACTCACCTGCTGACATTCCAAAATCTATTCACCATAAAATTTTCTTGAGTAATTAGGGATCAGCCTCACCAGCACCACCCACATTGTAAAAACACCTATTTTTTTTAAAAAAAGCAGATGTGTTCCCAACACAGGAGATGGATGCACCATTAAAAATGGTCACAGTGATCCATCTATGCATAAACAGTTAATATCCATGATGTCACAGCATTTGGGAGAAAGAGAAGGAACTATGGAAATGAATTGCTTGTAAGAAGGATTCTTCTGGAACACTGCCAAAACATTTTAAGTTACTTATGATATGATTTAAATCTTTCTAATCTGATCCAGGGTATCACCTATGATCTGAAGACAATACAACAAGATATGCATTGACTTTCACCTTGGTGCATGTTTTAGGATGACAATAGTGTTTCCCTATTTACAATACAATGAACAAAGTTAATTTGTTTCTATACCTGCCTTTGGTCAGGTTGTTTTGAACTGTATTTCAGAATTATACAATACAGAAGAGGTCCATTGCGTATGTACCACCAAACATAGACAACTGCCTAAACGCAGGCAAGTGGGATTAGTTTAGTTTGGGAAATTAGTCAGCTTGGACAAATTAGTATTTCTGTACTGTATGACTCTACATTTAGTGAAGCTTTATATTCACTTTTTATTGAGCATTTGTTTTTGACAATAAGGAGAGGAAAAGACATGATTTAATGGCATAAGTGTCACCTTTTAAGCTGTGGAACTAACAAGAAGAAGTTATGAATGCTTTCACCTAATCAGCAAATGTCATTCCAATTTTGCACATGTGGATGCATTGCCCTACGTACTGGTGTCGTTGACCACAAATACAGCCTTAAATATGACACAATTCAATGGTATCTCTTTGTCTGCTGCACCTAGGATTCGCCAAGGACAACGCTTTTGTAGAGGTAGAGGTAAAAGAGTTCTGTTGTTACGCTACATGAGTATATTCTCTTGCTGATAGCTGCATTCCTCCTCTCCCTCTTCCTCATCAAGCAGCTTGTCTTCCCCAGCTGCCTCTGCCCCACTTCTGTAATGTTGTAGTCAAGTGGGAACTGCAACTACAGCTCCACAAGTGCAAGCAAGTAATGCATTCAGAGGCCTTTCATATAGTGTATACACCACTCCTTCCAACAGTCCAGTATTGCTCTCTTCTGATTAAAATAACTTATGTGGACACCTTCAACAACTGACTCTATTACACAATTCTTCCATAAACACTGTAGAAACAAGCTGATAGTAAAAAGCACCTCAGATGAAAGTTAGATGGTAATCCCCATAAATAATATTGGTATCCAGGGAAGGGTATAGGGCATTAAGAAAGGGAATTAAGAAGAACACTGAAGTTAAAACGGCAGGTCAAATTACAAATCAGCTGATACTGACTAGTCATGATGATCTTCCACATCTGTGTACTTTTGGGAAACCTGCACTCTCTCAAAGATGTCACACAAGTGGTGGTGAGTGAAACCCCGCCATTTTATTATTCACAGCATTTCATAACCAATACTACAGGGTCCAATTCAATTGCACAAAAGGGAAAGATGAATAAAAAGCTAATCTGCAATACTGGGCTTGCATATGCACTTTCCAAACTAAAGCAGTTGTTTATTTAAAATTTTTTTCTCTGAGGTTTTGAACAAGGGCACACCCCTGACTTGTAGTCCAATCTATTTAAGTCTAAAAGGCAAACTATTTAAACAAAACACAAGGGTGGGGGCTAATGGAATAGTTCCCTCTACTACACCACCTGCCCTTGCATTCAAATCCCACACCCCAGCCCCTTGAGCCTAGTCTCCTTTTTTTCTGTGTCTTTAAAGGAGAATACAACACAGAAGATCAAAGGAGATTTTTTTCCCACTTGGAAAGCAATTATGTTATTAATCAATCTACCATTCATGTTGAAGAGTGTGAAGAGCAGACATTCAGGCATTGTCATGAGTTTCATTTGATTCTGATACCTGACTGGAATATCAAATATGAAAGCAAACTAATGTGATTAGATTAGACTTACAGTGTGGAAACAGGCCCTTCGGCCCAACAAGTCCACACCGACCCGCCGAAGCGCAACCCACCCATACCCCTACATTTACCCCTTACCTAACACTACGGGCAATTTAGCTTGGCCAATTCACCTGACCCGCACATCTTTGGACTGTGGGAGGAAACCGGAGCACCCGGAGGAAACCCACGCAGACACAGGGAGAACGTGCAAACTCCACACAGTCAGTCGCCTGAGTCGGGAATTGAACCCGGGTCTACAGGCGCTGTGAGGCAGCAGTGCTAAACACTGTGCCACTGTGTGGATGCTGAAAATCTAAAATTAAACAGAAAATGTTTCAGGTCAATGGCCTCTCATCAGCATTGGCAATGTTAGGAAGGTGATAAGATTGTAAGTAAGTGAAGGGGGAGGGGAGTGGGGATGGAGGGGTGTGGGAGGTGAACAAGGAATAAAAGGGAAGATCCATGATAGGGCAGAAGACAGGAGAGACCCAATAACTAAATGATTGAGCCAAATGAAGTTGTAATGGAACAATTCAAGAATCAAACAAGAAAAAAAAGATTCATTTAGAGGAAGTGTGAATGGCAGAGTACTAAATAGCGGTCATCCAAAAATAAAATTCTGAGAAAAATTTGTAAATCCAGAACCTACAAAGATAAAGGAAACAAAATCGGGATGGAGATCAATCAGAAATTATTGAACTTAGTCCAGAAGGTTGTAAAGTGGTTCATTGGAAGATGAAGTGCTGTTTCTGAAGGTTACGTTTGGCTTCACTGGAACACTGCAGGAAGTCAAGGAGACAGTCCATGTCATGAAACAACGTTGTCTAGCTGAGAAGGAAGTCAAAAGTGTGGCCCTGGAAAAGTACAGCCAGTCAGGCAGCATCATTTCAAGCATAAGCTCTTCATCAGGACTTGAAACGTCGACTCTCCTGCTCCTCGGATGCTGTCTGACCAGCTGTGCTTTTCCAGTGCCATACTTTTTGAATCTGATCTCCAGCATCTGCAGTCCTGACTCTCTCCTGGCTGAGAAGGAAGCCATCCTATCTGTCCCCAACATATTTGAAGGTCAAGAATGGCTGGAGTTAATTTGTTCAGCAAGTAGCTTGAATGTAATTCCTAATTCTCCAAGCAGATATATATTTGTGATTTGAAAGGTCGTGCAGTTTGTTTTGCACATTTGCACAGCCAACGGATAATGCAAAATCTTTCTGTGTTTATGATAGTGTGAAAAGTTCTTTTGGCCACATAAAGTTTGATGCATTCATTTCTCTTAATCTGGAAGTCCAACTCCTGAAGAATATGTGTTTCTCTGGGATGTCTGGAAATTATCCCACGGATCCCAAAGCAACTTGAGCTTTTCACATGCACGTCTCTGAGGGAAACTCTACTGCATTTGCCCAAGAGGTTTAGTTTGGAGCATGCATCCTTTTGTATTGCTTTCCAAATATTAAATTTTCTTCATGGCCTGGGATTTCCTCACAGCAAATGGGCTCCGGTGGGATGTTGACATGGTGAGAAAAATGGAAATAGTTAGAAAGAAACATTTAATTTTTAAAAATCAGCAACTTAAGATAAATCAACACAGAATAATGAGGGGGAGAAAAACAAAATTGCTGTCAGATTATAAAAAAACAGAAAACGGAAGGTGAAAGTCAGAACTGAGAAAATGTAAAACAGACTTAAGATAAATATGAGATGGGTGGAAACAGAACAGCAAACATGTATCAAATAATAAAAAAGGAAGTTACAGTTTTAATAAGTAACACATTTTTAAAGAAACTTCATAAAGCATTCTTCTCAGTCATAGAGTCATAGAGATGTTCAGCACAGAAACAGACCATTTGGTCCATCTCGTCCATGCCGACCAGATATCCCACCCCAATCTAGTCCTACCTGCTATCACCCGACCCACATCCCTCCAAACCCTTCCTATTCGTATACCCATCCAGATGCCTTTAAAATGTTGTAATTGTACTAGCCTTCACCACTTCCTTTGGCAGCTCATTATCATGCATGTACCACCCTCTGCATAAAAAGTTGCCCCTTAGGTCTCTTTTATAATCTTTCCCCTTTCACCCTAAACCTATGACCTCCAGCTCTGGATTCCCCCACCCCAGGGAACAGTCTTTGTCTATTTATCCTATCCATGCCTCTCATGATTTTATAAACCTCTGTAAGGTCATCTCTCAGCCTCCGACACTCCAGGGAAAACTGCCACAGCCTATTCAACCTTTCGCTCTAGCTCAAATCCTCCAACCCTGGCAACCTCCTTGTAAATCTTTTCTGAAACCTTTCAAGTTTCACAACATCTGTCCAATACGAAGGAGACCAGAATTGCACGCAATATTCCAACAGTGGCCTAACCAATGTTCTGTACAGCTGCAACATGACCTCCCAACTCCTGTATTCTATACTCTGACCAATAAAGGAAAGCATACCAAACACCTTCTTCACTATCCTGTCCACCTATAACTCTATTTTCTTGCAGCTATGAACCTGCACTCCAAGGTCTCTTTTTTCAGCAACACTCACCAGGACCTTACCATTAAGTATATAAGTCCTGCTAAGATTTGCTTTCCCAAAATGCAGCACCTTGCATTTATCTGAATTAAACTTCATCTGCCACTCCTCAGCCCATTGGTCAATCTGATCAAGATCCCTTTGTAATCCAAGATTACAATTCTTCACGGTCCACTACACCTCCAATTTTGGTGTCATCAGCAAACTTACTAACTGTACCTCTTATGCTCACATCAAAATTATTTACATAAATGACAAAAAGTAGTGGACCCAACACCAATCCTTGTGGCACTCCACTGGCCACAGGCCTCCAATCTAAAAAAACAACCCTCCACTACCACCCTCTGTCTTCTACCTTTGAGCCAGTTCTGTATCCAAATGACTAGTTCTCCTTGTATTCCATGAGCTCTAAGCTTGCTAACCAGTGTCCCATGGGAAAACTTGTCGAATGCCTTACTGAAGTCCAAATAGATCATGTCCACAGCTCTGCCCTCATCAATCCTCTTTGTTATTACATCAAAAAACTTAATCAAATTTGTGAGACATGATTTTCCACGCACAAAGCCATGTTGACTATCCCTAAATGATCCTTACCTTTCCAAATACATGCACATCTATATTCCCTCCAACAACTTGCCCACCAGTCTATACTTCCCTGGCTTGTCCTTACTGCCTTTATTAAATAGTGGCACCACGTTAGCCTACCCCCACTCTTCCGGCACCTCACCATTAACTATCGATGATACAAAAAGCTCAGTAAGAGGTCCAGGAATCACTTCCCTAACTTCCCACAGAGTTCTAGGGTACACCTGGTCAGGTCCTGGGGATTTATCCACTTTTATGCATTTTAAGACATCCAGCGCTTTCTCCTCCATAATGTGGACATTTTTCAAGATGTCACCATCTATTTTCCTATATTGTATATCTTCCATGTCCTTTTCCACAGTAAACAAAATGCCTGTTTAGCATCTCCCCGATCTCTTGCGGCTCCACACAAAGGGTGCCTTGCTGATCTTTGAGGCGCCTTATTCGCTCCCTTCTTACCCTTTTGTCCTTAATGTATTTGTAAAAACCCTTTGAGTTCTCCTTAACTCTATTTGCCAAAGCTATCTTATGTCCCCTTTTGCCCTCCTGATTTCCCTCTTAAGTATACTCCTACTGCCTTTATACTCTTCTAAGGATTCACTCGATCTATCCTGTCTATACCTTACATATGCTTCCTTCTTTTTCTTAACCAAACCCTCAATTTCTTTAGTCATCCAGCAATCCCTCTACCTACCAGCCTTTCCTTTCACCCAAACAGGAATATATTGTCTCTGCACTCTCGTTATCTCATTTCTGAAGGCTTCCTATTTTCCAACCATCTCTTTACCTGTGAACGTCTACTCCCAATTAGCTTTTGAAAGTTCTTGCCTAATACTGTCAAAAATGGCCTTCCTCAAATTTAGAACTTCAACTTTTACACCTTGTCTATTCTTTTCCATCACTATTTTAAAACTAATAGAATTATGGTCACTGGCCCCAAAGTGCTCCCTCACTGACACCTCAGTCACCTGCCCTGCCTTATTTCCCAAGAGTAGGTCAAGTTTTGCACCTTCTCCAAGAGGTACATCCACATACTGAATCAGAAAATTTTCTTGTGCACACTTAACAAATTCTTCTCCATCTAAACCCAGTCTATGTTTGGAAAGTTAAAAACCCTGACCATAACCACCACCCTATTTTCCTTACAGATAACTGAGATCTCCTTACAAATTTGTTTCTCAATTTCCCTCTGACTATTAGGGAGTCTATAAAACAATGGTGATCATCCCTTTCTTATTTCTCAGTTCCCTGCAAATAACTTCCCTGGATGTATGTCTGGGAATATCCTCCCTCAGTGCAGCTGTAACGCTATCACTTATCAAAAACGCCACTCCCCCTCCTCTCTTGCCTCCCTTCCTGTGGCATTTGTATCCTGGAACATTCAGCTGCCAGTCCTGAGCCATGTTTTCGTAATTACTATGATATCCCAGTCCCACTTTCCTAACCACACCCTGAGTTCATCTGCCTTCCCTGTTAGGCTCCTTGCATTGAAATAAATGCAGTTTAATTTATCAGTCCCAACCTGTTCTCTGCTTTGTCCCTGCCTGCCCTGACTGTTTGATTCACTTCTTTTCTCAACTATACCAGTCTCAGATTATCTCTTTCCTCACTAACACCCTGGGTCTCACACCTACACCCCCACTGATCTTACTAGTTTAAATCCTTCCGAGCAGCTCTAATACATCTCCCTACCAGTACATTTGTCCTCTTCAAATTCAGGTGCAATCCATCTTCTTGTACAGCTCACTTCTAACCCAGAAGAGATTCCAGTGATTCAAAAATGTGAATCCTTCTCCCATACACCAGCTCCTCAGCCATGCATTCATCTGCTCTATCCACCTATTCCTACCCTCACTAGCTCGCAGCACCAGATATTACTACTCTCGAGGACCTCCTTTTTAAATTCCTGCCTAACTCTCTGTAATCTCCCTTCAGAATCTTAACCTTTTCCCTTCTTATATTGTTAGTTCAATGTGAACAATGACCTCTTGCTGGGCCCTTTCTCCCTTGAGAACAGTCTTCTCTCTCTGTGAGATATTCTTGATCCTGGGTCCAGAGAGGCAACACACCATTCTGATTTTTCGATGCTGGCCGCAGAACCATCTGTCTGTGCTTCTGATTAGAGAGTCCCCTAACACAATGAATCGCTTGGAACCTGACATACCTCTCAGTTCATTAAAGCCAGTCTCCATACCAGAAATTTGGCTGTTATAGCTACATTCCCCTGAGAATCCATCATCCCCTACATTTTCCAAAACAGCATACTTGTTTGAAATGGGGATAGGCACAGAAGATACCTGCCTTCCTCTCTTACCTCTCCTGCAGTTAACCCATCGATGTGACTGTATCTGTGACTTTTCTCCCTTCCTATGACTGCCATCCATCACACCCCCTTGCTCTTGTAAATTCCTTATTGCCTCTAACTGCCTCTCCAACTGATCCATTCAATCTGATAGGATTTGCAACCAATGGCATTTATTGCAGATATAATCCTTAGTAACACAAACTCTCTCTAAACTCCCACATCTGACAAGAAGAGCGTATCACTCTATTCAGGATCAGTTTTGCTTCTTCCAGTCTGCAGACCCAGAAAATAGCACAATTTTATTCCTCTACAAAACACTGCTCCAGACTAACTTAATAGTTAAGGCTTATATTTTTAAGTTTAATCAAGAGTCAAAATTAGCAAGATGTGGTGATTCTTGTTTCTTTATTCAAATGCATAATGTAAATTGTGTGGGTTTGGTAATTGCCTGTGAACAGTTGCAGTAATAACATTGAACGTTAAAATTTTTATTTAAAATAATTACAAAATTGAAAGACTAAATCCTTATCTTGGTGATCTCTCATCAGTTGCTGCTAAGGTGAGTAACCTTTAACTTCCTTGTTAGACTTGTTTAATGTACTGTACTCCAAAATTATATGCTTTGACAAGAGGCAACTCTGCCATTACATCAGCAAGATGACTGATGGTTTTAAATTGAATTATGTCGAAAATGACCCACAGAAAGGATATTTCAAAAATTAATCAGTAAGCTTCATAGATAACAGATTAACTCCAACCTATATTTTATAGGGATGTACACTTCCAAGATGACTCACTGAAAGCAAAATTTGGAGCTATTTACACACTGTTGCATTCAATTAGTTAGTGGAATCTCAAAAAAATTTTGCAGAGTCTTACCAATGGAGGCAGCATCAATGACAAGGGGAAGGCTTATTGGAAAGTTGTGACTTTAGTTGTCTCTCTTTGGTGCTGTCTTCATATGTTTTTATGATTTGGCTTGTGGCAGCAGCAGTTACTCCATTAAAGCGAATGAAGGCCTCAGATGCCAATGATATCTTAACAATAACAGCTCAGACCAGACCAGATCATCCCATCCCCACTCTTTCTGTGCCTTAAGCCTTCAATATCTTGGGGTCAGCATCTGAGAGGACCATTAATATCTCCTCTCATTGACTCCTGAATAAGCCACAGGAATAAAAAGGCTGCATCCTCAGTAATAACCTTTCCAAAGAATTTTCCCTCTATAATGATGGCCAGAAGTGTCGTGGGCCTTGTTTATTTTTAGCATTTTTAAGTTGGCAGATACATTTTGAGGTACTGCCATCCTCCCCTTCCTGTTGAACTTTATGTCTCTCAGCAGGGTTACTATTGTCCAGTGCTCTGGATCCTCCTCATTGGTGTCACACTTAGGGGACTGCTTAGTTTTTTCAATTGGTCATCTTATTTAAGTATAGAAACATAGATAGGAGTAAGCCATTTGACTCCTTGGGTCTGCTCTGTCATTTATATCAATCATGACTGATAATCCAACTCAATACTGTAATCCCATGCCACACCTCATCCAGCACCCTCTGCACCACCACCACCATATGCCTTTAACCTTAACAACTATATTGATCTCCGTATTGAAACACAATCTGTGGTAGTGAATTCCTCAGGTTCACGATTCTCTGGGTGAAGAAATATCTCTTCATCTCACACCTAAAATAGTTACCCCTTATCCTTAAACTATAACCCTGATTCTTGACTCCCTCACCTTAGGGTACATCCTTCCTGCATCTAACCTGTCTATCCCTATTAGAATTGTGTAGGTTTCTATGAGATTCCATCTCCATTCTTCTGAACTCCTGTGAATACAATCCTAACTGACTCAACCACTCCTCTGTGCACCAGTGCTGCCATCCTCAGAATCAACTTGGTAACCCTTTGCTGCATCCCCTCTATAACAAGAACATCCTTTCTCCGGAAAGGAGACTAAAACTGCTCACACTATTCAGGTGTAGCCTTGTCAATGCCCTGTATAATTTCAGCAAGATATCCTTATTCCTAATTAAATCCTCTTGCTATAAAACATTCAGTTTGCCTTTTTTACTGCCTGCTGCACCTGCGCACCTGCTTTCAATAACTGGTGCACAAGGACACCCAGCTATCATTGAACATGTCCTCTCTCTCAATTACAGCTATTCAAATAATAATGATTTCCCACTTTTGCTGCCAAGGTAGATAATCTCACATTTATTCATATTGTACTGTATCTGCCATATATTTGACCACTGACTCAGTTTGTCCAGGTCACACTGCAACATGTCTGCATCATCCTCACAGCTCATCCTCCCACCCAGTCATCTGCAAATTTTGAGATATTACATTTTGTTCCCTCATCTAAATCATGAACATATATTATGAATACTTGGGGTCCTAGCACCAATTCTGCCATACTTCACTTGCCACTTTCTGCCATTCAGAAAAATACCCATTCATTCCTACTTTTCTTGTTTCTTGTCTGCTCACTAATTTTCTAGCCCATTCAATACACAACATTCAGTCCCATACATTTTAGTGTTACATGTTTATCTCTTATGTGGGACTTTGTCAAAAGTCATCTGAACATCCAAATAAAACATATTCACTGGCTCCATCAGATTAGCTCTACAAGTTATATCCTCAAAGAATTTGAGTCGGTTTGTCGATCATGGATTTCCCTTTTCTAGATCCATGATGATAATGTCAAATTCTCCCTTGTTTTCTAAGTGCTCTAATATAAAATCCTTGATAATGTACTCTAGCAACTTCCCCATTACTGATGTCAGACTCAGTGGTCTATCATTCTCTGTTTTCTCTCTAGTTCTCTTTTAAAATAGTGGGGTTGCATTGGCTTCACTCCAATTTGTAGGAACTGTTCCCAAGTCTAAAGAATTTTGGAACATGACCACTATTTCTTGGGCTACTTCCTTAAGTAGTCTGGGATGTAGATTATCAGGGCCTAGGATTTATCAGACATCAGTCCCATCAATTTCTCAAACACCATTTCTCTGCTCATAAAGACTTGCTTCAGTTCCTCGATGTCACTAAACCCTATGTTCCCCATCATTTCTGATAAACTATTTGTGTCCTTCTTTGTGAAGATATAGCAAAGCATGAATTTAGTTCTTCAGCCATTTCTTTGTTCTCCATCATAAATTTCCCCATTTCTGACTGCTCGGGATCTATATAGTCTTCACCAATTTTTTTTCTCTTTACATAACAATAGAAACTTTTACAGTCAGTTTCTCATGTTCCCCTCAAGCTTCCACTCACACCCTATTTTTCCCTTCTTAATCAATCCTTTTGCTGACTTATAAAGTGTTGCCAATCCTCAGGTCAATTGTATTTTTCTTTACTTGTTAATTAGTATTAGATGCAGAAAGAGAGGCATACAAACTCCAACTTCCTCCTAAGGCATGGTTTGACCACTGTTCTCTTTGCATTCTTGTGCTAAATGGGAATGAACAATTTTTGTAGTTCATCCATTTGGTCTTTGACTGTTTGCCATTGCCTGTCTACTGTCATTTCTTTCAATAACAATTCCCAATCCATCACTGCTAACTCGTGTCTCAACCATTGTAATTCCCTTATTAAGATTCAGCACCTTTGTCACAGAATCACCTACCTCACTCTCCGTCTCATAGAGTCATGGAGATGTACAGCATGGAAACAGACCCTTCAGTCCAATCCGTCCATGCCGACCAGATATCCCAACCCAATCTAGTCCTGCCTGCGTCAGTATTCACTCAGGAACAGGACATTGTTGCCGATGTGAATATTGAGTCACAATTAATTAGAATGGATGGCTTTGAGATATGTAGGGAAGAGGTGTTGGAAATTCTGGAAAGGGTGAATGTAGATAAGTCCCCTGGGCCTGATGGCATTTATCCTAGGATTCTCTGGGAAGCAAGGGAGGAAATTGCAGAGCCATTGGCCTTGATTGTTATGTCCTCGTTGTCTACAGGAATAGTGCCAGAAGACTGGAGGATAGCAAATGTGGTTCCCTTGTTCAAGAAGGGGGGTAGGGATAACCCTAGTAACTATAGGCCGGTGAGTCTTATCTCTGTTGTGGGCAAAATCTTAGAGAGAATTGTAAGGGATAGGATTTATGAACATCTGGATAGGAATAATGTGATCAAGGATAGTCAGCATGGTTTTGTGAAGGGCAGGTCGTGCCTCACAAACCTTATTGAATTCTTTGAGAAGGTGACTAAGGAGGTGGATGAGGGTAAAGGGTAGATGTGGTGTACATGGATTTTAGTAAGGCGTTTGATAAGGTTCCCCATGGTAGGCTACTGCAAACAATATGGAGGTATGGCATTGAGGGCGAGTTGGAGGTTTGGATTAGGAATTGGCTGGCTGGAAGAAGACAGAGGGTAGTAGTTGATGGTAGAGGTTCATCTTGGAGTGCAGTTACTAGCGGTGTTCCGCAAGGATCTGTTTTGGGACCATTGCTGTTTGTCATTTTTATAAATGACCTGGAGGAGGGGCTAGCAGGTTGGGTGAGCAAGTTTGCGGGTGATACGAAAGTCGATGGAGTTGTTGACAGTGAGGAAGGATGTGGCAGGTTACAGCGGGATATAGATAAGTTGCAAAGTTGGGCAGAAAGGTGGCAAATGGAGTTCAATGTAGCTAAGTGTGAAGTGATTCACTTTGGTAAGAGTAACAAGAAAATGGAGTACTGGGCCAAAGGTCGGATACTTGGTAGTGTGGATGAGCAGAGGGATCTTGATGTCCATGTACACAGATCTCTGAAAGTTGCCACCCAGGTAAATAGAGCTGTGATGAAGGCATATGGCATACTGGCTTTTATTGGTAGAGGAATTGAGTTCCGGAGTCCTGAGGTCATGTTGCAGTTGTATAAGACTCTGGTGCGGCCGCACCTGGAGTATTGTGTGCAGTTTTGGTTGCCATACTATAGGAAGGATGTGGAGGGCACTGGAACGGGTGCAAAGGAGGTTTACCAGGATGTAAGGAAGATCATATGAGGAAAGGCTGAGGCACTTGGGGCTGTTTTCATTGGAGAAAAGAAAGTTTAGGGGTGACTTGATAGAGGTGTACAAGATGATTAGGGGTTTAGATAGGGTTGACCATTAGAACCTTTTTCCACATATGGAGTCAGATATTACGAGGGGGCATAGCTTTAAATTAAGGGGTGGTAGGTATAGGACTGATGTTAGGGGTAGATTCTTTACTCAGTGAGTCGTGAGTTCTTGGAATGCCCTGCCAGTAACAGTGGTGGACTCTCCCTCTTTATGGGCATTTAAACGGGAATTGGATAGGCATATGGAGGAAAGTGGGCTAGTGTAGGTTAGGTGGGCTTGGATCGGCGCAACACCGAGGGCTGAAGGGCCTGTACTGCGCTGTATTTTTCTACTTTCTATGTTCTATGTACTCTGACCAATAAAGGAAAGCATACCAAATGCCTTCTTCACTGTCCTACCTACCTGCGACTCCACTTTCAAGGAGCTATGAACCTGCACTCCAATATCTCTTTGTTCAGCAACACTCCCTAGGACCCTACCATTAAGTGTCTAAGTCCTGCTCAGATTTGCTTTCCCAAATGCAGCACCTCGCATTTATCTGAATTAAACTCCATCTGCCACTCCTCAGCCCATTGGCCCATCTGGTCAAGATCTTGCTGTAATCTGAGGTAACTCTCTTCGCTGTCCACTATACCTCTAATTTTGGTGTCAGCTGCAAACTTACTAACTGTACCTCTTATGCTCGCATCCAAATCTTTTCTGTCATATTATGGTTGCTTATCCCCAAGCAATCTTCACAACTATCACTTATTCCCTTCTCACTGTATAATACCCAGATGCCCCATTTGTGAACCTCTGATCTGTTTGAGGTTAGAACCCAGAAATGGTTAATCTTGTGAATGTAAGTGATTCTGGTAAGATTCTCTCACCCATCACAGGAGGAAGTCATTTTGTTTTGTTCTCCTTTGCTGCTGATATTTCCTGAGTGACTTACTGCAACCTCACATGCCAGCTTTTTTTGCTGTATCCTTTAGTACCTTACTTGTTCAATTTAATCTTAAATGTTGTGGGTAATTCATCTTTGAAAGACAACAGTTGTAATGCATTCCATATTCTGGTAACCTTCAGTGGGGTAAACAATCTGCCACCATTTTATACTCCTCGTTGCCCTACCTTCTTCTTCATCCGAGTAAAGACAGAAATAAAGTATTTGTTTAACAAACAATTCACGTCCTCCACACTGTGTGGAGTTTGCACATTCTCCCTGTGTCTGTGTGGGTTTCCTCCGGTGTTCCAGTTTCCTCCCACAGTCCAAAGATGTGCAGCTCAAGTGAATTGGCTATGCTAAATTGCTCATAGTGTTAGGTGCATTAGTCAGAGGGAAATGGGTCTGGGTGGGTTACTCTTCGGAGGGTCAGTGTGAACTTATTGGGCCGATGGGCCTGTTTCCACACTGTAGGGAATCTAACCTAACCAACTATTATTGTGTTGAAAGAGGAGAGACAACATGAGATTTCTTGCTTTTTACTGAACAAAGATATTATATTGTTAATGTTTGGCTGACAATGCAGGGACAACATCTATTATAATGTAATTTTCATAGGAATCATCTGACAGTTCAGGATTCCTTTTGTACAGTAGTTATTTTACAGATTATTTTACAGTACAGATTATTTTACAGATTTGAACTTTATCTGAACTAAAGCCTCATAACCTAGAAGCAAGAGTGCTGCTGGCTAACTCAAGTTGATCACTGGACAATTAATGGAAATGATTGTGTGCATTATGTTGTTCAATTAAAATAAACTTTTCATTAATAAGGAAAATATTAAATAATACACAGAGAAAAGCATGCTCAAGGTAAAACAAACAAGAAAGCAAAATGTTGTAAATAAGATGAATTGCATTTTCCTTGAATTAATTTGACTAAGGTCAAAATTTATAACTTTGTTTCATTATTCAATGTGGATATTCCATGTATTCCACATTCTGATCATGAAAATTATACTAGATTTTTAGTGGAGGCATTAATTATCAATGAAACACTACCCCTGTCTCCCTCTCAATGGGGGAGAATTTTATTTTGTTGCAGATTCATTGTGCCAATTTCCCTGTATTCCCTAGTTGTTGGTGCGAATGTCATATTGGCAGAAATCAAGTAGTAGATCAGTTATCCACCTAATGGGCATTCTTGATTGAAATAGCTACTCTTGTGTGTAATTTTTTCAGAACATACTAATGAATCGCTTAATGAACAAAAAAAAGTTCCAACTCCAAACTAGAATTCTATGCTGAGAACACTCTTTCTCACAGTTAAACAGAAAATGACAGAAAACATGAAGAAAAGAGAGAAGGAATTAGTTTTTCAGGTTATTTTCCTTTCGTCATTTTCTCACTTCCCTTTTTTTTGTAGAGCTGTTATCAGCTTGTATGATATTCCAACTGAGTGAAAGTGCAAAATGTTTCCAAGTCAATGTTGGAGGTATCAAGATTCGATGAATGAGAAGGAAGAAACTCTTTGTCAATGTTTATTCTCTTTCCCAGTCAATCCAGCAAAATGAAGAATTTTCCATCTCGAAGCCTGCTAGAATGAAACCAGGTTAATGACTCTATGTTGCCATAATGTACTACTATGCTAACCTGAATCCTACCTTTGTGAAACCGTGACTGTGTACTGTGTAAATCATTGGGACATCAGGGATAATAAATTATTAATGCTAATTATTGCACATATGCATGGCAGATGAGGACAATTAGTTAAGAACTGCACACTGTAATTCAAAGCGCTAAATGACACTGAAGTCTTATTGTATCAGTGGGCACACAGAATACTCACAGGAGTGAATTGCAAATGTGTTAGTCAATTGACTGTTTTGGTGACATCATAAATTAGTACGGTGAATTTCAACTGCTTTATGAATGTTAATAACACCCCTTGACAAAATCAAATTATGCAACTTACACATGCAATTTGTTAAAGGTATTTTGTGTTTGACATATTAAAATAAGAGTTCTCTTTTAAAGAGGTGGCTGGTTGTACGAAGAGTGCTTAATGTAGTTTACATGAATTCCAAGGATTAGGGACTGAGAATTCTCACAGGAGAGTAGTTACAGAAATTTAAGAGTTGTGAAATTTGAAAGGGTTCAGACAAGATTTATAAGGATGTTGCCAGAGTTGGAGGATTTGAGCTACAGGGAGAGGTTGAACAGGCTAGGGCTGTTTTCCCTGCACCGTCAGAAGTTGAGGGGTGACCTTATAGCGATTTATAAAATCATGAGGGGCAGGATAAATAGACAAAGTCTTTTCCCTGGGGTGGATGAGTCCAGAATTAGAGGGCATAGGTTTAGGATGAGAGGGAAAGATTATAAAAGAGACCTAATGGGCAACTTTTTCACGCATAGGGTGGTATGTGTATGGAATGATCTGGCAGAGGAAATGGTGGAGGCTAATGCAATTGCAAATTTAAAAGGCATCTGCATGGGTATATGAATAGGAAGGATTTGGAGGGATGTGGGCCAGGGACTGGCAGGTGGGACTAGATTGGGTTGGGATATCTGGTCTTCATGGGTGAGGTAGACTGAAGAGTCTGTTTCAGTGCTGTACATCTCCATGACTCATGAATACATGTGAAGCATGCTAAACATGTCAACCTCAGCAGCAGAGAGAGTTTCTACATCCACATGATGTTCTACCAAGTCCTTGAATGAAAGCACCAACAAACTTGTTAAAAGAGCATGGGAAGATTATATTTTTGTGATGGATTACTTCCTTAATTGTCCCATTATTTGACAAGTTACCACACAATTAGTGGAACTGTTGTTCATTTCTTGAGTTCTGTTTTGATCAGAATGTTGAAGAAGAGTCACTGGATCCGAAGTGCTAATTTTGCTTTTTCTCCACTGCTGCCAGACCTGTTGAGGTGTTCCAGCAATTTCTGTTTATGTTTTGAATGTAGGTGAATGTTTATATGGACTTCTAGAAAGCATTTGATAAAGTCCCACATTAGAGGTAGTTAACAAAGGTAGAGTCCATGGAATTGAGGAAACATTACTCACATAGCTGGAAAATTGTTTGAGTGATAGATGACAGAAAGTAGAGATAGTGGGTAGGTACTCAAATTGGCAAGATGTCACCAGTGGTATCCCACAAGAATCTGTGTTACGGTTTCAATTATTCACGTTATTAACAACTTGGATAGAACGTCACACATCCAAATTTGCTGATGATACAAAGTTTGGCAGCATTATATTCAGGATAGGTGATAGCATAAACTTAAAAAGGGATATTGATAGTCTAAGTGAATAGGCAAAACTGTGGCAGATGGAATTCAATACGATGCAAGTTTGAGATTATCCATTTTGGACTGAAAAAGTACAGATCAGGCTACTTTCTAGGTGGTATGAAGTTAAATACAATGGATGTCCCAAGAGACTTGTTTGGGGGTGGGAAGAGTTCAACTGCATAGATCTTTAAAATATTGTGAACAGGTGCAGAAAATAAGCAAGAAAGTGAATGGAATCCTGTACTCACATGTGGAGGACTGGAATAGAAGGGTGCAGAAGATATGCTGCAGTTATACAAAACACTGGTTAAATTTGTAATGGACTAAGCCAGACCACTCAAAACATTCTTAAGCAGGCAGTTCAGACCATAACTTTGCAATTTGTTTCGGTAAGTGTACAGTGAAAATTACCTGGATTAAGTTAGCTAGGTTGACTACTAGATTTTAAAACAGACAAAAACTTATTCCAAAATTACACAATGAAACACAAAGAACAGAATAAAGAACCCCTACAGAACTCAACCTATCCAACTAGACTAAATTATGCTATTCTGAATATACACAACAGTCCCAACAAGCAAAGGCCCTTTAAAAACCAGTATAAATGGAGCAGATGCTTACAGGTTGACGTTGAAGGGCAGAAAAGAGAGACAGAGAGTTTCCACACAATCCCTGTTGAACTTCCAACCAATTCAAGACTGAACTAAAATTGCTCAGCTGAGCTAGCTAGAGAGCTGACCACTCCCCTTTCTTTATAAGGATCACTTCTAAAACATGACCACTTTGGCCTGAAGTCTCATCTGTTTACATATAAACAAAAGGCCTCTCAAAATCCTTTTCATCTCTGTACCAAACCAGACTGATCGGAGCCAGGCCTGGTTTATTGCCCCTCTGAAAAAAAATCAAGGACAGGGTATCCTTGAGCCAAGGAACAGTTTTTAGGGAAAATAAGGGACTAGCTTTGTGACATACTCCACTGTAAGCAGAAAGGATATATTAGTCCTGGTTGGATTGCAACATAGGTTTATGAGAATGCAACACAGGACTTAAGGGGTTATTTTATGAGAAGATTTAGATTTTAGAAAGCCAAGGAATTATCTGATCGATGTTTTCAAGATATCAACAGGAAAAGACAGGGGAGATAAGTTAATTCCACTGGTTGGTGATTCTAGAATTAGGGGGCATAGTCTGAGAATTAGGTAAGGCCATTCAAGAGAGATATTTGGAAGCACACAAACAGTGTAAATATTTGGAATATTCTCTCACAAATGGCAGCGGATGTTGGATCAGTTGTTAATGTTAAACCTGACAGCGAAACATTTTTTGTTAAGCAAGGATATTAAGGGAGATGGGCCAAATGCAGATTTGATAAGTTAGGCCACAGATCGACTATGATTTTATTCAATGATGGCATAAGCTTTAGGGGCTGAATGGCCTACTCTAGCTCCAATGTTACAGAAGATAGCATAAGCATTACCAATCAGGTAAAATACACTATTGGAAGTAATAGTTAGTCCAGTGGTGGCCACACTTGTTCTGTGCAAATTGAATGAGATTTGGGCAGTGCATGCATAAAATCAAAGCCATTAAAATAGGGAATTTTTCGAGCCATGAGGACAACTAAAAAATACATTATAAATCTTAGACATGTGACAGATACACTTTATTGAGAGCAACACAAAGTCAGGGAGAGCAATAAAGGAAGGCAATGCCCCAAAGAGAACAACAGATTCACAAAATCATTTGCAGCTTGACTGACAAAATATTATTTTTAAAGAGGAACTGCAATATAGCATCAAGGACAGTTACATTCTTGACACATTTCACTGACATTCAAATTTACTTATAATTTTACAGAACGGAAATGGACCAATTAGCCCAGCTGTTCATGCTTCTCATGATTCTCCTCCCACATCACATCAATACACACCATGACCCTACTATTCTAATATATTTATGCAAAATGTAGGTTCCCTTTAAATTCATCTGTACCATCTTCCACAATCTTATGTGGCAATGGGTTCCACATTTGTGCTATTTTCTACACAAACATGTTCTTCTTCGATTTATTCATGACTTTTATATTTGTGGCCCTTCATTTTGCAATCTCCCATATCTTTCCCAATGAACCCCTTCACAATTTTCAGATGTTCTATCCTGCCATTTCTAAGGCTTTTCTTCTCAACAGAAGAGCCCCAGACTGTTCACAATTTTTGATTATTGCATTCTCTCAGTTTAGATTAGATTAGATTACTTACAATGTGGAAACAGGCCCTCCGGCCCAATAAGTCCACACCGACCTGCCGAAGCGCTACCCACCCAGACCCATTCCCCTACCTTTACCCTTTCACCCAACACGAAAGGCGATTTAGCATGGCCAATTCACCTAACCTGCACATTTTTGGACTGTGGGAGGAAACCGGAGCGCCCGGAGGAAACCCATGCAGACACGGGGAGAATGTGCAAACTACACACAGTCAGTCTCCTGACGGGGGAATTGAACCCAGGTCTCTGGCGCTGTGAGGCAGCAGTGCTAACCACTGTGCCACCATGGCATCATCTTTCTAAATGATTTTGCATATGCTCCAAAATGATTTTTATCTTTTTTACAACATGAAGAGTTGAATCTTGCGAAGTACTCAGTTAGAATTCTGTTCTGTCACAGGTAAATCTCTGAGCTTTTCTGCATTTTTTAACTGTCTTGCTAACCTGCATTGTGATTTTTAATGACTATTAACATCCATTCCTAAATCTACTTGCAGTTGCATCAAATGTTAATGTGAATATGTAAATAAGATAATCTACATCATCATTGGAAGTTATCTAAGATCACATAGCTACAAGGAGATGGTTGTCTTTCACAACGTTGTCATCAAAGTGAAGCCTTGCCCTGCACGTGGTTCCTATTTATCATGTTTAAACAAAAGGTAATGTTTGCTGACAATGAGCTCCCTGTAATCTTTATCAACCCTAATCCCAATCAATGCAAAAGAGCAGATGGTGACAGCAGGTAAATAGATCATGAAATAGATGAAGAGGTAATTAATTTTAAAAAAATGTTGAGTGCAGCAACAGTACAGAGAAGCAGTGTACTTGACATTGCCCTGAGCATTTGCATGCCCAAATTGTGCTGAAACATGGTTGAACTGGCAGTGTGAATTTACATGGTTCCACACAGCATTTAGCCCAGACACAAAGGTGAGTAAGAAACAGTTTAGTTTGCATTACCACACCAAGGGAGAGCAGACATCATCTTTGTCAGACAAGGGATCAGCAGCTATGCATGATACAGTAATTACAGCATTCAATGGGTACAGTACTTAGAAAACACACCATTACTGAGTGGGTACATTGCCTCCAGTGACCAAGCAAGAGTATTGACTTTTTTAAATTGGCTGGCAGAAAGTTGTGAGTACAACAAATTAAAATAATTCATCCAGGACCGAATCAACATGGAGTCTGTGACGAGACATGAGCAGATATTTTGCATTCGAGGATGATTTAATGATATCAAAAGCCCATATGATTAACCAGGAAAGCAGTCATTCAAAACAAAACTATAATTTGAGGCTATAGGGCACCTTTTTGAAGAAAAATGACTGGTTTTGTGCAGTTTGTGGGGTTTTGGAGTGAAAGTGTGAATGCATAGAAATAAGGAAATGTGATAAGGGCACTGTAGCTGCCGTAAACATATGTTTTTGGTTTGAATGTCTACACTGGTGTGAAGATTGTCCTGCCAAAGTAAAAATGATAATTTTAAAGCAATGCATCACATTTTGATCAGAGCAAAAGCAAACTCAACAAAAACTGGCAAATTGAAATTATACTTTGCTTAATACTCTTCAGAAGTAATACTTTGGACAAAGAAACATAATGGTGTTGTAAATAACTTGTTGATTTATTAAGTGAAATTGGTCAGACCGATTGCCCACCAGCTCAATATGCTTCAAAGATTCCATTCATGTAACATGGATGTCAGAAGTGTTGTGCCATCACATGCGATTCTGTTGAATGGCCCAAGGCCCACAAAAGTATTTGAAAAGAATTCCAACTGAAATAATGTGCAATCCATTGGAAAGAACAAAGGGCATAATTGTTGCTATCATCACTTCTGTCCAGACTGTGGGAACATCTTGAATAGATTATTTTGAGCAGAGAGGCAAGATGTTTTTGATTGTGGTTGACTACTATTCAGGGTGGATGGAGGTAAAATATCTACACAGTCACATGCCCGAAGCGGTCACTGCGCATTGCAAATCCTCAACATTTGGGATTCCAGGCCTCATCATTCACACTTTTCTTGTGCATACTTTAAAAACTTATGAGCTTGCCCACAAGACTAACTCACTGAGATATTTGCAAGCTAATAGTGAGGCCAGAAAGGGATTAAGATAAAGTCTTTATTGAAAAAGAATGATCACATTAATCTTCTACTGCTAACTTATCATTCTATAATGCTACAGGCTAATCTGTCTCTATTTGAGTTTCCATTGACAAGGAAGCTGCACTCAATTTCAGACCCTTTCACATCAATTATGTGTTCTGTGATGGACATAATAGATGGATAAGTAGCATTCCACTCATTCACAGAATTATAATAATTGCCAGAGTACACAATCTACTGATGATCTACGTGGATCTATGATCGAAATCATAAAGAACAACACTACACCTGAAATGCAATCTTGTGGAGACAGAAATTGGGATGGTGAGGAAAAACAGGAGACAACCTTCCACAGAGTTGACCAGTTATTCTGGAGACCTGAGAGATGGCACAAAAACAGAACTGGTATCATCTGACAATTCTGATTCTGCTCAGAGTTTGAGAGAGAGTACCATAAGGAGAAAGCGAGGATTGCAAATGCTGGAGATCAAAGTCGAGAGTGTGGTGCTGGAAAAGCACAGCAGGTCAGGGAGCATCTGAAAAGCAGGAGAATTGACATTTCGGGCATAAGCCCTGCTTCTCGGATGCTGCCTGACCTGCTGTGCTTTTCCAGCACTACATTTGCGAGAAAGTACCATATAAAGCCCTTTTGAAAGCCCATGTAAATTGATTTGAAAAGAATAATGTAGTAGTCTTAGTGAGTGGTAAAATTAAAGAGTTGATGTTTAGCTTAGAGTTTCAATTTAGAATCAAACAGCATCTTAAGTTATTATTTTTTACAAAAAAGGCAAATCCGTCCTGTACTTTATAAAATATTTAACCCGTTGTTTATTTTCTTTGTAAGGGAAGTTATAGCTTTGAGGGTGTCCCCTGCATCCAGAATGAAATGATGAGAATGTTTTTTCTGTTCTAAACTAGCAACAAGAGTGCTTTTTAAGCATGAATAGGTTTATTATCAATCAATTTGGCTGTGTCATGTACATTTCTTTTAAAAGTGATAACTCCTGGAGCAGGACTTGAAGGGAAGCTTCTGTAATCTTTACTATGTACATCAACAATGTTTAATTAAAGCTTCCTATGTAAACATTTGGAATGCAACTCTGTACAGAATCGTACAGCATGCAAACAGACTCTTCGGAATGAGGCTGGGAACCTCAGGATAGAGTGATAAATGGGAGGGGCATGGGGCTGGGGAGAAGGTAGCTGAGAGTGCAATAGGTGAATGGAGGTGGGGGTGAAGGTGATAGGTTGGAGAGGAGGGTAGAGTGGATAGGTGGGAAGGAAGATTGGTAGGTGGGACAGGTCATGAGGACAGTCTGAGTTGGAAGGTTGGAACTGGGGTAAAGTGGGGGCAGGGGAAATGAGGAAACTGGTGAAGTCCACATTGATGCCATTTTGAAGGGGTCCACGGTGGAAGATGGTGCATTCTTCCTCCAGGTATCGGGTGGTGAGGGAGTTGTGGTGGTGGAGGAGGCCCAGGACCTGCATGTCCTCGGTAGAGTGGAAGGGGGAGTTGAAATGTTCAGCCATGGGGCAGGGGGTTGATTGGGACGGGTGTCCTGGAGATGTTCTCTGATGTGCTCTGTGAGACGGCGTCCGGTCTCCCCAATGTGGAGGGGATCGCATCGTGAACAACGGACAATAAATGACGTGTGAAAGTGCATGTCAAACTTTGATGAATGTGGAAGACTCCTTTGGAGCCTTGGGCAGAAGTGAGGGGGGAGGTGTGGGCGCAGGCTTTGCAATTCCTGCTGTGGCAGAAGGTGCCAGGAGGGAAGGGCGAGGTGTTGGGGAGGGTGGACCTGATGAGGTAGTCACGGAGGGAACAGTCTTTATGGAAAGGAGATATGGATGGAGAGGGAAATGTATCTCTGGTAGTGGGGTTCATTTGGAGGTGGTAGAAATGTCAGTTGATAATGGGGTGCAAGGTGAGGATCAGAGGGGTTCTGTCCTTGTTGCAGATAAAGGGGTGGGGTTCGAGGGCGGAGGTGTTGGACTTGGATGAGATGCATTGGAGGGCATCTTCAACCGTGTGGGAGGCCACCTGTTGTGTTCTGAGGTGGAACTGATCCTCCTGGGGGCAGAGGCAGAGGAATTGGCAATACAGGATTGCATTTTTGCAGGAGGTAGGGTGGGAGGAGGTGTAATCCAGGTAGCTGAGATTCAGTGGGATTGTAGAAAATTTCAGTGTTGAGTCAGTCACCGTTGATGGAGAGGGAGAGGTTCAGGAAGGGGAGGGAGGTGTCAGAGATGGACCAGGTGAATTTAAGGTCAGCCTGGAACGTGTTGGTGAAGTTGATGAACTGTTCAACCTCTTCGTGGGAGCGGTCATCAGTGTAGCAGAGGAAAAGGGGGATGGGGGGAGGGGGAAGTAGTGCCAGTGTAACTCTGAAAGGTAGACTGTTCTACAAAGCCGACGAAGAGACTGGCATAGCTGGGGCCCACGTGGGTGCCCGTGGCTACCCCTTTCATCTGGAGGAAGTGGGAGGATTAAAAAAAAAGAAACTGTTGAGGGTAAGGACCAGTTCAGCCAAACAATTAAGAGTGTTAATGGTAGAGTACTGGTGGGGACATTGGAAGAGAAAGAAACTGAAGGTTTGAAGGCCCTGGTCATGGAGGATGTTGGTGTAGAGGGGCTGGATGTCCATGTGAAGACAAGGTGTTGGGGGCCAGGGAAACAGAAGTCTTGGAGGAAGTAGAGGGTGTGGATGGCGTCCCGAACGTATGTGGGGAGTTTCTAGACTGGGGATAGGGCAGTGTTGAGGTAGATGGAGATGTATTCGGTGGGGCAGGAGCAGGCTGAGACGATGGGTTGGCCAGGCTCGTGCATCTTAGGTAGGAGGAAAAATTGGGCGTTACGGGGTTCCCAATCTAGAGTTTATTTGCAGCCCTGTTCGTTTTTTTCACTTCCTAAGTTCTTCTTCGCGGAATTACTCTGTGTCCCACGCAATCACTGCGATTCGCTACTTGCCACAGTGGAATCGCGCAAAAGCGGTGCCAACGATCTGCAAAAGAACGAGTGGCGATTTGTAGCGCTGCGTGGGAAGATGAGCAGAGCTCCAGGAGGGCTTGACCGTACCGACAGAGAGTGCACTTAAAAGTAAGCAGCCCCACGTAGCTCCATGTGCACTGGCTCTGACAGAGCCCAGAGCTGCAGCCGCTTCTGCAGAAACAATTGATACTCGCCGGATTTAGTGACGTCAGCGCCGGACCGAAACTGCGAGCTCCGCCCCCCCTCCTCCCGTGACCCGCGGAATGCTGGGAGCTTCCAGCCAATGGCGGCGCGATCCCTGCACTGACATCAGCGCGCGAGCCCGAGCTCGAGCCCCAGAGCAGCCGCACGCGCTTCGCAGGCCGCGGGCAGAAGAAAAGCCAAAAACAGCGGCGCCATCTCCAACAAGCGACGGCCGCGCCACTTCCCGGTAAGGACAGGGGAGTTGCTCGGCTACGGAGTCGGAGACAGACCGGGGGGCGGGCAGTTGACATCGATTCCCGAACGCGGAGTTTTCCCCTTTCCTCTCCTCCTCCCCCCTCAAACACACACACACACACACCCTCCTCCTCCGCAGGCCTAGATTTTAACTGACCGCCTGCAAACCCGCAGAGGAAACCTTTTTCCTTTCCTCTGACTCAGGGCTGAAGCGGCCAAGCCGGTTCGCAGCCAGGGCTTCGAGCTCATTCTTGGCCCCGGCTCCAACCTCTCCAGGCAGTCCCTCCCCCTCTCTCTCACTGCACCGTGACCATAGCGCGACTCAGGAGAGGCAGCGCCGGCCCAAGGAACAACCAAACCCGCTGGCGGTACAAGTCCCGCCCCCTCCTCTTATTGGCGCAACCAAATAAATTCACCTTTGCTATTGGCTGACCGATGCGTCAGTCGCTGGGCAGGCCGCTGCCTTTCGAAAGCATGTTTGTGTGATCGGAAGGATAAAGTTGTCACTTGGACAGTTTGGAGTTGTGACTGAGCAGCTTCGCAGATGCTCCCCAGTTATCTTGTTTTATTTTGTCGTCGCGACATTACTTTGAATAAGCTATAAGGTGGTGTGCTTGGCTTTCTCGCCGTGAACTTACCACATTTGTGAAAATATACTTTTAAAAATCGAAACAGTGGTGATCAACAGTGATCTTTCAGGTATGTGGAATATTATTGAAATGTAGCCTTATTGGTGGACTAACGAGATGTTTAATGAAATGTTATGAACTACTGGTTCAACAGTTGAAATGAGACATCCTCTTGAATCATCTGCCCGAAAGCCATTGAGCCATTCTTTTCAAAAACATTTCACAGCAGGTGATAGAAATTTGAAGCTGTCTTCTGCAAATGAAAAATGATGCCAGATCAAATAATTGTAAAACTGATTTTTTTTTACAAGGTATGCTTTGTGCATGAAGTTAGATTGCAGATTAGTCAGATCGCATTGAAATGCAACAAGCTGAGAGCACTAAATATCTACTTGTGCTCCTGTGTTTACTTCAGCAGGTTTCTTGGTTTAAATGTACAGGACACGACCCAGATACACAATCTGCGTGCATTTTGTCTCTTTTTCACAGGAAGGCATGGCGCAACATTTAAGAAAAGTCATTGTCCTTTCTTGAAAAGAAGCAGATTATGATCAGACGGAACATGAAATGCCTTGGAATTACTTACCGATTTCATAGTGTGGAATGTAATTACTCGAATGGAATAAATTAGTTTTACATCTCCAATTTGCATGGGAGTGGGGAGGTGGTTGATGTACCTCAACTGGTTGATCCAGCCAATAATTTGTCACTTTCTCAACACGTACACCAATATCTCCTATAACCTGGTTTGAAAATTTTGTTTATAGGCCATCATCAGTCAGTATTTTAATCACTGGTCATTTAATATGAGGTAATATTTGTCAGATTTGACCTTGATCTTTTAGCATCGTTTGTGAATTCTGTTGAGTTTTAAGTGTTTTCTTAAATGTTATATTGAATTGTTTTTGCTTTGCGAATAAGAGTTCTGTAATGATTCACGTTTCAAAATTTCAGCAGTTTTCCAGTTTGTTGCATTGGTCAAATTATACATGAATAATTAATTTATCTATGCATTGAACCAGTAAATTATTGTTAATATTTTCCTAGGTTCCAGGATTTTATTAGTTGTCCTCTCCTAAGTTTAAGGTAGATCTGCCAGAAGTGGCTAAAGTTTACATTGTAAATTATTCATGCAGGCTACTCTGAACTTATAACATGATGGAAGTGTAAATTGATATCTAGAACAATCTTAAAAGAACAGTCATTCTTTGTTCAGAAGCATTTCTTGTACAATAACCTTGAGGTTATTTTTAAACTACTTTGACATTGCTGTGAGGTTATGGTTTAATTTGGAATTAAGATCAGAGAGTCATAGAGATGTACAGCACGGAAACAGATCATTTTGTCCAACTCCATGCCGACCAGTTATCCCAACCCAATCTAGTCCTACTTGCTATCACCCAACGCACATCCGTCCAATTCCTCCTATTCATAAACCCATCCAGATGCTTTTTAAATGTTGCATTTGTACTAGCCTCCACCACTTCCTCTGGCAGCTCATTGCCATGCATGCACCACCCTCTGCATGAAAACATTGCCCCTTAGGTCTCTTTTATATGTTTCCCTTCTCACCCTAAATCTATGACCTCTACTTCTGGACTCCTCCACCCCAGGGAACAAACTTTATCTAATTAACCTATCCATGCCCTTCATGATTTTAAGGTCTATAAGGTCCTCCCTCTATAAGGTCACCCCTCAGCCTCCAATGCTCCAGGGAAGATAGCCCAGCCTATTCAGCCTCTCCTTATAACTCAAATCCTCCAACCCTGGCAACCTCCAGAATTGCACGCAGTATTCCAAAAGTGGCCTAACTGACATCCTATACAGCCGCAACATGACCTCCCAACTCCTGTACTCAATACTCTGACCAGTAAAGGAAAGCATATCAAATGCCTTCTTCACTATCCTATCTACCTGCGACTCTACTTTCAAGGAACTATGAACCTGCACTCCAAAGTCTCTTTGTTCAGCAACACTCCCTCAGACCTTACATTAAGTGTATAAGTCCTGCTAAGATTTGCTTTCCCAAAATGCAGCACCTTGCACTTATCTAATTTAAACTCCATCTGCCACTCTTCAGCCAATTGGCCCATCTGATCAAGATCCCATTGTAATCAGAGGTAACCTTCGCTGTCCACTATACCTCCAATTTTGCTGTCATCTGCAAACGTACTAACTATATCTCTTATGCTCAAGTTCAAATTGTTTATATAAATGACGAAAAGTAGTGGACCCAGCACCACTGATCTGAGGCCTCCAGTCTGAAAAACAACTCTACACCATCACCCTCTGTCTTCTGCCTTTGAGCTGGTTTGTACCAAATGGCTAGTTCTCCCTGTATTCCATGAGATCTAACCTTGCTAACCAGTCTCCCATGGGAAACCTTGTTAAATGCCTTACTGAAGTCTGCCCTCATCAATCCTCTTTATTACTTCAAAAAACTCAATTAAGTTTGTGAGACATGATTTCTTATGCACAAAACCATGTTGACTATCCCTAATCAGTCCTTGCCTTTCCAAATATGTGTAAATCCTGTCCCTCAGGAATCTCTCCGACAATTTGCCCACCACCGACATCAGGCTCACTGGTGTACAGTTCCCTGACGTGTCCTTACCACCCTTCTTAAATAGTGGCACCACCTCCAGCCTTCTGGCACCTCACCTGTGACTAGCGATGATATAAATATCTCAGCAGAGGCCTAGCAATCACCTCCCTCGCTTCCCACAGCGTTCTAGGATATGTGTAATCAGACGCAGGTGATTTATCGATTTTACTTGTTTCAAGATATCCAACACTTCTCCTTCTGTAATATGGACATTTTTCAAGATGTCACCATCTATTTCCCTACATTCTATATCTTCCATGTCCTTTTCCACATTCAACACTAATGCAAAATACTTGTTTCGTATCTCCCCAATCTTCTGTGGTTCTACACCAAGGCTGTCTTGCTGATCTTTGAGGGGCCCAATTCTCTCCCTGGTTACTCTTTTGTCCTTACTTACAGGAACAGGAGTAGGCAATTCAGCCCCTGATGTCTGTCCTGCCATTCAGTGAGATCATAGCTGATGTGTGATCTAACTACGTATGCATGCTTTCGACCCAAATCCGTTAATACCTTTACAGAACAAAAATCTCAGTGATTTAAAACTAACAACTTATCTAGTAGCAACTGCCATTCGTGGTCGAGTATTCCAACCCTTTTTGCTTTGTTCCATTTATCCTGAATGGCCTGGCCCTAATTACTTGCCCCGAGTTCTAGAATCTCCCACCAGTGGAAGTAATTTATCTCTATCTACCCTGTCTTATCAGCCTTATCCTGTTAATATTTTAAATTTCTCTTCATAATTTGAAGTCTCTAGGTAATGTGTATTGTTATGTGTTGTCAGTGGCTGAGAAGTTCTTTTCCCTAGGCTTTCCTTGTAATCCTCTCCTGTGAGATGGAATCGTAGAATTTTACAGAAGGAATCCATTTGGCCCATCTGGTCTGTACAGACTCCCAAAAGAGGTACCCAGCTAATGTCATTCTCAAATCCTATCTCATTTGCCCTCTAAAGTGATGCATAGATGGACTGACTCGAGTGCAATACAGAAAGCTGTGTTGTGAATTGAATAAACTCATTATGCTGCAATGACTGCAATACAAGGAGGTATTTTGTTGTAAAGTGCTTCCAAAACTTAGACGTTTCTCAGTAACCAGAGCAAAAACCAAGTTCAAGTTGCCGCCTTGTAACTTTATGATCTCAGACCTGTACTGTCTTGATTGGTCAAGATCACTCAGTATTCTAGTGCAAAGGCAAAATATAACCACACTGGGAATTTGAAATATAAAACTGAAAATGCTGGAAGTACTAAGCAAGTCAATCATTATTTGTGGAGAGATATACCGAATTAATAATTTTTTTTTGGTGTCAGTGTGCACAGTCATTCCAACAATGAAAATGCCATCAGTCCAAACTGATTGCATTATAATTCTGCGCCAAAGAGTTCACTCGTGAGCTCTGATGTTAATATTAAAAGGAGAAAAATGATGTGGATGGAAAGTTGGGTTAATTGCCCACTTCGCACTAAGTTTTTTGCATTTTCTTGAGTCTAACATTTGAGACGAATGATTTCAAGTGGAAAGGGTTTTCTATTAGTTCACAAATATTTCATGAGAAAAGTAATATCAGAGGGATAACTTCAAATCTCAGAATGGTTATGGCAGCAATTTAGAATATTTTATCTGTTTAAAGATTCAATTTGTGATTTATTTTTATTGTTAAAAAAATTTCAATAATTTTCAGTCATTAAAAATGTTTGTTGAAGTCCATTGCTTTGTATGTAATTCTATGTCAACTTATAGAAAATTCTGTTTGCAACCATTTATGTATTGCAACAATTTAGATTTGACAGATTCTGAGTGATGAGATGCTGATACTCCAAAGATTCTGAAATCTAAGCTGATAGTTCAAATGGATGACCTTTCATTCAAACTGGAAAATATTTGTAAAATAAGCATGCAACTATCAGGAAAGCTTTCTTGCCTACAAACCTATCGTAGGTCTTTTTCTTTGTTCTGCTTTCCCACACCTTTACTTATATCTTTATTTAGTTACAATTGGTGTACTCTAATTTTTTCCAGTTGTGATGAAATTTCATCAACCTGAAATGTTAACTATTTCTGTGACCACTGATGTGGTCTGAACTGCTATTTCCAGCTTTATTGGTTTTTGTTTTTCTCATTATTTATTGATTGTAGGTTTGCAGAAATAATTATTGTCAGTATTAAATCTACCATTGTTCTCTGAACTCCTTTGATTTATCCTCCACTTTAGTTGGTGTCTCATTCATTTATTCTTATAAGTACATTGATAGGCTTACATGCAGTATTTATTTGCTGTAATGTTACCCACATGCACATATTGCCTCATTTTTTTCAGGGCTCATCAGGTAATACTGCTTGCTACCTTCCACAATTTATTGCCTGCAAACTTGATGACTTTTTAGTATCGCTCTGAACTCAATTTGACATTGGAGATCAGAAATGCAAGGATCCTTGGCTCCATCCTTAGCCTTTCACGGGACATTCATCCAATGTGTCTCAACTTGTTGTCATACCCTTAACTAGTGCTCCCTCTTTTGCTCTGCTAAATTCAAACTTCTGCTTTACGTAATGTATTTGCTGCCTTAATTTTTTTGTAGCAATCTTCTTTATGCACTGTTATCAAAAGCTTTTTTGCAGGTCCAAGTTATAACATTATAAGACTCGTACCCATTTGGAATTTCACTTTTTTTGTCAGATACAATCAGGATCTTCTAATTGTTTATTTCAGATGAGGAACTTTGAATTTATTTATAATCAGTTCTGTTGTTTGCCTGTTTCTGATGTGAGTGCATTGATTTTCAATTGCATTTTATCCATTGTTTTTCAGAATAGGCACGATTTTATTTGTTCAGATAACTGTCATTGTGTAGATTTCATTCCTGTTCTCACTTAGCATTCTCCAGTATATCATATTTATTCTCGTTTATTGATTTTAGTCTATCTTTTGAAATGAAAAGTTAAAATTTAGTTGTGAAACTTGCTGGTTGTCACACTAATTGAATTTAATCTTGACAATAGTTTCAGGGAGCATTAATAAGTTACCAATTTTTAATTTGTCTTTTAATTTATTTATTCTCTAAGAGCCTTATTTCTGCTTTGATAACCTTTCTGCTGTGTTAACATTGGACAAATTTCTTACTGTTGTTTGGATTCTTTGCTTTGTGGACCTTTTTCAGAGCCTCTGGCATCATTTGTTCATTTTGCATTTGTTTCGGCAAAGAAAAACTGCATCATTTGCAAATAGGCTTCACTTGAAAGTTTATTACTCCAGAATTAGTTAAAAAGAAGTTCAAATAGCAAAACTAGAAATGAGCATTTGTATCTGAAGCAGCTAATAAATGCTTATGAATGTTTTAAATAGAACAGTTTTTCAGAAAATCTCTGTACTTGTAACTAATTAGGTTTTCAGAAATATCCAATACAGTATATATTGTCTGTGTTCAATTATCTTATGTTTACTGTACTAGAGACATGCTTGTCAGTCCTCTAAGTTGGTAAATGTGCTGATATGTAACAACTCAAATGAAGAAAAGATTTCTCCCTCTTCATTGATAAAGTGTTGCTGGACAGGTATATTTCAGAGAATCGTGTTAGTGCAGAGCAAGATGTAATGTGGAGGTGCCAGTGTTGGACTGGCATGGACAAAGTCAGAAGTCACAAGTCACCACGTTTATAGTCCATCAGGTTTATTTGAAATCACAAGCTTTGGAGATTTGCTCCTTCCGTCAGCTGAAGTGGAGGGAAGCTCACAGGAGCAGACTTTATATGCAGAAACATAATGGCAAGATAATTCCAGTTAATTAAGAGTGTCAAAAGATAAATACAAGTAGTGTGAGTGGAGTGTCAACAGGCTGAATAACAAGTCTTTGCAGGTGATCAAAGGTGTCAAATGGTTAAAAATCACAACACTAGGTTATAGTCCAACAGGTTTAATTGGGAGCAGTAGCTTTCGGAGCACTGCTCTTTCATCTGGTGGTATAAACAGTCTCGCCGATATACCATGCCTTGGGGCATCCTATCCTGCAGTGTATGAAATAGGCAACATTGGCCAAGTTGTGAGTACCTGCTGTGTACGTGGTGGGTTGTGTTCCCAGGTGTGATGGTAATGTCCCTTGTCGATGATCTGGCATGTCTTGCAGAGGTTGCTGTGGTAAGGTGGCGTGCTGTTGTTGTCACTGGTTGCAGCAAACTGCCCAGCCTTCAAGAGAACAGCATGGTATATCAGCAAGACAATGTAGACAACTATGATAGCGGATGAATGGACACTGCGCAACTATCACTAGGCAGGACTGTTCCTTCCCAGTCAGGGAATGCTTCAGTGGTTAAGGACATTCAGCCACTAGTCTTTGGATAAGCGTTCCCTGAGGCAGCCTTCGAGGCATTCAACGCAGAATTGTTGAGCAGAAACTGATAGCCAAGTTCCGTATCCATGAAGGCGACCTCAACTGTGGTCTTGGGTTCATGTCATACTAAACGTAACCCCACCATTATGTTCTTTGTTTGTAAAATCTTCCTTCCTGTTTTGACACCGTCACCTTGATAATTTGTTGTGATCTCTCCACCTTAATTAGTGTGCACAGTTTTGGGTAACTTATTGTTTCGGTTAGATGCTCCTCATGCGACTCTTAGACCTATCATGTTGTTCCAGTTTTTTTGGCTTATATGTAGCACCATTTTATTTTTGATTCTTATGTAATTATCTATGCCTCAATTAATTGGATCATAGATCATCCATTCACTCGCTGTTCAGCTGTTGACACTACTCTCACCATTTGACATTTTTGATTACTTACAAAGACTTGTTATTCAGCTTATTGACATTACACTCTTACTATGTGTACTTCTCTTTTGACACTCTTTATTACCTGGAATTATCTTGCCGTGATCTCTCCGCCTATAAATTCTATGCCTGTGTGCTACCCTCCACTTCATGGACGATGTGACAGTGCTCTGGAAACTTGTGATTTCAAATAAGTCTGTTGGACTATAACCTGGTGCTGTGTGGCTTCTGACAGGGCAAGATGGACAGGCTTGTGGAGAAATCACCCTCTTGCAATCATTTGTAATGCTGTATAAATGATTTTAAAGGAAATGTGTAATTATTGTTTGACTTGTGTGTATGTTGTAGTATTGTCTTTGCAAATATCACTTGAACAATGATACTGTGTATATACTGTGGTGATATTGAGTTATGTTGCCAGCATCACATGGGAGCCAACTTGCATCTAAATAAAGCCATAACTGTTATTAACCAGTACTTTTGAAAATTCATCATTACCTCTTTATATTTGTACATTCTGCCCTAAAGAATGAAGCACTTGATCTTTTCTCTTACTTTTACTCACTTGCAGAAATTAAAAATTTAAATCTGATGGACTTTGTTCACTGTTTTTCCACTATTTTTATGCTTCCATTCTTTGTGTTTTTTTCCACCAATTTTACAACTGTAACCATACTTTAGAAGTAACCAATTTGCTGCATAGTACTTTGGGGTGCCTTGAACTCATGAAATGTACCATATGAAGGCATGGATGTATTCTTCCAAAAAGTGTTACTTTACACTTATTCATGTTAAATTGCACCTACCACTATGTCTTAGGAAAGCTTTTTCCAGTCATCTTGTGGTTTAGTAAACCACCTATAATTTATACTGTCAGAAAATTCAGAGACTGTTTCCTAAAACCAAGTGCAAATTATATGTATGTACAAGTTGACATGACACTCAATACTTTATGGTAATATATTCACATTGTTTCATTCCCTTTAGACAATAATCCAATCTTTTAGATTCTTGGAAATTTCATTCAGCTTCATAATTCTCTTCCTGAGTTTTGAGAATATGAATGGAATTGAACTTTGTTTCACATGTTTTTGAAATCTCTACGCTGTAGTCACAGGATTCACTGACATTCAGCAGACCAGCTTTGTTCACGTTTTGAATTTGCACCTTGTTCCCTGGCCAACATTGTATCAGGCTTGCTGCAGTACTCTAGCAAAGCTCAGTGCAAGCTGGAAGAACAGCACCTCATTTTCCACTTGAGAACTCTACAGTCTTCTGGATTCAAGATCAAGTTCAACAAATTGAGGATTTGAGGCACCCTTCTCCCATGTCCTTGCCCCACCCCCACCTCACACCAGACCTTGTTATCTCACAGGCGAAAGTGAGGACTGCAGATGCTGGAGGATAGAGTCAAGATTAGAGTACTGCTGGAAAAACGCAGCAGGTTAGGCAGCATCCGAGGAGCAGGAAAAGCAATGTTTTGGGCAAAGGTCCATCAGGAATTAGGCTGGGAGCCTCTGGGATGGAGAGATAAATTGGGGGGTGCAGTGGGGCTGGGGCAAGGTAGCTGAGAGTGTAATAGGTCGATGGAGGTGGGGTAGAGGTGATAGGTTGGAGAGGAGTGTGGAGCGGGTAGGTGGGAAGATTGACAGGTGGGAAGGTCATGAGGATGGTGCTGAGCTGGAAGGTTGGAACTGGGGGTAAGGTAGGGGGAGGGGAAACGAGGAAACTGATGAAGTCCACACATTGATGCCATGGGGTTGAAAGGTGAGGCAATTTTCCTCCAGGTGTCAGGTGGTGATGGAGGTGGCCCAGGACCTGCATGTCCTTGGCAGAGTGGGAGGGTGAGTTGAAATGTTCGGCCACGGGGCAGTGGGGTTGATTGGTGTCCAGGAGATGTTCGCTGAAGCGCTGTGTGAGTAGGCATCCAATCTCCCCAATGTAGTGGAGACTGCATCGGGAACAACGGGAAGATGAGTCGGTCACTGTTGATGGAGATAGAGAGGTCCAGGAAGTGGAGGGAGATGTCAGAGATGGTCCAGGTGAATTTAAGGTCGGGGTGCAATGTGTTGGTGAAGTTGATGAACTGTTCAACCTCCTCGTGGAAGCACGAGGTGGCCCCGATGCAGTCATCAATGTAGCAGAGGAAAAGGTGGGGAGTGGTGCCGGTGTAACTCTGGAAGGTAGACTGTTCTACATAGCCGATGAAGAGACAGGCATAGCTGGGCCCCATGTGGGTGCCCATGGCTACCCCTTTTCATTTGGAGGAAGTGGGAGGATTCAAAGGAGGAATGTTTGAGGGTGAGGACTGTTAAGCCAAATAATTAAGAGTGTCGGTGGAAAGGTACTGGTGGGGACGTCCGGAGAGGAAGAAACGGAGGGCTTGGAGGCCTTGGTCATGGCGGATGGAGGTGTAGAGGGACTGGATGTCCATAGTGAAGATGAGGCGTTGAGGGCCAGGGAAACGGAAGTCTTGGAGGAGGTGGAGGGCGTGGGTGGCATCTATGGGGAGTTTCTGAATCGGAGAGATAGGACAGTATCAAGGTAGGTGGAAATTGATTCAGTGGGGGTAGGAAGCAAACTGAGACAATGGGTCGGCCAAGGTGGTTAAGCTTGTGGAGCTTGGACAGAACTCCCGCTGGTCCTTACCTTCCACCCCATCAACCTCCGTATACGTTGCATCATTTGCCAACATTTCTGCCACCTCCAAACAGACCTCACCACCAGAATATATTTCTCTCCCCATCCATATCCACTTTCCGTAAAGACCGTTCCCTCCGCAACTACCTGGTCAAGTCCACGTCCCCTAACAACCCACCATCCCCTCCCGGCGCGTTCCCCTGCCATTGCAGGAATTGCAAAACCTGCACTCACACCTCCCCCTCCTCTCCATCCAAGGCTCCAAAGGAGCCTTCCACATCCATCAAAGCTTCACCTGCACTTCCATTCTTGTCATTTACTGCATCCGTTGCTACCATGGCGGTTTCCTCTACATTGGATGCCTACTTGCAGAGCGCTTCAGAGGATATCTCCTAGACACCCGCACCAATCAACCCCACCGCCCTGTGACCAAACATTTCAACTCCCCGTCCCACTCTGCTGAGGACGTGCAAGTCCTGGGCCTCCTCCTTACCACCTGACGCCTGGAGGAAAAACGCCTCATCTTCCGCCTCGGAACCCTTCAACCTCATGGCATCAATGTGGACTTCACCATTTTCCTCATTTCCCTTCTCCACACCTCAGCCCAGTTCCAGCTCTGCACCGTCCTCATGACATGTCCCGCCTATTGATCTGCTTTCCCACCTATCCACTCTACCCTTCTGTCCGATCTATCACCTCTTCCCCACCTCCATCCACCTATTGCACTCTCAGCTACCTTCACCCACTCCCCAGCCCCACCCCCTTCTTATTTAGCTATTTAGCGCTCCACCCCTGAGGCTCCTAGCCTCATTCCTAATAAAGGGCTTTTGCCCGAAATATTGATTTTCCTGCTCCTTGTTATCACACAGTCCGCTTTTACACACAACCTGTTGTTAGCCACTAACAGTGCCCATCCACAGCTGTTCATTCACTTGAGCTGACTGTTATCCATTCCTTTGTCTGTCCAATTGTTTTCTCTCTTTGTGCTGTATCTCGAACCATCATTCACTCCTTAACTCCTCCTTCCCCCCCACCTTCTGCATAAAACTGACTATTTCCAAGTTACCATCAGTTCTGAAGAAGGGTTCCTGAACCTGAAACATTAACTGATTTCTCTCCACAGATGCTGCCAGACCTATTGAGTCTTTCCAGCTATTTCTGTTCTTGTTTCTCATTTCCAGCATTTGCAGTTCTTTTGTTTATTTTATTAGGCAGCATGTAACATTGCCAAAACAAATATTCTCAAAATCAATCACTGTAGTTCAAATGAACACCAACTTCCAATTTTTTCAATTGCTATTTTCTTGGCTTTCGGAATTAAATGAGAAAACTGAAAACCCCAAATCACTTGATCTAGAATAAAGCTTTGGCCAATTAATCTATAATTGGAAAATATGTATAAATTGAAGGAAAATAATTCTCAAAATACTGATGTATATATCGAAGAGGTGCATGGCATTGAAATAGAATTTGACTTTTCCTGTCACTGTCCTCTTAAGTGAGTGATCATGCAGAGAGAATCAAGAACTCAGTAAAGCACAAGGTTCAAGAAGTAGTTTGTGGACTTCTGTTCAGCGCTGGACATTCTTTAAAGCCATTGGTGCTATTGGATGATCTGCGGTTTTACTACTTTTTTGTGAAAATAATTGACATGATCAAAGCTTTCTGATAGATTGATAACTGGTTGAAATTAACGCAATGATTTTTACAACAAAAGTGGCGGGAACTCTGATCAGTGTGAGGTTGCTATTTTAAGTACAAAGTACTGTTTAACTGGTGCAGACATGTTAACTTCCAAGGTGCAAGGAGTATTACAGTTGCTTGAGAACTACATGTTTTTTTGCCAAGGTTTAACATGAGGCTTCAGGTCAGATTTTTACTAATCTTATTCAATGTTGTTCTAGGTTATATTTTAAGTTGAAAAAGATTGTTATTTATCAATGTGGCAACTTTAAAAGCCCCATTATACTTACTTTTATTTAAATGGAGAGCCTTTTAATTCTTCTGGATAGGTGCTATTATTGTTCAGTATGAGAAGTTCATACACAACCAGTAATGTGTAAAACCAGCTGACCTGAACCAGACCACACTTGATATTCCAATGCGTTCCCTCATATCCAGTATGGATTCACTGTGTTCTTATATTTTCCAAAACCTTATTATTTTAGTTTCCTTGATGTGCACTTGATGATCAAATATGCAAAAATCAGGTAGCTTTGGTAGATTGAAGCTTGAACTTTGAAATATCTGGACATCCACCAGCACTTTAACTCAAATCAAAGTTCTCTCCCTGTTGATCTTGTTTACACAACATGCTTTGTGCTATGCATTTGTGGGGAGTTCAAAATTACTTGCAATGTTTTGGGGAAAAAATGCTAAGCGTAAGAATGGTACTTATCTAGTGATTTTGGATATTGAAGTTTTAGTTTAAACACACTTGTTTGAACCACATACAACATGTAGAATTTAGAACATAGAACATAGAACAATACAGCACAGAACAGGCCCTTCGGCCCACGATGTTGTGCCGAACATCTATCTTAGATTAAGCACCCATCCATGTACCTATCCAATTGCCGCTTAAAGGTCGTCAATGATTCTGACTCTACCACTGCCACGGGCAGCGCATTCCATGCCCCCACCACTCTCTGGTAAAGAACCCACCCCTGACATCTCCCCTATACCTTCCACCCTTCACCTTAAATTTATGTCCCCTTGTAATACTCTGTTGTACCCGGGGAAAAAGTTTCTGACTGTCTACTCTATCTATTCCTCTGATCATCTTATAAACCTCTATCAAGTCACCCCTCATCCTTCGCCGTTCCAACGAGAAAAGGCCGAGAACTCTCAACCTGTCCTCGTACGACCTATTCTCCATTCCAGGCAACATCCTGGTAAATCTTCTCTGAACCCTCTCCAAAGCTTCCACATCTTTCCTAAAGTGAGGCGACCAGAACTGCACACAGTACTCCAAATGTGGCCTAACCAAAGTCCTGTACAGCTGCAACATCACTTCACGACTCTTGAATTCAATCCCTCTGCTAATGAACGCTAATACACCATAGGCCTTCTTACAAGCTCTATCCACCTGAGTGGCAACTTTCAAAGATCTATGTACATAGAACCCAAGATCCCTCTGTTCCTCCACCTGACTAAGAACTCTACCGTTGACCCTGTATTCCGCATTCTTATTTGTTCTTCCAAAATGGACAACCTCACACTTGGCAGGGTTGAACTCCATTTGCCACTCTTCAGCCCAGCTCTGCATCATATCCAAGTCCCTGTTGCAGCCGACAACAGCCCTCCTCACTGTCCACAACTCCACCAATCTTCGTATCATCTGCAAATTTACTGACCCACCCTTCGACTCCCTCATCCAAGTCATTAATAAAAATTACAAACAGCAGAGGACCCAGAACTGATCCCTGCGGAACTCCACTTGTAACTGGGCTCCAGGCTGAATATTTACCATCTACCACCACTCTCTGACTTCGACCAGTTAGCCAGTTTTCAATCCAATTGGCCAAGTTTCCCTCTATCCCATGCCTCCTGACTTTCCGCATAATCCTACCATGGGGAACCTTATCAAATGCCTTACTAAAATCCATGTACGCTACATCCACTGCTCTACCCTCATCCACATGCTTGGTCACCTCCTCAAAGAATTCAATAAGATTTGTAAGGCAAGACCTACCCTTCACAAATCCGTGCTGGCTGTCCCTAATCGAGCAGTGTCTTTCCAGATACTCATAAATCCTATCCCTCAGTACCCTTTCCATTACTTTGCCTACCACAGAAGTAAGACTAACTGGCCTGTAATTCTCGGGGTTATCCCTATTCCCTTTTTTGAACAGGGGCACAACATTCGCTACTCTCCAGTCCCCTGGTACCACCCCCGTTGACAGTGAAGCCGAAAAGATCATTGCCAACGGTACTGCAATTTCCTCTCTTGCTTCCCACATAATCCTAGGATATATCCCGTCAGGCCCGGGGGACTTGTCTATCCTCAAGTTGTTCAAAATGCCCAACACATCTTCCTTCCTAGCAAGTATCTCTTCTAGCTTACCAGTCCGTTTCACACTCTCCTCTTCAACAATACGGTCCCTCTCGTTCGTAAATACTGAAGAAAAGTACTCGTTCAAGACCTCTCCTATCTCTTCCGACTCAATACACAATCTCCCACTACTGTCCTTGATCGGACCTACCCTCGTTCTCGTCATTCTCATGTTTCTCACATACGCATAAAATGCCTTGGGGTTATCCTTGATCCTATCCGCCAAGGATTTTTCATGCCCTCTCTTAGCTCTCCTAATCCCTTTCTTCAGGTCCCTTCTGGCTATCCTGTATCCCTCCACTGCTCTGTCTGAACCCTGTTTCCTCAACCTTATGTAAGCCTCCTTCTTCCTCTTTACTAGACATTCAACCTCCCTCGTCAACCAAGGCTCCCTCACACGACCATTTCTTTCCTGCCTGATAGGTACATACATATCAAGGACGCGTCGTATCTGCTCCTTGAAAAAGTTGCACGTTTCCACCACATCGTTCCCTGACAGCCTATGCTCCCAACTTATGCTCCTCAAATCCTGTCTTACAGCATCATAATTTCCCTTCCCCCAATTGTAAAATCTACCCCGTTGTGCGCACCTATCTCTCTCCATGACCAAGGTGAAAGTCACAGAATTGTGGTCACCATCACCAAAATATTCACCCACTAACAAGCCCATCACTTGTCCCGGCTCATTACCGAGTACCAAATCCAATATGGCCTCCCCTCTGGTTGGACAATCTACATACTGAGTTAGAAAAGCTTCCTGGACACACTGCACAAACACCGCCCCATCCAATCTACTTGATCTAAAGAGCTTCCAATCAATATTTGGGAAGTTGAAGTCACCCATGACTACGACCCTCTGGCTTCTGCACCTTTCCAAAATCTGTTTCCCAATCTGTTCCTCCACATCTCTGCTGCTATTGGGGGGCCTATAGTAAACACCCAGCAAGGTGACTGCACCTTTCCTATTTCTGACTTCAGCCCATACTACCTCCAAAGGCAGATCCCCCTCAAACTTCCTTTCTGCAGCCGTTATACCATTTCTAATTAGCAATGCCACCCCCCCTCCCCACCTTTTTTACTACCCTCCCTAATCTTACTGAAACATCTGTAACCAGGAACCTCCAACAACCATTCCTGTCCCTCAACTATCCACGTTTCCGTGATGGCCACAACATCATAGTCCCAGGTACCGATCCATGCCTTAAGTTCACCCACCTTATTTCTGATACTTCTTGCGTTGAAGTATACGTACTTTAGCCCATCTCTGTGTCCGCAAGTATTCCCTGTCAGTGCTACGTTCTCCACAGCCTCCCTACATTCTTGGACATCCTGAAACACAGCTAGCTTACTTGCTGGACTACAAGTCCAGATCCCATCCCCCTGCCAAATTAGTTTAAACCCCCCCCGAAGAGTGCTAGCAAACCTACCCCCCAGGATATTGGTGCCCTTCTGGTTCAGGTGCAACCCGTCCTGTTTGTACAGGTCCCACCTTCCCCAGAATGCAGTCCAATTTTCCAAATACCTGAAGCCCTCCCTCCTACACCATCCTTGCAGCCACGTGTTCAACTGCACTCTCTCCCTATTTCTTGCCTCACTGTCACGTGTCACCGGCAACAACCCAGAGATGACGACTCTGTCCGTCCTAGCTTTTAGCTTCCAGCCTAACTCCCTGAGTTCTTGAATGACCTCCCCACTCCTCTTCCTACCTATGTCGTTGGTGCCAATGTGCACCACGACTTCTGGCTGCACACCCTCCCCCTTAAGGATTTTGAAGACACGGTCCGAGACGTCTAACTAGAGAGTCTCCTATAACTAGCGCTCTCCTGCTCTCCCCCTTTCCCTTCTTAGTCTCAGAGCCAGACCTCACGCCACTGACCCCTTCACTGCAACTTACACCTGCAAGGCTGTCCCCTCCAACAGTTTCCAAAGCTGTATACCTATTTTTTAGGGGAACGACCACAGAACACACCCAATCAAATACTACTCACTCACCTTCCCGACCAGCTCTGCGCTCCGACCTCACTTCCGCCCGGCTCGTGCCGCTCTCTGCGGTGAAAAAAAAAGAAAAAAAAAATTTGTTGTATACAACTTAGCCATTACTCTTTACTTGTTTGGGCAGTGAACAAATGAACAATATAATAAATCTAAACTTGGTGCGAAAACTAATAGGCAAACCACAATTCTTTATTAAAGATATTTGATTCCAATGAGATAACAGGCATTTTCATGTGAACCAAATTTGGCATGTACTTGTTTTGAAAGAATAGTTGTTACTTAGTTTCACAACAACTGAACATGCTTTTATATTTCCATACAGCAACATTATTGCAAATTCATTGTGAATTGATCAGTGTTGCAGTGTGTGTTGGTTCCTTGCCATGATTTTAATAAGTATTTAAAAATAACTAACGTTAACAAGCCATTAATGCTAAAAGAAAGTTCATTTATTCACATTTGTAACTCTTGGGAAATATGTGATGTCTGTGATATCAAATTGGGATTTTTGCTTTTAGAAGATATTTTGTGGCATGAACAAGGAGGTATTGCTTCAGCAATGAAATTCAGTATGTTACTGGAAATAAGTCAATCTTATTGTTCAGTGTGGTAAGTCCACTGTAGTGCAATAAGTGTGGTCTGGAAGCTGTATAATGTTCGTCACAATCCTGTTTTCTACCACTGAGTAATGCACATGCAAATATTGTCAACATTCTGCTGCCACAGTGCAACAACTCAATAAGGTAAGGTATGTTCATACTGCAGAATGGAACACATTCTACTTTCAGCACCCTGTTGCTAATATAAAGTACTTCTGTGTCAGGTATATTGTGGGCAAATATTGTATAAAGCTTGTTTGGGCAGTGAACAAATGAACAATATAATAAATCTAAACTTGGTGAGAGATAGCTTGCCTGCATGAATGAAAAAGTTGTATTTCCCACACCAGCAGACATTTGAGTTGTTTAAATCTGGAGTATTGGTTCTGGGAGATTTTGTTTTGATTACTCAAGAATTAGATTGGTGAAGTACTGCTTATTTCAGCTAGGCCCCAAAAATGTATTCTGTGTTTTGTGCAAGATTAAGATGTGCTTAAAAATAAAAGCGGGTGCTGTGTTTTCACTTTTTAAGCAAATTAAACCATTATTACAATGTGAATTAGTAAGGGAAAAACACAGCATTGCAACCAGTGGAGTTTAATGGATCCAGAAGAAATAGTTTCCACAACAATATTTTATTTCCTTTCTCTGCATGCTACTCTATAGTAATATATATTTCATTTGAGGAAATTTCTGTATTAGTTAATACTAAATTCAAGATCTTGCTTTCTTGTGTTGTACATGCTCACAAACAGAAATAACAACAGCTTACATTCAAATTTGTATCTTCATGCAGTAAAACATTCTGAGGCAATTCATGGGAATGTTGCCAAACAAAATATTGGGACCAAAAGTTTGATAAATGTGGCAAGTTTTAAGGAGCATCTCAAAGGAGGAGAAAGCGGTAGACAGACTGAAAATTTTAGGAAGAGAGTTGGAGTTTAGGACTATGACAACTGAAAGTAGGGCAACAATGGTGGGATTCTGGATCAGTGGTGCTGGAAGAGCACAGCAGTTCAGGCAGCATCCAAAGTGCAGCGAAATCGACGTTTCGGGCAAAAGCCCTTCTGCAGGGTGAGGCAGACATCACTAAAATAGAGAATAGTAAGTTAATGGTGGAGTTGGAGTAAGAGAGAATTTAGTTTAGTTTAAATCTGGGTTAAACTGCACATATTTATGTACAGTTAGTAAAATTGGAGTGTTACAGTTACAGATTTGCTTTTGGATTTGTAATGATGTGATGATAAAGGAGACCTTGTTTGAGGAACGGCAGATTTGGGTGTTAAATATTCCTGGTTCAGGAAATGTAAGGAAGGGGAAAACAGATGGGGTGGGTTTTTGGGTAAGGACAGCATTATAAGACTGGAGACAGAGGACACTTCAGAGTGTTCCAAGACAGGATTGATTTGGCTAGAGCTAAGGAATAAGAAAGATGTAATCTTTGGAGTCATTGCTTGGTGTAATATCTAGAGTCCAGACCATCATCTCACGGGAAGCATGTAGAGGAACAAATTTGCAAGAAAATTAGAGGGGTATAAATACTGAAGAGTAATAATAATGGGGAATAGATTGAGATTATGGTAATGTTAGTGGCAGCAAGGGCAAGCATTCCTTGCTGTGTTCAGAATTTCTGACAATAGTATTGATCTAGATCAACCAGAAAGGAGGCATTGCTTGACCTAGTTCTTGAGAATAAATTCCAATTATTTCAAGTGACTGTGATAGATCGTTTAGAGGACAGTGGTCATTGTATTATAGAAAAGTGTTATGATGCGGGGTAAACTCTCCGTCTTAATTTAAAACCAGCAACACAAAAAAGATTTATCCTTGCAGTAATTGCGAAAATTCGATAGGCCAAGAAATAGTTAAAGTAAAATTGATCAACATTATTTGTTAAAGTATAACAGAGAATAATTAACTATCAACTCTAACCTATCATTTACCTTCCCCTTGCACGATGCTAGTCCGATAAAACTCCCAATTAAGATTTACAAAAACAAAACTTCTTATTCTCAAAACCAGGCAGCTTTTGGTTCTTCTATTTGGATCGTACTGTGTCTTCTTTTCTTTTTCCTAGGGATTCTACTTCACAGTTTACTGATCCATAACAGTACTTTTAAGAGAGCTAGTTTTCAGGTAGTTTTTTTTTACGTGCTGATAGCTGAGCAATTCTCCTCTCAACTGTTCAATTTTCCCTGGTCTTATACCCCCAAAGCATCTAACTGTGTTATTGGCTTTTAAGATTGTCAATATACTAAATCCAAACTGATTGGAGTTTGGTATTTGTTTTGGGGTATATTTAAACTGATTGGCCTTATTCAAATCTGTTTTTGTCTCCAGGCACTAACTACCCAAGCTACCCCAGTAACTGGACCATATGTTTGTATTGTATCTTATTGAGAACACTTGGTGCTGTCACTGCTAACTTTTAACTCTCTTAAAAGTACAGTACACCCACATCTTCATAACAAAAGCAAAATCCTATCCAATCCCAGTGCCATCGCTTTATAGTTTCTCAAAGTAGAGAAATTTCCCTTCCTTCTCAAACCTGTGGGTTTTCTTAATGCGTTTTCCTGGATTCCTGCTCTGTGAGCTGTGAAGGCTTTTCCTTGAATCCACTTATATTTTGAGGTCTTAGGTATTCCCGGTTTTGAATAACTAATGCAGACTTTTAACCAATCATTCTCAGTCTGGAAGTTTTAAGAAATTAAACTCTTTTTACTGAGATAACTTATTCCTTTAACGGGGAGGTGCTGATGTTGAACTAAGGTAGACAAGGTCCGACGTCACATGACACCAGGTTATCGTCCAACAGGTTTATTTGAAATCGCAAGCTTTTGGAGCACTGTCCCTTCGTCAGGTGAATTGAAGAAAAACACACAGGCATGGAAATTATAGGCAGAGAGATCAATATGCAGAGACATCAAAAGAACATACAAATAGTGTGAGTAGAGTGTTGATAGGCTGAATAGGCAACTGATCAAAAGTGTCACCTCCAGGGCAATTAGTGATGGGTAATAAATGCTGCCTTAGCTAGTAATCTCCAAATGAATTAAAACGAGGCCCCCAAGATTCACTAGTGTAGTGTTCTCAATAATATGTAGGTTATGAATAATACTTGGGGCAATGATGTTTATAGCATGTTTGACTCCAGCGTGTTACAACATTGAGTATTTAATAATCATTTACTAAATTGGTTGTCAATATACTGTTGTTCAGCTTTGGATATGGATTACATATTCTGCATCACATTAAAGATTTGTTTTCCAAGTTGTCTTTCTGCAGCCTACCTACTAACTTTCCCAGTTTATGGCTGAAATCAATGCCGATTTTCTTGATTATCATTTATTTCAACTCTGACTTATTTTCATAATTTATTGCTTTTTATTTTCTAACGTCTTTAACTTTTAAATTCCATTCTAGTCAGAGTGGAGACAAAGAATATATGTGCTTAGTGTGTGATCGCGAATTCCCATTGATGTTGCAGCAGATGCAGACTAGTTGTGTTTCTCTCGAGTCTGCCTTTAAAACTGTAATCTGGCCGTGTTCAAGCTCACGCACTTGCCTTCCTTTTAAGTAATATTCTCTATCCCTTCATGTATTTCAAAATATAACAGGGCCTGAACATTGCGAGTGTGATAAAGAGGAGATTGAAATCTTTTCCATGTTGAAGGCTACCTTGAAGTTCTTAGTTAAAAGTCACACAATATCAAGTTATAATCCAGTGAGTTTATTTGGAAGCACTAGCTTTCAGAGCACTGCTCCTTCATCAGGTGGTGGTTGAGTATAAGATTGTAGGACACAGAATTTATAGCAAAGGTTTGCAGTATGATGTAACTGAGATTATATATTGAAAAATTCCTGCATTGTTTAAGTCTCTTATCTCTTGATTGGGCATGTTGGTTTCAGTTCTTTCATGTGTAAATTCCAGAACTTTCTTAAAGTTACATTCTCAAGTGAACTTTAACAATAGATGCCATGCTGGTCTAGACAATGCATTGAAGGTGGGAGGTGCCCTGTGTAAGGCTGTCTGTGTCCAAATGTTCAGACTGATTCTAATCTAAAAAAGGGATATACAGAATCTTACATGAATTCATGCAGTTTTTGAGCAAAATAAAATGTAATTCTGCAAGTATAAAGTCACCATCTTGTGTGGGCGTGTCTGTGCAGCGGGTTGAGAGTATGTTTGTGTGTGAAAGTGAGTGTAAAGGGGTATAAGTCTGTGAATGGGAGTGTGGGAGTGTACGTGTGAGCTTATGAGAAAGAACTTGTGTATGAGAGAGGTTCTGCGTGTGTGTGTGTATGTGTGTGTAGTGGGGTCACCTGAAGTGTGACATGAACCCAAGGTCCCGTTTGAGGCCATCCCCATGGGTACCGAACTTGGCTGTCAGCCTGTGCTCGGCCACTTTGCTAAATTGCCTGTCCTGAAGTCCAATTGTTGTGCAGTGTCCATTCATCCGTTGCTGTAGCCTCACCAATGTATCATGCCTCAGGGTATCCTTGCCTGCCTTGTATGAGAGAGACAACGTTAACTGAGTCACATGATTACCTGACACCCACAGGAGGTGTCCCCACGTTCTAAAAGATGAGAGACTTAATAATCCAAGTCTTTTTCAATGTATAATTTCAGTTACATCACACTTTAAACTTTTTGCTATAAATTATGTGTCCTACGGTCTTATACTCAACGACCACCTGATGAAGGAGCAGTGCTCTGAAAGCTAGTCCTTCCAAATAAACCCATTGGATTATAACCTGGTGTTGTGATTTTTAACTTTGAATACCCCAGTCCAACATCGGCATCTCCAATTCTTGAAGTTCTTCACTTCTGAAAGCAACTGACAATTATCACAAGGGGGTTGGGTATAGATTTAGTCATTTAATTGTCTGCCGTTAGTAACCTATGGGGGAAATCATTAAGAAAGGGGTTTTGTTATCCCAATGTCAAAGCAATCGAGGTGTAATTGAAACAAGATGTAGGGGTCCTTAGCAGCTTAACATAAAGGATTTTGGTTGATCTCTTCTGTGGTTTCGTCAGTCATATCACATAGTTTTTTGTACTTTTGAATTTACAGATACTTTGAACAATAAAAGGTGTTACGTTCTGCAGGGTCCGATCCCTTGCTAATGCACCACAGAGGGTTTTGAGAAATTTGTGTATCTTGTTAGTTGAGGCAACTTCAGTAGACATTTTAATATAATATCCTGACTTATTAAAAGTTGTTTTATGTGCAAGTTCCATGTACTTTTAAATTGGTGAAGAAAATTAAAGATTAATGGTTATATGACCACTTGGTGACAAAATAGTTTATTGTAATTTACTTGTTAGGTAATGCTAATTTTCTTAATTGGTAAAAGTAAGTTTTGGAGAAGCACTGATTTCAAAGAAGTTCTAGATTTGAAATTTGAAGCTCTCTAGTTTGAGATAAAGGGGGTTCACAGACAATAATGTGGTACATAATCTTGTGTGAAATTTCTTAGGTGAGATGGAACAGAAAAGTGTTAGACTTTTCTGTCTGGGGACTGACCATTTTTTTGTTCCAATTTACTAAGTCAGATGTTCAGTCAAAGATATCCACTTGACAATCAGTTGCCCAAAGATTGTAGGGATACTGTTTGTGATCCATTGCAGTGCAGAGAGTTACATATTCCAAATTCTTGAGAAGCATTACATTCTGCTAGATTAACAGTCATCACTTTCTGAGGTCAAATTTTGAAGAGGTGGGCTAAGGAATGTACTGACAGCACTATTTTACTCTGTAAATGAGTAAACTTTCTTGATTTCAGTTGTTGCCAAATACTTTGCCAAATTTATATATTGGTTGCCTGTTTTAATCCATTGGAAGATATAAACTGCTCTTACAAATCTGTAGATACTGATACTGGTTGGATTTGTATCGTAGCAGGTGCAACTGTTGGGTTAGACATAAGTTCAGTGGGTTAAAATTCAAATTCTGTGTTTGACTGGCATTCAAACTTACATTTGTATGTGAATTTTTGCCATACTTGGCTTGGCTGCTGAGTGACATAATACTGAGGCATGGAAAGAGAAAGTCTTTTGGTGTAACATTGAAAAGTTTATACTTGTGCAGCGAGGAGACTGCCTGAAATGGGTGTGTTGGTAGAAAGATAGCTAGATGAAACTGGGTGAAGAGTACAGGTGACCTACAGTCTACATGTAAAAATTTGAATTTCTTTGTCATGCAAAGTACTGCTTTTGGAGATTCATTTTTCACATGTCATCAGTTGATCACAGAGACAGACCATTGTTTTTGCACTGCTTTTTTTCAATTCAACATTGCAGTTGTATTATTGATTCGTTATTCGGTCCAGTTGTCTGACTGTGTGTTGTTTTTAAATTTGTGTGTAATTTAGCCATTTAACTTTAAACTGGCAATACCTGCCCAGCAAATAACAAATATCTGTGCTCCAGAGTGTTAAAAAATCTTAATGACCTAGAACAAAAATATGAATTTTGGATGGAACCACAAAAATGTGATCAGAATAAAGAAAGATTGCAAGTTTAAAATTCTGTAGACTTCAAACAGTTAAGGCACTTTGAGAGGTTGGAATGTGAATGCTCAGTAGTGTGTTTCTCTGCGTGCGTACATAGGAAACTGATTTTCATCTATCATGAACTTTTGCAGCATGATGAAAAGATTGTGAATATGGTTGTCTTCACCATTGGACAATTTTCATGGTAAAATTAGCAAAGCTGCTCAAAATTTTAGTGTTAAATATGTAGACAGGTTGGGATGGCATTTAACAATTCTAATTCAAAAACATTGCTTTTAATTCCAGGCTCAAGATGTTAAGGGGAGATATGATAAACATTTACAGATCTCCTTAAAGTGCTGACTAAATCTTGCATTCACTTATTTTAATGTTAACATTGCTGTTTGTATGAATTGAGAAACCTAAACTGTACAAGATCACCCACTTATTCTTTAAAAGTTGTACTAACTTTGCAATGTATTGTTTCAGATGTGTATTGAAATATGTGCCCAATTTTCACCAAACTTCATATTTAAATCCATGCAGTCAGGCTTGCACCTTCCAATTTATGCACAGAAGAGTCATACAAACAACAAAAGCCAAATTCAAAAAACCAAGTGAACTGTGGATGCTGCAAATGAGAAACAAAAACAGAAATTGTGGGAAAAACTAATCCGGTCTGGCAGCATCTGTGGAGAGAAAGCAGAGTTAGAGTTTTGGATCCAGTAACCATTCTTCAGAATTATTGAAAGACAATTACAAGTCGTTTTGGTTGAGGAATAAATGTCGGTCAGCACATGAAAAGAACTGTGTTGTCCTAACTGAAATAATGCGATGGGTTATTTTACATCCATCTGCAACAGTTGATCTTCAAAGGCTCATCTGGAAAATAGCACCTCAGAGTGCTGCTTATATGCTGTAGTTGGAAGTTGGTCTTGAGCACATGGTCTCAAGAGGCAAGAAATTATAATTTAGTCAAATCTAAAACTGCACATTGGAAAGAAAGATTATTTCACTGAGTTTTGCTGTGCCATAAATCCAAGATTGTCTGTGATCAATCTTTCACTAAAAGTGATACATCAGAGTACCTTTTAGAGACCAGGGGTTATGCTTTGCAGCTAAAGGTGGTGCATGTTTTGTTTTCCACAAGTATGTAAAATTGCACAAATTGGCTACTTATCTAGTAACTGGTTCACTGGAGTTGGTGTTCAACAGCATGGATTGATCTGGTGAAATGTTGCACATTTGTCTCAAAGTTATGGGCTTTGAGCTGCACAATTTTGCCCAACGAAGAGATCACCTCTTCAAAGACTTAATGAATAAAGACTGCACAAGTAATGCAGTGTTTACCAGATTGCAAGATACATTGTAATTTTTAAAATCTAGTATATTGGTATGAACCTGTGTATTTCCACAGTACATGATTATGGTGAGAATTTTCCAATTCTTGACGATAGAGGGAAGCTGCATGATGATGTAATCGATGTACAGGGGAAAGACTTTTGTAGGTTGGGGGTCCCTCTTCTCCCCAAACCCCCAATCCATCTTCAGCATATGTACCAACTTTTTCTTAGCCACAGTCAGTTCTGAAGAAGGGTCACTGGACCTGAAATGTTAACTGATTTCACTTCACAGATGCTGCCAGACTTGCTGAGTGTTTTCAGCAATTTCTGTTTTCCAGCATCTGCGGTTCTTTGGTTTTTCTGATTTTCTTGTTTTATTGTTTGTATGTACTGGTTCTGTGTTCATGTGTAAAGCCTGAATTGTGTTTGGAAGATTTGGTAATTGTTTCCCTCCCTGCTGGGTATGCATTTTGTGGGGAAAATTTTCTAAATCCTTGATGCGTTGAATCAATTTTTTGAGTTACGTTTTAATGTTTAAATGCTAGTAGTGTGTGCTGATGTGAATTATACTGCAGATGAAAAAAATTTTGATGTATAGCTTTATTTAAATTCTTAAATTTAAATTTAGTGTAACTACATTTTGTGAATCTGGCTTCTAAAGAAATCTATGTTGAATTGAACTAGGAAAGAGCAGGTTACCTTGCTGGACTAAATTTGAATGAAGGCTAGTGAACAGCAACATTTTAAGTTCTGGTCATCAGCGGAATGCTGTGCTCGAAGAGATGACAGTAGAGTTGGTCATAAGCTTTCAGAAGCAAGTTTTGCCTGAAAATCTTTAATTATTGCATCTCCAACATGCTATCAAGGAATGATCATTGACTGTAACCTGGAGACTGACTGCCGTTGGTCATGTCTTATACTTTGTGGTATATGCCTGTAAGATAACCTGAGTCTTGGAAGCATTAACTTGGAGACCAAAGATGTCAGCACGACTTGAGGATTTATCAGCCATAATCTTACCTGTGGACAAGTGGTGGACAGTCATCTGAATACTGAAGCTCTCTTGACCTTGCAAACTGCTGTATGGCACTGAATCCTGAGTATATTTGAAGTTTCAAATCAAAAGCTTTGGAACGTTAGTACCAATTACTGCAAAGGCTGATTTGAGGATTTTTGGTAAGACAGGATCATGGACAACACTGTCTTCCTTGTGCTGAGATCAATGGTTTGGAGATCAATGCCCAGAAAGTTAATTTAAATGAGTAGCCCATCACCCTGTAAAAGTGACGATGAAATCCCAAGAAGCTACTCTATGGAGAGCCAGTCCAGGGCACATGACATAATGGTAGTCATGCAAATAATACTAAAATCCCTTGAGAAACATCCTGACAAGCTTTTGCATTGCAGACCACTTCTTCTCTTGGTTAAAAACTACAGGTGACCAGCTTGCATGGAGGTAGGCACTGGAACTTTGTTCGGGATGTATCAAGGACCATTTAGATAAACTTTCAGCATTTGATGTGCCAAGGGTAAGGGCAGAGGTATGTTCTTTTGAGTACCAACAATGGCAGTTTGAACTGTCAATTTTGTTGATGTCCATGCTGAGTCGATTGGGCTCTTGATGAGGACCCACATGAGGAGGTGATGAATTTGCATACAAGTTGGCCATACTCAAGCAATTGGGAAATTGCTATCAGTGACCTTTTCATGTTCCAAATATTGCTGTAAATTCCAGAATCAAGCACACAGGCTGTTCTTACAACTATATATGTGGACATTTCTGTGAAATTAGTATTTTTGCTGAAGAAATTGTGACTGTGTTTAGTGCTGTGAATTTTCAAAATATTCTTGAGGTTTGGTCAAAAGAACAAAATTCAAATTGCATTGTCCTGAGATCGTGTGTTTTTAAAAAAAATTTTCTATGCATTCACTCAGTTATTTGTCAAGTCTTCATTTCTTCTTAAGAGTGACAAGGACACTTAACTAGACTTTTACATCTTGATGCTCCTGGTTCTGTGTAAATCTAACTCTCAGTAATGACACCTTTCTTAAAGTCATTTCGCTGATATTGTGGGGGAGTTGGAGCTTTATATACATGCAACCGAAACTGGGTCAAATATATGCCCCACAATCCAGTTGCCAAGTTGATATTTCTCATCAGAGGAAGAAGTCCACACCCCTCACCAACCCAACCTCCACTCCTGGCACCTTCCCCTGCAACCGCAAGAAATGCAAAACTTGTGCCCACACCTCCTCCCTCACCTCCCTCCAAGGCCCCAGTGGATCCTTCTATATCCGTCACAAATTCACCTGCACCTCCACACACATCATTTACTGTATCCGCTGCACCTGATGTGGTTTCTTCTACATTGGGGAGACTGGCCACCTACTTGCGGAATGTTTCAGGGAACACCTCTGGAACACCTGCACCAACCAATCCGCCCCATGGCTGAACACTTCAGCTTCCCCTCCCACTCTGCCAATGACATGCAGGTCCTTGGCCTCCTCCATTGCCAGACCTTGGCCACACGACGCCTGGAGGAAGAGCGCCTCATCTTCCGCATAGGAACCCTCCAACCACGTGGGATGAATGTAGATTTCTCCAGCTTCCTCATTTCCCCGTCCCAACCCTCGGATTCAGCACTGCCCTCTTGAGCTGCAATCTTCTTCCCGACCTCTTCCCCCCCCACCCCTCTCCGGCCTATCACCCTCACCCTCACCTCCTTCCACCTATCATATTCCCAGTGCCCCTCCCCCAAATTCCCTGCCCGTTACCCTTTATCTCAGCCCGCTTCGCACACCAGCCTCATCCCTGAAGAAGGGCTTGTGTCGAAACGTCGATTCTCCTGCTCCTAGGATGCTGCCTGGCCTGCTGTGTTTTTCCAGAACATTTTTCAACTCCTCCAAGAATTCTTCTTTTGACAAGCATCCTTTTAATTCAAGAAAATGTCTTTCGTAATCTGTTCATCTGATGCAAACTCCCAATTCTTGCTGTTAATAGAGCTATTAATCCAGTTCTTCAGATTCTTTTATTTTCATTTCAGTTTTTATTAGATTAGATTACTTTTTTTAGATTACTTACAGTGTGGAAACAGGCCCGTCGGCCCAACAAGTCCACACCGACCCCCCCGAAGCGCAACCCACCCATACCCCTACAATTACCCCTTACCTAACACTACGGGCAATTTAGCTTGGCCAATTCACCTGACCCGCACATCTTTGTGACTGTGGGAGGAAACCGGAGCACCCGGAGGAAACCCACGCAGACACGGGGAGAACGTGCAAACTCCACACAGTCAGTCGCCTGAGTCGGGAATTGAACCACTGTGCCACCGTGCCGCCCATTTTGTTGTATGTTGCTTTCCCAGAAGCACCTAGAATTCTCTCGTGAATTTTTCCAATGTTAATTGTGCTCTTTGCCCCTCTCGTGTTGATTCTGCTGCTATAGTTTTAATATCCTGATGAAATGGCTCTCTTTTCCTGTCCAAAGCTGTGAAATCACTGAAACTGGGTTGAAGATGATTTTCCTCTTCAAACGATTTAAAGCTCAAAGTAATGTTTGTAATACATATCGTAAAATTAACTTCTGGAACTGAGTATAATTTGTGAAGGATTTTTATTTGAGGCTGAAAAGTCAGCCTTTCCAGTTGATATCTTTCCCAGCGTTTTCATGTTGTCAGCAATTCTCTGGGTTTTCAAGTTGAAGCATTGCAATAATTACCGGTGTGCTTTATTATGATTGTCTTTGTCTTTGTCCAAACACTACAGTTGGATTTATTCTTCCAAAGGATTTCAAAGCCAGACGGTTAAGATGTTTGGCTATTAGTCAGACAAAACTTGTATTCACATAGTTGTTCTCACACCTTTTCAGGATGTCCCAAAGCATAGTACAGCCAATGCTTTGAAGAGAGGGTCCTGTTTTTATTTTGGCAAAGGTAATGGCTAATTTTGTGCAAGCAAGGTCATTCAAACTAGAATAAGAAAATTACCTAATCATCTGTTTTAACTGTGTTGGTTGAGGAATAAATGTTAGCAATATCCACTTTGCTTTAGTTAGTCCCAAGGAATTATTTATATTCTTCTGAGGGAACAGATTTCAATGTAATGTCTTATGTCAAGCCCAGTCCATCTGACTCACTTAATATTGCATTGAAATGTCATCCGTGATTAGATACTCAGGATGAGTTTCACAGTTAAGCAGAAACAAGCATTTAACTGCATGTATGCTCTCATTTCAAACAAGTCACTGCACAAAGCAAATGTACTTTTATTCAATAGTTGAGTAAAATTGACTCTGTATTTTAGTCACTTTATCCAGACTGTCCAAAACCTACTTGGGAAAATAACTGTGAAATTGTTAATTTATAGAAATTAGCAAATCTGTTACTGCTCATGGGTTGGTACTTGTATTAATCAGAACGTATCATTTTGGGTTTAAATGCACCTTCCTCATGAGCTGTTAGACTGCTTGGACTGCTCCTCTTGCTTTAGCTTACTCTTTTTAAACCTATCTTATCTTCTCAGGAATGTTTTCTGTAAACAATTTGGTATTTAATCAATATCTGGTTCATATGATCTGATTTAGACTCTGTGTGTCGGTTTTCTGTCTGGTTCATTGAAGAGACAGACTGTTACTCACCTTGTGAGGTAAGATACCACATATATTTCAGTTTTGGAGGTATAGACTGAAATAGAAGTTAGACTGCTCTAACTGGAATACCAGGAACGTTTTGCAACTTGGAAATTAAGTGTTGCATGTTGAGCAGTGCAGTACAATGTTGCTTTTGGAAGCAGTAGGAGGGAAAAGTCGCGACTGAAAGGCACTGAGAATCTTTTTGAGTTCAGGAAATACTGCCTGACAGCAGTTTCCATGGTTGATGTGTAGAATGTTTTCAGAAAAGAAATCCCTATTTGGGAAAAAGGCAGATAAACAAGAAAACTTAAAATAATTCCTGCAAGAATACACCTAAGTTCATCTGACCATCCGTTGAATTGAAGAAGGGCTGTCACCTTACAGACAACTGGATATCGTCATTGCAAGAATCGAACTGTGTCACTGTAACTTTGTACCATGTCTGGACTTTCTTATCTTAAGAATTTTATAAACTCTGTCTGCATTCTTTCTCCTGTGTAGTATATATGTTTAGGTGTTTGTCTTTTCTCTAAGTCATGATTTTGTCTCTATGTGCATGTATACACAATTGAGGTTTGGAGGGTGAAGTTGAAGTTGCATAAATTAGAAATCCTTTCTTCTCACTGCTACTGTTAAGTTTAAGATAAATAGTTTCCTTTCTGTTAGTGAAGAAATCCAGTGTGAATTGCATTCCCTGAGTAGCAATCAGTCAAATTTTGGTCGTCTCATTGGAATATATCCATTTTATATATTTTGTGATGGCTTGTTGAACAGGATAACACAATATTCCTGCACTGCTCCCATTAATGTAATGACAGTTCACAAGAATTGTCTCAGAGTGCAGTGTGATGAAACACAAGTTATAATCACTGCCAAATGAGGTGCAAAAGAATCTCTCAAAGCTGTGGGTAGCTGAGTGTGGAATGACTGTTAATGCCATGTTTTGCCATTGAGCTCAAAACCCAGGTTTTGTTTGAGGTTAACAATGAGATTGCACATGTGTAGTTTGCAAACCTTTTCCCCATCACACTTAGTCAGATGCCTTTTAAATGTTACAATTGTACTAGTCTTCAGCATTTCTTCTGGCAGCTCATTCCATACACGTACCACCCTCTGCGTGAGAAAGTTTCCCCTTAGATCTCTTTTATATCTTTCCCCCGTCACCCTTCTTTGGGGAATTGGGCAATCAAACCGTAAAAAGCATACTTCATTCTGAATTTTTTTTTGTATTTTTTTTCAGGATACTGTTTACATTTAATTTTTTTATTTTTCACTGCTATTTGAATAAGACATTGTTGCTTCTTACTTAAACTTTATCCCCACAGCCCCTAACTATAACTGCAAGACTCATGTGTTGAAGGAGGTTCTGAATTTGCCCTCAAAAGCCTCAAACAACCAATTGAAATTCAGTTATGCAGAGCCCATAAAGTCATACAGGTGAATGGATGAGACCGAATCTGAGTGTAATTTCAGTCACAGATTCTATCTCTCCAATGCTGCTTCTGTAGTTGTTCCAAACACAGGTTTTATCGCTCTCTCCTGATCTTGCTGGTTCTCCAATAACAGGATCTGTGATTGGAGAAGCAGGATGTAGATAGACCAGAGAGAAGCAGAGCTAATTCGAGAGGAACTGAAAACACACATAAGCAGATCAGAAATTGGTCAATCCAACTTTGCAATAATTTCATCTGATTCCCTCTACAGATCCTGTCAATGGCTTTGAAAAGAGCCTTTGGATTGTTAGGCTTATATTTCACTCATTCTGTGCTGGACTATTGGCAGTGTAGTAAGCGAGGAAGTTTGATCTGGTCTGGCAGAGGCATAACTGGGCTGGAAGGTGGGGAGAAAACAGAGGTGTTGCAAAGGTGTAATGTCATAGCTGTCAGCAAAGATGGTGGCAACTTTTATCTGCTACCGGCAACAGACGCTTGATTATTTTCAAGTTATACAACAGCCTACTTGCCTTTTTGAGAACTTGAGACCAATCTTTGAAATGAAAATGTGTTGCTGAAAAAGCGCAGCAGGTCAGGCAGCATCCAAGGAACAGGAAATTCGACGTTTCTGGCATATGCCTCCTGAAGAAGGGCTTATGCCTGAAACGTTGAATTTCCTGTTCCTTGGATGCTGCCTGACCTGCGTTTTTCCAGCAACACATTTTCAGCTCTGATCTCCAGCATCTGCAGACCTCACTTTCTCCTCAATCTTTGAAATGTAATAATTTACAAACATAGCCAAAAAAAATGACACTGCAAAAAGCAAGAAGGGTTACCTCTCAGTATGGGCCTGGTGATGGAAATATTGGGTGACATGACCCAATGCTTTATGTCAACATGTATGTGTAAGCAACGCAAAGTGAATTTTTGTGCTGTCAAACCAAGTTCAGAACTTGACGGGGGTAAGAAAGGATTGGGAAGAGTTGATAGTTGATAGTTTTACATGAGCAACAAATCAGTATTTACCTCTGAGCAAATTAAGTCCGTTGAAACATGTTAAATTTATAGAATGTCTTTAATGTAGTGAAATGTTTGGAATGGACTCCACTGTTATTAAAGAAGTAGCATTATTAAACAGAAACACTAACCCACTTCAGGAGAGAGTAGGTTAAATGACCAAATATTTGGTGAAGGAGTTTAACTTTACTGAGTGTTCTATGGGATGAATATAAGAAAAGGAAGCAGAGACCTTGGCTTGGAAAGGGTGGATGTTAGGAAATTGTTTCCATTAGGCGAGGAGACTAGGACCCGTGGACACAGCCTTAGAATTAGAGGGGGTAAATTCAGAACAGAAATGCGGAGACATTTCTTCAGCCAGAGAATGGTGGGCCTGTGGAATTCATTGCCACAGAGTGCAGTGGAGGCCGGGATGCTAAATGTCTTCAAGGCAGAGATTGATAAATTCTTGATGCCACAAGGAATTAAGGGCTACGTGGAGAATGCGGGTAAGTGGAGTTGAAATGCCCATCAGCCATGATTGAATGGCGGAGTCGACTCGATGGGCCAAATGGCCTTATCTCCACTCCTATGTCTTATGGTCTTATGGACCTATGGAGAATGTATTTTAGAATTAGGCAACTACAGATCGAGAAGGATGAGGCTGGGTTGTTTTTTGGGAGGGAGGCCTGTGTCCAGCGATGTTCCACATGGATTGGTACTGGGTCCACTTTTTAAAATTTATATAAACAATTTGAATGAGAATATAGGCATGGTGAGTAAGTTTGTGGATGACATCAAAATTAATGGTGTAGTGGATAGTGAAAAAAGGTTATCGAAGATTACAAAGAGATCTTCATCAGTTGGGTCTACAGGCTGAGTGGTGGCAGATGGAGTTTAATTTGGATAAATGCGAGATGCTGCAGTTTAGTAAAACAAACCAGGAAAGAACTTACACAATTAATGGTAGGGACCTAAGTAGTGTTGTAGAATTGAGAGACCAAGAGGTTCAGGGACATAATTCTTTGAAAGTTTGCATTGCAGGAAGACAGTGATTAAAAAGGTGTTCAGTATGTTTGTCTTCATTAATCAAACCTTTTGAGTATAGGAGTTGGGACATCATGTTAAGGTTGGACAGAACATTTGTGAGACCTTTTCAAGATTACAGCTATAGGAAGGGTATTATTAAGTTGGAGCAGGTTCAGAAAGTATTTCCCAGGGTGTTGCTGAGAATGGAGGGTTTGACGTACAAAAATAGGCTGGATAGGTTTGGACTTTTTTCACTGTAGCTTAGAGGGTTGAGAGGTGAGCTTATAGAGGTTTACAGATAATGAGCGTAGATAAAGTTAGTAACAAGGGTCCTCTAGGCTGGGAAAGTTCAAAACGAGGGGGCATGTTTTTAAGGTGAGTGGAGAAAGTTCTAAAAATGACATGAGGGGTAACATTTTTTTGGACAATGTGTTTTGTGTGTGGAATTAACTGCCAGAGGAAGTGGTTGATGCAGGTATAGTTACAACGTTTAAAAGACATTTGTTTAAGTATATGAATAGGAAAGGTTTGGAAGGATGTGGGTCAAAAGCAAACAAGTATGACTAGTTTAGTTTGGGAACATGTTCAGTGTGGAAGGTTCTGTTTCTGTGCTGTTATACTCTGACTCTCTATACTGCTTGATAGAGAGTCTACACTGATCAGAGGACATTGGGGTGACAGGAATGAAATTTGGATGCGAGTTCAGATGGGCGGCAGAATTTTAGATGATCTCCAAATTGAGGGCAGAATATTAGTCTTTTAGAACAGATCAACCCAGAGGTAACAAAGACATGAATGAGGCACTAGATTTCAAGTAAAGAGATTTGACTCATGTACCATGTGTAATTTGTGATGTCATTTTGTTCTTTTTCATGAGATGTGGGCAATGATGGCCAGGCCAGCATTTTCTACCCATCCTAATTGCTATTTCAGAGGGCAGGCAAGAGTTAACGACATTGCTTGTGGATTTGGAGTCATGTGTAGACAAGAGGAGATAAGGATGATAGATTTATTTCTGAAATCTAGGATAAGTACTATTTCCTCTCACTAAAGAAGTGAGTACTTGAAACAAAGTTCAATATAGTGTCATAGAGATGTATAGCATGGAAACAGACCCTTCGGTCCAACCTGTCCATGCCGACCTGATATCCCAACCCAAGCTAGTCCCACCTGCAAGCACCCAGCCCATATCCCTCCAAACCCTTCCTATTCATATACCCATCCAAATGCCTCTTAAATGGTGCAATTGTACCAGCCTCCATCACATCCTCTGGCAGCTCATTCCATACACGGACCAACCTCTGCGTGAAAAAGTTGCCCCTGAGGTCTCTTTTATATCTTTCCCCTCTCACCCTAAACCTATGCCCTCTAGTTCTGGATTCCCTGACCCAAGGGAAAAGACTTTGTCTATTTATCCTATCCATGCCCCTCATAATTTTGTAAACCTCTATAAGGTCACCCCTCAGCCTTCGCGCTCCAGGAAAAACAGCCCCAGCCTGCTCAGCCGCTCCCTGTAGCTCAGACCCTCCAACCCTGGCAACATCCTTGTAAATCCTTTCTGAACCCATTCAAGTTTCACATCTTTCCAATAGGAAGGAGACCAGAATTGCATGCGATATTCCAACAGTGGCCTAATCAATGTCCTATACAGCCGCAACATGACCTCCCAACTCCTGTACTCAATACTCTGATCAATAAAGGAAAGAATACCAAACGCTGCCTTCACTATCCTATCTACCTGCGACTCCACTTTCAAGGAGCTATGAACCTGCACTCCAATGTCTCTTTGTTCAGCAACACTCCCTAGGACCTTACCATTAAGTGTATAAGTCCTGCTAAGATTTGCTTTCCCAAAATGCAGCACCTCGCATCCATCTGAATTAAACTCCATCTGCCACTTCTCAGCCCATTGGCCCATCTGGTTCAGATCCTGTTGTAATCTGAGGTAACCATCTTTGCTGTCCACAACACCTCCAATTATGTCCACTACACCTCCATCTGCAAACTTACTAACTGTACCTCATTTGCTCACATCCAAATCATTTATGTAAATGACAAAAAGTAGAGGGCCCAGCACCGATCCTTGTGACACTCCACTGGTCACAGGCATCCAGTCTGAAAAACAGCCCTCCACCACCACCCTCTGTCTTCTACCTTTGAGCCAGTCCTGTATCCAAATGGCTAGTTCTCCCTGTATTCCATGAGACCTAACCTTGCTAAGCCTTCAGAAATCCGATAACAAAAATCCAGAGAAAGTATCAGGGTGAAAGGGAAGGCTAGTAGGTATAGGGAATGCTGGATGACCAAAGAAATTGAGGGTTTGGTTAAGAAAAAGAAGGAAGCAATTGTCAGGTATAGACAGGATAGATCGAGTAAATCCTTAGAAGAGTATAAAGGAAGTAGGAGTATATTTAAGAGGGAAATCAGGAGGGCAAAATGGGGAACCTTGTCGAACGCCTTCCAGAAGTCCATATGGATCACATCTACTGCTCTACCCTCATCAATCTTCTGTGTTACTTCTTCAAAAAACTCAATCAAGTTTGTGAGACATGATTTCTCACGCACAAAACCATGTTGACTATCCCTAATCAGTCCTTGCCTTTCCAAATAAATGTACATCCTGTCCCTCAGGATTCCTTCCAACAACTTGCCCACCAGCAAGGTCAGGCTCATCGGTCTATAGTTCCCTGGCTTGTCTTTACCGCCCTTCTTAAACAGTGGCATCACGTTTGCCAACCTCCAGTCTTCCGGCACCTCACCTGTGACTATCGATGATACAAATATCTCAGCAAGAGGCCCAGCAATTACTTCTCTAGCTTCCCACAGAATTCTCGGGTACACCTGATCAAGTCCTGGGGATTTATCCACCTTTAACCATTTCAAGACATCCAGCACTTCCTCTGTCATCTGGACATTTTGCAAGATGTCACCATCTATTTCCCTGCAGTCTATATCTTCCATATCCTTTTCCACAGTAAATACTAATGCAAAATATTCATTTAGTATCTCCCCCATTTTCTGTGGCTCCTCACAAAGGCTGCCTTGCTGATCTTTGACGGGCCCTATTCTCTCCCTGGTTGCCCTTTTGTCCTTAATATATTTGTAAAAACTCTTTGGATTCTCCTTAATTCTATTTGCCAAAGCTATCTCATGTCCCCCTTTAGCCCTCCTGATTTCCCTCTTAAATATACTCCTACTTCCTTTATACTCTTCTAAGGATTCACTCGATCTATCCTGTCTATACCTGACAATTGCTTCCTTCTTTTTCTTAACCAAACCCTCAATTTCTTTAGTCATCCAGCATTCCCTATACCTACCAGCCTTCCCTTTCACCCTGACAGGAATATACTTTCTCTGGATTCTTGTTATCTCATTTCTGAAGGTTTCCCATTTTCCAGCCGTCCCTTTACCTGCGAACATCTGCCTCCAATCAGCTTTTGAAAGTTCTTGCCTAATACCGTCAAAATTGTCCTTTCCCCAATTTAGAACTTCAACTTTTAGATCTGGTCTATCCTTTTCCATCACTATTTTAAAACGAATAAAATTAAGGTCGCTGGCCCCAAAGTGCTCCCCCACTGACAGCTCAGTCACCTGCCCTGCCTTATTTCCCAAGAGTAGGTCAAGTTTTGCACCTTCTCTAGTAGGTACATCCACATACTGAATCAGAAAATTGTCTTGTACACACTTAACAAATTCCTCTCCATCTAAACCTTTCACACTATGGCAGTCCCAGTCAATGTTTGGAAAGTTAATCCCCTACCATAACTACCCTATTATTCTTACAGATAGCTGAGATCTCCTTAAAAGTGTTTCTCAATTTCCCTCTGACTAAATACAATCCCAATAAAGTGATCATCTCTTTCTTATTTCTTAGTTCCACCCAAATAACTTCCCTGGATGTATTTCTGGGAATATCCTCCCTCAGCACAGCTGTAATGCTATCCCTTATCAAAAATGCCACTCCCCCTCCTATCTTGCCTCCCTTTCTGTCCTTCCAGTAGCATTTGTATCTTGGAGCATTAAGCTGCCAGTCCTGCCCATCTTTGAGCCATGTTTCCGTAATTGCTATGATATCCTAGTCCCATGTTCCTAACCATGCCCTGAGTTCATCCGCCTTCCCTGTAAGACTCCTTGCATTGAAATAAATGCAGTTTAATTTATTAGTCCTACCTTGTCCCTGCCTGCCCGGACTGACTCACTTCTGCTCTCAGCTGTACCCGTCTCGGATCGATCTCTTTCCTCACTATCTCTCTGGGTCCCAGCGCCCCACCTTACTAGTTTAAATCCTTCCAAGTAGTTCTAGCAAATTTCCCTGCCAGTATATTAGTCCCCTTCCAATTTAGGTGCAATCCGTCCTTCTTGTACAGGTCACTTATACCCCAAAAGAGATTCCAATGATCCGAAAATGTGAATCCTTCTCCCATACACCAGCTCCTCAGCCATGCATTCATCTGCTCTATCCTCCTATTCCTGCCCTCACTAGCTCGTAGCACTGGGAGTAATCCAGATATTACTATCCTTGAGCACCTCCTTTTTAAATTTCTGCCTAACTCTCTGTAATCTCCCTTCAGAATCTCAACCTTTTCCCTTCCTATATCGTTGGTTCCAATGTGAAAAATGACCTCTTGCTGGCCCCTCTCCCGCGAGATCATTCTGCACCCTCTCTGAGACATCCTTGATCCTGGCACCAGGGAAACAACACACCATTCTGCTTTTTCTCTGCTGGCCACAGAAACGTTTGTCTATACGTCAGACTACAGAATCCCCTTACACAATTGATCTCTTGGAAGCCGACGTACCCCTCCTTGCATTAGAGCCAGTCTCAATACCAGAAATTTGGCTGTTCGTGCTACGTTCCCCTGAGAATCCATCACCCCCTACATTTTCCAACACAGCATACTTGTTTGAAATGGGTATATCCACAAAAGACTCCTGCACTAGCAGCCTACCTCTCTTACCCATCCTGGAGTTAACCCATCTATGTGACTGTATCTGAGACTTTCCCCCTGTCGTATAACTGCCATCCATCACATACTGTTGTTGTTGCAAATTCCTCATCGCTTCTATCTGTCTCTCCAACCGATCCAGTCGATGTGATAAGATTTGCATCCAACAGCATATATGGCAGATATAATCCGTAGTAACCCTTAAACTCTCTTTAAACTCCCACATCTGACAAGAAGTACATATCACTGCAAAGGCCATTTTTGTTCCCTCACAATCTACAGACCCAGAAAATAACACCATCTTATTCCTCTACAAATACTGCCCCAGGTTCAATTAATATCAGTACATAAGGTGATTGAAATGAGGTGATTGCAGTAGTTAGTAAAGGAAAACCATGCAAAGCGAAAAGTAGCCCTTAAAAACCTTTTTTCTTCTTATGTGTTTCCAAATGAGTCGATCCCACTCCATTTCGCTCACTTTTCTTTGCTTTTTTTTTGTTAATCCTCAAGTTAATTACCTGCAGCACTGACAAATATTGTTTACCTGTTTTCTCTTGTCCCACTAAAGCGCAAGAACATGTTGCTGTGCATCCTGAGATGCTGAAAACATAAAGTTGACGACGCACGTAAATTAATGTTTAGTGATAAAAGACATTATTGTTCTGTGATATGATGAAATTATCTGCATCAAAACATCATTTCAAAATCTAAGTATTCTTTATCATGGAGTCTTACCGCACGGAAACAGACTCTTAAGTCCAACCAGCCATGCCAAACATAATTCCAAACTAAACTAGTCCCACCTGCCTGTTCCTGGGCCATATCCCTCCAAACGTTTCCCAGTCATGTATCTATCCAAATGTCTTTTAAACCTTATTGTACGCACATCCACCACTTTCTCAGGAGGTTCGTTCCACTCTGGAACCACCCTCTGTGTAAATAAAAAATTGCCACTTATGTTTTTTAAATCTCTCTCTTCTCCTCTTAAAAATGTGCCCTCTAGTCTTGAAATCCCCCATTCTAGGGATAAGACAACTACTCTATCAAATCTCAAATCATGTTTAAATAAAACATGATTTGACTTATTGAGTCACTATAAGTAGCTTCTTATACGCTGTGCATTACATAGTGTAACACTTGTACTGTAAAACCGTTCTTCGATTAGTAAGATCTTCTGAATTATGAAAGATTTCGTTGATTCCCATATCATGTTGTGGAATAGGCTTCACGTGTTTTCAGAAAATGTTTGCACCTAGGTTTTTGATAGGGACTGTGAGTTTTCTGAAGGCTAAGAAAGAAAAGAAAATCTATTCTCTGAATGATGTCTGTTTGCAAATACATCAACATGAGTGTAGAGATGCCTGTGTGTTACTGAACTTGCAATGAAATGTTAAAAAAATATTTTGTCAGCCCTACATACGGAGTAGGTAGTCACTTCTAGTTAATACCTGGTTAAATTATTCACAAATCATTTGTTTCCATGTATTTTGTCTAAATGTGTTATTTCCTTTTCAAATAATAATCCATGGTTCAGATGTCTGAATTGCATGATCTCATGTCTGTTCATGAAGCATGATTGTTCCGTGTGGAATTCTCTCAAGCTTGTGAAGATAGGAATGTTTATTTCAAGATGTAAAAACCATTGCCTAATTTTATGATGTTGTTGATTTGTAAAAATATTTTTTCTTTTGAAGGTTGTGACTCCAGATGAGATGCTTGCTTCATTTTGATAGCTCACCCAAATGCGTTTTTATCACAGTTCAACTGCATGGTGGCATTTACCATGGCAGTTTCACAGTTGAACCTGATTCTGCTGTGAACTGGTGTCGAAATAAGCCACATTTCAGCAACTGTTGTTGAATTTGACTTAGATTTGCGTGTCTGGCTCATTCTTCTCCATCACGGTTCAAGAATTACAAGGCCATTGACACTTCATAAACGCTACCTCGGCAATTATATTTTTAAAATTCCGATATTCATGTCATGCCATATCAGTGGAATTGAATTGATCAGTGTTCCATCCAATAAAAATGTTACTTTCCAATACTCAGTTTTTAAATAAACGCAGAACGATGGAGATGCTCTGCAGGTCTGCTAGTATTTGTGAAGGAAGAAATGTTATTGTTTTGAATCTCTGACTTCATCAGAATGGTGTATATTGATGTGATGTATCATTTAAAAAAAACATATTGACGTATCTAAGTTTTATTTTAGAAAGATTCATTGTTGATAATAAGTCACCCAAACATAAAAGAAACTCCAGCATTTTAAGAAAATATCTTGTATTATGTCTAAGGTTTAAGTTTTGGAGCCAGAAGCGTTATATTGCATGCAGCATCTGAGAATGATCCTAAATTGGACAATTGGATGGTTGGAACTGCTGAATGTGACAGACTTTGTTTTTGTTAGCGTTCTTTAGCTTGCCAAACTGTTAGGCCAATGTCAGTATGGATAAGCTTTTGTTTTGAACTTGCCAAGCTGTAAGGCTGGAGCCTGCATTGGTTCATCCAAAAGTTCTCTTGTATCTAAAGTGATTTTTTTCTCTCTCCTGAAAGGTTGTTTTCTACCTTTTTTTTTAATGTGTGTTATGCTAATCACTTATATAAATGAGTATCAGCAGAAAGACAAAATTATCTCTCATTTCCATTGGAGGTGCTTGACATTTTGTGACATCACTCACAAGATGCTCTGTTCAGCTTACAGACAATGGGTTTATCATGCGATCACCTGTTGTTGTGTGTCATCCTCTTTCTCTCCAGATTAGCAATGTCTTGTTTAAGTGTTTGTGCTTCATATCTTAGTAGAGAACCTTTGCTGTGGGAGCTTTCTTTATTAGGGAGTTAAGGTGCCTTTGCTGTAATATTCAATCAATTTCTCAGGATTTTATTGTCATTATAATGGTTTAATTATCCATGTACTCCAATTCAGTTAAGAATTTTCATTGGAAAAAGTGACAACCAACTGTTGCCTTTTTAAAAAAAAAATTTGTTTGAAGCTATATGGCAAAAGGCAGAAGTATTTCAACATTTTATCTTGGTCCCGTGCACAGGAAAAGACCCTACGGACCTCCACTCCTGCGCTAATGCATTTTGTCCTTCCATAGTAAAACTGTCTTCACTTACAGAATCTGTATCCTCCTCTTCCCTTCCTATTTATGCGTTTGTCCAGCTGCTTCTTGAATACTGCTATTATGTCTGCTTCCACCACCACCTCTGGCAGTGCAAGCCAGGCACTCCCCACACTTTGTATGATTTGTTATAGAATTCCTAGAGATTGGAAGCAGGCCATTTGGTCTGAATCCACACCAACCCTCTGAAGAGCATCTCACTCAGACCCACCCCCACCTTATCCCTGTATGTCCCACGGCTAATCTACCTAACTTACACATCCCTGGACACTCTGGGCAATTCAGCATGTCTTCAAATGTGTGACGTGACATACTGTTTGGAAAATTCTTTTCATCTCCTTTGTTTGTCCAGCTCTCTCATTTTCATATTAGGACCATTTATTCAAGAACATATAGTTATACTGCTTCATAAATAAAGATAAAGTCACCATAATCCTTCTGGACCATAGCACTGCTCTTCCATGAGAGATAAATAAAGGTCATTATTGTTAATTTTATTGAATACACTATTCAGTGATCTGATAGCTTTTGGCACAGGAATTGGAATATGTACCCTTTGGTATTTGCAGTTACATGCTGGGAGCTGATGTTTTGATGATGTGCTGTTAAAATTGCCGAATTGTTCTTGAGCAGGGAGGTTTGACTTTGATGCAAGTATCAAAAAAGCATGTTGGGCAACAAATCAAAATTTACCATGGGTAGTGTTACAAATAATGCTGAGCAAAATAACAATCAAAAAAGGGGCAGTGTTTTAAACTCGGTAAGATGTCCTTTCGCATACTGAGGTGAAACATTAGATTGAAACTTGAACCTTTTTAGAATTAATCATTGAGTTTTGTGATAGACTTTAATGGATGAACAAATATGAAAACAGAACATGTGCTTTGATACTCCTCTTTAGAAGGCAAGCTGATTATTGCAGGATGCTGGACGCATAACATTACTTCATGCCAATGTGGTTACAGCTAAAATGTTTTTTGAAAAAAGCCTTTCAAGGTGAGAGGGAAAAGTTTAAGGGAGATCATTGAGGTGTACAGCACGAAAACAGACGCTTCGGTCCAACTCATCCATGCCAATCAGATATCTTAGCCCTCTCACCCTAAATCTATGCCCTCTAGTTCTGGACTCCCCCACCCCAGGGAAAAGACTATGTCTATTTATCCTATCCACGCCCCTCATGATTTTATAAACCTCTATAAGGTCACCCCTTAGCCTCCGACGCTCCAAGGAAACCAGCCCTCACCTGTTCAACCTCTCCCTATAGCTCAAATCCTCCCTCCCTGGCAACATCCTTGTAAATCTTTTCAGAACCCTTTCAAGTTTCGTAGCATCTTTCCAATTTGAAGGAACCAATGTTCTGAACAGCCGCAACTTGACCTCCCAACTCCTGTAGGTAAAAACAAGGAATGCTGGAAACCAGAGTCTAGATTAGAGTGGTGCTGGAAAAGCACAGCAGGTCAGGCAGCATCCGAGGAGCAGGAAAATTGACGTTTCGGGCAAAAGCCCTTCATCCAACTCTTGTACTCAATGCTCTGACCAATAAAGGAAAGCATACCAAACGCCGCCTTCACTATCCTATCTACCTGTGACTCCACTTTCAAGGAGCTATGAACCTGCACTCCAAGGTCTCTTTGTTCAGCAACACTCCCTAGGACCTTACCATTAAGTGTATAAGTCCTGCTAAGATTTGCTTTCCCAAAATGCAGCACCACACATTTATCTAAATTAAACTCCATCTGTCACTTCTCACCCATTGGCCCATCTGATCAAGATCCTGTTGTAATCAGAGGTAAACTTCTTTGCTGTCCACTACATCTCCAATTTTGGTGTCATCTGCAAACTTACTTACTATATCTCTTAAGTTCACATCCAAATCATTTATATAAATGATGAAAAGTAGTGGACTCAGCATTGATCCTTGTAGAAAATCCACTGGTCACAGGCCTCCAGTCTGAAAAGCAGCACTCCACCACCACCCTCTGTCTTCTACCTTTGAGCCAGTTCTGTATCCAAATATCTAGTTCTCCCTGTATTCCGTGAGATCTAACCTTGCTAATCAGTCTCACATGGGGAACCTTGCTGATCGACTTTCTGAAGTCCATATAGATCACATCTTCTGCTCTGCCCTCATCAATCATCTTTTGTTACTTCCTCAAAAAACTCAATCAAGTTTGTGATACATGACTTCCCACGCACAAAGCCATGTTGACTATCCCAAATGAGTCCTTGCCTTTCCAAATACATGTACATCCTGTCCCTCAGGATTCCCTCCAACAACTTGCCCACCATCGACATCAGGCTCATTGGTTCCCTGGCTTGTCCTTACCACCCTTCTTAAACAGTGGCACTACGTTAGCTAACCTCCAGTCTTCCAGCGACCTGTGACAATCAATGATACAATATCTCAGTAAAAGGCCCAGCAATCACTTCTCTAGCTTCTCACAGAGTTCTCGGGTACACCTGATCAGGTCATAGAGTCAGAGTCATAGAGATGTACAGCATGGAAACAGACCCTTCGGTCCAACCCGTCCATGCCGACCAGATATCCCAACCAAATCTAGACCCACCTGCCAGCACCCGGCCCATATCCCTCCAAACCCTTCCTATTCATATACCCATCCAAATGCCTCTTAAATGTTGCAATTGTACCAGCCTTGACCACATCCTCTGGCAGCTCATTCCATACATGTACCACCCTCTGCGTGAAAACGTTGCCCCTGAGGTCTCTTTTCCTGGGAATTTATCTACCTTTACCCGTTTCAAGACATTCAGCACTTCCTCCTCTGTCTTATGGACATTTTGCAAGATGTCACCATCTATTTCCCTACAGTCTATATCTTCCATATCCTTTTCCATAGTAAATACTGATGCAAAATATTCATTTAATATCTCCCCCATTTTCTGTGGCTCCATACAAAGGCCGCCTTGCTGATCTTTGAGGGAAAAAGTGAGGTCTGCAGATGCTGGAGATCAGAGCTGAAAATGTGTTGCTGGAAAAGCGCAGCAGGTCAGGCAGCATCCAAGGAACAGGAAATTCGACGTTTCGGGCATAAGCCCTTCTTCAGGAATGACCCTATTCTCTCCCTAATTACCCTTTTGTCCTTAATATATTTGTAAAAACTCTTTGGATTCTCCTTAATTCTATTTGCCAAAGCTATCTTGCGTCCTCTTTTTGCCCTCCTGATTTCCCTCTTAAGTATACTCCTACTTCCTTTATACTCTTCTAAGGATTCATTCGATCTATCCTGTCTATACCTTACATATAATTCCTTCTTTTTCTTAACCAAGCCCTCAAGTTCTTTAGTCATTCAGCATTCCCTACACCTACCAGCCTTTCCTTTCACTCTAACAGAAATATACTTTCTCTGGATTCTTGTTATCTCATTTCTGAAGGCTTCCCAATTTCCAGCCGTCCCTTTACCTGTGAACATTTGCCCTCAATCAGCTTTTGAAAGTTCTTGCTGAATACCGTCAAAATTGTCCTTTCACCAATTCAGAACGTCAACTTTTAGATTTGGCCTATCCTTTTCCATCACTCCTATAAATCTAATAGAATTATGGTCGCTGGCCCCAAAGTGCTCCCCCACTGACACCTCAGTCACCTGCCCTGCCTTATTTTCCAAGAGTAGGTCAAGTTTTGCACCTTCTCTAGTATGTACATCCACATACTGAATTAGAAAATTGTCTTGTACACACTTAATAAATTCCACTACACCTAAACCCTTAACACTATGACAGACCCAGTCAGGTTTAAGCTAAAAGGGGCAAGCTTAAAGGAGATGTGAAAGGCAATTTTTAAAAAAACACACAGCTTCAGTACCTGGAACGAAATGTCAGAGGATGTATGGAAACAGATACAGTAGCAATGTTTAAGAAGCATCTTGACAGATATATACCACTAGGCAAAGAATAGAAGGATATGGACCATGCTGAGACAAAAGAATTTTAGTTTAGAAAGTTATTGTGCCGATGCAGTCTTGGTGAGTGGAAAGTCCTGTTGGCATGCTATACTTTTCTTTGTTATTGCCCACTTTGGCTATATAGTACCTGTTGTGGGGGTGTGCTGTTGCTGTTGGTGAAACATTGTAACTTGATCTGTTTCAGTTCAATGCTGAGAGTTAACAGATTATCAAGATGTGACTCAGAAGTCATTTGTTGGAAGTATAGTGTTCAGCTTTATGGGCGGGACATTTGTGGGATTGAATGTTTCCTGTGGGTTTCATTCGTAGGCAGAGTTTGATTTTAGTCCATTACTGTCCTAGGAAGCAAGATCCTTTTAAATTGTGTTGTCTCAGGAATTTAAAAGTGTTTTGAGAAAGCAATGAAACGTGAAAAAATGAGGACATTTCTGAGGGTACAAAATTATATGTAATTAACATTTACACATTTAAGACTGTGTCAATGTAGAATTTGAGTGCAAAGCAGGGGAAGAGGTCATTTCAGCATATTGAGTAACAACAAAAGTAGTAAAGTTTGAGAAACCAGTAGGTTAAGTTACGTACGAAGAAAATGTTATTGTAATCTGCTGTAGGTATCTACTGTAATTTCTGTTGCAACTGAAAGTTGTACTTGCAATTTCCAACAGGCTTTTTGACTCTGGTTATTTCTTTGCATGTGCAATCCCAGTCAATGAATTGTTTGCCCATGTTCTGATACAAATTGAACAAAATACGCGCACACATACTTATCTGATGCTGCAGCTAAAGTGAAATTTTCAAATTAAAGGAATTGTAAAAGTGAGATGAGGCCTGGTGAAAGCCGAATCAAGGCTTAATGTTGCTGTGGCAGTTTAGATGTATGAGATGCTAGGTGTCAAGTCTGAGTGGAGTTAGGGTACAATGCTACAGTCAGCAGAAAAGTGGAATTCATGTTTGGTAAGATAAATTTGATGGTGATCATTTAAATTTGGTGTGTGTTGGAAACTTAAAAATCTTGTTTAAAAGAATTGGGTTGATTGTTCAAAAATGGTTGGTTTATATAATTGATCCTCAGGTAATCATTTTTTCTATCATATTGACAGTAATTAGTTCCAAAAACATATTTCAGTATTGTGCAGTGGAATGCTAATTGTTGGTTCTGCATTTTTGATGCTGCAGTCTGAAAGGTGGTTAACTATGGAAAACATTCTCATTGTTAAGACCAGGTATCCTTTGTTAACAAGGTAACATTGGAAAATAACATGAAAGATAATCAGGATAATCTTGTGTATTGTATTTGCTGCACCCAATATGACCTGTTCTACATTGGAGAAACCAAATGCAGACTGGCTAACCGCTTTGCAGAACACATCAGGTCTGTGCACGAGCATGACCCTGATCTTCCCGTAGCTGGTCATTTTAAGATAGCATCTTGCCCGCATGCCCACTTGTCTGTCCTCAGCATGCTGCAGTGCTCCAGTGAATCACAACGCGCACTGGAAGGATAACATTTCATCTTGAGTCTGGGCACTTTACAAACTTCTGGACTTCATATTGAGTTTAACACCCTCAAATTGTGAACCTACTCCTATTTCTTTCCATTGGTTTAGCTTTTACTTCTTACATTCTGTAAGATCCCCCCCCGCCTCTCTGGGATTGTCTGTTCTTTCTAGTCTGGCATCTAATTTCAATCCCCTAATCTGCACCAACAACATCCTTTCTCTCCCAAGCAGCTCTCCATAGCATAACTGCTGCCCCCTCCACACTTCATGTCAGCTCTCGTGAAGAGTCACCTAGACTCAAAACGTTAGCTTGCTCTCTCTTCATGGCTGCTACCTGACCAGTTGTAATCTCCAGCTTTTATTGCCTTCAGTACAGGTTCTAGTATCTGCCGTAATTTGCTCCTCATAATTCATGGATGCTTTGTTAAAAGATGAGGCAGAGCAGTTTGGTGGAATAAATACTTTCATGTTGCAGAAGTAGCTGAAGTTGTGTTGCTGGAAAAGCGCAGCAGGTCAGGCAGCATCCAAGGAGCAGGAGAATCGATGTTTCGGGCATGAGCCCTTCTTCAGAAGGAGCTCTGGGTGAGAGTCATAGTGACACATCTCAGGCCAGCGTAGAAGAATGATAATGTGTAGATCATAAGTGGTGTTGATTTTGGGCAGGGATTGCACTTTTGTCAGAACAGTGTAAGTTGGTCAGAATTTTTTTGTAATAATGGACTGGTTTGCTCTGCCTTAAAATTTTTCTCAAAAATAACTGGATGACTTGCACCTCGTGCTGTTGCACGTGTTCAATGACACGCTGTCAGGTTTTAATGAGTCTTTTTGTTTTCAACACTTGTAATTAAGAACTTTTTAAAAACAATTTCCAAACATTTTATGGTGCAAAGCCACTGGTCAGTTAACAAAGCTGTGAAGCTTTGATTGAAACAATTACATTACCCTGGTATTAGAAATAATTTATATTGATGAAATAGTGGTTATATCTGAACAATTCAATTGTGAACTTGGATGGTACAATATAAGGTAGCCAACTTTCCAATTTTAATTCGGTTTACTTGTTAATTCCTTTCAAGAAATAAACTATGAAGCAATTTTCATAGAACAGAGCATAGATCTTAAAAATGACTGACCAGGGAACAAACTAGATGTTTAAAAAGGAAATTGAAGGGAAAGTTAGAACAAGAGAAATCAAGAAAGACAACTGTATCGATGAGGCAGAAAACTCGGAAAGGGATCATGCGGTAAGGTTGAGTGAAATAAGGGTTGATGGGAAGGGTGAGAGCAGTAACAAATTAAAAATACTATATATGAATGCACGAAGCATTAGACATAAGATGGATGAGCTTGAGGCTCTTTTGGAAATTGGCAGAAACGATATTGTGGAGATAACTGAGACGTGGCTTCAAGTGGACAGGGCCTGGGAAATTAATATTCCAGGCTACACCGTGCTATCGTAAGGACAGACTGACGGGCAGAGGGGATGGGGTGGCCTTGTTGGTAAGGGAGGATATTCAGTCCCTTCCGCGGGGGGGCCTAGAATCAGGGGATGTAGAGTCAGTGTGGATAGAGCTGTGAAATACTAAGGGTAAAAAGACCCTCTTGGGAGTCATCTACAGGCTCCAAACAGTAGTTTGGATGTTGGATGTAAGATGAATCAGGAGCTGAAATTGGCCTGTCGCAAAGATGTTACTACAGTTGTTATGGGGGATTTTAACATGCAGGTAGACTGGGAGAATCAGGATGGTATTAGACCTCAAGAAAGAGACTTTGTGGAGTGCCTCAGAGATGGATTCTTAGAGCAGCTGGTGCTGGAGCCGACCAGGGAGAAGGCAATTCTGGATCTAATATTGTGTAACGAACCAGAATTGGTCAGAGACCTCGAAGTGAAGGAGTCATTGGGAAGGAGTGACCATAATACATTAAGCTTCAATCTGCAATTTGAGAGGGAGAGGGTACAGTTGGAAGTGACAGTACTTCTGTTGAATAAAGGGAACTATGGAGCTATGAGGGAGGAGCTGGCCAAAGTTCAATGGTGCAATACCTTAGCAGGGATGACCGTGGAGGAACAATGGCAGATATTTTAATGTATAATGCAGAAGTTGCAGGATCAGTTCATTCCTGAAAGGAAGAAAGATCCCAGGAGGAGGCATGGGCGGCCGTGGTTGACTAGGGAAGTTAAGAAACATATCAAGTTAAAAGAGAAAAAGTATAACATAGCAAAGATAAGTGGGAAAACTGAGGACTGGGAAGCTTTTAAAGAGCAACAGAGGATTACTAAGAAAGAAATACGCAGAGGAAAAATGAGGTACAAAGGTAAACTGGCCAATAATAAAAAGGAGGATGGTAAAAGCTTTCTTAAGTATGTACAAGGCAAAAAAATGGTTAAGACTAAAATTGGGCCCTTGAAGACAGAAACAGGAATATATTACGGGGAACAAAGAAATGGCAGAAGAATTAAATGGGTACTTCAGATCTGCGTTCATTGGGGAAGACGCAAGCAATCTCCCTGAAGTAACAGTGGCTGAAGGACCTGAACTTGAGGAAATCTATATTTGCCAGGATTTGATGTTGGAGAGACTGTTAGGTCTGAAGGTTGATAAGTCTCCGGGGCCTGATGGTCTACATCCCAGGGTACTGAAGGGGGTGGCTCGGGAAATCGTGGTTACTTTGGTGATTATTTTCCAGAGTTCGATAGATTCGGGGTCGGTTCCTGAGGATTGGAGGGTGGCTAATGTTATACCACTTTTTAAGAAAGGTGGGAGAGAGAAAGCAGGAAGTTATACACCAGTTAGTCTGACCTCAGTGGTGGGAAAGAAGCTGGAGTCTATTATAAAGAATGAAATTACGGCACATCTGGATAGTAGTAACAGGATAGGACAGAGTCAGCATGGATTTATGCAGGGGAAATCATGCTTGACTAATCTTGAATTTTTTGAGGATGTAACTGTGAAGATGGATGAGGGAGATCCAGTAGATTTAGTGTACCTGAACTTCCAGAAAGCTTTTGATAAAGTCCCACACAGGAAGTTAGTGAGTAAAATTAGGGTGCATGGTATTGGGGGCAAAGTACTAGATTGGATTGAAAATTGGTTGGCTGATAGGAAACAAAGGGCAGTGATAAACGGCTCCATTTCGAAATGGCAGGCAGTGACCAGTGGGGTACCGCAGGGATCCGTGCTGGGACCGCAGCTTTTTACAATAAATGTTAATGATATAGAAGATGGTATCAGCAATAACATTAGCAAATTTGCTGATGATACAAAGCTGGGTGGCAGGGTGAAATGTGACGAGGATGTTAGGAGATTACAGGGTGACCTGGGCAAGTTAGGTGAGTGGGCAGATGCATGGCAGATGCAGTTTAATGTGGATAAATGTATGGTTATCAACTTTGGTGGCAAGAACAGGAAGGCAGATTATTACCTTAATGGAATCAATTTAGGTAAAGCGGCAGTACAGAGAGATCTGGGTGTTCTTGTACACCAGTCAATGAAGGCAAGCATGCAAGTACAGCAGGTAGTGAAGAAGGCTAATAGCATGCTGGCCTTCATAACAAGAGGAATTGAATATAGAAGCAAATAGGTGCTTCTGCAGCTGTACAGGGCCCTGGTGAGACCACACATGGAGTACCGTGTGCAATTCTGGTCTCCAAATTTGAGGAAAGACATTCTGGCTATTGAGGGAGTACAGCGTAGGTTCACGAGGTCAATTCCTGGAATGGCGGGATTACCTTACACTGAAAGACTGAAACGACTGGGCTTGTATACCCTTGAGTTTAGAAGACTGAGAGGGATCTGATTGAGACATATAAGATTATGAAAGGATTGGACACTCTGGCAGCAGGAAACATGTTTCCACTGATGGGTGAGTGCCGAACCAGAGGACATAGCTTAAAAATACGGGGTAGACCATTTAGGACAGAGATGAGGAGAAACTTCTTCACTCAGAGAGTGGTGGCTGTGTGGAATGCTCTACCCCAGAGGACAGTGGAGGCCCAGTCTCTGAATTCATTTAAGAAAGAGTTGGATAGAGGTCTCAAAGATAGTGGAATCAACGGTTATGGAGATAAGGCAGGAAGAGGATACTGATCAGGAATGATCAGCCATGATCATATTGAATGGCGGTGCAGGCTTGAAGGGCTGAATGGCCTACTCCTGCACCTATTGTCTATTGTCTATTCTTTTGGCACTGATAAGATGCTGTTCTGCTTTGTCAGTTTCCTTTTTGTTCTATTTTTATTAAGTGAATTGCTGAAGAGTTTATCAACCAAGTGAATAATGGGAGCATTAATGTATTGATGTTTTAGATTAGATTCCCCTACAGTGTGGAAACAGGAGTGTTGGCCCAAAAAGGCCATACCAGCCCTCCGAAGAGTAACCCAACCAGACCCATTTCCCCCTGACTAATGCACCTAACACTAGGGGCAATTTAGCATGGCCAATTCACCTGACCTGCACATCTTTGGAGTGTGGGAAGAAACCAGAGCACTTGGAGGAAACCCATGCAGACACAGGGAGAATGTGCAAACTCAACACAGACATAGCCCGAAGCTGGAACTGAACCTGGGACCTTGGTGCTGTGAGGCAGCAGTGCTAACCACTGAACCGTGCCGCTTGTGGAGAATTTCCATGATCTTTTACAGCATTTGGAAAGTCATTAGGGGAAAAAAAATCAAGATGCTCATGAGAAGGAGGCATTTAAAATTCATTTAATTATAAGGTCTTATCCATTAACTAGAACTTAGATCCTATTTTCAAATTTCAAAACAAAATTCATTGTGGTAAAAGGTAGTTGGATGTGTGGTTGTAGTTTATTCAGATTCGTTTATATTTGCAGATTATGATTACAAATAGATTTTGATTTTATCATCCAAGTTCCATAAATGTTTTCTACAGAGTCAATAGTATGGTATTGCTATGTTTACTCTGAGACAACAGCTGCCCCTCTAGTAAGAAACTGACAATGAGTTGACAAGAACTTCCAAAATTTAAATTGTGTTAGGAATAGATATCTAAGAATATTGTCAAAAGAGCTTGTAAATTGGATGGAGAGACATTTTTAAAACTTGGTCTTGATTAGAGATTGCTCCATAATGGAGGAGCAAAGAATTCAATTTCACCGTGTAACGTAAAATGTTGTTTTCCAGTTGGAATGACAATTTCAGTTTTTGGTTTTGATTTTAGATGTCTGCCATTTGGAACATTTGAAAAATTTAAAAAAATATATTGTATGTAGAGTCATTGAATCCCTAGAATGTGGAAACAGGCCACACCGATCCTCCGAGCAGTAGACCCATCCAGACCAATTCCCGTATGGTATTACTCTACATTTACCCCTGACTAATGCACCTAACCTATATATCCCTGAACACGATGGGCAATTTAGCATGGCCAACTCACTTAACCTGCATATTTTTGGATTGAGAGAGGAAACTGGGGCACTCAGAGGAAACCCATGCAGACATGGGGAGAATGTGCAACCTGCACACAAGCTCCAGCTCAGCACAGTCCTCATGACTTGTCCTACCTACCAATCTCCCTTTCCACCTATCCACTCCACCTTCCCCTCTGACCTATCACCTCCATCCCCACCCCCATTCACCTGTTGTACTCTTTGCTACCTTCTCCCCATCCCACCCCCTCCCAATTATCTCTCCACCCTGGAGGCTTCTTGCCTCTATTCCCGATGAAGGGCTTTTGCCCAAAGTGTCGATTTTCCTGCTCTTTGGATGCTGCCTGACCTGCTGTGCTTTCCCAGCACCACTCTGATCTATCCTCCACACAAACTAAGGCTGGAATTGAACCCAGGTCCCTAGCGCTGAGGCAGCAGTGCTAACCTCTGCTTCAGATGTGAATTTACTAATTTTCACTGCATTTCCCTTGAATTTTTGCCACTCCTTTCAACTGCATAATAATAATCCAATTTGATGTACCTTTATGAGACATGTCTCTCGTTTGACTCTAGTTTTCTATACCGAAACTGTCTTCACACTAGCTGTTACATATATTATGTCTCATATGTTGTAGAAAGACCTTGTTTGGTTACTGTTAGTGTGTAAGAGCTATTTAAAAATCAAATTTCCAACCATCACTTTGCACTTTTTCTTTTCGCATCAAGTTCTGTTTGGATTACAGAAATAATCCTTGGTAGCTCTCTAAAGAACAACATTTTCTAAACACAGGCCAAGATATCAGGATCTATTGCACTTGCTGTTGACTTCGAAGAAAACTGTTCACAAAAATCTAACGATAGCAGTGGCACAAAATTTTCTTCTCCTCATGTCAGTTCGAATCTGTTGCAAGGCCAAAGAAAGAAGCAAAATCCAGGCCAGAGTCAATAATCTCAAACTGCTGGGGAAATGCAGCAGGATCTGGTCATCTCTGTGGAGAGAAATAGAGTTGACGTTTCAAATTCAGTGACCCAGGCAGCAATAAGCTTAAGATCATTTTTACAATCAGAGTGGAGGTGTTCTGCAAAGTGGCCATGAGATTGCATTTTGTCTTCCCACTGTGGAGAAAACCACATTGTGAGCAGTGTGTACAGTAGAGTGGATTGAACGAAATTCAGGTAAATCATTGCTTCATCTGGAAGGTGTGACCAAGTGAGGAAGGAGAAGGTAAACATACAAGTATTGCTCCTTCTGTGACTGCATGGGAAGGTGCCATGTAGGTTTGAGGTGGTGCTTGAAGTTATGGAGTGGACCAGGGACTCCTGGAGGGGATAATATACCACAACACCCCAGGTTCTCCTCTTGCATTCGCACCCACTCGGTCTCACTCCTTCTCTTGTTCCTTGGGTCTCTTTCCCTCGCTCCTTCTTTCCCTCTCTTTCTAGCAATCTCTCTCTGTATTGTACTCTCTCTCTCTCTCTTTCTTGCGCGCGCTCTCCCTCTCTTGCGCACACTCTGTTTCACACGCGCTCTCTTTCGCTCTCGCTCCCCCCCATCTCTCCACCTTCCCCTCTTTGTCTCACCACCTTCACCCCTCTCTCTCCCGCTCCCCCAGTCTCTCTCGCTCCCCCCGCTCTCCTTCTCACTCTTGTACTCTCCTGTCCCTCTCTCGTGCTCCCTCTCTCTCTCCCACGCGCTCCCCCCTCTCTCCCACGCGCTCCCCCCCCTCTCTCTCTCTCTCTCTCTCTCTCGCGCTCCCCCTCTCTCTCGCGCGCGCTCCCCCTCGCTCTCTCTCTCGCGCGCTCCCCCTCGCTCTCTCTCGCGCGCGCTCCCCCTCGCTCTCTCTCGCGCGCGCTCCCCCTCGCTCTCTCTCTCGCGCGCTCCCCCTCGCTCTCTCTCGCGCGCGCTCCCCCTCGCTCTCTCTCTCGCGCGCTCCCCCTCGCTCTCTCTCTCGCGCGCTCCCCCTCGCTCTCTCTCGCGCGCGCTCCCCCTCGCTCCCTCTCGCGCGCGCGCTCCCCCTCGCTCTCTCGCGCGCGCGCGCTCCCCCTCGCTCTCTCGCGCGCGCGCGCTCCCCCTCGCTCTCTCGCGCGCGCGCGCTCCCCCTCTCGCTCTCTGGCGCTCCCCCCCCTCGTGCGCTCTCTCTCTCGCGCTCTCTCGCTCTCACTTGTGCTCCTCCCCTCTCTCTCGCACTTCACCACCTCACGCGCTCCCCTTCTTGCTTTCTCGCGCTCCCCTTCTTTCTTTCTCGCGCTCCCCCCTCGCGCTCTCGCATTCATCCTCTCGTGCTCCCCCCTCTCTCTCGCGCTCTCCCCTCTCTGTCTCTGTCGCGCTCGCTCTCTCGCGTGCTCTCTCTCACTGTCTTGTGCGTGTGCTCTCACCCCCTCTCTCTTTTGCGCTCTCCCTTTTCTCTCTTTTGTTCTGTCTGTCTGTCTCTCTCTCTCTCTCTTGCGCGCGCGCTCCTGCCTCATGCTGCCCCTCTTTCTCCACCGCACTCTCTTTTGCGCTCACCCCTTCTCTCTCCCCTCTTTCTCCCACCCTTCCCCTCTCTCCACTCGCGCCCCCTCTCTCTTTTGCGTGCGCACTGTCTCTCTCATACAAGCCACACTTTCTTACTTTCTTACTTACTTTCTTTCTTTCTTTCTTTCTTTCTTTCTCTCTCTCTCTCTCTCTCTCTCTCTCTCTCTCGCGCTTCTCCCCTCTGTCTGTTCCCTCCCTCGCTCTTCCCCTCTCTCTTTCATGCTCTCTCGCGCTCACCCACTAGCGCCCTCTCTCGCGCCCCCCCCTCGCTGTCTGGTGCTTCTCTCTGTCTGTTTCTCTCTCCCCCACGCCCTCCTCTCTCTCTCTTTCTCTTTCTCTTTCTCTCTCTCTCTCTCTCCCGCACTTCACCACCTCTCTCACTCCCCTTCTTGCTCTCTCACAGTCCCCCTCTCGTGCTCTTTCTCTGTCTCGCTCTCTCTTTCTCGCTCTCTCTTTCTCGCTCTCTCTCTCGCTCCACGCCTCCCCCTTTTCTCTCTTTTGTGCTGTCTCTCTCCCACATGCGCTCCTGCCTCATGCTGCCGCTCTCTCTCCACCGCGCTCTCTTTTGCGCTCCCCCTTTCTCTCTTTTGTTCTTTCTATCTCTTGTTTTCTCTCTTTCTTTTGCGCTCACCCCACCTCTCTCCCCTCTTTCTCTCGCCCTTCCCTCCCTCTCTCCACTCACGCTCCACTCGCGCTCCCCTCTCTCCCTCACGCCATCCTCTCTTGCTCGCTCTCCCCTCTCTCTCTTTCGCGCCCCCCCCTTTTGCATGCGCCCCCTCTCTCTCACATGCCACTCCCCTCTCTTTATTTCTCTCTATCTCGCGCTCCCCCCCTGTCTGTCCCCCCTCTCCTGTTCCCCCCCCTCGCACCCTCCTCCCTCGCTCTCCCCTCTCTCTCTCTTTTGTGCTCTCCCCTCCCTGATGCCACCCTCTGTCTTTCGCGCTCCCCCACCTCGCGCTCCCCCACCTCGCGCTCCCCCACCTCGCGCTCCCCCACCTCGCGCTCCCCCACCTCGCGCTCCCCCACCTCGCGCTCCCCCACCTCGCGCTCCCCCACCTCGCGCTCCCCCTCGTTTCTCCTCCCTCTCTCCCTCCCCCCTCTCTCCCTCCCCCCTCTCTCCCCCTCCCCCCTCTCTCCCTCCTCCCCCCTCTCTCCCTCCCCCCCCTCTCTCCCTCCCCCTCTCTCCCTCGCCCCTCTCTCCCTCGCCCCTCTCTCCCTCGCCCCTCTCTCCCTCGCCCCTCTCTCCCTCGCCCCTCTCCCTCGCCCCTCTCTCCCTCGCCCCTCTCTCCCTCGCCCCTCTCTAGTTCCTCCCCCCCTCACTCCCCCTTCTCATTCCCCCCCCCAGCTTCCCCCCCTCTCATTCCTCTTAATGCACAAGTAGTGATTTCAGTGGCATCGATAAATGCATAAGTAATGATTTCAGTGGCATCTTGAAATCTTTGTGAAGACAGAAAATGCACGTGAAATTAGATGAGAATCTGAGAGAGGCAGGGTACGATTCCTTGACATGCAATAGGCCTAGTCGAAATTTGGGCAGTGGGCAAATAATTTGACAGTTTGATGAGCAAGTGAAGTTCGCGGCAAGTTTGGAACATGATGACTTTATTCTTTTCAGCTTTTACAGACTGGCAAGGGAACTGGACAAATGCACTGGATGTCTACAGAAAATGATGTGTGGATGAGGAAGATGGCAGTGGAGTACTTCACCTACCTCATTGGCCTGTTATATTAAGCCCCAGTTAACTCTCAGTATGTATTGGATTTTGTGTTTTGTTTATTTTCTACTCTTGCTTTTAGTGAGTGCAGTTATGCCACATGCTTTGTAATCTTTGCCCTGAATATTTCTCATCATTTTTTAAAGGTAATGTTGAGCATTAGTTTGATTTTTCTGAACTATATCTGCATTAAATGTAGTGTGTATGTTTCTGGTTGGGCTAGCATTTGTTGCCCTTGAGAAGGTGGTGCTGAGCTGCCTTCTTGAACTGCTGCAGTCCATGCACTGTAGGGAAGCCCTCTATGCTGTTAGGGACTGAATTCCAGGATTTTGACTAAACGGTGAGTTATTTCCAAGTGAGAATGGTGAATGGTTTGAGAGAAACCTGCAGATGATGGTATTCCTATGAGGAGGCAATGGCCGAATTTTGTTACTTAGATCATGTAACTGTTAATCAAGAGGACCAGGTAATGTTCTGTGAACCAGGGTTTGAATCATGCTACAGCAGATGGTGGAATTTGAATCCAATAAAAATCTCTGAAGTTAAGAGTCAAAGAGTGACTATGAAACCATTGTCATTGCAAGAAAAACCTATCTGATTCACTCATGTCTTTTATGAAGAAAATTTGCAGTCCTGACCTAGTCTGGCTTGCGTATAATTGCAGCCCAACAGTGATATTGCTTACTCTTAATTGCCTCTGACCCAACTTTGCAAGCCACACAATTTTAACAATTGCTACAAAGTATTGACTGAAATCTGTTTATGTTGAAGTCACCTGGCAGAAGGTTTCACTGAACATTTACGTATGGTGGTGTACACCAATTTGTTTCAATCAGATGATTGACATTGCTTTCATTTAACATCCTCAGCCTGTCAATGACTGAATCATTTTGACTGTGTGTTTTCTTTGTACTCCTCGCACCATATCCTCCATTCCCCATTAAACTGGGAATTCAACTACAATATACAGGACGCTCTTCATCTTTCTTGTTTAAGGTGACCGTGTTTGAAAGTGAAGTCCAGCAAGTATGCACAGTATTTTGTGTTTAAGAAAAAAGTATTTGTTTTGTTTTGGCAACCAAAGCTGTAGCTAATTGACAGAATTTAAAAGTGTTACATTTATTTGAACTAGCGTCTTTGCAATGCTTTAGCTTGTGGAGGCTGTATAGCTTCATAGACAGGGACATTGTGATGATGAGTTTCCTGGAGTGTTGGAGTGGTCCTGAGCAGCATATCATTGTGAACCAAAGCTCATGATGTGATTTGCAACTTCTCAATTCTCATTACAGTTGGGAGAAGAAGATGACAAATAGTCCATTGTGCATGGTAATTTGACACTACGCTTTTGTTGCAGACCTTGCTGAAAGGAGATTGGTGCTAATCCTTTATAGCATAAACATTTTTAGATGGGACTATTTGAGAAATATTACAGTGCAATGTATGTAAGGTATCAAATAGGTATTCCGTATCTGTACTAAGCAGTTAATTGAGTTTCATTTTTATTGTACACCTGTATGATGTGATGGTGTTATAGTAACTCCTTTCTTCAATTATAGCTGAAGTCTCTTGGCAACGGGTCGTATAGAGATGTTTGCCAACCAATTTAATCCAAATGTAAACATTGTCAAAAGGCTTGACATTGCTGCTATGTTTTATAATACCGTGAATGCTTTGACTTTTGCCAAGCCAACGATGTGAGGGTGTAAATGTACTGCAAGACATGTATTTGTGTGGAGTCAGTGTGCTGAGGAGGAATCTCTGACCCTTTCATTCCTTTCATGTCTGGTCCAGTCAACAAACAAATATTTGGCAATCTGATACAGGCAGAGCCAACATTTCAAGACAACTTAGGATACATGGAGAAATCAAATCATTTAAAAGGAGAGAGCAGTGCTTAGGGTTGGGAAGAGTATTATGCAAGCATACCGAGTCATAGAGACGTACACAATGGAAACAGACCCTTTGGTCCAACTTGTCCAGAGTGATCAGATATTATTAACTAACCTAGTCCCATTTGCCAGCAAGTAGCCCTCCAAACTCTTCCTATTCATATACCCATCCAGATGGCATATACAAGTTGTAATTGTACCAATCTCCACCACTCATTCTGGTAGCTCATTCCATACACGCACCACCCTCTGCACCCAAGGCATTTACTTTGCTTTCCTTTATTGGTAAGAGCATTGAGTACAGGAACTGGGAGGTCATGTTGCAACTGTACAGGACATTGGTTAGGCCACTTTTGGAATATTGTGTGCAATTCTGGTCTCCTTCCTGTTGGAAGGATTTTGTGAAACTTTAAAAGGTTTGGAAAAGAATTACAAGGATGTTGCCAAGGTTGGAGGATTTGAGCTATAAGAAGAGGCTGAATAGGCTGGGGCTGTATCCCTGGAGGGACCTTTATCAAGGTTTATAAAATCATGAGGGGCATGGATAGAGTAAATAGACATGATCTTTTCCCTGGGATTTGGGAGTCCAGAACTAGAGGGCATAGTTTTAGGGTGAGAGGGGAAAGATTTAGAAAGGACTTAAGGGGCAACGTTTTCATGTAGAAGCTGGTGAGTATATGGAATGAGTTGCCAGAGGAAGTGGTGGAGGCTGATAAAACTTTAAAAGGCATCTGGATAGGTATATGAATAGGAAGGGTTTAGAGGGATATGGGCCAAGTGCTGGCAAATGGGACTAGATTAGGTTAGGATATCTGGTTGGCATGGATGAGTTGGACTGAAGAATCTGTTTCTGTGCTGTACATCTCTATGACTGTTTAGTATTTTTCATATACTAAGAATTTAAAAATCAATATATTTGAGTAAGGTTTGAGAAAAATTAGGACAATTCAATTGTTCTTATCCTCTGCTCTACTCATGATTTCCTTTATGCATGTCCGTGAGCCCAGTCTTGCCTTGCCCTAGATTTGGACAGTAAAACAGAGCAGGTGAGCAGGACTATCTGGAGAGGTCTCAAATGTTTTGTTTGTAAGATTGTATCACAGGTAGCTCAGTATATCCGTAATCAGAAGTACAGCAAGTACTGTTAGATCAATGTAGTGATATGTCGTGGTCAAAACTATGTTGCAGAATCTTGTCCCATGCCTTTGAGAACAATTCTAGGCTGTGACAAGGGTTTTATTTTAGAACAGCCATTATTGTGATGGAAGAGACAAATAGTAAAGTATTTGATAGTTCTTGCTTTGAGCTTTTTAAACTCCAAAATAGAGTTTATTCCCTTGAGCTGTCATACACTTCGTCTCATGAACTTGTTGTACCTTCTGCTGAAAGCTGTTCAGAAAATGTTGCCTTCTCATTAACTGCCTCCCTCTCCCCATTTGTTCAGTGTTAGATATCACCTCAAACAGTTTTGCACACAAAGGCATGCTTTCTGTTTCTAAGAAGCATGACAAATATTAAATCTTAACTCTTTGTTAGTATGTTTGGAACATTTGTTTTCTTCACATCCTTGTGCAGAATCACGAGCAATTGCTTTTGATTATTATCTCAAATTGTTTGTTTGAAATTTTGAATAGACCTTTTTTGATTTGTTGAAATGTTTCTGCAAAAAAAGTTGTCAAAGCCAAGAGGTGGGAGAAGACTAGAGCATTGTGAATTCAAATGAAGATGAAATAAAAATTATGTGCACTGTGAAATTCTGACAGAGTGCCGTAAAAGGAAGTTGTGTTCACCACATTGGTTTGGATATTTTCAGATTTTTTTACATGTAATTGACGACCATGTAAATTATTGCATAGGATACCAAGATGGTAATTGCAAAACATAGACAGTTATGACTAACTTAAAGACCTGATGAAGGAGCTTCGCTCCGAAAGGTAGTGTGCTTCCAATTAAACCTGTTGGACTATAACCTGTTATGTGATTTTTAACTTAAAGACAAATGCCAATTGCAATAATTCAGTTAATATGGCACGACCATATTTCACCATCATTGCTTTCTTTCATAATCATTGAAGTATGATGCTTTCTAGTGATGATTCTTTTTATGAATGGATTTACTGTTTTACTCATTTTTATGGTGTTATTTGTGATGATTGAGTTTCCATAGATGACTTTAAGATAGTGCTTTGATTTTATAACCTTTTCATTCTATGCTTGATAAATACGTTTTGGTTGTTAGAAAACCTACTGAGTCTTACTATCTTAATTGCAAAGCCTACATAACGGAGAAATAGCAGAAGTAGGCCATTCAACCCATCAAACCTGCTTTGCCAGCCAGTGATATGGCAGATTTAGTTGTACCATCAACTCTCATATTGATTTTAAAAAAATCTTAATCTCACTTATCCTTGAACATCTTCAATGAACCTGCCTTCATTACTTTCTGGGCCAGGGAAATCTAAAGACTAACAACCTTTATAAGAAATTTATCCTCTGATTTAATTTGGCAATTTCTTTTAGGTATTTTCCATATCAGACTGTGCAGAGATGTTATCTCGCACTTTAAAAAGCAGGTGAGACTTGAACCCATGTGTCCTGGCTTAGAGGTAGGGATACTACCACTGCATCTCTTTATGTTTAACCTCTACATCCTAGTTCTGGATACTCTCATGAGGGAAAACATTGTCTCACTATTCACCCTATAAAGTCCTCTCAAAATATTTTAAAAAGATCATTGCCTATTCTTCTAAACTCCAGTAAATATATGCCCTACATTCTTCACCTGATGACATAACCCCTTTTTCCCAGGAATCAGCAATTTATGCCTTCCGAACTGCTTCCGATGCAAGTATTCTTTCTTATACAAGGAGACCAAACTGTACTGTTTCCAGGTCAATGCCCTATATGGCTGTAGCAAGACTATGCCCACCATCCAATTTTTCTAATCCATCCAATTTGTGTTAAGTGCATTTCACTTCCTAAACACTGTTCCTATGTGGTAACTTCCTGTGAATCATGTCCAAGGAAACCCAGATCCTTCCACATTGCAGCACTCTGCAGTCTCTCTTCATTTAAATAGTTCAGCAAACTTTGTTTTAACCAGCACCTAATGAACTGGCACACTCGATAAACCGACAAAAATTATATCCCACAAATACTGGAAGTTTGCTATTATCATAATCTCAACAATGAACAAGTAGTCAGTTGATGGTACAAATGAAAAGGTTGTCTGCTGATAAGTTTTATTTAAGGCAGTGTTAAAGAGTTGTACAGCATTGCCTGTGTTTGGTCCATGTACCTCCTAAACCTTTCCTGTTCATGCACCTGTCCAAACCTCTTTGAAATATTGTAACTGTACCTGCATCTACCACTTCATCTGGCAGTTCGTTCCACATTTGAACCACCCTCTATTTGACTCCAGTCCCTTTTTAAGTCTGTCTCCTCTTAACTTAAGCCTTTGCCTTCTAGTCTTGAACTCCCCTACCATAGGGAAAAGACCTTTGCTATCCACCTTATCTTTGCCCCTCATGGTTTTGTAAACCACTACAAGGTCAGTCCTCAACCTCCTATGCTCCAATGAAAAATGTCCCTATCCAGCCTCTCCTTGTAACTCCAGCTCTCCAGTCCTGGCAACATCCTGGCAAATCTCATCTGAACCTGCTCCAATTTAATAATCTCCTTCCAATATCCACCAGAACTGTACACAGTACTCCAAAACTGGCCTCACCAATGTCCTGTACAACCTCAACATGATGTCTCAACTCCTATACTAAGCAATGAAGGCAAGAGTGGTAAATGCTGCCTTTTCCATCCTGTCAACCTGTGATGCAAATTTCAAAGAACTGTGCCTGAACCCCAAGTGTCTCTGTTTGACAACACTACCCAAGGCCCTTATTAACTTTATAAGTCTTGTCCTTGTTCATCTTAACAAAATATAATAGACTTTGATTTGGATAAATGCAAGTTATCTGTCACTCTTTGGCCCATTGACCCACACATCAAGATCCCTTTGTAATCTTAGATCACCTTCTTCATTGTTCACTACAGCATCAATTTTGGTGTCACCCACAAACTTAGTATTAGATTAGATTAGATTAGACTTACAGTGTGGAAACAGGCCCTTCGGCCCAACAAGTCCACACCGACCCGCCGAAGCGAAACCCACCCATACCCCTACATTACCCCTTACCTAACACTACGGGCAATTTAGCATGGCCAATTCACCTAACCCGCACATCTTTGTGACTGTGGGAGGAAACCGGAGCACCCGGAGGAAACCCACGCAGACACGGGGAGAACGTGCAAACTCCACACAGTCAGTCGCCTGAGTCGGGAATTGAACCCGGGTCTTCAGGCGCTGTGAGGCAGCAGTGCTAACCACTGTGCCACCGTGCCTAAGTTCCCATCCAAATCACTTGTATAAATGACGAGCAACAGTAGACCCCTGTGAATTACCACCGGATACAAGCTTCCAGTCTGGAAAAACCACCCTCTCCCACCACTCTGTCTCCTACTTTCAAACCAGTTTTGTATCCAGTTAGCTCCCTGAATCCCATGTGATCTAATTTTACTAATCAGTCTACTGTGTAGAATTTGTCAAAGGCTTAAACGTAGTTGAAAATGCGTTGCTGGTTAAAGCACAGCAGGTCAGGCAGCATCCAAGGAATAGGAAATTTGACGTTTCGGGCATAAGCCCTTCATCAGGAATGAGGAGAGGGTGGCAGGCAGGTTAAGATAAAAGGTAGGGAGGAGGGACTTGGGGGAGGGGCGATGGAGATGTGATAGGTGGAAGGAGGTCAAGGTGAGGGTGATAGGCTGGAGTGGGGTGGGGGCGGAGAGGTTAGGAAGAAGATTGCAGGTTAGGAGGGCGGTGCTGAGTTGAGGGAACCGTAGTCCATTCAGACAATGTCTGCTTCTCAGCCCTCATCTATCTTTTTGGTCACGTCCTCAAAAACAAAACCTAGTCAAGTTTGAGATATTATTTTGCACAAAGTGATTTGTCCTGTAAATCAAGGATAAAAATGATGTATGTAGCTCCTGCATAAAGTTTCCATTACTTTGTGTATATTTTACATTATTTGGACCTCTTAATCAACCAGAATATTAGATCAACTGGTACACTACTGGTCCCTCTTTTCTTCATGCCAAAGTGAACAAATTCACTTTCACTGAAACTTTTTATGGCTTGTTGGCACCCTTTTTAGTTTCTGCTTCAATTTTAAAATAACCAGCAAAAGCTTTGGTCTTTAAACAAGTTTAAAAAGTTTAGATTGATAGTAGAAAATAAAACAATTACGTTTTCGGTTTAAGTCTTTGTATCTGTAATTTAGCTAAGTGACATTGAAAGATACTTACAGCCTGATGTTACTTTCATATTTAAGATCATTTCAGGCCTACTTGCTTGAAAATTTTTCTGTCTGAAGTCAAAATTGAAACGTCAAATCTGTTTCAGCAGCTGCAGTAGTGATAAAGTTGGTGGTTGCTGCCAGGGTTGGATGGAGTGAGAACTCCTTTGATTTTGCTTTTTGAAATTTGCAATTTGTGGCCCTAGGTCATGTGGTTCAGTACAATGATCTTTCAGTGTGGTTTACTTTCCTGTTCTCTTGCTTTGAAAACCACCTGTCTATTGGTGTCTCTGCATTCTAGACAGGGAGCTTTTGTAAAAAAAATAAGTGGCACACAACCTGTCTTGTACAGATGAAAATTTAAAATATTTAATCATACTTCTAAGTTGATGCATTGGGTTTCCATTCAATGGAGACAATTAGGTTTTGTTGTGGTTCTGTTCACCGTGCTGGGAATTTGTGTTGCAGACGTTTTGTCCCCTGTCTAGGTGACATCCTCAGTGCTTGGGAGTTTCCTGTAAAGCGCTTCTGTGATCTTTCCTCCCGCATTTGTAGTGGTTTGAATCTGCCGCTTCCGGTTGTCAGTTCCAACTGTCCGTTGCAGTGGTCAGTATATTGGGTCCAGGTTGATGTGCTTATTGATTGAATCTGTGGATGAGTGCCATGCTTCGAGGAATTCCCTGGCTTTTCTCTGTTTGGCTTGTCCTATAATAGTAGTATTGTCCCAGTCGCATTCATGTTGCTTGTCATCTGCGTGTGTGGCTACTAAGGATAGCTGGTCGTGTCGTTTTATGGCTAGTTGGTGTTCATGGATGCGGATTGTTAGCTGTCTTCCTGTTTGTCCTATGTAGTGTTTTGTACAGTCCTTGCATGGGATTTTGTACACTACATTGGTTTTTTCATGCTGGGTATCGGGTCCTTCATTCTGGTGAGTTGTCTGAGAGTGGCTGTTGGTTTGTGTGCTGTTATGAGTCCTAGTGGTCGCAGTAGTCTGGCTGTCAGTTCGGAAACTGATGTATGTTAACCTGGCCAGTCCTTTGGGTTGCAGCATGTCCTCGTTCCGTTGCCTTTCCCTTAGGCATCTGTTGATGAAACTGCGCGGGTATCCGTTTTTGGTGAATACAATGTATAGGTGTCCTTTTTCCTCTTTTTGCAGTTCTGGTATACTGCAATGTGTTGTGGCCCTTTTGAATACTGTCTTGATGCAACTTATTTTTGTGTGTGTTGGGGTGGTTGCTTTCGTAGTTCAGGACTTGGTCTGTGTGGCTTTCTTGTATACCTTTGGTGACTTCTCCCTTAGGTGTTCTCTGTACCATCACGTCTAGGAATGGGAGTTGGTTGTCCTTTTCTTCCTCTCTAGTGAATCGCATGTCTGTGAGTGTGACGTTGATGATCCGGTGTGTGTTCTCTATTTCTGTGTTTTTAATGATTACAAAGGTGTCGTGCACAATTAGCTTTTAGCTGTCAGCCATTAACTTGGGATGAGCTGTCATTTTTGGATTGCGTTGAGCTTGGAAGTGCAATTCACTCATCCAGGGGAACTATTGCAAAGGAGTTTCTGTTTACTATTGGAAATGTTCATTTAGTTTTTCATGGTCTCTTGTGATTTCTTCCTGAGACGTGCTAATCTCAAAACCAGCTGAAAACCAAGAGATTTCTCATTTGACTCTGTGGAGCCACTTTGTATGACTGTTTGACCATTTTAAAGACATAATAAAAAGAAAAGTGTAAAATTGTATGAATCTTGTTTGGAATTTTAATCATATATTGTTTTGTTGCCTGTTGAATTTTGCAAAATGTGAATGGATGTACATTTCCTTTTATGTATAATGATTTAACCAGTGCAATGACATGATTTAATCAGTTATAAATTCTGAATTCACATATGTGGAATAATTTTGTGCCAATAAATGTCATTAGTTTCAACTAAAATTATGTCCCTGCTTGAAGGACAGAAATCATGTGGTTATTCTCATCAAAACAATATTTTTGTTGTTGATATGTGCTGTGCTTTTTTTTATTATTCAGCCAATTTGGACATGTCATGACACACCTCTATAAGAATCATATCCTGAGGGCGTTACTTAAACCTGGACTTCCTGGTCCATGGACCGTGATGCTACCATTGTGCCCCCAGACCCTCTACTCTTTTACTGAGTGTGTGTTTTGATTCAGACTCATCTCCTTTCTCTTGCCCTGGTTTTTACTAAAATTCTAGACCACCCAACCGCTGCCTTGAAAGCCATGTTAGATTATATTATTGAATTTCCCCTTTGTTCAGACGCTGCTCTTCTCCCCTTCAAATATGCCATTGCCACCCAGATGGAACACCAGGTCCTTCATTTCTTGTAAGTAGACCATAGCATCTTTAACCTCCCTTTTCTTTCAAATTAATGCAATCTTGTCAAATCCTTCCTAAAATTCCATGATATATTCACTGCAATCAAATATTCACCCTGCCCTACATTACTATGATGGCCGCTAACAATGTTACGATCTTTCACTGCTCATCTTGAGTCTCAGCCTTTGAAGTTTTTGATTAGTTCAATTGCTCCGTCTCATTCAACCTCTTTCTTCTCTTGTTGCATAAGACCGAATTACCTGATTCCATTGTTTATCGAATTGCTACTGTATTGATTCTTGTATATCTGAGAGACTTTCAAGAGCCTATCTTTGGGCGCATTGTATTCCTCATCTGCATGCTCCTGTTCATGATCCATCTAAAACCATATCGGGTTCCACATAAATAACCACCTACCTCATCCCTCTCTATAGACCTCTTTACTGTCTTCAATTTCATACACTGGTGATTGAACACTGGATAAGTAGAAATTTCTTTTAGATTGAGATTGAACCCAGATTCTTCAGTCCCTGCCACAAACCTAGCTGCTGTTTCTGTCCTTAGAAACTTGGCTGAACTAGTCTGTTTACAACTTTGATGTTGCACTTATGGTGTGATGAACTTCTGACCACAGATCCAACCACTCATCACCAAGAGGTCCTGTTTGCATTTTTAATACTGCCCAACATTTTCAATGCTCCTCTTTGTTTCTTGTTGAAGCCCTCATCCATGCCTGTGCACTTAATTACAGGATATCACCAATTATGGGTTTGTGAAAAGGCTCCTTTCACCTGAGCTAAGATTCATATGGCTATAATTCAGATAACTGCTTTCAAGACAAGGAAGGATTCCAAAACAGGAAGAAAGATGGCAGCTAGACCACAAATGTCAGATAATCACCAGAAGAAGATGGGGGGGAGGCCTTTGCGCAGAGGGTGATGAGAAGATGGAATTGTACAGGTGATCCACAAAAATAAGTGATCCTAGAACAGAATCTTAGACAAACAACCATCATTCTTCATTCTGAAATGAAATATTTACCATGACTCGTCGTATGACCTTCAGCCATTTTTTTATTGAAGCTGACACATAGCTTCTCTCCATGAATTTTAATTTTGTCAACCGGCCTTCTCAAATGCGTTCCTACAATCCATATACAGTAGGTAAAATTTGCTACATCCTTTTATGAATTTCTCTCTTAACATCATTACCTTTCTTGTCTCCTCTTGTTCCAATATTTTGTCAATCCCATTTTCCTTGACTTTTACCAGTTCTCATGAAAGATCACAGACTTGAAAGCCATTTTATGTGCCTGAAATAATATAAATTGTACAAGTTGGATACGATAACAAATTGTTGTAGTTGACATGTAAAAGATCTTATGGCAGTATTCAAAGGACAACAGGGAGGTAATGTTAAGTCATTAATCATTGCTTTGGCCTCAGTTGGAGTATTGTAGCCATATCAGGCTGTTAATCATTAGCCAGGGTTTAGAGACAGTTCCGAGGAGTTTTGCTCGAATTGTAGCAGTGTTAAGGGACTTTATTTAAATGGTGAGATTGAAGAGGCTGATCTTGTTCCGTTTATTCCAGAGAAGGCATAAAAAAGCAAATGCTTTGTCCGAATGCTGGACATTGCAATCTTTTGTGGCCAGTTTTTGCTGAGTCATCACTAAAATGAAAGCAGCACGGCAACCAATTTGCCCACAACGTCCACAAACAGCAGCATAAAAGTGATTAGATAGTCTGATTGAGGAAGAGATATTGATGAGCTATGGGCAATAAATTCGTGTTTTGCTTCACGATCATACTGTGGGTTATTTTCTTACATAAATCAGGTAGTGAACTTAATTTGTCTCATCAGAAAGACAGCAATTCAACAGTGTTTCCTTATTATTAAGTGGAGTGCCAGACTTGGTTTTTGGCACAGATGGTTGATAAATTAATTTAGATAAAATTATGAAGGCTTTGATTGCATAAATTGGTTCCACTGTTCAAAGGGTTTGTAATCAATGAATATGGATTTATCATAATTGCCAAAACCAGTGATCTACTGGATAAAGCTTGAAAAGGAAATATTTAAAGGTTATTTGCAAAAAAAAGATAGGGGAGTGGGACTAATTGCATTCTAACTCAGTTGTTGTTAGTTGCTTATCTTTTGGGACTTTGCTGAAGTTGAAGTGATTATGAGATAAATTTGAACATTAATCCTGATTGCATCTCCGAAAAGGTTGACTGATGCTGCATGTTTAAGATGCAAATATATTTCATGAATTATATAAATTGCTTGCACAGAGTTCTAAAATACTATTGACTCATGAACATGTAGTTATTATTGCAGAATTATTGAGAGAAGTATAATGTGTGTGCCTAAACCCAGTATTACTTGAAAAAAATGCTGCTCCCAGGAGAAAACAGCTGTGTTATTGAAACAACTGCAGAAAATCTTTTTCTGAAGTTCTCTTGAATTATTTTAACCTGTAAAAGTTGAACATTTAATCTATTCTAGAATATGGATTTTTTTCATTTTTCCACTGTCAGTATCTGATATACAACTTCTTCAAACCATTATTTTTATTTTCTTGATTGTAATTTTCATTTGCTGTGCTGAAACAAGCTCCCTATTAAATGAGATGCATGAGGAACAACTTGTATATGTATTTTTTTAATGGAATATTGTAATTTCTCTCATTTTTAATTAACCTGATCAAATACATTTTGATGTTCATCTGGAGCTGGTGGGACTTGAGCATCAGCCTTCTGGCCCAGAGGTAGGGACACTACCACTGTGCCACAAGAGCCCTTTAACTGTATAAAATTTGGAACAGAGAACAGCATTGGAACTGATTTAAATATGTGATTGATTGATTCATGCTTGCTTTTAATACAATGGAAAAAAACTAATTTCTAAGCATTAGAGGAATGAAACTGGATGTTGGGAGTTACAGACTTAAGATGAAAACAAAGAATTACAAAGTAATGGGAAGCCTTATTATTAATATTGCCACTGAAAACAAAAAATGTTGGAAACCACAGCAGGTCAGGCAGCATCCATTGAGAGAGAGTAAGCTAACGTTTCGAGTCTAGGTGACTCTTCATCAGCTGATGTAAAGTATGGGGGGGGTGGGGTGGGGGCAGAATATGTACAATGGTGGTGGGATAGAGAACTGGGGGAAGAAAGGTTGTCGATCGTGGAAATGAAGCGATTGGAATGTGAGAATGGCTGAAAAATTATGTGTCTTACTGCCAGACTGGAAAGAACAGACAGTCCCACTGCAGTGGGGGGGGGGAGGGGAGACAGAGAATGCAACAAGTAAACCTAAAAGAAAGGGAAGGAATGGGAATGGGTCCACAGTCTGAAGGTGTTGAACTCAATATCCAGGAGGTTGTAAAGTGCCTAGTCTGAAGATGAGATGTTTGCACTGTGATTTGCTGGAGTATTGCAGCATGCAAAGGACAGACAAGTGGCATGCGAGCAGGATGCTGTGTTAAAATGATCAGCTACAAAACGGTCAGAATCATGCTTGTGCACGGACAGAATGTGTTTTGCAAAATGCTCACCGGTCTGCATTTAGTTTCTCCAAAGTAGAGTCAGCCACAATGGGTATAGCGAATGCAATATACTTGATTGGAGGATGTACAGGTGAAATGCAGCTTCACCTGGAAAGAACGTTTCAGCTCTTGAATGTTGAGCATGGAGGAGGTGAAGGGGTGGATGCTGCACATTCTGCAGTTACATGGGAAGGTGACATTGGGGTTGGTTGGGATAGGGGGTGGAAGTCTGTGTATGCGTGTTAGTGGTCTAGGAAAGGACTAGGTTTTCCCAGAGAAAATGCTCTCTGTGAAATGCAGACGGAGGCATGAGGGGAAGATGTGTTTGGTGTTGGCATTCTGTTGGAGTTGTCTGAAATGGCAGTGAATGATCCTTTGAATGCTGAGGCTCGTGGGATGAAAAGTGAGGACAAGTGGAACCCAAACACGCTGTTGTGAGTGATGGGAAGAGGCAAGGCTGAAACACAGGTGATGGATTGGATGTGGTTGAGGGCCCTGTTGACAACTTTGCTTTTTAACCAACAAAGCATACTGTATTGCATGACAGGGATCTTACTTATGAACAAGATACTATACTGGTGTAATTTTAAATGTCCAACATACACGCTTTTCCTTTATTTAAGAACGGCTATTTTATATTGTCCAGCATTCTGTTCCAACTTGTATATAAATCAACTTACAAACAGACTTACAACTGGAACACGTTTGCAACCTGGGGATTGCCTCATGTTACTGTAGAGCGTGTTATTTCATGTTTTGACATTTGGAAACAAATAGATTGTGGCACAATGCTTTGTATTGTGTGCTTCAAACTAGCATTTCCAAAACACACAAACCATGTAAATTATTTAGCAGCTGTTATTAGTTCAATATTTATTTTGTAGAAACTAATGTATTATCAGAAAACTGTAAACATTTGACAAAAAACAATTAATTAATTTCTTATGCCCAGCCAGTATAGGGCATGCATTTTAGCATATGGCAAAATTATTAATCTTGGATACTAAAATGTTCTTTTCAAGCAGGTTGAAATTTTGACTGTTTTTGTTTTATTGGGGAAAATAGACATGGAGAGAAGCTAGTAGTGGAGGAGAATAAACTTCAGTCAGCCTCTCATTTTTTTGAAGGTGAAATAAGTGTCCATTCTGAGATGTGCAGTGGAAAGTAAAACAAAGTTATACATCACTGAAGGAAGTTTAAAAAAGTAGTAAGGGATTCTACAAATACATTAAGGACAGAAGAATAACAAGGGAGAAAATAGGGCCCCTTGAGCCGCTGGAGATAGGAGATATTAAATGAATGTTTTGCACCAGTATTTACTGTGGAGAACAATTTGGAAGATTGCGAGTTTAGGGAAATAAATAGCGACATCTTGAAAAATGTCCATATTACCGAGAAGTTGGTGCTGGATGTCTTAAAATGCATAAAGGTGAATAAATCCCCGGGACCACCGCGGGTATTCCCTCAGACTCTGTGAAAAGCGAGGGAAGTGATTGCTGGGCCGTGTACTGAGATATTTGTATCATCGATAGCCATAGGTGAGATGCCAGAAGACTAGAGGTTGGCGAATGTGGTGCCACTGTTTAAGAAAGGTGGTAAGGAAAAGCCAGGGCAACATAGACCGGTGAGCCTGACATCGATGTTGGGCGAATTGTTGGAGGGAATCCTAAAGGACTGGATTTACATGTATTTGGAAAGGCAAGAACTGATTAGGGATAGTCAACATGGCTTTGTGCATGGGAAATCATGTCTCACTAACTTGATTGAGTTTTTTGATGAATTACCAAAGAGGATTGATGAGGACAGAGCAGTGGATGTGATCTATATGGACTTCAGGAAGGCATTCAACAAGTTTCAACAAGGTAGACAGGTTTGCAAGGTTAGATCACATGGATACAGGGAGAGCTAGTCATTTCAAAACAGAATTGGCTCAAAGGTAGAAAACAGAGGGTGGTAGTGGAGGGTTGCTTTTTAGACCGGAGTCTTGTGACCAGCTGTGTGCCCCAAGGATTGGTGCTAGGTCTACTGAGTTTTGTCATTTATGTAAATTATTTGGCTGTGAACATTCGAGGTATGGTTAGTAAATTTGCAGCTGACACCAAAATTGGAGGTGTAGTGGACAACGAAGAATATTACCTCAGTAACACGGGATCTTGATCAGATGGGTGAATTGGCTGAGGGGTGGTACATGGAATTGAATTTTGATAAATATGAACTGCTGTATTTTGGAAAAGAAAATCAGGGCAGGACTTGTACACATAACGGGAAGGTTCTGGGGAGTGTTGCTGAACAAGGAGACCTTGGAGTGCAGGTGAATAGTTCTTGAAAAGTGGTGTCACAGGTAGACAAAATAGTGAAGAAGGCATTTGGTATCTTTTGCTTTTGTAGGTCAGTGCATTGAGTAAAGGTGTTGGGAGGTCATGTTGCAGCTGTATAGGATATTGGTTAGACCAGTTTTGGAATACTGCATGTAATTCTGGTCTCCCTCCTATGGGAACTGTCTTCCCGTTTCTGTATCCCTTATCAGTCGAAGCAAGCAGTCAGAAAAATAGTATGTCTGTACCATCTTTACCTTTTATTCCAAGCCATGAAGAGAGAGAAAGCAATCGCCCACGTACACAAAGACATGAGTTCTCTGTCTTTCAAACAGCAGATTCTTACGGAATTATATAGTCACTTAGAGGGAGCAGCGTCCACATAAAGCAGTCTGTATTAATTGGGTGACTGTTACCATCAGCGAGCATCAACAGTAAAGATTAAGCCATCTGGCACGACACAATGGATTTTTTTTTACCTTATTAACTGGCATTACATAGTGAATGTTCTTTACCTTGTTAAACCACTACCCTTGCCTCCAGCACCTCATTGTTTACTGCAAGTTCTCATCTGGTCAAACCCATGCTAGCTGAGCCTTTGTTAGGCAACTCTAAACTTAACTCTTTCCCTACCTGCTCATATGTTATGCACTTTCTCAGAAGGATGTTCTGAAACTTGAAAGGGTTCAGAAAAGATTTACAAGGATGTTTCCAGGGTTGGAGGGTTTGAGCTACTTGGAGAGGCTGAATAGGCTGGGGCTGTTTTCCCTGGAGTGTCGGAGACTGAGGGGTGACCTTCTAGAGATTTATTAAATTATGAGGGACATGGATAGGGTGAATAGCCAAGGTCTTTTCCCCAGGTTAGGAGGTCGAAAAGACCTCGTAGTTTAAGGTGAAGGAGGAAAGATATAACAGGGACCTGAGGGGCAACTTTTTCACAGAGGGTGATGGGTGTATGAAACGAGAGCCAAAGGAAGTAATGGAGGCTGGTAAAATTATGTTTAAAAGGCATCGGGATGGGTATATGAATGGGGAGGGTTTAGAGGGATATGGACCAGGTGCTGGTAGATGGAACTAATTTAGGATGTTCAAAGTTTGGGAGAAGATTTGTAGCTCGGGTGCTTGTTGTGATTCTGTTCACCGAACTGGGAATTTGTGTTACAGACGTTTCGTCCCCTGTCTAGGTGACATCCTCAGTGCTTGGGAGCCTCCTGTGAAGTGCTTCTGTGATGTTTCCTCTGGCTTCCTCTGGAAGTAGCCGGTACAAATCACTATAAATGCCGGAGGAAAGATCACAGAAGCGCTTCACAGGAGGCTCCCAAGCTTTGAGGATGTCACCTAGACAGGGGACGAAACGTCTGCAACACAAATTCCCAGCTCGGCGAACAGAACCACAACATTAATTTAGGATATCTGGCCAGCATGGACGAGTTGGACCAAAAGGTCTGATTCCATGCTGTACATCTCTATGACTCTCCAATTGATCTCAGCTCTGAGTTCAATTTGATAAAATCAGCTGATAACCCTGCACCTTATGAGAGAGAACTTATTGAATTTATTTTTATTTTGTTGTCATGCTGCTTTTCCCAGGCGAATCGACTGTTGACATTTTCTGTTTAAATGTAGCCAACAATCTTTATTAATACAGTATTGAGGGGACATATGCTCAGCTATCATTTTTTACTGTGCTGTGAATACCTTGTCAAAGTCAAATTATGCTCACTAGGCAACAAACAAACATGTCCAACAACAACAAGTACAAAATGTCCTCTTTTATCCTTCAGCCATCTCCCGATTGTTCAAAAACAACATTGATCTTCGACTGCACATGAGAACAACGGTTGTGACACAATGGTAATCTTGCAACAAAGAATTATTAAACTTCTGGACTGTTTTGGCTACATTTTATGAATACAGGTGCCCAATATAGTCTTTTGCCTATTTGGTGCATTTAGTCAGTTTATATTGGTCATTGAGGAGGGCATTTTTTTTCAGAGATGTTGCTTCCTCAGTGAACATTTGTTTCTGATGTTCTAGAAAAAAAATGGAATTGTGGAATTTAATTTCAAAGTATCAAAAGCATTTGCAAATTTGATTAATAAAATGGAGCATAACATTTCCAGTCACAAGTCAATGACTGTATTCTTTTTGGTTCACAGTTGACCATGTTCTGGGAGACAATGAAAATGAGCATGGATGGCTGGTTATGCTGTAATGCAGGAAATGAGTTTTGACATGGAGCGAGCAATATATGTGTATATTTAGCTTATTCCCAATGCACAAGGATTGAATTCAAATAGCAGTGCAATTTTACTCTTATCAAAAAAGTTCAGTGGATATGCTCAGACTATAAGGTTATGAAATGTTCAGGCTGATGCTGTGTACCTCACTCATGGTAAGGGTATGTAAATCTTTGGAGAAGAGCACTGCCTGCCCTCATGTGGAAATTGATTTTTTTTGGATAAGTATTTTTAAGATTAGGTTTGTCAGTTAACTGCTAACAGAAAAATAGTTCACCTTCACATTGCAACATGCAATGCTACCTTGCATTCCCTCTGCCTGAGTTTGACAGGGCATATCTGTGAAAATGAACCTGTCCCGACTGGATGCTTAATATGCTCACAGTTATGTATGAAGTGCTGAAAGTATTCGAAATTAAGTAAAATTTTGTGTCCTATTTGGTCTCTTGCCATTGGAATGTAGCTGTTCTTTAAAACAAACTATTTTGTAAACACGTCTTGATCATACTGTTAACCTATAAGGTGAGAGTATGTTGCCACATGTTTATGATATACGGATATTGCCTTATTTTGTCCATTGCTTTCGTGACTGTGTGCATGGGCAGTCTCTGACCAAAGGTGCATTTTTAACCGAGTAAGGGCAATCATGTTCTTCCAATCTCTTGAATAGCAGTTTTAAGTGATTCACTTAGATATCAGCTTTATATGCAGGTACCAGTTAATGTCTTGTAAAGGTGGTAGGATGGCCTGGTTGAAAAAGAATGTCTTTACCTTTCCATGGTACTTTGTGTCTTCAGCATCTTCACCTCAGTCACCTACTCTTATGAGCTCAGTTGATGTTAATATTGGAAAAGTGTGATCCCAGGGTGAAACTTGACTTGTTAGATTCTAACTTTTTTAAAAACTGTGGTGTTTACTTGATGTTGTATTCACAAGAAGCTGCCAGTACGCTTTTAACACCCAATAAATCATTTGTCACGCAAGAAAATAACACAAACTACATTCCATGTGACAAAATGAGAAGTCCGAAATATTTCATGACAAACATTAGGGAAAACAAATTCAACTTCACAGTATCCCTCTTATTCCAATAAATACTTCAAACATCCAAACGTCAGTGAAGAGCCATCACAATCTTCACACTGAAGCTCCTTGTTTACCCTTTGGCTAGGACAGTTGAAACTTACCTTGTTAATTACAAATATCTGTGCAATTATGAGATATGTTTCCTTTCACATGCTGTCTATCCCAGTGATAGCTGAAATAAATTGCAAACTAAAATCACTGTCACTATCTTCAGAACAAATGCATGAGTTTCCCAAAAACTGCTTCCAGCAATTTTCTCTTTGCCACACCTGCACATAGATTGCCAGACCTCTTCGATTGTTTAGACTTTCTGCATGTCACTCAATTTCTGTGGCTAGACAAGAGCTGTGTTTTGCAGTACCTTTCTAATGCACAGATAAAGGCCAAATGCTGGCAGGTGGGACTAGATTGGGTTGGGATATCTGATCAGCTTGGACGAATCAGACTGAAGGGTCTGTTTCCGTGCTGTACATCTCTGACTCTATGAACTGGTCATTTTAAGTGTTTAAAAGTTTGTGAGAATGCATGTTTAAAAAAAACAAATCTCCATACTCCTTTGGTTCACAAATTAAACTCTAAAATCGATTCATTGTCTATTCTTTTAACAAAATTAACATCATCCATGGCTTGCCTCCACTTCTTGAAGTGAGTTGTATCACATTACAGTGGGGAGTGCGTATAAAAGGGCAAGAAATAGATTGCCTATTGTGTTTCTATTTCCATACCATTTTACCAGGGGCAGAGAAAGTGGGGGATAGGAGAATTATATTGTGTAAGTGGCCAATTTGGTGCTTCTCCCCACAACTGCTCATGTATTAGTAGTGGTCAATGGGTCCTCTGTTCCATGCTGTAAATTGCACGGTCCCTTTCCATGCTCCACACTGGTAGTTCCGACAATGAAGTGTCCTCTGTTCTCACTAAGCATCATCAGCACCAGGTGGTTGATCCCTTGAGACCCTTGACAGCATTCTTTAGTTGGGAAGGTGACTCACATTTACTCAGCTGTGTGGCTCCCAGCAATGGCAGTTGCTCCCAGTGGCACTGCTGAAACTGTATAGTTTGAGGGCTAAGAGCATTAACAACAGGTGAGGTCGCAGAAATAGCTGATGCAGGTTCACCCCAGCCTTCAGCCCCATCATTGAAGGCTATGACCAGCTGATGAAATTATACTAGTGAGATACCAGCCATGAAGATTACTAGGCCAAGGACCAAGTTAATAACTGCCAGCTGTGAGATACGTAAAAGAGGATTTAAGAGGACCTTAAAAGGACCAAGAGAAACCAGTTCATTGCGATTTTTGATTTGTCTGCCTGAAAATCTGATCTCTCCCAAGGAGGAGACCAGCAACAACTTGGCACAGGGCTTTGTGTAGAAGTTGCAGCTAATCATCACGAATGAAGTAGTTGCTATTCCAGAAGAACACTCTGTTGGCAATCCATGAGGACCAGTGCCTCTGCTTCTGCTATTGTACAGGCAGAAACCATTTAATGTTCGAATGCTGTTGTGGTAACTGTCACTGATGTTATACAAGATCAGCTTGTTGCAATGCAAGTGTAAACTGCTCTTTTGCAAGTTGAAATCCGTGTCATGCAGGTTCAGATCGGGGCTGTCCTAGCTGGGATATTAACGCTCTGCATGTTAGAGCAGTCTTAGCTCCAGTATACAGCTAAGATTGAATGGCACTGGCAACAGTGACCGTGAAGTTGGTGTTCCCTCTCCAGGTGGGCAGCATTTGCCCTCCCACACTGTCAGTTCCCTTGTTGTGGGTGGCAGTCCAGGCTACTGCCACCCACATTTTTATGTAGACTTTCTACGTTTTCAGTCGACCAATTCAGATATGTTATGACACACCTCCTAGAATTTGAACCAGGGCCTCATGGCTCAAAGGTTGGGACAGTATCACATTTCTGTGCTAAGATGTGTGAGTTTGTCCTGCAAGGCTACCTTTAGTCTCCCTCATTGCAAGTCAGCTGCTTACCTCTATCCGTGTTACAGCCATTGGGATTGGAGAGTCCAGACAGTCTCAAAGAATGTACAAAGGTAGTTATCTTTTATTTCATATGTAGTATTGTATGGGCAAATTGATAACTTTCATTTGCAATGTTTGTGCTATGTAAGCATTTAGTATTGAAGTATCCGTTTTGCTGCAATGGTCAGTAACAAGACTTGGGATTGTTGGGTGGCTCAGTCAAAAAAGAGATGTATTTGTTGCATCATCCTTGGCTGATTGCTGGTTTTGGTTCACATGTTCTGCAAGTACTTGTGGAGTGGTTGACATAGAGGAAGCATTCTTTACTACCCTTCAGTAGTCTACTCTGTCACATTCTTCATCATGCTATGTCTTTCACTGGATATGTGTTGAACCAGTTGTTAGTTGCACATTAGAGTTATGAGTCATTTACTAAGTGTACAAGTCCATCACCCATCAGCCACTGGTTGGTAATAGTGGCTAAAGACACTGGTGCAAAATAAAGCATCATAATTGTTGTCACGATTTCATGAAAACTACATGGGGGTGGGTAGTATCTCTCGTGCTGAAAAATCAAGTGCTGCAGAACTAGATTTTGAACTGAAGTACATTAATTATTCACAGTTTTTTAAAAGTTTTTTAAAAATTTGGGCAGAGCTAATGACTGAATTGAAAGCTGTATTATCATCTCAATGTTTACAGCAGAATGATGGTCTTCTATCAAGACGTCATGTAAAGAGACAGATCTGCAGAGGTGACAACTGAGAGAATATCAACAGTAGTGGATCTTCATTGTCTTTCAAGTTATTTAGTACACTATCCAGAAGAGGTAAGCATTCATAGCTCTAGTTGTTGGCCATCTTTCGATAATATAGTATCATCCAACAGAGTGTTTGTAACACTGCCAAAAGGAATGAATATACAAGTTATTGCAATTTAAACTGATTGGGGGGAAAAAATAGTTTTTTTTTCTACAAAGCATTTTTGAAACTACCTTCTGATGTTGGCATTGGAAGGAGTGGAGTGCAAATTTATCAGAATATGTCCATTCTCAAAAGTTGAATTGCACAGTGATATTGGCCTGAAATTTCCACTGCCTAGGCAGACCTTCTGCTAGCATGGATTGGAGTTCTGCACAGTAGCAGATTCCAAAGGAATTGCTTAGGAAACTGAAGATTCCACTGGACAATTTCTCTAATCTCTCCACAATTCCTCAATTTAAATCAGAGACTTCAGAGGATTCCAATGAAAATTTTAATAAAGTAGTTACTCAGGAAATAGAAGACAGTTGTGTAGTATAAATCCTGAGTAACAATTGAACAGATCTCATACATAGTTGCCTCACACCTTTCCCTGCCTAACTTGAATTTTTCATTCTCATTGTTTTCTCTTCTTTTCTCTCCCTTATCCATCCTCACCCTCAACCCATACATGGTCATGTGTGTGGTTATGTGCAAGACAGAGTGTAATCTTGTTTATGTGAAGGAATGCATGAGTTAGGGAGTGAACAAATGAATGATTGACAGAGATGGTGTGTTTGTGTGGACCCTGAAAGTGAGCCAGTCGTAGATCCATGTTTCCTTCACCTGTCCATAAAACAGGCAGGGAATCGAGGTTGAAAGGTAGCCTGCTTCAGAACCCCACTTCTGAATGAATTCCACCAAGATCAACTCTTGAATGCATGCCTTTAGAGTCAGCCTAAATTAGTGTTAGTTAAATTCAACTTGTTAGCTCAGCCTTTATCTGATCCCCCCTCCATGGAATTAGGATCCGAGACTATTGCGCTTCAGCTCATTATTATTATTAGCCAAAAATGGGGATTTTATTTGTTAGTACTGCTACTTGACACTTATTAATGGCCATTTTCTTTCATTACACATTTATTTAAATTATCAATTTATTGCTTTAGATTTTTTGTGAAATTCAAGTTTGCTATTATGTTAAGGTGTTATTTAAAAAGTTTAGAATTGCATCTGTAAAATTGTACCTTCAAGGTGGTACATCAATATGGCACTGAAAAATCTAGGAGTATGTACTTAGATTTGTCATTCAGCTGAACGTCACAATGTGGGCCTCCTTCACCGGCGCTCCCTCACCACCCGACGTCTGGAGGAAGAACGCCTCATTTTCTGCCTCGGAACACTTCAACCTCAGGGCATCAATGCGGACTTCACTAGTTACCTCATTTCCTCTTTACCCACCTCACCCCAGTTCCAAACTTCCAGCTCAGCACTGTCCCTGTGATCTGTCCTACCAGCCTATCTTCTTTTCCACCTATCCACTCCATCCTTCTCTCTGACCTATCACCTTCATCCCACCCCCATCCACCCATTGTACTCTTTGCTACCTTCCCCCACCCTCCTGATCTATCACCTTCATCCCCACCCCCATTCACCTATTGTACTGTATGCTACTTTCTTCCCACCCTCACCCCCATCCTCCTCTCATTTATCTCTCCACCTTTCAGGCACTCTGCCTGTATTCCTGATGAAGGGCTTTTGCCCAAAACGTCGATTTTCCTGCTTCTTGGATGCTGCTGTGCTTTTCCACCACCACTCTACTCCAGAATCTGGTTTCCAGCATCTGCAGTCATTGTTTTTACTTAATGCAACGAACCTACACACCCCTAAACACTGTGGGCAGTTTAACATGGCCAATTCACCTAACCTGCACATCTATGTATTGTGGGACGAAACCAGAATTCCTGGAGGAAACCCATGGGGAGAATGTGCAAACTCCACACAGACAGTCACTCGTGGCTGGAATTGGGCCTGGGTCCCTGGCGCTGTGAGGCAGCAGTGCTAACCACTGAGCCACCATGCTTCCCATAAAAACGGAGGCAGAAACAGTGCTGTGAGCTTGTTCCAGTACACAACTGGATCACTTTTATTCAGTCATGAAGGTACAAAACTGGAATTGAATCATAATTTTAGGAGAGAGCTGTTTTATTCCAAATGTTGTGATGTAAATGTAAATGTAATGAATTTACTGAAGGATAATCGACATGGTAATGATGTTATGTTAGACATTAATATTATATTAAACTTGCTCCCTTTAATATCTTAGGTAAAAGGATCCTCTTTCTGTTACGTTATGGATGAGCAACCTTCACAACAATTTGGTGGTCATGTTGCAGTTTCTGCATTTCCATCACAGGTACTACTTTTTTAAAATAACTATCTTTGGCATTTGTTTTTTTTTAAAAAAACAACTTAGTTTATAAACTATGTTTGATTTCAGGACACTGGATAGTAGTTACCAAATAAGGTATTGTTGAATTATGTTGGTTATGGGAGAAATATTGGCAAGGATAGCTGGTAGAACTCTCCTGCTTAATTTTTAATAGTGATGTGGAACCTCTGTGCTTTCCTGCGTCAGCTGATGGGTCGTCAGCTTTGTCCTATTTGGAAAATGGCACTTGAAAACAATGCTGCTGTCCCATAAAATTGCACAGAAGGAACAGCGCAAGACTGTGAAAAGGAACTTGAGACTGTGACCTTTCTCACCAAGGGAAGAGCTATCATTGACCCAAGCCTGAATTGACCGTAGCATGTTATTACAAACATAGTTGGCTTATTGCTTTATAATTTTTGACAAGACTATACTGAATCATTGCAAGTGCATTTTCATCAAAACAACATTGCACATTTCCTAGATGGTTCTTGAGTTTGACCTTGTGATGAAACACCATCAACAAAAATGATTGGGGCAGAATGGTGATGCATAAATTGTGTCCAGGAATGAATAAAAAGCAATGCTTACCTTCTGTGAAGTTTTGACGGAGTTGACTCCAGTATGGAATTAGTGTAATTACAAGTACATACTAATTCTGACACTTTAACATGTAATTTACCTGTAAATTTGTTTTAATCTGTGGTAGTTGAAACTTTTTTAAAATTGTTTTATTAGTCTGGTAAAACGGTTTTCAGGATCTTTATTCTCTTGACGTTAATTAACTCTAGTGCATTGCTCAGTTATTGTTAGCCCTCATTCTTAGTGATTGAATGTATGAGAATCTGCTTGATTCTCTACTAGAGAGAAGAATTTTTACAATACAGTTTTTAAAATATATTCATGCTGTGTGGGCATCACTAATTGGCCAGCATTTATTACCTGTCCCTAGTTGTACCTGTGAAGATGGTGATAAGTTGTCTCCTTGAACTGCTGAAGTTGATATACTGTAGATAGATCCACAATGTCGTTAGGGAAGGAATTGCAAGATTTTGCACCGATGGGATGATAAAACATGTACAAGTCAGGATGGTGAGTAGATTGGAGGGGAATGTGCAAGTAGTGGTGGTTCCATGTAAGTGCAGTCCTTGTCCTTTGAAATGGAGGTAGTCATGGGTCTGGAAGGGAATTTCTGCAATGCATCAAATGACTCCATCAGCGTTTTAATCAAACACTTCTGGTCTGGAATTTTCAAATGATATTCCTTCCATAATTGTAACCTATGTCCCTTTTCCTGGAGCAAGTGTTTCATATATCCAGCTTCCACCAAACCAAAAATCAAAATGTTCCTTTAAGCTGTGGGTGTTTCCCCTAAACTAAACAAATTTCTGAATCCTACTAATTGAATCATAATGCACAATCGGTTGCTCTTACAACTCATCCCAATGAAAACAAAACCCCTTTCTCTTGGTTCGATCTATCAATCTCCCTCTCTCTGATATGCTGTGTTTTAAAATAATTTACCACGATAACAGAAATTCTTACAAGTTATTAATTAAACCCTTCTGAGGAATAGATCAACACCCACTTGCTCTAGTTCACTAAACAAACTATGAATTCTATTTATGTACTTATATGTTAAATCTCACACATCTTGCATTACAGTGAATCAATACACTATACTGCATATTGTTTGGAATTGTCAATATAAATCATGTATGTTGCCACAGGGCATGTTACTGGATGTGTGCTAATGAACATATGCTTGGACATTACCTGGGGATGTCCAGAAGAATTAAAGTTTATTTACCAATGAAATTCCATAGAAGGCGACAGTAGTCCTTTTAAAGTATTGGAAAAAGAAAGTATCCTCTGTATGAACAAATGTGAACTGAACTACTGAACTTCAAATAAATTAAGTAAGAACTTGATTTAGTCAGCCTAGCACACTTGAAGATTCAGAATGTAAGTTAAATGTTTATGCAAAGCAAGGAAAAATTGAATCATAGCCAATCTCTGTTTTTCTTCCCCAGTCCCCTCATGTGCACAGAAATAAAGCAAGATAAAGCCACAGACTATTTAATTTTTAAAAATTTTCATCCATATCAACAAAACAGAATCAGTACAATTCTTCTATGTCTCCATTAACTCAATTTTTACTGATTGCAAGTTAGAGTTAGAAAGGAATTAATAGAATGATAATGCAGCAAATTTATGACTAATATTTGAAAGAAATGAAGGAAATTGTATGCGTTCTAGTACTTGGCAACAGATAGCAGGTGGTGTTCTCGCGATTGTGAGGGAATGTCTGCAGCAAGTTCACTGACAGTTGAAAGCACCTAGCTGCCTGGCACAAGTGTAAAAATGGGCATATTTGATGTAATTGAACAGCAAATCAGGAACAAGGTGGTGGGGGGAGAGCCATCTTGTGAGCACTGATGGTGCACTGATGAATTATACTTTAAAGCCATGTGAGAATTCACACCGACACAGATTGTGTTGGAGATGGGCATCTCCCAGCATGACATTCATTAGACTTGTTTGTGTGTGTTTACCCAGATATCAGAAGTGCGATTTGATAACACCATTATTCTGTGGTTCAGTGCTGCAGTAAAACAACATGGCATCTTGGACTTGTGTGAACAATGGAACAAATGTTTGTGGACAAGTAAGCTAAATGGGACCAATGAGATTTAAGTATGAAGATAAATGTAGAGGAAGTGAACAGTGATTGTGAATCAGTGTGTGTGAATTTAGTGCCAACTGAGTACCAAGCAGAAATAGAGGGAAAGAAAATTGAACTAGGGAGGGGAAAAAGGAACAAAGGTGAACTAAGAATAAAAGTGTAAAATCTGGGAATTTTATGCGAGTTGACTTTCTAGGCAAGAGAAATTAACTGGCAGCCATTGACAATTATCAGCTAGTTAAAAGGCTACTTAGAGTCATAGAGATATACATCATGGAAACAGACCCTTCGGTCCAACCCATCCATGCCCACCAGATATCCCAACCCAATCTAGTCCCACCTGCCAACACCTGGCCCAAATCCCTCCAAACCCTTCCTATTCATATACCCATCCAAATGCCTCTTAAATGCTGCAATTGTACCAGCCTCCACCACATCCTCTGGCAGCTCTTTCAATACACGTACCACCCTCTGCTTAAAAAATTGCCCTTTAGGTGTCTTTTATATCTTTCCCATCTCGCCCTAAACTATGCCCTCTAGTTCTGGACTCTCCGACCCCAGGGAAAAGACATTGTCTATTTATCCTATACATGCCTCTCATAATTTTGTAAACCTCTATAAGGTCACCCCTCAGCCTCTGACGCTCCAGGGAAAACAGCCCCAGCCTGTTCAGCCTCTCCCTGTAGCTCAGATCCTCCAACCCTGGCGACATCCTTGTAAATCTTTTCTGAACCCTTTCAAGTTTCACAACATCTTTCCGATAGGAAGGAGACCAGAATTGCACACAATATTCCAACAGTGGCCTAACCAATGTCCTGTACAGCAGCAACATGACCTCCGAACTTCTGTACTCAATACTCTGACCAATAAAGGAAAGCATATCAAACGCCTTCTTCACTATTCTATCTACCTGCGACTTCACTTTCAAGGAGCTATGAACCCGCACTCCACGATCCCTTTGTTCAGCAACACTCCCTAGGACCTTACCATTAAGTGTATAAGTCCTGCTAAGATTTGCTTTCCCAAAATGCAGCACCTCGCATTTATCTGAATTAAACTCCATCTGCCAGTTCTTAGCCCATTAGCCCATCTGGTTCAGATCCTGTTGTAATCTGAGGTAACCCTCATCACTGTCCACTACACCTCCAATTTTGGTATCATCTACAAACTTACTAACTGTACCTCTTATGGTCGCATCCAAATCATTTATGTAAATGGCAAAAAGTAGAGGGCCCAGCACTGATCCTTGTGGCACTCCACTGGTCACAGGCCTCCAGTCTGAAAAACAACCCTCCACCACCAGCCTCTGTCTTCGACCTTTGAGCCAGTTCTGTATCCAAATGGCTAATTCTCCCTGTATTCCATGAGATCTAATCTTGCTATTCAGTCTCCCATGGGGAACCTTGTCGAATGTCTTACTGAAGTCCATATAGATCATATCTACTGCTCTACCCTCATCAGTCTTCTTTATTACTTCATCAAAAAAACTCAATCAAGTTTGTGAGACATGATTTCCCATGCACAAAACCATGTTGACTATCCTGAATCAGTCCTTGCCTTTCCAAATACATGTACATCTTGTTCCTCAGGATTCCCTCCAACAACTTGCCCACCACCGAGATCAGGCTCACTGGTCTATACTAGATGTAATGGAGTTTAATGGGCGATTAATGTGAAACTTTGTGCAAGGCCTGGGGTGGTTAATTGCGAGATGCTATTTCATGACCTTAAGGGCATGGTGGCCCTAATAGTCCTTAAATTTATAATTTGCAATTCTTGGCCTGTCTATTCCTGGCAACAAATGTTTACCAATTTGCATATTAAAAACTGCATACATTCAGATGTTGATCTCCTGATCTCTCCATTTCTTTTACAAAGTGCTGGTCAATGTGCATTAATTGCAATCCAAGTACCAGTATTTATTGATGTAGTTGGCACAACTGCAAGCAATAAGCAACATATATTGTCAGCTGGGTGGAAAATACAAGTTCTTCAGGTTTTAATCCACAGGAGAAAAACATTCTTAGAACAGAGTATTGATTTTAAATACTGGGGGCAAACTACTCATCGATGTGTCGGATTGACTTACTCTGCAAGCATCAGACAGAATGAGAAGGAATCTTAGTGCTGACAAGTTGTGAAATTAGAGGATTATGCAAAGTGTGCAATTTGCTTATTCACACTTGCAGCAAAAGTGCAGGTTCTGGAAAATCAAGGTTTGTGCCATCTGTTAAAATTAAGTACCGAGAACAAATGCTCTTTCGTTTTGGATGGTCAAATAATTCATTTTAATGTAGATGGTGAAATGTTTGAGGTAAGTATTTATTTACTCTTGAGTCTGGGAAACATTTATGAATCAGGAACAGGAGTAAGCCACTTGACTCCTTCTGCAACTCGTTCACCTGAATCTCCTGTAATTTGCTCAGTGCCATTTTACTCATTATTATTATTTTCCTGAGGTCCTTCCTCCCTTCCATTTCTTGACTTATGGCTTTTTTTAGGATGTTCTTTGCATTAACCTTCACAATTGAGGGTACAAAATGCCTGTTCAATTTATCTGCTATCTCCTTATTTTCCATTTTGAATTCCCAGACTTATTTTCTACAGGTTCAAGGTGCATTCTGATAATTATTTTCTGAAAAGAATATTGTCGAAACTCTTCAATGTATGCTTTTGTATATATAGATAGCTTTCTCTTGTATTTTTATCTCTCCTTATAATAATTTATCTCTCCTTATTAATTTTGTCATTCTCCGCTGTTTTATATTGTGTCCAGGCTTCTCAGTTGCCCTCCATCTATGTGTAATTATTGGTGTTTTCTTTAAGTTTGATGCTCCCATTAACTTGTTAACCATGGATGGTGAGTCCAACCTCATAATTTTTATTTCTCCTTGAACTGTACTGTGTCCCTTGTCTGCATTGCATCACTTATTGATTTATTTCTTAACCTAATTTTCCAGGTCACTTCAGCTAGCTATGCTTTCATTCCCTCATAATTGCCCTTATTTAAGTTTAAAATACTTGTGTAGAATCCACTTTTCTGTCCCTCAAATGGATATAAAATTCAGTCATGTTATGGTCGCTGCTACTTAGGTTTCCACACTACAAAGTCATTAATCCATCATAATGTGCAGTACCAAGTCTATTATCATCTGTTATTTGGTTGACCCAGAACATGTTGTTCCTAAAACCATCTAAAATATTCCATGAACTCCTCAACTGTGGCTACTTTTGTGCATCTGATGTTTTCCAATCTGATTCTAGACTAAAATTCTCCATAATCTTCACCAACCTTTTCTGACAAGCACCCATTATTTCTTCCTTTATTTTCCGTTATACAATGGGATTATAGTTAGGGGCCTATATACCACTCTCAAGTCACATCTTGCCTTTGTCGTTTCTTATCTCAACCCAAACCCCTTCAACACCCTGATTTATTTAACTTAAGGGATTTCCCTTTAGTGTATTTGTAAAGGGAGGTGATGGCCTTGTGGTACCATTACTGGGCTGTTAATCCAGAGAATAGGTAATGTTCTGGATACCCACGTTTGGATCCTGCCATGGCAGATGGTGGAAATTGAATTCAATAAAAATCTTGAATTAAGAGACTAATGATGACCACGAGTCCATTGCCATTTGTTGGAAAGGTGAGCTTGTTCACTGATGTCTTTAAAGAAAGGGAATTGCCGTCTTTAACTACTCTTACATGTGACTGCAGACCCACAGCAATATGGTTGACTCTTAACTACCCTCTGGGATGGGCATTAAATACTGGCATAGCCGGCGATGCTCTCATCCTGTGAATACATTTAAAAAATTATTAACCAGAACCACCCCTCTTCGTCTTCCTAGCTTGTCCTTCCTAAATGTCATGTATTCTTCAGTATTTGGGTAGCATGAATGTTACTTGCCATTTGTCAGCCCAATCCTGGGTATTGTCCAGCTGTTGTTGCATTCCCGGCCAGTGCATTGTAGCTCTTTCTTTAGGGCGGCACAGTGGCTCAGTGATTCTCACTGTTGCCTCACAGCATCAGGGATTCAGCCTCGGGTGACTGTCTGTGTGGAGTTTGCACATTTTCCCCGTGTCTGCGTGGGCTTCCTCCGGGTGCTCCGGTTTCCTCCCACAGTTCAAAGATGTGCAGGTCAGGTGAATTGGCCTTGCTAAATTGCTCATAGTGTTCAGGGATGTGTAGGTTAGCTGCATGAGCCAGGGGTAAATATAGGATAATAGGGTAGGGGAATTGGTCTGGTTGGGTTATTCTTCAGAGGGTCGGTGTGGACTTGGGCCGAAGGGCCTGTTTCCACACTGTAGGGATTCGATGATTCATTTGGACGCAGACTGCTTCAGTGTTTGAGGAGTTACAAATTATGCTGAACATCGGCGAACATTCCCACTTCCCACCTTATAATGGTGAGAAGCTCATTGATGATGCAGCTGAAGATGGTTGGGCTGAGGACACTACCCCTGAGGAACACTTGCAGAGATGTCCTAAAGCTGAGACGTCCGACCTCCAACAATCACTACCATCTTTCTATGTGTCAGATATGACTCTAACCAATGAGAGATTGTCCCCGATACCCATTAATTCCAGTTTTGCTAGGGCTCTTTGATGTTGCACTCGGTTAAATGCAATCTTGATGTAAAGGGCTGTCGCTCTCACCTTGATGTAAAGGGCTGTCACTGTCACCTCACCTCTGGAATTCAGTTCTTTTGTCAATGTTTGAACCAAAGCTGTAATGAGGTCAGGAGCTGAGTGGCCTTGGCGGAACTCAAACTGGACGTCATTGAGCAGATGCTGCTTGATAGAGTCATAGAGGCATACAGCATGGAAACAGACCCTTCAGTCCAACTTGTACATGCCGACCAGATATCCTAACCCAACCCACCTGCCAGCACCCTGCCCATATCCTCCAAATCCTTCCTATTCATATACCCATCCAGATGCCTTTTAAATGTTGCATTTGTATTAGCCTCCACCACTTCCTCTGGCAGCTCATTCCACACAAGTATCACCTTCTGTGTGAAAAGGTTGTCCCTTAGGTCTCTTTAATACCTTTCCCATCTCACCCTAAACCTATGCCCCCTTGTTCTGGACTCTCCCACTCCAGGGAAGAGACTTTGTCCATTTATCCTATCCGTACCCCTCATGATTTTATACACCTCTTTAAGGTCACCCCTCAGCCTCCGATGCTCCAAGAAAACAGCCCCAACCTATTCAGCCTCTCCCTATATCTCGAATCCTCCAACCCTAGCAATACCCTTGTAAATCTTTTCTGAACCTTTCAAGTTTCACAACATCATTCTGATAGGAAGAAGGCCAGAATTGCGTGCAATACTCCAACAGTGGCCTAACTAATGTCCTGCACAGCCGCAACATGACCTCCCAACTCCTGTAGTCAATACACTGACCAATGAAGGAAAGTATACCAAAACATTCTTCATTATCCTATATACTGCAACTCCACTTTCAAGGAGCTATGAGCCTATACTCCAAGTTCCCTTTGTTCAGCAGCACTTCTCAGGACCTTACTATGAAGTGTATTAGTCCTGCTCTGAGTTGCATTTCCAAAATACAGCACCTCTCATTTATCTAAATTAAACTCCATCTGCAACTCCTCAGCCCATTGGTCTATATAATCAAGATCCCATGTAATCTGAGGTAACCTTCTTTGCCGTCCACTACACTTCCAATTTTGTTGTCATCTGCAACTTACTAACCATACCTCTTATGCTCACATCCAAATCTTTCATACAAATGGTGAAAAGTAGTGTACCCAGTACTGATCCTTGTAGCACTCCACTGGTCACAGGCCTCCAGTCTGAAAAACAACCCTCCACCACCACCACCCTCTGTCTTCTGTATCCAAATGGCTAGTTCTCTTGTATTCCATAAGATCGAAACTTGCTAACCAGTCTCCCATGGGGAACCTTGTTGGCCGCCTAACTGAAGTTCAAATGGATCACATCTACTGCTCTGCTGTCATCAATCCTCTTTGTTACGTTTTCAAAAAACTCAATCAACTTTGTGAGACATGATTTCCCATGCACAAAGCCATGTTGACTATCCCTAATCAGTCCTTGCCTTTCCAAATACACATACATCCTGTCCGTCAGGATTCCCTCCTTGCCCACCACCAATGTCAGGCTCACTGGTCTATAGCTCCCTGGCTTGTCCCTACCACCCTTCTTAAACAGTGGCACCACATTAGCCAACCTCCAGTCTTCCGGCACCTCACCTGTGACTATCGATGATTGAAATATCTCAGCAAGCGGCCCAGCAATCACTTCTGTAGGGTTCTAGGGTACACCTGATCAGATCCTGGGGATTTGTCCACTTTTATGCATTTCAAGACATCCAGCACCTTCTCCTCATTTTTTAAAGATGTCATCGTCTATTTCTCTATATTCTATATCTTCCATATCCTTTTCCACAGTAAACACTGATGCAAAGTACTCACATAGTATCTCCTGTGGCTCCACAAAGGCTGCCTTGCTGATCTTCGAGGGGCCCTATTCTCTTCCTAGTTGCCTTTTGTCCTTAATGAATTTGTAAAAACCCTTTAGATTTTCCTTAACTCTTTTTGCCAAAGCTATCTCTTGTCCCCTTTTTGCCCTCCTGATTTCTTTCTTAAGTATATTCCTACTCCTTTTATACTCTTCTCAGGATTGACTCGATCTATGCCGTCTATACCTGACGTATGCTAATAGAGAGTAGACTGATGGGATGGTAGTTGGTTGGGTTGGATTTGTCCTGCTTCTTACGTACAGACATACTTGAGTAATTTTCCACTTTGTCAAGTAGATGCCAGTGTTGTAACTGTTTTGAAACAGCTTGGCTAGGGGAAGCAACAAGTTCTGGAGTACAAGTCATCAGTACTATTGCTAGAGTGTTGTCAGGGTCCATAGCTTTTGTAGAATCCAGTGTCTCCAATTGTTTCTTGGAATCACGTAAAGTGAATCAAATCGGCTGAAAACTGGTATCTGTAATGCTGGGGACCACTGGAGGAGTTCGAGATGGATCATCCATTTGGCACTTCTGGCTGAAGATTGCTGCGAATGCTTCAGCCTTATCTTTTGCACTGATGTGCTGGACTCTTCCATCGTTGAGGATGAGGATATTTTTGGAGCCTCTTCTCCAGTGAATTATGTAATCATCCACCACCATTCATGACTGGATGTGGCAGATTTGCAGAGCTTAGATCTGCTCTGGTTGTGGGATGGCTTAGCTCTGCTACATGCAGCTTATGTTATTTGGCATACAATGGGTCCTGTTTGGTGGCTCCACCAGGTTGACACCTTACCTTCAGGTATGCCTGGTGCTGCTCTTGGCATGCACTCCTGCACTCTCCATTGAACCAGGGTTGATCCCTTGGCTTAGTGTATTTACTGTCCTAGTATCTTTCTGTCTTGTTTTGCCCCTCCTGTTTGATTTACTACATCTTCCCAAATCCGCTCCATTTCCCTAGTTATGTAGCTCACTGGAACCTTGATCCTAGTGCAGTCGGGTATAAACTGTTTGAAGTACTGGTGTCAGGACGCCTCAAATTGAAACCGTTCTTCTACCACACCAGTTTTTTAGTTAGCTTATATATCCCTAATTTTAGTAATTGTCTAGAGCTTTATGATTTAAAGTATAATTTTATAATTGCCAACTACTGATATATGCTCCCTGAGAGCAGTTACTCACTGGCCTTTGACTTCCTGTAATATCACTGTTTCAAAATGCCCTTCTTATCATCCTCTGTTTGTCCAGGCTCTGTGCACATCTGTCCCAGAGTCATCTGTCACTTGCTACTCTTAAATCTATTTTGACAATAAATAACATTTTAAGATTGGGTGAACAGGATTCCAAAATAACTAAGGTTTCTCAGTGGGGCGAGTAGATGTAAAACCTTCCAAGTTTGCATGTAAAATAGTTAGAATGGGATGGGATGGGAATGGAATGTATCACCACTATTATTTGTTATATTTTATGTATTAAAAGTCTTGAAGAATTTTAATGTAATCATTTATTTATACAAGTGTACATTATACATGTGGAGAGATGGTATGTAGCAGGGTTTGACTGTGGGAAAGAATTGGGTTATTTTTAGACATGCTACTGGACCTTTTCAGATCAGACCTCTGAACTACATGTTAAGACATAAGTTCAAATCATACCTATTTTTAAGTTTAATTGATAAGTTAATTCTTAGTAATAATGATCAGGAATCTGCAGGGGTTGTCATTGACGTTCTCCTGGTTCCCTCATATTTCCTCAAGGAATTTGTTAAGTGTGTACAAGACAATTTTCTGATTCAGTATGTGGATGTACCTACCGGAGAAGGTGCGAAACTTGACCTGCTCTTGGGAAATAAGGCAGGGCAGCTGACTGAGCTGTCAGTGGGGGGGGCACTTTGGGGCGAGCGACCTTAATTTTATTCGTTTTAAAATAGTGATGGAAAAGGATAGACCAGATCTAAAAGTTGAAGTTCTAAATTGGAGAAAGGACAATTTTGACGGTATTAGGCAAGAACTTTCAAAAGCTGATTGGAGGCAGACGTTCGCTGGTAAAGGGATGGCTGGAAAATGGGAAGCCTTCAGAAATGAGATAACAAGCATGCAAAGACCGTTATTCTAGTTAGGGTGAAAGGGAAGGCTGGTAGGTATAGGGAATGCTGGATGACTAAAGAACTTGAGGGTTTGGTTAAGAAAAAGAAGGAAACATATGTAAGGTATAGACAGGATAGATCGAGTGAATCCTTAGAAGAGTATAAAGGAAATAGGAGTATACTTAAGAGGGAAATCTGGAGGGCAAAATGGGGACATGAGATAGCTTTGGCAAAAAGAGTTAAGGAGAATCCAAAGGGCTTTTACAAATATATTAAGAACAAAAGCGTAACCAGGGAGAGAATAGGGCCCGTCAAAGATCAGCAAGGCAGCCTTTGTGAGGAGCCACAGAAAATGGGGGAGATACTAAATGAATATTTTGCATTAGTATTTACTGTGGAAAAGGATATGGAAGATATAGACTGTAGGGAAGTAGATGGTGACATCTTGCAAAATGTCCAGATTACAGAGGAGGAAGTGCTGGATGACTTGAAACAGTTAAAGGTGGATAAATCCCCAGGACCTGATCAAGTGTACCCGAGAACTCTGTGGGAAGCTAGAGAAGTGATTGCTGGGCCTCTTGCCGAGATATTTGTATCATCGATAGTCACAGGTGAGGTGTCAGAAGACTGGAGGTTGGCAGACCTTAAAAAGGTGCCACTTTTTAAGAAGGGTGGTAAAGACAAGCCAGGAAACCGGTGAGCCTGACCTCAGTGGTGGGCGAGTTGTTGGAGGGAATCCTGAGGGACAGGATGTACATGTATTTGGAAGGACTGATTAGGGATAGTCAACATGGCTTTGTGCGTGGGAAATCATGTCTCAGAAATTTGATAGTGTTGGTTGAAGAAGTAACAAGATTGATGAAGGCAGAGCAGTAGATGTGATCTATATGGACTTCAGTAGTGGGAGAATGATTAGCAAAGTTAGATCTCATGGAATACAGAGAGAACAAGCCATTTGGATACAGAATTGGCTCAAAGGTAGAAGACAGAGGGTGGTGGTGGAGGGTTGTTTTACAGACTGGAGGCCTGTGACCAGTGGAGTGCTACAAGGATCAGTGCTAGGTCCTCTACTTTTAGTCGTTTACATAAATGATTTGGATGTGAGCATAAGAGTTATAGTTAGTAAGTTTGCTGATGACACCAAAATTGGAGGTATAGTGGACAGTGAAGAGGGTTACCTCAGATTACAACAGGATCTGGACCAGATGGGCCAATGGGCTGAGAAGTGGCAGATGGAGTTTAATTCAGATAAATGCGAGGTGCTGCATTTTGGGAAAGCAAATCTTAGCATGACTTATACACTTAATGGTAAGTGTTGCTGAACAAGGAGACCTTGGAGTGCAGGTTTGTAGCTCCTTAAAAGTGGAGTCGCAGAATAGTGAAGAAGGCATTTGGTATGCTTTCCTTTATTGGTCAGAGTATTGAGTACAGGAGTTCAGAGGTCGTGTTGCGGCTGTACAGGACATTGGTTAGTCCAATATTGCGTGCAATTCTGGTCTCCTTCCTATCAGAAAGATGTTGTGAAACTTGAATGGGTTCAGAAAAGATTTACAAGGATGTTGGAGGATTTGAGCTATAGGGAGAGGCTGAATAGGCTGGGGCTGTTTTCCTTGGGGCGTCGGAGGCTGAGGGGTGACCTTATGGAGGTTTACAAAATTATGAGAGGCATGGATAGGATAAATAGCCAAAATCTTTTCCCTTGGGTCGGGGAGTCCAGAACTAGAGGGCATAGGTTTAGGGTGAGATGGGAAAGATATAAAAGAGACCTAAGGGGCAACTTTTTCATGCAGAGGGTAGTACGGGTACGGAATGAGCTGCCAAAGAATGTGGTGGTGGCTGGTACAATTGCAACATTTAAGAGGCATTTGGATGGGTATATGAATAGGAAGTTTTGGAGGGATATGGGCCGGGTGCTGACAAGTGGGACGAGATTGGGTTGGGATATCTGGTTGCCGTAGATAGTTTGGACCGAAAGGTGAATGAACAAAATAAAATTGAGGCAGAATGAATGAATGCAATTTAGTCTCCATTCTAAAGTTCTTGGTTTTATGTACTACTGGAATTTCATTTGAAAATTTACCAGCAAAGAAATGGCGTTAAGTTGCTCTCCAATACAGCAGGAGTACCTGAGAGGCACAAAGCCCAACAACACCACCATTGGTAGAGGAGTGTCGTTGTAGCAATTTAACAAGGTCAGGCAGATGGACCTCATAGAATGAGTTCCCTGATAGCAGTGATTAATCTGGTCTAATCAGGGAGCCCTGTCTGACAAAAATAAGCAGAGTGTTAGAGGTTCTGTTAACTCTGATGAAGCTGGACCAGTGTCAAGTATTACGCATGAGTAAATAAAATGTGAATTACTGACTGAACGCTGGTCTTTGTTGAGGTATTTAAGTTTCAACAAAATGGGATTAATGATGTAACCATGCAAATGTGCCTACTAGCTAAAGTCTAACTGGACTTCAAACAGGCATTACAACTGGCTTTATCATTAGAAATGAAGCACGAGAGTTGCAGGGTCTGCTGATGTCTTAGTCTGGCTCGCCAGGTGGACTGAACTTGGCGGAACACCATTTGACTGAAGGCAATTGCATGGTCTTACCCAGGGCATATCTTGAATGAGCATCTTGAGTCAGCCTGCAGCAAAACCCCAAAACATAAAGACAAGCCTCAATCAAATGGTCAGCATTTTCTTTCGGATCTTGGCTGACAAGCCATTGTAGATCCTGTTGGCATGCGGACTTGAGACAGCAAAACAGACCCACGAGCCTTGAATTGTGTCAGCGGACTCATAGGCCAAATATAAAAAGAAAATTGCAATCATTATAAGATGTCATATAGAGAAATTGATACGTAGAAGTACGATTTTAATGTGGGTCACAAACAGTAATTGATATTTAAATACACATTTCATTTAAGAATGATATCAAACATTTCAAGCAGGTTAATGCATTTCATTTTGAAAATAAATTTATAAAATTCTGAAAACTGATTTTTTTGGCATATGAGCAAAATTAATTAAGTTTTGAAACATTAATTGTATAACAAATGAAATGACTTTGCTTGTAGCATAGTTAATTGTTTTGAGGCTGAACAACATATATTGTTCCATTTTGAGTTTGCTTGGTGCACGTTAAGCGCTGCTAAGTCGAAGCAGTAAAACAATGCCACATTATATTTACCTTTTTTCATGCTTTGGCTATGCAAATTGGAGATTGGAATTAGGTCCAAGTCAACCTAACTTTTATTTCTGGATTTTTGAATTATTTCTTTCTTTGAGTTTGCAAATGACAGAATTTATGGATAATTAGAATATACATGTATACACCAATTCTTAGAGACAAGGCAGTCATTGGTTGAATTCTGAACAATTTAATTGAATAGTAGAGCTTTCATCGCATTAGATTCAATTCTGCAATGTGTATGTTTCAGCAATTTCTACCTTGGTTTCCGAAATAATTCTGCGCACATCATGTCCAGATTTCAGAAATAATCAATGTATTATATTAAGTGTTTTTCCTTCAAAATAGAACAGGACTCATTAGATTATTCATAACTTTCAAATCTAGTTTGGTTAACTGTTTAAAAAATACCATCTCAAGTTGCAACAGATCAAAGAAGCTTTTGTAGCTGTGTGAGAATTTGTACATGGTGAGGCTGGAAAAACGGTTAAAATGAAGTCTGAAAAGCTGATTAAGTCTAAGAAGGCTAGATGGAGGACAACTGACATATGTTTTTTGTGTAAGTTTTTGTTCACAGACTCAGAAAAACAACTTTACCAGTTTGTTTTTTGCAATGTTTCTGAGTTTTAAAAATAAAATCAATAATTGCCCATTTTCACTCTGGGGCCAGCGATGCTGGACTATTGCTTCTTCCATCCTGTTAAGGAATATGTTGTGATTTGTCCTAAAAACAACCATGTTATTTGAAGTAAAAGGTACACGTCATGTTGTTATGCATTCTTCACAACATGTAGCGATAACATGAAATAGTTCATTAATGAATGAGGCTTCAAAATATTTGTTTCACTGATATTGTGGTATTGTGCTAACAAAACATTTTGTCATCAACAATGTGCAACAGAATTCATTTCAATTTTTATAATAATTATTGTCAGCAAAATGTACCATCTCTGGAGGAAATAAAAATGGTTTTCCCTTGAATTTTCAATTCACTTTGTCTTTTGGGTTGGGTCTCTAACGATTTTCCTCAGCTGTCAATCGTAGGTTTTGATAGTGTGAAAATGTGAAAACTTCAGGGTAGTCACCTTGCCATTAAGTGGGGAATTTCAAGATCTTTGAGCGTATTAGAGTTTGTACGATTTGCTAGCAGAAATAACTCAAAAAGAACTGTCGAGGTAATTACTGTAATTTTAAAATAGGTAGATGTTTTGGAGTTCAACTGCAATGTTATACAAAGATTCGCCTGTACCTGCCTTAGCAATGCAGTTGCAAAATAACATTGAAAATGAACTTTTACATTTCTTAATTTTCAGTAAATATGTAAGTACTGAAGCAGGTTTCAAGTTGTGGTTGAAATTGCTAATCTTCTGTTCATATGTTTGTCCCCATCAGTTGCATTTCAAAGATTTGGTAGTAGATTTGATTTTACACAGCACGTGTATGTGTTTGGAATTTGTCCTGAATGAAGATTTCAGCACAGAGTCATAGTCATAGAGTCATAGAGATGTAAAGCATGGAAACAGACCCTTCGGGCTAACCCGTCCATGCTGACTAGATCTCCCAACTCAATCTAGTCCCACCTGCCAGCACCTGTCCCATATCCCTCCAAACCCTTCCTATTCATGTACCCACCCAAATGCCTGTTAAATGTTGCAATTGTACCAGCCTTCACCACATCCTCTGGCTACTCATTCCATACACATACCACCCTCTGTGTGAAAAAGTTGCCCCTTAGGTCTCTTTTATATCTTTCCCCTCTCACCCTAAATCTATGCCCTCTAGTTCGGGATTCCCTCACTCCAGGGAAAAGACTTTGTCTATTTACCCTATCCATGCCCCTCATAATTTTGTAAACCTCTATAAGGTCACCCTTCAGCCTCTCACGCTCCAGGGAAAACAGCCCCAGCCTGTTCAGCCTCTCCCTGTAGCTCAGATCCTTCAACCCTGGCAACGTCCTTGTAAATCTAGAAATTCACAAAATAAAAGCAAATTACTGCAGATGCTGGAATCTGAAACCAAAAGAGAAAATGCTGGAAAACCTTAGCAGGTCTGGCAGCATCTGTAAGGAGAGAAAAGAGCTGACGTTTCGAGTCTAACTGACCCTTTGTCAAAGCTTATAGATGCTGCCAGACTTGCTGAGATTTTCCAGCATTTTCTCTTTCGGTTTCAGGAATTCACAAAAGTTTTGTCACTCTGGCCCCAGTGTGAAATTGGGAAATTATTTCCTAAATTCATGAGATTTCTTTTATAATTAATTTAAATCCAAGGTAGAGTCCTTCCATTCAAAATAAAATTCTTATAAATGCAACCACAATGTATGTTAAATGCATCCAGTACAAATTCAAAAATAATGCAATAGAGTTTTCCTGAGGTCTGTTTCAATAGAAATTCAAGTATTTTCAGACTTGTTTTTGTTGAAAATTGAGAGAGAGAAATTTCTGGACATAGATTATGACACTTTGACCTAATAAACAATGATACAAAAGCTTCAGAATGAGTATTTATGGACTCAAGAAACTTCATCTCACAACCAAGTAAAATATTGCGATGTTTGATCTGTGAAAGCAGTATTCTTAATTGACGTTGAAAGTTATTATACAATTCTCTTCTCTTTTAACCTTATTTTAAACTATTCTCTTGCTATTCAATTTTCCAATAGTCATTGCCATAAATACACAACTCACCATTGGGAGAAAGTTTTCATTGATGTATTCATATGGTATTGGAAACCAGCATTTTAAACAGAGGTGAAGCTTGCTTCTAATTTACTAAGTGTGAAAGGTTATAAATTATGTGGCTGTTAATCATAATTTAACTGCTCCCAATAGAATAATTCACTGCTTTAAAATTAAAATGATAATTCATGTACTCAGTTATCCCTTCATGCTCCATTACTGCTTTACACATGACCCCTGATGAAAAGGGAATTTGGGTCATGGATACAGTGTCATGCTTGTAAATTCACTTGTGGGAGGCCACTGAAACTTTTCGCTGTCCTCATAATAAAATAGCCTTTGGTTGCAAGAAGACAGTTCATTTTTTTCATGGCATTTTTCATCATTGTAAAATTATATTTTTTAATATTTTCATTTGTGCATATATATTGGCAGTATGATTGTTTGGCAATGAACAGTTAGTCTTAATTCTGTTTTAGACTCCATTTCATGTCTGTGCCATTTATGACCAGAAGTGGGTGGAATTTTTCCAGCTGTAATACTATACTGTATTAAATTTTGGAGTAACTGTAATGGCCTACAGTGTTTGAGTTTTCCTGAATACTTCAGTGCTAAACATCCCGGTTCACTAAATTCCTCAAGTGTGAGCTGAAAATGGCACAGTGAGTTCAACAGACCATCTGAGAACATGGTGTGCAGAGGGACAAACAACTATGCATATTCTTCACGAATCAAAATTTAGGCTTGAATGACTAATAGTGGAAAGTTTGAGAATGAAGTACACATTAGAATGAGTGAATTCAGTGTCAAATATGAAACTGAATGGGGAAAAAAAGTACGTTAAAAGAAAGCAAAAGTGTTAGAGTCATAGAATCAGAGTTATACAGCAGGGAAACAGACTTTTCGGTTCAACTCGTCCATGCCGAACATAATCCCAAACTAAACTATCCCCACCTGCCTGCTCTTGACCCATACCCCTACAAACTTTGCCTATTCATGCACTTATTCAAATGTCTTTTAAAAGTTGTAATTGTACCTACATCCTCCACTTCCTCAGGAAGTTCATTCCACATGCAAACCACCGTCTGTGTAAAAATAATTTGCAGCTATGTCTTTTTAAAATCTTTCTTCTTTCTCCTTAAAAATATGCCCCTTAGCAAAACAGTTTTAAATTTGACAAGTACATGAAGGATTGAGTCTCCACATTTGTAAGTCTTTATTTCAAGTGCGAGCCACTTCACATATCAGAAATGAACAGTTATCATGTTATAAATGTTACTTTCACCTGAGTGTGTGTGTGTGTGTTTTACCTGTGTGACATTCGATGTATGTAAGCAGTAGGGCACCTTGTAACTTGTGTATATGCACACCTAACTGTGCAACAGTTCTTCGCCAAAGTATGCTGCACCATTTGTGTGTGGAGAATAATTGAGTACAATTAGTGTCACGGTTATTTTGACAGAAATATTTGGACCATTGTGTTTTATTAAAGTTTTTTAAAAAAGGAGGATTAACTGTTGATTCTTTGAAGAATGCTGTGGCATAAGATAACCCCCTTTCCAACCCTTTTTCAGCTCTTTCAAGGTTATCTAACCTGCAAAAATAGGCGAATGTATAACACACACATTTTGTAAGTTTGCTTTTAATTCATGGACTGAATGTGGAACTATGCTTTGATATGTCAATAATTGTTTTGCAATAGTGTGGATGATTTACTGCTAATTATTTCAAGTTATCAGAATATATGTATGTATGTATGTATATGTGTGTGTATATGTATATGTATGTATGTTAAAGTTGTTCTGGTGCAGTAATAGAGTCTCCTCTTCTCAGCCAGGAAACTTGTCTTCAAGGCTCACCTGCTCCAGAGATATGTAATAACATCCACCAAAAGGTTGATTTTTGAAAAAAAAAGGTTTAAGCAAATCTACTTTCTTGTTCTTCAATCTGATTGATCAAAAAGACACTCGATGTTAACAGTTGCATTCGTGTGAACAAAATGAATGCAAACATTTAAGATTGTACTTGAGTATGAATAATGGGATTTATCCTGTTTCAGTTCTTCAAACGTAAAATTATGAAAAATTAATGAGACTGATTTTGTTTTTTCTTTAAGCTATGAAACATTTTGGATGTCCTGAGCTTGTGAAATATGCTGTTTGAATGCAAGATCTGCCTTGCGAGAGTGAAATGGAAAATAAGAAATTCAATGGCCTCTGTGGAAGAAGTATAATATTTTCACTAAGTTGTGCATCTGATAGTTCCTGGCTATGGTTACTGTGCCCTTCCTGCTGAGCTGATATTATATTGTATGTCAGCTGTAAGATTGTGAGGTTTTCATAAGTAATAAGATGTGTGGCTTTACGTTTAAGCATGGCACATGAATTATATTTGGTTTTCACATCATTTCTGAAGTAAACTAATTGCTTGCTGTTTTTGTTTCTCCTGCATTCTGGAATTTCTTTTTGATTACTTTTTAAAAAAAAAGTTGGCTCCAACCTTGTACAAGCAAAATTATTCTGTCGAGAAAGTGATGACATAGTACTCCACTGACACTTTTGATTGAAATAACTTGAAAGTGTGCAATTTAAAATCTCGTATAACTTGAGGGATTGATTTTAGTAAAATTGTTTCTGCCAATGAATAATTTAAGTATATGTAACTAATGACATAAAAACGATTCAGTAGCCCGAATTGTATACAAGTAGCCTATAAATGGTGTTTGTAGTGATATTTTTGATAAACATGGTGAATACTTTTAGTTCTCTTCCTTGACTTGCTACTATTACAGGATGTTGCTTCGTTGGTGTTTTTGCATTAAGCCAAGTCAACAGTTTGCCAATTTGCAGGTGTCAAATGCTTCTTGCCACTTTTAAAATGTTTGAATAGAGTTTATTTTGCCAAACCTCTCAAAATCTGTTTAGCACATTTTTTCCACTTAACAGTAATTTGCACTTTTATATACTGTCCAGTATTTCAGCATCCTTAAAACACCTTTATATTTAATTTAGGCTGTTATTTCATAAATACTGCGATGTGGGAAAATGCATTTTAACAAGAATTTACAGCTACAGTTATTTATAGCTATGAATAACTGATGTACAGAAAACAAAAAAGATCTCACTGTCGAGGAAGAATCAAAACCTAGCCTTCCATTGTAAAGAAAATGAGAAATAATTACCGTATATACTCGTGTAAAAGTTGAATTTTTTTAGGCTGTTTTTAAATGTTCATTTTAAAGGTTTACTATTACACGGGCACTAGTTTTGACAGGCTGAAATTCATGCTGCAGTTCGTAATACCATATTATTAGCAGATATTGATTTGATTGCTCAAGTAATCCCGGGTAAAGAAGAAACACACAATAAATTATGGTAAATTAATTACCGGATAAAAGCAAGAGGAACAAGAATGAATTAAATTAGATTCCCTACAGTGTGGAAACAGGCCCTTTAAACCAACGAGTCCACACCGACCCTCCGAAGAGAAATCCACCCAGACCCATTTCCCTCTGACTAATGCACGTAACACTATGGGCAATTTCGCATGGCCAATTCACCTGACCTACACATCTTTGGACTGTGAGGAAACCCACACAGACACAATGAGAATGTGCAAGCTCCACACAGCTGCCCAAGGCTGGAATTGAACCTGGGACCCTGGTGCTGTGAGACAGCAGTGCTAGTCAGCTACTGAGCCACTGGTAGTAAATTTTATTTATACACACTGATATGAAAATTTAGCATATCAAAGATTCGTTGAAATCTGCAAAATCGCACTGTTCAACGTCGTCATGGCCTGGTGTAAATGGCGCACTTAAAATGAAACATTTATTAAATTCTGAATGTGTAAGCATCTTGAACTTTGCCAACTTATTCTTCTGTTTCTCTCTCATTTACTCTCATGTGTAATGACCATCACCAACATTAACAAATTTGTCAAAGAATTAAAGATAGTTGTAGCTAGTGTATTGCACTTTTATTCAGATATAATGACTCAATTAAAATGATGAACGTTTTAACAATTTTACGTTTTGGATGTATAGTGAACAAAGTGCGATAAGTACTAATAGACTTCATACCAGTCTGAATGAATGAATGAATCAAAATGTGCTGTAGTAAACCAAGTGGGCCAAGTAGAGTTATGAGTGAATGAATAGAGATGCAGTACAGTAAACAAAGAGCGATGAGTAGAGTTACCGGTATGAATGACTGAATGCAATTTTGTTTAAAGAATTAATGAGGCAATGCAGTTTTCTTTGCAAAAGGTTGATAATGCGATATAGTAGGGTCAACCTTTACATGAGATACATGGAAAACGCAAGAATATTTGGCCAAAAATAAGGGGTTAGCTTTTATATGAGATGGACTTTTACATGAGTATATACGGTAATCTTTTTTTCTGAGATGGAATGAAAGACATACACCAAAATACTTTGGTCTAGCAAAGATTGGAAATAAAGCGTTCCACGAGGTGTGGCAGAATATTTATGGAGATGTAAGACTGAGTTTGGCTGTGCCAACAGCGATTAATGATGAGGTATTGGCTATGGTTGAGCCCTCTAAGAGTTTGCAAGTTCCAGGTCGCCCACTTGTTCAAAAGTGCTCCTTGCAGTGTGCCTTTTTGGGCATTAGGTTGATAGTCTCGTTGGGATCTGTCAGCATGTCAACTTTTATATGGACTTGTTCTTGCTATGATTTACTTAGGTTTTTTTTCATTCATTCGGTGAGAGCGTCACTGGCTAGGTCAGCATTTATTGTCTACTCCTTAAAGTAGTTAAGAGTCAACCATATTGCTGTGGGTCTGGAGTCACATGTAGACCAGACTAGGTCAAGAATACAGTTTCCTCCCTTAAAGAACATTGAGAACCAGATGGATTCTTCCAACAATTGACAATGATAATCATCCTTAAACTCTCAGTTCCAGATTTTTATTGGATTCAACTTCCACCAACTGCAGGATTTGAACCTGACTCCCCTGAGCATTACCTGTGTCTCTGGATTAACACTCCAGTGATAATTCCACTACGCCGCCACCTCCCCTGGTTGTTTAAGTCAGCAGTGCAATTATTTTAAACCAAGTGTCAGAGTCAGAAAATTCCTGCATGCCCCTTTGCAAAACTGGCATCACTGGCTTAATTCACACTTCCAACTCTGCCCACAGCATCCTGGAACAACTGGCTATACTCTCAGATTTGGGGAGAAAGTGAGGTCTGCAGATGCTGGAGATCAGAGCTGAAAATGTGTTGCTGGAAAAGCGCAGCAGGTCAGGCAGCATCCAAAGAGCAGGAGAATCGACGTTTCGGGCATAAGCCCTTCATCAGGATGAAGGGCTTATGCCTGAAACATCGATTCTCCTACTCCTTGGATGCTGCCTGACCTGCTGCGCTTTTCCAGCAACACATTTTCAGCTATAGTCTCAGATTTACCTGTCATCGTCTGGCGCCCTGCCAATGTCAGAGCCAGAGTAGAGAAGTTAGTGTGGTGGAATTTTGGGGGGCTGGGACTAGAATTTGAAGAAGAAGAAATTTAAAAACACTTATCAGCTGAAGTCAGATCAGAAGCTTAAGGTCAAAAAGAGTGGGACTGTCAACCAATTTGAATGAAAACCTTGGACTGTTTCATCCTTCAAACCTCATATCTCAGTCATATAACTGTTTGTACTGACTGCCTGTTGCTGCAAACCACTTGATAAACTTATAATGTTTATACGTCATAAACAAGTACAATATATTCTGTTAATTTTGCACTGAGCTGCTTTTTTCTGTAGACTTAGTTTAGGAGATTTAAGAATAGTGCTACGGCAAAGGTAGCTTACAAAATAACTTTCCTTGAGTTAGCTTTGTTTGACTGACAAATTAAAATATGTCAAACCTACATTTTAATTGCCTTTACTGAAGAGAAGAGGGCTATTTTTAGTCATTAACATGAGAACAGTGACAACATGCTAAAATAAAATTGCTGACTGCTGACCTGCAACATTTCCATGGATTCCTTGTCATGCAGCTCAGATAGGGGACCAATTGCTTGAAAAATGTTACGATTAATAAACTTATATGTTGCTTGTACATGTTTTAAATGAGTAATTTGAAGAGTGTGGCCTTGTCTACTTTTTACATAAATATGTAATTCTTGAACATCAACTCTTCTGATTCTTGTCATTTGACTTCTGCAATAGGAATCTTCAGTGATGCAACATTTGGGCGGCACGGTGGCACAGTGGTTAGCACTGCTGCCTCACAGCGCCTGAGACCCGGGTTCAATTCCTGACTCAGGCGACTGACTGTGTGGAGTTTGCACGTTCTCCCCGTGTCTGCGTGGGTTTCCTCCGGGTGCTCCGGTTTCCTCCCACAGTCCAAAGATGTGCGGATCAGGTGAATTGGCCAAGCTAAATTGCCCGTAGTGTTAGGTAAGGGGTAAATATAGGGGTATGGGTGGGTTGCGCTTCGGTGGGTCGGTGTGGACTTGTTGGGCTGAAGGGCCTGTTTCCACACTGTAAGTAATCTAATATTAAAAAAAACATTTCTTACTCTTTATAATGTTCAGTGTTGTCATAGAATCATAGAGATGTACAGCACGGAAACAGACCCTTCAATCTAACATGTCCATGCCGACCAGATATCCTAACCTAATCTAGTCCCATTTTCCAGCACTTGGTGCATTTCTTTTTAAACCCTTCCTATTCATATACCCAATCCAGCTGCCTTTTAAATGCTGTAATTATACCAGCTTCCACCACTCCCAAAGCTCATTCCATACACTCAGCACTCTATGCGAAAATGTTGCCCCTTAGGTCCCTTTGAAATCTTTTCCCTCTCATCCTAAACCGATGCTCTCTAGTTCTGGACTCCCCCACCCCAGGGAAAAGACCATGTCTATTTACCCTATCCATGCCCCTCATGATTTTATAAATGTCTATAAGGTCACCCCTCAGCCTCCAACGCTCTAGGGAAAATAGCCCCAACCTATTCAGCCTCTCCGTATAGCTCGAATGCTCCAACCCTGGCAATATCCTTGTAAATCTTTTCTGAACCCTTTCAAATTTCATGTCCTCCTGATAGGAAGGAGACCAGAATTGTTTGCAATATTCCAAAAATGGCCAAACCAGTATCCTGTACAGCTGCAACATGACCTCCCAATTCCTGTACTCAATACTCTGACCAATAAAGGAAAGCATACCAAACACATTCTTCATTATCCTATCTACCTGCGACTCCACTTTCAAGGAGCTATGAACCTATACTCCAAGGTCCCTTTGTTCAGCAACACTTCTCAGGACCTTACCATTAAATGTATTAGTCTGCTCTGAGTTGCATTTCCAAAAGGCAGTACCTATCATTTATTTAAATTGCACTCAATCTGTCACTCCTCAGCCCAGTGGCTCATTTGATCAAGATCCCGTTGTACTCCGTACTCTGAGGTAACCTCCTTCACTGTGCAGTACACTTGTAATTTTGGTGTAATTTGCAAATTTACTAACTATACCTCCTATGTTCACATCCAAATCATTTATATAAATGATGACAAGCAGTGGATCTACTCCAATCCTTGTGACACACCACTGGTCACAGGTCTCCAGTCTGAAAAGCAACCCTCCACCACCACCCTGTCTTCTACCTTTGAGCCAGTTCTATATCCAAATGGCTAGTTCTCCCTGTATTCCATGAGTTCTAACCTTGCTAACCGGTGTACCATGAGAAACCTTGTCGAATACCTTACTGAAGTCCATATAGATTACTGCTCTGCCCTCATCAATCCTCTTTGTTACTTCTTCAGAAAACTCAATCAAGTTTGTGAGACGTGATTTCCCACACACAAAGCCATGCTGACTATTCCTAATCAATGCTTGCCTCTCCAAATATATGTAAATCCTGTCCTAGAGGATTCCCTCTAACAACTTGTCCACCACAAATGTCAGGCTCATCAGTCTTTAGTTCCCTTGCTTTTCCTTACCACCTTTTTTAAATACTGGCACCACTGTTAGCCGACCTCCAGTCTTCTGGCATCTCACCTGTGACTATTGCTGATCAAAATGTCTCAAGGGTCCTCTCAATCTCATCCCTAGCTTCCCACAGAGTTCTGGGGTACTCCTGACCAGGTCCTGGGGATTTATCCACTTTTATGTGTTAGCACCACCTCCAGTGTAATACGGACATTTTTCAAGATGTCGTGATATGTCATATTTGATAACCCTTTGCCCGATGGAGGAATCCCCAATAGTAATACGCAACCCTCTGACAGCAGTGCTACTTTTTCTTGCCAATAACTGCCATCACCCCCACGCTCTCTCTCGCATGCCGTCTCTCTCATGCTGTCTCACGTTCTCTCTCTCTCTCTCTCTCTCTCTCTCTCTCTCTCTCTCTCTTTCTTTTTCTCTCTCTCTCTCTCTCTCTCTCTTTTCCCCACACACATGTGCTCTTTCATGCGCCCTCTGTCACCCTGTTGCCTGCCAGGTCTCAGCAACCCCAAACCCCACGTATATGGCAGGGAGGGAGGCATATATCCTTGCGTAGTCATCCTCCAGAGCAGCCCTAACAATGATTGACTGTTGTTTCCAGTAACACAGCTGAGCTAAAGTTCCTTCGATTTGGTGGCAGTTTCTGGGGCCAGCAACCATCTTTAATAGAGACAGTTGCCCTGACAGCAAGCAATAAGTTCCCTGACCTTGTAAATTGTGGCTGTAAGTCCCATAGATAGCTGAGTTACAATCATTCTCAACTATTATCCATATTACAAATACCAATGCTCAAACAAAATTCCAATCATCCATTTGACTCCATTACTTGCACTGTTGTATTCAAAGTAATCATGTTTTGTACTGTCCTCCTCTCCAACAAATCTACAACATTGAGATGTTGTACAGCAACTGAAGGTCTGCAGCCCCACCTCAGTTGTTGGTAATGTACCTGCTTTATTTGTTTAAACCTCCCCATACCTATGTTTTGTTTCTTCTCTTGTACCACTGCTATTTCATTTAGCCTTGCATCAATATTACCATTTATTCTTTATTTTCTCTTGTCCTTCACCTCGGCATAGCTCTTCCCTTTTGTCCTGTTTGATTAGATTAGATTCCCTACAGTGTGGTTCGGCCCAACAAGTCCGTACCGACCCTCCGAAGAGCAACCCACCCAGACCCATTCCCCTACACCTAACACTACGGGGAATTTAGCATGGCCAATTTACCTAACCTGCACATCTTTTGTACTGTCGGAGGAAACCCACGCAGACACTGGGAGAATGTGCAAACTCCACACAGACAGTTGCCTGAGGCGGGAATTGAACCCGGGTCCCTGGCGCTGTGAAGCAGTAGTGCTAACCGCTGAGCCACCATGCTGCCCTAAGTTTGCATTTCCCCACGCCACCTTTTGCACTTACTTAAAATGTTATAATACTTAAAATATTACTTTTTTTATATGAAAAACTTATTTCCTCATTTGAATAGAAGGTTAATGAAACAGTGCCCCCAATCTGTGTGACATATGTTCTTGACTGCATTGTAAATAATGCTTTTACAAATGCTGCAGTGAGAACTTCCTGTTCCTACAACAATGTATACAATTGGCAAAGAATAGCAGTGAAGTATAGTTGAAATGAAGCCACTTTTTCAGTCTTTTAAAGGTTATTTTAAATTAATTCTTCTCCCTAGCGTAAAGTCCTCTGAACCCTACCCCTGATGCTACTTACCTACCATCCCTGGTATCACTCAGACCATGCGTTATCCTGGTTTCCCCAGCACTAGGAAATCTCAGGGGCAGGGGATGCTGAGGGGGTTAGGTCAAGGGGATGCAGGAGCTGGTTGGGAGGCAATGTGATAAATATGGGGCTTTAAATGATGTGGGGGGTGGTTGGTGATACGTGTTAGCGGAGGTAATGATCCAAGTTGACATGTGGAGCAGGTGCTTTTAGTGGCAGTAGGTATGACAGTAGTCTGAGGACACTTCTCCTAAATGAAAAGAAGCTTTCTTGTACTCCTGCAAGGAAATCAGTGTATGAAAAACATAAAATATCAGGCAAACAGGTTGTTTGCTGAAGGGTTCTGGCAGGGCCATCAGAGTGGCTTCTCATATAACTTTCTGGCAAACTGGAAATTTGGAGTCTCCATGTTTATTGCTTCTTAAAACTTTTGATTCCATTGCATCCTTCAATCATGGTGAATGTCTCCATATCTATTAGAATCTGGTACAATAATATCTGGGCATTTAAGAATGTTTTTCCATTGATGGATGCTGCTCGATGTGTTAAATGTTCCAGCATATATTGATTATATTTTAGATTTCCAGCAACTATAATATTTTGCTTTTTAAAATTAGTTGACCATTGCTACATTATATGTTGGCTGAGCTTAACCATTAATAATTGAGCCAGTGTTTAATGGATATTTGCCTTTGCTGCTCAAGACGAGATAGCTGAACTTGATCAGGATATTACTTGTTGTAATATTGAGTGACACAACAAACATTGAATGCACAGCAGTCTTCTGACCTGTAAACTCCTCACAGAATATAGTAATTTTATTGGCCAATCTACATTTTGGCGATTTGACAACTTAATAACTGAACAACTACCAGTAGCTTGAGCCTACATGACTATATCTTACTGTGTGCGCTTTTGATTTAAGTGCCTGAAATAATTTGAGTGATTTATTTTAGAAACTAAATAATTGCATTCTGTTGATGCATCTGACTTCTTAAATGTGACATATTAATGGCACAGTTTGGAGTTCATCGTGAAATTTCATCCAATTACATTTGATAATGCATTGAAGTGTGAGCAACATTTTGTCCTTAAAACAATATGTGTTATAATGTATTTTCTGGACGTGACCAATCGACTGTTGGAAAGACATTACAGTTATAATTCCCAAACTTCCAGTCCTCTATGGTTCGGTAGACAAAAGTGAGACAACATTGTTCATTGAAGATGACTATAGAAAATTGTGAGCTGTATATAGGAAATACGCTATCATTTCTGTTATCCAGTCAAGGGAGGACTTTTAATGCGTTAGTGAGGGTATATTACAAAGTTGTAACATAGTCCAGGCATTCTGATGATTTCTTGCACTGACTGTAGAGCTCGCCAGTTTAGAATTTCATCAGCACCCGATGATTGTATTACAGCCTGCAGTATGAGACCAACATTTTATTTTCTCATGTTTACTGATGACCGTTTTTGTTGTGTTCCCAGAAAATTGCTTGCTGCTAATTCAATGTACTGAGGCTTCCGCAATCTCTTATTTGTCACCATGTTAATTAATGGAAAGCAGACATGAAAAACAATGTTTTGATAAATAGTTTTAAAAGTGGAGTCAGAAACATGAAGATTGAGAATTTGTTAGCAAATGTACTGTCGTTACAAGGAAATAATGTGTGGTATACACTGCTATAACTACAGGTCTGTCTCCTTAAAAGATCAATGTGTTATAACCAGCATTTATTCGTAAATTTGGAACTGTATTGGTATTTTTTATGCACTGTGTTTTGTTAAATGTATGGTAAGGTATTTATGATATGTCTCATTGTGGTTGGAATTAATTTCTTGCGTAGACTAGCTAATGGGAAAGTACACTTATGGTTTATCTAGTTGAGAACTGATTAGAGATTACAATATTGTGTTTATAAAATGATTATTTGAAGCTGCAACTAACCTAAATTATTGGTATTAATATACCCCAGTCACCTAGTTCTGTCGGTATATCATCAACTGAGTTAAATATGTTAACAAAAAAAGTTATTGTCATGCTTTAGAGTAGGAAGAAATAAATTCATTGTGACTACATGTATGTTATGAAGAATGCTGATGTTTTAAACATTAAAACTAAGTGCATTCAATCCACATTACATTGCTATGAATTAGTCTTAACAGAAAATAGTTTTAAAGTATTTGGTTTTCTCGCCTTATCAGTTGCTTATAAAGCTTGTAAATTATAATTAAAACTAATTTCCAACCAAAGGTTGTAATTATGATTCATTTACATGGATATGTGAAAACAGCATAATTCGGTTTCCAAATAGGAATTGCTAAATGAAGCTCAAATTTCATTTCTTTAAATTTGAGTAGCACTGCTTACTTTAACATGGTGCAAGAAATTTTTTTTTGAGTCACATTCTACTGACCTGAAGGCAAACCCTTTTTAGGATAACATTAAGTTTGAGGACTAAAAAACAAATAACTGTATTGTGAATAAATGTAACCCAATGGTGGTTAGGAATGTACAGTTATGTTGTTCCTCACGTCAGCTCTCCATGTCTAAATAGTATGACAGGACAAGGCAGCAGATGAGACAAGCTGTCGCTCAGCTACTCTGGCCTTTTGAAGAGAGGCCATGGGAGGAAAAGGTGCTGCAAATAGGCTGTGAAGTTTACATACACTGCCCACTGTTAAACAGATTACCTCTAATGAAGTGTCTAATGCTCAGCCTGCATCTGCCTAATCCTAGGTGGCAGTTTGTCCCTCAGCTGCCAAGAAACACCACCCTCTGGCCTTATATCACCAATGTCTTCACAGTGCACTGGGAGGTGCCTGGCTTTAATAAACCAAGACAGTGTGTGATCTGACATGCAAATGTAGGTCATTGCATATGTAAATGTGTGATTACAGACTTGCATGCCAGAACACATTAGTGAGACTTTGCTCTCAGCATGTGGTTGTCATAGTTCCTCAAAAGCTGATGCTAACATTTGTCAAGTTATCACATACGCCAAAAAGACAAAAAACAGTGTTGTAAATGTGGTCTACTTAATGAATCTGCACTTCACGAATTCTAAAATATTTGAAAATACACACCTTGTGTTTTTAAATGTTTTGAAGTTATATTTGCATTGTATGCGCCTCACTATTGTACATTAAAAATTTTAATTGATAGGTGGCAATTGCAGCTCATGTACATTTAAAAATAAAATGAATTTCATTTGAGTCTTATCTATTTGCTTTGTTTTCTGATATGCGCAGGCATAATTCATTGCTGTCAATAATTTACAGACCTGTGATGTCAGTGTCAAAAGATATGTCTAAATATTGCTTTCACTTCTGTATGTTTCCTCTGCTTTTAATTCAAGTGTTTGACAAATTTGAAACTCTTAGGGGCTTTTCCCCACAAAATCCAACAATGGTTGTGGAGATGTATGAGGCTGGGCCCAAACAACCACACTGGATTTTCTTATGTTCTCCTTTAAACTTACTTCATTCTTAACAGTTCTTTAGTGACCTAATTGAAGAAGGTTGGGGGTGAGGGTTGTGGGCGGATGGCTTTAGGGTGAAGGTCAAACACAAATTTCTAATTCCTGATGATTGAAAAGAGATTGAGAACCTTGAATCTGACAGAAATACTTCAAGTTCTCAAAATAGCCACAAACTTTGGTTCTTAGTGAACAGTGTTTAGTAGGATGTTCAATGCGTTATGCCACTGAGTGGTGGAATTGTTTTTTTCATCATCGGCAAACTTTATGAAGTTCATGGTCTCCACCAAATGGCTGTAAATTATCAAATGATGAGATTGGAAGCAGATTGCCATTTGCAGATAAAATTGGTACTTAACCTTTGCAGAATAGAATTCAATAAATTGTGGACAGACTTGCCTTAAATTTAAAAGAATACACAATGCCAAAAGCCTGGTATTGCTTGCTGCTGACCTAGAAGAAAGCCGTCCACAAAGATCAGGTGAGCTTTGTGGCATCAAGTTAACTTTTCTGATGTTAATTTGATTCTGCTGCCAACTGTAAGAAATTTCTTGATGCCCCAGCTTGCAGCCACGTCATTTAGGCTGGACGATGAACAAAGTTTTACAGGATCTAAAAGGTTCTTCATTAGTAATTAAGACTTACTGTATCACCAAAATCAGAATTTCACCTCATTGAGGAATACTTAAACCTTTAAAGAATTTTTTACAGCAAAAATCATGTTGTAAAGAATGGAAGTCACATTACTTAATAATTTCTGGGTAATTTTAGAGCTTCAGCAGTGTAGCTGGCAGAGGAGTGTTTAATTGCTGACCATCGCTACAGTAGACCCTATACCCACAGGAATACATTCCAAGACTTAGCACGGAAGCCCGAAACTGCAGAAAGGAGCGAACTTATCCACTTAAATGGGAAATTTATCTTCCTGGCAGCCCTCTTGTCCCTGGTTCTGGAAGGTTCCCTATCATGTGTACAGGCAGCGGTAAACTGCAGGTAACAGAAACTGCGGAAAACGATTCCGCAGATACAGTGATCACTCTGTACTTGATTTCTGTGATTGACTGTGCACGTGCACATGCCAGAATTCTGTCAATTTCAACGAGTAAGGAGTGTGGATGTTGAAAGTTTCATTGCGATTACAACAGCAAAGTCCGGACTATAATCTGGGGACTCCACAACTTTATCAGGTCTAAAGCTGAGCCGTGGAGAACAAAAGGGTCTACAATTTCCAATGTTATTTTAAATAGCATATGTTTTAAAAGAATGCTTATTGGGTGAATTACCTACATTTTGCTGGTTAATTAACTGAGACCTTTGCTTTGCTTGTAGCAAATAACAGCAAAATTAAAGGCATGGATTTTCTAAATTCAGCTTAAAACACTTGTGTTAATTGCAAGAATACTGCATCTGTCAAAGAACATTAATATTTACTGTGGCATATGTCATCTGTCATGTGGCATTTGCAAAACTAATTCTGCAAATTTTTGTTGCAAAATTTTGGTTTTAACAACCGTAAATTACTACATTTGCAGTAAAGTGGCTCATGTTACGTTAGTGGAGGACAGCGATCATTCATATGGATTTCTTGAAGTGTATCAATTAAAGTGTGTTAGAAACCAAGTACATTTATATGGTTAAGTTCAGACAAATGCTGAAAATCTGGGGAACAAATTGCTATGAATACAGAGTGACTGTCAGCTTCTGAAGTGACAGGAGTAAGATCGACGTCTCAATTATGCAACACCTTTAGAATAATGAAACAACACAAGGCACTTCACAGAAGAATTCTAAATCAAAGCATGATACTGAGCCATATATGCTGATATTAGGTCAGGAAGACCAAAAGCTTGGTCAACGAGCAGTTTAAAGTGTCTTAAAAGAGAAAAAAGGGATGCAGTCATGATAATCCTGAATCTTAGGAAACTGATGGTACAGCTGCCAATGGAGGAGCAATTAAAGGTGAGGGTGCTTAAGAAAACAATTAGAGGGTTGCAGGACTGAAGAAGACCATGGAGTTCAGAGGTCATGAAAGAGTTTGAAATAAGGATAAAAATTTTAAAATCAAGACATTACTTGGAAGATGCAAGAATTTGAATAACTCTGATAAGCTTGGTGAATCAGTCAGACTGAAATGTAGGGCTGACGTTTTATATTTTTGGGCAAAATATTTGGTTGAGTGAGATTCATGGAGTCTGCCATGTTTGATAGCAATTTTTCAAGCAGTTTTCTGCTCCTCATTAATTTTGCATCCAGGATCTACAGCACCTGTCCTATGATATTGCATGGTAGTGAGTGGAAATGCTCTCCGCTATCAGGAACATCCAGCGTTTTCACTGCTGGTGCAATATTTAAAGGCCACAGCATCAGATGCTGCAAGCAAGAAACAACTTCTTACTGTGGTTTTCATCATTATCTCCAAAGATATGGCCCAGAAAGGAAAAGTAGCTCTTTGGTTTGCCAATAGGGACCTGAAACTGCTTGTGGAGAGAAGTGTGTTGCTGTATCCTGTTGACAGTCAAAAGAAGCTTTGACAACAGATCCAACTGTGATGGTGGGTCAGTCTAGTGCCTTGGTAGAAAGTGATGCATTAACCTTCTTTCTGCACTCCAGCAGGGTAAGTGCCACCACCTTTTCTTGCAAGCTCACAGGGTCACCATTCACTTGAGGTCTGCATTGCACATGCCTTTCACCAGGAATTACACACTATAACTCTCTACAGTGCATGTAGCATATTAAGTCAATTACTCTCACCTATCTCGTCTTTCAAAACTATACATCCTTAGTGTCCTCTCCATTTCTTATGCAGAGTTGGAGGTGTGAATAGCAGACGTGATAATCCCCCCACTGTAAAACAAAAAATCCTAGATTTGGCCAACTCAGTAAGCATCCCTGTACCATGCTGTTCTGTGCAGTGCTTTCATTATTATCAAAGCTAATTTATTCTTAAACTGCACCAGCTTTAATTCCTTTTAGTCAACAAAATCCCTCTCTCTTATGCAGGCTCTAGCAACTCTGAGTGAAGCTGTAATAAGAAGTGGAGATTTACCACAAATCTTGGGCTTTACCTCCACCTTTACCCTCTACTTCCGAAGATAAAGTCATCAGAGAATGTGCTGCCAAGGCTTTCACTTGCACTGTCCCCTAGCTCTTGAGACTTCCAGCTCAGTGCATTCTCTAGTTGTCTTCGACTCAGGAGCACAATCTGATGAGTACCTCGCTGACACATCTCCAGGACAAATCAAAGAAGAGTCCTCCTGGGTCTCAGGCACCTGCTCAACCCAGGATAGAAAACAATCCATGGCTTGGCCATTAATGACTTTGTCAAAATGTACAGACAGGCACAAGATCAGCAAGCAGATTTGTTAGAGATATTCAGTAAACTGCACCAAAGGAGAGAGGAGTCCATCAATGTTAAGTGTACTTTGATTCTAGCATATATTTCTGTCTGTTTCTTTGGATAGGTACACTCAGTGTCTGTCAGATATGCAGACAACCTGCACACTATAACTGAAGCCATAAGTGCTCAGCATCCACAGCAAGATGGATGGTGCTAGGAAGGACACATCGGGAAGAAGGTCCACGTACAGGATTCCCAAAGCTTCATTTAAGGATTAATGCAGAAGGCCCATTGCCCCTCTGCCTGTAATCCTAAAATCTGCTGATGTCCAAGTTGAGGGGATTGTGCTTGTACTTATACAGGAAACTGTCAGCTGGCCTGGGCTCTATAGGCCCAAACATCCCTTGGGTCAACTATCCAAGTCTTCCAGATCACTAGGGCCAACAGCAGAGCAGGCTTCCTCAACCCCAGCTGTGGAAGTCAGGGTTGCATATCAAAGTGGTGAGAGGCAAGGGAAGTTTGAAAAAAAATCTTATTGAGACACTTAATGGCATTGGCGGACACATTGTTCTCAGTTAAGTTGCACTGATATGTGAACTTGCCATGTAGACACTTGTACTTTTAAAATATCTGCTCCAGTGTCTTGTTGTTGGATCTGGTTCTCTCGTAACCATGTGAAGTGGGAGAGTGAACATGTCCAGTCCACATGCTCACTCTCCCTTGTAGCTCTGTAATTTGCAGAGAAAAGCCGCACAAATTGCTGTCCCTTGTAGGTTCAATACGCTCTGACATGACTGTTGAGTATTTCAGGGCATCCAAGCAGTCTGAACCATCGAAGCGTTACCAACAATGGCAGGGTGAAAAGGAAAGATTTTTCTCAACATGCTAGCTGTCAGAATTACTGTAGAACTCTTCACATCATATGCTGATGGAAACTTGGGAATGCTAGAAAGAGTACCGCCATCAACCATACTTCAGAGTCCCTCATCAATCACAGTGAAGCATAATGCTGTGGCCTGACACTGCGCCATTTGAGCTTTTAGTTGAAGATCAGTCTTATGCTTTGATAGAGAGATCTGAGGTATGTTATCATATTCAAATATGTTGCATAGCCAGTATTCATGTTACAGTGGGGCCTTGAAATTCTGGGAGTAAATCCCCACAATAAATTTCCCTCCCTATCTCCAATGAAAACCACCCTGAAAATTACAGGCCATGACTTTGCATATTTATAGTTCAACACATGAAAGTGGCAGTTATTTCTGAAATAGAGTCACAGAGATGTACAGCACGGAAACAGACCCTTAGGTCCAACTTGTCCATGCCAACCAGATATCCCAACCCAATCTAGTCCCACCTGCCAGCAGCTGGCCCATATCCCTTCAAACCCTTCCTATTCATATACCCACCTAAATGCCTTTTAAATGTTGCAATTGTGCTGCCTCCGCCACTTCCTCTGGCAGCTCATTCCATACAAATACCACCCTCTGCGTGAAAAGGTTGCCCCTTAGGTCTCTTTTATATCTTTCCCCTCTCACCCTACACTTATGCCCCTTTGTTCTGGACTCCCCCAAACAAGTGAAAAGACTTTGTTTGTTTACCCTATCCATGCTCCTTATGATTTTATAGACCTCTATGAGATCACACCTCAGCCTCCGACACTCCAGGGAAGACAGCCCCAGCCTATTCAGCATCTCCCTATAGCTCAAATCCTCCAACCCTGGCAATATCCCTTGTGGAAGGTATTTCTGAAATGCCAATCTCAGATGGTTTAAGTTAGCACCTGATTGTTTTTGCTGATGTGAAATGACAAGGGGGAAATTAGTGCGAACAGTGTAGTGATCATGATTGTTTGAGACCATAATTTGTAATGTTCATTCTTAGACAACGCATGACCTGCTGATGAAGTGGAATTTCAGGCTAGATGTGTGGAATTGCTGAATCAGCATGTGATTGATTAATATAATTGCTCCAGCCAGGGTTTCATGTTGAAACAATTTCATGCCCTTGAAGAGAAGAACAGTGATGGTGCATTCTAAATGCAGTGCAGCCATTTTGAATTGTTATCGTGCACTTGGCTTTGAATCAAAGATGGCAAGATTGCATCATCTTGCACTTGTAATCATTCTCTCACCAATCCGGTCCATTGAAGCTGATCACGAGGACTCCATGTCTTATGAACTTTCTGTAGTCCACCCCTTGACTGAATCCTGACTGAGAATGTATGAGCCTCCAGATTGATGTTTGCACACCATCCTGATGGACTGATCACTCTCAGACTGGTTGCACTTAAACTGCGGGAATGGCTTTGGTCGGATCAAGCCTCTGACCATGGCCAAGCTGTCAGGATTGGAGGAAGATGAGCCCTGACTAACTGTAATCCCCCCTAGGAACTAATCCTATTTCACTTTCAGGTTGAAGCACAGTTAAATTGAAGGCCTAGAAGAGTAAGTAGCAAGCTGTTGGTGACTGCTCTGACGTTCGTGTTGATGTTGGTATTGCCTAGTTTTTCAGTGAAGTGAAGAAAGTGGTGATTTGGAATTGGTATGTAACTGAAGTGAGTTGGGCCAAAAATGGAAGTAAGGTAATAATTGTATAATAGCAAGATTCTGAAGTCACCACTTAAACCTAAAGAGGAAAAGTGGGAATATGGTTTATCACTGTACATTTGAGATTCTGATTATTTCATTCTGTATTTTTCTAACTTTCTTTTCATTGTCCATGCCACTCAAAAGAGAGGAAATTCTGTTCTTCCTCTTAAATTTTTCAATTAAATTCCAAGTCTGAAATAAATTCCATTGCATTAAGTTTGCTAGATAATTTACTAATTAACAGCGAAGGGAATCGATGCTTTAAAAGTTAATTTTCACAGTGAATCTACTTGTCAATAATTATACAAAATTACTTTCAGGATTTAACAGTGTGAATGTAAATAGAGTGCATAATAGGCAACCGAAACTCATTTATTTCGTGCCTTAGCTATAATTCAATGTCTTGAGGCACTTCAGGTGCATTATGAAGTTAAATTTAACACTGAACCACATATAGAGATGTTGTGTCAATGACCCAAACCATGGTCACAATGGATACCTTTTAAGGACTGTCTTGAAGGAGGAAAGGAAGATTGAGAGGGGGAGAAGTTCAGCCTTGCTGTTCCTGAGCTTGGGGCCTAGGCACCAGTGATGGAGCAATTAAAATCACAGCTTCACAAGACATCAGAATTAGAAGAGCACAGATATCTTGAAGGGTTGTAGTTGAAATAATTCCACAGAGGCCAGTATCCCATCACCCAGTCCCCTTAATTTATACGTGGAAAGTCCTTGACACTGATCCAATTCCCTCAGATTGCTCTGAATGAACAGGATGTCTGACAGTCCTGTTCTCTTATCTGTTAGCCATGGCTCCCCGATTTGGGCTGTTAATCTGGTCCACTCAGGGAACTTATATTGTATGATGTCCACCTGGCTGATCTTGATGCAATCACTACCTCTTTCCCCCGCCGACTCCAAGGCCATAGGCCCGCTCATTTCTTGTAGTTCCTTGTAGGGCATTTTAGCATCAGTTCAGATTCCTGCAACTCTGCCTCTGTTGCGGGTGACTTGTAACATACAGTAGCTTGCCTCATGCACCAGGAGTGTCTCGGAAGAAATTCATTCTGTTCTTGTGGCAGCACAGGAATTGAGTCAGCAACATCCACCATGTCCAACTCAGAATCTGAGGTATCCTCAACGCTTGATGGAGAGGAAAAGCAGTTGGAAAAGGTATATAGGAGCCCAGCAAGTTTTTCTCCCGCACTTTTTGAGAGTTTGCAGCTTTCATGTAGTCCACATGCTTGATCAGGACCACCTACCCAGTCTTTGGAGGTAACTGGACCTGATCTTGTGTTGACTGTGCCTCTTACACATGCAGGGCCATTCTCGGAGTCTGTGTCCATTGAGTCTTCTCTCCATGAGCAACTCTACTGGAGCTATCCCTGTGGTTGCGAGAGGGGTGATCCAGTAATCATATTGGAACTGGCATAGTTTGGTATCCAGTGAAGCCATAAGCTGTTTCTTTGAGCCTGTCTTCAACATTTCTGGATGTCTTTTTCTGCCAGACCATTGGATAACTTTAGGAAATACTCAAATGTCCGTTGGTAGACAATGACCCCACTAACTATGACCAACACTTCCGGGAGTCCATGTGTCACAGAAGATGCGCAAACCTTTTTTATTGTCATCCCCGTGTTTGACAAATAAACTCTGCACATCCAGCCACTTTGAGTGGGTATCCATAATGATAAAAAATATTGAGGCCATGAAAAGACCTACTTAGCCAAAGTGTAACCGAGTCAAAGGTTTACCTGGCCATTCCCATGAATGTAAGGGAGCTGCTGGCCATAATTTTTGTCTTTGTTGGCACTCTGGGCACTGCCCCACCCACACATCTATGTCTTCACGTAATCTTTGCCTCCAAACATAATTTCTTGCTGACATCTTCATTTTAGAAACCCCGGATGATCGTGGTGGAGTTCAGCCAATATCCGGCAGTGCCCTTTGTTCGGGACAATCAGTCTTGCTCCCCATAAAAATATGCCGTATTCTGTGACTTGATAGAGGTGTACAAGGTGATGAGAGGCACAGTTAGAGTGATTAGTCAGAGACTTTTTCCAAGGGCAGAAATTGCTATCATGTGGGGATATAATTGTAAGGTGATTGGAGGAAGGCTTAGGGGAGATGACAGAGGTGGGTTCTTTACACAGAGTGGTGGGTGCATGGAATGCATTGCCAATGGTGGTGGTAGAGTCAGATGCATTAGAGACATTTCAGCGACTCTTGGATAGGCACATGGATGATAGTAAAATTTAAGGGTTAATAGGTTAGTTTGATCTTAGAGTAGGATAGAAGGCCGGTATAACATGAAGGGCTGAAGGGCCCTGAACTGTGCTGTACTGTTGTATGTTCTCATCAGTATCTGAAATGTTGAGATGCTGAATGCCTGACTAATGAAAGGCAGTGCTATTGGCAATGGCTATGCATTTGTAAATAAAGGGTTGATTGGTGATAGGATGCCGGCTGCTAAAGATTTATTTCAGAGCCCCTGTTGTTTGTAACACACACAAATGATTTGGAGGAGAATGTCAGTGTCCTAATTAGTAAGTTTGTGGATGTCACAAAGATTGGGGAGCTGCTGATGAGGTGGGGGATTGCCAAAGGATACGGCAGGACATTATTTGGCTGAAACTGGGGCAGACAAATGGCAGATGGAATTTAATCCAGACAAATGCAAGGTGATGCATTTTGGAAGATCTAATGCAGGAGGGAAGGACATAGTAAATGGCAGAACCCTTAGTAACATTAGCATACAGAGAGGTCTCGGTGTACAAATCCGCAGTTCCTTGAAGTGGCAACCCCTAGATAAGTTGCTGAAGGTGTATGGCATGCTTGCCTTCATTACTCAGGGCAAACAGTATAAAAATTGATAAGACATGTTGCAGCTATTAGAACTTTAATTTGGCCACATTTGGAATATTGCATGCAGTTCTGGTCACCATAACACCAGAAAGATGTGGAGGCTTTGAAGAGGATACAGAGATGGTTTACCAGGATGTTGCCTGGTTTGGACAATATTAGCTACGAGGAGAGATTGGATAAACGTGGTTTGTTTTCGCTTGAATGTTGAAGGATGAGCAGTGACCTGACAGAAGGTTACAAAATTACGAGAGGCATGATAGAGTGGATAGTCAGAGTTGTTTTCTCAGGGCAGAAATATCAATTGTTAGGAGACAGAAGTTTAAGGTAAAAGGGGAAAAGTTTAAAGGAGATGTAAGAGACAAATGCTTTACACAGAGGATGGTAAGTGCCTGGAATGCACTGCCAGAGGAGGTGGTGGAAGCAGATACAATAGCAATGTATATGTGTCATCTTGGCAGATGCATGAATAGACAGGGAATAGAGGGATACAGACAGTCTCGAGGCAAAAGTTTTTTTTAGTTTAGAAAGGCATCATGTGTCAGTGCAGAATTGCTGGCCCGAAGGGCCTGTTCCTGTGCTGCACTGCTTTTGCTCTTTATTTCTTTGCTGCTGTTGCGTGCCCTCCTGCACTCTCCATTGAACCAAAGTTGATCCCCTGGCTTGATGGTAATGATTGAGTGGGTGATATGCTGGGCCGTGAGGTTACAGATTATGCTGGAGCACAATTCTGCTGCTGATGGCCTACAATGCTTCATGGATGCCCAGTTTTGAGTTGCTAGATCTGTTCGAAGTCTGTCCTATTTAGTACAGTGATAGTGTCACACAACACGATATAAGGTTATTCTCAGTGTGAAGACTGGACCTCACCTCCACAAGGACTGTGCGGCGGTCAGTCTTCCCAACACTGTCATGGGCAGATGCACCTGCAGTCGACAGATTTGTAAGGATGAGGTGAAGTATGGTTTTCCCTTTTCCTGGTTCCGGGTTCCCTCATCACCTGCTGCGGATTCTGTCCAGCAGCTATGTTCCTTAGGACCAGCCCAGTTTCATCAACAGTACTGCTGTCAGGCCACTCTTGTGTTGGACATTGAAATTCCCCACCCAGAGTACATTTTGTGCCCTTGCCACCCTCAGTGCTTCCTCCAGGTGTTGTTCAACATCGAGGAGTATTGATTCATCAGCTGAGGCAGGGTGGTACATGATAATTAACAGAAGGTTTCCTTGCCCATGTTTAACCTGAAGCCATGAGACTTTTCACTGGAGAATAGGAGATTGCAAGGCTACCTTATAGAAGTTCATAAAATTATGAGGGATATAGATAGAGTTAATGGTAGTTAGCGTTTTCCTTAGAATGGGAGATTTCAAGACAAGGGGGCACGCTGTTAACATTAGAGGAGAGAGATTTAAAAAGGACATGAGGGGCAATGTTTTTACATTGGGTGGTTTGCATGTGGAATGAACCTTCTGAGAATGTGGTGGATTTGGGTACAATTACAACGTTTAAAAGACATTTGGATAAGTACTTGAATAGGAAAGGTTTGGGGGCATGTGGGCCAGGAGCAGGCAGGTGAGACTTGTTAAGTTTGGGATTATATTCAGCAGAGAATGGTTGGACCGAAGGGTCTGTTTCTGTGCGATGTGACTCTATAGCTCTACTGTGATTTGGTCTTGCCAGGTCCAAAAAGGTTTCAGTTCTGGTTGTGATGGCCCTTTCGTTTCTCCTGTCACCACCAGATGTTTTTGCCAGGACTGGATCTTTCTACTTCCAATGTTTGATATTGTCAGCTGTGACTGGAAGTGTGTCCAGAAAATTTAAGACCTTTATGGACTCTTTGAGTGGTGGTATCAATATGGTAGGTATCAATATGGTGTGTCTGCCAGTGGGAGGCATTTCAGTACATCCACATTTACTACTTAATTCCCGAACAGTATTCCAACTTGTAATTATGCGCACTTTGATTACAGACCACCGCTAAATTCACCCTGAAGCTATGGGTTTGTCCGCTTTACGTAGACCTAGCAGGGGTTTGTGGTCCGTTATTAGTACAAATATACAAAATTGTAGCATACTTCTGGGCGGCACATTTGCTCAGTGGTTAGCACTGCTGTCTCACAGCATCAGGGTCCTGGATGCGATTCCCGCCTGTCTGTGTGGAGTTTGCACATTCTCCCTGTGTCTACATGGGTTTCCTCCAGGTGCTCCGGTTTCCTCCCTCAATCCAAAGATGTGCAGGTCAGATGAATTGGCCATGCTAAATTGCCTAGTGTTAGGTACGTTAGTCAGAGTTAAATATAGGGTAGGGGAATGGATTTGGGTGGGTTTCTCTTCAGAGGGGCGGTGTGGACTTGTTGGGCCAAAGGGCCTGTTTCCACACTGTAGAGAATCTAATCTAATTAATCTTCTTGGCATCGTCATCCAGCCCCAATTGCAAGTATGCATGACTGATGTCCAGCTTTGTGTATAACTCGTCTATGCAAGGCATTGGGTTTTTTATCCAGCTGAGAAAAACATCTATTAAACATCTTTAATATCCTCACAAAGGCAAACTGACCCATCACAATCGCTATGACCGCTGCTGCCCATTCTGCAAAGTGCACTGATTTGATGATTCTTTCACTTTCTAGTCTTCTGATTTCTACCTCTACCTTTTGCCCGTAAGGCAAATGGCAATGGATGGGCCTTGCGGAATTGCTTTCATGTCAACATGCAAGGTAGCCTTGGCCTCATTCGTAGTCCCTAGACCTTACTGAAAACTTCCAGATATGTAATTACAACTTCACTCAAGCAGCCATTTTCTCATCAAAAAATGTTGTGCCAATTTAGGTGAATCTTTCTCAACCAATTTTACCTCCAAGTTTGGATCCGAGCCTTTTACCACAATCAGTGATAACTGAACCAGCTGTTTCACATATGAGACTGGAACCTAAGTTATACTCTTTAGGTCCACCTGGCTGACCTCATTACACTCACAGTGGAGTTACAGGAGAAAGAGGGAATAGAATAAGGAATGCCGTGTAAGACAAAACAGGCTTCTAGCACTGACCCTTTGTCAAAACCCCATTTCTATAAAATAATCATATTCTTCTTGAAATGGCAGATCTACTGTATATATTGAGTTTCATGTATTTATAATTGAGTTCACTAAAACTTCAATACAGTTGTTGAATATTTACTTCAAAAGCCACATATCAGATTCTTGTATAGGTTGAGGGAGTGAAAAGATTGGGGAATTGAAGGACAGGAGTGGAATAGAGCATGAGAATGAGGCAGAGATGTGATGTCCAAATATACTGTGAAATGGTGACTGGATCCAAGACTTGCCAGGAAGCAAAACATTATGAGATTGACATTGACCAAAGTTGGATGTAAAGCAGACAGATATGGGGGAGGCTAAGTCTGTAATGAAATTAATCAGGTATATAATGTTGTAAATTTTGTATATAGAAGAGTAATCGTATCATCTTTTAAATTCTTTTTGGCTGGTGACATGGGTGAAGCACAAAAACTTAAAAATAATTTAGACTTTGATAGTCTTGACTTGTAAGCAGTATTTTACCCCAGAATTGATTATCAGCAAGATTTAGATCAGAATATGTTGTCATACAGGCATCACACATGATAATTTAATAAGTTTTATGCTCATTAGTTGTAGGGTCTGTGTTGCATTTCTTGGTTGCTGTGCCATCTATTTTATTTTGTTACATTGTGCTAAGAGCACCAGCTCTTGATTTGAAGGTTGTGTGAAACTGATGGATACTCACTGGGAAGTAACTCAGATGAGAAATGCCCTGGTTTGAATGGTGATCGAGATAGACTGTATTGCAGCTTTAAAAGGGAATCAGTTAATACTTGAGAGACAACAACAATACTGGATATGTGATAGGAAGGGAATGTAGGATTTGCCAGATTACTCTTGAGAGAGCTAGAATGCCTCAACGAGTTGAATAGCCTACTTCTGTCCTGTAACCATTCTATCATTCCATGAATTTTTTCAAGATTTTTTAGAGTGACATGTTTTTACCTGTACAGGTTGCCTCTAGCTATGTGAGACATTCAGATGGCGCTCTACAGAAACAAGCTAATGTGATACAAAACAGTCCTTGAATAAACATTGTGAATAATCTGTATTTTGCACATTAATGATCTTCAAATAAATTCAGGAACAGACTTACTCGAGCCTTTAACTAGTATCTTAATAAGGACTAATCCTTTTACCTGCTTCTCTTATGAAGTGAAAATTTCACAAGTGGCTCAAAAATGCAAATACCTTTAGCGTTTTCAAAGCAATTTTTTAAAAAAATGTTCAAAAATAGCACGTTGTGGAATACTAGTGTTTCAATCCATCTCCCTACAGAACAATGAGATACACAGTTTCGATCACGATTTCTTAAAGTCACTTCTTAAATTAATGTTCTTTGAGAAAGAGATACGAAGCAAGAAACCCAATCTTGCTTCTCTTTGAATTTTCTCTATTCAGATGGAAAGAACAATTAGGAAGCAGTTCAAATAAAGCTAGTTATTTTCTTAACAGCAGATATAAGAGTGTCAATGACAGAGTAATTGGCTTACTTTCATTAATGAGGATGATGTATGACTCAAGGAACCTTAAAATACTCTGAAGAAAGCAAAATTGAAAAATGTTTCTATTGCTGTATTTTGGGCAACCTTGAGGTTAGATCTGCTATACATTTAGTTTATATTCTAATTTTCAAAATGATAGAAGTAATTTTAACCAAGCAATCGTAGAATCAAAGACTTGGCATGGTGGCTCAGTGGTTAGCACTGCTGCCTCACAGTGCCTGGGACCTGGGTTTAATTCCACTCGCAGGTGACTGTCTGTGTGGAGTTTGCACATTTTCCCCATATCTTCATAGGTTTCCTTTGGATGTTCTGGTTTCCTTCCACATTCCAAAGATGTGCAAGTTAGGTGGATTGGCTGTGCTATACTGCCTGTCGTGTCCGGGGATGTGCAGGCTAGGTGGATGAACCGTGGGAAATGCAGGAACAGAGGTGGATGTAGATGGGATGCTCCTCAGACGGTTGGTGTGGACTCGATGAGCCAAATGGCTTTCTTCCATACTGTAGGGATTCTGTGATTCTATGACTATAACTTTAACTCTTTCTTCTGCCAGATTTTCCAAATTTTCAAATTCTGCATTGTAATTCCAATATAAATAGCATTACAAGTTTAGCAGCATTGAATTCAGAATTGACTTCAAAAATCATTGTGTCAAGTTAGCAAAAATGGTTTGATTGTTCAGCCATTTCCTGTTTCTACTGTCATATGTTTCTTATTTTTTTCTTGTTACTCTGTTTGACTTTATGCAATGTTCAAATTTACAGAAGCCCCTGCGTCCTGATTTGGGCCTCGGTACTCTGGGAAACTTCCAAATAGAGAAGAAGATTGGCCGTGGACAATTTAGCGAAGTGTATCGAGCAGCATGTCTCCTAGATGGGATGCCTGTAGCTTTGAAGAAAGTTCAGGTAGGTACAAATAAATTAACAGTATTGGACCACAAATATGGTCAAAATCAAAGCCAAGAATCAACAGCCATTCAGGTATTTCTACACAAATTAGATTCAAAATAAAAATTTTAGTTTTTTTTAGGTTTATTTTGTAGTCATTGTCAAAGCTGTTATTTTTTATTTAGTGACTGCAGCAAGAATTCAAATCATTATTTACATCAGCGTTTATTATCCATCCTTGTCCTCGAGAACCTGAATTCCTTGAACTCCACATTTTATTCAGTTGAAGATCCTCGATGGAATTCTAGAGTTTTGATTTAGTGTTCAGAGGATACAAAGGAATCCCTTTTTTTAAAAAAAGTTAAGCAGCATGCTTGAAGTGGTCACTATGGCTAAGGATGGTGAAAGATATGAAAACAATCACTTGCTAAAGGCTCACCAAGAAAAGTCCAAGGAGTGAAGGGAAACATTGGAGCACAGCTACCCGACTGCACAAGTGCTGGCTCGGTTTATCTTTACACGATGATTTCATCCAAGGAGTGAATGTCCTAAACTCCCTCCTTATTGACACTATTTTGGGGCATGTCATTTTCAAGGCCTTGCACCTCATTCACCAACATAAGCACCACATTATCTTCAACAGGTAGAATCAGAGAGTCGCATGTCGCCAAGGTACTGTTTGAACATAGTATTGCTGAGGTATGCAAGCAGACACCAAATAAACCAACTTGTTTAATGTTGACCATACCAAAGATTAAATCAAAAACAAGTTATATTTTCAAGTCAGAATAGTTTATCATCTGAAGTAAACATGGAAGTCGTAGTGTTCCCATGTACCTGTTATCCTTAACTTTTGAGGTGGTGGAGCTGCTGCTGAGAAAGCCTTTGCTAGTTGCAACGGTACATGCTATGTTTAAAAAGAAATAGATGTAGCAGCCACAGTATGCTGCTGATGGAGAGGAAGTGGATAGTTAGGTAGGATCCCGACAGTGTGTAAGCAGGCTATTTGGCCCAACACATCCACACCGACTCTCTGAGGAGTAACCCACCCAGACCCATTCCCTTACTCTGCTACTCTACATTTACCCCTGACTAATGCACCTGACCTACACATCCCTGAACACTATGGGCAATTTAGCATGGCCAATTCATGTAACCTGTACATCTTTGGATTGTGAGAGAAAACCAGAGCACCCGGAGGAAACCCACGCAGACACAGGGAGAATGTGCAAACTCCATTGTGACATTCGCCTGAGGGTGAAATAAAATCTGGGTCCTTGATGTTGTGAAGTAGCAGTGCTAACCACTGAGCCACCGTTTTGTCCTGGGTGATGTCATACTTCTTAAGTGTTATGGTTGCTACATCCAGGCAAATGGAGAATATTCCACAACACTGCTGAATGTTTTTTTTTAATGGAAACATGACTTTTGGGAAGTAAAAAGATTATCCACTTGCTGCAAGGTACAAGAGCTCTTACTGGCTATAGTAGCTATGATAGATATGAATCCGGTGTAGCTGATTTTCAGATTTTGGTGAGCTAGTTGAATGTCAAATAGAAGTGGTGAGATGCTTTTTCACTGAAAACAGTCAGCTCATGATACTTGTATGGTGCGACTTGTACTACTTTTTCTCAATCATCCAGCTGTGGATTGTATCCAGGTTTTATTGCAAAAATAAATCAAAGTATCAGTATTTGAAAATTAGCAAATGGGGCTGTATACTAGAATGAATAGTGATTTATGATCACTTACATATCGAGCAGCTGAAATTGTCTAGATTTTAAGTTTTTAAAAAATATTTATTCTTATGATGGGAGTGTCGTGAGCTAAGACAGCATTCATCACCCATTAAGAAATTGCTGTCTGTGGGGTGTCAGTAAATCCAGAGTGCTGTCAGCATGAGCTACTGGATTTTGACCCAGTGATATTGGGGAAAAATGGTGATGTGGTTTCAAGTTAGTCTCTTGTGTGACTTAGAGAGGAACTTGCAGTTAATGGTGTTTCCATTCATTTTCTGGTAGACATCATGAGTTTAGAGTGCATTATAGAAAGAGTCTTAATGAGTTGCTGCAATGCAGTTTGTACATGATTCACACTGCTGTCACATTGTGGTGCTGGACTGAGTAAGTTGAAGGTGGTCTGTAAGGTGGCAGTCAAGATGTGGGTATTCAGGAGGAAACCAAGAAGGATCATCCATTAGGCCCTGGTGGCTGAGGAAAATCTTGTCTATTGCACCTTTGCACTGTACCATCATTGAAGTTTTTTTTTAATTCACTCTTGGGATATGGAAGTTTCTGGCTAGTCAGTATTTATACCGTCTCTAGCTGCTCTTGAGAAGGTGGTTATGAACTGCCTTCTTGTAAATAGACCCACAGTGCTTTAGAGAGGGAATTCCAGGATTTTAACCCAGCAATGGCAGTATATTTCCAAGTCAGGACGGTAAGTGGCTTGGAGAGGAACTTGCAGGTGGTGATGGTGGTGTTCCCATGTTACCTGCTGCCCTTGTCCTTCCAGATGGAAGTGGTTGTGGGTTTGGAAGGTGCAGTTTGAGGATCCAAGACAAATTTCTGCAGTGCATCTCGTAGATAGTAGCAGCAGTGTGTACTATGCATGAGTGGTGGAGGGAGTGGATAATTGTGGATGCGGTGCCAATCAAGTGGGCAGCTTTGTCCTGGTGGTGTCAAACTTCTTGTGTGTTGATGGATCTGCATCCATCCAGGCAAGTGGGGAGTATACCATCACACTTCTAACTTAGGCCTTGTAGATGGTGGACAGGCTTTGGGGAGTCAGGAGGTGAATCGTTCATGCAGGAGTCCATGCTTCTGACTTGCTTTTGCAGACACAGTTTTTACTGTATTTTCTTTTTTTCTTTTTTCATTCTGTCAGGGTTCTTGTGCTTGGTGAGTTGTTCAGAATCCACTGTCAGAAGATGGGTCTGAAAAATTACATTTGTTTTCCTGAAATACTCTGTCTGATCTGGCTCACACAAAGGTGTTCCAACTCTGTAGAGACAGTTTCAAGTATAGAGAGTAGCGAAGACATCGATATCTTGCAGGAACCACTAATCACATTGTCAATAGATGTAACTGTTCATTATTCGCACTCACGGTCGCCGACCAATTTAACCAACTTTTTATGATGTGAATTATTTGTCTTTGATTCTATGAACTTCCACTATAACTAACTGTCTCTTACGATGCACTTTGTCAGTTGTGTCCAACAATTTCAATTAAATAATGAGCATAAATATTCAGCTTTTTACTACTGAAGTCACCTTTTCAAAAAGTTCAGTCATGTTTGTCAGGGATGACCCACCCATTCGTAGATCCCTCTCATCATCTTGTTCAGGCATGATATGACACAAATCTGGAATACGTGGAGCTTGAACGTAAGCTTCCTGATTCAAAGGTAGGGATGCTAAAACTGTACCAATAGGCCTTGATGATCGAGGTATTTTTCTAATCAACTATGTTCAACGATGTGCCTCTCATAAATCTAAGTTTGATCAGCTGGAAATTTTCAAGCTATTGTGTCAATCTGACCTTAATTACAGGTGCTTGTGATTTTCAACAGTAGATTATGTCTACGGCACAGTTTCTGAATTGACGACTGTAACTAGGGCATCTGCAGTATTTTGCGAATGGAGTTAGTGAACTGTTCGGGTAGTTTTTAGGAGAGTTTTTTTTATTGATATCAACACTTCTAGATTTTTGTTTTCATAAACTGACTTGAAAATCCCATTCCAGCCTAACAACAGTCTATCATAATCTTACATCTTTAAAAGACAGAAAAGCAGTGGTAAGCCAGTCAGCCCACTGAGTCTGCTCTGCCATTTACTAAGATGATTCTTGATCTGATAATCCTCATTTTGACTTTTCCTGCCATTCCCCCATAGCCCTTCATTCATTTACTGATCAAAGTAGATTGATTGCTGGTGCAGATGTTCTGAAGGGATTTTCAAGATGTTCCGAATGAGACAGAGTTGATGTAGAATTTCCATTGGCAATACAAAAATGAGAGATTTAAATTAAGAATGCATCGGATAAGAGATCCATGTGAATCACAGTTAGTGATGATCTGCTCATGCTTAGGGTGGAAAATTTCTGTTACAGATAGACAACGCTTTATTCGAAATCTCAAAATCCAAAAAGCTCTGAAATCTGAAGGATTTTCCATGAAGTTGTTTTTCTCATTAACAAGGTTGTTTGGCTTGTAAACAGTTAACCCAACTCTACACCCCCTTGATGTGTGTCACTCAATTGAGACCTGGAGTGGGGTAGGGTGGGGTGGGGGGGAGGCAGGCCTCCATTCTATTTCAGGGCCTGTTTTACTCAGTGTATCTGCTGTTTGGTAAGATTTTTTAAAAATTTCACTATCTAACTGTCATTTATCCTGAAATTCGAAAAATTCTGAATTCCAAAAACAGGTGGTTCCAAGCATTTCGGATAAAGGATTGTGCACCTGTACCAGGTAATTTTATTAACAGCCATAAAAGTTCAAGAGGGAAAATGTCTTCCAATAAACAAATTTGTTGGAATACTAAAGAGGATAGTCCATTCATAAACAAAAAATTGAGGGATTAATCTGTTTTTCTATTTCGTACAGTAAATCAGAGTTTGTAATCATAAAAACTTCTTTCATATGACAGGAACTAGGAAGTCAAAATTTAATTAGTAAATTGATAAAATAGGATCTAGGATAATGTTGTATTGTCGCACCTCACAGCATAAACATTCCCATCATAAATGAGTTACTATGCATTTAAAAATACTTTGTTGGTTTAAAGCACTTTGTGTTTCCCTGAGATTCTGAAACACCTATAAAAATATACATTTATCTTCTAATTTTATAGATCCTTTGACTCATCATAAGCAATGCCTCAAAATCCATTCATGTGTCTAATAATCTATGCATCACAGTTATTTCCTAAAAAAGAGTAATCTTTCATATTTCTGTTGCTCTTCTTAGCAGGCCCTCAGACCAATGAGGACACTTGACATGGAGTACAGAGTAGAGTGATGGAGAGAGAAAGAGAAAAAAGGGAAAAGGAAGTGAGAGAGGCTGTCAGAGATTAGAATGAAGTCAGTCAAAGATAAAGGATGTAGAAAATAGCAAGGAAAAGATTAACCAAGAAACAGCATTTGAAAGAAATAAAAAATCCACATTCAACAACAGGAATCGGTGAATTGTCAATCAGATGATAGATTGCATGCCTGTTTTAGCTTAATTCCTGCTCTGTCATCAGCCTTCTATAAAAACCAGCTACATCTTGATGAAGCAAGACTTACGATTGTGGGTGTTCAGGTTCTCTCTCTTTTCAGTCATTAGTGTCAAAACTGTTTTTCTACAGGTACGCTTTCATGTATCTTTGAAGTACTGCTACTGGTCTCACTGTTATCTTTGAACAGTTCTAAGCTGGGAGTAGAGAATATAGTTCAGAAGATAGATGTTCAGTATGTTGACGTGTGATCTGTCCAGTGTATTTGTTGCATGAGAATAGTTGCCTCTTTGTTCAGGGTGCAGATTCGGAGTGTGGTCCTGGAAGAGTACAGCAGGTCAGGCAGCATCTACAAAGCAGGAGAATCAACATTTGGGGGATAAGCTCTTCTTCAGGAATGAGGCTGTGAGATAAATGGGAGGGGGATGGGTTTGGGAGTAAGGTAGCTGAGAATGCAATAAGTAGATGAAGGTGGGGACGAAGGTGATAGGTCGGTTAGGAGGGTGAAGCAGATAGATGGGAAAGGTGATGGACAGGTCAAGAGGGCAGTGCCGAGTTGGAGGCTTGGAAACTGGGGTAATATGAGGTGGGGGAGGAGAAATGAGGAAACTGGTGAAATCCATATTGATCCAATGTAGTTGCAGGGTCCTAAGGCTTAATTTGAGGCGGGTGGTAAGGGTTTGGAGATGGAGGAGGCCCAGGACCTGCATGTACTTGGTGGAGTGGGAGGGGGAATTGAAGTGTTCAGCCATGGGGGAGTAGAGTTGGTTGGTGCAAGTATCCCTGAGATGTGCTCTGAAATGATCTGCAAGTTGGCGTCTTGTCTCCCCAGTGTAGAGGAGACCACGTCTGGTGCAATGCATACAGTAGATGACATTGGTGGAGGTACAAGTAATTTTTGTCAGATGTAGAAGGATCCTTTGGGGCCTTCATTGGAGGTGTGGGTGCAGGTTTTGCATTTCCTGTGGTGGCAGGAGAAAGTGCCAGGAGTGGAGTGTGGGCTCGTGGGGGGCATGGATCTGACAAGGGAGTCGCAGAGGGAATGGTCTCTCTGGAACACTGATAGGGGTGGGGGGTGCAGGAATATATCTCAGGCAGCGGGGTCTGTTTGTAGGTGGTGGAAATGACGGAGGATGATACAATGTATACAGAGGTTGGTGGGGTGAAAGGTGAGGACTGGGGGTTCTGTCCTAGTTGCGTTGGGAGGGGTGGGGTTCAAGGGTGGAGATACGGGGAGTGGAGAAAATGTGGTGGAGAGCATCATTAACCAAGTGAAAGGGAATTTGCGATATTTGAAGGAGGTCATCTGGGATTTCTAAGACGGCATTGGTCATCCTGGGAACAATGTGGCAGAGGAATTGGGAATAACAGATGGCGTTTTTACAGGAAATAGGGTGGGAGTCTAATAGCTGTGGGAATCACTGGGCTTATCGTAGATGCCTGTGGTTAATATCTTGCTGGAGATGGAGATGGAAGTATTCAGCCATGGAGAATTGTTCCATCTCCATCTCCACCTCCATCTTTATAGCTAGAGAACATTGTGAATGGGTCATTGCAGATTCTCCTGCAGAAAAAAAGTTGTATTCCTCATATTATGCTTTGGGACCCTGCAACCACACATGATTAATGTGGATTTCACAAGTTTCCTCATTTCCTCTCCCCCAACATGTTCCCAGTCCAAACCCTCCAACTCGGCATCCCCCTCTTGACCTGTCCATCACCTTTCCCATCTATCTGCTCCATCCTCCTCTCTGACCTATTACCTTCTCCCCCACCTTCATCTACCTATTGCATTCTCAACTACCTTTCCCCCGGCTACAAGCCTCATTCCTGATGAAGGGCTTATGCCCGAAACTTCGATTCTCCTGCTCCTTGAGTGGTGCTGACCTATTGTGCTTTTCCAGCATCACACTCTTGACTGTTTGTTCAGGGTACTTGCTTCCTGGAGAACACTTCGTGCAGTGGTCAATCCAGAATCTTCCATAGTTCATATGTGTGGTAGTTCAAGTTTTGTCAACTATTGTCAATATGTCATCCAGAGTTTGCAGCAGCAGAGAACTGCCGAGCCTGGATCTTCCATAGGCTGCACTGGTATCCCTTAAGCTTTCTTAATTGACATCGATACATCACACAGGTTTTGCAGCAGTAGAAGAGTTTTGGGAGAATGACTGCCTTGAAGACTGCAACCTTTGAGATCATTGACAAGTGGTGATAACAAAAGACTCATCTGAGCAACTTCCCAAAGGAGAATGTTGCTGTCTGAATCCTGTATAGGATCTCTGTGAATCTTATTGACTGGCACACATAGCTATTGAAATAGCAGAAGTGATTGACTGCAAATCGTGCAATCTTTTAGCAAATTTCAATCAGACAGATGCTAATGGGAGTTTTCATCACTGGGTTTTGGCAGAGTCAAAAGTAGTGTCCATGACCATTGAGTCACTGTTGTAAAGAGCCTCAAAGTGCATTTTCCATCTGAGATTGATGGAATTGTTTTCTGACCTGTTCATAGTGAGGACCAGTGAGGGGCCAGATTAACATGGATCATGGGGAGCTTGCATGGTTTTGCAGAAGTTTCTTAGGTCATGACTAAATATATTAGTATACAGCTGGCTCTTCTTTGCTTTTTCTTGCCAGCAGTTAGTATTCAGCCTTGGTTTGTTGGTCAGTTGCTCAAGTGTTACTCTTAATCATAACTAAAAACAAATATGTTTATTTTAGTGTGTCCTTTGTCCAGCTTGCTGTAGCTCCAGCCCATTTAAAAAGAAGGCTGTATTACATGCCGTTTATACACTGCTGATCCTTTGACCAAGGGCTTTGTTAAAGCTTGCATCTCTGTGTTTACAGAGGTTTAAGACAGTTGTTATTCTTGTTCACCCTACCAAGTTCTTGAGAAACCATTTCCTAGTTTGAGTTGGAAAGAGGCTCAGAAAATAAGTTCCCCAACTTAAAAATTAAGCAAAAGCTTTTAGTGACACTGCAATTGACATGCTGCTTAAAGAGAAGACTTATGCAGGTTTGATCTGTGTCATTTTAAACAGTATAAATTCAATCCTTAATTTAATTTGACAACTTTGGCCTGCGCTAAATAAGATAGATAGCATAAAACAGTATTTATACTATGTGCAGTGTTGCTTATTATGTGAATAAACTTATTTAAATGTGGTGTATTAAGGGAACATTAGAGGTAAATATATCTATTTGTAGTAGTAAAGGCGGTTTTTTTTATTTTTCTCCAGCATTTATAATTGTGGATTGAAATGAGAAGATAATTACTCCAAAATGATAGAATGCTATATGATTGCTGCATGTTTTGACTCATTATAAGCACTATTTAAATAGCTGCTTGATCATGCAGTGGTTAAAGTGAGTTTGCCGATGAACTGAAGCCAAAGGGTTGTGTGCAGATGGGACTTTGGTTGGTCTGTGGAAAAGTGACCAGTGATTGATGACCAACTATGTTCTCATGTAGTTTGGAGCTTGAACAAGATACAGAAACATCACCAGATATCTACCAGCTCAAAAGCTTCCTCTGATCTCTGCAGTAAAAGCTAATGTAAAGCCTGAAGAAAACCAATTTTCTTACCTCAGCATTTGTTCTAAGCTGTGACCTTTTAATTGACAAGTCAGACCTTTTATAAATGAACCAGTCAACTTGTGCCTCTTACAAACCGGTGCAAATATCCAGCGATGGATAACAAAAGCAGCATTCGGGCCAGAACGCGAATCACAAGATCTATCTCTGGAACCACTGAGCTGTCTTTTCAGTCTTTCCCTTTGTCCCTAATATGCATTTTTTTTTCTCTGTCTGTATTTGAAAGCTCCGAGTAAGGAGAGATTGTAAGGGGATTAGAGTTTCAATTAATAGAGTTGTGTGCCAACAGGTCACAATTATTTATTTATAACTAGAGTCTATTTACTTTAATAAATAGTCATTCTTGTTAAGTACAGAAACCATGTCCATGCTTTCCGTTACCTAGGGTTTAAAAGGCAGACAAGTGGGGGTATTCTGTGCACTTCTTTTTGGAAAAAAAAAGCTTTAACTTTTGTGACAATTCTGGCAGTTGTGGAGCTTGATTTCCAGCGTGCTGCCCCTGTGAGGCAGACTGAAGTGGTAAAGGAAAATACCCCAGTATTTTCTCAGAAATAATTTCCCATGTTGTCTGGAATGATGTCTTTGTAACTCCTTTTGAAATTCCTAAAGTTGAAATATAAGCTATTGTTATTAAACCATCTTTGCAACAGTATAGCTTTGACTCTAAATAAGTGATACTAGAACTACTAGAACTTTGCTAGTGTACAACATGTATATCATAGCAATGCTTGAATTTCATCTTCAAACCAGACATTTAGTACCCTTATTTTGATTGATAAAAAGTTATTTTGCGTTCATCATTTTATTTGATTAAATCCTACTCTGTCTTTTCTTGAATTTACTTTGAAGTTTGTGTTTCGATAAGTATCATCATTCTTGCTTCGTTTTGAATCAAGGTTTTAACACATACAAAATGTGGGTCTTTATGATTTGAAGGGAGTCGAATAAATCCATTGTACTTTTATTGTGTATTGAGCAAGAATAGGAATATTTGAATTATTATTTCTTCCAGATATTTGAAATGATGGATGCCAAAGCTCGTCAAGATTGCATCAAAGAAATAGATCTCTTAAAGGTAAGAATGGAATCTGAGAATTACTTTACAAACTAAGGCAAGATAATTGCAAGAAATTGCTTTCATATTTTCTGTAATTGGAATGAACTGACTGGTAGATATTGAAACAACAACAAATACTGCACAATATACTTGGATCATATTTTGTTTTGAAATTAGATACATTGCAGGCTCTAGCCAATTGGTAGTTTGGAGAGTCCAATTTTAGGAGAACCATATCAGTTGTAATGTAGAGAAGCTGTTAAGCTGCTGACACCATAAGCCTTTAGTGCTCATGACAGCTCTCACTATGTTCACAGTCTGGTATTCCTTGTTATTCAATACGACAAACGCTAAAAATATTGTCATATGCACTTGTGACCATTTTGGGAGTTAATCTCAGTTTCTAAAATATTTACACAAAAAAATCAAATAACAATAAGGTTGTATTTGCTTTAAAGTAACGACAAGGAGAGCTCTTTTTCAGTGGGACCTCTTCAACTAATTACAATCAGTTCTAATATAATCCAACAGTTCTGTTCTTGTGCAATCTCATGTTGTAAGAAAATCTTGCGATAGCCATGCCATTTAAACGAATGGGGCCAGAATTGCATTATAGCCAGTACAAGTGAGAAAAGTTTGCGTTCTACAAATAATGGTATAAATTCCTTCAGTTGTGTTAAAGCCAATTTGCCTTGCGTTATAGCGGAACTGACTGTATTTGATATTGTCTGAGCTACCCTTCTCTGCAGAACACAATTCATAAAAGATAGGCTATTAATTTTGGCCATAGGCACAATCATTCTTTGTCATCTTTCAACCCTTTTCACTGTTAACTGTTTAAGAGTATGAAGACGTATTACGACATGCTTGCATGCCCGGTGGGATTTGAATCCTGACTTACTGGCCCAGGGATAGGGGCATAACCACCAGTTCATAAGACCCCTCTGAACTGTTTCACATTTATCAAATTTACTTGGTGAATTGCGCAAACAGAAACAAGGCACTGGCTACTTTAACTAATATAGTTATGAGAAAGAGTTATACTGGATTCAAAACATTAACCCAGTTTCCCCCTCTCTATGGTACTACCAGATCTGCTGAGTTACTCCAGAATTTTCTGTTTGGATTAATTTGTATGTATTATTTATTGCCCTTTTAAGTCATTGAGATCTACGTAGCCTATTGAGGTAAGCTTTGAGCTTTTCTTTGATGCAATGAAATTTTGGAAATTATTCTGTTTACTATTTTAAGTTTCAATTGTTTGACTAGAACTAAACTGAAATTGACAAAGACCTATCAAAACCATGTCAGAGATGAGACAGGAGGAAAGTGGATCTGTACAAAGTAATCTGTAAGATTTCAAATATGCAGTAACCTTCACAATTCCCAAGCGTTTTAAAATTATAAATCAATTCATTTTCTTGGGGGAAGTGGTTTACATTCCCCTGCTGGTGCATTTGCTGGTGGGGCACCTCAAAATTGCATGGTGGCCCACACAGTTTTGATGTGCCTACTGTTTTTTGGTAGGTAAGGGAAGCCCACGGCTACTTGCCAATGAATGGCCAGTTAAGAGTTGGTTCCCTCCTGACATCAATTTTGTGGCTGGTAGGAAGAATTTAGAAGTGTGAGAAATGGCTTGATAGGTTACTCTGCCCAGACTTCTGTCATGAAGTGGGAGGGATATCTCCCCACTAATGCATACTTTTCAAGTTGGCCCCTCCTCCTCCCCCAAGGTGTCTCCCTCCCCTGCACATATGGTTTCCCTCATCAAGCTAGACACCACTGGTGCAAATCCAACCACACAATTGGGTTTTCAACTCAAAACAATAAAAATGGAATTGAAAACTAACGTCAGTAAAAGTGACCATGGCAACCATCAATTGTCATAAAAACCCATCTGATTATCTCGAGAAGGAAATCTACTGTCTGTATCTGGTCTGGCGTAATTGTGACTCAAGGTCCATACTAGCTGCAGACTCTCAACAATGACTCTTAACTATCATCTGAATTGATCTCCGGAAGTTATTTAATTCAATGGGCAATTAGAAATAGGCAAGAAGTAGTGGCCTTACCAGTAACATTCACATCTCATGAAAAAATGAGCAGAGAAAAAAGATAGTATTTTCAGGCTCTTTTTCCAAGGCTACTCAGAAGATCTCTATTTGATCTCCATAACTGGGGACAGAATCACATGCTGCACAAAATGAAATCTCATCACAGCTGTAGCACAATTAGAACAAGGAATACGGCAGGATTTAACAAAAATCTTACAACGTTATGGTGAACTGAAGAATCCACATATTTCAGAATGTCTGAAAGAAGGTGTTCAGTTACTTTAAGATAATGTGATTTAATCATTGCATGAAATAATATTAAAATTACAATTAATCCAATTGTAAAATTGCTGACATTGAATATCCACAATAATTAACTCAATTAAATGATTTATGTGTCTGTGTATTTCACAGCAACTGAACCATGCAAATGTAATCAAATATCTTGCATCATTCATTGAAGACAATGAGCTAAACATTGTATTGGAACTGGCAGATGCTGGAGATCTTTCTAGAATGATAAAGGTAGGAACCTTTTCTTTGACCTGAACTTTTCTCACTGTCTTAATTGTTAAGAAGTGCCATATGTTTTTGTACAATAATTAAGTCCCCTGTATCGTGTATTATTAAAGCTTTTTGAGGATGCAATGCTATAATCAGTGTATGAAGCAGGAATTATCTGTTGGTCAAATACTTAACTTACCACATGCACCCCTGACAGTTCAGGAAAAATGTAAACGTTACTGCCACGTTGGTGATCATTGACAAAATGGTTCCATTGTGTAGCGATTATCATTTTTATTAGGATAGATTGAAGTATCTTCCATTCCTTAACATACTTTTTCCTGCCCCTTTCCCACAAAAAGTAAATTTTCAATAATATGTCAATTTTTCTACTAAATATCTTAGTAATTTGAAATCTCACTAGCAACTCCTACAATTGACTTAATAATTTCTTTCTCCAACATGCAACATTGATTTTTTTTTCTACCTATGTGTTTGACTTTTGATGTTGGTCAATCAAAATCAGACATTCTGATTATAAATAAATTGAAATGCTAGTGTTGGCAGTAATGCTTACTTGAGACTGTAAATTATTCTGCAGTTTGTAAGGTACCAAAATTTATGTTCCATATTTTCTGTAGTTTTAAACATTTTTTGAACAGCCACAGACAATAGGCAAGGTGATGACCTCAGCTATCTTGTAGATGCTCACAATGCAATAATAATTAACTGAGACTAGCTGCAGTTTGGTAGCTTCTGTCAATAATGTCAAAAGATAGCCTTAACTAGACATTACATGAATTCAGTGTTAACCAAGTGGTTATCTATCAGATTTCAGAATCTCAACTGTTACATTACAAGTGCAGGCCATTTAGCCCATCATGTCCATGCCAGCTCGCTGAGCATTTGGCTTCATCTGTTGTTTTCCCATAAACCTGCACATTGAATCTATATAAATAATCATCTTATGTCCCCTTAAATGTCTCAGTTGCTGCCCCACCACGCTCCCAAGCAGTGCATTCTAGCCCTTAATTACTTGCTGTATGAAAATGAATTTTCTCACGTCACATTTGCTTCTTTTGTAGAACATTTTAAATCTGTGTCAACTAGTTCTTGATCCTCTTCTGAGGGGGAGCAGTTTCTTCCTGTATACTGTGTCCACACCACAGATGATTTTGAAGATTTTTTCTATTAAATTTCCTTTCAGCAGCCTGCAATCCAAGGATACCAGTCCTAACTTCTCCAATCTATCCTCTAGTTAGTATTTCATCCCACTAAACACTCTTCTTAACCTGTTCTGCACTCGCCCCAACTTGTTCACCTTCCTAACGTGTAACACCCAGAACTGTACCCAGTACTCTAGCTGGGTTCTCATTCCTGCTCTGTATAAGTTTTTGTACTGCATGTCCCGATTAACAAAGCTGTGTGCTTTTATGGGTCCTGTTATAGCATGAAGAACACACAATTCAAGCTTCTTCAGTTGGAATCGTGAACCTGAAGTCCCTGTGTTGGCTTCCTTTGTATTACTGATCATTTTATCTTTGAAAACTAGGTTAAAATAAAAATATCAGTACAGGGGACCTGAGTAATGAATGTCTGGCTTAGAAATGCTTGTATTTGAGCACAGTCCCATTCAGGGATGTAATTTTGATATAGAAATGTTTCCTGTACTTAAAAAGGGCTAATTTTATATTATCGTGCACTGTGTTCCAGCTTGCATACAGATCAACTTGCAAGTGGATTCAAACGTATCTCATTTGCAACCCAGGACTGCATGTACTCGAGTAATTTCTGTAATAGCAAACATTGTCTGAGTAAACATGCTTTAAAAATATTCTGTTAAGGAAAGACAATGTAACTCTTTCAAGACATTTATTTTAAGAGAAATTGAAGATGTTGTCAGAATTTACTGTAACTGGCAAAATGGTTTGCTCATGCCTGCTTAATTTCTGTGAAGTTTGCACAGTAAGTTGCTGTACGTTGGGCATGCATAGAGGGAATCCTGTTAAACACCTCCTGGATGCCCTGCAGTGCCCTCTGCAGGGCATCCGGAAGGTGTTTAACAGGATTCTCAACAGTGCTTCTCCTTATCAATCAGATTGAAGTTATGGAGTTATGCAGCACAGAAACAGGCATTTCAATCCAAACAGTCCATGCTGAGCATCATTCCTAGCATAAACTAGTCCCATCTGCCTGCTCCTGGCCCATATCCCTGCAGACCTTTCAAACAATTTTCTGATTCAGTATGTGGATGTACCTACTAGAGAAGGTGCAAAACTTGATCTACTCTTGGGAAATAAGGCAGGGCAGGTGACTGAGGTGTCAGCGGGGGAGCACTTTGGGGCCAGTGATCATAATTCTATTTGTTTTAAAATAGTGATGGAAAAGGATAGACCAGATCTAAAAGTTGAAGTTCTAAATTGGAGGAAGGCCAATTTTGACGGTATTAGGCAAGAGTTTTCAAAAGCTGATTGGAGGCAGATGTTTGCAGGTAAAGGGATGGCTGGAAAATGGGAAGCCTTCAGAAATGAGGTAACAAGAATCCAGAGCAAGTATATTCCTGTCAGGGTGAAAGGGAAGGCTGGTAGGTATAGGGAATGCTGGATGACTAAAGAAATTGAGGGTTTGGTTAAGAAAAAGAAGGAAACATATATCAGGTATAGACAGGATAGATTGAGTGAATCCTTATAACAGTATGAAGAAAATAGGAGTATACTTAAGAGGGAAATCAGGAGGACAAAACGGGGACATGAGATAGCTTTGGCAAATAGAATTAAGGAGAATCCAAAGGGTTTTACAAATATATCAAGGACAAAAGGGTAACTAGGGAGAGAATAGGGTCCTCAAAGATCAGCAAGGCGGCCTTTGTGAGGAGCCACAGAAAATGGGGGAGATACTAAATGAATATTTTGCATCAGTATTTACTGTGGAAAAGGATATGGAAGATATAGACTGTAGGGAAATAGATGGTGACATCTTGCAAAATGTCCGGAGGAGGAAGTGCTGGATGTCTTGAAACGGTTAAAGGTGGATAAATCCCCAGAACCTGATCAGGTGTATCTGAGAACTCTGTGGGAAGCTAGAGAGGTGATTGCTGGGCCTCTTGCTGAGATATTTGTATCATCAAAAATCACAGGTGAGGTGCCAGAAGACTGGAGGTTGGCAAACGTGATGCCACTGTTTAAGAAGGGCGGTAAAGACAAGCCAGGGAATTATAGACCGGTGAGCCTGACCTCGGTGGTGAGCAAGTTATTGGAGGGAATCCTGAGGGACAGGATGTACATGTATTTGGAAAGACAAGGACTGATTAGAGACAGTCAACATGGCTTTGTGCGTGGGGAATCATATCTCACAAACTTGATTGAGTTTTTTGAAGAAGTAAGAAAGAAGATTAATGAGGGCAGAGCAGAAGATGTGATCTATATGGACTTCAGTAAGACGTTCAACACGGTTCCTCATGGGAGACTGATTAGCAAGGTTAGATCTCATGGAATACAGGGAGAACTAGCCATTTGGATACAGAACTGGCTGAAAGGTAGAAGACAGAGGGTGGTGGTGGAGGATTGTTTTTCAGACTGGAGGCTTGTGACCAGTGGAGTTCCACAAGGATCGGTGCGGGGCCCTCTACTTTTTGTCTTTTACATAAATGATTTGGATGCAAGCATAAGAGGTACAGTTAATAAGTTTGCAGATGACACCAAAATTGGAGATGTTGTGGACCGCAAAGAGGGTTACCTCAGATTACAACAGGATCTGGATCAGATGGGCCAATGGGCTGAGAAGTGGCAGATGGAGTTTAATTCAGATAAATGTGAGATGCTGCATTTTGGGAAAGCAAATCTTAGCAGGACTTATACACTTAATGATGAGGTCCTGGGGAGTGTTGCTGAACAAAGAGACCTTGGAGTGCAGGTCCATTGCTCCTTGAAAGTGGAGTCGCAGGTAGATAGGATAGTGAAGAAGGCGTTTGGTATGCTTTCCTTTATTGATCAGAGTATTGAGTACAGGAGTTGGGCGATCATGTGCGCTGTACAGGACATTGCTTAGGCCACTGCTGAAATATTGCGTGCAATTCTGGTCTCCTTCCTATTGGAAAGATGTTGTGAAACTTGAAAGGGTTCAGAAAAGATTTACAAGGATGTTGCCAGGGTTGGAGGATCTGAGCTACAGGGAGAGGCTGAACAGGCTGGGGCTATTTTCCCTAGAGCGTTGGAGGCTAAGGGGTGACCTTATAGAGGTTTACAAAATTATGAGGGGCATGGATAGGATAAATAGGCAAAGTCTTTTCCCTGGGGTCAGGGAGTCCAGAACTAGAGGGGAAAGATATAATAGAGACCTAAGGGGCAACATTTCCACGCAGAGGGTGGTATGTGTATGGAATGAGCTGCCAGAGGATGTGGTGGAGGCTGGTACAATTGCAACATTTAAGAGGCATTTGGATGGGTATATGAATAAGAAGGGTTTGGAGGAATATGGGCCGGGTGCTGGCAGGTGGGACTACATTGGGTTGGGATATCTGGTCAGCATGGACGGGTTGGACCGAAGGGTCTGTTTCCATGCTGTACATCTTTGACTCTATTCATGTACTTATTCAAAATACTTCTTAAAAGACATATGAATAAACATCACAAGGTCTGAAGCAGAAAGTGCAAGTTAGAAGAGTGAATTCAATGTCAAATAGCAAAGTAAGGTGAAAAGAAGGAACTAAAAACTGAATTGAAAGGCAAAGGAGACAAGGAAAGCAAATAGAAAATATAATATACTCTCCAACACCAAATAAAAATTGAAGTCCATGCTTTTAAAATTTAGTTATCACTGCCAGATAGGCTATTTGACAGCATATCAAAATTTATCGCTTGGTTAAGCAGTTATGGCAGAGTGTGCAAACACGAACTGAATGCATCGTAGATCCCAAAAACTTGCAATTCATAAGGTACCTTCAAAATAATATATTTTAGGTGCTTCACATGGGCATTTTTAAATAATATGATAAATATATTATAAGGAGATGTTCGATCAGATGATCAAAATATTGGTCAAATCATGTGGTTTCGAGGTGCATCTTTCAAAAAGGAAGTCAAGGTGAAAAAAATACACGCAGGATATTCCAGAGCTTTAGACCTCGTCAACTGAATGGCAGTCACCAACAATCAAGTAATTCAAATTGGGGATGCTCAAGAGATCAGAATTAGCGGAGCACAAATAGCTAAATGTTGTAGAGCTGGAGAAGATTAGAGATAGGGAGGGACAAGTTCTGAGTGCATTTTGAAAACAACTGGGAGTTAATGGCAAGGTTGGTTACTTGGTAAAATTGAAATTGAATCCTAAAATTTTCAATTATTTGTTGTGGTTCTGTTCGCCGAGCTGGAAGTTTTTGTTGCAAACGTTTCGTCCCCTGGCTAGGCGACATCATCAGTGCTTTGGAGCCTCCTGCGAAGCGCTTCTTTGGTGTTTCTTCCGGTATTTATAGTGGTCTGTCCTTGCCGCTTCCGGGTGTCAGTTTCAGCTGTCCGCTGTAGTGGTTGGTATATTGGGTCCAGGTCGATGTGTTTGTTGATGGAGTTTGTGGATGAATGCCATGCCTCTAGGAATTCCCTGGCTGTTCTCTGTCTGGCTTCCCTATGATAGTAGTGTTTTCCCAGTCGAATTCATGTTACTTGTTGTCTGCGTGTGTGGCTACTAGGGATAGCTGGTTGTGTCGTTTCATGTCTCTGCTCCCACTGCTTCCCCGGCCGCATGTTCCATGCACCTATCGCCCTCTGTGTAAAAAGAAACTTGACTCACATATATTCTTTAAACTTTTCCCCTCTGACCTTAAACCTACATCCCGCAGTATTTGACATTTCCACTCTTGGGAGGAGGGGGGAGGACTATCCATCTGAACCTTGCCTCTCGTCATGTCGTCCTTTAGTCCGTAACGCTCAAGTGAAAACAATCCAAGTTTGTCCAACCTCTCTTTTGTAGTTAATACACTTCAATTCAGACAACATTGTGGTAATATTCTTTCCATCCTCTCCAAAGCCTGCACATCCTTCCTGTAGTGTGGAGGCCTGAACTGCAAACAATCCTCCAAATGTGACCTCACTAATTTATTTTTTAATACAGCTATCACGTGGTTTATCAATTTTTACATTCAAAGCCCTGACCAACGAAGGCAAGCATGCCGTGGCCCTTCTTTACTACCTTATCCACTTGTGTTGCCACTTTTAAGGAGCTATAGACTCTGCATATCAATACTCCTCAGGGTTCTGCCATTTGACATATACTTCCATCTTGCATTTGACCTCCCAAAATGCATCACCTCACACTGGACTAAACTTCATCTGCCATTTCTCCCCCCAACTTGTATATACAGTAACATAATGCAATACAAATGTTTAGTTATAATAAAAGTCTATTTAATTTTTCAGTACAACATTGTCCAGTGTTTTGTGGTATATGAGATGACATGAGCATTGCTGCGTCAGGTAAATTAATTGCTTAAACCAGTCCTGAGATGAGGTTCCTCGGTATATTATTGTTTCAAACTGCCATTGAAGAGGGATTCACCTGCCTGCTTTGTTGATTGCACCCAAGGATCTAATCCCTTGTAGATACGTGTCTCCCAGACCAAATGATTTTGTTGTTTAAAAAAAAAAGCCAGTTTAATCTGACTTGCTTTCGTGAAAAGAGTTTTCTGGTTAAATACAAGGAAAAAATAATAACAACACTGATACACAGATTAAATATAAGAAGTGAATCCAAAAGAATATTACATTTAAAGGATATGTAGATCATCTGAGTCATCTGTGAAAATTAGATTGTGGAAACTTGACTGTTAGGCATTTGATTTTGAGATTCTTGGCTTTCAAGGTTAGCTGAAATTCTTTTATACTCTATCCTTTTAACTGGCTTGCTGACTGGTTTCCAACACACAGTCCTTTTCTGAAACGCACAGTAATGAATGGATGCTTCTTTGACTGTGGCTTTACAACACAGTCAAACTCAGGAGAGTGCGAGTACCTCAGCTGACTTTGCACATGAGCACCTCAGCTCAGTAGCACACAGACAAGATTTAAACTAGCTTTTAACCCCTGACCTGAGTATTCTTGAAAGTAAGCATGTCTGTCTGTTGTCTTTCTTCCATCATATCCAAAGTCCGTGATACTCATATGATTACAGTTCAGCATTACCCTCTGGGAGCATTCCTTGAAAGCCAAAGATGCTATATTACAGGGTTCCTCTTCACACAGCCACTGAATTTGCATCTATTGTCACATTTTGGCTGTATCTCTTTTCTAAAAAAACACATTGCAATTAAAAGTTCAGTTTAAGGTGAGCTGGGATTATGAGTTGTGGTCATGATGCAATCTGCTGGGGGCAAAGCACACAATTGCCTTAGTCATTGCCCTTATATGCCTGTTTGGATAACTGCAAAGTTTGTAGGATGGCTGAGCAAATTGAATGTACCATTGTGGTAGAGAGGATTATTCAAGTGAACCAAAAAAGAAGAGAAATGTGAAAATGGTAAGTTACTGCGTAGTCAGGGAATCAATATCTTTGACAGTAAAGAACAATTGTTCATGTGAATGCATTCCAAGAACTTGTTGCAGTTTTCCACATTCATGAACATTGAAATTGGCTGGCTATGCAGTGCACGGTGCACTTGCAGTGCTCTTGTTTACTCTTGGAAAATAATGGATGAGTGAATATTCGCAATAATCAAAAGATAGACAGTAAAAATCATGTGGATAAGCAAATTCATAAGGGAGGGACATGTGAATGACTGAACAGATTTTGTTGATTCCTTCATTGAAAATCAATGATTTTCTTTTTTCAATTCTAAATGTCTTAACACCTTAACTGCCATTTTTGAAGATGATATTGATGTCTTTTTGCTTGGTATTCTCTCCATTCACTGCTGACAATTCGGTCTGCTGCTTCTAGGCACTTGTTGCTGAAGGATAATATATTAAGCAGTCAGAAAAAATACCGACCTGGCATGAAGGTCATCATTTTGGCTGATGCTGATAATTTGCCCCATATAATCATAGACCCCTGGCTGATCCACTGAGCATGCACAAGTAACAAAAAATATTATCATTTGTATTAATATCATACATTGTGGCGCTCTGTCCCAGGCTCAGCTGGAGGATATGTTCTGTATTTCTATCTGTCAGTAGCAATGGACTTCCTTTGGATGAACTCAGGACTTTAACTTGGATCACCATTCATTTCCTCTACATGAGGTTCGATCTTACCCCTTCTGAGAGATCTTGACTGGCAAGAATTGGAGACCAAAGTCACCACTCATCTTGGAGTGCTAGTCAAGTGGTGTGCAACAAGGGTCAGAAATTAACTGATAGCTGTCATGTGATATTGCTTGGTCACTTTAATTAAGCCAACCCTGACAATTTGATACAAAGATACAAAAAGCCTAGAAATGTTCAACAAATTTGATGGAGGCAAGCTCTGACTGTTGGACTTAAATCTCCAGCACAGAAGTCAACATGTGCTATGTTGGCAATATTAGCCCTTCATTTCTAAGGGGCTATTACCCATAAGGTGCATTCTATTGCAGGAAAGTATTTTGTTGGGTTTAGTGTTTTTCATTTTGGTTCATACAAAGCATTGGTTGAGGAGTACTGTATTCAGCATGTCCTTTGCTTTGGAGCGTGGGTTCTTCAAATTTACAGTAATTGAGCATCTATTCAAATGTCCTCCTGCAACTGAAGTGAACACTGATTTGCAGTGTTATCAGGCTAGAGCAACCGGCAGTCTAGGAAAGCATGTTCTATTCCTGATAATTAGTTTTCTTTTCCCTTTCTTTCCCATGCTGTGTCAAAAATACTGGAATAATACTTTCTTGAAGCTGGAATCAATAAATAAAATTTGACAGAAGAGAAAAATTTGGAATTGTTATTTCTGCTCTGGCAAATTGGCTGGCCACAATAAACCTCAAACGCATAGCCTGCTCTGTACTGATTTGACCACTACGCTATAAGTTCCAGATGTTTCACACCTTATGAAGGAAATACCAGTACAATTTATTCCCCTTTGGGCTTGCATCTGTTCTGAGAGGATTTACAAATTACATTTGTTACTGCTGCGTATTTGTGGCTCCATCTCTGTACTTAATTGGGCATTTGGCTCATGAAGATGAGATTTTGAAAATCCTTCTTAACTTTCAAAGATTTATTTGTTAATGAATAATAACCTGAATTGAAAGCAAAATATCTTATTCTTTGACAAATGTCAAATATCTCTGGTAATTGTCATTTTACAAACAGGCCTCCCTACTTTAAGATCACCGGGTGTTGTAAAAAGGACTAGAACTTGTGTGATGATCGATATTATGATACTAGATGCATGACATTTTAAGATCTTGATGCAATTATTTTTCCCCAAACTGTTCACCATTGCCATCAAGTGGTATATAGATGCAATGACACATCAGGTAAATAATCCATCATTGAGCTATAAACTTTGGAACCAAATACTGTATTCTCTCAGTATTCAGGTTGTGAGTGCCGCCTTTGTCCTTGACAGGTTTCAGAATATATAACCTAGCTACATGAATGAAACAGTCTTCCAAGAGGCACATGACCAGACTGAAATCCCATTTGGCTTGTATAGCTCTTGTAGCACTGTGCTCCATCATTATTTTAAAATTTTTGTAATGGAACATACTTCTGATTGACCAGTTAATCATCCTCTTGATGTAGTACCATGTAATAGTTTGACATTCCAGTCAAGAAATGATTCACTCCCTCATCCCCAGCCCCTTGAGTATTTCATATTTTTGGAATGCTGCTGGTCTCTTCTTCCATTAAGACAGATGTAAAGTATTTGTTTACATCTTTTGACATTTTCTGGTTTCCCAATATTATTTCTGTAGCCTCGATCTCTAAGGAGCTCTAAGTATTGCATCTGCAGCATTTTCTTTTTAAAAAAACTTCTTAAAGTAAGTTCCCCACCATTTCGTTGTTTTATTGCCTTTCAGAATTAATCTGTATATGGTGTTATAGTTGAGTTTTGTCATCCTTATTTGTAAGAAAGCAGTGTTAAAGCTTGAAGAATATACAGCATATCTACAACGTTCTTGTGTTCCTATTTTCATTAAACAGGAAAATATATGGTTCTCAAAACTCCAATTTATGAATACTATTTTGTGCATAACTTGAAGCTCCGAGACGAACCCAGTGCATCAGTTTCCAGTGTAGATGCAAAATAAATTAAAATCTGGCTGTTAATTCCTTTACACATACCATAAAGCCCACTAAGAATGCCTCCTGTTTACATAAATCTGTGATCACGTGGGAGAAGTCTTTCAGCTCTTCTGACTTCTAAGTTTATTAGAATGGCAGGCATCATATTAGTAAAAATATTATAGCTCATCAAAATGCCCAGTGCAAGTGTAGTAAAACAAGCTGAAAATTACAATTTTGTGCATGAAATCCGCAGTGAAATTAATTCTAGGCCTCCACTCAAAAAGAATATAACTTGCTTTCAAATTCATTCCCAGTTACTACAGTCACTGTTGTGAATAAGATATTGGGCAAATACAGAAGTGCTTATTTAGAGTTGTGGTACAGCAACATTAGGGTCATACTAAGTGAATGATGCTCAGTTAATTAACAACAGTTACTTTGCTGTAGTTAAATTTTGAACATTAATCTTTTAAATTTCTAATTTCTAGCAGTGAACTAAACTTCGTTATCATTGCTCTGTTGGTATCATGCCTAAAATAAAATTTGAGCAAGTTAGCCAACAATGTTTGTTTGCATCTATTTTATTGCAGTTGTAATTGTAAAATATTTAACCTCCTATTGTTTGTCCTTTTTGGGTACATTGCTGTATAATCACCTTGAAATAAAGTGCATTTTGGCTTGAAAATGTTAATTTTAATCCATAAACTGCTAATCCCAATAAACCTCTTCTGTACAGTGTCTGTTAAATATTGCTATTTGCTTTATTTCCTGTATTTCACTGAATCATTTTTATGTATGTTTTTTAACTGAAATCCCTCCTGGTGCCGTAGTACTGTCAATTTTTACATATTAAAAATATATTTTCAATTTGCTGTGTGTATTGTATAGAATACAATATGTTTCTGAAAGGAAGGCTGTTTCATATCCTTACCATCCTGACATCAAACAAACCTCTGATATGTAAATTCAGCTTTGGGAAGAATAGATGCAAAGCTTCATTTTGGATGGATGCCAACATTTTGTTACTTAGAATTATATTTGAAACATCACAGCAGCTGACCAACATTTTGCACGTAGACCAAGAGTTGAAAACATCTGGAAGGACAATCCTTGAGTGGACTTTCATGGTCTGGTATATCTCTTCTGAACAAAAAGAAAAATGAAACTTGGAGTGTTTTCAACATTCTGCAGGTGCTAATGTTTAAATACTTTAGTCACAGTTCATTTCTTGTATCGGAGTTGTATTTAACTCTGCCTCTATGACTCCTTATGAGTTTACAGCACAAGTAAACAATATTTAACTCTTCCTGACATTTATTACATCTTAATAGAAGGCCAGATGTCTAATTCTTATCGTGTTTCTCGCTCACTTAGTGTTATCAGTTATTTGTAAACTTAAGTATTATATTCATTTTGATAAAGACACATTGATCAACATTTCCCAACATTTCCCTGTGATTCTGTCTCAGAAAAACATATTAATGAAACTGAAAACAATATAGTTTCCTTGTGTTTGACCGCATTGACGTTCATTTTTACTTGATTCATTTTTGTCTCTTCTTTTCAATTTTTTAATATATCCCAACGTATCTACTTTAAGCATGCAGGAGTGTATTGTCAGAATGGCGCACATCAGTCTAAAGCAGTTTTGGTCATTATAACTGTACGCCCTGGCAATGATAACCCCACAATATTTGCAAATTTTCAGGATGTGGATAGTGTGTTTTGAGTAGGGTATCTCCAGCATAGATGTTGAAGAGAACCACATGGGGTATCCCAGATATTGGTGTCAAAGAGAACCATATGGCTTGCCCAAGGATTGCTGTTGAAATCGTAAAAGCAGAAATTGCTGAAAAATCTCAGCTAGTCTGGCAGCATTGGTGGAGAAAAATCAGATAATGTTTTGGGTCCAGTAACACTTCCTAAAAATTGTTGAAATTTTAGCTGCTTCTAATAGATATCAGAGTAGATTGTGGTATTTTATCACTAACGTCTAATTTAGAGCAATATAGGAATGAAAGGATGAAGCCCAGGTTTATAGGATAAATCAAATGGAATATCTTAGTGAGAAAAGTAATGGTAGATGAAATTTGGTGCAAATGTGAAGAATCTAAGCTGGAATATTGTTACACTCAGAGGAAGCTTAGAAAAAAAGGACACCAAAAAAAACTGTATTTTCAGCTGTTCAGCTACAACAATAGGTGCTCCAGTTGGAATACTTGAGTAAATCTTATAGTGGTCTTGTGAGAGCACACCTTGATTGCAGTGTACTGCTCTGGCCATTTGGCACAATGGAAACTTTAGAGTATGCAGCAAAGAACTATAAAGCCAAATCCTTGTCATTGAGGTCTGAGCTATTGAGAAAAGGTATAATGAATTTATAATTGCTGAATAATTTGTGGGATTTCAGCCTTGAAACTAGGTGATTTGGTATATTTATTTGAATTGTAAATGATATTAAGAAACAAATATAGACTAATAATTTAACTTAAGGGAGATTTTCTTTTTAAAGAAGTTAACATGTGGATTGGACTACTACAATAATTTCTTCATAAATGAATCGAAATGGGATAAGTAGCTTTTCATAATCTGTTAAATTCTGAACACAGAGTCAATACCAAACACAACTTCTATCACCTATTTTTCATGCAGAGCTTTTATAAAATTTAAGAAATGAGCACAAATTTTAACACATGCAGCACATTTTCAAGTTGTTCTTCGGGAGGCTAATGCCAAAGGAAGGAATTTCCATTCCCTTTAAATATACTGGAACTTTGTCCATTCTTGGAGTGTGGCACAGTGGCTCAGTGGTTTGCACTGCTGCCTCACAGCACCAGGGTCCTGGGTTTAATTCCACCCTTGGGTATATGTCTGTGTGGAGTTTGCACATTCTCCCTGTGTTTGCTTGGGTTTCCTCTGGGTGCTCCGGTTTCCTCCCACAGTCCAAACACGTGCAGGTCAGGTGAATTGGCCATGCTAAATTGCCTATAGTGCTAGGTGCATTAGTCAGAGGGAAATGGATCTGGGTGGGACTCTCTTCGAAGGGTCACTGTGGACTGGTTGGGCCGAAGGGCCTGTTTCCACAATGTAGGGTATCTTATCTAATCTAAAATAAAGAGCTGTGTATTTCTACAAGTAAATAAATTTGTTTTCCTGTCCCTCATTAGCTCAGCAAATCTATCTTATGAATAAGTCAAAATCATTTAATTTTGCAAATGCTCAATTGAAACAACAGAGAACAAGATTTCACTTTAAAACTTATACTATAATAACCTGCTAAAATTAGTTTAATTCAAATATTGACTAACAGGCAAACGTTACATTAGTTTTCTTTAACTTTATGGTATTCTTCGGGCACACAAGTCTTGTTTGAGGCAAGTCCAAAGGTTTCTCTCGGCTCCCTAGCTGGTCTCAATCACTTCATGCTGAGTCGAATCTTAGTGCTCCTCACCTTCTGCTTGGGATTATCTCAATCAAGGCACATGTTCAGAAACCTCCTATTCTCTCAGGATTCAACAGTACTGACAATTTAAAATTCCAGCGATTTTGTGTCTAATTCCTTTAAGTTGCTTAGTTGGCTCTGCTAAAACTAGGTGGAAGTGAGGACTGTAGATGCTGGAGCTTAGAGTCAAGATTAGAGTGGTGCTGGAAAGGCACAGCAGGTCAGGCAGCATCCGAGGAGCAGGAAAATCAATGTTTCGGGCAGAGCCCTTCATCCTTCGTCAATTTTCCTGCCCCCCCTGATAAAACCAGAAGAGTCATTGGACCTAAAACATAACCTCTGCATTCTCTCTGTAGATGCTGCCAGGCTGAATTTTTCGAGCCATGTATGTTTCAGTTTTCCCGCATCTGCAGTTTACTTTCAAACCCAATGACAGTCGTTAACTTGGTCAGCATTTGCTGTCAGTTGATACCGAATTTCCAGAGAACATTTAATATGATTCAAGTTATTAGTATTTCCAAGCAGTGTCCCATTTTATCCATGTATTTGCATGAAGAACTGCAATCCTAAATTGTATGTTTTCTGTGTATAGTTTCAAATTTAATTTCAAAGAGAGCATTAAAGAAAAAACAATATGCAGAGTTATGAGAAACGAGCAGGAGAAGAGCAGTGAGTATAATGCTAATTCAGAGAACCATTGCAGACACAAATGATTTCTGTGATTCAGTGAAATTAATAATGTTATAGATTTTTCAATTGTATTAGTGCTAATTTTGAAACATTTTGTTGTTTGATATTTTCACAGCATTTTAAGAAACAAAAGCGGCTGATTCCAGAGAGAACAATATGGAAGTATTTTGTGCAACTCTGCAGTGCCTTGGAACACATGCATTCTCGGCGTGTCATGCACAGAGGTAACTTCAATACATCATAATAATCATAACCCATTAGAAATCAAAAGATTGCACTGAATTTGTGATTTTATGTATGGATTGTTCTGAACATCACATACCACAACTAGTTCTCCTTAAAGGCTTTAAATCAATTGACTTGGTGTCGTACTAATGGAGATAACAATATGTTCAATCAACTATATCCAGGGTCTCCTAAGGCATTGTTGAAGATAAGTAAAAGGGTATGGGAAGGGCTAAGGGTGAAATGTTTTTCTTAGACTGTCAATACCGTACATTACTGAGGAAATGCTGCGCTGCCGAAGATGGTTTTTTGTGGAGGTGTTAAACTGAGGCTGAGAGTGTCTTCTCGGTTGGACATGCAAGTCCCTGTGGCACTGTTCGAAGTAGAGCATGGAATTGTACCTGGCATCCAGGCTAACCTGCAAACAACAATACGAAACCAATTACCTGATCATTATCGCATTGATAATTAGGGGTGCTTGCAATGCACAAATTGGCTGGTGTGTTTCCTAAATCACAAAAGTGACTGCATTCCAAATGTTGCATTATTGGCTGCAAAAGAGTTTTGAGATATCCCAAAGTAATGAAAAAAATGCCAAATAATTGCATATTTATTCCTTGCTGTTCTGTTCCTCATTTTCAGCCCCATTTGTCCAGTTTCTTCCTGTACAGCTTGATCCTTCCCTGTATGCTTTATCTAATGTGCATTTCTCGGTGGTCCTCCCAAAGTTTCCTGCTCTCTCATTCTTTCTTCATTCTTCATTCCTACCTATTCATATCCATGTCTTATTTCCTAACTACTTCAGTTCATGCTTATTTTCTGGTGCTTCACTCCTTCCTAAGTTCCTACTTAAACTTCCCTTCCAGTTTCAGTGCTTGATGCGCTCCATAAGTGAAAATTACAGTGCAAGTGGATGGAAGTAATCATCTCTTCAGAATGCCAGCTAGTAGTTTCCAGCAAATATTAATACCAATAGTTCTGTGGGATTGTTGGATGTACTTTTGCAGATTGAAATATTCGATAATTCGTGGATCATTTCTAGGAAAGATAGAAGCTGCAGAGAGAGCCCGTTCATATGTAGTGGTTTGAAGGCCCAAGTCTCAGCATGACTGAAAGCCTCTTTGCAACTGTGACTTGGACATGAGGCATTTGCATTGCCCAGACTGAAACTAATTTGCACTTGAGCTGATTTCGTTGTATCTAGTTTATTTTAAACAACTGATACTCTAGTTGTTTTTTAAAACTAGTATGGGAATATCTTATTATCAATATGGCTCCTTATTGATACAACATTAAATTTATTTCTTTGTCTTTCACTTATTGTCAAATTAATTTTGTCTGGGCCCTTGATATCAAGAGCATGGTGCTGGAAAAGCACAGCAGGTCAGGCAGCATCCGAAAAACAGGAGAATTGATGTTTCAGGCATAAATCCTTCATCAGGATTGGGCCCTTGATGTGCAAGAGATGACTTAAGATAAAGTGAATGTGAATTATTGTGTTCCTCAATAACTTTGAAACAATATCTGCATTTTATTAGTTCCTGATCTTACTACAACCTTAGTTCAAACGCAGAAGAGTGTGAAAGTGACTGCTGGTTGGAGTCATATGTGGCACAAAGGAAGTGGTTGGAGGTCAGTCATCGCAACTCCAGGGCATTTCTGCAGGACTTTCTCAGGGTATTGTCCTTTGTCCAACCATCTTCAGCTGCTTTGTCAATGTCCTTCTTTCCATCAGAAGGTTAGAAGTGGTGATGTTTGGGGATAATTGAGCAATGTTCAGCACAATTTATGATTTCTCATGTCAGCCCAAATGTTCGACAAGTGGCAAGTAACATTTGTGCCACACATGCGAAGCAATAAGCCTCTCCAGCAAGAGGGAATTTGTCCATTGACCCTTACATTCAATGGCATTAACATCACTGAATCCCCACTATCAACATCTTGGGGGTTACCATTGACCAGAAACTGAAATAGACCAGCCATATCATTGATGTGGCTACATGAGCAAGTCAGAGGCCAGTAACTCATCTTTTGAAGCCCCAGAGCTGTCATCTATATACAAGGCATAATGTCAGGAGTGTGATGGAATGCTCCCCACTTGACTCGATGAGCGCAGTTCCAATAACACTTGAAGACTGACACCATTTGGGACAAAGCAGCTGCTTAATTGGCAAATCCATAAACGTTAACTTGTTCCACCACCAAAACTCGTTAGCAGCAAAGTGTACCAGCGACAAGATACACTGCAGAAATTTACTACGGTAGCATTAGACAGCACTTTCCAAATCCATGATACCTACCATTTAGAAGGACAAGTGCAGCAGATGCATTGGAGCTCCATCACCTGCAAATTCCCCTCCAAACTGTGCACCATCCTGACTTGGAAATACATCATTGGTCTTTCCTTGTCACTGGAACTACCTCCCCAATGTCATTGCGGGTGTAACCAAATGGACTGCTGTGGTTCAAAAGGCAGTTCACCACAACCTTCTTCAGGACAACTAGCAATGGGTAATAAGTGCTTGTACAGCCAGCAATGTCCTCATCTCATGAATTAATTTAAAAATAAATACAGTCTGAAGTATATCAGCTGCTTGAGGTGCCAGTTTTCACATTTGTGCCCATGATTCCATATCCGTTGATTTATAAATGACTGTGGAATTCAATAGTTGCCAAAACCTTGTGTTTTCTACAACTGGAGAAGGAAATATGAAAAATGAATAAACTTTGGATACCCTTGTTTAAGCAGTAGAAAATAGTATAGAATCATATTGTCAGAAGTTTAGGAATCCTGTTGCATTGCAGCGAAAGGTGCATTAGAATGATGTGACAGAATGTTGAGAGTTGTTGTTTACTCCAACTGCATCATCTTAATCCATTTTTAGTTTATCTGTTTCACACAGTAGTGCCTGGAAGCATATGGACTGTATCCTTGGTCTGTGTTTGAATGCAAATGGAACTATAAATGAAGTGCCCTCCAGGGACAATACTAAAAATATGGAAATGGGGAAGGCAAGCAATTTTGGACGATTTTAATGAATGAATTTTACTCTTTGAAATATTTTTTCAAAACCCACATAACTAGATGTATGATTATTGTTTCATCAATTTTCAACTAAAATACAAACAATTAAATTTTCATGTATTTGAGAACTAAAGTATATATAGAAGAGGTTTCCTATTTTCCTGCTATTGGGAAGCAAATGTAAATATTTTATTTGAATGGTAAAGCCATGAGATTTTATGCTGTTCATAAAATATTTCCAAATGTAGTAAATTGTCAATACTTTGTATCTATTTACATGTATTTTGTTTCCTTGCAGATATCAAACCTGCTAATGTGTTCATTACAGCAACTGGGGTAGTTAAACTGGGAGACCTTGGATTGGGCAGATTCTTTAGTTCGAAAACTACAGCAGCACATTCTTTAGGTGAGCAACCCTGCACAACACGAATCCATCTAATTACAGAAGTGGGATGCATTTCATTAAGAGTGTGACCAAAACCATATGTCTGTTGTAAACGTGCATGCAGCAAAGGCATGCTCCCTAACCGATATTAGGTGTATCTATTTCCTTGTTCAGTTAGGGGGTTTCCTGTTTCTTTGACCTTTGCCATAACACAGGGTATGTCTGGAAGTAACAAGTCCAATCTTACTACTGATACAGAACTCTGATTACACAACAGTGTAATAAAGACCAAAGAGTTTGTGATGAATAGACTGCTTCAAGGCTACATGCTGAGCTGACCCATTGATCCTTTCAGGGGTTTATAATGCAGAAAACCTTGAACAATCAGACAGCTACTTTTTTAAAAAAAAATCATGTTGCTATCCTATTTTGGTTTGGAAAGGCATACCTCAAGTGAATACTTTTGCATTTTTTTTACTTTGGCTAAGATTTGAAAGCACTTTTTAGCAACTGGTTGTTGCAAATAATGCAGCATTTTCCTCACATCTTAATTTCACACCTATTGTTTTATGTTAACAAACCTAGATGTGCTATTCTTTGTGTATATCATTAATAGATATTCTAAATAGCAGAGGCCCAAGATCTCTCTGCAACACTCTACTAGTTACAATTCAGAAACTTGAAAGTGTCTCCTTTATTCCTACACTCTGCTTCCTGTCCCTTAATCAATATTTCATCTGTTACCTCCAACTCACTGATCCCTAATCTTGTGTATTCACCATTTTTGTAGCACTTGTCAAATATGTTTTGGAAATTACATATGCTGAATCTGTTGGCTCTCCTTTGCCTACCCTACTAGTTGTATTCTCACAAAAACTACAAATTTGTCAAATATGATTTCCTTGTAAAATCCTGTTGACCTTGTCCAATCATGATTTTCTCCATGCATTATTAATACTCCCTTAATCATAGATTAGGAAGTCTTGTGGCATAGCAGATAGCATCCCTATTTCTAAACCAGAAGCTCTGGGACTTGATAACCAAAGCTGATGCATTCATAGCACAGTTAAATAGGTTTAGTATTAACCTGAAACTCTTTACAGCATCTGCTAATGTTATTATAAAAGTGAGATTGATTCAGTCAAAAGCTGGGGCATTTGCTATCACTATCTGCCACTCTAGTCTACAAGAGTGCTTGTTGCCACAGAAACTCTGACTCCCTGAGTGAACTGTAACAAACCACCGCAATAATAGATTATAGCATTTTGATGTCAGTCTATTTAACATGTGCCTCCGTGTCTTTTTTGTCTCAGTCCTTTTCTGAATAACGATATTGCATTTCATAAACTTCTAATCCACTATGATTACATCTCATACCCCAGCTAAGCAACTCTGAACTGAAGTTTCACAAGCTGCAGATGCCTTCTGCAGATACAATCGTCCAGGACTGGAGTTTCTCCAGGCTCTCACATGTTGCAGTCATGGCACACCACCTGCCCGACCATGTGTGTTTAACTGTATGTATTTATATAAATAGTTAACTTGTTGCTGAATTGCTAAAATCATATCGAGTTGCATTCTTTGAGCTTGTAGAAGAAAGAAACCTACCAACTGTGGGAGGCAAAACAAAAAGAATGAAAGGTTACTGTCTGTCTCTCTGTCTGTCTCACTCTTCTCTGCCCCCTCCTCCAACTTCAAAACAAAATGTCATCAATGGGTCTGTCCATTAAGTTTGGTGCATTTTTGATTCTGTAGTATTGCTTTCTCTAGAGAAATAACTAACTTTTTTCAGTGGACAAGATCACAACTGAGCCATGAAAACTTTGATAATAAAATAGAATAGTTTTTGCATTGTTCAATATTCAGTGGACTTTCCTCAGATGTCATAATTGTGCATTTGTACATTAAAATCTTGTTTGAGTGTCTCACTTTTCTGTATTCCAGTGACTGTTCCGCTAATTGGCATGTTAGCAACCAAATTTTATTGCCAATCTCAACAATTAGTTCTAGACACTGAATCTAATGCTTTATTGAGTTCTGCGCACAACAAGGTGCTGAGTCTTGATCAGATTTATTACAGTGCTATAATGTTTCCCACTGAGCAAGACCTGAGACTTTTCACGAGATGATAATTCTAAAAGCACTGCACACTGGGAGGGCATGATATTGCTGCAATCAAACTGAACTGGTTCAGCATAGGTTTTGAGGAATGCTAGACTTGGTACCTGATACTGGATGTCCTGCTGCAATGTTCTAACAGTGTGGAAAATAATGGCAAAGTGGCTGAAGGATTCTGAAATAAAAACTTTTTAGAGTTACATCTGAAAACAATGGAGAAGACTGGAAATGCAAAATCTTAGTGTCATTCAAATTTGTGGTATTACTGTGGTCTTTTTCCACTTTGAGACTTTATTAGTCTTTAATTAGCACAGACACCAGGTTTAAGATAATATTGCGGAATTACAAAATGTCAAATGATAGCGGACATTATTTTCACAATGACAAAAAACTTTGTCCTTCAGCGTGTAGCATCTTCACTGAATACGCTTTAATGGCAAGACAAAAGAATTCAATAGCTATTGGTTTTAAAAATCTACTTTTGAGAGCAGATGTAAAAGATTGTATTACATGTGAACAATTGGGTTTTAGAAGAAAAAAATAAATTTGTATCTATCATTTGACATGTGATTTATTGTATTATAGCTTTTGTAATATAATTGTTACATAATCTGTTGGAAACATTGAAATAAAACCTGTCTGCAAGTTATTTTGCCCTAATCTACATAAGCAACATCAAGTTAAATTTTCTGTGTTGCAAGCTTTTTTTTAATTGTCTATGAATTTTGTCTGTGACTTCAGTTTGCTGGGATCCTAGCTTTTTTTTGTGTGACTGCACTTCACATTTTACAGGAGACTGTTCTCCATCATGAGCAGCAAATGTAATCTTCATAACAGCTTCAGTTTGTGTGAAGTCTGAGCAATGTTAGGAAAATTAGAAGCAACAAACACATTTGGCAGTTGGTAGCAAGAAACAAATGGAGACACAGCTGTAGTTCAGAACCAGAATGTCCCGATTGCTATATTGGTTGTATTTGTCAAAACTTTGAAATAGTTCAGTTCTAGGATTTTCAGAGGAACTAGTTGCCTTCTGTATATTATGGCATCCTCAAAATCACTGATCACTATCAGAGGGAAGTAAAGAAGTTTATTTGAGAGCACCAAAGAACCAGAATTCATTGGGTCACATATATCTAAGACTTGAAGCATTGTTTGAAAGCATGAGTAAAATATCTAGCTGTAATGAGAATGACATAAGTTGAACAACTTAGTGACTATTCTGGACTGTCACATATACTAACACATCCTTAACTTCACATTGATAAAATCTCAATTCACTCAAATAAAACTTGTACTAATTGAGACAGAAACCACTGGGAAGTATAATTCTTTTATAAGTTTATAACACGGCACGGTGGCACAGTGGTTAGCACTGCTGCCTCACAGCGCCAGAGACCTGGGTTCAATTCCCGCCTCAGGCGACTGACTGTGTGGAGTTTGCACGTTCTCCCCGTGTCTGCGTGGGTTTCCTCCGGGTGCTCTGGTTTCCTCCCACAGTCCAAAGATATGCGGGTCAGGTGAATTGGCCATGCTAAATTGCCCGTAGTGTTAGGTGAAGAGGTAAATGTAGGGGAATGGGTCTGGGTGGGTTGCGCTTCGGCGGGTCGGTGTGGACTTGTTGGGCCGAAGGGCCTGTTTCCACACTGTAAGTAATCTAATAATGGTGCAATACAGTAATTTATATGGTTGGACAAATAAGCCAGAGTATGCATTTTTTTTTTACAAGTTACAAAACATTATCCTGGAAGTTAAATGACTGTTTTCAACAGGAATATTCATTCCTTGTGTGCTTTTTGTTTTTCCCCCTTTAATTGCTAATTTTAGGAATCTTAAGACATTAGATGTGTAATCTTTGTCAGATTGCTAGGATACCAAACAGCCTATTATTCATTATTCTGAACTTCAATAGGGTACATTTCTTGGAGGTTTTGATTCCTCTTTTTCATTTCATTCCAGTGGTGTTTTTGGCACCTAGACTTGTTGCTGTCATACACTTTTAATTTGCCTTTGCAGAAAATTTTATTAAATTACCTGAGCAACATATGTTTACTACTTTAAGCTTATTAGCTTCCCAAATCATTTTAGTTCTTTCCATATCATCAAATTTGCTCCATCTTCACATGGATATTCCTCAGGTTTTGTAACTGAAGGAATTACTCATCAGTGCTCCAAGTTAATGACATGAACTTCTGGTTTGCATCTTTCTAAACTGCCCTCTCTGATTTAAAATTCACTGTCTGGTAAGTTGTGAAAGAATTAATATCTTACAGTCAAAACATCAATATGTTTGCAAGCTGGCTAAAAAGTCATCTTTTGTCACTGGTTTTAATTGACCTATTGTCATTTTAAGGTTGCTCTGTTGATCGGTCCTGGAGTGATTGATCACACCATGTTTTTGAGCGTTTTGATCGAATCTAGGATCTCAAGCTGAAATCAGATTTTCCAGTTATGAACATATGTTGACAAATTGAAAGAATTTAAATATATTTGCAACTTCTGAACAATAAATAATTTTTATTTCCACATAATGGAACTGTTTTTAATATCTAGGTAACATGTTTGTCATAGCTGTAACTTTTTTGAATTTGGAGAGACTCTAAATTCATCATTTGCTCATGTAGTAAAATTATACTTCAGTTCTAGAAATGCTGGCAAATGATTGATATTTCCTATGATTCAATTTTAAGATTTTTTAGCAGATTAGCTTGACGGCCAATATATTTCCGAAGCTACTTGGTTGAATTACTTTGACTTTCAATAAGCTGGGAGCTGCATGTTTTCCCTGCCCCCTACAGATTTTCCTGTGCATTCTCCACACCCACCAGCTTGCAAGTTTTTCACTGCCAATTATTAGTATCACATTTTATGGTCACAAAAGGTGATTATTGTTGACCCAGTTCAGACAGACCAAATGCATATTTATGGTAATAATTGGTTAAATGTGGCTTTCTACTTTTATCATCAGCTTAGATTTTAGCAGCTCTGCATAACTGTCAGATACTATCCTTTTCCATTCACGTTAGCTGGCTCTGTACGTAGTTGTAAGGATTGACTTAGGCAGAGATAAGTTGGTCCTCTGTGCATTAAAAAAGATTGTATCTGTTAAAGTTCTGTGATTTCTGAAAATGAATATATTAGCAGGTATGTAGGGAAGCCGGCTCGTATTTATATTGTTTATGAAATTCTGAAAGCAATACTAATGCAGAGAACTTGGTTACTAAGATTTAATTTATAAATGGCATCAATGCATACAGCACTAGCAGGAAACATTATTATTACTACTTTCCCGGTTGGTTTGTAGTGATCATGACTGGATAAATTATTGTACAGTGTATGCAAAATGTAGTTCAGTTGTATTTATGCTCTGTTGTAAACTTAGGAGTAATCTGAGTTTGTTTCACCTTTATCTAATTTATGATCTAAAATTGTTGCATTTGACAAATATTTTACTGAATATTGATACTAACATATGATTATACTTGACCTAAGTATTCATTGTTTGATGCAGCCATTTGTAATTGGCTTGTTCAGAAGTGTTATTATACTACACATTTCTGAATATATTGGACTTGAACCCGAATTTTATGGTTCAGAGGTAGGGATACCACTGCACCTCAAGAGCTATAGTTTTGTTATTTAGTGTACACTTAGTTTAATTCTCGGTTATTCACAGCTGGTATAGTTAATACATTTACAGATGACACCAAAATTGGAGGTGTAGTGGACAACGAAGAAGGTTACCTCAGAAAACAGTGGGATCTTGATCAGATGGGCCAATGGGCTGAGCAGTGGCAGATGAAGTTTAAATTTAGATAAATGTAAGGTGCTGCATTTTGGAAAGATAAATCAGGGTAGGACATTTTCACTTAATATAAGGTCCTGGGGAGTAATGCTGAGGTTCATATTTTCTTGAAAGTGGAGTTTCAGTTAACTAGGATAGTGAAGAAGGTGTTTAGTATGCCTTCATTGTTGGTCAGAGCATTGAGTGTCGGAATTGGGAAGTCATGTTGTGGCTGGACAAGACATTAGTTAGACCGTTTTTGGCATATTGTATGCAATTCTATTCTCCCTACCATAGGACACATGTTGTGAAACTTGAAAAGGTTCAGAAAATATTTACAAGGATGTTGCCAGAGTTGGACAATTTGTGCTATAGGGAGAGAGTGAATTGGCTGGGGCTATTTTCCCTGGAGCTTTGGAGACAGAGGGGTGACCTTAGAGAGGTTTATAAAATCATGCCGGACATGGATAGGGTAAACAGATAAGGTCTTTTCCCTGGGATGGAGAGCCCAGAACTAGAAGGCATTGGTTTAGAGTCAGAGGGGAAGAATTTAAAAGGGATTGAAGGGGCAACTTTTTCATGCAAAGGGTTGTGCGTGTGTGGAATGGGCTGCCAGAGGAAGTGGTGGAGGCTGGTCCAATTATAACATGTTGAAGGCATCTGGATGGGTTTAGAGGAAGATGGGCCAAGTGTTGGCAAATGGAACTAGATTAATTGAGGATATCTGGTCAACATGGACGAGTTGGACCCAAGGGTCTATTTCTATGCTGTATATCTCTATGATTCTGACTTTAATATACTATGTCATAATATAATGAAGAAACATTCAATATTCAGTGAAACTCCTTTAAAACAATTACCGTTTGGAAACTAGTCAAAGAGCAATTCACTTTGCTCTGGACTGATAGTGCACAATTAACATTTAAATGAATTTAAGTTATTACATTTTCAGAAATGCTGACAGTGCTGGAAATCTTAATAAATTTTGCTAATTCATTTGGAGCAAATGTATCATGGCGGGGAGGGGGAGTGTGATTGAGAAAATGTTTTATCAACTTCTAACCTAAAATAGAAAAACCACTATATAGATGATGTTATCTGAAATGTTGAGGCTATTCATGCTTTTCTTCAGATTAACTTAAAGACTAGTTTCAGCATGGCACTAAGTGAATCATATTAGATAATAATTGACATGCTACGTAACACTATAGTAAGTGCTCATTTTAAGTTGGTTATTCAACATTATTTTATTTCAGCATTGCAGACATAATGGGGGCTGGTATGGGTATCTTTGGAATTTCTACATATGTGTCTCTTCACATTGGGACTAATACAGTATTGTGACCCAATCTGCATCATTTTTGCATAGGTTCTCCTCCTCTCTGACCCACTAGCCATCTTTTTACCTGCAGTATTCCTGCTCTCTCCTAATTGCTGATCCTACTGCTTGCTACTTTCCTCCCAAAGCCCTCCTACCTATACCTCCTCTCAGTCCCTCCTTTATATCTTGTCTCTCACCATCCTTCTCCCATTCACTTAGTAAAGTTGGGAGAGAGCAATAGTTGTGTAGGCTTGGCCAACAGGAGAGGTGGCAAATAGGAGAGCTGTGCAAGCCAGGGGCTGGTCAGTGAATAAGAAGACATAACATTATTTTCTTTATAATTGTTTTCATTTCGAGGGTATTTAATTTACATATATTGGCATTTAGGACTGTACAGTATTTAAATCTACAGGTTGTAATGCTGTAATACCCTTTCTGGATGTGAGATTCTACAGAATTTAACTACAGCCTTTGTATTGGTTGCAAATAGAAAATCTGATTTGCTTCAAATTCTTTCATTAAAGTGAAGACTGAAATATTGAATTAAAACTACATTTCACTTGCATATGAATGTGAGTATGCTTGGTTCAGAGGTATCCGATTCTGTGCACAAAAAAAAACGAAATATCAAACTTTTGAGAAGTAATCCTTTTTAATGTTGCATTTTGTAGTGTACATGTTATAACTTTTCTTTCTTTTAAAGTGGGTACCCCATACTACATGTCCCCGGAGAGAATACATGAAAATGGATACAACTTCAAATCTGACATCTGGTCACTAGGTTGTTTGTTATATGAGGTAAGCTTAAAAGGTATGAACATTCTAATATGTTGATTCTTTTTAATCTGAGATGGAACAGTAACTTGGACACAAGAAAGTAATTGGTGATTTTTTTTCACTTTATTGTTGCTTTCTAATGGTCAAGAAATTAATTGCTGCCATTTCTTGGATTCCTTGTAATCCAGTTGGTCAAAATGTTTACGAATTGAGATGTCTGAGATGATACTCTGTCTGTTGCTCATAAATGTGTTATGTTTTTCAAAATGAAAGTAGTTTGTGTTTCTTCAATAAGCTAGTCACACTTGGTACACCCTTTTAATCAAATAATGCAATTGAACTGCTTTTCTTAAATTCCAATACTTTTACCAGTCAGCCTTTTAAAAACTATGCGCAAAGTTGATAATTTGTCCAGTTCCATAAGTCATTGGCTTCAGACATCTGGCTCCTCAAAAGTGGTATGTGTGTGCCGAGAAGAAACCTGGAGCAAGAATAAGCATTATCCCAGCAGCCAGGCTGTAAGCCACATGCAGACTTCATGAGAGAAGAATTGCAACCAGTTGCCCCCTTTAAAACCATTTTGGTTAAATGGATAGATGAAACTCCTTATAGCATTAAACTCTGGAAACTTAGAGCAGTGGTGGTGGCCAGTTCTGAAGAAGGGTCACTGGACCTGAAATGCTAACTCTGCTTTCTTTCCACAGACACTACCAGCCTGAGTTTTTCCAGCAATTTCTGTTTTTTTTAAATATAATTTCTATGTTCTATTCTATGATCTATATACTAAATTAATTAATTAAAAATAAGATAATCCAAACCATGTTAAAATTAGAATGCTCAACAGAGATGATTTTGCTGGAGAATAAACCATTGAAGGATTGTGTTATTGAGACCTGAGTAAATATTTCACCTATGATCTTGTCAAAGATAAGTGCCATCCACCAAACAACCTGAAATGTAACTTTATCCACACAATAGATGGTATTGATGCGCTGTCCATGTTGAACCTAAAGATGTTTTTTAACTGCAGTTAGTTTACAGAACTGAAACAAGTCCTTCTGTGTTCTGCTACAAGATTGCAGAAAAATAGGTGTTCTACTTGGTTATCTTTCTTGAGCTTTCAAACTGCAAGTTGCTTCTTTAAGGGACAAACAACCTTAGCAAATATTTGGAATAAAAGATCATTTAACTAAAATTAATATTACACGTCCTTGATTATTCAAAAATCAATTCTGGCACAACTGTAACAAAATAATAAAATTAATCCTGACTCTAACCCATAACACACAACTTGCTCATGAGATTTTATTTTTCCTTAACAAATCTCAATGTCTATTTTGGTGACCTCCGAACAGCATTGGCCTCGACAATCAGTCCTTTCCAATGACACACCTAGTTGGACGTGCTACAAATGCTGACCTGGTTGTCCAATCATATGCATTATCATGCCTTTCCCAAAAATTGCTTATTTTTAAGACAATGCATGCAATCCACACTCTGTGGTTCCTGATTTTCTATTTAAATATGTTTTCACACAAATATGATGCGTATTTGATCCATCGCCTATCAATATACTGAAGTTTTGAAATTAGTTTGGACATAAAGGAACCCAGGCTGAGCATTAACTTCTCTATGTAAATTCATGCTGCGAGTTGATTAAATGTGGGTATGAAGTGGAAGTAGAAGTTGAATATAATTGGTTTCTCCGCTTACCAAAATGACAGCTTTAATAGATACTGCCAGACCTGAGGTTCTCCAGCAATTTCTGCTATTGTTTCAGATTTCCAGCATCTGCAGCTTGAGGCTACTTTTATTGTTTGACTCGAAGTGTTAGCCTGATGAAGCTTGGTGTGGCAGGAATTTTGGGAATTAGTTGGGAGTCAAAAATAAACTGGAATGCAGATTTGAATTGAATTGAATGATTTATTGTCACTTGTATTTAACAAACAAATAAGTGAGAAGTGTAAGATGTTGCCATGCTCTGGTACTATTTTGACTTACAGAAAATATTAAGATATAGGGCTGAAGTTAAGATAGAAGCCTTCAATATAAGTGAAAACAGAAACAAAAATAAAAGTTGCTGGAAAAGCTCATCAGGTATGACAGCATCTGTGAAGAGAAATCAGAGTTAAGATTTCAGGTCCAGTGACCCTCCTTCAGAACTGAAGAACTTGCCTATCCTTGTCTTAAATTCACTCAATCACTTGACCTCTGCAAAGAGTTCCACAGATTCACACCCTCTGCTAGGAAATTCCTCCTGATCTCAGTTCTAAATGGTCATCCCTTCACTCTGAAGCTGTGCTGTCAAGTCCTATTCACTCCTACTACAGGAAACATCTTCTCCATGTCCACTGTATCCAGGCCTGTCAGTATTCTGTAAATTTCAGTGAGATTCCCCATATTTTTCTAAATTCCATCGAGGGTCCTCAACTGCTGTTCATATGACAAGCCCTTCATCTCTGGGATCATTCTTCTAAATCTTCTCTGGACCCATCCAACACCAGTACATCCTTCCTTAGGTATGGGACCCAAAACTGCTGCCAGTATTCCAAATGCAGTCTGACAAGAGCCTTATACAGCCTCAGCAGTACATCTCTGCTGTTACATTCTTGATCTTTTGCAACGAATGCAAACGTTGCAATTGCCTTCCAAACTGCCGACTGAACCTGCCAACAAAGTCATGATCCCTATTATCTCATAGGACAAGGGCTGCAGCTGCAAAGGAGTGCCACCATCAGTTTTACCTCTCAACTGCACCCTATCGTGACTCCGAATTATACTCCCTTTCTTTTATTGTCGCTGGGTCAAAATTCTTGGGACACCCCCAACCAAAGTTTGAAAATGTTAACTTTTTTAAAAAGTAAAATTAAAAGCTGATATCAATTTTTAAAAAATTGTGAAAGAGTTTGCTACAATAACTTTGGGAAATAAACCTGCCATTTCTCAATGCAATGTTGCAGAGTTTTACCTGCACTCTGAAGTAGTCTAGCATACTGTCAGATTCATCAAACCATCATAAAGAATACTGTGAAGATTGCAATGATTCTAGAATGAGACCACCTTAGGGCAACTGGATTGTTTTGCCTGTAATGTCTACATTTTAACTAAATAAGTTTGCAATAAAACAACTTGAGCTGTGATCCGCATTCCCTTATGTTTTACGGCTTGTGTAATAATAGCTGCCACCATCCAGGAAGACAGTTCTGTCCAAAGCAAAACTGCTACCACTATGCAGTTGGATTAGCTAATGCTGTGTTAATTGCAGGGCAACAGTAGTATTTATCTTCCACCTTTCTCTTCCATCTGAGATTGAACCCACTGCCATCCTGGTGTGTTTTGCATTTGGATGCTGGCCAAATTGTGTTAAAACTCATCCAAAATATGGCAAGTGAATTTAGAATTTTGCTTGATAAATGCTTTCTTAGCACTATCTCGCCAATCATTTTGGGAGGTTTGTTTTGCATAAAAATATTGAATAGTCATCACCATAATTCCCCTACTTGATGGTGCTAATCTTTCATTTAGTCGTTTACTTGAATCCAAAGTAAGGGTAATTGCAGTGATAATGTAGGGAAGTTAATTCAACAGCCAAAATGTAGCCTTTCCAATCGTATTTTATAGCACGTTGTAACCATCTGTGTTGCTGTCTCTTTTGCTAGTGTTAATGACATAGTCTAATCTCTTAACCATAATGTATTATGCAAAGTGTTTTAGGAATTCTTTTATATCTTGATCTTTTCAATGTAAACACTTCAATTGTTTTGGGGAGCAAAAAACTAAAATAATACTTAACAGGAATTTACCAATCAGTTGTCCTTAAACATAAATAAAAACTAAAATGAAGGCAACTGCATTTCTTGCCAAAACGAATATCTTTTAGTGGCATCAATTAACGATGAATTGGACTTCGAGATGCTAACGCTGGTGCAATCCCCTTATTACGATCGTAATGTCCCTTCTTAGACAAAATTTCTAAATTGTGTTGAGAAGGATATATTCTTATGTTTCTGCATGATGCTGACATGACTGAAGATTTATACTGTACCACTGATTAATTTAGATATGAGTTTACAGTATTTCTGATATTTCGCCCATTCTGTGTTGTGAAAAATCCTTAGTTTTTGCTTTGTACCTCAGGGAAGGGGAAGAAGTGTCTGAGTGACTATAGTAGCATTTTACAGCTCAAAACTACTTGTGTGGAGAATAGAATAAATGTAGTTTAATTGGGCAAGGGGATAGTTCCTTTCAGCTCATATAAAATGACCCTTCCGTGTACACAGTTTTAGCATTGCTTTTATAATGCTAAAGGAAAGCTGTAATAGTCAAACATGACTTTTAGCATGAACTTGATTACACAAGAATTATTTATTTTGTTGGTGTTGTTGGTGATTAAGTTATACTGAGCACAGACAGATGAAGGACACAATTAGTAAGGTGATTGAAGCAAATTCAAAGTTTGTTTTCAACTCTCCATTTCATAGCTGTCTCTGGGTATGTTATCTAGCTAAGTGTTGAGTGCTACATTTGCAGATAAACTTGTAACATGCACAGAAGTTCTTTATAATGTTTTAGGTTGTGTTTTGTTTCTTTTATCATTCCCGTAGAGATTAGCAACTTGTAAAAAAGCATTTTGAACTTTCACTAGATGCAAGGATGGTATGATCGGACTTGGATCATTCTATCTTTCACAGAGACTAAAACCAATCCTGTCTGCATGCTATTATTAAAGGCTATTTATATCCCTAGTCTGCTTGCATTTTTTCTGATGTAATGCTTGTCAATAAAACTGCAATCCTTAGAAGGAAAAGAGCAAAAGGTATAGGTCAGAAACTTTGAAGGAGGCTATTTTTGTCTATTATTTTCTGTCTTCTTTAGAAGCACAATGATCAAACTCTGAAAATTACATCCAATCCTTACCTTCCATGCAGTGTTTAGGTCAGGTGTTTGAAATAAATTCTGCTGTGCAGGAGCTTTGCTTACAGCAAGCAACACAGGTATGATTCTCCTGTAGGCAAAGGTTGCCAGTGGATGTGATATATTTGGATTTCCTGAAGGCTTTTGACAAAGTACTGCACAGGAGGCTGTTGAATACAATAAGAGCCTATGACACTGGCTTGGATAGAGAATTCTCAGAAGGCAGAGAGTACTGATAAAAGGATCCTTTTCAGGGTGGCAGCTGGTGATGAGTGGGGTTTTTCAGGGGTCAGTCTTGGGACTGCAACTGTTCATGCTGGAAGATGGAACTGAGGATGTTTTACTAAGTTTGCAGATGACACAAAAAATAAATGGAGGGATGGGTAGTCTTCAGGAAGTATGGAGGCTACATAAGGATTTAGACAAGTTAGGAGGGTGGACCAAGATGTGGCAGATGGGGATAAAATGTGAAGTTATGCACTTTGGTAGGAAGAATAGAGGTGTCAAATATTTACTCAATGGAGGAAAGCTTCAGAAATCTGAAGCACAAGGGAGTTGGGACTCAAGGTTCAGGATTTTCTTAATGTTAGCATGCAGGCTTAGTAGGAAGTAAAGAAGACAAGTGCAATGTTAGTGTTCATTTTTAGAGTGCTGGGATACAAGAGCAGAGATGTATTGCTGAGGCTGTATAAGGCTATGGTCAGTTTGCATTTAGAAAACTGAGCATTTTTGGGTCCTGTATCTCAGGAAGTATGTGCTGGTATTGAATGGGGTCCAGAGGAGGTTCGCAAAAATGATCCAATGCATGAAGGGTTTGTCATATGGGGGGCAGTTGAGTACTCTGGGTCTGTACTCGATGGAGGTTAGAAGGATATGGGGGATCTCATTGAAACTTTTAGAACACCGAGAGGCCTGGATTGAGGGGACGTTGCCACTGGTAAGAAAGCCAAGGATCTAAAGGCACACGCTCAGAGTGAAGAAATGATCTTTTAGAACCAAGACAATGAGGAATTTATTTAGCCAGAGGATGGCGAATCTGTGGGACTCATTGACACAAAGAGCTGTGTCTTTAAGACAGAGATAAGTTTGTCAAGGGATCAAGGGTTACAAGCAGAAAACAGGAGAATGAAGTTGAGAAACATATCAGCCGTAATCAAATGGCAGAGCAGACTAGATAGGCTGAATGGCCTAATTCTGCACCTACATCTTTGATCTTCTGGTCACCCTTCCCGATCTAAACTGCAGAACAAATATTTTCTCTTTTAGAGAAACAAATTTACAGTTGTGCTTTACATTTGTCCTTAAGTCGATGTTCAATTCTCCCTAAACCAATCCAACATAATTCTTATTTCCAGAGGATTTACTTTGAGTTATTTTCTTTTCCTGCCTGATAGTATTAAACTGCAAAACTAACTTTCATGGTTAGGACTTTTCCTGGATACTCTGTCCAGAGCATACTAGATGGATCTTCCATTCTTGTTTCAAATCCTCTCAAATTTGGTCATTTCAGTTCAAGTGAGTTCCCAACTGCATTTCAGTATGGTGAATCATAGAGACATTCAGCCTCCAGCTGCTTGTTCTCCCACAGATACTGGCAGACTTCCTGCATCTGTGAATCTCAGGAATATGTTCGAAACCCTGTCCTCCCCTCACATCCCACCCCCAACCCCTTGTCACCTTATCCCATGACAATGTGAATTATATGGGTCTGGTATTAGGAATAAATTGTTATTCACCATTCCTATACCCCAACACACTCTTACTCTGAAGTAAATTGACAGGTTAAAGCTTAACTGTTTACAACCTGACATTCCAGACATCTTCCTGGAACTTTGGAGACCATCAGTCTAATTGTTGTAAGCATGTTGCTGCTGCCATTGTCTCCTTTTTAACGTATTGCATTTCCTCTCAAACAAGCTGGGCTTCTCTGTAATCTTTAGCAATCACATAACCTAGGACTGCTGTCAAGCAGATTTCAGAAGAGATCATATAACCTGTTTAATCTTATCCTGATTGAGAACACACTCCCAAAACATTGCAGATATGAGGTTTTATAAAATTGTAATATTCCTTGCAATATGATTTTAAAGGAACTTGTGATGCTTAATGAGATCTCGGCCTATTGTCCCAGCTCAGTTATTTAGGTATGGACGGGTGACAGGAGCTTAAATCTGGCATAACAGTTTCAATAGAAATATCTTCAAAAGGTACATGAGGGAGATGCTAAACCACTTAATTCAAAACAAACGTCCAGTGATTTATTTCAAAATATGTTGGTTTGGCAGCTCTATTTTAAATGAAAAGATACATGTTTAAATTCCCTGAATTCTGATCAAATTTGAAAAGTTAATATCAACTGATTAATTGAGCAATCATCCTGAAACACAGAAATTGGTAAGATATGGGTACCAGTGATGGATGGTATGCACATAATAAGATTGTGATGGTCCAGTATTTGATCCCAGTTTTATTCAGAGTTAGCTGAGCACAACTCACGTTGGTGTTCAGATACATTGCATGTACCTCACTGGATGTGAAAAGCCATGTGTTGGAAATTGAAATATGTGTACCTGTCCAGAAGTATTCAGGTTTTAAAACATTCTGAAATGTCAAAGGTTCAAGTAGTTAGATTAGAATATTCTGTTCTGAGCATATTTTAAATGTTGTGCAAAATAATAGCCCAGATTTTGCTCTGATGAAAGTGAAAATGAAAGAACTTGCAACAAGTTTGGAGACAGAGTCAGACATCTGACTGTGTGATGACTGATGGAGATCCAGTTCTGTCTCACTAAAGTCCCAGCTGAAAAGATCCATATTCAGCCTTCCTATCTAGTCATCAATTGAACCCTTCATTTAAGGACAGGCCCCTGCCGTTACTAGTGTTCCACCGGCCATAGACAGGGAAGTCCTATTTGCTTGTGGGGCCCCAAATGGGGTCCTCATTGAGGGACCAGGCAGCAGAAAAAGGATTTAAGAGAAAAGTTATGATTAGCCAATGAACTCTACTCACTGTTGATTTCTGCTCCACAATTCTCATCCCACTCTCACGTCTGTAGCCTGGTGTCCTTTGTTGATCTTGCATCTTTGGATGCATTGTTGGCAGGTACATCCCTCCAGCAGTGATGTTTCTTGTGATGAAGATCTACCAGCCTCTGGCTCTTGAGGGTGGGGTGAATTTCTGCCCCTGGTTTTCTTGATCCCATGGAAGTCCTGCTGCTAGCCACTTTAAATGCCTGAATAGCACTGAATGTGGAGATCTCCCATCAGTGAGCAAGACCCCTTTCACCTGCATTAAATTCTTAGAGTGTTTTCAATACCCTCTGAAATTAACAATAATTTCTGGAGGTCAGACTTAAGTAATTAAACATGGAAATTAAATAAGTTGCCAGTGATTTCATGCTGTTCCCGTGCAGATGGCAGTATCTAGATAATACAAAGAATGGGACATCCCCTTTTACACTGTAATATTACTGTTAAAACCCACAGAGAGAAAAAAACGCACACACACCTTGTAAGTCAGGTTTGAGATTTTTAACATTGCATCAAGTTGCTGAACAGCTGTGGCCCAGAAGATTACTTTTTTTTAACATTCTCTCAGTTTTATTCATTACGTTAATACCATAGTTTTCTTAAAATTTTAAAGTGTTTACAATATTTTAGCATGTAACGTGCAAAAGCCAATCTTTATTTGGCATTCTAAAGTGTAATCAGTGCAGCTTGCCCTGCTTGATGACATCACTGTTACTGAACAGCTGGAGATCCCCTTGATTGGAACCAGATTCAAATTATTATTGAGAAAGTTGAAATCTACATGGCAGAGATTGCTAGATCATTGTAGAAGCAATCTTTGAGGTCAGCCACGAGTGTTATTGTGTCGCTGCTGACAGCACAATCTAGACTAATATGTAAGGTATGTCTAGTCAACTCTGGAGGTATTCATCATAATATGATATGAAGTACTTGCATGTCTATGTTGTCTGTAATCACGTGGAGTAGTGCTTTAGTCCACATGCTATGAAAAATGATGCTTCAGGCCAGGAGAAAGAGGGAGGCAAAATGGAAATTGTTTGTTCATTTTGCATTGATTGGACTATTGTTATACTTTTGAAAAGCAAAATAAGTACATCGCAGCGCGAATGGTTCATGTTAGTTTACAATTCAGGAAATATTTTGTATTTTACCAATAGTTTACATCAATAATTTTTTAAACAAGATTCTTTGCTCTGCTTGAATGCGTAGTCCCATTTTTTAATTTGCAATTCAGAAAATATTTTCTATATTATCAATAGATAGTTTATGTCAATAATTTTTGAAACAAGATTGTTTGCTCTGCTTGAATGAGTAATGCCATTTTTTTTAACTGAAGTCTGATCGGTGTAAAAATTGCATAAGTGTCTAGACTGGGAAAATGATGCAATAGGATGATTTCCTGGCATTAATTAATGCCTTGTTGTTCAGTGTCATAAATTATTTGCATAAATTGATAGTATAAATCAGTTACTCATCTACACGGACCTTGACATCTGAAGATGAGGTTTTACATGTTTCCTTCATTGTACAGAGCAGCAGTTGCCTCCTTAGAAGGTTGTAGGTTGGTGGCTTACAGTAAAAGAGAGAGTGCAGCCACCAGCCCTGAAGACAGACACTGCTCTCCCTTACCTTGAACACACCAGGAATACTAATAAGGAAAGTTGGACCCTTGAGGTCAGGGAGCAAGTCAATCATTTCAGTGATCGTCTCAGTGAGGAGAATCAAATTAGCCTGAAAAATTCAGTTGCTGGGAAGAGAGGGCAAGCAGCTGTCAGGGGCAGCAGCGATATGCACTAATGAACCAGATGAATAGTGCAAAAGCTAGAAAATAAAAACAGGACAGTTGACATTTTTCATCTGTCAAAGCAGAAGATGCATGAAAATATGCCCAGTTTAACTCTTCAGTGAATTTGCTTTCTATCGGTAATGGTCTGAAATGTTTTATGGACTTGCACTTAGCAACATAATATTCCTTACATTTCATCTATTTCTGGACGGCACAACTGAAGTACTAGTCGTATTTGAACAACATTAATACAGTAATTTAATGATGGATGCTCCATGTTGATCTAGAACCTCAGTCATGTAAATACCAGTACTGGCCACGAAACAGTTAAGGATACGTTTCAGAGAGCAGCCGACAGATGAGAGCCATTTTCAGCTTGTCCTGTTCCTGCTTAAGCTCACTGAGTAGCATAGGATGGTCTATGTGTTTCGCAGAAGGTCTGTGTGTCTAGGGAATGTACACATTGTCCTTTGAAAATCAAACTTATTAGCACATGCAGAAAAGGGTGACTGACTTTAGGGCACCACACTGCTCACTGCAGCACTGATGCTGTGTATGTTAAGGGATTTAAAAGATACTAGTACTGAATCCCAAGGACAGAGTCACCATCAGTGAAGTGAGCATGGAGGACTCTAAAATCTACTGTTTGGAGATATGTGCATGTAATATTCCACACGATCCACCCAACAGGATAGATATTGAACATTGCTACATGCCTTGCTTATTTTGTCAAGTATATCTGTTTTCAAATAATAATCTGCCTGTTTTTCAGACACTTTGCTCTTGTCTTCAAAATATTCAAATAAAACTGAATGTTCCAAATACTGAAATTTAAACCGGTAATTGTGCATATTCAGGTTGCCCATTTGACAAAAGTGCTTCATTCTTAGACATAAATAAACATTTGATTGCAGCATGAGCATATTTTTCTTGCTAAACCATGTCAATGGTTTTGTATTATGTGTCCAGCACAAACATAATGCAGGTTTAGTATTTTGCCATTTAGAACAAAATAATACATAATATTCTGCTTGTTGTTTACATGCATGTGTATGTGCATTTCAGTGATTTAGCATTCTTTAATTAAACCATTCTTAAGCATTCATGACTGTCAGCAGGGCTGCCCTGATAAATGGAGGGAGACAGTATTAGACTGGATTGTAAATGCTGCACTAACTGCACTTGTAGAAATCAAAAAGCCAGAAACATCAAGGCTGGGAATCATGAATAACTGTGTGTGTAGATGTATTAAATCAGATGCCATTGAACAGGTCAGATTTTATTTGACTGGCCCAATAATATTCTGTTTTGGCTACTGTTTATAAATAAAAACTTTTAAATGATTCCTTAACAAGTTTGCCATTCATATTGTACATCTTTAAGAACCATTCTAATTCAGGTTTAACATAGTTGATGGAATTAATTGAGAATGCAAAGGTTACTTCGGTGCTACCCACCATATCTCTCAAATTCCTATTCTCGGTTCTGGTATGGCTGCCATACCTAACTTTCCTATAGTAAGGGTTGTGTATCACAATCTCCCTCTTCCTCCTCCCTCTGTGTCTCTCACCTGCCAACTCAAAATCCAAACAACACACCTTTTACTTCAATACTGTTGAATACAAATTTGAATATACTTTTAAATTAGCAGATACCTATGTACAGAAAATCAATGTCTTGCTGTTTCACTTTCATGTGATTGGCATTATAGATGATAGTCCACTTAAAACTTATTTTTGAAGAATTCAGTTGTTGTAAATAATTGCTTCATCAAACTTTGAAGACTCGAGTCCCATTCATTAAATAGTTCAAGAAATTATGGGAGCAAAGTTGAAATTAAATACCTGAAGCTTTTAGTCACAATTCTGAAGCCACGTGTATAACTTCATAAGTATTCGACATGTAAATTTCCAAACAATCCAGGATTCTTAATTCTCCCGGTGAAAAGCTATTCCCATAAGTAAAGCTGACTGGATCACCATTGACTCTGCTAGTCACTAATTATCCAGCCGCTTCAGAAATTCCGATAATTGATGCTGACACTCCTGTGCAGTATTGAAAGATTCCTGTGTTGACAGAGTATCATTCTTGAGATAAGATGTTAGACTGGAGCCCTGTGGTTCAGGAGGGCATTAAAGATTCGAGCACACTACTGCCAAAACAAAATACACTGAGTGTTCTGGCCAACAGCACGAAACATATATGACTGGTAGCTCGCTGATTGTTGCAATGTGGAATCTTGCTGTGCACAACTTGGCTAGCACATTTGGTAGCATAATAGTCACTATATATCAGAGTAATTTAGCTTTTTGTGACATTTCTGAGAGATGTGATAGCATTCCATCATTTAAGTCTGTCTGTCTTCTAGCTGATGGAACTTATTTATTATACCACAAATATTTAAATAAAATTCAGAACATAAACGTATTAGATTTACTTTTTTACACTGTGTTATTGCAGAAATATTGGATGGACATGATCACAAAGAAGCAAATTTCATTTAATTAGCCCATTTCACAACCCCAGGACATTCCAAAATATTTGTAGCTGATTAGTTACTTTTCACAAATGTATATTCACTGTTAGTATTTTAGGGATGCATGGTTAGATTTCACAAACTGCAATGGGATAAATGTCTCATTTAGATTTTTGTGATGTTGGTTGTGGAATACATGTTGGCAGAGCACCAGGCTGTTTGAACAGTTCAATTTTATCTGCATTTTGGAGAGCTGCTGAAACGTTACTTTAACACAACCTTTGAAAGATGTTATCTGTGACTGTGCAGCACCCTCTCAGAACTGCACAAACCAAGGATATGTGTTCACTCTCTGAATTAGGACTTGAAATCACAATCTCCAGGCTTCTAATATTTTCACCCAGCTTTTACTGAATGATAAATAAAGGATCTTCTTTGGAGGGATCAATTCTAATTTTTTTTTTGCACCTATTTTACTCAATGTCCTCAGTCTTTTGTTTTGTATTCAAAACTAATTTGTCTTCCTCATTCCTGTCATAAGTCTGCCTTTCTCGGATAGTTTATACATTAGAATCACACATAAAACCAAATGCCTCTATGGGGGAAAAAAAATATTTCATCTTGCACCTTGACAAACTGTTGTACTGCTTTTGTATTGTGGAACTGTCTGTAAATAGTTGCAATAGGATTCACTTATGAAAAATGATAATGAGGTCTTCAATAGTGCAGTAAATATGAATTACAGCGAAGGAAGCTTTTGTCATAGCACAAAGGGAAGCAATTCAGGTGAAATAATTTAAAACACTCACATTTATAGCATTAAACCATCATTTACTATGGTTCAACATCTAATGATACCTGTTAGATAGACTTTACTGTCTCAATTCAGGTGTTTATATTTTTTATATGGCAAGTTGCTGAAAGTATGAGTTGATGTAAGAAAGGAAAGAGGAATTTGAGACCTCAGCGAAGCACAGTGTATATCTCATTAACCAATAAGATTGAAGGATTATGAAATTAGAATACACGACTGAGAGGGAGGTGTAAATTATATTCCGTGAATTCAATGTTATTCAGATATAACAGGAGAAATTGATGAGAAAAGAAATATCGAGTTGGTAAAGAGATTAACGAAAGGGACGAAGTGAAAGTAAAGTCATTGAATTGAAATCTTTGCTTTTTCAAATTTCAAATAACTAACCACTAAAGCAGCAAAGCGCACACTTAGATTTAATTTTCAGGACCGGGGTTGATTGGCTGCATTAATACATTATTAAAAGGATACATTGACTGTTGCAGACAAGACTAACTTACTGTGGCAAAATTAGTTTGTATCATACAATATTGCAGCTTTAGTGAAATGTAATTATGAGGCAATTGGCAAGATAGAGTCATAGAGATGTAAGCACGGAAACATCTTGGTCCAACCTGTCCATGCTGACCAGATATCCCAACCCAATGTAGTCCCACCTGCCAGCACCTGGCCCATATCCCTCTGAACCCTTCCTATTCATATACCCATCTAAATGCCTCTTAAATGTTGCAATTGTACCAGCCTCCACCACATCCTCTGGCAGCTCATTCCATACATGTACCACCCTCTGCATGAAAACATTGCCCCTTAGATCTCTTTTATATCTTTCCCCTCTCACCCTAAACCTATGCCCTTTAGTTCTGGACTCCCTGACCCCAGGGAAAAGAGTTTGTCTATTTATCCTATCCATGCCCCTCATAATTTTATAAACTTCTATAAGGTCACCCCTCAGCCTCCGATGCTCCAGGGAAAACAGCCCTAGCCTGTTCAGCCTCTCCCTTTAGCTCAAATCCTCCAACCCTGGCAACAGCCTTGTAAATCTTTTCTGAACCCTTTCAAGTTTCACAACATCTTTCCGATAGGAAGGAGACCAGAATTGCACGCAATTGTAGCAGTGGCCAAACCAATGTCCTGTACCGCCGCAACATGACCTCCCAACTCCTGTACTCAATACTCTGACCAATCAAACGCCGCCTTCACTGTCCTATCTACCTGCGACTCCACTTTCAAGGAGCTATGAATCTGAATTCCAAGGTCTCTTTGTTCAGCAACACTCCCTCGGACCTTACCATTAAGTGTACGAGTCCTGCTAAGATTTGCTTTCCCAAAATGCAGCACCTCACACTTATCTGAATTAAACTCCATCTCCTACTTCTCAGCCCATTGGCCCATCTGGTCCAGATCCTGTTGTAATCTGAGATAATCCTCTTCACTGTCCACTACATCTCGAATTTTGGTGTCATCTGCAAACTTACTTACTGTACCTCTTATGCTCACATCCAAATCATTTATGTAAATGACAAAGAGTAGAGGACCCTAGCACCGATCCTTGTGGCACTCCACTGGTCACAGGCCTCCAGACTGAAAAACAACCCTCCACCACCACCCTCTGTCTTCTACCTTTCAGCCAGTTCTGTATCCAAATGACTAGTTCTCCCTTTATTCCAAGAGATATAACCTTGCTATGGGGAACCTTGTCAAATGCCTTACTGAAGTCCATATAGATCACATCTACTGCTCTGCCCTCATCAATCTTCTTTGTTACTTCTTCAAAAAACTCAATCAAGCTTGTGAGACATGAAAGCCATGTTGACTTTCCCTAACCAGTCCTTGCCTTTTCAAATACATGTACATCCTGTCCCTCAGGATTCCCTCCAACAACTTGCCCACCACCGAGGTCAGGCTCACCGGTCTATAGTTCCCTGGCTTGTCTTTACCGCCTTTCTTAAACAGTGGCACCACGTTAGCCAACCTCCAGTCTTCCGGCACCTCACCTGTGACTATCAATGATACAAATGTTCTTTTTCCAAAGTTAATAGCAAAGCCATGCAGCATAGACATCAACTTTTGGATTTACATGCACCCATTTGCATTGTAGCTGCAAGTTAATAGTGACCACCATCAGACTCACCAAACTTGAATAGTATTGTTTGGCATGAAAACTCACTTCAAACTATTCTCCAAATGATATGACTAAGTAACAATGGCACACTGTACATTGAATTGCATTGAGGTATGGCAGAAAATTTGTCTTGTTCATGCTTAAAACTTTGTTGTAGCCTTAAAAGGTTTGTTTTTATTTGATTGTGTTTGGTTATGTGTCACAGATATGACAATTGACCGGTCAAAATTACTTTCCATGAATGCATAGAAGGAACTGATTTCATAGCAATTCCACCTGAAACGACTAATCTTTTACATAAATATACGTTTGTAAATAGCTGTCTTATCAGCCTGTTATGCTCTGCAATTTCTTTCAATCACATTACAAAATGCACAATACTTTTATAGAAAAGTTGAGCTTTTGTCATGACACTGTTGCTGTATTCATAGTCCATGACAGGAATCTTAAAAACTTATGAAAACAAAGCTGATGCACCTCTACATATGGCACCTGAAAGGTAGTCCTAGACTTGTCTGTCTGGAACAATGCTGGTGCACAATGACTGCTAAATACAGCCATCCCAGAAATTAAATATCTTTACAATGAGGCGAGTTAACCAAACTCCTTTGAACTTAATATCAACCTTTCTATATTCTAAAATGATCTTGTGTGGGATTTATTAGTTAAAAGACCTGAATTTATGACTCATTTAATAGGAGGTTCAAATCTGTGGTGCAGCAGTTTTCAGTGCATTGTAGTGAATAATGTGAGAATTTCAAGCACAGTTTATTGAGGAAGTGTGAATAGCCCCAAAGCAGTAGCATTCAGTAAAATCATTGGTGTGGAGCTTACTTTGACTGCCAAGATATGGTCCATCCATCACCCATGATATTAATTGACAATAACATCAATGAATCTTCCACTGTCAGCTTGAAGTTGTCATTGACTAGAAACTGAGTCAAGATTAGACTGGTGCTGGAAAAGCACAGCAGGTCGGGCAGCATTGAGAAGCAGGAAAATCGAAGTTCCTGGCAAAAGCCCTTCCTCAGTAATTCCTGATGAACAGCTTTTGCCCGAAACATCAGTTTTCCAGTGCTTTGGATGCTGCCTGACCTGCTGTGCTTCTTCAGCACTACTCTAATCTTGACTCTGATCTCCAGCATCTGCAGTACGCACTTTCACCTAGAAACTGAACTGGACCAGCCAAGTAACTATTATGGTTGAAAGAGCAGATAGGCTAGGGATTCTGAAGCATGTAGCTCTCTTTTGACACATCCAAGCCCACCCATCATCCAGAAGCAACAACTCAGTCGTGTGATGGAGTAATCCTCATTTACCTGGATGAGTGTAGCTCCAACTACACTCAAGCTAGCATTATCCAGGGCAAAGTCCGCTTGACTGGTATCACATCTGCCACTTTCAACATTCACTATTTCTATGGCCAACAGACAGTGACAGCTGTAATTGCCATCTGCATGATGCACTACAACAACTCAGCTAGATTCTGTCAATTGAACTTTCCAAAACTGCAATCTCTACCACCTCAAAAGGACATGGGCAGAAGGTGCATGGGAACAGCATAATCTTTAAGTATCACACCACCCTGATATTGAGCTATACTGCCGCTACTTTATTGTCACTGATTCAAAATCTTGGAACAGTATTGTAGGTGTGTACACCACATGATCTGCAACAATTCCAGAATCCACCTTACCTCAAGGGTAGTTGAGATGGGTAATGAATGCTGGCCTAGCCAGTGATATGCATATCTTGTGAATGAATTAAATAAAAATAATACACTTCGAGCAAAGAATTGGCTTGCTTTTATGTACTTTAAGTTCTGGGACTTATTGTTTAAAAGAAAATGCAGAAGTAATACATTACTGCTCAAGATACTACAGTATCTTTTGAACATGTTGAAAAGTCAGAAAATTGGTCAGAAACTTTAGATACTTAAATTGTTCAAGGAAAATTAAGGATTTTGGTATGATGAACAAATGGTTCTTCATTGAATTCGGATTGTAGTAAAATCTGGCCTTTTGTCCTTTTGGCTTTTCACAAAGCTGTTAATATGAATCTTGCTGCCTACTTTTCATAAGGTGGCCATTTCACATTTTTCAACCTTTTTTTTCTGTTCCAATTTGGTTACATTTTTAATAGACGTTTGTAATTCCTCCCCAATCTGGTTTGGATTAGAAGAAAGAGGAAAGAATAAATCCTGACAAAGCTTTCAAAGCTCAGAATAGTCAGCAGGGATCCTGGGAGCTGGTTGCACTCTGCGACTAGACATTGAAACTTGCAAAACACAAGGTTAGGAAGAATGTATTTTTGTATTTGACAGGCGTATACTCAAATGCCGATAGTAGCTCATGCCGATGCTGAGATATTCTAAGTTTGAGGGCTACCCAGCCCTCAGTGCTTTGCATCAGTTTGAAGTAATCTAAGGAAAGTTAGGAGTCTTTACATAAGACATAATACATAATTAATTGTAAAAAATACAACTGCTCATGGAATAAACATGGATGCAAAACAAAAGTAATGGTTAATTGAATCAGAGAGCCAGTGCCATCAAGATTGGCAGAATTGCTGCCTCCTGCGCAGTAACAATCCTGTGTCACTTAGGATATTTTAAATTGCTGTGATCAAACAAATGGCCAGATGGGAAGCCCTGGACACTTCGATTCGCTGTTTGGTAAATTAGTATGCAGCATTTGGTGAGATCATCTTGAAAATGTGAATGGATTCAACATATCAAATTATCTCTGACTTAAAATTATCATATTACTGCTCTGAAATAAAGTAAACAAAAATCGCAAAGATATTCTAGCATCTGTGGAGAGTGAAATAGTTGACATTGGCCAATAACCTTTTATCAGAACTGGGAAGTGTTAATAGGATTTAAGCAGAAGTGGGTAGGCCAAGTACAGAGGAAGACCTTTAATAGGCTAAACGACAGGAGAGGGTAAATAGCAGAAGAGGTTACCTTTCAAAACCAAAGAGAATGGTGAAAGTGGCAAGAAAAGAAACAAAAGACGCATCTACAGCGTTAGATATACTCTCTTCTGAGAACAAAAATAAGAGAAATGTAGAAATATGAAAAGAAAAGGAAATAAATTGATGGATTCTATGTTAAATTCTGGAAGGCTATAAAGTGACAAAACAAAGCATGAGTTGCTGTTCTTAAAGTGGGAGTATTGAAATGTCAGACCGTTGGAAGCTTGGGGTCATGGTTGTGGGCTGATCGGAAGTGTTCGACAAAATAGCCATACAATCTGTGTTTGACTCCCCCCCCCCCCCCCCCCCCGTCAGTCCTTGTTATCTGAAAAGGATAGGAGTACGGACTATTTATGGATGACAAAAAAATGGACACTATTTCTATGTACCATGCAAAAGTGCACAACCAGTTTAATGTGGCAGACCAGATGACAACATTGGTGTGGGGGGAGGAGGTGGTGAGATGGGATCTGGGACCGACCTTGTGAATATGTGCATCTGCCAATAGCAAATCAGTAGGTAATGAGGACTGGGTATAGATTACATTGTGGTGAGGGCTCTTGTGATGCAGATGTATGTTCTGTCTTTGAGTCAGAAGACATGGGTTCCACCTGCTTCAGAGGTGTGTCGTAACACATTTGAACAGGTTGATTTAAAAATATGTGGACCACATTATGAGCAGCGAATACAGTCTGCTAAATTGAATAAAGTACATACAAATTGTTTCTGCTGGAAGGAGTACTTAGGGCCTTAGTGTGGAGAGAGAAGGTAAAGAGGCAGGTATTTTCAGCAGTTTATTTTTATTTCAGTGTTCTAGCTTTCATGATATTCTGCTTTTCATCTTCCTGCTTTTACATAATTTTGAATATCAATAGAACTTTATTTTTTATTGCAGAATGTGGTTTAGCTGACTAACTCCTCTCTTACCGAACCCTGAAAAAATGGCCTTAGGCTTTGTACTGAAAGTTAACAAATACCTTTCGCACCCATTCAGTAACACAGGAAGTCTATAGTGCAATAAAATTATATTTTGATAGTTTTAGCTCCTTAAAGACTGATATGATTATTGTGCATGTTTTTAATGGTCAAAGAAAGTGGCGTGGAACTGTCCAAAATGGTAACATTTTACTAACCTGTTAAATTCTCTCAGTGAATAGCAAACTGTTTTACATTTTTGATATCAGTGGTTATCACGAATAGCAAATTACTCAAAACAAAGGTTGGTGCTTAAATATTTGAAAGATTGAATAATTTATTAATCCTGAGCTCATTCCATCTTTGCTTTCGTGGAATATGTTCTGATCAATCCGTTCGAGTTATTTGGAAGAGATAGTGAAAAATAAATGTCGGGATTTAACTCCAAATTGAATAATTAAAGCTTTCTTAATACAAACTGTACTGAAACATTGGTCCCATTTATAAACCACATGTACTTTACTTTATTTCAGTAACTAATTTGTCTATAATTTTTTTCTAATTTTCATTCAGATGGCTGCACTCCAAAGTCCATTCTATGGCGATAAGATGAATTTATATTCTCTCTGTAAAAAGATCGAACAATGTGATTATCCTCCTCTTCCTTCTGACCATTATTCTGAAGAGGTAGGTCTAGTTTTGTTTCAGGTTATTGAAAATCCTTCAATTTAACAAAAGCACAATAATGAGGCTGGATAAAAGCAAATAATTCTGGAGTACTCCATCCGCTGCAGGAAACCTTCTGCTATTGGTGCAGTCAAATTGCATGATTTTATACAAAATCAGCATGGGTCTGTTCACCATGGTATTTGGGGTTATTTTGTGCTATTTAGGTTATTAATTTAAAATATTCATATTTGGCAATTTTTTATTCCTTTTTGTGTAATATTTGCCTTAAGTTTGCTTCATGTCAGGCAATCTTCTGAAGCAACTTTGACATACTTCACTCTGGTGAAAACATGGGTTTATCCCCATCTGGTGAGCTTCTGATCTCAGCCCAGCCATCTGGGAAATTTTCTGAGGGAGGAAAAAAATGAAGAATGCCATTGTAACACTCAGTTCAAGAGCAATGGAATTGGCTCACTGTTTCCTTCAGGCAATTGAGAAGGAAAAATGCACGTGTAAACAATGATGCAAAATAATTTTTTTTTGCTGCGAAACATACTGTTCCTTACTTCTCATCTTTTAAATCTCATTTGGTATGCCAATAAATTCTGACTTTGTAAAACAGAAGATTTTATATTCAATAGTTATTGTTAGATGACTACTCATGAATTGAGTTTACAGTGTATCTTTTATAGCTTCAAAAATATACATCAGCATAGTACCATATTTGGAAATGAGCAGAGGGAAATCTTTGGTGCAAAATTTCAGTTCATCTTTTTAATATTCCATTTTAATTAAAATCTACTTGAAACGCTTATTGTGTGTTATTTGATGATAACACCTTATTAGCTTTTATTTTGTTTTCTAATTGTTCATACATATCCCATCTAATTCTTGATTAGTGATGTTTCCAGCAATGTACATATACTGTTTCAATTTAGCTGACTTAGAATCTATGGGTCTAGATGGTACAGTTAGGTGTAAACAATAATGTGAAAAGATGACAAAAATGTCATAGGTTGTTCTTTATTGTGTCATTCAGACTGTCTGCTTTTGCTGTGATGCACATGAATATTTCACATATCTGCTTCTTCATCCCCATTCTTCTTGACTAATTTTCAGACTGTCTGAATTTGCATTTCACATGGTAGCTGATTAGGGGATGTTGAACGTGGTAGAGAAGCCTCAGCAGGCGGTTGCTATGACGACCTTCGGCAGGATTTAATGATGATGCCACTAGTGGTTGGTTGAAGTCGGCCTGCCTGCAGGGCTACTCTGCTCAGCCTCTTATTGTGGTTAAGTGTGAAGTGGGGGTTGTGTATTTGCAGCCAAGGGGCAATTATCAGGGACCGACCCAGATGGAAGGTCCCAGAGCTGGCAAAGGCTGAATCCAATCCATTCCTCCTTATCTTCAGCAATGCCAATGTGGCAAGATAATTAGCACAAAACAAGAGAATATCTTTCCTTCCAGTCTGACACAGTATGAATGTGTATGGCCGTAGATTGACTTTGTTTTTGTGAGCATTCTTGGCATTTGTTTATTTACTGAAGATGTCGGAGATAAATTTACTTTATTTGGGTTCCAAATAGGAAATAACTGTGCCATTCATGTTCACTTATAGTTTTATGAAAAGTATTTATTAAAATATACAAATCCTTAAAATACAAATGCTTTTTTTGTACAATACCTTTTCATTTCATTATATCACATTCTACATTGTCAAAGCAATGGTGAAAGTGATGTTGTATTTTTGACAATGATGATTCTCAAACGACCTAGTTGATCAATATATTTATAATATAGTAGATATTTACTTTTTTTAAATATCTTAACGTTCGTACATTTTGCATTTGATCAAATTTGCTTCTCTGCCCTGTACTTCCCAACTGAATCTGCTGTGACATGATACTAAATGCTGTGACATGATACTAAATGCTGTGACATGATACTAAAGGCTTAGGTTCAAATGATCTATGAAATAACCCTATAGAATTTTTTTTGACATTGTCAATTATATATGCAGACTGAGCCTTTTGAATCTAATCTAAATGTTGAATGCATTTCTATCAGCCATCTGATACTGCTTAGAATAATTAAGTTGCTGACTTTTTTTGGGTGCTATTTTCTCTCTAACACATCACCAAATGGTTTATTTTGGCCTTTAAATATTTCTACAAGAAGTGTATAGTGTAAGTTTTGAAACTGAAAAAAAGCAATTATAAATACGATACAGAACACCTTCCAGTAAAATATGTTTTTTATTTTCAGTTGTGACTTTGACTATAACTCACATGGAAACACAAGCCATATTTCACAAGGAGGCATTCAATAATCAGTGTAGCTTCACAGCATGAAGCCATTTATACTAGTGACAGACAATAGTTCTCTCTTAATGAGAAGTAAAACTTAATCTTGAATATTGCAAACAAGTATTTACCCCTCTGAAGAATTTCAGTTCCGTTTTTATTATTTACTCCAGATGATGAATTCCAGCCATATGTTTTAGTTTGTAGAAAATGTTGAATTTAATCATTTCTTTCAGCATTTCATTTCTTACTTGTCACCTTTGGCAATTCAAGCAATTGTCAACAACGTGGATTATAGGAACCATTTTGGTCAAGCTTATATTTGTTGTGTGGTTCCAAACGTGGCAAAAAAAAAACTTACTGTTCAATTTTTGTAAGCGTTCATTTTTACACCTAATACTTGTGGAAAGAAGTTCAGAAAATTCCTAAGGATGACAGTAGAATAAGAGGAGTCTGATGGTACACTGACCCTTTGATTGCATTGGAACAATTGCAATATGACTTGAAAAACAATGTTATTTTCCAGCTCATGTTTTTCTCATGTGTTGACTGAATTTCAGTGGAGACCCAGAATCCTTTTTGTATGGCTACATAAATGAAAGAAGCATAGGTTTGTTCAGTATCTACAAGTATTGTACAATTGCACAAAGTAAGTTCAAAGGACCACACAAACTTGCCCTAGTCGTCAAAAAAAAGAATTGCGTACATTGACTGTGATCACATTATGTGTGTGACGTCTCATGGATTGGATCTTTTGTTGTTGCCAGTAACTAATGGTCTCAGTTTAGTGGTCACCAGTGAAGTGATAGTGTTCACTACTGATCTGAAAGAAAACTCACCACAAATTCTCCTGTGCACGTTCCCCTTTCTCATAGTCAGTTGAATCTGGCACCAAGCCAAGGGGATCTTCAGGTATCCAACCACAGTGATGTCATGAAACAGGACTAGTAATGGACAAAATGAAGTCATCTCAGACACAAACCAGGAAATGAAATGCACTTCATTTTCACTTTTAATTTTAGCAAACTTTGCAAAATTAACAGATTTGGACATAGGCATTCTGTTAAGGTAGACACTGAAGTATCAAACTTTTTTAAATTCTTCATTTTAAAAAATGAACATAGTTTTATGAAAATATTGAAATTGGTGATATAATATGAGTAAAAGCTGAGTTTTTCGGGAATGGTGAGATAGTTTATCAGTAATTAGTACTTAGTACACTCCTTAAAAAGCCAGCAATGTTTCATTTAACAAGGTATACCTCTTGAAGAGTTTTCTAGAGAGACAAACATAATAAATGGAAAGTTTTCATCACTTCAGTGATTCTCCTTCATTGCCATCTGGGGGACTTGACCAGTGCACCATGGGGAAGCATAGAATGTGTGATGGAAACTTTCACATATCAGCATTTAACTGCACATGTAAGACTACAAAATGCTGCTATCAGTTTTAGTATAGCATTGACAGTAAACATTGAAGGTTTTTCCACTTTAACATTGCTTAAACTGGCCCCTTGGTTTTTATTGTATAACATATTTTCAATTAAATATGTCAGAAAAGGAGTGTTTGAGGTAGAGAATAGAACCATAGAAATGTCACAGGAAGAGTTCATTCAGCGAACAGTGTCTGTGTCAGCTGAATCAGTCAGCAACCCATTTAGACCCCACTTTCCAGCAGTTAGTCCAGAGCCTTGCAGGTCAAGGCACTTCAAATTCCTTTTAAATGAATTGAGAGTTTCTGCTTCAACCACTAAACTCAATTTCAGTCAATTCCAGAGATCAATCACCCTCTGGGTGAAAAAGATTTTCCTGCTGTACCCTCCAGTACTTATACCAGTCACCTTTAAATCCTGCACTTCAGTCATTCTAGTCTACTGTATGCACTGCTCACAATATAGTCTTCTCTACATTGGGAAGACAGAGCACAGATTGGCTCATTACTTTGCTGAACATCAACGTTCTGCCCATAAAACTGATCCCAGGCTTCCAACTGCCTGCAGTGTCAACACACCACATGCCAATATTTCTGTCTCAGGTCTCCTAACCTCCGGTCTTGCCCAGAAATGGGTTGTTTCCAGCACATCCAACCCATTTTCATCTGCTCACGGTACCCATTATCACCTATCTCATTTCTCTTGTTCCCTGGCTTACTACCAACTATTCTTTTGTCTGCTTACCCTTTTTTCTCTCTATCTAATCTATCTATTGGCTCCACTACAACTATCCACATTTTTCTTTGTATTCCCCACTCCCACAACATTAGCATAAATACTACCAGTTTCTAGCTATTCTCAGTTTTGAAGAAGGATCACTGGACTCCAAATATTTACTGTGAAGGTGCTGTTAGACCTGCTATGTTTCTCCAACAATTTCTGATTTTGTTTGTTTCAAATCTCCAGCATCCACAGGTTTTTGTTTTACCTTGACATTCCTTTTGGGGGAATTAGATCTTCCCTGTCCATTCTATTCAAATCGCTCTTGATTTCATGCACTTCAATGAAGTTGACCTTCAACCATCTCTGTTCTAAAGCCAAGGGTGTTTTCCTATCCAGTCTTTCCTGATAATTTTCAAGTTGCAGCAACATTTTTGTAAATCTCCTATGTACTTTCTCTGGAGCAACTATGTCTTTCCTGTAATGTGCTGATCTAAACTGTTCACAAATCTCCAACTGCAAACTAGCCAGTATTTTATGTAATCCTAGTATTACATCCCTGCTTTTGTGCTTTAGTTAATATTTTATCCAATGAAGAAAAGCATCCCATACGCCTTGTTTTCCAACCTTATCTATCTGTTTTGTCACCTTCAAGGACATGTGAACATGCACAGCAAGGACTCAAATTCTCTACCTCTCTCAGTACCCTCCCGCTTGTTGTGTACTCCCTTGCTTTGTTTGCCTTCCCCAAACACTCAATCTCACACTTCTCCAGATTGAATTCCATTTGCCACTTCACAAAATTGGTATGGTGCGAGAGGAGGTCCACTCAACCAAACAATTGATATTATCCTGCAGTTGACAGCCATCCTCTCTTCTGTCTACTACCTGGCTACTTTTTGTGTTTTCTGCAAATTTCCCAATCCTGCCTCCCACTTTTAACTCTAAATCATTATTTTATACCATTAACAACATCATGATCGTCACGTAGTCAAATGTTGTATAGTCTCCAACTTCATTGGTGTGCAATTATTTGAACTGTGGATACCTAATTAAGCAGCAAAACATTGCTCAATGGGGGAAAGAAAACAAGATTCATCTAGTTTGCAATTTACAAATGGCTTGGTTGTTTACTATTTCCAACAGGGTATGATGACAATTAACATTAATTTATTTGGGTAGAGGATAATTGGGAATTGCATTTTACTCCTGAAATGACAGTCTTGCTCATTATGGCACAACTTTGTGAATTGTTTCTTTTAGATGAGGAAATAAAACCTTTCCCATCAAAATGTACTACAATGCTAAGCCATTTCATGATTTCTTGATGATGATTCTTTTCACCTTTCACTAACAAACTGTTTTATTTTCTAGCTTCGACAGTTAGTAAATATCTGTATTAATCCAGATCCAGAGAAGAGACCAGATATTGCCTATGTGTATGAGGTAGCTAAGCGCATGCATGCACTTTCTTCAGGAAGCTAAAGTGAATCGTGCATCAAAAAGAAGAAAAACCAGAAGATACGAACATAAAAATTCAGTGTTTCTGTATTCTAGCATTACTCTGTTATTGTGTCTATGGATAGTTGTACAGAATTCAGTGGCGTCATTGGAATGAAAGCTACACATACCCAAAGGAAATGAGTTCTTAATGACATGGTTCTAGATGCTGAACTGCATTTGTTTTAATAATTACATCCTCTCAGTGGCCTTCTGTGTTTTAATTCATATTTCTGTCCTTACACTTGATATTTTAAAAATAAAATTGGCATGCCTGCAGTTTTTTTTACAATCATATAAAAATCTGTTTCTTGTAGGCCTATTGGACCAGACATTACTGTGCCTTGTTACATAACTCATGCTGTTATTTATAGCATTTATTGCATCTTGTAGCTTTGTGATATTTTCTGTTGACCCCATACTCAGCTGCTTGGTGACATTGTATCAATTCACACCAAGTTTTGGTATGTTATGCAAATCAATATTTGGTTTGTATGGACCAAGTTCTAAATTGCTTGAATGTTCCTTGTAAGTCACAACAATGCTAACCAAAATACAATTAAATGTTCAAAGACATTTATGGTTTCTAAAAGGTGCCTTTATTATTGTTTTATGAAAGAAAACCTGCAGTTTAATACTGTAATTTTATTTGCCCATTGATGTTATCATTACAAATGATTACTGTTTAACCATATCTTTACCTTGTGAATTCAAAGGTTTACAAAAAAATAGAATAATACTTTATTTCCATAATGTTTGATTATTTTGTCTGATTAAGCAACGATTGTGAACTTTCTTGTTTATCTCCCACCCTCCTCTTCCCCCCCCCAGTTTGACAGAAACTTTGGATAACACCCTTTAGCAGTGCGATTCTGTACCAGCTTGCCAATAGATTCACCAGTGACTTGGGAATAACATTCCCCCCGATTTTCTTTTCCCCAAAATAGTACAGCTGAATTTTTTAATTTAGAGGAAGAGGTATTGAAACTTGCCTGTTACAGTGTGGTGGTGTTCCAGTAGACAGTGCCACCATTTTTCCCTTGACAGTCTCAATTTATTAAGAAAAAATGTTTATAACAGTTTGGTATACTATTGTTTAAAATGTTTGAACATTGTAAACGCTTCCATTTGACAAACCTCAACACTACTGTCACTCAGAACTTGGATTATTTCTATCGTGTTGGATAACTAATAAATATACTTTAATGTGTGTACTTACTCGATACATTTTAAACATTGCTCGGTGGGGGAGTCAAATTCAAGATCTTACTCTGAGAGTATGAAACAGTCAACAGTTAGAGTGACTATCAGCAGTTAGAAAGCTATTACCTAAATTGAGATATTAAGCTATGACACTAAATCATGCAGACTGTTCATGTCCCAGATTCAAGTGCATGTGCTGAATCACCAAATTTCAACAACTGAGCTTTTAGAGGTGTGTTACAACTGGGCTTTGTGTCTTTGAACGAGGAGGAAGAGTTAGTTGAGCTTTTTTTTCAGATCTAGAATTGCAGTAATCCCAGATGAAAATGCTTTTCAGGTTCATGTGAAAAATGGCTGCTTGAGTAAAATGTCAGGAATTTGTCAGAGCTTGTGGAACCATATTCACAACACTGTTTTTGCCTCACACACTTAAAAAGACAAAGCAGACCTGAGATGATAGGGCAAGAAAAATTATTCCTTGTTTGTGAATAAGTTTCTTTGTACAGATTTTTTATTACAATTGATTTATCCATAAAAATGTTTCTAAGTGGAGTGAGTGATTTAAGATCTTACTCTTAAATTATTTAAATTGCCTATAGTTTCTCTAAAATTGAGTCTTTGCCATATTGCAAATCTGTTGAGTGATAGGGAAGAACAAGTGTAAGTTAACTTAGTGTTTGGTCCAAAATGGAATTTATTGTGGATTTAGTGCTGCGTCTTAGGCATTTTCTATACCTATAAAGGCATAGTCTGTGTTTAAACATGATCCTGTAGGAAACTGAAATTTCAAATAAAATGTACACTTTATGTAGCGAATGTATTTAGGAGCTGGACATTTTAATTCCTTGGCATTTTCTCACTTTGTTTAAAAAGAAATCTTATGTAAAATTATAGCTAAAACATCATCCTCTTCATAGGCCTCAGTGATGGATATTATATATTTTTAAGCAAAAAAAATTTAGATTTTGTTCCTTATTCCCACGGAAGTATTGTAAGATGTCAGCTAAAAAGATGCTGTGTTGAATAAGATGAAGTGATATCACACTAATTAACAGTATAGTATAGTACAGTATCAGTAAAAAAAAAATTGGAAATGTGTTAAATTTTCCCTATTGTCTCTGTACATTTGTGGCATTAATTCAATGGTTGCATATTTGGTCACAGTATTTCTGTATCTTGAAATTCTTTTAAAGCACCGTTTCATTGCCGACATTGTTCTGAATTATTGTCATTAGCATTGTAATTTTCACTTTTGCAAATTGTCTTTTTAAAGAAGAAAAACTGTTTTTAAAATAAGTATATCATTTTATCAGCTAGGATTGGTATTGTGAATGTAACCAAATATTAGACTGTTTTTAGTGTTGCCAATCCTTGTGCACCTATTATAAAGGATTTTTTGGAGGGAAAACTAAAGTTTGATAAAATGTGCACCATGTATTTTGCAGAAATGTTAAAGAGCTTTCTGTATAACTGTAATCAAATATGGATTGATAAGGAATATGTAGAAAAGGTTCCACTGCACAGCTTCCCAAAATGTTCTTCATTAGGCATTCTTCAAAAATTAACAAGGGAAAATACACATGTTAGGAAATGGTTTGTGTAATGACTTCTGATAACAAAGCCACTTCTTTGCCGATCTATAGGATGTGTCTGAAGATGAATTTGCTTTTGTTTTAACTTTATTCTATGCAAAATATAACAGATGCTACTTGCTCATATTAAATTTACAGATTGTGTGTATTTTTTAAAAGTCTGTGCTTTTATTTTGTATTTCTGACATGAGCATTCTTGAACTTAATCATATTCTTTGATATAATTGAACAAAAATGTAGTGGATTTCTATTCCGTTTCCTCCTCCTCAGACATGCGCATGTACATTTTTGTAGATTTAATGACGTAAAAACCTGGTGATGCTTCTGTTCACCATTCCTAATGGTATTCTACTTTTGTTTAAAGCTTTACTTTAAAAAATCTTATTCTGAAATCTGGCTTAATGCATCAGTTCTGAGTAATGTTCACAAAGTCAGCTTCTGATTTATTTATCTGATCAACAACAATTATAAAGTAAATTAAGTGGCTGGAATTGATGACATGCCTGTTCACATAAAAAATGATACTTTGAATAGTGTTGTATTTATTCTTGAATTGCTAACACATAATTTCTCATTCTTTGGAATTGCTGATAATCATTTTGTAAGGACTTGAACAGTTTTTTAAAAAAATTTCCATTCTTTAAAGTTCATGTGTTTTTATTGGCACCATATATTGTTATTTGATGTGAACGCTGCTGCTGTTAACCTAGATGATTTTCTGTTTAAATATGCAGCTATTCTGTTACCACTATGACTATTTGAAGTAGTTCCTATTTGAAATTTTTTTCAAATTTATAAAGAAACCATCTCCATAATATGTCAAATATTTATAATGGAATTTGATGAACTCTAAAAGGCTGACTTACAGATTTGTAATATAGTTAATTATGTGAATCTAAGTTTTAAATTGTAACATTTGATTTTGATAATCTATATCCAAAACATGAATAGATTTCTATTCTCCACTTCTGACACGTTTTGTGTTGGCCTCTTTATTTGTGTCTACGGGAGCGGAATCCATTTCTTAAACGTCAATATGCACAAGGTGATCTATAAACTTTATTGAGTTTTCTTTTCAAAATCCTTTCTAATGACGCAAATCTGCAAAAGCGTTCATGAGATTAAGCATGGTATGTGGTTTGTTATGATGCACAATGTATATAATTTGCATTTTCAGATTTCTCAAAGTGTACAATTTTAATTGAAGCAAAACCTTTGTTTCAATTTCAAATATTGTGCAAGTACAAAGTAATGCACCTTATAGATTTAAAACATCATTTAATTTTTTTGATGCTATTTAAAGCTGTTTGATCGCATATTTTATTACCTGGGAAATTACTGATTAAAATAATGAGCTCTGCATGCAGAAAAGCAGTTTGACAGTGGGTACATAGATAATAAAGCTTATTGAGGAGACGGTGTCTGGGTTGAAGAGTCGCCTGTCAACATGCAAACAGTTCCTCCCTTCCTGTGTACTCAATGTAAAGTTATACTTCCTTCCCTTTGGTTAGGGCATTCACTCAGCTGAGACACTATATTAATATATTTTATTTATATAAGTATGTATGTTTATAAATGCATATACACATTTCTATGTGTGTGTATGCATATTTTTCTATATTCTTGAAGGAATATTTTCCATGTGAACCCATTGAATTTCTGAATCTGTTAATACAGATTGTCACCTTAAACTTCAATGGCTTTTGCTCTCAGGAAGGAGATACTATTTTCTAAGGCTTTGTTAATGCCTTGTTTGTACAGGCCAATATTTTGGCATTGGAATGATTTGTTTTTGATGAATTCTTTTCACGGTGTCATTCTTGTACACTGATATGTCAAATGGATGTTATTAATTGTGCAATTTGAGAACCCATGTTTTACTGAAGTTGGTTGGTGCTTCAGCAATTTATTTTCTGGATGTGTGGAGGGTAAATTGTAGACTTGTATTTCTGCTTTGTTAAATCCTAACAGTTTTATATGCCAGAAATATATCTCCTGCTTATAATAGTTCTGCTGTCTTAATGCCACCTTGTGGTTATATAGTTTATACACATATCCACAGCTACACCAGAGAAATGACAATCAAATTGTGAGTGTTTAAGTAAAAATGGCTTTTGACTGACCACCTATAAACCTTGCATATGCATTGTAAAGGACCATTTTTACTTTGTCCCATAAAATTTTAAATTGGAATTTAAATACTTCATATGTGACCAGTTTTTAATGTTTAAATATAAATAGTGAGATTTAATAGAGCCATTCAATATCGTGAGACGTCTGGGTAGACTAGGTGGAGAAAACAATGTCCCATTTGCAGAAGAATAGAGGACCAGAAGAGTTAAAGAATATTGTCACATAAGTTCCTTTCACCCAGTAAGTGGTTAAGATCTGGAATGCACTTTCTGATGGAGAGCCAGATGCAGGTTCAATTGTGGCATTCAAGAGGTAATTGATGGTAGTCTGAAAAAGATAGTATGTTCAAGACTATGGGGAGAAGATGGGAGTGGCACTAGGCCAATTGTGCTGACAGAAGGCCTTCTGTGCCTTACCAATTGTTCAATTACTTATTTGGACATTGTTTAATCAGACTTTTTTATTGCACTGAAATAAATACAGTGCAGCTGAATCAAGTGCAAAATTTACCCACAAGAGATGGCACAAATTTGTAACATTTAGCTTTGTAATTTTATGTTAACCCAATAATACAAAAGTTAGGTATTTCTTTTCCACAATTAATTTTTCCAAAGAGATTTTGTCATCACTACAAACTTTTTGCAAGTCATAATTATCTCTGTTTTGCACAGAGCATCATAATCTGATTTGCATTGGAAACAGCCACTAACTTGTGATAAAAGACTTGTGGCATTTTTGGATGACCTCAGTAATGAGCATATTATTTCGGTGTTATGACCTACTGCATTGTTCCTGTATGCTCCTTATCAACATAATAGGGGTGCACACGTCCTGAAGCAGGCAGTGCATCCTCGAAATCTGGGATGTGAAGGATCATAATAGCTGAATTTCATTACTATGCAAATTGTCACCACTTCCGGGCTGAACCTGACCTCGTGCTACCCAGTGGAAGTTGAGGCCACAAACTTGTTTGTTTCATTTGATCCTGATTATAAGGTAAGGAAAGAGTGCTTTTGATACAACTAGCGTATGCAACTCCTAACACTATGTGAAAGACATTCAATGTTCGACATCTTTCTCACCCCGCCCCAAAACAAAACTCGCCCACAACAAGCATGCCTTTGTCACCTTCAAATTTGACATTTTTAATACCATAGAGGGCAGCTTTCCATCCTTCAAACTGTACAAATGTTAGTTCATCCAAAAGTTCTCTCTGTATCCCATGCAACACAAATTCTTGATCACCTGCTATTGCTATCCATGTGGACCTACACTGGCATCTAGTTCCTCAACACCTCCCATAAAAAAATCTCAGTTTTGAATTTAAAATGCTCCACAGCCAAGTATCTCTCTTTATCAGTAACCTCCTCCAGCCTGACAAACACATCCAAAAATTCTCAAATCTTCTTGAAAATGTTTCTAATACTTCATTACTTGGCCTAGCATCCACTTTTATTGAACATAACATTTTCTCTATTCAAGGCTCAATATAAAAGAAAGTTATTACATTTAAATCTTTTGAGTTTATTAATTTAGCAAGGTATTCTTAATTTTCAGAAATTAAGATGATGACCTTCTTGAATAGTCTCAACACGTCCATTTGAAGATGTGATGCTCAGTATTACCCATAGAAATCCAAATGTGGGGAAGTCATTACCTTGCAGAAGATTGGAATGTATTTGCCCAAAATGTCTTTGGTTTTAATATCTCCACCTTCTTTTTCTGTATCTGATTTCACATCCACTTATACTTCTTAGTCTTAATGTTTGTAATACCCCAGTCCTTCAATCTGACAAGGAGATAAATTGTTGATTATCTCAGACAGTGCCATGCTATTTCTACCTTATGTTTCCAGCAATTTGAAATCACAGTACATATACCATTAAGTAGATATCTGCATTTGATAGTGCTGTGCTTCAGCACAGCAATTTGTGGAGTATTATTTCAACTTTTATCAATCACCCTGATGTTTTTAAAAGACTTGTTGATTGAGCTGTCAATTATTACCTCCCTGTCAATTGACAATAATAATGCACAAATCGTGTACTACTGATGCTATGAAGAGGTATTAATTGGACAAAACATATTTAAAATTTGCATAGTTCATAAGGACATTTATTTGTATAAAAGTTAGGTACAGTTTTTTGACTACATACCAGCAACCTAAAGTTATAAATCAATCACACTTGGTTTCGTGGAGAGAAATCCAAGTTACCATTTCTGGCCCAGTGACCCTCCTTCAACAGTACTGAAGAAGGGTCACGAAACCTGAAATATTAAAAATGATTTCTCTACAGATGCTGCCAGACCTGCTGAGATTTTCCAGCAATTTCTATTTGTATTTCTGATTTCCAGCATCTGCAATTCTTTTGGTGTTTTACACTTTCTTTCATATCTAATTTAGATACTTTACATCAAGCATTAAAAATACAACTATTCTCAAATTGGTTTAGCTGATGGTCTTTCATGCCAGTTCAAAAACATATCACTAATCTTTTTTCACTCTGTTAATTATCAAGGGAAAATAACGAGACCTGAATATTTGCACCCAGGGATCTGGTACACAGAGATTGACAAATGCCCAACTTCTGATTTTCATGGAAAGGGGAGGGGAGAATTTGCTGGATTGTGAATTGTATACTTTGTATTGAAGCTACCAAAACCCCTCCACCTATATTCCACAGAATTTTATAGCTACAAGAATTTGGTACTATATTTGTTTGAAGACCACACTACCTTGGATAATGCCCTGACAGCCTTGACCATCTGATGTTTTTATGTACATTTTTCAGATGAACATGCCTTTTCACAATCCCAAAAAGTGCCTTGCTTCTCTCAAACAAGTGCCTTACCACTATTAAGGTTGTCCTGAGACTAAGAGCTACCTTATGCTCAACACAGGGGAAATATAAAGCATCTCTCTATTCCTCAACCAACATGCTCCCCATCTCAATTTACATAATATAATGCTCTCTTCCTATCCCTTGTGATCTCTCAATATAATTGATGCTCCCCTACTGATGCCCATGGCCCCTCATTACCATTTATGTCAACTTGGTAACTTACACCCACCATCCTTTCCCTTTCAATTACCACGTTTAACTCCTTGCATATCCCAACTATCGATGTACGTGGAAAAGATATAGTTCCATTACTTACACTTTTATAATGGCAGAGCACACTAACAAGAAAAGCAAATTCATTCATTAAAAATATTTTTTGACACTGCTTGACAGTTTTTGACAAATTGGAGAGTTGGAAAGGGTTCATACACTGTTTTCTCCACAGTTAACAGTCCAAAAGGGATCTGACGTCCACTCACAAAGGATTCTTTATGCCTGTACCCAAGGTATTCTCGGGCCACAGCCACAGGAGTACCTCCTCTCTCTAAAGAGGTATCCTGGTTATCCAAAATAAAATACGAAGGACAGTTTCAACCTAATTTCTAAACTTGATTTCAGGCACCGTGAACTCCAAATTTCCATTTAAGTGCAAGTAGCTGGGCACTGAATATGCACAAACTACACTAAACGCATGCAAAAATGAGAAGAACGTAAGTTATGGGAGAAGAAGCGGGCCAAAATCTTCATTCAGTGAGATTGTGGCTACTTTCTTTGGTTCTACTTTCCTGCTCTTTCCCCACAAGCCTTGATTAATTTATTGATTAAGTCTTGAGGCTGGATTATTAAGTATGTTCAACAGCCCTTTGTGGTAACTAATTCCACAGATTCGCTACCCTCTAAAGATGAAATCCCTTTTCATCTCTGCTTTAAAAGGGTAACCCTTTAGTCTGAGATTATACCCTCTGCATCTAACCTGTCAAGGAAACAGTCTGTCCCTAATCTGCCCCCTAAGAAGCTTGTATGTTTCAAATAAATTAGAACATACAACAATGCAGCACAGGAAAGGGCCCTTCGGCCTATGACATCGTGCTGAACATAACACCAAATTTAATCCCTTTTGCATGCCCTTGACCCATATCCCTCCATTCCTTACAAATTCATGTGCTTATCTAAAAGTCTCTTAAACACCCGTATCATGTCTGGTTCCACCACCACCACGCTTGGCAGTGCATTCCAGTGCACTCCTATCACACTGTTTTAAAAAAAAACAAACTTGCCCCTCACATCTCCTTTGAACTTGCCCTCCATTGTCTCTCTTTCAATGAGTACAGGCCCAACCTACTCAACATCACCTCTCAAGATAATCCCTACACTACCAAACTTAGCCAAGTGAACGCTTCTCTTGACTGTTTCCAGTTGTAGTAGATATTTTCTTATGTAAGAAGCCCAAAACTGTTCACAGTCTTCCTGTTGTTATCTGACTGGTGCCTTCTACAGTTTTAACTTGGCTTCCCTACTTTTATAGGAGAAAGTGAGGCCTGTAGATGCTGGAGATCAGAGCTGAAAATGTGTTGCCGGAAAAGTGCAGCAGGTCAGGCAGCATCCAAGGAACAGGAAATTCGACGTTTCGGGCATAAGCCCTTCATCAGGAATTCTTGATGAAGGGCTTTTGCCCGAAACGTCGAATTTCCTGTTCCTTGGATGCTGCCTGACCTGCTGCGCTTTTCCAGCAACACATTTTCAGCTTTCATACTTTTATACCCCATTTTCTGAAATAACAGCTGACATTCCATCTGTCCCTATTGTGAACCTGGATGCTAGTTATTCTTTGAGATTTATTTACAAGGTCTTCCAAGTCCCTCTGCTTCAGTTTTCTGCAGTCTCTCCATTGAAATAATATTCTGCGACTGTATTCTTCCATCAAAGTATATAACTTGCATATTTTCCTACAATATATTACATCTATCAAGTATTGACCACTTGCTTAACTTTCCTCTATCCCTCTGCAGATTCTGTCACCCTCACCACTTGCCTTCCCACTTATTTGTATCATCTGCCAACTTGACTACTGTGCATCCATTTTCTAATCCAAGTATTGATGTATATTGTAAATAAAGGTGGCCCGAGCCCTGATCCTTCCAGAAGTTACAAGTTGCCATCCCGAATGTACCCATCTTATCCTAACTCACTATCTTCAATCAGTTAGCCAATGTTCCATCAATGCAAATATACTGTCTCCCAAGCTGTTAAGTAGCCTAAAATGTGGTGACACCTCAACTGCTTTCTGAACATCCAAATAGATTGTGTCCACTGTTTTCCCTTCAGCTAAACTCCTTGTAGAATATTAATATATCTATCAGGCATAAGTTTCCCCTGCATTAAGCCCACTCTGCACGGCATAATCATATATATTTCTAAATGCTAAGTTATTATATTCTTTCTAATAGATTCAAACATTTCTATCAAAAATCAGACATTAAGCTGACCAGCCTAAACTTAACTTTTTGTTTTCCTCTCTCCCATTTTAAATAATGGTGATGCATTGGCAGTTCTCCAATTCTGTGGGGTATTGTCAAAATCTAAGGATTCTGGGAAGATTGCTACCACTACATCCAGTATCTCTGCAGCTACTTTGTTTAAATCGATCTTTTTAGTCCCATTGGTTTCCCTAGTAGTCTATGGTGATGGTTCTTATATTTATTTCCTCTCCTCTTTTTGCTGCTTGATTATTTCATAATTTTAGAAACCATCGTGTCTTCTATGGAACCATAGCATGCTAAATTCTACCACATTGTGGTCATTCTTTCCTGGGGAGATCTTTTACTCTGACCTAATTTATAATATGCCTCGTGACATCACCAGGTCCAAAACAGCCTCATCCTTGGGTGCATGCACATTTGTTCCAGTGAACTGTCCCATGTGTACACTATGAATTCCTCCTCATGGCTGCCTCTGCTAATCTGACTATTCCAATCTATATGAAGTTAAATGCCATCATAACTTTCTGATTTCTTTGAATTAATAGCTACTGTTGGTGGCCTATACAATATTCCTATCAATATCGTCTTCCCTTGTTATTTCTTATCTTCGCCTATATTGATTCTACATCTGGCAATTCAAGATCATTTCTTCCTATCGTGCAGAGTTCATCCCATATCAGCACTGCCCCCATCACCATTTCTTTCCTAGCTGTCTTTGCAAAAACTCATGTACCCCTGTAATTATGTCTGTATAATGTCTATAAATTCAGACCCATTTACCTATACTTATACTGTTAATTAATTTTGTTCTGAATATTATATGCATTCAAGTAGAGAACCATTAATTTTACCACCTTACCATTTTTAAATCCCCTCCCCACCCTTGACATTATTTGCTGCTATTTTTCTGTTCTATTCTGTCCCACTGGGTATTATTATCTAAATATTTAGTCCAGTAATCCTTTGCTTACTATGATCTGTACTGCTCGTAAACAAAGCTTTTCACTGTACTTTGGTGCACATGACAATAAATCAATCAGTCAATCAAATAGCTACCCTGTAATGCTGCCAAAATCTCTTGCTTCATTAGCCTATAATACCCCCTATCAATTGCTCCCTGTTTTAATTAGTTTAAAGCCTCTCTACACTCCAAGTTATTTGATTTGCCAGGACAATAATCGTATACTATTCATGTGAAGTTCATCTCACTTGAACAGCACCATTTCCTACCCCAGTACTGGTGGAAATCTGTAGATTATAACATTGGAGGTTCTGCTTTGTAACTTAGCTCCTAATTGCTCAAAACTTCCTTTCTCATCTTATCAATGCTGTAGTTGGTACCAATGTAGATGATGACTCGATTTGCGCCCCCCCGGGCACCACCACCACCGAGGAGATATCCTTCACCCTGGCACCAGGCAGGCAACACATCTTACAGCTGCAGATTACATCAACCATCCTCCAATCATTCAGGTTCCTGCCACCACTTCTTGGTCCACCCTATTTAGAGCACCTCCATCCTCCTTTCCATCGAAATCCCACTTTGAATGAAATTCCAAGCACATATTCACTCAGCTATCACCTGACACTGAGGACATCTCAGCAACAAAATAGTCAGATTTGAGGTTAGGACTCGGAATTCCAAGAGACGCTGTCCATCATGGGGGAAACCTCAGTGTTTGTTTCACTGCAAAATAGCAGCTGTAAGCAACAACCTACACCTTTCGTGTTACTTCATTGTGAAGTGAATGGATCAGGATTTTGTAATGTGCAAGGTAAACTTTTTCTATCCTGTTGGTACGTAGAAGTGCATTGACCAGGGCTTTTCAATATGCCATCTGTAACCAAGAACATTCTGACCAAGTTATAGAAATATATATCATTAAGTTGTGCCCTATACCAATCCCATTTCACAAATAAATTAATCATATCTCTGAAGCAACAGGATCTTATTTTTATCAAACTTGAAAAAGCTGGATCCTGTTCAAAAGTGCCAGTCACAGAGTAATCTATGCTCATTTCATGATTCCATAATGAAGAAATGAACTGTGAACCATTGCCACCCACCCACACTCATGAATATACACACACCCCTACCTTCTTTCGCTTTGGTATAACTATGTCCATGAGCCTGTATTTTGTTTTAAAATATTATATTCATGCTCATACTTTCTGTCCAATTTCCTTCTGCCAATATCTAATCTTGTGTCAACTTTTAATATGGCAATTCACCGTACCCGGTTGTCTGTGCTCGTGTGGTAGTGTTCTGGAGTGGAGTTTCTAAAGTCTCTCTCTCTCGCTCTCTCGCTCTCTCTCTCTCTCTCTGTCTCCTCCCTCCCCCTCCCTTGGCACTGTCAACTTTGATGTCGGTTTTACTCTTTGTGTAGTTGAACGGTGTCTGTCCCACCCAAAAGGAAAGGCCGCTTTAAAACAAAGCTATGATAAATGAAAATTACTCTGTTTTACACTGGAATTCCATTTTATGATCCTGGACAAGTCAGAATAAGAAGATTTCCCTTCAGGAAAATATATGCACTCTAGATGCAAGCCTGTCTCCCTACAGCCTAAAGGAACAAGGGTAGCAGGCATGGGAAAACATTTGGCACCTGATGGTTTTCCTCAAGACCAACACCCACTCCTATCCTGCCTTGGTAATAAGGCGCTAGATCGAAATCCTGGGACTGCAAACCTGTCAGCACCGTGGAGCATGGGGTATTCTACACAAAATGCAACTGCTAATGAATAGTGCTTCTCGGTGTTGGAGGGTGGTGGTGTGAGATGGACCATGGCCTTGTCAGTAAAGTCTGTATCCTGTTCACATATGAAGTATTCATGGCAGGTGGTCACCATGACTCATGTCAACATTTCTCATACAATCTTCACCTTATTAATTTTGTGCCTGGTCTCTGGAGCACCCAGCTTATGTACTCGTGAGGCAGGAGGGAGTTCTGGTCCAACTCTGTCTTGCTGGAACTCCTCAGCAGCAGAGGCTGCAAACTGGGAGGTACCCTTCACATTGCGGTCCAGTTCTGCTATCTGAAAGGAAATGGCCCAAGAAGGCAAAATAGTTCCTCTCTGCTTACGGTGACTTAGAGGCTCAGGGACGGCATGGCCAAAAGGTGGGCAGTACTGTATGCTCCAGATGCCAAAGGAAGCCATGCCATCAGACGTGGCCAGCCTGGACAGAGATGGCAGCACATGTCAGGAAACTTTCCCAGGTTAAAAAAAAATGCTGAGCAGTGCCAAAAGAAGGGTTCATGACTTGAGCTTCACAAGGCTAAATACCACCATTTCTTTGCCACCTCTCACACTCCAGGCCACCACTCCCTCTAGCTTGGCTGGGGTGCAAGGCTCATGGACAATAGCTTTCTGTATTGCATGCATCAAGTCCACTCAATGGCTCTCACCCACCTCATTCTCCTAAACTCCAAACTGCTCCTGACCTCTGCATTCAATAAGAGCATCTCACCACCTCTGCCATCCCTCTATTGTCACTAATGTCTCTCCCAATGACTCAATGCCTGTTTGCGAAGAAGATGTCTCATGATGGGACTGAAAAGGACACCAACCAGTGAAGTGGTGGTGGATGTTCGATTCCTCATCTTCTAGTGAAGAAACGCTACAGCCTTTTCCCAAAAGCCTTGCAGGTTGTTTCTGTTCTGACAAATAGATTAACCTGTAGAAGTATTGCTCCTGAATGGATGCTTCTGTAACACCTGGTAGCCAAGAGTTTGCAACTGATATGCAGACACTGAGTGTTAACAGTAGCTCATTTCATGATATTAAAGAAACTATTCCATTATTCTGTGTGTGAGACTTCCGTGCTAAAGAATGATCCAGTTATAATGGCCATTGTAGCACTACAGGAATCGTTGCAATGCACTGTAAAACAATAAGTTGCCTACTCTCCAACTTTAATATACTATAGGTTTGCTTCTGAATTGAATTTAATACCCTGATGAAAAGAAAGAAATTTATTTACACTGATGACTGCAACCAGAGGCATATTTACCATCAGCACTCAAAAGTGAAGTATAATTCTGGAAATCTAACATGCCCATATTTTTAAAAACTCCTTTGTGACAATCATTGGTAAGACCAGCAACTGTTAATCTTCCCAAATTGTCCTTGATGTGATGGGTTGCCGTTTACCTCAGCAGTCGTGTTTTGTAGGTCCACTCAGTGTTGTCAGGAATGGGGTTTTGCCCAGTTGATGCCTGATGAGCAGCCTGATTCTTATTAAACTTTATTGTACCTGCTTGAACTTCTGCAGACTGGCAGCTGCTCAGCCTTGGGTTAAAGACGTCCCTGTGGTCTCGGTCGTGAATGGTGTTGCTAAAATGCGCAGACAGGCACAGGAGCAGGAAGGAGGCAGTCAGTAAACTGACTTGCAGTCTGGAGGAGTCCACCTGAAGTGTCATTGCTGTGCTGGCTTTGACATACATGCATCAGCAGTCTCCTGAACAGCCTGCACACCCAAGTCCAGCACAGTGAGTGTCTGCTGCAAATATGCATGGAGCTGCACACTATTGCTGTCACCATTAAATCATAGAATTCCTACAGTGTTGCAACAGGTTATTTGGCCCAACAAGTCCACACTGACCCTCCGAAGAGTATCCTACTCAGACCCACTCCACTACCCTATTACTGTACATTTCCCCTGACTAATGCACCTAACGTACACATCCCTGAAAACTATGGGCAATTTAGCATGACCAATTCACCTAACCTGCACATCTTTGGATTGTGGGAGGAAACCGGAGCACCCAGAGGAAACCCATGCAGACACTGGGAGAATGTGCAAACTCCACACACAGTCATCCGAGGCTGGAATCTAACCTGGGTACTTGGTGCTGTGACGCAGCAGTGCTAACCACTGAACTACCATGCCACCCCCTACTCAGCATCAGCAAAGTGAGAGAGGAAGCTGACCCTCACTCTCAGGTATCCCTCCCCAGCAGGGAGATGGGATGGTGCTAGCAAACATAGACAGTGAGGAGGAACCATGTTTAGAATCCTCCTCTCAGGACTTTGAACTTGCATCGAGACATGACACTATCAGCATGAGCCATCTATCCCAAACACTGCCCTGGAGGCAACCAGCCAACTCTTCCAGACATCGGGTCTGCACTTCGATACAGGGAAAGGAAGAGCAAAAACTACAGGAGGCCTGTAGCTGGAACATTGCTCTTGTTCCATCTCTCAAAAGCAACCAACTTTGACACCAAATGACGTGGATTTTGGAGCAATAATGGCTACAAGCTAGATAAAGGAATTGTCAGCAGGTGTAACCTGCACATATCATCCAAGCATACATCCACTGAGTGAGCAAGGAATCAGGAATGATTCCACACAGCTCTGGAGGCAAAGGTCCATGCTTTCTATCAGCTCTTCAAGGGAGTGCACTAGCATCTGAGGGAGGGAGCTGGACATTGGGCAGATCGCATGCCTACTCTCCCTTAGGGTGCCGTGGTCTGCCAAAGAGAAGCTGTACAGAATGCTGCCTCCTACAAATTAAACCCTGCCTTCCAGGATACACAAGTGTTTCAGCGAAACATAGCAGCCTGCACAAACACGGAAATATTGAAGGCTAACTGATGAAGAAAGTGTGAAAGAAAAACGACACAGGATTTCTCCCAACCTGTGATGTATCATGAGGTATTTCACTTCACAACACCTGGATATCACATGCTGGTTAAAGCTACTCAAACTTATCAGCATGTAATGTCAATGCCCTGTCTCATTGCTGCTTTCTCTCTCATGGTGAGTAATGAGCTACTTGAATGTGGGATCACCTGAAGAAAACAACTGTACAATCAAATGGATAAGAAAACATTTATTCAGCATTATAAATTCCAACACTGCAAAGTACCTGGGTGCGCATGCACTGTAGAGAGAACAAGGGGCTGCTTTTCCGAGAACCGACCAGTAGTTACAATATAAAGGCTTTGGAATGAGTGGAGAAAAGTATTACTAAGACATTGCCAGGGGGCAGGAGTCTCTGTTGTGAGGAGAGGTTGAAACAACTTCGGACTTTTTTTCGAAGAGGAAATCCCTATTTCTTTATTATCTGCAATTCTATCCAGGAATGCTTAACTTTTAACTCTCATTTCTCTTAGTACTTAAGCTCTTTTTTTTGTATCTTGGTACATAAGATGACACCATGTATGGTGACATTGTACGCTTTTTACTGTACTTCTGTGCCTGAGTATACATGAAATAAAATCTTAAAATCTACTGCATTTTCTATCCAGGATGTGATCTGCAAGGGTGTACATTGTATTGGAAAGTTCTTGTCAATTAGTTCTGGCACTACCTGCTAGCCATTTCTGGCACATATTCCAAAGGATTTCCAGCATTAAACCACAAATGTGAGATAGAGCATTTTAAGATCATTCCTTTTACATTTTTATCTATAGCTTTAAAATGGCATCTGTGCCTCATCTGTTGCCGACAAGTGCAATACATTACAGTATTCTCTCACCAAAGTAAACCCTGAGACCAGCAAAGAGTCGGTGAAGAAACCAGGCTTCTTCCCTCTAGAGAAACCATTCTTTCTAGTACAGCACCAGTACACTACAGGTTCCTCAACTCCGGTACACTCGGGTATACAGGTAACACTCCTATAGCGTGCAGTACAACAGAGGGGGAAAACATCAAGTCCACAGGCATTTTGTGTCCTAATATGAGTACAGTAGAGAGTTTTGAAAACAAAGAATCAAAACAAAAGTTACTTCAAAAGCTGAGCAGAGAACTGATTGAAAAGAATAACCTTTACCATTGTTAGGCAAAACATAATGACATCCACTCTAGCTGTGTCAGCAGGGGGCATCCTCAATGATACAGGACATGACCAGAAAGTAAGACCCATTTAACTGGGAATGGCACATTCAATGACAAGAGAGGACATGAAAAAGATACAGCGTTGAAGTGATAAAATGTCAGAAATGGACACTTAAACTGAGGACTGCCTGTTTCGTGTTATTCATTCACACTCATGTCAAAGTCCTTGAACCTCCTCACCTCGTCCCATAGCAACACTGTGGGTGCCCCCTATACTCCATCGATTCAAGAAGCCATCTTGCTACCACCTTCTTCAAGTGCAGTTAATGCTGCCTGAGACAGCCACATCCTGTGAATGGTAAAATTATGTGTTAAATGTAAAAACATTAATACCACAGTGAGAGTTCTGGTCACCGCACATTTGGATGTGAGGTTACTTGAGAAGATGCAGAGGTTTCCCAGAATGCTTCCAGGGATGAGGGATTTTAGTGACAGGCTTTCATTGGAAGTGGGAGGGCAGGGTGGTGAGGTGGGGATAGGTGACCACAGGTAGAGATTAAGACCTAGTTGGTCTTGTTCTTAAAGCGAAAGTGTTGTGGAGGGGTTGGGGGAGGACTTGTTCATGATGTACAAAGTTATGATTGCTTCAGATAAGGTGAGAACAAAGGCTCTCCCCATGACGCTATAAATGTGGCGCTTGTGCTTTAAAAGAGAGATTGAATTAGGGCCACACAACAGGAGCAGATGGAGGCCATTCAGCCTATCACGTCTGCTCCATTGTTCAATGCTACCTCCACTTTTCTCATTTATCACATAACCCTTGATTTCCTTATTGATTAAAAATCAGTCAATCCCAGCCTTGAATATACTTAACAATCCAAACCTGACTGTCTTCTGTGAGGAAGAATTCCAAAGATTCACCATCCGTCTGACAAGAAATTCCTCCTCACCTCTGTCTAAATGTGTGAACCATTATTCTGAGATTGTATTCTCTCCTCCTGGACTCTCGCACATGGGAAAACAACCTTTCCCCAATAACCGAGTCCAGTCCCCTCAGATTTTTGATTGCATTCTTTGCTCTGGACATGTTACTTATAGCCTTTGCTTGCACTGCATCTTGTAAAAACAATTGCACAATTTTAAAGCTGGTCGTTGCTTTTTTTAGATTAGATTAGATTCCCTATGGTGTGAAAACGGGCCCTTTGGCCCAACAAGTCCACACCGACCCTCTGGAGAGCAACCCACCCAGACCCATTCCCCTACATTTACCCCTTCACCTAACACTACGGGCAATTTAGCATGGCCAATTCACCCAACCTGCATATTTTTGGCTTGTGGGAGGAAACCGGAGCGCCCGGGGGAAACCCACGCAGATACAGGAAGAAAGTGCAAACTCCACACAGACAGTTGTCCGAGGCAGGAATTGAACCTGGGTCCCTGGCGCTGTGAGGCAGTAGTGCTAACCATTGAGCCTTGTGGAAATAAAAACCAAGTCAGAAGTCCCTTGCCCTCTAAAACCAAGATGGAATTTTCCTAGGTGCAAATACATTTGGCTTTAGGTACCAATTTGTGCTAAATACCAACTATCCTGAGGGGAGATAAATATCCAAATCCTTAATCTCACTTTGAGATTTGCTTGTCTTTAATTATGCATAGTCACTTTCTTAACATTTGCTCAGCTTTTTATTATTCTTTAAGTTATGCTGATGATGTCCCCTTTCATCATGATGCAAATGGGCGAAGTTAAAGGATTTAAACATCTCTTTGAGAACTCAAGCTTCACAGCGCCGGAGACCCGGGTTCAATTCCTGCCTCAGGCGAGTGACTGTGTGGAGTTTTCACGTTCTCCCCGTGTCTGCGTGGGTTTCCTCCGGGTGCTCCGGTTTCTTCCCACAGTCCAAAGATGTGCAGGTCAGGTGAATTGGCCATGTTAAATTGCCCGTAGTGTTAGGTAAGGGGCAAATGTATGGGTGGGTTGCACTTCAGCGGGTCGGTGTGGACTTGTTGGGCCGAAGGGCCTGTTTCCACACTGAGTAATCTAAAATTCAATACAGTGACCCAACATCTGCTGTCAGGTTAACACGAAACTGGCTAATGTCTAAGAATTCAAAAATCCACTTTGTGTGAACAGCTTGGCAGCCTGCAATGTTTTCTTTGAGGCTCGATACTGGCAATCATGGCCAATATTCCACAAATAACCTCATCAGTTTGGTAGAATGGGCAGACGAATGGCAGATGGAAGTTTACTGCAAAGAATCGATACACTGCCTCTACTTTTGTTTTTGCTAATAGAATGTGACCTGAAGGATAAATTCTCGAGGGTGTGTAGAAATGGAGAGCTGGGGTTTTGTGTAGACATGTCAGTGAAATTGGCAGGGTAGACATGCAAGAGGCTGGAAGAGCACAGCAAGCCAGGCAATGTCAGGAGGTGGAGAAGTCAATGTTTCAGGTGTAACCCTTCTTCAGGACTGGGGGGGGTGAGGGTGTGTAAAGGGAGCTGCAGATAAAGGAAGTGGGAGGGCAGGGTGGTGAGGTGGGGATAGGTGACCACAGGTAGAGTTTAAGACCTAGTTGGTCGATGGGAGGAATGAATCCAGTTGGTGGCTGGAAGGAAGAGTCGATCAGAGGAATGGAAGGGAAGGGGGAGGAGCTGGGAAGGGGGGTTATTTGAAATTGGAGAACTCTGTTGAGCCCTTGAGCTGTAGAATGCCCAAGCAGAAGGTAAGGTGTTGTTTCTCCAATTTATGCTGTAGTTCGTTGTGGAAATGGAGGAGGCCAAGGATTGTCATGTTGGAAAGGGGATATGTCAGAATTGACCAGGCAGATTGAGAAAATGGTTAAGAAGGCACATGAAATTCCTGTTCTTTATAAATAGAGACAGTGGGCAGAATCTTATGGAGTCTAAACAACATGGGATATGACGAAACTTGTGAAAGAATCATGTCAGGAGTAATTACACTATGACTTGCAGCAAAGACAAACATTTGTTCTGATCAATTCTGAAGAAGAGTCATCCTGGACACTCGGAAATTTGAAAATAGCAGCAAGAGTAGGCCATTCAGTCCTTTATGCCTGCTCTGTCATTTTATGCGAACATGGCTGATTATTCAACTCAGTTCCCTGTTCCTGCTTTCTCCCCATACGCTTTGATCCCATTAACCCTAAGAACAATATTTATCTCCTTCTTCAAAGCATTCAATGTTTTGGCTACAACCACTTTCTGTGACGGATAATTTCACAGACTGATCACTGTCTGGGTGAAGAAATTTCTCCTCATCTCAGTTCAAAATGGTCTACCCTGTGCCCTTAGACTGTGATCCCCTGGGTCTGCGCTCCCCCGTCATGGAGAACATACTTCTTATGTTTACTCTATCTCGTCCTGTTAGAACTGGGGGAGGCTGTAGCTCAACCGTATTATTGTAAGATGATTAAGCCAGAGATCCAGGTAGTGTTCTAAGGACCTGGGTCTGAATCCTGCCTTGGCAGATTGTAGAATTTGAATTCAGTAGGTATCTGAAACTCTGAATCTAGTGATGACCATGAATCCACTATTAATTCTCTGTGTTTCTTTTAGACTCCTGCATCTGCAGTCTTTTGCTTTGAAGCTTAGATTCTCGGAAAGCAAAGGAATTCTGTCACAACATTGAAGATGACCTTCCACCATGACCTTCTGAGGCTGAGACTTCCAAAAGTGGCAGAACTCTCTGAGAGAAAGAAAAGTTCCCTCATCTCAAAAAGACTGACACCACATTTTAAAACCATGCCCTCTCCTACTTCTGGATCACTCACAAGATGAAACATTCCAAGTCCACCTTATCAAGATCATTTTGGATCTTAGAAACTTTGCTCAAATCATTCCTCACTCTCTAAACTCCTGGCAAAGCCAGCCCAGTCTATCTAACCTAACTTCGTAAGACAACTTGTTCATTCTAGGTATCGAGCTATTGTTGTGAACACCCTCAAGCAATATTGACTCTCCTCCATAAGTAAGGACACCATGTTTGAACCAGGGCTGTAATGAAACTAGGAGAGTCCCAATCTGAGCATCAGTGAGCAGGTTATTGCTGAATGAACACTGCTTAATGGCATTGTCAGGAAAGACTTGCATCACTGCTGATAACTTGCTACATTGGATTTGTCCTCTTGTGTAAAATGTAAAGACAATTTCCCACATTGTCGAGTAGATGTCGATCTGTAGATGTTCTGGAACAGATTGAGTCATGACATTGCACGTTCTAGAACACAAATCTAGAGCCAGAGAAACAATATCCAACCTGCTGGACATACATAACAGACAACAGGACGTTGAACCTATTAACAAATACGGCATACTTAAACTACTGGACCTATGCCTCACAACACACTTCACATTCAACAACCAGATATATGAACAAATCAACAGAACACCCATGGGCTCACCGATCTCCAGACTCATAGCAGAAGCAGTAATGCAAAGGTTAGAAAAAACAGTTTTAACACAATTACAACCCAAACTCTGGGTGAGATATTAAAAACACAGAAATAGAGAACACACACCGGATCATCAATGCCACACTCACAGGAATCCAATTCACGAGAGAGGAAGAAAAGGACAACCAGCTCCCATTCCTAGACGTGATGTTACAGAGAACACCGAACGGAGAATTCACCACGAAGGTATACAGAAAAGCCACACACACAGACCAAGTCCTGAACTATGAAAGCAACCACCACAACACACACAAATGAAGTTGCATCAGGACATTATTCAAAGAGGCCACAAACTACAGCACACCTGAACTACAAAAAGAGGAAGAAGAACACCTATACAAGGTATTCACCAAAAATGGATACCTGCGCAACTTCATCAACAGATGCCTCAGGGAAAGACAACGAAATGAGGACATGCCACAACCCAAAGGACTGGCCTCACTCCCATACATCAGAAGCGTTTCTGAACTGACAGCCAGACTGCTGCGACCACTAGGACTCATAACAACACACAAACCAACAGCCACCCTCAGACAACAACTCACCAGGACAAAGGACCCGATACCCAGCATGAGCAAAACCAACGTAGTGTACAAAATTCCATGCAAGGACTGCACAAAACACTACATAGAACAAACAGGAAGACAGCTAACAACCAGCATCCATGAACACCAACTAGCCACGAAATGACACGACCAGCTATCCTTAGTAGCCACACACTCAGATGACAAACAACATGAATTCAATTGGGACAACACCACTATTATAGGGCAAGCCAAACAGAGAACAGCCAGGGAATTCCTAGAGGCATGGCACTCATCCACAAATTCTATCAACAGACACATCGACCTAGACCCTATATACCGGCCACTGCAGCGGACAGCAACTGACAACGGGAAGCGGCAGATTCAAACCACTATAAATGCCGGAGGAATCAGCACAGAAGCGCTTCACAGGAGGCTCCCAAGCACTGAGGATGTCACCTAGAAAGGGGATGAAACGTTTGCAACAAAAACTCCCAGCTCGGCGAATAGAACCACAACAACGAGCACCCGAGCTACAAATCTTCTCACAAACTTTGAACACAAATCTTTAGTACAATGGCTAGAAACAGCAGGCTTTGCTTGACAATGCAGTGCTTCAGCCAAGTCTTGATATCACATGGAGTGAATCAAGTTGTTTGGAGACTGGCAACTATGATGCTGGGACCACAGGAGTGGCCGAGGTGGATCATCCACTCACCTCTTCTAACTGAAGATTGTTGTGAATGCTTCACCCTTATCTTTTTCACTAATATGCTGGGCTCCTGCATTGTGGCCAGTGAACTATTTTACCTTTAGTGTGGAGGGCAAGGTCTTTGATTAAGCAGTAGTATATCGTTGGGCCTTGGACACTATGTTGTGGATCCTTTGCAGTCATGTCCTGGGGATGAGTTGACGTTCTGCTCCGTTCATGACTCCTCAGGTATGGAAGCAGTCCGTGTCCAAATGCAGGATGACCTGGAGAATTTCCAGGCTTGGACTAATAGGTAGCAAGAAACATTCATGCCATACAATGAGCATCTCCAGCAAGAGAAATCTAACCATCATCCCTTTACCTGCAAAGGCATTGCTATCCTGAATCCCCTTCTATCAACATCTGGTGGTTACCATTGACCAGAAACTGAACGGAACCAGCATATAAATAATGTGGCTGCAAAGAGCAGGTTAGAAGCTAGGAATCCTGCAGCAAGTACCTTGCCATCTGACTCCCTCAGGCCTGTTCACCATCTATAAGGTACAAGTCAGGGGAGTGATAGAATACTCCCCACTTGTCTGGATGGGTGCACTCCAACAACACTCAAGTAGCATGACACAATCCAGGACAAAGCAACCCACTTGATTGGCACCACATCACAAGTATCCACTCTATCCACCATCAATACATCGTAGCAGCAATGTATACCATCTACAAGACTCGCTGCAGGCATTCATCCAGGCACCTTAAACAGCACTTTCCAAATCCGCAATCACGACCATATCGAAGGATGAAGGCAACTGAAATATAGCAACACTGGCACTGGCAAGTCCCCTTCCAAGCTGCACACCATTGCGACTTGCAAATGTGTCCCTGTTCCTTCAGTGTGACTGGGTCAAAAGCCTGGAATTCCCTCCCTATCAGAGTTGTGTGTCTACCTGCACCAAACAAATTTCAGTGGTTCAAGAAGGCAATTCACTATCTCGAGCAACTAAGTCTTTAGTCCACTGCCCAGAAACAGCAGGCTCTGCCTGACAATCCAGTGCCTTCAGCCAAGTCTTGATATCACGTGAAGTGAATCAAGTTATTTGGAGATCCTATCCTATAGACCCAGATCCTGTAGAATCTATAGAAATCTATAGGATGTGGATGTCACTAGCTGGATCAGCGTTTATTGCTCCTCCTCCATTGCTCCTGAGAAGGTGAGCTGCCTTCTTGAACCACTGCAATCCCTTTGATGCAGGAGCATGTGAACCTGTGAATGAACATCAAAAAGAAATTCAGTCTTGATATTTTTAATTTTGTGATTCCATCACCACAGGGTCTTTCTCCATTTTTGGTTATGATTGCTATTCTTCTTGATATGCTAACACTGAATTTTTTTTGGCACAACCAGGTTTCAAAATGCCTACTTCAACTTGTTTTTCTCATAAAACTGTCAGAAGTAATTTCTGCACTCATAAGGAATAAAACTACTCAGGTTATAAATAAGTGGCGGGCTGAATATGAATAAGCGGTCTTTGTGGCGTTTTAAATTTACTCTAACAATTTCAGCAAACAAAAATCCTCACCGTTTCCAGACTTCTGATGGAATTGGTGATTACATTTTTAAAGTGGCAATGATTGGTTCACATGAACAAGTTTAATCAGACAGAAATACCCTGTCATTTTCTTTGTTTAGAGAGTGCCACTGATTAACATAGTATATTTGATGACCTACAAAAAATTGCAAATATTTATCTAATATTTCCTATTAGTTTTTAGGTGCTAATGTCTGTTTGTGTATGTTTTGGTTTAGTGTAATGTGTTGTGTTATGGAGTAATCAAGTTATGGTAAACATACCCTGCAGAAAGAAAGTGTAAAAATGATACGCAGAATATCCATTGACTTACATTCACCTTTAATCTCTGAAGGCTGGAAGTTGAAGCACTGCATTGGAGAAGGTGAATTCCAATTAATCCTGATCCTAACAGACTAACCAAATGGGAACAAGTGAATCTCTTGAAGTGTTGGATGAGATTCTGAGGGACAGGATTTACATGCATTTGGAGAGGCAAGGACTAATTAGGTAAAAACATCTCCGAGATACCTGCACTAATCAACCACACCGCCCCGTGGCCCAACATTTCAACTCCCCCTCCCACTCTGCCGAGGACATGGAGGTCCTGGGCCTCCTTCACCGCCGCTCCCTCACCACTAGATGCCTGGAGGAAGAACGCCTCATCTTCTGCCTCGGAACACTTCAACCCCAGGGCATCAACAGCTTCCTCATTTCCCCCTCCCCACCTCATCCTAGTTTCAAACTTCCAGTTCATCACTCTCCCTATGACTTGTCCAGACTTGTCCGACCTGCCTATCTTCTTTTTCACCTATCCACTCCACCTTCTCCTCCCTGACCTATCACCTTCATCTCCTCCCCCACTCACCCATTGTACTCTATGCTACTCTCTCCCCATCCCACCCTCCTCTAGCTTATCTCTCCATGCTTCCAGATCACTGCCTTTATTCCTGATGAAGGGCTTTTGCCCGAAACGTCAATTTCGCTGCTCGTTGGATGCTGCCTGAACTGCTGTGTTCTTCCAGCACCACTGATCCAGAAAGAAGGACTAATTAGGGATAGGCAGCATGGTTTTGGGCAAGGGAAATCATGTCTCACTAACTCAGTTGAGTTTTTGGAGGACATGACCAAGGAAATAGTTGAAGGCAGAATGGTAGACGTTGTTCACATGGACTTTAGTAAGGTCTTTGACAAGGTTCCACATGGTAGACTGGTGAATAAAAGTAGATCACATTGGTTGCAGGGAGAGTTTGCCAACTGGATGCAAAATTGGCCTGAAGGTGGGAGACAGAGGATAGTGCTGAAGGGTAGGGATTAGTGCTGGGTTCATTGTTTTTTTTGTCATTTATATAACAATTTGGATGAGATTATAGGAAGCATGATTAGTAAGTTTGTGGATGACACCAAAAGTGGTGGTATAGTTCACAGCGAGGCAAGTTATCAAAGATTACTAAGGGATCTTGATCAATTGGGCCAATGGGCTGAGGAGTGGAAGATCGGGTAAGATTTAGGTACATAAGGTGTTGCATTTTGGTAGGACAAACAAGGGCAGGATTTGCAAAATAAACGGTAGGGCCCTGGGGGATGTTATAGACCAGAGAGACCTTGGGGCACAAGTACATAGTTAATTGATAGTTGTGTCATGGGTAGACAGAGTGGTAAAGAAAGCATTCAGAAGGCTTGTCTTCTTTTCTCAGACCATTAAGTGTAGGAGTTTGGACATTATATTGTGGTTATACAGGATGTTGGTAAGGCCACTTTTGGACTACAATTGCTGTTCTGGTCGCCCTGCTATAGGAAGGATATTTTAAACTGGTGAGGGTGCAGAAAAGATTTACAAGGATGTTATGGGACTGGAGGGTTTAAGTTACGAAGAGAGACTGGATAGACTGAGACCTTTTTTACTGGAGCATAGGAGTTTGAGGGGTGACCTTAAAGGTTTATAAAATCATGGATAAGGTGACTGGCAAAGGTCTTTTCCTTTGGGTTGTGGAATTCAAAGCTAGAGGGCATAATTTTAAGGTGAGAGGAGAAAGATTTCAAAGGGACCTGAGGGGCACTTTTTCCACACACAGCGTGGTTCATATGTGGAATAAACTGCCATGGGAAGTGATGGATGCGGGGACAGTTACAACATTAAAAAGACATTTGGTCAGATACAGGAATAGGAAAAGTTTAGAGGGAAATGGGGCAAATGCAGGCAATGGGACTAGCTCCGTTTAGGAAACCTGGGCAGCATGGATGACCAAAGGATCTGTTTCTGTGCTGTGTGACTCTAGTGTACTGACAAAATTTCTTCAAGTAAAGCAACCCAATATACTAATTACACAAGAGTCACAACACAGGACAAATATATGCAGCTCAATATTAATTCTGGGCAAGTGGATCAGTTTTGAGCAAGTTTGAATCTGATCCATTGGGTAGAATTGAAGAAACCTGGGTTAATCTCAAACATAAGAATATCTTCACAAACATTTGCTTATAAACTTGAACAGGAATCCTCTTGCATCTAATTATCTAAAAATGTCACCAAAATGCCACTATTTAAACTGTTTCTGTAATGTAGTCCACTATTTGATATAATTGATTGATTGATTGATCATTAACTGTACAGTAAAACCAAAGAGTTATTCACTTGGGTGAATTGCAACCAATAGTTAGTGATGATTTTGGTCAGAAAGTTGAACTAGCATTTGAAAGCATATTTAAGGTGACATTGATTTTGCTTATTAATGTAGAAATTCATGTTCATAATATATAATAAATAACATTTATAGGAGACTAATCTATGGACAGGTATTTTGTGATGTTGGAATTGAATACACTTCAGCCAGAAAACAAAAGTTTATTGAATAACACATTGTTTTTCTTCATTTGTTTTAAGTGATATTCATGAAGTACCGCATTTTGCCATTGATTTCTTTGAATCTTATTGCGTTACAATCTTGTATAGGTGCTTGATACATCTTTCAGTTGTGCCAAAGGGGCTATGGTTATATTACTTAGTTCTGATGTGGTAAGCATTAAATATTCTGTGATGAATCTGACAATTTGTTTTGTCTAAGTCTGAGTTGCATCAACAATTTTGGAGTGTTTTTCTTGTCAGGTCGAATGTATCACAGTATCTTACCAAACGCTCCTCAATCCATTCCTTCCTTCATTTCCCGCTGTCTCGGGAATGCAGCCAACATAATCAAAGACCCCTTCCACCCCAGTTATACTCTCCTCCTCCCTCTTCCATTGGGCAGAAGGTACAAAAGTTGGAAAATACACTCAAGCAGATTTAAGAACAACTTCTTCTCCATTGTTATCAGACTTATAAATAGACCTCTCATATGTTAGAGTTGATCTTTCTCTGCATCTTCCCTGTAGCTGTTACGCTACACACTCATTCTGCTCTATTTTCCTGGTGCACTTATATAAGATATGATTTGCCTGTATAGCATGCAAAACAATACTTTTCACTGTATCTTAGTACATGTAACAATAAAAAATCAAGTGAAAATCATTGACTACCTACCCTGGCCCCTATTGTTGTCCCTCATCACCAATTCCATCTTTCCCATTCACCATTCCCACAGCAACACACCACCTAGAGATATCCTGAAATTCACCAATATTCCTGGTGCAGGTGCAATCCAACTGTGATTGCCACTCCTCAGAAAATCTATCTCTAATTCTGTAACATTCTGTAATACATTGATATGTAATGGTCATGCTTTGTGTACATTGAATTTTGCTGTAATTTTGGGGCAGACTAAGATCGATTATGTATTAGCATTGTAAAATAGTTGATACATGTGTTCATTTGGTTCATAAGTGACAACAGTTTCTTTGTTAATAGTAATATTTATGTGTTGTGTAATGAGAGTTTGTTGTATCCAATGCACATGAATTGTACTGGTGTCAATTTCAGTCTTGTAGCTTATGTTGCTTTGCTTTCAAACTGTGTGCCATACTGTATTGAATAGATTGCATCTCTTGTCACATGGGGACAGTTAATTCAAGGCATGCTGTTTCTCTCATCAACATGACTGGAATGACTGTTCCTTGCAGCACCAGCTTGAACATTTAAGTTAGTCACTGCTGTGATGATTTGAGTATGTAAACGAGCACTTTTACGACATCAGGTTAGCTCATCACTTGGTTTTAATCTGACTTTGGTGGAAATACTCAGTAACAATTTAGGAAAAAAGCGTTTTGACACACCCACGCTTGCTGAGGAACAGAGTTAACATGTGGAACAAAAATGTACAGTATAAAACTTGAAAGCAATTATGAGATCATCTTATTGAGGAATAAGTCACAGAGGCTTGACAATTATTCTGCTGCTCTTCACCCTGAGATACACTATTAATTCATAGGGTGGTTTACTCCATCTTGCCATTCCTTGCCTCCAAGTGCCAGGTATGATAGATGCTATGAGAAATGTGTGGAGAATGGAAGAGAAGTATTTTTAATGAACTTGTTCAGGCATATCTCCGCGGCAGATAGGAATAGGACCCAGATCTTCTGGCTCAGGGGCATGTACAATACAACTCTACTATAATTACCTCTGTGTGGTGAAACACTGTTAACATTCACAGGAAAACTTTAATCATTGCGGGTTAGAGAGTTAACCAAAGGAAAATAGTCATGTTTATCCTGCTCTTTGTATAGGATCAGATTTAGATACAGTTAATATTTCCAGGCTAGTCTGATTAGTCTGACCAGTCAGATGTCCAGTCTCCATGATAACCTTCTGTAATAAACTGGAAGTTATGATTCCCCAGTGGCTGAAGTTCCCCCAGTCACAGTCAGAAACTATTTTGATCGGAACAAATTGTGTTTAAAGGACAAGAGCAGAAAATTTCTCATGGTCGGGGATTAAACATACAGAAACTGAATTTAAATAACCTATTGTGTTAAATCAGGCTCTGTGCTAAATCTTATGGCTTTGAGCAAGAAATGACCTGAAGAGAATCTGTTTATATTTCTTGTGTAAGCAAATAAGCAGATTGAAAGCTCTCATCTATAGCCTTGCAAAGGCTAGCTTTGCCAATTAGCGTAGAGTTGCTGCTGTGAATTTGGTTCATTCGTTAGCTGTTTTGCTGAGAAACTTGTCACAAAGCGAATCTTCTCCCCCTCCCCACCCCCCCAAAAAACATTTGGTCAACCAAAGTCATCTTTGTTTTCTTTGGAAACAATGTAGAAATGATCTTTTCTGGGTCAAGGAACTGCAAGGTTGATGTTATCATTTTAAAACTCTGAAAGAAATTATAAGAGTAACCGTATGGTGAATAAAGGATTGATACTCATTCAAAATAAACATTATTTTTCAGGAGGAAACCAGAATTGGCATTTCAGATTATCGATCTCAACCAGGTAGAGCTGTGTTCCTTGAACAACAACAGGATGCTTTCGCTGGACCGGTAATGGGGGACTGGATGGCTGCAAGCCCAGAGACAAGAATAATATGAGGAAAGAACTGAAACCATCAATAAGCAGGCAGTTTGTTTTAAAGGACTGAGAGTAGGATAAGTCTCAAGGGACGGGTCTATGAATGTGAATTATGCTATAGACAACAGAAGGGTTCATATTTAAAAGCAGGAGGGGAATATTCTACCCTGCAAGTAAGGCATGGTGAGAAAGGTCACAGTACAGGAGCTGAACTTCTTGTTGAGTTTGCAGTTTATTAAGGTGAGGGAATATGAGCATTGAAACTAACACCTTTTGCCAAGGACAGATTGTACAGGTCAGAAAAGGGAATTTCAGAGTGTATGCTGTAGACTTGGCAAGGAGTGAGGTTAGATAAACAAACAGGGTCAGATAAAAGGTGAAACAAACAAGACTACAGAGATTGGCAGTGATCCAACAATTGCTTGAGCTTTCCATCTCTGCTGCATGAAAGGAATAAATATATTTTTTGTCATAAGAATGTTTGGGATTGACGTTTATCTGGATCAAGGCTTCTGGAAATGAGACTAAACTGGCCAAGGAAAACAATGCAGCGTGGAGAAATTGGGTTCTGTGATTCGATAAGGGTTTTTGAGAGCCGTGACTATCACAATGATATGAGAAGTCATATGTCGAACTAAAAGGAAAACAGGAAAACTTCTGAAATTGATGTGGTGGCATTTTGTGAGATATCTGGCTGCAAAAATTGGTTTTGCCAAATACATAGTTGCCAACAAAGAAAGAAAGTGACATTGGAAATGATAAACTGAATGAAGGAGACAAGTGAAGCAAGGATTCAAGATTCTAAGTAGTTGACATTCCTGGTGGAGAAGTGTCATAAAACAAATAAATAACAACACCAGGAAAATTCTGTGGAAGCAGAGGCTATCCACCGTACAAATCCATTCCCAGCACCAGGACAGGTATTAGGCTTTTCTTGTAGTATAGTAGTTTGTCATTTTTTTTCTCATGTGCAACACACAGATGTAACTGTGTCAGCACAATACCTAACTTCATGTTCATACAGGATGTACCATGCATGGATCAGTGTCCATGGTGAGAGCCTGCTGCAGCATCTGTGAGTGAGAGAAAAAAATGTATACAGAGCAATGATTCCTGCTGAAACCACTCACATCGTCCTATAACATCCCTATTCTATCCCTGTTCTCTGTGTCTAAAAGGGTTGGTGTGAAGGAGGTGGTCAGCAATGGTGGGAGCAGGGAGGTGCACAGCAAACAGTGGGGCAACGCATTTGGCAGCCCACAGGTCTACGCTAATTGGCAAAGCTAGGCAAGGCATGGCAATGTGCTAAGAGAGCAATCTCGCAGCCCTGGGATGCAGTCTGGTCCAATGCAAGAGATAGGTGCCTTTCCTTGTGCGCAAAGTGTCCCTATTGCAGCCGTTCAGTGCTGGTTGTTGTTGTACCCTGCAATGCAATTCTGTGCTTCCCAAGCAGCCTGCAGGTGCACCAGAGAGGTGTCCTGATGAGCTGTTGGCAAATGCATATAATGCAATAATTCCATTCCCGTGCAATCCTGCGTTATAAGAAAATTGTGTAAGAGCAGCACCATTTAAACCAATGGGACCAGAATCGCGTTATAGCCAATACAGGTAAGGGAAGTTTGCGTTCTGCAAATAATGGTCTAAATTCTGCAATTACATTTTAGCCAATTCGTGTTGAAGAAATGCACGTTATAGCAGAACCGATTGTATCAAATGGTAATGTCCATGGTTGGAGTTGAATGTGGCTGGTGACCGTGGCTCATACTGTTCAATGATGAGTAACGTAGAGACTGGTCGGAGCCAGCAGTGAGCTGAAGTTACCCCATACCTGGTCTGACTTTTATGTCAAGGTTTTCCATGTCTGGCGTGTTTGGTGAGGTAGGAAGCTCAATATTAATTAGACAAGTTAAGGTGTTAATAAGGTGTTTAACAAGCTATAATCCCTTTAATTAGCAACTGCCACTGCCTAATAAGAAACATGCCTCACTGCTCCTGATGTCAAGATGAGACTCATTGGATTGCTCGTCTAATTCTGCCACAATTTGTTTGTTTCCGTAGCCCATGCCACTCAGGCTTCTTTCAGATGCCACCCCATGTAGCAAACTAAATTTGTATTTCCCCTTAAGCCAAACCTAACAGGCAACCGTGTAATTCCTATCTATTTTGACGAGCTATTAAGGACCATGTAATAACCCTGTCCTACTATAAACATTGAGCCTATCTTCTGAAGTCTTCATGTGGGCGTTCCTCCCCACTTGGGATCAGTGACTTATCAGTATCAATACCAATAAGAAGGATTGTGAATTAACCTTTTCAAAGCAACTGAGATGATTCTCATGGACATGACCACAACATGGACCATGCTGACCAAAGGGCTGATTTCACGTGTGGCAATTTTTTGCCTTCTCATTGGGTGTATGTGTCTATGGCTGAGCCAGTAGTTATTTGAGACCTTGAGATTCTCCAGTGTGGAAGTAGGCCATTCGGCCCAACCAGTTCACACCGACCCACTGATGAGTAACCTACCCAGATCCATTTCCCTCTGATTAATGCACCTAACACAATGGACTACTTAACACGGCCAACTTCATCTAACCTGCACATCTCTGGATTGTGGGAGAAAACCGGAGCACCCTGAGGAAGCCCATGCGGACACAGGGAGAATGTGCAAACTCCACACCATCTGTCACCCAAGGCCAGAATTGAACCCACGTCCCTGGAGCTGTGAGGCAGCAGTGCTAACCACTGAACCACCGTGCTGCCCTTTTGCCTGTCCCTAACTGCCCTTTGAATGGAATGATTTGCTAGGCCATTTCAGAAGGCAGACAAGTTCCAACCACATATGCCGTGGGCTGACATGTCGGCCAGACCAGGTAAGAATGGCAGATTTCCTTCTCTAAAGGATATTAGTAATCTGAATAAGTTTTCCCAACAATCAACAATAGTTACATGGTTACTTTCAGGACAGCTTTTAATTGGATTCAAATTTCACTGTCTGTCATGGTGGGTTTCAACAATGTCCTCAGAGGATTGTAGCCCAGTGATATTGCCACTACACCACTACAACCCCATGAGCCCGAAGGATAAGAATCAGTCTGCTCACTCACCTGAGGATGCAAGACAGAAAGTTGCAACCCTGAATGGACACATCTGAGAGACAGCTAACAATGGTCTCAAGTCTCTTATTATATGTTTAAAAATATTTCAATAAAACATTTGCTCATAACTCTCTAGCAAATCCTGAGAGTTATAATTTTTGTACATCAGAGCCATATCTCAAGATTAGCCAAGACATTGAAGTAATATAAAGGGTTTATTTATCTTTGTCAGAGATGAGGGACCTGGCAGAGTTTGCCTTTAGTGTGAAAGCAGATGTCGACTTGGCAATGCAATTTTCTAGTTTGTTGGAGGAGTTAGGAATTCTGAATATGTGAGAGAAAGAAGCCTATTAATGACTTTTCATTTGAGCTTATCTTGGTGCTTTAGATTTTGTTTTATAATGTGGAGCAACTATGCAATTGTTCATTTTTTTAATATATGCATTTTGCAGAAGAGCATAAAAATGAAACATCCCTAATGTATACACAGCTATCATATCCCAGAACAACCAAAAACACTATCCAGCTAGAGACTTACTATTGAATCATATTTGACAGCAAAAATGGGAACCACTTTGTGCACAGCAAGTTCATATGCTTAACTATGAGATAACAGTCTGGTTTTAGGGTGGTATTGATGGAGGGACAAATGGACATGTGCAGAAATCCCTGCTCTCCTTTTGAAAAATCTATTATATTAAACAAGCAGATGAAGATATGGCTTAATATCTGATCTGAAAGGAAGCATCTCTGACAATGTAGTATTCCTTCAAAACCATTTTGCAGCCCAGATAATGAGCTCAACTCTGCACATTTACAAAGTGATGTATGGGAGAATAAACCTTGAGATCTGGTATATTTCCTGCAACAGGTTAGGATTTATAAGCTTGGTTTATAGAAAGATGATTATAATATTTTAAATCATTAACTTGCAATGGTTTTTGGGGATTTTCACATGAAGGCAATTCCTTTTTTTTTCACAATTTAGAATTAACTTTCTTGCTCCAATTTATTAGAGACTTTGAATAGAATTCCTACAGTGTGGAAACAGGCCCTTCAGCCCAACAAGTCCCCAAAGAGTATTCCACCCAGATCCAACCCTATCTCTGTAACCCTGCATTTCCCATCGCTAACTCACCTCACTTACACATTCCTGGACACTATGAGCAATTTAGCATGGCCAATCTGCCTAACCCACACATCTTTGGGCTATAAGAGGAAACCCAAGAATCCAGAGGAAACTCAAACAGACACAGGGATGATGTGCATTCTCCATGCAGATACTTGCCCAAGGGTGAAATCGAACCCAGGTTTCTGGCACTCTGAGGCAACAGTGCTAACCATTGTTGCTCTAGTATTGCAACCTCCTGTTGTGTCTTCCAGCTCCATGCTTCTTGTCTTTTCTTTTGGTATTTGCAGAAATGCTATTTTGTGTGACAATTTGTGTCTCAATGTTTGTTACCCCAACTGATAGTCTGTTCATATTTGAATAATGTAGAGACTTGAAGTGCATTAACAGTAGGGTTGGAATAAATTGGCTGATTGTTATTAACCTCAGTCACTCTAAGAGATGGCCATGATAAACACAGCCAGACCTTGTTGTTCATTGCCTCCTTATAAGAGTATCTAGGTCTTATTTAACTACAATTAATGAAGTTGCTGTGAATGGTGAATGTAAGATCTATAGATATCTGTAGCTACAGAAGTGCAATTAATTAGTAGTCCTGATGATAGTGTCTTTAGCATTGGATAGTTGTGCATTGCCAATAAACAAAACACATTTTTAATTTTTCCGGAAGAAACCTGAAAGACACCACTTTTTGTCTTTACACTGACAAGTGCAAGTATTTACTAACATGTAATCACATCTTAAATGCTGAAAAGAATTCTTGCACAAAATTCAAGTTTAATAATACATAAATGTAAGGTACTTTGAAAGACAAGGCATAATCTTCGTGAAGAATGCTGGCAACTTCAATAAGGTAATGGCTTTTACAAAATAGAATATTCTGTCCAAATACTTGTGCTTATTACTGGAAAGTTGCAGTGATAATGAACTGCAAATGGGTTTAACTACAACATATGAAAATTCAATATAATTTCATTTTGTCTCCAAGGTTTCACGCAAGACAACTTTATGTGGACACTCCACAATCAGAAATAACCAGATTCAAACCAAAAGATATCATTTTGTTTCGAGGGGGATTGAATTTTGTGGCAAATTAACACAAAAACGTGAGGTTGGTGGTATGATGTTTAGATGCGTTGTAGTAAAGGTTGCAAGGCTAACTCCATTGAATTCAGTGGAAAAGAGGATCAGGCTGGGTAGACGATGGGTTACTCTTAAATGTAACGAAAGTGTGTTGCTAGAAAAGCACAACAGGTCAGGCAGCATTCGAGGAGCAGGAGCATCGATGTTTTCGGCCAGCCCCCTTCAAACATCGATTTTCTTGCTCCTCGGATGCTGCCTGACCTGCTGTGCCTTTCTAGCAACACACTGTCGACTCTGATCTCCAGCATCTGCAGTCCTCACTTTTTCCTGTTCTTAAATGTGTGCCCCTGCTGAAGCAGAATTTGGCCTCTTATTTATTCTTTTGTAGGATTTGAGTGTCATTAAAAAGGCGATCATCCCATGCCACATTCATAAGCTGAGTAACTCCCTAGTTCATTTCAGAGGATAATGAGGAGTCAACCACACTGTTGTCCACCTGGAGTCACATGGAGACTGTACCTGGTTAAGATGGCACATCTCCTTCCATTAATGGAATTAGTGAATCAACTGGGTTTTCAAACAACAATCAACGATAGTTAACATGGTACCATTACTAAGACAAGTTTTCATTCCAGATTCTGTGAATTGACTTTAAATGCCACCAGTTACCATGGTTGGATTTAAACCCATGTCCCCAAAGGATTTTCCTGGGCTTACAGACTACTAAACAAGGTCCCAAACACTGTCACAGCCTTCACCATAACTTGATAAACTGAACATTGGCAGTTTAGCACTGGCATTTCAGTGTAATGTTGAGAAATAAAATAGCCTTTTTTTTGTTGCCAGTCTTTAATCCTACAACATAAATTTGATGTTAGCATTTAATTAAGATGCAAGCTGTATAATATTTTTGGAATTGTTAACTTCTACGGCTCAAATATTTTAATACTCAGCAAAGAAGAATAGCATATTATGGCAAGAACCCGATTTCATCCGTTCTGTTGTGAATGTCTTAGCATGAATTAAAATGCCGCATTTTGCTCTTGACATTTAATCCATACATGTAAGTGCCCTTAGAGTCCTATTAGTTTCTGAATAGTAATTTTATGTGGGGCACTTTCCAATGCAAACACTGCAAGAATTTTGGATGGTAATATTCTTCAAAACTTCCAAATTTTTTTTTAAAAGCCTTTACTGGACCAAGCAGCCAAAGCAATTTCTGTTTTTAGTACCAAATGTTCAAATTTGGCTTTGGATTAACTGTTGTAAAAATCCCTTAGAGAATGTATTAATGAATAGCCCCAGTGGGTTTGCTGATGTCCCAGACTCTTCAATATAAATGTGGTGTTCATTATATTAGCATATTCCGGTGGAATTTGGAGTCAGGTAAATAGTCAGCACAATGGGCTGATATGAATTGCAAATAATGGGAAATCTGGATTGCTTTGGGAAAAGTCACGAGTTGAAGTTATCTAATAATAAGCATCATAAAGCTACAATAATTTATCGTGAGTGATTTCTGTCCAGGGTTATCTGTGGCTTGGTGATTCTCTTTTTTTTAAAGAAGATATATGTCTGCATAGCAGATTTTGCTGTTTCAATCATATGAGGCCTTTACAGTTATCAGAAGTTGTGTTGTACTAAGATGTTAATCATGGGATGTCACTCTTTCTGATCAATACTTGGAAAGTCAGATTTTTGATCTTTTGAACTTTTGAACTATCACCTGTGGCAAAAATGACTGCTCTTATACGTTGTCCTGTAATGACTTCCAGTGACACAGATGTCATTTTAACACAGTTTTAGCTTCAGTTTAATACCATGTCAACATCTGACATATTTTGACAATGTATAAAGAGATCCAATTTTGAAGGTGTTGTCTCAAGATTCCTTTCTGTTGAAAACTGTACATAGGAATGACTTCCCTCAATTCTGAAAATGTTTAAGATATTTAGCAAGCAAAATAACAATTCAATAAGTAGATTCTTCATAATCTATAATAGTCAATCAATGCGATCTACAGTCTTCAGTTACTCCTGAGTAGGCATTGATTGAAAGCAACTGTTACTGGACAGCTTTGTTAGATTTTCTCTCACTGGCGAGAATTGATCCAGAGTGTCAATGAATTATTTAAAAATATTCCGTCTTCTGGCCTGCATTAACATACTCTGAGCTGCCATGTTTCAGGACAAAGATTTGATCTTGATTTAAATGTATTTTCCGTTGTGATCGACACTCAGATAGCAACTACAGCTACAGCCAAGTGATCTTTCTTCAACTTATTTTCATATAGGTGAATTAATTTATGAATTTTTTAAAATGTTAATAAATGGACTAAAGAACCCAGAAGAGTGTCAAATAGCAACAAAAGCTTGGTAGGGTAACAGATGAAGTGTGAAATAATTTGAAGTTCTCCCTCAATTTCTTTTCCGGAAGATATCGTTCGTTATGATACCAAAGATTCCAGACAGCCTTTAGTCTCTTGTCTAAGTGGTCATTATTTTGCTTAAATGGTGAGTGAATTTAAGCTCTTTGACCATGGAAGGCAGCACAGCTGAGTCTGACTCTGTCTCTGTTCTCCCATGTTCATTTTCCAGCAGATGTTCTACTTACTAAAAGGGCAAAGAACCCTTTATATTCCTCTCCACAGCTTAGAGGGACGAAGCCAACTGCAAGACTGCAGGTATTGATTTGACTTGATTTATTACTGTCACGTGTACCAAGGTACAGTAAAAAGTGTCGTCTTATAGGCAAATCTTATGATGCAAGTGCATTAGGGTAACAAATGGAGGCACTGAGGATTGAACCTGGTCTCATACGTGCAAAGCATGTGCTCCACCACTGAACTACATCCCCACGTTGTGGTCAACTAACTTGCAGAGGATGGATTGAATCAGCCTCTTTTTAAGCTTTGTGGCTTTCTACCTTAATCACGGACTCTTACCTACTCAACTGTGCAAGGAACTGCAAGAAATGACCGTTTGAAAAATTATCAAGGGATCACTGACTCTTGCTACTAAATGAAATAGTGGATTGGCACATAATGGATTATGTCAGGAATTCCTCCTCTTGCATGCAATTTGTTCAAGTTCCTTAAGCTGAGAAATGAACTTGTATTCCTTCCATGGCAGTAGGTGAACTAAGACAATTCATCAAAAATTTGCCTTGATACCACCTTATAGATTTTTTCACACCATTGTTTTAAAAGAAGCAGTTGATTATGAATAGCTTTCCCAGGAACTGTCACAAAGTATTTTCTTTTTAAAAAGCCATGAACTGTTTTGTTGATTTCAAGTACATAATCCTTTGTCTCTATTCCCTTGGGTCAACCCGAATATTTCAGAAACTATTATATTCAGCAGGACCGGTGTTGAGCTAAACCATCTACTAACTACATGTCAGTGAATGCAATTTTTTAAAAAGTTAATATTCCAAAGTAATACATTCCCCAGGGATTTCAAACCTCAGGATTTAAGCCTGAGCACCGAAATGGAGTAAAATGTTCAAAGAGCTTTAGCAACCTATTTTAGACTTAGCGTCTGTATTTATTTACATTTTAATTGATTATAATAGCTGTTTGTGGGGCCATAAAATGGCACAATTATAATTTAAAATGAGTAATGATAATGGACAGATTTTCAAATGTAAAGTAGGCTTGTACCACCCTTATTTTAGAAACTTGTTAAGCATCTGTGCTGTTTTGGAAAGAATAGAATAGAAAACTCTTTGGAAAATAAATGACCCTTCTTAACATTTCAGAAATGCATTTACAGTATTAAATGCTAAATAAAAATGTAAATGTAACCTTTTAAAATCTGCTTCACTTACCTGTACTAAATGATATTTAATACATAAATTATAAATTGTTGAGCAGAGAGATGCTTTGTTTCCTTATACTCGGCTTTCTGTAACACTGACTTGTCCACTGTCTGTAGCTTGATGAAGTTGTAGCAGATTGTGAAGGAACGTAGAGTTATCGAGATGTACAGCATGGAAACAGACCCTTTGGTCCAACTTGTCCATGCCGACCAGATATCCCAACCCAATCTAGTCCCACCTGCCAGCACCCGCCCCATATCCCTCCAAACCTTTCCTATTCATATACCCATCCAAATGCCATTTAAATGTTGCAATTGTACCAGCCTCCACCACATCCTCTGGCAGCTCATTCCATACATGTACCACCCTCTGTGTGAAAAAGTTGCCCCTTAGGTCCCTTTTATAATCTTACCCCTCTCACCATAAACTTATGCCCTCTAGTTCTGGACTCCCTGATCCCAGGGAAAAGACCTATTTACCCTATGCATGCCTGTCATGATTGTATAAACCTCTATAAGGTCACCCCTCAGCCTTCGAAGGTCTGGGGAAAACAGCCCCAGCCTATTCAACCACTCCCTATAATTCAGATCTTCCAAACTTGGCAACATCCTTGTAAATCTTTTCTGAACCCTTCCAAGTTTCACAACATTTTTTCAATAGGATGAAGACCAGAATTGCATGCAATATTCTAACAGTGGCCTAACCAATGTGCAGCCGCAACATGATCTCCCAACTCATGTATTCAATACTCTGACCAACAATAAAGGAATTTGTGTTGCAGACATTTCGTCCCCTGTCTAGGTGACATCCTCAGTGCTTGGGAGCCTCCTGTGAAGCACTTCTGTGATCCTTCCTCTGGCATTTATAGTGATTTGTATCTGCCGCTTCCGGTTGTCAGTTCCTGCTGTCCGCTGCAGTGGCTGGTATATTGGGTCCAGGTAGATGTGCTCATTGATTGAATCTGTGGATGAGTGCCATGCCTCTAGGAATTCCCTGAATGTTCTCTGTTTGGCTTGTCCTATAATAGTATTGTCGCCAAAAACAGATACCTCTGCAATTTTATCAATAGATGCCTAAGGGAAAGACAACGGAATGAGGACATGCCACAACCCAAAGGACTAGCCACACTATCATACAACAAAAATATTTCTGAACTGACAGCCAGACTACTGCGACCACCAGGCCTCATAACAGCACACAAACCAACAACTCACCGGTACGAAGGAGCCGATGCCCAGCATGAGCAAAACCAACGTAGTGTTCAAAATCCCATGCAAGGACTGCACAAAACACTACATAGGACAAACAGGAAGACAGCTAATGATCCGCATCCATGAACACCAACTAGCCATGAAACGACACGACCAGCTATCCTTAGTAGCCACTCACAGATGACAAGCAACATGAGTTTGACTGGGACAACACTACTATTATAGGACAAGCCAAACAGAGAACAGCCAGGGAATTCCTAGAGGCATGGCACTCATCCATAGATTCAATCAATAAGCACATCGACCTGGACCTAATATACCGGCCACTGCAGCGGACAGCAGGAACTGACAACCGGAAGCGGCAGATACAAATCACTATAAATGCCGGAGGAAAGATCACACAATTCCTTCACAGGAGGTTCCCAAGCACTGAGGATGTCACCTAGACAGGGGACGAAACGTCTGCAACACAAACTCCCAGCTCGGCGAACAGAACCACAACAACGAGCACCCGAGCTACAAATCTTCTCCCAAACTTTGAGCAATAAAGGAAAGTATACCAAACGCCGCCTTCACTATCCCATCTACCTGAAACTCTACTTTCAAGGAGCTATGAACCTGCACTCCAAGGTCTCTTTGTTCAGCAACACTCCCTAGGACCTTCTATAGGGCAGATACTTGCCAGCAAGGTGATAGCCTGAGTTAGGAAATTTTTCAACTAGATAGATCCTTCCTTTTTTAATGGATATGTTTTTTGCTTTGGGAAGGTGAAGGGAGGATCGAGTCAAGTCTGCTGACCCCAGAAGAAGGTCCGAGGTGGCTTTGCAGGCTTGTGAGTACTAAGAAGGATATTTTACTTGGACTATCTTTGTTCTCTGGTTTTTGTCCCACTACTTTTAAGATCCTCACACCCTTAATCCTTTAACAGCTTCTTTAAATTGTCAATCAAAATATAACCTCAATACACCCTGTGATGATAATGCTTTTCCTTGTCTGCATCAGATGGTCTGTCCATCAAAGTTGTTCAGTAATGTGTTTGTTTTTTAACTCTTCTTGACTGATACAGTCTATTTAAAGCATGGTGGATTTGTGGGGGTGGGGGGGGGGGGTGTTGTGGGGGGAGAAAAAAACTTCAGGACATGAAATGTAAGCATTCTTTATTTTCCCCCACCTTCCACCCACCCCCAACCAACCCAAGAGCATCTATATCTCATCAATCAAATTCGGGGTGGCACAGTGGCTCAGTGAGCCTAACACTGCCTCACAGCACCAGGATCCCAGGTTCAATTCCAGCCTTGGGTGACTGTCTGTGTGGAGTTTGTACATTCTCCCTGTGTCTGTGTGAGTTTCCTTCAGGCGCTCCGGTTTCCTCCCAAATTCCAAAGACGTGCAGGTCAGGTGAATTGCCCATGCTAAATTACACATAGTGTTAGGTACATTAGTCGGGGTAAATATAGGGTAGGGGAATGGGTCTGGATGGGTTACTCTTCGGAGGGTTGGTGTGGACTTGTTGGTTCAAAGGGCCTGTTTCCACACAAGGGATTCTAATCTAAAATTATTATTAGGGCTTAAGGTTGTTGGGTCAGTCAAAACGGGATCTTTACAAACTCAGCAGTAAGTTCACATAGCTCAGGGTCTCCCATCTCTGTGCATCACAAATAACCCTTTGCCCTTCCAGCAAAAGTTGGAACTGGAGGTGTCATGATTGGAACCAGGCAGAGATCTCATTGCATATGAGATCCTGGATTGAGGGTGTTAACCTGGGCCAATCATGGAGCCCTGTTTGACAAAAATAAGCAGGGGATTTCCTGGTGGTGGAAATGAATAATTATTCGTGCACCTTGTGTCTCACACCTGCACGCACGCGCACACACCATGGGTGCTGGGGAAAAGATAAGCACTACTGCAGTTAGGTGGTAGTGTGGGGGTTAATAATAAAAAGAAACAAAAAAAAAGGAGATTGATCACAGCATCGCCCTTTGATGTGAAGGGCACTGTTTGTCACTGGACACTCTGGTGTTTCCTTTCAAGAGTTGGATCAGTGTGTGTGTGCACGTGCAAGGACTCTCCTCCTTGAAGGTGTCGGAGGGGAAGGGGACTATCCCTGAACCAGCTGGCCCACATCGAGAGAAAGGAAGGAAGAAAGAAAGAAGAGGTAGATGGCAGAAGGAAGAAGGAAGCGGCAGAAGCAGAAGGTGGTGAGAGCTTTGAGTCCTGGCTGCAAATGTGTTGCTGGTCAAAGCACAGCAGGTTAGGCAGCATCTCAGGAATAGAGAATTCGACGTTTCGAGCATAAGCCCTTCATCAGGAATAAGAGAGAGAGAGCCAAGCAGGCTAAGATAAAAGGTAGGGAGGAGGGACTAGGGGGAGGGGCGATGGAGGTGGGATAGGTGGAAGGAGGTCAAGGTGAGGGTGATAGGCCGGAGTGGGGTGGGGGCGGAGAGGTCAGGAGGAGGATTGCAGGTTAGGAGGGCGGTGCTGAGTTGAGGGAACCGACTGAGACAAGGTGGGGGGAGGGGAAATGAGGAAACTGGAGAAATCTGAATTCATACCTTGTGGTTGGAGGGTTCCCAGGCGGAAGATGAGGCGCTCCTCCTCCAGCCGTCGTGTAGTTGTGTTCTGCCGGTGGAGGAGTCCAAGGACCTGCATGTCCTCGGTGGAGTGGGAGGGGGAGTTAAAGTGTTGAGCCACGGGGTGATTGGGTTGGTTGGTTCGGGCGGCCCGGAGGTGTTCTCTGAAGCGTTCCGCAAGTAAGCGGCCTGTCTCACCAATATAGAGGAGGCCACATCGGGTGCAGCGGATGCAATAGATGATGTGTGTGGAGGTACAGGTGAACTTGTGGCGGATATGGAAGGATCCCTTGGGGCCTTGAAGGGAAGTGAGTGTGGAGGTGTGGGCGCAAGTTTTACATTTCCTGCGGTTGCAGGGGAAGGTGCCGGGGGTGGAGGTTGGGTTGGTGGGGGGTGTGGATCTGACGAGGGAGTCACGAAGGGAGTGGTTCTTGCGGAACGCTGATAGGGGAGGGGAGGGAAATATATCCTTGGTGGTGGGGTCCGTTTGGAGGTGGCGGAAATGGCGGCGGATGATACGTTGTATGCGGAGGTTGGTGGGGTGGTAGGTGAGAACCAGTGGGGTTCTGTCTTGGTGGCGGTTGGAGGAGCGGGGCTCAAGGGCGGAGGAGCGGGAAGTGGAGGAGATGCGGTGGAGGGCATCATCAATCACGTCTGGGGGGAATCTGCGGTCCTTGAAGAAGGAGGCCATCTGGGCTGTGCGGTGTTGGAATTGATCCTCCTGGGAGCAGATGCGGCGGAGACGAAGGAATTGGGAATGGGCCTACTTTTGGAGCTACAGCCTGGGCCTCACCCAGGTCAAGAGAGTATTGCTGCTGACCTGGGGCCCACTCCCACTGCTGGTCTCTGGGACCCCGCCTGGACCTGCTTCACTGCTGCTGCCTGGGACTCGCCTTGGGGCCCCTCCCAGGAACTCCACCACTGTAGCTGCTGTTAGAGGCCCACCTCCACTGCTGATGCCTGGGACTTAATTTTGGGGCTGCCTGGGACTTAATTTTGGGGCTGCCTGGGACTTGTCTTGGGGACCCTCCCCAACAGGTCTGCCCCCATTGCTGCAACCAAGGGCCTGCCTAGGACTTGCCTGAAGCCTGCCTCCAACGCTGCTGTTGCCTGGGAACCCGGCCCGTGGAAGACAGCAAAACATGGTGAACCCAAAGGTCTCAGGCCCCAACCGCACTTCTGCCAGGGTAGCCGCTGCCTTAGGCTCAGCTGCTCCAACCCTGGCTGCAACCACGACCCCCTTCAGGCACGTGACCAAACGCCTGGGGGTAGAGGCCTATCCCCATCCCAATATAACTATAGAGGCCTGCAATAAGGCCATGGCTAGTGTGGCCAGCCCACTGGCCATTGTCGCTGCAGCCAGGATGTACGGGAAAGCCATCTTTTTCCTAAAGACCGAGCAGGTGGTCCACCTGGCCATGGAGAGGGGGCTCACTGTGGGCGGGACACATCTGCCCGTCGACCCTTTGGAGGTCACGGCCCAGAGGTTCGTAATCTTCAACGTCCCGCCCTTCATTGCCAGTGAGCTCCTTCTTCCCCACCTCACCACCCTGGGGGAGATCGGTCGGGAGTCCAACTGCTCCTGCTCGATCTTAAGGACCCTGCCCTCCGGCACATATACTCCTTCCGACACCAGGTGTTCATTTGCCTGGCCTGGGAGGAGGTCACTGAGGGCTCTTTCACCATCCTCCACGAGGGCACGGCCTACTGCATCATCTGGACGGTGTGCGGTGCCACTTATGCCGCGAGGTGGGGCACATTAGAAAAAACTGCCCCACCCAGAAGGCTCCCCAGCCCACACCAATGGCTGGGGGTGGCATCACCACACTCACTCCCCCTCCCCCAAAGTCAACACCACAAGCCCCAGCACCGGGGGCTAAGCCGGAGGCTCCCAATGCCTCAGCTTCTGGCAGGGAGGGGGGTGAGCGTCCGACCGGACAGAAGGCGTCCAGGAAGATGCAACACATCAGGCCCGCCCACGGGGAGACCACCTCTTCCCCAACACTTAGCCCACGACCTGCCCCGTCCCAGCACAACAATACCCCTGCAGCCGTGGCGGCATCACCCCAGCGCGGGAACCCTGAACCCCAAACACCCAAACCTGTATCTGATCCTGGCCCCACTGACACAACACCCAACCCCCGCACCATTACAGAAACCTCTGGGGCTTCAACACCTGTCCCGGGGGCCCCCGAGCTCTGCCACACCCTGGCACTAAACTGGGGGGAGTTCCTGCTTCACCTCCTGCGGTGACCATGTCACTAGGCCCCTGCCCTACCCACCCCACCATCACCTGATAAACCATGGGCAGGGCAAGAAGTGACACAACTGACCCTCCCCACCCTGACCACGTCCCCTGTCTTCCCCCAGCCAGTCGGATTCTGGGAAAGGCTGGGTGGGGGTGGGGGGCCTTGGGCCCCATGACGACCAAGGTGGGCGGGGAGGGGAAGGCCCACAAATTCCCCTATCTCTCTGGGGAAGAGGCGCTGGCCTTTGGAGTGGGGAGACATCCCAGCAGTGCATCAACGGCGCTGGCCCTCTCCAGGAGACGAGCCAACGGGGTCTCCTGCATGTCCCGCACCGCGGCCTGACCTGCCCAAACCCCCAGGGGCTACAGCGGGACCTTCTGCTGCCATAACTCCTCCAGCCCCTGGGGAGGACCGTAATAACCACACAGGCTGTGGTATGGGTGACAATGGTGAATTCTGTGCTGGGTTGTCGAGCGGTGGATGGGAGGAAGGTGTTATCCTTGCTCTTCTCTCCCAAACTGTTTTTCTGGGGTCCTTGGCCCTGGGGGAGGACCTTTTCCCCGAGGAGCCGGGTGTCCTGGTGTCGGGAGAGGAGCGGGGCCCCGAGCCTCTGCCGCCCGGTGACCCGAACTCGGGGCGTTCCGGGAATGGGTGCGCCAAGGAGGGTACCACCGGTGACCCTGGGGGAGGGGTCACCGGGGGTTCGAGGCCAGTTGGCGGTGCCGGACCAGCCCCCATTCTCTCAGTGGGGGAGGGGTCGGTGACCAAGGGAGACCTCCCGGAGGAGGGTTCAGGATCGGTGGCGGACACTGGGGACGATGCAGAGTCTGTTTCAAGCGACATTTTCGAGTCCCAGGTGCCCCCCACCGATATCCCGCTCGAGGAACTCCAGGAGTTTGTCGAGGAAACAGAGTCGGCGGGATAGAGCCCAACTGGCGCTCAACCACTGGAGCTCCTTCGTGAGAGTTTACTGGTCGGCCCACGCTGCGTGCCAGGCGCCTGGGCTCGCCGTGAATGAGCGAAACCGCATCAGGAAATTCCTGGGGGCACTTCTGGTGAGAGTGAGGGACTTCTGTGCCCCTCCATCATCCTCCCAGTAAATGTATATATAGTTTTTTTAACTGTACTGGTGGTGGTTGCACAGTGCTTCCGACATGGAGACAACTATCGCCAGCCTCAACATCAACGGCAGCAGAGAGTCACAGCACAGATTCCAGACCCTCTCGGTCCTTCGGGACGGGAGGTATGCGGTGTGCTTCCTGCAAGAAACCCACACTACCCCGGGAGACGAAGCCACCTGGCTCCTGGAGTGATGAGGGTGGGGTGGGGGGAGGGGGGGTCTACATGAGTCACCTCACCCGCAGATCTGGCGGGGTGGCTATCCTGTTGGCCCTGCATTTTCAGCCAGAGATCTTAGGGGTTAGGGAGCCAGTGCCAGGCTGTTTGCTTCTCCTGACCTTTCGGCTGGGGGGCGCGGTGCTTCTCTTGGTGAACGTCTACGCTCCCCTGGCCGGGCCGAGGCAAGCGAGCTTCTTTGGATAAGTGTCCGCTCATCTCGCCTCCATCGATGAGAACCAGTGCGTCGTCCTCGGGGGAGACTTTAACTGCGTCCTCGAGGACAGGGACCACGGCGGTGCCTGCACGAGTTCGGCGTCGGGGAGGAGGTTGGGGGACTTGGTCAAGTCCTTCGACCTGGTGGACGTCTGGCGGAATCTCCATCCTGACTCCATCGCCTTCACTTTCGTGAGGCCTGGGGTCGGAGCGTCCAGAATCGACCGCCTGTACATTTCGTGGGCGTACGCCTCCTGTTTTCTGACGGCCTCCACGCGGCAGGTGTCGTGCACCGACCATCACCTGGTGTGGGCGGAACTGCTTCGGTTCGGCGCCAGGTTGGGCTCCGCGTACTGGCACTTTAACAACCTGCTGCTGGAGGACGAGCGGTTCCGGGATTTGTTTCGTCGTTTCTGGGCCGGCTGGAGAAGGAAGCGGGGAAGCTTCCCCTCCCTGAGGCTATGGTGGGACGTGGGCAAGGCTCACGTCTGCGTCTTCTGTCAGGAGTATGCGAGGGGGTCGACAAAGAGGTGGAAATCCAGGATCGGGGAGTTGGAGAGGGAGATGCTTGACCTGGAGTCACGCCTCGGTCAGCCCGACGCGGACCCGGCCCTGCGCGGGGTGTACGAAGAGAAGAAGGCCGCGCTCCGGGACCTGCAGCTCGTTGGGGCTCGGGGCGAGTACATGAGGTCGTGGATTCAGCTCCTGTAGGACATGGACCACGACTCCCCCTTCTTCTACAAGGCGTGGCACCCGTTAGCAGCTCCTTGTGCTGCTGGCTGACGACGGGTCCCTCGCCTCAGATCTGGAGGGTATCAGGGCCCACATCCGAACCTATTACACGGCTTTGTTCTCTCCGGATCCGTCCAGCGAGGATGCTCGCAGAGTTCTGTGGGAGGGTCTGCCGCAGCTCAGCCCGGAGGACGCCGGAAGGCTCGACACTCTGGTCACTTTAGAGGAGCTGACCGGCGCCCTCGACCGGCTCTCGAGGGGCAAATCCCCGGGGCTGGACGGGCTGACTGTGGAGTTCTTCAGGGCATTCTGGGACGTCCTGGGGAGCGACTACGCACAGGTCCTGGGGGAGTGTCTAAATGCTGGAGAGCTGCCCCTTTCTTGGCGCAGGGCAGTCATCGTCCTACTGCCAAAGAAGGGGGACCTTCGTTCTTTGAAGAACTGGCATCCGGTTTCCCTCCACAGCACGGACTACAAAATCTTTGCCAGGGTGTTGTCTTCTCGCCTGACTTCCGTGCTGGCCCACATGATTCACCCGGACCAGTCCTACACGGTCCCGGGCCAGAGGATACACGACAACGTCCACCTGGCCTGGGACCTGATCCATTTCTGTCGACGGGCTGGTCTGCCGAGCGCCTTCCTGTCTCTAGACCAGGAGAAGGCATTGACAGGCTCGATTACGAATACCTGCTCGGGACTCTGCGGGCATTTGGGTTCGAGACGCAGTTCGTTGCCCGGATCCGAGTTTTGTACGCCGCCGCAGAGTGTCTGGTTAAAGTTAACGGGTCCCTGATGGCGCCCCTTTGCTTCGGGAGAGGAGTGCGCCAAGGCTGCCCCCGTCCGGCCAGCTGTATTCCCTGTGCGTGGAGCCTTTCCTGTGCCTCTTGCGGAGGAGGTTGTCGGGGCTGGTTCTGTGCGGGGCGGGCACGGGGGTGGTCCTCTCGGCCTACGCTGACGACATGCTCCTCACTTTCACCAACTCGGATGACCTGTGGAGGATGCGCGAGTGCCAGGCAGTGTCTTCCACCAGGATCAACCGGGCCAAATGTTCCGGACTACTGGTTGGTCCGTGGCGGGTGGACTCCCTGCCGGAGGAGTTTCGGGGGTTCAGCTGGAGTACCGCCCATCTCCTCTACCTGGGGGTCTACCTCAGCCCGGCCGAGGAATCCTGGCCGGCCAACTGGCAGGAGCTGGAGGCCAAAGTCTCGGCTCGCCTAGGCCGCTGGACAGGACTGTTCCGAGTGCTATCTTACAGGAGCCGAGTGCTGGTCATAAACCAGCTGGTGGCCGCCATGCTGTGGTACCGGCTGGTCACTTTGATCCCTCCTTCTGGCTTTGTCGCTGACATCTAGAGAACGTTGGTCGACTTCTTCTGGGACAAAAAGATGCACTGGGTCACTGCGCAGGTTCTGAGTCTCCCTATTGAGGAGGGCGGTCAGTCGCTGGTGTGCATCCGCACCCAGGTCGCGATGTTCTGCCATCACATCTTGCAGTGATACCTTTACGTCGAGCCTCCTCCTAGGTGGTGCGCCCTGGTGACGTATCTTTTACGCCAGGTGCGTAACCTCCATTATGATACGCAGCTCCTGTTCGTCAATGGTGACGGATTGGAGGTCGCCCTCAAGGTGCTGCCTGTCTTTTACCAGGACCTGATCACTGTCTGGAAAATGGTCGAATTGTGCCACGCCTACCCTATGGCAGGAGTAGCGGCTGTCATCAGGGAGCCGTTGCTCAGGAATCCGCACCTCTGTACTCGCAAGTTCGAGTGGCTGTCGGAGGGGAGGGCCGTGGCGGCGAGGGTGACCAGGTTCGGGGACGTGCTGGGTGCCGGGGGCCTGGGCTGGACGCTGCCGCAGGACATAGCGAGCAGGGCAGCGGTAGACGTCCGGTTCGTGGTCACTGCCATCCGACGCCTTAAAACGGCGGTGCTCGGACCCGACGTAGTGTACCAGTTGGAGGATGCTCAGGTGTGCGGTGGGATCCTGTCCGTGCTCACCCCAGCCCGGATGGAATTTCACATTGGCCCCAAGGTCCCATACTTCTCAAAGGAGCCTGTGCCTCACAACCTGAGCTGTCTCCGGAATTTTATTTTTGTCCCTTTTTAAAGACGCAAAAAGGCAGGTCCTATATCGACTGCTGCTGCACACCGTCCACCTCTTCTCCCTCCTCCACTGTCCGGACACGCCTTGGGGTGGCCATTTGCCACTGGGCGGTGGGGATCCCCAGTGGAGGGCTCTCTACGCGGGAGTCCTCCCCACCCCTCCCCACCCCTCCCCTTCCCTCAGGGATCTGGGGTGGAGGGTGCTGCACGCAGCGGTCCCCTGCAACCACAGATTGCGGTGGTTCAAGGACTCCCAGCCCAACTGCTTGTTCTGTGGCGCTGTGGAGTCCGTGGATCATGTGTATATTGGGTGTGGGCGTTTGCACTCCCTTTTTGATTTTCTCAAACCTTCTCCTCTGCTTTTGGTTGCACTTCAGTCCCACGCTTCTGATCTTCGGGCACCTGGTACGGAGGAGGGAGGGCAGGTCTGAAGACCTTCTCCTGGGCCTGCTCCTGGGCCTGGCCAAACTGGCCTTAAGCAGGTCCAGGCAGCGGGTCGTGGAGGGGGTCGTTAGGGCCGACTGCCTGCCCCTCTTCCGCGGTTACGTTAGAGCCCAGGTGTCTCTGGAGAAGGAGCACGCGGTGGCGACCAGCATCCTGGAGTTGTTCAGGGAGTGGAGTGCATTATTTTCCCCCTCCAACTCTATTTTGATTTAATCCCTGCCCTTCCCTTCACTGTTTGATCACACAGCATTTCCCTTTGATGTAAAGGGCACTGCTTGTTACTAGCCAATAGTATGCTTCTTTTCTTTCTGGTGGTGGAAACTTAATTTATAAAAAAAAGAGAAAAAGAAAGAAAAAAATAAGCAAGAGATTTAGATTCTCTTCAGTTCGGAGACTGACTCTGAGCTGACTGGGCAAAGCCAGTGTACAGCGCACATGTAAATGGAAGGTGACTTGGTAATGAGATGCTGGCCTCTGTGTGCAGTTATTTCAGTAGGAGGTGTGGATAGGACTTCTACAACTGGGTGACACCCACCATTTTTAATGGTTCATGGAATCCTCCCAACTTGAAATTGGTTCCCCAGCTTTTCAACACATTGTATCATCATTAACCAGTTAAAAGGTCCAGTGTTGATTTTATGGTTTCTATTCAAATAACACTCAGTTACATTCCTTGAAGGTACTTCATGAAACAAGAAATAATAACTAGACTGCATCCAGAAATAACCAGTCTTTCAGCTTTGTAAGTTACATATGCAGAACTTACCTTAGTATATATTCATACAACATTCTGTTGCTGCTTTAACAAAAGTGCACAACCAAGTATAGAAATAAAAATTCCAAATTACGGGAGTTTAAAAGATTTAGTTCAGATCAAGCACTTAGGCTAAAGTAATCAGCTATAATCCATCCATCTTTTTGGCCAAGAGAGACTTCAGGTTACAATTGTCAAAATAATTCCCTTCTTTGAAATCTGATATCTTTCGCTCTGCAAAATCAAGTTTGGTTCAGTTGCTTTACAAATCCAAACATAAATGCTAAAAATGAGAACTTCATAGAATTGAATATAGAATAGAAATATAGAATCCCCTACAGTGTGGAAACAGGCCATTCAGCCTATCAGGTCCACACCAACCCTCTGAAAAGCATCCCATGGAGATCATTCTAATCCTGTAACCTCACATTTTATAGAATATACAACTGTGCAGTACTGTATAGGTCAGCTCAGCCCTTCCTATTGTGCTGACCTTTTATCCTACTCTAAGATCAAACTAACCTACTTACCCTTCATTTTACTATCATCCATGTTCCTATCCAAGAGTCGCTTAAATGCCCCTAATGTATCTGACTCTACCACTCTGTGTAAAGAACCCACCTCTGACAACTCCCCTAATCCTTCCTCCAATCACCTTAATATTATGCTCCCTTGTGATAACCTTTTCTGCCCTGGGAATAAGTCTCTGACTATTCACTCTATGCTTCTCATCATCTTGTATAAATCTATCAAGTCTTCACTCTAATGAGAAAAACCTTAGCTCCCTTAACCTTTCTTCATAAGACATGCCCTCCAGTCCAGGCAGCATCCTGGTAAATCTCCCCTGCACCCTCTCTAAAGCTTTCACATCCTTCCTATAATGAGGCAACCAGAACTGAACACAATATTCCAAGTGTGGTCTATCCAGGGGTCTATAGAGCTGCAGCATAACCTTGCGGCTCTTAAACACAAACCCCCTGCTAATGAAAGCCAACACACCATACGCCTTCTTAACAACCCTATCATCTTGGGTGGCAAATTTGAGGGATCTATGGATATGGACTCCAAGATCCCTTTTTGTTTTTCAAAAGGACTACTCACCCTCCCCCTTGAGAATGTTTGCAGCTGCTCTTAGATACCCTGGATCCTGGCACCAGGGAGGCAGCACGCCATCCTGGATTCCTGTTTGCAGTCCATGGCTAATCCACTTAACCTGGACTCTCTGGGCAATTTAGCATAGCCAATTCACCTAAGCTGCTCATCATTTGGTTAGACATCTGTCATTGAAGATGTTGCACGAGTCCATCCCTTTAATTCGGTTGAATACTCCTTTACTCACTTTACTCTTTGTAAAGATGTTGTGAAACTTGAAAGGGTTCAGAAATGATTTACAAGGATGTTGCCAGGGTTGGAGGATTTGAGCTATAGGGAGAAGCTGAACAGGCTGGGGCTGTTTTCCCTGGAGTGTCGGAGGCTGAGGGGTGACCTTATAGAGGTTCACAAAATTATGAGGGGCATGGATAGGGTAAATAGGCAAAGTCTTTTCCCTGGGGTCAGGGAATCCAGAACGAGAGGACATAGGTTTAGGGTGAGAGGGGAAAGATATAAAAGAGACTTAAGGGGCAACTTTTTCACACAGAGGGTGGTACGGTTTTGGAATGAGCTGCCAGAGTAAGTGGTGGAGGCTGATACAATTGCAACATTTAAGAGGCATTTGGGTGGGTATATGAATAGGAAGGGTTTGGAGGGTTATGAGCTGGGTGCTGGCAGGTGGGACTAGATTGGGTTGGAATATCTGGTCAGCATGGACGAGTTGGACTGAAGGGCCTGTTTCTGTGCTGTACATCTCTATGACTCTAACAGAATGTTCATTCTCAAGTAGGACATTGGCCATCAGAGCTCACTAGACTCCTGAAAAGATATATTTTATTGTAGCAATAACTTCATAGTAAGTGATTAGGGGCTCACATTTAACTAAGATCAGCTAAGTGTCTATTTCAATGCGTTTCCTGGAGGGTTGCTCTCCATGATCTCTGATTCATTAACATTCAATTCCCTGCTGTTCACCTCATTCATGTACACTTTTTGTCTTTATAACACCTCTCTTATGCTACTGACATTCAGCAATGATGTATTTTCTGCTGCAAGGATGTTCCGAGATTACATCCACCATATTTACATCTCGGCTGTGCTGTATTGGCCTGTATCAACCATTACCATCAAGCCAGCGGTTCAGCTATGGTTCAATGAGGATGGCACGCCAGAGCAACACCTAGCGTTCCTCAAAGTTATGTCAAGAGGATGATTTTTCTCTGTCTCTTCCAGAGGTCCTCAGCATCACAGCTGCCAGTCTCCAAATTAATTCAAGAATTGGTGTCAGAAACTGTCAGAGGCAATTGTTACTGCAAAGCCCTGACAACATTCTGGCAATAGTACTGAAGGCTTGATCTCTAGAACTTACTGCTCCCCTAGCCGAGTTGATCTAGTACAGTTCCAACACTGGAATATAGTACGTTGCCAAGGTATGTTCTGTACGCACACATCAGGACAAATCAAACCTGGCAAAACACTGCCCCATCAGTTCGCTCTTGATCATCAGGAAAGTGATGGATGGTGTCATCAGCAGTGCTACCAAGCAGCACCTGCTCAGCAATAACCTGCTCAGTGACATCCAGTTTGGGTTCTGCCAGGGCCACTCAGCTCCTGACTTCATTACAGCCTTAGCTCAACATGGATTAAAGATTGAATTCCAGAGATGTGGTGAGAGTAGCTCCATTTGACCAACTGAAGCATCAAGGAGCTGTAGCACATTTGGAATAAATGGGAATTGGGGGAAGGCTCTCTGCTGGTTAGAATTACATCGACCTCAAAGGAAAATGGTTGTGGTTGTTGAAAGTCAACCATCTCTGCAGGAGTTCAAAGAATCTTAGAATTCATACTGTGTGGAAACAGGCCATTTGGCCAAGTCCACACTGACACTTGGAAGAGTATCTCACCCTACCCTATTACTCTACATTTCCCCTGACTCATGCCCCTAACTTATACATACATGAATACTATGGGGAATTTAGCATGGCCAATTCACCTAACCTGCATATCCTCAGACTGTGGGAGGAAACCAGAGCACCCAGGGGAAGTCCACATAGGCATGGGGAGAATGTGCAAACTCCACAAAGGCAGTCACCCAAGACTAGAATGGAACCTGGGTCCCTGGTGCTGTGAGGCAGCAGTGCTTACTACTGAGCCACCGTGCCTCTCCAAAATGAAGGTGCACAGCGTGGCCCCAGTTCCTTCATGTCGTGTCCTTGGCTCAACCACCTTTGGCTGCTTTATCAATGACCTTCCCTCCATCAGGAAGTCATAAATGGGGACGTTTGGCGATGACTGCATCATGATCAGCACCATTCATGATTCCTCAGATACCAAAGTAGCTATTCAGTGTTGGGCCGACAAGTGATAAGTACCATACACCCACACAGAAATGCCAGGCATCCAAAAAGAGACAACCATCCACCGCCCCGTGACATCACCATCACTGAATCCTCCATTGTCAACATCCGCAGACGTGGTGGAATTACCATGACCATTTCCCAGAAACTAAACTGGACTAGCCATATAAACACTATAGCTACAAGAGCAGATCAGAAGATAGGAATCTTGCAGTGAGTAACTCACCTCTTGTCTCCCCAGAGCCATTGCACCATTTACAATGCTTAAGTCAGCAGTCACTCGCCTGGATGAGTTCACACCATAGATCAAATTATAGATTTACTTCTAGTTTCCTATTTGTAGTTAAAGACTGTTGTGAGTGAATCAAGTAGAGGAGAGACTGATGGAATGTTTGTCAAAAAGCAAAGATAATATTTTCCTTCACATAGTGGTGGTAAAACCATAACTAAAGAGACACAGGAGCTACTCAAACTCTTTTGCTGGAGAAGGACAGGGCTTTCCCTCCAAACAGTGGAACACAAGCTCATGCGTTGATAAGCAGAATAAGTGTGGAGTGAAATAACTCCACGTAGGCCGGAATCCCATCAATCAGCCACCATTTATCTACAATTGGACAGTCCTTGACACTAATCCAGCTCCCTCAAAGCCAGTTCTCACAGAGAACAAAACTTCGGCACTCCTGTTTCTTTTTTTCCCTTTTTTTTAACCCTCGCACTCCTGCCTAACTGCGGTAGTGCTTATTTTTTCCCCAGCACCCATGTTGTGTGTATGCAGCTGTGAGACACAGTGAGAGACACAAGGTGTACGAATCTTTATTCAGTTTCCACCACCAGGAAGAAAGGAAACACCTGAGTGGCCTGTGACAAGCAGTGCCCTTCACATCAAAGGGCAATGCTGTGTGATCAAACAGCGAAGGGGATGGCAGGGACTAAATCAAAATAGTGTTGGAGGGGGAAATAATGCACTCCACTCCCTGCGGCGCCCACCTCTCCCTGAACAACTCCAGGGTGTTGGTGGCCACCATGTGCTCCTTCTCCAGAAGCACCCAGGCTCTAACGTAACCGCGGAAGAGGAGCAGGCAGTCGGTATTCCTGATGAAGGGTTTTTACCTGAAATGTCGATTTTCCTGTTCCTCGGATGCTGCCTGAACTGCTGTGCTTTTCCAATACCACTCTCGTCTAGAATCTAGTTTCCAGCATCTGCAGCCCTTTGTTTTTACCGGGTAGGCAGTCGGCCTTAAAGACCCCCTCCACTGCCCGCTGCCTGGACCTGATTGTGGCCAGTCTGGCCAGGCCCAGGAGCAGACCCACGAGGAGGTCTTCAGACCTGCCCTCCCTCCTCCTTACCGGGTGCCCAAAGATCAGGAGCGTGGGACTGAAGTGCAACCAAAAGCAGAGGAGGAGGGTTTTGAGAAAATCAAAAAGAGAGGGCAAACGCCCACACCCAATATACACATGGTCCACGGACTCCACAGCACCACAGAACAAGCAGTTGGGCTAGGAGTCTGTGAACCACTGTAATCTGCGGTTGCAGGGGACCACTGCATGCAAAACCTTCCACCCCAGATCCTTGAGGGAAAGGGGGTGGACTCCCGCATTGAGAGCCCTCCACTGCGGATCTCCATCAACCGATGGCAAATGGGCATGCCAAGGAATGAGGGAGAAGAGGCGGATAATGTGCAGCAGTAGTCGATACAGGACCTGCCTTTTTATGTCCTTAAAAGGGACAAAACTAAAATTCCGGAGGCGGCTCAGATTGTGGGGCACAGGTTCCCAGGGGAAGTACGGGACCTTGAGGCCAATGTGGAATTCCGTCTAGGCAGCACTTCTGTTTCTTTTTATTCCCCCTTTTTGTTAACTTTTTTTTTGTTTTTTTCTTTTTTCCCTTTGTTTCTTTTTTTTACCGGCTTTTTATTCCCCCAGCACCCATGCTATGTGTGTGCAGGTGTGTGAGACACAGTGAAAGACATTCCATTTTTTTTTAAATGGTGTGTGTGTGTGTAGGTGTGAGACACAGTGAGAGACACAAAGTGCACGAATCTTTATTCAATTTCCACCACCAGGAAAATAGGAAAACACCTGAGTGGCCAGTGACAAGCACTGTCCTTCACACCAAAGGGCAATGCTGTGTGATCAAACAGTGAAGAGGATGGCAGGGACTAAATCAAAATAGAGTTGGAGGGGGAAATGATGCACTCCACTCCCTGCGGCGCCCATCTCTCCCTGAACAACTCCAGGGTGTTGGTGGACACCGCGTGCTCCTTCTCCAGGGACACCTGGGCTCCAACGTAACCCCAGAAGAGGGGCAGGCAGTCGGACCTAATGACCCCCTCCATGGCTCGCTGCCTGGACCTGTTTGTGTTCAGTTTGGCCAGACCCACGAGGAGGTCTTCAGACCTGCCCTCCCTCCTCCGCACCGGGTGCCCGAAGATCAGGAGCGTGGGACTGAAGTGCAACCAAAAACAGAGGAGGAGGTTTTTCAGAAAATCAAAAAGGGAGTGCAAATGCCCACACCCAATATGCACATGGTCCACGGACTCCACAGCAACTCAGAATAAGCAGTTGGGATGGGAGTCCGTGAATCACCGCAATCTGCGGTTGCAGGGGACTGCTGTGTGCAGCACCATCCACCCCAGATCCCCAAGAGAAAGGGGGTGGACTCCCACGTAGAGTGCCCTCCACTGGGGATCCCCACCACCCGGTGGCAAATGGGCACGCCAAGGCGTGTCTTGACGGTGGATGAGGGCGAAGAGGTAGACGGTGCACAGCCGCGGTTAATATAGGACTCGCCTTTTTACGTCCTTAAAAGGGACAAAATTAAAATTTCAGAGCCGGCTCAGGTTGTGGGGCACAGGTTCCCAAGGGAAGTACGGGACCTTGGGGCCAATGTGAAATTCCGTCCGGGCAGCCTTTCTGTTTCTTTTTCTTTTTTTTTCTTTTTTTACAGGGAAAACACCCAGTGACGAGCAGTGCCCTTCACATCAAAGGGCAATGCTGTGTGATCAATCTCTTGTTTATTTTTTTTTGCTGTATGATCAACTACTCCTGTTCTTATTTTTTCTTTAAACCCCCACACTACCGCCTAACTGCGGTAGTGCTTATTTTTTTCCCCAGCACCCATGCAGGTGTGAGACACAAGGTGTACGAATCTTTATTCAATTTCCACCACCAGGAAGATAGGAAAACACCTGAGTGGCCAGTGACAAGCAGTGCCCTTCATACCAAAGGGCAATGCTGTGTGATCAAACAGTGAAGGGGAAGGCAACGACTAAATCAAAATAGAGTTGGAGGGGGAAATAATGCACTCCACTCCCTGTGGCGCCCACCTCTCCCTGAACATCTCTAGGGTGTTGGTGGACACCACGTGCTCTTCTCCAAGGACACCCGGGCCCTCCCTCCTCCGCACCGGGTGCCTGAAGATCAGGAGCGTGGAACTGAAGTACAACCAAAAGCAAATGAGGAGGTTTTCCAGAAAATAAAAAAGGGAGTGCAAACGCCCACACCCAATATACACATGGTCCACGGAATCCACAGCGCCACAGAACAAGCAGTTGGGCTGGGAGTCCGTGAATCACCGCAATCTGCGATTGCAGGGGACTGCTGCGTGCAGCACCCTCCACCCCAGATCCCCGAGGAAAAGGGGGAGGACTCCTGCATAGAGGGCCCTCCACTGGGGATCCCCACCGCCCGGGGACAAATGGGCATGCCAAGGCATGTCCGGACGGTGGATGAGGGAGAAGAGGTGGATGGTGTGCAGCAGCAGTCGATATAGGGCCCGCCTTTTTATCCCCTGAAAAGAAACAAAATTAAAATTCCGGAGGCAGCTCAGGTTGTGGGGCACAGGTTCCCAGGGGAAGTACGGGACCTTGGGGCCAATGTGAAATTCCGTCCGGGCAGCACTTCTGTTTCTATTTTTTTTAGCTAGTCCAGGGATAGTCCCCTTCCCCTCGACACCTTCCAGCAGGAGACTTCTGTTTTTTTTAAAAAATTAACCCCCACACTACCGCCTAACTGTGGTAGTGCTTATTTTTTTTAACCCCAGCACCCATGGTGTGTGTGTGTGCAGGTGTGAGACACAGTGAGAGACAAGGTGTACAAATCTTTATTCAATTTCCACCACCAGGAAAAGTAGGAAAACACCCGAGTGGCCTGTGACAAGCAGTGCCCTTCACATCAAAGGGCAATGCTGTGTGATCAAAACAGTGAAGGGGAGGGCAAGGACTAAATTAAAATAGCGTTGGAGGGGGAAATGATGCACTCCACTCCCTGCGGCGCCCACCTCTCCCTGAACAACTCCAGGGTGTTGGTGGACACCACGTGCTCCTTCTCCAAGGACACCCGGGCCCTAACATAACCGCGGAAGAGGGGCAGGCAGTCGGCCCTAACGACCCCCTCCACGGCCCGCTGCCTGGACCTGTTTATGGCCAGTTTGGCCAGGCCCAGGAGCAGACCCACGAGGAGGTCTTCAGACCTGCCCTCCCTCCTCCGCACCGGGTGCCCGAAGGTCAGGAGCGTGGGACTGAAGTGCAAACAAAAGCAGAGGAGGAGGTTTTTCAGAAAATCAAAAAGGGAGTGCAAACGCCCACACCCAACATACACATGGTCCACGGACTCCACAGCACCACAGAACAAGCAGTTGGGCTGGGAGTCCGTGAACCACCGCAATCTGCGGTTGCAGGGGACTGCTGCGTGCAGCACCCTCCACCCCAGATCCCCGAGGAAAAGGGGGAGGACTCCTGCATAGAGGGCCCTCCACTGGGGATCCCCACCGCCCGGGGACAAATGGGCACGCCAAGGCGTGTCCGGACGGTGGATGAGGGAGAAGAGGTGGATGGTGTGCAGCAGCAGTCGATATAGGGCCCGCCTTTTTATCCCCTGAAAAGAAACAAAATTAAAATTCCGGAGGCAGCTCAGGTTGTGGGGCACAGGTTCCCAGGGGAAGTACGGGACCTTGGGGCCAATGTGAAATTCCGTCCGGGCAGCACTTCTGTTTCTATTTTTTTTTAGCTAGTCCAGGGATAGTCCCCTTCCCCTCGACACCTTCCAGCAGGAGACTTCTGTTTTTTTTTCTTTTTTAATTTTTTTTTACACACTACCGCCTAACTGCAGTAGTGCTTATTTTTATCCCCAGCACCCATGGTGTGTGTGTGCAGGTGAGAGACACAAAGTGTACAAATCTTTATTCAATTCCCACCACCAGGAAAAGTAGGAAAACACCCGAGTGGCCTGTGACAAGCAGTGCCCTTCACATCAAAGGGCAATGCTGTGTGATCAAAACAGTGAAGGGGAGGGCAGGGACTAAATCAAAATAGAGTTGGAGGGGGAAATGATGCACTCCAATCCCTGCGGCGCCCACCTCTCCCTGAACAACTCCAGGGTGTTGGTGGACACCGCGTGCTCCTTCTCCAAGGACACCCGGGCCCTAACGTAACCGCGGAAGAGGGGCAGGCAGTCGGCCCTAACGACCCCCTCCACGGCCCGCTGCCTGGACCTGTTTATGGCCAGTTTGGCCAGGCCCAGGAGCAGACCCACGAGGAGGTCTTCAGACCTGCCCTCCCTCCTCCGCACCGGGTGCCCGCAGATCAGGAGCGTGGGACTGAAGTGCAAACAAAAGCAGAGGAGGAGGTTTTTAAGAAAATCAAAAAGGGAGTGCAAACGCCCACACCCAATATACACATGGTCCACGGACTCCACAGCGCCACAGAACAAGCAGTTGGGCTGGGAGTCCGTGAACCACCGCAATCTGCGGTTGCAGGGGACTGCTGCGTGCAGCACCCTCCACCCCAGATCCCCGAGGAAAAGGGGGAGGACTCCTGCATAGAGGGCCCTCCACTGGGGATCCCCACCGCCCGGGGACAAATGGGCACGCCAAGGCGTGTCCGGACGGTGGATGAGGGAGAAGAGGTGGATGGTGTGCAGCAGCAGTCGATATAGGGCCCGCCTTTTTATCCCCTGAAAAGAAACAAAATTAAAATTCCGGAGGCAGCTCAGGTTGTGGGGCACAGGTTCCCAGGGGAAGTACGGGACCTTGGGGCCAATGTGAAATTCTGTCCGGGCAGCACTTCTGTTTCTATTTTTTTTTAGCTAGTCCAGGGATAGTCCCCTTCCCCTCGACACCTTCCAGCAGGAGACTTCTGTTTTTTTTTATTTTTTTTTTATTTTTTAGGAAAACACCCGAGTGGCCTGTGACGAGCAGTGCCCTTCACATCAAAGGGCAATGCTGTGTGATCAAAACAGTGAAGGGGAGGGCAGGGACTAAATCAAAATAGAGTTGGAGGGGGAAATGATGCACTCCAATCCCTGCGGCGCCCACCTCTCCCTGAACAACTCCAGGGTGTTGGTGGACACCGCGTGCTCCTTCTCCAAGGACACCCGGGCCCTAACGTAACCGCGGAAGAGGGGCAGGCAGTCGGCCCTAACGACCCCCTCCACGGCCCGCTGCCTGGACCTGTTTATGGCCAGTTTGGCCAGGCCCAGGAGCAGACCCACGAGGAGGTCTTCAGACCTGCCCTCCCTCCTCCGCACCGGGTGCCCGCAGATCAGGAGCGTGGGACTGAAGTGCAACCAAAAGCAGAGGAGAAGGTTTTTCAGAAAATCAAAAAGGGAGTGCAAACGCCCACACCCAACATACACATGGTCCACGGACTCCACAGCGCCACAGAACAAGCAGTTGGGCTGGGAGTCCGTGAACCACCGCAATCTGCGGTTGCAGGGGACTGCTGCGTGCAGCACCCTCCACCCCAGATCCCCGAGGAAAAGGGGGAGGACTCCTGCATAGAGGGCCCTCCACTGGGGATCCCCACCGCCCGGGGACAAATGGGCACGCCAAGGCGTGTCCGGACGGTGGATGAGGGAGAAGAGGTGGATGGTGTGCAGCAGCAGTCGATATAGGGCCCGCCTTTTTATCCCCTGAAAAGAAACAAAATTAAAATTCCGGAGGCAGCTCAGGTTGTGGGGCACAGGTTCCCAGGGGAAGTACGGGACCTTGGGGCCAATGTGAAATTCTGTCCGGGCAGCACTTCTGTTTCTATTTTTTTTTAGCTAGTCCAGGGATAGTCCCCTTCCCCTCGACACCTTCCAGCAGGAGACTTCTGTTTTTTTTTCTTTTTTTTCTTTCTTTAACCCCCGCACTATCGCCTAACTGCGGTAGTGCTTGTTTTTTTCCCCCCAGCACCCATGGTGTGTGTGTGTGCAGGTGTGAGACACAGTGAGAGACACAAAGTGTACAAATCTTTATTCAATATCCGCCACCAGGAAAAATAGGAAAACACCCGAGTGGCCAGTGACAAGCAGTGCCTTTATTCCCTGTTAATTTTTTTTTTTTCTTTTTACCCCCACACTACCGCCTAACTGCGGTAGTGCTTATTTTTTTCCAGCACCCATGGTGTGTGTGTGTGTGTGTGCAGCTGTGAGACACAGTGAGAGACATAAAGTGCACAAATCTTTATTTAATTTCCACCACCAGGAAAAGTAGGAAAACACCCGAGTGGCCTGTGACGAGCAGTGCCCTTCACATCAAAGGGCAATGCTGTGTGATCAAAACAGTGAAGGGGAGGGCAGGGACTAAATCAAAATAGAGTTGGAGGGGGAAATGATGCACTCCACTCCCTGCGGCGCCCACCTCTCCCTGAACAACTCCAGGGTGTTGGTGGACACCGCGTGCTCCTTCTCCAAGGACACCCGGGCCCTAACGTAACCGCGGAAGAGGGGCAGGCAGTCGGCCCTAACGACCCCCTCCACGGCCCGCTGCCTGGACCTGTTTATGGCCAGTTTGGCCAGGCCCAGGAGCAGACCCACGAGGAGGTCTTCAGACCTGCCCTCCCTCCTCCGCACCGGGTGCCCGCAGATCAGGAGCGTGGGACTGAAGTGCAACCAAAAGCAGAGGAGAAGGTTTTTCAGAAAATCAAAAAGGGAGTGCAAACGCCCACACCCAACATACACATGGTCCACGGACTCCACAGCGCCACAGAACAAGCAGTTGGGCTGGGAGTCCGTGAACCACCGCAATCTGCGGTTGCAGGGGACTGCTGCGTGCAGCACCCTCCACCCCAGATCCCCGAGGAAAAGGGGGAGGACTCCTGCATAGAGGGCCCTCCACTGGGGATCCCCACCGCCCGGGGACAAATGGGCACGCCAAGGCGTGTCCGGACGGTGGATGAGGGAGAAGAGGTGGATGGTGTGCAGCAGCAGTCGATATAGGGCCCGCCTTTTTATCCCCTGAAAAGAAACAAAATTAAAATTCCGGAGGCAGCTCAGGTTGTGGGGCACAGGTTCCCAGGGGAAGTACGGGACCTTGGGGCCAATGTGAAATTCTGTCCGGGCAGCACTTCTGTTTCTATTTTTTTTTAGCTAGTCCAGGGATAGTCCCCTTCCCCTCGACACCTTCCAGCAGGAGACTTCTGTTTTTATCTGTCAGCCTGGACTCCCTGATTGGACTAGATTAACGCCCCAATCACAGAACTAATATTCTATGTGGTCCATCTGGTTACAATCACCTCAGAGAGTATACCCCAATTTTATTTTACTGAGATGATTTATTGTCTGGAGCAATGGTAGCATAAGTTGTTAATAAAATAAAATTAGCCATAGACAAATTTGACTTACTCCTGGGTAATTAGATTACTTACAGTGTGGAAACAGGCCCTTTGGCCCAACAAGTCCACACTGACCCGCCGAAGCGCAACCCACCCATACCCCTACATTTACCCCCTACCTAACACTACGGGCAATTTAGCATGGCCAATTCTCCTGGCCTGCACATCTTTGTGACTGTGGGAGGAAACCGGAGCACCCGCAGGAAACACACGCAGACACGGGGAGAACGTGCAAACTCCACACGGTCAGTCGCCTGAGTCGGGAATTGAACCCAGGTCTCTGGCGCTGTGAGGCAGCAGTGCTAACCACTGTGCCACCATGCCGCCCCAAATGCTTTGGCTAGAATGAAAGCTAAAGCTTCACCTGTAATCACGCAATGTCTGATTAAGGTTAAAGAGATGGAACAATCACAGGAACATGTTCCAAGTATTTTTCCATCATGTGTGGTGATCAAAGCAATAGTGAAACAAAGTTCAACATGGGAGGTCAAGGTAACACCGCAAAAGGATGTGAGTGTAACTGAAACCTTCTTTAAGGGTGGGGATGATTCGAAAGTAGTGTTTAACATGTCTTTGTTAATTGAGTCTCAGAAAGCAGATTCAGAGATAAGCAAGTTAATCCAGTCAGCTCACGCTGAAGCCCAAGCTGAAGGAATTCTGGAGTGTTATATCAAAACAAAGTTCTGATAAGGAAGTGAAGACATCCTCACAGACTTGCAGGTAAGGAATGGATCATCAGATCGTGTTATCACCTGGACACTGTAATGAAGGTATTGTGAGTAGCACATCAAGTTCCTGTGGCAGGACATGCAGGAATACAGAAAACTCCAGCAGCAATAAACATGACAATTATTGAAAATACAGTGGGATATCAGTATGTCCTTACAGGTTTGAATAAGACAAGCCAATTCCCAAAAGTGTTTGCCTTAAGGACAATTATAACTACAATAGTGATGGAAAAATAAACAGACAGCCCCTATGTTACGAATGAGTTCCATGTTCGAGTTTGTTTGCAAGTTGATTTGTACAGAAGTTGGAACCATTGCAGGACAATATAAAGCTCCCATTTGTAAGGACAGAAAATGTTCATATTGCTGATCTTGAAAGTTGCACCCTTGTATAAATATGAGCTCACATACATAGGACTTCTGTAACTCCGATTTTTGCTTGTTATGGGTGAGGTTATAATTTCATGTCTGAAATATTTCCGGACATAGCAAGTAATACGTGTCTAAAGCACTTGAGGTCCACCGTCTATCTCCAAATGCAGGGACCTTTGGAGAGTTACCATTAGAATTGTGAAACAATGAGAATGGCCTCTTGTCACAAATAACCCCCTGATTTCGAAATGCCGCTGAGTCTATGTGACGACAGTCTGGATTTGGCATGATGCAGGTGCCGGGAGCTCCTCTGGCACCGCCCCCCCCCCCCCCCCTTCCAGTTGGCAGTTTTAGTAGTCTGCCATCACCAATGGGGAAGATAAAGTATTGAGAGAATATCTCTGGCTCCATTCACCAGTGGAGCCAAGAGAGATCACAAGGTACTTTCAGTCATCACTTCTTGAGATCTGGTCACAATCTGATAGCCTGAGATACAATTTTAAACTTCAAAGCAAGTTGCTAACCCGCTTTGTTCTAATAGAAACCACTTCTGAATGGCAAGAGCTTGACAAAATATTTTCCGTCAACCTGTTTGTGTATCAAGTGCCAGTGTATCACTTGACAGGCTGGAGAAGTGGGAAATGAAAATAAATGCTCGACATTGATTAGTCACAGGATTCCGGATTGCTTTCAGCCATTACTTCTGCCTCCTTTCATAAAAAAAACTTTCTTACTCCTCCCCATTTGGTTGCAGTCTTGTCGAAATTGAATACGCACTGTGCAGTTGAATTTTTGATCAATATGGAGAGTCCCACTCTTGTGTTCACTGCACTGAGATATCTTCTCCCTTAGCCAGTGTTGTACTTCCCCCATCATGTCATGACCCTGTTTCCTCTGTGACCCTTGCTCTATTTTGGTTGAGTTTATGATCACTGTCTTGTTGCCCTGAAGACATTGAGAATCAAGGTGCCTCTGTCCTTGCTGGGCTGGTGCCTTCCACAGATTGAAGCCAAAGTCACCCAGAACTCATTTGACCCTCACACTTGACAGAAATTCTCTTCTCCTCACCCTATTACATTCAATTTCTCCCTATGATGGGAAGCATTTCCTCAAATAGCCAATAAAACCAGGCCAATCCCTGGCTTTGACCTTTCCATAGCTTCAACAACACCTTGCACAGACGCTGTAACTTGTGATCAGAATTGTACACTATCTTCGAACTCTGCTCTAAACAGCGTCATACATGGATACATATATCCCTTCTCTTATATTCAATACCCCATCAAATGAAGGAAAGCATCCCAATGCCTCCTTTACCACTATTTCTATCTATCTATCCTGCCACCTTCAGAAACCATGGACTTTCATTCTAAAATCTCTCACTTCCTTCACTCCCTCTTGACACTATCCTCCTTGGTAAAAATATTGACTGCAGATGCTGGAAACCAGATTCTGGGTTAGTGGTGCTGGAAAAGCACAGCAGTTCAGGCAGCATCTGAGGAGCAGTAAAATCGATATTTCACAGATATTAGATTAGATTCCCTACAGTGTGGAAACAGGCCCTTCGACCCAAGAAGTCCACACCAACCCTTCAAAAAGCAACCCACCCAGACCCATTCCCCTACATTTACCCCTTCACCCAACACTACGGGCAATTTAGCCAGGCCAATTCACCTAACCTGCACATCTTTCGACTGTGAGAGGAAACTGGAGCACCTGGAGGAAACCCACGCAGACACGGGGAGAATGTGCAAATTCCACAAAGACAGTTGCCCGAGGCGGGAATTGAACCCAGGTCTCTAGCGTTGTGAGGCAGCAGTGTTAACCACCCTTCAGGCACTCTGTCTGTATTCCCGATGAGGGGCTTTTGCCGATTTTCCTGCTTCTCGGATGCTGCCTGAACTGCTGTGCATTTCCAGCACCACTAATCCAGAACCATCCTCCTTGCTTTGATTCGTCTCCCCATGTGCATAATCTCCCACTTCTCTGGATCACATTCCTTTTGAGGAGTGATTCACAGAAAAGAAACTGTTTTTATTAGTGATGAGATGATTCATGAGGGCAGGAACCAAATCTGGTTATTAGACACTTGTGGTGCAGGAATATTGTCCCTACTACGAGAGACCCAGGTTCAAGTCCCACCTGCTCCAGAGGTGTGTGGTATCATCTCTGAACAAGTTGATTTAGAAAGTGCATTAAATCTGTCTGAAGAAAGTCACTGGGCTCAAAATGTCAACTTTATTTCACCTCCCAGAGATAGTGCTAGCCCTGCTGAGTTTCTCCAGCATTTTTTGTCTTTAATTGAGGAGTAAAACTTTGACAGGAGTGAATGATTTAAATGTGAGCAAGGTGTTGTTTTCTAAAGGTTTAAAATTAGTAAATTATAAGTAAGACCAGCTAATAAATGTTTTCTTCACCAGATGCAGTAGAGAGCAAACAAAGAAACTGCAGTCAAATCCAACAGTGCTGCTTGTTAACACTTAGCTAACTAGTTGGCTTTTGATAGCTTGCAACAATCTCATATTCCATAGGATGTTATGGTGCCCGAACTGCTATCACCATAATGGATCAGGGAGAACTATTAACTTAAGAAGATAACCAAAATAGTTGAAATATAAAAATAATGCTTGTAGTTTTGCTTAGGTATCAGTGATTTACAGCAGAGATGGAGATGTTGTGATAATAACAAACTTGTACACTAGAGTGAGATCGTATGTGAGTTATATCATTGAAAAACTTTTTAGGATAGAATTTACTGGAGTGGCGCATCTTGTGGAAGTGAATTCCTGACCCCAGTTTTGATGTGTGACTGAAACAGCAGGGTCTTGTCTTGTGTAAATGTTCAGATAAACTGATGGTCAGTGATGAAATGATGAGCACTTACCCCTAACCTCTCTATCACCCAAACAATTAAGAAACAGCTGCAGCATAGAGTTTGACAGAAATATATTAACCAGCATGCCATAAAGCCCAGAGGAAGGTGATTTAAGCATTTCCCTTCACCTTTTCAGCTCAAAAGCATTCTAATCTGTTACAATTGCAATTTGATGGCAGTGTGGCAAGGAAAATGGGAAATGCAGGAACTCAGTCAACCAGCAGTCTATTTTAACAAATGAGATTTAAGGATTTGGAAAATAAACTGAGGGAAAAGCATGAGAAGAAGGGTGAATATGAATTAAAACAGGTACAGGAAAGGAAAGAAAGATTGGGTAAAGAGAAACAAGGGGGAAAAGAGGCAGAAGTTCAACGCAAGTGAAAAAATGTATGGTTTCCATAGTTCCAATATTATTTCACTATCTGAAAGGATGAGACCTCAATGTTTACATTGTTCCCTTTCCGGGTCTGAGGGGTTGATTATCGGTAATTGATAATGTTATAAGGAAATGTGTCCTGATAGTTGCTAACAACTTTCTGTGGTGAGCTTGCCACATGATTAATATCAAAATCATAGATGCTCTTACAAATAACAGGAGGGCAACTACAAGATGCCATTAAATTATCCACTAAAATCTGCAGATTAACATCTCATGGAATTAAGTCTCTGGATTTGCTGAGTGATTTATATATAAATACCATTGAATGTTGTTCATATAACATTTTTTTTCCAGAAAATTCTGAATGTTATCTCTTCTTCAGGTATATGCCAGAGGTGACACTCATTATAGACCAATAAGGCAATGGTTGCATGTGGATGGGCCAAAGCTTTAACCAAAGGAAGAATACAATGTTGTAACATTCAAGTCAAATATTACAGAAAGAAAATGAGTCAACTTAATTCTCTTCAATTAGAGCAGCCAATATTTCCCAAAGTTTCTTTACCTTTCTATTTGCAATTTTAGTTTCAGAACTCTCTACGTTAATTACTTCTTATTAATGGTTGTGTTTAGAGAGTTCTGACTACAGTTCTAAAGTGGATAGTATGAGTACAGAAATCTCATAGTCATAGTAGTGCACTGTGCATCCTAGACGCCTTAATTATGACAAATTATGACAAGAATTCATTAAATCTAATAATTTATGAGCTAGCACCAGAAAGTGGTGAATCTGGCCCCTGATTGACATCTGTATAATGTCCTAGATAAGCTATTATAGACTTTGGGATGTTTTGCTATGTTAAAGCACTATATACAGAGGAACCTTGATTATCTGAACAGCAATTAATTGAATATCGGATTGTTCAAAGGGAATCTCAAGGTCCTGATAGAAACATTCCATCAAAGAGCTGTTTTAACCCTGATCGCATCTTTTGTTTACAGGTACAATGATTAAAAATGAACTCAGCTCACTGAAATGCTGCTGAGAGAAGTCCTGGATAGTCCAGGCACCATCTCTAAATTACTGACCTCCCGCCCTCTCTCTCTTCCCACTCCATTTCCCTGGAGATCTACACAAGAGTGTACCCTAAACCCCTCCTTCCCCAGATAATCTCTCCAAAATTGTCCTGTACAGGGCAGAGGTGGAACCTGTCAAAAAGTTGCGGTAAAAAGTTGTGTCTGTCTCTGTGTGTGTGTCTGTGTGTACGTGCGTGCATGTGCTATTTGGAGACTTACTCCACAAAGGCAGCAACAGACTTACTGTTGGTGTCCGGTCTGGCTGCCCCAGGGGGATGGGGCCATGCACGGGGGTCGGACGCTGGGTAAGGGTGGATGGGGGTGTGGGGTTGGTGGGGGGGGAGGGGCAGGAGGACGGGATTGGGGGCGGGTTTGGGAAGTGGGTGGGGCTTGCGCACAGTGTGCTGCTGCCTAATCTCCTGAACGTGGAGCAGACTTCACGGAAAACTCCGAGCCCCAGAGGAAATCAATTAACCGAATAATCAATTATCCGAATGAAATAGTGCCAGCCCATCTCGTTCGGATAACTAAGGCTCCCCTGTAAATGCAAGTTACTGTTGAAATGTACAAAGATGCGAGTACTCTGGCTCTCATGAACGAAACACGTTTCCTATGCTTTATCTCTGGATTAATTTTACTGGATACTCAATTTGGTGGACACACATGTTCTCAGAATACAGAACCAGTTAAGACATTATAAAATAAAGAGAACACTTTCAACTCAATTATAGATCAAATATATTTTCAGTCCACACAGCTACAGCATAGGAAGAGGGTCATTTCAGCAAATTGGCAACAGACATTACACTTTAAACTTAACGGAACAGATGGTGTGTAAACGAACATACATAATTCTTAATGTTATTTGAATCCTTAAGAAACAGGAACGTGAGTCAATTTACCAATTCCTATTTTGCTTTATTTTCTGTTCTTTTGATATAAGCAGCACTGGTGACATCATATTTTTTGCTTGTCACTAGTTGCATTTCGGGTTAACCGCATTTGTGCATCAAACAACAAAATGAGATATCATGACAGGTGACTGCAAGCTCGATATTTTTAACAAAAAGGGCAACTTAATGGAAGAGATTGAGGCTTTGGGAGGGAATGCAAGACACCAGTTTTAGTGTGTCATGCAATGGAAACAGGTGTGTCACATCTTGGGTAAATGCTTTCATCTGTAGTTTAGATAGACCGGTGGTCAGTGATGACATGATGTCCCCTCCCCCTCTACCACCCAAACAATTGAGAAACAGCTGCAGTGTAGAGTTTGACTGAAATACGTTAACCAGCATGTCATGAAGCCCAGAGGAAGGTGCATTTAAAATGTAAAGGAATCCAGCTGTAGATTTCTGTTGAGGCAAGGGACCTATGGGTGCAGTGTTTGTTAAGTACAAGAGGAATGCTTTAGCACCCTCTTGCTAATTAGAACCAGGTTGCAAGAAGTCTTATTCTTTATTTAACAAACAGTTGTGCTTGACAACATAGTGCAGGTGGGTGTTTTCTGATCCCTATCTCCTATTATTTATTTGCTAGCAGATTTTTCCCACAATGTTTACAAGACGAAGATTCAGCTGGAGCAGCTGGGTAACATATTAAGGTATTATATGTTTTTTTAAAATGGTGCCAAGGGAAGCTTTTTAGCCATTTTGCATTGTGTGTTAAACATATGCTCTGTGCTAATGAGATGGTCCCATTGGTTAAAGAGACTTTCAACATTCTGACTTTTGACTTTTGGAGAATTTTTGTGTTTATCTCAACTCTTCCCCAAGTAACACTGTGTGGAGTAACGGTACAGACACAGCCCAGGAATTTCATCTGCTTAACAAAGCTGACAATCCACTTCATTTCATTTCATTTCTGTCTTTTCTCTGTTTTTATACCATTCCTTCAATATCAATTCCTAATCTACCATTCCACAATAAAAGAAAAATGTTTGTAATGTTACTTTCTGATCACCTTGGGATGTCACAAATGCTGATGGGACACAAACTGTGACTTCCAGAGCATAAGGAAGGGTGGTGACCGTATATGTACCTTCAAAGTCTTGACTTCAATTCACTGAAGATTTCCAGCTTCTGTGTTAAGCCTCCAAGCTTAAGCCCAACTGGACCTCCACTCACACCACATTGACAAAAATATTTGAATGCCTCATTTCACCTGAAAAACTGAGATACCTTGAAGGTGTTCATATTTTCTCCCTTGATCCAACCAAACTCCTTTAAGAGAATTTAAAAAGGCACAAACCAATTTCTGTCAATTATGTAGAATTAAACAACCATAGCTTGTCCAGTAAGCTATCCAATTCATCATAGTTACCTGTTTCTTCCCTGTTGCTCTGAAACATTTTCTACAAGACTAGGTATATATCCAGATCCTTTTTGAATAACACCAGCAATATTGTTACGTTACTGATATAATACATTAAAAGGTGACACTAGCCATCAATTAAAGAGTTCTGAAAGGTTTGCCATAAGTTGTTACCATGACTTAGAAATGTGTTTTACTACCTTTTACCTTAGCTCCCATAAGACCTAAGTGTTCATAATGTAGTACTGAAGGATTGAATAGATATATAATCAAGCTTGTGATACATGTGTGTAAAAGCAATTTGGTTACAAACGTGTGTGCTTCCATCAACTTGGCCTGCTTCAAAACACGCCAGTTAAGATGGAGACTGAGACACTTTTATACACTCAGGTCACGTGTTGATATGATAATGATGTCATAAACATCTCTTTTAAAGGTGTACTGTATACTAGCTGTGAGAACACAGCTCTCCCCTAACATGCCAAAACTGGTGTATCTTTGCTGACTGTGCAAGTATTTATACTCAACCTTTTCTGTTTGTATTTTAGATGCTTTCGCATTTTCAATTTTCTTTTCTTTTCTAAGGCTTTGAATGTCATTTTCAGAAACAAAGCTTAATTGGAAAGCGTATGGATGGTCCATATGTAAATCCATTATTAGGTTTCCATGTTTGAGAACAAGAAAGAGACAACCTCTGTGATTTGCAAAAAAAGAATTGTCAAGACTGTAACTTAATCTTGGGAGTTCACATGATGATAATGAGCCTCTTGCATTTTATGCTTGTGGTTTGCTTTGCAATTCAAAACTCTCAATATGCTTTTGTAATCATTTCCGGATCTCCGTATGCTATTCAACGTTGGAAACAGCAATAATCATGCCTGTATGTCAGAGTTCCTACAGAACAAATACTTTATCAGCATTGTTCACATTGCTGCTTTCAAAGTAAAATCAGAAGTTATACCCACCGAATCCAAAATATGCTTTTATTTGGGAAGTTTCAAAAGTGCAAACTTTTTGAAAAGGTTTTCTTTTGTGCAAACTGTGGCAGGTTGTCTCGTTTTTCTGTCACCATCTTTGATTGTATTAAACTGACACCACAATATGGCAACAGTTTAGCAGTATGACATGTTTGTTGTTTCCTTGTGTTTTTTGAGTCTTAAGGTACGTGTGTTTAGTGCAGACAACATGTTAGTTTCTTTACCGAACCCTTGTGAGTACTTGGACATTCTGCAATCACTTATTCACCAGTTGATGTGGAGAGCCAGAAATGTTCTGTGCGGTTAAATGATCAGTACTGTCTGTGATTGATCAATTGTGTCAATGTTTACATACTCCAGTAGGACATAAGAAGCCCTTAATACACTTCAGGACGATTTGGTTCAGAAACAGTGCCCAAGTCAACAAGCAGCAGCACTTTTTAGGGTCACTGCCTTGACCTGCAAGCTAACATTGCAGCTGTAACACAGTAGCTGATACAAACAATGGGTAAAGCATAGTGGTCGCTGATTCCATCTTTCAAATCAGCTGTTAGTTCTCTCCCAGAGCAAAAATCATGTTAAATGAACAACCACTCAAGATATAGCCAGTTTGAATCTAGCATTTTCTCCTGGATGAAAATGGCACCAAACTCTTTTATTTTCCCAACATCAGTTTTTTTTTTCTGTTAGCTGTATGACATTCTTACAGATTGTATATTGTCTGGATCTAAGCGACCACCCTTCCCCCTATTTTCACTTAGTTCACCCACTCCATTATTCAGTATGAAAATCAAGTCAGTGTCACTGGCAGTCTAAATTATTAATGCCATCCCCAATGAGTCTTTTATTGTAACAATAAGCATTCATTTAAGATTCTGTGTGCTGTAAAACCCGACTTCCAATGGATATGAAAACATGGGAAGCAATTCTACAGCGAATGGTTGGGCCACGTGGTTGATATCCTCACTAAATTCCACCGAAATACTGTGCACAGAAATGGTGGTGAAAGAATGAGTACAGTAGAACTTTGTTCTGTCTTGTATTTGCAGAGCTGCCCTCTGTTTCTGTCCCCATTCTTCATGAGGATGTCTTCTGCAGCACATTCTCCGTCAACTGGGAGTGTGGGTGATCGGGCTGTGACCTCCCACGTGACCACTAATACCAGTGTCGCTCAACATTGTTCAGCTGACAAGAAATGCACTTTCTGTAGAGCAGGAAGGTCAAAGCTAGATTTCTTCTGAGGTGAGACCTTTTGTATTCACAAAACATCCAATCGAGCTGCCTGGTTTCACGATTTCAGCTTCATTACTTTTGTTTGCTGCATTCATGGTAAAAAGGCTAACTTCTGCGCATCGTTATTGCCAACAACTGATTTGATTTTTGTCAAACAAAGTAGCCAGCCTGCCTTCAGAAATGCTGGACCGAAATCTTTGTGCTTAATAGATGGGAATCAGGAAGGCAAATGTTTTGTCCCGGACACTGACCAGTCATGACCATTGACTGAACCATCAATTCATCATAACTCTTGCATGCAAGAGACTGTGTTTTTAACTCTGGAAGTGAATACATTGAGTGAGTTAAAATCTCAAATGTGGAGATATTGGATAATTGTGTAGAATATTACGTGGGCAGCATGGTTGCTCACAGCGCCAGGGACCCGGGTTCAATTCCAGACTCGGGCGACTGTCTGCGTGGAGTTTGCACATTCTCCCCGTGTCTGCATGGGTTTCCTCTAGGTGCTCTGGTTTCTTCCCACAATCCAAAGATGTGCAGGTCAGGTCATCGGCCACCCCAAATCACCCTGTAATGTCCAGGGATGTGTCGGTTAGGTGGATTCATAAGAGTAACCATGAGGTTATGGAGCTAGGGTGGTTACCCTTCGGAGGGTTGGTTCATACTTGATGGGCCAAGTGGGCTTTTTCTGTACTGTAAGGATTCTCTGATTCAATGATCATCTATGATATGTGCTGTTGTCTGTGTACAAGGATTTAATACTTGATGGCCTCTTCCCTATTTCTGTGCAATTTAAACTCCCTCAAGAGGTTAACAAATTCCTGCAATTTCTCACCTGCTCTGATGCTCTCCCACTTTTCAGAATGTGCAGCTATTGACTTATTAGTTTAAGGTACTCCTTGCAATCCAGCAATGATGCTTTTTGTGGATTATTTCTCACAAAGATCAATTGAGTAGTAATCTTCAGTAAAGGGTGCATCAATTGGATCAATGTGATAGCATTGTGCATCACAGCTTGATCTTTAAAGAATAACTGTACTCTCAAACACTCCAACTTCTATTGGAAAGATGTTAAACTTGAGAGGGTGCAGAACAGATCGACAAGAACGTTGCCAGGGCTGGATGGTTTGAGTTAGGGAGACTGAATGGGCTGGGACTTTTCTCCCTGGAGCATCAGAGAGTGAGGGGTGACTTTATAGCGGTTCATAAAATCTTGAGGGACATGGATAGGGGGTGAATAGCCAAGGTCTTTTTCCTAGAGTAGGGGAGTCCAAAAGTAGAGGGTATAGGTTTAAGGTGAGAGCAGAAAGATAAAAAGAACCTAAGGAGTAACGTGCCAAGGATGTTCCGTGTATGAAACAAGTTGCAAGAGTTAGTTGTGGAGGCTGGTACATTTAAAAGGCATCTGGATGGATATAGGAATAGTAAGGTTTTAGAGGGACATAGGCCAAATACTGATAAATAGGATTATTTAGAATGTCAGGTTGGCGCAGACGAGTTAGACTGAAGGGTCTGTTTCTGTGCTGTATGACTCCATGGTTCTATAATCGGTGCTTTCAAAAAATATACAAAGTAGGCTTTGAAGCACAATTTACTACAAATATAGGTATAAGAAAGGAGGGCAATTTTGTTGCTCAGCAGCTTTTAATTTTTCCAATCTAATACAAAAATCACAATGACACATGTTCTTTTTTAATTCCCAGACATTTGAGGAAAATGCTATTTACCAGTTGCTCTATTTAAGAAACCTAGTAGCATTTATAATTCAAATGCAATAAACCAAATATGATTACTATATATGGAAATAAGTAGCTTTACCCTTTTCCTCAGCTTTAATCCAGTTTTGCTGAGTTTTCATTTATTCTATTCTCCTATGTTTTCAACAGCCTCTGCTCTTCTTGTCTGTCATTGCACTACAGTTCCAATGACCTTTTAGTCTCGATTTCTTTTCAGCGTTGCACATTTGCATAGTAATGATCTCCCTCTCTTATACTTCTTACATAATGCCAGAACACGACAAAGGCGTTTATTTCAACTGCTTTCCCCTTGAAAACATGACAGATTTCCCTTTATCACTGGGAGTGTGTTTGTGTTTATAATGAAAGTTGGATTCTGTGCGGGGTAAGTTAGTGGAAATATTAATTTTAGAGTAGTAAAGTCGGTTAAAATGCTAGGCTAACAACCCATTACAGCAGAGATTAAATGTATTTATGCATAAAGCTGAGTACATCAGACTGTCTAATGCCAAATGTATGGTGCAAATTGCTCAAAATGCCTGCCAAAGATATGGGCATTGCAGAACTTTGGCACTGCTACTAAGGGTGTAGGAAACTTACTGTCCAAAGAGTTCATACTTAAAGTCAACTTGCAAGGCACTGTGCTTCCCCTTTCTATGCTGAGTCATAGGGTTTATCTAATTAGCAGTGGTAGAGGAGAAATGTCTTTTGAGTCTTAATGAGAAGAAGCAATTGTCTTCCGTAACACAACAGTTTACTGCATAGTAGAAAAATATATAAGCTACATTGGCTAGTTATGCATAATTACAAAGACTATCAGGAACTGTTGATGTCACCCCTGTCTCTATAAAGACCTTGTGTGAACATTTTTGTTCTCTTGTGTCATGTTGTCATATTTGGTAGCACCTAATACAATCTCCAACCTTCAGACTTTATTATCTATTATATTAAGAACTATTATCTTCTACAAGAATTTTTTCAATAAGAGCACTTCTCATTTTTCTAAATTCCATTGGTTATTGATCTAACCTGTTCAACTGTTCCTCATTAGACAACCCCTTCATCCGAGGATTCTGTTATGTGCACCTTTCTTGAGCAACTTCTAAAGCAAATATATCTTTCAGTCAAGAGGCCAAAGCTGTTCAACACAATTCATTACTAAAAGGGAAAGCCGCTGCACCGATATAACAACTGACTTGGTGTTTGTCAGCTACTTGCTCTGTATTTCACCAGCAAATCTTAACAGGTCACGGTGGGCCAAGCTGAGTCGAACTATATGCTTTCAGGCAGGGTGAAGTGAGAACAAAAGCAATTAAAGATTTGAATTTCTATAGCAACATTTACAACTTTATAATTTCTCCAAGTGCTTTAGATGTGTAGTCATTTTTTTTGTAATCAAGGGAAAAAGCAGCCACAAGAGACATAGCGAAGTCCCACAAGCTGCAGTGAGATAATCTGTTAAGTGATATTGACTGAGCAACCCAGCATTGAGGCACTGGTTGTGGTCAACCAGCTGTACTGACCAGGGAGAGCTGTTCTTGCAAGTCATTCAAAAAGGTGGGCCACATTCACTGCTGGGGCTCTGTAAAAGTCAAGGAGGTGTGATCATCAGGGGTCACTGTTATGGTGGGCGAGTTGAGGAAGTCAAGAGTGGCAAATGGAAACAGATAATAACAAGGTGGGAGGTGACTCAATCTCCAAGAGTAGGAAACAACAGAGCACGGGGAGCGGGGGTTGGGGGGACTCAGATTGCTATGTGCAAGGTCATTAAAGGTCACCACCACCCTGGCTTCATGGATGGACACTGCATAATGCTTTTAGGATCATTGAGCTGTGGTCTCAGAAGGTAAAGTCGGGGATTAAAGAGTTAAATAAAAGGTTGGGATGAAATGTGTGGAGGCTCAAACTTGTTGAGCTTCACCAGCAGAGCAAGGCAGAAGGGAACATGACGGTTTAGGGAGATGTCACATCGACTGAGGGGTGAGCCTGTGACTCATTCACTGTTGTGTCATCCATCCTCATCATGAATGCACAGTGGAAATGAGAAATACCTGTCACCATACCCAGAGTGAATGGGGAGATATGAGCTTTCTATTTGTCTGAGGGAGTAGGCTGCACATGTGTCTCTTCAATGGGCAGTTGCAGTAGTTATGTCCCTACACTGTCCATGTTAAAGACACTGTATAGTCGCAGAATTCTGCATGTATGGCTCATGCAAAGTTGAAAACCAATCCGGGGCATAAGCAATCTTAACCAAGACATTGATCATAATTAGTTAATCCTAGTCATGTTTGTGAATCCGAAGTAATCACAGATAACCTATATTGTGTTACATTTTTCCACAGTTCACAAATATATTCCAAGATCTCTCAGGCTGTTCCAGGCACACGTTGAACTGGACATTTTTCATGACACCATCTTAAGACCATAAGTCATAGGAGTGGAAGTAAGGCCATTCGGCTCATCGAGTCCACTCCGCCATTCAATCATGGCTGATGGGCATTTCAATTCCATTTACCAGCATTCTCCCATAGCCCTTAATTCCTTGTGACATCAAGAATCTATCAATCTTTGCCTTGAAGACATTTAGTGTCTCGGCCTCCGCTGCACTCTGCGGCAATGAATTCCACAGGCCCACCACTCTCTGGCTGAAGAAATGACTCCGCATTTCTGTTCTGAATTGACCCCCTCTAATTCTAAGGCTGTGTCCACGGGTCCTGGTCTCCTCGCCTAACGGAAACAATTTCCTAGCATCTACCCTTTCCAAGCCATGTATTATCTTGTAATTTTTTTTCTGAGACAAAAAAAAAGATGTAGTACCACCTTTTTTGGGTCATCTTGAGTTGAGGGTGTGGATGGGGGGGATGTAATAGTGGAGCTGGGCAAGAAGCTGTTATTAGGCCTAACATAGTTAGAATTTACTACTAAGATCTGTGGCTTCTATGTGGTTCCTCCTCCACCTTGGGGCACCATCCTGACTCCTTGTGTGGAAGGGACACCTGAGCTGAGGTCAAGATCCCTTGTGTCTCTGTTGCTTTGCCATTGGTGTTGACCACTAATGGTCACAGTGATGGAGGGCAGGTCTGTGTGCTGTGTGAGTGAGTGTTCTGCTGGTGAGCTGACAAGCTCCCATAGAGATCAGGCCAGCCAGAGACAGCACAGTACTGATAATATTGGTGGACTACTCCAATCCATGGATCCAGTTTCCTAGTGTCTGCAATAAACCTGCTTGCAGCTCCTGTGTCTGTGTATTTTATTTCATGGCAAATACACAGGATTCTCTCTTGCCTGGAGCTGAAGAGGTGCCCAGTCTCCATCAATCCTATGTGTCATTGGCCCTAGGGCATTTCTTTCTTGAGCAGCTCACCAGAAATTGCTGCTGATTTTCTCATCTTGCCTGCAGAAGACAAAGGTTGTTGAAGCTTTGAGTTAAGTGTTCCAGTGGTAATGAAAGGGCAACACAGCACTTGACAGTGCATCTTATATAGTTGCTAGGACACGGAGTTCTTGGCATAACTGCAGGTCCTCTCGCAGTCCTCTTCCAATAATGTCAAGGATTCTCAGGGGTAAGAAGGGGAAGTTGGCCAACCCCAAAATCCATCTTGGCCCACTCTGCCCTCATGTTGACTATTTCTTCTGCCATGACACCAAGTGAGGAGATTGAGTGAGTTGAACGTAACTGGCACATTTGAGTGAATGAGTAGGAACTGCAAAGGGTATGCAGGGTTAATAGTCTGGGGGATGGGGTGAGTGAGGGAAGGCACTGTTATACATTGGTGAGTCTGGTAGGCCATGAGTGTCTGTTGGAGGTGAGTGCTGGAGAAGTGAGCATGTGAATGTGAGGGAGCAGAGAGCAGATGATGGCCCTTACTATCGTGAAGTATGAAGTGAAGGTGCCTGTATTGGAGTGTGGTGGGGGAAGTTAAAAATTGCACAGCACCAGGTTATAGTCCAATAGGTTTATTCAGAAGTACTAGCTTTCAGAGTGCTGCTCCTTTATCAGGTAACCTGATGAAGGAGCGGCTCTCTGAAAGCTCATACTTCCAAATAAATCTGTTGGTCTATAACCTGGTGATTTTTAACTGTTGTGAAGAAGAGAAGGTCATTAACTTCCTTCCTAAATAGTTAGTTGTGCCTCCAGAACATGGAATTGGCACTGACCAGGTGAGCAACGCAAGACCAGGCTGGCCAAGTCCAACCTCCCGTGGCAGTTTTGAGGAAGGACAATACTCTCCTGCCTTCCACACACCACCAGGGGATAGCCTGACAGGAACGTGGTGTGCCAATTTGCCTCCATCGGCTGTCTTTTCCGGAGTTTTTCACGCACCAGGCCAATCCTGGCTTGGACCAAATGAACTGATGTGCAGCTGGACTTCAGATATGGCACTGGTGGTGGGAACGCTGGAGGTTCCTGTCAATGGCAAGCACTTTCACAGTTGCTGAATGCAAGAGCTGTACAGAAGCGTGTTGCGTACTTAATGAGGTAATGACAGTAAAACCGTGCAAGAAAAGTTCATCAATGCTCACGGAGAAAAACCCTCCATAAAACTCCCTCAGCCTGACATGTATTCAAATTTTTGGAAAATATCAGTGCAATGATTCTTAGATAACCAGTGACTACATGAAATATGCATTCTGCACATGAACTTCTGGTTTGAAAATAGTCAAATGTATGAAATATGTATGTATTTCAAAACCAATCTGGTTTGAACATTGCAATAAAATGTGAGTAATTCTGAGGGCAATTCTTGGTAACAGGTCTTAAAGCTGGGGCAAAGATTAAGGAGCGAGGAAAAATGCAAGCATTCAGAAAATGTGAGAAAAGCATATCAATAGATCAGGTTGTAATAAGCGTGTGGAGAGTTAGAAGGAGACCAACCAGCAACATAATTGTGATAATAAAAATGTACAGCTGGCGAGAGAACCCAACCTTTTCCCAGTTTTATTAATAGCAAATGCATACAGATGTCAAAGGTCTAGTAGCAGCAGAGTACCACTGGTGCACTTCTCTTATATTTGAAAGTCGTCTTTAATTCCCAATAGTTATATTGGCAATGAAAAAATGTTAGGGAAATATATATATATAATGTACCCAGGGTGGAGTAAGTGATAAAATATCAGCAGGAAATCCCAGCACTGTATTACTGCTACAATTTGGTTTTCCCTGTCATTTTCCAATTACTAAAACTATGGATCTCAGGCTGACATTCAGACAACTGGTCAAGGTTCTTTGTGCTGTGACATTTAATGTGCCATTTGCATATTAATAAGAATCACTTTTTTGGGCTAATTTTAATGTAAAATATTAGCAATGAAAACAGTTATGAATCACACGCAATTTTGAGGAACAAATGTACAAAAGTTTTGTAAAAATGTAAAGACGCCATAGTCCTACAAGGCTGCTCTGTCATTACAGAGAGTGTACTGTGTTGAGTTTGAGTTTGATTTGTTTTTGTCATATGTACCGATATACAGGGAAAAGTGTTGTTTTGTGTGCTTTCCAGGCAGATTGTACTATACAAAGTGCATCAGGATAGCAGAATTAGAATGCAGAACAGTGTTCTAGCCACAGAGAAGGTGCAGAGAGAGAGAAATCAGAATTAATATTTGAGAGGTCCATTATAAAGTCTGAAAATGTGTTGCTGGAAAAGCGCAGCAGGTCAGGCAACGTCCAAAGAGCAGGAGAGTCGACATTTCGGGAATCCTGAAGAAGGGCTCATGCCCGAAACGTCGACTCTCCCGCTCCTTGGATGCTGCCTGACCTGCTGCGCTTTTCCAGCAGCACATTTTCAGCTCTGATCTCCAGCATCTGCAGTCCTCACTTTCTCCCATTATAAAGTCTGGTAACAGCACGGAAGAAGCTGTTCATGCACGTAATCAAACATTTGTATCTTCTGCCCAACGGAAGAGAGTATAAACAGGGTGGGAGGGGTCCTTTGATTATAATGGTTACTTTCCCTGGGAAGTATAGATGAAGTCAATGGATGGAAGGCTGATTTGTGTGATGAAGTGGGCTGTGTTCATGACTCTCTGTAGTTTGCTGTGGTCCTGGGGAGATCAGTTGCCATACCAAGCCATGATACATCCAGATAAAGATGCGCCACAGAAAGTATTCTAAAAATTGGTAAAAGTCTTTATTGACATATGATGAATGAAGGAGCTCTCACTTCGGTGCTAATTTAAGTATGCTTTGTTGAGGCTTTAAGTATGCATTGTTGAATTTGGTGAGGCAAAAATATGGGATTTGTATATCTCAAATTTGGAATCCACTGCATTACACACTAGTCCAACCTCAGAACTGAATCTAAAAGTGACAGAAAGAAGTCTATCATCCTGATTAAGTCATCCACAGCTCAACAAATTTCTCACTGATAAAAATGAGGTGCCACAGTATAATTTTTTTTGGCTTTCTTTCGAGGATGTGGCTGAGATTGGATATTGAAGGTTGAACGTGCATCATGCCATGATCTCCTTCACAACCTGTTCCAGAATTTGGATTAAATATTCGTGAGGCTCATTACTTAGTCAGCACCATGCCAATTTATAGCTTTAATTTGCATCAAATATCAATCCTTAAATAATGCCCAATTTTGGATTCGCTTTTATTTTCTTCTGATACTTTTGATTGTTTGGCATAATTTTTGCAAATGATCTTTTCCTAATGAGGGTTGATCATGCCATCCAATTAAATGCACCTTTTAGCAACACTCATTAAAACTACCTCAGTGGCATTTTGCAAAGTATCTCTGTTGACCTCTTTAATGTAGGTCAGTTAACATAGTTTTACAGTCCTCTTGCAAATATATTCTATCCTCTGCCCTGTCCAAATATCAGCACTTCATAATGAAAAGTGTATCCAGTACAGATGTTAAATAGTAGGCAGTGTTATTGCTCCAATTAGACCCATTTGCAATCTTTATAACTTGACAAACATGTGTGAGACTAAACCTGCACCTGACAGATTGCTGTTTCTTCCAGTGACTGTTTACCGGGACTTGAGATGTTAACCCTGTAACTGGCAAGAAGAAGAAACCTATGCCTCGACCTGGCAAAATTCATTGCAGATTCACAGTTTAGATTGTTAACAGCATAGAATATTATTGGGGCTTAGAATATTATTAGTCTTTGTTAAGCAATTTAACAGTTGGCTCAAAATTAAGCTGTGGTGAGCATTTTGTGAGGTTGTGCTAGAGGACAGGTTTCTGCAATTTGTTTTAACTTTCTTTTTGTAGATTTAAGAACGTTTATGGAATTTATAACACTTTGTAAAGGGGTCATTTGTTAAATTCCATGCAAATATCAAAACCAGTGTTAGCTTGGAGGTCCTAGATTTAATCATTGGCAGCCATGCTGCATACATACTTCTGCTCTTAGGATGGGAACTATCATCTGGGATTTGTCTTTCTGAATGCCAACTGGGGCCACATGCATATGAACACTGGGTGTGGACCAATCAGCTTTGTGTGCACCACAAAACAAATGGTCAGTGACTCACTCTACAGCATGTGTTAATACTGAGGGAGAGAGGTCTCGGTGACAGTATGGGTAGGTGGGCTGGGGGAAGGGTGCAATTTGACGAAGTTTATAAGATCCTAAATGGCCTTGACCAGATAGATGTGGAAGCATGTTTCTTCTTGTGACTGATGGACAGTTAGGGTCTGTTACTATGCTTTGTGACTCTGAGTCTAGTATTGGGAGTGTTGCTTTAAAACTAAGGTGTGCCATTTTTAAAAACAGATGAGATTTTTTTTATATCAGAGAGCTGTGCAACTTGGAACTTTGCCCCAGAAGACAGTGGAAGCAGCATCATTGAACATTTTGAAGGCAGAAGTAAATAGATTCTTGTTCTTGGGGTAAAAGCAGAATTTGGAGCATAGATAGATTGACCATGATTTTATTGAATGGCAGGGCAGGCTTGAAGAGCCAAATGGCTTACTCCTTCTCCTGATTTGTATGGTTTGTAGCTCTGTTTGTGTATGTGTCAGTGATAATATTGACATCGCATATGGAAAGTAGACCAAATTGACTTTCAACATATACAGAGTTTTTGATGCAATGCCTAAATGATGAAAAATATTTTTAAATTAGTTATCTTCCAAATTTAGTGTAAATGTTTTGTGACAAAGTCTCCATGTAGCTGAGGTTAATTTGTATTGGAAATGGTCAAGCAGTAATTGGTAGTTTCATGTGTGCAGACTGGGAAAGAACCCCCTGTGCGAAAAAAAACCCTCTGTGATAGAAACAGCAGATTTGTATTCATTGTACCCAATCATTATAAAAATACCTTGATGGTTCATTTTAAATTTGATTCGTCCTTATTTTCACATTACTTCCTCAGTATCTTCTGAATTGTAAGTAATGCGGTAAAATTTGCTGCATTGGTCAGTTCATCATTATGAGAAGTTATGAAGCATTTGCTAAAAATAGAAATGCAGGATGCTGACGTGAGTGTGGTGTAGAGTATATTTGCAATATTCCTGAGCAAGTTGTCTAAACCGACAAAGATGTTTGTTTGCGTAAAGTTGGGCATGGAGTACTAAATCTTTAAAGTAACTTCGAACCTCATGGTGCAATAGCTTGAAAATGGGACGATTTGATGAATTCTCTGAGATGGTTATCTAATGACAGCCCATATTGTTCTTCATGCTGGAGTTGCCTGAGTTCTTTTCAATCATGAGCTGTATAAAATATGATGCAGGAAATTCGAACATCTTTCACAATAAATAACACCCTGACTATGTTTTTTGTTTTGCGGGGAATACATCAAATTCACATCATTCTAAGTAATGTAAAATAACTCTTGCATTGAAATATGTCGCTTTGATTTCTTAAAGATTTCATCGCTGCACAGTACAGAGCCATGGTATAAATTCTGTAGCAATATGCTTCTTCTGCTCATATTCTCCATTTTATTGCATTGGAGAGAATATATGATCCTGCCCTCTGATCTTTGCATGATTTGGAGCCTGCTTGAATTTTATTGTCCCGTGGTGCTAGTAAGTAAAGAAATGTCACCTGTAAGTTCAATGTTGTGAAAAGAAATAGAACGAATCCCTTTATAATGTCAAGGGTCCCACACGTAAAATTAACTTGAGGGAAGGAAAGAGTTTTCAATCCACTACATTGTGCCCCTCACACTTCCCCCGAAATGAAGATAATGTCGAGTTAAATCATTCCCTGCTTTTAAGCACTGAACGACGAATAATGAGGTGTGTTGATATTCAATTGTTTTAATTAAACTGTCTTTGACATCAAAAGCAATTATTTAATCATGAGACTTTAAAATTGATGTAGAGCCAGCTTTCTTTAACACTGTCTTTGGCAGTCATGCAAAAAAGAATTATAGGAAAGGTTGTGTTACAAGGGAAGCATTTTGCATGTTTTCACTATTATGGAATAGGAGACCTATAAACCACAATGGTTATATTGGAGCTTATGGAATTATTGTTGAGTGAGGCTGTTGTCAAGTAATTTTATGCTGAATGTCTTCTACTTTTAGGTGCTGGTGGATTTCTTATAGGTTTGCAAGGACTGTGACTCCTAGATCTTGTATTTTCACCACTTACAGTAAATGACAGTTCCATATTAATAAATATATGATAAGTACATGTCTGGAATTGTACCTGGAATGTAAAATCAGCAACAAACACCACAGGGCTATAGGAAAAGTGATCCCACTTTTCATGTTGTCAGCGACATAAGATGGAAGGAATTTAAACGGGTTTCCACAGGTTTATCCACCATGCAGTCAAGAACGAAGTGCTGACATTCAGTTATCCAAATGAAAACGAAACGTAATCAGCAGCAGCCTAATCATTTAATAAATACACATTCAAATTGGTCCCCACTCAGCTCTGTTTCTATGGGAGTTACGGAAGAACTAAACAATAACATAATGATACATCTGAAAGCACGGACATGAATAATTTCATTAGCAGAACAAAAATTGAATTGTTAGTATTTACATTTGAGAGAATTCTAACTATTTCATTAGTTCCATGTATTGGACAAGATGAGTATCCTGAAGCTTTTTTGGGATGGACCATGATGATAAAATTTCTGGACTTTGCTCCTGTTCATCAGATTGGTTACAAGTTCTTCATATACTTCTAACTAGTTGCTGCCTGTTGGAATATATTACACCTACTTTCCTCATTATTTCTGCATGTTAGTTTGAATCCACTATTTCAAAGGATTACACTGAAATTTGTACTCGGCAGGATCTGGTCTAAGTGTTCAATACGTAGGAATAATGGACATAAATTAGTGTCAGATGAAACATTGGGTACAAGGTGATGCACAAGAATGTAAGTACAATTCTTGCCTTTCCCAGGATGCCAGCAACACTGAGGTTTAAAGCCTCTGAAAAAGAAACTGGGTGTTTTACCGGCCTTGCAACTCAAGCAGAGGCTTTGATGTGCGTTCGGGGAGAATGAGGCTCAGGCACTGCTATGGTGCCATCAATAAAGTAACCTAACTTGAAGTTTTCTCACCAATTTCTTTTTCCATGTTGCTTTCAGGAGTATGTCCTCTGCTAATGCCTTCAAAAGAGTCCTCAGTCAAGGCTGGTCAGCTCTGTTCCAATGTTCATCAATGTTCCCGATCTCCCTGCACATATTCTGCTTCCAGTGGCTCTGCACCAGGAGCAAGTCATTGACTCTTTTGCTTTTCTGAAGCTTGAAATATATTAATGGGGCCTCAGACCAATATATCTAGAAAATCCCAATAAATGCAGGAGGTAAGCATTGCCCAAGCATTTTTTATTTTTGTACTACATTATCCCCCGTGACAACTTAGTTTCACTGGGGCATGAAAAGTACAATCCCATGCTTTCAGATGATGACATGGGAGGGTGATTCATAAACGGTGAAGGCGAGGAGGTCAAGAATGGTGACATGCAGTGCGGTGCATACACATCTAGGAGGAGAAGCCATTCAAAGGGATGCAGCATCAGTAACCATGAAAGGTAAGAATAGAAGGAGAAGAGACTGAAAGTGTAGGGCATATGAATCCAAAACAACAGAGGGATAAATGAATACAGGTAAAAGGTCAAAGAAGATGAGATCTGGTGAGCAATGTTTCCACTTATAAACTATAATGCTGGCTACTTACGCTCATTTATCTTTGCCTCAATGAGCAGCAAAAGCCCAAAGGAACATAACTTGGCAACCTTAACCCGATGTACTAGGTTTAGTTTATTTGCCCTAACAGACATGAATTCTTAGATAGAGATATCAGTTCATCTTCACAAAGTATCAGATGTTACTTTATTCATAGGATTGATATAGAGTACAGCTTAAACAGATACAGGCACATCAGACAGTAAAAGGTTTGTATGGAAAAGTATGGTAAAGTAATAGTTTAGAATATTGTGCACAGTAAGACTTGCATCCTGCATTAAAAGGGATGAGTAGAATGGTGAGCAGATGATTACATTAAATGTACTGCACACAAAGTGGACATTTCGGTCATGTTGGTGTTTGTCTTCCATTAGAACCAACAATCCACTCTGTCAGTCTATCCTTCTATTCATCTTTCCTTGATGCCTTTATCTAGCTTCATCTTTAAGTACCTCTAAGCTGTTCACTGAAGTGACCACAAATTCAACGTACTCATTATTCTCTCTGAGTGAAGACGCTTCTCCTGAATTAGTGACTATATAATTTCTGTGAGGGGGAGAAAAGGAATCTAGCCAAAGTGAATTGACATCAAAGATTGGAAGGCAAAATTGGAACTCAACATTCAGAGGTGTTCCAAGAGGAGCTGGTTTGGGTGCAGCTTAGATACAAGAGAGAGAAAAAAGACAAGGAGGAAAAAAAAGACATACAAAATTAGAGTTTACTAGATGATTTAGAAATTAAAATGGAGGTTTCTAACACCAAAGAATTATTAAACATTTGAGAATATGGAAAACACAGGAAGTCTCAAAATGGGAATATGGGGAGCAAAATGACTATCAGAGCATAAAAAGAAATTCTAAAGGTTTTATCAGCATTTTGTGTTAAAAAGGGGGGGGGGGGGTCAAAGAAACTGAGGAACTGATCATGTCCAAAACACCAAAAATTTCCTCATCCTCTTTTAATAACGATGGTAGCAATGATCATTTACTGGACATTTGTTCATCTTTAACGTCATTATTTTTCTTGTTACTATTTATTACTTTTATTGAATTGAGTAAATTACTTCTCTTGAATTAGTTTCAGTTTTTCTCATGTCCTCAGTAGTTCATCCTCAATCTATTAGGAGGACAGATATTTTTATCTTCGATTATAATGTTACCTGCATTTTTCTTTTAGGAGGCCACTTTCCAATATGTAAATGACCTCCTCATGGATCCTTCCAAAATGCATTGAAACTAATTTATATTTTCACACCAATCTTGGGAGTTTGTTCATGTCTTCATGTATGTTGTCAAAGTCATCAGCATTAGTCAAGTGCCCCAATTTGTCCAATTCAGTGTCATCCACAAAATTTGAGGTCATACTTTCAATGACTGAATAAACATCATTTATGTAAATTGAGAGCAACAGTGGCCCTAACACTGATTACTTTGAGGCATGTCTTTGTTGTACCTTTCACTCGTGGAGAATTACCTTTGACCCTTGCTCCCTCTTTGTGTTGTTACCAGTTTGCAATTAATTCTATTTGTCTCCTAACCTAACTGCTCTGACCTTGATCTATTAGACCAAGCTGATTTAACAATTCTGTTCTGAAAAATTCTTATGCTGTTTCTGTTTCATGTACACTTTCATGAAAAGCCGAAATATTTATGCAGATTTAAGTTGAAATATTTATGCAAACAACTGGTGCAAGCATGATGCACCAGATAGCTTCCTTCTGCACCGTTGCAATTCTGCTTCATAGTTTATTAGAGTTAACTGAAAATTCCCTGCTCAGACCTTTGAGAGATGTTGGGAGATGAAACAAATATGGTATCTAAAATCTGGCTAACAGTGATTGCATCTAACGTGGATTCTTCTTCAGACTGTGGAGAAAACCAGTTTTGTGATCAAGGTATTTGAAATATCTTACAGGTGTCAGTTCTTTAAGAAATACAAGAGTTGGAACTGATGGGGGCATTTGCTCAAGTTAAGATGCCCACTGATTTTGATGATGCAATTTGTGGCAATAGTAGGGAATGTCAGGAGCAGTACTTGGTCTCTCAGATCCAGGATATACAAGCAGAGCATGTGCTGTGCAATCTCTGCCCAATTTCTCCTTAAAATCTTTGCTTGAGCAATGAACCTGATTTACAGGGTCAAGAGAATTGTGTCATGAAAGAGGTTGAATCTCTAGCTGCCAAAAGGAAAGCACCTTTCGGAATGGCAGTGACCACAATGTTAGTGGTAATGGGTGATATATCAGCATTGTTGCAGTAGTTACTGATCTATCGGTTCTGTTAATGCCAAGTTTAAGTCGGTATAATGGTCTTCGTTCTTAATGCAAGGATCTCAGATCTTAGAATAGCAATCTTAATCTTGGAGCTGAGGGCAAGATGTTATTCTTGATAGTTTTCTCAATATGCTGCCCAGTGGAACAAAGATATGTAGGTCATTTGATAGAGGATTTCTGTCCATTTAACAATGATAGTGATCTGTGATGATTGTGCATCCTACACTCCAGTGCAGTACTGATGGAGTGCTGCACTGTTGGTGGTGCCATCTTTCTCATGAGACATTAAACCAGGGTTTCATCTATCCTCTTAGGTGGATGTGTCGTACTATTTCAAAGAAAAGTCTGAGTTCTCCCAGGAACCTTGCCCTTTTTCAACCATCGTGACCATAAGGGACTAGCTGACCATTATCATATAATTTCTTGAGGTGTACTTCTGCTGTTATATTTGCCACATGATGACATTGATGGCATTGCAGTTTGGGTTATCCTGAGGTTACAAAGGTGCTTGAAAATGTGACTCTTTTTCAGAAAATGGTTTTGACACCTGATTGAGGAAGTAGGTAGCATCCTGTTGTAAGTAAAGATTGCCTGTTGTTCATCTGAGAAAACCAGCAAGTGACTTACTAATGGGCATTACAACTCCTGACACATCCATGAGGATCTGTGTGAAACCGAGATGTACACACAGAGGAAATTTGAAACTTCCTTTTTATAAATACCTGGAGTCTATTGGCGCCTGCCCTGATGGCATTGATAAGCTTGGAAATACTTGAAGGCACAAACCTAGGTCCTGTCATTTCACAACCAAAGATTATTGGACTGCAGCTGTTTTGCATTACTGTGCTACTCATACCATCTTTTTTTCATAAAGGCTTATCTCATGTAATGCCTGCAGGGATCTTTAGGAGAAACGTTTGGTAATAACTAATAAGAAGCCTTTGTATCACTGTTTTCTTTAGTTACAAAGACTAAGGAAAACCTTTCTTTACTCCCCAACATAATGACAATCTTGTCAAGAAGGATGGGGCTGGGTCATTATTCTATGTCCACTGCAGTTTTCACACTGTAGGTATGAATCAGAATTTGAATGTAATTACGTAGCTGTATGGTAACTCATTGTGGTTATCTTTAAATCTCTAATTTTTCAAAAATATCAATACTAGCCATGATAGAGGTGTTCACAATCACAATAGGTTTTGACAAAGTGAATTAGGAAAACTGTTTCTATTGGTGAAAGATTAGAGTGCACAGATTGAAGGTTATTGGTAACTTTTTTTGAAGAACAGTTGTTATTCTCTGGACTGCAATGTCTGAAAGGGTAGTGTAAGCAGAAACAAGGTGACTGTCAATAGGAATGGGAAGAGTACATTTAAAACAAACAGCAGAGGTAATAATGGGCTGAATGGCCTGCATCTGTGCTGCTAGGTTCTATGATATTAAATGGACATATCTTAAACAAAGCCTGCATGACAGATCCTCTTTGCTGTCACCTATATGTAACATTGCTTGTAAAATGATAGATAATGCAGTAGGTAGCTCGTCAATGCCCAAAATATTGTTGTCTGATGATTATCATACAGCACTAGTGTATAACAATCAAAGCACAAAGTACCAGTCATTAGCAAACTTCTTCTCTGCACTGTTTCCACAATTTCAATGTGGAATTAACACATAAGGTAACTTCTGCAAAAGGTTTTTTGCTGGAAAAGCTCAGCAGGTCTGGCAGCATCTGTGAAGAGAAATCTAAGTTAATGTTCTGGGTCCGGTGACCCTTCTTTCAATTTTTTTATTTAAGGCATTTTGCGTGGTTGTTACAAATGAAGTATATTTCAGCCGGAAAATATATCATTGTAGCTATTTACACATTAACTTTGTTCCACCATTTCTAAAGTTGATATATGATAATACACAAGAAGCACTGAAGAGACTATACATAACCTGCTCACAAGACTCATCGCAATAATTAATTGTCTTCTCACCAAGAATCCAAACAAGAAATAAAATTATAAGGAGACTGGTGCGAAAAAGTTTCAGGTTATTTGTGCTCGTCAAGGTAGATGTCAAGTCAGAGACTGCTTGGGTCAATGATCTATTTCCATAAGTTCATGAGAAATGGGAGCAGATGCAGGCCATTCAACAGTCTGTACCACCATTCAGTAAGATCGGAGTGTTATCCTTCCTCTGTCTGAGTGTACCTGCAAAATCTATAAGTTATTCAGTATTAGGATGTTTGGGAATTGAGATTAACCACTTGCATTTTTACTTTGTAGCAGTGTCTCAATTTCTGTACATAATTAGCTTGATATTTCTTGCCATCTTTTGAACAGACTGAGGGTGCTTCCAGATGTTGAACTGATTTGAAACAGCTCAGTTCAGAAAATTCAAAAATAAATTGAACGCAGTGTATTCCAGATTTGGAAATGATCTGGTCATCCATGGCCAGTGGTAAGTTGAAATACATAATTGACTGTATATAAGTTCATTATGAAATGTGCTAAGGTACTGTCAGTACTAAAACACATTACATAGCTGCATTAAGAACAGTTGGGTCAGGAAGATTTACAATTTAGACAACTGTTTCATCCCTCTTCAATGTCTTTTCTGATCTGTCTGATTGCATTGACTTGCTCAATCTAGCCTAGCCATTACCTTCATGTGATTTTAAAATATAGGAGCATCAAGATTAGCAATTGCCTATTTATCCCCTTGGAAGTGCCTTTGTTACATAAATTGACTGACTGAATTCAATGCACCCACCTTTATTCCAGATATCCTTACTAAACAAAACTTTGTTAATGTCAGTCTTGAAATCTTCAATTGTCCAGCATCCACAGCTTTTTGGGAGGAGATTATTCTATTATAATTTGTGTGAAAAAGGTGCTGCCTGATTTTGCTGCTGATGTGATTTTAATAACATGGGGCCTTATGCTCAATTTCAATTCCTCCCCCCCCCCCACCAATCCCCAGTGTGAATATTTTCTGTATTTAGTGGGTTGAAACTAAAGCAAGTGGTATCTCTGGCTTAATCTATCAGGACATTGATAGTCTCAGGATTATCTCATCACTAACACCAGAAATTAAAAGAAACAATATTGATGCTGTACATTTATCTCCAGAGCACAATTAAACCCTCATATAAATGAGTCTGCATAATATATTGGTAGCACAAGCAGGATATGAACCAGTTAATGTACCCAGGATGAAGATTCCATTTGAATGCCAGTAAATGGGTGGCTCAGTGGTTAGTACTGCTGCCTTATAGCTCCAGGGATCTGGGTTTGACTCCAACCTCGGGCAACTGTCTGTGTGGAGTTTGCACGTTCTCCCTGTGTCTGCATGGGTTTCCTCCCACAATCCAAAGATGTGCAGGTCAGGTGAACTGGCCATGGTAATTGCCCACAGTGTTAGGTGCAATAGGCAGGACTGAAAATGTGTTGCTGGTTAAAGCACAGCAGGTCAGGCAGCATCCAAGGAACAGGAAATTCGACGTTTTGGGCCAGAGCCCTTCATCAGGAATTAGGCGGGGGTAAATGTTAGGGAATGGGTTGGTGTGGACTTGTTGGGCTGAAGGGAAATTTAATTTAAATTCTTCAAAGGAGTACACTATGATTTCCTAGTATTGCAGTTCATTTTGACCCTTGTGATCATATAGATCACATCACTGTATCTGTCTCCAGACATGTTTAGTCAATGCTCCATTACCAGTGTTGGACATGTGATGTGCAATTATATAACACCGTGAATCAGAAATTCCTGATGATATGTAGCGTTTAAAGCTACAAATCTCGCATCCACAACTTTATTGTATTTGCTTCGTCATAGAGTTCAAGGAACTCCTTAAAGAAAAAAAGTAGAAATGTAAGGTGACAATTTTATTGCACATCCTTGCGCCTCCACCCTTCCCCCACAACTGCCATCTTTATTTACTGCACTTGCAATGATAATGTTCAAAAGGAAAGTGCATCCAATTCTTTGAGATGGCTGGGACATTTTAATTAGTGGCGCAATGTAGTTTTTGTTGTTTTTTTTCCACAGTAAGGCTGAGGCAGACTGACATAAAAGCTCACTGCCATTTGAAATAGATTTATATAGAAAGAAGCTTCACAATGAGCGTATCCTGTTGAACCCAGCAGCTGTGGATTGATAAACCAGATCTTTGCAGCTATCACAATGCACTGAATACCTACCAGTTCACATCAGTCTTATTAATGTCTAAGTGTGGCATAAAGCTTCATTCATTATTCATAGTAATCCAGTCAGAGGCCACTCAAAGACCTGATAAATTCTCACTTAAATGTCTGCGTCTGACAAAGCTCGAGATTTTATAGCCTTTGCTGTGCTCCTGCGTGGTGTTGTGGGCAAAGGTCCAGCCTGATTCTTCACTAATGACCAGCATGATGTACGAGCAGCTGCAGAGCTTCTGACATGAGCTAACACTGCACAGCGTACAGCCTGCTATCAGCACCGGATCCCAGGCAGGAGATGAACACTTGACAGTCAGCAGCGCTGAGACGCATGCCGCGAAATTCTTCATTAGGGGAGGCAGAAAGAGTTAAATGACAAAAAAAAAATTCCAAGCTGGAATTGGAGGACAATAGCACGCGTCTTCCTTTCCCAACTCTTTTGTTTTTGTGGCGTGACATCTGGAAACTTGAAAGGAATTTATGACTTCAGCTGGAAAACTAGACAGGAAGGAGAGAAAAAAATTAGACTGGTTAAACATCTCCAAATCTTGACTTCAACAACAGTGTCAGCTTCTTGGAGCATCTCCCTGTCAATTCTCAGAAGGAACCACTGAGCCTGCTTTACCTCAAATGAAGGTGCAAGAGATTTCTCTTTGAGGCTTCAGTGATGATTTCACGGCTCAACCTGAATGTTGCTGCACAGACAAAATAGAAAACAGTAAATTACATGTACAAAATAATGTTCCTGACTGAATATCATGTTGGATGCCATATTTGGAACCGAGCAGGTTGACTTGAGGATTTTTTGCACCCGATTGTTCCTTATTCTGAATAAAGGCTCGATATCCCACTCAGACTCGAGCAGGTACGCTGTACAATAAGAATTTATTACACCTTGCCAGCTACTTCTCACCATCGATGCTTTGATCGCAGTTCAGTGGGTCCCAGTGATTTTCCAGTACATTACACAGGAAGCCATTTTCCTTATGAGCCTAATTGTTAAATGCCTCACAAATGAGTCTGAGCTCCACAATGCCTGCGCGCATGCACTTTTCAGCTGAAGGCACTGGAGAAGTGATCAAGAGTGTTATTTTGGCTCATTTAGAGAAACTAATCCTCTCTCCCTTGAGCAGAGTTCTGAGATAAATTCCAGTGTCAAATATCAGGTAGTGTCCATGAACGTGAGCTTGAATGTGAGGTTTAGAATTACACTTGACCAACTAGACTATTGGAGTAGTTCAGTTAGCAAAACTTAAAACTGGATAGAATATAGTTAAGTTTTAGTCAGAAGATAATCTTATATTGTCTCTGAAGATCCAGTTTGAGTCTTCAGTTATTTTATATGCTATACAGTCATAGTGTCATACAGCACAGAAACAGACTCTTCAGTCCAACCAGTCCATGACAAACATAATCCCAAATGAAACTAGTCCCACCTGCCTGCTCCTAGCACATACCCCTCCAAACCATTCCTGTTCATCAGCTTGTCCAAATGGCTTTTAAATATTGCAATGGTGCCCACATCCACCACTTTCTCAGGAAGTTCATTCCACATTCGAAACACCCTCTGGGTAAAAGATTTGCCCCTCATATCTTCCTTAAAACCTTTTCCTCTCACCTTAAAATTATGCCCCCTAGTCTTGAAATCCTCCATCCTAGGGAAAAGACACCTATAATTAACCCTGCATATACCCCACATGATTTTATAAGCCTCTATAACGTCAACTTTCTTACCCTCCAGTAAAAAAGGTCTCATCTTTTCCAACCTTTCTTCATAACTCAACCCTTCCATACCCAGCAGCATCTTGGTCAATCTCTTCTGAACTCTCTTTAGTTTAATAATATCTTTCCAATAGCAGGGTGACCAGAACGGGACACAGCACTTCAGAATTGAGAGAATTCCAAATGATAACCTGTTTTGAAGCATTCATGGATCTGAATATGTGATTAAAAAATCACTGGTATTAAACAAGTAATTATAATGTAGCAAAATAAAGTGTAAAAACTTAATTATGGTGTAAATATTCAGATGTAAACCACTGTGTAAGTAGGAGGAAGACTGCAGGGATGGAATACCGAACACATTCGGTGGCTCTATGTCAGTTGGTTGTCCAATGATAACCCATCTTGGGATGTTCTAATAAATTCAATGTGCTATATAAATATAAGTTGTTATTGATGGATTGCGCAGAGATTTAGGTGACTTCTCCATATTAAAGAATGATGTTGCAGACTTTTTGCCAAGAATCCTTGTGCATTGGTCTTTTTTAATCATAGAAGGACTTGCACTTTAGAGCACTTGATATGGCAAATGCCATTGTTCAGTTGATCTAATATAGACTAAGACAGGCTGAAATCAGTGCTTAATTGGTCATAGTGTCAGCACAGCCCTGGTATAATTTAATGATGGAATGAATATTAACTGCAGTGTAGAAAGTTTAGGCCATGTATCTAAAATGAATCTTCATGAATGCAATATCTTGCACTGCCAATGCAGGGATATATTTACTTGTTACTGCTGCATGGTCTTTATCATATGTTGGATGACAAACATGGCAGATGCCAAAAATTCAGGATTGATTCTTCAAATATTGAAGGTCCATGGCGTTTCATGTTTCCCTTTCTAAAACGATCTGCACTTGTCTCCTTTCTCATGACTAGAACTTTATAGTCAGGAGCTCTGACTCCTTTTGAACTTTACACACTCCTTTTAAATATGAATTGTGCCTTTCAACGGGAAAGCAACAGGGATTGAGAGTACTGCAGGAAACGATTTGACATTTGACGACCACCGTTTTATTGTCTGCTGGTTGAGGTGTCATTAGGCCATTATTACAGGCATCGAGAGTGTGGTGCTGGGAAAGCTCAGCAGATCAGGCAGCATCCAAGGAGCAGGAGAATTGACGTTTCGGGCATAAGCCCTTCATCAGGAATGAGGCTTATGGGCCGGGGGACTGAGAGTTAGATTGGGAGGGGGGTGGGGCTGTAAGGAGAAGGTAGCTGGGAATGCAATAGGTAGATGAAGGTGAGGGAGAAGGTGTGCCATGATTGGATGATTTTCTTACAACCACAAACATAATCATTTTACTCAGGAATTGCCCTTTTAAAAATTGTGCCCTCACGTGTTTCCAAATGAGCCAAGCCTGTAAGAGTTGGAGATGATACAAACTTAAGATATTTCTCATGGGTGCTTTTTGTCATTGGTAGATAGAGGAGGCTTATGGGAGAGAAATAACTGTTAACAGAGAGGTTTTAAAAAAAGCAATTTTTTTTTAACTTTAAGGACTTTATTCTGATGTTTCCTCAACACGAAGTGTTAATGTGTATCAACATAACAACAATGACATATTTCAAAACTAGTGCGTTCATAGAAGTGGAGCTTTAGGTTCCCCTGAAGACAGAATAAAATGCGATATAGATTTTCTGTCATTAGCTCAAATATCCTGGAACCCTCTTCCTAACAGCACTATGGCTGTACCTACGCCACATAGGCTGTGTTTCATGAAGGCAGCTCAATACCATCTCCTTGAGGGCCATTTACGATGGCCAATAAATGCTTGCCTTGCTGGGATGGCTCACATCTCAAGAATGAACAGAACAAAAAAGGAAATGCAAAATCTTTCAAATGTAATAATCCAATTCCAATTCTGTAGTAGTGTGGCTATATCTCTGGGCCAGCATTCTTCAATGCTTCAGAGAACTGCAAATGCTTGCTGGCTGCCATTGAAGACTAACAAGTCAGCATGCTGCAACTGGTATAAACCTTTCACTCCTAACAAAAACAGGGTTTCAATGAATTTGGTGCTCATCATGCAGGCCCTACCACTTCCAGTCTTCAAGCCAAGCTGTATCGATACTATTAATTTGTTCTAATAATTTTCAGGGCTCTTTACTGCATTAACATTTCAACTGAGCAGCATTTTTCTATGATCTGTAGACTGAATAGACACATAGGCAGGCACATTAACAAAAATTTGCATTGTAAAATAAGTATGCCTTTTGTGTTTTATATTCTGGGATGAAATGGTGTTGTGCTATCAGTCCTTACATCGAGCACGTACAGCAGCAAATTAATGAGAGTTGAGTATTCTTGCGTTTCGCAGGAATATTATCAAATACCGATCAAAGGGATTCACAGCTCCACCAGTCACGACACAATAATGCTGGATGCCATCTTTATTTATTCAAAGGTATTCTTCACATGAGAGTCCATGAAGGTTGAAAGCTTGTTGTGAGAATGTTAAATTTTGGAAAATGGCTAGCTATTACGGAGCAATCTCTTGTGTTGCAAGTAAACATGTATTAAAGCATTGTATCTGATATTGTAATTGTCTCTCGGTTTTTGTTTCACACTCTCATTATTTCTTTGTGTCAGTCTGCATATCTTTTGCGTTTTTATCCTCTCTCACTCACTATCCTTTGATCTCCTCCTTTTGATTTTTTTTTGTAATTCCTTCTTTAATTTAGAATTTTGTGTTGGCATCATCACCCTAATGTTGGGTGAGGTTCCGGGTCCTGCCACCACATTGGCATCAACATTAGATGTGATTTACATAAGGATGCCCAAGTACTAGCAGGGGAATATGATCATAGTCCAGTGAAAGATTGGAATGGCTTCTTGAGGTTGGGTGACTAACAGGAGACCTGCTGGAAATGGTACATTGGCAGCACTGCCCTGAGAAGCAGGAGTTATCATTGCAAGTAAGCAAGAGAGAAGAAGCTACATGGACATTACTGTAGAGGCCAACTCTTCTGGCCTGATGGCCATGGATGCTGCGACGTGATTCAGTGACCATAGCAGATGTAAAATTGACTGGATGGGTGAATTGCTTCCTTCCAATCCATTTGTAACAGAATGGGCCCAGAGTCAGGAAATGCCATTAACCCGGTTTCTGCTCTCTGATGTCAATTTTCAGGCCTTTCTGCCTTCAGTGACATCTCCAACAACAGTCACTTTTTAAAATCCTCTCTGTCTTCCCTGTACTATGTAGCTTTTGCTCTTCCTCTACATATTTTGCTGATTCTTTTTCTTTAAAGTATAGGGCACAACACAAAAGTGTAGTTGGGTGGGTGGGGCTGTGCATCAGAAATAACCATAACAATGCAAGGACCGTTCCAGGGTGTTAGCAAAGTGTAGTTGAGTTGGCCCAGGGAGGCATAGGAAGCTGTACGTTTAACCTGAACTAGAAAGTTGGAGGAGGGTTGTGTCAGAAAGGCACATGAGGTTGGAAGGAAAAGAAATGAGAATACATGAGTAGATAGAGATGGTGGCCAAGTGTAGCAAATCTGAAGACTGAGGCTTAACATGCAAAGTCTGGAGAAAATGTGGGTTAAATGATGGAGGGTGTGATTGTAATCGGAAATGAAAGGCAAAGAGGATACACAAGTCAATAGGAAGGTTGTGGGAGTGGATGTCCAAGCTTCAAATTTAGTCTGCCTACCAGGTGATAGCAGAAATAGTTAGGAGAGACCACACTATGGAGAGAGGGGAGAAGCAGATGGCTATAGGTGGAGGGATGTATGCACTTGAAGACAGCAGGAGGAATAAGGTTTTCCTCAATCTACTGAGAGAGGGAAGGGAAGGGGAAGAGAGGGGGAGGGGGGGGGGAGAGAGAGAGAGAGAGAGAGAGAGAGAAAATCGGACCAGAGCACGAGGGGAGTTGTGGCAAAAATCACCATGGGGGAAGTACTTATGGAATTTTAACCTGACAAGGACTTACTGCTCCAGGAGTAGAGATGAGTAATGAATAAAACAGTGAACTTACAGCTCTCAGTGCCGAATTCACACCAAACCCATAGAGATGGGAACATGAGATTGCTTTCCCTGCTTGGTCAAAGTTGCTAATATGGAATAGTTTGACCATCAGCTGGCCATGAGGAAAGTCTGTTTGGCTATCTGAAGCTAATTGATTGAGACCATTAATTCTTCCGTTATGACATCAATCATATTTTGCATGAATTTAAAATTTATTTTAACCTTATTGCGACACCATTTTTCTAAAGATTAATGTCCTTTTAGCTGTGTTGATGATATTTGTTTTAAATTAATTAACTTTTATTTTATTGGTTCCTTTCTCCTTGTGGCTTTTGTTAAAGTATGTTCATCTAATTCCTTAATTATGCCATTCAGAATGCATCATCGCTTCGGGTTTTCAAATCTTCCCTCAGAGCTTGGGCTTTTTTGCCCTTCAATTAAACTTTAGACTTTTCTGTCCCCTCTCTAATGCAGAAATTTAATGTCAAACAATATAATAACTGCTCAGTGCTCGTTGTGTTCATGTACATTATTTTGCATATTACCTTAGCCACACCTGAACAAATGAAAATGTGATTGAGAGAGAGGGTTGATACTTTATATGTTTGAATGCTAGTAGCAGTTATTTCTCAGCTTTTTCATTGTTGTGGTGTGGTGACATGTATATTGCGATTATGATATTCTAATATTCAGTGTGAAAGTCCTTAAGCAAAACCTGCTGAACTGATGTACTTGCATTGACTGTATACTTACAAATAACATCCTCATAAAGTCTGAGATTTGTCAAGTAGGATTTACCACTACAGAGTAGAGACAGCCTTTTTCCAAACTATTTTGTTGTGTAGTTACTCCTCCAATTGGCCTTGGGATAGATTCCATTATTTATTTGCCTTGATATTAAATAAACAGTGCTGTAGTTGTGCCTATCTACACTTGTGCTGTCACTTTAAAATGTTTTATGTTTGTCTTACTGGAGTTCTACAGAATTGAATCAATACTGAATAATTTATCCATGCTGAAGAGTTAATTGATTTATTGATCATTTTTTAGAGTCCTTCTTCTGCCTAGTTTTATTATTCAGAGTACATGCAGGGGGTCCCCAATTTATGAATGTCCGACTTATGAATGCTTGTATTTAAAAATGTGATCCCGTACAGGGGTGTAATTTTAAAGACCCAACATTTCCTATGATTACTAACTGCCCCTTTATACTATTCTGCATTGTGTTCTGATTTGCAAACTAATCAATTTCCAAACCCCAGACCAGAACCTGTTCACAGCCTGGGGACTGCTACTCGGGTGGTCAGCATTTGAGTTAAAGTGTTTTCTGTTTTTGCTTAACTGAGGTTGCTCTTGTTCATTCTCAAACTGTTGAAAGATGCCTTTTAAAACCATATATACAATTCATTCTGTTGCGTCCTTGTACTGATTTTCAGCTGATCACAAATGCTAGTGGACTGCAATCCCTACAGGTTCCAGTATCACTTTCAGGGACTGATACAAAGGATATTATGCCTGGAGAACCAAAACAAATTACAGTAAGGCAGCAATTTATAGACTGGAGCTAACTGTTTTGTAAAATAGTTTATCTTCAAATTTGCATATAGTTAAAGTATCCCCAAAGCAATCTCGATGGTTGATACCAGAAATCAAATTTACAACCCACACTAAATGTACATAATTGTAAATACTCCATCTTTGATCAGTAGAGTACTAATTTTGAATAGGAGACAAAAAATGATAGTGCTCCGATGTATACTTCTGCGATGTGATGCAGACTTATTATATAACACTGTATCTGGGGACAGGATGCATGTCTATTGTGCTGAAATATGTTTTATGGAGAACCTTTCACTTGTGCAAAATTTCTACAGAGAGAGAGAACCGGCACAGTGGAGATTGTCTGGTACTTGTTCAGTGAATAGAAGCTGAAAGTGGCCAGGTGTCAGCAGAACATGGGGAGAAGCAGAGCGGCTGAGAATAGCCTGATACAGGTGATGATCCTGCTGTCATTTCAGACCTGACCCTGACTCTTTGAGACTAACCCTTGCCCTTGGCTCTCTGCCCCAAACCTGAGCTGTCAGACCCATGCTGCCATCAAGACCCAAACCATGATCCTTGCTCTCAGCTCTGACCTGGCCTGAACCAACTGCCAGTATATATAATGTGCTGCAGACGCAGTGTGTTCCTCTTTGCAGCTCAAGTAGCTAGTCCTGACATCAACTCATGCATTTGACAAACTTGCACCAAGTTCACCTGAATTTCCATTTCTGTTTCCACAAAATGCTGAACCATGGCATCAGTTGACATTAAATTATACATTTTAGTAATTAATCTGATGTAATATTATGGGTGGCTTCACAACATGTCAGTTTTATGAAATAAGTTCCATGCATTTCATTCATAAGAATTATAGTCAAGCAGCCAATTTGTTAATGTTACCTACTCAAACTAGCAAATCAGGAGTATTATTTAATGCAGTTCCTTTCAGGGTTACACAGGCATACTCAGCACTGTCCTAAGTCACATTTGCCTTTAAAGTACCATGACATAATTATAGAGTCGTGGAGTCATAGAGATGTACAGCATGGAAACAGGCCCTTCAGTCCACCTTGTCCATGCTGACCAGATATCCCAACCCAATCTAGTCCCACCTGCCAGCACCCGGCCCATATCCCTCCAAAACCTTCCTTTTCATATACCCATCCAAATGCCTCTTAACCCCTTCCCCGACGACTTTTTTTTTGGAGAAAACGTTTCATTTTCAGATGAATTTTTTAATTGCTTTTTAAAATAGTATTTTTAATGCTGATTATGGAAATAACTTTTGTTTTTATCTATTTCCAATATTTTACTTGAAATTTTATTTTGAAGATACCATTTTCGGCAAAACAAAATTGCTCTTTCAAGTAGTTCATCTTTCGACCAGTTCATTTCTTGATCTGGCATTTTCACAATATCCCCAAGCATTTTCAAGGCGAAAAACACACAAATTTCTGCCTTTGTTACAGGGCGCCACATACAACCTCTTTCTCCAGTTTGGTCAGCAAAGCGATTAGTTTCGTCCACAACTCAATCAATAATTCTGTTGTCACATAAAAGACTAAAAAAATCCAAAGGAGTCATATCAGCTGTGTTTTGATCAATTGATATTCCAGGAATTCCAGTGAATGGGAAGTGTGGTGGTGGAGGAAGCATGCATTCTTCCGACACCACATGTCGACACCAAATTCGTCCATCCATCTCCTCCTCCTCCTCATCCTTCTCATCCTCCTCCTCACTTGAGAGAGAATAGCTATTATCAGAGGAGCTTGCACTCTCATCTGATGTATCCAAGTTTCTAATAGAAGGTTCATACTCATTGTCATCTTCTGAGCTCGACATCTGGGCGTAATTTGAAAAAAAAACAGAAAAAAACAAATGACAGTGTGTGCCCAAAAGCGGTACGTCGACGCTTCTTGCAATGCCTGAGGCGGAAGAGACACGGCTACCAGATGTATGAGTCACCGAGTATGCTCGTTTCTAGCTGAGAAGGGCCCTGAAATGCTGAAATTGAAGTATAAACTCGTCTGTGGCTGTTTTTGAAATTATATGTTTTGGACAAGTTTACTCATCGCATTCTGAAAAAGACAAATTGGGTGAGGACAAGTTAACTCGTCATTGCCGGGTAAGGGGTTAAATACTGCAATTGTACCAGCCTCCACCACATCCTCTGGCAGCTCATTCCATACATGTACCACCCTCTGCGTGAAAAAGTTGCCCCTTAGGTCTCTTTTATATCTTTCACCTCTCACCCTAAACCTACGCCCTCTAGTTCTGGACTCCCCGACCCCAGGGAAACGACTTTGTCTATTTATCCTATCCATGCCCGCCATAATTTTGTAAACCTCTATAAGGTCACCCCTCAGCCTCCGACGCTACAGGGAAAACAGCCTCAGCCTATTCAACTTCTCCCTATAGCTCAAATTCTCCAACCCTGGCAACATCCTTGTAAATCTTTTCTGAACCCTTTCAAGTTTTACAACATCTTTCCGATAAGAAGGAGACCAGAATTGCACGCAATATACCAACAGTGGCCTAACCAATGTCTTGTACAGCCGCAACATGACCTCCCAACTCCTGTACTCAATACTCTGACCAATAAAGGAAAGCATATCATACGCCGCCTTCACTATCCTATCTGCCTAGGACTCCACTTCCAAGGAGCTATGAACTTGCACTCCAAGGTCTCTTTGTTCAGCAGGTCAAAAAGAGACATTGGCACAAGTTTGACCCAAGGCAGATTTTAGGGAGATTCTTAATGTTAGGGACAGATAGACTAAGGGGACTGGGAAGGATATTTAACTTTAGTAGTTAAGATTGCTAATATTGGTGTGAAGGAGACCTGGAATGTATGACAGACCAGAACAGGAAGAGTACAGAGATCTCAGAGAGTAGTAGGGTTGGAAGACGTCACAACTATAGGACTGATGAAGGCAACAAGGGACCTGAGGGCAATAATTTTAAAAAGTAGCGGTTCAGGGATGAGGATTCAATGTATTTCCGTAACCACAGAATGAATGGTTCTCACTGCATGTTAAAACAAAAGCTGCAGAAATTTGGATTCTGTCAAGCTGTCATGTGAGAGGTCAGCCACAAGGGCATTACAACGGCACAGTCAGAAGGTAACAAAGACGATGGTGAGGGTTTTAGTGGTAGATGGGATGAAATAAGTGGTGAGGTGTATTAATATCACAAAAAAAAGAGAAGTGGGCCTTGTGAGGGACTGGATATGGGATTGCAAACTGAGCTCAATTCTGGGTTAAATAGGCTGGTGAGGTTGCAAAATGGTCCAGTTCAGTCTGAGCCAGTGGTCAGGGCAGGATTTGGAATCAGTGGCTTGCGAACAGAGTTTGTGACAGGGTGGAAGACAGCAGTGCCTGCTACTCTCAAAATGCATTCAGAAGAAATATCTGCCTATTCAGAAGGGGATGTCAGAAAAGCGGTGTGACATATCGGGGGCAGTGGATGGGTCATGACAGGAAGTGAAGAAGCAAAGCTGAGTGTCATCATCATTGCATGTTTTCAGGGTTGGATCACCAGGATCTTTGATTGTTCAGTGGAATAACTGATGGCACCGAACCTAATTAGGTATCAACGACAAGCTCAAACTCATAACATGACAGTGAGAGCTGAGTTTGTACTTGAGTCTAAGTCAGATGTGACGGTGAGCTAGGTTGGCAGATGTTTTATTATTGACAAAGCTCTGTTACTCTCACCTAAGCAGCTGAATTTTTTTCTTTTTTTTTGTTTATCATTTTACCTTTTCCATGAGTTACGCAGCTGCTTGACAATCATGACGCTGGTTCCCACAACTGAAAGCAGCATAAATCTACTCTCAGAATCCACGAATTGCACATCGGTCTATTTGACGAGTGCTAGCGACAGTAGATGAAGGGGAAAATTTCACAATTGTGAGCAGAAGGTAGAAATATGTTGAATGTGCCCTGTTAATTTCATCACACTGCTGATCTGAGAGGTGCATTTTTGAAACAGGAAACAAATGTTCAAAGTAAAGAAAATTCATACAGGATTTGCTTTGTATTTCAGTGTAGTTTATGCCATTTCCATCACTTTATTTTAGAAGCTGCATTTTGGATACAGATTACAGAATTTAAGAGATGAAGCTGAGTCCCATTTTTAAGTAGAACAACTAACAGTCTTTGCAGTGCCTGGTTATGAGTAGAGACTTATCAATGCTAATGTGGCAATAAATTGTATGCATTCCTGTTCTTCAGAAAGATTGATTTTACTTTTTGCATCAACACTGCAATAGGTGATAATTTGTTGCAGTTCTTAATAACTTGATTTCCTCTAAATTTAGTATCAAATTGTTAATTTTTAACTGATAAGGTGCAGGATGTGTAACAGCCTGACCTTGTTGCTCAGGCCCATGTGGATACATGTACAGAGGAACCTCAATTATCAGAATGAGATGGGCGGGCACTATTTCGTTTGGATAACTAATTATTCAGTTAATTGATTTCCTCTGGGGCTCGGAGTTTTCTGTGAAGTCTGCTCCCCATTCAGGACACTAGGCAGCAGCACACTGCGTGTGACACCCCACCCCACGCCCGCCCCGCCCAACCATGTCCAGCACTGCCCCAACCCCGTCCAACACTGCTCCCACCCCTGCCTGCTCCAACTCCGTCCATTCCCACCCCTCCCACTCCCGACCCTGTCTGCTCCCACCCCGCCACCAACCCCATCCGCCCTGCCTCTGCACCCCCAGCCCCATTCAACATTCCCCCCACCCGCCCACAGCCCCACCTCCTAACCCCATCCCCGTCCATACCCACCTACCATCCAACCCTCGTCTGCGCCCTTGTCCCCCAGCTGACCTGCCCCCATTTATCCTCCCCAAGGCAGTTGGATTGTACACCAACAGTAAGACTGCTGCTGCCTTTTTGAGGTGAGTCTTCAAATAGCGCGCGCACACACACACACACACACACACACACACACACACACACAAAATCACACACCACAAAACTTTGTACTGCAACTTTTTGACAGGTTCCACCTTTACCCTGTATAGAACAATGTTGGAGAGATTATCTGGGGCAGTGGGGTTTAGGGTACATCCCTGTGTAGAACTCCGGGGAAAGTGTGGGGAGACAGAGAGAGGGCGGGAGGTCAGCATTTAGAGACGGTGCCTGGTCTGTTCAGGACTGTTTTTGGCAGCATTTCAGTGAGCCCAGTTCATTTTTAACCATTGTACCTGTAAACAAAAGATGCGATCAGGGTTGAAACAGCGATTTGACGTGACATTTCTATCGGGACCTCAAGGTCTCCTTCGGATAATCCAATATTCGGATAATTGAGGTTCCTCTGTATTCCCTAAGGGTTCAACCTCACTGAAGCAAGATGAATTGCCAACATCAGACTTGGCCTATCCCTAGGAAGAAAAGTGGGCGGAGACATGTTGGCGATTTGGCCTGATGCATCCCCAATCATGCTCCTGCTTTTCCTCCACCTTGTGCCCTATCCCACCCAACCTTGAATGTGAAGGCCAAGCAACCCGTCCCTTTCAGAACATGGATTTAAGGTGAATGGCAAAAGAATGCACAGTGATATGAGGAATTACCTCCTTGTTTGGATCCGGAATTCTCTCCCTGTGGAGATCGGTGGAGGCAGATTCAATTGTGCCTTTTGAGGAGAATTTGTATAAACAACTGAAGGTGAAGAACATACAGGGCTAGAGAGAAAGAGCAGTGGAGCGGGGCTAGCAGGGGTTTAATGGGCTGATTGTCCCCATTCTGAAACATGATCATTTCACGAATCTGGAAGGTTCAGTTTTTGCTGGTGAAAACACCATGGACTCTGAGCTGAAATGAATTGCCTGAAATAATAGTGGAAGGCACGTTGAATAATGTGGCTGAGAGAGGATTTGAATAAAGTTATTTTCACCCAGAGGACTTTGGGTAACTGGAACTCACTGCCTAAACGAAGGTGGAGGTAGGAACCCTCAACACATCTAAGAACTATTTGAATAAACACTTGGAGTGCCACAGCAGAAAAGGCCACAGGCCAAGTATTGGGGAAAGAGTTGAAAATAGATGGATGTTGTAGACTGGCATATGCACAATGGGCTGAAGGGTCTCTTTGTGTGCTATAAAACATTTAAAAAGAAATTTCATGAATGCTGGAAACATAAAATTTTTGCAGGTCTCTGAGGAACCAGGGGAGATGTTCGGGTAATTGGGAGCCCTTTCAAACTGCAAGTACAGCCATGAGGAGATGGATGTCCTCCAGTGCTGTAAGGTGGACAATTCATATAAGACCATCAAACCTTTGAGCGGTACGGAGCCTTTGAAAATGGAATAGCAGTGACAAAGTGAACTACATAGAGTGAAAATTGCCTCTGCAAGTCCCATGATCCAAATGGGCTTGATAGGGATTCTACCACACTGAATGTACATTGAGGGAAAATCCTCTGCAAATGCTCCCTCATCCCTTTTGCTTTGCAGAACTGTTTGTTTGATTTAGTCCGAAAGAAAATTATGACAATGAAGTGGATGTGTCACTTTAAAAATGCCTTCTGATTATAACATCTCCTGTGATTTTGCAGTTACAAAAGCAAATTTTTCAATTCCACTGTCACCACGACGTCAACCAGTACACTGAGTACATTGTTCATCGGACCTGCACACAGGAACCGAGAGAGGATGGAATTGCTATTCTGACTGTATCAGGTACTTTATAACAGTAGCAGCACTCTTACTGCCTGGTCTATTATATTGAAGTGTTGAGCTAGGGTTTATTAATGACTGATAATACCAGATAGTAAATTTGAAGATTGAACTTAACCTTTCTTTATTCCTCTATTTGCACACATTTGTATTGAGTTACAAATTTCCAATGGTTCTGCGATCTTTCTCAGAACAAGGGGCACTTGTAACAGAGGGTGAGTGCATCTTTTGGAGGCATCAAGAAGATGGAGCAGAGGGCGATGGGGGATTTACAATGGTGCTGTTGAACAAGCTCATCTCATGACCACACAATTAAAAAAGTTGCATAACAGTAAAAGTACAGAAACATGAAAGTTATTTGCAGAGTTTCCTTACTATGTGAAGGATCAACTGTTTTCACATCATTGATGTGGTGATCCTTTTGCATTGTCCAGGCATTGTGTTGTGTTTGTATCTTAGACCAAAGAAAAGTAAAATGAATATACTGGTATCGTGCAATAATGCTTTGTGCACTGTAACAGCACAGTTAAAGTCACTGCCTGATCAAACACAGAAACCAGGTCTCAGGAGAGATGACTAAAAGAGCTTGCCTTATATATTTAGATTACACTCAGCTGTCAGTTACATTTGGCCCCCTGTGAACATATATCCTATTGATTTAAAATAAATCATTCAAGGGATGTGGCCATTACTGACTATACCAGTATTTATTACCTATCCCTAGGTGTCCTTATGAAGGTTGTGATGAGATGTCTTCTTGAATCACTGCAATCCATTTGGTGTAACTACATCTATACTGCTGCTATGGAGGGATTTCAACACTAGACACTTAAGGAACGTCAGTATATTTTCAAGAGAGGATGGTGAATGGTTTGGAGGGAAGTTTTCAGGTGGTGGTGTTTCAGCATATTGCTGTCCTTGTCCTTCAAGAAGGTAATGGACATGGGTTTGCAATGTCATGCAGTCTGAGTCAATATTGAATCCCAGGGCAACTCCCTCCCAACCGCATATCACTGTACCACCACCTCTGCTGGATCTGCCTTGCTGATGGACAGGACATACCCAGGGGATGGTGGCATTTTATTCCGTGGTATGATTACTCAGGCTATTGCCTGACAAGTCTGTGAGACAGCTGTCTCAATTCCGTTGTTAAGGAGGGTCAGATGCATCAGGGTGACAAGGACACAGAACCTACTTCAGGCGGGGCACTTCATTATCCAACATGAAGACTGGCTCAATAACACCATGACTAGCTGAGCTATTTGAGTCCTAAATGCTTGAGTTTGCCATTATCATTTCTGGTGCTTGGGTTGATGCCAAGTGGTCTGTCTAGTTTCATTCATTTTTTTTGAGATTTTATTTCTTATCAGTTCTGATGTAGCTGATTGGTTCTCCAGGCTTTCTTCAATTAGATTGATGTTGACTGGTATTTAAATCTATTTAACTGACTTTTGTTTTGTTGCAAAATTCCATTTGGTTTCAGGGTCTTGGTGCAATAGATGCCAATGAACAGAGACACACTGTCATTTATAGCATTGTCCTTGCAAACATGTTTGGGCTTCTACACCCCTATCCTGTGAGCAGGCTGGAGGAGAGTGGGTGGTTGACATGCCATGCATGATGCCTGCCCACTGGCATTTTACCAACTGTAATGGGTGCCCATGTTATGTATTAAGGCCTCAGGAGGAGTGGAGTAAGCCATGGCATTGGTGGGATTGGAGAGTTGCTGGCTGTCTGACTAGCCACTCACTTTTGGAGGTGCAAAATCCTTCAGTATAGGGACAGACACTGCTACAGCTGGTCAAGCTTCCTGGTTCAGTAGAGGCAAACTTGCTACCAAATTATATTAAATTAGATTCCCTACAGTATGGAAACAGGCCCTTCAGCCCATCAAGGCCACACCGACCCTCCAAAGAGTAACCTACCCAGACCCATTCCCCTACCCTATATTTAACCCTGGCTAATGCTCTAACTCTATGAGCAATCTGCATATCTTTGGATTGTGGGAGGAAACCGGAGTACTGGAGGAACCCATGCAGACACTGGGAGAATGTGCAAACTCCTCGCAGTCGCCGGAGGCTGGAATCGAAGCTGGGACCCTGGCGCTGTGAGGCAGCAGTGCTAACCACTGAGCCATCATGCCACCCTTTGTTTAGCCAGGGATGGGGCCATCACCTCTACATACAGTTGCAGCTCATGTCCCTGAGTAATGTAATCAATATCATTAATCATGCATTATTTTCAACTTTACTAGTACACAGATTTCAACAATAGCTTTTTATGTGTCTGACATCCTTTCATAATTCATAATAGCCTGGATTTCCTCTTGGCTAGACAGTCGTTATTTCCAGCAAAGGAACCCAGAGGAATCCTCATCACAGCAGAATCCGAAGGGATTACTCAGGAAATGGAATTCCTCTTTTCCTCTATTCTTGGAACCGTCTGACACTCTCCATTTAAATTGGAGACTTTGAAGGATTCTGACAAAAGAGTTAATCAGAAACGTTAAGTAATTACATACACAGTCCAACCCCTGAGTAACTACTCAAATGACACCAATCATGCCTCAGAGACCCCAATCTACACTTCCCCCAAAACACTCACACCCTCATGCTCCATGCTGTGGACCAAGGACCATTATGGGGTTTAATAGCACCCCCTGCCCCCATTGCCACCCCTGACAGCTCCCACTCCACCTGGGGAATGTGATTACATCCTCTGGACACTGTGCTACCTGCCCTAGTACCTGACATCCATCCCCAGTCCCTCAAATCCTAGAAACACCAGCCCCAGCCTAGGGTCCTGATAGTCCATACTGCTCTCTCGCTCCTGAACCCTTACCACCACAAACCGACTCACATCTCCACCTCCCACGACCTCTGAACTCCTACACACCATGTTCCAGCTGGATCCCAAACCCCCCAGTACCCACCCACCCACCCTGTCTCCCACGGAGTATGATTTCTGGTGTCCACCCTGATTCACCCTAAATGCTGCATTACGTATCTGGCCCCACTGCTATGTTTGTACCCTGCTCTGCTGGTACTACACTTATCTGGTTCTGTCTACCTGGCATCATTGCCCCAACTCTAGCATTCAATACCCTGGCATTATACCCCTTTCCACTTGGCATGCAGCACCTATTGCACCCTTTTCCCTACCCACCTGGTTCCATACTTACACCCTGCATAAGATTGCAACTTCTCGGAAAATCCAGATGAGTTATTCCATTATTGAGGGGGGCGGAGCTTTATAGCTAACTGCTGAATGGGGGTGGGAACACTGGAAATGCCCCTCCAATTGTCTTTCGCCAGACATGTGTTTAACGTCAGATCAGTTTAGTTCAAATCAGCCTTTGCCTCAATAATTGATTTAATTCGTACTTTTTGATATGTAGTTGTGTGTTCAGTTCCATTTGGAAAACACGTTCTGGTCGTTGTTATCTGAGAAATAGATTTGCCATCAAGGCGTAGAGAAAGTAGCCAGGCTATCTTGTGAGGATTCCTACAAGTGCTGGATATAGGGGAGAAAACAGTATTAGTTCAGCTAGAGCAGAGGAAATTGTCACACAACCTGATGAAGGGCTTTTGCCCGAAACGTTAGTTTTCCTGTTCCTCGGATGCTGCCTGACCTGCTGTGCTTTTCCAGCACCACTCCAATCTAGACTCTGATCTCTAGCATCTGCAGTAGCCATTTTCGCCTAACATTACCACAGACCTACCTTTGTGAGCTTTGTGGTTCTGTTCCCATTAAGGTAATACAGCAATACAGCTTAACCCTGGGAATGTACACATACATTCTGCAGGTAAGGAAAGATTAAAGATTGCCTTGTATTCCTTTCCTGCGAATTAGCTATAAAGTAAGTGATGGTGCTGATGTAGACCCAGTGATCATTTAACATTGATTCATGAGCCCTGCTCACTACCTTATTCAATTAATCTTTGCTCCGTCATGTACACTGCATTGTAACTAGTCTGTGCAATTCAGTGGAAATGCCAACATTTATTCAAAAGTCAATTTTGAAAAGAAGTGTGGACCTAGAAAATCCATAACGACTACCTCATGAAATGTTAATTCTTAGCATAATCAATCTCTGCTGCACATAACCATAAGCTGCTTATAGACAGGATAGTCAGATGTATTCTAAAAGGCTGCACACAAAGACTTCCTTTGTAAAAAAAAATGTAGCTTTGGCTCATCTACTGCATTCCACAGCTATGGCTTCTCCGTGGCTGCGAATCTATCTCACCGAGATACAGGTAGAAGAAATGTTAATTTGTGGCTCTAATGAGGTGACAAGAGTCTTTCTAAACAGGCTGGTATTATAAAGATATTATTATTCTTCTCCTCAGAGTGCTCTATATGAGTTCTGCGCTGAATGAAGCCTGAAGAAAAGAGATGCATTTGATGCTGTAGGCATCCGCTGAATTATAGACATGTGCTAATTGTAAATAATTTCTGGCATTTGCCAAGTGTCATTTTAATGAGCTCTCATTCAATAGCTCATTTCCTTGAAGCCTCACTATTTAAAGTCGACTTATTTCAGAAAAAAAATGGTTATCAATGCACAGGAATCACAACAAAAGTCTTTTCTCCATTTCAGAGCAGCTCCCTTTTGCATTGAAGGATAAGGTTTGTGCTGTAGTTTTAGCTTTTAAGACTAGTGTCCCTTGTTTTAAAGCATGATTTTAATCTGGTCCCAAAATATATTAGCCTTTTGAATAAAAACAGTGTTATGATTTCAAAAGGATGTCTGTAACAATGTCACAACAGGTTTTGAGAATCACTTCCACAAGTGTCGTCTTTGTTCTGGCTATTTTAAAAACTGCAACGTTGTGTTGGAATCTACAACGGGCAAACATTGGCTAACCCTCACAAGCTTTGAAACTGTAACTGTTCCCTTCCCATATAGACAGCATTCAAACTTGGTGTTGCCTGTGCATTTATATATTTGCTGCATGAAAAGTTGCATGTCTGAGTTGAGGGTGCAGAACTGCGAGGGGTTAGCTTAGTTTAGGCTAGCTTGTATTACTGTAAGGAAGGCTGGCTTTAAGGGGAAGTGCACTTTGGCATGTTGCTCAATCTCATTCTCCTGCCTTCTCCCTGATGAAGGGCTTATGCTCGAAACGTCGAATTCTCTATTCCTGAGATGCTGCCTGGCCTGCTGTGCTTTGACCAGCAACACATTTGCAGCTGTGATCTCCAGCATCTGCAGACCTCATTTTTTACCCTTCTCCCTGTAACCCTTGCAGGCTACGAAGGTCTCTCACATTGCTGTAGAACCCTTGATATTGGGATTAACAGGAGGAGAAGCCCCCTATCCACAGGGAACCAGGAGACCATCAATACAAAATCTGAGAAGAAATTTGAGGTTACTGTCGTCTTGTGTATTCTCCAGGATGCCCTGCCAAATGAAGTTCAATGACCTCACAAGAATGGTTTTGGTCAGGTATTGCAACTTCAAATGCCACAGCCATTCAATGTTCCATATCCTCAATAAACACCTCCAACAAGCTCCATCAATTTCAGGCCTCCTATCTCACTCCTTGACAGTCATACCATCCAAACACATTGTACCATAATGACTGACAAGCTCCCTTTTCTCTTGCCGGACAGGGTGGTGAGTAACCCAGTAGCAGTCTGGCAGGGTTGCATATCCTTAGCCCAGTGAAGAAGACAGTGGCTACTATCACTCCAATGGCAATCTAAGACGGAGGCCAGTGGTGGAACTGGGAAGGTTCAAGATAATATTCCGATAATGGATTTGGTTGGGCACCTGAGATGTTCAGGCACAAAAAATGGTTATAAAACAAACACGACTGACCCAATATGATCTCCTGGCAATCCATAATGAGTATACAACCTCAGATGCCTCAGAATTACCATTTCAAACAAGAGAGGTTAAAAATTTTAGAGGCATCAAGAATTTCTGCCCTATTGCATTACTCATTCTTGCATTATACACTGAAAATGAAAAGGTTCCCTGTACAGTGTTAATTTTGGAAAAAGGCAATGGAGCTACACCTGAAATTAAAGAGGAAGTGGGGACAGATGAAGGTGAAATGTTGCCACTCATTTGCATACTCTCAGCCACCAGCTCCTACAATGATACTGCACATATTCCAGAGAACAGTCTTGCAGTGGAATCTGCAACCTGTGTGACTTCAGGGACAAGTGGCCTACAGCCAAGGCAAAGGGAGAAGATCCAGCAGATGGAAATCTCTGGAGGGTGAGGTCACATGCAAGTTCTGCTGTAGAACTTTGATCGACCTACCTACAGAAGAACTGAAGGGTATCCACAGTGAAATGTTTAGTGCATTGACCAACCTGCCAGAAAGCCTGCTGTCATTGTCTGGGAGTATGACAAGAATCCAGCACCAACATGTTTCATGTTGACTGCAGAGCCTGACCTTTTCTGAACGGAGACGATGGCCAACTCCATGAGAACTCTGGCAAACTTTACCTCTGGTGCAGCATCTGAGGACTGGTGTCTCAGCTTCCATTGTAATACAAGTAGAAGTCACCCAATGCCTAAGTAATGCAGGAGTTGTTCAGGTCAAAATTCTGAGGTTTGCTTGCTGCCAATGTACCAGGCACCAGTATTCCAAGAGTCTTGTATTCTTTCATTCTGGTCCAACAGTCTGCCCTCCTTTTAGATTACTGAGGTTGTTTAGGTGCTGTCCCTTCAGAGTGCATTAGTTCAGTAGTACATGAACCCATCGTACTTTCTTAGAATGACAGTATTTGTCCTTCCAACACATCCACTCTGCTTGTGCTCTTGTCAGTAAGAGACACCAGACTGTTGGTTCTAGTGCCAAGGTTGTGTAGTTTGAAACTGGGTTTTCTAATGCCAGGGCTGCTTGAGGATCCCCCCACACACAAAACCTTTCACCAGCTGGACTGCAACTAAGCATAGAAACATCAGGACAGTCCCAGGCTCTGGGAAGCTGTGCACTGACGCCATGTCCTAGGCTGGATACTGACCTTTTGCATGAACTACTGGATGGTTTGGAATGTTTGTTTTATGTTGGCCTTTACTTTAGTGTTGTATCTAAGGGGAAACTGTGTGATGGTGTGGAATTATTCGGACTTGGGGCTCAATTTGCTACTCCTGTAGTCAGATGAACCACTCGTGGACATCCTTGTCCAGAAAAACATAACTTAGAGTCATAGAATCATTGAGTTGTACTGCAAGGAAACAAACCTTTCGGTCCAACCTGTCCGAGATATCCTAAATTAATCTAGTCCCATTTACCAGCATTTGGCCTATATCCCTCTAAACTCTTCCTATTCATATACTCATCCAGATGCCTTTTAATTGTTGTAATTGTACCAACCTCCACCACTTACTCTGGCAGCTCATTCCATACATGCACCACCTTCTGCGTGAAAACATTGTCCCTGAGGTGCCTTTTTTTATCTATTCCTTCTTTAATCTATGCCCACCAGCTTTGAATTTCCCTATATTGGGAAGACGACCTTGGCTATTTACCCTATCCATGCCCTTCATGATTTTATGAACTTCTATAAGGTCACTCCTCATCCTCTGACACTCCAGAAAAAATAACCCCAGCCTATGCAGCCTCTCCTTATAACTCAAACCCTCCAGTAATGCCTCTTCCCTTCATTTCTGCTTTCCCCCCCTTCTCCTCCTCCTCTTCCCCTTCACCACCTCCTCAGCTGCTTCCTACCTAGTGATAAAGGCTGTGTCCTCATGATGGTGGCATTCTGTTCATGCTGCAGCAGACCACGATGTATCACAATCTGCATTTTGGAGTTTTCCAGACAGTCTGGGATGTGGAATTGTTGTTTCAGCACCTCCATACTTGGCTTGACGATGTTTTGTCAGGCAATGTGACTGTTCTTATTTGGGTATTGCCCACATGTGTATGAGGCTGAACTGGACTAATGAGCCAATTGGTCAATGACTTTTATCATCCAGTAGTTAATCTATGGTCTCCTGTACCAATTGTGCAGTGGACTGATGCAGAATAAAGGCATCTTAACTGTTACTAAGATATCAGATCATGACATCATTATGTGCTGTATATGGCCACACAGCAGCTCCATATCGATGGATTGGAATGCTTTATGGTTGTGGTCTATCTCTGCTTTTAGGTATGGTGTCCACAAGACTAGTCTGTGAGCTCAGAGGCACCTTGCGTCATCAGGAAAATACTTTTCAAGCAGCTCCAAATGCTCACTTTGCCTGTTTCAGATCCAAATTACTTGGTAAGACGCTTCTTTTGTGTTGGAGTTTATTAACTACTCAGTCTTACAACTTCTTTCACTCCTGGTGTTAAAAATGATCTCTTCATAATCCTGGACAATTCTTAACCTTAAATCAAGACATTATTAAGTTTGTTAAGGTGACTAATCACACATTAATAAATTACTCTCTTCTCTTTAAATTCAAACCTTAGATAACAATCTATCCAAAACTAATCAAATAAGTAAAACTTATTTTTCTCTCTGTTGCACGTTATAATATAATCAATCATTAATAGACTTCCTGCACATTGTTATTTCAATAACGTTTTCCATATATAGAAAATAATTACAAAAGAAATATTGTTTATATTCTTATAACTCGGTATTCTATGTGCTCATCCTCTTTGAGGACATTTTAATAATTTCTTGAGGCATACTTTGCTCTTTGTAAAATAGTTTGACAAATTGGTAACTTATTTCAACCTATTTTATTTTGCAAATCTTTTTTTCCCAACATGTCCTTCACGCTGAAACAATCAATACTCAAGCTTTTCCCTGTGACACACTTTCTCGCTGAAGAGAGAACTGTATTTGATGTAACATTTTATGGGCATTTTCTTCTCACATTACTCCTTGTGAGATTTCCATCAGAATATTAGACAACTACACCCCTATCTATTGATTCCACGACTATCAGTGTTTCTGCAGCTAAGATGTTTCTAACTATCCTTTTTATTTTCTTGGCTTCTGAGGTCAATGGACAACATTTATTGCTTCTTTTCACTGAGAATATGATCAGCACTTCCATACTAGAATATCCAACTGTAAGATTGATATGCAAATCATTGCTAAAAATGTCAAATTTCATATCATACAATCCCTACAGTGTGGAAACAGGCTATTTGGCGCAACAAGTCCATACCGACCCTCCGATGAGTATCCCAGCCAGACCCATTTTCCTACCCTGTTTCTCTATATTTTCCCTTAACCTATACATCCCTGGACATTATGGGCAATTTAGTATGGCCCATTCACCTAGCCTGCACATCTTTGGACTGTGGGAGGAAACTGGAACACCTGGAGGAAACTCATGCAGACATGGGTAGAACATGCAAGCTCCACACAGATAGTCGCCTGAGGCTGGACTTGAACCTGGGACCTTGGCGCTGTGAAGCAGCAGTGCGAACCACTGAGCCACTTTCCACCCAATATCTCCCAGATCACCCAAGGCATGAAACTTAAATATATATTTCTCTGACATTAATTTATTTTATGAATTATTTGCTTCAGAGACTCTTCACTGTAGTATCTTTTTAAGATGACACAATTCCATTATGTCATACCTGGCATCGTGTCCAGTCTGAGTTCACAACCAGTTCAATTGACATGTTTCTACCCTGGATGCGGCATTGTTTCTTCTAGGAGGATCAGCTCCTTTTTATTGCGATACAACTCTTGCGTGTCTTTTTACGACATCGGACTAACAATGGTATTTTTTCTGGAAGTCCAACTCCAGTTAATACAACATTTAAGCACAGTCTAACCATTAAAAGCCAGACGAACCGGGGATGCCATTAAATCAGAAAAACAAAGCAGAAATAGCTGGAAAAGCTCAACAGGTCTGGCAGCATCTGTGAAGAGAAATAGAGTTGACTTTCAGGTCAAGTGACCCAGCTCTGAGGAAGGGTAGCTCAACCTGAAATTTGAAGGTAGATGGTGACTAAAGGATCTCCAAGTCAAATTTTTGAAATCTTGCATATTGTATGTTGAATTCTCATTATATATTCTTTGGTAGAATATACAACCTGCTTTCTAACTTTATCAAGGTCTGACCATACCTCACATACATCTACTCAATAATTTTTATCACTGGTTTTGTTCTCTCGCTATTAGAATACTTACCAGCCAATGGGAACCAACAGTGCCAAGGCTATGTCTTTTATTGCCTTTGACAAGGATATAAATGATGACTATATCTCAACTTCATTTATTCATTTGTCAGCTTAACAGAATATCAGTGGAAAATTATTAAACCAACCTTTTACACTTAGTTTCAGCCATTTTCTTCTCAGAATTACGATCTCCCAGTCGGAGCAGGAGTCTGAGGGTTGAATATTATGTGCCCCACTGGAGGTTTGTTTTCAATGGATGGGCTAATGATATATGCAAGTGGTTCACCCACCACTTGTAAACATATCAATAAAGGGTCAATTGGGTATGCTAGAAGTTTGGTTCATGCTGATGATACATAATATTGTTGATGTGGGCAGGTGGGCTATACAAAATTCCTTGTTGTTGAAAGAAGTTATAAAAAGGTGGGAGGCAATGGGGACCAATGTCTCCAAGGGGTGCCTTTATGTGTTGGGAGTAACATCTCAAAGTATAACATGGTGTCTTCCTTCCCAATCACCTGTTCTGCAAATCCATCCCTGATCATGGGCCAGATTGTATTGGGCTGCCTCATAGTGCCTTCCGGCAGTACCAGTTATGCCTACTACTGATCTTGTGGTGTTGCCAGCCCTGCTGAAGCTGCCAATCAATTAGATGGGAATTCTATTCCCAGTGAGAGGCAGAAGTCTATATCGAGGTGTATCCCTCCCACAGTGCCTTATGGTTGTGGGACAGGTTTCCAGTTGATGAGTTGGCTTCCTGCTGCCTTTCCTCATGGGAGGCTGGGCTGTTTGCCCTCCTGTACTTTCAGCCCTTATTTTCCAATCTTCAGTTTCAGCAACCATCCTCTGTTATTATTGGTGGTCTGGATGCAAGCTAGTCAGCAAGGCAGAAAACCACGTCTCTTTCCTTAGTGATAGAGCTTATTAACTACTCAGCCTTACAGCTTCTAGCACCTTCCAATGTTCCAAATGTTCCCTCTAAATATGTGCTTGGACAATTAATAGCTACCACCCACCTTTAATAAAGACACGCATAAACATCACCGAATGATTAACCAAATATTGACAAACATTTTCGTCTTCCAGGCTTAGTCAGTGCACAGGGAATTGTAAGATAATAGAGTGTGTCATGAGTGCCACCTGGAAGAATCCCAGTCTGAGGATGTTCATGCTCATGTTACCCTTTGCTTCCCCAGGGCAATGCCATCCTTGAGCTGCTCTGAGGCAATGGATGGCCAATATCAATGAACGCCTTCTTCATAAGTTAGGGCCATTGCGCATGAAGTTCCTTGCCGAGACTGAGATAATAAATTGCTCCCTGGTGTGAAAGATCGATCTCTCTGTCAAGCTGCAGAGCTCCTGGATATCCATGGCAGCCAGCCCCCATTACAAACAGCAAGTGCCGTAAACAGAACCCTTGAACTGAGAGCCAGGGCCTTCACCTCATCACATGGCTGAACACGACTGTAATTTACCAAACACTTCTACTTGTTAAACAACAGTAGAACCCAATGAGTAATGAACCGAGGTGTGATTCATGATAGTTTTAAGTAGTTCTGGAGGGAGGAAGTCCTCCCTGTTGCTGAGCTATGTGAGGTTAGGAGAGGGCTGCATTCAGATCGCAAATGGCACTGCTGGAATCAAGTTAGCTTTACATGCTGACTGATGTCATGCTGGGACTTCTGCCAAAAGCTCCCACCATCCACATTAACACGGTCACCACACTGGCCTTTGATTTGATGGCTTCCATACCAGAATTGTACAAACACAGTGTGGCTGTCACTTTGTACACAAAACAGCACCTTGCAGTGCTGAAAATGGCACCTAGATGTCCTAATATTGCTCCCCATGGATCTGTGATACTCTACTCCCTGGAGTGGAAGTCTGTTATTGTTCAAAATAATGCTGCTTCTTTGTTTTCTTGTGTTCTCACAGGTATTATCTATCAATGGGTAAGCAATTGATCCTTCCTTACACACGAACTGCTGCTCACAATACAACTGAGCTAAAGAGATTGTGGATTTGTCTAATGTGTGTTTGAAAGTGTTAATCCCTTTAAATAGGCAAACAGACAAACACAAAAAATTATGTGGCAAAATGTCACAGAGGTTTAATTTATGCTGCTTCACTCACTGTGCTGTTGCTTAATCTACATATGGTTTTAAGCACAGAGTGCATTTGTTTAAAAGGATAGAAACACATTATCACATGGTGATAACTAGCAGCAACAAACACAAAACAAAATATAAAATAAGTAACACAGTCGGTAATTATTACATGAGTAATCCAAATGGGAGATGCAAAGATTATTTTGTACTCAATAAAACAGCACAGGATCTGAATGAGCTCTTCGTATAGAATACAGTAATTTAGAACCAATGTACCGGGATAAAAAGAACAATGGGAGGGTTAAAGCAATTTTGCTCTCATTCTGTAGATCCTGACTTCGTCTTAAGAGAGCTAGATATCTAAGATAGTTGAGTGCTTCATTGAAGCCATTCTTTTATAGATTCCTAGTTGTAAGTGTAAGGAAGAGGGTGGCTATTGTGCCTGTGTTGGCTCTTTGGAAAAGCTATGTGGGTCATACTTTTCCCCTGACCTTCCTTGTAAAAATGTTTGTTCTCCTTTCAGCACTTTCTCCCGTTCTCTTTTGGAAGTCGCTCCTAAAATGCTTGCACTGGTGATTTAAATAGTAGTATGTTCTAGACCACAACAAAAAAAATGTTCTTTTGCCATTAACTTTAAATTTGCGTCCACTATTTACTGAGCGCTACCATTGGAGATAGTTTCTCTTTATTTACTCTGTCAAAACTATGTGAATTGAAGACCTTTATCAAATCTCTAGTTGGCCTTCTCTGCTTTGAAAAGTAGAACCTCAGCTTCTCCAATATATCCGCATAACTGAATCAAACACATAGTAATCTTCCTACCATGCTGGATAGATATGTAAGTTAAATCCTTAGAAAGAAGAAACTCTGGATTGTCTTACTGAACTGTTACGGCTGCCTCCAAGTTCTTTCATAAAGTCCAGGTTCATTTGTTCTCTAATATGAGGGGGAGCACTTCCTAAATGTGTGCAAGTGCATTTCAGTGAAAGGATTTGTCAGTGTTGTATTCAACCCCAAATATATGCCTAAAAATGAAGTCTAGGATAATGAAACCATGACCAAGTAATAGGGGAAAATGCCAATGAGAATCTAGCAGCAGTGCCCACAACATTAATTTGCTCCCTTGCTGCTAAATCCAGGTGCATCCCAACGAATATGCCATTTCCGAAGGGATCAAACCATACCTGTCAAAGTATTGTGCTGAAGTAACTTTGTTCAAAAATTTTAACTGAGTACATTTTATTACTTTCTTGAATTTTAAATCACAGTATTGGAATTAAGAGTCCCATGCAGTATCAGCTCAAACAACAGAGCCTGTGCAGAAAAATGGTCCTTTTTTAGTCTTTAGTCTTTTGTCCTTTGCCTGTCTGAACAGAATATTTTTTCTGGTGTATATGAAAGACTCTGCACCACTATAAACATGGCATGCGTTGTAGGGTCCTCCAGAATCACCTGAGATTCTCTGCCACCAATCCTTCTTACTGATATTGCCCTACATTAGTGATACAAAGTGGGGATGGGTGCACACATAAATCTTTGGCAAAAAGGAGGTTCAGCCTTGATAAACAGAATAGATATATAACATAGTCATTAACAGCTACTGTAGTTGCATTGCATTTGAATTGCGTGGTCATCTACTGTAAATGTCATGCTGGACTTGAGGGTAAATCCACATTACTGTTAGCAACGTAGACCTAACACCAGAACAACTTGAACTGAGCTGTTAATACTGGTCAGCACCTCCCAGGATCCTGATGGGTAGACCTGGTATCAGGATGTCATTTAACCCTTTCAGCTACAAACTTCCTTGTATGACAGTTTTGACAGCTCTTCAGGATCATCAGAGTTTTTAACGAACTTTGAAAAATTGGCTGATGATCTTGCTGCATGCTCACTGACAGGAGACCTATCAGGAAGAGCTCTGTGTATACTGACAGGTGGATTGTGAACACAGCGAGCACCTGCAGCTGGTTCTGAAGACGTTCTGGTCAGCATTAGGAGGTACAGAATTTGTTCAAGTCAAACCCAGTTTGACTAAATTCTTTAATAAAGTAACGCAAGATTAATGAGAGTAAAGCTGCTACTGTAGTGAAAATGAACTATGAATATTCAGCTTCCATCATTTGACTTTAAAAGCTGACATGTCCATGGACTAACAATGCTTTTATGAACATGGCTGACCTAAAATGCTTGCTACGATTACCTGACAATCCCAGACAACACACTTGGAATATATAAATTTCACGATCTCAGAATGACTATTTCAGTCAAGAAGCATTGAAACTTGGTGTAATTTCAAGAAATTTGTTTACCTTGCCTTCTTCATATTTGCATGATAGTTTCATGTATAGGAGATGAAATGTTACTTGCAGAGTGTTCAGTTGGAAAAGACAATGAAGCTAGACTCGAAATTCACAAAAGAACTATATTTTGGTAGCATGCATTGACAAGCAAAGCAGCGAGAAAGCAGCATGGAACTGATAACTGCAAGGATATGGAAACTCCTACTCTTTAATCTCTTTCTGAATCCCAATTTCAGAAAATCCCCAGCACCAGTGAGAAAAAAACAGGATCACCAGAAGCTGCTGACTGATCAGAATCATTGGGAGGAACCTGGTAACTTCTGGGTCTTAAAGTCTGCCAATCAAGGCTCCCTCCATAGGGGATCTGGTGACGAGAAGGTAAGTATATGTGATGGGAGTTGAGGGTAGATGAGAGCAAATGGAATCCCTCCCCTAACCTGTTCTGTGCTTTATGACCCCATTAAAATGGTTCAATTACTGTTGAGATTTATATTCACCTACCTACTTTTCCTCTGTTTGCTATTCCATTTTAGGAGCAGCACTAGACATCACAGATTTGTGTGGTTCATGTCAGTAAAGTGTTCATGTACCAGCCCCTGTCTTACTACATTTAAAATACTGGCAACTCTTGTCATTCAATACAGTGAGAAGGTCCTAGATTAGTAAATGTAGTGCTGAGTATTTAAGTTGCACTCAGTAGAAGACAATATTTGTGAGAGAAGAAAAGGCTGCAGTATGCTATCTGCAAAAAGTAACGTCTTTCTTCTATTATTTACATAAAGAAAGCTCTTTCTTTGGAATTAACACCAGGGGAACTGTAAAACAGGCAGCTGATCCAGTGGTTGCATGGAGGCTATTAATAGTTCTGGAAAGACTTCTTTCCTCATGTGAATTTATTGCTCTTACAAACTCATATTTGAACTGGCTTCATGGAAGAGATATATGTGACTTGTTGAATCACTTTATAGTATTTTGGTTTTGCGTGAGAGCAATAACTGTAATACTGGACTTCTTATTTCGTAATTTATGTAATAATTTTTCCCTAAGAATTTGTACCGAAGAATCTGTACCGAGGGACCTCTGTACCAAAGATGGAGCCATAAGTGGTGACTAAACTTTTCACTGTATTCATTTGTCTAATAAAGTTAATTCTAATTCTAACAATTAATCCATGCCTGTGGGTTATGGTCAGCTTTTATAGAAGAGAATTCTCCGATTTAGTTATAGTCATCTTTTTATATCTGGAAAACAAAGGTTAAAGGCAATATTCAAGAAATGCAACACCATCCAGGGTGGAGCAGCTTACTTGCCTAGCAAGCACTCCTCCAGCTTGAACATTCACTCCCTCCATCCTGGAAACAACCTGGCTGCGCTGTGTATCTTTCCATTTATTTTTGCAACGTGAACTTAACTGACTGGGCCAGCATTTATTGCCCATCTTTAAATGCCTGGGAAGAGGGAGTGATGAGTCAATTCATGGGACGCTGCCAACAATGTGGAGGAGATATACCCACATTTTTGGCATTTCAGGATATTGGACCAATGGCAGTTGTTATGAACCCAGCTGAACATTGGATGAGGCTTGGTTCGATGCATATTTTATTTAAGGCTACTAGTTTTTTTGTGTTGCTTGTTGTTGACCATAGCGGTCAGCCACCGAACCTATTCACAAGTACTTTTACAGAGGGATGTGGAAGTTTATTAACCTGAAAGAGAGAGAAAAAAAATTTAAGCAGTGTGTTGCAAACTTCAGAAGTACACTTAGCACTCACTTTATTAATGTTCAGAGCTCAGTGTAGGCTGACTCCATAGTAATGTCTCTCGTTCTGCTGGCATGGCTGTGAACATTTCCCTTTTTGGCAAAGTTTTTTGCCTCCACTCGATGCTGTTTTCTTCAGTTAATTCCTGTTCCAGAGACCTTGAGACAAGCTGCTATCTCAGCTCACTTACAAGTTAGCATGTATTTGTTACACTCGCCATAACCAGCCTCGTAAATGTGATACCTCAACAACCTTCTACTTCTGGAATATTTCTCCCACTGAATTCTAAGCCACTCAGGGTTTCCTTTCAGACCAGATTACTTGGAGACCGTTAACAACAGCGCCCCTGCTACTGGGAACCTCCTCTTTGTGAATGCACCTGCATATTGTATGACTTCTTCTAGATTGTCTGTGTTACTGGACTACTGTCACTAGGCAGCAGAGTTTTGTTCTGTCTCTTCTAGCTTTTGTTTTTAACGCACTGAGCTGTTCACCTGAAAGACTTAATTCAAATGCATGCAAGCGAAACAAATTTCCAGCCGCACTTGCAGAATCAAATTAAAATGAAACTAAAAACTGTGTATTTCCCAGCTGTTGAATGATGAAAGCATTGGCGAGAAAGTTTGGACAATCGTTTGTGATTGGCAGTCAGGAGATTTCTGACACCGAGAGCAAAGTGTCCCGTTTTCCAACAAGTGTTGAATGGTGAGTGGAGATTCTCACTTGTGATTAGCAAGAGTCTGACTTGCATGCATCGTTATTAGCTCACCTTATTAAAATGCAGTTTCCTATTTTCCTACTTATTAAATAGAAACTAGACAGCAGCAAGGTGACTCCCATTTGTCATTTGCTCCTCCGACCAGCAGGAGGCCACCAGGAAACAACACTTCAGTGCACTCTCCATGGTTGGCAACTGTCCTAGTACCCAATCCACCAGGAGCTCTAGATTGACTCTGGAACACCAATATCCCTCCATCCACCATGTCTGGGGCAGTTAACAGGAACCATGAAGGCCAGCTCAGGATTGCCAACATTTGACAGGGTGCATCGGACTGGGTTTCAAAGATGGCATTGGAACCAGGACATTGGGAGGTTCAGGTTAGTGCTTGCATCTGTAGCAAGATGGAGGATACAATGAGCGGCTTTCTGTAAGGCTATGGCACGTCGGTAAATGAGGTGAAGTCGGGAAGCTAGCCTGAGAAAACCTACTGTAACCCGTGGAGAGAAACCTTCCATGAAACTCCGCAAATTTGACGTAGCCAACTTCTGGGTAAAATTCAGCCTCATGTCTTTGCATTTTTTAACCTATACTTTTGAATCCAATGTCTCATACAGTGATAATATATGACAAACCTTCATCACACACTGATGGAGTGGTGGTACAATTCCATATCAAGATTATGTGTGCCTTAGGTGAGAATTTGCAGCAACTGGTGTTCCCACATACCTTCTGCCCTTTTCCCTCTCAGTATTAAAGGTGAAGAAAGGTGCTGCCTCAGGATCCTTGGCAAGTTGTTGCTGCGCATATTGGAGCTAGTACCTGCCTTGGGTCTATGTCTGACCTGCTCATGCAGCTGCAGTATTTATACAGCTAGTCCAGGTCAGTCTCTGGTCAATGGTAACTGATCAGGATGTGACTGGTAGGATATTCAGAGATGGGTGGTAGGATGTAGGGTAATGCCATTGAATGCCCGGGGGAATGGTGTGGTTCCATCTTGTTAAATATGGAAAGTGTCTGCCACATGCATGGCAGGAATGTTAAAAGATGGGGTGCATTGTAACAGCTTGCCAGCTCTGCTTTGTCAGTGACAAAAGAGTTGCAGATGCTGGAATCCAAAGTCGACAGGCAGGAGGCTGGAAGAACACAGCAAGCCAGGCAGCATCAGGAGGAGGAGAAAGTCCTGAAGAAGGGTTGCAAGTGGACTTCTCCAGCTCCTGATGCTGTCTGGCTCACTGTGTTCTTCCAGCCTCCTGCCAGTCTCCTCTGTTTTGTCAGTGCTTACTGCACCCTGGCCTTTAACGATGAGAAGAGCAAGGGCAGCAGATACATGGCATTACCACATGCTTGCAAATTACCCTCCAACCCCTCCCCCCCGCACACCATCCTGATTTGAAAATATTTTGCTGTTCCTTCACTATCTCTGGGTTGACCTCCTGCAACTCTCTTCCTGACAGCACAGTGGATGTACCTACAGCATGCAGACTGCAGCAGTTCACAAACATGGCTCACTCCCACCTTCTCGAGGGCAGTTGGAGATGAGCAGGAAGTGCTGGACTTTGTTCGTGATGGACATAGATCAGAAATGATTTCTTAAAATAAAAACATTGGGAGTGGAGTTTTGCCACTGGCCCTTTGGTGAGAGGAATGCGCAAACTGCATGAATTCACTGCTGCAATATCATGGATAGGGCAATGAGAGGAAACCATTTACACCAGCAACATCACTGAGAACACTGAGTGAAAACAGTTTGTGAAGGATGGGAAGAGAAAGAGAGAGAGAGAGAGAGAGAGAGAGACCAGATGACAGTCTGTCAAAAATGACAAGCTGAGACAATGGTTAGCTGAGAGTGGAGTTGGAGAAAGAAAGGATGATAAATGAGAATGTACAATAAACTTGACAAGAGTCGCTGTGATGATTCTGTAGTCCATTGATTTATCGTAGACACAGATTTTGGAGATAGAGCCCAGTATGTGGTTGTGGTGGTCATCTTTGAAACAGCTGGAGTTTGAGATTAATTCAAGGGATTTTGAAGATCGTATAGAAATATAGCAATCTATTTGTGGATTGAAAATTCCTGGCATCAAATTGTTTTAGTAACAGATGTGTTAATGCATTGAGATTCCTCACTGTGCTGTTTTAACAAAGTATTTAAAATGAAGACATTTGATTACCAATATCTCATGACAAGATTTTAACTTCGTGATATCACAGATGTTGGAGTGACATGAAGGAGCTGATTAAAAATGCTGCAGATATGAATAACTAGAGAGTTGCCCAAAGTTCCAGAGGACGTTACAGTTCACTGGCTTTGACTGCAGAACACAAAGGCCTTAAATTGTAGCATGAGTAAGAAGTGTGAGACCTAGTAAAGGGAGAAGGTAACCAGTAACTAACTGAAGTAATGCTGCCGTTTGTAGATATCCTGAAAATGTGTATTCCCACTTCTATGTGCTGCCTAAGGTGTAATCCTGTTGTCCTGGAGTACTGTAGTGGCTGGTGGAAACATAATGCCACCTAGTGGCATGTTTCAGTCAAGCTTCCCTTGAGTTAATGAGCAGCTTGGGGAGTAGCAGTAACCTGTATACAATTTAATGGAGTTCTTTTTCTTGTAACAGCATAGTGATAGTAGTGTTTAATGGTATTCAGTACTCATTTTCAAACAGTATCTTAATCAGGCTCCACCTTGAAAACGAGGAATTTCTACCAGTGAGCCAGAAAAATGTCTGAGATTCTGATCTGCTTTTAATCTTAATGACGTTTATTAGAGGCATTTTTTTGCAACGATGAAAGAAATTAGGTTAAGCTAAGGACTGGAGAAAAAAAAATGACTGAAGTGCACGTTGTACAATTTTAATTGCACTCCGAATCTTTGTTGTTGCAAATCTTTTGAGGTTTGTCCCTTCAGTGTGCAGCATATGTAATCCAGGAATAGCACGGGTATGTAAAGTGCAGTTTATGATCAATGGGGATGCTAATTGATGGTGAAAGAAAACAGGAACTGAAAACCAATTACTCTTACTTTACTGGAATAAAACTAATTGTATAGAACTCATTATTAATATGACTTGGAAGGAGGCCTTGCTTATTGTAACACCAGTTTCTTTATTACTGCAAGGGAAATGTTAAGAGGTTGACTTCACTCCTCCTGTTCGTTCAGTACTAAGAGGTCTAAATTTTGGTCATGCACCAGGGATAATGCAGTAATTCAGAACTGAAACGCAGACAAAACAAGCTCTGTCTGATTCATTCCAACCTAACCTGCCCAACGGGAAAGTGGCCATTTCAAATCGGTTACCCATTTCATTCCTCACCTTATGTTATTGTTCCTTCTTTTCCCTGGGGACAAAAGAACAGGCAGGGTGCACATTAGTTGGCTGTTTCGACGTGCACGGTGTGTCATCAGCTGTGATGTGTTAAAACGACCTCCTGGCATCATGGTAGTGTCTCTGGTCTTAGTAATCCAATAGCTACAGCTAATGTCCTGGGGTTAGGGGGTTCAAATCCTACCATCGGAGAGTATAGGTACTCATCATATGCTTATGTCAGTTGGGAAGTGTAAATTATCTGAGAGATAGTGATCTAGTGGTAATGTCACAGGTAATCCAGAAGCCCAGGCTAATGCTTGGAGAAATCAGGCTCAAATTCCATCAGGGCAGCTGGTAGAATTGAATTTGGGAAGTCAGAGAGGCATTAGACCTGCGAGGGAGCAGTTCAGTAGGAGGCTGTAAATTGTATTGGTGAGTCTTAACGCATGCAACATTCAACTGGCTGTCAGAGAGACTCACCATTCAGCTGCTTTTGAAAATAGAGTGAAAATAGCCTGAACATTGTGAGACATTGGTTATTAGGGACTACATTTAAGTTGCTTTACATTAGAAATGTGTATTATTTTTAAAAGAGGGAGTTTTCCTTCGATTTAACTGAGAAGCACCAGGAATTGGGGGGACGTTTGGGGCAACATGATAAAGTAGTTTAAGTAATCGAAAGTGAAGTTAACATCAGGGAAACAACGTTTGGGTGTTCAGCTTGGTTGAGTGGAATATGTGGCACGTAATATATTGGAAATCATGGACTTGGCCTGTATCATGGACAGCCACACTGTGGCACATTGGTGAGGCTGGGAGTAACATGGATAGCGCGTTCAGAGAAATGGCAACTGAAATAACTCCACAGAGGCCAGTATGCCATCACCAAGTCACCCTTTATTTACACGTAGAGAGTCCTTGACACTGATCCAGCTCTCTCAGAGCCAGCTCTCAGACTGAACAGGATGTCTGACACTCCTGTTTATATATTTTATTAAACAATTCACAGCTTACAAAACATTTAACGCTAAAAGCTGTGTACAGAGAAACATCAATTTTACAAGGGAGAGGAGCAGCAAAGCCAAGCCCCAAACCCTGCTGTTCAACCAGGGTAATTTACAGGGTAATAAGGAACCTCAAATCCTGACACTCCTGTTTATATCTATCAGCCAGGGCTCCCTGATTGGAGCAGGTTAACAGCCCCATTCAGGGAACTCATATTGTATGAAATCCACCCTGCTGACTTCATTACACTCACTCCCTCTGAGTCTGGGGATATAGGCCGGTTTTATTTTATAGTGTTTTAGCACCAGGTCAGGTTGCTCCAATTCTGTCTCTGATTCAGGTGGTGTGCAGCACACAGTAGCTCACCTCTTGGGTCTTCTTCAAACCTAAGGATTAGCGTCCAGAATGAATTTTGTTAAAGACTGGTTCTGCATTCGCTGATGCTGCCACACTGGTATCAACATCTACTAGAACCAGTTGACAGTTTAAGCAGATGTTTCGAGTCATAGAGTTCTACAGCATGGAGACTGAGCCTTTGGTCCAAACCAGTCCATGCCGATCAAATGTCCATCCACACTAACCCCATTTCCCTGCACATAGCCCATTTCCTTCTAAACCTTTCCCATCCATGTATTTGTCCAAATGCCTTTTTAAAATGTTGTTAATGTACCTGCCTCAACCACTTCTGCTATCAGCTCATTCCATATGCAGACCATATTCTGTGTGTAAAAAAAAATTGCTCCCTTTTGTTCTTTCCCCTCTAGCCTTAAACTGATACTCTCTAGCCCATGATTCCCCAACCCTGGGAAAAAGACTGAGTGTATTCACCCTATCCATGCCTCTCACGATCTTATACACCTCTATAAGTTCCTCCTCAGTCCCCTATGCTTGAAAGAGTAAAGTCTTAGCTTGTCCAACCTCTCCCTATAACTCAGACCATTGAGTCCTAGCAACATCCTTGTTAATTTCTTCTGCACTCCTTTCAGTTTAATAACATCCTTTCTACAGCAAGGTGACAGAACTGAACACAATATTCCAAGTGTGGCCTCACCAATGTCCTATACAACTGCAACATCAACTTCTTAACGTCTATACTCAGTGCCCTGACTGATGAAGGCCAGTGTGCCAAAAGCATTTTTCGCTGCCCTGTCTACCTGTGACTCCAACTTTCAGAGAACTGTGTATCTGAACTCCAAGATCCCTTTGTTCCACTAGACTCCTTAAGGCCCTATCATTCACCATGAAACTCCTACTTTGATTGACTTTCCAAAACACAAGACTCCACACTTTTCTACATTAAACTCCATTCGCCATTTCCTGGCCCACCACCCTAGCTGATCAAGGTCCTGCTGCAATTTCAGATGATCTTTCTCACTGTCCACGATACCACCTATTTTAGTGTCATCTGCAAACTTACTAATCATGCCTTGTACATTGCTATCCAAATCATTGATGTAGATAACAAACAACAATGGGCCCAGCACTGACCCCTGAGGTACACCACTAGTCACAGGCCTCCAGTTTGACAAGTATCCTTCCACTGCTGCTTCCACTCTACTTCCTACTATCAAGCCGATTGTGTATCCAATTTGCCAGCTTGCCCTGTATTCCATGGGATCTAACCCTCAAGAGCAGCCTACCATGTGGAATCTTATCAAAGGCCTTACTGAAATCCATATAAGCTGCATCTACCGCCCTGCCCGCATCAACCTTTCTGGTCATTTCATCAAAGAACTCTAACAAATTTATGAAACATGAGCTACCACACGCAAAGCCATGCTGATTGCTCCTAAATAAACCCCATTTTTCCAATTGCGTGTATATCTTATCTCGCAGAATCTTCAAGTAACACACCTACCACAGATGTTAGGCTTACTGGTGGAGAGATCCCAGGTTTTCTGTGCAGCTCTTCTTGAATAAAGGCATAACATTCGCTACCTTCAGACTTCTGGGGCCTCATGTGTGACAAAAACATCAGCTAGGGCCCCTGCGATTTCTCCTCTAGCCTCCTGCAGTGCTCTTGGATATATCCGGTCAGGACCAGAAGATTTATCTACCTTCATACATTTTAACACATCCAACACCACCTCCAAGATTGGAAGCATTGTAAACTTTTGGGGAAGACAATGCAGAACTTCAAAAGGATAAAGATGAATTGGTTGAATGGGCAAGCTGGTAAAACGCAGTGTGGAGAACTGTGAGGTGAGGCATTTTGGGAGGAAGAACATAGACAGACAATGTATAGAGGGGTGTAGGAGCAGAAGGGCTTGGGTGTATATCTGATAGATTGATGAAGATGGAAGGAAAGGTAGAGAAAGCAGTAAGTAAAGCAGATGGTATCCTGGGCTTTATTACTAGAGTGAGTCATAGAGTTATAGAGATGTACAGCATGGAAACAGACCCTTCTGGTCCATGCTGACCAGATATCCCAACCCAATCTAGTCCCACCTGCCAGCACCCGGCCCATATCCCTCCAAACCCTTCCTATTCATATACCCATCCAAATGCCTCTTAAATGTTGCAATTGTACCTGCCTCCACCACATCCTCTGGCAGCTCATTCCATACACGTACCATTCTCTGTGTGAAAAAGTTACCCCTCAGGTCTCTTTTATATTTTTCCCCTCTCACCCTAAACTTATGCCCTCTAGTTCTGGACTCCCCGCCCCCAGAGAAAAGACTTTGTCTATTTATCCTATCCATGCCCCTCATAATTTTGTAAACCTCTATAAGGTCACCCCTCAGCTGCCGACATTCCAGGGAAAACAGCCCCAGCCTGTTCAACCTCTCCCTGTAGCTCAAATCCTCCAATCCTGGCAACATCCTTGTAAATCTTTTCTGAACCCTTTCAAGTTTCACATCATCTTTCCGATAGGAAGGAGACCAGAATTGCATGCAATATTCCAACAGTGTCCTAGCCAATGACTTGTACTGCCGCAACATGACCTCCCAATTCCTGTACTCAGTACTCTGACCAATAAAGTAAAGCATACAAATGCCTTCTTCACTATCCTATCTACCTGCAACTCCACTTTTAAGGAGCTATGAACCTGCACTCCAAGGTCTCTTTGTTCAGCAACATTCCCTAGGACCTTACCATTAAGTGTATAAGTCCTGCTAAGATTTGCTTTCCCAAAATGCAGCACCTCGCATTTATCTGAATTAAACTCCATCTGCCACTTATAAAAGCAAGGAGGTTATGCCAGACCCACCTAACAGTTATACTTCACCAGGCATATTATGTGCGGTTTTGGGTGCCACACACCAAGGCAAAATAGGAATACATCGAAGGCAGTGCCGCAGAAGTTGAGAAAGGTGCTTCCAGGAAAGGTTGGAACTGTCCTCCTTGGATATCTGTGAGAATATCTGATAGAAAGTTTCAAAATCATGTGCAGTCTGGATTTAGTAAATAGGGTGTACTTATTCTTGTTCGTAAAGAAATTTCAATAAGAATGTGCAGAAGTAAGAAAAAAACAAAGAACTGCTGATGCTGGAAATTTGAAATAAAGACGGAAATTGCTAGAGATACTCATCTGTGGAGAGAAAGGCAGAGAGCAGTAACCCACCTCCAGAATTGGTTGTAGCTTGGAAAAGCTGGCGCAAGTGTTGAAGACAGGGGATGGGGGGGAAGGTAAAGGATAGGCAGAGACAGGACTCAGAGGCAGTTGTGTCGACAAAGGGCTGGATAATGGTAAGCTACAGAAAAGAATGAGCTGCTAATGAAGACCATAAGTAAGTGAAAATGGGTCGGCCGTGCGAGAAAATAGCCTGTGACATGATAGGGTCTAGAGGTGTGGAGATGGGTAAGGGACATGGGAGAAGGTGAGCGGGTTCTAAAATTACTGGAGTCAACAGTGAGAGCTGAAGGCTGCAGGGACTCCACGTGGAAAATGAGATGCTGTTCTTCCAGCTTGAGCTTTGCTTTGCTTCGCTGGAGCACTGCAGCAGGCACAAGGTAAAGTGTTTTGCGAACAAATGTGATGTGTGAGAAATGTTTCTTACAATAGGTTGTTCAGGTCAGGAGTGCACTGCCTGGAAGTGTGGTGGAGACAGAGGTGATTATTTGAACAGAAGGAATGTACAAGGGCATGGGGATAAAGCAGGCGAAGGGCGTTAAATCATAATGCTTGCTGGAGAGACATGGAGGGGTCGAATGGTCTCCTTCTGCATGATTACAATTTGTGATTCTGAGATTTAGAGAAGAGATTAATATGGACAGAGATGTGAGCTTTCAAATCTTTACATAAAATGACATGAGTGTGTGCTATAGCAGTAGGCAAGAAGGGAGGATTGCAGACCTTTGGGTTTTGGGAGCTGGAGAGACACGATTTTTGATTTGGGGAATGATTAAAATGAGGGATACTCAGTAAAGGTGAGATTTGATAAACATATTTGAAAATCTCTTGTCATAGCATATATTGAAAAATAAATTATGTATTGTTCCTACTTATCCAGTGTATTCAGTTTTAAAGTAAAATCTATTGACATTGCCTTCTTATTATCATTCTGAATAATACCAAATGGAGACCTCATTCAGGCTGTGAGAGGTAAAATCATCCATTGTTGACTATAACCCTTTGCTTTGCAGATTGGACAATGCTAGAATTTCCTGCTTTAGGTTAGGACAATTACTTGGGCAAAATGGCAATGGAGGATTCAACTAGGCTGCTTTAGTTGATGAGGAGAATGTATTTGTTGTAGTCTATGTGGTCTTTAGCAAGGCTTTTGATAAGATCCCCCATGACAGACTGGTCAAGAAATTAAAAGCCCAAGCAAAGTGGCTTACTGGATAGTTGAAATTGGCTGAAAGGGCAGGAAGTGTGGGTGATAGTAGGAAGTTGTTTTAGTTACTGGAAATCTGTTTCCAGAGGTTTTCTGCAAGACTCAATGATGGGACCATTGTTATTTGTTAATGATTTGGAATTAAATGTAAGGAGTGTGATCAAGAAGGGTGTGGATAATATGAAAATTGATCGGGTGGTAAACAGTGAGGAGGATATCTGTAAACTATAGGAGGATATCAAAGGTCAGATCAGCTTGTCAGAGCAGTGGCAAATAGAATTGAATCCAAAAAAGTGTAAAGTAATGCAATTTGGGAGGATAACAAGATGAGGGATTACACTATGAATGGTAGGACCACGGAAAGGATTGAGATCAGAGGGACCTTGGTGTATATATCCATGGATTGCTGAAGATAGAAGGATCAGGTAGGTAAGCTGGTTAAGAAGGCAAAGTGAGTTCTTGCCTTTATTAGCAGAGGCAATGACAGCGAGAACAGGGAGGTTATGCTGGAATTGTATAAAACACGAGCTAGGCCACAGCTAGATTAACATTTGCAGTCCAGGTACCATATTACAGGAAGGGTGTGACTGAATTTGAGAGGGTGCTGAGGACATTTACCAAGATGGGTTGGGTGATCTGAGGACAGATTGAATAGGCTGGAGTTGCTTTCCTTGGAGCAGTGAAGGTTAAGAGGGGACTCTGGGGGTCATAGAAAGGATAGATTGAACAGAAGGCACTTTTCCCATTAGTTGAAGAGTCCGGGCATATATTTAAGGTAAAAGTTAGAAGGTTCAGAGGAGAATTGAGAAGAAATTGTTTCATTCAGAGGATGGAACCCACTGCGTGAATGGGTGATTGTCAGGAAATCTCATAATGTCAAAGCAGTATTTTGATATTTACTTGCATTATGGACTCTGGCACTATGGATAAAATGCTGGAAAATAGGATTCATGCAGTCAGATCTTTGTTGACTGACACAGAAACAATGGGCCCCATAACCACTTTCTGTGCGGTAAAGCCCTATGAAGCTAGGAATTATTATCCTTTGGTAGTGGTGTATATGCATATATTAATCTTATTTTGTTTGAAATATAACAAAAAAAGGAAATAAAACTGCAAGTTGGTCAGTGGATCTGAAAATGAAAGCAGAAGGTAGCACAAGTTAATGTTCATAATTGAGCTGGCTTTGAGGCAGTATTTGTCTGCCATTTGTGTGCATGTTGTCACACAGTAAATACATCTCAAGTTCAATGAGGCACAAATGCCAATGGCATCCATGCAAGGACTCATTCATTGAATGGTTTGCCAACTTGTTGGATCCCCACAATGTATCTATCGCAGTAGTAGCGATCAAACTGGAAAGACATTTCACTTATCCTTTTGCTTTCTCTTGGAAGACAAACAGTTTCTCAGAAACTTTAAATATATAGTTTCCCAGGGAGGAAAGTTTCCTGGGGCAGCATGGTGGCTCAGTAGTTAGCACTGCTGTCTCACAGTGCTGGGGGCATGGGTTTGATTCCAGTCTCGGGCGACTGTCTGTGTGGAGTTTGCACGTTCTCCCCGTGTCTGCGTGGGTTTCTTCCCACAGTCCAAAGATGTGCAGGCCAGGTGAATTGGCCATGCTAAATTGCCCATAGTGTTAGGTGCATTAGTCAGAGGGAAATGGGTCTGGGTGGATTACTCTTCAAAGGGTTGGTGTGGACTGGTTGGGCCGAAGGGCCTCTTTCCACACTGTAGGTAATCTAAAGCATAAAGATATGTGAACAGCATCAGTTTCAGAACCTCATTTGTTCTGACTACATTCCTTCTAACAAGGATCCAACAAAACATACAGAATCTCTATCAGGCAATGTTTGCACCGTTTCAACAAGGGGAATTCCAGAAGTCAGGCATAAACAGGAACAGATAAATGGAAAGGGTTAACAATCAAACTTCAAATACACTGGACAAATGGATGGCAGTTAATCCAGGACTGAAGATGCCATATCTGAATGCATGTAGTGTAAGGAATAAGGTAAATAAGCCTGTGGTGCAGCTTGAATTTGGCAGGTATGACATGGCGGGCTTCACGGAGATGCAACTGCAAGGGAACCGGTATTGGGAGCTGAATATTCAAGGAGAAACATTCTATCGTAAAGATAGGCAAGTGGGCAGAGGAGGGTTGGGTTGCCCTGTTAGTAAGAAATGAAATTAAACCAATAGCGAGAAACAAAGTAGGGTCAGATAGTGTGGAATCTGTGTGGGTCGAATTCAGGAAGCGCAAAGTTTAAAAAAACCACAGTTGGAGTCATGTTTAGGCCTGGAGCTGGGGCGCAAGGAGATAGAAAAGATGTCAAAAACGCAAAGTTACAGTGAACATGAGGGATTTCAATATGCAGGAGGACTGGGAAAAACAAGTTGGTAATTGTTTGCAAAAAAAAAGGAATTTTGTGGAATGTCTGTGAGATGGCTTTTTGGAGTAGCTTGTGGTGGAGCCCATTAGATAACAGGCAATTGTAGTGTTGTGCAATGAGGCACACTTGACAAGAAAGCTTAAGCTGAAGGAGCCCTTAGGAAGTAGTGATCATAACCTGATTGAGTTTACTCTGCAAGTTGAGAGAGAGAAGATAAAATCAGAGGTAATGGTATTTCAGCTGAATTAAGGCAACTACAGAGGCATGAGGGAGGAGTTGGGTAGCTTTGACTGGGAAAGGAGCCTAGCAGGAAAGACAGTGGAACAGCAATGGCAGGAATTTCTAGGAGTAATTCAAGAGACACAGCAGGGATTGATCCCAAGGAAAAAAAAGCATAGTACAAGGAGGATGAGGCAACCATGGCTGACCAGCGAAGTCAGGGATAACATTAAAACAAAAGAGAAACCATATAAAGTAATGAAGAACAGTTGGAAATCAGAGGATTGGGAAGCTTACAAAGACTAACAAAGGGCAACAAAAAAAAGGAAGAAGATTAAATATGAGGATAAGCCAGCCAGTAACATAAAGGATGATTGAAAGAGTTTCCTTAGATATACAAGGGCAAAAGAGAGACATAAGTGGACATTAGGCCACTGGAAAATGATGCCGGACAGATAGTACTGGGGAACAAAGAATTGGCAGAGGCACGGAATAATTATTTTGCATCAGTCTTCATAGTGGCAGACATGAGTAATTTCCCAACAATTCAAGAGAGTGAGAGAGCAGAGTTGAGTATGGTGGCCATCACCAAGGAGAAGGTGCCAGAAAAACGTGAATGGCCTGAAGGTGGATAAATCTCCTGGACCAGATGGACTACACCCTAGAGTTCTAAGGAAGATAGCTGAACAGATGATGAAAGCGTTAGTGGTAATCTATCAGGAATCACTAGAATCAAGGACAGTTCCAGAGGACTGGAACATTGCTAATGTAACATGTCTGTTTAAAAAGTGAGTAAGGCAGAAAAACAGGAAATTACAGACCAATTAGCCTAATCTTGGTCATGAATAAGATCCTGGAATCCATTGTGAAGGATGAGATTTCTGAATACTTGGAAGTATGTGGTAAAATAGGGAAGAGTCAGCATGGTTTTATCAAGGGGAGTTCATGCCTGACAAATCCGCTAGAATTCTTTGAGGAGGTAATGAGCGGGTTAGACCAAGGAGAGTCTATGGATATTATCTACCTGGACGTCAAGAAGGCCTTTGACATGGTGCCTCACGGTAGGCTATGGAGTAAGATAAAGGCCCATGGTTTTAGAGGCAAGGTGCTAGCATGGATAGAAGGTTGGTTTGCTGGCAGAAAGCAGAGAGTGGGGATAACAGAGTCCTTCCTGCACTGGCATCAGTGACAAGTGGTATTCTGCAAGGCTCAGTATTAATTTAAAACTTTTCGCTTTTAAATTAACGATCTAGATGAAGGAACTGAGGGCATTCTAGCTAAGTGTGCAGATTATACAAAGATAGCTGGAGGGACAGGTAGCACTGAGGAAGCAAGGAGTCTGCAGAAGGATTTGGATAGATTAGGAGATTGGGCAAAGAAATGGCAGTTGGAGTACAACATGGGGAAGTGTGAGGTCATGTACCTTGGTGGGAAGAATAGAGGCATGGTCTATTTTCTAAATGGGGAGAAAAGGCAAACGTCTGAAGTGCAAAGAGACTTGGGAGTTCTAGTCCAGGATTCTCTCAAGTTAAACTTGCAGATTGAGTCAGTAGTTAGGAAGGCAAGTAGTTAGAATGGCATTTAGTTTGAGAGGACTTGAATATAAAAGCAAGGGTGTGCTTCTGAAGCTCTGTAATGTCTGGTCAGGCCTCATTTGGAGTATTGTGCGTGGTTTTGGGTCCCATATCTTAGGAAGGATGTACTGGCCCTGGAGCATGTTCAGAGGAGGTTCATGAGAATGGTCCCCAGAATGAACAGCTTTACATATGAGGAACGTTTGACAACTTTGGGTCTATACTCAATGGGAGTTTAGAAGGATGAGAGGGGATCTAGATGAAGGAACTGAGGACATTCTAACTAAGTGTGCAGATTATACAAAGATAGGTAGAAACTTACAGAATACTGAATGACCTAGACAGAGTGGATGTTGGGAAGGTGTTTCCATTGTTAGGAGAGACTAGGACCCAAGGGCATAGCCCTAGAGTAAAGGGAAGACCTTTTAGAACAGAGATAAGGAGAAACGTCTTCAGCCAGAGAGTGGTGAATCTATGGAATTCACTGCCACACAAGGCTGTGGAGGTCAGGTCATTGAGTATATTTAAAACGGGGATAGATAGGTTCTTCATGTAAAGGGGATGAAGCGTGATGGAGAGAAAGTGGGAGAATGGGGTTGAGAAACTTATCTGCCATGATTGAATGATGGAGCAGAATGGATGGGCATGAAAGGCCTAATTTCTGCTCTGACATATGGTCTTAGGCATAATCTGCTTTGATATGCTATAAAATGGTTCATAATTAAACTTTTTTTTGTCAGGATTTGGAGGAGAAGAACGGGTGGTTCACTCAACTGCATTATCATTCCATTTTAGGAAAGCTGAATCTGTGCCAGACTAACAAGATAGAAGCTCACTCTATGGGCGATCACGTTCCTGTGTGTAATGAAGCTAACTCTTAGAGAATGCAAAAGTATCAATATTTTGCTCCAAATGTTGGCACTGAATTGGTCATAAGGATTGCAAGTTGGCTAACTGTCTTGGAGATGCTCTAACATTGGCTGCTGTGAGAAATGAGGGAAGGAATATCACAGTGACATGCTCTTCTTACATTGAACTCGAGGCAGGTTGTTGGAAATGGTACAGAGTCCTTTACTGTGCCCCAGGCCTCCATTATGCCTGATCTTGAAATGCTTGATGCTCACACTGAATCCTAATAGCACCTTAATGCACAACTCAGACACACATGTAAAAACATTAGCGCATGCACAGTTTGAAAAATAATTGATATTGTTTTGCTATCAAATGCACATGATTTCTAATCCATTTGGCAAAACTAGGCTTCTGGGGTAAACAGTCTGGGTAGCTTGACTGTGGGTTGTGAAAGTTGCCTATTACTCTCAGCATGTCGTCTTCCAATTAGACACGTTGGACAATTCATCACCCTGGGTTATTTTGAAAGTGACGATGTGGTGCAGCCTGTGAGTGCCCTCACTGCAATGCTCTGTGTTTCTGAGGCAGCCAGTACACTTTAACGAGAGAGGGCTGAAAGGATTGCCACAACACCTCCCCCCACCTCTCCATTCCTCGTGCTTGTAGCTAGCTCATTTTTAACAATTGTAATATTTCAATGAGATGGACGGAACTTGGCAGAGAAATAAAAGGAGCAAACATCCAATTGCAGACAGTGCTGATGTTTAAAGCAACCAAACTGCAATAGCTTCTGTCTTGAATTGTTGATGTGCTTGTTCAGTGCATTACATTATAAAAGGAGCCTAAAGACATCATTAACTTAACTAATTATAATTAACTTACCAGTAAGGACTGGCCTATCATTACATCACCTGCTTAGCAACAGGCCTCACTATAGCACCATCAGTCCCAGTGCTTTTCATTACTAATAGGTGAGGAGATGCTCTTCACCCTTGGGGTTACTGTGGTGATAATAAGGCAGGATACCTTCATTATTCCATTTTATTGCAATCTTGCTTATCCAAGGGAAACAAGCACATTAAAAGCTACAATTTTAATTTTCATAACAAATAGAGGCCCCAAATATCTTGATTGGAGCGGGTGGTTTCCTGCAAGGAAGTAAACAGGGGAAAGATATGTTGCTTAAGTTTCAAAAGGTGAATGAACAGTTAAGACAAGCAACTATCAGCCTGCATTTTGGAAGTTTCCACAATGTTTGCCATTCAAATCCAACTCAACACACTTTGGGAAATGCTTAATTAATAGGTGGACAGCTCTTGAGTGTGTGGAACTTCCCTTGCAGAAACAAATTCACCTCAGTTCCCAACGCTTTGCTGTTTTGCCCCATGAAATACCATTGACAGTGTGTTCAGATACAGCCTACAGCCCTGAATATTCTGCCTCCAAAGTCAAAAGGCGTGTGCTGAATTTGGGTGGGTGAAGTTTTTTTCTTGATTAGTGGTGCTGGAAGAGCACAGCAGTTCAGGCAGCATCCAAAGTGCAGCGAAATCGACGTTTCAGGCAAGAGCCCTTCATCAGGAATAAGTTTTTATCTTGCACAGTGGTTCCCTTTATTATACTGGCAACAACTCTTGTTGTCAGTTGTGTTTGGGATTAAATGTAACCAAACACATACAGTGACAAACTGACTGGGGTTGTATTTCGCTTTCTCACCTAATTTTGCTCTGTGTTTACCGGCCCTGAGTTAAAAATTATACTCACTTTAAGAATGGGGATACAAAAGTTGATGAACTAATTTGCTTGTAACAAACTGTTTCCTAATTTGTTGACACTCAGCTTCACATGACACACTGCAAACATAGGCAAAAGTGAGGACTGCTGATGCTGAAGATCAGAGTCAAGATCAGGAAGGGCTTTTGCCCGAAACATCGATTTTCCTGCTCCTCGGATGCTGCCTGACCTGCTGTGCTTTTCCAGCACCACTCTAATCTTGACTTTGCAAACATACCTGTCTGGCGGACATTGCCTGAGATGCCTTTGTTTGGTATCAAAGTGTATCATGATTTTGTGTTCAGCTGGCCTTTTCACTGTCTTTGGGAACCACTGAAAGGATGTTTGCTGATCTGTGAGGTTTCCCCTGAAATACTTGATGGGATTTTGTTTTGTTTTTGAATGCTTTCTGTAATGTGTGCCATAATAGAGCTGATGCAGATCACGCCGTGTTCATAATGAGGCACCACTGTGGTGTTTCTGATTTGATGGAATGTTTCCAGCAAAGAAAATTTACATATCTAACAGGCGCTATTCACGGTTTGATGTTGAAGGTGACTGCATGCATTCTGAGACATCAACATTGAAAAATACTCGACTAGTGTTTACTGAGAACATCCGGGGAATGGGAAACAACACATTGGGCAGGATTTCCATTTCTCACTAAACTAATTGGACACATTCACTCTGGGAAGCTGCTGGAGAGGGGAAGAGGGTGGAATGAGAAGATCATGTTGAGTAGTAGTGGACCCATCTCTCTCAGGATTGTGGTAGATTGTTCAGAACAGAAAGAGGAATAGCATCATCTCACTTGTGGCAATGCCGGTTCAGAGTTTAGATGTAAAATACAAAACAACAAAAAAAAAACAAGCCACTTGGCTCAACTACTCTGTCCTGTCGTTTAGATGACTCATTCTACCTGTCTCATGTGGTGACTGCAAAACTAATTCCACAGGATAAATGAATATTTCTTGTCGTGCCATCTCAATGTGTGGTCACATAGTTTTATGCTCTGCTGTGTAAAACTGTTTGTAATTGCTTATTAGGAACTGTGTGTTGTGTAAATAGAATCAGTATAACTTGTATGGAAATAGTGTATAGGCATTATCTGTTATCTCTGAAGATCTGTCAGTTAATTAGATTAATTCTAAATAACTGCTTTTCTTAAAAATAAGGCTCTAACAGTTTTTTTCCCTTCTCTCCCTGCTGAACATAGTGCCTACTTGTTGGAGCAGAAATTGCTGGAGCAGTTTAGACAGCATCTATAAAGAGAAAGCAGAGTTAACGTTTCTGTAAGTCCAGTAGCCCTTCTTCAGAAGGTGACATTTCAGTTTTTGTTTCAGATCTTCAGCATGGACAGTGCTCTGCTTTACATTAGGAGAAAAATTCCTACATTCCAGAAGAAGGGCTCATGCCCAAAATGTCGATTCTCCTGCTCCTTGGATGCTGCCTGACCTACTGCGCTTTTCCAGCAACACATTTTTCAGCTCTGCTTTATATTAACCTATGTACTGGTTAATGTATACTGTACCTATAGTTCTCATGGCACCAAGTGCCCTCTGTTACCTTGTCCCGATCTTACTGCATGTGGTCTGACAGAAAATGATGGCAGGTTGCTTGGCAAGGTGAGCTATCACAGTGGAGTCGAGAGCAATCCATACCCACTGTGCAAACACAAAACTCAAGTAGAGATGACTGTTTAGTTATCCAAATCAAAGACCTTAGTCATATTTTATCTCCTTTGCACAGGAGTGGAACTCCCGCTGTCTTCACTAAGATCAGAATGCAACACAGAAGCTGGTCAGATTGAAACCTTCTGTTTGTCTCAGCCAATGTATCACATCAATCACCCATGCAATTAAAACAGTTCCATTATGACCATTCGGATTCATTTTTTTTCTCTCAGTGTTGGTTTCTCTGGTTACAATGTCAGTTTGGAGGATTCTTCCACTCCTGATTAAACTGGATATCTGTGAAAAGCCGATAATTTGGATCTTAAAAAATGGTTCTGAAAATGAGAAGAAAGAAAAATCAACTTACCATCTCTTTTTCCATCACAGCCTCAGGACACTTCAAAACACTTGACAACCGATGAAGTGCTTTTCCAGTGTATGAAATGTGCAGAGCTATTGTAAGAAAATAGTCTGGAAGTTGACTTTGACCAAGTTGATACAGAGGTCTCTTCACTGTAAATTGACTCTATTTACTGTGTACAGCAACAGTAAACCATTGTAGGAGCAAATTACTCTACCTGAACTGAAAACAACACACACTGGAGATTGCAATGGGTCAAACAGCATCTGTGGAGAGAGAGCAAGCAAGCATTTCAGTCTAGATGACACTGCATTAAAGCTGATGTGAAGTGTGGAGAGGGGAGGCATTTATGCTCTAGTTGATAGGAGGGAGCACTTCCCATTCTTCTGGACTTAATATTGTGTTCAGCACCTTCACATTGTGAATCCACTCCTCGTCCATTCCTTTCTTTTACCTTTACTTGTTACACTCTCTGTCACCTGGTTCACCCCCCACCCCAGTGGGTGTGTCTTGTCTTTCTAGTCTGGCAATTAGACCCACCATTGTTCAACCATTCTCACATTCTGATCATTTAATCCAAACTATCAACATCCTTTCTCCATCAGCACGCCACACCCACCACTACCACGGCCCTCTTCACACTTCATCTCTGATGAAGAATGATGTAGACTCAAAATGTTAGCGTGCTCTCTCTCCATGGATGCTGTCTGACCCATTGTGATCTCCAGCATTTGTTGTTTGCAGAACAATAAACCCTTGTCAACAGCAAATCCCAGGTACTGCTCTACTACACCATACCGGCTCAATCCAATTCTATTTCTTCACCATACCTGTCCCTGAAATAATATTCCTAAGAATTTGAGTGGTTTAAATGAATAAATGTCAGATAATTGCAGGCACTGAGATAATTCCAACATCAAAAGCGCAGCATTATATTTCATTCATAGTAGCTAACAGGAGCCAAATGAATGCACAGTTCGACTTCTGTTTGGCACTCCAAATATCAGAAAGGCAAAGAAAATCTGACGTAAGCTGATCGTAGCTCACTGGTGTGTTCCCAAAAATTGGAGGCAGCAGATGCAACTTTTGACTCTGCTTTCCTGCCATGATAAACTGTGGCTGTGGTAAAAGCAGTCAGAAATATTTTTAAAAATCCTAACTGTCTCCATGCTGACTGCTTTGCTTTCACTGCACAATTTAACCATTGGCTCAACTCATGGCCTGCAGTGGTTCTCTGAAGTGCAATGACTACAGTTACATAGCCAAAAGCACCAATTTCTGGCATGGAACTAAACCTCACTGTCTATGATTTGACGATGAGCTAGATTGATCTGTTTCTGATAATGAAACTAAAGGGAGGAGTGTTGGCCAACACACCTTCAAAGCTGCTTGCACTTCTTCACAAGGTCCTTAATGTCCGACACAAATGCAGACTTGATTAGCTTTGACAAAGGGTCAGTTAGACTTGAAACATCAGCTCTGCCAGACCTGCTGAGATTTTCCAGCATTTTCTCTTTTGGTATTAGACTTGATTAGATTCCCTACAGTATGGAAACACTCCCTTCGGCCCAACAAATGCATACCGAACCTCCGAAGAGTAACCCACCCAGACTCATTCCCCTAACCTGTATTTCTCCCTGATTAATGCACCAAACTCTAAGGGCTATTTAGCATGGTCAATTCACCTGACCTTTGAATTGTGGGAGGAAAGCGGAGCACCTGGAGGAAACCCACGTAGACATGAGGTGAATGTGCAAACTCCACACAGACAGCCGTCCGAGCTGGGAATCGAACCCGGGTTCCTCGCGCTGTGAGGCAGCATTGCTGACCACTGAGCCACTGTGCCGCTCTATTTAACAACACTTCTGAAGGTTAACACCACATGATCTGTATTATTTCCTCCATATAGCCTTGATTTTGTACTGAAATCCTGAAGTAGGCCTTTGACCTTCTGATTTGGAGGTGCAGGTGCTGATAGGCGAGGCCAGTCAACTCTAGTTACAGGACTGCAGTAAAACCATACTGAGGGGTTTTTGAACTGACGGCATCAAATTTGATGATATGGGACTTACTCAGTCGAGTTACAAGAAAGAGGAATGCAGCATAAATAATTGTGTTCTCAATTTTTTTTATTGTGAAGTTGAACTTCAGTCATGTCATTTGGGGATTTATGCACGAAAATAAGCATAATTGCCTTCACAGAAATGAGAACAATTGGGTTTCAAAATACACCTTTGCCTGACAGAAATAAACTAGCATTTGGGAAGTGCTTCAAGGTAATTTACTGCTCAATGTGAACATTAGCAGACTGTTAAGATAACTTAATTCACACATTTTCACTAATTATCGCTGTGATCCAGTGGAAGGTCACAAATTACTACTTTGTACCTCGAAGAGATAAACCACAGAATTGATAGGATTCCCATCTCCTTGATAAAGGATTGTGCATCTTTTATGTTGGGTTATTAAGGGAATGAAACTGAAACTCACAAATGAGTTGCTGCTGTGACATTTTGATTTGTATCCCATTTTTAAACATTGACTCCAAGTACCACAGAGAGAAAAAAAGAACTCATTACAACAGCTTATCTGAGTATATCAAACAGTTTAAATTGATTACCTGCTGCACAGAGGGCTCTATTCTCAAAGGCTTTCGCTTTGCTATTTTTGCAGCTATTTGCATTTGTATTTCTGATATTTAAATAAAAAGACAGAAAATAAGCAGGAACGCGTAACCTCAGTTCTCAAGCACATGAGTATCTCAGTCCATCTCTTGTTTCATATAATAACTAATTAATATGTAAATCATGAGTGCTTGATGCGGATGGGCTATTTGTGTCCTGTTCACATCAAAGCTGAGCTTTTCCCCTGGTACTAAAGAAATAAATGTCACCTGAGAGGGTGAAATACAAGCAAATTAAAACCAGCCACTGCTGATGCATCTCTGGGCTGTTGAGAGGATGTCACCAGGGCAACTGGTAACTGTAAACCAAAATGGGCCATGCAAGGTATAAACTACTTTTGATCTGGCACTGTTTTAGCTGGTGCCCATGAACTGACTCATGCCAAGTAAACTGTGAAACCTGCTCCCTTCTCCCAGTGACAGACTTACTCAACCATTCAGCTATTAACCCCAGTTGTAGGCTGATGACTTAGAAAAGTCAGAAGGCACGGGTCTCTCAAATCCTAAACTTGAGAATATTCAAATATTTTCGAGAGAGGCCAAAAGAGGTGCCACAAATTAATCGCTGAAATATGATTCCAGCTTTAAAAGGTCTGGGTTATTGCAACTTCCCTGAAAGCCTGTCCGTTGGTTGATAACAATTCAGCACCACAAACACAGAAACCTGGCCCAGTTGTCAAAAGCGTCAAACTGTGATCATGCAGAGCACAGAAAATGTACAATCTGTCACTAGTTGGAAGTATGGTTCTAAGTGTAAGAGGATAACTCAAATTCTGGGAACTGAACCTGGCTACATTCCCGCATACAAAACAACTGAAGCGAATCAAATTGAAATTTTGGAAAACTAATCTAAAAAAAATTCAAAACTTGCACGTTTACAGCTAACATTCTATTGGATGTCAATATGGACGACAATCACTGGGCGCCAGATTGAGACACAATTTTCTAACAATTTGTTTATATTAGAATATGTGAGAATGGTAACTAACAAGTTAGTCATAAAGTCATAGAGATGTAAATCACAGAAACAGACCCTTCAGTCCAACTCATCCGTGCTGACCAGATATTTTAAATTAATCTAGTTCCATTTGTCAACACTAGGCCCATATCCCTCTGAACGCTTCATATTCATGTACCCATCCAGATGCCTTTTAAATTTGTCCCAGCATCGACCACTTCCTTTGGCAGCTCATCCATAAATGCACCACCCTCTGTGGGGGAAAAAAATTGCCCTTTCTGTCCCTATTAAATCTTTCCTCTCAGTCACACTTAGTTTAATTGTTTAGTGAATTTCTTTTACAGGTGAACAATTGTAAGTGATACCTAACATTGAAGCTGATATTTTAAATTCATTCCACCAAAGTTGGGAATCCTAATGATGACTCTCAACATGAATCTGGCATAGGATTGAGGGTAATTTTGCAGTTTGGATCAGAAATTGGCTAGCTGTAAGAAGACAGAGGGTGATAGTGGATGGCAAATATTCATCCTGGAGGTCAGTTACTAGTGGTGTACTGCAATGATCTGTTTTGGGATCACTGCTGTTTGTCATGGATGAGGGCTTAGAAGGATGGGTTAGTAAATTTGTGGATAATGCTAAAGTTGGTGGAATTGTGGGCAATGCAGAGGATGTTGCAGGTTACAGAGGGACATAAATAAGCTGCAGAGCTAGACTAAGAGGTGGCAAATAGAGTTTAATGTGGAAGAGTGTGAGGTGATTCACTTTGGAATGAGTAATAGTAATACAGAGTACTGGGCTTATGGTAAGATTCTTGGTAGTGTGGATGAGTAGAGAGATCTCGGTGTCCATGTGCATTGATCCCAGGTTGTTAGGAAGGCTATGTTATGTTAGCTTTTATTGGTAGAGGGATTGAGTTTCAGAGCCATGAGGTCATGTTGCAGCTCTACAAAACCCTAATGTGGCTGCTGTTTGAGTATTGTGTACAGTTTTGGTCACTGCATTATAGGAAGGATGTGGAAACATTGGAAAGGGTTCAGAGGAAATTTACCAGGATGTTGACTGGCATGGAGGAAAGGCTGAGGGATGTGAGGCTGTGTTTGTTAGAGAGAAGAAAGTTAAGTGGTGACTTAATAGAGATATGCAAGATGATCAGAGGATTAAATAGGGTGGACAGTGAGAGCCTTTTTCCTTGGATGGTGATAGCTAGCTCAAGGGGACATAGCTTTAAATTGAGGGGTGATAGATATAGGACAGAGGTCAGAGGTAGTTTCTGTACTTGTAAAGTAGTAAGGGCATGGAATACCCTGCCTGAAACAGTAGTGAACTCACCAACATTAAGGGCATTTAAATGGTCGTTCAATAAACAAATGGATGATGATGGAATAGGTGGGCTTTAGATTGGTTTCACAGGTTGGTGCAACATCGAGTGCCAAAGGGCCTATACTGTGCTGTAATGTTCTATGTTCTATGAACCTGAATTTCAAATGATGTCAAACAAACTTTCCCTTTCTGACTGTTTCTGGTATTTGCAAGATTCCCCGAGATGTTAGGTGAAGGGCTAAATGTAGGGGAACTGTTCTGGGTGGGTTGCTGTTCGGAGGGTCGGTGTGGACTTGTTGGGCCAAAGGGCCTGTTTCCACACTGTAAGTAATCTAATCTAATCTAATCAGACCAAAGATCAATCAGTTTGACCGCAGCAGAATTTTTTCCACACCAACTTTTGGATTTAGATACCAATCAGCCATTTTCTAACTAAGTGGTGGTACAGCCTCAAGAGGCTGTATGGTCATTCTGTCCCTACATTCCCTTTTGTAAAGGAAGTTAGATAGGTAACGCGATTTCAGGGGGGGTAGATTAGCATACTCTCTTGAGACTAACTGCATTTGGGGGGTGAATAAAGGTAGCCATCGTATTTATATTGTAAGAAAATGTCCCAAGATGATTAGTTGAAAAAAAAGTATCAACATTGTTTTTCATGAAAAATGCAAATTATCCAATGTCAGTTAACTTCAATGATACCACATTTATAGTGTGATAAAGTTTAATTCACCGCTGTCTATCCCATCAATGGGAGCCTGCCTCTCTAAAATTAATATGGATTTCCGGTTTGATTTCACAAACAATCCCCAAGAGATCTTGCAGAACCTTCTCACTATTCCGTTCGTGGTTGCTTATGAGCCCATTGATCTTTGCTCTGGTTTGTTCATCCACTTTGACTAAAAGGTTACCTTGAGAACCCATGATCTAAGATAAAACAGAGACATGTTTATTGTAAACAGAAGGGCACGTCACTGGATTTTTCCATTTGAAACATTTTGGAAACAGTTCGTGAAATTATGATATTTACAGGATACACATTCAAGATTCCAGCTTCTCCCTCTAATTTTTTCCTTCGCAAGCTCCTCTACTGAATATACAAGGATAAGGTTCTAAAGTACTGTGGATACTTTACAAAAGATGGCCTGCTTTATGCTTGTGGCTGAATAATAATTGGCAATGTATCATTAGTCAAGTGATGTTCTCTTGGGGTGAGATGAGAGGGGGATCCTGATCCTGTCCTCTTGTGACCACGTATATGTACTTTGACATATGTGCAAATATATAGAGGAAACTTTGATTGGCATCCCTACTTGCCCATCCAGCACAGAGGCAGGAAGTCCAGTTCTGGCACAGCTTTGGATAGATTGGCTTCATAGAATAATAGCATCTTTACAGCGTGGAAACAAGCCATTTGGCCCAACAAGTCCACACTGACCCTCCAAAGGGCAACCCACCCAGACCCATTCCCCTGTCTTATTATTCCACATTTCCCCTGACTAATGCATCTAACCTACACAGCCCTGAACACTATGGGCAATTTAGCATGGCAAATTCACCTAAGCTGCACATCTTTGGATAGTGGGAGGAAGTCGAAGCACCCAGAGGAAACCTACGCAGACACAGGGAGAATGTGCAAACTCTACACAGATAGTCACCCGAGGCTGGAATCAAATCTGGGTCCCTGGTGCTGTGAGGCAGCGGTGATAACCAATGTGCCACTCTTGGTCAAAATATCAATGCTATGTCCTCGCTGGTCAGTCTGAACTTGCACCATGACAGGCAGGGCTTTTCCTCAATGGACGATCAGGAGTGTATCTTTTCTAAGGTTTATGTTTGAAACACCCATGTTATCATGGGAATAACCTGCTGGATTCCTGCCAGAGCTCCAGTACTAGCCCAGCAAACCATACAGGGACTCGACCCGTGTCCATCATAAACTACAGCTTTGACAGCCAGTGCACCAAGAAGGGCCCTGGGAAAATGGTAGCCTCAATTCCTGCAGAAGGGAGAGGAAACTGAGATGCAAATGATTTGAAACATTCTGTCCTTTAGATGATAATGAGTGGGCTCCACCTGAGGGTTGAAAGAAAGGCTCAACTGGGAGGAAGGTTTAATATTAAAAAGTCTTAACAGATTGCCCCCCTGAATTCTTATCATCTTCTCTTCCACCCCCATGATTCTTCCCTCCCCCCTCACCGCAATGCACACACTTGCACTCTCATACATATATACACTCTCACACACACACACACACACACACACACACACACACACACACACACACACTTACCCTCACTTGCACATTCTCTCTCACGCACACACACACACACACACACACACACCTGCACACAGACACATACACTCACTCTTTCTCTCTGACTCTCTCTATCTGTCTCTCTCACATGCAACCCCATCCATCAGGGACCAATGATCCATTCAGTGTGTGGCATGATTGCCTGTTGTCCCCATGTAGAATATATCCCTGCACACCAATTTTCCATGTCCCGATGGGATTGGCACTGTGGGGTGGTAGTGAGCACAATTCCCAAAGCAGGCATTGCAAACACATTTTTCAATGGTGTCATCTGATACTTTGGGAATTTTTATGATTCCAGAACATAAAATCATGACATACGCAAAACGAGCTCTGATTTATCACCAACAGTGAAATGTATTCATATCTCTGTTTGTGATACTGAGGATAACTCCACAAACCTCATATTGGGTCAAGACTGACCAGAAATGGATTAAATCCCATTGTTTTTTTTCACTGTGTGCAGGGACTTCTGATTTGTGACTATTGATTCTAACAATTATGGTCCAAAGAAGCAGCAATTAAATCAAGCCCACTTATTTGCATTGATACATACAGAGTCTTGCTTTTGTCTGAACTCTCTCTCCCTTTGCAGACGATATTGATCTATCTCAGCTTGTGCCTCATCCTTTGCTTGTTTCAGCCGTCTTCCCTTCCCTGGAAGAACATTCACAATGAAAATGCTTGATAAGTATTTTATGATACCAATTGTGCCACCAATCTAATAAACATCGCACACAAAAGGGAATCGATGGATTGCAAGAAAAGAAACCGTCGGACGATGCTGGACTGATTAATAAGGCTCAAGTGAGTTACGTCATCCTGTGTCTAAAAGATTTCTCTTCAAAGCTTTATTGATTTTTTTTCTTCCTGGATTCCACATCCATTCCAATTTTTGTGCACAATTTTCATTCGGTTTCAAAAGTGCAAAATCTAATTGAAGAAGATTGCTTGCCTGTTTGTTTTTGAATTCCTCATTGCAGTACTGAGCTTCAGGAATCTGCACTGTGCTAACTGGTGATGTGCAGTTATGTCTTTATGACATGTTCAGCACAGCAGTTGGAACAATGGTGGCAGGTTATCAGAAACCACTGCAGGAATCGGAATGTGCCCTGATAAGTGTGTATGCCATTAAACAGGCAGGGATCACAGTGGCTTATTAGGTCCAATGCTTCTGTCTGTTAGCCTGAAGCAGGCTAAAAAGGGGGCTTCGCTGCTGCTCACTCCTTTTCACACAAATGATTTTCCACAGTGGTTTGGTGGGAAGTGGCGAGAGTGGGTGATGATGACGCAGGCAGCGAGGAGATGTGGGGGGCAAGTGGTTTTTCTACACCTCCTAAAGCCTAGGTTAACAGCATCACTATTGGTGCTGCCCAAGAGAGACAACTCTCTACTTCTCAAGTGTGGACCCATTATCATATGAGGGCACTGTTTTAGGAGGTCGTAAATGAAAGATTTTTGAACATGTTCTTATTTCTTCCATAGGGACATAGAAGCATTAAAAAGATCCAATTTAAAATGTTCGCCTAACTTCAATGTACAATTCAGGATCCTCATTGGGATGGTGAGTTCAGAAGCATTCTGAGAAAGCACTGCATATTTCAAACTATTCCTTGGTTACTATCCAGCATACACTTACTCTTCATGTGATATATATCAATTTAGTCTGCATGAGAAGTAGCAATGGCCTTTTGAGCTGCTCAACTGTTCAATAAGGTCAGGGCTCATTTTTGACCTTAACTTCTCAGCCCAGCACTATCCTTATATCGCTTAGGATCCAAAAATTCATCCATCCTGGTCTTGAACATGCCCAGTGATTCGGCAAACACAGCCCCTCTGTATAGAACGGTCCAAATAATCACAAACCTTTTGACAGAGAGAATTCCACTAACTGCCTGAGCCTTGTTCTGTATCTGTGACCATGTGTTTCTAGACTCTGCAGACCTATGTCCTCGATCAATCCTTTTGCAGTTTTCATCTTGCCTTGAGCACTGGACACATATTATTCCAACAAATAATATTCTGGTTGAATTTTCACAAAAAAAATACTTTCATGGCCAAACACTTAGATAATAGGCATGACGTGCTTTTGAGCAATGAGATATATTGCATTCTATGAGCTGTAACTGATCCATGCCTTGTTTTGTGACAGACATAGTCATCAAGCATTTACACCTTTATTTCACTCTATTGCACACAAGTGGAAGACTGTTGGTATTTCAGCTTTGGACCTGATATAATTCAGACAGATCCAGAGCTGGGAGTCCATTCCAGTCCCACAGACTGCCTTGCAAACATTGCTTCAGCCAAGACATGGCATGGAAGGGTTTATTTTGTAGCCTGCTTATCCCGAATATAACGGTCCAGATTAATCAATTGGCCAATGGGGCAATGAATGCCAAATGGCCACATTTAAGTTCAGAGTTCAGTATGAAAATCTTGCACGTTTGGACGATGGGCTGGATCCAAGCAAACAAGCCTGTTCCCCTGATGCATTTTCTGTGATGTTTCTATTATTTCTTGATGAGAAGCATGTTGTTGTTTTAATCAGACACAGACAGATTGTTTTAATTCATGCCACATGTGTGTGTTGACAAGGTTATCTAGTTGGACTCTGCATTGCACAAAGGAGAACCCTGAGCTGTTAGCAGGCTCAGCATGAAGCTGTGTGGGGTGAGGAGGAAGTGGGCAGTGATTGGCCAGGGGAGCTGGACTGTCTGAACACAACTTCGGCATTTTGTTTGACATCTTCAAAGTGCGAAACCCCAACTGCTGCCACTTCTCAAGGTCTCACATTTTCTGTGGGCCTGCTCATGCTGAGTATACATGGTCCAGATTAATCAATTGGCCAGTGAGGGAGTGAATGCCAAATGACCACAGTTGCTCTGTCAGTGTCAATGAGTGCACTTAACCTTGAACTTTGTTTTAACTCTTACACACACATTTTTAATGCTTGTGATTTAAACTGTACTCATTACATTAAGATACCTCTTTTGATCTATCGTAATCTGACACCTAACTAGTATATTTTGAGTGCAGTTTCAGTCTGACCCCACTCAGAGTGCTTCAGTTATACTGTTGATAAAATACATGCTTTGCTTGACTTGGGACTATGCTTAACAGAAGTAGACTAACTGAATGAGAGAACAAAGAAAAATCAACGTTTAAATCACTAAACATAAAAGTGTATGTAACGCAAACACAATAACCTTCTTAAGATAGACAAAAATTGTCTTGAAAGTATCTGCGCCTCCTTCGACTGGTCTCATTTGGTTAAAGGCAACCAAATGATGCAGCCATGTGACCAGATGGTCTAAGGTTTAACATGTTATTGCCTTTGAGGTGACTGATGCCAGGCAAGCTGGCAGTAGGGGTGCTCTAAACTGGCTGGTGCCCCTTCACTTGAAATCCACGCACCAGCATTTCATCTTCCAGGAGGACAGTGATGCACAGGGAGGTACTGGCTGCAGGAACCGAGCCAGAAAGTCCCTGCTGGGCTCCCCCAACAGTGGAGGGGGGGGGGTGTGGTGGAAGAAAAACACTGCTGTGCAGTGTGGAGGGAGGATGGGTTTGGCCTCCGCTGTGCTCTCCTCCCCCAACACCCCCTCCCTACAGGCTGCCAACTCTCAGTGCCTCGCTACAGCTGGGATTCTGGCACCCATAGAGCCCTCACCCCAGCAGGAGTCAGTGTCTTGAAGAGGGTTACAAGAAAAAAATTACAAGGAAAGCCCCTGTCACTTTTTTAGGTTAAAGGATAAAGTGGTACGGAATTTTAACCTTTAATGAAAATAATGTTTCTTGTTAATGTGGGTAAAATTCCACCTCATCCCCTCACACAGAGAGGGCTAAATACACTTCCTGAGTGAGTCTGTGGAGGGAAACCCCGTTTAAGGAACATTTGAAGTGGACAGAGGCTCTTTCTGGTTGGAATAATTCAGAACGACTCCATGAACAACCTTGTCTGGGATGATCTGGTGTACTATTAAGGCCTGCCCCGTGGGAGACCTGAGTTGTGACCTAGGTGCCCTTGATGTTAAAGTACTTCCTTACACCGTTTTCCATGTGAGATATTGATCCTGAAACGCCAATGATTTTCCAGCCCTCCGTTGGCTCAGGTACCTAAGTCAACTGTGACTGTGCATTGTTTAACCTAAGGTTGCTGCTAGCAGTATTTCAGCAATGTGTTTATCCAACGGTGGCAGTGTTAACAAAGAAAACAGAGCTCACCCTAAATTATTCATTTGTTTTCAATGCCTTTTCTAGCACCGTGTGTGCCGTTCCCTGCAAGGTCTGTGACAGGGCATGTCCACCCCTTAGATGTGTCCCTCACTTCACTCCCAAGTGAAATAGTTGCAGCATTGTAAAATGTCTCCGATTAAGGCAGGGACAAAGATACAAGTCTGAGTTCCTAAATGAAGTGGAATAAAATGTACATCTATAACAAACTCTTTTGTTTTAGCATGGTCTATGTTGCTCCGATTAATAAAGAGTTTTTAAAATCTTAATAAATCTTCCTCCAACCCAGTGATCATTGTGCTTTGATTCCACAATATAGTGAACCCACTTTTCATGCTCTTGACTACCAGAAATGATCAGTAAGTTAGGTTTACTCACTCTTCTTGGCTTCCTCTAACTTTTCTTTGGCCCGTTTCTCAGCTTGTAAAAGCTGATGAATTCCCTGGGAGTGGCTGGTCATATTTCCATATGTGCTGGCTCTCAGTGACAGTGCTGATCAGAGTCTCCCATCCACATTTATAGGGATCTTGATGACTGTGATACCTGGCTGTTGCTCAACACAACAAAAGCAGTCTAGGTATAGCTTGAATGATAACAGCCTGCTCCAGTCACTGGCTGCTTTCAGTCAGTTGCTGCCAACTCAAACAGAGTAGATCTCCAATTGGAGTGATCCTTATCCGTTATCTCAACAAAACAATAACAGTCACCTGAAAAAAAAATTAACAAAAAATCTCTATTAACAGAAATAATCCAAACAACAGTTTCCAGAGTCCCATTACCTACTTCCCATAGAGTCAAAAAGTCAGAGAAATCTTACGGTAGTCTGAGCGACTTGGGCTGTGGTGAGATGGGTGGCAGAAGCAGACAGCAAGTGCAGTAGGTCACACGTTCCCGTCAAGATCACCCCGCACCATCTTATATGCTCTCTACAAGTGACCGGGCAAGATTCTCGCTCGGCGCTGGCAAAGAAGCCAATTGACAGTCATTATTGGGTGTTGAACGCCTTGTTAACCCCACAGCTCACCTCATTAACATTCAGACTTCCATTTTATCAAACTCGCAGAGAAAAAACTCAACGCCAGGCAAATTCAGCAAGGAAACCAAGATAAAGCCACCGCCGGGTGGATTCAATGCATCACTAACTCTGAATGGCCTCCACGTTGGAAACCTGAGCATCTCCAACCAGAGATAGCAAGCTCCTATTTCTGTTCCCTTGTCCTACTTGTTTCACACAGACAGAAAGCCAGGAAGCCTGTCATCAGTTGTTGATAGACCTCAGTCAAGTCAAGGGGGAAAGCCTTTGCTCGGGGGCTCTTGGCACAGTAAGTCAGGGCAGCCTCCAATACCAGTTCAGGGTTTGCTCAGGGCAGTTAGAGTCAGGATCCTCTCATAAAGAGTGAGGAGCTGTACGGTAGGCAGCACACTATTTCTCTTGACACTGTCTACCCTTTCGCAAATAGATTTCCTCCTGGAATGAGAGAGAGGTGGATATTACAAATGATGCAGGTAGTTGGTGCTGCTGTTACTGTTGGGGCACATGTCCACAGGGACCGAAACACTTATGCCCAAAGTGTCGATTCTTCTGCTCCACAGATGCTGCCTGGCTGGCTGTGCTTTTCCAGCGCAACACTCTTCGACTCTGATCCCCAGCATCTGCAGTCTTCATTTTCTCTTAGCACAGAGAGTATGCAGGCTTAGTGCAGTTTGGGGATTGGGGTGAGTGGGAGTGAGTGATGGAACGTGTTGCAGGCAATAGTGAATGTGGTTGAGTGTGAACCTCGTTGGTTGATGGGTGCAGGAGTGGAGAGAGTGAGTGAGTATGAGATATTGGAAAGATGATGATGGTACTGACTCTGGCAGAATGGAGAAGGACATTAGCCTTCTCACAGGGCTCTGTATTCCTCCAGATGGCTGAAACTGTATTCGCCTGGGGAAATAGTTTTGTCCTAGCCTTCACTCCTGGTTCACGGTCCAGGAGGCATATTGTATCCAGCAGGACCCCAACACTTCGCCTTCAAAGCAGATCATCGATTTCCCCCAGCTGCCAGGTCAGGGACAAACCTCAGGCAAGGCACCTCCAGATGGGCTGTGCTTGTCCTGGTGCACAGCAGGCTTTTAAAGATGATGCAGATGAAAGAAATGCTAGTGATTTCCAGGCTATCCGCTGTTCAGGAATGCAACATGGTAAAATAGAGCAGAATTGAGGGACACCATAGGGGCACGATAGGTCATTAATCAAGTGAGTTTTCTAAAATATGGATGAAAAACTCAGCGAATTTTGCTAGGAGAAGCCCTGCCAGAAATTCAATGCAACTTGTACTTAGTCAAAAAAAAATACGATTCAGCCCATAGAGTTCCACAACACAGGAGGAGGCCCTTCGTCCTGAATATCCATGCTGGTCATCAAGCACTGATCTCCTCATGCCCCATTTTCCAGCACACGTGGTCTTGTCTCTCTGGAGCATGATGTAGTGATCATGTGAAAACTTCTCAAAATTGTGAAGATGGTTCCTGCCTCCGAGCACCCTTTCAAGCAGTGAGTTCCAAATCCTGACCTCTAAGCAGTTGAAATAAAAACTTCCTTAAATCCCCAGCTTGTCCTGGATGGTCTCAAGGTTTCTTGGTTGTTGTTGGGGGCTGGTCCCATCCAGAGAAGTGGGGAGTATTCCATCACATTCCTGACTTGTGCCTTGTGGACAGGCTCCGGGAAGTAAGAAGTCAAGCATCCACTTGAACAAACAGATGGTATCTCAGAGTAAGATCTCTCAGTCTTGCACTGGATTGTTAGCCTTGGTTTTATAGGTGCTCAGGCAAGACTTGAACCAACGAGTATGTAGTTCAGCTAACAGCATGCTACCCACCGAACTACAACTGATACTTTATTTGATTTTTATTCAATGATTATACTCAGGTGGTATAATTCAAACCAGGGGATTTTAAAACATAATGATTTTTAACAACTCTGTAGGTGAACATGAATGCTTCAAATTGCAAAGCATTAAACACTTACTGCCATAATGGAGTTCTGTATTTAGTGGCGTTACACAGGTATTTTGCCATCTTCTGGCTGTTAGAGGGAGTGATTCAAATTCACAGCATAGCATGGATATTGTCAAATACACAAGCAACCTGCAGACCCATTGATTCCAAAGTGATCTTGCTTTGTCAGAACTTCTCCAAGATATGGGCGGCACGGTGGCACAGTGGTTAGCACTGCTGCCTCACAGCGCCAGAGACCCGGGTTCAATTCCTGACTCAGGCGACTGACTGTGTGGAGTTTGCACGTTCTCCCCGTGTCTGCGTGGGTTTCCTCCGGGTGCTCCTGTTTCCTCCCACAGTCCAAAGATGTGCAGGTCAGGTGAATTGGCCATGCTAAATTGCCTGTAGTGTTAGGTAGGGGTATGGGAGGGTTGCGCTTCGGTGGGTCGGTGTGGACTTGTTGGGCCGAAGGGCCTGTTTCCACACTGTAAGTCTAATCTAATCTAATATGTATGACAGATCTCCGCATGCAAGGGAGAGATGCCAGAAGTGAGAAAGAGAGAGAGGCAGAGCAAAAGAAAAAGAGAGAGAGAAATTGAAGCTGTTTACTGCCATTTTAGTATTTCTAATATGCAATCATTGTTTGATGCCAGACCTCTTCAGACCATGGGGTTGAGTTTTCACTTTGGGAGCAGGAACCATGAGCCAACACAGTTTCTGGGTGTTGAAACTGCCCCAGTGGTAAATGGTCACTAATTGGCATTTTGACCCTGAATTCCCTGAAGTCCTCTTTAATTAAAGGTGGCAGATGGGGCTTTCAGTTAGAGAGTTAAAGAGGGATTCCAGGTTGATAGAAGTATCAAGCTGCAGTAAAAGGTAAGGAACCGAGAGGGTGCTTCAACATGAATATGCTTGCTTGCTAACTCGAAAAATAATTTTTTAAATTAACACCGACAAAGCAGCAAGGCCACCATTGTGCTGATGGAGGGAGCAGGAGACTGTCCATTGATGCACCTACACCAACACAAACTGGGAGGACCTGGCGACTTGCCTGAAATGTTATCTCTTAGCTTGGCACTTGATTCTTTCTCTGGACAATTAAATTGGCTCAAGGTGAAGTTGGGAAACCTGAGGACACTTGGAAAATTCTGCAGAACCCTTACAATCTGGATATGGTTTGTAAGATTCAGCTCACTCAAAGTTGTTCGCTGGGGCCCATCTTAACCCTGTGAGAGGTTAGATTTTGAATTAAATAAAATCTCACCCACTTAGACAGAATGGAGATCAGATCCAGCGGTGTACACTTTAGCTTGAGTTCACTATTTGCACACACAATAAAAACAACCTTTTTCTTTAAAAAAAACCCTTTCATTCAATGAAATATCCCAAGATGCTTCAGGGGAACATTAAAAATGCATGACGTCAAGCTTCACAAGGAGATATTCAGGTGGATGACCAAAAGGCGTAGTCAAAGAGGTAAGTCTTACTAAGTAGCTTAAAGTAGGAAAGTGAGGTGGAACATTGCAAAGTTGGACGGAGGCAGTAACAGAGCTTGGGACTAACTGAAAGCACAACTACCTTTGGTACCTATTGGGGCACAGATGTCCAGGAAGGTTGTTGGATTGGAGGAGGTTACACAGATAGGGAAGAGTAAGGAGGTGTTTGAAAAGAAGGATAACAACTTTGAAATCAAGACATTGCTTTGAAACATGGAAAATAGAAGCAGAAGCAGCCCTTCCAGCCTGCTCCACAATTCAATGTGATCGTAGCAGGTTGTCCAATTCAGTCCACTACTCCCACTTTCTCCCCATACTCTTAGATTCCCCTTGTTCTAAGAATCTTATGTAACTCCTTTTTGAAACCATTTCCTGTTTTGGCTTCAACTGTTTACTGTGGAAGAACATAGGTTCACCATCTCTGGAGGAAGAGATTTCTGCTCAATTCTAAAAGACCAACCCTGTATGCTTAGACTGTGACCCCTAGTTCTGCACTACTTGGTCATTGGTAACATTCTTTCTGCACTTACCCTTCCTAGTACGGTTAGAATGGGATGTAAATTTGCTCATTGAGCTGGAAGGTTTGTTTTCAGACGTTTCATCACCATACTAGATAACATCATCATTGAGCCTCCGGTGAAGCACTGGTGGTATGGCCCACTTGTTATTTATGTGTTTACGTTTCCTTGGGGTGGTGATGTCCTTTCCTGTGGTGATGTCATTTCCTGTTTTTTTCTCAGGGGAAATGGGATCCAAGTCGGTGTGTTTGTTGATAGAGATCTGGTTGGAGTGCCATCCTTCTTTGAATTCTCACGCATATCTCTGTTTGGCTTGTCCTAGGATGGATGTCTTGTCCCAGTCAAAGTGGTGTCCTTCTTCATCCGTATATAGAGATACTAGTGAGAGTGGGTCATATCTTTTTTGTGGCTAGTTGATGTTCATGTATCCTTGTGGCTAGTTTTCTGCCTGTTTGTCCAATATAGTGTTTGTTACAGTTCTTGCAAGATATTTTGTAAATGACATTAGTTTTGCTTGTTGTCTGTATAGGGTCTTTCAAGTTCATTAGCTGCTGTTTTAGTTTAATGGTGGGTTTGTGGGCTACCATGATACCAAGTGGTCTGAGTGGTCTGGCAGTCTTTTCTGAGATGTCTTTGACATAATGGAGATTAGCTCAGATCTCTGGAAGCATTTTATCTGCTTGTTTGGGGGTTTGTTGTTGAGAAATCGACAGACTGTATTCATTGGGTACCCATTCTTTTTGAATACACAGTATAGGTGATTTTCCTCTGCTGTTAATATTTCCTCTGTGCTGCAGTGTGTGCTGGCTGAAATAATGTTCTAATGCAGCTCTATTTGTGGGTGGCCAAACAAACACATGCGTGAGAATTCCTAGAGGTCTGGCACTCCAACCAGAACTCTATCTACAAACATATGGATTGGATCCCATTTACCACCCCCGAGAAAAAAACAGGAAGTGACATCACCAACCCAAGGAAACCTAAACGCATAAATAATAAGCAGGCCATACCACCAGTGCTTCACTGGAGGCTCACTGATGATGTTACCTAGTATGGTGATGAAATGTCTGAAAACAAACCTTCCAGCTCAGCGAGCAGTCTTACATCCAGAACCTCGACCTGACCTACGAATCTTCTTAAAACTCACTAACTATTAGAACTTTATAGGTTTGTATGAGATTCCCCCTCATTCTTCTAAACTCCACTGAATATAGAATTACTGAATTATATAGGACAGAAGAGGCCCTTAGACCAATTGAGTCCGCACAGACAAAATTTACATTAGGTCTCCCAGTCAACAACTTGCTCAAATCATACTGAGACATTTCTGCATCCTCCTCACAGTTCACCCTCCGAAATAGCTTTGTGTTGTCTACAAACTTGGAGATATTGCATTTAGTTCCTTCACCTGTATCATGAATGTACGTTATGAATAGTTGGCGTCCAAACACTGATCCACTCGTCACCGTGGAGGTGTTGGTCTTCCCAGCGATTGCGGAGGTGGCATAGAATATATAACATTACAGTGCACTACAGACTCTTTGACTCTTGATGTTGCACTGACCTTGGAAACAATGTGAAATCTTTCTATCCTACATTATTCCATTTTTATCCATATGTTTATCCAATGACCACTGAAATACCCTTAAAATTGGCAAGTCTACTACTGTTGTAGGCAATACGTTCCTGCCCCCCACTACTCTCTGAGTAAAGAAACTACCTCTGACATCTATCCTATATCTATCACCCCTCAATTTAAGGCTGTGGCCCTTTGTGCTAGCCATCACCATCTGAGGAAAAAGGATTGTCAGCCCTATCTAACCCTCTGATTATTTTATTTGTCTCAATTAAGTCACTTCTCAATCTTCTTCTTTCTAACGAAAACAGCCTCTTGTCCCTCAACCTTTCCTTATAAGACCTTCGCTCCATATCAGGCAACATCCTATTAAACTTCCTCTGCACTCTTTCCAAAGCTTCCACATCCTTCCTATAATGCAATGTCCAGAACTGTATGCAATACTCCAAGTGCGGTCGCACCAGAGTTTTGTATAGAACTGTAGCATGACCTTGTGGCTCCAAAACTCAATCCCTCTACCAATAAAAGCTAACACACGGTATGCCTTCTTAACAACCCTGTCAACCTGGGTGGCAACTTTCAAGGATCTATGTACATGCACACCAGGATCTCTCTGCTCATTTACAATACAAAGAATCTTACCATTAGCCCAGTACTCTTTATTCCTGTTGCTCCTTCCATAGTGAATCACCTCACACTTTTCCGCATTAAACCTCATTTGCCACCTCTCAGCCCAGCTCTGCAGCTTATCTATGTCCCTCTGTAACCTACAACATCCTTTGACAGTGTCCACAACTCCATTGTGGATGACCTTAGTGTCATCTGCAAATTTACTAACCCATCCTTTTACATCCCCATCCAGTTATTTATAAAAATGACAAATAGCAGTGGCCCCAAAACAGATCCTTGCACAATATCGCAAGTAACTGAACTCTAGGATGAACATTTCCCATTAACTACCACCCTCTGGGTTCTTCTTACAGCTAGCCAATTTCTGATCCAAATTGCTAAATCACCCTCAATCCTATATCTCCGTATTTTCTGCAATAGCCGACCGTAGGGAATCTTATCAAATGCTTTACTGAGATCGATATACACCACATCAACCGATTTACCCTCATTCATCTTTTTGGTCACTTTCTCAAAGAACTCAGTAAGGTTTGTGAGGCATGACCTACCCTTCACAAAACTGTGTTGACTATCCCTAATCAAATTATTCCTTTCTAGATGATTATAAATCCAATCTCTTATAATCCTTTCCAACACTTAACTCACAACCGAAGTAAGGCTCTATGATTACCAGAGTTGTTCCTACTCCCCTTCTTGAACAAGGGGGCATTTGCTATCCTCCAGTCTTCTGGCACTATTCCTGTTGCCAGGGAGAGGGATGACCTCGATATTTAGAGAACACAGCTCGGATTGGACACCGAAAACAATGGCTTCAGTCCTCACAATGAAAAATATTTGGAAGAAATTTCTGGTCATCCACTCCTGGATGTTGGATAAGCAGAGTAATTATTTATATGATATGAAAGGTGCTGGTGAGGCAGAGCTGAGTATCGCTAGTGCATCTGTGAAAGTTGACACTACTTTTGGATGATGTTGCTACTAAGAAATAGGTAGAGACCAAGGATAATTCTTCGGGTACTCTCAAGGTAATAACATGGAAACAGGAAGAGCAGTGATATTCTGAGATGATTGTGGCACCTTTACAGATGACCAGGAATAGTATTTTTGAGTATATTTAAGGTCTCTGTTTCTGTGCTAACCTGACCACATGATACCCAATGCCAGTATAACCTTCTGTGGCTCTGAGAAGTTGCCTTGGGATATTTTATTGCATGGGGGAATTGTATAAAAATAAGGTCGAGAGGAAAACTGCATCTAATGATTTTGGCCAGCATGGAAGCAAACATAGATTCATACATGGGTCAACTTGAGTGAGGGGAAGGATCACAAAAATTGGAAATAGATCTGATGGATGTTGAGCTTGAAGAGGGCAATGAGGGAAGATAAGAGAGGTTACAGCAGAATAAAAGAATAAGGGCTGAGAGAAATGATAGAGGGCTGAAGTTTGGCAAGTTCATTTTTCAAGATGAATGAGACTTTGAGCCATTTGCACTTGGTACTGAATGTGAAAAGATTTCTCTGGAATAGTTCTTTAGGGGGAAATAGGGACTTGTGTTATCCTTGTCCTCTGGATGGTTCTGGAATAGAAAAATTAAACTAGGGTGAGCACAACATGTTAGTGCATAACACAAGTGAAGATGAAAGTCAAGGACAGTTTTACACTCAAGTGCAATGCATTGTAATTCGCAATATTACAATGAAGAGACCATTCTACCCTTTCAGAACATACATGTTTTAGGAGGAGGTAGGTAAGCTGTCTGTGTGTCTTTTGTGTGCGTTTTACAATTACCGGATTAGTATTAATGTATATTTGAGCATAGCTTTCCCATATCCTCTAAGGTTAATTATCTGAGAGAAGACTGCCAGTAACACTCAACCTGAAGCCAGGGGTGAGAATGTAATTGTAGCTAAATTCAGTCAGAATGTTACGTTGAAACTGTCCAGTTGAGATTTAAATAGCTTTGCTCGCCATTTGGTTTTCAGTGTCTTTTTACTTCAATATTGCTGGGCTAGTGATGCTCACTTGAACAAGATTTTCAGTGATTCTGCTCCATTTCTGTCACCTGCTTTGGTTTTACAATTGAATTGATTCTTTCATTTTAGCCCTCACCTTGATGTTGGAATCTTGATCATTTGCAAAGTTCTTCAGACCTTCGGAAATGGTAATTATGCTTTTACCCCTTCAGTTTGTTTCCTTTTGGTATTAATCTTGGATTGAGTGAATAGTCAGGATGTTTTCGCTAAGACGGCAACTCCAGAACTAAAGGGCATAAGTTTCCAGTGAGAGGGATAAGATATAAAAAGGATCTACGGGGCAACTTTTTCACACAGAGGATGAACGTGTATGGAACGAGCTACCAGAGGAAGTGGTGGAGGTTGCTACACCTACAACATTTAAAAGGCATTTGAATAGGTATATCAATAGGAAGGGTTTAGAGGAAAATGGGCCAAATGTTGGCAAATGGGACTAGATTTATTAAGGAAATCTGGTCTGCATGGACCAGTTGGACCAAAGGGTCTGTTTCCATGCTGTATATCTCTAAGACTGTCATTTTTTTCTAGTTTAGTAAGGGGTCCTTTCATTTATTCACTATTGGTTGATAAATTCTGTTCCTCTTTTAAAGCCTAATCCTGTTAGTTATCTCTTTGCATTGAATTAATTCAGCTGTATTTACATTTATCTTTTCTAGTTAGGTTTTTTTAAAGTGTTAGTCATTTCTGCATATTTGGATTTCCTGTCAGACTAATCCATGGTTGATGTTCTCCCACGTATACTTTACGAATTATCTGCCTAGCTCGGTAAATATGGTACTTCGAACGACACAAAATTAGACTAATGTTGGGTCAGCACTGGGTGAGCTGTTCAGGTAGAAGCCTGTAACCTCTGTTATTATCCAGGCAAAGAAAGGCCTTCAGATATAGCAGATAAAATGGCCTCCATGGCTTCTTCTATTTAGGCAAAGAGAGTGGCAGAGTCCAAAATCATTCCAAGGAAACGTATCCCATCAGACAGCGGGCACCCCTAACGGGGAGAGAAAAACAATCTTTCCAACCTGAAAACAACAGCAATCAGCTGTAATATCTTTGTTATTTAAAACTTCAACAGGTTGTGGGAGTTTTCACTTCAACTGTTAAACTCTGAAAGGTGTTCACTCCATGCCCACCCATTTGAATGTGACATATGCAGATACCTGCAAAGTTTAACAAGCAGAAAATGCACACAAGTTGTTTCCACGCTTGAAGTCCACATTTTAATATTTTTCCACCCAATACCAGGCTGACCTGTTAGGATGCTGTGCTGCTGGGGTCCCCAGGGTCATGAGCTGGATCTCTACTTTCTGCTTTCGTGATACTCAGCAGCATCACCAATATTCCAACCAGTGACATTGATAAATCCAGCATGTCTGGCCACAGATAGCTGATATGGGATACGATGTTAAAATTGCACCAGATATTTAAGCAGTTGAGACTTGTCTCGGTGGGTGTTCCTGAAGTTCTGCATCAATGACCTAGTTTGAGGTATCAACTTGAGCTCGTTTATCATATTATTCATTTGTGTGGAAGACAAAATATCTTTATGGCAGCATCCTGTTTGTTTAGAAAACCACTCTTGAGTTTTTCAAAGTTCATTCATGGGATTTGGGCAGCACTGAGCAGGCCAGTGTTTATTGCCCATCTGTTATTCCCCACAGGGCAGTTAAAAGTCAATCATATTACTGTGGGTCTGGAGTCACATGTAGGTCGGACCAGGTAAGCACTTTTTCTTAAGACTCCTTTCCCCAAAAGACATTAGCAAACCAGATAGGTTTTTAACAGCAGTTGACAGTAGTTTCATGCTAGCTTATTATTAAAGTTAAATTTCATCATCTGCCATTTCAGGATTCAAATCTTTGACCCTGGAACGTTAACCGGGAGTTCTGATTTACAAATCCAGTGATATTACCACTACTCCACTGCCTCCCCCAGTAGTAATCCCAATGTATATATTGACCAGTGAACATCGGCTTTTGGTAGATAAATCCGTTTCCAGATTTCTATACTAATACATTAAGGAAAGGGAGCTGGATTGCTGGATTTCAATGGTAAAATGGAGTATACAATCGAGTTTATTCAGCTTATAGGGAAATTCTTTAATGCACCTGTGGGTTCAACTATAGCAAACATGTTGTCTATGGATTGGAACTACTTAATGCGTTGGTGATTAGTGGTCTTTCCATCCAAACATCTCACAGTAGCCAATACTGTTACAGGAGCTGGGCATAAAAGGGATCCCATGGCATTGAAACTGAACCCAACTACATGGATTGTCATGATATCATGAGATAATGCAAGTATTAATGACTTTCTGGATTGGTACATTGGTGAATAAACTAGCAATGTTGACAGAGCAGATTGACATCATATTGCTTTCACTACAGGTCTTGTATGGTTTTTGTCAAAGTGAAAGAATCAATCAGAATGTATGCGGAAGCCTCATTTAAAACGGATTCCCACAGCTCACACAATAATTTGGCCAGTTTATGTTGTGCAAAGCTAGTCATTGGTAAATAAGATGGAAAGGTGTGTTTTAGGTAGACTATATATCCAAGTGAGAATAAAGTAAGCAACTGTGTCATGTATATAGCAGGCAGATCAGCACACCTGTCCAACAGGCACCTCTGCAACTTATCCTGAAGTGTAGCTGTGAAGTCATGTATAGTGCCAAGTTCTACAGATATAAACGTGGAACCATCAATGATGGATGAACCATTATCGTTGAGTGCAGCATGCATTTTGTTGGCGAAATGTTTGTTGAGTATGGCTAACTCTGTCCTCAATATATATCTGCATATCATGGTTGCTATTAGATTAACTTTTAATGGAATTGAACGATACCCCTAGAGCATTAGCCTGGGCCTCATTATGTCACTACCTCGACTTACAAACACAGGGAAGACCTCTGAGAATGCAATCAGCTCACTCATAACGTGTCTACTTTAAAGATACCTCATTTGATGCAGTCATAGGAGAGCTTTAACAATGTTTGAGAGAGAGATTTTTCCCTAGCAATGTGAGCAAAAGTACATTACTGATGATGGAAAGGCGGTGTAGCTGGAGGTGGCCCAGCAGGTTGGTAACAGGAACATTGTTCTCCATTCCTGGATTCAATAGACAGTCTCATTATCTAACCAGGTCAGTAAAGTAAACAAATCTGCACATTCAGCTCAACCCCTCTCTCTGCCCTGTCAAGGAGATCTCCATCATATCACTCATTACAACTCTTAACTAGCATGCGTACCCTTGTGTACGCTTGTTTCTATCCCCGCTGAAACATCTATCTCTTGCATTCATCATTATTCTCATGCAATTTTATGTCCCTGCCTGATGATCATTCTCAATCTGTGCATTTCATCTAATGAGTACCCACATGCTATTGCAGTTATCCAGGGATCTGCTGTTTCCCCTGGTGCAGAGAAAGAAAGCACAAAATTTGAGAGAAAAAATTGAAGGTGACTTCCACAGACCTTGCACCTTACAACTCCAGAAGAGGATGTGCTGTGATGATCAGTGGAATTTCAGTATCCAGCCATTTCAGCCTCATGAATCTGGCCTCTGTGTTACTCAGGCAAAAGTGAGGACTGCAGATGCTGGAGATTAGAGTCGAGGGTATGGTGCTGGAAAAGCACAGTAGGTTAGGCTGATGAAGGGCTTTTGCCTGAAATGTCGATTTTCCTGCTCCGAGGACGCTGCCTGACCTGCTGCGCTTTTCCAGCACCACTCTGATCTAGACTCTGTGTTACTCAGCCTGTCTACATTGCTCTTCTGGACTTCACAAGTGCTACCTTGAACTTGGATGACACTCCATATCTTTAAACATACTCAGCCATTTTTGCTCCTCCCAAGAGTTTTACTTTCCTGTTGTAGTTTTTGTTACTTAATAGACTGTGAGGCTCTGTTTCTTTTCTGTGTTTACCTTTCCTGTTTCTGTTTTGAGTTAGGGTTTGCCTCATGAAAACATTAGTTTGACAACCATGGATTCCATGACATAAGGCCCATGAGGCATCTCCTCATTATGCCCAAGGTTTCTCAGTCAGACATCTGGCGATCATATGGAAAGGCTGGCCATCATTGATTGATTTTCTGCCAAATGTGATGTAGATATCCCTTACAACACCCACCACTTAACTGTGTACAATGTCAAAGACTGCTACAGGGAGAAAATGTCATGACAGTCCATGAAGGACTCTCGTTTTGTCAATACATACCAGTTGTACATTGGTGAATTACAAGCCCTTTGTCATGGACAAGCTGCTCTGGATGATCTGTGCGTGTTTGGGTCATCATGTGTGTTTAGCTAATTTTGCACTGGCCTTGTGAGTAGCCAGTAACAACTCAAATCTGAATGCGTGCTCATTCTCAATGGTGCTGTCACACACTGAGTTCGTATAATGTCTGGGCCGAGCAAGCAACCCATCAGTAATATATCTTACGCGCCTGTATACCATTGCCTGTGGGATCGAAGACAAGTGGCAAAGTGTGACTGCCAGTTAGCAAGCTTTCTTTCAGAAGGCCACATGTACAACCTGAACACACCACAGTTCCAAAATGCTAGGGAAACTCGGCTTGTTTCGATATGCACTCTGTGTTCCCTCTACACCCCTGCTCTCCCCCTCTCAGCTGGACGACTGCAGGTCTCTGACCTTGCTGTGGCCAACACTGCCACTGTTGCTGGCCAAATAGCTCTTCATCTGCGGCTCAAACCATATGGCCATTCGAGTAACATTCATCCTGATGGGAGTGAGAAAGTCTCTGATGATGAGGAGGTAAATAAATTTATTGCAGCTTGTAAAAAGGAAAGCAGCTATAAGTATTTATTGCAGTATTTCTTTTGGTTTGATGCAGCTCTCATCACTGTGTTCTTGGCTTTCACCATTCATTTTTAAATAAAAATTCTTCAATTGAGCAGTGAGCATGTAACGGTAACCTGCTGTTCCTGGATGGATGTGAGGCATGTGAGTGGCTGAATGCATTTGGACATTGATCCTGGTGAGGTGGAGCTGACTGCTTTATTCCATAATTTGGGCAAAAGGTGCTTCAAACACATTTAGATACTTCTTAAAATCTCTGGACTGTGGGTGTTTGTACATGCACTCTTGGGAGTTCATTGATGGCTTATCTTAGAGCAAGGCTTTTCCACTCTTTCTGTATTTATGTTTGTACATTATGGGTTATTAAATACAGCTCTAGCATAGTGTCTAAGACTTTTCTCTTTATATGCTTCCTTTGATGTCTTCTTTCAATCTGCTCTGTTGATGTCAGAATAACATCATCAGATACAGCATCATTGTTTCCACATTCTGTTATACATCACTGACTTCCCGACACACTCATATTTTTGCAGCGTTCTAGATCCTGGTCTCCTCCCTCCCCAAGCTGCTACTAAACCCAAGCATTCCCTAAAATTAAAATTTCTCTTTTTCTTTCTTTGGAAGTCTGACATACCAATTTCAGCAATGCATTTGAAGCATAATAGAGGACTGAAATTAATCCAGTGTCTCTAATCTGTTGTAAAATCAAGAACGCAGGAGCAAGTGTAGTCCATTCAGTATGTTGAGCCTGTTCCACCATTCATGGCTTATCTGTAGCCTAACTCCATGTATCTGTCTTCTGGCAGGTATTATGACTGGATTTTGATCCTATAATTTGGCTCACAGTAAATTGAATAATACATTATTTGATCACAGAATGTAACACGTAGAGCTTTGGTCTGCCCCTTTAAGGTCAGAAATGGACAAAAGGTGTAACTGCTTCAGGTGAATGGCCCATTGAGAATTTGGTTGTTATATCACAAAAGATAATTCTGTGCTTCCTGGGAAAAGAGAATTGTTCTTCAGAAACTTCACTTTGACATGCTTTTGGAAGCTTTAGGTTGCAGCTGAAAACTCCCTTCAGTACTTTAAGATTATTTTCATCTGTATTAAAGCCTGATGTCTTCATACGTTGCCACATTGTATTGAATATTTTATTTGTGGGATTTCTCAAAGTAAGTCACCATGAATGCTGTTAATGAAGTTGACGTGTTAGGCCTGTATCAGGGTCATGGTGTTGGGGACAGAGGTTTTAGGATTTAGTAGCACTGAGGGTTAGCTCTGAATTTGAAGTTTCTGGTGTGAGGATATAGGTTTAGTAGCAGAGTTTTGGTACTTGACAGCAGAGAGGGATGTTCCATGCAAAACCCTTTCAAAATCTTGCCTGTATTGTGTGACCAAGGAAGAGTCAACAATCCCTGGCTCTATGAGAATTGAATGCTGAATGATATGGAAGGCCACCATGCTGGAGTGGATAACACCACACTGTCTGTTGCCCTATGTAACCCTTCCAAGGCTCCATTCTGTGGGGTGTTTGGAACTGCTGCTGCTTGAGACACAGGCCACTGTGAGGCAATGTTTTGTCTGCAGACACATCTCTGGTCTTACACATTTCTCCTAGCATGAGAAGAGAAGTGGATATAGTTATCAGGAAGTTGACCATATTAACCACAGAACCACAGAACAACAACCCTGTGAGTAGCCAGCAGCAACTCAAATCTGAATACATGTTCATTCTCACTGGTGCTGTCACACACTGAGTTCATATAATGTCCGGGGCTGGCAAGCAACCCATCAGTAATATATCTTACACACCTGGGTACCATTGCCTGTGGGATCAAAGACAAATGGCAAAATGTGACTGCCAGTTAACTGGCTTTCTTTCAGAAGGCCACATGTACAACCTGAACACACCACAATTCCAAAATGGTACTACTTCATGGTAACATTACTCATGCTGAGCTGGTCTCCTTATTTGTTCAATGACGTACCATGAATATTATGGTGAGAAAGAAACAAGTTAATATTTTGATGGAAGGTCTGATGTATTAACTGAGTTCTTTCTTCAGCCACAGAAGCTTTCTGACCTGTTGACTATCACATTTCTGGTCTTAATTCAATATGCTGCTTCTGCGGTAATTTATTTGTGCAAGGGCATTATGGAACGAGGTATGAAATTGTAGGGTGAGAGGATTGCATGGCCAATGGAGAAAATGTTTTGTTGCTAATTATTTCTATTGTATTCTCTTTGAATATGGTAAGTGGCTTGCATTGACTAGACTTTCCACCAGTGTAACGCTACTTATAGTGGTCTGCAATTTCAACTGCATTTACGATTGTTTGTTATTCTAAATCCTTCATACAGTGTCATAGCCTCTTGACTGATTGTCATTAGCAATCTAACATTATGGTGCATTTGAAAGGGCTGACTTTGTTTTGCATTCATTTTCAGCAGGTCTTGACCATGCTCGCGTGTCATTGCAACCAAATTATTCAGTGGGTTTCTTCAGTTTTGTTTTTTGCGGAAATTGTGGATACATTTCTGTTGTAGATTCCCAGAATGCCTGGTGCAGAGACTGAATAATTATCTCTGAGCTCGCCAGCCATTTCCGAATGGATGTTCTAACAGGCTCGAGGAGCTGCAAACTTTGATTCCTTATTCCTTCATCCAAATTGTTGCAGTGAAAACACGTATTAAAGATCCCTATGGAACACTACTAGTGACACCCAATCAGTCAGAGTGTGCCACCACTCTCTGAGGTCTACCACCAAATCAATTGTAAACCCATATCGTAAGGTAGCTGCTTGTCCTGCACCTGTTCAAAAGAAAAGTCATATTTGTAGAACTTCATCAAATGATCTCTGGACATTCATAGCAACAACACTCATAGACACACCCTATCATACTAATGACAACCTCAAAAAATGAAAAGAAAGCAATTAAGGCTTCTAATCCTAACTCTGCACTAACACTTTTTAATGAGCTGACACTTGTCAGGTGGTCAGGTGGTCTGTCCCTTATAATAGTAACTTCTGATCAACTGAGCTTTGTGATTTGTCCTTTGTTTCCTGCAGGAATAATGAGGGCAGGTACATGCTAGTTGGGAATAGTCTCTGGGTGTTGCCTACATGGACTTCCAGCAGCATTTGCAATTTTCCGACTTTGAGGCACAATTCCCAAGAGAGAGTTTAAAAATTATAAACAGTCAACAATGATAACTAGGTGGCATGGATTGTAATCCAGGAATGGTAGGGGAAGGGAAAATGAATGTAGGATTGGTAACTAGCAGTGTGCATGGCTCAGGAATGGCATCTACAGAAGATCTAGCATACCTGCACACCAGGAATACTAAATACTTAGTTTGAACTGAGTTTCTATCCCAAAAGATTTGACCATGAAGCAGGATGAAAAAGATGTGATCTATCATCCCCTGGCCACACTTTTCAGTTCAGCTTTGGGAAACAAAATAGCTAAAGGAAAGCACGCACGGTAAATGACATTAATGCAAAAGGTATCCCTGTAGAATACGCTTTTAACATTAAAGAAAAGGATCCATCTGGCATTAGTCTGAGAATATTCCTTCTAAGAAAAGAGACTAATTATATCTACCAAAACATCCCTCTTTCAACGTTAACAACAAATTACTTTGGTTTATTCCATTTCTGATTTTATTTCATGAGAATACTGACCACCTGGTGCAAATTGAGTGATTAATAATTTTATTGAAATGTTTAGACTGTTTCATGGGCTTTCACTACACTGAGGAATACAGCATAATTATCTGTATTATACCTCTGCCATTTATTAGCTTAACAATAAAAGGCCACACCACTTGGTTGAAGATTTTAGCTCTGCATTCCACTCTTGAGAAAAACCAGATTAAAGCAGTCTGACTTTATGATACTCACTGATGTTAATTCTGGACAAGTCAGAGCCCAGACTGAAATTTGGCTTGATATTGTTTTCTTTTTATTTAACAAGGTAGTCTTTTATTGGAACACAAGCGCACAATGCTGCAGGTTTGGTTTTATCAATAAGACTGAAGGTTTTTTTTACAGAATGAAGTTGAAGTGGAATAAAATCAAACTACTTACATATTATACACTTTTAAAGGTTTCAAAATGCATAGTAAAGTACAATCCCATCTATCCCAACATGGTCATGTTACAGTGCTTGTTTTAGAGAGACAATTCCCTTCTCTGTCGCATTTATAGGTTTAACATGTTGCTTGTTTCAATTCCCTGTCGAGAGATTTTGAAAGCCACTTCCATTTATATTTCCACAACTGAGCTCAGACTTCCTCAGCTTCAGGATTCAAACCAAACCCTTCTGGTCCAGAATTTTCAAACTAAAATTATTATGCTGAGATAACCTATTTTCCAACTGTTCCGATTTATCTTCTTTTGTAAGGAAGAATTGTTTCATACACCTATTATCAGTTGCAACTTATACAATATAAAATCATAACTTTCGAAGACACATAGTTTTCCATTAAGTAAGAAATATTCTGCTTCTTCCAATTGAACACAACCTTCAATGTTTACTTTGCTCGTAAAACTCCCTCAATACAAAAGAATTCTCAGGATCACTCCAGGATCTCTCTTTCTCTCTTACATAAACATATCTGTTTTTATTAAAATGAAACTCCAGAAATCTTGGCAAGTTAATTATTAAATGCCTCAACACAGAGAAAAATCCACATCTCAAGGGTTGAAATCAAAACAATAAAAAAAATATAGATAATCATGCGTCACAAAAACAAAACGCAGATATCCTAATGTCTTATCCAGTTATCAATGGATAACCATGTTTGGCATTTTGTCTCAAGAGTTGAAGATCCTTTTATTCAGTCATTAAGTGGGGCTTTGAAGTGTCAAGTTCCAAAATTGTTCATTGTGTATAGCTTGTGGATGATACGTCAATACACCATTGAGACATGCTCATGATATCATTTGTCTACCAAAACACTTGACTTTAGTATATAAAAGCCACATGTGCCATCTTGTGTAGGATTACTTGAGGCATGATTTGTTCTTGACCACATGCTCTCTGCTATAAGTTAATAACTGTAACTTAGCACAGACACTTCCAGTGTATGCAATGTCTGTGTATAATGACCAGGTGTACCAAATATCACTTGGATCTTTCAATACTATAATACTCTCATCTAGTTTCTTATCTGATAAACATTGCCATATCAGCTAACAATACCCTGCCAGAGGCAAAGTCCACATCATGGTTAGCATTGATGGCTGTCGAGAGGAAAAGACTCAAGATCATAGTGGCAGATATTTGGAAGGTTAAGTGAAAGCCAACTAAATAACAGCTCTGGCCACTAAAGAATTTGGATATCAGCAGCCTCATTCCTGTGAGGACAGATGGCATGGTGGCACAATGGTTAGCACTGCTGCCTCACAGCGCCAGAGACCTGAGTTCAATTCCCGCCTCAGGCGACTCTCTTTGTGGAATTTGCACATTCTCCCCATGTCTGTGTGGGTTTCCTCTGGGTGCTCCAGTTTCCTCCCACAATCCAAAAATGTGCAGGTTAGGTAAATTGGCCAAGCTGTAGTATTAGGTGAAGGGGTAAATGTAGGGGAATGAGTCTGGGTGGGTTGTGCGTCGGTGTGGACTTGTTGGATTGAATGGCCTGTTTCCACACTAAGTAATCTAAAAAAAAATCTCTAGACAGGATATTGACTAGGCAGATAGCAAAATTAAAGTATCTGATTTACGTCTTGAGGAAGTGTTGTCTGTAAACAAAAGATTACCTTAACTACAACTAAAAAAGGCTGAAGTTAGAAATACAAGCAAAGCTTAAGATTACAGACATGTACCAGGAAAAGCTCTGTCTGTATCTTAAAAAATACTCTTGATTAAACAAGAGTTGCAGTTAAAGAGAGAACTGCTCTCCAAATAAATCACATTGCTTTACAAACACTAAGAAAGTGAATTTCTAAATTAAGAAGGCAAAAGCTTTCAGTGCTCCCGCTGGTTCCTCTTTTCTTAATCCGAATTACAAAAATGGAAAGAAGTTTGTATGACATCCTCTCTCCTTATTTCCTAGGAACATGTAGCCAGAAATCTGAAATTAGAAACCTGCACATCTTATATTCTACACTTATTGGCATCATTCCTCAAGAGATCAAGGTCAGAAAAGGAACAACAGGGAAATATAAAGCCAAGCAGAGGCAAAACTAGAGAAAAGAGAAAAGGAGAGAGCAAAAAAAAAAGTAAATACTTCACTTCTAAATAAAAATAAGACTTGCAATGGAAAATGGAAGACAAACATTTAATATGGACTGGGCACCCATTGATACACTTACTGATTTGTACTTGTTATGCACACAATGCAATGGATGTTCCCAAGAAGATGACCTTTAAAAATTTTGCTTGCTACGGGAGGATCCTAAGGAGGACTTTTGCAGAATTGACTCATCCAGCCTATTCATGGATGATCAGAAAGATCCAGAAAATTATCTCAGGAAAAAGGCTCAAAAACAATTTAAGCTAAGAATTAACTTCAAAATTAACAGACTCCAACTTGTAGCATATAGACAGCAACTCCCAGAGTCCAATGACCAGTTAGGCTGACGATGTTGCAGCAAAAGGTAAGAGTATGACTTTTCTGAAAAGAACTGTCAGAGAAACTCATTGCATTAGTCATTGCCTGCATATAAATTTAAAATCTTTAGGAAATCTTTGGACAAGGAAAACGGTCATACTACTGAAAAATTACTTGAGGGTGGATGCTAGTATGAAACCATGGTGGCAAGCCAGAAACAATGACAGAGGAATCTCGATTATCCGAAGGTCAGGAGCGGGCAGTATTTTGTTCAGTTAATCAAATTCTGGATAATCAAATGCCGAATAACAGTTTAGCCGAGTACCAGGACCTTGCAATCTTGCCTGATAATCTGATACTCGGATAATCAATTGCCAGAAATTCGAAGTTCCTCTGTACATGCTTCATGAACAACCATGAAAGTGCAACAAAACATCAAAATTTATAATAGATGTGCTTTGGCATAGAAGGTGCCCAGTTTTTTGTGATACCCATAAAGTATGTGGCATCAAGAGATATTGGGCAGACAGCTCCAAGGGACAAGCCCAGAACAAAACATTGGTGACCAACAAATTTATGTAACACTACAACTCTGGAAGCAAGGAAATGGTTCAAGATGTGTATAATGCAAACATACCAATATAATTCTGTAGCAACCAAGCGAAAGGCAAATTCCAGAACATGACCAAGCTTGCTAGATTGTGAGTCATGCAATGTTGTAAGGTGATCAGAGGCTTTTACAACTATCAAAGTCATATGACTTGAAAATGCTGGATTACGCACTAGAAACTAAAATTAACATGGCCATTTAATGTCAATATATTAGCACTGCACATCCTGAAAGACATGAGTCTCAGCAAGAGGTGGTCTATAGGACAGGCATGAGAGACTACCTCACTATGTGAAATGGGTCACTAATTCTGTTTATTAGCAGAATTACATTGTAGTGGCAATAAGCAGGCTCAACTTGCTGATTCCTGACATTGCCTGCCTAGGATGTAGCATTGAGCCAGCAGGGATAGAAATTCCACCATGTTCACATCTCAATAGATCAGTAGATAGATATCTGTCAGATTCAAACCACATCCACTTTGGTGGACAAATCATCCATGAGTGCAGTTGAATCAGTCAACAACCTCCAAGGATATGACTTCTAGTGAGCTATAAGCTGGGTACCAGGGTGACACAGTGAGCAAATTACCCAATACACATACAGGCCAAATTATTGCTCTTCTCATGTATATTGATGCTTTAGACCATGACATTAAAGTCAAATTCAAGGTTGATTTGTTACATGTTGGCCAGAGCCAATGTCAACAATTTCAATCAGTGGCTGCTAAAGACGAGCAACTACTAATGTTACACATTATCTGGGTATGGCCTGACAACCTTAGAGAAGTTCCTGAGCAGATTCGTTGATCTTGACTATACAAGAAGAGCATTGCATATCACAACAGGCCACTTTCAAGGGCAAGCAAGTCCAAACACCAAAAGCACTACATCAAGACATCATGTCTGTGTTACATCTGGGATACATGGGAATTGAACATACATTACAGCTATCATGAAAATCTTAATGAATCAGGACATTCAAGGACTCATGAATGCATGTATGTCAGGCCAAATGCATCAATCCCAAAAGGCACGGGAGCCTGTACATCTACATGATTTTCCGAGTACTCCTTGGAAGAAAATAACAACAAAGCTATTCCTGGTTCATCAAAAAGAGTACATTTTCTTCCAAATTTCCCATTGTTCATTGACTTCGACCCCCAACGAGTGTGAATCATCGTTGACAAAATGAAAGTCATTTTCAGTTCATTTGTTATCCTTAAAATGGACAGTGTCTGACAAAAGATTGCAGTTTAATGCAAACCATTAACAGATATGAGACTCTGGGCCATGGGGGCTAAGAGAATAAATGGGAGGAGGTGGGGCTCAGGGAAGGTAGCTGGGAATGTGATAGGTAGATGACGGTGGGGGTAAAAGTGACAGGTCAGAAAAGAGGGTGGAGGAGATAGGTGGGAAGGAAGATGGACACATCAAGAGGTTGGTCTTGTAGAGAGAGGAGGAGAACATCTTCAAGGTAGGTATCCTTGGAAGAGACATCGCTGTGTGGTTGAACTCAGGAGAAAATGAGAACTGCAGATGCTGGAGATCAGAGTTGAGACTTGTAGAGAGAGGAGGAGAACTTCTTCAAGGTACATGTAGAGAGAAGAGGAGAAAGATTCTCCTGCTCCTTGGATGCTGCCTAACCTGCTGTGCTTTTCCAGCACCACACTCTCGACTCTGATCTCTAGCATCTGCAACCCTCATTTTCTCCTATTAAATGATATGTGTAGTACATGGGGAATGATCCATTTGTCAACATCACTCACTAACTATGTCCAAATGGTCTGGCACACAGCATATGATATCCACTATTAAACCGATGATACTTAAGTGTCAAGCACCAGAATAAGGATTTTATATTGCATTACTGTGTTTTCACGCAACTTCAATGTGAGCTGGGCCACCATCGGCAATGCAACATATCCTTGGGAGGACAAGTATGAACAAACCTGGCCAGCAATTAGTTTACCAACCATTCCAAGTCACAGGACACTCTTCTGCAATGACATTTGAGAGCGAGAGAAAAGATAGTGATTGGACTGAGAATTATCAAACTTGCAGACTGGGCATGTAAACACCAATACCAGCAAGGATTTCTAGAATATGCAGTCCAACCAGATCAAATTAAATCATTATAGTGCCACATTGTTCTGAGCTGACTTCTGTTCATCACAATATACGGCATATTAATCCTACATAAAATAGGAGAAAATACACTCTGGTGGTGATAATTATGTTGTGATCTTGAGTGATTGCAACCAACAGCATGGTGACAAAGATGTCAATGAATGCAATTGAGAATATCACATACCGCTCCGGAATGGTTCAATCAAGAACATCATGCACCTCTCCAGAATGGTTCAATTAAGAACATCGCATACCTCTCCAGAATGGTTCAATCGAGAACATCACGTACGTCTCCGGAATGGTTCAATCGAGAACATCACGTACCTCACCAGAATGGTTCAATCAAGAACATCATGTACCTCTTCAGAATGGTTCAATCGAGAACATCACATACCTCTCCAGAATGGTTCAATCGAGAACATCACATACCTCTCCAGAATGGTTCCATCAAGAACATCATGTACCTCTCCAGAATGGTTCGATCAAAAACATCACATAGCTCTCCAGAATGGTTCATGATCACCAGATCAGGATGCTTTGTCAGACCTTTAAAGTGTTAAAATGAAGTTTGAACTGTAACTTTGTATTAAATCCGGAAGTAAAAGCTAGTTGAATGATTCTGTAACCACTGGCAAATACTGCAAAAACACATCTGGTTCACTGATGTCATTTAGTGAAAACAATCTGTCCTCCTTACTCCATCTGATCCACACATGACTCCAAATCCACAACAGTACAGTTGATATTTAATTATCCTCTGAAAATGGTCGAGCAACCTACACGGTTCGAGGGCAATTTGGGATGAGCAACAAATTCTGGCCTAAATAGAGATGCCCACACCCCATGAACAAATGAAAAAAGCAGTTTTAGCTGTTTGTATAATTATTGATTTAACAACACATGCCTAAATGCAACGATGGACATCTATTTGGGATAATTTATTGTCAGGGGATGTTGTTTGATGTCTAATGGACATGACATCAATATACCTGAAAGATACACGTTCATGATATAATCATTGTATCGTACCATGAGACCCACGGGTGTACAAGTCTCAGACACCATCTTACTTAGGATCACTTGAAGCATGACTCTGGAAGTATGCTCTTCGGCTGTAATGTAATAGTTAAATTTTAGTCCAGATTCTTATGTATCTTCGAATGTAGTGTCTGTACTATATGTAACAGCTTGCTGTAACAAATCTGTTGCATTTTTCAATACCATGTTATCCACATCTGGTTTCTTACATAATGAGGAATTATATAAGTATTGCTGGATAAGATAAAGGTACCCTGCTGGAGTCACAATTCAGATCAGTCAAGTTCCAGTGCTGTCCCTCAATAACTTAGTCTGAATGGTTAAACACATCAAACAACATAAAAAATAGAGGCAGACGAATGCCATTTGACCCTGTTAAATAACATCAATTAATTCAATATGTTACTGATTATCTGCCTCAATTCCATTTTCTGTCTTTATCCACATGTCTATTGATTTCCTTCCATTCAAAACTTTATCGATCTTAATCTTGAATATACTTTAGCTTTCTGGAGTAGACAATTCTAATTGATTTGATTCTTCTGCTCAAAAAAATCTGACTGTGATTCTAAGACATTCTAAATAGATTGTGAGAATGAGGGGAGCAGAGTCCTGGGTCTCAGAGTTTGGAGATGAGTTTGGTTGGGTTTATGATGTTGAAGGCAGAGTTAAAGTCAATAAATAGGAGTCTATGTAGGTGTCCTTATTACCCAGATGTTCCAGGGATGAGTGTAGGGCCAGGGAGATGGCATCTGCCATGGACCTGTTGCAATGGTAGGTTCATTGCCGTGGATCAAGGCAGTCTGGGAGGTTGGAGTTGATGTGTGCCAATACTCACCTTTCGAACCACGTTATAATTAATTCTAAATTCAGTCAATCCTGAATACTGACTCCCCTCCTAGAGGAACCGGTTTTTCCTATCCAGTCCTTTGCTGTTGTAAAAACTATCATTGAATAGGCCTTGCCGCCTTTGTAGAAACAGCCCCAGTGTCTTAAGACTCCATTTGTGGAATCATCTCAGTCAATCAATGTAAGTTCTCAGTGGCGTCAATGTCCTTTCTGCAGGAGTGCAGAAAACTGCGCACAATTTTGCAAAGATGTGAGCTAATTAATGTTTTGACTGAAAGTTTGATTAATTTGTTATTCTTGTACTTGGTGACCCTACTAATTAAGCTCAAAATTCTGATGACCTTTTGCTGCCTTTGTCTGTCTGCATTCACCGCTCATAGCTGTAAATGAGAATTGAATTTTATTTGTACATCTGCTCCAAATATTGATAAACTGTCACTGAGGACTAATTTTGATGTAGGCCTGGGAGTGAGCATCTGCCTTCCCTCATTGGGATTTAACATGTTGCGTAGAGAGACCTTACTGCTGCCTTAAGTTGACCCCAGCTACTTCAGGATTAATGGAAGGACATCAATGTCAAGAAAGAAATGGAATCGGTTGACAAAATGTCAATCTTAAAATGTGATAGTCAACATGGGATTAAATGGTCATGATATTTATTTTAAAAAAGCATCCTAATCATTGGAGACAATGTGGATTATGAGATGAGTTGCAACCAGTTAGTGAAGAAAGTATTTACTGTACTTCAAGTGAGTATTATTAGAGAAAAATAGACTCAATTTTAAACATTCTATTTCAACTGCTGATAATCAAATTGAAATGTTGAGTGAGTCAAATTTGTTGCCTTATTTTTGTTACTCACTCAGGATGTGGACTTTATTTCATTGTGAAATAAGTTGGTCTTAGCTGTTGCTTAGTGCTTGCGGTTGTTCTGTGATGTGTTGTAAGTTCCTTTTTATTTAGAACGACAGACAGGAAGAAAGCAGTTTGAAAGGAAGCTAGTTCTGACCTCTGTATATGAGGAAAATGGATTCAGTCTATGAAATGCACATTAGCATGTAAAATTACTCCAATGATTAAATTATGAAAGGATGAACTCAGGGCTGAGTTATGATAAGCTGAGGCCAATTTGGATTATCAAAAATGTGTATTATTCGAGTGGAAAGAATGAGAAATATCAAAGCTATATATTTAGATATATACTTAGGTAAAAACACAGCAAGTGAAATGAATCTCTTCCAGTAAACCTATTTGTGTTATAAAGCACTTACAGATGAAAACAATTAACGATCTCTTCATTAACACATGTGAAACTTTTAATCAATAGCAAAAGAAGAGCAATTACATCAATCAGCATTTGCTAAGTAGAAGTATCAGAAACGCAGAAAATTTAAAACACTTATTTGTGACTTTTGAATAACAAAATTACTGATAATGTAACACCATAAGATGTCAGAGCAGAAATAGAGCATTTGGTCCATCCTGTCTACTCTCACATTCAATGAGATCATGACTGATCTGATAAACCTCCACTCCACTTTCCTGCCTTTTCCCCATGACCTTCAATGAGAAGCCACAAACATATAAAAATAGGAACTACGAACAGAAGTAGTACATTCGGCCCCTCAAGCCTGCCCCATAATTCTGTAAGATCATGGCTCATCTGTCACAGGCACCAACTCCTAATAACCCTCAAGACACCAAAATATTTTTTTAAATCTCTGCCCACTATTTAAATACTTCCAGTGATTTAGCCTGCAAATCTCTGTAGTGGAGATTCACTAACATTCGCTAACTTCAGGGAGTTCAATGGGTACTCTCTCTCTTTGATAAAGACAAATGAAAAGTATTCATTTAACATCTCGGCCATGGTCCCTGCCTCCATGTGTAACTCCCTAATCAGCCCAACTCCTCTTTTAACCACCTTTCTACAATTTATATGGCTATAGAAGACTTTGGGATGACTCTTTCTATTGGCTATCGGTCTTTTCTCAAAATTCCTCTTAGCTTTAATTATTTGGATTCTCACCTCTCTCTTTAAACTTCCTCTTCATTCTCAATTTTATTTTCTGCCTGGCACTTGTCATAATTACATATCTTCCTTTTTATCTTAATTCCTATCTCCTTCATCATCCAAGAAGCTCTGGAGGGAATATACCTTGATCATACTGGGGCCATCTCCTCTTGGAAAGAAGCCAACTGTTCACTTACTGCTTTTCCTATAAACCTTTCATTCCAGTCAAACCTACACAGTTTTGTTCTTGCCCCATTGAATTCCACTCTCTGCCAATTGGTTTATCTCACTCTGGAGTGTTGCATGTTATTCTCCACCATCCTCCTGAACCTTATGATACATTGATAATTGTTTCCTCATTGTTCCCTAACTGACGCTTGATCCATTTGACCCTGCTCATTTCCAGGAGGCAGGTCCAACAGTGTATCCTTTCCTGTTTGACCTGGAAACAGACTGCTGTTGGAAGCTCTGCAGGAACACTTGCCCCTTGCTGCCCAGAACACTACTCCAGTCATTATTTGGTTAATTGAAGTCTCCAGTTATAATGTTGGCATCCCTCTGTATTTTACCTGTAGATTTATTCTTCTATATTGTTTCCACATGTTATGGTCTATAGATAGCACCTTGTAATGTAATTGTACCTCTTTAGCTCCTTTGTCTTTCCAAACTGACTCTGCATTTTGACTTTCTGAGACAGCCTCTTGCTCCAGCACTGCAATACTTAACCAATGCTGTTATCCTTTTCAATCTTGTATGAATACCCAGTTTTGCCCTTCCTTGAGCCAAGTGTCAGTTATCACCACAATATCATAATTTCACATGGTAATCTGCTCCTGTAGATTTAGATTAGATTCTCTACAGTGCAGAAACAGGCTCTTTGGCCCAACAAGTACACACCGATCCTCCGAAGAGTAACCCACCCAGACCCTTCCCCCCCATCCTCTGTTTACCCCTAGCTAATGCACTTGACACTATGGGCAACTTAGCATGGCCAATTCACCTGACTTGCACATCTTTGAATTGTGGGAGGCAACCGGCGCACCCGGAGGAAACCCACGCAGACCCGGGGAGAATGGTCAAAATGAAGTCCACCCCAAAGCAGCAGCTCCCTCTTTGCCTCATGAATTGAACCCATTTCTTCCTCAGTCTTCGAGCTGAGCATTTACTTCTGTAACCTAGTTTTCCCTACATAAGTTTGTACAATGTTCATGGTAGTAATTCTGAGGTTCTGCTTTTATGGTTCTGCTTTCTAATTTAGTCTCAAGTTGCTCATAATCTTTCAACCTAACCCCTTTCCTCCTCCTACCTGTATCATTGGTACCCACATGGACCATGGCAAATGGTTCCTTCATCTTCCATTGAAAGCTCTTCTTCAGCCCAGAAGAGCTGTCCTGAACCTAGGAACCAAACGTTTATCACTCTCAATGCACATAATGCTCAATGCAGACAGATTTTCTTGAAGTATTGTTGTCTATGGATCATTCTTATGGTTTCTCAGGCACGAAAATTACTTTGTTTCTGAACAGTTTGTTCCCATTAGATTCCTAAATAATTATTATTGCTTCTTCATTCAGGACAGACAATTGAATCTTGGATGATAACTTGATACATGTTTATCTTTCTTCAAGTTGATGCATCCATCATAGAAATAAATGATAGCACTTGAAACTTGTCTTTTGAGGAAAGTGTGCCATCCGTCTTAGGTACATCACTTTTTCATCCTTCTTTTGATTTTATTCACATCTTGTCACATTCAGACACATTTTCTTTTGCTTCAGGCACAGATTCATCGGAACAATCTCAGGTTCCTCTCAAGGAGTGGGAGAACAAGTGTAGAGCATTGTACATGCACTGAGGACTGTCTGATGCATAAGCTCTTGCTGGTTTTGTGGTCTAATATGCAATTCCAAAGATCCACATAAACATAAATGCTAATTCCTCAATTTTCTTTCTCGGATTGCCAGCTTTTCTCCTTGCATGACCTTTGTTCACTGTCATCAGAATAATGATGTGTAAGGCATTGAAAATTGAATCACATCTCTCAACTATGGCTGAAGTAGCATCTGCATGTGCTTCCCACCTCAGAGAGCTGAAAAGTTATTGTGGAACAGGAACCAAAAATGCATTGAGTACTGCCACCTGTTTTATAAAGGCAGAGAAAAATGTGAATATGGGTTTCATAGCAGTGATAAAATTTACTCCACATAAGCAGCAATCAACAGCATTGCCAAGAAGATTCAGTGATTGTGGAGCACATTGAATAGATATGTGGCATATCTATTTTTCTCCACAAGTTTTTGCTGCATATTGTTACAGCTTGCTGGCATGTTAGCTACATTATCATATGACTGTCCTCTGCTCTTACTTAAGTCGACTTTGCCTTCCTTACTGAAAAAGCTCAACACCATCTTGGCTATACTTTCATCTTAGTGCTTTTCAAAATTTTAGGAAATTTAAAAAAAATGTCAATGGGAAAACCATCATGAGTTGTAAAAAATCTGGTGTCGAGTCAGCAGGCAATCTAAAACACCCTGTCTTCCAAAATAGATCGTCTCTTTTCAGTCATAAACTGGTTGAGGTCATCACAGATGGTTTTAGAACTTACATGAAGACTTCCCACACTCTCTGCTCCCAGAAATGGGTGGCACTGTGTCTCAGTGGTTAGCACTGCCGCGTTGCAACATCAGGGACTCAAATCCAGCCTTGGATGACTGCGTGTGGAGTTTGCACATTCTCTGTGCATCTGTCTGGGTTTCCTCCAGGTGCTCCGGTTTCTTCTCACAGTCCAAAAATGTGCAGGTTAGGTGGATTGGCCATGATAAAGGAGATTCTGGGTAATCCAAGAGGGAGGATGGGAAAAATTTGTGGCTGTAAGAGCTGCTCCTTTTTTTGAAGTATTTTATGTGTTGGAGCTGATTTCCTCAAATTCCAGGACACTAATTACTAATTACTGTTTCATAAGCTGTTGCATTGTTTTGGAACTTTGTAGAAAAAAATCAAAACAACGGTACTTTAAAAAGGAGGAAGAGAAACAAAGACAGTGACCACATGGTCAATGAATCAAATAAGAAGGAAATCTAGACTGCTATCTGAAACAGCAGTGAATCTGCACAGCTACTACTTTTACTATTTGAGTTCTAGTATCTCTGGCCATTGGAGTGCATCTAAGAAAAATGAACAAACAGCAAAATTCACAATTGATCTTGAAGGAACCTGTGTGGGGGTGCTCACAGTATGGGAGCAGCTAAGTGCATAGTTTTTCAGTGTAACCTTGCTGATTTTTGCAAATCTACAATAGGGAGTAGAGTGGGTTCTTTCTGGGTTATATGTTTTATTGAGATCTGACTCTAGATTAAATATTAAAGATATAAAGCATAGATACTAAGTTAGCCTGGAACAGTGTTTTGTAGAGCAGTAAGACTGTGCTATTTTCTGGGTCTGTAGATTGTTAAAGTGCAAAGGTGGCCTTTAGTAGAGTGATGTGCTCTTCCTGTCGAATGTGTGGGGTTAGGGAGAGTTTCAATGTTGCTGATGATTATGTCTGTAGTAAATGTGTTTGGTTATGAATCCTATGCAATCATATGGATCTGTTGGAGTGGCACTTAGAGGCAATGTGAAATATATAGGAGCTAGGGGGTGTGATGAATGGCAGTTATCGGAATGGGAAAAAAAAACATACATACATTCAGGTAGATAGGTTACTTCTTGTAAAGGTAGGAGAGGGAGGCAGATAGTGCAGAAGTCTCCTGTGGTTATCCCCATCTCAAACAAGTATGATATTTTAGAAAATGTGATGGACTCTCAGGGGAATGCAGCATGAACAGCCGAGATTGTGGTCCCGAGAATGTTTCTAATGTATTGAGGGGTACGTCAGATTCCAAACAATCCTGACTTAGGGACCCTCTAGTCAGAGGCACGGACAGACATTTCTGCCGCTGACTGCAAGAAATCAGAAGGGTCTGTTGCCCCCCTGGTGCCAGGATCAAGGATACCTTGGAGAGGGTGCAGAATATTCTCAAATAGACAGCAGGAGGTTATTGTACACATTGGAACTAACGACATAGGGAGGGAAAAGGATGAGATTCTGAAGGGAGAACATAGGAAGTTAGGCAAGAATTTAAAAAGGAGGTCCTCGAGGGTAGTAATATTTGGATTACTCACAGTGTTACCAGCTAGTGAGGGTATGAATAGAAGGATAGAGCAGATGAATGTGTGGCTGAGGAGCTGGTGTATGGGAGAAGGGTTGACACTTTTGGATTATTGAAATCTCTTCTGGGGTAGAAGTGATCTGTATAAGGACAGATTGCATCTGAATTAGAAGTGGACTGATATTCTGTCAGGGAGATTTGCTAGAGCTGCTCAGGAAGGTTTAAACCAGTAAGGTGGGGTGATGGGACCCAGGGAGATAGTGAAGAAAGAGATCAATCTGAGACTGGTATAGTTGAGAAAAGAAGCAAATCAAACAGTCAGGGCAGGCAGGGACAAAGCAGAGAACGAGGTAGGACTGATAAATTAAACTGCATTTATTTCAATGCAAGAGGCCTAATAGGGAAGGCAGATGAATTCAGGGCAGGGTTAGGAACATGGGACTGGGATATCATAGCAATTACAGAGACTTGGCTCAGGAATGGACAGGACTGACAGCTTAATGTTCCAGGATACAAATGCGACAGGACGAATAGAAAGAAGGGCAAGAGAGGAGGGGGAGTGATGTTTTTGATAAGGAATAGCATTTCATCTTAGGGAGGGTATTTCTGGTAATATGTCCAGGGAGGTTTTTTGGGTAGAACTGAGAAATAAGGAAGTGTTGATCACCTTAAAGGGATTGTACTATGGACTCCCCACTAGTCAGTGGGAAATTGAGAAATAAGTTTGCAAAGAGATCTCACTTATTTGTAAGATTAATACAGTGGTTATGATAGGGGACTTTAACTTTTCAAACATAGATTGGGACTGCCATGGAGTTAAGGGTTGAAATGGAGACATTAAGCATGTACAAGAACATTTTCTGATTCAATATGTGGATGTACTGATGAGAAAGGGTGCAAAACATGGCCTATTTTTGGGAAATAAGGCAGGGCAGGTGACTGAGGTGTCGGGGAGGGTTGGGGCACTTTGGGGTCAGTAACCATAATTCTTTCAGTTTTAAAATAGTGATGGAAAAGGATAGACTAGATCTAAAAGTTGATATTCTAAATTGGAGGAAGGCCAATTTTGAAGGAATTAGGCAAGAACATTCAAAAGTTCCACATTGTAAGTAATCTAATCTTGATTGGGGCAGATGTTCGCAGGTAAAGGAATGACTGGAAAAAGACTTCAGAAATGAGGTATCGAGAGTTCAGAAAAAGTATATCCTGTTAGGTTGAAAGGAAAGGCTGGTAGGTATAGGGAATGCTGGATGACTAAAGAAATTGAGGGTTTGGTTAAGAAAAAGAAGGAAGCATATGTAAGGTATAGACAGCAGAGACAGAGTAAGTCATTAGAAGAGTATAAAGGCAGTAGGAGTATACTTAAGAGGGAAGTCAGGAGGGCAAAAAGGGGACATGAGATAGCTTTGGCAAATAGAGTTAAGGAGAATCCAAAAGGATTTTATATATACATCAAGGACAAAAGGGTAACTAGGGAGAGAATAGGGCCCTTTAAAGATCAGCAAGGCAGCCTATGTGTGGAACTGCAGGAGCTGGGGGAGATACTAAATGAGTATTTTGCATCAGTGTTTACTGTGGAGAAGGACGTAGAAGATATAGAATTTTGGGAAACATTTAGTGACAGCTTGAAAAATGTCCATATTACAGTGGAGGAAGTGCTGGATGCCTTAAAATGCATAAAGGTGGATAAAACACCAGGATCTGATCAGGTGTACCCTAGAACTCCGTGGGAAGCTAGGGAAGTAATTGCTGGACCTCTTGCTGAGATATTTACATCATTGATTGTCCTAGGTGAGGTGCCAGAGGACTAGAGGTTGGCTAACGTGGTGCCATTATTTAAGAAAGGTGGGAAGGAAAAGCCAGAGAACTATAGACCAGTGAGGCTGATGCAAGTGTTGAACAAGTTGTTGGGGGGAATCCTGAGGGACAGGATTTACGAGTAGTTGGAAAGACAAGGACTGATTAGAGATAGTCAACATGGCTTTGTGCGTGGGAAATTGTATATCACTAACGTGGGTTGCGCTTTGGCGGGTCGGTGTGGACTTGTTGGGCCGGGGGGCCTGTTTCCACACTGTAAGTAATCTAATCTAAAAAAAAACTTCATTGAGTTTTTTGAAGAAATAGCAAAGAGGATTGATGAGGGCACAGTGGTGGCCATGTGGACTTCAGTAAGACATTCGACTAGGTTCCTCATGGCAGACTGGTTAACAAGGTTAGATCTCATGGAATCCAGAGAGTGATGGTGAATTGGATACAGAACTGACTCAAAGGTAGAAACCGGAAGTTGGTGCTGGAGAGTTGCTTTTCAGACTGGAGGCCTGTGACCAGTGGTGTTTAAAGGGATATAGGCCAAATGTTGAGAAATGGAACTAGATTAATTTACGATATCTGGTCAGCATGGAAGAGTTGAACCAAAGGGTCTGCTTCCATGCTATACAGCTCTATGACTCTATGACTCAAAATTGCCAGGGATGTGTAGGCTAGGTAGATTAGCCAAGGAAAATGCAGAGTTACAGGAATAGGATGGGAGGGAGGGGGTGGGGGGTGGTGGTGGTGCTGGTGGTTGGGTCTAGGTGGGATGCTCTTTGGAGATGCTCTTTGCATTTGAACCCAAAGGGCTGAGTGGCCTGCTTCCATACTGTAGGGATTCTATGATTCAATAAGAACATTATATGGGTTGGCAAGAAGTAGATCAAGCTTATTAACAATGTTATTCCAGGCCAAGAAAGTTGCCATTATGTAGCCAAGAAAGCTTTACATTGCTTCACCTGAAAGTCAGTCTGCATTCCGCTAATGTGCTGAAAATTACAGTTACATGTTTAAGTATGTACCTTCAGTACTCTGCTCTTTTGTCATCTGTTCCTCCTGGTTCAAGTCTAATGTGAACCCACACAGCCTCAATAATATGTGAGCAAAGGTTTTCCACAATCCTCAGAATTCTAATGGTGTTGGATTCCAACGGGGCCTTTGTCCATCATTAACCCCAACCACTAGCTGATTCCATCAATGATGATGATGTAGACAAAACTGTTGGGAGAGTACACGAATCATTCCTGATTGTATTTTTCACCATTAACTTTTGTTGAATGAAGTGGAACCCTCTGAACAATACTTAATTTGGTTTTTGAATGACCACATTGGATTCAGAAATAGGCATGCCCATTATTGACACTGGGCAACCTTTCTGAATCCAGAATGAGATATTATCCTGGGTCAAAGCCAACCTAGAGACCAAAACTGCACTCTGATATGATTTCTCAAACTATAATTATACTGTAATTTTTGCAATGTAAAATTGATTGAGAAACTGCTCTTCTGACATCCCTTTCAAAAGTCCTCTTCATTTCTAAATTATAAAAAAAGAACTGCAGATGCTGGAAATCAGAAACATAAGCAGAAATTTCTGGGAAAACACTCAGTTCTGAAGAAAGGTCACTGGACCCAAGATATTAATTCTGATTTCTCTGCACAGATGCTACCAGATCTGCTGAGCTTTTCCCTCAATGGTTGTTTTGTTTCCTCTTCATTTCTAACAGGTTTCTCTGTCATAATGAGAAAAATAAACTCTGGACGAATCCTTTAAACTCAGTTCTTTCTTCATAAGGCATGCTGGAGTAAAAATCATTCAATGTGCCTTCTCCTCTTGTCTGTAGCACGCACATCTTTTGAACTTAAATGTTGGGCCACTAACACAGCCATGAGACTGTTGTTCCTTCATTGAGGGATCAGGAGTATATATGATGGATATCCTGTGCTAACTCTGAAACATGCCTTTATTGTATGAAAACGAATTCTCACACTGTTCATCACCCATAGAAGTTAGATATGTGTATGTGATCAAAGCTGATCATTTGTCAAGGCTACGCTGGGGAAGCAGGAACACCTCAGAGAAAATTCTTGCTCTCTGTGAGTTTTTAGCACATCGCATACAAGATCTCTCCACTTTTATTGAGCAGGCTCGATTTCCCACTGTGCCCACCCATTGTTTATGCAACTTCTTTTCTACATGTGAAGTGGTTTGAATTTGTCCTTGCACATTGGGTTGATAAAACCAATATTTACTGCACGTACCTATGTGGCTTTCAGGACATGGCAACTTCCTTGAACTGCTATAGTCCATCAGGCTTCCACACAGCTGTTAGGTAGGAAGGGTAAAGATTTCCAACACTGGGGGCCATCACTCAAACATTACTCATAATAAATCTAACCAGAAATTGGGGAAAAGCTTCATTATACTGAATGATAAGAATGTAGAAATTGCTGACATATGGTGTTTTTGGAACAAATGCCATGAAAGCCTTTTAAATAAAGATGAATTGTTTTGTAAATTTGTTTGTGAGGTGTGAACATCACTGGTAGGGCCAACATGTAGTGCCCGTCCATAATTGCCCTTAAGAAGGCAGTGGTGAGCCAGATTCTTCAACTGCTGCATTCCTTAGGATGTAGGTATACCCACAATACCGATAGAAAGGGAATTCCAAGATTCCAACATTCCAGTATGCTTCCAAGTCAGGATGGTTTGTGTCTGTCTTAGTGGGGAACTTGTTGGCCTTGTTTTTACAGTTGGTAGATGTTGTTGGTTTTGAAGGTGCTGCCAAAGGAGCCTTGTGAGTTAATGAAGCGTATTATGTAGATGGTACACCATTCTGCCAATGTGGATCAATGGCAGAGGGAGTGGATGCTGAATATGAAAGCTATGTGCTGTTTTGTTCTGATGGTATCAAGCTTCTTGAATGTTGTTGAAGCTACACTTATCCAGTTAAGTGGAGAATATTCCATCGCATTCCTGACTTGTGTCTTGTAGACAGTCTGTTGGGGAGTCAGAAAGTGAATTGTTCACCTACACTTGTCACCACAGTATTTATTTCTGATCCAGTTCAGGTCCTGCTCAATAGTACCCCAAGGATATTGATTGTAAGGGAATCGCTGATGGTAGCTGATGCTATTGAATGTTATGGATAAGGTTAGCTTGTCTCTTATTGGAGATGGTCATTGCCTGGCAGTTATATGCCATGAATATTGCCATCTCATGATAGAAAAGAAATCCAAGAATATTTTGATAAGGTGAGATAAAGTAGAGGCTTGGGAAAAGTAAGCACTTGAATGGACTGCTTGTGTGCTTTTAATACTTATATAAGTTTTATTCAGCAATATTGAAGGAACAGCTCCAAGTTTGACGTCCAAGCTCAGGAAATATTCAAACATGCTTGAATCAAAAACAATCCCTGAGAAACATGCAAAGTTTTCCACTGTCTCTGACCAAGTTCCAGGCACTATTCCAGTTCTTGCTGGGAACACGTATCTGACATAGGTAAGGAGTTCTGATCAGGAGGCATGGTGTTTCACGTATGTTCTGGCAATCGTTAAAGTTCAGCTGGTGTCCTGCTCACTTTTGCTTTGCCAGTAGTTAGTTTTTGACTGGTTAATCATCTGTCTTCGCTGTGAAGTTACTCTTCCTGACAGTTGTGTTTCCCTGCCAGGAAAAAATGTCAGGTCCCAGATGGTAGAGAAAACAATTCAGCGATGTTCGAAAGGCTCAACAATTGGAAGTTGTGCTGAGGTGTTCTATTTGTGAGTATTCAATTAAATATATTTACAAAGCGAAAATTTTAGGAGTGTAGAAGAATAAAGGACTAAGACAGGCTCTGAATTTCACTATCTATTCTTCATCAGAATACACTTCTGTCTTTTCTCCTCACAGATGCTGAATGACCTATTCCATGTTTTCACCCTTTTCTGTATCTTCAGCCAAAACTCAGTGTTTTGGCTTTGTCTTTTTGTCCATGCATCTATTCCAGCGATGAGCCAAGGAGGATGTTGAAAATCTGTGGCCTTTCTCAGTTGGCTCTGGTGGGTGTGTGAGATAGTGGCCATGTATTCTGCTGGGATGAAAATATGCTGAGAACTAACCTTCCCCGAGAGTTTCATTGGGAAAGACTTGCAGTAAGTCCGGGTTTGCAAGACCTGGGCATGGGCTCCATGTCACTTGCTTGGTGATGTACTTTTGGACTCAAATACCAAATGAAAGTGAGTTTGCAGGCCAGCTGATTGTTGGAATCAGGGTCTGTATTTCTGTGTGCTTTCGCTCCTCATATTTTTAAGAAAGTAAACTCTCACCTCCTCTTAAGAGGTGAACATTCATTGAGAATGCATGTTTGCCAAAGCCTTCAACAGAATATTGAGGAACAGGGAGAGAAGGTATGTCAAGTCATCTCATTGTCCAGGGATAGGCTGGCCCACTCTAAGATTTGCATGATCACTGTTTGCCAAAGTTTTTGAAGGTTGACAAAGTTAACATTTCTAAAATGTCGGTCATCGTTTGCTGGTGCCTTGCTTTCTGGGGTTTATCCCTTCATCTCTTCTTCTTTAAGGCTCTCTGTCAAACCTGCCTCTTTGACCAAGTTTTGATGTGACGTTCAGTCATGCTGGATGCTTTCTTCTTTGTCCCCTTGTTCTTTGATTACATCTCTGCTAACAGCTTGAAAAACACTACTGTGTTTAAAATTTACATGTTTGTATTGCATGAAATTTCTTTTGAATGTTGTCGCAGGTGTGGCAATAATAATCTCCCTCATGAGATGCTAATAAATGTCCATTTTGGACAAAAAAGATTTAAAATTCACGTGTGGTTTTAAGGACTCGTTATGTTTGAGTTATATGCAAATGTATTTTTCTGTCAGAAATGTGAGGAATCTCTGCCAATTCTCCTTGAAATGTAATTGCTGTCCTATAACTAGGCTTATTGTCTCGTTTGTTTGTGCAAAAAAGCTTTTCTGGATTTATTTTGAGGCCGAGCTGCGGTATTTTTGAGGAAACCATATCTGCATATTGTCTGAGCTATTTACAAAATGTAAGTGGGTATTTGCATGCTCAGTTTTGTCATTTTTACAATGTATTCTGTTGTCTTGTTTGCTTTTTGTGGTCTCAAAACCTCTTCCAATCCCTGTCATAACAATCGGCTGCTCACTTTGTGATGGGCTGGTTGGCAAAAAAAAGAGCATTTTTGTTGAAATAGTAATGTCAGGTTTTCATAGCCACACTATGGTATCTTCCAATAAAGGTTATTAAATGTTAAATTGTTCAATGTAAGCACAGTGTATGCACATGTGATGCAGTATCCAAAGTATCTTTGGAGTTTCATTGGATGAGCTCAATATCCTTAAAAATTGACTAGTTTTGGGACTTGTTTTGAACAGTGTTGTGAACATATAAATCTCAATTCCTAAAAGTCTTGAACCTGAAGCAGCTTCCGATCTCTAGGTTTACTGTCAAATTTAGACAAATCATCAAACAACCATGGGATGGCACGTGGTTCAGTGGTTAGCCCTGCTGCCTCACAGCTACAGGGACCAGGTTCAATTCTAACCTCGGGCGACTGTCTGTGTGCTCTGGTTTCCTCCCCCAGTCCAAAGATGTGCAGGTTAGATGAATTGGCCATGCTAAATTGCCCATAGTGTTCAGGGATGTGTAGGTTAGGTGCATGAGTCAGGGGTAAATGTAGGGGGATGTAGGTCTGGGTAGGATTCTCTTTGGAGTGTCGGTGTGGACTTATTGGGCCGAAGGGCCAGTTTCCACATTGTAGGGATTCTAAAAACTTGGGGAGTAGGTTACTCACCTCTTGAACCTGCTTCACCATTCATGAAGATCATAACTCACCAAATACCCCACGTTCCATCTGATATCTCATAAGCCCACACTCTGTTGCTTCTCAAGAATCTATCCACCTTGTCCTTAAAATATATTCAAAGATTCTGGTTCCACAGGCTTTTGAGGAGAGTGTTACAATGATTTAAGAACAAAAATTCTGATCTCAGTCTGAAAGGAGCAGTTGCTTATTTTTTAAACAGAGACCTTTCGTTCCAGATTCCCTGACGAGATGAAACATCATTTCCACATCCACCCTGTCAAGATCCCTCAGGATCTTACATGTTTCAATCAAGTCACTTCCCATTTATTTTTTTGGCATATTCTAATCTACCTATTCAGAGATGTTCTTTCACAGTCTGGAGAAGGTTGGACTTGAACCCAGGCCTCCTATCTCAGAGAGAGAGATGACTATCACTGTGTCACAACAGTCCTATCTCCTACTCTTCTAAACTTCAACAGTTGCAAGCTGAGCCTGCCAACCTCTTCTCCTAAGATAATCTACCCATTCCAGACATTAGTCTAGCAAACCTTATATCAATGTGTTTGTTCAAAGGTTCCAATGTATTTATGTCCTTTATTAACTGAGGTGACCAATACTGTACACAATACTCCACATGTGGTCTCACCAGTAGAACTGAAACTTAGCCTCATAGTTATTCAATTTCCACAACAAAAGCATTATAATTTTCTGTTAGTTTTCCTGATTGCTTTGTGTACCTGCAGACTATTTGTGATTTATGCATCAGGATACCTGGTGGATCTCAGAGCACTACAACTCCCGCCATTTAGATCACATACTTCATTTTTATTCTTCCTACCAAAATGGACAGTTTCATATTTTCCCACTCCAATTACTAGATCTTTGCCCACTCACTATAACCTTTTGAGTCTCCTTGTATCCTCTTCACAATTTACTTTCCTACCTATCAGCAATCATGTTTCATACATGTCATTTGTATAAATTGTAAAATGTTGAGGCCTCAGCATTGATCCCTGTGGTATGTTAGCCATTACATCTTGCCATTTATACCCCCTCTGCTAATCTTCTATCTGAGCTGATAAGTTACGCCCTACAAGATGAGCTTTTATTTTCCACAATAACCTTTCATGAAAATGTTATCAAATGCCTTCTGAAAACCTAAATACTGTTTATTCATTGGCTCCCCTTATTCCACAGCACACATTATTTCTTCAAAGAACATCAATAAATTGGTTAAACATGATGTTAACTTCACAAACAACATTGACTCTGGCTGATTACCTTGAACCTTTCCAGATACCCAACCATTACATCCTTACTAATCATGCCTATGACAGATCTTAAATTAACTGACCCGCAGTTTCCTGCTTTCTATCACCATCATTTCTTGAATAAAGAAATTATGTTCACTTTTTCCAATTTAATGGAAACTTGCTGAACCTAGGCAATTTTGAAAAAGCCAAACCAATGCATCAGTATTGCACTAGCCATTCCTTTTGAGACCCTAGGATGAAATTCATTAAGACCTGAGAAGTTGTCGGTCTTCAGCTCCAACAATTTGGTCAGAAGTGATTTTAATTTTCTGAAGTTCCTCCCTTCCTTTCATTTCCTGATCCCAGCTGTTTCTGGGATGTTCCTGGTATTGTTCACAGTGACGATTGATGTAAAATCATCGTTCAACCTATCTCTTTATTATCAGCTAATGGAAATTGTCAGTTTCCAGATGTACATTCTGTTGGACTAATACTCACTTTGTTACCTTTCTCTTATTAAATATGTATAGAAACACTTACTGTCAATATTTTATATTTCTAGCTAACTTATCTTAGACTCTATTTTCCTCACCTTAATAATCTTTTGGTATTCATGCTATTTAAAAATTAAGATTCTGTCCAGTCTTCTGGTCTGTCACCATCCTTTCACAATTCTACGCTTTTCCTTTAACTTTGATGTTATCAGTTAACCATGGAAGATGACTCTATTTGTTGGTCGTGAAATGTTAACAGGTTCTTTTCCACACATTCTGCTAGACCTGCTGAGTTTCTCCAACCCTTTCTGTTTTCATTCAATGTCTTTCTGCCTAACTTTTCTTCTGCCCAATGTTTCAGTTGCCCTTCATTCCTATCCTCAACTGACTGAACTGGATTCCCTCATTTCCAAGTACATAACTTAAAATCCTCTTCTTCCTAGTCCTATTCAGTGTATCTTAATTTGTGCCATGTCCTGTTCATTTATCAGCTCTATTCTTACTGGCTTAATTTAATTCTGATCCAACAACACATAGAATGGAAATTTCCCAATTCTTGAACGATGTGGGCGATCACAAGAAATGTGGGGAAATATGATGAGAGTGAAAAAGTCACATACTGAAATAGGGAAAATATTGTGATATTTTCCCTGTAAAGTTTCAACAGCGAGTTCTTAATCACATTAATAAGCAGAACCTAGATTATTTCCATGTATTTGCATTTTATTATTAGTTAATTTTGTCTCATTCCTGTCCAGCTTGCAATTCTTCCTTCCTCCATTGAGAAACTATACAGCGACAATTTCCGGTTCAAAACTCTGAGCGATTTCCTGGTAGATGCAGCTCGCTGCTTGCTTTACCGAGACTCCACGTCAATGTCCTTTCATCAACATGTCCTTGAATACTCCATGGACAGTGTCCTCCACCACCCGTGATCCACCAAAGCTGGTTTTGAAAAATCACCAGCTGTTATCATTATCGTGGTTCTTGTCAGGCCAACTGCAAATCCACATCAGTCCAACCAGACATAACTTTGGAGTTCAGGGCTACCTTTCACTTGCATGGTCCTGCCGTTTCTCTTTCTGTACAATGTCTCATATACCTAGACAGGATGCACCTCATTGCTCAGGGACACACACCCATTCATGTGTGTGTCAGGATGCATTGCATTGCTCAGGGACACATGACCATCTTGTGTGTGTCAGGATGCATCTCATTGCTCAGAGACACATGTCCATCGCATATGTGTGCTTCTCATTGCTCATAACTTCATACCTTGTTGTTTACTCACTTATGCTTACTTTGGAGGCTGCTGGCCCTTGTGGATTACAAAAGCTTTTCATCAGAGGGTGGGAAAGGTTAGTCATTGTAAAGATTGGATTGGGTGAGAGCTATTGAGTGGAGATGCTGCTTGCAATAATGGTAGTCTATGAATGTTGGTGAGATTTGTATATCATATGGGCTCACAGAGAGATGATGGTGGCACTTACCTTTGTAGAGTGCATGCAATCATGTAGCTTTGGCCTGCACTCTCTGGATGATCCTGGAGACAGCCCTAACCTTGGCCTCTATCTGTGTCCAAGCTGGCTACGTTTGGTGCCTTGGCCTCCTCTAGTGGTCTGCTAAGTATAGATTGCTCTCATTGTGACTAGCCTATCTATCAGGACCTCCAGACTGGGAAAATGGGGTGCTCACTACCCCTTCTGAGCCTGTTTTGTGCTTTTGAGGGTACAATGCAAGGTAGCTGCTGGCTTACAGAATCTGAAGTGAGCGCAGCTAGATTTTAAATATGGTACCAGCAATTTGTAGGCCCAGTTATAGTGAGAAATTTTGCTTTTCCTACCACATGATTGCATGGGAGGGGTGCCAAAGCTGTCCCTGAGCCCTGTAAACAAGTTGAGGAGCAGAAGATAGCATGAAAAATAATCACAGTGATCCACAACTGGGCACCCACTTTGAAACTCACCAGAAATCAAAATTTTTGAAAATGGGAAAATGCAGCCCCTAATTTTAAAATCCTCATTGTTTATCAAATCTATTCATGAGCAGTATTCAATTCAATGCTTTGGGCTGTTGGGAAGGTCAATGTTTGCTATTCAATTCACAAACTTCATAGATGGGTCAGAGCTTCCCAACTGGAATTGGCAGGAAACTACTTGGCATTCATTGGCATGTCATGAATATTCATTAATACTCCAGCCTGCTGGAATGATGTCCACAGGCATTATCTTGTTAGACAAAAATGGGAAGCACACAAACTTGATTGAGTTTTTTGAAGAAATATCAAAGAGGATTAATGAGACCTTGGAATGCAGGTTCATAGTTCCTTGAAAGTAGAGTCACAGGAAGATAGGATAATGAAGAAGGCATTTGGTATGCTTTCCTTTATTGGGTCAGAGTATTGAGTACAGGAGTTGGGAGGTCATGTTGCGACTGTACAGTACATTGGTTAGGCCACTGTTGGAATATTGTGTGCAATTCGGGTCTCCTTCCTATCAGAAAGATGTTGTGAAACTTGAAAAGGTTCAGTAAAGATTGCCAGGGTTGGAGGATTTTAGCTATAGAGAGAGGTTGAATAGGCTAGTGGTGTTTTCCCTGGAGCGTCGGAGGCTGAGGGGTGACCTTATAGAGGTTTATAAAATCATGGATAGGGTAAACGGACAAGATCTTTTCTTGGGGTGGGGAAGACAGAACTAGAGGGCATGGGTTTAGGGTGAGACAGGACAGATTATAAAAGAGACTTAAGAGGCAACCTTTTCATACAGACGGTCATGCGTGTGTGAAATGGTCTGCCAGAAGAAGTATTGGAAGCCGGTACAATTATGACATTTAAGAGGCAGCTGGATGGTTATATGAATAGAAAGGGTTTTGAGGGATATGGGCTGGGTGCTGGTAAGTGGGACTAGATTGGGTTGGGACATCTGGTGGGCATGGATGAGTTGGACCGAAGGATCAGTTTCTGTATTGTACATCTTTATGACTGTTTGACATCCGCTTCTGAACCCAACAAATAACTTTGCAATGCTAACTCACACTCAGAGGGGCATGAAACATTGAGTGGACAGTGATGCATACCCTGGTGAAGGTCATATATTCCCTTGCAGCATTTATCTTTTAACATTCACTCAATTTGTGCCTACTGGATATTTGTAGCATCTCTGTCTTGCCTTGCTATTACGCTGAGGCACAAAGCAGTTAGTCCTGTTGCCAGCAGTGATCAGTCAAGAGGTTTAATATGTTGCTGTATGGTATTGTGCTGCATCATTCTCACACCTGCACCACATGACAGCCACATATGCAGTAAAGTCACTGCATGTTCTTCAACTAAATGTCCATGCCTCAAAACCTTTGTCTCAAAGAAACAGAATCCCACTCATGATCATTAGAAACCATGTGTGTATTATGAATGTTACACAATTTTGCACCCAGAAGCAGGTTTCTGAGCTTAAAGTGGAAAAGGGCGAATTGGAGAATTAGGGACATTGGAGGTGGTTCCCTTCATCTTTTGAGATTGGTGAGCGCCTTTGCTTTCCTCAAAACAATCAGCAATAAGTTGGAGGATTCAACATTGTTCTCCCATTAGGTCCATATTTAAAATATTAAAAGACAGTACCCCCAAAACACGGAACAGTTCAGTTTTTCTTTTGCAGCCAGTTTAATGTGCCTGAGATTTCTCTAGCTAGATTTCTCAGGCACCTAGAAATTGAAACAGGAATCTTTAAGCCAAAATTTAGATATTTATCTCAGTGTAGACACGTCAGGATCCTTTGGTTACCTTTTTCGAGTAATTTAATCTTTAGATGATTATTAATTTGCTTATTTAAGTATTGCTAGTTATCTTAAATAGTATTAATGCAAGTCATTCAAGCAGCCAAAGTAATGATCAAAAATATTTGGAAGATGCTAACAGGGAAGGACCCATTCTATTCCATCTAAGAGCTGTCCTGCAGCCCAAAACATTCTCCCCGTGTCTGCGTGGGTTTCCTCCGGGTGCTCCGGTTTCCTCCCACAGTCCAAAGATGTGCAGGTTAGGTGAATTGGCCAATCTAAATTGCCCGTAGTGTTAGGTAAAGGGGTAAATGTAGGGGAATGGGTGGGTTGCAGTTCAGTGTGGACCGAAGGGCCTGTTCCCACACTGTAAGTAATCTAATCTAATCAAAATCCTGGGAATTTGAAGAAGAAACAAGAAACAGTGCAGCTTACTGAGAATCCTTCAGTTTCCCAGATCCTCACTTCAACTTTTCAAGCATCAACTTCATTTAAGAAACTATACCACTGTCATGAAAAAGACTGAGATCATTATAAGCTCCAACAAAATACAACCTTTATCTGTATCTAGTCTTTGTCAGACAGTGTGTATATGAGATGAGTGTGTGACACTTTGGTTTATTTTTAGGGTCAATGGGTGAAAATAAGTAACCACCTGTATCTTTAAGCTCACAAAAACCTTGCTGCTGGAATGATTTAACTGGAACACTCACCCTGAGGGTAAGAAAATACACACCCCTTAAATACAAGAAGATTGATCATAGGTGGTATAGAGGGAACATATGCATTCCGTACTCTATGACTTTTGTGTAAGGAAATAGTTCCAAAAGGTTTGAAGTCACACAGCCTCTCAGTAGAGCATCGGTTTGGAATTCAGCACAATCTCTTGATGGAGATGCACCTCCCTTCTCTCTCCCTTGTTAATAATAGTTCACATGTCTAGGAGTTAACCTAACCTGCAGATAGTTATTGTTATGTAATGTATTTACATCCTGTTAAGTAAGCCAAATGCCTCTTCTGTTAATACTTATTTGTGGCCAATCCTCCATCGTGGACTACTGAACAGTCTACAATAGGAATGAAGATTGATGGTAATGGTAAGGTTGGTGTAATCCAACCAGATCACTGGGGTTCTCTCTCATGAGAGAGAGATGACTGGTGGTGGTTTAACCTGAGGATCACCATATCTCAGGCGAGGGGAGAGGATGACAAGGAGAGTCCTTCTTGGTAATCTCAGCTGGAATAGAACCCATGCTTTTAGCATCACCCTGTAGAACAAACCAGCCATCCAGCTAACTAAGCTAACCAACCCCCTAAAGGTTGTTGGTAGTGACAAGCAACCAGTGGTTATACCTGGGTATCCCATCAGATGGTGGCAGTGGCGGACGTTGTTGTATAAATTCCAGAAGAGACCAACAGTGAAAAGAACCTGGAAGAACCTGAAGAAAAAGAAGAAGTTACAAACCAATGGGTTACCACTTCAGTTCATTGACTTTTTAAGGAAGGCTCAACTAGCCAATCAGAAACTGAGAGCATTTAGATTAGATTCCCTACAGTGTGGAAACAGGCCCTTTGGCCCAACAAGTCCACACCGACCCTCCGAAGAGTAACCCACCCAAACCCACCCTCTCTGACTAATTAACACAGCCAACTCATAAAGACCATTCAGGATCTTAAGATTTAGACAGATGCCAGTAGCACAGGCTCATGGAAGCATGTCTGTTCATTAGATGTACTCTGATGCAAAACGGCAGGTAGACCTGGGAACCAATAATTACAGTGAAGCAAGCGTGGGCTATAGACATTCACATTTGGTTGTAGATCTGAGTCAAAGTTCAGCAATACAGTGAACATACTTTGTGTAGTGAATTACAGCCCTGAGGAAAAAGGGTGGAAAACCCTCCTGAACCATGGAAAGCCCAGGCTGAAAGGTTGGAAAATTAAAGTGCTTGTCCTTTCATTAAAATGAACTTTGCTATGAACATGAATGGGAGCTATGAAGGACAGTTGCAGAATTAAAAATGGACCATAAATTTAATTTATATCTAAGTCTGGTATATCAGAAAGAAACTTAATTATGGTAAGTCCGCTTCACAGGGAGGGTAAGACCAGTTAGCATTTCAGAAGCAAGAAAAAGTTTTATTTAAAATTAGAATATATTCTTGCAAATTGTCAGTTGTCAAGGAAAAACAATTCAAATCATCCCAGCAGGAAAAGAACAGAGCACACAAAGACTGGGAAGATTTTGTTGAAAATGTTCAGAAAATTTCAGGAGAATTTTTTTCCCCTCTTTTCTTAATGTGATGATCAATCTTATGATTTTAAAGCTATTTTAAATTCAGGAGAATTTTTACAGCTTTTGCAATATTTAAAATAATTTTAAAGATTTCATTACAAAGATAGAGAAAACAGTTCTCAAGAGATAAAATTGCGTCAAAGTTAAGTACCAAACCAGAAGCCAAAAAAGTCAGAATGCTCATATGTTTAGCCTGTCCTATGCTGAAGATGTTATAAATCATCCTAACATCATCTCAAAGAATGACAACCCAAGGCAATTCCGAGGCTGAGGTATAAAAGGCTATGGGCCAATTGCTTGAGAATGGGATCATAGTTTGGAGTTTGCCTTTGACTGTGTGCACACATTGGGATGGAAGGCCTTTTTTTTCTATACTGTAGATCTAAAATTAAGAAATTATAAGCACATTTGACAATGTTTTGAAGGCTTTCAACATTTGCTGTGAATTGCGAACAGATATAGTTCTTGAATGGGTAAGATTTAACACAAGAGTTCATCTTTCAGAGAAGCTGTACACAAATTCGTTAATTACCTTTGTAAATTTGTAACCATATTTGAAACCTGTGAATATGGGCACTTGCAGTCAGAATAAGAGACAGAATTGTTCGAGGGAGTTTTGATTAGTCTTTGTCAGATCTATTATAGTCTGAAGTATGTCTAAGTTTGGAAGCAGAGCCATAGAGTCATAGAGATGTACAGCATGGAAACAGACCCTTCAGCCAGAGGCTGAGACAAATTACCGATTCAGAGGTGCCAGTGTTGGACTGGGGTGTACAAACTTAAAAAGCACACAACACCAGGTTATAGTCCAACAGGTTTATGTGGAAGCACACTAGCTTTCAGAGCAACGCTCCTTCATCAGGTGATTGTGTAAAAGAATTACAGACAAATCCTGATGAGGACCCTACCACAGAACAGCAATAGAACCTGTCAATTTCATAACGTAAAGATACCCTGAATGGACACATGTAAAACTTCAGATACTAAGAGTTAGTGCCAATAATGCGGAACAACAACGCCTTATGGGGAAAAATAGTGATCAGCCGTAACTAAAGAATGTTACATACGTTTAAAAAAGTGTCACTTCCAAAGGATGTGCAAAAGTCAGATTCGTTTCCAGAACAGTGGAAGTACAAGTGGGTACTGACCATTGAGAGCTGCAGATCATCCCCATTTTTAGAGATCCCATATTTGAAGATATACTCTCATAGGATGAGATAACTGACGTACTCATTGGAGAAGTAGGAGATTCATTAGGACCCAGTTTGACTCAAATAACATCTCACTGAATTTAAGCTTTATAGGAATGTCACTATTCTGATATAAATCATGAGTGAAGGGCAAGCAGTTACAGTCTACACAGGCAAAACTGCTCTGCGTATGTGGAAAACTCTCATGGCTAGAGCTGTGCTACAAGTAATGCTACAACAGATTTGAACTGCGCATAAGGTTCACAATCAACACCTCGCACTTTTAAATCTAGACACATGCCTTGACCTCAACATCCTGAAAATAGCAAATGGTGTTCAACTGATTCCAAGAACAAAACTGGTCTATTATCAAATAGCTATTGGCCAACCATTCAAAGTGCAGCTAACATACAACCTTGTAAGCCTTCCAAAATAGGTCCACCTACATAGTTGGACATCTTTGAAGAAGGATTTGTCGATTTTGGAGACACTAACGCCAGGCATGCTGATCCCATCACCTCGGGAAGTGGAGGATTTCTGAACACCCTCTCCATGTCTTCCCATTCCGCTTGGTCATCCTTCCCACTTTCCTGCCTGTTTCCAAAGGTGTCGGGAAATTTTGGTCTTATTATTTTAATGGGTGATTTGATCAAATGGTTAGATCCTCTTATGTTGGAGCTGGTCATTGTCTGTGTTACATGTGTGAAATTTTATTAGAAGATTATGTTTCAAACAAGGTAGAATTAGGTGCATGATCTCCTTCTAGTTTTGCTCAGTGATATATTGATGTGACCTGGTTGCCATGAGGTGGTGCTACCGAGTCTCTCTTGGTGACAGTCACATTCTTGGGCATTGTTGTGCCCAGCAAGAATATCTTCTGTGACTTTGCTCCTTCTAAATGGTGCTCAACATGGAGGGGTACACATTCCTCAATTGACAGAGGGTAGTCAATGGTAATCAACAGCATGCTTTCTTATCAGTATTTACCATGAGACCACTTGAAATCCAGAGTCAATGTTAAAGGTGTCCAAGGCCTCTCCCTGCCAATATACCATCACCTCTTGTGAGACTGTCCTGCCAGTGAGGGAGGGCACATGCACGGATGGTGATGGAGGATACTTGGACATTGATTGACTGTCTGAGATATGCAGATGTGACATTGGTGCCCATTAGATGACTTCCACATGTTGGTTCCCTCACCACCAGCTGTAGCTCCAAATAGACCACTATGTACTTTAGGATTTAGTCATTGGTGAACATAAAATTCATTTTATCGTGTGTTTTCGCTCAGTTGCAGGTAGGCAATGGGAAACATGGCTAGAAAATTTAAATTGGTAGCCTTTTCATTACAACTTTTTTTTTAAATGTCTCGTGATATCACCCAAATAATTGAATAACTAAAGAGTGGGTGATGAAACAGGAGTATCAAGTATGTCAATAAGTGAAGAAAGAGATGGTCCCACCTCTGAGCGCACATTGGTTTCTTCACTGCTGTTTCACATTCTTTCCCAGTGAAGTATTTAATTCTCAGCTAACAATTACATTGTGACTTTGGATTTTTAATGTTTTCCTGGTGTTTCATTTATTTTCTGAATCCATTAAAACTGATTGGCCCCAAGAACAGCTCGTGAAACAGGCTGGAAACTGTTTGTGCGTCCCCTGTTCAATGAACAAGACGGTATTAATTCATCAAATGAGCAATTTCCTTTACTGTATTTTGCCTGGAGAGAAATCAATTTTATCTGTAGAAAATGTGTCAAATTTGCAAGGAAATTAGCCATTACTGCATTCAAATCTGTGTCTGATATGAGCAGAGAACCAGCTTTTTTGACTGGTTGGAGGAGCAGCATATTTTGGCAAGAAAATGGTGTAATGGAGGACTGGAGAGGATGTGGTTATTAGTGGCAGAGGCTGAGGTCAGAAACAGTTGAGAAGATAGAGGCAGGAGCATGGAGTAATAAGACATGTCAGCAGCATGGGCAAGGCCAGTTGCATCTTAAAAGAACAGCTGGAGCTAATATGCAAAAAAGGAGTTGACATGTCTGTGCAGAAGTGACATTTCAGGTAAGCTGCAGAAATATAACTCACATTTGGGGCAGAATTAAGCCAATGAAAACAGAACTTCTGAACGTTCAATAGTTTCTGAAAAGAGAGAAAAAAAACAACTTAACTTTAGTTTGCAAAATGTTAACTTCCCATTTGCAGTTGCAAATGTGCCCACTGCCAAATACTTGTGGTGTATCTTGTACTGTTTTACTGAAAACAGTTTTTTTTTCAGGAAGAAAATAAGTTAATTTTAGAAATCAAGTCTAAGGGACACAGCAAAGAAGAAAGATTGTTTGTCATGCTTGCTTTCTCACAGGCAGTCATTCATACACCCTCAGACACACACAAACACACCAGTATGTGCACACACACACACACACACACCAACACACCAGTGCGCGTGCACACTTTCTCACAGACACACACACACGCACACACATTCTCTGTCTCTCTTTCTCTCTCTCTCTCTGTCTCTCTCACACACACACACATGCATACACACTCTCTCTTTCTCTGTAAACTTGGAAGAGGAGGGCTTTAATCGCCCAATAGTAAAAACAATTAAGTTAGTGTCCAAAAGTAGTTGAAGTAATGATCTTTTGAAGGCCCTATGCCTCCAGCTTGTATGAAAGTTGTTGACTAATTCTCTTAAGGAGTAGGTTTTTAGAAAATAAGTTATACCCTGGCAAGACTGACAGCTTGTACAGCCAGTCCCTTGAGGACAGCAATAAAAGTCTGCACTAAAAATATCACAAGTTGGAAATGAGGCATGTGTGTAATCAGTACATTTCTTTATTTAGTTAATTCTATTCATTTAAATGATTGCAGATTATTACACTGGATGTTTTGCAAAATATTTCTGCTTTCTAAGGGCTGTTGTGCTAGTGCGAGGTATTCATCAATACTCTGTGTAAGTGACAGATATCACTATATTAACTGGCTAACAAAATAGAATATTGAAAGACATTCAGTAATGACTAAATGTGGGTTCTGAGCCATCCAGCAAGATGGGACACAGTAATTTTGATGCTATGCCAATCAAGCAGTAAGCTTTAACATCGCTGACGTGTAATTATATTCAGTGTTTGTCTCCAGTATTCACTTCAGTAAATCCAATCGTCATGAATGCTAATGATTCCTGCACAAATTGCGCTTGAGTAGAACTTTTTTTTGTGGTGAGGATTTCCAGTTGTCTATTGTGTTGTGTTTTTACCAGTTCACAGTGAAAACAATGTTTTGTGCTTGTACGTACATGCCAAGGTGTTCCTGTATTGCACATTAGATGGCAGGAAAGATCATTTTTTTTCTAGAGCTCCTTTCAAATTGAAAATAATGTGCCTGATAATTGGCTGAATTGATTTGAAATTGTCTTGGGGAACAATGTAATTAGTATGAAGAGCTGATTAAGAAAATACAATGGTTTTCTTTTCTGAAGGGTGTTTTTTGTTAATGGAATTAACGTAACAGAAATTCCTGATTTACTAAGCTTTCCAATCTGTTGACACATGTGTTTGCATGAGTCCAGTTTGCTTTTCTTTTTTTTAACAAATTTCTTTCTCAAAGCATTCTTTATTTCCCTTTTCAGACTGTACTTCCTGGCAGCACGATGAGGGGAAAATGCATTGATTTGTCTCATGAAATGTTAAAAGCTCTCTCTCGTTTGAAATGAACAAGGTGGTCTTTCAGTAGCAGCAGAGGGCTGTTTGCTAGTTTGGCCTTGTACTTTTAAAAGTATGTTTTTATTTTTGTAAATATGTTTCATCCTGATACCTTGCCACAAATGGAAAAGATTCTCAAATGTCTGCATCCAGAAAGGTTGAGAAACCAACTTTAATAACAACATTTGAAGTCAGTTTAATATTTCTCTTGATGGTTCAATCTGAGAAAATTGATTGTGCCCGGAAATTATGTACACGATTGTTGAGGTTGTCTTATAATGTGTGGTTAACTGCTGATGATGCAAAACATTACATGTTAGGCACCTCTGTACAGGGTGGCTGGGGCAACGCAGTTAATGGGCTTACCTGACTTACCTTAAAGCCAGCCAGTACCACTTTAAGGAAGAGTGCATTCTGGCACTGAACAAGTATTTCTGTTGTACTGAGTGGAGTAATGAGGAGGCACCATGATCTTGTGATATTGTACTTAAGGTTTTGAACATGTCCTTTCCCCTCTCCCCCATGCCCTAGGGACAGCAAGCATTATCTATTTATGACAATACTGAGAAGGCATTTGAAAAGCTATCACTGTCAAGTAGATTGTATGGATGACATGCCTCCATGCTGCAGGGAATTCAATGATTTAATTAGATTTGTTAAGAAGAATGGACTCACGGATCTCTGTTCACAGCTGCACTATTTAAAGCCTCATAAGTAGCAATACTGACCCACTCTCATAATGGAGGAGAAAGTGAGGACTGCAGATGCTGGAGATCAGAGCTGAAAATGTCCTTCCTGAAGAGCCCTGAAGAAGGGCTCATGCCCAAAACGTCGATTCTCCTGCTCTTTGGATGCTGCCTGACCTGCTGTGCTTTTCCAGCAACACATTTTCAGCTCCACTCTCAAAACGCCCATTTATGATCTGTCTCTTCCAACCATTGCAACCAACTTTCATCATTCCTTCTTTTTTCTTATTCTCAGACATTTGACTTGATTAAAATCCTCACATGTCACATGTGGTCCTGCAGCTATTTCATCATAATCAAATTCTCCGAACACAATGCTCATTAAGACACTAGAATGAAATAAAAAGCTGCAGATGCTGGAGATCTAAAATGAAAACAGAAATTGCTGGAGAAACTCAGCAGGTCTGCAGAGAGAAAGCAAAGTTAACATTTCAAGTCCAGTGACCCTCTTCAGGAAGGTCCTGCCAATTAACTCGTCAAAGAAAGTGTGGCTAGACACAATGGGGGAAGCGAGGCTATCGTTGTTCATAAGTCTGGAGGATAATTGCATCATTTCTTCAAACTGAATCCAGTTTGTCCTTTTAGATTACTAGCTGCCCCACCTTCACTGTGACTGACTACAGCTGCTTCCAGTGTCTACTCCTTTCTCCTTCTTACTCCCTCTTCTTCTTTTACACAACAATCTAACTCCTGTCCCTCTTTTTTACTTCAGCTGTTGATTGTGTCAGGAAGCTTCACTGTGATTCTGACAGACACCAGCTTGGATCCTCTCACCATGTGGTCTATGGAAGCTGGGCTGTTGGAGGTGTCTGTTCATAATGACTCATCAGACGTAAGTGCACAGGGATAAGAGCAAGCAAGGTAGGAGACCGCAAGAAAGTGAAGTTATTTTATAGTTTTGCTGCAGGGAACTCTCTCAATAGACTTGGCTATCAAATAAATCAGGAGAAAGTGAGGTCTGCAGGTGCTGGAGATCAGAGCTGAAAATGTGTTGCTGGAAAAGCGCAGCAGGCCAGGCAGCATCCAAGGAGCAGGAGACTCGACGTTTCGGGCATAAGCCCTTCTTCAGGAATGAGAAGAAGGGCTTATGCCTGAAATGTCGAGTCTCCCGCTCCTTGGATGCTGCCTGGCCTGCTGCGCTTTTCCAGCAACACATTTTCAGCTATCAAATAAACCACACACCTTGTAACTGTGCAGCTAGTCAGGCTGCTTGTCACCCCAAATCGTCTGTATGTGAGTCCTATAGGCTCAGTGCTGATTGATATAATCTTCACAGGACATGTCTCACTGTCAGCTCAGTGGGCTTCAGCTGTAACAGTTGTAAAGATAACTTACAGCAGAATGAGAATAGGAAAACAGACATGTTACAGAATCTAAGGGCTGGCACCTGAGTGAGCCAGCATTTTAGATAACACAGACCCGATATTGGAATATTTGTTGATAAACACAGTCTTGTATAGGGTTCAGTGCTAGTGCTTACTTCTGTTGTGAAGTCAAGGCAAGGTCCGTCAGTGAAGTAAGGCAATTGAATGGTGGTTATCAGAAAAATGCTGAAGATTGTCGAGTGGGGAAAGGAAGGGCTGATTAAGGTGAATTACTGCTTGATAAATTGATCTTTAAGAGTTCTGCTAAGGTAGGAGTTTGGCAGCCACACATAGTCTCTTTCTCGATCTTGTCATCAACATTACCGTAGGTGTGTCATGTCCTCATTGCAGTAAAATGTTCCAAGGCATGTTTGTGATCAGACAAAATCTGGTGCTGAGCAACACAGGTGAGCATTTTCTGACTGATGGCCAAAGTCAACAGGCATTTGAAAGAGAGCTTTTAAGGAAGGTAGAGAAGAGCAGCATGGTTTAAATAGAGAATTTCAGAGTTTAGGGGACTGCTACTAAGGTTGGAGAAGTTAAAACTGGGACACAAGCAGTCAGATTTGGAGGGAGTTCTTACGTGGTAATGGATCTAGAGGGGGATTTGGAGGTACGAAGGGATGAACTCATGGCGAGATGTAAATAATGGATGAAAATTTTAAGCACAAGGTATTGGTATGTGCAGACCAAATGATGGTCAGTGAATAAAGGGATTGTGGATAAACTGGTCTTGGCAAGAGGGATACAGGCAATCAAGCTTCACCTAAGGTGAAATTTAAGGAAGGTAGAAATTGGGAACTTGACTAGGAAGCCCCAAACATAGTTCTAGGACATTCCTCCTGTCTACAACCAGACTAATTCTGAGCAAACAACTATTTCTGACTTCCTCAGGAAAGTAGCCCATGACCTCCCAACTCCTATACTCAATGATTAGATTACTTACAGTGTGGAAACAGGCCCTTCAGCCCAACAAGTCCACACTGACCCACCACCCATCCAGACCTATTTCCCTACATTTGTCCCTTCACCTAACAGTACGGGCAATTTAGCATGGCCAATTCACCTAACCTGCACATCTTCGGACTGCGGGAGGAAACCGGAGCACCCGGAGAAAGCCCACGCAGACACGGGGAGAATGTGCAAACTCCACACAATCGGTTGCCTGAGGTGGGAATTAAACCCGGGTCTCTGGCGGTGTGAGGCAGCAGTGCTAACCACTGTTCCACCGTGCCGCCTTCATCAGCCATCAGCCATTAGGCACACATCAGGAGTGTGATGTAATAATGATTAGTACCTGTTTCACCACCTTCAATAGTCATTTCCTTCACCACCAACACACAGTAGCAGGAGTGTGTGCCATCATGAGGATTTACTTCAGCAACTCACCAAGGCTTCACGGAGATCACCTACTAAACCAGCAACATCCACTACCTAGGAGGACAGGGGCAGCAGACACATGGGAATACCCCCACTTGCAACTGTCCCATCCTCGGTGCATTGTATGTGAAATAGATTTTCCACAGCAGGGCTGTGTAAACTATTCTTCCTTGACTGGTCATTTTTGGCATCAAATCAAATGGAAATTTATAAGTGAGTTGGTTAATAACCATGTAGCCTGGGCTAATGCATCTGTTGGAGTCATTCCCATTTCATTGCTGCTGATCCAATGTTACCGCTATATGCATTTCATAGTTAACATGAATTTTCCAATCAAATAAAAGCAAAATACTGTGAAACCTGGAAAACTGAACCAAACACAGAAAATCCAGGAGAAACTCAGCAGATAGCTAAGGACAGAAAAACGTAAATAATGTTTTAAGTTCAACACAGTAATTCTGATTGTTTGTTCAAATGAATTTGTTGTTTATTTATAACTTTGGAAAATACTACATTGATGTTTTGCCTCCCTTTGTCTCTTTTTCTGTCTAATAATGCTGTGAGCTGTCTGTCACCATATTTACTTGCAAAACCTGATGTTTTGCTTTCTGTCTGAGAATACAGGAATGGCTTTAATTCCAACTTGTGACCATAGAATCATTTCAACCAGGATGTACTAAGAACAATCCCAGTTTTCAGGCAACGCATCGGCCAATGGAATCTGGCAGGAACTTGTCAGTAAGAAAGTTGAACAGAGGTTAAATGGTGTCGCTGTTTGCACACTTACCAATAACTCTGTTCACAATTTCTTCAAATTCCTTCAGTATTAGCTGAGACCGGTCAGAGCTGACTAGATGCAGTACATAATAGCGCCCGAATAAGGTGCTCACTCACTGCTTATTGCAAACTACCAATACAACTAGAATATCTAGCAAGCTTAATTAACTGTGAGCAAGACCTCTGGAATTATCAATAATGATAATGGTGACAAACATAGGTTATTTTTTTCAGATTTAAATGACAGCCTGATTGAAATATGGCCAGTTCAAGTGGTTGAATTGTACTTCCCTTTTTGTTTTGACGGTAAAAGTTCCTTAATTCTGTTTGCTTCACTTCCTTCTTATTCATCATTCATGTGCAAAGGGGGCTGGGAAGTGAACTACTCCAAATCTTCCATCCACTTTCATTCCAGAACAGAAATCTTCCAAGTAAAACAGTGAATCACTTGTGTGTCTTTTGATAGTTTGCAATACAGTTTGTTCAAAATACAGACCTCTATTCAAACTTCATGTGTGTCCTTGAACTTCCAGTGGCTCTCACATTGATATCCCTGCCTTCAACCTCCTGCACTGTTTTATTGAAGATCAGTGTAACCTTGAGAAAGAGCAATTCAGCTTTCAAATGGACACTTTATAGCCTTCTGTACTCAACAATTTTAGATCATTACCTCTGTTCCATTTTGTTTTCTTTTGCTTTCTTCTTTTTCTCTCATTTATCTTCCTTTCAGATAATAACTGTCCGTCATTCAACTATTCACACCTGCCTTGTTCTTTCTTATCCAATTATCACTCCTTCTGAACTGACACTATCAACTCCTTTGTCACATATTTTCTTCTTTTTTAACTTCTCTCCCCTGCCCAGTCTGTGTGCGAGCAGACACTTACACACTCTCTCTCTCTCTCTCTCTCTCTCTCACACACACACACACACACACACACACAAACACACAGCGTTGGAGAAACTCCGCAGGTCTGGCAGCATCTGTGGAAAGAAAGCAGGAAAGCAGAGTTAACGATTGGGGTCCTTTGACCCTTCTTCAGAATGATTCTGAGGTTCTGAAAAAAGGTCCCTGCACTCCAAAAGTTGACTCTGCTTTCTCTCCACAGGTGCTGAGAGACCTGCTGAGTTTCTTCAAAAATTGCTGTTTTTGTTTCAGAGTTAAACCTTTTACATTGCTAACTTTTCCTGGATCAGGTGAAAAATCATTAACCTTGAAAGCGGTGCCATTTTCTGTTTTTCTTTATTTCTGATAAAACACTAACAGTAATGTTGTGAAAAAGAGAGGAGGATGTGGAAATGCTTCAGTGCAATTTGGACAAGTTGAGTGTGTGGACAAATGCATGGCAGTTCAAGTAGAATGTGGTGTAAGTGTGAGGTTACCCACTTTGGTCACAAAAAACTCAAAGGCAGATTGTTATCAGAATGGGGGTGGGGGGGGGGGTGGGGGAGGTGGTGGGCTCTCATAGAAACCTCTAAATTTCTAACCGGATTAGACAGGATAAATACAGGAAGGATGCTCCTGATGACTGGGGATGTCCACTGACACCGACCAACACAACCTCAGGACACAATCCCACTTCTCCATTATTCCATTTGCTACATTATCAGACTTTTTAAAAGAAATCACATGACATGGCCACAGCTGACTTGGTCAGTATTTAATGCCTATCCAAGGGCAGTTAATAGTCAGTTACATTGCTGTGGGTCTGCAGTCACCTGTTGGCCAGATTGAGTAAAGGCAGCAGTTTCATTTGGTTTTTCCCAACAATCAACAATTGGGGATACCTTAAACACTCAGCATCAGTGAGCTGGTTATTGCTGAGCAAATACTGCCTGATAGAAATGTTGTCCATGATTCGCAGTTTATGAATACGGATAGGCCATTTAGGATTGAGATGAGGAAATTTCTTCACCCAGAGAGTGGTGAGCCTGTGGAATGCCCTGCCACAGAAAGTAGTTGAGACCAAAACATAAATGTTTTCAAGAAGGAGTTAGATGTGATTCTTAGGGCTAAAGGGATCACAAGGTATGGGGTGAAAGTAGGAACAAGGTGTTGAGTTGGATAACTAGTCATGGTGCTATTGAAAGGGTCAAATGGTCAACCCTGACAGTGGCATGATGGCTCAGTGGTTAGCACTGCTACCTCACAGCGCCAGGGGCCAAGGTTTGATTCCAGCCTCAGATGACTGTCTGTGTGGAGTTTGCATATTCGCCCTGTGTCTGTGTGGGCTTCCTCCCACAATTGGCCATGCTCAATTGTCCATTGTTTTAGGTGCATTAGTCAGAGGGAAATAACTCTGGGTGGGTTACTCTTTGGAAGGTTGGTGTGGACTCGTTAGGCTGATGGGCCTGTTCTGTTTCTTCATTATGACTGTTATCATCTCAAGAAAGAATCCGAACAACCAGCTGTTAACTGAGAGAATTACATCATAAAATTTGCGACTATTCGAACAAAAACTACTTCATTGTTGATATAAATTAAACAAATCAAACACCATTACCGTAAAACTATACTTTTTGCTCCTCTCCATCCCATTCATGATTTCCCTATTTTTTTAAACAAGTTCTTGAAGATTCCTGATTTTTTTCTAAGACCAACTCAAAAGCCTCAGAATTTAATTGTTCTTGGTATTTGTCTGATTTCAGATTCCATAGGGCAGAATGGGAGTCATTAGTTTTTGGAGATAGGACCTCTACTTTTCCCTTTACTAAACCCATAACTGTGAGTACTTTAGCTCCTTGTGTTTGCTACCTTCGTCCAGCATCCCAAGCTCACTATCACAAGGCTTTGTGAGTCCCACTGTAATTTCCACAAGTTGCTAAGCGAAAGCAAATGTGACAGCAGCATTTACACCACAATATTTAAACTGAATAGAGTCCCACCTGCATTCCAGGTAGTGAACAATAAGGTTTAGATTTCCTTTGCGTGAGATGCAGCCCTAAATAGATATCACCTCTGAATGGCTCTGCCAATGTGCTAAGATGCAAGATTCACCAAAACAAAGCTACAAAACAAAACAAAACAACTCTGTCTGTTCTCAAGCTGAACTGCCTGCTTCTGTCAGGTAGGAGAAAGTGAGGACTGCAGATGCTGGAGATCAGAGTTGAAAAATGTGGTGCTGGAAAAACACAGCAGGCCAGGCAGTGTCCGAGGAGCAGGAGAATCGACGTTTCGGGCATAAGCCCTTCTGTCAGTCAACACACATAAACATATTAAAGAAAGGAAACCTCTACACAGGAGTATACCTGAATCACCATCCCTTTGGTAATGTGGCTTGTTTGGGATGGTTGAACCAAAATGCAAATTACTTATTTTAATCATCAGCATGACTCTTTGATTCTGTAATTCACTTGAATAATTTATATCTCTTTCTGAGGTCCATCATAAATTAGAAACCAGACCTGACCTGGCAAAACCAACTTTCATGAGCTCATTAACAATTTGTTGAATTGTGTTTACTTAATGATAATTCATCAGTTTCTCAGATGATCACAATTTTACTGTTAAATTCCTTAAACTAAAATGTATATTCCCAGACTTATAAATCATAGAACAAAAGAGAAGTACAGTACAGGAACAGGCCCTTCAACCCTGAGGCCTGTGCCAATCATCATGCGCTAACTAAATTTAAAAAACAAACCTTCTGCCCCTACTCGATCCATATCCCCCATTCCCTCCCTATTCATGTAACCATCCAGATGTCACTTAAATGTTCCCAATGTGCCTGCTTCCTTCTCCTCTTCAGGCAATGTGTTCCAGGCTCCTACCACTCTCTGCATGAAAAACCTCCCTCGCACATCTCCCTTAAACTTACCCCCCTCACCTTGAACATGTCCCCCCATGTAATTGAAACTTCAACCCTGAGAAAAAAGCCTCTGACTATCCACCCTATCCATGCCTCTCATAATTTTGTATCAGATCTCCTCCCAGCTGCCATCTTTCCAATGAAAACAATCCAATCGCCAATGCCCTCGAGACCAGACCATTTATGAACTAAATATTCACAACATCGTCTAGCCACTGAGCTAGCCACAGGAATAAGCAAAGAGGAACATTACACTACCCAGTCTCTCATCATGGATTTGGCTTTCTTGCCATAGTGTCCCTGTCTGTCTTGGGGCATGAGGTATGTAAGTTTCTCCTCATTCTGACAGGTTCCCTTCCCATCAACTGTTTTGTTTATTCAATATTCAGATACCTATCTTCTCCTTTACTCCAATGCCCAAATCTCTGCTCAAAAGTGTTGACAATGAAACCTGTTAACCCCTCTTCTCAGTAAACATGTTCAGATTCTTTATTGCGAAAAGCTTACTTGAAGAGATAACATCTTTTGCCCGCCTGTTCACTGAAATCTTTAAACTGACTTTTGTTGTCTCAGTCTTTGTGAATACTTTGTCTAATTTCTAATCTACGTTTGTCAGCTCTGCTTTACTTTTATGAATTTGTGGAACGTGGGTGTTGCTGACATTTACTGCTCTTGAGAAGGTGATGGTGAGCTGTCTGCTGCTGTCTGTCTGGTATAGGTGCACCTACAGTACTGCTTTGGAAGAGGTTTCCATATATTGACCCAGCCAGGGGTTCCAGTATTATTTTAAGGCAACATTTTGTGTGGTGGTGCCTGATGGGGAAATACACCACTGGGTCTGCTGCCCATATTCTTTGAGATAGTGCAAGTTATGATTTTGAAAGAAAATGTCCAAGAAGCCTTGTTGAGGTGTTATGGTGCATCTTGACATTGACACTGGAGGAGTGATTTTGTTGAAGGTGTTGGATGGGGTGCTAATCAATGTGCGTTCCTTTATCTTTGGTAGTGTTGGGCATCTTGAGTAATGTTGGAGCTGCACCATCTGGCCAAGTGGAAAGTATTTCTTCACACTCCTGACTCAAGCCTGTAGATGATAGACAGGCATTTGGGAGTCAGGAAGTGAGTTACTTGTTGCAGGATTTCTTGCATCTGTCCTGCTGTGGTATTTATATGCTCAGTCTAGTTAAGTTTCTGCTCAATAGAAACCAATGGGAGGTTGATTGTGGGTGATTCAACAACGATAATGGTGTTGAATGTCAAGGGGGGATGGTTAGATTTTCTCTTGTTGGCCGTGGCCATTGCATTGCCTTGCATGGTGCTAATATTGCTTCAAAATTTTGAGGCCAAGCCATTATGTTGTCCACATGTTATGCACACCAGCATGGATTGCTTTATTACCTGATGCATTGCAAAAAGAATTGAAAATTATGCATTCATCAACAAACATCACCACATTTCACCTTATGACAGAGGGACGATCATGAAGCAGCTGAAGATGGTTGGACCTAAGGTACTATCCTAAGGAACTCCTGAAAGTGATGCCTTGGCGCTGAGCAGATTGAGCTCCAACAATCACAATTGTCTTCCTTAGTGTTTGCTATGACTCCAACAATTCAAGAATTTTCCTTGTGACTCCTACTGACTTCAGTTTTGCTCGGGCTCCTGACTGATTCCACAATCAGTTAAACATCACCTTGATGTGAAAGGCAGCACTCTGACCCCACATGAGAACTGAGCTACTATGGACTGAATAAGATTGCACTGATGTCTGTTGGTGATTGAAGATAATTGGTAGAAGGATTCAAAGGAACATGAGGCAAAACCTTTTTGAGAGTGGTCAAAATTTGCTACCCAGTTTGGTGGTGGAGGCAGAAGCCATCAACTAGTTTAAAAGGTACCTACATCTGCATCTGACCTGCTGTAACTGACAAGGTTATAAAGCAGACAATGGAGGGTGGGATTGAAGTGGGAGGTTAGTTTTTTTCTTCTGTGCTGGTACAGACACAATCCTAGGACAAGCCAAACAGACTCACGCATATGAATTCCTTGAAGCATGGCATTCCAACTGGAACACAATCAACAAACACATTGACTTGGATCCCATTTACCACCCCCGAGAAAAAGAACAGGAAATGACATCACCACAGGAAATGGCATCAAAACAGGAAATGGCATCACCAACGCAAGGTAACCTAAACGCATAAATAAAAAATGGGCCATACCACCAGTGCTTCACTGGAGGCTCACTGATGATGTTACCTAGTATGGTGACAAAATGTCTGAAAACAAACCTTCCAGCTCAGCGAGTAAACTTACATCCACAGACACAATGGGCTAAATGATTTCCTTTTGTGGGATATTGTTGGTATGCTTCTATGGTTACATGACCTGGAGTCAAGCAGTATTGCTTACTGGTGAAAAACGTTTCACTTGTTAGCATATTGGTAACACCTTACACAATTTTGTTAATGATTTAGAGTGGACTGATGTTGAAGTAATTGGCCAAATGGGGTTTTTCATGCTTTTTGTGGACAGGGTGTACTTGGATAATTTTTCACTTTGTCAGGTGGATGCCAGTGTTGTGGCTATACTGTAACAGTCCAGGTAGGAGCACAGCCAGTTCTGGGATGTAAGACCTTAGAATGACATCAGGGATGTTGTCAAAGCCCGTTAGGTTTACCATTTCAGTGTTCCCAGCCATTTTTTGTTTCCAAGTGAAGTAAATCAATTTGACTGAAGACTGGCATCTATGATATTGGGGACCTCAAGTGACCAAGATTAATAATGCACTCAGCATTTCTGGCTGACAGTGGTTGTGAATGCTTAAACATTGTCATTTGCATTGGTGTGCCATCTTTAAGAATGGGATTATTGTGGTCCCTCTGATTAGTTCTTTGCTTGTCTATGGCCTTACATGACCAGATTTGGTAGGTTGCCAAGCTCCTGGCATGCTTTTCTACACTCCTTATTGAACCTGTATTGGTCCCCTAGTAGACAGTGATGTTGATTGAGAGTTGTGAAGTTATACATTAACATTAACACATTTCTACTGCTACTGAATGGTTTACGATTGGTCATAAATGCCCAGTATTGAGTTGCTGGATCTGATTCAAATATATTCCTTTGATGTGCCACAAAGGCGTGTCACTCAGGAGAGGATGTTGTCTGTGTGAAGACAGGGCTTTGTCTTCAGGTTGTACAGAGATCACTTCTCATAATATTATCATAGATGGATGTACTGAGGTAGGTTGTTGGTAAGGTTGGCTTTCTCCTACTGTCCATTCTCTCATTGCTACATGTGCCCTTCAGTGCATCTATTAAGTGGCATTCAGCATGGAGAAGCATTAATTCAGCAACTAAGGAAGAGTGGATGATTGTAATCACAGGATCTTTATCCATCTTTGATCCAATGCCTTGAGACCTCATTGGGTCTAAAGTCAACATTGAGGACTTCTAGGTCAATTTCCTCCTGACTGGATACCTGGTGGGTCTATACTACCAAGATATATCCAGGGACAGAGCTGAAGGATTTTGTGACATTCCCTGTAAGTAATGATTTACTGATTCTGTTTATGCTTGGCCATTGTGCTAATGTCTGTGGGATAGACCTCCACTGTCTTATGAGCTGTCCTCAGGCAAGGTTCCCTGCTTTGTTATAGTTCCGGATAGCATACCTTAAGCCATTCTCCTCCCCAGTGAGGAAGATTGAACAGTCCCTCCTTGGTGATTCACTCATCCTCTTGGTTGATGGTTAATTTTAGAAGGATCCCTTCTCTTGTCGATATCTTTTTCCCAGATCCAAATGACCTGTGTTTCAAAAGGAACCAATTCAATCAGTCTTTCTTGAATTAACAAAATGAGTAAGTTTAGTAATAACTAAATGTGAGATGAAACAGTAACCAAACCCATGCAGCCAAATTAGAAATTAGGGGCAAGTCGAAAAAGGTAAAATTTATGGTGACAATCTCTTGCCTCCCATGAAAAGAAAAGGTTCTGTATGTGTGTGATGTAGCATGTGCGTCCATTTCCTTCTGAGAACTACTTCTGTTTGAGACCGATATGCAGAGGTTAATTAGTCTGCACACAGTATGTGAGGTTCTGAGTTGTGAAAGACAGGATGACATGAAGCACTTTTCAAAAAATGTGTAGGAGTGTATAAAGAAAGAAAGAAAGATAATTGCAGTGAGTGCATGCAGTGATACAATCATTCAACAGGAAGAGCAAAATTTAGCAATGACTTGAAATCTGAATACATACAGTACAATTCAGCAGGGTAGGGAGAAAAGGAAAAATTTGATCACTGTCCTGGTTTATAATCAGTTTACTCCTCAGAAAGTGAAGGAGATTCACGCTCATTGCTTGATTGCATCGAATCTATCTTTTTATAGCCTAGGATCAGGTGTTAACAGGCAAGGTATTCTGAAAGGTTACAGCGATCATAAAAGACTAGGCATCCTTGACTCAATTCGATGGAAAAGAGAGGAACAAGAGCTGATGTAATAGATGTATTTCAATACACTTGATTGGGTTAACACAGTAAAGATGTTTCCACATGGAGTTCAAAACTAAAAGTCATAAATGTAAGATAGTCTTTAGTAAATGCAATGAATATTTCATGACAAATACTCTTATCTAGAATGTGGATCTGGCAATGAGGAGGAGGAGATCAGGTGAATTAGAAGGCTGTCTTTTGGGAAATGTCAGGGAATGACATGAAGGAGCAAGTAGCACATGAATATACATATACCAGTTGGGTCAATTCGTCTGTTTCTACGCTGTAAATTTTGTGTAGTAAGTTGCACAAGAGATAAAACCTTTCCTTTAACCAGAGCATCTAAAATATGGTGGTAGGCCTATTCAGTGGTGAAAAAAATAAACGTCTTGCATTTATACGGCACTTTCACACCACAGGAAGTACTTCTGAACTGTCGTCATGTAGAAAACATGGCAACCAATTAGCACAGAACAATTGAGAATGGGGGGGGGCAGGAGGGGTGTGTGCTGTCTCTAATGAGACGCAACACACACAGATGCCTGGATCAGAGAATCAGTTTCCTAATTGTATACAGATAAAATAATAAAAGTAAACTGTCTGTGTTTGGAAAATTAAGTGACAATGGAATTATATTTAAAAATAAATAATGAAGGAAGAAAGCTATTTAAAAATCAATAATAAACAAATCTTGGAACAAATCCAGATTAGTCTTGGAGTTCATCCTGGCAAGGGCAATTCTCAATTTCCAATGCATAACCCCTTAATGAGTTGGTGAAAAAGAAAATCAATAAGAATGTATTTTGAAGAAAATATCTTTTAAGAACAAATCTTTCTTGAATTCACAACTCTGTGATTGAGAATTCCATTATCCACCAACTGAGTGAGCTCTGCTGTGTAAGGCTTCCCAAACACGAATGTTTGTCCTTCTTAGCTGCTCCAGCTATTGAGCAGGTGAAGTTTTTCCATTCCAGTCAATATTGCTGAACTACCACCAAGGATTTGGGGTTTCTGTGAGTGACAGAAGGTTAAGTAAATTGAAAAACACAATCAAGCGGACCAGGATGGACAACGGCATCAACGATGGGAGAAATTGCGCATGTGTTGGTGGATGCAGTGTAGACTTGAATCTGCATACACTACTGCCTCTGGTCTAATGCTCTTGGTCCTGTTGTGTTGCAAAAGAATACTCAAAGATTCTGCTGAGGTAAGGAATACCTTCACCTTATTTAAGATCATCTTTCTGAATTCATCTTGCCCTAAGAAAGCATGACCATGTGACATTGTATCACTTCCTGTGATGATGTATATTGCATCTCAGTGGCATATCCCACCTTCAGATGTAGCCCCTTGCCTTAATCTGCTCCCTGGCCAGTTGGCTTCAGCAGTTGTGTTGTTCCTGGCTACAGGCAATAATGCGACAATGACCAGATAACCGATTTTAATGAGGTTTATTGAGTCTTAAATATTAGCCAGATTACCACAGGTAAAACACCTTCTCATCTTTAAAGTCACGCCAGACAATTTTTCTCACCCACCTAACAAGGAAGACAAGAACTTAGGTTAATGCTTCATCTGGAAGTTGGCACCTGCCCCACATTGCAGTACTCTCTCAGGATAGCATGGAAATATTAGTGTATTCAGCCCCCTGTTGTCCAAGCAAATGTTGAACAGCAAGACAGGATTCTCAGTAATGAGAGGCAAGCAGCCTAACTTAATACAGCCATAGAATCAGACAGCACGGAAATAGATCCTTCGGTCCAACCAGTCCATGCTGATCGTAATCCCAAACTAAGCTAGTCCCACATGCCTGCTCCTGGCCCATGTCCCACCAAACCTTTCCTATTCATGTACTTACCCAAATGTCTTTTAAACACTGCAATTAGAATCATAGAGATATGCAGCATGGAGACAGACCCTTTGGTCCAATTCATCTATGCTGACCAGATATCCTGTGTAGATGTAGTCCCATTTGCCAGTATTTGGCCCATATTCCTCTAAACCCTTCCAATTCATATACCTATCCAGATGCCTTTTAAATGTTGTACCAGCCTTCACCAATTCCTCTGGCAGCTAATTCCATACACACACCATCCTCTGTGTGAAAAAGTTGCCCCTTGGGTCCTTTTTAATATTTTTCCCCACTCACCTTAAACCTATGCCCTTTAGTTCTGGACTCTCCCATCCCAAAGACCTTGACCATTTGCCCTATCCATGCCTATCATGATTTTATAATGATAAAGATGACCCCTCAGCCTCCGACACTCCAGGGAAAATGGCCCCAGCCTATTCAGCCTGTCTTTTTTATCAAACCTTCCAACCCTGACAACATCCTTGGGCATCAACATTATGTTGTTGACTAATCACACCTCGTGAACATGCGGTTTTCCAATCTCCCACGTGCTGGGTGGAAACTAGACAGTGACAGCTCCCAACATGGAAGTCAGGGCAGTTACTTGTCAATTCAAGCTTGCTACTTTCTCTTGGGGACCTCCACCATGGACACTATTCGCCAACATTTCAGCACGTGCCTCATGGCAGCAGCCACAGTATTCTATGGATGTTGGCATTGGATATGTACCAGCTTCGCCACACCCTTATAGGAAGATCTCCAACCCACTTATGGTTACGTTTCTACACCTTGAACTGCTGCAGTCCATATGCTGTGGATAAATCTAGACTCCCAATTCTGAAATTTTGACCCAGCGACAATGAAGGAATGACAATGTATTTCTGAGTCTGAAGGGTGACTGGGAATTGGAGGTGAACATGCAGGTGGTGCTATTCTATTGTATCTGCTGCCTTTGTCCTTCTAGGTGGTAGTGGCCTTGGGTTGGGAAGGTGCTGTTGAAAGATTGTTTGTCAAATGCAGCTTATATACCAAGAAACAAACTAAATAATAGGACATACAAACATCAAGTAAGTCTTGCTGACAGTGGAAGGATTGTTCCTCATCAGCTATTACATTGATGCAAGGTAAATGAAAATCCTTTCCATTTCTAGGCACAAATCACCCTATAACAAAACATACACATCACTATAGTGTTTCTCCTGTGCAGACAGATGTCTCATCTTTTAGCAGGTCAAGGGAAAATGAACAGTGGATGCCAAACAAATAGGAAGGCTTTCAGAGTAGAAACATATAGGGAAGTGGGGAGTGGTTTGTGGTTGTGGGGGGGTGGGGGGGGGGGGGTAGTTGAGGTGCTGATCTGAGCACAAATTGAAATAACAAGAATGTTGAAGGCAGGAAGTGATTTAAGGGAGGGAAACAGTATCTCGCTGACAAAAATAGTGACAATGGGAAGTAATTGCTTGCCAAGGGAGAGGAGGTGACGTATGAGTTGTCTGGCTGTGAAGCTGCTAAGGTCTGGGAGGTAAGGGGGGGTAAGAACACTCATGGTTTCAAAGAAATGGGGTTGGTTCTAAGGAATGGATTTTAACTTGTGAGCTAACCACGTCATTGATCACACTTTGTCTGACAGGTCTGATCTCTTTAACATATTATGAACTAGTGAACTATTAGTAAGGAGCTCATATTATGGCAGTTCCGATATGAATACCATTTTGACAGATGAGTTGAAGTATGTGTTCCCTTCTCCGAAGGTCTTTCACAAATTAAAATAAGTAGCAAATACTGTGTTGCCAGACGAACATATGTAGGTTTTGGGCGTGGTCATGCACTTCTGCTTTTTCAACAGAGAATTATCAAATTGTTGTAGCTGTGTGGTAAGGCAGTAGCATAATGGTAATGTTAGTGGGATAATAACGTTAGGGTCCCACATTCATGTTCTGTGTTCATGGGTTTGAATCCCACCATAGCAGATGGTGAAATATGAATTCAACAAAAATCTGGAATTATAAGGTGATCTAACGGTGATCATATAACAATTGTAAACACACATTTAGTCTAGTTAAAAGAATTAACTCGTGACATGGGCTGGACCAGCATTACATTTCGAATTTCACAGAGAAATCTCACACAGTTCTGAGAGTCAGACAGCACAGAAACAGACCCTTTAGTTCAACTTGTCCATGCTGACCAGACATTTCAATCTGACCTAGTTCCATTTGCCAGTATTCAGATCATATCCATCCAAACCCTTCCTATTCATATACCCATCCAGATGCCTTTTAAATGTTGTAATTATACCAGCCTCCACCATTTTCTCTGGCAGCTCGTTCCATACACGCACCACCCAACTGTGTGAAAAACTTCACTCTTAGGCCCTTTTTAAATCTGTTCCCTTTCACCTTAAATCTGTGCCCTCTATTTTTGGATTCCTTTGTCCTAGGAAAAAATACCTTGGCAATTCACTCTATCCACACCCCTCATGATTTTATAAACCTCTATAACATTATCCCTCAGCCTTTGACACTCCTGGGGATAACAAGCACTATCATGGGCAGTACAGTGGCTCAGTGGTTAGCACTGCTGCCTCACAACGCCATGGGCCCGGGTTTGATTCCAGCCTTGGGTGACTATCTGTGTGGAGTTTGCACATTCTCCCTGTGTCTGCGTGGGTTTCCTCCCACAATCCAGAGATGTACAGGTCAGGTGAATGACCATGCTAAATTGCCCATAGTGTTAGGTGCATTAATCAGAGGGAATGGGTCTGAGTGGGTTACTCTTCAGAGGATCGGTGTAGACTTGTTGGGCCGAAGAGCCTGTTTTCACACTGTGGGGAATCTAATCATTCTTGCAGAAACAAAATCCTACATTTGCATTGGCAACGTGGTACATCATGTTGAGTAGCAGCAACATTGTCCTAAATGGCACAGACTTTGAACAGTTCAGCAACTCAAAACTTGCCATCCATCACACACAGTAAGACATGAGTTGCAGCAGAATTGTACTCAACTTCAATTGCAACTTCATGGCCCAGCATATTCTTCCACTCTACCATTACCACCAAATCAGGAGATCAACCCTGGTTCAATGAAAAATACAGGAGGGAATGTGCAAAGAACAACAACAGTCATGCCAAACAATGAGGTGAAAAACTAATGAAGCTCCAACACAACTCGACATGTATGTGAAATAGAGATAGCTGCATGCACAAGATAGGGCTACGTTATCCTCCAACCAATGAATTAGATCTCATTTTTACAGTGCTGCAACATCCACATGAATGTTGGTGAACAATTGAACAACTAACAGGAGGTGGAGGCCCCATATAAATTCCCATCCTCAACCATATGGGAGCCCAGCACATTGCTAAAAAAGGCAAGGCAGAAACTGTGGTTATATCTTCAGTCAGAAGTGCTAAGTGATTGGTCCATAGGTCGTGAAATTACTTAACTGTGTCAATCACATATTGCTTCCACTGTTTGTCACGCAAGTAGTTCTGTATAGTAGCTTCACCAGTGTGACACCCCATTCTTTGGTATGCCTGGTGCTGTTCCTGGCATGTTCTCCTGTTCTCTTCTTTCAGGGTTGATCTCCTGACTTGGTAGTAATGGTTGAGGGGGACACACCAGGCCATGTGGTTACACATTATATTTGAATTCTGTAACTGATGGATCACAGTACCCTATGAATGTTGATGGTTCTGTTTGAAAACTATCCCATTTAACACAGATGTATTGTCATTTCCTGGGTTTTTTTTAAAGAAACATTTATGTTATACAGGTTCCTGGAAGGGTTGGAAGTAGGACTTTAAAATGTAAAAAGAAATGGATATAGATATATGGGCAACATTGAAAGCATTCAAGGCTAAAAGAACATTCACTGGTCTCAGAATAAGAAGGGGAACCTGAGGGGACAAAAGTGAAATCTTGTAAAAAGATCAGCAAAAAAAAATGCAGAGGACAGAAATTTACTAAAGAATTATATTTATTCTTCCAAAGAGTATTTCAAATTTTAAAATGCCACGGTGCCTCACAGCGCCAGGTTAGATTCCAGCCTCAGGCGACTGTCTGTGTGGAGTTTGCACATTCTTCCCACATCTGTGTGGGTTTCGTCCGGGTGCTCAGGTTTCCCCCATATTCCAGAAAGGTGAAAGTTAGGTGAACTGGCCACTTTAAATTGCCCATAGTGTTCAAGGATGTGTAGGTTAGCAGCATGAATTAGGGGTACAAATGTACAGTAATAGTAGAAGGGGAATGGGTCTGGGTGGGTTACTCTTTGGAGGGTTGGTGTGGACTTGTTGGGCCAAATGGCCTGTTTCCACACTGTAGGGATTCTATGAATTAGTATGGTTTATTTCTGCTTTGTGATTTGGTAAATATGTTTTGGGAAGGTAAAAGCATTGTTGTGGTTCTGTTCGCCGAGCTGGAAGTTTTTGTTGCAAACGTTTCGTCCCCTGGCTAGGCGACATCATCAGTGCTCTGGAGCCTCCTGCGAAGCACTTCTTTGATGTTTCTTCCGGTATTTATAGGAGAGTTGATGTTTTGGGCATAAGCCCTTCATCAGGAATGTTAATGAATGACTCTCCTGCTCCTCGGATGCTGCCTGATCTGCTGTGCATTTCCAGTGCCACACTTTCAACTTTGTCTCTCTAACATCTGCTGACAAGTGGCATGTAACATTTGTGCCACAAAAATGCCAGACAATGACTATCTCCAAGAAGAAACAATTCAATCACTGTCCCTTGACTTTTAATTGCATTACCATCATAATAAGACCTCACTGACAACTTCCTGGGATTTACCACTGATCAGAAACTGAACTGGACCAGCTGAATAAATACAGTTGCTCTCAGAGCATGCCAGAGGCTTGGAATTCTGTAGCGAGTAACTCACATCTTGACTCCCCACAACGCAGCCACAAGTGTGGAGTATGATGGAATACTCTACATAGGCCTGGTTGGGTGCAGATCCAACAACACAGAAGGAGCTTGATATCACCTTGGATAAACACCTTGCTTAATTGGCATCTATTCACCACCCTTCATTCATACCCTTCACCATTGTTGCACAGAGGCAACAGTGTGTACTATATATAAGATGCATTGTAGTAACTCACCCAGGCTCCTCAGACAGCACCTTGTAAAACCCTGACCTCTGCTATTTAAAAGGACCAGGGCAGCCGGTGCAAGGGAACACCACCACCTGGAATTTCACTTCAAAGTCACTCACAAACCTGACTTGGAAATATATTGCTGTTCTTTCACTGTTTCTGATTTGTAATTCTGGAACTCCCTTCCCAGCAGCAAGGTGGCTGTGCCTAAACCAAAATGGAGCATTGCGGCTTAAGAGGTTAGCTCACTATCAGAGAGATGTTGTGAAACTTGAAAGGGTTCAGAAAAGATTTAGAAGGATGTTGCCAGGGTTGGAGGATTTGAGCTATAGGGAGAGGCTGAATAGACTGGGGCTGTTATCCCTGGAGTGTCGGAGGCTGAGGGGTGACTTTATAGAGGTTTACAAAATTATGTAGGACATGAATAGGGTAAATTGGCAAAGTCTTTTCCCAGTGTCCAGAACGAGAGGGCATAGGTTTAGGGTGAGAGGGGAGAGATATAAAAGAGACCTATGGGGCAACTGTTTCACGCAGAGAGTAGTACGTGTATGGAATGAGCTGCCAGAGGAAGTGGTGGAGGCTGGTACAATTGCAACATTTAAGAGGCATTTGGATGGGTATATGAATAGGAAGGGTTTGGAAGGATATGGGCCAGATGCTGGCAGGTGGGATTAGATTGGATTGGGATATCTGGTCAGCATGG